>NC_137840.1:70367539-75367539 GCF_948465745.1 Chenopodium album
GCCATCTTTAGAACTCCGTACAATTCATCAGCTTTAAGTGGTCTAAGTTAGTTTTTTTTTTTTTTTTCCTCTCAGCAAACTCTTGGAGCTTTACTATTTGAAAAAGGCAGATGCTAACATCAACATAAGGCAACAGATCAAGAAATCATGTGCAATTGAAGAATTCCACTAACAAATCAATTACTTTTTAGGGTTAATTGCAACTGCTACTCTTAATTAAGAATGTACAAAAACAAGGATACTAGGAAAGGTAAGAAAAAAGGGGAAAATATTCCAGAAAGGAAAATGCAAGGAAAGGAGTCTTCTAAACAACTGCCACTGCTTTATTCCTTAATTGTGTCCAGGAAGAGCAAGAAAAATCAACTGGTCGCATTGTTAACTCCACTAAAGAGTACATTTCATAAATTAGCTGCTGGAATTGAAGATAAAATCAAGATGTTTACACAATTGTGGAAGCACAGAAGTACTAGCATGCAGTCCTATCCTCTACATAATTAATGCAATGCATCAGAATATCCCATAGATATAGCATAAGACAGAAACTTCCATTTGCCCACAGATTTCTATGAAAATTGTAGTAGAAGAACTGAAGAAGCCATGAGGCCATGACTATGATTTGCAAATTACTTTAAAAAAAAAACAACAGTAGAAAAGGCAAAATAAGTGAGAAAGCATAATTACACTATAGTGATTTAGCTGCGAGTTCAGAAGAGAATACCACAAGTACACAGCATAATCTATCAATAAGACTTTGAATATATATTTCTAGAAATCTAGATCCACAGCAGTCTAATAAACAGCAAATTTACCATGCTTCTGAAATAGCAATATATATTAGGAAGTGGTGACTGGTGAGGTGATATTACCTCAACTATGGAGGTGTTCTAGCATTAAATTTGCAGAAGAGAACATGTTGGTCAGCAAGGAATCTGCATTACACAAGCAAATCAATTTTTTTCAGAAAAATATAAAGATAAAAATAAAATGGAGCCATTATCATAGAGTAATCCACATATTTTCGGTAATATTAAGAAACATCTTTTTTACTGTTTCTATTATTTATTTTTCTGTAAGAAATGCCATTCAACTACTCGTTTCAAGCATAAATGGAGTTGCTGATTAGGTCTCCATGAAAATTCAAACAAAACAATTACAACAGCACATTAAGCTCTGGCAACACAGAAACAAACAAACAATCTGTTTTTATGCAGTTCAATTTAATTCTTATAATGAATTCAAAGAAAAATTTACGCAAAAACACAGTGTACAAGACATAAGATGATGACAATTATATGTGATGCAGCTTTAGCACATACAAAAAGAAACTGAGCGAAGGGAGGGCACATGTACTAAAACAAGATAGGGTTAAAAGAAGCGAAACTGATCAATTAAAAGGGAAATTAGGACAAGTGCAGAAGCATTAAAGATGAGACAGCACATACACATACACACACAAACACCTAAGGTGAGCATAAATCACAAAATACAAATTTCCAGAGATAAATAGTACATTGGATGAAAGCAACAAATAAGATATCACAATTCCAAAAGAACTTTGACGGTAGGATACAAGTTTGGTCTCCCGAAAGGAATGATGAAAATAATATAAAAAATCTATGAGATTTTCAAGCGGAAGATCTTTGAGAAAGATATTGAACCAGGACGGAAAGGGGGTAAAAGTCAAGTCTAGGCATACATAGCACAAAAAGACTTGGTTTGAATTTTAGTTTAATTATCGAGCCAAGAGAAAGACTAACAACCAAAGGAAACACCATTGAGCAGACAAAAAGTAAGTCAAATTCCTTGACAGTGGACATCCAAATTCCCCAAGTTCTACTCTTTCACCAACAAAGGGGGGAAACAGAAGACATCTTAATCAACCATGAATCACTCCAGCATAGAACAGCATTAATCATCAAAAAGAATAAGAAATTCCTCCTTAGCAATATGAGTAGGCTGTTTTTTTTAAGATTTTCTCACAATTCAACCGATAAGGGAGGGCAAGGAAGTTCACATAATCATGTACATTTGTACAGTATATCACCTTTGTTTCAGATAACATTTCTTTTAATCAACTTTGGTCAACCGTACATACACTTAACTTCATATCCTCTCTCATGCCTGTGACTTCCACAATATCATTTGCCATCTCTAATCTATAAACCTCGAAAAATCCGAAAAATTCAGTACCGGACAAGTGGCCACGCCACAGAAAAGGGAGAATCAGATTCCATCATAAGCCAATTGGTGATATGTTGCTCCTTTCAGGATATGAGATCACAAGTTTTTGATAGATTTGCACTATACGATGAGCAAGAAATTGAATTCTAATAGTATAATGTAACTAAATCCCCGGCAACTCAAGTATCCAATTGTCCAAAGCAGACCAATTTATACTCGAAACCGAAACAATTAAGCTTATCAACACAAACAACACTACACATACAGAGCCAATCAACCAAATACTCAATTACTTCAATTTCTACAGAATTCACCAAAATGAGCTCAAGTCAAACACCCCCAAACAATCAAAAACCCCAAAAACCCAAAAACCCCACAAAACCCAGTCAACCCCAGAAAAAAATAATCCAAATTAACAATAAATCAACCATATAAACAACCCCAAAAAACTCAAAAAACAGAAATCAGCAATCAAATTAAGCAAAAATCAACCAAGTAAAACACTAGTAAACATAAATTCAAGCAAATGATGAAAACTATGCTGATCAAAGCAAACAAAAAACACCCAAAAAAAGTAAAAATAAAACAGATAAAATCAAATGCAAAGAGTTCAAATTGAAGCTTACCATAGCAAGAGGAAAAAATGGAGGAGAGAGAAAAAAAGAGTGTAAGAAAGAGAGAGAGAAACCCTAAATCGGAGGGAATATAGTAAATGAGAAATGTGGGAGGAACAGTTGGGGGTGGGGGATGGGGAAGAGAGAGAAAAAATAGGTGATGAAAATGATAAAAATTAAAGTAAAATTAACTATAGTAGTAGAAAATAAAAAAGAATTTCTTTAGACTTTCTTTGTCTGATCACTGTAAATTATTTTTTTTATATAAAAAATAAATTTTGAGATTGTCTTTTTTTCTTTTTTGATTTCAAGCTTTTACTGTTTTCAGACTTCAGTGGACTAATTCAGCGGCTTGGTAAAGAGAAATGTTTTAGAGCGATTTCCATAGATAGTGCTAATTTCTCGACTTTAAGCATACTTATAAAATACCTATAAGCGATTTTACCGATTTTTGTGTTCTTATAAATATATGAATGTTTTTCAAGTATTAATTTAAGATACATAAAATGTATATGTACAATGTATTTGTATATTTTTTACCATTTATAAATGATTTTAATAACTAAAACAAATAAACAATAGGTCTTTTAGTGTATTGTGCATATATAATCATACATCAATTTTTTTTGGATAGTAAAGCTCTCCACTTAATCATAATGAGGTCAATAGGTAATTTTGCCTATACTTTTCTGTCATGAGGAAGGTAATTATTGCCTTTCAATAATAATTACTATGTCTATGTGTATTAATTTCAATGATAATTATTGTTTTTCAATATAAATTATTGCTATTAGGCTTTAATAGTAGTTTCCTTTTATTTTCGTAACATAATATATCATCTAATTTTTGTCAAATATGTACTATGTACTACATACTACATACTATATTGGTCGATGAAACCGTGTACATAAGTACATTGTTATTAAAACTCAATGACAATACGTGACTTCCAAGTATCCCACCACGTGTCACTTTTAGTTTAAGATAAAAATGTTAACAACAATTGTCATACTAACATGCGTGTATATATTTTTTTTATAAAAATAAAAATAAAAATAAAAAAATAATAAAAAAAAAACCTTGGTACAATGATACATAAAACATAACTAATATTTAAATTCATGGTTGGAATGATTAAAGTGTTCACCTTATATTTAATTAGTACAAAAAATTGTAATTGGTTTGGAGTATCATTAGGAAGTGTAAGCCTATGAGCCTTTAATTTATCATCCTAGTTGAAATATTACAATTCACATTTGTTACCGTGAGGTTAATTGTGCTACGGATTGACCCATAACTATGAAATTGAGTAAGACTAAACATTTTTTTTAGATGGTTTCAAACTTTCAATTGGACTTTTGTAGCATTTAATTGAGGACTGTAGCGAAGTGACTTGCTAAAAAAGTGTCAATGTGACAGTTTAACTAATTTGTCTTTTCACTTATTTTGTGCTTTAGTTTTGCCTTTTTGTATGCCTTTTTACTTCATTTCTTGCTTTTATTAAGGGGTTTTGCCAATTTGCCCTCTCTTAAAAAATGTAATTGTGTATGGATCATCATGATGTACACCTTTATTTACATTTACCAAAAATCAATGAATGGGTAAATTTTTTTACAATCGCACAAATATTGCCATATACATTTTTTAATTTTATTTGACAGGAATTATGCCATATATTATTGATCTAAATATATACAAATCTTAAAGGTCAATATCATTGATCTTTATTAATTACAGTGACATAAAACCTCCTTTGACTAAATAAAAGGGGGGAAATTATTATGACCAGTTAATACTCTAATTTCCCAAATAAAGTAATTGCAACAAACTAATGGGGGTCACAAAAATAGTAGGATACGTCTTACATATGCTAAGATTAAAGTGGTTTCCATTTTAATTGAAATTAGTGTCAATGTGACTCATTTTTCCTTTTAGCTGTGCTTCACTTGCTAATCTTATACTGGTAAGATTAAAAGAATCATATTCTGCACTTTATACTTTCACTTAAAAAAGATTCACAACAGTGACATGCCACAATTTACTTGAGAATATACAAATCATTGTACCTGATAAAGTAAAGGAAGTTATAGAATAACAAGCTAACAACATTTCCGAGGGGGACTTCTACCTAAAAAAAATCTCGGAGAAGTAGAAGTTCATCAGAGGCAGAGCAAAGCGTGACATAAAGCGTAGCATCAAGATTTATGGGCGGTCTGATATTCATCTTCTTTCCCAAAGGCTGAATCGACACAGGCTTTGTGCAGCATATTCGAAACTAATGGTGCAAGTGCTAGAGCAAAATTTGGCAAAAATATCTGATTGATTGCACCTGACTAGCTGTCTACAGCAATATACTAGGAAGCTGTTGCACAAGGCCATCAGACAGAACTACAGAAGTAATTACCAAGGCTATTGATCTCTGATGTGCACCCAAACATGGAAGCTGTGCACAAAGCCATTAGATGCAAGCATCTAATCGGTGTTTGTTTTCTTCTCTATGCTTGATTTAGTGAGTATGAATACACCGACTACAATCAGTAAGGCACCTGCGAACCACTGTTGCCAGAATTGAGAATTACAGAGTTTAAATTAGCATGGCAATAATAAAACGCATTGTACGTGTATCATATGTGTATATGATGATTGACAAGATTTAATATGGACAAAGGCATGGAACTATGGACAAAGACATGGAGCTGTGAAAAGGAATCTGGCTAGAGCACTAGACACTCAAAAGAAATTGTAGCACAAGTAGTAGATTAAGACTCTGAAAAATACAGCTCACCACATTATAACATGTACTAATGATGATAACTAAGATGTGTGGCTTTTACTTTGTTCTCAAATGTGTAACTATGCCAATGAGTTCTCGGGGTTAAGAGTCTTAAGAACAAACTTCAAAGTGTGGTTTTTACTTAGTTTTACATCTGTCCAGCACTATACAAAAATTTAATCTCATTGATCGACTCAAATAAACAGCTTCAGTCAGATGGGAAAACAAATTAATGCCTACACAATTCCAATGGAACTATAAGACCAAGCAAGTACATATAGATATAGTTCATATTAATCTTTAGTTTATCTAACAAGAGTTTATCAGATAAAGCCTTTCGTATTACATCTACTTTTATATGTTAGTTACTTTCCAAGAAGAAACTCATTTGTAAAAGAGAACTAGGATACCTTAGCTTAACATGAGGATTGAGGAAAACATTGAACATCAATAAATCATGGTCAAAGTTTTCAAACTAAGGCCATAACATTGACCAATATGGTTTGTCCAAATATGCAATGCACAAAAGAATCTATATAGAAGAAAGGAAATTCACAAGAATGAGACTTTCTTTACCTTGGCTGATAATGTCTCTCCAAATAAAAAGAAACCAGCCAGACCAGAGGATAGGAAATTTGTAGCAAAGTTTGTCACAGTAGCTTGTAGAGATGAAAGTGCTCTAAGGCTGTTGACGTAGCATCCCCACATTGTCACATTAAACGCAATTACAAGGCTGTATTTGACAAGCTGATCACAAAAAACATATCCACATTAGTTACTGTTTAAGTTACCTATGCATAACATACTTGGGTCCAGGAACAATGCAATGCTCAATACACAAACATAATTTCACCATGATAACAAAAATGATACCCCCGGCCCAAATACCCATTACCCAACACACACTCGACAAAAAAAATATCCCAGTGAAGGCTGTGAAGCTTTAATAGCTGCAAGTATTACACACAAGACTACAGGGGGATCGTCTTGCTTCATTCCCTTGGCTAAAACAGGAGAAAATTAACCAAAAAAAAAGTTCCATAAAAGATGATGTTGGAAACTAAGGGTGTTGTTCCAACATGCCATTCAGACCAATGTGTATGATAAGCACATATACAAGACTACATCACATGTCAGGAAATATCAAACCCCATTGTTATGTATCTTCGCTCATCAGGATAAGAGCTCTATTATTGCAGTAAAATAGGGTTTACATTGTAGTTTCGTTACAATGCATGAATGCATACAGTAACAGAAATGTGGGCGTAAGGGAGCTCTTTCCGTAGAAAACAGAAGAGAGAGAGAGAGAGAGAGAGAGAGGGGAAAAAAAGCCTAACTGATTTTTTAAGCTAATGAACTCCAGAGCTTAGAAAAGAAGAATCTAACTGAAAGTTGTCAAATCCACAAGCTGAGCTGGCGAGTGGAGATTAGATTCATACAGAAGGAAATGTAAATATTGAGGCAACTTGAAGCAGAACCCAAAGAAGTATCATAGGGTTCAAAAATCACTAGCAAGCAGGAATTCAAGACCGTTAAATAAAAGTGTACCAAAAAGTTTTGGAGCTAAGATAGCAATAAAAGCCAAAATGAAAAAGGGAGAAAGCTTGGAATAAAGTATCCAATGAAGGATTAGAGTCAACATCTGGGTTGGTAACATACTAATATTGGAATCGTGCAATTCACAATTACTAAGCCTAACTTAGGTTCACTTCTAACCATTGTCTTAAAAAGCAAACAGAAGCAACAATACATTAATATTTAATACCCATCAATTTGCCAGAGTATCAGATAGATTCTAAATTCTAACTATTCATCCTTCAATGATTCCTGTTCCCTTCTAGCTAGGTTATAAAAGATAAGCAAGTAAACTCCAATTACCACCATATGCTGTCTCTTCATCTATGTCATTTTTAGTTTTTTACATCGAATTATCCATAATTTACTCACTTCCAGCTTGATTTAAATTGTCTACGGAGACTCAACTTCTATGGATTCTACTCATATTCTCTTTCCACCTTCCCATCATTATATAACACCATATTACATAGAAGATCAACATACTTATCTTGCCATATTCACTACTACTATCAATGGCATACATTTAACATGTATGACCAGTTACCCAGTATGTTGCCTGTGAATGTATGATACCAATGGTTCACATTTGCCAGGCACTGCTACGCATAGCCTACACCAAAGGCCGTGTATGGTACTGGCAATGGTACTTCCCATATGGTATTTTGCCTTGCAACTTGTTTCGTACGGTGTAAATTACCGACTTTTGTGACATCACATAAAACAATTCTTGTTTGTCCATTACAGTGCATCTTAGCAAGGTAACAAGCTAAACATAGCCTACACCAAAGGCGGCGTAGAGCACCAACAGGCAAGATCCTAAACTAAAAGACAGAGATCGATCTTCGAGTGCATCACCACAACATGTCGAATCTCTCACCACAACAAACTCCAATCAAAACCCTCACAATCAAAGCCCTTTCCATGTCAAAAAAGCAGCAGCATTTCCAAATTAACCAGACATTATTCATGATGTCTACTTAACAAGGTCAGACCAAACATCAAGCTCCAACATGATCTTCATTGCTCAATTAGATCCTCAAAAAAATCCAATTTTTCCCAACTTAATCAATCCCAGTTCATAAATTTGCTTTTAAACAGAATTCAGGCTAAATTCAAATCTAATTTCCATGGATGACAAAATTTCACCTACCAAATTCAGCAACTTGATTTGTTCAATTTTTCTCAAAAACTAATCTAATTAATCAAAACCCCATTTGAATCCCCATAATAAAATCACAAGAAAATAAACTGAAGAGTAAATTATGACAAAAATGAGTAAAAGAATGAAAGAAATTAGCACCTGAGAAGAGAAGAACTTTGCAGAAATGGCAGCTAAGGCTGCGGTGAAGCCCGCTGCTACTGCCCATGCGTAACCTTTACTCTCTCTCTCCTTACTTCCCATCTCTGTCTCCGAGCTGCTGGGATGCCTCGATATGTGATCCCGTCAACTCATAGTGTGTTACTCGAAAACTGACCCATATCAGATTACCCGACTCGAAAGTCAAAATATATGAATCACCCAACTCTATTCAAACCAAGAACCAACTTGACACGACCAAAATGGCATACAGAGTAGCACAAAATGAGCATATTAACCCGACCCAAACTACTAGTTAACTCGAAACAGTTTGACTCAGACATATTTCGAACTGAATAGAACCAATTGGAACATAATTTGATTGTTACCTCCCCTCAATATGACACATTTAATTTCAAAAATGATATTTTGGTACCTTTTGATTTTTGCTTGTGAGCTTGAGGTTAAGATACATTTAGGGCGTGTTCGGCGTCAGCTTTTGCGTAGCTTTTAGGTAGCTTTTACCACTATTTAACAAAAAATGTGAATGTTTGATAAAGTAGTAGTTAAAGTAGCTTTTGGATGTATATTTTATGAAAAGTTAGAAATATTAGCTTTTAAAGTTAGAGGTAGTTTTTGAGGTAGCCGTTGAAAATTTAATACTACCTACGTTACTTATTATGTACAACTTTGGAACATTATATATCTCACAAATAATACCCCAAATTTGCATATAATAATTAACGGAGGTAGTATATAGTTTTAAAAATAAAATACTTATTGATTTTTATATATAACAGCTAGGGAATCACTACTTTACCGAACACTCATACCTTAATTATCTATATTCACAGCTAATAGCTTGTTGACAACTAAAAGCTACTTACACAGGTAACAACCACCTTCACATCTAATAGCTATATTTTATCGAACACGCCCTTATACTTAAATTATCTATCTTTACAACTAACAGCTTGTTAACAGCTAACAGCTACCTACACAGCTAACAGCTACCTTTCATAACTGTATTTTGTTGAACATGCCCTTAAACACAAGACTATTTTCAATATATATATTTTTAAATAATTTTTTAATATAATTAATTGAATAAAGTTGTACTAACCACACCCTTCCCTCCCTATTATTGCCTTATGGCCAATATTTGGGTCAAATTTTTATAATATTGAATTCAAATTCTCAAAGATATATAAGAGTTAATTTAGTCATGTACAATCTTAGGCCTTGTTCACTTTACCTTAAAAAAATAATATTCAGTAAAAATAACTTCAGTTCGGTAAAAATAAGTTCAATTTAGTAAAAATCAGTAACTTTAAAGAAGAAATATAACAAAAAAATCAGTGTAAATAATTTCAGTTCAGCAAAAATAATTTCAGTTCAAAAAAAAAATAAAAAAAAATAGGTTCAACAAAAATAATTTTAGTTCAACAAAAAATAAAATAAAATCAGTCCAGTAAAAAAAATTCCAATTCAGCAAAAAAGTGAAGTAAACGGGGCCTTATTGGATTTGTATTATATATTTTATTACAATAGTTTTAAATTATTTTTTTTTACCATGTACTCCGTATGAAAGATAGAGATACATGCGTTTTAGAGACATAAATGTCAAATGGGATTAAAAAAAATGGATACATAGAGAATTAGGGTCTGTTCTCATTGACTGAACTGAACTGAACCGAACTGAACTGAACTGAACTGAAATGAATATTTTATAAGAGAAGGAAATTAGGAGCTGAACTGAACTGAACTGAACTGAACTTCAACGTAAGAGAACATACCCTTAGAGAGTACTCTTAGCTAGTAAGCTAATTCAAAACAGTTGGGCTATAGTTTTTTTTTTATATATATTTTTTTTATTGCATTCGATAAAACTACACTTGTTTGGGGGTAAAAATACCCCCTATATATGTGGACCAATGCCACCTAGACACGTGTCCGCAAGCTCAGCGCTCAATGAGCCAATTAGAGCATGACACATGTCCCTCAATGATAGAAGGGTGAAAATGGGCTCTAAGTCCACAACCCTAGAAACCGTAAAACGGTGGGAAGCCAATCTACTTAGGTTAAATAACCTAAGAGGCACATATCCCAATGCTCTATAAATACTGATTATTACATTAGTTTTAGGGGATCCAATTCTCTCTCCAAGGGCAATGCCCCCCACATTTACTCTCCCTTTTCTCTACTTTCTCTCTCTAAAATACATTATTTCGGTCACTGACTTGATCGTCGGAGGCGGACCTCCGGCCCCCCCGGGGTCCGTTGTTTTGCAGGTGATCGGGTCGTTCGAGTGTTGCATTACAGATCTGTCTCCCGAGGGACGTACACACCCTCCATTCGGGTACGTATAAAAAAACCCCAAAACATTTGGCGCCGTCTGTGGGGAGACACATCTGTAATGGCACAACGGTAGTGGATCGCCGACTCAAGAGGGGAGCCTCCTTTGGGAGGCAGCAGGCATCATGAGGCCGGATGTCAAGTACATCAGGCGTCGTGAGGTTGAATGTTGAGAGTCAGGCGGCCAAAAAGGCCTGTCAAACTAAGTCATGCCTATTTGAAGGTTAAAGGGCAATGCCGTTTAATCTAAATTTTATTAGGAGAGAGACGGCTAAATTGGCCAACTCTACTACTTTAATCCGACTCATTTAATGAGCCGGCCGCATGCTCAGGCCACCCAGCCGGATCATACAGCCGGCCTTCATGCTATCTTTGATTGATAGTTTGATACTATCAACATCACACCAATTGTGTTATTATATACATAATATTATATAATTGATTTTCAAGAGAAAACTCTTGTAATTAGTGGGGTATATGCATGCGGCAAGTGTACTCATGCATTTCAACATTCCCAAATTTTTGACAGCCATCAAGTTTTATTTTGTTAAACTCCATACTCTACTCTTGAGTTGACTCAAGAGATTAATATAGGCGGCATTGATGGGTGTAAGACACGAGTTTGCATTTCCAGAGCAAACAGCAAGCCCACTAAATCACAATTTTATATTCATAGTACCTATATTATAATTATAAAAGTCTTACTTTTATAATTATAAAGGTAAGAGCAAGTTTAAGCTTCCTTCTTGTGTTAACATACAAGCGGCCAAGCAGCAAAAATGCCGCCACATAAAATGGTAGTCAGGAGGCACTTAGAAAGTGGATGCCTGATTAATACAACCGGCCTTGCAACTAATATAGCAGCTGCACAAACTCCACTATTATTGTAGCAGCCGCACGAATTTCATAATGCATATAGCCGGCCTTAGAGAGTGAATGTCGAGTTGGGTCGTGCCGAGGCATCGTGCCGAGAGCTTGCACACAAGCGGTACACAACCATGGTCAGCCCAACACAACTGTAATGCAGGTGGCACGGAGCAGCTTCGCTCCAATGGTGTCAGCCGGTGGTCATTGTCAATGGTGGCAGCCGGTCAGAGCTATGAACGGTGCCTCAATTAAGCCGCTGCCATGGCTCAATTGCTCATCAACTTATCCCGGCTGTAAGGGCAACTTTGCTAATCAATTAAGCCCGCTTGCAGTGCTGCTTTATGCCTCTATTAAGCTCGGCTGTGGGCTGCTTGGTTCATTCTCAAGACCGAAGGTATCCTTGGCTCATTGAACTTGATGAAGGGATGCTTTGTTCATTGATACCTGCGGCTGACTCCAATCAAACCCGGCTGTAGCGGTTGCTTTGAACAACCTCAAAGCCGGCTGTGATGTGAGCTTGCAATGGCAGATATAATACTCATCATTATTATGATTCAAAAAAAATAATAATAAATAAATAAAATATATATATATATCAGCCGGTCGGCATTATCAATGGTTATCAAGCATGGCAGCCGATCGCTGTTATTAATAGTGTCAGCCGGTCAGCATCATCAAACATATCAGCCGGTCAGCATTATCAATGGTGTTAGCTCGCCTGCGTTCGATTGTAATCTTGAACAAGCGGCAAGAAGTGTTTGGTGTATGCTTGGCCTAAGTAGTAATATCAAGGCAAACGGCTATGAGTATCAATAGGGTAAGCCGGTTACAATCATCAATGTTATTAACCCGGATGAAGCATTGGCTCATTGAGCTTGAACTGACTCCAAACCGGCTGGGTCGTAACCAATCAATTTATAATTTTTGCACTCCAAACCGCCTGGGATGTAGACAACAAAATCCGGCTGCAGGAGTTGCTTTATTCAAACTCAAAAACGGCTATGATGTGAGCTAGCAAGAGAGCTCGATTGTCAAGGGTATTTAATCACCCATATCCGTATGTAGGGGCTGTCTGTGGTCGCATTTTCATTCAAAATCGGTCTTCTTTACCGGCTGTACCGCTCATGAAGCAACTTTATTGCGTGAAGTTAGTTGGGTTTCATGCAAAATTATAATCAATCATCAAGCGGCACCATTGAGTTCATCACTATCATTACTCAATCATTACCAATGATTGAATTTGTCTTTTGTTATTCACGTGGATGACAATAATATGCATACGGTTAAAAGCTTGCTTGAATTCTCAAGCATGATTGATATTTTAAGATGTATTATCAATGCGGCAGTCGGCACTTGATTATTGAGGCAGCCGACACTTGGTACCCTGATGATCATGAAGGATGAGAAAGTTAACTCACCTTGTGTGAGTAGCCAAGCGGCATTATACAGCCAAGTAGCTTCTCCATTAGTCAGGAGTCCAAGCTTACTCTAATACAAGCGGCAAGAGTGTACTCACGCACTTCCTACATTCGGCTAACGAGGGTGTAAAGCTCTTAAAGTTAGACGGCCATGAAGCCGGATGTAGGGGCTGCTTTGTTCAAGCGGCTAACATTACATAATAATCCTCGAGCATATGGTGTCAAGTGGCTTTGGGGCTGCTTTGTGCCTTTATTAAGCCAGCTGTAGGCTGCTTGGTTCACACTCAAACCCAGCCGCAGGGGTGCTTTATTCTTCATTAAGTCTGGATGTGCCATTAGCTCATTGAGCTTGATGACGGGCTATTTTGTTCACCAACACACCCGACTGCTCTGATCATCATTATCATTATTAGCTGCTACTCTCATATTCATCCTTGAGAATATGGCACCCCGCAAGTACAAGCTATTTGCTGAAGAATATGTGGGGCGGCAACCGTAATGGAGGCGGCACAGGGGAGCTTTGCTCACCAATTAAAGCCGGCTGCGTGGCTGCTATATTCATCACTAAGTCTAATTGGCTGCATGCGTTTGTTATGGTACGAGAGGTACCAATATGGCAAAGCTTGTAAGCTTTATTCTTCTTATCATATCATCATTATGATTGTATAAGGAAGGAAATAATTATTATGATAAATATTATTATATCATTATCATATCAAGCCCCTCCACTATTTCTTTAATTGGAGGGCCGCATGAGGCTTTGTTTATCAACACATGTGGTTGTTTTGCTCATCATTATCATTATTCAATCATTATTAAAGGAAGAAGAAAGTGGGAAAGCCGCCTACCTAACTGATGTTCTACCTTTTTCTATGTATATGCAACTCTAGTGGAAAAAGGCAAGTATATTTCCAATAATTTACAAGAGCCGCATGTTGACTTATATGTGTTAGGTTTTTATAATCATTCTGTAAAAAAAATGCAAGAAAGCATGCAGCACTACTTCAGTATATATTATACATGAGTAGCATATTACTTGCCATACAAGGGTCAAACGGTATTGAATCTCGGCTACACACAAGCGGCTTTAATGCCAAGTTGGATGTGTTCATCAATTAGGCCCGGCTGTGGGGCTGCTTTTTGCCTCTATTAGGCCCGGCTGTGGGGCTGCTTTGTGCTTCAACCAAGCCCGGTTGTGTGGCTTCTTTGTGCCTCAATAAAGCCCGGCTGCGGGCCTGCTTTGCTCACCACTATTAAGCAAAATAACCGACTGTGTAATCAGTTATCAAAGTCATTCTTCAAGCTCAGTTGCTTGACATCCCAAAGTCGGCCAACCTTCGAGAACTTGTGTTCAAGAGTGTATAAGCTAGCACAGGCGGCAAGTTAAGTTCAAGGCAAGCGACATGAAATGACAAATGCCGCCTGGCACTACAATAAGGAGCCTGCAATATCTCCGGTTCCAATTCTTAAGCTTTCAAAGCAATTCAAAGCTGCACGCATCCATAGTCCTACTCAACTGTAATGCAGGCGACATAAGTATCGAGCACCTTTCGCATTCGGTTAAGCTCGGCAGCCGGCCTTCCAAGGTTCTTCAAGGGCTAAGCTACCCAATTACATGGGTTAAGCATCAAGCATTGAATATTTGAGGTAACAATTGACTTACTCTCCTCTAAATAATGTTGATGCATTAAAATAAACTAAGTTAAAAACTTAGTAGCTACTAAATTAACGTCCAAGTGACGTGAGGCCAATGGCCGGATAATAAACTAAGTTTGAAACTTAGTAGCTAAACTAACGTCCAAGTGACGTGAGGCCAATGGCCGGATAATAAACTAAGTTTGAAACTTAGTAGCGATTTCAACGTCTGAGTGACATGCGGCCAATGGCCAGATAACTAAACTAGGCACAAAACCGCTCAGTGGCTATACGGCCGGTCTCAACTTAGACCAGAGGCCAATGGCCGGATGGTTGCTTTTTTCATAAAATCGTTTGTCCCAACATGGACAATGGCGTCCGACGACACCCCTCCGGGTGCAATCGTCGCAGAGAGCAGCCTACTTGCTTGCTCTACGTACCTATGCAGACGACAAAGATTGAACGACCAAATTGGTCAACTCATAGCCGTCTGACCAGAACAGTCTAAAGAACGACTAAGTTTTCGGAACACCGGATGTCCAAAAGACATCAACCGGTGATCGACCAAAGTTCTAACCTAGATTACCTTCCGAAATTATACAAGTCCTCCCAATGGGGTAGAAAGACATTGAAAGTATAATTGGATTACAAGCACCCCAGGCGGCCATTTGCCTCCTGCCCTGTGAATAGTCAGGCGGCCATTTGCCTCCTGCCCCCCAAGGCGGCCATTTGCCTCCTACCCTGTGAATAGTCAGGCGGCCATTTGCCTCCTGCCCCCCAGGCGGCCATTTGCCTCCTGCCCTGTGAATAGTCAGGCGGCCATTTGCCTCCTGCCCTGTAAATAGTCAGGCGACCATTTGCCTCCTGCCCCCAAGCGGCCATTTGCCTCCTGCCCTGTGAATAGTCAGGCGGCCATTTGCCTCCTGCCTTGTGAATAGTTAGACGGCCATTTGCCTCCTGCCCCCCAGGCGGCATTTGCCTCCTGCCCTGTGAATAGTCAGGCGGCCATTTGCCTCCTGCCCCCCATGGTTGCTTTTTTCATAAACCAGAGGCCAATGGCCGGATGGTTGCTTTTTTCATAAAATCGTTTGTCCCAACATGGACAATGGCGTCCGACGACACCCCTCCGGGTGCAATCGTCGCAGAAAGCAGCCTACTTGCTTGCTCTACGTACCTATGCAGACGACAAAGATTGAACGACCAAATTGGTCAACTCATAGCCGTCTGACCAGAACAGTCTAAAGAACGACTAAGTTTTCGGAACACCGGATGTCCAAAAGACATCAGCCGGTGATCGACCAAAGTTCTAACCTAGATTACCTTCCGAAATTATACAAGTCCTCCCAATGGGGTAGAAAGATATTGAAAGTATAATTGGATTATAAGCACCCTAGGCGGCCATTTGCCTCCTGCCCTGTGAATAGTCAGGCGGCCATTTGCCTCCTGCCCCCAGGCGGCCATTTGCCTCCTGCCCTGTGAATAGTCAGGCGGCCATTTGCCTCCTGCCCCCCCAGGCGGCCATTTGCCTCCTACCCTGTGAATAGTCAGGCGGCCATTTGCCTCCTGCCCCCCAGGCGGCCATTTGCCTCCTGCCCTGTAAATAGTCAGGCGACCATTTGCCTCCTGCCCTGTGAATAGTCAGGCGGCCATTTGCCTCCTGCCTCCTGCCCTGTGAATAGTCAGGCGGCCATTTGCCTCCTGCCCCCAGGCGGCCATAGCCTTGTGAATAGTTAGGCGGCCATTTGCCTCCTGCCCCCCAGGCGGCATTTGCCTCCTGCCCTGTGAAGAGTCAGGCGGCCATTTGCCTCCTGCCCCCAGGCGGCCATTTGCCTCCTGCCTTGTGAAGAGTTGGGCGGCCATTTGCCTCCTGCCCCCAGGCGGCCATTTGCCCCCTGCCCTATGAAGAGTCAGGCGGCCATTTGCCTCCTGCCCTATGAAGAGTCAGGCGGCCATTTGCCTCCTGCCTTATGGGATGTCAAACGTCTCAAAAATATTCTAAATCTCCCAAAGGTCATATGACCACCATAGTGGGGCTAAAAGAAATAAAAGTCGTCATCTGTGTAGTTCAGGCGGCAATCATTATTATGATTGATTAACTTAGAAAATATCATACCATTTAAGGTATCAGATTTTCCAAGTTAATCAAATCCCTCTTTTATTGAACTAGACATATGCCGCCCATAGAGCTTTTAAACAAGCGGAAAATAAAGCCTTGATTTCGAAAGGAGTAATTCCTCTTGAAAGAGAAATTACCCCTTCCGAGGGGCTAATGTTTGGGGGTAAAAATACCCCCTATATATGTGGACCAATGCCACCTAGACACGTGTCCGCAAGCTCAGCGCTCAATGAGCCAATTAGAGCATGACACATGCCACTTAATGATAGAAGGGTGAAAATGGGCTCTAAGTCCACAACCCTAGAAACCGTAAAACGGTGGGAAGCCAATCTACTTAGGTTAAATAACCTAAGAGGCACATATCCCAATGCTCTATAAATACTGATTATTACATTAGTTTTAGGGGATCCAATTCTCTCTCCAAGGGAAATGCCCCCCATATTTACTCTCCCTTTTCTCTACTTTCTCTCTCTAAAATACATTATTTCGGTCACTGACTTGATCGTCGGAGGCGGACCTCCGGCCCCCCCGGGGTCCGTTGTTTTGCAGGTGATCGGGTCGTTCGAGTGTTGCATTACAGATCTGTCTCCCGAGGGACGTACACACCCTCCATTCGGGTACGTATAAAAAAACCCCAAAACAACACTTTTTGAAGGTATTTTGTATCCTTTATAGTGAGTTTGAATTTAGTAAGTGTAGGGAATATTACAAGCATTAACCCCTAGCTTGAACCCCAATGTGATCATACACTAAAGTACGGTGGCGTCCAAAGGGAAAGAAGATATAGCAAAAGAGTCGCCAACAAGTTTTTTTAGGAACTTGTAAACCGTTCACGAGGTGAAGGTTACACCCCTTAACGATCCATAAGATCGTCAACTCCAATAGGTCTTGAACCATGACTGGTAGTTCGGGGATGAAGGTACAAATCCAACCTAAAAGAGATTGAACCTGCCCTAATAATAGGCCTCTACTTTATTCTAATCGTATTAATGTGCGCTTTCTGAATAACATACAATCAATAGGATTAACCCTAAACCTGTTTAATCTATGTTGGTTGAACATTAATGCACAAACAAAAATATTATTGGCGATCACTTGAATTATAATCAAATTAGCCATAAACAAGATTATTAATTATCTTATTAATCGTGATTAGCAATACCAATTCCCTTTAAACATGCATAAAAGGTGTGATCAAGCAATAACAATAAAAATCAAGCAACATAATAATCATCAATAATAATAATAATAATAATAATAATAATAATAATAATAATAATAATAATAATAATAATAATAATAATAATAATAATAATAATCATGTTAAAGCATAATAACAAGATCCTAGGCATGATACTAACAAGATTAATAACAAACCCTAACATGTCACTAAGCAATAAAAATCATATATTTAGCCATAACATGATACTAACAATCATAAATATTAGGAAGGCATCATACTTTTGATCATATTTAATATTAAAGTTACCCTAGACATGATACTAGGAATATCCTAATAACAACCTAAGCATGAACTCTATATAATAACATCAATAAAAACCATTAAAGTACTTACTTGGATGCCTCGTACCTCTTTCTAATAACAAAATACACACGTTAATAACTTCAATGAAAATAATAAACAACAATTAAATTAAATAATTGAAATAGATATTTGGGACCAAACCCTCAAAAATTAAACCTTTCACGTCTAGGGCGAAGACAACTTTGAACTTGGCTAGGTGTGTCTAGTGCCAATGAATGCGAATTTTTTATATTTGAGAGAAGGCTAGTTTAGAAAAAAGAGAGAGAGAGAGAGAGAGAGAGAGAGAGAGTAATCAAGAGAATCTTGATGAGAAATGGTGAGAATTGGTGAATGAAACCGAATTTTTTAGAAGACTATTTATAGAGAAAATCAGCCAAAAAGATAAAAAAACAAAACAGAGTTCTGACGCGTAAAACCAGGTTAGCGCCAAACGCTGACGTTAGCGCCAGGCGCCAAGCGTAGCGTCGGGCACTAATGCTGGCGTTTGGCGCTGACTAAGTTTTTGACGCGTTTTCTTAAAATCAGATAGAAATTGCCGTAGTGGAGGATAAAATCGTATTTTCCTCAAAAACGTTATTTTATTCTGATAAAAACTCTAAAAAGTCAACAAAAGTCAATTTATCAATGCTAATTAAATTAGGAATGAAAAGAACCTTCTAGAAGAATCTAGAAGACTAAAACCATTCCTAATTGCATTAGGAATGATAAATCCATGTTAGGCCCTCCTCTAGATCATTGGGCCGCATATAAGGCTCAAACCAGGCTCAGTTCAGTAATTTGGCCATAACTTCCTCAATATTCATCGGAATTGGGCTTATAATATATCGTTGGAAAGCTCTTTTCATGCCCTATCCAACTACACTACTATTGGACCCATATCACGGACCAACAAAACTAGATTGACTGTTTTCTTAAAATAGGTTTTCAAAAACAGAGAGTAGAGAAAAGAAATTAAAACTATCCGCAACACTAAACTTTCCACACTTTTACTTCATTCGATTATGATTCGACGTGAAAGACACTCATCATTGGGTTTGGTTTTGGGGAGACACAAATGGGTGTCTACAGTAAGTGCCTCTGTGGTGGGCTTTGTTCAATTATTTATTTATGTATATATTTTTTTTAGCGTAGTATAGTACAAGTTGTTTAGGAGTTTAGAAATGCATAGGGGAGGGGGTGAAAATCAATCCCAGGGTCTCCTGGAATCAGAAGGAAAACTCCAAACACTCAAGCTATCCGTCATTTTCATAATGTAAATTGTTTTATGGGTAAAGATTTGTGCATGATTTAAAATGAAGATAATCCTCTGATTACAATCAGATAAATCAACACAAAAAAATTCTACACGATTATAACAAATCAATAAACCCTCTCATCGAATAAGGTTGTAATTCATATCGATATATAATAGGGTAT
This sequence comes from Chenopodium album, assembly GCF_948465745.1. Taxonomy (NCBI): domain Eukaryota; kingdom Viridiplantae; phylum Streptophyta; class Magnoliopsida; order Caryophyllales; family Amaranthaceae; genus Chenopodium; species Chenopodium album. The sequence goes on from NC_137840.1 coordinate 70,387,336, forward strand.
GAAGAATGTATAATTTACGACTGTAACTTTGTTGAAAAATATATGATTTGCAACATAGATGGTATATGTAAGAGTACTTTTAGCTAATTCGAAACACTTGGGCCTATGGGCTATCCAATTGAGATGTAAATTGGAAATATTAATTTAAAATGAACCTGGCCCAAAGTTCATAATTTGGTCCATACAATTACGTAAATCATTTACCAATCTCACAATTACCGACCTACTAGAGAGTAATCAAAAGATAATTACTCCGTATTTATTTAATTATTAATTAATCAGATAAAAGAAACACAAAAGATGTTACTAATCCACTCACCCATAAAACCAACCAATCAGAGCTCAGTATCTCAAACAACAGGATCGATGACGTGTCAAAATAGACAGTAACGATTACGTGTCCATGCCCCCCACTTTCACCCCCTTCATATCCTACCAATCCGCACCCATTTATCTCTCTCTCTTATAAATAGGCTCCCAATATCAAATTCCCAAAAACCATCCAATCAATTTAATTAATTCCTGCTTCTTTCTCTTCGATTCAAAAACCCTAATCCTCGATCTCCAGGTACAATCTCTCTTCTATTCTGCTCAATCTCTTTTGTTCTGATTGATTTCTTTGATTTGATTATCTTGTTTGTTTGATTTTTGGCTAATTTTTATTAATTTCTGGGTTTTTTTCTGCAGTTTTTTCGATTGAATTTGATTTCCAATGGCTCGTACTAAGCAAACTGCTCGTAAATCTACCGGTGGTAAGGCTCCCAGGAAGCAGCTTGCTACCAAGGTATTTCATCTTTCTAATGGTTTCCTCTGATTAACTCGTCAAATTATTTGGGTTTTTTTCGATTCAATTCTATTTGTTAAATAAATTGGGGGTTTTTTCGATTCAATATATTTTGCTTTGAAATTGGGGTTTGTTTAAATTCAATTCAATTAAGAAATTGGGGGTTTTTGTTTCAATATTCAATTCAATTTGTTCAAATTTTGGGGTATTTTTTTCGATTCAATTCTATTTGAATTAGAATTTATTTCGATTAATCTCGTTTAATTCTAATTGATTAATTTGTTAATGAAGGCTGCTAGAAAATCTGCTCCAACTACTGGAGGAGTCAAGAAGCCTCATCGTTACCGTCCTGGAACTGTCGCTCTTCGGTAAATATTCAATTTTTAAAATTAATCTTCAATCATTATTTGAATCAAATTACAATTGTGCTAATTATTTGAATTTTTTTTATGATCAGTGAAATTCGCAAATACCAGAAGAGTACTGAGCTTTTGATCCGCAAACTCCCCTTCCAGCGTCTTGTTCGTGAAATCGCTCAAGATTTCAAGGTAAAAATCAATTACAATTTAATCAAAATTGTTGTTTGTGTTATTGGGAATTGTTGCTGATTAGGGTTTTGTGTTGTTGATGATGAACAGACTGATCTGAGGTTCCAGAGTCATGCTGTATTGGCACTTCAGGAGGCGGCCGAGGCATACCTTGTGGGTCTGTTTGAGGACACCAACTTGTGCGCCATTCACGCTAAGAGGGTGACCATCATGCCCAAGGACATTCAATTAGCTCGTCGTATTCGTGGCGAGCGTGCTTAAGTTGATTGAAGAAGGATGATGAGTAGCAGTTTTTAGGATGAGTTTGATAGATTTAAGTTAAAGAAAGATATAGCAGCATTTAGTGGGTCTGTTGGTGTGGTGGTGTATATACTCTATACCTACTTGGGTGATATGTTTTGAAATATATTGGATACTTGTTTTATGGTTTTCGGATTTGTTTTGAATCAATCAATTGAAATGCTTTAGTTATTGCATCTGTCATCTGAATTCATCTCTTTTCTTTCTGTTTGCGCTGTTGTGTTTTGTTGTTTGATTTATTCACTACGTATCTCATCTAATGCTATGTTTTGTTGTGGTTATTCAACGATTTTGTGACATGGTTTAGATATTGATTAAGTAAGATGGCCTAATTGTTTGATTTGATTCAAATGTTGAGTAGTTCTTGAATCATTAAAAGTCTTAAAGCTACTCTGGGTATGGGTGGTATGTACAAATTACTAAGCAGTAAGCTTTGATGTCAAAAAGAATGATCCATTTGTTTTTCCCAACATCTATTAAAGGAAGGAAATCTGATTTTATTTACCTTCCATTTAGAAGTGCCATGGCTAATAAAGTATGACATAGATTAGTGCATAAGATAAAGAAAAAAAACCAAGGGTTTTGTCTTACATCTAAGACTTTCTCTCTCTAAATATTAGTTGCAAATGATTGCTAATTTATATTTTCTATATATTTGTACTAACTAATTAAGTTTTTTAATACCCGTGAAATCAACCCAATTGGGTCGTTCTTTTGGGGACGGAGAGAGTACAATACAAGTGATACAACCAAGCAACCTCAAAACTAACAACAACCTAAATACTCCAAGTAACCAATGAATGACTAATGAAGTTCTTTAATCACAATCGTGAAATTCTTAATGTAGATTTGAAGTGTTGTTCTTGGATTTAAAAATTACTCATACTAATTGAACTTGTAATTGAAATTTGAAACTCAACAAGTCTCACAAAATAAACCTCAGCTCAAAATCCACATTGAGCTCCTTCATAAACAACCCAAAAGATGAAAAGAAACACAAATGGTAAAAAAAATAATCAAGTAAACAAGCAATCAAAATTGAGAACAAAATGTTCTACTTTGGATGACTGACGTGTCACATGAATTCAGTTATTAGTTTCTTATAACAACCACGTCCACGTCATCTTGTTGCACTTTCCCCCAATTCAACACCCCTGTTTTATACTCCCATGCAGAGAGCTTCTCAACTCCACCAAACATTCCTGGCCTCTGTCTTTTTAGAACCCTAATTTCTGATTTCCACTTCTCCTCATTTGGTAATTACGACGATAATCTTTAGATTTTATTCATTAAGGAGTGGTTTTTTAATCGATTTCTTTCTTTAATTTCTTTGTTAGCCCTTCAATTAGATTTCATTTGCTTTACTTCATTCTATTTTTTTTCCTTAGGAAATTTGCATTTCTTTGAGTTTTTCAGTTTGAATACTATGACACCAATTAATTGATATACAACTTGTTAATTTTCTGGAATTTGTGCAGTTGTTGTAGTTGAATTCGACTCGAAATGGCTCGTACTAAGCAAACTGCTCGTAGATCTACCGGTGGCAAGCCGCCCAGGAAGCAGCTTGCTGCTCTAGCCACCGTAATATATATATATTTTTTAAAGAAAATAAATCTCGATTTTGTTTAAGTTATTTCATTGTATCTATTTTTTTTTTTAATCAACGAGTAGGGGGGAGGAGAAACAATTTCAGGAAGAGTGAAGAAACGTCGTCGTTTCCGTCCTGGAACTGTCGCTCTTCGGTATATTTCCGATTCTAATTAACTTTTACATTGTTTTTCAAGAATTTCATTAGATTTGACATTAAATTTTATTTTTTCCTTTTTTCTTTTTTTTTTTTTGGGAATTTTAGCTCAAAAATTACGATGGTTTTAGCATGTAACTTGAAATTTGTAGTAATTTAGAAATGTTTGAATTTATTTTGATTTAATAATTTCAAGAATTCAGTAGTTATATACTCATTCAACTTTGATTATGATCCAATTTTGATTATGTAGTGAAATTCGCAAGTATCAGAAAAGCACTGAGAAATTGATCCGCAAAATTCCCTTCCAGCGTCTTGTTCGTGAAATCGCCCAACAATTTAAGGTTAAATTCATTAACATTTTTTTTAATCAGAAATTTGAATTTAATCATTCAGAATTAATTGAAATTTAAATTGTGGAATATTTCTGAATTAGGGCTTTTTTTTTTTTTTTTTTTTTTTGGTGGTTTATGGTATGAGCAGATTGAGCTGAGGTTCCAGAGTGAAGCAGTGATGGCACTACAAGAGGCGGCCGAGTTGTACCTAGTGGGTTTGTTTGAAGAGACTAACTTGTGCGCCATTCATGCTAAGAGGGTCACCATTAAGCTCGAGGATATGCAGTTGGCTCGTCGTATTCGAGGCGAGCATGCTTAAGAATGAAGATTGAACAAGGATAGATGTAATGTCTAGCAGATTTAAGGAGATGGCAATAATAAGGGTGTGTTGAACTTTGTAGTTGCTCTGTTAGTGGTGGTGTATATACATTCATAAGTACATACATACATATATACACTCGATGTATAGGTAGCTAGTTGTATATGTTTTGGATATTAATTTTCGAATTTTATGTTATTGATATTGTAATATTGTATTAGCTAGGAAGTCTGCATTTGTTTTGAACAATTCAATAAAATTGTTTCTTTGTGTAGTGAATTCTGAATATATTACTTTGTATCGTGTTTGCAATATATATTTTGTTGTTTGGTTCGTTGATGTTTACTTTTATTGATTTTATTAATTAATTGATCGATTTAGGTGGTTAACTTGAGAAGAAGTTTACAGATTGTTTGATATATACAAGTACTTAATGACTGATTTTTTCAATTTTAATTTACCGGAGTAATGTTACAATGTTGCCTTGAATTGATTATTTCAAAATCGATTTTCACTCATTTAAAGAAAGAGGTAGTATTGTTGCCTAATTCATACTTGTTGGCTGGTTACTTCGTTTAATTTGATTTCGTATGCAACAATATACAAGGGAAGTTTGGGTAAGGTACTAAAGTTATAAGGAGAGAGGAAATTATAATGGCCGTCTTACCGAGTGAAATTCAAAGGTTTGTTATTTGAACTACGTATGTCTTTACTCTTTAATGTCAATTTTAAGAATGTAGTAGTCGTTTGATATTTTAAATGATCGACCTAGCTAATTAATGTCAATTTTAAGAATGTAGTAGTTGTTTGGTATTTTTCTTATTTGTTTTTTTCTTTGATGATTTTTTATTTCTATCCTAATTTTCAATTCAGTTAGTTCAGTTAAGCTCCAATCAGTTCAGTTCCAATCAGTTCACTTCAGCTCCTAATTTCTTTCCTTCATAAATTATTCATTTCATCTCAATTCATTTCATTTCAACTCCAATCAGTTCAATTCAATTAAGTTCAGTAAATGTGACTATGCCCTTACTCGATACTATATAGTATATGTTATCATTAAATTCCATTTTTTTTTCTTTGTTAAAAGTCTAATTTTAGAGTTACAAACAAATGAATGACTAAAGAATTGTAATCACTATAAAGTGCTCCAAAGTTCTAGTATTGTCAAAACAAAGATCAAGTTAAGACGATCCTAAAATGAGGAGATATTATCTAAATTAATTCACGATAACATCAGTAGTATTTGTAGTGTTTTTTTCTTATCATTAGCAATTACTACTTGGGTTTGTACATTTAAACACAACAAAAAGATAAGAGTCTCACAAAATAAACCTCATCTCAGCCCAAAACTACACATTCAGTTCCCAAACATTTCAGTTACACCGTTAACTTCCTCCACACTCAACCATACTAACAGAAAACCAGACAAAAGAAACACAAATCGTAACAAACAATCCTCAATTCCACCACCATTAAATCCAGAATATTCTAATTCCTTGAATCACTGACGTGTCACATCAATTCAGTTAAACCCACGTCCACGTCATCTTCTTGCTCTTTCTTCCAATTCAAATCATTCTCTCTCCCCCTTTAAATATCAAAATACCCCCAACATTTTACACCAGAATTTCTCAACTCAAGCAAACATTTCTCTGTAATTCCAAACCCTAATTCCTCAATTCCAGCTCAATTTCTCTCTCCTCGGTAATCCATTTCTTTCTTTACTTCTTCGATTTGTTTAATTTCATTCAATTGTTTTTTCTGGAACTTTGCTCTGTTTTTTTGGTAATTGTTGAATCACCACTATAATCTTTAATCTTAATCAATTATTTAACTTCGAATGTTAATTAGTTCTTCAAATTGAATTCTACAACCGATTCGTTTCTTTATTATTCCTTCGATTTATTAAACTTGAATTTTGCTCTGTTTTTTTTCGTAATTGTTGAATCATTACAATAATCTTTAATCTTAATCGATTACTTAACTTTGAATGTTAATTATCATTTTATAACTTGAATTAATTGATTTAAAACTTGTTTAAATTCTTTTGCGCAGTTGAATTCGAATCGAAATGGCTCGTACTAAGCAAACTGCTCGTAAATCTACTGGTGGTAAGGCTCCTAGGAAGCAACTTGCTCAAAAGGTACATCATAATCTTTAATTTCTAGGGTTTTTCCGATTTAAATCGATATTTTTAATTGATTATTTTGTATTATTTCCAAGGCTGCTAGAAAATCACTTCCTGAGACTGGTGGTGTTAAGAAGCCTCATCGTTACCGTCCCGGCACTGTCGCTCTTCGGTAATTTTTCTTAATTTTTTGAATTACTAATCTTGATGATTTTTTCTAAGAGTATTTAATTTGTTACGTAATAGTAATTTAATGTTTGTTCTTCGATTTTTTTTTTTTTTTTTTTTTTTTTTTTTTTGGGTGATAATACAGTCAGATTCGCAAGTACCAGAAGAGTACAGAGCTTTTGATCCGTAAACTCCCATTCCAGCGTCTTGTTCGTGAAATCGCCCAAGAATTTAAGGTAAATTACACTGAACAACTTTATTGATTTTAATTTAATGATGTAAGTATTGTTTAATTGAAATTGATTAGGGTTTTGTGTTGTTTTTATCTTGGATGAATAATAGCATGATCTGAGGTTCCAGAGTCACGCAGTGTTGGCACTCCAGGAGGCGGCCGAGGCGTACATTGTGGGCTTGTTCGAGGACACTAATTTGTGCGCCATTCATGCTAAGAGGGTCACCATCATGCCTAAGGATGTTCAGTTGGCTCGTCGTATTCGAGGCGAGCGTGCTTAAGAATGAAGATTCAACAAGCTAAAGGATCGATGTAATGTTTAGCAATTAAGTGTAATGTTTTGAATCAACTTTGTAGGAGTTGTTCTGTTAGTGATAGACTCGATAGTGGATGTGTTATAGCTAGTTGAATAATGTTTTGGATATTAATTTTTGCATTTTATGTTGTTGTGATTGTATTAGGGAGTCTCTGTGATTGTTTTGAACGATTGTTTTCAACAATTTAAGTCAATCAAATTGCTTTTAGTGTAAAGAATTCTGAATATATTACTTTGAGTTGTTTTTGCAATATTCTTCCTATTTTGATGTTTGGTTCGTTATTGTTTGATTTTATATATATGTTTATTGATTGTTTTATTAGGTGGTTAAATAACTTAATTTAATTGGGCAAAAGTTTAAATAATGTTTGACATGAATATAAATGACTGATTTTCTCAATTTTACGGGAATAATGTTACAAACTTACAATGGAAGTGTGATGTTAAATTTGAGTTAAGATTTGCCTTGAAAATTGACAAAAAGTTGTGATGGTAATGATATAATTTTTACTCATAACACCTTAGTAGTAAGGTTTGAAAGTTCTTATTGTACATGGCTAAATATATGTTCATATATATAAATTAATGAGTTGGAATTAGTACAACTTTGTATTTTTTTGCAAATATTTGCATTTCATGATGGTTTTGATCCTAAGCCTTAGGATTAGACAGAAGCAAATACTTGTTTCAAAAAAAAAAAAAAAAAAAAAAAAAAAAAAAAAACCTTACTAGTAATGAGTAATGAGTAAACCTTACTACATTGCACCTCGTTGTTTTGATTTAATTTTAATTTTTTTTTTGATCAATTTTCAATGGCTACAAATTTAATTTCTTGTAGCATTATAAGTGGTCTTTCGATCTTAACCGTCAAAATTCAATAAATAACCTCAATCATTGGTAGGTTTGATTACATGGTAAAGACAACTAAGCATGTATGATGTATGTATAAGATTATTTTCAATTAAGATCGATGATCAACAATTCAAGTTTCGTTGGCAAATGTTGATTGTATGGTAATTCGTCTGCCACTGTTGAAACTTGGAATCAACAATGGCTGGAGCGGATTCTGATCATCTTTCTTTCGCCTTTCTCCTCTAATGCCGCCCAAACTTTGACTGCCCTAGTGGTTTAATTTATGGTGGCCATTTGGCCAACGAATCTCTATCCCAACGAAGTATGTTATTATTTTAGAGAAATCATAAGCAAGTAATGATCTTATTTGTTATGAACGGTATAGATTGATCAGAGATAATTACCATGGCACACGAACGGAAGACTTTATTTGTTATGGAGGTGATCACACCATCTAAATCTTCAATGGTACTGATTACCATGTCACTTTACGATTGAATGAAATAATAATAATCATTTGAATGAAACATTACAATATAACATAATGAAATCGAACCAAATTCAATATCTAACCGTTACCTTGCTCCTTACTCAACCAAGAAAATAGACACTACCCACAAAAGAAACACAAAACCATCAACAAAAAAACCTTAATCCGTGTCTTCCATAAAACCAACCAATCAAAACTCAGTAATCAGAATTAACTTAATTATTCGGATTAATGACGTGTCAAAAATTACAGTTACTATAGCCACGTCAGCCTCTTTCTCCAACCGCCTTACCCCCCTCCATTTTTCAGTCTCCTATAAATAACCCCCAAACTCCATACTCCCATGCATTCTCATTCTCAACTGCACCAAATATTTCTCAATTTCCTCTTTCTTTCTTCAACCCTAATTCTCCGATTTTAGGTATTAATAATTTCTCTCTTCCCTCTAATTCTTCCCATTTTCTTTTTATTTCGACTATAATTTTACGATTCGTTTATTCATTTGTTCTTAGTTTAATTTATCACGAGTTTAATTTGTTTTGTAAAAACTTGTTTGAAGTTCTTTTGGTGTTGAATTTGAATCGAAATGGCTCGTACTAAACAAACTGCACGTAAATCGACTGGTGGTAAGGCTCCTAGGAAGACACTTGCTCAAAAGGTACATACATTCATTCATCATACATCATAATCTTTGATTTTTAGGGTTTTCTCAATTAATTTTACTTGATTCTTGTTTGATTTTTTTTTTATTTGTTCTTTGTAATTGATCATTACTCGTTTATGATTATTTTGTTTTTTTCTTTTGAATTGAAGGCTGCAAGAAAATCTGTTCCTAGGTCTGGTGGTGTTAAGAGGCCTCATCGTTACCGTCCTGGAACTGTTGCTCTTCGGTAATTTTATTCTACTTGAATTTTATTTACTAATGTTGTTGATTTTTAGTTTTTTATATTTTTGGTACGTTGTAGTAATTATTAATATAAATAAAAAATTAAATTATTTTGATATTACATTAATGTTGATAATGAAAGATGATTTCTAAATTTTGATCATTTTTGTTCGTGATGATGCAGTGAAATCCGTAAGTACCAGAAGAGTACTGAGCTTTTGATCCGTAAACTCCCATTCCAACGTCTTGTTCGCGAAATCGCTCAAGATTTCAAGGTAAAATATGATGAACAATAATGGTGTAATTAAAGTATAATGTGAAACTGATTAGGGTTTTGGTGTTTGTTATCTTGGGATGATGAATAGGTTGAACTGAGGTTCCAGAGTCACGCAGTGTTGGCAATCCAGGAGGCGGCCGAGGCATACCTTGTGGCTTTGTTTGAGGACACTAACTTGTGCGCCATTCATGCTAAGAGGGTTACCATCATGCCCAAGGATGTTCAGTTGGCTCGTCGTATTCGCGGCGAGCGTTTCTAAGAAGATCGTGGATGGATGCATGATAGACAGCTTTAGGGAGGGCTTATAATTAAAAAAAAAAAAAAGTTTTAGTTGGTGTGGTGTGAATATAGTATTTAACTTTATTATCAACTGTTAGAATATTATGTGGTACATTAGGTACTTTCTAGTTTAATGTTATCTTTTATAGGTTTTTAATTAGGGTAATCTAGAATAAATCATAAATGATTTAGGTTGTAAGAAGTACTTAATGAAGTAATTTCTAATGTTTCGATTAATAGTAATTTATGATGTTTTTTTTTTTATTTGTGCTTATGTTTTGATTAATGAGTAATTTCTTTTTGTTAAAAAATTAAGATGATTGGCTTTGTAACTTTGCTGGTTAAATTCTTTATCAAATTGGTATAAATGAGACAAATGGTAAAAATTGGTGCATAAGTGTAAAAAAAAAGGGGGTTGATTTTCAATTCAACACAAATCAATTCAGATCCAGGTTTCAACCCAAATGCCGGCCTTTATGATTACTTGGAAGTTGGAACATTAACCACAAACTAAATATTTTATATGGTCAAATTTCGAAAAGAATTGTTTTCAATACAACATTTTAAATTAACAATTCAAAGAAAAGAATTGTTTTCGATATTACATACATAAATACTTTTCACTCATATGTCTAAACTTAATTGTATCTATCCAAACTTATTTGAAATTATCTAAACTTGTTAACTTAACCTAGTTATTATCTAAAATTGGCTGCCCCTTATTAGCCTCGTATCATCGTTTATCTCTATTGAGCTTGTGTAGCAATGTAGGTACTAGGTAGTTGTTTCTTGGTAGGTTGATAGTAGTACCATGAGTAGGATGGACTTGGGTACACTTAAGTTCTTAATTCTCCTCACTCCCTTCACTTCTTTTCTATTGAAATCATCTCTACCCGCAATCACGCAAGTGAACTTGTTAGTTGTTACATACCATGTCAAAATGTTTTAAATATTTACGGACAGTAGATATCTTCATATTTCCCCCAAAACAAAATTTCAAAAATAAAAATATATTTCCAGTCAACGAGTTCTTTTCAAATAAAGTCAAAAATTGCTTGGTGTATTTCATATACGAAGTATATACTACGAGTACTTCCTGTACCTTTTAGTTGTAACAATAGAATTTTTTATTTCATAAAAAATGCCTCTTTGCTGCATCAAAAAGTATTGAAGGTAGTAAATTGTTCACCGTGAGAGAAGTTATATATGGACTATAGAGTGTGTATCGCAAGACCACTAGATTATGTGATGGTTTTTCGCTATTAAGTTAAGCGGGCGTGTCCAATTTTAATTTTCACCACCTATTAACTATAACTATAATAAAACATGCTGACCTGATATCATTAATGGACCATGTCAACTTCTTACGAAAATTTTTTCCCGTAAAAACAAACTATTTTGGACATCATTATTTGTTTTTCCTATATTTTTTTTATTCCTAAGTTCTAAGACTACATAATACAACACTTTTTTCATAATTAATTAATGAGATTATTATTATTATTACACTTTTTCGAATAAACAATATTGACAATTATTTTAATCAAATAATATCTATATAAGCTATGCAACGTACTGAACTAAACTAGTACAATAATAAAGTGGGGACTGGTGAGGCATAACATTGTAATTTTATTTTTAATCATATACTTCTACCAAGCATATATCAAGATTATTGGTATAGAGGTGTTAATTTGGGTCATCGGTCAGTTGAATATAAATTTGTCTAAACTATTATATCTATGCTTCTATAATTTGGTTTATCACTTTTGCATAGGGTTGGGTCTATACTAGTAGGGTTTGGTTAGTTTTTAATGAGACCGCATCTTGATTGGATCTAATATGAACAATTTATGATATTATTTGTCATTTTTGACTGGCAGGTCGGCATTGTTTCATGATATGTGCATTCCTCGATATGGTAGACCGTAGACGTCAAACAATTTTATGTACAAAAGCAAGTAGTTCCCCTCAATAAAATAAAAACAAATTTATAAGTTGGATTTTGTATGTCATTGATTCACGGGTAATACAACCAATCTTTTTTGTTAGCTTCTTAACGATTCAATTCACGGACTGTCCTGAGAGCTCTAGTTTGACACGGGCTAACTCTAATAGTCCATGTAGAGTGAGTCTAAAATGCAAAATTGTATCAATTATTAGTCGATTAAAACTAAACAAAATGCGCCCTCAAATTAAAATATTTAGTCGTGTGAATAGTGTAATTTAAAGAAGTAAAGTGACAATGTCATAACTAATACTTCATCTTTCATAGAATTTGTATACTAGATATTCAAAAAAGAATTCATTTCTTTTGAAGTTATCATAAATTCATAATATCATGAAAGAAAGAAGGACCTTGTATGAGCTTATGAATGTCACCTTCACATGTGTCATGAATATTGCAAGCAGCATATTTTGGGATTGCTAATTTCTTGTTTGTTCATATGCGCCAAAATATGTATTCACATGCATAATTTTGTGCTATATACTTCTATATTGTACCAACTATATTGTACGTCTATGAAGTATTTTTTAGGTAGATAAAGGAAAAATACCCCATTAAATCAACACATCTTGCATGTTAATTGTTTTTAATTTGTACTACAACTTTAGTCAATGAAACCTTGCTTGGTACATCTAATAAGTATTAGGGAGATCTATCTCACAAATATAAACAAAAAAAAAGAAGTTAATTTGGCATTGTATCTTAATTCTGTTCTTGTAGCTTTATACAAAATTATGAAGAATTACTATGTAACAATCGAGTTAACAAAAAAAAAGAAAAAAAAATAAAAAATCCTAATCACATAAGTTGAACCCAAATGCCTACGCTAGGAACACTTTGATGAACCACAAATAACATATAAAAGCCCGGAGGAGCAATGTTAATAGATCCGGGTGTTCTAACATTGACTTGAAATCGACCCGAATCCATACGCATTGCGGGCGTTGTATTGGTTAGCACCAACAATCTTTGGCTCATTGAGAAGGAATGTGTGTTAAAAGGTGGACTAATCATGGTAACCTTAATTGAATCTAGGTCAATAAACTCGGTAATTATGAACTTAACCTCTAAGAGCTTTCCATATTGAATCTTAGAGCTAGAAGCTGGGGTGACAATAATGGGTCGTAACTTAATTTTGGAGGGATCTAAATATGGGGGTGAAAATGCCTCCAAGCTAAGTTCGGTAGGATATAGCACATTGGTGAAGTTGTTGAACTTATGTGGGTTACTCCCTCCCACTAAAATTCTCCCATCGCGTAACAAAATTGCACTTGAATGGTACATCCTTGGGACTTGAGATTGGTTAAGAAGTTCGAATCTAGATCCCAAAACACTATTTGGGTGATAGATTACTGGGCTAAGTACAGGGTCTCGACCCAGCTCCCACCCAGCACTACCTGATCCTGCCCCGTTTATTAGTAATATATCCTCGTTGGGAAGGATCACCATGTCACTCATGACACGAGCCATTGGCATAGTCTCAATGGCCCAAATAGGATTAGGATCATTAATCTTAATTCTGGCACACGTGTTTAGAGCTGGCAAAAACTGACGCGAATGTGCCTTCAAGTATGAACCTAGTGGTGCACCCCCACATATTAACACCTCCGCTTCCACATTCAACCCCAACTCCAAATCCTTCAATGGTAAAAGAACCGCGGACCCCGAGCTCGGGTAGCTACGCGGGTCACCACCCGGGATAGTTGGATAGGTCCGAACAACAACATTTTTAACATAATTAAGCAAAATAGCTCGATTGTTAGCAAAAATAAACAAGTTTCCATCTACATGGAGAAACACAAAAGGGTACAAGTTATTCTCCACATTATGAACATTAGTTTGTGCTAGAAACGGTAGCTTGTAAAGTTGAGAAGTAGAACGTGTTGTTTTTGGATAAAACTCATAATTGAAGGCTCTTCTACCTCCTATGACAATTATACGACCATCAGGCAAAATATGGTTGGTAGCGTACCATCTTCGGATTAGTAGTTTGTTGGGAAGTTCTACCCAATCACATACGCCACAAGATGGTTGAAAAGTTCTAACAACGCGCTCTCCATCGTTGTAACCACCGGTTTGAACAAGTGTACCGTTGGGGAGGGTGGCTCCGGAGGAGCACCACGTGTCGGTTAACACGTTGAGGGGACGGAAGGTGTTTGAAATAGAGTCATACTCAACCGAGTGAGCCGTGCAATCGGTCTTCAAGGCCAAGTCATGAGGGTTCTTACGACATAGACCGTTAGGAAGTGAGACATTAGAAGGGCCAAAGTCGGTCCTATCGAAAATTAAAACACGGTCATCATTTAAGAGTTGCATGTGCATGGCAGAAATGCCGATACTTTTTTGTAGGAGCTGCCATTGGCCATCCCCCGCAGCATATATGCTGCGGGGGAAGAGGATGAGGAGGAGGAGGAGGAAGAAAACGGGAATAATTGACATGAAACGGGATAATGTACTTATATAAATGATACTTGATTTTTTTATTTGTGGTTTTGGTTATAGGAAGTATCTATAACTAGCTATGAGCAAATTTTTTGGTTGATAATATTTGTATTTTTGTAAAGGAATTAGGAGGGGACACTATGTTGGATTATATAGACATGTTGTGAAGTTGATGTGATGAGGAGACAAACTATGGGCTTTGTCTTTGAGGAATTGCAATTATGACTGTTTCTTGCACAAGTAAGCGGCACAAACTAGTCAACTACCAAGGGCATGTAATTGGCAATGTAAATAAAGTCTACTACATTTACGTAACATGTTAAAGACGTATTTTTTGATTATGACTGCGGAACTAATCGAATGCTAATTAAACTTTGATACTTTTTATTTTTATTTTTATTTATTTTTTTCCACCGTGGTATATAATTAATTCTGTGAGTAGCACGTAATACAAATTAGGACAAGTATATTAATCTTATTGAAAAAGTAACCCCAAATATTTTTGTATTTATTACTGTATTATTTACTCTTGATTCTCATAAATGGTAACTTTATTAAATTGGACATTGTTTTTGGTGTTTATTGTCTAAGCTTTGGGCCATAAGCATTTTTCAATCAACACAATTAAGATCAAGCTAGGGTTCAATCCCCTCAAAGAAAAACTCAATAGTAGTTATAATAAAATAGAAGAAAAAAGAAAAAAGAAAGGAAAATAAGCTAATATAGACCTTGATGTATAAGTTTGACACAATGCTAAACGTCTTAAACATTACACAAATGATAGTGTTTTATGCTAATGTGACATTATATTACACATCGTCAATTTGACCATGAAAAGAGATAAGATAACAGTAGGAATGAACTAGGAAGAAGAAAAATTAACAAAATTAATTGATTTAGAACTTTAGAAGGAGTTAAACGCATAGATTAATTTAATATGGTAATTTTATAGGTTAGATCTGTACCTTTTATAGATTGTGTAAAGAATTAAGAGGAATTTGTAATCAAACCTAATTAAACAATGCGTTACTAAGGGTGCATATTTACTAATCTAATCTAAGATTGTATGTCGTTATCAAAACTTGGGATTCGATGCGTATTGCCAACGAATTTACTTTACAAGGGTTATTTGGTTTAACACTACAAAAGAATAGTCAATAAACCAAAATAAATTGATTGATGTGTTGCAAATTCACTAGCACCCAAATTACAAATGTGAGTTCTCATGTACGTATTTGGAGAAAGAACAGAAAAAACCACCTTATAAACTAGAGGAGTAAAAAATCTTGGTAGGTCGTAGAGCTTGTATGTGGATCAAACTCTCCTACTAATTCAACAAAGCTAGATGGGGTGTCCTTCCTAATACGATCAAAATCGTATTACTAAAAGTTTCTTTTCTTATCCCGAGTTTGTGTTGATAATAATCTTATTGTGTCATTGTCTTTCACATACTTGGCGTTTAATGATACATGCAGCATAATAAAATCCGTGTAATGCTTGCTTGCATTTAGGCTGATTTTAAGAATTTATAAGAGTTGT
Organism: Chenopodium album; assembly: GCF_948465745.1. Taxonomy (NCBI): domain Eukaryota; kingdom Viridiplantae; phylum Streptophyta; class Magnoliopsida; order Caryophyllales; family Amaranthaceae; genus Chenopodium; species Chenopodium album. The sequence goes on from NC_137840.1 coordinate 70,402,983, forward strand.
CACCATAATTAACTTTTGGTCGCTTTTAACTAGAGCTGTCAATTCGGTAAACGGGTCGGGTTTTGGTCGGGTAAAAGTGGATCGGGTCAATTCGTCGTGTCAATTCGGATTAATTTCATAACCTATGCTGGTCGGGTTTGGGTTGGGTCATGCTTGAGTCGGGTCACGTCTGGTCATAATTCTTATCGGGCTTGGGTCGGGTTAATAACAGGTCGGATTACATTCGGGTCAGGTGAACAATAGGTCAGGTTTAATTCGGGTTTTCACGGGTTAGGGTAATTCTCGGGTTCAAGTCGGGTTTGGTTCAAGGTAATAATTTACGGGTTAGTATCAGGTCGGGTCATTCTCGGGTTTGAGTCGGGTTCGATTCAAGTCAATAATTTGCGGGTTATAATCAGGTCGGGTCATTTTCAAGTCGGGTCATTCTCGGATTCAAGTCGGGTTATGTTCAAGTTAATAATTTGAAGGTTACAATCTCAGGTCATTTCCAAGTCAGGTCATATTCAAGTTCAACTAAGATTTTAGAGAATACATCTCGGGGTCATATAATGTCGTTTGGAACCTTAAATGATCATTATATGTTGTCATAAATGTTCGTATTAGGCTTGAGTTGATGAAATCGGTGCAAGTTACACTAGTAGAAAAAAGGCATTAGGCAGCGGTTCAAACCCGATCTAAGGCACCGGTTTGAACCGCTGCCTATTTGAGGGGTGCCAAAAACCTGCTATTTGGCACCGGTTCAAAACCGGTGCCATAGGGTTTAATAGGCACCGGTTAACCGGTGCCATAGGGTGAAATAGGCACCGGTTAACCGGTGCCTAAAACTGCTCTCCCGCCATTTTTTTTTTGGGTGGTGGATAGTTTAGGCACCGGTTCCTGCCTAACCGGTGCCTTTTGTATAATTTTTTTTTTTCGTTTTTTTTTTCAATCGTGCAATAATATTTTTTAAAAAAAACCTGCAATAATAATAATCTGTAATTCCAGCAATTATATTAAATATAATAATTAATAATTTTATTATTATAATAACTAATAATAATATTATTAATTATTATATACAAAAATAATATTAGATACAAGAATTCAATTTTATATATATATATATATATATATATATATATATATATATATATATATATATATATATATATATATATATATATATATATATATAGATATAAATATTCCCAAACGCAATACAAAAAAAAAAAAAAAAACAGTTGCTTACATATACAAATAATAGTAAGTACACATATATAATGAATAATAAGTTATATATAGTTCAAAAGTTAACATAAATAATTTACAATTACAATGCATGCCATTTACATGTTGAAGGTGATGAAAGACGCCAACATGTCACGAACTTCATTAAGCTCCTTGATTGTCAACGGACCATCCTTTTGGACCTTGCAAAACTTGAAATACAAAAACATTATTTTAAAAATAATTAATTAGGCAAAAAATATGTATTTTTATCAAATATTACCTATACGACTTCTATATAGCCCATTTACTACATTACTTATCAAATGAACTATTTCTTTCTCATAACATGTCAATATTGGATAGTTGTATGTGTGTAAGCCCTAAAATTGTATAGGAGAGCATTTTGTTAAGGTTTATGACGGTTTTTACCCAAAATGACCCGAATATGGCCTATATGACCTTACTTTGCCTATTTCCTACATTTCTTATTAAATGAACTTTATTTATCTCATAACATGTCAATATTATCTAGTTATAGGTGTATAAGGAAAGAAATCACATCAAAAGAGCATATTAACACAAAATGGCTCTAATATGGCCCATATGACTTCTATTCAGCCCATTTTCTACCTTTCTTGTGAAATAGCCTTTTTGTTTCTCATAACATGTCATTGTTGGATAATATTAGGTGTCTAAGGCTAGAAATCACATCAATATAGCATTTCAAGAAGTTTAACAACGCATTTTACTCAACATGGCCCAAATAGGGCTTATATGACTTCTATGTAGCCCATTTTCTACATTACTTATCAAATGAACTATTTCTTTCTCATAACATGTCAATGTTGGGTAGTTGTATGTGTGTAAGTCCTAAAATTGTATAGGAGAGCATTTTATTAAGGTTTACGACGCTTTTTACTCAAAATGGCCCGAATACGGCCTATATGACCTTACTTTGCCCATTTCCTACATTTCTTATTAAATGAACTTTATTTATCTCATAACATGTCAATATTATCTAGTTATATGTGTATAAGGAAAGAAATCACATCAAAAGAGCATATTAACACAAAATGGCCCTAACATGGCCCATATGACTTCTATTCAGCCCATTTTCTACCTTTCTTGTGAAATAGCTTTTTTGTTTCTCATAACATGTCATTGTTGGGTAATATTAAGTGTCTAAGGCGTGAAATCACATCAATATAGCATTTCAAGAAGTTTTAGGACTTACCTCATCAAGCTGTTGAGTGTCCGTACAATGAGTCACAATGTCAAGCATGAATCTCATCACATACAAAGCACAATCAAGTCCATTCTCTTGTTGTGCGCACTAGCATATGACAAACAAATCACATCAGTGAAACATGCAAAGGAAATGAGCAAATATTTACTACCATAGATTTTCAAGATAATCACAATAATATCATGTAAATTACCAACGGTGTCTTCCATGTTGGACCCTTTGGAGCATGACAATGTAGCTTCTTCATAACACTGTAGTATAAAAAAATACAATCAAATTTGATTAGTCGTATGGTTACTAAATTAGTTATTATTAGCAATAATCATCACTATAGGTTGCTATATATATTTACTTTTGCAATATAGACTTCACGAGCCACTTCTCCGATGATCGAGCTGAATCAAGGTGATAAATTGTGTTAGTGGAATTACAAATCACCATGAGGCTCCAATGCTCCCTACATGTAATGAGGCCAAATCTATATTTAGGAGTCAACATATAATGAGGCCAAATCGATTGAATTTGACATGGTTAGACTTACTCTCTATAACATGGGGCGAATATGAACTTGTCTCCCGCACGCGCTGATTCCCTTATACTCTGTTCAACATAGTACAACACGTCATGGGGGTTGCCTATGATTTAGTAGTGGATAACTGCTCGGGGCATAACCACCCAACTTTACAAGGAGAATCAGTGTCAGTTAAGTGCTCCTGTAGTGCTCTGCGTGCATGAACATTGATTAATTTATCAGATGTAGGATAATCACCATCAATTTGAATAACTTGAAAAAAGTATAGATTATGTGGGCATTGAAGTACCTCATGAATGTTTGAATGAGGGAAATGTTAAGTTTTGCACCACGTAGAAATTCCTTCACATCTTCTTTGCTGATCCATGCAATTGCATCCTCATCATAGTGGAACATTGCCTTAGGAAGTGCAACTTCCATGGGATCGAACAAATGACAAGCACGGTTGTGAAGAAAGGTCATGTCAGTAGAGAGCGATTGAAGAACAATGTCTTCAACAAGTGGAGTAGGTGGCATGGGTGAACCTTTCGAAGAATGCAACTTCGACGGTTGTTCACTCTTGGACTGTTGTTCACTTAGCTTCTTCTTATGTTGATCAATTCTTTTAAGCTTCTCCACCCTCTTTCTCTTTGAAGTTTTGCTTCCATTGGAAATCTGAAATAGTTTTAGAAATAATAAGTTTCAACTCACAATCACTTATAATAGCCAAGTGAGTAGCCATTTCGGGTCAAAATGGCTTTTTTGATGAATTGGACCCAAAAACTTAGAACTTGGCGATTTTTATGTAATTTCAAATTACAAAAACTTATAAATATGTGATTATGAGTTGTTTTGAGATGCAAGGAGTTTATAAGTTGAGAAATGAAGAAAATAGCCAAGTGAGTAGCCATTTCGGGTCAAAATGGCTTTTTTTTTTATGAATTGGACCCAAAAACTTAGAACTTGGCGATTTTTATGTAACTTCAAATGACAAACACTTATAAATATGTGATTATGAGTTGTTTTGAGATGCAAGGAGTTTATAAGTTGAGAAATGAAGAAAATAGCCAAGTGAGTAGCCATTTCGGGTCAAAATGGATTTTTTTTGATGAATTGGACCCAAAAACTTAGAACTTGGCGATTTTTATGTAATTTCAAATGACAAACACTTATAAATATGTTATTATTAGTTGTTTTGAGATGCAAGGAGTTTATAAGTTGAGAAATGAAGAAAATAGCCAAGGGAGTAGCCATTTCGGGTCAAAATGGCTTTTTTTTTTATGAATTGGACCCAAAAACTTAGAACTTGGCGATTTTTATGTAATTTTAAATGACAAACACTTGTAAATATGTGATTATGAGTTGTTTTGAGATGCAAGGAGTTTATAAGTTGAGAAATGAAGAAAATAGCCAAGTGAGTAGCCATTTCGGGTCAAAATGGCTTTTTTTTATGAATTGGACCCAAAAACTTAGAACTTGGCGATTTTTATGTAATTTCAAATGAAAAACACTTATAAATATGTGATTATGAGTTGTTTTGAGATGCAAGGAGTTTATAAGTTGAGAAATGAAGAAAATAGCCAAGTGAGTAGCCATTTTGGGTCAAAATGGCTTTTTTTGATGAATTGGACCCAAAAACTTAGAACTTGGCGATTTTTATGTAATTTCAAATGAAAAACACTTATAAATATGTTATTATGAGTTGTTTTGAGATGCAAGGAGTTTATAAGTTGAGAAATGAAGAAAATAGCCAAGTGAGTAGCCATTTTGGGTCAAAATGGCTTTTTTTGATGAATTGGACCCAAAAACTTAGAACTTGGCGATTTTTTAGTAATTTCAAATGACAAACACTTATAAATATGAGATTATGAGTTGTTTTGAGATGCAAGGAGTTTATAAGTTGAGAAATGAAGAAAATAGCCAAGTGAGTAGCCATTTCGGGTCAAAATGGCTTTTTTTTTATGAATTGGACCCAAAAACTTAGAACTTGGCGATTTTTATGTAATTTCAAATGAAAAACACTTATAAATATGTGATTATGAGTTGTTTTGAGATGCAAGGAGTTTATAAGTTGAGAAATGAAGAAAATAGCCAAGTGAGTAGCCATTTCGGGTCAAAATGGATTTTTTTTTATGAATTGGACCCAAAAACTTAGAACTTGGCGATTTTTATGTAATTTCAAATGAAAAACACTTATAAATATGAGATTATTAGTTGTTTTGAGATGCAAGGATTTTATAAGTTGAGAAATGAAGAAAATAGCCAAGGGAGTAGCCATTTCGGGTCAAAATGGCTTTTTTTTTATGAATTGGACCCAAAAACTTAGAACTTGGCGATTTTTATGTAATTTTAAATGACAAACACTTGTAAATATGTGATTATGAGTTGTTTTGAGATGCAAGGAGTTTATAAGTTGAGAAATGAAGAAAATAGCCAAGTGAGTAGCCATTTCGGGTCAAAATGGCTTTTTTTTATGAATTGGACCCAAAAACTTAGAACTTGGCGATTTTTATGTAATTTCAAATGAAAAACACTTATAAATATGTAATTATGAGTTGTTTTGAGATGCAAGGAGTTTATAAGTTGAGAAATGAAGAAAATAGCCAAGTGAGTAGCCATTTTGGGTCAAAATGGCTTTTTTTGATGAATTGGACCCAAAAACTTAGAACTTGGCGATTTTTATGTAATTTCAAATGACAAACACTTATAAATATGTTATTATGAGTTGTTTTGAGATGCAAGGAGTTTATAAGTTGAGAAATGAAGAAAATAGCCAAGTGAGTAGCCATTTTGGGTCAAAATGGCTTTTTTTGATGAATTGGACCCAAAAACTTAGAACTTGGCGATTTTTTAGTAATTTCAAATGACAAACACTTATAAATATGATATTATGAGTTGTTTTGAGATGCAAGGAGTTTATAAGTTGAGAAATGAAGAAAATAGCCAAGTGAGTAGCCATTTCGGGTCAAAATGGCTTTTTTTTTATGAATTGGACCCAAAAACTTAGAACTTGGCGATTTTTATGTAATTTCAAATGAAAAACACTTATAAATATGTGATTATGAGTTGTTTTGAGATGCAAGGAGTTTATAAGTTGAGAAATGAAGAAAATAGCCAAGTGAGTAGCCATTTCGGGTCAAAATGGATTTTTTTTATGAATTGGACCCAAAAACTTAGAACTTGGCGATTTTTATGTAATTTCAAATGAAAAACACTTATAAATATGTGATTATGAGTTTTTTTGAGATGCAAGGAGTTTATAAGTTGAGAAATGAAGAAAATAGCCAAGTGAGTAGCCATTTCGGGTCAAAATGGCTTTTTTTTATGAATTGGACCCAAAAACTTAGAACTTGGCGTATTTTATGTAATTTCAAATGAAAAACACTTATAAATATGTGATTATGAGTTGTTTTGAGATGCAAGGAGTTTATAAGTTGAGAAATGAAGAAAATAGCCAAGTGAGTAGCCATTTTGGGTCAAAATGGCTTTTTTTGATGAATTGGACCCAAAAACTTAGAACTTGGCGATTTTTATGTAATTTCAAATGACAAACACTTATAAATATGTGATTATGAGTTTTTTTGAGATGCAAGGAGTTTATAAGTTGAGAAATGAAGAAAATAGCCAAGTGAGTAGCCATTTCGGGTCAAAATGGCTTTTTTTGAGGAATTGGACCCAAAAACTTAGAACTTGGCAATTTTTATGTAATTTCAAATGAAAAACACTGATAAATATGTGATTATGAGTTGTTTTGAGATGCAAGGAGTTTATAAGTTGAGAAATGAAGAAAATATCCAAGTGAGTAGCCATTTCGGGTCAAAATGGCTTTTTTTTTATGAATTGGACCCAAAAACTTAGAACTTGGCGATTTTTATGTAATTTCAAATGAAAAACACTTATAAATATGTGATTATGAGTTGTTTTGAGATGCAAGGAGTTTATAAGTTGAGAAATGAAGAAAATAGCCAAGTGAGTAGCCATTTCGGGTCAAAATGGATTTTTTTTATGAATTGGACCCAAAAACTTAGAACTTGGCGATTTTTATGTAATTTCAAATGAAAAACACTTATAAATATGTGATTATGAGTTGTTTTGAGATGCAAGGAGTTTATAAGTTGAGAAATGAAGAAAATAGCCAAGTGAGTAGCCATTTCGGGTCAAAATGACTTTTTTTTATGAATTGGACCCAAAAACTTAGAACTTGGCGATTTTTATGTAATTTCAAATGAAAAACACTTATAAATATGTGATTATGAGTTGTTTTGAGATGCAAGGAGTTTATAAGTTGAGAAATGAAGAAAATAGCCAAGTGAGTAGCCATTTTGGGTCAAAATGGCTTTTTTTGATGAATTGGACCCAAAAACTTAGAACTTGGCGATTTTTATGTAATTTCAAATGAAAAACACTTATAAATATGTGATTATGAGTTTTTTTGAGATGCAAGGAGTTTATAAGTTGAGAAATGAAGAAAATAGCCAAGTGAGTAGCCATTTCGGGTCAAAATGGCTTTTTTTGATGAATTGGACCCAAAAACTTAGAACTTGGCAATTTTTATGTAATTTCAAATGAAAAACACTTATAAATATGTGATTATGAGTTGTTTTGAGATGCAAGGAGTTTATAAGTTGAGAAATGAAGAAAATATCCAAGTGAGTAGCCATTTCGGGTCAAAATGGCTTTTTTTGATGAATTGGACCCAAAAACTTAGAACTTGGCGATTTTTATGTAATTTCAAATTAAAAACACTTATAAATATGTGATTATGAGTTTTTTTGAGATTCAAGGAGTTTATAAGTTGTGAAATGAAGAAAATAGCCAAGTGAGTAGCCATTTCGGGTCAAAATGGCTTTTTTTGATGAATTGGACCTAAAAACTTAGAACTAGGCGATTTTTATGTAATTTCAAATGACAAACACTTATAAATATGTGATTATGAGTTGTTTTGAGATGCAAGGAGTTTATAAGTTGAGAAATGAAGAAAATAGCCAAGTGAGTAGCCATTTCGGGTCAAAATGGCTTTTTTTGATGAATTGGACCCAAAAACTTAGAACTTGGCGATTTTTATGTAATTTCAAATGACAAACACTTATAAATATGTGATTATGAGTTGTTTTGAGATGCAAGGAGTTTATAAGTTGAGAAATGAAGAAAATAGCCAAATGAGTAGCCATTTCGGGTCAAAATGGCTTTTTTTTATGAATTGGACCCAAAAACTTAGAAATTGGCGATTTTTATGTAATTTCAAATGAAAAACACTTATAAATATGTGATTATGAGTTGTTTTGAGATGCAAGGAGTTTATAAGTTGAGAAATGAAGAAAATAGCCAAGTGAGTAGCCATTTCGGGTCAAAATGGCTTTTTTTTATGAATTGGACCCAAAAACTTAGAACTTGGCGATTTTTATGTAATTTCAAATGACAAACACTTATAAATATGTGATTATGAGTTGTTTTGATATGCAAGGAGTTTATAAGTTGAGAAATGAAGAAAATAGCCAAGTGAGTAGCCATTTTGGGTCAAAATGGCTTTTTTTGATGAATTGGACCCAAAAACTTAGAACTTGGCGATTTTTTAGTAATTTCAAATGACAAACACTTATAAATATGTGATTATGAGTTGTTTTGAGATGCAAGGAGTTTATAAGTTGAGAAATGAAGAAAATAGCCAAGTGAGTAGCCATTTCGGGTCAAAATGGCTTTTTTTTTTATGAATTGGACCCAAAAACTTAGAACTTGGCGATTTTTATGTAATTTCAAATGAAAAACACTTATAAATATGTGATTATGAGTTGTTTTGAGATGCAAGGAGTTTATAAGTTGAGAAATGAAGAAAATAGCCAAGTGAGTAGCCATTTCGGGTCAAAATGGCTTTTTTTTATGAATTGGACCCAAAAACTTAGAACTTGGCGATTTTTATGTAATTTCAAATGAAAAACACTTATAAATATGTGATTATGAGTTGTTTTGAGATGCAAGGAGTTTATAAGTTGAGAAATGAAGAAAATAGCCAAATGAGTAGCCATTTCGGGTCAAAATGGCTTTTTTTGATGAATTGGACCCAAAAACTTAGAACTTGGCAATTTTTATGTAATTTCAAATGAAAAACACTTATAAATATATGATTATGAGTTGTTTTGAGATGCAAGGAGTTTATAAGTTGAGAAATGAAGAAAATAGCCAAGTGAGTAGCCATTTCGGGTCAAAAAGGCTTTTTTTGATGAATTGGACCCAAAAACTTAGAACTTGGCGATTTTTATGTAATTTCAAATGAAAAACACTTATAAATATGTGATTATGAGTTTTTTTGAGATTCAAGGAGTTTATAAGTCGAGAAATGAAGAAAATAGCCAAGTGAGTAGCCATTTCGGGTCAAAATGGCTTTTTTTGATGAATTGGACCCAAAAACTTAGAACTTGGCGATTTTTATGTAATTTCAAATGACAAACACTTATAAATATGTGATTATGAGTTGTTTTGAGATGCAAGGAGTTTATAAGTTGAGAAATGAAGAAAATAGCCAAGTGAGTAGCCATTTCGGGTCAAAATGGCTTTTTTTGATGAATTGGACCCAAAAACTTAGAACTTGGCAATTTTTATGTAATTTCAAATGAAAAACACTTATAAATATGTGATTATGAGTTTTTTTTAGATTCAAGGAGTTTATAAGTTGAGAAATGAAGAAAATAGCCAAGTGAGTAGCCATTTCGGGTCAAAATGGCTTTTTTTGATGAATTGGACCTAAAAACTTAGAACTTGGCAATTTTTATGTAATTTCAAATTACAAACACTTATAAATATGTGATTATGAGTTGTTTTGAGATGCAAGGAGTTTATAAGTTGAGAAATGAAGAAAATAGCCAAGTGAGTAGCCATTTCGGGTCAAAATGGCTTTTTTTGATGAATTGGACCCAAAAACTTAGAACTTGGCGATTTTTATGTAATTTCAAATGACAAACACTTATAAATATGTGATTATGAGTTGTTTTGAGATGCAAGGAGTTTATAAGTTGAGAAATGAAGAAAATAGTCAAGTGAGTAGCCATTTCGGGTCAAAATGGCTTTTTTTGATGAATTGGACCCAAAAATTGAGAACTTGGCGATTTTTATGTAATTTCAAATGACAAACACTTATAAATATGTGATTATGAGTTGTTTTGAGATGCAAGGAGTTTATAAATTGAGAAATGAAGAAAATAGGCAAGTAAGTAGCCATTTCGGCTCGAATTGGGTTTATTTTGATGAAATGCGCCAAAAACATTAGAAGTTTGCTTCTGTAATGCAATTTCATGTCACAATCACTTATACATATGTATTTATGATATGGTTTGAGAATTTATAAGTTTATTAGTTGAGAAATGAAGAAAATAGGCAAGTGCGTAGCCATTTCGGCTCAAATTGGCTTTAGTTTGATGAATTGGACCCAAAACCTTAGAACTTAGCGATTTTAATGTAATTTCAAATGACAAACACTTATAAATATGTGGTTATGAGTTGTTTTGAGATGCAAGGAGTTTATAAGTTGAGAAATGAAGAAAATAGTCAAGTGAGTAGCTAATTTACCTCCTTATTAATCAACTTCACCCATGCACGTGGCCAATCAACGAAGCTACCTACAGCTTGCCAAAGCGATGTTATCTCAACCTCCTCTATTGGTACGGGTAGTGGGATGTCTTCGAACCCCGCAACCACTGAATCGATCCCAACCGAGTAATGATGTGGCCCCGCCGTAGCACCCGTCGTCGGTTGGGCACTACCATACGCCACCAAACTCAACACGGTACTATTTGCATGCCCCGAGGCTAGAAGTGCACACCGGGTGTCTTCCTACACAAGTATATATATAAAAAGAAGATAGTTAAATAGGACTTTTACAACAGCATAGATATAACAAAATTCATTAAGGTAGAGGGTTACAAATCACCTGTAACTCTGGAAATTCATGCGGTGTTGGATTTTCAAGCTCCCTCGAGTCCGCATGTGTAGGAGTAGGAACCTGCAACAGTACATCAATCATTGCACCTAAAATCTCAATTAACTCGGTATTTTAAAACTTTTAATAACCCAATTGATTTTACCTGAGGTGGCACATCTTCACCACGTATCTCATCTCCTCCATGTCTATCACCTTCTCCTTGTCCTTTTGGTTCAGAACATGAGTCGACCGGGGTACGAGTGAGGAACGGCAAAGTCGGTAAGTTCATCAGCTTTGCCCAAGCATTCAATTCACCAACTAACTCGTTGCGTACTTGTTCCTTAATTGATGCCACCTTGGCATCCAACTCCCCCGGTGAGTTAACACTGGATCGAGATCTACCCGATTTTGTGTATTCGGGACCCATCACCTTATTCCATCCAAGCAATGACCCTCCCGAACCTACTACTCGTCCTGGATGGTATGGCCTTCCCAAAGCCATGGTGAAAGGGTCATTCTCCACACTTGGTTCAAATTTGCCCTCCACCATCTCTTGAGTGTGCTCAAGCTATAGCATAAGGAAAAATGAGGTCAGTAAAACAGTTAATGGTTTGTACAGTGATTAGATGCAAAAGTGACTTAATTTCAACAATTCATAGGTAACTTACTAGCTTATCCGCCAGTTTTTTGGCTTCCGGACCCTTGATGAACCATTTTCCGGTTTTCTTATCAAACGAATGGAGAGAACAAAAGAAATCACCGGCACGACTCACCAATGTAGTGATCGTGGAACTAGAGGGTTCCTTCGATGCCACTAGAAGCGCTTTAGGGTATAAACCCGAAGCGGCCCACTCAGGTCTCTTTTCAGCAAAAGTCTTAGGACCCATACGATGGACGTATTCCTTCTTTTCTGCATTCGCTTGATTTTGCTCTCGAAGTTCCTACAAAACAAAAAATGTTAGTCTCATTAATACAAAAAGTGTCAAGCTATTATTCAATTGACATCAGATTTACACAAACTTACAATGGCTTTCTTTTGACTCTTCATTCTAACGAACTCTTCCCAATCATCTTTTGACACGGTCGGCCATATTTGCCACGGGAGACGGTTATCCTCTTTGGCATTCTTCTTCTTTGTTTGCACCTTCTTCTTCTTATGGATCCACCGATTAGTCAACTTGGTCTTAAAGCCTCTGAATCTTTCCCCTAATAAAGAGACAAACACCCTTTTCTTCTCGGGATCATTAGGAATAGAAAACTGCCTCTGCAAGCACAAATTAAAACCGATTATTAGTTTCTATTTAAAAACAATCATAAGGTTAAGGTATCTTAAATTGTCTAAATGTGCCAAAAACACACTTACCCTTGTATCATCCCAAAATGCTTGAATCAAACCCGGAGGTACTTGCCGCATTACAAGTGTAATGGGGATTTTCCGCGAACATAAGCCAACTTGATTAGCATATTGTCGACGCCATTTGGGCCCGGGTTGGCCTTTGTTGTCATACTCCAAGACCATGGGACCGTCCGGTTTCTTAAAGCTTCTCGTCGGACCCCTTGTTTTTCTTTCAGCCGGTGCCTTTCCCCCCCCCCCCCCCTCCACCACCTGTGTTGTTTTCATCTTGTCCTTGGCCTTGAATTTCAGGAGTCGGGTTCTCACCAACAATCTCACGTGCTGTATTTACAATGGCCGGTGCACGTTCAGCTGACATTTCAAAATCGTCAATCCTACGCTCGAACTCATCTTGAGCCTGATCCTCTGGCTCACCCAAGTCATCCTCCTTATTCACATCATAAGGAGCATCACTATCATCGGAGGCGTCATCCTCGTACTCGTCCTCATACTCATCATCGTCAATGTCCTCTACCAAACGAGGATCATGATCGTCCGCCATGAGATATAAGCACCTGTCAAAGCAATCATAAAACAATATTAGTGTATAGTAAAGTATATGCATGATAGTTATTATGGTTATGTAGAAGCTATTTTAGCCATTTTCACCTACTTATTATGGTCCTATAACCTTGTATATGCATGATAATGAGTACAAAATGCCAATTTCAATCTACATATGGAAAATAGGTTGTTAGAATGAATAAATGTTAGTTCATACACAAAACAAAGGAGTTGGGTTAAGTAGAAGCTATTTATGCCAGTTTCACCTACTTATGGTCCTATAACCTTGTATATGCATGATAATGAGTACACTTAGGCAATTTCAAACTACAAATATATCATTTTCGCCTACTTATGCTCCTATATACATGATAACTAAACTATATTTGAAATGAAACCATTACTAACTTTTAATCAAACTACCTCATTCTGAAATTCCTTCGTTGTGGTCTGATCGCATATAACCTGCTTCGTTGTCTATGTCATTTAGTACTCCAGGTCTAGGAACAGTGAAAGGTGCCGAATCATCAAGCGCATCATATTCTTCCTCATCCTCAACATCTCCAATTCCTAGGATTCTTCTTTTGCCAGCTAGCACTATAGACCATTTTGAATCCATTGGGTCAGTTACGTAGAACACTTGCTTAGCTTGAGATGCAAGGATAAATGGTTCCGCACTATCATTCAAGTGGCCAAGATCTACAAGAGTAAAGTCCTCATGTTTGACGTTACGCCTGATATTATCAACCCACTTACACTTGAAAAGAGCAACCGTGAAGTCACAATAATCAAGCTCCCATATTTCTTGAATTCGACCATAGTATGACAACTCTGCATCGACAGGTGATTTATCCTTAGAACTTGCAAACTCCCTTGACGATGCCACAAGAGTTACACCACTATTTTGGGTGGAGGAAGATTTCAAATCACGAGCCTCGGTCCAAAAAGTGTACCCATTGATGTCATATCCCTCAAATGAACGGACATCATCCCTAGGACCGTACGCAAGCCACCGTACTGTATCGATCACATTAGTATCATTCAATCCACTCATTACTCGTTCACGAAACCAATCAACAAATTTCTTATTATGCAACTGCATAAGTGCCCTTTCACCTTTGGATGGAAATTCGGCACGCAAACAAGCCATGTGCTCGTCTAAATATGGGTGCACATCTGAAACATGGTGCAACACATAAAGGTGTGCTTGTAAGAACTGATCTCGGTCTGGTGACATTCGTTTCGACCCAATTGTGCCATGACCATCAAGTCTACCTTCATGTCGAGAAGTAGAAAGACCAATAGGTTGAGCAAGGGCTATGTAGTCCGCCACAAAGTTACCTATTTACTCACCCACTGTCCCTTGCATTATACTTCCTTCAGGTTGAGCTCGGTTCTGTACTTTATCTTGTAATGTACCCATGTGTCTTTCAAAAGGGTATCACCACCTCATGAACACTGGACCGCACAACTTAATCTCACGCACCAAATGAAGAACTAGATGATCCATTATGTCAAAAAATGAGGGTGGGAAATACATCTCAAATTTGCACAAAGTCACAACCACATCAGCTTGCAAAGCATCTAGTGTACAAGGATCAAGAACTTTGCTACAAATTGTATTGAAAAACGAACAAAGGCTTGTAATCGTTTCCCTCACGTGTTTCGGTAGAATACCACGGATTGCAATCGGTAGGAATACTTGCATCATAATGTGACAATCATGGGATTTCATACTTGTCAGCTTCAATTCTCCATTTAAGGTTACAAATCTTTTCATGTTAGATGAGTACCCTGATGGAACCTTAATGCCGTATAAACATGCACAAAACATACGCTTATCTACCCTTGACAATGTATAGCAAGCCGGGGGTAAATAATTCTTTTCATCCTTCCCTTGACCCTTAACTTTCTTCTTTGACACATCTTTGGCCTTTCCCTTTCCCTTGCTCTTCTCCTTCCCTTTTTTCGAAACACTTTCATCTTCTATTCTCGGATCCTTTCCCTTTCTGACCTTTTCTTGAGGCCACAATTCTGGACGAATCCCCATCTCTTGCAAATCTAACCGTGCACCCTTTCCGTCCTTTGTTTTGCCTGGGATATTCATAAGCGTCCCCAAAAGAGCATCACACACATTCTTCTCTATATGCATCACATCAAGACAATTCCTAACGTCATGTTCTCTCCAGTACGGCAGCTTCCAAAAGATTGATTCTTTCTTAAACAGAGAAGCTGAGACCACAGTTTTTTCTGATTTTCCAAACACCGTTTGTATCCCTTTCACCCGAGCACTAATCTCAGCACCAGTCAATGGTCTAGGCGCAGTATCCTCTTCCACGGTTCCATCGAAAGCCTTTTTCTGCCTACGGTACGGGTGATCACGCCTAAGGAACCTTCGAGTCCGTAGGTACACATCTTTGTGAGAATGAGTCAGGTATACGCTTGATGTGTCATCAATACATATGGGGCATGCTTTTTTCCCTTTAAACTTGTACCCACACAAGTTGCCATATGCAGGGAAGTCATTCATGGTCCACATAAGGGCTGCACGCAATGTGAACATCTCATTCTGATGAGCATCGAAAACGGAAACCCCTTCGTCCCACATCTTTCTCAAGTCGTCAATAAGCGGCGCAAGGTAAACATCTATGTCGTTTCCAGGTTGCTTAGGACCAGTTATTAGCAATGAAAGCATTAAATACTTACGTTTCATGCACAGCCAAGGAGGCAAATTATAAATCACTAAAAGTACCGGCCATGTGCTGTGTTGGGTACTTAGAGTGCCAAATGGATTCATCCCGTCCGTGCAAAACCCAAGCCTTAAATTTCTGACTTCATTACCAAATTCCTCAAACTTCAAATCAATGTTCTTCCACTGTGGAGAGTCAGCTGGATGCTTCAGCATTCTGTTTTTCTTTCTTCCCTCTGCATGCCACCTCAAGTTTTTAGCGTCTTTTGGTATTGAGAACAGACGCTTAAACCTTGGAATAATGGGAAGATACCACAACACCTTAGCAGGAGGTCCCTCCGTGCCAGGATTGCAACTCATGCGCTTGTACCGCGACCGCTTGCATCGTGGACACTCCTGCAGTTTTTCATACTCATTTCGATACAAAATACAGTCATTAGGACATGCATGTATCTTCTTATACTCCAAACCAAAGGGACACATGAGCTTCTTTGCGTAATAATAAGACTTAGGAATTTCATTCCCATCAGGCAACATATCACTTTATGCGGTCAACAAAGAAGTAAAACTGATGTCCGTCCACCCATGCTTCGACTTAATGTTGAAAAGTGTTAGCACGGCCGATAGTTTGGAGTATTTTTTGCACCCGGGATACAAAGGCTTTTTGGAAGCCTCCGATAATAATTCAAACACTTCACCTTCAACACCTTGCAACATCTCATCCACTTGTTCATCCTCGACCTCATCCGCCTGATCTTCATCGGCTCCATCCTCACCATTATCAACAATATACTCATCATTCTCGTATTCCTCGTCCACATGAATCTCATTGCTTCTAACACGCACATCATTCCGATCAAGATCCCCACTGTACTCTCCACTTTCTCCGTGCCAAATCCACACATGGTAAAATTGCCTAAACCCACGACATAATACATGATCTCTAATGATTTCAACACTATCGACCACATTCACACAATTACAATCAACACAAGGACAATAAAGGCCTTTGCCTCCCAGTGTGCGTTGATAAGCTAAAGCCCTCTCGCAAAACTCTTGAACCCCATTCCAAAATTCCAATGTATCGCGTCTACCATACATCCAACCACGATCCTTCTCCATTTAGTAAATTATCTCTAAACATATATATAGCACCATATAATTATAATGTGTAAGTGCTACATATTTTATGTAAATCAAATTCAAGTACAAAACGTGAATATACCATTCATATAGTGAAAAAATGCATGTTTCCAAAGGGTCCTTATCACTCCAACCTAACCCATCCTTGAATGTCTACTCTCACTAGTGAATGTATGTCAACTTTCCAAT
Organism: Chenopodium album; assembly: GCF_948465745.1. NCBI lineage: Eukaryota > Viridiplantae > Streptophyta > Magnoliopsida > Caryophyllales > Amaranthaceae > Chenopodium > Chenopodium album. Next base: position 70,419,779 of record NC_137840.1, read on the forward strand.
TTTAAGGAAAATCCGGCAGCATTTCCCCCTAGTTCTCCAAGTACACGATGTAGATAATTAATTACCCACATATGTACCCAGAGAACATAGTGAGGAAATGGTAAGCCGAGATGTTCCTTAAAATCGAAAAGAAAACATACATTCACCACCTAAGTGAGAGTACACATTCAAGAACAGTCCCAACCGGGGACTATTAAAGACTTTCTCCTAATGAGAAAGCCTTGAACGGGTATCTAGGCATATGATGATGCAATTCAAGTATTCTATATATTGTTATATTTATTTGCAATTAAACAATACACAAGTTGCAATTTCATGAATAAACTTTTATTAAATGGATGAATAGAAAGAAATATAGCTAAGTAAAGTTTAGTAGTCATACCAATATAGCAACTACCCACTTGAGCTCAATATGTAGTCCTCAAGCTAATTAAACTCTTGCTTCAATTCACAAATCTGTTAAAAAAAACACATCATTCATTGAACTAACAATTGCTAAACTAACATGTCAATTCACTAATTTATTTATAAGTTAAAACACATCATTCATTGAACTAACAATTGCTAAACTAACAAGGTTACTAATCTCTAATTTTTTCAAAATTACCCATCAAAACAACTTAAAAGTAACCATTCACCCATTCCAAAATTCATCTACTTTAGTAACAAGCAAGGTTACTAATCTCAAATTAATTCAAATATACCCATCAAAACAACTTAATATTAACCATTTAAACATTCCAAAATTCAACTTATTTAATAGCAAAGTTAACTAATCTCTAACTTATTCAAAATAATCCATCAAACAACTTCAAATTAACCATTAAAAGTAAAATACCAAATTTCACCTATTTAATTAAGTACCAAGGTTAATATATTTTCTATAATTATTTCAAAAGTATCCACCAAAACACATTAAATTAACCATTAAAACATAATAAAATCCAACTAATTGAGTAAACAAGGTTACTAATCTCTAATATTTTCACAATTTTCCAATTATATTCAAACCTAAAATTGAGAAAAATTATATTCAAACCTAAATTTTAATTTACTAACAATGGTTCAAAATGCAAAACAAATTAATATATATAATTATATAATTGGAAAATAATGTAAAAAAAAAAAATTAAAAATAAACCTTGAACAATTAAGGGCAGCAGCTAGGAGGAGACTCGGTGGTGACCCTCAGGCCGGTGGCGCGGCTCGGTGGTGGAGGAGCCTCAGGGGGGTGGTGGCGCAGCTAGGTGGTGGAGGAGAAAATTAGGGCAGCAGCTAAGTTCATAATGGAGGAGGCGCAGCAGCACTCACGACAAATGGAGGAGGACACTCAGGCTGGTGGCGCGACTCGGTGGTGGAGGAGCCTCAGGGGGGTGGCGCGGCTAGGTGGTGGAGCAACCTCAGGGCACGGCTAGGTGGTTTATTTTCGAAAGAGAAAGAAAGGGAAAACAGAGAAAGTTCAAATTGAACTAGGCCGGTTTTCGAAACCCCCGGTGGCCACCGGTGAAGGTGACGGCTGGTGGTGGAGGAAGAGAGAGGAAGAGGATTGAAGGATGTAATTTCGAAACCCAGCAATGAAACAGTAAGGACGGAATTGAAGAAGGAATGAAAGAGAAAGAGAAGAAGGAGAAGAGGTAAGCGAGTCCGCGTTTTTTTTTTTAAATGGGTCCGGTTCAATTGGCACCGGTTCAAACCGGTGCCATTTTAATTTTAGGCACCGGTTCAGGCCAAACCGGTGCCTTTTCTCTTCTTCTAAAATCCCGCCCATTTCTGGACCGGTTTTGGGCACCGGTTTAGCCTGAACCGGTGCCATATGGGGGGTGCCTAATGCTTTTTTTCTACTAGTGTTATAAACCGGTAAATTGGCCGTTTAAAGGCAAATTGGATGGTTCCACCCACCCAATTGGACTCCCGGAGGATATTAGGGACCATGGTAAACATTTCGGCAATTTTTATTTTTGGGTGATAAAAAGTCAAAAATTCCAAAATAGAAGGCTAATATCCACGCTTTTTGAGAAATTTTGGAGATTTCGGGACCCGGTGTCGAAAAGGATCTACATTTTAGGGGATACATCTCGAGGTCATATAATGTCGTTTGGAACCATATATGATCATTATATGTTGTCATAAATATTCGTGGTAGGATTGAGTTAATGAAATCGGTGCAAGTTGTAAATCGGTAAATTGGGCGTTTAAAGGCAAATGGATGGTTCCACCCACCCAATTGGACTCCCAGAAAATATTAGGGATCATGGTAAACAATTGAAGACTAATATCCACACTTTTTGAGAAATTTTGGAGGTTTCGGAGCCCGGTGTCGAAAAGCCTTTAGATTTTAGGGGAACATCTCGGGTTCATATAATTCCGTTTTGAACCATATATGATCATTATATGTTGACATAAATAATGTTTGTGGTAGGCTTGAGTCAATGAAATTGGCGCAAGTTGTAAACCGGTAAATTGGCTGTTTAAAGGCAAATTGGATAGTTCCACCCACTCAATTGGCACTACAAGAAAACAGCTTAATTACGACGGAATTTTCCCGTCAGAAACACCCTGTTTTCCGTCGGAAATGGTGTTTCCGACGGAATTCCGTCGAAACGTGTCGTCGTAATAGTATTTGTCGGAAAATCGACCTTTTCCGACAGAATTTCCGTCTGAAACACTTTTCCGACGGAAATTCCGACGGATTTTAGCATCGGAAGAGGTTTTCAAGGTACGGGAAAGTCCGTCGGAAAATCCTTTTAAAAAAACAAAAAAAAAATCCCGCACCACCCCCACCACCGTCATCCACCACCGCTAAACCGCCACCTCCACCGCAACAAATTAAATACAAAAACTCCTAAAATATCCGTCACAACCACCACCGGCCACCCTAAGAGAACCACCACCGACCATCTAAACCTAAACTAACCCAAATCCACCCACCAACACCTAAAACCAACCCTCACCCACCCACCTAAAACCGACCAGACACACCACACACCCAGCTACCACCCCCCACTGCACCACCAGCCCAAACCACTAGCTACCACCCCCCACCACCAGCCCCTAACCCGATCCACCACTCACACCCACAGCCCACCCCTAACCCGTTTCACCAGCCCCCCTAACCCGATCCACCACCCACACCCACAGCCTCACCCACTATAACCCTAAACCGATCCACCACCCACCAGAACCCCTACCCACCTAATTAACCGACCCGCTAATCGAACCCACCCACCAACCTAACCCAACCCCCTAATCGAACCCACCCACCTAAAAACACCAGCCACCTGAAAATAATTTTAAAAAAAATGAAAACAAAAAAAAATCACCCCGACACCAGTCCACCACAGCGCCACCAACCGAAAAAAATTTGAAAAAAAAAACATAAAACAATACAAAAAAAATGTAGAAAAACATGCCTCAATAATAGAAATTGGCTTTGAATTGTTGAATTTGGTTTAAATAGGCCAAATTTGACCACAAAAAGCCTAGATCTAGTCTTTTTATGGTCGAATTTGACCAAAAAAACCATTAATTTCTGAAATATTTGAGAAGCACCACCGCGTTGCCGCCACACCACTCGCCACCACATCAATCGTCGAAAAAAAACAGAGAAAGAGAAGATAAAGGAGGAGATAGAAAGAGAAGGAGGAGATAGAAATGAGGAGATGGTAGAACAAGTAGAGGAGATTACCAGAGAAGAAGAGAGGAGAGGAGAGAGAAAGAGGCGCATAGAGGAGAGGAGAGGAGAGAGAAAGAGGCGCCTCTTTCTCACAGATGGAATAAAAGGGTAAGAGTGTCGGTTAGGGTTTATAAAATAAAGGGCTTTAAAAAAAAATTTGTCTTCCGACGGATTTAAATTCCGTCGGAAATTTTGAATTACGACGGAAAATTCTATCGGAAAATACATAATTTCCGACGGATTTAAATTCCGTCGGAAATTTACGACGGATTATTTAAATCCTTCGTAAATTCCCGACGGAATTTAAATCCGTCGGAAATTATGTATTTTCCGACGGAATTATACGTCCGTCGAAACGAATCCGTCGGAATTAGGCTGTTTTCTAGTAGTGTGGACTCCCGGAGGGTATTTGAGACCGTACCATGGTAAAAATTTCTGCAATTTTTATTTACGGGCGAAAAAAAGTTAAAAAAAATTCCAAAATTGAAGACTAATATCCACGCTTTTTGAAAATTTTTGGAGTCTTCGGGGCCCGGTTTTGAAAAGTCTAGAAATTCTATGGAATACATCTCGAGGTTATATAATGTCGTTTGGAACCACATATGTTCATTATTTGTTGTCATAAATGTTCGTGGTAGGCTTGAATTAATGAAATCGGTGCAAGTTGTAAACCGGTAAATTGGTCGTTTAAAGGCAAATTGGTTGGTTTCACCCACCCAATAGGACTCCCGGATCGGAGGATATTAGGGACCATGGTAAACATTTCGGAAATTTTTATATCCGGGTGAAAAAAAGTAAAAAAATTCCAAAATTGAAGGCTAATATCCATGCTTTTTGAGAAATTTCGATTGTTTCGGGGACCGGTGTCTAAAAGCATTGAGATTTTAGGGGATACATCTCGGGGTCATATAATGCCGTTTGGAACCATATATGATCATTATATGTTGTCATAAATGTTCTTGGTAGTCTTGAGTTAATGAAATCGGCGCAAGTTGTAAATTGGTAAAATTAGTTGTTTAAAGGCAAATTTGATGGTTCCATCCAGACAATTGGACTCCTGGAGGGTATTAGGGACCATGGCAAATATTTCGGCAAATTTTTTTTTCGGGTGAAAAAAATTCAAAAAAATATCAAAATTAAAGGCTAATATCCACGCTTTTTGAGATATTTTGGAGTTTTCGGGTAGAGCTGTCAATTCGGGTATACAGGTCGGGATTAGGTCGGTAAGAGTAGGTCGGGTCAACTCGGGTCGGGTTAATTCGGATTAATTCCATAACCTATGTGGGTCGATATTGGGTTGGGTCATGCTTGAGTCGGGTCACGTCAGGTCATACTTCTTATCGGGTTAGGGTCGCGTTAATAACAGGTCGGATTACATTCGGATCGGGTGACAATAGGTCAGGTTTAATTCGGGTTTTCACGGGTTAGGGTAATTCTCGGGTTCGAGTCGGCTTTGGTTCAAGTTAATAATTTACGGGTTAGTATCAGGTCGGGTCATTCTTGGGTTTGAGTCGGGTTCGGTTCAAGTCAATAATTTGCGGGTTATAATCAGGTCGGGTCATTTCCAAGTCGGCTCATTCTCGGATTCAAGTCGGGTTATGTTCAAGTTAATAATTTGGAGGTTACAATTAGGTCGGGTCATTTCCAAGTTAGGTCATATTCAAGTTCAACTAACTATAATTAGATAATTATCATTTTTATCAAGCTAATTATTTCCTTTGATTATAATATATATGGCAATATACTAGGAAACTATAGTCTATAATTTAGGAAGATAATTATCTCCTTTGACCATACAACAAATATATACTATATTTAACTCTTAAATTTGAGGATGATGCTCCTTTCTTTTGCTGGCCTGAACCGACTTGGTCTCTCTAGACAAAATGCTTTGATCAACAATAATAAGGTGGTCGAAATTGCATTTAAGGTGATTTGAAATCGGGTCAGGAATAATTTGGGTTGAATTTAGGCCGAGTCAATAACAATTCGTGTTAATTTTGAGTTGAGTTAGTACCAGATTGAGTTGAATTTTTTGGTAGGGTTAGTAATAGGTCTGGTAAAATTTGGGTCGGGTCAATAACTAGTCGGGTTGAATTTGGGTCAGGTTAATAACAAGTCGGGTTGATTTCGGGACGGGTTTGTAACAGGTCGGGTTAAATTCGGGTAGGGTTGAATTCAAGTCGGGTTAAATTTGGGTTTTGACGGGTTAAAACGGGTTAGGGTCAATTTTGCTTCAAGTCGGGTTCGGTTCAGGTCAATAATTTACAGGTTATATTCTGGTTGGGTCATCTCCAGGTCAGTTCATGTTCGGGTTTGGGTCTCACATACTCGGGTCAACTCGAGTCTAGGGTTGGTTTCAGGTCGGGTTTGAGTCACCATTTTTTGGGTTAAGATGGTTCGGTTAATAATCGGGTTTTAATTGGTATTTCGGATCGGGTTAACTTTTGACAGCTCTACTTTTAACTTTGCTAAATTCTACCACGTATATTAAATTTGCAATTATGCACACAATTTAATCTTCTCCCTATTGATGATATATAATAATAATAATAATAATAATAATAATAATAATAATAATAATAATAATAATAATAATAATAATAATAATAATAATAATAATAATAATACTTGGTCTCTCGTTGGGTTGAATTCTGTTACTCTACTCCAGCCAGGTTGTTTTACGGGGAGCATATCTTATGGTCATGTCAGGGGGTGCAACAAGGTGATCCTCTAGGTCCTTTGCTTTTTGCTTTGGTTCTTCACCCGTTAGTGTGCCAAATCAGGGATTCTTTTGACTTATGTTTGCAAGCTTGGTATTTAGATGACGGTACTATTATTGGTGATACCTTAGTGGTAGGGAAAGTTTTGGAGTTGATTTTGGCGGAGGGACCTCGTCTCGGACTCCATGTCAACGTTGCGAAAACGGAAGTATTCTGGCCCTTGGAGGACCCTCGTAGCCGTCTCGTCGGTGTCTTTCCTCCAAATATTGGTCGTCCTTTGCATGGTGTTAAGTTGCTGGGTGGTCCTGTCAGTGCTGATTCCTCTTTCTGTGGTGAGCTTGTTTCGCAGAGAGTGTCGAAGACCATTGTGCTAATGGATGTTGTTGCTAAGCTCGATGATCCCCAATGCGAGTTGTTACTTCTTTGTGCGTGTACTGGGGTTTCAAAACTCTACTTTGCTATGCGCACTTGTCCTCCTCGTCTTTTTGAAACGGCGCAGGTTTCATTTGACGTGGCCCTTCGAGCTTTTTTAGAGCGTATTGTAACTTCTTCGGGGCCTGGTTTTGGTGATTGGCAATGGCGACTTGCCACCTTACCTTTTTCTTATGGTGGTTTGGGTGTATATTCGGCGGGTCATGTTCGGCATCACGCTTTCCTTGCGTCGCGTCTCCAGTCTTCTGGTCTTCAGGCTACGCTTCTTCGCGATTCTGGTATTGTTGGTCCGGGACCGGCCTTTGATGGTGCTCTTAGTTTTTTTTAACAGGACTGTGGAGACTGACCTTTTGAGTAACCCTAGTGAGATCGCTGCCCCCAGACTCATAAAAAAATTGGCAGATATATATTTCACGAATGTCACTTCATCTGTGGATTCCACTTTCTCCTTATCTCCGCGTCAGGTTGCCTTATGGAAGTCCCAACAGGGGAATCACTCTTCGGCCTGGTTGCGAACGGTCCCGATATCGGGTTTGGGTCAAACTATGAATGGTAAGGCTTACCATTGTGTTCTTTGCTATCGATTGGGTGTTCCATTGTTCTCCGTTTCAACACCGTGTTCTACTTGCTCAAGGGTTTTTGATGGAGATATTTATGGGGATCATGCAGTATCTTGTGCTGGGATAGTAGGTATTAAACATCGGCACAACGTTGTTCGTGACACCCTTGTTGATATTTGTTTTCGGTCTGGGATTTCTGCTCGAAAGGAGGTCAACGTTGGGTTGACTGGTGGGAACGAGGGGGCGCTACGACCAGCAGATGTGTTGCTTTATTCCTGGGATAAAGGACGTGATGTATGTGTCGACTTGACGGGGTCTTCACCTTTGACACATTCGGGGTTGTCTGACTTCGTTCCTGGTCGTGTTGTGTCGGCGGCGGCTCAGCGGAAGCGGGACAAGTATGGGGCACGTTGCAGGGCTAATGGCTATGGTTTTCTTCCTTTCTCCTTTTCTTCATTAGGGGAATTAGACAAGGATGCTATTGCGTTGCTGAAGCGGGTTCAGGCGTTCGCTAAGACTCAGGATATTGGTGCTCGTGCAGCTGCTCACATCTTCAGTAGGATCGGATTCGCTATAGCTAGAGGGGTGGGAGCCCAGATTGTATCTCGGCTCCCTACCAATTTCTTGTAAATTGATTGAATTTGTAGGTTTTTTAATTTAATAATAATAATAATAATAATAATAATAATAATAATAATAATAATAATAATAAAAAGAAGACATATTTGTATGGCAGGTAACTCTAACATACAGAGTATGCATTATATTAGTGCGTATTTGATTTGGATAATCAAATTAATTTAGGAAAAATCAAAGTGGAATTGCCAATTGGACTACTTTGTACAAACATGCACTAAAATCGCTTTTAAGGATAGGAGCAGGTCGCATAAGTAGTCAGAACATACGAGTAATACGAGTAAAAGTTTTTTCTAATTTTCTTTGTTTCAAAAATCAAAATAATTGGCTCAAATTTGACTTGGCACAATATGAGGCACTATACAAGATGTTACGATCAATAAAATTTTCGTTGATATGCCCAATTGCCCATGGATGTAATTAATACGAAGTATATTGAAACAATAATAGTGAACCACGTAAATCAATTTGTGTATCTTTATGTGTTGTTCATTGATCTTTCTTGTACCTACTAGGCTACTATAACAAATAAATTAAAGTAACAATGGCGGATACATAAAATTTAGTGCAAAAAATCTTCATGATAAATAACTACGGATCGAGTACATAACATTGAATTCTTTAGGACTAAGGAGGCTATATATGGAGGTCCACTACACCGTCCACTCCATTCATGGCTGCTACAGTATAAATTTCCAATGTTTCAACATTATTTTTCCTCAAAACAAAATAAAATTACTTTGAAATTATTTACAGCTATAACTTTGTTATAGGTCGGACCACATATTTAATTTGTACAACACCTTACCTATAAATTAAATTCTACACCAACGTTTATTAAAGAGATTGAAATGACAAATTGACATCCTCTTTCTTGGTTTTCTGTTTGTATTTGTAAAAAAAAATTATTCATCAATTGAGTTGTACAAACTAGTTTTAGTACGTACAATTTACAAGTGAAAATCACGTAATTTGAAGCCAAATCCCTTTACTAGGAACATTTTGGTGTACTACAAACAACATATAATATCCGGGTGGGGCAATATTAGCGGATCCGGGTGTTATTACCTCGATTTTGAATTGACCCGAGCCCGTTTGCTTTACGGGTTTTACATTGGTTAGAACCAACAATCTTTGGCTCATTGAGAATGAGTGTGTGTTAAAGGGTGGTCTTAGCATGGTGATTTTAATTGAATCTTGGTTAAACAAACCCTTAACCATGAACTTTACCTTGAGATTATTTCCATATTCGATCTTATGGCCCGAAAGCGGGTTAGTGATAGTGGGGCGATGATCGGCATTGCTCGGATGCAAGTATGAAGGAGAAAATGCTTCTAAGCTAAGTTCGGTAGGGTAGAGCACATTTGTGAAGTTGTAGGTTCTATGAGGGTTACTCCCACCTACTACAACCCGTCCGTCTCGTAGTAAAATCGCGCTCGAGTGGTACATCCTTGGGATCTGGGTCGATTTTTGGACTGTGAATCTAGACCCTTGGGCATTAGTTGGGTGGTAGAGCACCGGGCTGAGAACTGGGTCCCGACCCAGTTCCCACCCGGCGGTACCTGACCCCACCCCGTTAATTAATAGGACTTCCCCATGGGGCAGAATCAACATATCACCCATACATCGAGGCATTGGCATAGTCTCGATGGCCCAAGTGGGATTTTGATCAGTAATCTTCATTCGAGCACACGTATTTAGAGCTGTTAAAAACTGACCCGTATTAAGTGCCTTCAAGTATGACCCGGGCGGAGCACCTCCACATATTAACACCTCCATTTCAACATTCGATCCAAGCTCCAAATCCTTCATGGGTAAAAGAACCGCGGATCCGGTGCTCGGATAGTTCCGTGGTTCGCCACCCGGTATAGTCGGGTAGGTCCGCACAACCACATTTCTAGTATAGTCAAACAAAATGGCCTTATTATTAGCAAAAATAAACAAATTCCCATCCACGTGAAGAAACACAAAAGGGTACAAGTTGTTCTCTACTTGATGATCATGCGTTTGTGACAAAAACGGCAAATTATAAAGCTTTGTTTTTGGATAAAATTCATAGTTAAAAGCCCTACGTCCACCTATTATGATGGACCGACCATCAGGCAAGATGTGGTTAGTGGCGTACCACCGACGTTCCAACAACTCGTTAGGGTGCTCCACCCAATCGCAACCGCTACAAGACGGTTGGAAATATCTAACGACGCGTTCTCCATCGTTGAAACCGCCGGTTTGGATTAGGGTACCGTTGGGTAGGGTGGCACCGGAGGAACACCACGTGTCGGTTAACACGGTGAGGGGACGGAAGGTGTTGGAAATAGAGTCGTACTCTACGGAGTGAGCCGTACAATCAACTTGTAAGGCCTCGTCGTTGGAATCCCTACGACAATGGCCATTGGGTAGGGAGAGTCTTGACTCACCAAAGTCGGTCCTATCAAAGATGATAACACGATCATCGTTTAAGAGTTGCATGTGCATGGCAGAAATGCCGATACTATTTTGTAGGAGCTGCCATCGACCACCCCCCGTAGCAAATGTACTAGGGGGGGATAGGACGAGGATTGTAAATAAGAGAAGGATATGTGACATGGAATGGGATACCAAAAATTGAGTGTCAAAGTAAGTAATTGAGTTTTTTTTGGTTGTTTTGGTTGGTGTTTGGTTAAAGGAAGAATTTATATAGGAGAAATAAATGTGTACATAACCATGGTAGTCTTGCTTTTATATATATATTTTTTTATATATTTAGTTGGTTGTATTACATAGAGATATATATACGAAATACATGTTGGAAGGCAAAAACAGACAGTGATTTTAGTGGGAATTATTGTAGCCTTATAGGTAGGGAGTGAGAGCACATATTATTAGCTCATTGAGTCTTGTCCCTTACAAATTGCATCATGCAAAGTGAGGGTCCTCTTTCTTCTACTAACTTTTTGAAGAATTTTTTTATAATTTTATTGCTTACAATAATAACTTGATAAAGAAATGTTATATTGGACACATACTATTGCAGATAGCGTGATGTTGTATATGTTTAAAATTTATTTCAATTTAATATAAGATCAGTAAGGGTCTTGTATATCGAACTACTTTGTATGTCATAAACTCATAATAATGTGCGTCGTTTATTCTTTCATACTTTATTATGCATCCAAGTATACCTTACTATATATGGTACGCGTTTTTACAAACCTTTTAGCATAAATCACTACTTAAAATTTCAGATCAACTTTTGCAAGCTTTCCAGAAGAGAGATAGATGAGCAGCTAGCGCATGTACAACCAGAGCCTTTAATCTTCCAACTAAGTACCTAAAGTTAATTTATTTGATTCAAAGTAAATAAATGAAGAAGTGCTCTAATTAAGCCTCTATATTGACCACTAAATAAAGTTTTTTCTTTCACTTTGACTCAATTTATGTATAAGTGGTAAACATTGTATGACTAAAAGGAACAAAAAGAAGATATGATTTAATATTATTTGTTTTACTAAATTTATCATTTGGGGGACAAAGCTATTAATAACATATTGATATATAGCATAGTCCTATTAATTACATTATGCTATACGATATGGCACTATGTATATATATAAATGCGAAGCTAGGTTGACATGAAAAACGTTTATTTATTTATTTATTTATTTATTTATTTATTTATTTTGACTCGAATTATGTTCTAATCTGTATGCGCATTTTCCCGCATCAAGATTGCAAATTATGGAATACTCCTCCGTATATGAAAAAGTACATTAGTTTGACTTTTACAATCAGAGGGGGACCTTCCACTGGGGCCATTCGGAGCCAAGCCTCTCGTAAATTATTGTAATTAATTAGTTATTGAACTTAAATAATCTATATATACTTATAAAATATTAGGGCATAGTAATTAGTTTTGAGCAAGAAGTAAAATATTTAAATTCCCGCCCCTTTAATATTTTTGGCCAAAATTCGCCACTGTTTAACTTGATTTTATACTATTATATATTAGACATATGGCATTAACATGCATGTGTGCTAATGCACTTACCCAAATATAGAGGGAGTAATCAATTTCCTACTTATTTTATGTTAATAGTCTCCCTTGTACTTGGTATGTATTAGGGATATCTAATTTTCAAATTGAAATTAAGCCACATAATCCTCCTTTTCATCATGATATCATATGGAGAATTTAGAGGTATTAGTTATTTATACTCCATATCTATTTTTGTTCCATTTATATAAAATTTAAAAAACAACGCACCAGTATAACCAATTTGGTACAAAACTTCGTAAAAAAATAAATAAATAAAGGTGCAAAACACTTGACAAAAAATTATTTTTGATGGTCAACTTTACCAGTTTACCTAGTCCTATCCCTATAGCAAGTTGTACTGTATTAGGTCCACTAATTAATCAGAAAGGCCATGCAACCTCTTCACTATTGCCTTTTAGCTTTAACAAGTTGAATGTAAGATAAACTTCAGAGGCCCAATAATTTATAAAGATAAATGGTACGACGAAGTAGAATTTAAACAATAAAAATAATACAGTAAAAAAATATAAAAAATCAACCAAATTCTACCCATGTGAAATAAATTCAAACATTAAATACAGAGTATATAATATTTTGTTCACGTTAGTCTAATGTTTGGCACTAGAATTATTTATTTACTCCGTAATTTTTAAGAAAGAAAGGTACTCAAATTTAATAATCCATCTCTCGGGAATAAATCATCATAATCTAAAAGTTTTCCCATCTCAGAACAGAATACTTTTTTCAAAAGAAAATATTTTTTATAGGCTCATTTTCATTTACAGACTGGTGTTTAAACACTCTTGCTTTGGTATTATAGATAGAATAATATGCATTTACAGGAATAATAGTAATCAAAGTGTACATTGAAAATACAGGACACCCAACATATGTAGTGAATAAATTTAAAAAGAAAATAAGATAATTTGTTATTTAATTTGAATCAAAGGAAGTACATGTGATTAATTTAAAAAATTAACCAAGATTGATTGCAAAATGAAATTAATCAACAATTATTTGAATATTATAAAAAAAAAAAAAAAAAAAAAAAAAGAAAAAAAATCATGTAAGTTGAACCCAAATTCCTTTACTAGGAATATTTTGGTGCACCACAAATATCATGTAAAAACCAGGGGGTGCTATGTTAGTGGACCTAGGTGTCACAATCTTGACCTTATATTGGCCCAAACCAATAGGCATAATTGGCCCTTTTTTGGTCAAAACTAACATTCTTTGGCTCATAGAAAATGAATGTGTGTTAAAGGGTGGTCTAAGCATGGTAACCTTAATTGAATCCGGCTTAATCAACCCTTTAACCGAAAATTTGATTGTAAAATTTTTCCTGTACTTGATCTTACCACCTATGTTTTTTGTGGTTATAACGGGTCTAAGCCGTGTTTTCGACGAATCCAAGTATGGTGGCGAAAATGTCTCTAGGCTAAGTTCGGTAGGGAAGAGCACATTGGTGAAGTTGTAGTAAGCATGAGGGTTACTTCCCCCTACTAAAACACGTCCATCACGTAACAAAATTGCACACGAATGATACATCCTAGGGATTGTAGCTGGATTTTGTAACTCGAACCTTGATCCGGGGGCTTCATTTGGGTGGTAGATCATGGGAGTTAGGACTGGTTCGCGTCCTAACTCCCATCCTGCACTACCTTTCCCAGCACCATTAATTATTAAAACATCGCCATTGGGAAGGACCACCATGTCACTCATGACTCGAGCCATTGGCATAGTTTCAATAGTCCAAGTAGGGTTAGGATCAGTAAACCTCATACGTGCACACGTGTTTAGAGCTGGCAAAAACTTGTGCGAGTTTAATGCTTTTAAGTATGACCCCGCGGGTGCACCTCCGCATATCAACACTTCTGCTTCGATTTTATCCGAACCCATTTCTATATTCTTTATAGGCAAGAGAACGGCTGAACCCGTACTAGGGTAACTCCGAGGGTCACCCCCCGGGATAGTAGGGTACGTTCGTACAACTTCGTTTTTAGTATAATCGAATAAAATGGCTCGATTATTAGCAAAGATAAACAAATTCCCATCTACATGAAGGAACACGAAAGGGTACAAATTGTTTTCGGCTTTAGGATCAGTAGTGTCCTTTAAAAAGGGCATCGTAAAGAGTTTAGAGGATGGTGTTTTAGGGTAGAATTCGTAGTTAAAGGCTTTCGTACCACCCACAATTATCATCCTTCCATCAGGCAATGCGTGGTTAGTAGCATACCATCGACTTTGCAACAATTGTTTAGGGATTTCAACCCAATCACATGTTTTGCAAGACGGTTGGAATGTTCTAACCACGCGTTCCCCATCTCTGTACCCACCACTCTGTACGAGTGTGCCGTTGGGGAGGGTGGCGCCGGAGGAGCACCAATTGTTGGTTAACACCGTGAGGGGCCGAAACGTGTTGGATATAGAGTTGTATATTGCCGAGTGGGCTGTGCAATCTTTTTTGAAGCATTTGCCGTTGGCAAGGGTGAGGTTTGAAGGGCCGAAGTCAGTTCTATCATAAATTATGACACGGTCATCGTTTAGGAGTTGCATATGCATGGCCGAAATGCCAATGCTTTTTTGTAAGAGTTGCCATCGGCCTCCCCCTGCAGCAATTATACTGCGGGGGAGAAGGATAAAGAGAGAAAATAAGAAGAGAAGATGTGACATGACACGAAATAAGATAATTTAATATAATACAGAACGAGTTCAAAAATAAATGTGGGGTGAGGTTTTTGAATTTCTTGATGGTGAAATGGGAAAGACAATTTGTGGGATATATATACACAAACATGCATGTAAGAAAGCAAGCTTATGTAAGAGAACAAATTTGGGGAGGAATGTAAGTAGTTAGTGATAGAATGAACCATATTATTTTTTAATTCATTGAACCATGTTCCTCATATAATACTATATGAATAAATAGTTTAATTAGTTACGAGTAGTAGCCCATACATAGAATCCGAGTCCCTATAATTATGGGATTTTCTAAGGAGCATCAACATTTGATTACAGTTCATTTTGCTATGATTTTATTAATTAATTATACTTAACTTTTGGATGTTTGAATGTTTATTTCATAATAACTGTAATCATGTAAACATGATAATAAATTGGTTTACGAATAGGCATTAGATTGATATGGATAGTGACTAGCTCGAGTTCGAGGAAGATGAGATTGGTTAGTCATTGTCATGACCCTTTCTTTTTTGAATTTAAAAAAGGTTATTAGCCTACGATGGGTTTATGAAATATAATTTAAATGACTCGTGTATAGTCGACACCAACACAAAACCAATTCAATTCAATCAAACATGAGTTACATGACTATTTACCGACTCTAATTTTCATACATTGTACTTAATTAGATTATAATAGTAGTATGTAATGTTTTATGAACTATTATTTCAATCAATCATTATATGTTGTTATCTCCAGGTCTCATTACTCTTATTTATATATACACGAAATACAAAAATGCGAAGAATAATATTATGCACATACATAGTTTTTTAATTTTATTTGGTTTGACAATAATTCAATCATCAGTAACAATTAATTGCATTCCTATGTTTACGGTTTACTGACATTATTCAAATATTTAGTCAATGTTTGACATTCCAACTGCTAATAAACACCTCAAATACAGATTAAATGTATATGTAATAATGTTAAAGTTGTTACTAATACTACGTAGCATTAGTATAATTTTATCTACAACATATCAATAATTCAGTTATGTCCAACTGTCATGCCATGCAAAAATTCCAACGCTCATGCTAATATGCCATGCAGATCTTTATAAAAGATTTTCGATTTTTAATGTGAGTTGTGCTTAATTAATTAAAAAATTTCACCCTTTACGGTCTTTACACGTGGATGTGTGTGTGTTTTTTTTCCCTCTAGACCAAGGATGAGTCCTCTTAAAGTCTGTACACGTCAACTTAATTTCAGTTCAGTTCAGCTCTAAGGGCCTGTTCACATTTACTGAACTGAATTGATTGAAGTTGAACTGAACTGAACTGAACTGAGTTGAAATGAATATTTTATGAGAGAGGGAAATTAGGAGCTGAACTGAACTGATTGGAACTGAACTGATCTGGTGAAATGAAATTAAGTAAATGTGAACAGACCCTTAATTTCCTTCTCACATAAAATATTCATTTCGGCTTTATGAGTCTGTTCTCATCAAATTATTTTCAGATCATTTCAGCTCTAATAAGTTCAGTTCAGTTCAGCTCCTAATTTCCTTCTCTCATAAAATATTCATTTCAGTTCAGTTCAATTCAGCTCATTTCAATCAATGAGAACAGGCAGTTCAGTTCAGCTACAATCAATTCAATTCAGTTCAGCTCAGTAAATGTGAACAGACCCTTAATTTCATGTTATATATTCGAGTGAATGATTATCAAGAATGTAAAATGTAACATGTAGTTTTAGGTGAACCCATAAACCGGAGTGTTGTAACCATGATCAGCTCTTGGAAAATATAATTGTTTCTGTATGTTCAATCTAGAATGAATCTGAAATGGTAGCAAGGAGCTAAATGTGCACGTTCATACCTTATCAAGAACTCCAAGTAACGCGTATACTGCAGAACTTTGAGAAAATATGCAAGGATGCTATAGTATGCATGTACCCTAGCTAGCTTAATGTTGTCGATAACAATCTAGAAACACCCCTCGTAGTTGTGAGATGTGCCAATGAAGTTACCAGCCATGCGCAGTTGAATGTGGTGATGTCGGGCAAAGCAATGGTGAGGCAGCTAAGGAAAGAGTTGCCAGATTAGAGCGCGATCTGAAGAATATGTTCATGGGTGATAACTGAATATTTCAATGAGAAATCTTAACTTTAAATCAAAAAGATGTTAGATGCTAACATCTTTTCAGCTGCAATAAGTAGTGTATAATGTGTATCATCTGAGTGAATTTCTTTGCACATGCTCATCTGTTTACCTTTCATGGTCTGGCTTCTTTTTTATTTTTTTCAAATTTATTCCTTTTGTAAAAAGATATAGAATAACTGGTAAAAAGGAGATTCTTTTTCCTTTTATGCATTTTTGAAAAGTATTATTTTGTAATTTTCTTCTAAATTATCCCTCTTCTCACATTTACACAAGAGTAAATTAGTTATCATGAAAAAAAAAAAAACATAATTTCAAAATGCAGGGTAACTAATTTATAAACAAAAACAACTCATCATGAGCAACTCTAGTCTGTAGTACTTAAATCACCTATTATAAGACATTCGTTATAACAAAGAGAACACCTTGGAGATCGGACTTGATTAGAAGATCACTACTTCGAATCAGTCAGTGTTTCGAGGTGGATAAAGCTCCCATAGAGCAACTGTTGTATCTTCTGATGAAGATGCGAGCAGCTTAGAGTCCCTGGAGAATGAGACTGCATTGCACTGCAACAAGAAGAAGAGCAAGTTTTAGGATAAACAAAGACATACCAAACTAACAGTGACAAACTTAATCCAAGCAATTTTTTAACAGCAAGCAAAAGAGATACCAATGCACTGTGATACTTGAGTATAGCAAGAGCATTTCCTTTCCGATAGTTGTATATCCTGACTCTGTCACATTGTCAATAAACAAAGAGGATCACATGTAAGATATAACTTCACAAAATGTTGATTCCAAGCAAGAAATCATAGATAAAAAAAACTGATAGAAAAACTATACAAACTGATAGAATTACTGTTTTTAAACCACTAACAATCAGTTTAACGGTCTAGCCTACTCCAAAGCTACTTGAACCTGACATTGATAAAGATGGGATTGAGACCAAAGAGAGCTAGGCTGGAGTCAAAGAAGCAGGCTTAGTAGATTTTAACAAATACTTATGAGGATCTCAAATGGTTAGCGAAATTCTAGAAACAGGAATATTTTAAGAGATAAATTTTAACAAATACTTGTGAGGATCTCAGAGGTCAGCAAAATTTGGAAATAGGAATATTTTAGGAATGTATCTTCTTAGTTGGAGATTGTAATGAAAGCTCGAGTTACTCAAGGTCAAGCTGAGTTACTAACCAAGTCTGGAATGTCAAAAGATTAATACACTTGAGCTCAGCTCGTATTGATATAACCTTTACTCATAGTAAAGCATTATGAGAAGGGGGTGGTAGTAATATAGTATAGTCGGTAGAAGAAATCAAGGCATTTACAAGCAGTAGCACAAGGTATAAGTGTGAGCAAGGAAGAGTGCCATAAATTCCAAATTAAAGGTCCAAGCCCTAAATGAGCTTTATATGAACCATGTGCCTAGTGGCTTATCACCTTTCCCACAATATTTATCTTACAAACCCATCTATAACTGTTGCTTCACAAGGACAACCGTACCAACACCTCCAATAGACATGCTTGAACATTGAAGCCTCACCTATTGCACGTTATGGTTCAATAGAAGTCAACTTCCCATATTAGACCTTTTTACTCCTACAAAATAGCTCTTTTCACTAAAGCAACAAACTCCATTGCTCCAAATGCTTCAGACGTCGGCAATGGTACCAACACCCTTTGCAATAAATTGTAAGAAATGTTGCCACATAAATAGACTTTACAATTGACACTGCTCAACTGCTGGTTTATCATTAAAGAGCAGATGGCAATGCCATAAAGGTTGATAGCAGTGACCTAGAGGGCCTTCATCTCAAATTCTCAATAATGAATATCATACAAGTATACTGAAGAATCAGAAAACTTGATTAGGGAAAAATAGCACACATCTCAGCTTACCCAAATTCCACCTAAAACCAAATACATATTTTGTGGTGGTGTTGGGCATTCTAAATACAACTTGGCAAAGCAAAAGAAGGATTTAATTGTCATTTTAAGGAAATTTTAAGCTAATATATACCATTTTGTTTGACCATGCTTGATGTTTGTTCTATTCAAATTTGGGAAGGACAAAATTCAGGTTACATTTGGCAGTGAGAAACAGGTGATACCTGGGAAGTTCTATTCTTGTCTAACTAGGGCAATGCATCATAACTATGAGTTAACTCAATGGTTTGGATTGAATGGTAATTAGTCATTTAAGAAGTCTGTCTGCTTATAAGATGCAATGCAGCTGTGAGCGGCGTGCCTGTGTAGTGTAAAAGTGAAGATTGGTGAAACAGGTTGCGTTGTAAAGTTAATGAGTTGCTCAATCGGTATAGGTAACAAGTTGTCACCAAAACAGAAGCAAGATGACTTAAGTAATGATTAGATTATCAAAAGTAAAGGTAAATGTATTTATAACCAAGAGATCCAATAACAGGGAAAGATACTGACAAGATTCAACATTAAAATAGAAATTAGAAAAGCACTCGCATAGGTTTCAAGCAGATTAAAAAGAAATTGAAAACAACCAACCTGCGGTCCCATCCAGCAGTAGCAGCAATTTTACCATCTGGACGAATTGAAGTGCCTGCTATTCCAGGTCGCTCCAAGCTAATTTCTTTCCTAACCACACAAGTACCCTAGATAGAGTAGACAACGACATCATCTAAATCTCAATTTTCAACAAAGAATTCGACAACAATTATTGAAAGAAACATCGTCAGACAAATTAGCAGCAGCAAGGGATACTAAGTTCCCTTTACATACAGAAAAAAAATTAATACTCCATATGATATATCATCTTCTCATAAAAGTAAATAATACGTAGTAGTAGAAACTATCAAGAAATGAACGCTGCCAAACTGATAAAACATCATAAAGATACAATTAACTAGAAGCAGCAAATTGTTACAAGAATATACTTATGACACTGGAATTTTAACGTTAGAGATCTTTAGAGCAAACATCCTTTTGTATGCACTAGTAATCTTGCATACATCTGGATCTAATCAAATTCAGCCCCATATCATAGTCTGTTGACGTTGTAACAATCTATAAAAAAGGGTTAACTTGTCTATTGTATTGATCAATAACATGACTCCATTCTTATGTCTAGGCCAAGTAAAACAATATGCTCTTTGAAATATGAGGCACATGACAATTATACATGACTGTAGCCTTCAATAGAACATAAACCGTGTACAGAATAAAGGAAATTACCATATCGTAATCTAAATTAAATAGAAGAATCTTGTCATCTGCAGCGCCAGCAACACCTCCTTGGCATGATTGATCAACTGCCAAGCTAATAACTGCATGCAAGAATTGACACAAATCACACCTATTCATGGAAAATTACAAAATCTCCATGTCAGGAAGAGGGCAGCAAAACCTGGTTCTGAATAGTACTTTACAGAAGTCAATGGTTTTGAGGTGTTCCTCATATCCCACCATGCCATAGTCCCGTCCTCATAACTGTTGTATGCAAGTTATAAGATATTAGTATAAGTACAATAAAAGGTTGAATTACAAGAGGGGGGAAAAAAAAAAAAAAAAACTCCATCAATCAGTAACTTCTTAAGTTTAAATCCTTAACAGAAATCCATTGATGTCAATTTCCCAGCTACTCTGAAGTCATCAAAACAAGCTCATCCAGCACTTAGAACATAAGCATATCCAGAAAATAAGTAAAATATAGGGAATAAGTGGCCCCACTTATGGGATTAAGGTTTTGATTGATTGATAGGGAATAAGTGCCCTTGTTTTGTTATATTTGATCATATTTAATGCTTTTACCCATATTCTATGTTGAAAACACCCCAATGTCTTTTATAATAATTCCAGATACCCCCCCCCCTCCCTGGCCCTCACACAGGGTTTCAAAATCTATTTCCCGGAGAATCAAGACTCATTAAGAAAAAATTGAATTTTAACTATGTACCATAACAACCATCGAATCCTCCTTTGACATCCATAATCACATTTCCAACCCCCTTCGCTCAGCCCAAACCATGATACTTCAACCCTGCCTGCCCCACTCTCCAACCCGAGTCCCAGTTGTCACAACATCTACATTGTATCATCACTAAATCAGATATTGGTGGTTGGGGGGGGGGGGGGTGCAAAACTGACTTGTTGAGAACTTGAGATCAATATTAGAAAGAAGATTGATCCAAAAGGCTTAGCAAAGTCAATTGTCTCTCATCAACTCAAATTAATGGCATAGGGATGAGAGAAACTGATGGGTGGACAGCTTAACCTGTGGTCGAAGTTGAACAGAAAAATTCCGCATCAGGATTATTAGTGGTTCAATTCGACCATCAAAGGGCAGGATCAACAAGTTGAAGGATAAATGAGCCACCAGAGAAGACAATTTTACAAGTGAATGAGCATCTAGTGAAAGATGGGGATGATGATGGTGAGTTGGCAGAAGGAAGAAGATGGTGGAAAAGTTGAGAAGTGGTGGCAGTATTGACAGGATACAGAAGGGACAGAAAAGGAGTGAAAATATTTTTTTAGGATGAGTGAACTGAAATGGCAGTGTTAAAGAGTATGGGGGTTATTCCTTTCCTCCTAGTGAACCAAAAGTTCCCTAAGATTAATGCCATTTCAGACTAAAACTCCACTCGTTGGCACAATTCAGCTGACACCAAAGAGGAGCAGGGTTTTAGCAAATTCAAGAATTCTGCAGGTCCATATTAGATTTAACCCACTCAAAAAATTAATTGTATGTATCATTAACAATCGAATTAGTAAATATACAAACATCTGAGGAATGACATAAAGCACCTGCAAACCACTTAATTAACAAACCAACCCCCCCCCCCCCCCCCCCCCCAAAAAAAAAAAAAAAAAAAAAAAGGGGAATATAAGAAGCTGAAACCTCTTTGGAAGGGAAACCCATAGTAAAAAAAAATTGCCTTATAAGAAGAATTTAATATGCCCTGAAAACATTACTAGTATAATGGGAGGAAATGGTGTGGAAAAAACAACAAGAATATCATGGCAGGATTTCCATTTATCAGAACCTATAATAAATCAAAAGAGAGCAGTAATAAAAACTTTCGAACAGCATACCCAGCCAAGACATGTAAGGACCCTTGGAATTTAGATGGTATAAACGCTTGAACGGCCATGCACATTCCTGCAGGAAATATTCAGTTGCATTACAACGTTAATCTGGAAAACACAAGTTATTCCCCAAACAAGACCAAAAGCATGTATACTCAGATTGCTGCTGAGGCTATAGCAAAGAAATGAAGAAAATCTTGAAGGCCTCAGCCCTCATCTTATGCTTAAGTGTAACCCCTGTGTGTTGGGACATAAGATGGGATTCCAAGTACAGGAGAAGGGCTTGCATGCATAAACTTCATTCACTATAACATTAAATCAAACAGATTCTGCTGTGATCTTAAATTAAAGAAGAAAACAAATGAAGGCAAGAAACAAACGAAAATGGTGAAAAATATAACTCTACAGGAAAAGAAGGGTTCAGATTCAGCAGCTTAACATCACTTTTACTAACTCCTTATGGAAGCTTTTACAGAAGGAAATCACAATATCTTTAGCATCAACCATTCCTTTTTATTCTCAGTTTTCTATTATGCCCAGGTCCTGTTTGCTACATAACTGACCAAGGAAAATTCTGAACCAAGATAGAATATTGAGTAAAATGATGATATAACATACCTCTCTTTTTTTCAGAATCACTCCCAACTCCATTTGAAAAACTTTGAGGAAGTCTCATACACCTTTCTGCAGTATTGAGATCCCAAATCTCAACCTTTTTCATATTATTGGCATCGATGTTGTAAATAACATAATTCATATAATAAAAGAAGAAATAAAATATAAAAGCAAAATAGTCATCAACCTGAGAGGGTTGTTCTCCTGCAACTGCAACGTATTTTGGTCCTTCAATCTGCATATCATCTAGAGATAGAAAACAAACGATTAATCTTGCCTCACACATATATACAGCAGAAAATTTAGAATAAGTAACTGCGATTTAAGAAACAATTTGACCACAAATTACAGGATATCCATCCATTCATAGCCATTACACTCTTGGAGAGAGGGGGGGGGGGGGGGGGGGGGGGGGCATATAAAACACATGGAGTAGTTGGCAGAAGATAGATACACAACTACCTCCATTTTAAAACTCTAGTTTAAGTGCTTGATTGGTGGAAAATAATTAACAGAATCGACAATGATAAAAAGTAGAATCTGGCCTACAACTCTCAATAAGCTCAAACGACAGATTACCGAGCGAGATTTTATACGACCAATTAGCGGTCATGTATGATTCCAAACAATATTATACGACCCCGATATGCATCCCTTACATTCCCGCAATTTAGCGATAACCTCTAATAGCCTTCACTTTTGGACATGACTAGAAAATTAGTCGGGGTTCTTCCCATAGACCCCACGACACCCCACGACATCCAATTTGCCTTTAATCAGTAATTTTAGCCATTTTTGTACACACCTCCCTTACTTGACTTAAGGTCACCACAAGCCTTCTCATGATCGACTAGTGGTCATATATGGTTCCAAATAACATTATATGACCATAGGATACATTCCCTACAACTCGAGATTTTTCGGCACCAAGTCTCGAAACCCCCAAAATCAATCAAAAAGCATGGATTATAACCTTCAGTTTTGGATAACATTGAACTTTTTCGCACCCGGAAAGAAATTTGGTCGAGGTTCTTCCCATGGGCCCCACAACACTCCGGAAGGCCATTAGAGTGATCGGCGTTGTCAAATTTGCCTTTAAACAGTCAATATAGTTGTTTTTGTATACACTTCCTTCTATTGGCTATAGGCCCACCACAGGCCTTTACGTAACCGACTAATGTTCATATATGATTCAAAACAACATAATATGACCCTGGGATGCATCCCTTACGATTCCGTGAGTTTTCGACATTAAGTATTAAAACCTCCAAAATTGGCCCGATTTACTGTCTTTATAGCCTTCAAATTTGGTTTCCAGGGAACATTTTTTAGCCCGACCAGATTTTGCATTGAGGTGCTTCTGGGAGTTCTATTTGGTGCCCGGAACCAACTTTTTCATGCCTTAGCCCACCCTTAATCATCATATCTTAAGATGCCTTCCATTCATCCATTGTCTTGCCTTGGCCTTGTTACCTTGTCTTGGCCTTCTCTTTGGCCCTAAGACAAGCCAAGACACTTACCACGATTGCCAATAATAAATTAAGAATGCAGTGTTTTTAAAATGGTGCTTCAGGAAATGCAATTTTATTCAAACCAAATTCAAAATCGGTCTGCAAATTCCAAATTCCGTACCCCCCCCCCCCCCCCCTCTCAAGCCGTAAGTAAAAAGAGCTCACGGTGTTGCCTTTGGGTGGAACTAGAAAAGGCTTTAGAGCCAGAATTTCAAAAGTTACAAGAATTACTACATACGCAGAGATATCTAGTCTAGAAGAATAAAAATAAAGCATGGCACAACAGCATATGTCTAACCTATACCACTTTAACAATAGAATGGAAGGTTTCCCCGAGTAAATGATAGCCCACTACATCTGAGGTTCTTCCGGTAATCAAAACCCCCTAAAATATGAGTTACTAGACATGTATAATATGTATATGCAGCAAGACAATGAATGACAAGTTTGAAAACATACAGGTCATATATGCATATGTTGATGACTGATGAGCTTTATCATGAGAATAGATGTCAAAAATGACACAGAAAAGTAATTGGACACAACCATATGACATTGTCGATAGTAGATTGATACTAAAGATGGTATTGAAATAAGTTTCACATAAGGTACTGGTAAAAGAGGCAATAATAATCCTAACCTACAAGTTACTACCGAGGAAGCATTAATTTGTAAGTAGTTCAATGAAAAAAAGTGAGAAAGATTCAGCAGTTCACTTTCAACCTTCAAATTGTTTATTATGATGCAAGAAGACAAGTCCTAGATAGACTTAATAAGCTTGGATTTAGGGTGACAATCATTAGAACCAAAGCTAACCCGACAATGGCACTGGTCTTTCATAGGTAAACTAACTGGCATCATTCCTAACAAGGTAAATTAGCTACAGATTCTTCATTTAGATGGAATGCTTTAGCCAAAGTTAAAATTAAGATGTCACAAGAAAGCAAAGAGGATGATCATTAATCTTATCCACTTTTTTCTTTATGAGGGTAAGAAGGTCCACTTCCCAGCCTGTTACTACTAGTAGCCTGAGGGCATCAACATATCACCATTAGAGAAAGGGAAAAAAAAAAAAAAATGCCAAACAAACAAGCAAACTAATTCCTAGCTGGATTGAATAATAAAAAATGCCTCCTTTATTGGCTTCCTAATACAGAGATAAAACAATCTATTCTAAGTATTCATAAAGTTACACCATAAAGTAAATCTAACAGGCACAATTGCACAAATGCTTCGAAAAGAAGCAACGTTTCGTCAACTAATGACAAAACCAGCATCTTATACAATATGAAATAAGAAAAATTAAGATTTAAAGACAAAAACCTATGATCTGCATCTGCAAAGATAAAAATTTTGTTGCTGGGAAAAGGGAAAATTTTGGACTTTCAAATGATAAAACGGCAGATTGCTAAGCTCACCTGAATGTTCTGGTTGATTTTCTACTGTCTTCTTAGTAGAATCACGCAATAAGTTTGCATCCAAATCCCCACTACAATCCACATCCTGCTCCTTAATGGATGCTTCGGTAGGCTTCAACTTCACAGCGGGCTTTCCCACCAATGATAGCTTGCAAAAATGGTAAGAATTTGTGCTGATAGTGACCGAGGGTGTTCTATTAAAAAGAATCTAACATCAGAAGCTTAAAAGCCCACTTACACAAACACGAACAACATTGAATAGCAAGGCAAATACAAAGTTGGCAACAAAGTATGTTTGCAGAAGGAAATTACGGTCTAAATACCTGGAAAGTCCTCCATTTTCAAAATCCCACAACTTTATTGTTCCATCCCTTCCCTGACTACAAAGAATAACCCAAGCAATCAGCTAAGAGAGAAAAAGGAGCCAAAATGTCACCGCAAAAATTGCACCAATTCAATTTCTAAACAGAAATAAAAGAGAAATAATATAACCTAAGAACTTTGTCACCTCCAATAGAAGGATCGGAAGCAACACACATAATCCCATGAGCTGCACTGTGAATCCTACAACAAAAACAAAAAATCACCTAGTACAACTCACATTTTCTTCGTACAAAAGCAATTCGATAAATCAATCAAAACCAAGGCGCATGAATGATTTCCCATGAATGATGAAAGATGATCTTCATTGTAGAAAGACCAAGGCCATTTTTTGACCCATGTGCTCACAAGGTAACAAGCACATGGGCAAAGTAATAACCATGATTGTAACATACATAAGATACAACCGTTTGTACATAGTAAATTGCCAAGATGAAACAAATACCACGCAGAGTTTAATGTCCGATGCTGCGCTGTATCCCATATCCTTAACTCACCATCCGAAGAACTGCAAACCATCCACAACATTTTGTAACTAAAATAACATCTCAAGTTCCAATGACTAACACAATATAGTATAACTGAAGGAGTAAATTATATACCCAGAAAACAGCAAGGGTTTACTCCAATGGAAACAAACATCCATAACCGACGCACGGTGCCCTCTCAGCACAGCAATTGGATCAGGGGGTGGTCTCTTTTGGCTCATTCTTTCGTTCTGCAACTAAATTGTCCTAATTAAACTTCTCTTCTTTCCCAATATACTCTTCAAGCAGTATACTATGCATTCCCAACAATTACCACCAAAAAAAATGGTGTAAGCTGCAATTCTAAAGGTGGGAATTATCTAACAGCAAGAATTCATCATATCTTTGATTTGACATAAAAATTAACACCCATATAATTTTTAAGCCCCTATTACATTTTCATATAAAGATTATATCTTTGCAACATAAAGCACTTGAATCATTCAATTTTTATTTCATTATACTAAATAATTTTATCAGGTTAACAGTGCCTTCTTTCTAAGAATATTTCAAGAAAATTTAATTTATTTTACTGAAAACAAACTAACCCCAATTAAAATTGGGCAGCTTGCCGGAGATTTTACATCCAAATTAACTAGTAACAATAGCTGATTTTTCAATTTATTCCCAAAGTTTTTATTCTATTTTTATACCGGAAAATTCAATAGGGAGAAAATATAACTACAGTATATATGCTGAGCATATTGACCAAGAAGAAACAATGGAAATTGCCCAAAAATAAATATTTTAAAAAAAAAAAAAAAAGGAATGAAATGGTATGTACCTGGTGCTTTGCCTTGCCAGAAATCAGAGTTAACACTGAACAGAGAGGACCGACTATGAAAGACAACAGAAAAAATGCAAAAAGAAAGACTTTAGCCAAGTTATGTTTGACGGGTACTGGGGTTTGGACTTTCTAGGGTCTCCTAGTCAAGGCCTCGAGGGCTGTCAAATCGGGTGCTTGAGTTGGGTCTTGCTAGTTCGAAACCGTATTTCAATTTAATTTAATATAAATGGGGGGGCGTTTGGTTTACATAATTAACTAAGGTATAAGGTATGGGTTTAGAATGGTTTAAACTCATACCTTGTGTTTGTTTTATGATTTTAAGAGTTTCAAAATCATACCTCAAACCCCTAAGGTATGAGGTTTAGAAACCTTGGGAGGGAGGTGGGTTTTGCTCATTCCCATACTTTTAGCTATCAAATAAAAGGAAAAAAAAATGCATTCCATAAGCATACCAAACATATGGTATTAAAAATGAAGTTCCAAACCCATACCACTTTGGTTTCATTCCTGATTCCAACCCCATACCAGTTTGCGAACCAAACGCCCCCTAAGGAAAATGTTTCAAAAATTGCCTAACCTTTCGATTATTTCTGTAAAATATTATACAACCTTTTGAGAGTATCTGCTTTAAACAAGATTATTTACCTGCAACTTTTAGTAACCAGTTAATTTTTTTTAATCTTATTAACTCTTAATTAAAACTTTAATTATGATTAATTTTTAAATTAAATAATTAAAATTTTAAAATAAATAAATAAGCAAAACCTCTTCCACCACCAGCCACTCCTTCCCCTTCCCCGGCAAGTTGCCAACCCAACCTCCGACACTGGCCATGCTTAGATCTTCCCTTCCTGGCACCGGCTTCGATCCTCATCCTCGCACATTCCTCGTTCTCTCTACTCTCTTCCGTGATCCCTACAAAACCATTGAAAACCCTCCCTCTCCCAAAAAACCACCGAAAACCACCTGAAACTTATCCCCTACCCTCTAAAAACCTTAAGCGAAATCCTAGGGATTTTCGATTAGGACTTTTCGATGGGATATGTTTTAGGTGGTTTTGTGTAGGAGGAGGGTTTAGGAGATCGTGGCTTTGTGGGGAAGAGCGAAGGGGAAACATCGTCGACATGCTGCGAGGGAGGTCGGCACTGGCGCCGAAGGAGGAGATCTGGGTGTGGCCGGCGCCAGAGGTCAGGTTGGCAGGTCACCAGGGAAGGGGAATGGGGTTGGCTGGTGGTGGTGGTGAGTGGTTTTTTTATAAATAAAATAAATATAATAATAATAATAATAATATTAAATTAAATTGAAAACACATCAATTTTTTTTAAAAAAAAATTAAATTGTCAAACCATTTAGATTATGACACGTGTCTCGGTTAACCTATAAATTAGGTCACTAACTGGTCATAACTCGTTTAATGTGGATATCCTCAAAAAGTTGTATTATTCAGAAATAATCAAAATGTTGACTTGTTTTTTGCAGACCGCTGAAAGGTTGTATTATTTTTTGACAAATTTTCCTAAAAATAATGTAAGTTACTAAGGGCATGTTCACATTTACTGAGCTGAAATAAATATTTTATGAAAAAAAGAAATTAGGAGCTGAACTGAACTAAACTGATTGGAACTGAATTGAACTAAACTTAAATTAAGCTGAAGTGAACAGGCCCTAAATACAAAGTAATAATTTTGATTTAGCAAAAATGAGGTGAATAATAGAGGTTTAAATCTATGATTAGCCTCAAATCTTAAGCATTAATTTTTACACTTAAATTTGGTAATTGATTTACAACATTCCTTAAAGATGCCTATTAACTACATGTACTACAAGTCTACAATAATTGTTCTTAATTTAGTAAATAATTAATCTTGTATTATTAGAATAATTATTGTTGGACAAACAAATTATTGTACTCTGATTGATTGTATTGTTATTTACCACCTAATATTTCATCATATTGCCCTATGAAATATCCAATTTACCCTTACTCTCACCCACACAAAAATCTCATTTTCTCTCCATTTTCTATATAAGATTTAAGTATATTAACTATAAATAAATGACTTCGTCAACTTTGTTACTTCTTTGGATATGCATGCCACATGGTAGTTTCTTCCATATTCTCTCCACATACAAGGCGGCAAGGCGCTAATTCATTTCATCATATTTGTCACTTTGTCAAATTGCCAACGTGTTCAATTTCCAATGACAATCTCGAGAAATAATCAATACACAACCTACATAACATCTTCGGTTTCTTTTGCTAATACTTCTTTACGTTGTCAAAGTGGCTATCTTGGTGTCATTTTCTTCACGCAATTGTTTTTATATAAAAAAAAAAAAATCAAACAAGCACTTTAATTCACGATAAATCAACTAAATTTCTTCAATTATTACATGTTTTATACATTTGCAATGTCAAGCTCGATAATCATGTAACATACAACTTCCACAAAACTTCTTCCATATTGTCTACTAAGTACTAACAATTACCATTCGAGCTACTAAGATATAGTTTATACACACTTTGCAGTATTAACCACCAACCCTAGCTTCATACAACCCACAATTGCTTTAACATACTTTGCAATTATAAAACATATCTATTACTAAGAACCACCATTATTTCTTTAATGCAACCAATGTCATAGATCACTATTTTTCATGTATTTATATCACGATCAGTTTTGGCGGTAAACAACTACTATAAATTACTTCGTATTTTTTTTCAATGCCAATTTCATGTATTATCAAATATATAATACTCATAACGACTTTCATAACTGTTGGTAACAGTTGCCATATGAGGATGATTATTTTTCGCGCCACCACTATATCTTTTACGCAACTGTCATTAACAATTACCATATTAGGATGATTATTTTTCGCGCCACCACTATATCTTATATTCAACTGTCATCAATAGTTACCCTATGAGGATGATTATTTTCGCGCCACCACTATATCTTATACGCAACTGTCATCATAGATCACCAACTGACATACACTTTACATCACAATCAATTGATTATACCTCAAAACAATAACCCGACATTCTTCTAAATAACTCTATCTGATTCCCAATTATAGTTCAATCCGCCATTAAAAACAGAGCATCCACACCATCTTTTCAATTTCTTCAGACAATCACACTCCAGCTTCCACGATAACTCTATTCACGCCACCATCACCCATCACCAGCTTCCATACACTTCACATCACGACCATTCTGGTTACCCCTTTCTGCAATTCACACGCCGTACTCAAAATCATCCATCATCCATCATCCATCATCCATCTTCCACACCAATTTCACTTATTAGTGGTAACTAACAACCATCAAATTTCATTAATACAATAACATCTCAAAATTCATAGAATCAACAAGGATATTGAGAATTGAAGACATAAGTACAAAAGACCTTTCCACTTCTCTCTCTCTCTTCTTCGCTGACTCCACTTTCTCTCTCCTTTGTTTCTCCTGCCTAAAACACAAAGGCCTCGTTTTTCTTTTCCCTCCCAGTAAACACTTATACACATGCGTTATATTCTTCACCAAAAAAATCAATTGAGATATAAAAATACTCCCTTTATATTTCTTCACTTTTGGTGAAATTTCTGTGTTTTGGGTTCTGCTATATCAAAGCTTTAACATCTAAAGCTTCCGGTTTTCGAGAATTTCAATTGGGAAAATTGCTCCATTGGTTTGTTTAGGTAATTTCTGATCTCCCCTTTTCGTTTTTTGTGTTTGTTATTTCAGTATTTTTCTTACTCTAGAACTTTAAAACCCTAGTTTATGAATTGTTGTTTTGTTTGTTTTCATTGGCATTATACAGGAAAAGGGTTTTTATATTTGGAGGAATTAGAATACTTTGTTTTAGCAGTGGAGATTGATTTGGGTTTTGTTTTTGGAATTCTGGGTGTTGCTTGAAATGATTGAATGTTGTTGAATTTGCTGAGGAATAATTTTTTTTTGCTGAATTGTGAGAGTGAATGATTGGGGTATGGAGATAGGAAATGCCCCAAATTGATTAAAATTAAAGGGTTGTATGTTTTTTGCTGATCCAGGTGTTTGGTTAGGGTTAGGAAAGGAGGGTTGTGAAAGTTAGGGTTGGTGAGGGAGAATATGGATGGTGAAGATAAAAAGATTGGCCTCAAAAAGAGGTCCAAAGGGGTTGAGATTAATGTAGATTCTGATGATGATGAGCCAATTGGGGCATTGTTCAAGTTGAAAAGCAAGAGAAACCCGAAGAAGGTTAAGTTGGGATCGGATGGTGAAAAGGGTAAGGAGTTAGGGGTTAAGGGTAAGATTGTAGATGGAGATTTAGGGGGGATGGAGGATACCTTAGCAAGCTTTAGGAAGAAGTTGAAGGGTCCTAAGAAAGATAGTGGTCCTGGGAGTTTAGTGAAGATGGACTTGGTGTCAAAACTGGCCGAACTTGCGGATGAATGTCTTAATGCTTCACAGAAGGATGAGGGTCTCATAACTAAGCTGGTTCAAGGTGCTGAGGATGAAGCTTCTGATGTGATTTCAGATTTAAGTATAAGTCAAAAGTCAGAGAAGAAGCAAAATGAAAAAAGTAAGAAGTCCAAGGCTGCATTAGCTGAAAAGAGTCCTAGAGTGCTTGTTGAAGCAGATGACATTGAGATGCTGGAAGGTAATTCATCAGAAAACCAAGTCAAGGGACCGGAAGGTTTGATGAGCCCGGAAAACAAACATAAGAAGAAGGATATGAGATCCAAGTCTTCTTCAGCTGCAAAGAGTCACAGGGTTTCTGTAGATAGAGATGACAGTGAGGTACCAGACAACCATGCATTAGGTGATCATGTAGAGGAAAAGGAAGGTGCATCTACTAGCCCTTTACATGACAATTTGACAGATTCTCTTTCCTCCTTTATAAGAAAGACACAGTCTGGTGTACGGAAGAAGTTGCGTGCTGCTTCTGTTTCAAACTCTAGGAAGGGAGGGCATCTGCAGGAGAAAGATCAGTGTCCAAGCTCAGGTCGTGTTTCCATAAATTTTCAATCTACAGTTGCAAAGAACTCTCTTTCAGATGCAGAATGTAGAAGTAATAGTCATAAATCAGAAGATTATCATATTGATAGTGGCCGAATCAACTCCATTGCTCCCCACTGTGAGTTAGTGAGAGATCAGGGTTTGGACACTCTACTTGGTAAG
This sequence comes from Chenopodium album, assembly GCF_948465745.1. Classification (NCBI taxonomy): domain Eukaryota; kingdom Viridiplantae; phylum Streptophyta; class Magnoliopsida; order Caryophyllales; family Amaranthaceae; genus Chenopodium; species Chenopodium album. The sequence goes on from NC_137840.1 coordinate 70,452,134, forward strand.
GGGTCTGGAAATGTACCAATCAAGGATCCTGCACATATTGATAGTATTATTACTGATATAAGTACGGAACTTGACACTTGCAACTCTATTGTGGACCATTCATATCCAGCTTCTCAATTAGTTGCTTGTTCTGAGTTAGATAGAGTAGAAATCAAAATTGGTGAATTTTGCAAGGAGGTTGAAATGGTCCAGGAGCAGCCTCAAATTGTCTTATCAAATAAAATCTGTGAAAAAGATGCAACAAAGTTTCCTGTTGCAAAGGCTTTTAACCAACATACTTCTTGTTCTCAAGATGCTCAACCCCAGAATGGAGTTGGGAGTTTTGTACCCTTAAATGCCAGCAGCATGGTGAATGATGCTCCCTGTTCTACCTCCAAATCAGATTTTGTGGAAGGATTACGTGGACCAACCAAGTGTGAGGCTACTGTTAGATCTGATAATGACTGTATTCAGCATGATATGGACACTTCAAGAGCTGATCCAGTGTGTGCTTCTGATCAAAATAATGAAGGTGATGCTCTCATCAGGATCGATGTCAATGAAGGAGTCAATGGAATTTCGCCCTCCCCATCCATCACACCATGTGAGAATGATGCTTATCAAGAAAATTCTGGATGCTTTCCGGAGTCCAACAACCAGTGTAATTCCGTGTTGAATGATCGTGCTGTTCGGAGAGCGAAAAAGCGGAAAGATGGCGACATGGCTTATGAGGGTGATGTTGCTTGGGAGGTCGTGATGCAGGAGCATGGCTCTCTTGATTTGTATCATCCTGTAGATAGAGACCTGGGCTCTCTGTCAAAGGAGAGATTTGATTCTTCTCCAAATGCAGGCCTTGACTTTGAGGTTGGTGGAGCTGCTGCAGTGTCAGTTGGTCTCAAAGCTCGCGCAGTTGGTCTTGTGGAGAAGATTAAATTCAAGGAGGTCTTGAAGCGCAAAGGTGGATTGCAAGAATACTTGGAATGCAGGTTAGTACTTTGTTTAGAACTGGATCGCTGTTGCGTTACTTAATGTGCTAGTTAAGTTTCAGGTTATTATTAGTTTCAAATCATTCTCCCATATTATCTCTATATTGTGACAAAGTTTTACCAGGTGCTGTATTTTGGTCTTTGATTGTTAATCTTGAGATGTTTAGTTTTTGTTGTGAAATTATATTTGTTTCTTCCATGTGGAAAATCCATTATATTATTGAAATGTGGAAGTAGACATCAATGTCCTGTTAATTTATGTATATTTTCAAGGTATACTTATGACAGACCTGCTTTATGAGAACTGATTTTTGACGCCATTGTTTTGTTTAGCTCTGAATGTTGGTTTGATTAAAATATTAGGATTTCCTAAATTGTGGTGATATGTCTTCATGTTTTATGTTTGTTTCTCATCCTTAAAAATTTATTTCAATTGGAATTCTTGGTTTGATGCAATGCAGGAACAAGATTTTGAGTCTTTGGAACAAGGATGTCACCCGTGTGCTGCCTCTCGCTGATTGTGGCATTGCTGCAACTCCATCTGATGATGAACCTCAGCGTGCTTCCTTGCTGAGGGATATCTACTTATTTCTTGACCAAAGCGTGAGTCGTGTTTACTGAATTTTATCAACTTCATCCTTCTCCATTTTCTCCTCCATCACAATTTCATTTCTTCCTTTGTGATTTCCCCCGTCTTTTCTCACTAATACTTGAAACAGGGATATATAAATGCTGGAATTGCTGCTAACAAAGAGAAGGCAGAGCCCAAGTCTAGAGGGAATTATAAACTGTTAGGAGAAAAAAAGTTCGAGGGAGGTTCTGGGACTTCTGTTGCTGACTCAGTAGACGGAGTATCTTTTATCCTTGGTCAGGTCAAAAGCCTTGATACATTCCCTAAGGCAGAGGATGGTGTTGCTTTAGCTGATGAGAACCCCACAGAAGAAGATGTGAAAGCTGGTGTTGAAATTATACTTGATCCATCTTCTGATAAGCAGCTTGATGCATGCCAAGGTGAAGGGGAACCTGATGAGCAATGCATTGATGAGAAAGCATCTACAGTAAACCTTGTATCAGACTTCTCAACTGCTGATATACTGGGGAAGAATCTCGATAATGCTGTAGACCCTTGTCTGACAATGACTCGTGAGCATTTGGAGGCCAATACATGTGACTTGGATAGCAAGAAAAGGATCATAGTAGTGGGAGCTGGGCCTGCAGGTTTAACTGCAGCACGCCATTTGCAAAGACAAGGATTTTCTGTCATTGTGCTTGAGGCGAGGAGTAGGATAGGTGGTCGAGTTTATACTGACCGCTCTTCACTTTCAGTTCCTGTGGATCTTGGGGCGAGCATTATTACGGGAGTTGAGGCTGATGTGGCTAGTGAAAGACGACCAGACCCTTCATCTTTGATTTGCGCTCAGTTGGGTCTTGAGTTGACAATACTAAACAGTGATTGTCCACTTTATGATATCAGAACTGGTCAAAAGGTTCCTCCGGATGTTGATGAAGCTTTAGAAGCGGAGTTCAATAGTCTTCTCGATGATATGGTGTTTGTTGTTGCAAAAAAAGGAGAAAGTGCTACAAGAATGTCTCTTGAAGATGGTTTAGAGTATGGTCTCAAAAGACGCCGTCAAATCCTTTCTGAAACAGACAATGGAAAATATGGAATATTGCGGCCGTTGACTGGCACTGTCAATCATGAAATGGGTTCTGAGGGCTACCATTCTGCAGAGCAGAATGTTGGTAGGAATGGAACACTCAGTCCTCTTGAGAGGAGAGTTATGGATTGGCATTTTGCTCACTTAGAATATGGTTGTGCTGCATTGCTGAAGGAAGTATCTCTTCCTCATTGGAACCAGGATGATATTTATGGAGGATTTGGGGGTGCTCATTGTATGATTAAAGGAGGTTATGGTGCTGTTGTGGAATCAATAGCTCAAGGACTTTCCATCCATTTGAACCAGGTGGTGGCTGACATTTCTTATGGTGCAGTGGGCTCAGAAGGATCTGATAATAGCTCATTCAAGGTAAAAGTGTCAACTTTCAGTGGCAAGGAGTTTTCTGGAGATGCCGTTTTAATAACTGTGCCACTTGGTTGCTTAAAAGCGGAATCCATTAAGTTCTCTCCACCGTTGCCACAGTGGAAACATTCAGCAATCCAGCGGCTGGGTTTTGGTGTTCTCAATAAAGTAGTCCTGGAGTTCCCTGAAATATTTTGGGATGATACTGTAGATTACTTTGGAGCTACAGCTGAGCACTCTGACCTAAGAGGTCGCTGCTTTATGTTCTGGAACATCCAGAAAACAGTTGGAGCTCCTGTTCTTATAGCATTAGTTGTTGGTAAAGCAGCTAAAGAAGGACAGAATATAAGCCCCTCTGATCATGTAAATCATGCTTTGAGGGTTCTACGTAAACTATTTGGTAATACTGCTGTTCCTGATCCAGTTGCATCAGTAGTGACAGACTGGGGAAGAGATCCTTATAGTTATGGTGCGTATTCTTATGTTGCTGTTGGAGCTTCTGGGGAAGACTATGATATAATAGGTAGACCAGTTGAGAATTGTTTGTTTTTTGCTGGTGAAGCTACCTGCAAGGAGCATCCAGATACAGTAGGTGGTGCAATGATGAGTGGGCTGCGAGAGGCAGTTCGTATAATTGATTTATTGACTACTGGTAATGATTACACAGCAGAAGCAGAAGCTGTTGAAGCTGCCCAGAGACAATCAAGCAGTCAGAAGAATGAAGTTAAGGACATTGCAAGAAGGCTTGATGCAATTGATCTCTCCAGTGTCCGCTATAAGAGCCCATCAGATAGATCCCAGCTTTTTGCTAGAGAAAGTCTACTGCAGGATATGTTCTTTAGTGCCAAAACATTAGCTGGACGATTGCGTCTGGCCAAAGAGCTATTAAGTCTTCCTGTTGAATCTCTGAGGTCTGTTGCTGGGACAAAAGAAGGGCTTGGTGTACTCAACTCGTGGATATTGGTGAGATTTGTACCGACACCATTTCTCTTGAATGAAAGATAGACACAACAATTGCTAATGTTGTGTTTTTGCTTTGAAGTCTCTAGTACTGAAGTTGAGAGATTGTTAAGATTGCAATTTAACGTTTCTCTTACATATTGACAGGATTCCATGGGAAAAAATGGAACTCAACTCCTTCGTCTCTGTGTCCATATACTTGTGTTGGTTTCCAGAGACTTGGTAGCTGTCCGGCTGTCAGGTATATGCAAGTTTTATTTTATTTTATTTTTTATCTCTTTTACTAGCTACTTTGCTAGACATTAAAGAAAGTTGTTCATTGGTATCTTTTCTGTCATTTGATGGTTTTGGTATATTTTAATACTTTTGAAGTTTTGTGCATATATTTGGTTTGCAGTATAGATCACTTTTACAAATGTTCAACTCATCTATTGAATTCCTTTCCTTCAAATTAACTTTGCTTTGGTTCCTGCAAAAATAAGATCTTTGTGCACTAGTAGTGATATTAGGATGGCCTGTATGTTTTCCTGCATTCGACGTGGTAAATTTCAGCTGATTTCTAACCTATGAATACTTTGGATTTTAAATGTAGGTATTGGAAAAACTGTCAAAGAGAAAGTCTGCGTTCATACTAGCCGTGACATACGCAGCATCGCAAGCCAGTTGGTTCACATGTGGATTGAGGTTTTCCGTAAGGAGAAGGCTACGAATGGTGGCTTAAAATTATTGAGGCACATGACAAATGCAGATTCTTCAAAAGCAAAAGGGAAAGATCCAGGTTCAAGGAAACCTCCTATACATATACAGCACTATGCGGCTGGAAATAAGGTCAATTCAAGCGCAAAAAAGCTAGCTGTTAAGCAAGTGAAGTCAGAAAATGCAACTGGCTCAAAAATGGATGCTCGGTCATCAGCATCACAAGTTTCAAATGGCTCACCTGGTAACAAGTTAGAGGAGGGTGGGAACATACCATTGTCAGAAGAAGAACAGGCTGCTCTTGCTGCTGCAGAGGCTGCCCGTGCTGCTGCGGCTGCTGCTGCTGAGGTATGCCATCTCTCCCTCCCCATCCCCCCCCCCCCCCCCCCCCCCAATTATTACTGTTCAGCTTATAAATGGAAAGGTACAACTTGAAGGTATACTGTAAGCATGTATTTATCTCTTGGACATATAACCTTGTTTAGTTGCTAATGCTCTTTAGGGGATTGGTACAAAAGATGTGGGCTTTCACCTTATGAGCCTTAACTAACTTGAAGATCCAGAGGTTAAAGCAGGAAGTATCAAAACTAGGTTTTTAAGTGTGAGATAAATCATATAATTAATAAGATATTGAAAGATCAATTGAATTCTGAATTGGCTTCACTTGTTTATATGGTCTGTGTTTGGCCCTTTGATAATGTTAATCACTTATCTTTGGATGGGGTAGAATTGGGCATTGTATGTTTTGTCATTAAATTTAACAATTACTTCTGTTGCTTATTGCTAGGCCTATGCATCATGTGAAGCTAGAGTGAGTATGATGCAGTTACCGAAGGTACCGTCTTTTCAGAAGTTTGCTAGGCGAGAGCAATATTCACTAGTGGATGATATCGAGCGAAAAAGATGGTCTGGTGGTGTTTTGGGAAGACAAGACTGTTTATCAGAAATAGACTCAAGAAATTGTAGAGTTAGAGATTGGTCTGTTGATTTTTCAGCTACATGTGCCAATATTGACAATTCAAGAATGTCTACCGATGACTTTTCACAACGGAGCCATTCAAATGAGATGGCATGCCAATTAAACTTGAGAGAGCATTCTGGAGAAAGTGCAGCTGGGGACAGCACTGCGTTTACTAAAGCTTGGGTTGATTCTTCTGGTAGTGATGGGATAAAGGACTACCATGCCATTGAGAGATGGCAGTGCCAGGCTGCAGCTGCTGAGTATGAATATCAATCTTCCGTACATGTTGAGGATGAGGAAGATTCAAGCACAATGTCAAGACATCTCACAAGGAAGCCAGAAGGAATGGTTAATGAGAGTTCTGTTTCACAGGTGACAATAAACAAGGATTTGGCTGCTAACCAGCACATAGGAACTGAGCATATTAAGCAGGGTGTTGTGGATTATGTAGCTTCACTGCTCATGCCTTTGTACAAAGCAAGGAAGATTGATAAAGACGGTTATAAGTCGATAATGAAAAAGAGTGCAACAAAGGTCAGATACAATTTTTAATTGACAGCCATATTTAATACAAGCACTACTTTATATTTTATATTATTATCGCCCTACCAAGATAGTACAAGGGGAATATTTAGTTTCCCACAAATGTTTTAAGTGCCATTTTCAATACGTTGACATCATTTTTGTTGAATTTCTCAGGTCATGGAGCAGACAACTGATGCCGAAAAAGCAATGGCTGTCTGTGAGTTTCTTGATTTTAAGCGCAAGAATAAGGTAAGACTTAGTTTCTTTTTAGCTGGCGCCATTCTTATTTTTTGGTAAATACCTAGTTTTGCCTTTCATCTGATTGTGATGTCTTGCCTTAATCTTCTAGTTTTACTCCCTCTTGTTTTTAACAAACTCCCATAGTATTTCTTACTATTGCCTTTTTACTCCAAATTCAATGATCAGAAAGAAGATAATTTTACTTAACCCCGAAACACAGTTGGCCACATACAACTATTTTTTAAAAGCCTTCCGACAAGAATTGCCCTTTAACTTAATACTTTCCCACGTTACAACTCTTAATGATACTTATTTAGAAATTCAGAATTATATTACTTTGGTGGGTTGAGATGAAAAAAAATAATGTAGTGAGGTATAATGTTTTAGTTATGGACTATGGTACGTATAAGTCATTTTCTTTTCTGTCAATCCTAATCAATTGTGGTCTACTTATATTATATTATTTACGGATGGAGAGAATATCTTCTTTGATGTTGTTGCCTTTCATCTTACTGTTGTCCTTATGCCTCACCATATTTTTCTCTCTTTTTTTTTCACCTGTTGGATTGAGCTTAATGAAATATATTTGAATACTTTCTTATATAATGCGGAAGCTAACTGAGAAGTGGTGTCGTAGTTAGTTGTTGAACGACTTTCTTTGAGGCTTTGTTTTGCAAATGGGGGCAAAAGGCAGATCCCATTACCCAAATCTCAGTTCTTGAAGTTGTGTTTGAAAGTTGTGCTATCTATCTTCCCTCAAGGATATACCTATAATATGCTTAGTAATTACAATGCTATTTTCAAACTAAAAAAGTAACAATGTTCTTATATGATTATCGATATTGACGAGGTTAGTGTTGGCTGTATCATATGAATGGCTGTTTAATATCATTACTTATACCATCTCTTTGCTTGATTAATTACAGATTCGTGCTTTTGTTGACAAGTTGATCGAGAGACACATGCCAATGAAGCCAGCAGTGAAGCCTTGATGTGCTGCCGTAGTATACAACTATGCAATACATGCAAACCATCAAAGCATTTGGTGACTGGGGATGTTGGATTGTGGACAATAGAAACCTTGGTTTGGCACATCTTTTGGCATTTGCCTTAGACAATTAGCTCATAGAATCTTGTTCGTGTAAAGGAGAAACAAATCAGTGAATTTCCTGCTGTCTATTGTGGGGGGATTTATGCAGCTTTTCTGGCATTTCTGAAGTTGTTCAGACATTCTCACAGAAGTACTGTCTGAGCTTTGTCTAGGCTTCTGCTGATTATGTGAAGCAAGTGTTGCGACCTCTTCCATATCTGCCTTAGAGACCAGTTCCATTTGAAGAAAACATGGTTTTTTGAATGCATTCTTTTCTTCTGCATCAATTGTACTTCTCAGGGTGGAAAAGAGCACCCCAATTTTTTTTTAGTTTATTTTTTTTTTTCTGCACAGGGATTATTCATAGATGAAAACCTCAGTTTTGTCTTTTAACATTGTACAGAATAGGATTGTTTCCATTAGTATACAACACCTTTTCTTCTCTCTGGGAAGATCATTAAATATTTTTCCTCCTATTGGTACTAAGGGTACAAGTTTTGTGCTGGCTTGGTAAACAAAAAAACTATTTGTTTCCCTTGAATGATTTGATATGCACACCTTCATCATGGAAGCTTTTTTTGAGCATATGCATGGATGCCTGTTTATGGCTGGATGTATCATATGCATCTCAAACACTGGATATGCTTAATTGAATTGCGGGCACAAGTGAGATGCATTAGAGGCACACTCACATTGAACTGGTGAGAAGAGGCTTTTGGCCCTTGGTGTTATATAATATATATCCATCATTGCAGATTGAAAGATATGTTATTTTTACTGATTGAATGATAGATGAAAGTCATCTGTGTCTGGCTTTATATCTGGTTTGTTTGAGTAACTTGTCGTGATATGTATTTTTGAAGTTTATGTTACTTATAGACTTTGTTCTCTTCTATGTCCCTTCTTCAGATAGACTCAATGGAAGTCAATTTTCTTTGCAAAGGATGGATTCTAATCATTTATGTGCATGGAAACAAGCTCTACTAGCCTCAAACATCTACGTGGTCGGTTTGGCTTCCGCACAAGGTAAGTGGAAAATAGAATTAATACCTTAAAAATCCTGATTCTTTTAGGGATTTTATTAAAATAGCTTGGGTGGACTAGGGGGGGAAGTATATGATGAAATAGGTAATAAATTAATTTCTTAGATATCTCTGCTTAATGCTTATGAACTTATTATGGTATGTAATGATTCTTGATGATATGAGATGTTAGTTCATTTATAGAATTTCTTTACTTATCGAATGATCAAATAGCTACTTTCTCTTTCAGCAATACGCTGTCACATTTTCCCAATCCTTCATGATTAAGGATATGACATATTTGTACAGTGAAACCCTTGAAAATAGGTATGCCATCGTAATCCTCTACTTATCACTATAATAGATGTAGATATGTAGTGACCTATTAGGTATTTTCATTATAACCCATTACGCTGATAGGAAATGTGCCAACCTTTTCTGGGCTTCAGTAATAGTTTATCTGGCTAGTATATTGTCAGTAATGAAGTTAATCAATAATGAGATATTTATGTGCACTTTTTGCATTTGACTTTTCAGGCCTCAGCGCTCAAAAGAGTTGCAGATTTTGCACTTGTGGTTAAACTGAAATGAGATAGCTATTGCTGCTTAATAATTTGATGTGAGGATGATTAAGATTTCTGCTTGTTAAGTATCTATTTTTTTTTTTTTTTTTTTTTTAATTTGAGTTCTGAATTAATTACATTTAAATGATTCAAGTTGAGTAGATACGGACATGCAAGTCTTTTTATTTACAGAGGCGATGTGGCTGCCGGACATCACACTGTAAAGTTGTATTTTTCACCTTACGTTTGACTGAGAAATTGGAAGAGCTCGTTCATGATTTGTTCCCCAGCCATGTCAGGAAAGCGTTCAAGATGACAATATGTTAATGTGTATGCTTACTACCTGAGCAGAGAATAAACAGTAGCATATATGCAGTAATTATGAATTGCCATTACTTTGCACTCTCTTGCAGACCTCTCATGTCTGAAACCTGAGGGAATTTAAAACATTTCGGCGTGGAGAAGTTGCTGGGGGCTGTTAATGATCAGAGTGAGTTCCTCTTATTGTTCTTTCAAATTACTCGTATCTTAGTTGTTAACTGTGAATTTGTGATTCTGCATGCAGATTGTTTTTGTGAAGTTATGGCTAGAGATTTAAAAATAGGATCTGATGTTGGGCATCCCTCACCCGTTGCGAATTCTGAGCTTGAATACTTATTTCTATTTCTCTGAGTTTTGTAATTTCATTATGGCATGCACTGTAAATGCCATAGAATTTTGAATCGATAATAATTCTTGTTTCTTGTCTCAGGAACCCTTTTTGCCATATTTTCGCCACATTTTCATTCTTTTACTCGCTTTATCTTAAATTCAATTGTTGTCATGATGGTTTAAATTGAATTTGTTATGTATAGTTTAATTGGATTAGTAATGGGATATGTAGATGAAATGAGTATATTGTAGGACTTCTTTTGCACAGGGTGCCAATTGTAATACGGAGTAATATTTATAATTCTCCACTCCCCCGTGTTTATGTGCAGAGCTCTCGTGGGAAGAACCGAAGGATGTGCAGAGCTCTCGTGGGATGAATCAAAGGATGTGCAGAGCTCTCGTGGGAAGAATCGAAGGAAGAATCGAAGAACCGTTTTGTGCACTTGTATTTAGTCTTTTGCCCATGATTTTTAAGAATTTGGGTGCGTAAAATGATTAAATTTTATACTCTATATTTTTTCTCCTTTGCTTTCCTAAGTATCTTGACAATAGAACTTTTGTACTCTTTTTGTCATCATATTAAAGTTTCATTTGCTATAATGAGACTTTTCTTTGAGATTAATGACAATTTCAAATGTATGATCATATACAGTACTCCCTCCGTCCCCGAAAGAACGACTCATTTGGGTTGATTATGCGGATATTAAGAAAGTTGAATAAAAAGAAGTAAAAGTATATTGGAAATATAAATTTACATAGGGTTTGTAAAAAAATAGAGAAAGAAAGTAATAAAATTACATGAAATATCAAATGTTTATATGGGGAAGCTAATTTTGCACAAATATTGTTGCAAATTGGTGGGTGTTTTATTGCAAATGGGTCATTCTTTTTGGAACTAAAATTAGGCCAAATGGGTCGTTCTTTCAGAGACGGAGGTAGTACAAAAACACTTCGAAATGAAAAAAATTGAGCTCCTTTGCTAAACTTTAGATATCTTCTTTGTATTAGATAATATGGAGTATATCAATTATCAAGTATCAACCACTTGGACTACATATTGATATTGGTTGAGTTGTACGTCATAATTGTAGTTAAACTCTTTATGTACCTATTAATTATACTATTAAGTGTAACACTCAAATGATTTTAAGGGATATATACGCGCTTATTAATCACCACCTTATTTTTTAAAATTAAAAAAAAATCGATTAATTTTGGTATGTAAATAGTATTCGCCTATTCGATACTCCATCTATCTCTATTTGTTTGCCTTGCATTTTTATAAGTAAAAATTTTAATTATTTTGACTATGAACTATCACCGCTCTTTAAGCAATAACATTGTCACATAAAATTTTGTTAAAGCCATTTCTTAATATTATATTTTTCATACAAGATCAAATTTTTATAATTTTTTTTTTTTTTTACGACGTTTTGATTCGTTTTAATACGTGTGTTGGAGATCCTGAAAGTTTGGGCCAAAACACAAATTCCTCATTGGGCTACACAAAAACTAAACAACCCAAACACAAATGAATGAAATCGGACTTCTGACTTGCTACCACGTGTACTCTCTTTCTCTCTCTTGTTTCTCTCTCCAATAAATAAAAACCTCTTATGTTAGTGATGATCCCATCCAGAAAATCCTGATAAATCATTTCATTCATTTTCTCTCTCCTCCTCTTCTTCTCCTCCCAATCATCCCCTTCAATCGCCATTGTTATACCTCCATTTCTCAGATCCAATCAACCATGTCTACTGCTGTCTTCAATGGCGATGAAACCGCTCCCTTCTTCGGCTTCCTTGGTGCCGCCGCTGCTCTCGTCTTCTCCTGTACGTCAATTTCAAACCCTAGAATTCTCGATTCTTTTCTTCGATTTTATGTAATTCAATGCTTATTTTGTTTAGATCTAGGGTTTACTTGATTGAATTTCGATTTTGATTTGATTGAATTGGAGTCTGATTGATTGTTTGATTGATGATTGATTGATTGATTGAAGGTATGGGAGCTGCGTATGGAACAGCGAAGAGTGGTGTAGGAGTTGCATCAATGGGAGTGATGAGACCTGAATTGGTGATGAAATCGATTGTTCCAGTTGTTATGGCTGGAGTTTTGGGTATTTACGGCTTGATTATTGCTGTTATCATTAGTACTGGTATTAACCCTAAGGCTAAATCTTACTACCTCTTTGATGGTTATGCTCATCTTTCTTCTGGTCTTGCTTGTGGTCTTGCTGGTCTTTCTGCTGGTATGGCCATTGGTATCGTCGGTGATGCTGGTGTTAGGTATATACATATCTCGCTCACTCTATCTGCTACTTTCGTATCGTTTCGTTTGATTGTTGATGACATTGATTGATCTAGTTTGATTGTGAATTGGAATTGTTTTGTGGATTGGATCTGTTTAGAATTGTTGTTTTTATCTATCTGTTGTTCTTGGATCTTTAGGTGGAGCATTGTGATTGTTGCTAGTGTTGCTGTGTTTTAATTAAGGATATGATGATATGATTAAAGTATTTGCATCTTGTAATTTCCAATTGTGTATTGAAGTAGTTGCATTATGTTAAGAATAGATTACGACTTTTTTCCGGATATCTAGAAATGTTCTGATTTCTGAATTGATGGGGGTATAGTATATTTGCTGATGCTAATTTATGTCTTCTTTGCTGTGTTAGTTGGTTTTTCAGTTGTCTGTTGTGTTCTTACGATCTAGGTTGCAATGGCAGTAATAGCTTGCTGTTTTATGTTGCGTTTTTACTTGTTAGAATGTTGATTTTTAGTGGTGCTGAGCTGTTCTGGATCTGGGAATTTATTTTAATTGTTTACATTGTTGCTTGAAATCTTGAATACTCCTTTGCATCTGTTTTCGTTGTGGTAAGTATTTGATGAGGTCAATGCTATGTGTTAAGACTGAAGAGTAACATTATCAAGGAAGTGGTCCTTACAAAATATAGCTGGAAAGCCTGTTTTTGACTTGGTTGTTTATAAAATAGTGGATTCATGACTTCATCTTATCTAATATTAATACGCATCTCTAATATTTTATTGCTAGACCAGGTATTGGTCATGAGATTTAGTCTTTTTGCTGTTCGAATTTTGAGGTTGAGAGTAATGCTATTGTCAAGATTGTTTTGTGCTTGATTAATTTGCTATACACTGGCGGTCTATGTTCTGTATTGCTGATTATTGATAAGGTTATTAGTTACTATTGTCTTTCTGGCTTTTGGGCAAAATCGTCTGATTTTTACTACATACAAATAGTTATGTGTTAATTGGTCCACAATTTGCTTTATGGAGATCTAATTTGTTAGCAGTTAATTGAGCAATCAGGAGTTTGAACATTTTCTTGGCTGGCAGTTAATTGGGCATGTTGCTCAAAGTGTCTGTTGTACACGTATTTGTAAATCCAGTTATGCTACCTATAGTTATGCTACTTCTCTCTGACCGTCAATCAGAGTGACATATAACACTCCTTAAGTCCAAATTTATACTGGAAATCGTTTTTTCAACTTCCTAGGTTACTATTGAATTTAAAACCAAATGAGAGCATATGACATGGTGGGTTAACCTTATTTAGATCTTATCTATACTATTATGGTTCTGATGGAATGTCTTGATTTTATGTTGGGTCATACTCTTTAGGAGAGTTGAGATTTATTATTTTTCTGGCATTCCTGTGTTTTCCTTTAGCCTGTTTAGGTCATTCTTTTTTCTTTGTTTTTAAAAAATATACTTTTTAAAAAAAATTTCTGAAGTTAATTTCTACTGTGCCTTACGTTTTGTGCTGTTGTAGAATTAGGAACACACATGTTTGAATTTCAGTAGTTTATCTTCCCCATTTCTGTTCATCATGGATTACTCTGGTGTGCCTTTCAGTTGGTTTCATGTGTTCCATTTACTTGTTACTTTTCTCTTCCTTAAAATATGCTGTATTGTACACTATACAACATCTCATATTTCTATGCATCCTATGATTTCTGATGACTGTAAACTCCCCCTCTGGTTTAAGTTTTTTCTTCTCTGAAATAATATGCTTATTTGTAATTTCCGTCTGAACCTGTGCTGTAAAGCTGTTTTACCCTTCCTTGTCTGTTGTATCGTGTAACTGTCTTGCTGTGAAGTCATTGATGTGCTAATAGATATCATTGCCCTTAACATTCTTCTGATGAACCTACTTCTTGGTACAGAGCCAATGCCCAACAGCCCAAGCTTTTCGTTGGAATGATCCTTATCCTTATTTTTGCTGAAGCTTTGGCTTTGTACGGTCTCATTGTTGGTATCATCCTCTCATCCCGTGCTGGTCAGTCAAGAGCCGACTAGAAGCAGTTCGCCTCTTAATCTTTGCTGTTTCCATTGCCACCGCTGGAGATGTAATTTTTTTCTTACTCGGGCAGTGAGAGGGTTACTTGGCATTCAAAGTGGCTCCTCTTGAAGGATTTGATTATGGTCTTATTGTTTTGAGTTGTGATTAGTGGTTCTACATGGAGATTGTTAAAACCAGAATATGTAGAGTTTAATAGTTAGTGTCTCCTCCAAATAAAGTTATGATGTATCATTATTTCCCATCTTTGCACTCCTGGATATGGAGATTCGGTTTGGACATCCTGTAACAGTATGTTGTTAGATGCCAAATATTCTTTTGATCTTTTCATTCGTGGATTCGATATACATAATTTAAGCATCATTCTTGCTTTGATTTTGCCTCATTTGTGGATGAATAATAGTGTGAAAGCTTTAGGCTACACGCCTACTTCTACTATGATACTACGAGTATATTTGCTTCAGGGTTCTGCATGAATATCTCTTTATGGAGTATTTGTTGATTTGATTAGGTAGTCCTTTGTAATCAATATATACCACTTTGCGAAATACGGCTAGACTTTCACAAAGTGTAATATACTAATAGGTATGATCCATTGTCCACCAAGTCTAATCTCTAATACGTACGGAGTATTCTACTTTCTAATTTTTATAAGTGGATTTTGATTAGAAAAAAATATGATAATCTTTTCGTGGACCTGGTTCATAATAATGTTATTATGACCCGAGGTTTATACACACGCAAGTGACGCAACTGAAATGACTTTTATTTCAACATAGAGACTTTTTTCTATTATAGTGGCCGTTTTTTTTTCTAATAAAACAACCATAGTTTCCCTAATGTTAGTGGTCTACAATAAATTAATGTGAACCAGGTCTATTTAAGAATTTAATAGCTTCCAAATCAGAAAGATAATAATAATATGAAAATTTATACCAAAAAAAATATGGAAACCAAGCACAAAACCAATAAAGGGAGCTGCGTTTTACACGTAGTACAAAATTAGACACATCTTTTTTTAATTTTAGGAAACTCTTATAATAAGATAGAGTTTAATGTATTTATTTTCCTAACTTAACAAGGGTATCATAATTTACCTATAAAAGTAGTCTTCTCTAGTCGTATACAGTCAAAAGCAATCGTAATTACCATCCTTTTATCTCATCAAGCTTTCAATTTTTTCAATTAAAATTCGAAACATGAGTAACATTAGTACTCCCTTAGAAAATATAGATTACATTAGTAATCTACATGATTCAATATTGTGTCATATACTTTCTTTTTTACCAACAAAGTCTGCTGTTAAGACTTGTGTATTGTCAAAAAGATGGAATAAAGTATGGACTCAAGTCTCTGTACTTGATTTTGATGAGATACCACAATATTATCATACCTCAACGCCTTCATTGAGTGACAAGACGAAAATTTGTTACAATAATTTTGTAAGTAAGGTTTTAGTTGAAAACGATGTCTCTTATATACAGCGTTTTCATTACGAATTCTCTTGTGATGATACTGAGTATTACGAGTCATGGTTGAATAATACAAAAAAACGTGAATATTTTGAGCTTGATCTAAATTTTTTGGTCGATCTCAAAGTTATAGGTTTCTAGAGTTGATTTGTGGTGAGAGGCTTACAATTTTGAAATTAACGGGGGTGAAAATAGATGATACCCCAAAATCTTTTCATCTACCGAGCCTTGAAGTTATATATTTTATTAGAGTAGAGTTTAATAGCAATGAATATCTGAAAAGGTTGACATCAAATTGTCTATCTCTCCAAAAACTACTCATTAAAGAATGTATTGTTTTGGATAGTGAGACATTCATATAGATTCTTTGACGTTAAAATCATTAGAAATATGTGATACCGTGAATAGAAGTATGAATGATGATGATTATGGACCTCCGAATGTTAGGATTATGACAAGGTTGAAAGAAATTTTGCTGATAAAGGTATTTATAATCTTATAAGGCAGGTTTCCAAAGTAAGTACGTTGAGGTTTATATCAAACGTAAGTTTATACTCCAACTTTTTTGTCTAATGCATACTGATCTAATTTATTGTGTAGTGATGTTCATACGAAGTATAATTTTGATGCAGTTTATAGTTGATTGCAAAGAGCTACCAACTTTCGAGAACTTGACTCATTTGGAGGTAACTGCCGATTTTTGGACTCGCAAGTTACTAAAACGAGCTCCCAAGTTGATATCTTTGATATTTGAGGAAGTAAGTACATAATTCTTTGTTTATTTTCCCTTCTTACAAAAATCAAATTAATTTGGATCTAATTGTGTCAAAATATTTGATGTTTGTTCATTAGGTTGAATGGATTGATGAATCTCTTAGTTCTTTAGCAAATTATGGATGTGGGTCGAGCCTTCAACATGTTACAGTCTCCTTGTACGATTTGGATGAAGTCTCTTTGGTCAAGTATATACTTAAGGCTGCAACAACCTTGAAGGAGATGACTATCATGTGTTTTTTAAAAGACAAGATCAAAATTCTTCAAAAGCTATTGGCTTTTCCAAGATCCTCACCATTCTGCAGAATTGAAGTTTTATTTCCAGAAGAAATAATGGATTCTTAAACAAACTCATCAATCAATTAGGTGTAACGTTCATCTTTATTTTTTGGCAACATTGTTAAAATATTTTTTTTTTGCTAAAAAGTACCATTCTTCTTATTTTCAAGATTAATGTTTTGTTCAAATGTACCTTTTATCTTATGGGTGATAACACTGATTTACGCGTGTTTTTATCATGAATTCCTAATTTTATACAATTTCCAAGAATACATTTAATGCTTTATTTAGCCCTTAGGGCTACATATAACATTATCCTAATTTTATTATTAAGCATATTTGTCTATTTTTTATTTTGATTTATTATATTATGAAACATAATTATTATTTCAATGCATTTGCAAAATATTAGACTTGGGGAACAAGTTTATATTTCCTACTTAACAAAGGATTTTAATTATGTTTAACTTTGTTATTAAGTAACACTCATATCCCTTAAAAATAATAAAAATTAGTACTCGTATAGTCGTATTTGATAGATTAATTTATTCATCTTAGCCCACAAAAATAATTGTAACTGTTACTAGTACTCGGTAGCATTTTTCTCAGGACTATTAGCAATAGCATTCAGCAGAGGAAATTGATTTATTCCAAGGAAAACGAATACGTAATACAAATTATGAGAAGGCAAAAGACATACGAGTAAAGATAACATTTTAGACAAAATCAAATATGGAGCATACTTCGCATCAGAAGAATTGCAGAATATATAAGATGCAATATCATCCAATATGAATATGGAACATACTTTTAAACCTGTGTAGGCTGTATTTAACAAGTCTTCATGTTTCTAATCGATTTCAATGCTCAGCTTGCATTACAAATTTACTGCTCTAATAGTACGTCCACTCATCAAATATGGTGAAAACTACGCGAAAACTCGTAGCTCTAATAGTGAACTTCTTGAAACCTTTAGCTCAACAATACCTATTAATCAAGATGGACAACTTTAACTTGGCAGATTGGTGAGGATCTTGGAAGATTCAATAAACTTTGATAAACAGCTCTGCCCCTCTTAATAGTCGTAGGATGCAAGTAGATTGTCATCTTCTTCAAGGCGGTAGAAACTTTCAATATATACTCTGCCAATCTGATATGATGTCTTTTATCCAAGAAAATTTCAACATGTTCAAGAGATGACATACAACCAGGCGCAACTTTGGAATAAAAATTCTCACCAACACAATCTACCTGTTGAATTAACACAAAATATTTTACAAAAATCACATTTAGAGACATGACTCGTAATAAAAAGTTAAAAAGAAAATTCAAGAATTACGTGCTTACTTCCTCAATGATCAAAGATTTCAGCTTAGGAGTACTTTCTAACAGCTCATGGATAACAAAATCAGCGGCAAGCTTCAACTCAATCAAGTTTTCAAAGTTTGGTATAGCATCTTCAAAACAACAAACAACCTGCAAGGAATTGAACAATTGCAGTTGGAATTTTGACAAGTACAGCTGATTGGTAATGTCAAAGAGTTCACAGATTAGTAAAACTATATGAGGCAAGAGGATAAACTTACATCAGTTCTTCCTAATCGCAGAGATTTTACTCCAGAAATCTTTCCAATAAGCTGAAGTGCATGATGTTCAATTTCATCATAACCTTCACTATCCCAAAGATCAAGATTTGCCTCAATAAGCAACTTTAGTTCACCGATGTTATAATTAGCCAGCGCGTCTTGGAGACTGAGGTACCTAAGATTTGGGGTTTGTATGTGTATAAAAGGTAACACATAATTACTGCGATTAATTGCGCATTCTTTTATTTCTAATGACTCTAAGGTCGAAGACTCCACATAGAGTGTTTCCTCAAAACCATAACATCCATCAATAAGCAGCTCCTTAAGAGCAGTACAATCCAACACCAAACTCTTTAGAAATAGATCGCCATCAAACAGAATGGAAACTAAATGGATGATCTCAAGATTTGGAAGATGGAAAGAATGCCCCATATTACTAATCATAAACCCTTCTAGTTTTAAAACCACAAGTTTCTGACCGGAAAGAAACTGTCTAGGCAAGTAAAAAGTCTTGGGGCAATGAAGCTTTACATCGAGCTCACAAAACTCACGCCCTTCTACAGCTCTCAACCATGACTCAATACAGTCGTAATCATACTCAGAATATGTTCTGAGGGTAAAACATTGCAGACAGGATACATCATTTTGAAGTAAAACCTTATTCACGAAATTCTTGAAATGAATTTGCTGCTCATCACTCAGGTATCTACGTGAATGCGGCATTTCAGTAATGTCCAGTGCAGGGACTTTAGTCCAGACATACTGCCATCTTTTCGATAAAATACACGTCTTCATAGCAGACTTTGTAGAGAGAAAAGATAGAATGTAGCTGATAATTGCATCAGGCAAGTTACTAATATAATCCATGCTTTGATAGTTTGATGATACTCAACAAGCCATTGATTGACAGAACTGCAACTTCAAAGACAACATGACAAAGATATAAATTGAGTATATGTTCATCCGGGATCACGATATGCATCATGAAAACATGACAAAGATAGAAATTGCGTAATTTTGTAAAACTTTAGAAGCATATCAACTTTAACAGTAATACAAAATAATCCCAAAAAACCATTATTAATTAACAAGAAAAGCTAATGGCAATTTAACAATCAAAAATTGAAAATGTAATCAACCAAAGAAAGCAATTATATAATTGAATCAACCCTAATCACCAGATCATAGATAAAATCACAAAAATTCAGGGAAATTCTAGGAAATTCAAAAGTTCAAAATCAAACAAACAAAAATTTAAATTAGGTAATCACAATTAACATTAGACAATTAAAATTTTAATCTTTAAAATATAATAGATTGGAGTATAATGATCCCAAAAACCAACCATTATCAGTTAACAAGAAAAGCTAACGGCAATTTAACAATCATCAATTGAAAAGTAATCAACCAAAGAAAACAATTATGTAATTAAATTAACCCAAATCACCAGATTATAGATAGATTCATTAAAATTCAGGGAAATTCTAGGAAACTCGAAATTTCAAAATCAAACAAACAAAAAATTGAAATTAGGTAATTACAATTAACATTAGACAATAAAAATTATAATGTTTATAATAAAAATAGATTGGAGGAAAATTACCTCAAATTTTTGCTAGGGCTAGAATCAGCAATTAAGGTCTAAATTGATGCGCATTGATGCAACCTTAAATTGGGGGTTTCTCCATCTTAATCTATAATTGATCAACTTGAATTTCTAATTGTTGAATGAAATGCGGAAAGATTAATAGTAGGGGAAATCAATTTATTGAAAAATAAGGAGCAGAAATTTTGAGAATTTGGGATTTTGTTAAAGATGAAACAGGATCGCTTCTGTCTGAGTATAAAGACACTACCCCGTTGAGTTGAGTATAAGTCCGGATAGTGGTAAATGGTTTATTTGGATTTATTTTATTAACTTATTTTTATTGAATATTTTTTCTATGTCTTTTAGGCATTCACATTAATTTTGTTGAATTGAAATTATTTTTACTGAACTGAATATTTTTACTGAATTGAACTTATTTTTACTGAACTAAACTTAATTTTACTGAAGTGAAATTATTTTTACTGAACTTAAATTATTTTTACTGATTTTCTATTATAATTCTTCTTTAAGAAAACTGAATTTTACTGAACTGAACTTATTTTTACTTAACTAAAATTATTTTTACTGAACTGAACTTATTTTTACTGAAATGCAATTATTTTTACTTAATATTATTTTTTTAAAGTGAAAAGAACAGGGCCTTAGTTTAACAAAAATAATTTTTTTTTATAATATATGAAACTATTATAATTTATATATATTAGGTAATTATTGTTTTATATATAAAAAATTTGATTGATGGGGGAATAATTTTACTATATTAGAGAAATCGTGATTTGATTTTATGTTGATTGATTTGTTAATGCATTAATTGTGGGTTTGATGAAATTACTTGGATTGATTGAAGATTTTGGAGTAAATTATGACATAATGTTATGAGATCAATGGATTGAAAATTATACGGAGTAATTGATTGAATCAATTAAAGGCATTGATTTTTTAGTATTAACCAAGAGGGGTATTAAAGTTTTTTCAAGGAGACATTCAACCTTGATATATTAGAAATGCCTTTGTAATCCCTTAGGGTTGCATATATCTTTTTCCTATATTAATAGTTTTTGAATTCGGATCATGTCGTGAATTATCATATGTATAAAAAATAGTGGATGACATTAAAATTTCTTGCATATTAATAAGACATGTATTACAATACTTTTTTGTTTAACTTCCTATTAATTAATTTTTAGATCACTTTTAATATATACTCTATAGTATAGATGTAGAAGACCTGTTAACTTCACCTTATTTTAGCTGAACTGAAATTATTTTTATTGAAACAAAATTATATTTGCTGAACTTAAATTATCTGAAATTATTTTTGCTGAATTGAAATTATTTTTACTGATTTTCTATAAAAAAATTCTTCTTTTAGAAAACTGAATTTTACTGAATTGGACTTATTTTTACTAAACTGAAATTATTTTTACTGAACTGAAATTAATTTTATTGAACTGAACTTATTTTCATTGAAGTGAAATTATTTTTACTTAATATTATTTTTTTAAATTGAAAGTGAACAGGGCCTTATACGAGTATGTAGTATTTAAAAAAATAATAAAAAAAATTTGAAATTGAGTCATCAAATCTTCTAATCATACAAAGTACAAACCAAGGGTTACATTTTAAAGGTCAAGCCTAGACAAATAATACTCCCTCCGTGTCATAATATAGCGATGATTTGTGGTTTTTCACCGTATTTAAATTTAAGAAGTACTCCAAATCATGATTGGAAACTCGAACTTATCTGAAATACATAATTACAAAGGTTGACTTATAAGTGGGTTATAATTTTATTTTTCAAATTCTCATTTTAGTTCCTGGAGATCGTCATTTCGTGGAATTCTGCCTCCAAATTTAAGGTATGTAGTCTCATCTTTGTATCAATTTGTTGAAACTAGTTTAGGACCCGTGCCATGCACGGTCTATTAAAAAAAATTTAAAAATTGACAAAACATACACATAATATAAAGCGTAAACAAACAAACAATTGACGTAATATAATGTTGCAATGACCATTTTATTATTGTTAATAATAAAGTATTTGTCAAGAAAAAATCATTAAAGAAATAAATTAAAATACAAAAAATTAGAGATAAAGATTAATGTTTGAATTGCACATCATGTGTTATCATTTGCGTTGCCTTTTATTTCTATCATCTCCGGTAGTTGTTCTAGAAACTTGATCAATTATTATTTAATCGAGGAAGATAACAATTGAATGAGGTCGTCGTCCTTCTACATACAATCACTGCATAAAAAGGGTAAGGATCAGTATATCTTATGTAAAATTAATAAAATAATGATAAAATATATGATTGAGAAATTTATTTAAAAATGATATGTCAAGATTATATAGAATATATTTATTCTTGCATTGTTTGTAAGTAATTGAACAATTTTTGGGTGTCTCTATAGAAATGTTCAAATGCTTTAGAATAAAATACACATCTATATCATATATGTATCAAGGGAATAAAAATATTCTAAATTAGTGAGACATAAATACTTTTACACTTCAAAAGATACCAAATAATTTCATGATCTATATGCACGCATCACGCATCACTTTTAAGGGAATAAATATTCCTTGTTAAAGATAATAATGATATATGATTCTTTCAAAAAAAAAAAATATAATTATGATATATAATAAAATCATAGTAAAAATATCTCCATGATATGATTATTGTATAATAAATTTTCCATATTTAAGTTGACCATGAAATAAGAGGAAGTAAATTTAAGAAATAAATAAAGTAAACTTTAAATTTACACAAAGATAAATTACGTACCTCATTATGCAAATTTTGAAACACCTCTTTGTATACTACATTGTGTGTAGTATGATATATTTTTCCTTCTTTGTCACATATCAAAACTTTTAGTCCACTCTTCTTTGTGACTCTTGAAACCGCAACATATAGTTGACCATGACTAAATACTGGTCTTGGGAGATATAGGCCGACATGGGAAAGAGATTGACCTTGACTTTTGTTAATAGTCATTGCAAAACAGACAACTAATGGATATTGCCTTCGTTGAAATTTAAAAGGCAATTTTATGTCAGTTGGGGTTAAAAGCATGCGAGGAATAAATACCTTATGTCCAATGTTGTTTCCTGATATGATTTTAGCCTCAATTATATGGTTACCCAGTTGAGTAATCACTAATCTAGTGTCATTACATAGACCATTAGGTTGGTCAATATTTCTAAGTAACATAACTGGAACCCCAATCTTTAGTTTCAAGGTATGATTCGGAAGTCCTGAACATTTGATGGTATTTAAGAAATCCGATGTATACAACTCTTGATTACCCCTCACATTTCTATCTGATGCACAAATATTATCTGAGCTAAGATAAATTTTCTCTTCCCCGGGAATAATAGACAATAGATGCTCATTAACCACCTCTACACACTCATTTGTTGGCACAAGAATAGCTCTCTCTTGAAAGTATTTTGCGTCATCCAAATTATGTGATATGAATGGATACACACTTTCAACAATAGATGCAACCGGACTATTAACTTCATCTTTAATCAATAACTCATCAGGAATTTTTATAATTGCCTCCCCATCATTAGGTTCTCCTTCTTTACCATCTCCAATTCTCAATATCCACTCTGAAAATTCTTTGATCTCATTTAAATTCAAATGTGAACTTCCCACTTGTAGTCTCATATTTTGAGTTAATGATAGTACACGACAATAATCCCATATGTATGAAGAGTTGATGGATGAAAATACAATATCTTGTCGACTTCCTTTGGGAATAACCGGTAAAATTTGTCGAAAGTCTCCACCAAAAACAACTACCTTGCCACCAAATGGTTGGTCCATGCTTTTTGGATTATAGAACCTCATAATATCCCTCAGACTTCTATCTAGAGCTTCAAAACAAAATCGATGAACCATTGGAGCTTCATCCCAAATAATAAGTTTTGTCTTGATTAAAAGATCGGCCAACGGGGATCTCTGTTTAATTTCACAAGTTGTATTTTCAGTTACATTTATTGGAATAGCAAATCTAGAATGAGCAGTTCTACCTCCTGGAAGAAGAAGAGATGCAATTCCACTTGATGCAACATTAAGTACAATTTCACCCTGAGATCGTATAGCAGCCGAAAGTGTTTTCCACATGTAGGTTTTTCCTGTGCCACCATAGCCGTAAAGAAAGAAAACACCTCCTTCATCTCCAGCAAGAGCATTCATTATTTCATCATATACCCCTTTTTGCTCATCAGTTAGACATGAAGATAGTCTTTTATGCTCTAAATCCATGGACGTTCTATCGTAACAAAGTTCTCCTTGAATAAGCTTATTTAGCCCATGAGAAACCAAATCATGATCTGGTAATGGCATCGGAGGAAATTGTGAAAGACTACGACCATTACTTTGCAATATATTGTCTATAAGTGCCAAAGTGTGGTCCTTTAATTGCTCTTCACTTAACATCAAGTCTAACAAAAGTAATTTATAATATTAGCACAAAAATGGTTGACTTTATTTGCATGCATAATATAATTGAAGTTTTAAAAAGTAAACATATTTGCTTACACGAAACTTTTATTACAGTAGCCTAGTGATGCTATAATATCTTTTTTAGAATGGTCATGATCTTGGTGAAATATTTATAACGATTATAATCTTGATTACACATTGACTGATTGACAATAGCTATTAATACAGATTTATCTTCTCTTTAAGAAACCACTATATTTTTTTAATCCTATGGTTTTTTTAAGAAATGAATTGTAAACATGTTTTACATATCTTCTCATAATAAATTCTAATATTTTACATATTTTCCTATAATGAATTCTTATCTTACGGTTTCAAATAAATTAGTTTATATTTTTATATTACATTGATATAGATTATCTTATAAGTTTGAAACATATGAAGTAATGAAAATAACCGTGCATGGCACGGTATCTAACCTAGTTAAGAGAATATATATTAAAACACGGTTATTAGACTATTGAAATAAGAAAAATTTAATAACATTATTTAACAAAACCAAACAACTTAAAAATATATATTGGACTAATGCCGTACCAGTAATTTGAAGAATACTTCTTTGTCTGAAAAGTACATCATCTGCAAGGAATTTCCATATTTGCTCGTACACAAATTCGGGTCTTGACATACTTCCTGATATTAATAAAGTCACAAATAGGGTTCTTAAATATTGTGCTGATCCCCAAAAGCTTGCTTCAGTTATGTAACATCCCAATAATTCTCCCTTTTCCAAACCACTTACTTTAAATAAAATAGTGGAGAACCATTGACATGTTACCGCCACGTGTTAAAACGTTAAGGCTTTATCAAAGTATCGCAGCGGAAAAATCAAACTTAAGTATTTAAAATAACACAGTTTAGAAAACGAATAAGTCAAAGCTTACAAATTGGAACCATATAAGGCCCTTATTTAAAACCAAACCAATATTAAAAATCCAAAACATAAATGAAATTGCAAAGCATAAATAATTTCAACACAAAGAACGAATACACTCAATCACACCATCCCTTGACAATGCGATTGTCAAATCCCGAAATGCACATCATCAAGCTAACATGTGCAATACTGCTCCCCAATAATACAAGTGTAATAATTGGATCATCACAGGGTCATTGAAAGGCGAAGGCCATGACCAAAGATAACACACACAAAAGCACGCAATCAGCAAAGCTGAGTACATACAAGCTACAACGTACAAACCTAGCATGCTCAATTAATTATAATAAATAAACATACAACACGAATTCATTAATCAAGACTCCACACTTAAACAATTCAACTATCTCAACATACTTACTAACTAATTCCAAACACTTGACTCATTATATTCAATTTAATTAATTTAGTTTGGAGTAAGCAATAGACCAGGTTGTCCAATCCAGGTCCCAAATGACCATTTGAAATAAAAGTTTAGCGCGATGCAAGAATGGGCGCGACTCCATTCTCACAAAGTTAGTCTAGGATCCCATCTAACTTTCATTATAAAATAAAATGTAAATACCAAAAGAGAAGAGGACATGTTGATCAAACAAGCCTCGAAAAGCCACGGGCTACCACCGTGTACCCCAACCCATAATTGTCAATACTCTAGAAGTGCACGCTTTCCAGAGTTTTATTGCTCATCCATGTTTCACTTTACGTGATTACAATTTTAATTAATAGCCGACTCAATCAAGAAGACCATACATAACAATCATACATCAATTTATTATTAATCTTATTTAGGAAATGGTGATCACATCACAAATTGATCTTTAATTCTATTAAACTTCCAAATTATCCAAAATTGTTGAACATACTCAACTCACCTAGCCATTTCGGCTTAATCCACCTTTACTCAACATACTAACAAGTTATGATTGAGTAATAAATAAATAATAATAACCTTGTGGAATAATTAATAAATTCATTCCACTTAAATCATTCAATTCCAATCCTTTAATAAATCAAATGTGGTTGACAAACCAATCCAATAAAATTATGCTTGTATCAACATTCCATACAAACATTTTATCCAATATAATTCAACATGTTTGCATCCATGATTCCATACAAACATAATCAATTCACCAAAACATGTTTCATAAACATAAGCACATGAATTAAATCAATGCGTAACCAAACAATTTTCATCCAAGTGTTCCCTAATCATGAAACTAAGTTCTTTCCTTTTGGTACCTAACACGATACTACTTATAACGAAGTAGACATGTACGTACCTCGTACAAACAATCCTTTGAGCCACTTTTAATCACTTAAAATTCTCCTAGGGAATAATCATCACTTCCTAGAAAACAACCAACAATTAATATTACTATCCCAAGTAATTTCCAACAATATAATATGATGAAAAACTTATTAAAATAAAAAAACACATATTTATATGCTTAATTAACTTTAAACATAATTAATTTTATTAATCAAACTCAAGGATAAAATTTTAAAAATAAAAAACTTCGTTAAAAATGAAAAACTGCCCGAAAATCATATTTAGAGGCAGAATTTGGCCACGAGAGGGTGGTGCTCACTACCAAAGGTAGTGAGTCTTTCTTAAAACATCGTTTCCACATGGAAAACACTACTTTTTTGTCAAAATCGGATGAGTTCAGAACCTGATCGGGATTAAAACGGGATTAATATTAACGAACCGAAATCTAAACATTAAAATACGAATTTACGTGTTCAAAATAATCTGGAAACTAATTAGTAGTATAATCACCAAAATTTCAAAACATCATTACTATAAAAGCCCTAAATCAATTGTTCATAAAAACCCTAAAATCATGATTTTCAATAATTAAAAACCCTAGGTTATTAAATTTACAAAATCTGAAAATTATAACATTTATAAAATCTGAAATTATAAAGTTGAATCATCAAAATACAATTTGATACCAATTAAATTGATTCAAACAATAAAATCAAAACCCATAAATAATTATAATTACACAAATTAATAAAACAAAAGAGAAAGGAAATAAAACTAACCTTTTGTGTGGGGAAATTTTGGGGATGTATGGGGTATTTATAAGAGAGAGAGTGGTGTAGGGTTAGTTTTAAGGTTGGGCCTCATAAAATTAATGGGCCAATTAAGAAAGGAAAATGGGTTTGGTTTGTTGGACATAAATTATTGAAGAAAGGTTCATAAAAAGTTATTTGTAATAAAATCGTTCATCAAACCCAAAAATAATTTGAAACTTTTGAAATTAAATCCGAAAAAAAATACAAATAAAAATTATGAATAAAACATAATTTCATTACTAATATATTTAAAAATACGGGGGATTACAAGTTATACCATCAATGTATTCTTTGTCATCCTCTAGTAGTCCAAGAGCATAGCAAGCTTCTTTGAATGTTGAGTACAATACACCATTGACAGTTATAATATCTTCATAACATGTTGGACCTTTAACTATATTCAATAAAGAACTGAGGTAGTATAGCTCTCCACTCCCGGGAGGAACATAATAAATTCTTCCAATAGAATATCTTTGATCCCTTTCCCTCCATTCCTTCCTTCCCTTTTTGTGCCACACAAATTTTGTAGGGAACTCACAATAAGTTAAATTTCTTGCTTTATGAGACTTTTTATTGCAATCCATCCATTTTAAAAACATTGAACTATTGATCCCCGACTTGTTCATGACGTCTTCAAGTGGCTCGTCATCCTCAAATACAATACTTTGTTCATCAGGGAGATGAAAACTCAATCTTTCAACTGATGGAGTTCTATAATGAATATCATAACCTAGAATTCTCCAAACCGCCTCACATGGAGAAATGTACCTGTTTTTATTTTTCCCATTTATTTAGTGATTATAATTATAGTGAAAGTAAAATACTAAAATAGATATAAAATTGGAAAAAAAAATAAAGAAATAAATATCAAGTATGAATTATAAGTACAAAAGCCTTGTAATAAATTATAGTGAATTTACCTGCAATCATAGTATGCTTTTATCTCATCTTTGTCATTATTATTTCCATCGTCTCCTCTTGTATGACTTAGAGATGCGGTTACTCGATCATGTCCTTTGCTAATATATTTAAACAAATATTTAATAGCACGGGATTGATTGCACCACTCAACATTTATATGAGCTCCATATTTCATGAGTAGTGAAGGATTATAAGGGACGACATATCGATTATCCAACAAAACTCCATTCTTTTCAACTGTTCTACCATTATTCCTTCTTCTATACATAGGATATCCTTGATCATCCACTGTGGTTCTATCAATGAATTTTTTGGGAAAATGTTTTGAGCACTTTCCATCTTTCATACATGGTGAGCGGATATTATGTGCACTACATGGACCATGAAACATAGAGTCTCTAACTAAGATATATAAATCTGGGTATGTTTCCTGATCAGGTATTTCTGCAGATATAACCTTATCAATGTCATCGGCATTAGGAAACTTGTCTTCTTCGCGCAAAAACAATACGATATGAGCATGAGGTAGACCACGTTTCTGAAATTCAATTGTGTAGACCACTGCACATGTAATGAACTTCATTATCAATTTAATTATTAAACTAATTAATATACCTTAAAGTTAAGATAAGTGAAATGTATAGCATTATATAATTATAATATTAATTGAAGTATATATTCTTATAGTGGTTTGGGTTGGTATACATAATGGTGTCATATAAGCGTGATCATTATAATATATACTATAAAAAATATTATTCATCATTTTATCTACTTATATATAATAATTTAATACTAAAAATCTTTGATTCAATTAATACTATATGTGATCGATTTCATGCATGTTTCCATTCATTCAATATAATAATAATTCACTTTCTTTTCTCTAAGCTAATTGTATAGTTATACACACTAAAATATAGTAGTAATACATAATAGTAGATAATAAAAAATCTTATTGCTTTTTTCCAATTTTGCATTTACAGCTTGTAGGAATATGTATGTCTAATACTATTTTTTGTCGTATATAATATTTTTATGGTAACAATAATGCAAAAAATAGCATAAGATACTGTAATAATGACAACAATATATATATATATATATATAAATTTGACTTTAAAGTTTAAACAATGATGTTAATACTCACAAGCTTGTGCTTTTCCAAATATTTTCCCTTCCTTCAAATCACGAATCAACTGATCTAGTTTGATTTTGAAAATTCTGCAAAGAATGTCTGGTCGATCTTCAGGTTTAAGACCTCTCTTTTGTACATATCTTAGGATTTCGGGCCATTTTGGATTGCAAGTGAAAGTGATGAACAAATCAGGATATCCATACCATTTGCAAATAGCCATGGCATATTTGTAATTTTTAGCATTATATCTAGCACAACCAGTAAAAGATGAAGGTAATATCATAGGTTTTCCTGTCGAAGAAGAATTAGTGTTTTGTCGTGGCACTTCTTTGAGATTCTTATACTTGTCTACTCTGAGCTGTTTTTGATGAGTTCGAATGTAACACATCCTTTCAGATTCTATCATCGTGAAACCATCAACACAAAATTGTTGGAATAATTTCCGAGACCATAAAATAGTGAAAGCCTCATCTTCTCTCTCGTGTATTCTAAAAGCAAAGAATTCTCTCATGGTCAATTTCTTTCTTTTTCGATTGATGCTAGTTGAGTCCCTTAATTGAATACCAAGTCTATAGCCATCCTCTCCATATGGAAACAGTAAGGGATATTGTAGTGGAAGATAAGATGGATGTAGCTCATTTATACGTTGTAATTGACCGCTTTTTGTCTCAACTATTATATCTCTTTCTCCAACTAAACTTCCAACATCTCCAACAATTAGAGCTGCTACTTCGGATGCAGTAGGCAGATTATAAGTCCTTCCATCAGTCTCCCTTCCTCCAATGAGTCTAAGCTTAACAGCCTCCTGATTGTTCGACTCAAATCGATCTCTAGCCACTCTAAATGCTTGAGCTAGTGGATTATATTCATCAAACATTTGTCGCAAATCTTCAACAATTGTATCATCCAATGCATTATTTCTAGTACTATTTGAACTGCATAAAAAAAAAAAAAAGGGATAAGCGTTATTTATGCTTATAGATTTTAGGTGGTACATTATTGTATATACTTTTCATCATTTACTTTATGATTCATGTCTTTATGATATTGTAATAAAAAGTGCTACTACTATATTAATTTAAAGGAAAATATTTTACTATAATTTATACATATAAATGCATGTTTAATATAATCCACGATTATCATCATAAGATACATACCTGAAAGCATGCATTCTATTAGATACTTCATTTTCTGTATCATAAATATATAATTGTGAAAACTTTGGAGACGACCCCGTCATTGGCAATAAACTCCCTATTCGATGGTAATTCTGACCATACAATCTAAAGGTAAATGGACCTCGTCCTCTGTTCACAGATGAATCAATTTTGCCACCCATTGAAGTAAAAGCATACATCATATTATATGGTCGAGTATTATCTTGAAAATTCTTGCTCCTAGCATCGTGATTTGTATATAGGTCTCAAAGTATTTGAGGTGGATCTTGAAGCTTAGGAATTTGAACCTTTCCTTGCATGCAACACTGAAAAAATTTTGGGTTTGTTTTTCGATCTTTTCTTGCTCTTTCTTCAAACCACATGATTGCATTACAATATTCGCAAGTATACATTGGATCTCCAATGTCCCAATAGTCTACAAATTTGTTGAATTATAAGGACACAAATATATACTTGTATTTAATAAAAAAAAAATGCAATTAGTTTAAGTTTTATGAAATACATACCTTTAAACCCAATAACATCTCCAAGTTCATCGTCACCTTCTATGTCATTATTTATGTCATCCTCATTAAGTTCATCATTATCATCAATGATCCCATATCCTATTGTGAAAATAGTACATTAACAAACTATAAAAATATATATGATGTCAATAAGAATTAATGCTTGGCCTATACCTTCTAAGTCAAAATTTGAGTTATTTTCACCATCAATATTCATATGGCCATTGATATTATATCCAAATGATGTTGCTATTGCGTTGGGAGCCCGAACTTGAGTTTTCCTTGTAGATGATTCACCATAATCTTGGTAAACTACAAAATTGAGGTTTGATTACCATGACACACAGTACAATAGTATTATTATTATGGAGTATATCATTTTCTGAAACAAATGATGGCTACTGACAAAAAAAAAAAAAGTGATAAGACCTACCATTTGATATATCATTTAGTGGTCTTCTTGAATGGCTTGGTGTTCGTGTTTCATATGATAGTCGCGCTCGCTTTTCTCTTAAGATTGTTAATCGGTTCATTCTTGCACTTTTTGTAAGCAATTGATCCATTTTTTTGGTGTCTCTATAGAACAGTTCAAATGCTTTTAATAATATATATATATATATATATATATTCTGAATTAGTAACACATGAACATTTTAAAACTTTAAAAGATACGAAATCAATCAATAATATATGCACTATCCACAATATGCTAAAATTGCACTGCAAATTACCAAAAAGTGAGTCAATTATATTTATGCATACATTATATATGATCTGTATATATATTGAAAGATAAATTAGGATTCTTTGTTACAGACAATTATAACATATAATTCTTTCAAAATAAAATATAATTATGATATATAATTAAATTTATAGTAAATAAAAGTATTATATATAATAGTTGATATAATAAAATATAGTAGTGATATATACTGAACCTTTATTTAGTATTTTATTCAGATTCAAGGGCTTCCAAGTCGTCTTGAGAATATTCCTCCAGCCACACACATCAACTATCAAAAGTACATTTCAATTTTAGACTATGGGCAACTCTATTGAACCACCTTCCCCCTTAACAAAAGAGAAGGAAACAATCTGACACTCATGAGTAGAAGCAAAATGTCATCAACAATACAACCAAATTAAGAGGAAGACTTAGATTGATCAAATCACATACATGAGGATGCCCCGGTTTCCATTAGCGAGAAACAAAGTTTTGTAAATAAACCAACAACTTTCTTCAATTGTGGAACCCATAATAATAAAAAAAGTTGTTGATTTATTATTGAAAATACTCCCATGAGAAACAGATTTCGTTTCTCAATATGAGAAACAGGGAATTTCCCCACATGAAAATCTCATTTATTAAATTTCATAAAAAAATATAATTAATGTACTACAATATAATTTTAGTTGATATTTAACTTAATAGATTGAAAAAGAGGTTTTTTTATGATAAAATCTCAACGAACTAAGTTAGACTATGATATATAATAAAATTGCTCAAATGCTTTTGATGAGAAAATAAAATACATATGTATCATATATGTATCAAGGGAATAAATATTTCAACATTCTTGATTCATAAGACATTAACACATTAGAATATTTGAAAGATACGAAATCAATTATCTTCCAAATACAACACTCAATTCAACTCAACTCTATAAAATTAGTATATAAAACAAATATAGCTAAACCAAAGCCTTAAATTAACCAATAAGAAAATTAAAACATCATCAAACCAGCAAAAATCACAGTTGATGTATTATTAAAAAATAATTCAAAAACCTTACATAAAAACTACTTCAAAACAAAATCACTTAATTATCATCTATCTTAATAACATTATTCAATTAGGTTTTAAGTAATTCATGAGTTATTCCTTTATTCCTTCTCTGTCTTGATAACAATCTTTTGTTGAGTTTTATTAGTTGAAAACTCAGATGATGTGAGATGTCCTTCTGATAGTTCTGAACATGTGTCCTCAATCTCTTTAAAGCTTCTCTTTTTGTTCGGAGTAATATAGATAGGTGAACAATTATCATCCGTCTTCTCTTTGTCACTGAGAGAATTATCCTACATAATTGAAATAATAATTAATAAAGTACGTTTAAAAAACATATATAATGGATATCTTGTTGAAAAACATAAGAAAATCTTTGTATATAGTCTATAATATCAATACCATTTCACTTTGGATGGGATCCTTGCAAATATTGATAGACTTTGAAGTCACATCTATTTCTTCATGCTCCACAAACTATGTCATTCAATAGAATATGGTAAATACATACTCCGTATATAGTATATATATTGTAAATGAATAAAGTTTTTGTGCAATTAATAAGTACCTTATTCAAATTGTCTGCATCTTCGAATAGTTTTATGAGGTTCATATCATCAGACTATTTAGTCACTGTGAATAAAGGAGAATTTTGCTTAAGATTATAATTTGTAATTTTAACCTTAAACAAAAACTTTCTTTTCAAGAGTTCTTCTAAATCTTTAGGTATTGAATAACTATCTCCATCCTGTATCATGAAAAAAAAATTAGATTATTAGAGTTATGATAATGCATGCATGTTTCATTCGTACTTTTCAGAAATTTTATTTGATAAAAATTAGATCAAGTTATATTTTGTTAGTTTTATGAGGTTCATACCCATTTATTTTTATATGAAATATAGTAATAATTATGTACGAATTATGTATACCTTTAATTGACTTTCTCTTATGTATAAAGCGGATTTTCCTAAAACTTGCACCACCTCTCAATCAAACATAACAAACGAAGCACTTCCCGATTCATCAACAACTCTTACTTGTAGTTTAAACCTTGGAACAGACTCTACATGATTATTGCACTTATCACACCAAAATTTTGTAAGTTCATTAATAACCGAACTCTGAACTTTCTTATAGTCCTTCTTACATGCGAGGTAGAACCAACCATTTTCGAGATCAATAGAGTTAATTGTAGCCAATGTCACACAGTTACAAACCTATGAGCAAATTAAAAAAAAATTAAATACCGTAGGTATTTAAGCGATATATGATTAGATATATATAATATATAAGCATGTAATTGAAGTATTTGCTTACTTCTTGTATTTCATGTATCTCATCAATAAGTTTCCTCTCTGACTTGTTCAAAAACTCGCTTTCTTGTCCTTGAGAGATATGACTACTTATTTGTGCCACCATTTCTGAAGAAGTCTTTCCACCACCATCAAAACTGAATGATAATTTATTCATATTATTCACGTAAGCCATTTTATAATTGTATAAGAATATTATTATTTAATTTTGACGTAGAAAAATTACATACCTCTGTTTGAAATCTTCTATCTCAGTAATGTTGGAATTTATATGAAGTTTAGTGACAAACTGTGAACTCGATATTCTAACAACACCTATATTGTATAGAAAGAATTCAAAACACACACATATAAAGTGAAAATAAATCACTATAATGAATAAAAAATTTAAAAAGTAAATATACCTTGAAAAGTCTTGATTTTTGCAAATTGAATGACAATAAAAACTTGTTGATTTGGATGCTCGGCTAAATAGTCTCTTAGTTGGTCAGCATATGTATTCCACAATGTGCAATCCAAGACATTTTTTCTATAACAAAAAAATAAAAATAAAAAAAATTAGGTGTGTCATGAATTAAATAAAAATCTTAATACTGCATGATAAGATATGACTAAAAACAATGTATTTATTAATGGAAAAAAATTATATTCTACTTACTGCAAATCCTCCAATTGGATGTTGATCATCTTTTGTTGATTACCATCTCTTAAAAATGTATTGGTTGATGAAATTCCGTAAAGATATCCAATGTAATCTTTTTTCACGATTAAAATAAATAAATCAATTATGTGTAAAAATAAAGTAAGACAAACATATATTAAAAACTTAATTAATCATACCAACTAAAATATTGGTGTCCAGCTTGTTTGAAACTATTGAATTGTAAGGTTTCAAATCAAAACCACAAATGGGAATGCTTGCTCCTTCCACTTGATTGACTGTAGTTAAGTGTTTAAAAAGAATTTTGTATTCATGTCCCGTGGGTTTATACGACCCATTATTAAATCCAACTCCAAAATTTGAAATGTTATAAACTTGTCCCTCTGCTAGTTTAGTTTGAAATATCACAAGCAAGGACTTCTTTACGGAAGCCTGGATCTTTCCTCCCTAATTTAGATAAAAAAAAAAAATTAAATTAAAAAAAAAAACATAAATATTGAAACTCCGCAAGATTCTAGCACAACTTATACACATATATAAAAAATGATGACAAACATTAGATTACATACCTGTTCATCTAGTAAAACCATCTCTAGAGAATGTACATCGTTTGCATTATTAAAAGATGGAATAGTCCATAAGTAGATAACCCTAGCCTGTATAGTAATATTTTCATTCGACGGATTGATATTTTGTATAAGCTTTAAACTTTGTGCCATTAGAAAAAATAACGTTTAAAGTTATTTAGTGGTTGTGATTCAAAAATTCACATTAATGCTTTTTTATAATGGCCTATTAGGTAAGATGTTTTTGGAAAATTTGGGATAAAAATAAAAAGGTAAAAAGAATTAGAGAATATTGCATGATTTAATCATATAAGGAATGAATATCAACCGTATGTAATACGAAGTATATATTATAGTAAGAATATAGTCATGATTAGCTAAGATGTTTTTAAGGGAATATTACATATCAACATACAATGTTTTGTTGAAAGAATGTTTTGTTACCAAAAGTATATTATATTATTATATATGCATGATTATTTCGTTTGATTTGCTGCTTTTCTAGGAGATTAGTGTTTGAAATTAAAGATTGATTGATGTGCTTGAATTATTAGTTCACATTATGAGATTCTTCATGTATGTTAACATTCACGTAGGTGATTGCATTTGTCAATGTTCATTAAAGGGAAGTTTGCAAATCAACCTTATATATATGAGTAGCTTGGATTTTGTTTTTTTATTTTTTTAAGGGAAGATTGCATATCAATTAACAATAATAATATGATTTGCTAAGATTTGAATTTTTTAAAGGGAAGTTTGCAAATCAACCTTAATATATATGAGTAGCTTGGATTTTGTTTTTTTAAGGGAAGATTAATATCAACCGTAGTATATATGTTAGGACAGTTATAATAAGATTTATGGTGATTATTTAAATATATTGTATCTTTTTAATATATTTTTTTTTTCAGATTACCGTAAGATTATATTTGTTATTGATTATTATTTACATATATATATGCAAAATATCTCCTTTTTGGAGCAAAATTTGGAAAAGCTGATATTATTACTTGCATGAGTTGCATCTTAGTGATCTTGCAGATCGAAATTGAAAGAATGTTTTGTTACCAAAAGTATATATTATTATATATGCATGATTATTTCGTTTGATTTGTTGCTTTTCTAGGAAATTAGTGTTTGAAATTAAAGATTGATTGATGTGCTTTTTGGAATTATATTCGTTTGATTTGCTGCTTTTCTAGGAAATTAGTGTTTGAAATTAAAGATTTATTGATGTGCTTTTTGGAATTATTATTTTTATTTTAAAAAAAATGTATACTAAGGACACACCAGGAGATGACACGTGTCATTGCTGGTGTGTCTTTTAGTATATAGTTATTTCACCAGGACCCCCGTTAATACAAGAGTAATATACCAAATCAATGCGTATCATGATTGAATAGTGTTATTTCACCAGGACCCCCGTTAATCTTCAAGACAATTCGATCATTTACCCAGTAATAATTATGTAAATAAATCAACACAATATTCCAGTCAACATGATATTTTCGTAAATAAATCAACATTTGTGAAACTCGTATTTAATAATAGTTGTTTACTTAGGAATTATTTACATTCAGAGAAATGCTACTGGTAAACATTTTTTTTCATCACGAAGATCAACTTGTATTTTCTCAGAAAGAGGAAACCCCATTTAATCTCGATAAGTTTGGTTGATTTGGTCATATAACTCATATTTTTGCTCCTAGGAATGTTATCTGTATGTTTGATTGATTATGCTAAGATTGTTCTCTTGAGGAAGGTATATGTGTAGAGTATAGAGTGATTTCTTGAGCTAATTATTTTTACATGGTATATTACTCTTGCATTACAATTAATACTACCTCCGTTAATTTTCATGTGCAACTTTGGAATATTTTATATCTCACAAATAATACCTCAAAGTTGTACATAAAAATAAACAGAGGTAGTGTTAGAGATTCCATTATATTCTTTTATATTTATGTAAAAATTTTGTGAACAAAAATGTATCTAGTTTCAATCTTTGGGTTCATTTGGTTTGATCAGGTGCTTGTACGGTTTCAATTTCGTGCTCAAAGAAACACAAGTGACTACGAGATGGATTGTATTAGTAAGCTACCAGATGCACTGCTTTGCCATATCTTAACTTTTGTGCCTACAAAACTTGCTGTTGCAACTAGTGTATTGTCTAGAAGATGGGTCTCTATTTGGACTAAAGTTCCTGTGCTAGACATTACCAAGCTTCCTAGGACCGTGTTTGATAACGACTGTGAGAGATATAAGTTCATGAGTTTCATAGATAGTGTTCTGCTTAACAACGACGTACCATGTCTGCAACGTTTTCACTTTGAGATATTTAAAGATTTTGGAACCGTCCATGTCAACACATTGATCAATTCTGTACTGAGACGTGAAATTTGGGAGCTTTATCTGATTAAAGATGATTGGGGTTTACCAAATAAACTTATGCGCCTGCCAGTGGACTTATTTGCTCGTCAGACACTTAAGGTGTTGAAGCTAAGGGGTACTTTCGAAATCAATTATGTTTGGTTGAGCTTGCATCTACCAAAACTTGAGACTCTATATCTTCATGGATCGAGTTTTGTAGGTAAAGATGTGATGAAGATTCTTACTTCAGGTTGCCCTGTTCTTAAAGAGCTGATGATTAATTATTGTGAAGGCATAAAAGAGCTATATATAGATTCTTTGACCTTGAATAAACTGAAAATAAGTAATGAGAGCCAATTTATTGCTGTCAAAGCACCAAATCTTAAATACCTTGATATAGCTGTTGATGGGTCGAAATATGAAGTAAGCAAATTTAGTTCACTTGTTGAAGCCAGGATTTGCTTAGGTGATTATGAATACGAACCTTGGAAACTTCAACTTATCAGAAGAATCTGTAATGTGCAGACTCTGTGGCTATCACAGTCTTCTGTTGAAGTACGTCTCTTAACCCTTAATCATCTGAATGATAGCGCTATTTCTTGTTACATTCTATAATTTACACTATGTTTTACATTGATCATCTTTCATTTTGCAGTTGTTTGGTCATGTTAGTGAGAATGAGCTCCCCATGTTTCCGAACTTGACTCATCTGGAGATTGAATTTGAACATAGTATGTTCCAGATGCTAAAATGTGCTCCTAAGCTAACACATTTAACTGTGGATGTGGTAAGCACGCTATTTCGCTATGCATTGTTTTCCACCTACAGAATCTATGTATATGAATGCATGTCTTTCATTTTATTGACAGTACCTTATATGATTTTGTGTATTGATTGGCAGAAGCGGTCATTAACAGTTAACAATCTCCCATTTCCATCTGAAATCATACCTCCATGTATTTCATCTATTTCATATTTTGAGATTCGAAGATTCTCTTGTTTGGAAATTGACACAAAACTAGTAATGTACATCTTAAAGAATGCAATGGTGTTAAAGGAGTTGAAAATACACATGCATCGCGCAAGCATGAAACGTGAAAGGGATGCATTCAAGCAGCTACTAAGCTTTCCTAGGATCTCCTTTTGCGAATTCATTATTTGTTCTTTATGTGAATCAGAAGCATTGCCCCTTGATTTCCCAATTCCTTTTTTTTGAAAGGAAGTGTCACAGGGACAATTGACTTTCCATATCTTATCAATAACCTCAGTATGTGGAATAATTAACTCCAATGTCCTCATTTTGGAGGAAACTTTAATGTTTTTAATGTGATTGAAGACAATATGCACTCTGCACATCTGCTTGTTGCAACTTGTTGATTTTTTTAAAAAAATTAAATAAATTATTCTTAAATCAGCTTTTTAGCGTAGATTCATTACTGGTTGAAAAGTAAGGATATTTGAGTATTTAAATTGTAAAGCAAGGTAATTTTGTCCAAAACTTATGATTAAAAAAAATGTAAAGAATAAAAAAGAACATCTAAAATGAAAACGTAAAAAAACAAAGGAAAGACAAAAGAGGAAGAAGGTAATACTTTTTTTTATCTTTTCTACTACTTATAAAATAATCCCCCACTCCATCTATTTACCTTAATTACTGTGTTTTTTGAGAAATAAGCATATCAAAAGGGGATGGTGGGAAGTTATTATTATTATTTTTTTTTTTAAAAAAGTTATTACGAATTTAGATATATAAGTATATAACAATAAAAAATCACACATAAATAATAAAATATGTTTAAAATTTATTTATTTTTTTAGTTTGATTTGAAATAAACAAGTAATAAAATCTTGAAATGAGGTGAACTAAATATGACCTAATATGCAAAGTGAATCTCTAAATTATAAACTCTAAAATTGACTCAAAACCAAACACAATAGTGTGTTGCAAACTTATAATGTTGTATACTTGTATTTGTATCCCATTGAATCGGTTACCAAATTACGAGCATCTCCAATGGTATACAAATAGGGACTTCTTGCAAATTAATTAAAATTACAAGCATGTAGTTTACCATTGGAGTGGAAATTGATGTAGCTAGATTAAGAAACGTTGCTCAAACAAGCTACATTGCTTGATTTTTCAAAGATAATATCACCCATTAAACATATGACATGTGTATGATAAAAACTATTTTAATTATTTATGTTTCTTCAAAGCTCCTGCTACGATTAACCATTGGAGCTAGAGCTGTCAATTCGGGTAAAAGGGTCGGGTTTGGGTCGGGTCAACTCGGATTGGGTCAATTTAGATTAATTCCATAACATATGCGGGTCGGGTTTGGGTTGGGCCATGCTTGAGTCGGGTCAAGTCGGGTCATACTTCTTATCGGGTTTGGGTCGGGTTTAGGTCGGGTTAATAACAGGTCGGGGTTACATTCGGGTCGGGTGAACAATAGGTCGGGTTTAATTCGGGTTTTCATAGGTTAAAACGGTTTAGGGTAATTCTCGGGTTCGAGTCGGGTTCGGTTCAAGTCAATAATTTGCGGGTTAGAATCAGGTCGGGTCATTCTCGGGTTTGAGTCGAGTTCGGTTCAAGTCAATAATTTGCGGATTATAATCAAGTCGAGTCATTTTCAAGTCGGGTCATTCTCGGGTTCAAGTCGGGTTCGGTTCAAGTCAATAATTTGCGGGTTATAATCAGGTTGGGTCATTTTCAAGTCGGGTCATTCTCGGATTCAAGTCAATAATTTGTAGGTTACAATCAGGTCGGGTCATTTCTAAGTCAGGTCATATTCGGGTTCAACTAACTATAAATAGATAATTATCATTTTTATCAAGCTAATTATTTCCTTTGACTATAATATATATGGCAATATACTAGGAAACTATAGTCTATAATTTAGGAAAATAATTATCTCCATTGACCATACAACAAATATATACTATATTTAACTCTTAAATTTTTAAATTTGAGGATGATGCTCCTTTCTTTTGCTAGCCTCGACCGACTTGGTCTCCCAAGAAAAAAATGCTTTGATCAACAATAATAAGGTGGTTTAAATTGCATTTAAAGTGATTTGAAATCGGGTCAGGAACAATTTGGGTTGAATTTATGTCGAGTTAATAACAAGTCGTGTTAATTTCGAGTTGGGTTAGTAACAAATCGGGTTGAATTTTTGGGTTGGGTAAGTAATAGGTATGATAAAATTCGGGTCGGGTCAATAACAAATCGGGTTGAATTTGGGTCAGGTCAATAACAAGTCGGGTTGATTTCGGGTCGGGTTTGTAATAGGTTGGGTTAAATTCGGGTCAGGTTAGGAACAAGTCGGGTTGAATTCAGGTCAGATAAGTAACAAGTCGGGTTAAATTTGGGTTTTGACAGGTTAAACTGGGTTTGGGTCAATTTCGGTTCAAGTCGGGTTTGGTCCAAGTTAATTAAATTGATCGTTGTAAACCGGTAAATCGGTGCAAGTTGTAAACTGGTAAATTGGTTGTTTAAAAGCAAATTGAATGGTTTCATGGACTCCCAGAGGGTATTAGGGATCATGGTAAACATTTCGGCAATTTTTATTTGCGGGCGAAAAAAAGTCAAAAAAAATCCAAAATTGAAGACTAATATCCACGCTTTTTTAGAAATTTTGGAGGTTTCGGGACCCGGTGTCAAAAAGTCTTGAAATTCTATGGAATACATATCGGGGTCATATAATGCCGTTTGGAACCATATATGATCATTATTTGTTGTCATAAATGTTCGTGGTAGGCTTGAATTAACGAAATCGGTACAAGTTGTAAACCAGTAAATTAGTCGTTTAATACAAAT
Organism: Chenopodium album; assembly: GCF_948465745.1. Classification (NCBI taxonomy): domain Eukaryota; kingdom Viridiplantae; phylum Streptophyta; class Magnoliopsida; order Caryophyllales; family Amaranthaceae; genus Chenopodium; species Chenopodium album. The sequence goes on from NC_137840.1 coordinate 70,493,680, forward strand.
TGGATGGTTCCACCCACCCAATTGGACTCCTGTAGGGTATTAGGGACCATGGTTAATATTTTGGCAATTTTTATTTCCGGGCGAAAAATTAAAAAATCAAAAAATTTCAAAATTGAAGGCTAATATCCAGGCTTTTTGAGATATTTTGGAGGTTTCGGGGCCTAGTGTAGAAATGTATTAATATTTTAGGGGATACACTCGGGGTCATATAATGTCGTTTGAAACCATATATGATCATTATATGTTGTCATAAATGTTCATAAGAGGCTTGAGCTAATGAAATCCATACAATTTGTAAACCGGTAATTAAATATTTAAATTGGCCGTTTAAAGGCAAATTGGATGGTTCCAACAACCCAATTGGACTCCCGGAGGGTATTAGGGGCCATAGTAAACATTTCGAGAATTTTTATTTCCAGGCGAAAAAAAGTCAAAAAAATCCCAAAATTAAAGACTAATATCCACACTTTTTGAGAAATTATGGAGGTTTCGGGGCTCGGTGTCGAAAAGTCGTGAAATTTTAGGGGATACATCTCGGGGTCATATAATGCTGTTTGGAACCATAAATGATCATTATTTGTTGTCATAAATGTTCGTGGTAGGCTTGAGTTAATGAAATTGGTGCAAGTTGTAAACCGGTAAATTGGGCGTTTAAAGGCAAATTGGATGGTTCCACCCACCCAATGGGACTCCCGGAAGGTATTAGGGACCATGGTAAACATTCAGGCAATTTTTATTTTCGGGCGAAAAAAAAGTCAAAATTTTCAAAATTGAAGGCTAATATCCACGCTTTTTGAGAAATTTCTGAGGATTCGGAGCCCGGTTTCGAAAAGTCTTGAAATTTCAAGGGATACATCTCGGGGTTCTATAATGCTATTTGGAACCATATATGATCATTATTTATTGTCATAAATGTTCGTGGTAGGCTTGAGTTAATGAAATCGATGCAAGTTGTAAACTGGTAAATTGGTCGTTTAAAGGCAATTAGGATGGTTCCAGCCACCCAATGGGACTCCCGGACGGTATTAGGGACCATGGTAAACATTTCGGCAATTTTTATTTTCGAGCGAAAAAATCAAAATTTTCAAAATTGAAGGCTAATATCCACGCTTTTTGAGAAATTTAAGAGGATTCGGGGCCCGATGTCGAAAAGTCTTGAAGTTTTAGGGGATACATCTCTGGGTCATTTAATGCCGTTTGGAACCATATATGATCATTATTTGTTGTCATAAATGTTCGTGGTAGGCTTGAGTTAATGAAATCGGTGCAAGTTATAAACCGGTAAATAGGTCGTTGAAAGACAAATTGGATGGTTCCACCCACCCAATTGGACTTTCAAAGGGTATTAAGGACCATGGTAAACATTTCGGCAATTATTATTTTGGGGAAAAAAAGTCAAACAATTAAAAAATTAATTAAAGGCTAATATCCACGCTTTTTGAGAAATTTTGGAGGTTTCGGGGCCTGGTATCGAAAAGCTTTGAGATTCTAGGGACTACATATCGAGGTCATATAATGTCGTTTGGAACCATATATGATCACTATTTTTTGTCACAAATGTTTGTGTGAGGCTTGAGTTAATGAAATCGACGCAAGTTGTAAACTTGTAAATTGGTCGTTTAAAGGCAAAATGGATGGTTCCACCCACCCAATTGGCCTCCCGGAGTGTATTAGAGACCATGGTAAACATTTCGACACTTTTTATTTCCGAGCGAAAAAATTTAAAAAATTCCAAAATTGAAGGCTATATCCACGCTTTTTGAGAATTTTTCGAGTCTTTGGGGTCCGGTGTCGAAAAGTCTTGAAATTCTATGGAATACATCTCGGAGTTATAACATGTCGTTTGGAACTATATATGATCATTATTTGTTGTCATAAATGTTCGTGGTAGGCTTGAATTAATGAAATAAGTGTAAGTTGTAAACAGGTAATTAAATTGGTCGTTTAAAGGCAAATTGGATGGTTCCACCATCCCAATTGGACTCTCGAAGAGTATTTGGGACCATGGTAAATATTTTGGTAATTTTTATATTCGGGCGAAAAAAGTCAAAAAATTCCAAATTGAAGGCTTATATCCACGTTTTTTGAGAAATTTCGAATGTTTCGGGGCCCGGTGCGAAAAACATTGAGATCTTAGGGGGTTAGGGAATACATCTAGGGGTCATATAATGCCGTTTGGATCCATATATGATCATTATATGTTGTCATAAATGTTCGTGGTAAGCCTAGGTTAATGAAATCGGTGCAACTTGTAAACTGGTAAATTGATCGTTTAGAAGCAAATTGGATGGTTCCACCAGGCCAATTGGATTCCCGGAGGATATTAATGAGCATGGTAAACATTTTGAAAATTTTTATTTCCAAGTCGGGTTCTGTTCAAGTCAATAATTTGCGGGTTATAATCAGGTTGGGTCATTTCCAAGTCCGGTCATTCACGGATTCAAGTCGGGTTATGTTCAAGTCAATAATTTGCAGGTTACAATATGCCGGTTCATTTCCAAGTCAGGTCATATTCGGGTTCTACTAACTATAAATAGATAATTATCATTTTTATCAAGCTAATTATTTCCATTGACTATAATATATATGGCAATATAGTAGGGAACTATAGTCTATAATTTAGGAAGATAATTATCTCCATTGACCATACAACAAATATATACTATATTTAACTCTTAAATTTGAGGATAATGCTCCTTTCTTTTGCTGGACTGGACCGACTTGGTCACCCTAGACAAAATGCTTTGATCAACAATAATAAGGTGGTCTAAATAGCATTTAAGGTGATTTGAAATCGGGTCAGGAACAATTTGGGTTGAATTTAGGTCGGGTCAATAACAAGTCGTGTTGATTTCGAGTCGGGTTAGTAACAGATCGGGTTGAATTTTTTGGTCGGGTTAGTAATAGGTCTGGTAAAATTTGGGTCGGGTCAATAACAAGTCGGGTTGATTTCGGGTCGGGTTTGTAACAGGTTGGGTTAAATTCGGGTCGGGTTAGGAACAAGTCGGGTTGAATTCAGATAAGGTTAGTAACAAGTCGAGTTAAATTCGGGTTTTGACGGGTTAAAACGGGTTTAGGTCAATTTTGGTTCAAGTTGAGTTCGGTTTAGGTCAATAATTTATGGGTTACATTCGAGTCGGGTCATCTCCAGGTCAGTTCATGTTCGAGTTCGGGTCTCACATACTCGGTTCAACTCGGATCTTGGGTTGGTTTTAGGTCGGGTTTAGGTCACCATTTTTTTTAGGTTCAATGGGTCGGTTAATAATCGGGTTTGTGTCGGTATTTCTGATCGGGTCTACTTTTGAGTGAGTTTTGACGGCTCTAATTGGAGCACTTGGTAGCTACAAAATATATTAGCTTGAACTAGCCTTCTGGCCCGTTTCATGCACGGGTTATTACTTAGAATATTTTCCTTGTAATGTGTTGCTTATTTGTGTTATATGAGTCAGCATTGTTTTATTGTACTTTATATATATGTTTATATAATGTGGACTAATTAGCTCAACTTTTTTTTTTTTACTATTACTTTATTTTAAGTTTAGGAGATGATAAGAGTATAAGACTATGAATTTATTTTGGTGTAGTTGAAACACTTAATTTCCTTACTTCAATTTGCAAGTTACAGAATGTATAAAGATATGAACTTTATTTTTTGGTAAAGAAGGTGGTATGTGGCATATGAGTGATTTGTGTTGACATGTGGCATATGAGTAATGTGTGGTTTGTGTTTTTAAATACTAAGTATAGATAGATATAGATATAGATATAGATATTTGATGAGGCAATGTAATCTAATACGAAGTATCAAATTTAAAGAAGAGATACTCCATAGTAAGGGCCTGTTCTCTTCCGTTGAAATTCAGTTCAGTTCAGTTCAGTTCAGTTCAGCTCAGCTCAGTTCAGTTCAGTTCAGTTCAGTTCAGTTCAGCTCTTAATTTACGTCTAATGATATTGCTAATGATATAAAGCCAAATAATAATAATAATAATAATAATAATAATAATAATAATAATAATAATAATAATAATATTAACAACAACAATAATAATAATAATAATAATAATAAGAATCAATAAGTAATAAATAATAATAATAATAATAATAATATTGCTCGACCTTTGCGTGGTGTTAGGTTGCTTGGAGGTCCCGCTAGTTCCGATTCTGGTTTCAATGGTGACCCTATGATGCAGAGGGTGACCAAGACAATTGCCCTTATGGATAAGGTCGCTATGCTTGATGATCCTCAGTGTGAACTGTTGTTACTTAGGGCATGTACTGGAGTTTCAAAACTCTACTTTGCATTACGTACTTGTCCTCCTAGTACTTTTGAGGTAGCTCAGCGCACTTTTGATGGAGCTCTTCGATCTTCCTTGGAGCGTATTGTTACCGCTTCGGGGCTTGGGTTTGGTGATTGGCAGTGGCGGCTTGCCACCTTACCATTTGCGTTTGGAGGGCTTGGTGTTTATTCTGCAGGTGATGTTCGTCACTATGCTTTTCTTGCTTCTCGGTTGCAGTCTGCTAGGTTGCAGACACAACTTCTTCGGCATGCTGGCATTGTTGGTCTTGGACGAGCCTTTAAGGATGCGTTGTGTTTGTTTAATGGAACAGTGGAGTCTGACATTTTGAGTAATCCTAGTGAGGTCGCTGCCCCTAAACTCATGAAGAAATTGGCAGATATGTATTTCACAAAGATTACCGCTTCTGCAGAATCTGCTTATTCTTTAACTCCTCGACAATCAGCATTATGGAAATCACAGCAGGGTGATCATACCTCAGCTTGGCTTCGGGCGGTTCCTATTTCGGGGTTGGGTCAGACGATGAACGCTAAGACTTATCGCTGTGTGTTGTCCTATCGGTTGGGTGTTCCTTTATTCTCTGTCTCGATGTCGTGCTCTGCTTGTTCGAGGGTTTTTGCTGGAGATATTTTCGGTGATCACGCGGTGTCTTGTGCTGGTATTGTGGGTATTAAACATCGGCATAATGTCGTTCGGGATACCCTTGTTGATGTTTGCTATCGTTCTGGGATTTCGGCGAGAAAGGAGGTTGACATTGGGTTGGCTGGAGGGCACGACGAGGCCCTCAGACCTGCGGATGTGTTACTTTATTCATGGGATCGTGGTCGCGATGTCTGTGTTGATTTGACAGGGTCTTCTCTTTTGACACAGTCGGGGCTATCTGACTTTAATCCTGGGCGCGTTGTGGCTGATGCTGCTCATCGGAAGCGGGTTAAGTATGAAGCTCGATGTCAGGTGATTGGATATGGTTTCATTCCCTTCTCCTTTTCTTCGCTTGGGGAATTAGAGAAGGAGGATGTTGCGTTACTGAAGCGGATTCAGAGGTTCTCGTCGACGCAAGACATTGGGGCTCGTGCTGCAGCTCATATCTTCACTAGGGTAGGATTTGCTATAGCTAGAGGAGTGGGGGCCCAGATTGTATCTCGGCTTCCCACTAATTTATTGTAGGTTGTATGATTTTGTTTTTGAGATAATAATCATAATAATAATCATAATAATAATAATAATAATAATAATCAATAAATAATAATCAAAATTAATAATAATAATAATAATAATAATAATAATAATAATAATAATATTATGTACATTTGTATATACACATATGTATAGTAATAAATAATCAAAGATCACTAATCCGTAGTTAGAAATCACTAATTAATAAGTTCAGTTCAGTTCAGCTCAGTTCAGTTCAGTTCAGTTTAGTTCAGTTCAGCTAAGTTCAGTCAATTGGAAAAGGCCCTAAGTGATCTTAGAAAAATAGAAAGTGGCAAACACCCTAAATTCAGTGGCGGGACGACATTTCATAGGATTTCAAAACCCTAAAATTGGTGCTTCCAATTATTTCAAAAATCCCATTTTAGTTCGCCGGAGATCGGCATTTCGTGGATTTCTCATTTCTGTCCCAAATTTAAGGTATGAAATCTCATCTTTGCATTAGTTTCTAGAAATTCATCATGATTCAACAGTACCATATATTGAAATTTAGTTGGCTCAGTGTATTTAGAATTCAAATTATGTTATTGTATGAATTAGAATTTCATCAAGTGTTTATTCAAGTTCCAGGAAAAATTAAATGGGTTTTTCACGGGGTATTATGGGTATTTGCTTGAATTTTCTACCATATGTGAGTGTGCTTGTTTTTGCGTCGTTGCTAATTTATGGAATTGTTGTTATTGATTTCATGTAGCTCAAGGAAATGGAATTAAGCTCAATTTGATGTTAAAAATCAATACCAAATTGGTATATAAACTTTAATAAGTAATTAAGAAAACATTTTTTTTTTTTAGTAATTATAATTGATCAAATTTAAAACAATGCCGCCTTTCGTCTCAATAAGTTTGGTTGATTATGGCTTTATTTTTGCTCCTAGGATTGTTACCAGCATATTTCGATTGGTTATGCTAAAATTGTTCACTTCAGGAAGATATATGTGTGGAGTATAGAGTGAATTTTCTTGAGTTAATTGTTTTTGAGGATGCCCCAATTTCTCACGATGAGAAACGAATTTCATGGGGGCATTTTTGTGAATAAATCAACTACTTTTTCAACTTTATTCAATTGTGGAGCCCACAATATTGAAAAAGTTGTTGATTTATTCACAAAAATACCCCCATGAGAAACAAATTTCGTTTCTCACCATGAGAAACAGTGAATTTCCCATTGTTTTTACATTAGGTATTCCTCTTGCTTTAGTGTAGCTATTCGAGTTTTCATTTTATGCTTTTGAAGTATTGTAAAGGTTTCGTGAACAAAATTGTATCTACATTGGATTCATTTGGTTTGATCAGGTGCTTGTACGGTTCCAATGTGGTGCTCAAAGAAACAAAAGTGCCTTGAAAGTGACTACGAGATGGATCGTATTAGTAAGCTACCAGATGCACTGCTTTGCCATATCTTAACTTTTGTGCCTACAAAACTTGTTGTTGCAACTAGTGTATTGTCTAGAAGATGGGTCTCTATTTGGACTAAAGTTCCTGTGCTAGACTTTACCAAGCTTCCTATGACTGACTTATAAGGATTGTGAAAGAAAAAAATGCATGGATTTCATAAGGAACGTCCTGCGTAAGAATGACATTCCATGTGTGCAGCGTTTTCACTTTGAAATATTTAGTGATTTTGAGACCATCCATGCCCAAGCATTGATCAATTTTGCATTGAGACGTGAAATTTGGGAGCTTTATCTGAATAAAGAATGGGTACATAATAAAATTTTGCGCCTGCCTATGGACTTATTTTCTCGTGAGACACTTAGGGTGTTGAAGCTAAGGGGTAATTTCGAATTCAATGTTTGTTTGAGCTTGCATCTGCCAAAACTTGAGACTCTATACCTTTTTGAATCGAGGTGTGTAGGTAAAGATGTGATAAAGATTCTCACTTCAGGTTGCCCTGTTCTTAAAGAGCTGTTGATTGAATATTGTGAAGGAATAAAAGAGTTATCTATAGATTCTCTGACCTTGAATAAGCTGAAAATACATAATGAGAGCCAAATTATTGCTGTTAAAGCACCAAATGTTAGATACCTTGATCTAGATGTTAAGGGGGCAAGATACGAAGCAAGCAACTTTAGTTCACTTGTTGAAGCCAGGGTCCACTTAGGTGATTATGAACCTAGTAAACTACCTTGGCAACTTGAACTCATCAGAAAAATCTCTGATGTGCAGACTCTGTGGCTATCACAGTCTACTGTTGAAGTATGTCTCCAAACCCTTAATCATCTGAATAATGGTGCTAGTTTTTAGTTACATTTAAAAATTTACACTCTGTTTTATAATGATTATCCTTCTCTTTGCAGTTGTTTGGTCTTAGTGAAAATAAGCTCCCCATGTTTCCGAACTTGACCCGTTTGGAGATTCAAATTGAACATAGTATGTTCCAGATGCTGAATTGTGCTCCTAAGCTAACACAATTAACTGTGGATGTGGTAAGCACGTTGTGTTTATATAATATTATTCCCTTATGTGATTGTCTATTTACAGGATCTGTGTAATTGTCTATGAGTACATGCCTTTCATTTTATTGACATTACCTTGTGTGATTTTGTGTATTGATCGTCAGAATCGCTCATTAAAGGATAACGCTCTCCCATTTCCGTCTGAAATAGTGCCTCTGTGTATTTCATCCATTCCAAATATTGAGATTCGAAGCTTCTGTGGTTTCGAAAATGACACAAAACTGGTAATGTACATTTTGAAAAATGCAATGGTGTTAAAGGAGTTGAAAATACACATGCATCGTGTGAGTTTGAAACGTGAAAGGGATGCATTCAAGAAGCTACTAAGTTTTCCCAGGGTCTCCTTTTGCGAAGTTATTATTTGTTCATCTTGTGAACCAGAAACATTGCCCCTTGACTTCCCTATGATCCCTTACTCTTATGAATAATCTCAGTATGTAGAATAGTTAACTCGAATGTACTCATTTTGGAGGGAACTTTACGCTTTGTTTGGATAGCAAAGAAGGAAGGAAAAGAAGGGAAGGGAAAATGGAGGAAGGGAAGGGAAAAGAAAGGGAGGGAGAGGTGAGCTCCATTTTCCCTCCAAATCTCTCCAATTTTGGAGAGATAATGGTTATTATAGAGAAAGGGAAAATGGATCTCTCCCTCTCCTTCCCCCAATCTTTTACCCAAACAAGAGATTTTGTCCCCCTCCATTTCTCTTCTCTTTCCTTCCATTTCTTCCTATCCAAACAAAGTGTTAATGTTTATGAATATGATTGAAGACAATATACTCTGTACATCTGCTTGCTACAACTTTAGTTTTTATGTTCCTTAAAAATCTATTCTTATTTCAGCTTTTCAGCATTGATGCATTTTACGGATGTAATCTTCATTACATTTAACCCCTAACCATCTATTTGAAAAATTAAGCTCTTAATTTGTTTTCCCTTCATGTTTTATCACAAAATAAGGAAGATTATATCCCTTCCTATCCAAACATAGTGAATATTTTACAAATCATACAACCCAAAATTTTAATACTACCTCCATTTTATATTATTTGCAACGATTTATCATAGTATACAATGAGATGATCATCCCATGATTCTCATGGCTAACTAGAGGAGTGTGGTGTTAAGTGGTAGTCTGTCGTTATGTACATTGATAGTATGGAGCAATTTTTAAAGGACAATTTAAAAGGAAATTGGGGCAAACAAAAAAGACAGTGAGAGTAACAACTTTTTTTTTTTTTTGGGAAACCCGAGAGGGGAAATGTACTAGGCTAAATCAAGGTCCGCCAAAGTATGAAGACTTTGGGGGAAAGAGTTCGTACAAATTTGATCCGGAGAGGCACTAGTATCCCATTGTGTAATAAAATGGACAACCGTGTTTGCGGAGTGCCTAATATGAGAACATGAGAAATAAGAAAAACCATTACACATAGGCGATACATCATAAAAAATCAGAAAAATTAGAGCAGCATCAGACTTCATGCGTTGGATTACTTGGACTACAACTAGTTGATCATTACTTTATCAAACGCCCGTACTTAATCAAACGCTCATACTTAATCATGTAAATTCACAAATAACAACTTATTGACATCTAACAATTATTGCCACAACGAACCAATATTACAATAGCTAATAGTCACCATTATAAGTTTATAACTACTACGTACATTAATTTTATTGAATAGAGCTTTAGTTCCTTCATTTATATCTCACCTAAAGGTATAACAAACTACCACTTCCATAAGAATTGGTTCAATCACTAACTGAATAGACTAACCATTCTAGACTAACCACTTATTTAGTACCAAATGACCCCGTGTGAATAGAAGTGGGCGAAAAAAAAAATCTAACCCGGTCAACCTAATTTGATCGATTTTATGCTTCAAAATACTTGGGATTGAATTCAAATCACCTTATTTAAAAAAAGGAAAAGTTGACATTTACTACCAGCGAAAACACCCCGTGTCACATTTACTACATGTTTAAAAAAATATTTAAATTACTACCACACAAATTCCCTAACTATATATATTGCTACCAGTCTACCACTTAACAGAATCCGTTAAGATTATGTTAAATGGGCCCCATATTTCATTAAATAATAATTTAAATTATATAAAAAAAAAACTTTAAAAAAAAAAATTCTCAAACACCTCCCCTCCCCTTCCCGACGTCAGCCACCCTCCCCCCTCCCCTTGTTGGCGGCCAAATGTTTCCCCGAAACCGGCAAGCCCCGCCTCCTCCATTTCCCCACCTGCCAACCACCCCTAACCTCCCCTAACCTCGTGGTCGGTGCACCGAAATCGTCACCTGCCCCCTACTAAACCGTCACCTCCGTCGCGAAACTCCACCAAATTCTTCATCGGCGGCGCCCCGACCTTCCCCTCACCCCTACGCAGCCAACGAACCCCTTTCTCCTTCTTGTTGCCCCGACCACCGGCCAATCGAAACCCTAAAATTCGAAATCGAAATCGAATTCAAAATCCTAAACCACCAACCCCAAACCACCGAAATCAAAACCCTCGTTTAGGGTGGTTTGGGGCTGGTGGTTTAGAATTAGGGAGGGGGGTGATTTTCGGTGTGGGTCATAGGGAGAGGGGCGATTTTCAGTGTGGGGAATAGGGAGAGGGGGGGATTTCTGGTAGGGGAAAGGGAAAGGGAGTGGTTTCCGATACGGGGTGGGGGTCGGGGCAGCAACAACGGGAAAAGGGAGGGGGGTTGTCTGCGTAGGTGGGGGAAAGGGAGGGAGGGGGGTTGTCTGCGTAGGTGGGGGAAAGGGAGGGAGTGGGGTCGCGCTGGCAGGGGGATGTGGTGGGGTCGCGCTGGCGCCGACAGGGGGAGGGGGTGGCAATGAAGTGGAGGGGTGGCTGCCATTGTTATGGGCCCCTCAAACGGAAACAGTAACGGGGTTAGTCACTGGTAGTAATTTCTACAGTTAGAGAATTATGGTGGTAGTAATATAAAATATTTTTTTTAAACAGGTAGTAAATCTGATATGTGGTACTTTTGCTGGTAATAAATGTGAATTTTTTCCTTTAAAAAAAGTGTACTTCGTAGTTCGTACCTCCAATCCGGCCATGGTGCTCGAATAATTCACATTGGAATCTGATTTTATTTTTTTTCGAATCGGATTTTTCTAGATCCGAAATTAGAAGGTACCCGATTCAGTCACTTTCGAGACGGATCTACGTCACGGCCTACGTTTACCACAAACAGTCGTGCCATTTTCAATTCAGATAAAGAAAGTTGTACTCGTCAATTAATCAAACCCCCCAAATTAGACACTTCTACTCTTCCTCCTAACTCCCCAAAATAAATGAAAAATTAAAAGATTCTTCCTTTTTTATATTATTCTAATATTCTCTCCTTAATATCGCGTAGAATTTGCCCAATTTGGAGGGAAATTAACGTGTTATTTTATTTCATTCTTTATTCATTGTATGAGCTTAATTAGGCGGTGGCGTAAATCGTCGGCGAAAATTGTAATGGCGGAAGAACTCAGAACGGCGGCTGCTGCTACTGCCACCGCAACCGGCGCTGCTACGGCGGCTCAAACGACGGTGGATTCTAATGGTCGGAAGAAGTGGACGTGGCCTTCTCTCCTCCGTTGGATTCCTACCTCTACCGATCATATCATCGCTTCTGAAAAACGCCTTCTTTCTTTGGTCAAGTAATTGCCACTTTCTCTCTCATTCGATTTTTTTTTTTTTGGGTTTTTGACGTTTTTATGATTTGATTTTATGATTTTAGTTGACCCCATTTGTTGAATTTGATTAAAATGGGTTTAATTGTGTTTTTTTGATGATGGGTTGTTAGGGTTTTTAGTAATTGATTGGAAATTTTGCTTTGTGATTGTTTTGGATTGGAAAAGTTTGGAATTTCATGAATTTATAATGATCATTTATTTCCCAATTTGGAAAAAGCATCTGGGTTTTTTAGGCTTTTTTTTTTTCGTGAAATTTGGATGATCACTTATATATAGCTTTGGTTCATATAATCTGATGATTATAACTGTAATTTTATGAAGTTCAAGGTAGAGTGAAATGAATTGGTGTCTGGGAGTGATCATGTTATTCTTCTTAATTGTGTAGGAAGAGAGGTATAACTTAAGAATGCGTTTTGCAATTTGATGTTCAGTTCATTCTGTGAGATGATATGCCATCTCGGCTTTTAATGAGTTTGGAATCGTGTGTATTAATGTATGTTTTTGGAAATTTGCCTTATGGGGTTTGATCATTTGTTCTATTTCAGGACACCTTTTGTGGTGGAACAAGTGAATATAGGCTCCGGTCCACCTGGTTCTAAGATTAGGTGGTTTCGATCTGCAAGTGATGAACCTAGGTTTATAAATACCGTTACCTTTGACAACAAAGATGAAAACTCCCCGACAATTGTTATGGTTCATGGATATGGTGCTTCACAAGGCTTCTTCTTCCGGAATTTTGATGCCTTGGCCCGTCGATTTAGGGTTATTGCTATTGATCAGCTTGGGTAAGTATTTAATTATTTGTTTATATGTTTGTTATTGATCACATCAATCTTGTTTTAGCTTAATTCTGTGGTAGTTGTAAAAGCATCACTGTTGCCTTTTGGGCTTCTGAACATTCTGGTCTACATAACAATTTTTCTAAGAGATGTGAGTGATATCAGATCAGTTGTCTTTCCTTTCCATTCATATTTTTGACAGTGAGAAAGATTTCATTTGTTATGTCAAAGGAAGCATGGTCATGAAATGAAAATCATACATACCAATCTATGTGAATTTCCCCTTCCATTATTTTGTGTGCTGAATTTTCTGTAATGAGTGCAGAGATATTCTTGTTAAAGTTGGTTACTTTTGTTGATCTTAAACATACATAAGTCACGGTGTCCATGAAAGCGACGAGTATCCTTGTGCTGTGTTGTCTATTAAATTGTGGCTTAATGTAAATGAAAATTTTAGAATTGGGTGAGTAGGTGGAAACCTACCCGAGATGTTGCTAAAAAGGATCAGCAATTAACTGGAAGGTTAAAAATTGGACAGAAAAATATAAGTGGCTATTTCATTTGCCCTTTCTGCACCCCATCATTTTTCATGAGATGATTGTGAAGCCGGATTAATTTTCATTCTGTATATTATTTTGCTTCATTGTTTGATTTCTTGCCTTGCAGTTGGGGTGGATCAAGCAGGCCTGACTTTACTTGCAAAAGCACTGAAGGTTAGTCATGTTTCTTGACTGTCGATACTTGAAAAATTTAATTGCGTTTATTATTAAATGCACAGTCCCTATGTTGGTGGTAATAGAAGCAGTTTAAACGTCATTGCATTTTCTCTTAGCTGATTGCAGCCGCTATGCTACTCTTTTTTTAATGCAATTCATTTCTCTTGCTTTGCAGAAACTGAAGCATGGTTCATTGATTCTTTTGAGGCATGGCGAAAAGCCAAGAATCTTGATAGTTTCATTCTTCTTGGCCATTCTTTTGGGGGTTATGTTGCTGCTAAATATGCTCTTAAGGTAAGAATTTATTTTTTCCAATCTTCAACTTGGAATTTGCAGAGAACTTCAGGATTATTTTTTCTTATCTAATGAATTCTTATTTTTTGTGTTGGTGTAGCATCCTGAGCATGTTCAGCATTTGATTTTGGTAGGATCAGCAGGATTTTCTGCGGAAACAGATATGTCAGAGCGTTTGACCCAGTTTAGATCAACGTGGAAAGGAGCTGTCTTGAACCATCTCTGGGAATCCAATTTTACTCCTCAGAAGCTTGTGAGGTGATTTTATTTATAGTTTTCTTATTGAATCTGTTGATATCTAACTAGTAATTACAGGGCATCAACCATGTTTATTAATTCTCTCTTAAGTCATTGACAAAGAATAATCCTGCAAATTGTAAAGTATGATCTCTTTATGCAACTTATTTTGAGGGTGAACCTTTAGAGAAAAAGAAACATGAGGAGTTGGTACACATATGATATCTCTATCTAAACTATGATGTTGAGTTTCTTAATATGCTTGGTGTGGTCATGCAGGGGATTAGGTCCGTGGGGGCCAAATCTTGTCCATAAATATACAAGTGCTAGGTTTGGTTCATATGGAACTGGTGAATTGTTGAATGAAGAAGAATCAAAATTGTTGACAGGTAATTTCACATAAGATTTGCATTGACCAAGTAAAGTATCTATTAGCTTATTCTTTTTTTTTGACAAAATCTATTAGCTGATTCTAATTTAATGTCTCTTTCTTTTTAGATTATATATACCACACACTAGCAGCCAAAGGTAGTGGAGAGCTGTGCCTTAAATACATATTCTCATTTGGAGCATTTGCTCGGAAACCGCTTCTTCACAGGTTGGTGACTTTCTGTGTTCCCCTTCTTCACTCTCAATTTCTACTCATTGTTCAAAAGTTGATAATAGTAGATGTCCAACTTAAAGATTTACTTCTCACATTAGGCCATTATTCAGTAAAATATTTACTCCACCCGTTCCCTCCACTCTGTTGTAGTGAACATACCAGTATACCACTGATTACTGATTTCTTTCATTGATGACAGCATAGATACAATCCTCTTTGTAGAAGTACAAAATAAAGTGTTTGTTATTATTATCCTTAGTGCAGACGGTCATGAATATGATAGAGTACATAAGAAGTGCTAGGCATATAATGTACAATTACTTTTGTATACACCCGGTTTTCTGTAATTTACTGTACATCGAGTTCACTTTTGTCAAATTTAGTGTCACTTTTGTCAAATTTAGTATCACTTTTGTCAAATTTATCAATGAAGCATAAATAACTCTTATATATGTCACAGTAACCTTTATGCGTTTTAGTGTAACTTTTGCGCCTTTTATAGTCACTTTATAATGGATGTTCAGTAATTGACTGAACATCCGTTTTATTTAAAAGTTTGCTTTGCCTTCTAAACCGTGGAAATGGGCTAACTATATTGTGATAGCTTACTGGCTGAAAAAAAAAAAGAGAAGAAATAAACAAAAGCTCTATACTGGTTCCTAGACTTTCAGCTGCTCAAAAGAGCTTCTTGATTGAATTATAAAAGTATATGAACACCTTTTCTTCTTTCATTGCAGTGCATCAGAATGGAAAGTGCCAACTACTTTTATCTATGGTTATCATGATTGGATGAGCTACCAAGGGGCTCAAGAAGCCCGTAAGCATATGAAAGTCCCCTGTGAAATCATTAGGGTTCCGGAGGTATGTCACTCTCTTTGTTTCTTCCCCCTTCTGAGCCCCTGGCGTTGTTTATATATTGAAAGCGGTGATATTTATGCAAATTTGCAAGCATACATGGCTGCAAAATTTGTTGGCCTGGGATCTTTGTAACCTCATTTTTTATTATTTGGCCATTGCAGGGTGGGCATTTTGTTTTCATAGACAACGCGAGCGGATTCCATTCAGCTGTTTTTCATGCTTGTCGCAGATTTCTGTCACCAGACCCTGATAACGAATCTCTTCCAGAAGGCTTAACTTCTGCTTAATTTTGAACTGTATGTTGTAGCTTTATCTTTTCTGTGTCTTGCTTGTAGTTATTTACTACCATGTAATTTGTTTACCTGTAAAAACTTACTCGTTCATGGTAGTGAATTTACTACCGTGTATTTTTTTTGGCTCTCTTACAGAGTGATGCTATATAGTATAGAATACGAACAATTCTTTCACTACGTTTCAACTTTGGTGGTTCTCTCATGTATTTGTGAATATTGTTTAATAAAGCATGGTTTACTTACCACTTATGTTTATTTACTTCTTGAGAGTGGCGTGTCTTAGTACTTAAGGAGGTTATCCCCCTTGATTCTCGTTCTAAGAACTTAGTGATCCTTTCCTCTGTGCAGTCCGATAGCATTTTTCTTAAGTGTTGCTACTTGCTAGAATTTATGTTACTTTTATATGAATTGAAATGTCGAAAATTAATTGCAATTCTATGCAAAGAATCACTTTTTAGAAGCAAATAAGCAACAATTTCATTTATCCATAAGTAGAACAGGGTCAAAACCTTCCACACCTCATTGTATGCTAGGTTTTGAATTGAACTTACGAACCCTTATATGAACTTATCGATCCTAATCTAGCCCTTAACTTATTACCTTCGCAACTCAATACACATTCAGGTGAAAAGAACAAAACCGTAGTTGGTAGTCGAAGTCCCTTACAGTCAAACCCACCTCCTTCTAACCGTACATGTCAAAGTCCATTTGGCAACACAGTAGATGAATAAGATGATAATGGATCTGTATCAAGTAGAAACTGTATGTACATGTGTATATACTGAAATAATGAACCCTACTTTGGTTTAAAGAGTTAATGTCGTTTTGAACGTCTTCTTCAAAGAAAACGACATGCATGGTTAATTGCTGTAATATTGTACCTGACCCTGTCTATAAGACTATACTTGTGTATATATAGCTAGGTTCCTGCAATTGTTGTCATCTTTACATTCTTGACTAAAATGTTGTCAGTGAAAATATTGCGTTTATTTATGAATGTTGTACCACTGCTTTTTTCTTGCATTTGTCACATGCTTTTCTCTTTTATGTTTTTTACTGTGCAACTGTTATTTTCACCACAAATGGCTTTGTTTGAATTCTGTAATGGTGGTGAGATGGGTTAGGGAGAAGCATTTTGTTGAACGGAGGGAGTAAATTGAAAGTCTATTTCCATGCGACATTAGGTTTTATCGATTTATCATTCTTATATCAATCAAACGGACACTTTATACTTCAATACATTGAAGTAATATGGTTTTATCATGTTATATTAAAACAACTCGATTTATGTGTGATGTGCTAGATGGTAGATGCTCAACTAAAAATGTACTATATCCTTGTTTATTGTTTGTAACCCCCATAACCTTTTTAAAACTTATCCATTGATGAGTTTTGTTTTTTTGAAGTACATTGATGAGTTAATGGTTACCCCATTTTATTAATTGTATTATATTAATGTCTTTTTATATGTTGTTGATTTATGATAACCTTATATGAATGCAATTAATTAAAATTATAGCGTGTTGCATAAATTTTGTTATATTTATGAGGAATTGAGGATAAATTTTTAGTGTTGGATTTATGGTAAAAAGTGAAGCTTAAAAGGATCTCAAAAACAAGATTGAGGTAGAATTTTTTTTTTTTTTCAACTGTAATTTCTTACAATATACAGAATATATTTTGTTAAAATTTCATGGAATTTTGGATAGAAAGAAGACGAACAAAATAAAGACGGACCCCTTTATTTGTCATCTTATACAAGTATTTTTTTATGCTCTGACGACTTCACGGGTCCCTAAAAACTATCCTCTCTCTTTCTCAATAAAATAAAATAAAATTATTAAATTTAAGTATAAAAAAGTTGCTGTATTAACGGCTACTTTTCTTTTATATTCCACGTGGCTTTTCCACTTTTGGCGGGAATTATATATATTTTCTTTTTATACCCAACAAATTTTCCGGATTTTCTGAATTCCCCGGTTCAATTCCTTTGACTGATGCTGTGATGCAGAAGACTATTTAATGAATTACTCAACTTTTTTTTTTTTTTTTTTTTTTTTTTTTTTTTTTTTTTTTTTTTTTTTTTTACCAATTAATTTACCTCAACTTGCAACATAATAAAATTTAATCAACTTAATTAAATACTCTATATACACACATAAAAAATCACCATTACATTTTGTTAAAATTGAAACAAAATCACATCATCTGAATTTTTTTTTTTTTACCAAAACAAAGTTGGTTGGGTGATCAACTTTTTTCTTTCATAGGTTACCCGGCAGGGGAAGGAAGTGAGGTCGGATCCGCGGAAGACGGGATATCGGGTCCTACCCGACAACCCTCGAGCATGAATACGATATCACCCATAGACGGTCTTTCACTCGGGTCGGGTGCTGTGCAAAGGAGGCCTACTTTGATCCCAAGTAAAAATTCTTCCCACTCGGATGATTCAGGGTCTAGTTCGAGCAAACCCGGGTCGATTAGCTCGGATATTTGACCTGTTTGCAACTGTTTCTTGACCCATTTTACAATATCTTCATCTTGCTCAAACATAATGGGTTTTTTTCCTGTCAATATCTCTAGCAAAACAATCCCAAAACTGAACACATCCCCTTCTCTTGATACCTGACCTGTTAACACCACTTCTGGAGCAACATATCCAAGTGTTCCGATTGGCGGTGTTGATGTTGAGGCTTCGATTGGAGTTGCAATTGTCAATCTGTCTAGACCAAATTCTGATAAATGTGCTTCAAAATCAGCATCAAATAACACATTTTGAGGCTTGATATCACCATGAACCATATCTAAGGAGTGCAAGAATGTGATCCCACGAGCAATCCCAAGCGCGATTAAGTGCCTCATTGGCCAATTCAGGACATGTCCATCATGGTGTGATGCTTCTTGCAGAAGAGTAGCCAAGTTGCCATTAGGCATGTAGTCATAAACTAGGAGTCTTATGTCAGGTGGACCGGCATAATACCCTCTCAACACGGTGATGTTCCGGTGCTTCACTTTCCCGAGCATCTCAGCCTCCTTCTTGAAGCCTCTATCATCAAGGAATCCATCAGGTAATCGTCTGATTGCGAGGACCATTCCATCAGCAAAGGAGGCCTTGAACACCATCCCATACTTTCCTCTGCTTAGAACATTTTCTTCATCAAATTGCCTTGTTGCTTCTAAGGCCTCTGCCAATGTAATCTTACTAGTGAACATGACAAGTTTTGGGACTCCATTTTCGCTGCTGCTTCTACTTCTTTCTGCTCCAGAGCTTTTTCTCGGTGGGCTAGGTTTCTTCTCTGCCCCGGCTGCCTTGCCTTTGAGCTTCTCACGCAAACGCAGGAGGCTAATGATGTAACCACAACAGCATAATGCTAGGAAAATAACCCCAGCAAGTGCAACACCAATAATCAATATCAACTTCTTCATTTTTCTCCGTCTCACATAAGAGCATTCCTTCTTCAATGGATACCCACACAGCTTTCCATTGTCTGCAAACACTGAAGGATCACTGAAGTGAGAACCTAGAGTTTTAGGGATTTCTCCTTCAAAATGATTCGAGGATAAATTAAGGCTCTGCAAGCTTGATATATGGGTTAGATTTTCGGGGATGGAGCCACTCAAATTGTTTGATGAAAGATCAAGCATTCTAAGGTATAGCATTTTTGACATTGAGCCTGGAATAGGCCCTGATAAATGGTTAAAATCCAAGACCAACTTTTGCAAATCAGAGCATTTGGAAATATCCTTTGGTATATTACCATCCAAATTATTATGACCCAAATCAAGCTCCTTCAAATGAGATAACCTTGACAAAGAATTCGGAATATTGCCCACCAAACGATTCCTTGCAAGTTCAAGTACTTGTAACTCTGAACAATTGCCAAGCTCAGGTGGAATTTCACCCGAGACTCGGTTATCTGATAGAGAGAGGACATTCAGGGACCGGAGGAAGCCAAAAGTCGCCGGGATATCACCAGATAAAGAATTGGAGCTAAGATTCAAGTACCTCAAACCAACTAAACTACTAAAACCCTCAATAATATCCCCATGTAAATCATTCTCCTGCAATGCAACAGCCACCAAATTGGGCAACCCAAACAATTCAGCAGGAAAATTCCCAGATAATCTCTGTTTGCTCAAATCTAAAACTCTTAGCCTCATCAAACCCCCAATGCTACTCGGAATCGAACCCGAAAACCCACAATGACTCAAATTCAACACCACTAAACTCTTCAAATCACCAACTTCTACTGGAACATGCCCAGAAAAATTGTTAAAACTGAGGTTCAAAGTGGTCAAATTAGTGAGTTGAAGCACCTCATTTGGGACCACTCCAGTCAATTCATTTTCACTCAAATTCAACACTTCCAAACTCTGAATACTCCCAACATCAAAGTCAATGAAACCCAAAAATCTGTTTCTTCCTAATGACAAAACCCTCAAATTACTCAAATTCTGAAAATTTTCTGGAATTTTCCCAGAAAATTGATTCCCTTCAAGATCAAGAACCCTCAACATACTACATTGTCCTAATTCCTTAGGAACTTGACCAATTAATGAATTATTAGCCACCCTAAACTCCTCTAAATTCGTCATATTTCCAAAATTCGCAAAAAGTGAACCAGTGAAGAGGTTCCCAGAAAGATCTAAAACCCTCAATGTTGGAATATCCGCCACCCAATTCGGAAACTCGCCAACAATGCGGTTCCCGTGAAGGTCTAGGACCTCTAATCCACTCCTAAATGTACACCCATTTGGCGGCTTTGCAATTCCCGTGAGGGCATTAAACCCCAAGAAAACGAATCGAAGCGACCGAGGGTAGGACACATTACAAAACACAGAGGCAGGGACTACACCAGAAAGTTTATTGGAGGTAAGAGAAAGTACCTCCAACTCCGGCATTGCACCAATCGTCGCCGGAATATTGCCGGAGATGAAATTATCCTCAGCAGAAATATGAACAAGCGATGTACAATTCAATATCGCCGAAGGAAGAGTACCCACTAAAAGATTCGAATCCAACCACAAGTATTGCAGCCGTTTTAGCGCGCCAATGCTGGTGGGTATCTCTCCGGAGAACCTATTCGACGAGAGGTTAATCAGCGTCAGCTGCAGGCTGTCCGAGAAATTCGCTGGGACCCGCCCGGAGAAGTTGTTGTACGACAGGTCCAGCACCCGGAGACTGGGTGAGATTCCGCTGGGGATTCTGCCCGACAGGTCGTTACCGGCGAGATTAACGACCTGGAGATTACTAAGCGAGAGAATCCCCGGCGGAACATCGCCGGAAAGGGAGTTATTATGAAGGTAAAGAGCACGAATAAGAGAAAGTTCGGCAAAAGACCTCGGAATAGACCCATGAAAGTGGTTTGAGTGGAGACTTAACCGCCGCAACTGCCTTAACTTCCCAATCTCCGGCGAAATAACACCGGTGAGCTGCAACCGTGGAAGGCGGAGCTGATTGACTCTGCTAAAGTAACAGCCAACTCCACGCCAGTCACAAGGGGCTAATGGGGTGGACGCATCCCAGCCGTCTAATACGCCAAGTGGGTCATTAAGATTGCGCTTGAAGGCGAGCAGTGAGTCAACCTCCGTCACCGTAGCGCCGGAAAAAATGGTGGCAAAACCAAAGGTGAGGGTGAGGGAGAGAAGAAGAAAAATAGCCGTTGCCATAAAAATGAAGCATAAAGAAAAATGGTGGGATGAAAATGTAAGGAATGAATTATAGTATTATGGAATTATAGAAGGAGAATAATAATTGATGGTTTTTCATTTCATAGTTGTTGTTATTGTAAATTGTTGATGGTGTTTTTTTGTGGGTTTTGGGGGATGCGAAGTTGGGAGAATGGAGCGTATGTTGCTTTTTAGTAGAGTATAAGTGGACTGTCAAATTTTTGCCTGTTTTTTTAATCGTACATGCTTTTTCTTATTAATTATTCACTCTTCATTTTTTCCCCCCCAAAAAAATTATGTAAGAGGCAATAAATATATACAGTAAATTATGTTTCCTCAAAAAAAAATAAAAAATAAAAAAAATAATACAACGTATTAGAAACTACGAGTAGATGAATGGTGTGCCATATTGACATATCCTATGAGGGAGGGATACTATTAAGGATGGAATTCTTGATTTTTCGGGTTTGTTATTGTATGGATAGATTTGACAAGGTTGACTCGTATTTTGTGATTGAATTGGATTGTTTTAGTCCAAGTTTGTTTGAAAATGGGTTTTTAAGTTTTTTGCATGTATTAATGTTGTTGAGACCTAGAATTTAGCTAAAATGGTCCAAAAGTAATAAGGATGATTAATGTGGAGTATTGATTGAGAGACTTATTGGTCAAATTTTACTTAAACCAATTTTAAAAACCAACCTAGAATCCTACCCATCTAAATTCCAAACTACTAGTAATTACTCTTTTAATTTGGCAACAACCTTCTTTAATCTTGAGTATGAGGCTGTCAAACAATTTGTTTCATGTTGCTATTGTGTGGTAGGTGCTATGACTTGATGAGATATGCATTATGAGTATTATTACCTCTTCTAAGCGTAGTGATATGGTTTGAGCCGTCTGATACATTTCATTTGGTCAGATCAAGAGATTCAAGACATAATTTTTATTTTACAAAACAAGTAAAAAAATTAATCATTATGTAATTTTAGAAACACTGTTAACAAAAATTATATTAGAAAATAAACTTGAAAATTAAACAAACATCTTATGATTAAGTAAAATGCGTAAAATGTCATCTTAAGGTTAAAAGGTTAAAAAAAAAGGTTTTGGAAACACATTTTGATAAGTTAATTTACCTAGCAAGGCACTCATTGGCGGATCTTTGCCCGAAACATTAGAGGGGCCGGGATTTGAATCTCTTTTACCTCTTGCTTAAAACTAATCACCATGTCCTAATATTTGAAAAGTGAAATTAGTTTTTTAAGTTTATAAACTAATTAATCTACCAGGGCCAAGTGCCAAATGGCCCCGGTAGAAGGTGCCCCTCTGACACTAACGCTACCAACTTAAGGAAAAGAGCTTATGATTAAGTTTCTTAAGTACTCGTATTTCTATTAGCTTGACTATAACAAGTTGAAGTCTTTTTCGTTCTATCACATCCCAACATTTCTCCCTATATTATGGCAAAGATATTTGACTTGAATGAGTTCTTTTTTAAAACATACAAAAGCATGTCTGCATTTGAGTGTTATCTGGTCTTTGATTATTAATGTAAAAGGTCACCCAATTCTTCAATTGTAAAGCTAATAAATACATATCAATTGAGGCATTTAGCTAGCATTAATCTTCCAAATGAGCTACACCAGAGTTCCCATTATTACTTGATTTTAACTCGCCTTTAAATTTATATTTTTAGTTACCTATCTAATATGTTGATCAATCACGGTAAATTTTAAAATTTTCATGCATTAATCGGAATTCGAATTCATAAACTCCACTCTAACAGCTTATAAATTAGATGCATTAATTTATACATACACCTTGACCTTTTTGTCATCGTCAACCACGAGAAAAAGAAAGGCAAAGAACATATATAGAATATAAAACCAATAAGTTGTGACTTGGACATAGTAAAGTTAGTTGAAGCACCATCAAAAACCAACATATCTTCGTCATCTACTATAACCCCCTTCCTCAAATTGTACATCAAAATGAATTGGAAAAAAAGATGGAATCTTTATTAAAACAAATTACAACATATTAGAAACACTAATCCTTGATAATCCAATTTAATTGGAATCAATAACTAATTGTTGTATATACCAATAGAATAACGAATCCAATTAATTGAAATGAGTGTCACAAACTCAATTGAGTTAAGTTATATACATTGAAAATTGCAAAATTCAAAAAACAAAATAAATCGAACCTCATACTACTAATAATTGCACATAAAAAAAATTTACTAATTAACACTATTACATCTATTTGTTTTTATTGGTTACACTTTAATAATTTTCTCTCATAATTTTTATTTTTTAACGTAAAATAGGGATGGAGGGAGTAGTCTCTATCAACCTCTATGCATTGCAAGAAATTATAACACTCTTTAGAGGTTTTTGTATTTGATGGTATCACCTGAAAGTTAAGGTATAGGTAGGTGTAGTGAATTGTCAATGGATTATTGGATTAGTATAATTAATGATGATAAATTTCTAGGCATTGGAGCATGTTACACTATATGGTGGTCCAAAGAAGGATGCTTTTATGGGAGCAATGTGGGTAAGTTTAGCCAAAAGTGACTCATAAAGTTATTCTATGTAGCTATTATATAAAAGTTGTTATTTTTCTTTCTTTTTCTTGGATTCTAGCTTAAGATTAACCAATAGAAAAATGTGTTGCTTAAAGATCTAAGAATTGGAGACTACTTTAGAGAATCCTCAAAGCATATGAAAACTAATGTGAATTATCATTATGTCAAATTTCTAAGTTATGCTTTAATTTATTTCTTAGGTTTCATCGCGTGGAGGACCATGTTTTATATTATTGATTTCAATCTTGATACATACGAAGTAGAAAACTTAAAGTAGTTGTAAAAGTTGTGATGGATTGACGATATTTCGAGATCTAATGGTAAATTGATATGTTGATCGTGGTGGTTTATAACAAATCTGTAAAAGTAAAGTACGTCCCAACGACTAATTTATTGTTGTTTGTTAATTATAGAATTGACTACTCACTATTTTTTTCAATTAATTTCTATTGAATATTGATCTTTAACCTCTTTTAATATAGGTAAAGAATAAAAACCTCTCAAATTCAGCAATATGTCTCATTAATTATTGGATCGTATGATGTATGATGGAGCATTGGAGCTTATCTTGTTGTTGGGTATTCATTTCTTTGTTAATTTTTTTTGCTCCAAAGTAATGTAAATAGGGTAGGTGATGGACTATTTATTTATGTTCAATAATGCGTGCTTTATATTTGATTAATAAATAATGATGATTAGCCTTGTGGAAATAATAGTATCTTTGTGCACCCCAAAAAAAAAAAAAAAAAGAAAGGAAGTCAGATCATGATGTACAATCCTTAATAGTTGACATGATGAATATTTCATGAATATGTATAGTACTTCGTACTAGTTATACTTCGTAAATCAGTTTAGGCCAAATTTATAGCATTTTAAGGTTGTACATTCAATTATTTATCTTGGTGTTTTCATACAAGTACGACTTTGACCGATAACCATTTTACTATGTAATCTATTAATCGCCAAACAAAATTTGATCAAGTACGACATTTTTTGCTTAGATATGTTGAACTTGTTGATAATTATATACACCGGCATGTATATTTTTTGTCGAGCAACTTTCTTAGCATAGGTTGCAAATATGTTACCATCAAACGAACCATGGAGAATACATTTTCTATCGACTTATTCTTTATGTATATGCAATCTTAATAATATTATATGAACCGATGAATAATATTATATGAACTGATGAGACTCCTAGATAACAATGGTGATGATTTTAATGATGGGTATAAGAAGCTTAATGATGAAATCAATCTATTTTATCATCAATATCATTTGTCTTAATAATTTCAAGTGAACTTTAATCTTTTATCAAGTATTCAGCCGCTTCAAAGTATTTAACAATGCAAATGCATATGATTGTTATGTATTGCATTAACTTTTCTACTAGTGTGATTGGATATTATATTTGTATGAATAACATAATATTTTTTTTTTTTTAAGAGAGAGCTCTTTTATTTTTTTTAAGAGAGAACCCTTTTTGTACGTTTTAAGTTTTTTAGGGCGATGCATATGGCCTTGCCCTTAGCTTGGTAGTTAATTAGTTTTCCATTTATTTTTCTCATTTATTGTTTACTTAATTTGTACTAATCCACAGCCTTCCATCATTAGCCAATGGTGCAAATAATTTTCTAGTAATGAGCTTAATTAAGAAAAATGATCATCTAAATTACTAACATCATTGTTGTCTTGAAACAAGCACCAAGAGAAATTGACAAATTAAAGCACATTTAAAAAAAAAAAAAAAAAAAAAAAAAAAAAAAAAAAAAACACATTAAAGAACATAGATCTAACTTTAGCTTAATAACTTACAAATTTCTAAAAAAAAAAATTATTAGGAACTTGATTATGATATCTATATAGATTTTAACATGCTTTAATTTTTTCTATCATTATTGGATCGCCTCTCTATAAACTTTGACATGCTTTAATTTGAACATTATTGATGTGCTTATTCACTTGATTTTCATTTATATATCTTAATATAATTAACTTAATTAAGTATTCCGTAACCCTTGAACTAATCTTATTAAACCTTATTTATCTTAAAATTAAGTAGAAATAATGAATGAGACCTAATTAAGTCTCAACTTTAACCATACATGTACTACGTTAAACTATTAACAAATGATCACAACAGCTAAAACCACATTGAATGTAAATAAAAATTTACTAGGATTTAAAAAAATAAAAAAAATAATAATAAAAAAAAAAAAACATAGCTCTATTCTATTGCACATTATCTGAACCCTCTCAAGTCCCAACTAATTGTAGAGGAAGAATTGCGTGATTGGCAAGATACAAAATATTCCCTATTGCTTGTGCACAAGGGAATTGAATATACATACGAGATGGTTGTACATTATTATTATGGTAGTACATGTATTGATGTATGTATTTATTTTTGGATGATATTTAAAGAAATCATGAATTTTTTCTAGAGTTTCAACTTGACCATATTTAAGAGAAGGCATATATATATGCTGCTGAATTGTGATATGTACTAGTAATAATGTTAGCACACATATAAAGTTATACCTCATCAATAACTTCTGCACTACATATATGAATGTACATGTATGGCTGCGTGGCTGCGTTAGTTCATCACGTACATGATGTGCACATTTACTATATATGCACACACGCCGTCTTTGATCTAATAGTTTTTTATTTTTATATTTTACTTATTGTTGGAAACTGACTTTGGCACATTCTTGGTATGGTGAAAGTAAAAATGAAGCTAAGAGCAAGGTGTGGATATGATCGATGTAAATATCATGTATGTTCATATAAAATGTCAATAATATTTTTAACAATGGTTCTAGGTGATCTTGAGATCGATTCTCTCACCCCACCCTTATGACTTTCTAAACACCAAAAAAAATTTAGTTAATGTTTTGCTTGTCTAGCTATTGTATAATTTTTTTTGAAAATGTTGGCACACCAAGTCCAATATCAAATCATCACCATAATATGCATGTATGTACCAAAATCTATCCATACTAAACTTCCGAAAAATTGATGAATTGTTAAACAAGAAACGATATACTCTTGCATGTATGTAATTACGGAATGTAATTACAGAATAATATCAAGATATTATCGCATGATGAACAATAAAAGTAGCTTCCATATTTAAGCCAAAAAATAAAATAAATGGGAATTTTGCTTGTAGGAAACTTTATAATTAAGGAAATAATGGAAAGAAAAAAAAAATACAAGTACATAAAAATAAAATATTTAAGTAATCTTTATAACATTTATTCATATGCGTGATTTTGTCATACATTCTTAAATTAACTTCAAATTAAAAATACTCGTGATATTTTCGTACATCATTACCCTATATATAAATTAATCTGTAGTTGTATACAAAGTATTAACCAAAACTAAAACCCTAATCTTGTCACTCAACAACCATGTCATCATCATCATCAACCGTGTCCGATTCTCAAAACTCCGAGTCAAAAAATGTTAAAGATGATGAAAAGCAGCCAGAAGATCCCAAAACTCAAAAACCCACAAGAAAAAGTTGTTTTGATGCCCTGCTAGACATAAAATTAAGTGAGGACGACAACAATAACGATAACGATGACAACCTCAACGACGACAAGACGGACTGTGGGCTTTGCTTGTTGATCAAAGCAGGCGGGTGCAAGAAAGAAGCGACTCCTTATTTCAAATGTATAAAAGCGGCCAAAAGTGAGGAAGATGTAGAAAAGTGCGTGGAGTTTGAAGAGAAATTGTGCGATTGCATGCTAACTAAACCAGCTTACGTGCCTCTTTTTAAAGCACTCCATGCTATGGCAATGCGTAATATTTAAAATTTTTCAAGGATTAATTGACCAGGTTGGTAAATAAAATAGACCCTTAACGACAATTTGCTAAAAAAAACTTACTTTAGCGACAATTTGGTTATTTTTTACCCAAGTAATACTCTTTCGTTAAATTTTTTTTTTTTTTTATTGATAGATAGAAAAATGGTAAAGATTAATTCATCCAAAATTCTAAGCCTCTGTTAGTATGCTTAGTTTCGTATTAAAACATTATTCGTCTAAATAATATTTATGAATTTCTTTTCTCGTCTTTGATTGAATCTTATGAATTACTCCCGTCTGTATTTTTTTTTCCTAATACAAGTATTTGCAATGTTTTGACTTTTACGCTCGGAGAGTTGGAGTATAAATGTAATAAAATCGTTAATCTATTAACCTATACTAAAAGCAAATAACCAATGACACTTATTATGAAAAAACTTTCACCCTTTTTCGTTTCTACATATAAGATTTCGGAAAATAATATGTGTGATATATTTTCCGTAGATATCATTTAAGAGAATGATATATTTAATAATTGTGCAATACACGGGATTTTAACCTGCTTTTATTTAACAAGCAAATTAGCCATAAGACATTAAGACCCCTTCAAAAAAAAAAATTTAAATAAAAAAAAATATAAAATAAAAAATTAGCCATGAGACCATAAACTTGTCATATACTTTGACTAGCCTTGGACAATAATCATAACTCACCAAAGCCCACATGAGTTGTAATTTCAGGTGGCCTTGTAAATACAGGCATGTTGGCAGAATTGTACAGTTGTACGGACCAAGATGGTTCAAAACACATGGTATATAGACTGTGTAGTCCAAGCCCATTTCATTGGCACAATGCAACGAAGTTGGTCCTCTGCATTTTCAGCACTTGTCGCTAATTATCGGCCCAGAAATATAGTAACGTGCATCTCTTAATAATCCACGCATCATTTAATGTAGTTATGGTCCACTTGGTTTATATCACCATAGTTCACAGTCTCAGACCAAGTACCCACCAAGTGTTCCCCATTTAACTATCTTGCGTATACCACCTCCGTCCCTAATTTTTACTTTTACAATCGTTGTATCTGTATTGAGTGGGTAGCTAGATTTGTTCGTAGTTTAGTAATTACTATCTCCGTTAATGGTTATCTGCAACTTTGGGGTATTAATTGTGAGATATAAAAAATTTTAAAGTTACATATAACCATTAACAAAGGTAATAGTATGTTAGTTAGTGTATGAGATAAAGAGTATTAAAGAAGGGCAATTAGTTTATTAGGACAGGAACAAATAGGGTAATCTTTTAGGGCTAGGGATGGAGACGAGTTTAATGTGCTCTATGTTTATAAGTGTTTTTTTAAGAGTTGAATACATTTAAATAAAGTAAGCGAAAAATGTACACATTGTGAAATAAAAGAGTAAAGTTCAAAGCCGGGGCTACAAATGCTAATTGTGAAATTGATCAAGCATAACTTTGTAAAGTTGGGCCCTAAAATCATTTTTGTAATGATATAAGTATTCTCTCTATTTTATATAAGTAAATATCAAATTTTGGGGCCCTTTTCATTTAGAGACTTGTGTAATCGATCATCTTGCACATGTTCAGAACCACCATTGGTAAAATTATAGGGAAAAGATGAAAGGTGAAAGATGATTGTGGTAGCCGATTGTATTAACTCATTTGACTAACCTATTTTCCTTGCTTATTGTACAAAAGTGTTTGGTAAATAGCTGATCGTTTAAAGCTGATTGATTATTTGAAATGACCAAAAAGCTAATTGTGGGGTACTGGGGTATGTAGTTCATATAGGATTTTTATTTAAATGGGGGTATAAGTGTCATTTCACCATAAGAATTAAATAAACTAATTGAAAAGGCTCATAAAAGAAGCTTTTTGAAAAAGAGCTTATTTAGTGGAATAAGCTCTTTAAATAAGCTTTCCACCGAACATATTGAATTAGCTTATTTACTATTTAGTAGTCAATAAACTAATGTTAGTCAAATAAGCTAATTTTGCTCGAATAAACTAGTTACCAAACACAGTCACAACCATAAGCTTGTCACAATCTAAAAAAACAAAAGAATTCTGAACTTTTTTTAAAAAGCGTAGGTAGTATTAGGTGCATGCCAATAATTTGTTTTGAATCAATGTTGCATTATTATTTAGAAGAGGACAACTTATGATTTTATGAGGGCAGGACAAGTTGCTACCAAACCAATTATGAGGACAACAGAAGTACTGCTTATTTATTTATGCACTCAGCTGCAGCTTTCTGGTAACAATTTCGTTGCTTTCAAAACATATACTCATTCTATACTATGGGCCTTTAAATTTCCCACCAAATTCTCATAAATTAGGCACATTTTTAGAATTTAATGCTGCCAAATATAACAAAGAAGAGTTTGATAAATATATAGACAAATATTCTAACTAATTCTAAATATTCTCTAAATATATAGACAAATATTCTAACTAATTCTAAATATTCTCTAAATATATAGACAAATATTCTAAATAATAAATTAGTGGGAGAAAGAAAAAAGGCAAAATTTCCACTAATTCTAGACTTAACTATTATGTCTTTTTAGAAGATAATTATCAATTAATAATTCACTTTGGGGCCTATGATTGATTTGGATTTGAATTTGAATTGAAGTTGATATAAAGTTTTGATTTGAATCCAATGAATATTATCTTGCTTGTGAATGCAAACATTGACTTTAAAAAAAGGAGCATTGCAACCCCAGCAAATGAACACAAAAGTCTTGCGCATGCTACAATGACTCAATAAAATTAACAACTGTAATCTGTTGCAACGCAAACACGGGATTTTCAAATCGAACCCGGATTCGACACTAAAATGAGCTGAACTAAACTACTTAGAATTCGAGGCACAACCTAACAAACAAATCAATAGCACCAATACATTGTGTTAAAACTGAAAAAAATTAACATGTTTAAGAAAACTAAACTGGTTGGCAGCAGGGTGTCTACTCTCTTGCAATCTTACCCAGCCGGCGAAGGGAGACGAGTCGGATCCGCTGAGGAAGGAATATCAGGCCCCACCCGACAACCCTCAAGCATAAAGACAATATCTCCCATTAGCGGTCTATCACTTGGGTCGACTGCAGTGCAGAGGAGACCAACTTTGATACCAAGTAAAAACTCCTCCCACTCGGATGATTCAGGGTCAAGTTCGAGATAACCCAGGGCTAGTAACTCGGAAATTTGACCCTTTTGCAGCTGTTTCTTGACCCACTTCACAATATCCTCATCCTGCTCAAACATAATTGGCTTTTTTCCTGTCAATATCTCTAACAAAACAATCCCAAAACTATACACATCCCCTTCTTTGGTAACTTGACCTGTTGACATTACTTCCGGGGCTACATAACCAAGTGTTCCTATTGATGGAGTTGATGTCGAGGCTTCAATTGGTGTTGCAAATGTCAGCCTATCTAGTCCAAATTCTGACAAATGTGCTTCAAAATCAGCGTCAAATAACACATTTTGAGGCTTGATATCACCGTGAACCATTTCTGAGGTGTGCAAAAATGTGATCCCTCGAGCAATCCCAAGGGCAATCAAATGCCTCATCGGCCAATTTAGAACATGCCCATCATGGTGTGATGCTTCTTGAAGGAGAGTAGCCAAGTTTCCATTAGGCATGTAGTCGTAGACTAGGAGCCTTATATCTGGTGGACCTGCATAATACCCCCTTAAAACAGTGAGGTTTCTGTGCTTCACTTTCCCGAGCATCTCAGCCTCCTTCTTGAAGACTCGATTTTCAAGGAGTCCATCAGGTAATCTTCGGATAGCCAGGACCATCCCGTCATTAAATGAGGCCTTGAATACCATCCCATACTTTCCTCTGCTTAAAACATTTTCCTCATCAAATTGCCTTGTTGCCTCTAAGGCTTCAGGCAATGTTATCTTGTTATTGAACATGACTAGCTTCGGGACACCACTTTCACTGCTGCTTCTACTTTTAGAACTTCTTCTCGGTGTGCTAGGTTTCTTCTCCCCCCAGGTTGCCTTTTCTTTGAGCTTCTTGCGCCAACGAAGGAGGCTTATGACATAGCCACAACAACATAGTGTTAGGACGAGAATACCAGCTAGGGCTACAGCAATAAGCAATATCGACCTTTTTTTCTTTCCCACAGATGGACACACTTTCTTCAATGGAGACCCACATAGGTTGCTGTTGTTTGCAAATAATGAAGGATCATTGAAGTGAGAACCTAGGGTTTTCGGGATTTCTCCTTCAAGATGATTTGAAGACAAATTTAAGTTTTGCAAGGTGGGAATATGGGTGATATTTTCTGGAATGGAGCCACTCAGATTGTTTGATGAGAGGTCCAGCGTTCTAAGGTGTAGCAAATTTGATATTGAACTTGGTATCGAACCTGATAAATGATTCGAATCCAAGGCCAAATACTGCAAATTAGAGTAATTGAATATCTCATCCTGAATACTACCATTCAAATTATTATGACCCAAATTAAGTACCTTCAAATGAGATAACCTTGATAAAGAATTCGGAATATTGCCTGCTATACGATTCCAGGCAAGTTCAAGAACTTCTAACTCTGAACAATTGCCAAGTTGTGGTTGAATGTTCCCTGATAATCGATTATCTGATAGGGAAAGGACATCCAAGGACCGGAGGAAGCCGAAAGTTACCGGAATGTCACCAGAGAGTGAATTAGAGCTAAGATTCAAGTATCTCAAACCAGCTAAACTACTAAATCCCTCAATACCATTCCCCTGTAAATTATTCTCCTGTAATGCAACAACCTCTAAATTAGGCAGCCCAAATAACTCAGCAGGCAAATTCTCTGAAATATTCTGCTTGCTCAAATCTAAAACTCTTAGCATCATCAAACTCCCAATGCTAGCCGGAATCGAACCCGAAAACCCACAATGACTCATATTCAACACCACTAAATTCTTCATATCCCCAATTCTCACAGGAATCTGCCCAGAAAATTTATTAAAACTGAGGTTCAAAGTAGTCAAATTACTGAGTTGAAGCACTTCATCTGGGACCACTCCAGTCAATTCATTTTCACTCAAATTCAATACTTCCAAACTCTGAATACTACCCACATCAATGTCAATTGATCCCACAAATCTGTTCCTCCCTAATGACAAAACCCTCAATCTATTCAAATTTTCGAAAACCCGAGGAATTTTCCCAGAAAATTGATTTCCCTCAAGATCCAGAACCCTCAACACCCTACATTGTCCTAATTGACCAGGAATTTGACCAGTTAGAGAATTATTAGCCACTCTAAGCTCCTCTAATCTCGTCAAATTCCCAAAGTTCGCAATTAGTGAACCCGTGAAGATGTTTCCAGAAAGATCTAGAATCCTCAACGTTGGGATATCCGCCACCCAACTCGGAAATTCGCCAACAATGCGATTCCCGTGAAAATCTAGAATCTCCAAACCACTCTTAAAAGTACAGTCTGAACCCGGCTTTGCGACTCCTGTGAGCGCATTGTTGCTAAGAAAAACAAATCGAAGCGACCTAGGGCTGGATACATTACAGAACACAGAGGCAGGGACCATGCCGGAGAGATTATTAGAGGAGAGAGAAAGTACCTCCAGCAAAGGCATTGCTCCAATCGTCGCCGGAACATTGCCGGAGATGAAATTGTTCTCTGCCGAGATATGAACAAGCGATGTACAGCTGAGGATCGCCGAAGGCAGCGTTCCCACGAGAAGGTTCGAGTCGAGCCATAAGTACTGCAGCCACTGAAGCCCACCAATGCTCGCCGGAATCTCCCCGGAGAATCTATTCGACGACAGATTAATCAGTCTGAGCTGCGACCCCTTTGAGAAATTCGCCGGGATTTGCCCGGACAGCCCATTATATGAAAGGTCCAGCACCCGGACACTACCAGCAATCCCGCCGGGAATTCTGCCCGACAGGTTGTTACCGGAGAGATTAACAACCTGGACATTCTTCATCTGAAGAATCCCCGGCGGAACATCTCCGGAAAGGGTATTATTATGAAGGTAAAGAGCTCGAAGCAGAGGCAAAGACGAAAGCGAACGCGGAATCGACCCATGAAAATAATTAGAGTGAAGGCTCAACCCCTGCAACTGCTTTAACTCCCCAAGCTCCGGCGAAATAACGCCGGAAAGCTGAAGCCGTGGAAGACGAAGGTCCTGAACTTTGCTCAAAGAACAGGTAACACCACGCCAGTCACAGGGAGCAAGTGACGTGGACGCATCCCAGCCGTCTAAAGCGCCAAGTGGGTCATTGAGATTGTTCTTGAAGGCTAGCAGTGAGTCAACCTCCGTCGCCGGAGCCGAAACGACGGAGGAAATGAAGGTGGTGAATAAGAGGGAGACAAGAAAAATAGCCGTTGCCATAAAAAAAGTTGAAGGAAGAAGAAAGTGGGAAAAATAATGATTAGATATAAGAAGGAAGAAGAAGAAGATTGAAGATGTTCATAGTTTATTGTTTTTGTTTATGTTTTGGAGAACGCAATTTAGGGCAAGACTTGAGTTGTTTAGAGTGGAGTAGTGGAGTGTTAAGTGTGAAGTGTGGTTTTTTATTTTAGTAATGTAATCAAGTATGTGCAGTAGCGTAGACGGACTGTCGCAATCTATTTCCCAATAATGTTCCGTATATTATTATTATACCCGTTGTTATACGGAGTACTTTCTACGGAGTATGTACGTGTTTCGATTATTTTATCTACTGAATTACAGTAAATAACTTTTGGTGTAGAATTTGTTATATATATCCGGGCGTATTGTAAACTCAACTATTAGTTTTTGTTTTTCATTTGATGATAAAATGAAAAACAATCATCAAAATAAGAACAAATACTTATGAGTGTGCGGTACAACCGAGTGGCCGAGTGTATATAACAACCTCTTGTTTTGGTGTGGTTGGTTCGGGATTTATCTATTATGAGGTTACAAACACAAAATTTTTACACTGCTGGATACGAAGTATGAGTATCTATTTATTATTTTCTTAGACTACTAGCAAGCAACCCTTATTTAAGGTTATAAGTGTTGAAAAATAATTTCTAAATTAATACTATCTTCTATCTATCTTGCTCTTTTCATTTGAAATATTGACACTAATTATAAGGTAAGAGAATTTTCTAAATTAATCTCTCTATTTATCATACGGAGTATATAATATAGTCAAACTGGATCTTATATATACAAGTATACACCCTTGCACACGTAGCAATATGTGTTACAATTGTTGTTGTATGTCGATCAATAAATCAGTTGGGTGAGTCTAATTGTTGTTGATTTTGGGTTATTGTAGGAAATAAATCAAAATTAGTGTATTAATTATGGACTTAATTAGTACGGAGTACTCATTTTTTAGATTTTTTTTTTTAAATAAAAGTTGGATTCAACTATAATAGTTTATTTATTTATTTATTTTATCTTTTTTTTATTCAAATGAAGATGCTTACATCCAAGAAAAAGAAAAAACAACGAGATCAAAAACACAAACACACAACCAACCATAGTTTTATTTATGTGTCGTGTAAGATATACTTCGTATTTGATACTCACAAAAAATGGAGTTGTTTTGAATAACTGATAAAGTTTTGAGGTTGTTGGGTAATTTTACTCACAAAAGTTAGCATATTAAAATGGAGTTGTTTTGAATAAGACATAGTTCTCACAAACATATTTCATTTGTACAATTTAGCTAGGATGAAATACTCCGTATATGAAATCATAGGATTGTTATATAAGCCATGAATTTAGGGTTTTGAATAAGATATGAGTTCTCACAAACATGTTTCATAGTGATCTTAATTTTAAGATACTGATTGGCACGGACGAAATAATAACATAAAAAACAACAATCGGTGAATGAAGGGAGATGCAAGAGACATGATGGGAAAATAACGGAGAAAATTTGAAAATCACTTTATAAAAGAGAGTTACAATGTGAAAAGCAGATTCCAGCCATAAAACAAAGTCAATGTACGGAATCTTGACTTTTTCACCCGAAAAGTGTTTCGTTTTTATATTTTTGTTAAATCAAGTTACTATTTGACAAAAAACATTCAATACACAAACTTAACAAAAAAACAAGGTAGTTTTTGACAATTTTCCCTTGTTGGTATGATAGATGATATCAATGGTGGCCTGGTGGTTAACTACTTGGTGACCTTGTACTTCTGGAAAAATAGAAAAAGAACAAGTTAAAAACCCAATGATTTAAAAGAATCTGTAAATTATACAAAAGCTAACAAAGATGTACAAACCTTGATCTTCTTTAATAGATTTCGGGCATACTCATTGTTGACAAAATGATCTCGAACAGGCTGATAGAAATAAGAATGAAGATGTTTAAAACTCTACTATACTTGACCAATAAAAACCAATGGAGTTCTGCAAGATCAAAAATATACCTGCAGAATTTTGTTCAGTGACTTTGCTAATGCAAATTTCAAGTCCTTAGGGTGCAATGCCTCTGCTTCATAATCAGCAACTACTTCTTCAAAGGTAAGGTATGTTCTGATATTGACAGTAGAATGGCAAAGATAGGTCAAATATAAGAATAGCAAAGTATTTCATAATCAAGACCCAGTAATGGTGCAGGGCTTACTTAGGTCCACCATATGCAACTTCGCGATCAATAGTAAATTCCTTGAACCATGGCAATACAATGTATTTCACATATTCTAAACATGGATTTTTCTCAACTATCTTTGGTGGACAGTAAGCTTTCTTGATCTTCAAATTAACATCAGCCTAAGAAATACAGACAACAAAATACAATGCTGATCAATAAAAAGTGCTGTTCTTTTGACTATGTAACAGTCAGTTGACAGATCAAAGATCTCTCTAGTATCATACCTCCGAATCATCCATAAAAATTGCAGATGACGGATCAGACTTTGACATCTTTTCTTGCCCTTGGAGCAAGCCTGGAAGCATATCTGTGAGCCACCATCAAACAAACTAAAATAAGTCATCAGCGCAACCAATTTATGATCATAATTGACACAACCTAGCTGACACAACTTAAAAGAATACAAAGCAGAAATGCATACGGTGTGATAAAATGATAGGCTTATGCTTTCTTTTGATATCGTCACAGTACTCCCGAGCAAGCACATTGACCTTGCGTTGGTCCATGCCGAGCTGGCAAATGTCCGCCTATTTACAAAATTGTATTTAAATATCACAGTAGAAAAAAATAGTTTTCAGTATAAAGCAATGAACAAAAGGAATGTTAAGAAGGGCAATTCTTATCATAATAACAAAACAAATTTAGAAAAATAGGAAAAATAATTAACATGAATTTGACATTTTAACACATGCAAAGACAGGGAAAGAACTCAACTATAATAAACAATTCAACTCTTGATTACAAAGCCTGGTGCCACGACAGATTATAGGGCAAAGTTACTAAAGTTGTACTCATTATGCCAATATATCAGCCAGCTATAACGCAAACACGACCTAAATAAGTATGACAAAGATGTCAACAGAAAGAAAGAGCATAAACCAAGCAACAGCCAACAGGCCACCAGGTTATAAAATGGTCACCACATAAGCTAAACATATGACAAAGAGGTTCATTGTTTATAATATTGCAAAATAACATCTATTGAGCACCCTGAATTTGAAAAGAGCAATGAAGGAAAGTGAATCATGTAGCATATATGAGTAAGATCAGCTCAAACAAGCATCATCTTCACATGATCACAATTTCTCAAAATATATGCTTTTTATCCTACCTTGTATTTGAGTGCCAGTGTGTGCACAAGTTCTTTTAACTCCATTCCCTATAGTACACTTTAAGGCGTAATATATATGGAACAATTTCAAGAGCTTTGGTACATTTTACATTAACTTAGCTCCAATAATATCCCAGTTAACAGTACAGCTGAATAAAAGTGAGTGAATACTCTTAACAGCGTAATATAGTGTACCTTCAGGAAAAAGATATCAGCGCATTGCATGCATGGATAAAAGATCTGAGCGCCAGTTAAATCTTCTGGGTCTTCACGACCCATAATTTGACAGCACCTACAAGCAAAAGTTGCATGGGCCATCCATAAGCTTAAGTACGAAAGTGAACTTGATAAAAACTAAATCTTATGGAAACCCCGATCACCTCTGAAGCCTTGGCAGCTTGTTCTTGGCGGCTATATCCATCACAAGAGGCCAGTACTCGTGTGCACGCTCATTGATTTCTTTGGAGGCCCACAAAAACTCAACCTTTCCTGAATCAATATCCATTCCAGCAGCCTTCCAGACTTCAATGAAATAGTTCCCAACTTCTTGTATTTTCTTGATATCACCACCCATTTTATTATTAAGTTGGGCAAACCAGTCTGCAATCCACATTCTTACTCTACAACCGGCAGATAATAACTTGTTCACATTTATTATCTTCATAGCCCCCTGAACATTAAAATGGTAACAAGACCAGAAATCCAACATTAAAATAAGTCACAATCACAAACCTTGATAGCTCGCAAGCCCAACTATAAAGGTAAAGGTTAGAACACTCTACAGACCGGTCACACAATATTACATCAAGTGAATGTATAGATTGAACATAACGAAGGCCAGTAAATGAACAAAACCCTCGGTAATCACATCATTACTGCAGGGGACGGAACCAATATCCATGTACCCTCCCAACCTAAAGTTGGACCTCCTAGACCAATGTTGACACCTCCCAGGAAGATAGTGGAGCACCCTCACAACTCACTTACTCAGACCGTCCAGAGAAACAGGAGCAACCCTCCCATGATTATGGGCCAGATCATGTTACCCTGCTTTAAAACTGGAAGCCACAATCTCACACCTTACTCTAGAACATCATTTTAACTTTAGCTGTTTATCATCATCGGAAGGTTTCCCTCGACTAAAACCTCTAAGGTAGCCAACATTTGTTGCCCAGAACAGGGATCAACCTCGACTATCACCTCCATATTCTATACCAGAACAATTACCAACAACAAGCTTGTTCGAGTGTATTGTAAAGAATGCTTATGTTATTTAACTAGGTAAATATTTTAGACCTAGTGACTAAAGTTTAAGAAATCTCAGCGCAAAATTACAACTTCTGCTTAACTAATTTCCCCTTGCAAGTTTTACAATAGCTTGCCATTATCATTTGAAATGTTATTATCAATCCATCAAATTGACAGCATAAACAATACAACCACTCTATGTATTAAATGTAGTCTATGTTACTCTTACTCCTCATTTCACCCCTTACATACCCGTGTTACATCCTCGACACTCCAACACTAGTCGTAACACTTGAACACGTACCCGTACCAACATCCGATACAAATCACTAACCATTCATATAACATAAATTAATCCATTTTAACCCCCACCCCAACACATATAAACTGATTCCCAGAAATCCCAGCTACAAAACAAAATAAAAACACTAAATTTATAAAACAAATCAATAAAAAATTAGAATCAAACCTGGGCAATATGCATATGACCAGAAGGTTCAAACCCATCATAGCAAATAGGCTCAGGTTTCTTCGAAAGCAGCAACATCAGCTCAGATTCTTGAATACATTCTTCCCCAACACTCTTAATGATCTCAAATCGTTCCTCCAATGTCATCCTACATCATACAAATCAAGAAAACCCCATTAAAATGAATTCAAATGAGGAGAGAGAAAGTGAACCAAAATTACGGTGGATTACCCGGTGGCAGAGGATGATTCTTCGGCGGCGAGGGTAATGGAGAGAGAATCGAGTTTTTCCTCCGGCGGACATTGTTGGTCCTGAGCTTTGTCGACCTCCATTGAAGTTGGTGAGTGAAGAGATGAGAGAGAAAGATGAATTAGGGTTGTCGAAATTCAGAAGTTTTACTTGTTTAATTGTGTTTTTTTTGGGAAAAAAAATGGGGAAATTAAGAAGTTGTTTATATATGAGGTTTAGAAGGGATCTTAACCGTTCGTTTTTTAATCGATGGCTTTGATAGATTGGATTTTTAGGTGAAATTAAGAGTTTATTCTCATTTATTGAAGTAAAGTGAACTGATTGGAGCTGAATCGAACTGAAATGAGCTGAAATAAATATTTTATTAGAGAAGGAAATTAGAAGCTGAAATAAACTGAACTGAACTGATTGGAGCGAAACTAAATTGAACGTGAACAGGCCTATGTAAAAAAAGTCAATTTGGGATTTATAGTTAGGAAGAGAAAAAAAAAATCAATTATGCATAATCTAATAATGAAGGATTTCCTAAAAAAAATGAAGGATGGTTCTCTCCAAAATAAATAAATCCTTAACAAAAAATATAAGATATCTTTTATAAATAGTGCTTGGACAATTATACCTTCAAAAAAATTTAGGAAAAATTGCTAAAAATAATACAACCTTTGTCCCATTCTTTTTTAATAATACAACCTTTTGATTATTTTGTAATAATACAACCTTAAGGGGGTGTTCATTCTAAACAAGATAAAATCGAATTTTCGGTGAGTTTTGAGGTGAGAAAAGGGGAGGGGATATTCCATCCTTCCTCATCCCCACCACCAAAAACTCATCCGTCCCCTTTCTTAACCTCAAAGTCCACCGAAAATTTGATTTTATCTTGTTTAAAATGAACACCCCATAAAGGTTGTATTATTACAAAATAATCCAAAGGTTGTATTATTAAAAAATAATGGGCCAAAAGTTGTATTATTTTTAGCAATTTTTTCAAAAATTTATTTACTTAATTGGCCCCATTAATATTAGTTAGCTTTTTTTTAAACTCTTAAAAATAATGTGAAGACATTTATACCTCTAAAAACAAATCTCTTTTTACATTTTTTCCCCTCATTAATGCTACTAACATCTAAATTTTGATGTAAGATCAAATCGAAAGAACTTCTCAAATATTGCGAGATATGATGCGTGCATCGCGCGCGTTAGCCACCTAGATAGATAATAAATGATAGATGTCTCGGGAAACAGTTCATATCTATTTAACTTCATGGTCATGATTAAGAATCGAGCACTATGTTCATTTTGTTCTTATAAATGTTCATTTTTGACTATGAAATGTGACTAATAAAAGTTATAAACAAGAGCCTGAATATTGTCTTGTAAAAGTTCAAAACAATAATTATAAAAGTTCTAAACAATAACCTTCTAAAATTTCAATAGAAAATTTCAGATAAATTAGAATTTGGTTGATAGTTATTCAATAATTATTATTGTTCAAATTTATTTATCTTAACCTTGATAATTTTGAATTTTGATTGATACTTGTGTTTATTATGTTTTCTTTCATGTTCGTTTTTAGCACATAGATGAACATGCACAACCTTCTAAACAACCTATCCCTTTTTACTCTTTGAGTTATTTATTGATCCAATTTACTCCTCAATTTTGTATTATTTCCTAAGCTTAATATTGTCTTGTAGTTTTTTTTGATGAACTTTTTATGGTTTTCTATTCTCGGAGAATATATGGATGCATGAATTATTATTATTATTAGGAAAATTTCACATTTACTACCAAGGAAAGCACCCTGTTTCACATTTGCTACCCCTTTAAAATTTTATTTTATTTTACTACCACCGAAACACACTAACTTTCATAATCACTACCACTTAACGAAATCCGTTAGATTTCCGTTAAGTTTATTTTTAAAAAATTAAAAAATTAAATAAACAAATAAAAATAATAAATAAATAAATATAAAATGAAAAAACCACCCAAAAAACCCTAGCCCTCCCCGTCATCCACCCTCCCCCCTCCCCCTGCCGGCGGCCAGCGCCCAAACCTGCGGCTGGCGCCGGCGATTCGGGTCAGAATCGGATCCCTCCCCTTCCCCACCCAAAACCGACAATCCTAACCCTATTCCCCCTGCCCGAAACCACCCTAAACGAGTTTAGGGTTTCGCTTAGGGTGGTTTTTGGTGGCAGGGAAATCCTTCGTCGCGGCCAGAATAGGGAACGGGGGACAAGGAGGGGCTGGATCGGGTTTTGAGGGGAGAGGGGTTGGGATCGACAGGGGTTTCGAGGGGAGAGAGGCTGGGATCGACGGGGGTTTCGAGGGGAGAGGGGCTGGGATCGACGGGGGTTTCGAGGGGAGAGAGGGGCTGGGATTGACGGGGGTAGGGGAGAGAGGGGCTGGGATCGACGGAGGTTTTCGAGGGGAGATCGAGGGGCTGAGATTGAGGTGGGTTTCGAGGGGAGAGAGGGGCTGATCGGGTTTTCGAGGGGCTGGGAATGCGACGCCGGTGCCGACAATCAGGGTGGTCAGAGTCGCGGGCAGCAGGGGATTGGGCTCAGGCGACTATGGCAGTGGCTTGGTGGTTGGGCTGGACGGTGAGTGGTGGTTGCGGCGGATTGGCAGCTGGTGGGTGAGAAGGAGTGGTGGCTGGACGGTGGTTGGGTGGTGGTAACGGAAATACTAACGGTGTAAGTCAAGTGGTAGTGATTATAACAGTTAGTGTGTTTGGGTGCTAGTAATATAAAATAAAAAATAAAAGGGGTAGCAAATGTGAAAAGAGTCCTTTTGCTGGTAGCAAATGTGAAATTTTCCTTATTAT
Organism: Chenopodium album; assembly: GCF_948465745.1. NCBI lineage: Eukaryota > Viridiplantae > Streptophyta > Magnoliopsida > Caryophyllales > Amaranthaceae > Chenopodium > Chenopodium album. The sequence goes on from NC_137840.1 coordinate 70,535,757, forward strand.
TATTATTGTTGTTGTTGTTGTTTCTATTGTTGTTGTTGTTATATCTCAAAAACAAAAGTCATACAACCTACAATAAATTAGTGGGAAGCCGAGATACAATCTGGGCCCCCACTCCTCTAGCTATAGCAAAGCCTACCCTAGTGAATATATGAGCTGCAGCACGAGCCCCAATGTCGTGCGTCGTTGAGAACCTTTGAATCCGCTTCAGCAAAACAACAACCTTATTATTATTATTATTATTATTATTATTATTATTATTATTATTATTATTATTATTATTATTATTATTATTATTATTATTATTATTATTATTATTATTATTATAGAAAATAACAAAAACCGACAAAAATCAATCGATTTACAAAAATTTAGTGGGAGCCGAGATACAATCTATTTTTTTTATTGTCATTGAACACCATTGCTAATTATAAAAAAAAATAAAAAATAAAAAACCTATTGAAACACTTCTTTTGTTTTTTTTTTTTTAACTTGCTAATTTCTCATTTCACAATAGTAATTAATTATTTCAAGCAATGATATCTTTGATTCTTATAAAAAAAAAGTGATAATATGAAATGATAATTCGAATCAAATCTAATAAGATTTTACATGATTATATTTAAGTTTATCACAAATAATTAAATTAGTCAAACTGGTGTATATGAATATATAGTGTATTAGTAAAAGAATTACATATCCAAAACACAAAAAGTAATATGTATCAGTTTGGGTTTTCTACCAAAATTTAATTACAATTTACATATGTCCAAAATCTTGAATTGATCCACATCACTGTGATTTGATATTACTTCCATAATTACATTTTAATCTAATATTAAGTTTTGAAATCTCTATACAAATCCTTACTATTGATTAAATTCATAATAAATTCTTTTTACCACAGAAAAAAGCGTGATTAAAAAGTTTAGAGAAAAATGGTGAGACCAAAGATGCAGTTGAAAAAGTTGAATGACGAGCTATCAAGAGAACAATACTACTTGCAGAATAAATCAACTGTGGAAAAGAAAGTTGAAGAAATGAGTGTTCTTACTGGAACAGATGTGTATTTCCTTGGATTTTCTCCTAACGGCATCCCTAGTCTTCATACGGGAAAAAATAGGCAAGCAAATATTTATCTATCTATATATATATATATATATAAATATAATATTTTATATGTAATTAATTTACGTGTCATTTAAATTATTTAATTTTAAAAGAAATTAATAATCTCGTATTTAATTGACTACCACTAAAGGCGCGCTGAAAAAATTAAATCCTATATGACTCGGGAAAAAACTCCACCAAGCATAAAGTATTTTAATTTATTGAGGAAAGTCTTAGGGATTTGAATAGTTCTTGGAATCAAAGTCGTTCATCAATTCATGAAACACGCTATACATTTGATTAAGATGCAATCATTTTTTTTTTTGTATCATGTCATAAAATTTATCACCGTTACATACTTAAAAAAAAAAATTCATATACAATTAGATATAATTGTGGATTTTTGAAACAATAATAAAATGAATTGATCCGATATTTATTTTTTGACGCCATTCATGTTCTTAGATTTCGATTTTATAAGATTTAATTAAATGATGAGTCGTGTAGTAGGCGCGCTGTAGAAAACACTAATACTTGAAAAATGACATACATGAAAAAAAAACAAAATGAAAATTAGCTAGATTATTACAACTTAAGCTTTTAGGAGATTAGTTTTGTTCCTTATTTGCCTTTAAGGCCCTGTTCACTTCAGCTTAAAAAATAATAATAATTTCAGTTCAGTAAAAATAATTCCAGTTCAGCAAAAATAAGTTCAGTTCAGTTCAGTTTAGAAAAATCAGTACTTTTAAAGAAGAAATATAATAGAAAATTAGTAAAAATAATTTCAGTTTAGAAAAAATAATTGCAGTTCACTAAAATTAATTTAAGTTCAGCAAAAATAATTTCAGTTCAGTAAAAATAATGTAAGTGTAGCAAAAATAAGGTGAAGTGCACAAAGCCGAAGAATATTATAGCGTAATTAACACAAGAAGCAAGATTTATGTCTATAGACATTCAACTAAGCAAAAAGTTGATAATTTTTCGTATAAAGGAAAGTTTTGTGAATTCATTGGATAGTTCTTTGAACGATAGCCATTCATTTTTCAATTAGAAAATATATTATATTCAGATATAAAATTTATTGAATTCTATTTGAATCTACGGCATATTAAAAAAAATAAAAAAAATCTCTATATCGTTTGTATTGCAATAACTTTTATTTTGGTATTTGATTTTCAGTAATTTTGTGAAAATGATGAGAAGGTTTTCTATGGTTCCCTATGGTGATAGAGAAAAGAGGTTAGTGTTTTAATTTGCACTGTAATTCCTCTATATCTTTTGTTTTACATCTTTCCATTAATTTGTTATACACTTACGTAAATTTGTTTATTATATTTTTCAGGAGACTGGACAATCTTCAGGTAAATTTCATTGATGAATAAGCCCAGGCCAAATGATAATTCAACTTCTATTTACATTATTATTGTAAAATTAATTTATCAAGAACCTTTACTCACTTTTCTAACTAAGATGATTTAATTCACTGTTTTTTTTTATAGGGTATTAAATAATTACTGATTTTCTTTTTCTTTAATCTTTATGAGAGAGTTATATATTATTATTATTATTATTATTATTATTATTATTATTATTATTATTATTATTATTATTATTATTATTATTATTATTATTATTATTATTATTATTATTATTATTATTATTATTATTATTATTATTATTATTATTTGTGGTAACCAGACAATCAAGAGTACTTATCAAAAGGATGGATACACTGTAGATGTCCAAACCCTTTATGAGGCATGGTATGATTCTTTAATTTGTTGTAGATTCAAATGATACACTTCATACTTTATACATATGTATCTTTTTCTACGTTATAACTTTTATAATGCATGAGTGTGAGAGAAAAGCTCCCTACTTTCTTGTGTACCTTAGTTTTTCTTTTTAAACAAATAAGAAACATAATGCATTGCCCTCTTGCAAATGTAGTATATTACTATTGTCATATATACCATATTCAAAGCCCAACACATGTAAAAAGAATCAACAAAAATGGAGCATTGATTGTTATTGCTTCAATCTTAGGTTCAATTCCCCTTGATTGTGAGCCTATCTTAGGGTTCGATTCTTGTTCAATTCATTAAGTACTTGTTTACAGATAAAATAAAGAATGAACATTACAGTAATTATATAACAAAACATGTATGATTAAATTGTACGTGTAAAATGTTTTATAAGATACCTTACTAACAAAACACACACATACACAATTATACATATTGATAGTAATTTCAGCTTTAGAGCACATACACAACACACAAGAATGACAATGACAAAATTTTAAAATTTTTATTGATGATAATATTTTTTTTTTATTTTTACCTAATTTCAGGAAAGTCAAGACAGTGGAGGTTAGTACATCTTCCTTTCTTGTTTAATTTAATTTACTTCTCTAATCTTTTAATCAATTAAATCTTTAATTAACTTAATTATATTCTGATGTCATGAAATAGGATTTGGGACAAAAATTAATTGAGAAAAAAAAGAAACTAGCTGATCTCAAACTGAAGAAGAGGTATTATATAGTTACTATGTGTATATATATTGTCAATTTATAAATTTATTCTAGTGTATACTACTTATATCAAGCATATAATTAGTCAGAATTTTCAAAGATTTATCTGTTTTGAGTCAAACTTTAAATGCAGTTACTGGGAGAATCCAAAAATTGTGACTAGCATTGAAAAAATTGCAGAGATGGAACAAAGTTTACAGAAAACCCTTCAAGACATTCGCCAACACAAGGTATATATGTACCTAGAAGTCAACTTATTAACTGTTACGTACCCTCCTTTAATCTTCTAAAGTTATTTTAATTTGTATTTACTGTAAGTCTGTAAACTCATCAGTCGTGACTAATTTTAAAATGACATGTATTTATAAACGACGATGGATTAAAGTATTTACTAAATACATGTAGGTCAAATCATATACGTAACGTGTTACTCCGTACTTGTTTGTATTTTTCTTGTATCACAGAAAGAATTATATGAACAACAATTGATGATATCTCAAACTGCTGCTGAGCCCTTCGAATTCAAGTGTGACTAATATATATTAATTTAAAGTGTAATCCTCACTCTTTTATTATTTAAACGTCTATTTTATCTTATTATTTGATCTAATTAAAATCAATTATTTCTAACACATATCATTTCATTCTTATTGCAGAAATGATGACTTTGGTGCATGTTCAAATTAATATCATCGTCGGATTCAATAGCATGAGAAGTACTCATATATTAAAAACTTTATACTCGTAATAATATATATATTTACCTATTTAAGACTTATAAATAAATAGTTGAGAACGACCAATAGACTTTTAAATTTGGTGTATTTAAAGTTAGTGAAGTTGAGAGTTATTTGTGAACGCATGTAAGTCATATAAACACTTATTTAGAAATTCATGAATGTTACAAACTTTTCGTAATGTTATATGAGAAATACTCGTACTACTTAGTAATAAATTTGCTTAAATTATCTATTAGGTCTTTTAAGGTAGCAAACATATCTCTTGCAATAGACCAAAACCATTATATTTCAATTTAATTTCCCTTTTGGTCCAAATATCAAACTATGCCCAATCAGGCAAGCTAAGCATCCAACCCTATAAAAAACCTAAAAAATTGGTCCAACATGACCCTTTAATTTGCTCTAAATCTTCTCAAATTAGGCCATATTTGATGATAGCGTTTTAGGCAGCAGTTAATGAACGAAAGCAACTATTTAGGTAGTGGATAGTGGTAGAGGTAGCCTTTTTCAAATGTTAAATGTATTAACGTTGTAAAGTAATGTTTGACCAATTATAGTTAGTATACGTTTTTGGCTGATTTTTTTTAAAGTAATGCTATACGTAGCCCTTAGGGCTTAGGGCATGTTCTCATTGACTGAACTAATCTGAACTGAAGTTATTAGAGCTGAACTGAACTAAATTGAAATGATTATAGCTAAACTGAACTGAATATTTTATAAGAGAAGGAAATTAGGAGCTGAACTGAACTGAACTTATTAGAGCTAAACTGAACTGAAAATAATCGTATCAGAACAGGGCATATATTTACGGAGGGGTTTAAACATTTACGGAGTAATATATTTCCTTATTTGGTACTTTGTATTAATTTATAAATTCATGTCAAAATTACGCACAAATTAGTTTAATTAATTAATGTCATTTCGCGCTAATAAGACAGATACTCGCTACTCAACCACTAAAATCTACTCGTAACCATTAGCTTTACCAAACAAGCCTCAATTAGAGAAAAGAAACTCATATAGTCATCTCTAGAGAATTATGGAGTGTTAAAAGAAGAGATTTTGGAGAGGGTTTAACAAACAAAAAACACACACATTTAAAAACACTAGACAATCTTCACTTCACAATCACAATTCAACAAACAAACAACAATGGAAGCCCTCACACATTTGGGCTACAATCTCTGCTACCCCACTCTCCGACCACCACTTTCCTCTTCCTCTTCAAGAAAAGACTTCCTCCACCGCCCCACCACCGTCACCGCCACCAGCGCCGCCACTAACTCCGGCGCATCGACGTCATTTCCCGGCAGTAAATGGGCTGACCGCTTACTCTCCGACTTCCAATTCTTACCCACTTCAATTTCTGATACTTCCACTTCATCTTCTTCTTCTTCTTCTACCCCTACTTCTATTCCTCCTTCTCTCTCTCCTCCTGACCGCAATATCTCCATTCCCCTCAATTTTTACCAGGTATTGTACGAAATTATGATATTTGTGTTTGCATTATGAATGAATTTATGGATGTATGCCCAGGTTTTTTAATGATGATTTTGTGATTTTGGGTTGAAATTGTGATTACCCATTTTGTGTGGATTTATGATTTTGGGTTTATCATGAGATTTACCCAGCTTTGTAATTTTTGATTTTGAGTTGATAATGTGATTTGCCTAACTTTGTGATTTTTAGTTTTGGGTTGAAATTGTGATAACCTACTTTGTGATTACTAGTTTTTGAGCTGAAAATTAAAGAAATTTGAGCTTGAATTGAGATTATACACATTTGTAATTTTTGATTTTGGGTTAAAATTCAGAATACCCACTGATTAATTTGGTTGAAATTCTTCATTTTTAATTTTTTTTAATAGAAATTCTTCATTTTTAATTGAAAATGTGATTAACTAATTATTGTATTGTTCTTATTTTTGGATTGAATATGACATTATCCAGCAATGCAATTTGCACATTTCTTGATTTTGACACATTTTAGAGTGTAATTATTAATTTTGAGCTGAAATTCAGAATACCCAACTTTATATTTTGGCATTTGAACTTTATCATTCTTCTTTCCTTTCAGGTGCTGGGAGCGGAGACCCATTTTCTGGGTGATGGGATAAGGAGGGCTTATGAAGGAAAGGTTTCGAAGCCGCCGCAATATGGGTTCACCCAAGATACTCTTATTGCCCGAAGACAAATCCTGCAAGCTGCTTGTGACACTCTTTCTAACCCCAGTGCTAGAAGGGAATATAATTCAGGTCTTTCTGATGCATTTGAAGAGACTACCCTCTTTGATGTCCCTTTTGACAAGGCAAGATTGTATTTCTATATAAAGTGCCCCCATTTTGATTTCTGTAGCTTTTGTGGTTGAAGTTTTTTTGCTTATTGAAATGGATAGTTATTAGTAGATGATGTACTGTGTGCTATCTATGATTCTATGTCACGAGCTTCATAAGGTTTTGACTATATAGATTTGTAGTTAACAATGTTGATATGAGGGCAACACTGTATTTGGGGAAAGGATGTCACATTACACATGGTCTTGGGTAGCTTGAAGATTCCTTGAAAACACATTAATTTTTGTTAACACATTGGCACTTGTCCGTATAGGGAATTGATGATGCCATAATGGAATTAGTATATGCTATTATCATATGTACATGCCAACATGTTGAAAGAATACTCATATTAAAGGGCATTACATTTGTGATTATCTCATTTGATTTGTGGGTTTTGGTGCTTTAGGTGCCAGGTGCATTGTGTATTCTGCAAGAGGCCGGGGAGTCCGAACTAGTCCTTAGAATTGGAGATGCGTTGCTAAAAGAGAGACTACCCAAACCCTTCAAGCATGATATTGTGTTGGCAATGGCCCTTGCTTTTGTTGACTTCTCAAGGGATGCAATGTCATTATCTCCTCCTGATTATGTCTTTGGCTGCGAGGCCCTGGAGCGTGCTCTAAAACTCTTGCAGGTAACACTCAGGAATTCGTTGGTTATGATGTAAGAGAATTAAATATTTTCTGTAAGACTCCAGAATCACATATTCCTTCTGATTATACGAAGTATTTTTAGTAAATGCATAATGAAGCGGCTCAAGGAACTCACTTAGAAAGAAAAGCTAATCCTAGGATTATTATTATAATCTTTTCCTATGATAGAGTATATATGGGTGTTATTCATTTCTCCACTAATTACCTGAGTTTGGGTAATAATAAAGCATTGCCCTACTGTGTATTTAATTATAAATATGCCAGAACGCTGAGGCCCTACCTGGAACTCTGATATTTTTGTTGTGTAGGAGGAAGGTTCAAGTAGTCTTGCACCAGATTTACAAGCACAGATTGATGAGACATTGGAGGAGCTTAAACCCCGTTATGTTTTGGAGCTCTTGGCTTTGCCTCTCACTGATGAATATCGGAAGAAAAGAGACGAAGGCCTGCACGGTGTTCGTAATATATTATGGTCTGTTGGAGGAGGTGGTGCTGCAGCTATAGCTGGAGGTTTCACTCGTGAGGATTTCATGAATGAAGCCTTTTTGCATATGACAGCAGCTGAGCAGGTCAGTTCAAACTTTGCCTGTTTTTCAGTGTGTATTGTGTAATTCATTGCGTTCATATTGTAAATTGTAATTTTTCTTTCTATATTTTCCTTAGTGCTTATTTTGGAAGTGTAAGCAGAAAAGGGATTGGAGAATGGTTTATACGCGAGTAATGTTCACTAGACCTTCACAGAAAGAACGTAGAAAGCCAATCAGCATGCAGTTGACTGGTCTGACCGTCTGACCTTTTGAATTAAGTATAATTGAGAGTTAGGTAAATTCAAGTTCCATGTTGGAATAAAGCTGAAATAGTGGCTGTATTGAACTGGTTGCAATAGCTCTTCCTTGGTCAAGTCCATATATATGACCTCCATAGATTACCTTCCACCCCCATCTTTAGACAGGTTGATTGGTTAATCAAGCACTGTTCTTGCAAAGTTGACTTAGGCCCTGTTCACCTGACATTGTTCTTATTTATGAATCAGATATGTTCAAATTAATTCAGATAAAGTAAAATTACTCTTACAAGTTTAGCAAAACCTCAATTACATTTTAATAGTTTCAGAAAAATACAGTTGAATACTGTTGGACAGTACTTAGATAGAAGAAACTTTGGTTATAAGAATAAGGGCGACACGCACATCATTCCCTCTCTGAAGCCGGGACTCTCCACCATTAGACATCCTTGCATGGAATCTCTTCCCAATATGAAATTTAGGAGGATGCCCCCTCTCCTCCTCATTCCAATCTAGAAATAAATTTATTTGCTGTCTTTTGTGTCAGGTTGATCTTTTCACTGCCACGCCAAAAAATATTCCAGCTGAAAGCTTTGAAGCTTATGGAGTAGCTCTTGCACTTGTTGCTCAAGCTTTCATTAGCAAGAAGCCTCATCTCATTCAAGATGCTGATGACTTGTTTCGACAACTTCAGCAAACCAAGTTGGTGCCCATAGGAGATTCCATTTCTTTATATGCTACTCAAGAAAATCGTGAGAAAGATTTTGCATTGGAGAGGGGTCTTTGTTCTCTTTTGGTTGGAGACCTTGATCATTGTCGGACATGGTTGGGTCTGGACATTGAAAATTCGACCTTTAGAGATCCATCAATTGTGGAATTTGTGCTGGAAAATTCAAGGAATGATGAGGACAGTGACATGCTCCGAGGACTCTGTAAACTATTGGAAACCTGGCTCATGGAGGTGGTTTTCACCAGATTTAGGGAGACAAAAGATGTGCAATTCAGATTGGGGGATTATTATGATGACCCTATTGTTTTGAGGTATTTAGAGCGGCTGGAAGGAGGGAGTGGCTCCTCATTAGCTGCTGCAGCAGCAATAGTGAAGATAGGAGCTGGAGCTAGTGCGGTGATTGGTAACGTTACCACTAGTGTCATACAGGCATTGCAGAAAGTATTTCCTCCTAGTTCTGGAGAAGAACACATAACCCGACAAGAGGATGTTGCTGTGAATGGCTTTGGATATGAGGATACATTGGCGGAGGCGGGGCTTGGTTTTGATAATAATTCAAATTACTCTGAGTTGGCCAGTAAACATTTTGCTGAAGAATATCATGAGCAAGAATTGATTACCGAGAAGATAAAAGATGTTGGTGTGAAGGTTTTGTGCGCTGGTGTGGTGATTGGGTTGACGACTTTGGCTGGCATGAAACTTTGGCCTGCTAAAACTGGTTCTGCTATTCTGCAGAAGCATGTTGGCTCAGCAACTTCATCGGTGGATTCTGATGTGTCCAATGTGGGTATGACCTCTTTAAAAACCTCTGTTCTTCACCTCATTTGAGTACCTTTAATATACTCCAACCATTCCGGTATGGATGCATCATCACAGAATTAATGTCGTACTCATGTTTGTCAATTCGCAAAGTTACATGTCAAATTCATAGGTTATTACTGTGACTCTGATAAATGTGGAGTGCAATGTTTATTAATTATAGTCCCAGCATCGGGTTGCACATATATGTTTATTCTGTAATTACTATTCATTAAAATATTTGCAGGCCTCTCATTAAATGAAAATAGTGAAAAGAAAATACCAAAAATGGATGCAAGACTTGCAGAGGTTCTGGTGAGAAGATGGCAGAGTGTTAAATCGCAGGCTTTGGGACCAAATCATAGCCTTGAGACGTTGCCAGAGGTTAGTCTAAGCCTTCCATTGATTTTGTGGATAACACTATGAGAATTATTTAGTAATTATTCTCTAACTACTAACACCAAGGAACAACTGTCAGGTTTTGGATGGCAACATGCTTAAAATTTGGTCTGATCGTGCAAAGGAAGTTGCAGAGCGTGGTTGGTTTTGGGAATACTCCCTATTGAATGTGATTATTGATAGTGTGACAGTATCCCTTGATGGTAAACGTGCTACAGTAGAAGCTACTCTTGAAGAGACGGCAAATTTAACTGATGCTACCCAACCTGAGCACAATGATTCTTACAGCAGAACGTACACAACAAGATATGAACTGTCCCATTCTGATTCTGGGTGGAAGATCACTGAAGGTGCTGTCCTCCAATCTTAAATTTCAGTTTATCTGTAAATATCTCCTCTTTTGATTGTCTTTGCACGTATAATTTTGTTGGCAGTACTTGATGATGCTATGTCAATTTGTTGCCTAACCAGCTTGGGTCATTTTCATAGTAAAATCCGCTTCTGGTTGTGATGCAAAGTAGTTTGATTTTTCAAACATTATAAAGTTCAACTGTTTGGTTGAAATTTTGTGATCAACTCTTGTATCCTTTCATGTTGGCCTTTGTAAATTGTATTATCTCATTCTCTTTTAGGACCATCAATATAATAATTGTAAGAAAAAAAATCTCAAAATAATGATTTTACATAGGAATAAAATTTTTAAATTAAAATAATTTAGTAAAAAAATAAAAAAATAATCAATCAATCAATCAAAGCCTTAATCCCAAAAGTGGGGTCGGCTAACATGAACCAAATTTGATTATTCCGTGTAGTCATCAACATAAATCTTTCTCCTCCATCCCTTACGATCCAAAACTTCATCCTCACGTAAATCCATGCACTTCATATCCTTCCTCACTCCTTCCAACCAAGTCATCTTTGGTCTCCCTCTTCCTCGTTTAATCCCTCCATGGTCCCACTCTTCCACTCTTCGCACCGGTGCACCCTCGGGTCTCCGTCTTACATGTCCAAACCAACGCAGACGATTTTCCCTTAATTTATCTACAATGCCCGCCACACCTACTTTCTTGCGAATAACCTCATTTCTGATTCTATCTCTTAAAGTGTTTCCACACATCCACCTTAACATGCGCATTTCCGTAACCTCCATCTTTTTAATATGCTCTTTCTTAGAAGCCCAACATTCTGTACCATAGAGCAACACTGGTCTTATGGCAGTCCTGTGGAATTTTCCCTTCAACTTTAAGGGAATGCTGCGGTCGCATAACACTCCCGTGGCCGCTCTCCATTTAAGCCACCCTGACTTAATCCTGTGGGTCACGTCTTGATCAATGTCACCATTCTTCTGGATGATCGACCCTAGGTACTTAAAACATTCACTCATGGTCAAATCCTTTCCATCCAAACTCACCACTTCATTGCTTGTCCCCCTCTGAGTGCCAAAACGACATACCAAATATTCAGTCTTACTCCGACTTAGCTTAAACCCTCTAGATTCCAACCTTTGCCTCCATTGCTCCAACTTGACATTAACCCCATCCTTAGTCTCATCCACCAAAACGATATCATCTGCGAACAGCATACACCATGGAACCTCATCTTGAATTGGTCTAGTTAATTCATCTAGAACCGTTGCAAAAAGAAAAGGGCTTAATGCAGACCCTTGATGCAATCCGATTGTAATAGGGAAATCTTTTGTCAACCCTCCGCATGTCCTCACATTTGTTGACACATCCCGATACATATCCTTAACTAGGTCTACATACCTTCGTGGGATACCTTTCTTCAACATTGCCCACCAAAGTATCTCTCTTGGCACCTTGTCATATGCCTTCTCTAAATCAATAAAGACCATATGAAGATCTTTCTTCTTTACCCTATAAAACTCCATCATTTGTCTTATCAAATGGATTGCCTCCATAGTAGATCTCCCAGGCATAAAACCAAATTGGTTATCTGAAATGCTTGTGCATGCCCTCAACCTTTGTTCAATCACCCTTTCCCACAACTTCATAGTATGGCTCATAAGCTTAATTCCTCGATAGTTAGAACAATCTTGAGCGTCTCCTTTGTTTTTATAAACCGGGACCAAGGTGCTCTTCCTCCAATCTTGTGGGATCCTTGTAGCCGTCCATATCTTGTTGAAAAGGTTTGTTAACCAATCAATACCAATCTTACCCAAACACCTCCACACCTCTATCGGTACCCCATCAGGGCCAACCGCCTTCTTAGGTTTCATCTTCCTCAGTGCAATCTCCACCTCTACTCTCCTAATCCTTCGCACATACTCCATGTTGATTTCTTCATCACTCATAGAGGTATCTCCTATCACAACTCCATTACTTCCATTAAATAATTCATCGAAGTACCCCTTCCACCTGTCCTTGATGCCCTCCTCTTGCACTAGGACCATTTGGTTCTTATCTTTGACACACTTCACCATGCCAATATCCTTCCTTGCCTCTTGTCTTCTCTTTGCCATCTTATAAATGATCCTTTCTCCCTCCTTGGAATCAAGCTTTTCATAAACCTCCTGATATGCCTTTTCTTTTGCTTGGCGAACAGCTGCCTTTGCCTTACTCTTAGCCTCCTTATACGCTGCAAAGGTTTCATCACTCCTACATTTTCCTAAGGCTTGATAGCATTCCCTTTTTTGCTTAATTACTGCTTTCACCTCTTCATTCCACCTCGAAGTATCTCTCTGTACCGAAGTTCTTCCCCTTACTTCCCCTAAGACCTCTTTGGCCACTCTTAGGAAACAGTTCTTCATTCGTAACCAGGTCATGTCCGGATCCACCTCTCCATCCCAATCCGCTTCTTCAATTACCTTTTCTGTAAAAACCTTAGCTTTTGCATCCCTTAGGGTCCACCATCTTATCCTTGGTTCTTCTTGTCTAACTTTTTTCTTCGCCTTCTCTTTCAGACGAATAGTCATTACCAATAGCCGGTGTTGGGTGACCACACTCTCCCCTGGGATAACCTTACAGTTTATGCAACTTTGTCTATCTATGCTCCTTGTGAGCAGGAAGTCTATTTGAGTTGCATTTGCTCCATTCCGAAAAGTTATCAAGTGTGAATCCCTCTTCTTAAACCAAGTATTAGCCAAAATTAAATCATATGATTGGGCAAAATCCATAATAGCTTCACCACCGGCGTCCCTCTGCCCATACCCAAAGCCTCCATGGACACTGTCATAGCCATCTCGGCTCGCCCCAACGTGCCCATTTAGATCCCCTCCAATATATAACTTCTCTGAGTGGTGGACACCCTGCACCACCTCGTCTAGGTCCTCCCAAAATTGTCGTTTCTCTTCTGCATCTAAACCCACTTGGGGAGCATAAGCACTGATAACATTCACAATCTCCTTGCCACATAGCAACTTCAGCCTTATCAACCTATCGTTCTTCCGATAGACCTCGATCACCTCTTTTGCCAACCTCTCATCGAGAACCACACCAACTCCGTTCCTAGCTCCACCATTCCTTGTTCTGTGGCTCGTTTCTTGCCCAACATACCATACCTTATACCCCAAAACCAAGCCTCGAGCTCCTTCTCCTGTCCATCTTGTCTCTTGGAGGCACATGATGTTCACGCGTCGTCTTTTCATTACTTCTACCAATTCTGCTGATTTTCCCGTAAGAGACCCCACATTCCAAGAACCAATCCGCAAACTAAATTCTTTTCTCCCACGCTCCCTCCTGATCCCAACTCCAAGTCCTTGATTATTTGACACCACAATTGGGCAATATGGCGCGTCGCTTCTGGGCGACGACCTAGCAACCCTTACATACTTATCACTGCACCCGGGTCTGGGAAGTGCAGCGCGTCGCTCAGTAGGGAACGCCCCAATGGCACGCCCTTGCTCATTTGACACCACACTCGGGCAATGTGGCGCGTCGCTTCTGGGCGACGACCTAGCAACCCTTGCATACTTATCACTACACCCGGGTCTAGGAAGTGCAGCGCGTCGCTGAGTAGGGAACGCCCCCACGAAAATATAAAAAAATAATAATAAAAAAAAACTATGGTACCCCAAAATTAGGGGGATAATGCTTAAGGCAATCCATAAGCTATTTATGAGTCAATAAGATGAGAGATACACATTTTGTCATGTGGAATAAACACAGAAGTCAGAAGTTAACGTTGCTGTTTTCCAACACCAGAAAGTTTAACAATCAGAAGGAAAAAAATTAGATTAGTATTTTTAATTAATACCCAAGTTTGTTTTTGTAAAAGAATGATATTATAATCTATACATTTACTTGTCAAAAGCATTAGGATACCCTTGACATGCTTGATTTCCAGCTATAGGATCTTCGGTTGATGCTTTTTGTAGCTATACTCGGACCAACAAACATCTCCTTAGGCACTTGACCTTCATCTACGAAACCAACCAGCCTAGCCACTAGTGTTGCACTTTCTCTGATGTGTTGCATGTCTTTGGTATCTGTCCAAAGGCAGCGAGCTAGTTGCAGTCTCCTCTGCTTGCTGTTCATTGTGATCCCCCACTTCTCGAAGATTGACTCCCTCTCTTGTACAGGAATTTTCTTGTACATTTGCCTCATTAACATCTCCCTTTCTTGATTCAATGCCCTCATGCTGTGAAATGAAATAAAGAGTAGCAAGATTAGGCTTTAAGGGTAATGACACATTCTAATGTACACAATGCATAACTGATCAAAAGCTGGAAATTTCAACTATACTCATAATACAGTTTATAACCAACCGAAAAAATGAGTTTTGCAGATAATTTCGTAAAACATCTAAATATAAAATATGGTCTTGGCTAAAAAAAGGCATTAGTAAATTCTTGCTAGTGTACAAGTTATAAGATATACCTTGAAGATGGTGTAGAAACTTCACCATCCACAACAATCTTCTGGCCTTGATCAAACCTGTTTTTGATGAAAGACAGCCTTCGGAGTTCTACCTCTAAGTAGATCTTGTCAGATGTATCACCCTTGAACAGCAAGTAAAAATAGGTTCTGTGGACTAATGGTATATGGCAAGCATGCCAAAGTTCGATTATCTTTAACCGCAGACTCTCAAATTCCTCGAACCAATTCGATGGGGATTGCACAGTGCTCATCGCTCCTTCTGACATGGAATCCCTTACCCTCATCACGTATGAAGCAACATCTCTTGCACTTTCACTTGATTCACTGTCCTTTGGTTCATTTTCCTCCTCAACTTTGTTACCATCCTGCAAAAAGCAAGTATATCAATTGATTCAATTCCCTTGTGTGTTCATATTTCTCTTTTCATGTCCTACATTTTTATCTGTTACACTTGAGAATTTTACATCTACTAATAGTTTTACAAATGATGCAACTCCTGAACACTAACTGTATATTTGAAGATTGGGAAAAGGGATAGTATTTAAAGAACTTCAGTTTACTGATTCGTGGAAATGGAAATTCGCGATAACAAAATTTTTGGGTGTGAAAATCATGTCCTACCCTCTTAATGTGAATCATAACCAAAATCAATGCAAAACAGGACATACTAATTTACTGACCATTTCATATCCCATTTGCTTGCCAGACTCATGTTCGGCATTTCCATTTGTTTCTACAGCAGAGCTGTAAAAGCTGGAAGCATCACTGACATCTGAGTTCTTAACTTCCTGTTCCATTTCGTTCATTATTGCATTCCTTATAGAAGGTATAGGGAGGCCAAATCTCGTAGGCTTTCCATTACCCGTAGGAATGTGATCTGAACCCCGAGGCAAGCCCTTTGGTCTTTCCGAGCTCATCTCTTCACCAAATCCAGCAAATGAGAAGTCCCTAGAATGGAGCACGACCTTATCAAAAGTGATAGATGAGGCAGGGTTTGATGTTAGAATTGCCTTGCAGCTTCTGCTTCTGCTAAAGCTCGACCCTTTGTTGCTCAATCTCTCTGAGTCGAAAGAACAAGGAGAGAAATTTCCCAAAGGATTGTGGTTAACAAGCATGTCAATAGTCCTTTGGAGTTCCTTGATCCTTTTTACCAACTGATCGTGTTCAGAATCACGGTGATGCGACTCCCTCTCTTCATTCTTTTCAGTCATTGGTGCTTTATACTCAGCAGCAGAATGTGGTGTCTCATTATCTTCATTCTTTCCAGCTGATAAGGCATACTTCTTTTCTTTGACATTAAATCTGTCTTTTTCATTTTCATTTTCTTTCTCCTCTTCACTTTCTGTTTCATCATCTGATATAGTATACTCTCTTTCGTGCACATCTTTTAAGATATCCTCTTCCTGAATTTCTTTCTCTCGAGGAGAATTCATTACAGCATCTGATGCTTCGGTTTTCTTGCTAATGCTTCTTTCTTCAACTTCAATACAACGAACCTCCTTGCAGTTATCTTCATCGTCTTCATCGATTCTTCTTCTGATATTGCCAGAGCTGCCCATTTCCCCCCATCTTAGTGATAGATCATCAGGAGTGAAATCTAGTATGGTGTCGTCCAGTGGTTGCAGTGAGGGCTCATTTGGCAGAAGGTCAATGTTTTCTAGAAGATCAGACTGTTGAGTGCTAAGGTCAAAATTGCCCTGTTGGTCAAGATACTGAAAGGATTCAGAAGTTGCCAGGTCTGCATCAAGACGCCTGTAATCTGATCCGTCAGATATTTCTGATGTATCGTCGAACCATGATAATTTATCCCGTGAATCAATTCTATGATGGTCATATTCATCATCCTGTGGTTTTGAAACCTCCTTTTTGGTTGACTGTAGCAGCTCTTCCACCTTTGTTTGAGCAAGGTCGCGTTGTCTACTTAGTTCTTTTATTTCTTTGTCCATCTGTGTTACACAGATTTTAACAAACTTAAAGATCAACCTATGCAAATACCAGAAACATAAACACAACTTGAATACAATTGAAAAAATGTTTTCACCTTTTCTATCTGAATCTCTTTTTCTCTCAGAGCAGCTGCAACATCGCCCTTGGAAGAAACCATGGGCATATTCTTCAAATCGCTCTCTAATTTGGCCAATTCTTTCCTTAGCTGCTTCACCAATGCTTTGTCAGACATTACCACATTAACCTGTGCATTGGTGCTAACTTCTTTCGCACAACTAGCAAATAATAGGGTGTTTCTTGATTGTTCTAGATGACTGTGAGCAGGGCTCATGGTACATATAATGGCAGTCCTCGCATTTCCTCCTAAAGAGTTTTGTAGTATACGTGTTAACTTGGAGTCTCGATAAGGAATGTGCCCATTCTTTCCCTTGCTGTATTCAAGTTTATAGTAATGCCTTAAGGCTTCATGATCTGAAAAATACTGTAATATTTTTTCCAAGACTTGAAGGAGGTTAACAAACAAACAAACCTTAATGTGCGAATAACTTTTCCAAGAGTTAACAAACTTCGATTTATGTGGGAACCTTCTTTCAATCTTGCACCAGTTGCTAATGTCTGAGAAGTACGCTCGCTTCCTGCAAGGTCCACAAAGTTCTGCATGCCAAACATTGTCAAGTTTACTACTGCTTTTCCTTGTATCACATAAGAGTTGGGAGAAAAGATCAACTAATACTTCAACATACCACATTTGCAGCAAGAATACTTGAATTTCCACCGCCAAATCTACGAGCAGAGCTTTCAATCGTCTACAAAAGTTCCAATTAGTTTATTAGCAAATCATGCCCCAAAATTTGAGCTAATTCAGTTCTTTAAGGTAATTGAAAAGCTTACCAGTCTGAGGATTTGATGAGATCTAGAGCTGGCTTCATTCAGAGAAGTCTCTCCCGTTTGTCTTTGAGCTACAAGTAATGCAAACCAAAAATCAGTTAGTTTCTGTGACTTTAACTAAACACTCTAAATTTGCTCTTGCCTCTGCACACGTCTGTACCTTCACATACGGCAATGAGCTCTAGAAGATGGCTCTTATCTTGGAGAGTCTCCTCAGTTAGTTTTTCAACAACTGTGCCTCTCTGTTAAACCAAAATCGATCAACATTTAAGGTGGTTTCATTTCTTATGACAAATCTCAAAGTACTGATCTGATACAAACCTCAGGATCATCCAGAAGTCGGAGAGGATTAGTGTCTGTGCTTAGAAGGTCCCTAACAAGTTCATTATAGATTTCAATGGCTGAGAACTTCAACACAAATTCACGCTCCTTTTGCTGTTACATTGTCCAAAAACACACATAATTTTGTGAGAAATGTCTCAGTGGCCAGCAATTACTGGTTCTTAAAGTTTTTAGATGCACGGATATGTTTTCATTTTCTGCCTGTATGTTATAACTATATAAGAGTGGTATATTCAGCAATCTTGGGGACTTATAAGGGGGCATCTTGGGATAGAGGGAGAATTTACTGTTATATATAGCTGTGATGTGCTGAATTCGCATATCACAGCTAAAAACTTGGAGTTTCTCGTACCTGTTCTATGTAATCATATATATCTGCTACAGCATAATGTGTAATTCCGTTCATTGTGAAGGTCTTCCCACTGCTTGTTTGTCCATAAGCAAAGACGCTAGCTAGATCAGACAAATCGAAAAAAGTAAACCCACTTTGAAACAATAACACGAAAATTAAGCACCATAAACACAACCAAATTGTCTCAGATTTTAGAACATTACTCACAGTTAATGCCATTGAGAACAGAGAGAGCGATTTCTTTGGCTGCTTCCTCGTAAACTTTCCTAGTAGAGTCGTTATGACCAAATACTCTGTCTGTCAATGTATAACACAAAAACAGCAGGAAAAACTTCATTCAAAAATTCAATCTAAACATGAAGATACATCAACATAAATGATAACTTTGTTTTCTTGCCTACCTTTGAAATTCAATACATGACTAAACAGCAAAAGAAAGGCAATGTACTTACCAAGACACGCATAAATCCTGCTTATAACAGGTCTAGCAGATATCTATAACAGAAACTTCAGAGTTTAAGGCGATTTGCTTACCAAAATTATAGGCATTCGGATTCATAGACCGTTCACCAAGGCCATTCTTGAACAAAATGGTGGTGCTATTGATGCTCTCCCAATCAGCAAAGTCATTGCTTTGGATTTCCTTTTCATTAAGAGGCCTTAATCTAACAGATACAAATATTTTTTCGTGGCGAGCATTATCAGACCCTTGTGCATTCCATTGCTGCAGGTCCTGATCCCCACCTGCCACCATCTTTCCACCCTTTGCACCTTCCTCCTTTCAACTCTTTAGCATACAATGATCATAATCTCGGGTTCCTTTGTTGTCGAAATCAGCTTGTTGGAGATAACTTAGATCTTTATTTGGTTGTTTGTTTTTGTTATTTTTAGCAAACTCTGAAGCCAACACAATGAAGATGTCAAAAAATTTTGACTTTATTTTCTTTGCCAGAATGTAGCATTACAAAGAAAAAATTGAACATGTCAAAAGAATTTATTTTTTTTAAAATAACTGTAATTTTATATGATGGGAATCCAATCAATCCAATACATTGCACAGCTGTTTGAATGTTTAGAAAATACAGGTAGATTCCTTGAAAGATTAAAAGATAAAAATCATTTTCAAATGGAGTTTTTAGAACATGACCATTAAAAAAAAAAAAAAAATTGACATTTTTTTTTTACTTAAAGTTGATAAATTCAATCAAATCTTAATTTGCAATGCTTAATATAATGGAATTATCCTATACAAATTACATGAAAGATTGAGAAATTAACATTAAAAAAGGTGAAAAATTCAAGTGCAGTTAAAATTTGTTACCTCCTTGAAACAAATGTTTAAGGTGAAAATTTCTGGGTTGAAAATGAAATATAGAACCAAAGTGTACAACTTTTTTTTCAGGGTAAAAAATTGATAAAACCCCACCAAAAAAAAAAAAAAAAAAAAATTTACAGCTTTAATGACGTTGATTATTTTTTATCCCTAAACAAAGGTTGTTTATTAGATGAGAACGTGAAGGGAAATAGAAGGAGCAAGAAAGGCGAAAAAATCGGGAGAAGAGTAGTTTTTACAGTTGTTTTTTATGGGATTTTGTATTTTAAAAGATATAGACTTGTTAACAGAACAAATAACTGTCATTATTTCTCACTATTGGTCAATCAAACAACTAGTCTAACCGCTATTTCACTTGAAACTTGCCCATTTTTCTCAAAGCAAGATAGGTGAACCCAATTCGGAGTCATTTTATTTCTAATTTTTGAGGTTAAAATACAAATTGAGAAAAAAATAACTTTGAAAAATAATTACATCTAAGTGTATAGGAAAAGATCAGAGTACGTTTTTCTTTAACCGGATGTATTATTTGTATAGGCGAGTTGTACATTTGAGTGTGTGTCAATGTAGATCGAGTTAAAAAATTTGAATTATTCACAGACAAAAGAAAATAGAGAAATAATAACAATAAATAGGACCAGTAGTATTGGTCCTCCACTATGGACAAGGCCACAAGGGATTACTAAGCCATTATGTTTTTTGTGTTCTTCAACCTACCCACTTGTATTTACTCTTTATTTTGCAAGATTAGGCTAATTGTAATACGAAACATTAAAAATTAATTTTAAAAAACATATTCTATATTTGTTGTTAAGCTCGTGTGTTGTCCGGGCTATATTATCGTAGTGTTCTTATGTGATTATACTTTGTAATCTGTATATTTATTTTATTTCAGGTACTTAACGTTTAAATAGATTCTTATGTTCATAATTGTAAAAAACTATAATCATATTCCAATCGCAACTTATTTGTCTTTGTAACACGATATTCATATCACTATTGTAATTTCTTCGTACTTATCCAAATATATCATAAGTAATGGTCCATCAAGTTTACCAAAAGAATAAGATTCACGAATATGATAAATGGATCTTATATTAAAGCATATTTCAAACTTTTTACAATGGTATAGATTAGATTCCCGACCAACAAACAAACCGGCCATATACTACCTCTGTTATAGATTATATACAACGATTTGACATAAAGCAGAGAGGGAAAATGTCTAAATGTTGTATATAACCCATAACGGAGGTAGTATTAGAGTAGAAATTTCAAATAGTCATCCATGAAATTGTATATATCAATTCAATATACATGACAATACATTTCGGCACTCCGGAGCCAAGAACCTAATGTGCGAGTCTTGGAAAAGATAGTCTCACACTAATGCTTGTGGTTCGTCTAAAGTTAACTCTAAAAATACGGTAAAATCTTAGCCCTTAAATAGACATTCAAGCCGGGATGGGGTGGTGCTTGGATAATGATGACCCGTTGGATGATCGGATCATTGGTGGAAGTAACTTCGGGGTTTGTTCTTCAGCTTTACATGTGGAGGCACTGTCATGCTTGTACGGGTTACAGTGGGCTTTTGATAGTGGGTTTCATTCTCTCACGGTGTTTACTGGCTCATGTAAACTCGTTTCCCTTCTACGGGGGGATAGTCAGGGTAACATTGGTTACCTTTGGGTCATCCGCAAAATTCAGCACCTTGGCTCAACCTTTCAGTTTTGTAGTGTGTATAAGGTGGATCGTCAGCGCGTTCAAAGAGCTCATCTTATAGTTAGAGAAGCGACGGTTAACTTTATTAGCTTTTCTATTAATATGTAATCTGTTTGTATCCTTTGTCAAAAAAAAAAAAAAAAAATAGACATTCACTGGTTACACAATATGTTAATGTGAGATAATACAAGACTGAACGAAAGTAGCAACCTTCTTACAATCTCTTGGAAAATACAGCTTACCACAGTTTAATCTCTTCTCATGGTAGTAGAAGGGAAATACTTTGCTGATTTCGGTATGTCTCTCAATTGTGTGAAAGTCAAGCTAATCAAGGGTATAACCAAATTGGATAGCATACGAAACAAGGTGATCGATCTCATCCTCATTGATAACTCCATCCAAATCTATATCTGTATAATGAATAGCGCAATCAGCCCTGTAACCAGGAACACGAGCTCCAAGTGCACGAAATGCCTCCTTTAACTCTTCCTTATCAAGGCAGCCATCACCATTCTTGTCATGAGCCTTGAAAATTCTCCTCAGCTGATCTTCACTCAGACGACTCTTCTTTGATTTCGCCATACATCTTAAAATGTTTCGTAACTTCCCCCATTGACTTGCCATGTTTTCGAGCAATGCACCCCGGCCCTGTCTTGTTAGTTTACAAGATCTAACAATGAGGAGAATGTGATGCCATAGGGCCACCTGAAAGCTCCTATATATATATCAGGGAATTTCCAGTCGTTAGCAAAGAATATATACCACAATTGTGGAAGATAATGTAAATGAAATATATGGTCCATAATCCATTAAAGTTTGTAGTGATTGATCAGAATACGATCAATATCAATGGTATCACTACGTGTCTGAGATACAGAACTTCCTTCTGTAAGCAATATTGTTTATCCGCTTGTATGGTTTATACAAGCAAACGATATACTTTAAAGCAGACGTGTATCAAAGCTTTTGAGTACATATTCGACATGCATCATCAAACGATCCTATCAATAAACTTTAACACTCCCTCTATCTCATGTAGTTTTACAAACTTGCCTTTGGCACAGAGGAAGGATAGATGATAGATAGAAGATTCCAAGAAAAAGTTCGGTGAGAGAAACAGTATGGTTAAGTAAAAGATTGGAAGGAGAAAAGGCGACTTCAAATTTGAATGTAACTGTGCAATTAACTTGGTGAAGGCGTAAGGCTGATCGAAGCTAATGAGCAAAGAAATATGGTACGGAGGGAATATTATGTTAATCTATAAGCTACACCACATATTTCTTTGATACTCTCAGAATTTCCCAACAGCTGTGCCATATCTAGAAGGCTGTCCTTCACATAACATGAATAATTGACGAGTACTTATATTTTAAGATATTCCTCAATTAAATTTCCAAACTTTATATTAGTATGTCATCTTTAGGCACTCTAAGAAATTCTATAGGAATTATAACAATAGAATTTTCCAGATTTCTTGTTCTGTCAAACAGTATTGATAGATTAGTTTGATCAGTCATCTTAAGAGACTTCTTAGTCACTTCTTCTGTCAAACAGATACATATATACAAAGTATGTACTCTGTTAAAAATATAAATATAAATAAATAAAAAATGTTTTAAAAAAATGTTAAATACAAGATAGAAATTCACCTTCAATTTGATTTACATGGTATAGTCTCCTCAGCAATGTAATCTCTAGACCTCTTGTGATATGATCACATGAATCACACGATTTTCCACGTCAGAAACAAAAATTCTGCATACAAGTCAATTGTTTAATACATGCTGAAAATCAATTAAGCAGAAACGTTTTTATGTCAAATATACTGGGAAAAAACACAGTTTTTTAGGGAAAAAAAAAAAAAAAACAGCTTTGAACTGCGGTGTTTCCCATGCATAACTGTATCTATGTCTTTTTATGTACAAACTAGTCTTCCTGTCTAGAGAAGGATTAATACTGATTGCTGGTCCTGTTAAGTATTTGCAGATATCTGAAAAACAGACAATTTGAAACAACAGGAAACGATGACCACTTTCCAAACAAAAAATAATAAACCATTGAAAAGTTTCAATGGTAAAAATTCACATATCAAAAGCAACACTCAAATGGTTAAAATTTACATCAAATGTCACCTGGGTCTCACAATCTGTTACTGTGAGATTGTCTAATACAAGATTTTGCAGAGCCTAGATAAAAGCCTTACTACAACCTCTTACACTGGAACGATACAGCTTGCCACAATCTAATCTTTTATCATGGTAGTGAAAGAGGAAAAATTTGCTGATATTAGTACGTATTAATCTATATATAGGGTGTAATAGTAAAGCTAATTAAAACTATAACCATAATGGGTAGCATAAGAAACAAGGTGGTCAATCTCATCCTCATTGATAGTTCCATCCAAATCTATATCTGAGTAATATATAGCACGACCAGCCCTGTAACAAGGTATACGAGCTCCTAGCGCACGAAATGCCTCCTTTAACTCTTCCTTATCAAGGTGGCCATCACCATTCTTGTCGTGAGCCATGAAAGTGTTCCTCAACTGCTCTTCACTTAGAGGATTCTTTCTTGATTTCACCACCCATTTTAGAGCTTTTTGGATTTTCCCCCATGCCATAGTTTTTGCTAAATGTCTTTAATTTACAAGAGCTAATTAGGAGGAGAATGTGATGCCAAAGGGCTATACAAAAAACTCTTATATATAGGGGAATTCCAGTAGTGAGCAAAGAATAAAAAAACATGATTGGGCAAGATAATGCAAATTATAGCTTAATTAAAAAAAATGCAAATAAATATGGTCAATGATCCTTAGAATTGCGTAAAGTTGGACTTTTTTAATAAAATTTCTGAGTGGCAAATCAGACTACAATCAAATATCAGTAGTGTATAGCTTTAAGAGAATTTATTTAGTTCAGGAATCAAAGTTGTTTACCCACATGTTTCTTCTAATATATGATTTGGAATAGAAAATGATAGACCCTTTATGCAGATGTGATTCTAAAGTTTGCCCTGAGCAATACATACTGTATATTTTAGGCTACTTAATATTCTACACAAGCATCTTCAAACAATATGTTGTCTACTCGTCTAGTCGTCTATTGATTTATATTAATATTCCCTCGTTTCATTTTTCTTAATGGAGACTGAAAAAGAAAAGTGCAGAGACAACCAAATCAAGTGTGCAATAAAATATGGTACAGTGGGATTATTTCTGAAGGACAGTTCTACCACATAAGTTTTGATGATCTAGAATGTTCCAACAGCTGTACATAATTCTAATAGACTGTGGATCACATAGCATGAAGAGTTGAAGACTACTTATCTACTAAGATAGTCCTCTACTGAATGTTCAAACTTTGACAGTCAGGCACTCTATGGAATTCTTTAAAAGATCTAATGAGATTAATTCAGAAGTTCTTGCTCTGTCAAACAGTTTGATTTGTTAAATAAAAACATTTACCAGTTCAGATTGCACCAGATTCTCAGACTAATAGTTTATCTATCGTCCAATGAGACTATGAAAGATTTTAAGTTCAGTCAAACAGTTTTAGTTTCTTATAAAAACAGAAAGGAAAAAATAAAAATAAAAACTTTTGCAAGATAGGAATGCACCTTGAGATTAATTATGTTGAGATAATGTCCTTACTTCTCAGCTATGCAATTTCCAGAATTCTTCCATCAGAAACCAAAATTCTGCATACAAGTTACAAAGTGTCAACAGATGAATAGTGCTGAAAAATTCATCAGAATTCACCTTCTGAGAAACAAATAAAGAAAACATCTATTCTCGGTCCAAAGGAATCACAAATAAGAGTAATAACTTTACGTCCAAGAACCTCACTACAGTATGGCAGTATGTATACCAGTCCTCTCCTAGAACTTTCAATTCCTCATTTATCATCATGACTATAGAATCAATTAAGTCCCTGTTAGATAATCGGCAGGACTGAGTTGCCAAGTATCAAGAAGAATATAATAACAGAAAGCCCACAAAGCCAAATCAGTAAATCTTGCACGGTGCCAACACAGGATATTGCCACTACTTTTATTCTGAAAGATTTTCAGGATCAACAATCCAAACATCTGGATAAAAAGACTAATTTAGAATATCCAAAGATATACGGAACTCCCTATTTCGGAAGAAGATTCAGATAAGAGCTGGTTTAGTCAGAACGTGACATGATGGTGACCTTGAGACTTGTGAATTCCTACAGAAAAACCTACACGCAGCACAGAGAAGTCGAAAAGATGATAAGTGTATTTATAGTATGGTTGAATTTTAACATGTGAATAATTGGGTCTCTTACCCTGTACATAGATATAAAAAAATAACATAAAGAAATTATAAGAAGCAAGGTTTTAAGCATCATCCTCATTGTCCACTCCATCCAAATAATTTCTGAATTAATTTTTTTGTAAAGAGATATCTGAATCAAGAATGGCGCTATGAGCTCTATAACTACAAAGAGAAGACCCTAGAGTGCAAAATGCCTTCTGCTTGTCCTTGTCGAGGTTATTGTCACGATAAACCAAAACCCTCTTTAGCTTCTCTTGAATAACAGGAATCCTCTAAAAATACACAAAGTGGACTAGAGTTTTCCAAAAACTTCTCCAAGAGAAAAGAAATTAATATTTTGAACATGTCAGAAGTTCCGATGTCTTATCAAATTGTGTTATTCTGAACATCAATAAACTGATACAGCTGCTAAAGTCTCTTGATTTGTCAAATGACATAAAAAATGCTCAATATGATCCCTAACTGCCAAAAAGAAATGTACAAGGGTGTCTATCAGACATACAGTGGCAACCTTCTCCAGAATTTTTCTTGAAGTGGACAATGTAATGTACTAAGATATTATTAAATGCACTTTAATAAAGAACAACAATGGAAAAAATTAATCTCAGGGGAAGTTTAACCTGAAAGTGCCTTGATAAAATTCAGCTCATCTTGTATGACAACAGAAAAAAGTAACCTGCTTTTTGGTATAGTGCAGTGGCCATTAAGTTATGTTCGGAAAGAATCCAACAACATCAGTATCATACTGCTCAGGGGGGGTTTGTTGAAACATCTCTACCTAATCATGAGCTTGCAGACACTAACAAGTGATGCAAGACTATGCTGTTACAGTGAATAGAAGCAGCATGCCTTCACAAAGCCTATGTATGGCCAGGACCAGGCTGCATTAATTGTATCTAATTTGTAAGTTTGAGTATTTCTCCATCAAATTGAAAAAGATCCCTGTTTGTAAGCTTTGATATACATCAAATTATCCAAGTAACACTGCAAAAGTTAAAACAGAGCAGCAGAGCCACGACACAGAATTGTTGCATGTTACCACAATGGGGGGTTTCTTCTTAATATTGCTGAGCTTCCAGGTAGACGACATCACAATTCAACGTTTTCAAGAAAACCCCAATTAAGTAGAGCTCCAAATTCAAATTCATTCCTTCTTGCGGCTATAGCTGAATCTCACAAAAACTACTTTACCAGTAATCACCACAAGAGCATTTACCATTTTTAAAATGATGAAATCTCTTGACATCTCTCACAACTATTACTCTCTGTACTATTTTCGAAATGTACTTGATTGCATTGTGGCAGTCCCCACATATCCTGAGGTTCTTAAATACCCTAACTGTGGCTCCTACAGGAAGCTTTAAGAGCCCATAAGCAACTGCAAGTTTTTCACTGTGAGTAGTCAAACTGTGCTCTTTCTGCTCTGTCTCCATATCATGCAACACATACTTAGTATCAGGAACATATCCCAGTTCCCTTAATTTCGGTCCCAATTGCTCAAGATAGTCGTACACTTCTTGTACGTCTGGGTGTGAAGTATCATCCACCAAGAATACATTAACCTTATTTTCGACATCTATCCAACTACAAGCAGGCTCTTTTTTCACACCTTGCTCTCTCATTAACATCCTCACCCTTGCCACATCAACCCACTGGCCAGCTGCAGCATACATATTTGATAACAGTATGTAGGTACCATCATGTTGTGGAATTAAGTCCAATAGTTTTTCAGCAGCTTTTATACCAAGGTCTAAGTTCCCATGAATCCGGCATCCAGCAAGCAGAGCTTCCCAGATAGGTGCTTTTGGCTCAAAAGGCATTTTATTGATCAGTTCCTCAGCTTCCTGGAATTTTCCTGAACGACAAAACAAATCAATCATCCTCGCATAATGATCTTCTCCGGCAGAAATATGATATTTATGCATGGAATGAAAATAATGCCTCCCTTCATCGACCAACCCAGAGTGAGTACATGCAGTGATAATAGTAAGATATGTAATCCGATCAGGTAGTATCTTAGCTTTAAGCATCTGCTCAAAGAGTTCCAATGCTTGACCGCCATCTCCGTGCTGCCCAAAAGCTGCAATCATGGCATTCCAAGAAACAGAATCTATAGAAGGCATGGTGGAAAACATTAAGTCAGCATCCTCAACCACACCGCATCTTCCATACATTGTTATCAGAGCATTTGCCACTGAAAGGCTCGACTCATATCCAAAGCGAATTACTTGACCATGAAGCTGCCTCCCTTGATCTAGTGCTCCAAGATTTGAACAGGCCGTCAATGCCCCAGCATATGTATAATCACACGGCTGAAATCCTTCCATCCTCATCTTATTAAGTAGCTTAATACTTTCTTCTCCTAATCCACTTTGTGCATATGCTGCTATCATCACAGCCCAGGTCAAAAGGTTCTTCTCTGGCATTTTGTTGAAGAATTCTTTCACTTCTAAAATCTGGCCAGCAGTCACATAGCCTGACAATACTGCATTCCAGGAAACTATATCTCTTACATGCATCTCTTCAAAAATATGCCGAGCTTCACAAATTCTGCCACATTTAGAGTATAATGTGACCAATGCATTATTTATAGAAGATTGGACTTCAACTCTGTGTCTTACTCTATCTTCCTTCCGCAAAATGCGAGCATGTATCTCCTTTCCATGCCAAAACATACCAGAATCAGCACAGGCACCAAGAACATTTGTATATGTATATTCATCGTGCTGAATTTCTTCAGCATTCATCCTTCTAAAAAGGTCCAAAGCCTCTGGATACAAACTATGGTGCACATAACCCGAAATCATTGCATTCCACACAGCCACAACCTTAACACCGGTTGAATCAAAAACTTCTCGTGCTGAATCAAGGTCATCATTCCTTGCATACCCAGTAATCATTGTTGTCCATGTCAGCTCATCCTTCCCTTGCATCTCATCAAAGAGTTCCCGAGCCACACCCAACAATGAACTAGATGCAACAAAAGGCGAAGAAGCACACTTCACATACAGCGATATAAGTGCATTCAACACCGATGTAGAGCACCCCGTTCCAGACTTCACCACGGCACAATGCAGCTGGTAACACTGCCTTGCATCATCTGCAATCAAACTTAAAGAACTAAGAACACTACTATACGTAAAATGATCAGGCCTAACACCATCCCTCAACATATCCCCAAACAATTGAATCGCAGAAACACCATCACTGTTATGATTATACCCTGTGATCACAGCATTATAACACACAACATCACGAATATGAAATGGGATTTCATCAAAAATCCTTCTTGCCTCCTTCATCTCCCCCAAATTGCAGTAAGCAGACACTATAGTGGTTCTCGCTACAATATCTGGTTGGGGAATTTTATCAAACACTTGGTGTGCATACCCTAGATTCTTGCATTTACAGTATATATCAATCAGGCGGTCGATAATATGGCCTCTTGGGTTGAACCCAGAAGTTATCATGTGGGCATGGATGGTCCGAGCAAGGGACTGCGAGGTGGGGCTTGGCGGGAAGCATCGTTGGAGCGCGGCGGCGTAGCGGTTGGCTAATGCCTTGACGTCTATTTTATCCGGGAAATTGGTGCGGGTGAAATTGATAGTGTGTTGAACTGCATTTCTCATTTCTGGGTTTGTCAAAAATCATGGTCTTTCTCTCTCTTCTTGCTTCTCTTCAATGGAGGTTTTGGAAGATGGAAAGAAGAGGGAAAAAGGAATAGCACCCATTGAGAAAAGTTGAGATTTTTTGGAGGGAAATATGAAAGTTAAAATATGGTTACCAATCTCTATTTGAGGATTAAATTGGAAAATAAAAAATTATTATTAGGGTTATTTTACTCTAGTGTGAAATTGTATAAAAGTTAAGTTTTTCGACTTAGAAACTTACAGCAAAAAAGTTGATCAATATATATACATATAATACATTTGTGTTTGATTAATAAGTTACGGAGTACTTAATAACTTTAATGGTCAAAACATACTAACTTTTCAGTTCAATAAATTTGTTGAATATATACGATGAAAAACATGTCTCCAATGAGAATATGTAATATAAGTTGGTTCTGTTTAAAAAAAATATCTCCAACAAGAATGTGTTTTCACTTTAAATTAAACTTCGATTGATCTTTTTGCTCAATGGAAGCTCAAATTTGGGTATTATAATCAACAATCACCATTTAGTACCTTCAAACTTACAAGTGCTAAATTTGTTGAATCCAACTATGGCATAATGATTGTGAAAATTTTACACTCTTTGATGAGCGCATTAAAAAAGCGTTCTTTTTTAGGATCAAACACCAAACTATACTGACCATGTGAATAAACTTTGTCAAACGACAATAGAAGATCGCTTTATATGATCGATGTGGAGAAACGTCTTAATAAGTTCAAGTTAGTCTCTTTCCTCCACTGCTTATGGGAGGCAAATGCAACAACATATTTCACAAAAATTAAGATGTATTACCATTTACATGTTTTTTTTTTTTTGGTTTAACTCTTGTAACAATTAGCTCTCCTATATCATTTGTAATAGCTTTCGTTTCCTCATTACCAAAAAAAAAAAAAAAAAAAAAAAAAAAAAAAAAACCCTTAAAAATTTGAAAGAAACTACTTCTAATATTTTTTTTTTTTTTTTTATTTTATTATTTAGAGTTTGGACAGTAATAATTAATAAAATGTTTATTTTATGATATGTTCCCTAATTTGTAAGTTGCTACTAGGACTTGACAAACAAATTTTTGAAAGGTGAAAGAGAAAGAGGCGTTGACATCAGCTCAACTAGGATAATTTCTTTAGTCCCTTCACCATTTATAACCACAATCACTTGATTGTCAATCCGTTATTAACTAACAACGAACTCATCAACGAATTTGGCAATGCTAAGGTAACTCTTATTGTTTCACTGCAAAACTTTGAGTCGTCTTAAGGTCAAAGCCAATGAACACTAGTTATCTTTTTTTTTTTTTTGGGAAAAAAATACAGTAACCTAAATAAGCTCAAAGAGCAAAACACAAAAGAAGAAAAAAGACAAACAAAAAAGCAAAACTAAAACCAAGACACCCAGTCCATCACAACCAACTAAATCCTACCCTTGATCACAACATGAGCCCAAGTCAATCGCTCGCTTGATTCCTCCAATATAATGACATGAAGGTCTTTCAGGATTGTCCTTATAAACATTAACTTACTTTTGGTCCGAATTTATTACATGGTTTGTTAACCAATCCGCAGCTCAATTAGCTTTCCTATAACAATAAACTCAAGTTCGATGACATATGTCATCTAAAAATCTGTCAATGCAAAGTTTGTTATTTCAAATAGACTATAAGTGTCTTACGGCCTATTCTCTTACGTTGAAATTCAGTTTAGTTCAGCTCAGCTCAGCTCAATTCAGTTCAATTCAGTTCAGCTCCTAATTTCCTTCTCTTATAAAATATTCAGTTCAGTTCAACTCAGCTCAGTTTAGTTCAGCGCCTAATTTCCTTCTCTTATAAAATATTCATTTCAGTTCAATTTAGTTCAGTTTAGCTGAGTTCAGTTAATGAGAACAAGCCTTACTCATCCCTTTTACAATCTTAAATAATAATACTAAGGAAAATAATCAATCAATATAAATATGAATTGGTGCATGACACCAAACTATTAGCCAGCTAGAACTAATTAATCCACTTTTGAACTCTTCAACCCACCCACAAACTAACAACCCAACCAACCAACTAATTATTATCATTAAAAGTCTATATTTCACATTAACTCAATTTATTAATCACTTATTTTTAAGCCCACCAAAATCCAATAAAATACAACACTGCTGAATATATTTATTTATTATTTATTTCAGAAATTTAAATACGTAGTATCTTAACAAATTCAGATAATTTCCAAAATCCAAAAATTAATTTTTTTTGACTGAAAAATTAAAAATGAATAAAGTTTTTTTTTAATAATTAATTTGTTTTCTATTTTTCTGGGTAAATTGTCAAATTTACCATTTTCTCTCTCCTCCATTGTTACTCTTACTCCCCCACCACCATCTCCATCACCATCATCATTTCTCCACCAGAAATTCACAGACTAAGAAAAAGACACACCCAAAAAGAGAGAGAAAAAGAAAGAAAAAATACCCAAAAAAACAAAAAGAAAAATAAAAAGAAAAAGGGTAGCTTTAATTTTCTCTCTCCTCCTCAAATTTCAAACCTTTCATTTCAGATCTAGTGCTGAAATCATCTTCCCATCATTTTTATGAGCAAAACCCAGAAATTTATCCCCCCATTTTACCCCTTTTTCTCTCTCCTATTTATGATTCCTTAGTTGTGAATCAAAATTTTTTTGGGGTTTTTTTTTGAAACCCTAGAAAAATCAAAATTAAACTCTCACTCAAACCCTAGTTTTCGACAATGGCGACAAGAGGGTCGAGATTGGAGAAAGTTAAGCGGATTTTCCAGCAATTTGATTTGAATAAAGATGGTGGGCTTAATAGAGCTGAAATGGCGGCTTTAGTTGTTGCTGTAAACCCTAGGGTTAAGTTTTCCGACGAACAAATTAATGCAATTCTCGACGAAGTTTTTCGGACTTATAAAGAATTTATTGATGAAGATAAGGGTTTAACTTTTGATGGGTTGTTAAGAACTTATGATGATGGTGCTGGAGATGTTGATCGTGATTTTGAAGCATTGAATCTTGATTTGGTTGCTGGAGAAGGCGAGGATTCGATTGCGGAAGCTTCGACATCGTCGGTGGCGGATGATCGAGCAATGGAGCCTCAAAAGAAGCAGAGGACTGCAGCTTGGGCGGCGTCGCCGAATCATGGGATTGTTTTTGATGAGACGTGGAAATTGGTGGATGACTTGGAGATACTTGTAAAGCGGTTGAAAACTAAACAAGCGAAAGATGGGAAAATGAAGAATGATAATTCGGATATGTATTCGGATGCTGGGTGGTCTAGGGAGTTTGGGCCGTCGTCTTCCGAGGTTTCGGAGAGGGTGAATTGGGTGGAATCAGGGCATGATTATGCAGCATTTGTGAAGGAATTAGGTGGGTTAAGGGCTAAGGCAGACGGGGCGAGGTCGAGGGAGGAGGCATTTGATGGGCACATGGCAATTGGCAGGGTATTGTATGAACATCAGTTGTTTAAGGATGGTTTAGTGAGTTTTAAGAGAGCTTGTGAGCTGCAACCAGTTGATGTTAGGCCACATTTTCGAGCCGGGAATTGTTCGTATGCATTGGGGAAGTTTGGGGAGGCGAAGGAAGAGTTTCAATTGGCATTGGAGGCAGCTGAAACTGGTGGGAATCAATGGGCTTATTTGCTCCCTCAAATTCATGTCAATTTGGGAATCACCCTTGAGGCGGAAGGTATGGTTTTAAGTGCTTGTGAACATTATAGAGAAGCTGCTATATTGTATCCTACTCATTATAGGGCTTTAAAGCTTTTGGGTAGTGCTTTATTTGGGGTAGGGGAGTATAGGGCAGCTGTGAAAGCATTGGAAGAGGCTATATTTATGAAACCTGATTATGCTGATGCACATTGTGATTTGGCTTCGGCCTTGCACGCGTTAGGGGATGATGAGAGAGCTATTGTAGAGTTTCAGAAGGCGATTGACTTGACCCCGGGTCATGTAGATGCCTTGTATAACTTGGGAGGGCTTTATATGGATATGGGGAGGTATCAGAGAGCTTCTGAGATGTATACTAGGGTTTTGACATTGTGGCCAAACCATTGGCGGGCACAGCTCAATAAGGCGGTTTCCTTGTTGGGTGCTGGTGAATCCGATGAGGCTAAGAAAGCAATGAAGGAAGCCTTGAAGATGACAAACAGGGTTGAGGTGCATGATGCAATTGCTCATATGAAGCAATTGCATAAGAAGAAGGTGAAGGCTAATGGAGGTTCCAATGGAGAGAATTCTTTCACCATTGTTGAACCCTTGAAATTTAAGACTCTCGGTAGCAAGACTACCTCTAGACAGGAGTTGGCAATTGCCCTTGAGATCAGGGCTTTTCAGAGATTGTCGAGATTGAATAGGTGTGATGTAGATCTTTTGATGA
Organism: Chenopodium album; assembly: GCF_948465745.1. Taxonomy (NCBI): domain Eukaryota; kingdom Viridiplantae; phylum Streptophyta; class Magnoliopsida; order Caryophyllales; family Amaranthaceae; genus Chenopodium; species Chenopodium album. The sequence goes on from NC_137840.1 coordinate 70,569,603, forward strand.
GGGAAATTAGTGATAGTGATGTGCCCTTGTCATTCTCTGGTACCGGTATTCCAGAGAAATCCATTCGCAAGAATGCCCTGGAGGGAATTCTCCGCAGGCTGCTTGGTTTCTTGAAACCTGAGACATTTCAAGAAGCAATCAAAGCCATTAATGAGAGAATTCTTTCTGTGTTAGATGATTCTGGACTGTCTAGAGTGGATATTGGTATGTTTTATGCAATAATCGCTCCCATTTGTGGTGGTTCATTGGAAAAACGGAAACGTGTTGCATTCGAAGCTCTTCTGTATCGGCCTGTCAATGAGGGTAATGGGCAGCTCAGAAAATCTGATGCTACCAGATATATGAAGACGTTGAGAGCCATCTACTTTCCTGTACAAGGGTCTAGTGAGATTTTAGAAATTCATGGCGATTCAGATGCTTCTATGGTGTCTATGACAGAGTTTATTGCAATGTTTGATGACCCTGAATTTGGTTTTGGTATCTTATCCACTCTGATGAAACTGGAGAGTGGTGATCGGGTACGACATGGCCATTATATCTGTGCAGTTTGTCGCTACCCTATTATTGGTTCCCGGTTTAAGGAGGTGAAAGCTCACTTTAGCTTGTGTAATCAATGCTATAGTGAATGTAAAGTGCCTTCTTCAGTTAAGCAGGAGGAGTTTTCATTCAAGGAGTACCAAAGGGAGGCAGAAGCAGCGAAAGATAAGTTCAAATGTTTTGGTTCGAAGAAGAACTAGCCCTGAAATAATTCTGTAGTTAGTTGCATTTTGTTAATTGTGTATTAGTATTAATTTTTTTTCTTGTAAGGCTAGCTGTTTGGTGTGAATTATCTAGGTTAGATGATGTGTGCAGAAATTAATGTTGCCCTTGTACAGTGATTTTCCCCCTTGCTTCAAATGTTAATTCTTTCTGTTCAAGTTTGGATGTGCATCCTTGTTTAATCTGTTTACTGCCTTGGTTCATGCTCCGTTGATTGTTGATGGAAAATTTTCATTTTCGCTTTGTGTGCCTTCGTGCAAACTGCAAACGTGGTTGAGATGGTAGCATGACTGTCATTTGCTCATCACTTGATTTCATGATGCAAAACAGTCCCTTGGTAAAAGCTTATGTTGTTTAAATCGTTGTTTTCGTGTTTCTCAAGCTGTTCTCAGTCTTCTCATCTTGCTCTCCAGTACTTAAATGTGCACATGTAAAACATTGTTGTTCCAAGAATCTCTGCTGCTGGTTTTCAGATCACTAAATGCAGCAAGGCTTTCTGTTGCAGCAACTGCGTATAAATCGACTATATGATGACCTTATCTTTGAGGCAAAATCGGCCGCAACACTTGCAAACTCATTTTACGTTCTGAATATCCAAATTTGCCTTGAAATTGATTTTTCTTTCTTATTCCAAACTAATTGATGGATTTATCATCTCCATTAGTCATTATTTCCTTGTGTATATACTCTCATCATTCCCAAAAATTCGAATCATTTATGAAACATTACGGGATGAAAAAGCGAGTCGGACTTTAATGAACGGAGACATTCTAAATATCTTAGTAAGAATGCAAGATTCCTTTGTCTACCAATAGATAGGAATATAAGGAAGAGAGCTTGAGTCATTAGTCATTAACTCATATAAATTGTTAAATTAAAGTAAACAGAGTTTGGGTCTTTTTTTATTTTACATCTTTTTCTCAAAAAAGTGCTAAACTTTACACTTTATTCCTTTTCAAAGGACTAAAGCTTTCCTTGCTTTTTCCTGTAGTTAATTGAGGTGATTAGAAGATCTGTTATTAATACTTAAATAATTGAACTTGTTTTTATTCACCCTTTTCATTATATCATTAGCAGGTAGGAAATCATGTCCATTTGGAAGATTATGTGATGACAATGATTACTTAAACCGTCATTAACAGGATATCAATTTATCATATCTGTTGGTGGCTTACTAATAATTCATCACATTTAGTTTACTTTTGAGTCGTATTGACGTTATCAACTTAATATCATAATTAGTAGTTGATGAAGCACTCGAGTGCTATTTACGTGTTGCCCTTTGTCTATTTTTCTACAGTTTCTGTTCGGATTTAGTTATCACGTTACTAAATCCAAACAAAAGCACTACTCGTGGGATGAGGGGCATGCTGTATCATTTTTAGCATGTTTCCAATTATCTAGTAGTCTAGTACTAGTATGAATGAAATCCGAGTTGATTACATGATTAAAGTAGTCAATTTATGGTAGTTAGAATGGTCCTAATCGTTGATTAATCAATGCCAGCGAAATAATTGACACTTTGTGGACCGTTTCTTCATCTGTCACTAATTATGATGAAGCATATTTTATCAACGATGTATATGTGGATAGGCTGTAATTGTTGCATAACTCTTTAATTTGTTGCATTGTTTTGGACCATTGTTGTTTTTGATTGTGATTGAACATAAAGTGACCAAGTTATATCTTCAAGCAAGGGTAAGGTAAGCAGTTAGCTAAGTTTTATAGAATAATACTTATACGAAGTACGATGTATATACGAGTATTTATGAATTTTCTACTACGTATGTGCCTTTTGATATACGATGATAATAAATTTAACGTTGTAATTAAAAAAATAAAATTGGAGGAAGTTATAATGATCAAATATGCAACATGATTTTGTTTTTCTCAATGAAATAAAAATAGAATATAATGGTTTCGTAGGACACTAATATTAATAATTCCGTTGTAGTCTAGTTGGTCAGGATACTCGGCTCTCACCCGAGAGACCCGGGTTCAAGTCCCGGCAACGGAAACTTTTTTGTCCATTTTATTATTGAGCCATACATATTTTTGTGTTGAAACTTTTTTGAATTTTTTTTGGTCCATCTTCCTTATTTTTATTTTTTAATAGATGTCTAGCAATATGAATTATTCCATAAGAAAGATTAGCGAACAATATAAGCTTGAAAATTCGTACGGGTAGTATATAATGAAACGAAGGGAGCAACATCTTTACGCGTGGACACAATGTTGCCAGCTTTTCCTTCAACCAAACTAAACAAAATACTCCCATCACTCACTCTCTTTCTTCCTTATCTCCTCTTACATGCAAGAACCATGAACATTTCATCCGCTAAGTATGACAATAAGAAGATCAATTTAATTCAAACACCTCTTTTAATCTTCCCTCTTTGTCTCTAACTCCTTCAACCTCCCCTCATATTTAAAGCTTAAACACTTACCATGCAAATGGCGCCTAAGAACTACGCGAAAGAAAATCACCTACCACCCAACCTTAACAACGAAAGAAAAACTTCATCATTTTTAGGTCAGCAATGCAGATTTCATGCGTTATTGTGTTGTTTATCTTCCTGCATATAACCATTACACTGCCAGCTGAGTCACGCCCACCTCCCCCAAAATCACCAAACATGTTATTCAGGCTAGCCTCTCCACCATCTATGGACTACTCGCACTCTGATGAGGGAGCTATTATATCGTCAGCTTCATCTTCAGGAGAAGTACAGACTAAGGAGAGCATCCAACATCGACATCAACCACAGCAGGAGAGTATCGTAGATGAAGATGATTACGGGTACTGGAATCCTGTTCCTTACTATGACAGAGGAGATGCAGGTCCTGTTCCACATTCTAAGTTACCCCATTAAGCCTCCATGAACAATTTTCTTGGTCGGTCACTATAATCTAAACCTTACCTATCCTAAAACTGTACACGTATGAATCTTTGCAACCTAGACTAAGTTGTAACCAAGTCCTACAAATTCTAATGTACTGTTCTTCAGATTCTACAGATTTTGTATTAATGTAGCTATTAGTCAGTACATACTCTGTACGTCGTAAGTGGTATAAGTAGTTGGTTTAGTGTCAAGTTGATTCAGATTATTGACAGTTAGCTTATAGCCTTATAGAAATAAAAATTCAAGGAAGTTTGAATGTTTGATAGTATTGATGATAAGATTGGCCAATTTTGGATATGGTCTAATATTCCCTTTGTTTAGATCTGAATCATGCAATTTAGGTCAAGTGATCAGGGTTGCATTGGTCAGTCATTTTTGTTAGTTCTGCATAATCAAAGAGCAGAGTGCTAAATTCTAGAAATCAGCTTTTTCTTACAGCGACAACCAGTCTTCGGCAAGCAAATAATCATATAATCAGGCTGATTCAGCTTAAAATCTCAATGGAGGCTTAAACTATAACAAACCAATTCCAAGAAATTTCATTCCTTTTGTCAGCCATAATGAAACATATATCAAGTCATTTAAGTGTGTCAATAAACTATTCACATACAACAATATCTTAAAGTCTGAAGTATTTGACCTAGATTAACAAAATCTCTGAAGCAAATCAGATACAATTTAGCTTCTCCACTCCAACATGTATCACCAAAATGTATGAATTACTCTTCCAAACGTTCATTTGAGGCAAGGAAACAAAGGAACTGCATACCTCAAACATATTTGAACAAGGATGTCGTGTTACCTGATGAACATATTACAGCTTTAGATAACCACATTGTTTTAAGCTTCCAGCATTTGGCAATTAGTGGGATATATTGTAACTATGCTATTAAATTTGAAAAAGACAAATAAATTCATAAAATAGCATGACTGAATGAGAAAGCAGCATGTGGTATGAAAAAGCATAAGCAACTAAGCAAGTATTAGTTCAGCATATAAGTCGGTCATAGGATTTTATTCTAATGACATGATGGATTGATGTGTAATATAAAGCCAAAAATTAGTCATCAAAAGGAATTATCACAAGTATGATTGACCTTAAAAGCAAACACCCTTTCTAATAGCCATAATTAGTGATGTGAAACATGATTGTTTAAAACAAGCCAGAGATTTCTGTGCCAAGTCTAAAAAAATTAAGTCCAAAATTCTTGACAGCAAGATTGTGGATCCATATATTGCTTGTATTATCCCAGCTAAAACCCATATGCAGTTATTACTCAATAAATCTGTAGGCTGTAGGTGTGAATTAAAATTTATTCCATTACACTATCAAATCCCAAGGAAACCCCTCTTGATTTTCCAATCATTCTTGGAAGACAAGTGCATTAAAGTCGCTAATTAAAGTTTCTTCTAACTAATACAACCTTTGTCCAGAGTTCTGTCTTGCCTTAACATTTCTTATTTATTTTTAATGTGAGGAGCTTATAAGGGGAATTTCAAAATGCTAATTCTCTACATCATAAAGGCAAAATCATGTTTTATGCTTCTAGGAAGAGAGAGAGAGAGAGAGAGAGAGAGAGAGAGAGAGAGTGAAGGAGGGGGAGGGGGTGGACGATGATTATGAAAAGAAAGCATTTAAAAGTGGCTAAAAAAAAGGTGCTTGGGAGTAAGTGAGAGGATAACCAATAACATACCTACATAAGATGTATGGATGATGGGCCAGTAACAGCAGCAACTTTCTGAGCAAGTTTGGCTTCATCACGGTACAGTTCCTTCAAATCTTTCTTCAAACGTCTAGCCTCTCGCTTTTCCTCCTTAACAGCAGCCTACACATAAACATTTGCAGTTTAGCCCTGTTAAGTACAAATCTAGTACTTTTTTTTCAGGGTAGGGGAATAAAAGTAAAACATGATTGAACTTTACCAGACTACAAGGCATAATACCTTTAATTAATTAGGACAGGATTCTTAATAAGCATATGCACTAAATTCTAAATTGGATTTTCATCTATGTGGAAACCTCGCGACAAGGGTGTGTACAAAACAATTAACAACTGTCTAACAGTGAATATATTTTTCTACAAAATGAGTACCTTTCTTTCTTTTTTCTCCTCCTTGGTCTCCTGACCATGTGGTTTTCTTTTTGGCACCTCTGGTTTGGCAACTACTTTTGCTGTCTCTTTAGGTTCCTTCTTTCCATGAGGCAAGTAATCAACAGGAAGTTTCGCCTTTCCTCCAAGAGTAATAATCTTGTCAGAACCACTTTTCAGCGCCCCGGAAAATGTCTCAGCCAGTATTTTCTTCCGATTTCTTCCAGGAGCTCCAATTCGCCCTGGGTGATTGTCAAGATTCGAGTATGTAGAGACAATGGTCTCACAATCCCAAATTTCTGACTCATCACTACTTTCTTCAACAATTACCACTTCTTTATCATTTCCATCCTCATTCTCATATTTCTCGGCATATTCGGCACAACGGCGAAGTATTTCAACTGGAGCTGTGTAATTTCCATCAAATTCTAAATCATCATCCACACGATCTTTGAGAACACTATTGAGCTTTTCTGCAAGCGATATATCTTCGTCTTCTACATAATTTTTATAATCATCATCACTATCTGACCCATATTCTTGTTGTTCAAGCTGCCAAAAGACCACAAAGGAAAATACTATTAGCAAGCTATAGAGGATGTACAAGATAAACAAGCCTTGTACACTATAAATTTTAAAAGAACCATTAAGTATTGTTGTCAGAAGCATAGTATTATTTTGAGAACTAAACACCCTATTAGTCAGAATTGTGTCTCAGAAATAATAGGTAGATACCAAAAGAGCACTAGCTTCAGAGAGAAGATCTTACAATATCAAACTGTTGGTCAAGCAAACGCTGAGGTCTAGTATCTTCATTAACACTTCGAACCAACTCCACCATGGAGTTATTGGCTACTCCAGTTTGAACTTCAGCGCGAAGATTACTAATCGAAGACAAACTCTCCTCTTCATACACATCTCCTGTTTCCTCTGAATGATTTGCAAGAACAACAAAATCCTCCTCCAATTCATCAATATCAGAACCAAATTCTGATTCATTGTCTTCAAGTAAATTAGCAATTTCTGGATCTACTGCTTTTTGTACTTTCACAGTAACAGTTTTCTCTGCGACATTATACAATGTTTTAGGACTTGTAATTTCACTTGCCTCCTTTATCCGTACTCTTGAAGCATCATATGCCTGAGATCATAGTAATCACTAGCTAAGATTAGTACTTATCCCCAAAGTGTTGACCAGCAAGTCCCAAAAAATAAACATAAGTTAAAAAGACCATGACAAAACAAGAAAAATGACTACTTCATATCCAAAACAATACTCCGACTCCTATTTCACTTTTAGCACAATAACCAATGTACACATTCAAACATAAGTATCTTCAAATACGTATTAGTGTATTACAAAGAATTATAAATATTGATATTGTGAAACTATACATTAAGATAAAACAAGCAAGACCACACATATATCAAGAGAGTATTAAGTTCCATGTATGTTGCAAATCTTGCAATCTATAAAGATTTCAAATAACACAATAAAAAAGGAACCAAGGCAGTAGTTGTTTACAATTAAGAATTTCTAGGTTAACATGTTGGAATTCTAAAATGACAAAGTTCTAAGCTTTCATAAAACAAACATAGGTCATTTTTATTCTGAGAAATGTGACCATTTTTCAAAACATGTTAAATAATAAACTTGCTTAAAACATACTTCGTACAATCCTTCCATAGTTCCATAAGTAATTATCACATTGTACTCAAATTTCATAATAGAAACATAGGTCATTATTATTCTAAGAAAAATGACAATTCTTAACACATGTTAAACAATAAACTTACTTACTAATTATGAACTAAGGGCCTGTTCTCATTGACTGAACTCACCTGAACTAAAATGAATATTTTATAAGAGAAGAAAATTAGGAGCTGAATTTCAACGTATGAGAACAGGCCTTAAGTAACACTTCAAACCATATTGCAAAAGTAAACGACTACAATATCATCTAACAAAGACATAGCAAGAATCACCTTAACATCATTAGGCAATTGATGAAGTTCAGCCTTCGGATTTTCATAATACGATGAGCCACCACCGGTATTCCGAATCTCCCTCAAATGATTAAGATAATTATAACCATCATCAGGGAATCCAAGCTCCAATATCTCCCTCCTTACATGATCAGGTAATGTACCTGAACCCCTAAACCCTTCATAACCCCCATCCTCAGGGGCATCAGCATAAATCGACTCCGGATCGTCCGAGTAATCCTCATCATCATTCTCCTCATCTAACCCATTAATCTTAACCCGATTATTATCGACACGAACAAAAACCCGGTCATTTTCCGGCTCCTCAACATATATAGGATCAGAAGAATCCCGTGAAAGAAGCTGAAAGGTTGCTGATTTTTTCTTATCAAAAAACTTCTTCTTCCCCATCTTTATACCCTACCCACAAACAATTCAATAAATAAGTATATTATTCAAAAATTACGAACTCGTAATATTTATCAATTATATAGTCCTTCAGTTTCGATTATATAAATCGCAAGACTAAATTTTTGCAGAAATTAAATTTCTTTGAATAACCCAATTAATATTTCCATTGATTAATCGAGCTTAATTTGCTGAAAAATTAATAAAATTAAAAAATTTCATCCTCTATGTTTGATTTTAAGCTTATGTTTCTTCCTAAGTAAGGTGAAATTAGCTAAATTAAATCAAAAAATTAAGTAAATATATAAAGAGGTGAAATTAAAGTGAACTAGAAATTTGAGTTTGTACCTTTTCAAGCTGCTTCTGTTGTTGCTGCTTGCGAAAATGGAGATAAAGAGGGAGAAGGTTTTGTTAGGGTAAAAGGAGCTTGGGAAGTGGAGAAAGAGGAAGAAAGAGTGATGGGTAGGGCATGTATCATATGGGAAGTTTGAAGCCCAACAATTTAAGCTTAATATTTAGCCCAACAATTTGAGCCTAATAGAGAATTAGTCCAAACTACTTTACCTTTTAGGTTCGGATGATATCTCGAGTTATCAGCTTTATTAAGTGAACAAAAGAAGAAAAAAAATAACGCTATGTCGTTGTGAACAAATTGATTTTTTTTTTTTTTTTAATTGTGTTGGTGGTTCATTAATCATTAGCTAGATAGAGATTTACAAAGTAAATTAAATCTTTTGGCAAATCGATTGTGTGAACAAAAAAAAAAAAAAAAAAAAAAAAGAGAAAAATGAAGAATTTGATCTACAAAGAAACTCCATTCAATTTTTGGTTAATACTGTAAAAGTAAAAACAAACCAAAGTTAAGCTTAGTTATATATATATATATATATATATATATATATATATATATATATATATATATATATATATATATATATATATATATATATATATATTTTTAAACAAGTTATTCGTTTAGCCCTTTATTAGTAGAATACTCATCGTTAATAGCATTAGAATCAATTATTCTTAGATACATGAAGTAAATAATTACAAAAGTTTATTTTTGAGTATGGTTTGATAACTTTTTTAACCCAGTTAAACAAGATTAGTTGGTCCAAATTAAGTGTAATAAGTTAAGTTCAGATAAAATGAATCGAGCACATAAAAAAAAGACAATTTTGTTTTATTTTATTTTTGACACGACTCAAGGATAAAATTGGAAATTCGTTAATTTTTAGTTAAGAGTTCGGATAAAACTCATAAAAGACTCCAACACATACTTTCTCTCCATTTTTCGGATTTCGTAAATCCTCAATCGAAAATTTGTTTCCGCCATAGCTTCGAAGCTCGCGATTGTACTGAACTTTTTCCGATTGGTATTCTCTCGCTCGTTCTTTATCTCTCTATTTTGATTCGATGAATTAGTATTCGAAGCTCTGATTATATTCATGTTTTTGTTTTTCATAATTCATAGATCCATTAATTTTCTGGATTTAGGGTTTATATTTGTTGTAGATTCAAGTATTTTCCTTACTTATTTATATTGCTATCATCCTTTTTTCTGTGTTTGATTATTAGTAATAGGTTGGCGGTTAGATTTAGGGTTTTGGATCAATTGATTATGAATAGTATTGCCAATTTTGTTCCTAATTTCTTCAAAATTTTATGAACTTAACTAATTTTATGGATTTATCTCAAAATTTGTGGTAGAAATTCTGTTTTTCGTTGGTTTGTTTCTCGCTATTTAAATGAATGTTATTGGTAAATTTTTCATCTTCTAATTTATGTGTGATGTTAAATTTTTGCGTGTAGTCTACAAAATCTCATTCTTTCAGCTAATATATATGTCAATGAAGCAATGCATTATCTGGTTTCACACACACACAAAAAAAAAAAAAAAAAAAAAAGGGCAATGCATTATCTTGTGCTGCTCTGCATTATTTATCTTTAATTATCTCTGTCGTCATGGCTAATTAGTTACATTCCGCTGCCTCCGGAGCTTGTATTGATGAGTTTTAAATGATACTGTATGATGTAGAGCAGTGGTGGGATTTGAAAATTATGTTCTTGATGGTAATGGTATTTAAAATGCTGCTTGGTAGTCTCATTTCCTTATTTTCTGTTGAAAATCTCGTGTATTGGTGTTTTAATGCGGTCACGCCATATGTTGTTCTACTGTTTTGCAAATCAATGGTATGTTTTTAAAGTTTAATGATAATTGAAATAGAAGACATATCTGCCAATCTGCCATCTGGTGTTCTCGAGTATTTCTTGTGGACGTATGTCACACTAAGCTTCAGTGAGGCTCTGGTGTATTTGCGGATGGGTGTATAATTTTATCTGTGGAGAACCCAGATGTCTGAGGGAGGAGTGTCCAAATTAAGTTGCTTGTAACAATATTGTTAATCTTCGGTGTAGTCTATGATCCTTCTATTTCACCTTTTCGTAGTGATAACTCTCAGCCTTCTGTAGATGCAGTGAGTTGAATGGGTCTATTCTGTATCTGAGTTTGGAAGGAAGATGGTAAAAAGCACTGATTTGTGGGGGAGTTCTCCTAAACTCTGTAGTTTTTCTTGTGGCGCTTGAATTTTTTGGGGTGTGTTGTTGTTGTTGTTGTTGAGGTTTTTGTTATAACTAACAAGGTGTGGTGTGGATTGTTGAACTCTATGTGTGCTGTAGTTGGTTTTTGTTGGATAGGGACTTATATGTAGCATTGGAATTTGGTTATGGACAATTAGTGGATTGATGGGGATGGTTTTTGGCAGGGGAGCTTCAGGTGCTGGTTGGAGTTGAGTGTTGGCGTTTGAAGATCAGTTTGTTTAGAAAGGGGAAGAGAGGAATTGAAGATGAGTTCGCGCAGCAGGAGTCAAAGCCGTAGCCGTAGCCGTAGCAGAAGCAGGAGTCCTCGAGATCGTAGAATGCGATCTCAACGCCCTTCTTTTCGTGATGCTCCATATAGGAGAGATGCACGTCGGGGTTTCAGGTGGTTTGATTTTAACAATGCTCTTCAACTGTTTGTTGGGTAGTGTAGTTGGAAAAGAATAAAAGTTGCATAAATTTGGGGGAGGGGGAGAAAAGAAAGGAAAGTAGTTGCTAAATGAGATGATTAATGAACTGATCAGAGTTTCAAGAGCAATTACACTAAGCTGTATTGCCAAAAGGAACCATGTATTCCTGAAATTATCATGTATGGTAGATGATGTGTGTGTGGTTTTAAAATTTGTACTATCCTTTTCCTGGTTATATTACCCAGTGCCAGTGCTTGAGGGTTTGAAATGTCCGATTAAGCTCCTCTGAACTTGTAGGCAAAACTTGGTATTTGTTCAGCAGCATAATGAATTCTTGAGACATACTGCTGATAATTTACAGTTTGTATACTGGAGTTCTGGGAACCTGAGCAAGTTGTGTCTTGCCTTTAATGGTTCACAATGGCTTCATACTTTGGCTTCTCTACAATATATTATCCCATTTCTAATTTCTTTTCTATTCAATATTTTACTAGTGCTGGTTTCGTGCTAGCTTTAGTGGTTGAGAGTCACTTTCGTAAGTTCTTTTTGTTCTTTATAGTCTCCATCAGTTCATTCTTCAGCTATATTAATTAGGCCCTAAAGCCCTATCGGGCAATGTTGTATATACCTTCAGAACCATCATTAATAAGAGAGAGAGAAAATTATTTACGGTTGGTGTACAATATATTGTCTTCTTTTCCTTTCTAGCTTGCACAACTCTCTGATTTGTACAGATAAAGGTTGAGAATATATGTCAATTTTGGAAATGATCACAGTTGTTTTGCTAAGTTGGGACCTGGGAATAATGAAGCTAGTTACTATAAAAGGAACTGTCGTGTATGATTTAAAGTATCATGAGAAATTATGTTGTGATAAGCTGATAATGTTTTATGTCTTACGGTTAAGATGGGACCTATATTTGGGGGTTTTTAGCTGCTAGATTTATCTTATTATCTGTATTATTCAAACTGCAGTTTTCATTTTCTTTCAGATAACTTCGTTTTCAATACATTTGGGTTAGGTTAATTATTGTTTTAAATTTTCAGATATCTTACACGTCAATAGAATAGCCTCTCCCCTAACACTAGCAGTCTATGTGTGGCATATGTTTGGCAGTTTCTGTTTATAATTAGTCGGATCTTTTCATTTGATGCTAACTTCTATTGGATATATTGCAGCCAAAGCAATGTCTGTAACAACTGCAAACAGCCTGGTCACTTTGCTAGAGAATGTACAAACGTTGCTGTTTGCAACAACTGCGGCCTCCCTGGGTATGAATTATTTTATTCAGTTAGAATCTATGCCTTTTTTATGCTTCCTTCTGCATGCCTAACTTGTGAAACTGATTAGCAGAATAGATGATCTGAAAAGACTAATAATGTGAATACCTATATAAATGCAGGCATATTGCTGCTGAGTGTACCACAAAATCTCTTTGCTGGAACTGTCGTGAGCCTGGGCATATGGCCAGTAACTGCTCAAATGAGGGCATCTGCCATGCATGTGGCAAAGCTGGGCACCGTGCCAGAGAATGCCCGAATCCTGAACTCCCACCCGGTGACTTGAGACTGTGTAACAATTGCTTCAAGCAAGGCCATGTTGCTGCGGAATGCACAAATGATAAGGCATGCAAGAATTGCAGGAAGACAGGACACCTTGCTCGTGACTGCTCTGATGAGCCCGTTTGTAACTTGTGCAATGTCTCTGGCCACGTGGCCAGGCAATGTCCGAAAGCTGATGTTCTTAATGACCGGGGCAGTGGTGGTGGTGGTGGTGGAGGTCGTTATGGTGGTTTTGGAGGAGGTGGTGGTGGACATGGTGGAGGTCGTTATGGTGGTTTTGGAGGAGGCGGTGGAGGATATCCCATGGGAGGAGGAGGGGGTTATCGTGATATCATCTGCAGGAGTTGTGGCCAGATGGGACATATGAGCAGAGATTGCATGGGCGGTCCAGCTATGGTTATCTGTCACACCTGTGGTGGTCGAGGACATATGTCTTATGAATGCCCTTCAGGAAGAATGATGGATCGCATGCCACCGAGGAGGTACTGAGATGGCATATCTTATTGATTACACTTTGGATGATGGAATTGATTTCCATGAAGTTCGTTGACCGAATAAAAACTTGTATGTTGTCGTGCTTTTTTTGTTTAGTCAGTCATTACAGAATTTTTGGTGACTTTGTTGCTGCCGTTTTGGTTTTGAATTTCCTGTTGAGAATTTATAGAGCTATTAAGTTTTGTGTTTTTTTTTTTTTTTTTTTTTGGATATAGCTATTATGTTATTGGCTAGTTTGAATTTACTCGTTTAGTTATTGTGTGCTACAGAAGTGTGTGCTGCAAACTATAGAGAAGGCTGATTGTATTTTAATATTTTTATTGCCCTCTTGATTGTGATTGATGTTCGTTTTTTTTCTGTTAACAAGCTTTAGGCTCTTTTGATGAGATTCTACCAGACCTCAGAAATTCAATCTTTTCCAGCTAAATTGATGCTTACAAGGTCTCAATGCCAATATGCTCTACCTCATCAATTAGATTCTTAGAGATTGGACTGCGCCCAGCGAACCTGTATGGCCTTGAGAATTCCATCCTACCTTTGAAATTAACATTACATCTATAGACATGTCCTTGAAAGCATTCTGTGAGAGGTTCTATCCCATTTTCCATAGGAAATTTGTCACAGAAAACTCAATTGTTCGAGAACTCTGTGGGGTTCAATACCTTATTTGGTAGGAAACTTGTCGTCCTTAGAAATATTATACCTTTCTGAAAGAAGCTGAATAACTCCATTCCAGATAGCCTGGCCAACTCTCAGAGTTATTCAAGTTGCATCTTGAAGTGGTAGGGAATTCCAGCAGAAGTTCATTTGATCAAAAAAACAAAACAAAACCCTATGCCATTTTTTTTTGTATGTTCTGTTCCTGGCTTCCTGTATGGCTTCAGAGCCAATATTCTCTTGCCTTTGTTCTTCAATATATCCAATCCCTGCTATCGGTTCTCTGATGTTGCTTCTCAGCTGACTTATGTGAACCATCCAATAACGAATTAGGGAAGGTTGCCGCGTGGACTAGTTTTTCCAAACCTCTCATACATCAAATTGAGCTGGAATGATTTTAAAATTCAGTTACCAAATTGGTCTACCAACGCAGGACAAATATATCTTCAAGAAAATCTATTTTCCGGTCCTTTAGCTGAAGACATTTTTGAACTGATGCCTAGCTTGGGGTAAATGGGTCTTCCTTTGATTCTTTTTGGTAGCATTATCCCACCATAAAGTTGCGGAGAGATATTAGATTGTCGGGTAAGAACAAATAAACTGCAGATTATAAATTTCGCAAACAATAAATTTTGATTCGGGCATGTGGAAATTCCACATTCTGTATCGTACTTTGTCGAGCATCAATGCTGTTAGGTATTGGGGCAAACAAGTTTTCAGGAAGCCTACCGGCAAGGATCGGAAGAAACACTGTCAATTCTACTTACTTCAGTGCATGAAAACAACTCATTCTTAGGGAAAACCCCTGTTGAACTATCTTGAATACCTTCGTTTCCTTTTATCTTTCTTGGAATAATTTCTTAGGTACTATACCAAAGTGTTTCAGCAACTTGTCTTCCTTAGTGAACGAAGTAGCTATGACATATTCTATGATGTACAAAACTATGCAATCATATTCCTGCAAGTTTGCCCTTGCTTGCTAACTTTCTTCTAGTGCTTGTACTTATTTTACAACAACTTGGAGGACTGATTTTTCATTGCTATTGTGCTTTAATTATGTAATTTCATGCAATTGAACTAGATGATGCTAACTTTAAGCAAGTCAATTGGAAACTATTATAGAATCACTTAGTTTTTTTTTATCCACATGACCATAGTATGTATATCAATAAGTCTTATGTATATCTTAATTGAAATACATATACATATACTGTTTAATTTTTTTTTTTTTATATAAGTAGAATGAAGGACAAAACGTCAATAATAGCCTAACTTAAAACTGAAAGTAAAAAAACTGACAACGATGAACACTTACAGCCAACCCATGAACGGGGACAACCCAGAAACGAGGAACCTTTCAAATACGACATACAGAAAAGGCAAATCGTTTAGTAATGTTGGATCCAATTACACCGACCAAAATCATTATCGCCTTGTTCCAAGACTATTTTTTTTACACATTGCCGATTTCGCCATCAATACAAATACTATACAATATACATTAATACTATACGTACTTATGCAGCATTGTAATGCTTTGGCACAATCTCCCGCGTTTAAACTCAACCCGTGTCAAAAACCAACCCTTTACAACGACAAATGGCGCATTTCCAACTTCCTCAAACCTTCCATAACCGACCTCAACTCACTTCTCAAGCTTCTTCAATGGCGGTTTCATCAACTTCCTTCACTCAGAACCTCGAACTTTGCTCAAATTTCCAACAATGGAGGTCTCAATTCTGGATTCAACTCAAAAATACGCAGCTTCAGGATTGTTCGCACTTGCCCTAAATCAATCTCAGCTTCATCAATGTCGTCTTACCTCTACTCTTCCTTCTCCCGACGACGAGCCTATCGGCGCTGGAATGAGCGCCGCCGCTACTTCCTCCGTCTCCGATCGTCCTTATCTTTGGATTCATGAGGATTCCGGCTTGCTTCTCCCTGTTTTCAAGTAATTCTCTCTCCTATAATTTTGATAATTTGATTTTTTTTTAGGGTTTTGATTGTGTTTTGTGATTGTTGTTGATTTCTTTCTATTTTTGGAAGGTTTATGAAGGTTGATGATAAAGCATGGGATGGTTTGAAGGAGACTGCTGGAACTTCCTCACAAATTAGTCATCATGTTGATTCTGTATGTATCACTCTTTTATTTTCTTTTAAAACAAATTAATGTAATTTCTTTGCTATGATTAGTAGTTATGAGTGGAATAGCAGTTGAAATTTGAACTCGAAATTTGATGATGCTTACTATCATGACAATTTTTTTGGCTGCTTATTTGCTCTTTTATTGTGAATTTTTCTGCATTTGTGAATTACAATTGTACATTAATAATACTGACATCAAAATGCTAAGCTCGTCTATAATGTTAGCAGAAGTGATGGACAATGATGATGAATTGATGAGTGTAATGTGTTAAATGGTTTGAGAAGTCATGATGGTGTCCATTTTGGAGAAACATTTTGGGTTTATACATGAGCCATTTGGTATAAAAGCAATCAAGCGATAAACTTATGGAGTTATAATGTGTAAGGATCAAGAATTTACACTTTGCTATTGAGAATAGTTATGGCAATGTACCCAGGGTGGTACTTTGCTGGGCATTGATAAAGAGAGTTGTATCACTATATATACCGACACCACCAAGGATGAGTGGTGGTGACGAGGACTAATGTTAGGGGTGATGCAATAGTGTGTTTGAGAATATTTCATTTAAGATTGTATTGTAACAAACAACTGCACTAGTTGCAGATTCACGGTTATTTAGCAAATTTTGTGCAAGATGATTTTCCATGGTATATTTTATTTGCAGGTGATATTGTTTCAGTTGATGAATTTAGAGTAGTAGTTAATGATGAGACAGAATTATGTAGACAAGAGTTACACATTGGAGGTGTGAGGCTGGGTCGAAGTAAATTGAATTATTTGAAGTGTAAATTTGGTGTGAAAAAGGGTTCTGATCAGGATATTGTGAAACTAGATTGAGAGAGAATTTCCAACCATTAAGTCAGTGAATGTTTGAGTGAAGAGATATTGACCAAGTGGTTGCTAATTAACAAAAAAAGTGAAAGAATATTGTTGAAATTTTTAGGAACAGGAAATCAACAATGTCTGTGTAGGACCCTACATAAAAGAATGCTGACTGGAGTGAGTTTTGTTCTCATTGTTGCCACTACAGATTTCCACATTGATTTGGGGGAGGGGGAATGGCATTAAGTACATAGTGCTTCTCATCTTTCAGCTCCATCCGTACACCGTCCTTAAGGTAGACATAAAATAAAAAAATATTTTGTTGGTCACACATTTGCTTTGTGGAGCTAATATGTTTTTGGGTTTTTCTCATTGGTAGTCATATACAATAGCATATTCTCATTGGTAGCATAAAAAATCACCTAAAATTATTCTCTTTTGTTTGCTGGAAAAAAGTAGAGTTCTTTTCTGTTGCTGATTAATTTCCTGCTTTGAGCTCTTTAGCTGTAGTCACGAGGAAAAATTCCATATACTTCCTCCATTTTCTTTTAGATGCAACACACACTTTCTCACGGTATTTAAGAAATGTGGGGTTCACATGATATAATACACTTTAAAATTAGATGAGTGGTTGTTAGGAGTGTAATTTAGTGGGCCATGTGCTTTAAATAAGGGAAATAGTGTAGTTTTTCCCTAAAGTAACTTTCCTTTTATAGTGTGTTGCAAGTATTGTGACATTTCCTTTTTAGGGAAGTGTTGCAAGTAAAAGAAAACGGAGGAAGTAACATTTTATAAATGATAAGTATCTATATAGCTGCTTTGTAAGAACTTCTATCATGACATTTCATCCTCTTTATTCCTCATAAACAGTAGAATGAATCATATACGGACAATGGCAACCACATTAAGTTCTTTTATTTATGTTCATTTTAAATCACTGTTATTCAGATTAAGAATTTAAGATGTTATATGATACGTGGAAAATTATTATCGAAGCTGAAAATACCCCTTTACTTTTGTGAGCTTCTCATTGACCATTTTTTAATTTAAGATAGCATGATATACTATGGTAGTCACTCGGTCTTCATGGTATAAACAGTTTTTAAAGTTACTTTGTGATGGAAGAGCCTTAACTTCAGAGGTTGCTGCTAAAGAACTTGCTCTGTCAAAGCTTGTTGATACCATGGTATCTAGCATGGAGGCACGTGATGCAACTATTGTTAATTATGGTGAAAAGTTGGAAGATGAACTTTTATGCAGTGAAAGGTACTCTGACTCTGCAGAATCTCTGTCTGAAGAAGCCACAGAGAGAGTGAATCTTCACAAATCTGTGAAAGAACAGATGAAAGATACGTGTAAAAGCCATACTTATGAAAAACATGTCGAAAGTGCAGACTCACTTAGTTGCCCTCGCAAAGTGACTGTCTTGTATGAGCTTCTTTCTGCATGCCTACTTGGCACCAACGAAGAAAACAAAAAGGCTTCTCAATCTGTAAAGGGATATGATTCTCGGCATCGTGTTGCTCTACGACTTTTAGCAACTTGGCTGGATGTCAAATGGATTAAAGTGGTTAGTTTACCTGTTATTGTAATGTATTTAATACGTCTTTTAAGGAACTCTCATGTGAATCCTTAATATTTAACATATATTGCAATATAGGGGCTATCTATTACTTTTGCTAAATTCATTTTTTTCTTTTTCATAGGAAGCATTGGAGATAATATTAGCTTGTTCATTGATGGATATAATCAAAGGAGAAGTCGAAAAGAGAGATGATAGTGATCCTTGGGTCAAATGGAAGCAAGGTGGCATGATTGGTGGAGCTGCTTTGGCTGGGGGAGCAGTGTTAGCTGTATCTGGAGGTATATGCCTTGTGTCTGTAGAGTGTAGAGTTGTAGACTATAGTGGTTAAAACTATCATAAATCTCAAATAAGTTGAAAGGACTTGGAAGTTGGAACCAGTTCTCACTACTCAACTTCTCTTCTGATATTGCAGGAGTAGTTGCACCTGCAATCGCTCAGGGGCTCAGCACTGTGGCTCCAACATTGGGAAGCCTTTTGCCTGCCATTGGTGCAAGTGGATTTGCTGCAGCTGCTACAGCTGTTGGATCTGTTGGTGGTTCGATTGCTATAGCTGCATCTTTTGGAGGTAATTATTCGGTTTCTTCTTTCATATCTTCCTTGACATTATTCCTTAGTCTCTTTTTTTTTTTTCCATAGTCATTGCAGAGTAAATCTCAGTGTGAAAATTTGTTTGGTTGCATTTTTGCTACATTATATTTCAAACTCCAGCGGCGGGAGCTGGACTTTGTGGTAGCAAGATGGCTAATAGAATTGGAAATATTGAAGACTTTGACTTCATAGCAATTGGTGAAAATCACAAGAAGGGGGTAGGTTCCTCTGAATTACTGCTTATGTATCACTCAGAATCTCCCTCTGGCATGTAAAGGATAACTGGTATCACATAGCAACTACTGAGGAAAAATATTAGTATTATCATAAGTTTTGCAATTTTTTCTACTGAATTTAAAGTATTTATATTAGTATTAATCTGCAGCATCTTGCAGTTGGAATAATGGTATCTGGACTTGTTTTTGAAGAAGTAGACTTTGTGAGACCTTGGGAAAGTCAAAACATTAACTTGGAGAGGTAAAAATGTTCTTTAAGTGTTTACTTTGAAAGGTTTGAATAGTGTTAAGCTTTATGGCTTGATGCAATTGTGATCCAAGCCATGCAACACAATATGTACCCTTTTTTGGCATTAGAATCGCCTTAACCTCTGCATTTGATTGTATACTGCATTCACATCAATAGCTTACCTCATCAGGTTTTAAAAAAAAAAGTGTACATGATGTATGTAGGCTTTCTAAGTTCTTAACCTTACTTTACTACAAGCAGGATCCAGATTTTTTCAATGTATTGACTATTTATTTCTTTGTAGTTTTATTTATAAAGAGTGTGGCTTTTATGGCTTCTTTGAGTGGTGACTGCATGGCAATTGGCAAGCACTTTTTTGCTGAAGGATCTGACCTAGTGCTAAATTCTCTAAAAGATAATAACTGCACGGCTGACATAATATCCGTACATTGACAAAGCACCATGGATAACAACCTCACTAAGTTAATTCTTTTGGCATAGTTTGGGAGAATTTCACCCCTTTGGATGCCCCCTTTTTTGGGCAGTACTCCTCTTATGTATTGATTGTTAATTAGCAACATGGCTCTCTTTGCTTCTTTTTTTTTTTTTTTTGATGCTTTAAGGGTAGTGTTAATAAGTTGCAGACTGTTTGAGGTATCTTACAAAGTGCTAGGCTGGTGGAGAGATTTGTAGTGCTGCTCTTATCCAGCCAATCCAGGCTGTCAGCACAGCTTATATTCCATGAAAGTCTTCCTTCTGTATTATTAGAGCTTTGTTTATTTCAAATCATTGTCACTGATGTACCTAATCTCAAGGTAGTCAGTCTCAGGAGTTTTCAAGCATATACATATTCACATTAGATGTTTCATTGCTCATTTGTTTTTTCCCTTAAACTTGCTATCTTATAAGATATTGCTTCTTATTTGTCTTGGTGGTGACTAAACTATGTGTCGCCGCAAAACTTCTACTTTTTGTATTGGTTATGTTAAATTCCTTGCGTGACTTTTACAGTTATGCATTACACTGGGAATTCAGCAATTTGGCTGCACTTGCTACTGCGGTGCAGGACTTAATTGCTTCAGGTGAATTTTCTTAGACTTTCTTCCATAAGCAGTGTTTTTAAAACTTCAACCAGTGGCCTGCTTGCTCTGACTGATTTCTTCCATTGCTGTCTCGCAGAACTTACTTCACATTTGATGAGTTTGGGTGCCATGATGACTGTTATAGGCACAGTTATGTCAGCCCTTACTATTCCAGCATCACTTATTGCTGCAAGTGATGTTATTGACAGCAAGTGGGCAGTTGCATTAGACAGGTTGTCTCATCAGCATTATGTTTGGTTGAAGTGTACAGTGTGCTTCTGTTCATTATCATGCTGTTAACTTTTTCACAAGACCTTGATTATTGTTTCTAGCAACCCTTGTAAGCTTCTTTTGTATTGGTATTTAGCTTGCATTACCTAATCCAGTTTGTTATGAGGTTCCGGAGAGTTATTGAGTCTCATGCGTTGAGCTTTTTACATGTCTGAAACTATGAAACCTATAATTTGCTCCCTATTCCTGTTGCAAATGGAGGCATGGTTAAGCGGCATGAGTCTGTAGCCTGTTGTTAATCAATTAAGCCTCTCTTGACTTAAATAGCCAAGTTTTGGACACCCTTCTTAAAAAATAAATCTTTTTTTTGATCCGGTCCTGCATGTGAGAGTTTTCAGGTTTTAATTTTTTGCAAAGACCTTTTCATGCTGATGGAGATGATTGCACAGAAGATACTTTTTCTGTTGGGCAGCCTTGTTATCTATTAACTTTTCTGTCTTAATATGATTTTATAAATTCTCCGTCAGTTGTAGATTATTCAATGCTTTCCCAATTATAGATTTTTGGAACTGCCCTTTTGCGATTACTGGTTTATTGCATTGACTTAAACCCTCCTATGTTGCTCTAGGTAGCAACTTTTTGAGAAGGATTGGGATGATAGTGATAGTAGTTTGTTTAACTTGAAAAAGGAATATCAAAGTGAGCAGAATAGCTAGAAAGTTCTATTGAGATTCATTTTTGAATATTTCCACAGATCAGACAAAGCTGGTAAGCTGCTTGCAGAGGTGCTGCTGGAAGGACACCATGGAAATAGGTAGGACTTATTTCTATCTGTTAAATCAACTTTTGATATCTACTCTTATTTCCCCTTCTTCATCACATTCTTTGACCATTGGGGTTGAACTTCCTTAAACGTTAATTATGTATGTCTGCAGACCAATTACACTAATAGGTTTCTCAGTTGGGGCTCGTGTGATTTTCAAGTGCCTCCAGTATCTAGGTGAAACAGAAGGAGGTCATGGTAAGTCAGGCGTTAGTTTAATGTTAACTTAGATTCTAGTTCTTGGCATTGTACTGCATGCTTTATTTAGCTTTTCTTTCCATTACCTTTTCCTAGGCAGGACTGTAGTGGGGGTTGGTATAACTCAAGATTTGTTTAAATTTACAATTTAGCAGTAACAATAACATGTTTGATCATGCTAGATGGGCTCGTGGAGAGGATTGTTCTTCTTGGTGCACCAATTTCATTGAAAGATGAGAATTGGATACTTGCAAGAAAGGTACTTTCTGAAACATCTCTAAGCAATGTTCATTTGTTTGTTCTTAGCTGAAGGGAAATAATAATTGTTCAGTCAAAACATGTCGAGAGAAATGTTAGGATTATCCTTCCATGTTTCTATTTGGCATTTTGGTCTTCAACTTCGGATAATGTTACCGTGTTATTTACATTAAATATAAAACGGGGGAAAGTTCACGCTTTACACGAAATAATAGGAGTAATAAAAGAGGTAATGTAAGAGGAAGAAATGTCAGATTCTTTGACTTATTGGTTGGCTACAAAAAAATGTTAGGATTATCCTCCATATTTCTACTTTGTGAGCAAGCTTCAGATTCTTGGCTTTTTGGTTGTATAAACAAGATGTTCAACACCTTATTTATTTTGAGTTATCCCTATATTCCTGGGGAAAGAAGGGGATGGGCGGGCAGTGAGGAATCAGGGTAGTAGTTGTTGCATTCATTTTTTAAGAGAATCTCTCTCTCTGGAAATTTTGTGGATATTGTTTTGTGAGGTTTTATAATCTTTTCCTGCTAAATAAGTAATGCTTCTTAATGTGTCATTTACTATTGAAGTTATGCATGTACTTCACTTTCAACTTGCAGATGGTATCTGGGAGATTTATTAATGTGTATTCGACAAACGATTGGACTCTTGGAGTAGCTTTCCGTTCCAAGTATGTACACATGTGAAGTCTTATTTACTGTCATGATTGCTTCATTATTTTAATTTCTGAAATTAACTGTAATGAGCTCAACAAAC
The DNA here is from genome assembly GCF_948465745.1 of Chenopodium album. Taxonomy (NCBI): domain Eukaryota; kingdom Viridiplantae; phylum Streptophyta; class Magnoliopsida; order Caryophyllales; family Amaranthaceae; genus Chenopodium; species Chenopodium album. The sequence continues at coordinate 70,592,430 of NC_137840.1, forward strand.
ATATTTGCTGATTTTATGTTGTTTGAATTGTTCAAATTCCCTGGTCATGGCAACTTGTTTGGACATGGAAAAATTCTCATCTGATCTCAACATGAGAGCAGCTGAAACCTGAAATTGTGGACTGAATTTTTTTTGATATCATGAAATATAGATCAAATATAGGTTCAACATAAGCTCTTTTAAATCTGAAAGTCCACAAATGCAACATTGATTCTTTACAATTTAATAATTACCCAATTTGGACTTCCATATCAGTTCAGTTAGTACTTAGTACGCTTTGCAGTTCAGGTTTCCACTAGGATATTTCTTTGTTTTGCTATTGACCTTTTGTTAGTTGTTATGATTGATTTTTCATTTGATATTGCTACTTTGCTAGAATTGACTGTCATGTTTTAGTATAAAAAGTTTCAGTATGACATGATCCCTTTTTTTGGCTATCACCAAAAGGCGGGATGACTATTTGACAACTGGCTACTATAAGTTGAGGGATTCTACTAATTTTTTCTATTTTTATTTTAGTCATCCAATATTCATGATTTCTTTGAGTAGCACTTCTTTCAGTCATTTTACTCCATTACTGTACAGTTTTGGTTTCTCTAGGCTTCCCAAGTCATGAATGCAGGTGCGACCAACAAGTAGTTGTGAAGCTCTCAAGTCTTTCATAATATCTCATAGATACAAGTGGCTTTTTGTTGGAAGATCATAGAGAAATATGTAATTTTCTTAAAAAATAAAAAGAAATAAGGGCCAGACAAAGCAACAGCCTTGCTTTATGCTCTATATAGTATCATGCAAGGTTTATAAGGTGTTTGATTCTCTATGTTGGAGCATCTGGTGCATGCAATCTATATATGCTGACTGCATATGGTAGTGTAATTTCTTGTGTTTCTCACAATGGTCTAACCAATTTTTATGTGCAGTCTAATATCTCAAGGGTTAGCTGGAATTCAACCCGTGGATGAACCTGGGATCGAAAATGTTGGTGTTTGGTATCCATTTCTCTTTATTTTCAGCCGCTAGTTATCACTAAGTAACTGATGTATTCTACAACTGACATCTGCCAGGTCGATGTGACACATATCATTGAAGGCCATGCATCATATGTAAATATGACTGAGCACATTTTGAAACAGCTTGAGCTAGACACTTACTATCCTGTTTGGAAAGATGGAAAAGTAGAACCATCATCCCCAAGGAGAGCACCCACTAAACCTTAGTTCTTGCTTATTTGCTTGTCTAACCTCTTGGCGTCCTGCTAGGAAATCGGTTCTTGATTGTTGGACAGTGGTCGCCTTTCAGGCTTTCATCACACTCACAAGTACTAGCTCGCTGTGGTAATTAAGTTTTGGATATTCGTTGCTGTGCTCAGTTATTGAACCATTTGCGGTAATAAACCCTGAAGAGTTCATAGTTCATACTTGCATGTCCATTACACCTCGACTGATCATTGATACGAGCATGGTCTTTGTATAATGAACATGGTCTTGTTTAGTGTTGAATCTTCGGAAGGCATAATAGTACGTATAAAAATCCCGTTTTTTGGTGCACGTCCCACATTTCTGACGTGCTCTGTTGCTGGACAAACGTGGGATGTGCACCAGACGGTCAATCAAAATTTGCTCCATGTGATCTCTTTTCCAATACATGCATTACTGAATTGCAAGTGTCCGAAATCAAATCCCCAAATTAAATTACTCAGGTATTTGCTTGTGTAGAGTTTCAAAATGCTATTGTTACTCCTAATACGGAGTATTTGCAATACACTGCTTTGACTTTGCATGATTTACAATTTCACATACAGTTCTTTGACTATTGTTGGAGGTTTGGTGTTTTTTTTTTTTTTTAATGACACTATTGTCGGTGTTTTATACGTCATTTATTTTCTTTTAGTTGTAATATTTTAACTTTTACGTTTATCAATGCATAATTTCAATACTTTTTTATACTTTAGGAGTATATATAATACTATTGAGTCATTAGTATTATTTCGAAAAATCTGGATTTTCTTTATAAACAAAAAATATCTAGATTAATGTCAACGTCTTGTCGGATTAAGACATCAGAAATTATTGCTCTTTTTTTGAAAGCCAGAAATTGTTGATGTAGAACCTCGTGAATATTGTGATTGTCTCAACTCTAATCAGATATTTGAAAAAAAAAAAAAAAAAAAAAAAAAAAAAAAAAAAAAAAAAAACTCTAATAATCAGATTATGAGCTTGCCACATCTCCACATTCTCTGCTATATAAGTAGTACGAAGTACTCCATAGTTAATAATATAGTGATCAGCCATTAATCAATAAATAATGATGAGTTTATTTAGAACCTCACTGTTTAATTCAACTATATTAGTAATATTTACCCTTTTGATCTTTCAAGAATTACCGTGTTCTACCGTATGTGGTTACACTATTCATGATTTCCCTCCTCATTTCGTTTTTGGGGCCGGGTCTTCTGCACATCAGGTAATTTTGTTTAATTTTTACTTATTATTTATGTGATGTTACTCTGTCCGTCTCATTTTACTTATCCTATTTAATTAAAGTCCGAATAAAGGGGATCATCACTTACTCTATCGTGTTGCATGTTGGTAGTGTATGTAAAGGATTTTTATAGATCTTGAGTGTAGTATAACTCCATCTCCATAATTAATTTATTCAATTTTTTTTTTTTTTTTTGAAAACCCATAATATTAGTAATTGATACGGAGGAGTACTATGGTTTGATTAATTAAAAGTTGAAATGAAACAGAAGAATATTGGAAAATCAACTTTCGGATTCGGACAGGATTTCATATTGAAGTGTGTCGAATTTAGGTGGTCTTATTAGCACAATACATGCATTACTGAATTGCATGTGTCCAAATAATATTCGATTCAGTTTTTTAATGCTTCATTTTGGCTTTGCATAGTGTATTTTGACCACTATTGATTTTTTTACACGAGAAAACCCACATGTGAGTGGTGTGTTATCCCACATTGGTTGACTTTATAAGTGAGAGTTTGTATTGAGATGTGTATCCCACATTGAAGAAATAAGAAATTTGTGTCCACTTTATAAGGCTAACGAGCTACTCCCTCATTGTCATATGGTTTTGAGGTGGAATCTCCTTAGTCGTATAAACCCGACAATTGTGTCGGGTGTGGTCTAGATCCGTTTATCAGATAAGGTGATTCCACTTTATAAGTTAGATGATTGATTATGATTATAAATTTATGGTGATAAACGGGCTGGCCGGGTTTTGTATAAAATTGACTTTTCAAGCCAGTCCAAAAATTTATAAAAAATCAGACCAGATCCGACATGATTTCAGGCCAAAAAATGCCCAAAGCCCGTTCAAATCTGGACCGAGCCAGCGGGCCGGGCTCGACTTGATCAAGTCTAGTTTTGCTTAAAGACAGGGAAGTACATTAGATGGACAATAGTCAAACTGAATAAAAAAAAATAAATTAAGTACTCCATTAAACTTAAAGTTAAGTAGAATTTAAAAAATAAATAATTGGTCCATCTCGCGCGTGAATCTCGAGATTGTCTGAACTCTGTTGCTAATTGCTATCGGTTGGGTTGATAGCTTGGCTAATTAGTATAATAGTTGTAGTTTACTTAAGTGATTAGCCATTAATCAAAATATAATGGTGAGGTTTTTGAAAATCTCACCTTTCAATCCAACTATATTACTTCTAGTAGTATTTACCCCTGTCATCTTTCAAGAATTACCATGTTCTACTGTGTACTGCCTTACCATTCATGATTTCCCTCCTAATTTCATTTTCGGGGCCGGCTCTTCTGCCTTTCAGGTAATTTCGTTTAGTTTAGTTTTTATTTGCGAATTGTATGACGTTATTTTTACGGTCTCATTTTACTTATCCCATTTGATCGTGCAATCTGGACTTTCATACTTCATTGTTTGATTGATATGAGGCTGGTAAAAACAGTGTGGTTTGATTGATTAAAAGTTGACATGAAAAAGAAGAAAATTAGGTGATTAACTTTCAAATTTGGACAAGATTTCATAGTGAAGTGAGAATTATGAATTTCATTTCGGAACACAAATGGTGTAATTAAAGATTTTGTTGTTAAAAGGTGGATATTGTAGAATGTGAAATTAATTTTGGGTTTTGTAGAAATTTTAAGTTTAGAAATTAAGATGAATTTGAATTTCTATCTAAAAATTGTACTTGTAATTGGGTGTTGTAGTCCTCTGCTCGGATATATCGAATTTCGAATTCAGGCAGTCTTAGCTTTTGGGATTAAGTTTAGGCCTTATGTTGCCGTGACCGGATTAAGTTTTTATGATTTGTCTAATTCCATTGGTTATTTAACTTGTTTTCATCCAATTAGGGCCTGTTCATATTTACTTATTTTCAGTTTAGTTCAGTTTAGTTCAGTTCAGTTCAGTTCAGCTCCAATCAGTTCAGTTCAGTTCAGCTCCAATCAGTTCAGTTCAGTTCAGTTCAGCTCTTAATTTCCCTCTCTCATAAAATATTCATTTCAGCTTAGTTCAGTTTAGTCAGCTCCAATCAGTTCACTTCAGTTCAGCTCCAATCAGTTCAGTTCAGTTTCAGCTCAATTCAGTAAATATGAACATGCTCTTAGTAGTTAAAATCATGTGAAAGGGTGGTTTAGGATTGATTTTATTAACTAAGATCTTTACAGTTTTACATGTCTTGTGTTGATCATGCAAGAATTTGACTTTGTATGTGCATAATTTCATTGTTGTGGGTTGCTCTATGTAGATGGAAGGTGCGGCTTTTGAGGATGGCCGGACACCGAGCATCTTAGACACCTATAATAATCCTGGTTTGTATTCTCATAAACTCATGTAGGGTCTGTTTTATTCAGCTTATTTTCAGATCAATTCAGTTCAGTTCAGTTTTTAATTTCCTTCTCTTATAAATTATAAAATATTTAATTTAGTTCAGTTCAATTCAGCTCAGCTCTATTCAGCTGTAAATCAGAACAGGCCCGTAATCCAACTATAGAATGCAATGTTGTTATTTGGTCATATATGTTGTCCGATGTTGAATTTAATATCAAGTCTGAAATAATTGTTAGGAATAAACTTTGCAATCAAATCTGTATGACTGACAGGTAAGTGTAGTTGTAAGAAGAGTTTCTCATGCTAAAATTGGAATAATTTGAAAGTAACAAGGAACAAAATTAAATGGAAAATGAAGCAGATTTTAACACATCATGAAGCAGATTTTACCAAAATACCCCTTAGTAAACGAAAAAACACACCATATTACATTATAGATTTGTTTGTTCCGTTGATCTACTTATATTTCCTTGTGTGTGTACATTAAGTTTTCATCGTTTACTGTATGTTTTAATACTTGTAATGAACTTAGAGAACTAAATAATTTCAGGGGAAGAGAATGTTTATTTTATGGAAAGAGCTTGTGATCAGTATCATAAATACAAGGTAAGCAACACTTTTTACTACTTTTGATTTTATTGATTCCAGTTTAAGTGTGCATTGTGCAAAAGGTATACTATACACAACAAATTTACTCATCCTGAATTAAGTAAAAGTTTAAACGATTTTATGTAGTACATGTACATCCAACCTATTGATGAAAAAGATAGAAAAGGGATAAAATTATTCACAAAGCATAATTGCTTCAATAATTCCATAATTTGCACTTTTTTTCTTAGAGGACTCTTATACTATTACTTGCATAGTAACACACGAACATGAACATATATTTTATTGTCGATTTATTATTTTATAACTTAATTACGTAAGTATTATTTTTTTGTCCTCATGCCCCAACTGTTAGATAAACACCTGGGTGCATGAAGTGTATCATACTATCATGTATGACTAATGTCTTTTATTTGAATTATATGTGCATCATGCTTATGAGTGTAGTAAATCGCTCACACTTTATTTATATTGACATCGTATATATTTTGTAAAGGACTTTCAAGTTTTTATTTTTATTTAATATCTTTAGATTTCCATAATCCTCCAGGCTAACTCTGAAAGGCGCTACATCTAACCTTTTCTTTTAAAAAAAACAGGAAGATGTCAAACTGATGGTGGATATGGGATTACCTGCATACAAACTCTCTATCTCATGGTCAAGACTTATTCCAAGTACATAATCACTCCACTTGTTTTAGTAATCAACTCTTAATGATAACTTTTCCAAATTTGTTTTTAAAAATGGATTTCTTTACTATAATCATACAATCTTTGGGTAGTTTGATACTTTGATGTTTAATATAAAAAGTTAATAAGTGTTTCAATTTTGTAAATTAGGGTGGGATGAATTTATAATTAAGGATTCATACATTGAATACCACGTTGAAGGTTCTTTCATGAAATTTACTACTACCTCTGTTACATATTATTTTTACAACGATTAGCATTTTTCCTCTCACTTTATGTCAAATCGTTGCAAATAATATGAACGGAGGTAGTACATACATTTATGTATGTAGTCTGTACTATGGAATACAAACCTTCAAAGTACGGGTATTATCATGCATTCAGTGAACTTTAAAAGAGGGATTTGGATACCGCAAAGATATTGTTAAGGTGATTAGTCGTCTTATTCATTTTTTAAGTAAAAAAAAATTAAATGATCATTGTTCTCTTTTGTTTCAATCTCAGATGGAAGGGGACCTGTCAATCCTAAAGCAGTGGAATATTACAATAATCTGATTAATGAACTCGTCAATAATGGTAAGTACAAAATTCCATTAAAACGTTTTAATTTTATGAGTAGTAGCTAGTAAGTGATGCAGTTCTTATCATAATACAAGTATATGTTTTTAAATAAAATTTAGAGTAAAAAGGGTATCATTAATTTTGCCATGACAATTTCTCTTCTCAAGCTTGAACTTCAATCTCATTGTATTTTTTTTTTTAAATGACGATGATGTTTGTAATTTTTTTTTTTTTTAATGAAGATGATGTTTGTGATTTTTGTAACGACGATGATGTTTGTTTTTATTTTTTTAATGACGATGATGTTTGTGTTTTTTTTTTATGACTGTGATGTTTGTGATTTTTTTTTTTTTTTTAATGACGATGATGTTTGTGATTTTGTTGTTTTTTTAATGACGATGATGTTTGTGATTTTGTTTTTTATTTTTTTAATGACTATGATGGTTTGTGGATTTTTTTTAAATGATGATGATGTTTGTGATTTTTTTTTAATGACGATGATGTTTGTGATTTTATAACGGTTGAGTGAATTTTCATGGGAATTTTGTAAGTGTTGATCTAGTGTGGGATAGGATAACTTGTTTAGCCTCTTTCTTACACCCACTGACTTTTTTCAAACTTATCTAAAAATAAAAGTCTACACCAAGCGAATCGAGCTTTTTGAAATGGAGGGAAGTTTATAATTTATGCAATTTTATAGAAATTATAGAAATTTATGGATTTATTTTGTTCAAGTCAAAGTCCAAGCTAAGGTGAAAATATTTTATGATGTAGGGAATAGAGTTGACTACATATGAGTGATGTAGAGTACAACAACATAATGATTCCCATTATATTTGTTGCCCATATAATGAATTTGTGTAACTTGAATTTGTAGGAATTCAGCCGCATGTGGTGTTACTGCATATGGACACGCCACAAGCACTAGAAGATGACTATGGATCATGGATTAATCAGCAAATTGTGTAATTTTTCTGCAGCTAGTCTGATCGATTTCTTTCCATACTATGTTTTGATGTTTTGAGACTGTACACAAACAAGTTGTATGAAAAAACGGAGGAAGTATTTACTACTCCGTATTTAGTTGGGTTAAACTACCATTTATGGAGTAAGAAGTATTAGTCATGTATTCTAGTGTGAAATTTTTCTTAACCAAAAAAAAAAAAAAAAAAAAAAACTATTGTTAGGAATGACTGTGTGATCTCCTGGGTGCAGGAAAGACTTCACAGCTTATGCAGAAGTGTGTTTTAGAGAATTCGGGGATCGTGTTTTACATTGGACTACATTCAATGAGCCCAATATTGCATTATTAACAGGCTATGATCAAGGGATTATTCCTCCTAAAAGATGTTCTCCTCCATTTGGTTCCTGTACCAGAGGCAACTCCACAATCGAGCCATATATTGCTGTTCACAACACATTGCTGGCACATGCAACTGTGGTTGATTTGTATAGGAAAAATTATCAGGTACATACTTCTCAAATTAATGCAAGTTTGAAGTTGTTGGTAGTATTAGAATCCGAACTTGTAATCTTGAGGTCACAAGCTTAACTGCTACATGATACATCTAAGTTAGCACAAGTGTGATGATTTGAATGCAGGGAAAACAACATGGATATATAGGTATAAATGTCTTCGCCAATTGGCTTGTTCCTGAAACAGACACAAAAGAAGATATACTTGCAACTCATATAAGCAGCAAGTTCCTTGTTGGTTGGTGAGTTACAATCACGATCATTCTGTTCACCTAATTTCCACTGCTAATCTGATTTTTTTTCCCTTGAACTTATTTGAACCTATTTTACCTCTTTAATTGCGCTCTTTTGAACTTACTATAGCTATAAATTGAACTTGTGTAGCCATTACTTACACTTGATTGAACAATCTAGTATTTGTTCTTCTAAGCTGAACTGATTTACATAAACTTTACTTATCTGAACAGATTTCTTCTGAACTGAACTGAATTTACGTAAACTTTACTTATCTGAACAGATTTTCCCTGAAACAAGCAAAGCCTTAACACAATTAAAGCCCTAAATGCATACTATTGTCTTTTGCAACAATTGTTAGTTGTCAAGAGTTGTTTGAAGTTAGCTGCTAATATAGCTAATAATTAAAGAGCCACTGAACAAGTAATCAACAAAACGTTACATAGTTAAAAAGACGAACAAATTATTTACTTCTTGCCTTTGCTACCTCTAGAAGCTAGCATAATCTCTAAAAACTATGTATATTTGGTTTTTAAGAACACTAAAAACTACCTTAAATTCTATTTATTCTGAAAGAGGTTCAGAGTATGCAATTATTATTAAAATTGCTATAATTGTTATGTTTCCTTGATAATTTAGCTAGTAGTTTACATAACTTTAATTTAATTTGTTGATTGCCTTAGATTCTTATCTACTTAATCTCTAAATGTCCTGCCAGGATTTTAGATCCCTTGGTGTTTGGGGACTATCCAGATATAATGAAGGAACGTGCTGGCAGCCGACTTCCCTCCTTCACAAAATATCAATCAAAACTCGTAAAGCAATCATTTGACTTCATTGCATTGAATTCCTATGGTTCTTTAGTTGTCAAAGACGATCCTAGTATCCTCTTAATTCAGCCAAGAGATGTTGCAGCAGATAGTGGAGTTAGATCTCACTGTAAGTACAACCTTCCTTGAGAACATATCATATGACAATTCATGTTATGAGAAATAAAATCCTAGCATATATATTATTCCAAAAAAAAAAATTAGCATACAATATAATGCATCGTGTTTTAGTTTATGTATTGCTTACTAAAATATATGTAAATAATTATCTTGCAGATGGGGATCATAATGAAGAGGTGAGATGGAGATGATATCGAATTATCGATTATGATGACTATTGACTCATTTAAAATTTTTATGATCTAACACAATTTGATTTGATCAAATATTAGGCACTTGAACATGTACTCGAATTTGTCAAACAGGAGTATGGAAATCCTCCTATATATATACTTGAAAGTGGTGAGTTCATCCTTTTTCGTTTGGTTGTGTTTCCAATTAATACCCTCTGGCTGTGTATTGCTAATGAGATGCTGTATTTGATAGGATATCGGATGTATCATAATTCATCATTGTTCGACAAACCAAGAGTTGAATTCTTAAATGCCTCAATCGGAAGCATGCTGAATGCTGCAAGGTACGACCATCAATCATAGATTGAAATTCTACTGCCCATTCACATATTTCTCCTCTGTATTATTGGTTGCCACATTAATTACTTGTTCAATTTACACTATCAACGTGAATATAAATTACAACAGTCGTTAAAATATATGTACATAAAGGAGTTACGACCAAAAAAAATTTGTGTACTTAGTAGTACTTGCTATTTGGTGTAGAGAAGTTGAGAGAAATGATTTTGTTGGTCGTATTGGTGTTCAAGTGTTAAGAGGATATTCTTATGTTCAACATTAATGTTAGTTATAGCTAAAGACTGGTTCTCATTGAGCTGAGCTGAGCTGAACTGAATTGAATATTTTATGAGAGAAAGAAATTAAGAATTGAACTCAACTGAACTTATTAGAGCCGAATTGAACTGAACTATAAACTAAACTGAATATAATCTGATGAGAACAGGGCCTAATGCACTTAGCTCGTGATTGAATTATTGAGCTGAAGAATTATTTTACTAAAACAAGTTTAATGTTTCTTGAATTGTTGAAGGAATGGATCAAACGTAAGAGGATACTTCGTATGGTCATTCATTGACTCACTAGATATGGCGGGATTGGAAGACTGGGCCTACGGATTGTACTACATGGATTATAGAGATCCTGATCTAAGAAGATACCCCAAATTCTCCGCGTATTGGTATACTGCATTTTTGAAAGGAAAACGCTTCCCTTATGATGGTGATTTTATAGAAAAATTTCGGAACTCAACCAATGTCTTGGAACCCCTTGATTACAGTTAGAAATGGCGCTCATTCGTGTATTAGTATACTTCTGTGGTTCTGTATATGGAGTGATAGCTGTTTGAAATTGCTATTACAATAAATAATTATACTTAAATCTGGATCGGACTTTGTAACTTAATGTAGTTCGATCAATATATACTACGTATAAAAGCTTTACATAACTTTGGCTGATTAAATGTACTTTATATTTATATGTCACATAATAATACAAGTATAAAAGTAAACATGCATTACTATTTAGATTTTAGTCTATCCCTACCTTATAAAAAGTAGAAAACATCTCTTAGGAATAGTGTACTACCAATTATACCCTCAAGACTATGTACAAAGTTGTGTACAAAATGTGTATTTACTTTAATACCCTCATTAATATGTTTACTATCATTAATATATTTAATGTTTTTTTTGTCATTAAACATATCATCAATTAATTCTGTTTTTGTTAACAAATAATTTGTAATATTTTTTTTTTAAAATAAAAAAATTCTAATGCTTTACATTTTATATGATATTATTATTATTATTATTATTTAAAAAGAAAAAAATTGTATGTACGATGAAACGGTTTATTACCAAGTGACTGTTTATTTTTAGTTTTTCATAGTTGCTCTTCTTTTTTCCGTAAAGTCTCTTGACTCTTGCAAACTTTGATTTGGAATAAAATCCTACTAACTTATTCCCCCCCCCCCCCAAAAAAAAAAGTTTGACATTTTTTAATTGCAACTATTGTTAAGGTTAATTAGCTGTTTTTTGGTGTTTAGAGAGTCACAAGGACGGATGATGAGAATCGATCCAAAGATCTCTTAGACCGGGAGGGGAGCTCTAACCACTTGAGTTATCCCTCACTGTGTGGTTTATTAGCTTTTTAAGTGTACATATAAACAAGATCATATAATTTGAATGGGATTCATATATTAAATAGTTTGGTGATATTTGAGCAGGCGTATGTTATCAAGAGGTATAAAGAACTAAAAATCCTAAAATCAAGGGAAATCGATGGTAGAAAAAAAATGGTATTAATTATGAAGAGAATTTAAGATGAAAAATATAACTAATTGGTTATTGCTTTAGTATTGTTTTAGATATTAGATGGTCGTCGTAGAACATCAAAGAACTTGTTTACATATTATTACTCCATATGACCAAAACTCACAAAAAAATCATTTGAAGAAAAACACGCTAGAAATATTATACTAAGTACTATTGAAACATGCACAACAATTAAGAGTTCTAAACTAACAATGGCCGCTTAAAATATGAAGGGATGGAAAACAATTAAATATTATATAATAATTTAATAATAATTTTGAAATAACACTGTCAAACTTTTGAGGATTTAAAAAATAATTGTCTTAAAAGATTTTGGTGGCTTTCTTATAATTCTACAAATTCACCACATATGCACATAAACCAAATAGTACGTATTAAAATTACTAGGTCTACCACCCTAACCAAAGGTGTAAATACACGCCAATAAAACTTCTCCGCAAGAGCTAGCCCCTCCGCGCGCATCGCGCGCGTAGGATACCCTAGTTATATAAAATGTACTTATATAACTTTATTATAAAATTATGAATTTGCATGCATGGACCATGTTGTATGTAAACATGCGTGCATGGGCTGGAATATCTCATAATAGAAGCAAAGTTATTTCAGTTAATAACCTAACACGTCATGCTGAACCCATTACATACATATATTTTAAGATGAGAGCAAGTACAAGCTTCGAGTTGAAGATGAATAATGTTAGTTTGGTCCACCTTTTGGGATTTGTTGGTTAGCTCACCAATAACTTTATGTAATCATTCTTATACCAAGCTTATAATTTCTGAGTATAATTATGTTGGCATGCAACATTTTGTTCATATAAAGATTATTTGTAGCAGATTGAACCGTTTAAAAATTAATAATAACTTGTAAGAAAAAGGGCCCTATCGGGTCAGAACCTCTCATAAGTCCTCCCAACTCAGATTAGCGGGGTTGGCACTTTGAGAGTAGAGGGAAAGGGTAAGGGAATCTCCACCCCAAAGTGCATCCAGTGGAGATTGAACCCCCAACCTCAAGGTTGGAAGGTACAATCTTTTTCACTAGACCAAGTTTAGCTTGGTCGATAATAACTCGTGTTATTAGTATATGATCCAATGAAATTATTCAATGGAAGTTAGACTCTGCTACATATTGCATGCTCTTACAAATTAAAAGACCATAACTCATGTAATAAAGATAGATGTTTTCAGGATAAGAAGATGATGAAAAAACTTGTGATTTTGGTAACCCTTTAGCAGTAAAATGATTATTTTTCAGGGGGGCTTGACAAAACTGCAATTAACGTGCTACATAATATACAAGTATGTAATCTTATTCTAGCATTTAAAAAGGCAAAAAATGATGGCATAAATAAAGCACTAATTCATCACAGAATAAAAAAAAGGCATAAATCATCAAAATGGTACTTTGATTTTGTCAACAAATCTGTAATTGGATAAAAAGGAAGTGGTTTTTTTTCTTCATAGAACAACATACAAAGTGATGAATAGTGCATACCCTAGGAAATGACATAAATGTGCTATATAGTAGTTATAGACTTACAGTAAAACCTTAACAATATTATAAATAATGTTACTGTACTAATTACATTGTCCTAATGCTCGAAAAAATGTTGAATGGTGTTAAATAATGACATTATCGATCTAATACTAGCTAGAATGCCATTAAATCATTAATTAATTAATTAATTAAATTGGTAATTTCTTTCCTTTATTCCCCAAATTAAAATAAGATATATACATGACCCGATTATTAATTTCGAAGAAAATGAGTAAAATCAATTTTGAAATATTCATCCCACTCGAAGATATCGCGTTTAGTACCCAAAATACCGATCGTTCATATAGATGTTTTTTTAAAGGAAATATACAAAAGTTAGATAACTTTTCTCTCAAGATTATACCCTTACTTATCTAATAAAATTAAATAACAAAATTTAGCTTCTACATCAGGGACTCGGGGTCAATGTTTAGATAATCCGATCCACAATTTGATAGCTTGAAGCTGCAACATAATCTGCTGCTCAATTGGCTTTCCCGATAAACATGACATGAAAAAAACAACCACAAAGTAAGCCAACAAAATTCTTGGCGTCATTCATTAACAATTGAATTTTCCAAGGACAACGCACTCATATAGTTGATTTATTCCCACAAACTGGCAAGTACTTGTAGAGTTGTAGTTGTAACTAATCGGTCCATTCTACTTGTTACTAACACTATATGTTCTTGTTATGGTAACGACCTATGACTCTATAAGTACTTTGTGACTTTGTCTGCCCACTTGTATTTTTTTATTCACGAGTGCAATGCAATCTACCTTTCTCTCATCTCTCTCTCTCTCTATTGAGGAGTGGGAATGAGTGTAGGAAAAGTATGTCTAGCAACCGTAACATGTAAGCGTTACGTATTATTTGGCCTATATATACTACATAACTTCAGCATGATTTGGCTGGGAATTAAACTAAGTAATCTGATCATGGAGTTGGTAAGAAGCTTAACCCTCATTTTTCTATTCTCTATGGCCTTATTTGGCCTATGTAGTAGTAACCAAAGTGTTAATGCATCCACAACTCAAGCCAATAATGCAACCGCCTTGATTGTTAACCTTCAAAATGATCATACTACTACTTCCAATTATACTAAAGTTACCTTAGGGGACAAGAAACGACAGAATGGAGGTGGAGGCGGTGGTGGTGGTGGTGGTGGTGGTGGTGGGGGAGGTAATGGTGGAGGTGGGGGAGGTGGTGGTTTTGCATGGGGATGGGGAGGAGGGGGTGGAGGAGGTGGGGGTGGCGGTGGTGGTAGAGGTGGGGGAGGAGGATGGGGTTGGGGAGGTGGTGGTGCAGGGTCATGGAAGTGGGGCCGATGTAGTGGAGGGGGACGAGGAGGAAGAACACGACATGAAAAGCGAAGATTTGGTCGTGGAAACTTTAAGTTGGGAGAATTTGCACAATGCATGGGAGGAGGAAGGTGCAAGGGAATGAAGCTTGATTGTCCACTTCACTGTGGTGGATTATGTTTCTATGACTGCATAAATATGTGCAAAGCTCATTGTCGACGATAAGCTTTCGTCTGTTCTTTGATATATAAGTTCTAGCTAGTCTCAGGATGTTCCCTCCCCTTTTTGGTTTTTGCAACATATGAGCTTGTTTTTTTGGTACTGAATGGCTAGCCATAGCAGTCGACCTAATTGTAGGGACTAAGGCTTTGTCGTTGCTGTTGTAGTATAACTAGCTATGGCTGACATTTCTGTTGTCTGTTGTTTGTGAACCCATGTTTTGCTTCGCGCGGATATCCTCAGTCTATTTCTTCAGTCTTGATCTTGCTCCCCTGACCCCTTTCAATTTCAAATATGCTTAATACAAATGTTCTCGTGTATAAGGATTCAATCCGATTATTAAACCAACTACGTAGTAATTGGAATGAGATGGGTTTTTTTGTAAATATATTAGGAAAATCGTATCCCCAAATTGACAGAACCCTCATTCTATAATCAACTGTTACAATTATACGTAATTTTGCAATGATCAAAATAAGAAATTTCTATTTTCATGAAAAGTTAACCTTTTACATCAAATGTATCACATCCAGGGAATTCAACAGTTACGCCTAACAATAACCATCTCACATGAACTTAATAATACTCAATCTTAACTGAGTTTTTGCATGACATTCTATCAGCTGCATCATGAGCAAAAAGGTTATTCTTCTTCAATCTCTGTCAGCATCCTCTATCTCCTCGTCCTCAGGAACTCCACGGAGATACAGTACGTTGTTGCATCTAAACAAATAAAAAGAAAAAAAAACAGCATAATTCTAGTGTTAGTCGGTAGACTAGCCAGCTGGGGTTAAGTTCAAAAAGATAAACGCAATAATGCAATACAGAGTAATATATTAGGCAGCGTTTGGATAGGGGAAATCTATTCAAAAAAAAAGAATGACAGATGACAATATGACACCACATTTACTTCCCAATCATTCACTTTCCTCCTCTCCTTCCCTCGATTTACCTGGTTTATTTTCTCTAACTACTTTAGCAAAGGAAGCTTAAGTTTGTTTCCTTATAAATTTTCATTCCATTGGAATTAAGAAATTCAGCTTAAATCGATTTCTTTATAAATCAGACACAAACTACAAGTGTTTACAGAATTACAGTTAGGGTCTGAAATTGAATTTCATACTTTAAAGTGAGACTGCTTCACCAATATTCTAAGCAATAATGTAGACAGATTAAATCACAACTTAACAGTTGCAATGTCACAAACAGAAATTTTTCAAAAGAGATCCAGAAATAAAAAGCCAAACTGAGATATTTATATTTGAACAGAAGTCTAAAAGAAACTTTAATAACCTGATGAGAATCTCTCCAAGATCTCCAGTCTTCTGGCCTTCAATATACTCTTCTGTGTTCGCCAGCTGCATGCAAGTTATCATTAAAAAAGATAAGCAACTATGAAAGTCAATAATAGAACACAGATTAGAACATTAAATAATTCTAAAGAAGATGTATCATTGCAAAACAGGCAAGTATGTACCTGTAGGTTCATGTACCCATCAACTGACACAAGATAGCCTGCAAGATTGCATAGGACAAACATTATCTTATAAATTCTCAAGCCAATAAAAAAATCAAACAAATATGAAACTGCAACAACCAAAGAATTTAAGATATCATCCCCTCTTTTTCTATTCTTTTGGCTTAAAACCCATTCATAATGTTGGACGCGTGAGCAGATATATAGGTGAAGAACAAACACATTACCTTTGTACTCCATTCCCCACTTCAGCTTCACAATGACAGGCTTTCCAGTCAGATTGTTCAAGAAAGGTTTTGGGTTAACTGGGACAGTCTGCAACGGAAAGCAAAAAAAACAAAAAGACAAAGGCTTCAAAGACTGGTAAATCGGAACAGAAAAAAAAAACACACACACACACACACAACAATGTGGTAGGTATTTACATAACTTACAACTGAATATACATACAGCAAATGAATAAATGCCCACCCCATCTCCCCTTCCCTAATTTAGGGGCTAACGCAATCTAAGTGAGTAGCATCTACAGAACACAGGGTATCATACAAATCAACATTACAAAAGTACCTCTTTCCCCATATTTGCTAGCAATAAAACTTTCATGCATGTGAAAGACATCGGTTACAGTAATGGTGTTTGTTATATGACAGCAGGACAACAAAGGGTTTACACACAATAACCCATAAGCAATATGAAGAAGAAAAAGAACCCAAGGAAAATAAAAGTATTTAACGGTACTTTACAGAGGCATTACAGAACAGCCTGATTTCAGATATGACAAGCAAAATCAAGCGTTTAAAATTCATTAGCAGATACATTAAGGCCTAGACATCACATAACCATCATAACATGACAATAGAATGTAGGTATTAGTAGAAAAAATAGTAAAACCCATATACATTGAGTGCTAATCACAATGAACCAGCATTAAACTGTGCAATAATCTTGCAAAATGACAATGGCATACAAATATCATTGACAATCATGAAAATTTTTTGACATGCTGCATACTTAAAAAAAACAAGACAATATTGTCATATGTCAATCAAATCAGATAAACAATCCGCTATGCACTTGGACCCGGTGACAAAATAGACTCTGAACTTGCTATTAAAAACTGCATAATAAAAGACTTATGTATATAAAGATTGAGCTTTGCATATAACACCATCACCAATATAGCTAGAATTAGTGCTTACAGCCATTTTAGCTTCACAATCAACAGCGTCCTGCAATCCTGTGGAAAAATTGGGGCAAATGGTTAATAACTTATTGAAAGATGCAATGCACAGCTAAAAGAACTACAAACTTGGGTGAGGAACTGAAACTTCAATATTAATAGAAACGATAATCACCAAAAAGATAGGGGCAGTCAATTAGCTATCACAGAAATCTGAAATAGCTTCAAGACTTAAAACATCAAAAAGACCTCCCAACACACACATACAGAACTAATACAGGGATGAAAAACAGATACAAAAAGGATAAATTTGGGCTGGAGATAAGTATAATAACCCTAGCAATTAAAGTGCAAAAGTACACTTGTAACAAGTTGAAACAGGGTACAAATAAATATGTATGTTGGTTAGTGCTCAACGTCTTCGTACTTGTTTCTGAAGGGGATTTTTCCAAGGAATAATACCAAAACAACCAGCATTACTTCAGTGTTCTGAGATCATTTCATAATATATGGCATTAACATATTTACTTTTCTATGATATAAATCCAATTTCCAAATTGATGGACTCAGGCTTTGATGTAAGTTGAAGTTCAGTATATTTGTGAAAAGGTAGCCTTTACGGCTCGTGTTACTTCAGATTTCAGAAGCATTAAGATGATGGTAGATTGATAGGGCAGCCATCAAGCTACAACAGAACCATTTCTGCAATCAGAAGATAACATGGCACAAAAAATTCTACAGACCATCAGATCCTATCCATTTATCTCAAGATGAAAAGCTGAAAATGGAACTCGTATATATAAAAGGTCATCTCTTACAGAGCATATCAAGCTTCACAATACCTCAAAAATAAAGATTTGAAGTGAGAGTCGAAAGATCTTTAAAAACCAAATTATGGTAACTTGATAAGAATGTACCTAGCACATAAAATTTTAACTTAAGGCATAATTATCTTGTAGCCTGTTGCTTTGCTGGACTAGCAAAAAATTGACTAAATACAAGAGATAAAGACCATCAATATGATGAATTCCTCAAGGTAAAACACTTTTCCATCATTAAGGATTAACTAGGTGTCAAAGCATATGTGTCTTGGAAGGGCTAGTAAATAGTTCATGACGAGAAGCAGGTGAAATTAGAAAATGTGGTAAGGCAACTTGGGTTGGCTTAACAAATTGCTAAATAATCCCACATTCAGAAGCAAATAGCAGTCATAGCAGATAGCCAGATAGACACCAGCACCTTTTTGGCATTTGGCATTAGACAAGTATTCTGTTTCCTAATGAGCAATCTAGGTGTCATCAGTCACCAGCATTTCCCGAGAATGAAAACAAATTGACAAACTAATGAATGCTTAAGGTTCATTGTGTTGCTAGCCCCCCAAGACTTAGGGAGAGTGGGGAGCATAAACAAAAGGTTCAGGATTGCTTCGAAACCTACAGATTAACAATGGCGGGCAGGATGGGCACTGTAGTGTGAAGGGTTGACATATCCATAACAGCATCCAATTTCCGATACCAATACCCTACCATCATACACCATGGCCCAGTAGCCACAAGTATATCCACAAGTTCTTAGCTACAAATTGAGAATTTGAATTTCTCACAGAACAACTTATCCTATGAACATTAACAAATTGCCAACAATAAACACAGAGACAACTATTTATCCCCATCATCCACAATCAAATACAAAGGAAACCCGGAACCGTCCAAAAAACCCAGCTCCAATCAACATTTATTGGTTCAGTTTCCATTCTACTTCCCAACAAAAAGTTGCAGGGCCATCCCCAAGCTAGGTTAAGGGGCAACCGCACGACTTAGGGAATAAAGGTCCATTTTTATAGTACCATCTAACATCAATTAGTTATAAACAAAATGCTGAAACAATTGAGCAACAAATTTGACTCAATTAACAAATTAAGCTCGAAAAATCACATAAAATTCTTCTCACTTAATGATATCAATGTAAAGAGCACATAACAAAATTCTAGCAACAAAATCACTCGTTATAAACTGTGATAAGATCAGTAATCATAATATTCATAACCAAAAAGCTCAATAAACTACCTTACATAAACCCTAAAGTCAATAAACTGAAATTTCAAATCAACGATAAACCCTAAATAGTGAAATTGATATTCGATAACTCAAAATAAAACGGAAAAAGAGCATCATACCTAAGAAGCTGCTTTAATGGAGGAGAGATAGCTCAGAAGCTGCTTCAATGGAGGATTCAGAGTATGCTTCAATGGAGGAGAGTTAGCGCCGGAAGAGGTGCAGCGCAAAAAGTGAAAAAATTCAAAACATAAGTAGAAGATTAATGACACACATGTAATCTCATCCGTCAAATAAGAATATCAACTATTAATTGGGATGTTCATCCGTCCAAGACCGAACTGACCCGGACATGATCGAAGACCGAAATTTAGAACTTTAAGAACCGAAGATCGGATCGATTAAGTTGGGATCGAACGTAGACCAAATCAAAAGAGGATCGCTTTGGACCGATTTAAGATTTTTTTAAAAAAGATTCTAAATTTTTATTAATTTTATGGAAAACTCAAAAAAAAAATAAAGGAAAAACTATATATTAATGACTTTTTTTATATGTTTGGTATAAAAAAGCTCACAAAATTAAAGGCCCTGTTTGGGAGAAAGCTGAAAGCTGAAGCTGATTGAGTTAGCTGATTTTGACTAGCTGATTTTATTAACTGATTTGACTAACTTATTGTATTAACTGATTATATAAAAGTGTTTGGTAAATAGCTGATAGCTTAAAGGTGAATGAGTATGTAAAATGACCAATAAGCTAATTGTGAGGTAGGTAGTTTAGATAGGATTTTAAATTAAATGAGGTTATAAGTGTAATTTCACAATAATTAATGAATAAGCTAATTGAAAAAGCTCCTAAAATGAGCTTTTTCAAAAAGAGCTTATTTAGTGGAATAAGCTCTTTCAATAAGCTTAGTACCAAACACTTGTATTAGCTTGTTTGACTAGTCAATCAGCTAAAGTTAGTCAAATAAGCTAATATACCCCCAATAAGCTAACTACCAAACAGGGCCAAAGTTTTCTAACCTCATTAAGGATAATCTTAACTAGAGCTGTCAAAAGTTGACCCGACTCGAAATACCGACTCAAACCCGATTATTAACTGACCCATCTAAACCCGAAAAAATGGTGACCAAACTCGACCTGACCCGACCTAAAACCAACCCTAGACCCGAGTTGGCCCGAGTATGTGAGACCCGAACCCGAACATGAACTGACCTGGAGATGACTCGACCCGAATGTAACCCGTAAATTATTGACCTGAACCGAACCCGACTTGAACCGAAATTGACCCAAACCCACCCGACCTGTTACTAACATGACCTGAATTCAACTCGACCCGTTCCTAACCCGACCCGAATTTAACACAACCTACCCTGTTACAAACCCGACCCGAAATCAACCCGACTTGTTATTGACCTGATCCAAATTCAACCCGACTTGTTATTGACCTGACCAAAATTCTAGATCTAGAGTTTTTATGGTAAAATTTGACTCTTAAAACCCAAATTTCTCAATTTCGAGATTTTGGTGGAATTATGGTATGTTCCCTTTTTCTATTTTCAAATAAAAATTGCCAAAATTTTTAACATGGTCCCTAGTACCCTCCGAGAGTCCAATTGGGTGGGTTTATCCATCCAATTTGCCTTTAAACGGCCAATTTACCGGCTTACAACTCACACCGATTTCATTAAATCAAGCCTACCATGAACATTTATGATAACATATAATGATCATAAATGGTTCTAAACGGCATTATAAGACCCCAAAATGAATCCACTAAAATTTCAAGGTCTTTCGACAATAGGCCTTGAAACCTACAAAATTTTTCAAAAAGCATGGATCTAACCCTTCAATTTTGGAATTTTTTTACTTTTTTTCGCTCAAAAATAAAAATTGCCGAAATGTTTACCATGGTCCCTAATAATGTCCGGGAGTCCCATTGGGTGGGTGGAACCATCCAATTTGCCTTTAAACGATCAGTTTACCGATTTACAACTTGCACCGATTTCATTAACTCAAGCCTACCACGGACATTTATGACAACAAATAATGATCATATATGGTACCAAACAGCATTATATGACCCCGAGATGTATCCCCTAAAATTTTAAGACTTTTCGACACTGGGCCCCGAAACATCCAAAATTTCTCAAAATACGTAAATAAAGATTGCCGAAATGTTTACCATGGTTCCTAATAATATCCGGGAGTCCAATTGGGTTGGTGGAACCATCCAATTGGCCTTTAAACGACCAATTTAATTATCGGTTTACAACTTGCAAAGATTTCATTAACTCAAGCCATCTACGAACATTTATGACAATATATAATGATCATATATGGTTCCAAACGACATTATATGACCCCGAGATGTATCCCTTAATATATTAATACATTTCTACACCGGGCCCGAAACCTCCAAAATTTCTCAAAAAGAGTGGATATTAGCCTTCAATTTTGAATTTTTTATTTTATTTTTTTCGCCCGGAAATAAAAATTGTCGAAATTTTTACCATGGTCCTTAATACCCTCCGGGAGTCCAATTGGGTGGGTGGAACCATCCAATTTGCCTTTAAACGACCAATTTACCGGTTTACAACTTGTACCGATTTCATTAATTCAAGCCTACCACGAACATTTATAACAACAAATAATGATCATATATGGTTCCAAACAACATTATATAACCCTGAGATGTATCCTATAGAATTTCAAGACTTTTCGACACCGGGCCTCGAAACCTCCAAAATTTCTCAAAAAAGTGGATATTAGCCTTCAATTTTGGAATTTTTTGACTTTTTTTTGCCCGGAAATAAAAATTGCCGAAATGTTTACCATGGTCCCTAATACCCTCCGGGAGTCCAATTAGGTGTGTGGAACAATTATTCAATTTGCTTTAAACGGCCAATTTACTGGTTTACAACTTGCACCGATTTACCGGTTTACAACGGCCAATTTTATAAACTTGCACCGAACCCGACTTGAACCAAAATTGACCCAAAGCCGTTTTAACTCGTCAAAACCCGAATTTAACCCGACTTTTTACTAACCTTACCCGAATTCAACCCGACCTGAATTTAACCCAACCTATTACAAACCCGACCCGAAATCAACCTGACTTGTTATTAACCTAACCCAAATTCAACCCGACTTATTATTGACCCGACCCGAATTTTACCATACCTATTACTTACCGAACCCAAAAATCAACCCGATCTGTTACTAACCCGACTCGAAATTGACACGACTTATTATTGACCCGACATAAATTCAACTCAAATTGTTCCTGACCTGATTTCAAATCACCTTAAATGCAATTTAGACCACCTTATTATTGTTGATCAAAGCATTTTGTCTTGGGAGACCAAGTCGGTCCTGGCCAACAAAAGAAAGGAGCATCATCCTCAAATTTAAGAGTTAAATATAGTGTTGTATGATCAACGGAGATAATTCTCTTCCTAAATTATGGACTATAGTTCCCTAGCATATTGCCATATATATTATAGTCAATGGAAATAATTAGCTTGATAAAAATGATAATTATCAATTTATAATTTGTTGAACCCGAATATTACCTGACTTGGAAATGACCCGACCTGATTGTAACCTGCAAATTATTGACTTGAACATAACCCGACTTGAATCCGAAAATGACCCGACTTAAATATGACCCAACCTGATTAAAAACCCGCAAATTATTGACTTGAACCGAACCCGACTAAACTCAAGAATGACCCGACTTGAAAATGACCCGACCTGATTATAATCCGCAAATTATTGACTTGAACCGAACTCGACTCAAACTCGAGAATGACCCGACCTGATTCTAACCCGCAAATTATTGACTTGAACCAAACCCGACTCGAACTCGAGAATTACCCTAACCCATTTTAACCCGTGAAAACCCGAATTAAACCCGACATATTGTTCACCCGACCCGAATGTAACCCGACCTAAACCTGACCCAAACCTGATAAGAAGTATGACTCGACATGACCCGACTTAAGCATGACCCAAACCCGACCCGCATAGGTTATGGAATTAATCTAAATGGACATGACCTGAGTTGACCCGACCCATTTACCCGAATTGATGACAGCTCTAATCTTAACCATTATTTAAGGTTTCACTCATATTTTTAACAAAAAATCGATCCAGTCCAAAACCGGTTTTTATAGGGGTTTTGACCGGACCAAAGACCTATAAAATAGATTTTCAAACCCGAAGACCGGACCAATTGTCCGGTTCGGTGTCAGTTCGAGGTGGTCCGGTTCATTTTTTTTGCTTCGGACCGATTTATGAACACCCTAAGTTAATATTGCATTCATTTTAGACTTGATCATGGCCTGAATTGGGCTAATGCACTATCTTTGGGCCTTACCTGGCCCTGATTTACTATTTTGGGTTAAAATCTACTGGCTTTTAAGCGCAAATTTTTGGCTATCGCGCTCAGACAGGAACATCTAGTTTTAAAAAAAATGAATACTTACTGGAAAAAAAAAATGAAAATTTATTTCTGAACATTGGATTATATACAAGTAAACATTTATAATATAAGAGTAAAATCAAGAGACTATGAAACTTGAAAAAAAAAAGGTTGTACATTTAATATTATATAACTGAACATTTCAGTTGTAAATAAAAATGAACCTATGATGTTATTGTCTATTCATCAACATTTTTTTATGCTTCAAGTTAAATACCATGATTTGTTCAATTCTCGAATGGATATCATGCAACTTATCATGCAATTGAGCTATATGATTTAATACTAATTAAATAAGTCAACAATATGTTTTTTTTTAATAATGAACAAAATGCTAATGTCTAACATTATTAATGCTAATGTTCATTGAATATCATTTATTAATTATAAAACCGAACATTTTATACTACTGAACAAACACAAAAATTTGTATTAATTAAAAAATAAAATGAACATTTATTTTTATAAGAATGAATATCATACATCATGAAAATTAACATTTATTTTATAAGAATGAACATTATACTGCATAAAAATGAATATTTGATTATTGAGAAATACAAAATTATTGTAATATATATTTAGTTAGAAATGTTCATTTTTATTACATGTTCAATTTTGACGGCGACCTCAGCTAATGTTGGCTGAGGTTGACCTTAACCATTAACTACTGGCTTTTGAGTCAAGCCAACTTCAAGTCGGGCTAAAATTTGCCCAAAAACCTAACAAAAGTTAAACTTGGATCGGGCCCCACCCAAACTCAAATTTGTCCTTTTGTGAGGCAGACTGTTTTTTAACAACTCTATATTCCTTTGGCATTAGACCATCTCCAATGGTGAGACTCAAGTTTGAGTATTGAAATACAAAATGTGTTGTTTTTTTTACCTCCAATGGTGTTATCATACTCACTTCTCAATTTAACAACTCATGTGAATCCTAATTTCCTAACGATGAGACTCTCTAAAATATACAAATGTCACTTTTAATTTATGGCTCACCAAACCCATTTCTTTTTTATTTTCAAATATTGTAAGATTAAAAAAAAAAGGTAAAACTTAAATATATTACAAAATATATTAAAATATTAACAAGGGGCTTACACTTTTTGTCAAATGAGACTCAAAGTTGAGTATCTAAACTTATTATCTTTCTTTTAGAGTTGTTAAGTTTAGATACCAACTTATTGGTATACGTTGCAAAAAATACTTTCTCTCTCCCAAAAATACTCACTTGAGTCTCACCATTGGAGAGAGTCTTACTGCGGTTTTATTTATTTGATTTTTTGTTTTTCATATAATATATGTCATATAATGAATTAAAAATTAGTCAAAATTATTAAAATCATGATAAATTTCAAGTTTCACTTACAATGTTTTTTAGTGCGGGTGAACTGGCTAACATTTTGAGTGTGATAACCTTAACTACTTACTTTACCAACTAAGGGCATGTTCTCAATGACTAAACTGAGTTGAACTGAAATGAGCTGAACTGATCGGAAATGAATTGAACTGAATTGAGCTAAACTGAACTGAATATTTTATAAGATAAGGAAATTAGGAAGTGACTGAAGTGAAATGATTGATTAGAGCGAGCTGAATAGAACTGAACTGAAAATAAGCTAAAAGAGAACATACCGTAGGATACTATATATAATTAGATACGTGAGATACAGAAATCTAGTGTGTAAGCTCTTTGTGTATTATTCACAATCACCAATGCAAATCTTTTAACTATTTGAAGGGGACTTGAGGAGAGTCTTTGATGAGACTCAAACGATGAAATGGAAGAAAATTGGACAGTGTTAAAGTGGGTTTTGCCGTTTAGGAAACAAAATTGTGCTCAAGACTCAAGTTGGGAAAGTACAAAAAAATAAAAGAAAATTGATGACAACTCATCAAAAAGAGAATATTGTTAGAAAGTACATTATTTAAATAGAAATAGACCTATAGTTTTAGGGCTTGTTCTCTTCAACTTATTTTCAGTTCAATTCAGCTCCAATAAATTCAGTTTAGTTCTTAATTTCATTCTCTCATAAAATATTTAGTTCAGTTCAGCTCTAATAAGTTCAGTTCAGTTCAGTTCTTAATTTCCTTCACTCATAAAATATTCAGTTCACTTCAACTCCAATCAGTTCAATTCAGTTAATTGGAACAAACCCTAAAATCCCCCAAAAAGGAAAATAGACATGTAAATAAGGGACGGAGGGAGTTCAAATCATAAAGTCAATGATGATTGTAATCCTTAGTCAATTTTCACAGATTGTGTATTACTAATAATAGAAATCTATGAATCTACTTTTAGAACGATTAACATCATTGAGGATGTCATGTTAAACATAAAAGTGCAAGAATCAAGAACGTACGTAACTAGAAGAAAATAATAATATCATATGGTTGACATATTATATGATATAATTACATACTTAATCACATGTAATGTATAGTTGACCTTTCTTGAATAGAATTAGTTAAGGTCAAGTAGTACACTAGTACTAGCTCGATTTGAGTAATTGAGTATGGACCACCGTCATGAAGAGTCCCTAAAATTTGGTTTGAATTTTTCGAACAAAAAAAAAATGGTACTATTTGAGTAATTTATACAGTATACTTCGTATTTGAGTTATCTTTGACTTTGCTTTGAGTATTATGATGTATACTAGTAACCCTACTTAATTAACAGTAATTCGTTGGTATTAGCAGAACAAAATTTGAGGCTAGTTTGACCTATGATGAATCTAGGATGTGGTATCAAGTATCAACCCCTTGCCACGTATGAGATTTTCGCAGTTTTCAATACTACTACTTCTGTTTTATATTATTTGCAATGATTAGGGTCTGTTCACATTTACTGAACTGAGCTGAACTGATTGGAGCTTAACTGAACTGAACTGAACTGAGCTGAAATAAATATTTTATGAGAGAAGGAAATTAGGAGCTGAACTGAACTGAACTGATTGAAGCTAAGCTGAACTGAACTGATTGAATCTGAACTGAAATTAAGTAAATATGAACAACCCTAATTTTATTTATTTATTTATTTATTTATTTATTTTTTACTTTATGTCAAGTTGTTGCAAATAATATGAAAAGGAGGTAGTATTTATACAACATTAATAAGATACAATAATTTAGCTAGTTTTGGAATTAAAATTTATAATTAGCTGTTGTGGTAAATACATTTTTCAAATTAGCCGTTTTGGTAAAAAAAATCTCCATTCTTTCAAGCTAAGCTTATAGTTATAAAGATTATTAAGGGTATGTTTTCTTCAGCTTATTTGCAGTTCAGTTCAATTCTTATCTTAATTTCCTTCTCTCATAAAATATTCAGTTCGATTCCAATAAGTTCAGTTCAGCTCAGTTCAGTCAATTAAAACGGGCCCTAAATATAAATGACTCGAAATGAATATTAGAATTTATAAAATTTAGATTATATGCATAATATAGAAATAATATAATGTGGATTTTGCATAATGAGTAATTAATAAGCTATTTTGATAGATCTTTTGACTTTTCTATTGTATATGTACTCCGTACTTGAATAAAAGAGACAACAAAACAACTCGACAACTTGTTATATCTCTATCCGAGAATAGTTATACTTGGAGATCTATGTATCTTAATCTAAGAATTTATTTATATAGATGTGATGTTGAATTATATATTTATTCCTTAGTAAATAGAAATAAATATCATGTACATTTAAAAGGGCACTGCCATGCTTTTCCTCATCTCCTGTCTATTTCCCTCCACACTACTTGTCCTCCCTAACACATTCAATTGATAAACTAATTTAATTACCCAAAAAAATATCTCTGTACTTACAAGGTAAGTATTTTTACAGTGAAAATTATCTTCATTTTAATTAAAGAAATAAAGTTTTACAATAATTCTCGTACTCAATTAAATATAGCTTCTCCATTTTAATTAGGAGTTAGATTATCAGAAAAGTATTGTGCGGATCGGACTCAAGTGAGTCCAATTATAATAAAAATAAAAATAAAAAAACAAAATAAAAAAAATTGTTAGAAATTAGATAATAATGGTCATATATTAGATAATAAGTGTCAAAAATTAGATAATAATTATTAGAAATTCGATAATATTGGTTATATATTAGATAATAAGTATTAAAATTTAGATAATAAGTGTTAGAAACTAGATAATATTGGTCGGATATTAGATAAGAAGTATCAGAAATTAGATAATAAGTGTCCGAAATTAGATAATATTGGTCAGATACTAGATAATAAGTATCATAAATTAAATAATATTGGTCAGATACTAGATAATAAGTATCATAAATTAAATAATATTGGTCAGGTATAAGATAATATTCGTCAGACATACATACTGTTGTTGGAGCTTTCTGAAATTTCGATACAAAGAAATCACGAATAGTCTTCTGATACCACCACGCTGGTTCCAACAACTCCAACATTCTCGTTGGTAATTCGTTATATTAAGAGCGTTGTTCGTCTCCTCCTCTTCATTGGCGGCGGCGGCGACAACAGTCGTCGAGGTTTGCGTTCAACGGTGTCCGCCATTGAAGAAGAAGAAGGAAGCTTCTACGACGAGGTAAGGATCCGAATGAGGAGGAGAGAGAAAATGTGAAAAAATGGTGATGAATGAAGGATTGTAAAAATGAAGGAGAGAGAAAATGGAGGTGGTGTTTGAAGGTTATAAACTGGACTCAAGTGAGTCCGTTCTCCGCAAAACCTTCGATTATCCCCTCTATTAGTGAATGTGGTTGTCTTTAATACTTCGTATAGTTTTACTATAATCTTTATTGTTTAACTTTGTAAAATATAAATGCCTAATATTTCGAACTTAAATTTTATGTGATTTTTAAAAATAATATTATAGGCGGCAATCTTAATGTATAAGAATCAAGTGTATCTATCCTTATAAGACAAAGGAAATCATATAATTAAGGTTTATTATAGAGAAACTAATATACCATACAATTCATATTGATCTTTATATTTCTATTGAGAATCTTGTATAAGGTATGGTCACCACTCTACCGTGTCAATTTAAATTAGCCATTTCAAGAAAACTATGCAAATTAGATGAAATATTTTGTATTGTGATTTACTCGTACTAATATTTTAATTTAAAAGGGGAAACATACAAAACTAAAATAAAAAGAGCAACAAGAAAATAATAAAGTGTATGTATAGCTTAAAATTCAGGCAATAATACTAATTAAAATAGTATTTTAATAATCAAATCAATTAAGGCAACTAATAAAAAGAGGAGACAGCATCTTTTTAGCATATCATGGAGATGAAAATGATGGAACATTATCACAAATGACCTATTCCTCACCCCCACCATATCCAATAAAAAATGTGCTAAATATCAAATGCCAGGTCATCCCATTTCATCAAAATTAAGCATTATTATTAATTTAATTATTTTAATTATTTATCATCATAATAATAATAATCCATCAAAAGTCTTTAGTCTTATTGGCCTGTCCTAATCTAGAAAGACATGTCCTACATCATTTTGGACAAAAAGAGGGTCTTGCCTCATTTGACAAAATTTTCACCCATGATACAATTTGTCAGTCTTATGATCCATCAAGTACAAGTGCATATCAACAATATTCATACTCAACTATCTTTTTTTTTTTTTTTTTTTTTTTTTTTTTTTTTTTTTTGAGGCAAATCCTCAACTATCTTTCACTAACTAATTACATTAAAATTTTAATTACTCATATTTTAATTTTGATGATGAGATGATTTATGTGTGAAAGATGATACACATGCTCAATTTAAAGACAAAATCTTGTATGAGGTAGTATATTTTGCTGTAGGAGTGGATTATGCAATGTTTGCTTTTCGAAAGCATTATCTTGCCTTCTTAATTATATGGATCGTAAGACTAGTTTTGCAGAAGCTTGTACGGTCCTATTTCCTCTATAACCTACAATTTGTTAAGTAATTAACTGCAATATCTAGAAAACTGGAATTTGTCTATTATGTCGTGTTCATATGCACATGTTAAGCTATTGAAGCAAATAAGTGAAAACTCGTAAATATAGGAGTAGCTATGATAACGGTAAATCCTAAAAGACCGATTTATCAAAATAATTGTAATGATAAAGAACTCCAAAGTGTTATTGCGTGCCCATTGACACATGTAAGAAAATCCCTTGTTCTTATTATCATTTCATTTTGTTTACGTAGTATATTTTTTATATAGAGATAATATCAAATAGTGTCTCCACTAAAGCGATAATCAACTCAGCTTGTAAGATAAAATAAAACAAACTTCGAAGCCGAAAAAGTCTATTGAATAAAGAATGGAGAAAGGCTACACATACAACCATTGTTGTTGCATTTGATTGGTTTGCATTTTGAGGTCCACTTTTCCCATTTAGTTTCAACCTATTTTTACTCTTATTTTTTTCCACCCTTTTAATGTGGCATGCATATAATGGTATTGTATGCGGACTATCACATACAACCATTGTATGTGTAGTATCACTCGAAAGAAAGACAATAAAGCACTGCAAATATTTTGCCAAGATCTATCTTTATTGCTTTTCATGCTTTATTTTATAAACAAATACGCTCAATTCAAAACGTCTTAGTTCTTTAAATTTTTAAGATGTTAAATTGAGGTTGATTCGACAGTAGTACAACTTATCTATCAATCTTTATGGTCAAGGGATTTTACTCTCATTAATCAGGGAAGATAAAGGTAGTACAAGAGCGTTAGAACCTTGAGTGATTGCAACCCAAACGATTAAATAAAAGAACACGTTCAAAGTGGTAGTTTTTTTTTTTCCACACCTTGATAATTACTAGTACACAACAAAAAATATGACCAAATAAAAACCCATCTAATTAAAATTCAGCACATATTAAACACACTTTATAAAATACAAGATACACAAACTTAATAAAAACAAGATCTAATCAAGATCATAATTCTACCAAGAAGGTCTTGTTCTCTTAGACCCTAATGATGAATTATTATTATTATTAGTAATAATTTGTGGAACAGTAAAAGCATCATCCTTCAAATATTTTCTGTTCAATTTCATAGTTGCTGTGACACTTGTCTGTTGGGACTGTTGCTGTTTCTTTGTCCCATAAATTGGTGCATTTGTAATTTGATGAAGTTCTGAAGTAGTCTGACCAAACATGTTGCTAGTAATTGCTGCTTGTGGTACCCAGAAATTCTCAGAATTTGTTGATGAACTTGTCAATTCTTTTTCATTCTCCACATCAAAAAATGACAACACATCTTCATTTACCTCAATACCAAGCTGGTTGTTGCAAGTATTCTGCACTCACAAATGTAAAAATTACACCTATATTCTCAACATCTAATCATAATTACTGATGCACAATTTGTCAAATTAGTATCCCAAGTCATGTATTAATCTAAATCAATCATGCAATTTTTTTTTTTTTTTTTTTTTTTTTTGTGTGTGTTAAAAACTTGTATATATACAACAGGCTTACGCACTCTAAATCACATAAATATTTACCGTGTAAAAATGCGACTTTTATGTGACTTGAGGTGATTAGTTAAACATTACTTGTAGTATTCAATGCAACTATTTCTTATAGGTAATCCAACTAAACAGAACTGATTCAACTTGCATAAATTGTGCCAATTTTGGTTAAGAAAAATATAAAAAAATCACAAAATTAAATAAGATATTTGAGATTTTTTAGCAAACCTTGGAAAAACCAAAGGGAGCAGCAGAATCAACAAGCAAATCTTCAAAATGCCACCCTGGTAGCATATCTATCAGATACTCTGATATATTACTAGTCGATCCACCACAGTTCAACTGATTATTGTTTGAACTATCTGGGCTGCTGTTGCTGTTGCTGTTGTTGCTGTTCGTTACGAGGGATGCAGACGAATTCAGAGTTTTTTCAGAAGAAACTGATGTGGGTTTTTTAGCAGACTTAAAATCAGGAACTATATAGCCTCCAATTCCTTTGCTAGCAGTTACAGTATCAGCACTTTTGGTGTTGTCAGAAATTACTGCAGACAGCTTAATCCCTGTTAACAGAAACCTGTTATGCTTTTCTGTATGTTCATTTGCTGTATGTAGTGGCAGTTCACATTCTCTGCATAAAATTGCTCGATCTTGTTGACAAAATATAAGTGCCCTTTTCTCCTGCATCCAAAATATATGTCAGTAATGTTATACTTTATATAGTTGTAAAAAAAAATTTCCGAGGTGGTACTGGTACTCAAGACTTGAGATCAAATTACCTGACAGATGTCGCAAAGTGGGAAACTAGAGGTCGAGGGGTGTAGAAGAGAGAAACGGTGGTGTTTCGAGGCGAGTTTATTGGCATGATGGACTCTATGATCACATACATCACAAAGAGCAGCTTCATCAGCTGAACAAAATACAGAAGCTTCTTTTTTGCTACAAACATCACATTGGATCTTCATATTTGTAAACCTTTATTATTTTTTAGGCTGATTTTTTTTTTCTTTCTATTTTTGGATTTTGATTTGATTTGGGTATACTTTGATGATTCCAGATTTGATGGAATAAATTTGTAGAGATAGAAAGTTGTGTAATTGAAGTGAGAAGAAAGGGAGGAAGTGGTGGGCTAACCTCAAAGGCTTTAAATATTGTAAGGAAAACTGTTAGAGAAGCTTGAGTTGGCATATGCTAACTGATTGATTTTCAATTTAATATATTATGGTAGTATATAGTATTACTATAGTTGATATGAAATAAAATATACTCAAAATGTGACCAATTATAGAAAGAGTTAGATGATGATGGAGGAAAGAATGGGCTAGGTGAGGGGATCTGCCGACTGTCTATATTGCATAGAGAATTGTGTGGAAAAGGGTAGATTTGTAATTCACTATATGGTTGGGATGAATCACATTGATTGTGGGTCTAAAACAATTATATAACGGAAATTACTACGTATATTTTATACTCGAAGCACCCTGAATGTGAATGCTTTAGCTCAAAACTCAACTTGACCTGATTTAAACTTATCGGTTACTTTTAAAGTGGTTGGTCAATTGCTTGTCGTTTGATCAACATTACTAGTCTACTTGTACGGAGTATTTGTTATATGTGTTTTCTCAAATTAAACTCCTCGAATTGTAAATGTTAGGAAGTTTAATTACAATGCTATACGTCTTGTATAAATTCAAAAAATTCTCAAGTGTCTAGGATTCAGGTTAGTGATTAAGAATATTTTTTTTTTATCAGATAACATCTTGCTTCTAAGAGTTTTCAAAGATGTCTCAATCTCTAATGACATATTAACATTTTCCCCACGTAACAAAGTCTCGAGTTCACCTAACTTTTCTAAAACTAAGAGTGTTATTTACATAGCATTAATTTAAATCCATTTTTACAGATTAAAAAACGATGTCATTGATTAAAACAGAAGGAAAAATAAATAAATAAATAAATAAATAAACTAAAAGATTAAATGTATGTCCAACATTGATTTATAGTTTAGTTCATGTTCACAGATACAGTGCAGAATTCCCTTAACAGGTAGGGAATTAATTCCACTTAACCAATTTACAGCAAAATGGATTGGTGATTTTAACTCGACAAACAGCTGAGGATCTAGGAAGATCCAATAACCCCTGATAAAAACTAGTAACATCAGAATCAGTAGCACAACGATGAAAGTTGATTTTCATCTCCTTCAAAGCTGATGCAGCCTTCAAAAAGTATTCTGCTGTGTCGAGTTCTTTTACTAGACCAATGAAGCCACAGATTTCTACTGTTTCAAGGCATGGCAGATGCTTGGGCGCGAATTCGGGATCAAAGCGGTCACCGCAGTCAAACTGATGAATGAAACCCACAGTTTTACATGTAATAAAGTACAAGTCTTGGCACAACAAATAAATAAAAAGAAAATTTAACAAGAATAATTCAAGCTTTGCCCCTTTCTCCCAAAATAATCCAACATTTCGATTAATCCTAAATAATCCTAAGTTGACAACCCACTTTCTCCCGACAACCCTAGCAGGTCACCCTACCCATTATAACCGGTTACCATCCACATGTCACATCCTTATTGGTTAATTTTTTTAATCTTTTAATTCTAATAATTAAAATAAATAAATAAATTCCTTTCTTCTCCACCATCCTCTTTCTGATCCTATCTCTTCTCCCCTTTCATGGCCACCAGTAACCCCATCCACCACCACCACTTCTATAGCCATTATTAATACCATTCACCACGCCCAACATAACCCACCCCCACCAGCAACCATGACCCACCCCACAACCAACATAACCCACCCCCACCGGCGACCACAACCCACCCCCAATTCTCATCTGGGTTTGTTGTTAATAGTTCCATTGAGGTTGTTGGATGTGGTGGTAAGTGGAGAGTGATGAGGGAGAACAAGGGGAGCAAGCAGTGTGTGTGGGTCACAACGTTGTGGTTGCGGGCTGATTAGGAGGGGAGCATGGAGCGGGCTGATTGTCAAGGAGGGGAGAGGGTATTGGGGCAGGCTGGTTGACGGGGAAATGGGGTAGGTTGACAGGAAGGTGAGGTGCTGGCGAGAAAGTTCAGGGAGGTGAGGGTGTAAGACTCCACGAGCCATTGTTAATGGTTAAAAAGTAGTTGAAGAGAGGAGAAGGAAGGAGGAGGAGAGAGAAGGAAAGCCATTGTTAATGGTTAGAGCTAATACCAATGTCGACTGTCAAGAAAGGAGGAAATTACCTGAAGTTTAAGTAACCACTTAAATAAGCTTGCTATGAGAAAATAAGTAGTAAACTTGGGATTATTCAAGGGTTAATCAAAAGGTTGGATTATTCTGAGAAAACAGGGCAAATGTTAGACTTTTCTTGTTAAATTTTCCTAAAAAATAAAGTAATAAGCTGCGAAAATTACATAAAAATGTGCTTACATATTTAAGAAACAATGATTTTAACTTAGGAGCGCAATATAACATCTTAGACAACTCCTCGTCAGCTCCATACTCTAACCAGGTCAAATTTGGAAAGACTGTAAGCTCCGTTACTAATAGGAAGACCTGTAAATCAATAAACAATCCATGAGAGCCTTAGAAAGTTACCAACACCAAACAAAAACAAATTGAATGAAAATACAGAGTAATAAATAATAAAGATGAGGATCAAGGTTAAGCTTACTTCAAATCTTAATTGCAAAGTTTCTACCCCGGAAACTTTTGTTAAAACCTTTTCTACTTGATCACTATTAATTTGGTCTAAACAAAGATCTGCTTTAATGAGTGACCTCATATTTCCAATGTCAATTGATGATACCCAATACTCATGAATACACAGGTATGCAAGGTTTGATGTTTCTATAACGATACAAGCCTGCTCCAACCCATGAATGGTACGAGTATTCTTAATTAATAATGAGTTTAGGGTCAAGGACTCCACACGGAGCATTGCTTTGACAACACAATTGACAATGTGCAGCTCTCTAAGAACGGGACAATTGGATGACAGCTTTTTCATAAATTCATCATCAGGAAACTTAAGGTTCCTGAGATGGATGGTTTCCAGGTTTGGTAAATGGAAAGACACCGAGGCACCGATATTTAAAGACCCATGCAGATTTAAAACCACGAGTGTCTCACTGAAAAGAAACCTTGGTGGTAGGCAGATATCCATAAATTGGTTAAGGATGATATTTAACTCATGTATATTACGCCTTGCTGCGGCGATCAGCCATGAATTGACATAAAAGGCATCAGCATTAGAAAGATTCAAGCAAAATCGTTGGATATATGATGCTTCATTATGAAGTAGAACATTATCCATGAAACTCTTGAAACAAATCTTTTGCTCCAAAGAGTGTTGTTGATCCCCCGAAGTCTTCTTTTCTTCAGTGAAGTCAAGTACGGGAACTTTGGTCCATACATACTTCCATCTATATGACAATATGCTGGTCTTAACAGCAGACTTCGTAGTGAGAAAAGATAATATATGGCATAGAATCGTGTCTGGTAGGTTACTGATGTGGTCTATGTCTTTAAGACGCCTTCGGTTCCATGGGATTGACATTGAAACCTTACAGAACAACAATAACCAAGTATAAATAAACAAGGATTCAAAATACAACCTCCAAAGAAACAGCATTATAGTTGAAAGTGCATTAAAGCAATAAAATCCACAGTGACACTAACTGATGAACAAATAGACTTGGATTTACCCAAAGACTTGAATGTTGCATTAAAAAAAGTACATGCTCCTTCCAACTTGATTTTGCATCATTCAGAGATTTTAAGTTCATTTAAATTAAGCTCCACAACAGTTTCAGCACAGTTCAATTCAGTACAGTATAGCTGAGTAAGAATAAATTCAGGATTTTTTGACAATAAAATGCAAAAGACAGATTGAACTTTCTAATACACTCGTAATTCAAATGCCAATCTAAAGCAAACCCTCAGCTTCTATAAATGTCATTATTGACAGACTCGATTTTCCAACAAATTCCCACTTCTCAACATATTCAACATATAATGTTGAGCAATAAATATATGCTGCAAACTGCATCAAAGCTTGATGTTGTTTGAACATTAAGGGAAAAAATGAAAAAAATAATAAAACATCAACGATTCAACGTGTAATTATAAATAAATTTAACTTAAAAGCTCTTCAAGCTGCCAATCAACTAGTTCAAAGTTCTTTGAAAGATCACTTTTAAGAGCCTAATCGGTTTGACCTAAAGAAGGATACACAATGAACCCTGTAAAAGTAGAGCATTGAGGTCAAATTCAACCCATTCCATGATTCCTTTTTTTCATAAAACCTAGTCGGTAACAATTGCTATTATGGTTTTTAAAATCCTTTTAACTTCAGCCTCCCCATCATATACCGCTATTTTAAGCCTGAGAGTCTTGCTCGACCAAGTTCGCCTAGAATTGCATATTACCCTTAAGACTTATTCTCTCCCATCCTCTATTCACGGGTAATGAGTGAACCAATTTGTTCACACCAGAACCAAGTCTAGCCATATAAAATTTTCATCCAACAAAACAAAATCTAAGTTAACCAAACACTTAACTAGTAACTATGGAGCGGGTTTTCCCTTCGTGTTTGCATCCAAACAAACCCGCAAACCAAATGCTTCCTAAGAGTTTATTAATCAACCTTACATTCACCTCACACCATTTCTTATCTCCACAAATTAGTTTGTGGGGCTTTTTCCTTAAGCAATAAAATCAACCAATGATAAGATTTCAACAGCAACAACAAAAGATTAAACATAAAAAGAGTTTATTTTGTCAATTGCCTAATACCTTTAAATCAATCTGGCAATTGGTAATAATTGGCTTTATGAAAACTTATTCATACTATGCGAAACCACTATCAAATTCCAATCAAAATGTAACAAATTTATCATTTGAAAGCATCCAAAGTAATGAGAAAATAGATAATTAACATGAAAAAATTAAAATCAACCCACTATAATTTAGCTAAATGTGATATTTCCAACAAAAATTCAACATGAATCGTAAGATAAATGTAAATTATGCTTACATATTAAAAATCCAATAACTAGGGTTTAGCAAAGAAGCAAACATACCGGAAACAGAGGGTTTTGACTGCGGTTTTCGTAATCATCAGCTTGTTACTCCAATGAATTTTGAAGTGCAAGAATTTTGATATAGATAAACTAGGGCTAATTAGAATTCGTTTGAGATTTAATTTGCAGAATTTCAGAAATTTCTTCAGAATGAAAACCTAATTAAACGATCGGGTTAATGTCAGGGACATTCTGTGAGAACTGAGAAGTGGCACTAGAGGTGGGAACGGCCACTAGTAGGGGTGAGCATGGGACGGGTACCCGTACCGTTAGTACTAACGGTTCGGGTACCCGATAACCAATATCACTAAAAGTGATATCCATAACCCGAACCGATAAGTTCGGGTACCCAGACTTCGGATACCCGAATTTTCGGAACGGTTATCGGGTACCCTAAAAGTATCCAATAGTGATAATTAAACTTAAAAAATTAGTTACTATGATATTTTTTAATACTAATTAACAACAATACCACATGATCTTGACCAAATTATTAATTTTTTTTTTGATGCAAACGAGGGCAAGGCCCGAACAAGAACACACATTACACCACCATTCGTGGCAAAGCCACCCCCACCATATCCTCCCAAAGAAGGTTCTTTATTTCGATTGGAGGATCATCGAAATAAACCACCTTCTCTTGGAGAATAGCACCCATATTGGCAAGTTTATCCGCCACTCTATTCCCCTCCCTATAACAATGAAAAATAACAAACGAAGAACCAAAAAAAATTACAAAGATTACGACAATTATTAACTAGGTGCACACATTCTCCCTGCTGCTGGTTGGCATTGGAAATTGCTTCTACACATGCTTTGTTATCCATTTGCACTACAATGTTTGTGATGCCCACCTGTCTTGCTAGCTTGAGACCATATTCGAGAGCTAACAGTTCAGCTCTATACGCATGACGAATACCGAAGTTAGCAGCAAAGCCCTTGACAAAGCGTCCCTCTGGATCTCTAATGACTCCTCCCCCACCAGCTAGCCCAGGAGACCCTTTCCTAGCACCATCCGTGTTCAAAGTCCACCAGCCATGAGGAGGAGCTAACCAACGCACCAAAATTTCAGCTTTCTGTTTAGGACCTTGGCCCTGCTGCATCAGATGTGGCTTTGGATTGGTGAATACATTCCAGACTTCATCAACTTGGTGAAGGATAAAGTCTCCTGCTTCTTTCGGAATTTCATCTTTTTTATCAAACACCCAACAGTTTCTCCACCTCCAAATCCACCATAAAGTGGTAGCAAAGCAAGTCGGCCATTTTTCTGACTTAATGGGATCATTCGCATCCAGGTTCTTCACTATCCATTCATTGAGATCATCAGAAAAGAAGGTAGGGAGAAGAGCCATACCACCAACTTTTTTCCAGATTTCTCGAGCTATTGAGC
Source organism: Chenopodium album (assembly GCF_948465745.1). Taxonomy (NCBI): domain Eukaryota; kingdom Viridiplantae; phylum Streptophyta; class Magnoliopsida; order Caryophyllales; family Amaranthaceae; genus Chenopodium; species Chenopodium album. The sequence goes on from NC_137840.1 coordinate 70,631,301, forward strand.
AGTCTCGAAGGAGATGGATCAGGGTTTCATCAGTGTTGGGGTTACACCTTGGGCATCTAGGATCATTAGTGAGCTTTCTCTTCATTCTATTCGAATTGCAAAGAAGTCTATCATGTAAAGCTAGCCATAAGAAAGTGCACACTCTCTGCTGGACTGGCAGTTTCCAAGCAAGATCCCACTTGGGGTCTCTTGGAATCACATCATCATCTCTCATTAGTTTAAGGACACTTTTAATTGTGAAGTTCCCATTAGTAGCGCCTTTCCAGTATCGAACATCATCAGCATCTGGGTTATCAACTAGAGAATACGCTGCAATTTGCTTCAATTGTTGCTCAGGGAGAAGATGAGAAAATAAATCCCATCTCCAACCGCTTTGGCGATCCCACATTTCTTCTACAATAGCTCCCTCCACAGAACTGGGAATTGTGGCAGTAGCAAACTCTCGAAGGGGTGTTTCAGAGGCCCAATTGTGCTCCCAAAACAGAGTTCTTCTACCATTACCTACGGCAACTTGCGAGCCTCGTTTAATCCAAGCAGCATTATCAGTTATTCCTCGCCAAACGTTCGACATGCTAGAAGTGGGGATGAACATATCAATGTCACATCGGCCTTTGCAATATTTGGAACGAAGAACACGAGACCAAAGGGCTTGAGGTTCCTTAAGGACACGCCAACCAAGCTTTGTTAAAAAGGCAGAGTTGGCTTGTCTAGCAGATCGAAGGCCTAGACCTCCTTTATCTCTCGACAGCTGCAGTGTCTCCCACGAAAGAAGGTGAATTTTTTGCTTCTCATCCGAACTTCCCCAAATAAATCTTTTAGCTTTCCTATCAATATCATCGCAAATTGAGCGAGGTAATTTAGCAGTTTGCATAGAGTAGTTTGATAGGGTGGTGAGGGTTGATTTCGTGAGAGTGATTCGGCCTGCCAAAGACAAATACTTTGTCTTCCAACCTGTCAAGCGTCTATCAAGTTTTTCACAGAGGTGATCAAAAGTTTCCCTTGACCAAATTATTAATAACATTACTAATTATTGATATTTATAGTGATTATGAAGTAATGTAAAAGTTTAAATATTGAAAAGATAGATTTAAGTAGGAAAAAAAACAAAATAATTGCTTATCGGAACGGAACGGGTACCCGTTAATTTTAAAATGATACCCAAAAACCATACCCGATAACAAATTATCGGAACGGGTACCCGAACCGTTAACGGTTCGAGTACCCTAATTTTCGGAACGGTAACGGAACGGGTTTTCGGTTTTTCGGGTAGTTTTGCTTAGCCCTAGGAACAGGTGCAGAACAAATGTATCGTTGTCTGACTAGAGGTGTCAATTTGGAGGATCGGATTGGGTCGGATGAGTTTGGGTCGGTTAATTTTTACTGTTAAGTCATGCTAAATTATTGTGTCCAAACGAATTCAAATCTGAATCGGATATTTTCAAATTAACTACAAGAATAAGAAAATAACCCCCCAAATCCCCTTTGTTGGTCGAAAAATATAACGACTTCATCTTTGGGTCGGTTTTGGATCGATTCGGGTTGGATGTGGTTTTGACACCTTTAGTCCGAACTCGAGCATGTTATAGCTCAAAACTTAGCTTGAACTGATCCGAACTTCTCGGTTATTTTAGGAGTGCTACTTGCTAGCCCTGTTAGGTCAGTTGATAGTTATTTGATTATTTTGTATTATTGTACTTCATATGTATTTAATTTACATGTAGATAACTTAAATTAGAAATTAGAGGGATTATTCGTAGTTTATTATTGCTACAATGCATAAAATTTATTTGAAATGTGTTTTAGAGTACTCTGGTCAAACTCAACTTGACCCATAGTTTGAATAATTATTTCACTATCATATCATTTCTAAATACGAAATACTATATCGTTACTGAAATAGAAAATGCCTCTCGATTTGCAAGAAGGGTGTATGATCAACATTCTCAACATATAATTAAAGACCCATGCAGATTTAAATCCACGAGTGTCTCACTGAAAAGAAACCTTAGCGGTAGGCATATATCCATATATTGGCTAAGGATGATATTTAACTCATGTATTTTACGCCTTGCTGCGGCGAACAACCATGAATTGACAAAAAGGGCATCGGCGTTAGAAAGATTCGAACAAAATCGTTGGATATATGATGCTTCATTATGAAGTAGAACATTATTCATGAACCTTAAGGTTGGAAGGTGCAATATTTCCCACTAGACCAAACTTAACTTGGTATTATACTCCGTAGTAAACAGTTTAACATGAGCATGTCTGAACTTGTCTGTTGTTTAGGAGTGCTCGATAAGTTGGTAGTTATTCGGTCAACCATAGAAATGGTCAACATGTATCATTGTACTCGGTATGTATTTTTTCTTACATGTAGACATCTCGATATTCAGTAGAAATTAGGGAATTTATTCGTAGTTAGCTACAATGCGTAGTACATAAAAATTACATGAGTTTAGAGTGCTCTGGACAAACTCAACTTAATCTATTGTTTGAAACTTTGAATAGTTATTTCACTTTCACTATCGTTTGTGAAATAAAGATGTCTCTCAAATTATTCTCAACGTATAATTCCGGTTGTCAAGTTTGTACATTAGCATAAATGAGCAAAATGTATAGCTAGTGAATAGATTTTACAGTTATTAGTCCTTCACTCCTTATTACTCCATTAACTTGACAATTTTGCTAGTGCAAGAGGAAAAATTAAGCAAAAGTTTTTTGCTCATTTTTCTCTTTACCAATAGCAAATTTAATAATCAGTCGATTGTATAATAAAATAGTAATACCCAATTAGTAAACATGGGATTCAAGAGTATGGGATTCAAGTTGGTGATATCATGATAGTAAACATCATTCATTGGGTATTTGGATATTTATGTAATGATAGAGAACATGAGGTTCAAGTTGTAGTGAACAACTGAACATAGGATTCAAGCTGAACCGGAGACAATCTTACGCGAGTATCACTATAAACTCACTTAAAGGAAGTCTCCGGTTCACCTAATTTTTGAGGGTTAAAAAATAAACTATTCTTAATTCGAAGCATATCCTTTTTAAGCTTTCTTACATATGGCCCTTAGGTTTTCTCAAAAAACAAATTATATAGCCCTTAGGAATATGTTTATCATTTTCCAAAAATTAAAACAAAATTACAGGCCGAGTTTAGAAATTTTAACTTGACAAACAGCTGAAGATCTAGGAATATCTAATAACTCCTGACAAACAGACAAAACAGTAGTAACATCAGAAGTAATACAACAATCAAAGATGATTTTCATCTCCTTCAAAGCAGTTGCAGCCTTCAAAAAGTATGCTACCATGTTGAGTTCTTCTTCATTACCACAGAAGCTACAGATTTCAACACTTTCAAGGCATGGCAGATGCTCGGGTGCAAATTTGGGATCGAATGGTGAATTCTCATTAAACTGATGAATAAAACCCACAGTATTAAAACTAATACTAACCATGGCACAAAACATTTTTTAAAAAAAAATCAGAAGCTGTGAAAATCACATAAAAAATGTGCTTACATATAGGATAATCAACGATTTCAACTTCGGAGCGCAATGTAATGGCTTAGACAACTTCTTCTCAGCATGACACTTTAACCAGATCAAATTGGGAAAGACTGGTAGCTCTCTTGATGTTAATAATGCCTGTAAACCAAAAACAATCCTTGCTAGCATTAGAAAGTTATCAACACCCAACTAGCAGCATAAAAATAACACTTGTAAATAAAAAGATGATAGAGGTTAAGCTTACTTCAGATTTTAAGTGCAAATATTTTACCCCAGAAACTTTTGATAAAAGCTCCTCCACTTGAAAATCATTGACAAAAAAATTGACTTCTGCTTCATTGAGTGATCTCATCTCTCCAATGTCAACTGATACCCAAAACTCATCAAGAACAAGGTATGTAAGGTTTGGTGTTTTAACAGCAAAAGATACCTTCTCTTGAGAAGTACGAGTTTTTCTTATTATTAATGATTTTAGGGATAAGGACTCCACACAGATTGTAGCTTTGACACAACAGTTGACAATGTGCAGCTCCCTTAGAACAAGGCAGCTGGATGACAACCTTTTCATGAATTCATCATCAGGAAACTTAAACTTACTGAGATGGATGATTTCCAGGTTGGGTAAATGGAAAGACGCCGAGGCACTGATACTTATTGGCCCTTGCAGTTTTAAAACTGTGAGTTTCTCACTTAAAAGAAACCTCGGAGGTAGACATAATACATTCAAAGTTTTAACATTAAGGGCGATATTTATCTCATGCATTTCACGCCTTGATGCGGCAATCAGCCATGAATTGACATAAAAGGCATCAACATCCATAACATCCAAGCAAAATCGTTGGACATAAGATGCATCATTATGAAGAAGAACCTTATCGATGCAATCCTTAAGACAAATCTTTTCCTCCAAAGAGAGTTGTCGATCCGTCGAAATATTAACTATCTCAGTGAAGTCAAGTGCAGGAACTTTGGTCCATACATGCTTCCATCTTTTAGACAATATGCTGGTCTTAACAGCAGCCTTTGTAGTGAGAAAAGATAAAATATAGCATAAAACTGTATCTGGTAGGTTACTGATGTGGTCTACACCTTTTTTAATACGCCTTCGGTTCCCTAGACTTGACATTGAAACCTTATAGTACAACAGTATCCAACTAACCAAGTATATATAAACAAGGATTTGAAATAGACCCTCCAAAGTAACAGCACTTACAGCAGTATAGTTAAAACTGCATTAAAGCATTAAGTTTCCCGGGCTTGACATTGAAACCTTATAATACAACAATAACAGAGTATAAATGAACAAAAATTTAAAATACACTATCCTAATGATCATCAGTATAATTGAAACTGCATTAAAGCAAATAAATCAAAATGATATTAGTGATAAGCAGATACACTCAAATTTACTCAAAAATACAAATGGTGCATTGAAACAAGATACTAACGGTGTGCTATTTTCAATTCAGACAATTTAGATTCATTACAATAAGGTGTTGTTTGGTTCACTTGGGAATTAGAACTTCCCATGAATTGTAAATTTATGGGAATTAAATTCCTACAATCAAATTCATGGGAATTTTATAAAATTGTTTGGTTAACAATGAGGGAAGTAACTTCCATAGGAATTTCCACTTACCTAGGGGGGTTAGGTAAGTAAGTTCCTACATTTTGTGGGAACTCAAAATTCCTAGGAAGTTTCACTTCCCCCATTTCACCAAATTATTGTCAACCAAACAACACACTAAAATTGCAATTCCTAGGAAGTCTCACTTCCCATGTTTTTTTATGTCAAACAAACAACTCCTAAAGCTATAAATAATTCAGCACATTTAAATTCAATTCAGTACAGTGTATCAAAATTTAATTCAATTAAATAGTGTAACAGCTAAATTGAATATATCCTATATCAAATTTTGGTAGAAGAAGCAAACCAATTCCAACTAAGAGTGATCATGAAGGTCATAAATTAGACCAAATATAGTTCAAACTAATTTGAGGGCAACAAAATTGAGAAACCAAAAACCTCAAACATTGATTGACACACAATATATTAAGGCCTTTTTTAAAAAAAAATCAAAATTCAGTTTATCAGTTTCGATAACAATTAGATTTAGACATAATCTGTTCACTTCAACAATTTTTTTGGATTTTGGACAACCTAAATCAATTTAGGCCACCGAAGCAAAGCCACTATGACAAACAATGACTGTCTGTTCAAATCAACAATTTAGAGTTTGGTCTTTGGACACCCTAAATCAATTTAGACACAATCTTGTTTAAAACCAAATCTAAAAAGAGTTCATATCAAAGTAAGCTGACATACAAAAGAGACCACATCTTACAAATGGTGCAAAGATTGCAATTACAAAACAAATATATAATATATAGACTACCCTATACTTTCCATCAGTTACACCATCTTAAACCCGAATGTCCTGAACCACCAAGTTTGTTTGCCTTTCATGACTTCTTTTCTCTCCTCTCAATCCTAGAATGATGAGTGAACCAGGTCGAGTCTGGCCAAAGTAAATTCAATTCCAACCCCTCCTATGATGGATTTAATCAGTATTTCTTTTGAAGAAATGCAAGCCTTGATCTTGCAATTACAACATCACAGCAAGCAGACATTCAAAGAGCACCTGGACCATCTAAGGATCATGAGAATGTACAAGTTAATAAGTTATATATAGGCGTTAATCTTCTTTTCTTTAATCATGTGTGGCTGTGTAAGTATATTTGTCTGTTAAATTTTACCCAAAAGTTAGAGCTATATATGCACACAAGCTAGGTTTTCGTATGGTCAAACAGTAAACACTAAGGTGCGGCCTTTGAATGTCATAAGCATCAGAAATTCCCTGGCAACAAAGACCTATAAATCAACCTCTCACCTTTTACTTATATACTATAGATCTTGGACAGCTTTCTCCCTCGTCGTTCAGTAACACTTGCAAAGGTCATCATGGCAGGCTGGTGTTAAATTTTGAGAGAATATGAAATGGGTCCGACAACCCGAACAAGGAGGAGGAGAGTTTGGTCCATACACGAGGCTTAGGAGCTTTCATACTAAAACCAATTGACAATAGTGACAATAGTAGGAGTAACTTCTCTACCTTATAAAGTGGAATCATCTCTCCTCTTTCTCCAATGTGGGACACTCACAAGTGGGCGACAATGGATTTCAGCAGCTAGCAGCAATATGGCAGAAGGAGTTTGGGTCTATGGTGGTAAATTGGCAATAAGAAGTCATGGAGATCATGTATCTGTCACCCCGAACTAAGGGGATTGCAATGTAAAACTACCAAAGAACCAAACAAAGGGTCATCAATTGCAATTTTCCCATATACAACTTTTCGTCGAACAAAACGGATCCTAAGTGAGCCAAACTACTAATAAGTAACTAGGGTTTTCACCTTCCATGCAATAAAAACTGCGAATGCTTTTTAAGAGTTTATCAATCATTAATTTGCCTAGTAAACTATAATTCAACTAAATTTTTAATAGCTGAATACTATGAATTCTATGATTGAATAATAACTACAATTTTTACTAGAAGCACTAATTTGCCAAGGAAACTTCTATATTCATAATCAGCTATTAATTTCCAAAACCCTAGTTTGTTGACAATTGTTTTATATTTCTCTAGAAACTTCTATATTTCAATTATTAATAATTTATAACCTATCTAATATTAGCTAATTTTGAGATCTCTGAATAGTAAATAAGCTTCAAATCACTCCTGCAATTGCTAAAATTTTGATTTTCGAAAGCTAATTCATACCAATGTCAAATGCTAAAATTTCCAATTGACATAAGAAAGCATCCAAAGAACTAAGAATATAGTTCGTTTAAAATTGGTAATTAAAATCAACAAACTATAATTCAGCTTAATTTGATATTTCGAACAAAAATTCAACATAAAAAGTTAATTATGCATTTATGCTTACATTATTATAAAGCTCAAACTAGAGTTTAGCAAACGTACCGAAAACAGAAGATTTTGACTGGGGTTTTCGTTATCTTCGTATTGTTAAAGCTTTGAATTTTGACGCTTGCATCAGGAATTGATGAATATAACTAGGGCTAAACAGAATTCGTTGGAGACCTAATTTGCAAAATATCGGAAATTTCTAGATGAAAACAAGGAATACCTTTATTTTCTTGTGTTTAGAGAGCCATTAGGTTAGATCTCGTGTCATGCACGTTAATTTCAATATTTATCATTAGTTTAATACAATTATTTTACTATAAAAAATAATATCAAATTGCAAAATAGGATGAAAGTTTTATAATTACGATTTTTTTAAAATCATTAAAGAAAACGGAGGAAGAAATGCATGCACGACTAATAAAAATAACTATGGATTACATTACAAAGTTATAGATAAGATTACATTATTGTATTATATGATTTTGTTCCCGTCATAAAATAAATAAATAAATAAATCTTTGTTGAATGTGTAAAAATGAATATACTTGCCAAATAGAAAAGAAAATTATTGTAAAGTAAGTATTAAATTAAATACTTCTCTAAGAAGCTTTGAAAAAAAAAAAAAAAAAAAAAAAAAAAAACCATTTTGGAGGGAAATTTTTTAACCAGGTTATGACAAGTATCATTTCTGGTTTCGCCTTTAGTATAGGTATATTGATTGATTGATTGATTGATTGATTGATTGATTTGATTATGATATATTGATTGATTATTGTAAAGTAAGTATTAAATTAAATACTTCTCTAAGAAGCTTTGGAAAAAAAAAAACCTTTTGGAGGGAAAATTTTTAACCATGTTATGAGAAGTGTCATTTCTGGTTTCGCCTTTAGTATAGGTATATTGATATTGATGATAAGGGCGGGTGATGAGAATCGATTCCAGGATCCTGGGATCGGGAGGGAAGCTCTGACCACTTGAGCTATTCCTCACTCTCGGAGCCCCTTTATTTGATAATAAACAAAAATCGTTTATGTATTGACATTTTTGTAAATAAGTCAACAAAACATCTATGCAATATGACATTTTTGTAAATAAGTCAACAAAACATTCTATGTATGACATTTTTGTAAATAAATCAATATTTGTGTGACCCACATTCAATAAAAGTTATTGATTTATTTACAGAAATGTCACTAGATAAACACATTTTTATAAATCAAGATAAACTTGTATTTTCTCGGTGTAAATCCCGGTACTTTAAAACACGTGTACTTACAATAATGTCATTAGATAACAATTGTTATATTATTTTTACTTTTTGTGTTTAGAAAGTCACAAGGGCGGGGATGAGAATCGATCTCAGCATCTCCTAGAACTGGGAATGATGCTCTAACCGCTTGAATTATCCCCCACTCTCACAATTATTATATTATGACGAATGCCAAGTTCTATATTCTCATATGAAAACTTATTTCATTCATATTTGATCGTACACACATGTTTGAACTTTCTATGGAGATCAGTGGTGTGGAATATAGGCATGGGCACGGGTCGAGCGGAGTCGAGTAGCATGTGTCGTATTTCTGGCTCAAGTGGGTCTTGTCTAAAACGGGCCATGAAATACTAGTGCAGTATCGAGCTTGTGTCAATCTCATAAATGATGCACATGCACAACTCAACTAGCATGCCAATTCGTAGCGTGTCAATGGACGGATGGGCCCTTATATTTGATAACTTTGTACTAAGTATTATTAAAAAGAATAATCCCACACTTTGACACTTGTTGAAAACAATCTCACCATTGAGAAATATGGCATATAGATAGAAAATTTATGTTAAAATGCAATAAACAGTCTGAATATCACCCGAAGAACAAAACTAGTTTAGTGATATGCCGCCTAAACTTACAAGTATATTTTTTTTACGCCTAAATTATGATTAAACGCACTCACCCAATTATATAATACTTAGTACTATATGACATTTATTTTTAAAAGATGAATGCACAGGTACTAATATTCCACATTAAAAAAAATAAAATAAATAAATAAATCCTCTCATCATACAATTATATGCAATTATGCTTACCACATATTCGAATCACCACACCTTGATGACCTTGAAACATTCCTATAATTTTTTCTAAATATAAACTATTCATCATATTAATATACCAAATTTAGACACCCTACCCTAAAGCTTGAACCCTATAAAATGCGAAGAAATCATTCATCAAAATAATCAACCTTCATTTGGTCATCAAATAGATAATACATTATTATTTATACAAATATTTATATATAGGCAACACAAATTTTGGAGTAATATCAATTATTAGCATACAACTACGTATACAATGGCGTTAAACAAGATTGTCGCATTTCTCTTGATCGCCGTGGTTGTCATGACAACGACGACAACGACATTGGCTGCTGATCAAGGACGACCAGGATGCGTGAAGCCATGCTACAAAGAATGTTTAGTTTTGAAGAAATCTCAACCAAAAGATTGCAAAGTAGCATGCACTAGTATATGCAAAATACAGACCAAATTCAATAATAATGGTGTAAAGGCTAATTCTGTACAATCCAATTCAATACAACCCAGTTCGATTTTTGGTAATGTAGATGAGCTTCTTAGCGTTTACTTTAGCGCCTACAATGGCATGTAACATTTTTTTGTGTGACCTATAAACACAATTTGTATACCAAACTGATGACCAAATGAAATGATGATTATTGATTGTTCGAATACATGACACATTCATTTAATTTTTATGTCAATTTAACTTGTTGCATGTGTTGGATTTCGTCACATCATTGATCTATATATATATTTTGTAGTTTATGGACATATGATCAATATGATATATATGGTACGACAGGTACGTATGGGTGTAGTTGTGCAAATCGATTAATGAAATGATGAGGTACTCCATATAATATGCTTAATAATGTTAAAATTGGGGGAAATCCTAACATCTAACTATCTTTTATGATTATATATTCAAGGTCATTTAATTATTTAATTTACTCTTATAATAACTTTGACCATTTAAATAGTTTATCAATATTATCTCATAATGGTAATTCTTATAGTTGCACAATTGACAATTCTAATTGAGGCACATAAGGTTCTTTTTTTTTTTTTTTTTCTATTCTTATTATACATTAATTAATATTATTATATATCTTGTTTTGATATTGGCACATAGGAAGTTTAAATTAGCTCATCATACTCTTGAATTAATTAAAACGTTATCCACCCCTAAGCTTAAGAAAGCCGAAAAGGAGATAATTGAAGCAAATTGTCTTTTTACGTAAAAATAAAGTTGTAGTAAAATGTAATTAAATAATATAGTCTTGCTTCATCAAGTCTATTAAACTATGATTTAAAGGTTCTTTACGATCAACCATTATTGCTTCATTAAGACTTTTGTTGAAAAAAAAAAAAAAAGTTCGTGTTATCTATGGAGTATCACCGATTTTTATCTTTCAACAAAAATCTAACATAAACTAGCTAATCTAACTTATTATTTATAGACACTTTTCATAAATACTATTGTAGTAATTGTACGTAAGTAAAATAAATTGGATATTAATTGAAAAATACTAGCTAATCTGTTTTTTGGATTTTTGTTCTCTAAAAGTATATGATATGAGTCCCATAATGAATCAAAAATTATATTAACTTATTAAAATTATGATAATTATGAAAAGTGGAAACTCCTTTTTCTTGTTTCCTGTTTTTGGTTTTTGGTTTACCAAAAAAAGAAAACCGAAAACCAAAACTGATGTCAAACAAGCCCTTAATTTTTGGATATTCATTGAAGTATAATTAATTAAAATTAAGATGAAGCATAGGTCGAGAGAAAATATTATAATTTTAAATTATTTTATGACAAACTTGAAGTACGACTAGTCTTTCCATACAAGTATAAATAATAATTCTAATAACTAACTCATCACCACTCAAATCTCAAAATTTATAGTGGTTAGTTGTATGGTACGAGTGTCTTTCCAAGACAAACTGAGGCAATTTGTGATTAACTTTTTAGTTTTTTTCAAGATGTACTTCTCTCACTCTCCTTCAATTATTTTCTTTTTCTCGTCCACGCCTCCTTTTTTCCCTACTGTTTATGCTTATTACCACACAAGTTCCTCTCAATTTTCTTCGTACTCGAATTTCTAGCTACTTTAAAATCACCTTAATTTAATAGCCTCAAAACTTGCCTTTAATTCCTCCAGGTAAACCTCATCATATACCAAAATTAGACACCTTAAGGTCTGAAAACCTACAATAAATAGAGACGAAAAAACATAGCTTTTATTAAAAAAAAAAAAAAAAAAAAAAATCAAAGAACATATAATTTCGTCTTCACTTTCACCATAAAAATAAAGTACATACTCCATAAATAAAACCTAGCTATTATATACATCGATCTACAATGGCATCAAACAAGATGGCTGCATTTCTCTTGATCACCATGATTGTTATGACAACAACAACTACATATGCTACATTTGATGAGTTAATAAAAGAATGCAAGACAAATTGTCACAAAGAGTGTATGGATCATTTGGGGCAATTCGAGTCATCAAAGTCATGTGCCCAAAGTTGCTCTTTAATGTGTGGTGGTATGTTTGGAGGAGATCATCACTAAATTATTATCTTCTTAATTTAACATTTGATAAGTTGTTACTACTCAAAACATTAGAAATGTTTAGTCCAAAAATTGTTTTAAGTAGTGCCTCTTTATCGTAGATGAAAACAATAATCTATATTTGTTTCATGAATAGTGTGCTGCTGCTCATGAATTTGATGAGTTTAGATCCACAAATATTGATCGAATCAACAAAGTGTTGAGATTTTAGTCGATTAAGGAAGATGATAAAACTGTTTATCAATAAGATCAATAGATTTGGTGGCATCAAATAAAGGGAATGAATGATGTAACTTTTTATATACTACGTACAATAATATATAGTTGAATGCAATACAATAAAAAGTAGCTTTGGCCTACAAAATATTCATTGCATGACTTTTTTTTCCGTTGTCCATGAGTTGGGCAATGAAAAAAAAAAAAAAAAAAAAAAAAAAAAAAAAAAAAAAAAAACTACATAGATATAGATTGTTGCCTAAGGTCCATCATCCAATTGGGTGTAGGGATCAAGCCAAGCTTGGTTCAGTGGAAAGAAGAGCACCATCCAACCATGAGGTTGGAGGTAATTCAATTCACACTAGTGACAATTTGGGAGAGTGGCCTGGATTTCCTTATTTTCCCCCACTCTTCTAAATTGTCTAACCCGTTAACTCGGGTCGGGAAGACCAATGATAGGTTCCGACCCAATAAGGCCCTTCTCCTTACTAAACCTCCCCCCCCCCCAAAAAAATGTGTAGGGATGACAATGGATTAGACTTAAGGTGGATTATGCTAAATCCATTTCCGACCCTACACGAAGTTAGAGGCTAAATATTACTCTGAATCCGACTCCGATCCGACTTCAATATCTGGCCTCTGACTCCGTTCTTATTCCAAGTTTTTTTTTTGGTTATTCAATTTATTTTGAGAATTTGGGTTTGGATACATATATATACAATGATCATAGAAACAAAACACTAATTGACTCCACAATTGGAGTATACAATTACACATTACCACCTCCAAAAAATTTATATATAAGTCGGAGTAGGAGTCAAATCACGGTTCAGACCGTCTCGGAATCGGAAATCAATAACATAATAAACAAGTAGATTGCACATTTAAATGAGATCGGTCATTATTTGAATTCATTTTTCAAATGCGCATTTTACGCACACAGAGAAAGGGGGGTAAAGTTTTTTAAAAATTGAGATCGATATAACCTTATTGCGGTTGAATCCTCCAATATGAGACACTATGGTACTTTGCCGATCTTAGGGTTATTTAAAATGTAATTGATTAATTCAAACCTTTCTAAACCTCATATTCCAATTTGCTTACATATTACAATTGGAATTTTTGTGGTTTGAAGCTCACTACTGGTATGTCATAAAAAAATTCAGTCATCATATATAGGTTTAATTTCTTTCATCTACAAGCTAATATTATTAATAGATCACTTGACCTTTTAAGCAAATTTCTGGACATAAAATTCTTTTTTGAAATAATTTTGTTGTATTTAATCATAAAAGTATGCATTTGTAAATGAATTTAGTACTCCGTAAAATAGAGTACCAATTAGATAAAGAGAGACAATGCATAACAGGGGTAAGACTATAAGAACGACTCTAAATAAACTCTTAAGTAATTAAATAAAATTTTCGTAATAAAAAACGTAATTAAATAATGTTTCTTTTAAAAATAAAAATTAGATCAACCAACTAAACATTTTTTTTACGGGAACAACTAAACATACTACAATATTGTTTTATACTTCGTAAAAAATTTGATCACAAGGTTGTGTTTGATAACTGGCTTATTTGAGCAAAATCAATTTATTTGACCAACATTAGCTTGTGGACTACTCCTTAAATAAGCTAATTCAAGGTGTTTGGTGGGAAGCTTATTTAAAGAGCTTATTCCACTAAATAAGCTTATTCAATATCTTAAGGTGAAATGACATTTATATGTACCCCATTTAGTTGAAATCCAAACACAACTACCTACAATCCCAATTAGTTTATTGATCATTTCATATACTCAGACAACTTTAAACAATCAGCTATTTACCAAACACTTTTATACAATCAGCTAATAAAATAAGTTAGTCAAATCTATTATTACAATCGGCCAGTCAAAATCAACTAATGCAATCAGTTTCAACTTTCAACTTTTCACTAAACACGACTAATAGCTATGAAGTGATTAGTACAAACATATCGATTGTAAGAGCTCGTAACTAACAAACGACCCCCCCCCCCTTTTAAATTACAGAAAGTAAATCTTAATATTACCATCGAAAAATTTCCATTATTACTATCGAAACCTTAATACGACGTTGAGGGATTAATTGGGACGTTGGTGGCTGCTACTACGCAAAGAGTGAATATCAAGTGGCAGGTGGAACAAGCTGAGGTGGTTGCTGCTAAATTTGGTGTCCAGATTGCTCGTCAGCTAGGCTTCACAAAGATCTAACTTGAGTAGTTGAGTGTGATGCTCTTACGGTTGTGCAGACCATAAACAATTAGACATTGGGCTGTTCTCCTTTCATATTGTTCTATGAGGATATCGAGAGATTGAAAGTCGAGTTTCAGTCTGTTATTTGTTGTCATGTGCGTCGGGCGGGTAATACTCTAGCAAACTTAGGGCCTGTTCTATTCAGTTTAATTTCAATTTAGTTCAATTCAACTACAATCACTTCAGTTTACTTACTAATTTCCTTCTTTTATAAACAATTCATTTCAACTCTATTCAATTCAGTAAATCGGAACAGACCCTTAGTGACTAGACATAATGTTAGTGAATCGTGTTTTGAATGGACACAATTCATTTCAACTCTATTCAATTCAGTAAATCGGAACAGACCCTTAGTGACTAGACATAATGTTTCACAACTATGGCGGAATTTGATGTGATTTAATAATATTGATCGACTAACGTTAAAAAAGAAAAAACAAAAAAAAACTATACCTAGAAAATAAAGTACTCCGTACAACATATAACATGTCCAATTAAAGCAAAGGAATTCATCTATTTCTCCAAAAACAAAATAAAAAAATAAAAAAAATATTTTTTGAGATTTCAACATTTCTTCAATTTCAAGCAGACCAAATGAGAGAATTTTAATCAACTCATTTAAATTGAATAATCGTAGTTGGTTTGAATATGTTTAGACCTTTGAATTGAATTTTTCTTCGATCTCCATCACATTTCGCTGAATTCTTTGTATTATTTTGTTAAATAGTCAAATTTGTTCACAGGTAAGATTTTTCTTCAATTAAACTATGATTCAATCACATTATATTGTATTCTTTCAATTTAAGATTCATTTTTTGGTTTTTGTAATTTGAATAAGGTTTTTCTACTGATTGTTGTTGCCCTAGATCTACGATCTTGAATTTCGGCTTCAATTTCCCAGAATATATTTGCAGTCGATTTCAGGTTTGAATTTTTTCTATCTTATTTCTTTAATTTTTTTGATTGGAATTGGAATGACTGAATTTTATATTTGAGCAAGTATATTGAGCTAAATTATGTTGATGATATGTATACATTTCATTTGAGCTAGATTATTACAGTTAATTTTGTTGATTGAATTGTAATTGCTTGGATTTGGTTGATTTTATTGTAATGTGGTAATTTAATACACTATATAAGGGACGAAGTTTTATGAATTTGATTTGTATTAATGGAGGGATGGTCTTGAATCGAGCTTGAGATAGGTGTATAAGATTTGTGATGATTTGGTATAGTAATGTCCAATTCAAGATCCATTTGCTTATCTTTGCTCTGTAATCGGAGCACAAGACGAGTTGAATTCCCGTTCTTTCCTATTCCAGTGGGTTTGTAGACTTTGTACTGCTAGTATTAGCTGTATTTGCGTTCAATTTAAGGCTTCCCATTTAGTTTCAATTAAGATACAGAAAAGCTAGATTGCACTTTGTCTATGGAGGTGGGTTGACTTGATTATTACCTTTATGTAGCACCTTTGCAGATTACAAAGTAAGTAGCACACTTGTAAATTGAACCTTTTCAGTCGGTATTGAGTTAAGAATTTGCTGTTCAAGTCAGGTCAGATTTGTGTTGGCTTTGGGATCAAGTTGAATTTTAAATTATTATTAAGTTGGATTAATAGTTTTTGGGTTAAGGGTCGGTCAGACTTCTTTGTTGGATTTGGGCACAAATAACACTTCTAATGAAGCTATATCTCTATATCTTGCAACATATGCTTCCATAAGCACCTCGATGAGCCAGCCAAATTACTCTCAGCTGTTGTGTTGGATCTTTAGGAGTTGAGTTCCTGTCCGTTATTGATGCAAGGAGATCTTTCATTTAAAATTTTAAACAATTAACACAATTTTATTTTCTTAACAAAAATTTGGATTGTTAACTACCCCCGGTAAGCGGGATCTTTTCGTTAGATTATAGTGTTGTGCCTGATTGTTGTTTGCTCACGTGAATCATATTGCATGTTTTAATTTGTTGATAAGTTTTCTGATTTCTATTGATGTTTACTGTACCCTGCTGAAGCATATATTGGTAACATTGCACAAATGTAATGTTGAGTGAATTTAGATGAAAGCTTCAACTAGTAAATGCTTTATACGTTTCTTGCCATTTTGTTGTTTTGGCAGAAAAATGAATGTCAGCACAGAGGAAGACATGAGGCCAGATGGGAGTGAAAGCTCGTCAGCTTCACATGCTGATGTAAATGGTACTCACAGGGAGTCAAAACTGGAATTGTTTGGTTTTGATTCTCTCGTGAATATTTTAGGCCTTAGAAGGTACAAAGTGTCTTCCGTTGTTTTTTTTTCCCTCCTCTTTTCTCTGGATCTTCATATTATTTCATTATTTTTCAGTTTATTAGTTGTATGAGGCTATTGTAAAGGAGCTGCAAAATGGACTTGCTTTCCCATTCCTAGTTTTAATATGTGGTTTAAATTTTAACAGCCCATTGTCTGACTATCAAATACTATCCTTTACTTCAGGCTTCAATATGATGAAATAAAGATTGGAAGTATAAGTGTTCCCATGTTGTTGTTTAAATTACAAGCTGTATCATTTTGGTTTGGTTTGGCCTAGCTTAGCAATGGGAATATGCAGTTTAGTTTAACTGTTGTGTTTTATTATAGTTTGTTGTTCTTTTTTTCTTACGATAAAAAAACCATCCCAACCGCATGTGGCAAATAAAGTTCAATTACTAAAACAACTTTGTTATCAGGGACTCTGAAATACTTTATAGTGCCATCTCGGACAATTTCGTGGCCCAAAGCGAAAACTAAAAAATGGACCCTAAACAGTAGAGTCGTATTTCATAGGTGATACATCGACAAAATATCATACATTTTATGTTGCATGAATTTTATATAATTTTGTCTATTTTATTTTTTTTATACATCAAAATTTAAAAAAAGAATAAAAAAGATGTGGGGCCTTTTAAAGCTGTTGCTCAAGGTGCTCAAGCGGTCATGCCTATAGCTGGCACTGTTACTTAACTAGATTTTCTTGATTTCCTCTGACAAAAGATAGGCCTAATTTCTCTTGGTAGCTTATTGTAATGGAACCTTGATTTGTGCCTTGGTGATTTATTTTTACAGTATGACTGGAGAGCAGAGTCATGCCCCGTCTAGTCCTAGAGAAGGGGAGGATGTGTCTATTATGCTTGAGCGTCCAAAGGTATTTTGGTATTTTATCTAGCATTTTTTTTCTGTCACTTCTGGTTTTTCTGCACTTTTTATGCCTTTTCATATCTTTCAGTTTGTAGTTATTAACTTTGTCATTGAGAGGAAGGGATAAATAAGAATAAAAGGACAACATGAACGTGGGAATAATAAGAGAAGATGAAGAGGGAATTGTAGGCAGCCCATGATTTTTTTTTTTCTTTGTGACGTTATCTATACAGCGAGCTTTTTGTAATGAGGGAATAATAAGACAAGATGAAAAGAGAGTCGTAGGCAGCCCACTATTTTCTTTTCCTTTGTGATGCTATCTATACATGAAGCCTCTACACCTTTTGTTTTGCCAAGTATTCCTTTGTTGTTTATTTTAAAGAAATCATGTGAAGTATTGCCAAGAAACAGTGGTCAACTTTGAAGACATCTATAATGATAACATAGCTTTATAATGGGGTCAAAACTACTCAGATATAAGAAATTAGGATTGCTTCTCTTATAGAGTTATAGACATATATCTATAATTTTTATAGGGTGCACCGGGAAATCAGAAATTGTCAAAAACTTTTCAATTTGCGACTTCTCAACTGCTCAATCTTCCTAATATGCTTGCTGTCACAAATAGTTTTCCTGTCTGTCCTCTATCCTTTGGTGTTCTTCCACTGTCCAGAAATAAACTAGTGGATGCATCTTTCATATTGATCCAGTTTGCTTGCCCTGTACTTGACAAGGTACAATTTAGTGGGAATGTAGGGTCAAACATTTGTTTGGGTTGCTCTCACCCTTTTCATGAGGTGGCATTTTGGAGTCCCACTATTTTGAACTCTTAATAGCACTTTATATTCAAGCTGCCTTCATACTTTGGCGGGCATTCTTAAGTCATTTAGAGTTATGGTACGGAATGTATCTTTACAAAAGTGGACCTATATGTTCGTTGCACTTAAGAAGCTACTCTTGATTGTGGGCTCAGATCTTTCTTGTGGGTAGTTACTAGAAACAAGAATATTTTGTTTTTATGTATGTTAAATTTTGGTCTAAAAATAGTTGCCTTTGTTTTGATTATTATTATCCCTCTGTGTGAGTTATTGCTCATAGCATAAATCCTGATTACATTTTGCAACATGTTGATGTGTAATATTTATTCAGGATGCTGATGTCAAATTGGGAACCTTGATGGGAGTATTTTTGCCATGCTTGCAAAATATATTGGGAATCATATACTACATCCGGTTTACCTGGTAATTTGCTTCTTTTATACTTTGATTTCGATGAAAACTCAATAGCTACACGGGCAGGGCTTGGGTATCAAGTCTTTTCTTTTAAAAGTTTGATTAATTTAATTATTAGATTTTTATTTTTAAGCTATTTAAATTTCTTTACTTTTCTTTCTCCCCCTTGGTTGCTTTTAATTATTTGAGCCATTTTTCCTTTTGCTTTATTTTGTGCATTTACAGGATTGTTGGTATGGCAGGCATAGGCCAGTCCTTATTTCTCGTGTCGTTCTGCTGTATGTGTACATTCTTGACAGCGGTGTCATTAAGTGCAATTGCAACAAATGGTGCAATGAAGGTAAACTTAGCAGTGACTACTCTAACTAGTTTGTGTTGTTTGATAACAGACGAAGATTGTATTCATAGGTATCTTTTTGCATATGCAAATTTAGTTGTTGGGCTGAACTACCATTAAGCCAAATAATTACTTACCTGGCTGCATGTTGATGAGAAGCAATGCTATATTGATCCAATTATTACCCGTAGACCTTATAAGACTGATCAACCTACGACCTTATAAGACTGATCAATCTACGACCTGTACTTTAACCTTTTATGGGTTGAATTGAAAGTCTGTACCTAACCAGTAATGTAGTATAAATCAGTTATGACCTGGTAGGAGATTAAATGGTGACCCAGCTGAATCCAATTTGAATGTTTGATCCACCAGTTTCCTGGGTCTGAATTTGTTGTGAGCAATAGTTTATTTTATACATTATATTATATATAATATGCAATCTGTATTTTTCCCTTTTGTCCGAAATCAATTTGGTAATAAGATCTCTTGATGTTTATTAGCTTTCATGCAATTATGGAGGCATGTACTTGTATTTGTTAATAATTGCATGTATTTTAGGGAATCATTTTCATATAGTTGTGAAATCAATGCATATATTTGTATAGTATGAAATGAAATAAATTTGTATTTGTGCATTACAGGGTGGGGGGCCATATTATCTCATTGGTCGTGCTCTTGGTCCAGAAGTTGGTGTCAGCATTGGACTTTGTTTTTTTCTAGGAACTGCAGTCGCTGCATCTCTGTGAGTGCTTACACTGCTTACCTTATATGACTTGCAAGCATTGTTTATTGTGACTTATTTTATATGTTTCTCTGTTTTGTCCCCAGTTACGTATTGGGAGCTGTTGAAACATTCCTTAGTGCTGTTCCAAGTGCTGGTATTTTTACAGGTACTAATTAGGAGATGATATATTACTGTGGAATAAGAGATGATATATTGCATGCCTGTGCTTGATATGTTTGTCTTTATGTGGGTTATTCTGGATTTCTAGAAGGCCTGATGTTGGAATCATGGGGAGGTAGACTTTGAGCCAGGATCACAGCTTGTGTGCTCCTGGGGATTTCGTGGCGGGAGGTTTTGGGGATTTAGATAGCCTAGACCTGACTTTCAGTAGTTTGCATCCATAAATACCTTTATTAGCTGGTCATTTTAATGCTTTGTTTGTGGTCAGGGAAAATTACCTCAAATAGCACAAATTTTGGTTTGTTTGCAACCTTCGAGGCTTTGACACAAACTTGACTTGATAACAGTGTTACACATAATATTATTTAACCCCTAATATCTCTATTTTATAGCAACAGGCTGGAGATTTTACTTGAGATGCATGCATGATATAAATCTTTGATTATATCTAACATAAAAGCATTTAAGCATAACATGTAAATAAATAAAAAAAAAATCACCTCACCTTCCCTCAATCTCCCCAATCTTAGATGGAGAAAATTAAGGGGTGTGCAATAGAAACGAACTGGCATCATTATAGCAATTTACATCTTTGTGCCAGCATTCATGTTCAATCTTTAGACAAAGTATTACCTATCGTGTGTACTGTTTGAGTGTCCTTGCCATTTTTGTTTCTGCAATATCTTTTTCCCTGAATTAAATATTTCTTCTGTGGTTTTATTTTTGTGCAGAGACCATTACAAAGGTGAATGGAACAACAGTCAGCCCCATACATCAACCAAGTGTTCATGATCTACAAATTTATGGGATTGTTGTGACCATCATCCTCTGTTTTATAGTATTTGGTGGTGTGAAGATGATCAACCGAGTTGCACCTGCTTTCCTCATTCCAGTTTTGCTCTCAATTTTCTGCATATTTGTTGGAATATTTGCATCTGGAAAAGACAAGCCTGTTGGTGCGTGTGCTTTTACATTCTTCTCGTATTTGCAAATTAAATATTCTCGCTCTGTTAGATTGAATCAAGATAATTAAACTATATAAGTAGGGTGACACCAATTCTGCAATTAGATCTAGCATTACTCTTTTATTAGATTTCCAAGATGTTAATTTTTTTTTATGGTTGTATTGAGTCGATTTACGTACCTGCTTGTGTACTGATTCGTAACCTTGCAAACTGCAATGCATTAAAGCTTGTTTCAGTGACTGTTGAAACTTTTGCATGTGGAAATAATATATATTACATATGCATGTTTGTTGTCTAAAAGATGCAGTCTGTGTGAATTGTCTATATGTTTGCACTTATATGCAGTGCGGGTGCATGGACATGTGGATGTCTTTGCAACATTGAAGAATTACTTAGCTTACGGAGCTTCCTTTTGTTTTTCTTTGCTTGGCGAATTGGGCCCTTAAATTGCTTTACACAGAGGGAATAACTGGCATGAGTTTAACAACATTCAAAGACAACTGGAGTTCTGCTTACCAAATGACTAATGAAGCTGGCATACCTGATCCTCTTGGATCGGCCTACTGGAATTTCAAGTATGTTTTATGATTCTTTTTTCTTGTTTCTTTTGCATTCTTGTTTGTATTCACATGGTAAATATTTCAACCTAACATTGTATGATGTATATAAATTTTGGTTGATATGGTTCCCATTTGATTACAAATTTACAAGGGAGCCTTTGGACTGTATTTTAACTTACATAGGTGATTATTGTTGCTTACTGACGCCCATGTGCAACTTTCCATGTAATGAGCATGTTTTGTATATGGTCATTATAGGAAAACTTGTGGTTCAAATTCTTAAAAATCAAAGCAAACATGCAGAATCACAATTGTTTTAGTTTCCCAGCCTGGAACTCTAGATAGATTATTTTATAGCTTAGTAAAAGTATTTTCAACAGTCATTCAACTTGATTTGAGTGGTTAAAGGTAATAAGCTTTAAGCAGAATCTATAGTGCTTGTTGCTGTGTAGTTAAGTGTGTAAGTTTTGCACAGAGCTAGCTTATTACTTCTTAGCTCATCAGGTATTTGTTGTTCCATTGCCTAAAATTTAATTCAATGGAAAATTGTGTATGCATAACTGTAAAAGAAGAGAAGCCGTACAATTCCTATGATGGTTAGCTACTGCTTTTTGATGGATGGATGTACTGTAGTACTATTGATTGAAGGTGATTTGTGTTTATTTGTTTTTATTAAGGCTTTATTGTTAATCAAATAAAATTCATTATAGAAAAAAAAAAAATCAAAAGTTAAAGTTATCATTGGTATAGTAGGAAATTTCTGGTAATGAGAATTTCTATGTTGGAAGTAGTCAGCCAACTTTGACCAATCTTACAATCATATATACCCACCACCCCCTCTCCTATAACTATTTTAAGGATATGGAATCTTAAAATTTTAGTTGCAATAGTTTTATTGATACTAATCTTACAATCATGTATACTTATATACTTGTAGAGTTTCTGTAAGATATGTAATTCTACTATTTGTGGAAGTATTTGGTTATATAATTCCCGTAAAGGCAACAAATATTTACAATTAGTACTCCCTTTGTTCTTAAAAGTTGTTTCCATCTTTTATTTTGGGTGTTTCAAAAAGATGTTTCCTTTTGGATTCTTTGCCATGTTTGACTGATTTTTCTCCCCAATTTACCCTCATGAATATGGTTTAATCCCCAATGTATCCTCATTATTGGACCCACCATCTTCCTTTACTAGCCACCCAAAGAAATTGACCCATCTATCCTCAATTTTCTTCTCTTTTCATCACTTGCACATTCTAGGAGAGAGGATGTAAGAATCCCGTCATATAGCCTTTACATTGGTTTCCCTTATTCTATATGAGAATATCTTTTTGGGAACACAGGGAGTACTTAGTACTACCTTTTCCATTATTTAATAGCAACAGTTTGACCTTCACAATTTTCCAGGGCACTAATTTGATCGTTGAGTAGACAAGTAGTGCATAATACAAGGTGTAGTGACTGGGACTGAGGTAGTATTTGTTATAAAGTTAGTATCAGGGTCAAAAAGTTAGGGGATTATTGGAAGGTCTATTTTAGGTTAGATTTATTAATGGTTCAATCCTATATAGAGTATATGCAAAAGAGGGCTAAGGTTAATAAATTCATGCCTTCAGGTTATCATGATACAATTTATTTAAAATACCAAGAAGAGTCAACTAATGATCAAAAGCAATACTTGATTCCAGCTATGCAAATGCCTTGACAACTTTAATTAAAACTTATACAAGGGGAATCTATTTTCTCATAGTGCACCACCAAATTACCAACGGAACTGTCTTTCACGCTTTGGCTTCTAGAGTTTTTTAGCCCCTTCTGGATACAAGAGAATCTTTCATATAACTATACTGAACCTAGTTCATCCCATATACATGCCATATGTTTAGCACTCTTGCTCTTTAAGGCACAAAAAATGTTTTAACAAATTTTGCCTCTTTAAAAATTGGTACTTTGCTGCTTTGCATGTTATGTCATCATTAACTGCTCCCCTTTTCTCCTTTACCCATTCTAGCTTAGAAAATATTGCTCATTTGTGAACTGCTGTTTAATTTGTTATTCAATATACACTCTGACTATGCAGTGCATTGGTTGGCCTTTTCTTTCCTGCTGTAACCGGTATCATGGCTGGTTCAAATCGCTCTGCCTCACTGAAAGATACTCAGCATTCAATCCCTGTTGGAACATTGGCTTCACAGCTCACAACCACTGGTCTCTATCTAATCTCAGTTTTGGTATTTGGTGCTTTTGCGACTAGGGAAAAGCTTCTGACAGACAGGTGTGTGATTCTGAACTTTGTCTGGCTTTTGCACTTTTTCATTGTTATCTGAACCAGCCATAGTCACAGGGTTGAATTAGGCAATTTTGGAGGTTCTTTGTGAAAAATAAAACTCTGCTTCTTTTTGTTAACATACACTTACCTACTTTATTTATCTTATTGTTTTCTATTGTTTTTCACCTAGGAAGTAAGAAGCCACAGAGGAGCCTTGCTTTGAAATGATAATGGATTTATCCTTGTAGATTTTATTGCTTGATTGTGAAATTAGGTATATAATTAATTGATGAAAAGCACCTCTGAGCAGTAGTATTAGGATTTAGAACAGAAATTCAAAGTTAAGGAATGACTAAAATAATTTATCCTGTATGCAGACAACTATAATTTAGATATTGCGAGGAGATTGATGTCAACTTTACATGACTTCTTGTGGAGGGATTAAGATGCATACGAATTCTAGTTGCCTTTTGTCTAAGAGCTAGAAACATTCACAAAAGAATCATAGTGTATTTTATTTTATATATTTCCACTGGTACATATGGATTTTATAATCCCAGTTTTAAAGGATTCTTGAACCTTACTCTGTAATAGGATTTTGACATCTTTTATTGCTTTGTTGCTTATCTGTTTACTCTGTTATAGGGTGTTGACATCTTTCACTGCTTTGTTGCATATCTGCTTATATTATGCAGGTTACTTACAGCAACAGTGGCTTGGCCTTTTCCAGTGATAATATATGTGGGAATTATTTTGTCAACTCTGGGGGCTGCTCTTCAGAGTTTGACTGGTGCTCCACGCTTGTTGGCTGCAATTGCAAATGATGATATTTTACCTGTTCTTAATTACTTCAAAGTAGTTGATGGGGGTGAGCCTTATATTGCTACCCTCTTTACTGCCTTCATTTGTCTTGGGTGTGTCGTGATTGGGAATCTGGATCTTATTTCTCCCACAATCACTATGTTTTACCTGCTGTGCTATGCGGGTGTGAACTTATCCTGCTTCCTTCTGGACCTTCTTGATGCTCCCAGCTGGCGTCCGCGGTGGAAATTTCATCATTGGAGCCTCTCACTTTTTGGAGCAACTATTTGCATAGGTATGGTTATTTTAATTACTATTATTAAATTTACTCATGATCTAGCATCTCTTGGTAATTGTTACTCTGAAAAAGGTTGATGATTAGGAACTTGTACATCTCTAATTTAGAAGGCATCTAGGCTGCATGAAAACATGCTTTGCGGTGCTGTAGTTGCCACCATAGATTATCCTACATCTTATGGATGTGCGAGAAATATATATTTGGTAAAAGATGAGGGACCAAAGCAAACAAATAAAGTTCCATCTCATTATAACTTTAGAAGAGGTTTGGAGCATTATAAGAGGAAGGAAAGGGACTAGAAGTGGAAGTGAGAGGTGCTAACTAAACTGAATAATTTTACCCAGAATATTTTATGCTGAGAGAAGTGCCGGTATCTATGCAATCCTGTACTGGCTACTCTAACTAACTAATGGTGCGCATTTGCGCCAAGCAAGACTCTTGTTGTTAGATTGCATAGACACCGACATGGTTTTCACAATGTTTCATTCCCCTGTCTTCTCAGTTAACTGATTCATTTAAGGCTTCTTGTTGTTCCAAACTAATGAATTTGTGTGGTAATCTGGGTTGATTTTATTTTGGAAAAATCTGATTCGCTTCAGGGTTTGTACTGCAGTGATCATGTTCTTGATCTCGTGGTCATTCACGATTGTATCTCTAGCCCTTGCATGCCTTATATACAAATATGTGTGCATCAAAGGAAAAGCAGGAGATTGGGGTGATGGTTTCAAGAGTGCTTATTTTCAACTTGCCCTTCGAAGTCTTCGTTCTCTTGGAGGTATTGATTTAAGGATTCTACTTTTTGTTGCTAATGCTATCATTTTCTTGTCAAAGATCTATGTTTGTGGATCAGTAAAATTTGGACATTGATCATAGGCTAAGCATATATGATGCTGTAGAATTTTTTTAGTACCAGTTAGCTGTTTGACACTTAAATTTACAATCACCCAACACTTGCTTTTAGATCATATCATCATAGGCAGCATTGATGCTTTTGGTTTTGTTCAAATCTGCTGACAGTCAGAATTGTCCACTTGGTATGGTGCTTGACTTTGTAGGATGATGGTTACAGTTGAGGGTCATAATCTCAATATGATTGTTCACAAATCTATGAATTGCTCATTTATATCTAAACCAATTTAGATCAATGTAAGATCGTGCAATTTGTTTTGTTAAGAAGTGGACTTTATTTATACCTTTTTAATTTCATATAAGTAATCTATGTACCTTGCCCCCCAAAAAAATAAAAAAATAAAAAAATCTATTTGTACCATGTGCCTAACTTTATTGCAATTTCAGCAAATCAGGTGCATGCAAAGAACTGGTATCCTATTCCATTGATCTTCTGCCGGCCTTGGGGCAAGCTACCAGAGAATGTACCATGTCACCCCAAACTTGCAGATTTTGCAAATTGTGTGAAAAAGAAAGGTCGTGGAATGTCAATCTTTGTCTCTATCCTTGATGGGGACTATCTTGAATGTGCTGAAGATGCTAAAATTGCCTGCCAGCAGTTGAGTACGTACATTGAATACAAGCAGTGTGAGGGTGTTGCAGAAGTAGTGGTCGCTCCTGATATGTCTGCTGGCTTCCGTGGCATAGTCCAAACCATGGGCCTTGGAAATCTCAAACCTAACATTGTGGTAATGCGGTACCCTGAAATTTGGCGTCGTGAAAACCTAATTGAAATTCCATCCACCTTTGTTGGAATAATCAACGACTGCATTGTAGCAAACAAGGCAGTTGTCATTGTCAAGGGTCTTGAGGAATGGCCCAATGTATTTCAACGACAGTTTGGCACAATCGATCTATATTGGATTGTAAGGGATGGTGGTCTCATGCTTCTTCTCTCCCAGCTTCTCTTGACTAAGGAGAGCTTTGAGAATTGCAAGATTCAAGTCTTTTGCATAGCAGAGGAGGAAACTGATGCCGAAGGCCTCAAAGGAGATGTGAAGAAGTTTCTTTATGATCTCCGTATGCAGGCAGAAGTAATTGTTATTACAATAAAAACATGGGATGTACAGGTAGATGGTGGATCTGCACAGGATGAGTCAATTGAAGCATTTACAGCTGCACAACGTCGAGTTTCTGATTACATGTCAAAGATGAAAGAAACAGCTGAGAGGGACGGCGCTCCTTTGATGGCTGACGGTAAACCTGTAGTTGTGAATGAGCAACAGGTGGAGAAGTTTCTTTACACTACCTTGAAGTTGAATTCAACGATGCTAAGATACTCAAGAATGGCCGCTGTGGTACTTGTTAGCTTACCGCCACCTCCTGTCCATCACCCATCTATATTTTATATGGAATACTTGGATCTTTTGGTGGAAAACATTCCGAGGCTTTTAATTGTAAGAGGATACAGGAAAGATGTAGTCACATTGTTTACGTAACTTCTAAGACCCCCAATTTTTGCTAGGGGGTTAAACATGGTGTACTTAAGGACCAGAAAACTTGAAACTACCTATTTGTTCATATCTTCTGTTTTGACAATTCATTGTATCTTTACAATTTTGTCAATCATTCTTTTTGTAGATGTATATTTAGGCAGCCCATTCTTTTCTTTTCACCCTACTCATATATGTCTTTGTTTTCGTGCTGTTGGTCATTTTATGGCTCTTCACTTGAAATTCAAATACATTAAAACAAGGTTGTGTTAGGTAAGGAAAGGAGCAGCAACAATAACCACAGGAAAACTTTGATGACTGCCATTGGAGTCCTTGGATGGAATGAGCTGTGTTCGGTAAGCATGGGAAGGTGGCGATTGCTGGTAGTTGATTCAATGAAGAATTATCACCATGTCGAAAACGTAGTAGAAAATTACAGCAGTTAAGACTTAAAGAGTACCCTTTTAAGTATCCTGCTTTCAAAGCTCTGTTGACAAGAACAACAACAGAACGACACTTATGGAATTTTTACACCTGCTAATTTCTAAAATTACTTGTATTTAAATCAATGTTAACATTATTAAATTTTATGATTTTGTGGTGGAAGTATTTTGACAAAGTTTAAGAGTTTCAAATGATAAAATCCCTGAAACATAGCACTGAGTTCTTGTTCATTGAAAAAAAAAAAAAAGGTTGTACCAAAAAAAATACTGTACAAAGTACAAAACAAAGATTTTATGGTCAAGAGCCCAAAAACAAACACAACAAAACTGTAAATACTTGATATCATTAGCAGAATTACAAATTTAAAAAAAACTCCACATTTTTATAGGGAGCAGATGTATCAAAGAACCTAACTTGCAAATTTTTCTTCAAAAAAAAAAAAAAAAGAACCTAACTTGCATAATATAATATGCATTTTTTTGCTTCTAATTAGTTTTTTTTTGTGTATCCATTTTCATAAATCCTTGCTTAATTTTCTTTTAAAAGGATTACTTAGATCATGCATATATATTATGCACATCTCAACTATTCCAAATGATTTACCAAATCAAACTCCTAAGGAATCACATGCCTTAAACTTTTGCACTGAATCAGTGTTTTCTGCTCACCACCTTGACAAAAGAACAAAGTAACAGGGCAAGTATACAAGCAATTATCAACCAAACTCACTGTCACCGAACCGGGCTCCACCCGCTTTAACGGGTCTGGTATCGGCCCGAATAAGTAGTTCCCGCCGAGCAAAAGACGTTGAAACGACGCCGTTGCAACCCTGAGGGCATACACTGGGGGTATCATCCCAGTAAACATGTTATGCTCCAATGACAATGCTGATAAATTTGGTAACTCAGCTAAAAATTTTGGCAACAACCCACTAATCTTATTGTAGCTGAGATCAACAGCTAACACATTCCCTCTTTTTTTCCCTTTACCATTTGGCGAATTGACGGCTGAGAACTGATTATGAGACAGATTGAGTTGCTGAAGTGATGGGAGATCAAAAACTTCCCCTGTAATTGCACCACTTAGCTCATTGTAGCTAAGATCTAAGACTTCGAGTTCTTGCATGTGGAAGAAATTTCTAGGCATTTCTCCTCTTAAACTGTTGTTTCTCATTGAAAAGGAAATGAGGGAAATAGGAAGAGAAAGTGGATTAGTAGTACCAAAAGAAGAAATGTTATTATCACTTGCATCAAAGTTGTACAAATTTTTTAAAGAGCCTAAAAATGGGAATTCACCAGAAAGCTGATTTTGCTGTACTGCTAAGTCTGTAAGGTGACTTAGTTTGTTTAAACTCGGGGGAATTGATCCGCTGAGTTGATTTTGATCTAGATAGAGCTCTTCTAGGTAAGGTAATGAGCCAAGTGAGGTTGGAATGGAGTTAGAAAACGCGTTCTTAGACAGACTAAGTCGTCGAAGGTGAATCAGGTTCGAAAGGGATTCAGGCAGTGAGCCTGACAGGGAATTGCCTGAGAGGTCTAGTGTGTTGAGATATGGGAGTAACCATGTAATGTTAGTGATTGAACCCGAGTAACCCGCCCCATCAAGGGCAACCTCGGTGACTCGACTTAGTCCTGCAAGACTGAAGTCACACCTGATACCACAGGTGAAATAAGCACTGAATACATGATCACAGGGATCAACAGAAAAATCCCAGGAACTAAGACATGATCCTGGTGTTATCGATTTCGAGTCGATTAATCTCTTCAGATCTTTCAACACCTCTATATCTCCTGGATGTGTTCTTGCATCAGTCACTACCAAAAACAGCAGACAGAAACATGCACTCATCAGAAAATGATGCAGTAGCTTCATTTTTCTGTTAACTTCAGAAGGTTTTTTTATTTTTTTGGTATCTCACTGTTGAAGTGATAAAAAAAAACAGCAGTACTAATTGTACTACTTAAAAGAGTGAGCTAAGTAAAGGAAGATCAAGTAGTTGAGCCGTACAAATTAATCTGACAAATGATTAATTAAGTTAAGAAATAAAATCTTGGTTAAAAATACTACCTCCGTTTCTTATGATATGCAACAAAGAAATATTTTACGTCTCACAAATAAAACCCTTTTGTTGCAAATAATAAGAAACGGAGATAGAAGTAAAAGTTAAACCTATAGTGGTCGGTAGTGTAAGGCAGTAGGAAATACAGCATAATTATAGTTGAATGATTATGAAATAATAAAATCAAGTTGGGAAATTAAAAATAGTAATGGAACTGACTATTGTGTGCAGATAAAACATAGGGATTGAGAACTTTGAAAGTTGTTTATAGATCTGATGCATTGACATTTATAAGGTTTTACTAACCCAAAAGATGTGATTAAATTCCTTTACTACATTTGTCAGTAATTGTTGGGTTAAGACTTAAGACTCTGGTTATGATTCTTATTTTAGGGTTTAATTAGAGTTAAGCTATTTGTTTAATTGTTAGTTAACAACTTAACCGTTAATGTACTATTAAATGGTCCCGTCAAAAAAAAAAAAAAAAAAAAAAAAAAAAAAAAACCTATTAAACGGTCATATATATTAATGAATACTTGCCATAATAGTACTAACTATTAGGTATATATGGAGTACTTCAATATTTAACTTATGTGTGATAATGTATATAGAAACTTACGGGTGATAATGTATATAGAAACTTACGGGTGATAATGTATATAGACTTTAGGACTACAAATAAGCAATTACTAATAATGGAAAAAAAATTGCTATACTTAACCCTTAGGGCTAGAGCTGTCAAAAGTTGACCCGACCCGAAATAACGACTCAAACCCGATTATTAACCGACCCATCTGAACCCGAAAAAATGGTGACCCAAACCCGACCTGAAACCCACCCTAGACCCGAGTTGACCCGAGTACGTGAGACCTGAACCCGAACATGAACTAACCTGGAGATGACCCGACCCGAATGTAACCCGTAATTTATTGACCTGAACCGAACCCGACTTGAACCGAAATTGACCCAAACCCGTTTTAACCCGTCAAAACCCGAATTTAACCCGACTTTTTACTAACCTGACTTGAATTCAACCCGGCCAGTTCCTAACCCGACCCGAATTTAACCTAACCTGTTACAAACCCGACCCGAAATCAACCCGACTTGTTATTGACCTGACCCAAATTCAACCCGACTTATTATTGACCTGACCCGAAATTTTACCAGACTTATTACTAACCCGACCCAAAAATTCAACTCGATCTGTTACTAACCCAACTCGAAATCAACACGACATGTTATTGACCCAATCTAAATTCAACCCAAATTGTTCCTGACCCGATTTCAAATCACCTTAAATGCAATTTAGACCACCTTATTATTGTTGATCAAAGCATTTTGTCTAGGGAGACCAAGTCGGTCTAGGCCAGCAAAAGAAAGAAGCATCATCCTCAAATTTAAGAGTTAAATATAGTATATATTTGCTGTACGGTCAAAGGAGATAATTATCTTCCTAAATTATAAATTATAGTTCCCTATTATATTACCATATGTATTATAGTCAAAGAAAATAATTAGCTTCATAAAAATGATAATTATCTATTTATAGTTAGTCAAAGGAAATAATTAGCTTCATAAAAATGATAATTATCTATTTATAGTTAGTGGAACCCGACCTGATTGTAACCTGCAAATTATTGACTTGAACATAACCCGACTTGACTCCGAGAATGACCCGAATTGGAAATGACCCAACCTGATTATAACCCGCAAATTATTGACTTGAATCGAACCCGACTTGAACCCAAGAATGACCCGACCTGAATATAACCCGCAAGTTATTGACTTGAACCGAACCCGACTCAAACCCGAGAATGACCTGTCCTGATTCTAGCCCGCAAATTATTGAATTGAACCGAACCCGACTTGAACCCGAGATTAACCTAACCCGTGAAAACCCGAACTAAACCCGACCTATTGTTCACCCGACGTGAATGTAACCGACCTTTTATTAACCCGACCTAAACCCGACTCAAACCCATTAAGAAGTATGACCCGACGTGACCTGAATCAAGCATGACCCAACCCAAACCCGACCCGCATAGGTTATGGAATTAATCAGAATTGTCCCGACCAGATTTGTCCCGACAGCTCTACCCGAAACCTCCAAAATTTCTAAAAAAGCCTTCAATTTTGGAATTTTTTAAACTTTTTTTCACCCGGTAATAAAAATTGCCTAAATGTTTACCATGATCCCTAATACCCTTCGGAAATCCAATTGGCCGGGTGGAACCATCCAATTTGCCTTTAAACGACCAATTTACCGGTTTACAACTTGCACCGATTTCATTAACTCAAGCTTACCACGAACATTTATGACAACATATAATGATCATATATGGATCCAAACAGCATTATATGACCCCGAGAGTATCCCCTAAAATCTCAATGCTTTTCGACACCGGGCCCCGAAACATTCGAAATTTCTAAAAAAAAAAGCGTGGATATCAAACCTTCAATTTTGGAATTTTTTGACTTTTTTCCCAATGGTTATAAAAATTGCTGAAATAATTACCATGGTCCCAAATACCTTCCGGGAGTCCAATTGGGTGGGTAGAACCATCCAATATGCCTTTAAACGACCAATTTACCAGTTTACAACTTACACCGATTTTTTAAATTCAAGCCTACCACGAACATTTATGACAACAAATAACGATCATATATGGTTCCAAACGACATTATATGACCCCGAGATGTATTCCCTAAAATTTCAAGACTTTTCGACACCAAGCCCCGAAGACTCCAAAAATTCTCTAAAAGTGTGGATATAGCCTTCAATTTTTGAGTTTTTTTTTTTTTTTTACTTTTTTTCACCCGAGAATTAAAATTGCCGAAATGTTAACCATAGTCTCTAATACCCTCCGGGAGTCCAACTGGGTGAGTGGAATCATCCAATTTGCCTTTAAACGACCAATTTACCGATTTACAACTAGCGCCAATTTCATTAACTCCGGCCTACTATGAACATTTATGACAATATATAATGATCATATGTGGATATTAGCCTTCAATTTTGGAATTTCTCAAAAAGCGTGGATATTAGCCTTCAATTTTGGAATTTTTTGACTTTTTTTCGCACGGAAATAAAAATTACCGAAATGTTTACCATGGTTAATACCCTCCGAGAGTCCAATTGGGTGGATGGAACCATCCAATTTGCCTTTAAACGGTGAATTTACCGGTTTACAACTTCCACCGATTTTATTAACTCAAGCTTACCACAAACATTTATGACCACATATAATGATCATTTATGGTTTAAAACAATATTATATGACCTCGAGATGTATCCCCTAAAATCTCAAAGCTTTTCGATACCGGGCCCCGAAACCTCAAAAATTTCTCAAAAACCGTGGATATTAGCCTTTAATTTTGGAATTTTTTGACTATTTTTCGCCCGAAAATAAAAATTGCCGAAATCTTTACCATGGTTCCTAATACCCTCCGGTTGTCCAATTAAGTGGGTGGAACCATCCAATTTGCATTTAAACGGCCAATTTACCGCTTTACAACTTGCACTTATTTCATTAACTCAAGCCTACGTACAACGAACATTTATGACAACACATAATGGTAATTATGGTTTCAAACGTCATTATATGACCCCGAGATGTATCTAATAAAATCTCTTTTCTTTTCGACACCTGGTCCCGAAACCTTCGAAATTTCTTAAAAATCGTGGATAATTAATCTTCAATTTAGGAATTTTTTGACTTTTTTTCGCCCGAAAAGAAAAATTGACAAAATGTTTACCATGGTTCCTAATAACCTCTGGAGGTCCAATGGGGAGGGTGAAACTATCCAATTTGCCTTTAAACGACCAATTTACCGGTTTATAACTTGCACCGATCTCATTAACTCAAGCCAACAACGAACATTTCTGACAACAAATAAGATCACATATGGTTCCAAACGACTTTATATGATCCCGAGATGTATTCCCTAGAATTTCGAAGTTTTTAGACACCGAGCCTCGAGAACTCCAAATTTCTCAAAAAGCGTGGATATTAGCCTTCAATTTTTGAATTTTTTGACTTTTTTTCGCCCGTAAATAAAAATTGCCGAAATGATTACTATGGTCCCTAATACCCTTAGGGATCCAATTGGATTGGTGAAACCATCCAATTTGCCTTGAAATGACCAATTTACCGGTTTACAACTTGCACCGATTTCATTAATTCAAGCCTACCACGAACATTTATGACAACATATAATGATCATATATGGTTCAAACGGCATTATATGACCCCGAGATATATCCCATAAAATCTCAAGTATTTTTGATACCGGGACTCGAAAACTACAAAATTTCTCAAAAAGCGTGGATATTAGCCTTAAATTTTGGAATTTTTTGACTATTTTTCGCCTGTAAATAAAAATTTCCAAAATATTTACCATGATCCCTAATACCCTCCGGCAGTCCAATTAGGTGGGTGGAACCATCCAATTTGTCTTTAAATGGTGAATTTACCGGTTTACAACTTCCACCGATTTTATTAACTCAAGCTTACCACAAACATTTATGACCACATATAATGATCATTTATTGTTTAAAACAATATTATATGACCTCGAGATGCATCCCCTAAAATCTCAAAGCTTTTCGACACCGGGCCCCAAAACCTCAAAAATTTCTCAAAAACTGTGGATATTAGCCTTTAATTTTGGAATTTTTTGACTATTTTTCGCCCGAAAATAAAAATTGCCGAAATTTTTACCATATTTCCTAATACCCTCCGGTTTTCCAATTAGGTGGGTTGAACCATCCAACTTGCATTTAAATGGCCAATTTACCGCCTTACAACTTGCAATTATTTCATTAACTCAAGCCTACAACGAACATTTATGACAACACATAATGGTCACATATGGTTTCAAACGTCATTATATAACCCCAAGATGTATCTAATAAAATCTCTTTTCTTTTCGACACCTGGTCCCAAAACCTGCGAAATTTCTCAAAAAACGTGGATAATTAGTCTTCAATTTAGGAATTTTTTGACTTTTTTCGCCCGGAAATAAAAATTGACGAAATGTTTACCATGGTCCCTAATAACCTCTGGGGGTCCAATTGGGAGGGTGGAACCATCCAATTTGCCTTTAAACGACCAATTTACCGGTTTACAACTTGAACCGATTTCATTAACTCAAGCCTACAACAAGCATTTATGACAACAAATAATGATCACATACGGTTCCAAATGACATTATATGACCCCGAGATGTATTCCCTAGAATTTCGATTTTTTAGGCACCGGGCCCCGAAAACTCCAAAATTTCTTAAAAAGCGTAGATATTAGCCTACAATTTTTGAATTTCATGACTTTTTTAGCCTGACAAAAAAAAATGCCGAAATTATTACCATGGTCTGTAATACCCAATTGGGTGGGTGCATCCATCCAATTAGCCTTTAAACGATCAATTTACCGGTTTACAACTTGCAACGATTTCATTAACTCAGGCCTACCACGAACATTTATGATAACAAATAATGATCATATATGGTTCCAAACGGCATTATATGACCACGAGATGTATCCCCTAAAATTTCAAAGCTTTTCGACACTGGTCCTCGAAACCTCCAAAATTTCTCAAAAAGCATGGATCTTAGCCTTCAATTTTGGAATTTTTTGACTTTTTTTCGGACGAAAATAAGAATTGTCGAAATCTTTACCACGATCCCTAATACCCTCCGTGAGTCCAATTGGGTGGGTGGAACCATCTAATTTGCCTTTAAACTGCCAATTTAGCGGTTTACAACTTGCACCGATTTCATTAACTCCAGCCTACCACTAACATCATAATGATCATATATGGTTTCAAAAGGCATTATATGATCACCAGATGTATTCCTTAAATTCTCAAGACTTTGAGACATCGTGCCCCAAAACCTACAAAATTTCTCAAAAAGCGTGGACTAATTCAATTTTGGAAAATTTTGACTTTTATTCGCCAGAAAATAAAGATTGCCGAAATGTTACCATGGTCCCTAATACCCTCCGGTATTCCAATTGGGTGGGTATAACCATCCAATTTGCGTTTAAACGATCAATTTACCGGTTTACAACTTGCACCGAATTAATTAACTCAAGCCTACCACGAACATTTATGACAAAAAATAGTGATCATATATTGTTCCAAACGACATTATATGACCCCGAGATATATTCCCTGGAATCTCAAGGCTTTTCAATACCGGGCCCCGAAACCTCCAAAAAATTCTCAAAAAACGTGGATATTAGCCTTTAATTTTGGCATTTTTAGATTTTTTTTGCCCGGAAATAATAATTGTCGAAATGTTTACCATGGTCCCTAATACCCTTCGGGAGTCCAATTATGTGGGTGGAACCATCCAATTTGCTTTTAAACGGCCTATTTACCGGTTGATAACTTGTACCGATTTCATTAACTCAAGCCTACCACAAACATTTATAACAACAAATAATGATCATATAGGGTTCCAAACGGCATTAAATGACCCCGAGATGTATCCCCTAAAATTTCAACTTTTCGACACCGGGCCCTGAATCCTCCAAAATTTCTCAAAAAGCGTGGATATTAGCCTTCAATTTTGAAATTTTTGACTTTTTTTTGCCAGAAAATAAAAATTATCGAAATGTTTACCATGGTCCATATTACCGTCCGGGAGTCCCATTGGGTGGGTAGAAGTAGAACCATCCAATTTACGTTTAAACGACCAATTTATCGGTTTACAACTTGCACCGATTTCATCAACTCAGGCCTACCACGAACATTTATGATAACAAATAATGATCATATATGGTTCCAAACAGCATTATATGATCCTGTAATGTATCCCCTAAAATTTCAAGACTTTTAAACACCGGGCCCCGAGACCTTCTAAATTTCTCAAAAAGCGTGGATGTCTTCAATTTTGGAATTTTTTGACATTTTTCTCCCATAAATAAAAATTACCAAAATGTTTACCATGGTCCTTAATACTCTCCGGGAGTCTAATTAGGTTGGTAGAACCATCCAATTTTCCTTTAAACGGCCAATTTAATTATCGGTTTACAACTTGCATGGATTTCATCAACTCAAGCCTACTACGAACATTTATGACAACATATAATGATCATATATTGTTCCAAACGACATTATATGACCCGAGATGTATCCTTTAATATATTAATACTTTTCTACACCGGGCCCCGACTTCAAAATTTCTCAAAAAGCGTGGATGTTAGCCTTCAATTTTGAATTATTTTTATTTTTTTACCCCGGAAATCAAAATTTCCGAATTGTTTACCATGGTCTCTAATTCCCTCCGCGAGTCCAATTGGATGGGTGGAACCATGCAATTTGCCTTTGAACGACCAATTTACCGGTTTACAACTTGTACCGATTTCATTAACTCAAGCCTACCACAAACATTTATGACAACAAATAATGATCATATATGGTTCCCAACGACATTATATGACCCCGAGATGTATCCCATAGAATTTCAAGTCTTTTCGACACCGAGCCCTGAAACCTCCAAAATTTCTCAAAAAGCGTGGATATTAGCCTTCAATTTTGGAAATTTTTTGACTTTTTTTCGCTCGGAAATAAAAATTTCTGAAATGTTTACCATGGTCCCTAATAATGTCCGGGAGTCCAATTAGGTGTGTGGAACCATTCAATTTGCTTTTAAATGGCTAATTTACCGGTTTACAACTTGCACCGATTTACCGGTTTACAACGGCCAAATTTGTTAACTTGCACCGAACCCGACTTGAAATGAAATTGACCCAAACATGTTTTAACTCGTCAAAACCCGAATTTAACGCGACTTGTTACTAACCTAACCTGAATTCAACTCGTCCCATTCCTAACCCGACACGAATTCAACCCAACCTATTACAAACCCGACCCAAAATCAACCCGGCTTGTTACCGACTTGACCCAAATTTAACCCATCTTTTTAGTGACCCGACCCGAATTTTACCAGACCTATTACTAACACTACCCAAAAATTCCTCCCGACCTGTTATTGACCCGACCTAAATTAAACCCAAATTATTTCTGACCCGATTTCAAATCACCTTAAATGCAATTTGATTTCGACCACCTTATTATTGTTGATCAAAGTATTTTGTCTATGGAGACCAAGTCGGTCTAGGTCAGCAAAAGAAAAAAGCATCATCCTCAAATTTAAGAGTTAAATATAGTATATATTTGTTGTATGGTCAAAGGAGATAATTATCTTCCTAAATTATAGACTATAATTCCCTACTATATTGCCATATATATATTATAATAAAAGGAAATAATTAACTTGATAAAAATGATAATTATCTATTTATAGTTACTTGAACCAGGATATAACCTGGAAATAACCCGACCTTATTGTAACCTGCAAATTATTGACTTGAACATAACCCGACTTGAATCTGAGAATGACCCGACTTGGAAATGACCCAACCTAATTATAACCCGCAAATTATTGTCTTGAACCGAACCCGACTTGAACCCGAGAATGACCCGACTTGAAAATGACCCGACCTCATAACCCGCAAATTATTGACTTGAACCGAACGCGACTCAAACCCGAGAATGACCCGACCTGATTCTAACCCGTAAATTATTGACTTTAACCGAACCCGACTCGAACCCGAGAATAACCCTAAACCGTTTTAACCCGTGAAAACCCGAAATAAGCC
The DNA here is from genome assembly GCF_948465745.1 of Chenopodium album. Lineage (NCBI taxonomy): Eukaryota > Viridiplantae > Streptophyta > Magnoliopsida > Caryophyllales > Amaranthaceae > Chenopodium > Chenopodium album. Next base: position 70,669,988 of record NC_137840.1, read on the forward strand.
CGACTTATTGTTCACCCAACCTGAATGTAACCCGACCTGTTATTAACCCGAACCAAACCCGACAAGAAGTATGATTCGACGTGACCCGATTCAAGAGTTACCCAACCCAAACCCGACCCGCATAGGATATGGAATTAATCTGAATTGACCCAACCCGAGTTGACCCGACCTACTCTTCCCGACCCGTTTACCCGAATTGACAGCTCTACTTAGGGCTATATATGATAAGGAGCTAAAAATGGGAAGAAAAAAAATATATAATATTAATTACACCGATTCGTGATTTTATCATGCATTCCTCAATTAATACAAATATTAAATTAGAAAACATATTAAAGGCTTATTCTCAGCTTTAAGGGCTACATTTAGCTTACCCTTAATATAACTCTTAATTTGGTATGGAATGTTAATTTAGAAATGCATGACAAAAAAACGTATAAATCAATATATACTATGTATTTTCATTTTATTTATTTATTTTCATTTTTAGCTCCTCATATCAACCTAAGAACTATGTATATCATTTTTTTAAAACCTGTTAAATAAAATGTGTGTTGGACTTTGCTACAAGAAAAAAAAAAAAATAAAAATAACAGGTTTCATTTTATCATGGGATTGATCTTGGATTTAAACCCATCGACCCATATGTTAGATTTGTCATCTCAGTGTCCTCAGACCAATATTTTCAGGCTAAGGTTTAACATTTACCCTGATAGTCACAATGTTAGCTCACCTCAACGGCTTTAATTGTCACGTTTGTTATGCCAAACTTCATTAAGGTAATACGCGTGTTCGATCTTCTGCCCACAATATCTCTACTACCTCTTACTTTCCGAATGAACATCATGCCATGCTAAAAAGAGCTTCATAGTTCTAACTACAGGGAGCATCACAGTGAACCAAGACCATATCCATACTTCCATAGAGTTCAAATACAACGAGACCACAACATCACGCTCTTTAGCCTTCTGGTTTATAGATACAAAGAAGGATAATCCATTGTGATTCAATAAATCTAATTTCACTTCGAACGTGGGGAAGCAGTAGCAAAAAATTGAGGATTTGAATGAAGACAATGACTTTTGATAGTTATCCTACTATTTCAAGTTAAGCATACAATTTACAGGCCTACTTCTAAACATCACCTAATCCTCTACGCAGTCAGCAGGGTAGATACAAAGACCTAAGAGGCTAAAGTAAAAAATATAAACCAAGAAAGTGCAGTAAAACAAGCACCTCCAGTGGTCATCAAACTCTTTAGATATTCACCTTCTTGTCCTCAAGTTTCCGGGTAGCATTATCCAAATATTGCTTTATGCGAGTCTGGCTTGTCTCAAATATGAATGGCATTCCCCTAATCTGCAGATAAATCCAAAATGTATGTTAAGCTTGCATTTCGTAACCATCTAGTACAACACTACCAGCTAAAGTAAGTCTTGACTGCATTGTTAAAATGAACAAATAATGAAACAAAAACAATTAAACAGAGGCGGCCAACTATCTCAAAACAATACCAGTCAGAGGGCATATTTAATTATGGTGACACAATTATCTTGAAGTAACACAACATCACCCACAAACAAATCAGTCAGTCAGTGAGCAAATTACTCAATGTTAATAACAAAACCAGAACAGAAATTTACAAAGAGAAACTATAACCTCTTGCTGCTAGTGCAACATACATAGGACGGTCTATTTTACGTCTCAGAAGATAGAAGTGACTTTGCATAGTACCTAGGGCCTATCTGATTACCACCCAGAAAACGAAACAAATTATAATCAAATACAGACAGGAAGATGGAATAATTTAGAACTATTCCATATCTTTGTTGCCCAAGTTTGATGATGATGATGATATGCTATTTTTCCCTTTACTTCATCTCTTGTCATCCTCCTTACATGCTCCAGTCACTCTCCTCCCACACTTGCTATATCATTGCTTATTTGTGCTCCATGTAGGACAGAAACTGCCAAATTATGCTTACTAAACCCTGTGTGAAAGTTGGTGACTTGGTTCTTATCCAAAAACAGCTGTCAAACTACCCAAATCTCAGCTTCCCCCCACCCTCTCTCATAGACTTTTTTTTTAGCGATAACAGTGGAAACAGAAAGAAATCAGGATAGGCCGATAGGGTGCATGGAATTGCGAGGGGAGAGAGTGTACTTCACATAATGGGATTGCAGAAACAACTAACAACTCTTTCCTGGTAGAATGACTTGCCCTATAAAGACTGAGACAATCAGAACCCCCCATGTACTGATGTACCATAATTATTAGAAACATGCCATGAGCTAGTTTAGCTGCCAAAAACATGCTATATAACCAATTCTCTTCAGGGAGAGATAGATCTTTGATGGAAATTTATAGCTAGACCTGCCTTTACAGGTCATATGGCTCGTTTCCAGTCAATCAGAAATGGGTTCGTACTGCCCAAGGTTCGGATCAATTCAAGTTCAGGTTTGTATATATTGGGTCAGGTCAGGCACGACCATAAGGGTTTGATCGGTGTCAGATTGGGTTTATATCAAGTTAGGTCCATCACGTCTATGTTGACTTGGGTAACTATTCCATCCAATCAACATTAAGTTTTTTTCTGAATCAAGTCTGTGCTACTAAGGGTAGATTTGAATCAAGTCTGTGCTACTAAGGGTAGATCGGAATTAAGATGATTAAATATTATCAGGATTCAGGGGAAGTCGTATCAGCAAATATCAAGTCCGTATCTAAGACATTTTGAATTATAATATACTTTATAAGGCATCAGATTTTTACAGATGTATTTTAAGTTGGATTAACCATTAAAAGAAACCTGAATTGTTACATAATCCAATGCTTTTGCAGATTTTTCGTATTACATTCGTGTGCTTCTATGCTATAAAATTTAGGTTACTAGTTATTCATAATGAACCTAATTTAATACTCCGTAGATTGCAATTTTTACATTTATAAAGCAGCTGACTAAATATAACAGTATTATTGACGATGACTAAATGCATACTTTCCCTCTAGTTCAAAGCTTTATATTTACACCCAATATCAACATCATTCAAAAATGTGTATCTGGCATAGACGACTATGTAGTTGCTGAGTCATTCAACCAAAGTACCAAACCATCATTAAGTCTAAGATGTGTACTTCATTCAATTCCATCTAAGAGATATATTACTTCCCTACGCCAAGGTTCCTAAGATTTACAATGCAATAAAAGTCTACAAAGCAACAAAAATTATAAGTAGCAAAGTAAGATGAAATGTTCGGTCAAGTCGAAATTGGGGTCGGATTTGCTTTAAATTTGGGACACCTAAATTCAGGTCATAATCGGTTTTGGTCTATCGAATCAAGGCAATTCGAGTGAAATTGGGTCGATCTAAGCTGGGCTGGGTTGATCCTAGTCCCGAATCAGCTACCATTTTGGGAATTACAAGATTTGGAAAAGATTGGGTTAGTTAATTACATCTGCCATCTGCAGACATTAGTCACATTACAGATACAAGGAATAGAATCAAGCGCACATTTAAAATAATGTATAGTTAAATACCTCAATCAAGCAATTTGAGTGCAGACCAAGACTTTGCCCAGGGAAGACTTCCTTGCTATTTACATAGATTGAACATTTTCCAGTATTCTTTATATTAAAAGCTCCATCTTTGTCCATCTTTATAATTGCCTGGGTCATAAACAATTCAACAACCACAATGCCACATCATAAGTCCTCAAGGTGCAGAGATGAATACGTGAAAGAGCATAAGAAAGAGAAACGATGCTTGATCAGACAAGCAACATTTTCCAATGTGAACAAAAATACTGAAAACAAGGATTGGCAAAAGTTTCAGAATCAGCAATAACAGTTCAGCAGATGGTAGATTTACAGGCTTTGATCATGAAATTTAGCCTATTCCATTTTGTTTGCACTCCTCATATACCTTCCTCGGCATAAATCTATTCAGTTATCATAAATTAAAGGAATTAAGAGGGAATTGTGCATTGTGGACAAGGCCAACAAGCTACAAACCTATACTCTATAGCAGCACACGAACTTCCTCCCACCCCCACCACTCCAACCCAAAGAAGAAAACAGAGGACTGCAAAGCCCTAGGTACAGCAACCAACAAAAAAGAAAATCTATGGAAGAGACCAAAGCTTGAATAAATAGACTACTAAACCTCTTCAACGCTAACAGATTAAGTAAAAAGCAACTAAATTTAACATTGGTAGTATACCATTTTAGCACTATAGACAAAAGCATTATCGATAACAAATGAAAATATATAATCAGCTCAAAAGAAAAAGTAGAAAATAAAATATAATAAAAAGCCATGGTTGATATACAACATATTGCCATAAGGATAAGTATCTTCAACAACATGAGTTTACAGGAAATCTCACCTGTCGCCTTGATATCTTATTTGCACGCCCTTCTCTGCCTAAGTCAATGTCAACCATAACATCCCCTGTTGCTCTTCCAAGCAAGACCTACAATTCAAGCAAGGTATGAGGGTCACAAGTCAAGTAGATACAGCAAAAAAGATGGCAATTGTCAACTAGGATGCAGCAAAAAGGATGAGAAACAGAAGCCAAACAAAGTACCTCAGGTTTCTTAATGTAATGCTTCGAGTGCCGACCATATAATATTGCAATTGCACCATGTGATGATATGGCTCTCTGCATATATGAATGTGCATTTTGCTCCAACCTTATGATCGCCCTCTTCACATCCTCATGCTGATATTTTGCAACTGAAAATAAACAGAATCAATAAAGCAAATAAATACAAAAACTATTGTTTGACAGAAAATTAAATTAACAATTATATAAAATTAGATATAATTTAAAGAGTATAGATGGCAATGGCATGGTAAGGGGGAAAGGTATTTCCTCACAGATTTCAAGCAGTAGCAGTGATATTAAATTTTCAGGTGCAAAGGGAGGTACATTGCAAATGTGACATCAGTAACCACTTGTCAAAAAATCATGTGCGTGATACTGATTGCCCAGATAGTTGAAATGCCTCAAAACAAAATATGCATCTTTTGGTTAAGTTAAATGCTCTATAATTGCAACCCAAAGACAGACAAGGCCAAGGGAGGACCACAAAAGGCCGGATTGAGGTCAATAGTACTCAAATATAGGTGATGTTAAAGGATGAAAAGACTGCCCTAAAAAGAAAATGTTTAACAACAATCTCAGTTGTGTCAAAAAAAAAGTAGAGCATGCTGACCTATAGATGAACTTTCAACTAAAAACTAGTGTTGGCAATAAAAATTAAATATTTAGGGGAGGAATGTAAACAAAACATTGGCAGAAACAGAAGGTCCAAGCTAATTCATTGTACCTTCTTTACTGCAGAAAAAATCCTGATCTTCTGGACCCAAGTCCATATCAAGTATCTGGCACAAAAAAGCAATTGATTAGAGGAAATGATGGGGAAAAATAAAACTTTACAGCAATACCATACATTGCTAACAGAATTTGAATAGTACCATTGCTTCAACATCAGAAAAATAAGGAATGTCAGTATCACTCTCGGAGAATAGCTCTTCAGGGTCAGATAATAATGAATCTATACCAGGTTCTGCAGCCATACCATCCGCAGATCCCAGTGTGTGTGATTCCTGGTTTTTAAGGGCCAGTGATGTCTGGCCATCCTGAGAAGTTCCCCCAATAGCAGTGTGTATATGGCCCACATCTGAGAGATGACTTGATTTCTCAGCAACACTGCAGCCAGGCTGTCTAGACAATGGAAGTTCTAAAGGTTCGTTCTTTACTCCCTGACTACTTTGACATGGAGCTCCAGGGCCACTACTAGAACTCCTGGGGCCATTAAATGTTTCAGGCCTAGATGTCTCAAATTTAACCCCAGGCTCATTAACAGCACGATTATGTCCCACATCAAGACCTCGTGTCTGAGAAGCTTGACGTGATTCACCAAACCGTTTCTGTTCTCTCTTCATTGTGCTTAGACCTTTTGCACTAGATTGAGTGCCTGTGCTATCCTTACCATGTAATGATAGGTTATAAGCCTCACTCTGAGTTCTTCTACTGGAAGATGCTGACCGTGGCTTACTAGGAAAAACAATATGGTCGTTACATGGAATTTCAGGATCCTCGGTGTTTAATACGCAGCAAATAACACCATTACAATATTCCGGGAACTCGGAGTTGACATATGCAGTTGATGTAGGCATTTGAGTTTCTGAACTACTTTGAAAATTACTGCCACCCATGTGAGAATCAACATCATTTTTTTCAAATGGACCTGTATTACTCGGGATATCAATATATACGTCTGTAGCAGATGACTCTTTCGTTTCAAACACATTGGGCAATCTGTCATCTTCATTAACATCGTTAGGGGAGTCTAACAAGAGTAGATTTAACACATCACTTGTGAATTCAAAGTCTGCAAAAATGCCCTCAGTGCAACCTCCCGGATTTTCCAAGTCATCACCTGGTAATTGATTGGTCAAATCGGGATCTGTGTGCATAACACCATACTCAGATGTTCCTCCAGCATCATCATTAACAAAAGGATCTCCTATGTGTATATTTTTTCCCCTAATGCTTATATCATCAGGCATTTCTGGCACTGACATGCCATCAATTGGTTTCCAATCAGGCATTGCAGGGGGTGGAGATGTGTACTGCAAATGATATTGAGCTTCACTCTCAGGTATAGATTGATTAAAGGTTGTGTTTCCTTCAAAACCAGAACACATGATGTCTTTACGATTGCAATCAGGATTTACTTGAATATTGTTTCCTTCAAACATACTATGACCAGGAAGTTCTTTGGAAGACGCATTATGCAGTAGCAAAGTGTTATGCTCCATATGATCTTCAAATGTATTATGTTGCTGAGTGGGAAACTCACTAGCCCCACAAGATGGAGCACCACCTCTCGTGACTTGAGGAAATTCATTACGCAACTCATCAAAATCAACATGTTCATATTCCCCGAGCCCAAAATGACCAGCCATTGGATCTCCAAGTATGTCGTCTGGGACTGGAGCTTCAGCCCCATTCATAAAACAACTATCACTAGTTCCAACGAGAAAAGCCAAATCACCCTGGTTATGAGGCTCATTGCATATTCTTTTCCTCATAGCATAATAACATCTACGTACACTTTCAGCCCTCCTCTTCCCATGGGCATTTTTAGCTCCTTTCGTATTATCAGCTCTGTTAGATTTTGAAGCAAGATTCGATGAAGAACGTTCTAACTCCACCATTTGTTCAGCAGCTCTCGTCGATATAATAGGATCGTAAAGAAGAGCAAGCCACCTATCTTGCAATTCCTTAATAGTAAATCTCCGCGAAAATTGCACGGCACCCTTCGCTAGTGATTCCAAGGAAGCACCAGCCTAAAAAAATGCAAAACACTCAACATTCACATAATCGGTAAAAACAAAATCATAACATGCCGTAAACAAACAGCAACAATTCATTACGCAAACAAACAGCAACAATTCATTCTTAATCACTAATTACACATATACCTTAAACCCTAAACCCTAATTTCAACTCCGAATACCCTAATTTCAACTCCGAATACCCTAATTTCCCACCCAAAATCAAATCTTTATGATCACCACCAAAAATTAAAATCATAAACTCGAATCAATTGGAAACGATAATCAATTCGAAACTCAAATTACCCAAATAAAGAACACAAAATCAAGAGTCATAATTCCAATCACACACCCAAAAACCAAAATCATACAAAGTAATAAAAAATGCATCAAACCCTCAATTACAGAAAATTAAAAGACCCAAATACAGAAAATTCATCAAATTCCCAAAAAATAAACAATCAAAACCAACAAACAAAAAGTAGAACATCAATTTCAATAATAAAATAAAAAGGGAAATTTGAAAAAAGTGGTACCTCGATTGCATTCTTAAGCCTAAGGTCATCTTCAGGAATCCAAGGCGAAGGAAGAGCAAGAGCTCCCATTTCTCTCACTCTTCTCCTCCTCCTTCAATGGAGGTTTTAATTTGGCGGGGTTTAATGGAGGTTTGAGGAGAGAGAAAATGCAAAAAACCCCAAAATTTTTTAGAGAGAGAAAAAGATTGAGACAGGAGGCGGGAGGTTCGCTAAGAGGAGAGAGAAAAACCAAAAAAAGTTTATGTTTATCACGGAATTTAGTTACTGAGTTTAACGGAATTGAGAAATTTGAGGAAGATGAAGTAAACACCAATAATACTCTACGTCTCTACTCTAATGTTTGGTTCATGTACTGTTATTAGTGTTAATGGTTTGATTAGATGAAGAAGAGGTGGTGGTCTTGGTTTGGGTCAAAAGCAACCATTGAGGTGATTTTGTGTTTATCAATTTGGTTGATTTTTGATTTGGGAAATCTCTTAAAAGATCCTCAATATCAATTTTTTATATCGGAATTGGTTATGTGGAGACGGAGTGTTACTGACTATGGAGACGAAGTGTTGGTAGTCTTAGGTGTTACATGTCAGGTGAGAATGTGAGATTATAGTTTTAGCTGTTATACCACAGTTTTTAACTATTATATATGTTAGGTGAGACGAAAAAATTGTGAAGTAATTTTGATTTTATTGAAAAGATTTTTGTTATAAAACTTTAACGGCACGTAATAGAAGTTTAATGGTATGTTTCACTCTTTATCAAAAAGGAAATTTTGTTACTTAAATTAGTTCGTCTCAAATGTAAAATTGAAATAAATGATCTAACTTCTAAAATCTTTATTATTAACTGTTAATACGCCGTCAAGTAAGAAGTGACGCAGTACTCGTATATAATTGAATGATTGTATCAAAAGAAAAGAAAAAAAAAAACTCAATATATATAATAGTAAAACAGACACCATAATTGACAAAACTGTGTCACTTCTTACTGTTGTTTCTTTACTTCAAAATCATTTGCATAAAAAATATTCTCCCTTTTTTTTCTTTCTATTTTCTTTTATTGACTTTATAGATTATAATAGTAATAAAAGATTTTTGTATCTTCTAATCTTAATTATGGGTAATAAACTAAATTTTTTTGTATATACAACCTCATAGTCACTAAATGTCTTTCAAATTATTTTAGAAAGTCCCAACCTATATATGAGCTTAACATCTTTGGTAGAGATACAATTTTAATTTCAAGCTAAGTTATTTTATATGAGTATTAGTTAAGAAAGAAGTATTTTTTTAAAAAAAAATTATTATTAAATTAATAATCCTTTATAATTTATTAGTAAAACCGTGCGTGGCACGCTAATAAGTACTCTAAAACTGCTCCACCCACAAATCTCATTCACTTATTCAAGTGCATGTCGAAAATTTTTGTATCACATCTAGATGGGATTCAAAGTGAAGAATATTCCCATAATGTTAGAGCATCATTGAATTATGAGAAAAATATTGAATTATGAGAAATTTAAATTTATTTGAATTCTTTTTAAAATTTTTATATGTCACAATGCGCTATTATGTTTATTGAAACAAAAATCAATGAGTTGTGTAAGGGTATCTTGGGGATAACTCTAACCCTTTGCTTTGAGTAGAGCAACTCAGAATTTTCCTCCCAAGTAAGGGCCTGTTTTCACTGACTGAATTGAGCTGAACTAAACTGAACTTATTAGAGCTGAACTGAACTGAGTTGAAATGAATAATTTATGAGAGAAGGAAATTAGGAGCTGAACTGAACTGAACTTATTATAGTTGAACTAAACTGAGCTGAAATGAATATTTTATGAGAGAAAGAAATTAGAAGTTAAGCTGAACTGAACTGAACTTATTAAAGCTAAACTGGACTTAACTGAAATGAAAATAATCTGATGAGAACAGGGCCTAAGTCTGAAAGTATGCTGCTATGAGCTAAGAAGGGCCCCTCAGATTTTGCACATGAAATTTCATTTTGGAAAGAAAAACAATGAGTTGTTTGAGGGGAATTTTGGGGATAACCTTAACTCTTTGTTATAAGTTATGACTAAAGCGGCCAAAAGTATGCTTCCCCAAGCTGAAAACCACCCCTTCATCAATCAAGTTAGAGCTGTTATAAATACTTTTTATAAAGTAAAAAGGTATAAGGAATTTAAAAATTATGCTTTTCTCCATGTTTTTATATTTTATAGCAAATATTTTGATGACAAATTTATATAAAATCCATAATAGGAATACGAACTATGAAGGACTTGTTTAGAAGAAATGAACTTGATACCATAGAAGGATACTATTATCCTTTCTGCTAGTTTTTTAATAGTTGGGCCGTACCTGGGTCAGGCCCAATACATGTCCTTTATTTGGCTATTTGCTACCATCATTTTTTTTTTTTTTGCAGTTTGTCTTCTTGGTTGATGACTGATGAATGATTAACATTTTTTGTTTTTTATAGATATATAAGTACAATAGTAAAGTTGATTAACTTTTGATTGGTGCAATTTTGTGAGTTAGAGACTTTTATCAATGGCAACTGTAATTTCGATTATAAAAAAGGCTAAAAAAAACCTTAAATGTTTCAAGCCATTTTTTCAAGCCATTTTATCATTGACATCACGCCGTGCCATGAGTCGTGGAATGTCATTTCTAAATGATGTGATATTGTGATAACATGGCTTTGTTTGTGCTAGAACACAATCCAATGTCATCGTTATTGAATACACTTATATATAGAGGCATACCGAGAGAAGCGAGATGCATAACATGCCAGCCCTTAAGCTCTTGACATTCTCTCTCAACTCAACATATCACTCCTCAACAATATAACAACTTTAACAAGTCATCCACAAACATTAACCATATCTAGATAATATTTCAATAAAGTACCATCACTTTCTTACAATGATTCAAGCAACGAAACAACTCAAGTTCTGCCATTAGTTTTAGCTTCACAATAACACACAAGTTACACTGCAAATATTAGACTTACTGATCCATTAAATACTACAGAGTACAAACACAAACTAGCTAATAATCTGAAGTTGTCATGAACTCAGAACATGAGACTGGTGATACTTAAAGCTTCAAAGCAATGTGTAAGTTGTAACACATGATCCTGACCCTGCACCAGCATGAAGATTAGGCTGACACGGCTGCAATCGCAAAGCAAGTATACGATTGTCATCGTTATATCCAAGCACATGATTGTACTCCCCATTATCAACCAATCCATACTGTGATTCCTCCTTCGGAATATCCTGCCAAAATAAAAATTCAAGAGTAACCAAGCAGAACTTCTGGACGTTTTCTCGTTTAGGTAGTTTTCTTATAGACATCCAAAAGCAGGAAAATGCAGTTAATCACAATTTGTTCCAACAGAGAATGACTTAAACTTCTGCAGTCAAATCCTAATACACTTAAAGCAAAAAAACATTAAGGGATGTGTAAGATAGATTATAGTGTGATATGCTTACAAATTCTTGGAGGAGACTCCTGTGTATTTCTTGAGAATTTCGCACCTGGTACATAATGCAAAAAAAGAAGAAATAATCCGAAGTTAAATACATAGGCAGACAAGGATAAGAACATCAACCAAATTTTAAGAACAGGAAATCATAAAATCGGACTGACCTTTTTCTTCGAAGTGTCAATATTATTGTCAATCTTCTTAGTCTGTCAATTAACAAAATCGCAAATTCGTTTGATGAATAACTCACATTATGAATCTACAATGTACTTAAATCAGCAGAAGAGGTGAGCAAACTATTCTAAATATAAACTACCCTGATTTTCTCACTATATTACATATTAGTCCTACTAAACTGATGCAGAAGAGAAGAAGATCACTTAAAGCCATATTCTGATCACAGTTTTAAACTGGTCACTGATGCTCAATTCAACTCGTAAAATCAGAAGTTCATATGATCTCTACATGACAACATTTTGTATAACATGGTAGAATAGACAGAAAAGTGTATATTGTTTAGCTGAATATATGGAGTATGAGAGTTTAGACCTTGCGTTCACGAATGACCTTCACAGCATTCACCATCTCATCTTCAAGACAGCGCAATTCATCAATAGCCAAATCCTCCAAACAATCTCCCATTCTTCGCCTGCCAACATAGTTAAAACAAAACCAATGAAACCAGAATAATACAATTCATAAATTCTATAAGATGATGAAACAGTTAAACTTCAATGTGCAACCAAAATAATCGTCACCTGATATCCTTTTGAAGCCCCCTATTTATCTCATTCAGATCCTGCAGCTGTTTTTGCATGTTCTGCACATACATATAACCTGATCAGGCTCATAATTCTAAAGAGAGAACTAAAAATTAAAGTATCAAGTTGGTCTTATAGTGCTTGTTATCTTTGAAATTGCGTTTATGTAGAACTGCTGATCCTTCAACTTAGAGTTCATCACTTATAAGTACAAAAATCGAAAGCAATTTAGATTGAGGGACTAATAAATAAGAGCAAATCAAAGAAGCTTCCTTTACTGATCATGATCTTACTTCGATATATAAACGATTTTTGAATAAATCGAATATTTTGCTAATCAACTTAGAGTTCCCCACTTGTCTATTTTAAACTAAGTCAAAGAGAAGATCTCCAAAGAGATTATTAGTTCGACTTTCAAATCATAGTTGAATAAATCAAATATTTTGCTACTTGTACATTGTTTCTATACAAAGACAGGCTAATCACTATCAGAGCACAGGTTTATGAAAACAGACTAAACAGAGCTTTTTCCTTAAGAAATACTAGTAGTCAATATAAGGCCGACAATTTAAAATTAAAGTTCTATACATATCTAGTGTAATTGTGTCCATTAAAGCCTTATATAAGTTATATTACCTCCTCGTGACTAGTAACTATACCCGGTAGCTCGAACCTACAATATGGCCCCCAGAAATGGGTTGTTGCTTGTAAAAGATATGGGCATATCCAACTTATCCATTGAAGGCGACAACCAAGTCATTATCAACATCATTTGGTTTCCCATTTGGATCATTCTTTACCTATTTTGTTCTATAGTTTAGGTTTCTTTATTAAGAGAAGGGTCTCATACACACTGCTTGAAACTCTTAATACAAAAAACCTACACCTACCCAAGTTTGATGATAAATTATATGAAGGAAAAACAAGGAGCCTTGTTAACAACTTAACAAATTACCAAGAATTGTCCTAAGTATGCCAAAATCTTCACTTTATTTCACTTTACAATCGATTGCACCTTACAAGGGACAGCCAAAGCCTTTTTTTTTTTTTTTTTTTTTACTGATTTGGTTATTTAGAGCTTTCAAATGAGCTTTGTTGATTGAACCTTACCTTATGCAAGATACAACTGATTGTACATAGAAAATTGCCCTGAAATTCTCGATATGGTCTATGCACCTTATAGATTAGATTCCAAATTATTCTTCTATGTACATATATTGTTTGAAAAACCAGTACAATTTCATCAAGATTTAAGATACAAGACCAAATAAAAATCTTCTTTTCAAGATGTTGATGATTTTTAAAGTCAAAAGTCATTTCACAAAATATTGAGCAAAACCCTAATTCCAAACTCAATATTAGTACTCAAATTTTTATTGTCACACAAAAATCCAATCAAACACAAGCCATTTTGCACAAAAATGAAAGCAAAAAACCTAAAAATTTAATCTTGAAAATCGCATATAATTAGAAAAAAAATAATTAAACAGACCTGATATTGTTTGGCCCAAAGATCAACCTCCCTATCCCTCTGATACTTATCATAAACCTGCTTGGGCCTGCAAACATCAAAAAAAAAAAAAAAAAAAATCAAATCAACACCCTAAAATAAATTAATAACAATACATCAACCTCCACACTAATTTAATAGTCTCAAAGCGACTTAAAAAATTACACTATCAACGTAACTATTAACCCCAGACAATCACGTAAAAACAAACCCGAAACAAGAAACATACGTGATTCCGGGGCTATGCTGTTCATGAAGCTTATTAGAGCTAGAAATCATAATAATAGAAACAGAAGCATCACAAAGAACAGCAAGTTCATTAGCCTTCTTAAAAAGCCCATTTCTTCTCTTAGAATAAGTAACTTGTCTATTAGTTTGATTCTCTATTTTCTTAATCTGAATCTTTCCTCTCGCCATTTTTGATGATTTCTTTAGCTTAAACTTTTTTTTTTCCTCTCTCTAAATTTTATGTTATTGTTGTTCTTACTGAATTATTTTCTATGGTTCTAGTTCACCCACTTCTGAAAATAAATTGATGTTAATAATTGAAGTAAAGGAGGTGAGAAAGAAATGAGAGAGAATTTCCAAAAATGGAAAAACTTGCTGAATTGGTGAAAGTTTTTGTGGGACTCTAAGAAAAAGATTCTGAAACATTTTGCAGTTTATAATTTGGTGAATTGAATTGAATTGTCACAAGTTTTTTACTTGGTTACAACTTCGTACGTCTTGTTTTAATCAATTATCACTATGATTTGTAACCTATGTCACCAAAGGATTGTTTTCTTGTTGTTGGCTTAGACCTCATCATGAATCTCCTATAGCGTGCCTAAATTATAGGCGCTGAGGGTACGCGATGTGTGCTTTATATGTGTCGATAATTGTCTGTCATGAATTCACATCTTAAGTTCTCTTACTTCGTCGTTTTAATGGGTGAATTAGCACTTATTTGATAAAATTGGCGATTTGTTCAAGTAGTGATAAAGTGATAATTGCTTGATGCGTTTCATGTAGATATAACTTTTGGTTTGATGGCCTGTTTGAGAAAGTAGTAACGACACTATACTTTTTTACTTCAAACGAACATTGAAAATGGTTTAAAACCGCTAGTTTAGTGGACACTGAGTCACCGAGTATTACTTTCAATTGTAACTTTAAAAAGCTTTCTTAATTAATTTGCTTTTATTCTACCTTAAGTTGGTTGCTCCTGTCTTACACTTATTCTCATATACACGGCATATTCCTTTATCACAATCACAAATTCATTCGTTCTAATATACTTATAGTCAGTGAAGTTGAACTCAAATATAGCTAATAACGCTCATTACAAAAAATGCAATAATTTCAAAAGTGTTAGATATGGCACAAGTTGGACAAAAAGCTTTTGTCATGCTAAGATTGCAAACATTAGAATTTACACGAAGCTTAGTTTGTACCAAACACCAACCATCCAATTATTTCATACAACTTCTGATCTCATTTGGGAACTTTGAAACGTCTTCTCAAGTCTGTATAACTCTACTAATACATCAATTAATTTTGTATCATAAAATAAAAACAAACACATCAATTTATTAAACGGTCATTTTTGTAAGACCCACAAACAAAGAAATTAAAAAGGAAAATGAAAATTACAAATTAAAGAACGAATGAGGTAAGCTATACGGAGTTGTACGTACCCATCACTTGCTTACCTTTCAAGCTAAGAAGCTAAGTTCATTTCAATGCTTGATTGGTGAAATTGGACCCATTATTATTTATTAACTTCCATTTAATTTCTACTATTTATAAAATTAGTTGTTTTCCAATTCTAAACCTTTAATTGTTATTTGTTTTGCATGGTATTTGATTACAACAAATCTAACAACTACAAGAACCACTTCTTTTTAGCACCAAATGAAAAGTTTTTCCAAACAAAGTGAGAAATTTTGAAACAAATTTATGTCGAAACTTCTACTTAATTATTACCTTTTGATACATTTGATAGAGTGACTATTGTCTATTGGAGTGAGATATAATTATTTCAAAATATCTTCTTAATTGTTATGCTATGTTAAAAATCATACAAATATATATATATATGCAAATTGAAATTATGAAATAACTCAAATAAGGCACACCATGCACATTTGATGCATACAATATGATTAACATGATTATGAAACCGTTTTATTATTCCCTATCCTTCCTTATCCTCCTTACCTTATAAAAAGTATAAGATTACTTTTAGCAACACTATGCTACCAACTATACCTTAAAAAAATGTGTATTTACATTTTTACTCTCATTGATATATTTAATGTTTTTAATTAATTCAAAGTTTTACCTGTCATCATTAATTCAAAGTTTTACATATCATTAATCAATTAATTCAAGTTTTACATATCATGAAACAATCAATTCAATGAAACAATCAATTCAAATTTTATTTCATTGATTTAATTTTCGTAAAGAAAAAAAACCTTAATTAAGAGAGTTGCAAAAAATAAACATCATACAAAGAAGTTTTTGGTGGCTTTCAATCCCTTCAACAAAGTCACTACAAAAGCACATAAACCAAATAGTATGTATTAAACTACCACCCATATTAAACCAAAGGTGTAAACACAAGCCAATATAACTTCTCCGCAAGAATTAGCCTGCGCGTAGGCCACCCTAATTTAATTTATATAAAATTTGTAAAGTCATTAACTTTTCGTGATTAAAAAAATTTATACTTTACACCCCAAAAAAATCTAACATGAAATTATAAAACAATTATATGTAGTAATATTCTTGCTCAATTCGCCGCGGCGCTTATTTTGACTTTTCTTCCGATTAAATATTGTTGAGTAGTTAGTTTTATCGATTAAACAAATTGCTTCTCTAATAAAAAAAATGTAAAAATAATTTAAAATAAACAAGTTGATTCAAAGTAGGTTATTTGTTGTTGTCTTTTTCGATTTTCATGATTTGTCTAATCAATTTTATTTCAGAACTAAAATTAATTCGTGCATGCATGAAAGATTGAAAGCTACTCACTCACTCACTTCACTAGATGTACCTTAATCTACATTAAGTCAAGCAACTAGATCATAATAATATGTAAGATAATTAAAATATAATATATTTGGGATATTTCACTCATTTTTTAATGAAAACATTTAGTGTGAGACCAGACTCACTGTGAGTCCAATATATCTGCCTTTAATAATCTAATGTCAGATATTAGGTTATTAAAGTCAAATACTCTGCATATTAGACTTACCGTGAGTCCGACGACTCACCCAGGCCAATTTTTTTCGTTTTTAAATTCATTATTTAATATTTACATAATAATCTCATCGTTATCAAATCTAATACTACGTACAATGTATGCAAATGCATAGGTTAATTTGGAACTTCTTAGTTAGACAAATAAACTAGTTGATCGATTGAGATGTTGTATGTATAATTTAACTTTGTCCTGATCGAGTACAATTTCATAATACCAAACCACATACGATGATACGACATAATATATAGTTAAGACTTAAGACTATATATATATTTGAGTCTTACATAAATCTAAGACACAATCTTTTGTTAGCTCAACATGTTAATGGTTTGGTTTACTAACCTATGCAGCATGCATTCAAGGATCCGAGTATAGACAAAACACGTACATGGGATAATATGATTATGTTTTACAGTTTTTTATTTTTTTATTTTACACTATTTACTTTATCATTTTATTGCTAATTGCTGACGAATACGATACCAAATTTAGGGCAGACAAAGCCAAATCAGATTAATTAATTCTCCAATTTTATTGGATATTTGTTTAATTTTATAATATTAATTATATATTAAGCTTGACGATCCTCGTTGCCTAATTGTCAATTTCTTCCAAAAAAAATAAATAAAGTAAATTCTCTACTTAAATCTGCCAAATTGGCATGCAGCACAGCTGGGAAATCATGACTTAATTGTCCTATGTTTTGTTTGCATTTGGTGTAATAAACTAGCTCGTATAAATTAATAGTCACAAGATTTTTTAAATGACACAAACATTTAAAGTTAGATAAACATTGAGGTTTGTTTATATTAATCAAATTGCTAATGACAAAAATATCAATATTACGTACAGTTTAATTCATTGTATCTTCCAGGAGATTGATAATAGAATATTAAACGCATTAGGAGACCTATGAATTTCAAGATTCAAATATCACAAATTTTTATATGCAGTCTGCTGTACCGTGCGGCAGGGGTTACTTGAATTTGTTGATCAGGGGTTAGTTGAATTTTTGAGGTTACTTGAATTTCTCGGTTAGGGTTACTTGAGTTTCCCGCTCAGGGGTTACTCAAGTTCCGAGGTTACTCAAGTTTCTCAGCTAGTATGACCGAGAAACTCGAGTGAACTCCTCAAGTAACCCCTAACTGAAAAACTCAAGTGACCCTTGACTAAAAAACTTATGTAACCCCTAAAAAAAAATAAAAAAAAACACTCAAGTAACCCTGTTGCACCAAAAAGTTAACCTATATAGCATCGTATTACCTTGTTACACAACACCTGGCCTTGAAAGTCATAAATTGGATGTACAACAAATATTGTACATCCGTTAAAAAGTTACTCTAAAATGAGCATTAATTACACTAATATGAATAAAAGTTACCTTGACATAAATAAAAGTTACGAAGTATTTATGTTTTATTGATAAAAGTTACCCAAAATATTGTAAAAGTGACCCTAAATTTGATAAAAGTGACCCCCGATATACAGTAAATTATTGTACAGTACATCAAATGTATACAAAAGTTACTCAACAATAATATGCTTTGATAAATACCTTTGAAAATAATGCATGCACTTAAATAACACTCCTCAACCGATCAATATATTACTACTCATCATAAGATCAATAAGTTATCTCATACTTTATAAAAGGTAGGGAAGTAGGATAGCGCGTTTATCGCTAAGTCATTATGTTTATGTATATTTGCCAGTGCATAAGTTTAAAATCTTAGAATCACTCGTAGAAACATAATACTCCTACATATTAATATATTATTAGTCCATAGTGGTGCCTAGAGGAGTATGGTGTTGAGGACATAGGTAGGTTGTCTGTAGTTAGTATGCATATCCAATACTTTGTAGTCTTGGTTTGTAGGGTGGTCCTTGTGTGTCTTTATGCCTATACCCAAATAAATAACCATATACTTTTTCTATATATATGTACGTGGACACAACTACGGAGTACAATAATCAGGAATGGCAACGAGTCAGTTTCGAAACAAATGTAGAATAGTCCTACTACTCAAATTAGATTGATATTCCGTAGTCAACAATAGTGTTTAAATTGGAGGTTCTTCCGATCCTTGACATAACTGGATTTTAAATTATTTACTATGCGAAACTATAGCCCATGCATACAGCTTATTAGTTATGGACTATGGTTGATCATATTTATGTCATTCTTTAGAGGTACATGGAGAAGAGTGACTTCTTCTCAAATGATTATATGGTGATCACTACGTACGTCTCAAGTCTAATCAAAATGGTTAGATGACTTCATCACCTTTTTTTTTTTAATAATTTTTTTATAATAAGATTGACTAAATAATCCTTTCAACAATGTGCAAATTGATTAATTGAACACTCTTCATATATACCCTCTTTCACATAAACAAGCTTTACGGTACTTACAACTTTCTTCAATGATGGAGTTTATAAATCTATTGTAGCCGTAAAGATTAAAACTAATAGCTAGTTGATCCAATTCAATTGATTGTTTTACATGTATGATGATTGATGTTTTAGAACTCAAATATTACAATATTATTAATTTTGTCTTTGAAATCATGGAAGAATGACGAATGGGTGTGACTTCTTATGCATTTATCACTCAATCTACTGAAAATGATTAAGATGATGTAATTCAAATTAAAGGTGAAAATTTATCTCATTGTCTTCCGGCAAACCTTAGGGAGTCGCCTAATGTTTCTAGTTTTCACTTTATGTTTTTTCATTCCTATGTTATTTCCTATTTGTCACGGTTGGGTCATGACTCATGACTTCATGAGGGGTATGACGAACATTATTCTTTGTAGGATATATAATTAGGGTTTCCTTATAATACATACATAAAAAAGAAACAATTTAGTGAACCATAAATAGAGTCGTGCAAAATTGCCATATAAACTCAATTATTCAAACTAAAATGTGACTCCGATGATTTTGAGAGAGATTTTGAGTTTATATGAAGAGGAGCGGCATGTCTCCTCTATTTCATTCCATTTTGTTACTCTATAAATCTTTCATGTTAATTTAACCTTGTATATTTGTCGTTCATCATTTTTACATATATATATCCCATTTATTAATAAGCCTCGGTATAATTTCACAACACGTATATATGATATTAAATAAAAAGGGAACAATCTGTAACATCATTTGTGGACGCCACTTCATTTACTTCCTTGTAGTATCTTGATTAGGCATATTCATGGATCATGGGATACAAAAATTAATTAATTTGATGATGACGAAGGAACAACCAAATTGCATCCATTTGAAGAATAGGTAGCTTGTGGTACAAACCCTACGAATGAATTAAATTTGGTCCCAACAAGAATCGTACCGACATAAGAAAATTTGAGGCACCTAACTAAGACACAAAGCCACTTCGAAAATTCAACAAATTTTATGCTATACCCTAGCTAATTAAAAACCCTTTAATCTTATTAGTCCAAATGGTGAGTTATTGTGTGTTACATGTTATGCACAAATCAATTTGATAATGTAGGCCAACAAATTTAGATTTTTTACGTATAGTTTAATTCTCTAATACCATTGTTAATTAACATTAGTACATTACTCATTTATCAATGATATAATATGTACTTAAAAGGTTGGTAAGATAGTATACAACTAACTATATATACAAGTCTAATTGAGATTGTCTTCTGTTAAAATAGTTTAGTATTTTTGGAGTTTACTTTTGTTTTTTTTTGAAAAAAAATTTGGAGTTTACTTTGTACTGCCTTGTAGGATCTATTGAAGATGAGTAATTTTTTTAAAAATTTTAGTAGTGGTAGTTATGTTTTTGATGTTCTATTAAATCTATGCATATGATCGATTTTGAGGTTTCTTCTGGAGCCTTCTTCCTATAAGATGGGAATTGATTTAGATTTTCGAGTGAAAACTATAGAGATCGAATAGATAGGGCATGTTCACTTCAGCTTAATTTCAGTTCAGTTAAGTTAAGCTTCAATCAGTTCACTTTAGTTCAACTTCTAATTTTAATCTGTCATAAAATATTCATTTTAGCTCTACTCGGTTCAATTCAAATCAGTTCAGTAAATGTGAACAAGTTCATAATGCTGATCATGGACTAATTTCATTCAATTTAATTACTTAGTAATTTGAAAAAATTCAAATAAGAAAAATAAAGTCTATTAAATATATCTTGAATACGAAGTTAACAAATTCATTACTAGTGTCATTGTTTGGGTCGACATGTGCATGTAATATGTTTGATTTTTATAAGACAAAGAAGTGATTAAGGTGTTAAGGTCTTGGCCTGGCTATAGGTATTAGTTCAAGGATGCATCATCGTTAACCAATAAAATATACTTGTATAAAGTAATTAAAACATAGGTAAAAAGGTCACTAAATTAGACAAGTTGGTCTGTTAGATAAGATGGGGAAAAAATGCGTTTGCCGGGAGTCGAACCCGGGTCTATTGCTTGGAAGGCAATTATCCTAACCGTTGGACTACAAACGCTACTGATGTTCTTCATCTCGTTCTTGGTTACTTAGTGAAAAATGTTCCTACACTTACATAATGTAATAAGTTCATCTTGATTTCTCCGAGTTCAGATAAATAAGTTTTAATGGGGGTTAACTAATTATTAAGGATCTTGTTAACGAACGCCATCAAGTTGTTGGATAAATATTTAAAATATTACCTAAAGTGGTATTAATGTGGGAAAACATGACAAAATCACGCATCGATCGGTGTAGTTAACGTTAATTTTTAATTTAATCTTTCTACTTTTAGCTACCTTATCCAACGCCCCCGAGGTGTAAGATTTTACCAAGTTTTAATTACAAGTAAATTAAGATTTTTTATATATATAAATTATAATGTTCAAATAAGTTCAAGTAAGTTTATTAGATAAGATAATTGAAAATCAAGTGAATAAAACATAGAAGTATTATAAATCACTAGTTGGTCTTGTATGGACCCGGTCTACACTAAATTATTGTAGACCCAAAATTTGACACTTTCAAATAATATAATCACATTTTTAGATGATATAATTAGCTTTTTGTGAGTCATATTTTGAATTATATAATCTCACAGTAAATCATTTAATGAGATTATATAATTATCTTTAGGATGATAAAATTTAAAAATATGTAATTTACTATTTGATACTTTTTATAATGATAAATTCACTTTCTGAGTGATACATTTACATAACAGTTTCAGACTGGGTCTATTCTAGTCTTTACAATAAATCACTTGCCTTAAGGGCGTGTTCGGCGCTAGCTTTTGAGTAGCTTTTAGGTAGTTTTTAGTGATTTGACCAAGGCAAACCAATACTTAACAAAAAAAATGTGAGTGTTTGGCAAAGTAGTGGTTAAGGTAGCTTTTAGTGGTAGAGGTAGCTTTAATGAAAAGTTAGATAAATTAGCTTTTGAAATTAGAGGTAGCTTTTAAGGTAACTGCTGAAAATTTAATCTATAGTTTTAAAAATAAAATATTGATTTTTATATGTAACAACTAGTCAACCGCTACTTTACCGAACACTCGTATCTAAATTATTTATTTTCAAAACTAACAGCTTGTTGACAGCTAGCAGTTACCTACACAGCTAACAACTACCTCCACAGCTACAGCTACCTTCACAGCTATATTTTGCCGAACACGCCCTAAAGCACCCATGGTATGTATTTTTGCTATGATATGATGAGTATCACATATATGCATATTCGATCTATATCAAGATGATAATGATTGGAAATAATAATTTCACAATTTTTTTTATTTTTTATTTTTTAAAATTTTTTTTTGTCTTTTTTTAATAATTGTTGAGATGAGAGGACATATTATATCATGAGTCTTTAAAGGCTTAAATTAACGGGAAGAATAAAAAACAATATACACATTTTATACCGCCGAACAACTTATAATTTTGTCATAATTTCAAATGTAATACCAATTGGAGAAATATACATATAGTTAATGTTTTTCCATATGATAAGATTAATTGATAACAAAATCATACTCTGTACTAAGAATATACAATATACTCAATAAAATAATTAACAAAACAACCAATTAATAGCAATTGGACTAAAAAGAGAATCCTAATTTGACCCGGATCATTTATCATCTAAAAAGAACCCAAAATTAATTAAATTCAAAGAAATGTTTCCAATTTTAATAATTCCGCCCAATATCCAAAGGAGTTGTACGAGTAACTATAGTAGGTAAATGATCAGGCACAGGAGTGACAGCACTAGAACTAACAAAAGGATCATTATCAGGCAAAAGCATTTTGGAGTTGAATAGTGTGAGTATGACCAAACTGAAAGTGACCAACATTGACATTGATGCTAGAATCAGCATTAATATATCTGCTATTTTTCCCTTTACTTCCTCTGCGTATTCTGTGGCAGCTATTGCTAACACCGTGATTGGGAACGAATATGCCCACCATGTCACGTTGAACCTCTTCATCGCTTTCTTGAATAGTAATGGCCTGCATACCTATTTCAAATTTTTTGTGTGTGTTAGTTTTACAGTCGATAATTGATTGTATATACTCCATAAGAAAACAAGAATCATATAACCATTGGTCCCGTCCCTCCCCCCCCCCCCCCCCCCCCAATATTGTTTTCATCTATTTAATTCACATTTTAAGTCATGTGACAGTGAAAGAGATACTATTATTTTAAAGAATTGATATCAATGTCTGTGGTTTATATGATAGGATCAAGATTTTGAAATATGACTATTTGTATGTATGATATGAATGAAATTTGTCATATAGATAGCGAAGATAATCCAAATGGATTTTGGATTTTACTCATTAGATATTTAAATGGTATCATGCATACATATTTTGCCTAAATGATAGTATAATAATTGAGTTTATGTGTACTAGGATTGTAACTCCAAACCCTTATACTATTTACAACTGCTCCTTTTAAATCCCTCTTATCTTTTCAAGCTACTAGTTTATGTTATAGCAAAATAAACATTGAATTTAAGAAAACCTTATAATTACGTAGTATATGAGGCTTGGAAAAAAAAAAGGGGACACCAATTAGTAAGAACCACAAAAAACATGCACAATTAGCTGGACAATTTGGACTGTACGTAATACAGTTTGTACTTTGGCAAAAACTGTGGAAAATTTTGCATTAATTTCCACCGTCAAGTATACGTCAAACATGCTGTTCAACGACTTTCTATAAGTACTTAAATGTGATAAGTCGACTTTACTCTCAATTGGACTAACTTATAAGGTACTATATCCTTCATAAAGTCACGAGATGTTAAGATGCATTTATATACTTTTACAATTGTATGTATTATTCAAACATTCGGTCTACTTAATAGGTTGAATTGATAAATCTTATTCAAACATTCGGTCTACTTACAATTGTATGTAGTAAGTCTTTTATTCATAGTTTGTTGTATCGATTTCGAATTAGACCAGTCTACTAGAGATGAGACATATTAAAGATTTTGATTCCATACGTAAGGTTCAATTCGACCTTTCCCTAACTTCTTCTAAAGGACACATTTACCTTCCGTCTGAAATCAAAAACATAATACGAAGTAATAACCTTCTAGAAAATACTCCTAAACAATTACAAATAAAAAAATTTCTAAAGCTAAATTTACCTAAACAAAACCTTCATGTTTGTGAGTTGTGAACTTGTGACTAATTGTAGGATGAAGGTTACATAAATCCCGAACAAATATTTACAAATAGTTGTTGTTGGTGATGATACGACATATACTCCGCCATTTAAGAGCTAGGTAAAATGGTTTTAGAGCAAAGATATTGGAGTAATTAAATCAATACTCTTAATTCAACGTTTTAAAAACATACTTAGCTTGTAGTTTAATACAGGAATAAAAAATTAAGATAAGTACAGTTGTACAGCTGGTACTTAACGGCAACCTTGTCAGGTGGTCTTAGCAGGACCGTACCATCTTCCCAATTTTGCTGCAGTGATCACATAAATCTGTGTTATATGCTACAAATTAATTAAATACTCCGTACTACTCAATATATTACATACGTTAATTGTTACGGAGTATTTGTAATTTTTTGGTATTATTTATAAGATATTCCGTATATAAAACTTCAAAGTTACATAGAGGTAGTAATTAATGACATATGTAGTTAAAGTAATTAACAGTTACTCGTAATTAAGCCTGTATTATTTAAGTGTTTTGGTCATAATCTAGTATACTTTCCTCTCTATTTTTTCTATAACGCACAACCAAACAATTCTCCAATATACATGTCTAGAAACAAAGTATTAATTATGAAATCATTGTCATTTACTCATTTATAATGATTTTGAATTTTGATAACAAAAATTTATTACGGAGTAGAGATTATGTACTCATATAAGAACTTTATAAAATAAGAGAATATTTGCCGTGGCTTTCTTATTCACGACCAAAAAATTCTCTAATATATGTCTAGCAAAAAAGTACTCTTATTACGAGTATTTACTACTTAATAATTTTGAATTTTAAGGAACTTTAACTGCTACTTTCGTACTTTGAATGCAACTTTTAGACCATTTCTCAAGAGTCATACGACAAAGAGTTCATGTCAAAACTTAAGATGAAGGAGTGAGTTGTTAGAACTAAGAAATAAGGTGTAGTCGCATATCAAATAAATAGCTAGGTCTTTATTTTAGTCTAACACATTACTTCATTTATAATTAATTCTTATTTCTTGTATCAGTGTGTGACACTTGCATATAATACTGTTCACGAATCTAAAGTGTTAAATCTCAACACCACAATAATAACTTTGTTAATTTAAAATGTGACACAAACGCACAATATTCAATTAATGAACTGAACATTATAGCTTGTATTTTTCTTCAGAAAATGATGGAGTACTAATAATTCATTTCTAGAAACTACGAAGTATATATAAAAAATTTTTGGCAACGAGTACTATGGACCATTTTTATTTATTTACTTATTGTTAGTATTTAAGTATATAGCTAATTAGCTACAGAATATGACTAATTAAAGTAATTTTTTAAAAAAAAAAAAAAATCTGCCACAAAAAAAATTAATAATAATACACCCTAATAGTTCGGACTCTCCCGTTTTATATTATTTGCAACAATTTGATGTAAAATAGATAGAAAAAATATCTAATTATTGTAAATAATATGAAACAGATATAGTAATAAAAAATCTAGCCAGAGATTCTAAACCATGCAGAAAATGACAGGAACCTACGCAATCAAAAACGCCAAACCAGGGTGTGTATTTTTTTTTCTTTTTTGAAAAATAAACAAAGTTATAAAGAAAATGGTCAATTTATTGACCTCTACTTTGAAAACAATATAATAGGCCGCAAATTCTTACCAAAGACATGAAGAGGAAGACAGATAGAAAGAATAGCATCTTCGCAGTTGTATCGAACTTTCCAGATATAGACCCCCACGCCAAGCTTGCCACCCCCGGCGCCGCGAAGAATAGGAAGAACACCGGTCTAAGCATTGCCGGGAGCTTATCGCTCCCGGACAATCTTTGATAGAGAGTCACAAAGAGCACTAAGTAATGTACCATTCCTAGGGAGAATAGTATCATTGCTGTCTCACTCCACCCCATTCGTGCCGCCGCTGTCGACCCCACTAGGTTTCCTATCACACTCATTTGACTCGTTGGGTTTGCCACTGCAGTCAGATTGTACCTGTATTAATACATGAAAGTAAGTTACAAATTTAACTTTTAAAACGTAGTTTTATAAAAAAATCTTTTAGGTAAACTTATACTTAGTCAATTTCACTTTTTGTATTATGACAATATATATCACTTATTTTTGTTTAAATTTATAAAAGGAGATAATAATTTGAGTGTATTTCCTCTGTTTTAAAATAATTGACATAAAAGTGAAACAGAAATCGAACCAATAAAAATGAGTGGGAAACAATGATACAAGTTTGATACACAAAAGTGAGACACTACATCTCCAAAAATATTAATAATTTGTTGTATATGTTAGTAGGTCATACTTTGTTCCTTTGGTAGTGAACCATTGGCCATAAATCTTGAGATCAAGAGCAACCACCGGAACAACAAGAGTCCACCAAAGGCTTAGGTAAACGCCGGTCTTTTGATCAACCCACGGCGAACACTGAAGGAGTAAGAGCCAAGAAATCCAAGGGGCAAAGAGGTAATTTACACCAACATGGTGAAGGAACTCGGCCTTGACCATGTTAAAGTGAAAGATGCAACGAAAGAGATAAACCAAAGAGAGAAGAACAAGAACAACAAGAGAAAATGCCCAAAAAGACACAAATGTAATAGGGTGAAACCTATGAAAAAGATGTTGTATTAATGGATTAATAGTGTTATGACTAGTAGGTTCAATTAGGTTTTTCCATAGTAACGCTTGGCTTCCTAGGGACAATGTTATCCTAAAGTAGCCTGCATGAAACCTAGTTAAGATGGATGATATTGATCGGATCACGACCGGGAAACATCGATGATGATCGTGGTTAGGAGGCGAGGAGGGGCCGGGACCGATGGCGATTAGGGTTGGGTGTGGAGGGAGAGAGGGGTTGTTATTGTGG
This sequence comes from Chenopodium album, assembly GCF_948465745.1. NCBI lineage: Eukaryota > Viridiplantae > Streptophyta > Magnoliopsida > Caryophyllales > Amaranthaceae > Chenopodium > Chenopodium album. The sequence continues at coordinate 70,697,444 of NC_137840.1, forward strand.
AATTCCATGGGTGTATGTTTTGTGTGGAAGGTGAGAATGGAATGTAATAATGTAAGAAGAGTATGTAGTATGTAGTAGTATTTATAAGAAAAAGTTACGTGAATGAGACAAAAATAAATAAAATTATATTTCAAATAAAGAAAAAAAAAAAAAAAAAAGGGGTATAGCATGGAATTAAATAAAATGGTACTAGAAGAAGATGTGAAGCATGCAATGCAAGTTGGAAAATAAAGAGGATGGAGGAATTTGGGGTGGACTTGAATTGATTTATGGGGGAGGAGTTTGGTGGAGTACGGTACTAATCGTAGGTGGGAACCAGTTAAGGTGATTTTATTGCTGACGATTAAAGCAACTTCTTTTTTTGTTTTCAAAGAAAAAGGCGTGAATGTGAAAGCAAATTACGGAGTATTGGCAAATAATAATAAACCTGTATGCGATTGTCTCGGGTAAATGTTTGCTTCCATTTTGATTTACTTTGTCTTAGATGTATTTACGTAAGGTTTAGTCGTATGTAACTGAAAAATAGACGGGTGGATAAATATGAGATTTAATTTTTGATGGAAATATTGATAAAAGTTTCTTTGAAAGGATATTAGACGATCAAATTGAAACATCCCAAAAGAAAGTGAAATTAGACAAGGGAGAAAATGTACATTGTTCAAGTAAAAATGCAAACATGAAAATGATATACTTATCGCATGGAGTCCAATGTGTATTAGGACTTCAAAATTATGGGTTTTGCCCTTTTTGGGGTTAGCAAAACTATATTGCTAGTTGCTAACATACAACAAGTAATAACATGTCAACAATGATTGTCAATTAATAGTAATTAAAATCATAGTGTAAAGATGATAAAGCAATTAATGGTAATCAACCCACAATAATCATTCACGACTTGAATATAAAGATAATCAAGTTGAACAATTGCTTAAATAGTTAAAATCATAAAGAAAGTTACCTCTCTTATCAAATTACAACTGGAAAAGAATTTCGCTGGATTATATCAAGACACTAGGTTAAACCCCGTGCAAATGCACGGTTGTTGAATAATTATGATAATAATATAATTATATAAAAATTAATGAATCGATTCCTCAGGTATTAAAGTGCATGAAATATATTAAAACAATTAAAACATGTGAGAGAAAATATTTATAGTTATAATGTGCAAGTTGATATTTTAGGAAGTTTATTTTAGATTTTATATATAAAAAAAAGGTCATAATCTAAATGCAATCTTTATTTATATAATAACGATGTTATTTAGAAAGTACTTTTGGCAGGAATTTTTTTAATAATATGTTGCCAAGTGTTCCTACAGGATTCGCTTTTAGTAGTATGTAATTGATTGATTAGGTCACCAAATTATCGTTATAGAAGTAAAAAGTAAAGTTCAATATGAAATCAAATTATCTTATAATAACATACTGTGAGATTAACAATTATAACTTTTTAATATTTAAATGTAACATAATTTCACCAAAAAAACTTTATTGGTAAAGAAACAAGAAATAGTGATTTTTTTTTTTTTTTTTTCTACTCTTTTCATCATGACCCCTAATTTTTCCAACTAAAAAGTTAATGGTAAAATGTAAATGGTTGAAATGACTCTAAAAACTTTTTCCACTTTTTGAAGTCAAGTGCATGCCTTCTTGTCCTTGAAATTCCTAATATGAAATCTCAGAAAAATTCAAATGTTGACTATTTGACTATGAAAAAATTTAAAATTTAGCTACCATTGAAAAAATATGATGTACTACGTATTAAGGGGCAGAAAATTGGTAAACTTACTAGTTACTACTAAGTGATTGGACTTACTTCACCACCGAAATGAGCAATATGGGCCATTAATCTCTTAATGGACTTTATTTTAAGGCCCATATTCTAATTTTGGGCTTCTGCGTCTGGACCATGACGCTAGTTTCTTTTTCGTTTTGGGGAAAATTTGTGTTCTTCGTTTTGTGAGAACAACTTTTGAGATTGATTTTGTTCTAAAAAATTGTTCTTACCTATCAATAACTTTTATGGTATTATTTTTAAATACTGGTATCATTTTTGGTGATTATACATAAGATAATTAGGGTCATGGAATATTTTGTTATATTTATTTGTGAGCGAATCTCACACCTTAAAGCTTTACAACTTCTCTAATTCTTGCGAGACAATGATACTTTTGGAGATGGATGGCATCGAAACAAAAGAATAAATCATCACATGAGGTCAATACCATATATTGTGTACACGATGCTGTAGGTCATGTTCGAGCATGTAATGACAAAATTAATGAAATTTGGTCTAATCAAGTAAGCACTACATGATATATGGGCTCGAGTCATGCTTGAGTCATTTGAAAATTATGGTAAGACAAGTCACGTAGAGTCGTAGATAGTAGGCTATGTAGGATCATACCTTACTAATTCTAAACTCAATCGATCTTAGCACGAGGTATGAACTTTAGTCATCTTTTGAGTGACATTTCGTAAAAAATGATTAATAATATGAAGTTTTACACCAATCTCAAAAAATTGAACCATTCAATCAAATGTCTTACACATCTGCCTTAAAAACTGTGAACTTTTCATATCATGATGTCACGTGTTCCTTACCCCTTTATTATCACTAACTTTTTCAGAAAACAATAACCAATCGCATTTTCCTACCCATTTATCTTTCTAAATAGCCATCTTCATTTTAACATTAACATGGAGACCAACAATAATTTTCAAAATTACCAAGAAAAAACTCTTACTTTACACATTTACACGAGATTAAATCTAGTTCATTTCTAAAGCACATCGACGCATCGTGATATACCTCGATAGAAAAATCCGAAAACGTCCCTATAACAAACAATTACATACCCCGCGCATCCAGACTCATAACCAAAACTGGGATCGGCTGTTAGAAGGTCCAAAGCCAGATCTATAACCTCCTTCTTCTTTCTCTCTCTTCCTCATACTTTCTCTCACTAGAATGTCGAATTCCTCCTAAATCACCTCCCATTTTTCGCCATTTTTACATTAGATCTGAGTTTTCAAGCTCAATCTCACATTCTCCTTTTTCCTCAATCAATTCTAGGGTTCCAATTTCAATTTGATCCTTTAATTCTTTCAATTTCGATCTGAATTCACCAATCCTTTTTTGATCACTTCTGCAATTTTATGTATTGATCGCTGTTCTTCTGGAAATTTGAATTGAAGAACAATGTTGACGAAATTCGAAACGAAGAGTAATCGAGTGAAGGGACTGAGTTTCCACCCGAAACGTCCATGGATCTTGGCGAGTTTACACAGCGGTGTGATCCAATTGTGGGATTATCGTATGGGTACTCTCATTGATCGATTCGACGAACACGATGGTCCGGTTCGAGGCGTTGATTTTCATAAAACTCAGCCTCTTTTTGTTTCTGGAGGTAATCTTATCATCTTTTGAGTGTCGGCGAGTTTTAATTTGAGTTGTTTGATGTTTAGATTGATGTACATTGTTTGATTGAGTTGAGGATTTTGCATATTTGATTCACTGGTTGTTTAATTTGATGAATTTGATCATTTTTGTTCATTTTAGTTTAGATTTGATTGTATAGTATAGTGATTGTTTCTGGATTTTAGAGATCTATTGATTTGATTATTTGGATAGACCTGCATTTGTGTGATTTGTTGGAGTTAACGCGATGGATCGTAAACGAGTTTTGATATGGATTCGAGCTGCTCGTATGTGTGATTGATGAGTGTGAGTGATGAGGTGTGTTTATATATATAGTGTGGATACTGCTTTTGTATTCGTATCTGATTACTGATGTGCATTGTATGAGTGAGGATCTGCGTGCTTAAATCCGATTGCGTTAGGATTTTTGCGGATCAGTAGTTTGTTCATTGATCAATGGCAGCTATCGAGGCATCAGGCATGTCACTGCTTCGACTTGGCTTGAAGTTTATGAATCTTAACGGATCCGAAGATATGGTTGCTGGGCTGTTTACATACCTTACCAATTGAATGGTCTTTCATTTGGGGTATCAACCTGATCTTTGTAGGAATGTAGGGAACTTCTTACACTATTTAATAACCAGGACATTGTTTTAGCCTGTTCTAAATAGTTAGTGTTATTGAGAACTATAATTAGTGCATTGTCTTTACTTTATTGTTCAGGTATTTGCATTTATATGATGGATTCTGTTCTGTGACCGGCTGTGTTGGTTTCTTACTTTCTTGTGCAATGTAACCTCTGAAATAAATCATCTTCCCCTGCCCTTTTTGGATTTCCTTTTGTTATTTTTCTACAACTCATTGATGTATCTTTTGATATACCTTATTTGACGGCTTTGCAGGGGATGACTATAAGATTAAAGTGTGGAACTATAAATTGCATCGATGCCTATTTACTCTTCTAGGACACCTTGACTACATCCGTACTGTCCAGTTTCACCATGAATCTCCTTGGATTGTCAGTGCTAGTGATGACCAGACCATAAGGATATGGAATTGGCAATCACGTACTTGTATCTCTGTGCTGGCGGGACACAATCATTATGTTATGTGTGCCTCCTTTCATCCCAAGGAAGATCTAGTAGTTTCTGCTTCTTTGGATCAGACAGTTCGTGTTTGGGATATTGGTTCTTTGAGGAAGAAAGGTGTGTCTCCTTCTGATGACATCTTGCGTTTGAGTCAGATGAATTCTGATCTGTTTGGCGGTGTTGATGCTGTTGTTAAGTACGTCTTGGAGGGTCATGATCGAGGAGTTAACTGGGCTTCTTTCCATCCATCTCTCCCTTTGATTGTGTCTGGTGCTGACGATCGTCAAGTTAAAATCTGGCGTATGAATGGTATGGATGTGAACGGTTTAAATTCCTTTTGTTTAGTTTATATTTTTAAAGCTGCAGATTTTATGTGAAAATTTTGTTTGGAAGATAATTTTGTATAGCAGAAACTCAGAAAGCCATAGCTATGAGCCTATGAGTGCGCAATGTATTGTCAACTTTGAACTTGGAAGTTATAGTGTAGATAGTGGTAAATTATTTCACTGAACAATACTGTGAATTGGAAATTAATCAGCAACTCCACATTAAAAACTTATATATAACCAAACACAGTATTATGGCTAGGTCTGGCCTTACTTTATTACCAGGAACCTATCATTTTTATTTTTATTATATTTGTGTTTAATGACATTGGAGAACATACTAGAAGAATTTATCATGAATCATTAACCCAATTCACCACCCATCAAAAAGAAGTTTTATATAGTGGTAGTATTATTATAAGCTGTTCCCTGATCAGTTCTATCTATAGTCTATATTTATGCAAATTTGGATGCATCTTGTGTGATGTGCAGATACCAAAGCTTGGGAGGTGGACACCTTAAGAGGACACATGAATAATGTTTCTTGCGTTCTCTTTCACACTAGACAGGATATTATTGTCTCAAATTCAGAGGACAAAAGTATTCGTGTCTGGGATGCCACAAAGAGAACTGGCCTCCAAACATTTAGGAGGGAGCATGATCGCTTTTGGATTTTGACAGCACATCCTGAGATGAACCTTCTGGCTGCTGGTCATGACAGTGGAATGATTGTCTTTAAGTTGGAGAGAGAGCGCCCTGCTTTTGCAGTTAGTGGTGATCTCGTATACTATGTAAGGGATCGCTTTCTTCGGGTTTTTGAGTTTTCAACTCAGAAGGATAGTCAAGTCATTCCCATACGTCGACCCGGTGCCAGCATACTTAACCAAAGCCCAAGAACGCTTTCTTACAGTCCAACTGAAAATGCTATTTTGATTTCTTCTGATATAGATGGTGGATCTTATGAACTCTATATAGTACCAAAAGATGGCTGGGGTAGGGGTGATTTGGTACAAGAGGCAAAGAGGGGTCTTGGCTGCTCAGCGATTTTTATTGCTCGGAACAAATTTGCTGTATTGGAGAGGAGCAGCAACCAAGTGCTTGTGAAGAACCTGAAGAACGAGATTGTGAAAAAGGTTGCCCTTCCTGCATTGACTGATGCTATATTTTATGCAGGAACTGGAAACCTTCTTTGCAGGGCTGAGGACAGAGTGCTGGTGTTTGATCCTCAACAGAGGTTAGTGCTTGGGGAGCTTCAGACTTCTTTTGTTAGATACGTTGTCTGGTCCAATGATATGGAAAGTGTTGCTTTGCTGAGCAAACACTCCATAATTATAGCCACCAAGAAGCTTGATCACCGATGCACACTTCATGAAACCATCCGTGTGAAGAGTGGGGCCTGGGACGACAATGGTGTGTTTATCTACACAACTCTTAATCACATAAAATACTGTCTGCCTAATGGGGATAATGGTATCATTCGGACTCTTGACGTTCCACTGTACATCACAAGAGTGTCAGGGAACACCATATTTTGTTTAGATCGAGATGGGAAAAACCGTGTTATCTCAATCGATGCAACTGAATATTATTTCAAGCTATCACTTTTGAGGAAGAGATTTGACCAGGTAATGGGCATGATTAAGCGTTCTGAGCTTTGTGGCCAAGCAATGATTGCCTATCTTCAGCAGAAGGGTTTTCCAGAGGTTGCTCTTCACTTTGTGAAGGATGAGAAAACTCGCTTTAACCTGGCCTTAGAAAGTGGTAATATAGAAGTAGCCGTTGCTTCTGCTAATGTGATTGATGACAAAACCCATTGGTATAGATTGGGGGTTGAGGCTCTTCGTCAGGGTAATGCAGACATTGTGGAATATGCATATCAAAAGACAAAGAACTTTGAGAGGCTGTCATTCCTTTATCTCATAACTGGAAATATGGAGAAATTGTCCAAAATGCTGAAAATTGCTGAAGTGAAGAATAATGTTATGGGTCAATTCCACAATGCTCTCTATCTGGGTGATGTTCAGGAGCGGGTTAAGATTCTCGAAGCTGCTGACCATTTGCCTCTTGCTTATATCACTGCCAAAGTCCATGGGCTAGATGAGGTTGTTGAGCGTCTAGCAGCTGAACTTGGGGATAACATTCCTGAAATCCCAAAGGGAAAGTCACAATCTCTCTTGAAGCCACCAAGTCAGATAATTTGTGGTGCAAACTGGCCATTGTTGACAGTCATGAAGGGAATGTTTGATGGTCTTGATTATGCAAGAGATGCACAGGATGAGGATGCAGAAGTTGCAGAGGATTGGGTTGAGGCCTTGGAGATTGTGGAGGACTTGCAAAATGGAGATATTATTGCTGATTTGGATGATGAAGAAAGAATACATGACAATAATGATGATGAAGTAGGATGGGAAATTGAGGATGATCTAGACCTTCCCGAGGTTGAAACTCCTAAGGTGACTAGCAACGGGCGTTCTTCTGTATTTGTGGCACCTGCTCCAGGAATGCCAGTGAGCCAGATTTGGACCCAAAGGTCATCACTTGCTGCTGAATGTGTTGCAGCTGGCAGTTTTGACACTGCTATGCGTTTGCTTTCCAGGCAACTGGGCATAAAAAATTTTGCTCCATTGAAACCACTGTTTATTGATCTATTTTCTGCCAGCCATTCTTACCTGCTTGCCTTTGCTTCCGCTCCTGTGATTTCTTTGGCACTGGAGAGGGGATGGACTGAGTCATCCAGTCCTAATGTGAGGGGTCCACCTGCTCTTGTTTTTAGTTTCTCTCAATTGGAGGAAAAGCTTAGAACTGGTTACAAATTAACAACTGCTGGGAAGTTAAGCGATGCTCTGCGTACCTTCACCAATATTCTTCATACAATTCCATTGATAGTGGTTGAATCAAGGAGAGAGGTTGATGAAGTCAAAGAATTAATCACCATAGTGAAAGAGTATGTTCTGGGCTTGAAGATGGAGCTGAAGAGGAGGGAGCTTAAAGACAACCCAATTCGACAGCAGGAATTAGCTGCCTATTTTACTCACTGTAACCTTCAGGTGCCTCATGTGAGACTTGCATTGCTCACTGCTATGACAAATTGCTACAAAGCAGGAAATCTGTGCACTGCTGCCAATTTTGCCCGTCGACTCTTGGAAACTAACCCCACTGTTGAGAACCATAGAAAGACTGCACGACAAGTACTCGTGGCTGCTGAGAGAAACATGAAAGATTCAACACAGTTGAATTATGATTTCAGGAATCCGTTTGTTGTTTGTGGGGCTACTTATGTACCTATTTACCGTGGTCAGAAGGATATCTCATGTCCTTATTGCAGCTCCCGCTTTGTGCCAGATCAAGAAGGCCAGATTTGTGCTGTTTGTGATCTCGCAGTCATTGGGGCAGATGCATCTGGCTTGCTTTGCTCTGCTGCACAGGTAAGGTAGGACGATTGGCAGTCTGGTTGGAGCTGTTTTACTTTACGATTATAGGACTGAATTTCCTAGATGCAATTTCTGCAAAAGAGGTAGGAAATCGAAAATGAGTCTAGTTCCCTTAAATGTCCGGCCATTTTACATCTTCTTTCTAATTTTTTTCTCTGTCACATATTTTCATACCTTGTCTCTGTTTTTAGTTGTTTTGAGTCTCGACTGTGATTTTGTGCAATAAACCATGAGAAATTCTTCCTAGGCTATTCTTTGGATTCGAGAATTAATATCCTGTGGGCAGGAATTAGGTACCTACTACTAGTTGTACCAAGTTTGAAGGGTTTATTTCAACTTTTGTTGTCACAATAGATTCTTTTTCATATTATAGTTACTGTTATATTGCGATGTATTAATAGATTTTGTATATTTTTGATGAAATTCTTTTTCTAGTGGTACTTTATATGATTATGGACAGTTGAAGTTTTTGTGCATTTCTGTCATACCATATGCTGCCTAGGATTTTATCATTTATCAGTTGAATTAAGTCTACATGGGAAATGGAGTAACTGAGTAAGCTGTACGTATCCTTCAATGGCGGCAAATCCTTTGTTCAGATAATATAGTTTTGACCACCTCCATGTTTGTTTGATTTCTAAACTCTAAAGAGTGATTTTTAAGTATGTATGGCTAAACATTTCATAACACTGGGCACAGTGCTGAAGCACAGCGTGCTTCTGAAGCCATTTGGAGCTGAAATTGTCGCATGTAGCGAATTTTGCTACTCATTTTAGTTGCATCGTGTCGAACCTTGACATAATGTATATGAGGTGTACGGTTGTATCCTTGTATGTGAAATAATACTAGGGGAGTATTAGAATTATATCCCTGGAGTATTTTTACATGACAATACCAATATACCATCACGGCATCTCCTAATCTTTCAGTTACAGGATTACAGTTTACAGCAACTTCAAACCGCTATTGTCCATAGAATTTGGGGCTATTTTCCATAGAATTTAGGCTCGATACCTGAGATTCAAAATGTGTGAAGTCTCATTTTAGGTTCAAGGCCACCGGACGTGTTTGGATGAACCATTTATGTACTGGACTTGGTAAAACAGAGACGAATGTAACAACTATTTACTAAACACTTTTACGACTATGTAATACAAGAAGCTAGTCCAAGCAAATCATACAAACATGAAACAACTAACCTTTTGTCGTCAAACAACAAATTGGGGACCTGAATTTGGGATTAGGATGCAACTTCGAAGCTACCAACCCCACATTATACAATTCCCAAACGAAATGCAATTTTTTGTCTAGAAGTCATTCCATTATCCTTTACAAAAGCACTAGTTTTTAAGAAGCCTATAAAAAGAGCCTTTACATTTTAAACCAAATGATAATGATAAAACAAGAAGCTAAGAGTTAGGTTAGGCTCTTGTTGTAAAGGTCATGTGTGTAGGCACGTGGCTTTATGAGCCAACTTATTTTATACCTTAATTCATACACTGTGACAGGTAACACCCAATACCCCAATTATTTACCTCAAAGAGTAAAACCCTATCAATTCATATTATATTAAACTTTTTTTTAAAAATACAATCTTTGTTTCATTTTACTGGTAACAAATGAGATTTTTTTTTTAGACATCGGATCAGCGCATCGTATGTATGACTGGCTACAACATATAACCGCTTGTAAAAGAACAAAATAACTCTATAACACTGGTCGAGGAACCCTGTAATACTAACCAAAAATCCCATATAACACTACTACTAACCAAAAAGCCCATATAACACTACTCGAGTAATATGTGTAATACTGACGAAATAACCCCTATAATATAATCTCATAATGGTATGGGGTGACCGGCCACATATGAGAATATTTGTAAACCGATTTGTAAATAAATAAAATAAAAGTAAGAAATACTCCGCATTTATCCTTTTTTTTCCTTTCTTTTATTTATTTATTATTATTAATCCGTATTAATTTATACCAGTACTTGTATTGAGTAACTCTCTTGATGATTGGGAGTTTGGGATTTCTTCACATGAAGAGGGCCACACTATGGTATTATGTGAGAGTATAAGATAGGAATGTGGGGTCCATTTTATGATTTTTATCATAAGGGGACCATTTTTATCACAAAATTCTGCCAAATAATGAGTAGCTGAGAGTTTAATTGAAAATAGTTCAAAATTTTTAGGGGGAGTTAAAAGGGACTGAGACATATGAACAGTAGTTTCCATTAATGGATACTATGTTTGGTTATAAGTTCAAGGTATACTTCTTATGCATATCTAATGAAAACAAAGTTTGCTCTTTCATTCAATAGTCTAGTCTTGTTATTCTTTGCTCTTTCATTCAAGAGTTTTGTTATACTCCTTTTGTTTCTTATTATTCAACTAATTCAAGTATATGATGAATCTCTTGAGATTTCCTGGCTTAGCTAGCAAAAGGGTTGATTGGGATTATCTTTATCTAGCTTCATGTTAATAACTTAGTGTTATGACTAATGAGACAACGAACTAGTGTGGTTAATGAAGCTTGACATTATCTTCTATTTAAACTTTATATGAGAATAGTAAATAGATTATACACTAGTCTGATCATGAATTTCAAGGTCAGTTAAATGTAACAAACTAACACAACATGATATCGAGTTTAATTATTTTATATATATGATCCCTTTCATGAAAGCATACTTAATTTGTACATTATCAAGTTTTATTTGTTTAAAAGCTTGTTTTGTTCTAAATCATCAAGAGCAAATAAAAAGTTGGCATGCAAAAAAGTATTACATATATATTGGAATGAGTAATAAAACAGTCAAAAAATAGCTGAGTTAAGTAACCAAATTTTTTTGCCTTTTATACCCAAAAGAGGAAAGAAGATAAGGGGGGGTCGTCTTGGGGGTGGATCAAGATTTGAGCAGCTCACAACGTCTTTAATATAAGTTGATAAAAAAGGTACAAAAAAAAAGATATAAAGAATCTAATCAAGCTAAGGAGAAACACTAAGAAAAAAGGGTTTTAGGATTCTTCAATTAACACAATATAATGCTCAGATTGGAAATTTGCAATTTGCACTTGAAAGGTTGATGTGTATACATTGCAGCCTTTTTATCCAGCTGTTTATTACCCTAAAAAGATACCACAACCAACAACACTCCATTTTCATTGTCGTCTACTATCTCACTTTGTATCTTTTTTACGGAGTACATCTTTGATTAACCTATTTGATACGAGATTTTGTTACTGTGTATGAATAATATTGTATTGTATTAGATATTCAGATTAATAAGTTCATGTTGTTTTGTATAAAATGTTTGTAAGAAATCGAGCTAGTGCACGCGTAATTTGTTTGATTAATCCTTGTAGTATGAAGTATCAAATTAGCATGAAAGAAATCTGATAATTTACTTCTTGGACGTTAATTAATAAACTTGCACCATAGTCGACATGCATGCATTTATGTCACTCAATAATATGTACTTAGCACTTGCATATATGACTAGCAAGAGCCTAACAGTAGATACAGTACAGCTAGCTCAAGAACATATACTCAAGTTAAAGTTAGGTTGGATGTATGAATCTTAAGGACAATATTAATTAGTTGTTGCTAATTACGGATTAAGCATTTGATTATATTTGATATTATTGTTTTAAGAGATTATGAAAGTTGAATTAGATGAGTCTGGATTCATAGGAAGTCTTCGTTTCCACGAAATTTCATACTATATGTCACTTTACAATATGATTAGGATTACTAGTCACTTTACATTTTTACAACCAAAGAGTAAAAGCCAATTGTATGCTTAGTTTATAATTTGCTCTTTATTTATGAATATCTCTTTGTCAAATAAATAAATAAATTACGGAGTATAAACCAATTTCAATGGTATACAGTATACTCGATATTACTTAGGGCATGTTATTTTGAATTGGTAGTAGATCATTAAATGAGATCATATCATATCACAAAGTTGATTCTCATAATTCAAAGTGTTTCGTTTATTATGTATTGGAATTAGATTATTAGACGAAATGTATATATCATAAAGTTGATACTCATAATATTTTATCAACATAAAATGTCTTTGTCAAGGGTCAAAAATTGGTCAAACACTCAAATAATATATTCTAATTAAACTAGCTGGAATGATTTAAATCAAACCTTAACAAATTCATCAAACTTATTTCTTCTAAATTATGTGACGAGACCATAACTTCATTATTAAGACTTTAGTTCTTTAGTACTCCGTATGTTTTTATATATGTAGTAGTAGTATATACTCCGTAACAGTTAATGAATAAATGATGTACTTCTATGGAATATTTATTTTATTTCAATTATAAGTACTTCCTATAAATTTAACAATGAGTTTAGTGACCCTAATTTCCTAAATACCATTGTATTACTTTGCTTCAACTCCACTCTTTCTATTATAGGTAATTTTGTCTTATTACATTAGCTCCACATCATAAAATAAATAAATAGGAGTAAATAAACTAGAATAAAACAAATACTCCACAAAAGTATAGGAATTTAATATACGCAAGTAAAAAAGGTGAATTTTATTCTCAAAAAAAAAGGTGAAATTAAAAATTTAGAAAAAAAAAAAAAAATGAACGGAGAAGTCTGAATTACTGTAGAGAGTCAACGGAAGAAAATAAAAAGGTGAAAAATAAAAACAGAAGACACTGGGCTCGAGGATGAAATCCCTTCCTCACTCCTCAATCATCTCATTTACATCATTTCACGTCAACATTTTTTCTGTAAATTTAAATTAAAATTAAATACCCCTTTTTATTTATTTATTTATTTATTTTCTCAAAAGAATTGCAACGATCATAAATTGCCTTCAAATGGTTAAAATTTTAGCAGCTTTTCTTTTTAATCTTTAACTCTCTTTTCCCTTTCTAAACGACAAGCATTCAGCCATTCACCCAATTTCAGGACAAAAGAAATTTATTTTCGTGCTTTATTTTACTCATTCTTGTTTTGTCCTCAAATTTACTCCTTATATGTTGTGCAAGATTTGAACATATGACTATTATGAGGCTATAATTTTATGTTAAATTAAAGAATTTAACCATAATATATATACTTTTCCCGTTTCTATTTACTTAACTAACATTTTTTAAATGAAAATGTCGTATTACTTGACCCATACTATATGTAGTAAGATTTTGTGGATAAATTCTCTAAATTACCCTTAAAAAGTGCACATTGGAGTAACTTTTGGAGATAATAAGGTGAGCCACTGAGCCATGGGCCAATTAGTCAAATTGATATAAAAGTTAACACTCTTGTGACATATTGGTATAAAAGTTATCGCCGGCGATATATTGGTGTAAAAGTTAACAAGTTGTGACAGATTGGTATAAAAGTTAGTCACCGACGACATATTAGTATAAAAGTTAACAAATTGGTATAAAAACTAACAAGTTGTGACATTTCACCCTTCTTTTCTTGCCATTAATTCACAAATTGCGACACACGTTATAAGGGAGATATTAGAATAGATAAACGGATAAATTAATTCACAGAGTTTTACCACCGATAAAAAGAAAGGAATAAGTTGATATGGATTAATTAAATTCCATAGCTTAATTCATTCGTTTACCTTGTTTTATCATCTCCTTAGAAAACATGATAAAAGGTGTTGCAAGTATGAAAACAGAGGAAGTATACAATACAGTTCTTAATTATATATATATTATATTATTATTCATAAGAATTATACTAATCAAAGTTACCTTGGCAAATACTATCCAACAACAAAAAGACGATCCAAGGGTGAATTTTGGGGATGAAGCGATAAATTATAATAAGATTAAATATATATATACGAGTATATTTTTTTTTAACCTTATTAAACAATTCATTTCAATTAAATTGCTCTCTTAAACAAAAGTTTACAAGTCAACTATAGAAAATGACTCCAAAAGAAAGAGACAAAATAGTTAAAAGATAGAGATAAAAGCGGGGGACTAAATTCTTCTTTCTCGGGCCCTTAAACATGATATTTCAATTATTATTTCTTTAATTCACTGAAATTCTGTGCTGAAAATATAAAATTATAAATAAATATATTTATAGACTTCACTACTAAGTAAATAATCAAACAATCGACAAAAAAAAAAAAAAAAAAAAAAAGTAATTGAATAGAATCTGTCAAATTGTCACAATTTGTGTAGCCTCGTGTACGGCTTGTTTGTGGCGTTAGGCGGCGTAAAATGATTTCCGTACTAAATTAAATTAATTACTAATGATAATTAATTAGATGTTAATACTAACTTTAGTGAATTAATCAAAGGATTATACGCCAGTTGTCTTGTGATTTGAGGGATTCACGTGCTGTTTCATAAAAGTTGGACCAACCTTGTAATTTTCTTGGCCTTGTGTTTCAATGTGGTGCCCATCATGTTACCACTTTTATGTTTAGTAAACTTTTTGCTTACCTATATCTTTGTTTTAGCTTGTCATTGTTTAAGGTTTTGATTTTGCTTAACATAATTTCTTAGAGGGGTATAGATTAGTATCTATAAGTATGTATGATGACATCAAATGCGAGTTGTGTAATTTTGTCATATATTCAACGATACACTCCGTATTACACTGGTTATGGTTATCATGTTTATATGTATGAAGTCGAATTGTTAATGGTAAACAAACCAATCCCAGACATACGAAGCTTATATTTTCTAATTTTTGTAATGCCAACGTTGAACATGTTGATTTTGTTATTGTGAAAAATGCAATAATACTTCAGTTTTTGATTAACCTATACCAGTGTCAATAAGATACTTTTACCCTCAATGTGTTGTTTAAAATGATGTTAGAGCCATCATCAAATTAAAGTATTCTTGTCAATACGGGTCTATAAAAAGAAATTTGTATGTATTGATTTCATCCTTCAGAATATTTCAATTTTAGTGGTGTTAGATTTGCATTGAGTATGATTTTATTTTACAAAACATGTAAATCAACAAAAATGGCCATTTGAAACACCAAAAAAAATGTAAATTTTCAAATGTTACAATTAAAATAGGATTGATAAAGTGTTAATGAACAATACGATGATCAAAGTGGAATATTGAAATGGAGAACATATGTTCAAGTAAAATTAGAGAAAAACAAAATTAATGGTCCTGTTTGGGAGAAAGCTGAAGCTGATTTTGACTAGCTGATTTTATTAACTGATTTGACTAACTTATTGTATTAACTGATTATATAAAAGTGTTTGGTAAATAGTTGATAGCTTAAAGGTGATTGAGTATGTGAAATGACCAATAAGCTAATTGTGGGGTAGGTAGTTTAGATAGAATTTTAAATTAAATGAGGTTATAAGTGTCATTTCACAATAATTAAAGAATAAGCTAATTGAAAAGGCTCCTAAAATGAGCTTTTTTCAAAAAGAGCTTATTTAGTGGAATAAGCTCTTTTAATAAGCTTACTACCAAACACTTGTATTAGCTTGTTTGACTAGTCAATCAGCTAAAGTTAGTCAAATAAGCTAATATACCCCCAATAAGCTAACTATCAAACAGAGCCAATATATAAAATTAATATTCTACTATAAATTAACATAATCTATCACTCCATTCTTTTTATCACTCCTATCCATTCTCGTAATGCATCAATTTACATTCTTATAATAATGTACTCGTAATATACTCCCTTTATTCCTTATTTTTTGCCCCATTATAAATATATGGGTCAATCTTTTAAAATTCTGACCATGAATACTCGTTATTATATAAGTGATAATATATTTTAGTGGAATCTTATTAGAATTGTCTCATTATATATTTTATTAATATTAAATTTTTATAATTTTTACGCATAAAAAAATGAAGATATATAAATATTTGAAGACACGTCTTGAAGACGGTAAAAAGTCAAATGAAGCAAAAAATAAGGGACGGAGCGAGTAAGTACAATGAATAACTTTTAGTGATGTTATCATCCTAACGTAAATAGTCACATACTATAGCTATAGGTTAATTGATTCATGTTGTCAAACAAAGTTGACCTCTAATATGGGAGTGGATTGTTAACCAAAACCAGCTGGTACGCTGATAAGTTTTAATTAACTTTTAACCATTATATTAATCACACTGAATTTTTATCTAATGATGAATATAGGTCAACCTTTCAATAATTAGCCCAAGAATGTAGAGATAGGAACATAGATTGCTACCCTATAAAAGCAATACATGAAACGTCTCGTTTCAAGTCACATGATATTACAAAATTTAACACTAATTAACTACTTCCCTTACTTCAAATTAAGTGTAACATTTGACATTACTCGAAATATAATCATGTGAGACATGACTTGATGATTAGCATTTACTATTACTCCGTAATATATTTAATTAGATGTTAAGTTTAATCACAAAAAATTGCAATTATGAAAACATGTATTTGTTCCGATATGAATAGAAAACTTGTACGACTGTATTTGGGGCTAGTAATGATTTCGTGTCTAGATTGAACTTTGAACGAACAGTCAACGTTAATAAGATACTCTTGGGGATTGTCATAGTATAGGAAAAATGCACTAATGATAAAGTTAGCTCAGTTCAATAAGGATATAATGCGTAATTTGAGTGATTTAGTCATTATATTTATAGTGAATTATTATGAGGATACATCCTATCATATCATATCATATCATATAATAACTAATATATAAAGCTAAACTTTTAGCCAGACGACGAGACAGCGACACTTGGCGTTCTAACTTTTCGCCAAGTGTCACCACATGTAGGATAGAGTTATACATAATTCAATTTGTAGAATAAAAAGTTTGTTTAGAATTCTATTTTCAATCAAATTTAGATAGAATTTTAAGATAAAATTGTTAATTTAGAGTTTTATTTTCGATAAAGTACCAATATTTACAAATTGAATTATAATTTTATTCAAAAAATAATTACATTATGACTCTCATAAATTATCATATAATTTTATTTTTTGTATCATAATATTTTTTTGGAGCGAAGGAATTAGTTCAAAATGTACCACATCTATTATTTATAATATATTCTAATCAATTAAAATAATAATACTTCAAAATCTAATATAATTTTATTACTGTGTGTAAACCTACTCGTCAATCGGGTCGGATCACGAGTCATTTCAGACAGGGTCATTATTTCAGGTTACGGGTCAAGAAATGTTTTCACCAATATTATTATTATTAGTAATTACATGCCTACTACATAGTTTAAATTGTCACAAAATTAAAACACATAATTTCCTAACTAAATTTGTATTAATGATATGTTTTAAAATTTGACATATAGATTAAATATTAATCTTAAAATTCAATAAACAACCTGGGCATCGCACGGGCACAAAACTAGTTTATATAATCCTAAAAGCAGGGGCCACGTGGGTATCTTATCAAGTGGGTGATAGATGTCCACGTGGCCAAAAGCAATTGTCTATGCATGTGGATCTAGTGAATAGGCCGGTATGGATATACGGAGTAGGCCGATATTATACATAGCCCAAAATTATTAATATAACTCATTTATTCAATTCATAACAACACTTGGTAACATCCCATACATTGAAACAAATTTATCACCTCAATTGATATTGTTAAACCTTGTATATTAATGGAGTAATAAGATTTAAAAAAATGAAAATTTAAAAAACACAAATATTAAACTTAATTTGAGATAAAATAGTAAAATAATCATCAATTTCCTGCAAAATTTCAGTGAAAAGGGTAAATACCTTTGAAGAATTTGGATTTTTTTTTTCTTTAAAAAAAAAAAAAGAATTTGGATTTTTTTTTTAATTTAATTTTTTTGAAGAAAAAAAATTAGCAAGAAAGTGTGGAAGACAGCCTCCAGTCTCAAATCCACCAAAAATTAAAAGTATTAAAAAATAAATAAAGAGAGTTAAAATAAGTAAATAAAATAAGGAGGAAAAATAAGTTGATAGAAAAACCAGCCTTAAGACTCTAGAAAAGGAAAAAAAGTCAGAGAACAATACAAAGATCGAAGAAAAAGTGGGTCCAATTATTTTTGACGCCTGTCATAAGATCACCGGAGCAGGACACTGGCAGCCGTCTGATTACATTTTCCTCTTTTGTTATTTGCTGGATTACAATTTTAAGATTGTGATATTTTATCCATTTTGACCTACTTAATTAACACACAAATTTAATTATCAACATAGTAATAAATTAGAAAAAGATACAAGTTAAATTTTATTGCTATGTTAGCCCCTCTTTACTTTATCTTACAAAAATAATTTTCTATTTAATAAAAATAAGTGCATTTTAGCAAAAATAATTTCAATGTATAGTAAAAATCATAATTTAAAGATGGTCTCAAAAAAAATAAAAATACTAGTAAACAAGATACATAAATAGGAATTTAATAACAATAATTTAAGTTTAGTTCTGTAAAAAAAAAAAAAAAACACACACACACACAATATATTAGAGTTTTTGGATATCCAAAATTACTAATCGGATAGACTAATTGCCATCAAAATTCTTGATTTAAAAATTATGATATGATATACTCCGTACTAGCTCTCTATTCTACTTTTTTTAAAAAAAAGTTAGCTATTCTAATACTTCCTACGGAGTATTTATTTATTTATATATATTTTTTTTGACGCATACTAATTTTAGTATTGTTCGCACGTTCTTCTTTAATTTAATTGCATGTTAATATAATCATGTATTAAGTAGATCAAGTATTAAGTTTGTCTCCTATTATCAATTAAAAATATCAAGTTTTTACTGCTTTTGTGATATATTCATTAAAAGTATATTGTTCATCAAATAAATGTGTCAACTAAATAAAAACTAATAAAGAATATATAGACTGCTAAAATACTTGCTACAATCACAAGGTAAAGTTCACTAATTAAATTCAATTCAAGTGAATAAAGTTCACTAATACAATACCCAATGAGCTCGTCGAGCTTATATATATGATTGAAACATTATAAGGGGTAGTTAGTACTTTGGAAAATTCCAACAAAACTACAATAGTCAAAAGCTGTTTTCATTATTAGTCTTTGAGTTTAAATCACAAAAATTTACCAATAAAAGTAATAATTAATACAAGTACAAATCTTATACTATATACTTGGTATATTTTAAAAGGGCATTTCAAAATGTCAAAAATGAGTTGAAATTAAAAACTTTATTAGGGTGCATTATATTCACCTGATTTTTACTTATCTTAACTTATCCGAAAGCCCTTATTAGAACCTATTTTTAGTTATAAATTTAATTTGGGTAGCCCTGATTAACTCTTATCACAACTTATCTGAACTTATTTTTCCTGAACTTATCTTATCTAAACTTATTAACCCTGAAATAGGTGGAAATAAAGTGAACAGAACCTGAATCTCAAGAAAGATAAATTAAAACAACTTGTAAAAAGTTAATTAAGGAGAACAAGGAGAAGAAATCAAATCAAAGAAAATTTAATAATAATAATAATAGTTGTAGAAATAATCCTATTGATACATAATTGAGTCACCAATCATGCATGCACTGTGGCGTTGCGGACTTGCGGTAAGAAATTTAAGGGGGCAATATCAATGCTTGAATTTATGTATGTCCTCTTGTGCATTAACCTAAAATTCACTAATAAATTATGCCCAAATATGTACTATGTACAATAATTTAATACTCCCTCCGTTTTTTATTAGAATTCCATTTCTAACGTTTTTTACTCACATAATAAAGAAAAATGAGATTCTAATAAAAAGATGGAGGGAGTAGTAATTTATTCTTGTAAAATTTTGCTAATATATGTACACGTATATGCATAGATCATACATAAATAATAATAGAAAAATAGGATCAAGAAAAAAAGAAGTAAACACCAAACTTGTGTTTATTTTAATATATACTCTAATATGATATATGAAGTACGAAGTATGCCTGTATCAATTATGCAATTTCTAGGGTTTGAGAAATTTCTTATAAGTTGTTCAATAAAAACAAATCATGCTTATACAGTCGACGAATTAAGTATATTATAGTTTACTTGTTGTGGATTAGCTAATTTCTATATAAAATTTTGAAAATACGCATAATGAAATTATGAAATTTATATTTCAAGGAGTTAATTACACATACAACCACTTGAGATATCACTTAGGCTAATTACTTATAAATTTAGTAATTAAAATGTACATTTTAAGCTAAAATTTCAAACGATAATACAAGTCCACTCCTATTGAGAAAAGTATAAGCTCATCCCACTTTTTTTTTTTTTTTTTTGCTTGCTTGTCTTCAAAATAAAACAATCATCTCGTTGTTTAATATTTTACCTACTTGGTTTTTGCATAGTTTTTACTTTTTCAATGTGCTTAATATGATTAAATATCTTACTTCTTTATTTATTTCGTATTTACTTTGTATAATCATAAATTATGTTTTTTTTTTTTTTTGTTCTTACCACAATTTTCAACATTTTGCATTTCCTCTAATGATTAAGGAAACTGAAAGCATGCCACATTAGAAGCTAAAAATGATTTAAATAAGATTAAGTACACTAATTAATCAAGAAATTCAACATATTGTGATTAATATGAGTAAAACTTAGAGAGTATAATAACTTGACACATCTGAGAAAAAGTAGAGCGGGTTTTTCGGTGCAAGGACGAATAAGACCCAAAAGCTGATTCCCTGCCACGTGGAACAACTCTAACCATCCGATTCATCATCCAACGGCCAACATCCATTATTTCAATGACGAGATTCATGGCACTGCTAGATTAACTGTAGAGAAGTGGCAGTAGTAAAGAGCAATTCATTTTAGGAGAGAGAAAATCATATCAAACCCAAAAAATAAAAACCCACTTCTCATTTTCTTACAACACAAAACCAAAAACCCAAAACAACTCAGAGAAATTCAGTGTTTTCAGTTTTCTGTTTTCCTTTCTTTGTTGCTGTTGTTGTCAAAAAATTTGTTCAGAGGTAAGAAAGAAAAATGAAAAACGTTGCTGCTTCTGTTTGGCGGCGTTGCAGTTTTTGCTTTTATTACAACTGATTTCATGAGAGAAATAATATAAATTCTTTTTTATTTTTATTTTTTTTTATTTTAACCTAAGAAAAAATATTTTTGTTTTTATTTTGGTTTTGAAATTGGAAATTTTTGAGATGAATCTGATGAGAATAATATGGCTGCTTTTTTCTCATTAGGAACACCGGGGAGCGGTAGTTCACAAAACCCGCAAAATAATAATAATAATAATAATACTCCCTCCGGTAATTCTGAAAATCAAATTCAGAATTCCTGGTTTCCGAATAATAGTAATAGTAATAATAATAATAATAATCCGGGTTTAATACTTTATTCTCGGAATAATAGTAATAGTAATAATAATAATAATAACAGTGAGGAGATCTACCCAAAAGGTAGTTTTGAGATATGGCAACAATACGTGCAGGTCCACCATCATCACCATGTACCAAAGCTACACCTTCATCAAGATTATCACCACCATCATCATCATCAACAGCATGTTTTTCTAGGGGAATCACAGCCGTCCGTGGTGGTAGGCCCGTCTTCGGCCGCGACTACTAGCCGTAGGATCTTTGGCATTGATGAGTACACCGATCACAACAGCAGCAATAACAATAACAATAACAATAACAACAACAATACGGTCGTATCGAGTGGTAGTGGTAGATCCTCGGGTTTTAGGCAATTAGGTGGTAGTGTTGGGGGTATGAATTGTCAAGATTGTGGTAACCAAGCAAAAAAAGATTGTGTTCATTTTAGGTGTAGGACTTGTTGTAAGAGTCGTGGGTTTGATTGTTCTACTCACGTTAAGAGTACGTGGGTCCCTGCCG
Organism: Chenopodium album; assembly: GCF_948465745.1. Lineage (NCBI taxonomy): Eukaryota > Viridiplantae > Streptophyta > Magnoliopsida > Caryophyllales > Amaranthaceae > Chenopodium > Chenopodium album. The sequence continues at coordinate 70,719,564 of NC_137840.1, forward strand.
CTAAGCGCCGTGAGCGCCAGCAGCAGTTAACCGTGCTACAACAACAACAACAGCAGCAACAACCGCAGCAGCAGCAGACTCAACAAATGATGAGATCATCTGTTGGAATTGGAGGTGGAAGTGGAGGTGAAAAGAGGACGCGAGAAAACCGGAGTAATTCTCGCGTCCTCACTGCCGCTAATACTACGGCAGGTAATTAAGCATAAATTTGGGAGGGTAGACGATTAGACGGGGAGTGGATCACTCCTCGTCTATCTAGCTACCCTCCCAATTTTTAATTTTATTTATTTGTTATTAATTTTTATCTTGTTTTGTTTGAATGTAAATACACACAAAGTGGTAAACAGAATGATTGGGTTGAGTTCTTTGATAGTATTTGTTTTGATTGATGGATTTGATCTCAACCCATTTAATTCCTCTCTTTGAAATATCATTGAAGAAATTATTGTGTTTTTCATTTTTTTTAGTTTTTGTATTTTGTAAATAGTTTGGCATGTGTCATTCTATGAAAATTGTCACTCAAAATTTTATGATTTTACTACTAACCAACAAAATTCTTATCAAGTTATCATAACTTTGGAAGAGTATATCATATCATTTGCATGTTTACTAGTCTACTTCTATAGTACTCTCTCAAACACATCTTGCTTTACTCTTTCTCTTTTGAGTTATTATTCTATCTTACTGTTCAAGAGTAAAACCCCCAAAAAATAATCCTAAAACCATAATATTCCATCAGTTATAATTTCATGTTCATAATAATCACAACATTTTTGTTACATCTATTTTATGTTTAATAATAACAATTATTGAAAAAAATATGTTGTTTACTTGTTTTATGTAATGTACTAGGGTTGGAAGTGGGTAATTTTCCACCGGAAGTGAACTCTCCAGCGGTTTTCCGATGCGTTCGAGTGAGTCCAATGGATGATCCAGACGAACAATTTGCGTATCAAACAGCAGTAAACATAGGGGGGCATCTCTTCAAGGGGATCCTCTACGATCAAGGTCCCGAAACACGCTATGGAGGTGGTGGAGGAGGTGGTGAAAGCTCCTCCGGGGGTAGGTCTCAACAACACGGTCTTATGTTAACCGCAGCTACTACCACTACTGACCTAATGGGTACGGTTGGTAGTGGTAGTACTAATAATAACGCGACAACAGCTACTGCAACAGCTAGTTTACTTGACCCGATGGGTACGAATAATAACTCGTCCATATATCCAACTCCTATCAATGCTTTCCTAGCTGGTACGCAATTTTTCCCACCCCCAAGATCTTGATTGTCCAAATTTCCTACACACATTCTCTCAATCTAACTAGCTAATCCATCATTTGATGATGAGCAAAAAAAAATGTGGAAAAAAATTGTAATGTTCTAGGAGATTTTATTTGTCAATTTGGTCATTGGGAACTTGGCAAGGTCTAGCTAGTAGTCTTACAAAAGAAGTGTTTTTTTTTTTATTATTTCTCATCTTTAATTAGGTGATTTTCTAATATTACTATTATTGGATATTGTTAAGGTATGATGATGAATTGATGATGATCATCATCATGTTAATTATTCACTATGACATTGGTTTATGTTAATTTATTTGATTTCATGTTTGAAATCAAACTTAAATTAATTAATTAATTTCCTTTGCTTAATTGATTAGACAAGTTAAAATATTTGATTTCAATGTTTTATTTGATTCTATTTATTTGTTTGTGGTATAGCATGTGGATATGTGCAAAATCTATGATTTTGTCTTTGCTTTTTGTTTCATTCATATATATGCTCAAAGTTTATTTATTTATTTAATGGAATTAAATGAAGAATTGTTTGTGTGAGTGTTTGGTAATGAATTGAATTGGTGGTTTGCTTTCTGCACTGGGGTTTTGAACTCGAGGCAGCCACTTTTTCCAGCTTATCCGTCAGTTTGCCGGACGTATAAATCTTACTACTACTGCATTCTGCACTCTGTACTTGTTTTCTACACTTTCTTCTATGACATTTATTTCATGACATGACCCTTTTAATTCCTTCAATTCTATTGTTTTTTTTAAATTACATTATACAAAAAGACATTAGATTATATAGTAATAGTATGGTGTTACTTGTTACTTCTACTACCACACAATTGAATGACATGCATTTAGCCATTAGGTAAAATCATATCCCTCTAAGAGCTTGCATTCTTTCTAAGCTAGCTACATTTGGTGTTTATTATTGATCTCTTGTTCGACACATTCGTGTATTAACTGTCGTTTAAGATTAAATTATGATTTTATTAAGTTTTACTTAAGGAGGTGCATTCGCGTTTCAAACAAAGTTGATGATCATTATATTGTTATGGTGTTTAATTGGATGGAAAATTGATGGGATGGGTTAGTTGCATGGTCTAGTAATATGAAATGGGTATTATTAAGGTACATATTGAGGATTAGTCCCTTAAGCTTGTATGTTGATGTGTCAAATTTATGCTATAAATTTACATCTAGCTTATTCAGAAGTTAGATCTAGTCGATTAGGGCAACACATGCATAGATGAAAGTGAGTCAAAGAGAAGAGTAACTACATATTTAATAATCAACCGCCTCTATCCATATTTGATCCACATTTTTTCTATAAGAGAAAAAATTAGGTTAAACCCTAGGGAGGGCCGGCCTAACACATCCTTATATCATAGAAATTCGATTCACACAACTTAGTTCGATCAATTCACACTATTAATATGACCATTTGGATGGATAGCTAAGCTAGACATATAGAGTATCTGTATTAGTTTTATTTTTATAGTAACGTACATCATATCGTGTATAATATGCATCCGAAATAAGAAAATGAATGATAGGTTGAATATTGTTGAAGTAGACAAGCAAGGATGTGACCTTCATAAGAGAAGGGCCGGCTTAGCTAGCTTATTAGCATGGGGGTGTGTTGTGTAGAAGCATTAAAAACTATGTGTAAGTATTGCATGTGATTGTTTTTGTTGTAACAATAGAAAGTGAGAAAAAAAGAAAAAGAAATTATACAGTATGATAAATGTTATGATTTGGGGTTTTGCAATTTTATAATTGTCAACTACAAATAATTATTAGGGTACATACTGCATGCAGCAATTAAACTAGTGAAATAAAGGTACCAAAAACAAACTAGATATATGATAGCATATGATTTATTAGGAAAAGATGCTTTTTTATATATAGATTACTAGATTTGCTAACTTAAATTAAAAAGAAAAAAATAATAATAAAATTTATATAAGTGGACAAAATTTTTATTACCTAATTTATGAAAAACTTTCTGACCTATATCATGTGCTCATATATATCCTTATTTTCCTTCCAAAATTTTCTCTAGTTTGTTTGCATTTCATCTTCAAATTTCCTCATTTTTTTTCTGATCTTTTTAGTTTTTCTTTCTTTTTGCCCCCTTATTCTGGCTTATATATACTCTTTCATCTTCTGACACATTTTTGATTGCACTCTATAATTTGTACACAGAAAACTCAAACTGCTTTATGATGATTTTTTAAAAAAATATTTCTGAAATTAGTTGGTTTTGTCAAATTGTTAGTTGTTTTCAGACAGGAACTTGCAGTAGTATGAGAGAAAATGACTGGGATTTCTATTTTCTGTTACATCATTTTGTTTTAAATATAAAAAATAACTACAGTATAATTTTTTTTGGTGCAGTGGTTTTATACTTTTGTGTAATATAAAAAGTACTATATTTCAAGTTCATATTTGTGAAAATAATTGTATGATTTGTATAAAATTTAAGAGTTTTTATAAGAACTTTCAAGATCTTTTGGTGAAAGATTAGTAGCATGCAACTTTTAGAGGGCTCATGCATGTTGGTTAATGATTGATGTATGGTTAATAATAAGCTAAATACTTTTAATTTTTCTCAAAAGGATAACACTAGTTATAGGAGTATTAAGTAGTAATAAACTTAAGTAGGGTTCTTATTCTTTATTAACCTAACCAAATAGTAATTATCTTATGCTTAGATGTTTGTTGTTGGTTACTTCGAAGGGTAACAATAATAACAATAACAACAATACAATTCATTATATTAGCTACTTAATTTGTATTATATGTACTTTGTTAGGTTAATCAGTATACTGTACACACCTCTATGTACGAATTTTCCATCTTGCATATCCAACCGTTTATACTACCTCCGTTACATATTATGTGCAACGATTAGACATTTTTCCTCTCTACTTTATGTCAAATCGTTGCAAATAATATGTAACGGAGGTAGTATATATTTTAGTTGTACCATTCAAGTTTCTTTGATTATCGGACTCTTCTGCGTTAGAAATACTTATTTATGAAGAAATTGCATAAAATAGTGATAACTATCGGCCACACAAATTAAATTAAAGGTTGAATAATAATGAACGAACATGCATGATTTATGAATATAATTCACAGAGATTTAATTTGTTTGAAAAAATAAAATGTAGTAGCTTGTTATGATTTAGATATTAGGTTATGTAATTGCTACAGAAAAAACGTGCAAAGAAAAAGTGGAATGGTTGTATGCCGTGAATAATTAAAGAGGAAAAATAAAAGAAGGAAAGGTTTTCATGCAAAGTCTCTCCTAAATGCATGCTTTAGAGGAATGATGCATCAAGTAGCTGGATCTTATTAATGTCTTTGTCTGCTCTTTTCTTCGCTATTTTGGATTCCCAGTTATTCATTGTTTCATAATTCATACAGTAAACGACTTTTTATCATTCTTTTTCGTTTGTGACTTTGTGTTTAATATCAATGACTTGTAAACTTATTCATCACAAAGTAAGTCAGAATATAGAAGTTATGTGATATTCAAAATAAAGATGGTAAAAATTAGATAGAAGTAATATAATTGGCATTGGTAGGACAAAGTACGTAGCACGAAGTATATCCTAACTTAATAAGTTTTTCTAAAGTTAGGGATTGTCCCCTTCACCTTAGTTTTAGTTCAGTTCAACTTCAACTAGTTCAGTTCCTAATTTTCTTCTCTCATAAACAATTCATTACAGCTGTATTCAGTTCAGCTCAGTTCCAATCACTTTAGTTCAGCTCGGTTCAGTAAATCAGAACATGCCCTTAATTGACTAAAAATACTCGTATATGTAACTCATACGGTGTATGGATTTTACTAATTTTTTGTTATTAGCATATGCAATGATAGAATTTACCATCACAAAAGTAAATAAATGATCTTGAAAGTAAATGTGCGCCATGTAAGTATCCATTATTTTGAACAAGACTATAAAGAAAGATGCGTCGATAAGTCCAATCGATCTATACTTGATTTTTCTGTTTAATGTGTATATAAGAGTTTCTTTTTAAGGCTTGTTGACTTGCATAAGTTTTAGTGCATTAGAAAATAAATAATGTACACTTTGAAATTGGTCAAATAAATAAGAAGTGAGTAGCAATGTTTTGGGTGATATTTTGTGTATGAAAGACAAACATGCATGGTAACCTTGACATTAAGGTGTACGTTAAAGACTGTAGCAAAGAGTTACACACAGCTCATGCGTATATCCGCAAGTCAAGGGATGTGTTTAACTGTTTGATTTCTTGACAATCTCCTGTTTCCTCTTTCAAAAATTTTTATTTTGTCACCAATAATATTTAATCTTCCTTTTTTCTTTTCTTTTATTTTTTTAATAATTAATTTTAAAAAATAATAATGATGATAATAACCTTGAGTATCATTGATTGTGTTGTGTGGGCTAGTCTCAATAGGCTTGTGTAGATTTATGGAGAATTCAATGAAGTGAAGATCTTTACACTTTAATCTCTAAGCTTGGGATGTGTATGTTGTTATTTGATTTTGAAGAGTTTCAAATCCCAAGTACAATGTAGTGTGGAAAAGTCTTTATCAAAATATAAATGAGTATTTTACAGAATATAATTTACTCACACAAAATACTCAACCGTCAATAAGTACTACTACTCGCCTTTAATGGTGGATATTTTAATTTGGCGAGGATTGATTAGATTACTCATATTGAGTATGTAGATAAAAGTATAAAACCATGCATAGAGAAATGGATCAATATTACATGGACTAGATTATTAATTATACTTTTAGTACGTATTTATCGATCTATTTTACAAAGAAAATAAAACAAATTAAAAGGTGTTGCTTATGACCTAATTTAGTATTAAATGAGGTTGTTTATGTATATAATTTATCAAATCTATTAGGTACTTACTATTGTTTACAGAATAATGTTTTGAAATTCATCAATATTAATTACGGAGTACAAAAGTCTTCTTGCAATGATGGACATATTATAACTCGTTAACCTAAATTTATATTTTACGAACTTAACTTATGTTTACATACTATCTTAAACTTATTCACGATAAATAAATTGGGTAGAACATAGCTTTACCAATTAATCAGTTCTAGAAGTTGGTGAATGGTGATGCCTAAGTTTGCTCATCATATTGTCATCTTTTTTAATAAAACTAGCTAGCTTATTAACAACAATGATGTATTGGCATTTGAAGCGCCTTTAAAATAATATACTTCCGTCATTATTTCAAACTAACTTTCAAATGTTTTGGCGAGTCAAAAAATATTGCAAATTAAATTCTAAAAATCACATGAAATTAGCTAATTTGAAAGTTAGTTTGAAATAATGGTGGAAGCTAAGTATGTTCTGAAAGACATACACGAAGTATGATATATTACATAACTATTTCCATTTTCCATACCCTTCATCATATCTAAGGGCGGAGGTGTGTACCTACATTGTACCATTGTATGATTCTGGCTCGAGTTAACTAGCTAGGCCATTTACTCATCTAATTAATCGTTTATGCGTTATATACTCCGTATTTATGTACGTTTATCCTCCATGGATCGGACTTAAGGTTATAAGTTTAAGCTTGATAGTTCAATTTATGCGGCAACAAGACAAACCATGTGATGAGGAGAAACAGAAAGTTTGAATTAGCTAAAGAAAACTGCCTAGAGAGAATAATTAAGCAAGCAAATAACCAATATATAGAAAGTCTAGAGAAGTAGAGACCTAACTAGGCTTTAGTAGTGTGTATAAAATTAGAGTCCAATTATTTTTATCAAATTTTCAGATTAGAATCTTTATAAGTTGACATCTCAATCATGATCTATATCTTAGAGATGCTTTTACAATAGGAGTCACCTATATATATGTATATATTACGTAATTGATTTTATAAATTATTAATTAAAATTATACTTCAATTTCATACGTTGATATTGATCAAGTGCCTTTTAACATGTTTAGTTTTTGTAGAAGAGGGTAAGTAAGAAAAAAGGTCAAATAATGGAAAGAAGTAAAGTACTCGTATTTGTTTCAATCCATTAAAACTTTTAACAAATTGATAGCACTTAGGGGGTGTTTGGTTCACATAATTAAGGTATAAGGTATGAGTTTAGAATGGTTTAAACTCATACCTTATGTTTGTTTTATGATTTTATGAGTTTCAAACCCATATCTCAAACCCCCAAGGTATGGGGTTTAGAAACCTTGGGGGGAGGTAGGTGGGTTTGGCTCATTCCCATACATTTAGGCTTAAATAAAAGAAAAACATTGCATTTTATAATTATACCAAACATATGGTATTAAGAATCAAGTTCCAAACCCATGCCACTATGATTTCATTTCTGATTCCAACCCCATACCAGTTTGCGAACCAAACGCCCCCTTAATATTATCACGTTGTTATACTTTTAGTTGAAGTAAAATTTCTACCCCTAACAAAGGTGTTGACCGATAATTTATTTATAAAAGTGAATTTTAGTTTTATACCCGTATATTGGTATATAATTTTGATGTGCTTGGATCATTTGAACTTTTCAAGCTACTACTCAAAGCTTTAGATGAGGTTGCTAAATAGCTTGTACACTTTGTTATAACAATTTTTTGGCAACCACAAAACTAAACACAAGTATGACTGTATGAGAGTACTGTATAAAAATAAAATAATAATAATGATAAAAAAAAATAAAAAAAAAAAATCTCAGGTTAAAAGTCAACTCTTTTGTTATCTAATCCATTATTTTATTTATTTATTACAAATTTTTGTATGTGGCTGGCCACATGATGCGGCAAGGGTTACTTGTAGGGTGTTACTGGTTTTGTCAGGGTTACTTGTAGGTATTACTTGTATTCTGGGGTTACTTGTATAGGTGTTACTGGTTTTGGTCGGGGTTACTTATAGGGTGTTACTGGTTTTGTCAGGGGTTACTTGTAGGTGTTAGTTGTATTCTGGGGTTACTTGTATGGGTGTTACTAGTTTTGGTCGGGGTTACTTATAGGGTGTTACTGGTTTTGTCAGGGGTTACTTGTAGGTGTTACTTGTATTCTGGGGTTACTTGTATGGGTGTTACTAATTTTGGTCGGGGTTACTTGTAGGAAGTTACTGGTTTTATCAGGTGTTACTTGTATTCTAGGGATACTTGTATAGCTGTTATTGGTTTTGATCAGGGGTTACTTGTAGGGTGTTACTGGTTTGGTATGAGATTTTGGTCTGGAGTTACTCTTAATACAAGTAACACATACAAGTAACCCCACGATACAAGTATCCAATACAAGTAATCTCATAATACAAGTAACACCATACAAGTAACCTTAAAATACAAGTAACCGTGCCGCATCATGTGGCTTGCCGCACTGAAAAACCTCTGTTTATTTATTTATTTATTATTTTTTTTGTAAAAAATTTCTATTAGTGTATTGGAATTGGCTATTTAATTAAATCTACCCTCTCACAAGGTTTTTTGTTTCCTTCCAAAACAGAATAAAGAATTTGGTTAACATATCCATTCTGCAATAACTATACAAGCTCAACTATGGACCATGGTTAGTTTATTAGATTTAGGGTCTGTTCTCATTGACTGAACTCAGCTGAACTGAACTGTACTAAACTGAATTGAGCTGAATTGAACTGAAATGAATATTTTATAAGAGAAGGAAATTAGGAGCTGAACTGAACTGAATTTCAACGTAAGAGAACAAACCCTTATTAGCTCGTGAAGCAAATGTATTAAGTATAAGCTAAGATTTCAAAATAAATTGACAGCATCTTATATACATTTATATCGAAATCATTAAAATCTAATAGAATAGATAATTGAGATTAATAACATCTTAGACAGTTTAAGTTTGAAGGTTGTTAAAATCTATTACAATCCCTTTATTTAGTGTCCGGTATTAGAGGAAGCTAAGAAAATAATGTTCACCTTATAGAATAATAGAATAGTTACTTCTAATATTACTAAGAAAATTTTGTGTAGAACTACCCTAAAGATATGATCATTTGTGAACAACTACCTATTTTATTTTTATTTGTTTAAAACTACCCACAAGTTTGAAAACGATTGGGTAGCACTACCCATTAACATTTTCCGTCCAATTAAGACATTATCGGAGCCCAATTTTCACTTTTTCCACCCAATTAACTTTCCCAATTTGTATAAAGGTTTTAATTTACCTTAATTAACCTAATTAGGGTTTTAATTATAATTCATTTTAGGGTTCATGAGTTTAGTATTATTTGAGAATTTTGATTTCTAAGATTTGGGGGTTGAATTGAATTGGGGTTTTTGCTTATTTTAGCATTAATTGACCATTGTAATTGAAAAAAGTGAAAATTTGGGCCAAAATAACGTTTTAATTGGACGAAAAACGTTACTGGGTAATGCTACCCAAACTTACGGGTAGTTCAAAACAAATAAAAAAAAATGGGTAGTTGTTCACAAATGACCCTATCTTTAGGGTAGTTCTACACAAAATTTCCTATTACTAATTACTTTTAGTATCCAATCTATTTGGACGATCTTGTTTGTGAACTTAAAATATACGGAGTATTTCCTATAAAAGAGAGATTTATATAAAGTACCATACTATCACATAAACTCAATCAATCCTCAACATGTTATATCACATTCATTTGCCCTTCGGCCTCACTATCATCCAACTAAACAAGTAAACAACACATCACTTTATTAGAAACACAAAACCACACGAGAAGAGTCATTGTATGATAGGTCACATATCACTGGTTCAATAACCTTAGAATCCGCCTCTCATTTTACACGTTCATAAAATCCGATACATTTAAACCTAAAAAAAATAAATTAGTAGTAATACAAAACCATCAAACAAACATTAAATTATCCAACGTAAGATATCAACCACTAAAATCACACAAAACATTAATAACATTCTATATATAGAATTATTTATTCATCTTGCATTAAACTAAAGTTTCATAAAATAAAATAAAAATTGTCGGCGCGTTCTTGTGACTAGTGAAACTCCGAAGTCGAACCTTCATCGTCGCTTCCTTCTCGGTCGTAAGTCAAATTCAAACTTACATTTTAAGACACCAAAAAATATAAAGTGTTAAAATAAGCTTAAAAAGCGTCGAAAACAATCTTTCATTTCTTTTTCATTAGTCGGTCTATCAACCATCCAATAAATTTCCACTTCAATTAATTCTATAAAATCTAATTTGATGCTCTAATTTTATTTTATGAACTGATCGATTTTCAGTTTCATTAAAATCGATGAATTTCTGAAGATTCAGAGCTGATTTTTCTTCAATTAGGGTTTTGAATCTTCAGAAAATCGACAGATTTAGGGAAGAACAACAATGTTGGATACTAGCAGTTGGCCGAAGATGGATCTAATGAGATCAGAAGAAATGCAGTTAGTTCAGTTGATTATTCCGATTGAATCTGCTCATCGTACAATTTCGTATCTTGGCGATCTTTCTATTGTCCAATTTAAGGATGTAAGTTTTCAATTTTTATGATGTTTTTGATTTATTCTATTATAATGCAGATGTAAGATCTTTGATTTAAATATAATGTGTGATATTATTTGTGAATTTTGAGTTTTGATTATATTGTTTGGTTTTTGTTGGGAAATGAGCTGATAAAGTTATTTGGATCAAGTATAATGTGTTATAAATTTAGTTATTTGGAGTTTTTTTTATTAGATTGTTCTGATTTTGATTGTTTCATTTGGTTTATGGTGCATTGTATCATTGATTCGGTAAATCGGTGTATATTGAATGGTAATTGATTCAGAATATATTGATTTACTAACTTAGTTTCTATTTAGTCGACACACTTTGTACGTTTGCAATATTTACTTACTATACTTCGATCACATTACGGTTTGAGTTGTCTTAATCAATACTACCTCCGTTAAATGTTATGTTCAACTTTGGAATATTTTATATCTCACAAGTTATACCCCAAAGTTGCACATAACAGTTAACTGAGGTAGTATATATTTTGAGGACATCAACCTTTTATAATTAAATGTGTTGAGTATCATAATTCTACGTAGCCAAATGGTTAAAGCCGAATTAGATTATATAGGAACACAGATAGTAGATTGAGGTATTAAAAAGCAGACTGAGGAGTAAAAATGTACATTGGATATTTGGATCAAGAGTACACACTTTTTTCGGATTCATTTTGGGTGGAGAATGGAGGATTATATTGAATTATACTTCGTATTGAAGAGCTTTTGGCTGATCATGGCTGACTTCTGGCTCAGTGAGTGTCGGCATTCTGAAGGGAACACAGAGAGATTAACAGAAAATCATATTTGCCTTTTGCTCACACAATCGGCAACACTTATTGCAATTAATATTTATGATTGTCATTATAATGTATACAAGTTGTGGTTTTGGTTCACAATTCAATGTGATCATTTGACCTTTTATTGATACTACTCTTTTCTTTTTGTTCTGTTACAGCTTAATGCTGAAAAGAGCCCATTTCAGAGGACTTATGCTGCTCAGGTGCGTTCTGCTATCATTGTGATTCCACACAGTTCTTGTTAGCAGCTCCTTATATGAATGAATTGATATCCATTTTGAATCTTTGGGAAATTGGGGTAAAGAAAATAATGTCATCTTTTTTTTTTTTTTTTACCTGAGTTGTTTTGCCTGCTCTCCATGAAGAGCTTAATCTGAAATCTTCCAATGAACTTTAAACCCATCCTAGCATGATTTTGCCTCGAGATTTTGAAGGAGTTATTATGGGAATTAGATGACAATAGTAAGAACATCAAATCCCAAATTCATGAACTTATTTAATTAGCAAAATGTGTGGCTTTCCATTAATGTTAGCATGGTTATAAAATTTGTTCTTGGTAAAGGGACTCAATATTAAATTGTTATACTTGTCATTTGCTCTCTCTCTCTCTCTCTCTCTCTAACTTCAATTTTTCATGACTTTGTTCATTAATCCAGATTAAAAGATGTGGGGAAATGGCTCGCAAGATTAGGTTTTTTAAAGAGCAGATGAATAAAGCTGGTTTACTGCCCTCAACTTGGTTTTCTCCAAGTGACAGTGTCAATTTGGATGCATTAGAGGTATGCTATATGGGCTTAAGCCTGTCTTTCTTATTCAAAATTAAGTTTTCCCTCTTCTCTTTTTACAATGTCCTCTTCTTGGGAATAATAACTCAATTTGACAACCAGATGAAACTTGGTGAACTTGAGACTGAGCTTCTAGAGATGAATGCAAATAGTGAAAACCTACAGCATACATACAATGAGCTTATAGAATTTAAGTTGGTGCTGCTGAAGGTAAGTTCAATTTCCATCGTGATGCTGATGCAATAAATTTTTATGACTTGATGCCAAACATAGTGAGTCGCATCTGGCTTTTCTTCTTGTTACTCTCACCTCTGCCGAAGTGCAGTTCATCAAAATTTTAACCGAATTTCTACGTATCTTGTTGAAGTCATTGTACTATATTAAAGATTAAACTGTTTCAGGCTGCAGAGTTTTTTCATTCAGCCTTTAGTACAGCAGCTCAGAAGACAGAATTTGAAGCAGGGCACTTGGGTGAAAAATCAATTGATAGTCCTTTATTACGAGAACAAGTAAATATAGCTGCTGTCCCTGAATTCAGTCAAAATACGTTTCTTTTTATCTTTCTGGAGGATGCTTAACTTTAGTTTTATTCAGGAAATGACGGTTGATCCATCTAAACAGTACAGGCTTGGGTTCATCTGTGGTCTGGTCCCTAGAGAAAAATCAATGGCATTTGAGAGAATTCTTTTTCGGGCAACTAGGGGAAATGTTTTTCTGAAGCAAGCGGTACTTGAATACCCTGTAGTTGACCCTGCATCAGGCCACAAGGTGAACATTTTAATCATTTAAATGTGTCTCTCCTTTGATCTTGTGAATTTTTTCCTTTAGCTCTCCACATCTCTCACCAAACTAGAGTGGAAAAGGAATGTGATTATTCATGCAGTCTAACGGCCAGAATCAACATTTATTTAATTTCCAATGTGATATAAGCCTACAAGCATGTCTGCTATGCTAAATATGTTTCATGAGGATCTTCGTATTATTGCACTAATTTTTCTTTATTTGAGATATCTGCTTAGTTTCTTATAATTATTTGTTGGCATTATATGATTGTGCAGGTTGATAAAAATGTATTTGTGATCTTCTACTCTGGAGAGAGGGCAAAAAACAAAATAGTAAAAATATGTGATGCGTTTGCCGCGAATTGTTATGCTTTCTCTGATGAGCCAGAAAAGCAACAGCAGATGTTAAAAGAGGTATTACTTGTTGTATAATTCAGCTTTGACTTAATTTTATATACGGAGTATTTATTTTCTGCTGTAAAGATTTTTAGTGATTTGGGAACACTGATGCTGGGTCATATTGAAGTTCCAGCCAAGTTTTTTAAGGGAGGAAAAATTGTCAACATATACCATTTGATGTATGGTCCTGTATTAGAGAGTACATTAGCTTGTCTTTGACCCTAGCCAAGCTCAGAACAATGTGATGCATTTTCCTCTGGTTTTTTAAATTGGCATGTATAAAACCCAATATTATTCATAACCAATTCAAATTGACCTAAACAAATTTGTAGGGAAAAAAAAATGTAGGAAGATTACCTGATATTATTTAAAACAAAGAATTTTTCATTCTTAGAATCGTAAGTTTTTGAGGTAAACATTTTTAGACTTTAGTAATATATCATATAGACTAGATCTAAATCAACTAATCTAAATTTAGTCGTCTATGTTGACCGATTGACCCTATCCATTCTTTGAAAAATAATGCATACTGTTAGATTGCCTTCTACGGATAGGCAAATCTTTCCTTGAAAAATAAGTTTATTATCTTGATTTTTCATATAAAATATTTGTAGAAATTTCTTATTTCCTGGAGTGGGGTGATTTGATAAAAGGAAGAAGTTAAATTAGAGTCTTTATTACTGTTTGTAGGACATAGAAGAAGCTAACTTTAACGACCTATCTGGGTCCAATCATTTATGGAAGCCTAAGTGTTCAATTAGGTGTTAGAAGCATCTACTTGCTAGTAAGACATACTGCTGCTATGAGAACTTGTGTACATTGATTACTGAAAAAAAGTTATTGAAGTTAATTTTAAGGACCTATATGGGTCCAAACATTTATGGAGCCTAAGTGTTCAATCAGGTGTTGGAAACGTTTGCTTGTTGGTAAGACATATTGCCGCTATTGTGTACATTGATTACTGAAAAAATTATTGTTTGATCATTCATGTGAATATTTGAAATAACTAACATCATTGATGATTTCATTGGTAGGTTACTGCAAGACTGACTGAGCTAAAAACTACTATTGATGTTGGTCATGATCACCGTGACAATGTCTTGCGCACCATTGGATCACAAATTGAACAATGGCATCATTTGGTTAGTATTCAGCAGAGCTGTCCTTATGTTGCTTTTATACTGGTTCCCCTCTTCTTCATTAGTCAAGAAACTACAGTAGACACTGATTATTGCTGTTATATTGGTATAACTTCATTTCTTGTCGCAACTTTCCCTTTTGTCTTCACTAGTCAAGAAACTCTTTAGCAGACCTACATTTAGTCACTGATTATTGCTGTTATTTTGGTATAACTTTGTTTGTAGGTTAAGAAGGAGAAATCCATTTATCATACCTTGAATATGCTCAGTATAGATGTGACAAAGAAGTGCCTCGTTGCAGAAGGCTGGTGTCCAGTTTTTTCGACAAGAAAGGTCAGAACTGATTACCATGTCATTGTTTAAGTTGTGATTTGAGTGTTGAAATCAGCTGTTCTTACTCTTCACAGGGCTATATATTTGAGAAAAATTGTATTGTATTCTGACTGATCTACAATCAACCTCACAGATTCAAGATACACTGGAACAAGCAACATACGATAGCAACTCACAAGTGGGGTCAATATTCCACACTCTGCCAACAAAGGAATCTCCACCAACTTTTTTTCGCACAAACAAATTCACTAGTGCTTTTCAAGAAATTGTGGATGCATACGGGTGAGTTTTGTGTTGGGGTGCAATATTTGAAATTAATAACAATAAGTTAAATGTTTGTTAGAACTCTCAATATTCTGTTAGTTTGTTGGTCCTCCAAGACTCCAAATTCAATACCTATGCATCACCTTGAGTTTTAGGGAAGTATATATATAGCTAGATAGGTTGGGAGTGCCTTTTAAAACACTGTCTGAGTTTGGCTTTGGGTTATGCCATGGAGCAAAACTTATCCACCTTCCCTTTCCCATGGAACTTGGCAATGAGAAGTTGAACAAGGGCCTTTATTCTTTCACCATTTGGTATTTTACTTCATGAAATCCATTTTGCATCTAATTCTTTTTGAGCATAATTTGACCATGCATATGAAAAGAGCTATTTTGAACTTTATCTACATGGGAAGTTGCAAATTAATTTCAAGTTATTGGCTGAGAGATAATTAACTGGACTGGTGCATAGTTTCTGTGAATGTGAATTACAACTTCTCAGCATCGTCTGCATACAGCTCCTTTTTAGCCCCACCCCCGGATCTATCTCAGCTTGATCCCTATGCAATTTTGGTGAATAATTCTCTTATTTGGTTTATTGCAGTGTTGCTACCCCACCCCCCCTCCCCCTCCCCCCCCCCCCACCCCCCCCCCCCCCACCCCCCCCAAAAAAAAAAAAAAAAAAGGAAAAAAGTTTGTCTATTTCAACTTGATTCCTAGTCAATTTTGGTCAATAATACTCTGATATGCTCTGTTGCAGAGTTGCTAAGTACCAAGAAGCGAATCCGGGTGTATACACAATTATTACATTCCCTTTTCTATTTGCTGTAATGTTTGGTGACTGGGGCCATGGTATATGTTTATTATTAGCAACAATGTACTTGATCTTGAGGGAAAAGAAGTTCTCCAGTCAGGTAAGATGATTCTCTTGAAATTTTATTCTAGTTACATTCTTGATCGGTCAAAGTTGTACTTACTGAGTTTTAGCTTATAGCTTGGTTTTATCTTTGAAGCATTAACACCAAAAAAAGGCTTGAGGCCTGGTAATGATTTTGTTTCATCTATGTTACTTGGACTTTTAGAAGTGTTTGACCATTAAGCTATAATTTTTAAGGACAAGTGAAAATCCATTTGAGTTGCTAGCTGTGTGTGGGACTTGGATTGAGTAGGGTAATTCTTGAGTTAGACTTATAAATTAGTCTTTTAGATATTGCTTCTATTATCTTGTTTGACAATGCTTACTGTTCTCAATGTCTTACCTTTGTTATGTCCAATATCGTAGGCTAACAATTCTACTAAATTTGGATTTTGTACTTAAAACGCTTGGAAAATATTTCTTTGTGCTTTTCTTATTATTTTCAAGTAACAAAACACCAAAGATTGTTGTTTTAGATAAAGGGCCTATTGATTATCCACCCCCCCCCCCCCCCCCCCCTTCCAAATACCAAATTCTGCCACGGGTGTGAGCTCAAGGCATTGGGTTAATCCTGATGCTAATGATGATTGATTCTTAATAAATTAACTACATTGATCGCTACTCTCTGCAATGAACATATTCAAGTTATAATGTAGTTGTTTGATATGGGATCGTCATCATGTCTATTTATAATGTTTTGTATAACATTTGAGAGTGAAGTATGATTTATGTGCAACTATTTATGAAATTTGTTTGGTTTTTGTTATTTGAGTGTTAACTTTTATATGCTTCACACTCCACACCACCATAACTTTAAGCTTCTTGATCATAGTCATCATACCAAGGTCCATAAAAAATTTTTGTAGGTAGCTTAACTCCAGTATAGCATGTGTCATACTGGTGCTATATAATTTTATAACCTGTCTTACCGTAGGGACTTGTCTTTTATTGGGATTGTTTTTCCTTTTGCTAGATAACACAACAACTTGCCTTTCTTGTTCTGTAATTACTTATGATATTTTTAATTTTAATTTCTATTTTTGTTTGCTTTTGTTACAAGCAGAAACTTGGAGATATCATGCAGATGGCATTTGGTGGTCGTTATTTAATCATGATGATGGCTATATTTTCAATATACACTGGATTGATTTATAATGAATTCTTTTCTCTCCCATTTGAGCTGTTTGGAAAATCTGCCTATGCTTGCCGTGATCCTTCATGTGGGTAGGAACTTTGACCTTCTGCGTTGTGCTTAAAAAAAAAAAAAAAAAATAAAAATAAAAAAAAAAAAACCTCAGTAATTAATGAATTGGTCCTATGTATGTGGCAGGGATGCTTCTACGTCTGGTGTGATAAAAGTACGTGATACATACCCATTTGGGGTGGATCCTGTATGGCACGGGAGCCGTAGTGAGTTGCCATTTTTAAATTCTTTGAAGATGAAAATGTCAATTCTTCTGGGAGTGGCACACATGAACCTTGGGATCATATTAAGCTACTGTAACGCAAAATTCTTCAAAAGTGACCTGAATGTCTGGTAATCAAAAGAATGACTTAAATTTTCAATTAACATTCTTGTGTTGTTAGATGCACATATCGTCCCCTCATTTGTTGACAATGCTTCTTGTGAAAACTGCTTGTCCAGGTATCAGTTTGTTCCCCAGATCATATTTTTGAACAGTCTATTTGGCTACCTTTCACTCCTCATCATTATCAAATGGTGCACTGGATCTAAAGCTGATCTATATCATATACTAATATACATGTTCCTTAGTCCTACTGATGACCTTGGGGAGAATCAACTATTTTTTGGTCAGAAATTTTTTCAGGTAACCTTGCTTTACGTCTTTATACTTTTATCATAGTCCTCCCAGAAGATTGATTGGTGCCATGACTTCTGACATTTGTTGCCCTGACTTGCCAGATTCTGTTGCTCTTGCTGGCCATTGTTTCAGTACCATGGATGCTATTTCCAAAGCCTTTTATTTTGAAGAAGCAGCATGAAGAAGTATGCTAACTTTACAACTTTTTAATGATTTAATTAGTGTACTTTCTTTTGCAATCTTTTAGCTTTGTTTGCAATGTAATGTTGAGAACTTCTGATGTCCCACCCTGTAAATTATCATGTTTTTTTTTCTTCAGAGACACCGAGGTCATTCCTATGGACTTCTTGATAATGCTGATGATTCCTTGGATTTTGAGATGGAGCATGATTCACACGGGGGGCATGATGAATTTGAGTTCAGTGAAATTTTTGTTCACCAACTAATACACACCATAGAATTTGTGCTTGGAGCAGTCTCAAATACAGCTTCATATCTACGTTTATGGGCTCTTAGGTAGGCTATTAACAATCTCTTTGTCCCAAAATAAACTTCATACTAGACTTGATGCTGTTTTTATTATTGAAAATGTGTAGAGGTTTATACGACTTTATTTTACTTGTCTGCAGTCTTGCGCATTCAGAATTATCAAGTGTGTTTTTTGATAAAGTGCTACTTCTGACCTGGGGGTATAACAACATGTTCATCCTCGCAATTGGTATTATTGTATTTATATCTGCTACTGTTGGAGTGCTATTAGTGATGGAAACTCTCAGTGCATTTCTACATGCTATGCGGCTTCACTGGGTAGAATTTCAGAATAAGTTCTTCGAGGGAGATGGTTATAAGTTTCAACCATTCTCATTTTGTCTTGATGACGAAGATGAGTGATGCTACTATTACTTTTTTGGATTTCAGTAGCTGCTGGGCTAGGAATATAACCTTTGACAACTTCCTCAACTGGCTTTGCATCTGTGTTGTTTATGTATAACATAGTTGGAGATCTACTGGTGTGGCAGGTCTGATTTTCGGTTGCCATCCTGATCGCTGGTAGCAGATTATGTACATTGACATCACTGCATGGTTGGATCCCATGTAAACAAGTCAAGCATACTGGAAGTTCTTTCTACATAGAATACGCGCTAGAAGTTGGTTATACACTATACATGTAATTCAAAGCTACCTACAATGAAATCTCGAGCCAAGTCACAATTTTGCTATTTGGTGCACCTGACGAGTTATGATTAATCTTGTAAAGTTTTGTAGGTAGTTAAAACAGTGCTCCATCTTAACTTCATATTCTTTAAATCTACAGGCAAGATTTGTATACCACTGATTATAGTCATTTATTAAATCATTATTATTTGTGATTTTTCCAAGTCCTTGCCATTCACATTTCACAATATGTAACATCGTAGTAACACGTGCCACTCCTTAAACTAAAGGCGTAGCATATTAGGGCAATTTTATCAAAACTAATACACCAGTCATACACAGCAATTTTATCTGTTAAACACAATAATGCTAGGATAAAGCAGCGTAAAACCAAAAGCGTACTTAGTTACATATGATTCCAGTTTTGCTTCCTAATATAAGTCACTCAATGCTCCTCGAGGACTACAGTTTAAGATAGATATAATGTAGAAGCTTTAAACAAATTCACCGCAATTGGAATTGCAGCAAACGTGTATTTACAAATGGATGTCGTCCACTAATAATACGGACAATGCCAACAAAGTCATCTCAACTTTACTGGGTAGATTGAATGTTCACAGCAGCTACAGTCGAGACCATGGAGTCTACACCACAGACATTGTGGCCTCGGCAGATTTTGTAGTAGCCGTGATCTCCCCAGTTAGCGCCCCATGAATTCTTAATGATCCAGTATGGCTTTTCCTTGAACCTTATAGGAGCATACCCAGCAGACCCATAGCCAACCAATAGCACTCCATGGTCCAAACTCCTCAAGCAGATCAATGGGCAAGAAACTCCACCAATATATGTTTGCATGGCACCTGCATGAATTCCCACTGCAACAAACAAAAAGAAAAACCATTTAAGCAACACCATATTGATTGATTGATTAAAAAGACGAGGCAAAATAATGAAACATTCCGGCATAGATCTATACCTGCAAGGGGACCATTCTTCACCAAATTGGCAGCAATTTGGTCTTCATTAAGGGGAACAACACTGAAGTTGGCGACTGTAGCAGCAACCTTACTTTTGTCAAATTTGCAGGTGCCACGATCAGTACCCGAGTAAGGGTAGTCTTCCTCACGCTGAATACCACCAGCCTTTAATACATACTCAAACGCATTATTCATCAAACCACCATTGCAGCCAGCGTCACATGAGTTACGTTCTTCAGGATCACACTGCAAAAAGAGAACAATGCATTAGAACCTTCACTTCAATACATAAAGATAAGCAGAAAGGCTTGGTCCTAAATGCTCAAAGAAACAAAAGGCAGAGCAGCATAGAAGCAATTATGACTACTTCATATTATAAATGGATCGCTAAGTACAAAACTCCCAAGTCCCAATAGCATTACTGATTACTGTCAATCCCTTCTTCTAGCATTACATAGCAGATGGATTCAGTATCCGCCAAGGGCCACGTCAATGCAAACTAATATAAAGTACCTAGCTTGGTTTTAAGTAAGAATGCTGGAAGCATGAGCAGCTAATCAAGATCATGTGCACATCAATGGTGTACATATATAGGCATGAAAACCTGAGTTGTCCATTTCAGGCAAGACATAGTACCCCATCAAATAATATGTATGCATCACATGTTACAAGCTCAAGAAGAATAAAAACAAGCGTACTGGTGGGGTTTAAACTTTCAATAAGATTTTTTACTGTTCAGAGATGTATAAAGTCCCAAACAATATACAGACAACATGTGGGATAAGAGTTGCACAGTGTCCTTCCTAGAAGATGCCTTATTTGTTTCTTTTCTACGCTCATTCATAAAGTCATAGTAACTTTGCGAAAAATATACAACTGACAACTCTCTTACATTAGGACTGTAATTTGATACCTTTCTTCTAATATAAGAAAAAATCGGGAATACAACTAAGAAATAAAGAGTAATGGGACAGAGCATCATCAAGAAACAAAACACTATCTTTATAACATCATAAGCTTATATTTTTCGACTATAATGTTAATAAATTTAAAACCCATCCATCCATTCATCCAACAAGTTTATACTCCGTACTTCGTATTAGCTTATACTACATCAACATAAACATTAGAACATCATCATCAAACAAGACCATGTATCTACATAAGTACATAACATCATAAGCATATATTTACCACCACGAAAAAATATCGAGAAACTTAGCATCCAAAATTATCCTAAGCTAATAATCATCATAGCATATACACATATAGAAACTGAATTCGAAGAAACAGCAAGAGCACTGACCTCATGGTCACAATCCACCAATTGTTGCTCACTCAGACTAACGAGTTTACCAGTTGCAAGATAATTAGCACCTTCTAATGCTCCTGTGGCACTGAAAGACCAGCATGATCCACATTGACCCTGAAATTTTTCCACAAAACACACATTATATCAAGTTGCAGTTATACTAATCCATTTACAATCGAAATTAATAAGAGTTGTTTAAGAGAATTATAAAGTCAACTATATATCATTCCTCTAAACTATCAAAAAATTAGTTAAACAGTATTAAAACTACTAGATATCATCATCAAAATCAACTATTCGTATCATATCATCGCCCCTTTTTAAACAATTTTGACTGTTTCGTTGATTCCTTATCTAATTTTCGAAGCATAATAACAATCCTCGCAATATTATTGCTAAATTTGACAAACAGATAAAGGTTTACAGCATCAAAATAATAATCAGATCATCAAAAGATAATTCCACAGATAAATCACAAAATTCACAGAAAAATAAAGCTGCAAAAAGATTAAATAATTTGAACTACTTCGTTCATTATTGATTGAATTTTTCGCAGCTTAATAGTTGATTCTCTCACAAAATTAGCTTATATTACTTTACAACATCAAAAAGTAAAATAAAGTAATCAGAAGATAATTCCACAGAAAAAACACAAAAATCACAGGAAAATAAAGCTGAAAAAAGATTAAACAAGCAAAAAATACAATGAATTTCAAGAATGAATACCTGATTTTTGACCTCAGTAACAGCACCATGTTCACGCCAATCAAAATCCTCAGGAAGACCATCAGTAGGCAAAACAGGAGCCTTATTCGCATCAGAAGGAAGTCGAAGCTTCCTCCTACCTCCTTTCAATCCAAGGTACTTCTCTCTAAACTCCTTCGGAGTAAGATCGGAAAACTTCGTAACACCATGAACAGCAGTAGGATCAATCGCCTGATGACGTTTCGCACGACGAAGATTAGCCCTAAAAATCGAGAATCGACGATCATGCTCTTCCTGAGATGAATACCTCTTGTTAAACTTCGATTTGAAGAGAGAGAAATGATGATCGGCGTTCAAGAGAAGATCGTCGTTGCTGTTTTCGACGGCGGTGGAGGTTTCGCCGGCGACTTCTCCGGCGACGACTTGCCGGATTATGATGTCGTCATCGGAAGTAGAGGTTGCGATGGCGGAGGAGAGAGAAAGGAGGAAGAGGAGAGAGAAAGTGAGAAGAGGAGACGACGCCATTGAAGGAAGAGGAGAGAGAAAGTGAAGGTTTGGTGGAGAGAGAAAGTGGAAGGAGTATTGTGTGGTGTTATATGATGGGTTGATGAGGCCGAGAAGATTGGGACGTTGAGCCGGTGTGATTTTGACACGTGTTGTGTTGAAATGATCAATGGTTGTTGATTGGAGAGAGATTATGGGGTGGGGTAAGGCGTAAGGGGGTTGGGAAATGGTTTGGTATACGCAAGCTGATATTTTCAAAGGATTGTTTAGATATTTTTTTATTTATTTTATGGATAATCATGTTAATATAAAGCCATTGAGTATAGTACACTAGTACTGGTATAATTTAATTAAGTACTGTAATTAATTATTTGATTTCGTATTATTTAATCAATTAGGGAGTAGTAGTTTATTATGTGACGTGTTCAAGAAAGTAAAAATCATTCATTCGGTCGCAAATGAATACACAATATATTTTTTGAGCCAAGTTACATTTAGTTGTTAGAGGTTTTAGGGTCGGTTCATTCCAGCTTAATTTCAGTTCAATTCAGCTCCAACGTGTATAGTTTAGTTCAGTTCTAGTCCAAAGAGCATAGCTCAGTTCAGTTCAACTTCTAATTTCCTTCTCTCATAAAATATTCATTTCAGCTCTACTCAGTTTAGTTCAACTCCAATCAGTTCAGTTCAGTAAATATGAACAACATCTTAGTTCAATAAGACGCCTTCTCTTTACCTAAAAAAAATCGAGTCAAAATCAACCTTATGGATTTGTCTAGTTGATAAAGACTTAAACTTACTTGATTTAGATAGATCAGATTCTAAGATTTTTCATTTTCATCCTTTACATATAGTTAGTTTGAATCAATTGAATACATGTACAAGAAAAGTTTAGAAGGAATAAAAACTCAACTCTTTTCCCATTGAAAAAAAAAAAAAAAAAAAAAAAAAAAAAAAAACCTAAAACAAATTCACCCTACCTATTCGCAAGACAACAATTGAGCTTTACTAGAGGCTTGTACTTTCAACTACAATATTTAATATCTTTATTTAATTAATAAGTAAGGAAATAATTAAAAGTTGATATTCTTAAAAATGCATAACAACGAATCTAATAAAAGCACACGTGAATATGTTGATTATTATAACTTATAAATACGAATCATTTATAATTATTGTCAATTGACAATTTTGTCCACTTAAAACGCGACATTTGACATTAATAATTGATCAAAAAGGTCAATATAGGCCAAGGACCGTTTTGGGAATAAACCCTTCATAGTTGGGATCATTTTGAATGAATTGATTAGAAGTTGGTATCTTTAAAAGTAGATTGCAAATCGATGGGGCTGTTGTCAATTTTTCCTAAGAAAAAAAAAGTATATATAAGCTCTTATGCATGAAAGCTCAATCTTGAGACTTGCCAAGTTCGGCTAAAGTATATATAAGCTCTTATGCATGAAAGCTCAATCTTGAGACTTGTCAAGTTCGGCAAAAGTATATATAAGCTCTTATGCATGAAAGCTCAATCTTGAGACTTGCCAAGTTCGGCTAGACTTCCATCTTAATTTTGAAGCAACAAAAATTCGTATTACACATAGGGTGAGTATGAGTTTGCAACATGTCATGTATTTCTCTCTTTGTTTTATGCTTTCATGTATAATGCAACATTGAGGAAAATTTGGTAATTTAATTTGTTATATATTTGGTGTTAATTTCTTAATTACATCCGGTTGGTTCAATTTGCAACAATAAAATCAAACAATATATCCAAAATTAATAATTTGGGAGAAATTAATCCAAATTCAATCACAACCCCTACTTGTTTGAACTTGAGAACATGGTGACCTAAGCCTAATAATCATGATTCAATTAAAAATCAATCCAACCCGAGTTAACCTAGAAAATTGAAATCAAAATCCAACTTAGAAATAATCCGACCTAGAGATAATCCGACCCAAGCATGTCCGAATTTACATATCCCGACCTAAATCCAACTCAAATTATGGAATGAATGACCAAATTTATACTGACCCGACCTAAACCCTACTCGAACTGCGGAATGGACAGATCTTGCACAAATCCGTAGCTAGAAAGCCCCAAATAGAGAACCAAAGACCAACAAAAAACAAACCAGTCCAACACTTTTCTTTCTTCTCAAAATCCTGACTAAAGTCTCTTCACCCAAACTGCCGAAATTCAGGGGAGAGAGAGAAAATCACCAGAGCAAAAAACTAAAAATCACTTTCTACTTCTTCAACTACAAAAACTCCATTTTTTGTAATTGCTTCAGAAAAGCTTGAACAAACATAGATATGGAGGAAGAAAACAGTGAGATTAACAATGGCGTAGTTGATACAGGAAAGGCTGAAAGATCGGTTTGGTTGATGAAATGCCCACTTGTAATTTCTAAGTCGTGGCAATCACGCGCTTCATCTTCCGACCCTCAACCCGTCGCTAAGGTTGTTCTCTCGCTCGATCCTCTTCGACCTGATGATCCTTCCGCTGTTGAGGTTTGATTTCTATCTATTCCTTTTTTTCTTGAGCTGAATTTGTTGTAAAGGTTTAATCTTTATGTTGTTACAAGTGTTTGAGGTTTATTTTTAGGTTTTAATTGAGGTTTTATTGTTCTGAATGAAAATTGGTTGGGTTTTGAATTTTTGATTGATTAGGGGTTTTCAGCTGAATTGAGTTAAGTAGGATTGTGTTTGGGATGAAATTAATTAGGTTTTATATGAGATTGAGTATAATTTGGAGGTTTTAATTTGGTTTTGAGTGATTGTAGTTGTGAAAATCTCTAATCTTGTATATGTTGTAAGAGATTTTTGCAATTTATATCTTTGTAACATTAAAGAAATCAACTTTAGGTTAAAAGTTACATTTGAAACAAATTGAGCAGGGTGATTTATCTGGAAAGATGTAAGGAGAAGTATACTGTGTTCATCCTTTAAGAACTTTATGGGCACAGCCGTAATTGAGATAGTGATGAGAATTTGGGAATTATTGGAAACATAGAGGGTGGTGGTTGTTCTTTCTTTCATGGTAGGAGGTTGTGTTTAGCTAAGAAAAGTGTGTTGTTAGAGTTCGATTTTTGTTTGACATGCCTTTTATGTAATGGTTTCGTATGTGAATGACATAATAATTTGTTTGCATTTGCGTTGAGCAGTTCACTATGGAGATGAATGGCTCCGACATGGGTCCGAGGAGCTACTCCTTAAATATGTTTAAGGACTTCGTTCCCATGAGCATTTTCTCGGAGAGTCAAGGTGAGGTTTAATATATTGGTTCACTTTCTCTTTGCATTCTCTCTTTAATTTCGTGTTTTCTGCTTTCTCTCTAATCATGTAAGTAGCAATTTATGCTCTGATTAATTTATGGGAGTTTGCCATTGCTAATCAGTTGATCCATAGTTTAATATTGGATAGTAACTTTAACTGAGGGATTAATAGCTATATCAGAACTTTTCTTAAATCCTACGTAGTATATTGCAACATCACCTCAGAATCTGCACCATGTTTGATAACTAGGTAAAATTAATGTTACATTGTGGGTAAACAATTTGAAGGGGGGAGGGGGGCTCTATGTTTAGTCTAATAACAGTTACATCTTTAGGTGTGGTTTCCCGTTTTATTGTTTTTGGACCACTCATTCATAGGGTTATGGAAAAGGCCGCAAGGGTTTTAGTACTTATTATGAGTACTTCATTGCATAGCCAAAATTTCTGGGATGCTAGGAATTCATGAAACGGCACAAAGAACCTAACATGTGGTATGCTGGGTTATAGAAAGTAGGTAGCCTTCAACTAGGACTAGGAGCAACCCATTAAGTAATGTTCATGAGTTTTCTTCGTTCTATCTTTAAATCCCTGTTTGTATTTATTAGCACTTCTGCCTATGTCCCCAACCCTAAAAAAATTAAGAGTATATAGAAGGAAAAAAGAGAAAAAAGAACATCTTTTTTGGTTGCATTAGACTAGTGTGCTTCGGTATCCACTTTTGACTGATGGAAAGCATCTCTCTTTTGTCCCTCCTGACCAAACCCAAAAAATGGAATTCAGAGAATCATTTATTGAGTTGACTATTTGTTTGATCATTGTGTACTTGTCACCAATATTTGTTTGCACACATTGTAATTTGTAATATTCTTTCCTTGGAAACCCTTTTTAATTTTTGTTCTGGTAATTATAATGAAACTTTGCTCATATATAGTTCAGTATAGGAATCAAGGAAGATAAATTGATAATATTTGATAAGGTTAATTTTTTACCTGATAGAATTAGATAAATTTACCGATAAGAAGTTCATATAAGTTTAAATTGAAGTTTAGTTCAAGGCTGATATGTTTGTATAAGGGTCGTTTTAGAGCTTATAAGTTAAGATGAATCTAGTTCAAGGCTTATAATCTTAGTTCAAAACTCAAGGCAAGTGTTTTTAAGTAATTAAATTCAGGGATATCTACTATCTAGTGACAGGTGAGTAACTTTAGTCTATATTTTAAGGTGGTTTACCACTCTCCCATATCCTCAATTCCCTTCTGTTTATTCTAAATGGTCGGGTGCTTCATTGCTTAGCTTTTTGCTGTGGTATTATGATCCATGATTATCTAGTATTACTATGCATAAGACTATAATTACAAATTTTAGATTTTACCACTTCTACATTTGTAAGACCATCACTTTGCTATTGTTGTAACCAACATATCTTTCTAATTTTTTTTTGCTACCTCTTTTAAGACTCTGTATTCAGACCTTTGCATATTGGTTGGATCTTATTGTTCTTAGACCTCTCTTTATTTGTGGGTTGCCTGTGTAATTGTAATATTTGCTCCTGTAGGCAAGGTTGCTGTGGAAGGCAAAGTTGAGCATAAATTTGACATGAAGCCCCATAATGAAAACTTTGAGGAGTATGGAAGATTGTGCCGTGAAAGGACAAATAAGTCCATGATTAAGAACAGACAGATTCAGGTAAGGCATTTGTGTTAGTAAGTGTCTGTCTTCCCTTTTGTTCATTTCCTTTGCATTCCCAATCTTTTGCTGGAAGTTCTATTTGATTATGGGGAGACTAAGCTTTTTATGGTTCCTTGACATCTTAAACAGGTGATTGATAATGACCGTGGTGTACACATGCGGCCTATGCCTGGGTTGTTTGGACTTGGTACTACTTCTAAGGTACGACTGCATTATTGTGCTCTGTCTCATTAATTCTCTCTGTTTATGATGCTTTGCTGCATATCTATATGGTAGCCTCATTTCTTTCTATGTTTGGTCCTTTTATTGGTTGTTGATATTTAATTTATATATATGTTTTTTTAATTGTATCTACTACATTTTTTAGAATATTGATCTTGTTGCTCATGTTGAAATTTTGATTGTTAAATGCAATCTGTACAACTCATTTGTACTTTCCAAACAATACTTAGGTATCACATTCTTATATTAGTTTCCTCTGTAATCCTTGTAGTAAATATTGTTTTGATTACTACTCCCTCCTTCGGTCCTTCCTAAAGAAATTTCCACATTACTATCCTTGGTTGGTACAAGGAAAACTTCCAACTTTTTCCCATTTTGACTCTCCATCATGTCTATACCTTTTCATTTCTTTCAAAACTGTTATTTTTGCTCTCATCATCTAACTCAGATGATTTGCATTTACATTAGTATATGTTACTAGATTTTGTAAAACACATGCCTAAGTCAGTCATGAGGTTCTTTTTAAGATGGAGGGCCTTGAATTATTTTACTATGCTCTTCCTCTCTCCTTTTGCCTAATGGTTATCATAACTGTTGTGTCATCAGTATCTTGCCCATAGTTCAGGTTTCAAATTAAAACTTATCGAAAGATTGAACTGTATATAATTTTGTTTCAAATATGCCGAGTGCCTCGAATGAGTCAAAGGTCAATATTTTATATACTCCTCCTATTTCCTGAATTCCAACAATTTGCCTTCACGCTTGCCAACACACAATTTTGACTATGAATATTCTCCGTATTTTCTTTTCTATTAGTAGAACTATTTATATCTCAATGATTTGCCTAAAGGCATAGGCTTTCAGAGGCTAGCTTCATACTTATCTTCATGACATTTTCCTTAACAATCCTATTGCAATGGATTTAGTTACTAAAATGAACCGCCATGACACCACCATGGCACCACCTAACAGGGAGATATAGTTCCTCTATACATTCCCCCATCTTTACTCAGTTCTACCTTTTATTTCTACCTTGTGCATGTCAGCCTTTCCAAAGGGTTCGCCATTTAAAGGCCCTGTTGAAATGTATTTGACCTTATTGCTTTGAGTGAATATGGTAACATCTTGTTGTTTTAGTGGTTTTTGGGAGCCGAGGGAGGGTTATTCAAAGCCACAAAACCCTTTTTTTAGGCTACCATCTAGTGTCTTTCTCACTCTGGTGAGGTGGTTGGTGTACGTCATCTCTGGTGCCTGCTCTGGCTGGCTTATATTGTTGGTTTTGTACCTTTGTTTACCTCATGTCGTTATTCTTCTGTCAAAACTAACATTTTGGAATCACATCATTCACATGCATAGTTCACAAAGTGTGAACGTGTGATTCCCAAAAGATTGGCTATTTAAGTTACCTTCATCTGAGTTCTTAAAAAAATCAGAATAATATGTTTTTCTTGATATTTTATAGGAGAAGAAAAAGACAGCACCAGTTAAGCCTGTAGAGATGAAGAGAACCAGAAGGGATCGTGGAGAGCTGGAGGACATCATGTTTAAGCTATTTGAAAGGAAGCCTAACTGGGCACTAAAGCAATTGGTCCAAGAAACTGACCAACCTGCTGTAAGCTTCTTTCTAGTTCAATTATGCAAAGACCCCCATCCTCATTTATTTTATGTCGCTGGCAGACTCTCAAAGATGAGCACTAAGCAGTATCTATGCTGAGGTCTTTCAGAGTAGGGGTGTCAAATAGGTCATTTTCATAGGTTTGGCTCGCATTAAATTAGTTTGGGTCACATTCAGGTGGTGGGTTATTTACTCCTATTCTGGTTTATTTCAATAGGGCCATATTTGGATTTTGATGATTATGCTATCCAAAGTAGTCATTACCTTATTGGCATGGGTGATGTCCCTGGGGATTGTATGTAATTGTAATATATATATATTTTTTTTTAAAATTTAATTGAATGAAATTGTCAAGTATTCAAAGACTGGATCAAACCGAGATTAATGGATTAATTATTTGCACATTTTAAACTAAATATTGCTTGTAAATGTGATTGAATATAATTATTAGTCTCTATACGTTACTCATTGTCGATTAATTTGGAAGTTTTATTTTTTGAAAGGTTTGTCTATTTTTCATCCTAGGAGTACAAAAGATCTACAAGATACTGAGTATCATAGGTTGGTGTAACCAATTAAGCGACCAAATTGTATAAATTAATTGACAAGTCTTTTTCATGTAAATTTGGAAGTCGTTTTTGGTGTGTTGAAGTTATGAGGGTGTGTTGCCATATCATTTAGAAAGGAGGTGGCATGTAGGATGATAACATTTTTTTTTAACTCTGGTTCGGGTTTTAGGAATACTGTAAGTTTTGTATGAAATATCAATCAGTATCAGACTATCAGTCATACTTATGACTCTGACTCTTGTTTGGATCAAAATCAAGTTATCTAGTTTTAAACTCTGACTCTTGTCTATTTCTTTTTCAGCAATTTTTGAAAGAAATTTTGAATGAGCTATGTGTATACAACAAAAGAGGAACGAATCAAGGTACTTATGAGCTTAAGCCCGAATACAAGAAAGCAGTGGATAATACTGGAGCTGACTAAGTCTTCTCTTTGTGTTGTACAATTTGATGTATCATGGTCCTGGAGCTAACAATTACCACAGCAGAAATTTCCCAACCAAACCTTATGTTTGGAGACGCGGTGGAAGTGAAACTGCTGTATGTTGAGTTTAATTTTACCAATGTTCACCATATAGACTTGACATATAGTTGCCTCATGTTTCCCTTACATAAGAAGCCTAAATGTTAAGTACTCACACGATGGTGGTGCATGTAAATTATACCCTTCCTTATTGTTCTCTTCCTCTTTTTAACCTTTGTATTTGGTTGCTTGTCTTGGTCGAAACAAAGGATTACATATAGGCAGAAAACTTCATTTTAATTCACAGTTTATGTATAAGCTTGAGATTAAAGAACAGACTAGCGATTCAATGTTCGCTCTTGTAACATATAGGCGTGGGTTCATTGAATTTCTCCTACTACTTTCTCTGTTTGGATGAAATGTAAAACTCATCTTACTGGGCTAGGTGTAGGCACCAAGCATGTTTCATCAAGGCCTTGGCTGGATTTGGACTAGCTTAATACCAGATTGACTCGGCGCCAGTTAGACCAGTTGGCTCAATTCCTTAGTGCAAGCTAGTCCAGTTTTGGCCTATGCTATACATTTTTTTTTTTTGAATAATTCGCGCATTTGAGTGATTATAGGGCACAAATAAGTTTTCAAAAGGAAATTGAGATCACATAAGAAAATTGTGGAAAATATTTCAAACAACCATTACATAGCTATTGAAAATAATGGGAGTGAATATTTGGATGGCAAACCTCCCCCAACATATAAACCCATGAGTTAAGATTTTGTTGGAAGTGTTGCTCTTAAGTTAGACAATGGTTCTAGGGATTTCATGTGCAGATGCAATTATTTCTCGAATATCATCATTATGCGTTCATATTTGTCAATTATAAATCCAATCAATGAAATATTTGGCTACAAATAACGCGCAAGGCAAAATTGAAATTATTCTTCGCAGTGTGAAATTTTGAATTATTGTTTGATTATCGGGTTTGAGTAGAGCTGTTAATTCGGGTAAACGGGTCAACTTTGGGTCGGGTAAGAGTGGGTCAGGTCAACTCGACTCGGGTCAATTCAGATTAATTCTATAACCTATGCGGGTCGGGTTAGTGTTGGGACATGCTTGAGTCGGGTGTCAAAAAGAAATGATATTTTATTAGATACACCTCAGAGTCATATAATGACGTTTGAAACCATAAATGACCATTATATGTTGTCATAAATGTTCGTTGTAGGCTTGAGTTAATGAAATAAGTGCAAGTTGTAAAGCGGTAAATTGATCGTTTAAATGCCAATTGGATGGTTCCACCCACCTAATTAGACTACCGGAGAGTATTAGGAAACATGGTAAATATTTCGGCAATTTTTATTTTTGGGCAAAAACAAGTCAAAAAATTCTAAAATTGAAAGCTAATATCCACGCTTTTTGTTTTGAAGTTTCGGGGTCTAGTGTCTTAAAGCTTTGAGATTTTAGGGGATACATCTCGAGGTCATATAATACTGTTTTAAAAAGTAAATGATCATAATATGTTGTCATAAATTTTTGTGGTAGGCTTGAGTTAACTAAATCGGTGCAAGTTGTAAACTGGTAAATTCACCATTTAAAGGCAAATTGGATGGTTACACCCAGCTAATTGGATTCACGGAGGGTATTAGGGACCATGGTAAACATTTCAGCAATTTTTATTTACATGCGAAAAACAAAGTCAAAAAATTCCAAAATTTAAGGTTAATTTCCACGCTTTTTGAGAAATTTTGGAGGTTTCGAGGCCCGGTGTCGAAAATCCTTGAGATTTTAGGAGATACATCTCGGGGTCATATAATGCCGTTTGGAACCATATATGATCATTATATGTTGTCATAAATGTTCGTGGTAGGCTTGAGTTAATGAAATCGGTGCAAGTTGCAAACCGGTAAATTGGCCGTTTAAAGGCAAATTGGATGGTTCCACCCATTTAATTGGACTCCTGAATGGTATTAGGGACCATGGTAAAAATTTCGGCAATTTTTATATACGGGCGAAATAAAAGTCAAAAAATTCCAAAATTGAAGGCTAATATCCACTTTTTTGAGAAATTTTTGGAGGTTTCGGGACCTAGTGTCGAAAAAACTTGAGAATTACGGAATATATATCGGGATTATATAATGTCGTTTGAAACCATTTATGATCATTATATGTTGTCATATATGTTATTGGTAGGCTTGAGTTAATGAAATCCGTGCAAGTTGTAAACCGATAAATTGTTGTTTAAAGACAAATTTGATGGTTCCACCAACCCAATTGTACTCTCGGAGGATATTAGGGACCATGGTAAATATTTCGGCAATGTTTATTTTCGAGCGAAAAAAGTCAAAAAATTCCAAGATTGAAGGCTAAGATCCATGCTTTTTGAGAAATTTAGGAGGTTTCGAGGCCCGGTGTTGCAAAGCCTTAAAATTTTTTGGGATACATCTAGGGGTCATATAACGCCGTTTGGAACCATTTATGATCATTATATGTTGTCATAAATGTTCGCGTTAGGCTTGATTTAATGAAATCGTTGCAAGTTGTAAATCGTTAAATTGGCCATTTAAAGGCAAATTGGATGGATACACCCACCCAATTGGACACCCGGAGGGTATTAGGGATCATGGTAAAAATTTCGGCAATTTTTATTTCCTTGCGAAAAAAGTAAAAAAATTCCTAAATTGAAGGTTAACATCCATGTTTTTTTTAGAAATTTCGAAGGTTTTGGGGCCAGGTGTCGAAAAGAAATGAGATTTTATTAGATACATCTCAGGGTCATATACTGATGTTTGAAATCATAAATGACCATTATATGTTGTCATAAATGTTCGTTGTAGGCTTGCTTGATTTAATGAAATAATTGCAAGTTGTTGTAAAGCGGTATATTAGTCGTTTAAATGCAAATTGGATGATTCCACCCACCTAATTGGACTACCGGAGGATATTAGGAACCTTGATAAATTAAGATTTCGGCAATTTTTATTTTTGGGCGAAAAAAATTCAAAAATTTCCAAAATTGAAGGTTAATATCCACGCTTTTTGAGAAATTTTTGAGATTTCGGGGCTCGGTTTCGAAAAGCTTTGAGATTTTAGGGGATACATCTCGAGGTCATATAATACTGTTTTAAACAACAAATGATCATTATATGTTGTCATAGATGTTAGTAGTAGGATTGAGTTAATGAAATCTGTGCTAGTTGTAAACCGCTAAATTGTCGTTTAAAGACAAATTGGATGGTTCCACCAACCCAATTGGACTCCCGGAGGACATAAGGGACCATGGTAAATATTTCGGCAATGTTTAATTTCGAGCGAAAAATGTCAAAAAATTCCAATATTGAAGGCTAAGATCCATGTTTTTTGAGAAATTTGGGAGGTTTCGAGGCCCGGTGTCGAAAAGCCTTGAAATCTTTTGGGATACATCTGGGGGTCATATATCGCCGTTGGGAACCATTTATGATCATTATATGTTGTCATAATGTTCGCGGTAGGTCCATTCAAAAAAAAAAAAAGTTTGCGGTAGGCTTGATTTAATGAAATCGTTGCAAGTTGTAAACCGTTAAATTGGCTGTTACAAGGCAAATTGAATGGTTCCACACACCCAATTGGACACCCGGACGGTATTAGGGACCATGGTAAAAATTTCGGCAATTTTTATTTCTGGGCGTAAAAAAGTTAAAAAATTCAAAAATTGAAGACTAATATCCACGCTTTTTGAGAAATTTTGGAGTCTTTGGGGCCCGGTTCTAAAAGTCTCAAAATTTTAGGGAATACATCTCGGGGTTATATAATGACGTTTGGAACCATATGTGATCATTATTTGTTGTCATAAATGTTCGTTGTAGGCTTGAGTTAATGAAATCGGTGCAAGTTGTAAACCAGTAAATTGGTCGTTTAAAGGCAAATTGGATGGTTCCATCCACCCAATTGGACCACCAGTGCGTATTAGGGACCATGGTAAACATTTAGTCAATTTTTATTTCCAGGAAAAACAAGTCAAAAAATTCCTAAATTGAAGGCTAATATCCACGTTTTTTGAGAAATTTCGAAGGTTTCGAGGCCAGGTGTCGAAAAGAAATGAGATTTTATTAGATACATCTCGGGGTTATATAATGTTGTTTGAAACCATAAATGACCATTATATGTTGTCATAAATGTTCGTTGTAAGCTTGCTTGAGTTAATGAAATAAGTGCAAGTTGTAAAGCGATAAATTGGCCGTTTAAATGCAAATTGGATGATTCCACCCGCCTTATTGGACTACCGGAGGATATTAGGAACCATGGTAAAGATTTCGGCAATTTTTATTTTCGGACGAAAAAAAATTCAAAAATTTCCAAAATTGAAGGCTAATATCCACGCTTTTTGAGGAATTTTTAAGGTCTCGGGGCCTGGTGTCGAAAGCTTTGAGATTTTAGAGGATACATCTCGAGGTCATATAATACCGTTTTAAACAATAAATGATCATTATATGTTGTCATAAATGTTCGTGGTAGGCTTGAGTTAATGAAATCGGTGCAAATTATAAACTGGTAAATTCACCATTTAAAAGCAAAATGGATGGTTTCACCCACCTAATTGGACTCCCAGAGGGTATTAGGGACCATGGTAAACATTTTAGCAGTTTTTTTTTTTGAGCGAAAAAGTCAAAAATTCCAAAATTTAAGGCTAATATTCACGCATTTTTAGAAATTTGGGATGTTTCGATGTTCGGTGTCGAAAAGTTTTGAGATTTTAGGGATACATATCGGGGTCATATAATGTCGTTTGGAACAATATATGATCATGATATGTTGTAATAAATGTTCATAGTAGGCTCGTGTTAATTAAATCGATGCAAGTTGTAAACCGGTAAATTGGCCGTTTAAAGGCAAATAGGATGGAACCATATTAGGGGCCATGGTAAACATTTCGGCAATTTTTATTTCCGGGCAAAGAAAAGTCAAACTTCCAAAATTGAAGGCTAATATCCGCGCCTTTTGAGAAATTTCAAAGGTTTTGGGGCTGGTGTCGAAAAGAAATGAGATTTTAGGGGATACATCTCGGGGTCATATAATGCCGTTTGGAACCATAAATGATCATTATATGTTGTCAAAAATGTTCGTGGTAGGCTCGAGTTAATGAAATCGGTGCAAGTTGTAAACCGTTAAATTGACTATTTAAAGGCAAATTGGATGTACACACCCACCCAATTGGACTCCCGGAGAGTTAGGGACCATGGTAAACATTTCAGCAATTTTTATTTTCGAGCGAAAAAAAGTTAAAAAATTTCAAATTTTAAATCCATGGTTTTTGAGAAATTTGGGATGTTTTGAGTCCCAGTGTCGAAAAGTTTTGAGATTTAAGGGGATACATCTCGGGGTCCTATAATGTCGTTTGGAACCATATATGATCATTATATGTTGTCATAAATGTTCGTAGTAGGCTTGAGCTAATTTAATTGGTGCAAGTTGTAAACCGGTAAATTGGCCGTTTAAAGGCAAATAGGATGGTTTCACCCACCCAATTGGACTCCTGGAGGATATTAGGGATCATGGTAAAAATTTCGGCAATTTTTATTTCCGGGCGAAGAAAAGTAAAAAAATTCCAAATTTGAAGGCTTTTTGAGAAATTTTGGAGGTTTCGGGGCCCGCTGTCGAAAAGCCTTTAGATTTTAGGGGATACATCTCGGGGTCATATAATGCCGTTTTGATCCATATATGATCATTATTTGTTGTCATAAATGTTCGTGGTAGGCTTGAATTAACGAAATCAATGTAAGTTGTAAACCGGTAAACTGGTCGTTTAAAGGCAAATTGGATGGTTCCACCCACCCAATTGGACTCCCAGAGAATATGTGGGACCATGGTAAACATTTCGGTAATTTTTATATCCAGGCGAAAAATGTCAAAAAATTCCAAAATTGAAGGCTTGATATCCACGCTTTTTGAGAAATTTTGAACGTTTCGGGACGGGTGTCGAAAAACATTGAGATTTTAGGGGATACATCTCGGGGTCATATAATGCCGTTTGGATCCATATATGATCATTATATGTTGTTATAAATGTTTGTGGTAAGCTTGAGTTAATGAAATCAGTGCAAGTTGTAAACCGGTAAATTGGTCGTTTAAAGGCAAATTGGATGTTACCACCAAGCTAATTGGACTCCCACAAGTTAATAGAGACCATGGTAAACATTTCGGCAATTTTTATTAGTGGGTGAAAAAAAGTCAAAAAAATTCCAAAATTGAAGGCTAATATCTACGCTTTTTGAGATATTTTGGAGGTTTCGGGTAGAGCTGTCAATTCGGGTAAACGGGTCGGTAAGAGTGGGTCGGGCCAATTCGGATTAATTCCATAACCTATGTGGGTCGGGTTTGGGTTGGATCATTCTTGATTTGGGTCACGTCGGGTCATACTTCTTATCGGGTTAATAAAGGTCATATTTCATTTGGGTCGGGTGAACAATAGGTCGGGTTTAATCGTGTTTTCACGGGTTAGGGTAATTCTCGGGTTCGGTTCAAGTCAATAATTTGCGGGTTAGAATTAGGTCGGGTCATTCTCGGGTTTGAGTCGGGTTTGGTTCAAGTCAACAATTTGCGGGTTATAATCAGGTCGGGTCATTTTCAAGTCTGGTTATTCTCGAGTTCAAGTCAGGTTCGTTTCAAGTAAATAATTTGCTGGTTATAATCATCTTGGGTCATTTCCAAGTCGGGTCATTCTCGGATTCAAGTCGGGTTATGTTCAAGTCAATAATTTGCAGGTTACAATCAAGTCGGGTCATTTCCAAGTCAGGTCATATTCGGGTTCAACTAACTATAAATATACTAGGGAACTATAGTTTATAATTTAGGAAGATTATTATCTTCTTTGACCATACAACAAATATATACTATATTTAACTCTTAAATTTGAGGATGATGCTCCTTTCTTTTGCTGGCCTGGACCGACTAGGTCTCCTTAGAAAAAAAAATGCTTTGATCAACAACAATAAGGTGGTCTAAATTACATTTAAGGTGATTTGAAATCGGGTCAGGAACAATTTGGGTTGAATTTAGGTCGGGTCAATAACAAGTCGTGTTGATTTCGAGTCGGGTTAGTAACGAATCGAGTTGAATTTTTGGGTCGCGTTAGTAATAGGTTCGGTAAAATTCAGGTCGGGTCAATAACAAGTCGAGTTGAATTTGGGTCAGGTCAATAACAAGTCGAGTTGATTTCGGGTCGTGTTTGTAACAAGTTGGGTTAAATTCGGGTCGGGTTAGAAATGGGTCGGGTTGAATTCAGGTCAGGTTAGTAACAAGTCAGGTTAAATTCAGGTTTTGACGGGTTAAAACGGGTTTGGGTCAATTTCGGTTCAAGCCGGGTTCGGTTCAGGTCAATAATTTACGGGTTACATTCGGATCGGGCCATCTCCAGGTCAGTTCATGTTCGGGTTCGGGTCTCACATACTCTAATCAACTCGGGTTTAGGGTTGGTTTCAGCCTTTCAGGTCGGGTCAGGTCGAGTTTGGGTCACTATTTTTTCGGGTTTAGATGGGTCTTAATAATCGTGTTTGAGTCGGTATTTCGGATCGGGTCAACTTTTCACAGTTCTAGGTTTGAGTAATCAAATTGCTGTTGGAATGTTTTTATTTTGAAATTGTGGTGTATTTCAGTATTTATTGGCTCTAGCGTATTAGATGATTAATTTTTTTTTAACCCTTTAGTATTTTAAGCTTTGTCCCATATTATATTGCAATCGGACTCTAATTGCACGTTATAAGTAAAACACGTGTTAGTAGCGAATATTTTCTGTTATTATTATATATTGAATATTAAAAACCTCATTGGGTCACATCCACATATTTGATTATTTTCATACTTCTCAATTATTCTCTTTGAATAAGTATTAATTGTAACACCCGTAAATCTTTCACCGTTAAAAATAATACTTCGTATGACTAATCAATCTTATCAATGTACTAAAGTTTCTTATGAAAGATTCCCACATCATTGTCTATTCCCATATTTTGCATGATGCATGAAGTTAATAGGCTTATTAGAAAGCTAATTTACATCTTTACATAAGGTAAAATTGCATGGCCTTAAGCTTTGATAAAGACAAATCATGGAAAGAAAATAGTTTAACTAACCAATAAATTGACTGAAAAGAGTTCACTTACCAAGTGCTAAAGTTGAATTGAAAACATGCAAAAAACTGTCTTGATTTGAGCTTTACCAAAAAACTCTAGATGAGCACAAATGGGCACTTTTGATGTGTTACCCACTAATTTGGTATGTCAGTAACACCAGCATATTCATTCTTTGCAAGAAAATAAACGTACGATATGAGAATATTCCTTCACGCTAACTATATGGAAGATTCTTTAAAAGTGTTTTCTTATCTCTTTAACTTTAATTCATGTCTGTCCTCTTTTATTTTTCCCATTGAGATGAGGTTAATTTATAATTTTTGATTGACATGAGTTAATAAAAAAAAGAAAATAATAGGTTAAATAAAGTGGATGTAAGAGTAAATAGTCTAATCTAGTCGTGTATGATCATTTGTAATACGAGACAAACACAAAGGAACAAACCAAAAAAAAAATGACTCAAACAATTTATTTTTTTTGAGGAAAAAAAAAGACACAAACATTAAGGGACAAAGAAAGTTTTTATGACTATTTATTACTTATTATTGATTTTGTATGTGGTGGCCAATTAGTTTATACTTTGTATTTGTTAAACCACATAGAAAATACTCACACTTAAGATCGAATCTTGTCTATATCATTATGTCATTTATGACTCTCTACACTAAATTAAACCCGTAATCCTTACTATTAAATAATTTTACAAGGATATTCATCCAATTCTATCATCCCACGATTGAATGAAAGATTTAAGAGAGGGAGGTGCCAACTTGGGGGGACATTACTTGAAGCAATTAGAGATGCCAAAGAGGTACTCCCACAACTTTGGACCCCCAAAAATTAAAAAAGTTGCAAATTTTCAGCTTTTTTTAAGTCATGGGAAACATTTTCATTGTGATTTCATATAATACGTGACTGCCAAAATATGTTAACCAACAAGTGAAGGTGGATTGTGGGGTAGAACATACGGAGTATATGATATGAGAGCTTGATGAGATTAGAGTCTACTAATGTATAATGATGAAAGTGATGATATTTTTAGGGTATCTAATGAAGGCAATCCAATCAAAATTTGACCACCTTCAAGTCTTTATCATTGAGATTGAACTTCAGTTAACTATCATAGGGATTATAGATGATCTATGAATCTAGATAATAAGTAGCTACTCCAATTAACTATCATAGGGCTTATCGATAATCTAGTTATTGATGATAATCTTTTGTAACCAATTACATTGAGCGTTGGGTTTGTGTATTTTGTATGGGATCGTAAATGTAAACAATCGATAATATATGTTGCTAATGGTTACGATTATAGGATGAGTACATAGGTCACAAAAGTATTTGAGTTGCGAATTTTATTTTGATTAATTAGTCATGTTTGTTTATGCTATTTCACTTCCAATCCTCTTCCACTGATGTCAGTAAGTTAGGGAGGAGGGTAGACAAAAACAAGAGCTCTCCAATTTTAACATATTTGATATTACAATGGAACCCTAGTGGCATGCACTTCTGTAACATCGAATACTTCAGAAATTTTCTCAAATATCTAAGGTCATAATAGTATTATTGCGCGCACAATTATTAGAACTTATTAAAAAGTTGTGTGAATATCAACAAGTCTAAATTGGTTAAAAATTTAATTGATGAACATAAGTTCATCATCAAACATATTAGGGAAAAACTTATTATCAACTTTGTTTTATATCACCTCATTTAACCCGTTCAAAAAAAAAAAAATATCACCTCATTTAAGAATTCCAAATATACTCCTGTACAATTTACAATTATTTTGTACAAATCATGTAAACTACATTATGTGAAATCTTAAACATCATTCCAACATTTCAATAATTATGAATTACTTTTTTCTAACATTGATTTGACCTAAATAAGACCCTATGTCCACCGATAAAACTAAAATCCATGACTAGATAAATAGAAATAGTGTAGCTTGCTATATGGTGTTAGAACTCAGAAGTATACAAAAAATGAGACGAGCTAATGTGAGAGGAAGGGCAAATTGTAATTTCATTTGAGTGGCCTCCCCTACAATTAAGGTTGTTAATTGGTCCAAGATTGGACCTGACCGAAAATTAGAATTTTTAGAATCGAAAACCAGACCGATTAAGCTAGGACCAAACTTGGGCCGGACCGGACCGCTTCAGATCGATTAAAGATTTTTTTAAAAAAAGAATTCTAATTTTTTTAATATTTTTATGGAAAACTTGAAAAAAGTAAAGGAAAATCTACACTCTAACGTTTTTTGTTTGTTTGTATATTTAGTACAAAAAACTCATAAATTTAAAGTTTTCTAAGCTTATTAAGGTAATCTTAACCATTATTTAAGGTTTCACGCATATTTTTAATAAAAAAACTGGCACGGTCCAAGACCGGCTAGAGTTTTGGATCATACCGAAAAAATAAATTTCTAGACCCGAAGACCGGATCGATTAGTTTGGTCTGGTTCTGTTCGGTGTGGGGTGGGTCCGAGGTGGTCTGGTCCATTTTTTTGGTCCGAACCGATCTATGAACACCCATACCTACAATACCTCATATTGTCCTCATCTATGGAACAATTAAAAAAAAAACATTATTATTTATTTATTTATTTCTTTTATCTAGACTTTTTCTGAACGATTTCCCTAAAAATTGTTGAATTGTAAATTAATTTCCTATTTGCGTTGGTCTAAAAACTTATTCCCACAATATTGTCCACGTAGGTTTGGTAGATTTTTTTTTTTTTGTAAAGAACCGCTAACGGTGATAGCGGTTCTATACTTATAAAACCGCTAATGTCGTTAGCGGTTCTTGTACTAGGTTGTTGTATAAGAAAACTTCACAAGTTAAAACTTAATATAAGAACCGCTAATGACGTTAGCGGTTTTATAACAAGTATAGAACCGCAATCACCGTTAGCGGTTCTTTGTAAAAAAAATTAAAAAAAAAACACCAAACCTTTTTTCAATCTTACGTGGACAATATTATGGGAATAAGTTTTTAAACCGACGCAAATAGGGAATTAATTTACAATTCAACAATTTTTATGGAAATCGTTCAGAATACAAGATGAATGAGATAATGAAGCTGACGGCCATATTGTTTAATTTAACAATATTGTTAAACTAATGTTTCTTAAATAAAATATATGAAATGACGGCCATATCAATCAAGGAGTAAAATCTTCTCTATTGATGTTTGTAGTGGTAGTGTTCCAAAATGACATGTCGGTTGCTCTCAATCAAGGCAAACAAGAAAAATTGTTTTTTTTTTAAAAAAAAAATATTTTTGGGTTTAAAGAGTCACAATGGCGAGTAATGAGAATCGATCCCAGATCACTTGAAACCGATCACTAGGGGATCAACTTTGCTACTCTTTATTACTAAATATATAGATTATTTGATAAGGGATGAAGTTAGTGTAGGTTGTCAAGAAAAGATAACAATTAGATTTCAAATTCCACTTTTAATACACGTAATATTGTAGACAATTGATACTATTTTATTTTGTATTTAGAGAGCAACAAGGGCAAGATGATAAGAATCGA
The DNA here is from genome assembly GCF_948465745.1 of Chenopodium album. NCBI lineage: Eukaryota > Viridiplantae > Streptophyta > Magnoliopsida > Caryophyllales > Amaranthaceae > Chenopodium > Chenopodium album. The sequence continues at coordinate 70,761,741 of NC_137840.1, forward strand.
TCACATGATATACATAGAAATCGAGCAATAAGATAGAAATCGAGCAATAAGATATCAAATTCATTTTCAATATCTTGCGAGTTTAGACATGTTTCAATTAAATGCACAAAAAGATTGGTGACATGTTTTTTGAAAAGAATTGTTGTATTTCTTAATATTAAGCGCATTGGTTATGTGTGGAAACGTTAGTATAGATATCATATAACACTTTTATGATTTCATAAAATTTTATAATAAATTATACAAACATAATTTTCTAATTTCATAAAATTTTATCATAAATTGTACAAACATATTTGTGAGATCTCATGTGCCTCACTTTCTTGATAGAACTCTATGTCTCTCACCCTCTTGATAGAACTCTTAGTTTATATAAACCCCATATAACATATTTGTAGTTGTTCCCCACTCTCTAGATTCAACTCTTGTCTAATATTACATGTTTCTAGATATTTCTACAACACTCATCTTAGATATTTTACAAGAATTTTTTAGATACAACATCACTTGAATTTTCTACTTAATTTATAATTTTTCATTACATGCAGCTAATATTGAAAATTCGTAAGACCATATTTTACATGAGCGACACGAAGTATTAATTCATAATTGGGAGAAATCAGATACCTGTTCTTTTTTACTTGACCTGTTTATTTTATCACGCTTGTCGAAGCACAAGTTTAACCATCAATAACTTTAATACTTTATAAGTAAAAACTATAAAAGTTATATTGTGATAGTACTTATTTAGACGATTCTAACAAGATCCTACATAATAAAAAGTATATATATAAAAATTGGGTTGCATTATGCAAGAATTTCTTCCCTCCTAGGGTAATTGAAGTCAAAAAATTAAAGAAAGGAATGAAATCGGCTTCAAAATGCAATATGGGTAATAGATGTTCATTTTATGTTCAGCTATTTTTTTAGATGGTAATCTCTAGTAAGGGCAACTCTTATCTTCTAGCTATATTCAGCTGTTACAATAATGTTATTGCGTGTTATAGCTTGCATTGTGTAGGTCTCTTACTAGCTTGTATGAGGATTATTTTAGTTGATCGGTAATAATAATAATGGTTTGTTTTCTTTTTCGTGTCTACAAAAAATGATAAGCAAGCTAGCCCTAACAATAATGAGGAATTCTTGTTGTTGGGCGTTATTCAATTAGGAGTATTCAATTAATAATTAATTAATTAACTCATTATTGATCAAATGGCTAGAAAGAATACATTAGCATATGCATGTTTAGATGCATGCAAAGGTAACACCTACCTAGCTAGTATATTTAACAAAGTACTGCAGTCATTCTCCAATTTGCATTGCAAGACAATTACGTGTGAATATGTGTTAGTTGAGACGAACAATACAAGAGGAGGGTGAATTGTATGTGAGTTCCTAGTGACTACTTTTTGCGGAATACTAAAACAATGCTTATAGGAACTTGCAAAGACACAGAGATTTTACGAGAAAACCTTACAGGGCCCAACCGAAAGTAAAACCTCGACCCTACCTTAGGGATTTCAACCACAAATAACTTCACTATAATAGGGCAAACACCAAGTTACAACCTACTATAATCAGACCTTTACTCACAAGTTTCAGAAAGAACTTGCTACACAGTAGGACCCTATCCTACCCAATCTAAGCACCACACTTAGATTCACTCGTACTCCCAAAGTACATAAATTCTCACAAACTGTATGTAAATATTAAACACACACACCAAAATAACCGAACCAATACAAGTAATGAAACATAGTATATGATAGGCAAGCAATGCACGAAATCCGAAACTAATATGACAAGGTTAGAAGCTTGGTAAACTTACTCAATTAAAGCTCTGTGATTTTTCCACGCATAAACTTACAAAAACCTAAAACAATTCGATCTCTACTATTTATACAAGTACAACTTGTATAGCAAGTAGGTTTTCTAAAAGATAAAGAAGTTAACTTGCCTTATCTTAAAACACAATTTAAGTAAATCAGTTTTAGAGGAAATCCTTTCCGGAAAAATAAAATAGAAAGATAAATATTAAAAAGAATAAAATCTTTTTAAAACTCGATTTTAAAAAACAAATTTTAAATAAAATCTTTTCATAAAATCTATCTTTTATCTTTTCCAATTTTATCTTTATTTACCAAGCAACTTGTCACGCTTTTAATAAATCTCGTGCATAACATACTTAACATATTTAACAATAAAACTTGAAGATAAAATCTTAACTAAATAATATCGTTGCGCCATATTCTGTATAGGTAGATTACTTGGGCGTCACGCAGACTAATCAGTCGCAGTCCAAGCTGACACCTCAGCATGCTGGTTCAAGTTCCTGTTAGGGAACTTAGTTCTTGTTAGAGAACTCTTCTTCTACTTGGTTTAACTTTCTGTTTAAAGGCTCCTTTAGTCTTCTTAGCTCAAGTTACTTCTTCCATCACCAAGATCAATTTCACCTAAACTAATCAAACACTTAAAAACCTTTATTAGTTGAGTTTACTTTAGTTTAAGTTCATCATCATCAAAACCTTTAAGCTTCAACAATATGCTAACTTACTATCTTTTTAACCTATACTCTTCTCTTCATATAATTTTTGAATGAAAGCGGAAGAATGCTCAGAATCAAACTGAAAATCAAACTGAAAATCTGAAGCTTCAAATGCACCAAATTTTATTATTATTGTTTCTCCCTCTTACTTTAAACCCTGCTCTACTTATTTTATCATTTCTTTCTCTTCTATAGTTCTCACTAAAATAATAAAAATATTTATCTTCTTTCACATGCTTTCTCTTTCATGGTTCCCATCTTACTTTTACTATAATAATTTATTCACTCATTCACAATATTATATTACTCTCTTAATACTTTGTGCAATCCAAAGTGATGCAAAAAAAAAAAAAAAAAAAAAAAACACGGAGAGAGTAGTTTAAAACATAGAATGACAAGTTTGGAATAAGATTTCAAGAGGGTCCTCATTCTTTGCATTTTTAAAACAAACATTATTATGCCTATAATTATCAATGGCCCAATCACAAGTACCAAGTTGATGAAATTGAAATGGCCCAATCTTTTTCACTAATCGTTGTAGATCTATACGGATACTTCATATTTTTGTTGGGAAGAAGAATATTACAGTACTTGTATTTTCTCTTGTAAGTATTCCTAATAGAGCCTCAACCATAAGGTTAAACGATCATTTTCTTACCATTTGACCAACAATGCTATAGTCTAAACTCGGGGGCAAATAGCCAAATAGCATGCACGTTCATAAATGGTAATTCGGTGGTATTGCTATTAGCAGCATCTAGCAAATGCACAAGCAAAATGGAGGATTGTGGAGACAAAGGTTAAAGGACAGATTTATCCAATATCTCATAAGCAGTAGTGCCTCTTAAACCTCAGCCAACCAAAAAAAAAAAAAAAAAACTTGCAAAATTTAATCTTTTATGAATATCTTCAAACATCTTCCCACACCATCCTTACATTACATATTTACAAAAAAAAAAAAAAAACAAAAAAAAAAAAACATAGTAATAAAAAGAATTTTAAAAAATTAAAAAAGTGAGGACTTTAATAAAAAATCCCATAGAGAAACATTTGTAATCAATTGTCAACCATGCCATGCCAGAAAAAGTAGTTTCAACATCAAGTATGTTCAACTAAAGCAAGTCACAAATTGCAGCAGAGTTGTACTATATAATCAAAGGTTTTTAACATGTTAATCTTAGGATTTAACATCATTTCATGTTAATATCATAGGAATTTGATTTAATGGCGTGATTAATTAAAACTAATTAAATTAACTTACCTGTCGTCCCACTAAAAAAAAAAAAAAAAAAAAACCTTTTTCTAAATATAATTGACAAAAGATCCATTTATTTTGTGAAAATCTTAAAAAGGTGAGAAGATAAACAAAGTGGAGAGTGATCATCAGTAAAAAGAAAAGCAAGAGGCCATGCAAATCTTTAGCTTGTATCAATACTTGATAGCATTAAAGTCATCATATCAATAGGATTTTCCAGTCAAAAGGGACAAAAAATATCAACAAACACAAATTGGTACCTCCATTCATGATTTCATTCATCCACCGATTTTTTGTTCTAGGTATTATTGCATACCAATAGCTTGATCATGCAATACATACATACATAGCTTCAAAATTTAAATTTACAACTACTTGTAGTTTTAGATGGTGCATTTTTACTTTACGGACTCATTGTGACTTTAAGACTAGTAAAATTATTATCTAGGAATTTACGATTTTAAATAAAAGTAAGGGTGATGAAAAGTAAATCCTTCAAATCCCCCCCCCCCTCTCAAACCCTTTCGTCCTTACATCAAATATCCAAATAAAGGATTATGCATCCCTCCTTTTCTCTTCTCTTCCTTTCCCTCCATTTCTCTCTATCTAAACATAGTGCTAAGGATGTCAGAAACAAGAAACCTTAAGCCCCAAAAATATTTGTGCTTCATAGATTAAATCCTCAAAAGTGAATCTCCATAGAAACATTAATCTTCAAAAGACCTTAATATCCATATATTAGCCAAAATGTAGCCTCAAACATAAATGCTACGTATCTAACTTTAATCCTCTTCTTAGATCAAGAAAATTGTTTCATGGTAGGGGCAAGAATTAGGAATAACTTTATTTTATAACAGCCAAACAAAAGCAATAAAAGGATTAGTAGTAAAAATACCTACTAGAAGAAATGAGCCACATATGTGCCAAGCTACATAGAGCTAAAGAGATCTTCCCAAATTAAGGGACATGAGAAGATTGAAAAATCCGAAGAAAGACTCCTATGCCATATTGCATTTGCTTAATGAAATACCAAATTCAGTAAAAAGACTAGAAGAAAAAAACAAACAGTGTTTTTTTTGGGTAATAGTTTCTTGCTCACTCATCTTGATAAGAAACCGATAGATCGAGTTAGGGCGAGCCCAATGATTTCTTCCAGACAGTTTACAAACCAAAGTGGTTCACTACATACTCTTGGACTCTTGCTTTGGAAATCTTTCCTTTCCATAATGTTCTGCTCTAATCTGATTTATAAAAATTAGGTACACATGTCAAATAAACGTCTAATTGCACAATTTAATTATGTTCTTTTGTGTTGCTAACTAATAGATGAAAGAATAGACGTATCAAGAGTGGTTGACAAATATAATTCGAGCATGGCCAATCTCAACATATTGAAGCAACACCAAAATTTTGATACATCTGTAAAACTTGGGAAGATTTGACTTCTACGTTTAAGGTAAGGTTGGGGTTGGAGAGCGAATAAGGAAAGAAAATTTCACTTTCCTCAATTGTGTAAAAAGGATGAAAGGATGCCTATTAGAGGTTTAAGGTCTAAGGGCATGTTCAGATTGACTGGCTGAACTGAACTTATTAGAACTGAATTGAACTGAAAATAATCTGAATTGAACTGAACTTAACTTATTGGAGCTGAACTAAACTAATTGAACTGAAATGAAATGAAAATAGTATGAAAAGAACAAACCCTAAAAAGGCTTTTTTTTTTTTTTTTTTTTTTTTTTTTTTTTTTTTTTCAGTTTGCATGTCAATACCATGTTTTTGAAAACATAAGCTCCCCTTAGCATATGTCATTATGTGATCCACATGCTAGTCTGTTTAGTGTGTGCACAACACGCGCTAGTACAAGCATATTCTTAAAATCTAAAAGAGTGGTATAGGCTTTCTCATTACTTACTTAACAATCAAAGAATAACACATACTCCAACAGTCCAACCTGGTCTTAGAAATTTTAGAGTCAAACCTTGAAAGAGATGAATGACTAGCTCCAGCCGCAAAGCTAAAGGCTGAGTCACTGCCTCACTAGCAGCCGTAAGAAATGTTCTCAGATTGCAGCAGCTTCTATCATAAGATTGTCCAATTGAAGAGGATGTACCATGAATAGCAATCTTGTGATTTCAATTATTGCTGAGGAAAAGGGGGAAAGGAATCAGCTAAATTCTAAATGGTTTCTTCACATGCAATAACAGACAACAGTAAAACAATTATTAAGAACAAAACACAACAGGGTGAAATATTTACAAGTAGAGAGACAACAAAAATTCAATGCATGCAAATAAGACTTAAGCCAATCAAACATGACAATTATACAATCATGTAAGTAATTTTGTATTTCTTAATAGAGCCTCTTGTGTCAATTAGTTCAAATTCTTTTTGCAGTATAGTAAAAGTAAGGTTGCGTACATCCAATCTCCTATTACCATATCATGTCCAAGGTACGAGTCTCTTTGTAGATACTATACACGCTATTGTCTACATGATATTTCTCACAAGGGGCAGTATATACTTTATTTAAGGTGGGTAATAGTGTATCCTAGTAAAAGATACATTTTCCCCTTTAACTTGCACAACACCATCAAGATTTGGTAAATCAAAGAAAAAAGGCATAAAGAGAAACAAGGAAGATAAGAGGACAAAAGGAACGAAAAGAAAATAATATTAGTTATCAATGGATGAATATCCCGCCCTTCCACACCTTGCACGATAACTAATAAAATTAGGATTTTTTAAACTTGTAAAAAAAAGACAGGTTAGCATTAAAGTCGATAAAAAAAACAAAAGTACTGTCAACTTCATGAAAAAGCTTCCTAAAAATGAATGCAAAGGGTCACCATTGAGCTTGAAAGTTACAGGTATTAATGCACATTAGTTTCAGATTTGTGGTAAACTATCCATTACATTTGAAAGTAATAATCTTTTCACACCTAATATCTCATATTTTACTCATACTAATGTTCCACTACTGAGGACATAATTGTCACTTGAAGCACTAGGGGAAGGTAATATGCTAGCTCCAAACACAACAGATGGCAGATTGTAAAGTTTTCAGAGGTTTAAGTGATTATATGTAAAGAGGAAAAAACATAGAAATAGATGATTTTTTAAGGGAATATAACTCGAGATCATGGATGATTTTGCATGAATTATCCAAAAAGAAAATATAAAAAATACTTCTCCCTAGTCAAGTCCTACATTACTTAATTGTAAAGCCACATAATGGATATAAGTCGTATAACACTCTATATGACTCGGTATGCATAAGATATCCGTAAAACAATGTTTGCCTAAATACGATAAAACATAGTCAAGTTCCACATAAATAAAATTTCAAGTCATGACATCACATGGATATAATACTCTTCATTCATGAGATCATGACTTAAATTACATGAAAATTTCTGATAGAACAAAGGACACTTGGTCATTATAATCAATCCCATTTCTTGAACACTCCAAACAGAAATTATAGCATGTGATGAGAGATTGAGAGGGTGACTAACAATAGAAGCAACCATAGGATCAAAATGAGCATAAGGTATACATGCCAGGATCTTAACACAACACCACTGCCCCTAGAAATTATAACAATGCTACAGTAAGACCCGACCAAAAACAGGTCGGATCCTGAATAGTCCTAATCTCCAAAATAAGAGTCAATATTTCATACAAATTTGACCATAGAAGAGATCCTCTCGTGCAAAACTAAATCAGCTATAGCTGTCAGCCATGTACTTAATTATGTAACCCAAAAGAGGAGGAAGTTGTGCAGATGGGTAATCAATTTCACAACCTGTATTGGTCAGGGTGGTGTCCGACCGGTTCATGCAGGCCGGGTCACCCTTCTAGTATTTATACCATAACATACTGAAATGTCTACTTTACCCTTATGACATGTTTAATGCAACTAGAGATGTCATTTTTGAACACCGGGTCAGGTTTGACTGGGTCTAGTTAGGTGTACTTCGGTTAAGGTCATACTAAATCATTATGCCCATGCAAGTCAAATTATGATTTGGGTCTCGAGTTTGGTCAAGTTTAATAGGATCGGATTAGTTTTTGACACCTTTATATGTAACACAAATATATAGCAATAAAAAAAATAAAATTGTGGCTTACACATAATAAAGCTTGGGTTGTCAGATTAAGAAATCTATTTTACTTGGTTAGTGCAGCTTTTATCCATTTTAATATATTAAATTAAATATAAACATGATTTTGATATTAAAATATGTAAAGAAAGAAGTTGAAATTTACAGTGATGATGATGGTGTCAAAGGGAGAGGAAGAGGGGTCAGTATGTCTCTTAAAGTAGAGGTGATGATAGCAGAGCATAACCCACAATAAGGGAACACCTGCTCAGTGAGGAAACATTAGTGGAAGCACCTCTATTAAGTTTTCCTTAAGAAGAGGACTAATAATCAATCTTAAGAAGGCGTTAAAAAGAAAATTAATGACCTTTGATCATATTGATTATAATCTGTGGGTAGTTATACAAAAAAGATTATGTTAGATTTATGATTTTGAATGTCTGGTGGTAAAGTTGGATTCTTCTTGTTGGCTACTTTTCATCTTTTCAACACCATGGTGCAATACCAGTTAAAAGTAGTCTATTTTTGCAAATTTGGGATTAAAAGATCAAATGGGTGGACCCTATACTCCTGAATTCCTGAAAAAATCTCGCTAACAAAGTAATACTGTTTTTTTGAATTAATAATCTGGTATACTTAGAGCAAAGTCATTAGTCGCTCAACCTAATGGTGATCATCAAATATTTAATAGATATCTCTCTCATCCACTTCATCCATGTCCAATTTCATACCTAGTTATGCCCATATACTCTCATTGGTTGCCCTAGTCATAAATATTTAATGCACATAGAGCATTAAGAAGAAAATTATTAAAAATAACACTATAGACCAATTATTATAAGACAAGTGGCACACCCTCATCTTTTGCCCACCATTTGCTAGAGGTCATGGCCATGACCTGGTCATGAAATTTCTCTCTCCAAAAATACTATTTTTTGTATTTTATAATATTATTTTAATTTCTCTCTCTTCATGCTCATTGCAAAAGGGCAACGGATGGCTATGCTCTTGGTATGAGTCTACAAGTATTATTTTGGATGTGAAAAAAATCTCACTTACACAGTAATAACGGTTTATGAATGAATTTTCTAATATACAACTACTAAAATTATGTGGTGAAAAATGTAATAAAATGTCGATTATTTTAAATTTAAAAGGTCTTTTTGTAAATTGAATACCCCATATATTCTTACAAAAAAGTAACACTTTTTTGCTTGTTTTATAATAACGAAATTTCCTACTTTAATAGTTTGTTTATTGCTAGTGACAACAAATTCACCACCAACTAACAATTATTGAATAAAATGCAACTACTATTTGGGAATGAAGGGAGTATTTATTTAAAAATCTTTTCTTTCTCCTAGCCAGTAGTATTTAACTAAAAAAATTTGTGCTTGATTGAACAATCTTTAGCATATGATTTATTTTATACAGTTTTAAAAAACTGTTACTAACTGTTTAACTGTGCAGAGTGTCATGATGAGGCTCACTCAATGGCATCTTCATTCTTCAGCAGACACTAGGTTTGTATTGGGATTCACATAAAGTGAGAATTTAAGAAAAGGTTAAAGGAATGAAATTTTTTCCTTATATAAACAAGATGTTTGCATCAAAAGTATAAACTATTTTCTTTACTCTTTCCATAACTCCAAAATCTTTTGTATAAGCACAAATAAGAAAAAGATTATCAAATCTCACTTAATTGTTAAAAATAAAAATAAAATAAAAAATAAAAAAGACAGGAAAAAGAGCACCATTGGTACATTGCTACACACATGTTCTTAGCTGCATTTTTTCATTTCACTATTGCTAGTCAGCAGATATGAATATTCATAACATTTTAATTAGACTGAAACTGATTATGTCATTTGACCTAATAATGAGGGATGCAACCGACAATTAAGAGTTAATAATGGCATAGAATTGTATATAACTATATAAGCAAAGCAGTACATGTACGGCCGAAAGGAGTTTGCTTTTATGATGGATGGTATGTTATTAAAGTATAAAATTTTCCAAATTGAATAAGTTTGCAGAGATTCTAGTTTGGCATTTAATATTTATATTCTTTTTTTTTTTAATTTCTGGTACCTTGGGTTCTAATTTCCTTTGATTCAAGCATTTATTTTTATTTATTTATTTTTTTGGTATGAAGTGATTCAAGCATTTCTTAGTAAAGGAAAGGAAGAGAAATGAAAATGGAAGAAAAAAATAATTTTATTTTTCGATGTTTGATAAATGTAAGGAAATGAAGGAAAGAGAAAGGAAACATCTTTTATTTTTCTCTTTCCTCTCAAATTCCTCCAATTTTGGTAGGAAAGGAAAGTGAAATTTTTGTAAAGACTCTTTCCTTTCCTTTCCTACCAATTCCTATATCATTTATAATACCAAACATGGGAAATAATAAAATTTCCTTTCTTTTCTTTTCTAGCCAAATCCCATCAACCAAACAAAGTCCAAGGGTTTTTTGTCAAAAAAAAAAAAAAAGTCCAAGGGTTCAAGTTGGTTATTTGTGAAAGTTTTCTATAACACAAACATAATTTCAACATTTCATTGTAAACCTTGCTAAGATGTGGTTTGAGTCGACGAGGAGCTCCTAGGGTTGGTTTGAGGCGGTCCAAGAGTACACAACCATACCATACAAGTGACACAAGAAACAACAATTAGAGATTGTTTATTCATGAAAACCCCACATATTACACACACATAGTTTGTAGATAATTCCATAATAGGTTGTCAAGAGGAGATATAATTATGAGTACTAGTTTTTCCATAACCAGAAAAGCAAACAAAAACACAACAATACTAATAATAATACATCAAACTCCCACCTATAATGATAAGCACACCTAATACAGTAGGTCTACAAAGAAGCATACACATGGCTTTGTTGTTTATACTTCTGCTAAAAAAAGTCAAAATAAATTCAAATAAGATCTTTCAAGACTAAAAAATAAATTTAGATTTAGATAAGGGTAAATACATTTAGATAAAATTACTTAATTTTAAAAGAGACTTCCGATAAAAAAAAATAGTACAACCATAAGCAAAAAAATCCCCGCACAGAGAATAAAAATCAAAGCAGATCAACTGTCTGAATTCAAACCCTTAACTAATTCCAATAAACGGTCATGTCCATCATTGTCAAATATAATCCTATAAGCTCAATCCACTACTTAATTCTACCTCTTATTCTCTAATACATCCAATTATTCCAAACCTAAGCTTCCAAACACTCAAGTATTTCTTTTAATTATGCTGAGCTTGAAGACCTTTACATAAGAATTTTCTCAAGAGGTCTGGTGTCTCATCAGTTTTATCAATGCAAGCCATTACCAAATCTAAATACCACTAAAGTGGACACTTCAATTCGAGAAATTCATAACTGTGATGAATAACTCTGTATATCCATATGATATTATTGCAATAATCCAGAATTCTCATGTGTTCGAAAGAAATTGGCCTGGTTAGACTAATTTACTTGGCTTGTTTGACTAGGCATTGATAAATGTGTGTGAGTGTAAATAGATCAACTATAATTATAGAAATCAAGAACAAAAACCCTAAGCATTCCCTTCCATTCTCCCAACACCACAGTGACCACATGTCCTATTGCAATACCATCTAATACTGCTACATCAATTTTAAGCATTCTGCTATGTGACACCACAATTTTCGATCATAGTAACACCTTATGCTCGCCACCACTACTGCCACCATTGAACACTTTTAATTACCTATGTTTCATCACCGCCACTCAAACGGTCAAGAACTCAAGAACACCCTTTTCACATTGTTCTAAGCGGCCTCTAGAGATCAACTACAGATATAACTCAGTGATCCCTGTCATGAAACAAAATTTAAAACTTGACATTACTTGATCACAATTTTATTAAGCTTCAAATGCTCATCTTAGACACAATGATCCCGAACATCATTCTTATGGTCAAGTAATAGAGGTCATATCATAGAGTATTCATGTTCATCTTGTCTATAGTGAAGCAAATCCAACATCCACCTTCAAACAGTCGCATACCTAAAAATATAAGCAGGTAGCACAGGACTATATAAGTCTTCCAAAAAATCTACATTAAAAGTCAAATGTTTATGGAATATTTTAAAATTTTGCTACCTTCTTAAAATAAAGTAGTCTTCACTCCTTTTTTTTCTATACTATCATATGATGAATAGAAGTTTATTGTACATGTATATAAGAATATACTTAAACCGTCAAAAAGTTTTTCCTCTATATCTTATATTATCATAAGATGCATAATATTATGAAATACTCGTAGCGAGTCTTATAAAATGTAATTAAAAAAAATATCATTGATACTGAGGATTTAATAAACCATTGGACCACTATAAAATATTCTTATAATATTATGAATAAATTAAAGCTCAGGGATACTATCTGAAATAGAAGAAAATTTTCCTATAAAATACAACATTCTCTTCAATCTTCCAAATCACAGAGAAGACTGCAATAAATATTGTGAAGAATAATATTACAACTTAAAAAATGTTAATATTTCTAGACAATAGAAAACATTGTTGTTCATCACATCTACAAAACATATGACCAAGCCATATTATAATTTACATGTATAGTTGTATTGATGATAATGCATTCGTGATGGGAGAAATTAAAGGAGAAAAGAAAAGTATAATTGTTTATAATAGTCAATATTGTTTGTATTAATTCATGTATTTATTAAAGTTAATAAAGAGATTAAAGTAATATTTATTACAAGTGTATATGACAGTACGTATGAGAGAGGAGGGTGGGGCTGTGGAGGGTGATGGTGGGGTACTAAGGAAGAAGGCACGCATGGGAGTAACCCACCACCCCTCGTGCGTGCATGCTATCTTATTCTATCTATCAATGGCGGCTTCAATTCATAGACAATCACCTCTTTCTTTCTCTTTTCTGGCTTTCTCCCTTTTTCCCTACTCCTCTATTACCCATGATTATTCGCATGCCTCCAAACAGAACCTTGTTCCTTATAGCAATTAGAGACTGTCTTTTCAGCTTAGCAATACATAAAGAGAGAGAAAATTAGAAAAAGTCTAGCAACAAGGATATATATGGAAAACAACCAAATTCATTTGGAAGCCTCATTTTTAAAAATTAGTTGTATAACATCTTTTATGGCCCTACATTGTGGGCCATGAAGTTATACCATATAGGGACCCAATCACTCCCTTGTATTCTTATATTTATACTCCACAACTTTGGTCCAAAAATCTCAACATCTATATCCTTCCCTCTCTTTTTACTCTCATCAAATTCTGAAACTAGTGCTTAATAGTTTTAGTAAAAATGGCGGATAGTGGTGCCGCTCACTCTAAGAGGATGTGGTGTTCGATCCCCGAAAAGTTCCAGCTGCATGCCGCTATGCTGGCGTTGCAGTTTGGGTATGCCGGTTTTCATGTGGTCTCTAGAGCTGCCCTTAACATGGGAGTGAGCAAGCTTGTCTTTCCTGTTTATAGGAATGTCATCGCTTTGCTTCTACTCCTTCCTTTTGCCTATTTTCTCGAAAAGTATGTCCTTGAACAGTGATCACTCATTTCTTCTTACATTTCACGTGTTTTTTTGGGTCTGTATTTGGCCTTAACCTACATGAAGCGCTATTAACTGTCTTGTTTTGCTATCAGGAAGGAGAGGCCTGCCATTACTTTTTCATTCTTAGTTCAGTTCTTCCTTCTGGCACTAATTGGGTATGATTCATATACAAGAAGATCACACACTTCCAATTATAACAATTTAGTGCAGTGACATGTAAAATAATTAATGAATTATCTTATGTACGTACCTTTTCACAGAATAACAGCAAACCAAGGATTCTATTTGCTGGGTTTGGACAATACATCGCCCACTTTCGCCTCGGCTGTTCAGAATTCTGTCCCTGCTCTCACCTTCCTCATGGCTGCACTTCTCAGGTCAGCAAGTCCATCTCTTAAAGCACTATTCACAATCAAACTGCACATCAGATTAAACATGCACGTGTTTTACGCAAAACATAAAGAGCATACACCATCAACGTAAATCTCACAAGAAAAATGTCAAAATTTATACAAGAACATACTTCAGATATTATTGATAAAGAAAAAGTTAGAAGGTAAACAGGTACCTAAAAACAATTACTCCCCTCTATCTCATTAGGTGTGTTATAAGTTCTTTCTAAGTTTGTTCCAAAGAGAACTGTCACATCTAAGTAATCAGTGCAGTTTACACACGATTGGGCATTTATATCCAAAATATAATAAGATAATCCTAACAAACTAACTAATAAATAGATAATGAGGACATGAACTGGACATGTAATAATACTAATAAATGTATTTTTTAAACAATGGTTTATTTTTTTTAAATTTAAAAAAGAGACAATCACAGCGGGACGGTGGTATTGAAAAGCTTGGTTGTAAATTCTGCAGGATAGAGAAGGTGAGACTAGACAGAAAGGATGGTATAGCGAAGGTGCTAGGAACAGCATGCTGTGTAGCAGGGGCCACAATTATTACATTATACCAAGGTCCAGTGATATACTCCCCCAACAAAGAGCTCCACGATACAACGCCGGTGCTTCTCTCATTAGGAGATGCCAATGGCAAGAGTTGGACCTTGGGATGCATCTTCCTAATAGGACATTGCCTGTCATGGTCTGGTTGGCTAGTCTTCCAGGCACCCGTTCTGAAGAAGTACCCAGCACGGCTCTCTGTCACCTCCTACACTTGCTTCTTTGGATTGATACAGTTTATGGTTATCGCTGCTATCTTTGAGAGGGACTTTGAAGCTTGGAAATTCCATTCGGGTAGTGAACTCTTCACTATCATGTATGCGGTAAGCAACTCAAAATCTTAAGTTTAAACACACTACCTTTCTCTCAGTCCAATAATACACATTAATTATTATGCATATAAAGCATATTATACAGTACTATACAATAACATCAAGTTCATGTGAAAAATAGTTGTTACAGAAAATTTTTCCTCTCACACTCTTAACATTAGCTACTAGCTAGGCAACAAATTAGAAATTAGATACCATCATAACACCCTAACATAGCCTTTTGTGTCCAATTGTTCATGCATGCTTTTTTCTTTTTTTTAGCTCGTTCAATGACCGTGTGATCAGTACTAAATTAAGAACATCCAAGAGACCAAGGCAGTTTATTCATATGAGACTATGCTGTGATTATTATACTATACCATCATCATCCTTATGGTGCAACCTTTAAAAGAGGCACCAATCGACGAGATATTTTAACTCAGCAACTCACTAGATTACTTAAACCATTGGAGAACTTATGAAGTTGTTCTAGATACATAAGGGGGGGCACATACATTCAATAGCCTCCCATGTATTGTAGTTTTCAGTTGATGTAGCACCTCATATGAAGTAATGAGCTGAATAATGGGGGAGATTTGTAAGATTAAGTCTAGTCAATTAGTTGAAAAAAGACAGAATAAGGTTGGTCAGTAAAGTAACATTTTAACTATTTCCCCACTCAATAATCATAGGTACCCCAACCCATGTGGATTCCATAACTCGTAGGACTTATAGCTCACTAAATTTATATAGTAAAAGTACAAAATACAGCAATACAAGCATATATGAATATACAATGTACTCCTCTTAGAGAATTAAGTATGTAATTTGCAACTCTTTGGAACCTCAAAAGCAACTACAAGATTAACAAGTGACGACACCAGGAGATTTTAAAGTAAGATCAATGTAACTATCTAAAAGGTGTCTTCACATTTATTTTATACTAAAAGTTTTGAACTTACTAAAATATACTTCCTACATTCAATTTTAATTGCAACATTTTGACTTTCACACTTGTCAATGCATAATTTCAACCCTTTATATCCTTATACATGAGTAAAAAAAATAAAAAATTGATATTGTAAAAATATAAATTGAGATGAATCTAACAAGATTTCACATAACTATATATTGCCCAACATATAAATTAACAAAAGTGGTCAAATGTTAAAATGTGAAAAAAGTGTAAATTTTTAAAATGTTGTAACTAAAAGTGAACAAAGGAAGTACAATACCACATATTTAGGTCAGCAAATTTTGGTTTTATAAAGAAATGAGGGAGAGATTACATGCTTGAATCCATGACCAAGGAACAATGTCCATTAGGTTCAAACCCGGATAAAAGAGACCATAGTTAACAGGTAAGTTATCACATCGCTCACATACCATGTACATATGCACAAAACAGTTTCCCTAAAGTTTGATAGGTTAGGTGCTCTGGCTACTTTCAGTAAACAGAACTTTAAGTTGATCAAGAAATGCCGGTTAATGACTTTACAAGGGTGCAATTAATAATAATTGAAATGGGATATTATTGTGAAATGTTATGTTCACTTGAAAAATTTGCTAACTAATTCAATACATTTGCAGGGAGTGGTAGCATCAGGGATCGCTTTCGCTGTACAAATATGGTGTATTGATAGGGGAGGCCCAGTGTTTGTAGCAGTTTATCAACCTGTTCAAACTTTGGTTGTCGCTATTATGGCTTCCATTGCTTTGGGAGAGCAATTCTACTTGGGAGGGTCAGTACTAAACTTTCTTCTTGTATTACTATATCTTTCTCCCCCACCCACAAACTTTCTATCTCAACTTTCACTATCCTAGGCAACTCTAATCAATATTAAGACTCCACCCCACAAAAAAAAAAGGAGAGATTAAATTAAGGGAAAAAAAAAAGGGATGAAATTAGAAAAGTAAAAAAAACAGAGCACTCATCAATCATGCAATTAAGTATGACCTACTTGCATGACCCATTTTGCAGCTAAGTTAGGTAGTATTCCATAAGGTTTGTGACATATCATTTAGTCATTTTGGTTAGACAATATTGGATAGAGTTTTAATTTTAAATTGGATGAGTAATCTAACTAACAATGATCGAAAAATATGTTGACAGGATCCTAGGGGCAATATTGATCATAGCGGGACTCTACCAAGTTTTGTGGGGTAAGAATGAGGAGGCAAAGTTTGCCAAGGCTGCAATCCAGTCTCCAGCAGAGCATGGAAACAACAGGACATCAAGCCAAGCAAAGTCACTTACTCAACCCCTTCTCCCCCCATCAGACAACGTCTAGTGACCACAACAAAATGAAACTTGAATTGGTCATGGCTCAGGTTGGAAAACAAGCAAACTACTACTACTGCGTCAAGAGCGTTTGTTTTTTTGGTGTGTGTATCAAGTTTTCATTCAATTAGTGTCCTCTCACTAGGAGATGGGCTAAAGCCTAAAGGGAGTAAAAAGGAATAGGTATTAGGGAAGAATGTGATGATTTTTACTATCTCTAAAGGTGTGTATAAAGGGGAGCTTAAACCCCCACACCCCCACCAACTCCACGCTTTACATCGTAATTAATGGTTTGATTTACAAAGAAAGAAAATGCACTTTCAAGAAAAATTTTGTGGCGTGCCAGATGTATGGACCCATGTCCATTTTCTGTCTTAAACACTATTCAGAAATGGAAATGCATATTCATCTTTTTTGCGCTTTTATGGTAATGACTTATATGTGATGATTTCATTACAAACTAACCAACCAATTCTGACGACTTTATGGATTTATGTAAATCATGATCAATTATGATTCCATATTTACATAAGTAAATAATTTTAACACATGTAAATGCAATAACCACAACACACGCCAGAATATCTAATTTCAATAACAAAATTTTCAAAATGGAATATATTTTTCCAAGGTTTGTTAGATACCTGGATGAGGGAGACAACATTGCAGGATTCCATGAACAATTATAGAGAAGCAGCAGTAGACTTTGCTGGGGAAAGAATTAAATATATCTGAACTATAGTCGTTTGCCAATGTGCTGAAAACTCAGCTCCTGTAAAACAAACAGAGCAACAGAAAGCACATGCAGATGAAATTACATTAATCACTAATAAACAATACAATAATTTGTTAATAAGTGGCTTTTGAATATGGATTATTAGTATCAGCATTATCAAAAATCCTTCTGCAATAAGTTGTTCATTGACAATCGGATCTAGATGAAGCTAACATTAGATTAGATTGTAACATTACTTTGACAGCAGAATTAATAAATTTTAACCATTTTTTAAAGACAGTTACATTTTATAAGATTTGTACAGAATTCCTTAACTATAGAATTTGAGCCTTAAGCATCTATACTGTCATTGTTTACATACAGGTATGCAGAATTGTCAAAGGAATATACAAAGTATGCAACACTAACACCTTGTTTGGATAGAAAGAAATAAAAGGAAAAGAAAGGAAGAGAAAGGAAGGGAGACACACTCTCTTGTTTGGGTAAAGGATTGGGGGAAGGAAGGGAAAGGAGAGGGAGGGATCCATTTTCCCTCTCTCTTTTATAAGCATATAATCCCTCCAAATTTGGAGAGATTTGGAGGGAAAATGAAGCTCCCCTACCCCTCCCTTTCTTCTCTCTTCCCTTCCTCTTCTATCACTCCCCTTCCTTTCCTTCCTTGTTTTCTATCAAAACAAAGCGTAAGTGAACACAATATATCACAATATATGAATATTAAATTCAATCGTAAGTAGGCTCAAATGTTTCAAAATTAGTGAACACAGATTGCAACATGCAGCTAGTACTTAGAAGTTGATAGTTTGAACAAGGAACAGAACAAATCTCAGGGGTTTTAAAGTTCAAATCCATTTCACATCCCAAATTACAGGGGTAAAGAAAGTTGTCCCAAAATGTAAATAAGATTAACATGAAGACTAAAATAGAGATACATGAACAAGTTTTGGAGAAGCATCAAGTAATCTATGAAATTTAAGAAAAATAAAATACAAGTAATCCATGAGTATAAGTTGTTTATAAGAAAATATAGGATATATATTAATAAATATAGATCAAAGCTGATTTAATATGCATTCTCCATCCTCAACCCCAAAACTTCATTGCAATTCCAGCTACTTAAAAACTTTAGGCAGGACAAGCCAAATTTTAACAGATCCCAAAGGAGCATAGTGCAAATGCATGTCTCCTCAAGGACTATAAGTATTATTACAACAATTAGAGCCTTTCCAGAAAGCATTTGTTTCGAGGAGGTGCCTTTTCTTTTCATTAGGTGAATTATATCAATTTCTTTAAGCCTATATAGTATTAATCTATTCAATCTGCCCCACCATGCTACCGCGCCTCTTCTTTTTCCAATTTCCTCTTGGTCATCAGTTCTTAGTACCAAGATCCTTTTACACTTCATCATATGATGGAGGCAACACTAACAGTGTACTTCGTATTCCATTAATCTCCGACAGTCCAACTAGATCTTCCTACCTTCCCTACAGAACCAGTCCTAGAGTATCTGTCCAACACTCAAAAAGACAAGCAATCCGGGTGATGAACCTTTAGAGATAGGATTGGTTTTCTGAACCTAGACTATATCTTAAGGAAACTTAGAGTCACTAAACTTCTACCAGTCACAGTAACTCAGTGACAGAGATGTGGATTGCAGCCATTAAGTTCACCCCTCATGGAGAAAAGAAACCTACAGTTACATAAAGTCTTCCTAATCAATTTCACTTATGATCAAATTCCATGGATTCAATGTATTACAGGAACTCGAATCTTAATGAAAGCAAAGCAAATGACAAATTTAATATAGGAGCATGAACCTTTCTTCCGTAAACTCTCCCAAAGATAATGAAACATAATAAAATGGCCCTACTCTCTATTAAAAACAAGAAGCATGAACATAAGATCAACAGCTATATTCCATCATGTGGAAAGTGAAACGATTACCACAAAAACCATTTAATTACACTAACACTAACAGCAGGAAAGCATTAGGCAATGCAATCAGGATATGCTAATATATGAAATATTTTAATTTTTTTAACGAAACAATCTCAAGTAAGTAGCTTATGGCACAGATAAATAAACTTGCCAAAATTGCATAGATCAAGAAAAGATTTCATTTTAAAGAACTATGGATCATTTACTAGTCTGTACATCTTTTGGAGTCTAAACATACAAACAAGACTATTGGTACTTTTAGAACTTATGTTAATACAACATTCATACCAACATGAGGTTTAAAGTACTCGTGGACATTGGTTATTGTCATTCATATTTAGAGTAATTATTGGTGAGGACTTTCTCGTCAGGAGATAGTAAATTACTACATTATATTGGTAGTTGTCAACGCTATCAACTATCATAGTCATTTACTAAATTAAAAACACAACTCACACCAACGAATATTTCAAGCTAGTAGCATCAATCTATCAGCAACATCATGTCCAAAGCAAAGCAAGCAATTTCAGAGTTGATAATTACAGCTCAAATCATCATTATTATCCTAAATGACATCAATACTTTCATTTTATCCTTGTTTAACAATTAAGCTAGAAATTTCGAGCTCATTTCAATATTGTCGGAATGATTTGCTTTACCTAAATTCTCTGTCTGCCTAAACCAAATTACTTTCTATAACTCCAATACAACATTATATGTCACTTTACAACATCAATATCATACAACCTTCATTTCATATTATTTGCAACAATTAGACATTTCTTCTCTCTACTTTATGTCAAATCGTTGCAAATAATATGAAACGGATATCAATTTCAACGCAACATGCCAAATTGCCAATCGACAGTACTAAAACAACAATTTTAACTAAATTTCACCGAATTCTGTAATTGGGTTCGTACATTTCCATTTTTTGGACATGTGATAGCTTTCTCTTACCCTAACTAGGCCAACTTAATCAACTATATTGATTAATTTCCCAGAATGTTGTAATGAATGTAATCTCTCTCTTCCTAATCGAATTTCTGCCATTATACGTAGTAATTCTTTCGGACTGAAACGATTAGCAGCAAAAATTGTCCCTAGGTTTATGGAAATTGAAATTGCGCAAGAGATTGAAGGTGAAATCAGATGATGCAAAGTAGTATGAAATTGAAAAATTACGAAAGAGCAATACATCGAAAACCCTAAAATTAGTATAATTGAGATTTGAGAGGGGACCTGTAACTGCTGGTTGCTTTGGCCGAAGCCATGTTCTTTGGCGCCAAAGCTTCAAAATCTTTTTCGGTAAAGAGAAGTTTTGAGGGGTGAAAGTTTGAAAGATAAGGGGAAGTGTATGGTAAATTAATAATATCCGATATTGATCAATCTATCACGTTTTATGTATTCTTTTGCCAAAGTTTCAAAATCTTTTTTGGCAAAGAGAAGTTTCGAAGGGTGAAAGTCTGAAAGATAGAGGAAGTGTATGATAAATTGGTAATATTCGATATTGATCAATCTATCACGTTTTATGTATCCGATATTGGTATTTTGAATTAATAAAATCACCGTTTCACCTTATTTTGATCCTTTTACATTTTCATTTTGAGATGGTTGAATTCATGAATCTTTAATTCAAGTATGGGGTTTTCACTAACTTGAGCTGATTTTGGTTGACTAATTTGGTATTTTCTACGTGTAATTAGTCATCACTAAACATCATACAGATACCCTTAGACCTTAATGAAAGATCGAAAGATGAATTTAAGGGGTTGCCTCAAATTAATCATTAGGCTAGAAAGACTATGAAAATAGAGAATACCTAGCCTAGGGGACTTTCTTTGCTTGTTTGTGCTCGTAATGTTATTGACATGCTTAGGTGATTGTCTAACCAATAAAAATAGATCTTTGGTAGGGGGGGGGGGGGGGGGGGGGGTTAGGTCAATCTAGCTAGCTCCAAAAAGTAATTAGAGTGTTATTAGATGAATCATTCCCTTCATAAGAGCTCGAATGGTATAGGGATATCAACCAGTGCAGGACCCATGTTTAACAAAAAGTTAATGATTTATTTACAATTTTGTCATTTGATAAACAAAGATGATAATCTCGTAATTTTTCTTTGAAAAAAGATGCATAACATTCACATGACAAGATAAATATGGTCTTAGAAAGTAGTGTTTCAGGTCTTTGCAGCTAACAGCTAGAAATTTGATTCTTCTTTTCATCCAGACAATAATGTGGTAATTCCAACATAAAATAAAATAAAATAAAATAATAAAAATAATAATTTATAAACCCCTTGATCTGAGTGCATCATTACATAAACATAGTTAAAAGTAAAGTGAAAATTGGTTGTTTGACTGTTTCTAGTCTTTCTACTACAGAGCCTAAAGCATAACAAGCCAAAATGCAAAAGTAATACACCCTCCCCTGCTATAGTTACAAAGAGCATTAAGTTCTGAGATTAGAGAAGCAGCCTGGATAGCAGCAAAATCAATCAGCCCTGATAAGGTCCCGAGTATAGACAGAGACCAGATCACTTGGTGGAGCAAAGTGATGGATCCCTCTCCTCCGCTTGCGTCCTACACATATTTGCTAGGCCATGAGCAAGAGTACAAGCCAACATGTCCTTAATCAATGCTCCCAAATCGTGTTCAATGTAGGCTGCTGGATTTTTCAGCATGTATTTCAAGGCCTAAGCATCAGTTTCGAGCTCAATATTTCTCTCCCACGCAGTAGACAAGCTTTCTCTAATGGCTAGTAGCTTGGCAGAAGCAGCACCTATTATCTTGAATTTGAGCGAGTAGGCTATTTCCCAAAGACCTTTGTCACATCTAATCACCCCTCCACCACCTGCATTATCCATAGCAATCCAGTATCCATCCATGTTTCATTTGTAATACCTTTTTGTGGTGGCGCCCAAATTCAGTTAAACATTCCAACATCAGATGATGATGGCTGGTTCAGACTTCAGAGTCTTCAGACCAACCTGTTTCATGTTAATAGTATTCTGATAATAAACCCAAAAACTATGAAAATAAGTAGACCGATAGAAATTTGTTTTCAAAAACAGCCATGCTCCACCAACTCACAAATGCCAGATTGATATATAAAAAAGTATCTTCCATTCTCCAGCAATATTCAAGTTGAAGTTTAACCAATCTGTAAAGTTGGTGTTGTAAACAAATGCAGATCAATATTTTTTTTTGTAATTTTTTTCAAACACTATGGACCAAAAGGCAAGGCTTGTTGGACAATCCCTAGAAAGGTGAAGGTAATCTCCAACAGGAGCATTACAACGAATTCAAGCAGGACTAAAATCTGGGTTTTTTGTGCTAAAACACTAGCAGCAGGAAGAAATTTCCACAATACCTTATATTTGAAAGGGATATGACCTGTTGTTTTGAATGCAGCCTCGAAATGGTTCATTGACCACTTATGAGTTTTCCAAAACTAAATTTCCACATTCTCTTCCAAGAGAAATTATTTAGGAAAGTATTACAATGTAAGCTCTACATTAAGGGTTTTAACTTTCAGCGATACATTTAGTAATGAGTTTATATATGGAGTTGCATAACCCTATAAGCCTAAAGTCTTTCATGTAAGTAGGAGCTTCACTAAAAAGAAAAACAAGACGATCTAAGTCCATATAACTTTTACTGAACAGATATTATTTTTACCAAATATTATTACGTTAAGGTAAAGAGAACATGGCCTAATTCTCCCAAATAGCAATCTAATAAAATATAAAGGTTTTGATTTCAGATAATCTCCCGCTAATTTCAAGTACATATCTTTTCTGATTTAAGATTTTAAAATATACAGACTATTATATCAATGCAATTGGCTAGGGAAAGAAATCATAGGCTCAAATGTGATAGCAGCTCAGATATGGTTATAAATCACAACTGATTTTAAGTCATTTATAATATGTAGGATTATCGTATCAACGCAATTGGCTAGGGAAAAAAATCATAGGCTCGAATGTGTAGCAACTCATATATGATTATGAATCACAATTGATTTAAGCCATTTAACCTATTAAGAAAGAAATCAGGCTCGATTTCACATCTTTTCTTCTTTAGAAACCTCATATCATAAAACAGAAAATTGAGAAATCAAGGCAAAATAAGGTAGTGGGAAAATGAATTAATATCCATAGTGATAAGTAAAATCAATATAGATCAGCATCTAAATTGATAATTTCCTTAAATTATCTCTCTATATTCACAATTCAATGGCAACTGACTTAGTCAAGGGGGTGAAATCCAAGACCGGGAAGTAAATCCTGTCTACATCATCGCCTTTTGAAACCAAAAAAACATTATAAATTCACAGCTGCTCTCTGCATTTTCCATCGCAGTGGAACAGCAGACCAAAAAGTTACAAATACAGGTCTCTCATCTCTTACTTTTCCTGTTAACTACACATATTCATCAAAATCTCACAAATTTTTTAAGACATGGAGAAATTTAATGCATTGAATCCCAATGCTCAGCCATGGGAGCCAAAGCTTGAGAAAACAAAGATAGAGGATAGATCCATTTTTTTCACCTTTGCAAGAAAACGTCCCCTGTCAACCCATCAGGTCACCAATTTCTTTGCAAGGTATGTATATATATACATGCCTTCATTTGCTTGACACTAAAAATTAGTCTAAATAATTTTGGGTAAACATTACGCATATGTGACCAGCCTGCACCGCTTGATGAACTGGCTAGCTGAACACTTTTTATATTTTTCCCTAGAATCTAGTTACACAGAATTGCAACTACTTGTGAGTTAAGAATGGTTAAGATGTTAAGTCAATCCTGTGCAAAACTACTAATTTTAACAAATGTTACTATGATTTTGTAACTAACTTTCAATTTTATATTTACCATGTAACCAGAAATTATGGTGACTGCATTGAGCAGATTTATGTGCACAACCCCAACCCTGAGCAACCCCCTTTGTTTGGACAGGTGGTTTTCACTAAGTGCACAGTACCGGCAATGATTTTAGGGGGTCAAGAAGAAAAGCGTTTTGTAATAGATAACAGGACATTATTTTGTAAGAAATTCAAGCATTAGGAAGCAACCAGGCCCAGCAAAACTTATATTGTAAGATTGAGTCATTAATAAGATATTTTAATGTATATAGTTTGGTTCAAGTATACAAGTAAGAACTCCTGGATGCTTATAATAAATTTGGCCGTATCACTGTCACAATTAGCCAACATTTGCGAAAGGAAAATTTGAAATTCCATATTAAAGAAAACAGTAAACCACTGTTGTGACCTTACTCTAACCTGAGCATTCTAAGTTCTAACCCCTTTAAGCCAGATAGACCAAGCAAATAAGTAATAAAACAATATGAAATGCATTATCATCAAAAAGGAAGATATAAAGAGCAAATTTTAGCTTACCATGATAGTATTGTTGAATTCGTCCAGCAGTTTCTGTTATCCAATCAGCTTTAAGACTGTTTTTCACAACGCCATTGTCCTCAATCAATCCTCTGTGTACAATTTCTACATACCTAAATTTGTAAAATCGCAATATCAGCATTAAAATATAGATTTGATTATTTGAGCAATAGCAAAATTCAGAAAAAAAGTTTAAAATAGTATGAGAGCAAAGTTGGGAAGTAAAGGATTTGGTCAAATTAGAGAATGTAGAGGGATCAAAGCTTGCAACTTTCAAGTCATAATCTGGCAATTACAAACTCATAATACGGAGTAACTGTATGTTATTTGCCTCAACATAGATTAGACAGAAGATCTGCAATTGAAAGGTGTTTGAATCCATATGCTAAGCAATGGGAACCAAATCTTGACAAAGAAAGAGTAGACGATATAAGTCCATATAACCCTTTTTTTCCCCACATTCTCAAGAAAATATACACAGATAGTTGTCAGGAGCTCAGGATGTCAGGGTATGCATGCATCACCGCTAGAAATTTTACACAACTCGTTTTAAAGTTAACATTTCGCATTAACAGCCACCATTTGTATCTAGCCACCTGATCAATCCTTATATTCTTTTTTTTTTAAAGTTAAAAACCCTTGTATCTCTTTACAATGAGGCTCCGTTTGGTTTAATGTAAAACAATTTTAATGAAAAACTAGTTTTCATGGAATAAATAATTTCAAGAAAAAACACAATTGCAAATTAGTTTTCCTTTGTTTGGTTACGTACAAGTAAAATTTAAAAAAAAAAAAAAAACAAAAATAGGAGTGGGGATGTGAGGATGGAGAGAGGGAAGTAAAAAAGGAGGTAAGCGGGAGGGAGGAAAATGTGACTTCCTTTGTTTAGTAAAGGAAAATATTTTCCGTCATTAAGGACAAAATTTTCTACCTTTGGGAAAATTGTTTTCCACCCCTTCACAAACCAAACAAAGGAAAATGGGAAAATCATTTTCCATGAAAACATTTTACATCAAACCAAACGAGGCCTGGATGTCATCAACTAATGAAATTTCAAAGAATTTCACAGCATTATATCAAAAACTTCAGAATTACTAAACTTTTCAGCTTCTTCCTAAGCATATATCACTGGTAATATACTGAAATGACTTATATACACCTCAATTTAGAACTATGGTATTCTCCAACAAAGGAATACCATTGATTGAAATTTGACAGAATGCTAGTAAAAAGAAGAAAGACACCCTTGGAAGTTGGAATCACTGTTATCACTAATCTAGCAATATTGTCACTAATAGCTCTTTATAAAACACCATATCACAATATAGCAAGATTTTAACCAAGAAAAAAAAATGGAATTTGAATTTGAACATAAATTAACAAAATTGAGTGCATCAAAGTGTTACCACAAATGTGATTGATTGAAATTTAAAAGCTCCATTCTCCATTTCTGCAATTTCCCAAAAACAAATTTGAATCAAAGATCAGACATGTTAAAGTAGAATAAAAATGGGAAATTTGTGAAATGAAAATCAAAACTCTTAACAATAACTAATCAGCCAAATAAACCCATAAATATTCATGTAAATCATGGAATTTTCATCTTACTTACCACTTACAATAGTGAATTGAAAGGGCAATAATAAGGAAAATTGCAAATAAAAACATACCAATTACCAATTACGGAAAGATTTTCATTTTCCGGTGAAAATTCTCGGACGAAGGCTCGAGCCTAGCATTACTGGGATTTGCCAGATCAATGGAAATTCGTGCTGTACTTCAGAGGTATTTTAGGTTGAAATCCTTCAAAAACATGAAGATTGGGACTTGGGAGATGGGTATGTATTTAAGTGGTGACACTTTTGGTTGAACTTAAAATCCTAAATCCTTCTTAGTACCAAGTCTAACATAAACAATTTCTTACTTGAAGTGGCTCATAAGGTCATTAGGTGCACATATCTTTACATGCACCTAAGTCGGCTAGGTGTATATAAAAGATGGTGTTATCTCCGGGTAATCTATATCACTGATGTCTATGAAAAATTAATAATCAACCTAGTTATACAAGTTCTTTCTTTCAAAAAAAAAAACCTAGTTATACAAGTTTGACTCTTGGAGAATAGAGGAAGGAGAATAAGAAAATCTCCGCCTCTAAGAATTGCAATTGATAATCAGGCTCTATCAACTATACCATGCATGGTAATCATTTACCTAAAATACAATCTACTTTTTACTACCAGTCTACTACTAATAGGTAAATATGCATAGTTACAAATCATAATACGTAGCCTTAATTTACAACATTAATGAGATACCCCTTAGATTTGTGTGAAAGGAAAAAACTAGTGTTTGTTTTTGTAGAAAACTCATTATGTGAACGGTAGGTTAATAGACTAATATGACAAAATACTATTTGTCTATTTGAGGCGGGTTCATATATTTTCGTGTTTTGTCGATTTTATATTGCTCCTTAAATTTTAAGTCATTCCATGGTTTTCCATGTAAATTTTGTGTAAGCATAGTGCTAGATAAGAATGGCTAACTTTTTCATATTATATGCAATTGGTTTGGTTGAGACGTACCCAGTATTTGGTTGAATATATGTTGCACTTTTGGGGCCTTAGATATTAGTGCTTTACTAATTTAACTGATATCAAAGAAATGTATTCTTGTTACTATTATGTAGAAGTGATAATCGGGTCATTCAGATCAGATTAATTAGATTTGTGCCATGATTCAGTGAAAAATTATTTGAGAACGAAAAAAGTCAAGTGATCATCCACGATATAAAATTGATTAATTAAGTCAAGTAATATCAACCGATATTTTAGATTTTAAGTCAAGTGATTCAAATTGGATAATTGGATACAAATTTGTTGGTGTAATTTATGTGGAACACCAAAAAGAAATAATGGATCTAGGCATGTACAAATAACACTTTCCTAAAAACGTTATTCGCCCCACCGTACTAACAAGGCTATGATGAACACATTTTGATCATGAGTCCCTAGAGTTTTAGAGGAAAACAAAGAAAGGGGGAGAAGAATGGGATGATCGTTCAATCAACCAGAATTGATCTTTTATAGATCAAATTTGACAGTTACATGAAAGGATAAGAACAAGCAGTTATGATAATGGTAATTGTCGTATCAACTTTTATTTCCGTGTCCGTGTCAAGTGGCTAAGTGCTAAGTCTTTGATTATAAATATATATAAGCCACTTAGCCCACTTTTCCAAAACGCCACTTAGCCCATTTCATAAATCATACCCAATTGTTTACAAATATAAACAATACATCACCTTTTTATTATTTCCACGTGGGATAGCCTCCCACACATAACATAATTATTGGAAATATTCCAACAATTGGATATTCCATATCTAGCCTTATGGAGTTGTGACCATCCACAATATAAAATTGATTCTTGAGAAAATTGAAATATGCTTGTAACTTTGTAAGTTGTATTTGTATACTTTGGTTTAAATGCCATAATAAACACAATATGACTATATGACTATATAAGAGATTGTTATAGGCCCAAATGGAACTATTTTCAGCCTCTTTAATGTGACCAAAAAAGCCTACCTACTCAAAGACCAACAATTTGATTAGTGTTAATCCCTAAATCAATCAAAAATTCAAAACCCTACTTGTATTAGTTTGGAACATTAAATCATTAATCATCAGATAACCAAAAATTCGAATAATTGGAATGAATATTCCTTCCAAATAAGGACATAATACTGCCACTTCATACATTAAAATTCCTCACAAAAAATTGATTCTTTCTCTACTTAACTAGTTTTGTGGCACCTTGTTCTTGTGCTTCCTACAGCTCAATTTCAAATAGATTATGCATGCAAAAAAAGAAAACCCACTTCAAAAACATAGATAATCTTGTATTAATTTGAAAGATTCTAGCTTTTAAGGCTTAGGTTTGAGAAGATAGAGATGTTTATGAAGTGGGTTTATGCTAATCTTGTTATTTTGCTACTAATTATCTTAAATGTTTCAGAAATTTGTGAAGGGGGTATAACAAGTAGCTTCTCAAGAAAAAGTAATGATCTTTCACTTGATATGCCATTAGATAGCGATGTTTTCCAAGTTCCTCCTGGTTATAATGCTCCACAACAGGTAATTTCTTATAATTAATTTTTTATATGTATTATTAATTTCCTAATCTTATTGCATAATAGTTTACAATTAATTCTGGGTTTTATAGTATGTAATATTCTAATTTAGCATAAATGATGTCTGATTAGTGATTAATAGTATACTAAGTTGTTAGGGTCTGACATATAGTGCTCAGCTCTACTGGTGTGTTTAATTATTAAGCATGATGATTTATTTGTGTATTCTGTGGATTTATTCATCTATGCTGGAAATTGTATGTTTTAGTTAATATCATTGTTCAAGTCATTGCAAATGAATATGTAACATGTTATTCTGTGTATGATTCTGAAACTATAAATCATTCATTGGCATCTTTGTAATAAATCTAATTCCTGTCCTTGAGAAATACTCTTAGCTGCATTTCTTAATTAAGTCGTCCCAAAATAATAGGCCACTTTCTATATACTAGAGACGGACAAATTTTTCAAAATTCAATCACATGAATAGTAAATGGGAACGGAGGGGGTATTATAGGACTAGAGGACTAAAGGAGACAAAGAGTAACATTTATTGACATACATAGAGAAATCGAAAATACTATTGGTTGAATCTTTAGACCTCCTATTATGTTGATGATCTGAAGTGAGGTCAGATCATGCTTGTTTTTTCTTATATTGTGAGTATGGTTCATTGAAGGTTCATATAACACAAGGAGACCACATTGGTAGAGCTGTGATCGTCTCTTGGACAACTCCAGACGAGCCTGGATCAAACACGGTAACTTACTGGGCTGAAAACAGCACAGAAAAGAAACTTGCAGAAGGCATTGTTCTTACTTACAAGTTTGTCAATTACACTTCAGGCTACATTCACCATTGCACTATATCGGGATTAGAGGTATACACCCGAGCATGATTTTCTTAGTTCGGTTATCAAGTTAACTTTATCAAGCATTTCCTAAGTGCATTTGGGCATGGAAATTTTCTTACTATGAG
This sequence comes from Chenopodium album, assembly GCF_948465745.1. Classification (NCBI taxonomy): domain Eukaryota; kingdom Viridiplantae; phylum Streptophyta; class Magnoliopsida; order Caryophyllales; family Amaranthaceae; genus Chenopodium; species Chenopodium album. The sequence continues at coordinate 70,791,945 of NC_137840.1, forward strand.
ATTATGTCTTCCCTTTAAATGCCAAAATTTTAGCTTAACTTAGCATGCTGCTGGCTGTAGTTTGATACAAAATATTACTATGAGGTTGGATCTGGCAATTCATTGAGGCAATTTTGGTTCCTTACGCCACCAGAACCTGGTCCTGATGTCCCTTATACTTTTGGTCTTATAGGTATGGCTTCATTTATAAGGTTTCCAATCATGTTACTCACAAAAGTCACAACTGCCTGTTTCTGATCGATTACATGCTAAGTACGGAATTAATCAGCAAATGCTAAAATCTGTCCTTTTTTTTTTCTTAGCATTCACTGTTAAGAAGGCTAGAGTATGGTAACTATATACGTTATTTGTTGTGGTGAATTCTCAACAAGCAGGGGACCTTGGTCAGACACATGATTCAAACAGGACAGTTACACATTACGAGTTAAACCCAACGAAAGGCAAGACACTCCTGTTTGTTGGAGACCTATCATATGCAGACAACTACCCAAACAATGATAATGCAAGGTGGGATACATGGGGAAGATTTATTGAAAGAAATGCTGCTTATCAACCATGGATCTGGTCTGCCGGAAACCATGAAATAGATTTTCTACCAAAAGTGGTATGTTTCCTCAATGTTTTGCTGCTACTTCAAACAGATATCAATCTTTGCCTGCCTTTCTTAGAGTCATGGGTTACAAGTGGACATTTTTCAATGGACATCTTATACTGCTACTAACAGCTTCCTGTGTATATTATTTGCTTTAGTTTATCAATAGCTAAGCAAACAAAAAGGCTTACATATTCTTCAAAATAAGAACATATACTTTCTTTGTTTTTTTCTATCCGCCTTTTGTTATTCTCTATCTTGAACTTGTGAATTTTGGGTTCTTGACACTTGACTGCCACTCAAGGATATAATGCAAGTCGAAATCAATTATACCCTTTAAGTCTGATCCTTCTCACTCAATTCATCAGTAAAATGGTGCAACCTTAAGGGCTGAGTTTTGTTGCTTCTTGCAGGGTGAAACTATACCTTTTAAGCCATATACATATCGGTTTCCAACACCGTATCAAGCATCACACAGTACTGCCCCTTATTGGTACTCTATTAAAAGAGCTTCAGCCCATATCATAGTCATGGCATCCTACTCAGCTTTTGGTAGGTTTTTTTCATTATTTTTGTAGTATCATAGATCCAAGTCTCCTTAAATTTAGTTTATTAGTCTGGCAAGGTATAGTCATATGGTATTTCGCAAAAAGAACATGTAAATATTATAGTATGATGTTTGCTTTGTGAACTTCTTCATATACATTGTACATTTGCAGGGAAATACACACCTCAATACAAATGGCTAATGGATGAACTGCCTAAGGTTAATAGGACCGAAACCCCTTGGCTCGTTGTTGTAATGCATTGCCCAATGTATAGTAGTTACGTGCATCATTACATGGAGGGAGAAACCATGAGAGTCCTGTATGAACTGTATTTTGTCAAATACAAGGTCGACGTCATCTTTGCTGGTCATGTACATGCCTATGAGAGATCAGTAAGTATCATAAATCTATGATCTACTATCTTTCTCTTTGTCACACAACCAACACGCCCTTAACACTTTGCTTGCGTTTATTAATGCAGGAACGTATTTCCAACATAGCATATAACATCAGTAATGGTGTATGTGGTCCTGTCAGCGATCAGTCAGCTCCAGTTTACATAACTATTGGAGACGGAGGGAATCTTGAAGGATTGGTTTACGAGTATGTTTTTACTACACTTTTTTCGAATTGATAAAATAGGACTATTAAATGTATTTTGACTATTTTCACTTCAATACTTGTAGAAACTGTAGAAGAACAATTAAGTTTCATAAGATTGCTGTTTTACTCTAATGCAGGATGACCCAACCACAGCCAGAGTACTCTGCTTATCGCGAGGCCAGCTTTGGTCATGGCATTTTCGATATCAAGAACAGAACACATGCTTATTTTGGTTGGCACCGTAATCAAGATGGATATGCTGTGGAAGCAGATTCTTTATGGCTTCACAATAGATATTGGCATCCTATACAAGAAGAACCTTCGGTCGCTTCAATGTAACAAGAGTAATTCTATTTCTATATGTTGCAGCTCAGTTTGGTCATTGGCGCATATCAACATGGTTGCTAATTGGGGCCTTCCGTAAAAAATGTTTATGTCAAGAATGTTGTCTATTGTACAAGAAAATAATAGAGTAATATTTAAGATGGTATGTAGCTCTCCTATATGTATTTTGTACAATAATGTGATTAATGTATACGTAGTTTATACAATAATGTGATTACCGTACGTGCTTATTCAAATGACCACCACTCCGTATGAAAGTAGAATTTTTTTAGAAAGTAAAAGAATGTACGGAGTAAAATTGTTGGGTTGATAAACTCATGAAACTTAAATTATTACAGTGTACTTTCTCTATCGAACCAAACAATTACTCCGTACACCTTATTTAAGCATTTAATATTCCGTATAAAGTAATTATTTTATTTTCGAAAACTAAAATATCAGTATTGCTGTACGTATTACATACTCCCTCATCGCTCTACATAGTTCATACACCTTAAAAGGGCACGTAGCTAACAATTTTCTTTAAGTAAAACATACTTGGTATTATTAAAGACTTCAGATTCACAAATTGTGGGTCCTAAATCCTAATCCTAATCCTAATTGAGATAATATTTTCGGCGGAACGAAGTATGAACAGATTCCAGTAGATATTTGTAACCGCTATTCTTTACTTTAATTTGCTAAATGATTATAATAAGTAATCTTCTGCCAAACACTGTCACCATCTTATGGGTCATATGAATTTAATCTCTCCGTCTCATTCTCAAATATATGGTGCACGATAGTAGTTTATTGGCACATTTTTTTTGTTTTTGGAGTGGTACGGAGGATTGTGCTACCGTACTAGAATCTCACACAAGTTTATCCATTAAGAGTGAAGGGAACACGTAAGAGATTCTACCCTCAAACAGTGCAAATAAAGTACCTTTTATAATACTGATTGAGTAATCCTGTAATATTGATCGAGTAATCTTATAATGCTGACAAAGTAACCCCTAACACTGACCGAGTAATGATTAGTCTCACGGTGCAGCTAGCCACGTATAACATGTGTTTGAAGATATTTATACTAAAATGTTGCATCACAAATTCACAAATATGCAAAAAGTTAAGCATAACAATCATTTGAAAGCAATACGAGTACATAAGTACATTGAAAGTACAATAATACTCAGATTTTTTTAACTTGATAGTAATTTTTTTTTTAATAATAAAACAAATGTTATAATGTTTAATATTATTGTAGATATACATTGTAAATGGACTATGGAGTATATCAAATTTTGCATTACACCAACGAAAAAATCTAACATGGAACAAATAAAAAAAAAATGAAGAAAGTATGTGTAATTTTAAGGAAACTAAAAAGGTTGGATTGTATTCTATTCACCTAATTTTCACTTATCTGAACTTAACTAAATTTATTTGGACTTATTTTAACTTAAGAACTTATTTTAGTTGTCATTTGAACATTATTAGAACTTATTTTTCCTAAATTGGATTTATCTGAACTTGATTTGACATAATGAAAATAAGGTAAACAGAACAAATCCTAATAAAGTTATTACTACCTCTGTTTCTTATTATGTGCAACAAAGGGGTATTATTTGTGAGACATAAAATATTCCTTTGTTGCACATAATAAGAAACGGAGGTAGTATAACATGTTAATTATGAGAATTTTTTTTTTTTTAATTTCTTAATGTTATGAAGCTGTGATTTTCTAAGCATCTAGAATGATGGAGGGGATTCTACTATTCTAGTAGGAAACACTTGGGATTTGGGAGATTGCAAAGAGACGACTAAAACGAGTATGAGAATGACTTCCACAGTATTTTTAGTACAGAAAAAACTCTGCAACACTTTTTATATATTATTATTACCCTATAAAATTTGTACACATGTTCAACTATATATAGTAAGTCCTTTTAAAGAAAACCCAAATGATTGGGGAGAGAATTACCACCATTCCTACTTCTTTCCCTTACAAGTTACAATCTTAAACTTTCTAAATATAGAAAGTTCCACTACTACTATTTCATATTTCAATATTACTAAAAAAAGAAAGGATTAAAAAAAACTAAGGTACTTTTAATAGTCCTATATATACATATTTGTTACTCCTTCCTTACCTGTCACATCCAAGTTTTTCTTCCTCTTAAACCCTTATTCACTTGCACATTCATCTACTTCTACATATACTATATATTAGACTTCATGGTGGCTATTCTATCCCATCCCATGCCTTCAAATATGTGGCTGGTTTTTTTTGTTTAAGAAGACCATAGAAACTGGAAGCTGTCATCATATAAGTTGCCGGACAATAACCCCGGTTCGTCGGAGATTGAGAATTCGGGTTGTGGATCGATGACAGGGGGAGGAAATCCGAGGGTCATAGCAGTCTCAGCCCACAAGGAATCGTCGAGCTCTGGTAAACTTGGGTTGGAATTCTCCCAGAGACCATGGTTAACCCCAACTTCATTCTCACCAAAGCTCTCTACACTTGTGGTAGTGCTATCAGTGATTGTGGAAGTAGAATTAGTCTCCTCAATTGGAAAACTAAGGTCACTTGCACCAGAAAGAGAGCTGTTTTCAGATGAGCAACAGAGGTTGTACCCGTTCTGATAACAAGGAATCCGGACCTGGCCTCGAGCCTGAACTCGAGCCTGAACCTGAGCCTGAACATGGGTTTGGGTCAAGTTGGGAAGCTGGGGTGGGAAGACCTCAGGCAAATTCAGCTTGGCATCAGTGCCATAAAGCTTACGAGCAGCAGCATCATAAGCTAAGGCAGCTTCATGAGAGGTGTTAAAGGTGCCAAGCCAAAGGCGAGCACCGCGATTAGGCTCACGAATCTCGGCCACCCATTTGCCCCAGGTTCGCTGTCGGACACCCTTGTAGGTACAAAGGGCATTCTCAGGTCCCCCTTTGCCCCTCATACAACCCTTCCTAGAGCTAGCCTGGCAAACCTGATGTTTCTTCCCCTGTTTCTTCTCCCCTAAGCCCAGCTTGGACTTCAACATTGTAGGAGAAACTAGTACAGAGATCAGTCAATTAACTTACAACAATGAATAAAGAGAGAGAGAAAGAAAGTGAGAAAAATGTGAGTTCGTGTGTATAATAAGGCTACTGATGAGCTAAGCTGCACTCCTGGACACTATTGAGATGGGTAACTCCTCTGTTATTTATATGTTGCAATATAGGAGAGGAATATGTATTAATAAGGGTGGGAAAATTCAACTTTTTTTTCCCCCTTAATACGTGTCTACAGTGAAATCTGGATTGATAGCTGTCAGCATAAACCTGTTCATCGTGTCTCTTTAATATCTCCCTGCTCCATACAACATCCACACTTGGCAAACTGAATTTGTACACATTTTTTTTTTCTTTATTTCAAATAACAAAACCAAAACCAAATGATAAGTTACTCAGACTCAGGTACTCGCAGCAAACAGGGATACGTGTCTTAAGTGTCCGACTTGGCTATTTAGTGACAATCTTCCATGATTTTGCCTGAAATAAAGAGACGGAATCCGACACAAGTAACTGAAATGAAGTAAAGAGTCCGAGTAACATAGACAGATTAGATATATGATTTTCATTGAAAAAAAGAAAAAGAGAAAGAAAAAAGAACTTAGATTTTATTTAACTTGGCTTTTAGAGGGAAAAAGAGGGGTAAGGGTCAAGGGGTAGTGTGAATCAAAGTTTAGGTTTGGATAGGACCGATTTCCTATTGGGTGGGGTGTCAAAAAAATTCTCTCTCCTAAATTTTATATTTTAAACAAGTGTGTTTAGCAAGCAGGAGAGGATTGAGGATAAGCACACACCGGGGAAACTCAAGGCAAGTCTGCAAGGTCTTCCCTTCACTGGGTTGACAGTTTGCAGGAGTCTGCATGTCAAGAAAGATTACGTGGGACTGTCGTTAAAAAGTTCTCTACCATCATCTCTGACGTATTAAACTCTTAAGTTCAAGATTCATAGAACTTACTGTATAATCATAGCTCTGTACCTCTGATGTTTCTGAGACAGAGTGGGGCCTGTTTGCTTCGACAGTTGTCGAAGGCACGGGGCGACTGCTGGCACCTAAGACTCCTCGTCATAAGGGGTTCTTTTTTTTGGGACACAGAGTTTACAGGGTTTATTGTTCGAGGAGTTAAAAGTAGGCGCGGCCAAACCCAAAGGTTACACCAGTATATTTCTCGTATTCTGGGAAACTAATGGTTTTCAGTGCGAATGACAGTTATGTACGTTGCAAGAGATTCTTTAAAAATTAAGATGTCATAGTGGATGAAATATTAAAGGGTGAAAATGATAGTGGAATTAGGCTTGACATTGTATAAGTGTGTACCCATTAAATAATGTTTCAGTTAACAGTGAAAATGACAGTGGAGTAACTCAAGAAAGAGGTACTAAGAAACTGTATATTTATACCCACATAATAACCATGTTTCATCCATGTTCACTATACTATGATGCTAATGGGAAACACAAGAGAAGAAATGAGAAACTATTCATACTAATCTAGGCACTAGTGATGTGTGCGTGTGGATGATTTTAGAAACAGAAGTCTTCCATACCGATAGAGCTGTAGCGCAGAGGTCCGAAAACTTAGTTTGAACATTTAAGAAACCCAATTATGTGTTGCAAAGGCATAAGAATCAGCATGAATTTTCAACTCTATGCTCAGATTCTTCATAACTTATAAGCCTGGTAGAAAGAAACATCAGCCATATAAACCTCTATAATAAGTTGATGAACCAATGTTAGATTCAGATAAATGCCTGACAATCACAAGAAAAATGATATTTACCTTGATGTTGTTGGTCATCTGCATAAATGACCTGACCTTTTGCCGTAATGTCATCTCTTTAAAACCTGTGATATGCAAGGAAAATCCTTAACGCTGAAACTCAAGAGGGAATTCTTGAGTATCTCGACATTTCCGCAACGCTTTCCTTATTTCTTCTAACATTACTTTCACATTGATGCCCTTCCTAAAAATGTGCAAAAGACCAATGGTCACAAGGAAATATTATTTACAAATTAATGTAAATTATGCAGATAGAAAGTATAGTTGAAAAGTTTTCCACAGCACTAAAAACACAGAGCACATTCCTGGTGATACAAGTCATATACTACAAACACAGATTACATTCCTGATGATACAAGATGAATGGTAAGCTTTTCCATAATTATTTTTCTTATAAATGAAGCACACACATCCAGACCGGATCAAGTCTAACAAGTGAAACTGCTGGTGTAAAACAAAAGGAAGGATAGAGAAGAAACGGAAATCAACGGAAACTGCTTGCATCCTCAGCACCCTTAAGAGATGCAGGGAATTACATATGAGACCAGGATGTTTTAACTCTATTAATGAGTAAAAGCACAAGACACCATAAGGAAAAAACGTCACCACATTCTTTCATAATATGTAAACATCTTTCAGAAAGATCCTAACTTATTCTAAAATACGAACTAAGTCTTCATTTTTAAACGAGTGAAAGAAACACTTGATGCTGTTATAAGAACAAAATCTATCTATCATAAGACAATGTCCACATAAATTTTCAAATCAAGCTTCAGCCACTGCACAAATGGCTTGGACACAGAACAAAATTGTACACAGGACCATAACTAGATGCATTAGGATGATAATGTTGTTTACTGTGCTTGAATATGGTGTTAACTGCTTATAAACAATGTCAATAGCTCTTCACAAACAAACATATACACATGAGTATTCTACCTGGATAACCATAACTACCGTGATCACTTATGAATAGAAGCTTGTATATTAAGCTCACATAGTTTTCATGTAACTATGTTAGCTACTAAAGTCTCACTAAAATCACGTTGATGCGCTAGAAAATCCTTAATACATCATAGTTGTTCTATTAGGCCCTCAACAGGAATTGTTGAATCAGGCTATTTTTCCCACTGCAGGAATTGTTAGATTATGTATTGTTGTCCTTTGCTAAACTTTTCTCAAACTTTTATGTTTTTTACACCAACAATTTAATCACTCCTTTAAAACTTTCTTAAATTTTATTCTTAGTTCTCTTTCAAAACTCCCTTAATTTTTCTTGGACACTCTTTTGTTTGCTCAGTTTATTAACCTTTTCAAACTCTTTCAAATGATTATCTTGTTATATCCCTTTCTTAATATTGTACGGTTCCTTATGAAAATTCATTTTAGCTAACCCCAAATCATTTTGAGACTAAGGCTTTTAGTTGTTGTTGTTGGGCAAGGATGAAGATATGATTAGTCCCAAGTTCCCAACACCTGGATTCTGTTGTAAGGTTTTCAAGATATCAAGAGGAATAATAACAAGCTTAAATACTCTTGTTGGGAAAAAGGTAAAAACTATCAAAGGTTAGGATGCAATTGACGCAAGGAAAATGGAAAGATAAGATTCTTGAAAACCCTTTCTACATGCAAAAATTTCTTGCCACTGATAGTCAGCATGAACATATGTGGAGTATATGCATTAAGAGTATTTGTAGGTAAATTGGGTAACCTGGCAATCCCAAGGGATAGTTTTTCAGCAATTCATGAAATTTTATCTGATTACCTCACTTTTTCTAGCTTTTACATTTATACCCTGATAAACTATCAAAAGTTATGCATGACTCTTGTCTATTGCTAAATTTTGCGTCTATATAAGTATAATTCCAGCCATTCTACATAAATTCTGGGTATGTGTTTGCACATATTAATTTCTTTACAGGTCAATTCAAAGCTGAATTAAAAACCTACCCAATTAAGACTTTTACCATCCTACTCTTTACTATACAAAGTTCCTTCATATTAAAGCATTGAGCTATTATTATTTAAAACAATATAATTCAACTTAATAACTATGGGTAAACAAAGGCCTCTCAATACTACAAAATCTATCTTGCCCCAGGTGCAAGATAAATGTTCTTACCATGAAGTGAATCTATAACTGACAAGAACTCCTATCTCAAATTTTATAATCTCTTCATTTCATAAAAGTTGCAACACTTTTACTTGTACAAACTTTGACCATATTTATTATAATATCAATATCTTCATTTCATAAATATATCAATATACTATAAAATATCATTCATTTATATTGATAGTCATATAATTGATTATTATTAGAGGTATTAATGGTCAAAGGTGAACACTAAAATATGTGAAACACAAAGTGTTACAATTCTTATGAAACAAAGGAAGTACAACATGAGATTTATAGCTTGCAATTTAGTTCCAAATATAGTTGTAAAATGTTCATTGCAAAATAACAGTGAATAAGTGGATCAATTTGACTCTTCAAGGTGTTCAAGCTGCCATTCCAGCCTGTTTACAGTTCATCACACAACGGACTAATTCAACACTTGGATATCCATGCCGCATAGTATGCATGCGTGCAAGAAGGGAATTGAATCTCTTCAATTAGCAACAGAGTTAGTGTAACAGATTCCTTAAATTACGCAACATTTTTAGCGGATTGAAATTGCTTTAAAACCCAAATTTGACTACTCAACTCGACCACAACACATGGGACCATAAATGCAAAGCATTGTATCTACATGAAAAATGTAAGAAACTAAAATAAAAAAAACACAGAGATCTACAGCCTAATGAGATCACCACTATGTCCTACATGCACATATCTAAAGCTTCGATAACGATAAAAATGCTGATAACACAGTGCGTAAGCCATATGCTAAATTAAATGATTACTTACAAAACACTGACTCCTACAACAGCAAGGGGTCGTGGATAGTCCTCAATCTCCTTATCTCTCTTGTTAATCTCAGAAGCTGATGGAATTGTATCGTCGGCTTTAGTATGAGCTGTATCTTCAGAGCTTGCACCTAACACCAGGGGAGTGGATCCACAGTCCTGACCAATTTTAAGAATTTCTTCAGTCAGGGTTGGGAGTCTATCCTTTGCCTGGAACAAATAAGAACAAAATGAATTACTAGTAGCAATTAAAGTAATAATCATGAAATAACAAAAACAATCTTAGTCGAGAATTAAGATTATCATACAAGAATAAAAAAAATAACAACAATCTAGCATGGATCCTTCTATTGGCAGTATAGGGAGTCAAGTGCGATCTAAATGTATCATGTAAGCAGTCATAAATCTAACCAAGTAGGGGGAATAATATTTCAAGAAAAGCAAGGTTAGAAATGCAATGAAGGCCAAGTCTATAAAGATTATAAAAATTAATTAGACAGAAAATCTTAATCAATCACATTGATTCATCTATTTGGAATCTTAGGAGATTCCAAAGCAAATGGAATCTAATATTTTAAGGATAAAATACACTTCAAAACATGGTCATATGGAATCTTGTTAGATTCATCTAGGTTTTGTGGTTTCTAAACATAAAACTTTTATAAATATTTTTTGCTATACGTCGGATGAGAAATTTTAATTACAATATTACATTGAAAACTGTGTAAAAAGCAAATAGGACAAACAAAAAGAAACGGACGGAGTAGATGATAACATTCAACCAAAATAAATTAAGATATATTGCAACGTGGAGAGGAGGCTAAAAAATTAAGAAAATGTGGGTAAAAGGTAATGGACCACAAACCTTTACCGTCAAAACCCAAGTGATTAAGGGACTTAGAGATGTTAGTTAGTACATGCATATTGGATATTTAAAATGTGAAAGGAGATGTAAACAATGCAACATTTGTGACATTCTTTAAAAAGTAATTGTTGCAATATAAAATCAAAGGAAGTATAAATTAATATAGAGAACAGGCAACATTGAGGATGAATTAAAGAGAAATCACAAATAAAGCGCATCATTGGGATTTCAGTCATTTCACACAAAACATAAAAATCTAAAACCAGAAAAGAAGGAACATTTTTATATAAGGATATATTTCACAAAAATTGCACAGATAAAAAGTACATTAACTTTCAAAAACTAAAAAAAGAAAATACACAAAGACAAGGTGTCATTACAAAGTAACAGAAGCACAAAGAATGAAATTCCAGGGCAGTACACTTTTAGACCTAAACTGAGGTTCTGTCACAAGGCAGCCAATTTTCATATCAAATGCTCCATCAATATGCGTTCCCGATACCGCTAGATAAAAAATAATCAGTTTGCAAATGCTCTTTAGTTCATATCAATATTATATAATTCACTTAAAATTGTACGTGATGATCAGAACCCAATATAGTAACAAATTTATTGTTAACACCACCAAATGTCCTTGATGATACTGGCAGGACATTAGAGCATGGCTTTGCTTATCAACCTATGCCACATATGCAATCACACTTTTAGATAGTAGCAATATTTTGAGATACAAACTTGTGAAGCAAATCAGCTATGTCTAGGTGTTTTTCACAAAAAGAAGTCTTATGATACTAGTGTTTGTACTTAATCATAAACTCAATTACTCATAACATCATCCAATAATATATTATCAGTAAACAAGAAAAAAAAATGCATAAACATGGTAAGAAAATGCTACAAGACCACCAGCACAGAAAATGACAATACCTGAGGAAGGTCGATTTTATTTAATACCACAATAAATGGTCGTTCAAGGTAATCAGGATTATACATCCGCAATTCCTGCACACACATAGGTAAATTAGTTTTGGACTAATTTAGGTAAATTTTCAGGATCTAAAGCAGACAAATTGCAATCATTTAATAATCTGCTGTTATACACCAATCAGGTACTTGAGAAAGATATGAAGGATATAATTATATCAGAAGAGTTTGTTTCAAAGAACCCATATAATTGCAATACAGCAAAAGGTAATATACCAGCCAATCTCATATCTTAGATAATTTGTAGCCCCATACTATAACCCAGAGTCTCAAACCACATGTAACAAACACAGTTAGCTACTGATTCTAGCCTCTAGGAAAACACCACTTGACAGTCATTAGTAACCTTGTCACGAGGACAGTATATGAAGTAAGGTTTCATCAAAATGTTATATAGAACATAGGAACTGCTATGCATGGCATTGTTCAATTAGCTGCTGTATGAGGAAAACAATGCATACTTCTTTGACTGTTTTGTAGTCTTTCACAGGGTCCTCTGCAGCAGCATCAACAACATGAACCAGCAACCGAGTCCTTCTCAAATGCCTAAGGAAATTACGACCCAAACCCTGCAGAATGTGTGTTACAGAATTAGTAACTTGTGCCAGATTAAGTGGTAATTGAAACTGCATCAGTTCAAGTACCTTGCCCAAATGAGCACCTTCAATAAGACCTGGCAAATCTGCCAATGTTGCTTCAGAGGAATACATAGCTGCCCCTAAAGAAGGGTCACCATCAAGGCGACCAAGATTTGGCATCAGAGTCGTAAAGGGATAATCAGCTATGTCCGGTTTCGCAAGTGTAGTAGCTGATAAAAGGGTAGATTTTCCAGCATTTGGGAGTCCCTAGGAAATATCAAATTCAACTATCAGATCCTTGACAGGGTTGGGGGGAATGCATAAAGTAATGCTGTCTCTTTTAGCCCCAAACAGTCTCCTATGTTGCCTGTTCACAGAATAAGCATCAAAAGGATTATGAAATTCAAAATAACTAGTAGAGAATATACCACAAGACCAACATCAGCAACTACTCTGAGTATCAATTCCAAACTGACTTCCTCCCCAGCTTGACCAAGGACTAGAACCTGCAACTCACCAGCAAGAATATAATGCACAAATGTGAATAAGTCCTTGTGATAAAAAACAGCATAATATGATAGAAAAAAGATGCTTTATGGAGGCCCAGAAAACACAAGATTGCTATGTAAGGAAGAAAAACTTGACTACATATTTCTAAAACTTGCAGGAAATGATAATTACTCCCTCTCTTCCTCAAAGATCTTCCTTCTTACTCTAGCTCCACATACCAAGAAGACTAATCAAGTTCAATTGGACTGTGTATACACAAGGGATATCCGAATAAGGTACTCGCATGTCTTCTTTAGCTCAGTAATTTTCCCACAAAGTCCTCAGGTTGCTGATATTATTGCCAAACTTTGCTCTCTGCTCAACATTGACATCTTCTTAACAAGCCCGAAAGTTTGACTTGTCAAATCCTCGAGCTTGCAGGGGGTGTTCATGGGGTGTTGGGCTGTTAGTGCGTATTAGTTAGTTAACTCATAGCTCACTAAACCAAGTTTGTAATTAGAACCCTTGCCACATCAGCATAGTTAAAATATTAGAAGGTTGTCAGAAGTCTGGTACTCTTTCTTTCCTTACTTTGAGACAACAGTGTACATTACAAGCGAACATTCTAAATTATTGTCCTTTCTGTTGCCTACTAAATTCACCTCTCTCTCCATTTCTTAAATTATCTACCGCCTATGACAATGTTATGATAACGATTGTAGCTGCAATTAATTTTCTAACAGACATGTAGTTGGATGATTATTTAAGTATAAGAAAAACACGTCATTTGACATCATCAATGGTTATGTAAAAAGAAATGAAAAAAAAAAAAAAAAGGTTTTGTTATGGGGATGCCTGTTTATTCAATAATTTTACTGATATTGTATATGTGCGTGGTGTTAGCGTGCTCAAATGACATATAATAAAATGTAGTAACAATAGGCTAATTATAACTACGCAAATGCTTTAATATGATAAGAAATTTGACCACTTTACTTTGACATGTGGCATGGAGGTGCGGGAGTTTGACAAGCTGCACCTCCATGTGACAATTAATTAATTTGATTTAGATGACTGTAATATTTATCTAGTACATATACAATTTGTTGATCAATTGGATATTGGGTTACTACTAAGTGCAATCGAACCTGTAATTGAGTTGGATTGAAGATTGGACTGAAGCTAATAGGCACCACTAAGGGCCTTTAAGTTAGACGCTAATAGGCAAGGGTTTTGGGTATTGGTAGTTTCTAGGTTTTGTGAATGAGGTTATATCTATATAGATATACTAAGGGCCTGTTCTCATTGACTGAACTCAGCTGAACTGAATTGAGCTGAAATGAATATTTTATAAGAAAAGGAAATTAGGAGCTGAGCTGAACTGAAATGAAAATAAACGTATGAGAATAGGCCCTAAGTCATTTAATGACAAAAGGTATGTATGCAACTATATAAAATTAACAAAAACCCTAATTTTACCCTAATAAATCATCCACTTTGAAAGAGAGATAAGATTAGATATTTTGGCTTTATTATTCTATTTGTGTTGATCTCAATGTAATCAAACCTTCTATGCGGATTCGTTTCTACTATGGACATGAGACTGGGGAAGTGCTTTATAATTCCACTTAAATCAAAATTCAATAGAAACCAGCTGGTAAAACTTTCTAACTTTATCCCAATATATGGCTTACATTGCACTGAACTATACAGAAGAGTAATTATTATGATAAACAAACTAATAAATATCTGCATTTTAGAAGTATTACCCAACTTTATTAAAGGGAGAGAGTTCTACCTAATATAATTATTAAAAAAAAGAATTTTTCACCATATACCCATGGGTTTTTTTTTTTATTCAACAAATACCCATGAAAATTTTTAAATTCAACATATACCCCTAACTTTAATAAAAATGTCACTAAATGCCCAAATGACTAATGGACATTAACTCCGTGAGTCATTAAGGCTAAAATTGCTACGTGGCAGCATTTTATTGGCTGTTTTTTTGTTTTTTAATTTTAAAATAATTATACATTTAACTATCAAAAAATAATACTCCCTCCGTCTCCAAAACTTCGACCCATTCGGCCTAATTTTAGTCCCAAAATGATCGGTCCATTTGCATTAAAATACACACCAATTTACAACAAATTTGTGCTAAATTAGCTTCCCCTTACAAAGTTTTGTTTTTTCATGTATTTTTAATACTTTATCCCTCTACTTTTTTACAAACCCCATGTAATTTATCTTTTCAATATGTTTTTATTTCTTTTTGTTTAAGTTTTTTAATAACTGCGAAATCAACCCAAAAGGGTCGAAGTTTTGGTGACGTAGGGAATAATAAAAAAAAATTGGAAAAAAAAAAAAAAAAAAAACCACCGCACTGGCGCCACCCCAACTCATACCCCACCAGCCAGCTAGGTTGCAATGAAACGGATACGGGGACGAAAAACGGCAAAATAGAAATTATAAAAAACGGGTACAGCAAGGATACGGCTAAAAAATCAGAAAAATTAAAATTCAGAAAAATGTTTATTGAAAAACCAACTGATTTTTTTTTTTTTTTAGGAAACCCATGCAATGTTTTTAAATTCTACTGAGTACAAATCGGAGTAATACTGTAGATAAGTAAGACTAAAAAAAAAAAAAAGGAGAGTGAAAAAAGTTAGAGAATTACAGCTAATTTACCCTTTTTTAAAATTACATTTACAACTGCTTTACCTTTTACCAATTGAAATGATAGATAATTTTTTTTAAATTAAAAATAAAAATAAAAATAAAATAAAATAAAATAAAATAAAAAAAACATCTTCTTCCTCATCTTCTCGTAGGTTCAGAAATGGCTGCTTGTAGATCGCCAACCACTAGTGTAGTAGTGTCATCTGCAAGTGGTCGCCTCCAAGGAATCGTGGGGCGCAATATTGTAGGTGGCTTCTTCAATTTTTAGGGTTTTCAAGAAATCAAAATCAGGTAAGTAAAATTGGGGTGTTTTAAAAAAAAAAGTGGGTTAGGCTTCTATTGGGGACGTCGGAAATGGAGGTGATCCGTCCCCGAAACGTTTTTGTGGAGGTGATCCGTCCCCGAAACGTTTTTGAAGGTGCTCCAAGCCGTCCCCAAATTTTCTACCCGTACCACTTTTCAAGGGTACACCTTGGGGACGTATCTGGGCCATACCCGTCCCCGGTACGGGAAACGGCAGGAGGTTGGCGTACCCGTGCATCATTGCCAGCCAACACCCCTCCCCCTCACCCGTCCACCATCTCCACCCCACTAGTCGGCGCCCCTCCCGCTGGAAAACCCCTTCCTACCCCATTGCCGGCATCCAAACTCTCATCTCCTCATCAGCAAACCCAAACCGCCCCTCCCCTACTATCTCCACCCCATGAACCACCACGCCAAAACCCCAAAATTAAAAACCCCCAAAATCGAAACCCTAGATTTTGATTTTAAGGGTTTCGGTTTTGGGGTTTAAGGGTTTCGGGGTGGTGGTTTCGGCTAAGGTTGGCGGCGGCTACGTGGAGGGGGTTACCTGGCTGCCGCAAAGGTTTTCGGCGGAGTGGTTCGCTAAGGTTCGGCTAAGGTGGAAAGGCGGTGAGGGATGTTTGATGGTTCGGCGGCCACTGTTGTAGGGCGGGGTGAGCGGGTGTTCAGCGTCAGTGGGGGAGGGAGCAAAGGCCTGGTAGGAAGGCCTAGCGCCGACGACCAGGGGCTGGCCGGTGATGCCGAGGGTGGCAATAAAAACGGGAAGGTGGCTGGTGGGCGGGGTTAGGGGTGGTGGTTTTTTTTGAAAATTTTTCTAAAAAAAAAAAATTCCTTCAATTTTTTATAATTAATGAAATAATTTAAAAAATAACCAATCAGGTGCTGCCATGTGGCATAATTAGCCCTAATGACTAACAAAGTTAACCACCGTCAGTCATTAAGGGCATCTGGTGACATTTTTGTAAAACACGTGGGTATATGGTGAATTTGAAAATTTTCACCTGGGTATATGGTGAATACAAAAATTACAAAGGGGCATTTGATGAAAAATCCGTAAAAAAAAAATTATCCACCGAGATTGTTCCATAATTTTCTATGAGATTATGGATAAGCAATTATAGTTTAAAACTTACCTAAGGATACATTTCAACTCCCAACACCTCATTAAGTATAAACTTTTCCCTACTGAAGAAAAATTTACCTGCTTTTTATAGCTCAAAATCTTAATTAACACCCCAAACATACCAGAAGTCACTGAGAGGGTTAAAAGTAGAATGAACTTCAACAAATTCATACCAACAGAACCTAAAGTTGATGCAATTGTAACAGAATATGTAGTACAAGTATACATAATGATAATCTAGTTTATATCTTTCATATACAGTTTCAAAATAACCTGAATGCTGACCCAATACAAATCAGTTGATACAAACTTCAACCTCTTGGCTCTAACCTATCCATGTTTCAAACTTTCAAAATGTCTGTATTGCAAATGGAAATGTATAGTAACCCCTTATTACATAGATCAAAAGGCTTGAGTGCACAAAGCATACTATATTGGAAAATATTGAAGACTAACCTTATCACTGTCATCTCTCAATATGTTTGTTGTCAAAGCGGCCATCATACTTTTCTTTTGCTCTGGCATTTCTAGTAGGCTTATCTGCCAAGAGGAAAAGACAGAGTACCAAATTCATGGTTAGAATCCTGATGCCAATAGATACTATCAAAATCCCCCAACCCTGTATCTTTCCTAGGGGAAAAGACACACAACAGAAAAAAAAAAATAAAAAAAATAAAAAAAAAAAAATAAATAAAAGAAAGATCAATAATACTTGACTAAAAACTCTAGAGCTATCTCTGTCTAACTTGGAATTTTGGCTGCCACAACAATGTCAACACAACATGACACAATATGCATACGGGATCCATGATTGACACTTGACCTGAGAAGATAAAAAAGAAAGGCTTAACAGGGTGTGATCTATTTATATGGAGTAGAGTTACTATTCAGGCAACACGGAGGTAATATTGCTTCACCCCCTCTCTTGTCAACAGCTCAAAATTATAGACTACAGTCTTTGGCTACATGGTTATAGGGAAAATTTTCATTCATTATAGATTAAAACAGTGGCCTAAGTTCAAAAACATAACAGAGGACGGCAAAATTCTACTTCAAAGTTCTGATTCAAGTAATGAACTAATGGTCTACAAATTCAAAAATTTGATGCCTTACCCCTCCTTGTCCACCCCTTGCCACAAGAACCTCGTCACCATGATTGGCAAGATCTGCTAAAAGTTTACCTCGCTTCCGTTTTACAACAGTACCTGTCATAAACAAGAGGGGGGGGGGGGGGGGGAAGGGAGCGCCATTAATTCATTAGTATCCACATAATTTGGATCCTACAGGTGTATATTTCATACTAAAGTATTGATTCTCTCCTATGTAGACAACCTTTGAGCTCTAAATTATTCAACTAAATGAGTTTAGCAGTTTATATTGCCTTCAACCTCGACTCAAGAATAAAATATGATTATAATAATATGAATAAGCAAAAACAGAGATGTATCACGACATATTTGGATAAAAACAAAAAATAAAAAAGCCATTAAAGGGAGCGCCATTAATTCATTAGTATTCCACATAATTTGGATCCTACAGGTGTATATTTCATACTAAAGTATTGATTCTCTCCTATGTAGACAACCTTTGAGCTCTAAATTATTCAACTAAATGAGTTTAGCAGTTTATATTGCCTTCAACCTCGACTCAAGAATAAAATATGATTATAATAATATGAATAAGCAAAAACAGAGATGTATCACAACATATTTGGATAAAAACAAAAAATAAAAAAGCCATTAAAGGTTTTATAAGAACCTAACGGGACAGGTATTCGCAATGTCGGAGCAGCAGATCCATCTCGTTGTTTGGAGTTCAAAACACCCATAGCATCAACATTTCCACCACGCTTTGCTTTATAACGGTTTTGCTTGTGGAATTCCAACAGTGTATCTTTACTCTCATCAGCATAAATCACAACATCACCACCGTGTCCACCAAGGGGAAGTATAAGAGATCCATCACTATCCCTTTTGTATGAAATCTTTTTTCTTTTTTCCACCTTGTCATATTTATTCTCAACTTTGGAAGAAGCCTTTTGGTTTGGCATTTTAAAGATTGCCCCATGCCCCCCATCACCAGCACGAACACTAATGATTACATGATCAAAATATTTATGTGGCTCCTTCATGAAAGCATCCGATGCTAACGAAGAATACTCTTTGACCTTGACAGCAGCACACAAAACTGTGCAAATTCTAACCTTTTTACAGTTGCTTCTTTGATGATCAAACCTACCAAAAAGACATACTGAGCATCAGAAAGCAAGCTGTTAACATAGTCTGAAAATTATTTAAAGGGCCTTACAAAAACACAAAACTCCTGTGGTGTGGAATGAAAAGAGTTTGCAGATAAAGAGCTATCAATGTCCATGTGATTCAACATCAAAGTCAGATAGTTTTCTATTGAAGAAAATACCAACAATTGATATTCGAACCTACATCCTAAGAGAATTCTCTTGCATTACCAAAAATTATATTATAAATTAAATGAGTTGATTAAACAACAAAGATATCCATCCAATCAAACCCATACATATATCTATACTAATATATCTATGTCTATAGTCTCTATACTAATATTTTATAACAAGATGTTTGCATGCCATGTGTCCCAATCCTGCTTCACTTCCCTTTATTTTCTTCCAAAACAAGAGAGAGGGGGGGATTATAATAACCCCCCTTCCCCAACACACACACACAAACCTTCTCTTCATCTTTCCTCAAACTGGTTAACGTCTTTTCAAGTACCCTTTATCACCCTTCCTTTTCCAAAAATAGATGATTAGGTTAAATGAATCTGACTTACAACCAAGATACACACATGCATTTCTCCTGCAAACTTTCCAATTTTATTATAATAACGAAATAAATTATACTTGCCAACTTGGTATACAGAAAAATAAATTGTTGGCCCATCACTAATGGTTCTCTTTCATATACTTCACTTTACATAAGCTCTATCCTCTTCCTTTCCAACATCCACAAGGATTTCTTTTAATCCTCTTGCACTCTCTCTTTTAGTTTTAATATATATCATCTACATACTCTCTCTCCTAAATAAATATCAATCTAATTTGGCTTTTTTTTTTTGTGTGTGTGTGTGTTCCACCCGGTTCATCCTTTGGGTCAATCCGGATTCGGGGCTTACTAATTAAGTTCCAGTCCCTTCCCAATTATTGTTGTGGGGGATCAAACATGCGGTCCTCTCTACCAAGTGCAACCCCAATCACCACTACACCAACATCTCATTGGTATCTAATTTGGCTAATTAAATTTGTGTTAAATTATTAAATTACATTTAGTTGATATAAAAGTAATGCTTTTCTACATGATAAAGTTTTCCGAACGTTCTTTGATAATCGAAATGTTTTTATTTTTGGAATTAAAAAACCAAGGAAGCATACAATAATGAAGATTTAAACTTGGTAAAGATGAAGCTCAAGTTCTGCATACTCCCTCCATTCCTAAATTTTGTTCTTACTTCGACTTTCTTTTTGTGATACATCCACTTAAGAAAAACATTTAGAGACAAAGGGAGTATAATACAGCTAACTGCTACACATTCTGCAATTACATTTGTACCAATATACCTGATAACTTCATCAATAATCCTCTCGTCACATTTGATTCAAAATCAAAAATTGTCTTTCACATTATTGAATGAACAGATTAGGTCACCAACTCATGAACATTTACCAACAAAATTCAATACGAAGCGCCGCAAAAGATGATAAATGTAACAAAATTCAAAATTAACATCATCTAATCTTCTAAAACAGAACTAATTTGCATGAAATTACATGAGGTCAAGAGTAGAAGCAACATGAAATGAATTGTTCGTTTAATTTTAATTCCAATTGAAAAAATCACAAAAAAAAAAAAAAAAAAAAAAAAAAAAACACTAATTAAACCTAAATTAAAGAAAGAGATAGAATGTGTGTTACCTGGGAAAAGGAAGGTGGAGGTCAGAGAAGAAAGAGGAAGAAGAAGATGAAGACGGAGATTCTCCGGGAAAGTGAGAACTCCGGCGGAACGTCGACAATGGTGCTATCGGAGAAGAGACGATAGTGAAATTTGCCATTTTTCCGGTGAACTGAGAGTTTAACTGTAACTTAACGAGCACAGTTGAAGAGAGAGAAAGAGAGAAGAGAGAGTGAAATGAATGATTAAAGCAATGAAAGGATAAAAAAAATCGTATAATAAAAAATTGAAGCTTAATGTCTACAAGTACAAAACAGTGTCGTTTTGACACCAGCCTAAACAAGAAAACGAGTTGTTTTGCGATTTGCATTAATACGGGAGTACATACTTATACGTAATTTACATTGCCAGCACTAATTGGAGTAAAAAAATTTCGAAAGGTATTGTGTGAGATTGGACTCACCTTCTAGGTTTCTCTCATCATAATTCACAGCTAGTTGATTTTGTACAGTTGGGGTTCTAGACGAAGACTTAGTTTTTATGGAGTTTTTGACGGCGATTAACTTTATGATGGGGATTTGGATGTGAAAAGAGGAGGATCGAGTTAGGGAGGAGATAACGTGACAAGGAGAGAGTTGTTTTGTGGGTAGCTAGGGTGGCGATAGAGATAGAGGTGGTGGCAAAGAGGTTTGTGGGCTTGTGTCTGAATAAGTTTTCCTGGTATTTGGTGTTTATGTGTAGATGGATTCACCGTAAGTCCGTTCTACACAATACTTTTTCTAATATTTCTGGTATGACTTTGACAGCATTGACGGTGGTGGAAGGGAGATGGGGTTGAAAACTGTGGTGTAATATCCAAAGCCACTTATACAAAAGTTAGTTAAGTGATAAAATTTCCTTTAATAAATTGATCTCACCTTTAAATTATTCATAATTAACCCCATGTTTTGGAAAGTTTTGAGATTATTGTAGCATGGACAACTTGTGAGTTGTGAGAGTAGCACTAACTCCGTATTTGGGTAGGTTCAAAAGTAAAATGATAGCTCAGAGGCCTTAGACTATTACTACGTCAAATGAAATAATAAAATTTGTTTGAATTTTTGAGGTCCCATTTGCACTTTTATATCCAAATTAATATGAACTTTGATTATATTTGTAACAAGTAGCTAATCAGTCTAATTACACAATCATAATAATAGTGCCCTAAAATGATCAAGCCCATCATCAATCATCAATGTTGTAGGATGATAACTTCGGTATCCCTTAACAAGCGAAATTATGTTGTTGTAGTGTTGTTAGAATCCTTCCGTCAAACTAGAGATTTCTGATGTACCGGTGTATCCAATAAACATTAGTCTAAAAAAAATTGAAAACCCAACAATCACGCTCTTTTGAATCAATACTGTAAGTGAGATTTAATGAGCTACACTCAACTACCAAGTCTAATGAAGAATTTACAGTCTGTACAATGGAATGACGGTTTTATATTCAGCCACCGGAAAGCGAATGCCAGGAAGACCAAAATTCAAAGGGCATCTCCTATGAACAAACTTGATTTATTGTGCATATCTTTGAAAAAACCAATTAACATATGCATTGCCTCTGATCTGGATGTGCATGCACCTTGATGGCTCTTTGTGGCCTTGCCTGATTTAGAATAATTATATCTTGTTTTCAGCAATCAATGAAATCCTTCAAAGAAAATGGAGGACCATCCTGAAAACACCACAAGTAAAGCATAGAATTCATTCAGATTTGACTCATTTGAGTCCAACGATCAACCGTTCCATAAAGCATTTGTCATGAATAAATCGATAAAAGAGTTGTAGAAAATTCCTTTATGAAGGGGGAAAAAAAAATTGCACGGGTGCTAGAGTATGAATTAGGACAGACTCCGAAATAGTATGGGGTTTTGCAACCTAATTTTGTCAGTTGTCACACAACCAAACACTAAGAAAACTCAAAACATAAGGTCTCATAGAACTGATAGAAGGGAAACCAGGCAACTTACACACCAGTGTGCCGATAAGTCTAACTTCTAGAATACAGATCTCATTTTAGGCAGATTTTTTGTGCCTTTGATATTAAGAACAGCACGTGAGGACAGAATACTAATGAGCCAAACAAATTGTCTATCAATAACCAGCCCGCCCATCAAACTAGGCCCCGTAAAAGTATAAGCTTCCCCACTCAGGTGCAAATGAAGTTTCAAAAGCACCAATCCAATGTAGAAACTTTGGTACTACATACAAGGAGAATGATTTCTCACAACTACTATCCTATATCATACAGCTATCAAAAAAGATGGATGAGAAACAGAAGCCTCTATGCATTCATATTAAGATCACCTTACTAAGTTCTTTACTCAAGTGTTGGATCATAATAGGAGAATGATCTCTCTCAACTACTATCCTACATTAAGTGTATATCAGAAGATATTGGTGAAAGAAGCATTGATGCATCCAGATAAAGAGTATTCATACAAGATTACCTTGTTAGGTTCCTGGCTCAAGTGTTGTTTAACAACAGTCATCTGCTGGATCAGCCTTTCCAAGGACGAATAGCTTGGTTGCTTGGTATGTGCTACACCAATGAATTCCAGAGAAATTATTAGACAAGCTAGACATTTTACTTTTCAAATACAAAGTTCACAACATTAAACTTTAAAAAGATATACATTAAAGTATATGAGCCAGAAAACATGTTATATACATACATGTACCTAAAATTGCGCGATTTATCTTATCTGCAATATCTTGTCTATAGTCGAGGCTGATAAGATGAAACGATGGTGATTTTTCTGGTTCATCGTAAGCAAGCAAAGCCAAAAACTCCTGCAGCAAATGCAACTTATTTTCAGAGATAACATCATACACGTATACTAGGAAGCAGTGCAGACATGGTTGAAATGATACCTCAAGCTTCACAACATACTTTTGCTCGCTGCCATAAGGACTCAGATTCTCCTGAGCAAATCGAAGAGCTTCGACGCTGTCGAGAAAATAATCTATTAATAAGAGACATTCCTTGTGAAGTACGAGAAGCATTAAGTGTTATATTTACCATTGTCCTGAGCACACAAGCTTGACAAAGTGAAGGCTCAGAAGATCAAAGTGCAAATCCTTATTTTCCTCTAGTAAATCTGGTGCTACTTCCTTTGTGAGTTCAATAGCTTTGAGGGTGTTGTCTTCTAAGATAAACTTGATGATTCCTAACAAAAATAGGAAGTCAAAACACATACTTGGAGTAAAGCCAGAGCAAGAAAAATGCATGAAGAAAAAACAAACAGCACATCTAGATGTTGCCTTCCAGGCTGCATAACAAAGGATAATTGCTCCATAAATATATAAACTAGTTTTTCTCTCATATAATCTAGTAGCCAACTTCATGTGGATTCTTTTTTAGGTGAAGGTTTCATCTGGACATGGCTTTGCATAAGATTGACACAAATGTCATGTTCCAGAAAAGTCTGACTTTAGCAATCTCAAAAGATATAAATACACTTCGCCTTCATAGGCTGGGATGGCACAAGTGCTTTGAATTAAATGTTTATAACGTATTAAGACATTTGAGAGTCTAGGTTTGCCCCCTTCTCAATCTTGGATTTTCTATGAAAATCATAATCCATGCTCACAGAGGGAAACTATATATTCAAGTGCTCCATGCTTCTTTTTCAGCGGTACCACATACTTCAAGAGTTTGTAGAGTACCTAACTTCATCTATACCTTTCCTTTCAATAATTACTGAGAAAGACATATCTTAAACTTTCCTTGTCTACAAGTACCATAATTGTGACTGGTATTTCAAAAAATCATCCATTTATGATGTGTTCTATTTACCTGATTTTCACTGATTTGAACTTATCTAAACTTATTGGAACATATTAAAACTTATCTTAGTTGTAATTTGTACTTGGGTAACCCTTATAAACCTGAACTGAATTTATCTAAACTTAACTGAACTTATTAAACCTGAAATAAGTGAACATAACAAACCCTTAATCAGACATTAAAAGTGAATATACTAATACCTTATATCACTCCTGCATATGCCCTTTTAAGGACCTAGCAATTCAAACAATAGGGTTTTGATACCTAAGGTCTAAGGATACCTTCACCATTTTCTAAAACATAGGATTGTTTTCAAATCATATATAGCTTTATGTCACACATATACAAATCATAGAAAAACTCACTTATAAGAAAGTAGTTGGAGTCTTAGAGAAAGGGTTTACTTTTTCTTTTATCTATATCTTCAAGACAATCAGTCGGCTGCTTAATGCCAGTACATTCAACAAAGGACTCCGCGGTCTCTTTAAAACAATTATGTACAAGATATGAGAGCACGATGTTGTGGGTGTCACCGTCACTTACAGCCTGTCGGGAAAGAAAAAAAAAAAAAAAAAGATGAGATAACTGAAAGCACTGACAATATAAAACTGTAATCAATATACAGGGAGCTCAATGATCATTTGATCACATGTAATTTAAATAAATTTGCAACTGAAAATCCCCGCTAGAACGAAAACCATCCATCAACACATATAAAACGTAATGACAAATATTCTATAACTGATTGCTAATAAGATTAAGTTGTCAGATACAGAATGATTGGAATCCTCGTTCCACCCATAGTAATACAAAAGTTTAAACACGTGTTTGTAGTAATTCGACATCCAATCCCAATCCACTAGTTTTAATATAAAATTTATCGCAAAATAGTATACGAGTATATACAATCCACTAGTTTTAATATAAAATTTATCGCAGAATAGTATATGAGTATATGACACATAAGCAACATATTTAAAAAGAGACATAATTGTTCATCTAATTTCCAAATTTCAAATATAACCCCACAGAAAGTATATTCTACACTGATTTTGAAGCCAATAAGACATAATGTCCTCAACACTTCTCAATCACATCCTAAATTAGTACATTATAAGCTCTGGACAGCTTAAGGACATTTAACTAGGTGGCAGATCCAAACACTCCTTCTCAATTCTTTACCGGATGAAAATTGGTAATAAGAGCTCATCAATTAAACCAGGTCATATATACACTCTAAATATTCTATAAGGACAAACCAACAAGCAAAAACTATAACGGAAACAGAATCTGGAAACTTAAAAACTAGGCTACATCAATATCATTCATGAAACTGGCCAAGGCAGCATTGGACACGGTTATCCAGATCAAATTGATACATTCAGAGTTTGTATGTTTTAGATATGCAAATAAGGCTAGGTTACTTGAGACTAATTTGGTACGGAGTACAATACTACAATAGAAAGGTGAAACTTAGAATAGTGAATAAATAATGTTGCATTAACTCAATTCATAACAAAATATCACTGCGGTCTAATGTGGCATGTTATTAAGCGATGTTATTAAGCGATAGAAGGAGGGTCAATCAAAAAAATGCAGCCATACATGTTGGCTACACTCATTGCTCATTATGCAATACTCCGTAACAAATAACATCAAAAAATAAGAATACCTAAGCTCGTTTATCCAACTAAAGTAACATTGCTTCCTCCGAATCACTAGGGTACTCAAAGCATGTTCTAAATACCTAACCAACACATTCAATTCAGTAGACTTTTGATGCCGAAAAACCACCATCGCCAAATACAATTAGCACAATGTAACCCGGTTAAAGCACATGCCCTAATACAAATCAACTTGCAACAAATACCAATTGCATCAAATATTAACAAGAAGCAACCTTTTCGGAAACTATTAGATTAGACACTTATCAGAAAACACCCAAGCAACTTAGCCAAACATTATTCAACCCAAATATTAAATTTCTCCCCAATATCAACCAGATCAAATAACATTGCACCAAGCATTACACTTCCAACCAACCACAGTTAAACCACCCAAAATGAAATACAACCCACCTACATTGTTCAAATCAATTTCCAAAAACAATTCTAATCACAAAATCCTACCACATAGTAACAATTAACAAAAAAAAATTAGGGTTTTGAATTTTCGCTTATTCTGCGAAAAAAATCCCCTTTTACAAAAATTACAATCAGAGGGTAGAACATAAGCAGCAAAGTTGAAAATTGAAGTAATTACTCGATGAAATTAGTAAAAAACAATGAAGGGAATTTTTAATTTTTGAAAAAATTACAAAAAACCCTAAAAAGATTGAAAATTTTAGAGAAAATACAACTTACGATGTTTTCGTAATGCCGCGGATCCAACTCCATCTCTCCGTTGAGAAGAATTTACAGGTGCCCGTGTGATTGGAATTGAGAAGATAGAGAGACAGAAAGAGAAGAAAGATAACCCAATAATTTTGAATTAAGTATAAATAGATTTTAAATACAGAAATAACAATTTATTGGAAGACTTTTTGGTTTTATAAGGCATATAAGTATATGAGTGATGATCACCCTAAATACCCTACTGGCCTACTTACACTCCAATTTCTAACTAGGGCAGATTAGGCACGATACAAAAATAGTTCAATTTGGCACGACTCACGAAGTCACGAGCCTATTGCAACTTTGCAAGCTCGACATGACATGAGAGGTAGGCACATCGCAGTATCGCACACCAATAGGTCATGTGTTATACTTATGCGTGAGTTTCATTTACAAATTTTAGTAGAGCATGGCATAACACAATTACGCGTAACTAGTAATCAATATATTAGGTACAAAATACTTCTTTATAGTACCAGCAAATATAAAAATTAGAACTTAAAGCTTTGTTTAGAGAGCCACTGAGGTGGATGATGAGAATCGATCCCTGAAAAAAGGAGGGAACTCTAACCAAGTTAAGATTTGATAGTACCAATAGACTTCTTCACTAATACTAAGATGGACAACATTCAACGTTCAAATACGCCTTAATGCTCTCTAATCCTCTTTGTTATTTTCCTTTACCAATCATGAAGGTTTAAAAAGTCTTCCATTTACTAATACTTTTTGACTTTTATAACAATTTTAATACAATTTTCCACTATTTATTTGACGCTTCCATACATGATTTTGATCTTTGGTCATCATTCTCTCTCCCCAAACACCACATAAACAACCTTGTCTTTTCTTCCTTTTCATATTTTTTGAAAATAATGTTAAATCTCTATTACTTTAATGGGTAAATACAAGTTTATGACAAAGATACAATTCTTGTTTATCACTAAGTGGTTATGCAATTAGCATTTAACTTTGACGTAAAGTCATTTCTCATTCTCTCCCCCCTTAGTTTTCTCTTTCGTACTTCAACCTTAATTTCAATGGCAGAAATAATGACTTTTCAATCTTCACAATCAAACAAGTGAAATCAATGCGGAAAGGAAAGTTTACCTACCCTTTAGGGTTACCCATGCCCTTTATTTATCCCTTTGTTATTATGTTTTTCGTTTAAGTCCCGAAAATGGTTGTGTTGGCGGAGTCAAAGGTGGGAAGAAGTAGATGAACAAGGGAGAAGATGAATAGGAAGAAGAAGAAGGTGAGAGGAGGAAGATGATGAATTTTGCAAACAGTAGCAAACATTCGCCTTCTCCGTATGTCACTGCCACATGGCAAATGAACAACAAAATATATTTTTAATAGGTCGGCGCGAAAACCAATACACTTACAATACAATAATCATGTAAATAAAGAACTCGGGTTTATCTCTGTCATTAACCTAGGCTCCCTCTACTTTAATTCATCCCACTAGGCTAGTCCCGTGCGATGCATAGTTTAAATTTTTGCTCTTATGTGCTTAATATAAATAAATTAAGATAAACATAATAAATAATGATCTTTCTTGTTAGACAAATTGAGCTAACAAAAATGATGTTAAATATTCTTATTAATTTCATAGTTAAAATAAAATATATGAAATGTTAACATTATCTCAGCTTAGTTGTTTTGTTCCATTTAAAAAAATTTGAAGAATTAATAAATAGTAGAAAATTCAAACTCATACATTATTAATAAAATGTTGGAAAAAAAATTCAATATCGTCTAGAAGAAAATGAAAGAGACCAGCCATTAATTTTATTACTTGTATTTTTTTTTATAATAAATTTGTGATTAGTAAATTTAGTCATAAAAGCTTTTAGAAAAATGTATAATTAATCTGCCCTAAAAAAAAAATGTATAATTAATCTACCTTTTTCAAACATTAGCTTTATCAAAAAAAATAATGTCTTTTATATTTTGGATGAAATTTTTTTAATAAGCTAACACATGAGTGGTAATATCAGCGGTAAAATTAGTTATTACTTTATTATAGTTATAGGTTTTAAAATGTCAAACAAGAAGAACAACAAAATTGAAAAAAATCAAATAACAGTCGACAACATGATTTCACGCTATTAACATTGAGGAATTCTTGGATTCTAATTGCTAGAGTCATTTTAGAAGGGCATAACCGTCCATTCACTTTTACCGCACTTGAAAAAATTAATGTCATAACACATATTGGTATTTCATTACACTTTAGATAGTATCACCATGATATCAACCACCTTATTTAGTGATACCAACGAAGGTAAAATATTTGTTGATATTGATATGAATCATATGATTTGTTGTTGGTATCATGTGAAATATTAACGTGTATTGTTAGAGTCATTTTCAAAAGAGTCCAAGAAATAAGGTAATTCCCTTACAACTTTTTTGTGCCTAACAAATCCATGTAGTGATGACAAATTGACAAATAAGAGAAGAGAACAAGAATACAAGATAAAACCACGAGGTTCATGCATGTAATTGGCAATTTCGCAACTACTCCAACCTTCTGGCTGTAATTGTAACACCAAAGAACTAAACGTACCAATCAACTTGTTTTTCACACCAATCTAAATTCACCCTAATATATCGTCATTTACTCATTTGCTTATTCATTCTTACTCTTCAATCATTTGATCATTTCCCAATCCAAAAATGAGCAAACTTTCTCTACTATTGCTACTATTATTCACCCTCCATTTTTCACACCATCTTTCTGAATCAAGCTCCGATCTTTTTGATTCATGGTGCAAAAAACATGGCAAAACATACCCATCTGAGCAAGAAAGACAATACAGGCTCAAAATTTTTGAAGATAATTTAGAATTTGTCAACCACCATAACAGCTTGGGAAATTCCACTTATACCCTTGCTCTGAATGCTTATGCTGATTTAACCCACCATGAATTTAGAAGTTCTAAGCTTGGGCTTTCTAGTTCTGCTAATGATTTCATCAGGTTGAAGCATAGTGAAAATCCTGTTCAGTTGCCTGATTTGGGTATTCCTGATTCTGTTGATTGGAGGAATCAAGGTGCTGTTACTAATGTCAAGGATCAAGGAAATTGTGGTATGTTTTCTTTATTTTTTTATTAATTTTTTGAGGGTTTTAGTATTTTTGTGAATTAAATTGAATTTTTTGGCTATTATTAAGGGGTTTTTGTAATTGTGATTTTTTCCCCTCTAGTTTATTGGGTTGTTCTGTGTTTATGTTATTGTGGTTCTTTTTATTTTAAGAAATTGTGGGTTATGTTGACTGAACATTGGAAATTAGCATTTTAAAGAAAGTTTTTATGGCTGTTGCCTTGTTGGTTATTGATTGAGAATTTTGGGTTGATTTGATTGATATATGGGAGATAATTGGTCTTCAGCTAACTCACCCCTTTGTTTAGGATTTCATCTTTCTGAATTATAATGTAACAGAAAAATGAACCAATAATGCTTTGGACAATGACATCCAATCTTGTTTTGAATTGAAAAGAGATATGACTTGGGTTATTCATGGTTATCCTCCTTGCAATTTTAAGACTACTAATAGTAGGTGTCAAATCAAATAAACTGTGACAATGGCGGATGGCCTATTACTTTCCACTTTCAATGGAGCTGAAATATTTAATATTTGTTGGATCATAATGTACCAAATGAAACATTAAACGACGCCCTTATTTTACTGGGTAACGCCCGCATTTTAAACTGTGACAATGGTGACGGTGATTTGTATGTAAATGGGAGGCGAAGGTGGTGGTGGACGGTGCCACGGTGGTGATAGTAGTTTATAGAGAGATTGGTCAATTAAGGGTATGTTCGTAAAATAACTTTTATTTTGCGGGCATTAACTGGAGAATTGAGGGTGCTGTTTAACAACCCCCAATTAAAATGGCTAATTGAACTGGATGTACATATATATAATTGTGAAGAAGCCTACCCCTACTGCCATTACTTTCAGATCAACAGCCTACTGTAAAAGACCTTCTTTTAACTGTTAGTGTAAGGGTAAGGTTGCAGATATCTGATAAGCTGAAAGCCTTCTTAGAAGCATTGAGACAATACTGATTATGTTTTTTGTTTATATAATACTGATGTTGTTGATTGCTAATATTTTGAAACAGGCTCTATTTTTTATTTTATTTTATTTAATTAGATTATTATTTCTAAGTTCTTGGAGGAATTAGTGAAGTATGCTTATGAAACAAACCCTTATTTTCTTTTAATGAGTACTGGTTTGTTTTTCAGGTGCTTGCTGGGCTTTCTCCGCCACAGGGGCAATTGAAGGTGTAAACAAAATTGTCACAGGCTCTCTTGTCAGCCTTTCTGAGCAGGAGTTAATTGACTGTGATAGAAGTTACAATGAAGGCTGTGATGGAGGGCTCATGGACTATGCTTACCAGTTTGTTATAGATAATCATGGTATTGACACTGAGAAAGACTACCCATACCAGGCTAAACAAAAATCTTGCAATAGGAACAAGGTAAGACACTTTCCTATGGGTTTATCTTTTGATTATATTTATGTTTACGCTATCTTACTAACCACACCTCAAGTATGGAGAAAAAATTCTACTAACATTTAGTATTGGAGAGCTTAGGTGATTTTTTTTCCTGATCATTTGAAAATCTTAGAAGTCTTCCATCGTTATAAACATAATATCATGGCTGATTTAGGTTAGCTCGTACACATAACAATGCAGAAAACAGCTGTTTTCATTGAGTCACTTGCATTGTTAATACAGTCTTATGGGAAGAGACGGAACTTTCTTGTCTAAGCTCTAAATACAACTGATTCTTAGCTCCACCTCAATATTTGATGGTGGAAATTGAAAGTTTTAACCAATGTAGGATTGTGCTGCTCTCTTAATTAAAGTGGATGGAGCTAAGAGAGTAAAATCCTTTCTCATCTGTGGGTGTCTTATTTAGTTTAATGACATATTAGCCTGGTGAGCATTCTGCACAATGAGGACTAATTTCATGCGCTCTATAATTGATGCAATGACAGCTATTATGAAAAATTCATCCTGATCCAGTTCTGTGTCCCGCTATATTTTCCACTTGTATGCCCACTTGACAGTTTGGGAAAACAACTATATGCCGTCTGTTAAACTATCAGAGATATTTTTCTTAATGGCATAACCGCATGATGCAAAAACAAATATTGCAGCAAGAGTTTAATTCTTCTAACCTGGCTTGCTTAGGTGACAGGGTGTAATTATCATTCTATAATCTATACTCAAGAACTTTGCTTCTTGAATTCATGTCATCACTTCATTTTGCCAATCTTGTACACTTCATTTTGCCAATCTTGTACACTTCATTTTGCCTTATGCACTTGAAAGTCCAATATGGATCTTCAACACTCAGACATGAGTGTGGCTGTATGGACACTAGACTCTTCATTTTGGACTGCAAAGAAAGAAGTGTTTTGCAAAATATAGAAGTTCAACACTTGGGACACGTACAAGTTTGACGATATAAATTTTCTCCTCAGCTGTTACTAAAGGGTATAAATAGTATAATTGAAGTAGCATTCATAATTCAAAAACACTGTGGAAAAGAAGAGAGAAAGCAAACAAACCCTTTAATGGATCTAATGCTTCCTGTTTCAGCTTGTCTTATATTCTCGTAGTTGCTGACTTTTTGAGAAATAGAACTCAAAGAAATCTTTGTTTTTTTATATTACAGCTTGCGAGACATGTGGTAACTATTGATGGTTATGCTGATGTCCCTCCTAATAATGAGAAAGAACTCCAAAAAGCTGTAGCCGCTCAACCAGTAAGTGTTGGCATATGTGGCAGTGAGAGAGCATTCCAGTTATACTCTAAGGTTTATTTCTTCGCTCTTGGACCTCTTGGCTTTTCTGATACAAAGAGTATTTGTGTTTTGACATGAAGATTTTACTTGTTTATTTATTTTTCTTTCAGGGAATCTTTTCGGGCCCATGTTCCACCTCTGTAGATCATGCTGTTCTGATTGTTGGTTATGGTTCAGAGAATGGAGTTGATTACTGGATAGTTAAAAATTCATGGGGAACTTCTTGGGGTATGAATGGCTTTGTACACATGCAGCGGAACAGTGGAGATAAAAGTGGAATTTGTGGCATCAATGTGATGCCATCATATCCCACAAAAACAACCCCTAATCCACCACCACCACCACCTCCCGGACCTACTAGATGTAGTTTGTTCACATCTTGTCCAGCAGGTCAGACTTGCTGTTGTGCACGGAGCTTTCTTGGTATATGCACAACTTGGAAATGCTGCGAGTTAAATTCTGCAGTATGCTGCAAAGATCATATCCACTGTTGTCCTCATGACTATCCAGTATGTGATACACAAAGAAATCTTTGTCTCAAGGTTAGTACCTAGTTCATTCTGTTTAGCAAATTTTTAATTGACAGCTTGGGGGTAATTAAAATAGCAGGAAAGAAAAGATCATCCATTGTGCATACACTTAAATTTCTGACTGCTGTGTGTAAAATTGTGTTTGAGACACGATGTCTCTCTTTTTTTTTTTTTGTTAGACAAGAAGTTCAAATAAATTGTGTTAAGAGTAACTAAGAGGGTCTCACTTTAACTCTCAAACACCAAGACATTAAAGATCATCCCTAAAAGGTAAAAAAAAAAAAAAAGCACCAATCTCTCAATAAGTTATTTACCGTTTGATACAACTGTTTTCCTGGTGGGTTTAGTTTTTCATATCTAAGAATGTTTTCTAACACCTGTTTGAATATCATGCTGTGTTATCTCTTGCAATAGGCTTTCCTTTTGAGTTTTGTGATTTTATCATGCTTACTTGGTTGTGTGCTATGACTTATTAACATTGGTAATAATTTGACTTTATTACAATTTCTTTTGCAATTGGTTGGAATTTGAATTTTATGATTCTGTTATGTAGTTGATGAAGTGTTTACATTGGTAATACTAACACAAACTCAAAATTGTTGATCTTGCAGCGAACAGGAAATATTACTTTAGCCAAACCATTTAACAGCAGACAGAGCAGCTTGTGAAGAATCTGGCAGTTTGAAGGCCCCTTGTATTCAGGAACTTGGTGTTTGAAACTATCCTTGGATGCTTGTACGTATTCTTTATCACATTTCGACAATAGGGGGGGAAGGTAGATGAAACTCCCCATGCTATATAGAGGAATTCATGCAGTATATTCGACATTGCGCATCTTTGTACTGTTGTACATGGTGGAAAATAGATACAGTTTGATATCGTTTATGCTGAAGGAGAGTAGAGGGTGATGATTTTGCTATATATGCCTTGTTAATATCATAGTTTTCTGCTGAAGAAGCTTTTCTACTCTTACAGCAGTGTTATTATGGTCCGACAGTTAGATTCTCATGAGTTCATGTAATATACTGGTATTTGCCTTGCTATGGTTGTAAACAGGTTCAGGGCTCAAATATTCTTGGTGACATTGTGTTTTCTATTAATAAAATTGGACTCCTGAATGATGAGGAAAGCAGCTAAAAATCTGTAACATAACGAGGGTTAGTCGATTTTTGTCAAGCTTCGACTTTGATTAATTAATATTATCGTAGTTCTTGCGTTAAGAAAATATTGAGTAATCGATCCGCAAAAGTATGATAGGTTTATATCAACACGTCTTAAAACAAAATGGCGCCGAAACTTGGATCAGTATTTGTCTTCAAAAGTTTTTAGATTTGGGTTCTCCTAAGGCCATGACCAAGGCCAATGCATGCTTCATCAAATTTGTGTTAATGAAGCTGTTTGGCGTTTGCCGCATTTCCTGGAGTAATTGAGTTTATGATTCAATTCTTTGACATGACAAAATTTAGTTATCTAGCGATGACATAATAGACCACAACTATCATTAAGCATCCTTAGACGTAAAATCATGTGTTACTTGAGTGATGAAGAGTCAAGACTTTAGAGTTTAGACAATGTGACCTAAATATAGAGTGTCTGATTTTTATAGCATATGGCCATCTCAGACTCTCAGTAACCTCTAACATAAGTAATTGCACAGCAGCAAAGACCACAAATCCTGCGAACAAGAACCAGTATCAAGCAAGGTCTTTGAACAAAACTTTGAACAATTCTGTGCCTGAATGCATATCAAATTATCAAATAGCCCCGTCACGTCAGTGCTCATACACTGATTTATGAAATAAGAAACTTCAATTCATAGCAAAACAGTGAAAATGTTCTTCAACAAATCTCAGATCTCCACAAAACCGATAAATAGTCGCTTAGTCACTTATCTCTATATACATCTTAAAGCACTTAAGCAGTTACAAAGTTCAAACACAGATGTGGTAGTTCTTGTAAACTGATTCTGAAGTAGAAAACCGTGACTCAGTGAGACCATTCAATTCCTGATTTGTATATACAATGATAAGGCAGAGGCGTACATACAGCATGCCCATGCCGCAATAGGAGGAACTGCCGTCGCATTTAGGTAAATCAGACAATAGGAGGAAATGCCATGGCTTCTAGGTAAATCAGATTATGCGCAGGAAACCAGGCTGTTTCTAATTGTCAAGTTATAGCAATGCAGCAGTAATATAATCTAACCATCACCTGCATTGATATTTTCGTCGAAATTGAGGTAACTATGCCACTCAAAGCATGTTCATTGCTAGAAGGTGGAAATGACAGAGAGGACACCAGACTCAGAAGGGGAAAAAAAAGGATGGGCAACCTTTACAGACAGAACACAGTATCCAAGTTACACAACAGTCTTAAAAATACAGAAGGAAACCATCCTCAAATCTCTTCATTAGGATTCTTGAAAATTAGCCATAAGCATATACAATTTTCACAATTGCTTCGGTCACATAGATTGTTGCAAATGACTTCTAAAAAACAATTACCGTGACAGCAAGGATACAAAAAGTACAAGTTCATGAGCAGAAGGTAACTAATAAATACCATCTAAGCCTTCCCTAAGGATACTTAAAAATTGATATCAGCAGAAGATAGCAGATAGGAATCATAGGAATAATTCCTTCTGCAGTACACCACAAAGCAATGCAGCCCCAAGCTTGTAAACAACCTGCAGCGGAGTTTATAGCCTGCTATAAATGTTGCCAGAATGCTACACCGCCTACACTACCATGACCTATTCACATGCACACACAATCCCACCAAACTCCCCCCAACCCTCGACGTCTGGGTCATAGACAACTTCTTGTCACTAGAACAATTCTGAGAATGTCCATTTGCCTAATTAAACCTCTATTAAGAGAGGTTGCAGAAACAACAGCAAACTATCCATGATAAAACAATGAAATGTAAATGATTTGGTATGACAATTTTACTTGCTACCCTCTGGAAGGATATCTATCTTGACATTAATAAGGATCAAATGTGGCAGAAAAGATTACGTACAACAATTAGCTAACCAAGTAAAGGAATTCCATCAATTCCAGCAGAACAAACCAGACAAAAGTACTCTCCTTCATTTCCATTCCCTTCCCTTTCCTGCTCTAGGTTCCGAATGCTAGCCTATATAACTAATGAACCAAATCCACAATTCAATTCCAAGACATTGCTAGCTAGCTATTTCCACAATGGAGTCAAACAACTCTCACACATAATAGATTCACAAGCATTCTCCCACAAATGATGTAATCAGTCCGGTAGGTCTTGTATATAACGGATATATTGTCTACAACAGACTTAGCACAATTGACTTATTCCGTGATTCCGGGTGACTAAACATGTTGTATCACACAAAAAACAACCTCATTGTCACTCATTCAAAAACACAAAACAACACAACAACTAACTACATTCATAAAAATATATTCCCATTACGCATAAATAACAATCATTTACAACCTTTATACCAATACATTCATTCATTCCAACCAAAAAAAATATAAAAAGTTACCTATCTATTCACAAACCTTCTCTCATTCTCATTCTCATTCTCCTATATAATCAAGAAGATGGAAACACATCCTTAACAGCAGAAGCAGCACTCAAATAGTTCAAAGTATTCCTCAAAGTCTCCTTCTCCCTCCTCAACCTCGCCGCGGTATCCTCCAGCTCAAGCAACGCCTGCTGCTCACGGGGAGCCCCTTCAAACGTACTCCCAACGAAGAACGAAAACGGTGTCGGAAACAAATTCCTCCTCAAATCCCCAATTTCCTTCTCTTCTTTCCCATTCAATCGATTGCTCAAGCGAATCACATCCCTCATGTAACTCTCCACATCCTTGGCAAGGCTCTCCAAATCTTCGTGGGACCCATCAGAGGAGGGCTTATCCTCGAGCCAATCAACGGCTGCCACGAGGTAGGGTTTGGAGCGTACTATCTTGTTGATTCGAAATCGCTCTTGACCTTTACAGATTAGGAAGAAGCGATCGTCGGCGAGACGCTCGTGTTTGACGACTTCGCCGACGCAACCGACGGAGGTGGCGGAGGAGGAGGAGGATAGCGTGTCGGAGAAGATAACCCCGAATCGGAGGTCGGTTTGGAGGAGGGTGTTCATCATGATTCGGTATCGGAACTCGAAGATTTGTAGTGGGAGGATTGACCCCGGGAAGAGGACGAGTGGGAGGGGGAAGATTGGGAGCTCAACGACGTCGTTTTGTGGGGTTGGGTTTGGGGATGGCGGGTTGTTCTGGGGTTGGGAGGATGAGGAAGAGGCGGAACAGCGGAGAATATCGCGCTGTAGCTTACGGCGTTGATAGCTGAGACAGAGCGGGGTTGATGGGAGTGAAATGGGGGTTGGAGGTGAAGGGTTTAAAGAGGGTTTAAGGGAGGTGGAGTAATGGAGGAATTGAGGGAGCGCCATTGAAGGAGGAGGAGAGAGAAAATGTGAGGTGGGTTATTGGGTTTTGTAGATTTGGGTTAGAGGAGAGAGAAAAATGATTGGCATTATTGTGTGTTTTGTGGATGAGGGAGAAGAAGAAGGAGATGAAGATGGTTGTGTTTTCTGGGATTGATTGAGTGAGGGTGAAAGGGGAATGAGTGAGAGTTTGGGTGGTGGAATTTTGGGGAGGTATTGTGGATTTTTTTAGGGATTTTGGATGTGGTTTTGGGGGGTTACACGTGAGAGATTGGATAATCTTTGGGTTTGGTATGTTGTGTGGCACGTGCTACTTGAGAGGGATGATGATTTCTTGCTTTGAAAAATCATACTCAATAAGTTAAGATTGAATGTGTAGCCGTGTAGGGACGAGGTTGTAAATGGGTCGTAGAATCATAACTTGATTCGGATCATAAAGATGTGACCTTGGTTTTGAGTCGAGTGAGTAATTGTAAGGAGAAAGTCCATCTTACACGGGGAAATTTAGAGAAGGAGCATGATATGATTTGACTTCTCACCTCACGTTTGTAAGTTAGAGAGTTAGTTAACCGTTCTAGCCTCCTGATAGTCATATATCATTTCATGTATTTTTGGTTGGATGATGGAATTTACTTGGTATACATATTGCATTCATGCTCAACAATTGTGTATTATTGGGTTTAAATGTATAATAGCAATAATTGTTACAGAAAATGCATATGTAATCAAGAATTTAGACATAGGAGCTATATATTTATGATTTTCTACACATGTCTAGAGATAAATCATAAATAGAGTTGGATCATGCAAACCCACTTGCTACATAAGATTTATGAAGAGAAATGTCAACCCATCAACAAAAAAAGCCCAAAAAAGTTTGGTATTTGCAAAATTGCAAGCTGCTACTCCCAATCAAAATGACAAAATCAAAGCCCAATAACATAATTGGCCTAATTCTGGACACAACACTTAAATACTTAATGACTTCTATGCGCATCTAGTTGACTTATGCAGTTGTCAAATGCATTTTTTTTATAAGTTTTGCATAAGTTAATTTAAATCTATATATACACTTATTTTCAGTAATCTATTGAAAGCATATGTAACAAAGTAAAATGCTATTGGATTTTACATCTATTTTATACTAGAAGAAGTGTCTTACTCAAGAGTAGAGAAGGGCAAATTCAAGTCTCTATGTGCGCCTAAGTGCATACTATACTACGCATGCAAACATCTATTGATCATTAAAAAGGAAAAAAAAAAAAATAATAAGGTGAATGAAAATATTACATAGCTATCTACATCCCAAAAAGACAAAAACCATGTAGAATATCTTATATTTTGTGGAATAACATTAAATGCTTATCAATTATACAGTTTGTAGAATTTGATAAAATATTA
The DNA here is from genome assembly GCF_948465745.1 of Chenopodium album. Classification (NCBI taxonomy): domain Eukaryota; kingdom Viridiplantae; phylum Streptophyta; class Magnoliopsida; order Caryophyllales; family Amaranthaceae; genus Chenopodium; species Chenopodium album. The sequence goes on from NC_137840.1 coordinate 70,831,106, forward strand.
CTACGTGTAAAGCTTATTTATTGCAAATATCGTTACATACACGCTTATAAATTACAACTATTGGATTAAACATAACGAACTTAACTTTAAACACTGGTAAACATAAACTTAACTTAAAAACATAACTACAATAAAACGTACAATACAATACTTAGCATCATACATTCATGACCACATTATAAAAGTATAGAGTATAGATATAGTACATGATTAGTATGTACTAATCAATTTCGCGGTGTTTATTGACATGTTTTCATTGAAAAACTGGGCACGAAGTTGCTCTACCACCTTCCTATCCACCTGATACGCCTTAGTAAGAACATCATCTAAAATTCGCGGTATAGTCCCAAACACACCATTAGCAACATTAACTCGCCCCGGATTTTGGCTTCCAAATGAAGCAACAGCCAAAGCATCTGTCTTCTTAATATTAATTTGGAAATGGATTAGACCTTGAGGAAAAACAATCATGTCACCTTTTTTAAGTATAGTGTCATATAGCTTATAATCGGTTGTAACAAAACCGGCATACAATGACCCCTCTACCACGGCAAAGATCTCCGAGCCACGAGGATGCCAGTGAGGGGTGTTTAGGCCAAAGGGTGCAAAGTCTACCCTTGCCATGGACACCCCTTGTGTGTTAACACCGGGAAATCGAGTAATGTCGATTAGGGTGGCATTTGCTCCATTAGTGTTGTCTGTGTCTCCGCGAATGTTAAACCCTTTGAACAAGAAATCATCTATTGTCACATGCTTAGGGTTCTTGCAAAGCCTTCCATTGACAACCACTGCAAAATGTTGATCATAAAAAAAATGTTACTATCAAATTAAATAGGTATATAACTGTATAACACCTCTATCTTATTTTCAGGTGAACAACTACTCGTAAGAACTAGGAGTATCCATTTAAGGTATATATTTTGTTTTTCATTCTATCAGCCTTTTAGAATAATCTAAATAAGCAAAAATCTAAATAAGCGAAAAAACTGATAAAATGAACAAGGAAAACATTCATGATTCAGGAACACGTACCCCTAAGCATATGCGTGCATATGCAAAGGTACGTACTCTAGAATAACTAAATAAGCTTATAATTCAAGTAAGCGAGTACTCGAGTAGAGGTCGGACCTGCTGAATGAGGGTTAGTTACACCTACACAAAAATCTTGAAGGGGTGGAGGATCGGATGCAATGGCTACGTAGAACATAAAACTCGTAGCAAGGGCTACGTATAACGTAGTCACACCAAAAATTGACATAATAATATATTAAGCAAAGTAAATGAACGAACTTATAATCCTATGTATCTAATACTTGAAATTTTTGATTTGTTGTAGTATAAATGATATTATATGGGGGGTATTTATAGCTGAGATTGCAATAATTAAAAGCAATTTTTCTTGAAATAGTCATACTTTTCTGTTGATTTAGATCAAAAAAAGTATTTTATGGTTGACAATCTTATCATGTACAGTAACATAAGCTAATGAATAATGATAAATGAACTCTATTAGGCAAGTGTAGATTTTTTTTTATTTATTTATTTTTTTAAAAGTCGTACTACGTAATAACATTAGTAGTGATATTAATCTGCATGAATTTCCGAGCAAAAATTAAAAATATTGCACGTTAAACTAAAGAAATTTCTTAACGAATGACTGCATTTGCTATTGCAGCCATATATATTTCCCTTGACAATTGACATGAATCTCTAATATAATTGACTATATATATAAAGATTTTTTTTTTTTTTCAAAAATACATGTAAAATGTTCGTTATCCAATGAGTCCTTTAGTATTTAAATTTCAAATAACATAGAAGTAGAGTTTTATCGTTCATATGCGAAAAAATGTTTTACTCTTCTTTCCCCATCATCAACGATAATCTCAAATTCTCAATTGCTTGTTGGTCGATCTCATTCTCTTTGTGGCTATCTAGCTAGGATAATATAAATATGGACGTAAGATTACACAATTTAAAATGTGGGTAAAATAAAAATGGCTACGATGAAAAGTTTGTTATACTACTAAGCAATAAAACTGAAATTACTTATCTCTTGATGCGTAAACCGAACTGACAATAGCCGCGTCGTGGAGAACCACTGACCTAAAAGACGATTCTGCGCTACCTCCCGGTGCAGTAGACTAGAAGCGGTCGCCCTCCAAAATAAGCACGGCGCTGGAGTTTATGTGCACTCACAAACCCGACTGGAACAGAAGCAATAATCAAGGAATTGAATCAGTCAGCTAAAAACAAGGGATTAATGACTGATTAAATTCCGCAATCCCAACAGTAAAATAAAAGAATAATCTCAATAGTTAAAAAAGAATATTTTGTTAACAAAGAAAAGAAATAAAATTTCTCCAAAAAGATAACAAGGACCCACGCTCGAAACCGACCTGGCTCGGCTCGTGCGTGTGTGGAATAACACATACCTCCCACTCACCCAACTAAGTAGTACTAAGGCACTACAATATAAAAACAAGGCAAAACCTTTCTCCCCAACCAACGTGGGACTTTTCCCCTTTCATTTGTTTTTCTCTCTCTTGTTTTTCTATCAAGAACTTCCAACAGAGTATTGAGGTGGAGTACTGGAGTGGGATGTGATTGGATGACTTGTTGTTGGTAAAATAACTGTTGAAATTAATAACAAACAAAAAAAGATTAGAACTTTCCTGGATTGAAGATCTCAAACTCACAGTCGCGCCGTGGAACAAAGTCCACTGCCTTAGAAGCGAAATACGCAACCACCGATACAAGTTTCCTAGTGACGCACGCCCCCCAAGTTTAACGCAACTATCTCCGTAATCCGTGCACCCGAACTCGAAGAGTGGAATTGCTCAAGAACTGTTCAGATCTCAAAAGGTAGGTTTGTGTTTTCGGCTAGAAAAGTGAATGAATCTCATGAAAAGGCAAGACTCGTATTTATATGAGTCCCGGAAAAGGAAACACGCAAAACAAACCGACCTAGGAAAAAGGCGGTCCCGATCGGGCGAGCTGCATGCCGCCCGATCGGGCGCGAGATTAAGTTTCTCCAGACCTGGTGTCGCGCCCGATCGGGCGAACACCGCCCGGTCGGGCGCCCGGTCGAGCGCCCGGTTGGGCGATCTAGAAACCCCATCCTGGGCGAGCCATCGGGCGAAGCCGCCCGATCGGGCTCGTCAAAAACTCAAGTCCGCCGCCCGGTCGGGCGAGGGCCGCCCGATCGGGCGCGGGCCGCCCGATCGGGCGCGAGAGTTCTCCTATTTTCCTTGGTCACCTCCGCCGATCGGGCGCGAGCATCCGTTTGCATTACCTATTTCCAACACTTGTGTCCGAGGTTGTACTAAATGGCTTACAATAAGCTACTCAATGTTTAATTTCGAGTATAATACTTTGGCTTGAAGGTGATGCAATCTACAAGTACGTGGTAAAACCGATTAACAATTTAATTTTTGATGGTATAGGCGTCGTCTTTTACTGATTTTGTTATTTCTCATGCGAAGATGGCTAGGAATACCTTGGCTCATTTAGTGGCAAGCTTGGAGAGTTAAATTAAGGATGGTTTATCAGAATTATTCATTTTATTCTTCCACTCCAAAGCATTTTAGCTTTACCAATTAAAACCTCATATAATAATTAATTAAGCTAAGACCTTGATCGAAGAATATAATAAGTTCATCTAGCAAAAAATAATCAATTTTTTTTGAAGAATTTTTAATCTTTCATGTGGGGAAAGAAAATAAAGCTATTATATCATAGCATATATAATTTAGTATTATAGTCAATAGCAAAATATGCATATGATCGGAAATATACAGATTTAATTGATGAATTGAAGTTTTTTTTTGGTGTTTAGAAGGCCACAAGGGTGAGGATGAGAATCGATCCAAGGATCTCCTGGAATCGGGAGGGAAGCACTAACCACTTAAGCTATACCTAAAATGATTTAGTAAAAATAAATTCAGCTTAAAAATAAGTTCAATTTAATAAAAATTAATCTACGTCCAATAAAAATAAATTCAGCTAAATAATAAATATCAATAACTGTATTGAAAAAATATATATTATAAAATAGAGAATAATAAATATAAATAATACTTATATCAGCTAAATAAATATAATTTTAGTTTAACAAAAATAATTTCATAATACTGTAATATTATCGTCTCCGAGGCTAGTTAATTTCATCACGAGTTCATAACCACTTCAAATCAATATAACTATACCGAAAATAATTTGAGATGCAAATAAAAATTAAGGTGGAAAATCAAACAACGTGAGTAAAATATTTTCTCAACTAAAGATTGGTTAGTGTCCATTTAAGCAAAGGTTACTATCAATAGTTTGGACACTTGTCTTAATTGGATATACATTGCCACTCGTAGTTGCAATAACATGATGCATGACATTCTTCACTACGGTGCCAATATAATGTGCTCAATTGCACATTATAGATTTATAGATGTTTTGTTTTTGTTTTTTTTGGTATTATTTTTATCATAATGGGGATCAAATGTAATAATTTCTATCATACAATCGAGTGTTTAACATACATGATACAATTAATTTTATTTTTTTTACATTTAGAGAGTGCTCTATGCCTCTATGTAAATTTAAAATTAGAGCGTGAGTATGTACATGTGAATAATGAATGTTATACAACTAGTTTAATTTATATGTGGAAATTTGGGAGTAAATGGATTTGATCATATGAAGTACAATAAGTAACAAAGTTTGCTTGGTGGAATTTGTTGGAAACTCACATTGTGATATTTTTTTTTTTTTATTTTTTTTATTTTTTTATTTTTTGAAGACTAGATCTCATGAGTTTTGAGATCTCATAAGTTTAAGCCCCACCAACTATATTTGCCTGAAGGTAGGAGGACTCCCTACCTCGCTCCACTACTCTCAAGCGCTAACCTACGGAGTTAGACTGATTTAACTTGTGAGAGGTAGTGGTTCAGTAGGGTTCTTCATCTTACATTAAAAAAAATATGGAGTATGTACCATAATTGCATATATAGTACAACAATCGGAGACAAGATACACTAAAGTTTGTGTCGAATAATGTCTCATCAACCTTTATTTATTCTGCACAGGCATATTGATTATTTTTTTTTTTTTTTTTAAAATTACCGTTATTTAAAATCACAATGAAAACACGATTTACTCAAAATTTCAAGTATTACATACTCCGTACCATTTTTTAAGACTTTGAAACAATTAGCCTAAACACCATAAATTGCAAGCGTATAAATAGTACGAGTTAGTTATTTACAATACGAAGGTGCATGAAATAAGTCTAAATTTTCAATATATGCTCTATATTTTTATAATTTATATAAGGTTTTTGACCCGTTTCCAATCCTAATAAATATCCTCACGAGTTCACCATTTACATATAAAATCTACCAAACTTTAAAATGCAAAGTAAAGGTGCGAAATTAAACAACGTGACTCAAATAATTTCCTAACCGTAAATCTAAGTTATATAGTGTCCAAATTTTTGTAAGGTTACTATCAGTAGTCTGGACAATTGTCAATTATTGGACATGGATGCCAGTTCAATTGAAATGTACCATTGCCACTCTTATCTTGTTGCAATAACATGACAATAACTATTCATAAGTTGCAAAATGTGCTTAGTTGGATTTATAACAATAGTGGAGCTGAGCATAGAAGAATACCACATCATCACCAATTATATCTCCGCAATTTTTATCTTACAACCGAACATTCTACATACATTAATGGTAATCAATTACAGTTTGACCTACTAACCGGCCAATCCAGCCCAAATAACGACGGGTTTGAGCAAGCCAAAAAAACTTTTTAGCTAAAAATCCAAACCTGGTCTGAAATTGCCCAAAAAGCCAATATAACAAAGTTTTTATCAATTTGATTAAACTATTATATCAGCATATAGGTACAACTTATTATATCGTGGATAATTTCTAAACCAATATAAGTTCATATATAATGACACAATTAGGGATGACTAATAAATTTTCGTGTTGTTTGTATCGTAGTTAATTAGTATTGTTTTTAACCCATTATAAATAATTGACTTGGCTTTTATGTGATATTACTGTCAAGTGGATTCTATTATTGTTTCTTTGTAACAATAGCAACAAACAAGTGATACTATACACTCAGTACACATAAACAATAGAAAGTTGTAGGACTTTAAAACATGAAATATTCATCAATATTTTATTTAATTCCAATACAACCTCAAACATCAAATCACGTACTACTTTTATCTCTTATGGGTGAATATCATATAACTTGATCACCCATTAATTTTTTCCAAACATACCATACTTAAAAATGAACTAGCATTATTATCTTGAAACTTGAGACAATAGTTTTAGAATTGATTTCCGGGGATTATCATCGGAGACGTTGTCAGTCGAAAATTGAGCTCGAAGTTGTTCGATCGCCTTCTCATTTACTTGAAAGGCCTTGGTAAGCACCTCATCTAAGATAGGTGTTCCAAACACACCATCAGCAATGTTAATACGTCCCGGATTTTGGCTACCAAATGTTGCAATTGCAAAAGCGTCCGTATCATCAAGATTTAGTTGAAAATGTAACAAACCTTGTGGAAAAACAATTATGTCACCTTTTTTAAGTACCGTGTCATAAAGTTTATTCTTAGTTGTCACAAAACCAGCATATAAGGTGCCCTCTAGCACGGCAAATATCTCCGAGCCAAGAGGGTGAAAATGAGGAGTGTTTAGACCATACGGTCCGAAATCTACACGAGCAATGGACACCCCTAGCGTGTTAACGGCTGCGAATTTGTTGATATCGATTAGCGTGGCCTTAGCTCCTTGAGTGTTGTTTGTGTCTCCAGGTTTGTCAAACCCTTTGAACACGAAATCGTTCGTTGTTACTGCATCCTCGTTCTTACAGTACTTCCCGTTCACATAGGCTGCACGGAGTAGAAGATTGAAAAACAGATTAAATCGCATAGATTAAGATCAATTAGTATTAAAAGTGCTAATTATGTGAGCTTAATAAGCAGAGAATAAGGTAATATGAATATACGATGAATCCAAAAAGTACTTAATACTTCATATCATTTATTGTTGAATGTACATCACTTAACAACGTGACCCCTTAACATCCTATTCATGTCACGAAATACTTGATTGAAATTGTTAAAATTTTGTGTGGTAGACTGAAAGCATCACGTTATCCATACCCCCTCTGTTTTTTTTTTAAATGCATCATTTTGAGTGATATATTTTTCGGGATGCAACTTTGACCGTTAATATTTTTAATTGTATATTAGTAAAATTATAACAAAATTATATTATAAAACTAAACATTATGACTAATCTAATGTTAATTATGTTATATTAAATAATAACATTTATTTATTTTACAAAGGTGAAAAAATTAAGTCAACCATAATATCTGAATAGTGCAAAAGTCAAAGTGATGCATTTAAAAAAAAAAAAAAAAAAACGAAGGAGTTACATGTTATAAGTAGCAAAAATAAAATGAGAAGAAGAGCGTTATACCTCCAGAATTAAAGTGATGCGCCTCGACACAAAAATCTTGAAGGGGAGAAGGATCGGAGGCATTAGCTACGTAAAGTTGAGTAGCAATGCTCATTGCAAAGGCCATGAACAAAGCTAAAGTGGCCCAATTATAGCCAACTCTTCTAATAATCTTCTCCATAGATGACTAAAATGGTAAATATTTTAGTAGATATTATGTACCTCTTTTTTGAGAATGTTTTTTTTTACGCACTCTATTTAAGGTGATAACTTGCCTATATATAGGAAAAAAATAGAAGGGGAAGTATTAATCAAGAACCATACATTTTCTATTGGACGAACATATGGGGACCCTTAGCAATGGTGTTATGTTTGATATTTATCAATAGTAATATAGTATCTCAAAAAAAAAAATCGTTTTTCAAATTATATGGTTGTCATCGTCATCACTACATCACAAAGTCATCGTACAATTGAAAAAAAACACTAGGCCCTTTAATCAAAATAATCGATCTGATCGGACCCATTCACGGATTTATAAATGTAAATCATTAAATACGAAAAAGTTATAAACTGATAGAGTATAAAACACATTTTCGGATCTCAACCATTAACTTAACCTTCTGGTTGAGTTGGTGTTTTAGTAATACTTTATTATGGAGTATTAATCATTCATCATTTGATAATAGGCAACAAAATAAAATTCAGTTGCCGTTATTATAAGGTAATGTAATGGGGACACATTGATGGTTTTAGGAAAAAACGAAAAGGACCGATCTTAAAATCTTGAATAACGTAGTGTTAATCCTTTTTCCTGCCACTAATCTTCAATTTTTCGTACTCGCACTAATTTTTACCATGACAAATTAAAGTGATCATGTAAAAAAAAAAATAATAAATAAATAAATAAATAAAAGAGGACAGAGTAAAGTGGTCATGAATATCGTACAAGTAATATCGTTTCAAGGTCCTAACCAAATTTTAAGCCTTAGGGCCTGTTCTCATTGACTGAACTCAACTGAACTGAACTGAGCTGAACAAAACTGAACTGAGCTAAACTGAATATTTTATAAGAGAAGGAAATTAGGATGGAGCTGAGCTGAACTGAACTGAACTGAATTGAATTTCAACGTAAGAGAATAGGCCCTATTATGTAGTTGCATTAGAAAGGTTGTTATATACACCCGATTGTATCGGACTGTTTTTTTTTTTTTTTTTTTTTTTTTTTTTTTTTTTTGCAAATGAGGCATACACCAAAGAAGGAAAATAAAAACTAAAAACAAGCAAACAGAAAGCTATCAAGGAGGCACTAGGCGAGGAAAAGCCACACCTTGAGTGTCCTCATTGAGAATTCTACTAAGCTCCGTACACCCATGAGTATTTTGTTCTCATTTTGATGATTGTTTTTCATATAATCATCAAATGGAGAACAGAAACTAACACTGAGTTAGTTGGGTGTATATGATACACTCGAGTGTATATAACAATTTCTAGTTTTATTAGGTTTCATTGCTTAATAATTGGCCCTGATATAATACCACATCTGTTTTTGTTTAATTGCAACGTAATACTTTTTGCAAGGTTACAAATAAATAATTGCAAAATTGCTTTATTTGGCATATAATGCTCTTTATTTCATCACATTGGTGGAAGGTGTTATGAGAAACAATTGGCTAGCCCTTATTATTCGAAGCATGCACTCATACAAAGTTACGTGCAATTACAATTAAGCTACAAATCATTGAGATAGACTGAACATAAATTAAAACATAATGACATTATTGTAATAGTCCATTTAATAATCCTTATAATTATACAAGCAGAAATTTTATAAAAATAAATTAAAGCACGATAGTTATCTTTTATTTAAACCAATATATAAAGTCTAAACTTCGTAGTTCGTACAACACATAAATAATAAGTAATGTGACGTAGTAGTCATCCATAATTCAGACCATCAAGGCATCAACCATATACGTACTTATTATCAAGAGCCTTATTATCAACTAGCATTAAGTCATTGATGATCTTAGATTGTGGTGTCTGTTGATACGTGCTTATACGTTGATACTCAAAATTTGAGATCGAATCTGTTCAATCACGGTCTTATCAACTAGAAAAGTCTTGCTAAGAACATCATCATAAATTTTCGGTGTTGTTCCAAACACACCCTTAGCTCCAAATACACCACGAGCAACATCAGCTCGTGCTGGATTTTGGCTATTAAAGGCGACAAAGGCAAAAGCATTAGTGTCGCCAAGATTAAGTTGAAAGTGGTATAGACTTCGAGGGAAGACCATAACATCGCCCTCATTCAAAATTTTATCATAGAGCTTGTTATCGGTGGTCACAAAACCGGCATAGAAAGATCCCTTCACCACGGTAAAAACTTCCGTGGCACGAGGATGTTCATGAGGGGCGTTTACGCCGAAGGGTGCGTAGTCTGCACGAGCTATCGATATACCTTGTGTGTTAAGTCCTGGAAGATTTTTATAGTTTACCATAGTGACTACTGCTCCTTGAGGGATCTTTATTTCGCCTGGTATATTAAACCCTTTGTAAAAGAAATCGTCGGCTGTCACCTTCTTAGGGTTCTTGCAAAACTTTCCATTCACGAAAACTTCACAAGGAAAAAATAAATTAGCTTAGTATTTTATCGCGTTGAATTTTGTTATAATTGTGCTTCATATAGCAAAGTATATTAACTTGAACTAGTAATGTGAAAACTAATTACGACCTATAGGGCTCTTGTAGTACGTAGATACTAGATAGTGTATACAGAGGCGTAACCAGAAAATTTATATTAGGGGGCCAAGATTGATTAATAAAGCATGTGAATAATACTTTAATTTAATATAATTTGGGATTAATTTTTTCCAAAGAACTTTTAAAAAATAATTTAGAATATAGCTTAGTAAGATTCGAAGTTGCAACCATATATAAACACAACACCTACTTATTTCAACTAAACCAACTAGGCTAACTGCAAAACATTAATATTTTGTGTAAGAATTTAATTTTATAACAGAATCAAGGGGGTGGTCATGGCCTACCCTAACCCCCCCCCCCCCTCCCCTCTGCGACCCTGAGTGTATAAAAATGATTGGTACTTCATTCCAAATTCAAAAGTATATATACATAAAAATGAATTTTACAAGATCACAATTTTATTTTTCCATCCCTATATGTATTAAACACAAAATTGATTTAAAGATATAGCGTGAATATTGTAATGGTCTAGACATTGGTAATAGGTTATATATAAACCAATCCCAAGCTTTAAAGGATTGGCTTATATACACAGTCAATTACAATAAAAGACGAATGTATCGAAAGAACTACTTCAATTTGTATCGATATATATAATAAATTAATCACAATAGTTAGAAAAAAAAAAAAATGAAAACAACGGACCTTCAGATTCAGGGACTTCAGTGGCCACACAAAAATCCTGAAGAGGATCAGGATCAGATGCATCAGTAGTAAAGCTTAATATAGCAAATACCATAAATAGAGCTAGAATAGCCCACATTGTAATAATATTCTTCTCCATATTACTTAGCTAACAAGAAACTATTCACTACAATTTTCTGTACAAAACTCTTTAAAAGGACTTTGAATTCATTTGAAATAGAACTATAGAAGAATCTATGTGTGATTGAGGTTATGATAGATTGATAGGGGCTAAAATGGCCTATTTATAGCTCAAAATCTAGCGCAATAGTTAATCAACATAACAAAATATCAACTCGTGCATTTATGGTACCTCTTGGATTACGTATACAAAATATATAGGTTTGTTATTAGGGATTGGCTAAAATTTTGGTTAGATAGTACTCTCTTCATTCTTTTTTGTTTGTTGTGTTTTGATTTTTATAGTCAGCTTATAAAAGCATTGACATTTAAAACCAACTACTTTGTATTATAAACTTTTATATTATGTAATATATCACAATCTAGTACAATAGTTAATCAACTTAACAAAATATCTTTGTCAAAAAAAAAAAAAAAAAAAATATCAACTTGCGCATTTATGTTGATTACGTATACAAAATAGTTTAGATAATACTCTCTTCATTCTTTTTTGTATATTATGTTTTAACTTCTATATATAGTCAATGTTTTATATTCTATCATAGACTTTTAAAACCAACTACATTGTATTATAATCATTAATCATATAGAAGTTTTTCAGTGTAGCACGCCACATGATGCGGCACGGTTACTTGTATTTAGGGTTACTTGTATTCTGGGGTTACTTGTATTATGAGGTTACTTGTATGAGTTACTTGTATTGTGGGGTAATCCCATACCAAACCAGTAACACCCTACAAGTAACCCCTGATCAAAACCAATAACAACATACAAGTAACCCTAGAATAATACAAGTAACACCTGCCAAAACCAGTAACACCCTACAAGTAACCCCGACCAAAACCAGTAACACCCATACAAGCTTAAGTAACCCCTGATCAAAACTAATGACAGCCATACAAGTAACCCTAGAATACAAGTAACACCTGACAAAATCAATAACACCCTACAAGTAACTCCGACCAAAACCAGTAACACCCATACAAGTAACCCCAGAATACAAGTAACACCTACAAGTAAGCCCTGACCAAAACCAGTAACCCCCGAAAAAATTTGTATTAATTATATTATGTCGTAGGAGCTTTTTAGATTTGATTCGAAATTTATTTTCAACATATAAACTTTTTGTAATGTTTACTCGCATATATAATTGTGTATATTTGTGGTAAAAGATATGTATTGGAAACCATTAAAATTAGATGTGAAAGTTCAGTATTCGGCTTGGATTTTTCACCAAACTAGATCCAAACCGAATTATTTCGGTTTTAGATTTTTGAAACCGAATCCAAACTAAATTTGGATTCGGTTTTAGAAAAGTAAAAGAAGATGAACTAATGAAAATTTTAAGGCATAGGTCTCGACGCTTACTTTTCAAAAATCAACTTTTTATAATTTTTAATTAAGCATAAAAAAATATTAATGACCAAAGTATTGCATCAGCAAACGTGAAATGCGTGCAATTAAAAAAAAAAAAAAAAACAGGAGAAGTAATTATTATACTACATTTTGTGTTTAAATTATAACCGATTTTTTTAATGTAGCATTTAAAATTAGGAGTATGATGATAAAAATAATTCAAAAGTCTTATGAATCACTTCATAAACAAAGTATTATGAAGATGATTCTCGGTGATGTATTATTTGTCCATAAAACAACTAATGGTCGTGAAGGATATTTAATAGGAAATTTTACAAAAAAAACCATCTTTTATAAGATTTTTTTTTAAAAGAAATCACTTTATAATTTTTTTTTTTTTTTGCAAAGACACACCTTAATCAAATTTTTTTTTGTTGTTGCAAAACCATACCTTTATGCCGGAAAATAGAGTAAAAAAAACCCTATTTTCCGGCGTTGACTACGCCATTTGCACCCACGAAACTGACAGTGGAGGGGAGAAGGGTGGCTAGGGCTATAGAGGAGGGTTAAGGTGGTCAACGTCGTTAAAGGGGTGTGTTTAGGGTGGTCAAACGCTGTAAAAGGGGTGTGTTTATGGTGGTCAACACCATAAAAGGGTGGTTTTGTGGGTGGGGCTTAGGAGGGAGGTGGTTTCGTGGGTGGGGCTGGGGAGAGAGGTGGTTTCGTGGGTAGATTGGGGAAGTCAACGCCGGAAAATGGGGTAAAACCTCATTTTCCGACATAAAGGTATTGATTTGCAAAAAAAATTGATTAAGGTGTGTAGTCATTGCAAAAAAAAAAAAAATTAAATTATAAGGTGGTTTCTTGCAAAAAATTGCTTATAAAAGGTGGTTTTTTTTGCAAAATTTCCTATTTAATATTATTGGGTCGGAAATTGCAACATGAAAACTTATTAGGTAATTAAGTTATTGTTTCTTACTAAATACTCTATCTATATTCCCTTTGATCTTCATTCTCTAATGTATGTACGTCGTACATAAATATTATGAAATGACAACATTTTCAAGCCAACTAGAATTTATCAATTTAAAAAAAAAAATTGCTTACACATATATTTCTACAATACGTATTACTATACATTTTTTTTAATGTAAAAAATTCTTAGTATTGCATGGGCACTATGCCACTATCTAGTTTAAAACATAAGTTGAATTAAATTTCAAACCTAATACTATACCTCAAACTTTATTATACGAGTATTGAGAGAGGAAAGTAAAAGAAGATGAACTAATGAAAATTTTAAGGCATAGGTGTCTGTACCATGTTTGGTAGTTGGTACAGACAAAAAGCGCGGAAAGAACATGTAGCTGTTTTGTAAAGAATATGCAACTATTTTGTAAAGAACATCAATTTTTTTTTTTTGTTTTTTTTTTGTTTTTTGTTTTTTTTTTTTTTTTTTGTAAATATTTAAAGAACATCTGTAATATTCATAAAGAACATGATGTATAATATTATGTAATGAATATTATTAGTATATACCCACCATAATTTAAAAACAAAATTCAAAAAACATTTCACAATAAGAAATGAACATTATCTCACAAATAAAAAAAACATTACACTAGCAATAAAAGAACATGGATATTCATTATTTTCACTTTTTTTGGGGGGCAAATATGTTCTTTTACTCTAGATATATGTTCCATACATTTTAATAAGTAGTATTTTTTTTTTTACTATTTCTATTTGTTCATTACTTTTCTAGATTATGTTCTTTCCACCTTCTTCTTTTTTTTTTTTTTTTTCACAAAACAGTTGTATGATGTACCGTACAAGCACCTGCAAGGTCCACTGATTGATGAACTATTTGTGTGTATAGGAGTTGGGAATGTCGAAGTTTAAACAATAAATAAATTCATTTTATTTATTGTAAAATTTATTTTCAATGGCGACGAAAAACCTAATGGGCTCGTCTGTGGGGGTCGTTTCGTGCTTATATTGGCTATTATAAGTCTTGGGTTGGGACGGCTATAAAGACTTCGTAAGCTCGTAGTAACTTTCTCTAGCCATTACATATTATGTGACATTGGCGGATCAAAAAAAATAATAAATAAATAAACGGGATTAAAATACATTTGATGGATTTCAATGGGGTTATTTGATAAAATTTTATAGGAAAAAAGTTTTTTTTTTTTTTTTTTTTTTTTTTTTTTTTCATGCTCAACTCAAATGCTTTGCATCCATCACTGCATTACTGACATACATATTTTAATTACTTAATTAAGTTTGGACACTATTTACATAACTTGTTTAAGATCATTTGAGGTCTTTGATAGATTCATCTTACATAATTTTCTATATTATCTCATTGTGATTGTTTTTAAAATCTTCTTTCAAATATAAACTTAGATAATTGACAATTGAAATCATGCATTTGCCTACAAAATTATGTCAATTAAAATCAAACGGTGAAAATACTACTTTTTTTTTTGTTAATTAATTAAGTTTGGATTCTATTCACATAACTTGTTTAAAGTCATTTAATGTCTTTGATAGATTCATCTCAATTTACTTTTCAATATATATACGTATATTAAAGAATTGACATTTGAAATCGTGCATTGCCTAAAATTATGTCAATTAAAATGAACCTGTAAATGTATGACATTATTATAGTAGTCCTTTATTCCATCCTTAAACATAGTACAACATACACAATCACATACAAGAGAAACGTGCATAAATTAAAGCATAACGACATAGTAGTCGTTTATTCAAACCAATACATGTACTTCGTACAATTCACATAAATTTAGCATTAGTGTGACATAGTATTCCATAATTCCTTCAAACCTTAGCTTAGATTTGAGATAACATCTCAAGTAACATTGATCTTGCGGTGTTGATTGATACATCCTTACCACTCGAAAATTGCGACCGAAGTTGCTCAATCACTGTTCTATTCACTTGATAAGCCTTAGTAAGAACATCATCCAATATTTTAGGCGTTGTACCAAAGACACCATTAGCAACATTAACTCTTCCCGGGTTTTGACTACCAAAAGCCGCGATAGCAAAAGCTGTTGTGTTACGAAGATTGAGTTGAAAGTGAATAAGACCTTGAGGGAACGCGATTATGTCACCCTCATTCAATATAGTCTCATAGAGCTTGTACTCGGTGGTCACAAAACCGGCGTAGAGACTTCCCTTCATGACCGCGAATGCCTCTGAGGCACGGGGGTGTAGATGAGGGGTGTTTAAGCCAAAGGGTGCAAAGTCTACACGAGCTATGGCTACACCAAGTGTGTTAAGTCCTGGAAATTGATCAACGCTCACTAGTGTAGCCTCTGCCCCTTGACGGTTTTCAATAACCGAGGTTTTGTTAAAACCTTTGTACACGAAATCGTTGATTGTCACCCTCTTTGGGTTCTTGCAAAACTTCCCATTCACGAACACTGCATAAGAAAAAAATAATTACATATTGTTAGAGATATGAGATATTGGAAAATAAATCAAACTTTTGTCATATTTTTTTAAAAAAAAAAAAAATTTAAGTGCAATATTATATTTTGTGTTTTGCACTTAATAATGCACAACTTATTCTATTGATGTCTTCCTTGTGAACAAATCATAAAAAAAAAATAGTTAAAGAAGAGTTTATGAAAAATTTAAAATTCGTCATCCATATACTATGGCTAAAAATAACTAGCAGACCAACTCAACTAAAAAGATTAAATAAAGTCTCAAGATTGATTTTATACTCATCAGTTCACTTATGTGTTGATCTTGTCACGTTATTTTTCATATCACATAAATTCAACCAAAAAGTTAAAATGGTAGTTAGAATTATAAGATTGATTGTATACTCTATCAATAACGTATAATAAAGGCCTAGATTATTAAATTAACATACAAGATGTAAGGTAAAAAGACCTGTTGAATAAGGGTCGTCAACACCCACACAAAAATCCTGAAGGGCAGCAGGATCGGATGCATTAGTAGTAGTAAAGCTGAATGTTGCAAGTAACGTAAATATAGCTGCAATAACACACATCGTAATTTTCTTCTCCATTTAACTTAGCTAACAAGAAATTACTTATTACTAAAAATATTAATACGATAAAAAAGATTTGTCGTTTATTATAGAATTGAAGTTTGTGTAATTGAGATTATGATTGAGATTATGGTAGTGGCTAAAATGGCCTATTTATAGCCCAAAATCTAGCGCAATTGTATTATAGTAGATCAAGTGAACATAATATCAACTCATGCATTTATAGTCTTCCTTACGTATACAAGTTTGACGAAAGGGAAACTTGTTTTTTTAATCACGTTTGTCAATTATGTCAGCCAATAACTCATTATCTACTCATTATCTCTAGTTGTCCACACACAAATTTATAAGGTTTGTTAGGAGAAGAGATCGTTGATCACAAGCCCTTATATATGGTTGGCCACACCATGTGCCCAGCCACTATAAGGGTTACTTCGCTAGTGTAATGGGGGTTACTTGGTCAGTGTTAAAGGGGTTATTTTGTTATTGTTATAGAGTTACTCGGTCAATGTTATAGGGGTTACTCGGCCTGTATTATAGGGGTTACTTAATCAATGCTATAGGGGATACTTTAAGTGGCCACACGTTGTGGCCGGCCGCACACAAGACGGGCTGATATTTGATTTCCTCAAAAAGCAAGTTGTTTCATTTACGTGATACTTAAGGAGGAAAGTAGAAGGGGAAAAATGAGCTCTAAATCTAGGGGTCAAATTGCAATCATGTTAATATGTTTTTTTTTTTTTTTTGAATAAAATCAAGTAATATTTATTTCATTCCTGATAGCTTAGAGTATATAAACCGATTTTGGGCTTCAACTATCAGTTTAAATTTTTAATTGAGTTAGTCTTACACTACAAAAATTTGGCCTGTTAGCAACAGGTGAAATCCGTTGCTAATTGCTAAAAATCCGTCGCTGGACATAGCTAGCTACGGATATATCGACGGAATCACTCCGTTGATAAAAACCTTGTCGCTAATTGAATTTAGAGACGGGAAAAAAAACATCCGTCGCTGGACTTAGCAACGGAAAAAAAAATTCGTCGCTGGATTTAGCAACGGAAAAAATAAATCCGTCGCTAGACTTAGCTACGGAAAAATAAATCCGTTGCTAGATTCAACAACGGAAAAAAAAACATTTTGAATCTTAAAAAGAGCTGCTATTTGGGTCGACCTCACTCGGGTCAACGCGACTCCGCTTTCCATGTAACGCTCCTTGAATCTCCAATCGCAAGATTGGAGTTAGTAGGAGTCGAACCCGTGACCTTAATGTCAAATAGTGAAACTCTTACCAAATATACCAAATATTATTTGTTTACTTTTACGCACATAATTGATAATAAATGAAAGAAATATTAGGAACGGAATTTAAAATCCGTCTCTAGTTTAGTAACGGAATTTAAAATCCGTTTCTAATTTAGTGACGGATTTAAACATCTGTTTCTAGTTTAGAGACGGATTGAAAATCCGTTTCTAGTTTAGAGATGAATTTAACTTACATAATTCGTCTCCAATGTAATATTTTACATAATTAGTTTTAAAAATTATCTAGAGACGGAATAAAAAATCCGTCGCTCATATTAGCAACGGGAAAAAAAAAAATCCGTCTCTAACTTAGCAACGGAAAAAAAAAAAATAAAAAAAATCAGTTGCTAACTTAGCAACGGAAAAATAATCCGTCACTAAATTTAGCAACGGAAAATAAATCCGTTGCTAGATTCAGCAACGGAAAAAAAAATCCGTTGCTAATTTAGTAACGGAAAAAAAATCCGTTTCTAATTTAGAGACAGATTTTCAATTCAAAAATTCCGTCGCTAAATTAGCAACGGATTTTTAAATTCCGTCTCTAAATTAATTTAGAGACGGATTTTTTGATTCCGTCTCTAATTTAGAAACGGATAAAATTCCGTTGCTAGAATTCCGTTTCTATATGGACATTTTTTTGTAGTGTTATAACATGGTATCAGAGTTAGTGACACAAAGGTTATGGGTTCGAATCTCATCCACCCCTCCTTTTAAGCTTAAACTTAAACTCTGATACCATGTTAACTTAACCAAAAGGTTAAGCTGATGGTTGAAACCAGAATCGGTTTATATACTCTATCAATTCCAAAGTACCTAACTTACATGGCTAATATTGAAACACATGCCAATGAAAATAATGAAACAATCTAGGGCTCAAATTACAATCGTTCAATTTTGGCTTGGTGATGTATTAAAAATAATGAACACGCTAATTCAATTCGATTAGCTATTTTGGCCTGGTGATACATTAAAAATATTGATGATGAAGTGATGAACTAAAATTAATGATGGTTGATGTTAATATGTTATGCATTACTAACTACTACATTACAAATGGAGGAAGTTTTTATTTAGTTAATAATAAAAGATGTATGCATCAACAATAGTAAAATGAGAAAAATTGCGATTAATTTTTTTAAAAAAACACAGAAAGTTTATCCCAATATCTTATGTAAAAACATTTGTAAGGCTCTATTTGGTTCACTTTATGACATCAATTATTTAATTATCTTAATAAATCTGAACTTTTTTTTTTAGAAGAATATATCTGAACTTTATTTGTCTTACTTGAATTTTAACTAAGCATAAATAAGAAAGTTATAGCTAACTGAGCCTTAACTTGATTATAGTGGAATATGTAAGGATCTTGCTAACGAACGCCCCTAGAGCGTTGGATAAGCATTTGAAATATTGCCTAAAATGGTATTAATTTGGAAAAAACATGACAAAATTACGCGTCAATCAATGTAATTAATATCAGTGGGTTTCTGGTGCGGCTGTGCGGCAGGTTGTCAAATCAGCAAATGACAAAAGTAACCCCCAGACAAAGTAACCCCAAGACAAAAGTAACCCCTGACTGACTTAGTAACCCTTGACCAAGTAACCCTAACTGACCTAGTAACCCCTGACCTAGTAACCCCTAGTAACCCCTAACCGACCTGGTAACCCCCGACCTAGTAACCCCTAACCGACCTGGTAACCCCCGACCTAGTAACCCCTAACCGACCTAGTAACCCCCGACCTAGTAACCCCAAGTAACCCCTGGCCGCCGACCTAGTAACCCGAAGTAACCCCTAACCGACCTAGTAACCCCCGACCTAGTAACCCCAAGTAACCCCTGACCGATGACCTAGTAACCCCTAACCAGACCACCTAGTAACCCCGGATCTAGTAACCCCTTACCCACCACCAACAAAAAACTATCACCAACAACCACCACCAACGAACCACTACCAACCTAAACGCCTTGCCACTAGCCCCTAACCCACAAACAAACCCCAATCCAACCAAACCATTAAAAAAAAAATCAAATCAAACAAATACCTTAAAATGTTAACAAAGGTTTCGAATATCACTTCAAATTTGGCTAAAAAGGCCAAATTCGACCATGAAAATTCTAGATCTAGAGTTTTCATGGCCGAATTTGGCCTTTAAAAGTTTGAACTTGTTTTCCGACAACGGAATCACCAAACCACCACTACCCTCCCAGTGAAACCACTACTTCCGACGAACGAACCATGAAGACGACTATTGATGACGATTGCGAAATTTGTGTTACGTTCTCTGAGAAAATGAGATGAATGTTCTGGCTTGAAGAAGAAGAAAAGAGGAGAGAGAAAGAGAATAGAGAGGACAGAGAAAGAATTTTTTTTTTTAAAAAAAATTGTGGCTGGCCACACCATGTGGCCAGCCACATATGAAACTTTGTAAATTAATATTCATTTTAATTTAATCTTTCCTACTTTTAGCTAGCTTATCCAACGCCCCCGGGACGTTTGTTAGCTTTTGCCATATGTAAATAGTAGGACAAAAAAGTCATAGTTGTTGCGTTTTTTAAATGCGAAGGACAGTATTTATTACTCCGTACATAATAATCACCATAAATGAATATAAGACTATGAATGTGTACGTAGTACTCCGTAATAAAAATGTCATAGACATTTACTCCCTTCGTCCCTTATTGATAGTCCTATATGGATAATTTTGGATCTTTTACCAAAACGGCTAGTTTGACAAAAGTATTTACCAAAACGGCTAATTATAAAATATAATTCCCAAACTAGCTAATTTATTAGCTTTTTTTTTAAAAAAAATATCCCTAAATTTATTAACTTTGAAGGAATTTATCTACTTCTTATTTCCTTTGAACCGGTTTGGTTCACTTAATTTTTTTTTAATTTTTTTTGTTTTGTTTTTATTTCCTTATAGATTTTTTTAAATTGGAAAATTTATGGAATAACATATACGCAAGGGTTTAGAAGAGGTAGGGAACTAGTTCTATTCTGCATTCAGTGTAATGCATCAAATGTATGTTAAAACGTTGATCAACATTGCTCTTGGCAGGGGTGAAATAAATATTTATGTTTGCTGGTTTCAAAAAAAAAAATATATATATATATATATATATATATACTTCATATTTATGTTTCAGAGTCTCAAAAACTACAAAGAACGTAAACAGTTGCAGACTCGCAGAACCCTAATTTCGATAAAAATAAATAAATAAATAAATAATTAAAAGTCCTAAATTTTCATCTTCATTATACCAATCACAAAAATTTAGAATTTCAATTTATTTTGTTTTATCAAGACTACTGCAAATTTATACGACGATAAGGCATTTTAAGGTATTGTTCATCTTTTTCATGTCTATTAATTGTATACTCTTTGTTAATGTCGGCTAATATGAATATTTTGAGTGGTTGTTTATTTTGTGCAACTTTTTTTAAAATTGAGAATTGCTGCATACGTATTATGCATGTTGATTGTTATTGTTCAAATTAATGAGATATTTTAAAGTATGGCATAAAATTAAAAAAAAAAAAAAAACTAATTCTTTTTAAATTAAACAAAAAAAAAAACATAAAGTGACCGGTTCACGGGAAAGTAAAAAATAATTATGATATCCTTTCAAATCAATTAATTTAGCTAGTTTGGGAATTAAATTATATAATTAGCCGTTTTGGTAAATACTTTTGTCAAATTAGCCATTTTGGTAAAAGATTCGATAATTTTCACGGAAATTAATAAACATAAATAAGAAGTACTATGTAGTAAAAGTATATTGAAAAATTAAAGTAAATTTACATTGGGTATGGAGACAAAGTAATAAATGCACATGGAAAAGCAAAATTTTTACATGAAAAGTTAAATTTGCACAAATATTATTGCAAATTGAAGAGGATTTTGGTAAATTAA
Source organism: Chenopodium album (assembly GCF_948465745.1). Classification (NCBI taxonomy): domain Eukaryota; kingdom Viridiplantae; phylum Streptophyta; class Magnoliopsida; order Caryophyllales; family Amaranthaceae; genus Chenopodium; species Chenopodium album. Next base: position 70,852,823 of record NC_137840.1, read on the forward strand.
TGTTAATGGTACTTAAAAATAAGCAAATGGGACTATCATTTTGGGACTTAAAATTGGTCATAAAAGATTATCAATAAGGGACGGAGGGAGTATAATACAAAATTGTTTGTAGACTGGGCCAAAGCCAGAAAATAAAATTAGGGGAGGCCGAGACTCCTATATAGTCATATTAAGAATTGTGAAAATTTTGCTTTTGCACTCTATTAATTAAATTTACACTATATTTTTTTACTAGTAAGTAAACAAAATGTAATATATGTAATTTAGTCAATTAGAATTATAGGGAAATAAAAAATAAAAAATAATAATAATTAAAAAAAAAAAAGTATGATTGAAATGAAATCGATAGGCAAACTAGTGTGCTTGTAGTTGCCAAAAACTATTACAGCCACTGAGCTATAACTAAACAAAACAATTTTGCGTTATTTCAGAAAAAAAAAAAAAAAAACAATTATGCGGGGATTAAATTTTTATCCTATATATCTATGGGGGCAGATTTGAATATAAAGGGGTTGGCAGTTGCGCCAGGGGGCCGGGCCTCCACACCAGCCCCCTGGCTCCGCCCTTATATGTAGATTGAAAATGATGATATATATGATACCTATGTACCCCTTTGTTTCTTTGTAATTTTAATTTTCAAAAATCAAGGATAGAGTATTTTAATTATAAGTAAAATCATTGACATGTGAGGTTGTAAATGCCAAAAATCGTCAAAGAATGGCGTTAGGCTGCTGGGACGTCAAACGACTAGATGATTAATACTAAAGAAATAAAGTAAATGCAAGAATAAAGAGAGACAATTGATATTTTAATGGCGCAGAAAACCCAAAGAAGTGGAAAAACAGCTGGTGAGAGAGATCCACCGATTGCACTATGTGAATAATCAAGTGTTTACAATGAGAATGCTATTGCGATGAGAACGGTGAGAGAGAGATTGAGTGTTTACAGCTAAAACCTTCTTTATTTATAGTCTATTTCTCCCCTTAACCTAATGATTTGATCCTCTGAGTTAGCCGTTGGGCTTGAATAATTATCCCATCCTTAAAAATAGGAAGTTAGTTAGACGACACATTCTTCTCAGCTTTGAAATCAACGGTACTTCATATTGATCTTCTTCTGCAAGCTGGAGAGTGGACCCTTTGAACCGGTCAATCAATCCCGTGAATTCTGGGACGTGGGAAAATTCTGCACTAACAAGAATCTTGTTAGATTCGTCTCGATAAATGATATCAAAGTAGTATATCAACTATATACAAAGTACTCTATCCCTAAAAAAAAAAAAAAAAAAAAAAAAAAAAAAGTACTCTATTTTTTTTTATACAAGTAAGATAGATATAGCTAAAGATATTGATGTTAAATCATGCATTTTTAAAATTGTACAAAAAAAGAGCACTTGGGAGTTGGGACGAATAGAAAGACACGAAGAGAGAATAATGTTGATATTACTTTTTTTTGAAATAAAATTGATTCATAAATAAGTCATACGACATCTACAAAGAGACTTAGATCTAACAAATACATGATAATTGAATCAAATAAAAACATTCTGTAATCAAAGCTACGATCGTTGTTGCAAATCGTACATTCTTCATACCCTCTTTCATATCGCTGTGATTTACAGCCTTCTTCGGCGAGGGGGTCTATCGATCTGTTGTAGCCGTGCAGAAAATTTCCGTCTGATTCGTTCGATGGTTGTCGAAATATTAATCTCTTTTTCAATACCGCACAAAATTTTACCCATGAAACAACTCTATAGCAATCCATGAAATAAAAAAGCAAATCTTCCCTCAAAAGAGAGAAGAAAAACCCGGTCTTTCGAAGGAGCCAAATCCTCCTAAAGAGGAAGAAAAACCCTGTCTTTCGAGGGAGAAATATTCCTCCTAGAAGAGAAAGAATTATTATAAACCTAAAGCAAGAGAAAAGGCACAAAAAAAACAACGATTGGGGCTTTCATCGGTAAATCCGATGAAAGCCCCTTCAAAATTCAACAATGGAGGTTAGGGTTTTAGAAAGAGAAGAGAGGAAAGAGGGTTTTACCGGTAGTTGGTATCCTTTTTAATAATGTTGATATTACTTTGGACTAATAAAATCAAAACAAAGTACATATAAGAAAATCAAGTCACTTAGTTTATATTGGGCCGGAAGTATAAAGAAAATGATTGTCTTCAACTGCTCAAGACCTCAACAATGAACTCCTTGCCTTGCGTTTTATACATCTAGTGGGTAAGACCGCAAGAGTGCCGACCACACAATCCAAACAAAAATCTTAGCCATTTCAAGGACGTCAATAAATTTTCAACCTAACATGCAACATTAAATTAAACGCGACTTTAAGTATGGTTGAGAACCAATATTTTTGAAATTAACTTGTACTATCTCTGTCTCATTATGTTATCCAATATTTTATCTCATTGTCTTGTTGAGCTTCGTTTATACGAGTAGTACCTTTTTATCTTTTGAATGATTAAAGAGATTTTTTCTATAAATAATTAATCAGGAATGAATAATAGGGACGTGAAAATCACCAATTTACACTACATTATACATACATACATACATGGTCAAAATGAAATTTATGAATAATGTCAAAAATCAAAGTATAAAGAACATTTAGGAACAAAAATAGTAAAAAAATATTCAAGAAAAAATTTTGGAAAATACAAATTAACTTATCATCTTATTTAATTGGACAAATTAAAATGTTAGCTAATGAACGTGGGGATTATGTAAAATTGTAACCCGGCCCGAACCACATATCCAAAGATTTATTACTAGTCCTTGAAATTTAGAGTCCAATTCAGATCAGATTTGATTATAATGGGTGTCAATTCGTTGCAAGTTGTCATTTCGGCCTATTACAAATTCTCGGAATTTATAATTGTTTGATAGATACTCCGTAACTTTAAAGACATTCATTTAGAAGTTACTATACCCTACAATTACACATTCTAGTGTCGAAGAACAAAATTAAACAAGAGTTAATTAATGAATTGATATCAGTATGTGTAGTGTAGTAGTGTAGGTTTAGTCTTTTATGTGTAGTGCCTATCGATCTAGCCTTTTCTAAAACGAACATGATGGGCAAATTAGGAAAAGAGCCAATACAAATAAACGTATAGGTTATGTCTTATGATAATACATATACCATAGATTTTCAAATACATTCCATCAATATTATAGAGAGAAAACCCTAATGTATGTGCGTATTTGCTGGTTTAGAAGACACATAATCAATAAGGAGATTCAACCAAATCATCATGAAATTAGGTACCCTTCCTTAAAATTATGTATCATAATTAATTTAATACAAAGATTAGAATATATATCGAATTAAAGTATTTTTAGGTAGGAAAAAATATCTGTTTAAAAACATTAGTATTATTATCTAGTTTTTTGTACACGGACCATATGGTGGTGAAAGAAGTAACAGAAGTGAAAATTTTCTTTACCATAAAATGATAAAATAAAGGAATAAAGCAAAAGAGTACGAGGGAAAAAAAAAATCAAACATATTAAAGCGAAAAATTGGAAGGTGGGTTCAAAAAAAAAAAAAAAAAAAAAAAAGAACCAAGGGATTAACTAATTAAAACTATTTGTGCCATTTCAAAATTAAAATTAAAAAACTTGACATGTTATTTTACCAATTTTGAATACAATGCATAGTATTCATAATATATAGAACTATAGAAGCTTTTGTTCAGAAAAATAGTATAAATTATTAAAGAATCTATCTATACTTTAGTTAGTTAGTATTTAAAAACACAAACCATCATCCCCATCATGCCACATGTCACCTCCCTTCATTAATTAATCCCCTTTCTTATTATTTTAAAAAAGAACTAGCTTTAATTCAATACATGTATGAATGTTCCCTTCAAAAAAAAAAAAAAATACATATATGAATGTTATTTGATTCATTTTCCCCCAACTTAATATCTCTACAATTACATTCAATTATCACCCCTTCTTCTCCTTTATAAACTATTCATTTTCCAATTAAAACATATTATAAAATAAAAGTTACTATTGTACCCCTTATAAACATCCCGTGCATTGCACGGGTTAGAAGGCTAGTTTATTATTAAAGACAAATACTATAAAATGGCCTTTATCAAAATATGAATTATTAGTACAAAATTAGGTTTTCGATCAATACTTTTTCTTTGTATACAATGTAGTTGGAGGAGAACATGGATGGTCCATGATGAAGGTGAGATAACCATAATTCGCTTCACAATCAATTCAAGTACGGAGTCAAAATTAATACTCCGAACAAACTTTCCATGCATGCATGCATGCTTGTTATTTATTACTTCGTACTCGTTGAAGTTAACCATGGATTTCACCTTTTTTTTTTTTTTCCTTTCTTTTCTCATTATCTGTAACTGCTACTATACATGGCTTATTAAATAGATATATTATCAAAAAAAAAAAAAAAAAAACAATATATAACCTAAATACAGAAATAATTAAGAAAGTGATGTGAAATGTGGAATGTGACAATGTGTTAATTTTGTAGGAAAAGGAGGTAAAAAAGATACTTTCTTCTTTTTCTCTTTCCATAATTAGCAATTTAGACACTTTATTTTTATCCGTTAATTCTTAGAGCTTTAGTATTTTTTACCAATAATAGTTTACAATTTACTAATTGTACATATCCCTAAAACTAATTGCTTAATTATTAGTATACGACATGTATAATTAAACAATAAGCTTAGGAATTATTCTCATTTACTGAATTGAACTGAACTGAATATTTTATAAGAGAATGAAATTATTAGGAAGTGAATTGAACCGAATTGAACTGAAAATAAGCTGAAGAGAACAGACTCTAGGTTTTAACGAATATTGAGCACATAACACCGATCAAAGACTAGCTCTTTATTCATAATCAACATGTAAAAAAAAACACATGTATTTTGATGAGTTACAGGCTTACAGCACACTTAGAAACTAATAGTAAACTGAACATACAACAGAATTGTGCTTAATTCCTCTGATTTATTTGAACTACAGATCGAAAGCCAAGCACAAAGTAACCCTAGATTAATCCAAACCACCAAACAACGCCAAGTAAAATCATATCTTGATAAGAAGATTATTTGTGGTTTAGAGCTAGCTACCATAAATAATCTTGATTATATTACGTACGAAATTAATTTTAATAAAATTAATTAGTACGTATCATCAGCCAAATAATCTTCTTGAGCCAACAGCTTAATAATAGATCTTCCAGTGTTGGTTGATAAGTTCTTACTCAAAAACTGAGCTCTTAGTCGTTCAATCACGGTCTCATCCACTTGAAAACCCTTGGTAAGAACATCATCCAAAATACGCGGTCTTGTTCCAAACACACCATCAGCAATGTTAACTCGGCCAGGGTTTTGGCTTCCAAAAGAGGCAACAGCAAAAGCCTTTGATTTACCAAGATTTAATTGGAAGTGAATTAGACCTTGAGGGAAAACAATCATGTCACCTTTTCTCAACACCGCGTCATAGAGTGTGTAATTGGATGTGACAATACCGGCATATAGAGTTCCCTCTAGCACCGCGAAGATCTCAGAGCCACGAGGGTGCAAATGAGGGGTGTTTAGGCCAAAGGGTCCAAAGTCTATGCGAGCTAGGGCTACGCCTAGTGTGTTAAGTGCTGGAAATCGATTTACGTCTACTAGTGTGGCTTCTGCTCCTAGAGTGGTGTTTGTGTCTCCTCTAATGTGAAACCCTTTGTGTATGAAATCTTCTACTTCCACATCTTTTGGATTCTTGCAAAATTGTCCATTTATAAAGACTGAGAAAAAAAAAAAAAAAGGAAACATATAGTTAGCTTAGAATTTCATCAAAATATTTAAAGCATAAAATTATTGATTTAGTTATCATATTTCATGTATGTAATAGTAGGTTTAGTTTATTTATGGAAAATTTGTCTAAAAGGTACTTATATGTTTACCTTTTTGTGAAAAAGGGCCTTATATGTTCAAAGTAGTGAAAAAGGTCCATATAAGTTACTTTTGTTGTGAGGAGGGACCTTGACATCGGAATATGACAGTCGACTTCACTTTTCCGGCATTGACCATCATGTAATATGCACATGATGTTTTAAAAATGCCTTTTCCTTCTTTTTTTCACTTGATTTTAAAGAAAGAGAAGGGATTTTGAGAGAAAATTTGGGGATAGTAAGAGAGAAAATGTGAAAACGTGGGGAAAAAGTGAACGAAAGGGCCTTTTTAAAACATTACGTGCCACGTGAGTGATGGTCAACACCGGAAAAGTAAAGTCAATGGCCATATTCTGATGTCAAGATCCCTCCTCACAACAAAAGTGACTTATAAGGCCTTTATTCACCACTTTGAACATATAAGGTCCTTCTTTACAAAAAAAATTGAACATATAAGTACCTTTCTAACAAATTTATCTTTATTTATTTATTAGCTTATTCGGCTAGGTAATAGAGTGGTTTATTTGCATGAACTAGAAATTAATTATTCAGCTAGGTAATAAATAAATCTAATAAGTAATAACTATATCAAATGATTAGTAATTGATTTTAATTTTTAAGGTCAAACTTTAGCTTCACGTTATTTATATTAAAATTATGGAAGTGATATGATTCATATTTAAGAGAATGTCCTTTAGACACCTAGAAAAAATATTTTAAACAAATTTGTATTCAAACTTTGTCCATAATAACGAAAAGGACAAGTTACAAAAATAGAGGGAACAATTTATATTTTTCTTATGATTTGCATAGTTGGCATGAGTTTTTTTTTTTTTTTTATTCAAAATAAGGAAAATTCATCAAGAAAAATCTAGCTACGTACCAAACCAAAAATCTTGAGCTTTCAAAAACAATGAAAGCCATATGGTTTTGGCTTTTTGCACCAATTCCTTCAATTTTGAAGATATCTTAGAGATTATAGATTGACCAACTACATCATATGATCCCTTCAAATTAAAATGCCTTTCACTAGATTATTACTCTATAGTGACATTTCTTAAACACATGTACATGGTTTCATTAAAAAATAACTCCCCAATCACATCCATATTACGTATAACAACTAATCCTTAATTAGTAAATAGTAGCATGGATATGTTATCTCCAAAAAAGTAAAAAGTCATTCCTACTATATAATAAAAAAAAAAAAAATAGCTAAACGATTAGAATTGAAAAACAATTATCATAGTCTACCTTATATAAGATCAGATCCGATTTTACCATGGTATATAACTGAAATTATTAAACAAAAAGAGCGAAAAAAACAAGAAGACGAACCTGAGGCATTAGGGTCATTGGTACCCACACAAAAATCCTGAAGCAAAGGAGGATCAGCTGCATTGGCAACATAAAGATGAGTAGTAATACTCAACAATGCAACGACCATGAACAAAGCCGTATGATAATTATTCATCTCCATTGGACGTAGTAATTACTTAATTAATTTAAGAAAATACACAAATGTATTAATCAAAGTTTATTGTAAAAAAATATATATAATAATAAGTGATTGCTTATTGTATAAAAGGTAGGTGATGTTTAAGACAAATTTTGATGTTAAAACAAGAATAATAACAGGCTATTTATAGGCAAACAATGCGCAACTGTTTATAAAGAATCGTTCAGCAATGCATGCATATCGAACGACGTCATCAACGAAAATTAAGATGAGTCCGAGAAAGCGATATATCAAATTGGACGCAGCCGTCCCACATCGATCTCACATGTAGGTTTCATCTGTTGCCTCTCTTCGAAAAGTACGACTTTGGCTTTCGGTCAAGCAATTAAACACGTTATTAATTAATATGGAGTACTTTGTAAATAGTTAGTCTCTATTGTGTTGTGTTTATCGTAAACAGTTAGTCTCTATTGTGTTGTGTTTATCATTGTCCTAAGTGCTGATATGTCAAGGGTGTAGTTTCTGTTGCACTTCGTATATTATTAATAGCGCACACATGATACAGTTAAATATGTCCTTTATATGAGTAATATTTGCTCATGTGGATAGTTACACTAACATAAATTGAGTGAGAATGTGAGATTTCACTATATATATGTGGTCAATATGCATTTTGCATGGTACAAGTTTAATTTACCATGATCATGTGTGACGTTTTTCCACCGCCATTTGTATTTTTGTACTTTGGCTGTCTCATTATTAGAATTGTTGATTTATCCAGGTGAAATGCCCCGAATTTGCATTTAACTTACTCTTTTAATGAAAATCTACTACCTTTTACCCAATAAAAGGATATACGTACTAAATGATTTGTGATACAAAATATGAATTTATGAGTTAGTTATTAAGTAATTCATATTTCAATTCTAATCGTTCAAATCATGAGATTGAGTATTTACGTCATTTAGCAATGTCAAATTTGAGACCCAAAATTCAACTTGTTTGTGCAAATTAAATTTGAGACCCAAAATTCAACTTTTTTTTTTCCAATTTTGTCTTTCACACTACCTTTTTACATCACATTACTTTGATTTGATCTTCTTCCAAATTTAAAAAAAAAAAAAAAAAAAAAAAAGGAAATAGCTAGTAATACATACAAACACATTACCCCTAGCTAGGTAAAGTGTATCCTACTATTGTTACTATTTTTTACATTGTCCCTTTTTCTATCACAATTTCTAAATCTACTACATTAACTCTTATATAGATGCATGACTTTTTCTAAAGGAAGTTTTTTCTTCAATTAAGTGGACAACTTAAAGAACAATGTGTGTTAGTACATAATTAGTAATTTCACCTAATAGAAGGTACCTAATTAATTAGATATATATGCTAAGAAAGAAGCAAAAATAATACTTTTTGATCATATGTGAGTTGGATCACACCAACTTTGTTTATAAAACTAACGAATCACCAATTAATTTATGTTATTTTATATTGAATAGGTAACCTATACTCTTTAGCTAATGTTATTAGGATTTTTCCAAATAAGTAAATTAGGATGGTGATATATATATATTTGATAATAAGGGTGGTCTACATTACTAATTACTATATAGTATATAAATTTTGAATATACACGTTGATCTTACTAAATTAATTCAACTCCAACTTTTGGATTCTACTTTTATTAATTAATTTCGTGAGTATATGTATATAAATAATATAATTAATTAACATTATAATCATCGATCGTTAGGTCATCCTTCAAATAGAAAATGCATGATATTATATTGTCAAGGACGTAATTAAAGGTGACGATATTTAATAGAAGCTGAAAGTTACTTAATAATTCTACATACATGCACTTTTGAATCTTCTTTTTTTAAACATACGGAGCAATTTTTATTTTATTTTTTTCATATTTGAGAGGAAGGTGGTATGTGATGAGTTGAGCGGCACACAAAATTCATCATTTAATTTGTTTGCTAATTGCTACGCATTCAAATATTTTTATACTTTGTATATGTACTCCTTTGATGACCAAATTTGATGATTAGTTGTATAAATTCGATAGTACAAATTTATTAAATTTTGTCCAGAGTGAGTCTACTTACAGATTTCATCCAAAAATCCGTTAAGAGGTACTGAAATTCAATTTTTGGATTTTTTTTTTTTTTTTTTTTTTTTTTTGGTGTTATCATAATCCTTTTTTGAGAAATTTGTGGTGTTATTTTGATGCTCTTGAGAAACTTTTAATTATGGACAAATCTCTAATAAAATCATTAACTACGATAGAGTAGATTGTCTGAATCCTAACACATAGAGTGGGAGTGTTTATAGCGACTAGTTACATATGTGGTTTTTTTATCACCATTCATTCGAAGTATATATGTGGCTAATTACACCTTCAACGGGAAAATTGGTGATGTAACTCCGTTCAAATGTGAGAAAACTAATACGAAGTACTACGTAATTTTTTTTTGAAAAATTCATACTTGTTTATGAAATGCATGGAAAACACATTTAATGCAATTAGTAGCCAGAATCTGGTCCAATTCAACATCATCTTGTCCACGCAAAACGCCAATTGTATGTTCTAAGTTGTTCTGAAATAATTTCCAAAGTCCCTTAAATTTCTGAAGACCGAATTGGTGGAGTACGAACGTGATACGACACCGACTTTGAAAATTGCAAGCAATATAACGGTCTATATCTATTCTGTATGAATTAAATCCAACATTGTTTGTGTACTCCATATATAAATAAAAGTTCATGAGAAGAATTAAACATATTATTCCTTGGATATAAGACTAATAAAAAGTTACTCCTACTCTTCAATTCTATTACTCCGTATCATCATATGATTTTGGGGTGAAATTTTAAATTTGTGATTTTATATAGCAGATTCACTCTTTTGTTGATGGCCGTGACTCATCAATAAAAGAGTGAACCACTATTTTACTCCATTATGCTACTGAGTAACAACATTAAAACATACTTGTACAAAGTAGTATGTGCTAGTTCAATTTTATCATCAAAGTCGAATAACTCAATATAACTAGTACATTAACAAGAAAAGAATTCCTAAACCACTATCGTACTCCATTATGCTACGGAGTAACAACATTAAAAACACGCTCCTAAAAGGCTAAAATAAGAGCCATTCATTCATTATATTGGGAGAAAATGATTTTGACACACCTCTAGATAAGAAGAGCAAAAAAACCATGCTCTCACAATGAGTGTGCCAAAATCAATTCCCTATTGAGACAATATTCTTACACAAGCAATGATAATAAGTGTCATCTTCTGGTGTGTCCTTACGTCTTTTTTTTTTTTTTTTTTTTTTGGTGAATAAAATTCTAATAAAGAAACAAATCTTATACAAAAATAACTCCCTAATCTTATACTCCATACAACATAATTACTTAAAATAAAAAAGATTTGACATATCATTAACTCAAATATTTGACATAATTTTGATCATTTTTAACATCATTTTATATCTAACATATCTTTCACACCCCATTATTTTGATCAATATTTGTTAACTATATATTTTTAGATTTTTTTTATTAAAAAACTAATTATGATGATAGTTTAATATAGTTATTGAAAATTACTAAATATAGCACGAGAACTGACCTATTTTATTATAATAACAATAAGAAGCTGTTATTTATTTATTTATTTATTTATTTTTATAGAGAGATATAAAGACAAGAGATGAGAATCGATCATTCAATCTAATACTCCCTGTAATCGAAAGGGAACATAAAGCTCTAACCATCTAAGCTATCCCTTATTCAATGAGATGTAATCAATGTAATTGACCATAACAATTTTGATGCAGTGTTGAACTTTCTATATATGGTTCTTGAAAATAATCTTTATTAGAGTACGACATAATTTTTTCAAGTAACTTGTAGCTAAGTCGTTAACTCGTCAATGCTATGTTTTGACTATAAACAATCTTTTTTGAAAACTTGACTATAAACAATCTTTTTTTTTTTTCTTTTTTTTTTTTTTTGAATAGTGACTATAAACAATATTATTTCAGCAAATATGAGCCTAAAAATAATTACGGAGAAATTAAATAAAAATATATTTGGAGTAGTTAATTTGACTAGTCGCGTTTAACACTTATACAAGATAAATCATTGATAAGCCAGTTAAAAAAAGGCCTTGTTGGCAAATGGCTGTTGGCTGTTGGCTGGTTCACTTGGCTTGTTTGACCAGCTGGAATGTTTGGCTGTTTATAACGGCTTTTGAAATTGGTTGTTTAAGCTGACTGTTTATAAAAGTGTTTGGTAAATTAATTGTTGGTTGTTGGCTGTTTATTAGATAATTTGTGGGCCAACAAGCCAAAAGCCAACAAAAAAGCTTTTTCATTTTGGCTTAAAAGCCAGCTTTTTTCCTGACTAAAAAGCCAATTACCAAACACATTTTTTGGCTGTTTGACCACCTAAAAAAGCCAAAAGCCAAACGCTAACAAAAAAGCCATTGAAAAGCCAATTACCAAACATTGTCAAAATCATTGATAATAAATCTGATAATCTTACTTTTTTTTTAATAGAATCTGATAATCTTACTTCAATAACTTTTATTATTAAAAAAGAACAACTTGCACACTTGCACGTGGATTATTTAATGAAGACCCGTGAAGAACGAGAACAGGGTTGATTCTAATTTTGGGTTCTATTGATTCTTTGCGGTTCACGATCTTGTATTGTTGCATACTTGTATGTATTGTACTCTTTTTGTCCCCTTTTTTTTTTTTCTTCTTCTATTTGATATACGAGTATACAATCTCCAAAATGTGTCTTGAAATGACTATATTTTTATTTTCATATACGTAAAAATTATAAAAAATGTAATATTTATAAAATATAAAATGAGACAAATTTAACAAAACCACTTATGGCTATATCATCTTTTATAAATTAACGGTAATAAACAAAGACGGAAAAAGAAAAGTTGATACTCGTAGTAAACGAATTATTAATTGAACCGAATTTACGATCATAGGAATTGAATATCATAGGAGTTGGTCATTATTTTTAATTTAAATCAGTGAGAAATTAAATGTTCAAACACATAACCAACTTTTACAAGTAATCTCCTTTTACATATTACGGAGTACAATTTTGACCTCCTTCCCTCCCCAGGTATGCCCACACCAGTATTTACTCTCTACTCTCTAGAATTTGACATTTCTTTCAATGATAATGTAAGATTTACATTAATTTATTTATCCTAAAATAAATAAATAAAGAAAAAAAAAAGGCTGCTGGTTCAAATAAGAAAATATAGGAATAGGACAATAGCATATGTCATGGAAATTACAAGCAATTCTATGTTCAGTAGGTAACGAAGAAGGAAGTGCAATGGTAGCATTGATTATCGATATATAACACGGCCGTGCACTGCCTCGCACCGTGCAAGACGCCGTTTGCACGACATGGACCTCTTCGAAGTGGTGGCGGAAGATTTGTTAGGTTTTTAGAGGCCACACAATGACTCAAACGTACATGTGTTTGGCTGGCATGCCCATGCATGCATGCATTTTATAAAGTAAAATGATAAACATTAAGAATAGATATACATAGATAACATTGATTTACATGTGTTTTTGTCATGAGTTTTCAACTTTATACCACTGTTGGTAGTCTAATGCTTACATTGGATATAGATCTTGGAATACATGCATATATCATTGCCCTTCAAAAATTAATTATGTTTTGTTATCTCCTAATATATATACTGAGTAACACAAATTTTTATATGTATGTAACTAGGCACATGGTGTGACCACTTTATATAAGGTTAATTCCCCATTGATAATACAATTTTAAATGCCAGTCAGGTACAATTTTAGTTTTTACTCACGTTTGACTAAACTAAAAATTGTATTTATTGAGCTCATGGTGTTGCCACTTTACATAAGATTAATTCCCGGTTAATAGTCATTATTGTACTTATTGAGCTCCTGCATGGATGATAAAACTGAAAAAGCAAACATTTATTGCGAATTGAAAACTTAACCACCAAATTAAAATGCGGTCTATTATTATTGAAACATACAAAACACTACATGTTGTCATGTAGAGACAATACAAGCATACGTACTACATATGAAGTACGTAGGTGAAAACTCAAGTAAAAAACATCACAAACGTTACAAGTATTAAGGAATACATACTTATACTTGTAATTACCTATTATTATAGATTATATTCAATCTAATGTTAGAATATAATATGATGGACAAACATCTTATTTAGGTTTTGGATTAAGGCTATTAATAAGAACGTTCGGATAGCAACTTGAGAATGGATCTCCCGGTATCAATGGGTGTGTTATTAAATTGTGCTCGAAGTTGTTCGATTTCCCTCACACTCACCTGAAATCCCTTAGTAAGAACATCATCCAAAATTCGCGGTGAAGTTCCAAATAAACTATTAGGAACATTAATTCTTCCCGGGTTTTGACTACCAAATGCAGCTATTGCATAAGCATGTGTGTTATCCATGTTCATTTGGAAGTGGATTAGACCTTGGGGGAACGCAATCACGTCCCCCTTGGTAATTACCGTGTCAAAGAGTTTGTTATCAGAAGTGACAAAACCCGCGTATAGGGTTCCTTCCATCACCGCGAAAGCCTCAGATCCACGGTGATGCAAATGAGGAGTGTTTAGACCATAAGGCCCAAAGTCTACACGAGCAATGGTGACCCCTAGTGTGTTAAGTGCCGGGAATAGGTTAACGTCTACTATTGTGGCAGATGCTTCTTGAAGGTTGTTTGTATTTCCAGGCTTATTGAACCCTTTGAATAAGAAATCAGTCACTTTGACGTCGTTTGGATTTTTGCAGAATTTCCCATTCACAAACACTGAAAAATAAAATTTACGGAGAAATATTAGAAAATTAACTAGCTAAGTGTTTGAAAACTTTGTAAGGCTTGTACGGGGTACAACCTATACAATAATACAACTATTGAAACTCAAGTTATAAACGTAGCAATACTAATGAGAGAATTTAAACATAAAATAGGGCACTGATTTTAGAGAACCATAAGGGCGGGGTCAAGGTGAGAATCGATCCCATGATCTCTTGAATTTGGGAAGTAAGCTCTAACCATTTGGGCTATCTCTCACTCTCAATATATATTTATTGAGAGTAATTCGCCTTTTCAGAGTAATTCTTAGGCAAAAGTAACTAAGTACTAGCTCCATATATCATAAAAAAGTGGGTAAAAAGTTAATTTTTATGTGTAGGGTAGAGACTAAAAAGAAAGGTGTAACGACTCATAACTAAAAATTAAATAATTAATACATACTCGATAAAGTAAGAATGTGAAAAGCATAATCAATAACATTTCGAAATGAGTATAATTTTGGTGGATATATATACCTGCGGAATGAGGATCATTTGCACTCACACAGAAGTCTTGAAGAAGACCAGGATCAGAGGCATTAGCCACATTAAAGCAAAAGGCCATGCAACAAATAGTCATGCCCAAAATTGCTACATTAGCTACTCTAATCTTCTCCATAATGTGCTATTATTAGTAATAATTAATTAATCTTTCGATTTATGGAGTAATTAATATCTCTCTTTTGTTTGCTACTTTGAGGTTATTGCATAAATGAGGTATTTATGATGCCTATTTATAGCCAAATGTAGCACTAACTGTGTTCGTTGATTGTCAAATTAAACGTGAGGATTGCTAATTTAGGTCAGAAATTGTGCATGCCCCCACATTAATAATGATATTAGTAGATCAAATTTGACTTAAGTATCCTTCATCGTACTGTACAGCTGTACTAAATAGTTAGGGAGCACATGCATGTATTTATATAAGAAACTAGTTTTGTGCCCCGTGCGATGCCCGGGTTGTTTATGAACTCTATTTAAATCTAACCAACGTGGCGTGACACTCAAATTTTATTTTATCGAAAATAAAACTTTAACTAAACAATTTTATCCTAAAATTCTATTCAAAATAGAATTATAAACTAACTTTTTTATCTTATGAAGTCAATTTGAACTTATCCAACGTGGCGCGACACTTGGCGAAAAGTTAGAACGCCAAGTGTCGCTGCCTCGTGACCTGGCTAAAAGTTTAGCTTTATATATTAGTTATATGATTATTATATTTGATATAATATGGAGTGCCGAGTGCGTTATAATTATTATTATATTAAATTATGACAAAATTATCCTAAAATTTTTTTTTTTAAAAAAAAAGGGGTTTTATAAATTACCTTTTTTTTTATAATTGTTTTAATTTTTTTCAATCGTTTTTAAAAAGAAAAAACAATTGTGGTGTTAAAAAAATGCATAAATGTAAATATAACATTAATTACACTGATTTGTATGTTATTTTGTCATGCATTCCTAAGTTAATATGGAGTACCAAATTAGAAAATATATTAATTAAGTTGATTTTTGTAATTGGGTATCTCTTATATTAGAACTTATTTTTCCTAAATTGGACTTATTCGAACTTAACCGAACTTATCTGAATTTATTACATCTGAAACAAGTGAAAATAAGGTGAACAAAATAAGGGTCTGCTCACTTCAGCTTAATTTCAGTTCAGTTCAGCTCCAATCAGTAAAGTTCAACTCCAATCAGTTAGTTCAGTTCAGTTCAACTCCTATCAGTTCAGTTCAGCTCCTAATTTCCTTCTCTTATAAAATAATCATTTCAGCTCAGCTCCAATCAGTTCAGTTCAGTTCAGCTCAATAAATGTGAACAGGCCCTAAATGCATATTTGCAACCCTAAGGGCTATATATAACATAACCTTTTTAAATTAATAACTTTTAGGGTTTGTTTTGATTTACTGAAGTAAGGTGAACTGAACTGAATTGAAATTAAGTTGAAAAGAACGGACCCTTAATCTTTCTTTCTTTTTTTTTTTTTTTTTTGAATAGCCTTAATCTTTCTTTCTTGATCTTCTTATATTTAGCCCTGAGAGATGCATTATTTATTATTTATCTTATTTTTATCATCATACATAAAACTATGCACCGAGTTTTTTTTTTTTAATTAATTAATAACCAATGCAAATTTGTTCCAATTTAATTAGTCAAATGCTAAACAAGCTAGCATTAAAATTTTGAAATTAGTCGAATTTCACATAGCCTTAAAAGCAAACTTTCATTGAATTATAACCCATATATGCCAATCCTGTGCCACATTAGTGATTTCCTTAGTTAACAAATTGTAATTAGCTGACAAATTAGGGTGACAAAAAAGTCAAAAAAAAATATAAAGCCCAGCACATTAATAAGATTCTATTAAAACTCAATCAGATTTTGGGAACTAATAAAGTAATTTGAAGTTCAATACAACTATACATGCATAGTTCATGGCACTTGTACGGGGCCAGAACTTTGCAATTTGGAAGCTAAGATATCTTTAAACTAAGGAAGGAGATCGGAGACTTAATTCAAGATTGATCAAGGATTGCACTAGGGTTTTATTGTGCTCTTTTATCTTGTAATTGTGCTCTAAAATTATCTTTTAAATTTAATGATTAAATCAATTGTAGTTTATTTAACAAATCTACAAAGTGATTGCTTAAATTGGGTACAAAAGGAGTAGATTCTTTAACTACTTTAGAGTTAGCTTCCCGGTTTTATTAGGTGATACTGGAATCGATTTTCATCACCTTGTTGCCTTTATGGTTCCCTAAAAAAAATTGCTTAACTAGTGGTAAAGGGCCGGGTTGAGCTTGTGATTTGGAGGTCACTAGTTTGACTCGATCTCCCAAGGAGCACTTGGAGTCGTTTGAGATTATATTCTCTTATTACTATTCTTTCAATCTTATCAGGAGGGGATCGATGAGTTGGATCGGATAAATAATGCTCCGTTTTGTTTGAAGTAAAATGTTTGTATGGAAAATGATTTTCCCGTTTTCTTTTATTAGATTTGTGAAGGGATGAAAAACAATTTTCCCAATGGTGGAAAATTGTATCCTTATTAATGGAAAACATTTTTCTTTATAAAGCAAGCTAAGGGAAGCTACATTTTCCTCCCTCCTCCTTATAACCTCTTTTTTTACTTCTCTCTCATCCATCCCCATATTCCCACTCCTATTTTTTATTTTTCTTGAACTTTTCTTGTATGCAACCAAACAAGTGCAATTGTACTTTTCCTTGAAAATACGTCTTTCATGAAAACTAATTTTCACTGAAAACGTTTCACATTAAATCCAATAGAATTTTTATTAGGTCATAAAATACAATTTGAACGTGCTTAGATATCGGATTATATATAATTGGGAGAATCAATAAGCAATTTGAAATTTAATTAGTGGTATAATAATTTGCTATACACTGATTTGTAATATACTTGTATAGAGTTTAGAGGCTAGATCAAATAATTTGACATGTTTCACCATCATAATTAATGCATGTCATGTCTAGTGTTCTCTATTCCTATGGTGTGATATGATTCTCTATTTATTTCATTTGTTCATACATCAATAACTTTCCACACTCTTGTAATTTTGTATGTAGATTTTTTTTCATGATTTTAATTTGGACCTACAATTATTGTTTTTGTAGATGTATTACTTTGTTGATGGTATAATTGACCATTCGAATACATAATAACCTCGATGTAGGTCTTAGTTTGAGTCTTTTACTAGCATATGTCCAATTGCACCCCCCCTTCCAAAAAAAAAAAAAACTCGCGCAGCCATACAGAATTTTACACATGCATTGAACTTGCAAATGAATTGAATCGATTGTGCTAAGATGTTCCTATGCCTATACGTTTTCTAGTCCTTATACATCATTCTTTTGTTTGCACCAAGAAAATGTTAAAAACCATTAATTTTTAGGTAAAACATCAATTCTATAAACAAATAATGAATAAGTAGTATTAATTTAGCCATATGTACCCTTATAAACCTAGGCAATAAGAAATAAAAATGCAGTACTATTAGTTCGATTTTGACAATTTTAGAGCACGTTATGTGTTTGCTATACTGTGGATAGCACATTAGCACCAATGTTGTACATACGGACTATAATTAACACCAAGATTAGCTTACATCAGTATCATCTTGGCGAATTGGCTAACCAAGTTAAGGCGGATTTTGGGGTGTATGTAGCATTTTATTCAAACCAACAAGATATATGTAAATCGAATCTGCATATTAATTGTGACAGAATTGTTGTTCCTAGGGTTAATTCATATATGGAAGTGGATTATACAGTAGTTAGTCTTGAGGGATCGCTATTGTGTCCCGTTTGCTAGTAAATACCATGTCAAAGATCGAGTTTTGTTGTTAGAAGTAAAAAAAAAAAAAAAAAAAAAAAAAAAACATATATAGGGTTCTGTCTATCGAATGAACACCTCCAACTCCCACGGGGATGCGAATGAGGGTTGTCTACTCAAGCGGAAGCTAAATATACGCTACAGATGGATAAATATTTCGTGTTAATTAAGTGTTGAGAATATATAAAGGAAAGATCTACAAAGTGTCAAGCCTGGCAATTGCTTATTGTCTAGTGTTTCCTTGTACACCCACTGTGATTCTGAATATGTTGACGATTTAAGGCATTAGTCACCTAAAAGCATAAGACTAGGAATAATGTAGCCATCATTAAGACTCTCATGGGTTTTGGGTTACATTTATTAGAGAAATAAATAAAGGACTGTACTCCCGAGCCCGGACGACTGGGCTGATGGGCTCAATTAGACTAGAAATAAATACGGCCTGGCCCATTAGAGAATTAATGGGCACGCTAGGTGGGCAAGGCTGACCCAAAACAGGTTCCTTTCATATTTTAGGTAATTGTTTTTATAAGTTGAAGTGGGCTTATCTTTTCTTTATCGACATGCCTGGCTTACATGTAACTTATAAAACATTTTTAGTTAGGCGAGTAAGGGATTATGGATATCTCAATTGGTTAGAGTTTTTTTTTCCGGTTTTTGGATTCAGAGATTGACATTGACTGTGGTAGAAAATTGGGTATTTTCACTTCAGCTTAATTTCAGTTCAGTTCAGTTAAGCTCGGAGCTCAAATCAGTTCAATTCAGTTCAGCTCCGCTCTAATCATTTCAGTTCTGTAAATATAAACAGGTCCTATACGAACCCGCGTTGGAAATTCCCATAAAAATAGTGATAATCTTGATATCAAAATAAACTTGATTACTTTCTTTATCTATCAATATCAAAGGTCAAATATCCCATATTGGCATATTCTCTATCTGTTTCGTAAATGGAAAGATAAAACAAATTTACAAAAACCTTTGAATAAAAAGAAGAAGAAAATCAAATACGGAGTAAAATTAAATTACTCACGTGAAGGTATATTAAAACACCGCGTTAAGGAAAGTTAATAGTGCGAATAAAGAAAATGGGCCCAGCCCAACAAATACGCGGCCCAACTTTACATATTCCTTTATAAACTGTTGAAGAGGTGAATCTTTCCATTTTCAACCAAAGCTAAATCATCGCTTCTTCGATTTTCATTGTCTCAAAAAAGTTAGAAAAACAGAAATTCAAGAAATTAAAATGGCTGAAGTTGTTGGATGCCACAACGTTGACCAATGGAAGCAGCAGCTTGATTCTAACAAAAGTCCTGACAAATTGGTAATTTTTCTGTCATTATTTTTTGTGATTTTGTGACGAATTTATTAGTATTTTTTTTATATATGATTGCATTATTTTTAAAAAAAAAAATGGTGAAGAATTGGGTGTTTTTTTTTTTTTCTAAGTTTTACGTGATTGTTTGGTATGGAGTGATGTAATTTATATGAAATTTTATTAATTTGTGATTTAATAATGTAACTTGGGGAAGTATTTATGTAATTATGAATTACGGAGCATTTGATTTGATTTGATTTGATTTGATTTACATGTGCAATTGGGTTGAATTGAATGAATTTAAAGATTAATTCTTTATACGGAATTTAATTTGATTGATTTTTGATGTTTATGAATTTGATAATTTGAATTAAAATTAATTATGTCAAACCCTAATTCATCGAAAATAAATTGAGAATTTTGTTTAGGGTTAAAGTAATTGGAATGATGAATTGATGATATTTGGGATAAAAGTGAAGAAAGTTGGGAGTTATTACAAGAAGCACAAATTGGACTTTCTGTGAATGTATGCTATTTTGGGTGAGTAATGTTTTAAGAAACCCTAATAATCCACAAGTAGTATGATATATTTGGTGTTGTAATGTTTTTAGGAGACCCCAATAATCCAGATCTCGTTAGACTACGATTAATCCGGATTTGAGTGAGGACATACACCAATTGGAGGGATAACTAGCTGATCTAAAGTCTTGTTGGTCATTGATTTCTTGGTTTTATGGGAATAGAATTCCAATTGGGTTTCAACTTTCGAGTATGGTGTGCGCCAATTGAAGGTATATCAGTATATGGTCCTTACTAGTGCCGGTTGAGCTAGAATATTACCTCTTATTAGCCGATCAAAACACTTGTTGGTTATGTTGACTCTCAATTGGGTTTCAAGTATGGTTTTGGGTGATTGTTTGACGTTTTGAGCTGTCAAAAACAATGATTTCTTCTTTGTGGTTCGAGTTGGGATTACTGGATTAGTAAGCTGATGAATTTTATGGCAGATTGTGATTGATTTCACTGCTTCATGGTGCCCACCGTGCCGTTTCATTGCACCCATTCTGGCCGAGTATGCCAAGAAATTCCCACATGTGGTATTCCTCAAAATTGATGTTGATGAGTTGAAGGTATGTAACTGAAACTCTTAAACCACAATTGTGCCCCCCATAGCTACTTCGTTTCTTTGTATTTGTATAATTGCAGTCATGAATTTTGTTTTGGAAATCATTGCTTGCAGAGTGTTGCTGAGCAGTATGAAGTTGAAGCAATGCCGACCTTTATTTTCCTAAAGGACGGAAATGTAGTTGACAAGGTTGTGGGTGCTGACAAAGATGCCCTCCTCGCCAAAATAGAGAAGCATGCAGTTCCTGCAACTGTTTCCGCATCAGCATCAACCTAATGAAGTTAATCTCGAGCTCATTGCTCTACCGTGTTAAACTTATTTATTCTAAGTATTATTAATGTTTTACCATATCCTGGGTTATGAATACTTGTATGATTCAGCTGTGGTTTATGGTTGTTACCAGTGACAGAATAGCGAATAATGTACTGTATTTTGTGGGATTACTTGTGTTCTCATGGGTATGCTTATTGCTAAACTAAGAGTTGATCAGTTGTTTCTTACAATTATTATTGCTTTCTTTGCGTGGAATTAGTTGTTGCATTACTAGTGTGATCTGTACTTATAACGTGACCATTAAAACCAGGTCGAAGTAGTAGTATACCCTGTAACAGGTAATGAGAAATCGAACCCCGTTGTGGGGGGTTCTCGGGACAGGGGAGGGCTTACCACCCAGTACCTGGTTGTTGAATAACTTCATCTCAGGAAGAAGATTTAAAATCTTGTCAGTTGTCACCCATGCTTTGCTAGTCTTTTTGTGTGGTTCGAAAGGGGGATTACTTGTTAGGCCGAAAACTTATGCCAAAGGAAATTAAAGAGTTCATATAAACTAGCTCTGAAACCAAACTTATGCCAAAGGAAATTAAAGAGTTCATATAAACTAGCTCTGAAACCACCCTTAGCATCTCACCTTTGTACGAAATGGGAAAATCGAATTTCAGGGACTGTTAAAAGGCTTAAAGCATCGAATTCCTCATGCCCACTAGTTTGAGGCACACATTTTAGAGATATGATTATGCTGATTATCCCAGTGTAGGAATAATTGTATTCTAACCATTGGGGCATTAAATAAGCATTTAAAATATTATCTAAAATGGTATTAATTTGGAAAAACATGACAAAATCACGCGTCGATCGGTGTAATTAATGTTCTTAATTTAATCTTTCTATTTTTAGCTAGCTTATCCAACGTTCCGGGACGTTCGTTAGCTTTTGCCTTGTATAAATGCAATTAATGGTTTTAAAAAAAAAATTGCAGTTAATATACGCATATGGGAGTCATACCATTATGGCATTATTAATTTATTATCCTTAATTGGTATGTACATTTAAGTGATGTAACTTATTAAAGGGTAATGCTATACATAGCCCTTAGGGCTATATATAAGCATTGAATTTACTCTTGGAAAATGTATAAAGTTAGGAATTCATGACAAAAACACGCGCAAATCGGTGTAATTAGTGTGTTTTTGTCATGATTTTCTAAATTTAAACAATTTTCAAGAGTAAATTAAATGTTTATATGTAGCCCTTAGGGCTATGTATAGCCTTTTATTATGAGAAAAACATAAAATTAATTCAAAATATGTCCGTTAAAAAAAATTAATAAATGAATGTATTGGAAAATATACTCCGTATTTGTTACCGTATTTATTTACCTTATTTATACTCGAAGTTACTATAAAGAACGGACAAATGGGTAAAACGGAAGGTTTAAATTTGTAATTACCAATTTAATAAGGGGAAATGCTATACATAGCCCTAAGGGCTACATATAAACATTTAATTTACTCTTGAAAATTGTTTAAATTTAGAAAATCATGACAAAAACACACTAATTACACCGATTTGCGCGTGTTTTTGTCATGAATTCCTAACTTTATACATTTTCCAAGAGTAAATTCAATGCTTATATATAGCCCTAAGGGCTATGTATTGCATTACCCTTTTTCTAAAGTGGTAATAAATGTAGATTTACTTCATACTTCTTTCCTTATCTTATAAGCTTTTCACCAATTATTCCATTTACACAATCTTTTTATTTTTCTTTTAAAAACATATCCATTCATCACTTTCTGTATCTTTCATTGTTAAAATATTCTCTAGCTGTATAATTTGAATGGAAATACAAATAATTTACTAGATCTTTGATTAAACAAATGGAAATAAATTACTCACAAATAGTACTCCCTCCGTCCCTTTTTTACATTTCTGCTTTCCTTTTTAGGTATTTTAAAATTACATTACTCCTTTCCTTTTTAAGTAAGTATTTTTTTTTCCAAATATCCCAAATTATCCCTCTTTTTCTGTTTTGTAATTAATGTTCACTCTTATTTTCTCACTCTTATTTCCTATTCTCACTCTTAAATTTAGATGAATATGATTGGTTCTTAATTTTCCAATAGGAGCATGTTATTTCCTTTTTTTTTTTTTTTGCAAAGGATTAATGGCATGGTATCATTAAATATTAATCTATCTTTGTTTTACTCAAAGACATCATTTAATGTTTTGTACTTCCCATTGTGTTTTGTTTTATTGTTACTGTATTTATTTTATCCTTAGTTCCTTAATTTCCGTGTAATTTTACAAACAAAAATGTAAAAAAGGACGGAGGGAGTATTAATTTATTTGTTACTCGCATTAACAAATTAATGAATACCACGTCAAAAAAAATGTAATAATTCTGGATTTTTTAGTTGCAAATTTGGGATATTACTTTGATTTGTGAGATATAAAAAATTTCAAAATTACAACCTAAAAAAAATCATCGAAAGTAGTATAAAATTATACTCAGTAAATAGCAAAGGCCAGACCAAAAATTCTGCGACCCAACTATAAAACAATAAAGTGATAATATTGATTTTCGCATTTTCTTATTTTCGACGAAACCTTCTGAAAGCTAAGAGAAAGAAAACACAAGAAATAACAATGGCGGAAGTTCTTAGTTGCCAAACTCTTGACCAATTTAAGCAGAATTTTGAGGATGGAAAATCTAAGAAATTGGTAACTTTTTCTTTATTACTTCGTATTACTTTTATTTTGCTACCAAATTAATATTTTTCTTTGAACTTTGTATTATTAAATGGTAGATTTTGAGAAATTAGGGGATTTGACTCATTATTGAAGGTTATGCTCCATGTATTAGGTCTCTTTGATTGATTATTGGTCATCTTTTTGTTTGATTTTCGATGGTATTGATGTTTAAATTGCATGTATTTGTGTATTTTTGATTGATTCTTACGATTTCTTGTTCATAAAATGTGAGGAAAGTGATTGGATCGGTGAAATGTTAATACGTCTATATTACTTTGACTTTTTTTGAATTGATCTTACTTTGACTTTTTTGTGAAACAATCAGCGTTGAGTGTGACAGTTAGTGCTATTAGACTCTGATTAATCTGGATTGGAGCCGAAACAATCCACATTCCACAACTAAGGGTAATTGCTCCTAGTTGGTTAGGATGGAATAGAAGATTAAATGGTTTAATACTACCTCTGTTACGTATTATTTGCAACGATTTGACATAAAGTAGAGAGGAAAAATGTCTAATCGTTGCAAATAATATGTAACGGAGGTAGTATATGAAGTTGTCCACAGTTGGATTGGATTTCGAGTTATGTGTTTGTGTTTGTTTGAGGTTGTGAGTTGTCGAAGGCATTGTTAATGTCTTTGTGTTGGGGAGTTAGGATAAAAAACGATGATCAATTGTTCGAGTTTAAGAGTCTTGGGTACTAAATGAATAATTTTATGGCAGACTGTGATCAATTTCACTGCAACATGGTGTGCACCGTGTCGTTTCATGGCACCAATTCTGTCTGAATTTGCCAACAAGTATGAAGATGTGTTGTTTTTCAAGGTTGATGTTGATGAGCTAAAGGTAAATAGTTGAAATTCTGAAAGCATAAATTTGCCACAATGCTACTTCTATGTTTACTCTAATTGCAGCTTCATTTACTTGGTGTTGCAAATCAATTGCTTTCAGACTATTGCTGAGGATTATAAAGTCCAGTCCATGCCAACTTTTGTTTTCCTGAAAGACGGAAAAGAAGTTAACAGGTTCGTAGGTGCAAATAAAGAGACTCTTCTGAAACTCGTTATTAAGCATTCTGGTCGAAGTTTGCCTGAGGCTGATCCCGCACCATCCACCTAATGATGTTATTCATGAGTTCTTTACTTTGCCATGTTAGTACATCCTGGATTATGACTTTATTATTGTATGATTCAGCTTTGGGTTTATGGTTTTTAAGATAAAAGAATATTGTGTTTTCGTGGTGGGTATGTTTATCTAGATGAGTTGATTGTGTGATTTATACCTATAGTTTGACAATCAAATCCGAATAGAAGTTGTATAGTTTTCTCTCATTCTCTGTACTGTGTTCGGGTTTTTCAATCTGTTGTTCAAACAGTAGGGTTACTACCAATTTATGAACTGAATGGACAGTTTGATGTTAAAGATCCTTATTTGTTATCAATGCTATGGTTTATAGCTTTCACTTTGACAAAAATCTAAACTGTCTTTCTTATTCAATTTCATATTTGGTTTCTTTTCTGTAATGGTCAAAATGAGGCTTTGTCAATAAAACACAGTAATGGACCATTGCCCTTTAAGCATTGTATTCCTCAGGCCCTCCGCCCTCTTGTGTGGGCACGGTGTTTAACGGGTGTACCATGCACGCATCGTTACATGACTTGCAACATTAAGGAATTAAATTGATAGAAAGTGGCCTATTATTTTCCGATAAATTCAAATTAAAACACGTCCAACTTAATTGGGCGGACACATATATTTTGTCAATTCAAACTCAAGTCATATTCCTTGCAGTGTATGAAGTTATGAACAAGAGTCAATATGACTGACTGCTGCATGCCTGCATTTTTTGCATTCTGAAGTGCTGATGATCTGTATGTATGTGCCCATCACTCTCATGGCGACTAGAACTTACATAAAACAGTGCCAAAAATGAATTACTTCATTGAATTAGGCTCAAATGATAAACAATACTACGGAGTAGTTCAAAACACATAGATTAAGGATGGAGCACAAACAAAGATATGAAGAAGAAAAAATCGAAAAGCAACCATAATTCTAAGATACCTACTCCTGGAACACACATAAATAATACTAGGAATATATAATTATCGACTCCTTTGCTTCGATCTCATTCCCTAATAAAAGGTGAGGGAATGGCAACTATACACAGACACCTTGCTGTATAATCTGCTGAATTGTGTATCCGTTTCCATAAGGATAAGATGCCATTGTTGGTCTTTGACCTTTATTTATCTATCTTCGTCTTCCTTTTCCTCCTCCCTTATCAATTTCTATATGAACACACGTGGTCGTAGAGCGCCATAGCCTTTACAAACTGGAAAGTTTCGACTGGTTTGGTTTTGGTGGTTGTGCTTAAGAACAAATAGCTTCAACTGTTAGTCGTTTCAACGTGTTATGACAAGGATCTCCCCCGAAATTTGAGTTGGATATAGGAATAGAGCATCTTCTTTGACCAACACAAAGCTGCACCCAGGAACAAAATATTGTTAAACAAGATTTTACTTGAAGAAAAGGTGAAGCGAAGTAAGGTATAGTATAGAGATGTACCTTCTCTACTATATCGTGGGAGCTCTCAGAGTGGCATGCTCCCTTGACGAAACTTCCACAAGTTCCGAATGGGGTGCCAAAACTTGCAAATTGGATGGACGATATGGACTGCCCTGGTCCACACTGCAAGTGAACCTTCGTACGGTGCATTATTTGCTGATCGCCATTGGAATCTACCCGCCAGTTCTGAACCATTGGATGGTGTTCAAATGCATCTGCACAAACACGTGACACTGATCTCTTCACCAAAGAGATCTTTGATGCATCCCCACCTAGTTCTTCGAAGACAACCATCAGATTTTGTGTTGGCTTTAACCAAGCCCTTGGAACATGGTACCTAAAATTCAACAGATAACACGTCTAAATTGATATGCCCTTACATTCAAATTTCAGTAAATGCTGATAAAATCAGTTATTACCATCTTTGGGTTGGGCTATTGCAGCCAGATTGGCAATTTCCTTGACGGTATGTTCCAGCGTAACTGCAAGGTTTGCAATCTCCCTTTGCATAAGTAGTCCAATATCTTCCTATACTTCTACCATTGATCCATATTTCACCTTTACCCATGCTTTTCATATCTACAGCCAATGGTTCAACCCCACCAGGTGCATCAAAGTTGGCCTAAAACATTACAATGCGAATATATCAGCGGATGGGGGAGACTACTTTTCATTACAATTTAAAAAGTCATAAAATAGTCTAAAAAAAGGGAAGAAAAAAAATGCAACACACAGGTTCTTACCTTATACCAAGTTAAGGGTTGAGTTTTCTGTGCAGCAAGTGAAGCATCAATCCATTCATTAGACGAAGCTTCATTTGGAGATGATAATTGCATATTCTCTCCCTTCAATCCAACCTGTCATTCAAAATAACTAGTTTACTGAAGTTCTTAAGGTTCATCAACGAACAAATTAATGTGTCGATTATGTATGGAACTCACTTGATATGACCATTTTTGCCATGTTAAATCCTTCTTGCCACTGCTAAGACCATTCAACACCACTGGACCAAGAACTCCAGTCTTCCATGCTTCATAATGTGTCCCGATATTCTTAATGAACAAATCATTAAAAGATTTTTTATTAGCATGTTAATGAGATCAGGTTCTAAAATTTGAAGCATTTAAATCACGGTCAGAAGTTTACCGGTAAACCAACTGCCACACTTAGCAAAGTAATTCTGTTCATTCCTGAGTGAAGATTGACTGGTCCTTTAAATGTTAATCTCCTGTCCTCCCTAGTCCCAAAAGCTGACCCTGTTTATAAAAATAATAGCTTTTTCATTTTTTGTTTCATTAACCATAACCCTGTCTTTATTTATCCTCGCACAACATTTATGTGCTTGGCATAATCACTCCCAACTCAAATAATTGAAATCGTTATTTGAAGATTAAAGAGAAAAGATACCTGCAAACTTTCCGTTAACAAAAACATGAAGTGCAGGCCCTGCTGAATCCACCATGAGACTGGGAGCTCCATGCAAATCTGATGGGCTGACATGGACACTGGAGTAAAGAAACAACAAAATGTCAAGATTTTACAGAAGCAGCACCTTTCGACGAATTTGGAAACCAACAGAAAGAAGCGGCCAGGTAAGACGCTTAGATGCCAAATCAGCTTTCAGACTATCATAACAAATGGTAAATTGGTTGTGCATAAGTGCATTCCACACTGGGCCATCAATTCCATAGAAAGAAGCATTACATACAGTCATACAGAAAGCAAGTGTACTTTTTTATGAATTCTGGTAATTCTTAGGTAATTTTTTATAAATCAGACTACACGGGGACAAATCAATTGTTGCATAAACCATCCTTCACTTGTACAATTAGGAGCAGTAGGTAAGTCATATTCTTTTCATTTTCTATTTTTCCTGTCCGAGAACTAGGAGGAAAACAAAGAACTAAAAGTAACTTTTGGGAGCTTACCTGGTCATGTACCAAAGATAATCACTGCTATCTCTGGTGACATTGATCTGTTCTAGTAGTCCAGGAGCTGTCATTGTTGGGCTTTCTTCCAACGAAGAAAGATCTTCATCGTACATCTTCCACGAGAGCAACCGAGAATTGGCTGGTATCATTTGAGTATGTGAGGTTTGAACTCCAACCTAGATGACAAGAATTGAAGCCTCATCAATATAGAGTTTCGGCACAATTAAAGTATACAAATAGTAAACACACTCATGACTTACCTTAGCAGTGTTGAAGACTACGTGTTTGCAATCAGGGAGTATGCTAATAGACCAAGCAGGTAAATCATAGTGCTCATTATTGAATTTCACCCTGGCTGATGAAGTAAAATGGAAGTTGGAAAGAAAAGCAGCACAAGTTCCTTGACCTTTGAAGACAAAAGCCTGCAAAAATGGTTGATCAGCCAAACAACACAAGGCGAAGAAAAAGTGAATTTACAGAAATAGAAACTGACCTGATGATATGTTCCCAATGAAGTGATTTCTGGTTCCGAAGAGAGTAATGCTCGTTCTGAAAGCTTGAGGGCTCGATGTAGATCCTTTAGGTGCCCATATTTCGGTTGCCTAATTAAACCTGTGAACAATATTACATTTAATGGGAAAAGTCTTAGATAACCACCAATAATTAAACTCAATGATAGGTACCAAGCACCCTTTTGTAATCTAAAAGGGCAAAAAGAGAGCTCTCAGAAGAATGGCAAGAATACTGTCCTTTTTTGTTTCTTAGGCACCGTTTGGTGGAAAGAAGGTCTATTTCATATTTTCATCTGATTTACTACCTCCTTTTGCAACGATTTAGCATAAAGTGTGAGTAGAAAATGTCTAATCGTTGCACATAATTTGAAATGGAGGTAGTATGTTCTTTTTTTGTGTAATTACTAAAAGGGTTTTCAAAGAAAAAGCTTCTCCTCTGAAGAGCTGACTTGGAATTCAAACTACTCCTATGGAAAATATAATTGCATAGTCATACAAATTGAACTCCAAGCTGTACAAAAAAGTTAAGCATGTTTGGATATGAAGATCTTCATGACTGGAAATGAAATCACGTAAGTATTTCGATTATAGATTGTTTGGCTTGAAGGGTGTGGCAACAATTTTCCTTAATCAAGGGTAATTGATTCCACCCACCTTTTACACTCCTCAACTGAGTGGCAACTGATTTTATTGATTCCACCATTGATTCCAATTTATTCCGTTTCCAACCATACCAAATGCACCCATGGGACAAAATATAATGTTCTTATACCAGCTGAACATGACCTTTTTAGAGCGAAAAAATATATATGTTCTTATGCAAATGCAACGCTTCAACAAGCTTAATGTAAATGCAATGTTTTATAAACTTATCTGCATTAATATATGATGAATGTAAGCTACTCTAAAATCTAATTAGACTGCTTGATCACAGCAAGTGAAATCTTCAAGTCTTCTACTTAAGAATTGACGAACAACGAACAAGACATTAACATATTGTCAGGTTATTTTACTACAGGTTGTGTTGTGAGCTAGGACACCCTATACCCATCAAACAAAGATATGCAAGCTCAAGTCTTACCATATTCATCGATTGGGGCATCATAATCATAACTAGTCGTAATGAATGGTCCACCAGCTGTTCGTTCAAAATTGGTTCCACCATGGTACTGTGAGTAGCAGCAATCATCAGTAAGCAAAATACGATAGGCATGAACCTTCTAATATCAATCAGTAAAACAATAAAAGGATGATCATAACATAGTTACTAACCATGTAATAGTTGATGTATGAACCACCGGTTTGTATAAAACGAGCAACCGCAAATGCCAAATCTTCAACTGGTCGCTCATGAACTGGACCTCCAAATTCAGTGAACCTACAAATGACAGCAAAGAATGTTATTACCAAAATAAGAATGACAAAATGCAAACAGGACTTCAATGAAAGTAGCGGTATAAGTTGTAAAAGCAAATGTATTACCATCCACTCCAAGCTTCAGTCCACATCTTGGGTTTGTTTGGTTTATTAGGCTTGAAATAATCACAGTAGAAACCATTGCACGTGTTTATCTATCGCCAGAAAGCACAAAATATATCAGTCAAATGGTCTACCATTTATACTACCTAATCGTGAACCTAATCACGTTTCACTACAAATTTGAAGGTAGGTTTATCTTACCAATGGGTCCGGGGCATCATCTTGCTTACACATCAACCAAGGGACTCCAGTTTTTAATCCATTAGCCATGCTTGCAGCCCAGTCTACATATGCTTTACCAGCAGCCCCATATTCCTTTTCCTCCGAACCATATTCATTCTCAATCTAATAAACATGATCAAGTTATGTGAGTGCTAGTCACGCGACTTCATTTAAACACATCAAAAACCATAAACTGCAAAACTGAAAAGCGGCGTATGGTAAGGGAGAAAATTATAAGACAATAGACCTGAGACATGATGATAGGACCACCCTGAGATGCAAATAAGTTTTCTTTTTTCATCATATCAACAATCTTCTCAGTGAAACCTTGCATTGCTCTCTGTATAATCACAACAGTAACACCCAAAAAAATAACAATTTTCAGTAAAATTCTGCTGAGATTACAGTACATTTAATAATTAAAAAAATTTGCAAAAGAAAATTCAGGACCTTGAATGGCTCATTGTCTGTTCTAAAGCTGATTCCAGGAACATACTTCAACCATACAGGGAATCCACTGCATCCAATCGAAGAGGAAATCGAAAACAAACCAAATTATTACTAAAATTAGAAAGCTTTTTTTTAATTATCACTTATAAAATATGAAGAATTGAAAATATAGTCTAGAATTGATTCTAGAACAATTAAAAAAAAATAATAATAATAATTACCCAAAATTCCATTCAGCACAAACATAGGGACCAATGCGGAGATTAACATACAGTCCAGCTCTATGAATTATCTTTATGAACCTTACTAAATCATATCTCCCTTCAAAATGATACTGCAAATTCCAATTAATATTCAACAAATTAGATTCTTATACTCACGTCGTGCCAAACTAATTGTCACGCGGATAGTGTAATTTGAACTACTAACGTGACAACTAAATCCGGACTACGATTAGTGAAAATAAAGATGAATATAGATCCAAGAACAATACTTTTCCAGGAGAAGGTTCATGCCCATTCCAGAATACATAAGTATCAATAACATCTAGTCCTCCATGTTTAGCCTTCTTTATAAGATCTTCCCACATCTGCACTCACAAAATAATAAAATATTATCTAAATGTTACAATTAATTTCAAATTATTTAGAATTTAAACTATACCATTAAAAAATTATCAACTAGTAATTCAAATTTAACAATAATATACCCATTTCACCAAGTAGCAAATTCCCACAACTCCAATCTCAAGAATTTATTTTTAAAGCTCCACGATGTAACCATTAATTTCAAAATATCTATACTACTTATTTTTATATATTAAAAATTAACAAATAACAAAAACCCATTTCATCATCTAAAAGCTCAAAAATATAGTTAAAAATATTCTACATTGTTAACAATGAATTTCAAAATATCAAGAAATTAAACATACCCACTTAAAATGCAACAAATAATTATTATTTTTTTTAAAAAAAAAAAAAAAAAAAAAAAAGAAGCACAAATTCAATAAAGCAGCAAAATTTCAGCAAAAAGGGAGAAAGTAAGTAAAAATTACATCAGGGGTACTTCTGGGATAATGAATGGAACCAGAAATGAGGAGTTTGCGTTGGCCATTAATGGTAATACCCTTATTATCATAACCAATTCTAGCTGAATTTATCAAATGGAAAAAACCCAGAAAAATGCTCAAAAAAATCAGCTTGGAAACTGAGATTGTTTCCATTCTCTCTGCAAATAACTCTGTTTTCTCTCTCTAAAACTCTCTGTTTTCTGGGTTTTTCTTGGATTGTTTCTCTCTCTAAAACCCAAAAATATTTTGGATTTTATAAATGTGATAGAGAGAGAAAGTAGTATTTGTGAAGTTAACTTGTACTCAATTTGAGCTTAAAATTTGAGCTAAAAAATAAAAATGGCTGAAAAAATTATCAAAAGAATTTTAAATGAAAAATAATTTAATAAAAAAATTGTAGATTGGAAGGTAGTGGGAGAAGTAGGCCATGCAACAGTGTATCAATGTGTTCACTTCACACTCTCATTCTCACTGCCACATTATTAATATGAGCTCATATAATATATATTAATATATATAAATAAAATTATAAAAAAAAATGATAATAATCTTTTTAAAAAGGTAAAGTTTGAAGCTTTTTTTAATGGAAATTAGTGAAGAAAAAAAAAAAAAAAAGATTTTTTAACTTGGAGTAAATAAAGAAATGCAAGTGGTAAAAATGCAAGTGGTTCTAAAGAAGTGGGTGATTAAATGTTTTGAACGTTAGAGCGCTGCAAACTATGGAAGAAGAAGGTTATTTGCTTAACTTTGAAGGCGTATCTTTCTCTACTTAATTATGTGAAAGAAGTTTCTAATCCTTAATTATAAGTTTCTAATCCCAATTTTAAAGGAATTACTAGTTAATTATAGATGGTTACCACTAGTCCACCATCCAGCATATTTTACTGTGAAAATTAATTGATAGTTATCATTATTTGCGTATGGAAAAATTATTAGTTACGAGTAAGTACCATTACTTGCGTATAGAATATGATATGCATATGCATGAATTTATCTAAATATCTGAACTTATCAAACCTTATCTAGTTATCTTATACATTACTCCGTATTAGCATATATCTTATATTATACAGAGTATTATCGTATATTATTGGACCTTATTAAATATGGATCGTGTTATTGAAAATTTTCATACACATTCGGTTGCACCGTGCACGTAAGTGTATGTGCACCCGGCGTGTGTATAAAAAATTATGTCGTGTTAACCCTTATCATTAAACTTATCAACTTTAATTCTATTTGAACTTATTATCCCTATTATCTTTTGGATCTTATTGAATATTTGAACCTTACTAACTTTTACTTTCCTAGCCTATCAACTCTTTTATTTTATTTTTCTAACAAATTCGACCCCTATCTTAGTTAAACATATTATCCCTTATATTATCATATCAGTCTAGTTTTGTCCACCTAATTTCCATTTATTAATTAAATTAATAATTAATAATAATTTCAAGCCAAATAAGTTCAGATTAATAAGATGGGATAAGAGTTATCCTAGTTTATACAACTAAGATAAAATCATGTAAATTTAGATTATTTAAATTATAGAAATTGAACACACCCATAGAATGTATTTAATTTTATTCGCCTAATTTCCATTAATTTGAGATGATCTATGGTAACCCTAACCCTTATCTGAATTATTTTTTTCAAGAACTAAGTAAGATTACGATAACAAATATGATTTTAGATAAAGATTAATACGCTTAAATAAAATAGGCTCAACATTTTTTATGAGGAAAAATAGGATCAACATAATCATAGAGTGTATACATAGCACTAAATTCAATTCAATCTACGACTACAATGAGAGTTCATAAGGGATTAAGGGTCACATGTTCAGATAAATTCAAATATATTTAAATTAAGTATATTATTTGGTAAAAACCTACAGTCACTAGATGAAAATTATACATGTTAAAAAATACTATTGCAATCCAACTAGATTTTTTTTTTTTTTTTTTTTTTGAAAGCAACTAGGTTGAATATATGCCTAAGCTAATATTTAAATTTGTCTTTTTTGTTTTTAACAAAAATATATTACTTTGGTTTTAGGAAAAACATGTTTGTAGAATGTCTACTAGTTAATTCAACATTTTGTGACATTTAAAATGAGGATGAGAGGAAAATGGTGATGAATTTTATTCCCCTTAAATTAGTAGTTGTAGTTCTTCATAAGTCCATGGAAGTGGTTGGAATTTCAAAGTGGTTGCAAACGAAACCAATCTCATAGTAGTGTTTATTTTCATTTAGTATACTTAATTGTAATTGTAATTCATCTATTCTCCAACTTTATCATATCAAAGTTTGATTTTTTGAGCAATTTCACATTAATGTATGCTGATTTTATCGTTGTACTCACTCTATTTGATTTTATTAAAGAAATACTCCTTTGTAAAAATTATGTATCCGGTGAGAGTGAGGGATAGCTCAAGTGGTTAGAGCTTCCCTTCCGATTTCAAGAGATCCTGGGATCGATTCTCACCTCCGCCCTCTCTAAACACCAAAAAAAAAAATTATGTATCCAATAAATTCAGAGAAAATCTTTAAACTTTATCGTTTCAAAATAATGTCATTTGATTCACACAAAAAGAGGTATGTATTCGGTTTGAAATATTATAAGATTAATTATACTTTTTTATTGTTTTTTTTTAAAAAAAAAAATTAAGAGATTATTTTTAGACATAATAATGATCATATCTAAATAATCCTAACAATCTTATCAAAAACATTTAGTAATTATCAATTCTACTCATACTACATAATTACTACCACATTACGATATACCCTAAGCTACCATGAACTTATAATATGTACATTTCAACATTTGTACATGTTCTTTACACCATATAAAGAAAATGTCTAACTATTTTGTGTACTCAATCTTCTTATAGATGTACTCCATGCATATTAGTTTATAGCCAAATTCGTTCACATTATTATTCTTGACAATGAAGTTAAAAAAAAATCTTTCAGTCTTTCCAATGCATTATATACGTAATATTTTGAGTATTTAATTTCCACCGAACAAGAAATTCTAGCAATATGAATGCACATACTAATCAAAACCCATGATTTTACAAGAACCCTGTCTAGAATCTAGATAGTAAGATAGATCGTACTTCCATCTGGTTATTATTAAATTGGTATGTCAGATAATAACTTGGAATGAAGAAACATGTAACATACATATTGTCCCTTTAGTTTAGTTTGTTGACCCATAAATATTTTGTCACCTAAGATTGAACTTGGAGGCTGACGGCCTTGAGTATATCCATAGTAGTTATGGGTACCAATTGGATGTTAGTGTAGGTGATTGGGACTACACTTTAGTAGGGAGGATTCGTGTTTGATCCCCACAACAACAATCGGGAGGGGACTGAAACCTAACCACTCAAAACTGATCCCCGAATCCGGATTAATCCTAAGGTAAACCGTGTGAAACTCAAAAAAAAAAAAAAAAAAAAAAAAAAAAAGGAAGTAGTTATGGGTTATTTCAATCTCTAACACCAAATTCTATGAATTTATAGAAAGTGGCATTAAATTATTTTGCCTACCTTTAACAATTATCAAATTCTGTCAAAAAAAACAATTATATATGCCCATGAATATATTATGAATTTTATTTTTGGAGGGTATGTCCTACTATTTTTAAGGTATGGTCACAAATAATTTAATTTTATATCACAAAAATATCTCAAATTTGTGATGGTGGGGCATTATTTAGATCATGAACTAGACCATTATCTGCTGTTATTCTGATTTCTTCTTTTTGGTTTTGTGGATGGGGGAAGAATGCTTTCAAAGCTACGCCAATTTTTGCCAAAAGTTTTATAATTTTAGTATATAGCCAAATATGAATTATTGAGTAATCCGTATATTGTTTTGGTATCATTATATTCGAAATTCTAATATAATCTATAAATATAACTGATATGCAAAGTGATCTAGACTAGTTGGCCTGGTGATCTAACATGATGTAAAAAATAATTCACTTGACTATTCTACAATCTACTAGCTTATTGCTACAAGAATCCGATATAAAAACCAAAAATAAATAAAATATACTCTATGGGCATGTTCGGCAAAATATAGTTGTGAAGGTAGCTGTAGCTGTGGAGATAATTGTGAGCTGTGTATGTAGCTGTTAGCTGTCAACAAGTTGTTAGCTGTGAAAATAGATAATTTAGGTATGAGTGTTCGGTAAAGTAGTGGTTGAGTAGCTGTTACATTTAAGAATCAATATTTTATTTTTAAAACTATACATTAAATTTTCAAAAGCTACCTCTAACTTCAAAAGCTAATAATCCTAACTTTTAATAATAACTACCTCCACCACTAAAAGCTACCTAAAAGCTACTCAAAAGCTAGCGCCGAACACGCCCTATATATACATAAATAATCTATGTAAGTATGATATTAAATGTCACAAAATTCAATTCACAAATGTTGTTTAGAGATAAATTTTCGACAGTCAAGTGCAAGCGTAATTACTTATATGGACTACTCGACCGCTATTAAAATCTAGAGGTGGCATCATATGTTGTAGTGTAGCAATGGTGATCATAGTCAATCCATTGTCATTTTGTTACCATAAGGAGTAAAAGTTCTCGTGTTGTACGTAGAAATGTAAATGGGGGGACACTTTCCTTAGCAAACAAACATGGTAAAGTATCACGAGGATATGGCTAGAAAACAATTTTGGAGCATAGCCCCTAAGACAGCGCTACTAATGTACTATATGGCTTCAATCGTGGGTATTTCTGCTTTTAAATTCAAATTATAATACTAGTATAATTTGTCAAAAAAATTAGGATTCCATCTTTTTGAAGTTAGATTTTTTGGACCCAATTTAATTATACATATTGACCTATAGTGTTCTTGATAAAAATTATATGTGTCTTCCTTTGTCTTTACTATTGTCTCATTATTATTTATGTGTTTCTGGTACTTTTTTGTCTTAAACATCACTCTTTTTTGAGTACTTAATTTGTCATTGTAGTACATTCAATCTATTTGTATAATTTGGATTCTTTATTAAGTTAGTATTGTTAGCTATTCAACAAATTAATACTACGGAGGTTCATTTTTTTAACATTAATATAAAGTATTAGGACATGTTCAGCTTAGATCAATAAATCAGAGCAAGCCTTTCGTTATAGGGTAAGTGTAAAATTATAAGATAATAGAGGCGAAAAGAGGAGGAACAAGGTGAGTATACCAACTATATTTAACAATACATGACCTTTAAAAAAAATAACAAAAAAAAATCATTGCCACTAAGGGCATGTTCACATTTACTCCGTACTTAATTTCAGTTCAGTTCAGCTTCAATCATTTCAGTTCAGTTCAGCTCTAAATTTTCCTCTCTCATAAAATATTCAAGTTCAGTTCAGCTCCAATCAGTTCAATTCAGTAAATGTGAACAGACCCCATGCTACAAACCAAATGAATAAATTAAAGAAAAGAATATACCAACTTTATTTATTTGAATTATTGTATGATTTTCCTCTTTATCAAATCCGATCTTTTTTTTTAGTTGTTTCCGAGATGGACTTAATGTTGTTTAATATTGAGGGATGATATGTTATATTCTTGAGAGGTAAAATAATACTCCGTATATATACACTACTCCCTTCGTCCCTAAATTATATTCCTACTCCTCTCTATTATGTAAGGAATAAATAATAAAAGTAGAAATATAATTTAGGAATGGAGGGAATTTTATTAATTATATGTAATTTTTGTGTATCATATATTTATATGATATAAAAAATTATATGATATAAAAAATTCAAAAGTTATACACGATAATTAATGATATAATATATGTCAATAATGTCATGTTCGATAAAGAAAAGTCATGCACCAAGCTAAGCTAAGCAAACTTTTTAACACAATTGCGCATTTGATTGGACATACATGTA
The DNA here is from genome assembly GCF_948465745.1 of Chenopodium album. Lineage (NCBI taxonomy): Eukaryota > Viridiplantae > Streptophyta > Magnoliopsida > Caryophyllales > Amaranthaceae > Chenopodium > Chenopodium album. The sequence continues at coordinate 70,891,149 of NC_137840.1, forward strand.
ACATGTTCATATATTCCAGAAAATCTAGATTTACCAACTTTTTAACACTACGACAAATGCAAGTGCTAAAAATTCAGTATAACTAATACAATTCTTTATTAATTTCTTCGTAATAACGTTGCTGTATAGTGTTCAGACTTCAGAGTTTCAGACTGCTGTGTTTTGAAGGGAACCTCCAAAAATTTAAGACTTCGTACTTGTATAACTTAAGCATTAATATATTATGATGATAATCATTTGCTAATTAAATTACTCAAATAAATTAATTCCACTAAATGTCAAAAAGACTCATTTAATTTAATTGTAAACTTTGTCTTCAATTACCGTGTCACATGAATATTAGTTACCTAATATGATCTTTACAGATTTTGATTTGTATAGTTTAAAGAGATTAGTTACTTTAATATTGGACCTACCATAGTTCCATTTGTCATATAGATCTAATTTTTAGCATCATTTTCTAATCTACAGATCTCATCATCATCACACTACACAACATGATTAAGGGTAACTAGATCTAAGCTAGTAACTTGCTTGTAAGCTAAATTTCTAACATGTAATCCTCTTGATTACATAGTCCTTTTAGTCAAACTTAGTGAATAAGACATGTCTCAAAAAAAGTTGAATGTATATAAAATGATAACTATAAATCCTAAAGTTTTTGAGTTGTGAAAATGTATTTTAAATCAACATGTGTTTTGCGGTTTTTAATATATGATTTTAAGGTGGCATTATATTTATTACTCCATACTTGTTTTGATAATGAGAGCGTTTTCTTGCTTGTGAAAGAGTTGTGACTAAAGTTTTGATTACTTCAATATAGATTTAGGGTTTGAGCTGAGCTGAATTATTTATGAGAGAAGGAAATTAGGATCTGAACTGAACTAAATTAAAATGATTGAAGCTGAACTGAATTAAACTGAAATTAAGCTGAAGAGAACAGACCCTTATAGCTTAGAGTTGTAGACTTGTAGTTGAAATTCATAAAGTTTGATTATATATGATAGAAATCAATTAATTTGCAATGTTTAGTAAAAATTCTTGTAAATGATCAAACACTTAAATCATTTTTTTTTTTGTCGGTAAAATGAGTCTTAAAATAAAAACTTTTAAATGAGTGAAAAACACATACTAGTGATAAGTGGAAAAAAATGAAAACTTTAGAAAAAGAAGGTCCACCTCACCAAATTAGTACTTTCTACGTCAATGACTTAACATAGACGTTTAACTCAAATTCATTTGTTAAATTAACTCCATTTCTAATAATTATGAAACTACATTTAACTTTAGATACTCAATATGAAAAATTGCTTGTATTATGAGTTTATGACAAGAATTGAAGTTTTACAATTAATTAATTAGATTGTCTCTTCAAGTCATTTTCATCAGTACTCATCTAGTACGTGCTTTTTTTTTCTTCATTAAACTGACCATTTACTTAACCGTACGTTTTTATATATGATAACGTACTCGACTCTGTGCATTGAAGAAATCCGAGAGAGAATATGAGATATGTTCAAAGAATTAATCATGAAACACATAATCCATAAGGCTAAGCAAAGCTAACAAGTATGACCCACACGCATCATCATTATCATCAATTAATACCAAAACCCTAAACTAATCAAGCTAATGTAAGAAAACGACCTTAATTGTTTAATTGAGTGTTGAAAGAATAGAGGTGTGACTTGAATTGTTATCCACCATAATGTTCTTTCGTTTGTTCATGCAATTATGCCATTTGGTTGGAGTCGGTGGAAGAGATTATTTACGCGGATTTATTTCTTTTTTCGATCATTCAACGTCACTATTATTATTATTAATTATAACGAGGTGGTTAACCTTATTACAACTGTGACTACGCACTTTTGTGCATCATATAATATCCATGATTAAATCAAGCCAGAAAATGAGTTCGGCTTTTTGACTGTTGGTCTGTTCTCTTCGCCTTATTTTCAGTTCATTTTCTAATTTTCTTCTCTCAGCTCCAATCAGTTTAGCTCTTAGCAGTTCAATTGAGTTCAGCTCAGTTAGAACAGGCGTGAAGTATAATTACGGAGTATGAAAATTTCTAACTTTATGTAGATCGATCTAGTTATGAGATCAGGACGGATAATAAACTTTCAAGGTGTTAAATGTAAAACTAATTAGCATTTAAAATATTTTATAGATGTGAAGTAATTGTATTAGTAATAATATGGTGCTTCATTTTCAGGAGAATGACCTTAAACAATTTCTTGTCAGGGTTTGAAACTTTAAAAAGTAAGATTTCAAAGAAGAAAGCAAAACAGAAAATAAGAGTGGAAACATCAAAGTAAAGTAAAAAAGGCTTAAAGCAAAGTTGTTATAAACTCATGATGTCCATGTTACTCGTCACTAAACGAGTAAACGTGTGTAACGGTGTACTAAATTTTATTGCTTGTGTTATTAGTGAAAATGCCATAATGATGTAACCTTAAAAAAAAAAAAGGAACCATTACGACCATACTTGTATATGATCAATTCTATAGGTCGTACCTTTGTATCCTTAGTCGCTATTCGCTAAGGAGATAAAAAATGGGAGCCATTATTTTTATCATCAACCTTTTTAATGGTTATATATATAATTTGTGAATAATACTTTTCATTTCACAACCTTTTCATTTTATTTATCCATAATCTTTCCAATAAGTAAAGATAATGTTGTTTAGTCTTGTAGCATGATGAAATTTGTGAACATAAGACGGTTTTAAACTATTTATATCATTATATGATCTCTTTGCGATAAATCCTTTACACGACATGACACGTCGAGAACCTTTGTATAACTGTGTACTCATAAGCCTATAAATTATCGTATAAAGGCTCTTAATCTTTGTCAGAAGACCTATATATATCTCAATGATAATTTATGATACGTACTTTATCCTTGGTTAAATTTAGTTGTTATAATATTATGCAACGCCATAATATTAAAAAAAGAGAGTAATTAAATTTAGTTGTTATGACATTATATAACGACATAATATTCAAAAAAAGAGTAATTGTGTGCGAAAACAAACCAAATTAAACCCAGTGGTCCAGCAGTATTAAAAACAAATAGACAGAAGAGGCAAGCCAGTGCAAAATAACAATTTTGGTGGTTCATGTCATTGAGTTAATAAATACGAAAATGCGATGTCTATGATCTTCATTGTTATCCAAGCCAAGGATATTATATATTCATATGTTATATATTACATTAATTATATTGGTGATTAAATGGTGTTGGCCGTTTGGGAGGTGGTGGTCGTATATATGTAGTTATCCATTTGGGGAGTGTTAATCATGGTATTAAATCTATTAATTTATATACCATCTTAATAATGAAATTTGTGTCAATGATCTTATATAATAGTATCGAATCTTCGAAATTAAGAGGTGGGACAACTATACAAACAAGTAAGGAAAACAAACAACAAACAAACAAATAAACAAGTTTTGATGTGTATCTTTCAAAAGTTATAAAAAAGGAAGAGAAAATGTAGATCATCTATGCATATGAAAGATAATTAGAGTGCACATAAGCTCATTTTAGGTCATATATTTGGAATTAATGAAGCATATTACTTATTACTATGATAATATGATATATGTCGCATGACTACGTAAACTTATCAATATACAAGTCTGATCTAAATCACATATGTAACCACGTCTATAATATGTCATGTGTATTACTATTTTGTCGGCAGTAACAAAAAAACCAACGGAGTATCAAACACTCGATCTAAATCATGTCATATAAGTACATTTTGCACCGAATATAAAATATGTTACGGATCAATTTTATATGGTGACATAAGTGACGTAGACGACTAATAAGTGTAGTAGTAGACTATGTAGTTAAATGTCACGAATTTAGTTGAAGAGGCGTGATAGTAATTAGTAAGTGATGAGTACTAGTATAGTACGTACAATTAGTTGAAAATAGTAAGGAAACAAAAAAAGAGGAGACACCGAGACACCGTAGATGCGCCGTTTGTCACTCACGTTGTTTTCGGGCTTTCAAAATATTACTAGTAAGGTTTGCGTTTGGATTACGTTAGTGGGCCGAAACCAATTCAAAAACCCAATTTCCCAAAATAAACTACCTGGCAATTCTCAATATTCAATTTCATGACATGGGTAGTTGTCCCTTTTTCACATGCTTCTTCTAGTCTTTCTCTTTCTCATTTTATCATCACTTCTAGTACTATATTTTCATTATTTTGGGGTCTTGTGATTTTGATTATTGTATTTCTTTATAAGTGAAAGAACCAAGCAAGGGTTGATAATGTGAAATGGGCATGCATGTGAAGATGATAATTATTGTGATGCCCTTGATAACTAGTAATATATTCATGTTTTACGTCGTCGTACGTTTCTCAATGCAAAAAAAACTTGTGGGCGATCCATTGAACCCTTTCAGTATTAGACTACCTATGTCTTATAGACTTAGGGTCTGTTCTCTTTAGATTATTTTCAATTCAATTCAATTTAGTTCAGCTCCAATAAGTTCAATTCAGTTCTTAATTTTCTTATCTCATAAAATATTTAGTCCAGTTTAGTTCAGCTCCAATAAGTTCAGTTCAGTTCAGTCAATCAGAACATGCCTTAACCATGTGACTTGTTCATTTTAAAGATTATATAAAAGTAATAAAACGAGTCTTGGCAATCCAAACAAAGAGGAGGAGGAGGAAAATCGGTTCAATTACAAGCTTAAAAGAATTTAACTTATAATAAACTGTCTTTCCTGTTTAACTAGTGTAGGATATTTACAAGTGAGATGTGATGGGTTTCAACAATATTGCTAATGTTTGCTGGTTATTAAGGGTTAAGTTTATAAGAAAATATGTATATTAATCCGTAGTAGTAGTTAGGGTATAATACTTTTTTATTCATTGTAGGTTGACTTTTGTATGTTTGGGTTACTAGGTGTAAGTTAGAGGCGGACGTTCTTGGGAATGGATTAGGGTGAAATAATTAATCTAGATTGTAGAGAAAATTATTGTATGTATAAGACTTCTACCGTTACTTGAAAGCCATGAAAATGGTCTCCCTCACAGCCTCACTAGCGCACGCGAGATACACATAGCCACATATGAAGTGACGCATAGTAGTCCCGCACTAGTGCATGGACATACATAATTCATTCTTAACAATTTAAGGCCTCGCACCATGTTACTCCCTATGTCTCATATTAATAAACTAGTCTCGCCTCTTAGAAACAATAGGTGACAAGTTATAATGTTGATTGCTAAGTAGTCCATAAGATAAAGGTAAATACGGAGTAGACATTTTGTGTTTGTTCAATTATGTGTTTGTTCATCATGTTTTGGGCATGAGAATATTGTCCTCCCAAATTGATATTTTTGTGTAATGCTTTTCTTTTCTATATAACTCAATGACCACTCATGATCACCTCTAAATCTCTATTTAAATCATCAAAACTTTTTATTTTTATTTTTATTTTTATTTTTTTATAGATAAAATATAGGGTTCGTTTGGCATAATTGTGGTTTGTGGTTTTCAAAACCATATGAAATAAGTCATATAATGAATCAAAAATCATTTAAACTTATTAAAATCATGATAATTCTGAAAAATGATAACGTAAAAGTAAAAACACCTTTTTCTGATTTCTGTTTTTGATATCATCCCGTAGTCATACTCAAAGTCATAAACTCATAATTCTAGCCTTTTTAGTCACAGTAGCTTTGCTGGTGAAGTGTGAATGGGCTACTACATGGCTAGGCCCATATCTTCTGGGCCTTAGCCCAAAAAAAACAGTACTAGAAAAAAAATACAATACTCGTTAAACGCTTACCATTTTACAGTTTCTACCCAGTCGAAGATTCCGAACAACACAGTCTCGTCAACAAGGTTTTCCGAGGTTCTTTAATTTCTCATTTTCTCTCTCCAACTTTCGCTAAAACCCTTCTTTTCAATCTTCTCTAAAATTCGAAAATTTAATCTCTAATTATCTTAGTTGGTTTAATTTTTCATGTAATTTGATTCAATTACATCTTAATTTCTACAATATTTCTTGTTAATTTCAGATTGAATTTCATTTTTTTTTTTTTGGGTGAAATCACACAGAATTTGCAGAAAATCGCAATAATGCCGTCATTGCAAACCTCATTGCCTCCAGAACTCGCCAACAATGCCATCAGAGTTAGTATCTTTTCCTTCTTTTACCTTTAAATTTGATCATTTTTTTTTTTTGGAATTAAATTGGTAGTAGGAGATTTGAATTTCATTTGTTTGTTTGTGTATTTGTAGCTTTACCGTGAATGCCTCCGACGAGCTAAATATATTGGCGCTAAGGTTCGTATTTTCGTTTCGCCGGTTTTTCGATCTTTTGTTCACTGAATTACTTGATATCCGTTAGTTTTAGGGGAAATGTTATTAATTTATATGTATATGATGATCTGTTAGATTATAACTTTGGCTCAATTCATTCCAAAATTAGGAAAATTGATGGAATATTTGGAGATTTCGAAATGCAATGTTGCTGCTATATCGCCTTTTTTTTAAGAATGGAGGTGCAATAGGGGTTGTGTTTAGTTGGACATTGAATTGATATTTGTATGATGAAGCTGAATTTGTGATTCGAAACTTGTAAGGATTTTTATATGGATATGGATTTCAATCAATCAATCAAAGCCTTAGATATGGGTTTGTAGGTATCAAATATAAAGTTTTTTTTTTTTTTTTTTTTTTTTTTTTTTTTTTTTTTTTTTTTGGGGGGGGGGGGGGGCTTGGGGGTCACTGTTCATGTGAAGAATGTGAACCTTGAAGGCCATATTATGCGACTTCAATCTGTTGTGATATCTATATGATCTAGAAATTCAGGGATATAACAATATATGGAACTCTGTACGTTTTACTATGGTTACTGAGTGTTCAAGAATTGAATTTGAAGATGATAAAAGTTGCCTTTTTCTAAAGTCCAGAACTTCTTTGGTAAATGACTTTTGAGTAGAAATTCGTGGAACAACCAATATTATGGTTTAACTATAGGTGATGTCATAGATTTAGTCTATTCCAAAGCATAGAGATGAAGGTGTGCAATTTAACACAATGGAATTCTATAGGATGCGGCTGTTGTTACATTCGACTGATGATTCTAATGCTGCTGAGGCACCCCTCTTCTTTAATGTCCCCAAAAAGATGGCTTCTATCATTGATCAGTACTACTGTAGCTCTTTCAAAGAATAAGGGGAAATAAGAGTGAATAGAGAAAGGGAGTTCTCTTGTTTTCCTTTTTGCTTTGGCCTAGAAAGGTGTTTGAGGGGATATGACATGGATGAATTATGTTGAAATGAAACATGAGTGAACTCAGAATTCCAGATTAAGTAATTCTCTTTTCTTTAAAAATATAACCAAAAGTCTCCTTAAATACGATCTTGCCCATCTTAGATAATTTGAAACCAAAATTGGCCTTTTTACATTCACTTGAAGCTTCACTGATGAGTGATTGTATGAGGTTTGAGCTTATCTCAAAATATAGTCTTAAGCGATCTGAGTTTTGAGGCATTAGAGCAGTAGTTTAGCTTTGGTTAGAGATTTTTATTAATTGTACAACCGTCAAGACTGGTGGGGGTTAATTCATCAATGATTTCAAATTTTCAATAATTTAGTGGATGTATTAGCCACTGTTAAAAACATCTATGGTTTTGATAATTCTTGAGTTTGGCAACTTTATTCACAGATCATGATAACAATTGCATGGCTATTAGGCCACTATTGTTTAGATTCAGAAACCACAATAGAAGATTCATAATTTTAATGGAATAATAAGTTCTCGCCATTTGACCTTCAGGCTGCTCTTATATTCTATTGATCAGTTGTTTATGTCCATTGTTATAACCATTGTTATATAAGTGTATAAAAGTAAAAAGTATATATGTTTCTTGACATTTGTCTATTGATTTTGTCTTGAATATGCAGCAATATAACACAGAACTGTTGGTTGACTTGGTGAGGCAGCAATTCAGAAGAAACATGCATGAGACAGATCCAGAGAAGATTCACAAGTTAAAGGATGAGTAAGCTTTAGCTTTAGTTCTAACCATTTGTGACAACACAAAACAACTTTTAGTATTTCATTTTCACAATATTCTTTAGCCCATTTAATCTGCATGATTTATACCCCTTTGTTTCTGGTTCTAAGAGGGATGATGTTTAAGAGGTTAAATTAATATAAATATATCAGTAAAATGGTCCTAGTATGCTAATAAAATGAACTGAGGGAGTTTTTGAGGTGCATATTGCTTCTCTTATTCCTTGTGATATGCCCTTAATCTACTTTTTTAAAACAACCAGTTTTCGGACTTCTGATGGTTTCAATCTGTTTGTATGCAGTGCGGCAAGAGGACTTATAAATCACATGCTGTATGAGTCAGAAAAACTATCTGGTCGTAAGTTCAGCAAAAGCTAAGATTTTTGACTTCATTGCATTGAAGATTATGGTCCATTTGTTGGTGTTGATGCTCTTTTCATTGAGTATGTTGTAATAACTGATTTTAGTACTGTGATGGTGCTGTGCATTTTGGTGGTATAAAATACTTTGGAAAAGTATTGAGCTATTCCAATTGTACTGGACCATATAAGAAGAGACTTGTTGGTCGAACGAGCTTTTAACTGGCTGTTATAGATGATATATGTTGTCCTTTTGGATCAAATCTTCGACATCACTACGAGCTGATATAAATAAGAAATCTATATTGTTCTAAATTTTGGTAGAATATTTTTCAATTGAGTAGGTCAAAGTGATGTTACTGGTACCAAATTTAGGGTTCTGCCAATTTCAACACAGCAGCATTCGCGTCGAGTATTTTGAATATTTGTGTTTGAACATGAAGATGAACATGGGAATGAAAGTTAACAAATGTGATTTTTTGTATAATGTCTGCTTATGCTAGTTACCAATGACCGACTGTGTATGTGATTATGGACGTACATAGGGTGGTTGGTTGATCTGGCTTGGCTTATTTACACCGGCGACTGTTGTGAGTAAGCTAGAATATGTTTTATCCAAATTGTACACCATAAAACTTTGCAAAATATTGAGAAAGTTGATCAAAGATATGGGGGATTCTGCAGTATATATGGACAGAAATGCTCCATGCCTAATTTTCTATCCTGCAATACCAGAGTTGGCAAGATATTTCAGTTTTCTTTGCATATTCACTCTCGCTGCAGCCAATGTTTGCGTGAAATGTGGTTGATTTGGTTTAATTTTAAATAAAAATTGGTAAGGCATATTATCTTCTGGTGATTCTTGATCAACATCTAGCATATTACTCAGTTAATGAACGAAAAGATAAAGCAGATGCCTTAGCTTAGCATCTAGCCATTATCTAAGAGATTCGAATGCCTCCTCGAATTTGATAGGATATTGTATTCGATTGTTTGGACATGCGTATGTTTCTTTCTCAGTTGAAAGTAAGTAAATTAGATGCGTCCTTGAATTTTGTAGGATATTATATTCAATTGTTTGGACATGCGTATGTTTCTTTCTCTGTTGAAAATAAGTTACTTAGATGATAGATGCTGATAAGTGTGACTAACAGTGGAGGCATCAGCATATATCGTTGTCTATTCAGTTAAGTATTGCAAATTGACTAAGAATCAGCTTTTTGTGAAAGGACTCTTCATACCTGTATTGTGAATCATATTCTCATTTCGAGCCTTATACTAAAGGAAGAGATGCAGACAATATTTGATTCTAAAATTTGGATTGACGTCCACGTAAACTACTGTACTATCCGTTTTATAAATCAGGAACACAGATTTCTGCAGAATCAGAAACTACTGAGACCATAATGTTTTTCCTGCTTAACTTCTAATACGTCAAATTTCTCCTACACACGAGACAACGTCTGAGAATTTGCTGCTGAACTGATAGTGAAAAGGTAACTGAAGCTATTGTGTTCATTGATCATACATTTTGTGTCTTTATTCTGTCAGTTAATTTATTCACTGATCTTGTTTATCCTGTGAACTGATCTTGACAGAACTTGATGGGGAGCGAGGTGAAGCACATAGCATATGGACCGTGGGGAGGTCAAAGTGGGTATGAATGGGATGATGGAATCTATTCCGGTGTAAGGCAAGTAGTGATCTCTACCAGTTCAGTTGGAATCCATTCCATCCAGTTTGAGTATGATAAGAAGGGTCGCGCAATTTGGTCTGACAAGCATGGTGGCAACAATGGTACTAGGACTGATCAGGTAACATTCATATGTCTTCAGTTAGTTACCTTCTGATTGAACCAAGCTTTCCAATTTTCTTAATGGAGTACGGAGTAGTATAAAACCTTATAATGATCTGAGCCTGTTCTTGATTATTGTCTGGTGTCCAATTTCAAACCAAAAACAAAATTATTTATGTTCATTATACAATCTGCTTGTATATTAGATGACTTTTAGATTCTCAAAATATATAAATTTCTATGGTTGTGCAGATCAAGCTTGACTACCCTACTCAATATCTAGTCTCAATTAGCGGATTTTGTGGCTCTATTCCGAAAGGTGGTCCAGTGATTGTCCGCTCACTTTCCTTGCAAACCAACAGGAAAAAATATGGACCTTTTGGTATTGAGCAAGGAGCTCCTTTCTCACTGCCTGTTAATGATGAGATGTTAGTGGGTTTTCATGGATGGAGCAGTGAATACCTTGATTCAATCGGGGTTTACGTAAAATCTAAACCGCAGACAAATCTTTTGGAGACACATAGGGTATGGACAAGATTTTCATCTCTTTTTTTTTCCTAATGATTTATTTTGTGTCAAGCTAAAACTCAAAATTGTAATTGATTAACGTTTTGACAAATTCAACAATAGATGCTCCCTACTACTCATGTTAGAGTTCCTGGGATTAACAAGAAAGTCCTGTCACTTGGACCGTGGGGTGGTGATGGTGGATCAAACTTCGATGATGGAATATATACAGGGGTTCGAGAAGTACATATAACACGATCAGGAGGGCTGGTATCCATTAGAGTTTGTTATGATCAAAATGGGAAGGTGGTTTGGGGGAACAAGCATGGTGGATCTGGAGGACTCAAGCTTGACAAGGTTTGTATTTCTTACCTATTTGTTTTGTAGATTATTCTGCTATCTCAAACAGAATTTTGTTAATTATTTAAGGCACTTTGCAGATTGTTTTCGACTATCCCTACGAAGTCCTGGCTCATATCACAGGATTCTATGGATCCACAATCCTGCGAGGACCTACAGTTGTCAAATCACTTACTTTCCACACCAACAAAAGAAGTTACGGACCATTTGGAGATCCACAAGGGTTTCCCTTCTCCACAGGCTCGTTAGGTGCAATTGTTGGCTTTCATGGAAGAAATGGATATTTTGTGCATAGCCTTGGAGTCCATATTCTCGAAAGCAAACCAGTATATCCTCAGTCTTATCCTGATCATTATGACATGTCTAACCATGTTCTTGAAAGAAAACCAGTCCTTGCTCAGCCTTATGCTGATCCTTATGACATCGCTAAATATGTTCTTGAAAGAAAACCAGTCCTTCCTCAGCCTTATGCTGATCATTATGACAAGATGCCTAAACATGTTCTTGAAAGAAAACCACCCCTCCGTCCACCTTATCCTGATCATTATGACATGCCCGGCGTAAAGCCTCCTGAGGTACATGAAATGTAATGTGCATAGCAATTAGCAATACAGCAGAAATAGAAGAAAACTGTCTCATTAATTTTTCATTCTGTATTATTTGCAGGTAGTATGGGGAATGCCAAGACAACCAGCTCTCTATGATTCAGGTCAAACCGGGCCATGGGGAGGTGAAGGAGGTAAGTCATGGGATGATGGAGTTTATACTGGGGTCAAGAAAATTATTCTAACAAGAGGAGATGCTATTTGCTCAATACAGATTCAGTACGATGAACACGGCCACTCTGTTTGGTCTGCTCCACACGGAATAGCCAACGACGCTTGCACATACCATGTAATTGATTTCTTCTGATCTTCTAACATTTCTTCATATGCTTTTTTGTACTCTTCTCCTTCTGTTCATTAGTTTTACACAATCTTAACGTTTCATAATTAAGGATAAGACGTGATTTTTCAAACATACCCGTTACACCTTCATTCGAGTTCAGGTAAAAAAATATATTAGGTCATCTATCACAAACTATTAAGCTGACATTTTTTTTCCTGACGTCCTAACATAATATGCCAATGTGGAATCCTACTTTATTGTCCACTGTCTTTATAAAATAGGCACACAACTGCACCAATATGTCAGTTTTCTTTGTTCATCTATGAAATTTAGACATTAAAAGTAATTTGACTCTGATTCTATGTTGCAGATAAAATTTGATTACCCATATGAAGTACTTACAAGCATCAGTGGAAGCTACGATATTCTAGTCGGAGATATGTACAGAAGGGTAATAAGATCTCTCACCTTCCATACGAACAAAGCTAAATACGGACCCTATGGGAAACCCATAGGCACACACTTTTCTTCGAGTAATAAAGAAGGTAAAATAGTCGGCTTCCATGGAAGGAGTGGCACTTTCTTGGATGCTATTGGAGTTCATATGCAGCACTGGGTGAGCGACGATTTGTCTCATCAACCATATTCTCCTGAGAGAGGAGGCTTCAGAAATATCCTGAACAAAATGTACAAATGATGTGTGTATAATTATGCATGGGATCTTTGTACATATTGCAGTGCAGAAACTGCTAGCTTGTATAATAGGCTTCAGATGATGTTTGCTGTTTTTAATCAACTTTGTATTATGCATGTTTATGTGTACTGATCATCTAATCTGCATTTGTATAATAAAACTCGTATGATCTTGGTTTTGCAAAGGCTGCTCGCGCAGTTGATTCATATAAAATGCAACAATCTGCTTGCAATTGGTTGTTATCTAATCAAGATAAAATTAGATGAGAAACTTATGAGCTATGAAAAGTTATGTTAGTGTTGAACTTTGTACTTACAAGAAAGAATTAATGTTGGCGACAGGTAAGTTCAAGATAAGTGCTATCATAAAAGATGCAAGATCAGTAATCATTAATGGATCATACTTGCTTAGCCTCTTATAAGTTTGATAGTAAAAACTCAACCATCAAAAGATTCAGAACCAAGAGGGTGGGGCCTTGCCTTGGGCCTTTGCGCCTGGTTATAAGAATAAAGTATACATAACCATTATTATTTACGCTATGTTTGGTTTGTTCTCTTAAGCTTTATTTCAGTTCATTTCAACCCAAATCAGTAAATCAGAACATGCCCTTAGTTCATCTTATTTAAGAGCTTTATGAAGTGCTATTACTAATTTTAGAACTTTATGAAATAATCCGTATTATTAGTTTATATTCGTTCAGAAAAAATAAATTCAAATTAAATTGAAAAAATAAATTCAACTTAGATTAGATAAAGCAAATATAGCCTAACTCACAAATTCACAATAATAATTGGTAAAGATTTTTTGAACTAAAACAGCTCGATTCGAGCAGTATTTGAAATAAACGACTTGAAATGAAATGAAATTAAGATCAACGTCTTATATCATATAGTCGTATTCGTATTCCCTAACACGGAGATAAAGTTTTTTTAATTTTTTTTTTTTTTTTTTGGTGCAACACGGAGATAAAGATAATGTACTGATAAGTAATAAGCAATTTTTTTGTCCCAAGGAAAGATAGATGGAACTAAAAAAGATAGTGCCCATCCCTCCAAACTAAGATAGAGAGGATTCCCCGCCACAACCTTAATTGTCCAAATCTCTTCATCATCTTCAAACTTGAACAAATTTTTGAATACCCAGAAAAAAAATTAGGATTACCCATTTCAATTTTTGAAGCAATAATTCAGAAAGATTTAAATTTGTTGTTCTTCAATGGAGAGCTTAATCATCCCCTGCAAATCCACCCCTCCTACTATACCAGTCTTTTCTGATTTTTCTCACAATCCCATTAAATCAACTCTTTCTCTTTCTAAAACCCATCAACCATTTCCCTCAAAAATCCCAAATTTTGCTCATTTGAATCATCTTCTCAAGATTGGTCATTTTAAGGAAGCTATAATTGCTCTGGATTCTATTTCAGAAAATGGTTTTAAGCTTAATTCTAATGCATTTTTACAGTTGTTAGATTGTTGTATTGAACTTAATTCAGCTGAATTAGGGCGTGAATTGCATTCTAGGGTACACTTAGTTCAGGATGTTTGCCCCTTTGTTGAGACTAAATTGGTTAGTATGTATGCTAAATGTGGGTGTTTGAATGATGCTCGTAAGGTGTTTGATGAAATGTCTGAGAGAAACTTGTTTAGTTGGTCAGCTATGATTGGGGCTTACTCTAGGGAGCAAAGATGGAGTGAGGTGGTTGGGTTGTTTGGTTTGATGATGAAAGAGGATATTTTGCCTGATGGGTTTTTGTTTCCTAAGATTTTACAAGCTTGTGGGAAATGTGAGGACTTTGAGACTGGAAGATTGATACATTCGTTGGTGATTCGAAGTGGGATGAGTTCGTGTAAGCGGGTTATTAATGCATTGTTGGCTGTGTATGTTAAGTGTAGAAAAATGAGTTTGGCTAGGAGGTTTTTTGAGGAAATGGATGAGAGGGATATTGTTAGTTGGAACTCAATGATATCCGGATATTGTCGTACAGGGGAGAATGTTGAGGCGCATAGGTTACTGAATATGATGTTTGAAGAGGGGATTGAACCTAGCATGATAACGTGGAACATATTAGTTACTGGTTACAATCAATCAGGTAATTGTGATGCTGCATTGGAACTCATCAACAAGATGAGAGGTTTCGGAATGATCCCTGATGTTTTTACCTGGACCTCAATGATCTCAGGCCTTGCACAGAACAATAGGGTAGTTGAAGCATTAGAACTTTTCAGGGAGATGCTTTTGGTTGATGTTCATCCAAATGAGGTTACCATAGCTAGTGCAGTCTCTGCCTGTGCATCTGTGGAATTTCTTGAGAAGGGGAAAGAGCTTCATTCAGTTGCTGCTAAAATGGGTTTTTGTAGCAATGTTTTAGTTGGGAATTCACTTATAGACATGTATTCAAAATGTGGAGAATTTGAAGCAGCACGCAAGGTCTTTGATTTGATGTCTGAAAAAGATGTTTATACATGGAATTCAATGATAGGAGGCTATTGTCAAGGTGGTTATTGTGGAAAAGCCCATGAACTGTTAATGAGGATGCAGAAATCAGATACATCACCCAATGTTGTGACTTGGAACATTATAATCTCAGGTTACATCCAAAATGGAGATGAAGACCAAGCCATGGAGATCTTTCAGATGATGGGGAAAGCAGGAATAGTAAAGCCTAACACATCATCATGGAACTCTCTTATATCTGGTTATCTGCATATGGGGCGCAAAGATGAGGCACTAATGATCTTCCGACAAATGCAATGTTTTGGTTATCGACCCAATCCAGTTACAATTTTGTCAATTTTACCTGCTTGTGGTAATCTAATAGCAGCAAACAAGGTGAAAGAGATCCATGCTTGTGTACTGCGTGGAAATTTAGATTCCCATATCGCTATATCAAATTCATTTATTGACGTTTATGGCAAGTCAGGCAACCTTGCTTACTCGAGGTCTGTATTTAACTGTATGTCATCAAAGGATATCATCACTTGGAACTCATTTATCGCTGGTTATGTTTTACATGGCCGTTCAAATGATGCACTTGAAGCCTTTGATATGATGACAAGGGAAGGATATAAGCCTAATAGAGGTACTTTTATAAGTCTTATACTTGCATGCAGTCGTGTAAAATTGGTTGAGAAAGGGAAGCAAGTTTTCAGGAGCATGACCAAAGATTACCACATTGTGCCTGGTTCTGAACATTATGCAGCAATGGTAGATTTATTTGGCAGTTCAGGTAGGCTTAGAGAGGCAATTGAATTCATTAATTGCATGGAGACGGAACCTGATTCAGCTGTATGGGATGCATTGCTGACAGCAAGTCGATCCTGTGGTAACATTGCTTTGACAATCCATGCAGGCGAACATTTGCTTAAATTGAACCCTGGAAATGGTGTAATCCACTATTTGCTTTCACAGGCATATATGGCATCTGAAAGATCTGTCAACACTCTAGAGCACAGGGCACTTGGAAATTTGGATTTGAAAAAACCTTGTGGGTGCAGCTTGCTTGAATTGAAAAATCAGGTGTATCAGTTTGTTAGTGGTGACCGTTGTACTTCAGGTTTGAGCGCTATTTCTTCTTGGCTAAAGAGTATTGAAGAGAATATTGAATTACCTGACTCTGAAAGTATGCACTATGTACATGAAGAAGATTTTGAAGAAGTTAGTGGGTTACACAGTGAAAAGCTTGCCCTTGGTTTTGCTCTTCTCAACACAGATTTTAAAGTAAAATGCATAAGGATTGTGAAGAACTACCGAATTTGTGAAGACTGCCATTGTACAGCTAAATATATTTCTTCAGCATATGGTTGTGAAATATTATTAAATGATACAAAGTGTTTGCATCATTTCAAAGAAGGGCGATGTTCTTGTGGGGATTATTGGTAGTGTAGATAACAATGACTGGCAACCAATTTTATTCGTGGATTTGCTGACAATTTGTAAATATGTAGTGAACCAGATTTCTTTTGGCTGGACAGGAATCTTAACGATGTGTAGTTTCTGAAGATAAGACATTTTTTTTGCATCATATGGCACTTACATATAAATAATGAAATGATCCACATTAAGTTCCAACAATATTGAACAACCATTCTTATTAGTTTTCATATGTTTCTGACCTGTTATTTGCTTGGAGTTATATCTATTTACATCTCAATCAATTCAATCTTGTGCAAGTTTTGAACTGTCTTGACTCAGAAGTGCTCAGATTTTTGTCTCAGCACCCTGATTGTTGCTCTTTCTGTTGCCTGTAAAATGCCTCTTTTCCATAAATTTTTCAGGTTGCTTAATGCAAAGCCAAGGGCTTGAGGATGAATTCTCTTCCAGAAGCATACCCACCCATCATTGGCACTATGGTACAGAAAGATGTCAGTGGAATTTCCATTTGTAAATATTGCTTGTCTTCTGCGTTCTTAATGCACATGAAAGAAATGTGGCTCCGATTGCTTGTTTCCCTAAATCATGTTGGAGGGGCAAGGAGCAGGTTAGAACTAACTACTTAAGTTGTGAATCTTTTTCTTCCCGCTCTCTTACTTTGCAGTTTGAACTTTAAGATAATACATGGTACAAATTCTGTGAATTTGATGTGTCCAATATGTGTTGAAAAGTGAATTTGAAGGTTTAACTTATATTGTACCAGGTATTTGTTCTTCATAGTTATGCTAGTTACTTACTCTCAACAAATCTAAGTGGATTCATTCGTGTAACATTTGCTACATTATTTTTTGGATTGACTCAATTTTTGGTCTATGGTTTGCTTTGGGTGTATTACATTGTAATGTGAGGCAATTTTTGTTCTGTACTTTCCATTCTCAGTTTTTTTTTTCTTCTCTCATGATTCTTGCTTCTATGATCTTTTAATTAAAAATCATTTAAACTTTAACCATGTTTTACACAATAGAGAGTTCCAATTTATATGTTACAACCTGGAATTTTTTTATCTTTGAGCATCCTATGTCTATTTAAATTCATTTTTATATCATTTGCCATCTTTAAGAAACAGTATCTGATTCTCTAGATTTGATTGATGATTTAAAAATTATGTGATATTTCCTATTTGTCAAAATTATGAAGCTAGAATGAGGCTTATAGTTGCATGAGAATCATCAAGACCATTCTTTTTGTGCAATTTAGTGTAAGGGGCTTTCGGATATATGTCAACGTATAACCTTTTCTGTAAGAGGAATACTGACTGACCTTTTTCTTCTTCTGTGGCTTAGCAGGGAGAAGGATTGGAAGTTAGAGTGATAGACAGCTTTCAGCCTTTTTATAACAAGCTCAATTTTTTTGGCTTACTACTTGATCAATTTGATTGAACTAAAATTGACTGTTGGGCTACAAAATGAATCATGTGTGACACTGAGAGTTTGATACGATAATGTGTCTGATAGATCCTGAGCAAAGTGAAGAATGGCATTCCTTCTCAGTCCTGATCCACCTAGAGAGACTTAGTCGCCTACGAAGAATATTGCAATAAAGTCATGAACAAAAGCTGGCTTCACCACAGGTCACTTAATTGGCCACATTTTTGTTGCATGAACAATTCTGTCACATTCTGAAGCCTAAGTAACAGCAATGCTGAATCCCCCTGTCCTGTTATACAGCAATGTTATTTCTCTGGTGGGATCATAGTGAGCTTACACTCAGGACTATTAAATTAGTCTCTCAATTATTATTTTTCTGTCAATAAGATTTATTGTTGATTTTACTGTATGTGTTTATTGTGCGCCATTGTCAATAAAAAATTAAGATAAAGATATGACCGTTCTAAGTGCAGAATGCTTCTCTAATCTAAAGCAATTCCTGAATTAGTTCCTTTTGAATCTGATGCTCTTACTTTCATCCCCCCTCTTTTAAAGTGGGTGATAGAATTAGCATCTTCTGAATTTTTCTGAATTGTTTCTGGGAATTTGCCATATTGGAATCAGTTCTGTAGGTATTATAAATTCTTTTGTATGCAGCTCATTGTAGAAACACCAACAAATTGATAAGCTGGTTCATTGCTTTCTAGCAGTAGTTCAGCATTGAAAAATGGTAATTAGACTAACCACTGGCTTTAACTTCTTTGTGTAATTTGTTTGTCTTTCAGTATAAGAATTTAACCTTAATGGCTCATTTAAATTTTTCGTGATGATTCTCAGGATAGAGAAAAAAAGCCAGTTGCTGTTGGGCCATGGGGTGCTCAAACTGGATCTAATTGGGATGATGGAGTATACACAACTGTAAGACGAATACTAATTACACATGGTGCTGGTATTGACTCCATTCACATTGAATATGATAAGCAAGGACATCCAGCATGGTCAGATAAGCATGGTGGAACTGGAGGCTATAAAACAGATGAGGTTTGTCACAACTATCTATTATTGAGTAAACACTGTATCATGAATATATTTTTTTTTTTGTTTTTTTTTTTTTCTTGTTTCTTTTAAAATTCTTATATCTGATTGTTTAGAAGTTTGAAGGGGGAGGAACAGGAGGGGAAGGGAAATAAATACTGACTTGCATAAAACTGAAATATTTGCTTGAATATAGAGTTCAACTGACTATTTTCCATTCTACAGATAAAACTTGCATATCCAGAAGAGTTTTTGACTTCTGTCCATGGTTACTATGGGCCCTTATATCATGGTGGCCCTCTCTGTGTTCGATCACTGACCTTTGTCAGCAATGAAAAAACACATGGACCATTTGGTGTGGAGCTGGGAACATTCTTTTCCTGCCCAAAGGTTGGGGAAAAGATCATTGGTTTCTACGGTAGATGTGGTTGGTTCCTAGATGCCATTGGAGTGTATCTGAAGCCTTTTGATAAGAAGCCTGTACCTTATTCACAAAACTATGTTTCTAACGGGGCTGATAATTCCGGTTACTCAGTTATACATGGAAGTTTAGGGAAGGATTATGATATAGTGCTTGCTATAAAACAGAGGGAAAACTTCGGTAATGCTCCTGCTCCACCAAAAATAAGGGAATTGGACTCCAATACTTCACCATTAACATTCTCAAGACAAAGTTCACGTTCTGAGTCTTCTGACTCCTCTGATGTAGAGAGTAAAGATAAGGTGGGAAACATCTTTCAGGAACAATTATTCTGTTATATTCAGACATCATTCAATGCAGTTATATATGAATATTCAAACATCATTCAATGCAGGTGTTTGCCCCTACTCCCCTTGTTGATAAAAAGCTCGCAGGTCTTGTGACTCATGGACCCTGGGGTGGTAATGGAGGAACTGCATTTGATGATGGAACGTACACTGGCATCAGGCAGATTATCATATCTCGAAATGTTGGTATTGTCTATATGAAAGTGTTATATGAGCAGAAAGAGGAAGCTGTATGGGGAAGAAGAAATGGAGGGACTGGTGGATTCAAAAAAGACAAGGTAAAGTTTTCACCTGTGTTTTCAATTTGCAACTATGTCAATGTCTGGACTAATGGAATCAGATTCAATACATGTTGGTATTTGGATCATAACCGACAAGTCAAAATGACTTGTCAGCTTCTTTTTTTGTACTGACCATATGTTTTGTGTTGTATTGCATTGCACCTTGGCAGATAATCTTTGATTATCCTTATGAAATCTTGACACATATAACGGGATTTCATGGCCCTACTATGATCAGTTCTAGCATCATTAAATCACTCACATTCTATACCACGAAAGGAAAATATGGACCATATGGTGAAGAGCAAGGTGTGGCCTTTACCTCCAAATCGAAGGAAGGGATGATTGTGGGCTTTCATGGGCGAAAGGGTCTTTTCCTGGATGCCATCGGGGTTCATGTTAAAGAGGGGAAAGTAATACCACAAGTGCGCCCTCCTTTGCCTTTGAATGACAATAAACCTGCTACTAAACCTGCTATAGAAGGGAATCCCTTGTGGCCTAGCAAACCTATGGTTGCACGAGGAGCACTAACAGAAGAGGTATTACTCCTTGGTTCAACATTCTATCTCCTCTTTTGTGTACTTTGAGTTGCAAATCACAGGTTTGGAAACCTAGTAATTTTTTATTTATTCTAATTCATATGTTTTAGCCTGCTCACAAGATTGTAAAAGAACCAGCACCATGTGGACCTGGACCCTGGGGCGGTGATGGAGGGAAGCCTTGGGATGATGGAGTCTTCACTGGAATTAAACAGATTTTTCTGACAAAATCTGAAGTAATTTGCTCAATACAAATTGAATATGATCGAAATGGACAGTCAGTTTGGTCCATTAAACATGGCGTTAACACTGGCACCAAGACACATCGGGTATAATGTCTTTAATCCTCTTACAAGTTTCTTGAAATTTATTCTGAGTCATTTGATGTTAATTTTTTCTCATCATTGTCTTGCAGATCAAACTGGAGTATCCAAATGAAAGCCTTACCTGTATATCAGGTTACTATGGTCCAGTTACCAAGGATGATCATCCCAAAGTCATCAGATCGTTAACTTTCTATACTAGTCGAGGAAAGTATGGTCCATTTGGCGAGGAAACAGGAACGTTCTTCACATCAACAACTACCGAAGGAAAAGTGGTTGGCTTCCACGGAAGAAGTGGCTCATACTTGGATGCTATTGGTGTTCATATGCAGCACTGGTTAGGAAATTACAAGCAGGCAAAACCTTCTCTGTTCAACATGTTTGGCTGAATAAGTGAATAACTATGATTTGATGTCTTCTTCGATAATACAGTATACAGTACAAAGTAAATGTAAATCAAGGCAGATTATTGCGAACCTTTGGTTTCCCTGGGAAATCGTTGAGAAGACAATTTTAGATTGAATTGAAGACGACTTTAGATTGAATCATTTGGATTCTTAATGTACTATTTTGTTTAAGGATTGTTTAGTGTGATTCTTGATTTCTTGTTGGACTATGTTTTTGGAAGGAAATTCTTAATGAACTAACTTTGACCGAGTATAGGACTAGAATTGTGGAATATTACAGCTTGATTATGAATTGCAAAAAACCAACTCTGTAATGCCAGTAGATGATGCAAGCAAGATTAGAGCCATGAATTAGTACATTTGATGTGGTCATGCATTTATGAATTGCTAGAGTTGTCATTTGTTAATCAGGCGTGATTTTGGCAAGATTAGATAGTTGTCAATTTAGCCGTAAACTACCAAAATGGTCAAAGTAAAATATGTGAATAATGTAAAAGCGCGAAATAGGCGCCCAAATAGCAACCGAGGGATGGAAGGAGTTTAAAGTTGTACGGAAGAGTAGTATGAAGTTTATATACCTTCATGCCATAAAAAATTATAGCAGGTGGGTGTTTTCTTTTACTATTTGAGCCAGTTACTCAAATTTGGGCCAAGCCCAAATAGCATGAAATTGACCCAAATAACCTATCCCCAAATCTGATCCATAGCCTAATTGGCCAAGGGCTGAATTAGTTGGGTCCAATAAGCCATAGTCATCATGGGTTTGAAATTTTATTTTTATTAATTAATTTGGTGTAAAGAGAAAAGTAAAGGACAAAAAAAATTAATAAGAATAAAAACTTCAGTAATATTTAGAATTATCCTTAATATTTTTAACTAATTAAACTAGTTGATGAAGCACTTGTTATGAAAGTTTGTGACTTATATGCACTTCGTTACATTATGCATGTGTACATGATGAAACTTTGTGACTTTTATTGACTAATAAAACTAACTTTTGAATTGGTAAAGAATTAAATAGATTAAATTTGAAAACTAAGTTTCTTTTTTGTATCACTTCCTAACTTAGCTTGTACATTCCTAACTAAGCTAACTATAGAGAATTACTCTTCTCATTTCATATCATATTATCAAAACAAACTAATTATACACAATGTTTTCATTTGTTTATGTATCATGCACCACACTAATAATGTACTCATACTCATTATCTAAATATACAAATATATTATTACGAGTAATATTTTATGAAAACTTGGACATAGTTTTATAATTTTAAAAGACGGTTAAAAAATAGAGAAGTATTGGGTAAATCACAAATCGTACTATTCTTTTTGCTTCATATAAACTTTAAGAAAATTAAAAACTTTATAGGAAGAAACAATTTAAAGTATATGAGATAGAGAGAAAGAAGAGAATCTAATCTCTAAAAACCAAAGTATACAAGCAAGGGTGTCAGAATAATGCAAAAATGATGCGGATTCTCCTACTCTCAACCTCATCCTATATTTATAGCATATGGACCAATCTTTATACTTTAGTAATCCCTCAAAACTAAGTAAAAAAAATCTATTTTAATACAAGTATTTTCTTAATTAATTCAATATATTAAAAAAAGGGAGAAATTGGATATTTTGTAAGATATTGTATGCTGTAAAGTTTAATATAAATTTTGTGAATTATTTTAAGGGGGAAAAAAGAAAGTTAATTAAACAAGAAACTAAGAGAATTAAACATAACTAATCCACTATTAGATGTTAATGTTGCCTTGTAAGCAAAAAACTTGTATAAAGTAAAGACCTTTAACAATGTAAAGCCGTAGAAACTGGTACCCAATCGGAATCCAAATCTATCTTTCAACCCTTTTTTGGTTTTTCAAAAAAGTTTAGTATCTTGTACTACTCAAACACTCATTTGTAGTACTACATTAAAGTTGTAAGCTAATTAGTTAGGAGTTCTAAGAAGATGCTCTAATTAAAGTTTAGTACATCAATTATCACATGTACTACATATTAAAGTTTATAATGTTGGATTTCTTACCAACTAATTACACTTTTTATGTACCAACTTTTGTTGAAATTTGAGTTACTTGTGGTGTATTAGTGGAGTGGTGGGATGTGCCTAGTGTTAAGCTAAGTATCCCACAAATGCACAAAGTAAGTACAAGCTCTCGCTCCAAAATGAAATACAATACATATGAACAATCATCGACGGTTCTCATTTTAATAATTTAATTATATTTGCCTGATTGAAAAATAAAGAAATTAGCCGAATTACTGGCCTACTCATTACGGCGATGTTATGTCCTAAAATCAATTTGTAAGGATCGGGAACACTTTAGTTAGACTATAAAGTTAAGGTTAGTAGTTGCCTTCTTGGTTTCATCTTGGTCTAGAAGTAACACGTAGGGCATCGGATCACATCATAACCTATACTCTTCTATCAACTTCCCCTCCTCTATTACAATTTCCTTAATCGTTATCAACTCATCCCATAACTTAGAATAAAAAATATCATATTATATTCTTGCGATGCATGTTAATATATCGAATTATTTTTAAACGTGATAAAAACCTTAGACACAAAGAAAGAATCAACGTGTTAAATTAATAGCAAACCTATTGTGCTCTATTTCCTATATAGTATCATTGTCATAGTAGAAAATTGAATATGACTCATATAGCATATAATAGTTGAATAATATGCACCATAATTCAAAGAAGAGTGGTCCTTCGATAATTTTTTCATTTTCAACCTTATTAGGGAGATTAGGTGTGACGAATTTAGTTACTTTAGTTCATTTCATTTATGCATATTAACAAAGTAAGGAAGTACGTACATAATTTTTGTGGTTCATCACGACTCTTTTTAAAAGATGCTTAGCTTACGTGGGTGATGGTTTTCAATATGACGTACTTTAAAAAATGGTAAGCAAATGCATGTTACAAGTAGTTTGGCAATAGTAATTATCATGTCAATTTACGAATGTGGATGTCTAATCACTTGCCTTTGTTGACAAATTTTTGGGAGATACCGAAAACATGATAAAAGTCTCGACTATATTTAAAAATCTTTGTGCCTCTCTATACAACATTAGGAAAAAAAATCATGTTATCTAAGAATCTAAATTATTACTGTAAAAAATGGGCTGATTAGTTAAATTTTGTAATGATGTTGGGTATATTAACCTCATAACAACAAGAGACACATATAATTTTTGTGAGATGATCGATTGAGTTGTTTTATTAACCTCTTAATTAGTCTTCACACATTCAAGTGCTCAAAGTTATACACATATTTCTATTTGTTTGTCTCATATTTCATTTAATTTTGAGTGATCTAAATTGTCTCATTTTCTTATATAATACTGAAATATATCTCTATTATTATTTATCCACTAACTTAAACTCGTAAAAGTGAAAAAAACGAATACAATAATAACAAAGAGAATAAGAACTAAGGATTCGGAGATCAGATCTTGAATTCAATTGATGCATGATAATTAAAGAACGAGGAGCCAAGACAGGAAGATGCTATATATGCTATTGCATGTACCATACATACAATAATATCCATGTAATATTCCTTCATAAAAACCTAAAACAAAGTGTAGATAAAAGCTAAACCACACATAAAGCTTCATAGCTAACAAAAACTGACTAGAAAAGATGATAAAGCCTGTTGATCTCTCCCATACAAGTAGCAATTTTGAGACATCCAATAGCATCTTTGTTATGACCCCATGATTGATACACTTCCAACTGTGGCCCAATTACTTAAGATCTTGTAAATCTTCATCTTCTTTCCTCTTTTGAACTTTCCAAGTGGTAAAATTTCCATTTTTAGTAATATTTTTCTTTAAAAGGTAGACAATTTTAGATATGGGAAATTATATATTCCTTTGAATTATTGCTACAAAGTTGGTCATGTGCATTTATGATCAATATCTTGTGTATGTGTATAGTTCATTATTGTTGCAAAAACAAAAATACAAATATATATATATATATATATATATATACACACACACTTCCTCCGTTCTTTTTTTATTGCACCATAAGGGATTTCACGCTTGCCAATGCATTACTTTAGCTATCAATATCTTCAATTATACTTTTGTAAAAATTATAAAAAATTGATATTTAATTTGAAAAGTAGAGTTCGATACGAATCTAACTGGATCCCACATGACTATATTTTTGCTAATGTATAAATCACAAATGATGGTCAAAGAAGATTAAGTGAATAGTGTAAAAGTCCTAATGGTGCAATAAAATAAAAACGGAGGAAGTATTATGAAAAATTATATATATATATATGAAAAATTATGGCCCTCAAGAAAGCCTAGCTAACAACCATATGGGTCAACTTCTTAGGATGAGGGTGGAGATAAAGAAAAAAAACCATATATTCTCTATGTCATGCTATATTCTCTTTTCCCTATCTCTTGTCATGTGGATAATGTTCAAGGGTGCAACAAAGAAGAGATTGCTTAGCTTATCCATGTCTAAATTATTCTTCTAGCTAGCATGCATGCACCTAGCTAGATTGGGTTCCATACTATTGCTAAAGCTTGTACTATGTTGTCGATGTATGCATCTATCTTTCAATTCGCCGCACGTATATAGCATATAGTGGGATTCGATCTCATGTTCAAGTCATGGAGCCAATACTAGTTATACCTACACAGTGTCAAGTATTTCTTATAAGATCTTTATTTTAAGATCTTTTACTTCAACATAATTAAAAATTACTAAATTTGTGAGTCCATATACATAGACAATAACAAGAAGACTTGCAATATGGAGTTAAGGATTTAACTTAGCTTGTTTGTGTTGAAGGACCAACTCAACCAAAAGTTTAAGCTGATGAAATGATAACAAAGAGTGGATGAAATGATGCCCGTATAAATTACCCTACAACAAGAGCAATTAAAGCATAGGCCAGTCGTAACTTTATGTAGATTTAGCTTGTCTTAATGTTTTTTCACACTTTGATAGCTCATTATGCAAATAGGTTCAAATTAGATAAGTCAATTTTAACCAATTATAAATATAAATTTCTTTAATATTATGTAAATTTGTAGTAATATAATATCAAAACATTAACTAATATATAATTTTTATTAATCATTTCTTTGTCTAGCTTGTAAAACTCTTTCTCATATATATTGATTAGCGCACCCTAATTTAGGTAATTAACTACATTAAGTGTTCAAGATCAATAACAAACATCAAATGGTGCTAGTGCAACAAGAATAATAATATTTTCGTATTGTTTAAATGGATTTATATATGTCAAACCAATAGCTAATTCATTAAAAATAACTATCACAAGTTCAATAAACGTAGAAAATTTCAAAGTTGTATGTTAAAACAAGCAAGATCAACCAAATTTGTAAGAGGGGCTCACGACGTTGACTGATTTGTCAAATTTTAGTCTTACGAATTTGAAAGACTATTTCAAATGAACTGTTATTTTCATTGCCTTTGCATTTTCTGAGAAAAAGGTTTGGATAAGGTGTCACAATTTTCTTAGCTAAGTCCTAGCTAACAAGCATTATAGAAAATTGTTTATTATTGCTATTTGCTAATGTAAATCTCTAGAATACTGGTCAGTTTGCTCAATTATTGCAAGCTTATCGAAAACACTTGACTCGTCTATTATTGTGCGACTTGTGTCATTCGGATATACGTTTCAATTATTATATCGTACTTATATGAAATTCTAAATTCTAAATTCATACAATAAACGTAGTAAAACTTATATCAACTTGACAACTGTTATTGGTCATGAAATTTACTTGCATGAACACCAAGCCTTAATTTAGTCACATTTTTAACTTAACTAGGTTAGAAAATTGCCCAAAACTTTGGCCTAAAATGGACGAACTTAGAGTTTGTTCACTTCAACTTAATTTCAGTTCAATTCAGTTCAGCTCCAATAAGTTTAGTTCAGTTCAGTTCAATTCCTAATTTCCTTCTCTCATAAAATATTCAGTTAGTTTAGCTCCAATCAGTTCCGTTCATTTTAACTTAGTTCAGTAAATGTGAACAAGTCCTTAATTGCCTAGACCCAGACGGACCATAATCAGATATAATCTCTCTTATCTAGCATTATATGTGTTTATGACAACTCTTACCCTTCCTCTCTAATGATGGCTACCAACCCGAAAGATTAACCACCATACATATATTCTAATATCTACTCCAGATGTTTACTCTAGAGTTAATTAAACATGTATTATTATTATGCAAAGTCACGTTAAAAGCAACATACACATTCATCATTCACATATAAACCTAATCAATTAAAAAGGTAAGTCAAATAAAATAATAAGTGCCTTAATACTGAAATATCACTATGATTTCTCATGAAAGCCACCATGCAATGCAAAAATTGAACTTTGGTATCCTAAAAAAGCAAACACGTAAAATAAATAAGAGTTCGTACAAATAAAATACTCCGTAAAAAGACTTGGTAAATGTCCACTTAAAAAGTCAATAGTATATGGTGTGTTCACATTTGACTTCCATCATATGATATAAAACCGTGGTCAAAGCATAAAAACTATTGGGACCAAACTTTAAATTATTTTCCTTTTTAGTCACGCAAGAAATGTTACACGGCACACGTTTGATTTAATAGTCAAATGCAACTAGTAACAAATTATATGCATCGTTGGTAGTTTGGGACGGCATTAAACTAATTTTGTAGCCCCCACTAATAAGAGTGTTCTATTCACAAATTTACAATCAAATTACTAAATTTGGCCGCCTTGTAATCTAAAGCTAGATTTTTTTATGTCCAAACATTATCAATTTATAGTGTCTTCTACCTCGTGTAAGTGTGTAACTACTAATTATTAATTAAATTAATTATATGCATCACATTGAAGCATCTTTGGAGTATCCACATTTTAATATATAATATAAAACTCTAGATTAGTTATAATTTTCGAACATCTATTTAGACTTTTAAGTCTTTTTTTTTTTTGTGTATTCAAGTATATAATGCTGCATAAAATGTCGATATATAATCATTTTTTTTTTTTGTTTATCATATGTCATCATACAATGTTGCATCAAGATGTTATAGCAGATTTTGGATCAATAAAAGACATCGAGAGTCAAGATTTGAACATATCAACTCTATTAAATTTAAAGATATTTTTAAATAAATGTAGCCTAGTGGACCCATTAACTTGCTACCAAATGGTACAAGTAGGTTGTACATCTAATTTAAATTGGTTTAGTTAAGGATATCTTAATTCAATTATATACAAAATCAAATTCGATATCTTCTTTTAAATTCCTAGTTCCAATCATTCTATCAACTTAAGATAAGTTTCAAATTTCATACATACTACAATACTATTAAAATCATCACAATACATCTCCAAACATCATAAAACAATAATCCTATGTAAAAATAGGCATACGACTGTTACTTCAGACCGAACGATGACTATATATATTCGTACCATCCAAGATTCGGTCCTCCCCCAACATTATACATCTATACATGTAAATTGCATCCAACATAAGTACATAACACTTCTAAGATCATTTCATGTTGGTCGACTTCTAACTTCTAAATTGTAAATCTAAATTCTAAAGTCTGTCATTTTAACACACCACTCTCCCACGTGAACTCCTACTCTGCATGTGACCCCACTTTAGATCCTCCGTATCCAATCTCTGGACCCCACTCTCCTCTCTTCATTCTCTTTCCTTCCTTCCACGTGTCCTCCCTTCCTCCCCAACACGTGACTCCCCACGTGTCCTCTTCTGTCCTATATATATTCACTACCAACACCCCCCATTTTTAATCTTGCCATTTCATTTATAGACTTCTCTTCCTTTTTTTTCTTAAAAAAAAAAAAAAAAAAAAAAAAAAAAAAACAGAAAAACAAACAAACCTTCTGAAAAATCTGACCCATTATTATTTTCTCTCTCCTCATCTTCCTCGTTTCTCTCAATCCAATATCAGAATCTCTGCATGTTGTTTCGTTGCCTAAATCTTTAAAGTGTTACTTATTATCTTATTACGCCAACAGATTTTCTTTTCTTCCCCTTTATATATACCCCTCTTAAACACTTCTTTCTTAAATTAAACATCAAACAAAATTAAAGATTAGAGAGAAAATTTTTAAAAAAATGGCAACAAGGTTGTTTTTGATTGCAATAGCAATATACAGATTGATAGTTACGGTGGGGCTAACAATGTTAGGCCCCACCGAATTACTCCACTTCAGCACGGACCGTGCTGAGGTGGAGTCGGCGTCCGTGGATTTCGGGCGCCTTACTCGGACGGAACCCGTAGCCGTGTTCCGTCCGAGGTCCGACGTTGACGTGGCGGATCTCGTTAAGACCGCCACGTCAACGTCGGGGTTCACCGTGTCTGCCCGTGGACATGGACATTCCATAAACGGGCAGGCGCACACGGCGGACGGGGTGGTGGTAGAGATGGGGAGAAGGAGGGATGGTAGTAATGGGCCGAGTGGGCCCAAAGTGAATGTAAGAGAAGAGTATGTGGATGTGTGGGGAGGAGAGTTATGGGTGGATGTGCTAAGGTCTACATTAGAGTATGGACTCGCACCTAGATCTTGGACTGATTATTTGTATCTAACGGTTGGTGGTACTTTGTCTAATGCTGGAATTAGCGGTCAAGCTTTTAATTTTGGTCCTCAAATTAGTAACGTCTTTGAGCTTGATGTTGTCACAGGTAAATTTTTAATTACTACTATAATTAAAAATACAGTTTTTCATTTTTATTATGTTAATTTTAGTAATTATGATTAACTTTTGTTTCGTTTTTTTCACGTCGTTTTCACACTTTATTCACTCTTTTTTGCATGGAATTGTGCAAGAAATTTGACCCTTTTTTATTCATTTTTTGTATAGGAAAAGGAGAGCTCAAGACATGTTCTGAGAAAATAAATTCGGAGTTATTTCATGCCGTGTTAGGAGGTTTAGGCCAATTTGGTATCATCACTCGTGCTAGAATCGCCCTTGAACCTGCTCCACAACGGGTATTTATTTCACTCATTTCCCGTTGTTTCCCGTTGTCACGTTGATAGTGTAATTCAAGCCGATAACATGAGAACTAAACTAATTATTTGGTGAATAAAGATTGATAATGGTAAAGTGTACAAAAAATTATTATCAAATTATAATAATGTTTTTATAAAGGTGGGGTGTTTAGCAAATGGCAGTTGACATAAAGAAAGTGGGACACCATTTGTTAGTTACTCAAAAGGGAAGGGTTAATATTTTGCCGCTTAAACTAAGCCCAATGTCAAATTCTCCCTAAAAGTAAAACAAATAACACGACAGCACCGAAAGATAAAATACATTTTACTATACTAATTCAATCAATTCTTGCACTAATTTTTGTATTTTCTTAATTAATTATTGCTTAATTACAGTAATAAGCACTACTTATTAATTAATTATATATAATATGAAAAAAAAAATATATTAACCCTTTTTTCTATGATTTGTAGGTGAGGTGGATAAGAGTGTTATACTCCAATTTTACGGCATTTACAAAGGATCAAGAGTACCTAATATCGTTGCATGATAAACCAAGTAGTCAAAAATTTGATTATGTGGAAGGTTTTGTTATTGTTGATGAAGGTTTAATTAATAATTGGAGATCCTCATTTTTCTCACCGAAAAACCCCGTCAAGATTTCCTCCCTTGGTGCCTCTAACAATGGGGATGTCCTATATTGCTTGGAGATCACCAAGAACTACTTTGATTCTTCCGAATCGGTTGATCAGGTAAATTTTTTTCTATCACGTGATTAAATCTCGTCTGTATCATTTTTATAATGTTATGGAGCTAAACTTGTTTGCATTATTTATCAAGAAAAATATTATTGGTCGTCTAATAGTGTTAGTTGATTGGTCATATGGTTAAAAACAAAATATTGGTCATTAATTAGTTAGTATTAATTGATTGATTTGATTGAATTTCTTATTATTGATGTGATTGAATATATTGAGTGTGCCGTTATATTATATAGACAACATGTGACACTAGTTTAACACACATATACTAACGTGCATGGCATGAAGAGACATTTTATCCATATAATGTTGGTCTTGCTAGTTGGCAATTGATGGCTAACTAATTGGGGACACTAATTAGGCAGCTGTTTAAGTATATAGTCTTATTTTTGGTCTTTATTCTTAATATGGTCAAATTTGACGCATAAATGTATTGTCGTTTTTAGAGTTACATATACACATTAAATATACTCAATCTGTACGTATCTCTTTAAAATATTTTAAAATTATGACATAATTATGAGTTGATATGTATGTGTCTCTCAATATATTTTTTACATTAATGGCATAATTATGAATTGATCTATACGTATCTCTTAAAAATATTTTTAAATTTATGACATAATTTATGAATCATACCGTTTGATGTTGAATAATTTACTTTCAAATATCTTCTTGATTTATTTAGATAAAAATAGAAAAAAAAAATGCAATCTAATCTAGCTACTACCGTAAGAAGTATTCCTACCTAATGTATTATACTATTATACTCAATCCATATGAATTAATCAATCTAGTGACGTACACTCAACAAACTAAGGTAGCAAGTCTATAGAAGAAACATTATGGATGATTTGAAAAAATTACTAAGTCAAATTATCGTTACTTTTTCTTTCTTTATTTCACATGATCAAAAGTATAATTTCAACAAATATATGTTTATAATTTTCTCCTTTTAAAAACTTTATAGTCCTTCAATCGAGATCAGAAGTTAGGTTATCAAAAATATAAATTCACAAAATAAAGTAAAGATAAAGTGAAACTGTCTAATATATATATATAAGATCTAAAAATATCACCATTTTTCCCAAGATTCCTTTATTTTATTAATTTTATTTTTACTTAGCTTAGGTTACTTTCATCTTTCTTTGGCTGCATGCATGTGAGAAGATACCACAGCCACACCAAGAAAGATTTAAAGTTTAATTGAACTCAATTTTTTGAGTTATAATAAATCTCTAAAGATTTCTTAAAATTGTGACAAAATCACTTTAATTCATCAAAAAAATTGTTTTTAATTTCATTCTCTTAGGAATCTTAATTCTCTTTTTAAGTTGAACTTTTTTTTTATGCTTGTAAATTATTCTCTTAACTTTCTCAATACAATGGACCGTCAGTGCTTCAGTACCTTAGCTTTTAAGCATTTTTAGTGCATTGTTTCCTAACCTTTAAAATTTAATTTATTAGTAACTTATAAATATAATTGCTGTGGCTGGTCGGTAAAATCGTGTAACCCGTGACCGAGAAGGTTCCGGTGGCTCCTATACGTCACTGGAGTAGAGTAAAAACAACTAGCACAATAACAAGCAAAGAAATAGGGCAGTTTTGAGTATAAGATTGAGAAGAAGGTTCTTTTACATTATTAATAAGTACGTAGTTTATAATTAGTTAATTAAACAATAATTAAATTGTTACTTAAATCGTCACAAAATCTAAGCAGTCCACCTGCCAGATTATTCCCAATCTAGTCAGTCAGTCAGTCATTGTTGGCATGTATTAATAAATCATTAAATTAGTTGGAAAGAATCAAACTTATCTTCACTAAAGCAACTGTTTGGTAGCAGCTTTTGTGTTCTTACTTATACTATATAATTAAATACCTTACATTTCGTATTATAATTATATTATGATGTTATGTATACATTCTTGTAATTATTGGTGACATTTGTTTATAATAATAAAGTATTGCATTTATCATACACAATAATTATTAATTAAGTTGCTAATTACGTGCTAATTTTAATTTTGAACAGGAAATTGATGCATTATTGAAAAATCTTGACTTCATACCAGCTTCAGTATTCACAACCGATCTACCCTACGTCGATTTCTTGGACCGGGTTCACAAAGCCGAGTTGAAACTCCGGTCCAAGGGTTTGTGGGAGGTACCACACCCATGGTTAAACCTATTTGTCCCTAAGTCAAGGATTGATGAATTTGACAAAGGAGTTTTCAAGGGCATTTTGGGAAATAAAACTAGTGGACCTATTCTCATCTATCCCATGAACAAACACAAGTAAGCTCAATCTTTCCCTTTGTTACCTTCTCTATTTAAATTTGTGTACAATTTGTTTCTTCAATTATTATTGAAAGCTACTCTCCTCATAAATAAAAATATTCAGCCTCTGTTTCATATTATTTACAACGATTTGATATAGAGGAAAAATGTCTAGTCGTTGCAAAATAATATGTAACGGAGGTAGTATTTTATTCATCACTCTAATGAAGTATGATGATATTTTAAAACTTACTTCACATATACAATTAGTTGGTAAGTTGTTAACTCAAAACTTCGTCATAAAATTATTGTCCAATAGGTTTTTCATGTTACATGAAGCATGCATGTGGATATAATTTGACTGGAGAATTGACTCATAATGAAGTCATATTTTGATTTTGTTGATGTCTAATCAAAGATAGCATCATAGCAAATTGCTTACTATACATGATTCTTTCACGGTATATTTTTTGTGTATGCATGTGTGACATGTTGACATACTCCTAAGTATATATATTTGTAAGGGAATCAATGTTGTCATTGTGACACTGATTGCTTACATATTTGCTTACATATTAATACGATTATATATTATCACTATTATGTCACTCTATATTTTGCTTCCCTCTTTCACACTTGAACTAAACTACTTGCCACTACTCCACTAGCAATACCAAAGCCAATAATCACCTAACACTTCGGCAACTAACAGGGAGTCAAAATATCTAAAATTATCTTCAATCCTTACTAAAGACCTGTTCTCTTTAACTTAATTTCAATTTAGTTCACTTTTTAATTTCCTTCTCTCATAAACAATTCAGTTCAGCTCAATTCAGTTTAGTTCAGTTCAGTAAATCAGAATAGGCCATAAGCCAACACATATTGTTACTCTGTATTGATTGTATTTGATCGATAAATATGTCTAGTGTTATTAGCTGTCTAACTTGCTAAGTAAATTGGAGTTATCAATCTTATATGGCTAAAAGCTAGCTTACCTTTTTTTTTCAATTAAATATAAACCTTTTAGTGTAATTGAGTTGATTCAATTAACTATTATAGTTTTGGATCTAATCTTAGTACAACATAAACTAATAATCTCCAGCTGTGTAATAATGGAGTTTTTGTCTTGTTTCTATTCAAATATAGGGAGATTGAAGCCAATGATTAACAAAAAATAAAAGAAATTAATAATGGTGCTTGAGATTGTTAATTAACAAGAAACCAAGAGGCCCCAAGAAATTAGTTAATATATTAAACTTAAAATTAATTTAGATGAAACAAGAAGTGCCAGTTAGGATAAGAAAAGGGCTGCTCTTTTTGTTGATAGAAACCCAACAAGTAAGAAAGGGCAAACACTGTTTCTGCAAGTGGGGAGATTCTCTTGTCAGAAGATCTTCATATGACCCACTTAGGTTTCATGTCCTTTTTCTAATTAACATGTAATAATTCCTAAAACATTTGCCAATCTTTGTACCATTGAATTCCAACCACCCTTCAACCCTTCTCTTTTTGGGTCCCTCTTCCCTTAATCCAAATTATACATAATGTAAATCAATGCAATAATAATAATAATAATACTCTAATTAACTAGTGTATGTTGTTTGTTATTTGTTTGATTTGAATAAGTTTGATTGATTTTCTCCTAGATCTTAACCTTGTTTGTTGTTTGTGGTGTAGGTGGGATGAAAGGACTTCGGTCGTGACACCAAATGAAGAGGTGTTTTACCTGGTTGCCCTGCTTAGGTCGGCACTTGAGAATGGGGAAGAGACACAAACCCTAGAATACTTGACCGATCAAAACCGAAGAATTTTGAAGTTTTGTGAGGAGGCGGAGATTGGTGTTAAGCAATACTTGCCTCACTACACCACACAACAAGAGTGGATTAACCATTTCGGTGACAAATGGGATCATTTTTACAAAATGAAGATGGAATTCGATCCTAAGCGTATATTAGCAACCGGACAACGCATTTTCGAATCAATTCTTGACGTTAATGATGTTGCTTTGAGATGACTAAGCCAGCATCAGATCATTATCCAACATTTAGTCAGATTAGTAACAACAATTAAGCATGACATAGCTAGGTTGCTGACTTGAATATATAGTTTTGTACATACAATTAATTAGGGATTAGTCGAATAGGGATTTAACAAAGTATTTAAGTAAAAATGGTACGATTCTCATCAATTTATGATATTTCTTTTTTTCACGGAACATAAGATCGATTTCCCATACAATGATTGTACAACCATGGAATAGTAGCTAGCTAGTTAGATTGTAGGAAGTTAAAAAAAAGTGTTACATGAAATTGATTGATGTATGGACGAACCAAAAATATGATATTGCTATAATTAAATTGGTATGGGCATATATATGGCACCTTCTGAGTATTTGTTAAGGCATCCAGGTCCAGGCCACTGTCTTTTGTTTTTATGAAACTCAGTCGGTAGCAGGCTTTGCTAGTATCTTCATAAACTTAGAGGGGGGCCTCTTTCCATCACACAACTATAAGATTGGGATGTTTCATTCTATAAAGATTTGAGAGAGACATAGTTTGGACTTGGTGATTCACATTAATGCGTATTTTTGTTGTTTCTGTTAAGACGGTGATTACTCATAAAAGAGTCAAAATAAGAGACATTTGGAGTCACCGATAGTAGTCGGAGAGACTAGAGAGTAGTAAATACAGTACAAGAAAAATGAAAATCGTTATTTTGTCATCCGAATGTTTTCGAAAATATCCTTGGCATCAACTAGGAACAAAAATACCTCAGGTATATATTAGAGGGTAATATAAAGAGAATGGACGTGTTTGGATCAAATTAAATCTATTAGATCGATAACTAGAATATTATAACAATATATATACTTGCAGTTTATACTACATTCATTATTAATTTGAGTGAAACATGGTACAAAATCATGTTCCAGTGAGAGTGACATGCACTAAACTTGTTGGCAATTGATAACAATAATAATTTATGATTATTGTACTCTCTTATCAATTATTGTATGTGTGAGAGAACAATAAGAGAATCAATTCCATAAATAGTTTAAGGTAATAATTGAAAGTCAAATCTTCACTTTAATATATACTATACTTGTAGGAGTAGTATATATGTAAGTCTTTGTTCTCATTGTGATTTTTCATATTGGACTAAAGTTCGAATGTTGTTTAAATCCTTGTAATTCATTTATTATTTCAATACATACGACTGATACGAGTTTGAAATGAATCATCTATTTTAGGGCCTGTTCTCATTGACTGAACTGAACTGAACTGAACTGAACTGAACTGAGCTGAACTGAGCTGAACTGAACTGAAATTGATATTTTATAAGAGAAGGAAATTAGGAGCTGAGCTGAACTGAACTGAACTGAGCTGAACTGAGCTGAGCTGAACTGAGCTGAGCTGAACTGAACTGAACTGAATTGAACTGAATTTCAACGTAAGAGAACAGGCCCTTAGTATTGTTTCATCCCATCAAACAATCCTCCTCCCCCCCCCCCTCTTTCGAAATTTCGAATCCTCTGATGAGCCTTGTACATGTAGAAACTATTGTAACTATCGAAAACTTAATTACTACTCATAGTATATATAACTCACCCAATCCAACCAGCGATCTTAATTAATAGTCGAAAATCTAGTTTAATTAATAAATATTTGGTATTATCTTTCTACTAATAGAAAACTTCATCATACACTTCTTAGGTGAAAAACATGTGATAATACAAAGATTTACGAAGTTGATAATAATGAAAGCTGGACCACTGAAGATTCATGAATGAAATAATTATGTTTTCATATGATATGATGCTTCCTTATCAAATTTTTTTGGCAAGATTAGATCTTCAGTGTTGCATAGCACTATCAATAAAATTAATAATTCCATGAAAAATAAAAATGTACATGTGATTGGTCTGGAACCCTTTTGGTAGATGTCATAATCTAACTTAAAATAAGTCGTAAATATTCATCAATTCCATTGGTTTGGACCACGACAGCTTAATGGAATGAATTATGAATTAGCCATGCTTTTCATTTTGTGATAAAAATATTGGTCCCTTGCTCATTTTTCACCCTTCAATTTCACAATCATGCTTGATTGGCTACGTACCAAAGTCTTAGCCTAGCTACAAATGCTTTTATTTGTCTTTTAGTTACGATTACGACTTTAGTATTCGTTATGAGTTGTAAAGCAAAAACTCGTAAAATTAAAAACTCATGTAAAAATCACTTGTTATGAAATAATCTTCTATACAGTATGTAATTTGAGACAATAATGATATTTGTGTATATAGCCTTTTGAAGTTGTAATAATTTCGGATTATTGCATACAATTCGATAAAATTAATC
Source organism: Chenopodium album (assembly GCF_948465745.1). Taxonomy (NCBI): domain Eukaryota; kingdom Viridiplantae; phylum Streptophyta; class Magnoliopsida; order Caryophyllales; family Amaranthaceae; genus Chenopodium; species Chenopodium album. Next base: position 70,928,899 of record NC_137840.1, read on the forward strand.
CTAGCATATTCTAATTACTCAAATGCAAATACCTGAATTTTTTTAGTTAAGGAAATAATTGTAGAAAACTTGATAAAATTAATCCTAGCATATTCTTAATTATAGTATCTTTTAAAATAACTTTATAGCAAATTATGTGTAGAATCCACTTACAATTGTTAAAGTTACTAAGGCCAATAAAAACGTGAAATGTACTAATAATAGCATATTAAACTAGTAGATGACGCTATGATTAATGATGGTAATTCTTGATCATTAATTATGCGCGCGGTGGCTTATAGCTTAGATTTGAAGTAATTCGATTTTTACTTTACGATGATCTTATTCTGTTGCATGATTCTAACAACGAATCCTAATCTTGCTACCACTTAATTAAAAGCAAACAACATTTATTCATAATCTTCAATTCTTTAAAGTAGCATCAAAACATTATATGTACAATATACTGCTATAATCATTTATGTAGTTATGTACTAATTCTATGTTATTATAACTAATTGATAAATCGACTTCTCATGTCAAAACAATGAAGGTTATTTTATTTATTAGTAGGATTACTGCCTTGTGAGTTGTGACCTTAGGGTCACACATTCACACGAGTCACACCTACTATTACGAGATCACTAGCTTTAAAACTGATCATTTAAGTTTGTTAAATAATGAAGAATTTGATCTAACAAAGAATTCGTACAAAAAAAAAAAAAAAAAAAAAAAACTTTTGTATTTGATTAGTTGGCCAATTTCGTTTATACTAATTAATTGTAAACTACTGTATATAATTCGACCAACTATAATTATTTCCCACATTTTTTTTTATAATTTAAGTATAGTACGAGATTTGCTAAGCACTCCACAACAGAAAAGAATATATTTCGTTAATTAAAATATTAATGAAGATTACTAGTATAAAATAGTAGGGCCAAAAAGTCCAAATATTTTGGTTGGAATGTAATTTAAGTTCTCGTCAGCTCTTAACTGGCTGCGGGGTCTAAGAGAGAAAAAAAAGTGTATTGAAAATAAAATAAAATTGGGACCTGTTTATGTTGAAAAAGGTCTTGCAATGAACACTAATTTCATTGGTTTCCAGGTGCACAAATGATTGATATTTCATTACAACTTTGAAGTTTTTAGTTAGCGCCGTGAAGTACGTAGTATATAAGAAAGATTAACGAAAAAAATAAAATACGATACAACCTCCGTTTCATATTATTTGTAGCGATTAGATATTTTTTTTTTCCTAATTTACGTTAAATCAGAGAAAGTTTTACTGACGACTTCATAGAGATGTTTTGTAGGAGGAAAGTAAATTCAAGATATATCCTAACAATTAGCGAATTAATTAACGGACTACAAAGAGGTGAATTTAAGAAAGTGTGATTAGTGGGGTATTAGGCAGATGGTTCATTCCCATGAGATTGGATGTTTTGAATCGTAAAGCAAATAGGATGAGTGGGATGCCCAACATTATTTCAATCTTTTGAGAGACATATAATATGTATCAAAACCTTTTTGAGCATTAGGTCGAGTTACAACTTGCATGGTTTGTAAAGGGCATTTTACTCCATATTTAAATTTTTATATGAGGTAATAATATATTTTCCTATATTCCTAACAGAGGTTAATATTTTGGTGATTGTGTGAAGTTTTAAGCTTCTCAATCTTCATTTTTCTCGAAAAAATTATCGACTTCAGTTAAATTTTTGGTTACAAGTAAAAAGTTGTGTTATGTATAATTTTTTAAAATTGAATCATTTTTCTCAATCTTCATTAACGTCTTCAATTAAAATTTTTGATTACTCGTAATAAGTAGAGCTGTCAAAAGTTGACCCGACCCGAAATACCGACTCAAACCCGATTATTAAACGACCCATTTGACCCAAAAAAATGGTGACCCAAACCTGATCTAACCCGACCTGAAACCAACCCTTGACCCGAGTATGTGACCCCCGAACCCGAACATGAACTATCCTAGAGATGACCCGACCCGAATGTAACCCGTAAATTATTGACCTGAACCGAACCCGACTTAAACCGAAATTGACCCAAACCCGTTTTAACCCGTCAAAACCCGAATTTAACATGACTTGTTACTAACCTGACCTGAATTCTACCCGACCCGAATTTAACCCTACCTGTTACAAACCCGGCCCGAAATCAACATGACTTGTTATTAACTAACCCAAATTCAACCCGACTTGTTATTGACCCGACCCGAATTTAACCCGACCCAAAAATTCAACCCAATCTGTTACCAACACGACTTGTTATTAATAACCCGATCTAAATTCAACCCAAATTGTTCCTGACCTGATTTCAAATCACCTTAAATGCAATTTAGACCACTTTTTTTTTTTTTTTTTTTTTTTTTTTTTTTTAATCAAAACATTTTGTCTAAGAAGACCAAGTCGGTCCAAGCCAGCAAAAGAAAAGAGCATCATCCTCAAATTTAAGAGTTAAATATAGTATATATTTGTTGTATGGTCAAAGAAGATAATTATCTTTCTAAATTATAGACTATATTTCCCTATTTATAGTCAAAGGAAATAATTAGCTTGATAAAAATGATAATTATCTATTTATAGTTAGTTGAACCCGAATATAACCTAACTTGAAAATGACCCGATCTGATTGTAACCTGTAAATTGTTGACTTGAACATAACTCGACATGAATCCGAAAATGACCCGATTTGGATATGACCAAACCTGATTATAACCCGCAAAATATTGACTTGAACCGAACCCGAGAATGACCCGACTTGAAAATGACCCGACCTGATTATAACCCGAAAATTATTGACTTGAACCAAACCCGACTCAAACCCGAGAATGACCCGACCTGATTATAACCCGCAAATTATTGACTTGAACCGAACCCGAGAATTGCCCTAATCCGTTTTAACCCGTGAAAACCCGAATTAAACCCGACCTATTGTTCACCCGACCTGTTATTAACCTGACCCAGACCCGATAAGAAGTATGACCCGACTCAAGCATGACCCAACCCAAACCCGACTCGCATAGGTTATGAAATTAATCCAAATTGACCCGACCCATTTGTTCCGACCCAAACCCGACCCGTTTATCAGAATTGACAGCTCTACCCGAAACCTTTAAAATTTCACCAAAAAACATGGATAATAGCCTTCAAGGAATTTTGACTTTATTTCACCCAGAAATAAATATTGCCGAAATATTTACCATGGTTCCTAATATCCTCCGGGAGTCCAATTGGCTGGGTAGAACCATCCAATTTGCCTTTAAACGACCAATTTACCGGTTCACAACTTGCACCGATTTCATTAACACAAGCCTGCCACAAACATTTACGACAACATATAATGATCATATATGGTTCCAAACGACATTATATGAGCACGAGATGTATCCCTTAAAATCTCAATGTTTTTCGACACCGGGCCCCGAAACATTCGAAATTTCTCAAAAAAACGTGGATATTAGCCTTCAATTTTGGAATTTTTTGACTTTTTTTCGCCCGGATATAAAAATTGCCAAAATGTTTACCATGGTCCCTAATACCCTCCGGAAGTCCAATTGGGTGGGTGGAACCGTTCAATTTGCCTTTAAACGACCAATTTACCGGGTAACAACTTGCACTGATTTCATTAATTCAAGCCTGCCACGAACATTTATGACAACAAATAATGATCATATATTGTTCCAAACACTTTATATGACCCCGAGATGTATTTCCTAGAATCTCAAGACTTTTTGATACCGGGCCTCGAAATCTCCAAAATTTCTCCAAAAGCATGGATATTAGCCTTTAATTTTGGAATTTTAAGACTTTTTTTTCTCCCGGAAATAATAATTGCCGAAATTTTAACCATTGGTCCCTAATACAGTCCGGGAGTCCCATTGGTGGGTGGAACCATCCAATTTGCCTATATACGACCAATTTACCGGTTTACAATTTGCACCGATTTCATTAGCTCAAGCCTACCACGAACATTTATGACAACAAATAATGATCATATATGGTTGATGTGTCTATTTTATATAGTATTTTACCCCCGTCCCTTGGTCATAATAAGTAGTGTTTTTGGCTCTTTAGAGCCACTTTTATTACTAATTGGTGTTTTCTAGTGTTTTCGTAGATTTGGTTGACTTTTGCAGGGATTTATACTTTTGGAGTATTTTCCCGAGATATGGAGCAATCACGAACATAGGAGAAGCACAACCAGATTTTATAGCCCAGAGCCGGTTAGAGCCATCGAACCGGTGATTAAGGGCTTGCTATGTGCGATACCGGGGCATTTGGACCGAGTATTCAAGACCCAAAGAGGAAACCAGATTGGCCCGAAGAATTGGAGCCCAATCGTAGTCCAAATAGTGGCCCAAGAGAGCCGCCCGGCCAAAAAGGCTGGCGCCCGTAGGCGCGCCCGGCCGGGCGGGAGAAGCAAAGGTCGGCGCCCGGCCAAAGAGGCTGGCGCCCGGAGGCGCGCCCGGCCGGGCGAGGGAAGCAAAGAGGCTGGCGCCTGAAGGCGCGCCCGATCGGGAGGTGCCTCGCCCGATCGGGCGCGTGTTATTGTTAGGAGACGATTAGCGTCGTTTAAGTTTGTTTTAGTTTAGGATTCTTACGGAGTATAAATACTTCTCCGTAAAACGAATTTAGTACTTCTTTACCTTCTTTTTACTCTTTCTTAATTTTTGGGGAGACTTTCTCTCTCTAACTCTTTTCTCTCTCCTCTTAAACTCTTAATATTATTTTCTCTCTATATAACTCTTGGTTTAATTTCAGTAATTTATTCTCTTTCTTTGATCATGTCTTGCTTTATTGCTTTGATTAGTTTAGTTTCTATTATGTGTGAATAGTTTTCTTTCTAGGGTTTATGGGGATCCATAAATAATATGAAGGGGTAATTTATTATTGTTAATTGTCAATGTTAGATTAATTTCCTATTGATTGATTTAATGCTCTGTGACTAGATTTGCGCAGATCTTTTATGCATGAGTTTGACAATATTGATTCGAGATTCGACAGATGAGAATTGATGTTTAAGTCTAGTTTCAATAGGCAGGTTAATTTATAAATGGTTAGGTCGAGATTCGAAAGATGAGATTTAATACCGGTAAATTAATTGTGTGATTATAATACGTAGCGAAAGCCCTTTATAATCTGATTAATATTTGCATTGATGAATGATTATTATATTCTACCCTGGAATATTATTTATTGGTGAACCTATGCCCTAGATCCTTTTATATATTATTTTCTCCCTATCCTTGATCTCCATAGTTTAGTTTATTATTCAAATATAAATATTGGTTACCTCATAATCTAGATTATAATAGTTAATTAGGAATAGAAAGATCCGTTTTTCTGTGGATTCGACCCTACTTCCCTATCTACATTAGTTAGAGGATTTAGGTATTACTTTTGATTTGGGGATACGACTCTACATAAGCGTAATTAGCAAAGCTGAGTATATAAGCGTAATTAAACACACTAACATGCATTCTCCTATCATCACACACACTTACCTCATTGCACCTGTTTACAAGCACACACAACAATCAACAAGACACTCTAACTAGACACTAACTAATTCATTTAGCGTTGATTACGCATCGAACGGGTTTCCAACTATACCTATCCCAATAAATTGGGGTTAACTGACAAGGGAACTAACCATGCCAACAACAAACCTGTGCCACACATAGGTGGCGGAATTCCTGCGCATAAAAATAAAAAGGAATATACAGCGTCCTGTACTCCGTTAGAAGTTATGATCAAATGTAAAGTCACATAACTCCCCCCATATGTTCATACTCAAGGTATATACGTTCCAAGAGTTTTGGTGCGTAATCTCTTTCACTTTACGTTATTTACATATTATTAGACTTGGTGATGACCCTCAAAGCATAACAATTCAATCATCAATAATAACTCAATCACTCAAACATACCAATTTAATTCTTGAATATTTAGTGACCACATAATATTTAATGTTGAACCCTTAGCTTTTTAATTCTACCTCAGTGTCAAAGACACCTTAAACGCATAAAGCGCCAAAAATCCTATCCCTCGGTGTTAAAAACACCTTAAGTGCACAAAGGCACCAACATACAATTTATTCCTTGTGTACATAGACACTTATATAGCTCCTTTCTCATGCTTAAAGCATCAATAAAAATTATATGAACCATAATAAAATTTCTTTTCAATATTCCAAACATAATTAAACAATTAGTTTAATTAAACATGCTCTCTATCATGCCATAAATAAATATGTAGTCCATATAATCATGCCAAAAATATAATTTTCCAATCCATAAACCATCACAAATAATTCATGCTTCACAATTCAATCACCAACACCAATAATTCACAATTCAATACATAAACCTTAGCATGATACTACTTGTAATTGATTGAAATTAAACCTAGTATGATTCTACATCATCAAAATATGCTAAGTACGCGAACGTACCTTGAATACGATCTTAAAATCGTCACGACTAGTAAAAATTGATCACGTCGAAGTCTCCTACACATTAAAATTATAATAGAGCATTAAAACCCACTCTAAACAAATTTCCAGCAATATATACTATTCTAAAACCCCTCTTAAAATAATTAGAATAAGCTGAAATTATATTTAAAACATCCTAATTAAGTCCCACTTAATGGGTAATTTAAATTTCCTTCAAAAACATAATATTAAGTGCTCTACATAAAATTCCAGCACTTTATTTCTAATTAAAACTTGCTGTAATTTAGTCTTAAAACACTTAAATTGAAGATCTAAACATTAATACCTCATATACTTTCATAATTTTCATAAATCAAGGACATAGGGTTTCAAAAATTGGGGCTTTTTAATTAAAAACCAAATCTGAAAATTAATTCATACAATTACAATTATCAAACATCAAAATTAAACCCCCAAACTCATAATTTATATTTAGATCCAAGAATAGATTAAATTTAAACAAGAAAGCTTAGTTTTTTTTTATATATATATATATATATGTAGTTCGAAAAAGGGGGAGGAAGAACGGCAGCCACCACCGGCTGCTGGTGGCGGCGGCTGCCTGCTGCCGGCGGCCACCAGCTGCCGGTGGCTGGCAGCGGTGGTGAGGGAGGAGGGCAGCCGAAAAAAATAAGGGGAAGGGGAAAAAGAAAAAGAAAGAAAAAAATGAGGAGGAGAGAGAGAGAAGTTTACCTTGGGTTTTCTCCACTCTGGGCAAAGTTTGCTTTGCCTCATAAGTGGGATATTTATACCCCTTCTCTACTAACCATCTTCCAGGTTTTCCTAATTCCTTCCCTAATAAACTTGTTGAAAAATTAAACTTTCCTAAAATAAAACCCCAACTTTTAAATAAAGTAATTAAATAAACTTTCCTTTAATAATAATATTAATTAAAATACTTTAATTAAAATAATTACAACTATTTAAATACTTTATAAAATACATACTTTAAATAAAATACGTATAAAAATACGGGGTATTACAGTCTGGGAGTCCCATTGGGTGGGTGGAACTATTCAATTTTCCTTTAAACGACCAATTTACCGATTTGCAACTTGCACCGATTTCATTAACTCAAGCCTACCATGAACATTTATGACAACAAATAATGATCATATATGGTTCCAAACGGCATTTTATGACCCCGAGATGTATCCCCTAGAATTTCAAGACTTTTCAACACTGGGTCTCGAAACCTTAAAAATTTCTCTAAAAGCGTGTATATTAGTCTTCAATTTTGGAATTTTTTGACTTTTTTTCGCCCGGATATAAAAATTGCCGAAATATTTACCATGGTCCCTAATACCCTCCGAGAGTCCAACTGGGTTGGTGGAACCATCCAATTGGCCTTTAAATGACCTATTTACCGGTTTATAACTTGCACCGATTTCATTAATTCAAGCTTATCACAAACATTTATGACAACATATAATATATGGCTCCAAACGCCATTATATGACCCCGTGATATAATCCTAAAATTTCTAGGCTTTTCGACACCTGGACTCAAAATCTCCAAAATTTCTTAACAAAGCATGGATCTTAGCCTTTAATTTTTGAATTTTTTGACTTTTTTTTCGCCCGGAAATAATTATTGCCGAAATGTTTAGCATGGTCCCGAATATCCTCCGGGGGGGAATTGGATAGGTGGAACCATCCAATTTGCCTTTAAACGACCAATTTACCGGTTTACAACTTGCACCGATTTCATTAACTCAACCTTACCACGAACATTTATGACACCATATAATGATCATATATGGTTCCAAACGGCATTATAAGACCCCGAGATGTATTCCCTAAAATTTTAAGACTTTTAGACACCATGTCCCGAAACCTCCAAAATTTCTCAAAAAGTGTGGATATAAGCTTTCAATTTTGGATTTTTTTGGCTTTTTTCGCCCGGAAATAAAAATTGCCGAAATTTTTACCATGTTCCCTAATAACCTCTGGGAGTCTAATTGGGTGGATGTATCCATTCAATTTGCCTTTAAACGGCCAATTTACTGGTTTACAACTTGCATCGATTTCATTAACTAAAGCCTACCACGAACATTTATGACAACAAATAATGATCATATATGGTTCCAAACGGCATTTTATGACCCCAAGATGTATCCCCTAAAATTTCAAGACTTTTCGACACCGGGTCCCAAAACCTCCAAAATTTCTCAAAAAGCGTGGATATTAGTCTTCAATTTTTGAATTTTTTTTTTTACTTTTTTTCGCTTGGAAATAAAAATTGCCGAAATGTTTACCATGGTTCCTAATACCCTCCGGGAGTCCAACTGGGTTGGTGGAAGCATCCAATTTTCCTTTAAACGACCAATTTACCGGTTTACAACCTGCACGGATTTCATTAATTCAAGCCTACTACGAACATTTATGACAACATATAATGATCATATATGGTTCCAAACGGCATTATGTGACCCCGAGATGTATCCCCTAAAATATCAAGACTTTTCTACACCAGGCCTCGAAACCTCCAAAATTTCTCAAAAAGCGTGGATATAACCTTCAATTTTTAAATTTTTTGACTTTTTTCGCCCGAAAATGAAAATTGCCGAAATGTTTACCATGGTCCCTAATACCCTCCGGGAGTCCAATGGGGTGGGTGGAACCATCCAATTTGCCTTTAAACGACCAATTTACTGGTTTAGAACTTATACCAATTTCATTAATTCAAGTCTACCACGAACATTTATGACAACAAATAATGATCATATACAGTTCCAAACGGGATTATATGACCCCGAGATGTATCCCATAGAAGTTCAATTCTTTTCGACACCGGGCTCTGAAACCTCCTAAATTTTTCAAAAACGTGGATATTAGCCTTCAATTTTGGATTTTTTGGATTTTTTTTCGCCCGAAAATAAAAATTTCAGAAATGTTTACCATGGTCCCTAATATCCTCCGGGAACCCAATTGGGTGTGTGGAACCATCCAATTTGCTTTTAAACGGCCAATTTACCGATTTACAACTTGCACCGATTTACCAGTTTACAACGGCCAATTTAATTAACTTGCACCGAACCCGAATTAAACCGAAATTGACCCAAACCCGTTTTAACCTGTCAAAACCCGAATTTAACCTGACTTGTTACTAACCAGACCTGAATTCAACCTGACCCGTTCCTAACCCGACCCGAATTCAACACATACTATTACAAACCCGGCCCGAAATCAGCCCGACTTGTTATGACCTGACCCAAATTCAACCCGACTTTTTATTGACTCGACCCGAATTTTACCAGACGTATTATTTACCCGACCCCAAAATTCAACCCGATATGTTACTAACCCGACTCGATATTAACACGACTTGTTATTGACCCGACCTAAATTCAACCCAAATTGTTCCTAACCCGATTTCAAATCACCTTAAATGCAATTTAGACCACCTTATTATTGTTGATCAAAGCATTTTGTCTAGGGAGACCAAGTCGGTCCAGGCCAGCAAAAGAAAGGAGCACCATCCTCAAATTTAAGAGTTAAATATGTATATATTTGTTGTATGGTCAAAGGAGATAATTATCTTTATAAATTATAGACTATAGTTCCCTAGTATATTGCTATATATATTATAGTCAAAGGAAATAATTAGCTTGATAAAAATGATAATTATCTATTTATAGTTAGCTGAACCCGAATATGACCTGACTTGGAAATGACCCGACCTGATTATAACCCGCAAATTATTGATTTGAACTGAACCCGACTCAAACCCGAGAATGACTCGACCTGATTCTAACTCGTAAATTATTAACTTGAACCGAACCTGACTCAAACTCGAGAATTACCCTAACCCGTTTTAACCCATGAAAACCCGACCTGTTATTAACCCGACTTAAACCCGACCCAAACCCGATAAGAAGTATGACCCGACGTGAACCGACTCAAGCATGACCCAACCCAAACCCGACCCACATAGGTTATGGAATTAATCTGAATTGACCCGACCTGAGTTGACCCGACCCACTCTTACCCGACCTATTTACCCGAATTGATAGCTCTAGTAACAAGTTGTGTTACTTATATGTTTTACGAGAATTAATTCCTTTCTTTTTGACACTTAAAAGTAAATAAATTACTCATACATGAGTACATCGAATTAGAAAAGCCTAACATTGATACTTGTATATAATATGACATATATTCAAAATTTTATGTCTTGTCTTGATTTGAGCTTGGATCACCTTTAGAATAGTATGGCACTGAAAGGAGTTCCTCAATAATAGAACCTCCTCAATTATCTATTAATTATGTAATCAAAATAAAACTTTGGCATACAAAATTTACTGCTCAATAAAGGAAAACGTCGTAGCTTCGATGAGGAAGGAAGGTAGGTGACTATGAAAGTCTTATTTCAAACACTAGGACTAAATTTCTCCAAAGGACAAGCCCTTTACCCAAACAAACACCAATACTATCACATCAATAAAATGCAAAGCCGTAAAGAAGAAACAACGATAATACTAATAATAATGAGCTTGGTAAGATTCGATCCCTGGTCACACATTTAAAAGTCAGAAATTAAACAATTGTTCTAGCCACCCATCTCATATGCTTTGTATATAGATGTACTTGTATATAGATGTACGTAATAGTCATATAAGATAAGTTGATAGTGAGGGATAACTCAAGTGGCTAGAGCTTTCCTCCCGATTCCAGATGATCCTGGAATCGATTCTCATCACCTGCCTTTGTGTCTCTCTAAACACCCAAAAAAAAAAAGGATAAGCACACATACACCAAATTCAACTCATCTTTAGTGTTGGACCATGCTAGGAGTATGATTGTATTAATATAAGCATCCACCGGCCACCCCCACTCTATAACAACCTAGTCGAGTCAGGGCTTAACTTAGTTGGGACCTCAACTTTAGTAATTACTTGAAACTTTAGAGTTTGGGAATTGAGCCCATTCCTTCAGTATAGAAAGCGACTGACAAATGAATTGGCATATGAAAGTGTAAGATCTTTATTCTACAGCATTGGATTCATTTACTTAAGCTATAAGATCTTTTTTCATATGGTTCCATTATCATCCGCTTATGATGCTAATTTTTTGCTATTAGAGAACCCGAAAGGCTGTTCATGGCGAAATTGGTATATGAGAGATTATTACATTTACCATAGGAGCATGAGCAAATTTCTTCAAAAGAGCTGATCCATGGCTTTAGAATACTGTCATTATTCGTAAGAATCGTAACTTGTACTTTCCATGTTACGGAGTATATAATACACCCAGACTATTGGGTGAGTATGAAGCTCACTATGATCCCCTGACATAGGGGGATCATTATGCTTCGTGTATCTTTTCAATAAAAAATAAAGTAAAAGAAAACTCATTTTCTAACAAAACATTTTAGCATAGCTCCCTAACTGTTTTTTGTACAAAAGTTTCTACACAACTATAAATGTTAGGAGACTAGGAATCCAGGAAGTTTTCGCTTCCTCATTGTAAATGCTGGATCAAGAACAGCTGTTTACTAGGGTATTTGCTCGTTTTTTGACACGAAAAGCGAGTAACCTTACCTGTAACCATAACTTGTTCTGATACTCGGAACTCTTCCGTAATGAACCACCTCATATATGTAGACCCACATGCACCTAGAGGCTTGTATCAGGTTTTGCATTAGAATATAGCGTGCTGTGTCCTATGAATGTTCAAGAAAATTGTCTTCTAATTCTTCTGAAAACTGATCAATTATGATAAAGTCCTGTGGCTTGCTCGGGATGCTAGTGTCTGCTGGTTTTGTAGACAGCATATGCCAGCAGAAGTGGTATTGAGAAACAATAAACTGGGAAATGTAACAACGGGTTCATTTCGTAGGCTTTTACCAGCAGTTTGCAACTCTGTAACACAGAAATAAGTTAAGAAAATTAAAATGGATAATGATAAGTGGGAACAAAAGGTGCAAAAGCTCCCAGAACAAACATGCATAAAAGATTAGGAGAAGTTAAAACAGCTAAATGTGGTATATGAATATGATAATACAAGAAAAAGGCAATTTTATTAGAGACATTCATGAATGAAGATATGCCTAGACTATTATTGAGTAAATTTAAGGCAATTTTGTTAGAGACGTTCATGAATGAAAATATGCATTGGCTATTAATTTTTCTCCCTCTTTCTTTGTTTTTCTGAACAAAGGGGTCACCTAATTCAGTTTATTCAGCAGAGCTGAAGAAAGTCAGACTAGCAGGTCAGAATTGTCTAGAGGAAGGGTTTCAAAGCTCTATTCTCATAGACCAAACTTATTCACTAATTCTGAATATTAGTTCATATAAGTTTTGTAGCCAATAATTTTGAATTATTAAAAGTTTGGTACTAATCAGGGTTTACCCAAATTCAAATAACAGCTACAATATTTCCAAAGGATGCAGCTAAGGGAAGAAATTAGAGTATGAGGAAAGGGGTCAATACCAACTATAATACATACCATGTCATTAATACAGCATAAACTAACTAATCAAATAGTGCATGTCAAGAAAATGCAAGAGTTTTCAGAAGAATAGTTGAAAAGTTACCTTGAAATGCTTGTAGAAGATCAGCAGACAAGCCACCATAGAAACTCTCCTGATCAAGTGTGTACCAATATAAAACTTGGAAGGTCTATGATTTTGAGTGTTACTGTGTCTAGATTTCGGGGTATCTTTACAATGATCATCTTCCTTCTTACCTGAAAGTGCTAAAAGGTGTATTCTATAAATTTCACTTTCCATAGCCAATCCCAAGGCCACTAGAATAGAAGGAAAAACTACAAATACCAAATGAGGAATGACAATCACCATTATATCCGGAAACCCAAGGTACTCCAATTTTTTACCCATCTCCGGATGTTTCACTACCCAGCCCCTGTAAGTCATATACCCCCTTTCACCACCATCAGTAAATAATTGCCCGGAAAACCAAGGACATAAAACAAGGTAGAACAAGTAACCTAGAAATCCAAGCCACACTGAGCGCAGCTTGTACAACTCTGTCAAGACCCATCCAACACCATTTTTAAAATTTTTGTCAGTATAGAAATTCTGTAATGTGTACTGTTTCTTGGAAAAAATTAGCAAAACCACAGGGAGAAGAAGAATCAAGAAGGAACACCCAACAGAAAGCCATAGTATTGGGAAATACAAAGCAGCCCACTGGCAACCCATGACCATAAACTCTTTCCATGTCCAAGACAGAGGACTGGAAAGACCATTTATTGAGAATGGCCTCAACTCAGTTAAGGTTGATCTTCCTCTTACGTCAATTGCTTCTATCTGCAGCCAGTATCTTTCTGGAGATGGGTCCTGAAACGCTTTGAAATTCCAAGGTGCTGCATAAAGAGCACCTCTAGAAGAGCTATCCTTGATCTCTGTCATTAATTCCTCCAAAACTAGAACAAGATTTCCAAGCTCGGAGTCATAAGCACGAGCCACTACTGAGATGATTGGAGATGATGAAAAGACCAAAGCTCTTATGGTCATGTAGTGTGAGGGGTCCAACGATTGATGTTCAAATTCAGTGAATTGAGATGATGTCAATGTGAAGCGGGAGTCTAGCGGGAAAGTCGGTAAGATGATAGTTTTTTTAGTACCTGATGTCAAGTTGATATCTACAAATGAAGCATGACCTCTATCAATAGCCAAAATACGCATGGCTCTATTTCTTCTCCAGTCACCCATTTCCCATTCCCAGAATTCCTGGACTTTGGATGATCCATTCGAAGAAATCTTGGAGGATCTCTGTTGCATATTTAGCTGCATGAGATCATTACTTGGTCGGTGAAGCCGTTTCAAATTCTTGCCAAACCTCGTGTGGAGATGTCCACATAGGTAAGCAAATATTGAATGTTTGAGAAAAACATCTTTTAGGGTCCTCCCAGATTCTGAGGTTGCTGAAAATGAAAGAGGAAAATGCCCAAATGAGATCTTTACCACTGGGTTCTTTGGATCAGCACCCCATTTTGATAGCTCAGAATCCAGCTCAGCCAATAAATTATCAGTCGGATGCCCAAAAAGATTGGTTGGACCTCTGAGGCCAACAGCCATGGTGCTGTCAATCCCAACAAATAGATGCCTTCTATCTTCTGTCTGCATGAGACATCACAACAAATTTTATTACACGAAGTTTTGTAGATTTAAAGCATTGTCAAAAGCACATCAACGTGAAGCAGCCTTCAGATGTCAGTTTGTCATCAAAATTGGATGAACCACAAGATTGTATTTTTGTCTTGATCGTACTTTGATCACAGATTGCTTTCATATTTTCTTTTAATGATTCAACTATAATCAATAGAAAAAAAGATTGAAACTACATTCTTAAAATTATATATGCCTAACATAAATTCAACTTGAAATTAATAATCTCAGAAAATATTGGCAAGAAGTTAACCTGAAGTGTGACACTGTTTACATGCCCAGTTCTTCCTGCTTCCGCATTTAGACTGTAGTTTGAAAAGAAATCAAAGGTGCCACCAACAGATGGCACACCAAAATTATCATGATTGCCTCTAAGATCATAGAAGATGCTCTTGTCAAGTCCACTCTTCTTGACTACATCTGCCATCACATCCAAATATTCCACCCACTCTTGCTCATTTTGTTTCATGTTTAAGTGATCTTTGCTCTTCCCATCTAGTTGCAATAAAAACAAGTATTAGAAGCCTCACGGTCCTCCAACAAAATATTCTAGCTAACATAAGGTATAAAACAAAATTACCCAACAAATTGAGCAAACAGTACACCAGATAAGGAAACAAATGCCTAAGATTCACTAAAACATAAGAACTCCATTATTTTCTATATCAGTTCACCAACCTCCCATATCGTAAATTGCCAATTAAAATGCGATACAACGCCCAAAACCACAACCAACCATATACCTCTCTGGTGAATGCATCCATTCAACCAAAAAGCCACAGTCCATTATATCTTTGGAAGTTCACCAAGCTCCCATGTTGTAAGTTAACAAATAAAATGTGACAACACTTCAGTCCAAAACCACAATCTACCATATACCCTAAACTGATCAACATAGCTAGTGATTTTGAGTGCATCTAATCAACCTAAATTTCATGTCCATTATATCTTCAAAGTTCACATCAAAATCTTCGAATTAAGAATGTAATGATCACACATAATTTCACCATAAACACAATGAATCATATCAACCACAACCAACAATAATTAACAATGTATGATTTCAACAATACTAACAATGTCAATGTCTCAGGAATCCATAATCATTTCATCTTTAACAACAAATCAAACAACTCTTCAACTAACCCTTCAATTACACCAACATACACTAGAATTCTAAGAATCAAAGCAAACCCAATTCTAAAATCCACCAAAACCCACTAATAATCAAAGCAAAACCCACAAAAACAAAGCTCAATAACATCAAATTTTACCAAAAATGGAGAGTTAAAGACGGCGAAAAAACCTGTGAGATCGCCGGTGATAAGAACAAGAGAAGGGTTGATGACAGAAAGATAAGGGCCCACCAAATTCTTGAAATCAAGAGCTCTATCTGGGTGATGAACACTGAAATGAAGATCAGAGAGTTGAACCACCCAAATTACTGAATTTGGGCCTCCTTTAACTTGTATCAATCTGCTTGAACTTGAGTTTTCTTGCCCAGAAAAAACTATCGCCATTAATGAGAAGATGAGGAGGATTTTAATGGTGATGTTCGCCATTGTTTTCTTCGTTGTCTTTCCTCCGGCTAACATTTCCCGCCGGAGCTGTTGACTTCACGCCAACTCTGGGACGTTGGTCAGATTTTTGTTTTTGGGTTCATCGTTTTAACAAGTTTGGGTAAACTCAAAGAATAATCGTAGTTTAATACAGAGTACGATTTAGAGGTGTCAATTCGAGTGAAATGATTGGACATAATCGGATTGATTTTGGTTTAGATTGAGTAAAACGAGTACTAAGGGCTTGTTTTCATAGCCTGAATTCAGCTTAAATGAAATGGATATTTTATAAGAGAAGGAAATTAGGAGCTGAATTGAAAATAAACATATGAAATCAGGCCCTGAGTTATTGTGTCGATATGATAATTTTGTAATTGGGTTAATGCATTTTTGACATCTTTGGTTTCTATTGATAAAAAATTCATAATACTATTTGTATCAACAAATACTTTGATGGGCAGAACTAAATACAAGACAGGAGAAAAAGGTTCCCTTCTCATATCCTCCTCCTAAGGTCTTTCAGACTTAGGGCATGTTCATATTTACTTAATTTCAGTTCAGTTCAGCTCTAATCAGTTCAGTTCAGTTCAATTCAGCTCCAATCAGTTCAGTTCAACTCTTAATTTTCCTCTCTCATAAAATATTCATTTCAGCTCAGTTCAGCTCAGCTACAATCAGTTCAGTTCAGTAAATGTGAACAGACCCTTATGCATTAGAAATTCCAGAAATGCATAATCAATAGTTCTTCTATGCAGCCTCTCAGTGGCTCTCACTCCCAATGGTGCTGTTAACAAAAAAATATTTATTCTTGCTTTCTTAATTATTGTTGTCTTATATATTAGGAAAATTTGCAAATTGCAGCCATTTAAAGTTCGTATTTTGCAAATTGCAGCCATTTAATTTATTTATTTTTTTTTTGCAAATTGCAACCCAAAAGTTCGTATAAATTGTAAATTGCAGCCCGATTCAATTTTTTCATCGGTTTACATGTTGAAAAAATCTTCGGTTAAGGTTTTAGGGGTCATTTTAACCCTTAGAATCCCGAATTGAGCTCGGAATTAGCAAAAAAATAACTTAAGTGTCTCATATTTACAGTTTCCCACAAATGGATACATTTTTGTTACGCAAAACGAGATACTTGTGTTATTTTTTGATAATTCCGAGCTCAATTCGGATCCCTAAGGTCTAAAATGGCCCCTAAAATCTTAATCGAACATTTTTCAACTTATAAACCAATGAAAAAGTTGAATCGGATTGCAATTTACAATTTATATGAACTTTTGGGCTGCAATTTGCAATTTTTTTAAAAAAATGGCTGCAATTTGCAAAATACGAACTTTAAATGGCTGCTAATAACACTGATTTACGCGTATTTTTGTCCTGAATTCCTAATTTTAAACAATTTCCAATAGTATAAGGGTTATGTATAACATTACCCTTCTTTTTAATATACAATTACAATTTTGAATAATATTTTTTTTTATAAATTATATTTCGTATCTATTAGTAATAACTAGATGTAAGCCCGTGCGATGCACGGTTTTTAAATATTTCATTTAGTATATTTTTTTTTGTAATTTCTTATTATTTTTTGTTTTTATTTTCTATTATATTATTTTAACATTAATTTAAGGTAAAATATTTTGTTAAGTTTTAAATTATTCTTATTCAAATTTTACGTATATAGAACTTGAATTTATAAATTGAAATAAATATTATCACATTCATCAGATAGTTAGATAAAATCATTAAATCAAAATATATTTTTTAATTTCTAATTATTTGTTAAAATAATATAAATCCTAATGTAAAAGATAATATAAAAGATAATTTTTGTTTTTTTTTTGTTTGGCATTGTTTTTTGTTTTTAGTTTTCAGTTTTTTTGAAAACAAAAAATCAAAAACAGGAAACAAGAAAAAGGTGTTTTCACTTTTCTGTTGTCAGTTTTCAAAATTAGCATGATTTTAATAAGTTTGACTAATTTTTTATTCATTATATGACATATATCATACACTTTTAAAATACAAAAAACTGAAAACCGCAACAATGCCAAACGAATTACTAATTTTTGTTTTCAATTCTCAAATTTCATTTGTTATTTTTTTTTAAATGGCGACTGAAAATTAAAATTCTAAATTAATTTATAAATCTAATTTTTCATTGGTCGAAATATTACTTTTGCTTATGTGACGTGCGATGCACGAATTTTTATATACATTTTGTATATAAATATTTTTTTTTGGTGATCTCTTAATTTTTTTCTTGCATTATAAGTTTTAAAATTTTGTATAAAAGTATCATATCATCAGATATTTACGTAAAACCATTAACATCAAATGATAATTTATATTTTTTAAATATCAAAATATAATTTTTAATTTTTTAAATAATATAAATCCTAATATCTAAAGATAATTTTTAGTTTTGTAACAAATAAAAATGATAAAATTTAGTGTTCTTAAATAATTAAAATCCTAATAAATTACTATTCGTCGTTTTTACCTACGTGGCAAAAATTTAAAATTTCATTCGTCACTTTTGTTTAGGTGGCGAGTGATTTTTTTAATTCTATTTTTAATTGGTCGAAAATATACCTTTTCTTATGTGACGCTCTCAATGTTCTCCAAAAATGCCTAGTTTATTTATATATTATATTAGATTAGATTTCATTTATATCTTGATTTTTTTGGAATTAATTGATTGTGGATTAATGATATAACTCTAAGTAAGGAAATTTTTACCTTAAATTATGCAATTATGACTTATGCTTTCCTAATAAAAAATCAAAAAAGTTAAATAAGGTAAACTAATTATGAATTATGTTGTACTTTAATGTTAGATTCCAAATATATTTGTTTTCTTATTTTATGTGATTGATTTCATATGGGACTAACATTATGAAACGGAGGGAGTATTAAAAATCTATTAAGTTATACTTTAAGGGAATAAACTATTTATACCTTATGATATATTTTTATTTTTTTTAGTTTGACAATCATATTCCATATATATCCAAATAAAATATTTCTAAATATCTTTTATATAGTTATTATTATTATCAAAAATATTTACAACGAGATTTTAACCTAGTTCTACATAGACTGGTTTATAAGAATATGTCTCTTAACGAAAGACTGGTTTATCCTTAACTTTAGTAAATTCTCTCAATCATCTTCAATCTTCCGACCCATTAAAAAATCCCACAATTACTTTCTGCCACTCTCTCTCTCTTTCTTTCTCTCTTTCTTTCTCTCTCTCAAACCATGACAAGTTCCTCCACTCAATCACGCAAGGTTCTTCTTTTTTCTCTCTTTAATTTCTACCTTCATGCCTTAATTTACCGCAATTTAGATCTTACACTCGAAAACATAATGCGTATCATGCTCCCGAAATCACGTACAGTTTTAAAAACTGTTCATCGTGTTCTCGGGTGTATAATAATAATATAATAATAATTGCTAATTTACATGCTTATATGTTTAAATTTTCAGGCTTTAAGCAAGATCGCCCAAAATCGACTCCAAAAAGAACTTGTTGAGTGGCAGCTTAATCCTCCTGCTGGCTTCAAACATAAGGTCACCGATAATCTTCAAAGGTATAATTTTTTCTGGGTTTTTTTTTTTTTTTTTTTTTTTTCATGATTAAAAAAGTTTTGATTTTTATATGGTATTTGTTTTTATTTTTATTTTTAAAAAGATGGGTGATCGAAGTTTCTGGAGCACCTGGAACTTTGTATGCAAACGAGACTTATCAGCTTCAAGTTGATTTTCCTGAGCATTATCCTATGGAAGCACCCCAGGTGATTATTTAATAGTATTTATTTTTCTAATTCAATTGAACCCCTGAATTTTTTTTGTTGATTTTTTATTACTTTATGTTAAATTATCATTATTAGTATAGTATTTTATTATAATTGCACAATTTTAGGCTAGAATTTGGTTTAATTTGTTGTTTTTTGGGGTGTAGGTTATATTTGTACCTCCTGCTCCTCTGCATCCTCACATTTACAGCAATGGGCATATCTGTTTAGGTACTTCTTTCTTTGTATTAGATGAACTTTTTTTTCCAATGTTTACTTGTTCTCTATATGTGTTTCATAATTTATGTATTAAGTTATCGCGGAGTTTAAATTACACTATCAATCTGAGGACTACTTTCAGATGGAGAGAGTATGTGGAATTCTAGTACAATTATGTTGTATCTTGTATGTTTGTATGATTGTATTGTATTAACGAAGTCAATTGAATTGAATGATGTGTTAGAATAAGATCAACTCTTTCATTGACAAATGACAATTGACATTGCTCATACATGTTATATATTGTGATTTTGTTTTTTGAAATGATTTGGGGCAAAAGTTTCTGTAAATGCATTGAAAATTTGACATGTCTTGGTAAGTTAATAGTATATGATTATGTAGATGAAGAGGGGGATGGGGTGATTTTAGACAATTTTGCAACTTGCAGATAGTGGTGAATGGTGATGAGTTGAGTGTGCACTTGTTGGATTGAATTGAGATTTATGCTTAATTTTTTAAAGTGGATAGGTTTATGAATTATGAAAGTGATTAATGAAAAGAATAACCTCCAATTTCCATATTTTAGAGGATGTTGTAGCGGATTGCTTATTATAACTGTTATGAGATATTTGGATGTGATGAATGGATAACAATGCATATAATGCTAATACTAATGGTCCTTGTTCTTGTGAATTTATAGTTGTTGAATAAAGCATGACTTCTGAGCGCCTATCTTTTGTTTATTTTCTACTGGTTTTTGCTGCCTAATAAAAATTAGTAACAAGTCTAATGTTGATTCAGTATAATAAGCCTACATGAGTTCATGGCCTCCTATTAGCCTATTGAATTTTCCTTTATCATCAGTTAGATTAGTACAAGTACTGAAGTACATGTATTTCTGCCAATTATTTGAAGTTCCAATCTGATGTTAGATTATGAGCATAATCAGGCCTGTTTTCTCCTGTAGTCTTAAATTTAGCATTATCATCTTCTTCACTCCGTTGAAAAATTTTCAGCCCTTTTGTTCTGATGAACAATTATTCAACAAATTGAGTGCTAAGACTTAGTTTTTATAATGTTTTTGTGTTGCTCACAAAATTTTTACTCCATTTTGTTTACAAGATATATCAAGTGCATATGTAACCTTATACTTTTTAGCTTCACCTGGGGAAACCGGGACTAGAACAGTCATATGTTTATTCACTCTGTGGCTTGAGCTACATCTTATATGGATATTTTATTCAATAATTTAATAAAACAAAGGGTTTTTGAATAGAGGATCTAGTTTCTACAAGCCAACACACCTGCAAATCTGCAATATAATTTGAAATATGTAAATATGAACCAGCTGGCCCAGTTCATGAGATGGTTTGGAACACTTAGGCACTCGATGCACCTCTTTTATCAGTTAGTAGAATGAATAGATTATTTCCATTATGGTTCTAAACTCCACATGAAATAGTCTTTCTACATCTTAGGGTTATCTGGCTGCATTCATCTTTGACCTCCCAAACCCTGCTAGAAGCAAGATCCCCATTGTCTGTCATTATTATTGATGTAACAATGTATGATCTTATTCTTGTAGCTTGATAGATGCATAGACTACTGTCCTTTCTGTAAAGTTGGTGAAGCCCGTATTTCATTTTTCCTAGACTCAATCTCTATTTCTGTATAAACTGATTAGAAGATATAAGGGCCTCTAATGTGCATTGAGATTGTCATTCTTGTGGATAGCAAATTAGATTTCATGCCAAAATATTAGAATATCATAATAGCTATATTTTACATGGGTCTTTTGTTCAATATATTTATGAAATGAAGAATTTTTTAATAGAGGATTAATATTCTACAAGCCAACTACCTGCAATATCATTTAAAAACGTAAAAGGTTCCAGGTAGCTCAGTTCGTGAGATGGTTCGGAACATTTAGCCAATCTATGCACTGAATGCCCCTCTTTCATCAGTTACTAATAATTTTTGTTATTTCCTTTATTGGTCTACGCTCCACCTGAAAGTCATTTTACATTTTAGATTTGAGCTCCCAAACCCCACTGCACAAAAATTTCCCAATGGCTGTTGTTATTGTTGCTGAAATAAAGTGTAATCTCACTTATGTAGCTCAATAGATTCATTGACTATTGTGTCTTTCTATAAAGTCAGTGATGCCCATGTTTCAAATTTCTAAGCCTCAGTTTCTATATATAGATAGACTGATGAAGAAGACACCAGCCACTCTTATGCGATTGAGATTGAGATTCTTGTGTATAGACTTTTTAATAATTGTATCTTTATGCTTAGGTATCTTAAGACTGTAATATCATAATAGCTTTACCACCTCATTATGCGTTGATGTTATCGTGCCTTAGATATTTTTTTCTTTTTTGTATTTTACTCATTTTTGGTTTTGTTTACCAATGGATGGTCATGAATCTCATGATATTGATATTGGAAATCTATTTCACAAATCATTCAAACATTATGTAGGCCATTTTGTGGTGCAAGCTCACAGTCCTTGTTTCGTCCACAAATCGTTGTTGATATTAATCTCCCCTGATTTAGGCTCTTGTGTATTTTGATGGGACCATTAAGATGATTTGTGTTAAACTGACCTTGCCAACACATACTTTCTCGTATTGTCTATGATTGCAGATATTTTATATGACTCTTGGTCCCCAGCAATGACAGTCAGCTCAATTTGTATCAGTATTCTTTCAATGCTTTCAAGCTCTACCTCAAAGGTTTGTTGAGTTACTACCCCTGGCCACACCCTCGACTCACAGCAGTTGCCATTTGAGCTTTTGCTTACTCATATTCTTAAGATAACTGAAACAGTTTTGTTACTTTTTGCAGCAACGCCCTGCAGACAATGACCGTTATGTGAAGAAATGTAGGAATGGTAGATCTCCTAAGGAAACGAGGTGGTGGTTTCACGACGATAAAGTGTAATATATGAGTAGTATTTGTCAGACCTATTGAAAAACTGTTATATAGAATTGACTTCTAGGATGAATACAGCCTCCTATCTCCGGGAGATATTGAAGTGGATGCGGGAGTAAAAAGGATTTATGTTAACCCTCTTGTTTAGCTCGGGGGATGATATGGATAACCTCTAAAGTGTGGAAACATCAGATGTAAAGCAATGACTTCTAATTTAAAAGTATGAGAAAGTTAGCAGGTTTTTTAAATGTTGCTATGCCACTGTAAGGAATCTGAGCAAGCTAACCCCAGGAAGTGTTTAGTGCAGATTAGAGTGCAGTGTGCAGGCCACTGAGATATACAGAGTGTGCTTTAAGCATTCTTTTTAAGGCTTAAAGAAAAGTAAAGATGACCAATTCATGTCAAATTTGTGTGTTACTATGTCAATAGTTTATGGTTTTAACAATGTTTTGACACATAGACAGCTTGACACTACAAGACACCGAGCAGCTTAGGGTTCGTTTGGCATCGCTGTGGTTTTCTGTTTTTTGGTTTTTTGTTTTCCAAAATCATATGATTTATGTAATGTAATGAATAAAAAATTAGTCAAATTTATTAAGAACATGATAATTTTGAAAACTGACAATAGAAGAGTGGAAACATCTTTTTCTTGTTTCCTGTTTTTGGTTTTTTGTTTTCAAAAAAATCTGAAAACTGAAAATAAAAACGATGACAAACAAGCCTTAGTCAGTAATTACAATTAACAATAAAGTATATATATCAAAAAATTATAATTAGAAACTGAAATTATTTTGTTAAAACGATAACATTTAACGCAAATTTACAAAAGTCTAAAAAACAGAATATATAACTTCAGATTGGATATCCAATTAACAATTACAATATTTAAATCAACCATAACTATCATCGACAAACAATTTGTTTCAATGAGTCATTGTCTTCAACCTCCCAATTTCCCAAATATCAAATATGGTCTCTCCTTGGTAGTGGGCAAATAGGTGAAAGATCTCAGTGATGAAGCACGATTCTATGCTTCATCAAAAGGTTTTGTGTGAGGCCAGACTCACGTGAGACCGGGTTCAATAACAAAAGGCCAACAAAAAGGCGCAGGCTAACTAAACCCAATCGCGAGGCCCGCGACACCAACTCTGCCTTAGTACTGCTTCTTCCTCCATTTTCTTGGATTGTTTTTCGTCGTTGTTGATATTCTGAAGAAGAAGGTTGAGTTTCGAAGATCGGCTTCCGAGTCTAGATCGAGAAACTACCGATTCTTTGATACTTTGACCATTCTCTCTCCTACAACAACCAAAAATGAAGTTATAGGAGAGAGAAAATCGAATCAAAAATCTGGTATCACTAGAAACCAGAACAACAATGGTGGAAAAATTTATAATATTCAAAAAATTAAAAGAAATTTCCTTATCAATGACAAGTAGTGTCGGTCAAGAATAAGTAGTCTCCATTTGGTATTGCTTTGTGTAAAGGTGTTGCACCTCAGAATCTTGAAGATTGATTAGATTTTGTGCGATTAATCTGTAGAAAGTCTTCATACCCTTACTCAACAAAAGTCAGAGTTCGTTTGTTGATGAAGATGATGAGGTGTTGATGAGGTTGGAAAACATTAGCAACTCAATATCAAACAACAATAAGTCTAACACCTGAGCAATATAACTTACTCCTATTATCAAACAGAATAAAGTCTAATACCTAACCAATGTTCTAATACATGACACTAATAATATTGTTATATATGACACTAATATTTTAATATCTGACAATAATATTGTAATGCATGACACTAATATTCTTATACCTTAAATAATATTCGTATACATGACACTAATATTCTAATACATGACACTAATATTCTAATACATGACACTAATATTTTAATATCTGACAATAATATTCTTATACATACACTAATATTTTAATATCTGACAATAATATTCTAATACATGACACTAATATTCTTATACATGACAGTAATATTTCAATATCTGACAATAATATTCCTAACACCTAACCATACTAATCTATTACCAAACAAAAGATTCCTAAAACCTGACTATACTAATTTAATACCAAAAAAAAAAAAAAACCTAATACCTGATTATAATAACCTAATATATGACATTAATAATCTAATATATGATATTATAAGTACTAATAGCTGATCGTGTAAAATAATCTAAAACCAAACACTTATATTCCTATAGCTGACAAATATGCTCTAATATCTATAATGTTATATCTAACAAAATAATATATACATGAGAGTCGAGAAAATCAATTACAAAATCAAGGAACTTAATACGGTCTCTAATTGCACAAGAAGCCGCCCTTTTATTGAAATCCATTTCGATCTCTTAAAATAATCTTCATTATATTCCTTAAATGAATTTTGTTGAATAACACCAAAGATATGTTCTGTTGAATAATTTCATTCATCAGTTGATGAGAATGAAAAACAGAGAACTCTTCAAATAAAGATCTTAAAAGGAAAGAAACATATAAGATGAATTATGTTGAATAAATCGGAGATGATGATGATGAAGGTGAGAAATACGACAACGTATTGGAGTAGTAGTACTGGTGAGACGACGACTGTTCTCACCGCCGACTGCTGGTAATTGTCATCAGCGTCATTTTGTGAGTAGAGTTAGATTTTTGGGTCGTGCGCGGGCCGGATAATAAAACGGACTCACATGAGTCCGTTCTACAAAATTTTTTGGATGCTTCATTTGTTTTGACCAAAAACAACTAATTGGATCCATTTAATAAATTTTTAAACTAAATTTCATCAATTTGAGTGAGTTGACTACAAATGTCTTATTTTTTGGTCATTTAGTATATAAATTGATACAAGTATTTTTGACATATGAAAAAAGGCAGGTGTTAGCCCCTCCATCTCCCCCCGGTGTGACCAGGGCTCGATCCTCACCCCTACCCCTCTCGTGATAGGAGAAACTCTTATGATACAAGACCCTCGTTAAGTCTTTTGTCCTTCCAAATGAAGCCCCTCATAAAGAATTTTGTAATTTTTTTTACGCTCATGGGTGTACTCGATCGGTGTCAGCAGGCTAACGATTTATAGAAGGGAGGGTGTGGGGGAGGGGGGACTAAGTCATCAATTTGCTGGTTGGTTACTTTCCCTTTATCAAACATCTTGTAACAAAAGGAAAATAACAAACTATTTGATGTGAATGGATAAAACCAAGGTATTTGTGAAATTTGAAGAAACAAAAAACTTAGATCAACATGTCTATCAACAAATTGTCTTATTAGCCAAACATGTATTAGCAACAAAAAATCTTAATTACCAAGTTAAGCTTGGTCTAGTGGAAAAGATTGCACCTTTCAACCTTGAGGTTGGGGGTTCAATCCCTACTAGAGGCACTTTGAGGGTGGGGATCCCTTATTCTTTCCCCTAACTCTAAAAGTGTCTGACCCGCAAATACCGTACAAAAAAAAAAACGTGAGGGTTGAGGTTCGGTCAGGATCCTTACATACTCTAATCCCACATAGACATGATGTTAAAAATTCGAATATTATGATAGATTTGTATTGCTTTTCTTGCTTCCGAAATACTTCGTATCTAGCCAAATTTCTTGGGTTAGATTGATCGGCTTGAGTGCTTGACCCGTGAGGCGTTCTGACCCGACAAAATAAAAATTAAAAAAATACCCCCTTCAGGCTACAGCCTGCTCTACTGACCTTTGGGTTTTGCAGTAGAGCCTGTGTCCTGTAGTTACTCCAGTGAGTGTGAAAATGGTGGCAGTGGCGCGCTTTCTACCATGGACGGCGATTTCTGATACTCCGGCGATAGTTTCACTGTGGCGCACTCACTTCTCCCACTCTCTCTCCTCTTCAATCTCCTCCTTCCGTTTCCCCAAATACGCTGTCGTTTCGTTCTGCTCCAACTCTCTTATCGCTTCCTCTGACTCTGATACACCCGATATCTCCCTCCCACAACCTCCTAAACAGGTCCTCTCTCTCTCCGTTGACCATTTTCCTCAAATGGGTCAACTTCAATTGTGCCATTTTTTATTGGGTCAAGTTTTAAATTTGCTATATACTAGGGTTTGTCAATGTCGTGAATGTCCCCTAATTTTGTTAATTGATATTGTACCCCTTTTAATTTTAATTATTGGTATGCTAATTGTGTATATGCTATTTGATTCTGAACATGATTTAGTATAAATGGTGCTTACAAATTCGAATTATATAATTCTTCAAAATTTTGATTGTATTGAGAATTGATGACAGGGGACTTTGAAGCCGGGGTTGTATTTAGTAGGGACTCCCATTGGTAATCTTGAAGATATCACATTACGGTATTTGCCTCCCATTTCGAAATTTTCGAGTTGTTTATTCATTTCTTGTAATGTTGATGCTAATTCTATATTTCTATCAATGCAAATGTATATCTATCAATATATTTCTATGTAATATGTACTCTATTTAAATTTAGTAACTGTGATGTGCTGTTGAGTTTCAGTAACAACTTGACAATATGTTTTCTGAGGTGTTGCGTTTATTTTGTTGTTAAATATCCTCGGTTTTTTTTTTGGTCATGTTAGAGTTAGTTTTCGATGCATTACTTCAAGCTTTGGCCTTTAAAGGCGATTCATGTGGAATGTTGAAGATTTTAGTGTTTATGTGTGGTTGTGTTAATGATGTTCAAGCTGTTGGTTTGTGTTTGATTGATTGACACTAGGACTAGCAAATTGATTTTTGTTGATATTTAATGAGCGTGTGGGTTTCTCGACTTACATTATTCTTGTTGTACTGAACTTTTTCCCTTCTCAATTTGATCTTAAATTTTAGTGCATTGCGGGTGCTGAAATCAGCTGACGTGATACTTTCTGAGGACACTAGACATTCCGGAAAGTTGCTTCATTATTATGGAATCAAAACGCCCCTTGTATGTATAATGATGGAATTATTTTTTTGTTCCCTAGATTCAGCAAATTTGTATCTTGATTGGAGCTTGTTTTGTTTCTAGATGAGCTATCACAAGTTTAACGAGTTTCAGAGAGGGCAAACTGTTTTGAAACGTTTACAAGAGGGTGAAATTGTCGCTCTGATTAGTGATGCTGGGATGCCTGGTATTAGTGATCCTGGAACAGAATTGGTCAGTTGATGCGTCCTTTAATCTTCATTAATAAATTTATCCCTATTTTTTTTTTCCCCTTAATACTAGCTATAATGATATCAAGGCATCAAGCCATTGACCTGTTCATCTGGGGAAGGGTGGGATTGTGATGAATTTCACCCTTGATTCACATTTCAATTTTTAAACCATCTTTTATAAGTGTTTTATACTGTGAATGTCCTTTAAAAGTATTTTGCATTCCGTTCATGATATTATCATCATGGCTAGAATTTCGTCTAATCAACTATACTTCTTAATGTCTTATCACAACTTTCCTCTGTTAACACAAGTTGCCTGCCACCAGTTTAATATCAAGATTCTGCTTAACTTAAGGTTTGGTCAGTACCCATAGATTGAATTGTGGATAATGTTATGAAGTATCATAAATTATTAATAAGTGACAATAATTTATGTCCACAGGTAAAGCTGTGTGTTGAAGAAAAAATCATTGTGGTTCCCATCCCCGGTGCTTCAGCTGTAGTTTCTGCTCTCTCTGCCTCGGGTTTGCCAACTGATGACTTCACCTTTGGTAATTTGCAAACTATCAGGTGTACATATCTGTAATTTTTCCTCAACGTAGTTGGGTGGCATCTTATTCCTCCATTCCTTTTGTTGATCTAGTTGGATTTCTTCCTAAGCATGCTGGGTCAAGAAGAGAGAGGCTCTTGCTCTCTGCCAATCAGAGTGCAACACAGATCTTCTTTGTTCCCCCACACAAGCTACACCAGTTTCTTGAAGAAACTTCTTCAGTTTTTGGGGACTCAAGGTAAATGTTTACTCAATACAAATCAGATGATATATACTATGCAATAAAATAGGCAAATGCTTAAGTGTACTCTATTGTCTCTATGTAGTCAAGACTGTAAATTGGAGTAAAAATTGTTTCTCAATACATTTGTTAGAGATTTATATTGTGCTTGTAAAGGACATGTTGGTTTTCTTAGGATTACTGTCCTCATCAGGGGCTTATCCTTATCTTCGTTCAGTCCTTTGGATGCTACTCATAATAAGGGCAAGCATCCCTTTACTTAATTACTTATACCGTGAACTCTTGTTTAATTATTTAGCTGATAACTTCTGTTTAGTAATCAAAGTAACTTGATTTGGGTTATGTCAAATTGTTTCCCTTGGCATATCAGCTTCATTGGAAACAATCAGTTTTTGGGTGGAGTGATTATGAAAAGGGGATAGAAGGGAAAAATGCAGAAGTTTGAGATAGGAGTAGTAAATAATTGCAACTACTTCGACACTTTTTTTGTCTTTTGTTTTGTGTGATTGGTTGTGATCATATACTTTTTAATGTTGCAGGAGATGTGTCATAGCTCGAGAAATGACCAAAATTCATGAAGAGGTATGATTTTAGTGAGGGTTTGATTGCTTGATGTATGGATTTTGGTTAGATAGTGAATTGTTAGTGATTCACTGATTTGAATGAGTGAAATTTTTTTTTCCATAATTTTAAGGATCTGATTATATAAGCATTTGTCTGATACTCTGAGTTTTGAACTTTTGACTTCTATATTAATTTCTAGATTGGATTTTGGCCTTTTGTCACTGAGTTCTAACTTCCATGAGCCTTGCAGTTTTGGCGTGGTACCTTGCAGGATGCTAAGGAGGCATTTGTATCTCGGAAACCAAAGGGAGAAATGACACTTCTAATAGAGGGAAAGGCTGACTGCATTGATGAAGCTCCACCAGATTCTCAGATTGAGGATGAACTCAGGGAGCTCATAAGTAATGGGCATAGTCTGTCGATGGTAATGGATGTTCATTCCTTCTACTTCCTCCGTTTTTTTAGTTGCATCACTTTAGTTTTCACTGACTCCTAGGCAATATTTGGAGTAGAAAGAGATAGAGAGAAAAAATAAGTAGGGCTCAAGTTATAAGAGAGAGAAAGAGAATTTATTAGTTAAAAAGGCAAGTGATGCAACTAATTTGAAACTTCCTTTTTTAGGAAAGTAATGCAACTAAAAAAAACGGAGGAAGTATCTCTTTTCTATAGGGTGTACTTCCTTCTGAAGTGATTGATAAGTTTAAGTGAAGTATGGAGTATAATTTACGAATTACTTTGATCTAGGGAGTATGATCTTTGTAAATAAAAAGGGAGCATTGAAAGACAGAGGCAAATTGTTCTGCTCATGGAAGATATTTCTGGAAAAGAAATATGCATCTATTGGATGTTTAGTTCCTCTGAAATGTTTAATGACTATTGTTGTAATTTACTTCTTGGTTTGTCCTTCACTAATCTTTGCAACCCTCTTGAATGTTTCTATCGTTTATCTTTCTAAGGGTTTTTTATTTTTTTTTTTGTACTGCTGGTCTTTCTGTCTTCTTATCATACAATAAATTAGTTTTTAATATGCAAAAATGGAAAATTCAATCTGAATAATCCTAGTTTTTATTTTTATTTTTATTTTATTATTATTATTATTTTTTTTTAATTGTAGCTTTCTGTAATAAAAATTCTGAACTTCTCTTCAGGTAATTTAACGTCATTTTTTGGAATTTGGTTCATGTTGTTTCACTTTTGCGTGTATGTGAGTGCAACTGTGCGTGTGGATGGGGGCAATTCCTATGGGCTGTGGGTTTTGAACTTGTCAGATGTTGAAAGGGTTTGGATGCTATTTTTCAGGAAGCGTTTTTTCAGCGCACAGATAATGTGTGCTTATCATATCGGCTTACATTTCTGTCTGAAAGGAAGGATGCTTACCTTTTAAAATGCCTTGTACTCAGCTGTGGTCTTCAAATACCTGTTGATTGTTAAAATAATATTTTCTGTTTCAATGAAGAAAATCAATCACTTTTAAAATCTAGTAAGACAGAAGCATATATATCAAGATTGCCCACCCTGTATTGTTTCCACCTGCTGTTTTTTTTTTTTTTTGTCAAGTGTACATCTTAGATCAACATTGGATTTCTGCTTGTTGGATGATTCTTCTTCATAGTTTACTGTATAAAATATAAAGTTGCTGCATTTTGTATTATGATGGTATGTGTTTGTTTAATTGATTCAAATGTTCAAACTTTTTTGTGTATTAGGCCATTGACGTGTGATTGATGCAGGCTGTAAAGTTGGTTGCTGAAGGAACATCGAGGAAAAGGAAGGAAGTTTATGCACTTGCGTTAAGGAAATTCGGGAAGCAACTTGTAGGAGAGGAATGAAATGGAGGCAAGAAATGGTATTCTCTAAATTTTATATTTAGGTTGCATCCTCCATTTTTTCTATTTGCGTTTTATATTGTTGAGGTATTGTTTTACTACAGGAAAAGCAGAAACCAGTTTTTTTAAATGATTTGTTAATGAGAATCTTCTGGCCTCAGAGCTAGAGAAAGAGGTATGTGTTAAGTTCCCTCATTATACATTTGTTATATATCATAGATTATTGCATAAAAAAAAAAAGAGGGATCTGTTAAAGTGAATAAGGGTGACTGAACAGAATTTCAGAAAGGTAATTTAAGACCTTAAGAGACAAGTCCTTGGAATTAAGGGTCAGCATTCATCAATCTTAGTTTTGTGAATCTCTGAAGGGAGTGATGAAACTTAATCTACTTACTTTTCTGTAGCCCAATCACTTCCCAATAGTTATCAGAAAAGGCAAAAATAAACCCTCCAAATATTGGTGCCTTATCTAGTTATCCTATCCAAATTTTACATTGCCTGCCTCTTATCTACTTGGCCACCCTCTCTACCCATGCTCCCAGAGTCCCAGCCACCCATATATGAGGAATTGGGCTCATTAATGCCCTTAATCCTACCACCTCTTTAGAGAACATGTGTGATCTCTTGGCTGATATCTTTAGCTTCAGTAAAAGCATAGAGCTAGTATTCTCCTTTGTCGACTACTTAACTTTTATCCTCTATATGGAATTTCTTTGTTAATTTTATGTTTAATAATTCCCTCAGTACTAGTTTAGTTTGTTTACTAATCATGAAGCATAGGCTTAGTAGATTAATTGGTGTTTGATTATAAAATGTTATTTTGATATTAAAAAAAAAAAAGGGGGGGGGGGGGGGGGTGGAAATGATGGGATATAGTGGGGTAATATCTTACTGGATGAGAGAGTGTGGGTCCCTTACTATATTATCAATGGGGTAGAGAGTGGTAAAAGGCAATAGTGGCCATTGTCAATTTTTGATGGATTTATACTAAAGTGGGATAGGCGAAAAAGAAAAGTGAACAAACTAATTTGGGATGAAAGGATTATCTTCTATTTTTTTTTTTTTATTTGCTTTATGCCGCAACTTGGAACTCATTGCTAGGTCTAGGTGATTAATTACTTACATTATTTACAATGTCAGGTTGCTATATAGTGGGTAACAAATGAACTGTTGTAATCCTTGTTTGAAAGATTAATAAGTCGTTAGCATAAAGCATTAAAGCCTTAAGATATCAGGGTACAACACCAGGAGCAAGTGGTATGCTTAAAATATTTGCCCTTCCAGAGAAGTTGTGTGCTTGTATTGCTACTCCATGCGTTCTGTCTTAATGCTCAGGCAACTGGCATTTGTCTCCAAATATTATTTACTCGTGAGTTTCTCAACCCTGTCTGAGACTTAGAGTGGGTTATTTGTCCAGATGTTTGACTTGGCTATATCATGAAAACCATGATCAACTTTGCTCCATAGGGAATCGTTTGTTGAGCATGCACATTGTTGTGAACCAGGTGCTTGAGGTCAAATGGAAATCCCCAAAAT
The DNA here is from genome assembly GCF_948465745.1 of Chenopodium album. Taxonomy (NCBI): domain Eukaryota; kingdom Viridiplantae; phylum Streptophyta; class Magnoliopsida; order Caryophyllales; family Amaranthaceae; genus Chenopodium; species Chenopodium album. Next base: position 70,961,896 of record NC_137840.1, read on the forward strand.
ACAGTGTCAATGCTCTTTTATCACATTTTCTGTTAGTAATATAGGATAAGTATAACAGTGATGCTCCTGGTTCTGAACCAAGTGTACCTGTTAGTCTGAAAACAAGGTTCATGGAAGATATCATTACTTGATCTGATTGATGAAAGCATATGTGCTCTACATGCTAAAACAAAAGAGCAAAATTTGGTTTTTTATGAGACAGAGGATAAAGCTTTGGCTGAAGTATATAACTTAAGTAGATAGCCCTACATTTTGATGTAAATATTTCTTAATAAACTTTTTGCTACTTGGTCATGTCAATTATGCTCTTTCATTCCTTGTTAGCATTTTGCTACTTGGTGATATACAACAAAGGGTCCATTTTGTCATTAAGTACAACTGACTAATCATGGGTATGCTGAGCCTTGTAAGCTTAATCTTATATGAGTAATTCAATTTGTTTGGTGGCTCATTTAATTTGCTGACCAGTTGCTTTTTAGGTCTTAAATATTATACTTCCCTATTGAACCACAAGACTTGTACACTATTCTCATAATGTTCTTTGACCATCTTTTGTGATTTATCCGTAAGGAAAATATTTAATCATGTGGGGTGTAGTTAGATTCGTTTCGAAATCTACTTTTCAAATATCACTTTTTATAATTTTACAAAGTATAATCAAAGATATTAATAGCAAAAGCAATGCATGTGCGGCGTGAAATCACTCATGGTGCAATTAAAAAATAAAAATAAAAATCACTTCTTATTGGTTTGCAGGTTTGGGAATTTTTGGTAAAACTCAAGGGGAACAGAATGATTATATTATTTGGGGGGGGGGGGGGGGGGGCATTTAAGGTTATTGGCAAACTGAATATAAGAACAAAAGTGGTTTACTTTGGACTGAGGGTGTCTTTTTTCTTTTCTTTCTACTCAGGTTGGCCTAAACTATATGGCTCCATGACTCTTGAATAGTTATTTCCTTTGTTTCTATGCTGGCAACTTTTTTTCTCAAAACATCCTGTTTGGATATGATCTTGTCACTCGTTGTCACCTTATTCTTTGTTTTGGTTGCATTCTTCTATTCTGATAGTTGCTCCTGCACTACTTTAATTATATGAGCTGATATTTTTGGCGTGATAAGCTGTTGAGTAGCTAGAAGTTGAGGATACCTGCATTTAATGTTAGTAATTGAACGTAAGTTTGTAGCCTGCAGGTATTTTTTGCGCTACATAACTGCAGAAGGATTCGTCGAATTTCCTTTTCAAGGGTGCAAATCAGTACAAATCAGCTCCTTGAACTTGGTTGTTGAACTGAGATACTATCATTTGTGGAAAAGTTCGTCATGTGCTGTGAAGATTTTGTTGCTGATGCAATAAAAAACGCGGTTGGTGGGAAGATTATAAGGTAATTCCCTCTTGCAGATATCAGTCTTATAGTGGCGCATGGGAAAACAGAATTGTCCCGTCACCTTTCCTTCACATGTAAGTGGTCCAACAATCCAGCATCGAGTTTTAGACGTTCTACTATATGCTTCACTGTGTTATTACTGAAGATTACGACTCCTTTAATTAGTCTTTCGAGTTAGTATCAGTAGCATTAATACAACACTGGGACCATGATTTAGGACATGAAAAATTGAAGACTATCTCTAAGGTATTTTATATACATACTTGGCATATTTTTTATGGCTTGATGATTTCAATAATCTGATATTTTGAAGGGCAGTTAAGCAATTAGAGCCATTTATTGCAGTTTTTTAGGTTGCATTTGTGTAGTGGGCCCTTAGTTTGAATAATTGATGAGAATTGAGAAGAGAAGTCAAGCAATTGGAGCCATTTTGTACGACTAATGTTCCTAAATTAGGTTTTGTTTCCACAATCTTGGAATGTTATATCTTGAGTTACAATTCTGTTGGAGTTCATTTAAAGTTCAAATTTATGTCTATGTTTTGTTATTTTCTTGGCTTTTCACTAAAATGATGTAACAATGAGATTCCGAGCTTATCTGATCGAATATCAAAACCTCTCTATCTTCGCCCTCCTCTTGCATTTTAAGTGTTCGACTCGATCTCATGTGAACCTTGCTTCTTGCTATCGTGCCAGACTTTGTTCATGGGTGTTGTTTTGCGAGTAATTAATACATAGCATACTAATTTGTTTTTAAACTCTATAGTTTGGAAAAATATTTGATGTTGCTCTTGCTGATTTATAGTTATGGAAATTTTACTTGCAATCTCCATTGCATACTATATTGAAAAGAATTTTGAGAAGTTTATAGAAAAACTTACCCTTTTACTTTAGCTTTATTTTTAAAATCATAGTTGTATCTAAATGCACAAATTCAGTCTCGTATACATCAATGTCCTTTGTGGTTTTAGGCGATCTTAAAATCTTACTTAGTACCTCAAATAATATAAACTCTCCTCCAACAAAGGAAATTTCCATTAGAATTTTCGATTTCACTCTTTAAAAAAAAAACAATGAAGAAGCTCCCTCAAAAAAAAAAAAAAAAAAAAACCAATGAAGAAGCTATCATTATGTGAAGAAACTATACAATTTAGTCACAAGTCATAACACAATAAGTAGGCATCAAGACTAAGTAGATTATAAAACAATAGTTTGGTGTAAAATCAACAATTATTTTGTTAGAATATAGTTTGTATTAAGATTTCGAAACAAGATAATGTTTATGAAAATTGCAGTCTTTGGCGTGATTGATCTATGATTACCCCACAAACCGAGGGAGCAGGAGCAGCATGGAACACACGAATACGCTCAAATTCAAAGTTTTTGTTTTTATTTGTAACCTTATTATATGAAATTATTATGTAATTTACTTTATTTTAATTGGTAAACAAATCAATTATGATTGGAAGAGAAGATTTGTCAAATAGGTAGAAGCTAAGGTTGGGTACAAATTTATGATTACGTGTCAATTTTTGTTTGTTGCCATCTAACCACCACATTTATTTATAATTTTATTTTTATAAAATTTTAATATTTCTTTCTTTTATTGTCCTTATTAGAAGTAATGTCCAAACAAAGTGTCTTGTTATACATTTTTTTATGTCACATGTTTTGAGCTAAAAAGTATATAAACCATTCAAAAATGCCTTGATTTTTGGTTGATTTTTATGGTTCCTTCTAGGAGGCTAATTCATTACATCACCATCTAGAGGTGTATGGTACTAAACTACTACTAATGTTGTTGCCACATTATTATAGTATAGTGTATAATATGAGCTAACAATTTATTTTAGGTTGAAAGAAAATTAAAGTTGGATTAAATAACTTTTAGTCTTCTTTATTTTCTATGATGGAGTGTTTGAAATGATCATGTATGTTGACCACCAAACGATGTGAATGTACATAAGAATTTGGTATAGTTTAATTAAAAATTTGGTATAGTTTAATTAAAAATTTGGTATAGTTTAATAGTGTGTTAGGAAAGCAATAATGGTGGAAGGGAAGATAGCAGTTAAACTTTTATGAATCTATTATTTTTTTTCGCCTTAATTCTTTTCTCTTTGGATTGTCTTGTCCAAAACGCCTATTACTGTTTGTTCGGTTTTAAATTTTTGTCCAATTCTCATAAAATTGAATCGGAATAAGTACCATGCGAATTACTACCACATAGCCTTAAATGGGATTTAGGCCTTTCTTGACCTATATGAGGAAGAATAGCACAATTGTTACATTAGAATTTTCAATCCAAATCATGCAAGGTCAAGCCATAATAGATTGGCTCTAATCCAAACATCTTGAAGGGGATGTTTTAATCATGCTTAAAGTCCATAATTTTAATGTGGAACCAAATCTTCAAGGATACAACACTTCACATAAGTCCTAGGGAGAACGATTTTGACACTTTGTTGTTGTTGTTGTTGTTTTTTTATTTTAGAATTGTAATAACAATTTCCCTTAAAATACTCTTAAATGCATTTAAAATATGAGTTCTTTTCTTAGATTGTACTCCTAGTTTAGACACTATATTACTAGTCAAATCAAATTCATGAATATATAATTGTTGGGATGGGAAATTAAGACAAATTTATGGAGGAGAATTCCTAGTTTATCTATAAGGATAAGATGACATGTATTTGACAAACTCTTTACCTTCGAGTTATTAGGATTGTATTGAGAAATTGATTCATCCACTCATTTCGCTACTTTAGATGTGTAATTTGTTATTTATTATAATATTTTTTTTTCTACCGACTATTTAATCAAAATCAGTGAATGAAACAACTAGAGATATCAAACTTATAAGCTATTCTTATAATTTAATATTTTATGTCTCACAAATAATACCCCTCTATTACGAGTAATATGTAACAGAGGGAGTATATATATCATGAAATATGAGTATAGATAAGTTAACTCGAATATTTAGACTAGGTTATGACAATGAATATTGAATGAAGAGCACAACATCCATTGACAATTGAGTTATATATATGCTAAAGGATATCCTCTATAAAGGGAAGAAACTTTTTTCTCTTTTAACTTAGTCAAAAGTTGATAGAAACATTATTGTTGTTTGTATATATAATGTGCATACAATGCTGTTTTAAACTACTATAATCGTCACATTATGCCATACTAATTTATTTTTTATTCTAAGTGTAAGAAGAAACCTAAAGATCCACATTTTTTAATACAAGATTAAAGACTCTCCTAGCATGGATGTTACAATGAAATGATGCCTTAAGAATTTTGATACGTCAATATGAAAAGAGTAGCCTAGAATATAATTCTAGATATAACCATCTTGAGGTGACATGCTTTGTTGCTAAGTGTAAGCATGTCGGGATGGTTATATTACATTATGTTAAGAGTGACTTATTTTATCGAGAAATTACTTATTATACACTCCGTAGTCAAGATTGTGAATAATATTTATAGATAATTTATTACGCGTCTCATCATCAAGATCAGTCGCACTCGATCAATACCTACAAGAAGGGGAGCAATCATAGAGCGATGCATGCTAACATGCCAAGATGGAACTATCAAGGCATGATGCATGAACACAAGTGTACAACATCCCTTTTGCTTTACTAAAGGAGAAACAAACAGTTTCATATTACAGTTATTACGGAGTTTAATAATAAAGTTTGTTTAGTAACTAGTTAATTAATTCCATAACATTAAAATAAACCACCATCATTTATGACATTCTGAACATTCTGCCAGAAATTTAGCACAAATGTACATAAAAAGTTATATTTATATTTGGTTTTATGACCAAATTTTAGTATAAAACTTATGACAATTTTGTCAGTCATCTATCCTTGTTACAAATTCTCCAAGGTATATACTACAAAAACAACAAACAATGCAAAAAATAATACTATTAACATGTGGAAATATCCCATTTGAAAGCGAAACATCATATAGCAACTAAACATGCAAATTATGAGCATGAAAGCAACTTTACCTTAGATTATGTTATATCTAATTATTATTATCCTATGTTGTGGACTTTTAGTAACACTATTAGAATTGGTAATTTTTCATTATAATATATATAGTGTTGCTTTGTACTTTAGGAATAATAGGATTTAGGTGTTTGTCTTAGTCATTTAAACTCTTTTGTAAAAGGTAAGCAATTTTGTAGTATTTAAAAATAAATTAAATTAAATTAAAAGATAAATTTATATGTGTATTTTATTTGCATCTAATTCAAAATCATTGTCCTTTGTATGAGTGTACGATTATTATTACATTAAATTTGCAATCTATGGAATTTATATATGTCGGCTAATGATAGGGTACATAGTATCATCACTAAGATTTACTTGTAGCTAAGAAAAAATGATTGTGCAAATTTATTTGTTGTCTTTCTTGGTTTAGCCACCTAGAGTCATTTAATTTTGGGATTAATTAAGGAGTATAATTGATGAGACTTTGATAGTTATTATTACTTTTTGATTGGGAATCATATCTCTTCTTTTATTTCTATTTCAAACAAGTAGATTGTTGATGTATTACAGATAATTGTGTTGGCTCTTATATACTACGTTTTACGGAGTATACCGGTGATTTTGTCTCAATAAATTAGCTTTTGCTATTGTCATAATAACTTTTCGTGCTGTATTTTCTATAAGTATGTATTACGGAGTACAAAATGTCAAGATAAGTTACCAAAATAGCTCAATTAAACTTAGAAAAATTGTACAAAGTGTTAAAATTGTGTTAGATGGGTATGTGAAACAATATAATATAAATTTATGGATTAAACAAGGTCGTTATACAAGTGTACTTTTCTTATGACGCTATCTTTTTAATGAATTTCATTTTTAAAAATTAGCCATGCAAGCAACTTCTAATTGACAACAAGATCGTTATAAAGAGTATGCATGCATTACATACATCAAGCCCTTATTTGAACAAAATAGCTCAACTTGTACTTCACTAAATGTTGTTGACCTAATTACATCAAGCAACTCCAGACATTCGATCCACTCACCTCATGTCGGGATTTTTTTTCCTCTTTTCTAGGATTGGTGTAAGGAATTAGTTACTTAAGGAAAGTTTACTTAATAATTAGGTTTACCTCATTTTATCACCTCTTTTCAATGTAATTCTTGACACTTAAATTCTAATCATTAACAATTCTTTTAGTGGATGTCATTTAAGTTTGTTAAAGTTGTAGCAAATCAAAGATTGGGATGATCGTATTCCATCTATATTATTATTAATTTGTGACTTTTTCGTTATATATTTTTATTTTAGGAAAAAAAAAAAAACATTTCTTTCTAATTGCGTTACATTATTGAGAATTCTCTTGTTCATACTATATATATCAAATTTATCAAGTTCTTGGGAATTTTGGAGTTTGCTACTCCGTATATAACTAATGATTTATCATCCAAAAACACTTTATTTATTTATTTATTTATTTATTTTTGAAACAAAAAAAACACTTTATCGATTTATTTATTTATTTATTATCATCTATACATTCATTAACATAAATTAAGACCATTTTTTATTGACAAATTTTCTCTAATATATATTTTTTTTGATGGGACAAATTTTCTCTAATATTAGCTTCCTATATTCATTGACATATGTAAGAGATGCATGCATAGAACTAATTTTCATTTGTGTATCGTGTAAAAAGTGAGATCTTGCTAGATTAACCTCAATGTGTAATATCAAACTATTAACTTTCCATAATAATAGCAATGAAGTAGGAAGTACATCATATCTATACTTAGTATTTAAAAACTATAACCAAGAAACTAAGAAAGACAGATGTCCCCATCCATTCTATTACACTTTTCTAACCATAGTGCCACATGTCATCTTACACTATTAATTTTTTATTATACCAATTTTTTTTAATTCTTTCATTAAACTTATACTTCATCTTTCATACGTACTTCATCTCTCCCCTTTAATTCAACCTTTTCCTACTCTCTCTTTAATTTTAGCCCTTCCACCTTCTATTTAAGCCTTTTTTTCGATTAAAGTTCAAAAATTTTAATTTCTTTAATCATGTTTCCGATTACATATTATACCTTATAATGACTTACTGATATTTCCTCACTTATCTCTCAATACAATTTTATATGAGTAACCCGTGCATTGTACGGGCCAGAAGGCTAGTTTAATTAAATTCTACATATGTGGCTTAAATAAGAATGAAGTTAGCATACATATTCAATTGAATACTTGTATACCAACAAAACACCTAATTATACATGAGAAACACAACTTACAAAGTTTAGTAATTAGGAGGTTAAACAATTGAATTACAATCTAAGTTAACACCTCTTGGTCATGAACCAATGAGTACTATAATTGGTCAACTGCAACAGATGATTTCTCAAGTACAACCGACTATCTTCACAAATGATGGAAAGCACAACTTTAACAATCCAAATTCATGCACAAGCATTAACCAACCCTTTTTTCTTACTTTTTTAAATTTTATTTTATTTCCTATTTATTATTTATTTATTTTTAATGGAACCAACCTTTTTGTTGTAAACTATTTTTGGAATTCCACCAACTTTTATCTAACCCATTCCTTTTTTTTTTACCCCCACCTAGCTAGGCCCATTAAAAGTATACCTTGATTATCTTCTTTTTCTCTAGAATTCACTCATTATTTGAAAAAACTTTTCTTTCTCTTTTCATCTCACTTTGGAGTTTCATTATTGGTTTTATTTGCCAATCAACATGCCTTTTCTTATTCACACTATCATGCATAATATATAACGGATATGATTTATTTTACGCGCTACTCAAATACTACTAAATTTTTTATAAAAAATAATTAAGTATTGAACTCGTATTAATTTTTTTAAAAAGCATTTATTTCTCTTTTATGGCTTCCTATACACCAAAATGCATACGCAATTTTTAATATAATTTTAATACTCGTACTATTATATTATTACTTAGCTACTACTCCAATCCAAAAATTGTTCAAAAACCCAAAAATATAAAACATCTTCTGTCAGCATTTATTTGGTTCAACAAGGCAATTGAATTCAATAATTGAGGGGGGCGAATAATTTTTGTGGATACCAAATTACCAACCAAGCCGGAAATATGAATTGAATAATGAATACACCCAACAAACAAGCAAAATAAATTCCTCATAATATTAAAAATTGAAATTTTATACTTGTATTTATTTAATAAAATATGTATTCATATTTTATAAAATTAATTTTTGGAGGCGTATATACTTAGGAATCGCTTTGTATACGTTAAAACGTGTGATGTTGTCACTGTCACCTACTCCTACGATTAGTATGCAGCTATCTCTAAAGCTAACCCTTCCAATTATTTTATTCCCCCTTATCACAATTGTCCATTTGTATTTATTTATTTTTTTTAAAATAAAATCTAGAAAATAATTTCTGGGTTTTTTTTTTAATTTCTTTTAATTATTTTTATATTTTATGAAATTGGTTATTTGTATTTTTGTTTTTTTTGAAATGGGTTATTTTTATTTTCTAAAAAAGATTAAAACTTTATTGATTTTTTTTCAAGGGACAAAAATGACCATGACCACAGAAAACAGAGCTTCTTCTTCAATTTAATCCTCAAAAAAAAAAAAAAAATCCTCTGCAACTAGAGAGAGAAAGTATAGAGAGAGAAAGTGGGTATGCTTTTGAATGAGGTTTAAGACAGTGTTTAGGTCTACCAACTGGTAGTTAGCTCTTCCTTAAACCCCAAATATTGTAGATTTTTAGAGAGAGAAAGTAGAGAGAGAAAAAAAACAGAGGAGGTTACCAACAACTATTAGCAACAACAGCAACAACAACAACTCTCAATCCCTTCAAAGTTTACATCTTTTTGGTGCTAAATTTCTTACTCTCACACGTGCCAATGGTGAGAATAGGATTGATTGTGAGAGATTATTAATTAAAGATTAAATTTTTACCAATTCATTTTGTTTATTATTCAAGAAATAGAAGGTTGTACTTAACTCCCTTCTCTCTCTACTTTCTTTTTTCTCTCTCTATCTTAGCCACTCATTATTTTATTTGGGTAGGAAAAATTCAATCTTTTTTTTTATTTAATTATTATTTGTATTAAATATTTTTATTAATTTTATAATATATAGTTTGTTGGTTGTAGTAAGTATATTATTCTAATTGGGTGTGTCATTGTTTTTTTGATTGAAAAGGGTTTCAAGGGTGGGTTGGTTTATTGTTTGCAAAATCTCTTGGGATCAGTTTGTCTTTAGTGTATAAGGTTTTTATGCTTTTTTGCAATTTTAAGCTTCTTTGTTCCCTTATTAAGGCACAAACTCTTTGGGGTTCTTTAAGGTATACCTCAATTATAATTTCCTAGCTTTTGAGTGTAATTATAAATTTTTTTCACTTATAAATTTAATGCTTTTTTTTATTTTATTTAACCATGGTTTTGATGATGCACTTTGATTGATAATAGTTCATGTTGCTGAATTTCTATTCTGGGTTTGACTAGTTTTAGCTTAGTGATGAAGAACTATCAAGAACACTAATTTCAGCTAATTGTAATTTAGAGTGTTATATTTCAGTTATTAGTCTATTTTTACATTTTCAGAATAGGGTTTCTGTAAATTTTTATTAATTTCTGTTTAAGTTTAAATTTTGATTCTTTATGTGATATAATTCCTTGAAATTATTATTGTAATTATGTTGATCATATCTTAGATGATTCTAGAATATGTATGATATTATTCCTTTTTGCTGATTAATAATTATTGGGTTACAAAGATTTTGATGATGATGATGAGTAAAAACATAAAAGGTGAATTGCTTTGTCAGATTGGACTTATTTATTTAGTGATTTTGATCTTATCATAGGTGGTTGTTACTGGTCCATGAAATTTGATCATATGACATATGAGAATTTCTGCTGATGTTCTACTGTTGGAATTGTGCTTGTGTATTGCAACTTTTTGAGTAAAAGTGATAGGAATCCTACCCAAAAATGGCCACTTATTACCCCAGTTCTAGTGCTCAGCTTGATGTCTTGTCAGCGCCGTATGTCCGGGACCAAAAGTTTGCATCATACTCTGAGTCACCTCTTCTCCATGGGAACATGATGATGTATCTTACATCTTCTTCACCCGGTTCGTTCTCTGAGATTTCGCCTGGTTCTTCAATGAATCCACAAAATGGTGTTGAGATGCCTGCCATGAATGGGAGAAATGAGATGATGTTTATCCCACCTACCGGGGATTCGATGTGTATGCAGCCCATGAGCGGGACACTTAACTCAGGAGGAGGTGAAAACGTCGGTAATTCTATGCCAGGGGAACTTCAATTGACATCTAGGAGTCAGATAAATATGGTGGATGGTGAGCAGAATTTGCAAGGACTATCGCTTAGCCTTAGCACACAGATGTCAACCGCGGTTTCAACATCTCAGTTTCAGCAGTATCAGTATTCCAATCCAGGACTCTCGTCTGTCCTAAGCCCTCACCTTCCCTTTTCGGCTGAGAATAATGTTAGGCCAATGGCCTGTAAGGTTGATGAGGCTTCCCCAAACAAGGATATGAGAAATTCTGACTTTTTTCCTTATGAATTGCAAGGAGATGGACATAATAATATTAGGTTTGGGGCTCTGAACAATCCTCAATATTCTATGAACGCGAAAGCAATGAATTGTAATCAATATCAGTATGAGCAGGCTGGAATGGCTAACACACTTGTGAAGTCTAAGTACCTTAAGGCTGCACAACAGTTGCTGGATGAAGTAGTTAATGTCCGGGAAGCTCTTAAGCGATCTGATTCTGGGAAAGAACAAAACACAAGCAAGGTAGATGAAAGTTCCAAGGAGTCTAAAGGCGGATCACAAGCCGCCTCAGAAGCTAATGAGTCTGGATCCACGGTGGAGCTATCTCCTGCTGAGAGACAAGAATTGCAGAACAAGTTGGATAAGCTTCATTCCATGTTGGATGAGGTATGATATCATTGCATTGTTTAATTTTACTGTCAATAGATTCTGAATTGTCTATTCCTGTGTGTTCTTGGTTGGTAATATGTCAATGCATTGTCCTGATTTCTTAATTGCATGTTATGGACTACCACATCTTGTTCCTGATCATAATTGGTATATCTTGAACAATCTTTGAGAAAATTATGATGTTTTGGAGACATTGACAGAACTGTAGACGAAAGTGTTTGTGATCAGGTGAGGAGGAGGTATCGAATTTGTTGGGGATTCTAGCTGATTGAAAGATTAGAGGCTGTCTTAAATTATAATCTGTTGCTTGAGGTTCTTCCATATAGCTGATGCTGATTGATGTGTTGTTTGGTTGTTGAAACTTGAAAGTAATCATGAGGATAAATTTCGATTCTCTTAGCTCTGCTGTAGCAAAGCTATTAGGTAGAACCATGGAAACAGCTGTTTGGAAGTGTCGGTATCGAGATGAAAGCCATTTTGGGAAATGAGATATATGTGGCTTACGGCTGGATAGGGAATGAAACAGAGGAGTTGATAAGCTCTTACACAAGTATAGTCTTTTTTTTATAGATGTAGTGTGTATGCACTGTGGTGGGCGATCTACTTTGTGGTGTGCTTTGCTTGGAGTTTGATAGCGGGCAAGAAGTAGCCAAAATCTTGTATTTTGAGGAAATAGTTGGTTTTCATTTGATCAATGGTTATGTGGTATGAGATGATAATGAAGTTAAATAGATTGTCACATGCTTTGAAAGCACTGTGAATAAATTTCCAACTTCTGAATGTCATTCTTAGTGAAAGTGTCCCTTTGATGGATGTCAATAAAGCTCAGCTTTGCGTTTAGAACTGTTGGGTATCCGGGTTGGGAATTCAGATTGGTTTGCTTGCATTTACATTTGCATTACTTTTGAAGCTGACATGGTGTAGTAAGCTGTTCGCGATTGTTCTGCTTGTCAATGACTGATAGGAGCACTTGGAAGGATGGTGCAATGTTATGTAATCCACTTTGAAAATCTTTTTTATGTATCTTTACAGGTAATTGAATGGTGAATGAGCTGAATCGAGTTATAATATGTATCATTTGTGCCTCTGATTGCAGGTAGACAGAAGATACAAACAATATTGTCAACAGATGCAACTCCTGGTGTCATCTTTTGATGTGGTAGCCGGGGTTGGGGCAGCCAAGCCTTACACAGCACTGGCCCTTAAAACAATTTCTCGCCATTTCCGATGCCTGCGTGATGCCATAACTAACCAAATTCAAGCAACCCGAAAAAGCCTTGGAGAGCAAGACAATGGTCTTGGAGTAATTCCTCGTCTTCGCTATGTGGATCAACAACTCAGGCAACAGAGAGCCCTTCAGCAATTTGGTATGATGCGCCATGCATGGAGGCCTCAGAGGGGACTTCCTGAAAGTGCTGTGACAATTCTTCGTGCTTGGCTTTTTGAGCACTTCCTCCATCCGTATGTTCACTGCCTCTTTACACTTTTACGAGTTCTGTTAATGAAAGGTGAATTCAAGCTCATGTTTTAAATCTATGTTTAACAGATATCCAAAGGATTCGGAGAAGATTATGCTGGCTAGACAGACAGGATTGACTAGAAGTCAGGTAATTCCAATGAAAGCTAATAGAGTTATTGTTTTTATTGTTTTGAAAATCTCTCTTTAGAAGGTTGTACTGCAGAGAAATTGGATTCGAAGATCCATTCCCGCCTCTTTCTCTTCCCCATCCCATCACCCCCTCCCCCATCCCCATCCCCAAACTACCTAAAGATGCCTATTCACTCTCAGATGTATCTTTAGTCTGAAGTATGTACGAAGTATATTTTTGGCGAAAATTGAAATCTTCGCCTATTCATACCCATGGTGGAGGCTTGGAGCGTCAAGTATCCACATGGGTACTTAAGGTGATATGAAGAGTCCATATAAAATACTTTATAGTTGTCTTATACCCGCTGAAAGCTGAAAGTTGGTTAACTGGTTTTTTATTTTTGAAAAGCTCCTTGATTCGAATGTGATAAACTTGAATTGGAATGGAGAAAAAAAAATACTTGTTGCGTTTCTATCTTTACCTTTTTTAACAGGGCTTATTAGTTGTTTTTTCTAAGTAAAGTAGGTTTCATAATAATGTAGGAGTCTAAATGCAAACTGTGATGAAAAATCTTATTACTGCACAACTTAAACTGACATTTTGTTGCTGTTGATCTTGTAGGTTGCAAATTGGTTTATCAATGCACGTGTACGTCTTTGGAAGCCAATGGTTGAGGAAATGTACAAAGAAGAATTCGGAGAAGCAGAATTATTGAATTCAAGATCTTCACCAGAAAACACGCCGAAATTAGCAAGGGAGAAGTCTTGGGGATCTGAAGATAGAAGAGAGGAAATGCAAGAAAGCTCAACATCAATAGTCCACGATGCTCATGATTCGAAGATCAATGTCAACCAAGGTATTGGTGCTAATAATGACAATCACGGGTTTTACAGTAATAATGGGACTCTTTCCTCTCCGGACCCTAATGGTGGAGGGCATGGGCATCCACATCTCATGGCCAATCCTGCTGCTTACCAAATGTCCGAGTTAGGCAGCTTTAGTGTAGACAACCAAGTATCCCTAGCCTTAGGCTTGCGACATCGTGAAGGCGATGTCACATTCCGGGGTAACACAAATACAGATGCTACTATGGGAGTCTCCACCTCGGACTATAATCCATACCTTGAGCAAGTAAACCAGCAACACAGGTTTGGTAACCCATCACACATCCTAAATGATTTTGTAGCCTAAATAAAGAAAAAAAAAAGTCCAAAAAAAAAAAAACCTTTCTATGCATACTTCTCTACAATCTCTATATGAATAAACTGGGGTTAGACCATATACTAAACCTTAGCAATAGCAATACTGCATTTTATTCTTCCTCTCCTGCTGTTCTTACAATGCCGACTGCGCAATTGTGAAATTCAAGCAGGCCTGCAGAGTGGGGAAAACAGCAAGGAGTTGTGTAAATTTCATTTGAATATATTGTTGTAGATTTCCCAGATGTAATATGTAATATAGATACTGGGTTGGAGAAAATAGCATATATTTGTACAAGATAGGGATTATTCATGTAATTTTTGTGTGACATTTTGGTCCAAACAAACAGAACATTAAAAGTATAAAAAAAAAAATATAAAAAAAATTAGAGTATATAAATATAGTTACTCTGAATTTTTTTATTCTTGTATAATTAATTGATTAAATACATTGATTAAGAAAATAAATTTTAAAATTTTTAGATACTGCAGTATCTGTAACATAAATTATAGCAGTAATGCAGTTAAAGCAGTATCTGCTTAGGGATTCAGTTGCACCAGAATTTTACAGCAGCAGCCCAAATTTTCAGAAAGTTTCATAGGGGTAAAAAATCTGTCAAACAAACATATTTTTTTAACCCAGATTTTACTTTTACCAATACAATGCAAAATTATCATCAGATTTGAGTAAGAATGTTTTTGATTCAGAAATTCAGATATGTAAGAATAAATAAATTTTGGATTTTTTTTTATGATGAAACATTGTTTAAAATTTTATGCAGCAAGAAAGAAGCTACACTTCTTTAATCAGGGAATTGTGGGACCCTTTATTTCATGAAAACCAAAAAAAAAATAAAAAAGAATTTGTGTGTATTAAGAGAGTGACAACTGGATTAGAGGAATATGAACAAAAATGGTAATGATTACAAAAACAAGTTCCTAGCAGAGTACCAGACTCCCCTACCATCTTACCTAGAAACAAATCTAGAATCTATGCCATCTTCCCTATTGTAACCAACCAATCTCTCTCTTTCTTCACCTTAAGATTCTTACTCTATTATTATTGTGTTTTTATGATTTGTTTTTTTTTTTTTTTTTTTTTTTTTCTGGTATGATTAGCAAAATAATAATTGTTCTTTTGGGGTGTTTATCTTTGGATTTCAAGAGCCTACTGTACTTTAGTATGTTTTGTAATTGCATATAATTAGTATGAATTAAAGACTCTTGCAATGCCGAAAGGCGAAGAAAAAAAAAGATGTTGCTATTTATAGTCGTTTGGATTATGTAAGCACATATAAAGTTGAGACATTAAACTTTATAGCATAACACTTAATGATGGGTAGAGTTTTTTTTTTTCTTTTTTTGGTAAAGGTTACGTAGTATTTCATCACTATGTTACATGAAAATAATGATCAAGATTTTATGTATACTTTAAATGTATTTTTATTTCACACTCGTAATTCAGTGAAGTTATTTACCGAAGTATACAATCTTTAATGACACAATATACTTTTTACAAAATACACATAATTACCAAAACTCTGATTTATTACCATCTTCATGAATGCATCAATTGCATGTGTTATCCAAGCTAAACCAAAAATTAAAGTAGGATATTCTAAGAGGAGGGTACAGACTCACATAAGCAGACAATCTAAAAGGCTATTAATTTTGAGTGTGTTAAAAGATAGCCTACTTTTTTTCTCTCTTTCCCTGTTTCATAGTTTAAAGATGGTACTACTACTAAAATTCAATGTAATTGAAATGAAAAACTCCAAAAAACTGAAGAAAAAAAAAAACAATCTTTTTCATGCACTATTAATTTGGGCTAGAGAGAGAAACACAGAAAAAAAAATAGAGAGAGAAAACAGAGTTTTTGCTTTTGAGTCTCCCAAAGAAATGAAATTGCAGGGGCTGTGAATATACAGCAGCAGAAGCAGGATCCCTTGTTTTTTTGTAGTCAGTAAAAAAAAAAAAAAGATTAATTATATTAAAATTAAAATTAGGGACTTTTCTTTTATATGTCATTGTCAATTTTCTTTATTTTTCCACTTGGTCTAGTTTTTTTAGCTTTGCTTTTTTAGAGAACTTGTACAGGTCTATTTTCTTAGCTTTTTTTTTTAATAATTTTTTAAAAAACTTTTTATTATATATAAAAATTAAAAATTTAATCCCTTGTATAAAAAGCTTCTTTCTTTGTTATGGTTTGTAAGAGTGTTTATCCAAGGAGAGAGAAAAAGATTGTGTCTTTTGCTGTTAAGAACCCTAAAGGTATGTTCTTGCATAAAAATCATACTAATACTAATGAAGTTTGATTAAATTCTAGATTTTGTTTTACCATTTTAAAGGTGTTATATAAAAAATTCAGGGTTTTAGTTAAAACTGACAGGAAATTCCTTGTTTTGTGAACAACATTCATTGAAACTTATTAATGCCCTTTGTTTCAGAAATTCATCTGTTTTCTGATAGCTATTGAAGTATTTATTGTAAAAATTGATTAGTTGTTGCACTTTTTATATGAGTATTTATTAATGGGGGTTTAGATTTTTGTACTTGTACTTTTCTTTTTATAATTATTTGTTGCATACTGTATTATTGTTGATGTTTCTTACTTGACTGTTCACTATTCCAACTGTCTGCTGCTTACTATTGCAGGTTTTAGTACAGTTTCTTCTCTGATGATATCTTTAGGGTCTTACCCATTAGATCATCTTTTGTTACAACTTATTATCATTCATCCAACTATTTTCATGTCATTTTCATTCTAGTTTTTAATTTTTTGGATGAAAATCAAAATTAGCTTTTTCTTAAACCCTTATTTATTACAGTTTAATTTATTCCCAAAATTCTCAAAAATCCCAAAAAAAGGAGAATTTTTATTTGAGACCCCACAAAACAAAAGTGGGCAAAGTTAGATTCCCACTTATGATCAGCTTCTCTTCTTCCTTCCAATTTTTGCTCTTCAGATTTGGTTCTTTCCTTGTAGAATCTTTCATGAAGCTGACATTTTGATGTTTTTAGCAATTCTCTTGTATGAAAACTTTATATCACTTTAAAAAAAATTGCTAAAAAAACTCACTTTTTTTTTTTTTTTTTTTTTTTTTTGTGGGGATTTAAAAATATGGTTTCACAAGAAACACAAACAAACCCTACTTCATCAAGTAGTTTACACCACTTTTTACTCTCAAACCCAATTTCTTCTCAACCCCTTTTTGATAAATATGATCAGAACCCACATTTTGATGATGCTTATAATTCTGATATTATAAGGGTCAATTCAAGTAACCCATTTTCAGATCATCAATCTCTTGGTAATACCCATTTTCCAACGATTCAATCTCTCGAAGAAAGAATGTCAAGGTCAATTAACATTGTTCATGATCATTCATCAGTAGTAGTACACCCTGATGATCATTCTGATATGGGTCATACTAGGCATCTCATGGACCTTCTTGGAGCTTCAAATGAGGCCAACCAGGGCCCGAATAGGCTTTCTCTTTCGCTCGGTTCTCAAGTGCTTCATAGTCCTCAATACAGGCAAAGAACCTTTACTTCAGAGCTTATGCAACAGGCTTACAGTAATTTAGTTAGTTCTTCTGGTGATCAAGAAAATTGTAACCCAGGGGACTATTCTTTCATGGGAAATTCCTCTTTTACTGCATATTCTGTCAGTAATTCGATGTATCTGAAGCCTGCACAATCAATGCTCGAAGAGGTAATCGATCTCGGGAGCAAAGACATCGAATTGAATGATGTAAAGAGGTTGTTTATGTGTAGCAGAGGACTCTGTTCTGAATTGAGAGCTGAATTGATGAGTAATGGGTTTTTATCAACTGATAAACATGACCTCCAAATCAATTTTTCCAAGCTTATTACTTTACTAGAACAGGTTGGTAGTTCTGACAGTTTCTGAAGTATAATACAGTATGTTATAATGCTGTATTTTACTGAATTTTGCCAAATATATGTGTTACAGACATTATAATATGCTGAATTATGATTGATTTTGTAATGTTCTAGGTTGAAGGGAGATATGATGAGTATTTTCAAAGGATGGAAGATTTGATTTCATCATTTGAGATGATTGCAGGAGACGGCGCTGCGAAATGTTACACTGCATTAGCCTTTCAGGCAATGTCTAGGCATTTTTGTAGCCTAAGAGATGCCATAGTAACCCAAATTAAGGTTATTAGGAAAAAAATTTCACCTGATTTACCTAAGATTGGAAGTGGGTTGTCTCATTTGAGTTTGTTAGATCGAGATGGTCGAAATAGCAATAGCAGGATGTCTCTCCAACAGATTGGGCTTATACAAGGAACTCATCGACAAGCATGGCGGCCTATTCGAGGTCTCCCTGAGACCTCGGTGGCAATTTTACGTGCTTGGCTGTTTGAGCATTTCCTTCATCCGTAAGTCCATTACAAGACTACTTTGTCTTTCATGTGATATGTAACATGTATTGTTAGATTTCGGGAAAACTCCTCAAATTGAATCATGTATGATGATGTTACTTAGGAAACTGTTTGTTTTTGCAGATACCCAAATGACTCAGAGAAGCTAACATTGGCATCACAAACTGGCCTTACAAAGAATCAAGTAAAAGAAATCGATTTTCGATTTGTCAAATTCAAGTATGTAACTAATACTTTTATGAGTTTATGCTGATGGGTTTATGTTGTGTTATGTAGGTTTCGAATTGGTTTATTAATGCAAGAGTAAGATTGTGGAAGCCAATGATTGAAGAAATGTACAAAGAAGAATTTGGGGATTCTTCAGTAGATTCTTCAGGGGAAGGTCAGACTGATAAAACAGAAGATCAATGAGATGATGATTTGTTATAAATGAACTTGAAATTGGTTAGTTTTATGCCAAGTAAAATCTTCATTTGTAAATGTATGAAGTAGTACATTATTAGATGCATTAGTTTAGCTGAAATTAGAGCATATTGATCTTCTTCATGTGATTCGATCGATTTTTGTACTAATCTTCTAGTTTTGTAGTTAATCTTAAGAGTGAATGAAGCTTGTAGTCCTGAATTCATTTCATGCAAACTTTCTTATGAATTCATCTAAAGCAAAATGCTCTTCTTCGAAATACTATCTAGATATCAACCATGAAGCAGGGGCGGAACTATGTTGAACAGTACTACGGGTTTTAGTGAACCCGACCATAAGACCATTCGATAGTTAGATGGTTTGGATAATAGTTAGCCGTTAATTGCACGCCCAAGTCAAAAGGGTTTGATGATTGATGAACCTTTAAAACAAGGTAGGGTCAGTATGGGTCCTTAAAGTAGGAAGACTATGGGCATGTGAGCTGTGGAAATGGGTCTACATATTGCACTTGACCTACGGCTGCAGGCACCAACAAAATTTGGGGTGATATGGATAGATAATATATGGACATCCTACGAATTGATTCTTCAAATAATTGTGGAAGCTGGTCCTCGTTAATTATTACATCAAAAAGACTCTTCAACGTGTATGATTATTATAGCACCAAAGTTTGCTACTTCTTCCGTCCAATTAAGATCATCTTTTATTTCTTTTTCGGTGTCTTATCGAGTATGTCTCATACCATAAATAGCAAATAACCATCACTTTACTCTCGCGTGCACTCTATCTTAATAACTTCAACCTATCAAAATTTGGGGAATTGAGGATGTTTATTAAGAACTATGCATCTCAAATCCATAGCCTTTTAGGGCCTATTCTCTTCAGCTTAATTTCAGTTTAGCTCTAATTAGTTCAGTTTAGTTCAGTTTCTAATTTTCCTCTCTCATAATATTTAGTTCAATTCAGTTCAGTTTAGCTCCAATCAGTTCAGTTTAGCTCAGCTCAGTTCAGGAAATCAGAAAATGCCTTTAAATCATATTAAGTGTTGGAGACTACAACTTGGGCTCTTTATTAGATTAGAAGATCAATGAGATGATGTTTTGTTTTATTGGGCTTGAAATGGCCATGCATGGTTTTATGCAGAAGCAAAAACTACTAGTGTATTCTATCATGTTATTCATGAAGGATATGTTGGCATAAGATACTTTTGAGAAGATTGTATTACAAAAATTGTATTTGAAACAAATTACTACCTCCGTTAATTTTTATGTGCAACTTTGGAATATTTAATATCTCACAAATAATACCCCAAAGTTGCACATAAAAATTAATAGAGGTAGTACTTAACAGACCGAGACCAACTCTATCATATGGAGACAAACGAAAAACTACTATTTATACTGGGTAGATTTATCAACTTTAAAAGTTAAAAACTAAGTTAAATTAATAAAGGTCACAAATATTTCAATTTACAAATGAGTTAAACTATTTCGACCTAAAAGCTAAAACCCTAGACAAATTTTGCTTATCTTGATATGTTGATAGGTTGATGAAAATCACTTTGCAATTTATGCTATTTCATCCCAATTTCCTTATCAAATACTCAAATTCATTAATATTTATCTCATACTATATATCCCCTCAATTTTAACTGTTTTCCTATAATTGATTTTACTTGAATACTCATAGATTTAAGTCAAGTGAAATTTATGACAAAGAAAATTGGTGGTATCATCTTGTGAGAGTAAAAGTTTTAATTCTCCATGAACATTTATGATATGAGACAATCTTTTAAGAGCGACCTAAAAAAACAGAGAAAAACTTTTAGTGACATAACAATACATAAGTACCACGTATTCCATATAAATATATAATACATCCGTATTTGTTGCTCTTAAAAATTGGGGTAAAATAGAGAAAAAGCAAATAAAATAAAGATTAATACGTAAATCATTTGCTAATTTTATTTCAACCGACCCAAGAGACCAAGACCAAACTCACCAAGTATGAATATCTAAAACACACACAAAAAAAGGTTGCATTATCCATTGCAAAATATAATCAGTAAGAGATGAGTTCAAGCAGCTTCTGTTGGATAATTAGCACCAAAACTTCATCATCTTCATCTTCTTTTCAAAATTCTCAATCCCATTATTTGTGCCCACTTCAATTTCAATCCTTCCCATTTCAAAAATCTACTATAAATTCAAGAAATTGCTTAGAATCCCATCAACATAAGAACCCCAAGAATTTAATTTGTGTGAATTCCCTCCAAATTAATCATGGTGTGGATCAGATTCTCTCCCCTGTTACCCCAGATGAACAAGAAACTGGAGAAATTGAGGAGGTAATTAGTGATTTTGAGGATGATTTTGAAGACCCAGTTCCATTTTCTGTAAATGGAGAGAGTAAGAGGGAACAAGAAGAGGCAGAGGAGGAAGAACGTCGCTTTAAGCTCAGAAATGGAAAGGAGGTCATTCCCTTTTCTTATTCTTTTGTGTATTATACTTTTGATTTGATATTAAATTGAATGTTTTAGTTATGAATTTGATGAGTTGTTTTTGTCCCTTTAGTTCTTTACATATTTTTTATTGTGAATTGGTTTTTGATTTTAGGGGTGTGGAGAGCTTATTTTTGCAGTGTAACATGTGAATAAGGTCTTGGGTGAAACCCAGGCCCTCTTATCGAATCCCGTTTACATTATTGTCTTTGTAGTTTGTAACTTAATAGCCATGGACTATTGAACCATAGCTAATGTAAGAATTATGAGTGTTAATTTTGCCAATTTTATGTAAGTACTAATAGTACGCAACAATGCATCAAGGGTACCATCTGTATGTAGATTTTTTGTGGTGATGCATGGCATAGAACTAGAGAAGGCTGTTTAAGAGGGGGGGGGGGGGGGGGGGTGGTGGTTTGATTGTTAGTTTAATGATCAAATTTAGGGTTCATCATAAACCACCTCTAATAGAACCTTCAAACAAATTAGTAGATAGCAACTCATAAGAGGCATCGCGGTGATGAGGTAATATGATATTATATGCATGTATAGCTTTCTGTTGAGGCTGAGCATAGCTGCATAGGATCACTTTTTTTAATGCTTTAGGTTGTTCTTGTTGGTATGTTAACCATGTAGAAAAGAATACCCAACTTGTTGCTAAGCATTTTTTAGTTTGTATTATACTGTTATTGATTGATTGTTGTCTTATTTATGTGATTGCTTGAGGCTCTTGGGAGAATAAGTTAAGTGACCTAATATTGTAATGTCAGGTTCTTGCTGAAAAAGCTTATCTTGTGGGTGTGGAGCAAAAAGGTGTTAAAGTGGAATCTTTTGGAATAGAAGAATCTCTGAAAGAGTTGGCTCAGCTAGCTGACACAGCAGGTCTTCAGGTTGTTGGCTCTACTTATCAAAAGTGAGTATATGTTGGGTTTGTCGATTGCATAATGTGGTTACGGCCTTGTATGGGCACCTTCTTAGGACTGAATAATTAGGTCATTGGAGATATATATTGTCTGTGCATTTCCTAAACCTTCCAGTCGACATGTTTTGTACCTCTGTGTGTGACTGTCAAAGTTAGGGCAGGGTTGGAGGATTGTATAGGGAGTATTGCATCAAATGACAATATAACCATCTGAATTCAAGTTCAAATCATTGTAGTGAGTTTATTTTGTAGCCGTTGTAACTCCTTGTAAGTGAAAACACTTCTAATTTGAGCCATACTTAGATTACTAATCCCGAAGTGAATGACTTATAAGTTGTCATGTACGCAAGTGTTCATCTTTTATTTAGTTCACATACATCTTCTATCAAATACATATTTTCTTTACTGTTATTTTGTGAGACCTGCTGGCCTGCAGGTTAAATAACATCAATACCTGCTATATGAATTAGGCTTGCTGCTCCAAATCCAAGAACATATATTGGCTCAGGCAAGGTTTCTGAGATCAAGAGTGCAATTCATGCATTTGATGTTGAAACAGTGATATTTGATGATGAGCTTTCACCTGGGTAAGAATGATTTTTTTTTTAAAAAAAATAATTTGAGGAACTGACAATTGGTGTATGTGTGTCGTCTAGCTATTGACTTATAATCATATAAGTTTTAAGTTAATTGTGAGATATATCATAAGCATATGAACTTGTAAATTTGCCATTGAAGGTTTCTGAGGGACATGAGGGTACTTTTAAATGGCAATAACTAGCAGAAGTATTCTGTCAGAATACTCTTATCTCATTATTGCATCGATCTCCTAATCTCTGTATATAAGGTTGGATTACTAAGCTATAATATGGCACATTTCTAACTTATTTCCCAATTGATGGAGTTTATTGAGAGTTGGATTCTTATTGACTAAATTGCTTTCTATAATAAAATAAAAAATAAAAATAAAAAATAATTGTAAATTTGTAATGTCATGGTGGGCATAAACGTTGTTGGTTATGTACTCTTTGTAGTTACGGAGGTACTTGGTCCTGAATGTGAACCTATTGCAGGCAATTGCGTAATTTGGAGAAGGTATTTGGAAAAGATGTTAGAGTCTGTGATAGGACTGCACTTATTCTGGATATTTTCAACCAGAGGGCAGCGACTCATGAAGCTGCTTTACAGGTATATATTTTACTATGCTTAAGTATGAAAAGAAATTATATGGGCATCTGTGCTGATGAGAAAAACTTCAATGCTTCACTCTAAGGTTGCACTGGCTCAAATGGAATATCAATTACCACGGTTGACAAGAATGTGGAGTCATTTAGAGCGTCAAGCGGGAGGGAGGGTGAAAGGTATGGGTGAGAAACAAATTGAAGTGGACAAGCGTATTCTACGAGACCAAGTAAGTGGGATTTTAACAACCACTTCCGAAGTGTTTATATTTTAATGCTTGTGTGAGACTGTGAGTGGAACTTCTAGTCTGGCCTTTTGAGTCGCTTTTGCCCTTTTGCTTCAAGTAATTAATTTGCAATTCATTTAGTGTAAATAAAAACTGAAAAGATGGCAGTGAATTTTGCGTGTAATCTGGTGTCATTTTCCACCTGAATGTTCAAGACTTAAAGGTACATTTATTCCCGTGACCACCTAGAAAGCTAGAACAACCAATTACATTCTCCATAGTACCTCCTTTAGTTCATAACCATATATAGTAAATTACATGATTATACAAGTATAAGTGTATTACTCTTTCTTTGATCTAGCTTTGGATCAGTGGACAAAAATACCATTGATGATTATAACAAGAAAAGGCTTAATAAATTGTCAATGCCTTTGGATCAGTGGACAAAAATACCATTGATGATTATAACAAGAAAAGGCTTAATAAATTGTCAATGCTTCTTGTTCTTGTCCTTTTTTTTTTTTTTTTTTTTTTTTTTTTTCTTTTTTACTTCTATCATCTGTTTTGTCTGGATTCTGAGTTGCTGACCGTATACTTTAATTTTCTTTCTGGCGATCATTTCCTGGTAGATTGGTGTTCTGAAAAAAGAGCTGGAATCTGTTAGGCGTCATCGAAAGCTGTATCGCAATCGTCGTGTTTCAGTGCCTATTCCAGTTGTATCTTTAGTAAGTTGATGCTTACCTTGAAACAACTGTATAAGTATTTAATTCTGAATATCTCTGTTCAGCGATAACAATGAAACTTGTATTTATTGAAAAACTAAGGTAGGATATACAAATGCTGGAAAGAGTACGTTGTTAAATCAATTGACTGGTGCAAACGTGCTTGCTGAGGATCGATTGTTTGCTACACTTGATCCAACAACCAGAAGGGTGCAGGTGAGTGTGTTAGATCTAGGGATTTTCCCTTCCCATTTATTTTCTTTCATCTGAGCAAAAAATGTCAATTATAATTTAGAAGTTTGCACGTTTACTAATTATCTAAATTCTGCATATTGTAATTTGGTTAGTTAACTTCATGTCACTACCAAAGTTGCAATGAACATCAAGTCCTCATTTTTTTTTTTCCAGTTGTTTGAAGATGAAGAACTCTAGCTAACTAGTTTCTTGAGATAATTATTTCAGAAAAGTGCATTTTAGAGTTTATTGTGGTTTTTAGTGAATGAAAGTGAAATCTTATCTTAAGTTGACTTTCTGTGATGTAATATCCTTTTCTTGTTTTTAGATGAAGAATGGGAAGGAATTTCTCTTAACTGATACTGTCGGATTCATTCAAAAGCTACCAACTACACTGGTAAATCCTCTTCCAGCAATGTGATGTATGTTTTGAACTTTGGTTAGTTTGATTAAATTGTCTAAGCTGTTTGTTGCAGGTTGCTGCCTTCAGAGCCACATTGGAGGAAATATCTGAATCATCACTTCTAGTGCATGTGGTGGACATTAGGTATTAATTGATACTCAGGTTTGGAATTAATTCGTCTTTCCCTCATCATCTCATTCAGATGCTTCTGATTTCAGTCACCCTTTGGCCGAGCAACAAATTGATGCCGTGGATAAAGTTCTGTCAGAATTGGATGTGTCGCTAATTCCGATGTTAATTATTTGGAACAAGGTATTGATTGAGATAAGCACTTTAGAATCCGAAAATATGCTGCAATTTTCTCTTCTCCAGTCCATATGTCCTTTAAAGAGATGCAGCAATCTAAATTTTTGTACTAGAACATTCTTAATGAAAGGCTGTCAGTACTCAGTAGCATACTAGCCTCCTTATATATTCATATGAACCAATACAGTTTGAACTTTCCATTTCATAATTACTAGCTTGAAGTTTCATTTCTGAGAATGAAACTTTACTTAATTTACTGCATCTATCTTAGGCTGTATCTGCAGTATAACTTAATTTACTGCTCATATCAGGTTGATAAGGTGAGTGATCCAGAGAAAATTAAGGCAGAAGCAAAGAGACGAGGCAATGTTGTCTGTTTATCTGCTTTGAATGGTGATGGACTTGATGAATTTTGCAACGCCATTCAGGAAAAGCTGAAGGTAGCTTCTATATCAGTACTGTGTAATGCCAATGCATGCTACCATACCTTCTACCCTGATTCCAAAATATATGTACGAAGTTCTATTCACAACTTCAATGCTTTGCTTTAACCAGATCGTGTTTCTGTGACAGGATTCTATGGTGTGGGTTGAAGCACTGGTTCCTTTTGACAAAGGAGAACTTCTCAGTAGCATACATCAAATTGGAATGGTAGAAAGAACTGTGAGTTAATCTCTCCTTGGCCTTTTTTTTTTTTTTTTTTTTTTTTTTTTTTTTTTTTGTGTGTGTGTGTGTGTGCGTGTATTTCAGATAGAAATTTCCTAAACCTGTTGCAAGATTTACATCCCAACTTACCTAAATAATATGTATTAACTGGTGGCTGCTGTAAATTTGGCTATTTGAAATAACACTATGAATTGAACTGGACATTCCTTGTTACACATATTGTCCTGCAATCTTGAGCAGAGTTGTTGAAATTGACACGTTTGTTAATACATGATTTGAATCACCCTCACCCGTTCTAACCTGTACCCTATAATCACATTGTCTATGGTTTGATCTGAATCTAAAATTAACCCAACCCGAAAAATAATTTGTAATTTCATAACAAGCTATGACCATAGTCCTGAACCAACCCAAGTTTGAGCCAAATGATTGTGCTACCAAATTTGATCCAAATGACTTGTTTGCCACCCATGCTTGAATGTTTGAGTCTGTATGAATTGCTTGATCATCCATTTTAAACTTTTTTCCTTGGAAGTTAACATATATGCTGCTCAACAACCGTGTCTCCTGTCGATGCATGTATATCACTGAATCATTTCCTTCTCTTATTTTACCAACTGTGAACATCAGATTCAAAGTAAACAAATGCTGTTTAAGAGTCACAATCTCTTATACATACCCTCTACTTTCAGGATTATACAGAGAATGGAACATTGGTCAAAGCACATGTACCACTTCGCTTAGCAAGGCTCCTTACACCGATGAGACAATTGGTTGCATCACTGTAGATTCAGCAAATACACGGCCTGCCAGATTGTACACAATGATTTCAGGAATATTTTGTTAAACAGAAGCTGTGAATACTGTGATGCTACATTTCGACACTTTAGATCAAGACTCTAGAGCTTGTGTATCTTACTATCTGTACATAGTTCATCTGTAGTGTACATAATACCATACAATCACGCTTCCAATCAATACTAAGCCAACTGTTAGTAACTAATCCCTCTCAAAACTGTTGCTGGCTCGTGCACAAATCTCTCACATTATTATTACTGAATCATACCCTTTTAACCAACTTTGGTCCCCCCTTAGACTTTGTTGTTCTATTATTGTTGGTATTATTAAGTGGTTCTTGTATGTTTTGCTGCATGATATCACTTGGTAACTCTGAAGAATCAAGATTGTTGTTGAATAAGTCAACGCGTAAACACTGAAAGTTTACTTGTGCAGCAAATTTCAACGATCAGTTACTTGTGAAAGCTTTTGTGGGATTTTGCTATGCTATTTAGATAATCTAGCCATGTGAGATGACATACATGGGGTTGAAAACTTGAAAGTTGTTAACACTTGACTGAGAAGTGATAGTAAATTGTCCGCGAGGGCACAAAAGTAAATTCGTACTCCATATGACTTTATTAAATTTCTAGTGTATACTACATATTATTTCTTGACCCTCTCGTAAATATTTTTTTTAGATCCGCCACTACTTCATTGGTCCATATGGTGCCCATTATGATGTATACAATTTCTTTTTTTTTTTTTTTTTGATATATTGTATACAATTTCTTATACTTAACTTTTTCTAACCAATTGTTTTGCTCCCTTGATTAAAGGCTATGCATGCATTATATGATTAGCTTGTTTCGTGTAAAGTTGCTGCTTTATCATGCACGTATAGTAGCAATTGACTTTCCAACTCTTAACATTGAACAAGTTCTATGCCCTTTATTTTGACTCAAAAGAGGAAGAATGACGAGTTTTTCTTCCAAATCTCTCCTAAAGATTAAGCATGATGCACGAGTAATGCTAATAACTAATAAGCTTCTCAACCTAATACACACCACAATGACATTATTGCATCTAATTCGCAACTCGGTTGGCTTCTCTATAACAATGCATGAAGAAAACCTCCCAATCTGATAAATTGATCAACTTCACTCAATGGTTAATTACGCGAACACGCTCCCTGATGTAGCTACTTGCTAGTACGTGCTAGTATTGAATATGGACTATATGGTAATACAAATCTCTTATTTTCCTAAAAACAACCCAAATTAAATGCAATCGTCTTGGATTGAGTTAAAAATACTTCCATATGTTGACAATATTGTGAAGCTATGTGAAATTATATCCCGTATCTTCATATTTAACCATTAACCCAAGACCTTAGTGATCCAACTTGATGAATTATGATTCTATATGGTTGTCTTTGGCTAAACTAAGATCAAAGTTCAAAAGTAGTAGCCTCATAATCAGTTCACTAAACACATCACTAGAGCAGGTGAAAGTTGTCCACTAATTATGCAATAATCAAGCAATCATTATCTTATCCAACATTCCAGCTACTACATTATAAATATATAGCCTACAATATTAAGCTAACCCAATAATAGGCTACTTTTTACTTAATTTGTGTTGTCATTTATTTTAAAGAAGATTATGTTGCCTTAACTCTAAAGCAATTTATTCTGTTACATCTTTTTTTTTTTTTTTTTCATAGGTATTCTGTTACATGCTACTCCCTAATTATTATTGCTGCAATGAAAACAAAATATTTACACTTTTAAAAACGCGGAAATGACTTTAAAAAATAAAATAAAAATAATAAAGTCAAAAGCTTAATTTTATAGGGTCTTTTTGTCCTTATAATTTGCTTCTTACTTGAAGGGCTCATAGAGACGTTAATTATCTTATGTGCATAACCAGCACATAATTTGTAGTTTTATAATTGAAATAGAAAATACGTATCAATCATCACCTTACTGCACTAAAAACAATTTGACCCTATAAAATTTATCGGCACATGTACAACAAAAAGATGTCTGAAAAAATTGTCACCTCTCGGTTTAAAGTATGAATCTTTCATGTACAACTTGTTGAACTAAATTTTAAAAAAAAATCTCATGTAATATAAAGGAGAAAAACATATTGAATGCAATTATTTTGAAGGATATTCTTGTAATTCATGTTATTAAGGGGTTTGAAACAAAACTAATCCCTAACAAAGAAATTACATACTACGGAGTACTATACTAGTAATCTAGGCAAGTTAAACTAAAATAATTAAGCAAAGAGAAAAGGTTAGGAAATTGGAATCAAAGATACTAACTTTAGTGTATAATTTATATAATGTCGTAATACTTCCAAAAATGTTTCATAGAGCAGGTAAAACTAGAGCGCTAACATTAGTACCCTAAATGGAGCAGAGGAACCACTTTGATATAGTCATATAAACAAAGTCATGTATCAATTTAGGAAATCTTGAGTTTAGTGGTTAGTTGTTTCTTCATAATTTCACCACATTTTTAGTCTATAAATACTAACCAATTTTGTACCCTTAGAATCAACAATTCCAAACTCAAAAATCTTAGTTAAGTTTGATCAACACTTATCATATAACACACATACATACATGGCTTCAAAAATGCACCTAGTGTTTTTGGCTTTCCTTTCATTGATACCGCCTTTTATGGTTGCTCAAGCAGACCCCGGTTATAGCTATGGGTACGGCTTTGGATGGGGTAGTGGTGGTGGGAACGACTATAGCTCGTTGTCTCCATACTTCTATGACTTCTCTTGCCCTCAAGCTAACAACATTATTGCTTCGGTCTTAGAGAATGCTGTTGCACAAGACCCTCGGATGGCTGCTTCTTTGCTTAGGCTTCATTTTCATGACTGCTTTGTTCAGGTTTTTACATTTTTATTTTTGTTGGTTAATAAGTTATTTTTTGTAGTGTATGATCGATGTAAGTAATATGGTTGTGAACTTGTTTACTACAGGGGTGTGATGCTTCTATACTGCTAGATGATAGCGCGACATTTGTAAGTGAGAAAAAGGCTAAACCAAATCTAAATTCCTTGAGAGGTTTTACTGTCATTGATGAAATTAAAGCCAGGTTAGAAGAAGCATGCCCTGAAACTGTCTCTTGTGCTGATATCTTGGCCTTGGTAGCTCGCGCCGCCAGTGTCTTGGTAAGCCCCTCCCTTATAAAACAGTACAAACAATATGCCTTATAACAAGCTAAATGTACCTTTTAAGTTCATATGGTATGTTATATTTCATGAACTTATAAAAAAATAATCGACTTTGGATCAACAGAGTGGAGGACCTAATTGGGAAGTCCCATTAGGAAGAAGGGACTCAAAAGCAGCAAACATGCTACTTGCAAATGCAACAATTCCTCCTCCTATTCTTACAGCCCAAAAGCTCATTGCATCATTTCAACAACAAGGCCTAGATGAAGTTGATCTTGTCGCGCTCTCAGGTAAGAGCTTCACATCTACAAATAATCATACTCCCTCTGTCCACAGATAATCTTCACAGTTACTTAAAATTTCGTCTCCTCTTAAATTCACTAGGAGCACATACTATTGGGGTGGCGAGGTGTACAAGTTTTAAGCAAAGGTTGTATAGCCAAAATGGTAACAATCAACAACCAGATTTGAGCCTCGAAAAGGCTTACTTAAATGAATTAAAGTCAGTTTGTCCTTCATCAGGGGGTGACAACAACATAACTCCATTGGATTATGCATCTCCAAAGACCTTTGATAACACTTACTATAAACTTATCTTGGGAGGCAGGGGACTTTTGTTCACGGATCAACAACTTTATTCAGGAAATTACGCGAATTTAGCTCAGTTGGTCAAGTCTTATGCTGAAGATGAAGGGTTGTTCTTTGATCAATTTGCTAAGTCCATGGTTAAGATGGGAAAGATTAGCCCTCTTTTAGGGTCTAATGGTGAAGTTAGGAAGTATTGTCGTCGCCCTAATTAATTAATTTAAGTACTTTTACCTCTTTAAGTAGGATGATTATTGGGTTTAATTTGTGATTTATTGGGTTCTTGTCAAGTTGTGAATCCGTATTAAGGTTTGATTATTCATGGTTATTATGTTGGATTTATTTTTACAAAATTGTTGGTAATTTGTAAGGTTGATGTTGTAATCCCTGTAATAATGAAATTCTTATGCAAAATAGTAAGGGTTTAAGGGAAATATGCATTGTGTTAAGATTTATGCAATTGATCAATTATAACTTCTTCAATTATTTTTTGTATAGCTTAAATCAATCGCTTTAAAAAAAATGTTAGGATTAAGATTCAAACCTAACAACTTTAACATAGATCTTATTACTCTATTACCAACTGACATGAACTATGACACACTTAACATAAATAATTGCAAAGTATAATACATGACCAAAACCAAGGGGGAGGCCATGTCCCACGCCAGCCCCCATTGATTCCGCCACTGGCTTAATTAGTAGCATGTTGTTCCTTTGAATTTTAATAATATTATAGATTACGAAGTATTATATATTAAACTTTATTACTCGTAATTTAATATATTGTAGTTATTTGAATAAATTAACTTGTCTCTTAGTTTTAAAATAAATAAATAAATAATTAAAAAAAAAAAAAAAAATTGTACCTTCTTCTAATACTTATACGGGTTAAATATAAATATTGACTTACTACTAATCACGTATTAATGACCAAGTTTTAAGGGTAACGAAGGATAATATTATCTGTTTAGGGATTGCATCCTTACAAAAATGGGTAGATAAAGAAAAACGTCCTTTTAGATTAAACAAGATTATGCTTTAATAGCGGATTTTTATGAAGTCCAATTAACACGTGCAATTAAAACATAAAGTCTCCATTGAATTTCTTTAGTTCTTTACCAATTCGCTATCAAGATACACTCGCAAGGAGTGGGTCGAAAGTAGGGATGGCAATGGATCTGGACCAGATCCGTTTTTTTCACGGATCTGGGTCTTCAAATTTTGGACCCGACGGATTCGGGTCGGATCCGGGTCTTGTTGACAAAAACGGATCTGGATCTGGGTCTGGGCCCTAGACCCGGATCCAGATCCGTGGACCCGTTTTTTAATTTTTCTTATTAAAAAAACTAAAATTGTTTGTTTTTAAATTAAAAATGTTGATAATGTTAGTAATGATAAAGATTAAGAGATGAATTTTGGATGCTCATATTATACAACGTAAGTTTGAAATATATTTTTTGACCCGAACATTACATTTATTGCAAAAAATTAGGCAAAATATATGAACCCGTTTTGGACCCTTATCCGGACCCGGATCCATTGGACCCCATGGATCCGGATCCGGGTCTTCATTTTCTAGACCCGACAGATCCGGGTCTTCATTTTCTAGACCCGACGGATCCGGGTCGGATCTGGATCCTATATACAAAAACGAATCTTGATCCGGGTCCATCTGGACCCGGTCCAGATCCGACCCGTTGCCATCCCTAGTCGAAAGTATACCATATTAACAATTTCACTTTTTAATTTTATTATGGAAAATTTCACATTTGCTACCAGCGAAAGGACCCTAAATCACATTTGCTACCGGTTTAAATTTTTATTTTATATTACTACCACCTAAATCACCATTTTTTAAAAATCACTACCACTTAACACTTTCCGTTAGTGACATCAACCACCCTCACTGCCATCCCTCCCTCCTCGGACACCCTCACTACCTCCCCGTTTGCCACCTTCGACCGCCATGACTTTTTTTTTAAACCCAGCAACCTCCCTTCCCCCCGTCGGCGTCGGTGACAGCCCCACCACCTTCCCTTATCCCTTCCTCGCTGCCCCCACCCCCACCCTTAAACACCAACCCCGACACCACCCTTCCCCCCACCCAAAACAGCCAAAACAACCACCCCCAACCCATAAACACCAACCCCGACATCACCCCAACCGGAATCGAGCCGAAAAAGGCCGATTTCCCCTTTTCCCCAACCTGAATCGAAGCTAAAACAACCGATTTCCCCCACCCCAACCTGAATCGAGAAAGGAAACAAAACCCTAACTTCAATTTGGGTGGTTTTGGGGTGGTGGACGAGCGGTTTAAGGTTTGTGAAGGCCGAGAACGGTAGGGGAAAGGGAGGGGGGTCGATTCGGTGGGGGGAACAGGGCTGGCGGGGACGGATTCCGGTGGGGGAAGGGGAAAGGGGTGGTTTTGGTTCGGGGTGGGGGTCGGGCAACGAGAACGGGGAAAGGGAAAGGGCGGTTCGTTTGGCTGCGTAGGGGTGGGGGAAAGGGATGGGGTGGGTACGCGCCGGCGCCGACCGAAGCTCTGGGCGTCGGCCGCCGGCAGGGGGGAGGGCAAGGTGGTGGTAGTTGAGGGGAGGGGTGGCAGGGTATGGGGGAGGGTGGTTTATATATATTTTTTTATTTTTTTATTAATTTTTTATATTTTAATTAATTTTTTATTATTTTTTTAATAAACTTAACGGAAATCCTAACGGATTCCGTTAAGTGGTAGTGATTTTAAAAAAATGGTGATTTAGGTGGTAGTAATATAAAATAAAATATTAAAGCGGTAGCAAATGTGATTTAGGGTCCTTTCGCTGGTAGCAAATGTGAAATTTTCCTTTTATTATTAAGAAATTTACTCTTACTATTCGTACGTTATTCGGCAATATGTAATAGCAATTTGTTTGACTAAACTACTCATGCACCAATAAATAACCTTAATTAAGTCTATATTTTGGTTTATAATGTATACTACGAGTACTAAACTTTATATACATATATTCCTCATTATTGCTTCCTCCTAAAAATAATTGAACAATTCCTTATAATGATTCATGTTCGTCGACTGCAAATTATTTTGAGATTAAAATTTTGTTGTAGTTGTTTACTTATGGCTCTCTATAAACGTGAAATAAGAAGAGTTACGAAAGATTATAGAAAGTTAAAACAATGTAAATATTACTTCGCTCGGTCAAAGGTGATACTTTTCAATAATGAAGGAAACAGAATCACCAAAATAATTATCCGATCCGGCGCCGATATCTTATAATTGCATGCAAATAGTAACGTAAGTATGTAATTACATAATATATTTGGTCAACTTCTATGAATTATACATATTTTCATTTTTTTTATTTTTTTGAAAAAACTTGAATGAATCATATTCTTTAAATGTGAAAAGCAAAAAATTAGTCCACGTACATGGCGTCTCCCAATCATTGTGTTACTTGAAATTGTCTTATTACTTTCTCTATATATACACTAACAATTTTCCCAAATCTTACATTATGTTCTTTACTTTTTCATTTCCAAATTATATCTTTCACAATAATTACGATCAAATAATATTAACCACCAAATAATTCAAACAAAAATGGCAACTCAAAGTTATAAATTTCCTAAGATCATCTTCTTTGTTGTAACATTTTCATGCTTCTTCATGTACAATTCTAATGCTCGTCACTTGTCGGAGGAGAAGTTAACGTGGAAACGACTAATAACCGTGGATCAGTCCGGCGAAGGTGATTACGAAACAATTCAAGGCGCGATCGATGCAGTTCCTTCTAACAACGTAGATACCACACTTATCCTAGTCAAACCGGGAACGTACAAGGAAAAAGTTACCGTACCCGAAAACAAGCCTTTTATAATGCTTAGCGGAAGAGAGGCCAAAAATACAATTATCACATGGGATGATAGTGGTGATATATACACGTCTCCTACCCTCTCTGTCTTTGCTTCTGATTTTATGGCTCGATATCTCACTATTCAGGTTATTTTTTTTTTTCATTTGAAATTAATAGTCACATATACTATTTATGATTTGAAATTAATATTTGACTTTGATAATTTCTTACAGAATACATATGGACCGGGGGAAAAAGCAGTTGCCTTAAGGGTTTCGAGCAAAAGGGCAGAGTTTTCGACATGTAAATTTATTTCTTACCAAGATACGCTTTTGGATGAAGAAGGAAGCCATTTTTATAGTAACTGTTATATTGAAGGAGGAACTGATTTTATTTGTGGGAATGCAGCCTCTCTTTTCCAAGTATGTAACATTATATTCTCTATTCAAGAATACAACTTTAATTTCGTGTTGATTGATGAAATTATCTTTATTGTTATACGAAGATTAATTAAATTTTTTGTTGGATTGTTGTAGAAATGTCGTATACATTCTGTATCGGACATAGGTGGAGCAATAATTGCACAACGAAGGATGACACCGGAAGAAGAAACGGGGTTTTATTTTGTGGATTGTAGAATTACGGGTATAAAAGGGTGCACATTGGGAAGACCATGGGGACCTTATTCTAGAGTTGTTTACTTAAACAGTTACATGTCTAATGTGGTAAACCCTAATGGATGGGATGATTGGGGCAAACCCTTAACACATAGGTGCGTATTATTGATAATCAATTACTCCGTATGTTACAAAATATATGACACTCGTATATATAAGTTTATTATGTTATTAATGTTAATATGATTGTTTGTTTATTGGAACAGTTCGGTGTACTATGGTGAATACAAATGTTACGGTCCAGGAGCCAATAGATCAAACAGAGTCGAGTGGTCGCAAGACCTGAGTAATGAAGAAGCCACTGCCCTTATTACCAAGACCATGATTAGTGCCAAATCACGAATCAAACACTGATGTGTTGATAATTTTTATTATTTCATTGTACATGTATTATTAGGGTGTTTTTTTTTTTTTTTTTTTTCGCGGATTGTACATATACCTATGTTGATCAAATATACTGTATATAATTTCATCTAATTGATTACTTACTTTTTATGTTCTCCTCAAATATGTCATTTTTTTTCGAAACATATTGATGAATTGCTATTTTTAACAACTACATAAGTGAATAGGTAATGACATGTAGTAGAGGTAGTACGCAATTAATTTGTACTTCGTATTATGTTTTTTGGATGGTAATGAAATAAGCCTAAATAAAACCCAAACGCGGACAACACCTAATTGAAATCCAATCTCTTGGATGAGAGAAGGAAAGGAGTGGAACACTAAATTTGGTTAATTAGGAGCAAAATCGTCATTAGCTATTACAGATACTCGTATTAATTTTTACCTTTTACTTTTTTTTGGCGGCAAATAGCAACAATTTAAAATCAATCCTTCAATCAACTCGGCATCAATTGATTTTAGACAAATACATCCCCATTAATTCCTCAAAATAAATACAGAAATTAAATTATTAAAATTAAATTATTAAAATTAAACAAAATATCACAATGTATAATATAAAGTAGTAAAGTACAAGTACAAATTCATGACCGAAAATATAATAAACAAGGTTATCTTTCATCCACCACATTAGTCTATAATAGTATATATAATTCTAATTCTATGTAATGTGACCGAAATCTATATTATTTTATGGTTCGTTACATTAGTGAAATTATGATTTCCTAATTTCCTCGTATATTCTTATATAACCTCATGTCGTATAGAGTTTACTTTCACAGCTTGGCCCAACTCACATTAGTGAAATTATGTTTTCCTCATACATTGTTTATTTTCTTTCCCTAGTTAACTACTTCGTAATACGTAATACGAGTATAGAAAACTCCATCTATACATTATACATAGATCGATAGTACATTTCCTTTCTCTAGTTAACTAATACAAAGTGTGGAAGAAAAAAAAAAAAAACTAAACTTGCTTGGTAGAGTTGGTTGAGAGCTCACCGATTTAGCCCCACCAACTACGGTCTATTCTGTTCACCTTATTTTCACTTATTTCAGGTTTAATAAGTTCAGATAAGGGTTAATAAGTTCAGATAAGTTCAGGGTTAATAAGTTCTAAATTAACGTTCTCCTCACCTTATTTCCACTTATTATATTTATGTAGAGTTATTACTAATCAAGATTGCTTTTCACTTTTTTTTTGTAAAATTTTATGTGTTTTATTATCATGATTTCATATAAGAATAAAGTAACATTTGCATAAAAAAATAAAATTAAAGTAACGTTATACTCATAAGTTATGGTAAGACTAGATAAATTTTGCTTATAGAAAAGTTAAGCAAATCAACAAGTTTATTATTTTTGTGAAAAAAAACAAAGGGAAATTAATGAGAATGAAAGTCAGATCAACAACAAAACCAAAGGAGAATTTTTACTATTTCTAAACTATAAAATAGTAGTGTTGTTATCAAATAATGTCTTATAAGTGTTATTAAGGTTTAATAAGGTCAAATAAGTGAAAATAAGTGTTAATAAGGTGTAATAAGTTCAGATAAGTTCACATAAGGGTTGATAAGTTCACATAAGTTCAGATAAGTTCAGATAAGTAAAAATCAGGTGAATAGAACACACCCTGCATTTGCTTGGGAGTAGGGTAGGGCGATTCTCTTTGAAGTGGATGATTGAAGGAGAGGGTGAGAGATCTCCAAGGCACCCCCAAATTGTCTCTGATGGTGATAACCAATTGACTACATATATGTATATATATCATAATATACTTTTCATGTGACTATTATACTATATGTTCATTAAACAACAGAAATTTTGATAATTACCACCATCTATTGTTGTCAAAAATGAAAATACCACATCAAGTTTTTTTAAATTTTTTTTTTTTTATTCTTACCACCTAGTTTTTTCCAAAAGTTTTAAAATTTCTACCACTTTGACACGTGACGTTATCATAGGACCCATACTTTCGTTTTCCCTCGATTTCCCATATTCTTCTTCTCCGATCCCTTCTTTCAATTTCATCTCTCAAATTTGATTACAATTACACAAATTTCGCAAATTAGGTTATAATTTCTACAATCTAACCTACAACGAAATGAATTGATTAGTTTAATTAGGGTTTTTGTAATCAATTTGGGGGTTTTGCTAAATTTGACTAATTAGGGTAATCAATTTGGGGTTTTGCTAAATTCGACAAATTAGGGTTTATGAAGTTAAAATTAAATGAATAGCTGGACAATTAAACAAGTAATTACCACAAATAAACATATTAATATTCTTTCGAATCAATGTTTAATCAAGTATGAAGTACGGAGTAATAGATAACTGTACTGCATGAACAATAATATAATAAAGGCATGTAAATGGAATGGGGGAAGTAGATAAAATGAGCTAATTAATGGATCGAGCTAGAACACCCTTGTTAGTTGCTACGGTGTACTTTTTCATGTACTTCGTATAAATACCTTACTCCGATCCATTCTATTTTTATTATTAAATAATAAATAAATAATGGTTTCAAAAAATAAATAAATAATTGTTTCAATAAATAAATAAATAAAAACAGAACACCAAAGTTCACACCATAGTGTTGTTACAAAGCAATGAGCTAGCTTACATACATTGAATGAAGGATTTATTTGCTTCATCAACACAAAATACACATACGCTGATACACAGTAGCTAATTTTTTATTGTCCTCATTATTTAATTATCTTATCATCATACAATCACACAGATGTCATCCAAAATTGTTGAAACTGTCGATTATGAATTGACACGGATAAGACTATAAGCAATAACTAGGAGAATTTCACCTTACAACCAAGACTATAAGCACACGAACAAAGAAATAAAAGTAAAATTATAGCTAGTTATTAACGCGTGATTTTGTCATAATATATTAAGATAATTACATTAGAAAAACATTATGAATGCTTATATTTAATCTTCGCTAGCATATTATAATTACTAGTTGGTATACAATGTTGACTAACCTTATCTTCTCCCAAACCCAATTTCAAAGGGGAAAGAATCATGAACATTTCAACAACGCGCCGAAAACTTAAAACTACATGCAATAATAACGTAATTATGTAATTACAATGGTCATCTTTTATGGAATGTTTTAAATGTAAATTGCAAGATATCAGCCGTTACATCCCCCAATCATTGTCTTAATTTCTTAATCACGTCATGTTGCTCTCTATATATACACTAATCACTAATCAAATCACCAAATCATATTACAATTACTTCCAAATCATATCTTTTGATCACAAAAACATAAAACACAAACACCCAATTAATAATAATAATAATGGCAACTCAAAGCTCTTATTTTCCTACAATTATCTTATTTGTCTTTGCATTATTTTGCTTCATTAGCAACTCTAATGCTCGAATATTGTCCGAGAAATTAACTTGGAAACGACTACTAACCGTCGATCAAACAGGCAACAAAGGCAAGTTCAAAACAATACAAGATGCAATTGATGCGGTTCCTTCTAACAATGTAGACGTTACACTTATCCTAGTTATGCCCGGTACGTACAAGGAAAAAGTTACCGTGCCCGAAGATAAGCCCTTTATTATACTTAGCGGAAGAGATGTTTTAAATACTACTATTACATGGGATGATAGTGGTGATATATATACGTCTCCTACTCTCTCCGTCTTTGCTTCTGATTTTATGGCTCGATACCTTACCATCGAGGTATGTACAAATATTGTTTGTTAGAAACATGTGTCATATATTAATAGTCACGTGTACTATTTATTATTTAGGTACAGTGTATGATATTAAGTTGATTATTTCTTGCAGAATACATATGGGCCGGGGGCAAAAGCAGTTGCCTTGAGGGTTTCGAGTGAAAGGGCAGAGTTCTATGCATGTAGAATAACTTCATATCAAGACACACTTTTGGATGAGGGAGGGAGTCATTTCTATAGCAATTGCTATATTGAAGGAGGAACTGATTTTATTTGTGGCAATGCAGCTTCTTTATTCCAAGTATGTAACATTATACTATAAAATTGCGTCCATATGATATTTGAAGATAGATAATTTATCTTTATTATTGTTGTACCACGACTAATTTAAACTAACTTTGAATTGTTGTAGAAATGTCATATACATTCCATTTCACAAGAAAATGGGGCAATAACAGCACAACGAAGGTCAAAACCTGAAGAAGACACGGGATTTTATTTTGTGGATTGTCGAGTTACTGGCATAAAAAGTTGCACATTAGGAAGGCCATGGGGACCTTATTCTAGAGTTGTTTTCGTAAACAGTTACATGTCCAATGAGGTTAATTCTCAAGGATGGGATGATTGGGGAAAACCCTCCACACATAGGTGCGTATTATTTTTTTTGTTAGTATCAAGACTATATATCAACTATATGTCGATTATCAATTACTCATTATGTTACATAATATACAGTACATTATACTATATGAAAATATAGTGGTCGATTAAAATATATGAATTCATTATATTAATGTGTTTTTTTTTTTTTTTTTTTTTTTTTTTGTCGATTTAAACAGCTCGGTGTACTATGGTGAAAGCAAATGTTACGGACCAGGAGCCAACAGATCGAAAAGAGTTGAGTGGTCGCAAAGCCTCACAAATCAAGAAGCTGATACAATTTTGTCTAGGACCATGATTAGAGCTAAATTGAAGATCAAAGCATAATCATTCAAAGACTAATCAAATTTAAGTTGTAGAATTATTGCTACTTGATCATTTATTGTACATATGATCCTTTATTTGTTCTTTATTCTTTTTCCAGATTGTACATAGTGTAAATGATAAATCTATGTTATTGAATTGATTATTTTTAGTTAATATATCAATTAATGAAGTGCATTATTCTAAAAGGAACTCTGCAAATAAAGCTCAATTAAGTTATTTTAATTAGTAGCACTTCTCTTTTGTTCAAGAGCAATAATTATTGTATTTAAAGGATGCATACTCATTAGTTCAAGTCCAATCTAAAGGTATATCCTTAACAGTGATTACATCTCACATATATTATATTGCTAATTAATTACAAGGGTTTTTTTGGGGGGT
Organism: Chenopodium album; assembly: GCF_948465745.1. NCBI lineage: Eukaryota > Viridiplantae > Streptophyta > Magnoliopsida > Caryophyllales > Amaranthaceae > Chenopodium > Chenopodium album. Next base: position 71,002,668 of record NC_137840.1, read on the forward strand.
CCAAATGAGTCGTAACTCGTAAGGGCATACAAAATTACAAATAGAGATAAGAATGTTTTCGAAATGCAACCTGTCGAGGTTGTCATATGCATACATGCCCGGCCCTTGGTTGTTGCCACTAAGCCAAGACTTATTAATAAGGATGTACTTAATTTGGATTAATTCAAGGGGCAAGTCAAAGCAAGATAAATACCATGCAATTTTGTTACTTAATGTACTACGTATTCTTCTTTGTGTTTACTCAAGCTACATCTAATGAGCAAATCCACAGCACTGGGCCTTGAGTGTAATATATGTGTACTTAACAATAGAAAAAATTGTGAGTTATCACATGTCATAGCGATTAAAAAATATGAGTTATCATTCTTTCATAAGCACTTTAAGGGTGTATTCAATTCACCTGATTTTCAATTATTTGGACTTATCTGAACTTTTTAGACCTTATTAAAACCTATTTTAGTTGTAATTTGTACTTGGTTAACTATTATCAGAACTTATTAAACCTGAATTGAACTTATTTGAACTTAACTAAACTTATTACACCTAAAATAAGTGAAAATATGTTGAACAAAACGGACCCTAACATTATTCTAACTTAGCTCATTTTTACTTATTTACTTATAAGTTTTAACCATGAGCCACTAAAGATTACGGAACAGATGAGATTAAATATCAAAAAATTTCCACATCCTTAATACTCCATAAATGAAGATTGTATGAAACATTATTATATAATTTCATTTGACATAGCAGGGCTCACAGAAAGGGACTGATTTACAAGTTTTCATCAATCAAGCTGACTAACTGGGGCGGACTTGTATGATTTGTTGCTAGTTTCACTTTCTTCAGACTTAAGGTTTCATGGATAAGAAAGCATTTTTGAGCTTGAGTTTTTTTTTTTTTTTTTTAATCAATTAGAAAAATGTCCTAAAATTTTTCCAATTACTTAAATTGACATTTAACACAATAAATATCCTTAATATATTATTCCGTACAATAAAAATGGCGCAATTGCTATGTTGCAAATCACGCAGCACACCATACCAAAATTTTATAACAATATGAAAAAACAACCGAGAGATGATGCACGAAACCATTGCTGATTTTCAACGGCATATATAAAAGGTTCAAAACATCACATTTGAAGAACAATGCACTGAATGTCCTAACTATTTGGCAACATTACGCTACAAATTAAACTAAGTACAAAGTATATTAATAGACCAAAAATCTTGACAATTTCCACCCAAAAGACGTCAGATTATTGTTAAAGTGACCAAAAAGCCATCAAAAATCCACCAAATTCCACTTCTTTGGCATTATCACTTAAAAATTACAAGATTGAGTAATGGATTATTGTTGTTTTATCCGATTATTTATGGAATTATGAACAACAAAGTCTATTAATTGCTTAAAACCTAATTTAGAACATCTCATTAATGTGGATGAATCAATGTTTTTTTTTTTCCTTTAATATGAGATATATGTATTTCTTGCCCTTTCAAGAAGTCATACTTCCCACCTGCCCATTCCTTGCATGTATATCAATGTGTAATATTACCTAATTTGACAGATTGTTTTGTTGAATGTAGCTCAAGATTCAAATTGAAGTCAACCCTTTTTTTTATAATATCGTAAATTAAGTCAAATTGAATTACTCCCTTAATAACCTAGTTTTATAATTCTCCCTTCACATTAACATATATATACTAACATATATCATATTTTAAATTGATAAATAACGAATTGACATATTATATTATTATTCGAAATTTTACAAATTAGACAACAATTAATATAGAATAGCTTATGGATGAAGTATATGACATTCACTAATAATTAAGCTCAAAGTTTTGTTATATTCAATATTCCATATGATGTAAAAATATATTCTCTTAAAATTTCTTATAAATATATTCGAAATAACAATAGTTGCATGGCTTGCACCATATCAACAATGGAGGTGACGGGATATCATTATTGGTTGTTCCACGTCAATTAATCATACAACAATTACACTAAATGTATATATGACTACATATATCTATCGGTCCAATTCTTTTTTAAAATAAGCCATCACAAATTAAATGAAATAAGTACACAAAAACCTCAAATATAAGTTATACTCTATAATAATAAAGGAAAAATAAAACATTTATTAAAATAAAAAATAAAAATAAAAAAAAAATAAAAAAAAAAAACAGTTATTGCAAAATAACCAAATAAATCTCGTATTTGATAAAACGTGGGTAACGTGTGTACTAATCACGCTGACGACTCCTCTATTATCAGCAACTGTTGCCTCCTTAAACTCATTTTCAATTTTCTTCTTCATTATGTTTACCCGCCGAAAACTTGTGTTTAAATGCTCTTTTTGCTAACTTTTTCCCCTTAACAACCGCAACAAAACGGCATATCTTGTAATTTAATCTTTATAAAAACCTTATATTATAATTTTTATAACTAACAATCATCTTCTATTTATACACTACCCATCTCAATTCCTTTGTTCATCACTTCTTTCAAGTCCAATTTTGTTACATATTCAATATAATTCATCATATAGTATATAATCTTCTAGGTGTAACGTTTATTGTAACGCTTTTATTTTATTTGTACGTAGTACCATGGAAGTTCGTGGGTGTTTGTTGATTTTCTTGTTTGTGATCGGGTTTTGTTTGGAAATGGCGATAACTTGTAATGCTCAAGGGAAATGGAGTAAAATTATCACGGTCGATCAATCGGGGAAGAAGGGTAGCTACGTGAAGATACAAGATGCAATCGACGCGGTCCCGTCTAATAATGTACAACATATTTTTATCAGGGTTGAGCCTGGAATTTACAAGGAGAAGATTGTTGTACCAGAAGATAAACCCTTTATAACACTAAGTGGTAGAAATGCAAATACTACGGTTATCACTTGGAATGATGGTGGAGATATATTTAAATCTCCTACTTTTAGTGTCTTTGCTAGTGATTTTACATGTCGTTATCTCACTATTCAGGTAATTAATTATAATATGGGTTCGGATTTTGAGTTCATCTTTAGTAACTGAGATTTAGTTTATATGCGTATTTAACTGTCACATTACTAGTTTGATAATTATTATATCAATTATGTGCAGAATACATATGGTACGGCGAAGAAAGCAGTAGCATTGAGGGTAACAAGTGAAAAGGCGGTGTTTTTTGCATGTAAATTTACATCATACCAAGATACACTTCTAGATGAAAGTGGGAGACATTTCTATTACAATTGTTTCATTGAAGGAGGCACTGACTTCATCTTTGGAAATGCAGCTTCTCTTTTCAAGGTATCTATACATAATTATTCACTAAATTTACTTATTAACAAACATAAATGAAAATTGTATCTTGATTTTTTTTTGCTAAATCGAAAGTAATAAGTGTATGTAAATTGTGCAGCAATGTCATTTGCATTCAATCTCACAAGAAAATGGGGCAATAACAGCCCAAAGAAGATCATCATCAGAAGAAAAAACAGGATTTTATTTTGTGGGATGCAAAATAACGGGTGTAAAAAGTTGTACATTAGGCAGACCTTGGGGTCCTTATGCTAGAGTGGTTTTCTCACAAACTTACATGTCTAATGCGGTTCTACCTCAAGGATGGGATGATTGGGGCAAACCATCTACCCACAGGTATTATTACATATTTTTTCTTCTAGCAGATGTCAATTTTCACGTGTTTTTTCAATGGTATGCGAGATTCTCAGACAATTTCCTTTCTAGTTTCGTGAATTCAACATCTTGAAATGGAATACTCCGTAGTGAACATGAACAAGTTTTTAAAACTAACTATATACAAGTATATGTCAATTAGTCAATCAAATTAGTTAACACTCACTATATAATCAATAGAACTTTCTAGTTTTTGGCATTAATATGTTACTATACATAATTGTATCACTTTTTTTTAAAATCATTATTATTATGCCTAAAAAACTAATCATTAGGTTAGAAGAAAAAAAAATTCTCCATAAAAAGGGTCCCATTTAAAAATGTGATTACTAGTCAATTTATTGGTTGTCTTTCCTTTTTCATTGGTTAAAAATTATAATAAGACAATTATAATGGTAAATAATTGGTTTAATTTGGTTGTTGATGTAGGACGGCATTCTACGGTGAATACAAATGCTATGGACCAGGGGCTAGAAGAACAAGACGAGTTGTGTGGTCACTTGGTCTTTCTAATCATCAAGCCTCTCCTTATTTGACTATGAGTTTGATGGATGGAAAAACTTGGGTTAGGGCCTAATTTTAACCTTTTTATTCAAATTTATTTAGGCAATGTATAATTTGGAAAATTACCAACATTATTCATAGTGGTTTTTTTTAGTCACCTCTTTTTTGTATTTGTACTTGTTTCTTAGTTGTAGTATTGTTGTACATTATGAATTAATGATTATATGTAGAATTATTCGATCTAGAATAAAACCTTGCTTACTTATTTAAAAACTACAAGTACTTATATATATAGTCAAGTTAGCCATTTTTTTTTTTTTATTTAATTGCAATACTAGCAATATTTGACTAGGCAACCTAGTCCGTCCACCATGCATTACCGTATTCATCCACAACTTATGACATTATATATATGTAATTTAAGAGCTATGATAAGCTTGAAGTAACTCGGGTGTTGAATTGAAAAAAAAAAAGTCTCATGCATTACGTGGGATGAAAACTATTTTTGTTTTTTACCACCACTGATTGATAATATATATATAGGAATCTCTCACAGGTGTTTGATCCCAAAATCTCTTGATTGTGAGATACAAACTTGACCACTAGACTAAGCTATGTTTGGTGATAATTCATCATTATATACGTACAATATAAAAGATACAAACTTTGTTATACTTATATACGAAGTACATTATAAGGTACTAACAGAATACTTGGTAAAGTACAAGATACAACATTATTGTAGCGGCCAAATCGATATACGCATGACACACAACATACAGCCGTATATGTGATGATGTGAATGCTGAATATATGTCTTGGTGTACGAGTATTATATACACGTCATTTATACAAGGAATCAAATTTGGATTTTTAAGATTATCAAAAATCAACACATCTATATTTCATTCAAAATTAAGGGTCTATTCATTTCAGTTCAGTTCAATTCAGCTTAAATTAGTTCAATTCAGTTCAGTTCATCTCCTAATTTCATTCTCTTATAAAAAATTCATTTTAGCTCAGTGCAGTTCAGCTCCAATCAATTCAATTAGTTCAGTTCAGTTTAACTCACTTCAATAAATACGGACTGGGATAACCGAAAGAAACTACAAAATCCAAAAATTAGAGTCAACTTGCAATAAATTCCATAGTTTTGACAGCTTATACGCCATATGTAATGTACATATGAATCTAGATTTAAGCGGTTTAACACTTAAATCCATAGTTTTTTAGATAAACATTATCATATGTACAATAAAGTCCATAGTTTATGCAAACTTTAACTTTCTATTTTTAATAAATTATCTAGTACATTCCTAAAAATATCTTGTCCATTTTTAATCAAAGTTGATAAAGATAGCTCCAGAAACATTACCTTAAAAATCAAAGGATGTATCATTTAAATAACAATGTAGATAAGAATCATATATTATGGTGGGGTCCACGTCATCACTAACTTTGAATCTATCTTACTTTAAAATCCAAAAAACTTGTTACAAATAAATAAATAGAGTGCATTACAACAACAAAATAAAAAAAAAAAAATAAATAAAAAAAATTAAGAGTGAAGAAACAAAATCTAAAACAAAAGTTGAAGCACAAAAAATATCAAGTCATGGGTTCCTTAATGTCTGGATGGGATTCCCCGGTTCAAGATCAAAAATATGGTATGTAATTCATGAAGTACATAATTGTAACATGTAAATTTATTGTAACACAATTCAGAAATCGTTTTATAAAATGTTGTTCTCGTGTACGGATTATAAGAATACTTGATATCCACTGTTAAAAGTTATAGAGAAGCATTTAAAATAAGTTGTGTTTGTTAAGCCTATCACGTGTGACAATCCTTGTTTACGTGGTATTGTGTAATGTAAATTAGCTTGACTAACTAAATTTTTTTGGTGGTAATTAGTAAAATTGATGAGAAACAAGTCACTAACCAAAGAGGGGATTGAAGATTATTGGAAACTCAAAAAGAAAACAGAGGAAGAACATCTTAAAGCTGTTTCTCCTAGAGTTCAGGTATGAATTATGATTTATCTTTGATATTAATTAATAAATTTATTAATTAGTTGTTAATCTTGTTAATTATTTCATTGATTTTGAGATTTTACTCATTTGCAGGATATAATTAATGAAGAATCTGCTCCAAATGAGCTTAAAAGATCGACTTCGTTGCCAATGATTGATAGAAAGAGTGGTAAAATCATTGTAGGCAAGGAATCTGATGCCGATCTTGAACATCTTAATGGCTGGTAAGTTTATTTTGTTATTTTAGAAGCAACAAAAATTTCAGGCTGTGCTGGGCCGGGTCTTTAAACCCGCAAAAAAATATAGCAGGCTTTTGGACTAAAATGTGTTTTTAGGCTTGTCAAAGCCCGTTTTATTTTCGAGCCGGGCTAATGTTGATCATTTCTACATTATATGCACGGTCTCAATGTACTTTGTAAAACTGGATATAAATAGTCACATTAGTAGTGTAATTTAAACTGCAGGTGGACAAGAAGCAATTGGGCATTCCTTAACGAGCCGCCGGTAATAGAAGGAGAAGTTCCTAAGTACAAGTATGCCGCACAGTATCATGTTGCTAGGTTAGGATCAACTAATCCAGATACAAGAATCAGTAGCATGTGATTATACTTTTAAGTACGAGGTTTTTTATACAAGTGTTGTTTATGTTGCAAATCCTTTGTATGATAATCCAAATTGTGGGAGAATCTACTAGAGCCTAATCAATGTACTAGGCCTAAGGGTGTTATGAAAATGTTGTCATCACGCTATAGTTATGAATTTATGATACATGACTATATGTGTATGATTAGTGGTCGGTGTGTAACAAAGATGTGTTTTTGTTTAGAGTAATTTAAGCGTCTATTATGTATCTGTAAATGTCTAATCTATATTTCTTTCAAAAAAAAAATTGTCTAATCTATACTTTTACTGGGTATTAATTAGCTCTATTAATATACAAGTACGAGTATGCCTTATTATTCTTTTTTTTTTTTAATTGATTGATAGTTTGATATATGTGGTCCATTAATTACTTGCCAAACGAGGAAGTTGGTATGTGCCATTTGGTAATTTCACCTATTACGAGAAAAAAAAAATGCTGTTTAGTTGACTCTGAGCAATGCTATGCTTGATTAATATAAAGCATTATCAATGACAAAGACAACGTATGAAAACAAATGTTGGGTTGGGGACCATAATCTTGTTTATTATGGAGTATTCCGTTATGTTTAATACTATTATCATGAAATTAAATTGTACATTGCATTGAAATGTGAGATTTGCTGGTTTAGAAATTTGATTATCGATCTTAATCAATTTACAAGATAGGAATGAACAAAAATTCGTAAAATCGTCCATAGTAAAAATATTTTATATCTACGTTTAGGATCTTATATGATGTATAATTTGTCTAAATTAGCAAAGAAAGATAATCTTGACTATTCAAAAAATGAGGTGCATAAAAAATTAAAAATGCTTCATTTGAAGTGTTTTTTTTTTTTTTTTTTTTTTTTGAATAGCAAAAATATTTCATTAATTAAAAGTTATCAATGACAAATCACCTTTGAGATTTTAAATAATAGTTATCCTATGAATATTTATTAATAGTATATTAAAAATTTCAACCTTTTGCTCTTCAAAAACCTTCACCTAAATCAATGGCTTCCACGATGATAGGAATTTTGGAATGTGTCAAAATGCCTTCATGAAGAATATTATCTCATTTTCCCTTTCTCGTGGTGATTATGTGCCTTTTTCTGAGTAAATACAAGTTGATATCAGATATTAACAAAACTTGTTAATATCAAGGCTAATTTTGTAAATTTAGCTACCACACCAAGGGTAATATTGTAATTTTAGCAACCACACCCCATTTCTCTCCCCTCTATCACCACCGTGCAACCTCTACTACCACCCATAGCACCACCTTTACCTTCACGAATCGACTCCTGCCAACCACCAATCGACCCCAGCCGACCACCACACGGCCGCCGCACCACCACTAGCTACCACCCACAGGACCACCTTTAGCTTCACTAGCCTTTACGAATCAACCCCAGCCGACCACCACACGGCCGCCGCACCAACATTCGACCGCCGCAACACCACTAGTACGAGCAAATCCCTTTCCCTAAAGGGTTTGTATGGCCCCAATTTTCATAAATTGCTACTAGGGTGTCATTTTTTTGGCCGGCCGGCAGGTCGGTGTAGATCCGCTATGTGGTCGACCTTGGGCATGGGAATGGAGGAGAAAGAAGGAAGTTGTGGCCATGGGAATGGAGGAGAGAGAAAGAAAAATTGGTCATGTGAGGGGAGGAGAGAGAAAAACTGGTGATATTAACAAAAGTTTGTTGATATCAGATATCAATTGGGTCTGGCTCCTTTTTTCTCCTAACCTTTCTTTAGGTTGTGACTCATCAATTCAAGCTTGATAGTGTTGATGCCACAATCTTGCTTGTTAATTGATTTTTTTTTATAATTAGTTTGCAATGAATAATCAATGGGAAATGAAGAACTTATATTTGCCAATTAGCAAAAAGTACATAGTAACAACTTTAAATGAAGTACTACGTATAATTGAGTATGAAATAGCTTGTCTTTATAATGACAATTGTTGGTTTCATCTTCAAGATTGTATTGAGAACGCATATTCATCAAAACCTTTCTCCTCAAGCCTTGCCTTTCTATTACTTCATTAGTACCCCATAGCAAAAGCTATAATCTATATCTATCTATCTATACTATCTATTAAAAAACGTTCCTTTTAAAGGAACGGTGCCACGTGGCACTCTTCAAAGTATGTGTGCTACGTCACAAAGCCATGTCATCATCGTAAGTTAGCCACTTCATTTAACAAAATAAAATGTGCTTTGAACAAGCTTCGAACTCATAACCTCCAATACATATAAGTAATACATTCACCATCTCAACCAACTATTATTAATGTTTCAAGCTGCACATAATATTATATATTCCTTTCATTTATTAAGTAAAATAAAGGTTATATGATTTATTTATTTTTCATAAGATTAGAATATAAACACATATGATGTAAAAAAAAAGTGACATACGAGGCAACGCCCGAACCACTCACACACTTATTATACAAATAGTTGAACATAATTGCTAAATTAAAGCAAGAAGTACACAAACTAGCAACGCGGGGCATCGCCCAGGGTACACACTAGTTTTGCTTTTAAAAAGTGTATACTTAGGACAATTAATTAGAATAATTGTAAAAACACCATAAATTTATGGAAAATAAATTAACATCATTAGATCTTTTTATATTTAGTCCCATCATTAACTATCCATATTTTTATAAAGAGATAAATCAAATTTCTTACTTATCTTACAAAGTGGTTAGCTAAAAGGATTTCTTGATCGGTTAGAACCTCCCTAATAATATACTTTGTAATACGCATTTATTCTCCTTTGTAATATCGTTTTGATCTAGAGTACTAGTATAAATAAATTAAAGTAGTCACTCCTAGGTTTCAAAAATTGACCAGACCTTAAACACCTCAATCTAATTAAAAATGACCTAATTCAAAATGTAATCAATTGACGTGCATGGGCATAATAATTTAAAGAATACACAATTAAAACCCGAAATAACCCTATCAAATTAGGTCTGATCTAAACCCAACCTTAACCGATAATCCGAATTAACACCTGACAAATAACTACCAACTTGGATCGAGTTTGGTGATGTCGAGTTAGGTCTATTTCAAAGTTGAGTCATGAATCTCATGATAAATTTTTGTATCCTTACGAATCAAATTGGATCGATCGAGTCAATTTTGCCCCTACCTCAAAATCCTAATATCATCCCACCTTCCTCCTTGTCTCGAGGAAATTGTTTCCAACTTCCAATATTCAGGTGTCGGCACTTCGACCATTGCACCACTCCACCATTTTCCACTCTCATTATTTAGATTAACAACAACAACGACAACACTTCCTACTTCCTCACTTTCTCTCTCCTCCCAATTCCCCCAATTTTCATCATCAATCACACTCTCCCCTTTCTTCAATCACCATAAACCCTAGAAAATGTCGCAATCCAATCCCATCAATCATTCATTCTCCCACTTCTACTGCTAACAAATTCAACCAGAGAATAACAACAATCAGCATCCAAAATGGCGAAACCAATTTCATCTTCTTCATCGTTTCATCTGCAATCCCTTAAGAAGAAGACATGGTTGTTAACGATCTTAGCTCTGTTTTCGATTTCTACCCTAATTGTATTGCTTTTTCGAGCTAGTTTTTCTCCTTCTTGTGATGATCGATTGTTGTATGGAGGTAAGGATGAGCAGATCCTTCATTCATCTTCTTCTTCGTCGTCGTCGTCGTTATCGCCGCGTTCGAGCCCGCTTTACTTTATGAAGTCTAAGCTCGTTCTCTTGGTTTCGCATCAACTCTCGCTTTCTGGTATTCTAATTATTCCCTCATTTTATCATTTTTTAATGGCATTGTTGGTTTTGTAGCAGAATCTAGATTTTTTTGTTAAGTATTTGTTGGAATTTATGATGGGTATTATTGATGAAATAATAAGAAATGAAGATTATTATTTAAAAATAAAAGAATGAAGGGTATAATTTAGATTCATTAGTCTTTAATGTATAAAATATTGGATAGATATAATTGCCAAGGAAAAGGAAAGAAAAAAAAATGCTTCTTTTAGTTATGAGGATTTAAAAACTGTTTGTACAAGTATAATACATTTTGCTGATTATGGCATAATGTAGCTCTGCTAAATTCGATTTCTTTTGCAGATGTTGTATGACTTTTTATAAATGAATTGAATTTAAGATTGGAAATAAAGAACATGTTTGGAAGAGTTTTTTTTTTGGGTTGGAATCGGATTCAATTAAACAATTACTGTTACCAAGTGTTTGGTTGGCTGGCTTGGGTCATTACATAAGGGTAATGGTTTTCCTCAAACAAAAATAAAGAGAGAGGTTTAAGTGCTTTATTTCGATGATTTAACTAAATTAATGAAAAGATGAGTGTTAATTGTTTCCTTTCCTCCCTCGTATTTGTTTCCTTTCCACTCCATTTCCATTGTTCACACCAAACGCCCCCAAAGTGTGTCTCACTTCAATGAGGTACACGCCTTGTTGCGCCTTCAGTATTTTTATGCGTTAATATGGCTTGTCAAAAAGATTTGGTCGATTATTGCATATTGTGGCTCTGTATTCAGTTCAGCTACAGTTGAATCTGTTGAACCCTTTGATTCCACATCTGAATTTTAATTGATGGAATTAAGTGTTGTCCTTTTTTTCTTTGTTATCCTCTATTAAGTAATTAAAATTTAGGGATTTGTTTCCAGTTTAACAGATTGTTAGTGTGCTCTTGTCAGATCCTTTATCTTCTTAACTAGGTGTATTAAAGCGGGTCATAAAGAGTGAAGAGAAATAAGATAGAATTGGTTTCGTAAATATTACCATTACAGTGTGGAAAACAATAGTGGAGGGAAGGGGACAATAGGAAGGAGAGAAAAGAAAAGGGGTGGCAAAGGAGTTGTGGGCTTTTGGTTTAATAAAAGGGAATGAAGATTTTATTTCCATAACAGCATTTTAATGACCAATTACCTTTGGCCTAAAAGAAATACTCTTCTCAGAAAGTTTCTCATACTATAAGCATCTTCTTATTGCTTTAATAGCATTTTCTTGCACCCAGACTGGTCCACCCACCTTATTGCACTTCGCCTTTTACGAGCAATTTCCTTGTTTTTCACTTCCCATGTTCTCTCTCTCTCTCTCTCTCTCTTCAACTATGGTCGAGCTAATTAGAGCAAGACTTCCCATATAGTGACATAGCCACTGACAAATGAACTAAAACAGGCATGGGAGAGGCGCATCTGCGTGTTAGCTATTGACCATGAGTCCATGAGGCCCCAATATTTGACAAGGAAGGGAAGCAACCCAAAAGAGCAAGGCAAATCAGATATAACTTTTGAAACACTAAAACAAAACTATCATGAATCTTTTTTGTACAACCTTGGTATGATGTCCTGTCAAGGCCACATGCTGTAAGATTAGTCATTACTATTACATGTCTTTAAGGATTACAAAAATGCAAATCATATTTTCCGTTCATTGATTTACATAAATGGAGATGACCTTCAGGTTCATTTGGAAATCGTTCATGCGAAGAGGAGAGAAGTCTATAGAGCTTTGTCTAATGGGCATGTCACTCATGACATATACAGACTATAGTTTTTTATTCTTTTCCTTCAAGCTCTAGTGATTCTCAAAAGATTATTGATGACATTTCTTGACATGAGCAGAAGTTCAGCTTATAGGGTATATGATATATTTCTGTTAAGTAATGGGAAAATTGATAAAATATCCCGTGGGATCGCCTAATGATTGCCACTAGACACCTTGATTTAAATAATTCTTGACCCAATACAATTAATTGTTTTGCAGTTTGAGAGTCCATAAGTCATACATTAGAGATCTATATCTAAGCGTTAGTTCTCACTGGTGATTGGAGCATGAAAATTTACTTGGGCATACTTGAGTTGTCTGATGGCTTCCACTTTCTTTGAAACTAAATCCAATATAGATTTCTCCTCACATAGGTTTTATTCATTCTGAAAGACCTATCTCGGACATTGCTGGAAGTCTAAATAGAAATCAGATCTTGAATTTTCCAGCGGCTAATCTCAAACAGGTGCATGCTAGTACATCTATGCCATCTAGCTTTCCATTTAGTACCTTGGGAATATAATCAACTTTGTAACATCTCGATTATGAATAATATAGAACGACTGATTGCCTGATCCTCATGTTTTTATAACAATGTTTAGAGTTTTCCTGGCTTCACTTAAAATTTTATTACCTACACTCTAGTATTGATACTGGACAAAGGTACTTATCTATGTGTCTGACTCAGCTATTGTATCAAATTACCATAGCACTTAATATAGACTGTAAAGGTTGCCTTGAATTACCAGCGCTATAGTTTGCCTGCAAGCTATTGAAGTCACTAGAATGAGTTATTTTTATGTTCCTTTGGTATATGGAACAAATTATGCTATCTGAATCTCTAACCTGCCCCTCCTCTAGTCCCCATACGTTTTTTAATTTCGCTGTTGATTTCAGTCTAAAACTTTCTACTTGACGCATTTGTGTTCAGGTGGACCACTGCTGCTGATGGAGTTGGCATTTCTGTTGAGAGGTGTTGGTGCTGAAGTCGTGTGGATTACTTATCAAAAACCAGCTGAACCAGATGAGGTTGTATACAGTTTGGAAAATAAAATGCTGGACAGAGGAGTACAGGTGAGACATCCTTAGCTCTCCCCTTTTCCTCCCTGACCCGCCCTCAGATATTTACTTCACTGGTGATCTGACTTATCCATGACCTGCTTAATGGAGTGCTTCCGCCTGTACCTATTATTCTTTCTTTTCACTAATTAATTTCTATTATCCAGATTCTCCATGCAAAGGGCCAAAAGACTATTGATACTGCTCTGAAAGCTGATCTAGTTGTATTAAATACTGCTGTTGCTGGGAAATGGCTGGACGCTGTGCTAAAGGATAATGTTTCTCGTGTTCTTCCAAAGATATTGTGGTGGATTCATGAAATGCGAGGACATTATTTCACTTTGGAGTATGTGAAGCATCTACCATTTGTGGCAGCTGCTATGATTGATTCTCACACCACGGCAGAATATTGGAAAAACAGAACTAAAGAACGTTTGGGGTATTGATCTTTTGTCACTTATTAACTCAACCCTGTCTGCCATAGGAACTTTTTTTAAAAAAAATAAAATTCATTACACTATTTTGTTGGTGATACGCGCAATTCTGGCCCCTTGCATTGTTTTTGTTCTTAATCTATTCTCATGAAGAAATCAGTTCAAATATAAAGAAAAATGGGAAGAATTGTGTTTGACTAGATTCTTCTCTTCACGTTCTTTTGCCTCTTTATGTTGGTTGGTGTTTTCTTAGTAAAGCAGTGGCATTTTCTTGGCAAAACCTTGCTCATACGTGACCTGAATGTGGTTGAGTTTTTGTTGACTATCCTGTAAATCCTGGCATATGGAGTTTATGTAAAATAGCTTGAACACATTGGAAAATAATTTCGCAACAAAATTCTTTGCTCTCTTATAATTCTTGATTTGATTTGTTCAAGTTTGATCTGCTTTTAGCTGCACCTAACTGTGAAAATATGTTAACTCTACAGTATAAAGATGCCAGACACATTTGTTGTGCACCTTGGAAACAGCAAGGACCTGATGGAAGTTGCTGAGAATAGTGTGGCCAAGAGAGTTTTACGTGAGCATGTCCGAGCAACCCTTGGAGTACAGAATGAGGATTTGCTCTTTGCTATTATAAATAGTATGTTTCTGCTTTTGAAGCTTATTGTGTGTGTGTGTGTGTGTGTGTGTGTGTGTGTGTGTGTGTTTTGGGTGTGAGGGGGCATTATAAGTGAAAAAGATGTTTCTTGATGTGGTGGACTGGTGGTCCATAATTGTCTCTCCAAGAAATAAATGAAAAAAATATTTAAGCCCAATCACATTCCTTGAAACTGAATCATATTTTTAGACTAGTTTTCCCTTAATTTCATGTTCTTCTGTTATCTATATGAACTAGCTCTATAATAATAACTGTTGTGAATGTAAAAAATGTGGCAAGGAGCTCTTATGGAGTGCTTAGGTGTTGTCTTGATTTAGGAAATGAGTGTATGCTTCTTTTTGCTCAACGAGACTTTGTTTAAGGTAAATTGGTTTACAATTCATTGACCATTCTGTGCCTGCAGGTGTATCTCGTGGAAAAGGTCAGGATCTATTTCTGCGTGCTTTCCAGGAAAGCCTGCAGATTATTAAAGAAAAGAAGTTGCAGGTGCCTCCTGTGCACGCAGTAGTAGTAGGAAGTGATATAAGTGCACAAACTAAATTTGAAACAGAGCTCCGTAGCTTTGTTGCAGAGAAAAAGATTCAGAATCGTGTTCACTTCATTAATAAGACCCTGACTGTAGCTCCGTATCTTGCCGCAATTGATGTTCTTGTCCAAAACTCACAGGTACTTGCAGCTGACATATCTATCTTCTATCTTGTATTGGAGAAGGGGGGGTTTTGCTTAATTTTGTTCTGCAATCAATGTGAAAGAGTTTTTTTTAGTGTATCTCAAGTCAAGGGCCTTTTTTAAAGAAGTTTTGTTTGTTTTGAGTCATAAATACTTCGATCTTCATGTGTCTTTTTTATTAGACTTTCTGTTTGTGGTATTGGATCATTGCCATTGCATAGCAGTTGTAACACTAGTCTTATCCTTGCCTTTTGCTCGGTGGAATTATGGCTGGGTACTATTGCTTTTTTTACTCACTTTCCATTAGCCATTCAAGTTCATTGAATTGTCTGTGATCGTCTCACTGTAACTTGTTTACCGTACACTTGAAACTTGGGTTGAGCTTAACATATAAGTTTTATGATTGTGTATAGGCTCGTGGAGAATGTTTTGGGAGGATAACCATTGAGGCTATGGCCTTCCAGCTTCCTGTTCTGGTAAGCATATTCTCTTCACCTGTCTATTTTTTTTCTTAAAGTAATGTAAAATTTTGGGCAGAATGAAAGTGTTAAACGGTACCACTACTATTATATGATACAGAATATGATACTTCCTGTAAACTTCTAATTATCATGCCATATTGTAAATGAAGATGATCTTCAATTTAAGGTCAAGGGGTACAGGATGGTGTGGTGATGGATTTAGTTAACATGATGAATTGGTGTAATCGTGTAACTGTCAAAATGTGTCTGTCAACATGACATCATCATTGCCTAGCAAACTAAGACGCAGCTACATTTTGCATTTCTTTGTCAGTCATATTGCTAACGGAGTGACCTGAAATGCTATAGTTCAAGAATTTGCCATATCCTGTTAATGGCTCTTTGCTACCTTCATGATCTTGTAGAGTTGTAGCAAATAGCTACTCTGTAAGGGTCCTCTGTCTTTAAGAGTACAAGATTTTTGTGGACTCCCACTTTGCATCTATGGCTCAAAGTTATCAGTAATTGCGTAATGGTAGAATATCAAGCACTCCATAACTGCTCTGTTGATATCTGACTTGGACTTCTCTTGTTGCAAATTTATGTGCAATGATAATACTTACTATTATAGCATCTTAAAGTTGTCTTCCAGATTAAATCAAGTTGTGTAAAATGTTTCAAATGTTTAAACCTTTTTTATTACCGAGTAGCAACTTAATACTATGTATATTGCTAGCATCTTGGATTTAAATATGTTTGGTTGACATCAAATCAAATGTTCACCAGGGAACAGCCGCTGGAGGCACCATGGAAATAGTTGTGAATGAGACAACGGGTTTGTTGCATCCTGCCGGGAAAGAAGGTGTCACCCCTCTGGCGAGGAACATTGTGAAATTAGCGACACATGTTGAGAGGAGGCTGACCATGGGATGGAAAGGCTATGTAAGGGTGAAAGAGAGGTTTCTTGAGCACCATATGGCAGATCGAATAGCACATGTCCTAAAAGAAGTATTAAGGAAAGCCAAGAACAGCGCTTGATTTGCCAACCTCGATTGACATATGGTCCCTATTCGACGGCCATTTTTGTGTTCAAAGGAGGACCAAACCTCCTCGAAAAGTTTGTACAATTCTTAGGCGGAAAAGCTATTTTAACACATAGGGAGAGTAGAAGCGGATTTCACAAATCACAGGTGTATGTATATGTTGAATCCTTGCAGTGAAATTAGTCATTCTTGTTGCAAAAATGTTTGTAGCATCTTCTTCAGAAATTACAAATATATTAAAGAATGTGTTTTTTTTTTTTCCTCTTACTTTTTATACATTTGTGAGATTTACTAAGGTTTTTTAAGGAAAGAGTAGAATTTTTCTAATTTTTTCAAGAACAAGAAATTGTTACTACTCTTCTCCTATACCATTATTAGGAAGTAGGAACTTTATTTTGGTGAATTTGTAAGAACAATTCCAATGGTAAGCTAATTGTTAAATTAGCTAGTCATGCCATATGAAGTATGATTTTTTTTTTTTTTTTTTTTTTTTTTTTTTTTTTTTTTTTTTTTTTTTTTTTAAGAATGAAGTATGATTTCTAGTTAACTTTCTTTATAGCTATTTTGTGCCCCAATGGTTAATTACTAGCTTCCTAATTAAATAAGCTTGACTTTCTCAATTAACAATATAAATTTAATTTCTTTAATGTATTAATCTCCAAAAATTTTGGGAACTTTTTTCTCAAGCAAATTGACAAGCTAATTTGCTCCAAGTTAATTTGCTCCAAGCTAAGCTTATTGTATTTTTTTTGCTCCAACGGTCAAGCTAGTAGCTAGAGACTTTTGAAAATTATAGTTGATCTAAGTCAACAAATATGATATCGAACTGTTAGTACTCCATTGTTTATAATTTAATGAGTAATTAAAACTAGGTTAATTTTTAAATTACCACTCAAAAATGTAATCATTTTCGAAATAACCACTCATTTAATTTTTTATTTTAAATTACCAACCCTTAAATTAAATAAAGGCTAAAATTATCACCCATTTCAAAAATCCGATGGATTTTTCGTCTTTAGGCCCCACCTAACACTTATTTTAACCCTTTTGACTGATTTTTTCCCCGATTTTTCTCTTTAAAAACACTCTCTATACTTTAATTCATATTTCTTTCATCAAATTCTACCAAATTTTTAAAGAGAAAAATGTGAATTGAAGTTAGGAGAGCGTTTTAAAGAGAAAAATCGGGGGAAATAATTAGTTAAAAGGGTCAAAATAAGCGTTAAGTGCAGCACACAGACGGAAAATACACTGGATTTTTGAAATGGGTGGTAATCTGGGCATTTATTTAATTTAAGGGGTGGTAATTTAAAATAAAAAATTAAACGAGTGGTTATTTTGAAAATGGTTACATTTTTGGGTGGTAATTTAAAAATTTTCCTTAAAACTATAAAATTTCGAACCAACAATTTTGTCTCGAGTATATATTACTAAATGTAGCAACTGCAACTAACTTGGGTCAAATACCGGTATTAATGATTGTATGTTACGGAGTATAAATTAAAATGGATCTTGCTAACTCCTTGGACGACGTTAGATAGCATTTAAAACATTTCATAAAATTGAGAATGCAGGTTAAAATTGTGTGTCGATTAGTGTAGTTGATATTCATTAAATTTTATGACAAAGTAAGGTTGATGTAGGAACCACATACAATAATTGTATGTGTAGCCTTTACCCGTAACGTATTACTGGTTTTAATGAATATTTTTTAATGAATATGTAGCCCTAAGGGCTATATATAAGCATTAAATATACTCTTGGAAATTGTATAAAATTAAGAATTCATGACAAAAACACGCGTAAATCAGTGTTATTAGTGTTTATATTTTGATGATTTCTTAAGTTTTTACGATTTTCAAGTGTAAATTTAATGCTTATATGTAGCCCTAAGGACTATGTTTAACATTTTCTTTTTTAATAAATATGTTTTTTTTTTTAATTTTATTCAACTACGGAGTATTTTTTAGCTTCTACATTATCAATGTCCGTACATAATTTCCTCAAAATTGTCCGTACATAATCATGAGCACACACTAGTATCATACTGTAATTAATTAAATTAAGTAATATAAATGCCTATAACTACTTTTGTATCACAAATTGATAGTCTTGTACGATGTTTCATTTATGGTAATTACTACGAGTGTGTAATAAATACTTCTCCGGAAACAACACTAATACTTTTTGATGCACTATCTACATATGAAAAACCTAATAGCATAACATAACTAAAAGTAGAAATATTAAATTAAAATACACATTAACAACAACTTTTTGGTATAGTAGGCTACATCATGTGGTAGGGGTTACCCGAGCTATTCGGCTAGGGATTACTTAGGTTACATTTACATATTCGGTCATGGTTTATTTGAGGGGTTCGGACATGGGTTCATTCGACCAAGGGTTGCTTGAGGGGTTACTCGGTTAGGGGTTACTCGAGGGTTTACTCGGTCAGGGGTTACTCAGATCAGTTACTCAGTTAAGGGTTGTCTAAGGAGTTCGGTCAAGGGTTACTCGACTAATTCGTTAAGAGATCACTTAAAGAGTTCGGTCAGGATAACTCGGTCAGGGGTTACTTGAGGGTCCCGTAAGAGGTTATTTGAGTGGTTACTCAGTCAGGGGTTACTTGATCAGAGGTTACTAGAGGGGAAGGTCGGTCATGGATTACTCGAGGCCGGGTTACTCAGTTATGGGTTATTTGAGGGGTTACTTGGTCAGGAGTAACTAAAGTAACCCATGACTGAGTAATTTGAGTAACCCTGACAATTTGAGTAACCCCTAACCGAGAAACTCGAGTAACCCCTGACTGAATAACTCCTGTCGCACGGTATAGTAGGTCGCATACAAAAAGTTGTAAAACAATAATATCACCAATTGACGTGTGATTTCATCATGCACCCACAATTTTAACACTATTTTAGAAAAAATTTAAGTGCTTATCTAACGCCCCGGGAACGTCCGTTAGCAAAATCCTTTACATATATTCAGCTATAATTTAGTTTGCTTTAACTTTCTTATTTAGGCTTATTTAATAGAACAATATTTAAATAAGAAAAAATCAGTTCAAGTAATTTGAGATTATTAAAACATAATAAGATACAACAAACTTATCAGATAAATAACCGACAAAGTAACCAAACCAAACAAAGCCTAAGTAATGTTTTTACATAAGATATTGGGAAATTACTTCCTTTGTAAAGCAATTTTCTCATTTTTTGATTGTCAATGTGTAATTTTTATTTTCAATTAAATAAAAACTTCCTCCATTTGTCAATAATTGTAGTAGTTACTAGTTAGTAATGCGTAACATCAATCATCATTATTTTTAATGCTGAATTAATTTGGTCAATATATGAAATGTGATATTTTAAGTATTATTTATTTTCAGTTAAACATAAGAACTTCCTCTGTTGATAATTGTTAGTTAGTAATGCATAACCATCCATCATCTTTATTTTTAATGCTGAATCTTCAGCGTGTTTGAATATTCAAAAATATAGTGTAGTTGAACTCCTCACGAGTACGTTACTTAAATGTTAAATAAGCTTATGCCACGCTGTGACATGGCCCACACCCATTTACGAGAGTCCATTTTATAAGTTTAAGGAGGTTTAACCTTTAATTTATAATGTAATAAGAGGTGTATTAACTGTAATTCCTTAACCTGACAAAGTGAACGTAACTTTTTATTTTCTTTAATATGGGATACACATTCAATTTTATCAGTACACATCAATTTTAAGTACATTTATTGTAGAATAACAATTTCACTCACATATAGAGGCGGGAGCCAAGGCGGGATGGGGGAGGCCCGGCCCCTGTGGCCGAGCTCGGTAATCTTCATATTCTGCATTTGGCCCCTATAAACTTTGAATATAAACTTATCTTGGATATAAACTTTGAATATAGCTATATAACACATTGTTGCATTGGCAATCTTCATACTTAACATACATGAGTGATAAAGCATCTTACTTAACGGTTCCTTGATTCCCCATAGCACATACATTATCATTTTTTGGCAGATTGATGGGCTTCACGCTTAACCCAAACTCTAAAAGCTTTGATGATTTTTTCTATTATTATTTATTTTGGTAGATTGTATGATAAAATATAATTCTACTAGATTCTTTTATAAAAAGGTTAATAGTAAAATTTTGATTAACAAACAAAAAGGAAGGAGTGGAAGTACTACTCCTAGCTTCCGTTTCATAACAATCACAATAGTGGAAGGACACAAAATTTTAGGAAAATAATAGGATGGGACCAAAGAGGGAATTTTATATAGTAATATAAAGTATAGTTATACAAAAATTATATTTACGTAGTAAAAAAAAAAAAAAAAAAAAAAAAAAAAGCAGTATAAGGGGGGTTTGATGTAGAGAGAAATTAAATAAAAAAATTAATAATGAATTTTTTTTACCAAATAAGGAAGTGTTGCAATTATTATGAAACAAATAAAAGAAAAAAAGGGTTCGATAATCATTACAAAACAGAGGAAGTAATACTTATTGTATACTGTGAATAGCCTCGAGCGTTCCCCATGTTGCTACTTTTAATTTTTTTTTGAAAGACATTTAATAATTTATATATGTTTTCAATACTTTTATAGTATAGTATGAGTATTAATTTATTTGTGTGCAAGATTAGAGCATAAGTTACAATTAGCCTAATGGTTAAACAATGAGTTCATATTTATCTATCTACTCTTCTAGCTTATTAGAAAGCTTCATGGAATACCATGTACATGAAGTAACTTGGTTTTTAGGGATTTGATGGATCTTCTCTACCAATAAGCCTTATAAATTTGTGTAAAGCAATTCAAGATTGTGAGTACAGCTCTTAATTTATTGACAAACGTGACTAAAATTACGTAACTAAGTAAGAAAGAATATAAATGCGCAAGTGGATATTTTGCTCACTTAATTCTACTCTTCCCCTGGGCTATAATGCCTATAAATAGGCCATTTTAGCCATTGCCATAACCACAATTAAACTATACTTTTAAAATAAAATAAACCCTTTTTAATTACTAAAAATAATTTTGATAAGTAATTTCTTGTTAACTAAGTTTAATGGAGAAAAAAATTATGAATCAGGCTATTCTAGCTATATTTACGGTAATTGCAATAGTGAGCTTTACTACTACTCATGCAGCTGATCCTTCTCCACTTCAGGATTTCTGTGTGGGTGTTGATGACCCTTTTTCTGCAGGTCTGTTTATTTTATTTCTCATGTCTTAATTTAATGTACTTGCAATCCTTTAACTATTCCTCTATTCGTCATTGTCATTGATACCGTACGTATACATAAAAATGGAAATTGATTTTAGCACACCATTAATTGACTTTGGCACACCCTTATGTTAGGTACGTTTGTCATCAATGTATTTTTGTTAATGCTGCAAATATGTTGATTACATATTAACAAAAATTATTAAAAAAAAATGATATTTAAAAAGTAGATGTTGAGATGAATCTAACAAAACCTCACATATGACCGGATAAAGTATGTTAGACATGTGAAACAAAATTATACTCCCTCCTAGAATAACTGACATAGTTGATAAACAGGCCTGGAGTGATTTTTAACTACGGATTAGTTATCTTTGATTATTTATTGATTACTATACATATGTGTATATACAATATCATTAGACGTAAATTAAGAGCTGAACTGAACTGAACTGAATTTCAACGGAAGAGAACAAGCCCTTAGTCTTATAAAATGGACACAACTTTTTTATTTGTTCAATGTGGGATACACATCCAAATACAAACTATCGCTTATAAACTCAACCAATGTGGGACAACACACCACTCACATGTGAGTTTTTTCATGGACTCAACAATAATCAAACTTTACACACATGTCGAGACACTAATTTATTGTACTCCGTATTTCTTTGTGCAGTGTTCGTGAATGGGAAGTTTTGTAAGAACCCAAAGAAGGTGACAGTCAACGATTTCTTGTACAAAGGTTTCGATATAGCTTCGGAAATTGACAACCCTCAAGGAGTAGAAGCTACACTAGTGAACGTTGATAAATTTCCCGGGCTTAACACACTTGGTGTAGCCATAGCTCGTATAGACTTCGCACCCTTTGGCTTAAACACTCCCCATCTACACCCCCGTGCCTCACAGGCATTCGCGGTCATTAAGGGTACTCTTTACGCCGGTTTTGTGACCACCGAGTACGTACTCTACGACACTATATTGAATGAGGGTGACATAATCGTGTTCCCTCAAGGTCTAATTCATTTTCAACTTAATCTTTGCAACTCAACAGCCCTTGCTATCGCGGCTTTTGGTAGCCAAAACCCGGGTAGAATTAATGTTGTTGATGGTCTGTTTGGTACAAGGCCTAAAATTTTGGACAAGGTTCTTACTAAGGCTTATCAAGTGAATAAAACAATTATTGAGGAACTTCGTTCACAATTTTCATATAATTATGACCACGTATCAATCGACTCCGCAAGATCATTATTGCTTGAGACGTTATCTCAAAAGTCTAAGGATCTTGAAGCTTGATGCAATGCTTTCAACCATGAATTGAAGAAGTTAAAAGGACTACTATAATAATAATATATGTAACGCTGCTTGATATATTATAGTACGAAATAAATATCGGTTTGAATGAATATTTAAAAATGATGACTACTACTATGTCATCATGCTTTACTTTTATTTGATTATTTATGTTTCTTGTATGAATTTGTACTGTGTACTTGTATAAGGATTGTATAAATTCAATAAAGGACTACGAGTCTACGACAATATAATTATAATATTGTACTTTCTATGTTGCATTTTAATCGACAGATTTCTTTAGACATATAAACATATTTGTTAATGCATGCTTCAAATTAAACTTTTAATTTTTTTATCGCGCTCATCTTTAAAAATACTATTGCTACTATACTCAATTTTAATTGATTCATTGATTTTTGATTTTTTTTTTTTTTTTTGGCTGGTCAAACCTAATTAAAAACGATTTTTCTTTTTTAAAACTTATAATAGTTATGAAAATTAAAAAAAAAATTTAAAAATATAATAAATAATTAGTATTCAAAGTCCAATAATGATCTTTAAAAAAATAGAAAAACATTTGTATTGTTGTTGGCACTGCGAAAGAGGTAGTTCTGATTGATGCTAGGGATAACAGGGAGGTGGCGGTTTTTGCCTTTTGGGGGGTGGTGCTCTAGGTTTTCAGAGTAGCGCGCTAGACCACCACCACCGTACCACCACCACCCAATGGAAGTGGTTGTTATGGTGGCTTAATTAGGTGGTGGGGTTGCCCGGTTGATAATGGTGTGGTGTTAATTAAGGGGTGGGTTAGTTACTTAACTAAGGAGTTAAATTTATTAGTACAATTAGTAAAGAGTTTTTTTTTTTTTTTTTTTTTTTTTTTTTTTTTTTTTTTTTTTTTAATGATGAGTATTGAGTAAAGGTCTGTTCTCTTCAGATTATTTTCAGTTCACTTTAGTCTAGTTCCAATCAGTTTAGTTCTTAATTTTCTTCTCTCATAAATTATTCAGTTCAGCTCCAATAAGTTCAGTTCAATTCATTTCAGTTAAACTCAATTCATCAGTCAATCAGAACAGGCCCTAAGCTACTACATCCGTTTCTAAATAATTGACACAGTTAAAATTGGCACACATGCATGCTAATGCTATAGCTTGACTTTAGGCATATATATATAATTATATGTATTTGTTAAAAGTATAAATAAATAGCTGATATTTTTTATTCTTTTTATTAATATCGATTTAACAAATTATTTCATGATTAAATTTGTTTTGTACGAAGTATATGTTATTAAGAAAAATGAAAGTGAAAGTCTATTGACTATTACTAAAACAAAACATGCTGATGTTTTTCAATTTCTTAAAGTGTCCTACGTGTCAAGCTCTCATTAAAAATTTTATTTATTTTTTAATTTCTTTTTTTTTTTTTTGCCCTTTCCTTTTACTTAGCTTGCTAGATTTTAGGATTAAGTAGATAGGTTTAAAACTAAAAAAAAACAAAATTTGACTTTGGCATCAATATTGTTGTATACTCATTACTACTTTTGAATCTTTTCAATATACAACAATATTAGATATTGATAGCTAATAATATCCATTTTTTAAAATTCCACTCTAAACATGTAAGCTCAATAGATGATGAACTAACCATCATTTTAGAAAATTTTATATAACATTGTAGTAAATATTATAATGCAACAATAAATAATAAACATTTTTAAAAAAGGACTATGTACATGTTTTTTTTTTATATTTATATACCAAATTTTTTTATTTTTTTAAAAGCAAGCCAAGTTATTTTAAAATGATATCAACAACAAAATATATATAAAAGAAATATGGATAAATTATTTATCACCACCGTGCAACGCACAGATACTATACTAGTTACTATATTTTTTTTTTTAAAAAAAAAAAAAAAAATCCCTAAATGTGTCAAGTATTTAGTCAAATAGATGATCACTTTATAGAATTAAAATTTTGCCATACACCCTATAGAATTTTTAAAAGTTAGAGGCTACAAGCCTACAATATAGAATTTCCCAAGTTTGGAGTATTATATGGCCTTTGTGACACTACCAATTTCCAACTTTTCACTAGAACTAGAATATTTCAGTGAGTAGTCAGTACATTAATGGCGGAAGAGGGTTGATGATGAAAGGCATCAAGTTTGTGGGACCAAAGTTTGCGCGTTTAGCCTTAAATGATGATGAACTAACACCATATATCTACCAATTATTTCCATAATTAAGACTTGTTGTACAACTTGTTGGAGCCGTATTTTTAGTGAAATTATTACGTACATTTAGGAGTATTTGTACCTATTAAGTGTTTTACTTTGTTTTGTGAAATTTTAAAGATGATCGAAAATAGAAGAATAAGATGCAACTCGCATTTCCTTTGTTGTTCAAGCTTTGTTGTTGTTGTTGTTGATTTCGTATCTTAGGGCCTGTTCTGATTTACTGAACTAAACGGTTTATGAGAGAAAGAAATTAAAAACTGAAATGAATTGAACTGAATTGATTGAAGCTGAATAGAACTGAACTGAAACTAAGTTGAATAGAACAGGCCCTTAGTATCTCTAGGGTGCAAGATGAGAGAATTACAACAGTACGACACTTGCTAGTAATTTTTTTGAGGAAACAATACATCCATATGCTAATAACATACTCATTAATTCTTAATTCTAAATACAAATGTAGCTCTACCAATTAATTAATATACACTTGATAATATATTTTTTTATAAGAAAAAGAGTAGAATAATCTTCTAAACATTTGGATTAATGATAATTTGTAACAAATCATGTTAAAAAATAAGGAGGCAAACGATGAAAGCTCCGATCGACCGTTGATGACCTAGATATAAATACTGGTGCCAAATATGAACAAAAGACATGCGATTGAAAGGGCAAATGATATGAGATTCCATGACAAATTTCTCATGATCATAGTATATATATATATATGTAGATGTAGCTCAAGATTAGACATTATATTATAACAAATTCATCAAGCCACCTTCTTGCTTCTTGTTCTCTTGGTGAGTTTAACTTGAACCATTTTCAAGATTTTGTAGAACCAATATGCACTAACAAACTGTAATCCTGCGGCCATTGCCTGGACCAGAAAAAATAGCCGAGTTTAACATGAGGTACAAATATTACTAGTAACAAAATATATGTCTACACGTCTATTATATACTTGATTTTTTAAATAATTTTAACTTTTTAGTACCAAAAACTTGTACATACAAAAACCATTACCCTTGTTAACTTTATGAATCCATAATTTGTTAGTCATGTTTGCATTTTTTTTTCACCCGTGTATAAATTTCATCAAAAATATATTCAAATAAGAATAAAATAACAAAAAGAAACAGAGGAATTAACCGAATACCTTGAGTATGAGTGGGTTATCCGCGGATAAGACAGCAAAAAAGAGAAAAGGACCTAAGACCATCCTTGCAACAGAGAATGTAACTGCAAACATTATCTGCCACACAATACAAAAAAATCATACTAAGTATTATAAGAGATGATAGGGCAAAGTATTGGCCTAAAATATAATGGCAAATTGTTAGTTGGCCAATATATACTCATTTAAAGTGATAGATACGAGTACTAAAGATAGTATATTCACGAACAGTATAATAATTAATGCCACATTATAAATACATTACCCTAATTATGTCTCCATCTGAGTACTTGGCAGTTGTATAATTGTATTTGGCTTATTGTAAACATCAATTCCAATTTATTTATTTTTTTGGTTAAAATATGATAAAATGTTCAAATAATACAATTTTCTTAGGTCCAAAAGACCAAAACAATAAACAAGCCTATAATAGAGACATGTTTTGAAAATTCTGTGTAGTTCTTTAGAACATAAGAAGTTGTTAAATCTATTCAAACACTGATTTTTCCTTAGATAGAATTTTCAAACAATTTTTTTTTTTTTGAAGGAAATTTTCAAACAATTATAATTATATACAAAAATGTCTAATTTTTAGTTGTCTCCCATTCTCTCTATCATAAATTACTTGTTCTATTTAATTTATATTTATTTACGTCACAATCTCCAAGAAGTAAATTTCTAATGTATATTAGTAGAATTTATTAAATTATAATATACATAGTATTAAAATTATAAATTAAAGTAAATCTAACAATATCCATTGTGATAATATCTTTCATCTCCGATAAAATAGCAAAGAAAAACAGTCAACATCCGTAAATTTTTATGTTGAAAAGTCATACGTAGCAATTAATTTGACACGGAGAGAATACGTAAATTCTAGTAAAAGTTGAAATTAAAAAACTTACATCAGCAGCCAGATTAAGATCAGTATCCCGGTATCCAAGTTCTTTGAGAAACTCCCTTAAATGTAAAAATGGACTTGATATCTCTGTTATGAACAATGCT
The DNA here is from genome assembly GCF_948465745.1 of Chenopodium album. Classification (NCBI taxonomy): domain Eukaryota; kingdom Viridiplantae; phylum Streptophyta; class Magnoliopsida; order Caryophyllales; family Amaranthaceae; genus Chenopodium; species Chenopodium album. Next base: position 71,030,387 of record NC_137840.1, read on the forward strand.
GCTATCATCTCTGATACACACTACAATTTGTTTTCAAACTAAAATCAATCTCACAAAATAAGCGTGGATATAAATAAATACATAAAAGATTTGTTAAACATAGGTCTCACGTTAAATACATTTTTTTTTATATATGAATAAATCACACGTCAATAAGTGTTACTGGTATGAAAATAATAAAAGTACCTTTTGGTATGAAATACCGGCTACAATTCCAATAATGCTGACCAAATGATGAATTGTGTTGTCAAGATTTGATTTTTTGTCAAATTGAGAGCATACCAAATCATATATCAAGTACCCCATTGTTACTGACAAGGCTTTTATCTACAATATAACACAAATAAAACCTTAGCTACATTACTCCAAATAAATAAAACCCGTAAAATATTCAAAGAAAATTACTCTACCCGTCTCTAAAAATTCTTTCTGTTTAGACAATTAACTGTCTAATATTACAAGAAGACTAGATCTTTTAGAGACGGGCGAATGATTAAAAAATTAATTAATTTATTTATGTATACCTGTTGTGGGTTGGAATTAGAGTTACTTGGGCAAACAGGGCAACTCCAATCTTTAACAGAATGAGAAGCTAAAGTAACAGCTAAAATTGCATGAGTTGATGATACAATTCTGTTGCGAAACTCATATGAATAATTTGGGAGCAATTTTTTTGTTAACATGAAATAGGTACTCCATGATATTACTGCCAATAATGTTGTGTTCACCATACCATCTTCCATTTGAAAGGGGTTTTTTTAAAAAAAAAATTTGTTTTTGAATTTTGGAGAAAGAAATTAAAGAAGAAAGGCAATGGAGGAGAAAAAGGGCAAAATATGAATATGAATTAAAGAAAGGGTTGACAAAATATGGTCAAATATATAGTAGAGGTGGGAGCTAATAAACGGTTGAACATTTAATACTTTCCCCCCTTCCATATAAATATTGATACCTAGACTTTTATATTATTATTTAGGCACTCTATTTTGATCATCTGTTACTGTATAATTTTCTTGATGATATAATTGTTATTGTGATATATGTCTTGATTAGGGATGACAATGAGTCGGATCAGCTATTCTATTCCATAACACGTATAATTTATAAATTATAACACGTATAATTTATAAATTATAACACGTATTTATAAATACAAAAAATATTAATTAATGATTAACGTTGTGAATTGGATATCGATACTCTACATGTTGCAGTATTTATGGAGTGAGGGTATGTACATATTTTGATGAATTAAATTAGGTTTTACGTGGGAGATTGGTTGGTCTTAGTTGGTTGGTTGGTTGGTTATAAATAAATTGAAAGGTACCGGCTAGCAATAAAAATGGTGATTGTACAAGTGCATAAGTTTAGAAACATGCTTCTCACGCTCAAGAGTTTTCTTGTTACATATCATAGCTTATTCAGTAAATTGAGCTCAAGTACAGCCAGTTTTATGAGGGAGGTTAACTAGTTCTTATAGTTCGTTGTAGAAATAATTTGTGTGCATTATTACAACATTTACACAAGGTTTGGTAGTAATAATAAATAGGGATAAGGGGAAATAATGAAGATTGGGACTATTTTTGTTAGATGGGAGTAATTGGAGTATTGATGGGAGAAATTGGAGTATGGTGAATTTTTTTTTTTTTTTTGGATAGTATTTTAGAATAAAAAAAATGTGTAGTTATATCAATAACTGGGTTATTTGTGGGTGATAAAATACAGGTGTTAGTGTAGTAAAAATGAATGAACTTAATTTAGTTAGCTTATATAATATGAGTAAAGATTTTAGTATAGAAAAATGATATTGTAGGTGAAACTAATAGCGAGGTAAATTGACTAGTTAGCGATAATAAGTTGAGAAATTAATATAACTAAAATATGAACTTCACCATAAATAACATTCCAAATGGCAAATACAATCTATAGAGAATTAGGGTCTGTTCATATTTACTTAATTTCAGTTCAGTTCAGCTCCAATCAGTTCAGTTCAGTTCAGCTCCTAATTTCCCTCTCTCATAAAATATTCATTTCAGCTCAATTCAGTTCAGTTCAGTTCAGTTCAGCTCTAATTAATTCAGTTTAGTTTAGTGCAGTTCAGTAAATGTGAACAGATCCTTAATGAGTTAATGGTATGGTGTCACTTACTTGCATATTTTTACAAGTTATCATACTACAAAAGTTGGTCACGTATGTGCATCATTTATCTAAAATACCTCTTTCTAACAAAAATGAATTGAAAAAAATTGTAAAGAAACTTAGATGACAAATAGTTTGGATTTGATAGAGATTTTAATGTATAGGTGGGCATGACAGCAGGAACTCTTCAATGTGTTTTACTACGTATTTGTTTAGTTGAAATAATTGCGTGGCAAATTTGGTGTGGCTGCCAATTGAATTATTTACATATATTTGCTTTTGCAATTTTATACACTACTGCTGAATTAAATGCATGAAATACGGCATAACAAGTCAAATTAGTGAAAAATAAATAATATGGTGTACAAATTATGAGGAATATATATGTGGAAAATAATCTAAATTATGACTTGCTCTAAATAATAGTATGAAATACCAACATACGAAGTACAGAGTATACTGTAAGGTTATGTTATAATTTTGATTCGAAAGTATTTTATTAATGAAATCTCTTTTTCTTCTTGTAAAAAAAAATGTTAAAATTATTTTTTTAAAAAAATAAACATATTACCAAAATTTACTTAGTATATAAAAACCACCAAAATTCCCTTCAAGAAATTTTATTGCTTTTTATTTACCATCATTAGATTCAAATCCATCATTTTCACCTTCTATGTATAGGAGTATGCAAGGCAATATGCCAATATACATAATAAAAATATACATAAATAAATTATATTTAAGGTGGCAGGCAGAACATGAGATTGTGTGGGGTTCATTGTCATTTAGTTTTGCAACAAATGTGGAGAGTGCTTGATTTGCCTTGTTTTAATTCTTGAGATTTTGTTCATAATGATTTTGATGGAGTTAGTTGGTGAATCTTCATTTTATTTTATTATGTTGGGGGAGGAGAATTAAGAGAAAGAGAAGGTGAGAATTGAATGGAAAATTTTAAATTTTTGAGATGAGATGGAGTTTGGTAGGTTTTTATTTAATTTTGTGTGATTACTAGAATGTTCCCTAACATTTCACCAAAAATTACCCATTTTGTTATGGTTTAAGTAGAGCTGTTAAATTTGGTAAACGGGTTATGTTTGGGTCGGGTGAGAGTGGGTCGGGTCAACTCGGGTCAGGTCAATTCAGATTAAATCCATAACCTATGCGGGTCGAGTTTGGGTTGGGTCATGCTTGAGTCGGGTCATGCTTAAGTCGGGTCACGTCGAGTCATACTTCTTATCGGGTTTGGGTCGAGTTTAGGTTGGGTTAATAACAGGTCGTGTTACATTCGGGTCGGGTGAACAATAGGTCGGGTTTAATTTGGGTTTTCACGGGTTAAAACGGGTTAGGGTAATTCTCGGATTTGAGTCGGGTTCGGTTCAAGTCAATAATTTGCGGGTTAGAATCAGTTCGGGTCATTCTCGGGTTTGAGTCAGGTTCGGTTCATGTCAATAATTTGCGGATTATAATCAGGTCGGGTCATTTTCAAGTCGGGTAATTCTCGGGTTCAAGTCGGGTACGGTTCAAGTCAATAATTTGCAGGTTATAATCAGGTTGGGTCATTTTCAAGTCGGGTCATTCTCAGATTCAAGTCGGGTTATGTCAAGTCAATAATTTGCAGGTTACAATCAGGTCGGGTCATTTCCAAGTCAGGTCATATTCGGGTTCAACTAACTATAAATAGATAATTATCATTTTTATCAAGCTAATTATTTCCTTTGACTATAATATATGTGGCAATATACTAGGGAACTATAGTGTATAATTTAGGAAGATAATTATCTCCTTTGACCATACAACAAATATATACTATATTTAACTCTTAAATTTGAGGATGATGCTCCTTTTTTTTGCTGGCCTGGACCGACTTGGTGTCCCAAGACAAAATGCCTTGATCAACAATAATAAGGTGGTCTAAATTTCATTTAAGGTGATTTGAAATCGGGTCAGGAACAATTTGGGTTAAATTTAGGTCGGGTCAATAACAAGTCGTGTTAATTTCGAGTCGGGTTAGTAAAAGATCGGGTTGAGTTTTTGGGTTGGGTAAGTATTAGGTATGGTAAAATTCGGGTCAGGTCAATAACAAGTCGGGTTGAATTTGGGTCAAGTCAATAACAAGTCGGGTTGATTTCGAGTCGAGTTTGTAATTAACAGGTTGGGTTAAATTCGGGTCGGGTTGAATTCAGGTCAGGTTAGTCCGTTAGTAACAAGTCGGGTTAAATTCAGGTTTTGACGGGTTAAAACGGGTTTGGGTCAATTTCGATTCAAGTCGGGTTCGGTGCAAGTTAATTAAATTGGCCGTTGTAACTTGTAAACAGGTAAATTGGTGCAAGTTGTAAACCGGTAAATTGGCCATTTAAAAGCAAATTGAATGGTTCCACACACCCAATTGGACTCCCGGAGGGTATTAGTGACCATGGTAAACATTTCGGCAATTTTTATTTCCTGGCGAAAAAAGTCAAAAATTCCAAAATTGAAAGCTAATTATCCACGCTTTTTGAGAAAATTTTTAGGTTTCTGGGTCCGGTATTGAAAAGCTTTGAGATTTTAGGGAATACATATCGGGGTCATATAATACTGTTTTAAACAATAAATATAATGATTCCACCCACCTAATTGGACTCCCGGATTGTATTAGGGACCATGGTAAATATATCGGCAATTTTTATTTACAGGCGAAAAAAAGTCAAAAAATTCAAAAATTTAAGGCTAATATCCACGATTTTTGAGAACTTTTGGAGGTTTCGAGACCCAGTATCGAAAATCCTTGAGATTTTAGGGAATACATCTCGGGGTCATATAATGTTGTTTGGAACCATATATGATCATTATATATTGTCATAAATGTTCGTGGTAGGTTTGAGTTAATGAAATCAGTGCAAGTTCGTTGTAAACCAGTAAATTGGCCGTTTAAAGGCAAATTGGATGGTTCCATCCACCCAATTGGACTACCGGAGGGTATTAGGGATAATGGTAAACATTTCGGCAATTTTTTTTTCGAGCAAAAAAAAGTTAAAAAATTCCAAAATTGAAGGCTAATATCCACGCGTTTTTGAAAAAAAAAATTAGGTTTCGGGGCCTAGTGTCGAAAAGTTTTAAGATTTTAGGGGATACATCTCGAGGTCATATAATACTGTTTTAAACCATAAATGATCATTATATGTTGTCATGAAAGTTCGTGGTAGGCTTGAGTTAATGAAATCGGTGTAATTTGTAAACCGGTAAATTCGCCATTTAAAGGCAAATTGGATGGTTCCACCCTCCTAATTGGACTCCCAGATTGTATTAGGGACTATGTTAAATAATTCGGCAATTTTTATTTACAAGCGAAAGAAAGTAAAAAAATTCCAAAATTTAAGGCTAATATCCACGATTTTTGAGAAATTTTGGAGGTTTCGAGGTCAAGTATCGAAAATCCTTGAAATTTTAAGGGATACATCTCGAGGTCATATAATGACGTTTGGAACCATATATGATCATTATATGTTGTCATAAATGTTCGTGGTATGCTTGAGTTAATGAAATCGATGCAAGTTGCAAACCAGTAAATTGGTCATTTAAAGGCAAATTGGATGGTTTCACCAAGCCAATTGGACTCCCTGAGGGTATTAGGGGTCATGGTAAACATTTTGGCAATAATTTTTAATTCTAGCGAAAAAAGTCAAAAAAATTCCTAAATGGAAGACTAATACCCACGCATTTTGGGAAAATTTGAAGGTTTCGGGACTCGATATCGAAAAGTCTTGAAATTCCAAGGAATACATCTTGGTGTCATATAATGCCGTTTGGAACCATATATGATTATTATATGTTGTCATAAATGTTCGTGGTAGAATTGAGTTAATGAAATCGGTGCAAGTGTAAAACGGTAAATTTGTCAATTAAAGGCAAATTGGAAGGTTCCACCCACCCAATGAGACTCCCAGAGTGTATTAGAGACCGTATAATATTTTGTCAATTTTTATTTCCGGGCACAAAAAAGTAAAACATTTCCAAAATTCTAAAATTGAAGTCTAATATCCACGTTTTTTGAGAAATTTTGGAGGTTTCGAGGCCAGGTGTCGAAAAGGCTTGAGTTTTTAGGAGATACATCTCGGGGTCATATAATGCCGTTTGGAACCATATATCATCATTATATGTTGTCATAAATGTTCGTGGTAGGCTTGAATTAATGAAATTGGTGCAAGATGTAAATCGGTAAATTGGTCGTTTAAAACCAAATTGGATGGTTCCACCCACCCAATTGGACTCCCAAAAGGTATTAGGAACCATGGTAAACATTTCGACAATTTATATTTCCAGGTCAAAAAAAGTAAAACAATTCTAAAATTGAAGGCATTATATCCATGTTTTTTGAGAAATTTCGAATGTTTTGGGGCTGGTGTCGACAATAAATGAGATTTTTGGGGATACATCTCGGGGTCATATAATGTCGTTTGGAACCATAAATGATCATTATATGTTTTCATAAATGTTCAAGGTAGGCTTGAGTTAATGAAATCGGCGCAATTTGTAAACCGGTAAATTGGTCGTTTAAAGGCAAATTGGATGGTTCCACCTACCCAATTGGACTCCCGGAGGATATTAGAGACCACGGTAAACATTTCGGTAATTTTTTTTTCGGGTGTTAAAAAGTCAAAAAATTCAAAAATTGAAGGCATATTTTTTAGAATTTTTGGAGTCTTCGGGGCCCGGTGTCGAACGGTCTTGAAATTCTAGGGAATACATCTCGGGGTCATATAATGTCGTTTGGAACCATATATGATCATTATTTGTTGTCATAAATGTTCGTGGTAGGCTTGAATTAATGAAATCGGTGTAAACCGCTAAATTGGTCGTTTAAAGGCAAATTGGATGGTTCCACCCACCCAATTGGACTCCCGGAAGGTATTTGGGACCATAGTAAACATTTCGGCAATTTTTATACCGGGCGAAAAAAGTCAAAAAATTCCAAAATTGAAGGCTAATATCCACGCTTTTTGAGAAATTTCGAATGTTTCGGGGCTCAGCATCGAAAAGCATTTAGATTTTAGGGGATACATCTCGAGGTCATATAATGTCGTTTGGATCCATATATGATCATTATATGTTGTCATAAATGTTCGTGCCTTCGTGGTAAGCTTGAGTTAATGAAATCGACGCAAGTTGTAAACCGGTAAATTAGTCGTTTAAATGCAAATTGGATGGTTCCACCCAGCTAATTGGAATCCCGGAGGGTATAAGGGACCACGGTAAACATTTCGGCAATTTTTATTTTGGGGTGAAAAAAAAGTCAAAAAATTCCAAAATTGAAGGCTAATATCCACGTTTTTTGAGAAATTTTGGAGGTTTCGAGTAGAGCTGTCATTTCGGGTAAATGGGTCGAGTTTGGGTCGATAAGAGTGGGTTGGGTCAATTAGGATTAATTCCATAACCTATGCGAGTCGGGTTTGGGTTGGGTCATGCTTGATTCGGGTCACGTCTGGTCATACTTATTATCGGGTTTGGGTCGTGTTAATAACAGGTCAGGTTACATTCGGGTCGGGTGAACAATAGGTCGGGTGTAATTCGGGTTTTCACGGGTTAAAACGGGTTAGGGTAATTCTCGGGTTCGATTGGGGTTTGGTTCAAGTCAATCATTTGCGGGTTAGAATCAGGTAAGGTCGTTCTCGGGTTTGAGTCGGGTTCGGTTCATGTCAATAATTTACGGATTATAATCAAGTCGGGTAATTTTCAAGTCGGGTAATTCTCGTGTTCAAGTCAAGTTCGGTTCAAGTCAATAATTTGCGGGTTATAATCATGTTGGGTCATTTCCAAGTCGGTCATTCTCGGAGTCAAGTCGGGTTATGTTCAATTCAATAATTTGCAGGTTACAATCAGGTCGGATCATTTTCAAGTCAGGTCATATTCGGATTCAACTAACTATAAATAGATAATTATCATTTTTATCAAGCTAATTATTTCCTTTGACTATAATATATATGGCAATATAATAGGGAACTATGGTCTATAATTTAGGAAGATAATTATCTCCTATGACCATACAACAAATGTATACTATATTTAACTCTTAAATTTGAGGATGATGATCCTTTCTTTTTCTGGCCTGGACGGACTTGGCCTCCCTAGACAAAATGCTTTGATCAACAATAATAAGGTGGTCTAAATTGCATTTAAGGTGATTTGAAATCGGGTCAGGAACAATTTTGGTTGAATTTAGGTCGGGTCAATAACAAGTCGTGTTGATTTCGAGTCGGGTTATTAATCGTGTTGAATTTTTGGGTCGGGTTAGTAATAGGTCTGGTAAAATTCGGGTCGGATCAATAACAAGTCTGGTTGAATTTGGGTCAGGTCAATAACAAGCCGGGTTGATTTCGGGTCGGGTTTGTAACATGTTGGGTTAAATTTGGGTCGGGCTAGGAACGGGTCGGGTTGAATTCGGGTCAGGTTAGTAACAAGTCGGGTTAAATTCGGGTTTCGACGGGTTAAAACGGGTTGGGTCAATTTCGTTTCAAGTCGGGTTCGGTTCAAGTCAATAATTTACGAGTTACATTCGGGTCGGGTCATCTCCAGGTCAGTTCATGTTCGAGTTCGGGTCTCACATACTCGGGTCAACTCAGGTTTAGGGTCGGGTTTGAGTCACCATTTTTTCGGGTTCAGATGGGTCGGTTAATAATCGGGTTTGAGTCGGTATTTCGGGTCGGGTCAACTTTTGACAGCTCTAGGTTTAAGTATATGTAAGAAATGTTCTCAAAAAAAAAAAAAGTATATGTAAGAAATTAAGAAACACTTGGACTTTAGGATTTTGGAAATATGAGTGATGCTATGTATACCATTGTTGTATGAGATCCAAATGAACAACACCAATTGAAAATTGTCAACTCATCGTAAGCTAAAAAAGAACGAGAGAGATAATGTTAAGCTGTGAACTGTTAAGTGGTGGTGAATTTTTTTATTTTTTTATTTTTTTTACTTTTTTTGGATGGTACATTAAAATAAAAATTACTTAGTTAAACACAATGTTTCATATGTTATTCAGAGGCTACTTCCGATCAGGAGTTACTCGATCGGTCTTAGGTTATTCAATCAGAGATTATTTGGTTAGGGGTTACTTAATCGATTAGAGATTATCTAATCGCTGTGTCAATCATATGATGGTCAACCCCACACACACAAAAAAAGAAGAAGAAGAAAAAAAAAAAAACACGGTGTAATTAAAATCGTTGGTTCCTTCAAAAAGTTGGTTAAATTTGGATGGTAAAAATAAAATTAAAAAATTAAAAAAAAAATTCCAAAACCAAAACCCACAAATCACAATTCCACAAATTGTTAAACCCTTGTTCTCCTGCACAAGGCATCAAGCTTATGCACAAGTACTTGCTTGAAAATTTGAAATTTCAACAATACCAATTGGGTTTCTCAAGTGTTTTTTTTTTTTGAATAGCAATTGGGTTTCTCAAGTTTGCTACTTTAAAAGATGGAAGTCCATACCATAACGGTGGCACAATTACCGAAAACTCCGGCGTTACTCCGGCGAAATTTCCGGGCTTTCTGTTCACCAAAGTTCCTAACTTTATCGTCTTTGCAAACTCCACCATCAACAACTCACTTAAAATCTGAAATGGGGAGCAATAAACTTGAGTTTCCAACTAAAAGAATGTTTATTCTTGGCATGGGTTATGTGGGTCAATTCTTTGCTCAAGAGCTCAAGCATGAAGGATGGTACTTAATTTCTCCTTTTAATTTATCAATTTGATTATTATGTTATTATTTTGTTGATGTTGGTTTAAATTTGATGATCATTTAATAGAAATTTTTTGGGATTATTGTGATAAATGTTGTTTTGGGTATAAATTATGCCATGTGAGTTGAAGTTTTGTATTGGAATTTATTCATATGCCATGTTAAAAGTAGTGGTTAAGTTTGGAGTTTGGTCATTTGGGTTTGATTGGGTAAAGTAATGCATAATTTTGTCAAATTTTTAGCAATTTTATGACTTTTATCTACTGAAATAATCTTCAATGATGGTTTTTGCATTGTTTTCTAATTCTTTAGTTATGTTTATGTGGGATTACTAGTGTTTGGAATGTTGATTGCTAAATATTTGGATTTGAATGAGATGTACAAGTATGGATTTACGAGTTCCCGGTTGCTCCAATGCTGTTAGTTGCTTCAGTTGCTAACATGAGGAAGTTGCAGGGAAGTTGCAGGTACTTGTATGAGCGATGCAAAGAAAAAGGTTCTTGAACAAAAGGGATTTGATACCTTTGTTTTTGATGCAATGGAACCAGAGTAAGTGTTTACTTTCATCTAGTTTTATTTGTGGTATTTAGTTTTTCATGCTGTTGAATTGCCTGAAAAATGATCAATACACAAGATTTTGCTAGCCAGGTTTTTGATGTTTGTCCTGAATTGATGAGAGGGTTCTTAAGTAGGATGTGCTGCTATATCACACTACAACATTGTTAAATTGTTTTCCCTGAAATGTTTTATCTACAAAGCTGGGTGTGTAATTTAAGTTCCGTCGAAACCTGTTTATAAGACCTGAATTGCTTCATTTGGAAATCATTGCTTTGCCTTTGTTCTGGAGGGGCCTAGACATGGTTTAGGTTTCTCTGCCAGGATACTCTGATTCACTATTTTCCGTTTCTTATTGCCTCGGATCCTCCAACATGTGACTCAGATGGAAGTTCCTCGATAGACTAAGATGCTGTACTCACCTTTTAGTTTCCATTCCCCCAATTTTGGATATTGGCGATCCAGTAAGTTGTAAACTCTTTAATGTTGAGACTGCCTCAGATAAGTGTACTCTTTCATTCTCAGATTTATTTGTTGGTGTACTTGATGCAGATTCTTCAACATGAAGATACCTTTAAAGAATGTTTGGTAGATGGAAATCTCCAGTGGCTTTGTTATTTGTCAACTACAAGTATGTGCTCTATGTTTTCATTTATAGATGTATATGAAGCATAGCTTTGAATTATTCCTGTGCTCCATACATTGATTCTGCCTACCTAAAAAATATTGTAGCGGTGTAAATAGGGAGTCACATGACATGGGGTAGGGATTGAAGAGTGCATCTTATTGTTTCCAGAATCCAGATACGATTTGACTTCATTCCTTTGGTTAAGTTTGAATAACCATATGAATGCACTTAAGAGATTCAGGAGAGCATTCCTTTGACGGATGTGTTTCTCTAGTACCACTGTATAATGCAAAGGAAAGCTGCAGAGCTAACCAGTATTTTGTTAGACTAATGGAATATGAAACCTAGCTAAAGATTTCATTGAAGTATTATTATTCAGTTAAGAGTTAATAAAGTATTGTAAATAAGGCATCTTATTCTTTCTGTAAAAACTATTTTTACATGCAGGTATATATGGAGATGCTAGAGGAGCATGGGTTGATGAGAAGTAAGCATCTGCACAGTAGTTTCTTTGAATCAGAATCAGGTACCTTATAGATTCTTGATTTGCTGCAGTTATAACCCAGAGCCTTCAAGCAACTTAGCCAATATGAGACTAAAGTCAGAGGAAGGGTGGTTAAAGTTGGGACAAGATCTTGACCTCTCAACCTATGTATTTCGACTTGGTGGTATATATGGCCCTGGAAGAAGGTTTGCTGATTAATTGCCAGTCAGTGATGTCTTTATTATAAACTTTGAGCTATGAGTAGCTACTGCGGAGATTTTTAATGCAATGTATGCTGTATTGCAGTGCTATTGATACCATTCTAAAGAAGAAAGAAATGTCAGAACGTCAGAAGAGGAGAGCAACTAGAAATTTTACATCCCGAGTTCATGTTGCAGACATTTGTCAAGCTCTTAAAGCAAGCATTTCATTGCATGTCCAGAGGTTAGTTTCCTAGTTAGAATTTTCGGAAAATATGTTTAATAATTTAGCAAATTTGATGAAGCATTTATACTTCAGAGCATTAAGAAAATATTTGGAACTGGACTGCTTGATCTTCGACAGCAGAGTTCAGTTACCAAGCAATACTGCAATAGCACACTGCATGTGGTTCTCCGGCTGTTCTTTTCTTTAATCTCCTGTTAGTCTGTTACTGTGGAAATCAACACAAACTTGTGCTGCTAAGAGATCCCTAATAGACATTGGTAGTTTGTGTAGTGAAAAATTAGAAGCACTGCATCCTTGGTAGCTTTTTAATAGCATCCTGAATTGATACTGTCGATCTGAATATAAGTGTGCTGAATTTAGAATAGCTTAATGATTAAATTTGAAGGCTATAACTCTTGTGTCATTGATTGATGTATCAAAGGCCATGATACAGCCCTTGGACATCACTTTTGAACACTAGTATCACATCTAGATTAAGTTTGGTATTCTTCCCTTCTAGTGTTCTAAGGTAGTTTGCATACATAATAGCTATCTTTAAAAGAATTATATAAACCTATTGGTAAGCTTGTTATGGTAAAAAACCAACATATATGACCCTTGGGGACACCCTCCACATTCACTTCAATTTTGAAAAAATTTCCTGAAATTGGTCCTTAAGCGTGGATTATAGCCTTCAATTTTTGGTACTTTTAGACTTTTTTGAGCCCAAAACAGAAAGAGATAGGGGAGTTTCTCATGGACCCCAAGAGACCCCGGGAGGCCATTTGTGTGGTTGAAATTGCCCAATTTGCCTTTAAACTCTCAACGACTCAACTTAGCCGTACACTCCTCCTTTCATAAACTTAAGGCCACTACAGGCCTAGAGGCCTTTTGTGATAGATTATTGGCCGTATATGGTTCCAAACAACATTATATGACCCCGGGATCTTCTCCTACCATCACGTCAATTTTCGATACTGGGTAACCAAAATTGGTCCGATTTCATTGTATTATAGGCTTCAAATTTGGTCTACATAGAACTTGTTTAGACCCAGCAAGATTATACATCAAGGTGCTTCTCGGGGTTCCCAAAAGGCCTTGAGATGCCTACTTGGTGCCTGGAGCCATCTCATACATGCCTAATGCCTTGGCCCACCCCATTTAATCATGTCTTAAGATGCCTTGCGTTGTTCCCTTGAGTTGGCCTTGCCTTGTTTTATCCCTATGGCATGCAACTTTTAATTGCTATTAATAAGCCACTAGGGGATGGCCAATTGTTGAGAGACCTTATATGACTTTAAAGAGATTTTGTAAAACCAATTTTCGAATTCAATCAAAAGTAGCAAAAAGATGTGCTAGATGGGGCTCATTTGACATCTATAACTCATGCTTGTAACACCTATGAGACTTGTGGATGTATTCAAAATCTTTAAGAGAATCAGTGAGAAATATCATGAGGTTGCTCAATGACCCTGTGACTTATAGATGACACCAGTCCTGATTATGCTCCTAATCTCCTATAAAAAAATCATAGCAAATGCTTGTTCTGTTGTTAATATGGTGGGAAGTGTGGAGATTAGAGAAGCTTCTACATCTCCAAAACAATATCCCATGGTTGCCAAAGGACCATGCTAAGCTCTTACCTTTGTACATAATGGACATCTGATTTAGAGATGACACTGGTTAAAATAGATTTTGATTAAATCCATTATAAAGGCTAACACTCACACCTTTCAGATCCTTTCCAGCGATCGTTGGACCGTTGGAAAAGCTCACAGAATCTAGGAGTGCTAATATCACCAAAATAATAACCTCAAAACTCAAATTGTGAATCTAATGCATTGTACATCCTCCGATACTGGCAACTAATCTCAACAGGAACTTTAAAATTCTTCACTTGCTTTTGAGTAGCCTCCAGCGCATATTTATGCAATTTGGACCATAATTCATAGACAATATTGAACCGAAAAAGGCCTGAGTTTACTCTTTCCAAAGGTTACATATAGCTCTGTAGTTCATACTTGTGAAGCACTCTTTAAGCCTTTAAGGGATTGTTATCCAATAATCAACGACAACCCTGAACTTTGATTGATTCACCTAAAAAACTCTATATTTGATTGTTGTGCGCCCCTATATGACACCAGTTTCAAAATTCATAGAAACTTGGACTTTCTTCCCAAGCATCCTAGCAATCTAGCACGGTTTCTCTCAAGGTCCCAAAGTGCAATGGAGCTAAGAAAATAAGGCTACTTTTTTAAAACAAATGGAACTAAGGCTATATCCAAAAGGCTGTTACTTCCAAAGATTTTATGTCAAGTATATTCTGTTGTAATGCCACTGATACCATTTCAAAGATGTAACTACTTCCAAAACAGGATTTAGTTTGCAATGTATGGGTTAAGTGGCTCCGTGTCTCAGAAAGAGCACCTTGAGTGAGACTCACGCTTCAAAGGAATAAATGTAATCCTTGCAATTCTTTTGCAAAGACTTCACCCTCATAGATTTTGCTAATGACCCTCTGGGTTTCTGTGGTCCTGTCTTCATTTCATTAAGCTGGATATTGTTATTGAGTAGGACATATACTTCTTCTGTTCGCTTTTTCTTATCTAGAGTGAGTGCGGGGATTTTGGAAGTGTATACAAATAGATTAGATACTGTAAACATGATGTAGAGGATGTTATATTCTGCAAAATTATGTGACAGCAGTAATATACTTTGTACTGGGTTTCAGTTTTTGCATGTATGTTTGTGCATTACAAGTAGTTGCCTATATAATTCAGATGGACCCTTTGGAAAGCTGACATTTCATCTTCATAATGTGTCTATTCTACAGGAAGATTTATAATGTTGTTGACGATGATCCTGCCTCTAGAGCTGAAGTCTTTGCCCTTGCACACCAACTGATAAAGCAGAAATGGCCTGGTCTGATTGGTGCTACTGATAACTCTATCAATAGCATACTTCTCGGGAGTGCAGAAAAACGAGTGAGCAATACTCATATCAAGAAGGAATTGGGCGTAAAATTATTGTATCCTAGTTATAGATCAGGCCTCCAAAGTATCATAGACAATATGGAGGATCCTCTTGTGTATAGTGATTAATTAGTGTTTGTAATCACCCTTTCTATCAATCATAAAGATAGAAGCCCTTTTTGACAATTAGAGGTTAACTGTTTGTAGTTAGCTGATTTTGTTAGCTAGTTCAATTACTGTATTAGTTGTTTGACTGATACTGATATGTAATGGGGAAAGTTATTTTTTATTTTTTATTTTTTATAAAATGGTTACATAAATTAAATATGATCAATTTTAAGATATGATACAAATACATCTTTTCAACATTGCATCAAAATTCTCTCTTCCAAACAACTCCTACAACTAGCTTTATGAGAAGTCGGCTACATTTTGAGGGTTGAACCAATAGATCATGCAAACTGAATGTAGAAATCTGCCAATTACAAGGCCTTCAAATATTCATAAATTATACGATTCAACTTGGTGCATGCAACACAGTGCATCATGTTCACAAATATACCAGACACAAGTTAATGGTGCTGTTAGCAACTGGCTGCACGATAAGTCTATTGTTAAGTAGCCAAACAGTCATGCTACAAACCCAGTCAAATCAACATGAAGAGCCACATTAACAATGATCAACCTCGCTCTAATAGAGGGGAACCGCCAAAAAAACATGCGGTGTATACAGCACTAAGAAATTACAACCAATAATAATCTATCTTGTTACTGAGGCAAATAGTTGCTGATCTGTAGCAGCATTTAGTGTCCTCACAAGTTAGCAGAGGATATCCAGACTCCAATTAGAGCTTACAAAAGAGAAATACTAGGAAGTTTAGTTTCCAAGTGCCATCTTTCTGATTCCTATCACCTTCTCTGAATGTGTGATGTCAGGAAATCCTGTGATGCTTGCAAAAGTTCAGCTTCTTTCAATGCCCTCCAATCTACTATGATACATTATGGTGGCTAAAACATGTGACAGTATGTTTTCCAAAACACTAACTCCGGGTAACAGCAGCTTAATCAAATGACAATAAAAGGAATACTGCAACAAAAGCAACAGCAAAATTCAGTAAAACCCTACCAAACAGGAAATACAAATATGCTTTTTTCTGGAATTTTCTGCTCACCGTTAAAATAATGGATGGAAGTCAATCTTTGCGATATCTTGCCCAAAACCCTTTCTTCTTACTGGACTGGTAGTCTGAACTAGATTTACTGAGCTTTGATCCAAGAGAAAAATGTCGCTTCAAGAATGGTTTTGCAAATGCAATCTTTGAACTACTGCTAGCATCCATCTTGGGTAACTTCCCTTTCCCTGTAATTTTTTGACGTTCAGAGCTATCAACTTCACCATCAAGATAGCTATCTATAACGCGATTCCTTGATATTTTCTGAAATTTCATTCTCAACTCTGCCTCTGCCTTTGAAGCTTTTTTAGACATTTTAGAAGTTTGTTTCTGCCCGACTGTGCAAATTGGGCAAACAGGGTCATATTTTTCAGCTTCTGTAGTCATGGTTTCCAAGCATTCAGCATGGTATACATGACCACATGCTAGAACAGCAACAACTGAGAGCTCTGCCAAAACCTTTAAGCATGCTCCACATGTTTGAAGATCAAGGGAAGGGGAATAAGAGAACCTGCTGCTTGATCCACTTATCTTGTGACGTCCAGAACCAAAACGCTCACTGTCAAAAGACCATCTTTCTCTTTGAGAAGAAGCAACAAGTTCAGAAAATGTGCGCAATGACCATCCATCAGAAGACCCACCAGCCAGATCATTGCTATACGTTGAGAGCACAAATGATGGTCTTCCTTCTGAGACAGGATTGCTATTTGGGGATTTCAAGCCCAGGATTCTACTATCTGAAATCTGCCTAAAGAGTTGATGTCCAGGTGAACGTCGAGCTCGTCTTGATGGGGTTGAACTGGCAGGAAGTAACTGACGATGTGAACACAAATGCTCACCTGGTGTTGAGAAAGATGAACATGATGGCATGGAATATTGAAGGGCAACTGGAACAGCAGCAATTTCAGGCACTTCTATAGAGTTCATCTGTTAAAATAATGTGATTACCATGTCAAAACAGCAAAAAACAAGGAAATAACCTTGCACAATGGAACACACTATGATCTTCTTAGAACGGTAGTATGACTGCTATGAACTCACCTTTGTATAGTGGTTGCTGGTCATAGATGTCTCTGGAACATCAAAGACAAAATGCATATCAGCCAGAGCAGAAGTTAAGTTAAGTAAATCAACCATATACTCAAGATAGCTCATTGACTGACTATTGACAATCAAACAAAAAGTCTAGCTTTTGCCAGACCAGAAATGGAGCATAATAATAACATCCAGAATCAAATATTCGGCAGCAAGGTCATAGGCTCTGCTTTAATGTCAATTACAAGACAAGTTCCTCATAGCCACAAGAACAAAGGCGCAATTTACAGGGCACGCCTTTGCAAGTCTAGAGAAAGGTCCTTCTGATAGAGACAAATTATGCCAACCAAATACTTTTGAAGCATAAACCTAAACTAGAAGTACAAAGTGAATACAGCAAATGAACAAGGCATATTAAATTGAATGGTAGTGCTGAATTGCAGATATGTGATGAGATAAGTTGGAGAAAAAAGATATCGGGTAAATATAATAGCAAAACGTACAACATAAGGCTATGAGAGGCACTAAAAGGTTTACCTGAAGGAGACAAGTAGTTTGTGCTGACCCCTTCATACGAGGGCGACTTTAGTGAGATGGGTGTACCAAGATTATCCAAAGGGCTACCACCGTCTGAAATCACTCCTCTCTCTGAGCCTATTCCATCTTTCAATTCTATTCTAACATCTAAGTTTGTTCTATCAACAGATTGGCACGAAGGGTTCTCATTTTCACCTGCCACACGTCGATAATTGTCCCATCGAAAACTCCAAGACGGAGAATATCTGGCTTGCCTATGAGATTCTCCATTTCCACTTCTGTTGGAAACAGTCGTATTCCTAGCAGCTACACAACAGGCTGAACCCATAGCTGGTCATATGCTACTAAAAAGACAATCTATCACAGGAATGCCAAGCAAGAGATCAACCACTACTCCACTAGCAGCACGTCTTTCTGCAGAAATGAATAATCATTGAGGTTTATTTCTAAATAAATAATATAAAATAAAAGTATTGCAGCATATCACACCCTATCTCTCTGCAAGTCTATCATAATCAGCCTCTCCAACAAGCAGTGGGGATTTTATGTCATTGACTCATTGTAGTGTTCAATCAGAAGCAAGTCAAGCAATTGAACTGTGAATAAATGAAACCTATCGGCTCAAAAAAAATATTTAATAGAAACATAACTAAAGCGGGATAGAAGCAACAACATCATTAACTGTGGGCAAATGAAGAGCAAAAAGAGAGAAACAGTGGCTGATGATGTTTTTAACATTTATATACATGAGGGCAACCTCAACTAAAGACAGTACTGGCCCAATATTCAACACAAACCATAAGCCAAGTTAGCCAACTAGCTTGAATGCAGAAGCAAAACTTTTTTTCCCCTGCTTGGCAGCACTAATTTGCAGAACCAAAGCTATTGCAGGGAACGCAGGTATTTGCATGATGAGTAATTGAAGCTATCATGCTTTTTAAGCTGGTAGTAAGAGGCTTATTATTTATGAGTTCTGACTGACTAGGAACACAAAATTAAAGACTAGTAAACAAAATAATGCTAAAATAACTAGATAGACTTTGACAGTTATCTCTGAACTAGATACTCCCTCAGTTCATCTATCCCTACATAGGCCACAATTATGAAATTGAGTTGAAATACCAAAATTATCCTTCATAACATACATATTTACGCCTTAATCATGCAACAAGATAAACTTCCCTTAAGGTTATCATTGAGGGTAATATGTACAAGTTGTAAATTGAACGAACAAAATTCAGAACATTGACTATTTATGTATAACAATCCTAAACAGAGATCTGGTGGATTAGTAAGGGTCAGAGGATGTACAACAGAAGCAGCTTAAGTGAGATCTTGCAGAAGTTGGTAATAAGAAAGCAAAAAAAGAAATAATAAACTTTGGAAAAGCTAATGCATTCCCACTCAATATAAATAAACTACAACATGAGGCCTATCTAATAGGCTAAATAACACAGGAAAAACCCTACAACATTGCTATTAATGTTCTACTAACGTGGAGAACTACTGGAGATGGTGGCTTAGTGTCCCACAAAAATAGCCCACTACTCTTTGACTAAAAAAGAAAAACATGCTTAGTTAAATTAAAAACAATCATGACTCAATACCTAACTTTAAAAACAAGGAAACAATTAAAGTACTGACAATGAACCACTAACAATTAATTTGAGATAAATAACTTAGCACAACCCCTTGCTTCAAATTTGTAAAATATATGTGAAGCAAATCTCTTCAATTATGATGCATATCTCATCTCATACAAATATTGTTCATGCACATTTTTACCAAACTCTAATCTTTGGAACACTTCTCTCCTTCTGTGCACATTACCACCTGCCATTCAAGAACTTCCATGCCCACTTGTGCCACAATTTCTCTCTCATTATCAGAACCTACAATTCCTTACTATATACTAAAAATTTTGACATTTACAGAAATTTGGTTTTCCCTAATGCCAACAATCCTTTTCCTCATGGACCAATCTTTTGACAATTGTCAGTTGTTGCATTTCACTTTACTACCTTTCCCTTCTGAAAATGAAGATTAAGCTAGTAAATCCCTCAATTTTATCTCCAATTTTTTTCCTCCTTCATTGATCTCCTTTGGTCTACAACACTAAGGGCAATGACTAACTCTACTAGGGTTATTTTGAATAGATCTTTGAAGTCTTCAAGTGAGAAACTTAATACTCATATTTTTCAAACGCTCACAAAAATCTTACCAACAACTCTCACATTATAAAATGTTTCATCAAGTAACCTAATTTGATCTTTTATCGCTTCACTATTCTTCATCCTATGCATCTCAAAGACTCAAACTCACATGTGAGGTTCAAAACTTCCATCAACTTTGTTTGAGCATTGCTCAGAAACTCTTCCTTTGACATTTCCGATGTCACCTTTGGTGACTCACAAGTCATCATAAAGATTCTGTTCGACACAACCAAAATACACTAAATGGCAATTTGCTTTTCTTGTCGCTTCTTCATCAAAGAGGGTTAGGCTAACATCACTCTCAAGTGCTTCCACAAACTCATAGCTTTCTAATATGAAATCCCATCAACTATTCTGGTTTAGTGCAATTACTGTAATCAACATCAATATCCCAACAAGGAAAAACACATGACTTCACCAAACAAGCTTGACCCTAACAATCCATTTAAGCCTAATTCCACCAAACATTAGTTCTAATTACTACCCTTAACCTCAAAACTTTCAGAATATCCCCAAAAACATCTCACTCATTTTATCCCACAAACATTCTAGTAATTCAAATCAAATCATCAACCAAACAAACCAATCACTAACAAAATCAGTTCAAATGAAACTCATCCACTCAAACTAACATCAAATTACACAAAACCCCAAAACAAATTCCTTCCAAAAATCAAAACTTTCAATACCCCTTATAAACAAACACAGAAATAAACATATTTTACATCAAAAAGTTAGGGTTTTTCCACGAATTCAACAATCAACAAAGAGAAAAAGACATAAAAATCGTACCTTTAACATTTAGGGTTGATTAACAAAGACCAAAACGCCGAATACAGGAAATTGAAGAGAGAGAAAGTGGGGTTTTGTTTGGATGAAAGGGGAGAAATATTTCCCGGGGAGAAAGACGGAGTTTTTAGGAGAGAGAGAGAGAAAGAGGGGTGATGACTTTGGGAATTGTGCCTTTTGAGAGGGGAAGGTGGGGTCCATTTCACTTCTTTTTTACACTCTCTTTCTTCACTTTTTATTTATTTTAAAAATTATTTATTTGGGTTTGAGTTGGGTTGCTTTATTTTTAATTAATTTTGATTTATAAATAAGTAAAATATAAAAAGAAATGGAGTTTTTATGTGGTAATTAAAAAATGAAGGTTGTGGGTTTTGTCATAGTGTCAGCTTTTGTCTATGAAAGAGAGTGGAGAAGACTGGAGGATGGAGATGCCTTTGTTTTTTTGGTTGTTTCGTCCTCTCTACGAGGAGTGAGCGACACGCGTTACCTCCCACTTTTAACCCATTCATATATTGAATTATTGACTAATTTCGAAATGACCTAATTGGGTTAATTTTCCACACCATTTTTGCACTATCTCATTTGAGGTTCATAAAAATGGTCAAAAAAGAATAGTTACAATGAAAATCATTACTATCCTTGTAGAGGTGATCATGGCTCATGTCGGGTATTGACCAAAACAATCCACTCACTTCGGGTTGGAAAAGTTTTGTCCAACCCAACTATTTCGAGTTAAAATCGGATTGAGTCGAGGTTTTTCAAGTTGCCAAAGTTCGAGTTTTTTTGGGTCGTGCTAATGAGTTGAGCTTGGTTTAATTAGGTCTATATCTTTGTATAAGCTTTATTTTAGAGATATCGTTACTTCCTTTATTTCAAAATAAAAACCCTATTTTAATTGGACATGTATGTCAATGTAGAAGAATGGCCAATAATCAATAAGTATAATCTATGAAGTTAATATTTGAAACCACACATTGAGATAAGTTAACAAACATTCACAAAATTATTTTTTCTTAGGTATATTTCACTAGCATTGGTCAAAGTGAATTATGTGAATAGTGCAAAAAGTCAAAATGGAGCATTTATTTTGAAGCGGAGGGAGTATAATATTTCTCTAATCGCGGCCTATAAGAAAGATCCAAAACAATACTCATGGTTTGGATTATATTGAGCTACAATTTTACATTTAAATCTACTTTTGATAGTCTATCAAATTTTCATGTTAATATCCTTCATCCTCTTCATATTTGACACTGTATTTTTCAAAATCAATAAAACTCTCTCTCATCGGTCTTGTCGTGGACATATGATGAAATATAATTTGTTTTTGACAAATAGTATGAAACAATGATAAAATTAAAATTTGGTTGCATATTCTCAAATGTCAATTACCACTACTCCACTAGAGTATACATCCACAAATTGACTTTGTATTGTTTATGACTTTGAATATTCATATGAACATATCATTATTGGATGGGTCACAATCACAATGACTAGTATACAATGATTATCCTTTTACCATGTTGAACCTGTTTAACATCCACTAGTTTACAAAGGGTTGAAAATTCCTCACTAATTCAACCAACTCAGTCCAAACCCTAAAAAATACAGCTCAAATAGGCCCATTAACCCAAATCAAAAGTAGGCCCAGCCCAATTTCTACAAAAATGTAGAAAATAGAAAAAGTGAAAAACCCTTCTCCAAGCAAATTCTCAGATTCTAGAAAAAAGCATTCCAAAAAAAAAAAACAGGGTTCAAGTTTTTCTCTCTCGTTTCATCGGAGGATACTCGAAATAAATCCTCCGTTAAACTTGAGTAGAGATTTCTTCACATTCTTGTAAATTCTCAAATTTCGAGAAAATGCAAGGTAAATTCTTTATGTTTTTGCATTTTTTTTATTTGTTTCTTTAATGTTTTCTTCCTGAAATTTATCATAGAATCCATTGTTTTTTTTGATGTTATGAAAGAAACAAGTTATTTTCGTCAATGTAATTATTTGTATAAGTCTTTATTTTTGTATTACGATTATTTTTTCCTAGGGTTACTTTTATAATAAACATCTTATTCTATGGAAAAATTTGTTATTAATGTATGAATCAAGATTTCTGGTACATTTGTGTGTAATTATTGTAGATTTTCATTTTCATATGGTTTGCATAATACCCATTTATATTTTGAATTGAAAAAGAAAAAAAAAAAATGATGCTTATAGGTTTTTGCATATTTTGCACTTGATTAGAATTCTCCTCTAGTCCTTAGAACTTGTATGACAGTTATGGTTAGTTTTGGAAATGGGAACCTTAATCGATAAACTCCAAAGCCTTTATGGAGTGTCGAGTTTTCGTCTTTGTAGGATATACTTCTATAATATTCATCAAAATGTATATAGAATCACTATATGTGATTGGAAGATATGTTGCAGGAGGAAGGTTTTTGTGGATGACTATACCAAATAATCACTTTAATTCATGTAGCCGACCCCACTTAAGGGATTAAGGCTTTGATTGATTGATTTTTGAAAATTGGAAGATACATGGTTTGAAAAGTGTGCTAGGATAATGTTCCTTCTGTTGTCTGTTTGATAATATGTGTGTTCAACTTTTCATACAGTATAAATTTGGCAGTTTAATGCTATTATGAATAAGGTTTCGTGTCTGTTAACTTGGAAGATTGTAAATTAGCTAGCACGCTCAGCTCGTCTCTAAATGATGTTTCTACTCTAAAAGGAGGACTATAAATCGATCATTGTAATTTAAATTCCTCTGTATTTAGCTTCCCATCATGTTTTCTTACTTTGTTGTTAATGCTCTATCGCAGGTGTCATAGCACAGCCATGCTTCTATGCACCGGCAGTGCTTAATTACCGATATAGACGGCCTATTCGTCATGATCATGTTGAGGTGAGCCAGCTTGTTCGTCGTGATCATGTAGAAGTTCCAAGATTGAAGATGAAGGGTGAGTAATTACATGCTGTCTAAGCATATTTTTGTTTCTTTTATATTTATGTTACATTCATAGCATTATATTTTGTGAAGCAATTTTTAGGCTGTACCTGAAGCTAACATTACTACATTAGAGCAATCAAAACCCATCTCACTACCCCAACACCATCTTGAAAACAGTATAACTATTTCAAATGAATTGGCCCTGAAAAGATCATCACTTGTTTATAGAATGACAGTTATTTTTTTTATATGAGTTTCTCATGATATTTTCCACTCAATGCTTATTAAAATATGGTGATGATAATTGAGTTTTGTTTTCATTCAATTGAAATTGTTATTGTTTTCATTCAATTCTTCTACTAAAAAGAAGTTACTGATTGATTAACTGAATTCTTTCAGCTTGCCCTTTGCGCGTTGCTGCTTTCTCAGCACCATTAGCAATCAACAAGCAATTAAATGATGATAGCCATTTGCACAATCTCTCATTTTCACCTTTGAAAAGAGGCTCCTATCTCCCAAGGGCATCAAAGGGCACACTCTTCAGTCTCCCACCATACCCGAAAATGTCAGAGAAACCAAAATGGTGGTGGAGATCTTTGGCATGTCTGCCATATCTGATGAACTTCCTAGACCAGCTCACTTGGGTCTATGCTCACCCTACTAATAACCCTCCACCATTCCTCGAAAACTTTGATAACTTAGTATTCCCATTGCACAGCTCCCTCTTAGCACTCCCCAAGTTTTTCCTGTCATGTTATCCTATCATGTTTTACTTCTGGATAGTAAGGCGGAAAGAGTGGCCTCATTTCTTCAGGTTTCATGTTATTACAGCAGTATTGCTAGGGAGTTTGGTGCAGGCGATTGGGATATCAAGCAATTGGTTCCCCTCGCGGTTCTTCCCTCCACATTTTTGGTCTGCTGCCACATTTTTCTTTTTGGTTACAGTGTTGGAGAGCATGAGATGTGCTCTTGCTGGTGAATATTCCAGTATCCCTTTTGTGAAAGACGCTGCTCTTCTCCATTCAGACCTGAACATCAGATGATAGCTTCAAATTTTAATCTGAACTGTTTGTCTGTTTGGATACATCTCTGACGTTATCAACAGACTACAAGTAAGGCCTTGGAAGGAAGGACTTCATTCAGCTTAGACATGATGAGTGTTCCATATAAACGGCGTATCCATTACACTACATCTGTTAGGATCCAGACTACTCACGAAGCAGTAGATAACGAACAGGAAGTGTTATTACGATCAAAATATAGTTTACATTTCAACATATTCAATTTGTATCGAAGTTCACTCTGAAATTCGTAATCATAGGGAATTCATATTAGCAGTGATTGCATTCTATAGTGTTACTTAAAGTTTGAAGTGATCCTTTGAGCAACAAAGTTTCAGAATACAGTATAACAATCGTCAGTAAATCAATTCTGGTCACCTGAAAATTTCCATTGAGTTGTATGCATGGTTGCGTACCAGATAGCAGTTATCACGTACTTTGGACTCATTTACTAATTGAACAAGTTTCAAAGGTTACGTTAAGGGCTCATTTGTCATCGTCTATGTAGTGATTTTCTTCCCCGAGTTTCAAAACATACACGGATTCACCCCTGTGTGGACATACACTTACTTTATTGGCTTCATCATCAATGCATATAGTTCCGTACTACCATCCTACTTGTACGACTAAGTGATCAAAGACTTCCTATAAACTTTATTGACCTTTTTCTTCACCCAAAAAAAATAAAAATAAAAATAAATCTAGACTTCATTAATTAGTATTCCTTTTTCTCCAACTTTGGTAATTTATGATTTTTTTTTCCCTTTTAAAAAATCGTTTACAAATTGATAAACTTGTCTAATGTTATACTTGAATGTGAGAACTGAGAAAGAGTATTCCATAATTTTTTTTCTTTTTACATTAATAATTTTTGGTCTAGGAATGTAATATTCATCCATGCCCTCACATAATAGCTTTGTTATAAGTTATACCTAAAGTTCTGTACATCATATATGTACTACTCCGTATGAGAATTAAACTCGTAACCTTGTTAGTGGAATGTAAAATAACGTAACATTGATCATTAGCCTTCTCTGGTGGAATGCTTTACTTGTCTAGCTTCTTTCATTTACAACAGACAAATCATTTTCCAATACTTACAAAATAAACTTTATCAAAGGTAATGTTAGTAATAATAATTAGTGCATATATGCTAGTAACGCAATCATCCCTAAAAAGATATAAAATTATTAGTACTCTTAATTTATATGACTATTTATGTCATGCCCTTCATCAGCATGATGTTGAGTTTTTGCTATTTTGATCTCTAATTCTTCTTGTAATTGCCATTTGTATTGAAGGACCACAATTTTATATTTATATTCATAATCAATGCCCTTTTTTCTTTTCAAAAATATGTTTTTTCAATTTAAGATATGGTTTATTTAGCCATTTAAAACAAAACTACAAAAGTAGTTAACAAGTTGCTAATCAAGTAATCTGTACCATACGCGTGCTATTTTTGTTTAGAGTTTTCATAACATATTTTATTTTTTTATATTTTAATAGTTTGCTTGTGGAATTGATTTTGAAGGCCTAATTTAAGTATATACTTACATTTTAATTAACAGTATTAATTAGTGTATAATAGATATTTATCATAAATTCATAATGTGTTGTTTTTTTATGTTATTGGCATTTGGCATGCGTCATTTGATTTGTTGGCCTTCTATAATGCTTAGAAAGTGAAGCAAACTAAGGTTGTGTACATGCTTATCTTAAGTGGCTTATTGCTCACCATAGAAATTATTGTATATATATAGTATGTGTGTATGTGCCTTAAACTCGACATATTTTTTAAAAATTACAACCATAATTTTACTAAAACAATCTTTTTAATAATTGTATTGACCATTTTCCTCCTCTCACTTATTTCGAAAGGAAATTTAAATGAAAATTCGACATCAAAACATTTCTAAAAGAGAAATGATACATACAAATAAAGATAGATCGATAGGGTAACCTTGATGATAACTAGTACGGAATATTGACTAAGACAATACTAAAAAAATATTACTTTAAGAGACCATATATCTTTACATATACTCTAATTTTTGTCCAAAGTTTAACTCTAGGTATAAGTTAATTGTTAACTTGGTCTTCATCGAGTCATAGTAATTATATATCACGTCATTTTAACTATGATGCAAGCGTAAATTTATTCAATGTACAAGAATTGACTGCTTAATTTATTATTTCTTCAAATTTCATGTTGATGCATTCAAATTAATGTTTGTATTAATGAAAGGACATCATATAAAACTAATGAGATTTATGTAATATACTAATATGTAATAAAATGTTGAAAATTGTATGTCATCACAAAATTGTCCAACCAAAATACAAGTACGGAGTAATTAATAAGAATTTAAGTACGTACATAACTCTTCCCTTAATTTAAGTTAAAGTTCCTGTTCAAAGTGGTGTGAACTGTGGTTATAAGTCTTATAATCCTTTACAAAAGCTAAAACATGTACTAAAAGTAATAAACAAACTCGTAACTTTGTAAGTGTTAGGTCAGGCATCAAGTTAAAGTTTTTCCTTTTAAATATTTATTTTAAATTTTGATAAACCAATTAAGTTGTCGCTAACTCGAAGGAGTCTGAGCATAAAATCTCAATGAACAAAGCTCTAAACCTACAACCAATTGACTAGTTCAGTATATTATGCTTGTAAGTTAGGGTCTGTTCTCATTGACTGAACTCACCTGAACTGAACTGAGCTGAACTGATCTGAACTGAAATGAATATTTTATAAGAAAAGGAAATTAGGAGTTGAACTGAACTGAACTGAGCTGAATTGAACTAAACTGAACTGAAAATAAACGTATAAGAATATACCCTTAGTCCTCCTTTATGTTACTTCGTATTTTTCAACATAGGATATTTTTCTTACCTTACGTAAGTGTTTTTCGTAATTTCTTTATTTTTTGGCTTGTACGATAAAACTCGCAAGTTATAGTCTACTATCTTTTCTTGGTGAAAAAAGTGGATTAGCTAACCTCCTGGCGTATGACAATAATGTAACACTACTTAACTATAATCTACATTTTAATTAATCGATATTTGAATTTGGAAATTATGTGTTGCTTTCAACAAACAATATTAAGAAATTAAAACTTGCGTTCTTGATCATCATCATTTCTTTTACTAGCATCTTTGTTCAAAAGTCCAAGTAATCGCTTCTTTTTTCAGCTTTTTTTACTCTTTGTAAAAGCACTTTTTTCATTGGATCATGAAAGCAAGTTTTTGTATTAACTTCTTAATCAAGATAATTAAAGGCTTGTGGGCTTCACTAATGATAGTTCAAGTCTAATTCAATTATTTCAAAGGACTAATGTACTTTACATTCGTTTAATTTGTTTCTAATAATAAGCTCCCACATGATTTTTCATATCCTAACCTAAAAGTGTTATTTAGAAATGAAGAGGATAATTAAAACGACTATTTTAAGATTTATAACGATCTAATTGACTTGAGTGTTAGTTTTTGGTGAATACGTTGAAATTGTTCCCATAATTTTGCAAAAAAAAAAAAAAAAAAAAAAAAAAAAAAAAACTTCAATACATAATATTAGATCCATATTTTTATTACTTCTAAAGGTCGAGGCAAGAGGTCATGCATAATCTGAAGCTTAATCAGTTCGACTAGAATCATTGCGGTCTTCTAAACAAAAAATCAATCAAATAGTTAATCTAACAATTAATCTAATAATTCATTAATACCGACGTTCTTATGAGAAAGTTTATTGACAAAACAATTAATCTGCTTTATTTTTTTAAGCCCTTTAATTTGAACTTTCCAACTAATTAGTCACATGATGAACATCTTGTGGCTAGACTAGCGGCAATTCATCAACGACAATATATCGAACATGATATTACGTAGTATGCCCCTCATTAATGTCACAATTCACTGCACTATTAATAATTACCTCAATGTTTCAATTCGTACTACCACAATAATGTACATCAAATCATTAATTAAATTCTCTATAAATTTTTTTTAAAAAAAAATTGTAAATTTTCTCTATAGTACATTTCGATTTAATTAAAATTGTAATACGATATTAGAGCACAGCCATAAATTTATTAGTGTTCAAATAATACAATATCGTAATTTAAGAAACGCATGAAAATAATGTATTATGATACTTTTTAATCAAATTTTGTTGACTAAAATTACTTTATATAATTATGAATCAATTTTTTTTTATTTTTTTTTTTATTTTTTTATTTTTTTTTTTTATATATAATTTCATGTTGATGCATTCAAAAATATATATATAATTATGAATCAGGGAATAATGGATACTTTAATACGGAGTAACTCATTAAACTTCCAACAATATATTTTTTTAATAAACTTCCAACAATATACAAGTATATATATATACACTATAGTTAAATGCCTAAATTAAGCAACGAAAGGACAATGTCTTCTTAGAAACTGGCTGGCCATGTGCTTTCCATAATCTCCAATAATATTATTGGCATGGTTTTTGATTGGTTTTTCCTGAACTGTAACATAATCTAATCAAAACCAATTAATTTGTCATTTAATTCTTCTTTTTCTCCTTTCTAACATGCGATCACCGGCCAATCAAATCCAAATTATCAATTGATAAAGTTTCATATGATTCATACCATCTCATATCATATGATAGTATGTATGTAGTAGTAGTGTACTTGTCCTTCCATTATTATTAAATTCTTTGGTCGTCTCCCTCCCTACCAATTCTTTCTATTCCGTAACATTAAAATGACATCATTATAAGGAAAACACGATATATCACATATGTTAATAAGAATTGAAGAAATGAAATACTTTCCCACAGTCGAAAATTCGTAATGATCAATTGAGGAGAGAGTGAGATGGAAAGTCATAACTTTATTGAAACTTAAATGTTGCACTTAATTTGCGCTACAGAACTAATAAATAAAGAAAAAACATTATAATATAATATTGGCTAACATCAAATATGTACAAGGTTTTCAAATTAAAAAACAAAAATTAAAGTAAAAGTTTTGTGTAGAACGGATTCATGTGAGTCCGGTCATACAAATAGAAAAAAAAAAATTGAGTGTGGTCGCCGGCCGCCGACAAGTGACTAGGTAATGGCAGTAGGTAGGGATGACTGTGAGCATTATAACCGGACTCACGTGAAACGGTCTCACGCAAAACCTTCTCAAAATTAAAATATGTAAGAAGTACTTTGAAGAAACATACACAAATATTTTTAAAAAAATGCTTTGTACATACTATACGATAAAGTAATAATACATTAGTTATAATTTTTCTGTTTTGTGGCGTAAAAGGTAAAACCATGACGTGAAGATAATTACAAAAGAAAGGGTGTCACCTGACAATATAATGTATATACAAGCGTCAACAAATAACTAGACAATTACATGCATAATGACAATTAATGATTCATACAAATTTAAGGATCTCCCAACCAAGGTTCACCCACTAGCTCAATACCCTAATTAAAACGCTTTACTTAATTTTGAAGCTAATCAATGGAAATTCTTAAATATGGGAAAAGACTCAAATTGCACCCGTAAAAATAAAATTGCTACGTTTCCTCTATCTTCAAGTGGGCTAATTTCTTCAATTTTGGCCAACTTTAAGCATACGACATCATCTTTTTGTTGTCTATACAAAGTAGACGACATTAATCTATTTTTAATTGTGTTTTATGATTTGTGAACTCATCAAACTCAACAATAATATTATTTGCTCTCTTATTTGTCTTCAGTCTAGAAACAACTAATATATTGTACGACGTTAACATACAAACTAACCCATCTAAATTGATTGTATTGTTGTCAAGCATCCAATTTTGACAGATTATCTATTTTGGATTGATCATCACTAACCAATAAGTTTTATGCGGCAACTTGATACGGTGTGGAAATTAATGAATGCCCTCGCTCTTAACTTCTTAAGTTTTAGCTTCTATTAATCTATTATAAAATCTTAACGTCATTATACATATTTTGGTGTAAAGAGGGTCATAAAGAACAAATTATGTAGACGAAAAAATGTTACTTGTATAATTATAAAGATTGGTTGTCCTTGGATAATTTTTAAATTGGTGATAAGTTCTTAAGCTATGTTGGTTTTTTGTTTAATATGTTGCCTTATTAAGAGTTGTGAAAGGTGTTCAAACCACTTATTATTACTAATATAGTCTTGTTCATAAATAAACTATTATATATTGCTAGAATGAGCTAAATGATTCTTTTGTCATGATTTTAGTGGTGCTTCCCCTACTTAATTAGCTTGTACCTAATGAGTTAATCTTTAT
This sequence comes from Chenopodium album, assembly GCF_948465745.1. Classification (NCBI taxonomy): domain Eukaryota; kingdom Viridiplantae; phylum Streptophyta; class Magnoliopsida; order Caryophyllales; family Amaranthaceae; genus Chenopodium; species Chenopodium album. Next base: position 71,061,377 of record NC_137840.1, read on the forward strand.
TGCCAAAAGAAGGCTACAAAAGCCAGGCGAACCACTTTGTATCAAGAATGTACAAATATATAGCGGAATTTATTTGTAAGAGAACGAGAAGTACATACTCTATCAAAAATCAACACCTTTTACAAGCCAATTCAATATATGGAGTATTATTAGTAACTTTATTTATAGATCAAATTTACTGGGAGTGAAAGGATAAGTTAAAATATTCCTTCCTTCAAACAGGTTCTAGTAGGATTTAGAGCCTATTCTGATTTACTGAACTAAACTAAACTGATTGGAGATGAACTGAACTGAATTGTAATTAAGCTGAACATAACAGGCTTTTAATCTCATGACATTAATTTCAAATTATGAGACGCAAAACATGAATTAAAATTCTGAATATAGTATATATAACAAAATCGAAACTGTAGGATGCTATAAAGTAGGAATAGTGCCCTTAAAAGAGTAAAGGATAACTAATTATAATGTACTTGTAACAATTATACATGTGAGAAAATTGGGAAGGTTATACATACATGCGAAAAAACATTTGATTCAATATTTAAGGAAGTAATTTTGATGATTGATTAGCATTTAATAATTATGTTGTATGTAATAAATACAAACCTGTCAAAAATTATGGGCGGTGCTGCAGTTGATCGATCAGTATTCATTTATCAATATTTATAAATTAAGAGGAGACAATGTTTTTGGAAAATATTGGCCTGATTGATACTCTATATCATGGTACATTGAACTTAACAAGTCAAACTTACACTAGTGGACTACAAGAATATCCTGTAAAAAATATTTTCTAATGGTTTTATTTATTTCTTTAAAAAAAATTTTTTAAAAAATTAAAAATAAACAATACTTTAATTAAATAAAGAAGAAGAACAAGCCAAATAAATTCTTCTAAAAAAAATGCAAACCACACAAATTATAAAAAAATTACTACAAATCAAGTGCATTAACCCAAAAAAGTACGTACACTCGATCAAGTCACTCAGTGTGATTGTGCATTTGCGCTTTTAACTTATTGACGCTTTTAATTTTTAATTGAATATTTTATTTATCTAACCTAATACTGTATTATTTTATCTTAACCAATTAAGATAAAAGTTTTGTAGCTCATATCAGTCATATAAGACATAATTGGGACGAGTATATACTGTATAGTGCTTATACTTTCCATTTTTCATTGATAAAATAGAGCTATTTAAGTGATTTGCATGCATGGATCATTTCGTTATACATAAAGTTTGGTTAAAAAGGTTACGAATTATATTGAATATACTCGACGCACCATCTTCAAAAGGGCGTGTATTGTGTTAGTATAAGCACTCTCTTACTAGTTGATACCTATCTTCTTCTTCTGCGGGTATGATTTAAGAAATAGAGTTTATTGGTCGTGTTAAACAATGTATGCCGTATTCAAAACTACCTAAATTTTAATAATATGATAACATACAATGAGTTCATCAATTAGGTCAAGTTTAATTTAGATTTGTTCAATAATGTCGGGTTTAATTTGAAGGTATAATTCTATCAATTGCTTGCCATCTTCATGATTTCATCTGGAGTAGATGAACAATTGCGCCATTTTTTCTATGAACTAATGCTTCATGGCCTGGATTTTAGCTCTTATTCTCTCGTGTTCAACTTATAAAAATTAGTTAAAATCCTTAATAGAAAGGTGTTTATGCTTGTAATATCTACGTATATCGTACCATATTAGAGATTTTTTAAAAATATATTGGAGTAATGCTACGTTAAAATTGTTTCCTTTTTTATTTTTCTATTTCATATATTAGATTGTATAGCTAGAGTAATTGACCGTGTCCTTGTACAAGTTACTCCTTACACACACACACTTAAAGCCAAAAGAAGAAGGTACGGTTAATTTGTTTGGACTGATTGAGGCAAAGCCTGTGTCATTATCGCCCTAAATAAAATGCCAATGCAAAAATAGAAATGAAAATTAAATATTTGGATATCAAAACACATGAAAATCACATACTTAATTTGGTGGTATCAAATTCACTCCTCACTTTAACTAGCGTTTAATATTTGGAAATGCTCCGTACTTTTTATAACTAGAATCAATTACCACAACGCTTTTAATTTAAAAACAATGTTTTTGAATATTTGCACTAAACTCTTTCTTTGCCTATAAGAAATGAATCTGTCTCATTGCCTAATGAATAGGCAACTACGAGTACTATAAACCAATATTGCCCTAAATTCATGTCTAACTAAGATTTATTAGTTAACGGTAATTAAAATCATTTCACCCACTATTAATTACCTAACATAATACGCAATAAAACACCGGTATAACAAATACACCTGGAATAATTGAGAGTAAAGACAAAGGATATGCGACTTTTGAGGTAAAGCTAAACATCAAATAATTAGGTAAGCAACAACAAAAGCTTAAACAAAGCAACATGATTAAGGTCGCTAATATAATCAATATATAATATAAAAATCTTAAGATTCCAAATTACATCATCAATATCATCATCCCCATTGATTGCCCTAGCCTAAAGCTATAATGGAGATCAATTCTTACATCACAAAGTTTTACTCATGTAAACCTCGTCAAAAAAGGCTTCCAAGGTAAAATTTACATTCAACAACTTAAATACATCATTCTAGAACACCATAGAGCCGTCATTTGCACGTGAATATCCTTTTAAACAACAAATTCTTCCATCATAAAATGGACCACCTACCCCTTGTAGTGTCACTTGATGATATATTGATGATACTAATTATAAAGATTTAAAAGAAAATATGGAATTAGCCCTCCACTTAATTATATCATAATTAGTCTTCCACCCTGCCGGAACTTGATTTGCAATAATAATCCCCGCGCCTAACTTTCACCTCCAACAAATACTAAAAAAAAATCTAAAAATAATGAGAGAGCTTTTTTTTTTTTTTTTTTTTTTTTTTTTTAGTATTGGAGGACATCAGCTGAAGCCATGATAGGTTGGTTGAGATAACCCAAGTTCCAAGGATTATTAGCACCAATAATAACATTGTTAGTATTATGAGTGAAATTACCATAATACCCATTGATAACACCAAAATCACCCAAATCATCATGGCTAAAAATGTCCAAAGAATCATCCTCAAAGGCGGTGTTTCCGTTACCGTTACCGTGACCGTTACCGTTAACCCCAGTAGTAAGGGTATTCATGTAATTGAGGATATCATTGAGGGATTGAAGCCTTTGGTTAAGCTCATTCATTTGAGCTTTTAAAACAGAGTTTTCAGCCTCAACATTAACAAATTGTTGAGTTGTGAGATTTGTAGTTTGAAGAATCTGATTATTTTCTCTCTTTAATTGATCAACTTGGACCATCAGATCTTCAATATGCTTCTGTTTTCTCATTCTTGATCTTCTTGCTGATTCTCTGTTTGATGCCATTCTCTTCCTTTTCCTCTCATCCATCATTTGCTGTAAATCTCCTTCAGATCCTGAGTTCTGAATCTGACTGCTCGTCGCCGAATTGTTGCTCGAACTTGCCATTTTTAATCACAATTAAAAGATGGGATTTTTTTTTTTTTTTTTTTTTTTTGGTAATCTATGAATCTATACAATTTAGCAGGACGCAGGACCCAGATGAAGAAATTTTGAAAAAAAATAAAATAAAAATAAAAAAAGGGTTTTTTTTTGTTTGATTTTATGAAATTATAACTAAATATAAAAGATTAAAATCAAGCTAATTGAGAGGCTAATTTATGAGAAAACATAGAACCAGTAAAGAAATACAACAGAGAAAGATTGAACTAAGTGGGTCCTGCGCCTTAAAGAGGAATTTATCATAAACCCAGAACGAAGAATTTCACTAAGAACTGGAGACATTAATATCATACATTAAAAACCCAGATTTTTCTATAGCATGAACTGCAAATTAGAGGGAAAAAAAACAGAGTTTCAGATCTCAAGAACAATAAAGATTGGATCTTTATGCAAATAACAAGAAAAGATTGGATTTTTATGAGATGGGTTTTCTCTTTCAAGAGAAAAAAGCTCGGATTTTTGGACTTTAATTAAGCCAAAAACAGAGCAGAAACAGGGGAACAGAAACTAGGGGCTTTAGGAAGAATCTAGAGAGATAAAGAAGAGAGAGAGAAATGTAGAAAGAAAACCAGAAATCTAGAAGTAGGAGGAAGAAGAAAGGAGGAAGAGGTTTTTGAGATTATTGAGGGGAGAATATATAGAACAGAGGTAGGCTTGAAATTCAGAGAAATGACAAGAAAAATAAAGCTAAAATATAAGGGTTCGTTTGGCATTGCTGTGGTTTTCTGTTTTTTGGTTTTTTGTATTCTAAAAGTATAAGATATGTGTTCCATAATGAATCAAAAATTATATAAACTTATTAAAATTATGATAATTTTGAAAACTGACAACAGAAAAGTGGAAACACCTTTTTCTTGTTTTCTGTTTTTGGTTTTTGATTTTAAAAAAAACAGGAAACTGAAAACCAAAATTGATGTCAAACAAGCCCTAAAGTTTAGATTTTTTTATTTGAAGCTTTTGAAGAAAAAAATAAAAAATAATTAGTGGCATGTGATTTTTTTAAGGGAAATTTCCACAACCGTTCCCAAATCCAGCTGGTTTGCAAAAGGGAACAGAAAATGTTTAATACTGTAGTAAAACAGCAAACAAAAATGGTAACTTTTTCAACTTCAGATCTTTTTAGTTAAAATTCTTATGTCAGACATGTGTACTAGTAGTAATATAATGTTGTTTATATTTTAAAATTTTTATGTTAAAAACAAAAAAATTACCAGTATTGAATTTTTAAGAGTATATTGTTCTGTAAAAGTAATGAATTAATTTAAAGAATTATAGTTGGGACAACAATTTAAAGAATAATGAAAATTTACTTCATTGAATTATATTGTAGATTCACCAAACTCATTATAATATGAGTATCCGTACATTTGTAATTGGGGTGTTTAACATATATAATTTGAGATCAACTGACATCCCATGTGGTTTCAAATCTTTGCAAAGTATTCATTGTTATAAAATTTGATTAGTTAATTAAATAAGAGGTTTTATGTAATATGGAATATGCTATTCAAAAAAAAAAAAATGTAATATGGAATATTTAAATGCAATATGTAATTTTGAATTCAAGAAAATTGGCAATGCAAGAGTTTATATTATCTTCATGTCGACGACAATGGCCTATGGCCATATACATTAATCTATTGCTTGTAAAGTTCCCTTTGAATGAAGAAAAGTTTACTACATAGTATTACGCGTGTCTTGATTAACTTATAAATATAGAATATGATAGGTGAATCCTAAGGTAATAAATATTTATATTTCTCTATCAATCTCTAAGGAAAATTCAAATGTAGGTTGTTATATGATAATCAATCTATACACTCAAAAAAAAAAAAAAAAAAAAAAAAAAAAAAAAAAAAAAAAGAAGTTGTTAACAATCAAAATCATATATAATTAATAAAAATCAATTTAAATTAATACCTAGTATGAAGTAAATAAATTTTACTTTAGTAAGTAGCTTCAAACTCGATTTAGATCGATAAAATACTTGAATCCACAAACATGATCAAAGGTCTAGTAAATAAATCAGGTGAAATGAATAAATATTAAGCTCATATACAATCAAATCATTTTTAAATGCAGCAGACTCATTGACTCATTTGAGGGTGAATCTAAAACAAATTCATCAAATGAGTCCAATGAATTTGATTCTTAAATCTCAAAGACATGAGATATGATAAAAAGCGATGACATTACTCCACCATATTAGTCACATCACACATGCATGCAAACAATATACATCCACATAAATTTAGACAAACTCTAATTAAGCAATTGCTAAAAAAAAATCTCTGCAAGAAAAAATGAATAATAAACCTTTGGCACTAGGTACTCCGTACTTGTAGCCTTTAATGGCTATAAATAATTATCTTGACCCTCAAAAAATTATTGGTATTGGCGTTTAGCCACGCCTTTGACACCAAAAAAAAAAAAAAAAAAAAAAAAAAAAAGGAGAAAAGAAAAGAAAACCGTGGTGATGAAAGTGTGATGTTTAACAGTGTGAAAGATTCAGTGTCAATCACCTGAATTTCACCGCCCCAAATAAAATTGTTTGGTTAATTTTACCGTTACAATTCAGTTGGGTCCGCCTCGCTACTTGTTCTGACACTTTTGACACACTTGCCACTTTTTGATCGCTGGTTGGTGGAGCCTAACTCCATGTTTTTTCAGGGGCTCAGCTGCTATTTCACCAACTTTACAAGCCTATTTTTGTCTTTCCATAAATTAATAACTAACCAATAACCATTTCAACAAATGTCATGTACTTTTTCATACATTTCAACATTTATACTCGTATTGATAATGAGAAAATACAAGTTGATCATCTCAATAAGTAAAAATAATATAATTAATACGAGTAAATTCTCATTATTAATACGAGATATAATTACAAAAATTACATGTTAATTGGATTTTTTTTTATTACAAAAATGGCATGGTGAAAATGGGGGGTTCCTCATTAATAATATCTTCCTCGAATGAGAAATGTTGTCGTATAACTATGATTATAAAGTATTTCCGATTTACTTAGAGCATTCCCATTAGTGAGGAGAATTTTGCTCATGAGCAAAATTCATGAGCAAAATTGCATTATTTGCTTTCCCACCAATGAGCATTACAAAATATGCTCATGAGCATATTGAAATTTGCTCATCCTATGAGCAAAACTGATAGTGAACAGTGATAGCGTGGGGCCCACAGCAAGCACTAAACGTCATTTTTTTTTTACTTTTCGCACCCTCAAAACGACGAGTTTTGGGGTTTGGTCTGAACAACCATCCTCCAAAACGCGTCGTTTTGAAGGCAGCAAAGCAAAAAAAAAATTACATTTATCGGCAGACAGGGCGCGTCAGTCCAGCCAATAGGAAGCTGACACGCGTCCCTGTCAGCCTGTTCCTCCAATCAAAAAATTCAACCGTTTAGCAACGGTAATTAAATCAAAACGGTAATTTGGCCGTTTTATAATTATTAAAAAAAAAAAAAAAAATTCACCAACGGTTATATTTTTTTTTTCTCTACAAATAGAGATCCATTTTGACATATTTTGGTATAATTTCAAAAATCACAAAAACACCCAATATTACACTTAATCACATTTCTAGTGATATTTATGTTATAATTTCTAATATAAAGTTGAGAAAGGTTATTTTTTTTTTTGGTTTATTATTTTTAATTACAGTTTTTAGTACTTTAATTTTTTTCAAAACGTTATTAATGATATTTTAAGTAGCAATATTTTTTTTTGTTTAAAAAATCCAAAAAACTCTTTATTATTTTCACTCCCAAGTTTAGTTTGATTCAATTTTCATTTTCTAATATTACTGTTTATTTTTTAGTATAACTACTTTTTTTCTCAACAAAAAAAAAAAAATTTATTTAATTACTTTTTGTAGCACTAGAAATTATTTAAAACGTTATTAACGTTATTCCATTTTAATTTAGGTGTGCCTCTTAAGTAATTATTGTTGTTTATTATACAATATAATGGATCCAAACAACCCTAATTACAATCAACTTGCTCAACATTTTTCTGATTTAGGTGATGATTTCATTAGTAGTCCAAATTTTCAATTATTCCTAGGAAGATTAGGCAACCTTTCTTCTCAAAATTCCGTTCATCAACCAACACCTCCTCAGATTCCCAACAATGAAAACACTTTTTTTGAGCAACAAACTCCTCCCGTTACCGAAGGGAGCAACTCTGAGTACGATCTCAGCCAAGAAGAAGCTGTTCCGGAGACACCACAGTACCCTCCACCACCTCCAAGGATTCCGACCAATCAACCACTTGCCAAAGCGAGTCGCATTTGGTCGGTTGCTGAGGATGAAGCTCTAATTGGGTTCTATCTAGAACTAAGTGATGATGCGCTTCGTGGTACGAGCCAAAAGGCATCCGAACTATGGCGAAAAGTTCATGCAGCTTACTGTAAACTACAAGCTGAGAAACCGCATATTCTCCCGCCAAGACCTTTGAAGAGTTTGGAGACACATTGGAGAAGAATGGCAGCTGATTTGCTACAGTGGACTAATTGCTATGAGGAGGCGGGCAAACTCCCTGAAAGCGGAAGTGGTTACAACGAAGCCGATCGAATTAAACACGCTTCCAAGTTGTTTTATATCTCCTCTAATCCACAACATAATTTTGCATTTTCACATGGAGTGGAAATGGTTAATAAAGATCCGAAGTGGAGGACTAAACTAAGATGGGGTCTGTCAAAGGAGGAAAGAAAGGGTTGCGGTGCCGATGATGAGGAAGATAGCAGTGGAAGTGGGAAAAGGTCTAGGGCGGAGAGTGAGAATGAAATCCGTACTGATGGATTTATGTCCGGAGGATTACCACGACCAGACGGTGTCAAAAAAACGAAGGCTAAGCGTAAGGGCAAAGCAGTTGCTTCCGAAAGTGCAATATTGAGCATTAGTGAGCAGATAAAAGCGTGTACTGAGGTTAGAGAAAGGGAGGCGAATTTACGACAACAACGGTTGGAACTTGATAGAGAAAAGGAAAAGAGGAAGCAAAAACAAGTTGAGTTAGCAGAGAAGAAGATGAATTTTGATATGCTTCAATCACTTTTAGCAAGGACAACACCGCTCACTCCAGCTGAAGAGGCCCACAAGGACGAGTTACTTCAACTAGTCTACGGTAGAAATTGACTGTATTTCCTTAAGTAGTTTATTTTTAATTAGTTGTATTATTTGGTTAGATTTGTTTAATTAGTTTATCTTTTATTAGCTTATCTTTATGTTGTTCAATTTCAATTAGTTTATTTTTAAGTAGTTGTATTCCGAATTTAGATTTGTTTAATTATTTTATCTTTAATTAGTATATCTTTATTTTGTTCAATTTTTATGAGTTGTATTCATGTCCCTTGTCTTATTAGACATTGAGTAGTCATATGTATTTCATGTCAGTTGTATAAATGTATTTTGAATAGTCAAGATTCTTTTTTGTCTTACTATCTTAAGTGTCATTGAATTGTCAATCATGTTTCATCATTCATTGAGTTGTCAATCATGTTTCATCAGTCATGGAATTGTCATTCATATTTTGGACTTGTCACTGAGTTTTCATGCTTATAAATGATAGTGATACCATCTTAAGCAAATATAATCCAACTCCTCAAAAAATATTGTAAACACCCAAGTAACCAGCAAACACAATGTTTTCCATTAGCTCAACCTCCAGCTCGTCTGATTCTGATCAATACGTTGAATTTGATCATTTAGTTGACGAATTTGTCACAACCCATCTACCAACTTTGTTATATAACAACCAAACACAACACCAACCCGTATCCGATGTTGAATGTGTTCCAGAGCGTAGAGGGGATACGGATAGAAGAGATAGGGAAAAGGGGCATGTTCAATTATTTAATGATTACTTTGCAAGTAATCCAGTTTATAGCGACAAACAATTCCGGCGTAGATTTCGAATGCAACGACCTTTGTTTTGTAGGATTATGAACAAGGTGGTCGAGGGGGATCAATTCTTCCAGCAGCGTAGGAATGCAGCTGGAAGGCTTGGTTTATCACCGTTGCAGAAATGCACCGCTGCGATTAGAATGTTGGCGTACGGTACCTGTCCAGATGCGGTGGATGAGTATCTGCGCATTGGCGAAACTACCTCCAGATTGGCTTTGCAACATTTTTGTCAAGGGGTTATTACACATTTTGAAGCTGAATATCTCAGAAGTCCCACCGACGAAGATTTAAGGAGAATCTTGCATCAAAATGAAATGCGAGGTTTTCCCGGTATGATAGGTAGCATTGACTGCATGCATTGGGAGTGGAAGAATTGTCCTATGGCTTGGAAAGCGCAATACGCAGGCCGTAATAAAAATGCAACCCTCATTCTAGAGGCCGTTGCAGATCAAGATTTATGGATTTGGCATGCATTCTTTGGGATCCCGGGATCTTGTAATGATCTTAATGTCCTTTACCGATCTCCGGTCTTTGATGATGTTCTTCATGGTCGGGCACCTCCAATTCATTTCACCGTGAACGACCATGAGTACAACTTGGGCTATTACTTAGCAGATGGCATTTACCCAAAATGGGCTACTTTTATTCAAGGTATAACACTTCCACAACTTCAAAAGGAAAAATTATTTGCTGATAAACAAGCTGCAACTCGGAAGGACGTTGAACGGGCTTTTGGGGTTTTACAGGCTCGGTTTGCCGTTCTACGACAACCCTCCCTTGCGTTTAACGAAGACATATTGTGTGACATAATGAAAGCTTGTATCATTATGCACAACATGATTGTCGAAGATGAACGACACAACTATGCTCGGGCCGAAGTTTTAAGAAGGTACTATGAACAAGATCGCCCGCAAATTACAAGACCCACTACAAGTGCTACAGTTAACAATAACGAGCCTTTTGAATTCAATGTTGGCCGACCGCCAAACGTTGATTTCGACACGTACGTCCACAGAAGAATGTCACTACGTGACAGAGACACTCATGTTCAATTAAAAGCGGATTTAGTGGAACACATTTGGCAAAAATATGGCTCTATTAATGAGTAAAAAAAATAAATTTGTCGTAAGATTACAATTTAATAGAGTATTAATCGTACGTTTAAAATCTAGGTTCGTTATTGGTTTGTAGTATTAAATGTATTCGTACGCTAATTAAATTTTATGTTGTATTACATTTATAATTAATTAGCGATTAAATTTCAATATTTTGAATGAAAATTTAATAATTGTATTAAATTAAATAAAAGTATAATTGTAATTAGTACCCATAAATATTAATTTAACCAAAACATATTAAATATTAATAGGGTGATGTGTAAGAGAGAGAGATATTGGTGGGGTATGTGAAAAAGTAGGAGAGAGATTGATGAGCATTTTTTTTTTGCTCACTAGTGGGATAGATTTTGCTCACTAAAAATGCTCATGAGCAAATTTAGTTGGGAAGAGAGAGAAAGTGGGTAGAGAGAGAATGAGGAGAATTTTTTTTGCTCACTAGTGAGAATGCTCTTACAAGTTACTCCATATAAGGCATGCCAAAAAAAAAAAAAAGTTTGATTTTTCCATATTGTATGTGTCGTATTATGCACAATGAATATCATGTTGAACCGTAAAAAGTGCCCTTATATCAATAATACAAAATAATAATCAACAAGATTTTGGCTTGATCGTTAAGAATGAGGCTTTAATTTGTATGATAGGTTGCAGGCTTGCCGCCTTGCAATAGTCACAACTTCTAGTTTTTCTACCCCCATATGGTCATATGTAATGCTAAGTACGTAAATATATTTCCTTTGTAGCTCATTTAAACCAAAAAAATAAAAATAAAATAAAATCTGCACAAAAATATTTGAGCAAGATTGCTCATTCCCCCCAACAAAATAAGTTTTTTTTTAAAAAAAGCAAGTTCATGTGCTCCTTTCCAACATTGCCCATGCCCCTCAATCTACTAAAATCAATAATGCATGTATCAAAATGTTCATTCCTACTTTTGGCCATGTTGGCTGTCTAAGCTATATACAAAATTGACAAAATTGGATGCACATTTTGAAGCTCCGCAAAGGCCGCAATTACCAACTTCGATTCACTTTTCTGATTTACCATTCCACCCTCAGAAAAATAATAATTGCCTTATTATATGGTGATTCATTACATTTTTTTTTTTTTTTTTTTTTTTTTTTTTTTTTTTTTTTTTTTTTTTTTTTAATAGAAATATATAGGGCGAGATTTCCCAACTTTAAAGTCCTCAAATTAAATGAAATTATGAAAAAAATAAAGCTACAAAATGATAATCAACATAACATTATTCTTATAAAGTAGTGAGATTTATTTAAGTTGGGGGTTTGGGGGGGGGGGGGGGGGATATTCAGTTGGACAATACAATTAGGAACCAACAAAAAGTCAACACTAATTAGTCTACTCTCATAGCCATGTTCTTGTTATATCATTTAAAAGTGGTACAATAAATTAGATATTACCCATGTTCATTCAATCAAAAACCAATAAGTTCTTTAATTTGTTTGAAAAATGAAAATTCAAACATGACAACGCAATTTTCTATCTTCATTTTGTATGTATCATATTTCCATAGCTAAATGCATATTAATATATTACTCCGTATTATTTTATGCTAGAATATGTCGCTTTGCAGGCCGACCCTGTATTATAATGAACTTTATTTTCACACACGCATATTTATAAAATAAAATTAAAGTAATATATTATATAATGAGTTCATATTAGGTAAAATAAGTTAACTAAAACAAGTATGCAATGTAAATTTATAATATCCGGTTTGTATTTTCAAAAAACAAATACGAGTAATAAAAAAAAAATAAGTATGGTAAAAACTAAAAAATACTCCTATATGCAGATGAAATACTCTACTATTCCGTACTCCGTATGCAAGAATTTACGTTTAAAGTAATGGAAGCATCGTACACATGAACGTGCATTAGATGCATGCTGCTTGCACGTGGCTTATGTAAGGTGCTCCATCTGATTAATTATTGTATTAGCTGCTGTTTTACCTTTTTTTTTTTTATAAAAAATAAAATAAAAATTTAAAGAGTTGTCTACCCTGAAATTAGGGTTAGTTGAAGACTTGAAGTACTCAACATTTCAAGTTAATTTCTACTCATTTTCTTATAAAATTAGACATATGTTGAGAATAAGGAATAACTAGACAAAATTGCGTGTCAATCACTCTGATTATTAATGTTGTATTTCATTTATTATTTCTAATTTTATCTCATTATATAGTATAATGATGTATAATGTATTGCATTCCACATAGCTTTACATACAATATGGAGTATATAATTTTACATATGGAGTATATTTATCATTGCTATTACGTACCACTTATTATTGAGAATAAGGAATAACTCAATTGGTTATAATTTTTCTCCTATGTGCGGCCTCTAAGCTAAGGAGTAATCACACAACCAAGAATTATAGGGTAGCCTCTTCTATTAAATATATGTTGGTCTTGAACATCTGCTGCAAGGATTTTCAACGTGCACCTTTGATTAAGAAAAACGATCTACTTTATGTTACTAATTTTCCAAATAGCAAAAAAGGTTTTAAGCTAATTAGATTTTTTTTTTTTTTAATTTTCTTTTTCTCCATTACTTTTTATTTTTTGGGGTGTGTGGAAACTTCACCTAAAATTAACAGTAAACTAGGCTAACCTAGCCCTAAATTAAGCACTTTAGCTTGTAATACTGTTAGAGATGCCATAAATTAGCTCTTTAGTCTTTACCAATATGAGAAAGGCTATGTAACACTGTAAAGAGATGCCTAAATCAAGCACTATACTGTAGATCGATCTGCCATGAATTACGAAGTAGCATTCTATTCAATTTTGTCAAACTTTTGCTAAAACGAGCTTAATTATTCTTTATTTTACAAAACTTTATTTAATGTTGTTGAACTTATTTAATTATGGTAAGGCTCTAAATAAACATTTAAGATTTTTCCTCATATGGAATCAATTTAGAATTTCATCACAAAATCACGCGCAAATAGTGTAATTAGGAGTATTTTTTTTTTCTTCATAATTTTTAGCTCCTTATATATTATACTGTTATGTAACGCTAAAGGCTATGGATAATATTATATTCTGAACATTATTTATTTTGCACATACTCCTATTTGACATCATATTATGCTAATTACTAAAATATGCATGAGATAATAATACTTAAGGCAACTCATAATATATTTCAACAAACTTTTAGTTGGTTTTTTGGATGCAACTTTTAGTTGGTTAAATAATAGAGATTATATAATTGTATTGGCAGTTTTGGCACCAAAGACATAAGATTAAATTTTGTATAAATCTTGTCTTTAATTTGTATAAACCAAAAATAAATTATTGACCGACCAATGACCACGCAAAACCAATTAAAAGAACGCACATTAATAATTGATGATAGGCAGAAGAGAAAAGAGTGGTAATGCCTGATTACCTCTGACTCTTGTAAACAATTTGATTCTTGAAATTGAAATCACTTGCTATTGTGGTCCCTTTTGATATAGAACTACTCTCTAGCAGAAATCAGATAAAAAATTTAGTAATGGAAAACAACTTTACAAGCCAATTAATTGAATGTGTATGGTACTTTTTGGCAATTTTTTGATGATTGATTATTTAATGGGTTAATGCCTTAATTAGCAGTGTTGTTGATGTTATTATGTTAATGAGTGAAACGATATAAATATCAACAAATTCGTGATGCATTTTGATCAACCATACTTAAAATGCCAAAATTATAATTATATTGGTTTAACATTCCTAATTACAATATATAAGTGTACGTTCAAAAAGTTACATGCCAATGACAATTTGTACTTGTGTTAGTGAATCACAAATTCGACTATAATGAACCTCTAAAGCTCTAATTAAGCGCTAAATACAACATATTAATTAAGTACGTGTTTATTTAATTCATCATCATCTTAATTACGTACACCCTTAATCCTTAGTTTTTAATTTACAAAAGATATGTGCATTATTATTGTTTAGGTTTATGTGCTTAGTTCAAGCGCTAGAATGCTTCCAAAATCTCATGCTATACAACACCCTAAATGTCACTTTCTTATAATCAGCATTTTTCTTATTGCAAATCTATTTATTTGTGTAGTTTGTGATGAAAAAATAACACACGTTCCCTTATTCACCATCTAATAATATATACAAAAGGATATTATTTAAAATCACGTCCTTTAATTCAATGTGATTTGATGTATCAATGTTAACAAAATTGCAATAACAATTCACTCTTCCACTATCCCCACAAAAGAAATGAAGCCAAAAATTGAGAGAATAATACTTTGAAAATCAACATTATTAGGATATGATGAAATTATCTCTCTAATGAAGGAGATCATACAATTTCAATTAATATGTTAGTATTGATAGTTTCCAATTATTCACGTAATCATCAATGTGATAAACTGATGGAGATGTGAATATCATTTAACTCCACAGTTTATGAAATCATTTACATGTTTATGTTCATTCATATAATGACATTTTCAATTAGATCTCCCCTATACGACTATACTTCCTCATTTATCTCTTTATTGCAACGTATGCATGAATATCTGACCCTCTCCAATTATTGAACGTTAACTTTTTTTAAAAGATTATCCTCCTATATCCATCTATCTATCTATACTATATACTAAAGTAACTTGAAAGAGTCTCAATTTATTATTATTATTTTTTATTTCACCTTGTGCACCCGCCTCTATAGTGAGGCTAGGTTATACTCCCTGTGTGTTGTGTCCACTACTTTTTAACTTGTTCTTTCCGATCTGGTCTTTTGGACATCCAAATACTCTAAATGTGATGTTTCTTGGACGACAAAAGTAAAACTACTTGATTAATAAATACTAGTAAATACTCCATATAAGTAATGAAGAAAATGGAAGAATAAAAACAAATGACACATATCACACACTCACACATAATGAACCCACAATAATCTAGCAAATCACAAATTCGTAATCATATAAATTGATTTATTGCGGACCTAAAACATAAGGTGGATCATGATCCGTACCTCTATAATTAACTTCGTCGGATCCATACATTCAAATAAAATTATATAAAGATGAACAATATTTTTTTTTTTTTTGAGAAACCGTTTAAGGTGCATTATATTGATAATTTATCCATCAAAATGTATGGGGCGACCTCACACGGACAATGTGCCTCCCATACTTGTTCAACACCGAAAGGGGTAAAACGGGCTAAATTATGAGCTACGGCATTGCCGTCTCTCTTTACATGACACCAAAGAACAAAATTAAAATGAGAGGAAGAGTACAAAATATCATTAAGGATAGTATCAAGATCAGTGTATAAGATTGTAGCCTTCGATAAACGATTGATAAGCACTTGGTTATCAGCTTCAAGAATAATATCTGTCAGCCCATATCTCTTTGCAAGCCTGATTGCTAAAGCTGCTGACTTGCCTTCTGCTATAATCGGTGGCCAGTAGGCTCTTGTGCGTCTAGTTGCACGCGAAGATAACCTCCCCTTTCCAATCCCTTGCTATCACTCCCAAGCCAACCCAGCCATCAACACTTAGTGAAGCATCGCAGTTTAATTTGATGACACCTTCAGGAGGTGGCTTCCAAGTCTTTGGACTGTTGCAGCTAAGCTTACGGGTTCCACCATAAATTTTCTTCACATACGAGTTACAATCAGCCGCAAGACGAAAGGTGCGTTCTAGTATTATGGGGTGGAAGGTTTCCTTAGCATTAAACACCATATCATTCCTCCTGCACCATAAATTCCACATTAAAATCGCTCCCCTGCATACCTTCTTAGCATCTAACTTGCTCCACGAATCAATCAGCTCAAGGAAGGAAAAACCTGTAGGCCAAAAGGACATTTCGGTGCAGTCACTCTCTACCCAAAGAGCTCTGACAGAAGGGCAATCAAAGAGCGCGTGCTGAACCGTTTCAGGGCTGCCTTCACACCACAGACAGTCCACATGCTCTGTCATGTGTCTATAATTCAGGTAGGCTCGCACCGGAAGAGTTCCAGTGCAAACACGCCATAGGAAATGACGAACCTTTGGAGTGACATTTAATTTCCAGATATCCAACCACGCTTTATGAAAGAGGTCTAGATTACATGGCTTTCCGAGCATATACGCTGACTTTACAGAGTAACAGCCATCCAAGGAGAATGCCCACATGATAGAGTCCGGAGCAGCCATAGCACTCAAAGGCAAAGCTAATATACTACGGACATCCTCATCATTGAAGATGCGTTCAATGCGTTGCACATCCCACTCATGAGAATTAAAGTCGATCAAGTCACTTACCCGTGAGACCTCTTCGGAGATTGGGGTGGTAATGAATCTGCTTGTACCATTATCGACCCAAGGATCATGCCAAATATCAACATTCGACCCATTTCCAATCCTCCATAACAAGCCCTCCTTAAACAAGGCTTTCGAAGACCATATACTACGCCAGGAATAGCTGCCACCTACACCCGAATTCGCATCGAGAAAGGTTTTCCTAGCATAGTATTTTGCACTTAGTACTCTGCTCAATAAGGAGTTCGGGTTGCTTGTTAGCCTCCAAGCCGGAAGGCCCAGCTAAGCGTCATTAAAGACTTTCAAATCCCTAAAGCCCATACCCCCGAGGCATTTCGGGGTACAGAGATCTTTCCAACTCTTCCAATGCACTCTTTTTTTCCCTTCTTCTTGTCCCCACCAAAATCGAGCCATCATCGAATGAATATCATCAATTATGCCCGCCGGAATTTTATACACTCCCATAAGGTAGGTAGGAATGGCTTGAATCACTGATTTAAGTAGAATCTCCTTCCCTGCTCTTGATAGCAATTTTTCCTTCCATCCCGACAACTTTTTCCAAATTCGATATTTCAGAGCCGAAAAAACCATTTTCCTTGATTTTCCGATAATGGTCGGAATACCAAGATACTTGTCATGCTTATCAACTCGTCGCATCGCTAGGACAACCAACAATTCCTCTTGCATTGTAACACTGACACCCTTGCTGAAAGAGACTTCCGATTTGTCATAGTTAATTTTCTGTCCGGAAGCTTGTTCATATATGTTGAGAATTTCTACAATTTTTGAACACTCCCTTCGGTTAGCTCTAGCAAATAAAAGGTTGTCATCTGCAAAAAGAAGATGAGAAATAACCGGCCCACTCCGACTAGCTTTGGCACCATGAATAGAGCCATCAACCAAAGCTTTCCGTAATAAACCAGAAAAAGCATCTGCGACAAGAATAAACAGATACGGGGATAAGGGGTCTCCCTGCCTGAGACCTCTAGAAGGAACCACCGAACCACTCACATTGCCATTGACTATAAAGGAATATTTTACAGTAGTAACAAAGTCCATGATAGTCTTCACCCACCTCCTATCAAAACCCATTTTCAGGAGCAGTTTTTCCAGAAAATTCCATTCAACTCTATCATAGGCCTTACTCATATCAAGCTTCATCGACACCAACCCCTTCCTGCTATTGCACCTAGATTTCATCGTGTGAAATAACTCCAGAGCAATAAGAGCATTGTCTGTGATGAGTCTGTCCGGGACGAAAGCACTCTGATTCTCGGAAACAATGATAGTATAGGAAGAATAGACTTTAATCTCATAACAATTGCCTTCGAAGCTATTTTATACAACACATTACACAGAGCAATAGGCCTGAATTCCGCCATCAGAGTAGGGGATTTAACTTTCGGGATCAAAACAATGTTAGTATTATTAACAGGGCTTATAGACTCATGACCCTGTAAGATATTACTAACAAGACTAGCAACATCATCACCAAAAATATGCCAAAATTTTTTAAAAAATATTGCATGCATACCGTCAGGTCCCGGAGCCTTACATGGGTGCATCTGATTAAGAGCGGCAAAAATCTCATCCTTTGAAAAAGGACGCAAGAGCTCTGAATTAATTTCTGGGGTTATCAGCCTTTCCGTCGACTCAAGAACTTTCTCATAAGCTTCTTTCGAAGGGGTGCCCGCTGTGAACAACTTCTGATAAAAGCTCTCCACAATTTTCTCTAAATCCTCATCATCTTCTTTCCATGTGCCATTATCATCGAAAAGACCCTTGATTTCGTTACTGTTACTTCTCTGAGAAGCCTTGTGATGGAAATAAGAAGTGTTTCGATCTCCATCTTTGATTTCTGAGGCCCTAGACCGCATATACCAATAAGCTTCCTGTTTATCATATAGATCGTCAAGTCTTTTCTCAAGGTCGGCTCTCTTTGCTAAGGATTCATCTGACACCTCTTCTCTTTGCGCTTCATTCAACTCTTTTCCAAGAGTATTAATTTGATTATCCAGATTTCTAAATTTGCCTCTACTCCAAACTTGAAGATCTGCAGCCACCATTTTAATTCTATCCTCCATATTACCCACATTGCCTCGCCAAGCCTCTCTAACCACCTTCTCACAATCCGCATCTAGCAACCAGCAAGTTTCAAAACGGAATCTTTTCTTCTTTCTCTTCTTCTTTCGCCTATGAGCACCAAATTTGAGGAATATTGGTGCGTGGTCAGACTTGCAGCGATCAAGATTCTCAACTCTTGGGAACATCACAGTATCGAGCCATTTACCATTTGCCACAAATCGGTCTAGCCTCTCTCTCAAATAAGTACGGGCAGTTAAGCCCCGCTCCCAAGTAAACCACTGCCCCTCGAAACCCAAATAATGAAGATCACAATCACGGAGTGCATCCCGGAACTCTGACATCTCCCTTCTTTCATTATCCACACCACCCTCCTTCTCATCATAGGCAAGAATTTCGTTGAAATCCCCACCAATCAATAAAGGGCCATCGAAATTATCACAAAGGCTTCTAATAAGGGACCATGTTTTATTCTTATTTCCGGAATCCGGCCAACCATACATGCCCACAAAACGCCAACTCAAGCCCTTTTCCGTTTTAACATCCCCACAAATATGGTTTTGAGAGTAAGAGACAACGGAAAAATCAACATTATCCTTCCAGTAAATACACAAACCACCAGACTTACCAATACTACTAACACCAAAAGCATAAGGGAAGCCAAATTTATTTTTATTCATCTCAGCAATATTTTTATTAATCATAGTTTCAGACAAAAATAAAATTTCAGGACCTAAAGATGAGCACCACTTGCGAAGTGCTCGAACTGCTCGAGGGCTTGCCATCCCCCGGCAGTTCCAACAGAAGGTACTCATTGGATAGGGCGAGGTTGAACCGAGTCAACCTCCGCCAGATTAGTAGAGAAAGGAGTCACCTCAGAGCTAGCTTTAAGCTTCTTCCCAGTTGATGCCTCCGATACTTCTACTTCTTCAGAATTGACAGTCTGCTTCCTTTTACCCGCAAGCACAGGTTGCTCCTCCATGGTGATGTCAACATCCCTGTTAACTCTCATCCACTTCTTCTTTACCCCAGCATGATCCCCTTCTTCTGTGCCAGAAGGTTCTTGAGTATTCGGAGCTAGGGTCTGATCAGGTGCCCCATTAACCTGTGCCGAGACATTCAAGGGTCCTGAGAAAGTGTCAGTTTCCTCAGAATCAATATTAGCCACACTCCTCAGTCTAAGTACTTCTTTGGAGCTTGATTTATCGAACACCTTGACAAGAGTGGCCTCCCTAGCACGTGGAGAAAGGTTATGTTCGATAGCAGAAGGCGATGAAAACTGCAGTTTCCGAGCAGCTCCAGGGGGACCCAACCTCACTGCATTGTAGTCATTGTAGCTAATTGCACGTCCCTTCCTCAATGATAGCAGCTCTTCTTTCAATTTTTTCTCCTTTTCAATTTCTGCCAGGGCTTGACGGGACAATTTCCTTGGAGATGCTCTGAGCCATGGACCATAATTAAACACTATCTCCTTACTTGAATCTCTAGCCTCCTCCTTGTAAGTGTAGCTGCTCTCTGTATGATCTAAACGCCCACAGAAAAAGCAAAAATCTGCTAGGCGTTCATATTTTATTGTGACCCATTTGGATGAAGCACGTCCAGTGGCTAGGAAGAGCCCCCTTCGCAGAGGCTTTGTGATGTCTACATTAACCTTGATACGCATAAATTCGCCCCACCCCAAAGGGTCTGACTCTTCTAGTTCAACAAAATCCCCAAGGTAATCTCCAATTTCTTTCATAACTTTCGAATTTCGCTTATTAAAAGGCACGTCAAACAATCGAACCCACATTGGAGAATGAATGAATTCGACCTCAGATGGTTGTTTGACTCCACTAATCTCCTTCAAAACCAGCAATTTATCGTCAAAGAACCATGGGCAGCCCTCTACGATCCTCTCCTTATCCTCTACCCTTGTGAATTGAAAAGCAAACAAATTCGAGTCCAAGGTTTTGACAGCGATTTTGTCTTGAAGTCCCCAAACATTCATTAAGGTTCGTTTCATCGCCCCCGAGTTAAAGGGTTTCGAGGTCCATAGTTTTCCAATTAACGATAAGGGAATCTGATTATTAGTGTCCTGTTCCTCATCGTCATCAATGTCCTCTCCAACAATCTTGACCTCGTCCTCTGTTAATTGGAAGCGCTCAAACTCTGTAAGCAATTCTTCTGCCATTGAGTCGAAGCACAGGAGACCGACAAAAGTAGTGAAAATACGAGCAAGAAGAAAGAAGAAATTGAGGGAAAGGTTCAGAAATAGGGAATGGAATTGGGACAGGAAGTGAAAAAGAGAATTAGATTGGGAAAAAAAAAGGGGGGGAAACGACAAACCCTAGTCGAGGGACGTACGAACCCTAGACGAGGGACCTTGACAAATTAGGTTGTATTTTGTAATTAAGAAAAAAAAAAAGTAAATTAGATGAACAATATTTTCACATAAAAGTAAAGAAAAAAAAACCATGGATTTGATTGAGCTTGATTTCACCTAAAATGAACATGGTTGGATAAATTGTTGTGGTGGGGTGGAAGTTTAACCTATTTTAAACATCTCGACTTTTTTTTTTTTTTTTTTCCATCTATTTTAAAAACTTTTAATTTATATTTTTAAAAACAAAAAGATATCACATGGGGTAGGCAAATAAGGGGTTGTTGATAATTAGGGGTCAATAGACACTTTTATGCTACGAGTAGCTAGTAAGTACGATCGAGTAATAATCTTTGATGAAAAAAAAAAGAAAAAAAGAAGGAAATCAATAAGAATATCCTGTTAACCACTTTTCCATGCACAGAACGTGTAGTAGTGATATGAAGTGACTATCTATGTGGGCATCTTAATCTTTTTGTATGTCCATTTTTTGTCAGAAATAAGAGATCATGTTTTTATGCAACTTAACATTCTTTCTTCCTTATTCTTCCTTATTATTGCCTTCATCCCTAAGGTTCCATGTCAACCTATACGTAATCATTTCTAAAGGGAACCAAGGGGATTGCTATGTGTCTACATGTTTGGGTCACTAGGAGGATTGATCGAGTTAAGTTTATAGCTAATATATATATATATTGGATTCAGATACTGGCTGATAAGTTTTAGTTACACTAAATTAATTTATACTCCGTTTAAACATTCGTGTTTGAATGATTGTTAATTAATTAAGATCATGATTCAAGGATGATTCATTTTTCTGACTTAATATAAAAAACAATCGTATATCATATAAGCCTATAAGGTTGGTACTTAGCCACGTGACATGTTTTTTTGGCTCTTTGCGTCCGATCTAGTGAGACAAATTAAAATGTCTTCATATTGTGTCTGTCTCACGGTCTCACCAATAAGTTAATTAGTCAATGGTATTTATCAAGTGGCAGATCGTAGGCCAAAAAAAATTAAAGGACTAAGATTAATCCTTCAACCTTTTGTTAAAAAATAACAATACTTAATCAATATGTCATGTAACTTTTTAAATACTAATATAATTATAAGACATTATATTACTTATAACCAACAACTCAGAAAAATTTAGAGGGGACGGACCCTGATGTGCCGTACGCTTGTAACAAAGGTCCGCCCCTCCCACATGTAGAATCACGTTGTCGGCCGGTCCTAGCTAGGCGGTGCTAAGCAGTTGTAACGAAGCTTGTGTCGTCCCTGTCATATATATTGCAACGGGTCGCTAGAAAAAGAAGCCCGAGTCTAACCCACCACGCCAACCAAGCACAATATTCTGTTGGGTCTTGCAGCTCGTGCTTGGCTCATGCATGCATGTACATGTCGGTCCACCGTACCATACATAATTACTAACCTTAATCTTATAATATTTGCATGGTTGGTAGATTGAGCAATATATTAATCTATATTTCTTTGTTCTTAGTAAAACTTCACCTTTATATAACTACTACCACTAGTACGTACCACATAATACTACCTACTTAGGATTTACCAATTACCACTAGCAAGGTTTTTAACATGCAATTTTTTGCTCATGAGAATGACCCCAATTCTCAATAATCAAATATTCAATAATTCAAATATCAATTCAATATGCTTAGTGCCGAGAATAAGAAGATAAATAACCACCTTTCTGAATTTAAAGAGGAAATTTGTAGGTTTTCTTTTGGTGCGTTGAGACATTTGGATGACATCTTATTAGAGTAGTGGCTTCTATGGTCCTCGCCCTAGCATTGCAACTTACTATTGAAGCTATTAAGAAAATTAACGATATGAATGTCAAATAGTTTAGTTAATTAGCAGACTTAACACTCATACTTCTTATCAGTTATCACAAAGTTATTTGATGGGATTATGAATCTATTATGATTTGTCGTTAAATTACATGATTAAATGGTCCCGGCTCCTGCCCACCAATCTTGGTCTAGTTAAAGCTACTTTCATCCCTAAGATAAAACAAGAAACTATATCTACCAATGTACCACATTACTACTATTAAGGAAATTAAATTCTCATTCACTCAGACTAAATTAATCTGCAAATAAGGATAAGTTACATGATAATAACATTCTAAATTGGCGTCTTACCATAAACTAATACACTTAAATCTTAAGATGCATGGGGTCCAAGATTAAAGCAGCAGATTGACTACTGGAAGACTTTAATTAGTAGAAAGTTGAAGATTGAAAGAAAAAGAGGAAGATTTAAAATACAGTAGCTAAGATACATTCCCCTTTGATATTTTTCATCTCAATCAACAACAGCTAGCAGCCTAGCTAAAATACAAATTTGACTTTACAGTTGTATTCACTGCGTTCTTTTATATTCTACTCACTTATATACAAGTACAATTTTTTTTGAAGGATTATATACAAGTACATTTTATACGATCTTCAACTGATATGTTTCTTTTATCAAATTAATACGAGTATATGTTTAATTATATACTAATGAAAATTATTAACAAAAATTAATATTTTTAAGTAGTATTTATTAAAACGAATATAACAAGTATAGTAATAAAGTATTAATTTTGACCCCATAAATAGTATGAGGGCATTGTATCACAGTAACAATCCTATATAAAATTGAAATATCTCAAATAAAGTTAATATATCTACCTAGGGTCCAAATTTATCAGCTCTTCTATATCTTAATCCAATCATCAAAGTTAAGAAAATAAGCATGTGTGCTTATACAATTATAAAGTAAGTAAAACTTTAGATTAAAAAAAAGGGGTCTAGAAGCAGACATTAGCTAGATTCCCACAAACTCAACATGCACTTTTTTTAATTTATTATTTTTTAAAAAAATATATTGACTTCCTCTTCTGTGATCTATGGAAAATATCTTAATTTGAAGAGTATATATGTAGGTCAATTAGTTAATTAGTTATAAATATTAATACTATTAAGTAAAAAGTACTCTTTTTGAAACAAAAAAAATGCGCGGGTTTTGCGGTAATTTGCAATTTATTGGAGTTGTTAGGTCAAGTCCAATATGATACTAAGCTCCAAATATTTTTTTTTGGGATATATGCACGTTAGCCTTATTAGAAATCATTAGAATTTTAGGTGCATGGTTGGTCCATGCACTATTGCTTGCTTGATTATTTAAGGAGTGATAGTATTTTATTTAGATGGGTCAATTTATACTTCATCGAAGGATATACACCACACCAATTTACATGATCTTGTTATATTTAAACTTTTAAAGTCACGAGATGTTTTGAATTTCTATTTTGTTTGCCTTATTATATCTGATTAAATAACATGCTCAGATCATTATTTTGAAATGCCGCTAATAATCTAAACTTTTGTTTACCTAGACAATAAGGATATTATTGATGCTTATAATATACAACAACTCGATCTAGTAGAGTGATCGAGAAACCCTGAGTAAACGTGTGCAAGCAATAATGTATATGCATTGCTTGTCTTACGAGCATCCAAACGACTTCTTGATACACACGAGTTACATGACATATGAATATATGATCTTAGTTGAGCCTAAGAAACCAGGGTAATCACACATAAGCAAGAAAGCAAAGGCGACAAAGCTGAAAAATGTCAAAAGAAAGATTATGAAATCAACTTTGAACTCCTGGATATATATAACTTTACGTACTACCTAGTATAGATAGCTTGGTCCCGACCTTAATAAAAGACATAGTATAGTACTCGTAGTAGTTGTAACAAGAGAAGTATCTTTGTAAATTAAAGCGCCAAGTTTGAAATGCATTGCATGCAATGTAATTGTAATGTGACCACTTTAGCAAATTGATCAAGCCGATGTCAAGGCAGTAAAAAAGGGAAACTTAGTGGTACTGGCGGCCGGATTGTTACCGAGTAGATGAAAACATCATTTTTGTCTCATTGGTATTTTTATTATAACGAAATATGTTCGGATTAACCATTACAAAGGGACGTGTTCAAAGGGCCTGTTCTCTTCAGGAGCTTAATTTCAGTTCAGTTCAGCTTCAATCAGTTCAGTTCCTAATCTCCTTCTATCATAAACAATTCATTTCAGTTCAGTTCAGCTCCAATCAGTTCATCACAGTTCAGTATATCAGAACATGCCCATGTATGTCTAGATTCTAGACTCAAATTTTAATAATATGATTTAGTCAATTTATGTAATCAATAATTATTGATAACAAGACTTTAGGTGTAATTAATGATGATTGATACTTGATAGAGTATGCTAATATGTATAAACTAATTTTGGGATTCAACCATTTAAACTTTTTGTTAAGATGAACCTTTAACATGGTATCAATTATCAAGAGCTAGGGTCACAAAAGTCACGGGTTCAAATTAAATCTCATCTAGCGCCCTCCTTTCAAGTGGAAAATCTAGCATGATAGATTATAGAATTCAATTCAATAATGAGCTACAACCCTCTTAATATGAATTACCTGTACAGTTTAAGGAGGTAATTAATATATTTTTATCAATTGGTTGTAGCAGTTGCATCCCGAAAAGAACTGAATTTTCATAGTTGAAGACACTTTAATTTGTCTCAAAAACAATTGGTGATCAAAGTAGAACTAATTATCCCAAATTATCCAAAATTTTAGGCACATGATCCATCCATAAACACACATTTGGGCCAAGTTTGGTTAAGGATGGTGCTTAAGCCGGATCCTGGATAAAAGTTTGGAGATTGGCCAAATTAATTCTTCCTTAATTAACTTTCTATTCCTTATTGCTTATTCAGTTATGTTCCATTAATGTATGCCATTCTAAGATTAGTATTTCCTAGAAATTTGATTCTTTTTATATCCTAATGATCACATATATACACAAGTTCATTAACTTTCTCTTCATTTGTACTACGCATACATAGTATATTTTAATGGTCAAACTCATGCATATATACATGACATACATATATGTTAGATTTAAATGCGTCAATCATCTTGAAACAAAAAGAACAGTGGATCCTTTCATGACAATCTAGGTTATGCATTGGCCTAATAACAATAATGGACCCACGTGATTTATTTTTTAAAAGCATAATCTAGCTGCTTTAGGCTTCTTCTTCTTCTTCTTTTTTTTTTTTTTTTTTTCCTTCTCCCCCCCCCCCCAAGTTATTTGTTGTTGATCTTTTTTCATTGAAGTTGAAGGTAATAACTTAAATTGGCCCTTTACTATTCTTTTTATATTTTCAACAAGATTAGTTTCTTTTAGAATTGAGTTGAAAATCATGAATCATGTCCATTGCAATAATATAGGTAGAGCTGTCAAATGTTGACCCGACTTGAAATGCTGACTCAAACCCAATTATTAACTGACCCATCTGAACCCGAAAAAATGGTGACCCAAACCCGACCTGACCCGACATGAAACCAACCCTAGACCCTAGTTGACCCGAGTATGTTAGATCTGAACCCGAGCATGAACAGACCTGGAGATGACCCGACCCGAATGTAACCCGTAAATTATTGACCTGAACCGAACCCGACTCAAATCGAAATTGACCCAAACCCGTTTTAACCCGTCAAAACCCGAACTTAACCCGACTTGTTACTACCCCTACCTGAATTTAACCCGACCCGAATTTAACACAACCTATTACAAACCCGACCCGAAATCAACCCGACTTGTTATTGACTTGACCCAAATTCAACCCGACTTGTTATTGACTCGACCCGAATTTTACCAGACCTAATACTAACCCGACCCAAAAATTCAACCCGATCTGTTAATAACCCGACTCGAAATCAACACGACTTGTTATTGACCCGATTCAACCCAAATTGTTCCGAATCCGATTTCGAACAATTCACCTTAAATGCAATTAAGACCACCTTATCATCATTGATTAAAGCATTTTGTCTAGGGAGACCAAGTCGGTCCAGGCCAGCAAAAGAAAAGAGCATCATCCTCAAATTTAAGAGTTAAATATAGTATATATTTGTTGTATGGTCAAAGAAGATAATTATCTTCCTAAATTATAAACTATAGTTCCCTAGTATATCGTCATTATAGTCAAAGGAAATAATTAGCTTGACAAAATGATAATTATCTATTTATAGTGAGTTGAACCCGAATATGACCTGACTTGGAAATGACCCGACCTGATTGTAACCTGCAAATTATTGACTTGAACAAAACCCGACTTGAATCCGAGAATGACCCGACTTTGAAATAACCCGACCTGATTATAACCCGCAAATTATTGACTTGAACCGAAGCCGAATTGAACCCGAGAATGATCCGACTTGATTATAACCCGCAAATTATTGACTTGAATCAAACCCGACTCAAACTCGAGACTCGACCTGATTCTAACCTGCAAATTATTGACTTGAACCGAACCCGACTCAAACCCGAGAATTACCCTAATCCGTTTTAACCCGTGAAAACCCGAATTAAACCCGACCTATTGTTCACCCGACCCGAATGTTACCCAACCTGTTATTAACCCGACCTAAACCCGACCCAAACCCGACCCAAACCCGATAAGAAGTATGACCCGACGTGACCCGACTCAAGCATGACCCAACCCAAACCCGACCCGCATAGGTTATGGACCCGAACCGAGTTGACCCGACCCACTCTTATCGACCCAAACCCAACCCGTTTACCCGAATTGACAGCTCTACCCGAAACCTCCAAAATTTCTCAAAAAGTGTGGATATTAGCCTTCAATTTTTGAATTTTTTTTTGACTTTTTTCACCCAGAAATAAAAACTGCCAAAATGTTTACCATGGTCCCTAATACCCTCCGGGGGTCCAATTAGCTGGGTGGAACCATCCAATTTGCCTTTAAACAACCAATTTACCGATTTACAACTTGCACCGATTTCATTAACTCAAGCTTACCACGAACATTATTTATGACAGCATATAATGATCATATATGGATCCAAACGACATTATATGACCCCGAGATATATCCCCTACAATCTCAATGCTTTTCGACACCGGGCCCCGAAACCTCCAAAATTTCTCAAAAAACGTGGATATTAGCCTTCAATTTTGGAATTTTTTGACTTTTTTTTCACCTGGAAAATAAAATTGCCGAAATGTTTACCATGGTCCCTAATATCCTCTGGGAGTCCAATTAGCTGGGTGGAACCATCCAATTTGCCTTTAAACGACCAATTTACCAGTTTACAACTTGTACCGATTTCATTAACTCAAGCTTATTATGAACATTTATGACAACATATAATGATCATATTGAAGGAGTTATGTCTTCGTCGTGTGCAATTACCAGATATATAATTTGATCAAATTATGGAGATAATTAAGTTCGTACATTTGGGTCGTCGTTTTGCCATAGCTAGAGGTACTAACGATCTTTGGACTAGTGAAATAGCCCAAAGCCCAATTGGACGGATCCTATAAGGTCACACAAAGGGGCTAGATCGAGCATTAGAGGACGAGGCCCATCACGGGCCTCATCACTCTAGGTGGCCGGCCATGTAGTGGATTAGAAGGAGTTTTGGGCTTCGTGCCCTAGTCTAATTATAATGAGATTATAAATAGACTAGGTGCCTAGGTTTGCAGTAAGTAAGCAATTAACTGATCAGTGTGATCAAACCCTAATTAGCAAACACGAAACCCAACCTTCTCAAAGTCCTCTCTCTCTCACGGCTCTCTCCTCCTCCTAGGCGCCGGTGGTGTGTCGTGGTGGTGGTGGTTCGTGCGATGGTCGGTTGTCCATAAAGGTGGTGATCGCGGTTTTCCTCAATCACTCGACCAATCTAGTATTGGTGGACGGTTCGTTCGAATCTCGTGGACTAAGTAGAGGAGCAACGCTTGGGGCTCTATTCTCTCCCTGATTTGCCTGTCGAATAGCTTCGTGGAATTCACGCGTCAAAGGTATGATTATGTGTCTTGTGTGTTATGCATGTGATTCTTGGGATTGGTACTTGTTTGAATATGATTCATATTATTTCCGCTGCGTAGTACCTATAAACTCCTACACATATATGGATCCAAAAAGCATTAAATGACCCCGAGATGTATCCCCTACAATCTCAATGCTTTTCGACACCGAGCCCCGAAACATTCGAAATTTCTCAAAAAGCGTGGATATTAGACTTTAATTTTGGAATTTTTTGACTTTTTTTCGCCCGAATATAAAAATTGCAGAAATTTTTACCATAGTCCAAAATACCCTCCGGGAGTCCAATTGGGTGGGTGGAACCATCCAATTTGCCTTTAAACGACCAATTTACCGGTTTACAACTTACACCGATTTCATTAATTCAAGCCTACAACGAAAATTTATGACAACAAATAATGATTATATATGGTTCCAAACGACATTATATGGCCTCGAGATGTATTCCCTAGAATTTCAAGACTTTTCGACACAGGACCCCGAAACCTCTAAAATTTCTCAAAAAGCGTGGATATTAGCCTTTAATTTTTGAATTTTTTGACTTTTTTTCGCCCGGAAATAAAAAATAAATGTCGAAATGTTTACCATGGTCTCTAATACCCAGCGGGAGTCCAATTGGGTGGGTGGAACAATCCAATTTGCCTTTAAACGACCAATTTACCGGTTTAACACTTGCGCCGATTTCATTAACTCAAGCATACCACGAACATTTATGACAACATATAATGATCATATATGGTTCAAAACGGAATTATATGACCCCGAGATGTATCCCCTAAAATCTCAAGGATTTTCGACACTTGGCCTCGAAAACTTCAAAATTTCTCAAAAAGCATGGATATTAGCCTTCAATTTTTTATTTTATTTTTTTAATTTTTTTTTTTTAACTTTTTTTCGCTCGTAAATAAAAATTTCCGAAGTGTTTACCATGGTCCCTAATACCCTGCAGGAGTCCAATTGTGTGGGTGGAACCATCCAATTTGTCTTTAAACGACCTATTTACCGGTTTACAACTTGCAAAGATTTCATTAACTCAAGTCTACCACGAACATTTATGACAACATATAATGATCATATATGGTTCAAAACGACATTATATGACCCCGAGATGTATCCCCTAAAATCTCAAGGATTTTCGACATCAGCCTCGAAACCTTCAAATTTTCTCAAAAAATGTGGATATTAGTCTTCAATTTTTGAATTTTTGACTTTTTTTCGCCCGTAAATAAAAATTGCCGGAATGTTTACCTTGGTCCCTAATACTCTCTGGGAGTCCAATTATGTGGGCGGAACTATCCAATTTATCTTTAAACGGCCTATTTACCGGTTTACAACTTGCACCGATTTCATTTACTCAAGCCTAAACTGTCACGAACATTAATCACAACATATAATGATCATATATGGTTCCAAACAACATTATATGACTCGAGATGTAATCTTAAAATTTCAAGGCTTTTCGACAATGGGTCTCGAAATCTCTAAAAGTTCTCAACAAGCATGGATCTTAGACTTTAATTTTGGAATTTTTTTTTACTTTTATTTCGCAAATAAAAATTGCAGAAATGTTTACCGTGGTCCCTAATATCCTTCGGGAGTCTAATTGTATGGGTGGAACCATCCAATTTGCCTTTAAACAACCTATTTACCAGCTTACAACTTGCAAGGATTTCATTAACTCTAGTCTACCACGAAAATTTATGACAACAAGTAGTGATCATATATGGTTCCAAACGAAATTATATGACCCCGAGATGTATTCCCTGGAATCTCAAGACTTTTCGATACCGGGCCCCGAAACCTCCAAAATTTCTCAAAAAGCGTGGATATTAACCTTTCATTTTGAAATTTTTAGACTTTTTTTCGCCCGGAAATAATAATTTCCGAAACGTTTACCATGGTCCCTAATAACCTTCGGGAGTCCAATTGGATGGGTGGAACCATCCAATATTCCTTTAAACGGCCTATTTACTGGTTTATAACTTGCACGAATTTCATTAACTCAAGCCTACCACAAACATTTATGACAGCAAATAATGATCATATATGGTTCCAAACGTCATTAAATGACCCCGAGATGTATCACCTAGAATTTCAAGACTTTTCAACACCGGGCCCCGAATCCTCCAAAATTGCTCAAAAAGCGTAGATATTAGCCTTTAATTTTGAAATTTTTGACTTTTTTTCGCCTGGAAATAAATATTATTGCTAAAATATTTACCATGGTCCCTAATACAGTCTGGGAGTCCCACTGGGTGGGTGGAACCATCCAATTTGCCTTTAAACGACCAATTTACCGGTTTACAATTTGCACCGATTTCATTAACTCAAGCCTAACATGAACATTTATGACAACAAATAATGATCATATATGGTTCCAAACATCATTATATGACCCCGAGATGTATCCCCTAAAATTTCAAGACTTTTCGACACCGAGCCTCGAAACCTCCAAAATTCTCAAAAAGCGTGGATATTAGTCTTCAATTTTGGAATTTTTTGACCTTTTCCGCTAGGAATTAAAAATTGCCGAAATGTTTACCATGGTCCCTAATACCATCCGGGAGTACAATTGGGTGGGTGGAACCATCCAATTTGCCTTTGAATGACCAATTTATCGGTTTACAACTTGCACCGATTTCATTAATTCAAGCCTACCACGAACGTTTATGACAACTAATAATGATCATAAATGGTTCCAAATGGAATTATATGACCCTGAGATGTATCTCATAGTATTAAGAATTTTCGACACCGGGCCCCGAAACCTCCAAAAATTCTCAAAAAGCGTGGATATTAGCCTTTAATTTTGGAATTTTTTTGACTTTTTTTTTTGCCCATAAATAAAAATTGCCGAAATGTTTACCATGGTCCCTAATACCCTCCGGAATTCTAATTGGGTGTGTGGAACCATTCAATTTGCGTTTAAACGGCCAATTTACCGGTTTAGAACTTACACCAATTTATCGGTTTACAACGGCTAATTTAATTAACTTGCACCGAACTCGACTTGAACCAAAATTTACCCAAATCCGTTTTAACCCGTCTAAACCTGAATTTAACATGACTTATTACTAACCTGGCTTGAATTCAAACCGACCCGTTCCTAACCCGACCCGAATTTAACCCAACCTGTTACAAACGTGACCCTAAATCAACCCGAATGGTTATTGACCTGACCCAAATTCAATCTGACTTGTTATTGACCCGAACCAAATTTAAGCATACCTATTATTGACCCGATCTATTACTAACCCAAAAATTCAACCCAATGTGTTACTAATCCGACTCGAAATTAACACGACTTGTTATTGACCCGACTTAATTCAACCCAAATTGTTCCTGACCCGATTTCAAATCACCTCAAATGCAATTTAGACCACCTTATTATTGTTGATCAAATTATTTTGCCTTGGGAGACCAAGTCGGTCTAGGCCAGCAAAAGAAAGGATTTTCATCCTCAAATTTAAGAGTTAAATTTAGTTTATATTTGTTGTATGGTTAAAGGAGATAATTATCTTCCTAAATTATAGACTATAGTTCCCTAGTATAATGCCATATATATTATATTCAAAGGAAATAATTAGTTTGATAAAAATGATAATTGTCTATTTATAGTTAGTTGAACCCGAATATGACCTGACTTGGAAATGACCCGACCTGATTGTAACCTGCAAATTATTGACTTGAACATAACCCGACTTAAATCCGATAATGACCCGACTTGGAAATGACCCAACCTGATTATAACCCGCAAATTATTGACTGGAATCGAAACCGACTTGAACCCGAGAATGACCCAACCTGATTCTAACCTGTAAATTATTGACTTCAACCGAACCCGACTCGAACCCAAGAATTACCCTAACCCGTTTCAACCCGTGAAAACCCGAATTAAACCTGACCTATTGTTCACCCGACCCGAATGTAATCCGACCTGTTATTAACCCGACCTATACTCGACCCAAACCCGATAAGAAGTATGACCCGACGTGACCCGACTAAAGCATGACCCAACCCAAACCCGACCCGCATAGGTTATGAAATTAATGTGAATTGACCCAACCCGAGTTGACCCGACCCACTCTTATCCGACCCATTTACCCGAATTGACAGCTCTAAATACAAGTACAATATTCACTATTCATATCACCAATTTTGAGATTGAAAACTATGACCAAAAGCCTTAGATTATACGTGTAATATATAAAACTATTTTTTACAATTGTCAACCAAACAACACTTGTGTTACTACTCCCTCCGTTTTTAAATTCTTGCTCCACTTTCCTTTTTCGGCCGTTTTAAATACTTGCTCCGTTTCATTATTTGAAAAACTTTTACAATATTTAATTCATTTCTCTCACATTGTGGACCCAACATAAATTATATTTTATTAATTTCATATTCTCTCTCCTCTAATTCTCTCCACTACTTTTGCTTTTTACAATTTTTTATTCTTTCACCTATCTCACTACCTCCATATTCTATTACTTTCTCTAATTTCTCCTAAAACTCTGTGCATGGAGAAATGGAACAAGTATTTAAAAACAGAGGGAGTATTATATTAACCAAATCATACATTTTATTCATTCAGTTCAAAAAAATTATCACTAACTAAACAATAATTTCAAATTTTATATACCAAAAACCTTGATTACTGCTGTAGAATCATACTCATCACTCAAATTCTAATTCCAAAAGCTTATCACAATTAATAACTTCGTACATGGAACTGAAAGTGAATTCAAGGCTCACATCAAAAGTCTCTATCCCAAATTACCAATCACAATTCATTAAACTTAAACATTAAAGCAACCAAACTAATTTAATGCAACTGGCCCATAATTGGTTGTGTGAGCCCATACATTTAGAAGCCCTCAGCCCATAACCACAACCTAGGATTTATTGAAGGTGACAACAATATATTTTGGATTTTACAACAAAAATTTAGGTTTTGTGAGTTCTTACAATTAAACACGACAAGACAAGAAACAAGCTAAAATATTTATCACACATTCATACCCTGCCCCTTTAGGTTCGTTCTATTGGAGCCTGGGGTTATGCTTAGACTTGAGATTTATGTTATTTTGAGCATGATAAACTTTTATTACGATCTACTCAAAATTTTTTGACCTAGAGCATGGGTGTGACAAATTTTCCACCCTTGATACATAGACTTGCAATTAAGTGGGTTCAATTGTTCAAGCTAAGGGCCTGTTTCGATTTTCAGAAAACAACTTAACTGAACTGATTGGAGTTGAACTGAACTACACTGAATAGAGCTGAAATGAATTGTTTATGAGATAAGAAAATTAGGAACTGAACTGAACTGAAATTAAGCTGAACAGAACAGGCCCTTACACCTTATACCTTACAATGACAGTACCCCCCCCCCCCCCCCCCCCCACCCACCAAAAACCCATGCAGCAGCAACAAAAGTTTCTTTACCATAGAGCCGAATTGATACTCTTCTGGCAATAATAAAAGTTGTGTACTTTTCTTTTCTTACATATCACATTGCTATGATATGCTCCTTCATGCTTTAAAATACTGTAGTAATGGGGTAATTGCCCTACTTCTTTACCCAAAAAAATAAAGAAAAAAAAAGCCGAATCTTCGGTGATAGCATAATTTTCTTACAAGGCTTCTAGGGAAAAAAGAAGGCAGAAACAGATCTTTAATATCAGTGTGCTGACATCCACAAAAAAGCCTCAGTAAGGAGTAATTATGTTTCTTCCATCGACTTCGAGAGGAAGAGAAAGAGAACATATATTAATACAAGGTTAGACTTACATCTTAATTTACAGTGGAGGTTGAAGAGAAGGGGTAGAAACAGGTTACAACAGGAATTCGTAAACACGAATATATACAATTCACATTACAACAGTCAACAAAAACACAACACATGAGAAACTCTAGACACAGAAGATAAGCCTCAGACAGTCGGAACATGCATCAATAGCACAAACTATTCTTGCATATTTCCTTACAAAGATTATAAAAGCAGGTAAAATCTTAAGAAAGAAACCTAGTTAAGGATGAAACTCCTACCGAAAATAAATATTCTTCATAGGTCTCGATCACCATACTGCAGAATATAAAGAGCTTAACCGCATAGTTCCATATTTTGGTTGACAGCTTCTGGATGGTAATGCATAATCTCCTGCCACATGGATTCCCTGATCATTTCTTCGTCTAAATCTTCATCAATTTCGAGATCAATAGGGAATTGTGCAGGAGGGTTAGCTCGAGGGTCATACAAAGGAGACATGTATGGGTGTTGGAGAGCCTCAGTCACGCTAATTCTCTTTGTTGGATCAAAGACGAGCATCTTTTGCAGCAAGTCAATGGCTAAAGGATTGGCAGTTGGGTAAAGGCGAGACAAAGAAGCAGTAGGAGAATAAGGGAGTGATTTTATGAACCTTTTGGCCTTAGGATTGTCAATAAATTCAAGATCAGCATCTCTTTGGCTACCAAGGATGTTAACTATCAATTTTAGTTGGTTCAAACACTCGGTACCTGGGAACAATGGTTTACGACCAAGAAGTTCAGCAAAAATGCACCCAACAGACCACACATCAATAGAGGTTCCATACTTGTCACAGCACAACAGCAGTTCGGGAGCTCTGTACCAACGTGTCACCACATACTCGGTCATAAATTGACCTTTGCCACTACTTGTACGAGCCAATCCAAAGTCACAAATTTTTAGATCACAATTTGCATTTATAAGAAGGTTTCCAGGCTTCAAATCACGATGAAGGATGTTAGCCGAGTGGAGATACTTCAGACCTCTCAGCAACTGCATTAAAAAATGTATGCTAAAATTTGTCAAACAGCAAGCACATGTATTTACATCAATCTTAGCATTGAATGATATGACACAAACTGACTGATTTAGGAACAGATTCAATCCAAATTTATAAGTTCCATTTTATTTTTTTTCTTACGAAAAATTGCTCCCATTAATCTGAACTTTGCCTCGTCCGCCGAAAATAATCCCAACTTTCGTTTATTATCTATTGCACCCAACTTTAGGGGGTATTAATTTTCGTTGCACCCAAATGACCTGCAACCGGTAAATCAGGTAAACATTTCTAATTTTTTTTTTGGCACACGTGTCAACATGTAATTGGTTGAAAAAAATAGAAAAAAAAAATTAAAAACATAATTATAAAAAAAACAATAAAAATATTAAAAACATAATTAAAAAAAAAAAGTTTAAAACAAAAAAAAAAAAAAAAAGTAAAAAAAACGACCACCACCAGCAACCCCCCCAACCACCGCCAAACCCTAACCGTTCCCGTAGCCCCACCAAACACCGGCCGGCCGCCGCCATAAACCCATGAAAACGGCCGGCCGGAACCCCTAACTATTGAAAACCACCCCGCCAACAAAACCTACCCTGAAAATCGCACAATCCCACCCCAGAAACCACCATAACCACCACCCTGAAAATCGCACCTAGCCGCCGTAAACCCGTCGAAACCCCACACAGCCGCCGAAAATCCCACCCAGCTACCGATAAACCGCCGATAATCACCAACAACGTCATCCCAACATCCCTAACCAGCATGGGAGGGGGTTTTCGTGGGTGGGGGAGGGGATTTCGGGGGTGGGGGAGGGGGTTTTCGGGGGTGAGGGAAGGGAAGGGGTGGGTTTCGAGGGAGGGGGAGGGGTTTCCGGGGATGGGTGGTGGTTTCCGGCACCTGGGGAGGGGTTTTTCGGGGGTGGGGGTGGGGGTGTGGTGGCCGGCTGCTGGGTATGGGTGGTTTGTGGGGTTTTTATTTTTTATTTTTTGTTTTTTTTTTTTTTAAAAAAAAAAAAAAAAAAAATTTAAGCCAATCATACGTTGACACGTGGCTAGGTGACCTGCTACATCAGGTTAGATGACCTGTTGGGTGCAACGAAAATTAATACCCCCTAAAGTTGGGTGCAATAGATAATAAACGAAAGTTGGGATTATTTTCGGCGGACGAGGCAAAGTTCAGATTAATGGGAGCAATTTTTCCTTTTTCTTATTGCAATTTCTTTATTTTATACTACGTATTATTTTGTAGCTCTCTGTAAAATCACCCAAGAGAACACGTTTCTAAGGAATAGCATGATAGAAACTTTTCAGCAAATTAAAGCAAGATCTGGAATCATGCTAGCAGACTTTACACACAAGCAAACAAGTAAACGCAAAGTAGGATGAACAGAATCCATATGAACTAATATATGAAGTACTTGCAAGAAAATATTGCAATACACATATATGGTCAAACTACAGTAAGCCTATCATAGGAGTTTCCGGAAAAATTGCAATGAATTGCTTTGAGCATGAGGAATGTGAACTCAACAAGAACAAAGAGATCGAGAAGATATAGAGTATAGACTTATCATCATTAAGCTGTCCAAAAATGGAGTGAAGTTGTTACTTAGAAATTTATGGTAGTAGTAAATTTCATTGTAAAGCTCTGATGTTCGGGAACATTTGCATATGAACATAAGAAAGGATGGCTCAATGTGAACATGGAAAAAGGGATACAGTGATTAAAATACAAGAAACTCTACAAACAAGTAAAAGCATGCTTGGTTTATTAAAAACAAAAGTTCAAAGACTTCAAACACAGATTAGTACATTTAGATTGAAGGAAAGAAAAAGAAATTTGCGGCTTTCATAAAGATAAGCAAAGGTCCAACATAAAGATTATTTATAAAGATTTTATTTAAACTAGATTTCTTGAAGATTACTGCTTCTCAACTTCAGAATGCTTTCCCATATAGACTTCACAAAAGACAGCATTTTCTTTCTCAATTTCATAATGATCATCATTCCTTTCTTTAATAAAAAGGAAAAGAAGGCTAATAAAGAGGATCAATTGGAAAACAGAACAAAACATAATACATAACAGGATATAACAAATCCAAATCTATAAGTAAAAATAAGCAATGAAAGTTTTAAACTCGAGCATCTTGATAAAACAGAAAGCACCAATGAACACAAGAGTTCAGACAAATATGCTACAAGGCAACCACAGCCAAAAATCTAAATGATAATGCCAACAGACTCATGTTCTAATTATAGACAATAAAATTCATTAAATCTTCCCATAGAAACACAGACATAGAACAATTGTTGAATGCTACAATAACCAAGAAGTGACACCAAAAAATATACCTGAAACAAGAAGTACTGACAATGATCATTCGAGAGAGCCTGAGAAGACTTAATAATCTGATGAAGATCTGTGTCCATAAGTTCATAGACCAAATACACATCCTTGAAATTCTTTGGATGGGCTGGCAACATGACATCCTTTAAAGCAATCACATTATCATGCCTAAGGTGCCGAAGAAGTTTCAATTCGCGCAATGTCCTCAGTGCATCAACACGATTCTCAAAAGCGTTATGGATCTTCTTTATAGCAACTCTCTCATTCGTCTCTTTGTTTATGGACGAGCAAACAATTCCATATGCACCTCGACCAATTGGTTTAATGGGCACATACTTTGTGTCAATCTCAAACAAAGCTTGCCACATTGAATAGTAATGCTTCCCTGGGCATCTAACACCATTTGGAGGCTCAACTTGTGTTGCCATTACCTTCAAAGTCACAACTTATAAAATCAAGTAAAATTCGAAAAATTCATCATTCTTTTCTTGCAAAATTATCTTCATTAACAATTTAAGTACAATAAAATGGTAGATAAACGGTATTATTAAGCATAATCTACACTATTATCATAGATTAACACTAGTTAATTAATCATAAACTTCATAATCCAAATTATTTTCATATTAACATAAGTTAGTTATACATAAACATTACACTCCATTTTTTTGTCATAGATTAACAACTAGTTAATTGAAGCATTATAATTATAATCTAATCTAAATTCATAGATTAAGACAAGTTAACTAGACATGAACATTACAATCCAAACTGTTTTCATGGATCAATACTAGATAACTAAACAGAAAATCATGGCCCACATAACATTGAAACACATCAATCACATTAAGTACAAAAAGAGCATGTGAATAACGTTTCCATTTCCAAAAAAAAAAAAAAATCGAAGCAATGAAAATACATTAGCAAATTTTATGAACAACAAAAAAATTGTAATTAAATCTTCATACTATTAAATAGTTTCTAATATTTGAGCTTAACATAGTAGCGAAAAGATAAAACGATAAAAAAAAATAAAAATCGTCATTAGGTATTGTAGTTTATATAGTTTTTATTTATGATTGCAAACAATTTAAAGAAAAAAAAAATGAAAATTATTCATACCTTTGAATTAAAAACCCCAGAAAGAAAATTCAGTAAAATTGGCAGCAAATATAGATAGAAATTAGAATCAAAGCGTCGCTTTTATCATCAATCCCCAGAAAAATTGCATCCTCGAACTTACTCCAAATAGAAACATCTTCAAAATCCCACCTTTTTAATTCGACTTTTATTTTATCTTTATTCACCAAATTTCACTAAACCCACAAAAAAATCAAACTTTATTCTTTAAACCCAGCTAAAAAATCGATCAAAAGTTTGGAAATTTAGCAAGAACAAAGAGCAAAAAATGTCATCAATTGAGAAAAAAGAAAATTGATGAACAGATCTGAAGCAGGGGAATTGATAATTTGGAGGGAAAATTGGAAATTACAAAGTTGGTAATGATGAAATTGAGGAGAGAAAAAAGATAGAAAATGGGGATTATTGGATCAGATCCTCGATTAGAGAGATTATATTATTGCGTCACGATCAGTTGAACAGAGGAGAGAGAAATGATGGGAGAAGAAGGGGAGATGTTGCAGGAACAAAGAAAGAATGGATAGGTGACAAAATAGATCCATTATATCTTTTTTTTTTTTAAAAAAATCAGGATTTTTTTATTGTAACCTTTCTTCCCTAATTTTCTAAACTTAGCCCAGTTCTAATTTACTGGAATGAACTGTTCATAGAAAAAGAATTAGGAATTGAACAAATTGTAGTATAACTGAATTGAACTGAAATGAAATTAAACTGAAGAGAACACTCATAAAGATGTAAAAAAAAAATTAAAAATTTTGGAGAAATTTGATGTTTATAGCTAAAAGAGTTTAAGAAAACAGACCTTTAGACAACTAATTAAACTTTCAACTTAAATAACAATTTAGATCTCACACTCTTAGCATGCATTTGTTCAAAATATTGACACATTTTTAGGTTCATTAGTGTAACACTTGGACTTATTTAAGTTTAATTATCCACGATTAGACCTAATTAGCTTTAGAGTATTTTTTATTAAGGTGAAATAAAACCCATAACCCCACCCTTAACTTTTCATTCTATTTCCCATCAAAAACACAATGGAAAAAGTAAAAGAATTGGAATGAGTCCTTAAACATAGATTTAGTTAGCACCTCAAAATCAAAGATTATTTTTAGTAACTTAGCTTTTTACATGCTTGTCATTTGACTTATGATTTCAGCCAATTTAATTGTAAAAGTTTATGACATCAGACATCAAACATCAAGTATAAATTTCATTCACGAAATTACACTACAATTGAAATAATAAAGAAATCTATTTTTGATGTGTATTACCTAATGCAAATAAAGATTGATTTTCTAGTTGAAAAAGATAATCTAGATATTGG
Source organism: Chenopodium album (assembly GCF_948465745.1). NCBI lineage: Eukaryota > Viridiplantae > Streptophyta > Magnoliopsida > Caryophyllales > Amaranthaceae > Chenopodium > Chenopodium album. The sequence goes on from NC_137840.1 coordinate 71,102,282, forward strand.
ATTAAGAATAGAAAATCGTATAAAATCAGATATAAAGAACATGATTAGGATTGTTTGTTGAGCTTCCACTCTAAGGACGACAAATATAGCATTGGGATTGATTGTCTAAACTTCAACGCAATTAAGTCAAACTTTGAAATTGCAAATCTTATGAGAAATTCCTTAAAATGGAAGGAAGTAAAGTTTTTTTTTTTCTTTTTTTTACAAAGTAAAGTTTTTATTCTACAGTACAATAATAATTAAGTATTTATTTGGGAAAGAAAGGCTTTTGTGCTTTTAATCCGATACATCATACATGTGATTTACGCCAAGGGGATGTTGATGTTAGGTTCTTTTGTCGTAATTAATATCTCACTTTTTGAGGAACCTAACCAAGAATTTTAGAATATCCCCTTCATTTTGGGTCTACTATTTTATCTTTACTTGCCAAATATCTAACTATAAGTAATTTTTGTGGCCAATAATAATGTAATATTCTTCCTAAACAATTAAGAGCTTATTTAGAAATGCATGATAAAATCAAATAATTTTGCTTTATTTTATTTAAACTATCCATTTTTAGCTTACACGGGGTATATCATTGTGTAGCTTTATTTACAACTTAAAACTTGGTGCAATTACCGTAGCGGGTTAATTATATTTCTATATGGGGGGGGGGGGGGGTGGGGGGGGCAGAACTTGTACACATCTTTTTACACATTGGCGGTGCAAAGTGAGAAAGATTGCAATTAATTTAGAACAAAAGAATATGATAAGTGTGGAGATAATCTTTAAACAAAGGAAGTATTGTGCACGTTTGGGATTTTTTTTTTGCAAATAAAAGCCATGTTCTTTTCACATTATTCAAATATATCAAGTAGAAATAATTAAAGTTTTGTAAAATAAGTTATAATTATTTTTTAAACATCAAATATAAAAGAAAAGTAGTAAAAATAATTTTTCATAACCAAAAAAATTTAACTTCAGCAAATACAAGGTGAAGAGAATAAAGTCCTATACACAGATAACATATAACTCTGCAAGTACTAGTTGTTGGCTTGTTGCCCTTGTTAAAACTATGCTTAGTATCAATATACTTTGTTCAGTACACATTCACACATTGAAATGTTTGACCATAAGTTAATTAATGCATTATTTGTTCCCATGCCTTTTTTTATTTATTTATTTATTTTTTTAATTTTTGAAAAATGACCCTAAATATCTTTACTTTCATATTCGTAAAAATTGTAACAATTAAATATTAGTAGTTTACTCATTAAAATGAATCAAATGATAGGACCCGACATGACTGTGATATATTTTACATATTGAGAGTAATTAAATTATTTTCTCACCTTATAAATAATGCCAAAAATTCAACTGAAAAGAACTTTTAGAATTAAACATAGATCATGTAGTAATTATTAAAATTAGGCTTTGTTAATTAGCTGATTAGTTGTTACAAACTAGCAGAACAAAAAGCAATAAAAAAAAGCTTGTAATTTGCATACTTTGGGCCTCTTGATTGTTGGTGGAGACCATCACACAATAATGGAAGTGCAACATAAAATCAAAATTACCTACTTGTATATGCTACATTGTCCTCTTACATGGCTTACAATTATTGGTACTCCGTAGTATTTAAGTAGTTAATATCATTCTTTAAGTAAAAACCCTTCAAAAATTCACAACTTTACTTATAATTTCATTGAAGAAGTCATTTTGTGTACTAATATAATGTGCTTTAGCATGATTATTAAAGGTTGTACTTAAATACTATAGTACATTACTACAATACTACCTAATCAGCAAAGACAGTCGGTAGACTAAAACTAAATAGACCATCACATTATCATAATTCAATTCATATTTCCTACTATTGTACATCTTTTGCAAATCTTAACTCACACAAAATTCCAATTTGATCACTGTCTAAACAGCTGAACAACACACAATTAAGCAAACAAGCTAGTGTTTGGGTCGAATAATGGCAGCTTTGATGATGAGCCCGGACTTCCAGTGACCGCCATGCTCAAAGATATCGAAACACACCTCTTCAGTTTCATCAGCTTTTGCCTGAAAAGTGCCCAAATTCAGCTCAAACCATTCTCCTTTTGGTTTCATTAACAAGCTGACTTGCCTTGCCTTAACTTCATTACCTGGTACATTTAATCTCAGCATAAGTGGAAGCTCCCACCCAGATGCTGATTTTGTCAGCTTAACAACGTACACAACCTCATAAGTTACTCCTGGTGAGAGCTCTGACATAGCCAATTTACCTCGCACATCTAGCCAGCACACACTGATCAGCTTCGCGACTTCAATATTATCATCACTGTCGAATTGCCAACAAATTTACCAATGTAAATAGTTATGATGCAACCAATTAGAATTATTAATAGCTTCTCCAAATAATATAATACAGTAATAATTTGAGCTCTTTAACATGAAAGTATGCAAATGAGATAATAGAGAACTTACTCAGTGTCTTTGAAGCTATTCCAAGACCAATACCAACTTTGACCCCAAGTTATAAACAGGAATCGTGCATATAACATAAAACCATAGCTTCCATCCTTGGTATCTACCCATTTTTTCTGCATATAGCATAACATAAAAATTATATATATATACTTCATCCGCTTCTTTATACATGCAACAAGTCGACTTTATTATATACTCCTTAATAGTCGACTACTATGTATTGAGAAATAGAGGAAGCATAACATTTTATGAATTTCATCCTTTTCTTTTTAGAGATTTCCTAACCTTTCTCTTGTGCTCGAGGAATAGTTCCTCTGTCTTCAATAATTTCTTCCCCATTAGTTTTGATGAAAATTTTTGCTTTTGCCTTGTGAGATCATCCCCGTCTTTGAACCACATATATAAGAAGCTGCAGGGGTAGTCATACTAGTCAACTAGTCATTGTAGCAAAGTCAGCTGATCAACGCGATTAAGCATTTCTTCCCCATTAGTTTAGATGTCTTTTCATAGATTTTCGAATTTCCGACCCAATTCTGAATCATCTTCTGGAATCGTATAATTGTCAAAAGTCTTCCGCTCCTCATGAACTACATACGTAGTATATTAGAACCTGCAGAGGTAGTCATTGTAGAAAAGTAAGCAGATCAACGCGATTAAGCCTTCTGTTTTGAAAAAATACAGTAAGACGCGTTTACTAATAACCTCATATGGAAATTGTTCTGAAACTACACTTTGTTACTTCTAGCTTCTGTTAAATTACGAACTTTTTTCATTATAAAATATGCAGTTGTTTAACATCCGAGTACCATCTCACAAACAAAATCAGATCATTTCATGCTTCCTCTGAATTTATACCTCCATAATTTCCATTTTCCAAAACTTTCTTGTTCCATATTTGATTGATTCTCTATTAGAAAGAGAACATCAGACCAATGTCTGACCTGGTCTCACCTCTGATAGAGCCTATAATCACAAAAATCATAGAGTTAGCATTTTCCTTCAGCAAGAACAAGTATGATAAACTCTATGGAGTCGAAGGCGAGATTGAAAAGCTAACGAGCAACTTAAGCTCCATTGCAGCGGTGCTTAAGGACGCAGAGCATTGCTGTTCAGATTCAAAATCCGAGCAGCTAGTTGATTGGCTGACGAAGCTTAGAGATGCAGCTCTGGATGCAGAGGATATACTGGAAACTTATGCTGTTGAGGTTGCTATGAGAGACAAGCAGAGGTACCCTGCCCCACTTGCCTGGATTTCTTCTCGATCAGAAGTTGCAAATAAGATCAAGAAGATTGCAGCAAGGATCGGCACAATCTCCCAAGAAAAGAATAACTTCCATTTTAGGCCCAAGGACTATGGTGGAACAGAATGGACACATCAATCCACTAGGATTGGCCTGCGCGAAAGGGATTTTCTAAGGGACACATCAGACATAGTTGGCAGGGAAGAGGAGAAAAATGAGGTTGTTAGATGGTTGCTCTCGGAAGAAGAATCTGACAACGATGGGCGTGTCCCTGTGTTGCCCATCATTGGGATGGGAGGCCTAGGAAAAACAACCCTCGCTCAGCTAGCCTATAATGATGGGAGGGTCTATAAAAAGCGAGATGAGTCGTGCCATTTCAAGGTTGCTATGTGGGTTAATGTCTCAGTGGATTCAAGCGTGGATAGGATTCTTAGGGAGATGGTTGAAATCCTCACAGAGATGAGGCATGATAGGGTTCCTCAGAGCTCAATCAAGTCTCATATCCTGGAAGTCTTGGATGGAAAACGTTTCTTGCTTGTTTTAGATGATGTGTGGGTTGAGAAATTAGACTGGGAACCACTTCATGATTTCCTCAAGCAATGTCCAAAAGGAAGTAAAGTCTTGGTTACCAGTAGAAATGGCAATGTCGCAAGGATTATGGGCGCAACTCATATACATACCTTGGGAAATTTGCCAGAGGAACGCTGCTGGGACTTGTTTGTAAAAAGAGCCTTTCCACCAAATGGGGCATTTTCGACAGATTTGGAAGAGATAGGGAGAGAAATCATCCGCAGGTGCAATTTTCTCCCTCTAGCAGTGAAGGCAATGGCAGGCCTTTTGCGTGGGAATAATGATGTTAGTCAATGGCAGAGAATCCTGCGAAATGGCATCTGGGAATCAGAGCAATACAGCCTTGGAAATGGGGCTCCAAACATTCTGCCAGCTCTGAAATTGAGTTATGATCATCTCCCTTCTCAACTCAAGCAGTGTTTTGCATACTGTTACATATTCCCAAAAGGCCATATGTTTGATAAAAATGATCTGGTCAAACTATGGATAGCTGAAGGTTACATCCAACTGAGAGGAGAAAACAAGCTGGAGGAAGCTGGAAGTGATTATTTCAACGAGTTGCTAGCGAGATCCTTCTTTCAGATCTTAGACATTGACAGTCAGGAACAGTTCAAGATGCACGATCTAATTCACGATTTAGCGAAATCTGTCTCAAGTTGCTGTCAGCATGTTGAAGAAAACAAGCCTTGCTCTATTGAACAGACACTGCGGCATGTATCACTTAACTGTAAAGATGTTCATAAGCCTGCACAAGAGATTCTCAAAGCTAAGAAGTTGCGCACTTTACTGCTACCGATCAGTTACCCCAGAGATTTTGGTCATACCCTTGATAAGATGTTCCGTGCATTGAAGTACATGCGGGTTTTAGATCTCAGTTCAAGCAGCATAGTTGATCTACCAAAATCAATAGGGGAACTGAAGTTGCTGCGGTATCTTGACTTATCAAGAACGGAGATCAGGTTACTACCCAACACCATTTGCAATCTCTCCAATCTGCAAATACTAAAGCTCCTAGGGTGTCTTTGGCTTCTGGAATTGCCAAAGGACCTTGGGAACCTTAGAAATCTCCGATATCTTGAGCTGGATGAGATGTTTTGGTACAAGTGCTCCACATTGCCCCCAGGTATAGGAGGCATAGCTAATTTGCATAATTTGCATACTTTCCATGTTCGTCGTGAGAATGGATATGGAATTGAGGAGTTAAAGAGCATGAACAGTCTAGAAGGTACGCTACACATTTCTAAACTCGAAAATTCAGCCGATGCAAAGGCTGCAGAGCTCAAACAAAAGGAAGGCATTACTAAGTTGATACTTGAATGGAGCAAGGAGGTAGCCAATTCACAAGATCAAACAGAGCAAGAAACTGTCCTTGAAGATCTTGAACCTTATCAAAGTCTGCGAGAGCTCCACATACATCAGTACAAAGGAAGTAGACTTTCAAGTTGGATGGGGAATGGAATGCTCGAGAACTTATACAAGCTCTCCTTAAATCATTGTGCAAGCTGTAGAATTCTCTCTCTTGGCCCATTACCGCGCCTCGGGGAGCTTTTCATTAAAGGAATGCTAGAGTTGGCTGAATGGCCAGAGACACTATATTCTTCTCTCACGAGAGTAACGATTAGTAAGTGTCCACAGTTGCGGGAGCTTCCACGCATCTTCCCAAACGTCAGGGTCATGAAAATCAAGCACTGTGATGCTCTGAAGGCTCTACCAGTGATGCCAACTGTGGAGTTTTTGTTTCTCAGCAACAATGCCTTGCTAGAAGAATGGAGAGAGGTATCTGTCTTTATAAGAAATCATGGAGGTCAAGATGAATATATACAGCAAGTTTCATTCATGAAACTTCTCGAGTTGAGTATTGTCAATTGTCCAAGGCTGCAGGGCATGCCACAAATCTTTTTTCCTCAGAAACTGCAGATAAGTGGGTGCCCTTTACTAAGGACACTCCCACAGCACAACCGACGTCTTCAGTGTCTGGAAATAGACAAATGCAATGGTTCAAGCTTGATAGAGGCAATACAGAGTACAGGCTCCTTATACTCGCTGATAATTTCTAATATAGCCAACCTTGCCTCGTTACCAAAATTGCCACATCTTCCTCAACTGAAATCTTTGTACATCCACAACTGCCAGGATCTTGTTTGTTTGTCTCGTGAAGATAGCTCACTACAAAACCTCACTTCCCTGAAGTTTCTGTCTGTTTCAGGATGTCAAAAGCTGATGGTGTTTTCAGAAGAAGACCTTCCTACATCACTTGAATGCTTGAGTATCGAAAACTGTTTCAAGCTGCAATCCTTTCCTACAAGAAACTATCTAGCAAGCCTCACATCCCTTAAAGACCTGTACCTGGAGGACTGCCCCATACTTGAATCATTGCCAGAAGACGGACTTCCCATCTCCCTCCAGCATATACGCATTCGAGGATGCTCTCTACTCACACAACAATGCAACAAGGAAGTAGGAGGCAAGTATTGGCAAATGATCAGCCATGTTGCGGATTTGGAACTTGATTCTATCATGAATCATGAACCAAAACCATCTCTTGGTCCAAGTAAAGGTTATCTTACTTGCTTTACAGGCAAATAAAGCTTCTCTGCAAATTAAACAAGCCAATATACATAAACTTAAGGGAATGGTGAACTCTAAAGAGACACATTACATACCTTATCTGCAGCACTATTCAGTCTTTACTGTAATGGTAGATATAATATACTCCCTTGTATTTTTCTTCTTTTATTTAACAAATGCTCCAATAATAGAAATTAATACAGCAAACTTAATCTTCTTAGATCTTTGATACACTAATCAAACGAATATTATTCACAGATGCCATTATTACAACTACAAAAATTGCGAAATATATAGAGAATGTTTGAGTAGCCAAAACTTACTGTACTATTTTAGAGGAAAGAGAACAAATTTGTATACAAACATATTAAATTCAAAATAGTTCAACAATTTTCACGAAACTCATCAGTGTCATCACCATTAAACGACAGTTTCCTCACTTTTCTTTCTTTCTTTCTTTTTTTTTTTATTTTTTATTTTTTATTTTTTTACATGAAATTTTAGTAAAAGAGAAATGAATTGGGATTTTACTTGATTTCCATTTGTAAGAGTTGAACTCGTAGTAAAGCAATGTAGTACAGCCAATGAGACATATAAATTCAACACCAAGTAGAACATCTCAATGTAAAATCTTGCAATGGCAGGTAAACTTCTTAGACAAAAACTTTGTGATACTTCGAGAGGATCTCCAAGTTCTTAACTTTTGACAAGTTTGACCTCAATAAGTTCAGAATCTCTCACATTTTCTCAGCGGCATTTTCACAAACACTTGGTGTACATCAGAAAAATTTAGGCTCTTTTTCACCTATAAATATTTGAATCTTCATCTCATCTAAATTAGTTTCTAAGATTTGAACCTTCATCTCACCTATAATTTTCTGGGTAGGATTTGAATCTTCATTTCACCAATAACTAACTTTTGGGTATAAATATTTGAAACTTCTATCTCTCATTGTAATACGTAGTACAAGAAATAAATAGATTGAAGTAGAACATACATCGGTAATGGTCTAATGGAGCAATAAAGATACTAATCTCAACGAGCTTTCGAGTGAGGAGGCGTGCTAGAGTATATAACACCCCTTTAAGGAGTGTTTTCGGGCTCTAGCAACTGGAGACGAGAATGTCTCTAGGAAAGAGTAACATATAAATTAGAATAGATGTAAATATTTTTCAAAAAAAAAAAAAGAATAGACGTAAATAAAAATAAAAGAAAAATAAAATGGTATTAAAAAAAAAAAAAAAAAAAAAAAGTTCATGTGAGACTAGGGATGGCAATGGGTCGGGTCCACTGAGACCAAGACCCAGCCTCGAAATTTCAAAGGTAAATCCAGATCCAACCCAAACCCACTGGGTCTAAAAAAATAGACCCGGAGCCAGATCTATCGGGTCTAGCGAGTCTCTGGTCTAAAACGGGTCTAACTAGGATTTTTATTAATTTTATAACTTTGTATATATATTATAAATTTATAATTATACTACTGCTTCAAAATAATTAAAGACGCATTAAAAAAAATGTGTTCATATTTTTGACACACAAATAATTTGTTCATTAAAAAGTAAAGAAAAAAAAGAGCGTACTACGCAAAAAACTTAATTTCTTGGTTGCTTGCCGTTTTATTTGCTCACTTTCACTAAAGTCTATCTTCTCAACCTCTAATTACGTAGTATATTAAGTGATTTTTTTTAAAATATTATAACCAATACGAGTGTATATTTATTATTTATAAAAAATAAAAATAAAAAATGGGTCCATGGGTCGGGTTTAGGTCACAATTTTTGGACCCAGATCCAGATCCCACCCAGACCCATCGGGTCTAAAATTTAAGGACCCAGACCCTAAAATATAGGTCAGGTCCATCCGGGTCTGGGTAGGGTCCAGGACCCATTGCCACCACTACATGTGACTCCAAGAGAGAGAAAGAATCCAAGGGAAAGAAAGAAAGGGAAAAAAAAAAAGTCAGCTCTCATTATCAATTGAAGCACTAAAAAGAAGGAAAAAATAGCCAAAAAAATTCCATATTTTCGGTAGCAAGAGGATCGATACATTCATCAATTTTTTGAAGATGGAAGAGGAGGAGGAGGAGGAGGAGCATCAAACCACAGAGCAAGGATGAAGCTTTCAACTACATCTTGTAAATTATAGTATATATTTGACTTTATTTTTTAGGGAATTGACATCCTAAATTGTAGATCTATAATAATGAAAATTGTATTAGTCATTGAAATCCGTGACCGGGAAGAAATACATGTAGTTGAGGTGAAATTATGTATATGTACTTTGAATTATATTCTTCTTTTGTAGAGATCTAATTGTGAATTGAACAATTATATTTTTATTTTGTGAAGATCTAATAGTAAAGATAAAAACGGATAACGAATTAAATTACGATTGACTTAGTGCTCAGTATTGATCATCGAGAACAAATATATATTCTTCTTTTGTGGAGATCTAGTTGTGAAAGTAAGATTGCGTAATGAATTAAACTGTGATTGATTTGACGCTCAATGTTGGTCTACAATTGATGTTTGTTGGTATGAATTTGGTTAATGTATATTGGTATAAATATGTACTCAAAGTATTTTGAGCTTTAAGGTGCTAGGTGTATGTAATTTTATAAAAATTTAATTATTTAATTGTGGAATAATTAGTGGTGATAAGAATACAATATGATGGTTAATTACTACTCCGTATTGGTTAAAATTGTAGTTGGTGTTTACTTATGATGTTATTGAAAAAAAATAATTAGAAATATAAGAAATTTCAAAGTAGTGTTTTCATGTCTTATAAACCAAAACTTATGTACAAGCATGTGTTTATGTTGGGGATCGATGAATTGAACAATTATATTCTTTTTTTGTGGAGATCTAATTGTGAAGGTAAATTGCGTAATGAATTAAATTGTGATTGACTTGATGCTTGGCGTTCGTCTACAATTGATGTTTGGTTTTACAAATTAAAAGGTATATATTTGTTATATGTTGGTATAAACATGTAATCAAAGTACTTTAATATAATATTTTGAGCTTTAAGTATAATGTATTAATTTTTCGTAATTGAGACAATATAATGTGTATTGTATGCATAATAATATAATTGTGTGAAAAATGATATCCTCTTTGTTTCAAAATAAATGTCCCATATGACTTTCTTTGTGCTATTCACAAAATTCACGTTGACCAATGTTAGTAATTGATATATAAGAAAAAAAAATATAATTACTCCGTGTATAGGTACTTGTTAGAACCGTCTTAATTTTCTAGATATCAATTTTCTTCAATTTATATTTACTAAATATCAAAGACATTATTTATCAAAGTTTTGTGTTTTCATATATGTGCTTAATTTGATTGGGACATTTATTTAAAATAGAGGGAGCATATATTCAGGCGAAAATGCAAATATTATAGATGGATATATAATTATAATTTGGGTTTGGACTTTGGATTATAATCGTTTTATAACATGTCGTGATACATTTTATGTTACAGGTTTGTTTATTGAGCGTGAATGTGGATCCCAAACTACTAGTTTAGGATCTGTGATTTCATAGGCATCCTTTTTCCGATTTCTATACATCACAAGTTTTGTGACATTATTCCAAAACGTCTGTACAACGGACATCAACACTTATTAGTCACGTACTATTATATGGGGGGGGGGGGGGAGGGGGAGACTTGTGTACACACCTTTTCACACATTGGCGGTGCAAAGTGAGAAAGGTTGCAATTAATTTAGAACAAAAGAATATGATAAGTGTGGAGATAATCTTTAAACAAAGGAAGTATTGTGAAAATTGTATAGTACACCAGGGTGTACCATGCTCCTGGTACACCTAGTGTTAAATGATGTGTTTTTAACATTTCATTTGCAAGCTGTCAGTTTGTTATTTAAAAAAAAAAAAATCAATCTCTTCCACAATTCATGGAATTCAACGTGATATTTTCCATTTTTACATAACTTTCAAAATTAAATTTCACCATATATATTTCTATTTCGAATTAAGAGAGAATAAAGTTTATAAAGAATTTTGTAGAGAGAAAAATACAGAGCAAATTATGATAACATTGTAATCGATGGATCGGAGAAGGTAATTTGATTTTATTTGTTATGATTTCAATTTCAAAATTTTGCTTGTTAGGTTGATTATATTTCGTTATTATTTTGCACGATTATTATAAAATATCGTTGTTTTTTATTTCAATTTTGATATTTATGAATTTGAGATCCATATGACAAAGGTTGAAGATGATGTTCTTTTATTTTGTCAAAGGTTGAAGATGATTTTCTTTTATTTTGTCAAAGGTTGAAGATGATGTTCTTTATATTTTGTCAAATGTTGAAGATGGTGTTCCTTATAAATTGTACTTATGTTCGTCATTATAGTTATTGAACAATTATATGAATGTTCTTTATTTTTATCCTTTATGTTCTTTGCTTCGATGTTCTTTGATTTATTCTGTATTTTTAAATAATATATCATTTATTAATTCTATATATTTTTTTATAATATTAATAATCACTAACTACGTATATATATTTTTTAAATCAGGATCGTGAAGGTTGATGACGATATTCTTTTGAGATCTCCTCTATTGATTATTGTTTTTCAGATCTAAAGAACATCCGTAATATTATTAAAGAACATGATAATATTATGTAATGAACATAACTTATATATATACCTACCACGATCCAAAGACAAAATTCAAAGAACATTTCACAATAAGCAATGAACATTATGTGACGATAAAAGTACATTGCAATTACAATAATAAAAAAAAAACATAATTAAAATAAACTATAAAAAAATCTAATAAAAATCATTATATGATATAATTATGGACATAAGGAAAAAGATATAGTTTTAAAAGGTAATTGTACATTACAAAAAACTATAAAGTACATCATGTTTTCTAATAGAGAACATTATTAAATCACATATAGAACATCACAAAAAATTTATAAATACCATCCCTAAAATGAATATTGTAACTATATATATTAAAGGTGAAAAATATGAACGAAATTAAAAAAAAATTGAAAACCAAAATTTTGAAAACGAAATTTTATAAATTTAAATTTTGAAATTTAAAAACAAAATCTTAAGTTATTCATAGGTGAAATAATTTTAGAGAATAAAAATTATTTTTTTTACAAAGAACATTATAGTCATATAAAGAGCGTCAAAAAAAGTACACAGAACAATCATTAAAATAAATATAATAATTAATTTTTTTTAAAAAAATTGGTGAACAATATGAAATATATATATATATATATTTAAAGAAAGGGAACTAATTATAATATTTTGGATAATAACATTTTGAAATTTAAATTAAAATTTAAAAATTTAAAATTAGAAATTCAAAATCCAGGTGTACCATGTGCATGGTACATGCATGGTACACCTAGGTGTAGGAACCACGCATTAAAGTATTGTGCACGTTTGGGATTTTTTTGCAAATAAAAGCCATGTTCTTTTCACATTATTCAAATAATTTCAAGTAAAAATAATTAATTAAAGTCGGTAAAATAAGTTATAATCATTTTTTTTAAGAGCAAATATAAAAGAAAAGTAGTAAACACATTTTTTCATAACCAAATATTACCTCCGTTTCTTTTTTATTGACACGTATTACTTTTTAGGAAGTATTTTTTTAGTTGATACATACGTTTATTTTAGGGTAAATTTTTTATCTTGCATTTACAAGGTACACCACTTGCTTTTTCATTCTCTCTCACTCTCTCTCCTCTGCTTAATATATGTGACTAAATCAAACGCGTTAAGTAAATAGAAACGGAGAAAGTATAATTTTAGTTTAGCAAATATAAGGTGAAGAGAATAAGGTCATACACACGGATTCTATATTACTCATCAGCAAGTACTAGTTGTTTCAATATACTTTGTTCAGGACACAATAACACATTGAAATGTTTTTAATTAATGCATTATTTTGTCCCCATGCCATTTTTTTTTTGTTGAAAAATGACCCTTAATATCTTTACTTTCATATCAATAAGACAATAACTAATTGACTATATCCTAAAAGACACACCAGCAATGACACGTGTCATCTTCAGGTGTGGGTTTTTTTTTTTTTTTTTTTTAAATATCTATAATATAATTGTAACATTTTAGGCAGTAAATAAGTTAGCTTTGATGATACAATTTATTTTGATTTTCATGTACTATTTAACTCATTATAATTTCCTTAATTATATTTTAAGTTTTTAACTAATATACTCCATACAATTTCCACTTTACATAAAAATATTTTTGTAAAAAACAAAATTCGGTTAAGATAATTTTTTATGATAAAAAATTATTGTCTTTTGTTATGAATTATGATGAAAGTTTAAGTATCTTATTAAAAGAAATATACATAATAAGTATCTTATTAAAAGAAATATACATAATATTAGCAATATTATTTTCGGATTAAGCAAGTATTTGTGATTTTGACTTGCCAATTTTTGTTTTTAATATATATTTTTATTTCCCTTTATTTATCTCTTCTACGACTATATTTTAAAGGCAAAACCAAAATGACATGTCTTATTCTGGTTAAAAAAATTTCCTTCAACAGTTTAGTTTAGTTTAGTTTTTTTTTTTTTTTTTTTTTTTTTTTTTTTTTGGTGCCAAATTTTCTTAAAGAATATATATTACTATATAATAATAATACTTCCTTCCTATTTGGTAGGTATATTCCATTTATATACATCTAACAAAAATATTATTTTTATAATTTAATACTTCGTAGTTCGTACTATGCAATAATATTTTTCCTATTGTTAACTTTGTGATGTAATCCAATTTTCTATTAGATGTACATGTAATACTCCGATCCCTCTGTTTTTAATTTGTTTTTTTTTTTAACTTTAATACTCTATTGGTTTTCTTTAGTATTAATTTTCTTTGTTTTCTTTCTTTTTTTTTAAATTACAAATTTTTTATCTTATTTTGCAAAATATAAATTTTTGTAATTATATGTAGTGTTAAACTAATGATAAGTAATAAAATTTACCGTGCTTGACACAGGATCTAACCTAGTTAGTAGAAATTGTAACAATTAAATCCGTAGTAATCTATTCATTAAAATGAATCAAATGATATGTTTTATTTATTGGGAGTAATTAAATAATTTTCTCACCTTATAAATAAGGATTTTTTTGACTTTTACGACAAAAAAAAAAAATCACAAAATTATTTTTTACTACCAAAAATTTTAAAAGTTTTATTTTACCAAAAAAAAAAATTGTTTTTTTACCACATGCCGTCAAATACCTAACAAAATATTTTAAATTCTTCGATTTTCGTGCCAAAACATCATCTTAATGGGTTTTGGGGTGCATTTTGGCCCTTATAGATCCAATTTGAGGTCAGAATTGACAAAAAAATAATCAGAAATGCTTCTTTTTGCTTTTTAAAAAAACCTCTGCTTGCGTGAAACACACAAAACAAGGCATTTACGATCATCTTTTGTCAATTCTGACTTCAAATTGGATCCATAGGGCCAAAATGCCCCCTAAACAATGAAAAACATGTTTTGCGCACAAAAATAAAAGAATTTTTTTAAAACCGTTAAATTTAACGGTTTTCTTGACGGTAGGTGGCAAAAAACAATTTTTAGAAATTTTTTTGGTGGTAAAATAAAACTTTTAAAATATTTGGTAGTAAAAAACAATTTCGTGATTTTTTTTTTTTTTTTTTGTAGTAAATGGAGCCCTTTCCCTAAATAATGTTGGGAAATTATCTAATTCCCAAATTACAACTACTCTTTTTTTAATTCCCTTCATACTGTCCACGTCAGTTAAGGAAAACAAACCGTTTTTTTTTCTCGGTCCAGCAACAAACTGCTACTTCAAGTAGCGGTGTTATGAGAATAAACCGCTACTTGAAGTAGCGGTTTTAATTTTGTAAACCGCTACTTGAAGTAGCGGTTTTAATTTTGTAAACCGCTACTTGAAGTAGCGGTTTTCCTCAAAACACCGCTACTTCAAGTAGCGGTGTTATGAGAATAAACCGCTACTTGAAGTAGCGGTTTTAATTTTGTAAACCGCTACTTGAAGTAGCGGTTTTCCTCAAAACACTGCTACTTCAAGTAGCGGTTTTCCTCAAAACACCAACAACCCCAATTTGATGAAAATTTGTTTAAATATAAACCGCTACCTCAAGTAGCGGTTTCTAATAAGTAAACCGCTACTTGAAGTAGCGGTTTTCCTCAAAACACCAACAACCCCATTTTGATGAAAATTTGTTTAAATATAAACTGCTACCTCAAGTAGCAGTTTCTAATAAGTAAACCGCTACTTCAAGTAGCGGTTTTTAGTAGCACACCGCTACTTGAAGTAGCGGTTTTCTAATAAACCCGTTTTTAAAAAAATTCCCACTGAACCGGTGACATGGACGGTATGGTGGGAATTAAAAAAAGAGTAGCTGTAATTTGGGAATTAGATAATTTCCCAACATTATTTAGGGAAAGGGCTCTAGTAAATGTCAAAAAATCCTAGTATAAATAATGCCAAAAATTCAAATGAAAAAAAAACTTTTAGAAATTAAACACAGAGCGTATATTAATTATTAAA
Organism: Chenopodium album; assembly: GCF_948465745.1. NCBI lineage: Eukaryota > Viridiplantae > Streptophyta > Magnoliopsida > Caryophyllales > Amaranthaceae > Chenopodium > Chenopodium album. Next base: position 71,117,714 of record NC_137840.1, read on the forward strand.
CATAGGCTTTGTTAGCTTTTTTTTAAAAAAACCATGGAAATCAATTAATTAATAATAGTCAAATACAACCAAGGAGCCAAAATTCCAGATTAGATCCACTAATCTGCTAGCTCCATCAGCAATCCAAGAAAAAGCATAAAAGGGAACATAAGTTTGCAAGATAGTACTTAGGCTACCATTACATGTCATAACAGGAATAAAAAGACTAATGCTAGAGCAGCATCCCAAAGGCATGTCAAAATCTGGCTTTGTTAGCTGATTAGCTGTTACAAACTAGCAGAACAAAAGGCAATAAAAAAGCTTGTAAGTTGCATACTTTGGGCCTCTTGATTGTTGGTGGTGGAGACCATCACTCAATAATGGAAGTGCAACATAAAATCAAAATTACATACGGAGTACTATACTTGTATATGCTACATTGTCACCTTACATGGCTTACAATTATTGGTACTCCGTAGTATTGAAGTACTGTAGTTAGTATCATTATTTAAGTAAAAATCCTTCAAAAATTCACAACTTTACTTGTAATTTCTTTGAAGAAGACATTTTGTGTACTAATATAATGTACTTTAGCATGATTATTAAATACTTCGTATTGTACAGTACACAAGTACATAACCACCAAATCATCAAAGACTGTCGGTAAACTAAGCCATCACATTGTTATATTCTAATGAAGTAGGAATGTTCTGAAATAATTTATTTAAACACAATAATAAATCATTACACCCATGTCCCATGTACATATTTTGCAAATCTTAGCTCACACAAAAATACTAATTAATTTGATCACAGACTAAATAACCGAACAACACACACACATAAGCAAACAAGCTAGTGTTTGGGTCGGATGATGGCAGCTTTGATGATGAGCCCGGTCTTCCAGTGACCGCCATGTTCAAAGATATCGAAACACACCTCTTTATCAGCTTCATCAGCTTTTGCTTGAAAAGTGCCCAAATTCAGCTCAAACCATTCTCCTTTTGGTTTCATCAACAAGCTGACTTGCCTTAACTTAACTTCATTACCTGGTGCAGTAGTTAATCTCAGCATAAGTGGAAGCTCCCACCCAGATGCGGATTTTGTCAGCTTAACAACGTACACAACCTCATAAGTTACTCCTGGTGAGAGCTCCGACATAGCCAATTTACCTCGCACATCTAGCCAGCACACATAGTTCAGCTTCGCGACTTCAATATTATCATCACTGTCGATTAGCCAACAAAATCACAAATGTAAATAGTCATAAATCTCATAATGCTAGCCTATACATTATTCAGTGTCAGAGCCTTATACATGGTTTTGACACTTGGACACTTCACTTTTAGTTTAAAATCATGAATTTTTTTCACAAAGTAGCCCGAGTCCAAGTAATTTAACATAGTATAGCTTCTCTAAATAATACAGTTATAATTTGAGCCTTAAACACGAAAGTATGCAAGAGAGATTAAAGATAACTTACTCGGTATCTTTGAAGCTATTCCAAGACCAATAACAAGATTGTCCCCAAGTTATAAACAGGAATCGTGCGTATAACATGAAACCACAGCTTCCATCCTTGTTATCTACCCATTTTTTCTGCATATATAACCTTTGTCAGACACAGTGATATTGTAAACATATCAAAACAAGAAGAAAATTGAAAAGAAGGAATAGTATTCTTGGCTAATTAATTTCATACTTTTTCTTTTACATAGGTTTCTAACCTTTCTTTTGTGCTCGAGGAACACTTCCTTTGTCTTTAATAATTTCTTCCCCATCACTTATAACTTAAGTTTTTGACTCATAAGACCGTACCAGTCTATAAACTACATATATAGCAAGCTGCAGGAGTGGTCACTGTTCGAGAAACAACAACTAATCAACACAATTAAGCAATTTGTTCTCTATTCTTCTTCTTATACTTTAACGCCTTAATCCCATAAGTAAGGTCAACTACATGAACCAACTTGAAGACTTCCTAGAAAGTCAACCATCCTAGTACTACTCTCAATCATTGTGGCTCATGTCAGGTGATGTTACAGAAACTTATTTATTAAGTAAAGCAATTAAAAGCACTTTGTTCTCCATTATTAAAGTAAAACGTGTTTACAATTCCCAAGGTGTAAAATGTTTAGAAATTATCTTTTTTCTATTTAGATAATGTAAAATCCATAAATTTTCTATTATAAATAGTTTAACATCCGAGTATAATTCATCTCACAAACCAAAATTAAATATTTTCACACTTCCTCTAAATTTATACCTCAAAAATTTCCACCACCTTTCTTTCACAAATCTGCAGTACAGTTCTTTGGTTTAGCCACCTCTAGTACACTTTCTTGTTCCATATCTGATTGATTCTTTGTTAGGAAGAGACATCAGACCAATGTCTGACCCGATGTCACTTCTGGCAGAGCCTATAATCACAAAAGTAATAGAGTTAGCATATGCCTTCAGCAAGGACAAGTATGATAAACTCTATGGAGTTGAAGGCGAGATTGAAAAGCTGACGAGCAACTTAAGCTCCATTGCAGCAGTGCTTAAGGACGCTGAGCATTGCTGTTCAGATTCAAAATCTGAGCAGCTAGTTGATTGGCAAACGAAGCTTAGAGATGCAGCTCTGGATGCAGAGGATATACTGGAAATTTATTCTGCCGAGGTTGCTATGAGAGAAAAGCAGAGGTATCTTGCCCCACTTGCCTGGATTTCTTCTCGATCAGAAGCTGCAAATATGATCAAGAAGATTGCGGCAAGGATGACATAATCTCCCAAGAAAAGAATAACTTCCATTTCAGGCCCAAGGACTATGGTGGAACAGGATGGACACATGAATCCACTTGGACTGGCCTGCGAGAAATGGATTTTCTAAGGGACACATCAGACATAGTTGGCAGGGAAGAGGAGAAAAATGAGGTTGTTAGATGGTTGCTCTCGGAAGAAGAATCTGACAACGATGGGCGTGTTCCTGTGTTGCCCATCATTGGGATGGGAGGCCTAGGAAAAACAACCCTCGCGCAGCTAGCCTATAATGATGGGAGGGTCTATAAAACGCAAGATGAGTTGTGCCATTTCAAGGTTGCTATGTGGGTTAATGTCTCAGTGGATTCAAGTGTGGATAGGATTCTTAGGGAGATGGTTGAAATCCTCACAGATATGAGGCATGATATGGTTCCTCAGAGTTCAATCAAGTCTCATATCCTGGAAGTCTTGGATGGAAAACATTTCTTGCTTGTTTTAGATGATGTATGGGTTGAGAAATTAGACTGGGAACCACTTCATGATTTCCTCAAGTTATGTCCAAAAGGAAGTAAAGTCTTGGTTACCAGTAGAAATGGCAATGTTGCAAAAATTATGGGCGCAACTCATACACATACCTTGGGACAATTGCCAGAGGAACATTGCTGGGGCCTGTTTGCAAAGCGAGCCTTTCTACCAAATGCGGCATGTTCAAAAGATTTGGAAGAGATAGGGAGAGAAATCATCCGCAGGTGCAATTTCCTCCCTCTAGCAGTGAAGGCAATGGCAGCCCTTTTGCGTGGCAATAATGATGTTAGTCAATGGCAGAAAATCCTGCGAAATGGCATCTGGGAATCAGAGCAATCCAGTCTTGGAAATGGCGGTCCAAACATTCTGCCTGCTCTGAAATTGAGTTATGATCATCTCCCTTCTCAACTCAAGCAGTGTTTTGCATACTGTTATATATTCCCCAAAGGCCATATGTTTGACAAAAATGATCTGGTCAAACTGTGGATAGCTGAAGGTTACATCCAAGAGGAAGCTGGAAGTGATTATTTCAACGAGTTGCTAGCGAGATCCTTCTTTCAGATCTTAGACATTGACAGTCAGGAACAGTTCAAGATGCACGATCTAATTCACGATTTAGCAAAATCTGTCTCAAGTTGCTGTCAGCATGTTGAAGAAAACAAGCCTTGCTCTATAGAACAAACACTGCGGCATGTATCACTTGACTGTAAAGATGTTCAGAAGCCTGCACAAGAGATTCTCAAAGCTAAGAAGTTGCGCACTTTACTGCTACCAATCAGTTACCCCAGAGATTTTGGTCATACCCTTGATAAGATGTTCCATGCATTGAAGTACATGCGGGTTTTAGATCTCAGTTCAAGCAACATAGTTGATCTACCAAAATCAATAGGGGAACTGAAGTTGCTACGGTATCTTGACTTATCAAGAACTGAGATCAGGTTACTACCCAACACCATTTGCAATCTCTCCAATCTGCAAATACTAAAGCTCCTAGGGTGTCTTTGGCTTCTGGAATTGCCAAAGGACCTTGGGAACCTTAGAAATCTCCGATATCTTGAGCTGGATGAGATGTTTTGGTACAAGTGCTCCACATTGCCTCCAGGTATAGGAGGCATAGCTAATTTGCATAATTTGCATACTTTCCATGTTCGTCGTGAGAATGGATATGGAATTGAGGAGTTAAAGAGCATGAACAGTCTAGAAGGTACGCTACACATTTCTAAACTCGAAAATTCAACAGATGCAAAGGCTGCAGAGCTCAAACAAAAGGAAGGCATTACTAAGTTGATACTTGAATGGAGCAAGGAGGTTGCCAATTCACAAGATCAAACAGAGCAAGATACTGTCCTTGAAGATCTTGAACCTTATCAAAGCCTGCAAGAGCTCCACATACATCAGTACAAAGGAAGCAGACTTTCAAGTTGGATGGGGAATGGAATGCTCGAGAACTTATACAAGCTCTCCTTAAATCATTGTGCAAGCTGTAGAATTCTCTCTCTTGGCCCATTACCGCGCCTCGGGGAGCTTTTCATTAAAGGAATGCTAGAGTTGGCTGAATGGCCAGAGACACTATATCCTTCTCTCACGAGAGTAACGATTAGTAAGTGTCCACAGTTGCGGGAGCTTCCACGCATCTTCCCAAACCTCAGGGTCATGAAAATCAAGCACTGTGATGCTCTGAAGGCTCTACCAGTGATGCCAACTGTGGAGTTTTTGTTTCTCAGCAACAATGCCTTGCTAGAAGAATGGAGAGAGGTATCTGTCTTTATAAGAAATCATGGAGGTCAAGATGAATATATACAGCAAGTTTCATTCATGAAACTTCTCGAGTTGAGTATTGTCAATTGTCCAAGGCTGCAGGGCATGCCACAAATCTTTTTTCCTCAGAAACTGCAGATAAGTGGGTGCCCTTTACTAAGGACACTCCCACAGCTCAACCAACGTCTTCAGTGTCTGGAAATAGACAACTGCAATGGTTCAAGCTTGATAGAGGCAATACAGAGTACAGGCTCCTTATACTCGCTGATAATTTCTAATATAGCCAACCTTGCCTCGTTACCAAAATTGCCACATCTTCCTCAACTGAAATCTTTGTACATCCACAACTGCCAGGATCTTGTTTGTTTGTCTCGTGAAGATAGCTCACTGCAAAACCTCACTTCCCTGAAGTTTCTGTCTGTTTCAGGATGTCAAAAGCTGGTGGTGTTTTCAGAAGAAGACCTTCCAACATCACTTGAATGCTTGAGTATCGAAAACTGTTTCAAGCTGCAATCCTTTCCTACAAGAAACTATCTAGCAAGCCTCACATCCCTTAAAGACCTGTACCTGGAGGACTGCCCCATACTTGAATCATTGCCAGAAGACGGACTTCCCATCTCCCTCCAGCATCTACGCATTCGAGGATGCTCTCTACTCACACAACAATGCAACAAGGAAGTAGGAGGCAAGTATTGGCAAATGATCAGCCATGTTGCGGATTTGGAACTTGATTCTATCATGAATCATGAACCAAAACCATCTCTTGGTCCAAGTAAAGGTTATCTTACTTGCTTTACAGGCAAATAAAGCTTCTCTGCAAATTAAACAAGCCAATATACATAAACTTAAGGGAATGGTGAACTCTAAAGAGACACATTACATACCTTGTCTGCAGCACTATACAGTCAATCTACTTCATTTATGCTCATTTAGATATAAAATAAGAAGACATACATATTGTTGTATTGCACAGTCATTACTGTAATGGTAGATATAATATACTCCCTTGTATTCTTCTTCTTTTATTTAACAAATGCTCCAATAATAGAAATTAATACAGCAAACTTCATCTTCTTAGATCTTTGATAGACTAATCAAACGAATGTTATTCACAGCATGCCATTATTACAACTACAAAAATTGCGAAATATATAGAGAATGTCTGAGTAGCCAAAACTTACTGTACTATTTTAGAGGAAAGAAAACAAATTTGTATACAAACATATTAAATTCAAAATAGTTCAACAATTTTCACTAAACTCATCAGTGTCATCACCATTAAACAACAGTTCCCTCACTTTTATTTTATTTATTTTTATTTTTTTTTGACATAAAAACATATTAAAACTACGTAGTAAAAAAAGTTCAATAATTTTCACTTAACTCATCACCATTAGACGATTGTTCCCTCACTTTGGGTAGCCGCTCTGAGTAGCTCCACATTGATTGAACACAAATGTTATCTAGATATAAATTTTGGCTGCCAATTATGTGAAAGGTTTCATCAAATTTATCATAAACTCGAGACACACGATGACATAGGACTACTAAATCTCGACAATTGGCCTACAAAACCCTTACTTCATCCATCATTCAGGGTTTAATATTTACACAGATAAATTGTCACCGGTCTTGAGCTTCGTGCATTAGCCCATCCTTCCTTAATATCAAGTTCATTACAGTTTCTCCATTGGGTTATATTTTTGTTTTTTATTTTTTTGACATGAACTGTTAGAAAAAGAGAAATGAATTGGGATTTTACTTAATTTCCATTTGTTAGAGTTGAACTAATAGTTTACCGATGTAGTACAGCCAATTAGCCAATATAGTTCAACCCCATTTGGATCATCTCAATGTAAAATCTTGCAATGGCAAGGAAACTTCTAATGCAAAAACCTTGTAATATTTTGAGAACCATGAGAGGTTCAGATCTCCAAGCTCTTAACTTTTAACAAGGTTGACCTCAATAAATTCAGAATCTCTCACATTTTCTCAGCAGCATTTTCACAAACACTTGGTGTACATCTTAAAAAATGTAGGACTCCTCTCCTCATTTTCACCTATAACTATTTCAATCTTCATCTCCTAAATTAGTTTCTAAGATTTGAATCTTCATCTCACCTATAATTTTCTGGGTAAAAAGATTTGAATCTTCATTCCAACAATATATAGATAGAAATAGAACATACATCAGTAATGGAGCAATTAAACTTAAAGGATGAATCTTTGTCAAATTTTCTCTGTGGCATTTTCACAAACAGTTGGTATACATGTAAAAAGTTGGTACTTCTTTTACCTCCATTGGATATTAAATATTGTGAGATAATAGGTTGAAGCATCAAATTTCTAAGTAATAACAAAGATTAATAGATGGATAGAGAACAAACCTCAGAAATCTGGAGAGCGGCTAATGATGTAGCCTCCATAAAGGCTGATTATGCGCCACCATCGGAGGAGGAAGTATGGAATTCTCTTACTCCTAACCAAATGTAAATAGTGGGTCTTGAATTTGTGACATTAACTGATTGTTGGCTGCTGGAGGTTTAATTTAATTGGCTATATTGACTAGCTGAATGTATTAGCTGTCGGACCATTGTCTATTTAGAAATTTGTTTGGTGAAATTAAATATTGGTTGTTGGCCGTAAGAACATAAAATGATGATTAAGGAGATTAATTATAAACTATGAATTATTTGATTATTAATTTTGAATGGTGAACTATCTCATTACGGAGTATTGATTATAAAAAATAATTTATTTAGTTATTGATTATTTAATGATAATAAGAAGTAAAAAAAAAGTCATTTAACATGTAAAACCCAAAAGCCAAAATGAAAAATTTTGCTTTTGGCTTAAATGTTGTTTTAACATTGTAAAAAAAAAAAAAAGTCATTTCGTATAACTATATTGTCCCATTAGCTTTTTCATTTGGCAAAAGCTAACGAACGCTCCAAGGGCGTTGGATAAGCTGGCTAAAAGTAAAAAGATTAAATTAAAATGAACATTAATTACACCGATCGAGGCGTGATTTTGTCATGCTTTTCCAAATTAATACCATTTTAGGCAATATTTTTAATGTTTATCCAACGCCCTGGGAGTGTTCATTAACAAGATCCTTTTCATTTTGGCTTTAAAGGTAGCTTTTCAACCATTAAAAGATGAATAATTAAACATGTTTATGACTGTTTGACCACATAAAAAATCAAAAATCAACCAAAAAAAACCTCTTAAAAGCCATTTATTGAACATAACAAAATTAGAAATATGAAATTAAATTGCTAAACCCTTGTACACCCTGAGCATTCAAAGTTTCAAACTAACACTTTGTGATGTATGCAGATGGAGCTATGCTATGTTATGCTTGAAAAGTGAAGACTACTATGTATTCAACAGCTTATCTCCACAATTATGTGGTAATCAAAATCTGATGTGATAGCACTGCACTTAACCAACTCAACTAACTTAAATAACAATATATTTGCACATAAGCATGCTAATACCACTTCCAATATATTCCATCAACTTTGGATTGCATAACAACTAAACATACAAATATACTCTATTATATAATCAAATTAAAGGCATAGATCTTATCTTACTCTAGCTTTAAAAATAATATACTCGTATATAAAAATCAATTTCTTTCACATCAATAAAATTTTCTTTTCAAATTTTTCTTGAGGAATTGGATTCCAACAAACTTATTCCTATATTGACTTAACATAAATAAGAAATATATATGGGAATGATACCAATTGCATCACCCAAAGCATTTGAGCCAACTCTTAATTAACTATTGATTTGAAGTATGAAAATAAATACTCTCTTTGTAAAGGTATTGTGGTTAGAAACTATTTGATAGAAACTAAATAAAAGTAGGGCTAGCTTGGGAATGAATTTATTGTTTTTCTAAGGAGAAGTAGTGAAAGAAACTTGGAGATTAATTTACAATAGATTGATGGTCCGTTCACATTAACTTAATTAATATTCAGTTCAGTTCAGCTCCAATCAGTTCAATACATTTCAGTTCAGCTCCAATCAGTTCTGTACAGTTCAGTTCAACTCCTAATTTTTGTCTCTTATAAAATATATATTTCAGCTCAGTTTAGTTTAGTTCAGTTCAGTTCTAACCAGTTCAGTTCAACTCAATTCAATAAATATGAACAGGCTCTAATTCACTCAAATGAGAAATAAAACTTTTGCTAGGGACATATATATAGAAAGAAATGAAAATTTTCCCTAGATACGAAGGGAGTAAAACAAACGTATATTTTATGCCGCCTTCGTTATCAAGAAATCTAATTAGACAGGAAGATGTGTTATATACCTATGTATATGTTAAAGACATTGTATATTTCATGAACATTATAATCTTAATTAAACCATGCATCTCTTGGATTGGAAAGGCGGCTGTAAAACTGACGTTGACATTTGTTATTGGAGATTAACAGCATTCGACTTGTTATTGGTCACGATGTATTAATTTAATATAATCATATTTCTTTGACATAATAATATGCCCTTTAATATTCTTATTTGGAATTGAGATATATCTTTACCAAAAGAAAATGCATAGTGAAGTTTCATTTATCATCTTATTAGATTCTCATATGCATAGCATAACATTGATTTTATGCGATTTTCATAAGATTAATTAGTTTGCGGTATATATGAATATCATAATACTTGTATGTGTGTTATGTATTGAGAGGAATCGCATAATATATTATGATTAGGGTCTGTTCACTTTAACTTAATTTCAGTTCAGTTCAGTTCAGTTCCAATCAGTTCAGTTCAGCTCCTGATTTTCTTCTCTCATAAAATATTTATTTCAGCTCTATTCAATTCATTTCAGTTCAGCTTCAATCAGATCAGTTCAGTTCAATTCAAATCAGTTCAGTAAATATGAACAGGATATTAAAAACAAATATTTGTAACATACATAAGTATTTAATTAACTAGAATAATTTCATTTAACATGGAGAAAATTATACTACCTCCGTTACATATTATTTGCAACGATTTGATATAAAGTAGAGAGGAAAAATGTCTAATCGTTGTACATAATATGTAACGGAAGTAGTAGATTTATTTGGACAACGATTGAGTTATAAGCCTTAAAATTCAAGAGGACCCAACGATAATGTACTGTTGTCAACATACCACTGTACTGAGTTATTTGCACAGTTAGATGGTACGGTGCACATAATTGTACTGATTACAAAACATAATAAAACCGAAAAAAGAAAAACAAAAAATGAAGCCGAATTACATTCGCGTGGTGGTGTTACATCATATTATTGTTCATTTGTTCCTGCATTTGTTATGCTACAAGCACGGTTTTTGCTATTTCAGGAAAGAATGCATTTCTAAATCATCATGGTTCCATGAAGCTAATCAATAATAATAATGATGGTTTTATAAATATAATTATTGTCTATATTTAGTGTGGTCTTATCCCTCTCTAATAGTAGGGGTGGCAATTCAAGTGGACGAGTCAGATTCGAGTTAGACTTGAGTCAATTTCAGATTGTGTTAAGAAACCATCAAGAATAGTGTAAAACTTATAAGGGTTATTCAAGTTCGGTTTAGGTTGGATTCAAGTTTCTCTAGTAACTTATGGTCGAGTCGGGAATTGTCAACCATGCTCCCTAAAAGTCAATACATTCAATTTGTGTACGGGTAGGGGCTGACCTTTGTTTGGGCTGGCTAGGGCCCGGCACCCCTAAGTATTTTGGAGTTGTTCATTATAAGTAATTTGATGTCTATTTATTGCATGTAAAACGTTGTGGCAAAGTGGTTTTATACTGTTATTTTTGAACAAAGGTTAAGGGATTAAACCTTGACCCCTCCTAACTTTTTGGCCTAAGATCCGCCACTGTGTTTAAATACATAATACAATGAGATCCCTTCGATGTCTAGTCGTGAGTCTACATGGTAACATGTTTGGTTATTGAAAGAAAAATTATACTCTATATAGAAAAGACATGTTAGGCGCGTGAGAGTCAAACTTGAGTCTCTCATCTGAAATAAAGGTTTAAAGACTTGGCGAACTTCCACAAGTATTCTTTTTTAAAATAGTCATTACAAATGTGGTTCCATTCAAACCGATAAGATAAGAAAGATCAAATAGAAAACTTAGAATGTGGTGGGCAAAATTATAGCCCCCTCAAGTAGTATAATGATTCAACAAACTCTAAATACCAAATGTGGCTTATGATTAGATGAGAGTGGTCGATCGCGTGACTTTGGCATGATATGGTATTAGATTTTGTTGTTTATTAAGAAGATCTGTCCATGTCAGAAATTAACCTCTTTTTTTTTTTTTTTTTGGCCATATTTATAGGCTTCCACGTATTGGAGGATTTATAAAATATGATCAACCCACGTGGATTAGCAACAATTAACGATAATATAATCTACAAGAGTGCATATGTAATTATCAAAACATGTACTTAAAGTGATTATCATCATCAAAATCAAGAATTAGAAGACCACCCCATTTCAATTTGGACCACCATAACTACTCTTTCACATCACATTCCTATGTTAGTTTAAGTAGTTTTTATATAAACTTCACAAACTCATAAACTCTTAGGCGTGTAATAAATATTGTAAGGCGGGTGTAAAATTACAATATAGTTTGAAAAATGATTAAAAGTCACTTTGATGTACCTAATAAAATAAAAGTCATCATATCTATATTTTATGACAAAATGAAGTTTCTCTTAATCAATATAAGAGTTTGTTTTCATTTACAGAACTGATTGGAACTGGATTGAACTAAATTGATTATTTTATGAGAGAAGGAAATTAAGAATTAAACTGACTGATTGAAGCTAAACTGAATTGAATTGAACTAAAATTAAGATGAAGAGAACAAGCTCTAAGGGTAGATAACTATCATTGAAATTTAAATTTTATTGCACAAAGATAAACAAAAACAGGTTTAAAATCACTCCAAACTAGTTAATTAGGTGCCTTAATATATTGTATGATAGAGTTAAATAGTGTACACCCTAGACATATACAGCAAAGTTAAATCATTAGGGTACCCCAAACACACACAAAAAACTTTCATTAACTTTTTCTGTAATAGAATGCATGATTTAATTCAAGAAAATATTCATTTTGAGTGCCTAAGTTGTTCCATTTTGCACCTAAAAAAATTACTCAACGTGAATATATATACCAACTTGCCATCTTAATTTGTTAATTAAAGTTAAATTTTTTTTATCTAATCTTTTTTTTTTTTTTTGGGGTGCAAATAAGAATCTTTCTTTCTTTATTATTTATATATGTACTTAAACTTTTGTGTGATCGATCAAATCTTGCTAACATCAATTTCTCGTGACTTTCTTAATAAAAAAAAAAGTATGATTTTTTGTATTATTAGGGTGTTGATACCACTAATCCACGCACCGTCTCAACATGAATATTTTTTATTAGATAATAGCATCCTTAACGACAATTGGAATATGCTCTAAGCTAAGATCTAACAAGAGGCATTTCGTCCAATGGCAGAACCCCGCGAATCACATGGTGCTCCTCCATATAAATTTAATTTGTACACATCATTTAATTAAGCAAGCAATTTATAAATTAGTATAGTAGTTTAAGGTTTAAGCCAAAATAGATTTGTGTAGTTAATTTAGTTGAAATTACTTGATAATCTTATTAATAACATTGATGTAGTTTATTACTTTTTCAAAAGTGGACATCACATAAGATATTCAATACAAAAGTCCAAGTACTCAAAAATAATTTGAACCGATATGTATAGTACTATCGGTTCAAGTACATATCCACTCCATACACGAGATCAATGCTACCTCAGTAATCACTAGTTTCCGAGCATTATTATTAAGTTGGATCCGATCCCCTCCCCCTCCCCCTCCCCCAAGGTGCTCTCTAGTCTCTATCCCCGCCTACTTATCAAGTGTCACGTAGTGGAATCTCATCGTACATGACAATATCACTAACTATCTATAATATGAACATAACATAACATAACATGCATATCTAACCGTAGATTTCTTTCTCTCCTCTACAAATTCCCTCCTTCCTTTCATCTCTTCTCCAACCTTCAATCCCCTCTCTTTCCCTCTCTACTTTCTCTCTCTAAAAAACTTTTCAAAAAATAATAAACATGACAGCGGACACTAAAAAATCCGCAGAAATCCCAGATTGTGAGTACCACCCTAACAGTCCTTCATTAATCACTCCACATCTTTCTACACCAACTCATTCTCTCTATCTCTCGAATCTCGACGATCAAAAGTTCCTTCGATTCTCCATTAAGTACCTTTACTTGTACGAGAAGGGTGTTTGTGTTGAGAGTTTGAAGCTTTCGCTTTCGAGGATTCTGACCGAGTATTACCCTCTAGCCGGGAGGTTGAGAGCTACTACTACTACTACTACTACGACTAGTACTACTACTCATGAAAGTAGTGATTATCAAAAGCTTGAAGTTGAATGTAATGGTGAAGGTGCTTTATTTGCTGAGGCTTTTTTAGATTTATCTGTTGTTGAGTTTTTAGAGTTTTGTGGTAAGCCTAATAAGTCTTGGAGGAAACTTCTTTACAAAGTTGATGCTCTTTGCTTCTTGGATGTTCCTCCTCTTGTTATTCAGGTTTGCATCTCTACTCATTTATCCATTTTTTATATTATAAATTCTTAGTTGTTTTCGGGTATACTTGAGATACTCAGAACTATATATATATATCCAAATTAAATGATTGGAGTATAAAATAACCTAAGTTAACAAAATAAACGTGTTTGTATACTATAAATAGTACTTAAGAACATAGTAGTCGTGTTGATCTTCTGTACGTACAACTCCATAGGTGTGATTCAACAATTGATCTCCAACATATTAAAAGTAGTAATGGAAAAAATTATAAGCCAAAAATTTTAATTTTCAATTTTTGAAAAGCCAAAAAAAAAAAAAAAAAAAAAAAGTAAGAAAAAGGGAAGTAGAAGTGGGGGCATACTCGTAACTAAACAAAAAACGGATAAAAAATGATACAAGTCCACTAATTTGTCCTTTAACTGGTAATTAAACTAAAATAATATAATTTCTATAATGTTAAGTATTTTTTGAAATAATGTGAAAATATTTTCTAATATACTTTAACAAGCGAAAGGAGTTATAACTCATCAACTAGATAAATTAGACGATGTTTTAAGTAAAATATACAAGTATATATATCAATATATGGATGATGATAACGTAAGTTTAATCTTAACTATAAACGCAGTATTACATACTCTATTGAGAAATAACACAAATTAGTACTTCGGATATTGTAAAAGTGAACATTATGAATAATATGTAACAAATAAAGATTCCAGATAACTTTCACACTAATATAAATAATGCAAAAGCTTTCAAATGTAAAGTTATTAGCTATTCTAATTAACATGTATTCCAAGGTTACTAAATTCAACAATTCTAGCTAGGGAATTAGTTCCTTTTCTCTTTTTCGATGGGAGTGGATTTGAGCTGGATTTGGTTAATTAAAAGATTTGTTACAATATCTTGAATTAAATTGAACAAAAATTATAGTACTAGTAGTACGGTGCATAATCTACTCCGTAATTCCTCAATAATTAATTTTGAGTATGTTCACTTCAGCTTAATTTCAGCTCAATTCAGTTCAGTTCACTTCAACTCTTAATTTCCTTCTCTCATAATATATTCATTTCAGCTCAGTTCAGCTTCAATCAGTTCAATTCAGTAAATGTGAACAGGCCGTTAACATTTTAAATTCAAATTCTAAGTTACAAACAAGGGTTAATAGTTTGGCTTAATACAAATATTTTTTTTTTCTTTTAAAAAATGTACGGATTCTACTATATATTAGTACGAATAATGCCATTATATAATTTTATTTTATTTTTTTCGCTTATGCAACTAGCAAATCATACTATTCTTATCTAAGATATTTTACATAATAAACAAAATTCCAAACAATAATGAGCTTTTATGTGCTTTCAATTCATTTTGAATGATGACAACGTCAAAAAAGATTGGTAGGGTTTTTTTTTTTATGAATTTGGAGGTATCGTTCCTCCAAAAACTTACCAAAGAGTGAAAGAACATATACACAAAAAAACATGCTCCAATGATACTAGCTAGGCTTATAATACTTATTAGACTTAAGTTTCATATAATACGTTATTGAAAGCAACCTTTTATTTTGACATGATTATTGATTATTCCTCTATTTCGTTAACTTCATATGTTGCATGTCCATTTTCTCACCTTGTTACTCTCAAATGTCCAAAACATCACATGCTTATATTCTTGCCAAAAACATACACGTACACAAAACCTTTATCATAAAGTCACATACTAAAGTACATTTCAATATGGTTTGGGGCTTTCTTCCCATGCATTATTCCATTTTTTGATTTGATTTTCCAAAACATTGTTGTTTTCATTCAAAATCTCATATAATAATATTCACATTAAACAAAATATTATGTTATGAAATTCTATTTTGGCAACTTATATTCTACAAATAATTTATTTTTAATTAGACACGGATATCTTAATTACTTAATTAGAAGATTAGTAACAGGTGTTTGGAAATGAAAATTGCCCTAAGGGCCTGTTCTCATTTACTAAACTGAGCTGAGCTGAATTGAATTGAATATTTTATGAGAGAAGAAAATTAGGAACTGAACTGAAAAATAAGCTAAAGAGAACAAGCCCTAAGTTATCCACAAATCAATCTAGGTCACATGTGCTTGTCGAATCCTTAATTTGTGTCTTCACTTATATATATGATGTTCATTTTGTGAGGATTTATCTACTAATTGTTTTACTGTAAAACGAGTCTAATCTAACTACTTAAGAATGGATTAAGAGTTTCTACTTTTATAATAGTATGTCAATAATGCAAATTGAATTACATTGACAATTAAGTTATCTAAATAGAATAGTGAAAACACACAAAAGCAATTGAAATAAAACAGGTGAATCGTTACCACACTATCCCCACTACTTGAGCTGAACTTATTGGTAACAAGTTTTGGAAAACGTCAATCACAAACTAGTACTATTTTATCCAAAAAAAAAAATCCTTAACAAATTAAAACGCATACATGCATATTATTACAAAATAATTCATAGCATACATGTAAAGCAACATCTATATGGATCCCTATCTAATTAATCTAAAATATGAATTCTTCATCTTTGTTTCTTTCTTTTTTCTTTTTTTTTTTTCCTTTTTAATTTATGACATAAGACGTAGCACATATGTATGTCAATCATCACTATAGACAAGTATAATCCTTCATTGGCAAAGAACAAAATTTTGAATAATTTTATGATTAGAATTTAATAAAATATATATTTATTCCATTGACAAGTAGTTAAGAATGCTATATAATCCATTTAATTTATTATTAGCAAAGTGATGTGAACGGGAACAATGATTAACTTTTTAATTGGAAAACTAAAAAATCATTTGAAAGATGGGATGAGCTCGCAATTTATGGCGTGCCTTTTTGTTTCTTTTGCCCTTTTCTTACCCTTTGCTAAATCCTTTTTGATTTAAATATCATATCCTAAAAAATAATAATAATGTATGAATATCACTATATCTCTTTCAATTTTATTTTGTTAATTTTATTGCTTTGGAATTATTCAAGAAAATGACAATAAAGCCATGGATGACCCTACATTTCATGTGCAAATTTTGCTCATTTGGATTTAGTGTCACTAGCTCCTCTATTGTTCTTTTCACTACTTGTTGGTTGGTGAATTTGTGTTTTTTTTTTTTTCCATCCTCAATATAATAAGAAATGATTATTTGAAATTATACTTGAGACTAATCTACAAATATTTAGGCAATATTATAAATTTATAGTAATTATATAACTTAATATAAGTACATCTATAAATAGTGTAAAAGTAAAGTTGATATCTAAAAGATACCTTAATAATTTAACAAAAAATTTTAAGTCTTCTATGAAGTATAGTATGTCTTAAATTCACGATAAAAAAGTGATATCTTAACTTGTCTCATGTAGTTATCTTATTTTTACCACTTAACAAATTAAATAGTCTTTTCAAAACGTTTAACTTTAATTTATTTATACGACTATATATTTGTGTCTCTCATATTATATGCAATAAATCAAAATTTGCTCGGGTCAATAACTAGTTTTGTGCTAACATACACACGTACCTTATTCTCTAATACAGGTAACTAATCTCAGATGTGGTGGAATGATCCTGTGCACAGCCATCAATCATTGCCTATGTGATGGCATTGGCACATCACAATTTCTCAATGCTTGGGCCCACATCACTTCCAATCCCAATTCTGATCCACCAATCCAGCCATTCCACTATCGACACGTGTTAAAACCTAGGACCCCATCAAAAGTTACCTTTACTCATCCAGTGTTTACTAACTTTACCCCTAAGATTGGAGAAAATGGCCATTTTGCCCTCAACAAATATTTACAATCTCAACCCCTTGTTGCCACATCCATAACATTCAACCCCTCCCAAATTCTTAAATTAAAAAGTAAAATTACTCCATCACAAAAATGTACCACATTTGAAGCCCTTGCATCTCACACGTGGCAGGCGTGGGTTAAATCATTAAACTTGTCACATTTGCTTAATGTTAAACTTCTTTTCTCAGTTAACATTAGAAAAAGGGTAAAACCAGAGTTACCACAAGGATACTACGGTAATGGATTTGTGCTTGGATGTGCCGAGACAACGGTAAAAGATTTGGTCAATAACAACTTATGTCATGGGGTAAAGTTGGTCCAACAAGCTAAGTCATGTTTAAATGACGATTATATAAGATCTATGATAGATATGTTGGAGGATAAAAAGGTAAGAACAGATCTATCAGCAACATTGGTAATTTCTCAATGGTCTAAGTTAGGTTTAGAAGATTTGGATTTCGGGTTAGGAAAACCATTACATATGGGTCCAGTAGCTAGTGATATTTATTGTTTATTTTTACCCGTAGCTAAAGATCCTGAATCTGTGAGAGTTCTTGTATCGTTGCCTCCAAAATCTGCTGAAAAGTTTGAGTTTTACATGACTCAATTTTTGGAATGTGACCGAAATATCGAGTTGAATGGCTATCATAATAACGATGGAGATATGTTAACATATTAAGATGGTATATGTATTGCACCACCTTTTCCTCCTAACATGTAATTACTACCTCCG
Organism: Chenopodium album; assembly: GCF_948465745.1. Lineage (NCBI taxonomy): Eukaryota > Viridiplantae > Streptophyta > Magnoliopsida > Caryophyllales > Amaranthaceae > Chenopodium > Chenopodium album. The sequence continues at coordinate 71,135,931 of NC_137840.1, forward strand.
TTACAGGTTTTGTGCAACGATTTAACATAAAGCAGAGAGGGGAAATGTCTAATCGTTACACATAACATGTAACGGAGGTAGTATTTTTTATAAAGTGAGTAATATAAGCTAAGGTTGCATTGTATGAGGAAGCACCTTGGTTACCCTTTTGCTCCTTATTAATTAAAGAGTGGAATGGCAAGTAAATTTATCCTTAATTTAGTTGTAGAGTTTTGTACTTGAAAGCATTTTCTTGAACAAATTATATAACCATCTGAAAAGTTTAAGTTGCACAAATTATTTGCCATAACTTTTTTTCATATGAAATCCTATGATGGATTGTGTTGCCGACGAATCTTTGGAGCTTTGGTAATAAGTACTCTTTTAGTCTTTCTTACTTTCCATCTTTGACACCCCATATTGTTTGGTCTGAAGAAAGGGTGAACTTAAATAAAGTCATTTTCACTCCTTTTTGCTCAATGTTGTAACATACTACATATAAGTTGCTAATAGGTGTCACACATGTTTGACTAGTACTTAAATAAGCTAGTTATTACTATGGCCATGTTCGGTAAATGGCTTTTTGGTGGCTTTTTGGTTAGCTTTTGGCTTTTGGCTTTTTTATGAGGTCAAACAGCCAAAAAATGTGTTTGGTAATTGGCTTTTAAGCCAGTGAAAAAGCTGGCTTTTAAGCCAAAATGAAAAAGCTGCTTTGAGTAACTTTTTTGTTGGCTTTTGGCTTGTTGGCCCACAAATTATCTAATAAGCAGCCAACCACCAACAATTAATTTACCAAACACTTTTATAAACAGCCAGCTTTAACAGCCAATTTCAAAAGCCATTATAAACAGTCAAACATACCAGCTGGTCAAACAAGCCAAGTGAACCAGCCAACAGCCAACCGCCAACAGCCACTTGCCAAACAAGGCCTATTACAGAGTAAATGTGCAGTATGATCTTACCAACAAGTGGGTCGTTTGTACCTATGGGCCTTTAATAAGTGTCTCACGAGACACTTATATAAGGCTCATATTAGTAAAATAAAAAATTAAATTGACACCTATTAGCATGTATATGTGGTTATGGCTCTGTTTGGTTTGATGTAAAAGGTTTTCATGGAAAATGAATTTTCCATTTTTTCCCATTTTCCTTTGTTTGGTTTGTTAAGGAGTGGAAAACAATTTTTCAAGGGTGAAAAATTCCATCTTTAATAATGGAAAACATTTTCCTTCCAAAAACAAGGGAAGCCACATTTTCCTCTCTCCTCCTTACCTCTTTTTTTACTTCCCTCTCATTCATCCTTACATTTCCACTCTTATTTTTTTTATTTTTCTTGGACTTTTCTTGTATGCAACCAAACAAAGGAAAACTAATTTGCAATTGTGTTTTTCCTTGAAAATATGTTTTCCATGAAAACTAATTTTCCATTGAAAATGTTTTACATTAAACCATACGGGGCCTATAAGCCTGATTTAACACGCTCTTATTTATAACATTTTGCTACAAATCAATACACTAAGTCAGATATTAGAGTGACTTTTCTCGACCTAACATTCAAGGCCATTTCTTTGCTCTTCTTAAAGATGTAAACTAACATAAAAATTACCATTCTACTGTATGACTGTATCAATCTAAAACAATTGAACACTATAAACATCTTTTTAATTATACAGAATTAGCGAAAATAATCTAATGTAAGCATATTGTATTGTGTTTATAAACTATCAATCATAAAGCCAACTATATATTGCATGAATGTCATAGGTCTAAAAGTTATCACCTTTTAAAACATATTAACATTCCCTTTAAATTAAGGACATTACCAAGTAGCAAAATGCATGTTTTCCTTGTATGACCCACATAATCTTAAACTTTGGATTTTATCATCTCAAATTCAAGATTGTTATAATAAGAAAGCCTAATTATTTAAGCAAAGATCACAGCAATATAAATTTGTGACTAAGAAGCCATCCTTTTTTCCCTCCTTTATATCTTAAAAGATTTGTGTTCAACAAGAATATCATTGACACTGTCGTGACGTACCATTTATTTTGGTATATTTTCCCCTTTTAGCTGATTTTATAAGAAAACATCAAACATTATTCGTGCAATTATTCAAGAGTAGGGCATATATTATAAGGTGGAACTCCAAATTGGAATTCATTATTGCACTCTTCCGTACCTTTCCTTTGCCTATGCTCTGAAGAGGCATTGCAGAGGCCTTGTTGTGTAGGGCGGTAGGGCCCTTGTAACGTTTATCATGCCTGACATCAACTTTACTCATTCTTGAAAACTTATAACGGTTTAACTTTTATACTGGTACCATTCTTCTAACTTATAATTGACCACATTTTCTTACCACTGTGGTCAAAGTTTGTAATGCTTTGTGTACTAGTTACATTGTTGCGATTATATAGGAAGGAAGCTAAGAGACAAGGGACGAATTGAAGTAACAAACTAGAGATAAGTTTATCAATAGATGATTTTTTTAATGGCCATTGGAAGCTACAAGAAATAACATAATTTGAATTCCTTCATCTAGATGATAACTTTCTACTCTACTTTTGACTGATATTGTTCATGTTATAGACCATGTCCATCTTTAATTGAGATAGCCACCTCACGTTGTGCTAGGAAAGTAAGCTAATAGAGATAGTCTATATATGGCTATATGCTCCACTCTTCACGACTAAGATTGGTGCCTTATATACCTTGGTTGTTCGGACACTAGAAATTTAAAGGAGTGGCTAGGAACCTATATACATTATTCTTTAGTTGGCCCAAGGATGACTCAGGGAGCATATTATTCACTACTATGCCACGGTGGGATCGATGATAGATTCGGGGTCGATTCTCATTATCCACAACTTCATGATTGGACATCATGTAGGTTTTATACACCATATACCCTTATAGATATACTAATGATTCTCGATTATGAGTCTAAATGACTGAGGTTTCCTTGTGCGTTGAGGATTCAAATCCTCTAATCACCTGCCTAGCGAGGATTGTAATCAATGAGTACGTTTTTATAATTCATGTTAAGGTTTTTGGTAAAATGTCAAACATAAAAGTAGCTACTTGATTGTTAATTGACATATAAAGATATTGACATGAACATCATAGCAGAATGAAAGTGCTAAGGACCTCACTGGCTTTCTTCCATAACTTCTACGCTTCAATGCGTCGAATTTTGTAACTTCATAGTTCAGTTTCATAAACTCACAAACCATTTTTTTTATTGAAAGAAAACTCCAACCTCAAAATACATTTTATTTTTCAGCTAAGCGGCTACCACTTGGTATCCTATGACCCTATGTTTAGATAACCAAGTGAGTGACCACCCAAGGGAAGGGTGAAGTGAGGCTGTGACTTAGCCATGTAAGTTGGGGTGAGCACCAGCTAAGCTACATGTCGTCCTCAGTTATTATTACAACATAGTTACAATTGTGCCTCGGCACATTCTAAACTGTACAATAAGAAAAAATAAGGCCAATCGTCAGGAAGGTTACAGGTATCATATGGATACAACAGATGGTGCAGACAAAAATCTACCTTCAAGTTCAAAGATCACTGTGATCAATATGTCAATATTATCAAGGTAAAATGGAGTGACCAGAGACGTCATCATAAACTGTCAAGCCGATGAGGCCCATTTCCGTCAGCCTCACCACTCTCATTTTGAAGAATGTTGCCTGAATCATCCAACCACTCTTCTAATCTGGCTTCCCTATCAGCCTTGAACTCGTCATATTCTATTGCTTCGGGCAATACGAGTTGAGATTTTCCATCTACGGATAAATTACCGCCTTCAACTACCTCATTTTCAATCTGACTAGATACAGGCAAATCATCAGTTTCCTCCACCTGAGTGGAACTATTGCTTCCAGAAGGTAATGGCTCCTTCATATCGAGTTGAGTACCTTGTGCCCATTTCAAGTTAACTGCCTTTTCCTTAGCAGACTGGAACACGCTTGAAAAGTAACTTCCTGATTTCACAACATCATTCTGGTCACTAATTGCAGAGCGGGCCCATGCTGAGCCCCAGGAACTGGCTGCACCGGCCTGATAACTTGAAGTGCGTGGTTGGATAACACCTCTAACCGGTTGTTTGGTTGACATTATTGTCAGAGATGTCTTAATATCTCGAATCATTGCATCAATAACTGGGGAGCCACATTTTTTCATCGTCCTTGTCATAGCTACGGAATCCTCCAAATCTTCAGTGTGTAAACTCACTTCATGTGACTTCTCCAAGATGTTATTCTTGAGCCTGATGATGTTAGGCACTGCACTCTGGGCATGCTGCTGGATGTAGTATAGTCCTACAGAAGGTTCGTTTGCCACGTACTTAATCATATCTCCCAAGTTCTCATTTATCTCAACAAAGCCATCAGCAGGAGAGAGTTCACACATTTACTACAAGTACACAAATTGGAAAAGTTAACAATATGCCACCTCCAAAGATAATCTAATACAACGAACACGTGAAATTTGATAGTATATGTATATTTACTTCCAGAATCAATGGATAGAAATTTAGTAGAAAAGATACGGAGAATAAAAGATCAGAAGTTTCACAACCTATGCAATGTACAAAATCTTTTCTGACTCCTGGGCTTTCTATGAGTTACGATTAGTAGCTGGCATAAATATCACATAGCTTATCTGAAAGGTACTGATCATACAATTGAAGGTCTCAAAGAGATTGACCCTTCCACAGACACAATCTTCTCTTCTTAAATACAAATCAGTAGCACTACTTTGAGAAAAGGCATTCCTAACTTTGGATCTAATACTGTAGTATAGATTTATAACCTTATATATACCAATCTAATGATATTGCATTTTCAGCTGAATCAATTAGGATCAAGTTGGCCTTTTAGAAGTCCATAATAATATTGGAGGTCTGGAGGATCAGAAAAGAGGATCATAACCAATGAGGCAGGCAGAAAAAATAATCCGGAGTAACTAAGAGAAGACCTGTTCCAGTTCCAATTTACAAAAATTCTAGAGGCAATATAGGTCTCTTATGTTCTCCCAAAGCATCAGTCTAGAATGTCAATGCAGCTATAGGGTCAAAAGGTCATCTCCAGTGAGGTAAAGATGTATGCACCCTCATTCCTAACTAATCAAACAAAGAAGTGAGCTGCACATCAAAACTGCATTTTTGTCCAGTTCTGGATTTGATTTCAACAGATGATCTAGAAACGAGAATGAACTGAACACAAAATAGCAAAGGGCATCAGAGCAGCAACTCATAAGAAGAGAATGTAAACCATAAATCAACGTCTTTTAAGTTTTAAGTATGTCAACCATAAAAAAGGTAAGGGAAGGCCTAATTAAAGCATTGTCTTTTGAGTATGCAGACAGACTGGATGATAGAAATATCAGCCCAGCCCTTCCTGTATCCATTACTTAAAGATTCTCTAATTGATAAGGTAGTCCCCGTAGTTTGGATCTCTGTGAGAACAAAGCATTTAGTTCTGCACTAAAATAGCTTACTTCAACAAACTTAATCACACGCTACAATGGCCAACCTCTGCAGCAAAGCTGTGTCTAAACTCAGATGGGTTTCTGAAAGTATGCTATTATTGTATTCATGCCCATTTACTCGTCACCAAATAAATAAAAAAATAACACCAGAAATGAGTTCAAGCTTTCTTATATGGTAAAATCCATTGTCTTTACTAAATAATCCATTGTCGAATCATGGATAGCATTACCATGATAACACATCCTTACTAGCTACATGCCTACATGTCATGTTCCAAAATCTGTTTGACAGGTGTATACACTTCCCATAAACTACAAAGTTCTACAATCAACTATAATGTTGCAGAGATCTCTAGGCCTCCGGGAACGTGAAGGACATCAGAAATCCTTTTCCAACTACGCGTAACTCATATCAAATTACAACCATGACCTTACCAACATCTCCGTAATTAAGGCTATACTGTCACTTGGGTACAAAACACAGCAATAAACAAACTCGAATACTCAAACCTTTCCAAGATTCACTTGTTCATAAAAACATCTCCCAATCCTACCATTAAACATATTACAAGTTACAACCTTGCATCTCTTAACTTCCCCCCAACCCAAAGCAATTTCTTCAATTAATCATTTTCTACCCCTCTATCCCTACATCCATCAACTCGCCTCGCACCTGCACTCAATACCTCCGTTATCAATCTAATTACAATCGAATTCTCGTTCATTATGATTACAGACAACGCTGTATACAACCTTTCCTTGACTTACTCCCTCCTTTCCCCAAAGAACAAAAAGACAGTTCCTTTAAGCAATGTACAAATCCAAATTGCATAAACTATAATCATCAATCAACCACTCAATTCCCAGAACAATAATGTTGGCGATTGCACATAAATAATTACCAACCCCATGCAATACAACAAACAAAGTGCATTACCAAATTTTCTTTCTTGACAAATTCACAGTATTCTTCAATTGTCAAACACTGACAAAATAAATGTGCATGAAAACGTAAATTAAACACAAAAACTTGGTAATTAAATTCGATGAAAACGAGAATAAATCATACCCCAATTCCAGTTTCTGAATAATAATTAAATTAAAGCATTCAAGAAAGATTTGAAATTAGTACCTGAGATGGTCAATTCCACACCCGGAAGATGATTTGTATTGCTTGAAGCAGATCCACAAACACCATATAAATGAGCATTACCTGAATTAACACGACGATTGAATAGATAATTTAAGGTTCAAAATTAGGGATTGGTGGATAAGAAGTAAAGTGATAAGAAATTGTGTTAATTATTTATACCTGAATTTATAAAATTCTGGGTTGTAGTTGTGATCAAATAGGTTTGTTGGGGATTTTCAGATTGAGGAAATTTTGACAAGATTGATATATGAGACAATGGTAGAATTAGACTCCACTAGGACAATTGTTGTTTTGTGGGAAAAGGATGATGGATTGAGACATTTGATAGTGGGGCAGGCGGGCGGGCAAGGCCAATTGTTTTGGATACGAATACGGAAATGGATACGGATACGGATATGAATATTGATGTAGTTTGTAGTTTTGAACGAGTTGATCTGTAGATATAGTTCAGAGTTGATGAGATCATGAGAGATCCTTTTATCTAAATCCGCGACTTGATTTGCTTTCCAAAAAACAGTGAGAAAACATAAAAAATAGAATTTGGATTTATTAAATCAAAGTTGATATTAAATCAAAGTTGATATCAGTATCAAAATTGAGATCTCTAAAATAATATGTCATCAAATCCGCTGCTTGATTTGCTTCTAATAGAAAAAAAAACATGCCACTATCCCAAAGAATATTGATTTATCAAATCAAACCTCATATTAGTATCAAATTATGATCTTCCAAAGAATATATCACTATTTTGATCCGATTTATAATCTTAATCACATAATGACATTTCGTGTATCATTCTTATAACATCCTCCAATTATGGGATACCTTACAAAAATACACCTTGACGATTTTGTGTATTTTATAAAACTTTCTTGTGATACATGGTGAAAAATCCGAAAAAGGAAACCTAGGTAAAATAATTATCACCTAAGTTACGGACCTAAAAAAAAAACAAATCTGAAAAACGTGTGAAGTCTTCTTGGTCAACTGGAATATCTTTTTTTTTATTTTTTTATTTTATTTTTTTTTTGACAACGGAATATCTTTATTTAATCCCACAAAAACACAACATGTTTCTTTTTGTTTGGTTTATTTTAACAGATACCGTTAATAACCCCTAAATCAAACTCCATCTTGCTGCTGCTTCAGGTTTCTCTATTCCTCTCAATTTGTTTTTATTTAGTCTATTTAATTTACTTTAATGTGTTTGATTTTATTTATATTGTCAAGTAATTCATTTGAATTATGCGTGGTGCCAATTTTTTATTTAAAGATGCAATTTTTTTTCAATATTTTGGATTATGTTGTCGATTTCTAGGTTTCTTTAATTTTTGGCTCAATTTTCTCGTGTTCATCATGAATTATTGCTGAAATTTGTGTTTTTATTATAAATCATGATGAATTCTTGTCGAATTTTGGGTATTGGGTATATTAGGGTTTCATCGAATTGATTTCTGTGATTTTTCTGGTTGGAGGACGAATTAGGGTTTCAATTGTTCATGTTGCCTGTGAGGTTGAATATCCTTTTTTATTTGTTCGGGAATTTGTCAGTGAAGGAGTGAAGTTTGCTTTGGAAGTTTTGTCTTAGTTGGTTTGCTGTAAATTGATGAGGAAAATCAAGCGTGGGAAAGTATAGTTTGTAATCTGTTATAGTAAGAAACTATAAAATTGTAAAGTCTGAGAGATCTGTGGAAATCTTCGTGTTTCGTTTGGTTTTATGTAGCTTTCCGCCTTTCCGTTGAATTTCTTTAGATAATGATGGGATATTTTGGAAAGTTAATATAGAATAAGAAGAAAATTTGAATACTGGTTCCACTATACCTCCGTAGTTTGTAATCCGTTGAATTTCTATTGCAGTTGTTTTTGTTACATATAAACTAGATGCTGATAAGCCAGACGAATTATAATTACTGGTTCCATAATTATACCTCTGTAGTTACTTAGTTAGATTTGCATAGATATCCTGGGATCAGTTGGTTTAGTAACTGTTTGAGTAAGTTATTATATGTCTGTAGGGTCCCTTGATACTTGAAGTTATATTATAGCTGTGGCAGCTGATGTAGTTTCTTCTGATTAATTTTTATTTTATTTTTTTCAAAATTGTGCAGCAATCTTGTTAGTGGAAAGCTCTTAATCAATTCAGCTGTAACTTTAGAGGTGCCATTCCTATAGATTTGTGGCGGGAAGAGCCTCTTTAAGTGAAATTGTGAAAATGCCAGCGAATGCTTCTCAGAATGGCAATAATGCCACTTGTAAAGATTTCACTGGTAACCTTCATCCAGGTACACATGGCTGGTACTTCACCAAAGATGAAATAGACAACTATTCACCGTCTAGGAAGGACGGGGTTGACCGTGCTAGGGAATCTTCTCTGCGGAAATTATATTGTTCATTTATTAAAGATCTTGGCATGAAGCTTCGAGTGTAAGCGCATCTGTTGCATACATTATTACAGTTTATAAAGTTTACTTGCCTAATTAAGGGATATCTTTTGGATAGTTATGTTCAACTACCAATGATGTTTATATTGAAACTCGGTGTATATATTCTTATTCAGGTTTCAATTAGAAATTTAAGATCAGGGGAAAGCTTTAGAAGATTCTGCTAGTTCTATAATGTGTACTTTTTTTTTATTAAGTGTGATATTATACATTTCAGGAGCCCAGTCACTACGGCAACTGCAACAATGTTCTGCCATCGATTTTTTATGCGCCAATCTCATGCGAAGAATGATTGGCAGGTAATGTTGCAATCCTGACTTGGCCTGCTGTATATATATATCAGGAAATGCAGCTGTATATTAAAATTTGCAAAGGGTTCCTGTTTGTCTTATTGTAATACTAAGTATTTATTCATTAGCATAGTAGATAGTAATGATGGAAGATAATTTACCAAGAAATACTACCTCATCCCTGCCTTTTTTAATACCCCCTCTTCTGTGTTCTTCTCTTCTTCTTTCAAGCTTGTGTGCTTATTTATTGCGTTGTCTCTATAGGATCTACGCTTCAAATATTTCAAAAGGAGACCATGATAACAATATACTTGTATCTTTTAGAAGTATCTATAAAAGCTACTAGCAGCATTTTTGCTTCCTGCTTGTGTTTCATCTTTGCTGGAAAAAAATATGTCTAATTTGTTTTTATATTGAGACCTCATGAATCCTCTGTTTTCCTCTCTTCTTCCTTCAAGCTTGTGTGCTTATTTATTGCGTTGTCTCTGTAGGATCTATGCTTCAAATATTTCAAAAGGAGACCGTGATAACAATATACTTGTATCTTTTAGAAGTATCTATAAAAGCTACTAGCAGCATTTTTGCTTCCTGCTTGTGTTTCATCCCTGCTGGATAAAAATATGTCTAATTTGTTTTTATATTGAGACATCATGAATCCACAAGAGCACAACAATAGTTTATAATTTATTTAAAAGAGATATTAGTAGCGTCTCATTCGATCGATTATGTAAGGGAAAAGTTGGCACGTTTATGATATCCACACTTTGTTGTTTTCTAATAAGGTACGTCAATGTTCTCGCTTGTGATATTTTGATAGTTAAACCCGACTGTTGGCTTTTGCCCCCCCACTTTGCACCTCTTATTGTGGCAGATATGAAACCTTTTGTGATTTAAAAAAAATGTTGTAAAAAGTATTTTATAGAATCTCTTTGGAACTGGCTTTTAAACTTTTAGTATGAGTTTTATTCAAGTGTATTTTCAGGTTGTATCTATATTCATCTTGGAAAAGCCTAAAGGGTTCTTTTACTTAGAGTTCCTGGATTTGTTTTCATTGTTTCTACCAACCCCTCTCTTTTAAATAAGGGGATGTAGCTCATTTGGTAGAGCGCTTGCTTATCATGCGAGAGGTATGGGGATCAATAACCCGCATCCCATAAATTCATCGTTTTTATTACCTTGTTCTTAGATTTTAATATCCCTTAAAATCTAACCAAAATTTTTTCCAGTTATAGAAAATATATCTACAACCTACAAGTGTAATATATCTGTAGTTCATATAACTTGATGTTCAAAGTTGCAAAAAACAATCAGTGACCTAAAGAACCCATCTTCATTCATTAAGAAAATTAACTTTCTACACATCACAAGTAGCTGAGTAGTTGAGGCTGAAGCAGCTGCAGATGATACAAAAAAAAATATTCTTTTTCTTTAAATTCTTCTCATAAATAGGGCTTCTTTCTTTATCGTTTGCTATATGTACTTTGTTCCTTCTCAATTTGGTCTAATAATTGTATTTCTACAAAAATGGTCATTTATCATGTGAAAGTTATATCTAGTAGGGTAATTGAACACAAAGCATAGAAAATTTTAATTGTATAGGGAGTAGGGACTGTCAAATGCAGTTGGAGATTGTAGTGTTCAAATGACTTTTGCCACACTACTGTTCCTAGTGGGTGATCTGTCCTCACAAATGTGATGGTACAAATTATGCAGACAGTTGCAACTGCTTGCATGTTTCTTGCTTCCAAAGTGGAGGACAACCTACGTCCGTTGAGGGATGTTGTCTTGGTGGCGTATGAATTAGTCTATAAATGGGATCCTTCTGCATCTGAGAGAATCAAACGACGGGTACGTTGGTCCTTTCGTGTCCATAAATTTACTACAATAGTTATTTTTCTAGGTGTTGCAGAATTTGAAATCTGTCTTGCTTTCATCTTGTAGGAAGTTTATTATAAGCAGAAGGAGCTAATTCTAGTTGCTGAGAATCTTCTGCTAGTGACAATCGACTTTGATATGGCAATTCAACACCCATTTAGCCCACTTGTTGGTGCTTTAAAGAGGCTAAAGATCTCAAACAATGAAGTTGCAAAAGCAGCTTGGAATCTTGTGAATGAATGGTAAAGATTTCCCCTTTTGATTACTCATCTGTGTTTACTATTGGGCTAAAGTTGGTATCTGTATCTCAATGTTGCTCAAATAATCTGTTCCTGTGCTTTGTAGGCTTAGAACAACGTTATGCTTGCAGTATAAGCCACACTACATTGCTGCTGGATCCTTGTCAGTTGCAGCCAAGCTTATTAATTTCAAACTGCCAATGGTTGATGGAAAGGCTTGGTGGCTGCAGTTTGACGTGTCACCTAAGCATCTAGAAGGTTTGTGATTATTTATTTGTCATCATTTCTATTTTTTTTCCTGCTGTTCAAACAGTGATTAGCCAGTGGAACTTTGGGAAAGGTATACATCACCTGAATTTTGAAAATTTCGGATTAAATTGTTTCTGAGAACCTTGAGAAATTGGGAAAATATGTGTTATTCTGTGATTCTTTAATGGTCAATTCATTGCTAGAGAGAGAAAGGTATGTGCAATTGGTAACAGAATGAGAGAGCAGGATATTAAAGGAAGATTGCAAAAATCACATGAACGCTTGAGCTTTTTATTTGCTTAGTCAAAACCATATTACCCTTTTCTTTCTTGCCACTGCCAAGTGGCCAAGTCCCAATTAATTTTACAGCGGCGGCCCTTTGCTCTTCCCTTCCCTAATCTTTCTATCCCCTCCAACAATTTCCAGCCAAATTCTCTTTTTTCTCTCCTGTGGTTCCCTTCCCTGCCACAGTCCTATTGCTATCTTTTCTCCTCCCTCACCCAACCCTTCTGGACCCTCAACCATCTTTGGAGCCCTTTCCGCCAACATATTGCCTTCTTTGTTTATGGATGGCCTGAAGCTTGGCTTTTGATGGACCTTGGTGATTAATCCTTTCTCGAAGAAACAAATTGAGGCAAAATATTGGGCGATCTCCTTTTCTTTCTACCGGGAGCTTGGAGGTGATTGAGCTGACCGGAACTGTGACTGGCTTGCCAAATGCTTAGGAAATTTCCGTTTTTGTAGCAGCCACCGCTTCAGATCCTGCCCCCCTTCAATTTCTGACCACTATTTTATCAAGAGGGGGAAAAATAAGGTTGCATAGTGAAACAGAGAGAACAAATTTGTTTTTAAGTGATAGAGGAAACAGGCGGAGTAGGGAAAAAGGGGTGTGTTTGCTGTTGGAGGTAGTTTGGTTGGAGATGATGTTTAAGTGACTCAGTAGTGGGTTTGGTTGTCCTGGGTCTGTAGTTTTTTCTTAGCAGTATCCTCTCTTTGGGATTGGTGGTGGTGTATGTGGCTAGGAGTAGGAAGACTAGAAACTTTGGTTGATCTGAGGTTTTCTGTTGATTGAACCGATATTGTTCCTCCTGGGTTTCAATGAACACCACATGGTCTTTAGGGTGAAGGCCCACTGCTTTCTATAATAACATACCAAAACAAGGAATTGGGTTGGAATTTGGAAACATTGTCTACTGCAAATCTATTCTTCCCAAGTCAACCAAAAGTCTTCCCTGTGTGTACATTTTTTCTTCTATAGCTACCTCACCAACTAAAGTATGTACATTCTATCCAAAGGGTCTTCCAATTAAACAACTAATGGGCAGGAAGTAGTTCCTCGGGCAAACCTGTAGAGCAGTATTAACTCTCATTTCATTTGTATCCTTTGGTGGTGTCTCCGTGCACATGCTAAAAGTTTTGTGTTTATTTATTTTGTAGCTAATGGTGATGTCTCAGTGCCCATGTTCAAACTATTATTGGCTTGAATCTGATGAGAATTAATTATAAATCTGAAGTTATTATGTTTGAGAAACAAATGCTTTCAAAGTAGTAATGACAATTGCTAAATGGTATCAATGCAAAATAAATTTGGTACTCTGGATTAGCAGTAAAAATTGGAAGCAATGCTTTGTGGGGAGAGGTTGTCATGGGAGGTTCTTGTCTGCCTATAAGATGCAAAAGTAATGGAGTTTCTCTATGTTTCATTCATCTTCATTGAAGTTTGAGTACTGTTTTGTTGCTTTGCATTCTCTCAGAAGTTACACAGCAAATGCTTCGGTATTTTAAGCACGATGAAAAACAAAAAGTACCGCAAGTGCCTTATGATGTGATCAAGCCATCTACTCTGAAAGCTGAAAACTCCACAAGTCAAAGTGCACAGAGCAGATTAACGGTTGACTCTGGTCTTGAGGAGAAAGCTGCTCCTGTGGCTCGAGAGCAGAAACCTCAAACATACAAGTATGGCTCGAAGGGTATAGTTGAAAGCAACCATCTTCCGGGGAAGGTAGCATCAGAGCATCAGTCAAGTGACTGTAGTGGAGTTAGTAGTGTCATTGACTGTGAGACTGTTGATACAAGTTCCAAAACTGCTCGTGGGGATGATGCTCTTGGAAAAATTGATTTGGACCGCCTCAAAGGGGCATTTGAACGAACCCGGCGTGTGAAATGTGCTAAAAATAAGGCTGTGGCAGTAACAGAAAGCGACCTGGACGGCGATCTCTTAATTGAGAGTGAACTGGAGAAAGGAGTAGAACTTGAGTATGTGGCCGCTTCCAAGAGACAGAAGGTGCTTCATGAGTGAAGTAGAAGTTGATTTTTGTCTGAGGGGGAATTCTAACTGTCCAGCTCTCAGCCTCTCATATTACAGGTATCAATTCATTAAATTTTTAAGGCTTCATATGGGTGGTTTTAGAACCCTTATCCAGAAATAGCAAATTGGCCAAGCTTTGTAAACTCGTTCTACTCAGTTACGAGTATTGCATGAATTCTGGGAAACCTTGCTTGTAGAACTGATGTATACTAACAATTATGGATGTAAATAGTTATTTATGGGTTATGCACTTATGCCTGCTTTCAAGGCTAGCATTAAATTTTGATCATTTGTAATCATAAATAGTGCAAAACTTTCTATATATATGAGGTAGAGCATTTTCCATCATTCAACTGTCTTGATTTTTGGCTTCTGTTCTTCACCAATTTTTCTCTGGTTCCGACTTTGCAGAACATGCAATGTTTTTTGGGTCCAAGGGATCCCAAGTTCCCCACTTACAAGCACCATTATAAGATTCGAGCCTCGTATCTCTAGAATTTAAGGCAAGAGTCTTACCAATTGAGTTAAGTCCTTGATAAATTGACTACTTACTGATACGCTTATTTATATTTTCCTGTAGGCTGGGCATATACCATTCCAGCAGAAACTCAAGTACGAAGTACACTTCGCAAGTTCTTATATTTTAACGGCAAATGTTACAGTAGAGCCCATTTAAATTATTATTAAAATAATAATAAAAAAAAAAAGTAACAAAAAACAAGAAAATGCGCCTGAAACACTTCTGTCGGAAGCAGACTTCATGGAATGAATCTTGAGAGTTTGTGAGACTCAATTGATGACCTAATGTAGGTACTTGTAACAGAATATCTGTCTCTATGTCTTTATTTTTAAATATTAATATGCTCGCATTCAAAGAGACACACACATGTAAATACTCGTAGTATAGATAAAATTCGATCGTAAGTGTTTAATACAATACTACCTTTTAAGATTTTAATCAAATACGATAATTGTCATTCTCATACATGTCAGTTAGTCTCATTTTTAAATTACCTTTTTTTTTTTTTTGGGTTGCACATATAAATTATTAGACTGAAATGTAAATGTGTAAAATACAGCACAGTTGCAACTGGATGGATGGGTGGACAATGGGGCTAGCCATGAAGGGTAAAAGCAAAAAGGTGAGCATTTTAAAGCCAAAGTTGCCCATACCCCCCTTGTCATGTTTCTCTTTCCCATTTTCTACTCTGATGTCAACTTTTGTCCCCTGATTTTATTTCTGTCTTATCTCACTAAGTTCACTACTTAACTAGTTAATCAACTCATTAATTAACTGTACTTTTTCCTCCTATTCAAAAGAATTAGATTAAAATTTAATTAGAATTTTAACCTGCAAAACTGTATTATGATGATAAAATGATAACTGAAATTGGTCTAGTGAAAATAAAGATTGTAATTTCCAACCTTGATTTTGGTCACGCGGAGTTTCAATCCTTACTAGGAACATTTCTTAGGGTGGTAAATGGTACGAGTAATTAAGTTGGATTAACATGTGCAATAAGGTTTCAGATCAATTTGATAACCTTTAGAAAAAATGAGAATAAAATTGTCAATACTCAATACCCTACTAACATACAAAAACATAATGCATCAAAATGATGGTCATCCATGTTGTAACTTGTAACTACACACCTAGCTTTAAAGTAGTCTTAAATAACGTAACAATAATCTTGCTAACAAATCAAGTCTTAGACAAGCCATAATTACCCTAAGCTTCTATAATCATGATGGATTTAATAGTTAACTCCATTGAGCTAGCTACTAGCTATATTCATTACTCCTATAATTTTTTTCATAACCGACCAAGCATAAGATATGGTTATTATTATTATTATTATCTAATCTATCAAAAAGCACATTTTATAAATAATTTAAGTTGCTAGATATAATACATAATTAAGAGGTAATCAGAGCTTATAAACATGCTGGGTTAAGATTGAAAGAGTAGGGATATTAAATAGGGCAAGGCTGCCAATAGCCATCATTAGCTTAGCATTAAAGCCTTGGGATTGAAGGGAAGGACAATTATGATGATGATAACCTAGCTAATTTGTAATCATCTTCCTGTTATTGCAGTCTGCCAAAAAAAATAACCCTTCTTAGTTCTTACACATTATTGATCCATGGATCTCCTAAACAAAGAATAAAACAAAGTTTGAGATTGATAGAAAGAAACAAGTAGCTATGGGTCGGCAAACTTGATACTCTCTCTGGCCGAAAATAATGGATATTTTATCACTTTACTTTGTATCTTAGACAACTTAATCTGAATAAACTTTTGGAAAAACATAAACAAAAGAGATGAATTGTATTCTAATGATAAAAGCAACTATTATATTGTGTGGAATTAATTAAGGGACATTCTACTTTAATTTAAAAACTTTTTTTTGTTACTTTGGATACCTAAGATTGATCAAGTGCATGCTTTCATTATGTTAGTTTTTTAAATTTAAAGATGAGCCAAGCTTGAACAATTCTTCAAACTCGTTCAATTCCTACAAGGTTGAGCATGAACATTAATTTGCTCATTTATATAATTAAGCTCATAAACAACTAGTTTATTCATGCTCATGAACAAGCTTGTTTAATAAAGTTATTGACTATACACCGTTATTAAGTTAATTTAATTGTTCATCCATCAAGTAAACTCTTAGACTCTTATGTAACTAGCATGCACAACTCGTTACAAGAAAATCTCATTCGTTCATAATTCGACTCATTTAATTAATAACAAGCTATTTACAAATTCTTCATGAAAACTACAACCTCATAAACAAGTTGAACCTTGCTCAAATGGAATTTTGAGCTTGCATGATCCCAAATAAATTTTCGATCACCACCTATCAAATGCCCGATAAAATTTTCATATGTACTTAGCAAATTAAAGACATATATATACATTTACATATTAGTCTTGAACATAGATTTCTTAACAACCTTAATCTAAAGACTTTCCCAACATAGTAAGGTAACATCCACATCAATGTTAATGTACATATTCTTTACACTAATCAAATATTGTCAAAATTCCTAAATGGCCCCTCTAGGAGAGAGTTATTCCTCCTAAGCTTTCTTTCTTTTCAAGGGTACTTTAAGAGGTGTTGAAAACACAAAAGAGGATATTATAGAAATGAGAAAAAAAGTTTTTTAAAAAAGCAATATAATGCATAAAAACTTGGGTTTTTTGTGGCTGTCACCTGAAACTATTCTTGTTGTTTGGAGGGAGTTCAGAATTATGGGGAGGAGATTAAATTAATACACTCTTAATCTTGGGATTTTAAAGCCCAATTTATATATATATATATAATTATATTTATCTTTACTTAATTATATTATGCACATATTATTACTTAAATGTGTGATATAAGCATGGAATCTTCAAATCTTCATCAACAACATAATCATCATCATCATCATCTTCAAGATCATCAACTTATTGCAGATTCTTCTTCTAATAATCCACCTTCTTTGCCTTCTCCATGTTTTAGTGTTGCAGAAAATGACCATGCTTGGAGAACTCCCACTTTCTTCTTGTAAGTTGATTTTTTTTTTATTTTATAATATTATAATTATTTTGGCATAAATTTATGTATATCATTTTTTCTAAAGAAATTGATTTTTTTTTTTTTTGGTTGATTTTATTTTCTATGAAATAATATACAGAAGTAGGTGGGATGTGAACTTTTAATCTTTTGATTTGAAATTTGTACATACATATGAGATAAGCTCTTTGTGCAATGGGGTTCCTCTCTTGCTAGTTTGTGCTTAGATCTTACATGCATTTTCCTAGAATTAGGGTTTTATAATTGTCTTTCATCATTTTTTGGCACTCTTTCTTCTTTGTTGGATCTTTTTTTTTATCTCCTATCTTTTTGATGCATGGATCTAATTTAAAGACTTAGAATAGTTACTATTTTGTAATTTTCACATAATTATACATAGAAAATTTACCAAAAACATAAGTTTATTTCAAGAATAGTTACTATTTTGTAATTTTCACATAACTATACATACCAAAAACACAAGTTTATTTCAAGGATAAATTGTAATTTAATTATACAGAAATTCATTTTCATTAATTATGTGATTTTGCTTAAACTTTTGTTAATTTAATTGGCAGGAACAATAATGGCAATATCCATGCAACTTGTGGTGAAGATGCTCCTACTTCTCTTAACAATTCCCTAATACAAGAAGTAGGTTTTCCTTGGCCTAATGATCATATTACCATTAATCAATCTACTCCTCACCAAGAACATCATCATCAATTTATCGCCGACAAAATTAAGGAAGAACAATCACCATCAACCTCCTCAGATCACCATGATAATCCTACTTTCGCGAAATTTAGTGACATGTTAAGCTCCTCAACTTCATCACCAAGTGAAATGCTTCTTCTTAAGAACACATTATCTCCTACTTTCAAAAACCATATGCTTTCTAATAATAGAAATCTTCATAATCAACCTTCAACATTTCAACCAAATTTACAACAATTTCATCAAAATACTAATAAAAGCATTAGTACTACTTTCAGCCAGATTTTTCCTAGTGTAAATATTTCGAACATGAACAACAACAACAACAATAATATGTCTTCA
This sequence comes from Chenopodium album, assembly GCF_948465745.1. Taxonomy (NCBI): domain Eukaryota; kingdom Viridiplantae; phylum Streptophyta; class Magnoliopsida; order Caryophyllales; family Amaranthaceae; genus Chenopodium; species Chenopodium album. Next base: position 71,154,583 of record NC_137840.1, read on the forward strand.
CCAATATCTTCAAGTTCAAGCACAATTGATCCTCAGATGGCTAATAATGCTCAAAATGGTTTCGATCTATTCGCTACTGCTCGATTTCTAAGTGGAGAGACTCTTAACAATCATTCCTCTCCAAGTAATAATCTCCTAGAGCTGTTTGAAGGTAGTCCTCGGTTCAACGTTGATCATGATATGCAACAGTCTAATGATCTCAAACTTTGCAACTTTCCTAATAATAATGTGAGTATCTTTTTCCTATGTATAACTAATTGGTTTATATTCATATACTTCTTCTGTCTTTATTTTTTTTTCCGGTCTTTCTATTTTTAGTAACAATTTTCTCCTCAATACCGCGAAAAAAAAAAAATGACAAAGGGAGTTTATATGATTCTACATCTTATTTGTTATTTTTGTTTTATTTTTAGCTAATATATATGTATATATATAATGATACTATAAGTTATGATATTTGCATTGTCAAAATGTCAAACAAAACACATGTATGTTCAACTTTAAAAATTAATGATTCTTCACCTTTGACAAGCGTGGATTAGTGTTCTAAGTATACTTTAATAATGATGACACATTAATTATACATTTAGGACAATATGTAAAAAGAATATAATTAAAGAGATGGATCAATCAATAATTATTTACTCTAATAATTTGTATGAGTAATAAAATAGAAAAAGCTACACTTCTTTATAAATTAAAGTTGAATAATTTAGATTATTGAAAGTGAAAAAGAATGGTCCTGCTGATTTATCTTTTTTTTTTTTTTTTTTTTTTTTAATATGAATGATACCTTCAGCTTTATACATTGAAATGATATAAAAAAAATTATCTTTTCAGAACCTTAAGACTTTTTCTTTTCTTTTTTTTCCTTTCTTGCAAAGTTTATGTGGTTTACTTATTTCTTTTTGTGGGTAGTCTATTGATATTGATTAAGTTCTTTTGGTTAAAGCTTTCATCTTTTAACAATAATAATGGAGTCATCCCAGCTGATTCAAAGAACTACATTATGGAGCAACAATCAACTCATCATCAAATGTCATCTAAAAAACCACGCTTCGAACCACGCGCTTCTTGCCCTCCTTTTAAGGTAGGTTATAGCAAGGTTAGCTTAAGCATAGCACTTCGGAGTTTTTTGGTTACTAAATAATATGTCGCTTTCTAAATTTAATTTAGTCACTTAAGCATTCGTGAACTTTGTTGTTATGATGATATCTTTAGGGCTTGTTCCGATTGACTGAACTCAGCTGAACTGAACTTATTAATTAGTGATTTTTAACTACGGATTAGTGATCTTTGATTATTTATTGATTATTTATTACTATACATATGTGTTTATACAAATGTACATATTATTATTAATAACAATAATAATAATAATAATAATAATAATAATAATAATAATAATAATAATAATAATAATAATAATAATAATAATAATATTATTACACTACAAAATTATAGCATCAACTCAAATTTGTTGCTATTCATCAAAAATTCGTTGCCAACTCTATTTAGCAACGGGTTGGAAACAAAAATTTGTTGTTGCTAAAAGGCTTGTTGCCATGGGATTTTGGCTACCAGTTGCAAAGCAATTTTGTTGCAATATTGCATATATCCATTTAAATACTGTTTCCATGATGGTTGCTATTTTTGGTGCATTCGTTGCCAACTTTGGCAACAGATTACCATTGGTCATTGCTAAAATTAGAAACAAATTATTAATATTAGTTCCTAAAATAGCAACAAATTATTAATATTAGTTCCTAAAATAGCAACAAATTATTAATGTTGGTTCCCAAAAATAGAAACAAATTATTAAAGTTGGTTCATAAAAATAACAACAAATCATAAATATTGGTTGCTGATAACACTACGAGACAAAAACCTAATCTGAAATCTCACTCAGATTAGGTCAACTTGGCTTGACTTTGCATGTAAGGCTCTTTGAATTTCCTGTCTCAAGAATCGCAGTTGGTAGGAGTCGAACTTGTGACCTCAAAGTCACATGGTGAATCTCTTACCAACTGTACAAAGTAATATTTGTTTACTTCTATACATATAATTTATAATAAGTGAACGAAATATTAGAGACGAAATTGAAAAATTTGTCTCTATATTAGGGACAAAATAAAAAATCCGTCTCTAAATTAGAGACGAAATTAAAATTCGTCTTTATTTGATGTCATTATAGCAACAAATAATAAGAAGAGTGTTTTAAAATAATTTTATACATAATAGCAAAAACTGACCTACAAATAAATTAACAACAAAATGTAACACAACTTGTTTCCAATGGCAACAAATAAAAAAATACATAATCATTTAGCAACAAAAGTTTAGACGACTTGTTTCTAATGGCAACAATTCAAAAATCATTGCCTTTGTTTGTTTCTTAATCAATACAAATAAAATATTTGTTGTCATAGTTTGTTACTACATGGCAACAAGAGAAAAATATGATGCCATCTAGTAACAACTACTAAGAAAATTTAGTTTAAATAGCAACAAATCAAAAACATGTAGCCATTAATTATTAAAAAAACTAAAGCATAAAATTTCGCTTTTAATTAGGCAATGAAAAAAATTATATTCGTTGCTATTTAGCAACGTTTAAAAAAACTGTTGCCAAACTTAGTTGCTAAAAGGCTTTTATTTTTGTAGTGTTAATTATTGATGATTATTATTATTATTATTATTTATTGATTATTATTATTATTATTATTATTATTATTATTTATTGATTATTATTATTATTATTATTATTATTATTATTATTATTATTATTATTATTATTATTATTATTATTATTATTGTTATTATTATTATTATTATTATTATTATTTATTGATGATTATTATTATTATTTATTGATTATTATTATTATTATTATTTATTACTTATTGATTATTATTATTGTTGTTGTTGTTGTTGTTGTTGTTGTTGTTGTTGTTGTTGTTAAGGCTTTATATCATTAGCAATATCATTAGACGTAAATTAAGAGCTGAACTGAACTGAACTGAACTGAACTGAACTGAACTTCAACGGAAGAGAACAGGCCCTTAAACTCTTTACTATACAAATTCCAAGAATAACTACGTATGTTAGTATTTGACTGAATTTTAAACACGGAATTATTTACACTAGGGGCCTGTTCATATTTACTGAAATGAGCTGAACTGAACTGAACTGAATTGAACTGAACTGAACTGATTGGAGCTGAACTGAACTGATTGGAACTGAACTGAACTGAACTAAGCTGAAATGAATATTTTATGAGAGAGGGAAATTAAGAGCTGAACTGAACTGAACTGATTGGAGCTGAACTGAATTGACTTGAACTGATTGGAGCTGAACTAAACTGAACTGAACTGAAAATAAGTAAATATAAACAGGCCCTAGGTCATTTTCTTAAAAAGGTGTATCTTATGTACGGTGTTAAACTACGTACTTGTGTAACATACATGCTTGTGTATTAATCAGGTAAGGAAAGAGAGGTTAGGAGATAGAATCGCGGCACTTCAACAACTAGTGGCACCCTTTGGCAAGGTATATACTCCGTACTTAACATTATGAATCGATTATATTGTTGCATTATTATTGCAATTAAAATAAATCAATCAAAATCATTTCTATCGAGTCAAAAATGTATTTCTACATATTTGAATAAAGTAGATGAGGAGGTAACATTTGGCAAGACATTTTATCTTATTTGAAAGATTGATAGTCGAAATGAGAATTTAATTAGCTTAATTATTGATTTGATAATGTGTTTGACAAAGTAACTTTTCAAAATTATTAAAGCTAGTTAAAAGAAAATTAAAGTTACTCAACAACCTTATCAAAATTAAAGCTTCCTAGCTTATCAAAAATCTGTATCATCTTTATGTATATGTACATTCATTGAAAGTTACATGTAATTTACAAAAAAACTAGCTTTATTTATATCTTTCAATTTCAACTAGTACGGAGTAGCTTTATAATAATAATGTTCGTCAATAAACTTATCTTTCAAATTTAGCAATAATTTCTGCTAAAATTTTGTTGATATTTAGCAATAAGCTTCTTTATAATATAATAATACAATGTTCAAAGAAGCTTTGAAATGTAAAATTTTATTGACAAAATTGTGTAAACGAAAACTTGTACGTGTGTGTTGTTGGCAGACAGATACAGCTTCCGTATTGATGGAAGCGATTGGATACATCAAATTCCTCCAAAACCAAGTTGAGGTACGAACAATGTAACAAACATGTTACGTATACTTATTATTTTTAAGGTGAAGAAAACAAGGCTTAAATACGTGGTAAAACATTGTTATTAATGCAGACACTAAGTGTTCCATACATGAAGTCATCATCTCACAACAAAACCTCCAATACTACTCGAAGGGTAAGATCTATGTACGTTTTATTTATTGCATGACTACGTAACTACGTATATAATTCATAGGACATACAAAATATACGTATAAATCGAAATTTCACGATGAATTAATGTTATTCTTGCAGGTTAAAGACGATGAATTTTGTGAGAGTGATGAATCAATATTAAAAGACGACTTAAGAAGCCGAGGATTATGTCTTGTGCCTCAATCATGCATGTCCTATATTAATTTAGCAAGTGATGCTGCCATTAATGGTGGTATTTGGCCATCTCCTAATTTTAATCCTGCAGGCTTATAACTTTTAAAAAATGTGTAAAAAGAAAATATATACGAGTATTTAGTAATTATATATATATATGTTATTTGTATGATTAATGGAGCAAACTTGGTCATCTTGAATGAATTCATAATATCGAGATCGACCACGTTTGATCCATTTTTTATTTTTCTAAGGCATAATATATAATTAATGTGTTACTATTGTCAAATCTTTAACTCAATGTAAAGTACATATTTATTATTATTATTATTATTATTATTATTATTATTATTATTATTATTATTTGAGTCATACAACCTACAAAAAATTAGTGGGAAGCCGAGATACAATCTGGGCCCCCACTCCTCTAGCTATAGCAAATCCTACCCTATTGAAGATATGAGCTGCAGCACGAGCCCCAATGTCTTGCGTCGTCGAGAACCTCTGAATTCGCTTCAGTAACGCAACAGCCTCCTTCTCTAATTCCCCAAGCGAAGAAAAGGAGAAGGGAATGAAACCATATCCAATCGCCTGACATCGAGCTTCATACTTATCCCGCTTCCGATGAACAGCATCAGCCACAACCCGCCCAGGAATAAAGTCAGATAGCTCTCACTGTGTCAAAGGAGAAGACCCTGTCAAATCAACACAGACATCGCGACCACGATCCCATGAATAAAGTAACACATCCGTAGGTTTGAGGGCCTCGTCGTTCCCTCCAGCCAACCCAATGTCAACCTCCGTTCTCGCTGAAATCCCAGAACGATAACAAACATCAACAAGGGTATCCCGAACAACATTATGCCGATGTTTAATACCCACAATACCAGCACAAGACACCGCGCATTATTATTATTATAAAAATGTAAAAAATGACCAAGTCAATCAATTTACAAGAAATTGGTGGGGAGTCGAGATACAATCTGGGCCCCCACCCCTCTAGCTATAGCGAACTCGATTCTATTGAAGATGTGAGCAGCTACACGAACACTAATATACTGAGTCTTAGCGAATGCCTGAACCCGCTTCAACAACGCAATAACATCCTTCTCTAATTCTCCAAACAAAGAAAAGGAGAAAGGAAGAAAATCATATCCAATAGCCCTGCAACGCACCCCATACTTGTCCCGCTTCCGCTTAGCCGCCACAGACACAACACGACCAGGAACGAAGTCAGACAACCCCGATTGTGTCAAAGGTGAAGACCCCGTCAAGTCAACACATACATCAAGGCCTCTATCCCAGGAATAAAGCAACACATCTGCTGGTCGAAGAGCCCGTCATTCCCTCCAGTCAACCCAACGCTAACCTCCTTTCGAGCAGAAAATCCCAGACCGAAAACAAATATCAACAAGGGTGTCACGAACAACGTTGTGTCGATGTTTAATACCCACCATCCCAACACAAGACACATTATTATTGTTCAATTATTTAAGGGAGGCTAGATCTTATTGAATACTCGTATAATTTTACAAATTCATTAACCGTAGCAAGATTAGGTCTATTGTCAAGGCTCATATCCTGCCCCGTCGATCAATCTCGACTGTCTAGTAAGTAATTTGGAAGAAGAAAAAAGAAAGTACCTGAAGGTTCTTGTGTATGCATTAGTGCTTGTAATACAAGTAAAAGTGAGATATTTTTGCATAGTTTCTTTAAGAAAAAATAAAACAAAAAGTGGCTTAGTTGTAGCCATATGTTAAAGAGGCTAAAGGCATTATAATTACGAAGTGGTCAAGCAATGTGTCTATAATATTGTGACAGAATTTAAAGCTTTTGGCAAGCTCTTAAGATGTTCATTTGCTTGAAGCTAACTACATTCAATTTTCCCCTTTTTGCTTATTTTTGTTTGCAACAAATGATTCTACATTTTAATCCTACATACATTGAATAACAAGATTATGAAAAGAAGAATAGAGTAATATCGGTAATATATTATTGTAGTAAACAAAATAATTTATGTTTTTTCAAAGTTCTCAAATCTAATAGTAGCAAATTTTGGCTAATGAAATATACACTAAAATAATTCTGAAATATATATAGTAAATTAATGATTAATTAATAGGTGAAAGTTGTATTTTCTTTATTTTCTCAGTAACATATATTCATAATGGAATAACTTTTGTTTATATTCAATAAGATTTATTAATCTCATATTAAGTGTAATATATTGTATGAGGGGAAACAATTTGAATGCATTGAGTTTTAGTCATAAAACCACAACTATTGAATGTATTATACAGTTATCAATATATATGAGCAAGCTACAACAGTGCTGGTCAATTTTATGGTCTGTTCAATAACAGAGAATAACTATGAATTATTGCCGACGAATACGTTATAATATTCATTAACCAAATTAGTGTGAATGATAGACAACGTTAGGCGTTGTTTTGGATTACGATATTTAATAATCACATGTTTACGTGTTACAACATCCTCATCAAATTAGATTTACAAAATGTTGATCGATACTATCTCAATGTTATAGAGAACAATGACGTGGTTATACAAATCTACCATAAACCCCCACCCTTGAAATCACCCTAAAACCTAAACCCCCACCAATAAAATCATCTTCATCAGTGTGCACCTTACTCAATAGAAATTCACCATCTTACTCAACCAATCGAAACCATTTCTACCAACCTAAAAGATCGCGCACCCTACCCACCTGAAACCTATCCAAAACCCTACCCCACCACCTCGAAAGATCACTTTATTCATCCCCAAACCACCCTATTTAGCTACTTAAATAATCCTTACCACACAAAAATCAACTCCAATAATATAAAAACCCACCAATTAGGGGTGTAAATGAGTCGAGCCGAGCCAAGTACTACCTTATTCATATTAGTTTCTCTAATAAACGAGAATTTGTATTTTTGACATTTGAAAATAAATTAGCATAATAACTAAATTTTAATTATAAACTTAAAAATTAGATTAATAATTGTGAATAAATTAATAAATTTATGAAAATAAATAAACGAGCAATTCGTATACATAAATAAACAAGTTGTTTTATGAACTTAGTTGAACGATCATATTTGTGGCATATTTATGTTTGTGTTCAAGCTTAATTCGTTTATTAAATAAACGAATATGAACAAGCTTGAACCCGAGTAGTTTATTGATCAGCTCAGTTCATTTACGCCTTTACCATCAAGCAACCAGATCTAAAATAATTTTGTTAGAGAGAGGGGTAACGTGGCGCGCGGCGGCCAATGCTGAACCAGGTTGGTTTAGGTGGGGAATCAAGGTGTGAGGAATTTTAAAGGGGGGAAAGTTAGACATTTATAAATGCATAACATTGATTAAAATATTATTAAAACACGTGATAGAGAGAGAAAAGAGGAGAGAGATAGGAAGAGAGAGGTTGTAGGTGGACCCCACCTATTTTTTGGTCGGATTTGTATCACGTGATGAAGGACCACTTGTTGATTGTTCCACTGAAAGTTTATATGGTACCATTGAATCCTCAGTGGTACTATTTATGCATAAATTTTGTACAATTAAATGCATATATAATACCATTATGTGCATATATAGTATCACTGTATATTCAGTGGTACCATTTGATCATCCAATGGTACCAGAATATGCATTCGTTTATACATATATATAATTACATGAATACCCCTTGTTATGCATTTGTAAATGCCTAACTTTCCTCTATTTCTAGTTCCTCATCATGGTGTAGCCCATGCAAGAGGAATAGGAAGAGAGGGAGTTGGTCCATTTTTTTTTTAAAAAAAAAAAAAAAAAAAAAATAGGACCAATTAGAAGGTGACATGTGGTAAGTCACCTTTTAAAACGGGTATTACCTTTAAAAAATATATACCGGGTATATAGATTTTAAGGGACTGTTTTGAGAAAATAAGGATTATTCTTTTAATTTTTCCAATTATTAATTCTTCTATCTAGAACAGATGAAGTTTACGTTTTTTAAAAATAGATGGAGATTAAATTACTCCCTCCGTGTTTTTTTAAGTGTTACACTTTCCATTTCCGGCCGTGTTTTTTTAAGTGTTACACTTTCTTTTTTGGCAAAAAACTACATTAAAATATTATACAAGTATCTCTATTCTCTCATGGTCCCCACTCAAATTCATTACTACCTCTCCTCTCACATTCATTACTTTTCAATAAACTATTAACCCCGTGTTATGATAATATCTAAATATGGATGACTATTATCCCATGTACAATCTAGAATATTCTAGAGTTGGGTATTTGGTCTTATCCATTGATGGAACCCTAGGTAATGTACATTATATATATCCCGTACTAGATGAAATATAAAATACAACGTAACAATCTTCCCTCATCTCTCTTTATTATCTCTTCCATATTTAACACGTTATCAGCAGTTTCAGCACCATTGCTAGTCAACTGAGTAGGATTACCAAACATTTATCTAGAATCCCATATTATTATTATCATGTAAGTATGATCGCAGCCCATAACAATTATAATTTAACATTTATCTACTTTTGATGCTTATTTATTGGAATATCAACATATATAACGAATATAGGGCATGATATATAATTTAAGGTTCCATTCTTATTTTTCTCCATGCTAACGTTCTCATATTCTATTTCGTTCTTATTTATGCATGAATTGTATCAGGTTTATTTATGCATGATTATAACGTTTAGTACATATTTTGGAAACTATTTATATATATTTATTTTTTTTAATGTTATTTTATATAGTGAATAATGTCGAATCTTTCCAAACTCGAATTTGTGGCCCTTAATATTACCGGAAAGAATTATTTATCATGGGTGTTAGATGCTGAAATACACCTAAATGCTAAAGGGCTTGGTGAAACAATCAAAGAGGCTAATAAGGCAACACCTCAAGATAAGGCTAAAGCCATGATTTTTCTTCGCCATCACCTCCATGAAGGGCTCAAAAATGAATATTTAACTGTGAAAGACCCACAAATCCTTTGGAGTAATCTAAAGGAAAGGTATGACCACCAAAAAACAGTGATACTCCCTAGAACTCGTTACGAATGGTTGAATTTGAGATTGCAAGATTTTAAATCTGTTATTGAATATAACTCAGCTATGTTTAAAATAACTTCTCAATTGAAATTATGTGGAGAAAATATTACTGATGCAGAAATGCTTGAAAAGACATACTCCACTTTCCATGCTAATAATATTGTCATGCAGACACAATATAGAGAAAAAGGTTTTAAGAAATATTCTGAATTAATATCTTGCCTTCTTGTGGCTGAGCAAAATAACGAGCTGTTAATGAAAAATCATGAATCACGTCCTACTGGCTCTACTCCATTCCCTGAAGCGAATGTGACAACCCATGACGGTAAAGAAACTAAAAGCAGAGACCATTCTAGCAGTAGTGCTCGAGGTAGAGGTCGTGGTCGTGGCCAGTGGCGCGGCCGGGGTCGTGGACGTGGATATGGTAGAAGTCGTGGAGGTCATTTCACAAACTCACATTCCCACCAGAAGTGGGAACGTAGGGATGAAAAAGAGAAAAGTGATAACAATATATGTTACCGTTGTGGAGGAAAAGGTCATTGGTCTCGGGTTTGTAGAACTCCAAAGCATCTTATTGAACTTTACCAAGAATCATTGAAGAAAGGAAATAAAGTTGAGGCAAACCTTGTTCTTGAAGATGGTTAAGGTGATTTTGATTTTGGCAATGCCAATCGATTTGATGTTGGTGATTTCCTTACTTCCCCGAAAGGGAATAATTTTGATTTTGGCAGTACAACTCATTTAGAAGTTGTCGATTTATTCACTGCCCCAGAAGGGAATAATTAAAATTATATTGTTTTATGTCAGTTTTAAGTATTAGACTTACGTTTTCTTATTCTAGTGATTTATTTAAGTTTATTTCTTTCGTTGTAATAAGGATTTTTGCTTTATAAATTTATGAACTATTTGAGTGTTTTTATTGATTTATTTGTTTTATCATCTTTATTTTTATGCTTAATATTTTGACATGTATTTTATTTCATGAAGAACATGGATATTACTCAAGTTCAATTTGCTATGAATGGTGAAGAATTATGTCTTGCTGACAGTGCAACTACACATACAATACTTAAAAATAAAAAATATTTCTCTCATTTGATGATGAAAAGGATTAATGTTAGTACCATATCGGGTAGTACAAATATCATTGAGGGCTCCGGAACAGCCACTATAAAATTGCCTTGGGGAACTGAAATTAAAATAATTGATGCTTTATACTCCCCATTGTCTCAAAGAAATTTATTAAGTTTTAAGGATATTCGCAACAATGGTTATCATATTGAGACAATCAATAAAGAAAATAACGAATTCCTTCAAATCACAAATATAACTCAAGGCTCAAAACATGTTTTGGAGAAACTACCTACATTCTCTAGTGGTTTGTACTACACAAAAATCAATGCTATTGAAGCTCATGCTATAGTAAACCAGAAGTTTACTGATGATTTTGTTGTTTGGCATGACCGGTTAGGCCATCCCGGTTCAATAATGATGCGAAAAAATAATTACGAATTCATGTGGACATTCTTTAAAGAGCCAGCAGATTCTTCATAATAATTTTTCATGTGCTGCTTGCTCAGAAGGCAAGTTGATTATTCGCCCATCACCAGCTAAAATTAATTTTGAATCAATTAGTTTTCTGGAACGTATACAAGGAGATATTTGTGGGCCCATACATCCCCCATGTGGACCATTTAGATATTTTATGGTTTTAATTGATGCATCAACTAGATGGTCACATGTGTCTTTGTTATCAACTCGTAACCTGGCGTTTGCGAGATTACTTGCCCAATTGATTAAGTTACGGGCACATTTTCCAGATACTCCCATTAAGACTATTCGGCTTGACAATGCTGGTGAATTTACATCTCAAGCTTTTAATGATTATTGCATGTCCATTGGGATAAATGTTGAACATCATGTAGCACATGTTCATACATACACAAAACGGTCTAGCAGAGTCATTAATAAAACGTATTTAGTTAATTGCTAGACCATTGCTCATGAAATCCAATCTCCCAATTTCTGCTTGGGGACATGCTATATTACATGCAACAACACTAATTCGCATTAGGCCAACAAGTTATCACAAGTTCTCCCCATTACAATTGGTTTATGGTCAAGAGCCAAATATTTCCCATCTAAGAATTTTTGGATGTGCGGTTTATGTTCCAATAGCTCCACCACAACGCACTAAGATGGGTCCTTAAAGGAGGTTGGGGATATATGTTGGGTTTGAATCCCCGTCAATAATTAAATATCTTGAGCCTACAACAGGGGATTTATTTACGGCTCGTTTTGCAGATTGTCATTTTAACGAGTCACTTTTCCCAACATTAGGGGGAGAAAAGAGAGAGCTGGAAAATGAAATTAAATGGAATGAATTATCATTATCCTATCTTGATCCTCGAACTAAACAATGTGAACTGGAAGTTCAAAAGATAATTCATTTACAAAGTTTAGCGAATCAATTGCCAGACTCGTTTGCTGACCCAAAAAGAGTGACCAAGTCACATATTCCAGCTGTTAATGCTCCATTTAAAATAGATGTCCCGGAAGGACAAAATAAAATTGCTAATGAGTCTAAACCACGCCAGAAACGTGGAAGACCAATAGGTTCCAAAGATAAGAATCCTCGGAAAAGAAAAGGAGCATTGATTGATGATGGTCAAATTGAAGAAACAACTTCCGAAGGATCTCCAGAAGAGACTTTAGACATGATACAAGAAGAAATTCAGGTACCTGATAATGAAGAAATTTCAATAAATTATATCATGTCTGGAATTACATGGAACCGAAATCAAATCGACGTCGATGATGTTTTTGCATGCAATGTAGCATTAGATGTTATGGATAATAATGAGGATCATGAACCAAAATCCATTGAAGAATGTAGACAAAAAAATGATTGGCCAAAATGGAAAGAAGCAATTGAAGCAGAATTAAAATCTCTTGGAAAAAGAGAAGTATTCGGACCTGTAGTCCGTACACCTGAAGGTGTAAAGCCAGTGGGATATAAATGGGTCTTTGTGCGAAAGAGAAATGAAAAGGGTGAAGTTGTAAGACATAAGGCACGCTTAGTTGCACAAGGATTCTCACAAAGACCTGGTATTGATTATGAGGAGACATATTCTCCTGTGGTGGATGCAACTACTTTTAGATTTTTGATTAGTCTGGCAATAAGAGAAGGACTTGACTTACGTTTGATGGATGTAGTCACAGCTTATTTATATGGCCCACTGGATAATGACATTTACATGAAGCTCCCAGAAGGATTCAAGCTGCCGGAAGCAGCAAAATCTAGTTCTCGAAAACATTTCTGTATTAAATTGAACAAATCTCTTTATGGATTGAAACAATCTGGGCGTATGTGGTATAACCGTCTAAGTGAGTATTTGTTGAAAGAAGGTTATAAGAATGATCCTATCAGCCCATGTATTTTTATAAAGAAATTTGGATCAGGATTTGTTATAATTGCAGTGTATGTTGATGATTTGAATATCATTGGAACTCATGAAGAGATTTCAGTGACTGTCAATTATTTAAAGAAAGAGTTTGAAATGAAAGATCTAGGAAAGACAAAATTCTCCTTGGGGTTACAAATAGAGCACCTAGAGAATGGAATCCTTGTGCATCAATCAACATACATAGAAAAGGTTCTTAAAAGATTTTCTTTGGATACAACACATTCATTGAGTAGCCCTATGGTTGTAAGATCACTTGAAGTAGAGAAAGATCCATTCCGACCTCGGGAAAATGATGAAGAAATTCTTGGTCCTGAAGTAACGTATCTTAGTGCAATTGGAGCACTAATGTACCTTGCAAGTCATACACGACCTGATATATCATTTTCAGTTAATTTATTAGCAAGGTTTAGTTCATGTCCAACCTGAAGGCATTGGAATGGGATTAAACATTTACTTCGTTACCTTCAAGGTACGAAAGATATGGGTTTATTTTTCCCAAAGTTGTCCAAAGAAAATTTGATTGGTTTTGCAGATGCAGGTTATTTATCTAATCCTCATAATGGTCGGTCACAAACTGAATATGTGTTCACATATAGTGGTACTGCCATTTCTTGGCGTTCCATGAAACAAACCATTGCAGCTACTTCTTCCAATCATTCTGAGATTTTAGCAATTCACGAGGCTAGTCGTGAATGTGTATGGTTAAGGTCGGTAGTTCAACATATAAAAGAAGTTTGTGGTTTATCATTTGGGAAAGAGGCACCAACAACTTTATATGAGGATAACGCTGCTTGTATTGCTCAACTTAAGGAAGGATACATCAAAGGCGACAGAACAAAACACATCTTACCCAAATTTTTCTTCACTCATGATCTTCAGAAGAATGGAGATATAAATGTATTGCAGATTCGTTCAAGTGAGAATTTAGCAGACTTATTTACTAAGGCTCTTCCGACAACAACATTCAAAAAGTTAGCTTACGGCATTGGATTGCGTCGTCTTAAAGATCTCAAGTGATGTAGTCATGAGGGGGAGTTAATGCGTGCTGCACTCTTTTTCCTTAACCATGGTTTTTTCCCACTGGGTTTTCCTGGTAAGGTTTTTAACGAGGCAACATCTTATGCGCATTATAGTGTATTATTTTGAACGGGTTTTGTAGTAAATGTTAGTTATTGTTTTATTCAATATATAGTCATCCAAGGGGGAGTGTTATGATAATATCTAAATACGGATGACTATTATCCCATGTACAATCTAGAATATTCTAGAGTTGGGTATTTGATCTTATCCATTGATGGAACCCTAGGTAATGTACATTATATATATATCCCGTACTAGATGGAATATAAAATACAACGTAACAATTTTCCCTCATCTCTCTTTATTTTCTCTTCCATATTCAACACCCCGCTATCTTTCTTTTATAATTTTTTAATACTTTAACTACCCCACTTACCTTTTATTTTATTTAAGTCAATTAAATATCCTAAAATTATTTACTTAAAAAGAGTATTAAATTAGCACAACCGAAAAAGGAGCCCAAATCCTCCAAAGTAGGGAGTCCAAGTAGCCTGAAAGAACAGTAGACGTGGCAAGACGTAATCTGTTGTATGCTGATTATCCCCTCTTCCTCTTACCTGGCCCCATTTCTGTCTCCCTCTGCTTACGTTTATCCAAACTCATTAATTATTACACCAACTTGCATTTCCTAAATGACCTATTTACCCTTGCAAATTATCACTTTGACAAATTTCATAACAATTTATAATGTTTTTTAAGATTGCGTAAACTATCATACTAATGACTTTGAATCCAATGTTCTCAACTCATTAATGAAACGAAGCTTTGGTCTAAAGTTTTGCATTTCATAATATGTACTCCGTAGAAAACATTATTTTAGTTTATGCGCTATCTCATTCCAAAATTGAGTTGGTCATATATCTAAAAGGTGTTATGCGACTTGCTACTGTCTCATGTTGTTAATAAATAAATAAAAAGCTATATTATTCAGGGGCAGAATCAGATTTTTTTTTTTTTTTTTTTTTTTTTTTTTTTTTTTTTTTTTTTTTTTTTGGGGTGGAACTTAATGTATGTCCTAGTATCTTGTACATAATTATAATGTTGAAATGTGAAAAAATAATAAGATCGAGTATTATTAAAAAAAAAAAAAAGATACCTTAAAAAAATGGAAAGATATGAAAAAGCGAATTTAATGATTGGAGCTGAATTGAATTGAAATTAAGCTGAAGAGAACAAGTTCTTACTATTATTGTCAACCAAGAAGTATGTTTCATTTCTTAGAACATGAAACTTTTGACAAGGAAAAAACCTTTTTTTTTTCTTTCTAGACAGACAACATAAGATGATAGTGTAATTCGTTCAATAAGTTATTAGAATGCAAATAAGTGAATAACTGGAGTATTATTCTTTTTTTTTAAATTTAATTTTTTCTTCAATAACATTGTAAGTTTGTAACAAGTCATTCTCATTATAAATAGAGCAAGTTTTGTAAAGACATCCTCTAAACCTTAAGTCAACACCACTCATATTTAATTTTTTTATTAAGAAATAATTAGTCTCGACCAGACATCAACCTTCACGGTTATTTTTCCAGTTATTTACAAATCAACACAATTACAATTACAATTCCAAATTTCCAATGTCAACAATTATTGAGGATGCAAATGTCATTGAGCAAATTACACTTAAAACACAGATAATTCTTCATTTATGTCCTCTATATATGGAAATAAAAAAATATCTTCCCAAGAAAAAATAAAATAAAAAAAAAGGGGGCCGAGGAATCTCTTATCCAATTTTATCTACTTTGCTTGATTAATTTTCGTCGGTCCATTCTTTAAAAACCCCACCTTTCTCCACTTTGATTCCATTTATTTTTTCGATTTTAATTTCTCTCTTCAAATAATAGCCTCAATTTTGTTCTCATGGTCCCATCAAAATTTCCCAATTTCTTACCACTTACTAAACTATGATCTAACACCCATTTCATTTTTTTTAGAATTTTTCGAAATTGGGTTATTGTTTTTTTTTTTTTACAGGAAATTGATCGTTGAGGTCTTTAATAGAAGAATCTCACGCCCTTTGATCGTCATAAAATTCCCAGATTCCTTCAAAGCTTCTCTTTTTTAACAGGTTTGATGCTGGAATCTGAACAATTTATCCATATTTTGTAATTTGATTTAATTGACTGATTAAAAATAAGGAAATATTAGAAAATATTTAGGAAATAAATAGAAAGTTGAAGTTTTTTATATCCAAATTTGCACTATTATCAATTATGCTTGATGGGATATAGATGATTAAGCTTCTCTTGTTACTATGTTTCTACTTTGGACCTTTGGATTGTAGGGAGCCATAAAAGTCAGTGATGTAGACGGGATTTGATCCGAGGTCTCGGGGTATCATCCCGAGACTTCTAATTTACACGGAAGTTGTAATTGATTGAATAATATTGTTTATTGCATGAAGTATGTTGTTGCCTTTGTGGGTTATAAGTGATGAAAATTCTCTGTTTTGTTGGCTGTTTTTCCTTGTTACAGATTGTGTATCAGACTTGTGGTCCAGAAGGGTGTCACTATAAAAAGTGTGAAAACTCAATTGTAGTAGTATAGTAAAAAGAAGGAACATTTTTTTTTTCTGGAAAGCTTTGATATAGTACTAAGTTGGAAATCTATTTTGTGTTCAATGAAGTAGTTATCAAGTCAGCTATGTCTTATCTTGCTAGTTGCTAGCTTAAGTTGAGTAGGAAATGGTTAAGTGTTGGTGAAATTTTTGATTATAGTTTAACTGGTTTAGTCATGAATACTTTTTGGTTAATTGTAAGTTATCATAACCTTGTTCATGTAGTAAAATTGTTGTGACGGTTGTTGATCTTAGGATTTGGAAGTAGGAGATGGGGTCATTACACGGACCAGTCGTTTGCCCTACAATTCGTGCTAAGCAGGTCGGTGTTTACCAAACACCAATTAGTGTCTCTTTGATGAAGGATGCCATGTTCAGAAGTGCATTTTGGGGCTATAAAAGTGTACGCCAACAATCTACTAATGCGAGCATGCTTACTCGCCCAATTAATATCCGGAGGCTTGGTACAGTTCATTGCACTTTTAGTTCGTCTTCCAATGGAAGTGGTAACAGAGCAGAAAAGGAAAATGATGAGGATTATGTCAACTCCAGTGTAATTGAAGCTGGTAGGATGTACTCTCATTACCATTTCACGAGATTGAATGTTGGCATTGCAATGGTTTTATATAAACTTCATTAGTTCATCTTATAATTTGGTGTTCTTGCTTGCTAATTTGTGTTTGGTTTTCCTAGGTTTATAGATACTACAATGTATCTTGCTTTTTAACTTGGTGCCAAAGGATAGTATGAGACTATCATTGTGCTGAATGTCTTTTAATGTGCAGCCAATAGCTCTATGCACGAGCTTGTTTTCTTACGACTGAGTATTAATCAGTAGTCTCTTACTTTCTGTCTCTTTTGTAACCATTATCAATTCATTGGACCGTTTGAATATTGTGGGTGAAGGGTTATAAACATAATTTCTTAGGATATTAGTAAACTATGTAAATGGAGAGCTAACTTGCATTCTCTTGTCATATCTAATTTTTCACCTTTGTTGTATTCCAGATGCACTTGAAAGCTGTAAATACAGTTGAAAAAAAAGTCAATTCTGCATGCCTGCCTTATTGATGCTTTGGTGAATAATGTGCTGCCTGTTTCTAGATTGAGGTCTCGTCACGTATTATTTATTTATTTTGAGCATACTATTAATCAGTATTTTTGTATTGCTTTATTGTAGTTGAGGTGAAAAGTGGTTCAGATGGTTTCACAATTAAGATGAGAGATGGCAGGTTCTTAAAATGTGTCCATAACAGCCCTCAAGGTGGCCACCTTCCAGATTATGCACCACATCCGGCCATTGTGCTTAAAATGGAAGATGGAACGGGTCTTCTTCTACCAATAATTGTTTGTATGTACATAGACCTCTTTGCTAACAGATCTATGCATTCTTTAAATTCTGTTAAATCAATTTGATAACTGTCCAAATTATGTGTTCTTGCAGTGGAGATGCCTAGCGTGTTGCTCATGGCTGCGATCCGTAACGTACATATTGTATGTGTCTATTCTTCAATGCAACTCAGTTTTGTTGTGAAGTTAATCAGCTACACTAGGTATGGTTATTTAAGTTTAATCACAAATTCTCTGATGAAAATGTGCAGGCCAGGCCAACAATGTATCAGATTATGAAGGAAATGATTGAGAAGATGGGATATGTAGTAAGTGGGTTAAATGAATATCCCCTCCCCGTTTAGAGTTATTTGGTGGAAAGTGAAATTCTATCTTTAAAACCCCACAAAGCATTTTGCTTAGATGCATTTTTGCAGGTCAAACTTGTCCGTGTAACTAAGAGAGTCCATGAAGCATATTTTGCTCAGTTATATCTCACAAAGGCATGTATATGACTATGTATATGATTATGTTTACATTCATAGTTTGTTTACCTTTTCTTGTGAATAACAATAAATTAATTGTGGAAAGTCATTGCTTATTTGCTATAGGTTGATAACGAAGATGAATGTATCAGTTTTGACCTTCGACCTTCAGATGCAATTAATATTGCTGTAAGATGCAAGGTATACATTTTCTTCCAATTTAGTGACTCTTCTGGGGCCTTTGGGATGCTATCTTTTTGTTTAGCCATGGATAAAAAAGTAACATTACCCTTTTGTACTGACTATTGATCGCTATTTGGAAGATTCTGATTTTGGAATCTTGCCAACTACTGTATTCTTTTGTTACCTTTTGCTTAGGTTTAGTGCTAGTTGCCTGATATCCTTGGTATATCAGTTCAGAACTTCAGATTTCGAATCTATATGATTTTAGCTTACTGATGTCAGTATTATGCCTATCTTTTATGCTATGATATATTGTATTGATATCTCAACTTGTCTTCACATTATTGGACCTTCTGTAAAATAGTTTCAGTTAAGCAACACACGCACAATATTATTTGCATTGTTTCTGGCAAAAAAACAGTCTGATGCACCCTATGATCTGATACCCTGGTTTTTTATTTGGTTTCCTCGTATGCTAATATAATGGATTTTCTCAAAGTTGATGTTGATGTTGATGTATATGCTTCCCCAACGGTCCAACTGTTGGTTTGAACGTTTAATAAAAAGAGCCAAGTAATATGGAGTATATTATTCTTTAGTATTGAGCTCTTACTATATATCAACACTAGGAAGTTGACCTACTGCTCCTTACACATCATCTACTACAACATGCTTTCAGTTGAGAAGGAAGAAATTTATATTAAAAGAAGTCAGTCAACTAATGTAAAGTTATTGACTTTTCACTACAATGATCTCTTCAAACAAGAATATGTAGTGTTATGTACAAGTAAATCCGATTAACTGATAGTATCACATATTGTGTCAAGCCTTTATAAGCTAAATAGCTTTTAAGCTTTACTCTGAAGCTTATCTGTATCTACACAGGTGCCTATACAAGTAAACAGGAACCTGGCTCAAAGTGATGGTATGAAGATAGTTGAATCTCCAAAGACGATAAATGTGGGTCTTGCATCAGATGTCATGTCATTCACGGAATTGGATCGGTAGGTTATTTTCTGTATTATTCTGGCTCAGGTTCCGGGCCCTTCTCTTTGGCTATGGACTAGAGTTCATTGAGCTTAGGAACTGGATATATTATGGAAACAAAGACTGTATTGTCCTGTAATGAACTAGATAATCTGCTAACTTGACTCACACAAATAACAGGAAAATAGAAAGGAAAAGATTGATTCTTTGAGTGAACTATACAATCTGATTTTTCGTAGATTGATTATATTTGAAGAATTAATAAAGATGGAAGCATTTATTGATTGATAACGGTGGAATGGTTACAAAATGATAGGGTTAACAGCTTTAAGCTATCACTCTCAAAATAGCTTGAGGCTATCACTCTCTAACAATGGCTTTAGGCCATAACTCTCTCAAGTATTCACACCAAATTTCTGCCTACCCTCTTATTTATCCCCTCTCTCTATTTATTTACAATTTCTAAGATGATTCTAGATGGTTTGTCTTCTTTTATGCCCATGTGGCATGTCTTGATTCCGTGCATAATTTCCCTTATGACTACTAACATACTAAATCACCCATAATACCCTCCCCTAAGTCAGTTCATTACATGTCACAGTTTCATTGCATGCTCAAATTTTACTTTTGTCCATCTGCTCTTGAAGCTGTTGCAATGAGCTTAACAGCTTAGACATAATCCATCAAAGTAATAACACCTGATTGGCTCTTAGACCCTACTTCTCTTTCACCTTATTTTACCGAGCTTAAATTATTTCTACTGAATATGCTGTTTAAATCTGTTTATTTATTTTTAAAATCGTTTTCTTTGTATGAAATTAATGATTCTTGCTGAAATGTACCCATTGCAACTGATTTAACTGAAAAAACGTGTATTGATCAAAACTGATACACTACCATACACCTTATGTCTACTGTTTTTTTTTTTTTTTTTTAAAAAACTTATTTATTTATTTATTTTTGAGTGAAAAGAACAAAGCCTTATTTGGGGGGAACCATGTTCCTTAAACTAATAAAAATGAGCCAAATTCCCTTTAAATTAGTCATATTATTATGTTTTTGAGGTGGATTGGAGGACATAATATCATCGTACCTCATACCTACTTAAGATGAGATGAAAGAGTAAACTTGTGTTTGTGAAATGTACTTCTTCTACTATGTAGTGTTTATTTTTTAATTTATTTTGGGCAATTTATCAAAAAAAATTGCCAATAAATGAAATTGGAAGAATAGAGTATCAGGTTCTACAAGAAAGTTTATAATATTGCACAATTTTATTTATCAAAAATCTATTTTATGCTTTGAGGTTCACTTAAGCAAGCACATGTTTGTTCTGCAAAATCTGCTTTACCATGAGGTTTGTTGCATTAGAGTAGAAGAGCACTACTTATTTTTTTGGTTTTCTTGATGCATACTTCGTAATTCGTATTGATGTAATGATGTGTTAATCAGTGTGGGATATGGTTTTTTATACTTCTATTTATTCTGTGGAGCACAAACTGTGTATTAATTTTTCTGGGCCCTGATCCAGGCCTAATGGTCAGCCATGTATAGAGACAACAGAATTTAACCTGTTGCGCAACATGCTTAATGCTGCTTGTGAGGAGCGTTATCAAGAAGCAGGTATGATGATTACCTTTTTTCCCATCTATTTGTGTATCAGAGTTCATCTGCTAGTACTTCTGTTTGTAATTAGCTCCACATTTTCAACTGCACGTAAATTTAGGTGGAAGCTAACCCTGTGTTGTGTAACATAAGAATGTACAGGCAGCTTTTTAACAAAATTTACAACCTTATAACACGCTAAATGTGTTTACATGTCATGTGTTGATTGTTGATACCTTGGTGAGTTGGTGCTACAAGATCTCAGAACTCTAATTTGTACATGCCTAAGTTCTTAAATTGACTTTGCTTTCACCAACTTTCATGAGCTAACACTTAAGTTGACTCCTAAGTACTTGTAAAGTGATTTATTATGTTGAGGGTTGACATACAGCATGTCTCAGTCTCATCTGAGAGACTGAGACTATCTGTTATACTTGTGGAAATTTAGCATAGGCTTCTGTTTGTTATTAATAAGCTTACCCTGCTTGATACAATTGATCTTCTGAAATGAAGGACCTGAAATTATTATTTTCGGTTCTCTCATGGTTATTGTGCTGTTCTGGCAGCTCAATGGAGGGACAAACTCACCCAACTTCGGGCTAAGAGAAACTGGGCATGACAGGTAAATGAATACCTCTTTTTACAACAGTTTATCGGTACTATTTTTCTAAGTCAATTCCTTTGGTAGAAATGTAAAACCGCAACTTCTTTTGCGTCAATTCCATCAATAACTTGTTTGGTGCTAATTCATGCAGAGTTGCAGAAAGCAAACATTGTACATTGTATATAATTTTATGAAGCTGAAGATTATGCTGGTTCCTCAAACGGATCGAAATGCCCTTTTTAGTGTTCTCTGTGTTAATAAATGCTGTAATCATATTTGTGAATAGTAGCTATAGATGAACAACCTTTACTCCCATGATAATGGAACTTACTGTTACTCTTAGTATGCTTCAGGCTACAAGGTTGTATTGGTAACGTCCTTCACCTTTAGGCTGTAATTCAAACACGAACAACATGAAGCGATGTATGTGCAATGTTGAATGTTGCATCGGCTATGGAAATGAGTCCATATGACACTCAGGTGGTAAACTGGAAATATATGCTTTCAGGCTGTCTA
The DNA here is from genome assembly GCF_948465745.1 of Chenopodium album. NCBI lineage: Eukaryota > Viridiplantae > Streptophyta > Magnoliopsida > Caryophyllales > Amaranthaceae > Chenopodium > Chenopodium album. The sequence goes on from NC_137840.1 coordinate 71,177,062, forward strand.
GAACTTAAAATGATGTAAAATTGGATCTCATATATATTTCTATTTGTTTAGATTGCTGTCATACACTTGTAGTATTGCTTGGGAGTTGGTACTACTTGGAAGCTTCTAATTTTAGTTATGTTTAATAATAGTAAGCCCATAATCTTAAGAAGGAACTTTGAAAAAACTTGTTGCTGATCTTTTAGGTGGGAGGATTTTGTCCAAGATAAGAGAATTATTTTACGTATCCTTCTCTTCTAGAGTTACTTGTACAAGCATCCGTGATGTTGTATGTTTTTATGTACGTAAGCGTGTTACCGGATTGGAACCTTGTACACGTCAACTAACCTGATTTAATGTGCAAGGTCTCTTAGGAGGGTCGGGGGTAAGAGAATTCGTACTCCAAATGTGTCTAGTGAAGATTAATTTTGAGGTTGTAAGATACAATCCTTATCAATTACCACTAGACCAAGTGTTATTTCGTAGGGTCTACAATAATGCAATTTTATGAATGGTCACACTGTCGGCGGAGTTCGTTGATTGACCAAGTTCTTGCCAATGCATGACAGGAGGAAGTTGAGTAGGACATCATAAAAAGAACAAGATAAATCCGTACATTTAGATAGCTAAATCTTCGAATCTTTCTTAAGTATCCACACATTGTTCTTTCTTATATTTTGATGGACCCTTTCTTCAATAATAGAAGAAAAGCCATTGTCCCTTTTGTTTTTTTGACAAATAATTTGAGTATAAATGATAATTAAATGAATAATTAACAAGAAATGATATTAATTAGTTTTTTTTTAAAAGTTAATGGTGCCAAATCAATTCAATAATCTCCTTTGAAGTTATGTTAATGAAAATATCAAAAATAGTAGGTGTTGGATTTGTAGTGGCAAAATGGATTAATGGTCATTTTGTAACCAATTGTCATTAAATACACGTATTGTACTTTAAGTCACTAATATGGGCCCCATGTGTTCCTTTAATTTTGTATAAAAAAATATAGAAAATACATTTTTGCTATATTTTGTTGCTTCAAGTTTTCTAACAAAGTTTGTCAATGAGGAACAGAAAATTATGCGAAATTGTTGAAAGATTACACGACACTTTGACAATTAGGTGACGAGTGATGCTACACATACAATGGTTGTATATGGGCTCCACATACAATATCATTGTATGTATGCCACATCAAAAGGAAGGAAAAAAATAAGAGGGAAAAAAGGTGGGCTCCAAAATGCAAACCAATTAGAGGCTGCCAACAATGGTTGTATGTGGGCCACCCACATACAACCATTGTATGTGTAGCCTTTTCCATTAGGTGACATTAGAGAGTTTTTTTTGACATTAGAGATTTTAAGAGGATTAATGTACACAAAAAGGATAATTATTTTTTGTGCAAAAAATGACAAAAAGAGAGTTAATATATTTAGTGAATTGCGGCTATTTCTCTCAAATTATGCTTTTATCATAACATAAAAATAAGTTGACATAAAGGTTAATAAATTATACGGAGTACAAATTATGTTGTCTAATGACAAATTTTATTTAGATTGCATTGTTTAAAGGTAAGGAGTACAACACAATGAATGAATAAATAAAAATTTATAATTTAATTGTATGATATATTAGTGCTATTGAAAATTAGTTTCATCATGCTGAAATAGAAAGGGTAAGAAGTTGGAAGAAGCGGTAAAAAAAAAAAAGGAGAAAAGTAGTTGAATTAGATATGATAATGCTGACCTAATCTACAATTATCTACTGCCCATTGGTATCTCTTACCTAAATCACACCCAAATTGGTTCATTCCAACTTGAAATTATCTACAAAGTATATAACTGAAATCGCTCAGGTTAATCTGATCCTAATAAGAGCTAATCTGACTATTAGCCGTTTTAAATTTCTTAGTCTTAACCAAGACACATTTAACATACTCTATAAGTTTGATTTGTACTTTTGTGAACTATTTTGAACTTGACAATATTGTCATTTTATCCATCTTTCAATTCCCATCCCTTAATACCACCCCCTATTAGGTACTTTATTATTTTCATGGAAATTCAGCTTTTTATTCTCAATCCCATTCCCTCCTCACAATCTCATTCCCATCAAAACAAACACAGAATTTTATGATAAATGGCATTAAATTCCCATTCCCATCTTCTATTCCCACTAACCAATTCAACTAGTCTCAATTGACCTATAAGTAATTAGAGTTTATAAGCTTGCTTTACATGTTTAGCCTTGAAATTTTATTTAAGTTAAACAAAATGACTCGAATCTATTAGATTATTTTATTTAAAACTTCAGTTATAAATTGAAAATAACCTTTATTAAATTTATTTTTTCTAAACTTATCTATAATCTCCGTTTTAGAAATTTATAACGATTGACATTTTCACTCTTTATTTTATATCAAATCGTTACAAACAATATGAAGCGGAGGTAGTCGATACAATAAACGGAAAAAGTTAACCAAGACCCAAAAATGTAGCCAATAATAAATAGACATCCACCAGACCAGCACACCTGTATTATTATTACACTCCAAAGATCCATGTCTAGAAATACCATAAATAAACGAAGGAAAGAGAAAAGAGGCGGGAATAAAAACGGCAAAGCAATCGGAAAAGCAAACGTGTCATTGAAAGCAATCACAAAAGGGGACCCACTTTGGGTGCGTGTCACCTTCAATATATCAAATACCACCATCACCATTACCAAACTATTAAACCGCGAAACTCTCTGCCACAAATTCATACCTCTTTTAAACCCTAACCTTTTTTCTTTTTTGTTTTCTATCTTTTCAATTTTTCCTAACTAATTTTATTTTATTAGTTTTTTGATTTTTTCAAAATTTTGAAATTTTCGGCCGAAAAGAAAAATTAAATTTGGGGATTCTTTGAATTTTCTACAATCTACTTTAACTCCACTTTCTTTTTGCATTTCTTTCTCTCTCTCCTCTAATTCCAGGTAATTTTTTTTTTTTAATTTTGAAATTATAATCAATATTTCATTTCCATAATTTCTGAAATTGAATGCTATAGTTTATTTAATTAATTTTTTTAATTTTTTTTTTAATTTTTTGTTGGAAGATTGTCAATGGAGAACTCGAAAATTTGTTGAAGTTTAAAGAATGGAGTTAGGGAGGAATTCCAGCTTGTCTGGCCCACTTGACTTTGCTCGTCCTTGTAAGTTTCAATTATTCCTTTTTATTTTTTTTCTCAATCCCCAATTTTGGATTTTTTTGCACTTTTTAGTAATTATTATCATGCATATTTCAAATTCTAAATTATGTGTTTTTTGATTAATTGCCTTTTTTTTTTTTTAATTTTGCAATGATTATGTAATGTGTAATTTCAATGATGTGTTGTATACTTGTATGACTGTTTGAGAGGATGTATGATTAGCTAATTAAGTGGGTACAAGTCTTTAAGAGGAGGTAGAATTCGAGACTTGGGATCAAATTCCGTCTACATCATTTTTCTTGGGTGGTCTGAAATTATGGGATGTTTGGAAAAAGGTTGTCATCTATACTTTACAAGTTTACAGTATTGAGATACATTTTCATGTGTCTTGTCAAAAATTTACAGTATGTACCGACCGGAGTAGCATTGTAGGTAGATTATGTGTTCTGTTAAGAATCACTGTCACTGTGTTAGTGAATTTTTGTAGTATGAAAGACTGTTAATTTCTCTGTTGATGGTCTTTCCATTAATGATCATAGATCACTTGTATCAAGCTCGGGTTTGGGGGTGTAATCTTGTTTTATACGAGGATTAACATATTTAGTATACTGTAGGAGAGCACGAGCGAATAAGGGTACTTGATAGATATACATTTGCAAAGATGTAGAATTGAGAGCTTACATTGATGCTTAAGTAATACGAAGTAACTAATGAGTATAGCGTTGTATCTATGAACTTTTTGTTTTCTATAAGTATTAGCATAAGTAGTACTCCGTATGCAGTAGAGGGGACCGAGTTACTGAAGACTGAAGTCGCTTGAAAGGTTTTCACATGGCTGTGATACATAGAATTAAAAGCTTACATTGACACTCAAGGATAGCCTTGTAGCTATTAGCTTGTTCTCGATCATGTTTTTGGAACTCAATATTTTTGCGTTCCCTAATTTATATCCAACCTGTCCTTAGAGAAGAGCATTTTATCTGACAAACCAAAGTGATATTATAGCTTGAATTTTTTTATTTAAAGATATGAAACTATGTAATAGAGGTTTACTAAGTGTTATATAATGTTTGCAGGTTTTGAAGGCTCAACAAGTCGTGAAAGAAAAGAGCGGAAATCAGATGTTGAGATATCAGAAGATGAGAAGAAGAAGAAGATGGGAGGTTTTAAAAAGAGAGCAATTAACGCATCCAGTAAAATAAGGCGTTCACTCAGCAAGAAAAAAGGCAAGAGGAAGGTTGAAGGACTTCCTTCTGTTTCTATAAAGGATGTACGAGATGTTAAGGAAGTGCAGGCTGTGCAAGCATTTCGACAAGCACTGGCTTTGGATGAGTTACTACCTGCAAGACATGATAATTATTACACCTTGCTGAGGTAATCTGTTCTTTTAGTTGGTGAACGATAGGCTATACCACTGTCTTCTATTATGGCTTTTCTGTTCCCTATAAAAGTTCTGTGCTGTGTTCTAATGACTGCAGTTAAGTTTCTTCTGTATTGTTGTATTGTGAATGAGTTGCTTAGACAAATTGCTTATTGTTGGCTAACTGTTGATGATTGCCTGAAACCTTTGGATATTTTGTTTAGCAGCTATAATTTGGTATCTATTTAATTAAATGGAATGTTTATATATCTTCTGAATGATATATTTGTTTCTTGAAAATTCATCCTTGCAGGTTTTTGAAGGCAAGAAAGTTTGACATTGAGAAGGCAAAGCAAATGTGGGTTGATATGCTCAAGTGGAGAAAAGAATTTGGTGCCGACACTATCCTTGAGGTCAGAGTTTAAATTATTGACATTGATCTGAGTAGTTGCACAGCGACCCAGCCTTCTGCAGTTCTGCTTCCTCAATAGTTTGGCAGAATGGATTACTCTTCTGTTATTTGGTCAATCCTTTTAAAAAAATGACTTCTTGTTTGCTTTCTGTCAGGATTTTGAGTACCATGAGTTGGACGAGGTCTTAAAGTATTATCCCCAGGGATTTCATGGTGTTGACAAAGATGGGCGACCTGTCTATCTTTACCTACTGGGAAAGGTTGATACAGAGAAGCTTATGCAAGTAACTACAATGGAACGATACCTCAAATATCATGCTCAAGATTTTGAAAGGTGCTTTGCACTGAAATATCCAGCTTGCTCCATTGCTGCTAAAAGGCATATAGATTCAAATACAACTATTCTTGATGTTCAAGGCGTGGTATGTTGCCTATTTCACTTGTTATCTGTTCAATTATCAGTGGGCATAATGCACAGGTCTTTTGTCTTGAGAGGTGCATAAAAAGAGTTCCAATTATTTTTTAAACTTATCATCAGGGCTATAAAAACCTAACAAAACCTGCTCGTGAACTGATAATGCGGCTACAAAAAATTGATAACGACAACTATCCTGAGGTATGTTGAGTAGCTACAAACTGTTTTGTTGAATTCAATGATAATGATTTTAATGTATCTGATTACCGCCTACCTGTGTTGTTTCTTATGTTTGTTGCGGATATATCTGCAGACTCTTTACCGAATGTATATCATTAATGCTGGCAATGGCTTTAAATTGGTCTGGAATGTAATCAAGCCTTTTCTTGATCCTCATACGACATCCAAAATTCATGTAAATATTAGAGTGCTTAAATATGCTTATCAACCAATATCTATTAGTTAATCACCTTTAAGTTATATGAAAATTTTGATTTTCATATCCTTGTCAGGTCCTTGGCCCCAAATATCAGAGCAAACTGTTTGAGATCATTGACAAAAGGTAATCTCACTGGATACCCATGTTGGTTGTCATTTTGTATGATCAACCTTCTACTGAATATTACCTATTTAGGTTTACTTATTGTTTAAATTGATTGCCTCATACAGCCAATTGCCTGAATTTCTTGGCGGTACATGCAATTGTGCAGATCAAGGAGGTTGTGTAAGGTCTGACAAGGGACCATGGAAAGATCCTGAAATCTTAAAGGTTGTTTAAAATGAGCATTCGCGTTCAAATTCTATGACTGTATTTTCAAATTTCCAATGTTTTAAGTTTTTGACTTGTTGAATTCTGATTGATTAACTGCAGTTGATTCAATCTGGCGAAGCCGAAGTAGCTATATCAAACAGTGAAGGCAGGGTTATTGCTTACAACAAGATGGTATGTTAAATTTCTCGAATAAAATTCTGTGGATACATAAAAATTTGTTACCGTTTTGTTTGCATATTATTTGTTTGTCCTGATGTTACTTATGTATTTATGTATTTTTGCTTGACCACCAGATTAAAAATCATGACACATCAACAGCAGAGTCTGGATCCGAAGTTGAAGAAATTTCTTCTTCTAGAGCACCTAGGGCTTCTTTGGAGTTAAAATTGATGCCAGTGGATGAAGAAGTAAGCCCTCATGTACCCAACATCTGATAGACTTGACTTCCATTAAATTAAGTTAATATTTTGCACTAGTGTTTTTATTGGAAATTTATATACTTAGGCACTTTCAACCTGGGTTTCTTAAAACTCGACCTTATCTCCTCCCATTACTATTTCCTCGTCAGTTTTGCCTAGGTAGAGGCTGTAGGCTGATTCTTGATACTGCACAAGATATATCTCTAAACATTAAGAGCTTCCTATTCATAAAGAATGATATTTAAATTTTAAAGCTGCATAGCTAGTCATAAGAAAATTCTGATTGTCTTGGACATGCAATTGGTAGTATACTTTCAAAATTTTGGCCTAAACAGAATAATTTAGCCCTTGTTATTCCTTTTTTTTTTTGGAGAGAGAGAGGGGGGGGGGGGGGGGGTTGAGATTTTTCACTTGATAAAGTTCCATGTAATTTGAAGATAAGAGGGCAAAGGAGGAGATCCTGACAGGAAATGATATTTTGCAGGCTCGGATAGCTAAAAATATTGGGGAGGTTTTGGAGGGGGGAAGGGGGGATTTTCACTTGATAAAGTTTTATGTATTTTGAAGATAGAGGACAAAGGTGGAGATCCTGACGGGAAATGATATTTTGCAGGCTCGGATAGCCAGAAATAGTGGCTCTTCTGGTGGCATTCCTGATAATGATGAAAATGTTCCTGTAATTGTGAAGCACTTGGATTCAGAATCTGTAGGAGTTGTCTCCATTGATCAGTCTAATCCATCCACAGGTTAGCATACCTTTCCTAAAGTGTAAGAGTGTACTATTTCATCCAAAATGATATATTTATGGACTATGGTCGCATGTTTGTTATTGCGTACTAATAGCTGGGCTGCATTCTTTTCTCTAATTCTTTTTATGTTGTGCTTCCTTTTTTGCTTCTGGAAGAACTAGTTGAACTTGGACTAGATTTTATTGTTTGCTTGTGAGAAAATTGTCTAATTTGATTTTTCAGCATGTCTAGTGTAATTTATTGCAGAGACAATATCTCAACAATCTGCAGATGTAGAGCAAAGTCATTTCCGAATTTTCGCTGCAGTCGTAGCCTTCTTTGTGACCTTATTTGCTTTCTTCCGGTCAGCAACGATGAAAATTTCTCGAGAAGTTCCCATGGTTATTTTGAATTTTGCCCGCAACCTTCATGATATCCTTGGACCAGATTTTAAAGAAAATTTGCAACAACCGTCAGTGAATCCAGACATGACAGAGACAGAATTTCGCTTAGTTACACTCAGAAAGCTCAGTGATCTTGAAGAGAATGTAAAAACATTACAGACAAAGCCAACGCAAATGCCTTCTGAGAAAGAGGAGTTGCTAAATGCTGCAATATATCGTGTGGATGCTCTGGAAGCAGAGTTGATTGCAACCAAAAAGGTAAATTTGTTACAATTATTAGTTTGTAATGAACTGTTTTCTGATGTTAAATGAATAGAAAAAACTCGAAGGACAGCTCTTCTTGTGTCCTGCTACAGGAAAATTAAATAAGTCTGAAGTGTTTGTGGGTCATTTATATCGTTGTTTGATGAACAGGCATTACATGAAGCTTTGATGAGGCAGGAAGATTTGCTCGCATTCTTTGACGCACAAGAATCTGCCAGATTTCGGGTATATAGTCATGAAAAACCTTGTTCCTTAAGTTATTGATGTGAATGCAGACTTTCCCTAGATGTTTGTTGTTTAAGTTTATCATTGCTTACATGTATTATTCAATCTGCAGAGGAGAAGGTTCTGCTGGTGAAGAATGGGTTGCTGCTTACAGGGATAAACTTGCCGTATTCTTTGGGTCTCTTTCTCGGCATTGTGTATTGGGGTAGAGTTTTTAATTAACAGAGGATCCTCCTGTATTTTCTGTACAGTATAGGGTTTCATATTTTTCTCCTGAGGTTAATATTTATTAAAAGAAATGAGAGAAAAGTTAGTACTTGTATGCGTTTTCTTTGTCTACTGTTGACATTTCTTTTGATTGCCTATCTGAATCAAGTGATTCATAGGTGCAAACGATGTCTACTGACGTTTCTTACAGCATCTCTAATTTCCCATTTCAATAAACAAAACTAAGCGAGGCCAATCGTCGTTGTGCCTTAAAAGTTGGATTATTCACCATCACCACAATAAAATGCTAACCAAGACATTGTATTTAAAACCATGACTAAGGGCCTATTCTCTTACGTTGAAATTCAATTCAGTTCAGCTCAGCTCCTAATTTCCTCTCTTATAAAATATTCAGTTCAGCTCAGTTCAGCTCAGCTGAGTTCAGTCAATGAGAACATGTCTTAAATAGATTCCTGAATCCTAAGTGATGGTGGAAGAAAAAAAAAAATTTGATATTAGGTAATGTTCCTTGTGCTTCGCAGAAGCTTAGAGTTAGTAATATATAATATATGCACATTTTCTTTTGGTAACATTTGACGATTATAATCAGATTTTTCATGTTACAGGGTAAAAAATTAACACTGAGTGCAACTAAAACTATGTGGCAATAGAAAACAAGCGCTCATACACATCATTTTAGTTTCGTTCCTTTTCTTCTCATCTTTTTAGTGTTCCTTTGAAGCGCCAACACGACGGGCGCTCTGGAATTTCCTCAGCTTATACGATATATACAGGATCAGCTTCTCCGGTGAATGTTACTGTATCTGTTGATGGGTTCAGGACTATAGAAGTTATCCCTTTTAAAGGTGGATTATTTTCGTCACTTTCAGCCTGCACTTTGAGCAGTGAAGATCCACTGATACTATAGTTTTCTGCATCAAAACAAAACAAGTCAGATTAGCTAATAACTATACTGAACTAGTGCACACATCATAATACGCTTAAAAAATAGTACAATTATTATGTAAAATTATTTTTAATCTGTTAACATCAGCGTAAAAACAACAGCATCAATCTGCAGAAAAACTGTAAAATAAATTTAGCTTCTTAAGAAATGAAGAAAATAAGTTGTAGGGAGGGAACGCGAGTGGTACTAAGATTGTAGATACAAATACAGAATTAACATACAGATTCTGCTGCACACTATATCAGGTTAAATTGAAGCATATAATGCAAAAATATAAAATGAAAAAGATCAAACCTTGGACATAATTCTGTAAGAATTAGATACACAAATGGAGAATAAACTTCCTTGTCAATGAAGTTGGCAAGGAACATATACTAGAGTACCCATTTATATATTCATGTTCACTACTCTTTTCTGATTTTTTTCAAACTCAGACGCAAGCAAGAATAAGTTTGTGGAATTCTATCTACAGAATATATCTTGACAGTTCAGGGAACAATTGTCCTGTATAAATTATGGTCATGACGATTCTAAATGCTATATGTCACTTATAAGCATTTAAACACCAAATATGGAACCTGATGAGGCTAACCGTGGCATAGTGTTCCATCCCAGTGATGCCCGAGAGTTCATCATGAGCCGAGCAAAGCTACAATCGGTTATGAAATTTAACGTCCAAACTGCAAATATGAAATTAAACATTACTCCAACAGAAGAATCACCAAGCAGCTAGTAACAGACACCCACTCACTCACATATATGAGTTGATTTTAGTTCTCTAATCAAACTATGACCTATAATTCATCATTAAGTTCGTTCCTCCGACCCTCATGGCCACAGATCATTCAATTTACAAGGGGAAACTCTCTTAATTCCATTTTACCCTACAGTTCAAGCACTGTGAATGAATTGGGAGGCACTGTCCTAGCACTACATATCAAGAATAACCTCAGTGTAGGCGTGTAGCAATATCAAGAAAACATATACAATAAGGTTAACAGAGAAAGCATAAGAAACAAAAACAATGAAATAATCACAAACTTATAACTCCTGTTGCATGAATCATAAAACACTTGACAGCTACATTCCTTGATCCGGATCGCTTAATTAACATCGACAAATGATCGCTAAAATCGCATACTCAGGAAAGGCAGAAATTCATAGTTGAGGTAATACAAAAAAGTTCATCTATCTACCACAATAAGACATTAAGAATTACATATTGACACATTGTACATACCAAAATGTTACATATTACAGATGAAAATTATACACGAGGACACTAAGAGCATCAAATATTGGAATCTAAACTATGGACAGTTGGACACGAGCAGTCGAGCATGCCTAAGATAACAATGTATTCTTAAAGAGTTAACTAGGTTACAGCAGCTTTAAGGACAATTTGTCAGGTTATGTCGATTTTAATGGAACTGTGCAATCCTCAACAATCTATACCAAGCAAAACCTTTTAAGAAGTTTTTTCAATCTCAATATCCAGTTTCATACCCCTCAATGGTTCCCCCATTTGCAGCACCACGCTCTACTTTGACCATCTTCTTGTAACTCTTGACTATCTTCTGATCCAGCTCATAGTAGTATTCCATATTATTCAAGGGTTTCATATCAAGGTCGATAAAAAATGCCTGCAATAGTGCACGGAACATAAGACCATCAAAGAGTAAAAGAATGAAAAGAAGTATTATGAGAAACTAGCATAAATAAGCATATGTAAGCCCAACACATTCTTGATACCATAAGATCACCAATAGGCATCCGATTTACCAATCACAAAGTATATGTCAAGCGCACTTTAAAAGGATCCTAGAACATCAAAAATTTACAAAATTCTTGAGTGAAAATGGGGGGGGGGGGGGGGTGTTATATAGCCAACTAATCTATCAATATTATCATCCGTGTTCAACACCTTCATTTAAACCCAGCTAATTGCTGAAACTCTCTATTGAATACAGGTATACAGTCATGGTCTTTTTCTGTGATAATAACATAATACAACTGAAGCGAACTTTAAAATAGACCAGGATAGATCTTTACCTTGACATCAAACCTTTGCTTTGTTGCATCCAGGTATATTGTTCTATAGTGTGATTCTTGATCATCATCTTCCCTTGGACGGAAACTAATCATTAAACTACAGTCCTTGGCTGTTGCAGCTATCAAGTAGTCCCTTACAATCTTCAGACTTTCATCTACAGGGATTGAATGCAGAGAGCTATACTTTCCTAATTGCCTGTCTTCACCGGAATCTTTACATATCTTGCAAGGCTGGGAAACAATATCATAATAAGCATGAATTGCCCCTTCCACATCAAATTTGTCAAGCTTTTGGACTTCAAGTAGCCTGTCTAATACACCGGATTTAAGTATTGCCTCTCCTACAAGATTCACAAAATTCCTTTTATGCAAACCATTTTCTCCATGCAAGAAAGATTTAAGATTATCTTCAAATGCTTCAACCTTAACAGAATCTGTCCCTTGGTCACCACCCCCCATGCCCCCATATATTAGGGAGCTATTTAGAAAAACCCGCAGATTATTCTGTGGATTTGCAAAGAGAGCCTTAAATGCTTTATGTATTCGCTCCCTTGATCCAGAGAATAAATCCAATGGGTCATATTCGCTCAATTGCTGTATCTGAAAAATAAACAGAGCCATGTATCACTATCAGGAATACCAAATGATCAGCATCAAAGTCATCTCAGGTAAAAAGTAATGGCATTTATCTATTGGGACATTATGCAAAAATATTACTATTTGATTACATTTCCTTGAATAAAATCATGCAAAGAGAATTAATGATGGTTACCTTTTGTTGTTGCAATTTAAGGACTTGGTGCATTTTAAAACGAGATACATTCTTCTTGATGACATTTTCATCAGCTATAAAGCTCGAAGATGGAAGAAATCCCCACTTGGGCTGTTCATGGGAGACAATAGAGTTTTTATGAGATAATAAGATCAGATTTTTACTAATTTGGGTCAGTTAATTGAGAATGAAATCTATTTTATCAGTCATTAAAACGAGTACTGTCATATGAAATTTAAACCACCTTAATTTCCACGGACAGGCATGGTTTTCCTTTAGATGTGCCTACAAGAAAACCAAACAGAATGATCAAAAAGGTAATTCGAAGCAAGCAATGAGTAGTCACTTTTTTTATCAAAAAATAATACTAAATAAAAAGCTAAGAAAAAAAAAAACAACAAAACACAAACATATTAAGCACAATGTCTGCTCTATGACAAGAACGAGCAAACTTACAAAGACAGAAGTCAGTGAAGAAAAAAAATCAAAGTTTTCAAACTATTCCGAATTGGAAGAAGCAATCAGAAGGAATTATAACATCTAAAACCCTAGCAAGCTATAACACACTGTTTTCATAATCAATTTCAATAACTCATTCTCAAATTTATTTGACAAATTACTTGGATAAAATGATGTTATGATAAATATAAACTCATGTTTTCTGAAAGTGATGACAAAATTCATCATATCCCTTCCTCTATCAAACAAGTAGCAACATGATATAGACTAAGGCTACATATATCATTGCATTCATCAATATAACACCAGACAGGAATACAATTGTATCTAAAGTGAAACTCAGATATGAGATACTTTTCTACTATTCTACCCTTGCTACATAAGGAAACTCAGGTTGGTGAAAATATCAAAAAGAAATGGAGAAGCGAAAAAATAAAGAAATTTATATTGTTTCCTAGTGCTACTCACCTTGGGGGAATACTGAATGATCTGACATTAGCAGCACAGAATCAGCACCGCAATCCACACTGGCAGCACTAACTCTCCAACCAGGGCGCTGGGAGTGAACATTTCTTTCAACCAATTCCAGAAATTCCCTTGATACAAGAATCTTTACCTGCAAATTTGCAAAAACCAAGATTTTGTCAGCGCTTCTATTTCTACAATTTCCTGAGTCTTAAAATGAGCAGATCACAATACTGTCCAAAGAGTAATACTAGTTGTACAAATTTGATGCACATTTCTACAAGGTTTCCACAAAACCTTAACATCAAGATATTTTTCATGGCTGACTAAGTGTTGTGGTGAAGGATGATGGTGGATTAAAAGCATGATAATGATACAGAGAAAATTATATAATCACATCCTCTACAGCCGATTTGAATATTACTTAATAAAAAAAAAAAAATTTAAATAAAAAAAAAAAAAAAAAAAAAAAAAAAAAAAAAAACGAGGATAGAAAAAATGGCCTCAACTCCTCAAGTTTAAGCAGTCTTTGCATAACCATAAACCTTAGCTAAATTGAGGTATTAACTGACTATACAACAAACTTAAGCCTTTTTTTTTTTTTTTTTTTTTTTTTTCTCATGTAGACTTTAGAGTCTAAACACACCACCACAGAATTTCCATGCATAAGAAATCGACATAATACTCTTCATGACAACATTAGTGATGGCCTTTTAATATAGCCATTTCACCAACTTGAGTTTTTTACCCAACAAACAGGACATAGACAAACTGAAATTACACATGCACCAAATACACTAGCAATAGACAATAGTCACAAGTCAACATACCCCAGGATCAACAAACTCTGATCCTAACAGTGGAATCATCACACATTGCACATACATCTGCTCAGCAACCTCCTTGTTTGGGGATGTAACAATATCTGCTACATCTTTCCATAAGCTGCATTCATGCTCGGATAAAACCGAGCGTTCGGTCTCTTTTATTGACCCATTCCTCGGGACCTTTGGCACCCGTATTATTTTCCCACTCTACACAAGGGGGGAAACTGATCAGCAACTGGAAGTAATTCACATACAGTCCAACAAGAATGCACATTAGCAATAATGCTCAACAACAGCCAACAGCCAACAGCCATCCAATGATCTGTTTTGTTCACATTATTTCCACTTTTGGAAAAAGTAAATTCTTACAAGGGTTAAACAAATTAGTAAGTTTAGATAAGACAATTCAGGAAATATAAGTTCAAATCAGTTCAATTCAGTTAAGTTCGGGAAAATAAGGACTATCAAAGTTCATTTACAACCAATAAAAGTTCTAATAAGTTCAGTCATGTTCAGATAAATTCAAATATATAAAAACCCAAGTGAATTGAACACACACTAAGCCTAAATGGACACAACATTAAGATTTTTGTTCTATAAAGCATCAAATTATCAGCTACAAATCAGATAAAGCCTATTGAAGTTAGGCAAGATGGATTAACTTAAAAACTACTGTAATACAATTCTAATTTGAGCAGTATATCAATTTTGAAGAGAATAAAGAACAGAATTTAACAAGACATAGAAAAAAACAGTAAAAAGTGAAATTCAGTTCAGATGAAGCTTAAAATTAGAAAGTGAATCAGACATAAAGATAATAAGCCATTAAAATAACATGCAATACATTAAAAGTGCAGGAATCAAAAAAGTTCATAAAAAAAACATACAAAGGTAGGGGATGATCCAGAGTATGCAAGAACTAAATTAATTGCTCCTTCCCCTCTGTAACACCAATCACCTGCATCTTTTTTCTCCAAAACTACCTTCATTCTGCAATTTAAATAATAATAAAAAAAATCAAAATTGAATCTTTACAAATTCACAAAGACTAAATTCAAGGCTTTATACCAAATTATATAAAATTTCAGAAATGGAAATCAATAATTGGTCCAAAATTCCACAAAGTAGAGTACCCTTTTAGAAAAATTATTGAATTAAACTAAAATAAAATAGAGAGAAAAAAATTTATCTAAAAAAAATATTCTTATAGTATTAAAAAATACGCAAATGAAGAAAAAAGTACATGTGAACTGGAAATTAAGATTCTGTCTTAGCAAATAATAATACAGTAGAACATGAGGTGTGATTCTCAAGAAATTCAGCATCTTTTGTAGAATATAAATGTTGGAATTAGGAATTAAGATGAAAGTGCAAAAAAAAAACAAATAAATAATTATCATCTGAATCTACATTTCAATTAAATAGTCAAAATTGAAAGGGACTAGAAAGTTAAATGAGTGACTACATTATTGACTGTTCAAGGTGATTGAAGATCTAAGTATGGCAAATGAGTGTCTGAAATTTGAAGTGATTCGCCGGAAAAAATGGCGGAATTTCGACCGGAGAAATGGGGTTTTCCGGTTGATTGGATTTGGTTCGTGAGATTTTTCCTTTGATTACTTTTCTGATGTAAATGTTTTTGTTTGATGTTGGTTTTGGGGTATTTGAACTGCTATTCTGCCTAACCTCACCCACCACCACTTTAGCCTCGTGGAGGCTCCAAGGGACAGTTGGTGCAACAATTTTGTGGGCTGGCCGACATCAGGAGAAGATAAAAATGGCCGGACTCGGCCTGAGTCCGATCGCGGGGCAGCCCGGACTTTGTCCAAAATAAAATCGGCCCGTGAATCAGTCGTGTCCAAACCCGTTATTTCAAGTAAAAGTTAGCATGATTTTCAAGCAGAGTGGTTAACACACGCGATGTGCTTGCTATAGCTGGCATATTCGATTAGCTATTTCAGTTTGAGGTTATGTCATAAATTGTTGGTAACATTAATGAGTGAAAATATGTAAACAAATTTTTTTAGAGTATAAATGTGCGCACACTATTCTTTTGAGTTTAAAAAAAGAGCATTTTAGAGGATATAAGGGTGTGTGTTCAATTCACCTGATTTTCACTTATCTGAATTAGGGGCTTGTTCACATTTACTTAATTTCAGTTCAGTTCAGTTCAGTTCAGTTCAACTCTAATCAGTTCAGCTCTCAATTTCCATCTCTCATAAAATGTTCATTTCAACTGAGTTCGGTTTAGTTTAGTTCAGTTCAACTTCAATCAGTTCAGTTCAGCTTCAATCAATTCAGTTCAGTTCAATTCAGCTCAGTTCAGTAAATGTAAACATGGCCTAACTTATCTAAAATTGACTTAATTTATCCGAACTTATTCAAACTAATTTTAGTTGTAATTTGAATTTGGGTAACCCTAATCAGAACTTAACTTATCTAAACTTATTTTTTCTAAACTTAACTTATCTGAACTTATATTAACTTATCTGAACTTATTAGACTTGAATAAGTGAAAGTAAGGTGAACATAATAGATAGAGCTGTCAATTCGGGTAAATGGGTCGGGTTTGGGTCGGGTAAGAGTGGGTTCGTCAATTCAGATTAATTCCATAACCTATGTGGGTCGGGTTTGGGTTGGGTCATGCTTGAGTCAGGTCACGTCGGGTCATATTTCTTATCGGGTTTTGGTCGGGTTTATGTCGGATTAATAACAGGTCGGGTTACATTCGGGTCAGGTGAACAATAGGTCGGGTTTAATTCGGGTTTTCACGGGTTAAAACGGGTTAAGGTAATTCTCGGGATTGAGTCGGGTTCGTTCGGTTCAAGTCAATAATTTGCGGGTTAGAATCAGGTTGGGTCATTCTTGGGTTTAAGTTGATTCGGTTCAAGTCAATAATTTGCGGGTTATAATCAGGTTGGGTCATTTTCTAGTCGGGTCATTCTCGAGTTCAAGTCGGGTTTGGTTCAAGTCAATAATTTGCTGGTTATAATTAGGTTGGGTCATTTCCAATTCGGGTCATTCTCGGAGTCAAATCAAGTCATGTTCAAGTAAATAATTTGCAGACTACAATCAGGTCGGGTCATTTCCAAGTCAGGTCATATTCGAGTTCAACTAATTATAAATAGATAATTATCATTGTTATCAAACTAATTATTTCCTTTGACTATAATATATATGGCAATATACAAAGGAACTATAGTTTATAATTTAAGAAGACAATTATCTCCTTTGACCATACAACAAATATATACTATATTTAACTCTTAAATTTGAGGATGATGCTCCCTTCTTTTGCTGGCCTGGACCGACTTGGTCTCCCTAGACAGAATGCTTTGATCAATAATGATAAGGTGGTCTAAATTGCATTTAAGGTGATTTGAAATCGGGTCAAGAACAATTTGGGTTGAATTTAGGTCGGTACAATAACAAATCATGTTGATTTCGAGTCGTGTTTTTGAATTTTTGGGTTGGGTTAGTAGTAGGTGTGGTAAAATTCGGGTCAGGTCAATAACAACTCGGGTTGAATTTGGGTCAGGTCAATAACAAGTCGGGTTGATTTCGGATTGGGTTTTTAACAGGTTGGGTTAAATTCGGGTCGGGTTAGGAACGGGTCGGGTTAAATTCAGGTCAAGTTAGTAAAAATTCGGGTTTGACGGGTTAAAACAAGTTAGGGTCAATTTCGTTTCAATTCGGGTTCGGTGCAAGTTAATTAAATTGGCCGTTGTAAACTAATAAATCGGTGCAAGTTGTAAACCGGTAAATTGGCCGTTTAAAAGCAAATTGAATGGTTACACACACCCAATTGGACTCCAGAGGATATTAGGGACCATGGTAAACATTTCGGCAATTTTTATTTATGGGCGAAAAGAAGTCAGAAAATTCCAAAATTAAAGGCTAAATTCAAAATCAAATTTATATCCATGCTTTTTGAGAAATTTTGGGGACCGGTGTTGAAAAGTCTTTAAATTCTACGGAATACATCTCGGGGTCATATAATATCTTTTGGAACCATATATGATCATTATTTGTTGTCATAAATGTTTGTGGTAGACTTGAATTAATGAAATCGGTGCAAGTTGTAAACCAGTAAATTGGTCTTTTAAAGGCAAATTGGATTGTTCCACCCACCCAATTGGACTCCCAAAGGGTATTAGGGACCATGGTAAACATAACGGAAATTTTTATTTTGGAGCAAAATAAATAAAAAAAAAATTCAAAATTGAAGACTAATATTCACGCTTTTTTAGAAATTTTGCAAGTTCGGGGCCAGGTGTAGAAAAGTATTAATATTTTAGAGGATACATCTCGGGGTCATATATAATGTCGTTTGGAACCATATATGATCGTTATATATTGTCATAAATGTTCGTAATAGGCTTGAGTTGATGAAATCCGAGCAAGTTATAAATCGGTACGGTAATTAAATTGGCCGTTTAAAGGCTAATTGGATGGTTCCACCAACCCAATTGGACCCCCGGAGAGTATTAGAAACCATGGTAAACATTTCAGCAATTTTTATTTCCGGGCAAAAAAAAGTAAAAAAATTCCAAAATTGAAGTCTAATATCCACGATTTTTGAGAAATTTTGTAGGTTTCGGGGACTGGTGTCGAAAAGTCTTGAAATTTTAGGGGATACATCTCGGGGTTATATAATTCTATTTGGAACCATATATGATCATTATTTTATTGTCATAGATGTTCGTGTTAGGCTTGAGTTAATGAAATCGGTGTAAGTTGTAAACCGGTAAATTGGTCGTTTAAAGGCAAATTGGATGGTTCCACCCACCCAAAGGGACTCCCGGACATTATTAGGAACCATGGTAAATATTTCGGCAATTTTTATTTCCGGACGAAAAAAAAGTCAAAATTTTCAAAATTGAAGGCTAATATCCACGCTTTTTGAGAAATTTTGGAGGATTCGGGGCCCGATGTCGAAAAGTCTTGAAATTATAGGGGATACATCTCAAGGTCATTTATGCCGTTTGGTACCATATATGATCATTATTTGTTATCATAAATGTTCGTGGTAGGCTTGAGTTAATGAAATCGGTGCAAGTTATAAACCGGTAAACAAAGGCAAATTGGACGGTTCCACCCACCCAATTGGACTCCCGAAGCGTATTAGGGATCATGGTAAACATTTTGGCAATTATTTTTTTCGGGCGAAAAAAAGTCTAAATATTCCAAACATGAAGGGTAATATTCATACTTTTTGAGAAATTTTGGATGTTTTAGGACCCAATATCTAAAACCTTTGAAATTCTAGGGAATAAATCTTGGGGTCATATAATTTCATTTGGAGTCATGCTCACTATTTGCTGTCATAAATGTTCGTGGTAAGCTTGAGTTAATGAAATCGGTGCAAATTGTAAATTGGTAAATTGGTCGTTTAAAGGCAAATTGGATGGTTCCACCCACCCAATTGGACTACTAGAGCGGTATTAGGGACTATGGTAAACATTTCGGCAATTTTTATTTTCTGGCCAAAAAAAGTCAAAAATTTCCAAAATTATAGGCTAATGTCCACGCTTTTTGAGAAAATTAGGAGGTTTTGGGGCACGATGTCGCAAAGTCTCGAGAATTTAGGAAATACATTTGTGGGTCATATAATTCCATTTGAAACCATATATGATCATTATATGTTGTCATAGATTTTAGTGGTAGGATTGAGTTAATGAAATCAGTGTAAGTTGTAAACCGATAAATTGGGCGTTTAAAGGCAAATTGGATGGTTCCACCCACCCAATTAGAATCCCAGAGGGTATTAGGGACCATGGAAAACATTCTGACAATTTTTTATTTTCGAGCGAAAAAAAAGTCAAAAAATTCCAAAATTGAAGACTAAGATCCATGCTGTTTGAGAAATTTTAGAGGTTTCTAGGCCCGGTGTCAAAAAGCCTTGAAATTTTAGGTGATACATCTCAGGGTCATTGTAGACGCCCATTTGTGTCTCCCCAAAACCAAACCCAGTGATGAGTATCTTTCGCGTCGAATCATAATCGAATGAAGTGAAAGTGTGGAAAGTTTAATGTTGCGGATAGTTTTAATTTCTTTTCTCTTCTATCTATTTTTGAAAACTTATTTAAAAAAAAACAGCCAATCCAGTTTGGTTGGTCCATGATATGGGTCCAATAGTAGTGTAGTTGGATGAGGCTTGACAAGACCTTTCCAACGATATATTATAAGCCCAATTCCGATGAATATTGAGGAAGTTATGGCCAATTTACTAAACTGGGCCCGTTTTGAGCCTTATATGCGGCCCAATGATCTAGGGGAGGGCCTAATAGATTTATCATTCCTAATTGCATTAGGAATGATTTTAGTCTTCTAGATTCTTCTAGAAGGTTCTTTTCATTCCTAATTCAATTAGCATTGATAAATTGACTTTTGTTGACTTTTCAGAGTTTTAATTAGAATCAAAGAACGTTTTTTTAGGAAGATACGATTTTATCCTCTTGTACGGCAATTTTTATCTGATTTTAAGAAAACGCGTGAATTTCTGGATCAGCGCCAAAGGCCAGCTGTAGCGCCTGGCGCTAGCATTGGCGCCTGGCGCTAATGTTGGCGTCTCGCGCCAATAGCCAGCGTTGGCGCTAATCAGATTTTATCTGCGCCAGAACTCTGTTTTGATATTTTATCTTTTTGGCTGATTTTCTTTATAAATAATGTCGTAAAAACTCCGTTTTCAATCACCCACAATCATCAGTTTTCACCTACAATCACCGATTCTCTCTATTTTCACCAACTCTCATCAAGATTTCCTTGATCTATCTCTCTCTTTATTTTCTAAACTAGCTTCTCTCATATACAAAATTCCGCATTCATTAGATCTAGATACACCTAGCCATATTCGAAGTTGCCTTCGCCCTAGACGTGAAAGGTTTAATTTCTGAGGGTTTGGTCCCAAATCTCTCTTTCAATTATTTAATTTAATTGTTTTGTTTATTATTTTCCTTGAACTTACTAACGTGTGTATTTTGTTATTAGAAAGAGGTACGAGACATCAAAGTAAGTACTTTAATGGTTTAATTGATATTATGATGTAGAAATCATGCTTAGGTTGTTATTATGATTCCTAGTATCATGTCTAGGGTAACTTTAATATCAAGTATGATTGTTATGATGCCTTTTATGTTCTTCCTAATATTTATGATTGTTAGTATCATGTTAGGGTTAAAGATTTGATTTTTATTGTTTAGTGGACATGCTAGGGTTTGTTATTAATCTTGTTAGTATCATGCCTAGGATCTTGCTAGTATTATGCTTTAACGGTGATATTATTATGATTATGATTATTATTTTGATTATAATTATAATTATTGTTATAATTATTATTATTATGATTATTATGTTGCTTGATATTTATTGTTATTGCTTGATCACGCCTTTTATTGCATGTTTAAAGGGAAATTGGTACTTGTAATCACGCTTATATGAGATAATTAATAATCTTGTTTAGGGTTAATATGATTATAATTCAAGTGATCGCCAATAATAGTTTTATTTGTGCATTAAATTCAACCAACATAGATAAGCAGTTTTAGGGTTAACCTATTGATTGCATGTTAGTCAGAAAGCGCACATGAATACGATCAGAATAAAGTAGAGGCCTATTATTAGGGCAGGTTCAATCTCTTTTAGGTTGGATTTGTACCTTCATCCCCGAACCCTATTTGTTTCAAGACTTTATGGAGTTGATGATCTCTTGGATCGTTAAGGGGTGTAACCTTCACCTCGTGAACGGTTTACAAGTTCCTAAAAAACTTGTTGGCGACTCTTTTGCTCTATCTTCTTTCCCTTTGGACGCCACCATACTTTAGTGTATGATCACAGTGGGGTTCAAGCTAGGGGATTAACGCTTTAAATATTCCCTACAGTCATATAATGCCATTTGGAACCATTTATGATCATTATAGGTTGTCATAAATGTTCATGGTAGGCTTGATTTAATGAAATCGGGGCAAGTTGTAAATCGGTAAATTGGTCGTTTAATGGTAAATAGGATGAATACACCCACCCAATTGGACTCCCGGAGGGTATTAGGAATCGTGGTAAAAATTTTGGCAATTTTTATTTTCAGGCGAAAAAAAGTCAAAAAATTCCAAAATTGAAGGCTTATATCCACGGTTTTTGAGAAATTTTTGAGGTTGGGTATTGTGTCAAAAAACCTTGAGATTTTAGGGAATACATCTCGGGGTCATATAATGACGTTTGGAACCATATATGATCATTATATGTTGTCATAAATGTTTGTGGTAAGCTTGAGTTAATGAAATTGGTGCAAGTTGTAAACCGGTAAATTAGCCGTTTAAAGGCAAATTGGATGGTTCCACCCACCCAATTGGACACCCGGAGTGTATTAGTGATCATGGTAAACATTTCGGAAATTTTTATTCTCGGACGAAAAAAAGTTTATAAAATTCCAAAATTGAAGTCCAATATCCACGCTTTTTGAGAAATTTTGGAGGTTTCGAGACCCAGTGTCGAAAAGTATTGTAATTTTAGGGAATACATTTCGGGGTTATATATGTCGTTTAGAACCCTATATGATCATTATTTGTTATCATAAATGTATGCGGTAGGCTTGATTAATGAAATCGGTGCAAGTTGTAAACCGGTAAATCGATTGTTTAAAGGCAAATTGGATGGTTCCACGCAGCCAGGTGTACTCCAAAAGGGTATTAGGGACCATTGTAATCATTACATAATTTTTTTATTTCCGAACGAATAAAAGTCAAAAAATTCCAAAATTGAAGTCTAATATTCACGCATTTTGCGAAAGTTTGGAAGTTTCGGGGACCGGTGTCGAAAAGTATTGAAATTCTAGGGAATACATCTCGGGGTCATATAATGTCGTTTGGAACCATATATGATCACTATATGTTGTTATAAATGTTCGTGGTTAGCTTGAGTTAATTAAATCGGTGCAAGTTGTAAACCAATAAATAGGCCGTTTAAAGACAAATTGGATGGTTCCACCCACACAATTGGACTCCCGGAGGGTATTAGGGACCATGGTAAACATTTCGGCAATTTTTATTTACGGGCGAAAAATAGTCAAAAAATTCAAAAATTATTGGCCATTATCAACGCTTATTGAGAAATTTTGGAGTTTCCGGGTCCCGGTTTTTAAAAGTCTCGAAATTGTAGGTAATACATATCGGGGTCATATAATGTCGTTTGAAAGAATATGTGATCATTATTTGTTGTCATAAATGTTTGTTGTTGGCTTGAATTAATGAAATCGGTACAAGTTGTAAACCAATAAATTGGTCGTTTAAAAGCAAATTGAATGTTTTCACCCACCCAATTGGACTCCTAGAGGGTAGTAGGGACCGTGGTAAAAATTTTGGCAATTTTATTTTCGGGCGAAAAAAGTCAAAATATTCCAAATTTGAAGGCTAATAATATCCACGCTTTTGGGAAATTTTTGAGGTTTCTGGACTCGGTCTCGAAAAGCTTTGAGATATTGGGGGATACATCTCGGGGTCATATAATAATGTTTTAAACCATGAATGATCATTATATGTTGTCATAAATGTTTGTGGTAGGTTTGAGTTGATGAAATCGGTGCAAGTTGTAAACCAGTAAATATACCCTTTAAAGGCAAATTGGATGGTTCCATCCACCTAATTTGACTTCCTGAGGGTATTAGAAACCATGGTAAATATTTTGGCAATTTTAATTTACAGGCAAAAAAAAAGTCAAAAAATTCCAAAATTTAACGCTAATATCCTCGCTTTTTGAGAAATTTTGGAGGTTTCGAGGCCCGGTGTCGAAAATCCTTTAGATTTTAGGGGATACAACTCAGGGTCATCTAATACCATTTGGAACCATATATGATCATTATATGTTGTCATAAATGTTCGTGGTAGGCTTGAGTTAATGAAATCGGTGCAAGTTGTAAACCAGTAAATTGGCTGTTTAAAGGGAAATTGGATGGTTCCACCCATCCAATTGGACTCCCGGAGGGTATTAGGGACCATGGTAAATATTTCGAAAATTTTTATTTACAGGCGAAAAACAGTCATAAAATTCCAAAATTAAAGGCTAATATGTCTTTGAGAACTTTTGGAGGATTCGGGACCCGGTGTCGAAAAGACTAGAGATTTTAGGGAATATATTTTGGGGTCATATAATGTCGTTTTGAACCATTTATGATCATTATTTGTCGTCATAAATGTTTGTGGTAAGGTTGAGTTAATGAAATCGGTGCAAGTTGTAAACCTGTAAATTGGCCGTTTAGAGGCAAATTGGTGGTTCCACCCGCCCAATTGGACTACCGGAGGGTATTAGGGACCATGGTAAAAATTTTGGCAATTTTTATTTACGGGCAAAAAAAAAAGTCTATATCCACGCGTTTTGATAATTTTATTAGGTTTCGGGGCCCGGTGTCGTTAAGATTTGAGATTTAAGGGGGTATTTCTCGGTGTCATATAATGCCATTTGAAACTATATATGATCATTATTTATTGTTATAAATGTTCGTGGTAGGCTTGAGGATGATGCTCCTTTCTTTTGCTGGCCTGGACCGACTTGGTCTCCCTAGACAAAATGCTTTGATCAATAATAACAAGGTGGTCTAAATTGCATTTAAGGTGATTTGAAATCGGGTCAGGAACAATTTGGGTTGAATTTAGGTCGGGCCATTTACAAGTCGTGTTGATTTCGAGTCGGGTTAATATCAGATCGGGTTGAATTTTTGGGCCAGGTTAGTAATAGGTGTGGTAAAATTTGGGTCGGATCAATAACAACTCGGGTTAAATTTGGGTCAGGTTAATAACAAGTCCGGTTGATTTCGGGTCGGGTTTTTAATAGGTTGGGTTAAATTCGGGTCGGGTTGAATTCAGGTCAGGTTAGTAAAAATTCGGGTTTTGACGGGTTAAAACGGGTTTGGGTCAATTTCGGTTCAAGTCGGGTTTGGTTTAGGTCAATAATTTACGGGTTACATCAGGTCGGGTCATCTCCAGGTCAATTCACGTTCGGGTTCGGGTCTCACATACTCAGGTCAACTAGGGTCTAGGGTTGGTTTCAGGTCGGGTCTGGGTCACCATTTTTTCGGGTTCAAATGGGTCGGTTAATAATCGGGTTTGAGTCGGCATTTCGGGATGGGTCAACTTTTGACAGCTCTAAGAACAGACCCTAATTGTCCAAAATGGATTTTTCCGAGTTGTCCAAACCTGTTTTTTTTTTTTTTGTTTTTTGGAAGCTTGAAATTCAATTCTAAAAACTTTGTCCAACCATGGGTCTTCTTCTAGCCGGACTTGATTTGATCAGGTCTATGACATGTATCTCATCGAGTCATAGGTATAGTAACAATAAACTTGTCATATTATCATTTGCTCCCTTCGTTTTTAGAATACTTGCTCCATATCTCCATGTATGGAGTTTTAAGAGAAATTGGATATAAAGTAATAAAATATGGAGGTACTAGGGTAGGTGAAAGAATAAAAATTGTACTATAAAAAGCAAAAGTAGTTGATGAGAGAATTGGAGGAATGAAAACATGAAATTAATAAAATATGATTTATGTTAGGTTTAGTTGTTAAGAGAAATAAAGAAATATTCTAAATAAGGAAATGGAATGAATATTTTAAAACGGTTGAAAATGAAAAGTGAAGCAAATATTTTAAAACGGAGGTATAATTCACAATAAAGTACTCTTTCCCTGAAGCTACTATAAATTGAAATTGAAAATTCGAATAAAACATGTCATATTATCATTTAATTCAACTCCCCATGTTCCTAGCTACTTTGTATTTGATGATGTTACTCCAGTTACATACTTGGATTAAAAGCCTCTTCACTTTAGCTTAATTTTAGTTAGTTCAGCTCCAATTAGTTCAGTTCAGTTCAATTGAGCTCCTAATTTCCCTCTCTCATAAAATATTCATTTCAGCTAAGTTCAGCTCTAACCAGTTCAGTTCAGTTCAATTTAGCTCCAATTAGTTTAGTTCAGCTCAATTCAGTAAATGTGAACAGACCCTAATCCCATTGATAGGAAAAAACTTGTATCATCCAACATATAGAATTCTATTAAATTCGCTGTGATGCTTGTGTAATTTGTGTGGTTCCAACAGACTAAAAATGTTAAAATATATCCAAAAGGTATTGATGCTATATTATGCATAACTATGTAAAATAAAAACACTACCTTCAAATTTTTTTAGTTGCAAATTTGGAATATCTTATATCTTTCAAATAATATCCCAAAGTTGCAACTTAACAAAAAAAAAAAAATAATAAAAAAATGGAGGTAGTAGATTAAAAATAAAAAAAAATAATAAAAAAAATAAAAAACCAAAATGAGAATAAAAAAAAGCAAACAATTATACATTTTGATGCTCTGTTGTATACAGCATATGCATTTCTTCATCAGATCATCAACAAGTACATGTGACACACCAAGCAAATTAAAGCTCGGTGGAGTTGGTGTTGGGGAATCCACTTTGTGACTTTAAGTTCATGAGTTTAAATCCTATCAACTATATTTTCTTATCAAATTTTATCTACTAAACTGAATTGCTTACAAGAGAAGGAAATAAGAAACTGAATTGAACTGAAATTAAGCTGAAAAAGAATAGGTCCTTAATTCGGCTAAAATTCGAATTACAAAGAAATAAACTTATTCCCTAAACCTCCAACACTATTGTGGATGCCTTAATGAATCCTACATGTCTATTTGCTCAATTAATTGACAACACTTACCATATCGTCTTATCTAATCTTAGAATTTATACGTATGTAATCAATCTCAACGAACAAACTTAATTTTCCTCCAATGTGATAATTTTCTTGTTTCAATTCCTAGAATAAATTCTAATGAATCATGAAATAAACTGTTCAAATATTGTCGGCCCGTGTTTTTAATGTGTTGTACACTTGTACGATGTTATATCAAGCTATTTGCATCAACGCTGCCCTTTACAGTTTTACAACGTTATACAAGTAATTTAACATTACAATTACAATAATCGTTTACAACGTTTTTGATAACTTTGTATCTTATTTCATACTCCGTATGTATCATGTATGCATGTCAGTCAAGTCACCATCATAAAACATTTGAAAAGTAAAACTACAAAATTAAATTGAAAAATGCCTCCATTATTAGGCTTGTATTTCGTACTACGTTGTCTAGTTTTGCTTATTATTCCTTTTCAATACGAATACATATTTTTAGAAGTCGAATCAATGGGGAGCATGCGTATGAAAGTAGAATTTACAAAATTTAAGCTTAATAAAAAAGACAAAAGTTGAAAATTTAAAGTGCGCAATTAAGATTTTATGTGCGATTATTATATTATATGTATATGACATTAATAAAAATAGATAGGATAACAAATATTTTAATTTGCCACTTTCTTCATATAATATGTCCCTAATAGAAGAACTATTGAACAAACAAAGGGGGCGCCTAGTTGATGAGCCTGATCAACAAAAGTTGTAAATCAGGTGGCAGTTTGGTCATTGATAAATAAGTTGTACGTAAAACTGGATGATTTGTCTCTTTTTCTTTTTCCCTTATGTTTACTACTTTCATCATTACTAATAATACTATTATTATTACTAATTAATAATATGTATATTCTTTATTAATTGACAAAGATACATTTTTTTTGGTAGAGAAAGATCAGAGTTATTTAATTTGTTTCCTTTGGCCTGGTTAATTGATACTCCGTAATTATGTATACATAACTATATATGAATCAGAGAAATTAGATCGAAATGCACAACAACAATTCTTTTTAAAAAAAAATGTTAAATCGAAAATTTTGAAGTTAAAACCAATATTGGTATAACTCCATCCAAGAATTCTGAAAAACCAATTTCATCCCCAATTCAAGGCCAAAATTTTACATCTAGGATTTGAGGTTCGTTTTGCTTTGTTAGAATTTTTATTAAAGCTATCATCAATTCATCAGGATCCCAATTCATCATGAATGAACAATGAAGTATATAGTAATGAATTATATAATTGCAATATTGTTTGTTTTGTTTTATATTTAATTTTTGGGCAGCAAAAATTGACCAATTGGGTATGACCGTATGAACTTATGATTAGTTCGGGGTTTATCGATGGGTGAGGCAGAAATGAAAGTAATGATTATAACTTAACTAATTTTTATTTATTTTTTAAGAAAATGACCGTAAAAGAAATTTTGGTTCCATCATGCTCTAATCGTACCCTCTAATTTATAGTGGCGTGGTCCATTAACGTTGGACTATCTAGGAGACCCAAGAGAGGATGAATACGATTGTTCCATATACCTACCCTATCAGGGAATAAACACCATACAAAAAAAATTTGTTTACATATACACGCGAGAGCATGATTTGTATATAAGTGCAATGTAGTCTCTATTATTTTTCTAGTTGATGTTGTTTTTATTATACTTACATATTTCATTATCACTCTCATGATGTACTATTGACCACATATATGTTTTTTATTTATATTTTTTAATATCTTTATTAATGAATTAGCCTATGTTAAGTTTAGTGGTTAACCTTACTTTTGTTTATCTAATTTGAATCTGAAATGATTTTTTCTATTTGATCTAAATGTCCGATTTGAGTAAATTTTCACCGTATATGTACGATAATCAATAAGGGGAAAAAAAATCAATTGAGGTCTTATTATTAATTAGATATATAGATTTATACACATCAATGTGTATTTTTTTTAATATATATATGTAATTTTCATAATTTTTTATTGCAGAACTAAAGACAAAATCTAACAATAAACAATAATCCCCGTCAAAAAAAAAAAAACAATAATCACAAATAATAATATACTATGTCTTTAGTTCTGCAAAATAAAGTCTTATTATTAATTAGATTTATACACATCAATGTGTATATTTTAAATATATATGTCCCTCAGTATAATGAAATAAAATATACTCTGTAATAAAGTATGATTTGAACTTATTTTTTCTTATAATTTAGGGCCTGTTCTCTTCCGTTGAAATTCAGTTCAGTTCAGTTCAGTTCAGTTCAATTCAGTTCAGTTCAGTTCAGCTCAGTTCAGTTCAGTTCAGTTCAGTTCAGTTCAGCTCTTAATTTACGTCTAATAATATTGCTAATGATATAAAGCCAAATTTCATTCTTTTAAGCTCTTATTACAACGACGACAACAACAACAACAACAACAACAACAACAACAATAATAATATTAACAATAATAATAATAATAATAATAATAATAATAATAATAATAATCAATAAGTAATAAATAATAATAATAATAATAATAATAATCATCAATAAATAATAATAATAATAATAACAATAATAATTGAAATAATAATACTAATAATAATAATCAATAAATAATAATAATAATCATCAATAAATAATAATAATAATAATAATAATAATAATAACAATAATAATAATACTAATAATAATCAATAAATAATAATAATAATAATCAATAATTAATAATAATAATAATAATAATCAATAATTAATAATAATAATAATAATAATAATAATAATAATAATATGTACATTTGTATATACACATATGTATAGTAATAAATAATCAAAGATCACTAATCCGTAGTTAAAAATCACTAATTAATAAGTTTAGTTCAGTTCAGCTGAGTTCAGTCAATCGGAACAGACCCTTATTTTGTTCTTATATGAACTGCAAATAAGTACGGATGCTTAAATAGTGAAAACTAAACATTGCTTTAATTAGAGTTATTTATTTACTTTATTTTATTTTTAAAGGGGCATTAATTAGATCAACTCTTTATTCATTCTTTTGGAGGCAATATTGTGGCTACTATAATTGACTTGAAATTGACTAGGTGTAGACATTGCCTATAAAATGTCACTCCCTCAACCTCAGTCCATTCACTAAGGAAGAAGTATTTGAGCATCTTCCTTTGTTCCACTCTAGTTTTTAGTATTTTTTTTTTTTTGAAGGATCATTCTACTCCACATAATTTTATTAGGGAGAACAACTAACATTAATTATCTTGATTTAATTTCTTCTTCTAGTTTTAACACATTATACAATTTTAATTTATTTTTATGGAGTTGACAACAATGGACATGCGTCAAATTTTCCACATGAACAAAGGCCAAGGAGAAGAAAGTTATGCAAAGAATTGTACTGTTCAGGTAATTATATACACTCCCCATTTTAACTGTTTTACCATTCATATATGAGTAATACCCTATATATATATGTCAAATAAAATTCATTTTCTTTCCTCAAAAAAAAAAAAAAAAAAAAGTCATTTCTTAATTGCAATTTGTTTTATCTCTATGAATATATTTGCAAATTTTTTTTTACTATTCAATGGCTACAATAAAATTGTACGAGTAGCTATTGTAATTAGTTTTAATCTGGGCCATGTATTTTTAATGTTCAATCTTGTCCATTCATTCAATCGACTTTAATTTTTAATTTTTTTTTTCTTGATTACGAAGAAAAAAATTGTTGTACAGTTTCCAAAGCAAAATTTATGAACCTTGCCATTGATGCATATTCTTGAAATTTCTTAGCTCAAATGATTCTCCCATCTCAATTAAAAATCAACATTTGATTATAGTTTATAAACAATATAAACCTAATTACCGCATTATATATTACAACTTTACAAGGCCCATAATTAATTTTGCATCAACTTTATCAAAAAATGAATCATCCTCCATTAAAGAAAACCATAAAAAGGGAGGAAAAAAGAAGAAGATGATACTATTTAAAAAAAATGTGAAATTTGTCTATAATTTTCAAGAAACCAATCAATTGATATTAAAGATGAAAAAATTGAAAACATCAAGTATGATAAATTAGAAATTTCATCCTTCTTTCAGACCAAAATGGCTGGTATTAAAAAAGTTGATTTTTTTTTTTAACCGTATTTTAAAGTCAACTAATGGATGGATATGATGAATTTTATTAATCAGAGGGTTGTGATTCACTCAGTTACATACAATGGCCACAATTTTATTACAGTAATTTGAAAACTGTCCTTTTTATATATATTTTTTATTAATATTTAAAATTTGTTTTCTTGATGAATATAGGTGTCAAAATGAATAATATTGTAATTGCTAAAAATATAACGATGTAATCATGTAAATAACAAGTAAAAAGGAGCCAATAGGGTCACCTCTTGACCTAGTGGTTAGGATTGAAAATATGTGTACGATAGATCAGCTTCATGTCTCCCATTCGTTGAAAAGGTTATTTTTTTTTTGGTTACGTTGAAAAGTCTTTAATTAACTAATTTTTTTTTTTTTTTTTTACTTTCAGAACAAGATATTATCCCTAACAAAATCATTTGTTGAAGAAGCCATACAAGGCTACTTAAGCAATGAGTTACCAGAGACCATGGTCATCGCCGACCTCGGTTGTTCATCAGGCCCAACAGCCCTAGGGGCGGTGTCGGAGATAATCAACATGGTTAATGCAAGATGCCGGAAGATGGAGGGACATTCATCATCACCCAAGTTTATGGTGTTTTTGAATGACTTACCAGGAAATGACTTCAATGGGGTGTTTGGATCACTCTCTAATTTTCAAAACAAGTTGAAAGAAGAAAAAGGCGGTGAATTCGAGCCGTGTTCATGTTTTGTAGCTGGTCTTCCTGGAAGTTTTTATGGGAGGTTGCTTCCAAACAAGACTTTGCACTTTGTCCACTCTTCTTCTAGCTTGCATTGGCTCTCTCAGGTTAGACTATTTCTAATTAATATTTGACACACTATCATTTATAAATTACTTCGTTTCGAAATAATTAATTGATATCTTATCCTCTTTTGTCTATTTTAAAATTAAATGTAAGAGATCGACCTCTTATCCATCATTGAACTATATTTATCATATTCACCATAGCTCATTAATAAGTTTATGTCACCTTTTAAATATTACAATATTTCGTACGAAGTATAAATCTATATCTATACTTAGTATTTAAAAAGTATAACCAAGAAACTAAGAAAGACACATGTCCCCATCCATTCTATTACACTTCTCTAACCATAGTGCCACATGTCATCTTACACTATTAATTTTTTTATTACACTATTTTTTTTTTAATTCTTTCATTAAACTTATACTTCATCATTCATACACACTTCATCTCTCCCCTTTAATTCAACCTTTTCCTATTCTGTCTTTAATTTTAGCCCTTCCACCTTCTATTTAAGCCTCTTTTTTCTATTAAAGTTCCAAAATTTTAATTTCTTTAATCATGTTTCCGATTACATATTATATCCTATAATGACTTGCTGATATTTCCTCACTTATCTCTTAATAAAATTTTTCTGATTACATATTATACCCTATAATGACTTAACTGATATTTCCTAACCCGTGCATTGCACGGGCCAGAAGGCTAGTTAAATCTAATAACTTTACTTTACATTAAACAATTTAATTTTATGGTTTCCTACCTTATCATTTTCTTAAACTACGTGTAACATGTCAGTTATTTTGAAGTGGAAGGAATAGTTACTTATGGAGTATTGTGCATATGAAAAGTATAATAATGCTAAAGATTTAGTTTAGATGAAAATAATAAGAATTAATTGAGAAGAAAATAACGGTTTAATAGTTTTGTATGGGAATGAAAATTTGTTAAAATTAAAGAAAAAAACTATACATAGCTTAATAAACAAAATTGAATAATCGTGACTACCTGTCAACATCATCATAAACTCATAAGTCATCTATATATATATATATATATATATATATATATATATATATATATATATATATATATATATATATAATCGTATATATTTTTGTTCCATGAAAAAAAAACCCAAAACATCGATTATTAAAAAAAAAAAAAAAAAAAAAAAAAAAAAAAAAAAAAAAAAAAAAACGTTGCATAAAATAACCACACCAACAACATTATCCTTACAAATCTTACAAAGTTAGGAACGTGAATTATGAATCATATGTATCTTTGCTTTTTTGCTATCAAATTTGGAAGTGTCCCTATTCATGTATCGTACTAGTAATTACTCCGTAATACTAATGCCCGTCTATCAACTGTTGATATACATATGTTTTGTAATTTGTATTCACAATTGTTGTTGGACCACCCACCACAAACACACAACATTCACAATTATTAAAAATATTGATGTACTTATTCAGTTATTCATCAATAGCCATTCGAAACCTATCTTAAAAGGTATCTTAGATACCTATGTTTTTACCCCCACAAAATAATAAAAATTAAATTAAATTAAAAAATAAAATAAATCCCAAGAAACCTATGTATGGACTATGGAGTACGAATTGAAGTTTAAATTTAAAGCATGTTCACATTTACTGAATTGAGCTGAACTAAATTGAAATGAACCGATTGAAGCTGAACTGAACTGATTGGAGTTGAACAGAACTGAACTGAGCTGAAATGATTATTTTATGAGAGAGAGAAATTAAATTAAAAGTTGAACTGAACTGATTGGAGCTGAACTGAACTGAAATTAAATAAATGTGAACAGGCCCTTAAACTTGGTACATAACACCTAATATTTTCTTCAATTTGTTAACTAATTATAAGCACCATCTCTTTTGAAGATTAATTTTTATTGATGAATATAAGTAATTTACACAGTAATACAAGTTGGGGCCTTAGGGCCTGTTCTCATTGACTGAACTCAACTTAGCTGAACTGAACTGAACTGAGCTGAACTAAACTGAACTGAACTAAACTGAAATGAATATTTTATAAGAGAAGGAAATTAGGAGTTGAACTGAACTGAACTGAGCTGAGCTGAACTGAACTGAACTGAATTTCAACGTAAGAGAACAGACCCTTAGGGTATATATAAGACAATGACGCGACACTAAGTTTAATTGATATTTTATACGAAGTATCATGTTATAATGTTATATGTACTCCTTTATTTAAGATTATGCTCCATCTAATTGGGAACCTATAATAATAATAATAATAATAATAATAATAATAATAATAATAATAATAATAATAATAATAATAATAATAATAAAATTTTTTTTTTTTAAAAAAAACCTCTGTATATTTGCTTGTGTGACAGATTAATCGACCGTGTATAATTACTAATATAAAAACTAATATAGAAAATTGTATTTGTATAGTCATATACATATACTCATATTAATACTTATATGCAACTCATATATAGCATAGTCATGTATCATCTATTGAAAATCGATTTAATTTAATTTGCAGGTTCCAGCGGGTTTGGATGACAAAGATAACGCAAAGATGCTAAACAAAGGAAAGATATACATGTCAATGACCAGCCCAAATGAAGTGATAAATGCATATAAATTACAATTTAGAAAGGATTTCCTTTCATTTTTGAAATGTCGTGCAGAAGAAGTGATTTCAGGGGGGCGTATGGTGTTAACATTTATGGGTAGTAGGTCCAATAATCCTACTTCTGAACATAATTTCTATCCTTGGGAGTTGATTGCCAGGAGCTTTAACACCATGGTTTCTGAGGTTAGTTTTTATAGGTTTTGCTTACCACTTACGTACGACATTTAAGTATGAATAGAACATATCTGGTAGTATTCAGAATGGACGACAAAATCATACATCTCAGGATCACCTGAAATCGAGAGTAGAACTCTAACTATCATAAAAACTTAATTATAGTTCAGTGATTTATTGTTAATATACTCGTATTTAATTAGTATTAATTTAGTCCATAACAATTCTATAAATGTTAGCATTTTTTTCTATATTGCCAAAAAAAAAAAAAAAAAAAAATAGTTGAAACCAAAAAATTAAAATGATTAACTCACTATAATGAGTCTAAATGGTTATTGAAGATTTAAAAACTTCACATGCATTAATAAACATGTGGATGCAAGTTAATTTAATTAGACCCTATTATGCTCAAATTATTTTAAATTATTTCAACAAAATTATTTACAAGCATATGGTTAAACATAACATATTACAACAATTTTAGATAATTTCATATAAGAGTTCACACAATTTCTTCTAGTAAAAAAATAGAATAAATAAACTTAGGACAAAATGAGTGTAATAGAACAAACCCTGGCCTTAATTAACCTAAGTTTCAAATCTCACCACTTTTTGTTATTTTGTACATAATTATGAATTGTTCTACATATTATTGTAAATAAATACTAACAAGTACAACATGCACGTATGATGAACTAATGTAGGGGTTGATTGAAGAGGATAAAGTGGATAATTTCAATGTGCCATATTATGCACCATGCCTAGAAGAAGTTAAACAATTAGTAGAAGAAGAATCATCATTTTCCGGGCATCGTTTCGAAGCTGTTGAAGTGGAATGGGATGGAGACGTAAAACTGATCAGCAACAACCAGTCTGATGAACATAGTTTATGCAAGGCGGCGCTCGCCAAGGGTGAAAGAGTAGCCAAGATACATAGAGCTGTGGTTGAGTCTATGTTGGAGCATTACTTTGGGAAAAATATTATGGATGATCTTTTTCAAAGGTATATCAAGATTTTGGAAGATCACTTTATTAATAACCGTAATTCCACAATGATTAGTTTAGTTGTTTCCTTAATTAGAAATTAATTAGCTTTACCTTACATGCTTAGAAGGTTACCTCTTACTTACATAGCTAGTATTTTAGTTCTTTCCTTGGATTGCAAGTTAGCTTAAACTTCATTTGTGCGGCTTAAGATTTGCTTATTTTTGTTCTTGTAATAGTAGTTTTAAATTGAATGTGTTGCTATGAAATGTTTAATAAATTAGCCATTTGATGATATTCAATCTCTAATTTGGTTGAAGATTTCGATATATGGAGTATATTGTTAAATTTATAAAGTATAGCAAAAAAAAAAAAGTATAATTATATACGTGACATATACACCAGTTTGTACGGTGAATATCTTAAAAAGATGATAAGTCTAATTTTTCAAAAAAAAGTTGGTCCAGGCATGACCCAGACCATGTGAAGTCGTACCTTATATTAGGTAAAGCAGGGCTTATTAGAAATGATGATGCTTACAATCCATTCTTGAATTCCTAACAAATAGTACTCTTACTTATTCTGTATTGCGTTTCTTCACATCAAAATTGAAATTAATCAGTGACTAGTAATTAATTGAACAAAAGCAAAGAATTGATAAAAAGAAGCAATCAATTATTCAATTTTAGTAGCCCACTAACTATAGTGGAGAACATTAAACAGCAATGTGCAGGCCAAGATCACAACACCCATCATCTCCCTTAATTAACGTGGCCTTTCTTCCATCGTTAAATTGAACCACCTTTAATTAAAACTATATCATAACTTTAATATAATCAAATATCATATTAAATTTAAATTTAAATGCATATATGTCAATGAGTGATCAAGAATAACAAAGCATAACTTCCAAATAATCAAATAACTATTTCATATTAGAGCAAATTATTAGAAGAATTATGGCTTTGGGATTC
Source organism: Chenopodium album (assembly GCF_948465745.1). Lineage (NCBI taxonomy): Eukaryota > Viridiplantae > Streptophyta > Magnoliopsida > Caryophyllales > Amaranthaceae > Chenopodium > Chenopodium album. The sequence continues at coordinate 71,213,409 of NC_137840.1, forward strand.
TACCTATTTGTTCTCATTTTATTGCTAATTGGTTATTTGATGAAAAAGTTATGGTTAATTAATCATAATGATGGTAAAAATGGAGAATTAAGTATAAATTTTCCACCTGGAAGTAGGGGATTACTCCCTTATATTGGAGAAACCTTACAATTCATTGCAGCAATTTATAGCAAACAAGGTTTTTATAGCTTTGTTCAAGCTCGCCATCTCAGGTATACTTCAAAACTCTACAATTACTTTTTATTTAATGGAAATAGTCATCTAAAAAATGCACACGCGTACCTATCTGGCCTGATTATATATAAATCATGAATGTAATTATTCTTTTATATCCAATTTTATTTTTCCTCGAGTAGGTATGGTAATTGTTTTAAAACGCACATATTTGGGGAGACACATGTGTTTGTGGCAAGCACGGAATCAGCCAAGGAAATATTAAGCAATGATTTGGGAAAATTTACAAAGAAGTATATTAGGTCAATTGGAGAAGTAATTGGGTCAGAAAGCCTACTTTGTGCATCACATCAAACTCACAAGCTAATTCGAAGACATCTTCTTGACTTGTTTAACTCAAATTCGATTGCTGATTTCACCAAGCAATTTGATCAATTGGTTGTAGATTCTCTCAACTCTTGGAAAAATACAGGAAATGTGATCATACTTGATCAAGCACTTAAGGTATGATCAAATCATTGACTATTCTTTTTGTAACATCTATATATCTTAGAATAATATATAAGAATCATTTTGACCTATTTGAAATCATATTTATGAAGCTATTTTTTTTATTTAGTTCAAGATTTAACTATGTTACTTTTTATGGAATAAACATTGAAAAGTTATGGAATATATATATAAATTGCTTTTGAGTATGCCCTAGACATGACGTAAATGAAACTTTGAATCAAGTCTTTCATATATGCTTTCGAATTTTAGTTATGATAAATGTACAATGTATACCATAATAATTATGATTCCAATATAATTTATGGTTGATGAATTCGAATTTGTTTCAGTCATATTGGTTGTATCGATTTGGCCCGTGCACAATTTTATGCATAAAGTTATTCTTGTATAATCTCATACTCAAAAAAGGAATTTTGGCTACACGTGCTTTAAATATGTTTTATTCAACTGATTTTTATTTATCTGAACATGTCAAATCTTATTAAAACTTGTTTTACTTGTAATTTGAACTATGGATATATAACCTTTATCAAAATTTATTTTCGCCAAACTCACCTTCATAAAACTTATAAAACCTTAAATAAATGAAAATAAGGTGAACAAAATATGAGAACACTTTGTAACTTATTGTTGAAAACTCTGAAATTAGTCAAGTATTTTACTGCACTAAACCAATATGATGCAAGACTACTTGCTACTTGGGCTTAAAAATTTTCAAATTTAAATTTTTTTTAACATTGGGCTTATTAAAGTGGGCCAGGTTTACCAAAAGTTAGATGTTAAATAATTGGGCCTTTAGTCTAAGTTGAACAAATAATGAAAACTAATGGGCTTGGTCTATGAATTTGGCAGATAACCTTCAAGGCAATGTGTAAAATGCTACTAAGTTTAGAAGATGGAAGTGAGCTATCTATGCTACAAAAGGATGTTGCTTGGGTTTGTCATGGAATGCTTGCATTTCCTTTGAATTTACCCTGGACTACTTTCAGCAAAGGTCTTAAGGTAAACTTTCTAAACCTTTGTAGCAGCTTATATTAACCCCGGTCCTCGGCCTTAACCCCTCTCCTAGGCCCTTGCTCCCCTCGGTAGCTAGCCTCTATTCAAGGGCAAGCCCCTAGTCCGCGGTATGAAATTGAGATAAATTGCAAATGTAGGCAAGGAAAAGAATTATGAACTTGCTAGAGAAGATGATTCAAGAGAGAAGAGCAAGACATTCGACACAAATTCCTTATGGTCATGATAATAAAGATTTTCTACAATACTTGCTTCTAGGAAAAAATCACGAACCATGCTCTTCTGACTCAGAGCCAAGCTTAACTGATGCACAAATCAAAGATAACATCTTAACCATGATAATTGCAGGTAATTCTTCAATGAGTGAAATAAGCAAAACAATTAAGAAATTATATATTTAATGATGTGTAAATAAATTAAAAATGTAGGTCAGGACACCACAGCAAGCGCGATGACATGGATGGTGAAATACTTGGATGAAAATCAAGGAGTACTACAAGTTGTAGAGGTATATACAATCTTACTATGTATGATGGATTATGCTTGAGTTAAATAACTTAAATAGTTATAAAATTGACCTTGTAATATTGTAAATGTACAACAAACCATACTTTTATTTATGTTATAAAATATCTTTATTCTAACAGGATGAAGTACTCAGCTTACATAAAAGAGTTGCAAACAAATCCTCCCTTACATTAGAAGATCTAAATGAAATGACATATGCTGCCAAAGTACTATTCTGCCCTCTTTTGTTAGCTGTTTAAATTAGTCCGATAGATATTTTTTTTTGAGATGTCCCTTAAAAATTGTCTCGTTTTAAATATGATTAAAAAAATCTTGTCATAAGGACTTTTATTAATTAATGAATGGTATAATAATTCAGGTAGTAAAAGAAAGCTTGAGGATGGCATCAATAGTACCATGGTTCCCAAGAGTTGCTCTTCGCGACTGCAACATCTTAGGTTAGTCTACCTTAAATTAAGGACATACATAATACATACATGTTATATAATTTACTAATTTACTTGATATAGGATATACAATCAAGAAAGGATGGAATGTTAACGTCGATGCTAGAGCTATACACTTTGATCCTACCATACATAAAAATCCTTGTAAATTCATTCCATCTAGGTTTGATGTAAGATTTCCTTTCAACATTCACTTGTGTACTCTCTTATACTCAGCTTTCAATCAGTTTTTACAAACACCGAAAAAGGTGTATGTACGTGCCTTGATACGTACAACAACTGAGTCATTTGTGTTGTTTATTACGCAGAATAAACCAAAACCATACACTTTCTTAGCTTTTGGCGCGGGAGGAAGAACATGTCTAGGCATGAATTTAGCTAGAACAATGATGCTTTTGTTCATTTACCGGTTAATCACCACTTACAAGTAAGTCCTCCTAGCAAGAATTGGAAATTTTACTTTTTTTTTTTAAACCATTGGAAATTTTACTGTGTAACGTTAATTTTTTTACTAACAAATTGATTAGTGGATCGACTTAATGATACATTTTAAACGTGTTTTATCTTTTATGCAATTCTTAGGTGGGAGGTGACAGATCCAGACTCGAGTGTGGAAAATTGGGCACTATTTTCGAGGTTAAAAAGCGGTTGTCCAATCCAAATTACACGAATTAACAATGAAACAAAAATTAAGGATAATTAAAAGATTACATTAACACCCTTGTACAATGTATTTGTATACATTTGAAAATTTTACAGTATGAACTATTAACATGTACAATAATCTATTGTACACATTTGAAAATTGTTCTAATAAACAGTGATACGAAATGAAACAACGTTTTGATTGGGCTCTTACCTTATTAAGATCCAGATTTTGTAGAACATGGGCCTGCTCTTTGGGCTGGGCAGTTTATAAAGTTGGGCCATTGTTACTTCAACTTGGACGCATATGACCTTACAAGTCATGAGTAAGATGTTTGGTCCAATCCTCAAAGTCCAAATAAATTGTTGCAAGTTAAAAAAATAAATAAAAATAAAAAAAAAAGAACAATTGGTCTTGTATGGACCTGGTCTACAGTAAATTCTTGTAGACCCAAAATTTGACACTTTTAAATAATATAATCACATTCTGGATGATATAATCACTTTTTTAGATGATATAATTATCTATTTGTGATCATATTTTGAATTATATAATCTCATATTAAACCATTTAATGAGATAATATAATTATCTTTAGGATGATAAAATTTAAAAATCATGTTTTGAATGATGTAATTTACTATTTGATAGTACTTTTTATAATGATAAATTCACCTTTTGAGTTATAAATTTACATAACAGTTTCAAAATGATATAATCACTTTGGTAGTAATATAATCACATCTCGTATGATATAATCACATTCGTGTGGTATACAAGATGGTTGGGTCTACAATAAGTTATTGTAGACCGGATCTATTCTAGTCTTTGTATTCAACATGATATAATCACTTTGGTAGTAATATAATCACATCTCGTATGATATAATCACATTCGTGTGGTATACAAGATGGTTGGATCTACAATAAGTTATTGTAGACTGGGTCTATTCTAGTCTTTGTAAAAAAACGAATATTTGCATAGAATGTAGTTATTAGAATTAAGGAGGACAAGTTACGTTTTTACCTATATATTAATTTCTAACCCTTTTTTTTTTTTTTTTTGAAGACAATTAGCTTCTAACTTTATATATACTAGGGGAGCTTACGCGCACGTTGTGCGCCACATATTCGATGTTTACGGTCAAGTTGTGATAGCTTGTCATGACACCCAAAACTTAATTAGTGGCTAGGCTTTTGAACGCATATACTAATAAATAAATTATTGAAAATCATATCTTTGCGTACGTACGGAAATAACACTTGAAAATATATACTATACACTATTCACTTTTTAGTTATAAGGTTTTTATGGTGCAATATGACTTTTGTTGTGAATTATAATATACATCACCCATCACTTTTAGTTGCACACTTTAAAATATATATACATTTTTCATTTTTTTTTTAATGATTGATCTTTATTTTTATTGACTTATTTTAGGCAAAATAGTCATGTGGGATCTTATTAGATTCATCTCGATATATATATATATATATATATATATATATATATATATATTTTAAATATTTAATCTTTATATTTTTTACATGTCTATGTATAATGTGAGATACAAGAGATTGAAATTATGTATTCACAGGCGTGAAAGTTAAAATGTTGCAACTAAAAGTTAACGGAGAAAGTTTTAGAAGAAAAATGTCTAATTAGGTGATGAGGTAATTAAATTCGATGGATTTGTGTGTGTGTGTGTGGGGGGGGGGGGTTTAATGAAAATAGTAACAAAGTGGATTATATCCAGCCTATTCCCCCATCCCTTGAAGAGGACTGTTATCAGGTTAAATAGTTTTGCCTTCTAACGTTAGAAGAAAAATAACTTTGGGCGTTGGAAGTTGAAAGGGAAGGAACACTAAAGAAGCTAAGAAGAATAAATACGGGAAGTATAAGAGTTAATATGACATAAATGAGTATATGGGTACATAAACATTTTTAGGGGTAAAAAAGTCATCACACTATTCATAAGAGTTGTTTTGAACTTTTTATAAGGTAGGGACTTCGTACATAGTATTTGTTTTATCTTACTTTTATGGTTTTTTGGCATGAAACTATGATGCATATGTAAATAGCTAGGTTCCTTTATTTACTACTCCATAGCTTAATAGTTATCAATTAATCACCAATTACAAATTACAACTTACAAGTGAATTTTACTGACATTGAGAATTATGTTGCACTAAGTGTCGGTTCTGATTTTATGAACTTAACTGAACTGAATATTTTATGAGAGAAGGAAATTAGGAACTAATTAAACTGATTAAAGCTTAACTCAACTAAATTGAACTGAAAATAAGCTAAAGAGAACATGCCCTAACATGTTAATTAGTCTAATGCATTCAAAAGCAACCCTGAACTTTTTTTCAAAAGGTGACAATATCGAACTCAATACGTATTGAGTTTTAGGGCACATGATGCAAGCACGAAATGAACTCGAGCCCAAATCAATTTAGTGATTTAGTCCATATATCTTATAATCTAAAATTACAAACTAGAATTTGACACAAACTAGATATGATTTGTATAAATACAAACGTTGTAAAAATTGCCAACTTTATTCACTAATTATATCAATTATCAAGCCTATGCAATATGCAATCCAAGAGAATAACTTATCTTTACAAGTTACACGTGTAAACGAATAATCAAAATTACGAAGCATGATTAATTAAAAAATATTGTTAGAGCATATTTAAGATTGAGTTTGGTGTCCATTATCCAGCAACTACACAGCTAGCTAAATTTCCTCATGTACAAGTAATGTAGTAGCTAAATATGTACAGAAAAGGTAGGTCGATGTACTAATTAATTAATGCGTTACATTGTAATTGTGTATATTAGGGTCTTCTAAATGTTGGATAATTAGTAGACTTTAGGCTTAAACTGAATTTAATATCATAATATAACAACAATTAGCAACATCTTTTCTTCACTTGCTAGGAATCAGGAAGCAGATTTGTAGGTAACTATTAAAATAAAGTTTAAATTTTGTCTAATTTGAATGTTATGCATGACAGCTAACTAATGTGTTTGGATAAAAGGGTCTTAAATAAAAGTGTTAGTTTCTTGCTTTTTCTTAATTGTATATTATGGAAAAGTTGTAATTATGCAAAAAATCAACATATCTATAAGCTAATTTAAGACTTGTATATTTGACCTTTTTCACCAAACTCAATTGTAAATTATACCAAAATTAATTTATTAGTAGTATCAAGATTGTAATTTAGCTAGTCTATCTAACTTTCAGTAGTGACATTATTAGTAGATTTTTCATAAGTATAATATAAAGGCTACCATGCCTAAAGCCTATAGCGAGGTGAAAATTCGTCCATTGACAACATAAATTAGCAATTCTACCTCTGGATAATAAATTTCGTCTCTCACACTTATTACGAAGTAGTTTATAAAGAATTTAGTATTGTTAAAAAAAATATCGCAATATGATTTATTATCCAGAGAAGAAGTATAACTAATTATTAAAGGTATTGAGCATTACATAATAGTGTAAATTGAAAATTTATGGTACAGCCGTACAGGTAGATTTCATTGCCCCTTCCAATGATTGAAGCTGGAAATGAGTTGTATCGTACATGATGGTGCATGGCCTGTCCATTTGAACATATCCAATTTGATACAGACAATTGTTTGATATTATTTCAAAACATAATTGATCTAGGTAAAAATAATACTCCGTAATAATAATTAACACGTGAGATCTTGTTAGATTTAGCACGTAAGTACAATATATCTGATACCACAATTAAAATACATGGTTTGTACAGTTAAAACTATTTAAATAAACCGAGTAGAACAAAGTTTAACACTCTAATTACATTCTAGAGGAAACATAAACAATCATTAGAGAATTCACTTAAAGAAAAGTAAAAGTACCATAGGAAAATCTAATAAGTACAAAACAAAGACAAGAACATAAAATTCAAACAACCAAATTAAAATTCTAGATTTCTTGACACTTGTAATGTAAATTGGATAGTTCCTTTCCTAAAATATAAGGGCCAAGTACCTAAAAAATAAGGGCACGATCTATTAATTAATTTAATTTAATTAAATAAATAATTTAAATATCCTTTTATAGACTTATTAGACTCTAGGGAAGGTTCACTCGGCTTTTTCCCCTGTTTTTATCGTTTAAAACAATATTTAAAAACAAACCAAAATGCCAACTCTTTCTCTTTGTGATTAATTATCAAAATTATGGATCATATGATTGTTCAAAAGGGTAGTGTAACAACCACCACACCCACAAATATTGGTAGCAAATTACAACTTTGGATAAGCATTACACCCTACATGCATATTTTTACAAATATACTTGTAATTATTAAACTATATAATATAAAGTTCATTATGATTCCATATAATTGGACGGTCCACATTTTTTGTTTACTAAATTTTTTTGGTTAAGTGCACGAGTTCATAGTTTGATTGTCTGACATGTGTACTTTGAACAAACAGTTTACCCAATTGGTTTGTTTATGTTTGGTGTCTTAGAAATGGTCCTCTCTTATTGCTACTTGTAACATCAGGGTATATAGTTCAGTTCTTGTAGTAAGTTTGATTTAATTTTATGCTAAAGAATATTTTGCACTGTTGACCTATTGTTGTACAAAAAGTTACAAACCACCTTCTATCTAATTTTTGAGGTGATTTTTTTTAGAGGGTGATTGATCATGGACGACCATATAACTTGGATAAAGAAAAACTATAGTATTCTGTATCAAATATCAAAACTAATACGTTAATAGTTGGTTGTAACAAAATACAAGTAGTAATTAATGGAACACAAAATAATTATTATTTGAAAGTAGCGCCTATTTGGATTGTTTGTTGTTAGGTCTTAGCTTCTCAATATATTTAATGTGAGGCAGAATCTAGCTTGGATGTGGCAATCAAAGGTCATTACATAGGCCGGGATATGTAAGGTGGTGAATCATTTTATGCCTTAGTTTTGGATTCTTAAGATCATACACGATTATACTATCAATTAGTTTAATGTGATAAATAATTTAACATTACTGATTTGTAATGGGGTTGAGTCATGCAATAAAAGTTAGGATTGTGTAATATATAGAGTAATAATGCTACCTATTGACTATTGTTACTAAATTCATTGTTGTAAATTTCTTGCATTAAACTAAATCTTATCCAAACTTAATTTTCAGCTTTAGCTAGTCTTTCAAATATCCAAATATTGAATCTTAAATAAATTTAAAAATTATTTCATAATATAATTTGTCACTCTTTATACTACTATACTGAGTACTTGTTTGGTTGACAAATTCCCATGTCAACTAAACAAGGTCTAAGATTAGTAAGATTTTATGGTGAAAGGAAAGAAGTATTAGAACTCAACTCACAATTGTGCCAAATATCTTTTGACAATAATTTTCAAAAGTAAAATAAAATCAGAAGTTGACACCACCAGGCACCAGTCCACTAGATCATAAACTATAGGGTTGAGTTTCTCAATTCTTTTCAAAAGAATAAATTAAAGCTACAGCACTAATAAATTAGGTTTAGTATTCTTATTAAAATTAATTTAATATCAAGCATTTAGGGGCAAAAAACAAGAGGAAGAATCTATACGTCTAGTCAGAAAAAAAAAAAAAAAAAAAATCAAAAAAGTTGTTTCCCTTCTTCAAATTTTACTATGTTTAATCATCCACTAATTTTAAAAAATTACTTCAATTTTAATTAAATTATATTTTTTTAAAATATATATATTGAAAAAAGGTCTATTTATTGGTGTGCATTAAATGAAAATAAAAAACGAAATTAAAATAATAATCTAAAAGACAAAGTGGGGTCAAACTTATCTTTGTGATTAAGATAAATTTAGCAGTTTTTAGACTGCAAAAAGGACTCTAATTGTGCTAATTAAGTACGTAGTTGACTGAAAAAATATAAATAAAAAATGAACAAAAGACTACTCGAGAATATAAATTAGGTTATATAATATGGTTCTTTTGTGCATGAATATTACATTATTACGTGTATGTTTGTTGCAATCTTTGCTTAGATATATATACGCACTTTATTTAATGCCCAAATGCTGCCAAGAAAACTAAGTTTAGTGCCTAAAACAGAATATAAGCATGTTTTATGAAAGTGACAATCATACAAAACATGAAACAAAATTGATAAGAGGCTAGGGAGCCATTGATTTTGAGAAGGTAGTATAATTATCAAATACGAAATACCATAAAATAGCTAATTAGCTATTATTCCTTCCGTTTCTAGCTAAATAAACAACCACACAAAACCCTGTCCTAAATAAACAAAGTTGATAAGGAACCATGATATCATCAATATCTAATTTGTGTATGCTTCCTTAAAAACCATAAATTGTGTATGCTTCATTCTAATATTCAAATATTGTCAATGTGCAAGTTTGATTTATAATAATAATTGTCATCTTTAATATAGATCTAACAATTTACTTGATACAAGTAAAGAAAGAGAGTACATATTCTAAAAGTCAAAGTGAAATTACTAAGGGCATGTTCACATTTACTTAATTTCTATTCAATTAAGTTCAGTTCAGCTCCAATTAGTTTAGTTTAGTTCAGTTCAGTTCAGCTCCAATTAGTTCAATTCAGTTCAGCTCCTAATTTCCCTCTCTCATAAAATATTAATTTCAGCTCGATCAGTTCAGTTCAGTTTCAATCATTTCAATTCAGTTCAGTTCAGCTCCAATCGGTTCAGTTCAGTAAATGTGAACAAACCCTTAATTATATAATAAGAATAGGGTCTGTTCTCTTACGTTGAAATTCAGTTCAGTTCAGTTCAGCTCCTAATTTCCTTCTCTTATAAAATATTCAGTTCAGTTCAATTCAGCTCAATTCAGTTCAGTTCAGTTCAGTTCAGTTCAGTTTAGCTCAATTCAGTTCAGTTCAGTTCAGTTTAGTCAATGAGAACATGCCCTTTTAATAGCTCAATAGCTTGTAACCAATATTGAATTATTGATGTGTGTTTTTTTTCTTTTGTATTTTTTTTTCTCTTTTTTGTTTTGGAAATTTTGCATACCCTTCTAGAAATATCAATATAAGTACTAAATTCCTACCAGTAATTCCCAATTCTATAAGAATCCAACTACCAATCTATCAAAATCAATGCACATATGCACTTGTTATGTTTTGTTGTAAGATGCCTCACCCTTTGGTAGCTTAGTATAATATGCCCAAGAATTTGAGGAAAATCTCATAAGTGAAACTTTTTATGGGATTTGATAGAAACATGTCTAAGTTGAGATATATAAGAACAATAAATAACCCGCCTTTTAAATAAGATTTGAAATATATTGGTCAAACTCCACTACAATTTGAACAATTATATTTCACCTCTAATATGAATTTTTTATGTTCAACACTTTAATTAACTAGCCTTTTTCAAATTAAAAACTTAATAATGTTTCGTACTTGCACAAAAATAAAAGAAAGATGCTAAATCATGAACATAAAGTAAAGATAAATGGATAAAAACACAAGAAGAAAGGTTCTTCAAAAAAAACTAACCACCTCTAACAAGAAGCACTAGTAGTATAAATAATAAAGTACAAATAAAAAAGATAGAAGAGAATCCATCCCTTCACATTCGTTTCAACCAACCCCACATCAAAGGAACTGTCTGTTGGCTGTTGAACTCTCCTACCTAAATATCACTTCCTATATATTTTTTTTCTTTCTTTCTTTCTTTTTTTTTTTTTTTTTTTTTTTTTTTTTTTTGTGCTTTCTAAAATGGAGTACAAAAACAAAGACCTACACAAAAGACAAAACAAATTAATGAAATAATAATACTACCTCCGTTTCATATTATTTACAACGATTTGACATAAAGTGGAGAGGAAAAATGTCTTATCATTGCAAATAATATAAATCGCAGGTAGTACAACTAAAAAAAGTAATTCGTATGTGAACAATATTGTCCCTACTAAGGAACAATTTTCTAACTTTAAGGACAAATTTCAAAGCATTTGGATTTCTCCTCACTGTTTATACTTCAGCTATATAATCAACAATACTTAGCCCCTCGTTCGGGACTAGTAGTAGACTAGTAGTAGTGTAGTACTATATCTTTAATTAATTTTGAAGGAAGTTAGATAATTGTCAATATATTCAGCTATATAGCACCAATGTATACTTGATTACCACTAATTACCGTTGGTAATTGATCTTAAGGTAAACTTAAGAGTGTTAGACATTTGTCAATTAGTTAGTTATTAGATTGTAGTATTATGAATTATGCTAAAGAGAAAAAAAAAAACTAATTTTTTTTTCCATTGATTGTTCGTCTTCTCTTTTACCATAGGAGTTCAATTTTGAAATACGTACGAATGATAATACAATTGTTTAAATTTTTCCCAAAAAAAAAAAAAGAATTGAATCATTTACTTGGGCTACTAAAAAATAATACTTTGTAGAATTTTATTTGGTCCCCAAAATAATATTCGATTTCAATTCATACATGCATGTTAGTAATTTAATCTCTTGTTCATATATTACGAGTATTGTAAGACTTTACAATTGCATACGTAAAGAATAGAAAGCTTCATTCTAATTCTATAGGAAAAGATGAAGAAGAAATTGCATCATCAAATATATGCCTTTGGGCTTTGTGGATTAGGTATCCAAAGAATTATGCCTTCTATCCAAAAGCCCAACAATTTATTGGTTTACTTGGCAAGCATAACAAGTTAACAACTACGGAGTAGTAAATTAGAATAAGAATAAAAATAAAATAATATCTCAAATGTTGGACGAATTAATAAGTTTCCTTAAAACATCAGAAGAATCTATAGGAAACATAATTTGTGGAGGTAATAATTCTGTAATTTCTAGATTAACTTATTGATCTATGCTTTTAAGTACAAGAATATGTTCCAAAGTTTATCCATAAACTCAAGTGGCAACGCATCTTATTGATGTCTATTTTGTCCAATTCTAATGCTGGATTCCTTCATTTTAAAAATTGTTTTACCAGTATTTTATTTTTATCCTAGCTAATTTAGTTGAACCAACACTTAGCGCCTCTAGCTAATTAATTCAAGCTCGAGTCAGGCAACTAAAGTGTGGTGGAAGTGGAACCTATGTACTCTCATAAAATATTCAGTTTAGTTCAGTTCTGCTCTAATCAGTTTAAATTTATTAAGCTCAGTTCAATAAATGTGAATAGGTAAGACAGTAAGAGTGGAACCTCAAATAAGTAAAGTGATGATATGTTCCAACATTTTATTCATTAACCTAGGCTCATACTCATTTATGTTATAATCTATCATAATTCATAAAGGCTTTTAACCTTTTTGAGTAGTCTGGGATTGTGCTCAAAAACATTATTTATTTATTTTATTACTTTTTTTTCATTCATTGTTGCACTGCCAATTAACCATTACAGTTTTGTTTTGCACAAACAAATGCAAAACTTTGCCATTACCAGATCACATTACACATACAGGATATCTTAAAGGTGTGAAAAAAGGCTTTATTTGTGCTTAAACTTAAGATCTAAATTGTAAGATTATTATATTTACTAAATGAATGAACTTAACAAAATCTCCCTAGAATAATCTTTTTGTTCTGAAAATGTTTGACAGTAAATAATTATTTACTAATTACTTGAGCTATAAGGTATGGTAAAAATGTAAGATCCACGTTAATTTTTATTTTTTCAATTATCAATTTGTTATATACTGAGTAGTTATTTTAATTAAAATTACGGAGCCGAAACATTGAAAAAAAAACATAATCCGACAGAAAAAGTTGGATAATTAGAAATTTATACTGTAAAACACCATTAAAGTTCATAACAACATAACTTCAACAACAAGTTTGCTAATAACAGTAATTATTATTAATATTATTATAGTGGTCGTAGTTACATTAACACTAATAGTAGAAGTATGTCTCAGATTTGTACTACTACTCTTCAACTAAAACTGTACATTCATCCAAAATAAAAATCACGCACTACAATTTCTGATAGTAAAGTGTCAAAAAAATAACACTTCCTATCATACTCTGTTTTTCCTCTGTTTTCTCTAATCTTTCTCACAGAGTAATTAACATAATCATCAATTTATCACTATTAATCATTATTTAATTACTCATAATTACCGTAATTATGCTTAATTACTCAAAACAACCGCCAATTTCTCTTCTCGTAAAAACTTCTGCTGTTTCTGAATAAACGCTTCAACTTTCCTGTTGAATTCTTCGTTACTCAATTCATCCTCTTCAAACCTCCGATTAATCACCGGCGATTCCTCGATTTTCCGGCGAACTTCCGTTTCTGATCGCCGGAGTTCTTTCTTCTCCTCCTTTACAACAACCATTTCCGAAGTCGATTTCGTCCTTCGGTACACTTTCTCCTCCGATTCTCTCTCCTCCGCCGCCGGAACCACCGCCGGAACTTCGCTAACGATCTTCTCCGTCACGCCGGAGATTCCGCCGTCGACATTAGCAGACTCATTTCTTTCGCCGGAGATTCCGATTTCGACATTAACGGACTCAATTTTGGCGCCGGATAATTCCTCTTCGGTTTGATCGGAGGTTCTCTTCTCGGAGGAAGACTTGGCGAAGAGAGTGATGATAATGACGTTTCCGATGAGAAATACAAAGTGAGGACAAAAGAGGAGAGAGAAAATCCGGCGGAAAAAAGCGCCGGAAAATTCTATAACGGCAGGAAGATAGGAAGAAGTGAAGGAGAGAGAAAATGAGACGAACATAATCGCGACGATAACTTCAACAGTTCGAACAATGTTAGCGATCTTCTTGAAAGTTCTATATCGTCGCATCGCTTTCTCTTTCTCCATTTTAATGGTGTCGAATTCATGGTAGGAAGATGAAGATGATGATGACTCCATTGAATTTGAAATTGTTTTGAGGAGAGAGAAAATGGATTAGAATAACTGTGAAACGGTTTTGGTCTGAAGAAAAGTGGAGTTTGAGGAGAGAGAAAATGGTGAATTGGGGAAGAAGAGGAGAGAGAAAGAGAGTGGTAGTATTGAAGAATGGAGTTGTGGGGAATGGGGGGAATTTGCGGGTTTTTTATAGGGCTATCCATGGCATTTTAGGGTCCATGATTACAACTTTTTTTTTTTTTAAAAAAAAAAAAAAGTAAATGTAGTTTGTATGTGAGAATTTCATATTAGATGCCCTATAATGGAGGGATGTTAAAATGGATGCTTCCACACGTTATAATGTTAACAATTTTTTTTTTTTAAACCTTATAATAACAAATGATAGTACGTATTATTACTAGTTTACTACTACTACGACTATTAAAATCTACACGTAACAAGTAATACAATACATACACGATTTTTGAAAGTATAATTGTACTTTATGTGATAATGAATAAATGTAATTGATGAAATTTTGTGAAGTTACTAATTAGTGAGTAACAAATTTTATTTTTGTTTAATGAAGCATGTTAATTGATTTCTTTAAATTGGCGACCTTATTAAAACAAACCCACAAAATTTGGATATAAGGTTGTTTTATTCATGGAAGTACATTAATTATGAATAACAAGATTTTACATAAATGGTCATTCCATTTCCATTATTACTCACTACGAAATACTTAGGCCTGTTCACATTTACTTAATTTCAGTGCAGTTCGGTTCAGTTCAGCTCCAATCAGTTCAGTTCAGCTCTAATCAGTTCAGTTCAGTTCAGTTCAGCTCTTAATTTCCCTCTCTCATAAAATATTCATTTCAGCTCAATTCAGTTCAATTCAGTTCAGTTCAGCTCCAATCAGTTCAGTTCAGCTCCAATCAGTTCAGTTCAGTTCAGTTCAGCTCCAATCAGTTCAGTTCAGTTCAGCTCCAATTAGTTCAGTTCAGTTCAGTTCAGCTCAGTTCGGTAAATGTGAATAGGCCCTTAGTAGTCTGTACTATTTAGGGTTTTTGGCAGTCATTGGTGACGAATTTGTTTCAATGTAAAATTAGTCATACAAAAGTATATATTGATGTAGAAGAAATTTGTATCTAGATGTAAAGTACTTTCCTAGAACTTTAATCAACGATAGTTGTCATTCACGTCAAAGTAAAATTGCTCGTGAACTTACTGTGTTTCCATGAACAATTGTTGAACATATTAGAAATATAATAATATTGCGTAATTAACTCTAAAAAGTCGGTAATTATGATAGATAGTTTTTTTGTAGGGCAAATTAAAACAAAGAAGATAGAAACTCGATCATATATTGGGGTTGGGGGGGACTATTGCGTATTGTCAAAGTTTTAGTCAATACAAAAAGACGAAGCAGAGAGGAGAATAATTGTTTGTTTGGAATCTCCCTATTTTTATTTACTTCCCATAATTTTAATAAACGACAAAGATTCCTAGCATTACATTCATTAGACATTTCAACAACCTTAGCAAAGGTTTTATAAGGTCGACAAATTACTTGATGTAGCAATATCATTTCAAGTAAATTTCCTTGTTTGTAGATTGATTCTTGTATAAAGTCATATAACTTGTCTCATATAATTTAAGAGGTAGTAATTACTATGAGTACATAATAATTAACTAATACTTTTCTAATTGTCAATTAGAAAAGTATTGACAATCACAAAAGTATTAGGCAATCTTTTGACAAGCTAAGCAATCAAGAAAATACTAATTTGTATAATTTATACATGAAAATAAGGGATTAGAGGTTAAGCTAATGAAGCAAATGAACACCATACAGTAACATATAAGAAATGATATATAAACGAACATTTTTACCCATATTATTCTAACATAATTATTATTTAAAGAAAAGTTAATTATATACTAATTAACGCCGTCTCACTACTCTTCTTTGTACTAACATAAGAGAAATTGCCAAGAAAAGAGGGGAAAAGGGAAGAATAAGAAGAAGAAGACAGGAGCTAGTATTAGTTAGAAATAAGTTAAATTAATCCCTAGGCTTACGTTATTAGCCGGCAGGCTAATTAAAGCCTATATGGGGGCATGGTTGCTACTTGCTAGTGCTTCAAATCCTTTTCTTACAAGTGCGTTGCTATCAATACTTTGATCATATACCAAATTTATTATTCCGCACTCCATATAATAAGGGTCTGTTTTCATAAACTGAACTCGGCTGAACTGAACTAAAATAAATATTTTATAAGAGAAGGAAATTAGGAGCTGAACTGAACTGAACTGATTTGAACTGATTTGAACTGAACTGGAAATAAACGTATGAACAGGCCCTAAGATTATGTTAAACGCAATTATAAAGATTCAGTTGTCTATAAAATTTATATAGATCAATAGATTTTGTTTTAATAATTAAATATCAGTTAATAATCTTTCGATTACTAAGAATAATCAGATCAAAAAATTTATGTAAAGCATGTGTATTACATATATCCTAAACCAAACCGAAAAATGAAAATGTCTTACACTTTACAAATGTTACTATTGCACTCTTATACTCTTTATTGAGGAAATCCAACATCTATCTCACATAGGAAAAGGTAACACAAAATTTCTTGTAATGGCAAAACTGAGCTCGAGTACAACACTATTTGATTGCTACTATAAACCTTCCTTACTGATTAAAGACTTAATTAACCAATTCTTATAAATAAGACGATAAGATTTTTGTCCAATGGACAAACTTTTCGTAATGCCCCATTCCTTCTATTTTTGTTATATTTTGCAACTAAAAGATTAGAAATAAGTAACATAGATTATATAATTATGAAATAAAGTCCATAGTTTTAGTTCATGTATGTATAATTCAATGGCCGCTAGGCCCTATATACGCTTATCTTGTTTATATTCAAAATTCAGTGTACTTAGTACTATTATTTATTTGTAATGCATTATTATGATTTGGTCCATGATACTAAGATTAAACGATGATGTCAATGGAAATTGTAATAGTAATATACAAGAAAATTATATTTTTGAAAAAGATTATTTAACTATGTTAAGTGAACATTAGTTCATAGTAGTAGTATAGAGTAAATATCTAGCTTCAATTTTTTGTTTGTAAGACTTGGCTTCAATTATTGGGGGTTGGTTCGCAAATTTGTCATTCTTGAAAACCTTTAAATGACTCCTTTTCTTGGGATCAAAAGTCTCATCCTCGTAATAGAAGGTGAAATTTATAATTTTTTGTCTAACATGATAAAATGACAATGTAAGATATCTTGGACAATCTACAACATTATTATTGTTGATGTGGAAAATGATTTCTCCTATATTCGAGACAATCTCTCTTCACCATTGTTTTCGAGTTCGGAGACATTTTAAACTATTTCGTGTCCAATTATTGTCAGAATCGCGCCTCTTTCTATATTTTATTAATTGGTTCAGTTGTTTTAAAGATTTATTCTCTTCTTTTGTCGAAAAGGACAATGAATTAATTCAACCATTTTCTAAGGCCGCTAACTCATAACTTTCAAAGCATGTTTCATATCCCCGAACACTTTTTATTTCCTTATGGAAATAATTGTTGAAACAAGATATAAATTTGCTTCCTCACCAAGATCTTTTTACTGTTTGCATAGATACATAAATAATTGATCCATAAGAGGCCAATGGTAAGAGATGACCCAAGAACTTTAAAGAAGATTTATTTCCATACTCATGAAAAATACATGAGCTAGAAAAAAGTATCGAAACACCAAAGATTGAAACATATAATGTGTACAAAAAAGTTAGATAAAAATTGATACATTATTTACACGGTCAAATAATTAGAAACATTCAATTGGATTGGTTGGTTATGAATAAAAAGGGAAAAATTTAAATTGAGAATCCAACCAACAAATAATCTTGTTGTTCTACATTTTACCATGACAGATTCAGAGTTTGACACGTACAAATAACGCCCGTGCTACTACTCTTTATTCTTTTGGTCATCACGTGACACTGTTGCTCTGCCCTAACTAATTCGGACATAACCAATTATCTACTACTAATTGGAAATACTTGCCCCATTATAGAAGTTGTTTCGTAAATTAGGTATCTATATTTTTACATTAAGGTTTGATTTTTTTTGAAACATTGTTCTATATAAGTATCAAATGTAATGAGAAACCATTACTAAGGGTCTGTTCTCTTACGTTGAAATTCAGTTCAGTTCAGTTAAGTTCAGTTCAGCTCAGTTCAGTTCAGCTCATTTTAGTTAAGTTCAGTTCAATTCAGCTCCTAATATTCATTTCATTTCAGTTCAGTTAAGTTCAGTTAAGTTCAGTTCAGCTCAGTTCAGTTCAGTTCAGTTCGGCTCGGTTCAGTTCAGTTCAATTCAGCCGAGTTCAGTCAATGAGAACAGACCCTACATTTAACATTCTAGTTTTGTTCAAATTTAGATGTCAAAATTCTTAGTACAATATTCTCAATTGATTAGAAAGTCGTTTACAATATAATTCATTTTATTGTAATAATTAATTCTTAATAAAGGGTACGGTGTACATGTATAATCAACCTACGTGTTGAACATAATAATTAAGTGTAAGTGTGTTCTAAGATGGATGACTTTTGAGTGGCCACAATAAAATTGTGGCCATTGTATTAGATTAAATCACAGCCGTGTATATTTTTTGACTAATATAAACCGTTGATATAGTTGACTTTCTGATTTTATTTTTGGAGATCATTAATAAAAAAAAAAAGCATTAAAATTCAAACACGTTCTAATCCACTATCAGTCAGTTTCCATATTTCACAAAGTAGTTTTCTTTTTCCCTTTCTCTCCTGTTGATTGATTTCGGTACATTCCCCTAAATTTTGTGTTGCTTCAATTCAATTCTCATCCACTTTGCATGTCATCTCTTCAAATCGGTTGGAATTGATTCGGTAAGTTTAATCTATGTTGTATTATAGGCTATTTAACTCTTAAATTTGGATGAATTCATGATTTGAATAATGTTTTAAAGTATTGTTACTGTAGATTTTTATGATCTTGATGTTTTATAGCTCTTAATTTCACTTTTTCTGCATCAATTGTTCAATTGGGTGTTTAATTCTAATAGAATTTAAGTGATAATTTTTAAGGGTTTTTCTATGGTCTGGTTCAAGAGTTATCAATTGAATTTGAGTTTGATTAACAAGTAATTATTCCTCTTTCATTGGTTTTTATATGGTGAGTTTGATCTATGACAATGAGTTTTAAGCGTAAACTAGACGGGATTATGACTGCTTATATATGACTTTAATTTTCCTGCTTGAGGTGGGAATCTTTTTAGAAGAGGTATTAGGGGCGATGGTGAAATTTAAGGATATCTCTATATTTTGCATTGATGCAGCAGAGTTTTTTGTTTGTCCGCATATTCTGTAATACTCTTATACATTCCCGGTCGGTCTTGAGAACCAAGATAATAAGGGGAATTGGGTTTAATTTCGGTCGGTGGAGGGGGTGGGGGTGGGGGTGGGGGTGGGGGTGGCGGTGGAACATCATCACCTGCCATTGAAATTGGTTGTTAGAAACTTTGGCCTGATACCATGTAAAATTGTGATAAAGCTTTGGCTTGATTCTCATTAACATATGGCAAAGCCATTAAATAGAACAAGGCAGCATGATTCCTTAGTCGTATCAAACTAGGAAACATGATAGCTAAATATGATAGCTATGGAAACTAAATATCTAGAAGATAAAATATATTTTCCCAATCTAAATATTTCCTAAATATATCGTAATATACTGTGAGACTACTACATCATCGTCATTGTTTGAACAGTGTTATGAGTATAATCTATACTTTTGGGCTGAACTATGATTTCTCCTATCTATACATTTCACTGGAATTGCTACCAATATGATCAACTGCCAATAAATGATTGATTCAAATTAAAACCTTTGGATTAATAATTTGATGGTAGTATAGGCTTTGATATTTCTTCTCTGGTTCTTATAATTTTTAGTAGTATAGGCTTTGATATTTTTTCTTTGTTTCTTTTAATTTTTTATTTATGTTGTATGTGTATGTTAACGTCTTGCAGATTAGTCTATGACAATGAGACATAAGAGCATGAACAAACCTTCAACACAAAATACTGATAATGCAGAGAAATTTGATGGACGCTTAGAAAATATTGAAAAACTAGTCATCACTATAAATGAAAAATTTGATGGTCTTAAAAACAAGAAATGTACTCACAACCATCGTTTGATCATGTTGGAAAAGTCATTGATAATTTTGAAATCAAAATTCGATAAGTTATTTGGGAACTTTGTAAAGAGTAATGACTTTATAGAAAAAAAATCTTTAGTAGAACAACAAGAATTAATCTCAAAAGATAGTGGTGATAAGGATAAAGAACAAGTTGTTGATGAGGTATGCCAAAAAAACCTAACGTCTTCTACAAAATCTCCTTTTTTAAAGGATAATGTTGAAGATTTTAATCCAAAATATAATAAAAATTTGAATCTTAGGGATGAGCATAGTATTGGATTTGGAAAAAAGAAAAAAGGAATTCCATCAAGCCTTAAGAAAATCTCTTTTAATGAGCCTACCCTTTCTAGTGGTTTAATAACACTTAGAGATAGTCCTATTGTTGAAGTTGAATGTTCAAGAAAGAAAAAGCACAAGACGTCATCGCCTCCACCGAAATCAACTAGTGGACCAATGAAGGTAATGAACCACACCATTGTATGTATTTGTTATATTATGCATGCTTTTTTTTTTTTTTTTCCTTGACTACAATATGATAAGTGCATCAATTGCTTATTCATTTAATATATAAGAAATTGTTTTATATAGGACAAAATTGTTGAAGATTCAACACCAAGAAAAAAAATAAACAAGGTATGAAATAGTGGTATTTTTTCTATGGGATTGTAAATATAGTGTTGATGAAGGTATTATTAAGTGGTTTATATTTTTTTTGAGGGAAATTAAGTGGTTTATATAATTATATTATATGGAGTCATTCTTAATTATTTTTTTTGGGCTATTTGTAATTATTTTTTTGGCTTTTGGCAGTGCAATATGTCTACCAATTGTGCACGTCCTATCACACCTTTATACAAGGAATATTTGAAATATTTAAGTGTGGAAGAAGGAGAAATATGTGAGAGACTATATAATTATAACGATAGGATCCAAACTATTTATAGTTCTCATTGGACATCTATATTTTGGACAGTGGATGACGTTATATGCTTATATCCAGATTTAAGCATTCATGATTTTGTAAGTTTCTTACTTTTCCTTTTATTAAATTATAAGTCATTTGAATACAAGGTAACTAATTTTGGTCAGAAAAATGTAATGCAGCTTGTAGACCTGGTTGCATTTGATATGAGTTTGAGAGCAATCAAAATTCAATCACATAATTTATATTTACCTGCAGTATTCCAGGTATTAAATGTTTATTAATAATTGTTGATAAAGTTTGGACAATCACTTAAATATATTTTAACTTTGATATTATTCAGGGTCGAGTATTGGGTTATGACGTTTATAATGATGAGCCATATGAAACTGGTTTGGCACCTGTTATATCATTTTTGAAAAAAATTATTCCCAAAGACACTAGACATATTAAACAGGTATATATATTTTAATTGTTTTGTCTAAAAAAAACATACATTTTTTCACTGTTTTACAACTTTATTTTTATTGGATAATATTATATTTTGTTGTAGGTTTACTTTCCTATGTTAGAAAAGATAGATGGTCCGTTGTTATTGTCAACTTGTCATTGGTTCTTAGTTGTCATTCAAATAGAAGAGAAGAGATGTTATCTTTTAGACTCATTAGCGACCACAAATATTCGGAAAAACTTGGCTTTAGATTTGGTAAGTATTATGTGTTAAATATTGTTGACAATTAACCTAGGTTTATTATTATGATTACTATGTTTTTTTCAAATAAACTAATATTTTAATTAATTTGAGTACTAGCTAGCAAAAACCGCGAATTGCGTGGAAAGTGATCCACCGTTGAATCAAATATTTAAGGAAGTGACCTCGTTTGATATGGAAGTTTGTGATACGCAAAAACAAATGAATGGGTATGTGATAATATTTTCGCCTTGGTTATATTTTATGATCATCTCTTATAATTGCACAATTTATTTATTGTAGACATGATTCTGGGATGTTTATGATCAAGCATATGGAAGTAGATCATATTTCGCAATGGAGGAAAATTCAATACACAGTAAGCATATATTTTGTTGTAATTTTTGTAGTTAAAAAATGTTAATTTTGCTTTTTAATAAACATGTCACTTTGCAGACTGATCAGATGAGAGTGGAACGCTTGAAGTATCTTGTCAAGATTTTGAAAAGTGAATTCAATAATAAGCAAGACAAATCTAACATTGTTAAAGAGATTCTATGTGATATGCAAGCTTAATACTTCGTACATTACACTTGCTTTCATTTTAGTGGTATTTGTGATTGTTGTTATATACTTTTTATTTTTTTATTAAGGTTTGTAATTAAATTGCGTATTGCAATCAACTACCCTTACAACCTATGCATTACAGATTATTCATGTTGAATCACACCTAGTTGTTGTTTTGGATACTATGTGCACACATACTGATTATTGAGTACTAGCTAGGGAGTAAGGTTAGTGTACTTTTTTTTTTTTTTTTAATTTGTTTTTTTTTAAATTTTGATTGTAAAATTCAGTGGAGGTTTAGGAGTTATTCGTACTAATTATCTAATGCATGTCTATAGTCACACATGAAGACATCAAATTATCTAGGCAAGAGGAAAAAGTTTTTATTATCTAACTCTACAATTTTTGCTTTACAATTAGCTAAAGTGGAAAACAAAGAGGGGGGCTGATGACGTCAACTATCTAATGTTAAACCTTGAGTACCACCCTCTAGAATATTCAAATATTAGAGCAATTTTAAGCGTGAAAGAAATGTATCCCGTGTGGATTTTACGTAGTAAATTCAATCAAGGTTGTAACTTTTTAATATACTCCGTAAGACATTTCATCACATGGAACAAACTTGGAAAACTTGCTTTAAGTTAAAATAGAATATTTACTTCTGAAGTTGTTTTTATCATATTACAACTTATAGATAATTAAGTTTTGGGATATACGTACGACTTGCAAATATGGTGAAATAATTTCTCAAATAAATGTCAGCTTGGCTAGATTGTCACTAGAGCTCCATCAACAAATAAAAAAACTAGAACAAAATTATCCTTGAGTTTCCAACTCTAGAACCAATATAGGAAGTTGGTAAAGAAAATAAGAACTAGAACAAAATTATCCTTGAGTTTCTGCCACAAACTCTGAACTAATTAATGTATAGGAAAAAAAAAACAAGCAATGTAGCAAGTTTGTAAGGAAGATAAAAACTAAAACAAAATTATCCTTGAATGTCTGCCACAAACTCTAGAACTAATTAATAAATAGATTAAAAAAAAAATAATAAAAAAAAAAAAAAAAAAAAAGCAATGTAGAGCGTTTGTAACGAAAATAAAACTAGAACAAAAGCAAATTCTACCAAGTGTTCTTTGTTGGATGCCAATCATACTTTAGAGGGTTGTTCTCTAAATCAATCAAATCATATTCTTGTACATCCTGCAATATAAAGTAATGGACATATATAAATTTAATATACAAAAACTATAGTAAAAAAACTATATCAAATTCCATGTATAAATTTAGTAAAGAGGAGATAAATAAATAATCATACGTTTAAATTGTACCTGTTGTACTTGTCCCTCAACATATATCTTGGGCATGTACTCTGAAATAGCTGATAAATTAGTTCTAGTGTGTTGTGAATCGTCACTTGTTGACATAGACATAGTGTTGCAAGCATGCTGTGAAGAGGCATTATATGATTCAATGTCATTACTTGCACTTAGAGAGTCATCAGAATAGTCATCACTACTACCAAAATTTGACCCGGGTGATGGAGATATATTTGGGGCTTTTACACAAGTGCGTTTGTTGTGACCCGGTTTATGACATATTCCGCAAGTACGTTTTGATTTCTTCATTTTCCCCTTTACATTAACTACTACTTCCGGGTCACCAATGCCAATAGGGGTATTCTTATTATGGTTACCCTTTTTCTGAGTTGCTTCTTCGCCTTTTTGGAATTCAATCAATATCTTTGCATAATGATCCTTCATTTTATCATACATCTCTTGGTTTCTTGAAGCAAATCGATTTACTTTGGAGGAAAAACCATTCAAAGATAAAAACCTACTCATTTCTTGTGACTCGTCATTTTCAGTTGTTGTTGTTGTTGTTGTTGTTTCTCCTTCAATAACATTATCCTTAGCATGTTTTGTCCACCTCTTATATATACAACCAGCTGGTATTTGCTTCATTTTTGCATATTTCATCACTGCAAACATGTGTCGACATGGATATCCTATTGACTCCAATTTTAGGCAACAACAATACATAGTATCAAATTTATCATGTCGAATCACAAGGTATTGCCTGTCTTCTGCATCGACTTCATCTAACCAGTAAAAAATGGGTTGTTGATCACTTGTGGGGTTGTGTGATTCTTCTGCAACCTCTACGGGAACAACCATTACGTGGTATCAAATTTAGGCAACAATAATATAGTACATAGTATCAAATTTATCATGACGAATCACAAGGTATTGCTTATAATTTGAATCAACTTCATCTAACCAATAAAAATGGATTGTTGATTACCTGTGGACTCGGAAGATTCCTCTGCGACCTCTACGACAACAAACATTGCTTCGGCCTCCATCTCTTTGCATAAGATTTGATAAGACTTTCTGGTATATATTGATGCAGCATGTTTTTTGATATTGCAGAGTGTACCCGTCAAGACCGGTTCCGAATATAGCGTTGTGAAATCATCAGTTCCATTATCAAATCGCATATCTTTGATTGAAGCGTCAAAGAGTTGAACGAATCTGTAAAGCATTATTTTTTGATCTAATACTTTTTTCAATGTTCTATTCATCGACTCACAACGCTGCGTGCTCCGCATGCCTGAAAATATTTATGCTAATCTTTAAAGGAACGAATAGGTATCTATGAGCTAATTTTAGTAACTTTGTCTCAAAAAAAAAAAAAACTAAAAAATAAAAAAAAAAAATAAAAAAAATCTAATTTTATTAACCAATGCAGAAACTTGGTTATATTTGCTCCCAACTATTTATTCTGAAATTCAAGCGAAAAAAAACTAATGGCATAAGGAGTAAAGCAAAGGGTAGATTTAAGAAAAATTACATTAACTACTACTATCTAAACCTGAAAATTACATTTTTTTTTCGCTTGAATTTGATTACTTCATTTTCCCCTTTATGATTTTTTCATTTTCCTCTTTACATTAACTACTACTATCTAAATTACTATAATTAATGATAACAAAGAAAGTCAAATTCTAGAAACTTAAGCCCATTCTTTATTTAACCAAATTAAAAAGTTTCATCTCTAGACTACTAGAATTAATGATAAATTATAATATTCAACTAATTGGCCAAAGTAAGTGAAAAAAATTACCTGCAAAAAAATAACCGCGCATATAAGCTTCTGCCCATTTTTCTTTGTCTTCATACAATTGAGTCGCCCACTTTGAATTTTCAAGTTTAAATTTGGTTATGAGTTCTTTCCAAGCCTTTTCAAAATCATCCGGCACTCTGTATCTATCAAGACATCTTATAAAACAATTTCCAAATTCTTTTCCACCGTTTGACTTCACATTTCGCATTAAATGCCATAAGCATAACCTGTGCTTAGTGTTAGGGAGGACTTCTTTAATAGCATTAGCCATGGATTTATCACCATCTGTTAATACTGTTTTTGGTTTTAGTCCATCTCCTGCTTGAATTAGTTGTTCCAACACCCAAGTATAACTATCTTCCTTCTCATCAACGATAAGTGCACAACCAAATATTACTGTTCTCCGATTATTATTAACACCCACTAGTACTACAAATGGCTTATTGTAGACATTACATTTATATGTCGTATCAAAAGCTAGAACATGTCCATAGGTTTTATAATCCACCCTAGATGCTCCATCACACCAAAATAACTTTTCCAAATTATTAGATTTGCTACGAGTGTAAGAAATAAAAAAATTAGGATCGTACACCTTTTTACCTATCAAATATGCTAACACAGCTTCTGCATCCCCACCTTCAACTTCTTGTTGTCTAGTTCTTTCAACAAAATTATACAAATCTTGCTTCAAGAAAGTAAGTGCTTCATGTCCTCCTACTTGATTAACCATATGTCTCAATATATTGCTTTGATTGATTCCAGAATTGTACATTTGAGTAATTACAATTCTATCAGCATCTTTTATTATCCTATGAGACCTGCATAATATATTAAAATTGAAGGGTAGTACAATTTGATTTTTCCTTAAATGTAAGACAACTTATTGTAATTAAATTTAGTGTATCCAACATTGCCTTTGTTAAAAACATAATTTTTCCAATTCTCACAAATCTTTGATTACGTTAATATCAAATTCAAGTTAATTGAAAGAAGTACTACATAACTCAATTCCATATCAAATTCATAACATGAAGGCCAACTTATACAATGATTATTTGTTATTTTTTTATTTTTATTTTCTTTTTAAGTAGAATGATGAAAATTTTATAACTATCCATACTAAATTTGAACACCTATAATTGCAAATTATAAGTTCAAAGGATTCTCTCATCTCCATTAAAAACTAACATTCGATTATTGTTTATTATCAATGAACCTATATATATAAACCTAGTAGGCTAGTACTCTACGACATTATCTATTACTAGTTCCATAATTTTTGCATCAAGTTTATCAAAGAATGAATCATCCACCATTAAAGAAAACCAGTGAAAGGGAGGAAAAAAATTTAAAGAAGAAGATAAAATATGATGAAATTTATCTCTAATTTTTAAGAAACCAATCGACCAATTTTCTAGTATTTAAAAGTTTTTTTTTTTTTTTTTTTTTTTTTTTTTTCTATCTTATTAATTATTTTAATGATGTAATTTGAAAACTAAATAGATGGATACGATGAATTATATTAAATGGATGGTTGAGATTTACTCAGTTACAATATGAAATTTTTTTAATCAATCGTACCTGATATATGGCACATGCTTTGGATGCACTAGAGGGTGTGAATGTTCTCCAATGAAGTGATATACTTTCCAAATATTGTCACCTCTAATAAATTTGACTCGCATTTTTGCTTCACAATTAAATCGTGTTATTTTCTTCGGAATTTTCTTTCTTCCCTCTAAATTATCCCATTTGGCATCTCGACAACCTTGGGCTTCACATACAAATGGGCAAGAAGTTGGATGTCCGTCAACAGTACTATATCGTGGACTCCTTTTTCTAATGCCAAAACCCTTGATTTTTGCATAGATCGAATAAAATTCTTCACATGCTTCCAAGGAATGGAACTCCAATGATTTCATGTCTGTTTCGTCAAAATCCTTGAGAGGTTTTTTAAAAGAATCCCATGTATTCTCATCAAAAAAATAGTCAAGAGTCTTTTCACTTGATTCCACTGGCAAAGAAATTTCATTATCTTCATCCATGGTTTTTTTTTGAAAGAATTCATCCATGTTTTTGATTTGTTTAGATGGATTGTTATTTTAAGAGAGATGGATTTTTTAAAAAAATTTAAAATTTATATTTCAAAAAAACTGTAGATTTTTGGTTTTTTAAAATTCGAATATATATTTCATCCATGTGTATTTTTAAAATTTAAAAAAACTGTAGATTTTTTTCAAAATTATATATTTCAACGTTGTCTTTTTTTTTTTTTTTTTTGGTTTTTTATTTGGCAAAATTTCAACCTTTTTTTTTGTGTATATATATAATGATAAGAACAAGATTCCACTAACAGAAAGTGCTTAAACAAATAAACCCACTAACTTATAACTTATTTTGCCTCAATATACGTTGTTAATATTGAAAATAAAAACTCAAAGTTTATATGGCAGATAAATAATACTTCATTCATAAATTAAAGTATATTTTAATAGGTGTAATTTCCGTACCCCCATTACCTAATTCCTGGATCCGCCACTGCAGTATGTACTAGAAAAGGGGTCATTCTTTTCCTTTTTTTTTTATTGGAATATATCCGATTAATAGTAACATTAATACAATACATGTATAGTATGTGTTAAACAAAAAAATATATATATATAAAAAAAAACCTAGTTACACATCGTTTTATAATCAACAATGTAATTAAATAATTATTATCAAAAGAAAAAAAAAACGATACGGAGTATATATATAAATAAAAAATGTAATACAAATGCAATGTCTAAAAAATTGTAATACGGAGTACAAATTAAATGTCAAACGCTCTTTAAATGCGCTACTATAAATCTAATAATAGGAAATAAATTTCGCGATCCGCATCAAAAACCTTGACCTTCCATTTACTCTTACACGGCATGCCATTTGATGTGTTCTCCACTCTTTCCAAATGGAACAGCGTAATTATATTTTGAGTTCACCATTTTCACCATGATTTTAAGGCGTTCAACTCTAACTTCATCTCTCTACATAAAAAGGGGCATTCATACAATAGTTGTAATGAACATAAATACACCCACAAGGCCACAACATAATTCTCATGTAAATATATAAAATATACCGTTAACTTGATTTTGCTCCATTCTGACCGATTGGATGCTTCAATATACTTAATCATATATACGGGGCTTTCAATCCTACATAATAATAAAACATTATTTATATTTTTTATTTATTATAGTTTTTTAAGTAGAAATAAAACATTTATGAGATTAAATGCATATATATTATTTACCTGTGCTCTTGCTTATTGGTTATTGGAATTTCTATGTCAAAGTTCATCACGGTATCAAAAAATCGACCTACCCTTGGATCTTCGGTATAAATGAGATATGCTTTTTTCAACTATTTAAACGAAAATATTTTTTGTAAGTTCATACGATGATTGATAAGGCGTATCAAAAAAATAGACTTTGATGAAAAAGTATGGGAAGAAAACCTACAATTTCGTTAGTCAGCTGAATGGCTACATCAGTAGTATGTGATGAGTCCAATAGAAAATACAGTTTTTCCGCCATGTCAATAACAACTAAAAACCAATGACCATTGATGTAATCAAATATTGGAATGTAAACCTGTAATTAGACACATGTAACTAAAATGTAAAATCTATATATATATATTATATATATATATATATATATATATATATATATATATATATATATATATATATATATAAAAGCACCGTAACATTAAATTTTTTGTAGTACCTGTTGAATAGCAGATGTATCATTGGGAATATATTTATCACAAACTTCTCTTATAGTATGCACTTCATTTCGACGCATCTTTACTTGATTCATAACATTCACCTCAGTAACAAGACTCTATACGACAATAGGTTGCAAGCAAGATTTTAAATTAAAATAAATGAATGTAAGGTTAATGAGTTAAGTGGAAAAAATAAATGAAGGAAATTTCATAACAGATAGATTAACCTGAAACATCGCGGGTAAGTATAATTTATTATTACTTTTGGCATCAAGAGCATCCAAATAAAGATTGTGCATATACAAGTCAATTATCTGTCAATCAACATATATATACAAATATAAATAAATGTATTAGCTTTATAGAAATTCATGGCAAATGAAGTACAACTTTATTATTTATTTATTTTTTTTTGAAAGGAACTTTATTGTTTGTTAGTATAATGTTAATTATATTATTTGCAACAATACTTTTCAAAAAAGATATACATACTTCATCAGTAATGAATCCATCTGGAAACATGCATAAAACTTCGTTCACAGATAAATGAATTGAAAGTTCCATATTCGAGTACGCAGTCTCTAATGGGCTATTCCTCCAAGAATATAGTAGATCACAAAATTCGGCTTCTTCTGAAGTCAAATAAGATAAGTAGTTTTTGTACTTATCTGTTGCCTCTAGATCCTACACGAAAAAAGGATATTTGGTCAGTTTTGAAATTTTAGTTTAACGGTAAAAAAAAACTGGATCAAAAAAACTGTCAAAGCGATGAATAAAGGGTATTGAATCATTAAACAATTTTTATGATTCTTATGAACATCAAAATGCTATTTCTAAATTAATTAACACAAGATACAAAATATTTTTTTTAAGATACGAAATATACATATACATGAGATATTGAATCATGAAATATCAAAACTATGGAAACAATGGAGAAATTGATAAACGAACCATCTCGATTGTGTCAATTCCATGTCTCGTGGAATTTTTTGATATTTGCTGGAGAACTTGTAATGTATGTGCTATCTTAGCATTTTCACAGTCATCAACCTACATAGATTATTGTGAGAATGATAAATCAATTATACAAACTAATAAACATGTATGTGTGATGAAAAACGTGATCCATGATCAAATTCAATCTCACCGTATCTTCCGCTTCCATGAGGTTCGACCGCTTGCATGATACTTTGGTCATCGGTAACAAACTATCGGCATTTTTGTGCAAAGTATTTGATATTCGAGTTTTTTTGGATGGCGATCCAACTTCTTGCACATGTTTCATATTAGGAGTTGTATGGTTTACCCCAATCTCTCCTAACTCACCCGGTGGTGTCATAGAAGCATGATTCATTGTAATACAACCTCCATACTGCTCTACAAATTTATCTAATGTTGAAATTAATGATGAAACTATCTCTTCTAACTTTTCTATACGCTCATAACAATCACATTGATTGCTTGAATCTTTTTCTGAATTCGTCGCCATAGTTTGTTACGAGAAAAGTCTTTCAGTAGAGGTAACTACTGAAATTACAAATTTAAATGCAGTTAAATAATGGGGCACATAAATATATTTTTTAGGGAGTTTCGTAACAAATTAGATTTCTTTTGATTCATTCATATAAAAAATTTGTTTCAAATAAAATAAACAAACGATTTTTTTAAGACATTTTTTTTAATTTAATTTTTTTTATAAATAAATTAATGGAAGTTTTGTAACTAATTAGTTTTTAATATCGTGGTTATTTGTAATCCGTGTACTTGTCTCTTATTGGTTAATTAAAAAATATTTCTTGCTTTCTCATTGGTTCATAATGATAGGCATGGATTTGCCAACCTTGCATTATTATGGTTTTTTTTTTTTTTTTTTTTTTTTTTTTGAAGCAACCAACCTTGCATTTCTTTGTAGGATATAAGCAAAATTAGAAAATAATGTACTTTATTTTTTTAATTTTTTGATGGGAAAACGTACTATATTTTTGCATATGTGTGCTTCAAACTATTTCAATCATTGTATAATTACTTATCCATTTGCATTAAAATTCGTGAAAATTACAAACCAGACACTTAAATTTGGACGAAGAAATCATTAATAATTAATAAATTAAACATTATATAGAGTAAGGGTCTGTTCTCATTGACTGAACTGAACTGAACTGAAATGAACATTTTATAAGAGAAGGAAATTAGGAGCTGAAGTGAACTGAACTAAACCGAACTGAATTTCAACGTAAGAGAACAGACCCTAATTGTTACGAATATAATGTCTAAAATCTATAATAATCAACATTATTAAAACTCATGAGGACATCATGCTAACGACATGTGTCACTCATATACCACATATGCACTACATGTCATTCTACGTATCATCCCGTTTCTCTCACCATATTGATGAATTGTATTAATGTATAGTCTCCTTTTTATTGATTTAACTGTAATGCTATATAATAATAAGTAATTAATTTAATTGAAAAACTTTTCATATGTTTCCTCTTAATATATTTTCATTTAGTAATGAATATTGTTCAACATCAACTCTTCTAAATTAATTTGATCAAACTTATGAAATTATGATGATCCAGGACATTGCTTGGGTCAATAGCTAGTTCATATTTAAAATAGATTGTTAACAATGAATGCTATTTCGGGGTCTTTTGATGTGTTCTGCGAGAGAGATACAACTCCAAAACTAGATCTATCGGTGCTTGTACCTGTAATAAATTGAAGCTCCGGTGTCCGGAGTTTCGCCTCCGACGATCAAGTTAATAAATGTTAAAGTTGAGTAAAAAATGCGGAGTTAACCTATGTAATTGGGATACTCCGTTTTTACTACGTCTCGACAATTGAGCCTATGAAGGGCCTCATGTTTTTTGTGCCACGTGTCTTATCCTAGTTGGCCCTCTCAGGCGTTTCTTAAGGTGACTTGTGCCAGTACCAGATTGGTCCATGTGTCTAGGGTATTAAGAAAACCCGACTCTAGAGTAATGTTCAAGGCATGTCGCAAAGCCATAGCTGGATAGGCCCAATCAAAGAGGGACACGTGTCATCCCTAGATAGGTCAAACATGGACCACTCAACTCCTCTTCACTTTATACATTTATTAGATAGTTGTTGTAGCACATTGCTAAAGCCTTTGGGTTTTTTTTTTTTTTTTTATTATAAGATGTCATCAATTCAAATTCGTGAATTACTAATATAGAATTAAAGATCATGTTCCAAATTGGATCCGACAACCCGTATCCAAGATCTGTGAAGACCCTATCGTCCAGCTAAGCACCTACACATAAAATAAGGATCGACTAACCCCGGGGTGATTCCGAAGATTACGACTCCGATAATAAAGTTGGAAAGTATTTAGAAAGAAGAAGATATCAAGGGTTGATACCGGCATATATTCTGCTGATAGAAAGAAGAAGAAGACTAAGGGTCTGTTTTTTTTTTTACTAAACTGAGTTAAATTGAATTGAACTGATCTGAACTAAACTAAATTATACTGAACTGTCTATGAGAAAAGAAAATTAGGGAATGAACTGAAATTAAGCTGAAGAGAACAGGTCCTAGGGCTGCTAAATTCTTCTAGAATGTTTAAGACGCTTTTGTAACAGAATATTATGAGTAGTTTGTTACAGGTAGTTAAAGACATACAATAGCAACTAACAAGTTAGGGCCTGTTCATGTTTACTTAATTTCAGTTTAGTTCAGTTCAGTTCAACTCCAATCATTTCAGTTCAGCTCCAATCAGTTCAGCTCTTAATTTCCCTCTCTCATAAAATATTCATTTCATTTCAGCTCAGTTCAGTTCAGTTCAGTTCTAATCAGTTCAGTTCAGCTCCAATCAGTTTAGTTCAGTTCAGCTTAGTTCAGTAAATATGAACAGGCCCTAAGTTGTAAATTTGTAATATAGTTTGTGAATTATTTGTTATTTTAGCTTTATGTGTAATAACGTTATTCACTACCAATAAGAAATCAGTTGATATTTTCTCTCACTAGATTTTAATTACAATGTTCTTATTTTCTTCTATAATTTCACTCAGAAATCATAATACGTACCACATATTTAGGGGTTTCTTTCTTTATTTTCTTTATAATAACATATTATATAAGTAATATAAATAAGTCAACGATACGGTTTACAAATCTGTACAAAATATTAAATATTTTAAAGTTGAATTAAAACTTGACAACAATTTTGTTATACTAAACACTTTGCATACTACATCAATACTAGCTAAATATAACTTCGTCTTTACATTTAAAATAATTAATAGTTTCATAGATCAAATCAGAAGAAGAAGAAAAATAAAAGGAGGCTTTGGATATAGCTCGATATAGGGCTAATAATTTAAGATGATGATAAAAAAAAAAAAAAAAAAAAAAAAAAAAAAAAAAAAAAAAACCAAAGGGAATGAAAGAGATACAATGTGAATGCTCCAATAAAGTCCAAAATGTCGCATGTTTGAACTTATTTATTTAAATATATATGTCTTAAACTGAGTAAGTTAATATATTGAACTATTGCTTTAATTTTTTTTTTTTTTTTTTTGAATTTTATTTGTTACATATAATTAATTTAAAATGATTTTTTTTAAAAATTTATAGGCGTGCATGGCACGGGACTTAAAACTAGTAAATAAATAAAAGTGAAAACAAAAATAATTCTAGGAGTACATGAAGTATATCTTCACGTTACTCTTTTCACTCCACATTCCCCACTATCCCCCCCACTCTCCAATTGTAACCATAAATTCTTGGAGTACATGAAGTATATAAAAAGGTTTTACATAAATCATTATTCAATTCTAATTTCTACTTAAAGTTCATTTCCATTATTGCTAAATATGGCTACCAGAGGTATTAGATGTTCATATTTTGGGTGCTTCTTGTTTCCTTTTTAAGAATTATTTTCAATCCATATATCTAATTGATATATTTTTTTTTCTCAGATGACCTACACAAGTCTTTAATCAAGCATAGAAGAGACTTATTCATATTCATGCGATCTTTGATCATTCATTTAGGAACGGAGAAAACGCAACAACTGTTGGATGGATGCGCTCGGGTACTGCCTACCATTGAAGCAGCATTTAAAAGGCAATGTTTAACTAGTGTGATGATGAAAAAAGATGAGGATACCCCTAAAGAAATGTCGTCCAAGAAGAGAAAATCGATTTACATTGATATAACCGGAGAGGAGCCCATTGAAATAATAGATTAATTGTGTTAATCTATAAATATATTTTTCTTTTCTAATTTAGTATTTATATTCAAGTTACCAATTTTCTTAATTTGTATTGGTAGCAATTGCAAGTTGTTATGGCATGAAATTTTATTTTTATTAGGTTATTTAAAATGTACCTCCCACCACCTATTTTTAACGTTTCTAGTTATCATCTATTTAGACTATTCGAGAATCTCCATTATTTAATTTTTTTCTTTTTACATTCATAATTTAATTTATTAAAATATTATTAAATTATTTGTTTTTGAAGAAATATTACTACTATACATTTTTTTACGAATTAGGATGACACCTCACACCACACGATATCTATGTTTCTATCTATAGATCTATGTTGATTATTACTCCGTATTAATTACTCCCTCCGTTCCACAATGATGTTCTTGTTTTGACTTTTTGACTTTTTTAAGAAAGAGAGAATCTTCTAAATTTCTCTTAATCTATAAGAATAAATATAGTCATGTGGGATCTAGTTTGATTCGTCTTAGTGAGTAGATTATTAATATCTAACTTTTATAATTTTTGCTAGTGTGAGATTAAAGATATTTGCGGTCAAAATTGGGTCAAAATTTGCATCGATTTACGAAACAAGAACATCATTATGAAACGGAGGGAGTATTATTTAATTATTAATTTAATCTTAAAGGGAATACGCTTTGTTGATTGGGAATTTTTCCTTTACGAATATGCCCTTAAAAAAAAGTCTTATTTACTAAAAATATTTAGAAAATACAGTTAAGGAAGTAAACAATTATTCAAAAAAAAAAAAAATATTTGATAAAAAAATATCAATGAAACTAATATAACTACCCACATTAACAATGCAGTTGCTAAACTGTAATCAATGTATGTTTCCCAGTAATTAGCCTAGGTTGCATGATACTATTATGTTGTTCCGTGGTATTAGGTGTTAGTCATGCAATTATCATTGTATGTATTGAATCTAATGAGAATGATAATTAGCCCTTAATTTGTTTGATTTTTTTTTAAAATATAAAAAACAATAAAATAAATCCTAGCCCTCACCGTTTTTTCTTTTTTGCATTGGTAATTTTTATCTTCATAAATTTTTTTTTTTTTTTGACGAGAATCTTCATAATTATTATTATTATTTTTTTGACGAGAATCTTCATAATTATTTTTAAAACATTATTTTCATAATTTTTATTATCTCTCCATAAATTAATAAAATCTTTCATAAATTATAATCTCTTCATAATTTTTTTTTTTTTGCATGATACCCTTAAGTTATTAGGTTTTCTACATTGTATCCTTCTGAATCCAAAGTTCTACCAGGTGCCCTTGAGTTTTTGTATTTTTGTACATGGTACCTTTATTTGAGTTGTAAAATAAATTTCTCTAACTTAATTTGACTCAAACCGACACCATCTAAATAATCTGTTTACCACTTCTATATTTATATTAGATGAAGGAATCACCAATCTTCATTATTCGCTATTTAATGGAACTTTTGTATGATTGTTTAAGATGGAAGATAAGAACTTTTTTTTGCTCCTACTTTATTTAAAAGAGCTTGTTTTAGAGGGGACTCAAGTTGTTAGTCCTTTTTTTTTTTTGCAAACATGCTAGTTGTGTCTTTGAGGGTACTAAATAAGTCATTTAGATGGTGTTGGTTTGAGTCAAATTAATTTAGAGTCATTTATTTTACTACTCAACGGTACTATATAGAAAAGTCCAAAAACTCAAGGGTATAATGTAAAATAAATTAATAACACAAGATCACCTTATAGAAATTTGAATTTAGGAGGATACAAGGTAGAAAACCCAAAAACTCAAGAGTACCATGTAGAAAAAACCTTTTTTTTTTTTTTTTTTTTTTTTTTTTTTTTTGTAAATAATATGTCACTCAAACTATAATATACTTGTAGAAGATAGGAAGGAATTACAAATTTACAAGTTGTATAAGTCTATAACATTAATATCCAAATCACTTATGATATTATGATTGATAATATCACGTTTAAAAAAATAAATTCCTAGGATTAGGATAATATATCAAGTGTTGGGATTTCTTTAAAACAAAAAAGCAAAAAGTGCTGGGATATATTTGTCAACGTAGGGTTGTAAAATAAATAGAGATATCATTTTTTTTTTTTTAAATGATGATAGATACCATACTCTCTGTACGAATGAAATTCATATTATTGAGTTACTTTTTTTTTTTATAGAGATATCACTTATTTGATAGAAGAAAACATTGAAAACTGATACACCAAAAATACAGGATGTCCAACAATATAACTTCGTAATAAATAAACAATACAAGGCTATTTTGTTTGGCAATTTAAATAAGATTTCTTATCAAAAGACAGAAGAATACCACTACAAAGCCACAAGAAGCAAATAAAGGTTGGCTCAAACCAGACTAAGATACATAAGCTGCTTCTGGACAACATTGGCTCTACACACTACTGTATAGGCTATTCTATGAAAACTAGTAGCAGTGTCTTCATAATTACTTTGGAATATTTTCTTGTTTCGTTGCAAACCACACATGATAAAAAGGCTAATTCAAGATGGTTAGAGCTTGATATGGAAATAATCTGGGCCAGTGATTTAACCTCACATAACCATCTTCACCTCCACTGGCAAAGCTGCATAAAAAGCACTAAATACAGACGTAGTTTAAGGAGATTATTTACCTTTTACCATCAGGATTGAACGCCAATGCATTTACAGGCCCGAAATTCCCCTTAACACCTCCAATATCTGCTGTGAGGATCTACAATCAAAATAATTACTGAAGGAAAATCTTAAATTCATCAAGTTAGAGCGTAACATTTATTTTTATTTTCAACCACATAAAGTAATTGCTAAATTTGCTAGGAAAAAACTAAACAGCATATCACCAACATAATTCGGTAAACCAATTGACAATGGAGAGACATCGACTACTCCTAAGTCCTATTTAATCAGACCACTTAAGACTGCAGCATGGATGGAAGCCCCACAGGCAACATCCTCATCAGGATTAATGTTTTTCAGAGCTCTTTACCACCGAAAAAGTCTTTCAGCAGCTGCTGAACCTTGGGAATTCTGCTCGAGCCACCGATCAACACTATGTCATGAACATCACTCTTTTCCACTTTAATATCCTTCAAACGAATAAAAAGGTTTGAAGAGTGTATAAACCTTGGTGAAAAAAGCTTGAAGGATATTAAAGTGGAAAAGAGTGATGTAGTTATCACAGTTGAAAATAAAAATAAATGATCTGTAGTTATCACATGTGATGCCTCCTGACCACCTCCAAGCAAAACCTATAGAAAAAAACACAGTTAACATACACATACAACATAAATAAAAAATTAAAAGAAACAAAGAAAAAATATCAAAGCCTATACTACTAAAAATTATAAGAACCAGAGAAGAAATATCAAAGCCTATACTACCATCAAATTATTAATCCAAAGGTTTTAATTTGAATCAATCATTTATTGGCAGTTGATCATATTGGTAGCAATTCCAGTGAAATGTATAGATAGGAGAAATCATAGTTCAGCCCAAAAGTATAGATTATACTCATAACACTGTTCAAACAATGACGATGATGTAGTAGTCTCACAGTATATTACGATATATTTAGGAAATATTTAGATTGGGAAAATATATTTTATCTTCTAGATATTTAGTTTCCATAGCTATCATATTTAGCTATCATGTTTCCTAGTTTGATACGACTAAGGAATCATGCTGCCTTGTTCTATTTAATGGCTTTGCCATATGTTAATGAGAATCAAGCCAAAGCTTTATCACAATTTTACATGGTATCAGGCCAAAGTTTCTAACAACCAATTTCAATGGCAGGTGATGATGTTCCACCGCCACCCCCACCCCCACCCCCACCCCCACCCCCTCCACCGACCGAAATTAAACCCAATTCCCCTTATTATCTTGGTTCTCAAGACCGACCGGGAATGTATAAGAGTATTACAGAATATGCGGACAAACAAAAAACTCTGCTGCATCAATGCAAAATATAGAGATATCCTTAAATTTCACCATCGCCCCTAATACCTCTTCTAAAAAGATTCCCACCTCAAGCAGGAAAATTAAAGTCATATATAAGCAGTCATAATCCCGTCTAGTTTACGCTTAAAACTCATTGTCATAGATCAAACTCACCATATAAAAACCAATGAAAGAGGAATAATTACTTGTTAATCAAACTCAAATTCAATTGATAACTCTTGAACCAGACCATAGAAAAACCCTTAAAAATTATCACTTAAATTCTATTAGAATTAAACACCCAATTGAACAATTGATGCAGAAAAAGTGAAATTAAGAGCTATAAAACATCAAGATCATAAAAATCTACAGTAACAATACTTTAAAACATTATTCAAATCATGAATTCATCCAAATTTAAGAGTTAAATAGCCTATAATACAACATAGATTAAACTTACCGAATCAATTCCAACCGATTTGAAGAGATGACATGCAAAGTGGATGAGAATTGAATTGAAGCAACACAAAATTTAGGGGAATGTACCGAAATCAATCAACAGGAGAGAAAGGGAAAAAGAAAACTACTTTGTGAAATATGGAAACTGATTGATAGTGGATTAGAACGTGTTTGAATTTTAATGTTTTTTTTTTTATTAATGATCTCCAAAAATAAAATCAGAAAGTCAACTATATCAACGGTTTATATTAGTCAAAAAATATGCACGGCTGTGATTTAATCTAATACAATGGCCACAATTTTATTGTGGCCATTTGAAAACTGTCCGTTCTAAGATAACATGCCGCATTCTCCCATATATGTATGTTTAGAAAGAGGAGAGTTCAATTATTTTGTAAGATGATAAATTAGTAAGATGTCATTTTGTAATTTTGATGAATATAAGAAGTTGTGTAATGTCAAAGCTTAAGATCAAAAGTACTACTAATTAAGCAAAAATTATATTAAAAAAAAAAAAGTAGACAACAAACAAAGTTAGTTTATGAAATTCCTAACACAAGTTTAGCTTACCACCTTATGATTTCA
This sequence comes from Chenopodium album, assembly GCF_948465745.1. Lineage (NCBI taxonomy): Eukaryota > Viridiplantae > Streptophyta > Magnoliopsida > Caryophyllales > Amaranthaceae > Chenopodium > Chenopodium album. The sequence continues at coordinate 71,253,221 of NC_137840.1, forward strand.
TCATAATCACAACTCATGGCTCTCTTTTCAATAATCAAGTTTAAATAAGAGCTTGAAACTTGATAAGGACAAGTTGACAACTACAAACTCATGCATATTAATTTAAACCGTTATTGAGTAGTAAATATACTTACACATAATATGAGTTTTGTAATAATTGGACTCGATCAAAGTATTCCAACTAATATACAGCTAAAATGAAATTTAAAAAATAAATATAAATAGATCAAGTCAATTTCAAACTCTAGGTTAAAATGAGTTTATTTGAGTTATTAGTTGGGGAATTGACTATTTGAGTCGATGACAAGTATAAAGCAGTTAATTTTCATTTGACGGGGTAAAAGTAAAACCGAAAAAGAAGGCCCCAAAATCCAAACTTTTACTATGTGGGGTTAAAATTTTAATGCGTCATTGGCCCCGTCAAACACGCGATCAGCCGTGTGCTTTGGGTTTTTTTTAATTTTTTTTTTTTCCAAAATTTTTAAAATATATTTATTTTTTGAAATTAATACGTGGAAAAGTAAAAACCAAATTAAAGGATAAGGGAAAAAGATAGATTTGTTCCTTTTGTCACTTTGTGTGAATCTTTCACGGTTTTCTTCTTCATCTTTTTTGTGCCCCCTACCTTTTTATTTTCTTTTATGTAGTTGATCCAAAAATTTGGACCGTGAATGTTGTAAATATATTCTTTATTTATCTTTATGTAATTTGCCGATTTGTTGGAGTATGAATAGGAAGTTAGAAATATTAATGATTTAGATTTTAATGGTTACCAAGCCCTATGCTGATCCAACAAATTTATATGTTAATCGATAATTCGTAAATAAAAAGCTTAGATAAATTGTGAGTTTTATGATTTGAAGCTCGATATTGCTTAGCATGCTTACGAAACAAAAAGACTTTGCTAACAACATAGGAAATAATATAACCAAATTCAACAAACAAAGCAAATATTATACTACGTAGTTTAATTTTTCTAGTAGCTATTAAGTAGGAGCAATAACATAGTTGTATAAATGACCATTCCTTTGGTACAATGGTACATGCAAAGAAATATTAAAAGAAAACTAAAAACATAAAGCTACTACTAGTAATTGATGTTCGACATCATTCTTAGCCATGTCACCCCATTTAAGTCCTCAATTATAAAAAGTTTATAAGATTTACCAACACCTCACGTGTCCAAGTTTCAATTTGAAGTTGCCCCATGATATGGATTAGCTTACGGGTGTGTAACTCTATTAGCTTCTCTCTATAGCAATAAGTCATTGACTCTTCGCCTTGATGTCAATCAGTGTCGATCATGCATTTCTAATTTTTACGAAAATTTTAGAACAAAGATAACAATCTGCGGTTTTAATAGAATTTGTTATATACATCTGGATATACCGTACAACAACCTCTCGCTGTTTCAAGAAGAAAGATGGAAAATTTATTTGAGTAGTTAGTGACTTGGTTCAAGAAAGTTTCATCACTAATTCCCCAAATCTACTCAAATCAAACTTTTAAAAACTTTTCACCTGGTCTTCCTTCCCTATAGAACCCAAATCTTAAAGTAATAATTATGATTATTAGACTAAAGCAAAATCTTCAAAAAAAAAAAATCAATACATTTACCAATTAGCACCCATATTCTTGTTAAGTTGCAATACACTATAAATTAATTTAATCCCATTTATTCTTTTGAGATCAACTTTTAATTGTACTCATTGTAGACTTTTAAGCTTTAGGTGAATAACCAAATTAAAGCAAATATATAGATATATTTAGAGAAAATTAAATATTTGCAAAAGCCTAATTAACTTAGCTTTAACATGAAAGATATACCCAAAACCTCTTGGGTCCCTACACATGAAAAGGTAAGAATGTGGTAGTAGGGTTTTTATCTTAAAGGTCCTACATACCCTAGCTTAGCCTACATATATTGGCTAAATTTTGATTAGAGAATGTATGAATATTAATTAATTAGCCTTTTAAACAGCAATCTAGGAGTAATTATTGAGTCAATCATGGTTTAAACATCATTATGCCTTCCATTAGTTCCATTTAGCAATTTTAGTGGCAGAGTTGGACTTATATTTCTACCGTCATACCACGCCCACGGCCACCCCACCAATTTATATCATATTCATATGAATTGTGGAGTTTTGATATTTTTGAAGTTGCTCACCACTATGCTTGTTCATGCACGTGTAGGACTTTTTTATGTTAAGAAAACATAATTTGATTGGAGAGTTTGTGATTAGAGAAGTTATAATTCACGTAATCAAATTTGACATGGTCGATCTAGTAATTTCTAATGAATAAGAAATTTGTTATGTCCCGATTAATTACGCGCAAAATACATGTATTTATAAGGGGCTATATTTTGAAGAAAGATAAGGACATAATTGTACCCCACCTATTAATGGGGTTATTGACCTTATTGTTGGGGGGTTTTCTATAATTTTTAATGTGTATATGGATAAAATGGGTAAAATAATGTAGATTTTTGAGATCCTTTTACGAATTTTGGAGAATTTTTTATAACAAGAGTGATACATGTCTACAAGATTACTTCAAGCAAAAAAGTAATTTAAGAGATTAAGGGTCTGTTCATATTTACTGAACTGAACTGATTGGAGCTGAACTGAACTGAATTGAGCTGAAATGAATATTTTATGAGAGAGGGAAATTAAGAGCTGAACTGAACTGAACTGACTGGAGCTGAACTGAACTGAACTGAACTGAACTGAAAATAAGTAAATATGAACAGACCCTAAGAGAGCCCAATATGAATCTTATAGGTTTATGAGTACCTGAATCAAAAATCAAAGAGAGTAAAGGTCTGTTTTGATTATTGAAAACAACTGAACTGAATTGAACTGATTGGCTGAACTGAACTGAATAAAGCTGAAATGAATTGTTTATGAGAGAAGGAAATTGAGAACTAAATTAAAGTGATTGGAGTTGAACTAAACAAAACTGAATTGGAATTAAGTTGATGAACATAACAGAAAGTCCTATATATTCTTCTAAGCCGAACCAAAAAAATTGTATTAAAGTATTGAAAATAAATTCAAAAGAACAAGGCTTTAATCGAATATTAAATTGGCCATTAGTGAGCCTCTAACGTTATACATACTCTTGTAGCACAATAGCACGTACGTAGTATACTCAAACTCAATCAATAGTCCGTCTCCTTTTGATTACACTACTCACGTACTCCTGATATTTTTCACCCATTCCGTTAAAGCAATAAGTACTTGTTTCTAGAAGATCATGAAACATAATAGTAAAAGAGTATGATAGGTTCGTACAAAAAAAGCAGTAAATAATTAAAGGGAAGGAACATGAATGAAGAGAATGTAACTTAGAATTGCAGAAATTGAACTACTGTACTTGGAGTATCATAGGCTTTATGTTGTTCCATCATGCTGGCCATGCGGAGGGCGATTAATACTTCGTATAATTATTACGAGTACCTTCGTATCATAATAATATTAACATTTTACATTTTGACATCATTTTACATACACTAATAAATAAACTATTATTTGTGATTTAGGGCATGTTCAGTTCAGCGTAATTTCATTTCAGTTCAGCTCAAATCAGTTTAGTTCAATTTCTAATTACATTATCTCATAAGCAATTTATTTCAGCTATATTCAGTTTAGTTCAGCCCCAATCAAATCAATTCAGTTGAGTTCATTTAAGTTGTTTTCAGTAAGTCGGAACAAGTTAGACACTTAAAGTTCTCTATTTGCAAGTAAGAAAAAGGTAAAATGGTAACACTATTGTAAAACAGAGTAAAGTTGTAGTAAAAAAAAATTAAAAAAGTAATTTTTTTTTAAGGTTATGATAATTGATAAGTTCCCACTACACACTACTTGACTAGTAAAAAAAAGTGAAGGGGACGAAAACAATACTGTATGAAAAAGGGAAAAAGAAGCAAAATGGTCGGCGGTGGAGTGTATTTAATATGATTGATGATGGACTTGTTGTCTATTCTATCTTTCCTAAACGTTACTTCATTTCGTTTTAGTCACTTTCTTTAAGACTTGACTCAATTGACTTAATTTAGGGCTTTAATTTGTTACTTATATAGCTAAGTCTTTAACAGTTAACCTAACCTTTGATGTAGTGTTTATTTGTTTAGCTTAATTTTGCTTATTAAATCATGCTTATGTCAATAGTAACATGCATGCTGTCGTCCAAGCTGCAATTACATTACTGATTGATATAAATAAGATGCATTTAAAATTATTTTCCATCACTCGTACTATAATGTTAACAATATTAACAAAAGGCATAGTGATGAGTTAGTGACTATCGACTAATTTACCTAGATTGAGAATCATAAGTTTATAGATATACGACGAATTTTTGGAAGATAATTTGTATATTCTTCTTAAGTGATAGAATACTTCTATACTGAATAACGAACTATTAATACTACGTAATACATAAAAATATATGCTTATGTGAGCTAATTTATATTATTAGCTCGTTTGGCATGTGAAAACTGCTAGTATAATGATTGATTATTATAAGGTAGAGATTTTTTGGGTGTAGTTTATGATAAAATTTGATTACCAGCTAGGATTATACATATTTTCAGTAGACTAGTTACTAAGCTAATAATTTAAAGCAACATATTATATTTGTTCTTGCTACGTAACACTTTGCTAGTGTCATTGTTTAATTGAATGAAGCATCATAATAATAAATTTGAAAGTTGGTATGAATTAAATATTAATGGTAACTTCTACCTCAATTCTTAAAGCATTAAGGACATCTTTTCGGCGTGATTTTTTCAATTAAAGTTGACTGATATTCGGGTCAAAATTAGTTTAGCATTCTAAACTTCCAAAACATTAATTATGTTGTCAATTTATTTTGATCCTTAATTATTCATCTTGAACATATGGCGTAATACTAGTAATTTCAAGGGAAGCTAGATTAATCTAACCATATTGACTTTAACTGTACACTAGCTTGTTATAAGGACTTTATAACAACTCAATTCTTCATCTCTTTGTTGCATTAATTAAGGCCTTTGGAAACTAAACAAAGACCCGAAGAATTATATTGTTTGGATTATTGTCTGAAGTCTAGCAAAATCACATATATGTACATTGACTTAAATACACTTATAATGTGCTTGTTCACACGATTTATTTGAGGTGCGTTCTACTCAGCTAAATTTTATTAAAGTGAACTAATCTTTTCTATATTATTGTTAACCTATTTGTATTGAAGTTATATTACTTGAACATGTGATCCATATCTAACATGAACAAAAATAAGGTGTTTAAAGAGAGGAGTCTTTAATTTGTACTAAGGGTATGTTCTGATTTACTGAACTGAGTTGAATTGAAACGAACTTAATTAAACTGAATTGATTGAAACTGAACTGAGCTAAATATTTTTTGAGAGAAGAAAATTAAAAACTGAACTGAATATAAGCTGAAGAGAACAGGTCCTAAATGCTACTCTTATGATCTCATTTTCTTTAATATCGAAATTATAAATGTCAACACTCATGCATAAGGCAAAGTAATAAAAAAAAAATGGACAATTTAGAATTTTAAGTGATTTCTTACTAGTTATTAATACTTTAATCCTCTATTCTCATGAGGATATGCCTTGAAATGCCCCCCCTATAAATCAAGTATGGATCCTTCAAACTTATTTTAGATTAGGAAATTTTTGTTTAATTTGCTCTTATTTTCAAAGCATGGTCTATATCTTCCCAATTAGGGAGCTCCTAGGCTATTAACCTTACCTAAATTTGTCATCTCATATGTTCGTGGGATAAACTCACACATTGTTAGTGAATCATATACATTTATGTGTTACGTTGTTAATATTGTTTGTTAACCTTTTTTGGTATTCATGACAACAAACGCTTTCACCATTCTCTTTAATTTCAAATTTCAATGTAGAGACGCTTGTCCATCTTAATCCTCCCCAAATTTTTGATAGATAACTTAAGCTCCAAAAGCACTAACCGACCCATAATAAGAAAAAAAGGGGGAAAAAAATAAAATCACAACCAAAAATTGAATATGACATGACTTGGTGCAACAAAGGGTCAACCAAATTACCAATCGTATAGTTGGGGTTTTAATAATTACTCATGCAATCAGTTGAATAGTTGCAAAAGAAAGGTTAACGTGTAAACCCTTAAAACCTCTAAAAATTAAAGGGTTTCTAAAAAGTCCTTTTCATTTGTTGCTAAGATTCATGTGAATTTTAATCCGTTTTTGACAGTTATAGAAAAAAGAAGGTGAAATTATTGAATTTCTAAGATGATATGCATTGAATAATATGCTAGACCCAACCCAGATTTGAGGATCTTGTATGGTCTTTTGCAATTTTGCCATCTCATATAATGTGGGCTCATACATACAACTATACAAGTACACATCATATTGTTAATTTGACATTTGATTAATTATGCCCTAATCTCTTCAAATGATTGTTAGTGAGCTTAATTACTTAATGATTGTTACCAATTTAAATTTATGTTGTCCGATGAAATTGTTTTTTAATGATAGTTAAACCAATGTTTATCACTATACTAATGTTTTTGTGTGTGTTATACAATCGCACTATTATTAGTTTATATTAACTTGTTTTTCACTTTATTGTAGAAAAAATACATTCTAACAAGATAAATGTAGGAAAAATAAGGTCTATAAAGATTAACCCAAATTCAATCTATAACTAAATAAATTCGAATAATGTTTAATAAATTTTGATAAATTTAATTAAGTTCATATATGTAATCAGGTGATAGAAATGCATCATCACTCTACTATATTTTGCAATCATGAATGGAATTTGCTAATTAAAATTAATTTTATGTTAATAAAAATTAATTTTAAAGAAAAAAATGATTTAAAATAAAATTAAGCTGACTCGAAATGTATACAAATTTGAAAAAGTATTATTCTTGTATTTGAATTATTTCAAAATCTTTTACTTTTAAATATAATTAATTTTTTCAAATTATTTTATCCTCCATGTGACTATCATTGTTTGATAAGAGCATCAAAACATTATGATATACGGAGTAATCAATTGAGTGAAAATTAGTAGCAATTTTATAATTTAAATAACCAACATATAGTATATGCTATCCTTACATGTTAAGGAAAATTGATAATGGGAAAGCTTAAAAAAATTTAGATCAATTTATTTTTTCTTCTTTTCACGCTGTTTTTAGTTGCATTTCACCATCAATAATTAGAAAAAAGTGTTCCTTTAATTTATTCCCTCAATAAATTGATAGAAGCACTTGAATGAAAGATACCATCTGTTCGTTTTTCTCCTTCCACTTAGCTGCCTCACTTTCGAGTGTTAGATTCGCTTCCCACATATTATTGCGCGATATTCATAGAAACACCTAAAGTTTATGAGATAATCTTATCCTTGCTAATTTCTCACCTACTAATTTTAAGTGTATATGTAGAAAGAAGATGGAATTTTGGGCATTATTACTAAATTCAGCTAAGAAGTCTAGCTAGTTACTAGCTAGTTTCGCCTTTTTTTCGAAAGTGCCTCTCTTGAATACGAGTAATATGTAGTTGACTCACTAGATAAAGTTCTTACCTTATATCCGGGAGGTTTAGGGTTCCAATCTAACTAATTAAGTGTACTTTTGGGTAGGAATTTCCTTAACCTCACCTCTATTAAAAAGTGTTATAGCTCTCTAATGCATAAACCTGGTGTGTCGAGTTATATTTGAGCTTTAAAAATGACAATTTAACCGTTCCCAATATATACAACCGTACTCTCCTCCCATTTAAGAGGAGACGGACAATATAACATTAAAAACAATACTCTTTTCGAGGGTGCGTAAATCATTACTCTTATTTTGCAAGGAAGTGATAGCTTTGCTATTGTTTTCAGAGTTTCATCAGTGTAATTTCAGATTGTGACACTCTTAAGTAAAAATCACAAAGTTAAACTTTGCAGCAAAGTTAGAAAAATTTCACACACCATTAATTAATGATTAGCATCATAATTAATTATATAAAACTCCATGATTGCCCAACAAATTTTGTTCAAGAGGCATATTGTGTCCGCTTAAGGAGACAAAAGTGTGGCAAACAATGTAGCTTTTGAAAGAAATTAGATTTGACAAGATGTCATTAGTCTCATTACCCACATTTTAATTATCTAAGATAATGCCTTCTTTCCGGCTCTATTGACTCTTCTGTGCTAATTAAGGGATTTTGTTTACCTACTTTTTCAACAGTAATTTACATAAATTTACAAGAATGCATAAAGTAAATTATCTCCAAAGAAAGATAACAGAAAGTTTAAAAGGTCTGGTCCTCAGAAAAATTGATAACCTTTTGATGGAGTTATTAAATTTCATCCGTTTCAAAATAATTGTAACCAACTTCCATATTCCATAACATAAAAGTTAATAAAAGTATACAAATATAAATAGTTTTATTTTATTTTTTATTGGAAAGAAATTAAGAGAGTTTGATGACAGTTAAATGAAAAAAAATATATATACATCAATCATCAGCAAAAGGATTGGATTGATTATGGTTTTTTAGATCATTATCTTATCTCTACTCTCTATCTTTAATTGTATGTCAAGAAGCTTTGTTTCAAGTATTAAATTAAATAAATCCACCCACTATTCGGAAAATTAATGTGCCAGATTTCCATGTATATTAATTCGGTCTTTAGGGCGTGTGTCATTCACCTGATTCTTACATGTATGAACTTTTTTTTTTAGACAGATACATGTATGAACTTATCTTAATTGAATAAACACTTAGGTAGTCCTTAACAAAACGGAGTACGTCTGTAACTCCTTGGGCTTAATAGTTCAGCCCATGATTAAACCCATATTATTGGGCTGACACAGTACAGGCCTACCCTTTGTACTAATCCGTCTTGACAGTCCAGCAGTCAAGGCCAGTAGGCCACTGTCCCTTACCACAAACAAATTTAGCTGATCTTGATTTTTTTTAAAAAATAACAAAAAAAAAAATAAAAAATACTGTACTTCATATGCTAAAGTGCAGCAATTAACTTAAACCAATTAAACCCAATAATCTCGCAAAAAATCAGTACGGAGTACTAAGTTTGCATAAGGCAGATTGCAACCTAACATAATTACAAAGTCACCACATATAACAAGTTCCCCATGTGTACAGAAATCTCTCACTCCCACTGCTACTGCTACTGCTACTGCTAGCTCCAGCTTCTAGTTACTGATAGACAGCATAATTGGGGTTGAGTATTGCACACAAGGGGCAACTTATCGATAATGCCCCAAATTCAAGTCTTACAACAAATTTCTTATTCAGAGGATATAAAACATTTCATCCTTGTTAGTTGCCTAACTAGTTGTGAATATAGAGTTATAGAATATACATTCACTTTAGGTTGATGCACTTGCAACCCCAAGAAAAACCATCTATGTAATGGTACCTCAATATTATTTATCATTGCATTTGCTAATTGCTACCAGAATATCAGGCTACCAGCTAGGGCCTATATCATTCAAAATAAGTTTCTCATCTTCTAGTATCTTCAGGATTATTCACACTATCTATATCAACCACTGGCAGAGCCTTAATACCAATTATCCAACATATTCTAGCCTAAAGAGGGTCGGGGTAGTATCAAGAAGATTTTTAAAAAAGAGAATGGAGGGAAATGGGTAAAGACGTAATCAGAACAGCAGCAGCAATATGGCAGTAGAAGTATAGATTATAGAATCAAGTGTAATCAACAACTTTACTGTAAGGCAGACAGAAGGAAAGGAGATCAAAATTCTGAGGCTCATTGCAATTGTAATAAGAGAACAGTGAAAGCATCAATATGTGAATATGTGCGTGTGTAGTTCTAATGAGTGCAACGAAGGACATGTATGTGTGGGTGAACATGTGTATGTTTAGCCAGTGTAGGTGAACAACAAAAGCAGTTAGAAGTACAACAAAGGATAACTTGGTCTCAAAATGATTTTATTAGCAAATGCCAACTCTCAATTCTGAAGTGAAGAGTAAAACCAAACATTCACATTCCCGTCTTCCTGGTGTCCAGCCAATCTATCAAACTCACTGCGGATAATTAGTATCAACCGCGATTCATTAGTCTCATCTAATTGCTTGGTCTCAAAATCATGTACTTATGGGAACCCAATAATATCAAATGCCAACCTTATAACAGAAGTGAGTAAAACCAAACACTCATTTCATTCCTACTGTCCAGCCAAGCTATCACAGTCATTGTGAATGATTGATATTTCCTCAATTCTATAATCTATCTAATTGTAGCCAGGTTACAAAAGTACATTAAAAAACTCCTCCTTGGCTCAATCAATCCCAATATTCTCCATAAATTACACAAGCAACTTGCAAAGGCCAACTCTCATTCTGAAGTGAAAACAAACATTCACATTCCTGATATCCAGCCAATCTATCAAACTCACAGCAGATAATTAGTTATAACCTCAAATCATTAGCCCCCTCTAATTGCTTAGTCTCGAAATCAGGTACTAATAGGTTCCCAATATAAACAAATGCCAACCCTTAAAACAGCAGTGAAGAGTAAAACCAAACACTCAGTTCATTACTACTGTCCAACCAAGCTATCACAGTCTTATTGTGAATGATTAATACTATCTTTGATTTTAAAGCCTCATCTAATTGTAGACAGGTTACACAAAGTACATGAAAACACTCCTCAATGGCTCAATCGATCCCATCATTCACCGTTCTATAGCCTCATGCCTCATCTAATTGTAGCCAGTTTACACAATGTACATGAAAACACTCCTCGATAGCTCAATCGATCCCAACATTCACCGATTCTATAGCCTCATCTAATTTAGCCAGGTTACAAAAAGTACATATAAACACTCCTCAATGGCTCAATCGATCCCAATATTCTCCATAAATTATGCAAGCAACTTGATAATTTTGAATCACTCAGTAGGTATTTGCCATGGTGGTGAAGTGGTACCAAATCAATAACTCGAATTTACAAATCCCCACAACTCACAAGTTAATATACACAAACAGAAACGATTATAGCGCCGGTTATTTCCATGTTCCTAACTCCTTACTGTATATGTGCCTAAAGACTCAAAATTTTCAATATCTTGTTTAGAATTAGTTCTTCAGAAGCTAAAATCATCTCGAAGATTTGATGCTCAATTCAACTGCAGCATTTCCACTGACAGCCCAAAACAATTTTCCTACTTTTTTTGTCAATCAAATAGCAATACAAGTGAAGTAAAAACATAGACAACATAGCCCATTGAAATTCAAACATTTTGGCTTACATATCTTGTAAAGTTCAAAATAGTAAACTAATTCAATTAAACACATAGTATTAGCATTACATTGCAATAAGTCCCAACTAAATGAAGAGCATCAATTAGCACCATTAACAAACACATTAAAACCCAAATCAACATCAATTGTACACAAAAATTACCCATTAAAAACATAAATTTCATTTTACTTCATCAAATTAAAACCAAAATACACATAAATTCCATATAATTCACCAACAATAACACCCAAATATACCCATAAAACGAAACAAATTATACAAAAAACACAAATTAAACCTAAAACAAAATCAACAAACAATACCCAGAAATCTTATCTCTTACTTCTTCTTAGCCTTACTCTTCTTTTTAGGAGGAAGAATAATCTCACCCTTAAGAACAGGAATGGTCATAATCTGAGTCAATTCACCATACTTCTTCTTAAACTTCTCAACTTGATCAGCATCAATAAGAAGAGCAGAGCGATTTCCGAGGTAAAAAGGGTGGTTTCCCGACCAAACTTCAACAGTGTACTCTTTCTGGGTGCCACCAGTTGTCATAACAAGTTCACCATTGCAGTAGACCTTAGCATCTTCATGGAATTCTGGGTGAATGTCTGTTTTACGACAGCTCCATTGAGGACGAAGGGTTGAAGATGAAGTTTTTGAGAATTTAGGGAGAGTTAAGGTTTTTGGGGTTGATGGGATTTTGGCTAGGAATTGGTTGGATAGGGTGAGCACCATTGTTGTGAATTGTGAAGAGCTTGTTTGTGAAGAGAGATTGAGAGAGAGAGAGAAATGTTGGGTTTTGAGTGGATGTGGTAGTGTGAGAGTTTTCTAATGTTGTTGATGTTTGGGAGATGTTGCGGGTTAGAGTTGAAGCAAAGAAGCCCATCTTTTAGGTGTTTATCATTGAAGTAAAGCCCAGTTTTTGTTGTTGTTTGGCAATACTCTTATGAGTCTTATCCTACTTCCTTCGTTTAAAATTAGAATGCGTTCTATGGCCCCGTTCACTTCACTTTTAAAAAATATATACTTTCTCCGTTTTTTTTATTTGTAATACTTTCCTAATAAGGAAATGTCACAATACTTGGAACACACTATAAAAGGAAAGTTACTTTAGAGAAAAACTATACTATTTTCCTTATTTAAAGCACATGGCCCACTAAATTACACTCCAAACAACCACTCATCCTATTTTAAAGTTTATAATGTCATGTAAACCCCACCTTTCTTAATTACCGCGCTAAATGGTGTGTTGCATCTAAAAGAAAACGAAGGAAGTAGTAAAAATAATTTTGGCTCAACAAAAATAATTTTAGTTCAGTATAAATTATTTTAGTTCAGTAAAAATCAGTAACTTTACAGAATAATTACAATGGAGAATCAGTAAAAATAATTTCAGTTCAGCAAAATTGAGGTGAAATGAACGAGGCCTATATTCATTTAATTGTTAGGAAAATGCTATGAAGTATACATATAATCCTTAGGGCTATATATAAGGAACTAAAAATGGAAAAAACAAATGAAAATATAATATTAAAGCTAAAACCTCCAAATTTCTCAAAAAGCGTGGATATTAGCCTTAAATTTTGGAATTTTTTGACTTTTTTTTCACCCGGAAATAAAAATTGCCAAAATGTTTACCATGGTCCCTAATACCCTCCGGGAGTCCAATTGGGTGGGTGGAACCATCCAATTTGCCTTTAAACGACTAATTTACCGGTTTACAACTTGCACCGATTTCATTAACTCAAGCTTACCACGAACATTTATGACAACATATAATGATTATATATGGATCCAAACGGCATTATATGACCCCGAGACGTATCCCCTAATATCTCAATGCATTTCGACACTCGAGCCCCGAAACTTCAAAAATTTCTCAAAAAACGTGGATATTAGCCTTCAATTTTGGAAGACTTTTTTTTCGCCCGAATATAAAAATTGCCGAAACCTTTACCATGGTCCCAAATACCCTCCGGGAGTCCAATTAGGTGGGTGGAACCATCCAATTTGCCTTTAAACGACCAATTTACCGATTGACAACTTACACCGATTTCATTAATTCAAGCATACCACGAACAATTATGACAACAAATAATGATCATATATGGTTCCAAACGACATTATATGACCCTGAGATGTATTCCCTAGAATTTCAAGACTTTTCAACACCGGGCCCCGAAAACTCCAAAAATTCTCAAAATACGTGGATAAGCCTTCAATTTTTGAATTTTTTGACTTTTTTTGCCTGGAAATAAAAATTGTCAAAATGTTACCATGGTCTCTAATATCCTCCGGAGTCCAATTGAATGAGTGGAACCATCCAATTTGCCTTTAAACGGCCAATTTACCAGTTTAGAACTTGCGCCGATTTCATTAACTCAAGCCTACCACAAACATTTATGACAACATATAATGATCATATATGGTTCCAAATGGTATTATATGATCACGAGATGTATCCCATTGAATTTCAAGACTTTGAACACTGAGCCCTGAAACCTTCGAAATTTCTCAAAAAACGTGGATATTAGCCTTCAATTTTGGAATTTTTTTTACTTTTTTTCGCTTAGAAATAAAAATTGCCGAAATGTTTACCATGGTCCTTAATACACTTTGAGAGTTCAATTGGGTGGGTGGAACCATCCAATTTGCCTTTAAACGGCCAATTTACCGATTTACAACTTGCACCGATTTAATTAACTCAAGCCTACTACGAACATTTATGACAACATATAATGATCATATATGGTTTCAAACGACATTATAGGACCACGATATGTATCCCCTAAAATCTCAAAACTTTTCGACACCGGCCCTCGAAACATCCCAAATTTCTCAAAAAGCATGGATTTCAATTTTGGAATTTTTTGACTTTTTTTTCGCCCGGAAATAAAAATTTTCGAAATGGTTACCATGGTCCCTAATACCCTATGGGAGTCCAATTGGGTGGGTGGAACCATCCAATTTGCCTTTAAACGACCAATTTACCGATTTACAACTTGCACCGATTTCATTAATTCAAGCCTACAATGAACATTTATGACATTATATAATGATCATATATGATTCCAAACGGCATTATATGACCCCGATATGTATTCCCTAAAATCTCACGCCTTTTCCACACCGGGCCCCGAAACTTCCAAAATTTCTCAAAAATCGTGGATATTATCCTTAAATTTTGGAATTTTTTGACTTTTTTTCGCCTGGAAATAAAAAATGTCGAAATGCATACCATGGTCCCTAATACCCTATGGGAGTTCAATTGGGTGGGTGGAACCATACAATTTGTCTTTAATCGACCAATTTATTGATTTACAACTTGCACTGATTTCATTAATTCAAGCCTACCACGAACATTTATGACAACATATAATGATCATATATGGATCCAAACGGCATAATATGACCCCGATATGTATCCCCTAAAATCTCACGCCTTTTCGACACTGAGCCCCGAAACTTCCAAAATTTCTTAAAAAGCGTGGATATTAGCCTTCAAATTTGGAATTTTTTGACTTTTTTTTGTCCAAAAATAAAAATTGCCGAAATGCTTACTTTAGTTTCTGATATCCTTCGGGATTCCAATTGGGTGTGTGAAACCATTCAATTTGTTTTTAAACGGCTAATTTACCAGTTTACAACTTGCACCGATTATTTACCGGTTTACAACGACCAATTTAATTAACTTGCACCGAACCCGACTTGAATCGAAATTGACCCAAACCCGTTTTAACCTGTCAAAACTTGAATTTAACCCGACTTGTTACTAACCTAACCTGAATTCAACCCGACCTGTTCCTAACCCGTCCCGAATTTTACCCAACTTGTTACAAACCCGACCCGAAATCAACCCGACTTGTTATTGACCTGACCCAAATTTAACCCGGCTTGTTATTGACCCGATTCGAAGTTTACCATACCTATTACTTACCCAACCCAAAAATTCAGCCCAATCTGTTACTAACCCGACTCGAAATTAACACGACTAGTTATTGACCCGACCTAAATTCAACCCAAATTGTTCTTGACCCGATTTCAAATCACCTTAAATGCAATTTAGACCACCTTATTATTGTTGATCAAAGCATTTTATCATGGGAGACTAACATAACTCGACTTTAATCCGAGAATGACTCGGCTTGGAAATGACCCAACTTGATTATAAGCCGCAAATTATTGACTTGAATCGAACCCGAGAATGACTCGACTTGAAAATGACCCGACCTGATTATAATCCGCAAATTATTGACTTGAATCGAACCCGACTCAAACCCAAGAATGACCCGACCTGATTCTAACCCGCAAATTATTGACTTGAACCGAACCCGACTCGAACCCGAGAATTACCCTAACCCGTTTTAACCTGTGAAAACCTGAATTAAACCCGACATATTGTTCACCCTACCCGAATATAACCCGACCTAAACCCGACCCAAACCCGATAAGAAGTATGACCCGACGTGACCCGACTCAAGCATGACCCAACCCAAACCCGACAAGAAGTATTACCCGACGTGACCCGACTCAAGCATGAACAACCCAAACCCGACTCGCACAGGTTATGGAACTAATCCGAATTTACCTGACCCACTCTTACCGACCCAAACCCCACCCGTTTAACCAAATTGACAGCTCCAATATTAATAACATTGATTTGCAAGTGATTTTATCATGTATTCCTATATAAATACCAAATTAGGAAAGATCTCAAATGCTTATTCATAGCCCCGGGAGCTACATATAACATTACCCTAATTTTTATAGGTATTTCTTCTTGTTTTTTTTTAGATGTATTGTTTTTGTTTTTAAAAGAATGTTTTAATTTAGATGTAGCACTTTTCTCTTTACTTACAAATATCGCTCTCTTATCACATGAGTCCACTATTTTCCTTTTCTCTATCTCTCTCATCTCCTAAAATTGCCTATAGGCTCTGTTCACTTCACCTTAAAACAATAATATTAAGTAAAAATAAAATAATTTCAGTTTGGCAAAAATAAATTCAGCTCAGTAAAAATATATTCAATTCAGTAAAAATGAGTTCAGTATCTTTAAAGAAGTAAAATCAGTAAAAATAATCACTACTACAAAACTTGGAAAAAAGACCACTAAAAAAAGACCAGTTATATCAATCAACGGGTCTGATTGATGTAACAAATCTAATAACAAAGATAACGGGTCTCTAATGTGTGTTAGGGCCCACTAACGTTATCTGCTCAAAACTCTTCTTTTCTTTTCCTCATAAGTCACCGACATTTCTTTACCTCCATTCATTATTCACCTTTTTTTTCCTGTCTTTTAATTTATCTCTTAGATTTTGTCTATTTCTTCCATAATTTGTTGTAACTTAACCCACAAAGATGTTGCTGCAAACACCCTTCCCCAGCGTCGTCCCTCCATTGATGCGATATCGTCATCCCTCACGCCGTCACGCACTTTAATTATTCAACGGGTCTATCTAATATACAAGATTTGAAATAATGTGTTAGGATTTATTTGTTTCATGCTTTAGTGATTTTTTTTTTCTATTGACAAGGTTTTTGCTTGGATTTCAATGAATACCCAGTTTTCCGAATTCGTCGATTCGAGTATGTATTTATTCATTTTTTCTTAATTTATTGGGTTCGATACTTTGATTCCTTAGTTAATCTTGAAATTTTGTTTGAATTAAAGTTGATTCACTTTTTAGATATAATGTTCAGGCTTTGACCTTGTCTTTGTAATCCAAATTTTGTTTGGTTTGGGTGGTTTCAGTTTTAATAAATTATTGATCTTCCTACTTGGTTTGTTCTTATGGTTATTTTTAATCTGATTTTTCGTGTTTGGTTTGTTCTTGACTATTGTAGTGATTGAATTGGACGGAGATGAAACTAAGATTACAAAAAGTTCGAAGATATAGATAATTTTGCGTGGTCTTCATAAGTATTTTGTAACCAAAGAATTGCATTTTGCAAGTTTATCAACTGCTCGGTGTGTTTCAAACCTTCAATGCGGTTGAAATAGGTTGGAAATCTTGGGATTGATATATTTTCTAGGAAAAATTAGAAATAATAATCCCAACTTTCATCAATTTTGGTAGAATAATCCCAACTTTAGATTATACTGGAATAATCCAAACTTTAGGGGGTGTTCTTTTTTTTCAATCCCAAACCGGTCAACAAAAGTCAATGACCTACTATATCAGGTCATTTGACACTTGAAAAGCTCTGAGTGGTCCAAAAATTAAAAAATAATAATAATTAAAAAAAACCAAAAAAAATCAGAAAATCAGAAAACCCAGCCAACCCTCACCGTCCCCTTCCTCTTCCCCCACCACCATAGCCAGACCGCCACCTCTCCCCTCTCTGGACCGCCGCCTATCCCTCACCCCTTGCGTCGCCGTTTCCCCCCTTCCCGAAACCCCTTCTTATTCCCCCCACGCAACCAATGAAACCCCAATTTCGCAGCCAACGATACCCCAAAACGCAGTTGCCGAAACCCCTGTATCGCAGCCAATGATATCCCAAATCGCAAATTCAAGGCTGTTTCGCAAATTTAGGGGTGATGTTTAGGTGATTTCGAAATTAAGGGAGTGGTTTCAAGTGAGTTTCGTGACAGGTGCCGTCCGGCGTTCGTGGCTGGGAAATTGAGAGGAGAGAGAAAATGAAAAGGGGTTAACGTTTGGCCGGATTTCGTGAGTGGTGGCCGGATTTCGGGGCTGGTGGATGAATTTCGTTGATGGTGGTTGGGTTTCTTGGCTGGTGGCCGGCGTCCGTAGTTGGTGGTCGAATTCAAGGATTTTCAGATTTTTTTTTTTGTTTTTTTAATTAATTTTTTTAACCACTTAATTTGTTACACGTGTCACTTTAACAAAAAAAAAAAAAAAAATTAACCCATTCAACCGGTAACCGGTATTTGGGATTGAAGAAAAAGAACACCCCCTAAAGTTCGGATTATTTCAGTATATATTGAAGTTGGGATTATTCTACCAAAATTGATGAAAGTTGAGATTATTATTTCTAATTTTTCCTATTTTCTATTCAATTGAATCAAATAGGTTTTTTTTTTTTTTTTTTTTTTTTTTTTTATGTTTTGGTAATTATACTTGTAAAATTTATTTTTGTTATTTAGTATGTAAACTTGTACTGTAAAGTATAGTTGTATATTGTAAATTATTGATGTTATTCAATTAAATCTTAAATTGTAATTTTATTTGCAAAAATATTTTAGCAATCCATATAATAGAGCGCAAAAATAAAAATTTCAAAATTTAAAATTCAAAATTCAAAACACAATTTTTTTTAACAAATGTAGTGATCTAACAGACCCGGCATTGAATGTAACAGGTCCATTTGACACCCTTTAAAAGGACCTAGTATCACAAATAACGGGTCTGTTACCCTTCTAATTCATTTATTATGCATCATACCTGACAGACCGCCTATATGTAATAACAGGTTTGTTTGATTTTAAAAACAGACCCCTAATTAGAAGGGGTCTCTTAATCAAACAGACCTCTAAGATAGAGACCCGTCCTGAGGCGGTCTCTAAGACATGTTTGGACGGGTCTCTTTACCCATTTTTGTAGTAGTGAATTTCAGTTCAGTAAAATTTATTTTAGTTTAGTAAATATAATTTAAGTTTAGCAAAAATAATTTCAGTTTAGTAAAAATAATTTCATTTCAGCGAAAATAAGGAAAAGTGAAAACGCCCGATTCCGCAATTTTTAAAGTGATGCAATCATGCAACTCAAAAACAGTGAGTTTTAGTTTAGTTAGTTGTAAATTGAGCTTGGATTGCCCTTATTAAAACCTACTTCCTCCGTTTCTTTTTAGTTGATACATTTCTTTAGTCACGTTTGTCAATGCACAAAAAATATAGATTATGACGAATCTAACAAGGTTCCACATGACTATATTTTTCTTTACATGTAAATCACAAAACATGGTCAAAGGAAAGTGTGTGAATAGTGCTAAAATCAAAACGTGTCAATTAATAAAAAAACGGAGGTAGTATTAGAATTGAGTTTAGTAATTTCGTGTAGTTGTTAATTGAGCTTAGATAGCCCTTATTAACCGCTTTCATAACTTATTAGAACTAATTTTTCCTAAAATAAGTGAATAAAAGATAGAACTGGCCTTTAACATTAAAGTATGCTTAAAGTATATAATTAATCACGTAACAAGAATTGAGAGTTAACTCGTGTATAAAGGTATTTTAAGGCGATGTAGGTTGCTACCAAGTTAAATCATGGATCCATATGGCTCTATAAAAATGATCACAAGAGATGCAAGATCAACACAAGTACACAACCCTTCAATTTGTTGCCATGGACTCCATCGTCTCTACTTCATTACATTTTTGTACGTAATATAAATGTTTAACTTTCTCTTTGTTATTATATGCATTCATTGTTGTCTTTGTTGCCATTTAAACTTTTCATAATTGGAGTATGAATTATCATCCTTCTTTGTGATACAATTTGAAGTAAGTAATTTACTTCGCATATTGTATTTAACCTTTCACATGAATTATTTAGGCTCCAAAAGTAATTTGTGCAACTATAAATTGGCCTCAAAAGTAGGAATAGAAGTTTATCATACAATAGGTCCAATAGGAGAACAAGGAGGGGAATATGAGTTATATGACTATTCCATATGATCAATGCATCACACGTTTAAGTAGATGGATATTTGCTTGAAAGATACTAGCCATAATTGATGATTGTAACAACACAGTGAGACATAACATGTGTGTTGCTTGTTAAACAAAAAAGTTCAACCACCTCTTTTGAAAATATTTAACTCATGATTTTTTTTTGAAAAATGTCATGATAATCATGTTAAATACACATCTTTGATGATACACTTTGAAAATTGATACAAAGAGACGTGCATTATACGAGCCTAATATATACGAAGTACAAGTTTACACGAACTAAACGTATTCACTTGACATGTAATGTTTGAGTGAATTATCTAATCATATGGTGAGTCATTTTGCAAATTGATTTTCGTTTGAAATAAACTATCTTTTTTTTTTCCCCTTGTCATATCTCATTTAATTAGCAACAATTATGAGACGATTTGTCATAAATTGCATTACAATAATGGAAAGGAAAGAAAAAGAAGGTATCTATAAATGACGAAGATTGTGAGATTATGTTTACAAATTACATATGGGATAGATTAGAATTCACTATTCTATGACCATAATTTTAATCATCTAGTTTTAGAAAGTAACCTACAATTTTAAGATTTCTAAAAAAAGAAAGTGGCTTAGTTAAGTTTAATGTTTAAATATAGGCAAACTAGTTAAGTTTAATGCTTTTTCCTCCTCTTTTTCGTTTCTTGTTCATTTAATGTTTAAACAAGTACTCGGTTCGGGTTGTTCTTGGTTTCGGGTTGTATCAGTTCGGCTTGATATCGAGTGCGGTTCATTAACAGTTCTCAAACATTCAAATTGGGTCAGTTTTAGGTTTTAAAAAATCGGGTCGGGTCGATTTACGGTTTTAAAATAACAGGTTCTTAGCGGTTCGGTTCCTTTTTGAAACAATTCAAAACGATTTGGATTCACCAGTTCGGGTCGATTTTTGACAGCTCTACTCCACAGTAATTAATTAAAAACTACTCAAGTTGATACATTTATTTTAGGGTCATTTTATCTTCCATATTATTCGAACAAGATTAACAAGAGTAACAAATGTTTTGCATTCATTTGACAACGGAAGGTGAAATTGAAATTTTTCCCAAAAAACATAAAAAATATGTTTTTTTTAAATAATAAAAAAAAAACCACATTACTCCGTACATCACATCACAGATTCACAACACATAAAATGTGGAATGTTAAGCGGTACCCAAATTCAGAAAAAATTATCATTGATCACACTCTTCAAGTACCTCTCACTTCCCACTCATTTAGCCAATTTGTCTGTCTTCTCCTTCATTTTCCATTTTTATAAACTCCCTAACTTTATTCTGTTATACATTACATCTCCTCTGCCAATTTTCTCTCTCTGTTCTTGCTAGATTCCTATGCTTTGATTCTGATTCCCATTATAATTTGGGATCAATTTTTTCTGGGTATGATTTATTTTTTATTCCATGTTACTTTTCTGATCTGGGTATTTTTTTAATTGCCAAATGATTGATTCATGATTTGGGTATTAATTTTAATGTTTAAAAGTTGGTAGGATCTGTTTATGCCTTTTCAGTCTAATTCTTTATTATTTAATTAATATTTGTTAGATTCACTACAAAAAGAGTTTTTTTTTTGGTATGATTTTGATTTTTTTTTTTTTTTTTAAAATGATTCAGATTTTAGAGAGAAGCAATGGAGTCAAGTGTAGCAGCAGTGATGAACCCTAATATTGCCCATTTATCAGAAGCTGGAATGAAACGGTTTTTCGGAGAAAGAATCAGTCAAAATCTAAGGAATAGAGATCTGAAAGCTCTGTTTTCCAGGAATTTAAGAACTGATAACAGGGGTAAAAGGGTCGTTAAACGTGGGGTTGCTTTCTCTGTTCTTACTTCTGATTTTAATCAAAGTGTTAAAGAATTGGTAAGATTTTTTTGGGTCGATTCTTAATTTTTGAATTTTTTTTTTTTTGAATATATATATGGTTTTGTTTGATTTCTATAATTGTAAAAATGGGCTATATTTTTTTTTGGTACAGAAATTTGAGCCAACTTTTTATGAAAGTCCAAAAGCAGACCCTAAAGATGTAGCTGCTATTATACTAGGTGGAGGTGCTGGGACTCGCCTCTTTCCTCTTACTGGCAGGAGAGCTAAGCCTGCGGTATGATCTTGTAGTTTATAGTAAAGTTTAAAACTTTGCTCAATTTTTAGACCTTTTGTTACAATATTCAAATCAAATGTTGGTAGATTGTTATATACACTCGGGTGCAAAAACTAACCCTGGGTGCATTCGTGTATAAATATTCAAAACACTCATCAAAATAAACATGGTAATGTGTGAGTGTACATGAATTGGTGGACTTATGTTGGTGAAATGGTATACAGGTACCAATTGGAGGGTGTTACAGGCTCATTGATGTTCCTATGAGCAACTGCATCAATAGTGGCATTCGAAAGATTTTCATCCTTACTCAGTTCAATTCATTCTCCCTTAATCGCCATCTTGCTCGGACGTACAATTTTGGGGATGGTGTGAATTTTGGTGATGGTTTTGTGGAGGTAATATAAATGTATAATGTAATTTTGATAATGAAGGGTGTGACAGACTAACAGTAATGATTTGTGAAATTAATTAGGAATAAATTTGTCAATGAAATTGTTTTTAATATAATGATAATAGGTTTTTGCTGCCACTCAAACACCTGGAGAAGAAGGGAAGAGATGGTTTCAAGGCACTGCTGATGCAGTGAGACAATTAGGATTATTTGAGGTAATTAAATATGTTATTTGAATTTTTTTTTGTGAGTATTTTTAACATTGATTATAATACTAGAGTTTTGTGATTGTTTATGTAGGATTCTAAGTCCAAAGATATCAAGCACATAATTATTTTATCTGGTGATCATCTTTACCGAATGGATTACATGAGTTTTGTGCAGGTATCATTTTCATTTTATCTCATATACCATCCGACACCATTTTTTTATAATTTTTTTTCGTAATTCATTTTATTTTTTGTTAATGAACCAGAAACACATCGACACCAATGCTGACATTACAGTTTCTTGTTTACCCATGGATGATAGGTACACATTTAGTTTTCATGTTCGGTGAAAAATGATAAATTTGATATTCTTATCTTAATTATGTATAATAAGGTATTTCAAATTTTTGGTTTTAATTTGTAAGTTGGTCTATTTTCAGTCGTGCATCAGATTTTGGGTTGATGAAAATTGACCACACTGGACGGATTGTCCAATTTGCAGAAAAACCCAAAGGGTCTGATCTAAAGGCAATGGTATACCCTTTATTTACCTTATCGTTATACTTAGCATAATGTTATTAGTTACTCCTTGTGTTCGGACCAGCTAATGTTAGTATTTAAAAAAAAAAAAAAAAAGCCTTTTATATTAGTTGTATAATCATTGACCATAAATCCATAATCTTCTTTATGTAATTAATACTTAGTATAAGAAATATATAAACAGGAATGAAAACATTGTTACAAGTGGATTCATCCTTTTGGTGTAGTTATGAAATCCATAATCTTCTTTATGTAATTAATACTAAGTATAAGAAATATATAAACAGGAATGAAAACATTGTAACAAGTGGATTCATCCTTTTGGTGTAGTTATGAATTTTAACTAGAATACATACAGCCATACATGCATACAGCTACACACATATTGTATCAAATTGAGTATAGAGTTTTTAGACTATGCTAATCCAACCGTATTTACGCTAAGAAGACAATCATATTTCTGTTAAAAGTGGAAATATTTTTTCAGAATTCCTAAAGTAATAAATTGTAGGAAGAAATGTTTTCAGAATTTCTCATTAATGATGGTAGTTTTTTTATTTGTGGTAGCAAGTAGATACCAGTATTCTTGGCCTATCAGACCTTGAAGCCAAGTCAAACCCATATATTGCATCGATGGGTGTGTATGTGTTTCGAACGGATGTTCTTATGGAGCTTCTAAATAGGAAATACCCTTCAAGCAATGATTTCGGTTCTGAAATTATTCCCTCTGCAGTAGGCGAGTACAATGTTCAGGTGAATGGAATTTGGTTCCTTAATTTTATTTATTTATTTTTTCTATATGAACTCGGATTAATGTTCAAACATATGTTTATTTATTTGATACTAATACTAATTTTAGTATTGCTTCTGTTTTGCAGGCTTATTTATTTAACGATTATTGGGAAGATATTGGAACAATAAAATCTTTCTTTGATGCCAATTTGGCTCTTACTAAACAGGTTGACATTTCTTTCATTTGAGTAAGAATTTGTTATTTCTATTTTGCCAAATAATTTTTATGCAAGCTAAGCTAGATATGTTTGTTTATACTTGTAAATCTAAATATATATTTTTTTTCTTTTTTCGAAACTTTACCAAATTAGTTACTAAACATGTTAATTTTTCTACTTGTAGCCTCCTAAGTTCCAATTCTACGACCCGAAGACACCTTTCTATACCTCTGCTAGATTTCTGCCTCCTACCAAAGTTGAGAAGTCCAAGGTATAATTTCTATAGACTACAATATCTTCTGATTTATTCTTTGCTTTAATTTCGCAATACTAAATTACTAATTGTCTTTTTTCTATAATAGATTGTTGATTCCATAATCTCCCATGGTTGTTTTCTACGGGAGTGTAGCGTACAAAATTCCATTGTTGGGATTCGATCAAGATTAGAATCTGGCGTTGAGTTTAAGGTGAGTTGATTATATTTTCTTCTATTAAACTTGAATACAGTCGCTTAAGTAGATTACGAGTCACTATGTTTTACATTATCAATCATTTAATTAGTGCCTGTTTTTGGTTTCTAGAAAACCATGATGATGGGTGCAGATTACTACCAAACTGAATCCGAAATTGCTTCTTTACTTGCTGAAGGAAAAGTTCCTATTGGTGTTGGACAGAACACCAAAATAAGGTAACACTCAATTTTATTTTTTCTCCTCTTACCCTTCCTCTTCCAACTTGATCTTGTCTTATTTGTGTCATGCTTATGCTAGGAATTAGCATGGTTTCTAACCAGATTACAGCTCTAAATATGGAAGAAATTAGGGAAGAACAATGATGACTATATTGATAATAGGCGAATTACACTAATAGAAGGATAATTCCACTTTTGAGAGGTGGATTCTCTCCTAATATGAGCTTTCGAGAGGCTCACTCTCTCCCAATGACATAACCTCAACAATATTCAACATGATGATTATTCCTCCTAATGAGGTCTATTTATAGAAAAAGTCTCACAATTAACTCTAACTTATTCCTCAAGACACTACTAATAGGCTATGACTAATGTGCCCCTCCCTCACATACTGATTCCTTGCAGCTTACTGTGTCGAATATAGTTATTTGATGGATGTGGTTATCATATTATCTTTTTGTTGGTATCAACCACTATCGAGGCCTCATTTTGAATAATATCTACATCACTTTGTGTAAATGCCTCTAAAATTCAAGTCGTGTATATGTAACTACAAGTCTACAACTGAACATGAGGGAGCCCCATTCATCTTCATGATAAACAAAATTTGTTTATCTAATGGCATTTTCGTAAATATATCAACAATTCATCCCAGTCATCATGACATTTTTGTAAATAAGTGAACAACTTTTATTAATATGCGGGTCCCACAAATGTTGACTGGACGAAAATGCCATGCTGACTGAGATTTTTTGTTGATTTATTTACCAAAATGCCATTAGATAAACAAATTTTGTTTATCATCAAGATGAACTTGTATTTTCTGAACATAATACTGCTAATCAACTGGGATTCGATTGCACTCACTACCATAAACATGACACCATTCACTACTAACAAAAACTTTAGTAATATACTCACTCTATTGGAAATAGTTTACACTGTCCGGTCTGTTTCAACCTCTTAATGTCAAGGATATACAAAGTATGACTTAATATTGTTAAGAGTGAGTGCAGGAAGAGGAGGAAGCTTTAAGGAATTTCGGTGTCAATACTTGTTAAGATGTGTAATTGAAGTTTATCTTTTTTGACTACCAATCTACTCTGTGTGTTTAGAAACTGCATAATTGACAAGAATGCAAAAATTGGAAAAGATGTGGTTATCGCAAACACAGATGTAAGTCCAACCATTTTACATTAGATTTGAATATGTTGAAGATATTATGGTACTCATGTTATATATTACTCTTTCGTCAATATCTGGCAGGGTGTTGAAGAAGCAGATAGATCAAACGAAGGCTTCTATATCAGGTCAGGCATCACCATCATTTTGAAGAATGCAACTATAAGGGATGGTTTGGTGATTTAGATTTAGTTTGGTTAACTTTATGGAAAGAAATAAATTTTGCAGGCTTTCCTTTCCATGTAACATAAACCACGAGCTTACCTCATGTGTATATAAACTTAGATAATCATGGTATAAGAGGCTAATAAAATACCGAAATTGCAGCAAAGGGTTTTAAAATTGTGTACATCCACTAATTCTAGTATTTGTTCTTCTCGGTATCTCTGAGCTAAGCATACTTCTTCCTTAGCCCAGAAAGTTTCTGTGATTGTTCAGAAATTATACCTGCTATGTATGATTCTTCTTCGAACACTATTTCATACCCATCTCGGAAATTATCCATTCCCTTAGTTAAGAGATGCCAGAATAACCCACCAGCTGCAGGTCCACCTCTGCTGGCCGATGAATAGATGGAAGCGTAGGTGATATTGTAGAGTTGGTTCCTGTCAGATGGGGTGTAGCCTGAGACTTTATATGATTTACCAAACTCTGCTAATATGACTGGCTTCTTAAGGATGTTTAGTGAGTCCATAATATGTTGCTGCACCCACTGCTGGTGGAAGGAGAGTTGTGCTCCACCAGTAGAACCATTGAGCCTGTAGTAAAGTGTGGCAAGTTAAGTTACTTTTGGAATCCGAGAAAAGTTAGAGTCCATGGTAAATTGGGGATCCTACTTGCCTGATACTGACATTGTTGAGTACTACAGAGTGAAGAAAAAATCTTAAATGGCAAGTTTCGGGTGATATATTAGACAAGCCCGACATTTTATAGGATATGTTATAAGGTGAATATTAAGGGCGACTTCTACGTACATCAGTTATCTTACCATTGATCCGGGTATGAATGGACAGTAGCAAAATCCACACCAGGAACCTGATTATTAGCAATGAAGTTTGTTCCTTCTTTGCCGGTGTTTGGATTGTATTGCTTCTTGTCATCTCCATAGAAACCCTCTAGTCCAACTTCAAGAAGATGGTTTGCATCTATTGATTTTAGATAGGAAGCCATCTCACTGATCCAATCCTGAAAACAGGAAAAAGACTACTTCAGAGTACAGTTAAAAATGACTGAGCTAATATCAGAAGTTCAGAATTATCTTCACCAATATCTATGTATTTTGTTCTTTGTTCTTTGTCTAAGTATGTTGTATGTTTTTGTATGGCTTATAAGGTCGGCATACAGGTTAGGAAAGAAGTTAACTATAGGAGCATCTTTTGATTCTTGTTCATGAATGTATTTGGTTCCTAGTGTAGATGAACCAAACTGAAATTGACTTGGTCTGAACTATTACCATCTCTATATGAGTAGTTATAGCCTTATAGGCACAACCACACGACCACCCTATATACCACGAGTCCACGACAACACCTTCGATTACCATATCACCAGTGTTTTTGACCACTGCCACCCACATTCACACCAGTAGATTCATTGCATGTTCGACCAATACTCGTACCATTGTCGTTGGTGCTGCCAATTGCCATAATCAATTCCTTCACCACCATCTCCTCCTAAAAGCCACCATTGCCACATTGGTATGTCCAAAACACTCAATATCACTAGGTCACAATGTGGAGTGAGTGCGAAAGGGAGAATTCAAGGAGGAGAGAAAGACATCCATTAATATTTAACGTTGACAACTCATGAAAAAGAGAGAAAACCCTCATAAATATAATAATGCGACATTTATTTTCTCTATTATGCTTAATTAATAATGAATGTTGTCCGCCCTAAACTTACGGGTTAACAAATATTTGCGGAAAAATGAGATCGATCGATGATCGATGTGACGATGTCTACTTACTGTCTTTCATAAGAAAAGGTGCATCAGTATCAACATGAATTTGGCATAATATATGCACCCACTATATAATGTGGCAAAAGGAATGCAATGTAGTCACTCTTTTACGTTACAACTTAATAATGTAAGTATGTAACATCACCTTCATTATGTCAACCTTTCTTTGTATGGTTGGAGGATCATAGATTCCGTGCCCAACTTAAAAAGCCTTAATACTATCAACAAATATGTTGGTTGGTTGCAACTATGCATGTGATTATATGACTATGACATTATACTCTTTGATTTGGCTATTTTTACCACAACATGTGCGGATTTCATCTTTCTTCTATGAATACGAAAACACATTGATTATGAGGAACCAATAAGTTTAGACACATTATTAAAGTCGATAAGTTCAGATAAATTCTAACAACGGAAATTCGATGAGATCCTTTACATCAAACATCAAAATAAATGCTACTAGTACAATGTAAGTTAACAATAAAAAGAGAGTCAAAATTTTTAAAAAGTAGTAATTTAAAGTAGTCATAGTTAAGTAGGGAGAGGTTGAACTAACCTGAAGTACTTTTCCAGAAGGATCAGAAGGACATCTTGGCTCATTCATAAGCTCCCAAGCCATAATTGTTGTATCATCTTTGTAAGCAACTCCAGTAATGCTATTTACTCTTGTTAATACAGTCTGTACAGTAATTTTCAAATCATAATTTACTAATTATAATCACATAATTAATTTTATGGTCCCAACTCCCTTATTAAGCACTATATGTATAGCTACAAATGCTAATTTGCTGACCATAATAATTGCTTTGACATCCATAAAAGGAATTAACCAAACTCGCACACTTAACCCAAATAAGCTAATTGACATTGACCTGGTTCTCGATTTAAAACTACTACTCTCCCAACTACTTATAACTCGAGTAATGACATTGAAAAATTTGTAAACCATTAAGAAGGTGACATCTTTTTCTAGACATTCTATACTACGTAAGACTGGTGACATAGAACAATGTATAGATGATATAGTAGATGTTCCGGCGTCGAGATGATTACCTTAATATGATTTTTGTAGAATCCCTTAACAACATGATTAGTGAAGAAGTCATCCTTAGATGACAAAGACTGTCCTTTGCTCTTAGCCCACTCCACATACTGTTTCTTCCCTCCATATTCATCATAATTGTTCACCAAGCTTAACACCACCTTTATCCCATACTTCTTTGCTTCAGCCAACACAAAATCTAAACCCTTCATAAACACCCAATAAAAACCACAATTTACTTATAATCAGAACACAAAAAACCCAAAAAAATTACCACCTTCGTTAATTTTTAGCTGCAACAAAGGAATATTTTACTGTCTCACAAAATAAAACCCTTTTTGTTACAACTAAAAGTTAACGGAGGTAATAACATAAAAATATTCTGTAACAAAAATTACAAAATGAAGAAAAGACGAATTTACCTGGAACATTTGTTGATTGTAAGAACCAGGGGAGTATTGAAGCGGTCGATAACCGGCGTCGCTAAAAGCCCAAGTTCTAACAATAGAGAGGCCATGATTTGAAGCTTCTTGAAAAACACCTGAAACTTTGTGTCTTTGAGAAGGATCAGAACCCTCATACATTAACCAATATGCATTGAATCCATTTGAGTAAAATGGGTTCCCATTTAACCAAAATTGTACCCCTTTTGTTCTGATGAATCCATCCTCTGCTTTTACTGGTTTTTCTTGGATATTTAGCAGAAAAACTAGCAAAATTAACCCCCATGCTTTCATTTTTCTTTTTCTTGGTGATATAATTTGTTTTAGATTGTAATCGTGGTAGTATTACGTGCGTTTGTGTGTGTATATATAGGGTTGTAACTTATGAGAAAAAGTTTGGACCATAAATTACTTTAAACTGGTTGAACTTTTTCCTATGTCAATTCTATGCCACAAAAACAAAGTTTGTTATCAGAAAATATAAGACTATCACCTTAATAAATCAATTATATATATATATATTACAAAAAATACAATTCAAATAAGATAAGTGATGCATCTTAAAAAATGATGATACTTTTTATAAACACTTGGACACCCGTACATCTCAACCCAAGGTTTAAGTTTACTCATTTATTTAATTTCAGTTCAGTTCAATTTTGTTTAGCTCCAATCAGTTCAGTTCTGTTCAGTTCTGTTCCTAATTTCCCTCTCTCATAAAATATTCATTTCACCTCAGTTCAATTCAGCTCCAATCAGTTCAATTCAGTTCAGTTTAGTTCAGCTCCAATCAGTTCAGTTCAGTTCAGTTCAATTCAATTCAGTTTAGTTCAGTAAATAGGATCAGACCCTAAATAAACAATAATCTTCCAAATGAGAAAAAATTAGTCCTAATACCGTATAGCGGTATATACCTCCTCTGTTTGTATGTGTATTATAATCCAATCCACTTAACAGTAGGAAAGAATGCCTGAATGAAAGATCCATGTATAATAATTATATTAGCGTGACGAGCCAATGCCGCAACATAGATAAGTCAAATTATTGCCTTTCCGAGGTTAACGTGTGAGTTTGTGATAAGGGGTAAGTTAATACACAACTCCGTAATTGTAACGTTACTTCGCTAAAATGCTTCATGCTCATGCACGATTGCACACCATAAATTCATAATGTCATCTTTTGCGATTATTATTGCCTTTAATAAAGGTTATTATTAAAAGTGTGTTAAATACCGCCAATATTTTTTATCAAAACCGCCAACATTTGATATAAAGAGACAATAGTACCCTTACTATTTCTTTTTTTTTTTTTTGACCATCCACGACCAACATTACTGTCACCAACTACCCACACAACCACATTGGGCAGAGGTGAAGGACAGCGGCATCACAACAATGTAGGGAGGCGGCGACGGTGGTTAAAGTTTTGTGACAGTGAAGGGGTTGGCGAGTACAAGACAGCGACGACCGCGAATACGATGGTGAATGTATTGATGTGATGGTGGGAAAGGGGATACTTTTTTTTTTATTATTCCGGCGTCATCAATCGGCAGTCAAAACTGGTGGACATCGCCGGTAACCGGCGTCCAAAACCGGTTACCGTGTAGGTTGACCGGTTTTGGCCTCCGGTTGACCACGGTTACCGGCGTCCAAAACTAGTCAACCGGTACGGTAACCGGTTTTGAACGCCGATTACCATGCCGGTTGATCGGTTTTGCGCGCCGGATTTAAAAAAACACCACCTTCCTGCCGACGAAGGAAGGTGGTGGGTCGTCGTTTTATTGATGGATGTTGACTGCTTCTGTTGGGCAATATAAAAAATATAAGACAATACCTCTTTGTGGTTGTGGACCTTGATGGTGGGTGCTGGTCGTGGACTTGTGGGAGGTGGCGGTGGTGTGGGTTGTGGCAGTGGTGGTTGCTCTAATTTTTATGGTGGTTGATGGTTGAATTTGAGTGTTGAATCTTGATGGACTTAGGAGAGAGAGAGCAAAATTGGGATAATAAGGGTAATCTTGTCTCTTCATTACTTTTGTTGGCGGTTTGATAAAAAAACGTTGGCGGTATTTAGCAATTCACTATTAAAAAGGTAGAAAATCTCCCACTACCTGTCATCTTAATTTGGAGTTGCAAATATACAAAGGAGAAGTGACTAAGTGAGAAAATGAAGATGCTAAATATGGGTCTGGGCCGCATCCAGAGAGAGTTTATTTTATGAATTTCATTTCAAAATTATATGATTATAAAAAGAGTAATCTTTTAACCTTATCAAATGTTTAATCCTCCTGCCTAATCAAGGCTGATTTGCTTTAAATACTGATGGAGCCGCTAAAGGGGCACCTGGTGCAGCTGGTGGGGGTGCCATCATCCGCAATAGTGACGGCAAATTCATCTCTGGTTTTACTGCAAATTATGGCCGATGCAATGCATTCAGAGCGGAAGTTATGGCACTAGTGTGTGGTCTAGAGCTAGCAAGGAATCTACAAGTACGCAAACTCCAAGTACAATTAGACAACCAAGCCAGTGTCCAAGCCTTAAAAGATGAAGCACGAGGAAGCGGTGAGTGTGCTCACCTGTTTAATCATTGCCACAATTTACTTAATAAGGATGATTGGGAGGTCACGGTGGTTCATGTGTTCCGTGAAGGAAATCGTGTCGCCGACTGGCTAGCTAATCGTGGTGTGGCTCAATCGGATAATCTTCTCATTCTAGGTAGAGCTCCATTGGAGCTTTGTAGGATTCTTAGTGAGGACATTCAAGGTGTGGCGCTCCCACGCTTTGTACCTCCCTAATAGATTATTTGTTTGTTTATTTTGCTTTTTTATTTCTTTGGTGTATTCCTCATTTGCCAAAAAAAAAAAAAAAAAAAAAAAAAAAAAAAGAAGAAGAAAAAAAGATACAGCATATTGTTTGGAAAGTTTATACTTCAACATAAAATAAATGCAGTACAAAGTACGATAATGAGGTTAATAAACTATTTAGGCTATTTAGGGTTTGTTTGTTTGTTTTTTTTAGATTTGTGAGATATAATTGATTAAAGAATCACATTGGCAAACATCAAATTAGAATTGTTACAAATAAAAAAAAATGGAGGAAGTATTATTTCGATGGTTTGGGCCGAGGAAGTATTATTTTGATGGTCTGAGCCCAATCATGAAAAGCTTCTAAGCTCACTAAGATTATGGATAGCCACAGGCCACAGATCAACAAAACTTACAAAAATGTTCGAACTAAAAGTCCCTATAATTGTACTCGTACCAAACTACTAATCCAACGATTAATAATTGATAAAATGTCCTTTTCATAGGTGGAGTATTTTTATTTATATAATTTTTTTTTTTAAAAAATAAATAAATAAAGTTCATATTGCCAAAATCCCAAAGGATATATTGAGTTGGACAGAAATATGGACCACAATTAGCAGTTGGATGAGATAATATCTAATTGGATTTAGTCATATAGACATGCATAGGATTTGTTGTTGAAAAATTTAACAATCCCTATTATAGCATAGATTTTTGTATATTCATTACAGTGGTAATAAAGAAATATACGGTTGTATTCACCCATTCACCCACCATTTTTAATCCATGGATGCGATCTTAGGTATATACATATTTCATGCTTTGTAGTCTAAATCAAGTTTTCGAGTTTGAATTAGATCAATCAAGGATCTAAGGTATGGCATAAGCCATTTTTTGTATATGCACCTTAAGTCTAATTTTTAAAATACAATGCGAATATAAAAATCGTTCAATAGACATATACGACTATATAATAGGCACAAGATTTTTTTTTTGGATTATTTTATAATTACATATCGATGCAAAATCATGACACAAATTACAAATGTGAGGAAACAAATTAAGAAAGTCCTCACCCCTTTCTTCACAACAAATTATTTATAAGAGCTAGATTATAACACAAATTAAAGCATTAATTAAGTTTAATAGCCGCTGTGACCCTCTTTGATCTTTTCCTTGGCTTCCTTCTTCTTGTGATGCTCATGGAATGCAAATCCACCAGCTCCCACCGCGACCGTGGCTGCGATCTCCTCTGCTGTCTTGTGGTGGTGAGCGTTCTCCGGGTCCTTCTTCGCCTTATGCTTCTCATGCTGTACATACACATAAGATAATTCCCATGTTATATCACTCATATGATCAATTTCACTAATATGCTTCTCATGCTGTACATACAATTATTACTTTTAGATTTGAGATAGAAAAAATAAACTAGCTTAAGTCCCGTAATTAAACCCAATCTACCACGTACATGTACGAGATTAAACCCCGTAATAAAGATTAATTGCGTGTATAAAAAAATGTACCAAGGCATAAGCACCAGCGGCGAGGGCAGTAGCCTTGCTAATGTGGCCAAGGTTTTTGTGA
This sequence comes from Chenopodium album, assembly GCF_948465745.1. Lineage (NCBI taxonomy): Eukaryota > Viridiplantae > Streptophyta > Magnoliopsida > Caryophyllales > Amaranthaceae > Chenopodium > Chenopodium album. The sequence continues at coordinate 71,287,113 of NC_137840.1, forward strand.
TGCTTCAACTCCTGTTCGGGATCCTTAGGCTCCTCATCCTCCTTGTGACGGTGGAAGAGGTGGTGGTGCTTCTTCTCTTCGCCATCGGCCATTGTTTTCTAATCAACTCACAAAATCAAGAAAACTTTTTTTTTTTTTTTTTTATGAGAACTAGAAGTGTACTATTATTGAATGAAATTATGTATCAATTGATGATTTTTTTTCCTAGGAAACTTAAGGATATATATAGGCCACTTGAGCTAGATATTTTTGTAACAATCATCTAGAAAAAAAATCTTATGTTAATTAATGTTTGGTCATCAATCATACACCCACAGTACAACCAAAATTGACAATTGGCAAACCAAAAATGTGAACATAACAATATAACATACTATGTAACTCCCTGTATTACAATTGGCGCGTTATCTGGTCAAATAATCTTAACCAATAAGCATTGACTTTTTATTGGTTTATTAGTGGATAATTTATAACGTTGATGGGTTCCTTATACCTTAAGACTGACTAATTTATTCTCTCATGCTTTTTTTTATTATCTAAATCGGTTAATTACAGAGTATAATACTCTTTCCATTCACATGCTTAGCCATCAGCTTGATTGATAGTTGTTGAATTCGAAATGTTTTTGGTCATCAATGACAAATCATGATAATTTATTATAAGTAGTAATTACTTCTTTATTTTAAATACAACATATTACGGGCCTATTTTGATTTGTTGAACTGAAATGAACTGAACTGATTATAGCTGAATTGAACTGATATTTTATAAGAGAAGGAAATTATGAATTGAACTAAACTGATTGAAGTTGAACTGAACTGAAAATAAGCTAAAGAGAACAGACCCGTATATGTTAGATGACTATTTCAACCAAAAGATTAAGCTTATGTTTGAAGCCATGGATCTATATATACTCTATCAATATAATTACAATATACGGACAATTTGTAAAAATAACTTAAATCCCTATTTACCTTTTGAAAAGTTTGAGTATGTCCTCTAAATATTTATTTACTTATTTGCCCTCATTAATGTTGGAGCCTGTTCCGATTTACTAAACTGAATTGAACTGAACTACATAGAGTTGAAATAAATTGTTTATAAGAGAAGGAAATATAAACTGAATTGAACTAAACTAATTAAACTGAATTGAACTAAACTAAACTGAATTGAACTGAACTGATTTGAGCTAAACTAAACTAAATTGAAATTAAGCTGAACATAACAGACTTTTAATGATATATTTTTTTTGAACTCTTAAAAATAGTACGAGTGTGTAAACATTTATACCATTAAAAATATTTGTTTACATATTTTCACTTATTAATGTTGACAATACTTAAATGTGTTACATAAGGCTAAACTGAAAGAACTTCCTAGATATAATTAGCTATGGCGTGTGTATCGCGTGCGTTAGTCACCATAGTATTAGTAAGATTTAAAAGGGACGGCCGTGTTGGATATTATTAAGGTATACAGTTATTTAGTTTGTCCTTTTGAAGTTATTGAAATTCTAATCAAAACATTAATGGATACTAATCATACTATGTCCTTCTCAGAGACACTGCACATAAATTGATTTTGAATATTTGTTCAAATTGTTCTTTCGTTTTTTTTTTTTCACAATCAATTAATATCTTTTTTTATGGAAATCCAATTCTATATTTTTTATATGTTTTTTTTTCTTCTAAAAGTAGGACCATAAGTTATAACAATTGGATCCAGCTAAAATTCTTATTGGATTTGTTTAATTAAGAAAAAATTGACTATTCCTAATTATAGAATTATGATATAACTTTTCTTTTACTTATTGGATATAACTAGTTAGCAAAATAAAAACTGGACTACATCCACCGACCATTAAAATATCACAAATGAGTTAACTGATCGTCTGATCCTACATTCATACACGATTAAGGCATCGTTTTATGTTGTCAAGGAATGTCAACCAAACAAGGCCTAATATTTAGACTTGACCTGAACACGAAGATTTCATGTTAGTGTAGAGTGTAGACTAGATCAGATATTTTGAGTATGGGTTTGGACTAGCTTAGAATCATCATGAGCAATTGAGCCTATTTTAAACAAATCCGTGCTAAAATAAAATTGTCAGTCTTGCATCTAAACCTTATTTTTCTAAAGGGTAATGCTTAGTCCTAAGGGCTATATATAAGCATTAAATTCACTCTTGGAAATTGTATAAAATTAGGAATTCATGACAAAAACACGCGTAAATCAGTGTAATTAGTGTTTATACTTATATTATTGTATTGATAGTCATGGTAGAAGTAGAATTCAGAATTTTTCACGGGCATGCACAGGCAAATAATTTAATACTTCTTTGGTGCAAAATTACAACACAAAATAATTTAATTAACATGTGAGATTATAAAGTCTTCTCCCATGTTTTCATAGCAAATTACAGAGTATTTATTAGAACAAAAATCAAACACACGGTTTAAATTTTAGTTTAATGACCACTCTCCTCTTTGAGCTTTTCCTTGGCTTCCTTCTTCTTGTGATGTTCATGGAATGCAAATCCACCAGCTCCCACTGCAACCGTGGCTGCGATCGCCTCTACTTTCTTGTGGCGGTCAGCATTCTCTGGATCCTTCTTTGCCTTATGCTTCTCATGCTTTACATACATAAAACACCATGTCACATATGGTCAATTTTTCTCTAATTTGACACGATAACATATGCATATATAGTATTGTTTTTTGAATTACTTAGAAGATTGAAAAACATTCAATCCTTATTATATATCGAATGTCATGGAGGTCATCTTAATTAAGATTATTCATTGTATCGAATCAAAATGTTCATAAGCATAACGTACATATGATTATATGAATAAGAATATGTAAAGAAAAATGTATGTACGTACCAAGGCATAAGCACCAGCAGCAACAGCGGTAGCCTTGCTAACGTGTCCAAGGACCTTGTGATGCTTATACTCCTGTTCGGGGTCCTTGGGCTCCTCATCTGCCTCCTCCTTGTGGCGGTGGAAGAAGTGGTGGTGCTTTTTCTCCTCGCTATCAGACATAACTTCAAATTAAATCAACTTACACAGATAAATTTGATACTTTTTAAAGATCAAGAAGATTATATATACTTGTAATATTATTATGTCAGCTGATGAATTTTCTTCTTAGAACTTTAGGGTTATTTATAGTTCTATAGAGTTACACATTTTTGCTATCATTATTATTATTTAGAATACAAAAATATAAAATAAAAAAAAAAAACTTAGTCTAGTGGATTAAGGAGAGGAAAATGTCAAGTCGTCGATTATACACCGGCCACAACCAAAATTGACAATTCTCATAAACATTAATTATTCAATGGGAACATGTTCATCATCGTGTATAGTAGTACTCCCTAATTAAATAACTTAGTATTAGCTATTAATCTATTATTATACACTTAATTAATTAAAATATGACTTTTTATGTCATTGTGTTACCTGGCTAATCTCAATTAAGCATATACTGTTATCTAAGTGGATAACACCTCAAAAAAAAAAGTGGATAACACCTCCATGTTGGATGGTTCCTTGTACATTAAGATCGCGACTAAATAATAGTCTCATGTCTTAATTAATTAATTAGAATATTAATCCTTTCAAATGTTTAGCCATCAGCTTAATTGGTTCTTGAAAAAGGTGTTCTATACTATCATCAATTCCTCCCTAACATATAAATACAGTACAATAAAGGGACAAATTAAAAGAATCGATTAACATGGTTTAAAAAGTCGTCATTACCGAGTTCTACTAATCAATGTACACCATGTTTCATGTAACATGTTAGAGAGTATTTTGTTGAACGGTTTTTTGAAATTTCATAAGTAGTTTGCTGTTCAAAGCAAGACACTTTCATCTTTCTCACCCAAAATGGGATCTCTTGTCAATTAGTCTAGATTGAGTCGTATAGCAAGCAAAACTAGGTATAATCACAAATCATTTTATTTTTTTTTAAATTTTTTTTACCCGTTTCATCCTTTAGTTTAATCCGGATTCGGGGATCAGTTCTGGGTGGTTAGGTTTCAATTATAAATCATGACTATGAAATAAGATTTTTGTCTTTTTTCCTTTAATTTTATTTAGTTTTGCAATTTGAATTTCAATAAATCTACACAAGTAGTGTAGATATTTGTCCGTCTCCCTATGGTGGAGTGTCTCCCTATGGTGGAGTCGTTAGTTTTCGTTAGTTTAGTTGTTTGTTTTTGTTTAGGATTTGTTTGTGTGTTAGGGTTCATAAAAAAAGTAATCATCTTTTGCCCCTATTGTCAGTTCTTTGGTAAAGATTTGTTCGGGGTCGCAACGGTTGACAAATTTTCAAATGCGTTCAGGCGAATCAGATGAGAATCATCCTTACGGCTATAACAAATTGTTAAACAACCTCTCCGAAAAGGCTGTATATTCCAGCGATGTGTGCGAGAGATGTACCACAGTGCAAGATCTTTTCGACGATCGTAGCTCTGATGAAAGAAAACCTAATTTGATTCAATTTTATGTATTTGTTAATTTAGATTTCATTTGTATATGCCGGATGACTTTTTATTAATGAATTGATTTGTTTCAAAAAAAAAAAAAAAAAAAGATTTTTGTGACCAACAAAGCAATCTGCTTGCTGCAATGCTGGCACATAACAGCCTAAATGGGCTGTTCTCTCTTACCAATTCTACAATTTTTAACAATGGGCTCAGTCAGTGAAGTAACCTTATGGAGTTATGCTGTTATGGCCTTATGGGTACTTTAAAACGGGATCTACCTACAAGAGATTTTTGGCCTACAAATCAAGATTGTAACAAGATTGAGAGTTTGTGCACGAAAAATTATGGGTTCTAATCTCTTATTAACCATGGGTTCAAATTTTTTGGCCTACAATTCTACAATTTTTAACAATGGCCTAAGTTAGTGAAGTAACCTTCTGATTGTAATAAGTTTTTCTTTTTTCTTTTTTTTAGGGATCTCAAATTTAATTCGTATTGCCTTTACGACTCATTCCAAAAAATAAAAAATTATGATTGACCAATTCATTCCCTTCGAGTACTCGTTCTCTATTTATGAACTCGATGTGCTACTACAAAAGGAATCGATTATCGATAAGGTTTTGCTATAAGGTTAAGACTGATGGCTTATGTGTGATAAGTTACGGGTTCAAATATCTCCACTCCCGTCTATAATTTGTGTTATCCTAACTTGTCACTCATTTAAAGTATGTTAAATGGAGAAGCAATGTACGAAGTAATGCAATCGTCGTATTAGCTAAAGTATCAACGGTGTCTAAATTTTTTTTAAGATAGTACTTTATTAGCTTATGCCTCTACCGTTGGTTTAATAGTGACCTAATTATCCTATCTAGCTACTTGATCACGAGATTCCTCAACCTACCTTGTTTCTTATCTTCCATTCTTCACCTACCATTATTATACCCCTAAAATCAATTTAACCTTAATCTTCATTTAAAAAAAACTATGCAATAAAATGATCAAAGTATAATATGGCATATGATCCGTCCAATAGAGCACTCGTCCACTCACGCAGTCTATTATATATAACCAAAGTAACATACATTAGAAATATGTAACGGTCCAAAACTTCCAAAGCCAAAATATAACATCTAACAATAAGCTTGTTCTATCTAATTCAAAAATGGTTGTTCAAGGAGAAATTGTTTGTGTTACTGGTGCAGCTGGGTTCATTGGCTCATGGCTCATCAAGAGGCTCCTCGAGCATGGCTACATTGTCCGAGCTACTGTTCGAGACCCTGGTCTTTTTACTAGCTATATACTACTAAGTTACTAGTGTTATACAAATATTTTTATACATTAAATACTTACGTACTAACTTTATGTTTTTGTAGATAACATGAAAAAAGTACAACATTTGTTGGACTTGCCAAATGCAAAGACTCACTTGACACTATGGAAAGCAGACCTTAATGAAGAAGGAAGCTTCGACGAAGCCATCAATGGTTGCACCGGTGTTTTTCATGTTGCCACCCCTATGGACTTTGATTCCAATGATCCTGAGGTTAATCAGCCCCCTATATCTAATCTCAAACTACAACTTTTACCTCGAAACTTCGAGTTAGACACTTATAAAAATATGTTTAGTTTCTAATAGTTTGGGTGTCATTTTGGTTACAGAATGAGGTGATTAAGCCTACCACAAACGGCATGTTAGACATAATGAAATCATGCATCAAGGCGAAAATTCGAAGATTGGTGTTCACATCATCTGCAGGAACTGTTAATGTAGAAGAAATCCAAAAACCTGTTTATGATGAAACTTGTTGGAGTGACATGGAGTTTTGCCGCTCTAAGAAGATGACTGGATGGGTAATTAACAGAGTAATTATTTTCAATAGTACAAATTAATTCCAAACTTTTCAAGATTTTTATTTTAATATATGGTTTTATTATATGATTTCAGATGTATTTTGTATCTAAAACACTAGCAGAAAAAGCTGCATGGAAATTTGCTGCTGAAAATAATCTTGATTTTATCAGTATTATTCCACCTTTGGTAGTTGGACCTTTTATAACTCCAACAATGCCACCTAGTCTTATAACAGCGTTATCTCCAATTACAAGTAAGTAATAATTTGCTAGATTATTTGATAATTAATCATGTATTTTTGTGTCATTAATTAATTGTGGTTTGATATAATTTGTAGGAAATGAAGCTCATTATTCAATCATTAAGCAAGGCCAATTTGTGCATTTGGATGACCTTTGTATGGCTCATATATACTTGTATGAACATTCTAAGGCCGAGGGGCGTTACATTGCTTCCGCTTGTGATGCTACCATCTATAATATTGGGAAAATGTTGAAGGAGGAGTACCCTGAATACGAGATACCCACCAAGTATGTAGCAATTACTCCGTATGATCGATATAATGTCATAATTGTATGTAGTCATCATATTATAAATCGATACAATATTAATTAAACGTGCAACAAATATTTATCAAATTAGTTCATAATATATATTTTATTTGAATGATTTTTCAATTTTTTAACTTATTCAACGAACTATTGGACAGATTTAAGGATTTTGAAGAAGATATGGAATGCGTGCATTTTTCTTCTGAAAAACTAATGGGATTAAATTTCAAGTTCAAGTACGGATTGAAGGAGATGTACAAAGGAGCTGTAGAGACTTGTAGAACAAAGGGACTTCTTCCTCCAATATTTCAAAATGAAAATTATGAGAATTAAATTAAATTAATTATGAGATCTAGCTAAAGGATCTTGCGTTAATACCGTTATTAAGCATGGGTTTCACATATTTCGCATATCAAATTAAAATGTTTAATTTATTCGATTATCAATGGAGTTTAAAAATATATACTTGTATTATGATAATTGATGTGTTGCTATAAGTTATATTCATCCAACAAGTTTAAACACTAGCTTATGGATCTATTATCAAATTGTCAATAAGTATTTGAGGCTTTGAGCTAATAAGGATAAAATGAAAAAAAAATTATTATTGATAAAGTGTTTGTTTGTATAATTCTATATGTTACCCCCGAAATAAACTGTATGCATTTGATCCAACTATTAAAGTTTTAGTTTTTGTAATCTTATTTTGTTAAAAAAAATTGACATTTTTTTTGTTATGGTAAGTTATAACTATTGCTTACCTAAAATTTAGTTTGTTTTTTTTTTTTTTTTTTTTTAAAGAAAATTTAGTTTTTTTAGTGGGATATTCATTTTGGTTACATAATAACAACTTAAATGGTTATTAACCCAAACAAAATATATTCCTTGATGATTAAATGATTACTACATTTACTTATGCTACGAGTATTATATTCATATTCACACTACCAAAAAGAACAAGCGGTGTTAATCAATTATTTACTTCAATTGGTAATTTTGACAAAAAAAAAACCGACAATTTAAAAGAATATTACAAATTTCTAGTGATAGTTTCTTTGGAAGCGATTGATGTATAAGATTTATTTCTTGTTTTTAATAACAAAAATAAAAATATGTGTTAAACGGTAATCCATCAGTAATATGCCGTTATGTTTGAATGTCTGGTGTATGTATTTTATTTGAAAAAAAAAAATTCACTTTTTCGCATAGTGTATCAAGATTCATTTTTTTGATTGGTTTGAGAAAACATATTTAAGTATTATGTTATTTATTGTTTTGTTAGAACAATAATCTTGGTATTTGAAAATAGTCAATTTCTTCTTTTGATCTCATATCATATTTTTTTTTATATAGAATTGAATACGCATATTAAACGTAAATAATACATACTTCCTCTGTTTTTTTTTACTTGACTTGTTTCTTTTATCACGCTTGCCAATGCAAAACTTTAACGATCAATAAAGATTATACATGAATATATTTTTCCTTACATATTATTCATAAAAGACGGTCAAAGAAGAGGTGGTGAATAGTGTAAAAGTCAAAGCGGGTCAAGTAATAAAGAATGGAGGAAGTATTGTATAATTTTTTGAGACAAAAGGTGTTTTTTTTTTTTTTTTTTTTTTTTTTTTTTTTTTTTTTTTTTTTTGTGTGTGTTTGTGTGAGGGAATATAAAGCAAAAGATTAATGGTACTCACACTATGAATGAAAGAAAGAGTTGCAATTTTCGAATACTATAAGGAGCTTCTAATTGATTATAGGACTTTTAATACGAAGTTTTATTTATAAAGAATAATTTCTTGAGATTGTTACACTTGTCACGTTCTAACCTTATAAAATAGGGACAAACAAATATGTCAGTAATCACATTTCAAATGTATTTTCTTACTCGTATGTACATATTAATGTATAATACCATGAAATTAGATTTTTGTGTATATTCTAGACATCAACTCTATAATTTCATTAATTATACATAATCTATACTTCTATACTTTATTAGTATTTTAAAACAAAAACCACAACTTTTTCAAATGACACGTGGCATCATAAGTCACTCATTACCCCCATATGCCACATGTCACCTCCCTTAATATTTATATTTAAGTCTTTATGGATTCTACAACTTGCAAATTCAATTGAGAAAGTGAAGTGTTTCATTTCCATCATAATAAAATAAAGTTCAATTAATTAGTACACAACTAAACATTACATCTATTCAAAAAAAAAAAAAAAAACGCATTAGATAAATATATGAATTATAATAAAAATTGTCTTTTCTTCTCATAGACTTTAAATATAATCTTAACGTGGTACATTATGAAAAAAATACGTATCATTAAGTTTAGCTCCAACAAGTTCGGTTCAATTCGGTTCGGTTCGGTTCAGTTCAGTTCACCTCAGTTCAGTCAATCAAAAAAGGCCATAAGTTGGAAATTTATGACAAAATCACACACATATCAGTGTAATTAATGTTAATTCATCCTCAATTTATTTATTTATTTATTTTTCATTTTCCATTTTTTTTTCTAAAAATACTAAGGACTTGTTCACTTCAGCTTAATTTCAATTCAGTTCAGTTCAACTCCAATAAGTTCAGTTCAGCTCCTAATTTCCTTCTCTCATAAAATATTCATTTCAGCTCTATTCAGTTTAATTCTTTTCAATTCAGTTCAACTCCAATCAGTTTAGTTCAGCTTAGGGTAGTTTAGCTTAGTTCAATAAATGTGAACAGACCATAAGTTATTAGATACATGTAAATACTTTGATTATGTAATTGTTATTTACATATATAATACAAATATCTTAACACGTTATCTTGAAAAGACACTTACATTAACATCTCAATTTAAGTTTTGTTTATCGCCTTAAATTTTACAGCTTGTTTTCTATGTGGCCGGTTGACACACATCAAACTCCTAACTGAGTAACCCTTGATTGATCGAGTAATCCTTGACCAAATAACCTATGACCGACCGAGTAATCTCCGACCAAGTAATCCAGGCCTAACTATGTGACCAACCATATATAAAACTGTGTGAAAATGTTTTTTTATTTTATTTTATTTTTAAAATATAGTGTAGGTTTTTATTTTGAGGGCAAAATACAGTGTAGCTAGCAATGATAATGATGATATACAATTAAGTGCTATACAACATATAAAAATTTTTTTCCCTAAAAAAAATCTTGGGTTTTTCTAAGTTATGCCCCCAAGGTTATTGAGTTTTTAAGGTGTGTCCATGCTTTTTTAAATTTACAAGATATACCCTCCAACTTAAGGTGTTTATTCAACCATACCCTATAACGTTAATCAAATGTTAGTAGTTGTGTTAACGGTTCATTACCACACTTTGGAGAGAAAGTTCACGCACAGATTTGTAGGGGTTTAGGTACTCTAAGCGGAATTTCATGAATCACATTTATACGCACCTAAACAGGATCTCATGCATATACAAATAAAGATCACATAATAGTTTATAATTAACCTTTGAAGCGTGAATCCTCTTAGCAATCTTCTTCTCTACCGGAGACAAAGAGCCTCAATTGTAACTCCTCTATTTGGTCCACCGGATTGAATCAACACTCCACCAATGCTAGTTGGACGGGAAAAACCTTTCACCTTCCTTGGAGTTGAGAACCAATTTTAGAGAGAAAATATTGAGAGAAAACTTACGTTGTTTTTCGGAAACTGAATACCGTCTCTTTTTTAATTATCCCTAACTAATTAATATATAATCATATTATTATTAATTAGGTTAGGGTTTTCTCTCCCCTTTCCCTTTTTGACCGGTCACCCTAAGGTTCACTTTGGGCTTCGGGTTTCTTTATTGATCCAATCCTAATGTGTGACCTTGTAGGATCCGTTTAGGCGGGCTTCGGGTTTGTTACTTACTAACCCAAAGTTCTATAGCATTCTCTAGCAAGACGTATAGACGACCCAAATAAACGAATTACTATCTCCATAATACGATCCATAATTATATTAAGTAATTGCACTAAAGTCGAGGACACATTTCTTTCAAGATTGTGTTAGAGTTATATAAGTAGGGTAACATTTAACATTTTTTTACAAATTTTCTCATCTGCCTTTTCTTCTTTCTTCTAAAAGCAACCATTGATATGTCAAGTTCTCGGTGTATTTCTTATTCTTTTTTTCTCATCCGCATCTTATTACTTCCTATTTATTTACAATTCTAACGTCGAGTTTACGTCAGAGGGTACGATTAATTAAACAACTTAAGTTGGAGGACACAACTTGTAATTTTTAAAAAGCATGAGCACATCTTAGAAACTCAACAACCTTGAGGACATAGCTTAGAGCAACTACAATGGTTGGCTAATTTATATAATAACTTGGCATGCCACATCATCTTTTTAAGCTACAACAATTCAAGTTATTTGTTGCTCCAATGGTTAAGCTAGTTGTAAATTAATTTATTTTTAAATTTATAATATTTTTTATCTAATAAATATTTGCCAAGCTAATTAGCTCTACAAAGCTAATTTATTTGCCAAAGCTAATTAACAAGATGTGCAACAATGGTGTAGCTACTAGCTTAAAATTTTTAATATTTGCAAGCTAGTCCCTTTTCTCAACCATTGGAGTTGCTCTTAGAAAAACCTAAAAATCTTTTTTGATTTGATTTGATATGATTTGATTTGATTTTTTATTTTAAAGTATATGGGCTATGAAGAAGTTATCGATTAGATTTGGGCCAGAAACAAAAATGGGGTTTGGGCTGAGCAAAAGAGAAAGAGAAGAGTAAAATGGGAGTAAATATGAACCGTAGGATGAGAAAGAGAGATATAAAATGAAGAAGATTATGAGATAAGTAGAAATAGCCTCACACTCTCACTCCTTTCTTTAAACCCCTTTTCCCTCATTTTCTCTCTCCTCGACCCTAGTCCTTTGCTCAGCGGCAACCGCCGTCCACCTCTTTCTCTCTCCTCTCATCTCCATTTCTTCATCTTCTTTAAGGTATATTTCATTTTCATTCTTTTCATTTTTCTACCATTTTATCGATTTGTTTTTGTTCGATTAGGGTTTTAATGAATCTGTTTATTTTTAGGGTTTTATAAAATCTCATAAGTAATTTGTTGATTTTTAGGGTTTTAGAGTGCTTTTTCTGTGTTGTTAATTGATTATTATTAATTTGGATAATGTTTTTGTTTATTGGATGGTTTTGATTGTGGATTTTTTGGATTAGGGTTTTTCATTGTACTGTTGTGTTATTTAAATCTGCAAGTATCGTCTTTTTTGTTTTATTGAATCTTCATTTACTTGTATAATTTTATTGGGTTTAAAGAATTGATATGAAAAAAAAATGCCCAAGTTTTGATAATATGATGTTTTAAGGCATTTTTAGCTGCATTTCTTGGCTAATTTAGTTATTGAAGCACAAATTATGTATACCATTTTGAAATGTTGCTTAGATTTATCTGTGAATTGAGATTATTACGTGATTTTGTTGAGGTTTTGGTGTTCCGATTGCTGTTGTATTGATTTGCTAAGTTGCTTGGATTGTTAAATATTGGCTGCCCAAAAAAAGTTAGGGTTTTTATTAGATGATAAATGAATTATGAGCTTTAAGTTTCAGCTGATCACTGTAACTTATTTCTTGCTTCTTTTTTAGATGAATGTCGAGAAGCTCAAGAAGATGGCCGGTGCGGTCCGCACTGGTGGAAAGGGTAGCGTGAGAAGGTATGATTTTTGTTTTAGCATGCTGCTGAATTATGGCTAGGAATTGTGGTTAATTGTTTAGTTATAGAAATGCCTGATATTAATGATGTGTTGTAGAAATTCCATTTGAAAATAATAAACTATGCATACATCACTTGGATAAGAAACCTAGTTGGGTGATTAGTTGTGTGTGTATATGTCATTACTATCCATTTGTTCTGTCGGTGTAGCGCTGAACTCGTCTACATATATGGCTTTTTATCATTTATTCCAGCTCTTTGCTGCCTTCATTACTGAGTTTTTTCTTGTGTGCTTTGGAGAGTTACATGTCTCAGTCAGATGGAATTGTGGATAAAATGTCATTTCAAGTCATGATTAGGATGTTAATATACTTGTGTGGATTTGGATGGTGTAGTTTTGCGAACTTTGTTTTCCCAATGATTCTGTTTAATGTGAATTTGCTTGTTTGAAAGCCTTTTTTGGTCCTCTATATGCTAATTAGCTTTCATGTATTGATAGATTACATTCAAATTCTTTCTAAGATTATATGTGTTGCTGATTGCAGAAAGAAGAAGGCCGTCCACAAAACTACCACTACAGATGACAAAAGGTTGCAGAGCACCTTGAAAAGAATAGGTGTGAACGCTATCCCTCAAATCGAAGAAGTGAATATCTTCAAGGATGATCAAGTTATACAGTTTGTTAACCCTAAAGGTTAGTCGAGCTGTTTGATGAAGCATATGTATTAAGGATATGTTGATATGGTCAACTTATTGGTCTATTGTTTGTTCGTTTTGCTGATATGATTATTCTTTTTTATTTTTTTTCACAGTTCAAGCATCTATTGCCGCTAATACCTGGGTTGTAAGTGGTACACCACAAACCAAGAGTATGAACCTTTCTTAACTCTATTTTCATTGTTATATCTTCACTTGTTGAATTTCATCATTTTTTGGCTATTAGTAAATACAAATTACCTGGTTTTCTAACTGAGTAAGTTGCTTTTGTCTATCAGAATTGCAAGATATCCTTCCTGGAATCATCAATCAATTGGGTAAGTGTTTTACAGTCCTATCCTCTTCCTGAAGATTAATATCTTCTACAAATCTACTTAGTTTATTTTCTAATACCCATGCTCTGATATATCAGGACCTGATAACTTGGACAATTTGAGGAAGTTGGCCGAGCAGTTCCAGAACAGGGCACCTAATGTTAATGCTGATGGAGCTGGAGCTAATGTTGCTGAGGATGACGATGATGAGGTTCCCGAGCTTGTTGCTGGTGAGACCTTCGAAGCAACTGCAGAGGAAGAGCAGAAGTCTTGATCTGTTAGATGATTTTGTGTCCCGTTTTATTTTTAAAAAATATTTCTGCTTCCTCTTGCCCCCCCTTTTTGTTTAATTTAGCAATTTTGCTGAATCTCCTTCAAACAATTAGTTAAGCAATGTGTATTGTGACTGGAGGCAAGTTAGTTTTACCAAGCCAGATTGAGTTTCATCCGCAGCTCTATAGCAATGATTTTGAATTTGTCCTTTTTTGTTACAAATCTGAAGTGATTCTTATCTTTGCCTGGCTAAAGAGAACTTTGTTGGCTCCTAACTTTTATGTGAAAAATATGATTATGCTGTTTTTCCTATTAGGTTTCGACTTCTGTTTCCTTTAATTTTGATTTATTTGGATTGAAATCGTGGGCTAAAGAAGTGAGTTTGCTTAGTCTGGTTACTCTTCATCTCTGTATCAACTAGCCCAACCAGAAAGAGTTTTGCAACTGTTACGGTTATTTTTAACTTGGTCTGTCTGAGCTAAGCCGTACAGTATGGCTAGGATTTAGTTGTAAATGCTGATTGTGTTGCTTGCCTAGCCACCCAGTCCAGTTCATTTACATTGAGCAGCTGTGATCCTATTTAATGAGGGTTAATATCAGTTCATTTTTTGACGGACACATTTGCCGATGTGGATAATTGATGAATAATTCTAACCAGTACGTATTTGACGGTTATTTCTTTATGTATAAAGCACTAATAGTAGTATATCTATTTTGGAACGGAAGGAGTACTAAAAACGCTAATAGTATATGTAGATATATTATGAAGCCTAATCTAAGCATGGTAATATAATACGTAGTATTGTAGTATACAATGATGATATTTGTGGAGTAAGCAACCAAGTATACAAGATTACAACCTGTGCAAAAAATTCTACAAAATCTATAGCAACAGGCAATCCCAACGATTTCTTAGGGCATCATATGCCATGGAGCACGGAATAACTTGCAACACATTTTGGCCATCGATTTTCTTTTCAACTATGAGACCAAAGTTTATCAACATATCTACCGCTTTGTCAATTGGCATCTTCACCTGCAACATTTTGCTCATAATGTATTATAAGTTTGTAACAGTAAAATGTTAAAGAACAGGCACTCAAATCATATATTCAGTT
This sequence comes from Chenopodium album, assembly GCF_948465745.1. Lineage (NCBI taxonomy): Eukaryota > Viridiplantae > Streptophyta > Magnoliopsida > Caryophyllales > Amaranthaceae > Chenopodium > Chenopodium album. Next base: position 71,302,135 of record NC_137840.1, read on the forward strand.
CATACCTTCTCTTTGAACTTGCTGTACAAAAATTTCTCACACTCTTCTCCGAGGGATGCGCGAGTAGGAAACTGCAGTTTAAAGTCGTAAGTCCTAAGAACTAGTTAAGTTAGAACAGACATGTTTTTAACATTTATGAGTCTGAGCAATGCTAACAGATGTGAAAGATCATTAGGTACTAAAACATTTTGGTTATCAGTTGCTAGTGACAGCCAAACGATATATATCTCATTAATAGAAACATAATTCAATAATGTGAACAAAGCAGGGACAATAAGATGTACAAGTAAACTAATGAAAGGGAGGACCTGAATTTTTTCTGCTTTGAGTAGGATCCCGTAGGCCAAAACGCATTCCTTGTACTGATCATAGGTATAAATAAGAAAAAGATAAGTATTCTAAAAGACTAAAAAGACTATTAATGGAAATATATCATGAAAAATATTCTATCTGCTCACTTGCTGTTGTTCTGAAGCATCTAGGAGAAAATAAACAGAGCCAAACCCACTAGCCAAAGTTTTTTCATACAATGCCCTGTTGACGAGAAGCTGTTTAAAAAAGAATTAATAACCACGATTAGAAAGGAGGGTGCTTGATTAGGCAACGTCTTTCCTTCTATCTGATATCAACAAAGAGTAACTCAGCAATCTTACCTCATATCTATCCCGTGTCTGTTTGTATCCAAGTGCTACACGTGTAACAAAAATGATGAGGGCGCTCACAGCAATGACATCTAGCAGTAAATCTGACCTGAGAATGAAGTTACACAGGGCTCAAGAACTTACTGATGGTATGTAACAGAAGCAGAAAAGGGTCAAAAGTGGTCAAAAATAGTTAATGAGTTTGAATTGATACACAGAGAAGGGAAAGGGATTCCTAGATGAGATGGTTTCCACAAACCGGGCTCAGCCTGAGCTATATGTTTTGACATGGAAAATACTTGCATGGATAAGTGGCCTTGCATCAGGCCGACTACATGTTAGTTGCAGACTATATGGTGTTCCAAGCAGCAAGTTTCAGGCAATAACACACGACAGTACATAGATCCACCAGTCATTAAATAATAGGGGCTCTTGAAGGATACTGCAATTAGAAGGAATATAGCATATCTAGAGCCATTCCATTAGGACTTAATCTCAGCATCACAAGGAAAGGAAAGCATTATCACGGCCTCACGGGTGACTGGACAACAGGTTTAACCAACTGACCAGGAACTCACTCATTCACATGTCTTCTCTATTGCAAAGCTTGACTTCAAGAACTGAGGAAACAGTTCGTTATTCGAGCTTGAGGAATGATAACTACTATATTAACATATACATCCTCCATTCTTTATTACTTGACCCGCTTTGACTTTTACACTATTCACCACCCCTCCTTTGACCGTCTTTTGTGAATAATATGTAAGGAAAAATATATTCATGTATGATCTTTTTTGGATTCGTCTCAATAAATACTCTCATAATATATAACTTTTTATAATTTTTTACTTATGGAGAATTTAAGTTATTGATCGTTAAAGTTTTGCATTGGCAAGCGTGATAAAAGAAACAGGTCAAGTAAAAAAGAACAGAGGAAGTATAAATCTTGCAGAAAAGTTTTGCATATTAGTAGATATGAAAGCTATCGTTCATGTAGGAAATCTTCAGAAAAAAATACCAAATGCTCGGAAAACATACGGAGAAGACAAGGCATCCTCAAATCTGTAATTGATGAAGTAAGCCAGAAGTCCTACAATTGTGGCAACATCCAAGCGTACCTTCAAATGAAGTTCAAGATATCAGATAGGTTACCATGCAAGGTAGCCAAAAGCTCTACTATCAAAAAACTTTTATTACTCTTAGGAAACAAATATAAGCAGTTCTCTGCCCCAAAGAAGCTATATAATTCGGAAATCAGATAGATTTCACCATAGTGAATATGGAACAAGTGGACCTTGTTTCAGGCTCTAATTTCACAACTGGCAAGGCAAACCTAGCTTTATACAGAACGAAGGATGCTATCCCTATATCAAATCCACATTGTATACACATATATGATCTTGGGACAGATACTGGTAGAACTAGATCAATATGGAAATAACTGTTGCCAGCTGATAAGCAGTGACCAACTTCATCAGTAAGAAGTTACTCGTAAAGGACAGTGATACAGAAACCTCATGGCACATGCTAACTATGGAGTGCCAACTTCAACAGGAAGAATTGAGAACACTTGCCTAAAGTTTCATCCATATAATTGAATGGTAAAGTACTGAGTACTGACCAATTGATCCTAACAAATATTTATAATATATGAGTTGAGAAACCAAGATTTAACTCATCAATTGCAGGGTAATGTAGAACGAATTTTGTGATGACTGATGAGTACATTATCATAACACAATCAATGAAAGGAAAGGCCCAGGGGTATCCTTACACCAAACAGTAACTTAAGTTAGGACCAAAAATATATTAACTACTTTGCAAAGAAATATATCTATAGAAGAAACTTAAGTATATTACAACGTAACAAAACTTTTAAAATAACCATCATCGTATAAAAGAGAGTCAAAGTAGTGAGTAGCAGAAGTACAAGGAAAATTTTCAATTCATAAACTGCTCTAATATAAGGCCCAACTAATCTGAACTTTCATTATCCATTTATGAAAAGAGAAAATGATATTTGAACTGTTTTACATAAAAAAATGTTTTTTTTTTGGTCAAATGTAGAAAAGGGCAAGTAATAACATCAGAGGCTATCAATGGAGCCAGATCCTAAAGGCACAACTGCACAACTCACAACTTCATGCCAGTCAAATTTTAAAATAATTGATGCAAAGAAGCTTGAAACTACATGTGTATAAGACCTTATTACAAGTTAAAAATGAATTGCATGGTCCTTACCGTGTCCAGTATGCGAAATGATAGCTTTTTGTGAGGAAAAATGACCTGCACAAGAATATCATAAAAATGCTAAGACAGATTGAACAAAGAAACAGAAAGCTAATAAATACCCCATCCATTTCACTTTGACAGTCCTAGTTGATAAAACACATATTAAGAAGAGTTCAATGACCAGTATGTATCAGTTGAATATTGTATTACTACAGAGGGAGATAAAATATTAGGGCAGACATATTAAGACAGAACAACATAAATCAAAATTTAAAATAGATGGAATTTGCACATTGCATGATGAAAAAAACAGTTCATCACTAGCTTATAAATGTTACCGGTAAATCTGGTACTGGAATTTTCTCATAAATCTTTAATTGCAATGAAGAAATCTTCGTATCTCCAGTCTCCTCAGTGTACAGCAAAATCAATTCCTGAAATGCAGGTTCCTAGGATAACAGACACCAGAATAGTATTAATAGGTGATTGACCTATAGTCCTATAGCTCCTATCTACAATTCAGAAATTCAGTTTAAATATTGCATAACAAGAACAGCATAAATTTGGTGGTAGAGAAGCAAGAATGTCAGTATTTCAGACACTACTATTTCAAAGATTAGTAAGATACCTGTATAATTGACCGAGAGAAAATAATAGAAAAGCCAACCCTCAACATTTTCCATACGTTGTTCCCGCAAAATTTTCTTGTAGCAGGTTTCCATATATCATTGAGAGTGATTCTAGATAGTAGCACTGGCCTGTGAAAAACCCTTCAGTTATTTTCATTGTAACCCCCGAAAAAAGCATAAGAACATGAATATAATGAACAAGTGCTTCCTTTATCACACATTCTCGCGGACACAGGGACACTTACGACTGTGAATAGGGAGACTGTAACTTTAGACATACCTTAAGTGAGGTTCAGTAGCAGCAACGTTTTCAGAATCAAACTCAAATGGAACTTCTGGTGTTGGTGGTAGAACTCCAACCCACGTTAGAAACTTCCTCAGTAACCTACTACGAGGTCCTATTGATGATAAGAAGCCTTCATAACGACTCACAGCCTCTTGTGCAGCCAACCAGATAGGCAAGTCCCTGTCTAAATCCTGGTCATGTTTTGGGAAATCGTCCGAGGTTGTATCAGAAATATATGGCTGCTGGAATAGGGAAGTCTCTTCGAACTTGAGCTGGACTCTCTTGATCCAAAGCTGAATATCTTCATTCTCACTGGCTAGTTGAATGGTCTGCAGAAGGAAATTCCACTAATAGACCGTCTAGAAGGAAAAACAATGAAAGATAACACAACAAAGCCACACATAACTTTTCTGTTTAAAATTTCAGTAAACACGCTGTCTTAGAGAATTTAGAAATCTCAAGAAGCATAACACAAGCTACTGCCTTTTGCAGTCACATTGTCATACAACACAACAAGAGATGAAATTGAGAAATTCCTATACTGCGAACTATAGGCAACAATCAAAATCAACAATGGTAATAATGGTGTAACACACTCACACCAACATATAAACAACACATGCACTAACAAAGGTGGGTGGTATTACTCAATGAAGGACTTCAACACCTTAATAGGACTTTTGATGCCTAGTTGGTGATTGGAATCTCCTGACTAGCACCACAACAAGATTTAAAAAATAGCCATATAATTGAACCAAACTCATTCTAGGGACTTTATAGACCTATTAGCAGACTTGTTATGGTTCCAAATTAATTATTATCACCCCTCGAGATACCCCCCACTTCCACTTTTGTTTTAGAAAATTTTCCCAAGATTGGTCCGAAAGCATGGATTATAGCCTTCAAATTTGAAGATATTTTGATTTTTTCCGGACCTGGAAAGGAAAGAGGATAAGGTGTTTCCCATGAATCCCACGGGATCTCGGGAGGCCACTTGGGTGATTAGAACCATCCTATTTGCCTTTTAACTATCAATCTAGTCAATTCAAGGCACTTTGGCTATTGACTTGAGGCCATCAAAGGCCATTACTAGACCTCCTAGTGGTCATATATGGTTCCAAACAATCTTTTATGAGTTCGAGGTGCATCCCCTAACATCACTTGATTTTTCAAAATTGGGTCCTGAAGTCTCCAAAAATGGTCAAATTTCATGTATTACAACCTTCACTTTTGGAGAATTTTTGACTTTTCTAGACTAGAAAGGACATTGACCTAGGTGCTTCCCACGGACCCCATGAGATGCTAGGAGGCCAACTAAGTGATAATTTCCCCTTTAATTATCAATTTAGTCATGCACTCCTACCGTCATTTTTTTATTTTATTTTACTCAAGATCACCACAGGCCGCCTTGATTAATACAAAATTCATTGTTTATCGGTTTGCTTAATTAGCTTGGTTAATTTTCATTAGTCCTCTCTTCACTTATAAGGATAAATGAGATTGAAAGCATTTTTTAATTATCAAATACGATGTGCATACTTTAGTTCTTCCAGAGAACCGAACAAATGAACAATAATGTTAGCGCGAAAATCAAAATATGCACATATAGTTGAAATAATATGCATATTAAGGGAGGGAGATGACTATAAGAGTCTTAAAGAACTATAAATTAGTACAAATGAAAATCGAAGTACCTTTTTAATCCAAAGTCCAACAGTCAGCAGTGGTTTTGATACAAGGCCAAAAATTCCTTGCAAAACCTTTGATTGTAGATAATCAAGCTTTTCGACTATGAGCAAACCTTTCTGCTTTTCAGTACCATAGCCCCGCCTGGAATGCATAATTGTTGTTTATGAATAAAGTTCTAATTCAAACAAAAGCATGCAGAAAAAAAAAAAATCAAAATTTATTCTTTTCCCGTTTTGGTTTAGAGCTTATAGGAAAGACCTATAAGGTTGGTAACAAATTAACAATAAGATACATCCACCACACTCATGTATGGTTCCCGAAATTGTAGCCCAATGTTTTCATTAAGATTGAGAATTAACATTCAATAGGATTGAGATGAATCATGATTTTTGTAACTAGAACTCTATTAATCCTGGAATCTACCACTTGCCACTTTGCCAATGCAGCAGCCTTCTAATCAAAGGTCTTCAGATATGATGCAATAGGTGTCAACAAAAGAGTTTGATGCAACAAGCAAAGTGAAAAAAGGAAGATGTAACTAGAAGACATAAGCTGTGAGAATGTTGACATTGTTGTTGGGCTATAGACTAGAGCAGGAATAATAATGTAATACAAACAAATGAGCAGCCATAGGAGTTATACAAATGGGATAAAAAGACTCAAGAAGGGGACTGTAAGGACAACTAAAGCAATAGTGCCCTGTATATTAGTGTTGCAAAAATATAGGCTTAGCATTAACAAGACAGCTAGATACAATTTGTTCTTTCTTTGATCTGATAAAAGAAGTGGCAGGACTGGCAGCTATTGGATTGGAATGGAAATTGGGAAGTATTGCTAAGTGCCAACCAACACATAGAATTTTAAGCCTGATAGGTTTACTTTAATATAGTTGATCATTTTGTGTTGACGAATTATCTCACTTCAGATGAATCATCTTTACTAAAGTACATTGCCTAAAAATAAATACATCATAGATTTACAAGAGAGCTGAATGAGTCATTATTGGCAACATCTCAACTTTTGATTACAAAGAACTAAATCAAATGTCTTATTTTTTAGTAAAGTGGTAGGTCATGTTTCAAAAAAAAAAAAAAAAAAAGGTGGTAAGCCAATCAATCTCCATCAGAGTATGAGAGAGAGCCCATAAGGCTGCCTATATGTGATAACGGGAAATGATGTAGAAAAGTAATATGCTTTGACAGTTGAAGAGCTTTATTTGAGTATGCATGCAAACATTAATACTGAAATATCACCTGAATATAATTGCTTTGGACTCAGAAGCTCTTTTCCAATCAACATATATTGGCAAAGTGAGAAGATAATCACTGTTCAATGCTGATGTAAGCATCAGATCCCTCACTGATAGCTCTTCAAATTGTGCATCTTGAAGAAGCTTCATGAAAGAGCGCTGGAAACGGGTCGCTGTAGCCACTTCAGAAGTACTGCACAGTAAGTTCATGTTGCCTGAAGGATGGCGTTTATTTCGTTACAAGTAACAAACATACAACTGCAGGAACAGATAATAACCATAATTGATACTCCATTGAAATGACATGAATATTTAACACAAGGATTTCGATAATGACAATCAGAGCCACACATCCGAGCAAGTCTTTCAGTTGCCTTGTGACTTGAATTAAAGGGACATAACCCCTTATTACTTTATTAGTAGCTCAATGTAGCTAGCTCAAATAGAAATAAATGCAAACTATATACTGGATATGTTAGCTAGATCATCATAAATAATAGATATGTTATCATATAATACCTGGAGTTCTTGTCATCATTCTTTGGGATATCACCAAAAATCTGCATCAAGTCCAGCCCTTTTAAGAAAGACAATTGGTTCTCCTCTAAATCTGCGGTGTCATCTCCACTAATCTTCACACTCCTATTCCCTCCACCATTAACGAACTCAATGCCCTCATCAGAATCAGGTTCTCTTTCCCTTTCAAGTCCAAACGTATCAAAATCCTCCTCATGTCTCACAGACTGAGTGGAGAGGTAATCAGCTCGCATTTCCTCCAAAATGCTTTTATGCTCAGCATGAAGAATTGAGTCCAAGCACCTATAAACAAGATAGCAATATCAACATCTACAAGTCATAGTGAAAAGTTGAAAACTAGACAAATTATGGGATTTACGAGCACAATCTCCTCTAATTTCACACATGTTTTTCAGAATTGTGGGAATATCAATCAGGTCAACAAGTATTCACTATAAAAAATAAATACCTTTGTTGGTGAATACACTAACTTAGGCCATCCTGTCACCTAACTTTTACCGAACTGAAATTATTTTTATTGATTAAAATTGATATTTATTGATTGAAACTTGTGTTTACTTCAGTAATTCACTACTGTTCTTCACTTCTTTGCTATATGCAATTACTGATTGAAACTAATTATTACCTATTAAAACTTTTTTTTTTTTTTTTTTTGTAGAAACTTAATATAGGAGAATTGCAGCTTAGACTCCATTATGTTTACCTTATTCAGATAAGCTATAATAAGTTCCTTACCCAACTACGGAGTAAAATTAGTTTTCGCGTAATAAGTTTTGATAAGTTCAGATAAGTAAAAATCAGGAAACACATACACTTCTTCCAAATGAAATGATCCAATTGTCCGTGCTTCTCATCATTCAATGTGTAAAATCATTCCATTAATATATCTTACAATCATAGAAAACATACAATCAAGCAAAAATTATAGCTAGAAAAATCATGAAAAGGCAATTAAACAACTCCATATAATCTAATAAAAAATGCTTACGAAGAGAGGAGGACGAAATGGGAAACAATAGAATCATCATCATTATCGACACCGCCATCGCTGCCACCTTGATTATCACGGAGGAAAGAGAGGAGAGCATCATGAAGTTGGGATTTTGAAACTGGGATATATTTTTGCCTTGAAACTTGAATTTTTGAAATACCCTTTTTTGTATAATTATTACCCTCATCATTCATCTTCTTCTTGTCGTTGTTTTTGGGGTTGGAAATTGGAGAAGGTTGAGATTGAAGCTTGGATTGAGACTCAGGTGCAGTAGAAGAAGCAGAAGCAGAAACAGAAGCAGGGGAAATGCAACAGTTGAAGGTGGAAGAAGATGATGAAAGAGAAGTGGGGTTAAACATAAGATGACATGAAGAAGTTGTTAATGGTGAAATTGAAAGTGAAAGAATCTGCATAATTTCAATTTTGGAATGGAGTATGAAGAAGAAGAGAAGGGTGAATGACTGAGTGTTTCACATTTTCTGTCACTTCTCTACAGTTTTCCTATCTCTCTCACTTTCAGCTGCCAACGGGGGCCTCTCATTGGAATGCCACTCTTGTTGTAGTCTTGTAGAGTTGTATGTTTTTGTTTGGGGTAGCTTGTAAGATTTTCGATTTGGAAAAATTGACCCGACTTTAATTTAAAATGGAATATACTTCTCATTTACTTGTAGGAAGTATCAATTTTTGATCAATTGAAATGGAAATGCTATTATATTAGCAATATTTGAATACAGGAGGTGATGGGGAATTTAAGATAAAATAAAAAAAAAAAAACTTACTAAATCAGTATCTCTCGTAAGGTTAAACCAGTACAGCTTCACAGGAGAGTAAAGGAGGAGGTAAGGGAATTGGTGGAGCTTGAAATCGTGACTTTAAAATCATAAGTTGAATTCGCATTATGGTGAGCTAGTGAGGAGTTAACTATCCCACATTATTAACACTAGTAGTAGAAGCAACACTAGTTGTTTATTGTTTTGTAGGATTATTAACTTCATTAACTTAGCTTACCATCTTTGTTTATGGCTAATTGTAATTGCTTTTATGAATTGGTTGAATACATTCATGCTCTTCTTTCACCTTTCTCATCTCTCTATTTATAATGTCTAATAGATGAATAAATTTATTTTTTATTCTTAACAAAGTAAATGATAAGAAAATTAAAATGAAGGTGATGATAATGCTTGGTCAAGACAAGTTTAAATTGCATGTAACCTTGTCCTAATCAATTCTAAAATAGGTGACTCACCACCTTAATATAGCTCAAACCAAACCTGATCTTAACCTTTTTACTACGCACTTGGATTTAACAAAAATGAAATATTGAAATTGATTTTTACTAATAGTGGTTGGTTTGTAATTACATAGTGATAAGATATTTATTAATATCTTTGTTAATATTATATCTTATTCATAATTACTAGTGTTTAGGTTATGAAATATATTATAATTTTTTTTAAAGGAAATATTATAACTTTGTATAATGTAAAGATGTGAATGAGAAAGGTTGAGATGTTTAATTGATCCAATTTGACACATATACATGTAGTACATGTTTTTGGTTTATGAAATCAAATTGTCAAATTAATAAGAAAACAATACTAATGATCTATAACCCATAAGTTGATAATGAATTAATGATAATAGTAGTAAATTAATTAACAATTTCTATTGTACAACCGGTTGTACCATGTGCAAGACTATTTTTTTTTATATACATTCAATTGAAAGATATCTCAAACAAAACGTAAACCAATAAATACCTTTGATTTTACGGCTATTACCATGCACACATTACATTCGTGTTTAATTTTTGAAATTAAAAAACCATTGCCCTCTATAATTGTCAAAATTTTACTTCATAATTACAATTGACTTCTTCATTCTAAGAAAAACCTTCTTACCTCCCCTGTATACTCCAATAGTCCAATCCTTCCAAATTGTTGCATATTTTCACGTACAATGCATAATGTTTCGTATATTTTATGCGTAATTTTGTCTAAACATTCAAGTTCCATACTTGAAACTTTAATGGAAAAACACTAGAATTAGAATTGCAAATCATGGGTAAATTATGTGAAGCTCTCAGACCCATCTTCAGAAAGAACCCAGCTCCTTCAGACCCTTCATTTTACTTGAATTTGCTTCAACTGTGTATTGATGCAAAAGCAGGAATAGAAGGCCGTTTGATACATAAGTATCTTTTCCTTAATGGGATTGACTCAAATGTGGCTTTGAATAACAAAATGATCATATTCTATGCCAAAATTGGTGACATGAGGGATGCACGTAAGGTGTTTGATAAAATGCCTGAAAGAAATATTGTATCTTGGACTGCTTTGGTATCTGGGTACTCCCAAAATGGGTTCTTTAAGGATGCCCTTATGGTTTTTGAGAGTATGCATTGTTCAGGTGTGAAAGGTAATCAGTTTACGTTTGGTAGTGCATTGAGGGCATGTACCAAGTTGATGTGTTTGAGAAGTGGGAAGCAAATTCAAGGGTGTTTGCAGAAGAGTAGGTTTGCTGGGAATTTGTTTGTACAGAGTGCATTGGTTGACCTGCATTCGAAGTGTGGGCGTATCGAGGACGCGAGTATTGTCTTTCAGATGATGTCTGAGAGGGATTTGGTCTGTTGGAATGCAATGATTGGTGGTTTTGCAGTTCAAGGCTATGTAAATGATGCATTTCGAATGTTCCGGTCTATGATGAAAGAAGGTGAGGTGTTTAATCTTGTTTAGAGTATCAATTAGTTTTTGATTGGCAACTATTAAATATGATATGTTTCTGCCCTTGAAATTACTAGGTGAAATACCTGATTGCTTTACTTTTGGGAGCTTATTGAATGTATGTGCTCAAGGTAATAATCTTTCCAGAGTTTTCCAAATACATGGGCTTATTGTACAACATGGCTTCGGATTACATGAACTGCTGAGTAGACTGCTAATAGAGGCGTATGCAAATTGTGGAAGTACAAAGTATGCCTACTCTGTATTTAGGAGTATGATGGTAAAGGATCTAGTGTCTTACACTGCTATGATTGCTGGCTTTGCACATGACAGTGATCATCATATTGATGCTTTGAATCTCTTCGGTGAAGTATACCACAGTGGCATGATGCTAGATGGTTTTCTCCTCTGTACCATGTTTAGTGTGTGTTCTAATTCTTCTTTGTTGAACTTTGGTAGACAAATTCATGCTCTTGCACTTAAATATGTTCCTACTCAAGACGTGGTTATGGGCAATGCCCTTATCGATATGTATGCCAAATGTGGGGAGCTTAAGGAAGCCATTCGTGCTTTTGATCAAATGGAAGAAAAGAATGTCATTTCATGGTCATCTTTGATTGACGGATATGCCAAGCATGGCTATGGACATGAGGCAATGTCATTGTATAGTAAGATGGAATATGAGGGTCTCAAGCCGAATGATGTTACATTCTTGTCTCTTCTAGTTGCTTGTAGTCATGCAGGGTTAATTAGGGAAGGTTGGGAATGCTTTAATAATATGGTCGTCAATCATAACATTGCTCCAACTGAAAAACACTATTCATGCATGATAGATTTGCTTGCACGAGGTGGTCAATTAGAGGAAGCTTTTTTTATAATGCAAAAGATGAATATTCAGCCAAATGAATTGCATTGGGGAGCTATACTTGGTGCTTCTAATGTCCATGGAGATATTTCTTTTGGCAAGTTAGCTGCAAAACACCTTTCCAATTTGGATACCAAAAATTCTTCTACTTATGTTGCTTTGGCTAATATATATGCTGCATCCGGGTTGTGGAATGATTCTTGGGGTACACATAAATTGATGGAGGAAAATAAACTGAAGAAGAATCCTGGTTACAGCCTTGACTTTTCCCAAAAGAAGGATCTATAGTGGTTAACTGGTGAAAACAAACAGAACTTGCATATGTCAACGATGAGCTTATGATCAAGAACCGGGCAACACTTATGAATCTTTGGTTCAAATGTAAGATCATGCTTTCGCACGGATAGCATTTGCATTTGCCAGATCGAGGTGCTTGCTCTATCTTCTCAATATTGTTTTCCCATTGCATTACCCTTCCTTTGAGCCCTGTCTCAGAGTGTTATGTTTTTATTTTAAATTTAAGGCATTTGAGTCTATTTATCATTATTGGAAGATGGAAATTATGAAATCCATCTTTTTTTTGAACTCAGGACATCATACTGAGGAGTAATGAATTGAGGAGCTAAATATGGCTGACATGGGAGGACAATATTAATCTCACCTTCGATATATACCAAAGGTAATATCCAGCCTTCCTTGTTTTTTCTGATTGAGTAAAAGCTCATATATGCATGACAAAAAAAATATAGTCGACATTTTTATTGTTGCAAATTTTGACATCAAACAGCATATTTTTATTGTCTGGAGCTGGACGAAACTTGACATCAAACAGCATATTTAGGTCGATAAGAGAAAACTGTGGCCGAAAGGTTCCTTTGTTGCCTCTGCATCCAATCCAATTTCCTCTCTTTGAATAAAAGCAGAAGAGTTCTGGCAGTTTCATTATGTTAGTGGGAAAATCAAGAGATTGTGTCCCATATTCCTCCAAAAACTCAGTTTTTTTTTCCCTTAATCATACCCTATGATGGCTGCTCTTTGTCTTTTGGGTCATAGGAAGGCCAACACAAACAAAATTTATTCCACTACAGTAAGGCATGACTTTTAATACCTTAATATCAACTACATAACTCTCTGGATAGACAAATACCCTTAATGGCCTTAGGTAAGTAAGCTTGCAAAATTAAAATTTCAGACAAGGATCAGCTAGCTGCAAGCCAACATGGCAACGAGCAGTTTTGTTGGCCTCACAGCAGACATAGGCATTTTTGGACCTTTCCCTAGTGATCAGCTCATGGCATTGAACTGCATAATAGTTGTGGGCTGAAATCATCTGTCCTTTGAAAGCATCAATATGACAATTTTAGAGTCTCTCTTAAGGATATTTGGCTTAATTCCTGGGTTCCAACTTCCAACATCCTACAGGTTTATACTGTACCTTGGATGGCATTCAAGAGTCGGCCTTTAACAAAAAAGCCAACCCACACTGAGTGACAAAGCTTGAATTAAGGCTCCTATTGTCGGCAGAACCATCCAGGTTAAGCTTCCTACAACCAGGGCTTGGAGGTTGAGTTGTGTAGCTGATAATACGAAGAGTCTGTGCCATGTGTGTTCATCTTTGTCATATGCTAAGTGGAAGCTGCTGTGCATGCTTTGGACTTTGGCTAGCTGTATGGTGCTTGTTGATCAAAACCGCTGGAATTAATAGCAGATCAGTGGCATAATTGCTCACATCAATTCAATTACATTGTTACTATTTATTCCGCTGTTGCTTGGTCAGACAGGAAGGTTATATGATACGAAGTATAATTCTAGCTATTATGCTTCTGGAGCCCTATGTAATATTCATGTTTCATTTTTATGGATCAAATTCAAGAATGTTGCAGTGCTTGAGGATTAAGCCATGTTAAGATGTAAGTGTTATGGTAAATGATTTGGAGTATAGATGGGTAAATAATATGCTATAATTCTTTTGTATAATTCTTATAGAACATTTATTCTTTATAAAAGTGGTACAGTTAATCTACGTTAAAAGTGAACTTATAGATGCTAATTTGGACAAAAGTGAATTTAGGGCTTTTATCTACAAACAATAATCACTTTTGATTGTCATTTTATCTTGTTAATCCATTATAAGTCTATTATTGTCATTTTATCTTGTTAAGCCATTATAGAATTTTCTTATTGTAAATAGAAAGAACTGATCAAATTACATTTTGAAAATATCCCTTAAGTCTAAGAATAGCATACAAGTAGTTTTGAATAATTGAAAGTCCAGATTAATTTGAGTTTTTATTTTTTTTCTATGTAAGCTCATTAAATTATTGTCAACTTCTATTGAATTAAAACCTCGTCCCCTTTTTTCATTTGTATATATGCCCAATTGTTAAAAATAATACAGCGTGACAATTGAGCCGTTAAAATTGAAGTCAAGTTCAGCTAATTTCAGATCATGTGATGATTTGTGCTAAAACAATTTCCACTTGAGTATATTTCAGATCATGTATCGTATTTCAAATCAAACAAGTTAGTTTTATCATATTTAAAATATAATATCAATTCCATCTCCAAAAGTGATTTAAGAAAATCTTGTTCAACTCTTGTTGTTGGCCAACCTCTTGCATCATTTGTAAATTTCACCTAAGAACTCTTTGTTTAATCCAATTCCAAATCAAAAATTACCTAAATTTCTACACCTTTGTGGGCCAATGGCAGGAGTTTATTTACCTAAACCAATACCCAAAAAAAAAGAAAAAAAAAAGGAAAAAAAAAGTGGGGTTTTCTTTGTCATTTGTGGTTACTCGTTGGTAGCACTCTCTCTCCGATTTCCTTATCCATTGCTCCTTTCTTCTTCCCACTCAAACTTCTCTGCAACTTTATCTATGAAAACCCACCGCCATTAATAGATTTTGAAGAACAACGAAGAAGAAGAAGATGACATGTTTATTGCCGCAATTCAAATGTCAACCTGACACTTTCTCTATTACCTCCATTCTTCATCCTCCTTCTGCTTCTTCTGCACCTTCCCTCTGTATGTTTTTCATCCTTTTTAATTATCATGTTTTTAACTTTAAAAAGGTTTAATTTTGATTACCCTTTACAATTTTATTGCCTAAAGTTTTAAACTTTTTGATTAGATTTTACTAATTCTTGTATACTTTTATGCTGATTAATGTGTAATTTGATTAATTTGTTTATTACCCATTTGAAGCATGTATTGAATTTTAGTACTAGAATTATCTTAATTTCAATTTTGCTCGATTTTCTGTCTTTTTTATTGTTCTGAGGTCAATGTGATGAGGGTATAGAGTTAAGAAGTTGTGATTTTGATTGTTATTATGTGAATATTGGCAGTGAGAAATAGAGATTCGGTCTGTTTTCGCACACAATGTGCGGTGTCTACTCCACCAGCACCAACAGCAGCAGCAGAAACTGCTGTATTTGATGTTGAGAAGCTGCGCTTATCTTATGCTGAATCTAATTCCAATTCACTTTCTGCATATGCACATGCCAATTTTTCGAGCACTTTGGGCTCTCCAGCTGAGGTCAGAACTCATTAATCTTTGCATTATTGTGTGTTTGAATGATGGGATTTCGAGGGAAGGCGAGGGAAGGGAGATTCCAGGGATGTGAGGATCTATTTTATCGATTGTTTCGATATACATTGGTGTAGTCTGTAGGGCAGGTAATTTAAGGTAATGTGGGATCATATTTAGAAAATGTGAGTAAGATCCTCGCGTCCCCTTTCCTTCCATTGGTAATTGTTTTGCAAACATAGTGTTGATCATGCTCTAGTTTTTTCTAGTTATACCTAACTAATATGCAATTTTTGGCTATAATGGTCTACATCAGGTCATTATGTTTCTTTTCTTATCTTTGGTTGCATTTACTTGCTATATTGTGTTATTTGGATTGTTGTTGTTGTTTTTTTTTTTTTTTTTTTTTTTTTTTTTTTTTTTTTTTTTTTTTGTAATAAATAAAAGGGAATTGGAAGGTATGATGAATGTTGAGGGTTGTATGCATATTGATGAGGTTTAGGCATGCTCACTAATGTGCAAACTGTATCATTTCATTCAACTGATGAGTTTTTAGATCCACAAGTAGACTGAAAACCTTTTGATTTTGGGGCAATATGACACTCTGACTCCTTCTGAGGGACAAGTGTCATACATCTTATGATCACATCCGAGTGCCTGAGTATCCGGCATGGAGACTTTGGATTAGAATAACAGCCCAGGTGTAGTGTGCAACAATTCAAGATATGGGTAACGATAACTTAATGTATTGTAAAAAAATTTCTTCCCTCCACATGTGGCTTTAGGAATCACAGTAAATGGAATGTTATTACTGCTGTTTGTATTGCTTTTGTAATGAAGGTGAAGCAATGTGCTCTATCAAAAAGCCCCTCATTTTCTGGAGGTTTTTATTTTATTTTATTTTTATTTTTCCCCTCGTAAAGAAATGAAACCTATACATATGCATCTTTAACTAGTAAACCATTTTCTGTATTCATCGTCAGGCAAAGTATGATACTGCATTGGCAGCTAAGGTACTGATTGAAAATGAAGAAGCTGTTATTGCCGCCGCTGCTGCTGAAGCAGTTACCTTGGCAAGGGCAGCAGCCAAATTTGCAAAGGATGCCGCACAAATGGCTGTTAACAGTCAACCAAAGAAACCAGAGTCTAAGCCTGAAGGTCAATCACTTCATTTTAATGGTGCTCAACTTTTAGAAAGTGAACAACTATGTAATGTCAGAAACTTTGAGGGTGCTGGCACTTCTCTTAGAGAAAGTGACCTCATGGAGCACCCTGTTTCTGAACCTGCTGACATTGAGCCAACAAGTGAGGAGCTTCAACTCCTAGAAGCAGAACTTGTTGAGAGCATTGCTGTTAGGTCAACACGCCAAGGAGAGAGAAAGGCCAGGAGAGATAAGGCTGCAGAGAAGGCTGCATCTAATGTTGTTTCTGTCAAGGTGGGGAATGGCCGCAGAAAGCGCACATCCGTGCAGGAAGTGGACTATTCTGATCCATTGCGTTACATAAGAGGCACTGGCTCCTCTAAGCTTCTTACATCTTCTGAAGAGCTGGAGTTGTCAGCAGGAATTCAGGTATGTCTAATCTTTTTGTTATATGAATGTGGTCTATATGACCAAATGTCATGCGTATGAGCTAGTAAAATTTCTTCTCTTGAGAGTTCATATGAGGAAATGGAATATTATTGTCAGAGCAGGTTAAGAAAATTATCAGTTTTGTTCAATTTTTTTAGGCATTCTTTCATTGATCTCATATAGCAGGTGATCCTTAAAACATTATTATATCACAGAACATACCAGGAAAATGCTTAAGATGTGCTTATGCTTATCTTAAGAATATGCTGTCCTGTGTAGGAAGCATATGTCTTCCATGCTTTCATGTTTGAACGAAATCTGAGGGCCCTTTGATAATATCCTTGAATATTGGTCCTTTTTTTTTGTAAAGGCATATAACATAAAAATAATAGTAAAAATCAAAAACCGAAGTTGAAAATCATCCATAATATGCAGTTCTTAAGAGATCCAAATCATTAAATGAACCCTCCTCAAATGTTCAAATTTTCGCATGTGAGATTATGGATTATGTCTTTCAGTACCTCCATTCCTTTCTGGCTGTTGCACTTTTGCTAACTTATGCTTTTTTCCTATTTTGGCAAACCTTTTTTACTTGAACTCCACTTACAAGATTTACAACTCTCTTTTTCTTACAGAAACCTCACAACACATCTCTCATTTTGTACATTCCCCACTTTCGACAATATGCACTCTTTTCTACTTTTTTGGTTTCTGTTGCTACTATATAACTCTAATTATCATTTAGGAAATGAGGTATTGTTACATATTTGGGATCCTTTGTGGTTTTGGCCTCTTGATAATTGTCTTGTCAATTGTTGTTGACGGCTGTCAGCTGGCCCTATATAAAGTCCTTGTAGTGAATAAATAGCAGATAATAAAAATCTAGTTTGCGTGAGCAAAATGTATCTGTGTAGAAATATCGTATTCCTACAAAACTCAAGGATGTATCCAATTTAAATTTCTTTGGTCCTCTGTTAATGACCTAAGTTAATGTATAGATTTGAGTTGAGAGTTTGTATCCAAAGTCAACATCGATGAGTTTCCAGCACATGATATTGCTTGGCTCTTGTGTTTGGCTATATAAACTGACATCAGCAGTTATCGACTATTTCAGGATTTGCTCAAACTAGAAAGGTTGCATAAAGAACTGATAGAAAAATTTGGGGAGGAGCCATCATTTATGCAGTGGGCTGCTGCAGCAGGTGTTGATCAGAGGACTTTGAGGAAGCGTCTAAACCATGGCAGATTTTGTAAAGATAAAATGATTAAAAGCAACGTAAGGCTTGTGATATCAATTGCCAAAAATTATCAAGGATCTGGAATGAATCTTCAAGATCTTGTTCAGGTTTATGGCCTTTCTGCCCTCTTGTCCACCTACATTGACCTATAATTTGCAAGATTGTTTCTTGTTATTCTCAACTTGTTATTGCATGTGACCTATGAAAGTAAATTTATTGACTTGCAGGAAGGATGTAGAGGCCTTGTTAGAGGTGCAGAAAAGTTTGATGCCTCCAAAGGGTTTAAGTTCTCAACGTATGCTCACTGGTGGATAAAACAGGCAGTTCGAAAATCTCTTTCTGATCAGTCAAGGACAATCCGCCTTCCAGTAAGTGCTCTTTACATCCCTTTCCCTTATTGATCGAAATATCTGGTTGCAGTCTCCTAGACATGAATTTGATCATTATATAATTATATGCTTGGTATACACATCGAAATGAATCTAAGACCCGTAAGTTTTTTTTTTCCTCGTATGTAACAATCAGACCTTTGTCGGGGGGGGGGGGGGGTGACTAGTGTTTCATTGTACAAGGGATGAAGGGGGCTTACGTTAACATGACTCTGAATTATCATTTTTGTCTCGCATATATTGTTTTACGAGGCCGTAAGTGTTTTTTCATGTTTTGATTGTAAATGCAGTTTCACATGGTTGAGGCAACTTATAGAGTAAAAGAAGCTAGGAAACAGCTGTATAGTGAAAATGGAAAACAACCTGAAAATGAGGCAGTTGCAGAGGCTGCAGGGCTTTCAATGAAGAGGCTAAATGCAGTGCTAATGACTCCTAAGGCTCCTAGGTCTTTAGACCAGAAAATTGGTTTCAATATGAATCTTAAACCTTCGGTATGCATCTTTTCTCCATCTTTCTTCTATCCCATGTAATTCAACTCTTTTATTTCATTCATGGCTTCAAGTCCTGACTCCTTGTGGATTGCCCTCCAGGAAGTAATTGCAGACCCTGAAGCAGAAACTTCTGAGGATTTGTTGACTAAGCAGTTCATGAGGCAAGATCTCGAGAAGGTCTTGGACACATTGACTCCAAGAGAAAAGCAGGTGGTAAGGTGGAGATTTGGATTGGAAGATGGAAGAATGAAGACACTACAAGAGATTGGTGAGCTGATGAGTGTCAGTAGGGAAAGGATTAGACAAATTGAGTCGTCTGCATTTAGGAAGCTTCAGAATAAGAAGAGAACAAAAAATTTGCAACAATACATGTTCTTATAAGATCCAAGAAGCTGAAGTTTACATTCAAAATCTCTGCCACTGTATGTTACATCTTGTTTTTATTTTCTCATTCACGCTTAATTGAGTTAGAGAGCCCTTATTTCCTTTTTCTCATTTTCTATATTAGGGAGGAAAAAAGGGGGGTAGTGGTAATGATGTATGTGGCAAATTGGGGAACTACAATGTTCATATATGGTACAAAGGTCATTTTCTGCCCCAATTGTGGAAGTGTAGCAGATTTGATACTGAATTTAGGGCTAAACAAAGGAATGATACATGTAACAAGGACTTTATCTGAAACAATCATTCATTGAGGTGTATCAAATGTGTACATTTACTTGTGAAATACTCAAATTGAGGCATTGAGCCAATGCAATATCTCAGTGTAGCTCTTTTTCATTGATATTTCAAAATTGAGTTGTGTAATATAACTCAAAATTCCAAAATTGAATATTCAGCTATTGATTTAACCTAAATATTGGATGCCTAATAAAGATTCATAACCACCTTCTAATTAACATGAAATTGATAAAAAAAAATGTTGAATTAGTAATAGGGTTTTAAAATGTTAGAACACTTTCTTAAATTATCTTCGAATTATTAACCTTTTGTGTCAAGATGAAGGTGAGAAGGGAAGCACATCCTTTCATTACTAATATTCTCTTAATGCACTCAATTAACCCTAACGAGTCTAGGAGAACAAAGACACTTTTCATGAATTTGTAACATACGCCAATGTTCATACTTCATAGTTAGGACTTAGGATTGGGCAAAACTCATGAAAAGACCATCCTCACTCACAAAGTCACAACTCACAAGCATTGAATTTCACAATTTCGAGGAAAGAGTTACTAAAGAGGACATATGTCAAAAACGCGTAAATCCTATCTCACAATTAATACTTCAAAGCGCGTAAATCATATCCTATCCTTCAACGGTCCACTTATTGACTTTAAGTCAAAGTTGAAAATTAAAATCTCCATTATTGCAAGAGATATCAATTCAATAAAATGTGATATCGACATTATTACACAGATATCAATAATTCTGTAACGGCCTCTACAATTATACACGGCGTTTCATAAAATTGAGTACAAATATACCTCTATACATTGTACTTTGCCCTCATTACATGTCAGAATATTGTGCCCAAATAGATAGGAGAGCAATCAAACCCCAAAGGAGGGAAAACTGAGAAAGAAGAAGAAGAACAACTCATCCTACAGTAGAGAGAGAAAGTGAAGAGAGAGAAACCAATGAAGAAGCCAAAAAGCAGTGCAGGAAGTGGGACTCCTCAATCCGAGTCAAACTCACTGACTCATTCTCACTCACTCACTGAGTCTCACCCTTCTCAAAACGACGAGTTTAAGGACTTACCCTCCTCATCCACCCCCAATACGCAGCGTATTAAAGCAGAGGATGAGGTAGAGAGAGAAAATGTCATAGATGTTGATGGGGGTGAGGAGAGAGAAGATGAAGAAGACGATTACGAAGAGGAGGATGACGAAGAAGATGATGATGAAGATGAAGGGTATGAGGAAGAAGGTGAAGGAGGAGCAGAGGAGAGAGAAAGAGGTGAAAATGGAGATGGTGTTGATGGTTCGATTGAAGGGAAAACGAGTGCAGAAAGGAGAAAGCTTGCTGAAGGGTTTTATGAGGTTGAATTTATTCGTCGAAAGAGGATTTGTAAGGTGATAATTTTGAATTCCCAATTTTGATTTTGATTTTTAGGGCTTTTTGATTTTTGTTTGTCTAATTTTGTTCTTGTTTTTGATTAGGGGGAGTGTCAATATTTGATCAAATGGTGCGTATTTTCTCCTTTTCTTTTTCGTCTGTTATTTATAATTTGTTGTGTATTGGGTGTTACAGAGGACACTGATATAGACGGGATTTAATCCGAGGTCATTCTGTTTGTTCCGCGTTTTTTTTATTAAGGATTGGCTTATGGATTATGATTGAGAGACATTGGTTATTGTTATGTGGAGATATGATTTTAATTTCTTGTGATAGACTGTTGTAGGTGTAGGAATTATGATTTGGGTTGTAGTGATTGAAATTGAGAGAATTATCATTTTAATTTTTAACCTAGTTGATTTAAATGTGAAATTATCTGAAATTGGGGGAACATTCAATATAATTGTAGTTGATTTGGTTCAATGAAGATTAGCTGAAATTTCTATTTGTTAAAATTTGTGCTTGATTTAGGCGGGGTTGGCCAGAGAGTGCGAACACTTGGGAGCCCGTTGCTCATCTTCAAACTTGTCCTGATGTTGTGGAAGCTTATGAAGAGAGGTTTTTGCTTGCTCTTATCTACATTATAAGTTCATGTTCTGAGCCATTTCTAGGTGTTGGATTTTTTTGCTTATGTAGTGAGTACTAATACATAAAAACATTTTTTCTGCTGACTGTAGCTTGCGTTCTGGCTCAAAGAAGAGTTCTCGAAAGAGAAGACGCAAATTTACTCAACCAAAGAAGAAAATGCAATATACTTATGGTGCTTCCAAGAGTAAGTTAACACCCGTTAGGATATCACTTAGCAATGAACATCAACGCTCTGCTGCTTTAGACAACTCAGTTCAGGCCCATTCTCAACCTGGCATGGTTGACGTTGTTGTAGAGAATGATGAGGCAATGAGGAGACCTAGAGCAGCCAAGAGT
This sequence comes from Chenopodium album, assembly GCF_948465745.1. Classification (NCBI taxonomy): domain Eukaryota; kingdom Viridiplantae; phylum Streptophyta; class Magnoliopsida; order Caryophyllales; family Amaranthaceae; genus Chenopodium; species Chenopodium album. Next base: position 71,324,238 of record NC_137840.1, read on the forward strand.
GTTGATTACAAGGGCTCTGAGACTGTATCTCCACATGTTGCTAGCAATGAAAAACAAAACACCGACCAATTATATGGTCAAAGTTCAAGCGGAAAGAATATGGATGTACATTTTCCGCAGCCTATGACTGTTGAAGGAGATGGTTTAACAAATAGTCAATCCAATGCAAACAGTGTGGAAGTAGGCGAAAGCAATTTACGTCGAGGTGCAAAGCGAAGGAAATCTGGTTCTGTAAGAAGGTTTCCACAGGATACTTCGTCACTCAATATTGATTACTTTGCAAATGCAGCAATTGGGAATATTAGCTCTTGTGATAGAGCTGAAGAGCTTATGTTAGCAAATTCTGATGCCTACCGCAAGAAGAAATTTGACAGCTCAAGGAGTTCCTCTGTTATTACAAGGCTCATCAAGCCAATAAGCTTTACAGCATCGGTGACGAACAACATTCAGGATGTTTCTGTAACCTTTGTGGCAATGAGGTATGCTAAGCCTTCTTCCTAGTTACGTATTATTGTGCAAAGGATTATTGTGCTTTGAATGTTATCATGTCTGAAGATCTTCATGTTAGTGTCATATTTTCAGATACTAGCCAAAGTTAAAATTTCTTGGTTGATTGAGTAAATTCCCTAATTACAATCATTTGTCCTATGTCCTCCATATAAACATCATCTCTGTTTTCACTGTAAAGAGCTTGTGTAGTATCATTGAAGTACAATTGCGTGGTTTTTATCAACATGGGGACAAAGCTAAAGGGGTGGGAGGGTGCAGAAGGGTGCAGGAAGGAAAATAGCCAAAATTGTATGAGACATCTGATATGAGGTTGAGTTTGAATTACATTTCTGAAAAAGGATATTGTTAGAGCTTCTAGTTAAAAGGTGATGTTTGAAGCCCAGTTAGAAAAAATGCTATAACAAACATCATTTTGGAAAGTTGATTTCGGTAAACTTTACTTTGGCTTCAATATATACTAAAATTTCAATCTGTTTAATCAACTTGAGTTTCGATTTTTTTTCATTTTATGGCTGACATATGTTTGACATAGTTTGATGATAATTCAAAACTAAGATATGTGCCTCTATTTTTTAGCCTCCTTAGATTAATCTTTATGTATGTTGTGGTTTGGGTGAATCCTCTTGGTGTAAACCTTGATATTGGCACTTCGATGTGCTGGGAAGTTGAGGTACCCCTGTTTTTTGGGCCATATTTATTTTGATGTCATGCTTTGAAGTTCATTCTACATGAAATGTAAATTCAGATAACTTCCCTAACTTCCTTTTCCCTTTCTCTCGCTGGGGTGTGAATTTGATAGCTTGAGAATTAGATAAGGTAGATTATCTTTGTGATGTTTCCGGGGGGAGGGGGGGGGGGGGAGGGAGTGGAAATTTGGGATGACTGAGGTCTTCTTAAAAGGTAAAACAAATGTATATTGATATGTTTTGAGTAGTTTAGTTTGTTAGAGGGATGTTGAAAAAAGGAATGTTTATATAATGTACTTGGTTCACGATCATGGGAATAGCAAACAGCTAATTGGATTCTAATTTTCAAATTGGGTAAAGATCTCCTTTATGATTTACTGTGGTAATACCCTGATTCTTATATATTGAAAGGGTCAGCTGCTTGCAATTATTAGTCAACCAGCAGTGATGAAGGAATGTGGGGAGGTTAAAAGATTCTGGTGAGAGAGGCTAACTTTAGTATTATAATTCATAAGCGGACTTGATGAAGGAATGAGGGGAAATGAACCAATTCTGAAGAGAGAGGCCAGCTGTTTCTGTTAATTTAACTCCATTTACTCTTTTGAAAGAGCCAGACATTATTGATTCAGCAAACCTTTTTCTAGACTGCATACTTGTCAAAAGATGTAACTAAAAAAACTCGTCACATTTAGTAGTTACAGCTTCCAATTAGTATAGAGAGAAAAATCAATTAAGTAAAATTTTCTGAGGTCATTTTTGTTGCTGGATCACATCCCTCTCTTCTGACCTCTTAAAGCTTTATATTTTACCTAGTACTGTGCTTTGGGTTTGGCTCAAATCATCATTTCTATTATCATGAGGACACCCACTTGCTATTTGCTAAGTTTAATATTTTCAAAATGCCTTCGATTTTCCTGATTTTCTTTGCATTTCATACTCACGCATAGTGGTTTGTTAATTGGTCCTTTGTTTTGATCATACATGTTCCCTTCAAACTCAATGTTATTCTTGATAAGCTACTGAAACTAGTATAATGTCCCTATGAATGTAGCAACCAACAGATGCATTTTTTTTTTACATTGGTCCTGCACTGTCTTTCTTGGTTTCTGCACTTGTCTGGAATCTTTTGTTATGGTTTGTGGTTTAGTCTTATCTTAATAATACTTTTGCAGTTGCAGACATGTATATTTTCTCCTGTAATTCTTTGTGATGCTCACTAATTTGTGTTTTTTTAAGCAATTACAATTTTTACGGCTGTGCTTGATTATTTTAGGCGTCTGTGTGTTATTGCTGTTATATATATATATAAAGATTTGGCTGCAGCCTTGTTTGTTGTTACAAGCAGTTGCTGCAAAAATCCTTCTCCTTGCATCAACTAGAAAGCTTTGGACTGTGAACACTGCTGGTATATGATGCATCTTGTTTACTAGTATTTGCTTTCATATAGGAGCCCTGAACCACCAGTCTTATTCATTGGAGTTCTATCCTAAGTTCCAGCTTTGATAAAATCCATCCTTAGTGAATTGTGGTGTCCTGTTTAAATTTTTTGTCCAGCAATGAGCTGGACTGCCAGATATGGTGTGTCAATTATCTGACCTTCGATTGAGTTATTCACTGTGTTGTCATAGCCTCATTATAGAACACTCACATTTTATGTACTCCATATATAAACTGCGCTATATGTTGAAATAAATATCTTTAGTTGTGAGATCTCAGTAGTAACATGCATGGTGATGAGCTGTTACAAGGAAATAATTCCTTTTTAGAAGAGTTGTAGAGTATTTGAAAATGATGTGGCCTGACAGTTTTGTAGATTATGGTTCTATGTGATGTTCTTAGTGACATTTGTTTCATACAATGAGTCTTCTGTATTGTTTCTGTCTTCTAGGTCTGATGGAAAGGAAGTTATGGTCGATAACAAGTATCTGAAGGCAAACAACCCCCTTCTGGTAATATTCTCAGTTTTTATAGTGATATATTGATGTTCACTAAACTACTTAAAGGTGGCTATAGTATCTCACATTTCCCTCTTTGGTGTGGTTACAGTTGATCAATTATTATGAACAGTGTCTCCGGTATAGTCCAAATTGAAGTCGATTAATTTCTAAGAGCATCTCTGGTACAGTGGATCATTATCGAAGAAAATCATCTTCCACAACTTTTGCCATTTTGTATGCGATAATATTCTGATAGTGCATTGGAGATCCAGAGGGGCCTTTCTGATAGACAGACTGGAAATGTAGATGATTTGTGCCATAAGTAGGATTTTGTGTATCATCTTATATGGAGTAGAACTATTTTTAGTAGGGCATAGCATAGGTTCCGAGATTAAATGGTGCAGTGCTGACATAGCTGTTGTGATCCACACAGTAGAATATACTTTGTTGAATGCTAAATTGGTGGTAATATGATTGGTGATTGGATGGCATGGCATTTGTGTATTTGTACAATTAAATGTGGTGAGCCTGGTGACTGTTAGCTCAGGTGGTTAGCTGATCTACTGTGTATTTTAAAAGCATATCTTTTGGATGGTTGTCGTGTCCTCTAACAGGCGAAAGTACTACTGCAAGTATTACAGAGTAGTCAAAAACTATCAAACTATCTATTCTTTGTTTGATTACCATTTTTAAGAAGTTGCTCTATATTCAACTTCATTGGGTCAGAATGTATCCTTTTAATTAACAACAGTCATGGTAGGATCAAGTAAGGACAATTATTCTTCACCTTCTTTGGTTACATCAATATCTAAATCTTCTTTTTTAAAACTTGATGAATTCTGACTATTAATACTTGACATGTTTACCCTTTCTTCAACACTAGGGTGTCGTTTGGTTGCTATGGGAAATTACTTCCCATAGGAATTTGTATTTCCTGGGAATTAAATTCCTACATCAAAATCATCGGAATTGTTTAAAGTTGTTTGGTTGGCATGAGGGAAGTTGCAAATCATGGGAAGTTTGACTTACATAGGGGGGGTTAGGTAATTAACTTCTCATATCTTGTGGGAAGTCACAATTCTCATGAATTTGCAATTCCCTCATTTACACATGTTATTGTCAACCAAACAATTCATGTATTTTCAAATTCCCATAATTTTCCACTTCCCCCATTTTCTTTGTGTAACCAAACAACCCCTAGAATTGGAAGTAAGATCAAAACTTTGCAGGGAAGTATGACTATAACACTTGTATTCTTACTGTGCTCAATATGTATGTAAGTGCATTTGCTTCTCAAATTTCCTCCTTGAAACGCGTATTTGTATCCCTTTACTTGGAGTGCAAAGGTGTCTTAGAAGAGGTTAGTAGTTTTTTTTTGCAAATTTTGAAACCTTTTTAGCTCTATACGCTCCCAAGAGTAAGATAATGGTCAATTGTTATTGATTTCAATTCATAAAAACCAAAATATAAGGTAATTAAGGATGTTTAGTGTTATATTGTGTTAATTTGAACCAATACATGAAAGATAGGAAAGGTAGAAGTCCCTTAGGCAATTTTGAAGCCTTTTTGGCTCTATATGCTCCTAAAAGTGAGTAAATGGTCAATTTTCATTGATTTCAATTCATAGAAACCAAAATATAAGGTAATTAAGGATGTTATGTGTTATATTGTGTTAATTTGAACAAATACTTGAAAGATGGGAAAGGTAGAAGTCCCTTAGACAATTTTGAAGCGTTTTTGGCTCTATAAGCTCCCAAGAGTGAGATAATGGTCAATTTTCATTGATTTCAATTCATAAAAACCAAAATATAAGGTAATTAAGGATGTTTAGTATTATATTGTGTTAATTTGAACCAATACATGAAAGATGGGAAAGGTAGAAGTCCCTTAGGCAATTTTGAAGCCTTTTTGGCTCTATACGCTCCTAGAAGTGATAATCAAAATTTCAATTACATTTTTTTTTTTTGGATTTTTTGTAAATTCCCACCCTAAAATTTAACATGTGTTGAAATAACCACCCATTTTTGTTGAAATTAAAATTAACCACCCATATTTTACAAAATTGTAGGTTTTACCACCCCTACCTATACTCTGGCCAGTTTTCTGAGCATGTGCCCCACAATTTTATTATGAAGAGCCCTAATTTTCAATTCAAGTTAAATTGAATGAATCAAACAACGATTACATCATTAAATTCCTAATAAAGCACATTCCGAACAAAAAATATCGTATAACTTGAATTCTGTTTCATTAAAACATTGCAAAATAACTAAAAAAATAAAAATTAAGTGCGATCTTAAAATACCTTGCTGTACAAATTGGTGTAAAAAAAATTTAAGTGCGTTCTTTAAAGGATTTGCTTGTCAATTTGCAAAACTTGGAATAAAAATTGGTAGAATTTGTGAAAGAAATGAAGAATTTTAAGTTTGGGAGTAGTTTGTGAAACAAGGGAGGAAATAAATCGAGAAACAACTTTTATAAAAATAAAAAACAGCCGTTATGTGGGGCCGATGCTCGAAAAACTGGTCGGAGTATAGGTCGGGTGGTAAATCTACATTTTTGGTAAAATATGGGTGGTTATTTTTAATTTCAAAAAAAAAAAATGGGTGGTTATTACAATACATGGTACATTTTGGAATGGTAATTTACAAAAAATCCTTTTTTTTTTTTGAAGGGAAAATTTTCAATTTCATATTATTAAATATTATAGTACTTTTAAAATGGTACATCAGAACTATTTAACAAGATCTCTCATATCATATTTTTTTCTTATGTCGTGATGATAATTTGGAGTTTTATAGTCCCACCTTCAAAACTACAAATGACAAACACTTTTTAAGTTTTTTTTTTTTTTAATTCAAACGTTTAAGCATTGCACCTACTAAATTTATAGGTGCAAAAATTGTCCCGATTTGATCCAACTTGTGCTAGAGATTAGCTTGGTTACAGCACTATTAATGGCAGAAATTCAGAATGAAGACAATGATTATAGTAATAAGATGAGACTTACATCTAATTCAATGATAATTCCACTTTCGAGAGGTGGATTGTCTCCCAAGTATGAGGTTTTGAGAGGCTCACTCACTCCCAATAACAAACCTCAACAATATTCAACATGACTTAATTCCTCTTACTAGGTCTATTTATAATAAATATCCCTAACAAACCTCTAAGGGCCTGTTCCGATTGACTGAATTCAGCTGAACTGAACTGAACTTATTAATTAGTGATTTTTAACTACGGATTAGTGATCTTTGATTATTTATTGATTATTTATTACTATACATATGTGTATATACAAATGTACATATTAAAATATTTACGAAAAATATACTATATAATTATAATTATAAAATGTATGGAAAATATATTATAAAATGTATGGAAAATATATTTTAAAAACTTGAAACCTCTAAACATTTTAAACACATATACTATTTATTATTATTGTTATTTATTGATGATTATTATTATTATTTATTGATTATTATTATTAGTATTATTATTTCAATTATTATTGTTATTATTATTATTATTATTATTATTATTATTATTATTATTATTATTATTATTGTTAATAATAATAATATTATTATTATTGTTAATATTATTATTATTATTATTATTATTATTATTATTATTATTATTATTATTATTATTATTATTATTATTATTATTATTATTATTATTATTATTATTATTATTATTATTTTTGTTGTTGTTGTTGTTGTTGTAATAAGAGCTTAAAAGAATGAAATTTGGCTTTATATCATTAGCAATATCATTAGACATAAATTAAGAGCTGAGCTGAGCTGAGCTGAACTGAACTGAACTGAACTGAGCTGAGCTGAGCTGAACTGAATTGAACTGAACTGAGCTGAACTGAACTGAGCTGAACTACGCTGAACTGAACTGAACTGAACTGAACTGAATTTCAACGGAACAAAACAAATCCTAACTTTAACACGACTCAATCCCAAATTCTCAAAATAACCCGACTCGAACCCAACCTATGACCCGAAGTGACATCTTGTAGTAGTCACCCATTTGCCCCAAATTCCTTAACTAGCAATAACCATCTTTATAACACCAAACAACGGTAAAAGCTCCTAGAATGCAATCAAAGAAAAGAAAAACTCCGGCAATGGATTCTTCGCCGGAGACTTTGCCGGCGATCACCTCTCTCTCTCCTCCCGTCGTCTCCTTCCTCAACTCCACATTCCCTCCGACACACAACTTCAATCTCTCCGAATCAACTAACCTGGTCACCGAGTTGGACACTCACTGCTCTGAGTTGACTCACCATCTCACCGATCTTACTCGCCGCCTCGACGCTAGTCTTCTCTCTTACGCTTCTTCTTCTCACCGAATTTCCGACGCTTTTCACCATGTTCATCGTCAGCTTCAAGATCTCAAATCCAAATCCTCCTCTTTTGCTTCTGCTTCAGGTTTTCATCTTTTCCATTCATCAATTAATAACCTATTTTCCCGGAATTTGAATCGAATTATTTAATTTTTCAATATTTTTTGAAAAATGTTGTGAAGATGGAGAAGTGGAGGATATGGCGGTAGATGAACTACCAGCATTGGCAAAAGAAGTTGCGAGAGTAGCGACGGTGCGAAATTATGCTGGTTAGTTGATAAATTGAAATTTAATTTGTGTTTTATAAAGTTTAATTATAATGCAATTTCATATAATTTGTGTTTTTTTTTTTGCAAGATAAGCTGCTGATTTGAAGTTGAATCAGGTTATGATTTGAGTATTAATTTGATTATCAGAAATTTAAGTTAAACCTAATTAGTGGAATTTGATGAAGCATTCATGATTCATAATTGATTAAAATGTCATAAGGAAAATATATAAAGAGTATTCTTTTTGTGAATCTTGGCCTATAATTTGTCAAAATTAATAGCATAAACCGCTTTACAATTGATAATTAGGTTAAATACAGGAATATAGAAATCACTATTTACATCAGGATTATGGTAAGAGTGGGTTGATCATGGTGTACATTAGAACCATCTGTAAATCCTGCCTGTGGTGAGAATTTGATGGGGTTGTTGTGGTGTTATCTTAGCCTTATAATCTCATTCAATTTAATCAAGAGCTTATTTCGAGTCTTTCTTTCATTAACAATCATAATAGCTGTGAAATTGAGGTAAGTTCTTTTCATTTGTACTAGTGATTGTTGATATATTTGTAATAATAATATCAAGCTGGTGAATCTTCCTTTCAATCTAATAAAGTTACTCATCATTTGTATCCCATCTTTCCTAAGTGCTAAAGTTTGGATAAATTTAGGAAAAAACATATATAGATAAGTTAAGAGCAAGGTTAATATGGGCTACCCAAGCTCAATTTACGACTAATAATAAGCTTTACTAAGTTTAGATTAATAATTCACATAAGTTCATAATTCAATTAATATGTTGTAGAAAAGTTTAGTTGATTTTAAACAACTTCAGCTCCTACTGAAAATCAAGGTGAATACAACGCACCCTTAGAGCTTTAGAGGTTTTCCTCCATATATTAAAAAGCTTTGATACTCAGGTTAGGTGGTTATGTCGACACAAGGTATAGGCTTTGAATTGGGTTTGGTGGAGCCTCTTGGCATCTAATGGTTTGGCTGGCCACTGGTGGTTTACAGTAAATTGATTATTTTCAATTCACTGAAATTTGACTCTAGGTCTAAGAGAACCAGAGTGTAAATCATAGCCTTTGAATGAGCTTGTGGGTGTATTATTTTCTCTTTAATAAAACAATAGGGCACGTCCACTGCTGGGAATTCAGATTTGATTTCCTTTTTAAATAGGTTGTGGGCATTTCTTACTAGTTAATACGCTCCAACATTATTAAAAGATCCAGCTTTGAAGGTCTTTTCAAGTCTTTTTTATGCTATTGCCATTTTATTATTGGCTAAAAGTTTTCAGTAGAAGCAGCATGTTGGATTCATGAGTAGACTGGTCTTGACATAATTCTGATATGGTGCCCTAGTGATTTTCCTGTATATCTTCTAATTTTTTTTATCACCAGGCGATAATAGACATTTTTGAGATTTTGTTTGCTGGAAAATTAAAGTTGTAGCGCAATGTTTTTTCTCGTATTGGCTGTTCCTCTGATCACTGTCACCTTTATTTTGATTTCAGAGACAGCATTGAGGCTTGATAGCCTGGTTGGTGACATTGAGGATGCAGTCACTTCTGTGATGAACAGAAATCTGAAGAAACAGTCTACTAGACAGCATTCAGAGGTTCTCCCTGGAAACTATCATCAGCGGAATGGTTTCTGTTTGGAGTCATGCTTTAAGAGTTGATTGTCTTACTTTGTTACATCTTTTCGCAGGAAATACGCGTCAATGCAATCAGTTCCCTTAAATCAGTAGATGATATTTTAGCTTCAGTGACGAGGGAACATCCTCAATGGGTCCGACTTGTTTCAGCTGCTGATCATAGAGTTGATCGCGCCTTGGCTATTTTGAGACCCCAGGCCATTGCTGATTACCGTGCCCTACTAGTTTCAATTGGCTGGCCACCACCTCTTTCCACATTGAGCTCTTCAAATACTGAAAGAAGAACCGCTGAAGAGTCAAATCCTCTCTCAGCAATGCCTGGAGAGCTTAAACAGAAGTATTGTGAAAATTTTCTTGCCTTATGCAGCCTACAGGAGCTACAGCGGAAAAGGAAGTCACGGCAACTCGAGGGGTATAACCATAATACTTCTATGTACCAGCCACTCTGGGGTATTGAAGAACTTGTGAATCCTCTCTCCCTTGCATCCCTTCATCATTTCCAAAAGTGGGTAGATAAGCCTGAATATATTTTTGCTCTTGTCTACAAGAATACGAGGGATTATATTGATTCAGTGGACGGATTGTTGCAACCCTTGGTGGATGAAGCAATGTTGACAGGATACAGTTGCAGAGAGGAATGGATTTCAGGCATGGTGACCTCCCTGTCAACTTACTTGGCTAAGGAAATATTCCCTGCATATGTTTCTCGTTTGGATGAGGAGACTACAGTGGAGGTTAGGCCACAGGGAAGAATGTCTTGGCTTCATCTGGTTGATTTGATGATAGCATTTGATAAAAAGATTCAAGCTCTTGCTGCCCTCTCTGGGATCTTCGACTCTGAGGAATACAGTCTCTTGCAAAGGATGTCTTCTCTCTCCGTCTTCTGTGATCGGCCAGACTGGCTTGATTTATGGGCGCAAATAGAACTGGACAATATACTAGAGAAATTGAAACCTGAGATGGAAGATGAGAGAAATTGGACAACAAAAACTCGAGGAGCAGTTCTTTTTCCTGGGTCTGATGTTTATAAATCTCCCATAGCATCATCCATAGTTCTCCAACATGTATCATCAGTCATTGACCGCTGTAGATCAATACCTTCTGTGTTTTTAAGATCTCGATTTGTAAGACTAGTAGGTGCTCCAATAATTCAGACCTTCCTGAATTGCTTGCTTACCAAATGCCAAGAAGCAGAAGGGCTCACAGCTTTGGCAGATGATGATGCTGTGGCCAGAGTTATGACAGCAGTTAATTCTGCTCACCATCTCGAGTCTATCTTAGTCGAATGGTGTGATGATATTATCTTTGTTGAAATGGGACTTGCAGATGACAATGAATCAAGAAATGGTTTTGGAGAGAGTAGTCTTTCCACTGGTGTCACTGAGGGAAACGAAAATGGGGTTTTAGATGAGGAAATCACGAAACTAGAGGATTTTAGAAAAGAATGGATTGATAAGATGACTAATGTTGTTTTAAGAGGATTTGATGCTCAGATTCGAGATTATATAAAGAATAAGAAGCAGTGGCAAGAAATGATTGAAGAAGGCTGGACAGTAACAAGATCTTTTGTAGTAGCTCTTGATTTTTTGCAGGGAAAGATGTCTAGGTTGGAAGAAGGTCTAAACAACATGGACTTTATTACAGTATGGAGAAGTTTAGCGAGTGGAATAGATCGCTTGATATTTAATGGTATTCTTATGAGCAACACAAAGTTCTATAGCGGTGGTGTTGAGAGGTTTGGAGGTGACATGGATGTTTTATATGGTGTATTCAGGAGTTGGTGTTTGAGACCTGAAGGTTTCTTTCCTCGTGTAAGTGAAGGCCTCAAGTTGCTGAAACTAGAAGAAAATACCCTTCAAGAACTGTTTATTCAAGGAGAGGGCTGGATGAAACATCATGGAATTAGACATATGAGCATAGCCGAGGCGGAAAAAATAGCGAGGTGTAGAATCTTCAAGTAGTAAAATTTAGGGCAAGATAAACCCCTACCCTCCCCGCTTTAAAGATATGAGTGATGTTATAGGAATATAGTGATGTACATCATGGAGTTTTTTCTACTAAACTAACCCAATTTGTTTTTAATACAAGTGGCAATAATCCAATTTTTTTTTGTCTCATCAGATGTATTAGATATATTGTGAATAATATAGCAAGTTTTTGTCTGTAAGATTTTGATATTGAATCATGTAAGATTTTGCGAGAGACTGTAAGATTTTGGTATTGAATCATGGAGTATCAAGCACGTCCTTGTTTTTGCACTTAAGTGGTACTCGGTGAATATGAGTTATATGCTCTTGCATCAGATATTCAAGCTGCTCACCCAGAGACGACAACGTTGTCCAGCAGATCCTCTCGCCAATGCAGTCGCCTAAGGGCATAAGTGAGGCAAACCCTGCCACTGTAATTGGTGTTCGAATACAGTCTACAAATTTGATGTATGCAATGTCATATGAGTGGTCTATACGATCTCTTGGAATCTTGGCACATCCTAACTCCTAAGAGATCACTTGAGGGTTGAGAATCCCTTTCTCTTAGATATTTAGGATATTTGCCTTGTGAGTCAAAGAATGAATGAATTCTTCTAGACATTCCTCGAATCTTTGTTAGTGCTATTGCTGTGTATAACGCCATAGATGCTCAAAAGCTCAAGGTGTTGTGGACTAGGCATCTTAAAGTGTCTATTGATTAATTGGAACTGTATATGTTCACTAGTTCAAATCACACAAATGCCCGTGGTGGCTTGAAATCAATGACGAGAGGCCTTAATCAACGACCTACAAGAGTTTTGTTCAATTTTATATATGTTGTAAGGTAGTCAAGATCTGCAAGAGATGGATCTTATCACTACATGACTGCAACACACATAAGTCAATAGAGGGACGAAACACGGTATCGTGTTTTAAACTTCTAGGACTTTGACTCGTTGTGTCATAAGTCTATAGAGGGACGAAACACGGTACCGCGTTTTAAGCTGCTATGGATATGGCTGCAACACGCATAAGTCAATAGAGGGACGAAACACGATATCGTGTTTTAAACTTCAAGGAATTTGACTAGTTGTGGCATAAGTCTATAGAGGGACGAAACACGGTACCGTGTGTTAAACTGCTATGGATATGACTACAACACGCATATGTCAATAGAGGGACGAAACATGGTATTGTGTTTTACACTTCTAAGAATTTGACTAGTTATAGCATAAGTTAATAGAGGGACGAAACACGGTACAGTGCTTTAAACTTCTAGGAATTTGAGTAGTTGTGGCATAAGTCAATAAAGGGACGAAACACGATACCGTGCTTACAACTGCTATGGATTTGACTTCAACACGCAAAAGTCAACAGAGGGACAAAATAGCGTACATACTGTGTTTTTAACTTCTAGGATTTTCACTGATTGTGTCATAAGTCAATAGAGGGACGAAACACGGTATCGTGTTTTAAACTTCTAGGAATTTGACTAGTTGTGTCATAAGTCAATAGAAGTAGGAAACACGGTACCGTGTTTTAAACTTCTAGGAATTTGACTAGTTGTCCGTGATAGGCTTGAGTTCACGAAATCGGTGCACGTTGTGAACAGGTAAATTGACCGTTTTAAGGAAAATTGGATGGTACCACCCACCTAATTGTACTCCCGGAGGGTACTAGAGACCATGGTAAACTTCTCGGCAACTTTTATTTCCAGGCGAAAAATGGTCAAAATATTCCAAAATTGAAAACTATTATCCACGCTTTTTGAGGAATTTCGGAGGTTACGGGGCCCGGTAGCGAAAAGTCTTGAGGCCCTAATGGATACATCTCAGGATCATATAATGTCGTTTGGAACCATATTTGTGTAGGATTTTATAGGTACTACGCAGCGGAAAAACATGAATCATATTCAATCAAGTACCAATCCCGAGAATCACATGCATAACACACAAGACACATAATCATACCTTTGACGCGTGAATTCTACGAAGCTATTCGACAGGCAAATCAGGGAGAGAATAGAGCCCCAAGCGTTGCTCCTCTACTTAGTCCACGAGATTCGAACGAGCCGTCCACCAATAGTAGATTGGTCGAGTGATTGAGGAAAACCGCGATCACCACCTTTATGGACAACCGACCACCGCACGAACCACCACCACCACCACGAGACACCACCGGCGCCTAGGAGGAGGAGAGAGCTGTGAGAGAGAGAGGACTATGAGAGGGGTTGGGTTTCGTGTTTTCTAATTAGGGTTTGATCACACTGATCAGTTAATTGCTTATTTACTGCAAACCTAGGCACCTAGTCTATTTATAATCTCATTATAATTAGACTAGGGCACGAAGCCCAAAACTTCTTCTAATCCACTACATGGCCGGCCACCTAGAGTGATGAGGCCCATGATGGGCCTCGTCCTCTAATGCTCGATCTAGCCCCTTTGTGTGACCTTATAGGATCCGTCCAATTGGACTTTGGGCTATTTTACTAGTCCAAAGATCGTTAGTACCTCTAGCTATGGCAAAACGACGACCCAAAAGTACGAACTTAATTATCTCCATAATTTGATCCATTTATATATCTAGTAATTGCACACGACGAAGACATAACTCCTTCAATCTCCCACTTGTCTGAGACAAGGGTGCAATATTCAAATTCCTTAAGTCAATATATGTGTCGATTTGATAATATGATTGCATCACATGTCGAGATCATATTAATCTACAAATCGTTTCTTGAAATCTGAGTTAGAATTACAAAACCAAATGATTACTGTGTAATGCATTTGAACGCGGCCACGTATTTTCCGAATTCTCCCTCTTCAAGCGGCCATGACACATTTCCTAATTTAATAGGTAGACTCTATCCAATCTTGTGGCAACATGACTCCCACTCAACTTCTGAAATAACCGGAAACACCCTTTATAATCTCCAGTTACGGCTAGACGTTTGAGTGTACCATAGTCACAACATCCATTGAATGAAATCAATGTTCCACTCATGTCAAAGGAATCCACTAATATATACGGAAGCTCTATACTTGAACTTCAAAGTAGGTCAATAGTTCGATCATGCATCATTCATGCATATCCAAGTGATTGACCGAGCATCACTATGCCCCTATAGCCCATGAAACTGCGCTATCCAATCAATCTTACATGCTAGTTCATTTATTGAAATCATTTATGTCCACTTTAATGATCTCGAACTAGGAACTTTAAATAATATATGAATTTTGTTCACCTGTGGGGTTTCAATTCACCAGGTCATCAACCTGATGAGCCCATCAATTCATAATTATTTTGGACATTTTATTTAATTTTCAAAACCATAATTAAATAAGAGAAATAATAATTTCTATTTTAAACATAATTCTGCAAATTGATGCATTTCTCATGTAATATGTTTTCTCAAAACATATACAACTTAAATTACATAACTTGCTTCAATCCTAAGACTTTAATATGATTCTCATATCTTAGTCCATGGAAGGGGTTTAGTGATTTCTCACTCATAATAAAACTTTGCAGAACACGACCTTCCGCTGGTCAATGATCTCATAATTGAGGTGATATCTCATATCCTTTTGTTTGGATTTGTGATGTGACTCTGGCTCCTTTGTTCTTGGGCAAAGGTGACCTGTTAGTCACATGACATTCTAATCCGAACTTCCTCTCTAACTATCTTACTATAGTTTAATACACATATTCTGACATTGAGTATGCAACAGTGCTCTGCTTTGAACTCTTCAAGCTCATTGTCCTTTTCCATTCAGACACAAATATGCATTTAGATCACCATCTAGGATCATCTTGCCTGTTTGGAAAACTTGCATTCGTGTAACCTTTTGACAACTTGCTTAAATTATCATTTAACACAATAGCTAGAAATATCCCTTTTAGTGCTTCTCAAGTACTCAAGGACTTTTCTTGGTAATTCTCTGTATGCTTATTCTGAATTTGCTTGAAACCTGCAACACATGCACAAGTCATATGCAACATCTTGCTTTGTAAATTTCATGGCACATGTAATGGATCCTTTTGCAGAAGCATAAGATACATTATCCATACAACTCAACTCTTTTAGCTTTTGAAGGCACTGAGTCTTACTAAGTGTATTACCATGAAACATGGGAAGATATCCTATCTTAGAGTCTTGCTTCATGAAATTGTCAAGATCCTTATCAACATAAGTCTCTCGATTCATTCCAGTCATTCTTCAAGATTCACTTCATGGATTTTAATTCCCAATGTGTACCAAACATCTTCTAAGTCTATCATATTGAAACAATCTTTCTAACCATTGCTTGACTTATTCAAGCATTGATATATCATTTCATATGAACTGTATGTCAACTACATACTAGACTAAAAGATCAATTGCTCCCACTAAACTTCTTGTCTCTACAAGAATTCTTTCGTTCTACTAAGGAAATCAAACTGTTTGATTGCCTAATCAAAACAAATGTTCCAACTCCTTAATGCTTACTTCAATCCATAAATGAATTTCTGAAGTTTGCAAAACTTTCTAGGAATTTCTGGATTTCAAAACTCTTAGGATGTATCATATACATTCTCACCATCAAGAACATTTCATGAAAGCGATTTTGATATCCATAACTAGAATAATCCGAATAGGCTTACCCAACTAATAGGTTTGACCCTATTTGTAAGACTATTATGGACTAACACATCTTTACAAACATGGAGTCCATACTGGATTTCATGGTTTTAAGCCATTTCCTGAGTTGGAATTTATCCAACGCTTGCTTGTATGCCATGGATTCTAACCATTCCAATAGGAAAATTTTAGAATCCACCTTTTCTCAGAATTTCAACAAACTGTTTGTTTTTATCCCAAGTCACCTACGATAGGTATGAGCGACAATAGAATTATTCTCTTCAACTCTTTGAAGTCTTTCATTCTAGTGGGACGATAGAAGCCTTACTAGTGGAATTAGCTTGCTTCGACACATGGTTTATCAAATTAGCTGATTTCATATGCCTTCGTCTCTGATGTAGTGTTATCCACATCCATTTGTTGCTCGTCTCGAATCTCATCGAGATCTAACTTTACTCCCACTTGGCTTTGTAGGAAGACATTCTTTCTATAAAGACACTATCGCGAGCAACAAACACTTTGTTTCTACGCGATTGTAGGAATAATACCTCTTAGTTTCCATGAGAAAACCCATGAAGAACTACATTTCTGATTTAGGGTGTATTATGTCATCTTAGTAAACATTTTACATTGATTTCATAACCCTTTATCCAATTTAGAAAAGATAACTTTTGGAACATTTCCAAATCATAACTCTTATGACATCTTTTCTACTGCTTTGTTTAAGTTTCCTGTTTAGTATATTCGCAATTGTTGTTGTTCTAATGCAAATCCTCAAAACGATATTTGTAAATCATTAAATTTTGGATCTAACAATGGCAAGCAAAGTTTGATTCCTTCTTCATAAACATACAATTTAATTGTAATGTTTCTGGATTGTGAATTAATTCAACAATTCCCTCTAGATGATCATTCTTTTTGAGTAAATATTTATCACAACAATCATATTGTGGTGTTAAATTGTTCATCTCAAACTGATTTTACATTTCATTTTTGGAATTTTGAACATTTCAATATTTCCAAGCTTTACTTCATTAAGTAATTATCGATATATTTACTTAAATCGTCAGTAAAAGCGATGAAATAGTTAAATTTCTATGCTAATTTTGAACTTATTGGTTCACATACATCATATATATGAGTACCAAAAGGTCATTTTAGCTTCTTTTACCCTTTTTACTAAAAGGCAATTTGGTCATTTTAACTTATCAAGCATGACTTCTAATTCTCAATTGATTCATAATCATATAAGAATGAGAGTCCATCCAAAACTTTGGATGTGCAAATGGTTTATGTGACCCAACTTTACTTTGTTATAAGTAAGTGTACCTTGAATCATCTAAATTTACTTTTGTGATCTACGTATATCAGTGTCATAAAACAAAATTAACTCAGATCTAGCAAAATGAAAACAATTTATTACCTTGGTCATGGATCAACACTTGTCCAAGCCAAGTAAACCAAATTCAGTATTCAAAACAAGAAAACCGAAATATTGTCTCATCAAAACTGGAAATTGTTCTAAAATCATGATAAATAATCAAAATTTAAAACTATGAAGCTATCTCTGGCCACTCAAATACTTCTAGTGCACCTTCAAGCTCCATTTCCATGCTAGCTTCACTTGTTTGCAGTTCCTGCGCAACATCACTATGTTAAGCACTGCAACTTGGTATCACATACCTAAGTGAAAGTTAAAATGTTTATAACATTATACCTGAGGTTGATGCTCCATTCTTCTTGAGGAAGTCATGGTATTTCTGGCAATTTTGCTTCCAATGCCCCTTCTTCTTGCAGTAAAAGCATTCACTTTCACTTGCAGCCTTGGGCTTTGGAGTCGTCTTAGGCTTTTCAGGAGCCTTGGCAACTTGCTTGCCCTTGCTCTTGGCACTAGCCTTTTGCCCCTTCTTCTTGAACCCCTTTCCCTTTTGAATCATAAGAACTTCCTTTTTAGGTTCCTTAGGGATTTGTTCCTCAGCACTAACCAACATTGCATGCAATTGATTCATAGTCTTTGCAGTGGCAGTCATGTTAAAATTCATGATAAACTGGTTGAAACTTTCTGGTAGTGAATGGAGAATGATGTCTGTTGCCAAATCATCACTGTATGGGTGCCCCAGTTTTTCCATACTTTGAATTAGGCCGATCATTTTGAAAACATGATCATGAACTGTGGCTCCCTTCTCCATCCTACAATCCAGAATCTCACGATGGAGCTCATACCTTTCAACTCTAGCTTGTTTCTTAAACAAAGCTTTGAGTTCTTGCATGATTGAGTAGGCATCCTGGTCCTCAAAACGCTTTTGAAGACTAGGCTCCATGGTAGCAATCATTAAGTAAGTGATAGGTATAGCTCTGTCATGAGCTTCCTTGTGCTTCTTGATCTCTGCCGCAATTGGATTTTCTGGCAAAGGTCCTGGTAATGGGGTATCAATGATATCCTCTTTACCCTCAGATTTCAGAACAAGTCTTAGCATTCTTTCCCAAGTGGAAAAGTTCTCCCCTGTCAACCTATCCTTCTCAAGGAATGGTCGAAGGTTGTAAACGTTGTTGTCATTGTGGTTACGGCTACCCATCTATGTCAAAATAAGGCAAAGTTTAATAATTATGTTTAATTTAAAATTAAAGTACCATAAACGCATTCATTTGGTAACTTTAAAACACTTTATTCAATAATTAATTGATCCCAATTGAATTTAAGTGATTCCAAGATCCTTTATTTGTGCAATAATATACCGGACTTTGGCCCTACCATCAACCATTACATTTTCAAGGTGAGTAAACTCTTTACTGATTACAACTCTTGTAACTCTTGGTTGAATAATTAATCATCACATGCTTAATTATTTCCCTTAGCTTCAAGGTTCTAAACTCTTTAGGTAACCTTGTTGAGCACAACCAATTAAAAGTGTAAAATTTGTTTTACCCCCACTCCCCTAAGATATAATATGACACCCAGCTTTGGCATCGCCCATCATAAATATCAAAGGTTTCATCGGGTTTTTAATTGGAAAATCAATCTCAATATTACTGGGACCTAGATTTATTATGTTGTGATTATTTAGTGAACTCTAGCGCATCATCAATCAACATAAATAAAATCTAACATGCATAATCTACTAATGCAATAAAGCATGACATAGTATGGCCCCTTAGTCCTAAGAAAACTAGAAATGAAAAAGCTCCCACTTGAATCATCATGGATCTCCATCCACCTTGCTCCTTTAAGCATTCACTTCATGGGCTTCTTTGGACTAACACTATTTAAATAACTATTCTATTTACTTTAAATAAAAGTTACAAAAATACTTAACGGTACGCAGACCGTATTTAGATTACAAAAATACATCACGATGCGCAGATCGTATTTAAGAATCTATGGGTCATACTAGTCTATATATAGCAACATAATATCATATATTATAAAAGTGTCATATAATAAATCACTCAACATGCTTGTCTAAACTACAACATCTAATGTTCATAATAAAGTCAACGCATTTCCTAAAATATCTCATATTTTAATCATAATTAGATAATATCATATATTATTCATGACCGTTTATTAAATATCATATATTTAATTTAGTCATGAGATAGAATCAAATCATATTTTAATCTAGAAAGATAAATCATATTTAATCTTCCATGATTATCCTAACAAATTTAGGAGATTCTATCCTAAATATTAGCCAATCAAATAATTTTAAAATAAATTATATCCTAATCTAATTATGGGATAATCACATTATTTAAATCAATTATTATCCTTTTGGAATATGCTCAGAATATCCTAATCAATCTTATCCAAAATTAACCACTTTAATTAGGATAATTACCAATTTAACAACTTTAAATATGGATAATATCAAATATAACAACTTTTGAATATTTGATTTTATCCTAAAATAAAAGATTTTATCCAAATAAAACCAACTTTATCTTTTAAAATAAAAGATCATATTTTCAAAGTATTTTATCTTATCCAAAATAAAACCGATTTTATCCCAAAATAATTCATAATTATCTTGAAATAATTTTAAAATAGGATAATTAAATTTTTTTTTTTTTTTTGAAAAATACCGTGACTGCACGGTTGCTGGCCACCGTGGTTGGCTAGCCGGGGCTAGCCTCGGTGGTTGGCTGCTTTGCAGCAGCCACTGCCGCAAGGCAGCAGCAACCAGCAGTAGTGGCAGCCACGGCAGCAACTGCAACGCTTGCACAGCTGCTGCCTCAGCCACCAAGACCGCCGCCCTCCCCTTCCCCTCCCTCTTGGACCGCCACCTGGTCGGCAGCCGCCGTGGCCGGGCCACCCAGCCGCGGTTGCCGACCACCTAAAACCCCCTTTTTTTTGTGTTTTAATTTAATTAAAATAACACTTATTAAAATTAAATTAAATCAGTCCAAAAGATTAAAATTGAATCACATTCAACTTTAAAATTAGGGTTCTTCATAAAATTAATCCCAATTTAATTCTAACTTTTAAAATTAAATTGATGATCATACACAAAACACTTTTATGCATAAATCAATCCGATTAAAATTATGAATCATAAAATAAATCGAATTAAATCAAAATCAAGCATAAAAATCATATTTTAGGGCTAGGATTTTCGAAAAATTCGAAAATTAGGGTGAGGGGGTTCGAAAATTTCGAACATATTAGGGCTAAAATTCGGTCTCTTCATGGCTATTTTGAGCATAATTAAATCACATTTAATCGATTCCAAAAGTTTAATGACATTAAATATAATAATTGAACCATAATTAAATTAATTTCTCCCTCTTAATTGATTATAAAATTAACGTGGACATCAAATAATCGTATCATTATGATCTAGCGCGTTCATGCAAGAGGCTAACTGATACCACTGTAGGAGTTTATAGGTACTATGCAGCGGAAAAACATGAATCATATTCAATCAAGTACCAATCCCGAGAATCACATGCATAACACACAAGACACATAATCATACCTTTGACGCGTGAATTCCACGAAGCTATTCGACAGGCAAATCAGGGAGAGAATAGAGCCCCAAGCGTTGCTCCTCTACTTAGTCCACGAGATTCGAACGAGCCGTCCACCAATACTAGATTGGTCGAGTGATTGAGGAAAACCGCGATCACCACCTTTATGGACAACCGACCACCGCACGAACCACCACCACCACGAGACACCACCGGCGCCTAGGAGGAGGAGAGAGCCGTGAGAGAGAGAGAGGACTATGAGAGGGGTTGGGTTTCGTGTTTGCTAATTAGGTTTTGATCACACTGATCAGTTAATTGCTTACTTACTGCAAACCTAGGCACCTAGTCTATTTATAATCTCATTATAATTAGACTAGGGCACGAAGCCCAAAACTCCTTCTAATCCACTACATGGCCGGCCACCTAGAGTGATGAGGCCCATGATGGGCCTCGTCCTCTAATGCTCGATCTAGCCCCTTTGTGTGACCTTATAGGATCCGTCCAATTGGACTTTGGGCTATTTTACTAATCCAAAGATCGTTAGTACCTCTAGCTATGGCAAAACGACGACCCAAAAGTACGAACTTAATTATCTCCATAATTTGATCCATTTATATATATAGTAATTGCACACGACGAAGACATAACTCCTTCAATTTGACCATTATATGTTGTCATAAATGTCCGTGGTAGGCTTGAGTTCAAGAAATCGGTGCAAGTTGTGAACAGGTAAATTGACCGTTTTAAGGAAAATTAAATGGTTCCACCCACCTAATTGGACTCCCGGAGGGTATTTGGACCATGATAAACATCTCGACAATTTATATTTTCGGACGAAAAAATTCAAAAATTTTCAAAATTGAAGGCTATTATCAACGCTCTTTGAGGAATTTCGGAGGTTATGGGGCCCGATGGCGGAAAGTCTTTATGCCCTAAGTCAATAGAGGGATGAAAAACGGTACCGTTTTTACAACTGCTATGGATTTGACTTCAACACACATAAGTCAATAGAGGGACGAAACACGGTACCGTGTTTTCAACTTCTAGGAATTTGACTAGTTGTGGCATAAGTTAATAGAGGGGAAAAACACGGTATCGTGTTTTAAACTTCTAGGAATTTGACCATTTGTGGCATCAGACAATAGAGGAAAGAAACACGGTACCGTGCTTTAAAACTTGTGGCATAAGTCAATAAAGGGACGAAACACGATATCGTGTTTACAACTGATATGGATTTGACTTCAACACGCATAAGTCAATAGAGGGACAAAACACCGTACCGTATTTATAACTTCTAGGATTTTCACTAGATGTGTCATAAGTCAATAGAGGGACGAAACACGATATCGTGTTTTAAACTTCTAGGAATTCGACTAGTTGTGTCATAAGTCAATAGAGGTAGGAAACACGGTACCGTGTTTTAAATTTTTAGGAATTTGACTAGTTGTGGCATAAGTCTATAGAGGTTGGAAACACGGTATTGTGTTTTAAACTTCTAGGAATTTGACTAGTTGTCCGTGATAGGCTTGAGTTCATGAAATAGGTGCAACTGGTAAACTTCTCGACAATTTTTATTTTCGGGCGAAAAAGGTAAAAAAATTCCAAAATTAAAAGCTATTATCCATGCTTTTTGTAATACCCCGTATTTTTAATGTATTTTATAAATTATTTATTTAATTATAAAATATATTTTGGGTCAAACTATTTTAATTATGGAATTATAAATAAAACAAGTATTTATATTTGGGTCAATAAGTATTCAATCCAAACGTAGCCCATCTTTATTGAACCCAATCATCTTATTTTTTTACTTTTGGGCCACCTACTTCATCATTTAAGTCCATTATTTTTTATGAAGCCCAAACCTACTCTACACTATAAATACTCTACTTGTCCCCAAAATTTTACCACCCAAAAAGGTCAAATGGTCAAGGTAAGCTATTTTCTTTTTATTTTTATTCTTTCTTTCTTCTTTTCCTTTTTCCTTTTCTTATTCTTTCTTTTTATTCTTGCATTTACGTGGGTTTTGGGTGACATAAACCCACCACCTTACCGGCACCGACCCTAGCCGCCGTCAGCCACCTCCGGCCGCCCAGAAGCCGCCGGCGACCAGCCGACCACCACCACCACCACGGGTCACCTCCTTCTTCCCTTTTCTCTCCTCTTTTCATTCTAACTATTTTGATGATTTTATTTATGGGTTTTGGTTTTAATTATTCAAAGTATGTTTGATTAGTATTATAATTATGTTTTGATGATTAAAGATTATAAATTTTAAATAATAAAGTGTTTTATTTTCAGATTTCATAAAATTATAAGTTAGGGTTTTAATTATTAAAGTGTTGATTTTTAGGGTTTTTATGAATAATTGATTTAGGGCTTTTATAGTAATGATGTTTTGAAATTTTGGTGATTATAACTACTTATTAGTTTAACTTAATTCCAGACTTATTTTGAACATGCATATTCATGTTTTAATAATTAGATTTTCGTTCGTTAATATTAATCTCGTTTTAATCCCGGTCAGATTCTAAACTCCTCCGATTTTGATAAAAAAGTAGTGTTTTTCGAGTGTAAACAACGTTTTAAGAAAGACTCATTACCTTTGGTAATGAGCACCATCCTCTCGTGGCCAAATTCAGCCTCTAAATACGATTTTCGAGCAGTTTTTGATTTTTAACGAAGTTTTTTTTATGCTTTAAATTTTATCTTTGAGTTTAAAAGGGGTAAGAGATAATTTAATGTTTCTATGGATAATTTAAGTATAAAGATGTATTTTGATGAAGTTTTAAAGGATTTTTTATTAGTTTAAAATGTTGGAATTTTATTTAAAGTAGTATAATTGTGATTTTAATAAAAGGGTGTGATTATCCATTAAAAAGGAGTTTAATTAGGGGTTTTTAAATAATTTTCAGGTTATTATAAGTTATTTAAAGTGAGTTTAAGTTGCTGGAAATTGTGTATACAAGGGTAATTAATATAGTATTATTGTCCCTTTATGTAGGAGACTTGGTTCGGGAATTGTTGTAGTGTAATCGGCTACTTTAAGGGCTTATTTGAGGTACGTTCGCGTACTTAGCATATTTTGATGATGTAGAATCATGCTAGGCTTGATTTCAATTAATTACAAGTAGTATCATGCTAAGGTTTATGTATGGAATTGTGAATTTATGATGTTTGTGGTTGAATTGGGAAGCATGAATTATTTGTGACAGTTATAGATTGGAAGATTATATTTTTGGCATGTTGTGTTTGAACCACATTTTTATTTATGGCATGTTAGAAGGCATGATTAATTAAACTACATGTTTAATTATGTTTGGAATATTGAAAAGGAATTTTATTATGGTTCAAATAATTTTTATTGATGCTTTAAGCATGAGGAAGGAACTATATAAGTGTCTATGTACACAAGGAATAAATTGTATGTTGGTGACTTTGTGCACTTAAGGTGTTTTTAACACCGAGGGATAGGATTTTTGGCGCATTATGCGTTTAAGGTGTCTTTGACACTGAGGTAGAATTAAAAAGGGTTCAACATTAAATAATATGTGGTCACTAATTATTCAAGAATTAAATTGGTATGTTTGCTTGATTGAATAATTATTGTTGATTGATTTATTATGCTTTTGAGTCATCACCAAGTCTAATAATATGTAAATAACGTAAAGTGAAAGAGATTACGCACTAAAACTCTTGGAACGTATATACCTTGAGTATGAACAATGGGGGGGGGGGTTATGGGGTTTTATATTTAACCATAACTTCCAATGGAGTACATGACGCTGTATATTCATTTTTATTATTTATTATGCGCAGGAATTCCGCCACCTTTGTGTGGTTTTGTCGCTGGCACGGTTAGCTCCCGTGTCAGTTAACCTCAAATTTATTTGGGGGAGGTTAATAGGTGGAAACCCGTTCGATGCGTAATCAATGCAAAATGAATTAATTAGGGTCTAGTCATTTTGTTGTGTCGATTGGTGTGTTTGTGAACAGGTGCAATGAGGTAAGTGTGTGTTGATAGGTGAAAGCATGTTAGTGTGTTTAATTACGCTTATGTACTCAGCTTTGCTGATTGTGTGTGTTTGTGTGTTTGGCCATGTCTTTACTTTGGCCCTACGACGACCCATTTTCTAATGGCGAGTAGTGGGGACAAGTAGATAGGAGGTTTTCAGGTGATGAAGCATATTCATGAATGGGCATGGGTGAAGAGCGAATCATGCTAGTTTCTATTTGTATATGATGTGTTTAATGCTTTAATTATTTATGATATTATTATCATGCATGACTAACGCAAAGGTTTTAAAGTTGGTTTGGTTTTAATAAGGGCCTACAATGGTTCCAAGTTGTAGGATGATTTTATTTTACTTCGTTTGACTTTGGTTTTGACTTTACTTTCGTTGATTGACTTTTCAAGTTGACTTGTTTTGAACGGTTTTGAAGTCAGTCTTCCGTTGTGTGTCTTTGATGGTTGCCTTAGCCGTTTTCACGGTGGCGGTAATATCTTAGATATTCCTATTTAAATTTTTAAACAGGGAAAAAAAACAGGTATTTTAAAAGAAAGGAATTTCTAGGGTGTTACACTTTTTGCGGAATTTCGGAGGTTACGGGGCCCGGTGGCGAAAATTCTTGAGGCCCTAAGGGATACATCTCAGGGTCATGTAATGTCGTTTGGAACCATATATGACCATTATATGTTGTCATAAATGTCCTTAGTAGGCTTGAGTTCACGAAATCGGTGCAAGTTGTGAACGGGTAAATTGACCGTTTTAAGGCAAATTGGATGGTTTCACCCACCTAATTGGATTCCCAGAGGATATTAAGGACCATGGTAAATATCTCGGAAATTCTTATTTTCGGGGCGAAAAATGGTAAAAAAAATTCTAAAATTGAAGGCTATTATCCAAGCTTTTTGAGGAATTTCGAAGGTTATGGGGCCCGGTGACGAAAAGTGTTGAGACCCTAGGGGATACATTTTAGGGTCATATAATTCCGTTTGGAACCATATATAACCGATATATGTTGTCATAAATGTTTGTGGTAGGCTTGAATTCATGAAATCGGTGCAAGTTGTGAACGGGTAAATTGACCATTTTAAGGCAAATTGGATGGTTTCACCCACCTAATTGGACTCCCCGAGGATATTAGGGACCATGGTAAACATCTCGGCAATTTTTTTTCCGGGCGAAAAAATGTCTAAAAATTTCAATATTGAAGGCTATTATCCACGATTTTTGAGGAATTTCGGAGGTCATGGGGCCTGGTGGCGAAAAGTCTTGAGTCCTTAGGGGATACATTTGAGGGTCATATAATGCCGTTTGGAACCATATATGACCATTATATGTTGTCATAAATGTCCGTGGTAGGTTTGAGTTCACGAAAATCGGTACAAGTTGTGAATGGGTAAATGGACCGTTTTAAGTCAAATTGGATGGTTCCACACTTCCACCCACCTAATTGTACTCCCGGAGGGTATTAGGGATTATGTTAAACTTCTCATCAATTTATATTTCCGGGAGAAAAAAGGTAAAAAAAATCCAAAATTGAAGGCTATTACTTAAAGGTTCTATTAAGGTGCCGGAAAATGTTGATTGAGCCATTTGCTAATTTTTTGGGGGGAGAGAGCGGGTGGGGGATGAAAGCTAGGGGGTTATTTCTTATGTGAGTTATGAATCAAGAGTTTTCTTACGAAACAAAAGAGAGAGTTTCTGACAAATCTCCTTTATTCTTCTAATTGTAAAAATATTTTTAATTTCTTTTACTTTAGCCGAATTAGCATAAGTGTGGTCATGTACTTAGAAATTAGGATGGAAATTCGTGTAGGTGTGACAAATCAATATTCTTTAAATAATCAAGGGTTTTTATAGATGCTTTTGATTTAACTGCATGGGTGTTTGTTATAGTAGATTACTTCGAATTTTAGGCTTGAGTTTTTACGAATCTTCTTGGAATAAGATAGCTTTGTTTATGATAGTATATAAATAGATACAAGTAGTTAAACAAAACAATCAATGAAATCACCAATTTGTCTAGGCCAACTACTTAGAAATTCACACACATGAAACATAACATTAAAGCCAAATTACTTTAGTCCAAGGATTACCGAAGGATGCTTACGTCTCTATGAAGCTCTTTCGTGTTAGCTTGTCATCAATGATTGCTTATTAAATTGTACTCCGTATCTTAATTCCTAAGGATGAGGATGAATTGATTTACATTGAATTCGTCTACTTTCAATAGTAAGCTCATTTCTTAAACAAAATCCTATAAATAAAAAAACTTACAAATAATTAGTTAACCGTCTTTAAAATATCACCTAAAATAAAAGGAGGAATTACCAAAGATAAAATACTCAATTTAATAGATTAGATAAGAATTTTAACTTTGCAACGTACAATGAAAACTCGTACTGTATTTTTTTTAGTAAATGATCAAGGTAGTTTAAACACTTTAGAAAGAGGAGAATAACATAGAAAATACTCCAATTATATAACGCGTCGAAGCAACGCGTATAAATACAGAATATAAATTGTGGTTCCTTCATTTTTAACCACTTATATCAAAATTCTCAAACCTTCAAACATTTTTTCACACCAAATCAAAAACAAGAAGAAGAACCCAAAGAAAAAATTTTGAGGATCAAATTCTGAAGTTTATTTTGGTAATATGCTTTTCATTGATTTAAATTTGTTATTTTTGTATTTTGGCCTAATTTCTGATATTTTATTCCCAATAATTAGTTATTTAATTTTCTTCTTTGATTTTTCTCCTTCCCTGTTTCTGTGCTCCTCTGTTTTTCTTATGATCAAGTTTTAAAATTTTATGTTTTTGAATTTTTTTTGTGGCTATTTGTTGATGGAATGGTTCGGATCATGTTAAACCCAACTACTATATTACGATAAATAGTAATTTTGATGAATAAATATGATTTATTGTAGGTTAAATAAAATTAAAGTTATAAACATATTACATGATTTTGTCTTTCATATCTTCACAAGTATTTCTATGAGATTTTATTTTTAAAAAAAAAAAAAAAATTGATTTTGCTGAAGATTTAATTCTTGTACGTTTTACGCAATATTTTGTTTTCACAAATTTGTACCTTGAAATCGTGTAAAGTATAATATTAATGATTTGGTAAGAGATTTATCATAAGAATCCTGTACAAAACTTGTACACATGTAATCATGTATAGTCAGTCACAAAAATACTTTGTACTAGGTCACTTTCGAAATTAGTAGGCTAAACTAAAATGCTCAAGTTTACTAAAGATTTCAATGAAGACTATATTATTGATATGTAGGAATGTGATAAAATATTAAATAGCAGACAATTAAATATGAGCTATTCTGTAAGGACGGAGGGAGTACAACATTTTATCACGGAGTTGTCTATTATTTCGAATGATTTTGTGGTTTGTCATCGTGATCCCTGATCCTTAGGTCACAACATTGTTATGAGTAACATCTTTAGTACTGCTAGATATAATATCTTCACTATTGTCCTTAATTCTTATGATACTCATTTCTTTGAATAATAGACTAAATTAGGTTGATTGCTGTTGCAGTAACTTAACCTAACCTGCAAGAATGGACAGGCCGAATAACAATGATACAACAGACAAAGGTCTGTTTTCAGGTCTGATGGGATATGCTGCAGGACATCATCGTCCTCACGGTCATGGATACGGTGCATACCCTCCTCCACATGGATATCCGCCTCAACAGTATCCACCACAGCCTTATCCATCCCATTCCTATGACTCTTATCCACCATACCCGCCTCCTGGTGGATATCCGCCTTCTGGCTATCCACCCCACGGGGGCTATCCCCCTGCAGGGTACCCTCCTCCTGGAGGGTATCCTCATTCATCTGGCTATCCACACCATTCATCTTCCCATCATTCAGGTACATCTTTGAGCTTTTATTGCTTACTTTTGATTAATACTTCATTACCATTGCTGTCAACTGATGTTATAATATAACATGTTTTGTATTGAAAAGGCTTTAGACCAAATATGGGACTATTAGCTGGAGGTGCTGCAGCCGCTGCAGCACTCTATGGAGCGCATCATCTCTCACACGGACACCATCATTCGCATGGACATGGTATGTATGGCGGCTTTGGTCATCATGGAAAGTTCAAGCATGGAAAGTTTGGCAAGCGCTGGAAGCATCATGGGGGACATGGCCTATTTGGGCGAGGAAAGTTCAAGAAATGGAAGTGAAGACATTTTGCTATTATCACTAATACTCAATAATACTGTATTTTAGGGGGATTGATCTGGCTTTATGTTTATGTTTAATTATTTTTGGTGTATGAAGAATCGGGTTGTTTAGTACTTATAGGCCCTGGTATATGAATATATTTATCACTCATTTGTGTTGTACTCTTGATAAATAAATTCACCTTATGTAGATTCAATGTAGTGTCAAATACCAACTTTTGGGTATTAAGCAGATTAGATACTCGTTAATGTGGATGTCAACTAACTAATTCGTTAAAGTATTGGTGAATAGTGTTACTCAATACCCTGTTACATAATTTTAATCAGTTAATCTAAGAACTTTGTTACATAATTCTGAAAAAGACGTTTGTTATATTTGGGATGATAATTGCAGGAAATACATGAATGAGCAAGAAGAAAAATATTTCAACAATTCCACTCGTCGACATTGTGGCCTGAAACGATTTGGACTGAAAACTAGTTTTTCTACTACAAAATGTATTAATGACAACAATCACAACATGTGTTGTCTTTGGATGTAAACTTTTCTTCCTACATTTGAAACTATGTACAACCTTGTAACATGCTATACCTAATACCGACTCATTACTTGATAATTGCTACAGTTTTCGCGCTCAAATTCATGGAAGATATACATTGCCTACAGACTACAGCATTAACAAATTGAGAGCACTGGCCATTCATTTGGTAATACAACAAATATTCATACAACAGGTTACAACACAACTAATTCATCTCTGTAGTCATTTCACTTTAGGGCCGCTTTACGCATATTATGTGCCTCTGGTCCATCCTTCAGTTGCAGCTGACCTGTGCATTCAAAAGTTGGTCAGAACTTCAGCATATTTTACAGATTAAATAACTATGAATGTTTTCTCTCCCATTTTCCTTCACGTCTTCCATCTCGTTCTCTTCTCTCCAGTATTTGCCTGGACTTGCTTCCTCTTGACCCATGTCTTTGAGAACCAAATCCACCAGCGAGGCCATCAAATCCTGGCCCTAGCTCGGGATCACCAGTGCTACCTGTATCTCCAGAATCCTTACTCCCATCAAAGTTTTCCTCATAACTGCTGCTGCACTCATCAGTACGATCACGTGCTTGAAGGATTGTTGGAGGTTGAACTGGGAATGTCCTCGAACCTGAGAGGACGACAGTGGGTGTGGTAGCAAGAGACTGGGTGTTGACTGACATATCAGAAGGTAAGCCGGTATTACTTCCTCTTAAGCTGACATCAGCGTTGGACCTCCCATTCTCTCTGTCCCGATATCGATCACGTGGACGGCTGCTAAGGTAACCGAAAACAAGTTAGGAATTTTGAATTTAAGACAAACACAGATTTTAGAACTGTATACATAAATAAAAACACCATTTACAAGGAAGCCAGCAATTAAATTTTGAACAAAATATGGTTCATTAAAGTGTTTTTTACTCTAGCAGACGGCTATTGCTATCTTATTGCCAACTAGAATCAGCCCTCTGTTATAATAGGGCTAAGGCTGCATACATCCCCCCCCCCCCCCCCCCTCCTTCCTTGTAAGGTGGGTGGGAGTTTTTTTTTTTTTTTTTTTGGTGTTCCATCCGGTTCACCCTTTGGGCTAATCCGGATTCGGGGATCAGTTCTGGGTGGTTAGGTTCCTGTCCCCTCCCGATTGTTGTTGCGGGGGATCGAAACCAAGTGTAGTCCCAATCACCACTACACCAACAACCAATTGGTTGGGTGGGAGCTTCTTTAGAGGCTTTAGATGATGCTGTTGATTGTATCTGTAGACAAAAATTGGAATGGGTTGAAACGTTAATTT
Organism: Chenopodium album; assembly: GCF_948465745.1. Lineage (NCBI taxonomy): Eukaryota > Viridiplantae > Streptophyta > Magnoliopsida > Caryophyllales > Amaranthaceae > Chenopodium > Chenopodium album. Next base: position 71,355,266 of record NC_137840.1, read on the forward strand.
GGTTGTACCCATCATAGGGCTAAGGTTGCATACATCTGAACCCCCCCCCCCCGGCCCCCCAACCCCTCCCCCCTTTCCTTCCTCGTAAGGTGGGTGGGAGCTTCTTCAGAGGCTTTAGATGCTGCTGCAGAATGTCTATAGACAAAAATTGGAATTGGTTGAAACGTTAATTTGGTTGTACCCACCATGTTGCCTAATTCACCCACATACAGTAAACCTAAAAAGGCAAATCACACAAGTAAAATGGTAATGTTTGGCCCAGTTAAAAAATTAGGTAGTGAAGCGCTAACCCGTACCAAATCTTCATACTAGCGAATAAGGTAACACTGGTTATAATCATCTTTTAGTATCTCTTCCATCGGAACTCTCATATTGATAATCCTTCCTTTTACAATATAAGCAGCTGAACTTGAGCCTGATTTTTTATTTTTATTTTTTATTTTTTATTTATAACAAATCTCTCTAAATAGTAAAATTCATCCAATTGTAATTGTAGGTTTCCAATGTGTCCTATTCCACAAGCATCTCAAGTTTATCATCAATAAGCATCACTGGCGTAAGCTGACACTTAGGGTTGCTTGTTTCAAGCTTAGCACAGCTTCAGCTTGGTTGATCCAACCTCAAAGTGACTAGCTAAAATACTTACCAAGATGGGTCTGAGTCCATACCACAGGCTCGGCATGGCTCACCTATTCACCTTACATCCTTTTTGTTTTACTAATATAAGAGAGCTCATACTACATCAACACTTAACTAAAAAGTGGAACTATGCTTGAAATTGACCATTACAGCATCAACATTCTCTGACAATCTACATTTGAGCCAAGTTGAGGCTTAAAATCTTCTTCAGCGCTGACGCCGAACCCTACAAGGTCAATTCAATAATGACCTCTATGTGAGTTCAGACTATAGGTGACATGATGTATATTCTTCTCTCATAAAAGTCTAACAGTATCAAACAAATGACTTTCAGATTGACAACATGATAACTCTTAACCCTAAGAACAGCTATCTACAAAAAAGGGCATGCAATATATTAACGTGGCGTAGTGAAGGGACATTGCAATTCATTCAGTTATTTGGTACTCCCTACGCCCCATATTTACCTTCTCAAAGAAACTACATTAAATTCATATTTTCCCTCCACATCAACCTTTCTCTCTCTCAAGTCAATACTTTCTCATACTACTTATTCTCTCTCTATCCACTCAATTGTTTCTCTGATTTTAACAATTTTCCTTAATTTCTGTACCACTTCAGAAGTTAAATACGCGACAAAGAATTTTTTTTTATCATCATAACTTTTGTGTATCTGAGACAAATTATCCCAAGTTACTTAGTTACCCATGTGTATTATTTAGCTACTACACAATATACCCAACTTTGGACTTATACACAACCGATGGAACAAAATAAAAACAAGCCAAAACTTGGGAGAATTGAAGCATGACAATTACCTGCTATGAGTGGAAGAAGAAAATTCTCTTCGCGGTGGTCTGCTTCCAGACTCCACTTGCTCTAATTCACGTTGAAGTTCTCTCTACATGAAATTATGATAAGTTGGTAAGCATCACATGTGAATAAATAACTTCAGAGCCAAAAACACGACAGGAAAAAGTCATTTCTTGGATAGTCAAGATCATATTAAAGTTCTCCCACCTGTGTTTGCTTTTCTTTCTCTAAATCAAGATTATATCGAAGTTCATTTGTTTTGGCACGCTCAAGCTCCAGCATCCGCTGCCTTTCAATGTCCTTTTCCATTTCTGAAGTTCTTTGTCTAAGTTCATAAAAAACAGTATTACTAGGAAGACTACACACATGTTACTACTAAGGTACATCAGCACCAGAGTATTATTTATCACTATATATTGGATCCAAACCTATCAAGTTCTTGCAGTTGTTCTGCTTCTCGTAAAGCAGCTTCTTCAAGATATTTCTGGCGTCTGTGTCTCAACATAAGTTTCTTCTGCCTTCGCTCTATTATTTCTTCCTTGATTCTAGATTTCTCTCTGGAATTAGAATGAAGCAGCAACCTTTGGTGAGTAAAAATACTAACTGTACCTCCAGAAACCTAGAACTTACAAGTGCAGTTACTAGACCAAGTAAGAAAGAAGTGAATCGTGAAAGATTAAGTCAACAACTTGAATGGTGCAATAGGATTTCCCAAGAACAGCACAGATCCATAAATAGATAAATTTTGTGTATTAGGAATGCAACTATTATCCAATGATCTCATAACTATGACCCTAGGATAATTTGTATAGTATAAATTAGAGCTGTCAAAAGTTGATCCGACCAGAAATACAGACTCAAACCCGATTATTAACCGACACATCTGAACCCGAAAAAATGGTGACCCAAACACGACCTGAAACCAACCCTAGGCCCCAATTGACCCGAGCATGTGAAACCCGAACCCGAACATGAAGAGATGAACCGACCCGAATGTAACCCGTAAATTTTGACCTGAACCGAACCCAATTTGAACCGAAATTGACCCAAACCAGTTTTAACCTGTCAAAACCCGAATTTAACCCAACTTGTTACTAATCTGACCCGAATTTAACCCGACCCGTTCCTAACCCAACCCTAATTTAACCCAACCTGTTACAAACCCGACCCGAAATCAACCCGAATTGTTATTAACCTGACCCAAATTCAACCCGACTTGTTATTAATACGACCCGAATTTATCAGACCTATTACAAACCCAACCCAAAAATTCAACCCAATCTGTTACTAACCCGACTCGAAATCAACACGACTTGTTTTTTACCCGACCTAAATTCAACCCAAATTGTTCCTGACCCGATTTCAAATCACCTTAAATGCAATTTAGACCACCTTATTATTGTTCATCAAAGCATTTTGTTTAGGAAAACCCAGTCGGTCCAAGCCGGCAAAAGAAAGGAGCATCATCCTCAAATTTAAGAGTTAAATATATTATATATTTTATGTATGATCAAAGGAAACAATTATCTTCCTAAATAATAGATTACAATTTCCTAGCATATTGCCATATAAATTATAGTCAAAGAAAATAACTAGCATGATAAAAATGATAATTATCTATTTATAGTTAGTTGAACTCAAATATGACCTCAATAGAAAAAAAAACCCGACCTGATTGTATCTTGAAAATTATTGACTTGAACATAACCCGACTTGAATACGAGAATGACCCGAATGACCCAACCTCATTATAACCCGCAAATTATTGACTTGAACCGAACCTGACTTGAACCCGAGCATGACCTGACTTGAAAATGACCCGACCTGATTATAACCCGCAAATTATTGACTTGAACCGAACCCGATTCGAAACCCGAGAATTACCCGAACCAGTTTTAACCCCTGAAAACCCGAATCAAACCCGACCAATTGTTCACCAGACCCGAATGTAACCTAACCTGTTATTAACCCGACGCAAACCCGATAAGAAGTATGACCCGACGTGACCCGACTAAAGCATGACCCAACCCAAACCCAACCCGCATAGGTTATGGAATTAATCCGAATTACCCGACCCGAGTTGACTCGACCCACACTTACCGACCCAAACCCAACCCGTTTACCCAAATTAACAGCTCTACCCGAAACCTCCAAAATTTCTCAAAAAATGTGGATATTATTCTTTAATTTTGCAATTTTTTGACTTTTTCACCCAAAAATAAAAACTACCTAAATGTTTACCACTGTCCCTAATACCCTCCGGGAGTCCAATGGGTGGAACCATCCAATTTGCCTTTAAACGACCAATTTACCGGTTTACAACTTGCACCGATTTCATTAACTCAAGCCTACCACAAACATTTATGACAACATATAATGATCATATATGGTTTCAATTGGCATTATATAGTCCCGAAATGTATCCCCTAAAATCTCAATGCTTTTTGCCATTGGGCCACGAAACATTCGAAATTTCTCAAAAAGCGTGGATATTAGCCTTCAATTTTGGAATTTTTTGACTTTTTTTCGCCCCGATATAAAAATTTACGAAATGTTTACCATGATCCCCAATACCCTTTGGTAGTCCAATTAAGTGGGTGAAACCATCCAATTTGCTTTTAAATGACCAATTTACCGATTTACAACTTGCATCGATTCCATTAACTCAAGTCTACCACGAAATTTATGACAACTAATTATGATCATATATGGTTCCAAATGGCATTACATGACTACGAGATAAATCCCCTATAATTTCAAGACTTTTCGACACCGGGCCCCGAAACCTCCAAAATTTCTTAAAAAGTGTGGATATTAGCCTTCAATTTTGGAATTTTTTGACTTTTTTTTCGCCCGAAATAAAAATTGCCGAAATGTTTAACATGGTCCCTTATACCCTCTGGGAGTCCAATTGGGTGGGTGGAACCATCCAATTAGCCTTTAAACGGCCAATTTATCAATTTACAACTTGGGCCGATTTCATTAACTCAAGTCTACCACAAACATTTATGACAACATATAATGATGATATATGGTTCCAAGCGGTATTATATGGCCCCGAAATATATCCCCTATAGTATAAAGATTTTCGACACCGGGCCCGAACCTCCAAAATTTCTTAAAAAGCATGGATATTATCCTTCATTTTGGAATTTTTTTACTTTTTTTAGCCTAAAAATAAAAATTGCCGAAATGTTTACCATTGTACCTAATATCCTCCGGGAGTCCAATTGGGTGGGTGGAACAATCCAATTTTCCTTTAAATGACCAATTCACCGATTTACAACTTGCACCGATTTCATTAATTCAAGCCTACCACGAACAATTATGACAACAAATAATGACCATATATGGTTCCAAAAGACATTATATGACCCCCAAGATGTATTCCCTAGAATTTCAAGACTTTTCGACACCTGACTCAAGACTTCTAAAATTCTCAAAAAGCATGGATATAGCCTTCAATTTATGAAATTTTTGACTTTTTTTCGCCCGGAAATTGTCGAAATGTTTTTACCATGGCCTTTAATACCCTCCGTGAGTCCAATTAAGTGGGTGGAAACATCCAATTTGCCTTTAAACGACCAATTTAACGGTTTACAACTTGTGCCGATTTCATTAACTCAAGTCTACCACAAACATTTATGACAACATATAATGATCATATATGGCTCCAAGCGGCATTATATGACTCCGAGATGTATCCCCTATAATCTAAAGGCTTTTCGACACCAGTCTCCGAAACCTCTATCATTTCTAAAAAAGTGTGGATTTAATAGCTTTCAATTTTGGAATTTTTTTACTTTTTTTCGCACGGAAATAAAATTTGCAGAAATTTTTACTAAGGTCCCTAATACCCTCCGAGAATCCAATTGAGTGGGTGGAACCATCCGATTTGCCTTGAAACGACCAATTTACCGGTTTACAACCTACACCAATTTAATTAACTCCAGCCAACTACGAACATTTATGACAACATATAATGATCATATATGGTTCCAAACGACATCATATGACCCTGAGATGTATCCCATAAAATCTCAAAACATTTCGACACCGGGTCTCAAAACATCCCAAATTTCTCAAAAAGCGTGGATTTCAATTTTGGAATTTTTTTACTTTTTTTGCCCGGAAATATTAAATGCCGAAATGTTTACCATGGTCCCTAATACCCTCTGGGAGTCCAATTAGGTGGGTAAAACCATCCAATTTGCCTTTAAACGACCAATTTAACGGTTTGCAACTTGCCCCGATTTCATTAACTCAAGTCTACCACGAATATTTATGACAACAAATAATGATCATATTATATTCCTTCGAGATATATCACCTAGAATTTCCTAGAATTTCAAAACTTTTCGACACTGGCCCAAAACCTCCAAAATTTTTCAAAAAGTAGGGATATTAGACTTCAATTTTGGATTTTTTTTACTTTTTTTGCCTGGAAATAAAAATTGCCTACCCTCTGTGAGTCCAATTGGGTGGGTGGAACCATCCAATTTTCCATCAAACGACCAATTTACCGAATTCTAACTTGCACCGATTTCATTATTTCAAGCCTACCACGAACATTTATGAAACATATAATGATCCTATAAGGTTCCAAACGGCATTATATGACTCCGAGATATGTCCCCTAGAATTTCAAGACTTTTCGACATTGGGATCCGAAACCTCCAAAATTTCTCAAAAAGTGTGGATATTAAGCCATCAATTTTGGAATTTTTTGACTTTTTTCGCCCAGAAATAAAAATTGCCGAATTATTTACCATGGTCCCTTATACCCTGAGAGAGTCCAATTGAGTGGATGGAACCATCCAATTTGCCTTTAAACCGGCAATTTACCGGTATACAACTTGCACCGAGCCAACCACGAACATTTATGACAAGATACAATGATTATATATGATTCTAAAAAGCATTATATGACCCCGAGATGTAACCCTTAAATTTTCGAGGCTTTTCGACACTAGGCCTCGAAATCTCCAAATCAAAAAGCGTGGATATTAAGCCTTCAATTTTGGATTTTTTTGACTTTTTTTTTCCTGGAAATAAAAAATGCCGAAATGTTTACCATGGTCCCTAATACCCTTCGGGAGTTCAATTGGGTGGGTGCAACCATCCAATTTGCCTTTAAATGGCCTATTTACCGGTTTATAACTTACACCGATTTCATTAAATCAAGCCTACCATGAATATTTATGACAACATATAATGATCATATATGGTTCCAAATGTCATTATATGACGCCGAGATGTATTCCATAAAATCTCAAGCCTTGTTCGACACCGTGCTCCGAAACCTCCAAAATTTCTCAAAAAGCGTAGATATAAGCCTTCAATTCTGGAATTTTTTACTTTTTTCGCCCGAAAATAAAAATTGTCGAAATTTTTACTATGGTCCCTAATACCCTCCGAAAGTCCAATTGGGTGGGTTGAACTATCCAATTTGTCTTTAAACGGTCAATTTACCGGTTTACAACTTGCACCGATTTCATTAAATCAAACCTAACACGAATATTTATGACAACGTTTAATAATCATAAATGGCTCCAAACGGCATTATATGACCCCGAGATGTAATCCCTAGAATTTAACGACTTTACGACACTAGGCAGAATCCTCTAAAATTTCTCAAAAAGCGTGGATATTAGCCTTCAATTTTGTAACTTTTGACTTTATTTCGCCCGGAAATAAAAATTGCTGAAATATTTACCATGATCCCTAATACCGTCCGAGTGTCTTATTGGGTGGGTGAAACCATCCAATTTGCCTTTAAACGACCAATTTACCGGTTTACAACTTGCATCGATTTCATTAACTCAAGCCTACCACGAACATTTATGACAACAAATAATGATCATATATGGTTCCAAACGGCATTATATGACCACGAGATGTATCCCCTTAAATTACAAGACATTTCGACACCGGGCCTCGAAATCTCCAAAATTTCTCAAAAAAAAGTGGATATTAGTCTTTAATTTTTGAATTTTTCGACTTTTTTTTGCCCGGAAATAAAAACTACCAAAATGTTTACCACGGTCCCTAATACCCTCCAAGAGTCCAATGGGTGGAACCATCCAATTTGCCTTTAAACGACCAATTTACCGGTTTACAACTTGCACGGTTCATTAACTCAAGCATACTACGAACATTTATGACAACATATAATGATCATATATGGTTCCAAACCACATTATATGATCCCGTGATGTATCCCCTAAAATATTAAGACTTTTCGACACCAGGCCCCGAAACCTCCAAAAAATTTTAAAAAACGTGAATATTAGCCTTCAATTTTGGAATTTTTTGACTTTTTTTCGTCCGAAAATAGAAATTGACGAAATGTTTACCATGGTCCCTAATAGATTCCGGGAGTCCAATTGGGTGGGTGCAACCATCCAATTTACCTTTAAACGACCTATTTACCGGTTTATAACTTGCACCGATTTCCTTAAGTCAAGCATACCACAAACATTTATGAACATATAATGATCATATATAGTTCCAAACGTCATTATATGACCCCGAATGTATTCCCTAAAATCTCAAGGCTTTTCGATATCGGGCCCTGAAACCTCCAAAATTTCTTAAAAAGTGTGGGGATATTAGTCTTCAATTTTGGAATTTTTTGACTTTTTTTTGCCCGAAAATAAAAATTGCCAAAATGTTTACCAAGGTCCTTAATATCCTACGGGGGTCCAATTGGGTGTGTGGAACCATCCAATTTGCTGTTAAACGACCAATTTACTGGTTTACATCTTGCACCGATTTACCAGTTTATAACGGCCAATTGAATTAACTTAAACCGAACCTGACTTGAACCGAAATTGACCCTAACCCGTTTTAACCAGTCCAAACCCGAATTTAACCCGACTTGTTACCAACCTGACCTGAATTCAGCCTGACCCGTTCCTAACCCAACCCGAATTTAACCTAACCTGCTACAAACCCGACCCTAAATTAACCCGACTTGTTATTGACCTGACCCAAATTCAACCCGACTTGTTATTGACCCGACTCAAATTTTACTAAACCTATTACTTACCCGACCCAAAAATTCAACTCGATCTGTTACTAACCCGACTTGTTATTGACCCGACCTAAATTGAACCCAAATTGTTCCCGACCCGATTTCAAATCACCTTAAATGCAATTTAGCCCACCTTATTATTGTTGACCAAAGAATTTTGTTTTGGGAGACCAAGTCGGTCCACGCCAGCAAATGAAAGAAACATCATCCTCAAATTTAAGAGTTAAATATAGTATATATTTCTTGTATGGCAAAGTAGATAATTATCTTCTTAAATTATATAGTATAGTTCCCTAGTATATTGTCATATATATTATAGTCAAAGGAAATAATTGGCTTGATAAAAATGATAATTATATATTTATAATTAGTTGAACCCGAATATGACCTGACTTAGAAATGACCCGATCTGACTGTAACCTGCAAATTATTGACTTGAACATAGCCCGACTTGAATTCAAGAATGACCCCGACTTGGAAATGACCCAACCTGATTATAACCCGCAAATTATTGACATGAATCGAACCCGACTTGAACCCCAGAATGACCCGACTTGAAAATGACCCGACCTTATTATTTATCCGCAAATTATTGACTTGAACATAACCCAACTCAAACCCGAGAATGACCCAACATGATTCTAACCCGCAAATTATTGACATGAACCGAACCCGACTTGAACCCGAGAATGACCCGACTTGAAAATGACCCGACCTTATTATTTATCCGCAAATTATTGACTTGAACAGAACCCAACTCAAACCCGAGAATGACCCAACATAATTCTAACCCGCAAATTATTGACTTGAACCGAACCAGACTCAAACCCGAGAATGACCCGACCTTATTCTAACCCGCAAATTATTGACTTGAATCGAATCCGACTCGAACTCGAGAATTACCCTAACCCGTTTTAACCCGTGAAAACCCGAATTAAACCCGACCTATTGTTCACCCGACCTGAATGTAACCCAACCTGTTATTAACTTGACCCGAACCCGATAAGAAATATGACCCGACGTGACCCAACTAAAGCTTGACCCAACCCAAACTCGATCCGCATAGGTTATGGAATTAATCCGAATTGACCGGACCCGAGTTGACCCGACCTGAGTTGACCCGACCCAAACCCGACCCGTTTACCCGAATTGACAACTCTAGTATAAATTCGAATATTCTAACAATTTAATCAAGCCTCCTTAAGAAATCATTTACGAGAACAGCAATCTGCAGTCATATCGGTAGCATTATAGGGTATATGTTGTAAGGAATATATTCTGCATTACTTTTGAATGACCTGTTCCTCCTAAATAGAGTGATCCAGGGCCGAAAAATTTAAGGATTAGGTGTTTTAGTACGAAATATTTTCGGTTGCATCATCTACCCTTACGGTTTAACATCCCCCCCCCCCCAATATTCATAGAAGGAAAGAGAACATAGAGTAAAGATATAGCAAGAAGTCATACATAGAACGAATGCCATCCTTAATTTGTTGCACACGATGTCCATCCTTTGCATTAGCTGCAGATAGAAAGATGAGAAAATCCCATGAGATTTGTTAAACAATGTCCAAGAGCTCAAACCCATTGATGCCATAGCTCTAGAATATCAAGGTGAAGTCATTACATGAAGGGAAGGCAAATTCATTTTGAGGATTCATGTCGGGCAGCGGAAATTCTTTATGAAGAATGTCCATCTCCAATTCAGCTTCCTCTAGCTCCTACAAAGTATTTGTTTAAACTTTTAATTAAACTAGATGCATATAATCCCAATTTATCTCATCTGGAGACATGAGTAACTTACTCCAGCTTCTTGGTCCATCTTTTCAGCAAACACGTCAAAGTATGCTTGTACGGAAGTTAAATTAGCAAGAACCTGCAAGAAACAGCAATGAATCCATAAATAAATATAATTATTAAAAAAAAAAAAAAAAGTAATTTCATACTTCGTATAAGACAAAGATAAACAAGGAAAAAAAAATAACAATAGAAAACTCTTTCATGGCTATGGCAGTTCCTATGAACAAACAACAAATTCAGAAGACAAGAAGATATCTTTTACCTGAAGAACAGATTCACGAGTATTTCCAAACTCAGGATCAAATTCTTTTGATTGACAAGAAGAAAGTGCTTCCTTCAGGGCCTTGTGAGAGAAATCAACAGAAAAATTACAAATTTCCAGCCATGAAATCCAGTGAAAAGAAGTGACAATGAATAAGAAGATATGACTACATACACAATATATAGAGACAGAGGAATGACTCAAGCAAACTAATAGAACTTGATTGTCATGATAATATACAAATCTACTGAAACCACCAGGGTTCAAACCTTAGCATGGTTTCCTTGCATGTTATGCAGAGTGGGGTCCCTAACAAATTATACCTTCCCCTCAATTTTGAATGTTAGGTCCATGGTCCACTTTCCCTCCTCAGCTTAACCTCAACGTTGGCCTCATTACACCAAAGGGCCTCTAAAAATAACATCAAAAGAAAGGACAAAACAAGACATAAATCTCATAACTCACCTCTTTGGCTTCATCTTCATCGCTTTTAACTTTACACAAAGCTTGGCAAATCCTCTTCTCCGTTTCCCCAACTCTGCCTGCCATAGTAGTACAATAGGAAAGTCAAAAACACATTACTGAAGGCTCTTGAGAATGGAATCATAGTTTCAGTATTTTAGCTCCAATAATGCTTCACTTGTAGAAATGCAAATTCAACAACTATGTGAATTGTTAAATATGCAAAAACCCAATGCAACTCTAACTGTAATCACAATTAAATGGATATAGATATAAATATCCCCTCCATAATTTAACCCCCAATTGCACCCTACCTGAATTCTGCAAAAAAGAAGACGATAAAGAGGCTAATTTGAAACAATTTCATTATTTCATCTTGATGAAGCATTGATATAGGCTTGCACATGATCATATGTTATGAACTTGTCCATCTAAAAGTATATGTGTGAGAACCTCCAGAGTCGAGCCTATGACGATTAACAAGTTTGGCTTAAACAGATTCACAAAGAGTGTCATTAACATCAGCTTTTGGCCATTTATGACGCTACTTTTCACAAATAGTCTTTCAAATCCAAAGAATCACATATGAACAAACTTCCATGATATCATAAGTTCATAAACATCCTTCTCTCGCAAATATTGTTGGCAGCAAACCCCTACCACAGAGGTCCCCCCCCCCCCCCCAACTCTTTTTATCTTTCAATCTAATAGCCCTTCCCACTTATCAACCTTCCTTCTTTAAACCTCAACAGATCCTTTAAATTAACATCCCTAACACACAAAAATGTTTAAATCTGCACCCCATTTACAGATTAGGCACTTGAAAGGTTGGCAACACCTCAGGCTGGACACAAATGAGATGCCCGGTAATCAAGTTCCTATATTATGTTCAACATATGGATGATGCTAAAGTCATTCCTTGGTTTTCACTTTTAATCACTTCAACACCAAGTTACTGTCTAAACAGTACATTGCAGTATGCTTTTACAAAAAACTATTCTGAAGCAATATGCTGCCAGCAGAAGACATTTTCAAATATAAGCAAAATAAATAAAAAAAATAAAAAAAATAAAAAAGATGGGAAAGGGTGAGGGATAATTAACACAATAAACAAAAAAAAAAAAGAAGAAGAAGATAAACATACCAGATTTGGAACCACCAAGGGTTTCTAGATATCTCCACACACTTTGAGGAACCAATGACATATATTCAGCTGGGCAATACAAGCAAGCACCAGCAATTAGTGCTAATGAAAGTTGAGCAAACAGACCCTCACCCATGGGATAAGCAAAACTTCCCAACGCCTGGAAAAGTGTGTCAGCAGTTTCAAGAAAAGATTGCAATTTGGCAAGGTTGGCAAATGGAATATAATGAACAAGAAGCGCCATAGCAACCGTCCTCAAGTGCAATGATTTGTCAACTGAAGCCGTATGGGAGACTTGATCCCATGTGTTCGAAACAAGCTGGGATAAGACTGATTCTGAGATGAAAACAGCACTATCTTGTGAAGCTAATTTATCAAATGATGGAGAAGTGAGAACCACCCAACCACCATTCACATCTAGGCCAAAGAGTCTACCTAAATGCAGAAGTGCAGTGAAACGTTGCTCTGGTTCAGGATGACTCAACATTTTAGAAATTAATTCTATTAGACATATCCCACACTCATGCATAAGAATACCCCTGGAAAATAAATTGGATAACCATCTATCAGTTTGCAAGCGCCAAGAAATTTTTGGGGCATTTAACATGATATTTTCAATCACAGAGCTAAGTGTAGAAACCACGTTATCCAGGCTACAAAATGCTGGCACTTTGAGTAAACAATCGACCATAGTAGACGCAACTTCCCAGAAACTATTCTCCTGAACCAGAGGAATATTTACTGCAAGCCCTTCTATACCATTTTTCCAATGAGCGAAGAATTCATCAAATGTCTTGCAGATCAATGTGTTGTGTTCTTCCAGACCAGAAATTTCTTGCATAACAGAAGATAAGCATCTTGAGTACATTAAGCACTGGGAAGAATAGACAGCAAGACTCCTAGAGAGTTGTGGATGAAGATTCCAACACGATTCAATTGATTTATTTAGATTAGAAATGAGACTGTGTAAGTCCCCACAGAAGCCTTCTATCTCTTCTAAAGACAGATGATGAACGTCAGTACTTACCGTAGAACTACCACTGATATCCCCTTCAGTCTTCTCAAACTCCTCTTTTTCACTACCATAACAAAAATCATCAGGAAACCATGCATTAGATTCCAAACCATTGTTTCCAGGTGACTGAACATTTACATCAACAGTGCGAGGCATAGGTATAAGACCAAGTACTCTTAAATTTTCCACTAAAAAACCATTGCAACTTTGCAGAAGTTGCTGAAATGAGCTAAGATAATTGTAGAATGCAGTTGTCGGCTCTAATGCAGGAAAATCCGCCCAATGGACAGATGATTGGATGACCTCCCTTTTCCGATCAAATGACAGATCACAAAAGACAGAAGCTAAAATAAAAATAATGAGAGCCTTGTTAACCTTTATCGTAGAAGAATCAACTTTCTCTTGCTCCTGTCTGATGTATGTAAAGAGCTCATCAAAGCATAGACTCTCAAAATCAAGACATGAAACACCATTTAGATACTTTTCTTCATTAAAATTCTTGCTCAAAGAATATGAAATTATGGGTTTTAGTAAGCATAATATAGACCTGAGGAATGGCGTGTCACAATAAGAACTTTTGCAAAGAGAGCCAAGCACCTGCACCAATCTCGGCATCTCCGGGATGATGGCTTCCATGTGCTCACTTATAATAGCCTCAAGTACAAATAGAATGATTGCCTTGGCATTTTTGGAATGGTAACCCTTTGTTGGAGGATAACTATCATGAGTCTTGTCCGCCTTCTGGAGAAAGGGTGATAGGCACAAATCAGAGAACCAACACAATATATCTGGAACTGCAGTTGATGCAAGAGATCTCAGCTGCAATGAAACAGCCTCTAAAATAGTTTCGCTGAAAGCTTTAAATTCTTTTTGCATGTCAGGTAAAATTTTACTTAGGTCTGGGTATATTACAGCAAACGACTGCTCTTGATATTTCTGCTGGGAAAATTTATCTGCCTTATTGGTGTCTGGTTTTCCTTCTAACTCTTCCAAATCCAGAACCTCTTTCCTGTCTCCACCAAGTTTCAATACTCCCAGATCATCAGCAAATATGGACAATAAATTTGTAAGTTGTGACAAATTTGAAGCAAGGAAAAGACGCTGAGTCAGGTAACCTTTGGCATTCCGTGACACTGCCATCCAACCAAGATAGCGGACCAGAGGAAAAGTACATGAAGAAAATGTTGATATCTTGCATATCCAGGTTGATGGGGGAATCAGATTGCTATACTGACAGCCACTCACATTAAATACATTTTTTGATCTATTGCTTCCTCCACTAGAAGCAATGACCAAGCTTTGAAGAATCATCCAATGCCTTTGTACTCTATATATCCTTTCTGGGTTAAGCTGCAAATTCCCTTCTTTATACTGGTGAAGAGTAGACATCAAAGATCTGTTAAGTTGCTCAGCAGAACCTAGGATAATGTCGATCACATTTTCAGGAGAACAAAGAAGCTTAGTGGCCGAATGTAACAAGAACACAAGAGACTGCATAAGAGTTTCACGCAATGACTGCTGCTCTCTTTGCAATTGATGAATTAAAAAATTGCACAGCAATTCTTGGTTTCTCCTAACCAATGTTATCGCATCTACAGATGCATTATCATTCACAGAAAAGCTTACAGATTCATCATCACTCCCAGCGCCATATGGGCACTGATCTCCATCAGACACTTTCTGGTAATAGCTCCTGTCCATCTCAGCAGCCTCAAGCAATATTTGGACAAACACTTTATCTCTCTTTCTCTCAAGGTGACTTATTGTTTCCAGATTGCAGTTTCCTTTTCCAAGGGTTTTCCTGAGTTCAGAAATCTCATGGGGATATTTTGTCCCATGAATCTTCACTTGATTACAAAACACTGAATGTTCTTTCGCAGAAATCATAAAAGGATTGATATAGCATTCGGCAGACAGGATCATAGCATCTATTGCAGCATTGTGACCTTCAAGGTTAACATTTTTTTGAGAATGCAGGTCCAAAGCCAAACGCTGAAACTCGGATGCCCGAGATTTGCAAATCTCATAGTCTAATAGTTGGGTATGATTAAGATGCAAGCTAAAATATTTCCTGGAAA
Organism: Chenopodium album; assembly: GCF_948465745.1. Classification (NCBI taxonomy): domain Eukaryota; kingdom Viridiplantae; phylum Streptophyta; class Magnoliopsida; order Caryophyllales; family Amaranthaceae; genus Chenopodium; species Chenopodium album. Next base: position 71,370,515 of record NC_137840.1, read on the forward strand.
ATCCGGAATCCGATGTAGCACACTTGCGAACTTCAGTAGTTTTTTCTTCTCCAATCACAGGTGTATCATCATGGTTGGGATCGGAATGGGTAGCTTGCATACCATTGATAACATTTCCAAAAGAGTTTAGTAGTGCAAGATTTCTCAGCTCCTCCGGGGCAAACAAAAGGCTGGCATCTTCTAAAATATCCGATTTGCTGGGACCATCCGTCATTCCATCCCCTTCATCTGGACCAGGGTGTTTTAGAGTAGAGTTTCCTTCGCTAGATGCATGTGGCGATGAAGATGAGTTCAAAATTTCTTTGTCAGGCTTGGAGAGAGAAGGCTTGCAAAAGTCAATATCAGGTAGTAACTGCAGGTGCGGGTCCAGAATGGATAGGAGTACACTGCAATTAAAAAGAAATTGAAAAGAATAAAATAAAAAATTAATGAATAAACCCAACATCAACAACAATAACAAACTTTGAGAGAGGAACTATGACGCACAGAGCAGAAAATATTGACCAGTACATTCTCCAAATTTTCAGCTGGCAGATCGAGTGTCATTTTAATGCACTTTGAACATGAAAAATCATGTTACCAAATATCTCATTGATAGTTTAAGGCAAAGCATGAGAGAATAGAACAAATATCACAAACAAGTACTGTACGTAGCATTTTCTGCAAATTAGCTATTTTCAGTTATTTCTGAAACAATCCTAAATTAAACATGTCTAAAATGTGTTAAATAAGAATTAATTATTATTTTTTAGAAAAGGGAGAATTAATCACAAACGAAATTCAAAAATAGAGGTACTGACTTAGTAGCTTAGTTACAAATCTTACAATTTTTTTTTTTAATCAATAAATTGCATAGTGACATGAGCCAAACAGATATTTTCGTGGGGGCGTTCCCTACTCAGCGACGCGCTGCACTTCCTAGACCCGGGTGTAGTGATAAGTATGCAAGGGTTGCTAGGTCGTCGCCCAGAAGCGACGCGCCACATTGCCCGAGTGTGGTGTCAAATGAGCAAGGGCGTGCCATTGGGGCGTTCCCTACTGAGCGACGCGCTGCACTTCCCAGACCCGGGTGCAGTGATAAGTATGTAAGGGTTGCTAGGTCGTCGCCCAGAAGCGACGCGCCATATTGCCCAATTGTGGTGTCAAATAATCAAGGACTTGGAGTTGGGATCAGGAGGGAGCGTGGGAGAAAAGAATTTAGTTTGCGGATTGGTTCTTGGAATGTGGGGTCTCTTACGGGAAAATCAGCAGAATTGGTAGAAGTAATGAAAAGACGACGCGTGAACATCATGTGCCTCCAAGAGACAAGATGGACAGGAGAAGGAGCTCGAGGCTTGGTTTTGGGGTATAAGGTATGGTATGTTGGGCAAGAAACGAGCCACAGAACAAGGAATGGTGGAGCTAGGAACGGTGTTGGTGTGGTTCTCGATGAGAGGTTGGCAAAAGAGGTGATCGAGGTCTATCGGAAGAACGATAGGTTGATAAGGCTGAAGTTGCTATGTGGCAAGGAGATTGTGAATGTTATCAGTGCTTATGCTCCCCAAGTGGGTTTAGATGCAGAAGAGAAACGACAATTTTGGGAGGACCTAGACGAGGTGGTGCAGGGTGTCCACCACTCAGAGAAGTTATATATTGGAGGGGATCTAAATGGGCACGTTGGGGCGAGCCGAGATGGCTATGAGAGTGTCCATGGAGGCTTTGGGTATGGGCAGAGGGACGCCGGTGGTGAAGCTATTATGGATTTTGCCCAATCATATGATTTAATTTTGGCTAATACTTGGTTTAAGAAGAGGGATTCACACTTGATAACTTTTCGGAATGGAGCAAATGCAACTCAAATAGACTTCCTGCTCACAAGGAGCATAGATAGACAAAGTTGCATAAACTGTAAGGTTATCTCAGGGGAGAGTGTGGTCACCCAACACCGGCTATTGGTAATGACTATTCGTCTGAAAGAGAAGGCGAAGAAAAAAGTTAGACAAGAAGAACCAAGGATAAGATGGTGGACCCTAAGGGATGCAAAAGCTAAGGTTTTTACAGAAAAGGTAATTGAAGAAGCGGATTGGGATGGAGAGGTGGATCCGGACATGACCTGGTTACGAATGAAGAACTGTTTCCTAAGAGTGGCCAAAGAGGTCTTAGGGGAAGTAAGGGGAAGAACTTCGGTACAGAGAGATACTTCGTGGTGGAATGAAGAGGTGAAAGCAGTAATTAAGCAAAAAAGGGAATGCTATCAAGCCTTAGGAAAATGTAGGAGTGATGAAACCTTTGCAGCGTATAAGGAGGCTAAGAGTAAGGCAAAGGCAGCTGTTCGCCAAGCAAAAGAAAAGGCATATCAGGAGGTTTATGAAAAGCTTGATTCCAAGGAGGGAGAAAGGATCATTTATAAGATGGCAAAGAGAAGACAAGAGGCAAGGAAGGATATTGGCATGGTGAAGTGTGTCAAAGATAAGAACCAAATGGTCCTAGTGCAAGAGGAGGGCATCAAGGACAGGTGGAAGGGGTACTTCGATGAATTATTTAATGGAAGTAATGGAGTTGTGATAGGAGATACCTCTATGAGTGATGAAGAAATCAACATGGAGTATGTGCGAAGGATTAGGAGAGTAGAGGTGGAGATTGCACTGAGGAAGATGAAACCTAAGAAGGCGGTTGGCCCTGATGGGGTACCGATAGAGGTGTGGAGGTGTTTGGGTAAGATTGGTATTGATTGGTTAACAAACCTTTTCAACAAGATATGGACGGCTACAAGGATCCCACAAGATTGGAGGAAGAGCACCTTGGTCCCGGTTTATAAAAACAAAGGAGACGCTCAAGATTGTTCTAACTATCGAGGAATTAAGCTTATGAGCCATACTATGAAGTTGTGGGAAAGGGTGATTGAACAAAGGTTGAGGGCATGCACAAGCATTTCAGATAACCAATTTGGTTTTATGCCTGGGAGATCTACTATGGAGGCAATCCATTTGATAAGACAAATGATGGAGTTTTATAGGGTAAAGAAGAAAGATCTTCATATGGTCTTTATTGATTTAGAGAAGGCATATGACAAGGTGCCAAGAGAGATACTTTGGTGGGCAATGTTGAAGAAAGGTATCCCACGAAGGTATGTAGACCTAGTTAAGGATATGTATCGGGATGTGTCAACAAATGTGAGGACATGCGGAGGGTTGACAAAAGATTTCCCTATTACAATCGGATTGCATCAAGGGTCTGCATTAAGCCCTTTTCTTTTTGCAACGGTTCTAGATGAATTAACTAGACCAATTCAAGATGAGGTTCCATGGTGTATGCTGTTCGCAGATGATATCGTTTTGGTGGATGAGACTAAGGATGGGGTTAATGTCAAGTTGGAGCAATGGAGGCAAAGGTTGGAATCTAGAGGGTTTAAGCTAAGTCGGAGTAAGACTGAATATTTGGTATGTCGTTTTGGCACTCAGAGGGGGACAAGCAATGAAGTGGTGAGTTTGGATGGAAAGGATTTGACCATGAGTGAATGTTTTAAGTACCTAGGGTCGATCATCCAGAAGAATGGTGACATTGATCAAGACGTGACCCACAGGATTAAGTCAGGGTGGCTTAAATGGAGAGCGGCCACGGGAGTGTTATGCGACCGCAGCATTCCCTTAAAGTTGAAGGGAAAATTCTACAGGACTGCCATAAGACCAGTGTTGCTCTATGGTACAGAATGTTGGGCTTCTAAGAAAGAGCATATTAAAAAGATGGAGGTTACGGAAATGCGCATGTTAAGGTGGATGTGTGGAAACACTTTAAGAGATAGAATCAGAAATGAGGTTATTCGCAAGAAAGTAGGTGTGGCGGGCATTGTAGATAAATTAAGGGAAAATCGTCTGCGTTGGTTTGGACATGTAAGACGGAGACCCGAGGGTGCACCGGTGCGAAGAGTGGAAGAGTGGGACCATGGAGGGATTAAACGAGGAAGAGGGAGACCAAAGATGACTTGGTTGGAAGGAGTGAGGAAGGATATGAAGTGCATGGATTTACGTGAGGATGAAGTTTTGGATCGTAAGGGATGGAGGAGAAAGATTTATGTTGATGACTACACGGAATAATCAAATTTGGTTCATGTTAGCCGACCCCACTTTTGGGATTAAGGCTTTGATTGATTGATTGAATAAATTGCATAGTGATCACTAGAACATGAGGCCTGTAATAGCAAGCTGTACACTTTCCTTTCTACAAGTTGCCCTTAAAATAATAAATAAATAGATGGATTAAAAATAAATAACTACCATTAACATTAAAGCAGCATTGATATACTCCCTTTGTCTCCCAACAATCTGCCGGGTTTGACTGGCACTAGGGCCATTGAGCCACATCAAATCAGGAAGACGGAAAAGGCAGGGATAGAGTGTTAATTGAGTAGCTGGTTTAATTAAGGAGTGAAAAGTGAACCCACAGAAAGAGTGTAAGGTATTGGTCAGAGGGACAGCTTGCCAATTAAGGAAAAGGTAACATGTTGAAAAATCACAACTTGACAGGTTTAAAGCCAGTAAAAACCAAAGTTATGCGAGGAAGATGTGTATACCAGAAAGGCAGAAAAGCCCTTTTGAGTCCTATTGGATGCTATGACCAAGAAAACAGAGACATAAAAATTACCTAGGAGGTACTGATCCAAGCCGCCACTCCTGTTCTAATGAGGGAAGAACAGAAGGCTTTTTCACAGCTGCACGGATCACTTGAAGTGCAATAGCACAAGTATTTTCATTAGCATTGAGGAAAGTATAGGAGAATTCAGCAGAGCTTATCATACTTTGTGAGGCGGAAAAGGCAGGCTCAAGAAAAGTCTCCAGCATCTCCACAAGAAATAGAACTTTAAGCTTTGCTTCCTGAATAAAGACCAAGAAGATTAAGAGTAATTTCTATTCTGATCTATATCTGAAAATGTACAATAAAGAGTTATAACTGTCATATTGACGATAAGAAAAGAAATTTTCATGCTAGGACTCCGATTTCGAATCATGAAAGTCAACAGGTAATGTGACTTTTCCACCAATTTAGCACGAGGATTTAGTTTCTATTACGAAGAGTACTAGAGTAGTACAAGGAAACATGTAATGAGAGTCATGAGACAATCGATACACCGACAAGGATAATAATTTTCCTCCATAGACATTTAAGATATATGAAGTATACATAAATGTACCAAATTCACACATTAAAAAGCAAATCGTAAGGTAGCAAACAATTGAAGGAAGGTACAAAGACTGGAGGTTAAAAATATCACTCGAGGTTCTCATTACCTTGTATTCTGCCAGTACATTGTCCATGTAACCAGATAAAGCCAGCACGAGGTATTTAAGGGCAGCACGGACACGTACTAGGGAGTGATGTTCACCCTGTTGTAACGCCATGCATCCAAATTTCAAAAGATGAAAGCAAAGACAGGTTAATTATTGCAAGCCAAAAGGCCAAAATATCATGGCACATTCATCCAAAAGAAAGGAATGGCAACTGCAACCAGATCCATTAAAAACTATTGAACAACATGCAGAATCCAAAGGAACCAAGAAATATACCTGAATAACACCCAATAGATCTTCTAGAAGCTCCACAGCCAAGTCTATCTGCAGCAAAAAAAGCCATTCTACATTATTATTTTTTTAATTCTCCTCTTAAATCAAGTAATCAAAACAGTAACAAAGCCAAATATAAGATGAAGAAACTAAAAGATCCCCTAACCAACCTTTGCAATGATTCGAGGCATCCAAGGTGCAAGTGAACTGCTGCACAAGTCAATCAGGACACAAGCAGTTTTTGCCTGCACCAGGGATTAAATATATCATTTTCTGTATATTAAAGCCATTTAAACATGTTCCACATGAAAATAAAAAATAATAATAATAATAAATAAATAAAACTATTTAAAAAAAAAAAAATTGTGCCTATGAAACAAATATAACACATTATGACTTAGCACCTAATCCAACAAACACCTAGATACATAGGTTAATAGCTAATGAATTACCCTAATTTATCCCAATGATACAATAATTTTATTTTTATCTTATTTACACAATATCATTCAATGATTATAATAAAAAATAAAAAAATAAAAAAAAAACTTATAACGAATAACGAGTCAAAAGCCTCATCCCTTGCCACTTTACGCCTAACTAGGACGCTCTAAAACCTTGAGAAACATGATCAAATTAGGCACCCTTAAAACCATCCCTTTCACAACTTAATCTAATCCAAAAATCCTTCGAATCCAAGACATTAGTTAAAAAATGTCCAAGGCTCCAACAATCCCTGCCATAGTCCTCTTCATATATCCAGTTTAAAGATAGTACTAGTATTTCCTTTGCAAGTATTGCAACCCCCCCCCCCCCCCACCCTCTTCCCTCCAAAAAGACCCGATTCAAGTAAAAACTGTCACACACAAAAAAAAAAAAAAAAAAAGAAAGAAAGAAAAGGAGCAGTCTAGCAGCAAAACAAGAAGATACTACTACTACATTAGGCCACTAAATCCAATACAAACATGCTTAAACAATCATAATAACTAAGGAAGAAAGCAGTGAAAGCACCATAGTTAATGCAAGTAATTACACTAAAGGCTTTACAGCTTACGCTGCTTAATGAGAAACTATCTGATCGTCACTAAGACATTAGACATACACTCATACAGTATGAGGCAGAGAGCAGAAAATACGCACATGAGAAGGTGAAAAGGAAGACAAATAGCCAGCACAACCATGAAGAAGTGGATGATAAGCAGGTGATGACAATGTTGATATAATCTGCAAAACAACAGCTGCTATATGAGAGAAGAAAACTAGCAATGCCGATCCAGCATAAAAAGGAGAAAAATTCAAGAAACAAGAGCAGTAAAAGACACATTTATAGCTACAACAACAACAATACGTAACCTTCAATAAGGCTTGTTGTACAAAAGGCTGCATCCACTGCGAGAAAGTATCATCTACACTGAGTATACAATTGGCTGGACGAAGAGCTACAAGATTCCAAGAGTTTAACTATGAGAAGGAAATCAATTTATTCACTTCATCTAAAAAAACATTAATAAATATGTCAGAGAAAAAACACTCAATCAAGAAACTCAGAAAGATTGACTGCTGTAATTAGGTTTGGACGTCAAATGTTACAAAAGCATGAGGATATGGGCCAATTATTACCTAAAGCCATGAAAGAGTTTACCCAGTGATAATTTTGTAATAAAAGGAATCTCTACATTTCAGATCTGATAGCAGAAATGGAATCTTCACTTTAACAACATTCCATGTAGTGCATGACTTTCTTTGAGCATTAAGGTCTTCCAGAGACATAACAAAATAGGAAAACAGAGTATGAATGGGCATAATGGTTGTTCAGATCTATTAACTATTACTAAAACCGAGGATGCTGACGTCACCCTGCCCACGTGTCGCTCTCTTAACAATCTTTTTCCCGCCTAAATAGAATGATGATGTCATCCTTTTTTTTTGTAGAGCTATCATATTTAAAAAATTTAAAATTAAACATTAGAATCTTCTACATTACAACTAAAACCTATAAATTTATCGTAGGAAATCGAAACAATTTTAAATAGCACACTAATAAACAACATTTTGCATTGAATTATGTATTTGACAACATTGAACAGAAACTATATCATAATTTTGATGAAAATCTAAAATTTTGAAATTACAAAATGTACGCAATTATTAATATTCATGTATAATAGCCATTTATTTTTAAAATGTATAAATTAAAAATAGATTTTATATAAATCGTGCATCACATGGGTTCTAACCTAGTTTAAAATAAAAGGGCACTCTAACCAATGAAAAGGTTATGTAAACATTCTAAGTAGATTTCATGGGTTCATCATTTAATCGTAACTGGTATAGAGGTACATCTACAAGATCTCTATGTATTCTATGGACTGTCGAGGCCTGAGGCCCTGAGCACCTGACTTGGACAGTTGGACCTAATATTACCCGATCATTCTTCTATCTTAGCATACCTTTACCACAGTTTAAGGGTATCTTTTCACCATTATTATAATGATATTAATTAATTCATTAATTGAAAAAGGATTTTTTACAATTCTATCCCAAATTTCTTAAACAACTAATACTATACTCCCTTCGCCTGAAGGATGAGACAAAATGATCTGGTCTAAAATTTGCCTGAATTCTTTGTCCTTTTTTTTTTTTTTTTTTTTTTTGGGAAAAAGTCTAGTTTAGTACTCTGGTCCGACTTTAAGTTCTCCAAAGTCATTAACAAACAATAATATTTTCTATTTTTTAAAAGACAAATCTAATCTAGTCTGGTCCAGTCTTGTTTATGGTCTACTGTGACCTGACTTACACTTTCATTTTGGTCGGATCTATTTCGAAGAAAAAGTAATAATGACGTGAAATAATGCAAAAGGAACATAGCATTAATAATTAATCTGCTCTCTCCACCCCCTCCAACCCACAGAGAAAAAGAGGCATTTAAGATAAACGCGTATAAAAAAAGAGTAAGATAGGAAGTTTCATAACTAAGAAGCTCTATGTAGCTAGAGAAAAATCTTTTCAGCCAAAAAAAATAAAGCAGTTTTCTGAATTTCCTCAATTAAGAATATTTCAAGTTTTAGAATTATATGATCTTAAGTTACAAGATAACTAACCTGGCAACAGCGCTTGTATAAGAGGTAATGTCAACCAAAAGTTAGTAACACTGACTGCCAGCTTACTGCATAGCAACGACTGTTGATGTACTTAGATAAGATACAACAGAAAGAAAATAAATGAGCTGATCACAATTGTACTTCTGAAGTCAACTCACCTGAGAGGCACAAGCAAATAAAACATGCAAAATTCCCTCCTCTACCGCTCCAATATCAAGGACATTTATATAGCTAGGATTCCAGTCAACAACTGGAATGAGAAATTGGTCTCCAAACAACTCTGAATAATCTGATAAAGCAACATGATATGATTTCGACACCGGTGCTTCAACCAGAGATGATGTCTCTCTGGTTAAAAAAGATGCTTCTTGTGCTGATGTTGTCTCTGCTAAATGATAAAGAATCTTTGCAGCCTGAAAGAAAAAAAGTTCAAGAGATCAGGCTATAATGCTATATGTTGTATAACTAAGCTAATGTAAATGAAGAGGGGAGAGATGAGGAAGGCCCAAAATCTCCCACATCTACATAATGGCTTGGATGCAACAAGTAACCAAAAAGACAAAATTCTATACCACTTTGCATACAGCTCCTAAATCGTTATCTGCAAAAGCTTTCCTCAGCAGCGTGAATACGGCATCTGGACGAAACACAATTGATCGGGATGTTGGTACAGGAAATGGTGACATGCTTCGTAATTTCCGTGGCTGTAAATAATATAGAGATTTAATGTCAGCAAATGAGCAAACACAGAAAAGGAAGATATCGAAATAAATTAGAAAAAAAAAATAGAGAATTAGGTTTAAGAAAAATATTAAAAAGCTGGGGGAAGACAACAGCAATGTGAGCATATTAATCACTATAAAGTATAAACAGCTCAATTATTATGGAATATTGAATAAATAGCCAATCTTGTCAGATTTGTAAACAAGAGATTAAGGAGGCCGATTTCTTAGGTCAAATGGGTAATGAACAAAGAAGTAATTCAAAGATAGGATATAAAAAAGATACTGAACTACCTCAAAATTGGAGGAAACAGTTAAAGCTGGCACTGGTTGACTATTTCTAGAAACTTCAGAGTCTACACCAATAGCTGAGCATCTTGCGGTTTCTCTGAGATTTACATGCAGTGATTATCTAATTATCAGTAGGCAATTAATTGAATAACAAACAATATCCAGCCAAAGAGCATGCCGTGAAAACAAAGCCAACAAATAATTGCCAGAGAGAGAGAGAGAAATAGCCGCGGGGGCGGGGGGGCAGTAGCTGTATAAGATTTTTGCTGTAAAAAAACATTTAGCATAAGAACCCATGTTTAGTGTGTTCATATCAGTGTGCATGACCATGTTAACTGTTCCCATAACTTGTTACATAAGGCAAAGAGAAATTAGTAGATTGAAGAAGCAACGAATTTGCTGCAGCAAATTTCCCCCCATGGGCATTAGATATATTTTTGGGAGGGGGTTGAGCTGGAGCTTCTTCCTTCCTTTGTGTCAACCATGGCTCGAAAGACATTGTATAGTGAATAGTAATCAAAAGAAGAATTATTATACGCCTTGTTGACCCAATATTACTTACAGGTATCACGGAATATGTAAAAGTAAACGAAACTGATTTTTATCGCCATAACCAACTCAAGATATTAGTGATGCAAGTCCAAACAGTACTATTGGTGCAATTAACCCTACGATTACAAAGCCCATTATTAGATGCCACATCCTGAGATAGTTTTGTTTTTCAGCAAGAAAAGGTATCAAGAATGATGGTAATAATGCATTATGCATGTATTCATAAAAGTGTTCATGCCAAGATGTACTCTGTTTCAACATTGATAAATTATGGCATAATTTTGCTGTAAAGATGTTACAAGTATATTTAAGAGGGTTTTTTTTTTTTTTTGGAAACAAAGTATCTTTTAGGGGGTGTTTGGTATAAATTCCGTAAACGGAATGGAAAGGATTTATATAAGTAAGGGAAAGGGTAATGATACACGTTACCTTTGATATATGTTTGGTATCTTTATAAAATGGAAACAAATTGAGGAGTTTATGATTGAGGAGGGAAACACATTTTGTTTCCACTAATTGGATAAGGGTAACAATTTGGGGGATTTTGTTACCCTTTGGAAACGGTATTTGTTACTCATAGCTCATACCAAACTAATAGAAACGAAAACACTTATTTGTTTACGTTTCCTATGTTACAAATTTTCATACCAAACACCCCCTTAGAGTTTAAAATCTGTTAAGAATAATTAAAAAAAAAATAGACAAAAAGGTAATAATAAAACAATTAAAAAGGAGGGGAAAATCACACCTTTCGGTGACAATTTGAAGAATGGGATAAAATGGACCGGCGAGCATAGCGAGAAATCGAGTGCTAGTCTCTATATCATCAGCATATTTAGTAAGCTCTGACTGCACAATGATACGAAAAACCACATCAGCTCGAAATCACATACATCACCATGACTCCACGAATAGAAAATTCTGATACCAAGCAGCTGAACTCGTACCTCAAGTTGAGGAAGGAAGACATGCAATCGATCTGTTATATCTTGAAGCAACTACAAGCTACCAGATGTTAGAAGTCCATTATGGAGAAGTAAAAAAGGAAGATCACAGATACGTATGACTTATGATAGAAACAAATATGTGCCACCTGAAAATGCAAATCATTAGAATCTTGTTCATGTGTCGTAATTTGTGGCAGAAGGTAATTGACCACAGGCTGAAACTCAGGTTCAAGACGAGGCACTGAAATCCCGACCAACTGAAAAATACACACACCAAATAAGTCTAGACTCTAGAACTATAGAATAAGCACCTGGACATAACCATCTTCAGATATTATCTGTTTCAGCTGCAAATGTCCTTTCAAAGGAAACTTAAAAGGCAACTGCATCGTCAACATCCAATTTAATTAGTAAGAACAAGAAGACACCAGAGACTCAGTTCCCTATCAAGACAACTCACAGTAAATACTTCTATAAAGGCCATTAATAGAGATAAACTGCAAAATGGCCAAAAAAAAAAAAAGACGCTCCGGTATGATGTTTTAGACATATAGTAATCCTTGGGGGACTATAGTAATTGTCAACTCTTTTTGGGAGTATTATTATGCTGGAGCGCCTATTTTTTTGGCCATTACATCTAATCTACTTGCCTAATACGTATGGAACTAACTTATAAAGCATCATAGTAATACGCATGAAAAAAGAACGGAGGAAGTATTTATAAGTTACTTCCATGAGTATTAGGCAAGTAGATTACATGTTTTAGACATATATCTTTACATATTTCTAGGATGAATTTGAAGCATGTTTGTTTTAGTTTATTTAGGATTCTTGTTACTTGTTAGTCAATATCCCTACAAAACAGACTCTGTAATACATTATTATTAAGTCATGACTTATGAGAAATTGATATTATTTTCTAACAGAATTTATCGCGTTCTAAAAGTGATATACAAACCTTAATTGTTAAGTCAGAAATGTAGAAGGATTTTTCATATATAAATACCTTTTGCTACACCAATTTAGGGAATTCAAGATCCAATACGGTGAGGAGTTATGTAGCGGAATTTACTACTGGGTACTTTACCTTTTGGATCAAGATTCACTCTTAACACCAACAAGAAGAAAAAATGCATACAGTGCTGACATTCCTCCAAACTTTCAATGAACTCTATGAAGCTGTTACACTTGCATTCTTTCAAACGTCTCCACATCAAAAGGAAATGGAGTGTAACAACAAATCAGCATGGTGAAAAAAAAAATGATGAAAAGCTGAAAATGGTGACTTTGATTGATATCATTGAACTTACAGAAAATTGAAGATAGACTTGACAGTTGACATCCTTCCAAACCTAACTAAGTAAGGCTATACATACTACACTAACTTCTCAATTCTTCTCATTATCCTTTCTCTTCGTTGCCTTCTTTGTTTAATTCTTACATTAGTATCCTGATTCCCCTTTCCCTCTAACATAGCTTCAGCCTTTACTCTCAATCTTCTAGCTCATTTATGAGAGTGAGGGATAGCTCAAGTGGTTAGAGCTCCCCTCCCGGTCCTAGGTGATCCTAGGATCGATTCTCATCACCCGCCCTTGTGGCTCTCTAAACACCCAAAAAAAAAAAAATCTTCTAGCTCATTTATTGAGAAATTTCATATACATACACACACACACACACACACAAGTACAGAGCCAGATTTAACAAATAAAATAAATGGGATATCCTGGTGTTCAAAGGTTACCTGGATGAAGAAGATAGCAATAGGACTTCCTCTAAGACAAGATAATCGAACATAACGACATGGAGTATAATTCATGGAATAAATCATGTCTCGTCGAGGTGCTTCACATCGCTGACGAACCTTTACAAATGTCTCTGGCTGCTTTCAAAGCAAGTAAGTAGATCAGCAAGTCAGATGTAAAAAGCAGCACCATATCACAAAAAAAAAAAGGTGTAGTCCAAAAGTAACATACTTCAAATAAAACAAAAGACTACCAAGGATTCTAAACGATTTTAAGTTCATACATAAACTAGAAATTCAACCTTAGCATTCATAAAACTATTCCCTTTCCCTTTGGGTGCACATCATGTATGACACTGTGGGACACTAGAACATGCTAGCTAGAGAATCAACAGAAATACATTTGCTAATGATACAAATCAATCATGAAGAACTCTGGTACATTACCAAATAATTAACAACTGCAAGTCAACATCAGTTAGCAAACTTTTCAAGCCAATTTATAGTTCGAGGAGTGGGGTAGTTTTAAGTCAGGAATCCCTCCCACAACTTGTATTTGAAGTAGGCCATTCAAACTCATCCATCATAACATATTTGAAGTAGGCCATTCAAACTCCTCCATCATAACACCCATCCAACCCAACCTGAAGTCTCTTCATTCCTCCCAAGAAATCCATCTGATCTTGCCCATATTTTGCAGGTTTGTCAAACTAAAGCAGTCTCCTCCCGATACAACAGAAAGGCTGTGAACCATCTACTGCTATACAACATAACAGGAGAAGAGGCTTTTAGTGATAATTAAACCATTAAAATCCAACACGCCACAGACAAGTGAATCTATTATTACTATATTTGAGCTAACGAGACAAGGAGATGTTAATAAAAACAATTACAAGTCATCAACTTGTTTATAGTACCTTATTTGTTTCTCCTAAAGAATGATTCCATCATAATGAAACCTTTTGTTGTGACTACGTGAAAATTCAAGGATTTTGTGTCCACCACAAGGTTTCAGTTTTAATATGCATCTAAAAGGTAAATCTATTGTTATCACCAAATAAAATTTTCCAAGAGATAAAATATATCCCAACTTAAACTACACCGTTATTTGTAAATCACATCTCACAACCAGCTCATTTTAGACGCATTTTTTGGCTCCATGTCTACAAATTTTCTATTTATGCTTCTCTAAGATGTCACTCTTCTAATATAAGCTACAGTCTTCAGGGTGTACATATACAAAGCATTACTACATCAAATTAACAATAGCTTTAAGCAACAGATTAATCAACATGTACTTATCCAGAATCTATTACTTCAAGTTGTTAACCTTGTAACGCAAGCCTGCAGCAACTTCCCACTCCAGAACAGATTTATTGTGTATCCGTATATGAGATAAAAGACACGGTTCCTGCAGACAATACAGAAACACATTAAGTGATTAAAACACAATGGTAAGTTTTTGAAGATAGAACTCATAAAAGCCATGGTGTCATGCACTTGATAAACCTTGAAACAAAGTCCAAATGGTTCATGATCATAGTGCAGGGAAAAAATTTCAGACATGTGGATAAAAGAACGAAATATATAAATTACAAGGCCTCTTAAACCATGCAAGAGCTAAATGGTTAATAAAAATGACCATAAACAGAACAGCTTAAATTGGCAGGGTATTACATAAGGCAGTAATCAATACATCAAATCGCCCCTTAATATGTAGCTCAACGCCCCAAATGTATTTGAACTCTCAAAAAAAAAAAAATCCTTACTGAAGTCACCATATGTTATTGCCAGGTTAGCTCGATTACTACAGTTTTCTTGTTGACTAGCTAGTCAGTCGTATACAAAGAGCTAATATGCAACATATTATTGCCAGGTTAGCTCACTTACTTCAGTTATTTCCGTTTTAAAATAGGCCTCAGTACCCTTCATAACAACTACGAACAGAAAACAAAACTGAATAACTTTTACATAAGAAACCACGCGATTTAAGAATGCTAGATAAATTGAAGGAAAAGATCCTCAATTAATCAAGTTGGTCAATCTACTTATCATATAGTACATTATTTCCTGAACTCATGTATATACCATCCTGGCGCACTATGGAACCCAGTCTGTCCCCTCACATATTTCCCGACTACTCGAAACTCCAATTCTTTATCAAACCTCATATTCTCATGTATATACCGTCCTGGAAATTGTGTCAGTATTTTCAGCATCACTCTCCCCAACCAAATTTCATCAATAATTGCATTAACAGACCTAAATTAAGCTGAAACCATTGCTCAATTACTCTTCCTTCATGAATTCTAACATAAATTAAAATAATCCCTACTACATCCAGCATAAACCAAAAATTAATCAGAACGGCGAAAACATGATCACTAATCACTCAATCAACAATCATCTAAAATCAAGCAAAAATTAAAGCAAAAACAATGAATCGAAAACCAAAAGTTGGAATAAATGCAAACAAGAAGAAAATTAGGGTAAAATTGAAGGAAGATTAAGAAGAGAAATTACATTGAGTTCAAGTAAAATCCACTCCTTAGTATTGGTACCAGTAGACCAGTAATTGCGGAGGTCGGCGTCAAGAACATTGGTGGCTTTCTGAGCAGAAGTTTCTCGAGACATAGCTTTGATTTTGTACGTCAATGGCTTCGTTCTTCCACCTTCCAACTCCATCTCCATTTTCTCTCTCCTCTTCGAAGGCTCTGCGCTTTGTGTTGGTTTTCTTTTGCTGCTTTCTCTCGCGTCTTTCGCCCAGAAGACGGGAGAATGAACTTTTTGTTTTCACAAAAGAAAGTACGACTGTACGAGTACTGTTTTTACTTGTTTGCGCACTAGATAAATCGTTAAATCGTTAAATCTTCCCCTCTCTTACTTGTAATGGGTATGAGTGTATCCACTTATCAAAATATACTCTCTTCGTTTCACAAGGACAACCATAGAGTTCAAATATCATGAGATTTATTGAGCGATTTTGTTGCTATACGAGTATATGGGAATAGAGAAAGTATGTTAATGTATTTTTATGTGACTAGTAATTTTTTTTATTGTATGCGTTTTTTTGGATTTCATGTTCTATGCTTTCTTCTATGTTTGTTTGGAGTTTTTGTGTTTTGTAGTATTATTAGGGTTCATTTTTTTTTTTATCCTTAATGTTATTTTGATAACTTAAGAAAGAAAAAAAAAAAAAAAAAGCGTGTTAGGAAATTTTTGTTTTTTCTTTATTTTCTTTTTTTACACATTTGTCTTCGTCATCTATTTATTGTTTCTATGATGTACTCTTAGAAAGTTTAAAAGAGCATCACATGAATTTTCTTTAAGCTTCTAAGGCAATTGTTAACTTGTATTTTTTTTATATATACCACTAATAATTTTTTTACAAGGCCCATGTTAAATTGTCACGTCTTTTTATTTTTGATTAGGTAAGGAAATTCCCACCCCAAAAATATTTTACTGTGGAATGATTCCACTAATTTAGTAAGGAGAATTCAACATTGTCTAACAATCAGACCCGTCAATGCCTAATCCGACCAGCCGACCCGATAACTCAACCCGACCCAAATTATATTACTGAGAGAGAACCTAAACCTGATCCAACCCAAACAACCCAAAATTGACCCATGTGTTCATATCTTGTAATGATCCAAACAACTGGACCCAAATAATCCGAAATCAAACTCGAACTTGACCCATTGACCCAAATTAACAAGCTACTAACAATCGTTTATAAAACGATTGTTATGAATAAGCTTTTCTTAATTCTTTTTAATTAAGCCTTGTAATAATTGCATTATGGCAGATAGCGTACACATGAATCATGATTAACAATTTAATAAGCATAATAATACACTAATCATCAACTAATCTTCAACAACTCCCACACAAAGTGAATAAGTGATGTAACTCACTGTAACATAGCTAACACTACAGAGTGGTGGGCTGAAAAAACAAGTATTGATGAAATACATACAAATCAAAACTTAGCAACGTTGCATAATTCAACAAAAACATAATGTTGAATTGATCTAATACAAAACTTACTACTGTATAAATGTAAATTTTGATTCATCAAAGTTGTAATCTAAAGGACAAGCCAGAACCTTCAAGTTTTTGTTCCATCAACTTGTTCATTCTATCAACCATGGAATCATTGAGATAACGAGTCCATCCTCCGACCGCTCCTTCCCTAAAGAAAGTCTTGTTCTCCAAAATTTTGCTAAGAAAACCATTTTTATTAATTTCGAGTTCTTTAAGATTGTTGATGCTGCAAAAGTCTACTACTTCTTTGATAACACATTCATTTTCCTCTTGTGGAGAAAACGGCATATCTATGAATTCAGCCAACTTCTTCAAATGAATACTAGGATTTTCCATCAAATCCTCGTACTTCAGGAACAATACTTTGTTAGGTTGCTCTAAACTCTGCTTCCAGTATCCAAGTACGTGCTCAAAAAATGGTCCATTGAAAACATTACCTTGGTAGAACTCCTCAAAGAAATCTTCAATACCAGGGGGCTGAAAATCTTCGTCGTCTCCTATTACTCTCTTGATCATTTTTGAATAAAAATGCCAGTGTGACACAAGTGTGTCTAAGGGATTTCGGGTTATGTACAAAATCTTACAGGGAGAAGTCTTGATAGATTCAGGAAGAGACGCGTAAGGCACATGAGACTGGAGAAGTCGCGGTGATGGGAGTTCCTTAAGCTGGTGTGGGCTTGGGGCCGTAAGGCTATTACCATAGACAGCGGTTTCTAGACCACAAACAAGCACATGTGGACTATTGGAAACCAAAGGGCTTTGGGTAGGAGGGTGGACCTTTCGATTGGCAACCAAAATTAAAAGAGTAACGATTTTAACTAAGTGGTGCCGGTTTTAGGGAAGCTAGCTATTACAAGATCAGTGTCTTGAGCTAAGAAGTGTCTTTGGAAATTATAAATGTTAGGGACACGAGAAATAGGGTACCAAAAGCCTTGAATATTTATGAGTTGGAGCTTATTACTACCCATGAAGTTTACCTTTGGAAGACATTGTTTGAGTTGTTCAACTTCTTCTTCAGAGAGAAAAACTGTTTCTTTACTTTGATTTGTTTTTGAATTCATTGAGTGTGGCTCGGCCATTTCTTTCCCTTAAGGTATAATGCACTTGTTAAGTTGTTATGCCCATATATATAGCTATACTTTGAGGTTAGTTGAAGCTTAGCACGCTCAATTACTACTTTTACAAGCAACTTTCTATTCGAAGTTTGGTCACGGGATCAAATCTCATTAAATTAGATCGAAGATTTGGTTAGGATTTAATAATGATATATTAGAAGACAATAAATGAAATTTACCTATCTAATAATTTCTATTTGCCATGTGGTAGGTGTAAACTTGAGAAGAAAAACAACAATTTTTATTTTTATTTTTACTTTTTTATCTTTTTTGTTTGTGACATCAAAGATCTTGTCAACAATTATTTATGGAGTACTATAATAACCATTAGCATAATTAATTTGCTCTTATAACACTTTTAATAATCTATGAGAGTGAGGGATAGCTCAAAAACGTGGTTAGAAATTCCCTCCCGGTTCCCGAAGATCATGAGATTGATACTCACCCCGCCCTTTTGGCTTTCTAAATACCAAAAACACTTTCAATAATTTCTCATGGATTTCTGAAAAGTATAAGAGTCCACTAATTTGTATACCACATAAATGTTTAATCCATGCAAGGCAAAAATAAATCTGATTTTTAAAAAATTTGACCTACAAGTCTAAATTATTACATATATATATAGTTTGTGTATCTAATTAAACATTAATATAAAATAATCAATAACTATATATTAAAAGGCACCAGCAATGACACGTGTAGTATTCTAACTAGTATGTCCTTAGTTTTTTTTTTTTTTTTTTTTTTTAAAAAAAAAAAATAAAATCTATTTAAGAAACAAATTAAATCTTTCATCTACATATATGTAAAAATTGCATACAAATTAAAACAAAATATTTTGATACAAACTTTTTTTTTTTGGAAAAAGATTTGATATAACTTTCCACAAAAAACATATTGACAAATATAACTTAAGCAAAAAAATGAAAAATAATATTCTTAACATAATTTGTGACATATGACTTTTTTTTTCGAAAGACATATTATATACTACATATGTTTATTATTACAACAAGATTATATATTATTTTCTTGATTTTTTTGTAAAATTATGTAATAGAAGCTACAAGCTTAAGTAATGAAATACGAATATTAAATCAACAAATGATACTTTTGTCATTTCTATGAATAATTTATGATTAAAATTTCAATCAATTAATACTCTACGATACTTCAATAAGATTTGCCAAAAAAAACACGTATTGATTATTCTTAGTGTGATATTTTCCTGTCATTTTTGTTGTTCTTTAGCATTCAATTGATATGAATATAACATACGAAAGTCAAAAAATTAAAGTTAATAATGCTAATTTTAAAAACATCTATTGAAAATTACCGTGCATGGCACAAGACCTAATCTAGTTTAATTTGTACTAAAACAATTAGCTAGTTAAATCAACTAATAAATGTAATACACCAATATATATATTAGCTTAGACTATCTAGTAGTGTTATATTTAATTTCATCTATTCAAATAAAAGTATATATAATTTTAAAATATTTGCTTTATAATAATCCCTCTAATCCTGAATGTTTGACTCACTTTGCATTTGCACGGTTTTATTTATTCAAGCTTTAGGCGATCTTGATATATTCTCCACATGATACATGAGATATATACTTTCTAGATTGTATGTACTTAAGTAATATACTACCTCCGCTAAGTTGCAACTTTGGGGTATTATTTGTTAGACATATTAAATATTCCAAAGTTGCAACTAAAAGTTAACGGAGGTAGTATATTTATTCTTGTATAAAGTCTTTTTACAAAGCATATATGGCTTAGTGTAATGATAAAGTTGGTATCTCACAACTATGAGGTTGTGGGATCAAACTCTATTAGAGAGACTTTTTGGGGGTGAGATTCCCTTACCCTTCCCCTCCTCTCCCAAAGTATCTAGCTTGCTAATTCGGATCGGGAGAAACTGTGTGGCCGTAATAGGTTCCAACCCGATAGGACCCTTCTCCTTACCAACAAAAAAAATAGTATATATTTATGTGTCATCACCAACTATAGTGTTAGAAATGTTTTTTTGATCTAAATCGGATTAAACTAAACTGATTACTACTACTACTACTACTACTACTACTACTACTACTACTACTACTACTAATAATAATAATAATAATAATAATAATAATAATAATAATAGCCTTTGTAAGCTTGTTGTTGTTGTGGTGTATTATTTTATTTTTTTTTATGAAGGACCCTATTGAACCAGCACCTCTCACAAGTTTAACTAGCCAAACTTTACTGGTCATCGCTGGAGAGTAGAGAGGGGAGGTAAGGGAATTCCCCTACTTCCAAACATTTTTGTAGTTGGTGGGACTCGAACTTATGACCTTAAAGTCATAAGGTGATTTTGCCACCTAGGGGTCTCCGTTCAGTTTTCGGTTTAGATTTAGTCCAAATCCGATCCAATCCGAAATATAATTTGGTCTTCAATTTTCCAATCCGATCCGAATTTCTCTCTCATTCCAATCCGAATTAAAATTCGATTATTTGGATCCGATCTGAAAATTCGAATTATGATACGTAGTATATTATTTTTTAGCGTCTAATACAAATATGAAAATTGAGCTTTAATATAAATACAAGTCTTTAAAATCACGATTAAAATAAATAGTTCAACATTAAGTCATTAATTAATTAATACAAAATCTCCCTTATTAATTTTATGTAATAGTAAGTATTTGAGCTAATTTCAAAAAACAAAGAAATCCATATTTATACAGCTTAATTTTACAATTCGGTTTTCGGTTTGAATTGGATCCAATTAAGGTCGGTCCGATCCAATCCGAAAATCCGAATTTTCAAAAAATCTCAATTTGGTCCAATCCGATTTAAAGTTTGGATATGATCAGAATTTAAATTCGGTCTGAATTTCGATTTTAATCCAAATTATGGATACCCTACCACCATATCCACCGAGCTTTGCTTGGTGTGAGCTTGTTGTACTTGATCCAAAGGTTTAATTTTTTTTGTGTAAACAATCCAAGGGTTTAATTTTATGATAAGGTAGTTGTCAGTTAGTACACATCACGTATTAAAAAACAGATTTGGAAAAACTAATTTGGTCCAATCCGATTTAAAGTTTGGATATGATCAGAAGTTAAATTCGGTTTGAATTTCGATTTTAATCCAAATTATGGATACCCCTACCACCATCTCCACCGAACTTTGCTTGGTGTGAGCTTGTTGTACTTGATCCAAAGGTTTAATTTTTTTTGTTTAAACAATCCAAAGGTTTAATTTTATGATAAGGTAGTTATCCGTTAGTACACATCACGTATTAAAAAACAGATTTGGAAAAACTAATTTGGCTTATTATTATGTGCATTATTGACCATACCCCTAAATATTGTCAATCTTTAATTTTTCAGCCGCCTTCACACCGTAGACTTTTCTTTATTCCACATAAAAGTTTGTACTGTAGTATTTTCTTTTTTAATTGTTTAACACTTTTTTTAATTGTTTCATGGTAAGGATGATTAGATCACATCTCATCATTTAAGAGTTTTTTAATCTATTTCTTATGAGTCTTTTTTTTTTTTTTTTTTTGACAACTCATATTTTTTATGAGTCAAAAGCTTAAGAATATAGGAAAGAGAATAAGGGAATCTTGTCAGATAATGTAAATTCCTTGATTAGAGTGATTTCCATTGATCAATATTTATAGGGTTACAATGAGTAACCTAATCATATTAGGTAACTATAAGATATGTATAGATATCAAAGATAATCTTATACAAAATATATCCTAAACCTAGGATGAGAATATTTTATGGATATTCTCTATCACACCCCCGTAGTTGGAGCGGGAGAAATTCGGATGCTCAGGCTAGATCTGAATCACGCATCGAGCGGTAAGGATAGTATGGTAACCCATGATCAAAAGAGAAGTAGTAGACATATGCTGGTGATGACGATTAGAAGCAACAACCACGACCTACGTAGAGTAGAGATAAGAACTGCTAGGCCGGAGGAGAAGGAGAAGAGCCGCACACAGACTTGGACTAAGTTGCAGATCCAGAGAAGAAGAAGCTAAGGGATCAAACCATCATCGGGAAGAAGACACTACACTACTACAGGAAATCACAGTTGAAGAAAAAACAAATAAGATAGCCTAAATCCCACACCACTTAACCATTAGTAAGAGTTTACCTCTAAAAAAAAAAATTGACCCACACAACAAGATAAATTCCACCAAATTAAAACAAGCTAAGTAGCGGCTGGATTTAGAGAATAACAAATTCCACCGCATGTACTTGTGATAATTAAAATTAACAATAAATTGAAAAGGTAAAAAATATAAGTGTTGTTAGTGCCAAAAATCAACACTCCCTTTAAGTTATTGTAGTGTAGTTGAACAAGGCTCCTGCCAAGTAGAAGACCTCCACTGGGAAGGGGTCAAGAGCAAGACTACAATGTAACTAAGGTGGTGGAGGCCAACAACGACATTGAGAAAAACAAGACAAAAAAAAAGGGTGGTTCGTCTCGTGGATCTGGCTCATCCAAGACTATTATCAGTCATCGGATACCATACGCTATGCAAGATTGCATTTCACTCACAGATTCGGCTAAAGAAGGAAGACTATGAGTGAGCTAGGTGGCGTATTAGGTGGAGAACCAAGAGGTAGAGGTGGTGCACAAAGCTTCTATGTTAAGATAATAATTGCGTATTATCCACAAACACCATTATTTAGTAGGATTGGTACCTTATATTTTTAAGGAAAATGTTATACATAGCCCTAAGGACTACATTTAAGCATTAAAAACACTCTTGAAAATTGTATAAATTTAGAAAATCACGATAAAAACATACTAATTACACTGATCTACGCGTGTTTTTGTCATGAATTCCTAATTTTATACAATTTCCAATTGCGTTTTTAATGCTTATATATAGCCCTAAGGGCTATGTATAGGATAGGAAATTTATTAGGAAAAATTGTCAAAAATAATACAAACTTTGAGCAATCCGCCAAAAATAAGTCAAACTTTTAATTATTTTTTAATAATACAAACTTTAAGGGTTATCCGCTTTAAACAAGTTATAACCGATTTGTTACCTCATGAATAAATTATATAGAACACGTGACATTGTATTATTTTTGTAAAATTATTAAACAACTTTATAAGATAAATAATAATAATAAAAAAAAACGGTTAAATAGTTGTAGGTAAAATAACTCGTTTAAAGCAGACATCCCTTAAAGTTTGTATTATTTAGAATTAATTAAAAGTTGGACTTGTTTTTAGCGAATCGCTCAAAATTTGTATTATTTTTAACAATTTTTCCAATTTATTAAGTGAGTCAATACTTTATTAATATAACACCTCATTACTTATACATCGGGAAAAAAGAAATGGTTGAGCCATCCAAAATGAATCAAAATACAACTAGTGAAACAATCCAAAGTGAGGAAAAAACGGTTTTAGTCTCTGAAGAAGAAGTTGAACAGCTTAAACAATGTCTTCCAAAGGCAAATTTTATGGGTAGTAATCAGATTCAACTCATAAAAATTCAAGACTTTTGGTATCCTCTTTTTGTTTTCTCCAACATCCTCACTTGTCAAAGACATTTTCTTGCTCAACACACTGATCTTGTAGTAGCTAGCTTCCCAAAAACCGGCACCACTTGGTTAAAATCTCTACTCTTTTCGATTGTCAATCGATTTGTCCAACCTCCTAGCCAAAGCTCTTTGCTTTCCCACAATCCACATGAACTTGTTTATGATTTAGAAACCGGTGTCTATGGTGTTGACCCAAAATTGCCAACCCCTGACCAACTTAATGACCTCCCTTCACCGCGGCTTCTCCATTCACACATGCCTTACGCGTCTCTTCCTAAATCTATCCAGGATTCTTCTTGTAAGATCTTGTACATTAGCCGGAATCCATTGGACACACTTGTGTCACACTGGCATTTTTATCCAAAGATAATAAAGAGAGCAACTAAAGATGAAAGTTTCCAACACCCTAGTATTGAAGATTTCTTTGAGGACTTTTGCCAAGGTATTGCATTAAATGGGCCATATTTTGAGCATGTACTCGGATACTGGAAGCAGAGTTTAGAGCAACCTGATAAGGTGTTGTTTTTAAAGTACGAGGATTTGAAGGAAAATCCTAGTGTTTATTTGAAGAAGTTGGCTGAATTTATTGGTATGCCGTTTTCTCCACAAGAGGAAAATGAAGGTGTTATGAAAGAGATACTAGAATTGTGCAGTATCGATAAGCTCAGAGAACTCGAAATTAATAAGAATGGAAATCTTAACGAATTTGCACAAAACAAAGAGTTCTTCAGGGATGGAAAGGTCGGCGGATGGACTCGTTATCTCAGTGATCCAATGGTGGAAAGAATGAACAAGTTGATGGAACAAAAATTTGGAGAATCTGGATTGTCCTTTAAATTTTAGCTTTAATAAAACGCATACTTTTTAATATGCTATGTTATTGTAGTTTTTACGTGTTGTAGATCAACAATGTGTTTACTTTGGTGTAGTATGTTTTGAAATGATGTTATGCATTGCTTTTTTTTTTTTGTTTTTTTTCCTGAGGAAATGTTATACATTGCTTTGTTTTGATTTGTATTTCAATATTTGCTTTAATCTTTCAACTTTTATAATTGTGTGTTTGTATAGGAGTTGTTAAAGTTTTGTTGATGATTGGTACTGTGTAGTATGCAAATTCATGTATGATCTAGTTTTTATTAACACAAATCACTAATAGCATCTTGAATATTTTTGGAAAATATTACATAAAGGGCCCTAAACAACGAAGTCGTACTTCATACATTAACACAAATCACTAACAAAGGTCCATCTTGAACTCTCCCTTGACAAAAATCCTCAAAGAAGTCCTCAATACAAGGGGGTTGGAAATCTTGATCTCCCATCGCCTTCTTTAGAATTTTCGAGTAGAAGTGCCAATGTGAAACAAAAGTGTCCAAAGGATTTCGAGCAATATACAAGATCTTACACGATGAAACTTTGATAGATTCGGGAATAGATGCATAAGGTAAGTGCAATAGATAAGCTCCAAAAGCCTTGGTATTTTATCATCTCAAGCTTATTACTACCCATGAAGTTTGCCTTTTCAAGGCATTGCTTAAGTTGTTCAACTTCCTCATCTTGAACTAATTGTGTTTCTCGAATATTTGTTTGATCTTCATCTTGATTCATTGTGGATGGATTCATGTCAATACCCAAATGTTACAAATAATTAAGTAAACTTCAATCTTTAGAATTGAAAGGCTAATGTTTTTGATGATATGAATATAGCTAAATCAGATTATTAATAAAACAAAGATCAATATATTCTTTTTTTGAGGCAAAACAAAGATCAATATAAATAATATAATAGATTCGATCTGAAATAATTGTTATTTTATATAAAACTAAGCTCAATAAAACAAGTTTACGTACGCATAGTTTATATTTGTAATCTTACTCGATCTCACCCATTGAAATTAAATTTATAAGCAAGAAGGCTGATGAAGCTAAGAGTGACGATGCATTATTATTAATTTAATAATTTATAATAAGGTGTTAAAAATATACTCCGTATATATGTATATGTTATTTTACTTCTTATAATTACTTGAAAGTTAAAACTATAAACAGAGTACTATTGTTCCGTGTCCTTCTTTTGTTTACATAAGTAAATTAGCTTATTACGGAGTATATTATAAACTCTTGTTTCTAAAAATGCATCAAAAAATTGAGTGAGTATAAGAAAAAAAAAGTTATATTAATATTGATAGAGTATAAAATAAATTCATTGGTCTCAACCATTAGCTTATGATAGAGTATACGAGTAAAACATTTTCTCAGACCTTAATTATCAGCTAAGAATATCAAATATAAAGTTACTGGAGTAAGATAAGATAATTTATGTTAAAACAATTGCAGCTCTACCCCTACCTTATAAAAAGTGGGAAGTTGTTCTTATGAATAGTGCACGGACCTTTTTACCCTTCAAAATGTTTATTTACCTTCTTACCCCTTTCTAATCCCTACCCATTAATGAGTTTTGCGCTTTAATTTTTTATCTCCTTAATCTTTATTCACCATCCCTGAGTAGAAGAAAACCCAGAAAAGATGAAACACAACCCAAAAGTGCGCCAATCAATGGAGGCTATATTTAATTTATTGCACAACATCTTACGTTATCAATCTGTCATAGAAAGCGTAAAATAGTACTGTACTTGAAAATAATTTGTAATAATTATTCCCATAAACAATAATTGTAACTCTTTTCAAATTCCGTGCATTAGTTTCCTATTATCAATTCAATTCTAATTAAAACCAAGCTCAAGAATTGCTAGAGTTCGTAACTTGCAAGAGTTTTTTTTTTTTTTTTTTTTTTTTTTTTTTTGCAAGAGTTTTTTTTTTTTTAGGAAACTGATAGTTCTTTTATAATTCCAACA
Organism: Chenopodium album; assembly: GCF_948465745.1. Classification (NCBI taxonomy): domain Eukaryota; kingdom Viridiplantae; phylum Streptophyta; class Magnoliopsida; order Caryophyllales; family Amaranthaceae; genus Chenopodium; species Chenopodium album. The sequence continues at coordinate 71,397,001 of NC_137840.1, forward strand.
AATTATATACTTGGTTTTCCTATTTCTCCTTAATCTTAATGTCTCTTTCACCTTTAAAAAAAAAAGTTAGTATTGTTCAATGCATTATTTCACACGGCGACTAGCAAGAATTTGAAGTAATAACTACCACCTTGGCAACCAAGCTAATGTACTTTTAGATTGCATCAACAACATCCCTAACCATACTTCAGGTTCTAAAGTGGGCTATCAAAGCCATTTCCTTTTCCTAGACTCTACTAAAACAACTTAGCAACAACATGAATAAGTACACAATGTTTCTTCATATAAGAACACTGCCACATACAACATATTATGCTCAATGTTTGGTTGTAATTGTTGCTTTTGAACCTTTTGTTTGTAACATTTTCAAGGTTATGGTTTAAGAATATTATGCGTTAGGTTAGATGCTTTAGTTGTTCCAATAAACCTTAAAACTATGGCCTAAATTTGTAAGGCTTTATTAAAAAAAAAAACACTTATTTTAAACATAGTAATCGTCCACAACTAAAGTAATCGTTGTTCCACCCAAACACTACCAAGTTTTAGCTACACTTGTGATAATTATGTACACATCATGTGATAAGTGGATATTGCCATTCCTAAACACAAGCTGAAAAAAGCTAACTCGAAATGGCTAGCTATTTCGCGCGCAACGCGCGCGTTGGATGCCCTAGTTTATGTAAAAAATGGTTATATCCTTTTCAATAAGATAATGATCATGACCAATGATATCTGATTTAATTTTTAAAATATTGTTAGTTTAGATGAACTACTACGAGAGGGGGGGTGAATAGTAGTAGGTTCCAATTGCGGAACTTAAGCGGAAATAAACAATTAAAACGTAAAGGAACTTTAAAGCACACAGCAAGTTTTACGAGGAAACCATCCAGTGCCTAGCTGGAAGTAAAACCTCGGCCCTATTGGGACTTATAAACAAATTCCACTATAATAGGCAACTCTCCTAGTACAACCTACTACACAGACCTTTGCTTTGCAAGTTCCACCACGGACACTTGACTATATGATAGGACACCTCCTACCAGACCTAAGACACCTCCTACCAGACCTAAGACACCTCCTAGGACCCTTTTCTCCCTTTACCCAGGACACTTCCTAGGTGACCCAAGACACCTCTCAGGTTCCTTTCACTCACTGTGCACTCACAGCTACCACTCGAATTTTAGAGAATTCAAACTCATACACAAGTGTGAATTTAAGAGAATTCACAATCTCACCCCAAAACCAATTACAACACAAAGACACACTCTAACACATAAATGGAAAGCTACACATGAAACCCGAAATCAAAATTATAAAGCTTTTAACCTTTGGCAAACTTACTCTTAAACACTAAGTGGTTTTCACGCTTAAAACTCTCTATTTGCTAAGCTGAAGTACTTCTATATTTATAGGAGTTTCTCAGCTACACAAACTAGGATTTTCGCAAATAAGATAAATCAAACAGAAATCTAATCTTATCTTCTTTAAAATCGAAATCAAAACAGATTTAATTTCGTTTTATCTGAAAACCAATTTTATCAAATTCGTTTTAACTAAAAGATAGAATTTTATGAAAAAGATAAAACCAAGTTAAGTTAGATTTTATAAGATAAAATCAGTTAAGTACTTTTTCATAAAACCAAAGTTATCTTTTACGAATTAATCAGCTTGCCAAGCTTTATCTGATCTCTAATAAATTTCATGCATAACAACCATTAATATGCTTACATCAACCTAAAAAAACAAACTTATCTTTTATACAACTATCAAGTTATGAAGTTCATCTTTTTCGATTGATATCTCGATCTTTGCACTGATCCTTGATTATTGAGGCTTGCCCCAGCATTACACCGGAACCAGGTCGTTACAACCCGTTTTGAAATTCCTGTTGAGAAACTTCGGGAAGTTCCATTGCTGGAACTCTTCTTCTGTCTTTACTTATCCTCTTGGATCTTCTAAGGTTCCTTTGTCTCAGTTCCTACTTCAGCCACTGCTTACTGAACCTGCAAACATCACAACACTAGAAAATCCTTATTAAAGGAAGTTTGCTCAATTCTTAATATCATCATCAAAACCTCATAAGGGTCCACAAATATCATATTATCGCTTGGACACTTATTTAAAAGGATGAAGCCAAGGGTCTCTAAGTTTATGTCACTTTTAGACACTTCTAGGTTGAAAACTTGAAATAAACTTAAATGCAATGTATGTGCTCCAAAAATAACTCACATAGACTTACGTTTACTTTCGATTTCACTCTTAAGTGAAGAAGTGACCTGCGTCACAGTGTAGTTCCGCTAACACCATTAGTTGTATACTTGTATTAGATCGAGGCGTACAGTTTAATTGTTCAAACTTTTTTTTTATTTCTTTTAAGGCAGATAGGAAAAAAAAAGTTTAAATCAAATAATATAAGTTTATGAATAATAAGTTTTAAACATAATTTATCATTCTTATATATATCCTTTTATATATATGTCCATGTACATTAAAAATGAACACTATGTTGTTTTATATTGCATACACATTCCGCCTTTTAATAGTCTTGGAGCACAGGCACCATGCGCATCGTGTATTCACATGCACGAAGCACGAACCACGCTTTGTAAATAGAAACATTATATTATTCTGAAATCAAAGGAGTAAGATTAAAGACGAATTAGACTTTCATCCAGGTCAAAGATACGCTTTTTTTCGATCCACACCAACTACTCCGTAATTAATTGTGGACAGCATCACCCTCACGTTCACCTAATGAATGATTAATTATTAATTACTTATCTTACCTTTAAAAAAAATGGAGTATATATATATATATTGTCAGGTTAGATTATTTTAAAGTGGTTGTCAGCCTGACAGCCAATCAAACATTATTAGAGAATACTACAATACTCCCTGCGTTTTTAAATAATTGCTCAATTTCTCTATGCGCGGAGTATTAGGAGAAATTGGATAAAGTAATAAAATATAGAGATAGTGGGGTTGGTGGAAAAATAAAAAATTGTAAATTCAAAAGTAGTGGAGAGAATTGAAGGAGAGGCAATATGGAATTAATATTGTTGGGTCCACTTAGTGAAAGATTTTAATTAAATATTGTAAAAGTTTTCCAAATAAAGAAATGGAGCAAATATTTAAAAACGGTCGGAAAAGAAAAGTGGAGCAAGAATTTAGAAACGGAGGGAGTCGTCTCTTTATTTTTGCCCCATTGCAATTTTTTGGGTCAAATTTTGAAAACTTTGACCATAATTACTTTTAATCCATAAAAGATTAAAAATAATATAGTCTGAGTGGTCTTGTAAAATTCGTTTCATTGTATTTATTAATATCATGCTTTTATAATTTTTACGCATATAGAAATAAAGATATAGATATTTTAAGACACGTCTTAAAGACCATGCACAGTCAAATAAGGTAAAAAAATTAGAGACAGAGGGAGTACCTATTAAAAATCATATTTGGATCAACTAATTTTTGGCTTATTAGTGCATAAATGCGTAATTGTTAATCTTTAATTTTTCATATCACCCGTCTTCACGACCAGACTTTTCTTTATTTTACGTACAAAATAGTATGATATAATGATAATATGATATATGTTTGCTACTTTTTTATGGTTGACTTACAAAACAAACTGAACAAAATTAAAATAAACCAATCCCGTAGCCCTAAGCCTACCTGAAATCCCTAAATTACTTTTCCCACCACATAAAAACCCTAAGCCGGCCCTCCCCCCACCATCGAAACTCTAGCGCTAGGGTTCCAATGGTTGGGGGAGGGTTGGTTGGGGGTTTTATGCGATGGGATAGGTGATTTTGGGTGGTCGTGGATGGGATTTCGGGGGTTGGGTTGTGGGATTGGTGGTTTTGGGGAAAGAGAGCTACTGGCGAGACCACTGCGAGGGGGAGGGTGTTTAGCCGGAGCGTAGGTCGGGAAGGGGGTTCCGGGCGCAATTATTGTGGGGAAGGTGGTTCGTGGGTGGTGGTTGGGCAATTTTTTTAATTTTTTTTTTCAATTTTAGTTTTTTTTTTTTAAAAAAAAATTATCAACCAATCACATGTATGGTGACACGTATTACCTTAACCAATTATTACAAGTTATTAACTGGTTAGAGACTGTTTTGAGCGAATACAGTCCAAAGTTGGGATTAAATATAACGAGCTGGAAATATTACTATAATGTGTTTATTAAGAATTGGGCTTGTTTACAAAATTATATTGGAAAAAATTCCAGACCTCACGAAAGACTTTTAACCAATAATTTTATTACTCTTTTTATATTCCTAAATAATTGACAAATTTGACTTTTTCACTATTTATATACTTTGATCATCGATTTTTTAGCAACATATAAAATAAATATTATCATGATGAAATATACTTTTAAATACTCCCTCCGTGTCCTTTTGATAAAATCATGGGAATTAATAAACAAAAATAAGAAGTAGCAAAAGTAAATTGAAAAAGTAAATTTACATTGGTTAAGAAAAAAAGTAGAGAAAAAAAGTAATTAAAGTACATGGGAAAGTAAAATTTATATGGAAAAGTTAAATTTGCACAAATATTTTTGCAAATGGGAGAGAATTTTGGTAAAAAAAAAATAATATTAATGAAACTTGAAAAAAACAAATGTGACTAACATGGCATAAGTGACTATCAAAAGGGGACGGAGGGAGTATGTATTAATATTTTTTTTTTTTGAGGGAAAATAGGTATTAATATAAAGTTTTATTATACACACACACATATATATATATATATATATATAAGGTTAAACTAATACATTGATATGTGTGTTAATTTTAACTATGTCAATTATTTAAGAACAAAGAGAGTAACAATCAAGTTGCTTATCACCAGCTTATATATATCAGCTAATAATGATATTTGTCATCGAGTTTTACGTAGTAATGTATTTTGTTATGATCGAGAGGTTTCTAGCTAACAGGGTGTTTTTGAAGTATGTAAGCACACTACTACAAAAAGTTGAAAAAGGAACGCATAGTACACAACGGTTAAGTATGATAGGCGATCTACAGGGTTTTACAGAACGCCTTTGTTGGATGAGCGTTTTATATGTTGAATCTTATAGAACGCCTCCTTGGTAAACCGTTCTATTTGATTTATTATTATTTTTTTAAAAAAAAAAAATATGATTTTACATAAAGAACACCTTTCAATCTTTCATGGATAACTGTTCTATTTGATTTTAAGATTTAAAAAAAAAACCTAGATAACATAACCCTAGTACGACTTTCCATCCTCTTTATTTTTTTGCTCTAACTTTTCAACCGCCGCTCAGTTCCTTCAATCTCATCCCATCTCACAAATTTCCTCTTTCTCTTCTCCTCAGACCCAATTAGAGTTCCTACCTCCATTATAACTGATTGGTTCATTAATAAGGAAAAAGAAGCTTTGACCTTAAAGACGCTTGACAATGGCAAGCAACAAGGATGATAATATTATTCCTGCAATTTCCAAATTAATATCAACAGATCGAAGTCAATGAAATCCGATTTCAAGGTAAATCATTCCTCTTTTATTTCATTAAATTTCATTTCAATTTAGTTTTTTCAGATCTTGTTATGGTTAATATTGATCCAGTTTCATTTTATCATTTTTTTAACTTCAATTTTTTTTAGATGTAATATGATTAAGGTTTTAGTTTTTTATTTTAACATGTGCCAAAATTAATCCAAATTAATTAATTCTTTTTAATTTTGTTGAACACTTCTGCAAAAACCCAACAATGTTTGGTATATGATCGAAAATTTTGTACTGTGTAATACTGATATAATCAAATACTTATGATTTCAATTTAACTGTTGGATTTTGTTTGATTCTTAATCAGGTCTTAATTTTGATGTTTTGAAAATATATTTCTCACAAACTTCGAAATTTAGATTTTGCTTTGATTTTTTTATCATTGTCAGATGTTCAATTTGGAAGATTTTTTTAACAATCTAGAATATTTGTTATAATTGTTGCACATGTCTTGTAGATTCAATATTCATATGTTTCTTTTCATGTTGATGCAGATTAATCGATCATAAACAAGAAGATCAAGTACTGCATATATGGTTTGTTACGGGTCAACATCAATGAAAGAAAAGAGATCCTTGTAGATTTTTTATTTTTATTTTTCATTTGAAACTTGTTATTCGTTTTTCATTTGCGAAGTTGTATGAAAATTTTATCAATTTAATTATAAATTTTGATAACTTTTCAGTACTTGATAATTTGGTAGTTGGTATCTTAATTTGACTTTTACTATGTATTTATTACGAGTAAGTTTTTCAATTTGCAAATTAGCTACCTAAAATCTCGCAAAGAATTTCATTTTTTTAAAAAAAATAGGAGGAATAGAGAACGGTTGGCATACCTAACTGTTCTCTTTAATAAAGGAAAACAAAACGGTTATGTATGAGGATCGTTCTCTTTTCCTTCATAATTTTCTAATTTTAGGTGGGGAATAGAGAGCGGTGACCAGACACAACCGTTCTCTATAGTTGAATATATAAAACGCCTGATGGAACCGTTCTATATACTTTATACATCGCTTAGCAAGAACGGTCGTCATGAGGCGTTCTATAAAGCCTATTTTAACCGTTCTCTAAACCATTTTTTGTAGTAGTGCATTTGAAGGAGAATCTTATGAAGTACTTCGTAATTTTGGAAAAATTGTCAAAAATAATATAGACTTTGAGCAATCCGCCAAAAACAAGTCAAACTTTTAATTATTTTTTAATAATACAAACTTTGAGGGGTATCCGTATTATTTTTTTAAAAACTGTTAAACAACTTTATAAGATAAATAAAAAAATTAACCGGCTAAATAAGTCGTAGCTAAAATAACTTGTTTAAAGCGGATATCTCTCAAAGTTTGTATTATTTAGAAATAATTAAAAAATTGACTTGTTTTTAGCCGCTCAAAATTTGTATTATTTTTGACAATTTTTTCATTTTTTTATTTGAAAAAGTTGGTTGAATTTATTAATCGACTTGTCATTTTTTTTATTTTATTTTATATTTTTTTAAGACGCTTGACATTTATTTTCTCCTCAAGAGGAAAATAGGTAATTTTTTTTTTTTTTTGAATAGAGGAAAATAGGTAATTAAATGCATGCGTAATTAATTAACACTGTTTAAATTGGTGTAATATACTACGTATAATTTTGGGTAATGCTATATGCCTATATATATGTAGCCTTAAGGGTTATATATAAGCATTAAATACACTTTTGAAAATGGTATAAAATTAGGAATTCATAACAAAAACATGCGTAAATAAGTGTAATTAGTGTTTATATTTTTATGATTTTCTAACTTTTTACGATTTTCTAGTGTAAATTAAATGCTTATATGTAACCATAAGTACTATGTACAACATTTTCTTTTAATTTTAATTTACTCGATAATAAGTTGATGTAATGTGATCTAAAAAGTCCAACGATCAATCAAATTAAGTAATGAGATAATGAAAGTGCAGAACTGACTCACGTTGTTTAGATTATCTTATACTTAATACTTCGTATAAATTAATTAAGCTACTGACTAGAGGCCTAGAGCCCTACAATAATTGAAAGATTATAATCATAAAGTGATCAATCAAAGTCTGTACCTCTATCTTAACATAACAATATTTAAAGATTGTGCATGGGATTGAAGATTGGGCTAAAAGAAAAGTTTGAGCGTAAAGATCGGGGGTGATGAAGAATTGAAGTTTGAAAACGCACATAATTTAATAAGCCAAAAAATTACTTGTATCTAATTTGATTTTGTCTCAGACAAAAAATATATAGTTTTATATTGTTCAATGTTGATGATGATTGAACAACTACCTTAGCACTTCCTTTATATTAAAGGAAACACTTATTTATATTTCGTTTTTATGAAGGAAAATTATATTTGATTCAATATCTTATGTATTTGTTAACGTCGAATCTCTATTGTAAATGTCGTATGACTTTTAATTAATTAAATATTTTTGCTATTCAAAAAAAAAAAAAAAAAAAAAAAAAAAGAAGAAGGAAACACGTATTTATATTTCGTTTTGATGTACTCATCTCTCTTTTATTTTATTTAACTAGGTTCTAATCCGTGCGATGCACGATTTATATACAATCTATTTTTTATAATTTGTACATTTTATAAAAATGGATGAATTATGAATATGATATAATACCTGTTCAATATCACCTAATATATATTTTAAAAATCCATTTATTAGGGTGCTAATTATATAATTGTTTCATTTTTTAAATACCAAGGCTTTTGGTGCTTATCTATCATTCTTAAGCCTATTCTTTATCGAAAATTATTGTGTAGAACGGACTCATGTGAGTCCGTTCTATTTACTGGCACGCACTCGGCCCGTTTATTAAATATTAGCCCGCGCGTGGCCCGATACTTAAATAGGTCTTTTTTTTTCGTCGTTCCGCCTTCCTCCTTCTTCTTCTCACCCACGATTTCTTCTTCCACTCCATTTCTAACAGTTACACTCCATTACTATCGACTTAATTTCACATTTCCGACTAATTCGCATAACTACTTCTTTTTCTAGCTTTAATTTCACTCCATTACTTAATTTTTACTTCTTTATAAACCCTAACATTCTTCATTTTCGACTCAATTAATGTCGTCGATTAAAGATACTTCTCCCTGAAAAGTTTATCAGAAACGAAGTAAAGAAGCTCGAAAAAAAGAGAATACAGTTGCAATGGCTGAAAGGTTTTTATACTTCAGTTATTTTCTAGGTTATACTTCAGTTATTTTTTTTCTAAACAATCATTTTTATAATTTATTATTCCGTTTTGTAGGGTCGATTCAGAACCACCATTGAAGAAGCGTGGTCCTAAACCTGGGTCTAAACGAAGTCGACCTGTTAGGTGTGAAATTGTATTCTATTTATTTCGCAAAAAGACATAGCATTTTGTATTTGTTGTTTCATGTTGAATACTTGTATATTTTCTTGGGAAATAAACACACATATGTGGTTATAATATTGTATTTTGGTAAGTCAGGAATAAGATTATTATTTTCAAGAAATTATAGTTTTTTAGCCAGGAATTATGATTGTTTAGTCAGATATTAGATAGTGTGCTTAAGGAATTGGTGAATTCAAGTCAGACATATATTAGCAAATTTATATCAGGAATTGATCTAGGTTTATCAGTAATAAAAAAATAAATTAATCAATTGATGATGTCAATAGTTATAGTTTTGTATTAAAAAATTTGAAGCCAGAAATAAGATTATTATAATCAGGAATTAGTTTGCTTTCTTCATATATTAGATAATTTAATTAAGTTCTTTGTCTTTTCTGGTCTAGCATAACATTTTTATTAGCCAGTAATTAGGATTGTTTAGTCAGATATTAGATAGTGTGCTTAAGGAATTGGTGTATTCAAGTCAGACATATATTTCTAAAAGTTGGAAATTATCAAGTTTTAGTTAGATATTAGCAAATTTATATCAGGAATTGATCTAGGTTTATCAGTAATAAAAAAATAAATTAATCAATTGATGATAACAATAGTTACAGTTTTGTATTTTAAAATTTAAAGCCAGAAATAAGATTATTATTAAATAATTTAATTAAGTTCTTTATCTATTCTGGTCTAGCATAACATTCTAAATTTCAGGAATTAGCAAGTTCAAGACAGAAATAAGATTAATATAATCAGGAATTAAATATTATTAGTCAGAAATTAGAATGGTAAGAAAATAAATCTCATGCTTTGGTAAATTTTATTCAGGAATTAGTACGTTTTAGTCAGATATTACATAAATTTTTTCAGTTATTAGTCTTTTATTTTACTCAGAGTGTTTCTCATTACTGTGTGATTTGGTTAAAGATTTTTATCTTAAATATTTGATTTTTTACTTTATACACTTTCAGAATTCTTAGTGAAGATGATATTGAAGACTTAGAGCTTGGTAATAAATCTGGTCCTAGTCATCTTTGTCAAATCATGGAAGATTTAAGTGATGAGCAAAAAAAGGATGTGAAAGATATTGGGTTTGGTGGGTTGCTTAATATGAACTTGAAGGATAATATCAGTCACCAGTTGTATGGTTATATGGTAACTCATTATAATCCTAAGGCAAGAAATCTGATTGTTGGTAAAAAAGAACATGCCATTCATATTGACAGTTCTGATATTGCTGATGTTTTGGGCATTCCTTTTACTGATATACCTGTAAAAGAGATTTCCAAAAACAAAAAAGGTTTTAATCCTGATGATTATTTGAAGTCAGAGTGGAGAAATTTTTTAGGTTTGGATGGAGATGAAGATTTGGAAAGAGAAAATGAATCTGAAAGTAACAAAAAAAAAGAAGAGGAAAACTGGTGATGAATCTGAAAAAGGTATTCAAAGCAAGAAGAAGAAATTTGAAAGACCAGCTCAAAGTAAGAAGAAGAAGACATATGTTAATTTTCTTACTTATCAATTACTGTTTGAGAAATATAGGGGTGGAGGTTATGAATTTAAGAAACTCTTTGTTATGTTTGCTGTTTCTAATTTTTTGGCTCCAATTGGTGATAAGTCCCCTAATTTTAATATCATAAAGTCTTTGGAAGATGCACGTTTCATAAAGACTTTCAACTGGGCTGGATATGTGATGGATTGGTTATGTACATCTATAGCAGAGTTTCAGTCCTTTGTTTTGAAGAAGAAGGAAGGACAAGAATTAAAAAGTAAATCAAAACAAGTAAATGGCTGTTTGGTTGCCTTTATAATTGCTTTTTTTGCAAAAGTTTGAGTTTGGTACCACTTTAGATAGGAAGCCATTTGTAATGAATTGGTCATGTGAATCTCTGAATGAGCGGATTAAAGTGGTTGCTGAAAATATTGATTATGGTTCTGTGAAATTGTATCCTCAGACATTACCATTACAGTATGCTGGCAAAAGTGAACAGGAGATTCTTAAATCTTTTCAGCTGGATAAGAATGAGTTTAAACTTGAAGATATTGATGATGATGAAGATTCTGTTGGTAATATGGAAGGTCAGGGTGTACAATCTGGCCTAATTGATTCTGGTAAAAATATGGATGGTCAGGGTTTACTATCTGCTCCAATTGAGTTCAAAGCTGATGATGACAAAGCTAGATATGTCATGTACAAAATTCCTAAAGAATACCCAACTGATGATGACATTGATAAAATGGATATTGATGTAAGTTTAAAATGTTTTTTTTTTATTATTAATTTATTAAAGCTTTTAATTCAAGAGTTCATTATTTATTATCTGTTATTATGCACTAAATTCTGAAATCTTTTTTATTATAACCTGTCATTAAGTTTAGTTTATTTTAGTTTTATTAGGAGTAAGAAATTTGATATCATTATTAATATGAGAATATTGATCAGGAATATCATAGTTTTTTTTCAGGAATGGAATAATTTTAATCAGGAAATAACTTATAATTCTAAAAGTTAGAGATTATTAAGTCAGATATAAGAATATTTTTATCAGGAATTTATATATGTTTATCAGTAATAAAAAATTAAATACCTAATTGATGATGTCAATAGTAACTGTTTTCTAATTAACAATTTTATTCCAGAAATAAGATTATTATCAGGAATTATATATTATTAGTCAGGAATTAGGTAAACATTATTTTTCATTAGAAATTATATTACTTTTAACAGGAATAACATTATTTTTGTCAGGAATGTGTTATTTTTTGTCAGTAAATAAGGTATTATTTTTAGGAATAATGTTGTTTTATTCAGAAATTATTTAATTTTTATCAGGAATTAGAATATTCAATGTCTTTTATGTTGGATATGTTATTATATTTAACTCATTCATTTTTTAAACTCAATTTTTTTTTTATCAGCCTGTGAAAAAGAAAATGATGAAATTTGGTCGTGACTTGAAGATTGTATCAGAGAACCAAATTCACTTTGCTACTAACTTGAAGGATGAGGCAATAAAAAGTTCACAAGAATCTCAATCTCAAGGAGAAGATGATATATATTCCAATCCACAGTTCTTAGCTAAAATTGATGAAATAGTGTTAGCTGCTATGAAGAGCAAAGAGTTAGCCACTGAATTGGATAATTTTGATCTTAAACTTAAGTCTGATGAAATTGTAAGTTTAATTACCTTTATCTTTAATTTTTATATGAAATTTAACTTAATTTTTATTTTTTATATTAATGTTTATTTCATACAGGTGAATAATGTTATTGCTGATCTTGATTTGTCAAAAGTCTTTAGTCAAGATATACCTGAAGAAGATAGAAATGAAGAAAAAGAATCTGAAGAAGAAGAAGAATTTGATGTGCCTGAAACTGGTGTCCCTGAACAGATACCAGAAAAAAATGAAGATGAAGCTGATGTTTCACTTGGTTCAGAAGCTGCTCCAGTTCACCAAGGACCTGTTGCTGATTTTTCACTTGGTGCAGAAGTTTCTGGTAAGGAGGGTGTTTTTGGTTCTTCAACATCACCTCCTAGGACACCAAGGAAAGCGAGGGGACTCAATGAAGTTTATTCCGCGGGTTTGAATGATAATCAGGCTAGGATTGTGCAAGAAGGTAGAAGTTTTTCAATGGGAGATCAGTCTATGCCAAAATTTAATTTAATTACCCCTACTCCTCCTTCTCCTCAACCATCAGAAGAGCAAATTGCAGATGTTACCGAAAAAGAAGTTCCAGTAACTGTTGAAGAAGAAACAAAAAATGACAAAGATGATGACAGCACATCTAAGGTCTAATATTTGTATTTTATTTGAATAATTTATTAAAAATACTAGTAATTATTGTATTAAAATTGAATATTTTATATAAATAAATTATTTATTTTTTATTTCTGTCATACATATGTTTTCAGGTTTTTACTAAATCTGATGATGTTGGTCAGAGCAAAGTTATAGAAGAACATCAATCAACTATTGATGCTGTGAATCAGGTAATTTTTTTTTGTTATTTTTCACGAGTTAAATTATTCTGGTCAGGAATTAGAATTATTTTGTCATATATTATTTTAGTTTTGTCAGTAATTAGAATATTTTTGTCATGATTTAAAATATAGTTGGGTATTTAATTAGATTCACTGTATCAGGAATAATTATATTTTATTCAGTTATTAGATGATTTGTGCAAGAAATGATAAAATTCTGTTCAGATGTAAATTTTAACTCTAGTTGTTCATCAGGAATAAAGTTGTCATTGTCAGTTATTAGAATATTTTAGTCAGAAATAATTAATTTTTTATCAGAAATTTACTTCTTTTTTTCAAAATAATACATTCTTAATCAGGAAAAAGATTTATTCAATCAGCTATTAGATTAATTTTGTCAGTAGTAAGAATATTCTAATCAGGAATTAGAAATTTTAGTTCAATAAAGTTGTCATTGTCAGTTATTAGAATATTTTAGTCAGGAATAATAATTTTTTGATCAGAAATTACTTCTATTTTTCAAAATAATACATTCTTTATCAGGAAAAAGATTTATTCAATCAACTATTAGATTAAATTTGTCATTAATAAGAATATTCTATCAGGAATTAGAAATTTTAGTTCAGTAAAGTTGTCATTGTCAGTTATTAGAATATTTTAGTTAGGAATAATAATTTTTTGATTAGAAATTTACTTCTTTTTTCAAAATAATACATTCTTAATCAGGAAAAACATTTATTCAATCAGCTATTAGATTAATTTTGTTTGTATAGGTTATTTTTGTTTGTATTTAAGTTATTTGTTTTTTATTTTAATACTTTTTTTTTGTAGGAAGCTCAGCCTAGAGATACAACTGAAGTTTTAGATTTGTTGAGAAATAAATATGTTGAAACGGAAACGGTTGCTAATGAATCTGTTCCAACTGAAGTTGTAAAATCTCCTAGTGCTCCTCTTTCTACCCTTATTGTAATAGACAAAACTCCTACTCCTACTGCTGCTGAATCATCTCAAGATGAGTTTATGGAAATAGGATCTCAGCCTCCTAAAACTCAAATTCAGTTAATTGATGTGGACAAAGTTTCTACTGATAAAAATGTCCCTCCTGAAATTGAATTTATTTCTGCTGATGCATATGCTGAAAAAAAGGCTGAGAGATCACAATATCTAAGAGATAAACAACTGTTGGAATTGCAGGCTAATTTGGAAGCATCTAGTTTGGATTCAGATTGGGTAGATCCCCCTATTGATAAGATTCCAATTCAAAATTGAGAAATGATTGTCTCTAGGAGTTTGCAGGAAAATAAGCCTTTGTATCTGAAAAATTTAACTGAGCATGAAAGATACATGTGTGACTTCCTCTTTTTTAGAAAATATGATGAGGAGCGTGAGCTAGATCCTACAGGAGAAGATGAGGGATTTAAGGCGCTGACAGGGTAAAGTCGTATCCCCTAATAAAAAATAATTACCTAATTCACTAACTAAAGTAGATAGGGAAGTAGGGTCGATCTCCACAGGGAAACAAGTCTTTTTACTCCTAATTAAATATTATAATCTAAATTATTTAAGTAACCAATATTAAAAGTTGAATATGAAACTAAACTAAAAAGAGTAAGAAAAGGGAGAAAATAATATATAAAAGGATCTAGGGCATAGGTTCAACAATAAATAATACTCCGGGGTAAAATAGGGTAATCAATCATTGACTTTGCATAAATAACATGATTAACAGGCTCTCGCAATTTATTAACCAACATAGATCTAACAGGCTCTCGCAATTTACTAGATCTAAGTTCTTATTGAAAATAGCCTTTAATATCAAATTAACATCTGCTCGATTCATCAATTTAATATTGCTATACTTTTACAAGCCGCAATTGTAAAACATTAAAACAATCCAATAAGAAATCATCATGCAATACCAACAATCAATAATAGTCAATCATCAATGCATCAATTAACCAGATTGTAAAGGGCTCTCGCTACTTATTACAATCACATAATTAAATTACCGGTATTAAATCTCATCTCTCGAATCTTGATTTAACCATTTATAAATTAACTTGCCTATTGAAACTAGACCTAAACATTAATTCTCATCTCTCGATTCTTGAATCAATATTGTCAAACTCATGCATAAAAGATAGGCCTAATCTAGTCACAGAGCATTAAATCAATCAATAGGAAATTAATCTAGCATTGTTAATCAACAACAATAATTTACCCCTTCATATTATTTATTAGATCCCCATAAACCCTAGAAATTAAACTACTCACACATAATTAAATATAGACTAAGCAAAGCAATAAAATAAATCATGATCAAAGGAATAAAATAAATAACTAAGATTAAGGGAAGAGAAATCGTCACCAAAGTAAATCTGGAATTAATCAAAGAAATAAGAACAAAAGTTTAGAGAGAGATTAAGAGAGAGAAAACTAAGTAGAGAGAGAAAGTCTAGGAGAAAGGATTAAGAGAAGAAGAAGAAGATAAGAAGAGAGAAGAAGATCTCCCCAAAAGAAGAGACGATCTAAAAACGTATTACGGAGGAGTATTTATACTCCGTACAAAAATCCTAAACTAAAACAAATTAGTACGACTCTAATTGTTTCCTAAATATACACGCGCCCGATCGGGCGAGGCACCGCCCGATCGGGCGCGCCTTTTTATCTTTAATAGCTATCTCGCGCCCGGCCGGGCGCGTCACCGGGGCGCCAGCCTTTTTGGCCGGGCGGATCATTTGGGCCAATATTTGGACTTCGATTGGGCTCCAATTCTTCGGGCCAATCTGGGTTTCCTCTTTGGGTCTTGAATACTCGGTCCAAACGCCCCGGTATCACCTCTACCGAGCCCTTAATCACCGGTTCGATGGCTCCAACCGGCCCTGGGCTATAAAATCTGGTCGTGCTTCTCCAGTGCTCGTGATTGCTCCAAAATATCTCGGGAAAATACTCCAAAAGCATAAATCCCTGCAAAAGTCAACCAAACCTACGAAAACACTAGAAAACACCAATTAATAATAAAAGTGGCTCTAAAGAGCCAAAAACACTACTAATTATGACCAAGGGACGGGGGTAAAATACTATATAAAATGAATACATCAGGCGCGTAACAGGACAATGTATGTGGAAGATATAGGTGATGTTATCTGTCAGTTTAAAACTGAAGATCTTTCGCAAAGCGATATTATTTTGGTGAAAGAGGAGTTTTGTTCGGTGCGCCCCTCTGTCTGGATTAATAGTGCTATTCATGATACTTGGGCTTCTGCTTTGAATCTTGAAGAGAGCAAAATAACTGACAGAGAAATATTTCAGTACAAAAGATTTGTTTTTTTTTACTGGAGTTGCTGTAAGTTTATTTATTTATTTTTTTTTATTTCTACTTATAATGTTTATAATTTATATTTATATAACATAATATATGTTTCAATTTTTTTGTTTTGTAGGATTCTGTACAGAGATATTTAATAAAGAGAGAAAATTACAAAAACAATGTCAAGAAGATAAAAGAGCAGGAAAAAATTTTGAATTCTTTGGAAAATAATCCAGAAGAATATGCAACTTTTAAGGAGAAGTTGAAAAAATTAGAGCTCAATATGGAATTGAAAAAACATGATGCTAAAGATGTTAATGCTGCTATTCAAAAATGGGTTGATCGTTTTCCAAATTTAAACATAGCAGAAGCAGAGTTGGTAAGTTATTAAATTTATTTTTTCATGTATAAAGATATTTAATGTAGTAAAGATATTTAATGTACAAAAATCACTACACTCTGATGGTTTTCAATTTTATTCCTGATATAACTCCACGTATAGATTGGATAAATAACAGGACTGACATTGATCGATCTGACTTGGATTTAATTGATAAGTATTTGGTAAGTTTGTTGTCTAGTAACTATTTCATTTTGTTTCTTAAATATTACACTTTTAGATGTTTATATATATATATATATATATATATATATATATATATATATATTTACAGATCAGAGTTGTTCATCGTTTTTTGCAAAGTAAAGGACATCCTTTAGCAGATAAGGTTCCTACCTTGACATGGAATACTCCAGTTTTTAGTTGGAAGACTGGCACTGAAAATTATGATTGTGGGCTTTTTGCATTAATGTGTATGCAAAAATACACTGGATTTGATGGAGGACTAATTGATTTAAAAAGCGTAAGTGTTTTTCTGTCTTTATTTTTTATTTTATTTTAACTAATTTTTTTTAGTGTTTTTATTTCTTTATTTTTGTATAAATTTGCAGAAACAAAATCGGAAATTGTATAGATGCAGGATAGTATATTATTTGGTTAATAGAGAAAACAATTTTTTGCGCAAGCAATTATGGAATTCTTGCATTGAATTTTCTATTAACAAAGACAAAATTTTAAAAGCTCAGCTTGCAAGGAAGAAGCTTGAGGCTCAATATAAGAAGGATGTACAAGCTATACAAGATGAAAAAGATAGGAGATACAAGTTGGAGCAGAAAAAACTACAGGAAATGGAAAAACAGAAGAATATAGACCAAAGTTAGATAATTTTATTTTGTATATATATTACCTTTTTGTAGTTAAATATTAGGTTTGTTTTGGTTGATAAACTTTGTTTATACAGTTATTTATATATGTATATATTTTGCTTTTCCTTAATATTTATCAATTAGGTGTACATGCGTGTTTTTGAATAAGTTAGCTTATATTTATCAAGGAATGAGAGAATATTATCAGGGAATAAATCATATTAGTCAGTAATATCATTACTATGTTCAGAAATTATATTTAAGAAATAAGTGATGTTTATCAGGAAATAAAACATGTTAGTCAGGAATAGAATTTTTTTTCTTCAGAAATTTGATTAATTCTGTCAGGAATAATAAAAATTATCAAAACTTAATTTTGATTATAAATCTAAAATCTCGTTTTAACGGTGATATATGACTTAATAGGTGTGCATATAATCTTCATCAAACATCAAAGAATTTGACGTATATTCTCCTAGGTTGGTCTCAAATTCCAACTTAAAATCCTTGAATAAGTTCAAAGCATAAATTGATATAGTCAGGAATAAGAATCTGTTAGTCAGGAATTAACATTAGGTAATCAGGAATTAAATTGAGTACGTCAGTAATTAACTTTAGTTAGTTAGTCAGTAATTAAGTCAGGAATGATATTATTTTAGTCAGGAATAAACATAGGTTAGTCAGGAATAAACTTGAGTACGTCAGCAATAAGATTTTTATGTCAGAAATAAAACTAGGTTAGTCAGGAATAACATTGTCCTAATTAGAAAATAAAATAATTTTTTTCAGGAGTAATAAAAAAATATCAAACCTTAAAATACCAAGATATAATATTTTTTACAATTCTTTTGAATAAAAAAAAATTATTTGAAGATTGGCCTCATGATAGAAGAAGTCAGCAGTAGTGAAATATTAATTGAGTTGTGGATTTGGAGTTATTGTTCCAAACTCATTTGGATCTCTTGTTGTTGTTCTTCTTCTTTCAAAATGTCCTCTAATTATTTTGTTCTTCTTTGGCCTTCCTTTTGTTTTTGGTCGTTTAGGATCTTTTATTGTATTTCTTCTCTCTTCTTCTTCATCAAGTTCACGAATTTTTTCTTCATTTGTTTGGAACACTTTCCTTACAGATTTGTACATTTGTTCCAAAGCATCATCACATATTTTTGATGCTTCTTCATTCCCTTGACATATTGTCACAAGGTTGTAAAAATTCTTTGTTATTTATTGCCTCCAAGGAGTGTTTATTAATGAATGATCTGTAGTTGAATTTCCTAACCAAAAAAAAAAAAAATAGATTACTACATTTTTGTCAGCAGTAATAAAAAAAAATTTACTCAGGAATAAAACATGCAGCTTAGGAATAATGTTATAATTTTCTGCTAAAACAATATTATAATATCAGAAAAGTCATTAATAAGCTATGCCATGATATTTTTTTTTTCTGTTTGAGCCATAAGTTTTCTGACAAAATTTATTGCATTTCTTACAAAAGTCATACAAAATTTAATAAAGTCATGAAAAAATTCTATAAATCTGAAAAGTAATTTATTGCATCATTGAAAAGTCATTCTAATCTAGAAAAAGTAATTTATTGCATCATTAAAAAGTCATTTAAATTTGACTGAGGTTATAATTTTTTCTGTTAAATTACAGATTAATTATTGTTGTTCATACATAACTCTTCTCTATTTAAATCCTGTTCTAAATCAAGTTTTTTCTATTAAAAGAGTTATATTAATATATACATTGTTTCTATAAAAGGTGCAGTTTTGTAACAATAAGTTATATTTTCTTCATCTAATCAAGAGTTCTAAGATAATGACTGATTTCTACGCAAATAAAGAAAAATGCACTATTACTTTCAAAACAATTCATCGCCTTAGTATGGTAAATATATTTTACATTAAGTTTTAAATTTATAAATTTGTTTTGTGTTTTAGTAAAAACTTAATGATTTCATTTTTTTTTTTTAATTTCAGCCACTTCCTGCAGAATGGAAGTTATTTCTTCTAAGAATCAGACATCATGTAAGAGTCTATGCTGGAAATAATGGCAGAGAAGATAGATTTTGGGAAGTAAGAATCATAAGCATACCACAAGATACAGGGTATGGTGGTATGTTGGTTGATCGTGAATGGGAAAACTTCGTAGCTATTAACAACATAGTTCCTGGAGACAGACTTGATATTTACCATGATCGTGATACCATTTACATTAGAATTTTTAATGCTGATGGTACTGAAAAGCTTCCTAATGAAGCAGAAAATGGTAGCAATGTTTAAGTTTTTTAATATTAAGATTATGTTTGTAATAAATCTGATTTTATATCAGAAATAATAATATCTGTATCAGATATTAAACTATGATTTTCAGAAATAATAATATTTGTATCTGATTATAATATGTTGTTCATTGTAAATTATCTTCAGGAATTAGATTATTTTTGTCATTTATTAGATTTGTTTTGTCATAAATTAAATTTTGTATGTCAGATATTAAAATATTTTAATTAGGAATTAAGCTGAATATTTCAGGAATTTGATTGTATATTTCAGGAAAAAAATTGTTTCAATCAGAAATTAGATTGAATATATCAGGAATAATATTATCTTTTTCATGTATTAAATTTTCCTGACCAGGTATGTTTCGGGTCTTTTTTGGATCTCCTGGGATACTGGTCACGCTTTGCTGGCAATACGTTGGTCCCACCTGCAAAACCACGAATATTCTGTTCAACGGAATATTCGCCTCCGACGACGATCAAGTCAGTGATCAGAACGGAAAAAGGGCTAGAGAGAGAAAGTAGAGAAAAGTTGGAGCTATTTAATGCTCTGTGTTTTCAATTGTCTGAAAAATCCCCCCCTCATCATAAAGTTCGTATTTTGCAAATTGCAGCCATTTAAATTTTATTTTTTTTGCAAATTGCAGCCCAAAATTTCATATAAATTGTAAATTGCAGCCCAATTTAACTTTTACATCGATTTACATGTCGAAAAATTCTTCAGTTAATGTTTTAGGGGCCATTTTAGTTCTTAAGGGACCAAATTGAGCTCGAAATTAACAAAAAAATAACATAAGTGCCTCGTTTTGCGTAACAAAAATATATCGATTTGTGGGAAACTGTAAAAATGAGACACTTAGGTTATTTTTTAGGGATGTCAAGATAAGGCAGTAGGCGGAGAGAACGAATAAATTAATGGCCTAAATAGAAAATTTGGTGCTTTCGAAATGCATGTCCAATATGTGATATAACCATATACACGAGGAAAATGAGGATAGAACAAAATACTCGGTAGGAGTAAACACATTCACAAACCATGTTTTGCAAATTTATTGTACGTGGAATGTACTAGACAATAGACATATATAACAAAATAACACAACACAACATAATTAGGATGATTTAGGTTGACAAATGATGATCTTAAATTATTCAGGATTTTGAGGGAGGAGATTGAAGAATAAACCAGTGCCTTGAAAGTTTTGTTCCATCAAATTTTCAATTTTGTTCACCATAGTAGGAGTTAAATATATTTACCATACTAGGTCGGTTAGGGGTTACTTGGGGTTACTAGGTCGGGGGTTACTAGGTCGGTTAGGGGTTACTAGGGGTTACTAGGTCGGGGGTTACCAGGTCGGTTAGGGGTTACTTGGGGTTACTAGGTCGGGGGTTACTAGGTCGGGGGTTACCAGGTCGGTTAGGGGTTACTTGGGGTTACTAGGTCGGGGGTTACCAGGTCGGTTAGGGGTTACTTGGGGTTACTAGGTCGGGGGTTACCAGGTCGGTTAGGGGTTACTAGCTAGGTCAGGGGTTACTAGGTTACTTAATTGGTCAAGGGTTACTAAGTCAGTCAGGGGTTACTTTTGTCTGGGGGTTACTTTGTCATTTGCTAATTTGACAACCTGCCGCATGGTGCGGCCAGCCGCACCAGAAACCCACTGATGTTTTAAACATGAGTGAGCTATCTATTTTTTTGTAATTAGAAAATTTTACGAAGTATTTTAGATAAACCTTAATTTTTTTAATTATTTTTTATATTTATTTATTTATTTATTTATTTTTTAAAAAAAAACTCCAATAGCAAATAGATAGAAAATATCATCACCCTACATCAAGGAAAACTTTTATATACACCCGGTTTACACTAATATTAGTGTACATCGAGCAGTATAAGGGTAACTTTTTGTTTTTTTTTGGTAACTTTAAACATAATATAATTTTTATATAAATAGACAACATGAAAGTTTTATAAAGTTAATGTAATTACATTCAGTCATTAATAATTGATTTTTAGTCATTTAAAATGTGATTCTTTATTAATAAGCGTAGATAATTTTTATTTGTATTGGGTTACTTTTATGCATATAGAAGGTAACTTTTATTCATTTTAGGGGTAACTTTTGATCACTTTAGGCTATCTTTATAATGGATGTACAATAATTCCCAATTTTATAAAAAGTTTGTGCTACATCAATTTCTGCCAGGGCAGCAACCCCTTGGAGAAAGTCAACAAACAGCTGCTCAATGTCATTAGGTGAGCAACACAATTGCCCACCCTTTTACATGAAAACAAGCAAACTCATCAAACTCCCTGCTCATAATCCTAATGTCATCAACACAATTAACCTTCAATTTTCTTAAATGAACTTAACATGAGTTTATTTTATATGAACATACATATATATTAGTTTTAAACAATTGAACATACATTTCTTAGACAAAATACAAATTGATTTCCATGATAAACAAGCAGTTTATCTAGTGAAAATATTGTAAATAAGTACACATGTATTTTATTGTTCATGCGTAAAATCGCTACTTTAAATAACGGTGCTATTATGATTTTACCATTTGAACATACATACTAATGATTTATTAAGTCTGCATTTTAAAGAATAATCCTGAACGACCACATTTTTGTTCCAGCAATTTCTTCATTCTCTCCGCCATGGGATCGGTGAGATACTTATTCCATCCTCCAACTGCGCCGTCCCTAAAAAAGGTCTTGTTCTCCACAAATTTGCTAAGCAAACCATTCTTGTTAACCTCTAGCTCTCTAAGATTGTCAATATTACACAACTCTATTATATCTTTGATGATACCTTCATTTTCCTCTTGGGGAGAAAATGGCATATCAAGAAATTCAGCCAACTTCTTCAAATAAAAACTTGGATCCTCCTTCAGATCCTCATACTTTAAAAACAACACCTTGTTAGGCCGCTCTAAACTCTGCTTCCAATATCCAAGTGCATGCTCAAAAAATGGCCCATATAAAACGTTACCTTGACAAAAGTCCTCAAAGAAATCTTCAATATTAGGAGGTTGGAAATTTTTATCTCCAATTGCTCTCTTTATTATATTTGGATAAAAATGCCAGTACGACACAAGTGTGTCCAAGGGATTTCGACAAATGTACACAATCTTACAGTCGGAAGCCTTGATAGATTCAGGAAGGGACGCATAAGGCATGTGAGAGTGGAGAAGACGTGGTGAAGGGAGTTCATTAAGTTGGTGTGGACGGGGGAGCTTAGGGTTACCACCATAAACCGCGGTTTCTAAATCATAAACAAGCTCATGTGGATTGTGAGAAAGCAAAGGGCTTTGTTTAGGAGGGTGGGCAAATCGATTAGCAACCAAAAAGAGTAAAGATTTTAACCAAGTGGTGCCTGTTTTTGGAAAGCTAGCCACTACAAAATCAGTGTCTTGAGCAAGGAAATGTCTTTGGCAAGTGAGAATGTTATGAAAAAGAAAAATAGGATACCAGAAATCTTGAATTTTAATGAGTTGGAATTCCTCACAACCCATAAATTTTGCCCTAGGAAGGCATTGTTTAAGTTGTTCAACTTCTTCTTCAGTGACTAAATTTAAATCTTCACTTTGATGTATTGTAGATGGCTCGGCCATGTAAAATGACTTGAGGTTTTTTTTTTTTTTTTTAAAAGTTTGAGGTTGAAGCTCTGCTTTGTGCTTAGATGCTACTTCGTACTAGATTACAATAAGGCCAAAGCCATATATAGGAGTACGTATGTATGTAATAAGATATTTATTATTATTTTTTTATTTTATTTTTGTGGACTTGTTTTTGTTTAAATAATACAAGTACAACGTAAAGAGGAATGGTAATCAAATAGCTCATAGATTAGCTAAATTGTGTAGTAATTTTGTTAAGCTTAAAGTTTGGATGGAGGATTTCCCAATTGAAGTTACTGATCCTCTGATCTTGTAATGGCTGATTGCCAAGTTGAAGCTTTAATAAAATCTCATTGGCTCATTGCTTGAAAATAGTATAATGCACCCGGGTGCACCATGCGCATGGTGCACCCGGAAAGAACATTAGACATATTTTAAAGAACATGGGCAAAAAAAAGAACATGCTAGTGTTAGAAAAAGAACATACCTATGTTTGACAAAAGAACATGTTTGTGTTTGACAAGAACATGACATTACAAAGAACATAAAGTCTTTACAAAAAGAACATGTTATTTTTCATGGTTATTTAGGTGTTGAACGTGTTTGAAAAAGAACATTATATTTGACAAAAAAGAACATGTTCGTGTATGACAAAGATGTAGGTGATCATTGGGTGGGCCGGGCCAAGGTTAAAAAATCAGCTCACTTCTCGGGTCGGGCCAAATTTTGGGCCGAAGTTTTTGTGCCCAAAATTGTCCGACCATGCGGGCTTTTCGGGTCGATTAAAAAAAATCAACTAAAATGCATAAAACGCATTCCCAAACCCGCCCAATAAATTAAATTTAAGGGCCGGGTATGACCCGATTTTGGGGGTGAAAAAATTCTGCCCAAAACCCGTCCAAAATCGGGTCGGGCCGTTCTAACTTTGATCACCTCTAGCCAAAGAACATAAAGTCTTTACAAAAAGAACATGATAATACATTAAAGAACATGTTCTTTTTTCTAGTTACTCGAGTGATTGAATTTTTTTTTTTTTTTTAATGTACATACATTAAAGAATATATTGTATAATATAAAGAACATATAGTTCAAACTCAAAGAACATAATCATCAAACTTAAAAAACATATTATGCTCATGTTCTTTATAAATATATATAATGTTCTTTTTTTACCCATGTTCTTTTAAATATACCTTATGTTCTTTTCGGGTGCACCAACCATACATTAGATTTTTATTAGCCAGCTGGGAGGTGCATGCAAAGATATAAATTGTAACAAAAAAACATTATTTTTAGCGAATCATCAACCTCAATACCATAATTTATAGATTTGGCCATATTATTGTAACCTACCATCTAAGCACATAGCATATCGAGCTTCAAACTCAAGTCATTTGACATGGTCGAACCATCCACAAACACAATATATCAAAGTGATGAGGAAAAAAATTTAGTGACCGAAGAAGAAGTTGAAAATGTTAAACAATGCCTTTCCAAAGACAAACTTTATGGGTTGTAAGCAATTCCAACTCATTAATATTCAAGATTTCTGGTATCCTATTTCTCGTTTTCATAACGTTCTCACTTGCCAAAGACATTTCCTTGCCCAAGACACTGATTTCGTAGTTACTAGCTTTCCTAAAACCGGCACCACTTGGTTAAAATCTTTACTCTTTTCGATTACTAATCGATTTGTCCACCCTCCTAAACAAAGCCCTTTGCTTTCCCACAATCCACATGAGCTTGTTTATGATTTAGAAACGGTTGTTTATGGTGGTGACCCTAAGCTCCCTCGTCCACACCAACTTAATGAACTCCCTTCACCGCGGCTTCTCCATTCTCACATGCCTTATGCGTCCCTTCCTGAATCTACCAAGGCTTCTGAATGTAAGATCGTGTACATTTGTCGAAATCCCTAGCTTGGACACACTTGTGTCGTACTGGCATTTTTATCCAAGTATATTAAAGAGAGCAACTAGAGATAAAAATTTCCAACCTCCTAATATTGAAGATTTCGTTGAGGACTTTTGTCAAGGTAACATTTTTTATGGGCCATTTTTTGAGCATGCACTTGGATATTGGAAACAGAGTTTAGAGCGGCCTAATAAGGTGTTGTTTTTAAAGTACGAGGATCTAAAGGAGGATCCAAGTTTTTATTTGAAGAAGTTGGCTGAATTTATTGATATGCCATTTTCTCCCAAAGAGGAAAATGAAGGCATCATCAAAGATATAATAGAGTTGTGTAGTATTGACAATCTTAGAAAGTTAGAGGCTAACAAGAATGGTTTGGTTTACGAATTTGTGGAAAACAAGTCATTTTTTAGGGACGGCACAGTTGGAGGATGGAATAAGTATTTCACCAATCCTGTGGCGGAGAGTGGAAAAATTGATGGAACAAAAATTTGGTTGTTTAGGATTGTCCTTTAAAATGCAATCTTAATAAATCATCAATATGTAAGGTAAATCTATTATATGGCCTGGCCTGTTAATTTCAATTTCAGATTTCTTATGACTTTTTATTAATAAATTGAATTTGTTAAAAATAAAATCTATAACTTGTGTAAGTGTTGGAGGGGATCGGGGTACCATTGATTTTTTTTTTTTTTTTTTTTATTTTTATAAATAGTTTAATGTTTATCTAAAAGGTAAAATCATAATATCATAGGCAAAACCGCTATTTAAATTAGCGGTTTTACTTATAAATTAAAACCCTTTCACCAATTAATTAAATGGCATGTCATTAACCTAAAACTAACGTTTAATTAACGGAACTAGTGTGTAGCCCGGGCGTTGCACCGGTTGCTACTTTAATTAGACCTTGGGATTATCAATTATATACATTTATTTTCATGTTTATAGCATAGTTTATGATTGACTTAGATAGTTAAGTAACTATCTTTCTTATAAAAGGTTCAGTGTTCGGATCCCCTAATTATCGTTTTTTTTTTAATGAAGCAATATTCTAGTTGATTGAGTAGTGATGATGTGGCACAATGAGAGATGGAGTAGGTGGCATGGCGTGGTCTACGTGGCATAGAGACGTTCTTAGTAACTTTTTTAATAGATTAGTATAAATGCTTACTGTAGTTAATTAGTTAAAAGTACAGGCAAACAGGTGTATCATTGACAAAATTCCGAATGGTGTACCAATTATAATTTCTTCTCACTTTCATTACTTTTTAATAAACTATTAACCAAATCATCTTTTTTTTATAATTTTTTAATACTTTAACTATCTCACTTATCTCGATCTTATTTTATTTAAGTCTATTAAATTGCCTAAAACTATGTATCGATAAAATTATAACAATTATAAAAATATGAAGTCCACAATTAGCCATGACATGTAAATATGTAATATCCTAGCCCATTCCCAGCCCCTTTCTTCCCACAGCACACGTGAGAAGCTAATAGACAAACACAAAAGGCAAAATTAATGATTGATTATACTCAACAATTCAATGTTGTCCATTTATTGAGGAGTAAAGAGATTGTTGGATGGTTAGTCGGTTAGTCCTTCCATCCCCCACCATAAGTATAATGGTATGCATGAATTAGATATATATACTTCCTCCGTTTTTTATTTATTGCACCACTTGTTTTTTACGGAAGTTTTACAAATATTACACCATTTCTATTTTAGGAAACAAAATATCTATGTTCACACTACAAATACCCAATATACCCTTACTTTTGCCACTTAATTCTTTAGTTTATGCTTACATTACATGGATAACTTTGTAATTTTACCCCTCTTTTCTTCCCTTTTTCCACTATTAAAAAAAAGTGTGCCAACCTCTATGGTGCAATAATAAAAGAACGGAGGAAGTATATATATACAAATTAGTATATTTTTGAAGATATAGAAATTAAAGGTATCTACTGACTCTATAACTAAAGATAGCCTGGAGTTAGTGTAGAATCCAAAATGAATGCTCATCATATATATTGTCATCAATAACTCATGTTCCTCAATAACTCATGTTCCTAAATACCATTTTCTTTAACATGTAATTTAATTTCTTAGTAAATGTACTTAAACCATTTCTAATAGTGAGACTTAAAGGAGTTTTTTTTAGGAGAGATAGAGAGTATTTTTTGCAAATGATATCAATAAGTCGGCACATGACTCGTCAATGTCGTATTTTTGTGGTCAAACTTGAAAATTTGTGGTATGTTCTAAACTTCTAAAAAAAAAAAACAATATAAGATAGTTTTTTACACAAAAATGTCATTTAAAAGGTAGTTTCTAACAAATTTTCCATAAATCAATGCATTCTACTATTCCTCCACATATATACTATATACTAAAAAAAAAAAAAAGATTATTTATTGAAATATAAAGAGAGTAAATAACAAGTCAATTAGTCAAGTAAAATAAAAATAGAGGAAGTGTGTCCTTCGAGTACTCCGTAGTTTACAAGGACTGAAATGGACAAATACATTTTTACTCTCTCCGTTTTTAAATACTTACTCAACTTTTCTTTTTCAGCTGTTTTTAAATACTTACTCTATTTCCTTATTTGGAATGTTTTTACAATGTTTAATTTATTTCTCTCACCTAGTAAATCCAAGATAAATCATATTTTATTAATTTCATATTCTCTCTTTCAATTTTCTCCACTACTTATGTTTTTTCAATTTTTTTTATTCTTTCACCTTCCTCACTACCGGCCTCCATATTTTATTACCTTCTCTAATTTCTTTCTAAAACTCCATGCATGGAGAAATGAAGCAAGTATTTTAAAACGGAGAGAGTAATTGACATGTGAGCATTTTGAGGTATAGTACTCGTTGCATGGATGCTTATACTCTAGTACAAAGGTACAATGGATTATTATGGACCAGATTTAATCTTATTTATATTTATTTAAAATTTAGAAGGTTTCTATAAGAGTTGGTGTGGTGAGAAATCAAACATATACAAATTACCATCTTCTTCATAGTATCTCATTATTTCAACTCCTAATACAAACTTATTCACTATGAATCAAAATGATAAAATGGACGATATATACGTCCATGAAGAAGAAGTTGAAAAATTGATTCAATCCCTTCCTAAGTGTACCATGAGTGCCATACCTTCTTCATCACTAATTAAGTATGAGGGGTTTTGGTACTTTCATACTTTTTCAATCTTGAGAAATGTCCTCACCTTTCAAAAACATTTTGTTGCTCGTCACACTGATTTATTCATTGCTGGCTTTCCAAAAACCGGCACTACTTGGTTAAAATCTCTACTCTTTGCAATTGTTCACCGCGAAAATCATCCTATTGATCATAGTCCTTTACTCACCCATCATCCACAAGAGCTTGTGTACAACCTTGAGAGTGATTTGTATAACCAAGCCTTTGCCTATCCTAAGCCACATCATCTTAATCAACTTGAGTCGCCTAGGCTTCTTAGCACTCATGTTTCCTACACATCCCTTCCGGAGTCTATTAAGACTTCTGGGTGTCGAATTCTGTATATTTGTCGAAATCCTTTGGACACTCTTGTTTCATTCTATTATTTCACCGTGGAGTATGCGAAAAAGATAGGAAAGGAAGATTTTGCAAAATCTATTGAGGATTTTTTTGAAGACTTTTATGAAGGAAAAATCTTATATGGGCCTTACTTTGAGCATGTTCTTGGATTTTGGAAGATGAGTTTAGAGCGACCTGATAAAGTGTTATTTCTCAAGTATGAAGACTTAAAAGATGATCTCATACCTCACTTGAAGAGGGTGGCGGAATTTATAGGTATGCCTTTTACTCCTCAAGAAGAAAGTGAAGATGTCATAACTCAAATTATAGAATTATGTAACATTAAGAATATGAAGGAGGTTAATAAGAGTGGTGTTATTAACAAGTTCTTTGAGAAGAAAAGCTATTTTAGGAAAGGAGAGGTTGGAGATTGGACCAACCATTTCACACCCATTATGGTCGAAAAGATGAATAAACTCGTTCAAGAAAAACTTGAGGGCTCTGGTTTATCTTTCAAATTGCTTCCTTAATTATAATTATCGATCTCTACCACTTAATAAATGGTATCGTCGTTACTTGGATAGTAATGATGTTAATTCTCATGCTTTCTCTAAGAATTTGGTTATTAGATTCTTTACTTGAAGAGCTATTATGCATTTTTGTGAATGTAATGTTGTCTTTATTTACTCATAATAGTTACTCGTATTTACTTTGAATAAAATGTAATGAAGTAAGGAGTATTAACATTTTCAGTCTTGCTAGTCCCTAGTGCTATTGATCATGTCATTTGTTTGAAATTTTAATATAATGGTGATTTAAATTAAATTTCTCATGCTTCATAGTTTTTAAAGGATTATTGTTAAATTTAGCAGTAATATTTTAAATTTTTGTAAGATAAATTTGCGGACAGTTTTGCAATGGCTACAATGAAATTGTAGCTATTGTAAAAACAAAATTTACACCATTGATTATCACTACGTAAATATTGATTTAAGTTGACTAGAAATATTATCCAAAAAAATAAAATTCTTAAGCAGTTTTTTTTTTATTATTCCTCTGTAAAATAAATATGAAAGCTTTCATGAAAAATTTCTGCCAAGAATTTATAATCAAAGAATCCACTTGACATTATCTTGGCTTTTGAGAGAAATTCAGAGGGATATTCATGGAAATTTGGGGGATTTTTGGAGAAATTTTGGTACATTCTATTCTACGAACAATCGAAAGAAAAACTGATTGTGAGGTTTGTAGCCGATTTTTGATCATAGATTCTGAATTGGGGATTAGTGTTCAAACTTTTGTTACATCAATTAGAACAAAAATAAGTAGGGAGAGTTGTAGAGAGCAGTAATTAAATAATTTTGAACTGTATAATAAAATTAAAGTCGGAACAATCAATCTTGGTTATACTAATTAATCTTATATAAAACTATCCAATGTATAAAATCAGATTCCTTTTTTTAACTTTAGTTGGGAGTTTTCCATTCATTATTTAGTTATACTTTATTCTCCATACTTATTTAATGGAGATTAAGTTGAAGGTTGAAAGTTGGATACTTAGAAGTTAGAACGATATCAATGGCAGCAACAAGCAGTTGTTTTTTTTTTATTTTTCTAAAATAAAGTAGCTTTTGAAATTAATTAATTTTGTTTTTAACGTAAAAGTCAAATAATAAATGGACAAGATTAAACTTTAATATTTAAACGGTTGAGATTAAAAATAGTTACAATGGCTACAATTTTTATGTAGTCATTGAATAATCTTCCTAAATTTGCACCCTTAAAATGTTGTTAATGTGAACTCAACAGTCAACCGTCAACATCAATGTTAAAAAGGTGTTATCCCTTAATCCCACGACTATACAATGACATCAGTGGTACATAATTACGTAGTACAAATGATCTCTATCCACTAGTATCAGTGGTACAAAATTACAACTATGGCCAGGGGCCAACTGGCCAAGTAGTGGCCAACACACATACTTTATGGATGAAATTGTTAGAAAATTACTGTTTTAGTGTTTTTTAAATGTTAGTCATATGTTGCGCATAAAGCTGGGCGTGGGCCGGGTCAGCACGCGGGCGGCCCGGGCACGGCACGAGGATGGCCCGGCACGGCACGGCCCGCCGGCAGGCCCGGCCCGGCACGATGGCACGCCCCTCGTGCCTCGTGCGGGCTGCGGTTAAAAAAAACCAAAAAACAGCCCGGCACGGCACGAGCCCGGCCAATAGCCCGCAGGCACGGCCCGCAGGCACGGCCCGCAGGCACGGCCCGCAGGCACGGCCCGCAGGCACGGCCCGCGGGCTAACGGCTATAAGGCTGGTTGTGTTTTCCCTCCAACGGCCATAAACGGCCATAAACGGCCATAAACGGCTATAAACGGCTATATTTTCACCTATAAATACCACCCTAAACTTCCAATTCTTTCCACAACTCAACTTCTCATCTCATTCTCTTACTCTCTTATTCTCATAATCTCATTATTCTCATATATTATAATTTATAAATTATAATCTCTTAATATTTCTTAATCTCTTATTCTCTTATAAATTTTACATTTTTAATATTATTAGTCTACTACCAAAAAAAAAAAAAAATACTTTGTTATATTTACATTCGGGAAATTATAATTTCGGGAAATTATAAATTCGAGAAATTATAAATTTGGGAAAGCGTTGAAGCGTCGTTGTAAGATCTAACTCAACTTTATTTTAATTTGTTATTGTTATTGTTATTATTATTGTTGTTATTATTATTATTATTATTATTATTATTATTATTATTATTATTATTATTATTATTATTATTATTGTATACTTGGAACTACTTAATTACATAAAAACTAATTTCTATTTTAATTGTGGGTTATTTGGATTGTTGAAATCTGTCTAAGGCGGGATTTGGGCTCTGGACAACGTCGATCCTAACCATAACCTACCTGGGATCTCATTGATTTAGATAATCTACTATTATTATAATTATTTTTGAAAATTTATTAACTTACTAATTAAGTAATAATTAAGAAAAAAAACTTACTTATACTTGTTAATTGTTATAATTTGTTACTTTGTTAGTGTTATAAACTTATAATTGTTAATTTGTTATAATTGTTAATATTGTTGTTAATTATTATTTATTAGTTAATAATCTTAATTAATCATGGCATCAAACCCGAACCAATCCTCCTCTAAAAAAGCCAAATCTAAACGACCATTGGAAGGCTCTTCTATGCCCCCCCCTACAATGCAAATCCCTACTATGCAAATCCCTACAATGGCCACCACCCACCCCGGGTTTTCTACCGGTTTTCCCACCGGATTAGATCAACAAGGGACATTCCAACCATGGCAAAGCACCCAATCTCCACCTTATTATGCCTCCGCACATGATATGCCTTTTGAATTTAACTATCAAACAACTCAAGCAAGCAACACACAACCTGCCGGCTCTAGTGACCCATCCGTCCAAAATACTATTCCCCCATCTGATAACCCATTCATTGAATGGTACACCGAAGAAGAAATGACCCTTTTGAAAAACCGAAAGAGTAAATGTTGGCAATATTTCTTGTTAAGTAGAGATGGTGAAAAAGCCAAGTGTAAAACTTGTGGTAATATTTATTCGGCTCCAGCCAAAGGCGGTACGGGGCACCTAAACCGACACAGTGAAAAATGTGGTGCCCCAAGTACTGACCCAACTCAACCAAAAATTTCTCAATTCCATCCTTATGGCTTCACTTACAATTATGAGAGAGATAGGGATGAACTTGGGAGAATGATAGTCCAAGCCGAACAACCTTTTCTTTTTGCTGAAAGTGATCCGTTTAACAATTACATTAAACGAGCACTACAACCCCAACACAAAAAAATCTCCCGAAAAACCGTTAAAACAGCTGCCATGAAAACTTACTTAGAATACAAAATGAAATTAATTGAAGAACTTAAAACTCTTACTTCAAGAGTTTCTATAACTTCTGATGCATGGGATGGTGGTTATGGTTTACATTATTTGTGTGTTACTTGTCATTGGGTTGATAGTGAATGGTTATTGCAAAAACGTATTATTTATTTCAAATTGCTTGAATACCCCCATACGGCCTTTAATATTTCTAATTGTATTATGAGTGCTCTTGATGAATATTGTCTTAGGGACAAAATCATGTCCATGACGTTTGATAATGCAACATCCATGACAGCTAGTGCTAATCTAATTAAACCAAACTTGCATAATGTCATAATGGATGGAGATGCATTACATATTAGATGCATTTGTCATGTTTTAAACTTGTGTGTTAAGGATGGACAAGAAGCAATTGGTCCATACTATTCCAAAATTCGAAATGCTGTTTTGTCTATTATGTCTTCTAGCAGTAGGTATCAGGAATGGAGGCGATATCTTAAGCAAAATAAGATAAAGCCTATTAGAATTAAAACGGATTGTCCAACTAGGTGGAACTCCACCTATGACATGTTGAGTCAGGCACTTTCGTATAGAGTTCCATTTTCATTGTTTTACAATAATAAGTATCCACAATTCATGATAGCAGACTCCGATTGGGATAATTGTGAAAAATATATGCAATTTTTACAATTATTATATAGTATGATAGAAGAACAAGTTTGAAGCCCGAAACACTAGAAATGTGTGTTTGCTTGAAGGATTGGATGGATGCCCAAGAACGCATCCAAGATCGTACTTTTACGGCCAACGACAACATCGATGGTTCCGATCGTTCTGGTTCAACTAGCTCCTCCGCATTAGCTAGTGAACATGAAGCCGAAGATGAAGACGAAGAAGATAATGAAGACCTTGATTGAAGATTACCAACAACTCGAGAATTAATATTAATTAGCGAAAATTCTAGTATTTCCTATGTACTCTATTAATTAGTGAAAATGTTAGTATATCCTATGTTGGCTATGTACTCTATTAACATTAGCCGTATAATAAAATAACAAAATAAGTTATTCATCAATTATTGTTAGTTGTACACTTGTACTTCATATTATCTTTTACTTAATAAATTTTTATGAATGAATTTTTTCAACTTTTAATTTTATGGAATATGTTATATTGTTATTTAATTTTTGTCTAATACTTATATAGTTATATGAATAATATGATATATAGTAAATTATGAATGAACAATAAATATTAATATAATTTAAACAATATTTAATATAACTTAACTCCATAAAAAATTTAATAATTATTATATTCAAATATTAAATTGTATAATTATTCAATTCAATTTTTTCTTTCATAAAAAAAATTCAAGTTTTTTTAAAGTTTTTTTTAATTTTTTTTTTTAAAAAAAAAAAAGAAAAAAGGGTAAGCCGTGGCCCGTGGGCCGGCACGGCCCGCCTCCACCGTGGGCCGGCACGGTGGCCGGCACGACGGGCGGCCCGGCACGGCACGACCGGCACGGTGGGCCGTGCCGTGCCGTGGACAGGGATGCTTGAAGGCAGGCCCGGCACGGCACGGCCCGCCTCCACCGTGGGCCGTGCCAGGCCCGGCACGACACTGTACCAGGCCCGCCTAGGCACGGCCCACGGCAGGCCCGGCACGGCACGTGCCCAGCACTAGTTGCGCAGAAAGCTAACAATACTTTGCATTAGTTTAACACTTAACACTAGGATAGATTCACCGAAAATTAAAAAATTAAAAAAAAAAAAAAAAAAACATTTTACTTGAGAGATTTAAATGTGGCAAAAGCATAACAATTAAATCAAATAAAAAGTTCCATTTAGTAAAGCTATGATTGTTGCACATATCAAGCATTTTATTGTACATTTTTCATATCAATGTATTTTACAACCTTTCTCAATGAAAGAATATATCTACTCATATCAATTTGTTGTAGCTAAAGCCTAAAGGATTAAGCTCTTTCCGATCTTGCATGAATCCTTATTAGCAAAACAACTTTTACGATTTTTCTTCAATTATAAAAAAATTAAATAAATAAATACGGTATAAATAATAATAATAAAAAAAAAGACTTTTACATTACTTATACTCAATCAACCCAACTCAAACAAATTTCACCATAGGAGCACATACGTAAATATATTAACAAAATGCAACCTACCTTCTTCTTCCTTCTTTCTTTATGTTCTTCCTGCAGTGATTATGCTTGCAATTTTCTCTCTTCATTTTCTTCTCTTTCATTTGATATTTTCTATTTCCTTTATTTTATGCATCATTATGGATTGATTGATATTCCAAAGAAATCATCAATGGAGATTAGTACGTTTTGGTGTTGAAAATTTTCTAATTTTATAATTTGATGAATTTCAATTTGAGGAGTTCGATGGATTTCAATTGTTTTTTTTTTTTGATGAATATGGTGAATTAGCTTAGAATATCTCAATTGAATTTTTGAGTAAATATTAATTTAATTGATGAGTTTTATGTGATGAATTATTAAATTGTTGCATCTTGAATTCTTTACTATCACGATTTTTTTAAAATTTTAATTAAGTTGCTAATATTTGCGTATAATTTTTGGAAAAAAAATTGAACATGGTATACTTTAAATTGAACATTTAGTACATAAAAATTAAACATTTTTAAATGATTTATCTTGCCTTTATTTTTCCTTTATAATTATATACAATGAATTTGAATTTATATCAATATAGTTCACAAATTTTTTTTACGTGTTCATTTTTTTAATACTAATGTTCATTTTACTCAATGTGTTCACATATTTATACTCCATATTAAATGTTCATTTTATTAGGTGTGCTCCAGCTATCCTATGATTTTATGATAAATGTTCATTTTTAATATACTTATGTTCATAATTA
Organism: Chenopodium album; assembly: GCF_948465745.1. Lineage (NCBI taxonomy): Eukaryota > Viridiplantae > Streptophyta > Magnoliopsida > Caryophyllales > Amaranthaceae > Chenopodium > Chenopodium album. Next base: position 71,432,613 of record NC_137840.1, read on the forward strand.
TTTTTATAGTGTTTAATATTTATTACTAAGGGCATGTTCACATTTATAGAATTGAGCTGAACTAAACTGAAATTAAGCTGAAGTGAACAGGCCCTAGCTAAATGTTTTTTATTTACATGTTTATTATTATTTTTATAAATTATTCATTTTTAAGGCCGTGGTCTTACAATTCATGATTATCATGTTTATTTTTAATACACTAAATGATCGTTATGTTTAACATGTTCACTTTTTAAATACTAAATGTTCATTATTTTATGTGTTCATTTTTTATTACTGAATATTCATTTTTTTATGTGTTCATATATATATATATATATATATATATATATATATATATATATTTTTTTTCTTTACTAGAATAAAAAAGATTTCATTAATAAAAGATGGTCAAACAACACTTACAAATAATCTCTAAAAAATCTAAAATTTTACTACATGTTCATTTTATAGCTAATGATACAACTAGAATAACGGTAGAATAGCCGCACCAGGATGCAGCTAAGACTAATCGGGAGCATTTACTACACTCAAACTCGCGTGTAACCCAGTAGCCAATTCTGATGCTACCAGGTCCAGCATATACGAAGCATATTTTATTTGAAGCCCACACAAAGTCAATACAAGTACAAAAGTTACAAACAAAAGCCCTAAAACTTTCCTTAGATTGAGTTCCTAATTTGTGTCATCACCTCCACCATTCACTTTAATCACCTTCTTTTTTTCTCTCTCCTCTTTCTCTCTCCTCTTTCTCACTCTTTCTCTCTCCTGTTACAGTAGTTCCCACAAAAATGCTTGCTTTAAATCTGCTACCCTCTTCTTCTCTTTCTCCTCTCAACAACTCTCATAAACCCTTCAAAAACCCTTGTTCCCTCCTTCCCCCAGTTTCAACTCTCAAACTCAGAAATTCATCAAATTCATCCCCAAATCTTATTCATTTTCAATCTAATTCCAGAAATCTTTCAACCCCATTTACCAATTCAATATTACCCAACAAACCCAGATCCCATTTTTTGATCCCACATTGTTCATCTTCAACCTCCCCTGAATCTTTACCCTCTGAATCCAATGAATCAAATCCCAAATCAAAAACCCTAAAACTTGCTCTTGTTTTTGGGTTATGGTACTTCCAAAACATTGTTTTCAACATTTATAACAAAAAAGCTTTGAACATTTTCCCATTTCCTTGGCTTTTAGCTTCTTTCCAACTTTTTGTGGGTTCAATTTGGATGCTATGTCTTTGGTCATTTAAGCTTCAAACTCCCCCAAAAATCACCAAACCCTTCATTTTAGCACTTCTTGGTCCTGCACTTTTTCACACCATTGGTCATATCTCTGCTTGTGTCTCCTTCTCTAAAGTTGCTGTTTCATTCACTCATGTGATCAAGTCTTCTGAGCCTGTTTTCTCTGTTATCTTCTCCACTTTCTTAGGCGAATCGTACCCTGTTTCGATATGGCTTTCAATCCTCCCCATTGTATTTGGGTGCTCCCTTGCCGCGGTCACCGAGGTGTCCTTTAATTTGCAAGGGTTGTGGGGTGCTTTGATTAGCAATGTAGGTTTTGTTCTAAGAAACATTTACTCTAAAAAGAGTTTACAGAGTTTTAAAGAGGTTGATGGATTGAATATGTATGGTTGGATTAGTATAATCTCTTTTTTCTACTTGTTTCCGGTTGCTTGTTTCGTGGAAGGACCTCAATGGGTTCAAGGATATCACAAAGCAATCGAATCAATTGGTAATCCAATGACATTGTATGTTTGGGTTTTGATAGCTGGGGTGTTTTATCACCTCTATAATCAGTCATCTTACCAAGCATTAGATGAGATTAGCCCACTTACATTTTCAGTGGGCAATACTATGAAGAGGGTGGTTGTTATTGTGGCAACTGTATTGGTCTTCAGGAACCCTGTTAGGCCTCTTAATGCTCTAGGTTCCGCCATCGCCATCTTCGGAACGTTCTTGTATTCACAAGCAAATGCAGCTCAGAAGGCCAAGAAGAAGCTTGAAGGTGAGAAGAGTAGCTAAAAAACAATACTTTAGATTTTTTTTGTTGTAGCAAAATTTTGGCTATGTTGTTTTAAGTTTTTAACATTGTTTGCATTATGTTGCCTTGATACTTAGATTTTATAGGATCTTTTTGTTTTCATTAAGGACACCTGAATTAGACTTGTATGAGTGTATCTCATTTCGTGTTTAGTTTGGGAACTTAGTTTTTTTTTTTTTGGTAATTTGTGTTAGAAGTCTTAGAACTTGGCATAATTGTATCAGTAGGTAACTTTTTGGCTTTGAAATGCTAAGTGACATTTTTGGTTCAAAATATTTGTATTCTTGTTGATTATTTATCAAACACATAAAATTGACATTGATAAAAGTGAGTTAGAATAAGGATTGTTATTGAAATCCCGCAACAAGTTTATGAAGTTGGATTACATATGACGGGAAATTATGGGATTTTTCGATGTAGGTTATATTGGTATAGAAATAGAAATTCTTGAGAGATCATTCAGGAGCTCCTAAAATTGTTTTCAGGGGGTTCATAATTTGTGCCCAAGAATATAACAGTTCTCTGTATTAAAAAGAAACAGGAATCCTGATATTCTTGAAGATTATGAAGTGTTCTGCACCACTATATTCTTCAGTAATGAACACGAAGAAGTCCAAATCTAAGAAACGCTGGCAAAGCCATTGCAGTTTTCACCAAAACTTTAAATCACAGATGCCATCTTCATATATCATGGCTTGTGGAGTTGTGGGACAAAAGTGTTCAAAATGCATAGGATTGCAAAAAATTTCTTTAATAAAAGACCAGAAGTAACAGATACACTAGTGAATACATGTACAAGCTTTCTGTAATGCAAACTTACTTCCTAAAGAGCTAAAACAAACTCAAAGTTAAATTCTGCTTGTGACCTCCCTCTGTCCCTTATTTTTTGCACCATTTGACCCCCAAAAAAGCTATCACAAAAAGTAGATCCATGGTGGAAAAAAAAAGGAAAGAGGGAGTATTAATCAAGCTAACTGCAATGTAAGCCTGAGAATTAGCAAACGGAGAGCCTAATAAAAGAAAAGCTTCAACTGTGTGATCTGTATCTACGCAGATTAAAAGAATGAGCTTAATGCAGGCTTCAACTGATGATAATATTATGTTCCCTTCTGATACAATCGTCTATACATTTTAGCACCTTCAAGTTCAGCATGAATCTCTCTCTCAGTTCTAATCCCCATGGGATTACTTAGAAGCCAACCATCAGGATCGCAACCATAATTAGGGTCAATGACATCAATGTGTAGCATATCTGGCACAATATCAAACTGATTTCTCATGTCAACTGCCACTTCATGCACATCAGACTGCACAAATACCTGTTTTGAATTGAAGCATGAAAATCAGAAACCAAGGAGTTGAGTAAATCTGGGCTGTGATATGGTATCAAGCTAAGAAATTATCATTTAAGAGACTTGAAAAGCAAGCTAGCAGATTGGCATTGAAATAAGCAAACAAATGTTGGTGAATGCTGGAGAAATCTACAATAACCTAGATAGAAGTATAAATTCACTCCATTTCCCAACCTTAAAATAAATTCTAGGAAGAGGAAATAAATCGTGGGTAGAGGGAAAAAGAAGGTGAAATTTTAAAGAAAGATGACACTTTAAGGTCTTAAAAGTGCGCATTATAGTAGCTGTTTTTGCCCCTCATCTCGTGCATTGCACAAGTTTTATAGCTACTGAGGACCACAAAGAAGAAGTACCACCATAGTACAGTAGTTAAGTATCTGTACTTCTGTAGAAGGGTCAATCTCCAACAAAAAGTTCTCTCAAAGCTTAAAAATCAGCTTTCAAATTCTCCACTTTTGAGAAAATTTATATACTAACCCTTTCTGCATTGATCCCCTCTAACTTCACTAATCCAAGAAGTGATCAATATCCTAACCTTTAAACTTGCCTACAAATGATCCAATCCAGATGTAGTGGGAGCTGTGCAGGCTGACCATGTAATCATGTGTAGGTAAAAAGCACAACATATTCAAGGACAGTAAAAGCAATAACAGCAACGCTGCCACCACGAAATCTGAATCCCCCACAGGCCACAGGCATGGTGTGGGAAAATTCAGACTTTCGGCTTGTAGGTAGCAAAGAAAGGCAAAGTCTAAGCAGTGCAAGAGATAAGTAGAAAATAAAACCGAATTATAAGATGTCACCACCATGGTTAAATAATTCACCAACCCCCTTACCAATTTGCAATTCCAAGTATCCCAAAAATTGAATAAAAATAATTACTATGTTCGAAAAAATCGTTTCATAGTGTTATAAAGGATGCCATAAAACTAAATTTCCCTAAGTTTTCATTATGTAGACATAAATATATGATTGTGACCCTGAACATATTGCGAATTAGGTTATGATCTTAGCAATCAGGATTCAGGTATCTAGGCCATTGGGATAATTGACCATAGACAATGAAATGGTAACCATTGCCTATGCTGCATGAGCTATGCTAGATAAAACTTACCTGTCCACCTGATGTTAGGTTATCTACAATGGAGTCAACCAGTGGCTTCTGCAAAACCCTTCTCTTATGGTGCCTTTTCTTGAAGTGGGGATCTGGACACTGCAACCAATAAAGTCAATAACAGACCAAGTTTACTCAGAAGAAGCTCTTTTATGACAGAATGATGCAATGACGTTAATAGGCGATGCAGCTATAACATAAGGGAAGCATACTGAGATAAGATGAACTCACCAGGATCGAAACCAATACCAACGGTCCAGGATAAGAAGATGCCAACTGCTGGAAAGATATTGTAGCATTGGCAAACATGAAATGTCTGAAGCATAAGTACAGCATAATTAGTCAGCGAACAACTCATATCAATATTCCATATAAGTCTCAGAATCTTACGTATTAGAAAGACTCAGTTCTTTGGCCCAAAAATTCGAACGCTTCACCAACTGCACGTAGAGAAATTTCCCAGAGTAACCATAAATCCATTATGTTCAATAAGATGTAGCTAAACCAAAAGTCCAAAGAAGTAGCCCAAATGTCTAATCCCATACTTTTTTGCGTATTTCAAGTCCCAAATAATTATTAGAACCAATGTTCCTTTTTGCTAGCCATAAGAGAAATCTGCCACTACCTGAAATTACTATGATGTCAGGCACTAAAACACAATTTCCTCACAGCGACAAAAACAGCAATCATAATTGTCATAAAAATGAAATACACAGGACAAGTATGTGGGTATCTTGTTATCCAGGGTAAAAAGTTCATGAAACAATTTTCTCCCCCCGATTACTGCACGTCTGCACCTAAGTGTGCTTGACTCTATAATCCACTATAATCAGTTAAAACTCTTCCATCATCACCTTATTCATGATCAATATGTCCCTACACACATAGTAGCATCAGCCAGATGTCAAAGTAGGTGAAAATAGCCTATGTATAACTAGAAACTCTTCTGATAGAAATTTGAAGGCTGAAATGTCACACAAATCTTAATGACATTAATAAGAATTTCAACTAATGCACCTAGGATTCTAGGAAAGGGAGAAGAGGCAAAATAAAAGTAGTATGAAGGTAAAATTGATGCTTGTATGGAAATTGACATTAACTATACAACTGCAACACGGATGTGGAGACAACAGCCTGCATGTCACAAAGTTAAAAAAAATGGAGCATAACTTATACTAAGTTAATACTATGCCATTCCCCTCATTCACAATTTCTCTTCCACTTTTAGACTTTAGTCCATCATCCACCCTTTGCTTCAATGTTTCATCTTTCCTAAGGTCATGAACTCATGATAAGCAATTTGGTTCAATGATCAAGTACATTGCGAGTTTTTCGATGTAAAATATCTCATTCAACCACTATCAAACCAATGAGAGGCATTAAATATTTAGAAGAAATGCATTCAATACCACAGCCAATGTCCACCATCAGAGGTAAATAGGAGTCCTTAAACACATCATTCCAATCAGGAACCTCTGCTGGTACCTATCAATTGCAGCATTAACACATAAAATCAACTTCAATTCTCTCAATAACCCTGAAAATAGAACGACTTAAGATACCAAAAACCATAATTTGGAAGTGAATTAGTGAACAACACTTACAGATAATGCTGTACTGAGAGGATTAACATGCTGCCGGACTCGAATATTACCCACCTCCTACATCACATAATATAACCATGAAAATCTGCTCCATCAAAATACTCAATACAAACAATTTCATGCTACCAAGAAATCAATCAAAGAGTATGAGTCCACTCTTTAATGGGCAACCTCAATCTCGCCATAAATTATTGTAATTCCGTCTCATATAAAAATTACAAGCACCCATCTTTGAATGCAAGTTCCATTAACATGAACATAATAATCAAACTTAAGCTAGAAATTACAGGGAAAGTGTTAAAAATGCGAAAGAAATGAATGTGGAAGAATTAAACCTCGCAATTAATTGGAAGCTTAAGGTCAGCATACTCCAAAGCAACAAGATTAGGGCTTCTAATTACATCAGTAACACTGGCAGCTTCAGATAAACTTGTGACCCGAGTTCGAACCCTTTGCCAACCAGAATTGAAATTAAAAATGGGATTTTGAATTGGGTAATAAAGATGATGATGATTGTAAATTGAAGATTGAGAAAATAAGGAGCGGCAAAAGCAAGAAGCAGCTTTTGGTAAGGTCATGGTAATAGAAGGTGTTTGGAAGTGAGAGAAAATGACAGCCATTGTTGCTTGAAGTTTCTTCTTTGATGTGTATTTTCTGGAGAATTGAGTTTTTCTGGGAATTGGTATTGGGGTTTAGTTTAAAGCTTGAATCTTTGTACAGTAGTATTGTCTGAAATCGGACTAGTTGCTTACTTGCTTTGGGTGATTAGAATATTGGATAGACGACGAATTTTGGGCTCCTTTGTTGGTCTGTTTCTTGCTGGGCTTGGTATACTAGTCATTAAGTCCACTACTCCCCTCTCCCCTTGAGGAGAGGGAAGGGACGGAGTGTTACACCTTTATCTTGTTCCCGAGTCCTGACACACATATAGACACAGAGATAGATGTATCTAAGATTATACTCCGTATTAGTTTTATTCATGTTGAGAATTTTAATTTAAATACCAATTAGTTGTAGGTGTAATGGTGATTGAGATTACACTTGGTAGGGAGGACCCATGTTCAATCACCCTCAACAACAATCGGGAGGGGACTGGAACCTAACCACCCAGAACTGATCCCCGAATCCGGATTAGCCAAAGGGTAAAGAAAAAAAAGAATCTTAATTTAAAAGAATTAAAGTGATAAAAAGGACAATCGAGAACAATTAAGGATTTGTATTGGGGTGGGTGAGTTATTCTTTCTATGGCAGTTTTCTCTTTGGTCTTTAAATGATTTAAATGTAAAATGGGAAATACTTTGTAATTTATGCTCAGAGCTTAGTAGCAAAACAAGTACTCTTTCCGTCCTTTAATTAGATTCCTACTTCTCCATTAAGGGACGAAGGGAGTAACAATACTTGAAATTTAATTAAGTAGTAGAGTGAAGGATTGAAATGTGTATGTACAAGGTTTGATTCAAAATCTTTGGTTATTATATTGTTTAATGCTTAAATTGTTCTCGTTTAGATTTAAATGAGTGAATTATTGTATATAATTTATTTTCTTACTTGAATTCTTTGCTTATTTGTATCATTTCTCTAGTTCTTACCGTATTATACTTCGTATATGTCTAGAGTACATTATTCAAACAAATTAAAGTAAGACTCTTTTCCACACGAAATTAAACATCTTAAAATTTCTTTGAAAGTAAAAGACTCATAATTAGAATCTTTTGGCAATTAGCATTGATTACAATCAATAGAAACAAATAACAATCTTGGACCCATTTGGAATCTATACAAATACAAGACGTGCAATCAAAGTAGCACTCAATAAAATAGATCCAAATTGAAGATATGATTAATGATAATCAAAGGTAGAGATTAGAGAAGCTTCACTAAACACTCACACAACTTACTAAATAATGCCACATGTAAGGACAGTGGACCATACAACATTACAACCTCTGAAATATTCAAACTATCATCTTCAATTTTTTTGGTTAAAATATCACAAATTTCGCACCCCAATAAATTAAAAATTAAATTAAATTAATCAAATTCTAGGACTTTTGTGATTTTGGGTATTTAGCAAGTTAAACATCATTTGTTTTCAGGTGGTTCTTCATCTTCTTCGGATCTTGCAAACTCAAAGACTGGGAAATTTCTTTTATTCTTTAAGCGGCTAATGGGTCAGATTTTGGACAAAATCCAAGGTAATTTAATCTCACTCTTTAAACTAATTACAGTTTGTTCGAATTCATTTATACTTGCTTTCTATTTTTTGGTGTTTAATGTTGAAATTTAATAAATACCCTTGATTTCAATGGGGTTTTGTAAGTGTTATATTGCAGAATTATTGATTTTTATTTACTTATTCGTTATAATTGTTGTTATCATGATAAACCCATGATCAACTTAAATTAGTTAATCATGTTCGTTTTTTTTTTTTTTTTTTTTTTTTTTTTTTAATTTGGGGGGGGGGGGGGGGGGGGGGGAGAATTGATTAAAGTAGCTATCTCTTGGATTTGCTTCTAGTGAGAGGCAGGAAATTTATCAAATTTGTTCTTATATGATATTATAGGAGTTTTAAGGTTGAAGTAGTGTATAGATTATGATACTATTAGCATCTAGAAAAAGTGGAGAATCCCATGTATGCTTTATGTGTACTTGTGATGTGAGTCAGTTTGAGGCTTGAGCTGTCTTGCTTTGGAGAAGGCAGGCGAATTCGATTATACTAGGTAACTATTAGTATCTAGAAAAAGTGGGGAGTCCCATGTACGTCTTTGTGTCATTTGGTTTTGAGATGGAATCTTACTTGGTTTAGCGTAGTAAGCTAACTCATTTTGTCAATTGGTTTTGAGATGAAATCTAACTTGTTGTAAGTGGTCCAGAATTCCATAGAGGCGGGCTAACCTATTTCCAAGTTGAGAAATTAAAATTGTTAGTGTTAACTTGCATAACACGGAGTGTAGATGAGGTAAAGAAGTAAAAAAAAGGTTACCTAATATACAGAAAAACACTTATTAGAGCTTATTGGACTTTATATGATTATTGGAAATAATCTTTACTTACTAGAACAACATAATTGTGAATTGAATTCGTGTAGCCTAAAACCCTCATATGAACTTATCTAAACATTTTTCTCAAACGACCTTCTTTACAGCTTGTCGAAGACATCAGTCATCAAAATTTTCACTCATAAGATTAGATAACAACCCAACTTCAGTAGGTGGGTTTCTTTAATGTGAAGAGAACAAAGCCTAAATACTTCAATTTCGAATGGCATGGAGTAGGTTACATATCAAATCCTTCATCTATAAAAGTCTACCCTTTATGGGAAGGATTATAGGAAACGCTTGAGTGACAAAAGTGACAATAAGGATTGAATGATGCTTTTTTTAGGTTTATAAAATATTTGAAATATATCTTCTTATTGATTAATTGAAATTTATGTCAGTGTATTTACTTGATTACTATATACACCCTGATGATGGGTCATATTGCCATCTTGCGTAGGTAAGGAATGGAGGAAGAAAAAAATCAGGAAGATAACAGACAAAGTGTTTGATCGTGTACAGACTCAGACTGGAAATATCACACTGTCGTTTGAAGAGCTGTATATAGCTGTCCTGATAGTTTACAAGTGAGTGGTTTTTTCCATTAGCTACATCTAAGTCTAATAATCCATATTAATTAAAACTATGGTTTCCATGTTAATAAAATGGTACAAATGCCTTGCTGTTACAGTGATATCAATAAGTACTTACCAGGGCCACACTTTGATCCTCCGACAAAAGATGAAGTCAGAGGCTTGATGGAGGTACTTTCAGCTTTATAGCACTTGGAAATTTTGCATGTCTGATAGCATCTCTGTAAAGGCTTTGTTCTTTCAATTGTCAAACCGTTGTTTGAACTTATCAAAACTTATCCGTTGTTATTGACTTATTGGAGTGGAACTTTTTTTATTTATTATGAACCCCGTTTTATTTTTTCCATGGCTAGTATGAACTTCTGTAAGTTGTAATTTGAACTTTTCCCTTATCTGAACATGTATTTCCTGAAACTTGTTCATTTAAGAATTTAAGGTGAAAAGAACTAAGCCAACAACAGAAATAAGACCATTTCTGTTCTTGAATCTTATCTCCGCTAAATTTACAGTGACAACTATGACCTGCTTATGGTATTAATTGGTGATAAAACTCACTATATTAGATCACGGAATTTGCTGTTTTGAAATCAGTTTTTCTGCTAATATTGGCTTGAATCTGTTTCCACTTCTCAGCTGTCAGCACTGCTTCTCTTTTTTTTTTTTTTTTTAATGGCATGACTTTAATGTTTGGCATTTTTTTAAAAAATAATTGCAGAAATGTGACATCAATTTGGATGGGGGAATCAACCGAGATGAATTTGTGAAATTCATGCTGGAGTTAACTGCTGACACATTTAGCACGGTGAGCCAGGGACTGATCATCAGTCTGGTGGTGGCACCAACAGTAGCTTTAGCAACAAAGAGGGCAACCGAAGGTGTCCCAGGCGTGGGGAAAGTGGTGCAGAAGATGCCTAATTCAATTTATGCATCCCTTGTTACTCTTGCTGTCGTTGCAATCCAAAACGCTACCCAGGGATACTGATGACTAGAGTTTGTCAATAATATTATACATATTATTTTTCCATTTTTCCATCTATATCATCTTCTCTCAGCTTTATCTAAAGCTTGTGAGGAGATTCATGATGTTGAAAGCATAAACAGTAACCATTGTTGTAAGAACTAACAATTTGTTGCGTGCTGTCTAATGTTTCAGCTTATTAATTAATCTGCAAACTGTCTAAATTTCATTGTAAGACGGTGATTATGTTATGCTAAATGTCTATACCAAGTTACACACTACTGCATTAGTCGTGCCTAATTATCAATGGTTTGTTTGTAATGACTAATGAGGAAACATACTCAATTCACCATTCAACGATTTTTTTAACTCAACTCCTTGGGAGAAGGTATTATCTTAAAGACTTAAAAACCATCCACAAAACTTTAACCAACTACGGAGTAAGTTAGTTGACACACTCATTTGAGCAAATTTATTAAACAAGGTTATGTATACTTCGATGTTCCTATGTATCTAAAAAAATTCGATTCAAATTTAAACTTTGATCTCCCCTCTCCCCCTAGATTGTATCTACTATTATAGGTACTAAGGATTTGTTTTCATACGATTATTTTCAGTTCAGCTTTAATAAGTTCAGTTCATTTCAGCTCTTAATTTCCTCCTCTTATAAAATATTCATTTCAGTTCAGCTCTAATAAGTTCAGTTCAGCTTAGTTCAGCTCTAATAAGTTCAGCTCAGTTCAGCTCATTTCAATCAATGAAAAAAGGCCCTAAAGCACTTTAGTGAGAAAGATTACACCTTTTAACTTTGAGGCCATTACCCTTTTTCCTTTACTCTCGAAATATAATCGTAAGAACTAAGAACTAGTAGGATCCTTCTTCTTACCTTAAAAAAAAAACGAAGGGTACAGTTTGGAATGTGGCGTATGCTCCCCGTAACTTCATAATTTCACAAGTTCAAGTGTACAACTATACAAGTACTCCCTTGTCTCTACAATTCAAAAGAGTAGATTTCTGCGAAGTCTCTTAAAAGGTGCCCAGCAATGGCAGCTGCTGCATCATCTTCTTCTTCCCAAACTTCTCCATCTTCAGACCCAAAATTTGATCTTGTTGAGGTATTTCTCTCTCCTCATCTCAATTAAATAACTTAATTCATTCAAATTACGCTAATGCAATCTTTCGTAACTCCTCAATTTTATGCAGATTAAACGTCATGAGGTTGCAATTGCAGAGCTTAACAGTCTACCTTCTTCTAGGGTTAGATTTCAACTCATCTCTATTTTTTCTAATTTTTATGCCTGATTATGAATTTCATTTATTTTCTCTTTAAACCCTGAAAAATTGATTCAATTGCGCTCAAATAGTGCTAATTTTGGTCGTAATACTTTGTATTATTACTGTATTCATTTCAATTAGGTTTTTTTTTTTTTTTTTTTTTTTTTTGGGGGATGAATATACAATGGAAGAAAACCCTAGGTTTGCAGTGTAGTATGATATGAAGTGTTGAATTGCTGATTGATTACAATATATTTAGAGGAATTAGGGGAAAGAAAAGCATTAGAGTGAGAATAGGAAGGAAAAGTTGTAGAGGACAATGAGAAAGGAATTATCTACTTCTATTAATCATAAACTCATACGGAGTAATAATTGAATGATACATTGTATCGTGTAACGAGCATAATGTGCCCAAAGCATCTGTGTATGCCTGTTCATGTTGGACATACGGAGTACATAATTACATTATACATAGTTACATACGTAGTATAATCCAAGTGCTCCAAGAGTTGGAACAATGGAATTTGGAAGTCTTGGAACTGGCTTTAAATAGTTTCTCCTGTTAAATGGTGGGTGTCTTAGTGATGTGCAGTATACTTTTGGTATGGAAAGAATGCCTGAATGGCATGGATTCGCAGCATGAAAATCATAGTAGGGGTTTTCATCATATTAAGTAGTGAAGGAAGAAGCAAACAGTACATATGTATGGCTAAGGTGAGAGTGTTTTCAGTCTTGGAAGCGCTCTGGTCATATGATGTTTTGGTTACATGCAATTTAATCTTATGGAGTTGTACCTTGGTGGGGTGCAAACTAGGACGTTTAAGTGATAGTGAATGTTGTAAATCTTTTTTGCCTATGTATTGGTAATGTTCTTCATCATTTCTGCCATTGGTGCTGTTTGTTCATTGCTTCTAGTTTTTTACCTTCTAAGAGAAATAGGATATTTGGGGGGGGGGGGGGATGGGAATAAAAATTGTCAAATGCCAGAAAATAGAAGCAGGGGGGCGGAGAAAGAATGAAGCATGTTTAATTTCTTCTGATAAGGTGTAGAATTGGGGAGGATTCTAAACTTTGACAATTGTGATTAGGGGAAATTATCTTGTACCATAACTAATGTGTTAAACACAAGCAAGATGAAGTCTTGAAATATAATTAATTCTATAAGAAAGCCAATATTATACTCCTGAATTCTATAATTATGCAAATTTGGAAATTTACTTGGCATATGAGATCTGTATTTTTTATTATATTTGCTGGTGTTGTTTCTGCTGCAAAGGAGTGCACTTATGATTCACTTATGACAATCAGTATTTAACTGCTACTGAATCCTCTTAATTTTTTTTTTTTTTATCTTCAGCATGTCTATCTGAAGAATGGAAACATATTTTTCCGTACAACCATCCAAAAAGCAATCACATATGAGCAGAGTAAGTAAAATGATTCAACTATTCAAGATGGCGTTGTGTTAGTTTCTCATTTTTGAATTAAAGTCCTTGGTGATTGATATGCAGAACAACTTGATTTGGCCAAGAGTAAGCCCCAAAAGCTCAATTGAGGTTGATGACATCTAGTCACACTGTTAAGCATGGAACATAATTATCTGGCATTTGATGGCCCAAAGTGTTGTTGTCATCTTGATCTTTTGGTGATAATTCAGGGTTTGATCCAGGGCTGTGAGGTTTTTGACACCTGAATGATATCAACTGCTTTTCCCTGATGATGAATGGTGATGTTCACTGAACTCTTATTCCCTTAATTTGTGCAGACTTTATCGCTGCTGATCTTTTTACGTAGTAAATTTTTGCATTTATACAAGTATTGAGTTTAGTGTGTGACATATTTTAGGGAGGCTTGTAGTGTATGTTCATAAAATTTTCTCTTCTTTCCAAAAAATTAGCCAACATTACACTACTGTTATTTTTAAGTGAGTGAAGGAGATTAGTTACAATCTCCAAAGTCCCAATTTTTCCATAAGAGTGTAATTTCTAGGAGGTTTTCATGCTTTCATTAAATGCTCCATATAATTTCCAAGTTGTTAGGATTTTATGTGCACCATCATTCTTTGAGAACATACTTTAAAAGAAACACTAAAACTGCCAAGTTATTCAAGTAGATTCTTGATTTTATTATAGAAACCAGACTCGTGAAGAACCCAAACTATGGTCCTGAGTTTGGTAAGGAAAAATGTTAGACAAAAGAAAAAAAAAATAACAGCAACAATGACAGCGTCAATGACAATGACTGAAATGGATAGCTCGTTGAAGGTTGGCTTTGCAAGAGTAGGGTTGAGGGAGTAACTTAAAACACAACCCAGTACCTTCAAGTTTATCTTGCATGAGTTTATTCATCCTCTCAACCATGTTAGGTGTGAAGTGATTGATCCAATCCCCTACCTCTCCTTTACGAAAGAAAATCTTGTTCTCAAGTGACTTCATGACCATCTCTGTGCCTTTATTAACCTCCAATTCCTTCATATTCTTGATGCTACAAAGGTCTATAATTTCGTGAATAACACCATCACTCTCTTCTCTAGGCGAAAATGGCTTACCTATGAAGTTAGCCAATTTTTTCAACTGTGATACTGGATCATCCTTTAAATCCTCGTACTTAAGGAACAATACCTTGTCCGGATGCTCTAAGCTTGCCTTCCAGAATCCAATCACATGTTCGAAGAAAGGCCCACATGGGTGTTTCCCATCATAAACTTCCTCAAAGAAATCCTCCATAGAAGGGGATTTGAAATTTTCTCCAAATTGTTTCTTCATAGACTTAATGCAGAAGTAATATAATGACACAAGTGTGTCAAAGGGATTTCGACAAATGTACAAAATCTGACACTTAGAAGTCTTAATGGATTCAGGAAGGGATGTGTAGGATAAATGAATGTTAAATAGCCTAGGTGAAGTAAGCTCATTAAGATGGTGATAGCAAGGGTAATCAAAGGCTCCACTATAGAGAGCCTCAAGGCTATGAACAAGTTCGTGTGGATTAGTATTAAGCAACGGGCTTTGATCAATAGGGTGGTGGATACGGTTCACAGTAGCAAAGAGTAAAGATTTCAACCAAGTGGTACCGACTTTCATAAGCCCAGCTATGATAATATCTGTGTCTTGAGCAAGAAAGTGTCTTTGTAACATGAATATACTTTGGATATAGTTACCTCCATACCAGAAATTCTCATATTTTACTAGTTCAATTAGCTCACTGCCCATGAAGGAGCATTTTGGAAGGCATGCATCTTTTTTCGAGCTCGCCTTGAACTTCTTTTTCAAGCACTTGTAGTGTCTCCTGATCTTGTGTTTGATTTGGATTCATTGTGGATGAATTCATGTTCTTACTTCTTAGCTTGAGCTAAAGATGGAACCCAATATTGAAAGGGTTTGTGTATAGCCGTATAGGAATTATATAAACAAAGCTCGGGATTGAAGTGTTTTTATGTGAGAAATATTAAGAAAAAATGAGTTTAACATAATTAGGGAAATAGTGAATTTAAATAGGAAGTTAGCTATATATTTTAAAGAATTATTTTAAATATTAGCTTGTGGAAAGATTCCATGTTTAATTGCTATATTAATAAGATTAAAACTGAGCTAGCTTAATAATATTATGATAAATCTTTGATCATGGATACTTATTAGAAAAACAGTTATTAAAACTTATTATAGTTACATACAAAATGATGATTAAATCTTTGATCAATCAATTATCAACAGTAGCTAGCTGTGATTTATATTTTGCTGTATGCATGATCTTGGCATAGCTTGATTGTAGGCTTGAGTTTGTCAACGATAGTTATCTTTGATATACTCGAATGGATGGTTACCTCGATCTTCATAATTTCGTATAATTAGTTCCGTAAACAACATGCATGAAAAAAGTGGAAATCAAATTGAGAATTTTGTGTTGCATGATCATGTCAAATGCGAAAAGGTTGACACATACAAGTATTTCATTACAGTATGAATTATTTTTTATACTAGCATATACTCTTGAGCACTTTGTTCCGTATGAACCATCTTGTATGCGCGAGTACTCAAATGTTAAACATACTTCTTATGAAGTGTATATATTAAAAGTAGAATTACCTAGTACAAAATACAGTTACTAATAGCATTGTAATGATGTGTGATTTTTTGTGTTCGATTTTCTCACAAGTCAGCAACGAACATCGCTTTCTTCACACGAGATAGAAATCAAATTGGAATTGATTTTGATGACTAAACTCATAAACCTAGAACAAAGATTTTACAATGAAGTAAGCCTCATGAATCATGTCAACTTGTCATATAATATCAAAGGATGATCATTCATATTCATGCCGCCCCCCCCCCCCCCCCCCCCCCTAACTCTATTATATTTGTTTTTTCGGAAATTTCATGAAATGTCCCTAATTAATTTTTTTATTCACCAAATACCCATCAAAACTTTCAAATATACCAAATACTCCTGAGTTAAAGAAAAATGTCACCAAATGTCCTTAATGACTAACGGTGTTAATATGCCACGTGGCAGCCTCTAATTAGTTGTTGTAATATTAGTTAATTAATTATTAAAAAAAACTTTAAAATATAAAAAAATAACTAAAAAAAAAAATGCCCCAAGACCCACCCCACCACCGGCCCCTGCCAAACGGCGCCGGCGGCGGCCGCCAGCTCCCACCCCTCCCCCTGCGCCGGTGCCGACGATGGCCAGTCCCCCCACCCTCGACACCCCCTCCCCTACCCCGAGCCCCCTCTCCCTCCGTTTCCCCTCCCTTTAAACCCCTCCCCATCCTTCGAAAACCCATCCTTCGAAAACCCCCCCTCCTTCGCGGCCGGCGTCCAAACCTCCTCCCCGGCGCCGGCGAACCTTTTTCGCCCCACCCCCCACCATCCCCACCCCATTTCCAACCTAAGCCACCACCCAAAAAAACCGAAAACCCCCAAATTGATTTGGGGTTTTTTCGATTAAGGGGTTTTTGGGTGGTGGTTTAGGGTGGAAATGGGATGGGGATGGCGGGGGGTGGGGCGAAAAAGATTCGTCGGCGCCGGGGAGGGGGTTTGGACGCCGGCCGTGAAGGAGGGGGGTTTTCCGAGGGACGGGGAGGGGAAACGGAGGGAGGGGGGCTGGGGTAGGCCGGGGAGGGGGGGGCTGGCCTCGCCGGCAAAAGGGACCACCGGCGCCGGTTCTAGCTAGGGGTAGGGGGACCGCTGGCGGGGGTGGGTTAATTTAATTTTTTTTTAAATATTAATTAATTGATTAATTATTTAAAAGAGAACCAATTACAGCATGCCACGTGGCATAATTAACCTTAATGACTAACGGTGTTAACCGCCGTTAGTCATTAAGGGCATTTGATGACATTTTTCTTAAACTCAAGAGTATTTGGTGTATTCGAAAGTTTTGATGGGTATTTAGTGAATAAAAATATTACTTAGGGGCATTTCATGAAATTTCCGTTGTTTTTTTTTAAGCTATTGGTTTATCCTGAAATGAACTTTTTTTTTTTTTTTTTTACTGAACTTAATTATTTTTACTAAATGTGATTTGAATAAAGTGAAGAGATTTAGGCGTAAAAATAGCAATAGCAATAGGTGATACTAATAATAATAGGGAATAGTAAGTAATAATAGTAGTATGTGTAGTAAAACATTCAGTTCTGTTCTAGCTTAAAAGAACATGACCTAATTAAGCGGAAAAAATTTACGTAGTATATGGTACTACTCATCTATTTTATATCAGTTTACACTAATAATTATATTTTTGAAGAAGTAGAATTGTATTGTTTACAAAGAGAAATAATTACAAATTTACAATGGTTTACATACAAATAATAAAGGATGACTTAAATAAAACTAACACAACCACACGCAATGCGTAAGCGTGTCGACGTATTTATGAAAATCAATCAATACTGATATTGTGATAATATACAAATGTATTAAGATGATATCTTTGACTTAGCACTTCTGGATTGTATCTAGCTGTTATAACATGTACTATTGTAGGCTTGATTTTAGCATTGAGTTTGTTTATGATAAATTATCTCTGACATCCTGGAATGGATCACTGTCTCGTCGATCTCGATCTTCATTTAAGGGAATTATGGTACTACAAATTATTAAAAATGCATGTTCAAATTATTTTCTGAAATGAAACTACATGCATGAATGAAATTGGTGGAAAATCAAATTAAGATTATTGTATGATCATGCCAAAATCAATTTTGTAATGAAAACTGGATTCAATGCTTGCACATTTTCGGCTTTTTATTTTAAAAAAACTTATAGAGTTCAACCCGCCTAATGAAATAGTTCTAGATCCGTATTTGATTCTATAATAATTAAATTTATTGTTGGGGGAAAGGGCTTAAATTGTTTCAATAATTTTTATTATAAAATGTACTTTTCCATTTCCGAATAGTCATGTTTGGTGGCTTTATACAATTTTTGAAAGAGCGTTACATTTGCCATTTTAAATAATGTTGATAAACTTCCTCGCAAGAGCCACAACTTAGGCCTCACAAGTCACAACAGAGCTAAGGGTGATGGTACATTGATACCAAATCACCCTCTAATGACTCCAATATGAACTATCAGTCTATCACACATTCATATTATCATATATGGTATGTACGGAGTAAAAAATTTTTTTCTTTACAAAGTATCAAAGGTAGTCAAAGTTTTCTAACTTTAATTTTACTACACGAGAACAAGCCTAATGACAAACTAATTTGACAATTAGCTTGACATGTCACATAAGATTTTTAACTAATTGTATTGTAGCTAATTTGAGCTCCAATGGCTAGCTATTAGCTTATAATTTAAATGAAATTTTTTTAATATTTCATTTTATTGACTCTTATATTTTATTTTATTTCGGTAAGTTTTTCTTCAAGCAAATTAGCTTGGCGTTAATTTGCTTAACCAAGATAATTGCATTTTCTAGCTCCAATGGTCAAGCTAGTAGCTAGGGATTATTTAATAATGCAAATAAGTGCCTAGCTACAACCATTGGAGTTACTCCGAGTAGTAAAAAGGATATTGTACGATTAAATACAACTTAAGTGATCTAACAAGTGTCATCACGTGTTTAAATGTTCATAAACACCAGATTAAATACAACTTACAATTGGAAGACCCAAAATAAGGAATAAAACAGATAATTAATCATGAGGTGAATTTATTTACGAAATTACATACATAGATAGAAACTAGACAGATTCATCAGGAAGAAACAATCTTAATACTACGTACAATATTTGTGAACAAAATGAAGAAAAACCTCATGAAAGGACAAAGCATACGTATATATAACCCAATAAAATGGCATGGATGATTTGCAAGTAATCAACATTATTATTGAGGAAGCAACGTAAAAGATAAACCAGTGCCCTCAAGTTTTTCTTCCATCAATTTTTTCATCCTTTCCACCATAGTAGGAGTGAAATGATTAATCCAATCTCCGACCTCTCCCTTCCTAAAGTAGGTCTTCTTATCGAAGAACTTGTCGATTGCCTTGTCGTCGCTCTTATTAACTTCCAATTCCTTCATAGTCTTGATGCTACAAAGCTCGATTATATGTGTTATAACACCTTCACTCTCCTCATGTGGTGAAAATGGTACGCCTATGAATTTAGCCAACCTTTTCAAATGAAAAGTTGGATCGTCTTTCAAATCCTCATACTTAAGGAATAACACTTTTTCTGGTTGCTCTAAACTTGCCTTCCAATATTCAACAACATGTTCGAAGAAAGGGCCACATGGATGTCTCCCATCATAAAAATCTTCAAAGAATTTCTCCATAGAAGGGGGTTTGAAATCTTTTACTTGCTTCTTCATGAAGTTAATAGAGAAAAAATATAGTGACACAAGCATATCCAAGGGATTTCGACAAATGTACAAAATTCGACATTTTGAATTCTTCATGGATTCAGGAAGAGATGTGTAGGACAAATGAGTGCTAAAAAGCCTCGGCGAAGGGATGTCATTAGGGTTATGTGAGGGATGCTCACCATAGAGTGGCTCGAGGCTATGTACAAGTTCATGTGGGTGATGGCTAAGCAAAGGGCTTTGAGCAACGGGGTGGTGAACACGGTTGACAATAGCAAAAAGTAAAGCTTTTAACCAAGTGGTGCCGGTTTTCATGAGACTACCAATTATAAGATCGGTGTCTTGAGCACCAAAGTTTCTTTGTAACTTGAGTATGTTTTGGATATACATATCACCATACCAAATGTTTTGATATTTTGCTAGTTGAACAAGTTCACTACGCATGAAAGGAGATTTTGGAAGGTTTTTTTGCACCTCTTGAATTTTTTCTTCATTGTTTTCGAGAACGAATTTTGTTTGATTTTCACCATTCATTGTGGATGAATTCAAGCAATGTTTTAAGAGATGGGATGCACACTAACTAGCCTTGTTTATATAGAGTAGAAGTTTGTGAGTGATGAGAATTATCATGCATGCACAATCATATTTATAGTATGTAGTGTACATGTAGTCTATATATGTCGACAGTCGAATGAATTTTTATGAAAATATCAATATCAATGAAATACATGAACCTTGCAAGTTGCTTAAAAATATATTATATTTTAGTACTATGAAGAGTTTGCTAGCATTTTACTCAATACTCGTATTATTTATGGCCCTTGTCATGCAACTTTTGTTGTGGTTAGTATTAAGAATATTTATTTCCATATATACTCACTACTGAAACTTTTGGGGGGTGTTAAATACCGCCAACATTATTTATCAAAACCGCCAACATTTGATGTAAAGAGACAATAGTACCCTTACTATTTCTTTTTCTTTTTTCCCTCCCTTTGACCATCCACGACCAACATTACTGTCACCAACTACCCACACAACCACATTACTGTCACCAACTACCCACACAACCACATTGGGCAGAGGTGAAGGACAGCGGCAGCACAACAATGTAGGGAGGCGGCGGTGGTGGTTAAAGTTTTGTGACAGTGAAGGGGTTGGCGAGTACAAGACAGCGACGACCGCGAATACGATGGTGAATGTATTGACGTGATGGTGGGAAAGGGGATACTTTTTTAAAAAAATTATTCCGGCGTCATCAATCGGCAGTCAAAACTGGTGGACATCGCCGGTAACCGCCGTCCAAAACCGGTTACCGTGTAGGTTGACCGGTTTTGGCCTCCGGTTGACCACGGTTTCCGGCGTCCAAAACTAGTCAACCGGTACGGGAATCGGTTTTGAACGCCGATTACCATGGTGGTTGATCGGTTTTGCGCACCGGTTGTGTTGGTCGCCGGATTTAAAAAAAACACCACCTTCCTGCCGACGAAGGAAGGTGGTGGGTCGTCGTTTTATTGATGGTGTTGACTGCTTCTGTTGGGCAATATAAAAAATATAAGACAATACCTCTTTGAGGTTGTGGACCTTGATGGTGGGTGCTGGTGGTGGACTGGTGGTCGTGGACTTGTGGTAGTGTGGGAGGTGGCGGTGGTGTGGGTTGTGGAAGTGGTGGTTGCTCTAATTTTGATGGTGGTTGATGGTTGAATTTGAGTGTTGAATCTTGATGAACTTAGGAGAGAGATAGCCAAATTGGGATAATAAGGGTAATCTTGTCTCTTCATTACTTTTGTTGGCGGTTTGATAAAAAACGTTGGCAGTATTTAGCAATTCTTTTAAAAAATACTAATAAAAGAAAAAAGGGTTTTTCTACATGGTACCCTTGAATTTTTGAGTTTTCTACCTTGTACCCTTCTAAATTAAAATTTCTACAAGGTGACCTAGAGTTATTAGTTTATTTTACATTATACTCTTGAGTTTTTAGATTGTTCTATATGGTACCCTTGAGTAGTAATATAAATGGCTCTAAATTAATTTGACTCAAACCCACACCACCTAAACGACTTATTTAGCACCATCAAATACACAACTAACATGTTTATTGCAAAAAAAAAAAAAAAAAAAAAAAAAAAAAAAAAAAAAAAAAAAAACTAACAACTTGAGTCCCTCTAAAACAAGCTCTTTTAGTTAAAGTATGAGCAAAATAAAGTTCTTACCTTCCATCTCAAATGATCATATAAAAGTTCCACTAAATAGCGAATAATGAAGATTGGTGATTCCTCCATCTAATATAAATATAGAAGTGGTAAATAGATCATTTAGATGGTGTCGGTTTGAGTCAAATTAAGTTAGAGTCATTTAATTTACAACTCAAGGGTACCATGTAGAAAAACCCAAAAACTCAAGGGCACCTTGTAGAACTTAGGATTTAGAAGGGTACAATGTAGAAAACCCAATAACTCAGGGGTACCATGTAGAAAAACCCAAGAAAAAACATTAGGATATTTTTATTTGTTTGTTTCTAGCTATATTAGGTTGTTTAAGTTAATTTCTTGTTGTAACAATACTTAATTACTAGTAGGAAAAGTTGCAGTAGAACACTGGTTAAATATTGGACATTAAGCTGCAGTAAAAAGCTTTTTCTATTTGGATTTTTATTTCTTTTCACTTTCTTAACCAAAAACTGTTTACTATTAGTAGTAGAAATCTTGGTATCCAATACCTAAAATCAACTCTTGACTCTTGTTTACATATATATTTATTCTTTTTGTCTCTCTCTACAACAAAAATATATTACAAAAGTAGTCATAGTACTCCGTTCTCATTAGCTTAGTTAACTCTTATGATACGACTCATACGAGTATTAAATGATTCCAAGTTCAAATCCGAATATCTAGACCTACCATTGGATTAATATGTAGTGACTAATTTGGTTTTAGTAGTTTTATTTGTTTATGTCATTATGTGTTTGGCTAGGGAGCTTTCTATTTAAGGGAATAATAGATCATAGAACAATATATACTAACTATAACAATTTATAGTAGATGTCACTTAACTTAGTTGATTATAGTTTTTCATATGTTACCCAAAATCTAAAATCAAACCTCGTAACCATAGTGCCTCATTTGTTAACTCTTATGATGGAAATTAAGTCCAACTTCGAATCCTTATTGGTTCGTTGGACCTACTGTAAGACTATCTTTGAATCGTTCTAATTTTATCAGATGTCTCCGAAGAGACATTATATATAGGACTAATCTAGTTTAGGAGTAGTTTTCTCTGAATCGTTCTGATTTTATCAGATGTCTCCGAAGAAACACTATAGGACTAATCTAATTTCAGCGTAGTTTTGTTTCTTCTTCATATGTCTAGCTAGCAGCTTTCCATTTGAAGTGGGAAAAATCACAAAAGAATACAACTCCTTATGTGTCACAATAACAACCAATCAATTCTATAAACATGAACTATATGTCTATATACGTCAAATTGCCCATAACTTCCACTATTTTACAAAAGACGCTCCCAATTTGTCCACTAAAAACTCTTAGAAGCACAGCAACATTATATCAATTGGCCCCCAAATAATTTATTTTGAACCAACCCATCAATTTTAACCATTTTTAGCTCAAAAATCAAATCATGGTTGCAGCAACATCTTCTTTTTCTGTAGGGAAGTGCATTACTCGGTTTCTTGACTTAGAACCACAAAGACACCACTATCAATCATGTTCATTATCAATTATGTCTATGAATGGGTGCCAAGGTGACCCCAAAATTCCACTAGGGATCGTCGAAACTCGAACTCTACCTTCGGTTCCATCCCCGGCTCTAGCCTTGGACCGTCTTAAATATACCATTTCCGACTTAAGGTCTAACCAACCATACTCTAATATCCCCTCCGGTCTCATCCGCATCCAGGTAAACTTTTTTCTTTAGCTCTTTAGAGTTATTAAAGTTCTTAATTACTTCGTATATTTTAGCTTAATGCAAGAATGTTGCATATATATGGAACATAAGCTAATTTTTGGTTTCATAGTGTACATACGTACCATACTCCCTTCGTTTCTTTATTTTAGCCGCATAGTAAAAATGTGGGTCAAACTTTATTATCTTTGAACAATAATCATGATGTTTATTGGTATGTGGGCTCTTAATTATCGAACATTGAGGAAAGGTATGAAGTGAACGTTGTGATAAGTGAATTAGGATAGGAGTTGTATTATCCTTTTCCTTATCCTAAAAATCACTCTTTGTGGTGTACAAAGAAGAGAACTTTGAAGAAATTTGTACTTGCTTTCTATCATACTTTTGCAAAACTCATTGATGATTGAGGAATGAGAGATTGGCTAAAGTAATAATAATGTGTAGTAATTTAGGCTTTGTTTTTTGTATGGAATAATTTAATCAAATTTTATATGAACTTACTCCGTATTATATTTGAATTTATATTGTTTTGAGAGGAAAATATTCTGCCTATTTTTTTTTTTATAAATTTTTATGCATTTGAATTTATCCGATTTTTTTTTTCAACTTAATGATTTTGTCTAATGCATCAAAATAAGTTAAAATAAAATCAGATGAGCTACTTTAAATAGACTATTAGTCACAAGTTATCAGTGAAAAGACCTCATTTTGTCTTCATTTGTTGTTCCTATTTTGACGATATGTGTTGTCTATAAATTTTTTTTTTTTTCAATTATTAGTAATTATTATAAATTAAAATTATATACATTAGCTACCATGAGAATTAAGTGGGAGTTCTTTGATTCTGCCTTAATTTTATTGTCTAATAATTCTTTTATTCCACCACATTTAATTGTCTAATAATGTCCTCTAGTTATTAGTTTAAAATGTAGGCTTAGTGGTAAAATGATTTTCTAACTTTGAGATTGGGGGTTCAATTTACACTAGAAGCACTTTGAAGGAGGAGGTTCTCATATCCCCCCCCCCCCCCCCCCCTCCTTCCTAAGTTTGAGCCCATTAACTTAGATATGATTGAGTGATTGACCAATGCGAGGTTTTAGGATGCGTTTTATTCACCTGATTTTTTCTTATTTAAACTTATTAGCCCTTATTTTTTAGTTATAAATTGAACTTGGGTAGCCCTGAATCCCTGATTAACCTTTATCACAACTTATCTGAATTTATTTTTTCTAAAATTATTTTATCTGAATTTATTTTTTCTAAAATTATTTTATCTGAATTTATTTGAACTTGTGAAACAAGTGGAAATAGGTTAAGACTGATGAGTAGTAATTGGGTTGCAATTATTGAAAAACTAAATGCAAAATTAATTATTTGAATTGACATTAATTGTATGTAACAACTCTGT
This sequence comes from Chenopodium album, assembly GCF_948465745.1. NCBI lineage: Eukaryota > Viridiplantae > Streptophyta > Magnoliopsida > Caryophyllales > Amaranthaceae > Chenopodium > Chenopodium album. The sequence goes on from NC_137840.1 coordinate 71,457,730, forward strand.
GAGAAAATGAGGAAGCAAAATTATTTTATTAATGTAATATTAGCTACTCTCTCCATCCTAATTAACCTTTATCACAACATATCTAAATTTATTTTTTCTAAAATTATTTTATCTGAATTTATTTGAACTTCTGAAGCAAGTGGAAATAGGTGAAGACTGATGAGTAGTTTAATTAATTGGGTTGGAATGATTGAAAAATTAAATGCGAAATTAATTATTTGAATTGACATTAATTGGTACATAACAACTCTGTGAGAAAATGAGGAAGTAGAATTATTAATTGATGTGATATTAGCTACTCCCTTCATCCTTTTATTACAAGCCTTTTTCTAATATTTATTCTAGCATAATAAAGAGAAATATGATTCTAATTAAGGGACGGAGAGAATAGTATGTAACAACTCTATGAAAAATTAAGACATTGGACTAAGGATATATATATTAAGGGTATAGAGAACTAGGAGAGCCTAGGACACGGATGATATATATGAGATTAATTTGACACCATTACTCACAAAACTTTAACTAATTGAGCTAGTTAGTAACTACTCAATATGTAGAATCTATTGATTTATGACATGAGATTGTAACTAGTCGTTCTATATATATATAAATAATAAAAAAAAAAAATCAAATAGGTTATTGATTTTGACCAATTAACCTACTTGATTGTGTTTCAAATCATACAACACATCATAAACTAAATTAGATACTTGTTAAAATCGAATGTACTTGTGATAATTTAGGGATGAAGCTAGACCCAAATAAACCCAATCTTTTATTGTTTTTGGCAAAAAAATAAAAAAAAAAGTCCTTCCAAAATATTAACCTTGCATACTTTGCCTTATCAAATCCTGTTTATATCATTATTGTGGCGTTAATTTCTGATATAAAAGCAATAATATTTGAATTTAATTTTGAAAGGTACCAATAGAGCAAGAGATAGAAGCCATAGATTGGCTTCATTCACAAGACCACCACCACCAACTCCCTCGCCTTTTCTTCTCCGGTAGACGTCAATTCAACGGCTCTGATTTCATCGACGCCAACGACAATGGTAAAATCGACGGCCATCATCTCATTAGCGTCGCAGGTTTAGGTGCTGCCGTTTATTTTCAGCATTTTCGCCCTTTCTCATTTGATGACTGGAGTTCAATTAAGAGGTACTCTTCTTCAATTTCTTTCAAATCCTTTGTCTTTGTCTTTGTCTTTTTTATTTTTTTTTTTATTTTTTTTTTATTATTATTTTTTTTTTATTGATTAATTCTTGTACTACGTAATACTGGGTTTCGGTAATTTTCTGCTGTTTTCATTCTAGAATTAAAAGCCGCTTTTTTTTTGGTAGTTAAAATTTTGGGTGGTTAAAATTCGCTAATTTTAAGCTTAAATTTGTAAGATTTTAATTTTTTAAGTTTATAAAGCATACTAGTACTATTTATGCTAAGATATTATTGCAGAAATTAATGGTTTATTCAAATTTACAAGTCAATTATCGCAACATTATTCAATTTGGCGGAAGAATGATATAATTTGCTGAGACTATAAGAGTATTGTTTAGTGGAATTTGATAATCTATTTGTTCATCAAAGAATTTTCTAGGAGAAATTTTGTGAGTTTATGAATTATGATGCTGATTGATGATTAACTTGTTACAGGGTGTTATATTATACAAGTATAATTTTACAATCAAGTTAAATTGGGATATTAAAAACTTTTTGTAAGATTTCTAACCATGTAATGTTATACATGTATGGTTTGAAGGTTCCTGTCGAAGAGTTGTCCTTTGATTCGTGCATATGGGGCGATCCGATTTGATGCAAAAGTTGATATATCGAAAGAATGGGAGCCTTTTGGCTCCTTCTACTTCATGGTTCCTCAGGTAGACCAACTCTTCTACTGTTATATGTATGTGATGCTTGTTGATAAGCGGTGCTACCAGGTATTATTTTAATATATGAACAACCCATTGTTAGACATGAATGACAGGTTGAGTTCAATGAATTCGAAGGAAGGTCCTTGTTGGCTGCCAATGTTGCATGGGATAATGGCCTTTCATGCCCTTGGGAATCAGCAATTGATTCCCTTCAAGCAACCTTGGATCAGGTAACCTTAGCTTGTAAACATTGCGTGTTTTGTTTTGAACATTGAGCCCCTCTTTAGTGAGTTTATTTTAATGTCATAGGTCAAATTTTTCATCTTCAAGTCAGAGAAAAAATTTCCTAAAACTACAATTAGGGCTGATATATTGCACATCCCTGATGAGGAAAATTGGGAGATTGCTGTTACAAAAGCATTGAAGATGATCAGAAGCAGCTCAGCTCTCACAAAGGTATCGGATTTGGGACACTCTAATTAGTCTAACACTGTATCATATACTTCGTAGTATTGTACTGTTATAGTGTTATGTATTCTAATATTCTGTCTTTTTGACTTTTTTTTTTTTTTTTTTTTTTGTAACTTTCATGTGACACTAGGCTGTACTTGCACGTAGTAGCAGAATCTTTACTACATCCGATATTGACCCGCTAGCATGGTTAGCTTGTTTACAGGTAGTCTATTCTTCAGTAAAAGCTGTGATTTCCTGTAAACTCTATAGTTTTAATTTTATGGTCTAGTTCCCTTTTAATTATTGTTGTAGGCAGAGGGGGATAATGCTTACCAGTTCTTGCTTCAGCCACCCAATGCACCAGCTTTCATTGGAAACACTGTAAGTTTCCAATTCCCCTTTCTCTAATTTGGCTTTGGTGGTAGTTTGTTAATTCTTAGCTTACATGAAACATGCCATTTTACATTTTTTTTTTCCGAAAACACACGTCTTTCTTACATAGTAAGATGAATTTGGAAAGGTCTTTCTACACACCAAAAAAAGTTGACTTATTTAATTTAGTTCATTGCTTCACAAGAGGAGCAACTGATTTATACTTAACATAAATGACAGTCACAACATGAGATATTGCCTGACAATATGCATATAAATATAAAATCTATTATACTGCCTTTCGTTCAGCGTTCTTGACAAAATTGAAACTTTGAAAGATGTCACAGCAGATTATTGGAGCCCTTAATGGAATTGCAAAGCTATTCTTACTTTCTTAGCACCTATGGATCTCATGAGCATTGCTTTCTATTTCTCTCTTTCTCTATGAAGTTTCTCAATTCCTAACATTCTTCAGATGAACTAAGAATAGGTTACCTTGTTTCATCCTGTTCTGCTGGTTTATTCAATTAAAGTACCCAGAAGGATTTTTGGCACCTGCTTTTCGCACTAATAATGTTACAAGTCTGTGATTGGACTGAAAACACTGAATATATTGGATGTTGAAGCTTGACCATTATGGTGTTGTGAATGATGCTTGTGATTCGTGCCTTTGTGTTGTTAGTAACCATTGATAAATCTATGCTATAGCCAGAGCAGCTGTTTCACCGAAAGAAGCTTAACATTTGGAGTGAAGCTTTGGCTGGAACCCGAGCCATATGTGGATCAGAGATTTTGGATCATAAGACAGCATTGGATCTTCTCTCCAGGTCAACCCTGCTATTAGAGTAACCCAGCTATTTGATATATGATTTCGTCGTTGTTTATCTGACAAATATTGTTTTTTGTCACATTGCTTTCCAGCCCAAAAGACAACTTAGAGTTTACAATTGTAAGGCAGTGTATAAAGAAGAAACTTGAGGTGAGTGAATATTTATAGCTACCAGATAAGCTTTTCTTGATAATACTTTTTCTGCCTTAGAGTAGAAACTATTTATTGAAGCTTGACTAATGTTACCTATTACTTACGTCATATCTTTGAATATTTTTCACAGTCTGTGTGTAACTCAGTATTAGTGGATCCCCAGAAGGCAATTCGAAAGCTTCCCAGAGTACAACATCTGTATGCTAATTTAAAAGGAAGATTAAGAAGTGAAGATGATGAGGTATGCTTATGATTTTTATTTATTTTTTAATTTATTTATTTATTTTGGGAATAAGTGTGTAGGCACATATAAATTGTTTAAGTGCCACATCGGAAATTTAAAATTTGTGCTTACAGCGTGTTCTACTTTTTATGTGAAAGATTCTTATCTTATCAGTATGCCCCTATTGTCACTGTTCCATTACGTGATGGTTTTGAACAGAGTTATTTCTTTATTATAATGTACTGCATGATACTTACCAATAAAGTTAACTGAGCATCTTTTATGGACATGGCCGAGCATCTCACCAAATGAAGACAGGGAACCCAATATTTGCTGATCTAGAGCTTATAACTTTCCTTTTTTGAAATAATGACGGATTCAACAAAAGCAATATAGAAGCAGGAGCTAGGCAATGTGTGTAGTTTCTGAAATTAGACTTTTAATGTGTTCAGCATTTTGGAAGAATACTACCCTGGTTGTAGTAGAGGTGCAGTTATATTTGTAAGGCTGGAAGAAAGTTAATTTCATTGGTAGTATCATTTTGGAAGAATGATTACAAGTTCCTATAACTGCATTTTGGAAGAAAGTTTCAGTCTGTACAAAGGTACAAGCATTAGGAAAAGTGAATATCTTCTTTTTTGGAGAAAGAGATGTTTGTGAGTGTATTATGTATTAGTATATAACCTTTTTCTGCTTTTTTGAATGAATTTCAGTTTGAGATTTTATCTTCTCTTCACCCAAGTCCAGCTGTGTGTGGATTTCCAGCTGAAGATGCACGTTGCCTTATTGCAGAAACTGGTATTCTGTCTAACCATAAACTTGAACTTTTGATTTCTACTTTGTGATTAGTTTTGTGCATTGAATTAAGTTGAAAGTATATGCTTGTATCTTCATTACAAGTCATAAGAGCCACATTAATCAAGGTTTAAACTGATATAATATAATGATTTTATATCCTAACTTACCATAGAAACTGATTTTGAGGTAACATATGTGCTTAGATATAGAGTTGATGCTATTTTGAGGTAACATATGTGCTTAGATATAGAGTTAATGCTAGTTCTAAGTTACATCAGATACTACAGCATATGTCATGTTGGTATATAAAGAATCGTTCTTGCTTCTTTTTAATTTTTGCTAACCAATTCAATAGATTCTAGTAGCTCCTCAGATGTTTTCTTTTCTTTTTCTTTTTCTTTTTTTTCCCAGAAATGTTCGACCGAGGAATGTATGCTGGCCCTATTGGTTGGTTTGGAGGTGAAGAAGCTGAATTTGCAGTTGGGATAAGGTCTGCTTTAGTAAAGAAGGTAAGTTGTGGAACTTTGTCCTGTGGACAGTTCTGAATCCTTCTGATTGAAAACTATGGAATTCTTGATTTTTTTTCTTTTTGTTGCATTGCCTGGCCTGTGCTCTGCTGATGGCCGTGAAATTTTTCACCAGCTTACATTTATAATTTGGTGTTCATTTGACAGGGTCTTGGTGCTTTCTTTTATGCTGGAACTGGAATTGTTGAGGGAAGTGATCCTTCCTTAGAGTGGGAAGAATTGGAGCTGAAAACTATGCAGGTTTTTCCCTTTCTTCATCTTGTTCTTTCTTCTTCATCCTACTGCTCCTTCCTCTTAGGAGATCCACATAAATTTTCAGCTTGTGTAAACAACTAGGCATTCATTTGCACATGTAATACGAGTATACAACATGCCTTTGTGTGAGCAATCAATGCCTAGTGCTCCTTTTCACATTTACAAGGACCTTTGTTATAATAGGTCCCTCTTGTAATGGTACAGAACTATGGATCAGCGGAATAGTTTGAAGTTTAGTTGATCAAAACAGGTTATCAAAATTATATTATATAATAATCATAATTGAATTGTTAACTTATTAGTTGATTGATTTTCTCTACAGTTCACCAAGATGTTGAGACTTGAGGTACCTCTCTTGCATACCGTTACATGATTTCAGGTCTCTCTCTCTCTCTCTCTCTCTCTCTGTTATAAAATTACATAATTAAGTATGAAAATTCAGAGATGTTGGGGAGAGATGATGGATTGTTAATGAGATATTAAGCCCTAAATTAAGTTAATCATGTACTAATATTCTGAGACAGTAAGACAGTACACCACTATAGCAGATTAGCAGTATAGCCACAGCATGGATCAGCAGCTTAATTATCATTAGAATGAGGGATAAATCATTTATAAGAGTAAGATGGTTTTGTGGACTTGTAAGGTTTGTCATGCCTGAATTATAAAGTGACAGTGAAATTGGTCGTGAAAATACGAGTGATCCAACAATTACTCTGGATTTGTTTATTTAACCTATAGTAATTAAGATCTTCTAACACCGTTGTATCACCTTCTAGTTTACACGTACTTTAAATAGTCTGTAAATTTTCTACCAGGGTCTATTCCTCACGTAATGTATGATTTTTTTTACTTCACTTGTATTGTGAACTTTTTACCAGGGTTGAATGACTAATTCTTGTATTATAGTGGACATTAGTCAGGTTAGATTCTTGGCCATTAATAGGAGTGACTCACTGTGTTATTTGCTAGTTTTCTTTCTTTTGGTCTATGACACTCAATTATATGATCTCCACCCTCCATCCCCCATCTCCCCTCCCCAAACAAAACAGATCCTAACATTATAATCAGTTCGCTTTCTTTCTTTGATGTGACCCTCTTCTTTCTGAAATAAGTTATGGTGATGATTTGATGAATTTGGTTAGTAATGTTAAGAGAAGTCTGGGACTCTGGGGAGATTTCTGCAGTTTGATTTTGGTATCACTACTGTGTTATTTCTGATAATCTTAGATTTATAATTTTGCTTTCTGTATAGTTATATAAGCCAAATGTTGATCATGACACAAATTTCCGTTTCATATGCTGCATTTTCTAAATTATTTTGTTCTACAGGAGCTAATTTTTGTGAATTTTGGACTCTTCATCATCGTGAATCTTGTTGAAATCCACTTAATTCTTCATTTGGTGATATACCAAGCTATGCAAATACTATGAACTTCATTTCTGCAACAAGTTTCGAATTTTTCCTACGAAGGTTTCAATCACTTCCCACATCTTTGTATAGAATTGTGAATCAAGCTGGACACTGTGGAAATGGGGTGAAGCAGCGAAAAAGGGCTAAAGAATCAAACATTAGAATACACAACAATCATACAAATGATGTTTACAAGCTATAGTTATTAAGCATGTCTTGTAAATTAGTGCACCTTCCCCTGCCCACAAGCATATGGTATGTAAGTTTTATAGAACAGGTTGATTTTTTTCTTGTTTCATTACCTTAGAATTTGTAACATTATAAGAAAACATTCTTGATTACATGTGATTTATAATTGATTGAATATTTTCACTATTTGGCAACTTTTTACTTTCTTTATTCCTGATTTACACATTTTCATTTTGATTTATGACTTTAAGGTTGTAGGTCTTAAACTCGTAATGATAGACAATTCATCAAAGTGAATTTCGTCATACATTAGAAAAATGAAGGAAGAGTTAATATTGAAATTTAATATCATAGAAATTTATTTACCATATTAATGGTTTAAGCTATGCACTATACCCTTATCATAAAACTGTTACGATTTTTTTAAATATTGAAAGAAGTATGTTTTTGTACTTTTGTAATACCTCTTGTTACTGTGAATATTAAGCAGCCAAAAGCCCTCCAAAGTCCAAACTATATTATAAAAAAAATGTGGAGAAAATCCAAAAAATAAGGCAACAAAAAGAATGTCACGTTAAGTTGATGATCATAATAATATAATAATAAAATCCCAAACTAACTCGCTTGGTAAAGGATTAATTTCTTTAAAAAGTACTAGAGTTTCGGTGTTACCTACTCAAAGAAAGGAAAGAATAAAAATTTCATTGTTTGAAGAATTTGAAAACGGTTAATACTAATAAGAGTAGTTAGTTCAGGCTCCCATTTTGCGTGGAATTCTTGCTAATCACTGGTCCCACTTTTCAATTCTGTTTTACTCAGACAACCTAAACTAACTTTCTGGCAGATATATCCCCTTTTTTTGCGTGAATTAGCCTCTTTCTCTATGCTTATTTTCCTTTTTTTGCACTATTTTTTTGGTTTCAAATGAGCCATTAGAGTGTTAGGAATTTACGAATACAAATTACAAACGAAGGAGAGCGATTTAAACTTATGAACTATTGTACATATGTTCTCAATATTTGTCATTAGATGAGCTTAAGATCTCTTTGGTACTTTGCTCTATTTTGTATATATGGATATAACTATATAAGGATTTAATAAACCTGATTATTAGAGATCAAGCGCGTCACTTTTTTTCCCCCACTTAGTTCACTCTTTGGACAAATACGAATCCAGGGCTTAATTTTGAGTGATTAAGTTTCAGTCCCTTCCCAATTGTATTTGGCTTGATAATCAGCGGGTTGAAGCTTCTTATCCAACCTATTTATTGAATAGGTTACTTAAATGACACGTTGAAGTCGCATTCAATTCACCTTATTTCCCCTAAATTTAGGATTCATTTGAAAATTAACCAGCCTTGGTAATTCATCTTGATAGGTAAGTTCAAATAAGGGATATCCAAGTTCAATTTACAACTTATACAGTTGTAATAAGGTCTAATAATAATAAGTTTATATGTGATCAAATAAGGGAAAATACAAGTGAATCTGCTAGATAAACGAATTTTTGTTAATCTGATAGCATTTTTGTAAATATATTGAAAAAGCACGCAGGGTCATTTATTCAGTATTTTTGGTGAGCTGTCCAATTACTGTTTGCTTTTTGCTTTTACTGTTTGGTGAGCTAATTACACATATACCCCTCCACTAGTACATAAAAAGACGCATATACCCCTCCACTGGTACTTGAAAAGACAATTATACCCCCAGATAAACAAAATCTGGGGAATTGACTGGGTATTGCTCATCAAATAATAAGCGAAAATCAGAGATATCAAAGGCTTATTCTTAAGTTGATATAAGTTCATATATATCCAAATAAGTTAAAATCAGGTAAATACATTGCACACCATAATTCACTAATACAAATTAAAAGAATGATAGTTTTGAGCATGTCATAATCAATAGGGTAATTTTTTTTTTCCTTCAAAAAAAAAAAAATAGAGATAAGCATGCATCTCTCTCGTGAATCATAAAACTGTTTGTGGAGGAAATGTCAACCAGCTACTTTGCTTATTATATTCGGTATCCTATTAGACAGGCAAAATTTATTAGATTATTGGTTCTCAAATTACGTTATTTAGTTGGTGTAGTTACAAGATTATCTACAAATTTATTCTCAAACATTCCCAATCTTTATTGAAAAGGGTAAGTTACCCGTAACTCTAACTATGGAAAATTATCATTAGTAACGGTTCTATATATAATTAATACTCCGTAAAAAATAATAGATACAAGTATAAAGTTAGATAACTCTCTAATTCTCTATCAATCAAGTATTGGTACCCTCGAGTGTACCGTACACACAACTAACTCAAGGTTAGTTTTTAGTCTTCATTTAATGATTAAATGAAAAACAATTATCAAAATAAGAACAAAATACTCATGAATATACCGTGTACATGACAATCTTTCTAAACCTTTGAATAGGTTTCATCTGAAAATCAATCAACAATAATGTAAAGGCAGCTCCTCGAGCTTATAATTTTGTTACGATTACGCCCCCGGGACATTGGATAAGCATTTAAAATATTGTCTAAAATGATATTAATTTGGAAAAACATGACAAAATCACACGTCGATCGGTGCAATTAATTTTCATTTTAAATTTAATCTTTTTACTTTTACCTAGCTTATCCAACACCCTCGGGGTGTTCGTTAGCTTTTGCCATTTTGTTATTGTCTACTTTGTGTGTGTGTGTGTTTTTTTTTTTTTGTCCCTATGAACAACTCCATTGCATTATTTTTTTTTTTTTTTGAGTCATTAAAAATTTGACCATTTTCGATCCTAGAAATCGGAAACCCCCGAGAGAAAATGCAAAGGCATGACAATTGCACTTCACTAAATTTCAATCAACTTCCTAATAAAACGAATATTTCAATCGGATCAACATTATACTATGTATATTTTTTATTTTATGAATCTTCGAAATATAAAATAATTTTAAGTATGTCAACATATTTTAATTTATTTTTCAAAAATTTTATCTAGCTTTTCACATAAAAAGGAAAAGTTGTTCATGCACCTTTCAGCCACCTCGCAATATCTAATTTAGCTAAGCTAGCTTTTCATTTCATCTAGTGAGCAAAATTTTGATTAATATCTAGTTTTCCATCTTCTAATTATGGACATTCCAATTAATATTGTTTTTCTTAAATTCTTGTACTGTAATTTTCTTTAGCTACCATTTTCTTAACATTTAACTAACTTCCAGCTGATTTTTCAAATTAGCTAATAATTTCAACTACCTTCTGATTTTTTAGCTAAATTATAATATTGTCAACCACATCCTAGAATCCTAGATCATCAATTTATTTACTTGTATATGTTTTTTATATATCTTTTGTCATATTACATGCATATGTTATTAATATGTATGATATAGATTATGGACATAGATAAGTATTCCCTACAATAATCCATATATCATATATGTATTCATGAATGAGTTAACAATTAGGTATGTCCCATAATATAATATGGGGTGGTAAATTATATTTTATTTTTTCGAAATAATATGGAGCAATAAATTAGTGATTCTTGAGTGAAACTTATCTGCCTACTAATTAAGATTTGCATGTTCTGATTTACTGAACTAAGCTGAATTGAACTGAAATGAATTGTTTATGAGAGAAGAAAATTAGGAACGAAACTGAGCTAAACTGAACTGATTGGAGCAGAATTAGACTGAACTGAATTGATTATACGAAGTATTAACTAGAAATCTCACGTGACTCATGCAATTATATATTGTTATTCTCATTTCCTTGATCCTCAGTGTAACAAAAACATTAATGAGAAACAAAACCTTTTAAGACACCTTTTTTTTTTTTTTTTTTTTTTTTTGCATTTTCTTACAAGCTTGTTGCAGCTATCAATTTGGTTAGCAAGAAGTAGTGTAGCAGGGGTAAAAGGGTAAAAGCAGCAGGTTCAAAAAGGCCAAAACAGATAAGAAGTTGGGTACTGTCAGGTCTGTGTAAAACAGCCACGCCAGAGGCCGAGAGAGTATCCGAATGCAGAAGATCATATGCTGGTCCCATTTTACTCAGGGTGAGACAGAAAAGGATTTTCAGTTACAATTAATGATTATCACTTCATAAATTGATTTTAGCACTCTCATTGTTTAATTATGTACGATTTTTTTTGTATTTTATTCACAAGGAATGTTAAATTGTTTGATTTCATGATTATAGTATAAGTTCCCCGTTTGATCTCTTGATGATAATTAAATACTCGTAAAACTTATAATAATGTGTCCAATGACGTGATGAGATCGATAGGTACATACATAGCTCAAAACTTTTAGTGTAAGGATTTCTCCTTTTGTATACATTAAAGGTCTGTTTTCATTGACTGAACTCAGCTGAACTGAACTAAAGAACTGAGCTGAACTAAACTGAACTGAAATGAATATTTTATAAGAGAAGGAAATTAGGAGCTGAACTGAGCTAAACTGAACTGAACTGAACCGAACTGAGCTGAGCTGAACTGAACTGAACTGAACTGAGCTGAACTGAACTGAATTTCAATGTAAGAGAACAGACCGTAATTCTTAATTAGTAACCTAGCTAGCTATCTCCTTCTCTCTCCTCATTCTCGCTCATTTCCTCAAGATAATATGTACATATATACATGATTCAACATATTCGAATTATGTAATTTCATCAATTAGGATTTAGGACTGGTTACATATTATGTAGAACCAAAATCTATATCAAATTCATATGACAAATTGTACTCTACTGTATATATTAACGTGATATATAATGAGTTCAACTTAAATGTCAAGTTTAATTGATTGTACTTTTAATAGTTTTCTAGACAATAATCAAGTACGGAGTAGAGTAAGTACTAAAGTTAATTATATGACCTAATTATTTCTACGAATAGTTGCTCCCATCCAACCTTATCGTAAGACCAAAATCCTTACCATTGAATTATGAAGAAGTCAAAACATTTACTTGTAATAATTTTTACCTTTTATTCTTTAAGACTAACTGAAAATTTGTACCCAATAGAAGTCCAACCAACCAAACACCCAAAAATATCAAAAGAATAACAAGAAAGAAAAAACCCTTATATTCCCCAATTTACCAAGTATATATAAACCTTCCCTTACCTTCTCCTTCATATCCCTCTTCTTAACACCAAGACAAAACCTTTATCTTTCTCTCTCCTAAAATTTCAATCCTCCATTTTCTTTCATACATTCAATCCATAAAAGGTAAGCTAATTATTAACACCCCATAAAATTTTATTACAATAAAAATGTTCATGTATATTTCCATTTATAGTAATTACACTTTCCAATTGTAATACACTCTCATGCTTTCCTCCCCTCCCAACTTCCCTAATCTTTTTCTAATCAAGTATTTAATGATTTTTTTTTTTTTTTTTTTTTTGAGCCAGTATCGTTAAAACATTTGTCTTATCACGATCCCCGATGATAAAATCATTTTATTTGTTGTTGTTGTTAAAAACAAAGAATCAACTGATCTTGTATGATCTTGTGCAGAGACATAGGCCCACAAATAAAGGAAATTTGCAGGAGGAGAGAGAAAAATAAAATGTATGATCAGACAACAGAAGCTGCTACTGCTACTGCTACTGCTGCTGCTGCTGCTTGTTTTGACCCAAACAACATCCCTGAATCAGCAGCTGCAACTGCTATTCCTTCTGTTAATGGAAATGTTAATGGGTTTATTTCCCATGAAACAAACAATCATAATCACCAAACCCAGGAATCTGATTCCTCAATGGAATTCCAAAACCCTAATCTTGGGAATAACAATAATGGGTTCAGTACTAGTACTACTACTACCCATTTACCAATGTTACCAAACTGTAATCCTAATGATCATGATCCAAATTCATGGGGTCCCACTAATTTAACCCATGAAATTGGTAATGGGTTTACTCATTTTGATGAAAATTTACAACCAACAACTGATCTTCTTACACTTCTTCACTTGCCTAGATGTTCTTTTACATCCACTACTACTAACACCACCTCATTATCCTTTGGGAAGCCCTCGTCCCCTCCACCGCCTTCGGGTTCGGCTTTAGGCTTCTTAGGTGATTTTAATCCACCTATGATGGTGGATAATCCATCTGGGTCTGGATCATCTACCATATCCTATGATCCATCATCAGCAGCAGCCGCAGCCGCTGCGGCTGCTGCTGCCTTTTCTTATGACCCTTTATTTCACCTTAACTTGCCCCCTCAACCTTCCCCTCTTTTGAGGGATTTGATGTATCATCAGACGCTGCCACACGGCGGCGGGTATAATACCGGAAGAGGGACTAATGGGATTATTGGAAATGGAAGCTCATCTAGCTTGTTTGGTGGGTTGGATGATGGTGAAGGGAATACTATTAATGGGATTTACCAAGATGGAGATCATCATATTCATGGAAATGGTGTTTTTGAGTTTAGTAAAGGTGATGCTAAAGGGGGTAAATGCCCTAAGAATTTTGTTACTGAAAGACAAAGAAGGCAAAACTTTAATGACAAGTATCAGCATCTTAGGAGCCTTGTTCCTAATCAAACCAAGGTATGATTTAACTATCATCATAATTATAATATATGCTTTTTATAATGAACTTTGTAGTGCAATTTTGAGTTATTATGTGTTTATGAGTTTGAGTTGGGTTCTTGGGTATGATATAATATAAGTATGCTTTTTTAAAATGAATTTTGTAGTGCAACTTTGAGTTATTATGATTTTATGAGTTTGAGTTGGGTAATTCTGACTATATTTGTTTGAACTCTTTCCCCTAAAGTAGCCTTGGCGGAACTTGATTTGCAATAATATTTATTCCTGCCCGATTTATATTAAATTGTTTAATTTGTTGATATGCATGAAGGGAGACAGAGCATCAATAGTTTGGGATGCAATAAACCACATAAATGAGCTGAGAAGAACAGTGGGAGAGCTAAAACTCTTGGTTGAGAAAAAAAGGATGTCAAAGGAGAGGTTGAAGAGGCATAAAACTGAGCATCAGGACACCCCAGCTGGTGGTACTACTAGTACTGGTGGTGGAGACCACAACAGTAACGGTGTCGATGGACCGGCCGCGGTGAAACCCGATCCGGACGAGGAGTTTAATGGGTCGGCCGCCATCCAGCTCCGAAGCTCGTGGATCCAGAGGAAGTGTAAGGACACGGAAGTCGATGTTCGAATCGTGGATGATGATGTTACCATTAAGCTTGTGCAGCGTAAGAAGATCAATTGCTTGTTGTTTGTGTCTAGGACACTTGATGAGCTTCAGTTGGATTTACGCCATGTTGCTGGAGGACATGTTGGGGACTATTACAGTTATCTTTTCAACTCCAAGGTGATCATTAATTATCATAGAGTATACGTTTACATGTAACTTAATTACACAAAATATATCTTTACAGAATATATATACGGAGTTACATATACTCCGTATTCAATATCAAATTACGCGTACCAAGGAACAAGTTTGATTTGATTATCGGTTTAGTTTTCTTGATTAATGTGATTTATTATTGATTAAATCGTTTGTTGGTTGATTTGATGGCAGATATGTGAAGGGTCATCAGTGTATGCAAGTGCAATTGCAAACAAGCTGATAGAAGTTGTGGAAAGACAGTATGCTGCTGCTTCTGTTGCTGTTGCACCCACTACTAGTTTTTAGCTTATTAATTAGTGATTAAGAACAACAGTTTAACTGTAGTTTACTCATATCTAACCAATTTAATATGTTGCTGCTTTGTTAACATGATCAAGTAATTACTGTAGTATTTAGTAATCGTGTTGATTAGGTACTACTTTGCTTAATTAATGGGTTATATATATACATAAGGTCCAGTTAACAGTTTCTTAGCATAATTGCGCTTACGTTATCTCTCTCTTATTCTCAATTGTGATATGAAGTACGATATTTGTGTATGACTATGAATGATGATCTCATTCATGCACATGAAAGGGAAAATTAAGCTGCATTGCATGCAGTCTGAATCTGATGATGTAAAATTACTATCAGAAATTAGTAAAGACGATAATATAGTTTGTATCTTTACAGGAAAATGATTATGTAAATAGTTAATGTTGCCTGCTAATGGCCTAGTCTTATCAGGAAATGATAGGGTTATGAACTTATGATATGTTCATAAACTATTAAGGGTAGATTATGTTGAGAATTTGGATTAAATTACCATCACTTTTAATGGTAAACGCTAATTTATGATATGTAAGTTTTGGGTGATGAAAATAAAATGTATGGGAGATGTTTAGATTTAGTGCTTAACTGCTCACTGAAAAATAATTGTGGAAGTTGTCACTCCAAAGTTGATTTTGGCACACCTAGCTCCTCCTGATAGTTTTGAGAACATTAAGCGTAGTACAGAATTATTGAGAGAGATAATAGAAATCAATTTTTGGAGTGTGAAAATTAATTATTCTCCAAGGATTCTAGCTTAAAAAAAATGTGCCTTTGATTTATCAAAATAGTTCCAAATTTTGACACATAAGATGTCCAATAATTGTCCAAGCTTAGCCAAAGCAAGCAAGGGCAGCTGCAAGCAAAGGAAATGTTTGCTTGGTCTTACCCCTTGCTATTCCCTGGAATTTTTGGTATCTAACATCTTGTTGAAATGACTTTTCACAAAAATTCAAAAGCGAAAAAATAAATAGATGACGAGCTTAATTGAAAGAAGCTGGTTACAGCAATTCAAGATCAAATCACAGTATTTATTCATGGGGTATGTTCAAGTGTTTACAGAGATTTGATCGAATAAGATCCCATTTACATTTCTGACTCTCCCAAGGTTATGCATGAGAGTTGAAAATGCACAAGTCGCCAGAAAAAATACAGCTCAGATCGATAATTGATAAAGAATTAGAGTCACATCACTTCTACATCAGCTGATATGAAACTGCTTTAGCAAAGGCAATAGAAGAACGAGCAGAATTCCTTTTCCCGGGTTATACTTGTGTCCAAGAACATTGACATGGCACACAAGTTTACAGTTGTAGGAAGACTAGCCCAAAGAACCCTTGATGCCATCAATGCTTTCTCCAGTTGATATCCTGTGTGTAAGAAAAAATCATACAAGGATATGCTCAGTGTAGTATAACCCAAAAAAGGAAGCATGCAAAAAGGAGGTAACATAAGAGCCCTAATGCGAACCATGACCAAAGAACCCATGAAATGTGATGCAAAAAGGTGAATTCAATTAAACAGCACAGTTATACATACGACTGCTTGAATTATCTGCCCTAGTCTTGTAATACCTAAGCAACACTTATCCACCCAAATATACGATATGGTGATGCGTGTAGTGGTTGAATTGATTGCTTTTCTTACAACAGAATTGCCATTTACACACTTCATTGACCCACTAACACTAACAGATAAAAATTATACCTTATGACCTAGAATGAGTAAAAACTAGGTTAGTGAATGTATCACAACAACTACATTAATTCAGCATTTCGGTAGCAATCATGTGCAGTTTGAGTCATCGACGAATAGAACTTCATTTCCAGCTTGCTATAAGTAGCTATGATAATGCCGGCTATGCCGCCAATATATCAGATGACAGAACTTATTCTACACACAATTAATGAGACATATCAAAGAAAATCCAGCAAGGCAGAAGCCTTTGATACCATGAACCAGCTCAGATTTCTGCAAGTGCACTATAAGCCTATAATCATCTTATTATAACTACTTCCTGCATGATGGTAGAAATTACAAACACACACCTGTTTGTGTGCCAATGTGAATGGTCAATAGACTATGCTAGGCTACACGTCTCTATACATGCATATTAGTACCCTTAGAACAAGTATAAGTCTCAATATATTTGTCTATTTTTTGATATTGAGGTACATACAGAAGGACTAGCCAAAGTTTAGATTCCTAGAAGACTCCTATATCATGGGCTGGACCAACTGAACATCACTGTTGTGGCGTTGTGCTTTAAAAAAATGCAAATTATCACTATTTGTCATGTCAATTTTTATTTTCTTTTTCAATTTTCTCTTGAAAATTGTAACTTAAAATAGACACTTGAATAGTGCAATTTGTACTCTAAAACTCTGAAGTAAGAATGAAGATAGTTCTTTGGCTACTTTCTGAATGAATTTCCAACTCTGCATTAATCAACACCAAAAATTGTTGCATTCAAATTTCAACTTTGGATAGAATTTTACTTTTAGCTAAAGGTACATTTTACAACAAAATGTGTGTGAAGAAAATTATAAAACTTCAAAAATATCAACTGAGCAAGTGGGCCTCATCAAATAGAAGCATTAGACTACAATTTTCAAGCTCAAGACACTATAGTAAAAGTATTTGATTCAAATTATAACCAGCACAAGGTATAATTCATACCATTAGCATGGAAGTGTTCCACTAAAATCATCAAACTTAGAAATTCAAACTCAAGGGGACTACAGTAAAATTCTACCATATACTTACAGTCTAGGTGCTATGCAGTTTATATCATATATGAAGAGTAGAATAGCTAAAGAAGAAATTAGAAGTGCAATCAATGAAGTAGATGCAACAGGGGTTCGCAAGCAGAGCCTCATGATCAGTAGGATTCAGGAAGCATATATACCCCGTATTTGGTTTCACAACTTTGTACTTGTTAGGAGTCTGAAAAATAAATAGATATGCAAAGCCCTTCATAATCATACATAACTCAGACAGGCAATCATCAAAAAATCAGAAGAGGCAAAGGAAACTTATACCAATAATAGTTTTCAGAACAGGCAATGCTGAGTATCAGAAGAGTACAAGCAATTGTTGTGAGGTCAATTACCTGTACATACAGTACTTGTACTCTTGACTCCTGATAAGGTCCTTCTCTCCTTCTTCCAGCTGCAAATAAATATAACCCATAACTACTTGAACTTTGAAAGTCCAGACCAATGAGTAATTGGACCAGAAGTGAATGGAAATATCCTTACCGGATCACTCTCATAAACAAGCTCATAACACCGTGGTGAAAGACATCGCAAAGCACAGTTCTCCTTAGCAATGATCGAAGTTTTGCAATCCAAGCCCCACAGGCCACTATAAACAGTTTCATGAAAGGGGTCATTTTCCATCAATAAGTAAATCAAAACCGATAAAGTATGTATCCCCAAAAAAGTGGCAAATTGATGCTGATCCAAAGTACTTAATGGGTTAGGTTAGGTAATCCTAAAGAAGACGTATACAAGCAAGAATACCTTTCAATGTCAGCATAACACTCATCTTTCTTCATTCTTATTTCAGCATCCTGTTGTTTACAAAAGGTGAATGAGAAACAAGCGATGCAAACAAGAGTTCCAACTGCCAAATTAAAAGTCACTCACTCACTCACTCTTATTGCCTCAAAATACAGAAAACAGCAATCAAAGGATGTCATTTAAAGAGGCATAATTTATTTGAATTGAACGAGAAATGTGAAGTGCCTTACGGTAATACGATGACCAGATTTGGCATAAACAGCTGTCGTAAAATACAAGATGTGCAAAGAAAGAACAAGCCACAAGAACAAGGGAGCACAGCCTCGAGGATTACAAGCCATTTCCTTTTAGTGCTATCAATCTTACAGCAGCTCTTTCCCAATTTCCTGCTTACTTTGCATACAAATTTGCAGTAAGTTATCAGTTACGAATCCTTTCTTTTTGTATATCAACCAAGAATAAAATGAAGACAAAATACACTCAAAATGGTCTTTCTACATGAATCAAAGGGGACATAGTACAGCAGCTACAAGCCTACAATGTTGCTCGGACTCTTCAATTCACCTCAAGTACCCATGCCGAATTCTCCACACTCGGCATGGGTATCTTCATATCATAGCCAAGTCAGATACTTGGACACATACTCGTGTCAACAAAAATACCCCAATGACAAATTACCAAGAAAAACGAAACAGAATAATTCCCTCAATTGCTAAGACATCTAACATGGGAACCCAATAAAGATCTCACCGCAAATTGGCTAATTATGGCAAAAAAATTCGATCAAACTAATTACAACTCACAAAGGAGCAAAACAACCCAACAAGATTTCCACTGAACTGGGCGGGCATCAATTGAACAGAGTAATTGCAGATAAATCAAATCAAACCCCAATCATAGAAATCAAATATGCAAATTACATCATAATATAAATGGGAAATAACTATTCATTGAATTTGTAATACAATTGAAACAAATTGCAAAAATAATGCAACAAACTGATCTGGATTTGAATGTACCAACCTCAATCGCTTAATTGAAGATGCAATATCAGGGATTAGGGTCACGTAAATCGAACTGAATCACCTCAATCCAGGTTGCAAGAAGGGCTCAACAATTCAATTATTAAGCTCATAGGCAACAACGAGTTCCCAGTTTTTTTCTGGAATTCTCTGTTTTCTTTAGTTGTTTTATTTTGCCAAATGAGGAAAAAATAGCGTGTTCCGTATAGGGTTGTTCACCGTCCATGACCGACTGGATTGAAGTCCAAAAAATTACTACCCGGAGATTAGATCGGTTGTGCCGTGTGCCCATGTGTAAGGTTTGGACCCATATTAGACTAATAAAATTGATCCAAAATTTAGACCACATTGGTTTGATCGATTTACTACATTTTTAATTTTTAAATTTTTTTTTAATAATATGAGTAAGATGGAAAAAATTATTAAAATATTACCAGGTCTTGAAGAATTAAATAACATTTGTACTATCCTAAGTTAGATTTGAGAATTAAGGTATATTGAAGATTTTAAAATTTTAATCAAGACCATTCGCATGTGTTAATTGAGATATTTAACATGTTAAAAAAATCTCTAATTGAAGCTCGGTAAAGGTCAAGAATTCATTAATACTAACATTATGTGTATACTATTTGGTAATTTTTGATGCTTTTCAATTGAATTAACACTATGAAGGTGCTCCATGTAATAAATTTTTTCATTTTTAGTGGATTTTAAAAAAAAAAATATGGGCATTTAACTTCCCCTTTCCCTTCCAAAACTCATCATCGCCACCACCCTCATCTCTCCATCTTCTCACGCGACTAACCAAGAAGGCCTCTCATATAATTCGCCATGAAATCCTCTTAAGTGTGGATAAGTTGGGGAGAGAGGAAGAACAATCCCAACGCCACCATTTTCACCACTGACATTAACAGTTTGTTTGGATAAAGAAAGGGGATGGAAAAGAAGGGGAGGGAGGAGAAGAGGAGGGGTGGGAAAGGAAGGGGAGGGGAAGAATGGTGAGTTTTCCTTCCAAATCTCTCTATTGTTGGAGGGATCATTTTCCTACAATTTAATCATTCCATTTCTCTCCCCTCCATTTCCTTCCCTTCCTCATTTGCTATCCAAATGAAAGATACTCCATCTCTCCATTTCTCTTCCCTTCCTTTCCCTCTCCATTTCCTTCAATCCAATCACACCGTAAGTATTTTAGTAGCTCCGTCGCAGAATTCAAAGAAAACCCTAAAAAATTATCCTATATATAAAGTGAAAGGACCTTTTGGATGATAAATTACATTATCCCCAAATTACCATCCTTTTAAAGAAAATTTGTATATTTTTATTTTTTTTAATTACCATTTTAAAAAAAAAAGTCATATCCTATTATTTGGCCTCCGTGACTTCATCAAGGAGGATAACATTTTAGGAGAAAAAAAAAAAATCAAGTATGATAGGTTTTATATTGTTCACGCATGCATCGTGTGTGTCTCTTAGCTTATCCCAATAAGATTGATGTTTGTCGTGAGAGAATGGAGGCAAATTAAGCTTTAGAAAGCTTCTATCACCGGAACAACTTCAACGGTTCAACAATGAAAGAGTAGAGAAGAGACAACCCCATATTTGATATTTCTAGCTAGAAGCATTGAAATTACGACGAAAGCCACAAGTAAATGGATAAAATTACAATAATACCTCTGATATGTGAGACACGTTTATCGGTCTACGGAGTACTTTGTATTAAAGAATAAAAATAAACCGAGATTATTACATAAGACGTGGTTAAAAGACCGTCTAATACAAGAATTTACGAGAATAGAAATATCTCAACTCCGCCCAAAACAACCCAAAACAAACATTTGCACCGCCTTCATCTAAAACCCCAAATAACCCCCTCCTCACTCCACTTCTCTCACAATTTCACCACCCCAACAAAAAACTCCATCACTTTCTCTCTCCTCCTTCTTCCGCCATGGATGACAGCTTATACGACGAGTTCGGCAACTACATCGGCCCGGAAATCGACTCCGACCAAGACAACGATTCCGACGCCGACATTCCCTCCGACGATGACGTCGACAAACGCCCTTCCGACGACGAAGCTCCTTCCTCCGTCGCCGGCCCCACCAACGGCTGGATGACAGCTTCACACGGCGTCGAAGACGACGAAGACACTGAAATGGCCGATAATCAGGTTGTTCTTGCCGAAGACAAGAAGTACTACCCTACTGCTGAGGAAGTTTATGGCGAAGATGTTGAAACCCTAGTTGAAGATGAAGATGAACTTCCTCTTGAACAGCCGATTATTAGGCCGGTTAAAGCGCTTAAGTTTGAGCTTGGTGTTAAGGATTCGTCTACTTATGTTTCGACTCAGTTTATGCTTGGTCTTATGTCGAACCCTAATTTGGTGAGGAATGTTGCGCTTGTTGGGCATTTACATCATGGGAAGACGCTGTTTATGGATATGCTTGTTGAGCAGACTCATCATATTTCTACTTTTGATACTAAGAATGAGAGGCATATGAGGTAGTTTCTTGAATTTTACTGATTATTTTGTTGATTGCATTTCATGATTTTTGTTGTATTGTGTGATTTCTGGGTTTTTGATGAGTTATTCGGACGATTGGTTTTGTCTAGGGTTGATTAAATTGGAAAATTGCTACTGGTGATTGTTAATTGTTTGATTGGGCAATTTTTAGGTATGGAAAGATGGAAACATAGGAAGAATGGTGTCAAAGTAGCTAATAGGCTAAAATATGCACGAATTTCCGAAAACAATGACTCGTTTGTTGTAATACTAGTACACTACGTTTATGCTGATAGAGACTTGATCTTTAATTTTAGATTAGTTTTTGAATAAGGATGAAATGATGATGATTATAATATTAGTTACTACTCTAGTACTCTATGTGGATGGTTTGGTTTAGGATGGTTTGGTTGTTGATTGAGGGTAAAGTTAGATTGATTTAGGTTAAAGATAGTGCTGATCTTAACAGAAATGTCTTGCTAGGTAGTTTATGATATGGAAAGCTGTTAGTTTACTCTATGTAAGCCAATTTTGGCCATATGTTGATACTTATGAATTCTGTAGGTATACCGATACGAGGGTTGATGAGCAAGAGAGGAGAATTTCAATCAAGTCTGTGCCAATGTCGCTTGTTCTTGAGGATAGTAACTCGAAATCATTCTTGATTAATATTATGGATGCCCCGGGTCATGTGAATTTCTCAGATGAGATGAGCGCTGCTCTAAGGCTTGCTGATGGCGCTGTTCTGGTTGTTGATGCAGCTGAAGGTGTCATGGTGAGTGCCCTCTCTTGCCAACTTTTTTTTTTTTTTTTTTCATTGCAATGTATGTAATTGATTTCATTTTAGATAGATGTGGGCTGTATCTTATGGAAATTTTTATGGGCATTGGTATGACATTCCATCTTAAACAACGGGCTCTTGAATGTTAGACTTCCACAATTTAATAATACCTTGGCTGATTTTGGGCAAATGTCATAATGTGTCAGGCACAACTTTGAATTCTAAACTGTTGTTAGTTAACCAAGTAATTGTTTGAGTTATTACTATGTACTTTCTTACAGTAGCTGGCTATTAGTTGCAACCTTACAGCTCCCTTTATATGCATTTAGCCTTTTGGTTTCTAATGTGGAGTATATCATGTTATATAAGGGCTTGACTCTATTCTATATTCTTGCTTGTGTTCCCTGTACTAAGTGATATTATTATGATTATTCATTCTTTGATATTTTCTAAGGTCAATACCGAGAGGGCTATTCGGCATGCAACTCAGGAGCGTATTCCGATAGTAGTTGTTATTAATAAGGTATGTATTCATTTCTCTGCCCAGTTTACTTTAGCCTGTTCGTAGCTATAAACTTTTACATTATATTGTATTTGTTTCTTGAAGGTTGACAGATTGATAACAGAGCTTAAATTGCCTCCTAAAGATGCCTATCATAAACTAAGGCATACTTTAGAAATCATCAACAACCACATCACGGCAGCCTCTTCCACTGCTGGAGATGTCCAGCTTATAGATCCAGCAGCAGGGAACGTTTGTTTTGCCAGTGCAACAGCTGGATGGTCATTCACTCTGCAATCATTTGCAAAGCTATATGTGAAACTACATGGGGTACCATTTGATGCAAGTAAGTTTGCTGCTCGTCTGTGGGGAGACATGTACTACCATCCAGACAGCAGAAGTTTTAAGAGAAAACCTCCTGCAACTGGAGGGGAAAGATCTTTTGTTCAGTTTATCTTAGAGCCACTGTATAAAATATATAGTCAAGTCATCGGGGAGCATAGAAAGAGTGTAGAGGCAACTTTAGCAGAACTTGGGGTTACACTTCCGAATGCAGCCTACAAGTTGAATGTTCGACCATTGTTAAGACTTGCCTGTAGCTCAGTTTTTGGTACAGCAACAGGCTTCACTGATATGCTAGTTCAGCACGTTCCTTGTGGAAAAGAAGCTTCTTCTAGAAAGGTCGATCACATATATACTGGTCCAAAAGACTCTATGGTTTACAAGTCCATGGAAAATTGTGATCCATCAGGGCCACTTATGGTTAATATTACCAAACTCTATCCTAAACCAGATTGCAGTGTTTTTGATGCCTTTGGTAGAGTGTACAGTGGCACGATCCAAACAGGCCAGACTGTTCGTGTACTAGGAGAAGGGTACTCACCTGAGGATGAGGAAGATATGACAGTGAAAGAAGTAACAAAGTTGTGGGTTTACCAGGCTCGTTATAGGATCCCTGTAAGCAAGGCTCCACCAGGTTCATGGGTTCTCATTGAAGGTGTAGATGCCTCTATCATGAAGACTGCAACACTTTGTAATGTTGATTATGATGAAGATGTATACATATTCCGCCCTCTACAGTTCAATACACTTTCAGTGGTGAAAACTGCTACAGAGCCTCTTAATCCTAGTGAACTACCAAAAATGGTTGAGGGTCTTAGAAAAATCAGCAAGAGCTACCCTCTAGCCATTACTAAAGTTGAGGAATCGGGGGAGCATACAATTTTGGGCACTGGGGAGTTATACCTTGATTCTATCATGAAGGACCTGAGAGAGCTTTATTCTGAAGTAGAAGTCAAGGTCTGTTGTTCAGCTGCCTTTTTGTTTTTTATAATGTCAATTAATCTTGTTGCTCTTTTTTTGTTGTGTTTGGGGGGGGGGGGGGGGGGGGGGTTGGTTTCCTGATGATAGTGTTTTATATTTCGTTTGAGCTTTTGGAGAATCCAAATCAATTTCTTGTGTACAGTGTTGACTGATCAATATCTTGCTTCTGACAACTGAACTGATCTATTTTCAATTGGTGTTAGGTAGCAGATCCAGTTGTCTCATTCTGTGAAACAGTGGTAGAGTCTTCATCAATGAAGTGTTTCGCTGAAACACCCAATAAGAAGAACAAAATCACTATGGTAAGATTTGCATTATTGTTTTGTTGTTGAAAGATTTGGTCCTTTTTGTGCACAACTCTGGCTTACTGCTGTGCCCTGCCTCTTCAGATTGCAGAGCCACTAGAGAGGGGTCTTGCTGAGGATATCGAGAATGGTATCGTTAGCATTGATTGGCCTCGAAAGAAGCTAGGTGACTTTTTCCAGACTAAATATGAATGGGATTTGCTGGCTGCCCGTTCTATATGGGCTTTTGGTCCAGATAAGCAGGTAAGCGCATTCTCAATTATACTAAATGCAAGAATTCTTTGCTTTATTTTGTTATTTCGTGATTAGTCTAAAAGCCATCTTACTTGTAGGGGCCTAACATATTATTAGATGACACGCTTCCTAGTGAAGTTGACAAGAACTTGCTGAGTGCTGTGAAGGATTCTATTGTTCAAGGGTAAGCAATTTCTCTTACATTCCCTCTTCCTCCCCTACTCCCTCCCCAGTTTTCTATCTTCTTCTTTTCTTTTAAATTTTTGCATTCTTTTGTATACAGCTTTCAGTGGGGTGCTCGAGAAGGTCCCCTCTGCGATGAACCAATCAGAAACGTGAAATTCAAGATAGTTGATGCTAGGATTGCTCCTGAGCCACTACATCGGGGTACTGGACAATTAATCCCCACAGCCCGTCGTGTGGCTTATTCAGCTTTCCTTATGGCAACCCCTCGTCTTATGGAGCCAGTGTATTATGTGGAGGTGACTACTTTTTCCTGTTTAGTACTATAAAGTTGACTGATTTTCCCCCATGATCTTATTTATGTTCCTCTTTCAGATACAAACACCAATAGATTGTGTTTCTGCGATCTACACGGTTTTATCTCGTAGGCGTGGCCATGTGACTGCTGATGTTCCACAACCAGGAACCCCAGCATATATTGTTAAGGTTTGTTTTGTTTTTTTTCTTGATGCAATTTAATTTAATTTTATCTTGCCAAGTGTGATAAGCTCATAAGCATATGCTTTCCATTGTATATTGTTCATTTTGGTGTTTGATTCAGCAACTGATACATCACAAAAAGTACCTTGCTTTTTTGTACACTCGTGTTGATTCACCTTGTATTGTTGAGTTTTGACGCTGTGGTCATCTTTTTCTTTATAGGCATTTTTGCCTGTGATAGAGTCATTTGGATTTGAGACAGATTTAAGGTATCATACCCAAGGTCAGGCCTTCTGCTCTTCTGTGTTTGATCATTGGGCTATTGTCCCTGGAGATCCCCTAGACAAGAGCATTGTCCTACGGCCTCTTGAACCTGCTCCAATACAGCACCTTGCAAGAGAGTTCATGGTGAAAACAAGGCGTAGAAAGGTACGATTCTTTTCTTTTATCTGTGGTGAGATACTTAACAAGTGATCTTCGTAACATTATGACATTAATTTTAAGAAAACTAGACAAACCTGTTCTGTTGTGCTTATTGATGATTATTCCTGCAGGGTATGAGTGAGGATGTTAGCATCCAGAAGTTCTTTGATGACGCTATGGTTGTGGAGCTGGCTCAACAGGCTGCAGATCTTCATCTGCAGATGATGTGAAGGGTGGATATTACCTCTTTTTTCTTCCTTCACGACCAAAGATATTCCTGACAGGTCTTGATATTTAGAACGTCTCCTGCACGCATATGAATTTTGTTTTTTGTTGAATAGTGAAGTTAGATCCCTAAGTGATTATGAGATATGTACATTGACGATTCGGAATATAGTTTCTCTACAAGGATCTAATTAACAAATGCTTGCGGTGACTTCATTTCAAGCTAAATGCTACTAATGATATCATTTATTTTTACCCATTTTCAAATTTCCATCTAAACCTTTTGTTTACGCGGCATTTGTGCTGAGCTGCTTCTCATTTCTGAAACCGGCTTTTAGCCGTATATAGTTGTATGGGTTTGCTGAAAAGTATGTCATCTAAACTATGCCATACTTCAGGACATCACCAGCTTAGTAGAAGTCTGAGCCACTAAAAGTAGGCTCCAAGGCTCCAACTGATCCTATTATGAATTTATGCAAGCCAAGCCAACCGATCTCTCTTTGGTAAGTGGACATCAAAAGTTCACTTCATTTAAAAAGAACATCACCCTTGCACCCTTGCCAAGTTGCCAACATTTAATTTATTAAGTGTTCACACAAATACAAGTACTGTATACATCATGTTCTTTAGTCCAAACTCCATCAAATTTTGAGTTATGACTTATATTTAAGATATATACTAATCTTTTTTGGCAACAAAACAAATAATGGTCGGTTTATCTTATTTAAGAAAAAATAAGTTTATACTCCGGTATAAAAAAAATGAGTTCTCATAAAATAATTTCAAACAAAATTAAATGAGCCTAACAGAGCCTAATTCTCAAAGCAAAGACCACATTGATTTTTTTTTTTTTTTTTTTTTTTTTTTTTTTTTTTAGGGCAGGGATTCAGGGAATCCATAATAGATATTGAATACATGGTATGGAACTGATCCTCTAAACTAAACATACCATGTATCCCCATGAAGGTCATACTTTACTCTCTTCAAAGTCCTCAAACTCTTCACTTCACAAGCTATACTGGGAAACCCGTCTTCGGCCCTTTTGTGACTTAGAATTCATTCAGTCTTTCAGTTATAAGTAGCCACTGGGTCAGTTAAGGACAATTTTAACGTGCATTTTCAACCATAAACTGAATAGCCACTTATAATACACCTTACATCAATGCATACCGTCACCCAACAGGATACAAAGGTTAAGTTTGGAAACATCGAAACAAAACCGACACTGATCACTAATCACTAATCACTGATCAATGGTTTTAATTAAGGCATTCAATAAAAATTCCACTGACAACATTGCAAAGCTAACCATGGAATAGAAATACTGCAGCAGCAAATTCTCAATTGGCTTTCATTAGAAGATTTCACTGAGAAGTTGCTTATAATGGTATTATCCGATCAGCTTAAAGTGGAACATTATTAATACCAATAAAAAATATGCAGAGCATAAAATGATAATAGACTCGCACTGCCAAAACATCAAAGTAGACATTACTGTACAGCAAGCTCAAATAAAATTTTACAAAATTGTGGGACCTATTCTATTCTATTGAACTGCTAGCCTTTGGAGATGATCCAAGAACACCTCAAAACTGACGTCGTCCGTGAAAATGAGATCTCCACCAGGAGCCATAGAGGCACCAGAGTTGTATGTAGCTGAAGGATTTAACTTTGCCAGAAGAAAGCGAGCCTAGACAAGCATTAAGAAAGAAAAGTCAATTTTACTTGGACAAGGTGCAAAATGAGCACTCCAAGATAACGAGCACAAAAGCATAAATTGGTTATCAGCCCATCAAAGTACTGGTAGTTGCTGTAGTTCAGAGGAAGACCTTTGTTTTGTGTTTGCTTCACAGATAAGATGCTTAGGTAATTAAAAAAATAGTTGGCCTTTATTCATACAGAAAATTTGTAGACCTTCGAAAACAGAAAGAGGGACAAAAAAAAATAAAGGAGTAATGTACAGAAGTTTAGAAGTTAGAGATCAATGCGCTGCTGACTTAAAAGACATATTTATCATTCATAGAGGGAGACTAGAAATATAAGAAACTGCTCTTCAGCACACATTATGACCACAATTAACATAGATATCCTATACAAAGCAAATACTCTTACAAATGCAAACCTAACAGTATTACAGTTCATCCCATTTATTCTAAGAGTTTTCAGTACGAGAAATACCTGAGAGCCATACTGATCACAGATAACTAAGCGTGGAACTGGAAACCTCTCTTTGATCAAAGCATTGGCATCGTCTTTAGGAACTTGCAACAACTGGGCAAATTCCTGAGAAAAAAGAAAGGAAGAAGCCGAGTCAAAGAAAGAACAATCAAACAGCTGGCAAATAGTAGATAACACAAACTCATTGTGAAACCTAGTTATTTCATATACCACAATCACAGACTCAAGTAACCCAACAAGGAAAACATTGACCTTGTAATCAGGCTGATCTTGGTATCCAGCCTTACGCCACTGAGCAATCGTTTGACCATGAAATATGACAACAGTGAAATATGAGTCTAGTAGCAATATCCTATCTGGAGCTACAGAAGCGACGTCAAGAAGAGCAGGTTCAGGAGGTGATTGTAAGGAATAGGAAATCAGTGAAGGCTGAATCATCACTACCGAGTTGGCTACATTTTCCCGATTTAAAATCATTCTGAAGTATGCAGTCTCATCAGGGCTGTTGTTGAACACCTATTACACAATAATATAGTAAGCTGCTTTCATGATTTTACAATCCTCTAAGATCCCACAGTAGAAAATTGTATACCTGAACAAACTGAGATCTCCTTAGATGAAAAATAAATTGAGGAAATATTGAAAACCGTGGTGATAGGCTAAAAGAGTTGGGATTTTCCTTTTGGTAATCTCCATATTTTGAGCATAGACGTATCAGTGATCTATCAAGCCATCGTATTGGGTCAAACTCTGCCTGCATGTGAAAATATTATTTTGGTTAAAGGATGAAACAAGAAAATGTAAAAAATTGTTTAAAACAAAACCTAAATCAGTATTCCCCATTAAAAGTTACCTCATTCTCCATCTTGAATGAAACTAAGCGTGCCAGAGTAACAGCAGCCGCTTCTTGATCAAATCCCGCAATCAACTCCTAAGCAATATAGATGGAAAAGGGTGTAAATAACATAAAACAGCTATAGTAAGAGGCTAAATAACCCATAAAGCAACTCCAGCATGGGAGAAGAAGTTCAAGATATTCCAACAAGCAATAATGGGAGATGACTAGTAAGAATCTGAATCATAGTTTGTTCACAAATAGTTCTTTTTCCTGTATCTGACTTCTACATTTAATTTCTAAGCTCCTTTTTGTGGTGGTGGGAGGGGCGGGGGGGGTGGGGGGGGGGGGGTGGGGGGGGGGGTGGGGGGGGGGGGAGTGGGGAGGGGGGCACAAATTGATATTAGGAGGGGAAGTCAATCGAGACCCAAATTCATGAATATAAAAAATAAAAGAAATAAAAAAAACATTGAAATTGCACCTAAAATTTTAAAAGTACTACCAAACGTGTTTCAATGAACTTTCATTATGAAACGTTTCTGATACGAATATGCAGGTCATGCCTTGCAGCAGAGGTAAATGCCAAGCGTAGTAACATGTACAATCAACTAACTTTTTATCAAATATCCTAGAATAAAGAAAGGCAATACAAAATACAAATAGCAGGAATACCTGTGTGCTTCCTGGACCAGAAACCCATCGCCTAGAAATAGTAGAAATACGAAGTCTCATACGACCACTAATATGTTGATAACTGAGAAAATTATGTAACAAGTAAGAATATGTTCACCATCTAGCAAGCACTGAAGCACAATATGTCAATAAGAAAGGGAACAACCAAGAAAGTGAAAGGTTATGCTCATACTAAGTCAAAAACTGTAGGTAAAACAGGTTGCTAGTGGCTTCACCAATAGCATCAGGGCTCTCCTTCTTTGCAATGTCAAAATAGATGCATAAAGTTGTAGCTTTGTCAAGTCCACACAACTTCCATGCACTTGTGTTTCCCTGACCAATAACGGTTTCCGAACAAAGTAGACCTTTCTGCACCAAAGCATTGGACATGAACATCAAAGATCCGCAAGCACAAGTATGAAAATAAACAAACTTAAAACACAAATTAACCTTTTCAAGTGATGCACAGGGACCAAGAATTCCCTGAATCTTCATATCTTTTGAGCAGCTAACCTCAAATATACCACTGCACACAAAAATTTGATTAGGCCAACTGCCATTATCACCTATGCTAAAAGTCTGAATAAGAAAGTTCAGCACCAAATGTCTGAATGTTAAAAAATCCAACCACCGACATGGTTGCAGAAGAATCAATGCAAAATAACAATGCATTGTAATAGCAGAGTTGAGCATTCAAATTACTTGTAAACCATGTATAAAATAGCAAGTACTATACAGCATAAAACAGTTCGATTTCTAAACTTCACAGATAAGATCAAAGAGGGCACTTTACACAGCCTGGTCTAGTAATTCTAAAAACAGGTAAACAGCCTTCTATAGCTTGTAAATAATAAATCTTCTAAGCTAATTAGCATTTGTTGGGGGGTGGGTGGGGGGGAGAAGAAAGAGAAATACAAAGTATCACTGATCTTCAATAATGAACCATATAATCACCAATCACAGAAACTCTATATCTACCCAAATTCTGCCAAATTCCAGTAAAATATTTTGAAAATGAATTACAATAATAATCAATGAGTCTTCTACTTCCCAGAATACTATCTGCCTTCCGTCTTAGTCTCGACTACTCTCTCTTATTAAAGATTATACAACTCCGATTTCGAGCTTCCATAATTGACTTGCAAATACAATCCCATTTTGAATAATCTTGTACAAATGAGTACCAAAGTCAATATTCATACGGATTTCGAAAATTCAAGATACTAGCTATTCATTCTGCCCCCATTTATTCTTTTTTAATAAAAAAATGGCCACCACAATTGCCATCTCAAACCAGCAGACCAACACAGATCTCCTAAATAATACACAAACAAATTAGCAATTGAAAATACGTAACTTGAGAGTTAAAGCAAAATCAAGAAATATTACATTCAGCCAAAGATTCCCAGTCCTTCGAATTTGGAGGGGTCAGTTGAAATTAGGGATGGCAATGGGTCAGATTTGGATCGGATTATGCAAAATCCGACTCCGACCCCATAAGCTGTCGGATTTTTTATAAGCCTCCACCTCCGACTCCGATCCAACTTAAATTTTCATCCTCCTCCGACTTTAGAAGTAATTTTGACCCAATTATCAATAGCAACCAATAAATTCAAAGTGAAAGTCAATTAAATTAACCCAAACATGAAGACCACTTACTCTTTGAAAACAAAAAAGGAAAACTTTCACTTACAAATCAATGCCACCCAGATCTGGCTTAAGAAAATCATGTTCATGTGCTGATTTCAAGCCAAAGCTTAAGTACTAGCCAACATATAAGTAAAAGAGAATCAGCACCAACTATTCCAGCACACTCCATACGACCCTCAATTGA
The DNA here is from genome assembly GCF_948465745.1 of Chenopodium album. Classification (NCBI taxonomy): domain Eukaryota; kingdom Viridiplantae; phylum Streptophyta; class Magnoliopsida; order Caryophyllales; family Amaranthaceae; genus Chenopodium; species Chenopodium album. The sequence continues at coordinate 71,489,529 of NC_137840.1, forward strand.
CATCAAAACCAAGACTATATAAAGCAATGATATTTCCTGCTCCAAAGGAAATGGAAAGTCTACCACAATGGATTTATACTTAAAGACAGCATGAAATTAACTTTTACTGGAATGTAATAATACTACTATCGACAAATCTGGAAATTACAGGTGACACATTATCAAAATAAGAAGCACCCTAAATAACTCCAGCCAAATTCTGGAAATATAACAGTTCAAAAGTGTACATAGATCAACAAAATTTCAACTGCCAAAAGTTAAGATAGGTCAAGCATGATTTAAGCAGAGCCTTACTTTGACGCTGGTCCAAGATCATGTTCCCCAGCCTGGAAAACACGCTTCAGAGAGTCCTTAAAAACTGAATGGCCAAAACTTTCAGCAAGGACCACAAGACCGCCAGTACTTTCAACAGCAACTTTCAACTCAGCAAGCCCAACCTGATGTGTGAAAGATGATTACTGACATCAGGCCAATATATCTAGGAAAATGTATATACAAGGCAGCAGAAGAGGCAAGGTAATAATACTTGCTCTCAAAAATGAATGTCTGTCAGCAAGTAGAAACAATATAATAAGATTTTAAATTTCAATACAATTTAATATGAAATAGTATAAAACAAGGCGAGAGCTCTTTGTTGGCTTGCACCAAATGTATTTTGTCAGTTGGGAGTTATGCCTTAAGACCAACAATCCTCAAAGTCAGAGGGTACTCATATCAATAACCATTAATAAACTGTAACGAAATCATATTTCCCCTATTCTTTCCACTAAGTGCTGTCGGGAATACAGAAAGCATAGTAGAAGAACAGATCCAGACATTTCAGCTCACCTGAACAAGCATATAGACATTGGAACAGATTTGCCAATTACTACCTCACCAGTTCACCACCACACAAAAGTATGTGTATTATACTATTATTCCTTCAGAAAGATATAGGCCTATATAAAAAGTACAATCCTACAGCAACGTAACTTCTGAAATTGTATTTCACTTTTTGAATATATTGACTCCTTAAAGGGCACATTATAAAGACAAGAGTGATGAGATGTAATACTGGCAATAGCATTTTGCAAGCAATCAACTCAAAACCCCAAGAAAATTCTTATTCACAAAGCCAAAACACATATTGATACCTGATCTAGAGCACACGCAAAAAGGTCAAGAATGTGCCCTTGGTGTACAAGCTGCTTAGAAAGTCCTTCATAGAATTTAACAGCTTTATGATAATATGGAGCAGAATCCTTATCCAGATCCTTGTGAGAACGAATTGGCTCAGATAAGTTCTTTGAAACAATCTGCAAATAGGGAAGAAAAAAAAACCATTAAACACAGTTCAGAAATGTAAGGCCTTGACTTATCAACAAGAAATCAGGAAACCTACAACAGAAAATGATATCAAGTAGACAGGATAAAGTCTCGAAAAATATTAAGGTATGAGTCATATGACTCATATGAGGTAGTTCCAGTAAGGTCCTATTCACTTCACCTTACAAAAATAATATTCAATTATGTAAAAATAATTTCATTCCACTTAGGAGTCATTTGGTTGGATCGTCTGAAATGGGTTGGAATGAAGTTGGAATCCATCCCATCGGTTTTCTGTTTGATTGAGCTTTTAAACTATGAAATCTCATATCCAAGGGGTTCTAACTCTACCTCATATGTATGCAATCCCATACCCACATCTCCCCTAAGATTCAAAAATTCATTTTATTAGTGAAGCATATAATCCATTCCAACAATAAAACCAAACAACTTTAGACTAGTATGGGTTTTACAATCCATACCTCTCTAGTAGGAGATTCTAACCAACCCATTCCAATTTAATGAAACAAATACCTCCTTAAAAATTTAGTTCAGTAAAAATCAATAACTTAAAAGAGAAATACAATAAAGAATTAGTAAAAATAATTTGAATTCAGCAAAATTAATTTCATTTTAGTAAAATAATTCCAAATCAGTAAAAATAATTTCAGTTTGACAAATTAATTTCAGCTCGGAAAAAATAATTCAAGTTCAGCAAAAATAATTTCAATCCAGTAAAAACAATTTAAGTTCAGCGAAAATAAGTGAAGTGAATAAGCCAGGGGCCTAATAGAATCAAATAAAAAAATCATCAACCTTACTTCAAACATGCAAAAGACGTGTTCTGGACAATATCTGTTTTCTTCGGCTTCAATTGTTCAGGACTACAAAAGTGTGAAGGTAGCACATCAGGTTTTTCAACACACAATTGGGCAACTATTCCAAATACATTGTCTCAGGCAAATGGGTGAAACCTCCACCAAAGAACTGGGGCTCTAGCAATAGGGTCTATTCGCATCTTTCTTTTATTAAGAACTTCCCCTTACATTTTAAAAACCAGAGAGCACACAAGTGACATAATTACCCCAAGCCAGAAATAACCTACTGCTTACAAAAGTTAAGAGTAACTATGTAAAGTTTTCTTTACAGATCAATACTAAAAAAGTTAAGGTTGGAATAGAGCATTTCAAAGAAGAAAACTTACAGCACCCGGCCCTTCTGTCGATGGGCCACCAACAAAAGCCATAATCCTAGCTCCTGATCCAGGAACGCAAGCACCCAACACATGGGCAGCAATACTGAGCGCTGTGCCAGTACATCTACTTGCCCTCTGATCTGAAGGCACTCCCCAAGGATCCTTTTGAAGCTCTTCTAACAGCTACACCCACCCGATCACAAATACATCAGCAAGAAGTCAATACCAATCAATTCCGCAACAGCAGAAACAACACAACAGCTACCAAGCAAGAAACAAGCCTCCCCGTATCATGTTGGACCATACTATTATAAATGTAAGCATGAATGTACAATACACTCCAAACTCTAAAAATCAAAAGTCATAAACTCATAATCATTCATTCAATTCTGTCTCAATAATAGAGTTTTATCAACATCATCAAATCATTCATTCAAACCAAACACACATTAATCAAACATAAGATATCAACAAACATGATCAAAAGCTATACCGAATTCAGCGTAAACTCGCACTCGGAAGCAGGCAACAAGAACCTCGCAATGCTTTCAGAAGTCAAACCATCTCTAACACCAGCAACAACCCCAGCAGCCGGTTTCGGCTTCCGATCAAAAAAATTCAACTGCTCCATCACCTTATCTTTACTAACCTCCTTAGACCCTTTAAACACATAACACTTAGGAATCCCACTACCCCCACCAGAAAACCCTAATTCATGAACTTGAACAAAACTCCCAAATGTAATAAACCCAATTAAAGCATCATCCGGCATCAAATCCAACGCCTGAGACAAAGCCAATTTCAAATACCCAATTTCTTCCTCAATCAAACAATTATCAACAACAAATAAATAAACTAAAGGGGTATGATTTTGGGCGTGCAATTCAGGGGGTGGTTCATATTCAATTGTAGTGTATTCTGGGTATAATTCAGCAGGAAGATTAGCATCAGAAATCGAAGCGTAATGTTGGGGGAAGTGATTTCGATTGAAACAAAAAGGGCAGATCCAGATTTTGGCAGCATAATCGATGACAGCAAAAGGGTTGAGAATTGATCGACAAGAACGACATCGAAGAGGAGAGTAAGGGAGAATTGGAAGATTAGGGAAGGGTTTTAATGGAGTGTAGAGAAGAGAAACAGGGATAACAGAATTGCTTGATTCTTGTTTTGTGCCTGGGATTACGTTCCATGGCATTCGAACTCCATCTTTGGATTCTAGGTCTAGGAATTCCGCCATTGTTGGAGCTTCAAGGTGAAGATGAAAATGGTGATCTTGAAGATGGGTTGATTTGAAAATTGATGATCACTGTAAACTGAAGGAAAAACTGTAAATTGATCAAGAATGTTTCGAGTATTTGACAAGAATGCAAGTGATCAAACTGGAGCTGATCAAATGTTGCTCCCCTCACTTTCGGTATTTTTATTTTTTTTTCAACAAAACATTTAATTAAGGCAAGGACAAAAATAGAAATGCCCAATATTGAATATAACTCTCGTTTTGACTAATTGTAAGTTTGTAACACTTTCATATCCATTTGTTATAGAGTTTGATCAATTATTTAATTGGTGCAAGTGTGTAATATCTTGCTAATCAATTTTTTTCATTAGTGCAAGTGTGTAATATCTTGCTCGTTTGTGAGAAACAATCGTAATCGTTCTATAAAATACACGTACTACGGTCCTTTCTTGGACTTTCATAATATTTCAATATAGTTATTATTATTATTATTATTATGAAATTTAATATGTCGTATTTAATTTAGTTAAGTTAATTTCACTTCAATTATGAAAATTTCATTTCATTTCAGTTTAGCAAGTGAATTTAGTCCAAAAGAATGAGGCTTAATTGCTCTATGGTGCTTTGTAGTGTTATCAAATTATTAATTTTTTTACGTGATAACAACATAAGCAATGACTTATATACACTCTAAGTGTCCCAACTTACTTGTTCTAACTAATGCTTGTTGTCACATCTTTTGGAATTTTGGGTGATTATGTACATCATACAGTTGACCTTTTTTTTATATGAAAAAACATAATACTATTACACCTTTACTTTTAAAAGGCATACCACTATAAAAATAAGAGCTTTTTAGCAACTAAGTTTGGCAACAAATTTTTACAAATATTGCAAAATAGGATCAAAAATAATTTTTTTCATTAAAAGCGACATTTTATGCTTTACTTTTTAATAATTAATGGCTACGGTTTTTTGTTTCTTGTTGTTTAAAACAAATTTTCTTACTAGTTGTTCCTAGATGACATCATATTTTTGTCATGTTGCGGCATCATATTTTTGTCATGTTGCCGTATAAACCAAACTATGGCAACTAATATTTTATAACAAACAAAGGCAATGAATTTTTGAATTGTTGCCATTAGAAACAAGTCGTCTAAACTATTGTTGCTAGATGACAATGTACTTTTTATTTGTTGCCATTTACCAATGTCAGTTAATGATACCGAAATTTTTATTTGTTGCTATTGGAGATACTCTTCTCATTATTCGTTGCTATAATGAAATCAAATTCTATTTTATTGTCATTGGAAACAAGTTGTGTTACAGTTTGTTGTCAATCTATATCTAGGCCACTTTTATATTTGTTGCCATTAGAGATACTCTTCTTAATTTTTGTTCCAATAATAACATAAAAAAGAGACGGATTTCAATTCTGTCTCTAATCTAGAGACGGTTTTTTGATTTCTCCTAATTTAAAGATAGAGTTTTCAATTATGTCATAATTTAAAGATAGAGTTTTCAATTATGTGTATAGAAGTAAACAAATAGTATTTGACATAGTTGGTTAGAGTTTCACCATGTGACTTTGAGGTCACAAGTTTGACTCTTACAAACTACTTGTCTTGAGACAAGATAATTAAAGATATTAATGGTCAAAGTTGTACCTCAACAAATGTGTCGGTCAAACTGATGTATTATATGTAAAAAAAAAAAAAAAAAAAAGATTATAATTTTTCTTTGTGATGTATTATTGAATCACAATTCACAAAGCATGATAAAACATAAATTATAATTTTTCTTTGTAATAAAATAATTCAACAATAGATTGACCCGATTAAATCCGAACCGACTTAAAAAAAAACATACCGTGTCTCGATCCCCCGACGACGACGGTGGATCTACCTAGCCTTAGTGGGACACCATCTTGTAACACATCTTCCCCTCTATTTCCCTCCCAAACTCATTTCCCCACTAACCCCCTCACTTTCTTCTCCTCCTTTCTTCCCTCTTAAATCCCCCCATCATTTCCCCTCAAAACTCGTCATTCACTCTCTCTCTTCTCTCTCTCTATCTCCTCCCTAACCCCGCCATTTCCATCACCTTCAACAAGCTCCAACAATGGCGGAACCTACTGAAACCCCCCAAAACTCCGAACCCAAAATCAAAGTTGCCCTAATCACCGGAATCACCGGCCAAGACGGATCTTACCTGACCGAATTCCTCCTCTCAAAAGGGTACGAAGTCCACGGATTAATCCGACGATCTTCAAACTTCAACACCCAAAGAATCAATCACATCTACATCGACCCACACAATGCCAACAAAGCTAGGATGAAATTGCACTACGCCGATCTCACCGACGCCTCTTCTCTTCGTCGTTGGATCGATACAATTGCACCTGATGAAGTTTACAATCTTGCTGCTCAATCTCATGTTGCTGTTTCTTTTGAGATCCCTGATTATACTGCTGATGTTGTTGCTACTGGTACGCTTCGATTGCTTGAAGCTGTTAGATCTCATATTGCTGAAACGGGTCGGACCCATATTAAGTATTATCAAGCCGGGTCGTCGGAGATGTTCGGATCTACGCCGCCGCCTCAGGCGGAGGATACCCCGTTTCATCCGAGGTCGCCGTATGCTGTTGCTAAGTGTGCTGCTCATTGGTACACTGTCAATTACCGTGAAGCTTATGGTAATTTTTTAAACTTTTTTTGATGAATTTTGGAATTTTGTTTGTGGGTTTTTCTGGGTTTTTTGAATTAATGAGCTTTTTGTTTATTTGATTGATTGATTAAGAATTGATGGCATTTTGTTTGATTGATTAAAATTGATGACATTTTGTTTGATTGATTAAAATTGATGACATTTTAGGAGGAAGTAATGTTAGAGAAATGGAAATGGATGTTTAATTGTCCGTGGAAAATTGTAGAAGGCAATGTTGTAGACGAGATTTGATCCGAGGTCCTGGGTAATAATGGTCAATGGAAATGGTAGGAAGAATTGGGGATCATTTGGGTTCTAGGTGCTGTTTGGGTTGAGGCTTTAGTTTTTGTGCTGTTTAGAGAGCTATAAAAGACAATGTAGGTGACAGGAATTGATTTGATGACTTGTGTAGTGTTGGTCAATGGAAATGGTGGGAGGAATTGGGGTCTATTTGTTTCTAGCGTAGCTACTATTTAGGTTGAGGGATTAGCTTCCATTAACGACAATGTTGTAAACAAGATTTGATCTGAGGTCTTTGGTAGTAGTAATGGTAAATGGATTTAGTGGATAGAATTGAGGATCAATGTGGTTTCTCGGTGTTTTATCTGTGTTGAGGCATTATTGTTTGTGTTTTAATAATTCGATATGAGTGGATACTGTACTCAAATTCTTTTGCTTTTGATGATTGATCTCTCAACTGCATTGTTTCTGTGATGTTAGGGTTATCTTGTTACTTTTTGCCATTGATTTTGAGTTTCATGATTAGAACTTTACAAACATGCTTCATGATTTATTATTTAAAATGTGGAAATGAAAATGTTTTTTTGTACATTTGAGCAAGATCTTGTTTTTTTGTTCCTTTTAGTCAACGTATCCTTTAGATTCCTTGACAGTCTATCATTGATCTGAATTCATCTAATTGATATCCAATTCTTGGATTATGATAGAAAAAGAAGATCAACTTAATATATTATCGAGTGTTTGGTGTACTAGAATATGTAAGATGCATCATATTTGTCTTCTCTAGTTCTCGGGCTAATAGTCCTGTTCAAATCATAGGTTGTATGTTTGAAAATTTGTACTTGAATTCTATTAAGATGACCTAGGTAATGGGTTACTTTCTATATGACGCTCCTTGTACTAATGAAGTGCACATGGCTACTCTTCATAGTGGCAGCTCTTAGAGATGGCGAATGAACCTTTTTACTTGTTCCTTTCATAGGTATTTTGCTTGCAACGGCATTTTATTCAATCATGAATCACCACGAAGGGGAGAGAACTTTAAAAATTGTAGGATCATGGTTAGAACTTTATAAACATGATTAGGACTTTATAAACATGCTTCATGATCTATTATATTAAAATGTAGGAAATGGAAACGTGTTTTGTGCATTTTTGCAAGATCTGGTTCTTGTTCCATTTGATCAATGGATCCTACAGATTACTGGAGAATCGATCATTGATCTAAATTAATTTAATTGATCTCCAATTCTTGGAGCATGAAAGAAAAAAGATCAATTTAATGTGTTATCGAGTGTTTGGTGTACAAGAAATATGTAAGATACATCATTTTTTGCTTTCTTGAGCATATAGTCCTGGTTTATCAAATTATAGTTTGTATACTTGAAAACTATTACTTGTATTCTATTGAGATGACCTTGGTGATGGGCTGATTGTTTCAATTTGATGCTCCTTGCACTATTGAAGTGCTTGTGGCTACTCTTCACTGTGGCAGTTCTTAGTAATGGTGAATAACTTTGTTAATTGTTTTGTTTAATAGGTATTTTTGCTTGCAACGGCATTTTATTCAACCATGAATCACCACGAAGGGGAGAGAACTTTGTGACTCGTAAGATCACACGTGCTGTTGGCAGAATCAAGATTGGGCTTCAGAGCAAGCTTTTCCTGGGTAATTTGCAAGCCTCAAGGGACTGGGGATTTGCAGGAGACTATGTTGAAGCAATGTGGATGATGCTTCAACAGGAAAAGCCCGATGACTATGTGGTGGCTACCGAGGAATCTCACAGTGTTGAGGAGTTCTTGGAAGCTGCATTCGGGTACGTAGGATTGAACTGGCGGGATCACGTTGTGATCGACAAGAGGTACTTTAGGCCATCTGAGGTCGACAATCTGAAGGGCGATGCCAGCAAGGCAAAGAAAGTCCTCGGCTGGAAGCCTAAGGTCGGGTTCCAGCAACTAGTGAAAATGATGGTTGATGAGGACGTAGAAACAGCAAAGAGGGAAAAGGTGCTTGTTGATGCCGGTTACATGGATGCTCAGCAACAACCGTGATTGAGTTTATGGTACCATCTGATTCTCAAAGTTTTAAATTAATCTATTGTGATTTAGTATACAGATCAAATCATAGTTTACATTAAAGGTTGGCAATTAAGTTATTAATTTGTTGATTTTGTTACAAAAAATGTCAATTTTTTTTTTGTTCTTCTTTAGTGGGGCATCTTAAAGACCCCATGTTTCAACCCACTGAGTGTCGGTGGGATACTTCCTTGTCATAGTTCATATCTCTTGTTGGCAATTTCACATTTATTTTTTGTTCCTTTATTTAGTTATTCAACATGATTTTGTTTTTCTTTTCGACGTTCTTTTACTTTTCTGGATATTGGATGGAGTTGAGGGGGTTGTAACTTGTAACCACAGCTGTTTCATACTTGATTCAGGAATCTCTGTTGAAGTAACTATAATCATTTTCTTTTGACTGTCCAATAAAAAATTCTTTGATTTGTCTAATGAATGCATTATTATAGTAATGAAAAAGCAGTTTCTGTTTCTGTCTTTTTCAATACAACTCTGTTTCCTCTTTTAAACTGTCTTGATCTTTTGCTTTCGCTGTCTATGCACACACATGCTGCGTAAATGAATGCGTCTGTTATGGATCTCATCATGCTCTATACCTGGGCTTATAAAGTTGACTCGATTTGGTCGGATGTGTCGGTATGGGCCACACTTTGGGCTGAAATTTTAACCCATGTTGGTTAATTGGGCCAATTGATTGGGCTAATTTTGAAGGTGCTTTTAGACGGGCCTGTAGCCCATGATAACCCATAAATTGTGCCAATTGGGTTTGACCCTGATTGAATCAGACTAGGCCATGCTTGATCACTCTAATTAGTTGTGCTTATAACATTTGTATTTGATGATTGAATGTTGAAAATTTGGTATCGTTAATTGAGTTCTTATAAAATGCTTCTAGTATGAAGATTGTTTTGCTGTAAAATGCTTGAGTACTATACAGTTACAAGTGAAATCTTCATCATAATGAACTATTAATACACGGAAAAGTATATATATAAGTAATTTTACATAGCAAAGAATATCAATTCACTGATTCTCCAGTTTTGTCCTCCAAATTCATCTGGCATGTAGTAGAAAGAATTCTGAGGCCAGAAAAGTTTAGTTGTTACAAGCTAAGCAAGACAGTATCTTGCTTTTCAGTGATCTGCGAGTGTTCTTAGATGAACCCACATCAATGATCGTGGATTCATCTGCTCCTCGCTTCCTGGCTTCATCACACTCGTGCAAGAAAATCTCCCATGCTTCTTGCACATATTCAGCTGCTTCTTTAACTGTCATATTCTCAACTAAAGCATCTGGGTAGGTGTCTTTCTTGTGATCGCCTTTTAAGCAAGCTGCCATTTGCACCAACTCTGCTTGGAAATCAGACAATTGCTTGTCTTCCAACGCTGAAGTTGCTCTCAATTTAACTGGCTCCGGCAAAGTCTCTGCATTTATCCAATATAGTCTAAGAAATTCAATGATTTTTTTTCTTACTAAAACTTTGATGATTTAGCACATTTTCTTAGGAGTAATCCTTTCTAATAGTTAAGCTTGATTCTCTTCACCTGTTATTTTCTAGGTGTACCTGAACTTTTCCGAATTTGTTTACTTGTGGGTGTTCAATAATTAAACATATATCAACTTTTACGGTTGTTTTTTTAGAATAATTTACCTGGGCAATCAGTTCTTGGAGTTTTTCTGCTAACTACACCTTCAAAAGTGCCAGCCCATGAATCGCGTTTAGTTAAAAACTCTTTCAGGTTGAAGATCTTCTTGACAGTTGCAGGAATTGAAGAATGTTCATATTCTGATGTAGGATGTGGCCCTGAAGGTCCATGTAACACTGCATTTCCCGACTTATATTAGTCAAGAATATCGTCGAACAGAGCAAAAAATAAAAAAAAATTCAAAATATTAAGTACCTGTTCCAGGTTCAATCCAGGGAGAGATCATGATAGTTGGAACCCTAACACCGAGACGATCAAATCCAAAGCTATATGGTTCAGGACCAACAATGCCATCAGGGCTAGGAACCCCTTCCACGGGGGTGGGAACATGATCATAGAAGCCACCATGCTCGTCATATGTGATTATAAACAACATTTCGTTCCACTGAGGACTTGATCTCAATGCTTCATAAACTTCCTTGATGAATTTTTGACCCACTGAAACATCATGAGAGGGATGATCATCATTTCCTGGCACTGCTAGCAAGTCGAAATATCTTTGTTCAATCACCACATAATTTGGTAGCTTCCCTTCCTTGCAATGCTTCTTGAATTCTAGATCAAATTGGTGAAAATGTGGCACATATTTCAGCCTCCTAAGATTCCTGCCAATAACAGAGAAGAAATGTTTATACTAATGTGACAAAAGATTTGCTTAAATTCTGATTTTCTGATGGCTATATACCTGTAGAACAAGGTGGAAGGAGGGTACTGAAAGTAGATACCGAAAGAGAGACCAGCCTCATCTAGGGACTCGAATATGGTCTTCTGAGGCAACCCTGCAATGAGCTTCCCTGTATCATTACTTGTTAAACCGTGTGAAGTTGCTGAGTGCACGTACAGCCTATTCGGCTGTGTGGATGCAGGGACTGATGCAAACCACCTATCACAAACTGCAAACTGTGTCACTAACTCCTTGTAAACAGGTACACGATCCGGCTTGAATCCGTTCATCACGGCATCCTCCATCCCACTCTGGAGCCTGTTTGCATTCTGTGCAAATCCTTGCATTGTTGGGGCCTTCCTCTTCTCTGCTGATTCTTTGCTCCACTGCTCACCAAATACCTGCTCATTACATAATTCTTTTAATAACAGCAACTTCACTTTATTTTGGCTTGTAAAAATATTGATTAGGTTCAAGTCTTTTAGACCTCATCTTGGAGATTTCTAGCCTAAAATTAAAACATGCTAGTTTTTTTGTTGTGAGTAGTGACCAATGAAGTTTACCTGTTCGTAAATGTCTTGGATGGAGTGACCAGGGTCAGGGTCGACGTACACAGACCCATCCCCAAACTCGAACCTTTTAGAGTTAGGATCCGATGTGTCCAAGGGGTTCGACTCCTGACCCGTGACACCATTTATTTCAGGGTTGATCCCCTTCATCCACCCGAGCATGTGGTCAAATGACCTATTCTCTTGCACCAACACCACCACGGTCTTAATCGGATACATACTACTCCCGCCGCTATTTTGATCACTACCCATACCTTAAAAGTAACTCTAACAAAGTTGAATCACTCCTTTTTTTCTCCTTTTCTATGAGTAATGTTGTTAATGTGTCAAGGGAAAGAAAAGAAAAAAAGGGAAGAGTTTATAAAGAGGAGTGATTGGCTGATTGTCTAGCTTAGCTTAGCTTAGCTTAGCTTGTTAATGAAGGTACGTGCTTAAATTTGATTTCTTATGGGACTTGACGTAATAAATTGAGTGTATTTGTAAATTTGTACAATTATATATTTTCTGAAAATTGTTAGCTTGCGTACCAAAATATACATAACAATATGGAGTATATAGTATGGTACATTAATAAATAACAATAATATACATGAATACTCCAATATTATTGTTTCTTTTTTGGTTGAATTCTGTTGTAGTTTGTAAAAAATAAACAATCTTGTTGCACCCGCCTTAACTGCATTTCGTAGGCAAAGACAACTATAGTATGGGATCCATATGCTGCAAAGTTTTCAGCTGCTTAACGGAAAAGAGAGATGCATGTTTTGAGGCTTTAGTTGGTTGTTAATCGACGATTGTGAGAATGGACAGCCTAACTTGTGCAAAACGTTTAAGTTGGACAGCCTTTCATACGATCACTCGAGGAGTGATTAGCTATTGTCAACCGGTCTTGAACTTAATTTAGGTGTGTCCTATTCACCTGATTTTCACTTATTTAACTTATTAGAACTTATTTTTAGTACTAATTTATACTTGAGTAATCTTTATCAAACTTATTTTTCCTGAACTGAACTTATCAGAGCTTATTGAACTTAAATAGTGAAAATAAGGTAAACAGAACAGATCCTACTACGTACAATATATATCATGAGATTTAAACTTTTATGTCTCTCGAGGAATTATCTTTTAGCGTAGCTTGATAACTAAATTGGCATAACTGATTAGATAATACTCAAATTTAAAAAAAATTCCATTATCTTTCAATATTAAAAGGCCGTTAACATGATTTAACCATTGTATAATAATAATAATAATAATAATAATAATAATAATAATAGTAGGCATAAAATTCAAAGAAAGGCTGAAGTAACACCTAGAAAATATACTTGTATAGTTGTACGTTCCTCTAGCATATTCCCTAGATTTAGCGTGCAATGATTAAATACACTAATTAGGCAAGAAAGTGTGGAAGGATACTCTTCATTTTAGTCATTATCATTTTTTAACACTTGGATCATTTTAAGAGGTAAGTTGGTAACATCAATTGTTCTATTTTAGTGGCTATATTCACAAAAACAATTTAGTAGTAGCATTTTACATAATTTAGTTTCATTTTTTCACGTTTTTTGATTTTCACAGAAGTCTAATTTATTGTGTAAGTTGGAGTGTAGTTAACCACAATACCACATTCTTATTACTAAAATCACCTAGAGAACAAGTAATTGACAAAAGGAGTAAACCGTGGTGAGGGAAATTAATTATACTTAAATTTTTTTATTTTTTTTAAAAATAAATTTCAGCATCAAATTTATCTTGTTTGCCTCCAAAATCCGTCACGTTGGATAAAAGAAAATGAATGGATAGATGCACGCAACTTTACTCTCATAAGATCTTCGGCATATGTGTTTATATTGTTTGATTAAAATAAAAAGTCATAACGCTAACATTATATGCGGTGTAAAAGTTGTTAGGAAACACTCAAATAAAAAACATCCAAATTAGTAAAACATTATTACATGAAGATTTCCTTTAAAGAAGTTCCTTTAATTGTTGTTGCAAGCCAAGCATGAAAAAACCTTATGAACAAGCGAATTTTCATCCTTCTCCTTAATATGTATGCCTTGTTCTTCATTGTCTCCGATGTCAATGACCGTGTCATCATCGACTCCATCAAGCCTTGCTTTCTCACATTCTTGTAAAAAAACCTTCAAGGCTTCGTTGCAATAGTCAGCAGCATGAGCAACATTCATTTCCTCAACTAGTTTGTTTGGATAAGTGTCTTTTTTATGGTCTCCTTTTAAGCATGCTGCTAGTTGTACCATTTCTCCTTGAAAGTCTGATAACTTCTTTTGTTCTCTTGCCTCAAAGTCTCTTAGTCTCACCGGCTCAGGCATTGTAACTGCAATAAGCACGTCGAGGAATTAGTTCATACATGTACTCTCAGAAGGTACTCTATACAACGGTTGCACCACATTGGCACATTAGCACTAATTACGAAAGTAATTAGTACCTGGGCAGTCAGATCTAGGGGTGGTTCGGTTTAAGACAACTTCGAAAGTCCCGGCCCATGCATCGCGTTTTGTAAGGAAGTCTTTCAAGTTGAAAATCTTCTTAACTGTTGCTGGAATTGAGGAGTGCTCAAATTGGGATGTTGGTTGTGGTCCTTTAGGAGCATGTATCACTGCATTTTAATTTCCCATTTTCACACAAGTTATGTTATTACCTTACCAAGAATCATAAAAACAATATGAAATATTATATTAGGAAACCCTTTTCACAAAGAAAAAACATAACACATCTGGCAAAAGGATTAAAAAAAAAAGGAAAATTGTACTCTCAAGGTTTTAAAAAATGCACCATGTACCCTTGAAAAATTTCAAATGGCTATAAGCATCAAATTTTATTAAATTGTTACAGTGTAATGCTAGTATTATGCTAAACCATTTAATTATCAAGTAAACTTAATTGATAAATCAAATTCTAAAACTTTAAAGTTTAGGTTTTAGAATGATCGATAAAGTTCAAATTTTGATGTAATTTATGTTTTTAGGCAGTTTTACTCTATAAATATAAACTACTAAAAATGAGTCAGTGTGTGGGCATAATTATAATTTGATAAGTCAATGATATGTGCATTTGTAAGACGATCAGGGTATGTGGTTCATTTTTATACAAACCTCAAAGGTACGTAAATGGTGCATTTGAAAATTTTCAAGGGTACACGGTGCATTTTTCAAAATCTCAAGGGTACACGGTACAATTTCCAAAAAAATAGTGGACTAGTAGTACGTACCTGTTCCGGGTTGGATCCAAGGGGATATGAAAATGGTAGGAACCCGAACACCAAGACGATCAAACTTAAAATTATACGGAGCTGGACCGTCGATACCATCAGGGCTAGGAACACCTTCTACAGGGGTGGGAACATGGTCAAAGAAACCACCATGCTCATCATATGTTATTATGAACAACATTTCATTCCATTGAGGACTAGATCTTAATGCTTCATAAACTTCTTTGACGAATTTTTGACCTATTGAGACGTCATGGGATGGATGATCATCGTTCCCTGGCAATAACTTTAAGTCTAAGTATCTTTGTTCTATTACCACATAGTTTGGTAGCTTTCCTTCCTTGCAATGTCTCTTGAATGTGACATCGAATTGGTGAAATTTTGGTATGTACTTCAATTTTCTTAGGTTCCTGAATCACACATAAATATGTACAAGTATGTTGCATTGTTAGTCCATGGTCTCGACCAATAATAAGTTATCAGTCTTGTCACGTTAAAGGACGTTAATGAACAATTAAATGTATTTTCTATGTGTGTTACTCGTAATAGTTATGGTTACTTACTTACCTGTAGTAAAGAGTGGCCGGAGGGAGTTGATAATAAATACCGAAACTATGACCAGCCTCGTGTAAAGAATCAAATATGGTCTTTTGAGGCATTCCTGCCTTGAGCTTTTTGCTGTCATTGCTTGTTAAGCCATGAGATGTGGCTGAGTGGATGTACTGCCTATTTGGTTGTGTGGAGGCAGGGATTGAAGCGAACCACCTATCACAAACCGCGAATTGGCTTACCAGCTCCTTGTAAACTGGTAAAAGTTCGGGTTTGAACCCATTCATCACGGCTTCATCCATTCCGGGTTTGATCCGATTTGCATTCTGTGCAAATCCTTGCATTTTTGGGGGTTCCTTCTTTTGTGCTGATTCTTGGCTCCATGGCTCTCCAAAAATCTAAACATTGGTTTTCTAAAATGTCAAAAAGCCGTTCTATACTATCAATGAGCCTAAAGTTTATTAATTGTAAAATATTATACTACTATCTATATACATATTCGACGATTAGACCAGATATTAGTTATATTTAAAAAAAAAGTTAAATAAAATCGCGCATTGGATAACCAGTTGTCAAATAAATAGACTCATACTTTTTCCAAAAACAGGATTGTTGGTTTTAAAATTCATCAATTCAATTTTTTTTCGTTAAAGAAGATTAACCTTTCCGAAATTTCTGAATAAAATTTAACCCTAGATTAACCTTAACAATATATCAACTTCTGTTGGTCTGTTTCACTTACTTCGAAGTCACATCACCTACTCTAGGCTAAAGTACACCGCAACTGGCATCGATTTGGGCTGCTCACAACGGCTAATTTCTGATTTTAGTTGTTGAATGCGAGGGCCATTAACGATGCCAAACCGTTCTTGCAAATCATCCCACAACTTTTTGGCATTGTCATAATTCGATAGCATAGAACGAACCTCCGGGTCGGTTGTTTTCATAAGCCATGACACGAGCATACAATGTATCGTGACCCAATCATCTTTCGTGCAAGGTGGAGCATAGCTCGTGATAGTACCATCGAGAAAGCCAAATTTCCTTCTCGAAGACAATGCAATGTAGATTGCGTGAGACCACTCATTGAAATTATCAAGTTTAAGTCTTTGAGAGGTAATAAAATCACCCGGACGGTCTTGGGGTCCGAGATAAAAGGGAGAGTTAGGTTCTATTTTTGCTGGTGGTGGTGGCGGTGGACTGTCATTGCTAGCCATGGTGGTAGAAGATTAAAAAAAAAATTATTGAAGCAACCTGGCTCTGATACCATGATAATATTGAGAGAATATAAAAGGATTAAAATTGTATTTCTTGATCATATAATTCCACCAACATCCATATTTATACAAGAGTTCTCCTTGGGTAACAAGGAAGATCAAATCTTATCTAACTTAGGAAACTAATTATCTTTTCCTAAGATAAACTAGAAAATATATCTTGCATAACCAAATAATATATTGTAAAGATATTATCATATCTTTCCTAATAATGAATCTATGATTATGATTGGCTAACAGAGTTGGAAGTCTTTTTTTTTTTTTTTTTGTAATTCTTATTTTAAGGAACATTTCATAAAGTAGTTAGGCTAACTAACTACCATAAGCCTTAATAAACCTATAGTCTTAACCATCAAAACTACTTTAAATTACTACGCCACTAGTCCACTACTACGGGGTAGAAAAAAACAAATTGTTAATCTTACAAGGGTGCATAGTGGACCCTTCAGAGAAGAAGTTCAACCATTAACAGTGTAAAGACTTTAAATTTGTTTAGATCCAAAATTACATAAGGTATATCTTGTTTGCACTGTACATTTTAATGTCCGTGCAGGTCGTATGTAAAAGGTGTACAATGATGCTTATATAACAAGTGCATTGACAGGTAATTTAAATTTGGTTAAATCTAACATTACATGATTATAACTCCTCAGCTTAGACATATTTCCAATTTGTGTAAAGTCAAACATACAAGACAATTGTACTTACGTGTTATGCATCTTAATTTTCTTTTCTTTTAGCTTCTCTCATTTCAACAGACAACAAATTAAACAACATTTTCATCTAAATCAACACATGTACAACTTTAATACCAAAAATGGCATGACATATCCCCTTAAACTTTCTTTCTTCCCACTTAATCAAAAAGCTATACAATCAAACTAGAAACCTACATTAACAATTATATAGTCACAACTTATAATTCACCCATACCTGTTCATAGATGTCTTGGATGGAGTGACCCGGGTCAGGATCGACATAAACGGAGCCATCACCAAATTTGATACGGGCAGAATTCGGATCCGAAGTATTCAAAGGAACGGACTCATGACCCGTGACCCCGTCAATATGAGGGTTGAGTAGCTTCATCCAACCAAGCATATGATCAAATGATCTATTCTCTTGAACCAACACCACAATTGTCTTAATTGGATAACCTTTACTCTCATTTTCACCTTCAAACATCGCTAATTCGCCTTCCATTTTCTCTCTATCTCTTAATTAGTAAAGGCTAAGTTTCAAGTTGTGTTTGTAATGAAGTTGAGTAGCGTATATATGTTAATATATGTAAAAGAATATAAGCAATCAAGTTAGTTAGTTGTGGGTGCGGGGGCTTGTTTGTGATGTCTTAGCTTAGCTTAGCTTATCTTCCTTGTTTAGTTATACGTTGCCAAATGCCCAAGCATTGCTAGCTCTTTATGTGCATATTTTCTTATTATGTTACATTGACGTATATTTTAGTGTTGATAAACTATGACAAGGGTATGGGGTTGCAACCTTAAAAATGTGGCTCAACTTAAAATGGTACACCTTACTGCAACAGCTTGACTTTTAAACATATACTAACCGCATATTATTTACATATGTATGGTAAAAATTGTAAAATAAAAAAATAAAAATTAATATGCTTCTTCTAAAAAAAAATGATCTTTAGAATATATATCTTTACTAATATTGTACGGAGTATATTATATCATAAAACATATTTTTATATGTTTAAAAAAAAAAAAAAAGAACAATTATTTTAAGAACAATATAGTCTATCTTAATCTAAAAATTCTATATTTTTATATGTTAAAAAAAAATAAAAAAAAAATTATTGTTTTAATGCATTATACTATGAAGCAATGAAGTATATACCCAAAAAAAATTCAACTTATTTGGAATATTCGACATCTTATACAAGTATTAACACTCAGGCATGATAAATTGTATTGTATAATGTATACCATCACATAGAATATGCGAGTAAATTAATGACATATATTCCGTACCAAGTAACTACTGTAACGTGTAGGGGTGAATCTATAATTAATAATGACGAGGGCCGCACTATACCATGAAGGCCGCCCATGACTATAGTCACTACGGAGTACTATTCTATATATCATGTTCTAGGATTCCTACACTTAAAGTCTTGAATTTTCCCTGCCAACTGTGTACATACACACAATGTACGTAACAGCTAGCTTACTACGCTATTATGTACCCCGTAATTTTTGTATAGTACACATTATAATGTTCTTCTCTTAAAACTGTGTCTTAACTTCAATAACAAGTTCTATTAAATTGTACCCTTGAAATATGGGCAAATTAAGATTAAAACTCACAAGCACTCGTACACCTGAGAATGAAGATGGTAAAAATAATAGTTACACATTACACTTTAGATTTTAATTCTACCAATAAACTCTAATTTGACTATTGTTTGTGATTTATAAGTTAATTTGGAAAAATGTAGCAATGTTATACATCATTAAAATTATATGTAGTAAATATATTCTAGTGATTTGAGCTATATAAAGCAGAATTTTAGGTGTAGATATAGATTTATCAAATACGAGTACATAGTAATTTAATGGGTAATGCTATATGTAGCCCTAAGGGCTATATATAAGCATTAAATACATTCTTGGAAATTATATAAAATTAGGAATTTATGACAAAAACACGCGTAAATCAGTGTAATTAGTGTTTATATTTTGATGATTTCTTAACTTTTTACGATTTTCAAGTGTAACTTTTTAGGGCTATATATAGCATTTTCCTAATTTAATATCTTTAAACAATGCAGTTATACAAAGAATGTGATGAAAGCCTGGTGACTCAATGCCTGGCAAGCCTCTTGCAAGATATCAAAGTAGTTTGGAAAGGTCTTGGTGGTGCACCTTGGATCCTTGATGGTAATTAGGGGTAAACAAAAATTCCGGGTACCCGAAATTGGAACTGGAACCGATTAGGACCCGGTGGTTACAATTCCGGGTAATAAATTTAGGAACCAGTTGCAACCGGTTTCAATTCCCAATTTTTTGGACCCGAAACCGGTACCAACCAATTCCGGGTCAAAATAAGTATTAATTTTGTATTAAATTTAATAATTATGTACATATATAGATGGGTATTAAAATTTAATAATTATGTACATAAGTGGGTACCCGGAACCGGGACTCGGTACCCGGCGGTTCCCAATACCTAAAGTTTAGGACCCGGTTGAAATGGTTCCAATTCCAATTCTGAATTTTAGGACCCGGTACCAACCAATTTCGGGTCCCGATTCTAAAATTTTGGTCGGGTACGGTTTGCTCACCCCTAAATTGGGACATTAGCGCAAGCAGCAAGAGATAATGTCATCGCTATTCGATGATCGTTATGCGTGTCAATGGCAGCTACGTTTAAAGCTATCAAAAGTTGACCCGGCCCGAAATACCGAATCAAACCGGATTATAAACCGACCAATCTGAACCCGAAAAAATGGTGACCCAAACCCAACCTAACCCGACCTGGAACCAACCCTAGACGATCCGAGTTGACCCGAGTATGTGAGACCCGAACCTGAACATGAGCTGACTTGGAGATGACCCGACCCGAATGTAACCCGTAAATTATTGACCTGAACCGAACCCGACTTGTACCGAAATTGACCCAAACCCGTTTTAACCCGTCAAAACCCGAATTTAACCCGACTTGTTACTAACTTGACCTAAATTCAACCCGACCCGAATTTAACCCAACCTGTTACAAACCCGACCCGAAATCAACCCGACTTGTTATTGACCTGACCCAAATTCAATCCGACTTGTTATTGACCCGACCAAAATTTTACCAAACCTATTACTAACCCGACCCAAAAATTCAACCCGATCTGTTACTAACCCGACTCAAAATCAACACGACTTGTTATTGACCCGACCTAAATTCAACCCAAATTGTTCCTGACCCGATTTTAAATCACCTTTAATGCAATTTAGACAACCTTATTATTGTTTATCAAAGCATTTTGTCTAGGGAGACTAAGTCGGTCCAGACCAGCAAAAGAAAGGACCATCATCCTTAAATTTAAGAGTTAAATATAGTATATATTTGTTGTATGGTCAAAGGAGAAATTATCTTCCTAAATTATAAACTATAGTTCCCTAGTATATTGCCATATATATTATAGTCAAAGGAAATAATTAGCTTGATAAAAATTATAAATATCTATTTAGAGTTAGTAGAACCCGAATATGACCTGACTTGGAAATGAAACGACCTGATTGTAACCTGCAAATCATTGACTTGAACATAACTCGACTTGACTCCGAGAATGACCCGACTTGGAAATGACCCAATCTAATTATAACCCGCAAATTATTGACTTGAACCGAACCCGACTTGAACCCGAGAATGACTCGACTTGAAAATGACAACAACTGATTATAACCGGCAAATTATTGACTTGAACCGAACCCGACTCAAACTAGAGAATGACCCGACCTGATTCTAACCTGCAAATTATTGACTTGAACCGAAATCGACTCGAACCCGAGAATTACCCTAACCCGTTTTACTTTTATTCACTTGGAAATAAAAATTGTCATAATGTTTACCATGGTCCCTAATATCCTTCGGGAGTACACCTGGCTGGGTGGAACCATCCAATTTGCCTTTAAACGACCAATTTAACGATTTACAATTTGCACCGATTTCATTAACTCAAGCCTACCACGAACATTTATGACAACATATAATGATCATATATGGTTCCAAACGGCATTAAATGACCCCGATATGTATCCTCTAGAATTTCAAGACTTTTCGATGTCGAGCGCCGAATGCTCCATAATTTCTCAAAAAGCGTGGATATTAGTCTTCAATTTTGAAATTTGTCACTTTTATTTCACCTGGAAATAAAAATTGCCGAAATGTTTACCATTGTCCCTAATACCGTCCGGGAGTCCCATTGGGTGGGTGGAACTATCCAATTTGCCTTTAAACGACCAATTTATATCGGTTTACAACTTGCAACGATTTCATTAACTCAAGCCTACCACGAACATTTATGACAACAATTAATGATTATATATGGTTCCAAACAGTATTATATGACCCCGAGATGTATCCCCTTAAATTTCAAGACTTTTCGACACCGGGCCCCGAAACCTCTAAAATTTCTCAAAAAGCGTGGATATTAGTCTTCAATTTTGGAATTTTTTACTTTTTTTCGCCCGGAAATAAAAATTGCCGAAATGTTTACCATAGTCCCTAATACCGTCCGAGAGTCCAATTTGGTGTGTGGAACCATTCAATTTTCTTTTAAACGGTCCATTTACTAGTTTACAACTTGCACAGATTTACCGGTTTACAATGCCCAATTTAATTAACTTGCATTGAACTCGACTTTAACCGAAATTTACCCAAACCCGTTTTAACCCGTTTTAATCATAATTTAACCCGACTTGTTACTAACCTGACCTGAATTCAACCCGACCCGTTCTTAACCCGACCCGAATTTAACCCGACCTGTTACAAACCCGACCCGAAATCAACCCGACTTGTTATTGACCTGACCAAAATTCAACCCGACTTGTTATTGACCTGACCTGAATTTTACCATACCTATTACTTACCCAACCCAAAAATTCAACCCGGTCTGTCACTAACCCGACTCGAAATTAACACGACTTGTTATTGACCAGACCTAAATTCAACCCAAATTGTTCCTGACCCGATTTCAAATCACCTTAAATGCAATTTAGACCACCTTATTATTGTTGATCAAAGCATTTGGTCTTGTGAGACCAAGTCGGTCCAGGCCGATAATAGAAAGGAGCATCATCCTCAAATTTAAGAATTAAATATAGTATATATTTGTTGTATGGTCAAAGGAGATAACTATCTTCCTAAATTATAGACTATAGTTCCCTAGAATATCGCCATATATATTATAATTAAAGGAAATAATTAGCTTGATAAAAATGATAATTATCTATTTATAGTTAGTTGAACCTGAATATGACGTGACTTGGATATGACCCGACCTGATTGTAACCTGCAAATTATATTGACTTGAACATAACCCGACTTGAATCCGAGAATGACCCTGACTTGGAAATGACCCAACCTGATTATAACCCTCAAATTATTGACTTGAACCGAACCCAACTTGAACCCGAGAATGACCCGGCTTGAAAATGACCCGACCTGATTCTTACCCTCAAATTATCAACTTGAACCGATCCCGAGAATTACCCTAACCCTTTTTAACCCGTGAAAACCCGAATCAAACCCAACCTATTGTTCACCCGACCTGAATGTAACCCGACCTATTATTAACCAGTTCTAAACCCGACCCAAACCCGATAAGAAGTATGACCCGACGTGACCCAACTCAAGCATGACCCAACCCAAACCCGACCCGCATAGGTTATGGAATTAATCTGAATTGACCCGACTTGAGTTGACCCGACCCACTCTTACATGACCCAAACCCGACCCGTTTACCCGAATTGACAGCTCTAGCTACGTTTAGTCTCTCGGGTAAGTTATCACACAGTAATCAGCTTCTTCAACTTGAAATAAGGGTGATGCAATAAAAAAAATTAGGTATTTAAAAGGTGGTTTAGTAAAAAAAAACATAAAAGATGATTTTTTTCAAAAAAAAATTGGACAAAAAAGGTGATTTATACCAATTTTACCTTCTTTTATTTATTTATTTTAAAGTTAACAGCTTTATCTTTCAATTGAAGAAGGGATGAAAACTTGCTTTTGAATGATTTATCATTGTTAAGAGAATAATTTGTATTTAATTACCAAGAAATTTATTTATCAAACGATTCACAATTTCACAACAGTTTATAACTTATTTAAGTAATTAAGAAAACTCATCACTTCAATTACTATCACAAAGCAAACCAGGATATGGGACATGCATTCCACAAACTATTTACAAACATAATATGTTTAATAAATTATACAATTGTTTATCTACTACATCATTTAAAAACATAAAAAGATGATTATTATTGAATAATAATACAAGTACCATCCATATAATGTTATCATCAACCAGCACAAGAGAACAACTTTTGGAAAAAAGTTTTGGGTTTGAGGCTGTCTTTGTTAGTGATTATCTCTTCTTCAGTGCCTTCAACCACCACCACAGAGTCCTCAGCCGCGCCATTTTTCTTAGCTTTCGCGCACTCTGCCATGAAGACCTTGAAGGCCTCACTGGTATACTCTGCAGCATGAGCAACAGTCATACCATCCAAAGGACCGTCTTTCACCTTATGGTCTCCTTTTAAGCTTGCTGTCAACTGCACCAATTCTTCTTGAAAATCTGATAGTTTATTGTCTTCCTTTGCCTCAAAGTCTCGTAGTCTCATTGGCTCAGCCAGTGTAACTGCACAAAACATGCTTATCAATTACTCTATTTAATAATATTTGTTACATGAAAATTAAGCTAGCTAGCTTAATTAGTAATTAATTTGCATAAAAGTATACCTGGACAGTCTGTTCTTGGAGTTGTTCTGTTTAAGACAACTTCGAAAGTGCCTGCCCATGCATCTCGTTTGGTAAGAAAGTCCTTCAAGTTGAAAAACTTCTTGATTGTTGCTGGAATTGAGGAATGCTCGTACTGAGATGTTGGTTGCGGCCCTGAAGGAGTATGCAGGACTACATATTCCATTTACGAAATTTTAATCAGTAAGAATAAGTTTTAATCAGTAAAAATAAATTAATTGGTCATATACGCGTAACAAGTCTAACAACAACTTTAAACACTATTATAAGCTGTATTAGTACCTGTTCCGGGTTCAATCCAGGGTGAGATGAACATGGCAGGAACACGAACACCAAGGCGATCAAACTTGAAATTATATGGACCAGGACCAACAAGATCATCAGGGTTAGGCACACCTTCAACAGGGGTAGGCACATGATCATAAAACCCGCCATGCTCATCGTATACAACCATGAACAACATCTCATTCCATTGAGGACTTGACCTCAACGCTTCATAAACTTCCTTGACGAATTTTTGACCTGTTGACACATCATGGGATGGATGATCATCATTTCCTGGCAATGCTAGTAAGTCAAAATACCTTGGCTCGATCACCACATAATTTGGTAGCTTCCCCTCCTTGCAGTGGAGCTTGAAGGTCACATCAAAAGGATGAAACTTTGTCGCGTATTTCAATTTCCTAAGGTTCCTGCACCAAAAATTCCCTATGTATATAAGTTTATCTACAATTGTACACATTTTTTTAAAGTCATACTATGTCTACACATGTATTAAACACGTGACCTTATCACACTAGCTCTGATACCAGATAAGAAAATCAATTTAACCAAAAGTTTAAAGCTTATGATCAGATTGTCGATCCGGATTAGTTTTTATATGCTATTAGAAACTATCAACAAAAAAAAAAAAAGGAAATAATATGATTAGGCTTACTTGTAATACAGAGTGGATGGTGCAGATTGATAGTAAATACCAAAACTATGACCAGCATCATGTAACGAATCGAAAATGGTTTTTTGAGGCATCCCTGCATTCAATTTCTTGCTATCATTTCCTATTAAACCATGTGATGTTGCTGAGTGCACATACAACCTATTTGGTTGTGTGGATGCTGGCATTGAAGCAAACCACCTATCACATACAGCAAATTGGGTTACAAGTTCTTTGTAAACCGGTACTAATTCGGGTTTGAACCCGTTCATCACGGTTTCGGCCATGCCATTTTGGATCCGGTTTGCATTTTGGGCAAATCCTTGCATTGTTGGGGGTAACTTCTTGTCCACTGATTCTTGACTCCATGGTTCTCCATATACCTGTTCATTCATCAGTTATATATGTAAATGGTGACAATTTCTGTTTATTCATTCATTACTAATAATGATTTCAAATTAAGTTATGCTTGAATTGAATTTAAATTGATTGGCTTTCTTCACACCAATTATGCAAATTAAGTCAAGCGGGTCTAGTTTGATGTCTCAATGTCTATTTTTCAAATATCAACTTTGTACGAATGGAATATAATTTTTTATTGTACTTACATAAATTACAGATATAATTACTTAAAGCTATTCATTAGCAAGCGTATCTGAAGAGAGTACAACGTCAACTAATATGAAACGGAGAAAGTGTTATGGTTAAGTATGGTGAGGTTTGGTGAGCTTAATAACCTATGCGCTACATCAACTTTAGTGTTTAGACCTTTAAGGTGGGAAATGGGATACACTTTGGAGGGGGCAGGTTTTTTCAGGCAATAGTTAAATATTTTAATTTTGACTCATCTTTGATTATGTAGTTCTTAGGTAGATGTTAGGTCCATTGAAGAAATCAATGATCAGTAATAAACTAATTAAACTAATCGTTATAAATATAAGTAGTATTATATCCGGCAATTATTTGTGGTGGAACTATATGTCAGAAATGTTAATTAAACATACTTATCTTATGAATTTTAAAATAATAAGTACTCTGTATAATAACTGACATGGTGAATAAAATACTCAAATAAAATACAAAAAATAAGTACTCAGCTAAAAAATTAATTTAACAAAGACAAAGAAGAAATCTATGGTAAAAAAAAATTATGTGCAATAGTATATAGATGCTTCAAAAGTCATATTTATGAGTAATATGACTAACAAAAGACATATCCAAGACATGGGATTATATTACGCGTAAATTTATTGAGATATGCTAGTACAAAGTAAATAATAAAATGGTGTATAATTACCTTTATGACATGTTCTATACTAACAAAACATATATTTGAGTACTTAGCTATAATTAACAAGGATAGGAATTCTATTCAATTCATTATGTACAGAGTACCTGTATAAAATTACTACTAGATTTATATATATGATCTATAAGCAAAAATTGAGAAATACTCGTATAACCTTTTATATAATGACATAATGTTGCGACTAATAAAAAACGGAAAAAGTAGGCACGCATTTTAATGACAGTAGGCTACGAAGTATAACTGACGAGGATAGCTCATCCACAAACACAAGTCACACAAAATAACCCAACAGAAAGTGTAGCAAATTAAATAGTTTACCTGTTCATAGATATCTTGGTAAGAATGACCAGGGTTTGGATCCACAAAAACAGACCCATCTCCGAATTTGATATGACCCGAGTTGGGATCCGAAGTGTTTAACGGGTTAGACTCCTGACCCGTTAAACCGTCGATTTCCGGGTTGAGAGATTTCATCCATCCTAGCATGTGATCAAAGGATCTATTCTCCATAACCAATAAAACCACTGTTTTTATTGGATATTCATTCTCATTATTATCCGCCATTTTTGTTTACAAAGAAAATATTTTGGTAACAGTATAATATAATAAACTGTATTAGCTTGAAGAAGAGAAAAATGAAGGTGTTATCAGCTAAAGATGCTGCTAGGAATAAGTATATACGAGGATGGATGTATTTATAAGCTAAAGTTTGAAGAGAATATTTATATAGTATAAAGCTTATTAATATGTCTTTTTTTTTTCTTTTTTTTCTTTTTTTCCTTATAGACGGGTCATCTTAGTTGTTAGGCTTACGTATTATTATAGCCATTGAATTTGTTACAACCTTAATTCGTGTTAAGTTATGTGGATAATGGACATGAAGTATATTATAAATTTATAATTAAACATTGTTTATTATGTACTATTAATTAATTCCCATATTTAAAACCAAGTAATAGTAATTGATAATCTATAACTAAACGACACATGTAATTATTTTGCTATCATTTTAAATAAAATAAATCGGTGCCTAAAAATAAATTTACTAATTTAAAGATGATGAGCTAATTAATTGTGAATTTTATATGATATGAATATATGATGATGGAAAATTGTAGTCTTGTAGACTTTAGTACATGTAAATACGTAATTAACTACTTGTATGCAATAAGCATGTAGCAAAATGGTCGTGAGATAAATTTGTCTGCAGTTGGTCATTTTAAAGTTTGGTATCTTTAACTCTTGAACGTGTGAGATAGTGGGGATTGGGGAACATGGCCATTCGCATGGACAAAGCACAAAGGTCAAGCGGTCAACTATTAATCAAGACACATTAAGGTCGGTCTAATTTTTTATTGAATTTTTTTTTTCGAAAAAAGTATTGTATGAGTTCGGACTCACAGCAAGATGGATATTAATTATAAGACCTTTTACATAGGAGAGTAACACATTTGAAATGTGAGTGTTTTTGAATAAAGAAATCCATACTTTTTGACCTATTAGGCCATTATGAAGTATAGTACTAGGTAATAATGGGCATTTAATTATGGTGTTTTTGTAATAGTTAATCTTATGACAGCTCATTTCAGATTAGCTTGCTCCAACTAGGTACAATAAGGTGAGTTTAAATTGTAACCACTCCGTATAATTGATTAGTATATAATGAAAAAAAATAATAATAATACGGAGTAATAAATAAATAAAAAATAAAAAAGCTCAAATAATATGACAAAATGACAACCTTGTATAAAATGCTTTAATTCATTAGTTCAAACCAATTATCTCCTCAATCCTCACTCACTTCCAAAAATAAGATTTGATTCCAAAACCTAATTAGATAACTTCAATAATACTACAATCACTACTCGTATTACATATTGAATGAGCCAAAACAACAATCTTCATATATAAGCTTGTTTGAAAGTACGATATTTTGAATACATTAATTAATTATAAGGATAAATGTGACAATTATTTGAGGACGATGGCAGTCATGGCACGGTACAAGTCGTTTACATGGTGTGAAATATCCTCTTAAAAAATGGACGTGTAAATAATACCTAGCACGAGTGCATGACTAAATTTGTTATTTTTCCTTAGCAGCAGACCCACAAGGGGCGGAGGCTTGAAAGAGCTTAATAATGTCACATGAAGAAATAGTAAGACAATGACTAATTACCTACTAATACTAAGAATTTTCTAAGACCCTATTGATTGAATAAGCTTGAATAGTTTTTGTAATTTTCCTACCAAATCTAAACCTTCCCCGATATTTAACTGCCCTTTATGATCTTGATAATAATCTTCACGTGTAGAAATAAAGAATATCACATTGGCAATCTATCAATAATATAACATTATGATTTTGACTTACATATGAAAATCGGAATGAATTTAAGTGTTAATAGTTGTTATATTCGATGTATAGGCTTTAATAATATGGGATACATCTAATAAAAGATTGGTGTGTAATAATTAACTCCATATTGTCTCTTAAAATTAATTATTTCATTTGACTTTAACATTCTCCAAAACATATTTTAAAACGTAATTCCGCTGTTTTCTTTTAAATGCAACACATCTTTTTAACATGTTTTTTAGGGGTACGGTTGATTAGAGTAGGTGTATAAATTATCTTGATTAATTTGTTTGTTTACAGTGTTAGTATTAATAGGGACTAGGGAGTTAATGTGCGTCACTATTTTGTAACACTTGACTACGCATATAATTGACAGATTCCATAACAAATGAAAATAAGGGCTTGATTAATGGCCCATATTTAACCTCACTTCATGGGCCTAAATATGCATGACTATTTTCTTGGGCTGGGAAATTGGGTGTACCAATCATAGTAACACTTGACTACGCGACATATTCCATAACAAAAGAGGTTAGTTTGTCCATAGATAAACAATGAGAAAATAAAAGTAAGAATTAAAAAAAAGGACATGGAGGAGGTAGCAAAAATGCAAAATAAGAACAAAGACAACACCCTTTATCTATCAAACTCATCATATATTGCCAAATTTGCCAACTCAATTTCAATTATTAGCAATAATAATAGAGGGAAAATTGATCAACAAATTTCAAGATAATTCATTAAACAGGGATAAAATCCCCGCTTCTAAAATGCTAGCCATTCATCCAGACTAAAAGCCAATGATCAAATCTTCTTTCTACATTGAAGCATCCAAAGAATAACATGGTATACATGTATCAATATACCTCTACATGCCACTGCTGGTTCTTCTTCAGCTGAGAAAGCTTTTCGTCCCAGCTCTCCCCCCTCTCTTCCGCAACTCTCTTTAGGGTATCTTGGATTCCGGGCATCATTCCTTTCAGCCCACAGAAATATATATGAGCTCCATTGTCAAGTAGCTTAAAGATTTCATCACTGTATTCTTCAATCTTATCCTGAACATACATCTTTCCACCCTTCTTGTTTTTATGTTCTCGGCTAAGAGCTGTGTCATACCGGAAATTATCTGGGTGATCTTTTAGATATTTGGTAAATTCATCGTCATATAGAAGACTGTCGGTGTTGGCCACCCCAAGGAAAAGCCAAGCTAGGCCTTTGAACTTGTACGTGGGGACATCCTCCATGAACATGCGTCGAAGGTAGCCTCTGTAAGGAGCCACCCCAGTTCCTGTAGCAATCATTATGTGGGTGGCATTTGGGTCCTCAGGTAAAAGCATAACCTTGCCCGAAGGACCTGCAAAAATAGCATGGGTGACATTAATAGCAGAAACAATTATAACAATGGGTGGTCTTACAATAAAAAATCCCATCTTTCTAGTAGTAGGAGCATTAGTAGGTTGAAGACTATCATTTTGACGGTTAGCTGATTACTGGCATCTGATAACGAGTACTGTAAGCTTGAGTGACAAAAACTGCCCCAAACCAAGAATAGATATAGACCTGAAAACTTGGCTTTCAAATACATTTTTTATGACCTGAATTTGACATTTGGGAAATGAATTGTGAAAATGGTTCTAGAACTGAAGCTTAATTGACAAAACTCAGCCTATTGAAAGGTAAAAACATCTTGCACCAGACAAGATTAGAGAATTTTTATCCAAATTTGAGACAATGGAGAAAAAAAAAAAAAAAAAAAAAAAAAACAGGAGCACCTTGAACAGCATGAAACTAGAGATTGCAAACAGACATAAGAACTCCTTTAGGACATATACAGGTATTTACATCATTTACCCAAGAACACTGCTTTGGTAGGAAAGTGAATTTTTCTGAGAATTATGTTCCCTTCTAGAATTGTAAAGATAACACTAAGTATAAGTTTTTCTGAATCACTTCAACAGATTGATTCTTACTTGCACAATAAAAGGCAAGAATATGCAATAAGTTGACACCTTTTGACAATATCTATAGACACTACATGGCAACAAATCAACAGGCTAAGTTTACACCTTCCACAAAATTAGATGCAACTTACCAGTTATCTGGACCTTGTCTCCAGGCTTGGAATCGCAAAGGAAATTGCTGCATACGCCCATCTTAGAAGGGTCCTCTTTACCTGTCTCGGGATCATAATAGACTGCTCGACGAACACATAAAGTTGCAGTTTTCCCATCAAAATGGTCTCCATACCTCGTAGAAGCAATGGAATAGAGTCGCACATTATGAGGTTTTCCAGGTTTCTTGGGGTTCTCACCCTGTTCAATGAATTAGGACTTCAGTTAGCTCATGTGCTCAAACCATAGAGATGATCAAATGATTAGAAATGACCAATTAATAGAAAAAATTTAAAGCCACACAGGCTTGAGGCTACAAGTTTGATAAACAAGAAACCCTCAAGAGAGCATCTACAAGACTACAATAACAAACCTATACAATTCCCACCATCAGCAGGGTTAAGTTTCTCAGGTTCAAATCTGTGAATAACCACCTATCCGTCTATCCCACATTCCAACCCCATACATCCCCCACCCAATTAAAAAAAAAAAAAACTGTTCACATGTCCAATGAATCAAACATAGACAAGTGAGCAAATAAGAATGAGCAGCAGGAAATGGAATGGCATACCGGGGGAATAACACCATAGCTCTGCCCTTCCCAGTAGGGAACATTGCCACCATGATCGATCACAATGTGGCATGTTTCCCCAGGAGCCTTAGGACCAACAACCCTCTCAACAGAAACAATGGTTCCTGTATAGGGCTCCTTGGCCTTGTACACATGCATAGGAGGTTCTTTAACATCTTCAAGAGCTAGAGGTGAAACCGCAACTTTAGGTGTGGTAGTTTGTTGCACAGACATGCATACTACTGACTGTTTTCTCAGTCTTAAGTTGTTTGACTTCAGGTCCAATGCATAGCCAGGAGCCCATGATTTACTGCCAAAGCTTACACTGTATGTCTGCATAAATGAGAATATGTAAGAGCTTGTGAGCTTATGACATTAAATAGCAGTAATTTGGCAACTAAATTGAAAAGAAATAAGCTTGCAGCATGTAATTCCATTTACTAGTCATAAGTGGTACAGAAACAAGAAGGAAGCAAACACAAAAAGAGAAAATGCCCATATGATTATCATCTACATTGTGCTATATCGTTAAGCATACCAACACATCAACTCACTATACGTCTATACCCCCACTCGTTCATGACTCTCACTAAAGCAAACTTCATCCTCAAAGTACATTGACAACATCTTATGTCACTAGTTTCAGCCATTTTATGCATGATTAGTAGTACATTGCTATGAAAACAACAGAGAACGACACAATGTGAAAGACAAAATGAATACGACCACAAACGAGAAAACTGATCATTAATTGTCAATCTAAGCCTTGATTGAATTGATAAGAGAAACGTTTGGGAAACAAAAAGGCTAATCTACAGTTATAACAACCAAAATACTAAAATGCATCCAAATCATGCAAGTTATAGACCTTAATTGCAAAGTTGAATACACACATTCAACCATTTCCCCCAAAAAGAAATGTATCACAGATTAGTCATATGTAGCATACTTCGTACAAGATAAATCATATCACAACTACGGAGTGTAATACTCCCTCTGTCCGGATTTAGTTGTTAAGAGTACATTAATAATTCAAATTACACCAATAATGTGACAATCAATTTCGGACGAGGGGATTCAACAAATAAATATTCCCATAATTCAATAATACTTCATGCAGCAGAAAATCAAATACGCTTAAACAAACTCCTCATTATCAATGACAAATAACACAAAGCACAGTACAAGCAAAGCCATCAAACTAACAATCAATTTATTGAGTAAAAAATTAAATAATAAGCTGATAAAGTACCTTAAAAGTAGATCCTTTCACAGATGATTCATTTGTAACTGGGACAGCAACAGAAACCTAAATACAACATAAATTATACACAAAAAAGATTATTACATGTTTATCGGATCTTAATCAAGCTAATTAACAGTATAATTTTTGGTTTAGTAAAAACACCCATCGCCAAATTATCTCAAATCAACTAAAATTCCCATTAAATGTCAACATTTATACATCAAAGTACAAGAAAATTGCAATTGAAAAGGAAAGTCCAGAAACATACAAAAGAAAAGGGATTTGACTTTTGTAGGGACCCAAAAAAAATTCAAAATAAGCAAAAACATCTGAAATTCGATCTAAATAATTACAAAGATACATTATTTTGCCAAATTAAAACAAACCCATCACTAGAAACTGATTCAAAAAACACCCCATCAAAAAAAAATTGAATTTTTTTAAAACCCCACCAAAAATATCTTGCATTTCAGCACAAATATATTAAAATTAGGGGATAATAATGAATTATAAGAAAATTAGATAAAAGGGTTTAATGTGACTGACCTTGGCAATGGCGGAATGAGCCATGATTGAGCAGAGAAATGTTAGGAGAGAGAAAATGAGATGATCGAAGGTAAGAGTGTAAGAGAGAGAAGAAGAAAAGAGGAGGTTTTAACGATGAAAGTGACTGAACCTTTGGCAATTGCAAGGGACAGTTTGGCTGGCGCCTGGCGGCAGCAGATTCGCAAGAGTCTAAATCACTGTGAAAGTGTACATTAAAATAATTGGGAAAATGTTAGATTACAAAATTAGTGACTAAATATGGCGATTAATGGACTAATTAGGCAACTAGCAAGCTTAAGGCTGTCTGCAAAGGCCAACCAAAGGTGCCGTCTTATGTTTTGCTTTCTATTTTCATGGTTCATTCCCCCTTAACCCATGCCCCATGAAATGTATTATTGTGATTAATCATTTGTAATTTCTATTACACAATCGGTGTGTTATGACATAACTGGTTCTAAGTTTCTAACTTCTAAGGGCATGTTTGGAATTGTAAAGCATTATTGTCAATTGTCATCTTTGGCGACATTTTAGGGCATGTTCTATTCAGCTTAAGTTCAGCTCCAATCAGTTCAGTTCAGTTTAATTTCTAATTTATTTCTCTCATAAACAATTTATTTCAATTCAATTCTGTTTCTAATTTCCTTCTTACATAAACAATTCAGTTCAGTTCAGCTCCAATCAGTTAAGTTCAGCTCAATTTAGTAAATTAGAATAACCCCTTATATTATGAGGTTAGTGTCGAAATGGTAAATTTTGTGTCTACTTTTTTTTTTTTTGAAAACTACTTAATTTATATACACCCGTGTGCACAATATACCAATGAGCATTTTGTTAATATTTTGATGATTGTTTTTCATTTAATCTGAAAAGTAAAAACTAACTTTCAGTTAGTTGGGTACACGATATACCCGAGTGTGTATAAAATATTTTACTCAAGTCATTGCATATTTGCATGTATTATGAGATTAAGGTATAATTATTACTTATTTTTCTTGACAAAAAATAAAATATGATAAACAAAACTAGACCTCAAAACAAAACCATTGTCTAGAGTGTTTTATAATTTTGTGCATCATTGGTAACATTATTATTATTATTATTATTATTATTATTATTATTATTATTATAAGGTAAGGAGTAGGACCTTGACCGAACCTCAACATTGGTAACATTACTTATGTACCTACAACTCTAGACGTATACTCGTATAAACATACAATGTAACGAGAAAACAATCTATTGGACTATATCCTCTTACAATGTCAACAGTTAGCCAATACTCGTATCATCTAATTTATTGAATAACTTGTCAATGTTTCTCGTCAAAAAAAATAAATAAATAAATAAATAAATAAATAGATAAAAATAAATAAATAAATAAATAAAAATTATGCAATTTGGAACATAGTTCGTAATTTATAGGGTGACTCCACATTGTGAGATATTTGGATTGTTGGGCCTGACAACAATGAAGTAAAAGCTTAAGAAGGCTAAACTAAAAACTAATCAAAGACAAAGGTGGCCCACTTCCTATGACATTTCCGATGATCCAGCCCTAAGGGCCCAGATTGCTGCCCTTATTCTATTTTGTTGACAAATCAAATAAAACATATGAATAGATTTTTTTTTTTTGTACAATTTCATATGAAATTTTAAATTTTCATCTTTGTCTATAAGTAAAAATGGGGGGAAAAAAAATATTAGGTGACTTTTTACCACAAATTGAAATGGGAAAGTCCATTGAATTAATAAGGACGGGGTAACAAGATGAAAGGTTTGTTGGAAATGATCATAAGAGGACATTTTGTATACTAGTAGTTGTAATCTTCGCAATTAGACGGGAAGTTGATTAGTTGAAGATGAAATAAATCATGTTATTAAATTCATTCTTTCATACTTCAATTTGTATATACTAAGTATTACAACAAAATGTGATATGAGTAGCTTAAAAAATAAATAAAAAAAAAAAGTATCTCATTGTACTTTTTAAAAAACAAATCCAAACAATAAGATTTCTACAATTGAATTACTACATTGTACTTCAATTATTAATATAATGATTATTATATTAAAACAACAATAATAATAATAATTAATAAATATATATTTTCCATGATATAAAAATAAAAAATAAATAAAAAAACATTGTCAATTCGTACATTTAGCCTTTAGCAAAAAAAGTCGTACAACTCCGGCGCCTTATTGTTGTTGTCTGCGGTCTAGTACAAGAAAGGTGGCAGATCGACTTGTATTAGGAGCCAATTTAACTTAGCATTTTATCAAACTTCAATTAATCAAATAATAATGCCACTATTACAAAATAATAATGTATGTCCATTATAGCTTGTAATTATCTCTTTTATGACCACCTTAAGTATGGTCTTAATAGCATCCTTGTAACTCTCCTTTGTCATTAGTCCACATTAACCCTCTCATGAATGGACTCTTCATTGTCCATATAAGTTATAATGTTCACATCTTGTATATATATAGATGGTCATGAAATGGATGAAGATAGACAATACAATTCCCATCTACATCTCTCTCTAATCTTCTCCCTTTTCCCCTTATTTTATAATACGTTATCAGCACCATACTGTAAACGAAACTATTACATTGATCACTCCGTAAGTATTCTAGCCTAGAAAAAGTCCAAAGTTTATGATTATATGCGGCCATTTTCATAGAAATTTTCACCTTCTCCTTATATGCCTTCGAATTATGTTAGTTTATGCTTATTAGTTTATGATTATTAGATATCAATATATCATGATGATGTTAATTTTGCTTCTGACTTTTCCTGCATACTCTATATTGTTAGTTTATGATTATATCCGCATATGTTAGTTTATGTTAGTTTATGCACAATTTTGTTTCTGCATGTAATATAAAAAATTAATTTGTCTCGTACCATTTTAGTACCATTTTAGTTTGATGACTATTTTGCTTAGGCTACTAATTTGTCTCGTAAAATATGTTAAGAAGCAAAATTAATATAACTCATGATATCCTTTTCATACGTGATTAAATCATTAACAGTATTATTATTGTTTTTATGTAGTATATGTTTATTGTATGTTGTTTAATCTTGTATTGTTATTTTGTATAGTGAAAATGTCGAACCTTGCCAAGCTGGAATTTGTGGCCCTTGATATTACCGGAAAGAATTATCTATCATGGGTGTTAGATGCTGAAATACACCTAGATGCTAAAGGCCTTGGTGAAACCATTAAGGAGGCTAATGAGGCAACACCTCAAGATAAGGCTAAAGCCATGATTTTCCTTTGCCATCACCTCCATGAAGGGCTCGAAAATGAATATTTAACTGTGAAAGACCCACAAATCCTTTGGAGTAATCTAAAGGAAAGGTATGACCACCAAAAAACAGTGATACTCCCTAGAGCTCGTTATGATTGGTTGAATTTGAGATTGCAAGATTTTAAATCTGATAGTGAATATAACTCAGCTATGTTTAAAATAACTTCTCAATTGAAATTATGTGGAGAAAATATTACTGATGCAGAAATGCTTGAAAAGACATACTCCACTTTCCACGCTAATAATATTGTCCTGCAGACACAATATAGAGAAAAAGGTTTTAAAAAATATTCTGAATTAATATCTTGTCTTCTTGTGGCTGAGCAAAATAACGAGCTGTTAATGAAAAATCATGAATCACGTCCTACTGGCTCTACTCCATTCCCTGAAGCGAATGTGACAACCCATAACGGGAAAGAAACTAAAAACAGAGACCATTCCAACAGTAGTGGTCGAGGTAGAGGTCGTGGTCGCAGTCGTGGCCAATGGCGTGGTCGCGGTCGTGGGCGTGGTTTTAGTGGATATGGTAGAGGTCGTGGAGGTCATTACACAAATTCTCATTCCCACCAGAAGTGGGAACGTAGGGATGATAAAGAGAAAACTGAGACCAATATATGTTACCGTTGTGGAGGAAAAGGCCATTGGTCTCGGGTTTGTAGAACTACAAAGCATCTTGTTGAACTTTATCAAGAATCATTGAAGAAAGGAAAGAAAGTTGAGGCAAACCTTGTTCTTGAAGAATGTGAAGGTGATTTTGATTTTGGCAGTGCAAATCATTTCGATGTTGCTAATTTCCTTACTTCCCCGGAAGGGAATAATTTTGATTTTGGCAGTACAACTCATTTAGAAGTTGGTGATTTCTTCAATGCTTCGAAAGGGAATAATTAAATTTATATTATTTTATGTCAACTTTAAGTATTAGACTTTATCTAGTTATTTACTTATGTTATTTTCTATGATTGTAATACGGACTTTATATGCTTTATGAATTTATGAACTATTTGGGTGTTTTTATTGAATTATTTATTTTATCATCTTTATTTTTATGCTTAATATTTTTACATATATTTTATTTCATGAAGAATATGGATATTACTCAAGTTCAGTTTGCTATAAATGGTGAAGAATTGTGTCTTGCTGACAGTGCAACTACTCATACAATACTTAGAAATAAAAAATATTTCTCTACATTAATAATGAAAAGGATTAATGTGAGTACCATATCGGGTAGTACAAATATTATTGAGGGCTCCGGAAGAGCCACTATAAAATTGCCTTGGGGAACTGAAATTAAAATAATTGATGCTTTATACTCCCCATTGTCTCAAAGAAATTTATTAAGTTTTAAGGATATTCGCAACAATGGTTATCATATTGAGACAATCAATGAAGAAAATAACGAATTCCTTCAAATCACAAATATAACTCCTTCATTCTTTCATACTTCAATTTGTATATACTACGTATAACAACAAAATGTGATATATATGAGTAGCTTAAAAAATAAATAAATAAAAAAAAAATATCTCATTGTACTTTTTTTAAAAACAAATCCAAATAATAAGGGTTCGTTTGGCATTACTGTGGTTTTCTGTTTTTTGGTTTTTTGTTTTTTAAAGTATATGATATATGCCCCATAATGAATCAATTTTTTTTTGAACTTATTAAAATCATGATAATTTTGAAAACTGACAACAGAAAAGTGGAAACACCTTTTTCTTGTTTCCTGTTTTTGGTTTTCAAAAAAACAGGAAACTGAAAACCAAAACTGATGCCAAACAAGCCCTAAGATTTCTACAATTGAATTACTGCATTGTACTTCAATTATTAATATAATGATTATTATATTAAAACAATAATAATAATAATTAATAAATATATATATATTTTCCATGATATAAAAATAAAAAAAAATAAAAAAACATTGTCAATTCGTACATTTAGCCTTTAGCAAAAAAAGTCGTACAACTCCGGCGCCTTATTGTTGTTGTCTGCGGTCTAGTACAAGAAAGGTGGCAGATCGACTTGTATTAGGAGCCAATTTAACTTAGCATTTTATCAAACTTCAATTAATCAAATAATAATGCCACTTCTTTTTATATTGTTTTTATTTATCGTCTCGAGATTAGATCTAATCTCCCATTTTGAAATACCAAAACTCCCAAATAATCACTTTCATGTAGCTTCTGATACACATACAATCATTGTATGTGGTTCCTATATACAATACCATTAGAAATTTGACACATCATAAAAAAGGGAAGAAAACTATGAGTCAAATATAAATTGAATTCAAATAGAACTTGGATCCATAATTTTAACTAATAAAAAATGACAAATTGTGGTTGTACGTAGGGACCACATACAACAATTGTATGTGTAGCCTTTACCGAAATGAAAGTTATAACTAATGTACCTATACGAGTAGTAATTAATTAGCATCATATTGAAGGATCGTAAAACGGTAAAAGTTTTATCTTTTTTTTTTTTTTTTTTTTTTTTTTTTTTTTTTTTTTTGGCACAAAGCAAACGTATAAAATAAATAAATAAATAATAAATAAATCAAACTAACTCATATTTATAACCCTTTATAATAGATGGTTAGCCCATAAGATGGGGTTTATGTGTACTCGTATTATTTTTAATTTGTGAAGACTAATGTCTCATGTTAAATACAAAGTACTCCGTAATAATAATATTACATCACTTTTCATCACCACGAACTCAATATGAAATTTATAGTGATCAATAATAAAAAAAAAAAATTACAAGCAAAATTAAATTTTGAGAATGGAAATGCATTGCATGAAAATTTCTTTACATGTAATCCAATTATATTATTATAAAAAAACATCATCAGTATTATTATATTATAATCGGTTCTTTTTCGGTTCAGTTTTTAACTGGTTCGGTTCTTTTTCGGTTCAGTTTATAACTGGTTCGGTTCTTCGATTGTTTAACCACTTTAACGTTATTCATATCGGTTCCATTTCAAATTTACTAAATTATAGTTGAATCTGAATTAAAACATAGCCTAATAGTATATTCATGTCACTAGCACACTCCCATCTTTATTTCATTATTACTTACAGAATCAATATAATCATATGCTTAATAGTCTCTGTGAATTAATTTTATTTATTACGCCTTCAGCCAAGCCTTGGTACTTAATATTACAAGCTTTTTGTTCATTTGGTTTCATCACCTCAAATGTATACATGACTAGAGGCAGTAGTGTTGCTAATAGTTTGAGGCAGGGCTTGAGCCTGCTTGTTTTGCTCCTGTTTGTGAACACTGATTATCCTTAAGACCTTAATGAATGATTTGCCTTGCTATTTTAAAAAAAAAATTCTAAGATTTCTAATATTTAATCCATTTAATTATATCCCCGTCAAAAAAAAAAAAAAAAAGTCCATTTAATTATATAAAAAAGTTTGTAAACGGTTCGATTTAAAAGCGGTTTGGTTCATAAATGGTTCGGTTTATAACCAGTTCGGTTTTTAAATGGTTCGGTGCAAACGGGTAGCAGTTTGCTAACGGTTCGGTGTAAGCGGTTTTTTTGCCAGTTTAAACGGTTTTGGGTTGGAACCGGTTTCGGGTTAGATACGGTTCAATTCTTTTTCGGTTCGGTTTTCTTTCAGTTTGGTTTATATTCGGTTCGGTTTGTTAACGGGTTCGGTTCTTATACGATTTAACATTATTCGGGCCGATTCAATTCGGTTTCGGGTTTACTAAAATACGGTTCGGGTCGGTTTTCGGTTTCAAAAAAATCGGTTTTTAATCGGTTCGGTTCTCATTTGGGTCGG
Source organism: Chenopodium album (assembly GCF_948465745.1). Classification (NCBI taxonomy): domain Eukaryota; kingdom Viridiplantae; phylum Streptophyta; class Magnoliopsida; order Caryophyllales; family Amaranthaceae; genus Chenopodium; species Chenopodium album. Next base: position 71,529,982 of record NC_137840.1, read on the forward strand.
TCGGTTTCGGGCAGTTAAACGGTTTCGGTTTGAAATTTGACAGCACTATGTACGGCATATCAAATGTGTCTTAACGTTATTTAATTTAGAACTTATGTTTATTCTTCCCTTAATTGTTTGAGACTTTTCATCATTAATACAACCTTTTGGAATAATTTACAGGATTAGCAACTCTAAAAATAGTATTAGTAAACATCTAATATACTTTCATTGTATTACATCCAAATGTATGTCTATTTTCTCCTTGTGATAATTGATTATGCTACGTTTTCAACCCTAGACACGCTAGTTAATGTCAGCCATAATTGGAATTTAAATTTGGATCAATTTCAAGTTTTCCTTAATCTTCTCTGAATATCTTTTTCATTCTTCCTACTATCAAAGTTGGTAAAGAGAAGGTGGCGTTCAGTTAAGGAAATGTAGATGAGAATGTTGCAATTATTAACTCCTTGAATTGATATGTCAAGTAGCATATTTAATTTCTTATTCTCGAAAGTGAGATTGAAGGAATTATTTATGTGACATCAAAACAAATAATAACTCGTTCTTGATCGACTTATTTATCATAGGTCGAAATTTGTAAACATGACCGATTTAATTTACTAATTACACTTGTGTCAAATGAATTTTCTCGAGGTTACATCAATTAATTGATTGTCACAAGTTAAATACTTAAAATCTTCATAATTAACAATTTCTATATATAGTATATACCATACATCCAAAAATTACTTGAAAAAACAAATTCAAAGTGTGTAGTTGAAATTTGGGACAATCAACTCATAATTGAATTTATAAAAGTTATCTAAACCATTTTGTGCGAATTAGGATGGGTCCATAACCATATTGATCGACGAGACAAGTTTTCAACTTTTAGTCCCAACAATTTATTTAGGGAGAAGTAACTCGATAATCATGGTTATTATCTCGCATCTTTTACAATGTGGGACAACTCGAAAAATTTACTCCATAGTAAAAAGTATAAAAATATTTACAAATATAAACATGAAATCGAATCTTAGCTTGTTTATACCATCATACTTTGAACTTTTGAAATTTGTTATGACTATGCATTACCACTTTAGCAGGCCAAGATCATTAGATCAACAACTGACTGAAAAGAAGTTACTTATAACATTGTGATATGGGGCTGAAGAAACAATATCAAGATGGAAATTTTTATCTTCTTGTCATGTAGTGTATGGAATAAAAAGTAAAGTTGAAAATCTTATTATGGAGATTCAAAGACGTAAATCACTAATTAAAGTTTGAAAGAGGCACTTTAATTTAATTTATCAAACTTTGATCACCAACCCAAATACCTTCTTTTTTTTTGGGGATTTTTATACCTTCATTCTTGAGTCATTAGATTAAATTAAATATTTTACTTTGAACATAATAGTGTTTACTTTAAATTTAAAAGATAAAAAGTGTACTTCTTCTAGCTCCTTATATAAGCTATTGTTATTCTCTAAAAATAGGGGGTGTTAAATACCGCCATCTAAAATTATCAAAACCGCCAACATTTAGTGTGAATGGACAATCATGTCCTTAGTACTTCACTACTATCTTCCCTCTCGCCATCAATCACTAACACCTTGACACCACCACCCTAATTGACGACTAACACCACCACCACCCCCACCACACTGACCGGCGACGATCACCACCGCACTAGCGACCCACCACCTTCCCTCTTTTTTTTTATTTTTTTTTTTATTTATAAATTTCAGATTTTCAGGCAATCGCGGTAACCAAAGCCCAAAATCAATTACCGTGTATGGTAAACGGAGCCCAAAATCGGTTACCGTGCATGGTAACCGGTTTTGGGCTCCGGTTACCATAGAATCGATTAAGGTGCACGTTAACCGGAGCCAAAACCGGCTACCGTGCGTGGTAACCGGTTTTGGGCTCCGGTTACCACGGTTGCCTAAAATAAAAAAAAAACACCACCTTCACGCTGACCGGGGAAGGTGGTGGTTTGTCATAGAGGGGGGTGTGGTGGGTCGTCGGTTAAAAGGGGTTGTGATCACCGGTTGGAAGGGGTTGTGGGTTGCCGGAAGGATGAAGGGATGGTGAGGTAGTAAGAGTGTGAATGGACAGGTATGATTGTCCATTCACACCAAATGTTGGCGGTGGTGATCATTTTTGCTGACGGTGTTTAGCAATCCACTAAAAATACTTTTTTTTTTTTTTGACATCCTTATTACATACTTGTACAAAATATAGGATTAATATTGCGATTTTTTCTGTTCTAAATTTTGAACTATGCTAGTCGTATTTTGTTTATTAATGAAATGTCAACTTTCGACTTTTTTAAAGAAGATGACAAGTAATTAAATGTAATGGTAGATTGCTAGTCACATAAGCATAAATGACGAGAGTTAACTAAGGGCATGTTCTATTCAGCTTATTTTCAATTCAGTTCAGTTTAGCTCCAATAGGTTCAGTTCAGTTCAATTTTTAATTTTCTTCTTTCGTAAAATATTCAGTTTAATTCAGTACAGTCAATCACAATAGGCCCTAATTGTATAAAAAAAAAACAGGACTCCGCCTATACTAGGCACAAAGACCCCTCTTTTTATTAGCCTTTAATGGTTTAATTAGATAGACAAAGACTACTTGATTAATTTTGGTCACACGATACCAAAATGAAGGTTTAGGCTAATTGCAAACTATTTACATTTCATATTTATTTTATTTTATTGAAGGGATTGATATTTTATGCATCTATTATTGACTATTAACTTAATTAAGTAATGTCAAGTCACCCATGAAAATTAGAACATGACACAAACACGTTTGATACCAACTCTTGTTATTTTATACACTAACTGATACGTAGTATTATAGGCCAACTAAATAATTGTCCATAAAACTGATACAAACCGTTTGTCAAAACTACAAAAAGCAAAGTATACAAGAAAAGAAAAGATAAAGAAAGAAAGTAGACTCAAATAAACTCTACCCAATTATGACAATGACTGCCCTTCAAGGCTTCAAGCCATACACATCATATTCATATCCTCATACTGTCGTACATACTCAAATGTCTACGGTACACTCAACTATAAGTAATCTATTATAATATCTCCGAATACATAATCTACTTATACCGGGTTTTGTATTGTATCATCGAACATAATTTATTAATTTCAAATCCTCTAAAATTTCTCACCATAAATAATCTGTACGTAAATGAAGGTATAACATGAAAGGATGTAAAATTACATACAACAATGATATAATTTTATATTTCAAATCATTGTCAATATTTAATTTAAATGGAATCAAATGGAGTCTATGGAGATAGTGAGTAATTCATCTTGTGACTTTTTCAAAAGCAAAAGTTCTTTTGAATTTTACAATCTACTTGTACTTGGAAATGAGGATCCCTTAAATTCCTTCCTACTTTACTAGACTTGTATTGTTGTATATGTATATATATGTACATGGACTAATTAACTTATTATAGACCCCGATTCAATAGTGGAAAAAAAACTAGAATGTGAGAAGACGTAAAATTACATTTCAATGTAGTTGGAATGTAATTTTACACCTCAAACTAACATAAATCATACACGAGGATATAAATTTCACTAACAGTGTGTTCTATTCACCTAATTATCTTAACTTATCTTATCTTGTGTAAATTTATTTAAACCTATTTGGTTATTAAAACTTACTTTAGTTGTAATTTGCACTTAGATAGACTTATAACTTATTTTTTCTAAACTTAGGGCTTAATCTCTTCAACTTATTTTCAATTCAGCTCCAATAAGTTCAATTCAGTTCATAATTCCTTCTCTCATAAAATATTCAGTTCAATTCAGTTTCAATAAATTCAATTCAGCTCGGCTCAGTTCAGTTCAATTCAATTCAATCAATCAGATCAGACCCTTATTACACATAAAATGAGTAAAAAAAATAAGTTAAACCGAACAAACTATATATGACATCGTATAAACACCCCTAGGCTACCAACATATACATACACTTATAAAAGTTATAATGAATGATACACTCATGTGCTCATACACATACCACTCCATCCCCAATTCTCCACTAATCAACATCATAATTAATCAAAAGAATATAATACACAAAAAAATTTCATCCCCCTTTTCCCCATTTCTACTTTCCCTTTTCTTTCTCTCTCCTCTCTCCTCTCTCCCCCACCCAACTTCCCTCCAAATTACACCCACCACCATTTCCAATGAACTAAACTCCCTTCAAACCTTCATCATTACCCCATCAATGGCTTCCCCCATCTCAATTGGAGCTCCACAACCATGGCCCTCAACCTCCAAAACCTACAATTTCTGCTCTCAAGGTTGCTCCCTCAACTGCCCCCAATTATGCATCTTCCCCCCACCTCCTCCCCTCCTCCTCAACCCCAACATCATCTCCTCCGACGACTCCGACGATTCCTCCTCTTCTCGCATCTCCCCATTAATGGCCGCTCTCATCGCCGTCCTCGCCGCCGCCTTCCTCCTCCTCTTCTACTTCACCGTCATCTCCAAGCTCTGCCGCCGCTCTCGCAACCGTCGCAGAATCAACCGATTCCTCGACTCCGAAACCTCCGACCCTCTCTCAAGAGTGGACTCGCTGATCCACGACCCGACCCGACCCAACTCCTCCGCCTCTGGTCTCGACGATGCGTTTATCCGTCAGATCACGGTGTTCAAGTATCGGAGAGAGGATAACTTAGTTGATGGCACTGAATGCGCTGTTTGTCTAACTGAGTTCAATGAGAATGAGAATCTTCGGTTGATGCCTAATTGTGAGCATGCCTTTCATTTGCCTTGTATTGATACTTGGCTTAAGACTCACTCTAATTGCCCGCTCTGTCGGTCTACAATGAACATAGGTCCACCCCTTCGATGCTCCTCGGGTTCGAATCCTCCTCCTCCCAACCCCAACCCCAGCTCCAACACCAGCACGGGTGGTGTCAACGGGGCTGGTGTTGCGGCGTTGCGGGTTGAGAGGAGGAGTAACGATGCCGTTTTGATGATCCGGGAGTTGGAAGGGAGGGTTCAAGTTTTGGAGACTACGCAAGGTGATGAGGTAGATACAAAATTAGAAATTAATGATGATATTATTACTATTAATAATAATACAGGTAATAATAATGATAATTCAAGATGAATACAGTTACCACGAAAAAAGGTAGATTTTTATTTTATTTTTTTTAATTTTGTATATTGATATGATTATTATTATTATTATTATTATTGCCTTATTGGTGATTAGATTTATGAACTCATATCATAAACTTATGAGTTGAGTTAAATATAGAGTTTGTTTGTTGTAAATTTTGCTACAAATGAAGGCGAATTTGAAGGATTTGTTCTTGAATCTTCATCTTGGTTTCGTTTATATTTAATTAGGGTGTTTCTATATTTGATTACACTATCAATGTGACTATTGCTATATGTTTATGATTTACATTTTGAATTTGTGATTGCTGATTATATTCGGGTTTAGTCCAATTGACATGTTGCTAGTTCGAATTACACTATAACGTGACCTATTCACTCTAAACGAAGGTGATAGTCTGGTCTTTATAGTTAGCATTGTGATTGTGAAATGGAAGCATCTAAATTATGAGAGTTGGTTGGATTATTATTGATATTAATTAGAAAATAATGTAAATGGGGGTGAGATTTAATGATTGGAATGCTTAAATTACTGCTTAAAAAGTCAAAATAAGTCACATGGATAGTTGGGGAGGTTGTTGCAAAATAATTTTTCATAGATGATGATATACTTACATACATTTGTCCATAGTTTAATGGTGTTTACTTCCTTTTGTAAGCTTCTTTCTCTCTTTTCTTTATTAAAGAAAGAATTAGGTGCTCTTACTTTATCATTTACTTTTGTTTGTACTGAGAATCCATTAGTTGATCTTAATTTGATACTATAAAACTTGTGTCTCGCAACCAGCCGCGACCTAGCTGTGAGAGCGGCACTCTACCAACTGAGCTATATCCCTCCGAACCAAGTGGAGCTAGTTAGATACTCGGTTCTTGAGGCTCTAGTGTTAAGTCGGATGAAGGAGGTTACATTTGTCACTTTTGTGATGATAGAAATACAAGTATTGTTCTTGTTAGAGTTAGACCCTAGATCTTTGATTGTCTTAATATCCATAATCTAGCTAGATGTAAGAAATGCACTTTCAAAAAAGAAATACATTAAGAGTATTGTTATTTTACCTTTCAAGAAGTTTTAGAAACGAGCACAAAATCAACTTGACTCTCAACATGTTGCTAGCCATAGGCATTAACGGAAAGTAGTAAGTTTTATTTCACTCTGATAAGTTGTACCAAAGATTCTATAGAAATATTGTCGTATGTGAATGCTAACTAATTTAATCGAAAAAAAGTCTTAGTGTCGTAAAAGTAGTGATGAAGCCCTATGAATCTATGATCAAAACAGAAACCGACTTCCCAACTTGTAAATAGCATTGACAAATGACAATAACAAGAACAATGAAAACCAAAAAAACCCTCCATTGAAAATCCACTTGTAATATGTAGGGTTAAATTCCCACTAATATCGATCAAGTTTTGGTGTTACTGAAATTTGTGTACATTCTTTACGAAGAAGATATAATTCGTACACCGACATGAATTGTTTTTGCTGCTGAAATCCGACATATTTTCAGTGCACAGGACACAGAAAGAGAAATGCACGTGCAATACAAAATTGGGTGAAAATAATAAAATGGAGCATATAAGGTTAATTCGTGACTGAATATGGAATTTGGTTGGTGAGCAACTGAGCATTGGGCAGGAATTTTGGACTTGGGTGTGAAATTTTGGTTTCAAGAATCTTGTTTGTTTGATAATAGATGAATTTATATTGATTACTACTTCGTTAAATGTTTGCACATGACATTTAACATAAGTAGAATACAAAAATGCGTTATCATGTAAGAAATTACATAAACATATCAATTAATCAATATACTCCCTCCATTACATATTACTCGCAACAAAGGAATATTTTATGTATAACAAATAATACCCTTTTGTTGCGAGTAAAATGTAACGGAGGGAGTATATATATATTAAAACTCAATGGCAAGGATTGTAATCTTGCCACGTGTCGCCAATCTCGCCACGTGTTGTCATGTCACTTATTATTAATAATTATACATCAATGTTTTCTCATAAAAATTTAACATTTATTAGCATTAATATTTGAACCCATAACCTCATATTCATAAAATTTAACTTTAACTAACCACCGCTCCAATGACATCTTATGATGATAAAATTGTATTAAAAACAATGAACCGGGGCATCGCCCGCGCCAAAAACTAGTTAATATATTATAATGAAAATCATAGGAAAGATTGAAAGAATAATAAAAATTTAAATTTAACCCCATAGGAAAAATGACGACATAAGATATCAAAATTAAACATCGCTTTCTTTTTTTTTTTTTTTTCCTCTCAAATATGTACGGGATAGTATAAATGTGGTTTTAATGATACAGAACATTAATCTACAAATGTAAATTCAATATGATTATTCCTTTTTTTTTTCTCTAAAATAATTGGACAAAATAGTAAATAATAAATGCAAAATTTTGACTAGAGTTACATAAAAATACAAGCATTCACATGAAATACCAATTTTTGATGCACAAACTGCTGTAATTGGCTCTTGATTTGTATATTTTCAAATTTGTGACTTATTATAATGGTCCTTTCCCTTTTCTTCGATCATCGCGAGCCTACAATAATGTAAATAATTTTAGAAAATATATAATTATATACAGCGAAAACTATGTTGAAATTAAATTAAATAAATACTACTTCAAAATTAAAAATTACTGGTACAGAAATCTAAAAGCTGCAAGCTAGTACATTTGGAAGTTTATTTTTAAGAAAAGCAAGCAAGCCAGCAAATCCTAGTGATCTGTCATTATTCACATAATCTTTCTATCCTAATATTTAATTTTGTTAGTTATACTAATTAATTTATAACATTAAAGTGATAGAGAAGTAGTAATCATGGTTTGAAAAGTGATTCAGTGAGTTATTTCCAGCAACAGATAAGAAAAGGAAAAGCTACTTTCTGTCTATATTCTGTTCTATTCTTTATACAGAACAATCACACAGGATGACAGGAGTCAGGATAGAAGTTCACTAGCACATTTCCAATATAGCTTTTCCTATAGGGTATTTAGGACAGCATAGTCAAGTACGTATGTCGAAAACTCAACATTTCGACATGGGTACAGGTTCGTTATAGTCACTTGACACTTCATTTTGGATTAGGATTCTCCAAGGCTCTAATAAAGCGACTAATCTGTACTGGCGGAACCTAAGTAGTCAGCACTGAAATTACTATGTTGGGAAACCAACCTCATAAACTAACATTCTCATAAACTAACCTCATAAACGACACTACTAATTTGTGTTTACTGGAGTATACTGAAAAGAAAAGAAAAAAAATAATATTAATTTAGGCTTTACAGAATTATGAAGGGGAAAGCTTGCTAGTGATTTAGAGAATAAATTTCTCCTGAATTTCCTCAAGTTTCAATAATAATTTTAGGTACATCAAAGCTATGTGAAGATAACAAAGCAGCAAACATAAACAAAACACCGAATTAGCAGTGCAGCAAATTGACACATCAATTCTACATCATCCTCGTAAATGAAAGAAAAAAAAGATTACCTTGTTCTGGAACATTCTTATAGTCAACACAAGAGTGTCACGCATTCTGTAGGAAATCAGAAATTTATAAATGAAATCAGACTATGTAAATTTTTTAGGAAATCACACATTCTTATACAAGTAACTTCTGTTTCGCAGTAAAACGCATACTGCTTAACGAGATGTTTCAGACTGTAAAATTTTTAGGAAGGATAGAGAGAAGCAGAGGACATTCTGCACCTCAGTTGTGAACTCTATAATCACAAGTTCATGATTTTTATAAAAGCAATTACTCCCTCTCCCTGGAATCAAGAGCCTCGTGACTAGCATACTATTATAGGAATTTAGAGCACGTTATCATTAGTAATGATTTATAATTGGATTTCCTAACTTGTCATTACTTTGAGAAATAGGTAGAAATAACACTCATCCAATTAAGATTAACAGAGATAGCTAGTATGATAAGATTCACACCCAGTTGACACGTCTCAATTTGCCATTTTGGTCCACTATGGCTTTAAAGACAATCTTATTATGAGGAACAAACATTAAAACCAAATTAACGGCATGCAAATTGCAAATAAGATAGGTAACTCAGATATTCTGACATCAATTAAGAAAATCAAACTTCAAGAATTTTATATTACCTAATATCATTGTATGTGCTTAAAGGGTGTGAAGTTACATCCGAACATGTTAAAACAAACTGTGTTGACAATCCACCAGGAATCTTGATCTGCAGGAGCAACAACAGTGAAGTTATACATAGAGTTACATATAAGAACAAAGACAAAACCATAAAAACCATAACTTATAGCAGCAAGGTAGTCAGAATATATAGGTACTGGTAAGTTAAATTTTTTTAGCATACAGTAACATCACAAGTCTAGGTAGGAATTTCAGCTCCAATTAGCTCATGAACCCAGGAGGCTATAACGCTGCAAAAGATGTGAATTTGGAAAGGTCCTTGAAGGAGCATGAAGATTTCTGGAAGAAAATATGAACTGATAAGTCATCCTATGGTACTGTAATTTCTTTTGGAGGGTTGCTCATGATGTAATGGGAGTTGGCTATGGTACTGGTCTAATGGATACTAATTGTTCAAGATGTAAGCAACATGAAACTTTGGACAAATGCTACTTTAATGTGAATACTGAAAGACAACCCAATAAACTCGTAATACAGCTAAATGGGCCAAAGAGATCTTTACCAAGGTGGAGCTTGTTTAACTTGAGACTTTGAGAGGTACAGTTCAGAAAAGTAATGCCTGGAATTTAGGAAACAAACATGGTGACGTTCACCTCAATGTTTGAAAGGGCTATGGATTACTAAAGGAAAACATAACTGAGCACTGAAAGGCTAAGGTAAAACAAGTCATAAAACCCAATAATGAACATTGATATTCTGGCCAGTTAAAATCACTTTTGGCATGGCATGCAAGACTTTTGGTAATGATTTGTGTTCATACCTCACGCAAGAAATGACTCAAAGGTACAGCATAAACATTCTCAAGAGCAGGAAGTTGGGGAGGCTGCTCTTGAGTGAGTAGCTTAGGGAAGAATCAGTGTTGTTAGAGAGTTAGACTGTTAGACTCAAAGGAAGGTACAGCTGAGATAGTTTCTTTCGTAAATCATTTATTGTATAAACGCAATCTAAATCCCTACCTAAATAAATAAAGAATGAAAAATCTCCAGAGTGCTAGAGCCCCCAGACTACAGATATGTTCTGTCCTAAATTTGTGCTGGTCTCAAGAGAGAACAGCAAGGGGCAAGAAAATTAAAATGTTGCAGCTATAATTCACAAGTTGGACACAGCCACACAGGTAAATGCAAAAATTGGTAACAAGTCATATACAATGACTGGATTGCAGATACACAGCTTTTAGTTTGACGTGAACCGCAAGCTCATCTGCCTATCTAGCCTTGTAAACAACAGGAGTTCTCTTTTCTTAGGAGGAGGTCTATGAAAAAGGCACTCATCCAACATACCGATAAGTTATCTGAGAATTCATCAGCAATTTGAAGAGCTCCTGTTTTATTGATCTTCACTTGAAAACCTGAGCGCCGTAAAATAAAAGTTGCTGGTTCCCAGTGATTAAATGAATCCAACTGCTTGACAAGCAATACAAAAATATGTATCACTTCACAGTCTATAAGCCTTATAAATGTTACTCTGTATAATACAAAATGAATTGGTATGATATGATTTAGAAGGCATAGACAATGTATTTAAAGTAATTTCGTTTCCTTTATTGTATACATTGGGTATATTAATATATTAAAATGGCTAAATCACCTCAGATCCTATTTAAAAGCAACCCAAATAGAAGCCACCCCTTACCTAAATGGTCACTTGAACAAATTACCTCATGTCCAATAAAACTTAACCAACCCTGATTTTTCAAAATTTTCTCTATCGTAGTTATTTGGTTTTCCAGCAAAAATAATCAATCTCTACAAATATATGAATGTTCTGCACAGAAGCCTTTATTTAAAATAAGAAGAAAAAGAAAAATGGAATTCAAATCACTCGTGTCTTCCAAATTTCACCAATGCAACGGAAAAAGTGAAACAAGAATTTTACAGGGACTTTCATATGAGTATTTTCCTTCCCTTCCAATACTTATGTATAGTTTCAATCCAAACAAGGAACAGTTATATAATTTTATCAGCAATTATAAAGCCTGAGAAATCAACCCTCAAATCAGGTCAGCTATCCCTAGGGACCAAGATATCTAACATTTCATTCTCTTTCCCCTTGTTTAAAGCTTTAAGGTGGCTGGCAATCTAGTCTAAAGTCAATATCTCATAAAATGGATTATGCAAAGATCTTAAAACAAGAGGCAATGTTCTTGGGTCGTGAAAAGAGAATTAAGGTGAAAGATAGTCATTTTCTGGTATGAATTTTCCTTTCACTTACTTATTTCGAAGTTAGGGTAGTTAACTGTTCACCAATGATTGTTTGAATGATGTCAACTTTGATCAGAAGCATGCAAAGAAAATAAATACTGTCACTAGTAAACTTACCAGAACTAATACACCGAAATCAGCTTGGCCTTTATTAATATACGAGTCAATCTCTGCCTGCATATCTGGGTCTAGTGAAAGAAAAAAAATATTCAAGAACTGACCAACAATGCTTATTAGGAACTAGATAAACAAAGGGATTTAGTGAAAATAGACATACCACATGTTATCTTATTCTGGTCTTTGGCAAAGCGTCTTACTAATTCACCCTGATTATTGTAACAAAAGAAATTAGCTACATTTCCGATTTGTCAAACATGTGATTACAAAAAAAGTATTACATTGGTATCTTTTATTTATTTTGGCACATAGGGGCTTAGGGAGCCCTGAATGAGCACTGATGTTGATGGGATTCTTGGGTAACAACCACCCCCAAGACTTTAACTAAGTTGGCTTCACCATATTGGTTTCATGTTTTACGGTTTTACCCAATAAAGGAAAGTTGATATATACCAATGAAAAACAATGTAGAATAATATCATCCCTCTGGTCTAAATTATAAGTCGCGTTGGCAATCTATTTTGACCCAAATGCAGGTCATCTATAATATCAATGACATAATGTAAAAAATATAGTCTTGCACTACCGGTCATTTATCAAATTAATCATTTAAAATTTCAATACTTCATATTATATGCCACTTCATAAGACAAATAAAGCTTTTAACAAATTCAACCAATTTCATGATGTGTAAAAATTTCTAAGAGCTACTTAAAACTCTGGATCAGTGTGAGTAGCAAAGTGCTCTCAATCAAGTGTAAGACATCAAATTGAAATAATATTAAGGTCCAAAACATCATCTGGGACAGATGTTCTAATGTATCAGGTGGAAAGGTAAGATCAATGACACATACAATGGGATATTGGCCATGCAAATTAACTTCTTAAATGCGCATAATATATAAGAGTAATTTTTCATATGGAAGACAACCATAGTCCATAGTATTTGCATCGCATCACTTATCTTTTCTTCAGTTGAAAGCTACATGCCATCAACTCAGAGCAACTACTGCGGATATAAACCTCTATAGATGAAAAATCTTATAGTTTTGCAAATGATTAATTCTCATTTAATCAGACACATACAATGACAATCAGAATAACGTATGGAGGCAACCCACATGAATTCTGTCTTACATCCTGATCATACCTACAGCCCTACTCGGCTCAGGCTTGTTTTGCTTCAACTTTCAAGAACATTTTTACTTCAACTGAGAGTTATATGCAGTAGAAAACTCATCAAATTGATAACTCAAGAGCGTACCTGACGACCATTCTCATCCATTGGGATGCACTCAACAGCAATACACTTGTCAACATCATCAGCTGTAACTACATACTCTGGATTGGTAGCACCTGAATAATGGACATAGGTTGATCAAACTGCAGCATAAACTGTCACATGACAAAACATATTGATGTAATCTACCTGCACAGGATTATATAATCATGAGTCCAGCTTGAGGCAAATAGCATAGAAGTATGGATGTACACCATTTACCTTCAATGTAGTGTCTAGTTCCATCTTGGAGATGACGAACCCACTGTTATTCGAACGAGAGAAAAGATAAAAAATTGATCAATACTGAAAGAAGTAATAATATCCAACATGGCAATAGGAAGAACTTGTTCTATTTTACCTGAAACATGCAAAGTGAAGTGCCTCGTACAGGATAGCCACACCCAAGAAGCTTGGCTCCCAATTTAGCTTCACCAATTATTTGGAAACCTTCTATTCCAGGACCCTCATCTAAAGAAAATTAGTGTGAAAATTTACAAATAGTCAGACTCATTGCGTAAATCCATGAAGTTAGGAAAATTAACACGAACATCTTTCATCAATTTATAGCACACAAGTGAGCAAGTGTGTGACCCATTATTCCAACACCATATCGTTTTTTATAAAAAGATTTTTTTGATAAAACATGATATTAAGAAGCAGAAAGGATAATGGATTCTAAAAATAAAATGGATCAGTCAGAGATATCACACTTTTCCAACAATGGAAGGATTTTTTTTTTTTTTTTTTTTTTGGGGGGGGGGGAATCAGAATGGGGAAAAGAGAAGAGATTAATAAAGAAAAAATTACTTCAACCAAGAAAGACAAATACAGTGACTAGAGATTGCCAGCCAGTGACTTGTAAAAAACCTTGAAGCCTACTTTAGTTTCTAAACATTATATATTGAAACACATGATACATCCTCTTTCACCATACCTATAAGAGCCAATAGTGAAAACAGATTCAACACATACGAAGTACCATTATTGGTTATTCTGCAAAGACTATAAGTTGAACAATCAGAAAATAGGTCAATCAAAGAAGTCAAAGGTCACACTGCATATATACCCAGACCTCCAAAGACACCACCCTTGGCAATATCCATTTTGGCTGGTATGCAGTCATCACCATTATTATTTTATCAAAATGCTATAACAAGGAATTGGGGTTAACGGCCCGTCCACATTTATTGATTGATTTAATTTTAACAGAAAAGGTATACTTCAGCACCAACACACGGTTTTATAATCACAATGAGTAGCAACTAAGTTGCTATAACCAAGTTGCTATTTTACACATTAAGCACAAAAAATAAAACTCACTTGTTAAGGAAGAAGCAAAGAGCAAAATTATTTTGGTAAGGGCTTTCTAATTATGTATCTATTAAAGAATGGAAATGCATCTCACCATAGATTAGCGAGTGCCCAGTCTGCTCATCAGGCCACGCCCTATTGGTTGCTGGTAAATATTCTTCAGCTCGACTTGATAGAGATGATTCTTCTTTCTACGTGAACAAATAAGGAAATATTAAAATTGAATTGGAAAATTACATTTGAAACAATCAAGATGCATATCTCAGCAACACTGTGGTGAGAAAAATACTAAATGAGCCCACAAGCCCCAAAAGGAAAGCCTTTATCACTTTGGTAACAATTCTAATATTTTTGTTAGCTAGTCATAACTTAAACCTAAATGGTATGAGCAGGATATTGCAAACTCCCTCACCTAGGAAAATGTTCACAAGTCCTCCCTAGGCAAGGTAGATTACTAGAGACATATGCCAATTGCCAACCAAATCATTGGCATCAGCCTCCAGGCCATGAACCACTATTTCACGGGATCAAGAGTCACAGAGGCTACATAATAGGCTCCAATAGGGACCGCATACTACAAAAGCAATTGTTACTAATATCTAGATAGAAAATTGAGGCAAACCCGAATGCTCCCATAAAGAGGTCTACTTAATACCAAAAGGAGAAGGCCTAGTTACAACAGTCCATCCTTTATAAGTTAGTCAGAAAATCACCATACAATGCAGCACACACCTGTGAGTTAGAACATTACCATTTGTTGGTAAGGAGACCCAACATGTAAATTGCTAGGTTGAGAACCGATCTCATAATATGGATCCTGAGTGAGATTCCTCAATTCCCTTGTTTTTTCCTACAACAATAAGAGAAATTTGTTTTAAACTTTAGTCCCTGTTATAAATAGTCTAAAAGCTAATATTGTGAACATAATTGATGGAAACTGAATTCTGAAAATTTCCCCTGATAATTTGCCAAACAGTAATAAACATTAGCAGGAGAAATAATAAAATATTTTTAATTGGGCATGCTCTTGGAGTATGAAGAATTAAGTCGGGAAAAAAATCATGGCTGGGGGTTAATATTGTTGGGGAATTTGTGTATGAACAAGGGTCTCAAAACAGCAAACAATTAAACCGGAAAACTTCGAGGCGTGAACGGAATCACTTTCCCAAAAGTATAATTCCGACCCTAAACTACAACCGGGTTTTCACGGAAATTTACTTAGGAGATACAACGAAGAAACAATTGCAATCACAAGTAGGATGATTACAAAACAATGTAAGTAAGCCTTTGGATTTATGATGATGATAAAATGATGCAAAGAGGTTTCAAGAAAAATTAGTTTCTGATTTTTCTCAAGTTAATATCAACATATGTTCCAAGAACATATATATATTAAAGCCTAATCTCCTCCAAAAGCCACGAAAATAACTGATTTCTCCAAGCAAAACTGACGAAACCGTCAGTTTCAACTTCCTCTCTGAAACGCGCCCGATCGGGCCCGCTCCCGCCCGATCGGGCGGAAATTGACGTCAAATCCAGGCGTCTTCTCGCGCCCGATCGGGCGGTGGTGGCCCGATCGGGCGGCTGCCCCAAATTCCAGAAGTCCATTCTCGCGCCCGATCGGGCGGCGAAGATTACAAATTCTAGACTACCCTCGCGCCCGATCGGGCGTGCACCACCACGATCGGGAGTCTGACCGGGCGATGAACAGGGGCAGCAAACCAGAGTTTTGAGTTGTTCTTTATCAACCTTTAATCAAGGTTAATTGCTTTAATATTCTTTGCTAATTAAATTACAACACCATAACCTAAGTAATTCAATTAGTTACTTGAAATTTGTCTCCAATTCTCAAAATTATTCAACAATCCTCCCCCATTTTGAGAATTAAACTAGACACATTGCAAAACATCATCATCACAAAACAATCTTATGCATAAATGAAAGTGTACATAGACTTGAACTCCCACTTAGTGGAATATACAATTCAAGAATCCGTATCGATTTGGTATCGTAAAACGTTTGAACCAAAAGCAACACATTTGGAAACTCGAAGATATTACACACACAAGATTAATTACTTAAATACATATTAACTTGACACTATAAGCCATGTGTCCATATCTATTCATAAGTACTTCAAAGCTACACCCTAAATAGCTTCTTGAAGCGGCAAAACCTCGTACTTATATAGGTAGAGTTCCAACATGCTCCTGTGACAAAGCACTTTTATCAGGAATTCTATTAAGTTTAAAACAACCTCTTTCCATCACAGAAAAAACCGGAACTTTACCTTGGATGAATAAACAAGTTCCCAATCAACAATTAAGAGAATTAATCTCATTGAACTTAAGACCCAACGTCTTATTGGGCGTTAAGTTGAGATTCTCCTAATTGTGATTATTTAGGGTTCCAATCCTAAACCGATTGCCATCCTACTGTTAACATCTCTAGCCAATGCCTTTGTAAAACAGTCGGCGAGATTTAAATCCGTTCGAACATAATCAATAGTGATCACACTATCCTTGATAAGTCCTTGGATGTAACTGTGCCGTACTCCAATGTGTCTTGACCTACCATTATAAACTTGGCTATAAGCCCTTGCCAAGGTAGCATTATTATCACAATGTATCACTATTGGTGATATCGGTTTTGGCAACAAAGGAATCTCAAACATGAGATCCTTCGACCATTCGGCTTCTTTACCGGCCGAATGCAAAGCAATGAACTCCGATGTCATTGTGGAGTCCGCAATGCAAGTTTGTTCCTTTGAAGCCCATGAAATGGCACCTCCCCCATACCGGAAAACCCATCCACTTGTGGAGGAATGATCTTTGTTAGAGATCCAACTTGCATCCGAATACCCTTCTACAAGAAGGATATCCACTATAGGACAAACCAAATTCCTTGGTTTTCTTCAAGTACTTCAACAAGCGTCGAACCGCTTGCCAATGTTGCATACTAGGCTTGCTAGTGTACGTGCTCAGTTGACCAACTGCATAAGCAATATCAGGTCTAGTACTTGTCATGGCATACATCAAACAACCTATTACTTTAGCATATTCAAGTTGTGAAACCGCATAACCTTCATTAGGTATCAACTTTATGCTAGGATCCATAGGTGTTGAATAAAGAGAAGTAGTGTCTTCACTCACATTGAATTTCTTGAGCACTTTCTCAATGTAATGAGATTGTGACAAGATCAACTTTCCTTTTTCCCTCTTTATTCTTATGCCCAAGATGACATCCGCTTCCCCCATGTCCTTCATGGAAAACTTTGAACTAAGGAATGACTTTGTCTTTTCAACTTGTGACAAATCAGTTCCGAAGATCAACATGTCATCTACATATAGACAAATTATGACACCTTGACCGTTGTCATCAAATTTGCTATAAATACACTTGTCTGAATTGTTCAACTTAAAACCATTAGACAACACAACCTCATCAAATTTTTGATGCCATTGCTTAGGTGCTTGCTTTAGCCCATATAAAGATTTAATCAACTTGCAAACCTTTCCTTCCTGACCTTCCACAACAAACCCTTCCGGTTGTCGCATGTAAACTTCTTCTTCTAGATCTCCATTCAAGAACGCTGTCTTGACATCCATTTGATGGATCACAAGATTGTGGGTAGCCGCAAGTGCTATCAACATACTTATAGTTGAGATTCTAGCAACAGGTGCATATGTATCGAAATAATCGATACCAGGTTTTTGTGTAAAACCTTGTGCCACTAACCGGGCTTTGAACTTTTCAACCGTTCCATCAATCCTCAATTTCTTTTTGAAGATCCATTTGCACCCAATTGGTTTACATTTTGGTGGTAAAGTAGCTAAAACCCAAGTATTGTTTCCCATGATGGATTCCATCTCATCATTAATAGCTTCCTTCCAAAATGGAGCATCACGAGACCTCATAGCCTCATCATAGGTCAAAGGATCATCTTCTACATTAAATATGTATGGAAATTGTGTTGAAACAGATTCCCTTGATCCTTCAACTAAGTACACATGAAAGTCCGGGCCAAAAGATTTTTCTTTCCTTGCCCTCTTACTTCTCCTAGGTTGTGATGATGGTGTAGATGCCTCCTCTAAATGAGTTTGGTCATCCACCTCTTGATCAATGTCAATTTGATCAAGACTTTGAGCATCGGTATTTGGAGTTATGTCCTTTGGTCTAGGAATTGAAGAAAAACGATTTTCATCAAACAATGCATCCCTTGACTCAATGGTGGTGTGAACCGACCAAAAGTCATTTTGTTCTATTACATAGAACCTATGGGATTTTCTATGATCCGCATATCCTATAAAAATGCATTCAACTCCTCTTTCACCTAACTTTTTACGTTTAGGTTCTGGCACTTTTACAATTGCCCTACAACCCCAAACTTTGAGATGACTCAAGTTTGGTTTTCTTTTATACCAAAGCTCATATGGGGTTACATCTTTCCCTTTCATGGGAACACGATTTAACACGTAACAAGCCGTTAAAACGGCTTCACCCCAAAAACCATCACTTAAACCTGAATATGACAACATAGAATTTACCATTTCTTCTAGTGTCCTATTCTTCCTTTCCGCTACACCATTTTGTTGTGGTGTATATGCTGCGGTAGTTTCATGTACTAAACCTAAAGATTGGAAATAACTTGGATCATAGTATTCACCTCCTTTATCAGTTCTTAACTTTTTAATCTTTTCATTAGTTTGCAACTCTACTTCATTTTTGTAAATTTTAAATTTATCAAGGGCTTCATCCTTAGTGAATAACAAATAAATGTAACAAAACCTTGAATAATCATCGATAAAAGTTACCAAAAATTTCTTATTCCCTAAAGAAGGTGTGTTATGAAAATCACACAAATCACTATGCACTAAATCAAGCAATGAATTATTTTTCTCAACAACTTGAGGAAATGGTTTCCTTGTGATTTTGGTTAACATGCATGTTCTACACTTCTCTATTCTTGGATCAAACATAGGTATCATATCATGCTTTGACATAAAATATAACTTTTTATAATTAACATGACCAAGTCGCAAATGCCATAGAGAAGAATTATCATTAACAACATACACAACATCATTCAAAGTATTTGAAATACTTAATTTAAACATACCATTACACAAATAACCAAGTCCTACAAATTGACCTCCTTTAGACAAAATAAATTTATCTGACTCAAACACCATCTTAAAACCTAATCGATTCAAGACCGCACCGGATACAAGATTCCTCCTAAGTTCGGGAGAATACAACACATCCCTTAAAATAAGAGATTTTCCCGAACTAAAGACTAGCTCCACTTGTCCTTTGCCAAGCACCTTAGATGTAGAATCATTGCCCATATAGAGAATTTCTCCATCATCAACCTCCAAGAAGGTCTTGAACAATGACCTATCCTTGCACACATGCCTCGATGCTCCCGAATCGATATACCACGAACAATCAGCCTTGTTTGTCTTGGGATTGGCTAGCATTGCCATTCCCATCTTGAGCCTTCTTTTTGCTCATCTTTTTCTTCCAGATTGTGCAATCTTTCTTGAAGTGACCAGGTTTTCCACAAAACCAACAAGCACGTGACTTTGAACCATCACCGCTTAACTTAGGCTTCTTGCCTTTATTTTTGTTTGAGTCATTACCCCTTTTCCTCACATTTTGTTTGGCATCCTCCACTACATTTACCGTAGTAGAACTAGGATTTCCATCCTTATTTCCCTCTTGCAAACGGATTTCTTCCTCAATCCGGATGTGAGAAGCCAAACTCTCAAGGTTAACATCATCCTTCCTATGCTTTAAACCACTTTTAAAGTCTTTCCAAGAAAAAGGTAACTTGTCTATTATAGATGACACTACAAAAGTCTCATCAAGAACTATGTTATGCTGTCTAAGACTTCCTAAAATTCTTTGTATCTCATGAAACTGCTCCATAACAGGCCTACTATCAATAATTTTATAATTATTAAATTTACTAACAAGAAACTTTTTGCTAGAAGCATATTCAGCCATATATTTAGCCTCTAAATCATCCCATAGAGACTTAGCAGAATCAATAAATTGATAGATATCAAAGAGTTCATCAGACTTGTTGCGTTTCCTCACTTCATCCATTGTTTCCTCCTCCTTTTCCTCAGGTTTTGGAGTAGCAAGAACATAAGCCACTCCAACTGTAGTCAAGAAGAAATGCATCTTCCTTTGCCACCTTCGGAAATCAACACCTTCGAACTTGTCCAACTTTTGAATGTTGGCCATCAATTCCTTAACATTTGCCATCTTTGTAGATTATACTTTTGGATTGTTGGGGAATTTGTGTATGAACAAGGGTCTCAAAACAGCAAACAATTAAACCGGAAAACTTCGAGGCGTGAACGGAATCACTTTCCCAAAAGTATAATTCCGACCCTAAACTACAACCGGGTTTTCACGGAAATTTACTTAGGAGATACAACGAAGAAACAATTGCAATCACAAGTAGGATGATTACAAAACAATGTAAGTAAGCCTTTGGATTTATGATGATGATAAAATGATGCAAAGAGGTTTCAAGAAAAATTAGTTTCTGATTTTTCTCAAGTTAATATCAACATATGTTCCAAGAACATATATATATTAAAGCCTAATCTCCTCCAAAAGCCACGAAAATAACTGATTTCTCCAAGCAAAACTGACGAAACCGTCAGTTTCAACTTCCTCTCTGACACGCGCCCGATCGGGCCCGCTCCCGCCCGATCGGGCGAAAATTGACGTCAAATCCAGAAGTCTTCTCGCGCCCGATCGGGCGGCAACTGCCCGATCGGGCGGCGAAGATTACAAATTCTAGACTACCCTCGCGCCCGATCGGGCGTGCACCACCACGATCGGGCGTGGGCGATGAACAGGGGCAGCAAACCAGAGTTTTGAGTTGTTCTTTATCAACCTTTAATCAAGGTTAATTGCTTTAATATTCTTTGCTTATTAAATTACAACACCATAACCTAAGTAATTCAATTAGTTACTTGAAATTTGTCTCCAATTCTCAAAATTATTCAACAAATATGATATGAAAAGAAGAGGAAAAGGCAATATCTTATTCTTATTCAGCAAGGCGATAGGGGGTAAGCGCTTTTTTTGGCCTGGGCGAGGCGATTTTGATTAGGCGCACCAGGCGCCCGAGGCGCACCCAAGGCGCACATGAGGCACACCTGAAGCAAAATTCTGCCAATTTTTTTCAAGTATTTATATAGTGCGCCTCACTTCAATGAGGCGCGCCTTAGGCGCACCAAGGCGCTGCATATCCCTTATTGCCTCAGCGCGCCTTGAGCTTTTTTATACATTGACCCCATTCATGGTGCCTTTGCTCTACCTACATGATATCAGCTTTGTTTGCCAATTACTAAGTATATTATATCCTCAAACCATGTTGGAATTTATTTTTTTCTCCATAAAAAGCACCTCTACTGAAACAAACATGAAAATGCAGCCATGTCTGCATAACTATATTTAAACAAGACATCAGATCTTGCACATAATTTTGGAACTTGCAAAAAATATTATATTTTTTTACATAACAAGGAAAGCTAAACAGAGAATACAGAATTAAAAGAAGCATCAGTGATGCCCAATGAAAGGCTTACCTGTAGTTTCTGGTGCAGTTGATCATACAAGTGCTGCAATTTCATTTCCCAAACAAAAGACACAGAAAAAAGAACAGGGTCAAAAACACAATCAGAGCCTCAGACTTAAACAAATTTAAAACAAACCAAAGTGAATACAAAATCAGATATTAGCAACTAATCTCTCATCAGGTAATCAGACAGAATCTGAGCTCATTTCAGATGATCAGAAACAAGAATCTTGACGTAACGGATGTTGGCTGTTGGATAGACGGTTAGAGAAATATGCCTTTTACCAAAACTGGAGGAATTTATTTTTTCTAGGAGGAAGGGCCTTTGATAACATGACAAGAAACTACCAATTTTTTTCACAACCTTGCAACTTTCCAGAGGTAGGGGGAGATCTGCTGAAAAGGCATTAGTTTTGAGTAAGTGAAGCATTGAACTGAAAAGAAAACTACAAATAATATTTCAATTCAATACAAAAACATTGTCATTTAAATTTCCTTCCAAAGTTTCCTATCTCCTCGTGTTTAAAATCTGCAGTAACTTTAAGCTCCAATCAACCTAACATTGCCGGCTTAGTAGGACTGAAGGTTTTAAGACCAAGTTATCACCACAGCATATAAAACAAATAATAAAGCAAAACTCTTACACCAGCATCAATAGATAAAAAGACAATACTTCCCTTTTTTACAACTATCCAATATCCATACCTTGAGATTCATGCAAATAGAAGAAGCATTTGTGACGCTCGGCCGTGTGCCAAATTCAGCCAATAATCCAAGCAAAGATGTCATGAAATAATATCTCTGCTCTTCTGCATCCTAAAAGAGGAATTTTTTTTAAAAAAAAAATTGGCAAAGAGGACAAAGCACTTGTTTCTAGAGTTAATTTAGCCTATCTTATTCCTCACAATTGTCTGGTACAAGTATTATCACTTAATTATACCATGGGGTTACTTCATGAATATCTTTCTTTTAGAGGGTGGTGGATGAATCAGTTGGGTAAGTAAAGTTGATAAACTAGGAGGGAAAGACTCTCTTTACCTTTAAATCATTGGTTAGTCTTACATTCTCATCAAGGTCAGCTTTTCTGACAGCCAACTCATTTAAGGCTGCAGCTATCGATTCTTTTTGCTTCTCATCCATGGCCTATCATATCAGGTATTGGATGAGCAATCACCATCATTCAAAGCAAAGCAATTTCACAAATACAAGAAAATGACAGGGAATAAGAGTTTTCTAGATAACGGACCATACGCAGATCTGAAAACTTTCGCTCCAAAGCATACTTCTCATTGAGCATCTGCATCTCCTGTCATTTAAAGGAGATACAAGCTCATTCCCATGTAAAAGAGAAGCACCAGAAAACAACAAATTATCGAGTAACCATATTCTTAGCACTACCTTAATATAGGCTTGAGTAATTTTTTCCCTAAGAGAAAAGATCTCATGTTCTTGTGTCCTGGATTGCCCAAAAAGTTCCTGCTCATTGATTTTAAGAAGTGGATTCTATAAGATTAGACAAAAATAGATGGAAAGAATTACATACATAAGTAAAGCTACAAGCAACCAAACCTTATGTTCCTCGGAAGTTTTAAGACTTCCATCTCCTTTCAAATCCCTTGAAGCAGAATTTCCAATGTCATGCCTGGGAAACAAAGAGTATTTATACAAGAGGAGCAAAGACCAAAACACAACAACAACAAGCCTTAGTCCCAAAATGAAATGGGGTAAGCTAAAATGAATTGTCATAAGAAATCATCCGCAAAAAAATGGAGCAAAGAAAGGAAAGTGATAAAACGAAAGTGGGAAAAAAAAAAACGAGAAAAAATACTGAGCAAAAGCTACTGTATAACATGGATGTAAAAATACTAACAGGTTGGATAGGTCTAAAATGAATACCTGATTGAATTTGTTGTACTATTATCAGTAGACATCACACTGGACTTCCCCCAATTCTCAAGCAAGCAACATCCAAATGCTAGAGAGTAGATTATTATTGGTGGTAAGGTACATGCTGCATAATTTCTGTCTGGTCACAATCTATTGCCATACACACAACTCACAGTGAGAAAGGCCCAATCAACATTATTTATCCATAAAAGACCAGCAAAACAGAAGTGAATGAGCTACAAGGAATCATATAATCAGTCCCCAGAACAGCCTACATGATGAAATTGATTTCTCTTAGCAGTTTTGAGTGTCTTCTGGGATAGTTATAGCAACCCATATAGATTTACAATCTGTCACTTTAACCACTTGGCCACCCATTACTTGTAAGAATCTGTTTCTTTGTGCCTCATCCTCTCACCCCAACCCAGCCAACCCTTATCCCCATTAATAGAGGAAACTAAAGTCTGGAGAAGAAACGATTAAGTTCCTACTGAAAGATCAAAATAAAAATCCATTTATGGAGATATTTCCTTAAAAATACATTACTAACAGAAACAACACCAACAATTCAGATATATAGCTAGGGTTTAATATTTGTCATTGCATTGTATTTGAAATCTGAAATAGCTAGGGTCATACACTAATCTAGTATCAATGCAGGTATATATGTGTATTAAAAAGAAGGATAATCCATCTGTGATTTAACACGAAATAACAGTCACTTTTCCAAGTTCTAAATGATTCATCCAGATGGAATGCATAGTCACCAATATATTCCGTTTTAATCACTCATTGAAAAAACTGTTTCTCTTTTTCAAAACCTTTGTATCTATGTATTACTGGGGCCCTTGTATATGTCACACGTGTGAATAATATTCAATGAATTGTTTATAAGGAAGATCACTTTTATAAGAATTGTCCAAAACAGAACCAAGAAGCTTAAAGTTAGGAGGCTCCATATACAACCAAACATATCCAAGTGATACAGTCCAAAAACACCAATCCATCACTCTTTCGCATAAAAAAATAAAGAAAAAGAAAAATTACATATAGTTTTGGATTACAAAGTGTCACTCGGATGTCATTAATTTCTTTTACATTACTTATCTTACATACCTAACTCGTGTTGCACGTTATTGATGACACTTTATACGGAGTGAAAATACATCAACTACAAGAAAGCATCACTGACAACAAGATTATAATTCCTTAATGACCAAATTTCCTAACTAGAATGCCATTCATCAATTGCTACCAACATCCAAGAGCACAATAAATGACATTCTAAAGACCTAAAAACTGAAATACATCAGAATTTAAGTATTTTTTTTCCTCATTGCAACAAAACTTCAGAAATCAATACAGAACTATCTGATTAAATCTTCACATTCGAAATCCGAACCACTTCATCAGTTTCCTACTTTATGGTGGAGTTCTAATCAAATAATCTCTCCACAAACCAATCCCAAATCGGATTTTGACCAAATTTCCCAACAAACCCACATCCATTTACATTAAATTAAGCACAAAAAAATCAAACTTTTCACTGAAAATGAAGAATAGAATCAACAAAGTCCAATATCTATACAAAAAAAAATTACACAAAAATAAAGGGTTTAATCTTTACCTCAATTCAATCTTCCAATAATATATAGAACCTCAAAGGAAGCAATTTTATACTGTTTATCTGTAATTACAACCAATGTATTAAAGAAGAAAATTAAGAGTGAAAAAATATTCAAACAAATTAAGGAGATATAAACCCAGAAATCAAAAAATTGAATGAATATGATTAAAAATTGAAATCAATGAAATGGGGAGTTTCAAGTTTGTGAGTTAGAAAACCTGAATTTGTAATACGGAGTAGAGGAGCGGGTTGAAACCGTTGAATGCTGCTGATCTTTGCTGACTGCTGACTCTCAACACTCAGTTTATCGTTGTTCCAATTGTCAAAGGAGGAGTAGACCAAGAAATATATACGAAGTATATCTAAAGTAGAAAACAAAAGGTGTACTGTATTGTACATTTGTACAATACTACAATTGTACCCAAATGACCCTCGCATGAAGTGCCCTTAGACACCTGCATATACTCTCACTTTTTTTTTTCTTTTTTTTTTTTCTCAAAAAAAGATTTACGAGAAATAAGGTTCGTCTTTTTTCAAGACAATAGTATACATAGTTAAACTTATAAAAAAAATTGTTAATGGAAGGATTGATTTCTTGATGATTGTCGCTGAGATGGCCTCTAAAAAGGCTACATAATTCGCACATTGATCTATATTATACTGAACGAAATTGTTAGATCAAATTCTTAATTTCACCCGTAAACAAACGTATATTCTATTGATATTGAGCTAATTCCTAAATGCAAAATGAAAGCTATTATAAATGAAATATGAAAGCGGTTATGAATGGAAAATTGGTAAGACTTTGCAAATTAGATTTTTTTACTTAGAGCATGATAATTTTAGGTATCATGAGGTAAATAATAAGTTTGGAAGTGGATTACAACTTGTGTCAAGTGCTTGTGCTTCCAAATAAACTAAGTGCAATTGATGACATAACATAAATTTTCATCCCAAAAGATTTGGAAGTTGGCATAATCACGTGACAATCCATGTGTTTGATTGCAACGTGTCATCTTTAGTCATTGTATTTAGAGCAAAATTGACATTATTTGGTTCATCATTGTGCATTTGTGCCTATATATTGAAATGTTCAATGAGCCGAGTTTGGGTCAGATCGTGTTGGCCAATGTATCTCTTAAATAGAGGGTGGGATGAGGGTCCCTTACTTGATCTAACACGTCACCTCCCTTCCCCCCCCCCCCCCAATTTTTAATAATAAACAATTGTTTAATACCCATCTTAAGTATAGATACTTACGACTTAGTAACAATCTGAAATCAAAAGTGATTTTTCATAAAAAGCAAATCGAATATCTCATCCATCCTTTGACCCTTTGATACAAAGGGAGTAACTTTTATATGCTATTAGAAGCAAAACTCCAAACCTGATTAGAGCGGATTAGATTATGTCAATTACACCGACCTATTTACGGAGTAAGCAAATTGGGTCCTCGTGCTTCCAATTAAGATGCTGTGAATTAAGTATTAAGTAGTGATCAGCACATCCAATTAGGGTCGTCACTTTACCAAATTACTGCTACAAACAACAATTATTAACCCCAATTCAAGAATAAAGAATTACCCATTTTCAGGCTTCTTCTTCCCCTGTCTCTCAGACCCTTTTCTGGGTGGTCAATTGAGTCTGAAGAAGAGAGAGAAAGAATTGAATTTTACTCTAAAAATGGCGCAGCATAATAGTGGGATACCCACGATTGAAATCTACTGGTCTTTGGTTGATAAGGCTGATAAGAAATTTGCTAAGATCAGGGACTTGCCCCTTTATGAGCGCAACAGGTACAATTCTTCTTTTCTCTTTTTCTCGATTGCTGAATTCCTGATTTTAGTATTTTATAGAAATGGGTTTTGTGTTTGAATTGGGTTTTTCTTGTTATTTAATGTGTTAATCTGGGAGAATTTGATCATTTGTGTGTTGAATTATAGCATAATTATAATTTGATATTTGTGAATTGTTGGAGTTTTGATTTGGTTAAAGTGGATATTTTGATGATTGGAAGAAAGTAAGAAATGTAGGGTGTTACTGGTTTTCATTTGAGGTTTAACATCAACATTAGCTTGATTGCCTACATGAGGTTTTCGCCTTAGGTGGGTGTGATTGTTGTAACGTTGTGGACTAATGCTCTCTCATGTTGTGATAAGGCGGCTACCATTGATGTGTAGTTACTAGTTGTTGTAAGGCGTCTGCCGGTAAGGGGTAGGGAGCTTAGCCGGCAGTTAGATAAATAGTGTTATGTTTGCTATATTAGAGAGGCTGTTGTCTACATTAGACGCGAGGGCCATAAATTGCACCATGCCTTGAGATGGCACTCGTAAATTAGTAAGCCAATCCCAAATGCTGTTGGCCTCACTTGAAAGAGATTTTTGTCCATGTAGCAAAACTGCAAAACCTATTCCTAGAGACTAGAGTTGCCTCTTAGTCCCTAACATTTTTTTTTTTTTTAATAGAACTTAGTCCCTAACATTCTTTAGGAGAATAAGCCATATTGTGCCTCACAATGCTACTAGCAAATTTGATGCTATGACTTGTGCCAATGAGATCTTCTTAGACCCCTTGGATCTTAGTTGAAGTTGAGGGGAAGCCCTTGGTCTTGGAGGCTCAGTTTGGGCATAGGCTGTTGGGATTGATTTGGGTTAGCAGCTTCATGGGATTGTCTTGGGGCTTAGTCTCTTTTTGGCCTCTTGGAAACATATATTTCTATCAAGTTTCTTTTATCTCACAGCTAAGGATGTTGCCAACAAATATTTTATATTTTAATGCAAGAGTAATTATAGATCAACATGCTCGGCTATATTTCAGGTTTATTGACGTGAAATGTGATAGACAATATATTTCTTCATTATTTTTAATGTACAGGAATGCATCTTTTCTACTAATGTATCCTCTTTCATTGCTCTGGATAATACTTTTCCTCTATCAAAGTTTGTTAGAAGCCTTTAGGGGTTGTTTACAGTCCATTGTCAGCCTCAAAACTGTAATTGCCTTGGCTGGGAAAGACTCATTTTGGACTTTTGGAGGATAACAACTTGTGCTTGTTTGACCTTCCTCACCCTTGTGGAAAATCAGAAAGGGTACTAGAAACCTTTTGGGGTTACCGCTGGGAACATAAATTAGTATATTACACTAAAGTGTGAGATGCTGTAGAAAATTTTTTCTAAAGAGGTTAGAACTTGTACTTACAAAGTCTTCCCTCGACATCCTGGTAGGGCTTGTTACAAAGGTTGATATTTGCAATTATATCATAGTTGTCTTAGATGCTGGACTCACTATGGAGGATTATATGCTGACTGAAAGACGAAGATAGTATCATTTATGAGAAGGGGGGAACAATTGGACACAAGAGACGATTTGATTAAGAAGAAATTTTAAGGAATGAGGGTTTTGTTAGAGATACTATACTTGGATACACCCCTCCTCTGTGGAGTTTGATAACATTTTTGCCAAATGAATAATTACAACAAATATCCAAGAGAGAAAAGAAACAGTTTCTATTATTCCTTATATTCTTGTAATTTGATTTGTTATATATTGAACTGGAATTTGATCTTTATGTAAAATTCAATGTGCTTTATTAAGATGTTTTTCTATTTGTACAATTGAAGGATATTGTGGCTGGTGGCTAGAAATGTTGGTTTAGATTTTAGACTTTTATTTTCCCTTTGTATGGCTGTGTTAGATATTCAGTATTCCTCTCTATCATGTTTGTCCTTTTAAAGCACTAATTGGCAAGGATTAGAACACTAAGCCTACAGCAGGTTGGAGGGGAAAAATTCACAAATTCTGCTATTCTTTGCTAGATCTTACATCTTTTTCTGGCAATTAATCAAAATTTTAAGAATGAGTAAATTTCTGATGAAACTTTATGTAAGAAGAGTGAGGGGCTGAGGGCTATTTGCCTATTTGGACCCTCAGTCATTGGTTTGGTTTTTGATATGCAATAGTATATATAAATAATGCAGGTTTGACACTTATTTTTGCAAAGTATTCAAAGTATATACAGAGTTATGGAAATTTCAACAAGCAAATCGGCAGAAGTTGGTAGATGGTGGGCTAAAGAGATGGGAAATTGGTGAGATTGCATCTCGGATTGGTCAGCTTTATTTTGGACAGTATACACGCACAAGTGACGCAAGCTATTTGTCAGAATCATATGTATTCTACGAAGCTCTACTGACAAGGGAGTATTTTAAGGAGGGCATGTTTCAAGATATTAATCTTGCAAATAAACAATTGAGATTTATTGCAAGATTCATTACAGTATGTCTAGTGCTTAACCGTCGACATATGGTTCATCAGTTGGTTAATCACTTAAAGATTTTGCTTGATGAATGCAAGCGGGCTTTTCAGGTTATTTACTATTAATTTCTTCTGATACTTTATTTCTGTGGTCTTATGCTAATCTTGATAAACATTGATGAAATCGATCTCCTTAGAAAAATGTTTAGCATTGATAGGGAAATTTACAAGGAATAACTGAATATAATAAGCACTTTGTAGAAAACCACCCAGGGAAATTTACAAGGAATAACCGAATAGAATATACACTTTGTAGAAAACCACCCAACAAAATTTTCTTTGTTTTTATTTTATCTTTATATTTGCAAAAAGTTGGTATTTTGAGCATTTTGATTCGTAGTATGAGTTGAAAGTGTGATCCTAGTGGAGTTATGAATGCTCCAGTCATTACTGCTTAAACCATACAGCATACGATGGCATTTTAGGCACTTTAAGTCGCAACTCCTCAAGACAGGAGTCAAAGGGTGTTTGACGTGATTAAAGTAATGGATAAGGTGGTTCTATCCAAAGAAATTGTATTTTATTTCATTTTCTATTATATCATTAAATTTTGATTAAGTGACAAATTAGAGTTTGAAGGACTAGTGGAGTGTTTGGTGAAATGTGGATGCTGTTGGAATGTGGAGTGGTGGGACAGGAAGATAATGCTTTATGTTTCGGTGTTTCCATTGTAAATCTTGTGATAATTTGGAATAGGTCTGTCTTATAGCTCTAACCATGATGCAAATATCACCAGAGGACAGAGTATGAAGCAGAAAGTTTCATGGTGGAGCAGGAAGATTAAAACACAGATCATGTAAATATTGGAAATTTATCTTAAATAATGCTTTCCAAAGTTTTGATTAGTTTGAGAGGTATTCCATCGGTATGTATAATTCGGCTGTCAACCACTATGCTGTGGTTCCTGGGATGATGCTGTGAGATAATTAACTATTTTAGAGACTTAGAGGTGATTTATGAAAACATGTTAGCTGAAGTTTCAAGATCTATCATACCATTATATTAAGAAGAGGTTGTGGGGAAGAGATAGTTGTAATTTTTAATAGCAGCAAATTGGAACCAGAGGAAGTTGTTGCTTTGACTTAAGAAGGATGGATGTTATTTCACTGCTGTATTGATTGGTCAGTTCTTCAGTTTCATGTCTGATTTGTATCCAAGTTATGGAAGTTCAACTGTTCAAGTGACTTTTTCTTGGTATCTTGTGTGCCGTTAACAATGATCTCATAAAGCCTCCATCAACTTTTATTGTTTACTTGTCAAGTTAGATAATCTTTTACAATTATGTACTCCTCTACTCTTCTCAATTTCTTTTGGTTTTTTCTTTTTACTTTATTATCACTTTGTCAAAGGATGTACCTTATAGCAGGTAACTGATAATTTGCATGATGTCCACATTCTTTTTCTAGGAAGCTAACTTCAGAGAATGGAAGGTGGTGGTCCAAGAAGTAGCTAAATTTCTAAAAGCTGACACCAATTTTATGAACATCAGGCCTTTGAGATACAGTCTTGTTCTTGATCCTCATCCAGACACTCTACCACATGTTTCCTCATATAACCCTAAGAGAAATCTGAAATTACGGGATGCAGTACTAAGTAGCTACCATCCTAATGAGGTAAGGCCTACTTTCTTGACTTTGTTCAAGTACTATATTTGTTCAGTAAATGTTATCCTAAAGGCAGAATAGTGTAGAGGCTATTAGGTGTTATACTCTAAGTGTGGTTTATGAAACTCTTGATTATGGATATCAAGGATCCCCTTATGATCTTTTGACTCACTTGGGCTTCAAATAATTATGCAGGTTAAATATTCAGAGCTTACCCTTGACACGTACAGAATGCTCCAGAGTCTAGAATGGGAACCTTCTGGTGCATTTTACCATTCAGGAAGTGGTGCAGGCCAAGATGGAACAACAAAAAATAGTGGCAGTAACCACACACAAGATATTACTGATCCAACCCTGCCTCGTAATCCACGGAAAGCTGTCCTTTATCGTCCTTCAGTTACACATTTCATTGCGGTATGCTAATCTAAGAATGAATAATTGGATAGTGTGCAGAATTTACTGTATTGATTTGATAGTAGGTTTTCTCATGCTTGTTGAGCTGCAAACGCCTGCTTAAATTTTAAAAAAATTTGTGGCAGGTTCTGGCAACAGCTTGCGATGAGCTATCTAATCTTGCACTACTTGTGGCAGGTTCTGGCAACAGCTTGCGATGAGCTTCCTGCTGATGGTGTTCTCTTCATCTATCTATCAGGTAGCTTTGGCCTTCTGGGGACATAATATTCCTGGCTATGTTAGTTTTCCATGCTTAAAAAGGTCTGGTTCGTGCTGTCTCTTATGTAATTCAAAATCTATCAGGAAAAAGTGGGTCAGTTTTCTCACCTTCTTCTGGTGCGGGCAGTCGTCTTGGTCCTGAGAGCAGTGTCAAGATCCTCCAATCTCAGACCGCCGCCTTGCATGCAACATCCATGACTGATGGTCACAGCCCTTTATGCGGACAAAGTGAAGAAGCTTTATCAAATAGCCCCCTAGACTGCATACATATTGGGTGCCGTGGAAATGAAGGTATAATAAATCCTGTTTTTAAACCCCATGTGAATTAAGTAGCTACTCCCAGATAGATTTGAAAATATAAACCTGTATAGGTTTGTTTCGCTCTCTTTCTCTCCGGTGTCTGTTCATGTCATACTTTCGTCTGTGGAAGATGAATCTTTTAGCCTCTATAACTTTGAGGGTCAGGATTAATGTGGTCATCACTGATACACGACAATACCTTTACCAAATCCCGAGCCCAAGTCATTTAGGTCAATGTAGTTGCCAACCTAAGTGACTGCTATGCTAAAAGTAGAGGTACTAGAGGATGTTATTGTTAGCATTGCAAATCCTCAAAATCCCCTTTGTGCCCTGCAGATATTTCAATTTTTTCACCCATTTTGGAAGACACTAACCAGATAGATATTATATTATAACTTTCAGTCGATGCGTATACCTTTTGAATTGGTAAATTTTTTTTATTTTTTTATAATTTTTTTTCATTTTTATTTTTAAGCGTGTATGGCTGGAATCTATGGATAGTGGATTCAATTTTTTTTCTCCGCATGACTTCCATGTTGCCTATTCCATCTTTCTGGAATTCAATTTGCCTGTCATATCTGTCCTGCCTCTTTCAAGACAAACTGTCTCCAAGTTAGTTTGTGTGCATGTGCTTCTTTTGTACATTCACACAAGTCAATTACTTGTATGTATTATTATTAGAAGAACACTGAATAACTAAAATTAGCATCACTTTAATGAAATGCAAATTGGTTATTGATTGTTTTCTTTTGTCCTTCAAGCATAATTTTATTCATTAGTTGTCAACATTCCTTTTCAGGTTCCAGTTACATTTACCCTTCTGACTTGCTTCCATTTACAAGAAGGCCGCTCTTCATTGTCATTGACAGTGAGAGCAGTGGGTCATTCAAGGCAAGTCTCTAAGCTTCTACTTATTGATGGATCCAATGATTTGCATTTTATCCTGAAACAGTTCAGATGCATAGCTCTAAATTGGTAATTTTCCTGAAGTCACATGTTATTACAGGGATTTAACAGAGGTCCATGGTAATCTTGTTTCCATTTCTTGTAAAGGGGCTGGAGGGATTCTCAATTCATTAGGCATTTGAGGATGTGTGATAACAATTCTATAAATTTGCTTCATAATAGTTTTTATGTAGCACTGACAAGCAGACTTCCCATTTTCTTGTTCTGCCTTTGACCTTTTCTATTCTTTACACTTCACTTTTGCATAGAAAATCTACTTGATGTGTTCACACAACTTTACTGACCTGTTGTTGATGAGAGATTTGTTTGCAAGATAAAAAAAGGAAAGTATAATTTCTTATGATTGTTTCATTATTGGTGAATCACACAATTTTAAAGTGATAGCAGAACTGATTGTATAAGTTTTAAATTGAAAAATGTATGATAAGTGGAATATAGATATGTGTGATGCTGTGGTCTTGCATATGATCGCATTGGTCTTTGTGATAACTAATATAGGAATGTATGTGGACTTTGCCTTTATCTGATTTCGTCTGTGCTGACTATTAAACGTAAATTTAGCACTTTAAAGTTTAAACTGTGTTTTTAAGGCTGATACCTCACGCTTGTTTCTGGTTATTGCCTTATGATCAGAGCAATGACTTATACCAGGACCTGCCAAATTATAGGTTAATAGTTTTTTGGGTTCACCAACTTGAAATAGGTTTGTGCAAAGAGAAACATAACATCTTCTCTTGTCATATAGTGTGCTTTAAACATTGTATGGTTAACTTACAATATCTTTATTCTCAGTCGCTGACATTTTTTGCTCTGGTTCATATTTGTACTTTTATAGTTAATCTGATTTCAGACTTCTTTTGCACGGTTTTCTGTTCTGCTAGGGTTTAATTCCTAAATGCTGCAGCAATTACTTTCAGTAGTCCTCACTGATGGATGACTTGTTCTCCATGTGTTCTGTTAACTATGTGTAGATTATAAGTGGATCAGAAAAAGGAGAATCAGCTGCTATGCTTTTGTCTCCAAAGTCTTCACCCTCTACTTCCACTGGTGAATGGTCTCGGCATTTGAACGGGAGCCTGTTTACCATCTTTCTCACAGCTCCCATCCAAGCTTTCTGCCTCCTGCTGGGATCTTCTGGGTTTGATATTCAAACGGTGGGTGTGTAAACTTCTCTGCTCGTTGCTTTTCTTGAATTAAAATTTGTATTGTTATGTAGACTTATGAAATTGTTATCGCCAGGATTTGTATGATACTGCCGACAAGCTTCTTTCTTCTTCTCTAAATGACTGGGGGTTGACTTTAGCTACATCAGGTTCTCTTGATCCTGTTTGGTCCCAAGTTTTCTGCGATCCATTCCTCAGGCGACTCCTACTTAGGTACGGTTTGAATTTGTCCATTCTTTTGTTACTCAAATGACATATATATGTGGATTGATGCATTTGCACTAAACTGAGTTAAACCTTATCGATTCAGTCTTCATAAAAGGATATCTAATCTTGTAAGGCTACCTACATTCAGATTTCAGATGATTCAGACCCTGATATATACTAGATTGTTGTTGTTATTGTTGCTGTGACAATGTGGTTTTTTGTCTTCAGCAAAGAGTGACATTAACCTAGACATATGTTGAAGATACTTGACAGTTTTTTGAACTCATATTTGTTCACGATTTAATATTATTGCAAGGCATATGTAAGAAACTGTCCTAGATCCTTCACCCTGGTTTGGTTATAGGCTCAAATGAGTCAAATCCTTCTTTCATTCCATATCTTGCTCCTTTTTTCTTTTTTCTTTTTTTTTTTTTTTTTTGAGCCTTTTCTATCCATTGTGTACCTGACTATAGATGATATCTGCTGCACAAGAAACTCATTCACCCTGGTCTCTGATTGCAATCATTATGATTACTGTTGTTCAATTCAGCTGACTGAAGTGTTTCTTTGTCACATTGCAGATTCATATTTTGCCGTGCCGTGCTTGCCCTCTATGCTCCTTCACATGAGAAGGCTGAATTCATTCCCCAGTGCCTGCCTTCTCTCCCTGAATTTGTTCATCCCTCATCACGTGCAATTCAATCTACAATTCTGCAAATTGCAAATGTGTTTGATGCCAGAAGCAGTTTCATCTTTTCAGAGGATTTAATACCTCAAGAAAACAGTCACATTTCTCAAGAATAAGGTAATTATGAAGCACTTTAAACTGCTCATCTAGGTTATAACATGGTAACTAGAGCACCATTCTTTATGCTTAAGATGCTGACATCTTCTGCAACTGTCTCCTC
Organism: Chenopodium album; assembly: GCF_948465745.1. NCBI lineage: Eukaryota > Viridiplantae > Streptophyta > Magnoliopsida > Caryophyllales > Amaranthaceae > Chenopodium > Chenopodium album. Next base: position 71,565,524 of record NC_137840.1, read on the forward strand.
TTGTCTGTCATTACAATTATGAAGCACTTCTTTTGGCCTTTGTCTTCTGTTCTGTTTCGTTCTGGTTTTGTCTAAGGTCAGAATCGAGCCTTCTATGTCAAGGACAATGTTTGGTAAATAATAGGTTCAGAATGGATCGCCACAATTCCCTTAGGATGATAATTTGCTGCCCAAGGGGTCGAACTCAGGGAATGACTCTAAACCAGTCTCATACACTCATTTGTACTTAGCTTGACAACCAGGTTATTGCTTCATTTAGCTCCTACTTAAAATTCGTGTTGGCCGTTGGCAACTTTCAAAGTTCTAGTGCTTCGGTTTTAGGTATTGAAATGTAAAGCCTCATTTTTTTTAACAGTATTGATGAATCTGCTCTTTTTTTTTTCCCCTCCAAAACTTCTATATTTTTAGTCGCTTTATTCAAAATGTATATACTCCGTATAAATGATTTTTTATGGCGTGGTTTTCTTAATGATCTTCATGATATTCTGGTATTTCTAAGATTGATAAGCATGTTATTATAGTACTAAATAATTTATAATGAAATTATGATCTTTATTGCAATATTTATTTAGCAGAGTTTATGGCAACTTTTGTGATTCCATGATATTTTTTTTTCTATTGCCATAGAGTGATAGAGTTATTTACCGAAGTTTTGTGACTTGGTGCCCTATAAAAACATAAATTAGGAAAATTGTGAAACTTGCCCTTATTTAAAACATATTCTATATTATTTATTGAAGACTTTTATCAATTTATGTAATTGAATAGGTAGGGTATATTTTCTGGTTTAAAATTTTCCTCTTTTTTTTTTTGACATAAGCTTAACTGGTTTAAAATTTTCATGTCGGTAATAGATTAATAGTATAGAGTAATGTACGAAGTATTAGTTAGAATCCATAAAAATATTAATTAATTAATTAATTGTGCTCTTGGACTTTTACTTTTGTTTGCATATGCTTCCGTATTACTCTTTAGGTTTGGGAGTTTTTCGCCTTAAAACATAACATACTTGAGTAGAAGAAAAGTATCAATTAAATTCAGTAGTGTCATTCATAAACTTTAAGGAACGTACATTGATTAATTAGAATGAAGAGAAAATGTGCATCAATACAATAAGAACTAAATAATAATAAATAAAAAATAATATATATATATATATATATATATATATATATATATATATATATATATATATCTTTAAAAGTAACAAATTGCAATACTTATTGTATTTTGATAAATTGTTTATTCAATACGGGACTAGTTTTTGATGCAAAGCCGGGGGCAGGAAAGTTGATGCAAATACGGGACTAGTTACTACCAAAAAAAAATAAAAATAAAAAAAAAAAAAAAAATTGGGTACATACATCTTAGGCTACATGTAAGCCGCATATAATACCAAGACATAGATAATAAAAGGAACAAGGAGAAATATCACCGGCGACAGCAGTTTTGGCAAGATCACCGGCACAAATATTAGACATGCCACCACTACGGCAAGCATAAGTATAAATACAGACATTTTTCACGATTACCACCTTAAAATATTGGTTTTTTTTTTTTTTCTTTTCTTGAGTAGTGAGATAATTAAGAGGTACAAATTGTTTACATGTTATGTAATAAACTCCTATATATAAGACTTTTACCCTAAACCCTTCACTTAAAAAAGGAAATATTAATATTTTCCTTAAAACCATACATTAGATTTAATTTCCTATAATTATACAAAAGATATACTTCGAATTTTTTTTATTTTTTACAGTATTTTTTTTATTAGAGTTTTTATGTCATAAAGGAAGAAATTAACCCGTTGAGATGGAGTCCATAATAATCAAGTCCAAATAAAAAGCATGGAATTCGCCCCTAAAGCATGTACTATTGTAATAAGATGTACTATCGTCTATTATCAATCCACAACATGTTACATCAATAAAATACATCCATGTAATAAAACACAATACATACATTACAAAACCAATAATTCAATGATTTCAAGAATACTGTTGTATACATAAACAAAGAATGTTATGTCAATTTATCAAGTAATGGTAATATTTGTAAGAGAGTTGGGATTGGACTGTTCAACATCAGCAAAAGACAGCTGCTTGTTAGTCTTGGCAACAATAATGGAAAGCACTCCATCTTTGTAAGCTGCCTTGATATCTTCATGGTTAGCATCTGCTGACAATGTAAACTTCCTCATGTACCTTGCTCTCCTCCTTTCTATCCTTATCACCTTCACCCCCTCGTTCCCCGTTGTCGTCGGTTCGCCGATGATCTGCTTCTTTTTCTTCTTTCCTGATACATGAAGTATCCCTTTTTCTACCTTCACCTGTCAATGCAAATATGTGTTGATATTTACATTTGTCAAATATGTGCCCAAGTAATTCTTGGCTTAATAATAATTTCAACACAACATAATCTATATTTTGATTATATTTTTGATGGGGTGATCTATTGCTCTATAGTTAAGTACAGAATTCTATTGATGAATTATTGAAGTGGACCAATTCTACAACCTATATAATATCTTTGTGACTTTACAGAAAGTAACGTGTATCGTTTCAATTTTATCTATCAGATGTCTCCAAATAGACACGCGTAAATTGTCATGCATATGTTTTTATACTTGATACATTTGAGAAATCAAGGAATGAATATATCCTATTACATGAACAAAAAAACGAGATCGAAAACGGGTAATAATAATTAATGTAACAAGAGTGGTTACATACCTTAATGTTGTGAGCATCAAGACCAGGCATATCAAGAATAAAGGAGTAAAAAGAAGGGTGTTCATAAATATCAGCTGGTGTTCTCAATGTTGTCTTCTGTTGATCATTCTTCTTTCCACCATTCATCTTCCCTTGATTATCTCCTTCTGCTTCATTATCTTCCCTTACATAATCATGATTATCATTCACTAATCCTATTTTCTCCATTTCTTTTGCCACTTCCTCCATTAATCTTATTATTATTATTTGACTTAGGATTAGTGTACAACATCATCATCATATATAGGCAAGTTTAATAGAGGTATCTAGAATATATTATTTTATAAGTTGGCCTGTTCTATATATGCTTCTAAATAATGTTACATCAAATTGTGATATGCTGCCATGTTCTATGCTTAGCTTTCACCTTTGTGAAGACTTGGTTTTTGAAAAGCATTTTTCTCCAAAATATCATCACTTTTTTATGTATTTGATTTTTACTTAACTTATTAGAATTTATTTTATATGAACTTGTGTTAGAATCCGTTAGACCTTATTAGAATTTATTTTAGTTGCAACTCGTGTATCTCTTATATATCATCATTATTAGAATTTATTTTTCCTAAACAGGCGGGCCTTAGCATTGCAATAATGCAAAGTCAGCTTATTGGGTGGGTTGGAGCGGGTTAATATTAGACGGGCCAATAATTAAATGAAAAAGAAAATTTTAATTTTGATGCTATATTATCCAAGTTCAATGTCCACCAAAAAAAAAAAAAATGATTTTACTCGTTTAAAATTTTTAATCATCTTTCTCTTGTACTATTCAATGTGAACCGCGATTTATGTATGTTTTCACATCATATAATTCCTATAAATATTATTCGCTTACATATGTAATACAGAGTAATATTTTATTTATCGTATCATTGTATTAAGAAGGTGCGATCTCTAAAACAAGGATGGGAATACATTTAAAGCAATTGGAAAAATGTTTCTATTGAAGTCAACCGGCAATGGTATAGAGTATAGACCACAATCCAACGACGGAAGTTGTTTAGAGGGTTGTAAAGGATAGGTAATGAATAAGATGAAATACAATTGCACGGTTAGAATATTAACTCCCAAAGTTTTACGTACCGAGTAAAATCTAAGCTAGCGAATATTTATTATCTCAACACAATAAGAAACATATTAACAAGATACGAGATTTATAGTAAAAAAAAATTGAACCACTTTTAATGGCTTAAAACACACACGCCTTAAAAAAAACCTTAGAAATTGTTTGAATAATTAATCAATATTAATGTACATTCACCCTTAAGGCTACATATATTATTACCCAAAATGAATTACTTGTATATACATATATAAAGCATAGTTTAGCCGATAGATCCTAACATAGGATTCTAATAACTTCAAATTCAATGTCATTGTCTAAATATGAAACTTTCATGGCTTAGTTGTACAAATGTAACTATGTTGTTTTACACAAAAACCAAAATTAAAAGTTGAATATGTCTCATATAGTCATGTAGTAACACCTACATACAATAAAAGCAATAAAGAATTTACAAGGTAACGAAGGGGGGAAAAAAAAAGTATTTATAATACTAGAATTAAGGGGAATCCCAAGTTCAAACATAGTAATATGTTATTTCTAATAACTGAAATAAATACACACATAATTGAAACATAATTGACTTTTAAAGGTCAAATGCTTCTCTATGTGTTTTGGTTGTTTTATGATTAAATCTATCTGGTTTAATTCACAGTGAACATTTGATGCACAATGCTTACAGACTAAATGATATTATTAAATCTCCATAATGAGAAAAATATTAATTAGATAAGATATTTTAAACTCCTAAATCTGCAATAATTGGTAAAGAAGTAATGAAATTAATTTTAAAGCCTCATTAAGAACCACACATTACCCTTTAAATACCCCTTCAAGTTAACCTCATTTCTTACCACTTACACAAATTAGCTTTGTCATGTCTATTCTTTCCAATTCTTCTAACATGGCAAAGAAGGAATCAAGAGGTCGCCAAAAGATAAAAATGGCTAGGATTAAAAACCCGAGTCATAGACAAGTTACCTTCTCAAAACGCCGTCTAGGGTTGTTTAAGAAGGCTAGTGAAATATGCACTCTTTGTGGTGTAGAAGCCATTATAATTGTTTTTTCCCCTGGCCAAAAAATTTTCTCTTTTGGATACCCAAATGTTGATTCTATAGTTGATCGTTACCTTAGTCGTAACCCTACAAGTCGACAAACATCGAGCAATGGTACCAAATCTGAAGGCGTTGGTGGTCAACAAAGCTCTACTATGCGCGAACTCAACTTGCAGTTAACCAAAATTCTTGATCTCCTAGAGACTGAAAAGAGTAGGGGAGATGTGTTTAACAACTTAAAGAGGAAGCCTAACCAATGTTGGTGGGAGGCGCCTATCGATAAACTTGGCTTGCATGAACTCGAAATTTTGAGTGCTTCAATGGAAGATCTTAAGAAAAATATAGCTAATCAATCTATGTTTCTTGAGAAAACACTTTCTTCTTCATCAGCTTTAGGCATGAATAAAGGTAATGGCGCCGGAGTTTCTGATCAACAACATTTTGACCTTAAATCTATTGAGGCCAAAATTGAAGGGTTTGCTCTTCCTGATCATCTAATTGGCACCTTTCATGCACCAAAATTCTTCTGATATTGCCTCTGTTTTTCTGTTTATTGACTAGAATCTCACTAGTCCTACCTACTGGTTTTGTTTCCTCATTTTCGCTATGGTTGTTTTTTCCTCTCTTATGCTATGGATGTTTTTTTTTGTTCTTCCATGTTGAAATAATTTCATATCAGGAAACTATCTACAAGTTCAGTATGTAATAAATTTTCTTCATGCAATAAAAGTAGCAGAGATTCTTCTATTTGGTTTTGGCTGTCTATATATCACTCCTACTGTTACATTTTGCCTAAATCTATCATTTACTGACAGCTACTCATATTAATTACCATTTTTCGGTCACCTTATTTTGCTATGATTATTATTGCAATGATTTATATCAAGGCCATAAAGTATTGAAACTTAAATATACAAGCTAATGGCATGTGCAATCAGAAAAGTAGTGTCATAAAAATATCTTACTGTCATCGAAATTGTTTGAATCTCCGAATTTCATGTGTTTAACTGATATTGCTAAATGAAGAAGATCAATAAATACAGAAAACGGGAATGACAATAAACCAATGTTAACAGACAAGACTCATGAGATATACAGCGAAAATTACAGCATGCTCTTTGTTTTAACATAAGATCAGCAAAAGATCTACAGCCGTAAAAAACATAACTAAAAAAAATAACCTTCTACATGGTCTAATTCTTTGGAATGTTTTTGCCGACAATCTTTGCTGGTGCTAGCCGCAAGAGGTTTCCTGGTTTACCAGGTAAGGCCCCTTTGATCATGACAACACGAAGATCAGTGTCAACCTTCATGATCTTCAGCTTACGGATCTTTGTTTTTGTTCCTCCCATCCTTCCAGGCATTTTCTTGCCTTTGTATACGTGACCTGGAGTTGTTCCAGCTCCAATGGATCCTAAGGCTCTATGACTTTTCGATCCGTGAGTCATAAGACCTCTCTTGAAGTTGTGCCTTTTGATTCCACCTGTGTACATAACATATTCAGAGCAATGCAAATTTACTCTGCATCTTTGTGACCAGGGTAGCATGATGAACTCATATCAATAATAGACAGCTAATACACAGGCAGAGAGACAATATGATAACTGATTAACTGATAAGAGATACATGAGATATCAAGTCAACAATTACCAACGACGCCAAACCAAGTACTACGTACAGAAAATCTATTATCTATCAAGTCTTTTGGTTTCTGGTTTTTGGTATTTGACGATATTGTGTACAGATGCAACTTGGATCTGGGAACAAAGCAGACAGCGTGTATGCAGATTTAGGAGGTTCTGTTGCCAGCTGCTACATGTAGGTAAACTAGAAGGTTTGGTTGAGTGTTTAAGCTGCTTGTGTGGAAGAACAAGCTGCTAATGCTGTTACTTTAGAGCACACTGGTTTACACATTTCATCATCAGATGATCAAAAAATAGCCTTGGGTGCACCATTGCACCCAGGTGTATTGAATCTTCAACAGTTGCTATGGTATGCTATTGCTATATATTGTGAAATATAAGTGGCATCAGTATCAGGTAAGTTATTTGTGTTTGGTGTCCTTCCTAGGAAATTCATGAGGGGAGAATATAAAGCCTTCCTTGTTGTTACATTCTAAGTACCTAGCTCCATTTTTTGAATCAGAAAAGAGTTATCATTATTCCTAGACTAGACGCGTCCTAGTCGCATCAAAGCCCTAAGAACCACTCGAAGACAAAAACATGTATAGGCTATGTTGTTACATTCTGAAGCCCATCTTTGGACTGAAAAACCTATAAAACAGACTTCCTTGTTGAAGGTAAATTTCAGACAAATGTCAAAATGTTCAACAAGTTTTAAAGGTAGACCAGTAATTACTTGCACTCATCAATTAACCTTATCAGCAATTGTAAAACATACTAAAGACAATTGGCAACAAGATAAATATATTGGAGAGAGCATGAGTGAGAGAGAGAGAGAACCTTGGAACCCTTTTCCGATGGTTGTACCAGAAACATCCACCAGATCACCTTCCTTGAAGAGATCCTCAAACAATATTTTCTGACTAGGAGTGAAGTCATCTACAGATACAAGCCGAAACTCCTGAAGATGACGCATGGGAATGATACCAGACTTGTTCAGGTGCCCAAGCTCAGGCATGGTGAGCTTACGATCCCTAACCCTCTCGTAACCCACTTGCACTGCATTGTACCCATCTGTCGACTCCGTCTTCACCTGAGTCACTATGTTTCCCTCCTTGAACCCTACCACAGTGACAGGAACTACAGTACCATCCTCCTCGAAAAAACTCATCATTCCTAGCTTAGTACCCATGACACCAACCCCAGCCTCCACACTCATCTTAATCTCCAAACCCCCAATTGCTCTTCTTAGTGGTGTAGACCTAGGGCTGACAGATTTTAGTTTGATAATCTGATTGGGGGAGCAAAGAAACGACGAAGACAGACGCAAGGACTGAAACTTAGGAGTACCCATGACCGAACATGACGAAGATACAGATTTTGAATTGTACAAGCTCCGTTTACTGCTTGAATAAGTGCAGCTACTACTTTTTACAGACAATGTGGGTGAGATTGCTGCCATGATGGCACTGTAAACACAGAAAAACCCACAAAAATTGAACCCAAATCAATTAATGTTCCAAGGAAAATGCAGCAAGATGTCAAATTCGATTTGAACACGAAAATCTAAGTCTTGAAGCAGACAATATCACAAACTGTATACAAGTATATAGAACAACAAAATGGGTAAATTATAATTAGAAAACCAAACTACTTAACAAAATTATTCAAACAAACAATAGTTATCCCACATTTCAAACTAAATTGAACCTTAATAATCATCTGAGCTGATAGAAATAACAAATTTTCAGGAAATTAATACAAACTACCCCATCAATTAGGTGAAATATGCACAATTTCAACAACTCCCACTAAAAATATATAGAATTACCCATGTTCTAAAAAGATAAAAGAAAATTTCGTAACACCCAGATAAAAAATTCAAGCATAGAATGATAGAATCAATTAAAAAGATCCCAAATTCGAGAAATTTTGCCAGTAACTATAAATTTTAATGACCCAATAGAGAATTACATTAACAAGAAATTGAAAATTTAGAGCTTACAAATTATAATTCTAGAAGTAAAAAATCAAAAATGGGAAGTAGGAGAGAGAAAAAAAGCAAGAAAAAAAATGCAGAAAGCAGGAAGAAATGGAGGAGGCATACCTTTCTGCAGTGAGCAACTTTGGAAGTTGAAGAGAAATGAGAGAAGGAAGAGGATAATGAAGATAGATAAGGAATAATATGTCTCGTGATTTGCACGTGGTTTTGTATCGGTCTAGCCCAATTACTTTACTTTGTGTTTTGGACTTTTGGTTATTTGTATTGGGCTAGTGGTTGAATTATAATTTTGTCATTTTGAAAGGTATTGGTGAACTTAACTTGGGAAGAGGAGAACCTGTTTTGTACATTCGGGTGTACGGTATATCCGGGTAATTTACTCATTAATTGTTGCTCATTTAATAAATGAGCATTTTTATGCTTATTTATTAAATGAGCAAAAACTGATGAACAAATTATCCGAGTGTACCGTACACCCAGGTAGAGCTGTCAATTCGGGTAAACGGGTTGGGTTGGGTCGGGTAAGAGTGGGTCGGGTCGGGTCAATTCAGATTAATTCCATAACCTATGCGGTTCGGGTTTGGGTCGAGTCATGCTTGAGTCGGGTCACGTCGGGTCATACTTCTTACCGAGTTTGGGTCGGGTTTAGGTCTGGTAAATAACAGGTCGGGTTACATTCAGGTCGGGTTTAATTCGGGTTTTCACGGGTTAAAACAGGTTAGGGTAATTCTCGGGCTCGGTTCAAGTCAATAATTTGCGGGTTAGAATCAGGTCGGGTCATTCTCGGGTTTGAGTCGGGTTCGGTTCAAGTCAATAATTTGCGGATTATAATCAGATCGGGTCATTTTCAATTCGGGTCATTCTCGGGTTCAAGTTGGGCTCGGTTCAAGTCAATAATTTGCGGGTTATAATCAAGTTGGGTCATTTTCAAGTCAGGTCATTCTCGGATTCAAGTCGGGTTATGTTCAAGTCAATAATTTGCGGGTTACAATAGGTCGGATCATTTCTAAGTCAGGTCATATTCGGGTTCAACTAACTATAAATAGATAATTATCATTTTTACCAAACTAATTATTTCCTTTGATTGTAATATATATGACAATATACTAGGGAACTATAGTCTATAATTTAGGAAGATAATTATCTCCTTTGACCATACAACAAATAATATATTATATTTAACTCTTAAATTTGAAGATGATGCTCCTTTCTTTTGCTGGCCTAAACCGACTTGGTCTCCCTAAGCTAGACAAAATGCTTTGATCAACAATAATAAGGTGGTCTAAATTGCATTTAATTAAGGTGATTTGAAATCGGGTCAGGAACAATTGGGGTTGAATTTAGGTCGAGTCAATAACAAGTCGTGTTAATTTCGAGTCGGGTTAGTAACAGGTCGGATTGATTTTTTGGGTCGGGTAAGTAATACAAGTAGGTCTGGTAAAATTCGGGTCGGGTCAATAACAAATCGGGTTGAATTTGGGTCAGGCCAATAACAATTTGGGTTGATTTCGAGTCGAGTTTGTAACATGTTGTGTTGAATTCGGGTTGGGTTAGGAATGGGTCGGGCTGAATACAGGTCAGGTTTGTAACAAGTAGGGTTAAATTCAGGTTTTGACGGGTTAAAACGGGTTAGGGTCAATTTTGGTTCAAGCCGAGTTCGGTGCAAGTTAATTAAATTGGCTGTTGTAAACCGGTAAATCGGTGCAAGTTGTAAACCGGTAAATTGGTCGTTTAACAGCAAATTGAATGGTTCCACACACCCAACTAGACTCTCGTATGGTATTAATGACCTTGGTAAACATTTTGACAATTTTTATTTTCGGGCAAAAAAAAGTCAAAAAATTTCAAAATTGAAACCTAAATATCCACGCTTTTTTAGAAACTTTTGAGGTTTCAGGGCCCGGTGTCGAAAAGCCTTGAGATTTTAGGGGAATACATCTCGGGGTCATATAATGACGTTTGGAACCATATATGATTATTATATGTTGTCATAAATGTTCCTGGTAGGCTTGACTTAATGAAATCTGTGCAAGTTATAAACCGGTAAATAGGTCGTTTAAAGGCAAATTGGATGGTTGCACCCACCCAATTGGACTCCCAGAATGTATTAGGGATCATGGTAAACAGATCGGCAATTTTTATTTCTGGACGGAAAAAAGTCAAAAAAATCCAAAATTGAAGGCTAATATATCTACATTTTTTGAGAAAGTTTGGAGGTTTCAGGGACCAGTGTAGAAAAGTCTTGATATTTTAGGAGATAAATCTCGGGGTCATATAATGCCGTTTGGAACCATATATGATCATTACATGTTGTCATAAATGTTCGTAGTATGCTTGAGTTAATGAAATCCGTGCAAGTTGTAAATCGGTAAATTGGTCGTTTAAAGGTAAATTGGATGGTTCCACTAACCCAATTGGACTCTCGAACGACATTAGGGACCACGGTAAAAATTTCGGCAATTTTTATTTCCGGGCGAAAAAAAGTCCAAAAATTCCAAAATTGAAGACTAATATCCACGCTTTTTAAGGAATTTTGGAGGTTTCGGGGCCGGTGTCGAAAAGTCTTGAAATTTTAGGGGGTATATATTGGGGTCATATAATGCCGTTTGGAACCATATATGATCATTATTTGTTGTCATAAATGTTCGTGGTAGGCTTGAATTACTGAAATCGGTGCAAGTTGTAAACCGGTAAATTGGTCATTTAAAGGCAAATTGGAAGGTTCCACCCACCCAATGGGACTCCCGGACGATATTAGGAATCATGGTAAAAATTTCGGCAATTTTTATTTCCGGGCGAAAATAAGTCATAAAATTCCAAAATTGAAGACTTATATACACGCTTTTTGAGAAATTTTGGAGGTTTCGGGGCACGGTGTCGAAAATCCTTGAGATTTTAGGGAATACATTTCAGGGTCATATAATGACGTTTGGAACCATATATGATCATTATATGTTGTCATAAATGTTCGTGGTATGCTTGAATTAATAAAATCGGTGCAAGTTGTAAACCGGTAAGTTGGCCGTTTAAAGGCAAATTGGATGGTTCCACCCACCCAATTGGACTATCGGAGGGTATTAAGGACCATGGTAAACATTTCGGCAATTTTTATTTTTGGGCGAAAAAAAGTAAAAAATTTCCAAAATTGAAGGTTAATGTCCACGCTTTTTGAGAAATTTGGAGGTTTTGGAACCCGGTGTCAAAAAGTCTTGAGACTTTTGGGAATACATATGGGGGTCATATAATGCCGTTTGGAATTATATATAATCATTATATGTTGTCATAAATGTTCGTGGTAGGCTTGAGTTAATGAAATCGGTGCAAGTTGTATACTGATAAATTAGTCGTTTAAAGGCAAATTGGATGGTTCCATCCATCCAATTGGACACCCGGAGAGTATTAGAGACCATGGTAAAGAATTAAGCAATTTTTATTTCCGAGCGAAAAAAGGTCAAAAAATTCCACAATTGAAGGTTAATATCCACACTTTTTGAGAAATTTTGGAGGTTTCGGGACCGGTGTCAAAAAGTCTTGAAATTCTAGGGGATATATCTCGGCGTCATATAATGCCATTTGGAACAATATATGATCATTATTTGTTGTCATAAATGTTCGTGGTAGACTTGAATTATCGGTGCAAGTTGTAAACCGGTAAATTGGTCGTTTAAAGGCAAATTGGATGGTTTCACTCACAACCCACCCAATTGGACTCTCATAGGGTATTAGGGACCATGGTAAACGTTACGTCAATTTTTATTTTCGGGTGATAAAAAGTAAAAAAAAATTTTAAATTGAAATCTATTCCACGGTTTTTGAGAAATTTTGGAGGTTTCGGGGCTCGTTGACTAAAAGACTCGAGATTTTAGGGGACACATCTTGGGGTTATATAATGCCGTTTGGAATCATATATAATCATTATATTACGTATGTTGTTATAAATTTTCGTGGTAGGCTTATATTAATGAAATCGGTGCAAGTTGTAAATCTGTAAATTGATCGTTTAAAGTTAAATTCATGATAAATTTGGAAACTGAAATCTAAAAAGTTAAAAAACACACACAAAAAAAAAAAAAAAAAAAAAACAAAAACCCAAAAACGATGTCAAAGAAAAGAAGTCCTAAAAAATTTCTTTTAATATTACCAAAAAAAAAAAAAAAAAAAAAAAAAAAACTACAGTTTAAGTTGAATACTCGAGCTTGAATTGCGTTGAAAGACTTGAAAGCTAAAAAATCGACTCCACAAAGCAGACTAGCAGAGCGAGAAAGTAGAGAGAGAAAATAATGGAGCTTCCCAACACCCAGAGATACGGTGTTCCTCTCTACGGAGCTTCCTGGGTCCCATCCCACTCCATCAGATCCACCAATTCCGCCGACCCTAAATCCGACGACTCCGACGCCGATAAACCCGTCGACAATCCGTCGGAATTTCTCGTCCTCGCCGGCGGCGGCGGTGAAGGCCGTAGTGGTATTCCCAATGCTGTTCTCCTTTCCGAATTCGACTTCGCTGCTAATTCTCTCTCCCCGGAACCTGTAAGATTATCGCCATTTTCTGAATCACGATTTTCGAAATTTTGTTTGTGAAGGATTGGAATTGATCGTGTTTTCATCTGGAAATTGTGAATTCGTGTGATTGGATTCTGAATTAGATGATTAATTGATTGAATTTATGGTTTAGGGGTTTTAGTGTGATGTGGAGGTGGTTGATTTTGGTATTTTTGTGTGTGATTTAGGTTTTCAGAGTTGGAACTGCTAATGAATTGCCTTACAGAATGGCTGTTCATCCTCGAGGCGACGGTCTTATTTGTTCCTTTCCTAATAGTTGCAGGTAATCTAATATCCGAGGCCTAATTTTGCTATTTAGAAGATTTATTTTGAATTATTTGATGTAAAGATCTTGAATTTGGATGAACTTTTGATCATTTGTTTGAAAAAGTGGATCAATGAAGTTGTACATTAGACTCATTGTGAGCAATTTATGTTGGACAGTTTCAATTTGATTTAAAAAAAGTTTTGTATTTGCAATTTGATTATGTTGTTACGACATCATTTGTATATTAAATCAAATTTCTTTGAAGAAGTGAGGCAATCAAAACTTGGGAAGTATTATCTAACTTACATTTACATTTAGTCATAGCTGTGACCTTTGGTTTTCGAGATGACATTGGTCATTTTCATATGAGTTGTACTCGCAGCTTATCCGTTTTTGTGTACATAAAGAATTGCACAGTGCTGTCTCTTTGCAACTATATGTAAAAGGGTGGATTAATCTTGTGTGTCCAACAGATAGCTAATCTAAACCTGCTTTGATTTCCATAGGTGGTTTGATTGGGACATGACTAATGATAATGAAAATGGAAAACTGGGTTTAGTCTCATCCAACAAAGTGAGTACTAAGTTGGAAGATGTTGGCCAACAATTGGCTTTAACATTCAGTGAGGATGGCTCTTTACTTGCTGCTGGCGGTGAGGTAAATATGATTCTTTACATTTCTGCTCATGTTGAATAAATAATTGAGTAGTATGTACTCTGATTTTCTTTGCTTAAATTGGTAACTTCTTTGTTCATGTACGTAGTACTGTTTATGCTTCTTTATTAGCGAGCTCTCTTTATTCTTCATGAAAATATTCTGCTGTTCTTCTTCTCCTCACCTCCTCGGTTCCTTTAGTGTATTGCTAATTAAAGAAAAGTTTCATGATTATTGAGTGTAAGGAGTCTCGCTTATCATTGCATTGGGATATGTAACCATTTTAAATGTGCAGAAAGAATCGATATTTTAACTTCATGGTTTTCGTATGTCAAGAGTTCTTATGATACAAAATGATATGATTTTCCGATTTTTTTGCAGTACAGGATGGCAAAATAAGGGTCTTCAAGTGGCCTAGCTTGGAAGTTCTATTTATTGAGGAGAAAGCATATACTTCTGTGAAGGATCTACATTTCAGGTTTATATTCTTGCTGCTTTAATTATATATGGTCAAATCTTAGAACTATAAATCATGTATGTGAACTTTATATTTTGTTGCATTTCTATTTTGCAGTATAGATGGAAAGTATTTGGTCTCTATAGGAAGTGGTGGTCCTTGCAAGGTTTGGGATGTAACCTCATCAAAAGCCGTAGCTTCTTTAGCCAAGGAGAATGTGAGAATTGTAACCCTTTTTATTATGTTTCAATTCTCTTTGTAAGTTGTAGTAGCACTTGTGTCTTATATATTCAACTATAAGACTGTTGATTCAGACCTGCATGTGGGCCTGTACCCCTTTTTTTTTTTTTTTTGAATAATGATGTCAAGTACCCCCCCCCCCCCCCCCCCCTTTTTTTTTTTTTTTTGAATAATGGTGTCAAGTACCTCATATATGTTTCTCTTGGTTTATAATTTAGGTTTTCAATATGGTTCTAGCACTTTAACCTGCATTTGTTTCTGAGTTGGTAATGTTTGGTGCAGGACGAAATTTTTAGGTTTTGTAGATTTTCTCAAAGTAGTGAAAGGGACCAGGTTCTTTACACACTTGCTATGCGAGGTAATGTTTATTTATTTATTTTATTTTGGCATTTACCACTGTACTCTTGTGATCTTCCAGAAGAGATATCTTTTAATGGTTAGCAGACTTTTCTTTTAAAATGTAGGTAAAGGTGGGAGTATTATATCCTGGAACACCAAATCCTGGAAAAGAATAACTTCGAAGCATATTGTCCGGGATGCAGTTACAGCATTTAATGTCTCAGTTGATGGAAAGCTCCTTGCCATGTAATTGTTAAATTTTTGTTCTTTCATTTTTCTTCCTCCCCAACCTCCCCTATTATTTCCCTTCCCTGTAGACTCACTGAGCTTTTGCACTATTGATCAGTTTCTCTGTGTTATAATTTGGAATACATATTTGTAGAATGTGTAGGGCTAATCGTTTGTGAAGACCCCTGTGTCTGATTGATTAATTTGAGAACTTTTGGATCCATTCTCTTCTTAATATAATATATACTGTCATTATGAAATTAAAACTCCTCTAAGGAGTCAAAGACTGTTCTGCCTTTGTGTTCTTGCTTTTGTGTGTGTGTGTGTATCAGCTGTCCAAAAATGAGATTACTACTGAAATATTTGGATCAACCTTTTTTTGAAGCACTGAATTGAATACAGTAATTTGTTATGTGGTTATGCACTTGTGCTCTTTTGAATGAAGCTAGGTTGGTGTACTGGTAGAGGGCAAGTTGGGAAATTTTGGGCTGGTTGAAGGTCCTACAACATATGCTTGTATAATTGTATGTGTATATATTGTATGTTTGCTTAAGACTTTCCATTTGATGTATACTTGTAGTGGGACCAATGAAGGGGACCTTCTGGTTATAAATTTGTCAAAGATGCAAGTCCAGATGAATGTAAAGAAAGCACACTTGGGTCTGGTAACTGCTTTGACATTCTCACATGATTCAAGGTTAGGAACCATTTGCCTTTCATCCTATTTAAATCATCTGTTTTTACGAGTTTAGAGTTAATATTGAAGTTATTGCTCTATGTCCAGGGCTTTGGGTTCTGCTTCCATGGATTCAAGTGTCAGAGTGACACTGGTTCAAGACAAAAGCACCAATGGTTTGTCCTTACTCTGATTCAAAGCTTAAATTACACCTCTATTCATCAAAAGTGCATTGAAATTTTTCCTTCATCAAAATCACTCTAATATGTTCGAGCCCTGAACTTTATTTTGGTGGATGCAGGTTTCAACTATTGGATCATCATCTTCATTTTACTAGCTATTGCCATGTACTACTTGATGAGTCAAGGATTGATTCCAGGATACGTAACCAAGTCTGACTAATGGATTTTTTTGACAAGTCGAAAAAGTTTCACAATGATGCATCATGGTTGAGATACATTGAAGCCTCACTTTCATGTAGAACATGTCTAGAATTCATCCAAGATTGCTTTGTACGAACTGCTTTATATGTTGTTTAAGAATTCTGAAGGATGGAAGCGTGGCACAGACAAACCTCGATAATGTATTTATATTATTCTATTAGACAATTGAATTTTTGTGACAGAAAAAAAACATAATAAGTAAAACATGATATGTCCTTATTCCTAAACAAGTTTACATATAATTTTTTATTTTATTTATTTTTTGACAAGTACATACAAGTTTTCATATAGCTGATGAGAGTCAAGGGTGAATATATATGCATACTCTATTTATGTTCCAATCAAAATTATAAACTTGGCATATGAATTAATCCTTCAATCTTAGAGTATTCTTTTCTTTAATTGTTTTGGTGCAATTTCGAGTATAATACTAATATAACCCCAAAAAAAAAAGTTCCGTTTTTATACAGGTTGTGACAAATGATATTTATGATTTTTTTCCCCTCATGAAATGTACGGTTTTGCCAATTAAACCTAAAATAAACATAAACTGGGCAAGGGAGTGGAAATTGAACCCTTATATAGCCTTTGGTATTATATACAAAAACATACTGGGGGCATTTTACAAGTATAATCATGGTGTAAATGATTTAAGAATATATCGCGTTAATCATGAAATTACACACATCGTGTAGGAGTGTGTTCTTACATTATAGAGCAAGCATTTGGATCTTCGTCGCTGAACCACTGAGGAGCATAGACGTAGTGAATAATGTAAGGAGTATTACTTGCTTTAAGCTTCTCTTGCACATCTTTCACTTCTTCAACGTCAATGACTTTTTTTGTGGTTTTCGTTTCCTCTACCTTCTTGATCTCTTCTTTCTTCTCTTCCTTCTTTATTTCCTTGGCAGTTACGAGTTCTGCATGTTTGTGGAATTTACTTCGTATGTGTTTAACCAACTTCTCACTTTCAATTGTACCCTCAACAGCAAGAGTCTGAGCTTTCATATCAGATTTAACATTATAGATCCCTGTTAATAACACAGGAAAAGATAAATAAAACTATACAAGATTACAAGGGACGTTTATATTGCTTTCATCCAAAAATAGTCCGCGTTATACCTTTATGTCTTAATAGCTTCCTACGAAGATCAGCCTCGCACTGCTCACAATGCAGATGTACCTTCACAGTATGGGTGAATACAGCCACCTGCAAAATCCACAAGGAGGAAGTTCTTAGTGTTTTTTTTTTTCGCGGTGCAAAGGGAGTTCATAGTTATCACTATTATAATATATTTTGCATAAAATACATATGTATAGAATATGAAATTTCTAATTAATTAGGACTACTTTAGATATGCCTCAGAATAAAACCTACAAATTACTTACTTCTTTGGTCTCCTTGACAACTTTCTCTACCACAACTGTGTGTTTGTAGTTTTCTTCAACTTTTAGTACCTCCACCTTCCTCTTGCTCAACCTCTCTAGCTTCTGATGGATCTTCTTCGAATCGAATGCTCCAACAATCTTTAGTTCACTTTTCTCGAAGTTCACATCCACAGCACGAACTCCTGCATGTTCATCAATACATGGCAATTGGTTCAGAAAAAAGAGCATTGAATGACACATCGTGGCATTTAATTACTAAAAATGCAAAGGAAAATGGCACAGGCTGTTGTGGTGGAATTTGTGATGCAGGTTGCAATATTTGGTAAGTGCTCATTAGTTTTGAAGACTACATATTACTGTAAAATTGGCCTTGGTGCTTCATTGATCTCAGCATGGTAAAGCCGTAAGGGCAGGCCATAGCCAAAAGAAGTCTGGACCATTTAGCCGACACCTCATGGCAAAGGAGGTGCACCCAAACCTGGTAAATCAGGCTGGCCCGTACCAGATGGCTTAACCAATCGGGTTGGCAAATAGGCTGTCGAATTCTAATCAGGCTAGACCATATGGCATCAGTTCTACAAATCTACATTGCTTTTATTTGATACACAACACTACTTTGGATATCTATTCATAATTTCTTACCTTTAAATCACAAGGGAACAGCAACATGTACCTTGGATTTTCAAAAGGGGGCTCCTGATCTTATGAGCACATTCAGGACAATGCAGATTAAGTTTATAGAAGGCTGCAGAGACACCTCCTTTCGCCATTTACGTTTGCTCTGCACAGAACAGGCCCTGGCGATTTATGATAATCAGGGATAATTAGTAAATGAAAACACAGTGATCCTATGTATAGATAACAATTGCAGAAGACTATTCCTGATTTTGTTGCCACCTTAGTAGACAGATACTCAAAATGTTAGCAATGTTTGGGAAAACGGTGGGTGGGAATTTGCTGTGGGTAGCTCACTTGCTTCTGGAAACTTAAACTTACAGCAACAATGGCTTCTGTAAACAAAACTAGTACCAGAACATTCTTACAAACCCAAAAATTTGTTTTACACCATACATTAACACACTTGGTCAAAATATTAACCACTTTAAGTTTGTCAAAGTGGCTAACTGTGAGAATCAGAAGTAGTTGGTTGTGGGCAACTTACATTTGAATTTCCTGTCACTAGGGTCTTTAAGAGATTAATTAATGTGGTGAACTAAACAAAAGGTAGAGGCAACCATATGGTTTAGTCAACACGGGCCAACCAGGTCAATGACCACGAACCAACATGACAGTCCGTCCATGGAATGATCATAAGCTAAATCGAGATCAAGAACAAAGCATCTCAACACTTGAGAAAAATCGCAAACAAGTACAGAGCAAGGCTAATGAACGAATACATCTGTGCTTAGTTTTTGCATACACTTCAGCTTGTTCAGAAAATTGTGTTACACAAAATTTTAATTTTTAAATAAATTCACCAAAAAAAATGTAAGGAAAAGGAACTAACTTTTCCTTGGAATTGTATAACATAGTCAACATTTATTACATTGGAAAAACATTGACGTTCTCAAGTCCAACCAATAATTGCAACAAAGAATACACCAAATAAATTGAAAATGATATGTCAACAGTAGCAGTAACAAACCTACCAACAAACCACCTCGCTTGTGCTATTGCAACTATCAACCCAATGACAGCATAATTTATGAGTGATCCATTTTGGTAACTCGACCTGCTACAACTTAACTTTCTGATAAAAGAGCCCGATCCATTTACAAAGATAAAAAGCGATGATCAATGAAGGGCCACATGTTAGAGAATGAGTCTCGTAAAACCAGGGAAACAGTCACGTCAAAGCCGACATACCTACTACCAGAAAGAGCAAAGTCATCCCTTGATCTTAAACATAATGTCACAAAACTGTTCAATATGCAAATAGACAATGAGAAAACCAAGTATAGAACTAGTCTTGGACGGACAAAAAACTACGAGCCAACCATAACCTTTTAGAACAATTGAAGTACGATGTGGTGGCACACTCTGAGCTTCTGAAGAAAAGCATGGCAGATATTAATATAGCTAAACAGAAAGGATGTATCATAATATATTGAATGAACAGATCAATGCATTGGAAGCTGATCAAGTGATAAGTGCTCTAAAAATCCTGACTAGTAGAATTAAACACAGTTCAGACTCCAGCTGCCCAGCATGTCCAGCTTGATCAGGCACACATAAACAATACAGACCCATATCTAAATATAGTAAATATTCGATATGTCCATCTTCCAGATGTAAAAATAAAGGGATGTGGTAGCACGTCCTTCTTTTTGTTACAGAACTCAGAAATCAAAATCACCATAAAAAGAACATGAGTCAATCTTTGGGCATGTTACAGTGTAAGCAGTCGTGTTTGGAACAACAGCATGAAACATCAAGAAACTTAATTAAGCATATGCTCACACTCATTTAGTTAATTTGTGTGTATGAAGTAACTTGCAAGTGGCAATAGGATTTCCAAGGGCCTGTAACAGAAATAATTTTCACCTAATGGAGTTTCTGATGCATCGCATGTCTAGAAGGAACACAAAAAATTGATGATAACATGAAGACAAACTTCCAAACCTGAACATACACATGGAGAAGATAAAACACATTTGACTAATTGACTATGAACATCTATCCAATTACCTCAGAAACATCAAATCCAAACCTTTGATATTGTCATAATGAATATTCAGTGGGGTGACAACAGACAAGAAGAGACAGTAACACCGCAGAAGAGGGAAGTGAAATGGAGATAGAAATTCTTAGGCCAAATGCAACTTTTTTTATTGCTTGAAAAATCAGCTATAGAGTGGAAAGAATTACAGAGAGGCGTATCGTATTTTCCCATTGTATACCAATTTCTAAGAACAATTGATCTATAAATGAATTAAAGAATCAATAACTTTGAAGCTTCTCAAAGTTGTGCTCAAATACCCTATCCATATGAGGCTTGCAGGAAAACTTGCCCGAAAAAAGCCAAAAAAGGAAAGCCAAAACTTCCCACGGGAGAAAAATGAGAGACTAATGCCACAGGCAGCTTAGACTTCTGCATAACTGGGATTTCCTGAAAGACAGTGTAGCTATCTGTATCAGTTGTAATCTTAAAATCCTTAGCATTAAATAGGAATAAAAAAAAAATAATGAACCCTAATTACATTTTCATACTCACTTTCTTCCTGTTAATACCAAAAGCAGAACAATGGCAGCAATTTGACAATGATATCCTAATTATCAACTTCATTCTTGGACTGACAGAGGGTTTTCTGGAATCACTTTACACCCTCTGAAGTTACTCCTGTCTATATACTTCCCTCATGCTGCAATAGAGAAAAGCAGTTTTTATAAAAAGTCTTATAGGGACTTGGACGTTTTGCAAAACGAAAGCATTGACACTCCACAACAGATAAGTGTAATGCTCCAATCAATTTACACAGCACTAATTAAAGGTTCATTAAACAAAAGACTACACATAGATTCAAAGAAGCAGTCATTCATAATAAACAGCTCCGGATAAAGAAAATTGACAACTAGCATATGAAGACAAATCTTACTGAAAACCTAGAAAACAGATCATGCTATCCAGAAAAAACAAGAGACATCATTGATGTTCACTTAGGTGGCTAAGAGCCTAAGATGGCTGGACTAGTGTAAGTCTGCAACAATATGGGGTTACAATGATTTATAAGTATCTTACAAAGTGGTTTCTTATACCTCCTCTGAGTCTTCTTCAAAGATTTTATCCAAGCCAAGTTTTTGAAGTCTCTAACATGCATCATTTAACCTATGTTTTCTCTCAGACTTGGACTTCTCTAGTAAGTGCTGCAACTTTCCACTCCAGTTTTCTACATAAATTCTAGGTCAACATTTCTGATTACATCCCTGAAAATCAAACTAGGGCAATGTCTTTGGAACACAAGGAGCAATTTAACCTATTTGAAGGTGGTCAATTTTTAACCAAAAAAAAAAAAAAAAAAAGCACTCAAGTGTCCCTTTGTACATTAATATGCAACTAATTCCACAACCTAACAAAGAAATCTTAATAAGTCACCTGATTACAGATGGTTTAATCAATCCTTGATTACTTATCAACCAAATCACCCATAGGAGACCAAAGTAAGAACGGCATCAGCAATACCTTTTGTCACCTTTTTATTTCAAAAATCACTCATAAATTTTGCCAGTGTATTAAAAGAGTCTAAGAGCATAGAAAATGCACCCCAGCCACACTGAAAACCCAATTTCACAAGAAAGAAGCCACTTTCTAGTGCAAAAATAAGCGGCAACTTTCCTCTTAGCCAGCAAAACATAAAAAAAGTCATTACACAAGATTCATCTTAGGACCCGTAATCACATGTGTAAATATACAATAAAGATGAAAGAATTTCACAATATGCATTACATGGACTGTTTTATCCTATTTGAAAAGAGGAAAGCTAGCAAATTATGTGTATGTCATGCAATCATTTATAAATGCAGCAAAAAAGAAAGGGAGAAAAATTTGTTAATTAAAAGAAAAGGAGCAACTTACCACAATTGGGAGGCAACATTTACAGCCAGTTCATCAAAAGCTATAGGACACGAAAGAACATAATTTTATTGTCCCTTGGATGCCTGACCCATACAATGTCTCATGCCGTTCAAATTCTCAATACCAAAGATAGTAAATAACACCAACCAGCCAATGTAGCTTAGGAAGATGATATGATATGAGCACTTCAACCCATCAAATGTCAACTTCTTGCTAATATAGCTTTAAAAACATCCAACTGCCTCGCAGGAAAAGGAGGATGTCTTCTTTGAGCCAAATAATATATCATTGCAGCCTTATCTACTTCTCCAATACTCTTTAAACCCTGAAGTAATGTACAAATGGTGTCTACATTCAGAGTCCAGTTTTTCTTCATGCATTCTTTGCACATGAAATATGCACAATTAAAATCCCCTGCCATGCATAAGTAATGTACCATAGTCTGATAAATTTTAGCATTAGCTTTATAACCCCGACCATGTAAGGCCGAGAAAATCCTTTTGGCCATATCAAAAAACCCAGCCCGACAAAACCCTTTGATTACCAAATTATAAGTAACTTCATCTGGTTGCATCTCTAGATTTTCCATCAGACCCAGCAAGTCATTTGCTTCCCATGCTCGTCCTCTACTTACTAAAAATTGGATTCTAGCATTAAACGTAGCAATGTTAGGATAACATCCCTTATAAACCATGAGATTCCACAGTCCATTTCCAATCTCCCAACGACCATACTTGTAGAAAGCTGATATAAGAGTCGTATACGAAACAACATCAGGCTTTATCCCTGCCTTTTCCATCTCTACCATCACTAAATAAGCCTTATCCAATATTCCCATCCCACAAAAAGCATTAATCACAATATTAACTGAAATCACATCAAGCTGAACCCCAAACTCCCAAGGTACCTTCATAAGGAACGAATTAATAGCCTCCAAATCACAGGTCTGACTCAATACTTTCAGGGCAGCATTGACAGATTTTACAGTCCTTTTAGAACCAAACAAATGCATATTATAGAACGTATCGACGGCTTGTTTAACCATACCCGCCCTTCCATACAACATTATAATCCTAACAATAAATCCCTCCCTCCTACCTTGAGGTAAGGACTTCTGATGCTCAAGCAAATGCTCAATGTAATCATATCTCTTAGCACCTGCCAACCTCGAAACCGTATCCTCGAAAGCATACTTGTTTTCAATAACAAGACGATTGTGGGCATTATCTTTGAACAGTTTAAATAGCTTATCTGGGTCTCTCTCTTTCTTAAGCTTAATAAGAGCTGGTTCTTCCAGCTTAGGTTTAATCCTTGAATTAGCATTAACACTACAATTACTACCACGATTAATATCATGATTACTGCTAACACAACTACTTGAATTGCTAATTATTGGCGTATCAACCGCGTTAAAGGATGAACAAGAAAGATTACGACCAACTACAGAAAACCGACGAATGGGTCGAAATGAAAGACAAAATCTTTGAATCATTGCTAATATAAGCTCTTGAATTCAAAATCCAAAAAGGGTTATTCACAATCTTGTTAGTTCATGCTAATTTGGGGAAAATGGGGATCAAATTTTTCGATTGAAACTTGAAAATTGGCAGAAATTATAAGTAAAAAATCATGTATTTAATGGGATTAACATAGATTATTGGGAGCATACCTTGAAACCCAAATTTGGAGTGAATGTATTTCTGAAGAAGGTAGTGGAGGTGGGGTTGTTAATGGCGGCGGTGGGCCATTATCGGGGAAGACTGAGACGTGGGGGGTTTTGGGAGCGGAAGAACGCTCGTTTAGGGAGGTGGATGACGTTGTTTTGGTTTAAACCCCTAAAAATTGAATCAAGACAATCCAACTATCAACTTTGTTCCCTTACCCAAGCAAGAGGAGAAGAAATTAAATCGGCTTGATGCCGAATAGACTCATTGTATGCAAGTTTTTTAAACGATAGTATAAATTGAGAATTTAAGGTCATATATGTATTATGTTTGGGTTTAAAATTTGGATTTGTTTAGTAAGTGGAATGATATCGTGAAGTCATAAGACGCACGACATCTGTGTCGAAAGAAGTTTGTTAGTGATGAATGGAAAATAAGAAGGCAAAAACCAATCATTGGATGATTATGAGCAACAAGTTCGTGTTTGTGTTTGGCAAGGATATGTTATTCTGCCAATTTGTTCATGTCACTTTAGTATTCAGATTTCAAAACCTTTTGGAAATTAACTTGCTCGAGTCAGTTTTGAGTTTTTAACGTGCCCGTAACGACCCTAATTGACATGCATACTTTGTGAATCCTCCAATTTATTAATGCTGGTTATAAGACTTATAGGTTATAATGGCAATCTCAACAAATTCAAACCCGTTTTCTACTATTATTGGGTTTCAAGGAGAGAGTGTTTGAGAGAGCATTCCACAAAATAAGACGCTTGTAAATCATCATCCATCTGCATACAGTTGTTGGTATTTTTTTATTCCCCATAACCTGGTTTCTCACAAAACCTCGCGGTATTCTTCGTGTGTCTTTTACTATTTCATCTTCTAGTTAGCTTACTTACTCAGTTCTGTTTTGTTGTTATTGTCCTTGTTGATAATTGTGGGCAATCACAGAGCATTACCATGGCCTTTGATGTTTCTGACCGTATGTCAGGAGCTTTTTATTTCTATTTTTATTTTATTTCCCAAAACGTTGCTATTTGTTGTTGTAAATTGCTGAAACATGGAGTTTTTGTTGTATAGTTGTATCCTCTTGGCACAAAGACAAGTTGCTCAATCCTTCACCAGATGAGGATTGTTGAGAATCCTCTTCCTCTTGAGGTTCCTCTACATTACCCAACATCAAAGAGGACTACTCCAAATCAGCAAAAACCATATACAAGATCCTCTTTGATATTTGTGCTCTTAGCTATAACATGCAATTACTAATGATCCACTTTGTCAAATATACTCTAGTAGTGCAAGGTACAAGTATTTTATATTTTTGAGACATATTTAAGGCCCCTTTAGTTTTTGGGTCCCTTGTAGGCACAGAGGTTGTGCTTACCAATGAGTCACATTGTCAAATGTACTCAACTAGTTCAAGGTGCAAGTGCAACATATATACAAGTACTTTATATTCTTGAGACATATTTGAGGCCCTTTAGTTTTTAGGCCCCTTGTAGGCGCAGAGGTTGCACTTACCAATGAGTCACATTGTCAAATGTACTCAACTAGTTCAAGGTGCAAGTGCAACATATATACAAGTAGAGCTGTCAAAAGTTAACTAGACCCGAAATACCGACTCAGACCCGATTATTAACCAACCCATCTGAACCCGAAAAAATGGTGACCCAAACCCGACCTGACCCGACCTTGAACCAACCCTAGACTCAAGCTGACCCGAGTATGTGAGACCCGAAACTCAACATGAACTGACCTGGAGATGACCTGACCCGAATGTAACCCGTAAATTATTGACCTAAACAGAACCCGACTTGAACCGAAATTGACCCAAACCCGTTTTAACCCGTCAAAACCCGAATTTAACCCGACTTGTTACTAACCTGACCCGAATTCAACCCGACTCATTCCTAACCCGACCCGAATTTAACCCAACCTGTTACAAACCCGACCCAAAATCAACTCGACTTGTTATTGACCTGACCTAAATTCAACCCGACTTGTTATTGACTCGACCCGAAGTTTACCAGACCTATTACTAACCCGACCCAAAAATTCAACCCGATTTGTACTAACCCGACTCGAAATCAACGCGACTTGTTATTGACCCGACCTAAATTGTTCCTGACCCGATTTCAAATCATCTTAAATGCAATTTAGACCACCTTATTATTGTTGATCAAAGCATTTTGTCTAGGGAGACCAAGTCGGTCCAGGCCAACAAAAGAAAGGAGCATCATCGTCAAATTTAAGAGTTAAATATAGTATACATTTGTTGTATGGTCAAAGGAAATCATTCTCTTCCTAAATTATAAGTATAGCTCCCTAGTATATTACCATATATATTATAGTCAAAGGAAATAATTAGCTTGATAAAAATGATAATTAACTAATTATAGTTAGTTAAACCCGAATATGACCTAACTTGGAAATGACCCGACCTGAGTGTAGCCTGCAAATTATTGACTTGAACATAACCCGACTTGACTCCGAGTATGACCCGACTTGGAAATGACCCAACCTAATTATAACCCGCAAATTATTGACTTGAACCGAACCCGACTTGAAACCAAGAATGACCCGACCTGATTATAACCCGAAAATTATTGACTTGAACCGAACCCGACTCAACCCTGAGAATGACCCGACCTGATTCTAACCCGCAAATTATTGACATGAACCGAACTCGACTCAAACCCGAGAATCACCCTAACCCTTTTTAACCCGTGAAAACCAGAATTAAACCTGACCTATTGTTCACCCGACCCAAATGTAACCCAACCTGTTATTAACCCGACATAAACCCGACCCAAACCTGATAAGAAGTATAACCCGACGTGACCCGACTCAAGCATGACCCAACCAAAACCCGACCTGCATAGGTTATGGAATTAATCCAAAATGACCTAACCCGAGTTGACCCGACCTACTCTTACCGACCCAAACCCGACCCGTTTACCCGAATTGACAAACATACCCAATACCTCCAAAATTTCTCAAAAAGCGTGGATATTTGCCTTCAATTTTGGAATTTTTTTCTCCCGGAAATAAAAATTGCCAAAATGTTTACCATGGTACCTAATACCCTCCGGAATCCAATTGGCTGGGTGGAACCATCCAATTTGCCTTTAAACGACCAATTTACCAGTTTACAACTTGCACCGATTTCATCAACTCAAGCTTACCACGAACATTTATGACGACATATAATAATCATATATGGATCCAAACGGCATTATTTGACCCCGAGATGTATCCCCTAAAATCTCAATGCTTTTCGACTCCAGGCCCCGAAACATTCGAAATTTCCTAAAAAGCGTGGATATTAGCCTTCAATTTTGGAATTTTTTGACTTTTTTTTCGCCCGGATATAAAAATTGTCGAAATGTTTACCATGGTCCCAAATACCCTCCGGGAGTCCAATTCGGTGGGTGGAACCATCCAATTTGCCTTTAAACGACCAATTTACCAGTTTACAACTTAAACCGATTTCATTAATTCAAGCCTACCACGAACATTTATGACAATAAATAATGATCATATATGGTTCCAAACGACATTATGTGACCCCGAGATGTATTCCCTAGAATTTCAAGACTTTTCGACACCTAGTCCCGAATCCTTCAAAATTTCGCAAAATGTGTGTATTAGTCTTCAATTTTGGAATTTTTTGCCTTTTTCACTCAAAAATTAAAATTTTCAAAATGTTTACCATGGTCCCTAATATCCTCCGGGGGTCGAATTGGCCGGATGGAACCATCTAATTCGCCTTTAAACGACCAATTTACCGGTTTACAAGTTGCAAATTTCATTAACCCAAACCTACCACGAACATTTCTGACAACATATAATGATCATATATGGTCCCAAACAACATTATATGACCCCGAGATGTATCTCCTAAAATCTCAAGGATTTTTGAAACCGGGCCTCAAAACCTTCAAATTTTCTCAAAAAGCGTTGATATTAGCCTTAAATTTTGGAATTTTTGACTTTTTTTCGCCTGTAAATAAAAATTTCCAAAATGTTTACCATGGTCCCTAATAAAATACGGGAGTCCAATTTGGTGGGTGGAACCATCCAATTTGCCTTTAAATGGCGAATTTACCGGTTTACAACTTGCACCAATTTCATTAACTCAAGCCTACCACGAACATTTATGACAACATATAATGCTCATATATGGTTCCAAACGGCATTATATGACCTCGAGATGTATCCCCTAAAATCTCAAAGTCTTTCGACACCGGGCCCCGTAACCTCAAAAATTTCACCAAAAGCGTGGATATTAGCCTTCAATTTTGGATTTTTTAGACTTTTTTTCGCGTGAAAATAAAAATTGCCGAAATGTTTACCATGATTCATAATACCCTCCGATAGTCCAATTAGGTGGGTGGAACCATTCAATTTGCATTTAAACGGTCAATTTATAGGTTTACTACTTACACTTTTTTTTTATTAACTCAAGCTTAACACGAACATTTAGACAACATATAATGGTCATTTATGGTTTAAAACGTCATTATATGACCCCGAGATGTATCTAATAAAATCTCATTTCTTTTCGACACCTGGCCCCGCAACCTTCAAAATTTCTCAAAAAGCGTGGATAATTAGCCTTCAATTTAGGAATTTTTTGATTTTTTTTTCGCCCGAAAATAAAAATTGCCGAAATGTTTACCATGGTCCCTAATACCCTCTAGGGGTCAAATTGGGTGGGTGGAACCATCTAATTTGTCTTCAAATAACCAATTTACCGGTTTACAACTTGCACCGATTTTATTAACTCAAGCCTACCACGAACATTCTGTCACAAAAAAAAAAAGCCTGCCACGAACATTTAGGACAACAGTACATATAATGATCATATACGGTTCCAAAAAACATTATATGACCCCGAGATGTATCCCCTAATTCTTAAGGCTTCGACACCGGGCCCCAAAACCTCCCAAATTTCTCAAAAAGTGTGGATATTAGCCTTGAATTTTGGAATTTATAGACCTTTTTTCGCCCAAAAATAATAATTTCTGAAATGTTTACCATGATTCCTAATACCCTTCAAGAGTCCAATTGGATGGGTGGAACCATGCATCCAATTTGCCTTTAAACGGCCAATTTAATTACTGGTTTACAACTTGCACGAATTTCATTAACTCAAGCCTACTACTACAAACATTTATGACAACATATAATGATCATGTATGGATCCAAACGGCATTATATGACACCAAGATGTATCCCCTAAAATATTAATACTTTTCTACACCGGGCTCCGAAACCTCCAAAATTTCTAAAAAAGCGTGAAGCCTTTAATTTTGAAATTTTTTTTTTATTTTTTTTCGCCCGGAAATAAAAATTGTCAAAATGTTTACCATGGTCCCTAATACCTTCAGGGAGTCTAATAGGGTGGGGGGAACCATCCAATTTGCCTTTTAACTACTAATTTACCGGTTTACAACTTGCACCGATTTCATTAATTCAAGCCTACCACGATTATTTATGACAACAAAATAATGATCATATATGGTTCCAAACGGCATTATATGACTCCGAGATGTATCCCATAGAATTTCAAGACTTTTCGACACCGGGTCCCGAAACCTCCAAAATTTCTCAAAAAGCGTGGATATTAGCCTTTAATTTTGGAATTTTTTGACTTTTTTTCGCCCGGAAATAAAAATTGCAGAAATGTTTACCATGGTCACTAATACCCTCTGGGAGTCCAATTGGGTGTGTGGAATCATTCAATTTGCTTTTAAACGGCCAATTTATTGGTTTACAACTTGCATCGATTTACCAGTTTGCAACGGCTAATTTAATTAACTTGCATCTAACCCGACTTGAATCAAAATTGACCAAAACCCATTTTAACCCGTCAAAACCCAAATTTAACCCGACTTGTTACTAACTTGACCTAAATTCAACCCGACCCGTTCCTAATCCGACCCGAAATTAACCCAACCTTTTACAAACCCGACCCGAAATCAACTTGACTTGTTATTGACTTGACCCAAATTCAACCTGACTTGTTATTGACTTGAATAGAATTTTACCATACCTATTATTTACCCAACCCAAAAATTCAACCCGATCTGTTACTAACCCGACTCGAAATTAACACAACTTGTTATTGACCCGACTTAAATTCAACCGAAATTGTTCCTGACTCGATTTCAAATCACCTTAAATGCAATTTAGACCACCTTATTATTGTTGATCAAAGCATTTTGTCTAGGGAGACCAAGTCGGTCCAGGCCAGTAAAAGAAAGGAGCATCATCCTCAAATTTAAGAGTTAAATATAGTATATATTTGTTGTATGGTCAAAGGAGATAGATAATTATCTTCCTAAATTATAGACTATAATTCCCTAGTATATTGCCATATATATTATAGTCAAAGGAAATAATTAGCTTGATAAAAATGATAATTATCTATTTATAGTTAGTTGAACCCGAATATGACCTGGCTTGGAAATGATCCGATCTGATTGTAACCTGCAAATTATTGACTTGAATATATCCCGACTTGAATCTGAGAATGATCCGACTTGAAAATGACCCAACCTGATTATAACCCGCAAATTATTGACTTGAATCGAACTCGACTTGAACCCGAGAATGACCCGACCTGATTATAATCCGCAAATTATTGACTTGAACCGAACCCGACTCAAACCCGAGAATGACCCGACCTGATTCTAACCCACAAATTATTGACTCGAACCTAACCCGACTCGAACCCGAGAAGTACCTTAACCCGTTTTAAACCGACCTATTGTTCAACCAACCAAAATGTAACCCGACCTATTATTAACCCGACCCAAACCCGATAAGAATTATGACCCGACTCAAGCATGACTCAACCCAATTATGGAATTAATATGAATTGACCCGACCTAATTTGACTCGACCCACTTTTACCCGACTCAAACGACCCGTTTACTCGAATTGACAGCTTTATATACAAGTATTTTATATTCTTGAGACATATTTGAGGCCCCTTTAGTTTTTGGGCCCCTTATAGGTGCAGAGGTTGCACTGATTGTGGATCACGCCTTTTTATAGTACTTCCTCCATCCCTAAACTAAAAGCCTTTTTCTCTTTATTATTTTCTTTTTATTATGTAAGCAATAAGTGCTAGAAATTAAAGAGGTTTTGTATTTAGGGACGAAGGGAGTAGTTACGAAGCATTATATTCTAATTCTCACTAATATGTATTGCTCATTGTTCAATGTAGATTTTCCTAGCAATCTCCTTGATTAACAAATAAATCTTGCACATCAATTGACATGTTTTTGATTAAATTAAAACACAATTTACATAATTGAATAAACAATCTACTTATCTTATAATTCCTTCTATTTTTTTTACAGAAAAAAGTAGATTGTATATTAGAATAGATCAACCAAAAGTTATCTCCAAAATTTCAATATAGTAACGACAAAGACTAGAAATCAAAATGTAAAATATTTCAACATTTCACCTATCAAATACAAAATTCAAAATCATTATATATCTATACCATATTATTGTTTATGACAAAGTTTTTGGTGTACTTAATTATCATGACTAAGTATACACGTGGGATAATATTAATGGTGTTGTTCATGTTGGTTAGTTATATGCTTAGACATCTCCTTTTCAGCTAATTCATCTGCCTTGGCAACATGCAAATCCATGGCTGCTTCAGCTTCTTTTGCCTTCCTCACCTCTTTTGCAATATCCTTTCTTGTTTGTGCTATCTCTATCTCATCCTGCATTATCAAATCGATCTCTAAAGTTTAAATAAAAACGACGAATAATGATACTAAAATCTAATTAGGGTTCCAAATTAAAGCCATTTAACAATCTTAGACCATTTATGTCCGATATTTTTATGCCTATTGCACACGTACCATTATTTTAATTTATCAGAGGGAATCATCACATAAGCTTACTATGTCATCATGCACATACACATCAAACTTTTTTGAGAGAAAAGGTTAATTTGTCAATTTCCATACATATAATTGTAACAATACATTGCAATTTTTTTTCTATTTTACGGGAAACAAGGAGAGTATATGTTAAGTTGTTAACATCTCGTAATTTATTAAAGGTTTCGTCAACTATGATTTGTAAATTGCAACTATATATAATACCATACTAGCAATGTTATGAGAATTTAAAACTCTTATATACTATTGTACTTTGTATTATTAATTAAAATATAGCGAAAATTTGCATACCTTTTCCTCTTCCTTGGCTTCGGCTTTTGCTTTGCGCATGGAACTTATATCTTGAATTTTCTCTTTTACGGCTTGCATTTTGTGCTTATTTTTTAAAGTAGCTTGATTCCTCAATTATAATTTATGAACAAAGTAATGTATTTTAATTTAAAATCAAATTTTGTGTTAATAGGGAAGGTAACCACGCTTTCTTATATATAGGAGCTTTTAAATTAAAAAGTTATAATTATAACTGTTAACATGCTAATAATGCACTGGTTATTAAACTTGCAATTCTAATTGAATGCATGTAATACGGAACTTTAATGGATAACATTAAATTATGCATTTCATCTAATTTATAATCAATAAATCAATTATACGGAGTTCCTATGATCATTTTATTTACAATTTACAACACATATAACTACGTACCCTCTCCTCACTCATCTGATTTGAGATTTCGTATAATCAAACACCGCTAACCTAATTTGAGATTTTGTATATTTTTCTTTCAACTACTTAAGAATATTGGTTATAGAGAGTAAGGTAAAAGAGTGAGAGTTGGAGTCAAAAATACAATTCAATCATTAAGAGGAAATTACAAGAAATAATTTTATTACGACATATAACATTGCATTACCATGTTGAAAAAAATAGGTAATGTATATATAATAAAAAATACGAGTATAACAAGGACATCGAAGTAAGAATATAAGAAACTATCACACATAATATTATGAATAACACACACTCAAACGAAATAACTACAATATTATAATAATAAAATGCAATATTTATTTTATTGATAGATTGAAAAATTACGTAATACAAAATACTAAAATCATAACTTTTAAAAAATATCCTAACGAAATTTAATTTGCCGCCCTACCCTTAAACGTAACCATAATAATAGATAGTAACTCAACCAATCTTTGCCTACATTGTTGTTAAAATTGTTAACAAACATCTCATTAATCATTACGATGTAAAGAAAACGAAACCCAGCATCCCGCCGACGAAAATCAGTGCAATAATGAACAGCATAAACGGACCGGGAGCCGGGAACGGCGGCAATGCTATACGCATAAATACCCAAAACGCAATCACAACGACCAACATGATGAAAAACTCACTTTCTGCCATTTTACAATTAAATGTAAGATTTCTTGGTATTATTTTTTTTTTTTTCTACTAGTGTGATGAAATTGTAGGACAAAATGTGTAAGAAACTAAGAATAGATGAAGATGAAAAATTAATTGATATGTTATTCCTATTTATAAGAGATTGTTACAACCCTAATTGCCTAAAATGTACATATTATCGACCGACTTAAAATGTAAGGAAACTTAAACTTTCCTAAATTTATTTACTTAATTACTAAATTGTCTTATTTATACAAGGAAATAAATACGGTCAAATTAGGAAATTCGGATTACTTAACATAAGAAGATTAGCAGAATCTCGTCGTATATCTTCAAAATTGCATATTATAAGCCATAGTGTAATAATTATTTACGGAGTACTAATTAGTGGTAACTTTATAGTTGTTCAAAAAAAAAAAAAAAAATGATACTGTATAATTAAGGAAACCGTATTCATATTTTGGCAAGTAAATGTTCTAATCGTGGTTTTAAAAATAAAGCAATATAAACTTCTACGTTATATTTTAAGTTTTAAAGTAATTTTCTATTACCTTGATGTTTTCTATAATCTTTATACAAATTATTACTCCCTCCGTTTCAATTTGTTAGTCTCATATACTATTTTGGGCGTTTCAAAAAAATCTATCCATATTGAATATATTTCACTTTTAACTTAGTTTTTATTTCCTATTTTATACACATTAAATTCTGATTAGTTAAATTAATTGATTGTGAATTGATGACAAGACTCTAAATAAAGAAATTATTCCCTTGAATTATGCAATTATGTTTGACAGTTTCCTAAAAAAAAAAAAAGCAAAACTATTTATTAATTGTTTTTTACTTTAATGTTAGATTCCAAATATTCTTCTTTTCTTATTTTATTTGATTGATTCCATATGGAACTATCATATTAAAACGGAGGGAGTAATTTAAATAAGGAAAAGTTAATTTCTCTGATAAATAATTGTGACTGTCCTACCCGGTAAAAATTTTAAAAAAATATGGAGTAATTTACAAAAATATTATCATTGATCATTTACGGATACTTTTTAACTATACTTAGGGAATAGGGACTAATGTCCCATTCACTTCACCTCATTTTTGCTAAACTGAAATTATTCTTACTGAACTGAAATTATTTTTGTTGAACTTAAATTATTTTTACTGAACTAAAATTATATTTGCTAAAATGAAATTATTTTTATTGAACTGAAATTAATTTTACTGAATTGAAATCATTTTTGTTGAAATGAAATTATTTTTATTGATTTTCTATTATATTTTTTCTTTTAAGATATTAAATGTTACTAAACTGAACTTATTTTTAATGAACTAAGATTATTTTTACTGAACTGAACTATTTTTACTTAATATATTTTTTTGTAAGGTGATGTAAACAGGGCCTAAAAGTTAGAATTCTTGTTGTAAATAAAATAAAGATACTCTGTATTAGTTATGTAATATACTGAATACGGAGTTTATATTGTCATAGTGTGGGTTAAAATCGCTTTCCTACTATGCAAATTCAAGCTACCTTCTGAAACTGTGGAGTGTAGAAAGACTATTAACACATCAAATTTTGTTAGGCTTAGCACAACTTCATGATTTGTGCACATTATAAACAAGAAAATAGACAATATAAGAGAAGATGAGTTTGTACTAATGTACTTACACTTTGGGATGGTTTATACTACCTCTGGTCTAAATTACTCGCAACTTTGGGGTATTATTTGTGAGATATAAAATATTCCAAAGTTGCGAGTAATTTGGACCGGAGGTAGTATGATTCTTTGGCCCCGTTCACTTCACTTTATTTTACTGAACTGGAATTATATTAGAGAGCTACAAGGACGAGTGATGAGAATCAATCTCAAGATCACTTGAAATCAAAACATGAGCTCTAACCACTTGAGTTATCCCACGGGTCCACAACCCAACCTAAACAATGATCTTGTTAAAAAAATAAAATAAAAAAATTAAATCTAAATTTTTGAACCAAAAAAATAAAATCTAAATATTAACACATTCATGTGGTCTTTTATTGAAATCTTGGACCAGCCCATTTTATACCATTGGCTTGTTAGGATAACCCACGGCCCATATTCAAATACGGCCTACATTCAAGTACGGCCCAATCAATTAACCCAACACGTGCCTTAGCTTAATTACAAACTTTATTTATTTTATTCCTAAAAATTGCCCAATTACTGGGTCCCACTCCTATCACAATCTCCCATAAAATAACAAAGGATCCTTGTTGGAATCTACGTGGAAAGTAGAATTATTTATCCAGAGCTCAACTGTCCAAAGCCGTACCAAATTTTAAAATAGAAAGTCTAATTACACTTTTGTCCTTTCTTATACCTTTGCATGTTGCAACTTGCATTTTGTCATTTTTTAAAATCCAATTAGGCTTGACCTAATAGTAAAATTAGTATGATTAACTCCGTTTCAGAATAATTGATACACTATTTATTTTTAGTTATTGTAGAATAATTAAAACTATAAATATATATATATATATATATATATATATTTTCTAATTATTTTATTCCTTTCCCTAAATAATGTTGAGAAATTATCTAATTCCCAAATTACAGCTACTCTTTTTTTAATTCCCATTATACTGTCCACGTCAGCTAAGGAAAACAAACCGATTTTTTTTTTCTCGGTCCAACAACAAACCGCTACTTCAAGTAGCGGTTTATGGGTTTGTTTTGTAAGTTTTTCTTTAAAAACAAAATATCTATAAATCAGTAATTAGTAAATACAAACCGCTACTTCAAGTAGCGGTTTTCTAATAAACCCGTTTTTTTAAAAAATTCCCATTGAACCGGTGACGTGGACGGTATGGTGGGAATTAAAAAAAGAGTAGCTGTAATTTGGGAATTAAATAATTTCCCAACATTATTTAGGGAAAGGGCTCGATCAATATAGCGTGTCAATTATTTTTAAAATAAAAAGAGTAACTTATTATGTCAATTTTTTTTTTTTAATAAAATCCTATTATAATTTTAACGAGGCACTTTAAAAATCAAGATATTTTCCTTAACTCTCCTTCAAAATTCCAAAATAGAAAATACCCAATTTCGCTAAGCTGGTCCAAGATGACTATTTGACTAGTACGACATTTTGTTTAGCTACGATACTTTTCCTTCCCTTATTAAAATTAATACAAGTAGAATATTAGCAAGAATTAGCTGTTTAAATGGGTAAACTATTCATTCAAGTTGATTAAAATTTGCCTATATTTGACCAAAAAATCAATTTATCTAAATTGAAAAATTAGAAGAAAATCACGTGTGCCACGCTACAAATAACCAATCCCCTCAAAATCCTTCCCATATTCCCCTCTTTTCTTCTTCTTTCTCTCTTTCTCTGTTCTTCTCATTGACCTTTATTACAGGTATGTTTACCCTTCTTTCTTTCTCTTTAATAGGGTTGCAAAAAGATTGATTTTTCTTCTAAATTCATGGGGTTTTATTGTTTTTTTACTTTTGATTTTTGGTTCTATTTTTTTCTCTGTTTTGTTGGTGCATATTATGCTAAAATGTATAAATTGTTAGTGAAATATGTGCAATGTGTAAAGTTTCCTCTGTTAATGATATATGAACAAATATTGAAATTGTTGCTTTATTGATTAAAAGAAAAGAACAAATTACAACTTTTTCTCATTGAGTTAGTTTGCAAATAGGAAATCAAGATTTATAATAAATAATTGAAAAAATGTAGGATTTTTAATGAATTAACTTATTTGGGTTTTTTATGGCTGCATTTTTTTTAAATGTGTTATTTGTTGAATGAATATTGCTGTTTAATATGTTGATGTGCTAATATTGTTGATTTTTTTTATCTCCTTTTTTTTTATTTTTTATGTTAGGTCTTGGGTATAAACTTGTGTATTATTGGAGTTTATGAATTCTGTTTCTAAGAGGTGATGGATGATATTATGGTGTTTTTATCACATTTAGCTAATGGGTATTTTCCATTTAAGTAAAAGTATTTGGTAAGGAAGGAGACACAACCACACCAAGAATATTGAAGGGTTTGGTGGGTTTTGAATGAGTCAAATTCAAGAAATTGGTATATGATCAACAAGACTTATGATTCAATTAGTATATAATGTGCATAATAAATTAATAATCTTGTCTAAGAGTTTATGGTCGATATTTGATCACATTTACAATCGATTCTTCTTAATGAACGGATATTAGAAAAAGAAAATTTCCCTTCCAATGTACTTCTGAATTATTGCCAATTGTTGGCTACTTCTGTGAAGTGATTGGTTGCACTGTCGTAGTAAAGCTTATGATACCGAGTTTATTTTTGGCAATACATGAGCTGGAATGTTAGTAAGATTACCTCAAAGGTTGTCTTAGATGTTGTCAATTGTCATTCTCAACTGCACTTTTCAACTAGTATCTGCAAGTTGTTTCTTAAAGTTCTTTGTTGTTTACACTAGTGTGTAAAATCTATACAACTTGTAACTAATGGGTGGTTTTAGTGGCTGTATGCCTGCAACTTATCTTTATGCCTATCTTAGGCCGGAATATAATCGTTCACTATTAACATCGATTATGTTCCATCGGATTTCTTAAGCCATTTAAGGGTTGTAGGCTCCAACTGTTCTTATTCTATATTCCCAATAAACTAGCATTTGATTTAGGCTGCTATTTAAGTGACCTAAAGTAAGCAAAATTGTGAAGATTCTATACTGATTGGATTTAATGTTGCACTAACAAGAAAACAATGACTGAAACAACTGTAATAACAAGCATTGTTTTTCAAGCTTGATGAAGATTTGGAACATGTAGCTCAGTTGTAATCAAAGTTTCGTTCTTTTCACCTATAGAACCCTGTATCTGAACTGATTAGCCCTTGATTGAGCTTATTTTTTCCTTTGCTGAATTTATTTTAGTTGAAGATTAAACTTAGGTGGCCCGGCCCTATGAAAGCTTATCTTAAATAATTGGCTCTTATCCAACCTAAGCTGAACTGATTTTATTAATCCTTGTTCTGAACTCTAGTCTTGACTTTTCTTTCTTGAAACTTGTTTTTGTAAGGTTAATCATCGCCGTTAATTGACCAAGGGTTGAGCTTGGACTGATCTGTTCTATTGAAATGTCTGCAGCACAAGCACTACTGTATCAAAACTTGATGGCTGAGAAGATGCCTACTAAGGATAGTATTGCAGATTCAACTCGGGAATCACTCATCGCTTTATCAAACTCTCTACCTGATAAGCTTTCTAATTCACCTGATAAGTTCCCTAATTCACCTCATTCTTCAGAGAAGGTGACCTATGTTGGTAATACAGTAAATGAAAAGGATGCAACCGTGGACTATTGGTCTGAACTAATTTCATTGTCCTACCCATCACCTGATGCTGATTCGGTACCTCAAGTTAAAAGTTAGCTGCAAGATGGTGTATTATATAGGTCTATAATAACTGACCGAAAACAGAATACTAATCTCACATGTTGATGTGTTGGATATTGTAAGTTACCTGCTAATTGGCTATACATAAAAGGCAGGGTTTTCCTGCTTTGTTCTGGTAATCACAAGTGATTCGATTGTCTTCTGTGCTTCAAATAATCAAATGTAATGTTAGTATATATCTCCACTTGAAATTATGTATTCATGATCAATGCTCAGGTGATCTCTTGTAAATCAAGGAAATGCACTGCCAAGTTCTGAACAGAAACTGCAGTCACAATTCCGAATCCACAAATACTGTCTGAAACCTTTAATCTTGCAAACAAGATTTCTTGGCTCTACAACTCAGGTTCAATGGATTTGGTGAGCAATTCACTACTCAATATGCAAAAATTCTGTTTATAAAAGGCGACTGCATGCTTTTAAGCAACTTTGTTATTAGTATTGTTAAGCTTGCTATAAGACCAAGTAAGAAGTGCTTAATGCTCGCTTTAATGAGGTTTTCTAAAACATTGAGCTCAACTCGTACTCGTAACACATCAACCAGTAAACGATGTACAAGATTACCTTGGTAGTAACTAGTAAACCAGTAAACTTAACAACTCCATATAAACCAGCAGGAAATGAGGACAGATTCTATGTACTTGTCAAACTAAGGAGCTAAACTAGAGTTGATCATGAGTCGTGTTTGGGCCTTGTTCTGATCTGGCTGGGATTTTTGTGTCGAGATCTGATTGGGCTACGCGATCAGGCCCAAAACAGATAGATCCAAATTTATACTTAATTTTTATTTTTTATTTTTTATTTTTTGTGGAGTTGGTAAAAAGAGAAAATCTGGTAGCTAGGAAAGTTGAAAATATTCTGATTGTATAAAGTGGAGAAATAAAGGCATATTTGTGGAATGGTGTATCAAGTTAGAGTGATTCTCAATCCCTACCAAAGTAGGTTCATGGACCTGTGATGGGCATTGAGTACTAGGCCTTGTTCCACCTTCAGTAATGAAGTGGAGAAAATAAAGTGCCATGGAGAGGATTAAAGTGTTTGACAGTAAGTCTGTGATTGGATTTGGTTTAAGATAAGTATGGTCGTTGGCCATTCTGGGCCTGCCTATGTGTCATGCTAGCATGCCACACATATTTCCGATGATAGTTGTATTGTGCAAAATTGCGGTAACTACATTAAATAGACAACTATCAATACACGTCTACTGGTCTACAACATGACACGACACGACTCACATGTCACCTTAAATGTGACTCAAAATCTCAAATCATTTGACTTCCTATGGGCTGCTTGCTAAGGCTATGTTGATCTTGATAAAATTATGGCCCATATATGACTTTTGCATTTGAGAAGACTATATAAATGGAAAGGAGTACATCACTTCTTTTTTTTTTTTTAATTAACAACTTAATACTTAATCCCTATATACCTTTTAAAAAGTTTAAGTTAACTCTTATAAATAATATTTGGACAATTATACCCTCTAAAATGTTTATTTACCCTCATTATGTTAATTGACTTTTTTTTTTGAAGTTTTTAGAATAATGTGTACTCTCTCCGTCCCATAATTACAGGCAAATAACTCTAAAAAGTACGGTTTTTAAGGAGGATGGAAAAAGTAGAGGAATATTGTATGGAAAAGCTAAAAAGTTAAAAATGTTGATAAAAAGTAGAGAATATTGTATGAAAAAGTTAAAAAGTAGGTAATGATTTTTTAGGTATATGTGTATTTTGTATGAAAAAGTGAAAAAGTAACTAATGATTTTTTTGATATGTGTGTAATTTGTATGGAAAAGGTAAAAAGTAAGTAATGATTGGGTGTTATTTTTAGTAATAGGAGGAACATTTTGAGACACCCAAAATAGTATATTTGCCTGTAATTATGGGACGGAAGGAGTACTATATAGACATTTATATCCCTAAAAATATTTGTTTATGTAATACCCTTATGAATCCAACCAACTACTAAAGTTGTGACTTAAGGTTAAATCAAAATAACTACTCAGATATGGTAGTTATGACGAGCGCATTGTGCAAATTAGCCATTTTAGTAATAATAAAAATTACTGCTATTGTTAAGTATTAGTTGCAACTTTAAAATATTTTATGTCTCACAAATAAAACCTCAAAGTTGCAATAATACTTAACGGAGGTAATACATATAATTTTGGTAAAATTATTTATGATGCTCCAAGCTCCAACTATGGGTATTAATGAGCCAATTGACACCGATCCTCTTTAGGCTTGGCTCGAGCACAAAACTCGGCTCGAGCTCAAAGTTTGTCGAGGTTAGCTTGAGCTCAAAACCCCAAACATGAGCTTGGCTCGAGGCTCGATCTTCAATTATCAATGACTAATTTTAGGTTACAAATTATCTTCTATAAAAAAATATTTGAGCTTGTGCACGATCTTTCCAGCTGAGCCAAAGATAGTGCAAGCTTGGCTTGGTATGATCTCAAGCCGAGCCAAGCATCGAGTAGTTTGTGAGTACGCTTAGGAGCTCAACTCATCAACACTCCTAGCTGCAACCTAAAGGAAATTTTCTTAAAGGAGTTAAATAAGCAAGTCTGGTAAAGATGGCAGGGAAATCACCTTGTAATCACAATTTGAGCTTCAACATCTACCATTGTTTGAGAATAGGGGTATTCCCTTACCTTTCCCCCTTATTGTAACTAAAAATAATAGTACAACTTTTATAAGATACCTTCGTATATTGATTCATAGGAAAAAGTTATATATGCTATGTAATATTTTTTTTTTATTTATTTTTTCCGAATTTTGATAGTAGGAATTGGAAAGAAAATGAAAGAAGGGAAAAGAAGGGGAGAAAATCCCTTTGCTTAGATAAAGAGTTGTAGGAAGGAAAGGGGGAGGGAGAGATACATTTTCTTCCCTCTTCAACTTACACTTTTCCCTCTAAAATTGTAGAGATTTGGAAGAAAATGGAGCTCCATCTCCTTGCTCCCTTTCCTTTCCACCCCCTTCCTCTCTTTTAGGATGCTATTAAAACATGTGCACCTACGTTATAATTATAGATTACTATGTGTATTTCAATGCTTTCCGTTTCAAATTTTTTCCCCTTTAGCATCTTCCTTAGTTTTCGTTCCTTTTCCTTGACCTCCTAATTTCATCTTTTCCTTACCTTTATCATCAATCCTACAATTTATCCACATATATACGGAGTACTTACTTTCACTTTGTCCACATTTTCTTATTTTTCACGATACTCAATTGATCGAATTAATTGAATCTACACTTAATGAATATAACATATTTTAATATAAAGTTATGTAAGTTGACATTATATACTTATTAAAATCATAATTCTTAGTATATGTCAAAGTTTTTCTAAATTCAAAACAAACAATATTATAAGGGGAATGCATAAAGACAATATGCTCCAACATCAAACTAAAAAGGCCAAACAAATGGAAAAGAAAAAACATTGAACACAATCCAACAAAAATTAACAAAATTACTTTTCATCAACTGACTATACATGAAATGAATTTAGCCTTTTTTAAAAAAAAAGAAAATCTTTACTCTTTTTTTACTAAAAACCCCTTCTTCTCCCCCCCTTAAATTATTTCCTTTTTTAGTACATTTTCAGATTTTCTTACACTACACCAACATATTCTAGCAACCTCTCCTTTTTTTTCAATCAAACCCACTTCAAAATTTCAACTTATTTATTATTACCCACAATTTTCCTTCCTAATATAATTTGTTTCTTTCACACATATATATATATATTTTTTTTTTATGTTTTTATTTTTGAAGACATAAAACCAATAAATTATAAAAAAAAAAAATGGAGTTGGGTATGATTTCAATGGTATCAATTTCAATATTAGTTGGGTTAATTTGGTTACTAAATTTCTTGTTGAGAAGAGTAAATTATTGGGTGTATGAATCAAAACTTGGAAATATGAAGCATGAATTGCCACCAGGTGATCTAGGTTTGCCATTTATTGGAAATATGTGGTCTTTTCTCAGAGCTTTCAAGTCTGCTAATCCTGATTCTTTCCTCAACTCTTACTTTACCAGGTTCTTTTTATCACTTCCTCTGTTTTTTTTACATGTTTTTGTTTTGTGATATTGATATATGAAATGTATCATGTTTTGGGTTAGACTAGTTTGATCGTTTTTTTGATGGGTGAGACGCGTAATAAGTCACTCCGATGATGACTATTGATGAATGTAATAGCTGTAAATATTCCGAGTATGAATATTGTCGGTTCAGTATGGTTCTTCATCTGAAAAAAAATAATAATAATCTAAGACGAGTTTACAGTGTTGAGGTTTTGTTAATTTTATTTCTTAAGCATTATTATTGTTACTCATTATTTTTGTACATTACTCATTATCAATGACATAGGTA
The DNA here is from genome assembly GCF_948465745.1 of Chenopodium album. NCBI lineage: Eukaryota > Viridiplantae > Streptophyta > Magnoliopsida > Caryophyllales > Amaranthaceae > Chenopodium > Chenopodium album. Next base: position 71,608,681 of record NC_137840.1, read on the forward strand.
CATGTACATTACTAGCTATGAACCATAAGAATAAAATTCATGTGGTACTAGGAACAATTTTTATGGTTAAAGTTGATTAAGGGTGTTATGAATTATGACTCATGTCTTATCTAGTAAAAATGCGCAACTTTTAAGAAGAGGTTTGAGTGACTTTTTGGTTTTTATTTTGATTAAGGTTGCTTTAATTTAGTGGGTATATTTTAGATTGACAATGTCATATTCCCGAGCTAAGTGTATCCAAGGAAATTTATTTATTGATCGGTTTTGGTTATTTGTAATGAACAAACAAATATACCTAACTTTAGAAGTACTTGGAATTTGGAAGCAACTAAGAATTTGTAGAAAAAAAATAGGGTTTAAGTTACGTGTAACCTTGTTTAAGAATGTTTGTAAACATATATTATATATATAAAACAAAGTTAATCGATTAAACAATGAAACACCGGAAGTTAAGAAGATAACCTGATTTAGGGCTTATTCTCTTCAATTTAATTTCATTTCAGTTCAGTTTAACTCAGTTCAGTTCCGTTCCTAACTTCCTTCTCTCATAAACAATTCATTTCAGCTCTACTTAGTTCAGTTCAGCTCCAATCAGTTCATTTCAGTTCAATTGTTTTCCATAAATCACAACAGGCCCATAGTAGAGATTACAATATAAAGTATATCTCTAATTTTATCCCTAATTTAGTTGTTAGAATATTTTGAAGTAATTCACTAAAAATAAGTAAACAAAAACTTGAGGGATGTGGACAAGTATGGATCACATTAAGTGAAGGGTAAAGTGTATATATCTGCACGTTTGTGTGTGTTTGGCAATTGCAATTTCAGCCAAATACTCAAATACCAAGACAGAAATAAGAAAAGATTTATAGCATTGATTTTCACCCTTTTTGGGTAAAGGACAAAATAGGTCCAAATCTTTTTATAAATCAAGAAAATAATACAAATTTGTTCCTACAAAATTTGTCATTTTGCTTTGTACTTTGTGTGTGGACTGGATGTGGTGTGACGAGGAGTGATAAGGCGTAGTCTTTAGTGAGAAAGCCACAAGGGACGACAAATGATGTAAACGACATTCAATCTTAAGATGCCTTCTCAAACTCTCAATACCTTAACCTCAAAATGTCGTAAACAAAAGTTTTATGTCGGGTTGTGTACTTGTGCAGTGCAGCTATAATTTATGTTGGGTTTCAATCAATTTGTTAAATTGGAAAGTATCCTAAAAGTTGCAATTTCATACTGGACGACAACCTTTGATGGGTCCTCGAATCAAACTCATAACTTTGGCTACTTTGGGCCTCTCTACTTTTCTGACCACTCTAAAGTTGTATTGTGCAAAATGCCAACACCTATATAGGGAACCAATAAAATCTTTGAGGTCAGATTTAGATTTTAAAGTTGGATGTATTGATCTATATGATCTATACTATTATATTAGAAAGCGTTTGTCTCATCTATTGCTTCGTAACTTGACATTCTTAAACCAGAATTACTCGAATCCATGACTTGGTGTTGTGTAAGAACAGTTTACGACAACCAATCCAATATGAGGATTGATGTTAACTAGGGAAAAAGATTATTTGACATGAATGTAGTTAGGATCCCTCAGAACTAATGCTAATTAACTTATTATATTTACGTATATCAAAATGGACTATACATTGAAACAGATCGAGGGGGAGACATCTTTCTTAATCAATGATTTATATTTAAATGGTGTGATTGAACTTTATGATACTTGTGAGCTGTGACCTTTAAACTATAGAAATATTTTCTATATTATACATGATTATAGTTTATAGAAGCTTAATTATGATGAATGTAAGCTGATACATTAAGTTTGAGCAGATTTGGTAAGACAGGAATTTACAAAGCGTTCATGTTTGGCAACCCAAGTGTTATAGTTACCACAGCTGAAACATGTAGAAAAGTGCTGAATGATGATGAACATTTCAAGCCTGGTTGGCCTGTTTCAACTTTGAAGTTGATCGGTGCTAAATCCTTTGTTTCCATTTCCTATGAAGAGCATAAACGTCTAAGGAGGTTGACTTCTGCTCCCATCAATGGACACGAAGCTCTATCAGAATACATTGAATATATAGAAGACATTGTGAAATCTGCTTTAGAAAATTGGTGCATGATGGGAGAAATCGAGTTTCTTACACAGCTTCGGAAGTTGACTTTCAGAATAATTATGTACATCTTTCTGAGCTCAGAGAGTGAACCTGTAATAGAGGCATTAGAAAGAGAGTACACAAGACTTAACTACGGTGTTAGAGCTATGGCGATCAATATCCCTGGTTTTGCTTACCATGAAGCACTCAAGGTATGATTGACATAGATTTTGTTCCTGACGTATCATACATGCTCACTTAGAACTTGTTCGGAAAAATTAGTTGACCTTAACAACTACACTTCATTAAACACCATATTTCACTTTAGTTGCATTTTGACTTGGTAGTAAAAAAATGTTGGGATTTTACTAGGCTCGAAAGAGACTTGTGGCCGTGTTTCAATCTATAATAGATGAACGAAGGGCACTAAAAAGGGATGGAGTTGCTATCAAGGCCAAGAAAGATATGATGGATGCTTTGCTTGAGGTTGAAGATGAGAATGGAAGAAAATTGACAGATGAAGAGATCATTGATCTATTAGTGATGTACTTGAACGCTGGACACGAGTCATCAGGTCATACCTTGATGTGGGCTACTGTCTTGTTGCAGAAACACCCTGAATTTATGCAGAAAGCCAAGGTATAACAACTCTTCTCTGCTTGCACTTCACTTAAGAATTGCACTTCACTTCAGAAACATGATAATATTGAAGGTGCTGAAAATCAAATTTTATGTGTTCAAAAACTGAACTTTCCAGGCTGAGCAAGAAGAGATTGTGAAAAATATGCCAGCAGGACAGAAAAGATTGACTCTGAAAGAATTCAGACAGATGACTTATCTTTCACAGGTATGTATATTGTGCTTGTGTCTCCTTTTCCCGCTATCTTTGTGTTTCTAATATATTGTGTATACTCTGTGAAATCAAGGTAGTAGATGAAACACTTCGGTGGTTAACATTCTCACTTGTAGTCTTCCGAGAAGCATTGTCAGATGTCAAGATGAATGGTCTGTACCATATCAAAGCTTTAACCTTTGTTTTTCTCTTCAAAACTTTTTGAATATAAATACTGTCCTCAAAATTTACTCATTACATAATCATTCTGGTTTTGATTTGTTTTGGTTTAGTTTGTTTTTGGCATCGAAGTTAACACATGAAATTTTGGATGATTTTAGGCTATACAATTCCTAAAGGATGGAAAGTATTGGTTTGGTTTAGAACTTGTCACTTGGATCCTGAAACCTGGCCAGAACCTATGAAGTTCAATCCTTCGAGATGGGATGTAAGTTACAAACTCAAACTCGTTCTTTTTTTTTTTTTTTTTTTTTTTTTTACCAAATATGTGCAACAAAATTTGTTGATCAACACTGAATTTGTATATTCTATAGGGACTTATTCCTAGACCTGGAACTTTTCTTCCTTTTGGTGCTGGGAGCAGGCTGTGTCCTGGAAATGATCTCGCCAAGTTAGAGATATCGATTTTTCTTCACTATTTTCTGCTCAATTACAGGTATCAGATTATGATGATTGTTAACATTTTGAATAATTGTCATGCACAATGTTTGATTTTTACAGTAAGTCCATGTTCTGCAGGCTGGACGTAGTAAATCCTGACTGCGCCGTGCAGTACTTACCACATAAAAGACCGAAAGATAACTGCTTGGCGAAAGTCAGAAGGATCTAAGCAGGGATCAGTAGCACAAACATGACAGATTAAGACCCCTACTTACATTAATCACATAAGGCTCAGATTTTAACAAACAATTAAGTGAATTTGTGAGAACAAATATATTCTGGTAGATCTTGTGTTCTGTAATCTGATTATGAAGCAAGGTCTACTCCAACTAAAAATAGTCAGAGTACTATTTTAGTCAGAGTATTACATTCTTTGCTTGTGTACTTTTGCTCAGGCTGATAATATGGCTTATATGGTGTACTGTATACTATATGAGGCTAAGATTTAGGAATGTCAATGCGTCGGTCCATTTCTTATTCAATAATGCAGTCACTAACTTACTATGCGTGAAAAAGTTGAATGGAATAAAGTACTCTCTTTGTTTGTGTATAATTAAGGATATGACGTGATTTTACAAAAAGGACCTGAAAAAGCTTGAATACTCCGTAGCAGTTAAGCTATGATACTCTATTAGCGTAAATAGTTCTATACATACTAATTTACTCAACGACTATAATACTAATTGGAACTAAACAATCGTTGCTACTATAGAGTATAGGGCCTATAGGCAGACATGAGTGACAACGGAGGCTACAGCTAGGCAGCTAGCCACCCGTACAGGCTACATCCTCACCAGTCCGAGCCCCCTATAGTCGAGTATCCACCCACCCACATCGTGTCGGACACGGACTTGGGTACGTGTCAAAGGCAGTAGACTAACAAAAACAATTGTTGTTCACTTAAATTACACATTAAGGTAAACACTCAATATTAAGGTTATGTTCAGTTTGGCCTATCTAAACAAGTACGATGTATATGCTTGATCCAAAAATTATTAGATTAGATCATATTTTTTTATTTGCGTAAATTTATCATTAAATATCTTTAGTTTCTTAGTCTTAAAAAAAACTGTAAATTATTTGTTTGAAACACATTAATATGAATTTAATGACATCTTTTGGGGGTGATACAACATGTGATTGAATCTATCGAAAAAATACAGTAGGAATGTCCTGGTTCTAGATATCCAAAAACAGTAATAAGACAGTTGGATGTATGACTTGATATCTCTTTCATTTGTTTCCTTAAAATATTAAATTGAAATCTTCCCACTAATTAAAATTTTCAGTAATTAAGGAAAGAAATAACAGATAGGATCAAGCTAATCCTTAGAAAATAAATCAAACAAAATGGGAAACAAATCAAGCAAATAAATCATAAAACCAAGCAACCAATGAGGAAGCAACAAATAAACAAAAAGAGGATAAAAAAAAAAAACAAAAAAAAACAAAAAAAACAAAAAACAAAATACAAAATCATCATGCCACCTAATCCTTGCTTCACCATCAATATAAACCCCTTCATTATTTTCATTTACATTCACAAAAACTATATTCATTTCATCATTTCTCAAAGGTATATTTGTTTTAGTATTGTAACCATCATTATTTTTCATATGATAACTTGTTATATAGACGCCTATACTTTTTGTTCGAAATTAATTGTCATGTATTAGATTTATCATTTTGTGACAATCGGAATCGGATGGAGGGATCGGATTATACATTAAGCTTAACTATTAATTATATTTTTTTTTGGGTTTGTGTAGGTATTGAAAAAGGTTATAGAAAGATGGACTTTAACTTTGTTTCCAAGGTGGCAATCTTCATTATGGGGTTATTATGGGTACTAAATTTGGTGCTAAGAAAAGTTCATGGTTGGGTGCATGAATCAAAACTTGGGAATAAGAGATATAGTTTGCCACCAGGTGACTTTGGCTTGCCTATCATAGGCAACATGTGGTCTTTCCTGGCCGCTTTTAAGTCTTCTAATCCAGACTCCTTTCTCAACTCCTTTTTTACCAGGTTATCTCTTTATTTATTCTCTTGTTACTTTATTAAAACAATTCATTACTTGCTTTTATTAGAATGATATCAATACTGTCATATTAAATAAATATAAAAAAAAATCATATCAACCTAATAATTTTGCGTTTAATTCCACTCTTCATAATTTTGTGTTAAAAAATAAAATAAAATTGAAGACAAACACATAAAATTAATTTATTAAGTCTAGAGCCGCCAATGTTTGTAGACTTTAGGGGAAAGAGTTTGTACAAATAAATCCATCACTGGAACCCGTATCCCATCTAGCCACTAAATGAGCTACAATATTTTCCGCTTGTCATATATGAAGACAATGAAAAAAATAGTTGCACATGGTATATTTAATTTTAATACACAACCTATTTTTTTTAATTATTATTGTTGTTGTTGTTGTTGTTGTTAGGGGTGTTCATAAATTGGCCCGGACCTAAAAAATGGACTGGCCCGGATTAGATCAAACCGAATTAATCGGTTCGGTCTTTGGGTCTAGAAATTTTTTTGGTAGGTCTTCGGTTCGATTCGGTCCAAAACCCTATAAAAACTAGTCTACGATCGAATCAATTTTTTCCTTAAAATTATGCATGAAACCTTAAATAATGGTTAATTTAAGATTATCCTTAATAAGCTTAGAAAGCTTTAATTTTATGAGCTTTTTTGTTATACACCTACAAAAAAAAAGTTAAAGTATAGTTTTTCTTTACTTTTTTCAACTTTTCCAAAAAATTACTAAACATTTAGAATTGTTTTTTAAAAAAATTCTTTAAACGGTCCAAACCGGTTTGGTCCGGGGTTAGGACCAATTATTTCGGTTCAATTCGGGTTCGATCCCAACTTGATCGGTCCGGTCTTCATTTCTTAAAATTCTAATTTTCGTCCTTCGATCCAGTCCGAATTGGTCAAGTCCGGTTCGATCTTGGACCAATGTGTAGCCCTAGTTGTTGTTGTTGTTCCAAAAAAAAAAAAAAAAAACTTTGCAAATTATACTCTATTCCAAAAAAAAAAAAAAAAAAAAAAAAAAAAAAAAAAAAAAAAAAAAAAGTACATGTACTAGTATGCCTGTTTAATAGCCCAATCAAGACTTAATGATGGCTGGTGGACTGGCCCATTTATGACTTTGATTTCGTATACATAGGCTTAAACCCACCTACAGTCCTAGACTGAATTTCCTGATTGATTTATTTATATTTTTAAAAAAGAAAAATACGTCAAAATTAAGGGATTGTTCTCCTCTCGATTGAAATTTGAATTGATATTGTATGAACATTTAACTTTACTTTTGTTTACTTGTATATTTAACATTAGATTATAACATTTGATTGTGCAGATTTGGCAAAACAGGAATTTACAAAGCCTTCATGTTTGGTAGTCCAAGCATAATTGTTACAACACCTGAGATATGCAGGAAAGTCTTGAATGATGATGAGCATTTCAAGCCTGGCTGGCCACTTTCAACGACCGAGTTGATCGGTAGGAAGTCCTTTATTGCTATCCCCTTCGAAGAGCACAAGCGTCTAAGAAAATTAACCGCGGCTCCTATCAATGGACATGAAGCACTATCAAACTACATAGAGTACATAGAAGATATCTCAATAGCTACTTTGGATAAGTTGAGTAAAATGGGAGAAATCGAGTTTCTCACTCAACTTCGTAAGCTAACTTTTCGTATCATCATGTACATCTTTTTGAGTTCCGAAAGTGAGCCTATCTTGGAGGCTTTAGAAAAGGAGTACACAAGGCTTAATCATGGTGTAAGAGCAATGGCCATTAATATCCCTGGATTTGCATACCATAAGGCACTTAAGGTACAAGATAATTTCTTTGTGTTTCAAATATGCTTGCTTTATTTAATTCCTCTCAATCTAGTGTATTTGATTATGGATGAAAATTTTGATTAGGCGCGGAAGAACCTTGTGGCAGTGTTTCAAGCTACAATAGATGAACGAAGAGCGCTTAAGAGAGATGGTGTTGCTACCAAAGCCAAGAGAGATATGATGGATGATTTACTCGAAGTTGAAGATGAAAATGGGAGAAAGTTGACTAATGAAGAGATTACAGATCTATTAATCATGTATTTAAATGCAGGACATGAATCATCTGCTCATACCATTATGTGGGCTACTGTTTTATTACAGCAAAACCCTGAATACTTACAGAAAGCCAAGGTATGTACTATAACACTTCAAATCTTACATTTTACTTTTGAGTAATCGGATATGAGTCAGTGTTGTCACGTCTATTCTTAACTACTTACATTTTACCAAATCGTCGAATTTCAGGCAGAGCAAGAAGAGATTATAAAGAATAGACCTGCAGGACAGAAAGGACTGACTCTGAAAGAAACTAGAAAAATGACTTATTTGTCTCAGGTAAGTAATCATTCCTCCTATCTTTGAGCTTGCATTGTATTCTTAGCTAAACTAACCATTTATTTTACGAAATCAAGGTCGTAGATGAAACGCTTAGGTGGGTGACGTTCTCATTCGTAGTTTTTCGTGAGGCGATATCAGACTTCAAGATAAATGGTAAGTAAGAGATTCAAAACACATTTTTCTTGTACACTGTAAAATCATTTAAATCCTAACAAAAGAAAGTTTGATTTTACAGGCTATACTATTCCTAAAGGATGGAAAGTGTTGACATGGTTTAGGACTTGCCATTTAGATCCCGAAGTTTGGCCCGAGCCTATGAGGTTCAATCCCTCGAGATGGGATGTAAGTTAAATTAATTCTCCGCTCATAATAAAGACATACTCCCTTTGTCCCTTACTTAAATTTCTACTTCTCTCTATTATGTGAGGAATAAATGCTAGAAATAAGAATATAATAAACAGATGGAGAAAGTACTCCATATCACACAAAGACTAAATACTACATATATGTTGTAGGACCTTGCTCCAAAAGCAGGGACTTTCCTTCCCTTTGGTGCTGGGAGTAGGCTGTGTCCTGGAAACGATCTCGCCAAACTCGAAATTTCAATTTTTCTCCATCATTTTCTCCTTAATTACAGGTAATTAGAATAGATTTATAGTTTTTTTTTTTTTCACCTAGAATCATGCATTGGGCTTAATTAATTTTGTGGTAAAAAAATGTTGTGTAGGTTGAAAAGGACTAATCCAGAGTGCCCGGTGCAGTTCTTGCCTCATAGAAGACCAAAGGATGCCTGCTTAGCTAGAGTAAAAAAGATATGAGCTGCTTTCATTTAAGTTATGTAGAAAATAAAGCAAGGAGTTGTAACATTTATTTAAGAATTAAGACTGATGTTTAAGCTACAACCTATTAAGTACTGTTTTATTATTCGGATTTAGTAATGAATTCATGTTTTGAACAATTTGGTTGGAGTAATATTATGCATTTATGGGCTACCTCCTTGAGAAAAAATTATTGGGTCGCAATTAAAATTTTAATTTGTTGTATTAAATTACGATGTATATGCTTATTCTAGAAATAATTAGGAGGATGTCCCGGTTTTTCTCACATGACATTTTTGTAAATAAAGCAATAACTTTATTCAATTGTAAAACCCACAATAATGAAAAAAGTTGTTGGTTTATTCACAAAAATACCCCTATGAGAAACAAATTTTGTTACTCAATATGAGAAACGGGGAATTTCCCAATGATTAGACATCAAATCAAATACTACTTTCGTTACTTTTTAGATGTAGCAAAGGGGTAATTTTTTGTAAGACAGAAAAAACTCCTTTATTGCATGTAAACATTGATGGAGGTAGTATTTTTATTTGCGTTTATTTAACATAAAACATCTTTAATTTCGTAGTGAAGAGAAATTTGTATAAACTTTGGCTTGTCTTTCTCATTAGCTCATCAAAGAATATATAGATCGAGTTACAATATTCCTAACCCTAGAATAAATGATATACTAGGTAACTAAGATAATCACCAAAATACATAATAATATCACGAATCTATATCCTAACAAATATACCATAAGATATTCTCAAAATACATTATACGATATTATTTCAATACCCCCTCAAGTTGGAGCATGTAGTTAAAAAATGCCCAACTTGAAAAGTCAAAAGTCAAACTGGGTTCTGCCAAGAGCTTTTGCGAAAATGTTCGCAAGTTGAGAAGTCAAAACCAAGCCTTCATTAAACTCCTCTCGAACATAGTGACAATCAACCTCAATGTGCTTTGTTCATTCACGAAAAAAAGGATTTTTTGCAATGTGTACCGCTGTAGACGCTAAAAATGTCTCCCCGACCAAAACCCGATGATGAGTAAAACCTTTCATCACCATTTGGTTCGAGTAGAGTATTGAAAGAAAGAAACACTTGATTCTTGCTTAGAAATCCATTCCATTTCTATTTTCTATCATTTCACAAGCCATTCTAGCCCTTTTAATAGCCCAAACAATTTTCATAGCCCAAAATCTACATATCTTAGCCCAGTTTTCTAATTTCATAACTACAGTCCCGAAACCGAACAACACTACTAAAAATAGGCTAAATTACGACGGAATACTTACGACGGACATTTTTTTCCGTCGTTAAGGTGGATATTTACGACGGAAAACATTTCGTCGCAATTTAGCGACGGAAAATTTCAATTACGAGGCATTTTCCCTCGTAAATTTTACGACGGAAATAAATTCCGTCGTAAATATAAACTTCCGACGGAATATTCCGTCGTAAAGTAATTTGCGACGGAATATTCCGTCGTAAGTTTATATTTACAACGGAATTTATTTCCGTCGTAAAAGTCATTGTCATTTTTGAAAATTAAAATTGTATCCTTGACCTAAAAAAAAGGGGGAAAGAAACGCAGAGAGAGAAAGAGAAGCAGCGGCAGGAGAGAGAGAAAGAGAAGGAGAGAGAAGAAAGAACGAGGCGACCCTGGTTTTTCCGGCGACGCCCTGGTGAACGAAAGAGAAGGAGAGAGAAAAAGAGAGGGAATTTTTGGAGTCGTTGCACAAAAGAAAGAGAAGGAGAGAGAAAGAGAGAGGGAAAGAGAAGTCGCCGCCGTCGGTGACCCAAACCTCAGCCCTCCGTCACGCAACTGCCGCCGTCGGTGACCCAAACGGAGCCGACATTGTAAGAGAGAAAGAGGACGAGTAGGAGAAAGAAAAAGAGGTCGAGAAGGAGAAAGAGGGCGGCTGAAGGGGCGGCTTGTGTCCGTCGTCGAGCCTCCGGCGCCACCTTACCAGGTCAGTGTACACCTTTTTTTTTTGGTTTTTTTTTTTTTTCATTCGAATCTGACTTTTTTTGCTTTGACCACCACAACCGCAGCCTCCGACCTCCGGCCTCCTCCCTTCCCTCGCCGTGGATGGTTGTTGTTGCCGGCGCCGCGCCAAGGTCAGTTTTCCCCACTTTTTTTTAAATTTTTTTTTTGTTAAATAATAAACCCTTATTTATTTAATTTATTTTTTAAAATATTTTGTAGGATTTGTACAATTAGATTGTTTGATTGTCAAAAAGAAGTGCAGATCTAAAGGTTAGTCACATTACAAACTCTAATATTTTGTATGTATGTTACTTTGGTTTGGTTTTGTTTAACATAACTTAGTTAAGTTAAGTTTTTTCTAATATAATGTGTTTTAGTTTAGTTTAGTTTACTTTTTTTTTTTTGTAAGTATGTTAGTTTAGTTTAGTTTACTTTTTTGTAAGTATGTTAGTTTAGTTAAGTTTTTTTTTTTAATATAATGTGGTTTAATTTAGTTTAGTTTTACTAAAGTATATTAGATTAGTTTAATATTATGAAACTTTAGTTTAGTTTATTTTAATATAATGTGGTTTAATTTAGTTTAGTTTTACTAAAGTATATTAGATTAGTTTAATATTATGAAACTTTAGGTACATTTTGTTTGTTTTGTTTAATATGATGTATGTTAGATTACTTTAGTTCATTATAATCTAGTTTAGTTTTGTTTAGTTTAATATAATGTTTCTTACTTAAGTTTAATTTTTTATAATGCATGTTACTATATTTAATATTATGATATGTTAGTTTAGTTTGGTTTTGTTTGGTTTGATTTGTTTATATTAATGTTATGGTTTTATGATATGTTTGTTTATGTTAAGTTTAATTATGATATATTTGTATAATATTTTGTATGTTAGTTTAGTTTTAATATCTTTAAAAAAATCATTTGCATAATCATATGCCTAGATACCCGTTCAAGGCATACACATTAGGAGTATGTCTTGAATAGTCCCCGGTTGGGACTGTCCTTGTACGTTTATTCTCACTTAGGTGGTGAATGTATTCCTTTGTTTTAATTCTAAGGAAGATCCTTGCTTGTCATTTCTCTACAGTGTTCTCTAGGTACATATATAGGTGTTTCTAATCACCTATATTGTGTACTTGGGGAACTGTAGGGAGATGCTGCCGGATTTTCCATAGAATTGAAATTCTGGCATACATTCACTAGTGAGATTGAACGTACAAGGATGGGTTAGGTTGGAGTGATAAGGACCCTTGGAAATCATTTCTCTTCTCATTTGTATTTCCATAACAGTTTGATCTATAATGAATATATATTGTGCTTTATGACTAATATGATTAATGGAATATGTGTTAGTTGTGTAGAACTTGTAATCATGAAACGAAAAGAACGTAGCTGGATGTACGAAAGGAAGGTTGGGAATTCTATTAATCCTGAGTTCTTGAAGGGGGTAGATGAATTCCTTAAATATGTGGAAGATCATCCCGAGAGTAGCAACCCGAATGAAGTTAGGTGTCCATGTTTTAAATGCAAAAACAAACGTCTTTGGGATCCAGATACGGTCAAACTTCATTTGTATCGCAGCGGTTTTTTACCTAATTACTATGAGTGGATGTGTCATGGAGAAGGGTTTCCAGGAACTCGTAGAAGGCAGTCAAATGAATATCGTGAAATGGTTTTGGATGCCTTTGGTCAGTCTCAAGATCAAGGCCATTCCGAAGAGCCACCTGTTTCATTAGAGGAGGAGCCTAATGCACAAGCCAAGCCATTTTTTGATTTGTTAAGGGCTTCTGAACAACCGTTATACGAAGGGAGTTCATTGTCTGTGTTAGAGATGGCTTCTAGAATCACTAGCCTAAAATGTGAGTATAATTTGCCGCACAGATGTGTTGATGGATTTGCTTCTTTGGTTAATGAAGCGATTCCTAACAACAACCACATGGCCGAGACATTCTATGAGGTTAAGAAAATTGTTAAGGGGTTAGAGCTGCCCCATGAAAAGATTCATGCATGCCCGAAAGGATGTATGTTGTTTTGGAAAGATGATGCTCAATTATCTACATGTAGGGTGTGTGGCAGCGACCGATACAAGAAGACTTCTAAAGGTAGCTTAGTGCCTTTGAATGTTCTATTTTATTTCCCTATCACACCTAGGTTGCAAAGGCTTTTTGCAACTAAAAACATTTCTGAGGAAATGACATGGCATGCTAAAAATCCTCGAGTTCAAGGCACAATGGCACACCGTAGCGATAGTGAAGCGTGGAAACACCTAGATAGTTGCTTTCCTGAGTTTGCCTCTGAACCTCGTAATGTTCGACTTGGCCTATGTACGGATGGATTTGCTCCACATGGTCAGTTTGGGGGACAGTATTCATGTTGGCCTGTCATTTTGACCCCTTATAACTTGCCTCCGTCAATGTGTATGAAAAGACAGTTCATGTTTCTTTCGTTACTCGTTCCTGGTCCTAAAAACCCTAAGGGCAACTTGGATGTTTACATGCAACCGCTCATACACGAGTTGAAACAGTTGTGGGAAGTTGGGGCAAATACTTACGATATTTCGAGAAAACAAAATTTCAATCTTCGAGCAGCCATCCTATGGACCGTTAGTGACTTCCTGGCTTAAGGTATGTTATCTGGTTGGACCACAGCCGGTAAGAAGGCTTGTCCATATTGCATGGAGAAAAACAAAGCATTTTGGCTCGAAAATGGTGGTAAGGTTTCTTGGTTTGATTGCCATCGTCAATTCCTTCCGACAAATCATCCTTTTCGAAATAGTAAAAATGCATTTTGTAAAAACAAAGTCGAAAAAGGTTCACCACCTCACATCATGTCAGGAGAGGAACTTTGGGAATGTGTGAAAAACCTCCCGAAAGCAACAGATGGCCCCGAGGCACTGAAACGTCTCAAGAATGCAAAAAAAGGGTGGTTCAAGCAAAGCACTCTATGGGACCTTCCATATTGGAAACATCTGCTTGTTCGTCACAACTTAGATGTCATGCACGTTGAAAAAAACTTTTTTTATAAGTTGATTCACACTATAATGGACGTGAAAAAGCTATCTTGTGACACGCCATCAGCTCGGAATGACATTGCTAAATACTGTAAATGGCCCCAGCTACATCTTCAAGAGGATGATAGAGGAAAAGAATTCATGCCAAAGGCTCCATTTGCTCTTGACAAGGCTCAGAGAAAGGTTTTGTGTGAGTGGGTCAAACAGCTGCGGTTTCCTGATGGTTACGCTTCCAATTTGAGCCGATGCGTTGATTTGCAATCAGGTAAGTTACATGGAATGAAAAGTCATGATTGTCACGTGTTCGTGGAGAGGTTGTTGCCACTGCTTTGAGAGAATTGCTCCCTACCCATATATGGAATGCAATTACAGAGATAAGCCAATTCTTTCGCGATTTATGTTGCTACACAATTACAGTTAGCGACATGGAGCGATTGGAAAAAAACATAGCTGAGATCCTGTGCAAGCTTGAGAAGGTTTTCCCCCCATCTTTCTTCAACTCCATGGAGCATTTACCAATTCATTTTCCATATGAGGGCAAGTTATGTGGACCTGTTCAATATCGGTGGATGTATCCTTTCGAAAGGTAAATCAAAGGTCCTTTCTCAACTCTTACTTTCATCTCTTTCATTGATTTTCGTTACTTATACTTCTACGGCTACATAAACATAATTACAGGTTCCTCAATCACCTGAAACGAAAAATTGGTAATAAGGCTCATGTTGAAGGTTCCATATGCAACGCTTATCTCACTGAAGAGATATCAAACTTCTGCTCCAATTACTTTCAGCCCTTAGTTGACACAAAAACACGAGATCTAGGTCGAAATGTGAATGCTGATGTGGAATCCCCGGCTGACAACGATGAAATCCCAGAGTTGTTCACGGTGGATAAGGGTCGTGTGTCAAATTTGGGTAAAACTCGGTATTTAGATGACAAGGAACTCGAACGTGCTCATTTGTTCGTTTTAAGAAATACCGGCATTCTTGGTGAATACGAAAGGTATATTTTTTTAGGATAAACTTTTGAAAATCCCTTAAATTTAATATAATTGCTGCAATGATTAACCATGTGTCATTAATCTATTAGGCAGTTTGAGGACTACATTCTTAGTACTCGAACTTATTTGCGTCGAGAAGATGTCATGGAGAAATGTGAAAGTGAATTCCCTGATTGGTTTCATCACAAGGTGATAATACTTTTCGAACATTGCATATCGATTAATTTGTGATAATATAATATAATATATTTCATTTCAATTAGTGTGACGCTTGTATTCGTAACGGTTATAGGTGAGAGAACAAAAACCAAGTTCCGATGTGTTGCGAGCATTGTCTATGAGGCCTTTCAAGCGTGTTCGAACTTGGAACCAGATATTTGTCGGTGGCTTTAATTTCCACACAGAGTCCTATGGCAAACACAAATCTACGATGAATTACGGGGTGTGTGTCTTAAGTGAGGACGGTGGAGAGTACTTTGGCATTTTAAACGACATAATTGAACTTGTCTACACCGGTCCCGAAAAAGAGTACAAGACTATTTTGTTTAGTTGTAGTTGGATGGATTGTGGTAAAGGAATGAACATTCATGAACAATACAAGCTTGTCGAAGTAAATCATACTAAGAAGTATCCCAAGTATGATCCATTTGTCTTATCTTACCAAGTGTCTCAAGTGTATTATGCATCTTACCCTAGCCTTAAACGTGATCGGGTTCAATGGTGGGCTGTATTTAGAACTCAAGCAAGGTCGGTGATTGATGCTCCGGTGGATTTAGAGTTTTTGCAGGGTCCTTCACCACAAGTACATGCAACGCTTTGTCCACCAAATGACATTCCAGACTATGAACTTGATAGTGATGATGATGATGACGATGGCTTTATTATCTCAAGCGATGAAGAAGAAGAAGAAAGCATTGGCTCCAGTGACAGTGACGAAGAAGAGGACATCGATGTATTTTTAGATGACACTAGTGATAGTAATAATGATAGTGATAATGATAGTGGTAGTAGTGATAAGAGTAATGAAGAGGAGAATATGTAGTTACTCCTTTAACTATTGTCTTCGAATGTTTAGTTTTTAATGACTACTCGGACTTGTAATATTGCATTACATTTTTGGTCTCATTTTATTATTTTAATGTCTTATGGATCTAATTTATGAATTTACAATGTGCAATCATGGTACTAACAACTTTTTCAGGTGGTCATCATGGGAGGAGGAAATAAAGGAGAAACGTCCAAGAGGAGAAAGACTAAGGGGAAATCTCAGGTTGTACGTGTTGACGAGGATGAGTCAATGGAGGAAGAGGAGGCACATGATTTGGGGGCCTCTCAAGAAATCGTTAATCGGAGACAGATTCCTAGGCATGTACAAGGGAAACAGGAGCAACAGGAACAGGAGCTACAGGACCCGCATCCTAATGACTTGCTAGAGTTGGACCCTTCCACACTTTGGTGCGTATGTATTTGTATAATGAAATATCCTTAAATTCGTATTTACTTTGATAAAGTGAATTTGTATTACTTTAACCATGTTTTGTTCACTTTTTGTTGATTATCTACTTACATGAATGTCTATCCTTTATTATAGGTTTGATGATATCCCAGTGAAGAATGTGCTCTCCGACTCGCTAACCGGCTACTATGTTGAGCCTTGGAGGAATTATGGAGAGGTTGATGGAGATTCGAGAGAGCACTTTTGGAACTTGTTCAACGTATGATAACTTTAACCTAACATAATACATGTTTTATAAATTATATTGATGGAGTTGAATTTTGTAATAAAGACATTTTCTTGATTTGCAGAAAAAATTCAAGTGGGCACCTGAGTTAAACAACCAAATGAAGGACACTTTCGAAGAAAAGTTTGCAAATCGCCTACGTGACACGTTCTACAACATCACACACAGGCTGAATGGTCGCAGACCAAGATGGCTTAATAAGGATGTCCACGAAGCCATGATGCGAATTGTTGCCACCGATCCAGAATATAAGAAGCGGTCGGAACAAAACAAGAAGAACCGAAGAGGCAGATCCATGGAAAATGTCGTTGAACCGACCCACTTTCAAGGTTCAATGTCATCTGTACAACATGCTAAAAGGATGGTAAGGTTCCTACAATATGTCCAGTAACAATTAATTCATTTGTCTATTAATGAATTTTGGTGGGCTAATATGTTTTCATTGATTTTCTGCATGTATATATAAAGGCTGCAAAAAACCAAGGCCAATTACCAAATGCCCATGATCTTTTCTTGAAGAGACACTTCAAGGAAGTGCCTGGAAAAGGCCAAGTGGCTGCCAACAACAAAGCAAAAAGGATTGCGGTAAACACTTATTATATGAGTTGATATATGGCAAATTAGCAAAGTAGAACTCATTATATGCTTATTTGGATGATTTTGGATGAGTTAGGGTCGAAAATTGACATATGTGCTTATTTCTCTTAATTTCTATCCTTATGCACCTAAAAGTATGTGATATTGGAATGTTAGAAGAAAGAAACCTTACATTTGGTTGAAAACATAGAAAACAGGCATGGTTTTAGCCATATAGCCCAAATTTGGATGATTTTGGATGAGTTAGGGTCGAAAATTGACATATGTGCTTATTTCTCTTAATTTCTATCCTTAGGCACCTAAAAGCAATTGATATTGGAATGTTAGAAGAAAGAAACCTTACATTTGGTTGAAAACATAGAAAATAGGCATGGTTTTAGCCATATAGGCCAAATTTGGATGATTTTGGATGAGTTAGGGTCGAAAATTGACATATATGCTTATTTATCTTAATTTCTATCCTTAGGCACTTAAAAGTATGTGATATTGGAATGTTAGAAGAAAGAACGAGTCCATTTGCTTGAAAACATAGAAAATAGGCATGGTTTTAGCCATATTGCCCAAATTTGGATGATTTTGGATGAGTTAGGGTCGAAAATTGACATATGTGCTTATTTCTCTTAATTTCTATCCTTAGGCACCTAAAAGTATGTAATATTGGAATTTTAGAAGAAAGAACGAGTCCATTTTCTTGAAAACATAGAAAATAGGCATGGTTTTAGCCATATTGCTCAAATTTGGATGATTTTGGATGAGTTAGGGTCGAAAATTGACATATGTGCTTATTTCTCTTAATTTCTATCCTTAGGAACTTAAAAGTATGTGATATTGGAATGTTAGAAGAAAGAACGAGTCCATTTGCTTGAAAACATAGAAAATAGGCATGGTTTTAGCCATATAGGCCAAATTTGGATGATTTTGGATGAGTTAGGGTCGATATTTGACATATGTGCTTATTTCTCTTAATTTCTATCCTTAGGCACCTAAAAGCAATTGATATTGGAATGTTAGAAGAAAGAAACCTTACATTTGCTTGAAAACATAGAAAATAGGCATGGTTTTAGCCATATTGCCCAAATTTGGATGATTTTGGATTATTTTGGATGAGTTAGGGTCGAAAATTGACATATGTGCTTATTTCTCTTAATTTCTATCCTTAGGCACCTAAAAGTATGTGATATTGGAATGTTAGAAGAAAGAACGAGTCCATTTGCTTGAAAACATAGAAAATAGGCATGGTTTTAGCCATATAGGCCAAATTTGGATGATTTTGGATGAGTTAGGGTCGAAAATTGACATATGTGCTTATTTCTCTTTATTTCTATCCTTAGGCACCTAAAAGTATGTGATATTGGAATATTAGAAGAAAGAACGAGTCCATTTGCTTGAAAACATAGAAAATAGGCATGGTTTTAGCCATATAGGCCAAATTTGGATGATTTTGGATGAGTTAGGGTCGATATTTGACATATGTGCTTATTTCTCTTAATTTCTATCCTTAGGCACCTAAAAGAAATTGATATTGGAATGTTAGAAGAAAGAAACCTTACATTTGCTTGAAAACATAGAAAATAGGCATGGTTTTAGCCATATAGGCCAAATTTGGATGATTTTGGATGAGTTAGGGTCGAAAATTGACATATGTGCTTATTTCTCTTAATTTCTATCCTTACGCACCTATAAGTATGTGATATTGGAATGTTAGAAGAAAGAACGAGCCCATTTTCTTGAAAACTTAGAAAATAGGCATGGTTTTAGCCATATAGGCCAAATTTGGATGATTTTGGATGAGTTAGGGTCGAAAATTGACTTATGTGCTTATTTCTCTTTATTTCTATCCTTAGGCACCTAAAAGTATGTGATATTGGAATGTTAGAAGAAAGAAACCTTACCTTATATTGTTGGTTGTTTTTTTAACAATATTTTTTATTATCTTCAATATTTTGTAGGAGACCTACCAGAAGAAACTTGAAGAAACAAGGAGTCGGGGGATTCAGAAGAGTCCCAATGAGTTGTACTGGGAGTCGGTGGGTGGGCGCAATAAGAAGGGGCGTGTGAAGGGACTTGGCCAAAGTGCAGAGCTCTACTATGGCAAACAGATGGGTCGAGGTTCCCGTTCTTCACAGCAATACACGTCGTCTGTCATTTCTCAAATGCAAGACCAGATGGAACACAGGGTGCAAGCTCTCCAAACTCAAATGGAAGCCCGAATGGCTGAAATGGAGAGGAGATACAAGGAGAGTATGGATGAGATGATGAGTCGTCTCACCAACAACGACTCATGTTCCACCATTCATCCTCAGCATCGAGACCCTAGGGACGACCCGGGTAGTGGTGGAGCAGGCCAGGGTTTCCAGGCGATTGCGTAGCTTAGCTTTAGTCTAGCATAGAATCACTCTAACCTAGCTTTTGTTTGGTATAGATACCAAAATGTGGACTATCTTTTGTACTAGGACATAATTATTATATATATATGTACATAAATATAATTTCGTAGGTCGGTAATTAATTTTTTTAAAACAAAAATTTCAGGACTCAATATTTAGTTTTTTTTTTTTGTCGATTTATCATTAAAAAAATTCAGGTTTGAAAATGCAGAAAATTACAGAAATTTGTTTTGGGCTATTTTTCTAATTTACGACGGAAAATCTGTCGCAAACTATATATTTACGATGGAATTTTCTGTCGTAATTTATAATTTGCGACGGAAAATTCTGTCGGCAATATATGGTTTGCGACGGAATTTTCTGTCGCAAAATATAATTTACGACGGAAAATTCCGTCGCAAAATATACATTTCGTAAATATATAGTTTGCGACGGATTTTCCGTCGTAAATTATATTTTGCGAGGCTTTTTTCCGTCGTAAATTATAAATTACGACAGAAAATTCCGTCGTAAATTATAAATTACGACAGAAAATTCCGTCGTAAATTAAAAGTTGCGACGGAAATGTTTCCGTCGGAAGCTTGCGACGGATCTTCAATAAAGGCCAATTTCAAGTCCGACGATATTATTTCCGTCGTAAAGTAGGTTTACGACAGAAATTCCGTCGCAATATGGCCATTTTCCTACGAAGGGTTTTTCGACGACCATTTACGACGAAATTCCGTCGTAACCCTACTTTACGACGGAATTGACATATGTTACGACGAACTTTTTCCGTCGCAATTTTGCTGTTTTCTTGTAGTGCAAATCTGATTTTTGTGCCTCATAATTGTTATCCAAATCTTACATGGTTACAACCCTTAAATATTTTTTTTTTTAAATTGAGATATATCATAAGCACAATTCTGAGATATAAAGAAAAAGATATGATCGAAATACCAAACTCTATCCAAAACCAACATCCTTACACTATTTTGGCCATATTTTTTTATCCAGAAAAGATATTGACATGATTTTTCCAACGATATATTATTTGCCTTAATTCAAGTTTAGAATCAAAAGTTGTGATAAAAATAAAAACCGCAAAACAAGAATTTTGCCGCGGCTCGCTAAAAAGTTGCGACGTGACAAACTTTGTCGCTTAGCAACAGAAATGTCATGACACAATAGTGGCTAATGTGGCGCGGTGGTTTGGTGGTTTTGGAAATACAATTTCTATCTTTTCCCCGTTTTATTCCTGTAAATACCGTAGTCTTTCAAAGTTTACGGACATTGTTTTTTGCTCACCTTCACTCTAATACTGTTATTTGCTTAATCTTCCATAAATCCTTCTAAACCTTTTAAAATTCCTCGTTGAAGTGTTCCTAGACATCAATGCTTCACACGAAGCTCTATTGGCGGTCCACGGCGTGAAAGGTTGATAAAAAAACTCTAAGGGGTTTCAATCTAAATTCAATTCGATATGTTTTATTTAATTTAATAGGAACCTAAACCGGTTGTCCAAATTATCTTATAGGCGTGTTTTTTAATTGCATATTCCCAATTAAACATGCAATATAGGTGACCAAAGCAATAGAATAAATTAAATAAATTTAATAAGAGTGCATAATGAAATTGGAAGCTAACCAATGCTAATGCTATAGTAATTAGAGAACGAATTAAAAACATCATAAACATGATACTAAATAATTATTAACAAAATCCTAAGCATGGTACTAACAAGATTAATACAACACCTAAATATGATACTAATAATAATTATTAGTTCCCTAAACATGATGCTAGGCAAGAACATAACTCGTAGAATAAATTAAATGAAACAATAATTAAATCTAGTTACTTCGATTGTGAAACCTTACAATGCAACTATATCATGAATAAACGATTTTTAAAATTTAATAAAATATATAAATCAAAATTTACTAAAACAAATTAAATTGAGTTTAGATTGAAACGAACCCTCAGAGTTTATCATCAACCTTTTCACGCCGTAGACCGTCGATAGAGGTTTGGGTAAAGTATTGATGTCTAGGAACACTTGAAGGAGGAATTGTGAAAGATTTGTGAGATAAGAGTTTAAGAGAAGAAGAATATGATAGAGAATGTGAGGAGAAAACGGTGCCCGTAACCCTAAAAAAGCTACCGTATATATAAAAATAAAACAGGGAAAAGATAAAAATCTTATGGATTTCTAAGCAAGAATCAAGTGTTCCTTTAATTTCTTTCAATACGTACTTACTCGAACCAAATGGCGATGAAAGGTTTTACTTATCATCAGGTTTCATGGTTGGGTGCATGAATCAAAACTTGGGGATAAGAGGTATAGTTTGCCACCGGGTGACTTTGGCTTGCCTTTTATAGGTAATATGTGCTCTTTTCTGGCAGCTTTTAAGTCCTCTAATCCAGACTCTTTTGTCAACACCTTTTTCGTCAGGTTACTATTTATCTATTCTCTTGTCAGTTTACTTATTTAAGCAATTTATTACTTATTCTTATTTGATTGAAATTAATCATGCCATATTAGAGAAAAAAAATTCATATCAAACTAGGCTAGATTATCTTGTTTGTGTACGCTCAACTCTCTATAATTTTGTGTTAATAAAGAAAATTTGTAAAATTGTAGTACTGTATTTGTGTTAATGCACATGGTACATTTAATTTTAGAAGACAACCTATTTACTCAACAAATTTTAGTAATTGTTTAATAATCAATGTTTTTTTTTTGAAAGCTAATGATCAATGTTTAGTTGGTCGGTTTTTTTTTTTTTTTGTTTCTTTTTTCTTTTTAAATATTTTTGTTAATACAAATCTTTGCAAATTGGAAAAAAAAAAATTGATTGTTAAAAAAAAAAAGTTTATATAAGAGGTAGAAGTCAAGAAGGTGGGTGGACCAGCCCAGTGGCCCACTTATGACTTTGATTTTCGTTTTTATGGGCTCACAGGAACCTAGACCGGCCATTGGTGACTCTATTTAGACGTAGCAACGGGTTATTTGGGTCGGATACGGTCAAGTCAATTTCAAGTTAGGTAACATTCGGGCTGTGCTTGGGTTGGTTCGGGTCTGGTCAATTCAAGTTTCGGCCAGCTTGGGTTGGATTACTTTTGGGTCAAGTGTGTTCATGTTAAAATCGGATCGTTCATTTTGTGTTGTTAATGTGGATTAAGCTCAAATCAATAATTCAATTTGGTTTGTGAGTTCAATTAATTGAGGATTTTAGTCATTTTTGGCACCAGACATTTTTAATTCGGGTATTTGTTAATTTAGTTTAGAATATTTCGGATATCAGGTTTGTTCAGGTACAACAATTCAGGTTAAAATCATATCGGGTCAATTTTAGGCCGAGTCAACTTCGAGTTGTGCACAATCGTGTCGGGTCATTTTGGGTATAGGGTCAACTCCACTTTTGGGTCGGGTCAGGTATATTTCGGGTTTTGGATCAATTTTCGAGTCACGTGATGGGTCAGGGTTGCCAGCTCTAACTCTATGGATGCAAAAGGAATTACTCGAATTTGCTGACTTAATTTATTTATTTTTCAAAGAAAAATATACAAAGGTTAAGGGAGTCTTCCCTCATGATTGAAATTTGCTCATACAGTGGTTAAGTTTTTTTTTTTTTTTGAAAGAATACTGTGGTTAAGTTGATAATTTATTGTGTCAAAAAAAAAAGTTGATAATTTAAGATCATTTTAATTTATTTTACTTATACATTTAACATTTAATTGTATGTTTGGATGTGCAGATTTGGCAAAACAGGAATTTACAAAGCCTTCATGTTTGGGAGTCCAAGCATAATTGTGACTACACCTGATATATGCAGAAAAGTCTTGATTGATGATGAACATTTCAAGCCTGGCTGGCCAATGTCAACTGAGGAGTTGATCGGTCGGAATTCCTTCATTGTTATCCCCTCCGAAGATCACAAGCGTCTTAGGAAATTAACTGCTGCTCCTTTAAATGGACATGCAGCACTATCAAACTACATAGAGTACATAGAAGAAATCTCAAAAACTACTTTGGATAAGTTGAGCAAAATGGGAGAAATCGAGTTTCTTAATCAACTTCGAAAGTTAACTTTTCGTATCATCACGTACATCTTTCTGAGTTCAGAGAGCGAGTCTATCTTGGAGGCTTTAGAAAAGGAGTACACAACACTTAACCATGGCCTTCGCGCCATGGCAATTAATATCCCTGGATTTGCATACCATAGTGCACTTAAGGTATTATTGGAAAATTTGTTTGTGTTTGCAACATTTCAATATGCTTGCTTTAGTCATCAATTTCTTTCTATCTAATGTATATATGATCATGGATGAAAATTTTCACTAGGCTCGGAAGAATCTCATGGCAGTGTTACAAGCAATAATAGATGAACGAAGGGCAGTGAAGAGAGACGGTGTTGCTGTCAAAGCCAAGAGAGATATGATGGATGAATTATTTGAAGTTAGAGATGAAAATGGGAGAAAATTGAGTGATGAATAAGAGATTATAGATCTTTTGATCATGTATTTAAATGCAGGACATGAATCATCTGCTCATACCATTATGTGGGCTACTGTCTTATTACAGCAGAATCCTGAAATTTTTCAGAAAGCCAAGGTACTAAAACACTTCAAATCGTGCACTTCATCCTATGATTAATCAAATATGAGTCAGTTTTTCCACGTCTAAACTTAACTACTTAGATAACACTCACAATTCTATGCATCACCAAATCGTCGGATTTCAGGCAGAGCAGGAAGATATTATAAAGAACAGACCAGCAGGACAGAAAGGACTGACTCTGAAAGAAACCTGAAAAATTCCTTATTTGTCTCAGGTAAGTACTAAGTACTCTTGTAAAAAAAAAATAAGAAAAGTACTAAGTACTAGCTTTCTCCTCACATCCCACCTTATCTTTGAGTTTGCATTCTTCGCTGACCTAACCATTTCTTCTATGAAATTAAGGTTGTAGATGAAACACTCAGGTGGTTGACATTCACATTCGTAGTCTTTCGTGAGGCAATATCAGACTGCATGATAAATGGTTAGATACATATTCAAACACATTTAACTTGTATATAGTAAAAAAAAAAAAAAGTAAGCTAACAAAAAGAAAGTTCTACAGGTTATACTATCCCTAAAGGATGGAAAGTGTTGATATGGTTTAGGACTTGCCATTTAGATCCCAAAGTTTGGCCCGAGCCTATGAAGTTCAATCCCTCCAGATGGGATGTAAGTTAAACTAAATCTCTTCTCATAACAAAGACTTAACGTACAAAAACTAAATACTACGTTTATGTTGTAGGACGTTGTTCCAAAAGTAGGGACTTTCCTTCCTTTTGGTGCTGGGAGCAGACTGTGTCCTGGGAACGATCTCGCCAAACTCGAAATTTCAATTTTTCTCCACCATTTTCTCCTTGCTTACAGGTAATTTAAAATAGTTTTGAAGTTTTTTTTCACTTGGAATCATGCACTGGGCTTAAAATTTTGTGGCAAAATTGTGATGCAGGTTGGAGAGGAGCAATCCCGAGTGCCAGGTGCAGTTCTTGCCCCATAGAAGACCAAAAGATGCCTGCTTAGCTAGAGTAAAAAAAATATGAGCTTCTTTCATTTAAGTTCTGCCAAAATAAAGCAAGGAGTTGTAACGTTTATTTGAGACTGATGTGTAGGCTTCAACATGTTTACTGTTTTATTTTCGGATTTGAACATTTTGGTAATAGTAATATCATGCTATCTCTCCTTAAGGGGGAAAAAAAAAAAAAAAAAAAAAAAAAGTAGGTCACAATTAAAATTTTGTTGTCTAATCTTAACAACTACCACCATTTCTACCTTTACAGTATAAAAATGATAATCATATAAAGATCTTAGAAATGGTGTTTCTCCCCAATAAAATCTCTGTATAGATTAAACTCTAACCATCCCAAGTGAGGGAGCTGACACAAATCAAATTACTAAGAGCCAATTCTATAATCCATATAAAAAAAACAGTTCCCGAAAAGTCTAAAATACAACAATCTGTTAAATGATAACCGAACAGAAGTATTATATATGTATGATCACCATTTTCCTCATCCCTCCCTATGAGAAAGAGCTGTTAGATGATGGCATTGAATGGAGCATACCTAAGGACGTTAAGCTGGATGACAATGTCTATTTGTCTAATGATCAATCTCAGATGCAGGTATTTCCTTTTTTTTCTCAGCATCTCTCTACTGTTGTTGATCCTCCAAAACTGGCAGATCTTTATCATGCAGTATAACTCGGAAAACTGCATAGTGATGATTCAAACTTTTCTCACCCTGTAGTCTGTATACAGTGCCCAAAGCACCCGCATTTGGATTTGGAAAAGCATAGAATATACGCCTTATTCTTTGATGAACAAGAGCCATGGCACACCTGAAATTCAATGGTTCAGTCCATGTCATAACTAAATATGCATGTACCCTTTTCCTAAATCCTAATTCCCTACCTTATTTCTTTTCTGCCAACACATTATTCAATCAAGGAAATTATGGTTTGAAAATCTTTCCTCACATAGGCTTATATAACAGGATCAATAAATTTTTCAAGATCAAAACAGATGCATCAAAAGGTCTAATGCGACAAAATCATGTAATTATATAAAATTGCCAGACTTAAATAAATCACACATCAAACCAAAAGTTCTCGTGGATATGATGATAAAAATTTTGATTACTTTACATATAAACAATCCCCTACCCCTTCTACATTCTCTTCTCAAAAAAGGTTATTTAAGAAGATAGTTTTGTAGGACTTACATTGCACATGGCTCCCAAGCAAGATATATATCATAACCTGTACACAGGTAAGGTCTTTCTGATTTGGAAAGAAAACCATCAGCTGGAACATCAACACCACTCTTCACCTGATATACAGAATGTTTCAGATTAAAGAAAGACAGCAATTCTCTCATAACTGATTCGTAAATAGAACAATCACATAACATGCAATCAAATTCATGTCAGGCAAGTCTACTGAGCACTGCACCGAAAAATATTGTTTGAGATTAACTCGATAGTAAACAAAAATATAATAACTCACATTTGCTAAATTAGTCTTCTGTCGCTTGACTGGCAATCCTACAGCCGAAGTCACATTAGGACTCAACTGAACAGATTCCTCATTAGCTTCTCCTATAGTTGGGAACAAACGTCTATCCCTTGCTGCAGAATATTCAATGGCTACCATAGCAGCATGTCGCAAGGGGTGCCAAAAGCAAGACCTTGATGACGACAGATTTTGCTGTGTCCACTGCCATGGGTTCAAACAAGAAATGCTGCTGCATGATGTTTTGGAAACATTAAAAGATCCATTCAATGATGATGATCCATTAGCATAAGTATGAGATGTTGAGGCTTCATCCACATCTAGGGACTGTGCTTCATGGCCATCAAGACGCATGTTCCATGAAGAGATTTCATCACAAGCACTAGTAATTACTTGATTTGAGGATGGATCCACAATAACCGCAGCATTGACAAACTGCCTTGTACAAAAATAATGGTTCATAGTTACAAAACAACATTATACAGCATCTGCAGCCTTCAGACACAAACAATCCAACCCTTGGAGATATAATGATATATTTTACCTTCCTGCCACAAGATTGCACCATCATGATAACCTTACAATTTCTTGAGCTAATATCTAATAATCATTTAATATTAATCTGAATCCATTTATTTAGTTGAAACTGTAGAAATTGAAACTAGGAGTGATAAGGTATGCATATGTTTTCTCATTACATAGCACTTCACTGCTAAAGTATATTGCAAGATGGTTTTTCACACAGAAGGGTATCAATCTGGGAAAAGGATGACAAAACTGAGCTAGTCACCTAAAAGCTAGAAGTTGCTGATTGGACAGGTAATGTTAACGTACGAATATTTTTCTGATTTTTAAGTACTAACTCAAGAAAATGCAAACAACAAATTGGCATACGTCAATATGCCTAGGTTTATGTAAGAAAGGTTAACAAATTTCAATTAAGAGTGCTGAAGTTTCAGCAGTTTCAGCCACTAAAACCAACGTTCTTCAAGAAATAAGAGCTCAGTTGATTTATCTGGGAAGTAACCGTACCTGATTGCCAGCAGATTTTGCCAACTTAAGTGCAAAATTCATGTAGTTAAATATTCTAGTTGAGTTTTCTTCACTAAAGTCAGTGATGCCCTCAATGTTGCTGTATTGTGGATGACAAAAGCAAGTAAGTGAATTACAAAGGGACTGGATAACAGAAATTAAACTTATAAAGTACAAGCTTTTTTAAAAAAAAAATTCAGGCACTTGATAAGGATGTCTGGCATCTTACTATGTTGGAGGATGAAATGATGTGGGCCATAATTTGCATTGTTCTTCCCACTCTTCTTTAGTTGTCGCAGCATATTTGCAAACCTACAAATTCAAGGAAAAAAAAATGAAACTGCAAAACTCTCCCAACTTAGATTGCAACATGGTAGCAATACCAGAGCAAAGAAAATTTCAATGCTTGCATACACACCCCAAGGTCACCACCCCTACTCCACTCCCCCAGCCAGCCCAACAAAAGGATAACCAGATAGGAGGAGGGAACAATGGTCTTCATGCACCTTTAACGTGGTAGACGTGAACCAGATAGCTAGGACGGAGAATATCTAAGTGTTGAAGGATGACACAGAGTAACCAGTAACCTAAAATTATCTGCATTCTCAGGACATATATGTTAGGTAATCAACTAATGGTTGATTCAGTTGGTTTGGCTGACCAGCTGGTATAGTAAGTTTGTATTCCCTACTCCATTTGTTCCTTAATGAAGACCCCATTCCTCCTAAAAGTCTTGTCCCATTAACTAGTCCATTTCTCATTTAGCGAAGAGTCCATCATCCATTAGTTCTTAGTCAATTCACTTTTAATTATCAAAAACCCCTATCTCACTACCTTCTTTTTCTTAAACAATGCTCCACTAAAATTCCTCACCTAAAAACCTGTGCCCAAGAGATTTGGGGTCTTTAATGAGGGACATAGGGGGCATTAATGAAGAGGCTTGGTGAAATTAATTGGTGTTATACTCTAAGCTATTTATGAGCAAATTAATCAACTTTTAGGCAAATTCCCAAAGCCAGTGAGAAAAAATTGCTCCAATATTTTTTTATTAGGGCTTTTTCACTACTTAAAGTTTTCTTTAACTATCATAACTTTCACGCGTAACACTTAAGCAATTACTCCGTAATAAAGTTATAGCAAAGCATTAGAGAAATCTTTATAATAATAATAATAATAATAATTTATTTTTTTTAAAAAAAAAAAAAAAAAAAAAAAAAAAACTCAACATTCCTGGTATTTTGATAAATAAGCTAACCATGTGGAATAAGAGGGCATCCTCCTAGATTGGCTGAAGCAATATGTACCATTGACTAAATAGATATAATAAGCTGGCTTGATGCATAATTTCTGACAATTTTTATTATTTTTCAAACTTCATCTCCTACTTCGGCTAAATTGATGTTAACAAACCATTTTTCTTCTAAGATCGTCACCAAAGATTATACCACCAAAGTAAACAGTAATTTTGTTAATAATTAATAAGCTTATTCTTCAAACTAACTACTATGGAGAAATGGAGTGATAATTTTATTACCCACTTGAGTAACAAAGGGACTCAACTGGTAACAATTGGTCAGCTCTCGCAAGTCCATGGGCATGCAACCCAGCTCGGTTCCATCCTCACCAGTTAGACATAAAATCACGGACAATTGAGTTTCCCCTGTCGTAACATAAAAAAGACCAAATAAGCATAATGCCTAGATAATGGCAATTGGAGGAGATTGGGTTCTTTATTCAAACAGTGCTTAAGAGTATATATTATGACTACACTAGTACTTAAGTAAATTAATGTAAAAAGAATTGACTCCAATCTGTTGCTAACCCCTAACCCCGTTGCTAACTGCTAAGAATTAACTAAGCTTAGACACCATTGATGGCAGAAAAAAAAGAAAAAAAGAAAAGAAGGTAATTATGATTTACAAAGCTGGACAGCTGGAGATTAAAAAACATAAAGTATATTGAAGCATCTGAGAAGCTTAATATTCTCCCATTTAGCTCTAAGCTAACTAAAAGTCTGCATAATATTCAACACAATCTTCTCTTTTTTTTTTGAAACACACGATCTTCTCTATTTAATATGCTCTATAAAAAGAATTAGAGAGCTTTTCCTTTAACAAACTACCTATCTTATAACTAGTTGATTATAATTCCTCCAACTAAAGTACCTCTCCTCCCCCTTTGTATTGATGCTTCACACCTGACCTTGCCAGCCCAACCTAACCCAATCAATACCTATTGTTGGGCCCGGGTCACCCACCTTGACGGGTTGCACACACACTCTACTCCATATTAGTACGATATTGTCTGCTTTGGGCCTAGCCCGCATGGATTTGTTTTAGGGCACCTTCCCAAAAGGCCTCATACTAATGGAGTGTGCACTCACTTATAAGGAGCTATTCACCTCCTTACTCCTTTCATGTGGGACTTGGGATGAACAACCCCATCACTTATGATGGAGGAAGCTATTTTCTTTCTTTTTTCCTTTCTCTCTACACAATAGATCTTTCAGCAATAATGCTTCCACAAAAATCAACATCATTAAGAAGGCAAACTGGAAAAGTATGAGTTATTTTCCACTAAGTTCATATACTACGTAATTAGGTTAACCTATGAGTGCATCTTTTAGCTGACACATAACAAGAGAGCATAAATTTATGATTCATAATAAAAAATTTGTTCATCCGAAGTCTCACAACAGAAATTTGAAGATAAACCAGAACATAGGAATGAGCTACAGTTGGTATGATAACAGCTAGATGTTATGCTGATATCCCCTTCCATCATACGATTACAAGTAAAATAGTATTTTTTTTTTCTCACATACCCTATATTTCAAAAGCCACATGGTTAAAATACAGTCCACAAAATAATGGAAAACCTCGTCAAAGATTCACAGAACTCTGGTTTGAAGAAACAAACACCCAAATGTAAAAAGCAAGCAAGAGTGGAAAACAACAAGAAAACCTACCATCTTTACAACTCTTACGCACTCGTTTCACATGTCGAAGATTCTCCAATGGGGCAATTTTATTCAATTTCCTACACATTGAAATAGTAGCATGGAATTTGAGAGGAAATATATAGGAATGGAAATTCACTCAGATTGATTTTGAGATAGAACTGTACAAGTCACAGGAAGTACCAACTATAAATTATGAAAATTTGGTGTCCACACATAAGATTGGATAAAAATTCTCCTCGTTATAATAATAAGAAAGACGAAGAATCATAGTATACCTGACTAAAGTGTTGGCAAGTTTTGGATCTATATCTGATGCAAAGACATCAACTGGGTAACAAAATAGTACAAAAATGCACAATCAATAGACTAAGAAAAAAATAGAAACTGCAGGAGAAGCAACAACAAAATAAAACTAAGTATAAATTCCACAATCTATGAGACATTAAGTTCTCAAACTCAAAGCGAACCAAGCATAGGACTCTTGACCATTATTACTCCTTCCTTAATCCTTATTAAATATCAAAAGAAGGCGGGTAATCAAGAGGGAAAACAAACCTGTAGATTGTTGGGTGGGTAAGAAAGGTGACTTTGCCGGGATATGGATGATATCCCAATTACTATTGACCATCCTATCAAACAAAATCGACTCTTCGAGCTTTAAATCCTGTCAGAGTCACAGATTGGATACAGCAGGAATTTGTCACAGAAATTCAGGGTTGAACAAGAATTGAATGAAACAATGCAAATATGCAATGCACTAATTAAAGCAGCTTATTTGAGCAGGGTTACTTGATCCATCTACAACAATTTTTCTATTCCAATGGTAAACTACATGGTTGCAATTTTAATTAATTTGCAAGCAACTCCCTTTTGTAAACCATTGGAGATGCTAATGCTCCAAATTTTTTTAAAAAATTCATCTTCTATTCTTCTCCATATGCATTTCAAGGACAAGAATTAAATTGCAGAGTCACTCTCAAATAAAAATTCCCCAAAATATTCGTTTATTACCCTCCTCCCTACTCTTAAACATTGACTCATTGAGTACAAAGCTAATCCTCCAAAAAGGAGTCCATTGTTAATAAGGTAAGTGATACTCGAATTTCATCAATCGCAATTTTTGTCATTTTGTATTAAAAACTTGAATCTTTACTGTAAGTTTTGGTTTTTATCTTTATTTTCATACATAATTTGCAGCAATTGAAGAAAGGAGAAAAGATTGTTATTTACCCAAATTTTCAATTTTCAATGCACTAATTAAACAATAAACAAGTTCCCAAAACAATTATTCATACCAAA
Organism: Chenopodium album; assembly: GCF_948465745.1. Taxonomy (NCBI): domain Eukaryota; kingdom Viridiplantae; phylum Streptophyta; class Magnoliopsida; order Caryophyllales; family Amaranthaceae; genus Chenopodium; species Chenopodium album. Next base: position 71,640,617 of record NC_137840.1, read on the forward strand.
TCATAAAAATAAAAAAAAAATTAAAAAAAAAAAAAAAACAGCCAAAACCCTAAATTTCAACACCAAAAATTTGCAACAAATGTGTAAAATTTGAAGGTGTCATTGGCACAACTGAAGCGGGCCTAATAGGAGAATGGGATGAAGAACTAAGAAGGAGAAATACCTTCAACAATGGCGGAAGAACAAGAATGGATTTAGAAGAGCAAAAAAAAAAATGGAGGGAGAGACTGAGGTAGGAAAAAACCGTGGAAATGGAAGCGAGGTGAATACTGACTAAACCAGAAATGACTATTATGCCCATGTGCATAGATCTATAATCTGTCCTGAATCCTGATTGGGTCGGGTCTATTTCAAATACTCGTAAATTATTATGCGATTTTATTTTTTATTTTTTTTATTTTTTTTTTGTAAATTACCGCTCCAAAATGTTTTTTTTTTTTTTGGTGTTTAGAGAGCCACAAAGGGTGGGGGTAAGAATCAATCCCAGAATCTCTTAGAATCGGGAGGGAAGCTTTAACCACTTGAGCTATACCTCACTCTCACCGCTCCAAAATGTACATGTATTGAAATAACTATTTTTTTTTTTGAAATTAAAAATAACCGGGATTAACCACTTATATTTTACAAAACATGTAGGTTTTACCACCTGACATATACTCCGACCAATTTTCCGAGCATGGGCCCTACATAACGGCTGTTTTTTGTTTTTATAAAAGTTGTTTTATATTATGACTACACTTAGAAATTTAATGATGTAATCGTTCTTTGATTCATTCAATTTGAGTTGAATCGGAAATTAGAGTTTTTCATAATGAAATTGTGAAGCACATGCTCGGGAAATGGACGGAGTATAGGTCGAGGTGGTAAAACCTACAGTTTTGTAAAATATAAATGGTTATTTTTAATTTCAACAAAAATGAGTGTTTATTTAAACCTAGTACAAAAATTTCTTACGGAGTATTATGCATTTATGCCTATGCGAATTAAAATCTGAATCGATTTTTTTTAATTAATTTCGGATCGTGACAGACTTTGACACCGTGCCGGGTGTAACCAGCTTTTTGCAACAAATAGAAAAAAAAAAATTAAAACAAGTGAAGAGAGAGTGAGAGAAATAGTATAGTATAACAAAAATGGAGTCATCAGCAAAATGGGTAGTGAATGAAGATGAACTATTGGCATGTTGTGGTAGTACTAAGTTCGCCAAACATATGGCGGCTTTATCCCCTTTTTCCAATCTTCATCATGCTGTTGAATCTGCTACTAACATCTGGTTTAATCAGGTCTCAAATTTTCTCAATTTCTTCTAATTTTAACCAATTTTGCTTGATTTTTTGGTTAATTTTAAATTATTTGCAGGTTGATGTTTATGGGTGGCTTGAAGCTTTCTTAGCTCATCCTCAGATTGGCCAATCTCCTTCTTCTTCACATGTTGGTGAGACTTTTGCCCAGTTGAGTCTTTTTTCTCTCTCTCTTTGATTATTCAGATTAGCTTTTTTCTGGGTTCTTGCTGATTTGTTTATTTTTAGATGATTATGATGTTGTAATCAAATATATTGTTTGATCAGTAGACTTGTTAATTAGGATTGATGAGGATTGAAGGAATGAGGATGAACTTTTATGCAAATCAAGTGACAATTTTGTGATGAAATTGATAAATTAGTAGAAAGGATTGATTATATGGTCTATATAGTTGTATTTATACTATTATTCAGAAAAATTGATAAATGTCAATTTATTTAAAAACATAATCTTTATGCTATGTGTTTGGAATGCTTATCTGGTAGATGAGCCGGAAATTTTTCACATGGATTGCAGGATCAAATCATTCATAAGTTAGTTTTATATCTGAAAGGTTTGATTGCGGGATCAAATCATTCATAAGTTAGTTGTTGTTTTCTTGTGTGTTTGAGATAGGCCTTCAAAGTGAAGGGCTTGATGGGGTTTATATTGCTTATATCCTAACTCATTGAGCAAGATTATGAATGGTTGGCATGATTACAAGATCAATTTGGCATGATCTTTTTACACTTTCGTTTCCACTTTGTTTTATTTAATGTATTATAATTCCGCTAGTAATTTTACTTTGAAAATCTTACTCTGTAGGTGGAGCAAGGGAGAGCAATCAACTGCTATGAAATCAGCTACTTCCACTACATTACTGGTTCGTATGTATTAATTTGTACGGAGTATATTATTGACAGTGTTTTGCATTGACAAAACATAGTGAATTAGTGATCTTAGCTTATGACTCATACTTGCATACTGGGATTTAGTAGGGCAGTTTAGCATGAAAATTGACTATATAATTGGTCATATGTACTACATATCTATATTCAGTCAAATTTCTACTTTCCAAATTATGGTCCTTGTCTTTACTGAAGCTGTGAACATGTCAAATACATAGACTACATGAGTGAAGCATAGGTTTAATCATTGTTTCCGTACCTGTGTTGTGCAGGAACTGACTGAGTGGAATGCCCGGTATAAGCAAAAATTTGGATTTGTCTTTCTTATTTGTGCATCCGGGAGAAGTACTGCAGAAATTCTAGCTGAATTGAAGGTGAGGTGTTAAATATTTTAAACTTGTTAACATCTTGCTGAAACAATTTTACTTCATATTTCCCCAAGCTTCATACCTCATATTTTTGCATAGCAATGGCACATCACGTAACGAATTCTACAGATCTGCATGTCTATGAATACTTTAATAAGAATAAGGAACAACAACACCTTTGAATCTTTGATGATATGGATATAGCCATATTGGTGAATAAATAGAAATGTTCTTTGTGGGGTTGGGGGGGAAATGTTCTTTGTGGGGTTGCTTGCCAAATTCACCATAAGTATGGAAGTTTTCTTGTCCTTGAAGTGAGGTTTACTTTTGCTACAACACCTAGGCTGTAAATATGTTATATGGTATATCTTTTAGAGTTGGGATTACCGGACTATCAATGTTCAATTCAGACGTGAATTGTATCATTTGTATGGAAATTAGAAATTAATTTTTGAACACTATATTACTTGGTCATGGGTATGGCCATACAAGAGACGGATCTACGTACATAATCAAAAAGACATGCTGAGGTCCTAAACCTTGGATACTGGGACCTTGTCCTGGAATTGGACACGTGCAGGGACATGGCATTCTCAAATATAGTCCTTATTATAAAAGATTTTTTGTACGTAGTATATTACGTATACAGATATACATTCTAGATTTACTTGTTTGCCGGTTCCAGTCAATCTTTTGTCTCAAACTTCCTAAAGAATGGATAATCAAAGAGTATGGTAGAGAAGAGAAACTAGCTGGCAAGAGCAAATTCATAGTTTTTCTCTACAATGTGGATCTAGCTAATTGTGGTTTCTGGGTGAATTACAAACTGTTGGCTAAGAATTCATATCCTTGTTAGAGATAAGTGTCTGACAGGGTTATGGCTGATGTTTTTAATGAGCATTTATTTTTCTGGAAGTTGTGTCTACATGAAGTACAAGAAATGTAGTTTCATCTGCAAAATAAAACATTGGTTGTTCTGAAAGTGGGGCAAAGTTTCTGAATAAATGTTAAGCTTGTTTAAGTCTACTGTGGCAGCATTCTTCCTTCTTTTAGAGTGGCAAATGTTAGTCATTAATTTGGTGTTGATGACTCTTGTTTACTGATTGCAGAGACGCTACTCAAACAGGCCTGTAGTGGAGCTTGAAATAGCAGCTCAGGAACAAATGAAAATTACAGAACTGCGTCTTGCCAAACTCTTCTCGGCAAAATCAAGCACTGATCCAGCCACTGAATATCAACCTGCGTCTGTCACCACAAAAGCTAATGGTAATGTTTTATTAGAAATGCTTTGATAGTCAACTTGTAGCTGTTTTATGGTAGGCTTAAGCCCATGTGGCAGAAGTCTCTGAGGAGCCTTCAAACAAATACACCAACACGTCTTGACACAACTAAGATTAATTAAGGAAGTAATCTAAATACCAAAGACTTGAGATAAATAAGAAATACTGTGTCAAGCTAAATTTTGAGCTGCTTTGAGCATTTAAGACTAAGTGGCTTGAAGAAAAAATCCAAAACTACTTTGCAGGTTAGAAGTTCATGACTTCCAGTAATGGTTAATCTAACCATTTATTAATTATAATTTCAATATACCCTCATATGCCTGTATTTTCAAGGGTATGCCTGTATTTTCAAGGGAATCACTTTTTAGTGCTGATTTGTTGTGGGATAAGATGACCTGTTTAGCTTCTTTGTGAGTTAAGAGCAGGAATAATTAAAAGTCGCTTGTGTACATGCTGCTACTTGCTCAATTACAAAAAAAATTGGAGTAAATTTATTTTCGCAACCTATGAATATATGAATATTTGTGTATTGATCCTACATTGTTCTTTAATTTATAATATCCTTCGCAACACTTATTAATCCAACAATGTACTTTTTAATCCAAACTGTCTTTCTTCTGCAAGTGTCAAACTTCACTACATTTTCCTGGGCATGGCCCAAGTTATATCATTCATGCTGTGTAGAGTACTCTTGTCCTGATTTTTAGTCGTATACAAGTTGCTCTCTGCTTAGGCAATAAGCTGTTAATAGTACAAAACTACAAATCCTTGATGCTTATTTGTGTGCCATTATTGAACATGTAGAAGATCGCCTGAGTATGATCAATTCTCATCTCATCTCTGCATCTGATTCTTCCGGAGAGAAAAAATCTCAAGCTCCTAAGAGGAACCGGCCACCCATCACAACCCATGTCCTCGATATGGCAGGTGGTCATCCCGGGGCAGGGATTGAAGTACAGTTAGAGGCATGGAGGGGTCCAGAGCCTCGCCCTTCATTTCCCGGGTCAGATCCAAGTGGCTGGACTCTAGTGGGATCTGGTAAGACAGATAATGATGGTAGAAGTAACCCGTTAATGAACATTGTTGATGCAGTAAATCCTGGTACATACAGGATTAGCTTCAACACAGGCAAGTACAACCCCTCAGGGTTTTTCCCTTTTGTCTCTATAGTGTTTCAGATCACAGAGTCACAAAAGTTTGAGCATTTTCACGTGCCACTGCTGTTAGCTCCTTTCGGGTTCTCAACTTATCGTGGAAGCTAGGAAATTAAACTTATGAAAACTGTAATTGCTGAGGATTGGAGAGGAAATTGTTTGTTTTCGTTTTGCTAATAATGTATCCCACTCCGTAAAACCTCAGCACCTCATTCAGAAAGCAATTAGCTAGGTCTGATGTATACACTATATGTATGGGATTTTGAAGCGTTTGTTGCATTTAAGACTGTAAATTGATAAGGACGAGACAAACGCGATCACGCAATAAATGACTATCTAGTCAAAGATTATACAAGTAGAAGCTATTATCAATCTTTTTTATGCAGATTTCATAATATGCTGACCATGACTAAACAAAACACGGGAAATCTGATTATTTTGTTTACTTTTTTTTTTTTTTTTACAAAATTTTATATCAAAGAACATTGATTTTAAGAAAAATCTCCATTCAAAGATATTGCTATGCAATATACACCTACCCTCCTTACAACATATGTACGATTTGTCACGGGATCAAATCTTTCCATCCCTATTTGTAATTGATATGTACGAAGTATTGTTGTGTGCTCATAAACATTGAAAAAGAAAAATATGATTCAAAAATTTCTGTCAAAGTCAATATAGATCTATAATTTGACCAAGTCTTTAGAAGTAAAATAGGTTTGAGTCTTCTCTTGAATTTTTACTGTTACGGAACTTATATTGTTTAATTGGTGATAGCTTAGTTGAAGATAACCAGTTGCTCTTATAATATAAAGATGTGATAACTACTCTGATAAGTATGTGATAAAATACACATTCAATAGTTGACTGATGAAACTGAGGAGTCTTCCCCTCAAATTACTTATTAGCTGATTATCAAGTCTAAAATATTGTGCAATTGGTGCTATAATGCTAAAAACACTAACCTACCCCCATTTGAATATTATAGCCCTAAGGGCTACATATAAGCATTTAATTTACTCTTGAAAATTGTTTAAATTAAGAAAATCATGACAAAAACACACTAATTACACCGATTTGCGCGTGTTTTTGTCATGAATTCCTAACTTTATACATTTTCCAAGAGTAAATTCAATGCTTATATATAGCCCTAAGGGTTATGTATAGCATTACCCATATTATAATCACAACATTAAAACATTAACAAGGAAAATGTTATTTGTAACCCTTAGTGCTACATATAAGCATTAAATGTACACTAGAAATCCGTATAAATTTAGGATTTTATAAAAATATAAACACTAATTACACTGATTTACGTGTGTTTTTGTCTAAAAATGAAAATTTCACAATACATATTATAATTAGAATGTTACGGAGTAATTTTTTTAGTTAAATGTTGTATTGTACTATAATCCTTATTTTAATCTCATGGCTCACTAAAATTTTCTCCTTATAACTCGATCTCACCCCCTATTTAAATGTATTAAATTATATACTATCTCCGTTACATATTGTTTGCAACGATTTGACATAATAAGTAGAGAGGAAAAATATTTAATCGTTACAAATAATATGTAACGGATGTAATACAACCTACTTTTTAATCGTAATAAAGATAAGTTATGCAAAAGTGTGCCTCAAGCCCCTCAACTCCTCAAGCTGATAAGATTTTGTACTACTTCGTATTATTGTACTCGGTACTAGTGTTACATCTCTCAGAAGTGACGCTAATAAGTTTCACCTAATATAAGAATATTACTGATAATATTCCTTAAGGAAGGTTAAATTAAATTTCAATTTTTGTTTCATCTAGATATAATAATGGAAAATAACGACAAACAATAAAAATATAAATTTACAGTTATTTATGGTGTAAGTGGTACCGTAACATATTTGCAACTACTAGTATATTACTAGTAGCTACTCGTACTAGCTAAAAACATGAGTTGTGATTTCATTACCTCATCAATAACATACGCATTAATACGGCTATGACTAAGTACTGTATTTTTGCAACATAAAAAAACTAAGTACTGTATTTTATTTTATTTTAATTTTTGGACTTTGTGATTTATTAATTAACCCCGTAATTATTTTTAAATAAAAAAAAAAAAAAAAAAAAAAAAAAAAAAAAAAGACCTCATTTATATGTTTTCTGTCTCGCAGCTTTGCTTCAAAAAAAAAAAATATATATATATATATATATATATATATATATATATATATATATATATATATATATATATATTTTCTGTCAAAAAATTAAAAAAATTAAAATAAAATAAAATAAAATAAAAAAATAAATAAAATAAAATAAAAAAATATGTTTTCTGTCAAGACCAATAAAAAAAAATTGATTTAGAAGTTTAATTTGTGATAGCTTAGTTGGAGATAACCAATTGCTCTTATAATAATATTTGGGATAAGATAAACACGTTCGATAATTGACTGACTAATTAAACTGATTAAATACACCTTCCTTCCTTCCTTCCTCAAAGCTTGGGTTTTCTGATTACAATAATTTACAAAGTCTAATTAATGTGCAATTTGAAGCTATAATGCCAAGAATGTACTAACCTAACCATTTGGAAGCAATGTGTATATGGTGTTTTGTGTTACTATTTAAATACTTAAGTTGGGATTGGAAGATGTTATAGGGTTGAATGGTTAATGTGCAGTGGTTGGCCAATTTAGAAAATATCTATGAATCAACTTTTTTTTTTTTTTTTTTTTTTTAAAAAAAAAGACCTGTAATCAATCAAATTTCCCCCCCTTTATTGTTAAAGAAACAACTCGATCAAAAATTTAAGAGCCTATGAATGATTTTTATACTCTATCAAAAAAAAATTTTTACAAACAAAGTATATCAAAATAAGAGACTATCTAATAAATAAGACTAGGTCGCACTCATCACAAGTGTCCAATTCATACGACAAAGGAGGTTTCATATCAAAATCATATGACAATGAGAAGAGTAGCCCCTTAACCTTATAAAGTGGACAAAAAAAAATTTTCTGTTCTCTAATTTACAATACAACATCCGAATATTTCTCTTTATTTTACACTTTTTAAATATGAGATAATATTTTCATTCACATGTGCGTTTGGTTATCATGGGCTCAACATGTGAGGTATGTGACATTAAAATGATAGAGGAATCTACGACAAACTTTATTAAAGGTGTGAAAGGATACTTAAAGTAAAAATACGGGGTACATTTTATTAGGAGGAAAGGACAACTTTGCTCTAGTAAAGAAAAGTTAGCTAACGTAAAGGATTGTGTCATTTCTATGTTTGTCAAAAATTGAGTAAAAGATAGCCAGATTCTCTTATACAAATCGGTGATAAGTGATATGGAAAAGAAATTTGTTGACGTCCTCAAATTGACTACTTATCATTATTCCAGCTGTTGTTTTCATAAACTACTTAAAAGTCACTTGAAAATAAAATATCATTGAAGCTGGAACGCAAGAACTAATTGGACTAACTAGTTGTGAAATTGCACCAATTATAATCATGCATGTATTTACTTTAAATGTTTAATCTTAAGAAAAAAAATAAATATGTTCAGGAGTAAGGAAAGATAAATTCACTTTTCTCAAGCGATAATTTTTATAGGACTGAATTTGTGAGAATTACTGATTCAATAAAGTCCCTATACATTTTTCTTTGAATTTAATCAGTAACTTAAGCTAGATTGATACGGAAGTATATGAAAAGTAGTGTGGATTGATCGATAGATTCACATCTTTATCATAACCTACCTTAAAAATGTACGACTATATTGAGACATATTTATGAATTAGTATTACTTATGGAAAAAATATATTGTTAGTATTTTGTTGCATTACTACTCTTTTCACTATGAATATTGAATAGTGAGTAGGATTTGAAAAAAAAAATATGAGGATAAGACTGCTAAATGCTAATGACTAGCAACAGCTATATTTAGTAAAATCCAAAAAAATTCATGGACTATAATATTTACTCGAACAAATTGAAAGTCTGATTGTCTGTAAACTAAACGTCAACTTTCAAAATGCTTACTCATTAGCGCATGGACAATTGTATGGTTGATGAGTTGATGAAATCTCGCAATAAAATTATATTGGTTTGAAACTTTGAATTGATTACAAGTTGCATATATGGTGACGAATACTATACTTGTACAATTTCGGATATTCACTTCATTTTAATTAAAATTAGATAAGATCAAGACCTTAATTATTTAGTGGTAGGATTATTTTAGTGATGGTTAGTGTTTTTGACTAGGTTAAAATATTAGTTGGAAAAAATAAGTGTTTGAGAATAATATGTAGACATGGAAAGTGGGTTGGTCTGGACGGGCACGATAACCAGTTAGGCACGACATGAGCCCGTCATAAGTCCGGCACGACAACATATACAAAGAAGCATGCTGGTGGGCCATTATTTTAGTAATGGTTAGTGTTTTTGACTAGGTTAAAATATTAATTGGAATACATAGGAGTGTTTAACAATGATATATATATATATAGATATGGATTTGAGATGGGATGACACAAAAACCGGTTAGGCACAACATGATAATGGTCCGACTCGGCATGAGCCTATCATAAGTCTGATACGACAAGACATGCAAAGAAGCACGTTAATGGATCATGACTATGTATGAACATCATTTTCAACATTTGGCATGAACCTAGACACAAGCACATTAAGTTGGACGTCGGCTTGTTTATTTTTAACCAATTTTACAAATATATATGTATATTACTGTATATAATTATTAAGGGACTCGCTTACATGGCATGTGAGTCAGGTCGTGCATGAGCTCTTATTTTGAAAGATAAGCACGAGTCCGACACGATACGACTAGTTCTTAGCACGTCTAGGTATGACCATTGAGCACGAGACACATTGACACGACAGAGCCCATACTCCGCCACCTTTAACAATAAATATACTCGTAATACATACCTGTTAGTCTAATAGAGGTAGCGTTTCTCAAACATGAAATATATTATCATGCCAAATCCATTGCTACTTTATGCAGAGGTGAAGAATTGTTGTTGGTGAGTGCATGTGTGGTTGTAAGCCGGCATGTAGCTTCTAAATCGACGGCTACCAAGGGGGATGTTTTAAGATCGTAAATAGGAAAGCCTGAAAAGGTGAACGTTGTGCTTTCTAACAAGGTGCTAATTTTGGCCCCATGTTAATTTGCCAGTTTGCCACTGATGTGAAAATTGATTTAAACTGTTGTCGTCTAGTCGATGATCAGATACATAAGCAACCTACCTATGAAATAAAGTTTACATATGAATAAGAAAACACTTCTATACACTACTTTAAGGTTACTAAAAGGTTATAAGGGTCTCTTCACTTAAGCTTAATTTTAGTTCAGTTCAGTTCATTTTAATTCACTTTAACTCTTAATTTGCTTCTCTCATAAAATATTCATTACAATTCTACTTCGTATTCAGTTTAGTTCAGTTCAGCTCCAATCAGTTCAATTCAGTTCAGTAATTGTAAATGGGCCCTAAAACGAAGTTAATTATTAAGAACAATCTTAGTAATACGGATTACTTCTTTTGTTAAGATGGAGAGTAATTGATTTCCGAAAAAAAAAAAAAAAAAAAAAAAAAAAAGAGAGAGAGAGAAAGAGAGAGTAATTGATAGCAGTATATCGTATATGAGTACAACTTGAGTTTGTCGAAGTATTCTTCCTAATAATTACCATCATATTCTTTCTTTTTTATTTTTAACAAGAATTATAATCATATCCTTTCTTCATTTGCTAACATAAGTTACATAAGAAACATGGAGTAAAAACTAAAAAGTAACGATTAAAATTGATAAAATTAATAAATTTTGAATATGTAAAATTGGATGATCTTAATTTTTATAAAACTTAAAACATTCTATTAATGGAAGACGTCACAATAACACATTAAAGAATTAAAAAGAAAAATACTCGTCTCAGATTTGCAACCTATTGTCCATCATATGAATACATTAATATATTTATGCGACTCAATAATTTAAAATTTATTATGGTCGTAAAAATAGCTTTACAATTTTAGATCTTGAATAATCTCAATCCTATATCTAAATGAAGGATACGGTTCAGGTTTTCCTCACCAGGCATGCACCAGCAATGCAAGTCAGCAACACATCACTTTCTTAGCACGAGTGCACGACCACCACTCTTAGCTACCGTCTAAATTTATATCGTCACTTAATTTGTCCCAAGACTTATAATCCCATTTAGCCAAGTTTAGCCTTCTATTTCATAGAAAATGATGATTTTTTAATTTATGGATTATATGTAACCATTTATTCCGATCTATGGTACAAATTAAAGGTCAGACCAAACTAAGGCCAAGTGTTTCTAGGTATCACGCGACACTTTAAGCCCTTATTAGTGGTTTTTAGCATAAAGGTGGGCACGGATCGGACCATGTAGGCCCATATATGTCGTATCAGGGTGCCTTATGCTTAAGTGGGCAGTGTCTAAACAAGCTAACATATAGTTGTGCTACATAAACTGAGTTGATCGTGTCTCTCATACCATGTTAAAGTTGGATCATTTTCATGTCGTGCCTAATCGACCTTCATGTTGGCCTGACCCATATATGTCTAATTTCAACATCTAAATCACTTTTAAACAACCTTCTCATTTCCTCATGTTCATAATTTCCAATCATATTATAGAAGTACAAACAAATTAAAGAGGATGGCTATTGCATCAAAGTAACAAAAAGTTAAACCGACATAATTATTTAAGCAATGAAAATGACAATAACACATACACTTGACCATTATTTTTGTAGAGACTTTGCTTAATTACTTTTGACAAAATCCACCTAATTTTTTTTAAAGTTTATTACTTTCTCTAGTTTAATTTTTCATTACCAATTTATAACAGGTTATATTTAATTATGTATTTGTAAAAATTAGAATTATAATATACGGAGTATTAGATATTAAAACGAATTTAACAAGATCTTATACGACTATATGCTTTTCTTTTGCATAAATTACAAAAGTGTAATTAATGTTAAATGTGAATAATGCACACAACTAAAATGTGGAAGTGAATAAAAACGGATAGTGTACTTACTAAAGATAAACACATCCTCTTATAGTAAAATAGTCCAACTATAACAAATGTTACAAAGTAATGTTAATACGTTAATAAAAAGACGTCTTAGAATTGACTAGTGATGATTATAACCATGATTTAATTATAATCCCCAGCTGTAATTATCATAATTTTTTTTTAATAAAGCTTAAAAATTAATTAGTAAAAAGGAAAGAAGCTGGAATGCAGGAAGTGTAATGAAATACCAACCAAATTGGGAGTTTATATGCTACTTGAGGAGACAAGATGTGACCCCCAAGTCCCAATTCTTTGTTCTAACTTTTATGGGTTGGCTATAGTTGTGTTAGATGAAGACCTATTTATGTACCAATTAATTTATTAAGGTTTTGATGCTCCAATTAATATTTGTGCTTTATTTATGAGCGAGAATTTAATTGAATATATATGTGTTACAAGTATATTTAACATTGTACTAAATGTCTAAATAATAGAAGTAGTTGATAGGTTTTAAATTATTGAATGTATGGTATTTAGTTCATCACGAGTGATATACTTCGTATTACCCCAAATTAGTCAAAATAATTAAGTTGAGCATGTATCTAAGCTAACCTAAGGCCATGATCCGCTCATTTCACCTTTTAACTATAAGAAATTAAGAATTGATATCCCTACCTTGTAAAAAGTAGAAACATACTCTTATGAATAGTGTAATGCCAATTATACCCTTCAAAATGTGTATTTACATACATACCCTCATTAATATGTAGATGCTATTTTAATGAATAGTGTTTAGACAACTATACCCTCTAAAATATTTATGTACTTTTATGCTTTCATAAATGTTAGTTGTCTTGAACATTTATACCACCTAAATATAGTTGATTACATATTTTCTCTTATTGTTTTTTTTTTTTAGGAGAAATTTCTCTTATTGTTAACTTAACTAATTTTGTGATTTAAAAGCTAAACCAAAAAAACCTTCAAGATATGGCTAGCTATGACGCGCGCATCGCGCGCGTTAGCTGCCCTAGTTTTATAAAAATAATTAGTTTTACTCGACCAATTAAATAAAATTTGGATTGATTAAGTATATATAAGGCGAACTTATACACGGACTAATTGATTATACTTAGCTTGTCTAAATAGTGTTAAGTTATCAACTAGTTGTAGTTTAAGAATAATATGTTAGAGTCGAGGCACTTCATATAAATAAAAACTTATATGAAGTATGAAATTATCGCAATTCTTTCATTTATAAAATAATTCGAATAACTTTTTAAAGTAAAAAAAAGAACAAAACCTAACTGTATATGACACGTGCCAAATAGATAACCCATACTAAAGCCCATCATTACTTTATCAATTTAGGCTCCCTAATTATTATATATGGGATCATATACTTGTACCACCTTCCAACATTAAACCATACATATAAATACATGATACATCTAAGTATCTAACTATCGACATGAACTAAATAAGTAATTACTTAAAGTTATTAAAACTCATAATCAAGCCAACCAAATGCTTAATGTGGCAAATAGTTTGTTAAAAATGTCATAATCAATACAGCCTAAACACACCTACTTTTAATTTAGCCAAAGTTGACAAAAAGAGAAATGAACAAGTTGTAAATAAAATGGATCCCAGGTAATCAAATCCAATAAAAACACGTCTCTTTTATTTTTTTTGTGCTTCATTTAAGCATGCACAACAAATTTCCTGCTTTTTCCTCCTATCTTCCCGTGAAACTATTTGTTTCCACTAAAAGTAACTTTTTTTGTGTGTTACATTTTTTACGTCATCTACTTTAGTAGTGTCCATTAATCCTCTTTTTTTTTCCTCTATATATACCAAACTTTGCTCACTCTTTTAAGTGCACTCTTACAAGCAAACTTGGAAAGCTATTACTTTAATTCATTCAACTTCAATCTTTTATTCATCTTCTTCCTCTTCTTCAACAATACACTCAATCCCTAAATTTTGCTTACAATCTATCATATATCTTTGTTCGTTTTGCACATATAACTTCTCAGACGACACCATCACAACCACCACCACCACCACCAACAGCAACAACAACGTAATAACTATGGCGTGTTTGAACGTTTGTCAAAAGGTGTGTACATGAAGTTCTTAATTTCTTGATCTTTGATGCATTATTATAACACATGAATAATTACTGTATGGTTCGTTTAATAAAAATAATTTCAATTTCATATTGACTATACATAGAATCGAAGTTGATTAGGTTGGCGACGTCGTCTACTACACTAAGGCTTGTGCATGCATTTGGCCAAGGTTGCGTCGTCGTCACTCGTCAACAAATATAGTATTCCAAGCCTAATTCACATTTCCATGCATGATGATGCCTTGATCAAATGGACAACCATAAAAACAAACCAAACTTTTGATTTAAATTTGAGTTGTATTACTTGGTGACAAATTATGTATGTATTGTATAACCAAAAATAAATAAATAAAAAATTATATCTTTATATAAAAGAGGGAAATAACTAATTTGCACACGCAAATAAATATCTTCACCAACGAACAGCCAGCAATGCTACCTCTTGATCCTTACACTTCACCGTTAAATTCAACTTGGAAATTTCCTGTACACAATCAATTCCATCGTAAACTTTTTTGATCTAAATCAATTTCATCCATTATTATCGTGATTTTTTTAATTTTCTATCAATTATCATGAATTATCCGTGAATATTTTTTCAATCTTCAAATTTTAATGTGATGTAATGCTTTGATTATACTTTTAAATAATCTCACATAATAATTTCCCCTATATTAATTTTATGAGATAGATTCTTAATTTTTTGTTTCTAATCTTTGTTCTTCAATTTTTTTAAAGAAAAAAAAAATTGGTTTCTATCTTACTTCATAACAATTTTCAATTTTTAAAGTTGTAACTTTTATATGTACATAATTTTATATTTCATCCGTCTACAAATAAATGTCGTCGTATAAGTCATTGCTAGATATAATACGATGAAGTAGATAATTAACCTTTTTTTAATTATGATTTTCAGGAAAAAATAATAGACGAAAGTGAAGAAATAGAATATACTCTTGATCGAACGGTTGATCGATATGGTAAACCAGCCATACGTAACAAAACTGGAAGATGGGGGCCTGCTACTTTAATCCTAGGTATATAATTATATATCCCTTCATATTTTTAATTCATCATTTATATTTAGATAAATAATTAGTGATTAATATTTTTACTAATTAAGGCTTGATTTTGTTAATTACACAGTTAATCAAGGATTGGCTACGTTAGCATTTTTCGGCGTAGGAGTAAACCTTGTGTTGTTCTTGACAAGAGTGGTAGGACAAAGCAACGCTGATGCTGCTAATAATGTTAGCAAATGGACAGGAACGGTGTATCTTTTCTCGCTTTTTGGTGCATTTCTTAGTGATTCGTACTGGGGTCGTTACAAAACTTGTACTATTTTTCAAGCAATTTTTGTTGTGGTAAGTTTCTAACATAACGTTACACTGTAACACTTTTTAAAAAATCGGCCTTTATTTAAATTTATTACTTAACACGTATAAATTTGATGTTGTAGGGCTTGGCATTGTTATCACTATCATCATATTTGTTCTTACTAAAGCCTAAAGGTTGTGGAGATGAGCTAACTCCGTGCACCTCTCACTCCGGCTTCCACGTCCCGTTGTTTTACATCTCGTTATACATGGTGGCTCTAGGCAACGGCGGGTACCAGCCAAACATCGCGACATTTGGGGCAGATCAATTTGATGTAGAACATCCTAAGGAAAGAGGGTCTAAAATCTCCTTCTTTAGTTTTTTCTACTTGGCATTCAACTTAGGATCATTATTTTCCAACACTTTATTGGCCTACTATGAAAATGATGGAAAGTGGGCAATTGGGTTCTTTGCATCAGCTATTACTGCCCTTTTGGCTTTGGCACTTTTCCTTGGTGGTACTCCTCATTATAGGCACTTCAAGTCCTTAGGAAACCCGATTTCGAGGGTTGGAAAAGTACTTGTTGTAACCTTAAAGAAATGGAACGTTCGTGTTCCGGAACAAGGGGATGTTTTGTATGAATTGGATGCTAAGACTTACGCTAAAAATGGAAGGAAAAAAATCTTACGTACCCAAGGACTAACGTAAGTTTTAACACCAAATAGCTTCATAAAATTAAATGGACCGACCTATATAAATAACAAGCACATAATTTGTTGAATTAGCTAGCTAATTTTAATTTATTACATGTTTATGTTACAGGATCTTGGAAAAGGCTGCGGTTATCACCTCAACGTCTTCAAACTACGACGAAAAGAGATTATGTACCGTTACACAAGTTGAGGAAGTTAAATGTATATTAAGGCTTCTTCCGATATGGGTTTGTACAATCATGTACTCTGTAGTGTTCACTCAAATGGCTTCACTCTTTGTGGAGCAAGGTGCCGCGATGAAAGTAACCATTGGAAAGCATGGCTTCCGCATTCCACCAGCTAGCATGTCTGTATTCGACATCCTTAGTGTTGCATCCTTCATCTTCATCTATCGTCGTGTTTTAAACCCTATAGTTATTCAAATAAGGAAGAGAGGTCTTACTGAGTTGGAGAGGATGGGTATTGGCCTTATCCTCGCGTTTTTAGCCATGGTAACAGCGGGTGTTGTAGAGGTTTACAGGCTAAAATACGCGAAAATGGACTGTAATAATGATTGTGACGAGGCTAGTTCGCTAAGCATTTTTTTGGCAAATACCTCAGTTCATGTTTATTGGTGCATCCGAAGTTTTTATGTATGTTGGTCAGCTCGAGTTCTTCAATGGACAGGCTCCTAAAGGATTAAAGAGCTTTGGGAGTGCACTATGCATGCTGTCGATGTCGTTTGGGAATTACATGAGTAGCATCATAGTTACCATATTAATGAAGATAACTGCTCGAGGTAGCAATCCAGGGTGGATACCGGAAGACCTAAACAAGGGTCATCTAGAGAGGTTTTACTTCTTGTTGGCAATTCTTACCACAATAGATTTCATGGTGTACTTGTACTTTGCTTCAACATACAAATATGTTCAATGTGAAGATCCACAAGGAGAAAATGAAGATGATGAAGAAAGTGGTAAAATTGAAGTCTAGGGGATCTTTTGATATGGAGTATATTATACTATCTAATGAAATGATTTTCTCCATCAAGATATTTATTTTTCAAAAAAAGGGTCTAATGGCTAACATTTAGCGAACTAACAGGGTATGAAATTACCGTCTTGTTCTTACTAACCAAAAAAGTTGTAAGGCTCGTTGTTAATATTGACAACAGTCAACAAGTCAGGTTATGGTTTCATTCTCTATTAGTTGGCTACTTTTTAGCCATTAGGGTCCACTGCCATTGAGCCACTCTAGATTGAGAAATGATCCTGAAGGTGTATTTGTTTGTCATTTTAAATATTATTGTACAACTATCGTACATGTAGAGTTGTTTTTCTCAAGTAACCCGAGTATGAGATTTTGTAAAAGGGGCTTAGATTAACTTCTGTAACATACTTATTATGAAATAAAATTGGCATCCATCCTTAATTCTTTTGTTATCCCTTTACAATAATTCCTCCAATTTATTACGGAGTAATAGTGCATCATTTTTTGCATTTGGTTAATTAGATTAAATGTCCTTTAGCAATCAGCACCAATTTACAATAAGATAAGATAAAGACAAAAGAGCTTGACCAAAAAACATGCATTTTCTTCTTTGGATAATGGCATTGATATTTCAATTTGGCTATCAAGCTCCACGACTCGATTAGTCGTGTTTACTCTTTTAGCCTTTTAAGATTCATACATAAGTGGATCAAAAATTTCGCATCATCTTTTTTTGGTGTTTAGAGAGCCAAAAAAGAAATTTCGCACCACCTAAAATAGTGAAGATTGACAAGTTATTTCAATACCATAGACAAATTACGTTAATTACACTGCAAGCTAAGTAAAAAACAGAAAATACTTCCTAATTAAATTGTGCGACTAAATTTAGATAAGCATGATGGAGTGTATAAACCATTAGTCCATTACCTTAACATTTTGGTTGAAATTCATACAATATGAAAACAAGAGCAAGGCTAATATGACAAGAAGGTCATGTTCAAGTAGAATATATCGCACTGGATGAGAGGTATATGATGCCTCCACAGTGTAGTCTTTTACATCGTACTCGTATCTTTTACATTTGTTTCAGAGTAATTGTAATAATTTACTATATTTTCTGTCTTTTAAATTTCCTACTCCTTAAAATTTATATCCCCTCCGTTTCATATTATTTGCAACGATTTTACATAAAATAAAGAAAAAAAATATCTAATTATTGTAAATAATATCAAACCGAGGTAATATAAGGTCTACTATGACGACTATTATGAAATGGAAGACGTAATTAAATACGGAGTATGAGTAGTCCAATAAATTTCAATCATGTATATCAGGTTTTGGGTAGATGATGGACTCATGATAAAATGAAATCTTGAATACTTTGTGCTTTTTAATGGTCATGACTCATGAGCAACCATCAGTTGTCAATTCTAATTTGGATTTCTTTAATTATTGTAAATTTGTAATTATGGATCTTATTATTTGCTTACCGCTTTACGACTGACATCTGATTTTTCGTACTCCATACATAATTACATACATATGAAGTATATGACATTTTTTGGGTCCCTTTAATTTTGTGGTTACTTTCACAAAGGCCAAGGAACCAAAGATACATACATAGTAAAGTGTAAACAAGTAAGGTATCCAACTCAATCCAAAATCAATCCCAAAAATTTTCGAGGTGTAAAAATGATAATTTAGTACCTCGTATAACTCAATTTATACATTTATAGGATACATCTCAAGATGATATGTACGTCTAGTCGTTGATTGAAACTTTCTCTTGTATCTTTAGACTACCACGTGTAAAGGATTTGTCAAATCATATTAATTGATATTGTTTATAGTTAGCAATCCCTTGATTTACTCTTTAGATTGATAGTCAAAGATATCTCTTATTTTTAGCTAATGTTCCTAGACAAGTACTCCAATGTATCTAGTCGTATTATATTGCTTACTCATGTACTATATATACTCATGAAATCACATCAATATAATTAAGCTTTCCAACATTCTCTTTCTCATAGGGTTGGCTGTTACCTGGAATGGTGGGCATCGAAGGGTCCAAGTGAGAGTTGATTCCGAAGCTGTGGTTCGAATGTTGGTGGAGGATACTCCAGCCAACTCACCTTACATTCACCTCATCAGGAAGTGTAAGGCTTTGATATCAAGAGAAGGTTGGGAAGTAACTATTGGTCATTGCTATAGGGAGTCGAATAGGGTGGCAGATTGGCTAGCCAATTTCGGTGTTTCTCTTGACCAAAAGTTGATGATTTTTGAGGCGGTCCCGGTGGACCTTCGGGCTGTTTTATTGGAGGATTTGGGGGGAAAGGCGATTCCGAGAAGCATCCCTCGTCGTGATGAAGCTTAGTCTCGCTTACTATTGTTTTTTAGCTTTCGTTTTGTTTTTTGTTTTTTGCTTTCTGCCTTTTTTTACTTTTCTTTCTAGCTTTTAGTTTCTCTTTGTTTTGGGGCTTGCCCCTCGTCTTCACCAAAAAAAAAAAAAAAAAAAAAAAAACATTCTCTTTCTCATAACTCTATCACCACGATAGTATAACATGTATGAAAATATGAAATTGCCATGTAATTAATTGTATCAAACTCATTATGCAGACTTTACAAATTTATTGGTAGGCTAGTTATAATTCCAAATTATGACATCTACTTTAATTTTGGAACATACTATTTTGCTTTAAAGCTAGATTATACCCTTCAATTTAGGACAATTTTTTTTAATAATTCAGGCCTAAGAAGAAATGAGGTCGATGTATGTCTTCCTACGGATCCCATGAGAATCTAAAGGCTAATTTAATTTGGTGGCCTGGTTGCAACAAGCCAACAGTCCATTTTGCTTTTTAACTATCAATTTAGCTAGTTATGTACACTGCACGTCTCATGCGGCCCTTCACTAGCTCATAAATTACCACTACAAGCCTTCATGTCACTTATAAATTGATGTCATATGTGATTCCAATTAAGACCACATAACGATTGTGATATTAATACACCTTTTATTATTACTTAGGGCATGTTCTGATTTACTGAGGTGAGTTGAATTAAACTGAAGTTATTGGAGCTGAATTGAACTGAACTAAATTGTTTATGAGAATAGGAAATTAGAATTTGAATTGAAATTAAATTGAAGAGAACAAACCCTAATTTTCAATACCCAGTCTCGATCAAAATCTTTAAAAATGTTCCGAGTTTGTGTATAAGCCTCCAAATTAGTCATCCCGTTAACATTTTCAAACTTGACAAAGCTAGGCATCAAAGTCGTGCTAGCTTTCAGAAGTTCACAAAGGAGTGTTACGTTATACTATACCCCTCATTTTAATTATGATGATTTTGATTGTCTATAGTTGTTTACAGTAAATCATCCTCTGTGAACCAAAAAATAATAGGCCCGAATCCCAAAACATGTCTTATTTAGTTATTTACGTGTACATAAAATAATCAAGGTAGTCCTACCTAGTTTTGACAAGAATGACAACTGATGTATGATGACCTTAAAAAAAACAATTGGTTATTGGTGTAGTGGTGATTGAGACTACATCTAGTAGGGAAGATTCATGTTCGTTCTGCCGTAACAACAATCGGAAAAGGACTGGAACCTAACTACCTATAATTGATTCCCGAATCCGAATTAGCCTAAAGGGTGACTGGGTGGAACACGAAAAAAAATAACCTCAAAAAAAAAAAAAAAAAAAAAAAAAAAAGAGTAGCGCAAAAAATTATCATACGAGCAAAGTTTACTCAAAATTGCAGTGTAAAAGTATTTATAATATTAAGGATTAAAGACAAAATCAGTTGTAAAGTTGAGGTAATGTACCAATATTTGGCCTTTGGGATTATCAAGAGTTACGATTCGCTATAAATAACATCCTTCAATTCTCAATTGATTTTGAGCCGACGAGCTGTTATACTGCGTATCACCTTTATAACTTTGACTACTTCTATTATTTCAGTAAAATAAGGAGTAGTAATTATCAGAAAGCCTCTAAAATATCTCCCCTCTCTTATGATAGTAATACTAGTATTTTGCCCGAGCGACGCTCGGATATTCACAGGAAGAAAAATAATATTTACATATTATTATAAATTTGTATTTGTTTATAGATTGTGTATCTTTTTAATATTTTATTTATTTAAATTTGTTGTTATTGTTCTATTATTTAGGCTATATAATATATATATATATATATATATATATATATATATATATATATATATATATATATATATATATATATATATATATATATATATATATATATATATATATTGAAATAAGGCTGTATATTTTTTTCATCAATTATCTTTTTATTTTCTAAGGAAAATAAAAATATAAAAAAAAAGAAAAAAAATTTGGCGGGAAAATTTTTAATATAAACGTGACACGTGTAATTCTAGAATATTCCTGGTGATTACTTTAGTATATAGTATTGATTACCTATCTTTTTTTTTTTTTTAAAAAAAATAGTAATATTCTATCTTAATAACGGTAATATTCGTAATAGTGGTTTTTATAAAAAAAAAATTTTTTGCTTATGGCTATAACATGTTTTTTTTTTTTGGTGTTCCACTCGGTTCACCCTTTGGGCTAATCCGGATTCGGGGATCAGTTCTGGGTGGTTAGGTTCCAGTCCCCTCCCGATTGTTGTTGCGGGGGATCGAACACGAGTCCTCCCTACCAAGTGTAGTCCCAATCATCACTACACCAACAACCAATTGGTAGAATTATTGTACATGTGCATGGATGACAAAACACACATTGATCATTATGAATAATGTCTTAGTTCACTTATTATTCCACTTTTAATTTGGTTGTACTATGTATCAGATCATTTTCCAAAATTTAATACGAAGTACATTGCCTAGTACGAGTGTTGTTAATTTAGGCTAGAATACCACGTTGATATTAATGCTTATTTCATGTGTGCTCATCATCGCTTTCAAATATCTTACTCTGTAGCTTATACATACCCTATTACCCTATTACCCTATTACCCTATTAAGTAACATACACACATTAACGTATACAATCATCCTTCACTAGAATTATTATTTGGCTTGGCTTGTTGATCTCAGTTAAAGTATGTTTCTAATAATGTCGAAGTTTAAACTGCTTGGAAAGGTGGCAAAAATGTCATTTACTTTATGCTTTTTAAAGGCCATATTTTCGTGTAGTGAGTCATGTGACTTAGTTTTAACTACTTCATACATCTCCGTTCAAAAAATAAATAATAAAAAATTTTACTTCGTACATCTTTTATTAAAGAAAAAAATACCTACAACATTTGCAATTTACTATCTAGTTAGTTTTGATAATTAATACGGAGTAATAGTTTAAGATACCTACTCAACTCGATTTGACCTAACCGAACCTGACCTAGACACTCGAATTGACACCTTTAAAATTAGTGGACAAGTTAAATATTTAATTTACTGGTCGAAATTTAGCTCACATGAATCTTGCAAAAATTGGTGAATAGTTAGTTTTAACTTCTTAATATGTCATCATCAAAACAACCTATAGACATCTACTTTAATTATTGCCAAATTTGACCTAATAATGAACAACATCTTATAAAAAAAGTTGGTTCAAATTTCTAGGTATTCAAACCAAAGAGATCCACGTTTCTTTATCACTGCACAATGTCTGCTCCTATTAAGCATGCATCACAACAAACTTCGACTATTTTTCTCCTATTATCTAGTGAAAATTAATTTTATTTATAATTTTTTTAATTAATTTTTTTACCCACGTCATATAAGTAGCGGTGCATTTAATAATTAATTAACAAATTCTACAAAACTAAAATTAAAAAAAATTAATTAATTAACAACTTTTCTCTATATATATGGGACGTTTTGTTCACTCTTTCAACTACACTCTCACATAATAACAGCGCAAATTAAATTACAAAATTTGTTTTAAAATCTTCCTTCTTTCTCTAAGACCTTCTTTGTAATTTTATCATCAAATTACTTGCCTTAAATATTCGCAAGTATATATAAATTTGTTTATATATTTTCTTAGACGACGACAACAACATCGTAGCGTAAGTCGTAACAATGACTTGGTTCAAGATTTTTCAAAAGGTACGATACATGAATTTCTTGATTTTGATGTATGATAAAGTTTTTTGTTTGATTTTAAAGCATGCATGTTTATTAATTAAATTTGTATGGATAAAGTAATTACCTTTCTTGTTTGTTTAATGATCATTCGGAGTTTAAAGTGTTCTTTAATTGTTTTTTTTTTAAAAGTGTTCTTTAATTTGTTTTAACTAGCTAACTTTTGGCCCGATTTTATAAAGGAAACTCGTGGAGTTTTAAAAAAGGGAGAACATGGGGTTACATTAATTTATAATGATAAAAGGAATTTATAAGTTGCGAGGATGATAAAAGTTATTTTGGTTTAGAGTACGTTTTATGAAGACAATTTCCGTCTAATCAGAAATTAAATTTAAAGATGGAAGGAATAAAACCCTTAGAAAAGGAGATCATATGACACTAATGCTTATTAAAAAAATAAAAATAAAATAAAATAAAAAAATAAAAATAAAAAAACCTCTCGGAAAAGGAAAGATAAAAGGAATTGTGACACGTGACGCCAGTGATTCAATTAAGCATTTGGATATGGATATGATTTGTTGTTGTTTTCTTCAAACATCGGAAATTTCATAGGTTTGTAGAAGGTTATAGACCTTCCACGGAGATAGGACCCCGGAACACAATATAATTCATGGATACCTTTTTTTCTCCATAAATTTCTCTAATTTTATTATGGATTATCAAATATCAAGTATTTTACTCTTTTAGCATATACTACTTCCATTTCATATTGTTTGCAACATTTAATATAAAATAGAGAAGAAAAATATCTAACCGTTATAAATAATATATAACGGAGGTAGTACTTCGGCATATTAACATACAAACATCAACAAATTTTGCTAAACGGAACAATTTCTTGTTGTCTATCACTAGCTAGGTTGTACTTTATGAGTAATGTATCAAATGTTTAGCTAACCTTGTACTTGATTTATGTACGTCAATCAAATTTCAAGACCGATTGTTACTTGATGGACATATATAGAAAAAATTGAACCTAATTGATAGTGATCTAGATTTGCCAGCCAGACGTAGCCCATTGGTCCGGTGAAGTCGGATCAGGCCAGGTTTGGTCTGTTTTAAAATAGACTCATGTCAAATTATTGTGTTCAAACAAGTCAAATTTAAATTTGATTTTTTTTTTTTTTTTTTTCAAATCAGGTCGATTTTTAACACGGCCTATTGGTCTCGAATAGAAGTAGTAGATGAACATCTTTACTCTTTACTAGTTTTGTGCCCCGGCGATGCCCGGGTAGTTTATGGACTTTTAAGATAAAATTAACTTTTAACTTTAAAATAGAATTCTAAATTAACTTTTAAATTGAAAATAGAATTCTAAATTAACTTTTTTTTCTACAAAGTCAATCTATGTTTATCCAACGTGGTACGATACTTGGCGAAAAATTAAAATGCTAAATGATGTTGTCTTGTGGCCTAATTATAAATTTATTATTTGGTATTTTGTCGAAAATATAACTCTAAACTAATAATCTTATTCTAAAATTCTATCCTAGTTTGATTGAAAATAGAATTCTTACCTAATTTTTTTATCTTATGAAATATATCTAAGGTGGCGCGACACTTAATTAAACGGTTTTTTTTATCATATGAAGTCTATTTAAATCTATCCAAGGTGGCACGACACTTGGCGAAAAGTTAGAATGCCAAGTGTCGCTGCCTCGTGACCTGGCTAAAAGTTTAGCTTTATATATTAGTTATATGATATGATGATTCTATCTTGGCAAAAAAAAAAAAAAAAAAAAAAAAAAAGCATATACCTTTGTTACTTAAAAATTGATCTATTTGAAATTTTAATTAAACGGTAAAAATTTCAATTTCTAGATATGTAAATATCATAAGGTGTTAAAATATCATATACTTCGTATAAGATTATTATGACAGGGTGTTATGACTAATTTATCAGATCATACGTGATTACATTATCTATAACATTAATGAATATTCATAATCAAAGTTATTAATTTTGACCCAATAAATATACTGTGCAATCTTTTTGGGATTAGAGGGAGTGTATTTATTTGATGAAAGTACCACCCAAAAAAAAAAAAAAAAAAAAAAAAGGCAACCAATCCAAAGTACAAGTCCAAATAAATACGGGGTAATCCTAACTACCAACCATATAACTCAGTAAAAGGCTGTAATTTAATGTATGTACCTAATATTTACCTCAAAATCATCAACAAACTTTGTTCCACGTGTACTACTCAAATTGAAAAGAAGAGAATTGTTGGCCACTTGGTTTATACAATTCAACACGTTGCATATTATATAAGTGTGTCCTAGACTTGGTAAAAAATGATGATGTATAATAAAGGAGTTCGTTACAATACTCCATAGAACAGAGCCGAACCAAACTCAACCCGAATTTAAAACTGGATACTCGCTCTCGATAATCTATAGTTATACTTAGACCTTTGCGATTTTTTATACACATCTTTTATATATTGAAATTATTTCAAAACGAATCCAACAACATTTATATAATATGCTTTCGATCTTTACAATGATATATTTTTTAGTTAAAGTTTTAAAACGTTGATTACCAAAGTCGATATGTAACCATAGAAAAAAGATGAATGTAGTAACTTCGAAAATAATGCTAATCAAAGATATACATTGCATGTAGACATTTAGTAACAAGTTTGTTGAGCAAACCTAGTGAATCACTTAAAAGACTAATAACATTTTGCCTAAACTTAAATTATTTTTATTTTTGAAAAAAAGAAAAAAAAAAAGATAAAAGAAACAAAAATAATTCAAGTTCAAGTTAAAGCTAATTATTTAAAGTAAATCAAATTTAAAGTTAAAAACAATATATATTGTACCCTTTGATAGGTCTTAAATTAAAATTAAGAAATTTAATTTGAAAACCTTCTTTCTTAGCCTAGCTAAATTTGTCAATTTATAATCTACATATACATTTCAGTGCACAAATAATACACAAATAATTTAGATATAGTGGATATGTACACGGTTAGATTATTTTAAACCTCTCAAATTGCATGGTTCAATTATTGTATACCTTATTTTTTTTATCTTTGAATTGATTATAACAAGTTTATTAAGAGTTAAACGGGTTCATTAATGTAGCGTATACGTATAATTGTTATCGTTACATTTTCATCACATACCATGTTTCCGTATTTGTAAGTGTATGTTTGTAGACTGTAATAACTTGTATTTACGTTGTTTTTGTTTATCAGGAAAAGATAAGAGATGAAAGTGAAGCAGTAGAATACACTTGATGGAACTGTTGATTTATATGGTAAACCAGCAATACGTGGTAAAACCGGAAGATGGACCCTTGGTATCCTAATCTTAGGTATCATTTCAGATTTATCTTTGCAATTGAGTGTTCATTTTCGCGGTCATTTAGGTGTCATGTAACTAAGATATTTGAATGTGTGACAATTATAATTGCAGTGAATCAAGGGCTTGCTACATTGGCATTTTTCGGCATAGGAGTAAACCTAGTGTTGTTTTTGACAAGAGTGGTAGGACAAAGTAACGCAGATGCAGCGAACAATGTTAGCAAATGGACTGGAACTGTTTATCTATTTTCCCTTCTTGGTGCCTTCCTTAGTGATTCCTATTGGGGTCGATACAAAACGTGCACGATTTTTCAAGCAATCTTTGTCCTTGTAAGTTTCTAGTGTTATATTGCACAACATAAGTACATATTGTAACACATTAAAGGATCGTTTCGTTGTTAGATGAGATGGTACACTATTAAGTTTGTTACATTGTTGATGAGATGGTACATAAGTATATATGTATTGATGCTTTAAACTTTTATGATGTTGCAGGGCTTGGCATTATTATCATTATCATCATACTTATTTTTACTTAAGCCTAGAGGTTGTGGAGTTGAGCTAACTCCATGTAACTCCCACTCTGGCTTCCATGTCGCGTTGTTCTACACTGCACTATACATGGTGGCCCTAGGGAATGGAGGGTACCAGCCAAATATCGCGTCATTTGGGGCAGATCAATTTGATGTAGAACATCCTAAGGAAAGACACTCTAAAATCTCCTTCTTTAGTTATTTCTACTTGGCTTTCAACTTAGGATCTCTATTTTCCAACACTTTATTGGCCTACTATGAAGATCATGGAAAGTGGGCACTTGGGTTCTTTGTATCAGCTATTATTGCCCTTATTGCTTTGATACTTTTCCTTGGTGGTACGCCTCGTTATAGGCACTACAAGTCTCTAGGAAACCCTGTTTCGAGGTTTGGCAGAGTTCTTGTGGCTTCCTTAAAGAAATGGAAGGTCCCTGTACCGGAAGAAGGAGATAGTTTGTATGAATTGGATGCAAAGACGTATGTTAAAAATGGACGGAAAAAGATTTTGCATACCAAAGGATTATCGTAAGTCTTACACCTTTGCTCCTTGTTATATATGCAACACTTCAAAGAGTTAGAAAAATTAGAATTTGCTTTTAATCTATTTTAGCAAATTGGTTGTTTATGATTCATTGTAATGTCACAGGGTCTTGGATAAAGCTGCGGTTCCTACCTCATCAAACAACGAAAAGAACTTGTGTACTGTCACACAAGTCGAAGAAGTTAAATGCATATTAAGGCTTCTCCCAATATGGGTTTGCACTATTATGTACTCTGTAGTCTTCACTCAAATGGCTTCCCTCTTTGTGGAACAAGGTGCTGTGATGAAAGTAACCATCAAAGGTGGCTTCCGCATTCCACCAGCTAGCATGTCTGTTTTCGACATCCTTAGTGTTGCATCCTTCATCTTCATCTTTCGTCGTGTTTTGAACCCTCTTGCCATTCGATTGAGGAGTAGAGGTCTTACTGAGCTTCAAAGAATGGGAATTGGCCTCATCTTTGCGATTTTATCTATGGTAGCTGCTGGTACTGTGGAGGTTTACAGGCTGAAATATGCGATAAAGGATTGTCAGGATTGTGAAGAGGCTAGTACTCTAAGCATCTTTTGGCAAATACCTCAATTCATGCTTGTTGGTGCATCGGAGGTTTTCATGTATGTTGGTCAGTTGGAGTTCTTCAATGGACAAGCACCTAAAGCATTAAAGAGCTTTGGGAGTGCACTTTGCATGTTGTCAATGTCATTCGGGAACTATATGAGTAGCATCATAGTTACTTTACTTATGAAGATAACTGCGCGAGGTAGCAATCCAGGGTGGATTCCGGAAGATCTAAACAATGGTCATCTAGAGAGGTTTTACTTCTTGTTGGCAATTCTTACCACAATAGATTTCATGGTGTACTTGTACTTCGCTTCATCATACAAATATGTTCAATGTGAAGAACCAGGAGAAAGTGATGGTGATGAAGACAGTGTCGAAATTGATGTCTAGTAAAACTTAGATGTTAACCAAAGTGAAATGACTTTCTTCACCTAAAAACTGAGGAAATGATCAGAAAATTGTAGAACATTTCAGAGAAGGGAAGCAGCATAAAGGCGGGCAAAACAAGCCAAGGCAGATTGGTTTCCTGATGGATGCGTCGTGAGCTTTTGTACATAGGGTCTCTTGTTTAGTATGTAATCAATAAATTTGTTGTTGTTGAGGACTGGATTATGGTAGGTTTGTTGTGTTTAGCATAGTGCAAACTTTGATGCAATGCTTAAATCTAATTAATTAAAATCTGCTTGTTGTAGACAATGTTATTGCTTCTTTATTTTATATATGCATGATCAATGTCAAGTATTATCAGACATTGCAAAGCACAAACATGGAAAATCTGGTTCCTTGCATTTAGCTCGCGGCTAGGAAGACTGGTCGCAATCTGAACAGTACCACCCA
Source organism: Chenopodium album (assembly GCF_948465745.1). Lineage (NCBI taxonomy): Eukaryota > Viridiplantae > Streptophyta > Magnoliopsida > Caryophyllales > Amaranthaceae > Chenopodium > Chenopodium album. The sequence continues at coordinate 71,669,751 of NC_137840.1, forward strand.
CCCTTATCCTACCACTGTCAACTTATAGGCGGCCTTCAGCTTTTGGTCATTTGAATAGAAGGGGGATTAATACATAATGCAAGTGGTGTGAATTCATTATCGATGAAGGTCTTTAATTTCAATTAAATTGCATATTCATTAGGAACACCATGCACATGACTCTTACGAGCACCATATCATCTTTGCCATAAACGATTGTCTATCTCAGGCTACAATGTAGACGGTTTTTTGAATGGCACAAATGGCTTAAAAATGAATCAAGCAAAATTTCATAAAGAACGATATCAATCTGATTGTCGAAACAGGTAAATACATAAACTCTTGACACTACTTACAAAGCATTCAGTTCCAGGACTTGTGAGCCTCAATAAAACAACTCACTTGTCCGAAAAAAAAAAGAGAGAGAGAGAGAGGAGGGGGAGGAAGCCCAAATCTTTAAGGGTAAATTTAAGTCGAAAGCTAACAATGCCTCACAATATGCCATCTCAAAGCTAGGCCGAGAGACGGGGGATCTACATACATGCTCATTACAACATTCAACGGACAAGCAACTTTCCTTTTAGTTGTCAATTTATCTTACAAGTATAAAGCTAATTGATCATCAATCATATGCATAATTGCATACAAATATACGAAGAAAGTACTTAGCCCTAGTAGAGGTGATGAGTGGGATGACTTTTAAACTGTGATCAAAGAAGATGGCAACAGTCAACAAGTCAAGTTCAGTTCTTTCTTTGTCTAGACCCAGACAGACCCCGAATCAGTCTAGGCCCAGAACCAGTCCATCCCAAGTTCCCCAACTACAAGTCCTCTTGAAGACCAGACTTGAACAAGCTCGGCTAAGTGTTGAACCACCTTAAGCCTGGCTTGTTCCTGTCCCATGGCAAATAAAATCAGCATATTAATAATATCAGCATACTCAGAATACTCTTATTCTTTCATTTTCAGAAAAATTTGTTATTTGCACATGAATAAAATCTTTCTACGATTAGTGTTATGAACTAATTCTATTGGTGAATGAAAAATATGTATTTTTATACTCTAACCTCTCGAGAACTAACCAAGCAATGTACATATTAGCTAGAGTAGACAAGAATGCAGAATGTAAAAATTTGAAAAAATGTCAAAATTGGCAGACTACTTTCTTCAGTATATCATCAGTACAGCCCGGGGGTGTGAAAGTTATCAATTCCTTTAGTTTCATCAGAATCTTCTTCAGCGATGATGTTTAACATATTCTTGCAAAACTCAAATGCACTGAAGTTATATTACAAGTGTAGTTGGATAGAGCTTGAAAATATCTTTCCAATGATATATTATAAGCCCAATTTCGATGAATAATGAGGAAGTTATGACCAAAATACTAAACTGGACCCAGTTTGATTTTTATATGCGGCCCAATGATTTAGAGGAGGACCTATTATTAATTATCATTCCTAAAGCTATTAGGATTGATTATAGTCTTCTAGAATATTCTAGAAGGTTCTCTTAAATCCTAATGGAGTTATGATTGATAATTATATTTCAAAAAGTTTGAAATTGAATAAAATACTCGTTTTTAGAATCCTTGTTTTGTACGAAGTGGAATATATTCAGATTTTATTTTCGTGTCTTATAATCTTTATCCAAATTTTATATGGTTGGATAGATCTTGAAATTATCTTTCCAATGATATATTATAATATTAAATCGAGTTATAACGAAAAAGATATGAATGTGATACAAAACTCTATTCAAAACTGACACCCTTCCACTATTTTGGCCATATCTTTTTATCTACAAAAGATTTAATCTGATTGTAATTGGGTTGGAAAGTAGACTTCAAGAGATTTCCAACGACATATTATATGACTTATTTGGACTTCTGGATCAAAAGATATGATAAAAACAAAATCCGCAATAACAGAGTTTCCTATGGCGCCTACATTTAAAGCTGTTAGCCGCTTGAGTTGCCTCCATAAAGTTATAGGGGGTTTAAAAGAAAATTCAATGGATTTATTGAATCAATGTGTAGAATCAGGGGGACTGTATAGTGTGTTGACGTTGCCAAAATCTAATCTTCTTAGTCCTTTTTTGAAAGAGGTGATGGGATACAACGTAGCTGATACCAACACCTTTCAGATTAATGGGCATACGTTAGGAATAACCTTAGAGGATGTGTTATTCCTTACCAGATTGAAGATCGATGGCGATCCGGTGCTAATTAAAAATTTACGAATTGTTTCACGTAATTTGTTAATTTACGAATTATTTCATGTTATTTTGTTAATTGACGGATAACTTATATATAATTTATTATTATTATGTTGCTTGATTTTTATTGTTATTGCTTGATCACACCTTTTATGCATGTTTAAAGGGAATTGTTACTTGTAATCACGCTTAATAAGATAATTAATAATCTTGTTTAGGGTTAATTTGATTATAATTCAAGTGATCGCCAATAATAATTTTATTTGTGCATTAATATGCAACCAACATAGATTAAACATGTTTAGGGTTAACTTATTGATTGCATGTTAGTAAAAAAACGCACATGAATACTCTCGCTTAACACATATTTGAAATTTTTTTTGTGTGATTGATCTGAAAGAAGAATCGAGTCATGAAAGGTCCCCCGTAATTGGTGGTAGAAGGGAAGAGGAGGAGGAACCTCCATGGGAGAAAAAGTGAGGTTTCGTTTCTGGCGCTCGTAGGTTTAAGGGTGCTGATTAAAAACTAAATACGGATTCTGACTAAAAAGTTTCGATTGAAGTGGTGCTTTAAGGGTGATACTGCCTTGACAGATGTGGGCTGCTCCTACTACATTATCAGATTCAATAATCTAGATGATTATGATTTTGTTCTGTCCCAGGGCCCTTGGATAGTTGGTGATAATTATTTGACTATTTGGAAGTGGCTGCCTAATTTCGTACCCGATGAAGAGCCAATACGTAATCTCACAGCTTGGGTTAGGATCCCAAATTTGTCAGTGGAGTATTTTGATAAGACATTTCTCCATAAGATTGGTTCAAAAATTGGAATAGTTATTCGTATTGACAAGCATACAGAGTCTCAAAGTAGGGGCCAATTTGTGATCGAGATTTAGTATTGAAGTCGACCTGACAAAACGTCTTTTGTCAAAGTTCCGTTTTAATGGAAGGATTTGGCGTATTCAGTATGAAGGATTGAAACTCATTTGTTTCAAGTGTGGCAAATTGGGTCACAAAGATGATCATTGTGAAGTTTTTCATGCAGACGAGCAGAGTAGCACTGGTTCACAGTCAGTGAATAATAATGTTAAACATGATCAGATTAATAAATCCAGTAAGGGTCCTAGGCCTGAAGAACATGATGACTACGGTTCATGGATGATTGTCCAAAGAGGTAATCGAAAGCAAAATCTCAGGGAGAAGCAAGAGAGTCATAAAAAATCTAGTCAAGGCATCAAGAACACCCCTGATAGTCCTGGTCAAGGGAGGAAAAAAGTCTCGGTTGTGAACAAGCCAGTTGACCAAAGTCAACAGAAAAGTCAAGGGTCAAGATTCAATATTCTCCAAAATGAGGAAGCAGAGGATAGTGTGCCTTCAATTTTGCCTCAAAATAAGGCTATTGAGATTAATAGTGAAAATCAGAAGAGTCAATCTCAGTTGCCTTTGGGAAGCACAGTTAATTTAGGAGAGGATGAAATTATGGCAAATGTAGAAAATCTACAAGGCAATACCAATAATTTTGGTAAAGAATATAATGAGAATTAGGAGTCAGCTGTCCTCCTTGGGGAATCTCTGCAATCAGGGAAGGAAATTAACTTCGAAAATATTTCTTCGGAAAGTAATCATGGAAATAATTTTGAAAAAATTCCAATCACTGGAATTCTGGCAAAAAATATTGTTAACAAAGACAATATTAGGGAGTTACCTAAAATTAATCAATCGAGCGGAATTCGTACTCCCTTGACAGCACAAAATAATTCTGCTCTTGTTACTATTCGTGTAATTAGGAAACAAGAGATTAGGAAACATTCCTTTCCTTATTCGAAGTCAAGGGGTTTGATTGGTAAGGAAAATTGGGTAGAAGTAGCTTCCAGTACTCCTTCTGCCCTACGTAAACCTTCTCAATCAAACTCTGTTCCTTTGACCGAGCGCAGTGATCATAAAACCGAGAGATGTTCCGATTACTCTGGAGATTCAACTTCCCCCGGAATTCGAGATGTTTGTAGACCTCCCGATGGAGGGACCTTCATTGGTAACGAGTCACCCCATAGACAACTAGATGTCCCTCAAATTCACGGCCTATCTTCCTCCGGAGCACAACTCGCCGGATTTAATGGCTACATTTCAGATTCCTATGGAGACAATGGGTCCTATGAAAACGCTCAGGGACAAGTTTCTGGCTCTTTTGCACAAGCATTAGTAGTCCTCAAGCACAAGCAGTTTGTAGTCGTATAGGCTTTTCGGGGCAAGTTCGTGTCGATGCTCAAGGTTTTGTAGGGGGCATATGGGTCTTTTGGCTTGCAGAGGAGGTTTCGGTTACTACTATGGGTAGTCATACTCAACATGTGACTGTGGAGGTGCGTAAAATGGTGAAGATCCGTGGCTTTTTTCAGCTGTATACGCTAGTCTAGATAGTACTCTCAGGAATGATTTATGGAGGGAATTAGAGAAGATTAAGGAGCAGCACTCAGGCCCGTGGTTAGTAGCAGGGGACTTTAATGAAACATCAAGCATGACGGAGAGGAATGGGGAAGGAGGTGCTGCTATGTTTCGCAGGTGTCGAAATTAAATTTTGCAAATTGGATAGAAAATATGGAGCTTATTGATCTAAATTGCTCTGGACCCGAGCATACATGGTTTCGGGGTAACTCCCCGGAAACGTTCAAATCGGCTAGGTTGGACAGAGGCCTAGTTAATGAAGAATGGAGGCTTCGTTTCCCTGAACGTGCGGTTAAAAACTTGCCAAAAACTCGTAGTGATCATTGTCCTATTTTGGTGAGTACATCGGGTTTTGCCCCCATCCCTACAGCTCTTAAACCGATTCCTTTGTGCGATCTAAGTGGAATGTGAAGGCTCCTCTTATTCCTTTTCTGAAAAATTTTGTTGATCTTTTGAACCAGTGAAATAAGGAGACTTTTCACAATATTTTTCGAAAGAAGAGTGAACTATGGGTAGGATAGAAGGGATTCAGAAGCGGCTAGCCCAAGGGCTAGACCGTCACTTGATTAAACTTGAAGCTTCCTTGAGAAGAGAGATGGATGATGTATTAAATCAGGAGGAGCTTTTGTTGGAGTTGAGTATGTTGGAGATGATTGGTCATTATTTATTTTTGACATTGGTTTTATTAGGATTTGGCTCCCTTAAGCATGACTTTTATCTCACACTTCCCAAATATTCCCTACCCTTTACCCTAGCCTTACATTACAAGCTTTAAAGATCTTCCGACCTTTGTAAATAGAGTTGTGTGAATGTGAAAGTGTTGTTTATCAATGCAAGGAATGATTGACATATTCTGAGTCGACTACTAGGTTGAGTGTATGTCTTTTTAAACACACGAGTGTTGTGAGTTTGGGAGGGAATTGTTCACATTAAAGGGGTTGGGATGGAGAGCGATCAAGTACATCTTTTACTCGCCACATAAATGAGAGTTGAGTGTGTGAGCACTAGTCTTGACTTCTATATGCTCTTGTGGTTTGCTCTACTTGACAATTGTTAGGGAGGATGAGCGATTGGATGAATGAGATTGGTTGATGTTGAAGCATGTTTGTTAGATTTGCCTTGTATTGTTTGTTCTTGATTTTGATTATTTGGGGTGAGGCATGTTTTATTTATTCATTGATGAACTCTTTGCTTAGGGACAAGCAAAGGTTTGGCTTTGGGGAGTTTGATATGTCTATTTTATATAGTATTTTACCCCCGTCCCTTTATCATAATTGGTAGTGTTTTTGGCTCTTTAGAGCCTCTTTTATTACTAATTGGTGTTTTCGTAGTTTTGGATGAGTTTTGTAGGGAATTACAATTTTGGAGTATTTTCCCGAGATTTTATGGAGCGACTACGAGCATTGGAGGAGCACGACCACTTTTTATAGCCCAAGGCCGGTTGGAGTCATCAAACCGGTGATTAAGGGCTCGACATATAAAATTATGAGGCATTTGGACCGAGTATTCAAGACCCGAAGAGGAAATCCGGATTGGGCCGAAGGATCGGTTCCCAATCGAGAAGTCCAAGTTGTCCAAAGATCGTGGCTCGGTCAAAGAGTCCCTCGCCCGAAGGCGCGCCCGACCGGGCGGGGCTGATGAGGAAAAAAATAGTCTCACGCCCAAGCTCGTGCCCGGCCGGGCACGAGAGAAGACCCTTGATGAAGAAAAGGCGGGCCCGATCGAGCAGCCCCTCACCCGATCGGGCGCGTATTTTAGAGAGTTGCTTATCGGCGATATTTGCTTAGTTTCTAATTAGGATTTTAAGAGCTTAGTATAAATACGTTTTAAGTCGTTTTGATACGATCACCTCTTCTCTTAGACTTTCTCTCTCTACAACTTTATACTTAGTTCTTAATTCAACTCTTTAATTCTGATTACTTTGGTAATGATTTCTTCTCCTTTGATTTCAGTTATTTATTTTCTCTCTTTCATCATGACTTGTTTATTAATTGCTTTGGTTAGTTTATCTTTAATTATGCACGAGTAGTTTAATTCTAGGGTTCTTGGGGATGCATGATTAATATGAAGGAGTAATTATTGTTGTTGATTGTCAATGCTTGATTAATTTCCTATTGAATGATTTATTGCTATGCAACTAGATTAGCGTTGGTCTTTAAAGTATGAGTTTAGCAATATTGATTCGAGATTCGAGAGATGAGAATTGATATTTAAGCTTAGTTTCAATAGGCAGGTTAATTTATAAATGGTTAAGTCGAGATTCGAGAGATCGATGAGATTTAATACCGGTAGATTAATTCCGTGATTGTAATACGTAGCGAAAGCCCTTTATGATCTGGTTAATTGATGCATTGATGATTGATTTTCATGTTTTACTCTGGAGTATCATTTATTGGTGAACCTATGCCCTAGATCCTTTATTCATTGATTTCTCTTTACCCTTGATCTTCGTAGTTTAGTTTCCTTTCGATAATATTATTTTGTTACTTAATAACTTAGATTGCTTTAATTAATTACGAATAGAAAGACTTGTTTCCCTGTGGATTCGACCCTACTTCCCTATCTACATTAGCTAGAGGATTTAGGAATTACTTTTGATTAAGTGATACGACTTTAGCCTGCCAATATGTCTATATTATGTAGTGATTCACCATCCATTGTCAAGAGGTTGTAGGTTTTCATTCTAATTCATCTGTCCGTATTCGAAAACTTGATAACTTTTTCACCAACGAAATAGTTTCACGACGATCCATTAGATCTACTACCATGGATTCAAAACTAAGAAATTTCTCCCTCGAAAAGAGGAGATAAACCTTGTCTTTCGATGTCTTTCGAAGGAGGTCTGAAAAACCCTTGTCTTTCGAAGGAGATCGGAAACCCTTTCTTTCGAGGGAGAAAAGTTCCTCCCAAAAGGAGGAATCATTATTATAAACCTAAAAAAAAAAAAAAAAAAAAAAAAGGATTGGGGCTTTCCACCAATTAAAATTGATAGAAGCCCCCTCAAAATTCAACAATGGAGGCTAGGATTTTGGAGAGAGAAAGGAGGAGAGAGAGGAGAGATAAATTATTATTCATTAATTTGAAAACTAGTTATATCGATATCGATCGGTTAGTCTTACTTAAAAAAGAGAATTTGTATTTATGATTTTCTAGAGTGCAGAGTACAAAACAAGACCCTGATTTTTATCAATTAAGCTAGGTCTTGTTTTATCTTAATAGCGACAAACATTAATTTTAGTAGAGTAGATTTATACATCTATCAACAGAGGCCGAATGAACACCCACTACTTACTGACGCCAAAATTTACAACAGGCCACCAGCAATGCTTGCTATTATGGACTTCAACTCTTCAAGTGTTTTCTTTGAAAAGAGACAGCAGTATATATTCATGGACATACCAGATATCTTCTGGTAGTCACTTAGCTAGAAAATCCAATCCAACAGAGTCTGCTAGGGTCTAACGCAAAATGTCTGATACTCTATCTTGTGCATCAGCAGGAATCTCTCTGCCTGGGACTTCGATTTTTAAAAGATTGGCATACCTGTCAAATAAATTTTATGGTCAGATACTGCGGACTTGTCAGGCATCATTAAACTAGTAATAGTAGCAACATATATTTTGATCACACTTACTCCTCTGGTGTAAACAAGTTCTCGTGTTCAGTAATAAAAGCCAGGAGAGCCTGTAATGAGACACAAAAGTCATCTTCAGGTGATTAGCACATACAGTAAATTGTTTTAAAAGAAAGAGAGGGTGAGGTGAACACCTATCATCACAAAGTTTTTTTGATGGGTATGAATGATGACCACAAAGATTATACAAGTAATTGCAAATGATGTTAAACCCATAACTATAATGTGCTAGGAATAATTACAATAGCAATAATCTAAGGTAAGCACCTCAAATGGCATGTTTAGGAGCTCAAAGTAAGTCCGCACACGGTCCAATCTCAGTTGCACAGCTTCACTGTCAATTGATGGTATGGCTGCTAGTGCCTGCACCAAGAAATTCAGGCTATAAAGGCTTTCAGAGGAATAATAGTAAATTCAAATTAATGGTCTGTCTTCATGGGTATTAAAACAGGATATGATCATATCTCAATTAAGCCAAAAGCTAGGAATTGCAATAGCTGGAGAGAAAGCAAAGAAAAAAAAAACGCTTTTAAGTTTATGAATTGAGGCCAGCTAAAAGATAATGTTAACAACAGATCCATGTCTAATTATAATGAAAGTTACAATTTAGTAAGGTCAATATGATTATGACCCCACAAAATACCACATTGTGAATAGTACACCAACCTGTTCCAAGGCAATCGAATTTCGGCATATCTGTTGGACTCCAAAAAGATTAATTGATTTCATATCAGCCAAAGCCTGGATAAGCAATACACTAATCAGACAGAGAAACCAAGAAATAGATGGCAGGTTCAAGCAAATTAAACAATAATAATCAATTAGGAAAAGCTGTAATCACCTTGATAGAAGCGTTTGATGTAACGCCACAAATTCCACCAAAAATGTAATTTTGCTTTATCCTCGAGACAAAGGGAGCAATTGCTTCATCTCTGCGTGTTATCTGTTAGGGTATCCAATAAGTTAAATGCTGTAGAATTAGGTCAGGACTACATAAGATCACAGTCTAAGCATTTCCACACACACACACACACACTATGAATCCTTTATTATTCATAGTCTAAGACTCCGAGCATATATTTCCAGGGAAATCCAAACACATTAAGTGCTGGGGGCTAGCAGAATAGCAATCCAACCTCATAGCAACACCACATGGGATTCTTTCCCTTCCAGTGCTTTGATAAAGTGAGTTTCAAACCTTTTTAATAAGACAAATCATTTCCATTGATTTTTACTTTAGAGACCAAATGTAAATCATTTTGACACATGATACAAATTCCAATATGTCACATTATGTATCTTTAGTTTTCTCAAAGGAACAAAAACAGCTTAAATATTACTTCAAAAAGATATGTAGCATCTAAAACATTAAATTGTCATTGACACAATGAAAAGCAAAGTAATTTGTCAAGAGAATAGTGAAAAGACACAAGATTTTAATAATCCACCTCGATGCTCATCTGCTACCTAAAATACTGTGCATGTAGAATTATAAAACAAGTTTTCTCTAGTATAAATGTTCAGGAAATGAATTCTTCAGCCAGAAAGAGATTCAAATTATATGCCTGAAAATGACTTAAGGTGATCCCACAATAACGTATTAGCAAGACTAGACAGAAACACACCTGAGCAGTGAGGGATATGATAAAGTCATCAGGTTCTTCTGCATCTAAGTCATCCAGATATTCTCTATTAGTCATCTCCTGTTCACAGTTTAAAATTTCCAACAAGGTCAACTACATACAGCATAAATAATTTCATATTTTCATGAGCTTTTGAATCAAACTTCAGATAAGTGAAAATATAAAGTCCTTAAGTTAAATTTACGACATGCCTGCATATGGAAGACTGTTTCCAATTGCATTTCTACACGCAAGACTTTGAGGCAATCAATAGCCAATTTTCTGTAATCATCAGCAAATGATACCAGATCCTTTGAAGGGGAGCTACTAACTTCACTACGGCGGGGTGTTCTCTGGTTTATTCCCTTCTCTTCCACTTGATTACATGCAGTGGAGAATGTTTTTCCAAGTCTGCAAAGCGCATTACATGTGATAATTCATTAAGCATATTATTTTTTCATGCAGCAACTGCTGACAAAAAATCTGGGAACCCCATATGAAAATGACCACCATACACAATCCTCATTAAGCTGATCTTGAATAAATCATAACCACAATTTTAAAATAAAAAAATTTTAAAAATTTTTTTTTAAAAAAAAAGATTAAAAAAAAACCATTATAAAATGGGAATTTTTAGAAAACCATCTGTTGGAATATGTACATCATATTAAGTACATATGTAATGTATATGTACATATTCCAATACAGGAAATACCATCACTTATGACAACATCTCATGAGATTATTACATTCTATAAGAAAATCACGAGAATACAAATTAACAAATGTGAGAGATTTTTCTAGGGATAAGTCTCAGTCTGAAAAAGATCTGTGTACACATTGGTTCCAACTCTACAGCAAATAGCCATTATAAAACAGTCTATTGCAACTTATTTTTATACAATGCCAGAAAAAAAATGACTTGCCTTTCAATTGAATCTGCAACATACTCCAGTGAATCACTTAAAGAAGCCAGTAGAATAAGTTTATTATCATCACGAATTAGATTTTCCTGCATGAGAAAATTAATAGCAAGGGTACTTTATCAGCAAATCTTCTAAAAACCTCTCAAAACATATGCCAACTTTGCAAATAGATCAACAACAAACGAATTCATTCTAATTATTTATTTTTATCTTTTTTTTTCTTGAAAATGGAGCAGTATGAGACAAAATGGGGACAGAAATGGACATAGGTTCATTATAATGCCAAGAACACAACATAGCAAAGTAGCAAACATAAAACAGCTCTTAAATAACACGATACCTGCTTTATTGGTCGCAAGCTAAGTAGCACTTCACTCATCTGTTTTTCAACTTCAATCCCATATGCATCAGAAGGATTATCATTCAGACGATTTTGTAGACATGAACTAGCAGGATCAAGCTTCATCAAGCTTTCAATATCATGCCTTCCTATCAGCATATAACTCTGTTTCTCAAGAACTGCCTGAAACAAAAGCAATAAGATGAGGAATGGTTGCATATACATATACATATACATAATAGCAAGAGAAAATGTATTATTGGCATTGTAAAACAATATGACAATTAAAAATAATATAGCAAGAGAAAAACAAGGGTACAAGGAATGTTCACCTCCATGTATGAAGTACGACATCTTTCATATGCTCGCTCAAGGAAAGTTTGCACATATTTCACAAATTCAGCAGCAAACTTTGGCATAGCTTGAGCCCAGCCAAGTATCTAGTGGACAACACCATATATCAGAATTTATACAACATACATTTTTACGAGCATTTTGATTTTTTAGCTATTAGAAACAGACTGAACGTGCAAGTCAAATGATCCAACCATGAATAACAAGAACTTCCTGTCTAATTCAGCTTACTGATAGGTCTTCTAAGCCAACCACAACTACAGTTAAGTAGTGGTTACAGTAGGGTTCATGTTTAAAAGAGCCCCCTTCGAGTTATACTCCCTCTGTCCCTAACTCCCTACATAATAGTCCCATTTGCTCAAGCACACATACTTAGGATAGGTGATTAAAAATATTAAGACAGAGAGCTTGGTTGATTGATGGTGAATTAAAAAAGAAGATAGTGGTATTTGGTAGATTGAATGTAAATAAAAACATATAAATTAAAGAGTGTGGTTTATTATAGGTGAATAAAAAATAAGATAGTATAGTTTCGTTGATTAAAGGTGAACAAAAAAGAAGATAGTGGAGAAATAAGAGATTGAAATAAGGACAATATTTTGTAGTGAAATGGGACTTTTATTTAAGGGCAAAGGGGGTATCATTATTTCTTTTTTTTTTTTGAAGATTTTTCTTGATGAAAAGTATTCCATGCCTTCCAAGTTCCAACACATCATCAACAGTATACATATTCTGTAAAGATCTTAGTTCTATAATTTCAAGACACCTCAACCTTATATGGCTTATTTTCACAGGACAGAGGAATAGCTAGTTACTCATTTATCAACTATTAATACAAACATTTTTCATTTTTCATAACCATGTGATTTGATTAATGCTAGGCCTACACCTCGCTAGTCAAAAGCATAGAAAAATTGAAGCTAACATTACCTCTTTTGTCAAAAGATCTATAGCCAGAAGTCCCTGCAAGACTGGTCGCCCCTTCTCAACAGAAGGTGTATATGAAGCAGCAGCATGTGTCCGAGGACGAAATGCAGCTGGACCTGGAACAGCACTAATATCATAAGGTTTCCATCACCAAAAGTAGCAAATGCAAACCAAGTAGCTTATAATATGGACAAAGAAAACACATACATCCAAAAAAAGAAGAAAATAAAGTATTCTTGATTACCTCCCATCTCTTTTTTGTTCTTATTTTATTTTAGGCACCCCCCCCCCCCCCCCTTTCTCTTTTTCTCTCCTTCAATCTTACCCTTCTCACCCCACAATACTTTCACTTGTTCACACTTTTACTTCATTCACTTTTTCTTACACCCACCTTTTTACATTCTCTTTTACTCTATCTTACACGCTCTCACCTTTTTTCTAATTTTCTAAAACCACGTATCTACAATAGCCGAGTAGAAGAATGGAGGGAGTGTAAACAGTTCTATTTCATTATTTTACTCCAAATATGAGGCTTAGAAGTTAGAATTTATCAATGATCATACATACTACCTCCATTACATATTATGTGCAACGATTAGACATTTTTCCTCTCTACTTTATGTCAAATCGTTGCAAATAATATGTAACGGAGGTAGTAGTAAAGATCATATCAGATCATGACAGTCTACACACATCAATCTTAAATCCTTTTACTCCAAATGCTAATTAAGACATGGAAAAGCAAAATAATCTCCATACCTGAACAATTGATTAGTAATTAATATTATCTGAAACTAATCTTACTTAACAATTATCATACATAATACAGATCAGTATCCGACAATAGCAGTCAGAACACACATTAATATCAAACCATTTTACTTTAGACATTTATTAAGATTTAAGACTCAAAAAAAAAAAAAAAAAAATCTTCATTACTGAACAATTAAATTATACGATGAAAAATTTAGAAAAATGCATGTACATGAGTTAAGTGTATATGTTTCTAAAAAGTATTTTAACAAAGATCACATCACATGACCACAATTACAGATCTATGACAAAAATCAATCTTGACTACTTCACAACCCTCATTTTATCTGGCACATCTAAAAAGCATCCAACATAGAATACTATCATTGCACAATGTAACAGATAAAAATAAAACAAAAAAGCATTCACTGCAATGAAGTTTCTACAACTATAAATCATTTGAGTTAAGTCATGGAACTTGCTTGATATTGCCTGCTGTACACTTTTTCGGTAGTCCACAAACATCGTAGGTAAGAAATGTTCCTTCACAAAATTTTCAACAAAAGCCAGCAATCCATCATTCCTGCACACAAGGAAAGATCAAGGCAATTATACTGTTAGACAAATAAGGAGGAAAACTGGGCAGAGCAAGAAAATTAAAGAGAAATTAATAGAAAAGATATAGCTATGTAATATTTAGTACAGAATAGTAGAAGAAAAAAATCTTTTAAGAAAAGACCAAAGATGAAACTTGCACGTTCGCACCCACAAAACACCCTCACTATTTAGCCAGCCTCGTAAAGAGGGAAAGAAAGGAGTGCGATATACTTAGACTTCTCTAGATAGGGAGAGGCAGTTAATAACACAACGAATTGATGTGCATCATTTTCTAGCATTACAACAGTCCATGGAGAATCAACAAGCATTATAAATATTAAATGATGTATCTGATAAAACAATCAATAAGTCAGTTTCCTAGCACCAAATATCAAAGACAAATTGGGCCATACACCATAAAGTTAAGCTGGTCTACCATAAATACTGACCATTTACATCACCTTCCAAATTACTCACAAAATAGCTAAAATCATTTTTATAGCTTCATGCAAGCTAAGGGCTTCACAACATACCCCATTCCCCAGCCGTGATCTGCATATACTGTACACACTGTAAATACGAGTTTTTACTACAGTATGCAAGGACTAAAGCAAGTTACGGCAGTGTACGAGAAAAAGGATACATGCATCTTTTTTGGTGGAATGAAAACTTTCAACTAATTTTTACCGACTCAAGAGAGATAAGTCTTGGATGGTAAGCGGATAATAGGGCATGTATAATCAAATGAGTGATTTTCAATGTTTTCCTATGCTCTAGCTTTAATACATCAGACAAATTCGAATAAATCAACAGAAAAGGGGTATTTAAGCCTCAAATAATATTGGACCTTCAGGAAACTCTCTTAATCTAAAATCAATTTTAAAAGATTACAGGAAAGTGAAATAATAGAAATTCCTGGTGGGTAGGGGGGGGGGGGGGGGGTGCTAGGTCCAACCATATAGCAAAACCTATTCATATCCTAGCGTTTTATTACACGCGTAAATTAATATATGATATAAAATAAAGAAAAGAAAAGAGGAAAATTAAATCCTTGACATACCCAGATTGGGAATAATTCTCTGGCAACATTGAAGCAACCTTGTCTGTAAACTGCAGAGAACATTTCATAAGTAAATAAAATTAAGAGTATGCATTTGTCAACAGACAAAAAATACCAACAACCACAAACCTGAAGAACAGGACGATAAACAGCTGCTGCTAAATACATGCCTTCCTCAGGCAAGACAGCTGCAGACCCATATCCCTCTTGTGACATGCCTTGGGCCTTCTTATTCCAACTTTGGCCTATTAAATAGTCAATACCAATGAGAGAAATCTAAGGTTTGAAAAAAAAAGGTACAAAATTTCACCAACAAATCAAAGTGCAAATAAACATTTTTAATTAAATAGCATTAAATCTATTCCCATTTATTAATAAAACTCACTATGAAAGAAAAAATCTTGAAAAAAATGTCAACTTTTACTAAAATAACAAGGTCAAAAGGCTATATAATAGCTACATGTGTCCAATTTTAATATTGACCTGCTGCAGGTAAGGAGTAGCATGCAGAAAGAAGAGAAAAGGTGAGCCTCCTAAAGCACAAGAGAAACGAACAGATACAAAGGAAAATAAAACTATTAAAGACTAAAATCTATAACCCAACTAAAACATAAAGGAAGTGCACACATACTAAAAAGGATTCCTTGGTGACATTTGAGTTCTGTTATGGAGTACAACTTAATTGCTAGGTTTTATTTAAGATTTTGAGATACAAGTTTGAATGCAAGAGTTTAATTAACTAACTTGAGGGAAATTACTCTACTTCCTATTAATTGAGAGCTAAAAAGTGACTTTAATACCAACAAGCATTTAGGTCCTATTGCTTTCTCCATGCAATATTGACAAACACAAAATTGACTAAATATAACATCACATGGTTCACAGCAACTCAATTTCTATCTAATTTATTATATAGAAAAGCTAAATCTAATAGTTAGGCCACACCTTGGTTAGGAACGGACATTGTAGCATCAGAGAAGCGAAAAGCAAAAGTGAGACCATCGTCTGACCCATCCCTGAGAAAAAAATAGCATCAATAGGATATTTTTAAACGAATTCTATTTTGAAAAAAAAAAAAAGGAAAAAGATGCAGGTTTAAGTGTTAACACGCGCTTGTAACATCCATGTACGTGCCAATATTCAATGATGCAAGGCAATTAAGCATCCTATCCTAAAACCATAGACCCCTTGTACAATAGCATACTTAAACTTTAGAAAGGAAGAAAGAAGATTCTTATAATCATATAGTTGACAGCTATTAATGGAGACTTAAACATATGATGTACAAAAGATAACAACTAAAAATAAATAAATAAAAAATAACAATAACAATATAAAAGTAAATAAAGTGTCAGGCTTAATCACACAGACCCTTCATTTCTCTATTGTATTCTTTCCAAAAACTCAAGGCATCATTTTAGATATGGACACTGGAGCAAGAAACACTTCATATTCAGTAAAAAACTTATTACGCTTTTATATAGTAGCCAAGAGCATCTATGATACCCTGTCGCATACATGAATGGGGGACTAGTAGCCAAATCTGAAAATATACATAGTTGACAAGAAGCAGGTATTTGCAGCCAGCCAAACACATAATTTTTACTTAGTTCAAGTACAAGGTGAACGAGGAAAATAGGATAAGTTCCTTCCTCATTAAAGCCAGATATAAACTACTAGTAAAAGGAAAAATAATTTTCATCTCTGAATTCAACAATCAATCTCTTATGGACCGAGGTCATAAATTGTATCAACACCCTATCCTGTATATTTGTTAATATATATGCCCTCGGCAGAAAACATCATTAGTACAGCACTTCATACACGCATAGAAGTAAAGTGCTTGATAAAGTTTGGTAAAAATTGACTTGCCTCTTTTCTTTTGAAGGAACTTTGCCCGCAAGTCTAGCTGTTTGAACTGCAGCATCAGCTGATGCAGCTTCAGGAGTTGCTCGCAGAATCTCACATATGAGTTGTTGGCATTCACTCTTTTATACAACCAACAAATAAACAATTAGTAATAGTTTGAAAACAGTGCTAAAAACTAGGTGAGTCAGCTTCTCTCCCTAAACAGGGGCCTAAATCTTCAGAAATTACAGAAACATGAAGTTGGAACAATACACACAAAACAGCCCATACCTGTAAAACTGTAAGAGAAAACCCAATAGAGTAGCCACCAGTCACCTCAGATTCAGTGTTGAAACTTACATCCACCAAAGACCTGGGTGTATTGATGTCAGCTTGCTGACTGGCTTTTGCTTCAAGAAGCTCTCCAACAATAACATGATTCTCTGAACATTAATGATGAAAATAATGTTACAGATTCATATATACACTTTTCTATATACTTTAGTTTTGTTTAAGATTGTAACTAAATTAATCTTACAGCCTAAGATGAGAATAAAGGCTGCTATTTTTAAATACAGGCTATCGACAACAAACAAAGGGTTGTGCCTCACCAAATATTTTGATGATTGCATCAAGAATTGAATTTAGAAGTTCTCTTGCAGCAGCCTGTGCTGTCCCCATAGGCGCCATCACTGGTGTTACAGGGCTAACGGCTAACAATGTTCCACTGAGTGATACCCCATTTGCACGTTTCTGTTTGGATAACTGGTATGTTTCCAGTTGTCCCTTCAAAGTATGTAGAGTCGAAGAATATGCCGTCAAACCACTTCCAGGCCTGGATGAGCTCATGTTTTCTGCATGAGCTTTTATCTTAGAGGAAATGATCTCATGAATTGTTGATCTCAACCTCTGGCTATCACCATTTTAAGTTGCAATCCCAGAATGAAATGGAAAAACAAGTCAAGAAATTTGAAAAAGCAAAGTTCAAAAGCAACCAGATTATACATGCATTAAATTTCTGATAAAGTTACAATCAGAACAGCAGCCAAAATCCTCATACAGTGAATATAATAACTCCAATAAACTCTAGAGTCTTGCCCACTTACCATTTAGACCGAAGAATTAGACTTTTTTGACCCTTTTTCTTTAATTTAATTCAGTTCTTTGCTTTGTTTTGTTTTGCTTTGTTCTCTCCAATTTTCCGAGTTTTTTCCCAATTTTGTGGGATTTTGATTCTTGATGAGAACATTATTTTTAGGGTTACAATAATATATGTAAAGATGATTTGGATTCATATGGGTTTAGAGCTTGTCATCAACTCTACGATCAAAACATCAACGCAGATTGCGAAAGTCTCTACTTGGAAAGATGCGAAGACATCGAAAATCACTGTTCGCGAAGCAGTGGAGCTATGCAAATTAGTTATGGCTTTGAATGTATAAGTTATGTTATTTTCTCTAAATTTGTGATTTACAAATCTTTATTACGAAGTATTATTGTAGATGTCGTATGACTATTCATTAATGATATTGTTTTTCTTCAAGTCAAAAAAAAAATGATGATGTTGTGATCTATCAGCCAATCTAGGTGTTTTGGACCAAGTCTAACTGCAGCACATGGTAGGATATTTTTACACTATTTTGACAATTTGATTTCTACATCCTTCCGTGTTATTAAGGTCATTACAATGTTGAAGACCAAAACCATGTATGTACCTAGCTAGTAAGAAAAAGCTAGTTTCAGAACTTAACATCAATTGACAATACATCCAGGACAAATAGGTTTATTCTTATTATATGTGTTACCGTGTATAATTTAGTTTTAAATAAAACAAGGCTTACATTACAAATAATAAGCTTGTCAATGGGCTTGAATAAATCACGAATTTTTACA
Source organism: Chenopodium album (assembly GCF_948465745.1). Lineage (NCBI taxonomy): Eukaryota > Viridiplantae > Streptophyta > Magnoliopsida > Caryophyllales > Amaranthaceae > Chenopodium > Chenopodium album. Next base: position 71,688,336 of record NC_137840.1, read on the forward strand.
TGGAAACGGAAAAGGAAAAAAGGTAAGGATTCCGTCCTACACATATATTCATATGCAAGTACCCTAAAGCTCCTTCCCCTCACCTCTCCCCTTCATCCCTATTCCCACCATCCAAAAAGTTCTTCTGTCGTAAAACCAACTAGGAACAGACTTTAAAGGAATCAAGGCTAAAAGCTTCAAAGTTGTGATTGTGCATGAGCTATAGTTGGATTGACTTCATGCCAATACAATTCAGTAACCTTTTCTAGGATATTGGTTTGCTACAAATTTACTTCAGTGTAGTGCATGGTCTCTGGTACAGAGCTAGAAGCCTAGAATTCACTTCTTTTCTTGATACATTTCTTTCAAAAAAAATAATGCAAAAACAGATTCTGGAAAAATTTAAGTCAAATATATATACCATATCATAGCACCCGCAGCAGCAACTTTGCCGAGCTTGCACAAGCATTCTACCATGGTCTGGAGGTACTTCACATGTAGAGGAGCGTCACTCTTTTGCACAGCTTCCTGTTATCAAAAGCATGATCAAATAGTAAACATCATAGACCTGGAAAATATGTCAAAGTATAAATGAGATCTTATAGTGACGTACAAGAAACTCATCAGGTGTAGCAGAAGAAAGCCACGGAGGAAGTCGGCTTGAAAAAAATCCACCCTTTTTAAGGCCATAATCCCCTCCGTTGGCCCTGACATGACCATCAGCTACTTCACCTCTCAATCCACCCTCTTCATCATGCCCATCATAAGAACTACAGAGCATATAGAAAGGAAACAACAGTAACTATAATGCTAACATGAAAGAAGGGAGCGGGGGACATTCGGGGTACACAAAACTAAGAAGATAAAACATTCTGCTTCCACATAAAACAAAACATCAAAAGCTACACAGATTCACTAAGATATGATGTTCACTACATAACTAGAGAATGTAATCATTGACTTCCAGCAGAAAGTGCATGGAAGATTAAAAGTAACAGCCCAGACAGTGTTGGTTGTTGTTTTACCCTCCATCAACTTGGTAATCAGATTTAGATGACCTTGTGCGTCGAGATACAGGTTGCGAAATACTCATGGACAATGAAAGAGTCGCGGACATTATAACTTCATCATCCTTTTCAAGCAGGCTTGAAGAGACTGAGCTGCATAGAACATAAAAACTTCATGAAAATTCAATTATGTAAAAATAAACCAGAAGGTAAAAGGTACCAATATTTATAAGAAAATATCATTAAAACAAGCAGTATAGTACAACTTTACTTGAGAGAATGATAGGAATTGGATAATAAATATATAAAACCACAAAGTTGACATGAGCTCGCTAAAAAAATATACTTTGTATAAACTAAAATAGAAGAAGCAAGCCCTTTCACTGTAAGATGTAAGCTTCCAACCAGATAGCAAAATAGCAAGGAGACAAAAAAGTCTATACCTATAATCACCTTTATTATAAAGGTGGGCATGCAAGTCTTCCAAAATCTTGTAGAAAAGGACTCCACGCAACTTGGTTAACTCAGATTTTACATCTTGGAGAGCGCCAACCTGATCAGAAAATATTAATTACGTCATGTGTGAACCAAATTAAGAACTGATAATGAGAGCTAAAAACAAGATGAAGTATACTTGAAAAGGAAAGAAAGGAGATAAAATTGAAAGGAGCTACCAACCGTTTGGAGACCCTCTCTTTCAAGCATCAATGTAGATTGCACATGCAGTTGGACAGCAGCATAAAACTGCTTCTCAGCGATAAGCTTTTCCATGCGTGCTGGAACCTATGTTGTGCAAAAAAATCGGAAAATACTTCAACACTCAATAGTAGAGTTCACTTTGTAAAGTGCACACAATGCCCAATTTATAAAGCATCATACAATTGCCAATGTTTTTTTAATGCCTAAAGAAAAGGTCATGAATATCTAATTATTCATGTGGACAATCAATCAAGATGAGGAGAGAGGGTATTGCTTTGATGAGGTTGGCCCTTTTAGGTCAACAAACAGACTTTTGAGAAACTAAAAAAGTTTATGGTGCTGGGCCTTACACTCCAGATTTAAATTCAAACAAGCAAGCATATTTTTGAATCAAATCATAAGGAAAGCACCCAATTAATTATTTATATATACCCTGTAATGTAAAGCATAGTTCAAAAATGTAAGCTAAGACACAATCACATGCACAAAAAATACTTACACATTACAAACCATAGACAAGAAGCATAATCCATCAAAGTTAACCATAAGAATATAAGATAGTAAATGGTATAAAACTATCCTAATTCCTAAACAATAAAAAAGAAGCTCCAAAAGTATCAAGCAAATAATGTGATCTCAATTGTATATACCTTAGATATTCCCTCAATCTGGTCCAAAAGGGAGATTATATGGCGTAGTGTAACAGACCGGTACCAGAACTGATGCAACTGCTTGTTACGAGCACCCAGTCGTTTCTTTGCCTCAGCCAAATCAACTTTTAAGACAGAAATGCTTTCTTCAGATTCGCTAAATAACCGCAAGATCTGATTAAAATGACAGAGAGATTATTATATATACTATTGATGATTGTTAACACATTCCAAATGACACTGCAAAGAACTGAACTCCTTAATAAATAAGATCCTGCAAAGTTGGTCAGATGACTCAAATCAGTAAGGAAGAAAAACCTAGTATGGCTTTGAGAAACCAGTATCTAGCTATCTAACTCAAGCTTTATGCTGCTGAATTGTGTCTTCTAGATAATTTGAGGCCAAAGGCAACCTTGCTCTCCCTAGTTAACAAAGGCAATATGCCTTAGATTCTAGGGATGAAGTGCTTCAAATGACAGTACACACTAATTTTCAAAGTGTAGAGTTCGATCTAGGATGATGCACTCATTAGTGCTGTGGTCCACAGTAAACTGGTTTTTTAGGCCTCTTAAAATTATAGCTAGTAATGTCTACCCTGCATCCCCGCTTATTCATTAAATCAATATATAGGTTCAATTTTCTACTTTCGCTGATTCAAAATCCTTTTCGTTAAAAAAAATTAAAAACAAGGGGAGATACTCATTTATTTTTTCCTGACATCTAATATGGGCTTCAATTAAATGTTCATACAAACCTGAGAAATTTTAAATGGATGGTTCAACCTTGCTTCATGGCTTCATCTAGCCATTTTGTATGCACTATTAAAGTACAACCTGATTTCAACATCCATGTATAAACTCAAACGAGTTGACACAACAAGTCCTGTAGCTTTTATTTGACCAGAGTTTGGAATCTGCTCAAATTACCAAAGATCGGAATAAAGCTCTTTAGGGGACAACCAAGGGCAGTGGCCAACCAAGGGTGGCTCTATGGCTATGAGCCATGGCATAGTCTTGGACATAGGAACGCTTATGGAGACTATATAGCACATGAGGGATGGCTAAGGTGAACATTATGGTACTGGTACTGGACACAAGCCTGCTCAATTGAGTTTGAATCATCTTCCTGTTATTTCTGTTTCTTTGAGTGAATGTGATAGTGGTTGATCTTTCTGGTTGAACTTCCAAGTGGCTCTCAGTAATTTATCTAATAATAAAACAATTTTTTAAGTGGGCCAGAGAAGATGTTTTGATATCCTCTGAGGCTCTGACATACTGCTCTCAAGTAAAAACACACTTGCATAGCTAACTAGACTTTGATCAGTTACACACTTACACAGTTACACCCATTTCCCCTAGCTAAACCACCCAAATTTAGTAGGAATAGGAGAGAAAGAAGGGATTGCACAAGTAAAATTTTAATTCACTTCATAATGTTGGGACAATCAACAAAAGCTCACTTTAGCTTTTCAAAAAGAGTCTCGGCATGGCAATTGGACATCTTTCCAATTCACAATTGACTCATGCTGATAATAAATCCTAGACTTACATATCCAGTATCTACTTTTTAGCATTCATTGTCAGATTGTTTCAGTAATTTCAAACTTGAAAAACTAATAGCGGTACCTGGGAATAATTTTGAATTGCTCTATTGAAGCCACTGTGATAGGCATGTACAACCTCGTCAACAACATCCTCGATAACCTCACTCTGCTCCTTCAGAGCTTGTAATTCATCTTTTGCAGTCAACAAGCGAACCACATGAGGCAATGAATCAAATCGCGCTGCAGCCCAGCTTTCATCTATTCGTGCTAGGTCCTCTCTCAAATGCTGCAAAACCATTGAACCAAACGTAAATGCACGTAACAAATTTGGCATATTAACTCATAGTTACATTAAATCATGCCTTCCACAAATCCATGAACATCAGTACTACGTTCCAAATTTACAACTCTACTAGCTCAAGAAAAATTAATTCCGTGTTACAAACAGGTCGGTAAGAACAAGAAGCTTATATAGTTATACGGTAACATTTTACTAGTAAGTAATACAAAGTGTCCAAAGCATTCCCAATACAAAATACTCCATAGTAGCTTTCATCACATAAAACATGAACAATAAAAACGAAATCCTACATTCAAAACCAGGAAAAAAAAAATCCAGCTCAATAAAATGTTGAACACTTACAGCTTTATCAGATGGGACAGGGAGCCCATCAAAAAGTCCCATCCCGAGCTCGGAATTTCCTCAATTGCAACTACAAAAACGTCGAAACACCGTGAATTCAGGGACAAAATCATAATCACAGCTCCAAACAAAAGCAATCCAACCAAAAACCAAACGAAAATACGAAATGCGCATAATTAGAAGTATTGATTAACCCCAACAATTAACTTTCAATTCATCTATTCCCAAAATTGGCGGTGACAAGAAATTCAGTGTACACAAAAATCAAATAGAAAGAGTTTCAATTCATCATACAACATTCAAAATCATGATTGCTGATAAAAATTGAATCGAATTGAAAGTATAGTTATAAGAAACAGATCAAAGAAACTGTTACATAATTGCAGAAATTGAGATCGAGAAATGTACCTAGAAATCAGCAACTGGCAAAATTGGAGAGAGAAAGTGTAGATTTTTCTCGTGGATGTATTCAATTGGGGAGGAAATTAGGGTATAGGGAATTGAAGAAATTGATTGAGAGCAGAGAAATTGAGGAATTTGACTATTGATTGAGGAGAAGCTTCATACTGTAAAATGTCGATTTAGTTTTTGTTTTTTTTTTCGTGTTGAATAATATTCACTGTAATTTTATAATTTTATTGGATTTTTTTCAACCTGAGGAGCACGATTTGTAACAGTAATAAACAGATATTTTAATTTTAATTCGTTAATCAGCAAATTTTTGAGAAAAATATTAGTTTATGATCTTGATAAACACTACTCAATTGGCAAACTGGTGTTAAAAATTACAATTTTATCCATTGATAAGTTAGACCATTATAAATTTTTCAACCAATCTTTTTGTTTTGCTCGAATGCAATTAAGTTACAAATTTTTTTGGTATAAAACTATACAATAGAATTCATACTTTTATATAGAGCTGGCAAAAGTTTACACAACTCGACAACACGACACAAATTGGACATGAAAAAAAGGGTTAGTGTCAAGGGTTTTCAAAACATTTAATTAAATGAATAACACGTTTATTAAATAGGTTGGGTTAGTGTTGAAGCTTCCAAACATGTTTAATTTTGAACACGAATACAAGCACGACACGACACGACACGATTGTCCCCTAGTTAGATATATAAATATACAAAGTAATAATAACTACCAATATAGAGTATTATAAATTTGCACACATGGAGCGGTGACTCCTATACCCAACTAACAAACTAAGATGCGTTACCAACTAACCATCATTGTTTTAGGCCAATATAAAAGTGTCTAGGTTACCAAATTTACATTAGTTTGTAATACATGAAGTTGCCATCATTTTTATTTTAAGGGCATGTTCTCATTGACTGAACTTAGGGGTGTCCGTTCGGTTTTTTGTTTGGATTTAGTCCAAATCCGATCCAATCCAAAATATAATTCGGTTTTCAAATTTCCAATCCGATCCGATCCAAATTTCTCTCTTGATCCAATCCGAATTAAAATTCAATTATTTGGATCCGATCCAAAAATCCGAATTATAATACATTATTTTTTTAAGCGTCTAAAGCAATTATAAAAATAAAGCTTTACTATAAATAAAAGTATTCAAATTCATAATTAAAATAAATAGTTCAACATCAAGTCATTAATTAATTAATACAAAGTTTCTCTAATTTATTTTATGTAGTAGTAAGTATTTGAGCTAAACTTCAAAATATACAGAATCCATATTTATACAAGCTTAATTTTACAATTCGGTTTTCTGTTTGGATTGGATCCAATTAGGGTCAATCCGAAAATCCGAATTTCCAAAAAATCTCAATCCGATCCAATCCGATTTAAAGTTCGGATCCGGTCCGAATTGATAATTCGGTTTGGATTGGATTGGATTTCGGGTTTTATCCAAATTATGGACACCCCTAACTGAACTCAGCTGAACTGAACTGAACTGAATTTCAACGTAAGAGAACAGGCCCTAACTCATCAATACTCATTCAGTTATGTCATTAGGTCATTGAAAACATTCTCACATCCAACAACATAAGAACGTCATTTTGGTTTGTGATGCAATTCAATCTCATAAATTTAAAAAACAAATCTTAGCCAAAAATAACAATGCAATTTGGTCAAAATCGCTAACGATGTTAGCTATAACAGTTTGATTAAATGTTTAGGGCACACTCTAACACAAATAGTAATTATTCTAATCATATTTAACGAGGTTAGATATGTTTCGATCTGGGCTTAGGGATGACATACGAGAGGTTTAAAAGCAAATATCCCCCCCCCCCCCCCCCCCACATTCACCTAAAATTTCTATATCCACCACTACCTACTTGCTACCCAGGGAGAGTATGATCTAAATCTTCATCAATTCCACCACTTGAGTAGATATCCATTTCCCATCTATTACGAGCATATAATTTTCTATTATTTGCCACACCCATTTGAACTATTTATTTAGTTATAAAGTATGCATATAAATTAGGTGTGATGTTGTGAATACAAAGTGGGGATTGAAATATTGGATGGACGGGTAGATCCGAAAAAGTTTAAGTTGGATATGAGGCAAGTATGATTTCAAATCCACAACCTATCCACTGTTTATAACGGGTATGACTTTTAATATTCATACCTTTGTTTGTCATATTCATTCCCGCTTCAATCAAATGGATTCGGTGTAGATCCATAAAAGTATACCACATCATACTCATACCCGTTTCAATCGGATGGATCGGGCGTAAATCCATGAAAGTATACCCACATGTCTAGCTATCACTACTATCTTGGCTCGTAGAGTCGTAGGATTTGGTGCCCATGAATATCACGAAGTACCAAAATTATGCTAAACTAGTCGAAGAAAAACCAATGCTCTCAAATTGACTGCTCAAACAAACAATGGCTAAACTGCTAAGAACTCTCCCTGTCTTCACCCTTCGTCCCATTGTCAAACCTTTCTTCTTCTTCCCCACAACTTCTACTCTTATCCCCCTTTCTCTCTCCTCCCTCAAATTCAATCCTCACCCTTCAATTTCTCACAGAACACTCTGCAATTGTTCTAATGTATCAGCTACCTTACAAGGTACAGAACAGCAAACCCGGGCACCCGACCCGTTTCAACCATCAAAAGATACAAACTTGGAGTGGGTTAATCGGACTGCTTTATGTGGGCATTTGGGTGAGGATGATGTGGGTAAACGGGTCACTCTTTGTGGGTGGGTCGCTCTTCATCGGGTTCATGGTGGAGTCACTTTTGTTAATCTTAGAGATCATTCTGGCATTGTTCAGGTATAATTTATCAAATTTTTATATATTTAATTATAAATTTGGTATAATTATGTGATATTATATGATATGTTGATCATGTATATTACCTTGTTATACAAAGAATCATGTTCATTTTTGGAGTATATTTTGTTGTTGTGTTGTATAATTTTGTTGGGTGGTGTGAGGAGTGAATCCCATTTAAGAGAATTATGGTGAATTGCTCTAGTATGTAACTTTAATTGTTGACTGAATACTATGTCTTCACCAATTTGAAGTGTGATGCAAGAATTCTCACTTTGAAGGATTTTAATTACATTCTTGTGTTATTAATGCTCCTTATTTATCTCTTTTCAAAGAGTTATTTGTTCAGCTTAGGCAGTGGCGGATCTTGAAATCTTTTCTTTCGGGGGCCAATAATATCTAGCATAAGTATACGTCTAAAACAATAATAACAAGGAGTATAAGAATACTAAATATAATAAATATTACCAAACAATTAAAAAAAAATGCAAGTGTCACAATCTAATTATTTCTCATACAAATGTCACAATCTATTTCTTCAGCACACTATTAAAGTAAGGCTCGTCTTTCTTTTAATAATTTGAAATCATCAATTATTGACTTAGTACTAAATGACTTAGAAATCTTCCTTTCAATGGAAATAACTAAACTATCTGCCAAAAACTCATCCTCCATCTTGTTACGTAGTCTTGTTTTCATGATCTTCATTGCTGAAAATGCTCTTTCAGTGGTAGCTGTGGAGACAAGAAGGGTCAAAACTAGACGTATTAGTCTATCAAATAAAAAGTATACATTTGATTTTCCTGTTTGTGCCAAGTGTTCGCAAAATTCCTCCAAGGTAGAATGATGAGTCAAACTAGGCTCAGTTTTTGCTTCACAAAAAAAGTGTTGCAATTGATACCTCAAATTGTACCTTTCTTGCTCCGTAAAATCCTTGGGGTAAAACTTTTCTGCAATCAATCAAACCTTCTCAAGATCAAAATTTTTAAATCCGTCTTTGGGCTCTAACAAAGATGATAAAGTTAAGAGCTCTAAAGCGTCATCATTAAATCTGCGATTTAGCTCTTGTAATTGTTTGTCAATTGCACCTAAAAATATTTCAACTCGATAATTGTAACTCGATCTTGTTGATGACGAGCTCGACCCCTACGAGCTATATAAGGAGAATTCATATCAAGTATTAAAATATCATGTCGGTGACAAAATAATACCACCGACTCTAAAAAACTTTCCCATCCATTTTCTCTTATTTCCTGAATTAGTGCATGATTTGTAGACACTAATTTCACAGCACTGACAATATCTTGGGACTTTTGTTGTAACGCTTGACATAGAACATTAGCAATTCCCAAAATTTCTTCCATTAAACGGGCAATGAACACAAAATCAAAGGAAATCATTAGATCTAAAGCAGCATCAGCATCCCCACGTTGAGAAGAATTACAAGACTTATCATTCGAGATGTGTTCAAGTACTAACACTGTTGCATCAAACATTTTCATCAAGCTACGAATAGAGTAAAGATGTGAACCCCAACGTGTATCTCCAGCTCTTTTTAAAGTACTAGCCTGATTAGCTCCTCTACCACTGTCTATTTCACCAATAGATAATAGCCTTTTTATTTCATCAGATTTGATGGATTGCAATTGGTCAACACGTTTAGGAGATGAAACAATGACATTGATAATGAAAGTCAAATTTGAAAAAAACTGATGTATTACTCTAACATCTCTAGATGCGGCAACCAATGCTAATTGTAAACGATGAGCAAAACAATGGACATAATAAGCATATGGACAATCAGAAAGAAATAATGCTTGCAAACCATTCCATATCCTTGCCCTCGAATATTTTCAACAGATAAATTATGTCGAGCAAGAACTGAACACAATTCTCTTTTAAGTGTTGCTGCCGTGGTATCGGAAACTCGTATAAGGTCAAAAAATCGCTCCCTAATTGTTCCATATTTGTCAACAAACCTTAAAACAAGACCCATTTGCTCTCTTTTAGATTCATCTCGAGCCTCATCAACTATAATACAAAATTTAGAGTTACCAATTTCTTCTCTAATATAGTTGCGAACCTTATTTGAAATAATATGGAGAATCTCTTTTTGAATCGAGGGAGCAATATATTTGGCATTATAAGGAGCTTGTCGTATAGCTTTGGAAACATCTTTATTATATGCAGCCAACACCTTTCTGAATTCAAGATAGTTTCCTTGATTCTCAGAATTATTTGTTTCATTGTGACCTCTTAAAGGACAAGATTGTGTATAGTCAACAAGCGGAGGACATCGATAGAGGCCTTTAAACGCAATCGATTTTTCTTGATTTGCATTTCACTTTGTTTGTAAAAAACATTACGAATCTTTGCCTTTTGCTTTGGAAGAGTCCTGTATAATTGAACCGCATTTCGATGAGTTGTACATGGACTTTCTCCAATATGAGCAAGGAACCCACAACGTTTCCCGTCATTGACTTTTTTCCAATTTTTGAATCCGGTCAAAGTAAACGATTTTACCCGAGAATTTGGTGTTTCAGTAAACAGATAACAAGGTAGACAAAATGCAGCATCTTTAGAAGGTGAATATTCCAACCAATCTGGGAACTTAGCAAACCAAGTAGATTGAAATCGGCGACGATGCTTTGTAGGCCCTGAAAATGGATATTCTGCCAATTGAGGTTGATAAGGCCCCAATTTAATATAAGCACGTCTTATTTCATTTCGTTTTCCAATTGGATAAGCCCATATTGGAGGACGTAACCCTAGATCACGTTCTAAAGAATTAATATCCACATTGTCAATATCAATAATCGATGGACCTTCTTCATGATTATGTGTCCGGGTAGGGGTATCTTCATTCACTGGATTATTTTCGTCGGGTGTTGTGTCATTTTTTGGCTCTTTTCGTTTGAAAAAGGAGGTAATAGATTTTTGTTTGTTCATATTTGTTTACCTGAAATTAATTATATGTTAAATTTATTTTAGAAATGTCAACAATTACGTTTTAATTAATTATTTAATTCTAACAAGTAGCAACCAATCAAAGAAAACAATATGAAAGAAAACAAGAAACTAACTTTAAGCAATCAAGCTTACATTCATAAGCGACTAATTTGTTAATCATCAATGCATTACAATTCACAAATCACAAGTATAAATCAAAAGTTAAAAATAACTTATCAATCGATAAATATTAATAGAGAAATAAAGAACGACGTACCGAAGGCAAAACGTGCTCTATACTTTGAACTAAGTAATTAATTAACTTTGATAACGTCTTGTCACCTAAAATTATCAATTTGTTTATTAATGCTCAAATTAATCATTAGTACATAGTATAATAACATAAAAAAAATAATTAATTGCAAAAAGTAAAAAAAAATTAATTGAAAACAAAAACTTAAAAACAAAAAATTGAGAAAGTAGTCGAGTATATACCTGATATAGTGATATTGTAAATTTGTAATTTGTTCTTGGAATCTTGGAAGTTGTAATTGAATTGGAACAAAAAAGTAAATTGTTTAATGGAATATTTACTATGTAATACGGAGGAGTTAAAGGAGGGGAAAGACCAATGGTTTGTCAATTGTTGGGAATTGGGAATTGGGAAGGAATCTTCCTTTTCTTTGATTTAACTGCCGCCTAGAAGATAGAAAGCATCAGTTTTGTTTTTTTTTTTTTTTCTTTTTTTTTTTTAATTTTTAAATGGGCTTTAAAAAATTTTCTTCAAAAGTTATTAGGGGCCAGGCCCCGTTTCGCCCCTATTAAGGTCCGCCATTGAGCTTAGGCACGCCTAGTTGAAAGACAATGTTGGTTGTTTAGGCTCGGTTTTCGGTGTTTCAGCCCCTTGTTGGTGGACTTCTTGCCATTTTGGATTTATTGGTAGTTATCTAGAACATTGGTAGTAAGCCTTAGTTAACTTTGTAATAAGATATGTTGTGATAAGTTTTTTGTTGAATAATGAGTTTGACTGTGTGAGTCATCACACCAAAGCCCATCATCAATTAGTTTGGGGCTCAAATTGCACTGTTTACTATATGCTTTTGTTTGTGCAAGAAACTTTCTTTTAATTTTCAGCTGGTTTTTGTGCTTCAATGAACCAAGGAGGGATTAGGTTTTTTTTCTAAATTCGAGAATTGGTATGCATGCAAATTGATGCTGTTTTCCTTATTTTAAACGAGACTTATCTTGAAAGGAATGCTATTGATGCTTTTTGAGCAGATTACAACACTTCCCAATGATTTCCCTGAGGCACATTCTTTGGTGAACAACGTGAGGCTCGAATATGTGATTTCTGTTGAAGGAGTAGTGCGTTTAAGACCGGGCGAAGCTGCTAATAAAAAGATGAAAACTGGAATGGTGGAGGTATGTTTATGCTGTTTGTGACTTTGTTAATAAACTCGTGCCTGGAGCTGTGATCCTCTTAAAACGAATGGTGTAATGAAAATTGCAACCCTCGAAAAAAAAAAAAAAAATAAAACCCTCACTCCTCACTCGCCAGTTTGTGTGTTTCCTGAAAGGCTTTAACTTTGGTTAACATTTGAATGGGAATGACGTCTAGCAGATATTGGAACATTGTTGACTATGGAAAGTGATCAATGGGTACTTGTGCTCTCATATGTACACGTACAACACAATGCACTATTTTGGTTCTATTTACTTTTTATATTCTTGATTTGAATGTCACAAGTTGTTTATCTTGCCAACTTCAACATGCCAATTCATGTCCTCAATGGCACTATTGTTATTTGCAGGTTTCTGCAGAGCATGTCAAAGTTTTAAATTCTGTAAAGGCCAAATTGCCCTTTTTGGTTACTACTTCAGATGATGTGAAAGACTCTGTGAAGGAGGATATACGTTTAAGGTAGCTCTTTATGATTTGATATTACTTTGATAGGATATTGTGGTGGATGTAAAGGTCTTAATAGAGTCGTGATCTGTGATTTTACCAAGCTACTTTATTTTAGTTGGCTGTTTGCTTTGGCAATTTTAATGCCGGAGAAGTGAACATTGATTCTTGCTGAATGTCAATTTTGAATGTCTTCTTGCTTTTTTTATTTTTTATTTTTTATTATTTTTATATTCCTATGAGTTTACGGCTCATACCTATTTGGACCTTGTATTGCAAGGTTAAGTTTGTTATACCAAAACAGATACGAAGTATGTAGTTATATACCATAATGTAGTTGTGCTAGTGAAGGTGAAATTATTTATCGCTCATTGCACATTTCACTCCCCTTCTGTATGCATGACAATAATTAAATAATGTACAATTTGAATATGGTTATCTTGTTCAGAAATACTGGGCAGAGCCTGTGGAAATCGAATGCTGAGATGTTGTGAACCCAACGATGTGTCTGCTGTACAGGACCTACCCCAGTCATCCCATTCTCCTAACCAATAGGAAAAGTAAACCACAGATCACTGAAATTTGACTTAAAGATAGTGTTGGTATTGTAACCTCCTTAGGATATATGTCAAAGGAAGCTGCATGTGGTTTGATAGCAGTTTTTTCCAGGGTGCGTCAATAGAGGGAAAAAAAATAGGAAAGAGGGAAGAGATAATTATTATGGTCTCTAGGGTCCTCTGGTACTGAAGGATGATTAAAAAAAAATATTTTAATGAGTGATGTTGGATGGCTCAGATGTCTTTCTATTCAAGTATACAGATGTGTGGGATCCCTAGAAGTTATTTTAGGGTGGTATGAGCTCACTCGTGATTCAAGACATCCCTTGATTTTTGAAGATGAGAAATCCAGACATAATAATATTTAGCCTCTTCCTTTGTTTTCTGTTATAATCAAGATGATCAATTCACTGATATACTTATGTTTTTTTAGATACCGGTGCTTAGATTTGCGTCGACATCAAATGAATTCAAACATACTTTTGCGGCATAGAGTGATGAAACTCATACGAAGATACCTGGAAGATGCACTTGGCTTCGTGGAGGTTGCATGCTTGCTGTCATTATTCATATCATTGGCTGCATTTTGCATTGTTAATTATCACTGATGTTTACCTTATTTATCGGGCAGATTGAGACTCCAATGCTTTCTAGGTCTACCCCAGAGGGTGCTCGAGATTATTTAGTGCCTTCAAGAGTTCAGGTATTGGCCTGTTGTTTTTCTACTCTTTTTTTCACTTTTTTGTTATCAGATATATTCTCTTGGACTAGGTTTAAGACTATGATGTATTAACTACTTGTCAACTGTGACCTAGAACTGTTTGATAACATGCAATGTATTTGTAGAATTCTTGGCGCATCTGAAGTCAAAATTTGAGATGATGAGATCCTATGAATTTTTGTAACATTTCTCATTGTAGATGTTCTGCACCCCTTTATTATAATTTGGTATGTGATACATTGATAGGTAGCTTTGTCCTCCCCTACCCCCTCCCCCCCAAATCCCTCGAGTAACTTAGTAATATTAGTATGAACATGTGTATGCTCTTGCGATATGTCCAATGGGAGAATACAAAATTATCTGATATGAAAGTATTATATATATATATCTAGTTGAGCAATTTATATCCTGTCCTTCAGTTACACATTATATCTGGTACCGCTTATACTCACCCATATGCGTATATGAAGCCAGGAATGTTTTATGCCTTGCCTCAAAGTCCTCAGTTATTCAAGCAAATGCTAATGGTTTCAGGCTTTGACAGATATTATCAAGTAGCAAGGTAATACAGTTCTTGACTGCAGATCTTTACTTGTGTTGTTGTGATTGTGTTGAACAGTAGACTTTGTGTCTCTGGTTGATGTTTTTAACTGTTTCCATCTGTTACAAATTCTAGTCTTTTCCAAATTTTGCATATCCTTTCCTCCTAAATAAGTAAAAGAAACATATATTGCAAAGAGAGGACATACTGAACTTGAAAGTAGAATTTTACTGAATAAGACATAATTTGAACTAATTTAGGAGATTCTTTCTGGATTCTCTTGCAGATGCTTTCGGGATGAGGATCTGAGAGCTGACAGGCAGCCTGAGTTCACCCAACTAGATATGGAACTGGCATTTACTCCTTTGGAAGAGATGCTAAAGCTAAATGAAGATTTGATTAGGAAGGTCTGTATGTTGATAGAAAGATTAATAGTTCTAATGGCTAATATCTGAAGCAAGTATTAAGAAATTGAAGACGAAGTAATACAATTAATGTGCACAATTCCATGCTTTCATTGTAAATGAATTACAGTATCATCTTAATCTGTTCAAACCAATAAACTGCTCTCTCTCTCTTTCCTCACTTTCTACTAAACAGTCATAATGTCGTCTGCTCATGCTAAACTCTCATATCTTAGATTCGGAATGCTGTAATTGTCAAGTAGTTTAGGAGTTATTTTTAGGAATATAGGAAAATTGATTTGTGCTAGAAATGCTGGGTGTATTGTCTTTCAAACTCTCTGTTCATAGGCAGAGTGGAATATTTCATGTTCTCTTCATGTCTAATTTGGTTTATGCTCCAAATGTTTAACTCTCAAATTTTCTCAAGGTGCCATGTGGCAAGTACAAAGCTTGTAAAGTTGTAAATCTTCTTGAAATTGGAAGATGGTGCTTTTGCCTTTTGTTAACGTGTAGCATTTGTTTGCGCGAAACCTTTTTGCAATTGCATTTAAGATATTTCTTTGTTGCTTCTTTTGTTTTACTAGATTGCTTTAATTTTTTATTTCATTTGGGGGGTTGGGGGTGGAGGTGGGGGGTTTAGGGGAGATAGTGGATTTTGATCCCTTGGATGTGAATTATAGTAGGCCATGTCTTGCAAATTGTGCTCATAAACAATAATTGAAGATTTCATTTCTAATGTTTTATTATGATCTGATTGTTTCTTGAAGGTGAAAGCTTCCTAGGACATTTGACTGAGCTATTGTTGTCTTCAGGTTTTCCGGGAGATCCAAGGTATTGAGCTTCCCAACCCTTTCCCCAGGCTTACTTATGCTGAAGCAATGAACCGATATGGAACAGACAGACCAGATCTTCGTTTTGGTCTTGAGCTAAGAGATGTAAGATTTTCTTCTCCATTAGAATTATAGTGTTGGTCATCCACAGATATACCGTTCACTTTACTGTAAGTTAATTGCAACAATTGATTAAGTTGAAGTTTTTCTTAATGTAGGTCTCTGATGTATTTTCTGGGTCTACATTCAAAGTTTTCGAAGATGCATTGGCTAGTGGAGGTGTGATAAAGGCGTTATGTGTACCCGCAGCTGCAAGTGTTTATTCTAATACAGCACTGAAGAAGGGTGATATCTATAAGGAAGCATTCAAATCTGGGGCTAAAGGTTTGCCTTTCCTGAAGGTCACAAGTGATGGTATGTTCATGTATGTTTTTATCATTAGTTTACATATTAAAACGTTAAGGATTCAGAATATCTTCACTCTTCAGACTTAAATTTTTGTGGTTCTTCAGGGGAGCTTGAAGGAATTCCTGCTTTAGCGTCAAGTTTGAATCAACAAAATAAAGAAAAACTATTGAGCCTCTGCTCTGCTCAATCTGGTGACCTTATCTTGTTTGCTGTGGGTATGGAGAAGTCTGTGAACAAAACTCTTGATCGACTAAGGTTACATGTGGCACATGAACTGGGTATGGCTGACCATGTAAGTTTTGCGTGTTATTTTACTCGTTATGATTGAGTTTGTGACGTCCATCTATATCAGTTTGTCACTTGCCTTTTCTCTCCTCCTCAGTCCAAGCATTCAATTCTTTGGGTGACTGATTTCCCAATGTTTGAGTGGAACGATGATGAACAGAGGCTTGAGGTTTGTTGCAGTATCATATTTATCTCTCTTCTATTCTGCTCTTAATAATGACGGTCTTTCTTTGTAATGATACAAATTGCACTACGGTCATACACAATTACATACTTTTTTTTGACAAGTTCCTGATATTTTGGCGAGGGCTTCCATTCCATGTTCTTCATTTGGCATTTGATTAACTTTTTTCATTTCTGGCAGTTACATTTAAAAGCTTCAACAGTTGTCACATTGTTGATATGATCATTATACATTTAGTAAGAAGGTTCTTGGTATAGTTGCATTATTTTTGCAGAGTATTTCATAACTGCTATCCTGTGTCCTGGATTCTAGCTGTTTCCTGTAAAAAATTTATATTCATAATTGAACTGTATGGGTAATGCTAAACATTGGGAGGGTTATGGGGTATGTTCCCAAAGAATAATGAAGTGTGACAACTAGCATCAATTCAAGGGGTCCTGCACTCCTGCTGAGTGAAATTCCTACTATTCCATTATCATGGTTCACTCACTTACTCGCCACCTTTTTCCTTCTAATCTCTGTTGTAATTTAGAATTAAAAAAATAAATAAAAAATCATCATACCTAAGGACCTATTCACATTTACTGAGCTGACTGAACTGAATTGAACTGATTGGAGCTGAACTGAACTGAAGTGAACTGAAATGAACTGAAATGAACTGAAATGAATATTTTATGAGAGAGGGAAATTAGGAGCTGAATTGAACTGATTGGAGCTGAACTGAAGTGAACTGATTGGAGCTGAACTGAAATGAACTGAAATTAAATAAATGTGAATAAGCCCTAAGTTATCACAAAAAAAAGGGGGGGGGGGTATTCTTCTATCCAGTTTGAGTAAACTGGGTACAACTTCAATACCATTTCACTCTGGTAGCACCTTTGCTGTTGATTGTCTGGTATGAGAGGAGAGGAAAGAACCACCTACTATCTTCCTAGTCTTTTTGTGCTCCATGGTATTTCAGATGCATATGTTCTCATGAATGTACTGTTTGCAGGCTTTGCATCATCCATTTACTGCTCCAAACCCTGAAGACATGGAGGATTTATCCTCTGCCCGAGCTTTGGCATATGACATGGTTTACAATGGAGTAGAGGTGCACTTTCTATTCTATCAATACATACTTTCTGATATCTTTACCATTGATAGGATTTTTTTCTCCAATTTTTCAGATTGGTGGAGGAAGTTTAAGAATATACAAGCGGGAGGTGCAAGAAAAGGTTCTGGAAATTGTAGGCATCTCATCAGAACAAGTAAGCAGCATCGCTATTAAATTGGATTTAACTATCTTTAAAGGACATCCAGCGGTGAATCTATTTTTATTTTTTTCCCAATACTTTGTGGATGCTCCTTTTGTTCTGGGATTCGATCATGATAATAATATAAATAAATCTGTTTAAAAGACTTCCTTTAGGTTTTGATACTATTGTCACAGAAGCCTTTAGAAGTATATAATAGTTTCATCATCATTATCTTTCTGTTCTACAATGATAAGATTAATCCTTTAAAGTTGTTCCATTGTGAACTGTGCTTGTGGTCTGCTTCCTTTATAGAAATAGTTCTGCAACACCCATACTTATAATGTAAACTGGGAATAACATCACAAAATATAAATATGGAAGTATGTAACCAATTAGCAACTCTTCCTGGTTTACAAGGAGTGTTGTTATTATCAGATTCTTTCGAAAGGAAAGATTCGAAATCAACAATTGAAAAAGTACTTGAATGTGGTCAATTAAATTATGACTACACTATTCTGATGTTTCTAAGTCAGTAGATATTATATGGACAACTCAGCATGAATTTGTTTATATACCTAGTTTGTTGATACATCCAACTAAATCTTTATATACCTAGTTTTTCCTTTGTAAATGGGCTAGTCTCTTTTACTAGAAAAGGGAAAACATTTCACTTTTATTTGATTCCAAAATTCTGTATGCAAGTAAAATTTCTTCAGTAACAGTCATATTTTCTTGTGATTTAAAGTAATAATATCAAGGTCTGTATCAAATTTCTCATGATCCACAGGCTGAAGCAAAATTTGGCTATCTTTTGGAGGCTTTTGACATGGGCGCTCCTCCACATGGTGTGTATAATTTCCTTAAAATTATGTAGATTCAACTCTTGTTTTAACAGTACAAAGGCTAAATTCTGTGTTTTCCCTCCTATGAATGGTGTCTTGCTGGTTATTTGTTTTCTTCAAAGTACTTTATGAATATCTTGTTTTAAAAATGCAGGAGGCATAGCCTATGGCCTGGATAGGCTAGTGATGCTGTTGGCTGGAGCAAATTCTATCAGAGATGTGATAGCTTTTCCTAAGACCTCCACTGCTCAGTGTGCCCTTACGCGAGCGCCTTCTGAAGTAGATCCTCAGCAGCTCAAAGACCTTGTCATTTCAACATAGTGCTATAGTAACTAGTGCCCTGTTCAATTTTGTTCGTGATGAGAGAGCACATACATTTTATAGTATGCAAACCAATGCGGTAGCTGGATCTCGTATGGTGGTGCAATAGCAAATTCTTTACCAAGGTTTATACAATTATACCTGGTTATAGAGAGATAGAGAAAGTATCCTGGCCTAGAATTATTTTTCAAAAATTTTACTGTTTAATTTATTCTGTTTTATTTCTCTTTCCCCATTTCCTTTTGTGGCAGAGAAATGCTGGCCTTAAAACCAGTTTGGACAACAAGTATTTGTGATCAATCGGTGTTAGAAGAATATTTGAGGTCAAACGTACGGTGAAGGTTTTTCGAAATTTCAATATAATTTACTTGTATATGTTCAAAGATTTAGGTCGGGTTGTTAAGACTTTGCAGCAGTCATGTCGATTTTTTATGTACATTAACATTCAAGCATATTTTACTTTTTTTTTTAATAACCTAGAATGGCTGGTAAAGTTGGCATGTAATATTGGTTAAGTATTGTTGGTGTCATACACTCATACTAAATGATGCTAAAACACTCCACACTGTGACACACTAAGGTACTAGTCAGTCTTTAGAACTATACTGATACGCGGTACAATGCCACGACAATATGCAGCAAATTGAATTAAAACACATATACATTGCCTCATAATAAAAATAATTGCTTTAGTTGTACAAAATTCAAAGATATAATCTGTAGATACAAAACTCCAAGGAGCACCTGGAAGCGGGAAAAACGCAAACACAATACCAAGTACTAACCAAGCAATTGCCTTACAAATATACGTGTGGGTGAGCTCCCAAAAAAACAGGGAGATAAGGTAAATTCTATAAAGTTCCTGTTGACAATCTTACTAATTCTAGCATCACATGGATAATGAGTACTCACAAATCGTATTACAAACTTTACAACTGGACATGGAAGGGAGAGCACGAGAGAGGAGCCCTAAAATGCTTGATCAATACAGTAGGCATATGACATTAGCTTCGAGTTGCAAGATGATGAGAACTATTAATCCGAGAACACATTAATCAATCCCCAAGCTTGAGTAAGGTTCAAATCCAACCTGAAAACCAAGGCCAGTGAGCAAAGGCAGAGAATATCTTTTTCACAAACTATACCAAAATTAAACAAAAAATAGAAAAAATAAAAATAAAAATATAGAAAGATTGTTTTTTGTATTAATCATTGCAGCATGTACAGGCAACAGAAAAATTTACAAACAATTAGCAATCTTCATGGTGGATTCATAAATTGTCCAAGACAGTACATCAGTACCAGCCTTGAGGTATACTTAATACAAGACACCATAGAGATAGTTGATCACAAAAAAATAAGTGAATATATTGTGCTACTGCTGCTATAATGAGACATATACAACAATTTACACAGTAATTTACTGAAATATACTACTCACTGAACAGTCATCATGTACGCGCCAAATGGTCTCGCCCAAAAGGTTTGCAACTGACAATATCGTAAGCTGAGGGAAGTAATTTTTCTCCAAGACAGGAATTGTATTTGTGATTATTACTTCTTGAAACAAACCACTGGATAACCTCTCGATTGCAGGGGGGCTGCACACGTGGAATCAACAAAGATTTATAAGGCCTCAATCAAGAACTCAAAACCTGGATCGTTGGTCACCGGAGGCAGTACTCATTTCAAATAAAATAAAATATATAAATACATAAATACCACATATAAGTAACATAGATTAATCCATCAAAAACAAGTTGTAATTCCTGTCAAAGGTTTTACATATAAAGTAAATAAGCTATGTGCCAATGCATTTACCTGAAGACAGCATGTGTACTACATGCATAGACTTCCCTTGCTCCTTCTTGGTGCAAGAGGGCTGCTCCTTTGGAAATCGTACCTATAAGCACATCAAGAGGAAAATATCAATTCCAAACTCTAATGCAATATCTATCATTGACGTGGCAGAGATCTAAGAAAATTTGAGTAGGCGAGGTCAGTCTACATAAGACTCAATAAGAGAGTGCCAACAGAAAAACAAATAATGCAACATCTTCACTTACCAAGATCTAAGAAATTAGGATTACAAGAAACAGAAGAACTAACCAGCTGTGTCTATCATATCATCCACCATAACAGCCACTTTTCCCTTAACATCACCGATCAAATTCATTACCTGCAAATCTTTCAGAATATTACGAGGGGCAATAGTAGATGCATTATACAGAGTCAACAGAACTACAGAAGTAGAACGTGACTGCATTGTTACTATTCATTATTCCATTAAAGTAATTAAGCTACTACTCTCTCCGTTTTTAAATACTTGCTCCATTTCTCCATACGCGGAGTTTAAGGAGGAATTGGAGAAAGTAATAAAATATAGAAGTAGTGGGGTGGTTGAGAAAATAAAAAATTGTAAAAAGCGAAAGTAGTGGAAGAATGGGAGGAGAGAGAGTATTATGTTGGGTCCACTAAGTGTGAGAAATGAATTAAATATTGTAAAAGCTTTCCAAAAAAGGAAATGGAGCAAGTATTTAAAAACGGCCAGAAAAGGAAAGTGGAGCAAGTATTTAAAAACGGAGGGAGTAGTTATTATCATAACTCCAACTGCAAATTGATCACAGGCTTTCTAGTTGTACCAATAAAGCAAATCAATCAACTTAGCCCAAGACCAACAATATGGAAGTACTGAAATTTCCACCTCTTAATTCCCCTTTCACAAAAACAGATATTTTTTTCCCACGGTTCAGATGGAGAAATAATTGCCACAAAGATTTACCTCGGCAACATTGTGCCCATGGCGCCTCTTATCCACTATGGCAAGTGGTGCATCAGATAACTTCTTTGCAAAAGCACGAGCTCTGGCGACTCCACCAACATCTGGTGAAACGACAACTAAATCATCCGAGCATATGGTCTTGCTTGCCAGGTAATCAAGAATCACAGGCTGGTAGAGCACAAATAGAGAGGCAATTAGTGTTTATAATGTTTTCTTGACAAATTTTCTATTGGAATTGGTTTCTCCCTAATTTTTTAGAGCATTAAATCTGTGATTCATTCATTTATTGTAAATCTTATATCCCTACATCCTATTATTAACTTCCCAATGTCATTTAGGGCAACCCAACCACCCCCCTTCGCGCGCACACACACACATAGGGAAAAAAAATAAATAAAAACAACAACAGCACCTTTCCCTCTCTCAATTCCAATATAACTATTTTATCAAGATCCATTACAAAGTTTTTCATTCTACTTGTAACAAATTTTCTTAAGCTACATCGCCCTCGGGTGGAAAGTTAAAATTAAGATGAATTATTATCTTTCAAATAATTAATAAAGTAATTTGGTATCCGCCATTTTACTAAACAGCTGATCTCTAACAAACTATTAGACCAATTTACATACACCACACTTCACTCCTATAGCACAGAAAGGGAAAAAGAAGAAAATACTCAAAGATGCACACACATCTTACCTGACCATATACATGATCTACCGGTATATCAAAATAGCCCATTGACTGCCCAGAATGAAGATCACAAGCAAGAACTCGATTGGCACCTGCTTCTGTTATCAGGTTGGCGACAAGTTTGGCTGCTATTGATTCACGTCCTTGAGTCTGAATTAGAGAAATATAGAAATGTAATGTAATGCAAGCAGAAATAAAGAATTGTAGACATGTAATGTAATGCAACAGTATCATGGGAAGTCATTCTTGAACATCTAATAGCTTGGATTAGATCGAGGCTCAAGAAAGCAGTTTTTTCCTAAAAATGTTAATCATGTCAAATAGGACTGAAATTTGATGTATCATGATTAGCAGTACTTCGATAATAATCCAATAAGAACAAGAATTGTAGCATAGATCAGGAGCTCATTGTGAGAACAGTAATTTTGAGATGAGCAGGACATAGACCACAGTTACAAATATCTAATCTTAACATTACAGGGAAAAAATGGACCCTTCTTTTCTTTGTCAAATATATGAAATGATGATAAGAACTGCCCTTTTTTTCCAGAAGGTTAACTAGGTTTATGAACCTCTAAGTCCAATAAACAAGGATGTATTTCTAACCAGAGTAGGCAACTTACCTTTCGATCAGCTCTAGCATACCCAAAATAAGGTATAACTGCAGTGATATTCTTGGCTGATGCTCTTCGGCAAGCATCAATCATTATCAAAAGTTCCATAAGATTCTCATTAGCAGGTGGACATGTGGGTTGAACAAGAAAGACATCACAACCTCTGACACTCTCTTGCAACTGAACATAAATCTCACCATCAGCAAAACGTTTAATTTTTATTTTCCCAAGCTGGAGACCCATGTAACATGCAATTTCCTGTTGAGCACAACAGTCTGTCATCAAGATTTTGCTTCAAAATCATAAAATATGGAAACAAAATGATATATAGAAGGCAGCTAAGTACACATATATAAAACAAAAGGAAGAAAAGGGCATTCTGTTCATAACAGTGTAGGTTCTGTTAGACCTACTGAGACTAATTTGGTAAAGAAAAACACAAATCCTAGAATAGATCGGGAGAGGGGTTTATATGTATGCAGCCTAACCCTCGAGCAATCCTGACTAGTAGACTAGCCCTTTACTGTTAAGGGAATCAAAACATAAGTTTTTCTTGGAAACGAATACCTATATCATTCTCCTTGGTAGACCAGTGTAGATTAGTGTGTTTTGCTTTACATTACAAAATTTCATTAAACACATGTTAGCGTAATTTTTTGAATAACATCTTGACAAAGAACTTTCAGTCAACCAAAACAAAGCCAAATAATCCAAAGTTCTATAAAATATTTATTCATTATTAACCACATGTATCCTTAAATCAGATTTTCACCATACACAAGCCTGCTACCCTAGCCTTTAAACTCCCCAACTTGA
This sequence comes from Chenopodium album, assembly GCF_948465745.1. Classification (NCBI taxonomy): domain Eukaryota; kingdom Viridiplantae; phylum Streptophyta; class Magnoliopsida; order Caryophyllales; family Amaranthaceae; genus Chenopodium; species Chenopodium album. The sequence goes on from NC_137840.1 coordinate 71,712,212, forward strand.
ACTAATGAGAGCGAAAATCTAAAACTAAAGCATACTCAATCCATTTGGTTATAAAGATTGGCACAGCTATATTCGATCCAACACACACTTACAAATCAAGAAATCAAACAAATTGACCCCCTCAATTGGAAGATCAAAATCTATAGACTTGATCAATAGCAATCGGTGAAAATCTAAGTTCGACTAAGCAATTATACTCGCTCAGTTCAACTTTATGAGTAACTTTTTGAATAAATGCTTTTAATCGTATCAACTACCATTAAACTATATAAGCTATGAATAATCAAACATTGATCCTAATCATCTTATAGACCACAGAAATTTTAATAGGAAAAGGGAGTATTACATACAATCAATCAACCAAAGCCTTAATCCCATAAGTGGGGAGTATTGCATACACAAACCAAATATTCATTCAACATCATTAGCAGTCTAATTTAAGAAAGAAACCCAAAACCAATTCATAAAACCCAAATATTAATTCAGCATCATCATTCTTGAATTAAGCTATAAGGGAAATGTAACCAAATTACCTGAGCAAGAGCAGGATTCGCGGTACCGGAGAAAATCCGAAGCCGGGTATCATTCCGATTGAAAGCACTGTCCAAATTGGTCGAAGCCAAAAAAGAAGGGTATGATTGCTGCTCCACTCCAGAAGTACGGGAATAGAGGGAAGAAGAGGGTTTTCCATTCTCCACCACTCTCAATTGCTCAGCCAAATCACATTTCTGCAAACAACAATCAAAACCCAGAAATTAAATTACAGATAAATTCAAGAAAGTACAAGAAATGATTCAAAAATGGAAAGAAAAGAAGAATTACAATGGGGTTTCGAGCTGGGAATTTGGGAGAAGATGAAGTGAAGAAGGGTATTGAAGGGGTTTGTGGGAGAGGGAGGAAAGAAGAGGAAGTTGTAGGACATGGGCACCTTAGTAAAGACGCCATTGTTGTGTTTAGAGAGAGAAAGAAGAGAGAGAGAGGAGAGAGGAGAGAGGAGAGAGGAGAGAGGAGTAGGGTTTAACGTGGGAAAAAATGAAGTAAATTTTTTTCGGATTGGGAGGTGTACTAAAAAAAATGGTAAGAGGCAAATCTTTGATTGTTATCCTAATTGAAATTATCCTAAAGTGGATAGAACAAAGTTGTTATCCTTGATTGGTTTAGGAGAGAAATTTCAATATTTTTGTCTTGATCAAATTGACAATTTTTATCGAGTGACAATTTTGTAATGAAAATAATTTTATAAGTGTGTTAGAGTCAAAAAAATTATTATTAATTTTCGCTCAATGGAAAGATATTCATTAAATGACGATGATATATTTAGGGTCAATTAACTCAATTTACAACATCAATGTTGATATATTCAAAGAGGTGTCCTATTTTCTTCCTGTTTCAAACTTTCAAAGTCTTTAAACCACTGCTTTCAAAAGGCAAATTAGGCAACAGATTTTTATGGTGAATCTTGGCATGAGTTATTTGTTCAATTCTTGTAAAAGTGTTCTCCTCTTTCATCCAAAAGGATGACCTTCGTAGTTCGTACTAAGATAACCTTGTAAGAAAATGTGGCTGTTGAGTATGAAAAAATGTCCCAGCCCAGAACCAACCAGGTTCTATTGATCATGTCCTCTTCCCAACAGTTGTACTTTCTCTTGAAGGTATAAGATCACAAAGGTTCGAGAACGACTTGCACAAGGTGCACAATTGCAATTGTTGTGTATAATGCTTAAATTACCCTCAGTATGTTTACAAGGACTGTTGGTGTCTATGGAGTAATGCTTAAATTACTCTGAATGAGAACAAAAAATACACAAGATGTATATATTGCTCTTAGATGACAAGCATTAAGAAAGTTTTTGATTTAAAACAATGTGCTCCGTATATATATGTACAGCTGAGATTACAACCCGAACAAATAGAGCGATTTACACTATATTACTATTCTGCTTCTGAGGGTGTTTTTGAAAAATGCAAATCTGCAGCAGTTAGATGCTCAGCGTTTCCATCAGTCTGATGCTTTGTAGGCTTCGGAGGGTGGTTGGATTCCCTTTTCAAGAAATGAAACCCCATAACATCCCTGTATTCTCCCGTTCCAAGGCAGCGAGAGCAGTATCCAAGCCCACTGCCACCACATGTCCTGCACCTAAAAATTGACACTCTTTGTTCTTCAAATCAATCATTGCAAGGAAAAGTCAAGGAGATGATCTGATCTACAGGAATGCGGGAAGAGTAAGATAACTCACCAATTTGGCCATTCCCCTTTTGGAAGCATGATTAAATCAGTGTAGTTTGTCCTGCCTGTACTTCAAACGAAAATTAGTTCATTAGCCAACAACCATTGTTCTGGCAATATACCTACAAAATAAATGAAGTAATGGCCTTAGCAGCTTTTATTAATGCTCATACCAAATTTTAGCCTCAATCCATCATACAAAATTGATACCCGGCATATTATCTCATTTAACAATAATCTCCAAGAAGCTTAATCTTCTAGCTAATTGACAACAAGTCTAAGCTACTGCTCAAAAATATAAGATAATATAATGATTCTTAAGGTGGAGTTCTATGGAGCAATTTGGGTTATCACAACAACGAATTGGAGTAGTTACTGAGATTTGTACCCAACTTAATAACCTAAGATCTAAAATTTTATCAATCACAATCACAAACATGTTGCTCAGATTGCTAGACCGACAGCAAATTGCCGCACAATGAGTTTTTTTTGGCTTTGTATTATTCACCTCACAAAATACATAATTGAAATTATCTAAGCTATAAATTTACTTGGGTAGCCTTGAAATGGACTAATTTTTTCTAGCTAACAAGAACAAAGTCTCATCACCTGAGATTTTTCTAAATATCAATAAGAATCAGTCTATTTCCTACCACGAAACAGCAAAAGAAGTAAAATCCGACTATTCTAAGCAGGCACTGTCTGTATAGACACAGCTCTATCAATGGCCCAGAAATTTCCTCCCAATATTACATATTCAGCAAAGTATGTCCAGCGCTACATATATATAATCAGGAAACATGACGTCCCATGGAGATATGGATCTGCTCCAGTGTGCTTACCACTTATCAATAACAGCAAGTGAGGCAAAAAGCTACTGAGTATAATTGCTTCTATATTGCTATTGAGTGATAGTTTATTCTGGTGTTTACCAAATAAGAATTCCCGTCAGCTGTTATAATAATCCGTGTTATAATCTTTCTATCTACATCAAGTAGCCCAAAATTTCTGTTACTCAGATTCTAGCTACTGACAGTGCTCAACAATTCAATGCTTATTCAGCACAAGATGATATCCTCTGATAAAGTGATATTATTGACTGAAACTCAGTGTTTTTTGCATCTTCTGACTTGTTCTCTATCTATAACAATCATAATAATGTACTACATCCATTCAAATATACTAGTAGTTGCAAATCAATGATTCAAACACTTTCAAAAGGAGCATGCTATAATCATGAGAGAAATCGCGGTACCTCTTCCATGACATTGATTACAATCAACTCTTCCACTTCCACCACAAACAACACACGCCGGCTCCGGTTTTCTTTTTTTCTCTATCCGAACATTCGACTGCGAAACAACAACAGGGGTTTTCTCTATTAATTCCATGACTAATATATCTATCTACAGCCAATTTACTAATTCAATTCATTCAATGTCAAAATCAAAATCAACAAGTATAGTCTAAGTTAGTCTCATCAATTGCATTAAAAAGAACATTTCAACTGGGTATATTAATATGGTACAATTTTCATTTACTTTTAATGGAAAAATCTAAGGGTCCAAAACCAAAACCCAGAAATTGAATATAAATTCTATTTAAGATTATTAATTAACAACATCATGTTGATTCAGAAAGTATTGCATGAAACAAGAAACTTCAAATCTAAAATCGAGTACTGAAAATTGCATAAAAATACAAACTGAATTGAACCCAGAAAACAGAAAGAGAGTGAAAAGCGGTAGACCTGGGTGCGGACGATGAGGGAAGGTTTGGGGATGGAAAGAAGATGGGAGGTTGCAGAGTTAGGTTGTGATTTTCGAGGAAGAAAATCGTCTGAGTTTCGAGATGTTGAACTTGAAGAAGAAGAAGCTGATAATGCTACAAGTGTTATTCTTGGCATTTGAAATGCACCCACCATTCTTTCTCACTCCACTCGTCAACTGCTATTGCTCATTTTGTTTTGTTTTTGGTTATAGTAGAGCCGTAAAGGGTTACTTGCACTCATATGGATGGTCGAGTCGGTTTCCGCATATTGCCCGGGCAAAGACGCCCTCTCGAGGCTGGAGTACTTCCCTGGTACCTCCGAACACTTACGTTTCGAAGGGACCCCCCAGACCCCACTCAAGCGCCAAATTTTAATCATAGTTTCCGCCCTCAATCCGCCGTCAGCTGTCGTGGGTTAGCCTTCCTCCATTAGTACTTCCACACCCAACTGACTCAGCCAAGAGAGAGCCCATGGCAACCATGCCCATGGTATGATTCCACAATCGCATCGGCCCAAAAGTATCTAGATTTTACGTCTATTGTCCAAGCAAAACTTAACTCACTTGTAAAAATTTTACCTTAAATTCTAGTGTTCTACAGTTTTGTGTTTCGAAAGCTAGAATACTGGGAGGGAGGGTTCCTCTAATCTCAACCTCACCATATTTTCAAGTATTTGACTCGCAAATATCAAATCATGAGGGTTGAAGTATGGTGAGTGGCGAGAAACTACAAACTTAACTAGGGCATTCTTGTCAAGGTCATAGATTTTACGATCCCATGTTCAAAAATTGTCTTAAAGGGTCACAATACATACAATTTATGGTACTCCGTAGTCTTTCTCACACCCTTGTGAAGAATTACATGAAAGTTTATTCAATTAGGCATAGGGAGAGTTGTGCGTTGCCACAACCGAATTAAAATTAGGTTTTCATACTGCTCTCTTATTTCAAAGTTAGGCTGATTCGACTTGTTTTTCGTGTAAAGGGAGTTAAGGAAAACTTTATTTTTCTTTCCTATTCTTTTTTGTGACACATTTTTTCTTTCCTATTCAAAAGTCAAATAAATCATATACTAAGGGGGTATTTGGCAAGTGGGAATTGAGGGTGGGATTGGGAATTTTAATCCCAATTGAAAAAATAAGCCTTGTTTGTTTGGTGGGAATGAGAATAAAAAAGGGTTTGAGAATGAGATTATTTAGGGGTGAATTCCCACCATTTTATTACCTAGGGAGGGTAGGTAAATAAATGGATGGGATTAAAATAGGGAGAAAATGACATTTTTGCCATTAATGAAAAGAATGAAATAATAATCTTAGTAAGGGTATTTTGGTAAAATTGTTATTTATTCCCTATATATTCCCACCCACTATCCGATTGACATATTTTCATGTATTCCCATCAAAAAATTCCCAATCTCATTCCCACCTTTTGATCCCCAAACTCCAATTCCCACGATCCAAACGCCTCGTAAACATGTTCCTTTCTCATTGCCATTTGCCATCACAACGACTCGTCTTCCTCTCTAAGTCACGACCCCAAACCCCAGAAGCCCGCTGGTTTTCTCAGTAAACTGAAGTGATGCTGAATTATTTGAAGGTAAAAGTTACCAATTTCGTTACAATTAAACAAATTCAATTCATACTTTCATGATTCCATTCATATAATTATTCTGAGTGCATTCCATTTTTCTTGTATTTTGTATGTCCACTGATGTTATCCAAATTATGACCCCTGCTTTTTCACTGAATTATCAGTTCTTCAATATAATTTTGGTTAATGGTTGCTGTATATATGTTCTCTGGTTTAAATTTGAATTACAGATTCATGAAAATGCATAAAAAGAGGTTTAGGAGGGCACTTAGCAGCTAATTGCTTCAGAGCATTGCCCCCATTAACCCCCTTCCCATATTTGGTGCTATTATAAGGGGTAGAGCCTATCTTAAATTTAGTTTGTTAGTTTCAATGTTAAGGAAGAAAACCCAGAATTTTCATGCTAATTGATGATTTCAATGTTTGCTAAAATGGCTCACTGTTTTAAATCTAAGATGCAACTTGCTTGATTATATACTATGCTAGTATTTTATGAAGTTTTTAACAGTGTGACCCTACATAGTTAAGTGACCGGAAAGTTGAGTCGAAAGCGTGAGCTCTTACAATAGGGGCTCTTAGAGTGTATCTTAGTACAAATTTGTAGGAATGCTATATAAGGGCTAGTAAGCACGGCTAGGGAGGTACTACATAGGATGATGCATAACTTTTCTTGCTGCCACCATACTATGGATGAACCCGTTAGTGCACATAGATGCAAGGATGGGGAAACTTGAGAGATTGTTGTATTGCATATTTGCATAATTGCCTTAGCAGTCTTGTTTTCCTTAGATTGCCCTTTGGTCTCGTTACCTTGCTAGATATGTCGCTAACTTTGTTGCCTAAAAATAATGGTGATTTACTTCATAGTTTCAACCTTCAAGTTTTGCTGAGTTGTTGAAAGTCTGTGATCTTGTAGAGTACTCCCTAACCAAGCGCGAGAAAAATGAATCTTCTCTCTCTAGGAGCTTTGATGGGGAATCATATTCTGCAATCCTTCCTGTTTTTGCCAAAACAAACTTTCTAATAATTATTTTGGTATTTTTTTAGCCTCAAAGAATTTCAAAAAATCTGATGTCAAAAAATAAATTTTTAAAAAAGGGGCCTTGAAAAATACCATCACTGAGGACGAGAACTAAATCACTATCAACAACTGTGTGTATTCTGTGAGCTATTGTGACAATTGTTTGTTCTCTGAATTCTTGGGTGATAATTTTCTGAATTACACCATCAGTAGCAGAATCGACTGATGCAGTTGCTTCGTCTAAAACCAAGACACTACTGTGCTTTAGTAGTGCCCTTCCTAAGCAGAACAATTGTCTCTGTCCAACACTCCAATTTTCACCATTTTCAACCACTGAATACAATAAATTCGATTTTTTTAGCAAAAACAATCTTTAACTCCTTTTTTCTGAAAAAGTTTGATTTATTCACCTGTGGATTCCAATCTTCCTTCCTTAGCCCGTACAAGGTCTCCTAGTTGGCATTTGTCTAGTGCCTAAGAATTGTAGAACGGGGTTTTACTGATTAATTTTCATATCTACCTATGAAAACAAAACAATAAAGCAATTTATTAAATTATATTACCTCCCATATATCATTGTCGGAATGCTGTTGGAGTGGGTCAAGGTTTATTCGAACTGTACCATGAAACATTGTTGGATCCTGCGGAATGATGCTGAGCCTTGATCTCAAGTCATGAAGACCTATCTTACAGATATCTACATCATCAATTATAATGCTCCCCTCCGTTGGCTCCACAATGCGGAACAAAGCTTGTATAAGTGTTGATTTTCCACTGCCTGTTCTTCCTACCACACCAGTCTTCTTCTTCCCTGGTAATGTACATGTTATGTTTTTCAGGACGGAGGGAAGATGTTCAGCATAACGTATCTGCAGCATCATGATATTGGGACTGATTATTATCACTTTATCAGAGTTATGAATTTTCTGCAAATTATTATTCATAATGATTTCACTAAACTGCTGTTGTTGCTCCTTATATCTCACAAATCTAGCATGGTTGCTTTTGACTTGGAGATTAACATTGAATATTAAGAGTGGGTAGAAACAAACAGAAGTATTCTACAGTGTTTGCTGAAAGCTAAAGATGGTGGGTAGAGAAAAAAAAAAGTAAGAGATAATGACTTGAGAAATAAATAGTACTCGTACTAAGAACAAGCAGGTAGAGAGAAAATGCCATAGATAGAAAGTGCAATGTGTATTCTGGGACATTCAAGTAGAAACCATACAAGTTTTTGTGGGGCAGAGGAAGTTGGACTTTTAGCTCAATTAAACCTGCAGCAGCTTACCTTTAAATTCTGGAAAGTGATTGTTCCAGTAGTTGGCCAGTTTTTTGGTGGTCTGCAATTGTCAATGATCAGGGGTGCTTCACTATTAAGCTCTGTGTACTGAAGAACCCTTTCCACTGAAATCATCTTATTTTCCACATTGCATATATTCCATATGAGTGAAGCTTGCATAACATTCAAATTTATTCCATATGTCACTGCCAGACCTGCAATGCCTGCAAAAAATTCCAAAACACATTAGCTTTTCTTAAATTATAATTTGGTGTACCTCATGTAGTTAGCTTTATGGGATGATGATATTTTCAACAATCAGTTAAAGTAGATCTTATTTGTCAATTCACAATTTCTAATTAGTTTGGTAAAGAGGAAGCACACAGGTAAGTTGAACGAGTTTCAGATCAATTTCTCAGGTAAAGTCTCCTAGAGGCTTTTCTAGTATGGTTTTTTTCCATGCATATAAAAAAGTCTTAATTACTAGACAATTCAAATTTTGTATTCATTCTAGATTTGCTTATCAGATTGATCAAGAATGCTTACTTGGATTTATAATTCCATCTGGAAGAGACACTAGCAGAACCAATGAAAATGCAAACACTAAATTAGATAATTGATTGAGTCTGAATGAAAGCCACTCCATTGCTGATACATTGTGAAACCATGCTCTTGAATATCCATCTACTAATATAAGGTTTGCATTGATAAATCGCTCCTTATGGTCAAATGCACGTATTGTTGCTGCCCCTGAAAGTGATTCTCCAAAATGATGTAGGATTGGTGACTTCTGTATTTCAGATAATCGTGCTAGTTCCCTTGCAGTTGGTATGTAGTATTGCTGCAAGAAATATCACTACATTCATGATTGTAATAATCTTCTTAAGATCATCTTTGTAAAAATTCTGTATTATTAAGCACTGCTTACCTTATACCATATGCAGATTGCTGTTACTGGAATGAAGATGAGAAAGACCTCCCATGCGACCTGTGACATGACTGCAATGGTGCCCAGAAGCTGGATCATTGAGAAAGCTGCCGAAAACAATCTTTGTGCCATTTCCAAGTCCAATACACTTTGGTCAGATGATGCCTGCATAAGAAAGTAAGTGTTAAATTTAACATATAATTGCGATTTTTCTTTTTGATATATTATTGCCCTTGATTTTTTTGAACATAAATCTCTTAGTTGAATTACATAACTCAGAAGGTGGAAATGGGTTAAGTAAATGCTTATTTAATTTAAAAAGGTGGAAATCTCTTAGTAAATGAACACAAGCAAAAGGTGATTAAGCATACCAAATTAGGAAATGGTGCAATAATATGCAAATTCCCAAAAAGGAAAATGGTGCACTTAAAAAAAATGCAGGAAGTGATTCTCAAATGATTTGAGTGCCTATTCAGTACGTTGACTAATTCTTACCCTATTCAGTATTCTTCCTGTTGGAGTTGAATCAAAAAATGACATTGGAGCTCGGAATACACTGCGTAGCATATTCTCAAAGAGTTTTTGTGCAGTAGAAAGGCCTGCGTATGCTGATACTGATGCCCGTACTAAGACAAAAAGCGAGCTTACAATAGAAAGAAGGGCATACACAAGTAAGACATAGTCCATTTCAGCTATTGGTGTAGCATCACCTGTAGTTGGACAAGCCCATGCCATCCAGTAATTACTTGCTATTTGCAACACTTGAAAAGATGACTGGGCTAAAAGTATCACCGGAATCAAAATACCATGTTTCACCGTGGTAAAATAAGCCCAATAAACTTCCTTCCCTATACTTCCTATCTTTCTTTCTTCATCCTGTATCAACCTCCCTTCCTTCTCTTTCATTTCTGGAGAAAGGTTATCCTCTTCTTCATCCCTTGTTTGAATTTGTTCAGCACTTGAATGTCCATCTTGTGGTAAAGGGCTTTGAGTTCTATCAAAAGCACCTTCAACAGTAAGAACAGATTCTAGAGCTTGACTATGAGCTCCAACCAGAACTTCAAACCCGATATTCTGTCTCAAGAGTTCCTTAAAACTTCCTGCTTCTGCAATTCTTCCATCTTGCATCACCTGTTCATAAGAAATTCCCTCATGAATTGGCATATCTAGCTGAGATAGTGCATAAAACATTGCTGTGATAGCGTACCAGAATGAGGTCTGCTGCTGGTAGAAATTCTACTTGGTGGGTGACATAAAAGATGGTCTTGTCTCTTAGAACCTCCATCAAACATTCCTGTTTATTGGGAATCAGAACACTTGTAAGAGAATGAAGTAATCACTATGTAAGACTCAAAGAGTTAAACAGTATATGTGCTTACCTGAAAAAGATGTGTGCCTGTATGTGCGTCCACTGCACTAAAAGGGTCGTCAAACAAATATATATCTGCATCCTGGTATACTGCACGAGCAATTTGTATCCTTTGTTTCTGGCCTCCGCTCATATTAATACCTCTTTCTCCGATATCTGTTAAGTCACCTTGTGGGAAAAGCTCAAAATCTTTTAATAAAGCACACGCTTTGATTGTTCTGTCATACTTGGCTGCATCATAATGATTCCCAAAGAGTATGTTCTCTTTAATATTTCCTGACAGTATCCACGGGGTTTGAGGAACATAAGCCTTAGAACCGCTAATCTTCACCGTCCCGGAAATCTTAGGAATTTCTCCAATTAAGCCAGATAGCAAACTGGATTTTCCTGATCCTACAGTTCCACATATTGCTACTTTCATTCCCCTTGTGACCTGCAAGTTTATTTTATCTAGGGTGGAAGTTCCTGAAGTAGGATCCCAGCTGAATTTCCCCCCTTCTAAGTCTATGGCGTAGGGTGTATTATCTTTTGAAACAAACTCGATTGCAGCTTGCTGAATTTCTTCTCCTTGGAGGTAAGAAGAAACCCTGTCTGCTGATACTTTAGCTTGTGCTACAACAATGAGCAAGTCTGGCAGACTATATATGGGATCTTGCAACATACGAAAGGTTGCCAATGCTGATAATACGCTACCTGCTGTGAGTGGAATTCCCATTAGAAGACAAGCTCCAAAAGTTATTATAGAAATAAAGGTAGGTGAACCCCAGAAAATGAAGGCTCCAACCGCCCCTAGTCGCAATGACTTCCATATACAAGAAGACTCTATGTTTCGTAAACTTTCTAGCTTATGAAGAAATTGATTGTCCCATGCTTGAAGTTTTATTGATTTTATGTTAAACAGGATTTCTGAAGTGGCTTTCATCCTAGCATCTTTAGCATCCATGATCTTTAACTGGTATTTTTTCTGTGTTTTTGTTAGAGGTATGTTGCAAGACATAACAACTAAAGTCGCTGCTAATCCTGCAAATGACCCCAACCCTAGACTTGTATGCAGAACATAGATGGCTAACGATACTTGTACTGGTAACATCCATATTGTGTTTACATGCCATGCAAAATCTGCGATTCTTTGTACGTCAACACTCATGTAGTTGATTATCTCTCCACTGGTGTGACTCTGTTTAGCTTGACATGACAAGACTAAGCCCTTTTGATATATCTGAGTTATCAAAGCATTTCTAAGTTGAAGCCCTAGTTGACGAGCTCCAAAGATCCATTGCCTTTGTGATATTGTCTCCACCACTTTGGCCCCTAGAAAGCCTAGAGCAAGGAGATAGCCAGTTTTTAGGCTGCTGTGTTTCTTGTCACTGAGGAAAACCACAAAATCGTTGATTAGGTATGGACCAACATATGAAGAAAAGGCACTTATTACCGCAAATAAGGCATTTACTGCTGCTCTTTTCCATGCTAATTGGAAAATTGCTTTATACACGGATGTGCTATTGGTGATTCCTTCTTCTTCTTTGGCTTGTTTTAGGTTTTCATTGAAGCAATGAGAGAGAAAAGCAGCAGAGTCTTTCACATCAACATCTGGGATCTCATCGTGCTCAAGTGGATTCTCTTTCCCGATGACAAACAATGGGTTGAGCCATGAGAAGGTAACAAGATCAAGAAGAGTTGCTTTGCTGTAAAGTGACTCGCGTTTTCCTTTAAATTTATATCCAGTTTCTCCATTGAGAAGGGGTTCTGTCAAATTGCTTCTTGCGTTGTCATGCGCTATTCTCATCTTCCCTTGAATGGAAATTACCAACAGGCTGACTGATGCAAAAAGGCCGAGAAAATCTGCATACTCTTGAATTCTAAGCTGACCATGATTGTATATTATAACATTGATATCAATGGCAATATGACAAGCTGAGATCAAGAAACTGCAAACCCACCAGAATCTTAGAATTCCGGGAAAAATGAGGTAATTCTTGATTAAATACCTGCACAATACAATTATTGCGATCATCCATGATATAACCTGCATAATTTCAGCTGAGAGAGTAGGAAGATGGTGACTGCACAGAGTCTTGTTTCCTTTTACCAACAAGATTAAAGAAGCCAAGTGCAAAACCAAGAGCAAAGTGGAAGAAACAATGCTAGCTTTCGAGCAAAGGCTTAATCTTGCATTATCAGGGTATGTTTCTGCATCCTTTTCTGTTTCCTTTGTAGTGTTCATGTGTACTGCATTTCCCTTTTTTCTGATGACGTATAACAGTAGAATCCCATAGAAACCCAGCAGCAAATATATGCTGATCTCTTCCCTCATGCAGGGAGACTTCAGCTGTTCCCATGCTGTTGGTTTCAAGAGCTTTAAATCTGCCATACGAAACAATATCAATTCGTTGATTATGCTTGAAAATTATAAACTGAAAACCAGTTTAAATGCCTTTGAGTTGGTAACTTTTTGCTCCCCTTGTTAATGTAGGACATTTTAGGCTGTGACACGAGTTCTTCAATGTTGAAAATGAGAAGGTCAATTGATTACTATATAGTATATACTGTCTATACCTACACATTAAGGTATTGGATTTGAATTTGTATTATGCCTTAATACTCCCTTCATTTCATATTATCGCATGCATGACTTAACATTTATTATTAGGCCTTATCAATCATTCAACTTGTCCATACACTATTGTAAGCCATATCCAGAACTAGTTGTTAATTAAGTTGTAGTTCACCTTATACACTATCAGACACACTATCAATGTGACAAATACTTGCAGAATGAGGGAATTATTTTATCATTCTTCTGATATCTTTTTTCAAAGTTTTGCCATGTTCCTATATGTAAGCTATTAACTACTGCGCAAGCAGTGGTCAAAGAGTTCATACAAGATAGTACTCCATAATAATGATGCAAAAGTTGCTTATTTGTATATGACTTGATAAGTGATAATAAACTTTACTGACGCCATTTTATACTTGTACATTGTAGAGCTACTGTCAGTAGGAAAACTTACCAACATTTTTAATGTGCCACTAGAATTAGTTTTGACAAGTATTGCTTTTGTTCCTCTTAGTTATGTTTGTTCCTTCTTTTCCATTTCATTTACCCAATTACTCCTAGATTACCATATAGAGATCATTTTTTCTTTATTTCAGGCTATCAAAAATACATGTATCCATTCGCATTAAGGTGTTTCAGGTGAAGGGAGTTACTCCATCAGATAGCGTGAATCCAATTATATGTAGAGCAGTACTCCCAACTTCAAACATTGTAGCTTGAGATGAAGTTTAACATTTTATATGGATATTAATAAAAATTGTTAACCATTATATACACATCATCATATGGTTTTTTTGGCCATAAGATCAATCGAGCACGATGTTCATGTTGATTCATTATCTATATATATTCAGTGTTTGGCTTCTTAATCAGTGCTTTAAAGCTTACTTAAAGACCCTTTACCATTTGAGGGAAAGCAGTAATTCTAAAGCAACTGTTCTACAATTATTTTGAACATAACTTGGTATAAAGTATTGTCTACATCTATAAACGTAACGGAGTATGAATTTTTTTTTTTTTTTCTATTATTAAACTGTGAAAAAACATTAAAACATGAACTTTTGGAGATGAAGGGAGCATACTTTAATACAAGCGTTTGGCCTTGCTGTAGTAAAATCATAAAAGGAAGCAATACAATGCATTTGGCAAAACAACTCAGTTTGATCACCACAAAATAACACAACTTAAAAGAGCAAGCAATATAATCAAAGAGAACTTACTTGCTGCAAGAAAAGAGTAGGGCATGATTATCCTCTAATTATCAGGCCTTTTTTCCTTTCTTTTTTTTTTTTTTTTTTTTTTTTTTTTTTTATAAAAATGTTTGATGAAAATGTTAGAATGAACTATAAATAGTTGTAAACTCCTAATTCAAAGGACTAGGGAGAAGCTCAAGAGCATAGTATTGTAAGCAATATATAGTGGAAATTGGAAAGAAAAAGAAAGAAATTTTATATGATCAAGTGGAATCCATGTGGTATATTTATTCAATAAATGGTGTGTGTTAGTGTGTAATTAACTATGACTCCATTGTTTGTTCGTTTCATTTAGAATCAATTCAAATGAAAATGTAATCAGGTATAATACTTTGAAGTCTCCTATAAGGTACTATAATTCAAATGAAAATGTTCGTTTCATCTTGATTTTGGGTTTCTAAAATTGCAATTTATATAATATGGTTTTATTACTCGTAAGTTGAATAATTATAATGTTTTATTGGTAAACATGAAGAGACCAAATGAAATAACAAATAAGCATTTGGAGATCATAGTAATAAAGATAAAATCATATACTTAGTCAACTTGTGTGATTACGTTAATATTCTTAGGTGATATTTTTTATGTTCTTTATTTATCATGCTAATATTCCTAGCTTTCTTTATTTTATCATGTTAATATTCTTAGGTAATTATGTTTTTTTTAATAGGGATTAAATTAGTTAATCAATATTCTTAATTAATATTTTGTTGCCTTCTATAAAAATAGAATCATATCAAGAATATGATTAGGTTGATAAAAGCATCGCTAATGTATAATTTTACCGATAGATTTTAGTGTTCATGAGTATTTTCCATCAGTATATACATTTATTCTATTAGTGTATACTTGTAATATTTTAATACAAAAATATTTTCCTTCATTCTAACTTTCATCACGATGGCGTTGTATTAAACTGTTAAATAATAATTAGTGCATAATTGACCAATTGTAGTCTTATTTTATTCAAATAAATGGTGTGTAATACACTAGTACGAGCACTACGTAATGGGTCATTAGAGAACAAAAACTGGGTTTTGGTGGAGTTCACATGATGTAAGTAACTGTTTGTGTTTGGGGTTATATTCTTTTGTGCTTGTGTGTTGGGGTTATATGAAAACAAAATTGAACATGATTTGGTTATAAAACTATCCTATATTAATTTAAAATATAACCACTTACATTTTTTTTTTTTTTGGTTTTATGTGTTTTCATTATTCTTATTAAAATTTATTTTAAAGTGCATTAGAGACCGTGTAAAATACAAGTGAGAATAATTACAGACGTATTTGGTTTATGTATATCAACAATACTCCGCTTTATGATTACTCAAGATTTTTTTAATGACATGTCAACAATAATTCTAGGAAAGGACATTGTTAACTTTAACATTGAGGTAATTTTCTTTTGTAATACTTTTTTTTTTCCTCCAACTCCATATGCTCTGTAGACAAATTCTTTTATTTTCACACTTGTTAATGCATAACTTTAATTAAGCACTAGGTTAGGCTTGTGCGATGCACGATTTTTTATAATTATTTTTTTATCTTATTTGTCTGTAATATGTAATCGTAGTACAAATAATTTAAGCGAGATATAATTAATTGATTAGTTAATTATAAGTGAAAACCCCAAATTCATACAATCTATATAAAACACATTGAGTAGGAGGAAAGATAATGTTTATACATAAATTAAAAAGCACACAATTAGGTACTCAATTCTTTAAAATTTCACCTTTTAGGTACTCAATTATTTTTACTTTGCTTTTGGGTACTGAGTTAAGAATTCAGGCCAAAAAAATTAAATCAGCCAAAGAATTGAGTACCTTGGGTTAAAGAATTTAGTACCCTTGGTTAAGTATGTGGGCCCCACCTGATTAAAAAATTAATATTTATTAAAAAAAATTGTATTAAATTAGACTAAGAAACTAGCCGTTGGTTTCTCTATTTAAAGAGGCATGAACCTGGCAGAAAATTCATCAAAAAATTTTCTTAGTGTAAACCTGCAGGCATTCGATTAAAAGAAACAGATGGGCAGTCCTCCATCCACAGCTGCTCCTCAATCAAATTGAGGGAAAGTTTTGCTTAGAATATCATCCACAGCTACCTTATTACAAGTTCTAGACTGAAAAGAAAAGCAACAAACATCAAACAAACTAGCCATGCTTAGAACATCAAACAGACAGCAGCAAGTTGATTAGATGAAGGCAATCCGAAGAGGCCTTCAATCTCCTAAGCCCAGCATCATACGCATATTTGAGGCCAAAAAACATGGCATGATCTTCTGCATTACAAGCACCAATTGAAGGGGCAAAAAAATCCAAAATTTATATCAAATTCACACATAAATGATGAGAAATTGAGCTTACCTTAAAAAAAATGGCGGCTTTTGGTGTCGTTTTCACCAGATTCGAGCACAAAGAAAGCTTCTGGCCTGGTGTCGTTGTTCTTCGACAGTGGAGTGCGCAGCAAATTTCCAGAAAAGGGAAAAGATTAACTCGCAAAAAGGGGAATAAAGAAATAGAAAGGGAAAAAAAATGGGTTGACCCGCGAATTTTTTAATCGGGTGGGGCCCACATACTTAACCAAGGGTACTAAATTCTTTAACCCAAGGTACTCAATTCTTTGGTTGATTTAATTTTTTTCACCTGAATTCTTAACTCAGTACCCAAAAGCAAAATAAAAATAATTGAGTACCTTAAAGGTGAAAATTTTAAGAATTGAGTACCTATTTGTGTGCTTAACTCCAATTTTTTTACTCCATTAGAAACTGTGCGGTCAATCAATTTAATATAAAAAAAATCTTTTAGAAAAAGGAATAATTAATTTACCATTTTCAAACTTTTATTTATCTTTCCTTAAAAAAAAACCTCTGTTTATCTTGAAAAAAAAATAATGATGTCACTAATAGTTTTGGCGGGAATTTTTTTTATGAGAGGTTGACACTTGTACAGTGATGATGTCCGCGGTCATTTCTTTAATTATATTTACAGATTACAGATTACAGATTACTCTGCATTAGCTTAGTGTTAATATTTTTACTTTGTAATAGTAAATATTAATATTTTGAAAATATAATTGCAGAAAAGGTAACAAGGTCTGACATGATTATGAATTATACTCCGCATTAACTTAGTGTAAAAATTAAAGTGTTTTATTTAAAAAATTAAAGTAACGTCATAGCAAGTTTGCACAGAGTAAAACCTTTACTTCAGCTTATTTTTGTTGAATTAAAAATATTTTTATTAAACTGAAGTTATTTTTGTTAAACTTAAATTATCTAAATTAAACTGAAATTATTGTTACTAAATTAAATTTAAATTATTTTTACGGATTTTTAATTGTGTTTCAAAAAAACAAACAAGTCAAATGAATCAAAACCTAATAGTAGTAATACTGTTCTACGAAATTCATTGCCATTTGCCAAACATAACATTTTGTCTCACATTGCCATTTGGCATCACAAATTCTCAAGAACTCATCTTCCTCCAAATTTCCCACATTGTTCAGACCAATTTTTTGAGGTAGGTTACTAATTCCTTTACAATTAACCAAATTCGTTTCTTACTTTCATGATTTCATTCATATAATTCTATAATTAGCATGCTGTAATCTTGTATTATGTCCACTTAAAGTAACTAATTTGACAATTATTATCCAAAATTACGATATCCCAGCTTTTTTTCCAATGAATTATTGCTATCAATTATATGTTTGGATTGATTTTGATGTATACATATGTTCTCTGAATTTTTAGTTTGATTATGTTTGTATAAATTAAAATTATTGTATAGGATGAGATTGGGAAGAGTACTGAGCAGCTAATGAGTTACAGTATTGTCCTTTGATCCCTCAGTCTCGGGTTCGAGTTTGGTAACCCCACTTCCCCCTCTTGCATTTGATGCTAATATAAGGAGGGAGAGCCCAAATCATAATTTATTTTGTTAATTTCAATGTTAAGCATATTTTTTCATACAAATTTGATTATTTCAATGTTTGCCAAAAATGGCTCATTGAGTCATTATTATCTAAGATGCAAGTTGCTTGATTAGTTGATTATATGCTATGGTAGTAATATAACCCTACATAGTTATTAGTTAAGTGACCGGAAGAGCTGAGTCGAAAGCGTGAGCTCTTACAATAAAGGCTCATATAGTGTATCTTAGTACAATTTTCTAGGAATGCTATATAAGGGTAGTTAAACACGGCGAGGGAGGCACATATGATGCATCACTTCTCTTGTTGCCGTCATAATATGGATGGACACGCTAGTGCCTAGAGATGCAAGGATGGAGAACCTTGAGAGATTGTTGTATTGCATGATCGTTATAGTAGTCTTGTTTTCCTTAGGTTGCTCTTTGGTTTAAACATCTTGCTAGATGTGTCGTCGTCTCCATTGCTTATGCTTATTTACTTCATGTTTTCAACCTTCAAGTTTTGCTGTGTTGTTGAAAGTCTGTGATCTTGTAGAGTACTCCCTAACCAAGCGTGAGAAAAATGAATCTTCTCTCTCTAGGAGCTTTGATGGTGAATCATATTCTGCAATCCTTCCTGTTTTTGCCAAAACAAACTTTCGTATTAATTATCTTGGTATTTTTAGCCTCAAAGAATTCAACATAGTCTGATGTCAAATAAATAGAAAAAAAAAATACTACGTATATAAAAGAAAGGGAACTTGAATAATACCATCATTGAGAACAAGGACTAGATCACTATCAACAACTGTGTGTATTCTGTGAGCTATTGTGACAATTGTTCGTTCTTGAAATTCCTGGTTAATAATCTTCTGAATTACTCCATCAGTAGCAGAATCGACTGATGCAGTTGCTTCATCTAAAACCAAGACACTACTGTGCTTTAGTAGTGCCCTTCCTAAGCAGAACAATTGTCTTTGTCCAACACTCCAATTTTCACCATTTTCAACCACTATATATCATATACAACAAGTTAGATTATCTAGTAAGAACAATCTTATTCCATATTTCTGAAAAAGTTTGATTTATTCACCTGTGGATTCCAATCTTCCTTCCTTGGCCCGTACAAGGTCTCCTAGTTGGCATTTGTCTAATGCCTAATAGTTGCAAAGCATTGTATTACTGATTTGTTTTCATTTATACCTAAGAAAAAAAAAATGGTAAAGCAATTGATTAAATTACTTACCTCCCATATATCATTGTCAGAATGCTGTTGGAGTGGATCAAGGTTTATTCGAACTGTACCATCAAACATTGTTGGATCCTGTGGAATGATGCTGAGCCTTGATCTCAAGTCATGAAGACCTATCTTGCAGATATCTACATCATCAATTATAATGCTCCCCTCCCTTGGTTCCACAATGCGGAATAGAGCTTGTATAAGTGTTGATTTTCCACTGCCTGTCCTTCCTACCACACCAATCTTCTTCTTTCCAGGTAATGTGCATGTTATGTTTTTCAGGACGGAGGGAAGATGTTCAGCATAGCGTATCTGCAGCATCATGAATTTGGGACTGACATTATTATCAGAGTAATTTGTTTTCTGCTTATTATTGTCATAAGAATTTCTGAACTGCAATAGTTGCTCCTTTTGTCTTACAAAGCTTGCATGATTGCTTTTGACTCACATATTAAGATTTGAGTATTGAAAATGGGGTAGAAACAAACAGAAGTATTTGAAAGTGTTGGCTTAAAGTTAGGGTGGGGAGAGAAAATAAAAAGTAAGATCAAGTGGATTGAGATATAAGTAGTACTCGCCTACTCATAGTAAGAAAAAGCAGATAGAGAGAAAATGCCATAGATGGAAAATGCAATGCGTATTTTGGGACATCCAATTTGAAACCATTTAAGTTTTGGTGGGGCAGAAGAAATTTAGAATTTCTGCTTCTTAATTAAACCTTCAGCAGCTTACCTGTAAATTCTGGAAAGTGATTGTTCCAGTAGTTGGCCAGTTGTTTGGTGGTCTGCAGTCGTCAATGATCATAGGTGCCTCACTATTAAGCTCTGTGTACTGAAGAACTCTTTCCACTGATATCATCTTATTTTCTGCATTGCATATATTCCATATGACTGAAGCTTGCAAAACATTCAAATTAATTCCATATGTCACTGCCAGACCTGCAATGCCTGCAAAAGATTCGAAAAACGTTAGGTTTCTTCAATAATAATTGCAATTCATCCTATTATTCCTATAGTAAGCTGTATAGGATGATAATATTTCCAACGAGCGATTGAAGTAGACCTTATTACTTATTAAACTTCTGATATGTTATATTGCCATGCATTTTAAACAGTCTTAGCCACTAGACAATACAAATATTTTATTCATTCTAGTTTTACTCATCAGATCTAGAGAGCTTACTTGGATTTATAATTCCATCTGGAAGAGATACTAACAGAACCAATGAAAATGCAAACACAAAGTTAGATAATTGATTGAGTCTGAATGAAAGCCACTCCATTGCTGATACATTGTGAAACCATGGTCTTGAAAATCCATCTACTAATACAAGATTTGCATTGATAAATCGATCCTTTTGGTCAAATGCACGTATTGTTGCTGCCCCTGAAAGTGATTCTCCAAAATGATGTAGGATGGGAGCCTTCTGTATTTCAGATAATCGTGCTAGCTCCCTTGCAGTTGGTATGTAGTATTGCTGCACGGAATATCATTATATTCACGATTGTAATATTTTTGTCTTATCATCTTTGCAATGATCCTTAAGTAGGTTTCAAGTACAATTTGCTTACCTTATACCATATGCAGATTGCTGTTACTGGAATGAAGATGAGAAAGACCTCCCATGCGACCTGTGACATGACTGCAATGGTGCCGAGAAGCTGGATCATTGAGAAAGCTGCCCAGCCCAATCTTTGTGCCATTTCCAAGTCCAATACACTTTGGTCAGATGATGCCTGTATATGTAGTAAGTGTTAAATTTAACATATGATTGCCTTTTTTTTTTTTTTTTTTAATATACAAATTCCCTTGATTGTTTTTATTATGTAAAAGCTGGAAAATTCTTTCCCTGAAACATAAATCCTTCTTACTTGCATTTCATACCACAAGGTGGAAATGGATCAAGTAAATTGCTTAATGCATTTATAATTTAGAAAGTCTTTAATGCAGACATGAGTACTCTGATTAATATTCTTGATCTGACCGATAAATTAACATAAATCTCAGATGATTTGAGTGCCTTCTGTATTTCTGTTTGACAAAAGTGGGAGGTATGTTTCTGTTATGTAGATAGGGTTCATCCTTAGATATGTTTATGAAATTATGAATTATATTTAGATGATTGTATTGCACATATAAAATTACTGCAATTTAAAGTATTTAGACTGACTCTTACCCGATTCAGTATTCTTCCAGTTGGAGTTGAATCAAAAAATGACATTGGAGCTCGTAATACACTGTGTAACATATTCTCAAAGAGTTTTTGTGCAGTAGAAAGGCCGGCGTATGCTAATACTGATGCCCTTACTAAGACACAAAATGAGCTTATGATAGAAAGAATGGCATATACAAGTAAGACATAGTCCATCTCAGCTACAGGTGCTGCATCACCTGAAGTTGGACAAGCCCATGCCATCCAGTAATTACTTGCTATTTGTAACACTTGAAATGATGACTGGGCTAAAACTATCACCGGAACCAAAATACCACGTTTCACTATGGTAAGATAAGCCCAATATACTTCCTTCCCTATACTTCCTTTCTCTCTTTCTTCATCTTGTATCAACCTCCCTTCCTTCTCTTTCATTTCAGGAGAAAGTTTTTCCTCTTCTTCATCCCTTGTTTGAATCTGTTCAGCACTTGGTTGGACATTTTGTGGTAAAGAACTTTTAGAAGTTCTACCAGAAGCACCTTCAACTTTAAGAACAGAATCTAGAGCTTGACTATGAGCTCCAACCAGAACTTCAAACCCAATATTCTGCTTCAAAAGTTCCTTAAAAGTCCCTGCTTCTGATATTTTTCCATCTTGCATAACCTGTTTATAAGAAGTTCCCTCATGAATTGATATATCTAGCTAGATAGTGCATAAAACATTGCTATGAATTTGTGATTACATACCAGAATGAGGTCTGCTGCTGGTAGAAATTCGACTTGGTGGGTCACATAAAAGATTGTCTTGTCACCGAGAACCTCCATCAGACATTCCTGTTTATTGGAAATCAGAACATTGTAAGAGAATGAACTATGTAAGACTCAGTTTAATTTGACATATATGTCTTACAAGTTACAAGTGCTTACTTGAAATAGTTGTGTGCCTGTATGTGCGTCAACTGCACTAAAAGGATCATCAAGCAGATATATATCTGCATCCTGGTATACTGCACGAGCAATTTGTATCCTTTGTTTCTGGCCTCCACTCATATTAATACCTCTTTCTCCAATCTCTGTTAAGTCACCTTGTGGGAAAAGTTCAAAATCTTTCAATAAAGCACATGCTTTAACTGTTCTATCATACTTTGCTGCATCATAAGAGCTCCCAAAGAGTATGTTCTCTTTAATATTTCCTGTCAGTATCCACGGGGTTTGAGGAACATAAGCTTTAGACCCGCTAATCTTCACAGTCCCGGAGATCTTAGGAATTTCTCCTATTAAGCCAGAAAGCAAACTGGATTTTCCTGATCCCACAGTTCCACATATTGCCACTTTCATTCCCCTTGTGACCTGCAAGTTTATTTTATCTAAGGTGGGAGTTCCTGAATTAGGATCCCAGCTGAATTTCCCCCCTTCTATGTCTATGGCATAGGGTGTCTTATCTTTTGAAACAAACTCGACTGCATCTTGCTGAATTTCTTCTCCTTGGAGGTAAGAAGAAACCCTATCAGCCGATACTTTAGCTTGTGCTACAACGTTGAGTAAGTCTGGCAGACTAAATATGGGATCCTGCAACATACGGAAGGTTGCTAACGCAGATAATACACTACCTGCTGTGAGCGGAATTCCCATTAGAAGACAAGCTCCAAATGTTATTATAGAAATAAAGGTAGGTGAGCCCCAGAAAATGAAGGCCCCAACAGCCCCTAGTCTCAGTGACTTCCATATCCAAGAAGACTCTATATTTCTTAAACTTTCTAACTTGTGTCGAAACTGATTGTCCCATGCTTGAAGTTTTATCGACTTCATGTTACGCAGGATTTCTGAGGTGGCTTTCATCCGAGCATCTTTAGCATCCATGATCTTTGACTGGTATTTTTTCTGCGTTCTTGTTAGAGGTATATTGCAAGACATAACAACTAAAGTGGCAGCTAATCCTGCAAGTGACCCCAAACCTAGACTCGTATGCAGAACATAGATTGCTAATGATATTTGTACCGGTAACATCCATAGTGTATTTACATACCATACAAAATCAGAGATTCTTTGAACATCTACACTCATGTAGTTCATTATCTCTCCACTGGTGTGACTCTGTCTTGCTTGACATGACAACATTAAGCCCTTTTGATATATCTGAGATATCATAGCAGCTCTGAGGCGGAGCCCTAATTGACGAGCCCCAAAGATCCATTGCCTTTGTGCAATTGTTTCAACCACTTTGGCCCCTAGAAATCCAAGAGCAAGGAGGTAGCCAGTTTTTAGGCTGCTGTGTTTCTTTTCACTGAGGAAAACCACAAAATCGTTGATTAGATACGGACCAACATATGAAGCAAATGCACTTATTACTGCAAACAAGGCATTTACAGCTGCTTTTTTCCATGCTAATCGGAAAATTGCCTTATACACTGATGTGCTATTCGTGATTCCTTCTTCCTCTTTGGCTTGTTTTAGGTTTTCATCGAAGCAATGAGAGAGAAAGGCAGCAGAGTCTTTCACATCAACCTCTGGGATCTCATCCTGCTCAAGTGGCTTCTTTTTTCCAATGACAAACAGTGGATTCAGCCATGAGAAGGTAACAAGATCCAGAAGAGTAGCTTTGCTGTAAAGTGACTCGACTTTTCCTTTAAATTTTTTTCCAGTTTCTCCATTGAGAAGTGGTTCAGTCAAATTGCTTCTTGCATTGTCATGCTCTATTTTCATCTTCCCTTGAATGGAAATTACCAACAGGCTGACTGATGCGAAAAAACCAAGAAAATCTGCATACTCTTGAATCCTAAGCTGCCCATGATTGTCCATTACAAAATTACAAGCAAGGGCAACATGACAAGCTGTGATCAAGAAGCTGCAAACCCACCAGAATCTTAGAATTCCGGGGAAAATGAGGTAATTCTTGGTTAAAGTCTTGCACAATACAATTATCGTGATTATCCATGATATAACCTGCAAAATTTCAGCTGCGAGAGCAGGAACATAGTGATCGCACGAAATCTTGTTTCCTTTTACCAGCAGGCATAAAGAAGTCAAGTGCACACTCAAAAGCAAACTGGAAGAAACAATGCTAACTTTCGAGCAAAGGCTTAATCTTGCATTATCAGGGTACATATCTGCATCTTTTTCTGTTGCTTTTGTAGTGAACATGTGTACTGCATATGCCATTTTTCTGATGAAGTATAGCAGTAGAATCCCATAGAACCCCAGCAGCAAAAATGTGCTGATCTCTTCCCACAAGCAGGGGGACTTTAGCTGTTCCCATGCTGTTGGTTTCAATAGCTTTATATCTGCCATACGAAACAAAAAACGATTCAATGATTATACTTGAAAAATATAGTTTAAGCTATATCAATAGACTGATCATGAGTTCTCAAATTGACTACTATATACAGAGCACATTATGGCATCGACTTTTTGTACAATGCCATAATACTCCCTCAATTCCATACTATATTTTTTTATTCAACCTTGTCTGTCATTTAACAAATTTGTACACTATTATTTGTTAATTTCGATGCCAATTTAATTGTATGGATGAAAATAGTTTCCAGGCCGAACATTAATCTGCAAGTCCTAACTCAACAACACTTTCAACCCCGATGAAACCACAAGCTTAGCATCTATTGTGTATAAGATGAATTTATCACCTCATCTCCAAGAAATTTTCTGTTTCAACTGTTAATTAAACAGGCAATATAGCCATAACTTTGTCACCAACAACAAAGCCTTGGAATGACTACCTCTGTCCAGAATTAGTAGTCGATATGGTTAGTAGTTCAGTTAACACTATCAACATGACAATTGATTGTAGATCGAAGGAATTGTAAGACATCTTTTTCGGAGTTTTGCCATGTTGAAAATTGTAAGATATAGCCTACGGCACAAGTAGTGATTAAAGTGTTCATAAAAGATAGTAATAAAGATGGCAAGATATGCTTTTTTGTATGCAACTTGATTACTGATAATAGAATAATCTGCTACTACTTTATATTGTCCTATTGTAGAGCCACTTTTAGTAGGAAAGCTTATCAATTTTTTATAGTGCGTCATAAATTATCAATTAATGTTGATAAAAAGTATTGCTTTTGTTCTTCTTAGTTATGTTTGTCCCTTCTTTTCCATAATATTTACCCGAAATACTCCTAGATTACTACAAAATGATCAACTTTTGTTTATTTCAGGCTACCAAAACATGTTACTTATTGCTGTTTTAGATGAATGATCTTACTCCATGACTCCCATCACATAGCGCGAAGTCAAGAATATGAAGAGCAATACTCCCAAGTTTCAACTTCTAACAATGTAGCAAGAGATGAAGTTTCAACCTAACTGTATATCCATCCATATACATATCATAATGCAGTTTTCAGGCCTTATTCATGGTCTTTATTTCTATTTTAGCTTCATAATCGGCGTGTTAAACCTTACTTAAAACCATTAAACACGAAACAAATAGCATTAACCCAGCTAAGGTAATGTAAAGTACAACAACGCAATCTTCGAGGGTGCTTAAATACAACCTCCCGGCCTTGCCATAACATAATCATAGGAAACAATATAACAATATAATGCATTTAGCAAAAACTACCAAAAACACAACATAAAAGAACAATCAACATAATTAAAGAGGAACTTACTTGCTACAAGAAAAGAATAGGGCATGATTATCCCCCTCCAATTTTCAGCCCTTTTTTTGTATGTTTGTTGAAAATACTTGTATGTGAAAAAATAGTCCTAATACAAAGGACTACAAAGAAGCTCAAAAGCATAGTATTGTAGGCAATATATAATAGTGGAGAAAAACAGAGAAATCTATCTGATCAAGTGGGACCCACATATCATATAATAAAGTAATTGATGGGTGTTAAACTGGTAATTGATAATTAGTGAGTAATCAACTTTTTGTTGGGTTTAATTAGAGAACCAAAACTGGGTTTTGAAGAAATTCACGTGATGCAAGTAAGGTTAAGATTGCAGGGGATTGATTCTTTTTTGGATTTTAGGGCATTTGTTTGTGTTTGTGGTTTAAAGAAAATCTAAAATGTTTATGAAATTATTATTATTATTATTATTATTATTATTATTATTATTATTATTATTATTATTATTATTATTATTATTATTATTATTATTTTTTCCCCTTCTTAGAGATTATAATTGAGAGAGAAAAGGTTAGAAATTGTGAATTTAGGGTAAGCCTCAACAACCCCTAGTATTTTGGCTGTGTTGTTGATTTTTTGGGGGTTTTGACGAGTTCTAAATGATGGGGCTTTAAAAAGAAGAGAAAATTACAAATTGCAATGGGATTATGTCAATTGTATAAAAGTGAAAGAAAAAAAAATGTATAAAAGTGTGAATAAATAATTAAGCCCTTGTTTGGTTCATGTGAGAAGTACTCCCTTTCCATGGAAATTTATATTTTTTCCATTATCATTTTCCTAGGAAATTCAACTCATTAAGGAGGAAGTTGGTAAGTAAATTCCCATAATTATTGGGGATTTGCATTTCCTTTATAATTGTTAAATCCCATGCTTATCTGATTTCCCTTCAATCAAACACAACTCCATATTAATACAGAGTACTCCGTACTTCCCAGGAAATTTTATTTCAAAGGAAATTGACTTCCAATCAAACAACATGAGAATATGCAAATGGTATTCCAACGGCCATAAAATTAGCGATTATATTGGCTTCCTAAAGTGGTGAGATATTGAAAAACCACTGAACCTTCTTTCTAAAAAAAAAAAGAAAAAAGAAATGGTTGAACCTTTAATGATCTAACACACGACAATATATGATTTTTTAATTTTCCTTGAGACAATTCACTACGTTTGAATTAAGGAGTATATTTGTGCTAACAACATAAAAATAGCTAGATTACCCCAATATCATTCAGGAATTTATTTTTTGCATCAAAATAAATTAATTAAGGAATTTATCTTCGAACTTTCAAACTTTTCCAAAGTTTTGGTCATAAATTTACTTGTTTTTCTAAATGCTCTAAGCATTTACCTTTAGCATGTATCACGACTTGCCCTCTTAAGCTCTTTAAAAAAAATCGAGGTTGTCCTTTTGGAATATCAAGAACCATTGATTTTTTAAAAGGTTAATGACTTGTAAAAAACTTGAACTTGCATTTTGGTTTGTTATCAAATTCGGGAAGTAGGGTATATTTTTAAGAGTTATGGCTTTACCATTATGGGTGTCTATTTAGATTGCGTGATACAAATTTTAACTATAAACCATTCTAATCACTTTATGTTCGCTAATTTTAGAAAAAAATAAACTACAATGTAAAGTAATAAAATAAGTTTAATTTACAACTTAAATAAATTTGAACAAATTATATGACTTCACATGTACCAGTAGTTATTTAAGTGAAAATTTAAAAAAAAAACGAAGGTGCATTATTTTCTAAAGCTGTCAAAAGTTGATCCGATCCGAAATACCGACTCAAATCCGAATATTAGCTAAACCATCTGAACCCGAAAAAATGGTGACCCAAACCCAACCTAACCCGACCTGAAACCAAACTTAGACCCGAGTTGACCCGAGTATGTGAGACTCAAACCCGAACATGAACTAACCTGGAGATGACCCGACCCGAATGTAACCCATAAATTATTGACCTGAACCGAACCCGACTTGAACCGAAATTGACCCAAACTGTTTTAACCCGTCAAAACCCGAATTTAACCCGACTTGTTACTAACCTGACCTGAATTCAACCCGACTCGTTCCTAACCCGACCCGAATTTAACCCAACCTGTTACAAACCCCACCCAAAATCAACCCGACTTGAAATTAACCTGACCCAAATTCAACCCGACTTGTTATTGACCCGACCCGAATTTTACCAGACCTATTGCTAACCTGACCCAAAAAATTAAACCCGATCTATTACTAACTCGACTCGAAATCAACATGACTTGTTATTGACCCGGCCTAAATTCAACCCAAATTGTTCCTGACCCGATTTCAAATCACCTTAAATGCAATTTAGACCACCTTATTATTGTTGATCAAATCATTTTGTTTAGGGAGACCAAGTCGGTCCAGGCCAGCAAAAGAAAGGAGCATCATCCTCAAATTTAAGAATTAAATATAGTAATATATTTGTTGTATAGTCAAAGGAGATAATTATCTTCCTAAATTATAGACTATAGACCATAGTTCCCTAGTATATTGTCACATATATTATAGTCAAAGGAAATAATTAGCTTGACAAAAATGATAATTATCTATTTATAGTTAGTTGAACCCGAATATGATCTGACTTGGAAATGACCCGACCTGATTGTAACCTGCAAATTATTGACTTGAACATAACCCGACTTGAATCCGAGAATGACCCAACTTGGAAATGACCCAACCTGATTATAACCCGCAAATTATTGATTTGAACTGAACCCGACTTGAACCCGAGACTAACCCGACTTGAAAATGACCCGATTGACCCGAGAATTACCCTAACCCGTTTTAACCCGTGAAAACCCGAATTAAACCCGACCTATTGTTCACCCAACCCGAATGTAACTCGACCCAAACCCGATAAGAAGCGTGACCCGACTTAAGCATGACCCAACCCAAACCCGACCCGCATAGTTTATGGAATTAATCCGAATTGACCCGACCCACTCTTACCGACCTAAACCCGACCCGTTTACCCGAATTAAAAGCTATACCCGAAACCTCCGAAATTTCTCAAAAAGTGTGGATATTAGCCTTTAATTTTGGAATTTTTTGACTTTTTTTCACCCAAAAATAAAAATTGCCAAAATGTTTACCATGGTCCCTAATACCCTCCGTGAGTCCAATTGGTTGGGTGGAACCATCCAATTTGTCTTTAAACGACCAGTTTACAACTTGGACCGGTTTCATTAATTCAAGCCTACCACGAACATTTATGATAACATATAATGATCATTTATGGTTCCAAACGGCATTATATGACCCCGAGATGTATCCCCTAAAATCTCAATGCTTTTTGATACCGGCCTCGAAACAATCGAAATTTCTCAAAAAGCGTGGATATTAGCCTTCAATTTTGGAATTTTTTTACTTTTTTTTCGCCCGGATATAAAAATTGCCGAAATGTTTACCATGGTCCCTAATATCCTCCGGGAGTTCAATTGGATGGGTGAAACCATCCAATTTGCCTTTAAACGACCAATTTATCGGTTTACAACTTGCATCGATTTCATTAATTCAAGCCTACCACGAACATTTATGACAACAAATAATAATCATATATGGTTCCAAACGACATTATATGACCCAGAGATGTATTCTCTAGAATTTCAAGACTTTTCGAATCCGGGTCCCGAAGACTCCAAATATTTTCAAAAAGCGTGGATAATAGCCTTCAATTTTTGAATTTTTTGACTTTTTTCGCCCGTATATAAAAATTGTCGAAATTTTTACCATGGTCTTCCATATCCTCCGGGGGTCCAATTGGGTGGGTGGAATCATCCAATTTGCCTTTAAACAACCAATTTACCGGTTTACATCTTGCACCGATTTAATTAACTCAAGCTTACCACGAACATTTATGACAACATATAATGATCATATATGGTTCCAAATGGCATAATATTACCCCGGGATTTATCCCCTAATATCTCAACCCTTTTCGACATCGCGCCTCGAAACCTTCAAAAATTTTCAAAAAGCGTAAATATTAGCCTTCAATTTTGGAATTTTTTGACTTTTTTTCGATCGTAAATAAAAATTGTCAAAAGGTTTACCCTGGTCCCTAATACCCTCCGTGAGTTCAATTGGCTGGGTGGAACCATCCAATTTGCCTTTAAACAACCAATTTACCGTTTTACAACTTGTACTGATTTCATTAACTCAAACCTAACTATGACAACATATAATGATCATATATGGTTCCAAACGACATTATATGATCCTGAGATGTATTCCCTAAAATCTCAAGTATTTTCGACACCGGGCCTCGAAACCTCCAAAATTTCTCAAAAAACGTGTACATTAGCCTTAAATTTTGGAATTTTTTGACTTTTTTTTCATTTGTAATTAAAAATTGTCGAAATATTTACCATGGTCCCTAATACTCTCCGGGAGTCCAATTAGGTGGATAGAACCATCCAATTTGCCTTTAAATGGCGAATTTACCAGTTTACAACTTGCACCGATTGCATTAACTCAAGCCTACCATGAACATTTATGACAACATATAATGATCATTTATGGTTTAAAACAGTATAATATGAGCCCGAGATGTATCCCCTATAATCTCAAAGCTTTTCAGCACCGGGTCCCGAAACCTCAAAAAATTCTCAAAAAGCGTGGATATTAGCCTTCAATTTTGGAATTTTTGACTTTTTTTTGCCGAATATAAAAATTACCGAATTGTTTACCATTATCCTTAATATCCTTCGATAGTCCAATTGGGTGGGTGGAACCATCCAATTTGCCTTTAAACGGCCAATTTACCGGTTAACGACTTGCACTGATTTCATTAACTCTAGCCTACCACGAACATTTATGACAAAAATAATGATCACATATGGTTCCAAACGACATTATATGACCCCGAGATGTATTCCCTAGAATTTCGAGACTTCTATACACCGGGCCTCGAAAACTCCCAAATTTCTCAAAAAGATGGATATTACGATCCGAGTAGCGTTCAATTTTTTAATTTTATGACTTTTTTTCGCCAGAAAATAAAAATTGCCGAAATGTTTATCATGATCTCTAATAGCCTCCGGGAGTCTAATTGGGTTGGTGGAACCATCCAATTTGACTTTAAAAGGCCAATTTACCGGTTTACAACTTGCACCGACTTCATTAACTCAAGTCTACCACGAACATTTATGACAACAAATAATTAGCATATATGGTTCCAAACGAAATTATATGACCCGGAGATGTATTCCCTAATATCTCAAATCTTTTTGACACTGGGCCCCGAAACCTTCGAAATTTCACAAAAAGCGTGGATATTAGGTTTGAATTTTCGAAATTTATGACTTTTTTCGCCCGGAAATAAAAATTGCCGAAATGTTTAACATAGTCCCTAATACCCTCCAGGAGTCCAATTGAGTGGGTGAAACCATCTAATTCGTCTTTAAACAGCCAGTTTACCGGTTTACAATTTGCACCGATTTTATTAACTCAAGCCTACCACGAACATTTAAGACAATATATAATGATCACATATGGTTCCAAACGACATTATATGACCCCGAGATGTATCTCCTAAAATCTCAAGGCTTTTTGACGCCGGGCCCCGAAACCTCCAAAATTTCTCAAAAAGCGTGGATATTAGCCTTTAATTTTGGAATTTTTAGACTTATTTTAGCCCAGAAATAAAAATTGCCGAAATGTTTACCGTGGTCCCTAATACCCTCCGAGAGTCCAATTCGATGGGTTGAACTGTACAATTTGCCTTTAAACGACCAATTTACGAGTTTACAACTTGCACCGATTTCATTAACTCAAGCTTACCACTAACACTTATGACAACAAATAATGATCATATATGGTTCCAAATAACATTATATGGCCCCGAGATGTATTCCCTAAAATTTCAATACTTTTCAACACCGGGTCCCGAAACCTCCAAAATTACTTAAAAATGGTGAATATTAGACTTCAATTTTGGAATTTTTTTTACTTTTTTTCCGCCCGAAAATAAAAATTGCCGAAATGTTTACCATGGTCCCTAATACCCTCCGGGAATCCAATTAGGTGGGTTGAACCATCCAATTTGCCTTAAACGAACAACCAATTTACCGATTTATAACTTGCACTGATTTCATTAACTCAAGCCTACCACGAACATTCATGACAAGATATAATGATCATATATGGTTCCAAACGACATTAATGCATTATATGACCCTGAGATTTATCCCCTAGAATTATCTTCCTAAATTATAGACTATAATTCCCTAGTATATTTCCATATATATTATAGTTAAAGGAAATAATTAGCTTGATAAAAATGATAGTTATCTATTTATAGTTAGTTGAACCCGAATATGACCTGACTTGGAAATGACCCGACCTGATTGTAACCTGCAAATTATTGACTTGAACATAATCCGACTTGAATCCGAGAATGACCCGACTTGGAAATGATCCAACCTGATTATAACCCGCAAATTATTGACTTGAACCGAACCCGACTTGAACCTGAGACTGACTCGACTTGAAAATGACCCGACCTGATTATAACACCCAAATTATTGACTTGAACCAAACCCGACTCAAACCCAAGAATGACCCGACCTGATTCTAACCCGCAAATTATTGAATTGAACCGAACCCGACTCGAACCCGAGAATTACCCTAACCCGTTTTAACCCGTGAAAACCCGAATTAAACCCGACCTATTGTTCACCTGACCCGAATGTAACCCGACCTATTATTAACCCGACCTAAACCTGACCCAAACCCGATAAGAAGTATGACCCGACTCAAGCATGACCCAACCCAAACCCGACCCGCATAGGTTATGGAATTAATCCTAATTGACTCGACCCGAGTTAACCCGACTCACTCTTACTTGACCAAAACCCGACCTGTTTACCCGAATTGACAACTCTATTATTTTCCGCAATAAAATCCACCAAAGTAAAACGATCCCCCTATTCCCTAAATGGACCATATACCAAAAAGAAAGAAAAATGGAGGAAAAAAGAAAGTGAGCAATTTGATTTTGTTAGTTTAGAATGCAAGCAAAAGTCCCTTTCAAGTTTTGAGGCTTTCCAGGCCATTAAACAAAGATCTTGCCAAAGTTGAAGTGATCCCATATGGCATTTGCCCACCCATTTCAGTAAGGTGTTTCCCACTCTAGGGATAGCAACATACATCATACATACTAGTGGTGTCAACATTCAATATATATCATAATAATGCTTGATTGTTTTTTTTTTTCTTCTTTCAATTGTTACAATATGCTTGGAGTATGTTTGCTCCACACAAATAAAGTGATAACACACCTATGATTCTACATTCGAGCCTATTTTTAAGGCTTTTTCCGATTATGTTTTAGAAGTATTATGTCAACCGCTTAGATTTTCTCTCTTTGTTTGTAGACGTAACTAACATATTGTAATTAAACCACGAAAATCTGTTTGTTTTGATTTGATGTCCATAAATCTTTCTTGTATTTATTAAACCACCAATATAAGGAAAATCTTTCCATTTAATAAATAATTTACATGATATTGTTCACTAATAAGTTCAAATTAAAAGACAAAAAATTGCTAGCCAAACTATTAGCTTTATAAGCGGCTATGAACAAAAGTACCCTTATAAAATGGTATAGATTATCATCAACTTATAAGCGGCTATGTTGGTAAAGTTGTCAATAAAGTTAGTGGCTCTACTAGAGTGTAAGTTGCGGATCGAGTGTCCTTTTGTTGTTGAGGCTATTGTATTTGTAAAGTGTTTTGTCGATCATTTTATTAATAATTGATTACCTAAAAGAAAATTTTAGTGGCCGATAAATATATAATAATTAGATGGACTTGCGCCACAGCTATTATTAATAAAAAGTGAAATAACGATAAGAATTAAAATATATACAAACGTAAAATAGATTTCATCTTAAAACTAATTGGTAACAAAATAACCTATTTAAATAGGCGGTTTTATCCTATCTTATGTTCCTAATTATTCTTCCTTGGGTCTCGAGTGTTCTTAATTATGAAAGCAAATGATTACTCTTTTTAATTTCCAGTTTCTTACTCTGTTGATGAATTTGTTATTTTTGTCTTTTGTTCTTGTAAAAGTCATGCACATTAGTGGTACTCTATTTTTTCAATTCACTATTTTGGGTGAAAATGTTGATTGGATATAATTAAATATGAAGTATATTCAGTGGCGGATCTTGACTGAAAACATTAGAGGGGCCGGAATTTAAATATTTAACCTCTTCCTCAGAAGTATCACTATGTCCAAAAAATTTATAAGTAAATATAGGTTATTTTAGTTTATCAACTAATTAATTACAATAATTTACGGGGAGCCAGGCCCCGATGGCAGGTCCCCCTCTGAGTATATCATTGATCAATGTCTCGCATTTGACATAAATGTTAATCAAAATAGAGCACTTAAAAAAATAAAGTAAAAATGGAGTTTTATTTAAGCATGTTAAATAGGCTAGGTTAGGTTGATATGAACCTGAATTAAAAAGTTTGACGAACTAAATGGATTAACTCCAAGTTGAGATTTCTAATATTAGCCTAACTCTTTTATGTTTCAGGTCGGGTTTGAGTATCTCATTATTTAAGCATGTTGAAAATTACAACCAATTTCGTTTGTTTTGAGTTAAATTCAAGTTATATTATTGAGTCTAGTTAGGCTTTTTTTGAAAGTGGAAAACCTAAATTGTTCGAGTTAAGAACCAGCCATAACCATTATCTCGTCATATACATGTCGTAAAGATTCCATTGTACATTCAAGGTGAATCTTGAGATGATTTGGTAAAAAACCTAAGGCAACTAGCTACTACTTTTAATAATGGTCATTTACGCTTTTGGGAAAATCATATTGGAGCGGCTTTCCAATTGAACAAAAAGTAGCACTAAAACTTACCCTTGCTAGCTTCAAGTTTATAGTGGAAATCTAATGTAAGGAGCACGAACACCCGAGTATATAAAAGAATTTGGTTGACAATGAAATATCAATAATGCTTTTCTTTATAAATGGGCAAGACATTGCTAACTTTTTTTAGTGTTTGGCAAAGTAAAGTAAAGGGAAACATTAGGTATTAATCTTAATTTTGAGGTACTTTTCTTATTGTTACAAAGCTACTAAAATTAGCTTTAGTAATTGTAAAAACTAAACATGTACGGCCATTTTCATGCTGATTAATGCATATTTTCGGCTATATAAATCTTTAATAATTGTTATTAAATATAATAAATTGATACAGTTTAAATGTTTCATCTCTACAAAAATGGAATTAAATTATAACGAGGTTTTTTTTTGTTACTGTAGTATTTATATGTAGACTTAATAATTATAAGGAAGGTGTTTTAATATTTCAAAAAAAAAAAAAGGAAGGTGTTTTAAGATTAAAAATAAGGTTAAACACTCAAAATCACGATAATGATAGGACCACATACAAAAAGCTAAGGATTTGATTATTGATTCTTAAAATTGATAGCAAGAGTTTTTATGATCACCACATGTTTTAATTTGGTTGATTAGTATGATTACATATAAAATCGAAATTGTTTTGATTTTGACAACAATTTGTTGGTGACATGCATTTCAAGAAATAATTGCCCTTTTATTTTGTTGATTGTTCCATTGATACAATTACTTTCAAGCTTTTTGTCCCACTTATATATCGTTTTCTATGGCATGACGACCATCTTTTTAATCATTAAGTACTAGTCTTTGAAATAAATAGATCATTCATTACTATATAATAGAAATAATTAATTAGGACTAGATAGTTATTGATTGAGATTACACATCTTTTACTTGTTTGTTCTTTGTGATAAGAATCATTGTCATTTTTAGTAAGCTAGTTTATCGAGGCTACATAACTAGAGGGGAAAAATTACCCAATAACAAAAATGGACACAAAAAAACTGGCAAAGGCTACATAAAACTATACTAGAGGTCTACAAATTACTCAATAATAATAATAATAATAATAATAATAATAATAGACACGAAAAATTGGACATGGTGGTGTGAAAAAAAATTGTTGTGTAAGATAATATTTGTATGGCATCCTTTTTTGTTTTCAGTTTCATTTTTTTTTTAAAACTAAAAACCAAAAACAGGAAATAAGAAAAAGATGTTTCCACTTTTCTGTTATCAGTTTTCAATATTATTATGATTTTAATAAGTTTGAATAATTTTTGACTCATTATGTGACATATATTATATGGTTTTAAAAAACAAAAAACCAAAAAACAGAAAACCACAGTGATGCCAAACGAACACGACTAGTAAGTATATATATATATTACGAAGTATAACAATGTATTATAGTAGTAGTTATAGTATAATATGTTGAACTTTCTAAGACGCCCTAGATGAACAGGTGAAACAAAAAATGTTAAGAAAAGAAGAAGTATATATATAAGTAATGAACATCTTTTTAAGATATTTGATTAACCATTAGTAAAAGGAGACTAGAACAAGAATCAAGCACATCTTTACTAATGAGAGTGATGATGATCATGTGATCTCGCTCCGCCAAGCGCATTAAATGTAGAGTAACAAAACGTTACTAAGTACTTAAGGGTTGCCATACACTTCGAGAGTTCAAGCTAAGAGACATAAAAGAATGTTAATCCAAAAAAAAAATTAAAAAAAAAAAATAAAAAAAATAAAATAAAATTGTATGGAGTACTATACCTATTTACAAGTTTGAAGTCATACTAATTTTTTGTGTGGATCAAAGTCGTTCTCCATTAGAATATAAAGTATAATTTGTCAGCATTGGCAAATCATACATACATGATATAGAATTATTACACTATCAATATGACTATAACTCGACTCGTGATGATAGAAAGGATCCGAGTAATTTCTATAAGAAATTCTATCTTAATTAGTGAACCATTTTGATGTAACTTATTATGTGATGGGTAGGGACATGAGGGACTCCTATTTTTAACATTTTCTGCCATAACGTCAACATTTTTTGCTTGGTGCTCAAGGACAACTCTAAAAGTGACAAGCTAATCTTTCAATGACATCCCCTCACTTTCATAGTAGCATGCGATGTATACATCTAGGCCTGTCAATTGCATGTTGGAAAATTGTATCATCAACTTACGTACACTATTTATGTCATTTTCATATGACAATAATATGCCAAAAAAAAAAAAAAAAGTTCATCTTATAAGTTGTGATTAATACTTGTATTATGAATTACCTTTGTGACCAATAGATGAAGTTCAATGGAAACTTCTCAACCTCTAGACTTGTTACCAAAAGGTGTGAGGAGTTGTTATATTGGACCATGTATAGCATTATATTATATAATTAATGACTTTTCATTGATTTTATTTAGAATTGATTTACTGGTAATTGGTAATTTAAGAATGGTTATTACGTTAATAAGAGAGAGTTTAATTTACAAAACTTAGGAATTATATCACAATATATATATGAAGATAGATTGTGCAACTATAAATTGAGTCATAGATGTTTTGGTAATCAGAGATAGATTAATCAATCAATCATTTCAAGCCTTATTCCCATAAAGTGGAAATTTGATATCATGTTATTATATTAGTACCATCAATCAATAACAATCAACAATCGAAATCGACAACAAAGGCACATATGCAAAGACTATAGACTATAGACATTACACGCACTGTTTGTCTATTGTATGTCCATGCATAGTGGTTGGAAGAGGACTTGTCAAGCATGCCTAAGTAAGATACCAAACGGTCCAAAACAGCTCCCACAATGCTTATCGCTTAAAGTCATAAATTGATCGTCTCCAAACAAAAAAAAAAAAAAAATAACACAAAGATTGATCTCAGAAAATACAGCTAACTATGACTCAATCCAACGTTTTTAAGACTAATTTTCAAAATTCCACGTTGATTGGATGAAAGGTGTCAGTCTTAGTCAGCAAGATCAACTATCAAGTCAATTGCTAATCAACTGTTAAGTAAACTTAAGCTAATGGTGTTTTATACTCTATCACTCCCCCTCACATGAAAGGCCCTTTGGGCTTGAAATGTGGATGCAACACAGGCCCACCCATACCTGGTGCGAATTAATTCCACTTTGAAGGAGGGGCGGATAAGATTTGAACTCGTGACCTTTGTGTCACGCTGGCTCCGATACCATGTTAGAAGACCATCTCAGCCAAAAACTTAAACTGATGGTTGAGGCCCAGGAATATGTTTTATACTCTATCATAAACATCTCAAGGCTAATTATATACTCTCTTCATTTCTTCAAAAAACATATGCGAGGTATATTGTATATACATACGAGTACATGAGATATTGTTTGTTACGTCTCATGGAATAGGTAGTTTTTAAACACTATGCAAGAATTTCAACCATTCGGGAGCCCTGCCAACAAGTACTCTGCAGCAATATAATTAGATTAATTGATTAAAGTATTGAATAGTGGTGTTTGATTCTTGTGGTGTTTGATTGATTATAGTAATAATGTAAAAAAAACAAGTAAAAAGGACAAAGACATAAACTTATTTTTTTTGGACAGAATACTAACATAAAATTGGAATAAACCA
The DNA here is from genome assembly GCF_948465745.1 of Chenopodium album. Lineage (NCBI taxonomy): Eukaryota > Viridiplantae > Streptophyta > Magnoliopsida > Caryophyllales > Amaranthaceae > Chenopodium > Chenopodium album. Next base: position 71,750,733 of record NC_137840.1, read on the forward strand.
AAGGCATCAAAATGTAATTCCAAGAGTGGGTAGTAAAAGGGAACTTTGGTTTTCCATATTCCCAAGAAGAATCCACTATCTTACTGCACTCTCTTGGATCTCATCCCATATTATTAAATCAAAGAGGAATGTAATAATGTATAGGTCGGATGAACAAGACATGCTAACTTTGCAGCAATCTTTATGTAAAATCAAATTTAATAGTATGCATAAATCAATGAAGATGACATTTTTAATACAAGTAGGTAAATTGTTCATAGTAGTCCAGGTCTCCAGGATTATAGTCGTGTACATGTGTATTTTCTAATGAGGAATAAATAATTGAAGTTTATGCAATGGTAAAAGATTAATGATGTTCCGTTAAGTTATGTCGTTACTTACTAGAGGTTTAGGCCATGTGTCGTTCCAGCTTTATCAGATACCTTTATAGAGACAAGCTCGAAGTATGACTACATTAAGGATGAGTAACTTGTAAACACAAGTCACTTACTCTGATTGAGCATCACTCAGAACCTCAGAAGTTTACCACTGTTATGTTTGTACATAAAATGTGAGCCATTTGAGTATGGGGGATCTTAAAATGAGGTGAAACACAATGACATTTGAATGATTAGATCTTAAACTAGCAATGTTTAAAAAAGCTACTGTCATTTCTGAAATCTGGCATCTTGATCTTTTGATTTTTGTCACCATGAAGTTTAAGATCCTGAAAAAAAGGATTATGTTGCAGCAGATTTTGTTCTTCCTGTCTTTATGAAGTTTACTTTGGTAAAAATGCAAACGAAGTTTAAAGTAGGAAGTTCATAGCCAAAAAAAAATGCATTTTCTTATATTTCCCTTCCAAAAATTAACAGTTGTGTTTCAACTTGACTGTCATTTCCTAATTACTATACAAATTTTTTTTGTTACAAAACACCGCTCCTCTTCCCAATTCCTTATATGATACAAAATCTGGGACTGGAGGGTCTCTATACAGAATTCCAAAATTCATATAAAAAAATTGGAAATTTCAATAACCTGTCAAAATTGATACATGCATGATTGCGTGTGTGCTTAAATATGTACACTCATCTAATGTGAGAGCATCGCTTCAACTCTGTCTTGGGCTCGAAATCCTTCCTGGTGATACAAAAAATCCCTGACTGTTCCTCAACTTTCTCAATGAGAAGCTTTAGAAGTGGAACTGTTGAAAGAGTTTTGCACGAACCCACCATTATTAGCTTCTTCTGCACAAACACAAACATTGATAATTTCAGGATATGAGTTCTATGAATATGATGGCACATCACGAGCTTGAAGGTAGACAGGGAGGCTGGCATTGCCAAAGGCTTAGGTTTTGAAGTCTGTATGAACCAGAAACCCCTGTATAATGTAGTATAAGCACAAAATTGTGTTGAAATCAGATATTTGACCATGTACTTGAGGTTAAAGTCCAGGTAAGATAAGTTCACCTGCCAAATGCCTACGCAATATCTTTCACTGTTAAGTGTATTTTCTAACATTGTTTACCTGCATATCAGGGTACATTTTAATGTAGTTTAGAGCATTTATGACGGCCTTTGCATCTATCTTGATTCTTTAATGGGCAGTGCTACTCCCTTAGGTTGTATTGGTGTTTTCGATGCAATAGCTAGTCACTTGGATGCCCAAGGAATAAGTTTCGTTATCTTCTACTGATCTCATTATGTCCATTTAAAAACAAACTACTGTTATTCACTCACTTAATGGCAGTACCCTCGTTAGATACTGGTGAACAAAACAAGAGTGATATAAATGTATAATTACCAGATATTCAATGGATGTTTCTCAACAATCTCAGATGAAATCAACAGGTCATACAACAGGATATCAAGGATTAGACCACAGAAGACAAACCTTAGCACGTGTCAAAGCCACGTTGATTCTATGCCAATCATCAAGTAGTGTAGATGAGCAGTTCCTTGGATTTTGAGATGACCGAACAAAGGACAATATTATGCAATCCTTATCTCTTCCCTAACAAACGAATAAGAAAGTATAAGAAATCAAATTTTAATGTGGCTTACTAATAGCTAATCATTAAACTCCTTGATGAAATTGACAAGCCAGAATAATTCAAGAAGCTGCCAATCAACTGATAAAATACATTAAAATAACGGTTAACAGCCTTGCAAGTTTTCATTAAGTATTGTTCATGCAACAAATCTTAGAATGAACAAAAGCACTTTAGTAATAAGTTTTAAAGAAGGCCTAGACTGGAGCAGCAACCCAAGAACACGATAAAGTCCTTTTCTTAAACAGAAATTCATCTATATGATTAAAAGTTCTTATGAACTGCGGACATATAGGAGAAGAACATGCAACTCAAACTTGACTACTTGCGTTAAAGACAGGTGCAAGTTTAAGTGTTGGACTGAGCTATTTTTAAGTATAACTGTGATTTTGGTTCAAATACTTGAGGTTCAATAAAAAATCTGAGTAACAAGGCCTAAGATGAGACTTCTTCAACTTCATAACTATCTATTACACATAATTGATGGCTGTTGCTTCATCTTCTGCTACTTGGCGATGCACATTCAATTATTCTTTGCCCAAACTCAAAAAAAGTAAGCAACTTAAGACAATTGAAGGCATTTCAATAAGTCATAATTATATAGATATCCAAAAGCATATAGGATTTGTAACCTGGTATTTGTCAATTGTGTGGACCTCAACAGCTTCCATATTTAGAACATGACGGATTAGAGTTGCTTGGGAGTTGTAAGGTGTAATGATCCCAATTTCCTCCTTTTCAACTCCACGATTAGTTAATACCTCTGTGATCTATAATAAATACTTGAAAATTAGAAAATTAAGAATCCCTAACTTGCAAAAACGGAAATTTGCCGCTGAAGACAGCCAGACAACTAACAAAATTTTGATTGTTTAACAAATGATTGGGTAGGAAGATACCCTAAAACTCCTTACCTCTGCTACAAGATAAGCTTCAATTGGGTTATTTACAGTCTTCTTATCCTTTGTCTCCAAAGCAGGTAAAATATCTATCAAATGAAAGCTCATTTTGTAAGATATAGGACACATCATCAGTATAAAACTGAAACTAGAATATATATTCAGCAGAGTAGCAGACCTGTGTTAATAAATATTACTGGTTTGTCTGCATCTAAAACCTGTTATTATCAGCAAAAGCCGCAATTGCAGTGAGAATGTTAATGATTAATAATAATATGTAGATAACCCACAAAAATATTACAAATCAATACCTCTTTCAACCATGGGGACATGGGACCTTTATTTGATAACTTAAGCTTTGCATTTTCCACATCTGGAGAACCACAACGCAGTTTTTCGCCATATATAAGGGCATTTGACAGTTTCATGACACCTGCACACATACGATACTATACACGGGAACATGTACAAATTCAGTATTGTTGGTGATACACTGATACGTCAGGAATCTACAGACATGTGAGCACATTTCACTCAAAATTCAAAGATTGACCTGACTTTGCAATGCTGATATTGCTTGAGGATGTCCTTCTGATAGCCTACGAAACAAACTTACTGACATTCCATTTTCTCGAGCCTCTGCACTCTATAAACATTCAAAGTAATTCAGGCCTTCTGACAGGGAAAACTGAAACAGCTGAATTGAGAGTCAAATAGTGCATACCTTCACTAATGGTGGCAACTGATAATGATCCCCAACAAGGACAAACTTGGATGAAAACATCAATGGCCCTAATGATACCTAATATCATAAAAAAGTTAGTGAAAACAGCTTTTGTTCTGCATTACCAGTTTATTTTACTCAAAATGCAACCCAAGGACAGAGATCCTCTTCTTTCCATGATTAAAAATTCCAGAAAACTCTAAGTGGCAATTTATGCATAGAAATGTGCTAATCTACCCTGAGCCTCAGCAAGGCATCAAAAGCAGTTGATTTTACGAATTTTAACCTTCAGTTTCCTATTCCCTACCCCCTTTGGCCCTTTCCCACTAAAGAGGGAAAAAAAAAAAAAAAAAAAAAAAAAAAAAAAAAAAAAAAAAACCTCCCATACTGCCTTCTTCTGCATACTTCATATTAAATATGAAATTTATAATAAAGGTAACATTTGATTTATATTCTCATAAACAGCAGCATAAGTATCATGGTTTAGAGTTTTGGTTCAAAGTAGAATTTATATAACATATTAATAAAAAATACTTAATAAAAATCAATTTAGTCTTCTTTAAGAGCAAGCTATGATACATGGTAAAACCAGCAGCACATACCGGCAAGCTAGTCTGTCCAGCTTCATCGATTATGCAGACATCAAATTTTTTATTTGCAAGCAAGGGACTGGTTATTCCTAAACAGGTAACCGCAACAACTTTGACTCGATCCAGCTTCAATTTGATTTCATCCACACTGTGAATGTCCATGTCTGTCAGAAAATAGATTCAGAAATTATCCTCCTGAAATTGAAGTCATCTTTACAAAATAATTTAGGACTAAAGCAAAAACCTGACAGACAATGCCCTTGAACTTCTTTGTGCACAGCTTCACTTCGCCCAATACGTAAAAAGTCTATTTCCTGATAAATCCACCTTCAGTTAGGGTTAAAAAATAATTTTTAAAAAAATAAAAAATAAACTGCGGAGTATACTAGAAGCATGGCCACATAATGGAGACTTTTTAATATGGAGCTGTACTTCCAGTAATAGCTGATTTTGATTGTACATAAAAGATAAGTGCTTAAGGTGATCATATAACTAGTAAAGACCATATAACTAGTTACATTATGAATATGCTATGTATCAGACAAGACCCAGCAAAAACAAGCAATAAACTGCTGCAGAATTTATAGGAGTTCAAACAGTGTGACTCATGAGATCCCGCATTATACCACAGAAAATATCTTCAGAGACCTTGATGACATCAAAATCCAACCAAAGTTGATAAGCAAGATGTGCAAGAACCAAGCCATTCCTAAACAATTTGAGCTTGGTTCATCTCATATATATTATAGCTGCGTATATAATGACATCTAGCTCGAAATCCATGTGGGTCACCTATATAAAGGTTTTGTGTATGATTTAAAGGATCCTTATACTGGGAAAAGGCTTAAATTCAATCCAACATATGCCAAGCTTAATTTTTGTGGCTCAAACTGTGATCATAACTCAAGACTTAAAAGGACAAAACTTCATATCTGATCCAAAACTCTGCCAAAGTGCCAATATGTAAATTCATAATAACAAGAAATGACGGGGGAAACAAAAAATATCTACAGCTTAAATGGAGTTTTCTCAATAGCTGGACATACATAACAAGGTGAAAACGTGAAATTATCATTAAGTTCAAGACCCAAGGGCAACTCCCTCATTATGATACAGAAGAAATGTGATGCAACCTTTAAAATGGAACATAGTCCAGCTCCCAAATATACACACACACACACACACACACTAGCATAATCCAATATGATTTAGTGAATACACACACAATGCACACAGAAGCACGAAACTGAGGCAAATAATTCCACTCTTTCCCTTCCCTTACAAGATGTAGTTACAACAGAAATAACCTGAGCTTTGAGTTTGATAAGCAAATTATCAACAGCTGAATTAGTGTATGATGTAAGCAAAATAGATGATCCTCTCATCAACAAAGCCTTGACAGCATATACCATAGTGGATGTTTTTCCAGTCCCAGGCATTCCCAGAATAAGAGCGTAATCTTTTGCTGTAAGTATCTGCATAAGAAACTAGGTTAATTACACTTACCAGAGAACACCAACCAGAAGCACATTTAATAGTCCAGTATGCCGGAAAACAAAGAAGGGGGGAGGGGGGGTCATAAAATAAAGTTTTACCTTGATGATTGCTCTGCGTTGATCAGCATTTAAATTTTTCTCAGACCAAATGTAGGATATAGCAGGATCTTGGCTAAGTATAGACCCACTGTCAAATCTAGGAGCCTAGGGACCAGCATTTTAGAATTAAAACATAGAATATCTATATCAAACTGAAAAGCTGTAAATGGAAGTAAGACCTACCTCAAGATCCACAATTAGCTTCCTCAAACGATCACTTTGTGCACTGAACAGAAAAAGCTGTACCAGATTGAACCTTAAGGGAAAAAGAAGCACACATTTAGTGTAATTGTACAACCAGGTTTTTAACACAGCTTAAGAATGCGTCAGCATTTCAGAGTCACCTCATGGTAGCAAAGGATGTAGCAAACTCATCTTTCTCTATCCGCCAGACCTCCTGACAAAGATCCTGTGACATTGAAGATATAGTACTTCTTGGAAGCCGCAAGCGCTTAGAACATGAAACCTAATTTTAAAGTGAAGAAAACAAATGAGTACATTTAACATGGGGCACAATAAGAAACATTTAGACCATGCCTCATAACAAAATAATAATAGAAATTATGAAAAACAGGAGATAAAATATGCAGAGTCAGTCCTTACTGAAACACAAGAGCGACTGATATCTGTGATAATACCACTTGCAACAGCAAGATTGTTGGACTCAGTGCTCAAAATCTGTACAAGGATACAAAGTAATATTAGTTAACAAGCAACTACTGGAGAAATATAAGTGATGATTTGTGTCTAAAAAAGGTCAGACTATGCAAGCTCTGCAGAAAAGGGTAAGAATTCAAACAGGACAGTACTTTCTGTGGTCCTTGACAAATTATCTTCCCTTCTCTTATAAATAGCCAAGCAAAACAAGGTGCAGAGATTAAAATGCAGATCCCACTAATATAAGAAATAACTTGAGATTGAATTATGTAGTCACAGAAGACAAGAATTGTATCATACAGCTAAACAATATACACTTTGCTTGGTATAGGAAGAGCCATTAAACCAGACAAGTGAGGAGAAAAAAAATTCACAGATTGATCAATGGTGAGAAATTTAGCAATCTGGCTTAAACCAGGCTTTAACACATTACTACTTTCAACAGATGCAATGATAAACTTTTCCAGACTCATTTGCTATGGAGTTAAAATGAATTTAACTTATAGTAAGCTAGGTACTCCCTCGGTCCTGTCCCTAAATCTTCAGTACACTTTGGAAATGGAAAATTCTAGGAAATGCATATATTGAATTGTATCAACCCCATGGATATTTTTTATGTGGATGATTCCAGAGCAAGTTCAGCCATATTTTTTAAATATTAACTATGTTTTGGGGCAGCAAAATTTTGTTAATTCTTATCTTTGTGAAATAATACAAATGAAGGGACATACCACACGATCACCACTACGGAGACTGGAATGTAAGTCATTCTCTGCCAAATTAGAATCTTGGTTATCTTTCCTATTAGAAAAGAGATTATCCTTGTGCACAAATCGATAAACAAAGCGTTCATCTTTGGTACATGTTCGTAGATGAAGCTCATCAGAGGCATCAAGAACAATCGAAGACAGGCAGCTAGAGAAGTTTTCACTCTTCGAGTCATATGATCTTCCTCTCTCAAATTTGGGAAGCTGAAAAATATAAAAATCACATAAATTAATTCTGGAATTATAAATAGTGACTCACCAACTAATAATACTATGGATAAGCAACACATACCTGCAACTCTTTAGCTTCTAGGTCAATTAACCGATCCCATTGTTTGAAGAAAACTTTGTGAGTGGTTGTTAAATGATCAGTAAGTGACTCAAAAAGTTCTCCCAACCCACTGCTCTCAGCACTTCCACCATGCACCTAAGGCATCCAGCATTAGAGTTAGCATAGATGTTGCTGACAGGTTTGGATGTTATATCTGCAAAGGTGACTTATTTACTTTGTAAAGCTAAATGAACCAAACATTACCTTCCAAATAAATATATAGACTCCTATAATCAGACTAAATTCTAGAGGCAATGAGACAAAAATCCAAACATTACATTGGGTTCCATCTAGCATATCTAATCTCTTAGCGACTCAGATTCTTTGCTTGGCCTTGTTTTTACTCAGATTACCCAAACGAGTACCAGATACTTTGACATGATTCTGACCTTAAGAAACTTTGATATAAGTTACAAACTAAAGAAGGATAATGTTCCAACACCTGTATACCATACAAAAGATACATACTTGTACCATGGTCCATATAAAAGATATAGCCCCAGGAAAAATAAATAAATAAATAAATCAACAAGTGGATAATGAAAGCAGTGATACACTAATTTATACTTCGTAGATAACAAGGATTGACAGAGAGAAAAGAATTGTGCAGAAAGTATATGTAACCCTGGATACATGGTTTACATACTTTACTATTATAACTCTACAAGTTCTGAAAAATGAGATCATTGTGATATTGCTTCATATATGTATGTTCAACATTTTAATAATGTCAATAGCATCAAATGTATGCACAATAAGTGACTTGATCTTAGTGTCTGACAAGAGTATCTTACAAGAAAGACAGCAAGGAGTAAATAAATGCTAATTAGACAAGGTTTTCCTGATTCAGAATAGCTTGGCTTCAAAGATACTAAATCTGTATCTAATGTCAATAGTCAAAACCTGCATGTGAAATGACTAAAAATAAAAGGCATTGAAAACATAATCACCATATAGTAATTTCTACTCAGATTGGAAGAAAGAACGTGAAACAGCTCTATGTTGAGCAAAATCAAAACTCGATCATCAGGAGCTAAGAGGTCACAATCGTATCTAAACACCCAAGTGAACAAAGTATTGACCACAGAAAACTAAATACTCAAAAAATTTGTCCATAAGTAATATCTGAGAACACTCCACTCCAGTATGTATATTTAACACACAAAAATAATTTCCGGAGGTTTAAGTGAAGAAATGATGAAGTCATCAAATACAATTGATTAAGGAATTAATTGTCTACAGGCTGAAAAGGTCAGAAATTTACCTTGTGATAGATGGAACAAGCATTGAGGTGGCGACAATTTCTACACATGTTTGGACTCTACAAGATTAAAATTCAAAGTAATGGATTACCAAATTAAGGAAAGTCAAATGAACTAGCAAAGTTCTTTCCACAGTAGTAGCTGCAATACCTGGAGCATTGGTGGCAGTTGTTGCACCTTCGAAGCCTTAATGATGCTATGTGCTAGTTCATTGCGACGCATGATTAGTCCAATCAAGTCTGATCTCCGAACATTGGCTCCCTTTGCAAAATTTAAAGCATTTGCAAATTAGATTGTAAATACTACGTATAGAATTTATATTTACTGAAAGAAATTTCCAAAGCTTACCAATGTCTGATCAGTCGACAGGTAATATAGAAGACCAGAATCAATCTTCTGCATATATCTTACAAATACAGGATATATCAGCATATTTATTCTCACGTACCAAAACTCTTTTTAAACAAATAAAGAAAAGCAAAATACCCACCTCTCGGACAAGAGAAGAGTGTATAGAATTAGCTGTGCAGAGTGTTCTGTCAGGGACTGTAAAAAATCATTCAGCCAAGAAAAAAATAAATAAATAAAGGAAATACATTTTGATTGAAATTAGTTTTAAATCTCCAAGAATTATAATTCGTCAGAAGGTAACTTGCCTGGCCACTAGTTGCTTTACCAGTTTTAAACTCCAGGGGTATTATCTTTTCATTAGTTTTTCTGGGATTTGAGAGAATTTGTACTCGGAGGGAAGCATCAATCACTCCTTTCAAGCCATATTTTGGTGCCCATGCCATTTCCTCAATATCAACTACCTGCTCACAAAATATTAAGTTTCTAAAGTAAGGATCAATATACAGCATGTATCATATCAGGTGCATTGTAAATCTGCAAATATCAGAACTCGAGCATCAAGATTATAAAAAAGAAAAAAATAATAATAACTGCAATGGCGCATGTTCCATAGTTGATTCAACAGTTGTAAAGAAAATAAACACCTGCCAGTCTGCCACAAACTGATCAAGCAATTTTGACAACATATTCTACTGACGACAGCTTAAAAAATAAATTTACCCAGGTTTCATAACTACACAGGTTGCAGAGAAGATGTAAAGTAGAAAACTGATGAAACAGTGAGAACATTCAACAAAGATGTCTTACATCACATATGATCATCCTTATCGGTCCATCATTGGGTCCAAAATCAACTGCAGGTGCACCGGATATCTGCAACACAGCAACAATTTTAAAACTAGATCAGGGATTTTCTGCCAAACACCAAAACAGATATTCAAATAAACATGGACCATACAAGGTCTGAGCACAGTGGCAAGATGAAAACAACTCCAGATTTTTTTTTCAGCACGAGCTCATTACACATGGAGAACCCTATATATTCCGAAAGCAGCTGATGCATTTTGAGATAGCATTACAAAAAAGGATTTCTGACTACAGTTTACAGATTAGGAACTTCCCCAAGAGTTAAAGAGCTAACAATTCAATATTCTTAGTGATGGGGGAATGCTCAACCTGTGAATCTCTAAAGAGTGCTATCCAATTGCATATCCTTGGAATTGCATCATTTAAGGTTTCGCGCATATCTTTTTCATGTACTGCAAGTCCACCCAATAGATTGTATTATTAAGTATGAGCAAAAGCTATGAAATATACTCTTCAAGATGTTCAAAATGAAGAAAAATATGGTCAATGCTTTGAAAAAAGAGTAGGGAGGGACCTCAAAATTTTAAAGATCTCACCTCCACATGCATACAAGCCTTCGATATTCTTTTGAAGAACAATCTTTGCAAATTCCTGAAGCGATTCTATTGTGGGACTCTCCATCAGAAGCCCAGCCTAAAAATTGCAGAGTTTCCTTGAATCACAAGTGCATAAAGAACCTACTCCTAAATTTTGCTTAGTATAGAAAGACTAAACACAGAAACTGATATTAGGAGCAAGACCTGAAAGATTTGATGCAGCAAGGTGCCAGTTAATGCTGCAGTTGAAGATTCACCACATTTTAACCTCTCATCCAAAACTGCTCGCCTAGGACAGCTGAAACTACCCGCAACCTAAAAGAAAGTCAGTTACTTTACAGCTAATATAAAATCCTTTTCAAAGAATATATTGAATAAATATAAAGCTTGAGACTACTATTCAAACCAAAGAGAAGTTTGGCCCAAGATAATGCATGGGTTTGAAATAAAAAGAAGAAAATTACCCGAGTTCCTGAAAGTAGTAGATTTGGATGAATTACGAGAAGATTATTGTCATGATTTACGTTGCAATTCCCCTGGTTATCAAATTCTCCAACAACTCTTATGGAGTCTCCAGGCTCAATCACACTGTAGAACCTGCATAAGTAACAACAAAATAACATCTAACTATTTTAGGCACAATACTTGCATTTTTTTCCATCTTATAGGATCAAGAATTCAACTATTTAACTATATATCATCATCGAATCGCTAATGGCCACATACAGTAGCTCTGTGCTGACTTGGATAAGTGCAAAGGATATCAATTATAGAGTGATCAGTACATTGGAGACAAAAGGAAATTCAAGTCACAAACAATCACACAATATCAGCAACTGATACACGGCTTTGAATCTTCAGATGGACATATATAAGTCAACCTTTGTCAACTACAAATGTCAACTTATAGCAGAGAAATAAATTGATCAATAAAAATTCAGAAGAACATAAGTAAGAATATCAGTTGGCACTAACATATGTATAAATAATAAACTACAAAGAAAGGTGGAATCAGATTTTAATTACATACAACTTAATGGCAAGTATCAACTCGTCACTTCGTCAGGCATCAGACAGATACAAACATGATTAAAAATAAGGCAAGCGACTAAATGTCTGCAGAGTTGTAACCCAAAGGCGAAAATTATTTGCTTACCAGTCATCCCACAGATTTACACATTGTTCTTCCCCACTTCGCTCATTAAGCACACGAAGAACCTAAAGAAAGAACATTGATTGTGATGTATTACAGTTTGATATTTAGTAGAAAACATAAAAGCATATTAAATCATGAAAATACCTTCAGTGAACACTGAGCTCCTTCTGACGTAGTAGCACGTTTCTCATTGACCTACCAAAAACAAACAATGCAAAAGACCAACTAAATTCTCAAACAATGGCTTTAATGGAAACAACAAAGATAGGGGAAGGGTGAAGAAATGCAGTTCCCTTAATACTTAATAGAGCACTTGATGTTAGACTCATACCTCTAAAACAAGAAAATATGGATCAGAAGTTTGCAAATTAGCCTCCTCTTGTGCTTTTATTGCCACTTTATTCACAGTAAAATTATCCTTTGCAGGTCTCTCATCACTAATTTTATTGCAAACACCGGAAGCTTGTACTTGGTGTTCAACCAAAACTGACCCTTCAACTGAAATTGCATTCTCTACTTGATCTAGAAGTTCAAGAAGGGCCTGAAAAAAGCCATGTATAGATAATCCTGAGTTTGTCTAACTATACTTTTCAATAAATTATGCAAATTTCTCCAAGACCACGTGCATTTCTACATCAGATAAAAAAAAAAAGAACCATAATTTTAGGCACAATAGATATACTTCAAGAAAATCACCTTTTTGTGATGCCTTAGTCCCGCCCATTCTCTTAAACTGTCTTTATTTGCAGCATTTTCATTTGGCTGCGCTAGAAATATGAACCATCATAAAGATAGTCTCATGAAAAACATTCAGGGTAAACATAAATGCCATGGAAAGCTTGTTACCTTATCATGTCGATATGACAAGGAAGGCGGAGTTCTAAAAGGGCTCTGAGAACAAATAGCATCTGAATTATTCAAATCTGCCGCATTGCCATGTTGGCCATTCATGTTTGTAGCATGACCATTACTTGCCTTGTTACACACAGTAACATTTGATACAGAGGTTGATTTTCCAAGTGTCTCACTTCTAGGCATGACATGTTCTTCATAAACCTTTCCCTCCTTAGAGTGCCGATTCTGAAATTTCCAACTTTAAATGCATTGACTAATGTTTAAAAAATGGATGAGAGGGTGTTAACTATTAAAATCAATATTCTTACATCATTATCAGACAATTGCTGGAAGGAGCAAGAATTGAGCCTTGAAGCCTCAGCTAAAGCTTTCACCACATCAGGAGCAAGCTTAGAAATGGCTTGAAGGCGCTCATTCACAGGGGAAATCTTCCATGTTACCTCCTCCCTATCATCCTGACTTTGCTTTATTAACTACAACATCAATACACCACCCCATATCAATTGAATTCTAGAATCTACAACTTTTCATAGGACTCTCAACAACAAAAAAATTACAACTTCCGTTCCAAAAGTACATTTTATTCAAGGTACCACCGCCATACTAAGGAGTGCTTAGTTGTTACTACAATGGTAATTTGGTATACAAAGAGAAAATTCTGGCAATCCCCTCACGAAAATCATTTCGACTTGATCATGATTCTTTGCTTCAAGTTGCAAATCATTGAAGCTAATTAAGTAGGAGAGGAACACCAGCATGTCTAAGGGCATTTTGACAAACAAAACTAGATAATTTACAACAACATTACAATTATCAGACATCAAATTATGAAGTAACCTCAAATTAGTATGCTGCAATAATTAACAAATGAAAATTACCATTCCAGGAGAAAACTTGAAACGTTTTCTGGGCATTGACTTTGCAACTTCCGGGGAAACCTCGAAAACATCATCCGAATTAGTCAAATCCACCAACAAATGTTCAGGCGGAGTATTATCAGATCCCGATTTCGACCCATTTTTAGGGTTTTGATCATCAACAGAAGACAACCCCGCATTCTTAGAAACCCTAATTTTCTTAGAAACTTCATTTCCACCCCTTTTCAATTCCAACCCATTTCTAGGGTTTTGATCAGAAGCAGCTAAACCCACTTCCTTTACATCCTTCTGAACCTTAATTTGCTGTACAACCCCATTTTTACTTCCCCCAATTGAACCCGAATTCGACCGATTTCCAATCTTCGATCCATTGGGTTGTTCCGAAATCCGGAAATTAGAACTGGGTTTAGGATTTTGAGGGGATTCAGTAGATTTATTCTTACTAGGGTTTTGAGAAAGACGGCCAAAAAAGTGCTGGATACCATACTTAGCAGGCTGAGAGTTAGTGTTTTGAGTGGTTTTTTTGGATGCTGAAGAAGATGAAGCGTTTGATTTCTTCCTTGGTGGCATGCTTCTATGTTTCTCTCTCTAAAAACCTCTGTTTCTCTCTCTAAGGTCGTCTATGGCGGTCAGAAGAACTCAACAGTGAATACCAGTTTAGCTACTGAGGAGAGAGAAAATGGTTTGCGCGGGATGCTTGGTGTTTATTTACTGTTTTGATTTTTCCGTTTTCCCGCTTCTTTTTTTTTTTTTTTTTTTCTTTTTTTGCAGTGATACATTGAAGACGATTGACTGATTGAGCAATGAGGATTATGAAAAAACCTAGGTCGTAATTGTCATTCTCTCCAAGCTCCTTTAGTAAGGAGTTATTGATTGTTTTTAAAAATTATTTCATGTAATGTTATAGAGTGATGGATAGCTCAAGTGGTTAGAGCTTCCCTCCCGATTCTTGGAGATCTTGGGATATATTAACTTGTCAAGTATATGGTGATAGAAATTACTAATTAAAAGTTGAGAAAATTTTATTAGAGTACACCTTTTACATATTGATTATTTCTATTTTTTATTGACTGGTACTCCGTATCTTGTTTGGATTCCAATCATTAATCATTGCTTTTAGCTTTTGATTATCTTGTGCAAAGCACGTATGAGTACCATTGTTAAAAGGCACGTTTTTCACCTTTTCTTCTTTCCAATTACCATTTCCATGATCGGCTGATCTCACCACCATTCTATTACCAGGCCACTCAATCACCATCCTAACATTATGCATAAAATCAAATTTGATTTTTAAGACTAAGTTTAATTTCAATTTCCTTATATAAACAATGAGTGAGGTGGAATCAAGGAAAAAGGAGAGGGGGTGTAGGTCTATATGTTAGGTCGAGTGAGGAGAAATAATAAGGAAGATTGCGAAAGAAGCAGTGTAGGACTCTAGGTAGTTAAGGGAGTAAAAGCAATAGAGGACAATGCAAGAGGGTTATGGTTGACGATGTAATGGTTCACTTTAAATTAGGAAGGAGGGCGAAGATTGAAGAGGGGGTCATGAGCAAAGAGATAAGAAATTTAAGTGGGTGGTGGCGGGAGTAGTGGTTGCGACTTGTGGTTAAATGGTGGATCCGAGGGTTTGGTATGGTGGTAATCAAAAGTTAATTTAACTGGAAATATAAAAAGTT
Source organism: Chenopodium album (assembly GCF_948465745.1). Lineage (NCBI taxonomy): Eukaryota > Viridiplantae > Streptophyta > Magnoliopsida > Caryophyllales > Amaranthaceae > Chenopodium > Chenopodium album. Next base: position 71,765,909 of record NC_137840.1, read on the forward strand.
ATTTGGAATTAGGATTTTAATTTGGATTGGAGAATTGTCATGAAGTATATTAATCAAGAATATAAAAACTTGTTACTATGTAGATGTTTAGACTTTTACACTACAAGAAAAATCTCTTTTCATAACGATTATTTCGTAGCGATTGTATATTCGCTACAATATGCAAATGTGTTTGTGAAATAACTAAGGATATCGTATCATTTTTACAATCGCCATGGTTTTCCCATATAAAATCGATACAGAAAACATAATAATACATATCCACAATTTTTTTACACATTTATATAATTTTGAGAAATCGTATCATTTACAATCGCCACTTAATCCTAAAAATTGATACGAAAAGCCTTTTCAACACTAAATATATAAAAATTGTTTGACAAATAATACATAAAATATGTCATAGCTTATTGGTGAAACATTTAATATATGAGTTTGAGGTTGCATGTTCGAATCTTGTAAAGATCATACGCATGTTTTTTTTGTAAAGAAAATGAGTTAAACATTTATAGCGATTGTAATCGCTACAATAATCACCACGATTGGATGGAGTTTTTCGTATCGATTATTAAGGCCAACCCCAGCGATATTGAAAACCATTATTAAAGGCTAAGGCAACGGGGGATATTGTATCGAATGACCATTCGTTGGGAAAACTTTTTGTTGCAATTACAATTGATACTAAAGGTTAAAATAATCGCTACGAAAAGGTTATTTTCTTGTAGTGTTAATCCAAAGCAATTAGCATTTACACATATTGATTATTGAGTAATAAAGATGACAACTTCCTTTTTCTTCCTTTTCATGTGAGATTGACAAATATTTTCACATAATAAAACTCCATTATTGAAGACTATATAATTAAGACAAGAATATTATATTATAATAGAAACATTAAATAAAGTCCCTAAATAAAAAAGAAATATAAATAAAGACCACAAATAATACTCCCTCCGTCCCAAAAAGAACGACCCATTTGGCCAAAACTTTGTCGGGCGTCCCCCAGTTGCTCTTCTTGAGAAACAAGAAGTGTTTCTCTAGTGGCAGTTGTGTAATATTTGTGCTTTGGGAATTGTAAACAAATATTATTCTCTGTTGGCTGTAATAAACACTGAAGTTGCTGATGTGGGCATTGGGAAGACGGATTTAACTCGTAGCAAAAACTTTCGTCAGTTCTGTTTTTCCAACAACACCACGATCGGCAGCCTAACAATACAATTATGCTATTCTTCTTCTTCCTCCGTTTCTCAAATCAAGCTCCATTAATGGAGCTCGAACTTTCATCTTCACCCATCCCCCACCACACCGCCATTTTCGATGGCAAAGCCGCCGAATTAAACGAAAAACCTAATATAAAGGGGAGAAAAAAAAAAGGCAAGATCAACCCTGAAGGGTAAGGGTGTCATCTTCCTCCATTGAAGTAGCCTTTGAGCTTTTGAAACTCCATTGAAGAGAAGGATGAAAGTTGAGAGAAGGGGGTAACTACGGGAACAGTGACATAACGTTTTCAAGGATATTGGTTTCTTCCGTCAAATTATTGAGTTAACACCTGTCTATTCTAGAGTTTGCAAATAGTCGGTCATACCTTACCTGCTCATGGGAAATTCCCAATTCACCCTCATGAGAAACACTTCTTGTTTCTCAAGAAGAGCAACTTGGGTTTTCCCAACTTTGTCCCAAAAAGAATGACCCATTTGCATTAAAACACCACCAATTTGCAACAATATTTGTGCAAAATTAGCTTCCCCATATAAAAATTTGATTTTCCATGTTATTTTATTACTTTCTCTCTCTATTTTTTTACAAACCCCATGTAAATCTTTCCAATATACTTTTACTTCTTTTTACTTAACTTCCTTAATACCCGCGTAATCAACCCAAATGGGTCGTTCTTTTTGGGACGGAGGGAGTACTTATTAACCTACCAATTCAAGTAACTGCCTTATTTTTGTCATTTATATACCTTTTTTTATTCCATAATACTCTAATCCGTTGATATATTTACGTATATACTCACAACTCATCAACACAATGCCGTTGCAAATCCAAATTAAATTCAAATTCATTCCATATGGAATAGATAAAATATCTTACATTCTAGCAATGCAATTTTATTCCCCTTTTTTCATGCAAGAATTTAAACCCTAATTAATAGGACCATTTAAGATTTAATGGCTGAACTACCTTTTTTTGTTGCTGATGTTTGTCACATTATACTACACATAAAAATGGTGCCGTTGTGAATCTTGTGATGCCTAATGTCATACATTCCGAATTATTTGTTATTTTTACATGGCGCAACTAATTAATCACTTCAAATCAGTTAAACATTTATATTTCTAGTTCTTAATTAAGATAATTTTTTTTATATATAATTAAAACTTCTAAAATCCCTTATGGTTGGGGATTATATAAGACGAGATCGATGTGATACATATACATACAACTGTGGTACATACATATTTTTAAAACTTCTACCACTATATTATACTTACTTTTCTTTAATTAAACATCTAAACCTCCTAGTGTTTTTATAGTGAAATAATGATGAATCCTTGATTATAGCCTTATATTTTTCGACGGTGAGAGTACTAGAGTAAAATATAAAAATATCATGACAACCTGTGTATCACCGTAGAGGTATGATCGAGTTTTTAGAGTGTGTACGCTTTAAATATTTAATCCTTTGCAACTAGGTTAATGATTTTATATTATTTCTAAAAAGCATACACGTACTTCGAAAAAAATAACTTTTTGCATATACGTGTGGGCTTATCTTTCACAACATTCATCATATTATAATTAGTCGGTCAGTTTAGGGTCAGGTCATCATCATCACATACCTCATAACATGTCCTAGTAATATCATTGCTTCCAAATTCCATACTCCCATCAAATATCAAATTGTACAAAAGTCAATTAAGAGGGTTGTATGAGTCTAGTCACAAGTACATGGGTTGTTGAGAAGAATTAATTGGCCTGAAAATAGAATTTGTTTAATTATCTGAATTTAGGTAAAAAAACTCCACCTTAGCAGGTTGCAATTCCTAGCTAGTTCATCAAAACCATGCACATATTTGGTGTTGCCCATTGAATGTGCTGAAGATGACGGGTAAGTGAATCCGTGTACCTCTACCCAATGAATAACCGACACGTCGAAATTCTAACAGTTGAGTACGTTTTAACTTTTAAACATATATTGTGTATGATTATTATTACACATATAGTTTAATAAGTTTTGTTTATATATATATATATGTTGTCTAACTGTGCATAAATATAGACGCAATTTGTGGTATTTGAGGACGGGTTTGTTGTGCTATTTTGTTACAAAAAAAGTTGTAAGCTAAGCGAAAGAATGGCGTCTACTCCTGGTATTCTAACACATTGGCCATGGGAGCCTCTTGGAAACTTTAAGGTTCTTCTATCCTTCTCTCTTAGCTTCTCTTTCGCCATTTTTCGATCTATGATATGATGCATGGATCTTTAGCTTGCTTTGTATGTTAGTTATAATATAAGTGCGTTGCTATGGTATGTAGTTCATGTATAGTAAGCATATATGTTTGGTGTAAAAGAAAGTACGCGTTCCTTTTTAGCTAGCTAGCTAGGGCTCTTGACTACGATCTGCCTCGAGTCCTCGACTGACCCTTTCTCATTTGATAGTTCGATCAACTTTAAATCTTCTGTTGTTAGGGACTAGGGTTAGTGCTAAATACTCACCTAATTGAGCCTTAATTAGTTTGATAGTACTATTGTATTGCATGGATTTGCATGAGTATCAATAATACGTCTTTTGATCTTTGAATAATACTTTTTTGTAAAATTTTGTTGGATAATTTACCACCTTAGCTTGTTTGTTGTAATTAAGGTGGTGAAGCCGTGAAGTAGATCAATAAAAATGGCCATCTCTTTTGTGCGTGTTTTTTTATTTTTTTTATTTATTATTATTATTATTATTTTTAATTAAAAAAAAAAAAAAAAGATCATTTTTTTCGTTGGAATTTATTCATCGTATGCATGTGATAATTTTATTTTCAAATTAAAAGTTGATAAGTTAGAAACTAATTAATATTAGATGTATAAGTAGTAATTGTTGTGGAGTAATTGTTGTACATGAAGCTAAAATCAACCTACTCTTGGATTTAGGATTTCTTCTATCTCATCACAATTTTAGCTTGATTTTTTTTAATTACTTGATTAAAATAATTTATGCAAAGTTCAATTTTTCCATGTAATTTGGCTTAGAGAAACTCCAAAACTGTCAACCTCAGGCGCAGCATGATCGATTTATCGATGATCATTACAATTTTATGCCTTCTTACTTTGATAAAAGCTGTAATAATCCTTGCTTAGTTGCTTAATTACATTATTAATTAGGTCACTCCATATTATATACTGAGTAATATGTACTGTGAAGGAAATAACTAACAATGGACATGTAATTGTACAAATATGAAATGGACGTGATTTTCTTCTATATTAACCTTTGTATTAGTTCCCATCACATGAAATGGAGTAATGGACATATAATTATCGATAATTAAATCAGAAATTCAACCCATTTCTCTCTTCACTACGTTCTTATTCATTTGATTTACTCTTATCAACTCACAAATTAATCTAATTAATTTAGCTTCCTTAAGCAAAATAAGATAGGTTTTTTTTTTAGGAATTTATTTTTAAAAATAAAGATCGATTTGCAGTTTTGATTGGTCGAAAGGAAGGGTGTTGTACCACATAGCTTGTACAATTGTTGTAGGTGATTTTTTATTTGCGTAAATGAGGATTAATATTGGCCCTTTAATATTTTCAGAGCCAACGAACAGTTACAGTGCATGTGCATAGTATGACCAATACAACATGAATAACAAGCCTAATTAATAAAGGAAATTAATTACTAGTTCTAAAAATGGAAATGTTAGCATAGTCTAACTTAGGTCATCTGCATATGCTGCAGGACTAAATTCGGATGTATTAATTCCCATTAAAGATGTTTCAAACTGACTCGTACTTTCTATAAATACACAATTATACTCCGTACTTCATATACTAATAAAAAAATGAAAAATAAAAGAAATTAGATCGAGTGGTATATGAGTAGTCAAGTATTGGCAATTTGGCATAATTGATTTCTTCACAACCAATAATTCAACTTGGTAAACTAGTAATAATAGATCATATATAGGTCAAGTTATTATACTATTTTGGTGAATACAGTTGCTAGTAATTTTTAAACACCGAAATTTCTATTTTTTTTTTAAAAATACAAATTGCGTTAAAGGCACACCCACTCAATATTTTGATTGCTTATGTTGCATATCATGTGTAGAATAAATGCGTTTGTTGTTTCTTTATCAAAGTAACATGTTAACTACGTAATACATAAGTAGAAATAAAAAAAATCGCAAAAAATTACATGTGAGACATGTAAATTATTGATGTAACATATTAATATTAAATGTGACATGCAAAAAATTAAATTACCCGTGAGACATGTAAATTATTGATGTAACATGTTAATATTAATGTGACATGCAAAAAATTACTCGTGAGACATGTAAATTATTGATGTAACATGTTAATATTAATGTGACATAAATTTTCAGTTTTAGATTGTGTGTTACACTAATTAATAAGTTAATAACAACTAATTTGTTCATTTTTTTTTAATGTTGTTTGGGTGCAGTATGTTTTAGTAGCACCATTTGCAGTCCACAGCTTATACTTGTTTGCTGTTGGAGCTGAGGATTGGAATCTTACCTATCTATTGACATTCCCATTTATGCTATGGAGGATGATTCACAACCAACTATGGATCAGTTATTCTCGGTATCGAACCGCCAAAGGCAACAACCTCATTGTTGATAGGAGTATCGATTTTGAGCAAGTTGATCGGGAAAGAAATTGGTATATACACATCCTAACCCTTGTCAATTAATTTTGTCTTCGTGTCTAATTATTAGCTAGTATGCAACAAATATATTCTACTAGCACATTTTGAAGAAATTAAAATACTAGTAGCACATTTTGAAGAAATTAAAATACTAGCTAGTATTTTAATTTCTTCAAAATGTGCTAGTAGAATATGTAAGGGCTTGTTCGTTATGATTTTAAAATAACGTGGATATTCTATATATGTAGGGATGATCAGATACTGCTTATGGGTATCTTATTCTATGCCGTCCATTGGGGAGTAGACGTTGTAGCTAAGATCCCCTTCTGGAGAGCCGATGGATTGCTATTGACATTCCTGATTCACATTGGTCCTGTGGAGTTTCTCTACTACTGGTTCCATCGCGCTCTTCACCATCACTACCTCTACTCGCGTTACCACTCTCATCACCATTCTTCTATTGTGACCGAGCCAATAACTTGTAAGTCGTCACTACTTGGAGCATGTACTAGTACATATTTGTGACATTTTTTGTTTTTTTCATTTTTTGTGTTCATTGATGATTGTTGTGTGCAGCGGTGATTCATCCATTTGGTGAGCATATTGTATACTTCATTCTGTTTGCCATACCAATGGTAATAACTGCTCTAATTACTCGAACGGGCTCTATAGTTTCCGTGTCCATCTATGTCACATACATTGACTTGATGAACAACATGGGTCACTGTAATTTCGAGGTCATTCCTAAATGGGCGTTCACCGTATTTCCTCCACTCAAGTATCTCATGTACACTCCTTCGTAAGTCGATCTTCCTCGACTCTAATACTAATACTAATAATAATTATAAGAATTCAGTACGCCTTATACATTTTTCATTTTAGTTGTCACATTACTAGTTTAAATTGCACTATTAATGTGACAAGTTAACAATTATTTACGTGTCATATTTTTTTTTATCAACGGCCTCACTTTTTTTTTATTGATTGCATCATTTTGATCATAGTTTTTTCCTGTAATTACAGGTTTCATTCTCTGCATCACACTCAATTTAGGACAAATTACTCACTCTTCATGCCATTCTATGACTACATCTATGGAACTATGGACAAGTCGACGGATACTCTGTACGAAACTTCTCTTAAGAAGCCAGAGGATGTGCCAGAAGCTGTTCATCTTACTCATCTCACAACACCAGAATCAGTCTACCAACTTAGGCTAGGATTTGCTGGTCTTGCCTCGAACCCCCTAACATCCAAATGGTATCTATGGCTCATGTGGCCTGTTACATTATGGTCCATGATATCGACATGGATATATGATCGTACATTCATCATCGAAAGAAATACCTTTAAGAAGATCAAGGCACAATCATGGGTTGTACCTCGATACAGGATACATGTAAGTAGTTTTATGCATACATAAAAATAAATTGTTAGGCCTAACAAAGTTATCATTTTTTGTTAAATAAAGAAAAAAAGGCTGAAATTGGTTGCATTTGTTGGGATGTAGTATCGATTACAATGGCAGCGAGAGGCTATTAACAAGTTGATCGAAGAAGCCATACTCGAGGCAGAGGAAAAAGGGATCAAAGTAATGAGCTTAGGACTTTTGAATCAGGCAAGTTAACTTATGATGATTCTTTTATCTTCTGTTATGTTAAACCAATGTGTATACTTTTTCTGTATTATAAAAATATTCCTTTGTTGCAATTAATATTTAACGCAGGAAGTATATATACAGCTAAGTACTTGTCTTTTGATCACTGTTATTTCAGGGGGAGCATTTCAATAGAAACGGCGAAATCTACTTGGAAAGGCACCCTAAGCTCAAAGTGAAAGTGATAGATGGTAGTAGTTTAGCTGTCGCGGTTGTGCTTAATAGTATCCCAGTGGGAACTTCTCGAGTTCTGTTTAGAGGTCGCCTCTCAAAGGTTGCTTATTCAATTGTCTCCGCGCTTTGTCACAAGGGCATCCAGGTGACTACATACACTGATCTTACATGATAAATTCCAGTGCAAATCAGCAAATGTATCATATTATTGTATAACCTATGCTTTTCATTTCATACTCAGGTTACTACCATAAAAAAGACTGAATATGAAAAACTTAAAAAGTCTCTGACTACTGAAGATAGCAATAATCTAGCCCTTTCAGAAAAAGGCTACAATCAGAAGGTAGTTACTTTAGCTTATTCAGTAGCATATTAGATTGATATAGCGAAAACAACAACTTCTAAAGATAAATTAGCTAGCCAATTGACATGGTTAAAAGCTATTGTAATGGGCTTAAGGGGTTGAATTCTGTTTTTTCTTATTAAAGGACAAAGGGAGTAATTTTTCTGTTGAATGTAGGTATGGTTAGTAGAAGAAGATTTGACAGAAATCGAGCAGTCTAAGGCGTCGAAGGGAACTATAATAATTCCCTTCTCTCAATTCCCTCCCAAGAAAACAAGGAAAGACTGCTTCTATCTCAATACACCATCATTAGTTGCTCCTAAGTCTTTTGGAAACTTGCATGCTTGTGAGGTTTGTACAATATTTCCAAATCTCCTTTAATTGAATTTGACATATTAATTGAAGTCCATTTACTCAAATTTAATTAGTCCATATATATTTACTTGTGTAAGCAGAATTGGCTGCCAAGAAGGGTGATTAGCGCATGGCGTGTGGCCGGGATAGTACATGCCCTAGAAGGATGGAATGTACATGAATGTGGTGATAGGGTCTTCGACGTTGACAAAATATGGGAAGCTTCCCTTCAACATGGATTTCGCCCTTCCGGCTTGATCCCTGCTTAGTTGGTTTAGTTGTGATGAAATGCTACTAGTGTTTTATGCATATGAATTTTTATTAAGATGAACAAGCTCAGGAGGTCCATTTCCTATTTTCCTGTCTTTCAGAACTTGTCAAGGTTTGATATGTATTTATGTTGTGAGTTGTGATGAATTTTAATTAAGATCTTTGCTAGGGTAATTTAATTTCTCTATGGTTGATTGTAGTAAGTAGTAATTAAGACGGATTTATGTTCCATAGTTGTGTTGGTGATGTGTGTAATCAACTTGGAAAATCGTCTATTTGTAAGGCTCTATTTGGTTGGACGAAAAATGTGTTTTTTTTAGAGAATAAAATTATTTATGATTAATTTTTTGTTTTGTTTTGTTTGTTTTGACGTTGAATTTAGATGTACAAAACCAACGTTCCAATCTGATATTGGTATATCATGGAACACGTGTTTTATTTAGAATAGAATGCAATTCATGATTAATTGTTTTGAAATTTAGACAAAACAAAACGAAAAACATGGACATGGAGGGAAGGGTCAAGGGGATGGCCCAAATTATTGTGATAGAAAGATCAAATACGGAGTAGTAAGGATAGAGACAAAAAAAATGTTGTTTGTGGGTAAATTGAAGTATGTTTTAGTTGCAACAGGGGTAATTCACAGCATATACTTGTACATTGTAAAATCAGAGGAGAGAAGCCTCTTTTACCTTTACTTCTTCCCATTTATGCTATGGAGGATGCTTCACAATCAGATATGGATCAGTTTGTCGCGCTATGGATTAGTAGGTCTATGATCGATATTGAGAGATTAGTCATATTTTTTCGCGGCATTTAGAGACTAATGTTATTGTACATGGTACTAGCTTAGTCTGGTCACCTGATGATATCAATTGATTTTTAGACTTGTAAATGTTGTAATTGATCTTTCCAATTTCTGTTCTAATAACTTGCTACTATAGTCAATTTCCATCATTTAATTTGTTTATTTCATTGATTTATTTCAGCGATTATTCATCCATTTGCTAAACACATATCATATATGGTTCTCTTTTCCTTGCCATTGTTAGCATCATTATACACTCAAACTCAATCTATAGCTAATGTGACAATTTATATTACTTACGTCGACTTGATGAACAATATGGATCATTGCAACTTCGAGGTGAGTCCAAAATGGGTGTTTACTATATTTCCTCCACTCAATTAAGTATCTCATGTACACTCCGTCGTAAGTATTTCTCAACTCTATCGACTTGATGAACGTTACACCACGGGGCCTAAGACTTTCATAGAAATTCCGTAACTCTGTACTAATTTTGTTTGTTTGGTTCGTTACAGGTTTCATTCTCTGCATCACACCCAGTTTAGGACAAATTACTCACTTTTCATGCCATTCGACGACTACATCTATGGAACTACCTGAAGAAGCCGGAAGATGTTCGAATGTGGTAAACCCAACCCTGAATTCCAAATGGTAAACGTCATGGCTCATGTGGCATGTCACCTTGTGTTCCTTAGTCATGACATGGGTGTGTGGAAAAACTTTCGTTGTCGAAAGAAATACCTTTCAAGAACTCAAGCTAAGGCACAATCATGGATTGTTCTGCGCTACAAGAAACGTGTAAGTTATAGTATTACTTATTTGCAAAAGCAACAAGAGGCTATCGATAAGTTAATCGAAGGAGCCATAGTCGAGGCAGATAACAGAGGAGTCAAACTAGTGAGCCTTGGAGTCTTCAATCAGGCAAGTCTTGTTTCGATCACGACTTTCGTTTTAACCAATTCAATGTATCGATGAGGAGCCTTGGAGTCTTCATCTCGATCTTCAGGGCTGGGGGAGCAATTAAACAGGAGCGGCGAAATCTATTTGGAAAGGCTATCGATTTTTGATTTAATCATTTGAGTAAATCCATCCGTTAGCTACTATCTCTAACTAATTTAACTAACCTTTAATTTATTTGTATGTATCAGAATTGGTTGCCAAGAAGGGTGATGAGTGTATCGCGACTCGCGAGTAGCCGGAATAGTGCAGGCCTTGGAAGGGTGGAACTTCAACGAATGTGGTGATAAGACCTTCGACATAGACAAAGTTTGGGAAGCTTCCCTTCGACATGGATTTCGCCCATTCTTGATGACACTTTCCTAATAAATTAATTAAATAAATAAATTGTATTTTAATCATTTATGCATGCCTACTCATATTAGTTAATTATATTTAATTTGCTCTTATGTAAGTATGACGATCTCTACTTAGCTAGCTAGCTATGGGATCTAATTGTTGTTTAAAATCTATACATAAACTATAAATGAAGAAATAACAACAAATCTGTTGTATGCACATTGGGATCGGATACTCCGTAACTTATTGTCTACTTTTGTTTTAAGATTATTGAGTAGTGTACATTATTATGTATCATATCGATTGTATGCATCTTTCAATATTATATCAAGACAATACTGAATAAAACAAAGATATTGTTGAGCCCAGGAACAACCTACATGTGAGCATTCTCTTGTCCCACACTAAAACACTAAAGGGAGAGTGTAGTGGTAATGGAATCCCACATTGAAAGAATTCAAGAGTTACCACCACAATATAAGGCTAAGGGGCTACTTCCCTCATTGCCATATACTTCGTAGTTTTTAGGTGGAGCCTCCTTGGTCTTGTAAAGTGGTGGATTTGCACTTTTCTACGACAGGGTGTGGCCCAAGGATTCTTATCAGACTTCACCTGGTCTATCATGGGTTTTTTTTTTCGATCTATATTTTGTGGGCTAGACTCTTGAAAACCGACTTTGATACATACATCAAAGTGGTATAGTTTCTATGTTATGTACGTATAAAGTAGACATGTAGTTATATATAGATACAAGTATTAGACAACAATATATATAGTACTAGTATCTAGTCCGTATCTATTAACCCATAGATATTTAAAAGGGGCTGAACCGGCCCCTTGACAGGCCAGCAAAAGTCTGTCATTAGGCTTAGAGGTATAGTACTAGTACACCCCACTTTGAATTGAAGAGACGAAATGTGTCCCTAACAATTCATTTTCGTGGGGTTTATGATAGTAAATCTTCAACTTGAAGAATATAGCGACGTAGTCCTCAAAGTATGTGTGTCTAATTTGCAACATGCATGTTTGATTAGCTCATAATGTCCTCGCTAATTCGGGAAACAGAAATTATTACTGGATTTGGAAATTCGATATTTTCCTCCTCTCTTTCCCTAAACAATACTTTTTTTTTTTGTTCATGCCATCTTCTACCAAAGGCGCATTATTTGTTTTAACCCTAAATAATTGCCTACTTAATTACAATTTAAGGCAATATGGTATTATAGGTTGGTTAAACAATGGTTCGATTGACTTAAAATCAATATTTGATATTTATATCATTGCGACCCCATGACAATCCAAACATAATTGTACTTACACCTAAAATCTTGGCTCAACCCCTTTTTAATAAAAGACACTTAAAGGACTATAACCAAATTCCAAAAATCATCATATCATTGAAGATGACAATCTCGTAGTTATCAACACAGTAAAAGGTCTTGAACCCCCAACAAAAATTAAAACTTGTCATTATCAATAGATCAATAGAGGCAATTAAATTTAGAAGACCTTATCCATCGTCTTCTATGTACATATATAGATCATGTAATAGCCAACTACTCGTGACTCGTCGATTATTTATTTATAGTGATCAAATGCATCGGGTAATTCATTCAAGAGAAGGGCCTCCTCATGTAAATATTTTTTTCTTATCTATCATTTAAGGGGTTATAGATATTAATACATGTACAAGTGCAACATAAAGTCTAAGAAAATGGCCGGTGAGCATTAGGTCCCAATCAAATAGTTACCTTTTATGAATTTATGTCACTATTTATTCTAATTATTATTGCCTTTTATATGTATCACCTAATTATCTACGTGGGGTTACATGCATGGCCAGCTATGAAGACAATAAATTATCATGCAGTACTACGTACTAATCAATAACTTTAATGTATGGCTATTTACTTAATGCAAACAAAAAATATACACTTTCGGTTAAAACTTTATTTGCTTATGTACTCCGTAGTAAATAAACATTTACCAACATATATCAGAGATCTAAATGTACGTAATTTGTTAGTCGAGCCAAAAATTTAGACTTAGCTTTGGCTCATTAAGTCATTTAATCATCGATAAGACAAGCTAAAATATATACTTCGTATATATGTTTGTAATTTGTTTCATACTCGTTCAAAAATAAAAAGCTCAAACTTCAATTCCATTCTTCAGTCTTCATTATGATTTTTTGCTACTATCACTAGCATGACGGTATTGTATGTACATTACATTGTACATGCTTGATCTGAACTCGATCTAACCCAAACTTGAGTTATATATTGAATGAAATCATTGATTACGGAAGTACTACAAATATCTAACAAGCTCATCTCTTAACAAAAATTTTTAGGTACGGCCAAATATAGGTGATAATAATCTGAATCATATTATACATATGCTCTGCTAGTTTCATGTACATGTCTAAATAACCCAATTAAGAGTCAATTAGCTGTTTGTTTACAGTTTGTGCTTTATTTCAAGTATAATAACATGTAGTAATTTCTTAATTTGTGGTAGTTATAACAAATAAATATCGTACAAGTAGACATATACATGATATACAAGTGTACAATACCTAGTGCCTACCACTATGCTGTGGTCCAAAATACACGTGGATAGCAATTACAGCATCATGTATTAATATTTTACCTGTTTTTATTAAATTTTTGCTTCGAAGATATCCTTATTATCATTTATTTTCGATCATTAAAGTTATAATTATACTCAATTACTATCGATACAACAAATATCGGTTCTAGATATCAAATCTAAGTATAATAGTTGGAAGGAATTGAGAGACTTTCCATGTGGGATATTTATATCTTTTTAAAGAAAAAGACAAAGGTTTGTTTAAGAGTTTAATTTGGTTGCGGATATAGGTCAACAAGGAAACAAAAGTGTTCCCTCCGTTTGTTTTTGTTTGAGATATTTATAACAAATCAAAACAATTATTATAATTAAAACATATTTTTGTGACATCTCATTAAATTTGTGTTTATAAATATGTAATTTTTTTGTAATATATAGTTTGAGATATTTGTATTATTATAATGTTGTATTGATAATCATGCAAAAAGCCAAAAAAAAATCAAATAGAATAGTATAACTAGAATATAGTGAAAGAGTCTTTCAAAAAAAAAAAAAAAAGGAATATAGTGAAAGAGGGTAACATGTGAAAAAGACTTACTTTAACAAACGAAATAACAATCGTTAAAACAAAAAAGAAAAGTAAGAGTAGTCCAAAAGTTCTTGCAATAAACCTAGAATCTAAGGTTCAAAATCGAATTGAAAATCGATTAGAATGAATGGATGATTGGAATCACAGCACATATAGTTTTATGTAGTGAGGATCGGACCCAAAAAAATTTCCAACAGTGTGCCTTTGGTTCAGGTTTGTCATTAGATATCTTGGGATTTTTTTATCAGTACTAAAGTATCTTTTAATGTGATATCATCCTATACTCAGCATAAAAGCCAATTATGTTATTAAAAAAAATGTAACATATTCAAGTTAAATATTTTACAAGGAAACTGAGTATAATAAATGCATAACTTAAAGGTGTTAAAACTTAACTAATACCTACTCGTTAAAAATTTTACAGTAGTCATTTGAAATATGACTACCATAATGTTTTCATGATTATAAAGTTTATAATTGATATATTTTTTTCTAGGTAATTAATTATTTTACTTAATTTTAGGTATAAAATAGAATTATCAACATTTTTTTGATTTTATGTAATTTTTATTTTTATTTTATAGTTTCTCGAAAAAAAAATTATTATATATTGGATTAAAATTTTCAATAAATATGTATGCATAATAGATATAATAAGACCAATTGTGACCATTTTATAAGGTGAAAAAAAATAAACCAATCATATTGTATACTATTAAAATAATATGGTAGTCATTTTCAAACGACTACTGTAAAATCATCCACCTACTCGTATTGTTTGATGAAACCGAGTCATTAGCCTAAATGGGAATTTTAATTTTGACTTCACTTGATTTTTACATATTTTTTCTTATATGAACTTATTAAACATTATTAAAACTTGTTTTAGCTGTAATGTGAACTTGGATATGTAACCCTCATAAAAACTTATCTTTTCGTGAATTAAATTCATTATAACTAAACCGACCTCATAACTACTTAAATAAATGAAAATAAGGCAAGCAATCAAATAGACTCTTACCGTCTTTCTAAAAAAAATAGAATATACTTTTACCGCCGAATTTTCTAATAATGAAATTATTTTGAAAGACGAAAAATATCAAAGCGGAATTTCTCATTTAGTACGGTACGATCAAAATTTTGCTCACCCTTACCTGCCCAATTTACTCACATCAAGACTAAAGGCCAATAACTTTGCCTATCTCTATATATAGCTAGTGCTCTTGTACGTGCTAGTATCATCTATACATCGTGCCTTATTATCATTATTTATAACGACTAATATTGTCGTCTAAAGTAATAAAGTGTGTATTTTATTGAGAGAAAAATAGTATGGCTTATACTCCTGGTTTTCTTACGCACTGGCCGTGGGAGCCTCTTGGCAACTTCAAGGTTTCTCTCTTTAACTAGTTTCGATCTCCCTCCATTATTCTAATTGTAAATTAAATACTTGATTAATTGCATTAATATGGCATATATATTTTGTATCACTTGTATATACTACCTCCGTTACAGGTTATGTGCAACGATTTGACATCAAGCAGAGAGGGAAAATGTCTAATCGTTGCACATAATCTGTAACGGATGTAGTACATGTCTATTGCTAGCTAGGGTTATCTTGCATGAATTTGCATGCTACTGTTGAAACAATAATAATGTCATTATGAAAAAATTATTTGTTGCTTGCTTGTATATATATATTGTTTATGTTTATGTTATCGAGTCTTGTATTGTCAATTTGTCGATGGAGGTAATCCCTAGAGAGAATTTTTGTTCTCTTCATTAACATAAAGTTGTACCTAATATGACATGTTTATCTTTGTGACGCAGAGAGTATATCTATTTAATTTGGGTGAAAATGACCCCTCTCCTAGTCTTAAGATTCATTTTTTTCTTGTGCATTAACAAATGATAAGTATCTTTTTGGAATGTAGTCTAATTTAACCTTAGCCAGATTAATTATGTTGTTGCTTAATTGGTTACTAACACATAATGTTGTTTTTTGTGTGATGAAGTATATATTAGTGGTACCGGGTGTGATTCACAGCATATACTTGTATGTAGTAAAATCAGAGAATAGAAGCCTTTTTTACCTTATCATCTTCCCATTTATGCTATGGAGGATGCTTCACAATCAGATATGGATCAGTTTGTCACGCTATCGAACAGCTAAAGGCAAGAACCTTATTATCGATAGGAGCCTCGACTTTGAACAAGTAGACAGGGAAAGAAATTGGTACGTAACATTAACAACCTTAATTAACTCGATCACCATGCTATTTATTCTTGAGTTTGCCTATGGCCGGGCTAGCTTAGTTCCATTCATCGAAATATTTCAAAAAATTGAAATTAATCTCTTATGGTACAAGAATGATATTTACTAAAAAAAACTTAGTAGGGTTAAATGGTTACGTTGCAACTATCCTAATCAGCTAGGCCACATACATTTCAATCAATTTCCGAAATTGAGTTCTTATAACATTAGATTAAATAAGATTAAACAAACAAAATAAAACGATTTGTACAAATTTAAGGTTGTAAATAGGCCAGTAGACAGTATTATATAACACTTTCCTACATTAATTAGCTAATCTTGAATGATGAAATCGTTCAATTTATCAGGGATGACCAAATTCTGCTAAATTGGATCATATTTTACGTAGTATTTTGGATTTGGGATGCGGTAAAGCAACCGCCTTTCTGGAGAATGGATGGCCTAATTCAAATGTTCTTACTTCATACTGGTCCTGTGGAATTCCTCTACTACTGGCTACACCGAGCATTGCACCATCACTTCCTCTACTCGCGCTACCACTCCCATCACCATTCCTCCGTAGTGACTGAGCCCATTACATGTAAGTTCGTTACATATGCAAATATACTATGACTCAAATAATAATTATCATGCTAAATATAATGTGCCATTTCTCTATTGATGTTATATATGTATGTTGCATCTATATATATATGATACCTTTTAATTTCGATTTTATTTTATTTGTTTTTGCAGCGGTCATTCATCCCTTTGCTGAGCACGTAGCATACTTCACTCTTTTTTCCATACCATTGCTAACGGCATCATTCACTCGAACTCACTCGATGGTTGCCGCGGGTGTCTATATAACTTACATCGATGTCATGAACAACTTGGGTCATTGCAACTTCGAGATCATTCCTAAATCGGTGTTTACCATATTTCCTCCTCTCAAATATCTCATGTACACTCCCTCGTAAGTACGGTGTATATCTCAACTCTATCGATATAGCTTCTCGATGAGTAGTCTATCTAATCTTAAACATTGCTTAATTTCACTTAAATCTTCATTTCGAGACCTAATTTTATGATGCTTATTGCAATAGGTATCACTCTTTGCATCACACCCATTTCAAGACGAATTACTCTCTTTTTATGCCATTTTATGACTACCTCTACGGAACAATGGACGAGTCCACGGATTCTGTTTACGAAACGTCTCTAAATAAGCCGGAAGATGTTCCTAATGTTGTCCACCTTACACACCTAACAACACTGCAGTCAGTTTACCAATTAGGGCTAGGATTTGCCTCCGTTGCATCAAGGCCTCTTAACTCAAATTGGTACTTGTGGCTCATGTGGCCTGTCACATTGTGGTCCTTATTCGTCACATGGGTCCATGGCCGGACATTTATCGTTGAAAGAAACACCTTCCAAGACCTTAAGTCACAGTCCTGGGCTGTACCGCGGTACAAAAAACAAGTAAGTTGTTAGGAACAGAAAAATTTCTCTGTTCACCTCAACCATCAGCTTAAGCTTTTGGTTGAGCTGATCCTTTAACAATTTATTTTTATTTTTATTTTTATTTTTTATGTTTTATTTTTTATTTTTTAACTAACATATTTAGTGTATGTATTAGTATCAATTACAATGGCAACGAGAAGCAATAAACAATTTGATCGAAGAAGCCATACTAGAAGCCGATAATAAGGGAATCAAAGTAGTGAGCCTTGGACTCTTAAACCAGGTAAGTCATGATTATTATCTAAAACATTAAATCAATTTGATCTTTGAGATCGAGCTAGTTTTAACTTCCCCATTTCTTCAGGGAGAGTTCTTAAATAATAACGGAGAACTATACTTGGAAAGGCACCCTAAGCTTAAAGTGAAAGTGGTAGACGGTAGTAGCTTAGCTGTCGCGGTTGTGCTTAATAGCATACCTAAGGGAACTTCCAAGGTTCTCTTTAGAGGTAGCCTCTCTAAGGTTGCTTATTACATTGTATCCGCGCTATGTGACAAGGGCATCCAGGTAATTTTCCGATCATACCGGCTTGTTTAGGATCTTCATAGCTTTATTTCTTCAATTCTTACATGTTATATTCAGGTAGCCACCATAAGGAAGGATGAACATGAGAAGCTTAAGGCGAAATTTGAGCTACTAAATGAAGATAGCACCAATTTGATCTTTTCATCATCAAAGAGTTGCAATAATTATAAGGTAGATTTTGGCTCTTAGATTTTATTTTATACTTCGTATATACTTTGTAAATCTGTCACATATCAATATTGCAAATTTACTATATGAAGAGTTTTATGCTTTCCAAAACAAAACTATAACCATTATTGACATCATCATAATTAATAATTAAAGAGGATTCCAAAAAATGTCTCACGTTGTTGGTTTTCCTAGAGTATAAATCATAAGATGATAAAAAAAATATATATGTTTATGAATATTAGAAATCCAAATGTTAAAAATTTATGAATTGTAGAAAGAATTAATTTGCTAAAAGCTATCACTAGACAGATCATGGAGTTGAGGGATGGTTTGTTCCTACAATCCTACATCTCCCTCAGGAGTGACCTGGGTTCGATCCTCACCCCACCCGTCATGTGATAGGAGGGCAACTAACCCTCATAAGATGGGGTTAGCTAAGTATTAGTTTTAATAGTCTTTTATTAGAAAAGACAGTTAGATCGAGGACCAACTCAACGAAAAACATAAGCTAATGGTTGAAGTTTAAAAATATGTAACTGACTTAAATTAGGCCAAAAATATATTGAAAATTAAAGAAAATTACATACTCGTATATGTTTTGTATTTTGTAACTTTGTACTCATTTATTCTTCTTGTAGTTTCTTTCCCTTATGATCTACCCTTGCCGGTTTAATGACATGTCCATTATAAACCCGCAATTAACCAGCAACCGACTTAGATCCGACCCATTTTGACCCTTTTAAAAATGACCCTCTTACAACCCGACCTACTAATAACACCGACACTAACTCAACCCTTTCAAAAACCAGGTCCATCCGATCCAGCTTAGCCTATTACATCATAAGATTAATTAGTTGTGAATTCTTGTGATATATTGACATGACCAAACATTCATAACTGACGTTAACTTGACAACACCCTTAATTGTGAAAGAGTAATTCTAATTGGAAGAATGTATTAATTGCACCTTTTTTATACAGGTATGGTTAGTTGGAGAAGATTTGACGAAAAATGAGCAATCTATTGCATCGAAAGGAACATTATTTATTCCTTTCTCGCAATTTCCACCCAACAAAACTAGGAAGGATTGTTTCTATTTGACCGCACCAGCTATGTTGGCTCCCAAATCTTTTGGTAACTTGCATTCTTGTGAGGTTCGTTGCACAAAACACAAATTCTATTGCGATTATTTATTTAATCATTTAAGTACATCCATTTGTTATTATGTACAAGTATACTTTTTCTAGAGGTAGTCACAGTAATCAATTTGATAAACAAAATTTGTTTATCAAATGGTAAAATAGTAAATAAAACAACATTTAAGTCCAGTCATCATAGCATTTTCGTAGATATATTAACAATAGAGGGATCCATATTTAATACGAAATGGTTGATTTATTTACAAGTTTATTACCATTTGATGTTAAATTGATTAACTGGTATTTTCTGCTTTTTCTAACCAAAATAAACCTTTTCTTTTTTTGGTACATCAGAATTGGTTGCCAAGAAGGGTGATGAGTGCGTCGCGAATAGCCGGAATAGTACATGCTTTAGAAGGGTGGAACACTAGCGAATGTGGTGATAAAATTTTTGACCTAGACAAAGTTTGGGAAGCATCGCTTCGACATGGATTTCGACCTTTCCTTAGTCGTAATTAAGTTAGTTAAGCTCGTACAACGTTAAACGGTTCTTCCATTCGTTTTTGTTGCAACGTTTTTTTTTGTTTTTTTTTTTGGAAAGTTTTAAAATACTACGACAATATGTATTTGCAACATTACTAGTGCATTCCTCAAGTTACAATTAAACGTGAATAGAGGATACTAAACAATAGACTTTATGGCAGGCCATTTGCCTAGCTATAAGATATGTTTCTCATTTTTCTTTGAATCCAATGTTCGTGGCATACTATCAAATAATTTGTAAAATGTTGGTTATACACGAATTATATTACTTTGCTTTTATTATTAACATATCTAGTCAAAAAGAAGAAAGGAAAAAAAAAACCCTAGACATCTCTTCTCTATCTAATTTTTCTCTCTAGGGTTCCCCCCAAAAAAAAAAAAAAAAAAAAAAAAAAAAAAAAAAGTGTTTCATAGGCCTAAATTTTGGATATTTCCGACCCTTTTCCTTGAGAGTGTTTATATTTTTGTTATCAAATTTATTTAATCTACACTCTTAACTCTTTGAACGTAGTAAGTACCCGACCCCTATAGTGGGTTTGAGTGTAGTAAGTGCCCCTATAGTGGATTTTATTCCAGTTTTGTTTTTGTTTTTTTTTTAGTTTAATATAGTACAAGTTGTTTCATGGTAAAGATTTATGCAGGATTGAAAAAGAGGTTAATCCTTCATTTACAATCCGATGAATCAGAAGAAAAAAATTCTTTACGTCTACATCAAATCAATAGATCCCCTCTTCGAAGAAGGTTGTAAATCAAAGGTTGTAAATCAAAGCGATATGAAAGAGCATATGAAGATTGTATGATTTGCAACAACGATCGTAGCTTTGCTGAAAGGATGTTTTTATTTTATTATATCGTCCTGTATTTAGTTGATATAAATCTCTTTGTAGATGTCGTATAAATTTTTAATTTATGAATCAATCTTTATTAACAAAATATATTAACATATCTATTCATGTGTAGTGTAATGGTAAATATATAAAGAAAATAGGGAATAATAAGAGACCCTTCTCACGAGGGGAACTCCTAATACTTAAATAATACTAGTAATCAATGTATATTTGCATGCCATGATTATTCATTTTAAACTCCACAACTTTATCTATTAGGCCTTGTTTAATTAGTTCACCTTATTTTTACTTATTTCAGAAAAAATAAGTTCATATCAGAAAAAATAAGTTCAGATCAGATCTTCGTTTTATGTGCAGTTTTTTATCGCTAAATTTCTTTAGTTTCGTAATGAATTTTTTTTTTTTAATGAAAATCACTTATTAATAAAATACACATTACTACGAATCTAACAAGACTCCACTTGATACATTTTTTCCGTATAGATTATCGTATATTTAAGGTTAAAGTTTGGTCAAATTTGACATTCAAATCAGACCAGATTAGATCAAACCAGACCAGATTAAATCAGATCAGATCAGTTCAGTTAAACAAAAATAAGGTGAATCAAATAAGCCCTTAATATGATGTTATTTTAAAACAGTCATTGAAAATTTTATTTTATACAAAAAAAATTAAAAAAAAAAATATGCATCACACATGATTAATTTAGTGCTTCATAGAAATAATCTCCATCAATTGATTCTTAAATTGGACTATTCCCACACTTTCATCCCCCCTAACTTAGCCCACAAACGCAAATCTAGACTTCATGAATCATGACTTGAGTAGTTGGGTGTTATGCTACATTGCCAACATTGGTGTACCCTAGCTATATCTGATAGTTTAACAATGTACTGTATCAAAGTAGGCCATAGCCCGGCCCGCAGGCTAATAGAAAATTGGGTGTCTTACGCAAATACTTGGCTGAGGTCGCGCTCAGTCATTAATCAATAATTCAATAATTATACTTCCTCCGTTCTTTTATTATTGCACCACTTGCCTTTTAAGAAAGTTTCACAAATATTGCACCATTTCCTCTTTAGGAAAAAAATTATTTGTGTTCACACTACAAATACTCAACATACCCTTGCTTTTTCAATCTTACTTTTTAGTCTATCAATATGTCACATGGGCAATTTTGTATTTTTACAACCCCTATGGTGCAATAATAAAAAAACGGAGGAAGTATAATAAAAGACACACCAGCAATGACACGTGTCATCTCCTGGTGTGTCCTTATTATTTATTTTTTTTTAAAACAAATTATATTTAAGTAACAAATCTTTACATATATATTATAATAACTACTTATAGAGTATAATAGAAGATTTGATGTATGATGTATCCTTCCAAAAAAACGTAATAACAAAATATAAACTTAAGCAAAAAAAAAAAAAAAAAAAAAAAAAAAAAAAAAAAAAAAAAAAAAAACTTAACATAATTTGTGAAATTTGAAGGTTTTTTTTGGGAAAATATATAATCTTAACATAATTTGTGAAATATGAAGCTTTTTGTATTTTGGAAGGTATATATTAATTATGTATTATGTTTATTAGAAGATCATTTTTTTTTGTTTGAGGAAACAACAAGATCATGTATATATTTTTTTTTCTTGAATTTATTTATTTTAAAAATTATGTAATAGAAGCTACAAATTTTTACAATGAAATGCAAATATCAAATCAACAAATGATATTTTTGTTATTTTCTTGGATAATTTATGATCTAAATTTTAATAAATTTATAATCTATAATTAACTATGGACACTTCAATAATACTGCCAAGTTCGACACATGTTGATTATTCTTAGTGTTTTATTTTATTTTATTTATTCAGCATTCAATTGATATGATAAAAAAAAATAACATATTAAAATTACAATGTTATTTTGAATAATAGAAATTACCGTGCATGGCACGGGATCTAACCTAGTTGTTGGTTGAGTTCGCGCCCAACAAATGAAAATCTATTATAAAATTAAATAAATATTTACTAGAAAAAAAATAAACATTTATTTTTAAACATTGCATTATATAAAAATGAACATTTATAATATAAGAGTAAAATAAAAAGACTATGAAACTGAAAAAAATTGTACATTTAATATTATATAACTGAAATTTCAGTTGTAAATTAAAATAAACCTATGATGTTATTGTTTATTCATCAACATTTTTTAAAGTTTCAATTAAATACTTTGATTTGTTCAATTCTCTTGAATGGATATCATGCAATTGAGCTATATGATTTAATACCAATTAAATAAATCAACAATATGTGTTTTAATTATGAACAAAATACTTATGTCTAACATTATTAATGCTAATGTTCATTGAACATCCTTTATTATAAAAATGAACATTTTATACAACTGAACAAATTAAACACAAAAATTTGTATTTTGTATTAATTAAAAAATAAATTGAACATTTATTTTTTAATAAGAAAGAACATCATATCATACAACATGAAAATGAACATTCGATTATTGAAAAATACAAAATTACTGTAAAATAGGTTCAGATATAAAATGTTCATTTTTATTACACTAAATGTTCAATTTTGGCGGCGACCTCAGTCCTCAGCTAGTGTTGGCTGAGGTTGTAATACCCCATATTTTTATGTATTTTTATAAAGTATTTAAGTATTAATAAAATGTATTGTCAAGGGCTCAAGTATTTTAATTAAATATTCTAAAGGGTTAAAGTATTTTAAATATAAAGTTTTATAAAAGTAAAATATGTTTTGGGCCAAACATTTATTAATTATTGGGCAATGTAAATTATTCCTACATACTCTTATTGGAATAACCCATTCTAAAACCTATAACTTAAGCCCTATCCCATAACTCAAGCCCACATTTTTATAAGCCCAAATTTAACCCTACACTCTCTACTCTATAAATACCCCATGAATCCCCAAAAATTTCCCACACAAAAAGGTTAGTCTTATTTTCTCTCTCCTTTGTTTTATTAATTTGTGTAATTATAATTATTGATTTATGAGTTTTGATTTTATTGTTTGAAATTAATTTAATTAGTATCAAATTGTATTTTGATGATTGAATTTTATAATTTTCAGATTTTGTAAATTTTATAACCTAGGGTTTTTAATTATTGAAAATCATGATTTTAGGGTTTATATGAATAATTGATTTAGGGCTTTTATAGTAATGATGTTTTGAAATTTTGGTGATTATAACTACTTATTAGTTTAACTTAATTCCAGATTTATTTTGAACACGCAAATTCATGTTTTAATAATTAGATTTCCGTTCGTTAATATTAATCTCGTTTTAATCCCGATCAGGTTCTAAACTCCTCCGATTTTGATTAAAAAAAGTAGTGTGTTCGAGTGGAAACAACGTTTTAAGAAAGACTCACTACCTTTGGTAGTGAGCACTACCCTCTCGTGGCCAAATTCAGCCTCTGAATACGATTTTCGAGCAGTTTTTGATTTTTAACGAAGTTTTTTTTTATGCTTTAAATTTTATCTTTGAGTTTAAAAGGGGTAAGAGATAATTTAATGTTCCTATGGATAATTTAAGTATAAAGATGTATTTTGATGAAGTTTTAAAGGATTTTTGATTAGTTTAAAATGTTGGAATTTTATTTAAAGTAGTATAATTGTGATTTTTAATAAAAGGGTGTGATTATCCATTAAAATGGAGTTTAATTAGGGGTTTTGAAATAATTTTCAGATTATTATAAGTTATTTAAAGTGAGTTTAAGTTGCTGGAAATTGTGTATACAAGGGTAATTAATATAGTATTAATGTCCCTTTATGTAGGAGACTTGGTTCGGGAATTGTTGTAGTGTAATCGGCTACTTTAAGGGCTTATTTGAGGTACGTTCGCGTACTTAGCATATTTTGATGATGTAGAATCATGCTAGGTTTAATTTCAATCAATTACAAGTAGTATCATGCTAAGGTTTATGTATTGAGTTGTGAATTATTGGTGTTGGTGATTGAATTGTGAAGCATGAATTATTTGTGATGGTTTATGGATTGGAAAATTATATTTTGGCATGATTATATGGACTACATATTTATTTATGGCATGATAGAGAGCATGTTTAATTAAACTAATTGTTTAATTATGTTTGGAATATTGAAAAGGAATTTTATTATGGTTCATATAATTTTTATTGATGCTTTAAGCATGAGGAAGGAGCTATATAAGTGTCTATGTACACGAGGAATAAATTGTATGTTGGTGCCTTTGTGCACTTAAGGTGTTTTTAACACCGAAGGATAGGATTTTTGGCGCTTTATGCGTTTAAGGTGTCTTTGACACTGAGGTAGAATTAAAAAGGGTTCAACATTAAATATTATGTGGTCACTAAATATTCAAGAATTAAATTGGTATGTTTGTTGATTGAATAATTATTGATGATTGAATAGTTATGCTTTGAGAGTCATCACCAAGTCTAATAATATGTAAATAACGTAAAGTGAAAGAGATTACGCACCAAAACTCTTGGAACGTATATACCTTGAGTATGAACATATGGGGGGAGTTATGTGACTTTACATTTGATCATAACTTCTAACGGAGTACAGGACGCTGTATATTCCTTTTTATTATTATGCACTGGAATTCCGCCACCTATGTGTGGCACAGGTTTGTTGCTGGCACGGTTAGCTCCCGTGTCAGTTAACCCCAATTTATTGGGATAGGTATAATTGGAAACCCGTTCGATGCGTAATCAACGCTAAATGAATTATTTAGTGTCTAGTTAAAGTGTCTTGTTGATTGTTGTGTGTGCTTGTAAACAAGTGCAATGAGGTAAGTGTGTGTGATGATAGGAGAATGCATGTTAGTGTGTTTAATTACGCTTATGTACTCAGCTTTGCTGATTGTGTGTGTTGTTTGTGTCTGGCCATGTCTTTATCTTGGCCCTACGATGATCCATTTTAATGGAGAGTAGTGGGGGCAAGTAGAGATACACTTTTCAGGTATTGAAGCATGTTCATGACGGGGTATGAGTGAAGAGAGAATCATGCTAGCTTCCATTAGAATATGATGTGTTTTATGCATTAAATATTTTATTATATTACTTTATGGACTAACACAAAAGTTTGGTTGTTTCGGTTTTGAATAAGGGCCTTAAATGGTTCCAAGTTGTAGTGGATTTTATTTGACTTTGGTTTTGTTGATTTTCAACTTTACTTTCGTTGGTTTGGTTTTTAAATTGTGTTATTTAAATAGTTTTGGTTTTCAAGTCTTCCGCTGTGTATCTTTGATAGTTGCCTTAGTCGTTTTCACGGTGGCGGTAACGTATTAGATATTCCTAAAACGTATTTTTAAAAAGAGTAAAGTGTGTATTTAAAGGAAAGGAATTTCTAGGGTGTTACAGAGGTCGACCTCATCCATTAACTGTTGCCCGAGTCCAGTCAATTCTGACTGGTCCATTGTTATGAAAATTAATATTTAATATAACAAAAATAAACATTTTCTTGTTGTAGGATATTTATTCTTACGAAATTAAATGTTCATTTTCATGCTATCAGATGTTCATTATTATTTTAATATATATTAATGTTCAGAATTTTAACAACATATGTTCGTAATTATACTTTTTTACTTAATATCTTAAAGTATTCCTACTTTCCCATTTCCTAAAACAATAAGTCCAACAACACCCACACAATCCGTTAAATTAAATCTGAAAAAACCCTACCAATTTATTTGTCATCGTCCCTCCAATCTCACCACCATTTTCTCTCTCCAAATCTTCAAATTCATCCTAAAATGGCGACAGCACTACGAGCTACATCCTTCGCCATATCACGAGCAGTCACCTCCATAACTCCGTCAATGATGGGTGGAACTCGGTAGTTGTCGTCGTCGACGTGGTGGGGTCACGTGGATTCGGCACCTAAAGACCCTATTCTTGGTGCCACTAAAGTTTTCTTGGTCGAATCTTCTCCTAACAAAGTCAATGTTTATTTGATAAGAATAAACATTATACTGAATGAAAGTAAACATTTATTTTCTAAGACTGAACATCATATTTCATGAAAATGAACATATATTTATTGAGA
Source organism: Chenopodium album (assembly GCF_948465745.1). Lineage (NCBI taxonomy): Eukaryota > Viridiplantae > Streptophyta > Magnoliopsida > Caryophyllales > Amaranthaceae > Chenopodium > Chenopodium album. Next base: position 71,792,976 of record NC_137840.1, read on the forward strand.
AATACAAATTTATTATAAAATATGTTTAGTTATAAAATGTTCGTTTTTGTTATAGTAAATGTTCATTTCTGAACGAAGGACCATGAATATGTACCTGGTCTCGAGACCAGCCTTCATCAACTGGTACTGGACTACTTGAGAAGTTACTCAGTCAAGGGTTACTCGAGGGCTTACGTTAGAAGATTACTCGAAGAGTTATTTGATTAGGAGTAACTTGAGTAACCTCGGGCATACGGTGTAACCAGGCCAACCACTATTACTGTATTAGTGAAAATAACGAAAAGTTATAACATGACGTCACTAAGCCGATACCTCTCACATCTTTAGCCAGCCTAGCTCTGCAGATCGTCACTTGAGAGTAGATGGGGGGAGGTAAGAGAATCCCCCTACTCCCATGCATTTTGTAGTTAGTGGGGCTCGAACTCGTGACCTCAAAGTCACAAGGTGAGTTTCCCACTAACCCCACCAAGCTTTTGCTGGATAGATAAGATCATAACATAGATAGAGACCCTCTTTATTGTAGTGTACTTTATGGTATTGTATTGTACTCCGTATTGCACTGTTTATATGGTATATACGTAGTAAGTTTTACCGAGAACAACTTCTAAGCTTAGCTTTGCCATCCAATTTACAATTAACTGAGTAGTATAATAATGTAAGGCCATTAAACATCATGTCACATTGTTGGCTTGCTGGCTGCTCCCACCCGCCGAGTAGTGATAGACCACTACCAGGTATGGGCTCGTTGGGCCCATACCAGGGGCAGAAATGTAATTTCATGTAAAACTTACCCATGTTATAAAAATGCAGTCTCTCTCCTCCCAGTAACAATATATAAATTATGAATAACAGTATAAAAATCAAGAATAACAGTATACAAACCAATAATAACAGTATAGAAATTAATAATAACTGAGCACGTACCGACAAAAAACTACCGGCGTCAATTTCGACCGAACTCAGCGATTTCTAGCATAGAACTCACCGTTTTTAATGGCTAGAGCCATAAGTTTGTGTCTCTTGTTTTTGGGTTATGTTTTTTGGGTGGTTTCCGGTGATTTTTAATGGAGGTAGTTGCATGTTTTTGGATTTTGACCAAGGTAGTAGCCGGTGGGGTGGGTTTCTTGTTGTCGGAGGTGAAGGTGCGGTGGGCGGAGGTTTGGCCGGCAATGGGAGCTATCCATGGAGGTGGGGAAGAGAGTTTAAGGAAGGAAGAAGATGAAGAGGAAAGGGAAAAAAAAAGGAAAAAGAAAAAAAAATGTGGTATTGGATAGTATTACCCATACAATGGTAGTGGGTAATACTTACTCCCCACCCGCCCACCCCTCTGACCTTAGTAAATATGACTACTCCCTTCATCCTACAATATAGATTATGTTTTTTTTTTTCAATTTTTAGACACTAAAATATCTAAAATACCCATATTAATATTTCTCTTAGCTCATTCCATTATCCAATACGAAGTATATCCTTTAGTCACTTTTTTTAAAAAAAAAAAAAAAAAAAAAAAATTATCCATGTATTTATTAATGAGCTGTGCCCATTTAATTCCCCAGATAAATAAAAATTTGTTTATCGCGGGTATAATCGTCGTTTCAAGTATCAGTGGAGGGGTACATGCGTCTTTTTATATACAAGTTGAGGTGTACATATATAATTTTCTCATTAAACAGTAAATGCAAGTTGCAAACACTAATTGGACAGCTCACCAAAAGTACTGAATAAATAACTTCGCTTTTTAATATATTTACAGAAATGTCATCATATTAAAAAAAAATTGTTTATCTGGTCGATAAACTTGTATTTGCCGATTATTAATTGTACTCTCACTCACTCACTTTTCTTGTACTTTTTTTTAATGAATTTTTTGTATTTTCTCCTTCCATTTCACAATTTCCATGAAACTTCACAAACGTGAATTATATTATGGGACAGATATAGTAATATTCTGACAATCTCTTATTGCATAAGGGATGATTGAGTGACGATTCATGGTATGCTCGTATCTTAATTGGATCTCTAATACTAATGAATATCGATATGAGTATTTGTGGTTATTTGAGTGACATTTTTTTTTGGTGTTCTACCCGGTTCACCCTTTGGGCTAATCCGGATTTGGGGATCAGTTCTGGGTGGTTAGGTATCAGTCTCCTCCCGATTGTTGTTGCGGGGGATCGAACATGAGTCCTCCCTACCAAGTGTAGTCCCAATCACCACTACAACAACAACCAATTGGTTATTTGAGTGGCATTTTCTATGTCGTTAAACAAGCATATTCAAATTAGATTGAATAAATCATGATTCGCAAAATATCATTCAACGATAGGGAATATTTTCACTAAAACTATTAGTACCTCCATTACATATTTTTTTGCAACTTTGGAATATTTATATCTCACAAATAATATACGGAGTACCAAAGTTGCAAAAAATATAAAATAGATCAATTATCATTATGTATAACATCAAAACTTTTGCAAGCAACCCAATGATGTTATTTCTAACAATATTTAAATTAAATAGATTCTCTGTTTCATTTATTACTATGATGAATACTATCTGATTTAAACAAACAAATCACGTTCAAAAATTAGTCCAATTGAAACCTAGCCGTGAAAATGAATTGATTACTGCAACATGTATGTAGGGCAGGCCCATATGTTTAACAGTATAATCGTTTGAACATATATCTCTCATTGCCTTTCATAGTTTCACCCCTTTTCAAAGTTTGGTCCCCCTTTTCTTAAAAAAAAAAAAAACAAAAGAAAAAAATCGATGTATATATGTAGAGACCTGCTTGCAATTTTAAAAAAATATATAGCAGTTTTCAATCATTGGAGAGGAAAAAATTAAACTTACTTGCAAGTAGATGTAGCTCGAACAAATAGGGTTGCTTGAAAAAATATATCCACTCTCTAAATGACGCGTGACAGCTTAGTAATTATTTTTCTATTTCTTTTAAAAAATATTGACCATGCAAGCTACATAATATTGTAGCTACCTGTAGGTTTGGGCAACTTGTAGCATAAAATTGATGTTGTTTGAAAATCATGGCAAGCTACATTATCTTGTAGCCGAAGTTGCTCTAATTACGCTAAGATCATCACAATGTTCGTATAAAAAGAACTTGCTTGCAATTTATAAATAGTTGAATCTACATGTTCACTATTGTGGAGCTACAAAGGGTGTAGTTAAGGTCAAACCTTGTAGCTCTATATATCCACCCAATACACTTATATTGATTTATTGAATATTTTTTTATGTATTTTTATTATTATTATTATTATTATTATTATTATTATTACTCCACCTGATGCCCCAATTACAAAAATAAGTAGCTAACCACATTGTGGAGAGATTGTAACTTAGATGTTTTAGTGTAGCTAAGAAATAATGATGTGGTAGTTGCTATCTACAAACACATGTAGCTACACATGTAGCTAGCCACTGTGAATGCTCTAGCTAGTTCTTTGATTCACCTATCATGTTTAATTCTGCAATAAAAGGAAGATAAAAGATAGTAGTTATAACCACCCTAAAGCTCTTTTTAAAAAAATATTCTCACTTTTCTATTTAAGTTTGTTTGATAAAGTAAGTTTCTCGCTTTATAAGAAATATTTTGAATACACTCGGTAATAAAAAAGACAAAAATAAATTCGACCAACCTTAAAATTTTAGATTTTTTTATTTATTTATTTTTATTATTTTTTTTTTGACTACACAATAAATTTAGAATTGAATGGTATATTTCATCAAAATGGGCGATAAATAATGTTAATATCATGAAGTAGTTTATATCGTAATCGCAAGACCCCTCAAAAGTCACAAGTCTCACAACCCCCACATTCATGATGATCCCATGTACTACAAAAGGTGGATTATAAGTGTATGGTAATGATGCATTAGTACATAATTTAATTTCAAAACATAATGAAATGATTGAAAAGTATGTATACCTTAATTTAAAGAGAGCCTAACGTATATTATGCTATTAGAGGAAAAAAGGAATAGCAGCAAATTATATTAGTGGGGGCCTATGATTGTGAAATTTAGAATTAAAGCACTACAACAATAAATACATATAACCAAATTTGTCACGAATTATTAAAGAATCGTAAATTCCTAGGCGAGAGATCGATGAGCCTTAGCCCTTAGCCAATTGATAAAGCATGGAGATATTTTGATGTTTACTACTCGTAACAATTAACAAGATCTGATCTACAGTAAAAACTAATATACGAATTAAAGAAGTATTCATACATATAGAGTACGACGTGATATGATGATGTGTTAGCTTATTATGATGACCTAAAACTGCAACATAATCTACTGCACGATAATATTTCTAGTAAGCAGTAAATAGGCTAGCCAAGAACTTATTAGGTCAAAACTCGTAAGTACATGAACAGGGTAAAATCAAGCTACTTAAGTAATTGAGTCGATATTGAACACCTATATATCTTGCTTGCTTGAAGTACTGGTTGTTTACATTTGTTCATGTTCAGTTGCATGTAAACTCCTTATCATTCATTCATACCTCATTGGAATTGAAAATCAAACTCAAAAAGAAGCTCAATCTAGGCTTTTTTTTTTTTTTTTTTTTTTTTTCTTTATAATATTGTCCTAGCTAGCATCACTAATTACTTAAAGAATACGTTATAAATTAACATTCACATTACTCTAAAACATAAAAGAAATGTACAAAACAAAAGCACTTACAAAACAAAAATCAAAACAAAAAAATGGCTAGCTAGGCCACCCCTTTTAATTTATCAAACTTGATTGAAGCTCAGTTCGAGTTCGAGCTCAAAAAAATAATGAGTAAATGGTCTAGGCCAGGCCACAAGTTGAATCAAATGAAAGAGAAATCTAAGCCAAGATTAACAACATTTAAAAGTTGTGCAACTTAAATTACAACAAGCATTTACTTCTGATCCCTTAAATTTAGACATAACAACGAGCGAGCCTATAAATGAATATCATGTAAATTCAATTTAAGCTTACAAACGATTGCATTCAATCGATTTTGACCTTACAAAAATTTCCTTAATGAAATTGATTTATCTATTGTATTTTAAAAAAAAATACCCCTCTGTCTCAAAACATATGACACAATCTACATTATTGCAGACATATTAATGTACTAGTTTGACTTTATTTATATATATAATTACATATTAATGAAAATTATATTACGAAACTTTATATTAATACCTATCTAACAACATATTTTATGATAAAATATAGCCCTTTTTATTATGGTAGTAAAAAATTATGATCAAGGCTAATACAAAAATAATAGTAAAAAAGAAGTCTCATGTGTTTTGGGACGGAGAGAGTAATTAATTAAAATATTCAATAAAGTCAATCCTAAACCTTAAACAATGCATTCAATTTTCCAAAGTACGTATTTATGTACAAACCCTAGTTAAATTTTTATGACGCAGTGTACTATCTCTAGTTGGTAATCTAATCCGTTACTCAGCTACTTGCATATATAGTTGCATAATCTGTCTTGTTCTTTTGAGCTTCTGGGCAGAGCAGAGCAGAGTAAAGCAAATTTCAGCAGAGCAGAGCAGAGCAAGCAGATTGAAGCAGAGCAGGGCAGGGCAGAGCAGAGCAGATTGAAGCAACTATTTTTAAGTACTATTTTTAAGCAGAGCAGGGCAGAGCAAAACAAATTTCAGCAGAGCAGAGCAGATTTAAGCAGAGCAGAGCAAAGCAACTCTAAAGAACGGGGCCTGAAACAGCTTAGAGTTGTTCGTGAGTTATTATTAAATGGTATCGCAATTGAATTGTGTACTTATCATTCAATTGAATTAAGAGGCTAAGCTGCTATCTACTAGGCTGCTGGTTGTTTGTAGTTGCTTACCATTAATACGCCGGTACTTTTTATCGGTCGATACCTTTTTTATAGGTAATAACTAATAAGGTAAAAATGTATGATAATATATATAGTCATACATATACCAAGTACAATTGTGATGTAGTGGTCCACAATAATAAAAGTTCTAGCTATATTAAACACTACTCGTACTATTAATTTTTTTTGGTTTTTGATATCTCACCTTGGCCGTTAATTTGTTCACAATATGAAATAAAGTACACTTTTCGTGTCTTTTTATCATCCGTATAAAAGTAATGAATAAAGTTAAAATGAATAAATAAATAAATAAATAACACATAGATGTAAGAATAATATTATAGATAAACTAAATGATGAATGATAATGAGTGGAAATAATTAAATACTGTCAGATATTTAAATGAGAGACAACGAGACCAAACAATATAAGGTAATAAAAAAGAATTACTTTATATATAGAATTAAGAATTTAATTAAGAGTAGATGGAAAGGAAAAACATAAATAGACAAAAAATAAGTTAAATAAATCATAATATAATCTAAAAGTATGATGAGTAACATGCATGTATTATAAAATCAATTTTACATATAACTTTGACTGTAATAATTTGAAAAATCTCATCATTATAATATCAAAATATTACTCATAATTTTGTACTCCTATAGATTAGATTAAAAACAATTTATCTTTAAAAAAAAAATAAAAAATTACAAACAATTTACATCAATTATTTAAAAATGAAGAAGTTCATTCATTTCTAGTCTTTTTTCAAAACAGAAATATCAAAAAATTATTATTATTATTATTGTTAATATGTATGGCATAGGAACGTAAATTAAAGTCTAATCTAAGACATAAGCCAAAACCTACGTGTCAGTTTGTCACACGATCTGCGGCACCGTTAGTCATTCGACTGATTTAGGTTGTTGTAACCCTTGTATAGGTCTCGGGCATTAAAGTTAACGCGCACTTCGTATTAATAAACCTACATAAGTACATAATTTGAAAATAATGTTGATTGATAAAGTTTCTGGTCACTTTTATAGTTGCAAGTTAAGGTTTCGTCTTTCACACTTGTCCACTGGTAAAAATTATAATACAATATTAATATATTATGCTTCAATTTTGAGATATTACTTGTGAGATATTCCGTATAAAATATTTCAAAATTGCACATTACATCTACCGGAGGTTATATATCGCGCGCATGTATAATTTGAAATATTATGCAAAATAAATATACAAGGAAAATGTTATACATAGCCCTTAGGGCTACATATAAGCATTTTAAAAATTGTAAAAAGTTAAGAAATCATCAAAATATAAACACTAATAACACTGATTTACACGTGTTTTTGTCATGAATTTCTAATTTTATACAATTTTCAAGAGTATATTTAATGCTTATATATAGCCCTTAGGGCTACATATAACATTACCCAATATACAATGAGATAAATATAACAAAATCCAAAAAAAAAAATTTATGTAAATCTGGTTCACAATAAAATTATTACGGACTTTTATGCTATATTGAACATAATAACTCTAATTTTAATATGGTGACCTTTATTATTATTATTTGTGAACTTGAAGTATAAATGTGTCGGCCAACGTTATGTTGAACATAATGACTCTAATTTTATTATTAATCTTTATTATTCATATTGATCAATATATTAAAACTTTCATTTAAAAAAAAAAAAAAAAAAAAAAACTCTTATGATCAATATGAATAATAATACGGAGTAATTTTTTTAAATTAATAAAACAATCATAGCGTCCCTAATTAATAAGTATTAGTGATTGACAATAAATTATTGTGGAGCAGGTCTATTTAAGAACTCGTAACAAAATCTCACAAAAATATATTTTGTTGTATGTATTATTCGCCAGAGATGCTCAAATAGAGAAGTACGTGAATAGTCAATTTTCAAACGTTGTCATGAAAAGTAACCGGAGGACCCATATGTATTAGGCAAATCCATGGCTTATATATATAGTGCTCTTGCGTTACCAAGTTTTATAGTTTCTTAAGTATTTTTTCTTATTATATAAGAGAGAAAGATACATAGATAGAGAGAATTATGGCGTATACTCCTGGTTTTCTTACACACTGGCCATGGGAGCCTCTTGGTAGCTTCAAGGTTTCTCTCTCATTTCTTTTTTTCTTTTTCTTTTTCTTTTTTTTTTGGGTTATATTTGCATGAGCTAATTACTGACACACTGATTTTTTCATTCTTATTATAAGTTATACGTTTGAGAGTGAGGGATAGCTTAAGTTATTAGAGCTTCCCTCCCGATTCCAAGACATCCTAGGATTGATTCCCACCCTCGTCCTTGTGGCTCTCTAAACACCAAAAAAAAAAAAAAAAAAATAAAAATAAATTTAAGTTATACGTATAAGATGTACTATACTACTATGTGATACGAGTAGTACTGCATTGGTGGTGTTGTACAAGTTTCAATTATGATACAAAGTAATTTTTACATGTTTTTTCATTCTTATTTCAGAAAGAAAAACTTGAATTATTGATTTTATTTTTTTATTTATTTATTTTTTTTTTTTTTGAGGTTGTGATGATTAATGAAGATCAAGTAACATTGTCATGTAGTATGTGTTACTGTATTAAACTAGCAATAATATCATTATATATTATATAATATCTTCGTTTTGTGAATATCATTTATATTTGAAGGTGAAAACTATATATTGGGTTTTCCTTGATTTAATTTTCATGGAACCTTTTTTTTTTTTTTTTTTTTTTTTTTAAAAAAAAAAAAATTTTTAAAAATAAAATGAATGTTTCAACTAATATACTATACAATTGTTTTCATTAAAATAGTGAAAAATATATGGATCCACTAACAGTGAATTGTGTTCAGTCAAATAAATGTATGTAGTAGCTAGTACTTCTGATAATTAATTAAGTGTACCTCCGTCATTTATCATGTCTACTATTTTTTGGGAAAAAAAGGTAAGTAGAATCTCTTCAATTCAGTCTCCATTCAATTTAATTAATGGTCTATTTTGTTCATTTTATTTTTACTTATTTCAAGTTTAATAAGTTTAGATAAATTATGATAAATTCGGATAATTTCAGTTCAAGAAAAATAAGTTTTGATAAGTTCAATTCAGGAAAAATAAGTTCTAATAAGGGCTGTCTAAGTTCAAATTACAACTAAAATAAGTTTTAATAAGTTCAGATAAGTGAAAATCAGGTGTGTCTTCGAAATAAGGGTAATTTTGAAAGGAAAATACGTGAGATCTTAGAGTCAGGGGGCTAATGTTCCTCGATCAAGAAGGCAAATTAAATTAAAACGTTCTTATAATTTGAGTCATGAATAAGTAAATTTTTGTATCTAATTTTGGTGCTCACAAAATGGTGCATGCAATTTTCTTTGTATGGCAAAAGTATATTGTAGTGGCACCCTTTGTGGTACACAGCATATACTTATATGTAGTAGGAGCTGAAGAAAGAGATCTAGCGTACCTTGCTATACTTCCATTCATGCTATGGAGGATGCTTCACAACCAAATTTGGATCACTATTTCGCGCCATCGAACGGCCAAAGGCAACAACCTAATTCTTGATAAAAGCCTCGAGTTCGAACAAGTTGACAGGGAAAGGAATTGGTACGTATAGTACATACATACATATATTTCTAATTATGTTGAATAATACCCTTTTAAGTGTGTAAAAAGTTCGTTGTTAGTAGTTGTTATGGGAGTTAAATTAAATCTAATCTATTATGACGGGTGCATACATACACGAGTGGTTCTTTATTTGTTTATCTTATTTGTCTTTTTGCGTTCAATTTTTATCAAAAATATAGTGTATATGTGTCATACCAATGACTTAAATGTATGTATGCGCTCTTAAGAGTAGTTATTAATACGGCAAAATTATACAAGTATGTTTGTTCATTCTTAAAAGGAAGACAAAATGGTCCACAAATTGTGATGGGCTAATGGGCAAAAGGGTGTGTATACCTCGTGATGGTGAACATGATCTTGCCACTCTTTGACAGCCTTGAAGATAATCTTCTTGAATATGACGTGCACCGTTAATATTTTGACGCATTTTATAAACTAATTTAATTTTAGTTAAACATGCACAAAATTGTAATTTCTAAGATCAACTAATGATCAATATTGTACATTAAATAGGTAGGTATTAAAGCAAATACAAAACATTAAATACGGAGATTTCTTAAAGGACTTAAATCGTTAGACTAAACAAAAAAGTGGAAAAAAAAGGTCATAGCTTAACTTTCTTAAATTAAAGAAGAGCTTCTAAAATAGCCGACCAGTTAGATAAAAGTATCCATTGAGATTTATGACTAGTTGACTACCGATCATTTAAATTTATATTTGACAGAGATAGCGAATAATATAATATTAGTTAGTTGCATTGGGGATTAACCTTATAACCTTAAGGTTACTAGGTCGAATCTCTTAAGTCTAATTTGCGGTACTTAGAGGTGAGAACCCTATAACCTTTTTCCTTACTCTTAAGTGTCTAACTTGTAAATAATAGATTAAAAAATACCGAGAGATTTGAAGTCTAGTCAGGGCCGAGCATCAACCGAATTGAATATATACTACACTGGTTGACAACTTGACATTCAACTCTTGATTTTGTCTACAATGCTTTAATTTGAAACTTTATTGGCTTGAGCTGGACTGTGAAATAGACAACACAAGCAAGCGTACCCATTTATATTTTTTGGGTGATGAATTGATCACATGAGATAATTTTGAAGAAAGGGAAGAGTGACCAATATATAGGAAAATAATTCAGTAGCAAAAAAGAAAAAAAAAAAAAAATCAAATTATTAGTTGGTGACTCATAAGACCTGGGAACAAATCTCGTGTACATTTTTATGTCCTTTGTCCCAACCCGAAAAAAACATGTTAAGACTAATAAAAATTCTTATTATTGCATATAATACTCGAAATTTTAATGTGTACTAGTAGATTTCTTGATACAATCATAACATCAATTGCCATAATGAAAAATAAAATTAATTGTTGTTTGTTGAATAATATAGGGATGATCAGATACTGTTGAATGGGATCTTGTTTTATGTTGGCTATTTGGCGCTAAAAACTGCAAAAAACTTACCCCTTTGGAGAACTGATGGTCTAATTCATATGTTCCTAATTCATGCTGGTCCTGTTGAGTTTCTCTATTACTGGTTCCATCGCGCTCTCCACCATCACTACCTCTACTCGCGCTACCACTCCCATCACCATACTTCCATTGTCACCGAGCCCATTACTTGTAAGTCTTTTTATAACATTATTATTTACTGTGAGTAGAAAATATCTAATCGTTGCAAATAATATGAAACAGAGGCAGTATAATTAATGTTGTACATTATTATTTGTAACGAACTCATTCTATTTTTCATTGTTGATTGTTGTATGCAGCGGTGATTCATCCATTTGCTGAGCATATAGTATACTTCATTCTCTTTGCCATTCCAATTCTATCGACAATATTAACTCGAGCATCCTCTATAGTTTCCATAACCATCTATGCTACTTACATTGACTTAATGAACAATATGGGTCATTGCAACTTCGAGGTTGTTCCTAAATGGTTGTTTACCATATTTCCTCCCCTCAAGTACCTCATGTACACTCCCTCGTAAGTATCTCTTATATCTTTCGTCGTAAAATCAGTAAAAACTTTGAGGTTGTACCTAGATGGATGCTTATTATATGTCTGGTTTTGGTGTGGTAACAGGTTTCACTCTCTGCATCATACTCAATTTAGGACAAACTACTCACTTTTCATGCCATTTTATGACTATATCTATGGAACTATGGACAAGTCTACGGATACTTTATACGAAACTTCTCTTAAGAAGCAGGATGATGTTCCTGATGTTGTTCATCTTACTCATCTGACAACACCACAGTCTGTTTACCAAATTAGATTAGGATTTGCTGGTCTTGCCTCGAATCCTCTGACCTCGACTTGGTATCTCTGGCTCATGTGGCCTCTTACACTATGGTCTATGATCTTGACATGGATATATGGCCAAACATTCATCGTCGAAAGAAATACCTTTAAGAAGGTTAAGGCACAGTCATGGGCTGTACCGCGGTACAGGATACATGTAAGTTTATCACCATTTTACAGGATACATGTCAGTTTTGAAGTTTATAACTCCCTACAAAATTATGTTTATTTTCGTATGTTGAAAACAAAAAGAAATTGATTTTGCCTATCTTTGTTGGTTTGTAGTATCTTTTACAATGGCAACGAGCAGCTATTAACAACTTGATCGAAGAAGCCATACTAGAGGCAGAGGAGAAGGGGATCAAAGTAGTGAGCCTCGGACTTTTAAATCAGGCAAGCGAACAAGATTCAATCGTTCATTTATCTTCTAGTCCTGTAAGTGTTACATAACTAGATAAGCTAGCTAACCTCAATCCGTGTGATTGGTGTTCCTTCAGGGGGACAATTTTAACAAAAATGGTGAAATTTACTTGGAAAGGCATCCTAAGCTCAAAGTGAAAGTGGTTGATGGTAGCAGCTTAGCTGTCGCGATAGTCCTTAACAACATTCCAACAGGAACTACTCATGTTCTGTTTAGGGGTAGGCTCACTAAGGTTGCTTACTCCATTGTCTCCGCGCTGTGCCACAAGGGCATCCAGGTAACAATCTCATAACATTGGGACCCTAATCAACCTAGCAAGTAGCAATTTCGGACCAATACATAAATGATTTCACCTTGATAAGGTTACTTTGTGACATTAAACTAATGCCTTTAATGTATCATTTAGGTTGTTACCGTAAGACAGGCTGAATATGAGAAGCTAAAAAAGACAATGACAAAAGAAGATGGCGCGAATCTGTCTCTTTCAGCAAAAGGCTGCAATGAGAAGGTAATAGAAGAGGGGAAAAAAAAAAACCACCATCAAATAAATTTTAACTTCATGATTTTAAGGACTAATAGTACAAAATATGTATGATGGTCTTGGAGATGAAGTATTCTTATTTGATGTAGGTATGGTTAGTAGGAGACGATTTGTCAGAAATCGAGCAGTCTATAGCATCGAAGGGAACTATAATGATTCCTTACTCTCAATTCCCTCCCAAGAAAACAAGGAAAGACTGCTTCTACTTAAACACTCCATCGATGGTGGCACCTACGTCTTTTGGAAATTTGCATTGTTGTGAGGTTTGTTCTGTTTACCAATTCATTGTGACATATCCTAAGTTAAGTCCTTATTACTAAAAACTGATCCTGTTTTTGCTTGTGTGAGCAGAACTGGCTGCCAAGAAGGGTGATTAGCGCGTGGCGTGTGGCCGGAATTGTACATGCCTTAGAAGGATGGAATGTAAACGAATGTGGTGATGAGCTCTTCGACGTAGACAAAATCTGGAAAGCTTCCCTAGAACATGGATTTCGCCCTTCCCCTGAACCCTGCTTGGTTAAGTAGTGAAAGTATTCTATAATGTTATAAGAATATGATTACTAAATGAATAAGCTAGCTGATGAAGTTATATTTTACTCGTATATTTGTCCTTCAACTTGCCAATATGTGCTACTTCAATGCTGTTGTGACTTGAAATTCTGATCCAGTTTAATTGGATTATCTGGATTTGGTTTATATATACAAATACATTTTTTTTAATGTTGATTGTACAATTTGGTCTTTGATGGTTGTGAATCAACTTAACTTGTGAATATGCTAGGAAAAACTTTTTTTTTTTCTAATAATAAAGATTGATTCATAAATAAAAAGACATTTTTTCACATCTACAAAGAGATTTATATCTAATTAATACAAATTGAATCAAACAAAAATATTCTTTCAATAAAACTATGATCGTTATTGCATATACTTATGGCAAGAAAAGAGACGGTTCCCGCTTGTTAGAGAGATTATTTCTATTTCGGGTCTGTTCTCATTGTCTGAACTCAGCTGAGCTGAACTGAACTGAACTGAGCTGAATTGAACTGAACTGAACCTGAACTGAATATTTTATAAGAGAAGGAAATTAGAAGCTGAACTGAACTGAACTGAATTTCAACGCAAGAGAACAAACCCTTCTAGTTGTTTTGAAAATGTTACGCTTTGTCATATGTATAAATAGTGTACTTAACTCTTAACCTTGTTGAGTTCTCGACAAGAGTTTGGATTGGGGTTGTCCAAGTGTGGTGAAAGAATTGGTTGCTTCCGAACTTTGTGTTGGCATATCGGCTAGTAAAACTGTTAATAATAGAGAATATATTATCTAACTTGCAATTGTAGACAAACTATTTTCTTGTTTTATATATTATTTTCCCTTATTTCCCCTTATTTCCCCTAATTTGATATTGTCCTATAAAAAAGACAAAAAAATAATATACTTGTTACGATTTGCTCTTGCAATGTGATTTACAATATTTTAAATCACTCCCTTATTTGGCTACCAAGAATATGTTGTATTGAGCTCATGTCGATAAAAAACGAATAGTATGCACACACGACACACCCGTTCATGTGTCAACCATGCCGTGTCATGCCAAGGGTTGAGTTATGGACGAGGCCTAGCCAACCCCCAACCCACTATATCAAAACGAGACATTAAATGTGTCAAAAACTGATTTGAAATAAACTTTATTTAGATTTCAACTTATATGAACAAAATAATTTAAAATAACTCAACTTTAACATAGACTTAACTCGATTAGACTTGACCTCACGAAACCCGACCCAGATATCCGAATTAAACACCCTCAGAAAAGCGAAAGCGAGTAACAACAATCTAGTCTAGATCTAAAAAACCACAAAGTCTAACACAGTTGACAGTCCAAGCCCAAAACCCTTTATATTTGATCATCTTCTTCCCTCTTTCACCCCTCAACTTCATACTTTCGCTCCTTCTACTACTGGAAAATTTCGCAATTCATCATCTTCAACTTGAATCTGCAATTGATTTTCCAGTCAATCGATCAATCTTAAGAGAAATCCAGGAAGCATAAATCTCCGCTGTAACAATGGACGTAGAATTGATAGATAAAAGAGTGTTGGAGTATTTGCAGAAGAAAGGTTTCAAGCAAACTGAAATCGCTTTTCAAGAAGAACAACAACAACAACAGCAACAATCGAAGAATTCTTCGTCGAATTCTCATACTGACCCAGATGTCGCTAAGCTCATCCTCACCTTTACTTCCGAGTACTTTCTCTCTCCTCTAAATTACAGTTTTTTTGGTATTACTTTTTCTAATTTCTGTTTATTTGAGTTTAATTTTGTTTGTTTTGGTGATTTTGGGGTTTGGGAATTTGGGTTTTAATTGATGTGCAGTTTGCGCTTGATTTTAGGTTTAGGGTATATTTAGAATTTTTGTAATTTGAATTCTTGTGAATTTTTGTTACATTGTTAGTGTGTAAGTTAAAAGTTTTCTTCTATGGGTTGAAGATAATGGTAAAGGTAAATGTTTGTTAGAGCGAGTTGGTTATTATGATAAATGTACATACTACATTACTGCCTTCATTGGGGATGAATAATCTTTTTTGATGAACACTGGAGAATGTGGAGATGATGTATTTTGGTTTATGTAGCTGACCCCGTCCTTTTCGAATTAAGGATTTGATAATGTTGTTGAAATGATGGTGTTAAGGGCAGGGAATCATATAGCCTTTTTTTATCTTGCGATGAAAAAGGGGGTTTTTGATTGATCCTTGATCCAACATGGGATATTTTTTCACTACTTTTAGGATAGATTGTCATTGGCTCCATTGAAATTTAGTTTTAAGAATTGCTTCCTGCAAAGGATTGTAGAACTAGACAAACGAGACATGTTTAAATTAAGGGTAATGCAAGTGAGAAAACGAAGGTAAGTAATGGCGATGATTAATGGGATTAAGTGTTGGTAATAGCAATAAGTTAGTGTTAGTATAAAAGGTGGGAAGGATGATACTCTCACGGTCTTTTGACCCAACCATGTTACAAACAATAAGGGACAGAAGGATGAATTACCCTCATAATAGGAGTTTGAAAAGGGTACTTGATGCTCTAGCAAAGATGATAACAAGCTTAAGCATTGAGTTGAGTGGCATGTTGCCAATAGCTGATGCTCTAGCAAAAATAGTAGTGAAAAGTTGCTTCTCAATGATATTAAGGCCCCCCACCCTGGCCTTGCCATTTTTAGTTTTGTAGAGTCAAATTATGCATTAACAATAAAGGACGAGCAATGCGACAGGCAATATTCCCATTCTCTGCCCTGATGTTGCTAGGATATAAACATCTTTCCAAGTCTTAGGATGAGATGAACTATTGGAGAATCACAGTGGCAAAACAAAGTGATGCTAAAATTAGTATATTGTGGATTATCTGAGTGGTTTTAAATTGTGTATGCAACTTGTCTTCCACCATTGGACACATGGCATTTGACATGTCAAAGATATAAAATGAAACTAGCATAAATTATCTATTTGATATGTCACGATAAATAATTCACATATCTAAGTTTGAATCCTTGGGGCGAAATGAAACTTGTTTGCAGATGGAATATACTCACACCCAATCCTCCATGCCTCTCTGTTAGAGATGGTCAGGATCCGAAATTTTGTCTTGTGGTAGTGGATGGCTCTATATTGACAACTGTTTTAACATTTAAAAACCTTTTTTCAGCCAAGTGTCCCTTTCTTCTTATCATTTTCTTTCCTATAGGATGAATGTTCTTTAGAAAATTTTTAGCCTCATTTTGGTTGTATCAGCTGTGAGTTACTCCGTACATAGATTACGCCAATCTTGGAATCCATGTGAAATTTAAATGATGTTACATGTCATATGATGAGCATAAAATTGCTGCTGTCTTTCTTCCAATATATTTACATTCAAATGATTTTTTTTTATTCAGTAAAAAAGAAAGTGACTTCACATGTAATATGTATGCTTGGTTTTTGTGGTTGTCAGGTCAGAGAGCCTTCCTGCACAATATCATGATGGGTACAGTAAGCTTAGATCATGGGCTCACAATTCCTTAGATTTATACAAGGTGATTCTTGCGTGGTTTTACTTTGCTTGAAATTTTTGCAATTCATCTGGATTGATAAAATTACCTGTGCATTATATTTATGACATTTGCTTTAGATATTTTCTGCTGTTGTACTTTTAGAGGTGGGAAATGTTGTAGCCCATCTAATAGCAAGATGGGGTTCCACAATGTAGTTTTAATGTAGGTAGTATCCTTCCAAGATTGGGTCTTTTCCTTCTTTTTTTTTTTTGGGGGTGTGTGTGGGGGTGTGGGTGGGGGGGGGGGGGGGGGGGGGATGTTGAGAGGATTTGAAATTTAGCGAGTTGGGTGGTTTCCTGCTTGTATGTCAATAACTTCTTATTTGAGGTGGATACATGCAGATATTGCTACCCCTTCAACTTGAACTTTAACCTAGTAATTTCCCTTGTACTTGCTTCAAGTAGCAGACTAGCTGTTTGGAGTTTTTAAAGTTGAACTCTCTGAGGTGTCTTTTTTCATTATATTCCTCTCTCCCTACCCCCCCCCCCCCCCCTGTAAGATACTTCTTGAATAGATGTTATGTAAAGAGAAGGCTTACTTTTGTCCTTTGTTCTTTTTCTGGGCAGCATGAATTGCTTCGAGTACTTTATCCAGTATTTATACATTGTTTCATGGATCTTGTTGCAAGGGGCCATCTACAAGAAGGTGAGATGTCAAATTGTCAACTAATCTTCAGAATTTTTTGAGTTGCTCAGTGCTTCTTATTTGAAGAATTCCCAAATGGTGCCTAATTTTTGGGTGATTTTTTCTATTTATGTTTTTATTCTACAGCCCGTAATTTCTTCATTACCTTCCGCGAAGATCATGAAACTATGCATCAAAGAGATCTGCAGAAGCTCGAAGGAGTTCTGTCACCCTCTCATTTGGAGGTTAACTGCTGTTTAACTTTAAATCTTTCAAACTAAACATTCAGTTTTGGAACTTTTCTATGTTTATGATATTTTTCTCTTTTTTTTGCCTTTGATTTTCTGTTCAGGAGATGGAGTTTGCCCACACTTTAAGGCAGAGCAAAGTAAACATCAAGATCTGTCAGGTTCTTTTTTGACTTCTTCAAAGGAAAAATTACTTCCGTAGGTTTTCTCTGTGTTACCAGTAAGCAGCTCATAGATGTTTCTTGCATAGGAGGATCACCATGCTACCCCTCCCTCCTTGCATGATTTATGTAGGCATTAATTTATAGCTACGTAGTGCAATAGTTTTGAAGTTAATCACGTAGTAGAAAGAAATACGTTGTTTGCTCCTGCCCTTGTTTTTAAAGTTCTCCAGTAGACTGTTTGCGTCTACCTGATTTTTAGTAAAATAAGTTATTTTTTTTAACTTAAATTAATTTAAACTGATATTAAATTATTTTTGTTGAACATAAATTTATATTTATTGAAAATAAATCGTTTTTGCTGAACTTACTTACTTTTACTACGAGTAATTATTTTCACTGATTTGCTATTGTATTTGTACTATGACCTTACTAATTTTTATGTATTACTAATTAAAAGTTATTTTTACAGGACTTTACCTTTTTTTTTTTTTTTGGCTGAACTTAACTTATATCTACTGAAAATGAATTTTTTTTTTTTGCTGAACTTGTCTTTACTGAACTTAAATTATTTTACTTAATACTATTATAGTATTATATTAAGGTGATGAGAACTGAGCCTTTAAGGGAACATGAACTCGAGCCAGCTAAATCATGTCTGGCCAGCTGCCACCCATGTTTTAAATTATGAATAGCATTTTTTATATATATATATATTTTTTTCCCATTTACACTTAATTAACATTATGATTAACCATTCCTCCTACATGGCCAATTACTTTGGATAAATTGGTTGAATATTAGTTTCTAAATTTTCCTGCAGTACTCGTACGAGCTTCTCCTCCAGTATCTTCATAACACTCGGTCTATTACAATGCTTGGAGTTATAAATGAGCATATCAACTTCCAAGGTGCAACTTGATTCTGTTTTTACTTCCTTTTATTTTATATATATATATATATATATATATATATATTTCCCTTTCTACACATTTGATGACATACCTGGGGCATTTGCGTGATGATTCACAGTTTGCCCTGGTCAGCCCGGTTCAATATCAGATGACGCTGACGCGGTGACTCTGGTTGATGGTGGCCAAGATGCTGCAAATTTAATAAATCAAAAAGAAATCCAGTGGGGGGTAAGATATTAAGTTCATTGTCTCACACAGTTCATAATTTTATGATGCTAAAGTTATGAACACCAGTCTATTCTCTACTAGTTTCCTCAAGTAGAAAGCTACTAATGGTAGTTTTTTTTTTTTTTTTTTTTTTTTTTTTTTTTTTGACAAAGGTTACTAATGGTAGTTATTACACTCTAACTGCTTTTTATATACTTTCAACCTGAGTAAAGTTGAAATACCAATTAAGACATTCGTGTTGGAACAAGCCAAACTGGGAAGGACTTTATACAAATGCTAGTCTACCCCCCCCCCCCCCCCTTCCCCTTCCTCTCTCACTCCATTATTGGGCAAATTTTAGTTTAGTGTAATCGTCCTTGGAAAATGTCATGATGCTTTTCTATTATATTCGTTTTTGTGATGTGACCAAAACTAATCAGAAAATCAAATTTATTTATTTATTTTTTAAAATAAAGATTTAGAGTACATAGTCAGTGTAGTGGATTGTGTTTTCATTTAACAGTTGTACCTATTTACTCCATTTAGTAATGGTCCAAGAATCCCCTAGATTTTTGCTTGAGCCTAAGATTTGTCGTTTATTTTTGAGTTGTAACATTTTGAGACCTCCAATGTTGACAATTGATAGGTACCGAAATCTTAAGTCTTGTGTGATGATTGATCTACACGAAACATCTTTGTATTTGTATATAGTTTGGCTGTTTGCGATGGCCTATTGACTTGTGGAAACTCCAACACTGTCCTAGTGTCCTATATTCAGCATAATTATGGAGTGTTTTTTCTTTTGCTTAGATGCTGGAAGATTCGATTGAAGACCGCTTGGAGAAGGGTGGAGGTTTGCTCTTAGACTCTGAAAAGGTAGATGCGGAAAACAAGGAAGGGGAGAATGAAGAAAATAAGGTAGTGGTGCTGCTTCCCCTGCATCCTCTTCTTGCCATCTATGTATGCTTATATCTGGTACTGATAGATCTCTGTGGTTATGTATAGAAAAAATCTGCTGATGGAGGAAAGCAAGGTGCATCAGTAAAAAAGTCCAAAAAAGATAAAGTTGGAGGCACTGGAAAAACTGCTCGTCCAGAAGCCAACACTCCTATGGCACCAAGAGTCAAACCAGAGCTTCCTTTGCCTGCAATGTATGCCTCATACATTCTCATTCATTAATAACTATCTAGCTTTGGCAATTGGTCCATAATTGTAAACTACAGAGTTAAATGTGTGATCTTCTGAAGAGAGAAGAAGATGAGAGATAGTTAAAAGTTAAAACCCCTGATTCTTGTTATTAACAAAAGTTTCATACATTGCTGTAGACCAATTGAAGTTGAACACTCTATCCTGGAAGACCTTCGTAATCGTGTGCAGTTGAGTAGTGTGGCCCTGCCATCTGTAAGCTTCTACACATTTATGAATACACACAATAGGTAACTTGTTCGACCTTATGCCCTTGCTAAATTCGTTTTTTCTATCTCTGATTTCCTGCTGGCAACTAGCTTCTGACTAGCTTTGCATTATTTTATTTGTTTTTTTAGTTTAAACTGTGCATCAATTTCACATGATGGATCCTTGGTTGCTGGTGGATTTTCCGACTCTTCTTTAAAGGTCTAATGATTTATCCCTAGATATTCTCCCTTGATATTGTATAAAGCTGATCAGTTATGCTAATATGAAGAGTTTACTTATATAGGTCTGGGACATGTCACAACTTGGGCAACAAACGAGCACTTGTGAGTAAATTGCAGAATACCTCCTTTGTTCCTGCTTTCTTTGTTCTCGGATAATATCATCATTCTTGATTATAAATTTGGTTTCATTCCGTTTTCTGGTTAAAGCTACTCTACAGGGTGAAAAAGATGCAGCTGGAAATGAACAAATGCTTGGTACAAATGGTGTTAAAAGACCCTATACTTTGTTTCAGGGTCATTCTGGGCCTGTTTATTCTGCTTCGTTTAGCCCCCTTGGGGATTTTATACTTTCTTCTTCAGCAGATTCAACTGGTGCGTTCCTAATAATATCTTGCAATCTTGCATTTGTCTTTGTGACATTCTTCTTTTTTTTTTTTTTTTTTTTATAATTTTTTTTTAATTTTTTTTTTTTTTATGTTACGGATTTAATGTTGCTCTTGCCCACATCTCTCTTATTCTTAAATTAATGAACTGCAGTGCGGCTTTGGAGCACAAAACTAAATGCGAATCTTGTTTGCTACAAGGGTCATAATTATCCTGTATGGGATGTGCAGGTAAAACTATATACTGTTGACTATTGGTTTTATAATTTCATGAGCTTTAGCTTCTGTACTATCCTCTTTTTTTTTTTTTCCTCATTGTATATCTTTGCTCTTGCTCCATATTACTGGTCATCTCTCAGGCTTCATTTATAAGCTCTGATTACCCCTTGACCAAAGTTTTTTTGTTCATGCAGTTCAGCCCCTATGGTCACTATTTTGCTAGCTGTTCTCATGATAGAACGGCAAGGGTCTGGACCATGGACAGAATACAGCCTCTAAGAATCATGGCTGGGCATTTATCAGATGTTGATGTAAGTTTTTGTCTCCCCTTCTCTTCGGGTTGCATTGTGCCCTTTCACAGCCTCCTCTTTATTTGATCTTCGGCGTATTATGTGTCACATGTTCAAGTCTTGTAGTATTCCCATATTTCAATATGCTTATATCCCATGATCAACCGTTCTTGTCTCGTGAAATTGATGTTGCATTTACTTTGCCTGCAGTGTGTCCGGTGGCATGTAAACTGTAATTACATAGCTACTGGATCTAGTGATAAAACAGTTCGATTATGGGACATTCAGAGTGGGGAGTGTGTCAGGATATTTATTGGTCACAGGAGTATGATATTGTCCTTGGCAATGTCACCTGATGGTCGGTATATGGCATCTGGTGATGAAGACGGTGCTATCATGATGTGGGATCTTGCTAGTGGACGTTGCATTACCCCTTTGGTGGGTCACACATCATGTGTATGGTCACTTGCTTTCAGGCAAGTACTCTTCTCTCTCTTGAGCCGTGCACATTTACACGACTTTTTCTTAATTGTATAAACCTTTATCTATTTTTGGCTCAAGTTCTCCTCATGTATGATGCATCAGTGGTGAAGGCTCACTTCTTGCCTCCGGATCAGCTGACTGCACAGTTAAACTGTGGGATATCAATGCAAGCACAAAGACATTGAGATCTGAGGAAAAGTAAGCTCATATGAAACTAGCAAAGATATAATTTTTTAAATTTTGGAATTAAATAAAAGGGGGGGGATTATACCATTTCTTACATTATCTATCTTCACACGCAGAACTGGAAGTTCAAACAGACTTCGGTCGTTGAGGACTCTTCCTACCAAATCAACACCAGTTTACTCTCTGATGGTAATGTTGCAACTCTTGCAAGTTTTATCATCTATCTTAAGAAAATTTAGAAACGTGATTTAATCAACCCTAATATCTCTGATTATGCGCTTTTCTTTGCTGCAGTTTTCAAGAAGGAATCTGCTATTTGGTGCTGGGGTTCTTTCTAAACGTTCATGATTAAATTAGCAGATAATTGTAAGCAGTAGATGTAAGCAGATAAGGTGAGACGCCCTTTTGATCATTCAATTTGTTATACTAGTAGTTTATATAGACACATAGATTAGACGTAGCTGTTAGGAACTGCTTTAGTTGGGTATTCAAGGTGGATTAGAAGTGGTAGTGTTTTTTTTTTTACTGTAATGCTTCTATTCAGTAGCTGCTGATTCTTTTATCATGAAAAGACATGATTTTGTCATACTACGTATATTGTTATTGTAAAAAATGTACTTTTACCTAACTGTATCAGGTTTTGTTATTATAGCCATGAGTAAACGTTATACTGCGTATATACAAGTATTTCCCAAAGTAATGTTAAGTTGAGGACTTGAGGATATATGACAAAATCATGGGTTGTACACTGTTATTATATGTTAAGTAATGTTACTATTCTAAAACTTGTAATTTCTTATTGACTACATTTAACATTTTTCTTCTATATTTGATAAGGTAGATTAAAATTTTTGATGAGGTTGTATTGAGGAAGGACGGTGGCGAAATTTTGCTGGAAAGATAGAACAGGGAAGGGGTTGGGAAGGGTTTTTTTTTTTTTTGAACTATGGAGTGTAAAATTCTTTGTAATAGTGAGATTGTTGGGGCAATTATGTCAATGGTGCCTGCATACGTTTTAGCTTTACATAGCTCAGTAGTTGGCAACTTTGCTAGCCACAAGTTTGGAATTTTTTTTTTTCTTACCAATAATATGGGTTAAATTTAGTCAGTTATCCTAATTTTTTATACTAATCCGTAGAGTAATGTATGTAATAAGCAGTTGCTTAAAACACACACTCATTAATTGACCAAAAATTTTATTAGTTGCACACAATTAATATTAGATATTTTAGTGACTTGTAGTCCACAATCTGAAGATGGCACTGCTTTGGGCTGGTATGAGATAAGACATAGCCTAGCTTGTTAAAAGCACAGCACGGGGCATTAGTCAAGCTTAGCCACACTATTGATCAGCCATGAGTATTTAGCCTTGCAATGTGGGTGGGTTTTTGGGGTTAGCTCACTTGCAGGACCGCGACCCTTTGTCCTTACCATTGTAGCTCATTTGCCGCCCTGATCTTTTAGAGAAGCACGGTAAGGCAAGGCATGCTACTGCTAATTAAGTGAAAATTGGCCTAGGCATGTAAGCACGGCTATGTACGTTGGGCACATGGGTTCAACTATGCTTGAGCCAGGCCTAAAGCTAGGTGTGCTGTTGAGCTTCTCACGAGTCGCGACACAATTTAAAGTCATCTTTAAATCAGTAGTTTGGCATCTTGATTAGCCATGCCAAACTTCTGCCTTGCTGTATGGCTTAGCTGCTCACTTTTATTTAAGCATTGTTTTTAGATGACAAATAATACTTTGTACTATTGTTAAGATGGGTTCAACTATACTTAATGCTCTTGCTACAGGACGTAAATCAACCACGTACATATTCAAATTCTAATTAATGATTGATTGTTGCATTATTGGCATTTGGCATCCTGTTAATATAACCGTTAAGATTCATCAACTTAGTCAAATCATATAAATAATGAAAAATCATATGATTAAGGTCCACTAATCATGTGGCCGATGTATGCCTAGTAGTCTAGTACTATGTCACATACTCCCTCATTTTATTACTCATTTCTCTTTACACTTCAATAAATTAATTTTGGCCATTAATCATTTTTCAAGTAAAAAAATTGTCCAAGTTGACATTTAAAACGTACCTACACAATTATAGCTAGATTTCATATGTAAATAATATTCCCATCGTATACTTAACAAAAGATTTATCTACGTAGAACTGTAGAAGTGTTTTTTTTTCTTTTCTTTTCTTTTTTTGGTTAATTAAGGAGAGAGTCTTATCAAGATATAAATTCTCTCATTGGTCAATCTAGCCTAGGTTAACATGTAAGGCTCTTTGGGAGCCGAAGTGGGAGTGGGAGAGGTAAGGAAATCTCCACCCTAAAGTACTCTAATAGAGTATAATCTTGCAACCTTACTTCAAAGGGATGTGTATCGATAGTGTTAAAGTAAGTCGTGAGTGAAAATATTACGGAAGGAGTAATACAACAGAGTCATTTTCTACGTAAGGAGTAGTCTTCACTGTTTATAAGGTTTTCCCATATTTGGTGCTTGCATAAATTGATGTAGGGAATAATGCAATCCCTCATCAACTCTGCTAGTCTATTGTGGTGTTATTAAAACTGTTTTTCTGAAATAAGATAAAACGGCTAATTTACTAAACCTTTTTTTAACACTGTTCTCTCCTCATTACATATAGAAAATCAAATGACACTTGACAATCCCAAATCTTCCTATCACGCCACTTGTCTTTTAATAAACTATTAATTCATCATTGTAAAATTAGTAAATTAATATATGAAGCTGAATGTATGTACTCACCAAATTAAGTCATAATGTGTGACATCCTTATATCAATAGGACAATAGATATTTAACATCCCAGCAAAAAGCCTTCTTAAAAATAATTTCTAAGTTTTGTCTTTTTTGTTAAGAAGATTATATCAATAATTATTGACATTAATATGATTGCAAAAGTTTAATTAGGTGATGATGATAAGATTATAGTAGTACTACTCGTACTACTTAATGTAACATTTCGGCGGTCTCCGGATGAGATTAAAAATACCATTAATGTATTATTGTATTATACGTTTATACAATACACATTTATTAAAATAAAATTAAAAACTATGGAGCAAATTAATTTTAAAACAATCGATTAAAACAAATGTTGATGAAGACAAAGTCACAAAAGGCCAACATTTAATTAATAAACCAATATAATATTGACAATTGGCAATAATATTAATAGATTTTATAATTATATAGTTCCAAAGTTTCAAACCGTGTACAATATATTGTCACACCCGCAAATCAAAACAAAATAAAATAAAAGTTAAACTCATTAAAAAAACATGTAACACATACGAGATTGTAATTAGATTCAATCAATTGTACACATTATTGGCTACCACATGATTAATGAAAGAATAATTGTATAATTGTCCACTTTCTGCTGATCATTAAAGGGGCTTTCAATATAAATTAACAAAAGAAAAACTTGGGGAAAAAATTGAAAAAAATGGAGAGAGAAAAATAAAATAAAAGAAGTGGTACTGAACTTAGGAAAGCATTGAAAGAAGAAAGGTGGGATTAATGAGCTCAACCCACCTACCTGACAATAGCATTTACATACTGTGCTGCCTTGCATTTCACAATGTGAAAGGAGAAAACAAGTGTTTTGATGAATTTATGATGACAACTTAGGCCTTGTTTTTTTTAGATACTCTTCTCTCTTTAAACCTGCTCTGCTTGTTTAGCTAGAAGCTTGAAAGAATAGGGTCTTATTAGTGATCCACTGCTAACGTTACAAATTATTAAAAATGGTTTTGTGGATGTCAATTATTTTAGTTGGTCTGTTGGTTAAAAGTTTTTAGTGGTGGACTAGTGACATTAAAGATCCGAATTCCTTGTATGTAATGTATTAGTCTTTATGGTTCTCTTAACAAAAAAAAAAAAATTAAACATATACACTCTAATTTGCATTGAAAATTTGGTTTCAAATAAAATTTAAAAAAACTAGCATTGAAAAATTTAGTTTATCCGCTGAATAAGCGCTTAGTTACACTTATGCATATTATCATATAAGCACAGTACCTTTGCTATCTAAAGTCAAAATAAAGATTACCTCTTCACTTATCCTATTGTTCTCCTTATGTTATGTTGTTCAAAAATAATAATAATAATAAAAAAAAATAATAAAAAAAAAAATTCTTACATAAATAAAAACCTCCTTTACCCTCCTATTTCTTTTATGCACTACCATGCCTCCAATTTGCTTGAAATAGTGTATGGAGTAATTGTTCCAATGGTAGTATTTATAATCGGCATAAGAACATTAAAATTAGTAAATTAATAGATCTGTACTCCATATCTTTCATTTCAACAATGCTAAAGAGTACAATCGAATGTCAATTCATCATATCAAACATAGTAAGTTCATTTACACTCGATTTACATACTAATCGAGTATATCATAGATTCTAGTTAACAAAACATCTTTGATTCTTTTCCATTTCTAAATATTTAACCTTTCAAACACACACACACAAAAAAAAAAAAAAAAAAAAAAACTCACATGTGGTATTAACAAATTCAAAAACTTTAAATCATTACAATTAAAGTAAGATTTGAAGAACAAAAAATGGAGGGTGGAACGCGGGAAGTACTGTACAATAGGGTTTAGAAAGTCATAGATAAAGATGATAAATCCTACTAATAAGCAAACTTATAATAAGTGAGTTTGTGAGTGGGTATTACCTATAACGCAATTCTTTTTGCTTCTCTTTAAATATTCATTCCATCTTATTGGTGGGAAATTATATAATGTGGGTCCTACTCATTTTCTACCATTAAAATTCCTCATGTCATGTTTGGTGTTCTATCTATTAATTTCATCATAAATACTATTATGATGTCATGCCACTATTATATGTGGGTGAGGTGACCTTGGGGGTATTGAGGGAACACAATCAATTCTAAAATGGATGTGCAATGATCTTTAGGATTATCCAAAGGAATGTTGTCAAATTCATATCTACTATCTATTATTTGTTCTTAAATTAGGTTCTACGGAGTATTATTTTGAGTTTATGGGTATAGCAGAGCATATTTCAGCAAAGAAGAGTTTTCAACCATAGCAGAACAACTCAAAAGAATAGGGCCTAAATTGTTTACCAAATACAATTCTTGATTTAACAAATTGCTTGTATTATAGACAATTTAATTATAATTGTTTCACTCGAGTTTCTTTTGTTCCATGGTAGATTCAAGCTTCTTCAACGAACAACTTTGTGTTTATTATTAAGTATAAAAATTAGTCATTTGTCTACATAAAAATTTGTATTGTTCATATTACTATACTGCTCTTGTAAATAAAATAAACTTATTTCATTTATTACGTAGTATTATTTTTTTATATGCTTCATGCAAAGGAGTTAACTTGACCAAAGAAATCAAAGGGGGGAAGTAATATTTAGTAAAGTCCTAAGCTAATTAAGTCTTAGGAAGTGCTTCAAATATATTATACTAGTAGTCTAATATTCTCCATTTTTCAACTTGCATGTGAATTCACCCTTTTTTTCTACTCCTTCCAAAGTATATGTAAGCAAGCAACACCATTATACAATCAAACAACGTTTAGCCTATTGGAAAGATTTTCTTACCACTTGGGAGCTATTTCGGTTGGGACGGATTTCTCTTACATTTCACCAATTCACCCTCACTCTTAAGGAGCTCTACTTGTTAATCCAAGCTAGGTCGACATAACTTCCGTGTTGATATGGCATTTTTCTTGCCAAAGTTTAAAAGAGTTCTCGCTTTACCACATACATCTATATTTTATTATTACAAGTATTGAAAAAAAAAAAAAAAAAAAATTGTCAAACAAGTGAGATACTTGTATTAGTTGTGATGCAAGTCATGCAACCCTCAATTAGTGAATTAACCCTTCAAAAATAAGAAATAATCAGGTAAATTACTTAAAATTTAATTTAATTACTTAAAAATTAAATTATGTGGGCTAATTAATAGATTTACTACTCTATAGTTCTTACAAGTAATATGGATTACTCCACCCAACAAGTATTTTACTACGTATTTTATTTTCTCATAATTTTGATTTAAATTTATGCAATTTTTTATTTTTTATTTTTTTTTTAGAAATGCAAATAAAGTTGATGTAAAAATAAAAAAAAAACAAATGATTTTATATTTGGTGTTTTAAATTAGGAGTAGCTTATTTCCAGCGCTGACCCGGCCTTGCAATGGGTGTTGGCAGGATCTAGTTGTACAACTATGACGACTCATAAATTTTAAAGTCAAACAAATTGCCACGTAACTCTTCTCTCCTCCATTAGGTAAATTATGATCTCAGTCAAAATACGTTTGATTACATAATTTAATCATTATAATAATTCCAATCAAAGTGAGCTTTCTTTTTTGAAAGCTACTTTTTATTGTTATTCTATTTAACTTTCATTATCTCTCTATTTCACTATTACAGGATAAAGCTATGTAAGGTCATACTTGTAACTAGTTGTAAGCTTGTAACTCATAAAATATGAAAGTTTCGAAAATAACAGAAAAGGGCAGCTTAGGTTAGTAGATTGTGACATAATTAACCCAATGTTTTAATGAAGGTTCGTAGTAGCATAGGAACAAAGGCAATGGTGAATTGGTGACGATGTAAAGATGTTTTGAGACGACAATTATGAGGACTTTTACTGCATAACCCATTAAACCTTAGTAACCCGTATCTTGCTACGTCCTTGATTACACATAGGTCAAAAAAATAATAATAACCTTAGCTTGGTTGTTGTGTCATGTACAAGGTATAACTGAATGTACATGGTTTGAATAATTGTTTTCATCCGTCTTTTTTATTAGGAAAAAGGTAGAAGATTTTCCTCATAACATTTCTAAACTTTTTAAACCGTACATACTAACTTAAGATTGGAATATAGTTGAAACTATGCCAAAAAAAGGGAGATTATAGGGAAAAAAGTGTAGTAGATATAAACTTATTATATTTGGTTCTACGTTTAAAATACAATTATTAAGATTTGTAAGTTAGTTGAATTCCATAAGTTAGTTAACATTGAAGAATTCAACCTCCAATTAGGAGTTGACAGCCAAGAGTAAATTAAAGCTAGAAAACTTAATTACAAATTTACAAACAATGTAATGAGAAACAAGTCAACTTCAACCACTCGTATATGCTTGCCATACACTTCAAATTAAGAGGGAAACAATTTAAAATACAGGTGAAATTAAAATGAATGTAACTTAATGCTTGTCAAACACTTCTATGGAGTAATTAATAATCGCAATGAATTACAAATATACTAGCCCAATACAAGTAAAAATCCGATTTCAGGTTAATTACCTCGAATCGAAATTAGAGACAATAGAGTTAATGAGATGAGTGCGTATATTATGGTGTTATGTATGTACATTATCCACACTCAAGTGACGTTTTGCACAATATTAGAGCATAATTAATACGAAAGTAACATTTAAAAGTGTTTGTTTTAAGTTGGCTAAAACATACAGAGTACTTTCGTAAGAAATTGAACTCCCTTAAATACTTGAAACTTCTCGAGAACAGCTAGACAAGTAAGACAATCAAACAAATTGGTACACTTACAGAAGATTCAACAAATTGACACTTCTTTTGGAGAATATTAAACCAAACGACCAAATAACTAAAAATGTCAAGTAAAAACACTGTATTACTTGTAATATTTGTCACTCTCTAATATTCCAACGGCAAAATATCACTCTTCTGAAAGAAAAACTTCAATGTACATGGCAAAATGTGTCACAATTTTTTGGTATCAACATTTTAAATTTTTAATCATACTAAAAAAAAATTAAAAAAAAAAAAAAACTACAAAGGGTAGTATCGTACTTTACTATGATCGTCAACATCATGATCATCATTAATCCATCCAATTGAGTGGTTGAGTATGTAGGGAACACAGTCAAAGTCAACGTTTCCGATTTAACCTTCCAAAATCAGCAAGCTTCCTAGATCGATTCGCACAAAACGACGCCGCTTCAGACAAGTGCGGTTTATCATTAATATTTCCACCACTTTTACTATTACAACTGCCACCGTTACTTTTCCCGGTCACCGGAACCCTAATTTCACCGGAAAATCCCGTCTCGGCTCCCCAATGATACCGACTCGCCGGCGAAGCTCTCACCAATGGACTCAAACAAAACGCAAAACTCGCAACATTGTTAGCCATCAACCTCGCCGGACTCGCCTTGACTCGGCCCGGACTCGGCCGAGTCGTCGTCGTCGACTCTCTTTCTCTCTCCTCCAACTCATTCCACTCGTTTTGCGGCGACATTCCTCGGTTACTGCACCGAGTTAACTCACCGGGTTCAACCACCGAGTTCGACGATGAACTCACAACACTCGATTTAGATCGGAATAACTTCGAGATAAGACCGAATTTCCCCCCGCTTTTCTTCTTCTGAAAACTAGGGTTTGCTTGTGGAGTACTGTAAAACCGTTGAATTATCGGCTTCTTGTTGATGTCCGCAACGGCGGCGGCGGAAGCAGTGACGGCGGCGGTGGTGGTAGTTTGATCGGATTTACGCCGGGAAATATACGGCGAAACAGACCTAGGAAAAATCAACGGCGGCGGTTGCGACGGCGGAGCTTGTTGCTGCTTCTGATGAAGGTAAATTGAGGAGAGAGATTGAGAATGATGATTAGAATTAGGGTTAGGATGATCGGAAATCAATGATTTAGGTTGAGATTGAGCTTCAACAACAGCTTCAAGACGAAGGCGAAGACAAGAAGCGCAAACGCCGACGCTACTACTGAAATCCGATACGTGCTTCTTGCACCTCATCTGACTGATTAATTTTCTCTCTCCTCAATTTCTCTTTCTCTCTCTCTTTCTCCTCAATTTTCAGCGCTTTTAAAGCGTCGAAAATATATTGACATTTCCCTAATTTGATTATTCAGTTTTCTGGGTTGAATATTTCTGGGTAAGAAGATCTGGATGATGGTGAAATATAAAGAAAGAAAGAGAAGAAGGAGAAGATTCAAGGTTGTCTTCTTCTGAAAATGTGGGGGTGTTATTATAAAGTTTCAGGGGAGTTTTTATATGATTTTATAATATATAGTTTAATTTTTGTACTACTGATAGTAGAAGTAGTAGTTGGGGTTATTATTGATATAGTTACTCCATTAGAAAATAGAAAATGTATTTTTTATTTATGTTTTGTCAGATTAATAAATTTTATTTAGTGCTATTGTTGTTAAATGAGGTGAAGTTTGGGTTGGATTGGGTTGCTTTTTTGGAGAGAGAAAATGTTAGGTTTGTTTTGGGTTTGACTTGCCCACTTTTTTGTGTCAAGTGTAATTTTACTTCTTCTACTATTGACTCCAAATAGTGTTGCTTAACTTTTGGAGGAGTTTAGGACCAAAGTAATTATTGCTTAAAAGATGAGATCTTGTGGTTTGTATTGTAAAGTGTTTTTAATGTGTCTAAATGCATTGTGTTTTATTTGTGATTGTGACCTAATTGCCATTAGTGGGAATGTTTGTTTTTTAAGAACTACGGTTATTACTTTATAAGCGATAATAGGTTCCTTTGTTTGTGGCAGAAAACTGGCGTTTTAAAGATAAATAAGATTGTACAAATTGGAAAGAAGTATAATGGGGTGAAAAGCAATCTTTTATTGTGATTTTGGTGTATATAGACAGCTTTGTAGCAACTATAGTGGGAGATGGTTTATGTGATTTGTTTCCTTTTCTATAATCATTTAATAGTAGATTTGGATTCACACTCACTAATTATTTGACTAGCTAAAGATACTTTTGGATAGAGATAATAATTTGGGTGTTGTTTTTACTTTATCTACCCTTTATGATTTTGAATCGATTATACATTGAAATAAATCCTTTTTGCTATGTAGGATATCTCATACGACATCAAAAATGTTAACTCCAAGTCGAAATATAGAATCACATGTTTGGTTTATGTGTTTAGGTCGATTCACGACTGGAACTATTTATTCACATTGGGTCAGTATGGATCGTCATACATTGGATCAACTTTTGGCTGCTTCCATCAAATGATTAGGTAATTTTTCTCTGTGATAGATTTTATCATTAAGTGAATAGGTTATCTTACATGAGAATTGAGAACGATACTTGATGTTGATTCAATGGTGTAAGAGAAAATGTAAAATATTGAAATGAAGGGCAATGAGTGCTACTTGTTTTGAACTACTATGGTTTTGTTGGTAAATTTGGATTCCCAACTTTCTTATTGTAAGAAAAATGGATGTTTATGTAAATAGATGTGATTAAGGGTATGTTCTCTTACGTTGAAATTCAATTCAGTTCAGTTCATTTCAGCTCAGCTCCTAATTTCCTTCTCTTATAAAATATTCATTTAAGTTCAGTTCAGTTCAGTTCAGCTCAATTCAGTTCAGTTCAGTTCAGTTTAGTTCAGCTGAGTTCAGTCAATGAGAACAGACCCTAACTTTGATGTTGTTTTAATTATATTACCTTTAGATATGCTTAGTTTGATTATTAACGGGAAGTGAGTCCACTTTATTGAGTAAGCGTGTAAAAGAATTATCTCAACATAATGGGCATAAAGTGCTATTTTGTTTGAGCTAAATGACTTATCTATCATGTTTGTTTCTTGAAGTCAAGTCGTGCTAAGAGAAATACTTAACTCAAATGGCATTGAAAGCTACTCTGTTTGAGCTAATCGATTTAGATATCATGTTTGTTTCTTGAAGCAACCTTCTTTAAGTGATTATAATGACGGAACTTTCAAATCTAATGTTTAGTTTACAGGTTGATGCTAATTTTCCAATTATCATTCAACAAAGTGATTAATTTCTTATGGTGATGATCTAATTGATTTTCCAAACGACATTGGAGGAATTGATGTCAATTACAAAGGCATATGAAAAACATACTACCTCCATTTCATATTATTTACAACTTTATAAAGTACAAGGACTTCTAGGCAAAATTTGGTTGTGAGTGTAAGATTGAGAGAGAAAATTATGGATGCATGTGATAAGGAGAGAGATGTGGAGAAATGTGCAAATAACGTGTAGCATTTATTTTTGACAAAAGTTGCAAATAATGGCCATGTTTGGTAATTGGCTTTTTGGTTAGCTTTTGGCTTTTTTAGGTGGTCAAACAACCAAAAAATGTGTTTGGTAATTGGCTTTTTAGTCAGCGAAAAAGCTGGCTTTTAAGCCAAAATGAAAAAGCTGCTTTGAGTAGCTTTTTTTGTTGGCTTGTTGGCCCACAAATTATCTAATAAACAGCCAACAACCAACAACAAGATAGATAATATATAAGGACCAAATGGGTAATTTAGCGGTTTTTTTTTTTTTGGTGTACCACTTGTTAATCCTTTGGACTAATTTGGATTTGGAAATCTATTCTGGATGGTTAGATTTCAGTAGTAATTTATGTTGATATATTTCCTCCGTTTCATATTGGCCTTGTTTGGCAAATGGTTGTTGGCGGTTGGTTGTTGGCTGGTTCACTTGGCTTAGCTTTTTTTGTTGACTTGTTGACCCACAAATTATCTAATAAACAGCCATCAACCAACAATTAATTTACCAAACACTTTTATAAATAGTCAGCTTAAACAACCAATTTTAAAAGCCATTATAAACAGCCAAACATTCCAGCTGGTCAAACAAGCTAAGCCAAGTGAACCAGCCAACAACCAACCGCCAACAACCATTTGCCAAACAAGGCCAATATGAAACGGAGGAAATATATCAACATAAATCACTACTGAAATCTAACCATCCAGAATAGATTTCCAAATCCAAATTAGTCCAAAGGATTAACAAGTGGTACACCCAAAAAAAAAACCCGCTAAATTACCCAATTGGTCCTTATACATTACCTATCTTGGCAATCTACAATTACCCAATTGGTCTATCACTAGGAAGAGTAAGAATATTGTAATACGATTGGGCCATTAAGCCCAATCCACAATCTTAATTTCTTATACTTCTATCCATTTCAGTAGGGTCCACCTTCCCAAAAATAAAGAACCTTGTCTGACTTACACTTAAACAATCACACCATTATTTTGTTCCCAAACAATTAGGAAAGATTCTCACCAATCTCACAAAATTCTCTTCCCCAGTAGAAGCTGCAGCAACAGTGAAGAAACTTCGCCATTGAAATTCATCTCAAATTTCTGCTGATTTTTCTCTGAAGAAATTGAAGTTTAAAGATGTCGTTGATTTGTAATCGAAGCAGATTAACATCGTCTTTGATCAAACGATTGAAGTATCAAATTGCGATTGTTTCGAATCATCGATCGTTCACTACTTCTGAAGGTCATCGTCCTGCTATTGTTAATAAACGTAGCCTTGATATTCTTCATGATCCTTGGTTTAACAAGGTCTATTTTTCTCTCTTCGTTTTTCTTCGCGATTTTTAGGATTTTAGTTTTTGATTGATTAATGTTTGTGAAATTTGATTGATCAAATTAGGTTTTGAAGTTTGATTAGTTTGGATTTTGTGATTTTTAGCTGATTTATTGAAGTTTTTATGTGAATTTCATATTTTTAAATGCTGGTTATGATAGACAAAAACTGTTTGAATTACTTGTGATGTTGATGTGTTTGTTTAAATGAGGAGTAAAATTAGGGAAATTCCGAGGATTTGGAATGGTTTAGTCCGGGAGATACATTCGAAAAATGTATTTAGCTGCAAAATAAGGTTAATTTAGTGTTTTAGATGGTGGAGATGTAGTATTGGTGAAATGAAATTGGTTGATATAGGAAATGCAACAAGTTTATATGATTTTGTGATGTTTAGTTACATTATTTTCGATACGGTTTATGATGATCACGAACTTTTTCCATCTCAGGATTAAGGAAATTTAAGGTTTAGTTTATATCCAAACTAGTCTGAAGCTTTCTAATGCATTAGTTCTTATCTGAACTTGTTTTTGAGAAACTTCAAGCTGAATATAACAAAGCATTAGTACTGCATTGAATGTCGATAAGAAGTGAAAAATGGGTGATATTGATAAATTTTACCTTAGATGTTGTGATTAAATGAGGAAAGAAGGGTTATATGACCTACATCATGAAAAAAGAATAAAGTAAAAGTTATACGTCTTAATGTCTTATGTTTTGAAATAGAGAGGAGCATGTACATTTTTTTTTGAACAAAATCAATTCACTTGCATGTACATATATTAGCAATAGTGAATAGTATGATCTTGAGGAACTACATAACTTAGTACTATTATGTGATTATATCATGGTGAAATACACGACTGACATGAGATGTCAAAGACTATATGGACTTGTTCTTTTGACAAGATATAAACATGTAATTACTCGATTCATATCTGCTTGTGAACTTTCTTGCTGTTACTTTTTCATTTTTCAAATCTGCCGCACATTTTTCCTGTGATTCTTCAGTAATGGCTAAAATTGAGTTTTTGATATGACTGTTTGAATAGTAGGGCACCGCATTTTCCATGACAGAACGTGATAGGCTTGATCTTCGTGGACTTCTTCCACCAAATGTTATGACTACTGAGCAGCAAATTAACCGATTTAGTTAGTCTCTATCTCTCTATTATTTTTCATTTCAATGTTTGTGTCTCTTTCTATTATAGCCGAATGCTTATAGCTTTTCACTGTGCTTTGATGTTCCTGACTTCCTGTCATTTACATGGTATGGTAATTTGGTGATCTTTCATTCCATTGTCATAGCTAATGAGAATGCAGTCTCTGGAAAGTGCAAAATGTAGTTTGCATGTTTTAATGATGTGAAGTTTTTGCTAGTTAAGAGAAATATGTAAAATTGGGTAGAATTATGAATCGAACCGTATAGCCATACATGAATCCTAAGATTCTAAGAACTGAATCATGATTTTAAGTACACTGTTTGCATCCCACTCAAACTGGAAATTAGTTATAAGCCTTATTTCTCATGTTTACTTCTTCAAGATACCAACAAATTGGCTTACATCCTATGTACTATCCAAAACATTTTGCATCAATTTGCTTCTGGGTACTGCTTGCCGTGGATGCCTTTTTGTGCTTGAAAAATGCTTGTTATTAATTACTGCCACCAAACAGTGGCTGACCTAAGGAGACTTGAAAAGCAAACAAAGGATGGACCATCTGATCCCAATGCTTTAGCAAAATGGAGAATACTCAACCGGCTGCATGACAGAAATGAGACAATGTACTATAAAGTGAGTGAGTACCCTTGTATATGTTGTTGTATTTCCATGCATTTAATGATTCAAGACTTGCAAGTTTCCCATAAAAAACATTGATGCATTTTATAGTTTTTTGGGGCTGCCCAACTTTGTCTTGAGAGCTATGAACTGATGAAATTGAATTCATTTAATTTGAATTTTTAGTAGATTTGACTTTGTCCTGGTCATTTAAATAACCCAGTTATGATCAGATCCAACACTATTGTTGAAACTTGAATCATCCACTCCAGCTGACCTCTTTTGAGCTGAAATAATTTTCCTAGAAATCATTAAATTACTTAAATACGGAGCATTAATGCCTCAATGTGTTATGTACATCTTCAACCTTCAGCGAAACCACATAGTCCTGTAGATTGTGGACAGTAGTGATTAGTGTGCTGATCAAATGTAATCAACTAATTAATTCCTTGTTGGGCTTCCTCCGTAATTTCAATTCTTAAATATACCACTTCATATAGTTTGGCCTATGTTGAATGATTCAATTAAGAAAACTTTGGGCCCTCAACTTCGTTGATAACTTTAGTAAAGACTGAAACTGTTATTTAAGAACTTAATCAAAGAGGTGATCTCATGTAAAATTTTGCATATTAGGGTATAGCTTGTTCAAGTTGACACCTGAATACTTGATTTCTGAGAAGCATGCCAAACTAAACCTACTAATTTATGCTGTATCTGGTTGATGCCTAGAAATGTTTAGATGTTCTGACAGTATGTTTAATGGTTTATTCAGGTTTTAATTGCAAATATTGCAGAATATGCTCCTATTGTGTACACTCCTACAGTTGGTCTTGTATGCCAGAATTACAGCGGGTTGTATCGAAGGCCACGAGGAATGTACTTTAGCGCTGATGATCGTGGAGAGATGATGTCAATGGTATACAATTGGCCTGCTGACCAGGTATTTCCTCATGACAAAATGATTCTAAATGCAAGATTCGTTCTTTAAAAGTTTTAGCTAGTTCAATTATTTTGTGTGATAATGATACTATTCAGACCCTTAAGAGAAACTTCTCCAGTACAGTGAACTTTCCCCCCCCCCCCCCCACTTTAGGATCAACTCTAACTAATGTTTGATTTGCCTTATTTTATGTTTTCATGCACCAGTTTCTTGCTTAATCTGTAAAATTTGAACTCTTACTACTATAAGAAAATCAGAAAACAGATTTAGAACCAAATTGCTGTCATTAACAGCTTACCGAATACAGCTAGAATGTATTCTGTTTCAAATCACCTTATATATGTCAAAACGCACTTGTAAAACTCTGCATAATATGAATATTTTTATATTTGGCACCAAAGTTAAGCTGGAAGTAGGGTCCTTTTTCTTTTAATGTTCCAAATCACTTGTTTTTCCCACCTTTGTTCTCCTAGATTTATGCTGATATACTTTTCTGGTTTTGCAGGTCGATATGATAGTTGTGACTGATGGTAGTAGAATTTTGGGGCTTGGAGATTTAG
This sequence comes from Chenopodium album, assembly GCF_948465745.1. NCBI lineage: Eukaryota > Viridiplantae > Streptophyta > Magnoliopsida > Caryophyllales > Amaranthaceae > Chenopodium > Chenopodium album. Next base: position 71,830,904 of record NC_137840.1, read on the forward strand.
GGATTCAGGGCATTGGTATTGCAATTGGAAAACTAGATTTATATGTTGCTGCTGCCGGGATAAACCCACAAAGAGTAATTACTTGACTTTTGAGTCATGTCAGTTTCTTTGTGTCTATAATTTAGCTTCTGAATCTGGCTTACAAATCAAAAATCAAATTTCTCACTAATTTTTTCCTCATATCCTAATGTCTAATATGTTCCTTAACCTCAACTATTTCAACATTATAATTGTATTTAGTTTCTCTTTAGGTTCATGCCTCACGCTGCTAGCGGGGCTTTTCTTGTCATGTCCCTTTCTGATGTAGTTCGTGATTGGAATTCTTTTTCCCCTTGTTATTGCTTGAATATGACTCCTGATCCCTTTTTGTGATGATTCTTTCTATCTAGTAGAAATTTTTAGGTGAGATAATCTGTAAAAATCAGCACTTCCATACTTTCACGTGTCATACTCATTAGATGCATTATCAGGTGAGACTTACTATAGACTATAGATGATTCTAAACGTATAGCTGAGCAAGATTTCACTTTAAAGTGATTCAAAACTTTTCTTGAATGCTTTTTTAAAAATATTGGTCTCCTCATGGGTTGGTCGGCATCTTATTCAAATGGTCAAACCTTCTCTGAAAAAAATGTGCGAAAGGTTTTCAATTTTTTAAATTTGAGTGTGTAGATTGATTTTTCCTTAATGATCTTTTTTTGGTGGGCAGGTGTTGCCAGTGATGATTGATGTTGGAACCAATAATGAGAAGCTCCTTAAGGACCCTCTATGTAAGAAAATAAATCCTGTCATGGATAGGGGTTTGGTAATTTAGTTTATCAGCCTGAGTTCATTTGGGATGTTGTCTTTTGCTCGTAAACATTCTTATCATGTTCCTGTCTTTTCACATCTTATGTATGTTTTTACATGGTGTACTGAGTGTAGCCTATGTTTCTTCATGTGAATGCTTTCGCAGTCAACTTTAGAAAGGGTGGGCTCTTGCTTCTTTGGTGAATTTTGTTAGATCTCATGCCACTCACCAATATTTTCTGCCTCATGAACATGCTATGATCTTCAAATAATTTCTTTTAGAATGAGTGTGATGGGATTGGCTTTCCTTTTCGAAAATTTTAGTTTTATATATTTCATAAAATAACCACTGTACTTTTCACTAGGTTTTTTCTTAAAGTGGGGTTTAGGCCTTAAGGAGGTCTTATGCTTGCTGCTTTTGTAAAAGAATGTAGAGAGGTTAGTTCTACTGGTATTTGTTTATGTTTGACACAATTGCTTTTAAAGACAAACCAAGGGTGTATCTACCAACCATATGCAAAGGAAATGATGAAGTTATAAATCTCACATCTTTTGTTCCCAAGTGATCTAATTTAGCAAGTCTGTGAAGACTTACTGCTTTCCAAAATTAGTGAAATTTGTCACTGCTGATTATCTTTACAGTGAGTTTTTTTTTTTTCCTTCTCTTGGTGTAATGGTGTGTATAGATAGCTACCTCACCATCGGATGAAATTGAAAATTCCACATGCAAACATTAATTCAGCATCCTTCATTTTATCATGTAGTATTGTTGTTGTAATAGTAGACTAGTAGTACAAATATACTTTATTGTTTTTATTTATAATACCACTTTTTTTGCTGCTGCCGTTATCAAGTATTCTATGTACTTGTAAGATTACAGTAGTTAATTCTAGCTTTACTAATAAACATGTTTTCATCTCTAAACGGATTTTTTTACAGTAAATAATTCTAGTTTCTCTAAAGGGATTTAATTTTAATAGAATTTTTAATTAATTAATTTATTTTTCCTGTGCAACAACCCTCTTACTGGAGTTTATTGGTTCAGGTAAGGTTGCATACATCCAAACCTTCTTAGACCCTACCAACACCATTTACTTATTAATTTTATTTGAAGGCTGTTTTTTCTGTGTACTTATCAAAGTGTGTGATAGCGTATAAGAGATGTGAATGTCAGAAGTTTAATGATCTATGCTTCTTAATTCTTATTGGCAGATTTGGGATTGCAAGAAAACCGTCTTGATGGAGAAGATTATCTTGCAGTCATAGATGAATTTATGGAGGCGGTTTATACGCGCTGGCCGAATGTTATTGTGCAGGTCAGTTTCTTTATGCTATGAAGCTGCTGCAAAGCATGGAAAACTCTTGGCGCATAGCGCCTCTGTATATTTTCAGCAATAGGCCATGAAAAAAAAAGTACCATTTCATAGGTAAATAGTATGTTTTGGTGGTATAAATATTTTGCTAATAGTACAAATAAGTATGTAAACAGTACATCAAAATATTATACCACTGTGAGATATAATAGTACTACTAAGACATAATGGTAGAATATACATGCATAATAGTACACAAAACTGTACCACTGTAACCATAAAAAGTACCATTTTGAATGTCAAATGACTATTTTACCCTCCTATTTGCAAAGAAAAAATATAGGCACTATGTGCCAAGATGCACTCGCAAAGCATTGGGAATTCTGTTATTTTTCTGTGGCATTTTCACCACCATTTTCTCTCTTGTGCAGTTTGAAGATTTCCAAACCAAATGGGCTTTCAAGCTGTTACAGCGGTACAGACATAATTACAGAATGTTCAATGATGATGTACAGGTATAAGTATGTTATTATGCTGGCTGCGTCTTCAGCTCTTCACCTTAGAATTTTGCGTGATGGTTAATTGTTTAGAACCCAAAAGGCTCAGTTTGTAACCCTCTTGTTTTCTGTGTCTGATATCCACTATAGTACCACAATATTGGTTATATATATTTATTTATTTAGTTTTTCCAGGGAGGGGAGGTGGGGACGACAACTTGAGATAGCATCAGGCTCTTGTTAAGCATACTTCCTTGGCTTTGTAAAAAAAAAAACCTGGTTAAAAGAGTTTCTATGTGCACATGCGATTGCTAAGGAGCCCTTGTCTTGAAGTTTTGGTCAGCCTTAACAGTTTGTTTGGATAAAGAAAGGGGAAGGAAAAGAAGGGGAGGGAGGGAAAGGGAGGGGAGGGAAGAATGGTGAGTTTTCCTTCCAAATCTCTCCATTGTTTGAGGGATCAATTTCCTACAATTTAATCATTCCATTTCTCTCCCCTCCAATTCCCTCCCTTCCTCATTTGCTATCCAAATGAAAGATACTCCATCTCTCCATTTCTCTTCCCTTCCTTTCCCTCCATTTCCTTCAATCCAAACACACCATTAGTTTTTTCTAGTCATAGCATCTTGACGTATAAAAGTGCTCTTTGTTTGGCTCTCTGGAAAGAGTTTTTTGATTGAGCAATCAAATCGATGGTGGCTCAACTTTAGGATGCTCATGTTCTATGTTACAAGTTACGACATGAGCAATTAATTACGTAAGGCTGGGTCTGTATTTTACATATTGACTGAAATATATGACACTTTCCTCTTCTTCCACTCAGTATATATCACCATTTACCTTATATAAGTCAGTTAATAGTTTTAATTTTCAGTGTTAGTCTAGATCGTCACAAGGTTGGTTTTATATGTTATTTTCAAAATGTGTTTTTCCTGTCCATCACCTTTTTTTTTTTTTTTTTTTTTTTTTTTTTTTTTTTTTATGCTACTACAATCAAGGGCTTATGTAAAGTATGGAGTCATCCATAAAGGAGATTTGAATACGTTTTGTAAGCAGATGCTAATGTTAAATTAGTTTCAAACATTTAAATATTATAGATAAATTCATTTTACATAATTTTAGCTATAAATTAGATGGACTCGAATAAATAGATTCTTATTAGGCTTAAGTATCTTTTGATAAACTAGATTGTCATTGTTTGTGCTGTTGAAGTTACTTTAGTCTTAAAAATTAGAATAGATACCAAATTACCAGATTAACAAATTGGGACTTTGATAATTGATTATCTTATTGCATGGCCTTTACCAAAATATATTTAATGCTTGGCTATTACTGCCAGCCATCTCTTTTTTCAGAAGTGCTTGCTTTATTGTCTTTTGTTTGAAAACCAAGAACAGCAAGTAACATGTTTGATTCTCTTTCTATTGAAAACAGGGGACCGCTGGTGTTGCAATTGCTGGGCTTCTGGGAGCCGTAAGGGCTCAAGGAAGGCCAATGATTGACTTTCCTAAACAAAAGATTGTTGTTGCCGGAGCTGGAAGGTTCTCTTGTCTTGCCTTTTCTCTGGACTTGGTGTAGATTCCTTTTAACTTAGCTTGTAGATATTTCTAAATGAAAATTAAAAAAAAATACATATCTACTGCCTAATGATTGAAAATTTATGTTTTAAATTCTCAATTCCTCACTTAACTTTGCCCTGTAATATCTGCTGAATTTATGTCTCGCATGTTTAATATATTAATCTGCTGAATTTTAAGTCAAGTATTAACTCTTTTACGTCTTTTTCTCAAAAAAAAAAAAAAAAAAAAAAAAAAAACAAACAAACAACTCTTTTAAGTCTTAAGGAAATAGGTTTGTGGGGTGGGCGTGGGGCTATTGTAACAGTAGCTATGGGCCTGTGGACTTAAGAGAAATGCTATAAACTGCACGTTGTCATCTTTTACTCTTGTTATTGGTGTCCTTTGTATTGTATATTTGGTTTTCTTTTTTATATATCTATTTTCCCAATTTTTTTGGTTTGTTTATACCTGTGGTGGGTAGGTTGGGTCTTGGGTGGGGTGGTGCGTGGTGGGGAATTGGGGGAAGGAGGGGATTACCTGCAAAGTTGTTGGATGTATCTTGGGCTCTGAGGATCTTGTTTGTAGAAGAGTGGAGTATGGCTGTCTCAAAGAGTTCTCATGAACAAATTTCAATAGTATCTCATGTAGTGTTTGGTTTGAATTATTAGAAAAGGCTAGGGAAGAAGATTAGGGAGTTTAGAGCTCATGATACCAAGCAGGAAGTGGAATGTTGGCTTGAATTCTGAAACATGTCCTAAATGAGAAGTCAGAGATCTTATCTAGAGGGAATATTTCGAAATGAATAAGGAAATAAATGGGTGTTTCCTCTTTTCTTGTCCTGGCCCTGCTATGCTTTAGAATCTTGTAGTTCTTGTTCTTCATCTCCTATATCTGAGTGAAACTCTAATTTTTGAGCTTGTTTGAGTTGTTTTTGTCTGCTTTGGCAGCTAAGATTATATTAATGGCGTGCAGAAAATAAACTCATGATTCCTGCTCACATTTGGAATTTTGTCTAGCAACTAACATTTTGGTTTTGTTGATTCTGACAGTGCAGGTGTAGGTGTTCTTAATGCTGCCAGAAAAACAATGGCTAGGATGTTGGGGAATAATGAGTCTGCCTATGAAAGTGCAAGGAGCCAATTCTGGGTGGTTGATGCCAAGGTGTGTAATTAATTAAGCTTTTGTCTGACATTTTACTGCATTCCTTGGGCACTTCGTGCAGATTCAAGCAATTCAACGCCTTTGACTTGTTGATGAACAAATATTTTTTGTTATTAGTAGAATAACAGAATAAGCTATCTAGAAAGAAAGACGTGTATTAGCTAGGATGTCTAGACTCTAGATGAACTGTGGCTTTAAAGGAGTTTTTACTGCCGAATTTTCAGACTTCAGAAGGACTGGATCCTTTGATTTGTTTTGGATTACCTGTATTCTGTTATCTCTACCCCTATAATTTTTTTAGAAAAATGATAAGTTTTTAATTTCCTGCCCATGAGTGAGAAGGTAATGTATATTTGCCTTTATTTTTTCTGGAACTTTATATTTGTATATTAGTTTTCCTGCCTTGGTGATAATCAGGAGCGTTTGTCACTGAGTTATGGACTACTTTCGATTGGGAGCTTTAGATTTAACTTAATAACAGAAACCGTGTAGTTGATCATGCTAGGCTGCTCTATTGTGCATACCAGGGACTGATAACTGAGGAGCGAGAAGATATAGATCCAGAGGTCCGCCCTTTTGCTTGGAAGGCTAATGAAATTAATCGCCAAGGGTTGAAGGAAGGGGCAAGCCTGGCGGAAGTGGTTAGTGAACTTCTGCCGCACTGCTTACAACTTACATGTTACAGAGTGTGCAATTTGTTTACACAAATATGCAACTCTTGCAATTTTGTACTTTTTATTGATCCTGTTATATTAATCCCACTTTGCTTACTTAGTCTCATTAATCCAAAAGCATAATAGAATCATAAAGTTGGGCTCTATCTGATTCAGATGACTTATTTCTTGAGCCAAAAATTTAATCCTTGAAAGTTATACTACAATAATTATTTTTTTTCTCTATAGCTTACTTAATTTATTGTATTTTCTTGCAAAAAAGTTATTATTTTTTATTATAAGTTTAGATCTTGTGAAGTTGTGAGGGCATATGCTCTTTGAACTTACCAAAAGTGTTGGACTTTTGGCTGCGTGATTTTGATGCATTTACATTTTGATCATACGTGAAACAGGTTCGGCAGGTTAAACCTGATGTACTTCTTGGACTATCTGCGGTTGGGGGTCTATTCTCAAGAGAGGTATGAACTGATCAAGTGATCTCCTTTTGCTTTTCTGCCAAGAATACTGTTTCCTCTCTCCTCTCCTTTTCTAATCGCTCTGAGTTAAAAAAGTCCAGCACCATTTACGGATGCAATGAATTAGATCTGATATGATAATTAATTACATGCTGGTCTTGGCTCAAGACTTCAAGAGCATCCAGATAATAGATAATGACCATCTGATAAGCCAGCAATATCAATTCATTAATGATTGAATATGACTATTAATTCATTAAGTCTTTCACAAAATACATTTCTACCCATAATAAAATCAGTATTTTAAAAGTCTTTGAATACAAGCTTTCCAATAGTAAGTTGTATATTTGTCGTTAAATATAAATTTCGCATTGTATGTTTTCGTTATGAAATGATTGGTCAATTTGTGTATGAGGTGGTGCTTTTTTTTTTTTTCCTTTTCATTTTTTTAATATAGCGTGATTGGTTCATTCTTCTAGTTGCTGCGGGAATTTTCCAATATTCTCTCCTGAAAAAAGATTCTTTTTCTGTTTTAGAAAAATGATTATATTGTGTTAAGCTGTGAACTTTTGCACACTTTCTGGTTGAAAGTTAACCCATTTCTTAATTGTGGTTTAGGTCTTGGAAGCATTTAAAGGCTCAACATCAACAAAGCCTGCAATCTTTGCTATGTCAAACCCTACAAAAAATGGTATGCTTGTACTTCTGGTGATATTCAGCTCTTCTTCAGCTTATTTATTTATTTTTTATTTTTATTTTTTTTATTAAATATATATATTTTCCTAATGACAGCTGAATGCACCCCTGAAGAAGCTTTCTCTATAGTTGGTGACCACATCATATATGCAAGTGGAAGCCCATTCCAAAATGTTGATCTTGGTACGCATTCATTCTAATTAATGTGCTCAATTTTTTTGAAAAAAAGATAAATGCACAGTGATGTTAGTGTAATGTGGAAGAAAATAAGAACTGTTGCACAAAGGGAAATGCAATGGACAATTGAGGTCCTTTGGGGCTTCGTATAGGTCCGGTAACTTTTAGATAACTCACGTTAATCCCAGAATTAATATATTCTTCTTTAACTTTTTTCTCCGAATCCATGAAGTACACTTAAGTGTTCATACTATGCTAGAATATGGCTATGTAACCTTTACCAACCCTACCCTCCCCGCTCCCTCCCCCGAGTCCCCCCCACTGTGCTTTATATACTAAATCCTTTATTTTTTTTTTATTTTTTTTTTTTTTTTTTGCTGTTTCCGTTTGGTTCATATATTTTTACTTATATATTATTTTTATTTTTTTGTTCTACACTCTTGTACACTAACTCCATTTTTGTCAAAGCCCCTTCCCCACCCTACCTTTCAATATTTACACATTTTCACTACACTTTGCCTCTCTTACTTTATCCATCTTTTTCTTCCACCCACTCACATATTTCAGAATTTTCTTGTTCTATACTCACAGTAGAGTAGAACCAAGAAAATAAATAAATAAATAAATAAATAAATAAAAAATAAATAAATAGATGTATATACTTGTATTAGAGTCTTATGAAAAATTGCTGACTAGAAGAACAAGAAAATCTTTTTTAAGATTATGCATCTTTGGGTCTTCTCTTCTCTACCCTCTTGGTTAAAGCAATTTTAATGTGTCCAACGGAAGTATGCCCATTTCTCCCCTCCCTGGTCCCCCAAACCCCAACAACTGCAGTTTTATTCTGGGATAATGGACAAAGGAGTATTATAATTCTAATGGAACATTTTTTGATATGGTAGGAAATGGCAAGACTGGTCATGTGAACCAGGGAAATAATATGTACCTTTTTCCAGGGTAAGTTTTCACTTAGCTTTTGATATAAATTGCCCCCTTCATTCTTCTTTACTAATGTCTTTTTTCTTGAACAATCAGGATAGGACTAGGTACCCTTCTCTCGGGCTCTGAGATAGTCTCAGATGGCATGTTACAGGCTGCTGCGGAGCGGTAAGTATTAGCAGTTCTACTGAAAGCTTATGTGCAGATCCAACCTCAGTTGTTACTTTTCTTTCGCTTGTTTGATTGAATTTAGTACACACACTCACTGAAAATAGGGATTTTAATTTTCTCCAGCATGCTATGAAACACGGACCTGTGTTAGTAGAGTAAGCTGATATAGTGATATTGTTTCTTGATTTACAGCTTAGCTGGGTATATGACTGAAGAAGAGGTGCTCAATGGAGTCATCTATCCTTCAACATCGAGGTTAGTTTTGGAGCATTTAGCTTTCAGAATTTTATTTTCATGGCGTCTCTTTTACACTATTTCCGGTGCAGAATACGTGACATCACTAAAGAGGTAGCAGCAGCTGTAGTGAAGGAGGCTTTAGAAGAGGACCTTGCAGAAGGCTATCGTGGCATGGATGTTAGGGAGCTCCAGAAACTAAATGAGGTAATATTACAAACTTAAACTTATTTTTTAAAAGAAATTATCATACTAATAGGCATTTCATCAATTGGCCCAGGATTTATCGTACATGCCTATGATTTATGCTCTCAAATATGTATTTGTTTTAGTTGAAACCCTGTACCTGAGAGCTGGGTCACAAGAAACTGTTACTTGTTGCCTTTCTTTTGAAGTCGTCGTTGTCTGGCATGTTATCCCTTCAATTGGGATCCAGACTCTTATAGTAACTGAAATTTAATGTTGCCTTGCAGGAGGAACTTCTAGAATATGTAGAGAACAACATGTGGAACCCAGAATACCCTACTTTAGTGTACAAGTAGATCTGAAACCATATATAAGGGTGAAAGGAGAAAATACGCGTTGTATTGGAACTAGAGAAGTGGTATTGTCCCCTGCCACAGTTGCCATCTTTTGTGATAGACACAAATCACACACATAATAGCTATTTTTGCTTGAATGGGGCACTGTCAGTTCTTGCTGCTTATCTGTCCATCTCTTATATTCTGGTGTATTGCAATTTGCTGGTTTTGGTCAGGCTCTATTCACCATTGTTGTTTCCATTGCAAGTTCGTTTTCAGGGGACTATGGCTTTAAATTGTAGAGGACAGTCGGGACACAAATGGTTGCACGTTGTATGTAATACGAAGTATATTGGTTATCATAACATCTAAAAGGCCAACTCCTGTAACTTTATGTCTGTCAAATTACATATATTTATCAATGTTATTGAAGGTGATGTTTGCTAAATGTAGAACTTATAACGTCGGGTGGAAGCGTATTCTTATTAGTGTTACGGATTTACAAAGACACACCAGAACAATCTCTGCTTATATATAGATGAAGGATATTGAGCATTCAGCTTTTTAGAGTATAAAAAATTTAACTGTATCTTGAGATTCATTGAGTAAAAATTGGACTTCATTAGTGCAACAGATCTCCTAATCCTTTTGGTCAACACCAGTTTTTCGTCAGGGGCGGAGCAAAGAATTTCGGGGCCTTAGTGCAATTTTTAAACTTGGGCCCCCTTTTTCATAATTTAAAACGAGGTTTCAATTAAATAATACTTTGTAAATATTAAATTCAATTGTGACATTAAATGTAAAATTACAAGAAATAAAACCATAACATTTTCACGAGTAATTTTAAGGTCAATTTTCTCAATAATTCAAGTACTATAGCAAAAGTCATTATCATAAAAAAATATATATATATATATAAAGCAATTTTATTTTTTTTTTAAGGTAAGGAGAATTCCCTTGCAAATTGGGGGGAAAAAAGGGATCCAACTTGCTTGGGGTGAGAATCGAACCCCTCTCACAAGAGTGGAAGGAGGGCCTCCAAGCACTAGGTCAACCTTGATTCTCACTAATCGTTGATTGTACTAGTGAATTTGAGAAATAGAAAATTAAGTGTAATTTCATGTAAGAAATTAAAGATAATAAAGAGACGGGTATAGAAAGAGAAAGTGAAAAAAAAAAAAAAAAAAAGTACTTCAATGTTCAATCCAAAAAAGAGTAAAAAAAATTAAAGGCTTGGTTTTCTGCAAAAAAAAAAAAACAAAAAAACAAAAAAACATTGACTTTCATTTTGAAACTGACTGCTCCTAACTAGCAAACCAAGGGGATTTCCATTTAATTATATACTCACAAAAGTTATTATTTGATTTTTGGGGCCCAATACTTAAGGGGCCTTGTGCGGTCACTCAACTTACACCGTCCTTTAGCCACCCTTGTTTTTCGTTACTCTTTTGCTAATTATAATATTATGCTTCCCTACTCTCACTCTCTCGCTTATTATCTACTAGTACATTTTTACAATGTTATGCTTGATCGAAGCCTTTTTATCCTTCTAATTGGTGTCAAGTAAGGAAAAAAAATCGCTTTTATTTGTGTCAACATAATGGTGGATAATGATAAAGGATGTTAACTAGTCGAGCTGAGACCAAGCCTAGGCAGAATCAGCTTGAGCTTAAAGCTCGTCAAATTTGGAAAAACTGAACTCAGCTCGAGCCTCGACGCTTGATCAAGGCTTATCAAGCACAAAGTAATGTAGGCCTATATGGTACCCACATTCATTGTTTCAAAGACAATCAAATATTGGTTTTATAACTTAGGTTAAGTCTTGGCGCATAATTGATTTCAGCGCATATAGGATGTCAATCTTGCAATAAAAAAGTACTATTCAGATAACTTATACTTTAGTGGTACATTATACATGCATAAGCGGAAATTACTTCCTAACCCTCCTATTTACATAACTCGCCCAGAGGTGCTATGCGCCCAGATTCACTCTATAAGTTGCTCGTATCTTTCGATAAGGGACTACTTCCTTCCTCTTTCTTTCGTTGGTTTTCTTCTACATAAATAACAACAAAAACTATGAAGGGAAAATCTAACACTAAGTAAGAAGGCACACTTATGTTGTGAATAATACTTGTACGAAACAAAGTTTATATTTTCAGAAAAAAATTAAACGAAGTTTATTATGATATTAGTAAATTTATTAAATTTTTTTTAATAATTTTTTTTTTAAAAAAACGAGCTTATTCATAACCTTCTGACTCGAGACAAGGATAGCAGAGACTAAGCTCATTATGATCTCGAGCCAAATCTAAACCCGGGCTCTGATTAAGCTGAGCTTGTTACTGGCTCGACTTGTTAACACTTTAGTAATGATGATAAAAACATCTTGTACTTTATTTTTTTATTTGTCTGTCAAGTTTGACACAAAAATGTCCAAAACCAAAATGCAATTTTTTTTTTTTTTTTTTTTAAAAAAGGGTTTTTCTAAACTATGCGGTTGTTGAGTTTCTAAGGTGTGCCCATGCTTTTTCAAAATTACAAGTTGTGCCCTCCAACTTAAGTTGTTTAATCAACCGTACCCTATGACGTAAACTCGACGTTAGAATTGTAAATAAATAGGAAGTAATAAGAAGCGGATGAGAAAAAAGAATAAGAAATACACCGAGAGCTTGACATATCAATGGTTGCTTTTAGAAGAAAGAAGGAAAAGCAAATGAGAAAATTTGGAAAAAAATGTTAATTGTTAACCAACTTATATAATTCTAACCCAATCTGGGCGTGAAATTTCTCTCCAAAATGTGGTAATGAACAATTAACACAACTACTAACATTGGATTAGCGTTATAGGGTACGGTTGAATAAACACCTTAAGTTGGAGGGTATATCTTGTAATTTTAAAAAAATATGGGCACACCTTAGAAACTCAATAACCCTGGGCATAGCTTAGAAAAAACAAAAAAAAAAAAAAACCTCCAGGGAGAACATCAGCTTAGCTACTACTCACCGCGCTCTCTCCAACGGCACCGAAGGCAATAGACCAATAATAGTAGTGGGGACTGGGGACCGGACCTTTCCTCTTTCAAATTTTGAAACTTCAAACTTTAAAGACTTTTTTTTTTCCTTGAAACCAAATTCAAAGACTAGAAACTGAGTACCATTATTACGAATTTTATGTTTTTATTTTATTTTATTTAAATTTAAATTGAAAAAAAAAAAAAACATAGACTGACCAAAAGACTCTTCTCATAACTTTCATTCCTTATCCCCTATTTTCTCTCCATTTTAACATTAAATTAATATTTTTATTACAATACATTTCCAAACTCCCTCTTTTCTTCAGCGTGTCAAAAACCCCCCAACTTTCTCTCTCCTCCATTTCTACTCCCCTGCTTCTCCACCACCACCATAACCAGAACCTTCTTCTAATCTTCTTCAACACTCAAACTTCGAATTTCTAGGGTTTCAATTTTCCAAATATGTCAACTATGGAGAGTTTGATTGGACTCGTCAACCGAATTCAACGAGCTTGTACTGTTCTCGGCGACCATGGCGGTGGTGACACCTCTTTCTCTTCTCTCTGGGAAGCTCTTCCTTCTGTCGCCGTCGTCGGTGGTCAGGTACTTCTGGTTTTTTCTCTCTCCTCTTCATACTTCAATTTCATCAGTTTTTTCAGTTGAATTTCAACTTTTATTGTTCAATTTTGTAATTTTTGTAGAGTTCTGGAAAATCTTCTGTTCTTGAGAGTATTGTTGGCCGTGATTTTCTTCCTAGAGGATCAGGTTGGTTTTTCTAATTCATCAATTGAGATTTTTTTTTTTTTTTTTTTTTTTTTTTTTTTTTTTTTTTTTTTTTTTTAAGTTTGAAGGTTGTAAAATTGAAATATTATGGTAGGAATTGTGACGAGACGGCCATTGGTGTTGCAATTGCATAAGACAGAGGATGGATCGAAAGAATATGCTGAGTTTTTGCACTTGCCGAAGCGTCAGTTCAGTGATTTTGGTATATAATTCTTATCCATTAAGCTAATTTTTACTTCTGTTGTTTGTTTGAAGGTTTGTAAGTTTATAACTAAAGCATGATTTAATTAGTGTAATAACATTTTGATTTGATTAGTAAATGATGGAAGGTTTGTTCTTGTTGAGTTTCTGCACTTGCCTAAGTGTTGGTTGGTTTAAGTTTTTTGACTGTTTTGGTTTGTAATTCTCATCCTTTAGCTTGTAATTTTGATTTGTTTATAATTTACGAGTAACATTTAGAGACGGAGGGAGTAGAATTGAAGCGTTATTCGTTTCATGTATCTTTGTCATTCCTTTTGTTTTTGCTAAATGTGCTTTGCACTTTTTAATTAGTTACGTAGTATTACTGTTTTGCCATCTCTGACACTGGTTTGTGCAAAGGTTATTTTTTTTTGAATGATATTAATTTTTAATGTGTGTTCGTTTTTAGCCCTTGTTCGTAAGGAGATTCAAGATGAAACTGATCGAGTAACAGGAAAGTCGAAAATGATATCACCCGTTCCCATTCACCTCAGCATTTATTCACCTAATGGTAAAAAAATTAATTTACATCATTTTTGTCCATTATGCAGGGCTTGCCTTATATTTGTGCTGTGCTTTGCTAGTGTTATTGAACATTTTCTCACTGTTTTTACTGCTTTTTTAGTTGTCAACTTGACCCTCATTGATTTACCTGGTTTGACAAAGGTTGCTGTAGGTGAGCTTCCCAGCTTTTTTTTGGAATATATATGAATATCTAAGTATATCTTTATTAGCTTGTTGTTGAGTTGGGTTATTTATTTTTTAATGGTTTTTAATCCCAGAGGGTCAGCCTGAGAGTATCGTCCAAGACATTGAAGACATGGTTCGAACATATGTTGAGAAGGTAATTACCAACATCATCATCGTGTCTCTATTTTTGGTCATGTCTGTACTCTTATCATAATATACTGATTACTCATCATCCAGACCCTGTAATTACAACCTTTCTGTCCACCTCCATGGTTACCATGCAAGTTATATTTTTATAATTTTATGGATTGCTTTGTAATCATAAAGCATCTATGCGTATGCAATATTTGAATCTTACATTCCTGTACGCTTTGATTTCTTTTACAAGCTTAGAGGAGGGGGCTATTACATATTGAATTACTCAGTGGGTTTTTGGTTAACACATTTTGGGAACTAAAAGTGGATTTGAAATAGAGCATATCCATACTTGTATTTTAGTTTAGAAAAAATGCCTAAGTTGAAACAAGGACCCACTCTCCAAATCTCTTAGTTATGAAGTTCCTCCGACAAGCCCCACCCAAGTTTTTTTTCTTTTCATACTGAGGATTCTAGTTTGAGTCTACGTGTTTGGATGACAGAGTGATATATCTGCTCTCAAAGTGGTAAGTGTATTTGGTTTGGAGTTATTGAATGAAGTAGTATACTGTCATTCTAATGTTATAACATTTTCTTTTATAGCCCAATTGTATTATTCTGGCAATATCACCAGCAAATCAAGATATAGCAACATCAGATGCCATGAAGCTTGCTAAAGAAGTGGATCCCAATGGTACTTTGATTTTTCTTTACATGTGCTTATATTTTACCAATTGTTTTCTCATCTTAATATCTTTGTCCTGATGAGTTTTTAACATAAATGTTCTAGGTGATCGAACCTTCGGTGTTCTAACAAAGTTGGATCTGATGGATAAAGGGACGAATGCCTTGGAAGTATGTTACCTTTAGCTCAAATTCTTTTTCTTGTTCATTATATAGTTCATGGTTAAACCAAAAACCAAGTTAATGGGTTAGATCTACTTAATTTTTTGTTTTTTTTAGTGTAATATATATTTAGTTCTTGATACTATACTTTTACATAGGCCTGGTTGGTTCTGTGTGGAATTATCCCAATAAAATCATATTTTTGCTATTTTGTATGGATTACACATTACCATGTGTGATTCTCTTTGTTACTTTGGTTATCCAAGTTATCTTATCATTTGAACACCTTGAGTAGATATGGCTGGCTCAACTATGTTACTTGGACTCGGGTACCCATGTCCAACATGGGTACGTGTCCAAGCGTCCAACTCGGCTATTTTGTGAAAAAATTCCATGATTTTGAACTAAAAGTGAAGTGTCCGGGTGTCATACCCATGTCCGAGTGTCGAGGGTCCGACACCGGTACGTGAGGTGAAATGAAGAGTCCGAGTAACATAGGGCTCAAGTAGTTACTGTAAACAAATTAAAAAAAAAAAAAAGGGAATTCTCACTTTCAAATAAATTCTATAAAATCTCGAAACATAAAGTTGTACTCCTTAAGTTTTATTGAAAACTAAAAATCATCCCCTTTATTCATTTTCTCCATTTTTTTTTTGGTTATTTTGTAACTTGCTTACTTTTATTCAGTTCAATTATAAATGAACTACAGAAGTCTCGAGTAGTCTACCTCCCTTCGAATAGGAATCCCCTCGAAAGAAAAAAGAAGTAACTTGAAATTTAGAAGGAATTTTCTGGTGTGTGTATTGCTGTATTGCCTATTTAGATCATGAATTTTCCTCAACGTCTCAACGGTTCTACTACTATGCCTTAAAGCCTATGTATCTAATCTTGCTATGTAATCCTTGGAAATTAATGTGAAAGTATAGAAAACCTCAATATAGTCTTGAATGGTTCAACAAGTCAATTTTATGTGGTGTCTTAAGTGACATACTATTTAGTATCAAAGACATGAATACTTTGACTGAGTTTTACAATGTTAGCTGATAGTGAAATGATTCCTCAATAGTGGAAAATTGCGTTTATAATTAGGGGTTAGGGACCAAAAAGAGTTTAAGCCACCAGTTTCTTAAATCATGCTTTATGTTGTAGTAACCCTTCCTCTTGCCTGTTTAAAACATCATGTAAAGGCTTAAATTAAATACTTGAATGTGTGATACTTGTATGATTGATACTCTGATTTTTTACCCTTTCCTTCATTGTACAAGGTTCTTGAAGGAAGATCTTATCGACTTCAACGCCCCTGGGTGGGTGTAGTGAATCGTTCACAGGCAGATATCAATAGAAATGCTGATATGATGGCTGCAAGGCACAAGGAGCGTGAGTACTTTGCTACCAGCCCTGACTACTCACATTTAGTTAGTAGAATGGGGTCTGAGTATCTTGCAAAAATGCTTTCTCAGGTATAATTCTCTGGGCCACTCTATTCTTGATGAATTGATGGCAGTTATGTGTTGGTTTGATTTTGTATTTGCTGACAAATGATTTCTCTGTCTTATCAAAGCATTTGGAGTCAGTAATTAGGGCTCGTATCCCGAGTATAATTTCATTGATAAACAAAAATATTGATGAATTAGAAGCAGAATTGGATCGTCTTGGTCGACCTGTGGGTGTTGATGCTGGGGTGAGTAACTTTTCCAAAATTAATTTTCCATGATAGTAAAACGTATCAAGACAAACTTCTTCAGTAACTCAGACGTTATATTTCAGGCCCAGTTATACACTATCTTGGAACTTTGCCGTGCATTTGATAAGATATTCAAGGAGCATCTAGATGGAGGGTAATTCCCCTGCCTTCATACAAGTTTTGAATTAGTGACAATGTTCCTTTCTTTACTCTCCAGAATTTATTATTCAACTTTGTTTCATGTGCATTTTTTGCTGATTTGAAGGAATTATAAGTTATTGTTTTCACTATTTTTCTATAACTTCACGCTTTAAAGCTCTTCTTAAGCTTTAATATTTACCATCTTTTTATGCATATATATGTGTGTTACCACTTGTTGTACTTGTTACTACACATTTTGCATGGATAATTATAATTCATCTCCCTGGAAATCTAGGTTCTGTGTTAATGGCTGATCCTTGATTTATCAAATTCTGTTTCAGATTTCAAATTTCTTTATACTCATAATTATTTTAAGGTGCCTACATTCTTTTTAGGCGTCCTGGCGGTGATCGAATATATGGTGTTTTGACCATCAGCTCCCTGCTGCTTTGAAAAAGCTGCCTTTTGATCGATATTTGTCTCTACCGAATGTTAAGAAGGTGGTCTCCGAGGCTGATGGTTACCAACCTCATCTCATAGCCCCTGAGCAAGGTTATCGGCGTTTGATTGATGGTGCTTTAAATTATTTCAGAGGCCCTGCTGAAGCTTCCGTTGATGCTGTAAGTGCTATCTGTTCTGCATTTCTATTTCATCAATTGTCTTTATCTATCTCCTGCTCATTGTCACAACTCTCAAACACAATTGGTTTGAGAAGCTGAGGAACATTAACTCAGATTTTTTTTGAAGTTATTTTCTAAATATTTCTTTTGTACAGGTTCACTTTGTATTAAAGGAACTTGTAAGGAAATCAATTTCAGAAACTCAGGTGAGATTTGAGTTTATAATGTTGTAGCTTTTAGATTTTACTGGTTCTTTTTTTTATGGGATTCTTGAACTTCTTTTCTTTCAATGTACAGGAACTTAAGCGCTTCCCTTCCTTGCAAGCTGAACTAGGTGCAGCTTGTTATGCGTCATTAGAGAGATTCCGTGATGAAAGTAAGAAGACAGTCATTAGGTTAGTGGACATGGAATCTGCATACTTGACTGTGGATTTCTTCCGCAAACTTCCTCAGGAAATGGAGGAGAAGAAAGGGGCAAATCCGGTAGCCCCAAATGTAGATCGATATAATGAGGGGCATTTTAGAAGAATAGCATCAAATGTTTCATCGTATATAAATATGATATCGGATACACTTAAAAACACCATCCCCAAGGCGGCTGTTCATTGTCAGGTCAGGGAAGCTAAACACTCATTGCTGAATCTCTTTTACACGCAAGTTGGCAAGAGAGAGGTAATCTTATGTTTTAAAAATTTTATGCATGCATTTCATGATTCTGTGCTGTAAGCTCCATTGTAGCTATGGATTGGATGAATTTTACACTCCTGCATGTGCACTTTTATCTATTTAAACAATTATTTACGTTTTAAATAGCATGGAGTACTTGTGCAGAAAAATCCAATAGGTAATGTTATTGGCCAAGTTAGCAGATAGCAATCTCCACTAAATTACTTATGAATTAAGTCCGAAATTCCCTGCAGTCGTAGCTCAGACCTGAGATAGACCTTATATACGAAGTATTAAAGTTTACCCGCCCAACATCTCATCTTATATTGGCTGAGTAGTACTTTCTGAGCTATCGGTTCAAGTTGGATGAATCTGAAATATTTGATTCCATTTGCTTTCAGGCTAAGCAGCTTGGACAGATGCTTGATGAAGATCCAACATTGATGGAGAGGAGACAAAAATGTGCCAAGAGGCTTGAATTATACAAGGCCGCAAGGGATGAGATTGAGTCCGTTTCATGGGCTCGATGATAGTGTTCGAGTTTGTTCCATTTAAAATATATATATAAGTTTTGTATCATAGCCCCTACTATTTTTAGTATATGTCTGACTTGAGGTTTAAGCTAATTATTGCCTTTTGGACTCTGGGAATTATTTTGCCTGCATCACTGGAGCAGGTTATTAGATCAATGTTCCAACGGCATGGCATAAACATGTTTGTCTTGTAAATGTCAGTCCAACAGAAGCATATGTGCAGTTGTTTTTTCTACTCGTAGTATTTTGTTGTGTTTTTTGTTTTTTTTTTTTTGTTTTTTTTTTTTTTTTTTTTTGACAATATTGCTCACTTTGCTCCTTTGTATGTTGGTTGTACTGAAGAATTATTGGTCCATAGGTAGGAGCATAAAGTGAAGCATTTTGGAGCTACAAAGATACTTGATTAATTGTGAGCACACCATCAAAGCATCCCTCCTAGAGTAGCTGTTAATACGAATAACATAAACTTTTTTGGCCATGCAATGTTGATGGTGAGCAAGACTGGAACCTGGAATCATCATAATCGGGTAATAGAAGAGTTTTGGTTGTACAATAAAAAATGTTAAAATTAAAAATTTTATACTAAAAAGTAAAAACCTTGATAAATCAATAGTGACAACTGACAAGCTATACAATGTCCTATAAAAAAAAAAGGAAAAAAAAAAGCTATACGATGTTCTTATTTTATCAGGTAATGCCCGTATTTAAATATAAATGGACAAATATACTCTTGCGTGTATTCCAAGTTTTTATTCTTTGGCCTCTAACTCAAACTTTCTCTCCTCCAACAAACCACCACCGACTGAGGGCAAGGTCATCGGACACATTAACAAAGTTAAAGTCGGTTTTGTTTTGGGTGGAGGCCAAACGTCTAGTTTTTTTTTTTCTAAACTTTAGGGGAGAAATGCCTAGAACTATCGAATATCAAGAATTCGATAGTTCTAGGCGTTTCTCCCCAAGAACTTCACTTTTTTTTTTTTTTTTTTTTTTTTTTTTTTTTGCGCCTTTTGTATATCATAACTTTTTATATTGAAATCGAATTAAGACAAATAAGATATCGTTAGAAAGCTTTGAAGGGAAATTTTTTTAGTAAGGACAAGAATGTGTCTTTGATTGAAATGATGGTGGTTTAATAATTTTTATGGTAGTATTTAGCATTTAACTAAAATTCTAAAAATGTAAAATTACTCTTAAAAGAAAAAAAAAAAAAAGAGTACTACTCTAACTCCGTTTCTTTTTAGTTGACACATTTCTATAGTCACGTTTGCCAATGCACAACTTCAACCATTTATTTCTTTAAACGTTGATATTTTGAAAATATAAGTCGTTACGAATCTAACAAGATTTCACGTGATTATATTATAATTGTTAAAATTATCCTTTAATTAACCGTCTTATAATAAAATTAACATAAGCCACGTCTTACTTTGCCTTATGCCTTATGTTTCACCTTAACTTGGAATTTCTTCCCCTTGACTCTCTTCCTCTGGGTATCAGTTGAAGGTCTGTAACTCTGTACTCGATAAGTAACTAAATATACCCAGCTCTCAACTTTTGGCTTCCCCAAATTTACAAAAATGATTGGAGCTTCCAATATGCTGGAGTTATGGCGGATTCCTTCTAACAAATTATTGTTCGGAACCTCCAAATTTATCAAAGGTACAGTCTTTTGTTTCCTTATTGTTCAATTGAAAATTTTATCAAGTAGATAACTTTATCTACTGTATTAGTTTGAATGATTAAGTTTTTTTTTTTTATTGGGTTTTCAATTTAATCAACCTACTTTGCTCGAATTTCTGAGAAATTGTCAAATGTTTATGATTAAGCAGGTTCTAGACAATTACCCCAAAGAGCATTTTATCCTATAATGTGTTTATGCAAAGAGATACAGACCACTACTGCTGAAAAATTAATGGGTGCAAGTTATATTCCTGAAACCAAATTCAAAAAAGAAATCAAAGTGAAGGTAATTTCTTTTTTTTTTTGGTTTAAATGTTTCCTTGTTTGTGTTCTAAATATTGCTATGTTTAATGTTCTATTGGAAAATTATTAGGTTAATGAAACCATGAAAATCGAAGGTATTGGTGCTTTTCAAAAGCTACCCATGGTAATGCCATCTATTGATATAATCCAATCTGCTATACGGAAATCTAAGAAGGTTTCAGCTACAAAGGGTAATTGGTTGTTTTTGTGATTATGTTGATTTGCTTGGATATTTGTGTTTTATGTGAGATTAATGGCTTTTAATCTGATTTTGGGATTGGCAGGCATTGCTAATATTGCTAAGCGAGAGAGGAACCGGGGTGCTAAGCAACTTGACGCGCTGATGAAGGTAAAATATTCGAGTGTTATATAGTTTGTGTGTTTTAGTTAGTCTTTTTATCAAGTGTAATTAACTAACAGTTTATCTTCTTTGTTTGTTTGGTTAGGAGTTGGCAGTTCCACTTAGAACTTATACAGAAAACTTCCCTAACAAAAACCATTTGCATCCTTATGAGCGTTCCCTTATTGAACTGACGCTTGGAGATGGGAATTATGAAGAGGTAACTACTACGTTCTGATATTTACTCTAATATTTTTGTCACTCAGGGTATTAGTATTACTTTTGTTGTTAGATGTGTCTATGAATCTTTAAAGTTGTTGAGAACGTGAATTCATTTGGGAGAATGCCTTGATTCTTGTACTATAATAATAATAATGCAGTAAAGAACTTATTGCAAGAGGAGTATTGGATGCAGTTAGCTCAATCTATATCCGTAATTAAGAATTTCTAGGACTAATTGGTATTGACTCTAATTGACGATGTTCAAATTAATGATTTTGAGGCCCCCCTTTATTGTATAACAAGTTATGTAAAATCAGAAGAATAGTTTAATTTATGAAGGAGAGAACTTGTTCCTGAAAATTACAGGGATTGGATTGATGTTTCTGCAGGAGGAAGGTTCTTCAGAATTTTGTTTCTGCAGGAGGAAGGTTCTTCAGAATTTTCTTCCCTATATCCGTTAGAGTAGAGTGTACCTGCCAAGTTCTTTTATGATGACTTTCCTCACATTTCTAAATTTCAGATGAACAGAGATTTGTAGGAGAATAGATAACATTTTCAATTGTGTAGGTTGCATAGGGGAATATAGATGTTTCACTGATACACTTGTGTCAGTATATCTATTATTGTTCATGAATTCAAGTCACTGAAATCTTCTATCAGGATAAACCATAAAAGAGTCAAGGATAAGTGGATGGCCTTTCAAGATATCAATGAGAGTCTAGGAACTATATTGAGGAGTTCTGGTGATGTGCTTTTATAGAGGATCGTTTTCTTTGAGAAAGTCTACTGTGTACATTGGACGGGTACTGATGGAACAACATTATTTGTAGTTTCTTAATTCTGACATCTTAGGCAGTTGTAAGTGCACATCATCAATCTTTTTGTCTGTTGGGTGGCCTTCTAGTTATTGTGTTTGATTCTAAAGTAATTTCCTTATATCAGTGTAGAACTCCGCTTGTAATAATTTGGACTCGATGTTTGTAGTTTATTCTATAGCAAGCATTTATATGGCTTGTGGGTCCTTGATGTTCTGCAGGTTTTGTTGAAGGTAAACAATCTGCGAAAGAAGGTTACATCTGTTGGAAAGGAACATGCTTCTCTTTGTGCCAAGGTTGATTATTTATTAATTAGATCTTTGTCTTATTCATCATTGCCTTTCCTTATATTTTATTTGTTTATTTATTTTCGTAAGAAATTATGAATAACTTTAAATGATACTGAAATTTGTGCATTGCAGTCGTTGACAAAGAAAGAGGCAGAGGAACGGTTGAACGAGGTAAATACTTGTGTTCCAAGTTTTAAACTACAGTATGTACTGTGTGCAACTGGTTGTGCTGTGAAAGGAATCACCTATTATGTTATGGCCATCGCTGAACTTTCTGTCACCTATTATACCTTTTAGAAAAAATCATATCAGTTATCAAACTAATTTTGCCATATTTATTTGTCACTTAATAATCCTTTACTATTGTTTATTTTTTAAAAAAATAAAAAATTATTGGTGTCACATATTCAAATCTAATATCAAAATATGTACTACGTAGTTTCTTTATGTCATTTATTAAAAATCAGTAAAAATTTCTATCACTTAGTATACGGAGAAATCCCCCCCCCCCCCAGGATACTGATGTTGTTGAATAGCAAATTCCTCTTTAGTAGTGATGTTTCTGAAGTCGTTGCTAGATTTCTCAGTACATGGTTACATGCAGCTGTAGCGCAGTGTAACGATGACACCCAGTACTTGAAAAAATAAATTGTCATGCAAGCAAGTTTGTAAGTTGCTGTTTGTTGATTAATTTTAAATTTTGTAGGGTATAAAAAGAGTGGAAGAAACTTATTACCGTGAAAGAAAGGCCGTTGATGATTTGCTGGATATTGCCAAGGTATGAAACTATGATCCCTTGGTGATGAGGTGAATCACTTTGAGATATTGCATTTTGTGGGGAATTGGCATTGATTTCCATTTTTTCCATTTGTGTATACATGTTCTGGTTATTCATCTTTGGATCTTCCTAAGTGTTTTCTGTTAACAACTTTTCTGCATGCAAATCTCTTGGCTTAAAAACGTAAATGTTGAGAAGACTATTTGACTATTGATCTGTCATTAGACTTGTGATGGACCAATGGAGTTTTAAAAACTCTTGGTTGACAATTCATGATTTGATTAGTATATGTACCCCCTCTGAACTGTGAGTCTGTGACAATCTCACCTTGGAATCAATGGTTGGCTGGCAGATCCATTGGGATGCAAATACACATCTAGTTGGGAAATTTCCTGTTGTTATATTTTACCTTCACATTTTGATATATATGTATGTTATTGGGTGTATTATGAGTTTTCTATTCATTTTCTTTCAAAAATTTGCCTTCAAAAACAGAAATATGACTGCTCACTATGAGAGCCATGCAGGTCTGTTCATGCATTGGATTTATAATTATTACCAACCAATTTTACCAAACTTTTCGGTGCTTATTGGGGCTTTTACATAACTTATTTAAGCAAGTGCTTCTTCTATTAAATGTTGGACAAAATCTTCTACATTTTTCTCACATCCTTGCAAATCTGATTTATGTGCTTCTACCTACCTTTAATGTATGTCTGGATCCATGTGCATTGATGCTACTAAATGGATGTTGGCATCTCCCCTATGATTCATGTTTCCTTGCAGACATTACGAGCTATGCCAGTGGTTGATCTGGAAACTCCAACACTGTCTCTTGTTGGAGCCCCTAATGTTGGAAAATCATCTTTAGTTCGTATTCTATCAACAGGAAAACCTGAGGTATTCAGAGTGCTTATATTGATCTTGATTAATGACTGCTCTTAGAATTACAATTTTTGTGCTCCATTTTCTTCTTGTCCTTTCTGTTGCAATTAGTACTTGTTCTAAATTTTAAATTTAAGCAGAAGACTAATTGACTATTCCACTGGTGTTCAAAATGACTTGGGGTGTGCTGAGGCAACATAGGTTCTACAGCCTTGGCACAAGAAATAAGGAGTGCACTTCTTCAAAATGAGGCACACTTCCTAATGCCAAAAATATTTTGCCCCCTGTACGTAAACAACCCACTGAAATAGACTATTAAACCACATTGTTTAACACCTTGGTGCACCCTTTCTAAACCCTGCTCTTGAGTCCTGGAGCTCTGTTCTGTGTGAAGGAAAGCACTGACATTAAGTTTAAGAGGAAAATATGATTTGTGTAACCTATAGTATAGACTAATGAGCTATCTGCATGTGCCAAATGTGTGGATAAGAGTGGCTAGTTACCTCGTGACTTGAACCAAAGATACAACTTACTTGTTTTGCTATTGTTTAGGTGTATTAGGAGCTGTTTGCTGTCTAACTCTACATTAGATGAAAGCTGGATGATCCAAGAAAACAGAAATTATCTTTTTAGTTATGGATATTTCCTCCTATTATTATAAAAAAAAATACGTACCCTAGCCCTGCTACTCATTTTCTGTGTCTGCTCTTCAAAGCTCTTTAGTATGTGTCTATGTGTAGATTGTGTGGTAGGTATTCTATTGCTGTTGAGTGAGACATGAAGATTTATGATTTTTAAGTTGTGTGGAAAATAACTATCCTTTCTCACTCTTTCTCCAGATTTGTAACTATCCATTCACAACCAGGGGAATTTTGATGGGTCATATTGTTGTGAACTATCAGCGTTTTCAGGTCTACACAAAAAAGAAATGTATTTGTTGCATGTTAAATTGTCATTGAAAATATTGTTTCTCAATTTTTTTTATTTTTTTTTTGACAGGTTACTGACACTCCGGGTGTACTCAAGAGATTAGATGGTAAGTGAAGTTATGTTCTGCGTTCTCCCTATATTATAATTTCTGCTGAACTTTACATTGGAGTTTGTGGATAAGAATTGACAGGATATTTATGGTCTGTTAATGGAAGCCATGTGGTTTATGAGATGTTTATTTTTGAAATTAAGAAGGGTCCAAAACCATGTGTATGAGGATAAGCAAGGGCCAAGAACTAGAGACTAGGATGGCTTTTAGCAACAAATATGATTAGTATTGGCCTATTGGGCCTATTTAATTTGTTAAAATAGGCTTGTCTGCCTATTTCTGATTGTTTATACTTTATTATTGTTTTGTCTTAGATGATCTTCTTCTTAATTTAAAATAGCTAAGTTTCTTCCGAAGATATTGTAGACAACCTGTATAGGCATAAAGACTGATTTTGGAAAGTACAAAAAGTAACCACCAGTATAAACATAGACTAGACCAATTTAGGTAAAAATATACCAGTATAGACTCAAACTTGATTGGGAACTGGGAAGGAATTAATCTAGAACAGTTATAGGTTCCTTGCCATGAAAATGAAATTTTAGGGCAATGTGGATACACTATGCGTTCAATCTTTTACGGAGTATTATTATTTTTATTTTATTTTACTAGCTAATTAACCAAGTGTTTTCCTGGAGCCTAAATTGTCTGTGGTAGAAGAATAATTGCCTGGATGAATGTAAGTCTACTTGTCAGGGACCATTAAAAACCTAATATTCAAAGTACACCATTTCGAGTGATTGTTTCAGAGCTTGCAAATATGTATCTTTACATTTCACACGGTGGACATCGGTACTTGGGGCCGTTGGGGGTGCTAAAATCATATGTTTTTTTTAAACTTCTGTTCAGTAATCTCATGATGTGCTATATTATTTGTTAGCTTTTGGCACTGCTCAAAATGATTGCCTTCCTTAAACAGCTCATAGTGTGTCTGAAGGAGTTTTTTTTTTTTCAATTGCTTCCATTTGCAAAATCTGAAGAGGAGAGGAACAATTTGGAGAAGCTGACTCTTGCAGTCCTCACACATTTGCCAACAGCAGTACTATATGTTCATGATTTAACAGGTGAATGTGGAACTTCAGCATCAGACCAGGTATATTATTTAACTTAAGAAGTGACTTGCATTTAGTCTGAAGACAAGCTTAGATGGAGAGCATACAATGGTTCATCTATTAATTTACTTTGGATGTCCTCTTCTTTTCCAATTTTCTTCGATTCAGAGTTCAATTATGCCTTGGTGTATGTAGTGACTTATAGTCAGTTTTTGAAAAAGCCGGTTGCATCATAGACAAGTATAGTTTTCATGCTAACAAAATAGTCATTTCCCTATTGTTGCTTTAACCTTTTTCCCCCCCAACTATCAGCTCCCTATTAATCTTCAATGACATCAAGCATATAGTGTATCAGTGTATGTCCTGGCATTCTACTGTAGGCTAGGCTCTATGCTCTAGGAAAGCCCGAGTATACGCGGCCACACTGCTATCCAGTCAACTAGAAGAGTGTAAAACATACATGATGATAGCAGTTAGTTAGTTCCTTTACCAATTAGTGATTGATAATTATTTACTTGATTTTGATGATTATGCAGTTCACAACGTACAAGGAAATCAGGGAGAGATTCAGCAATCATCTTTGGATTGATGTTGTTTCCAAATGTGATATTTTGCCTGAGTCCCCTTCCTCCTTCATAACTGAAGACTTGGCTGCTGATAATTTGGATCTGGCAAGATATAGGTTATTTGGGCCTGAAGGAGCCATTCGTGTATCTGTAAAGAGTGGACTTGGTCTCGATGAGGTATATACAACCTTGTCCATGCTTAGGCTCTATATACAGTCAGGATCGAATATCAAGTCTGGTGGAAAATATAGAGATAATATGTTTAACCTTGCTCATTCCAGCTTTATCATTCATTAGGCTCCTGTCATTTCCTATGCTACTTTTCTATAGTTCTTGTTGCAACTGATTGACAGATTCTTAGAGGCATCTCATTTACTTTTTTACTTGCAGCTGAAGCAGAAGGTTCACAATATGCTCATCTCCCAATCAGCTAGGATCAAAAGCGAGATAACAGACCCAGAACCTGCTGCAACTCCTAAATGAAAATTGTTCTATTTCATAGTGCCCTCTGCAGCATGTCTTAATATGATCCTGGTGTAGATTGAAGAAGCCAAGGTCACATAGTGCCCTCTGCAGAATTTTCTGCTCGGATCATCGTTTATAATCAAACTGTTATAATGGAAGAAAATCAGTTATTTCGCCTGTTTGGCACAAAAAGAAGCTCCTCTTTTTGGAATGTATCTTAAATGGAGGATGATCCATTGATCTTGATCCCCCAACACACACCCTCCCCGTAGTTTTTTCTTTGTTTTCTATCGGCCTTTGGAGGAAAGAAGGGGATTTTGCTTGCAATTGTTCTATAGTGATATATTGTCATATAAAGGGTTGGTGAAAAAGTTGCCATTACTTATATGCTGTAACATTGTACAGAATCATGAATGTAGTTCTATGAGTAATTGAATAATTTTTTTATAATAATATTGCATTTTTGTAGTGAATGATCCAGTTGTAAAAGCTAAACTAAGCTAACTTGTGTTGGGTAGCATAAGCAAAAAGGTAAGGGTGTGAAGACTAGTCCAAATCTCATGCTACGTGGAGCTAGTTGTGGGGAATGAGGATGTGGAACGCGCACAAATAGGGCTTGCTTAATCAATGATGGCTTGGGACTATTTCGGACAAGGGCAACCAATTAGTAGTGTTTATCTTAACAAAGTTAAGAAGCGATACATTTCTTTATCGGTATTAATTAAAAATCATATTTTGTCGGTACTCATTGACTTTTGTACGGATACTCGATGCTTAAATTGAATGCAAGCTATTATGGACATAGATTTTTCTCGTCTAGTTAAAATATGTAAATATAAATGTACGGAGTAATTTCGAAAGCTTTCAAATACTTCTTAATCTACTCCGTATTTTTATTTTTTTCACCTAAATTTCCAAAATACCCATTACTTTACCCAAATTTTACAAAAAGTACTCCCAAATAAATGAAGAACAAGCAAACCTCCATAAACCCAAAATCAAAAGCCTAAGACAAACGTTTATTGTCTTCTCTAGTTCTCAGCAAACAAGTTGCAGAAAACAAAATCAGAAAAACCCTTGAAAAAAATCCTGACTTTCTCTCTCCAACTTCATCATGGTCTACGTAACTTCGTGGGATGAATTCATCGAGCGATCCGTCCAATTATTTCGCGCCGATCCTGAATCTGTAAGTCTTAAACACCATCATTCAATCTTAATCTTTTTTAATTTGTTCTCAATTTTTGGTTGTTGGAATTTTGTAAGAAATTGGGTTTGATTATGTTTCTCGTTTCAATGCAGACTCGTTATTCGATGAAATATCGACATTGTGATGGAAAATTGGTTCTCAAAGTTACTGATAATAAGGAGGTATTGCTCGATTTCTTCATGCTTTTTTTTTTTTTTTTTTTTTTTTTGGGAATTTGATTTGTTTTTCTGTGTTAGATTTCGAATTACACCCTTTTACAATAATACTGAACTTGCTAGAATGGTAGTCTTCAGAATTTTCTGTGTTTTTTTTGTTATACTACAATGATCATGCTCAAATACCCATCTGGATTTGAAGCTTAGAATGTACCAATTGAGTGTAGATTAGGGCAAATGATGAAGCTTAGGGTTTATTGTTAACCTGGTTCCAATTTGGCTGTGTGAATGATAGAAGTGATGTCTTTGCTAAATGTTGTGGGTGGAAGAAATTTTCGATATGAAGCTTGTTTGAAAATTAGCAGATGATGGTTATATGTTAGTAGGATTGATCAGCAGATTGCATATGGTAGATTCTGTAAAAGTGTTTGGTGATTTAGGGATTTCTATAATGTAGTGGTGAGGTGTTTTACTCTTTTAACTTTAAGTGTATATTCTCTACTGCACTATGCTACGAAGTAATTTGTGTTAAATAGCACATTGAAGTAATGTACTCAATTCTGCCTAACAAGAACATCACCGTGAACTCGTGAAGGGATATAGTATTGAGATCAAGCTATTAGTAGGTTGAGGATGTCTTTTGGGGTTATGTTGTAGTACTTTGTTGGATTATATCAAGTCTTGTCAAGGCTAATTACTTAAGGTGTTTTTTGAAGGGTGAAATTATCAGATATGTTGAAGTGAGAGATTAATTGGAAATGTTAAATTTGTATTATTTATACTCTTTTGAAGTGAGTCTGACCTATTTAGCATAACTGCTTCTTTCTCTGCAATGCATGGCTTGAGTAATAAGGGGTTGTGAAAAATATATGCTCCAGAAGTTGACATATGTTGCTGAATTTGATTTTTAATTATGCTGATTTACTTTACATCTGAAATTTGAGAGAAAATGTGGTTGTCTGCTGTTAACCGCCTTTATTGATTACTATTGATTAAAATAAAAAAAAATAAAAAGGGCTGGTTTAGGCCATTATCAATATGTTGACTATGGTATTATTTGTCATTTCTTTCTACTGTAGCCCTTGAAGCTTAATTGCTGTTGTAATTGGCATGGTAGGGAAATGTTATTAGCTACTAGCTACACTTTTAGCATCGTATGTATGCATGCGTTTCACATGATCTCCTGGTAATTCAATTGGTTTTTTTTATGCATATGGTGAGACACTGAAACTTGTAGAGGTATTTTTGAAGTACACAGTGAAAGAAAGAGGGAGGGTATTTTCTGATTATTTTTAGTTTATGGATTCTTGTTATGAATCGTGAATGTAAACCTCATTTTCTAGTGTTTGTTCGTTTATCATGACTGTTTTAGTTTGTGGATCCTTGTTCTGAGCCTTGTCTTTGCTTTTGTGATCTCTTTACTAGTGCCTCAAGTTTAAGACTGACCAAGCACAGGATGCAAAGAAGATGGAGAAGCTTAACAATATATTTTTTGCTTTGATGGCTCGAGGTCCTGAAGGTACTAGTCATTTTCTGTTCTATTTCTAACTTCCGAGGGGCAGCAATCGCAGCATCCCCTGAAGATAACTGTGTATCTCTGATTCTTGAAATAATTGATAGAGGATGTATCTCTGATTATATTATTGATAGAGGATGTGCTTTGACTATACATGTAGTATTGACCTCCCCTCTCCCCAAACATGCGCGCACACACACACACTTTGCATGGATATTATATGTGTTGGATTGATAACTCAAGGGAGCAGTATTTAGAATACAGTAAAATGAAATCGTTGTAGACCAAAGATGTTGCTACTTGCTACGGTTAATGATTTTCTGATGATTTAGAATTGCTCTTTTTTTGTCTCATTTTGCTGATAAGTTCCACTTCTGTATTCTGCAGTGGATATAGCAGAAGTCACGGGGAAAGAACAGATGGAGGTTCAGCCATCAAAGAAAGGAAGGGGAAGAAAACAATGATGTGGAAGTTTTGATGTTTGGCTAGAAACTAGGAATTGTAGTTGATCACGGTACCTTACTCTTGCAGTACGAGAAATTTCCTGCAGATTTTTTTTTTTTTTTTTTTTTTTTTTCATTGCTTTACAGATTTTGTCATGATGTCAATATTATTTGAACCAAAGGCAATGGGTATTAGTAATTTTCACAAAGAATGACTCCTGGCAAGGTGACTTTTGCCTTGTAAGTTCATCTAAGATTGTTGTGTAAACCCCAGGCTAATATGGCTCGGAACAAGTCTATGACTTACAAGGAGCATTTACTCATTTTCTCAATATGAATATTTAGCCTATTTTTCCACTTGCCCTGCCGTAGATTTATGCATCAACTAGAATCATGTTACAGAAAAATGCGAAATCGTTCACTTAGAAGTTTGAGGATGATCTGTGATGCTGAGCAGCTAAGCGAAGTAACTATAACAGTCAAGATTACTCCTTTAAATGCTCAATTCCACTAAGTTCATTCCTAAGTATATTGCCACACTTCAATTGTACTGACTTGTTTAGAGAAGATTTTATTTTTTTACTTAAGGAAGATAGAATAAATTGAAGAATTTGTCGACTTGACTTTTGGAGTAATGAGCAGAGAATTAACTGGACTCTGTAAGTGAGGGTAGAACTTAGACACAACACTTCTAAGCTATGTTACTTAGACTCGGATACCCATGTCCTAGTGTCAAGGGTCCGACACGGGTACCTGAGGTGAGATAAAAAGTCCGAGTAACATAGCTTTTAAGTGTAGTAACGCATCTGTAGCCCTGAAGATTGCCTCTGATGGGTTGATCATAATTGAAAATTATAAAATGCCAATTAACTCAAGCAAGAAACCATCAAGCACATAATTTTGCACTACATCATAACTAAAAAATTGAAATTATTTTAGTCTACAAATATGATCCCGTTTTCTTTTATGGTGTCCAAGACAATACCAAGCTTGCCCTCAATACGCTCATCTTTCCTAGGCTCATAGGCCAAAGCATATACATCGGCATCTTTTGATCGCTCAGCAATGAGCTTACCCACCACTCTACAGGCATTATTATCAATTAGAGATGGCAAGGTAGTTCTTAGATCCTTGGCATTAGTGGTGGCAACAGAAATCACTTTGCTGGTTCCACGGTGCATCACTTTGGCATGAATGAACCGCTTAGAAAAGTAAACATTCAGCAGAAAAGGTCTTAAATACATATCAGTTCGTTGTTTCCATGATTTCCTCCCGGTTTTCTTTGGTTCTCCCCGAGATCTTCTTGTCCATGCGGCTTGAACGACAAAGTCCTACATAAATAACTGAAATTCAGGTGGGGAAATGAAAGAGCAAACTAAACCTATTTTATGAGAAAAGAGCAAATATTTTTTCAAACAAAAATCCAAGGTCAACTGGCTTCATATTTTAGAATGAAGGATTGAAAGGCCATAACAGATGCAAGAGACATGGATTTTGTTGAGAACATGCATAGATTAATTCAAAAGAATATATCAGTCCCAAAAAAACTGTTGGAACATGAAAGTATATCTCTCAGACAAAGTTGAGCTCGGTAACAATGATACACCTTGAGATTTGGCAGCAGAATCATATTTGAAAGATTAATGCAACCACAATAACACCATCTACTTCACGCATTAACTCTCATACATGATCCAGTTACTGCCTAACTATTAGTCAACTACATGGTACTCTCAAGGACATCAATAAAACCTTGACCAACTCCAACTACAGTTCACTCAATAAAAGTATGTACTCACTGTTGCCTTAATAGCTAGGTGAAAAGACTTTTTCTTTCACTAAGACAAGATTGTTTAAATTTCTGCTATCCCAGAATGCACACCAAATCGATCATTCTGATTGAATATCATACAAGGCTGTTATCAAAATAAGATACTACGTATTACACTCACTGTTTCTCAACCAGACAAGCACAGTCATCTGACTGACGACTAGCACGGAAAATCCAATCAAAGTTTCTTGTATAATGCACAGAAATCCAAACGACTAGCTTCCTCCTAAGAGAATCATATAGCATATGTATGGAAGGATGAAGCAATGTGATCTCATTTTGTATGTGTGACACGATGAATCCATTTAGACCAACAAGTACAGTTAAAATGTAAACAACATTCTCAAGCATACTCCTACTCCGATCATAATACGAAAAGCCACATTAGATATTGTTACTGTTAAAGATTATTCCCATATCAAAAGCCATAGATGATAATCTCAGCCATACTAACTAAACCCAAATCTCAAAAAAAAAATCCCACATCAAAGTTAACTTTTAATACCAAATGTTAATCGTTGCCAATTATTTTGAAACAAGAGGAAAGGAACTAGGAAGCACTACATTAAAACACTACCGCTACTCCACTAGAAAGTGAAGAGCACAACAAATGAATAAACCATATATATAATGGAACTCAAGAAAAGGCTAAACATACTACCTCCACCTGAAAATAGTTGACATTGTTCGTGTAAATTTAAACTAGCGATGTGGCAACTAAATCCAACTCGAGACTTCAACAGCACATACATACTAACATACTTAAAGTGGAATATTGAAGCAAGAATAGTACCTGTTTGGGAAGAGAACTTGACAAATTAGGCCTGGAATTGAGTGAGAGATTTAATTGGGGCATTGAAGAAGACCATGAAAGTGAAGTGGGTTTGTTCATTCGAGGTCGAAACAAGTCTGATGATACCAGAAATGCACAAGACGATATGCTACAAGCCATCTTCTTTCAGATTTATATATTTCTGTAACTTCAAAAACATAATTTGCTTCGATTATTTCTACAAATTAAAACCCAATTGCAAAAATATGAATCCCAAATGAGTATTATCCAACAATATAATAGCTTCAATTTCAAAGCAATAAAATACATTAATTCAATGCAAGAAAGCAGAATTGGGTATGAACTACAGTATTTGTTGAAAACAGAAACATTAATTCATAAAAACATTGATTTATTCCTGTAATTTCAGCGCCTAATTTGCTTGAATATATTCAAAACAAATGAAACAAAATTGCAAAAGTTAAAATTCCCAAATGGGCAGAAAATTACCCAACTTTATAACGAATTCAATTGCAGAGCAATAATATTAATTAATTCAAAGCAGGAAACTGCCACAAAATTCAATGAATAAAACGCAAAATTGGGAACAAATTGCAGTATTTGTTGATAACAGAAACATTATATCAATAAAAAAAAAATGCAAAGAAAGAAATAGGAGGCAGAAGAAGAACAAACCAGAGAATTGGTAAGAAATTGCAAAGATTACTCAAATGGAGAGAAATGCCATTGTTAATGCTTCACTTTGATATGTTGAGCTTCCCGTCTGAAGATAAAAATTTAAAAAAAAAATGTAAAACCATAAAGCTTGATAAATGGGTTGGACCCATATCATTATTCGATTTGGCCCAATTCCATACTCCAATTTTATACTCGTATTGTTTTTTAATGGTAAGAATAACTACTAAACAGTAAACACACTAGTAATAGAGAGAGTGAGGATATCGAGGGATAGCTCAAGTAGTTAGAGTTTCCTTCCCGATTTTAGGAGGTCCTAGGATCAATTTTCACCCCGTCCTTGTGGCTCTTTTTTTTTTTTTTTTTTTTTTTTTTTTTTAAGGGGAGATACATTTATGATCTGTCTTTGAAATTTTATAAGAATCATACAATCGAAACGTTATTCGTCCTTGCAATGATCTTATATTTAAGACTCTGACCCCAAAATATTTTAATATAACTTTTTTGTTGAAATTATTTTCAAAAAATAAATATTTTCATATCCTCCTCTCCTTGGAAAGGGATGGAATAGAGTACAATTTTTTTTTTCTTTAAAATTAGATTTATGTTCCTACATAATTTAACTTTATTTCCTAATTTAAAGTACAAAGTAATTTAATATAAGCATTAATAAGTACAAGTAGCTAGGAGTATTGAGTATATAGTGGTGGTTAATGGTTATGTGTTACTCTGTATGTCCTTTTTGGGTACTCCCATGAAACAAATAATTTGTTACTTGTATTGTAAGAATGTTTTTACTTTTTTAAAAACATATCATACCTTAACATTTTAAATATCTACTAATATACATAATTTAAACCAATTGAATGTTAGTGTAGTAGTGATTGGGACAGACAAGACTCGTGTTCAATCTCGCACAACAACAATCAGGGGGAGAGTGGAACCTAACCACCCAGAACTGATCCTCGAATCCGAATTAGTCACCTAAGAGTGAACCGGGTGGAACAAAAAAAAATACAAAATTTAAAATATCACATAGACAACGTTTCACTTTAACTATTTACTATTGGCTCTTCTTTTTTCAAAGATAACGACTACAAGATCAAATCTTCATGAGTCATTATATCTTTCTAGAAAAGAAAAAAATGGCCCTAAGAATTTTATTGTTAAACAAGTTAATACATCAACTTTATATTAGTGACACTACATACTCTATGTACTCATTACCTTTAATGAACCTTATCTATCTATCTATACTTAGTATTTAAAAACTATAACCAAGGAAACACGTGTCTCTATCCTATTGCACTTCAAAATCTTTTTCTCTAACCTAAATGTCACATGTCCTCTTACACTATTAATTAATTTTTTATTACACTATATTTCTTTAATTCTTTCATTAAAATTATATGCTTCATCTTCTATATACACTTCATCTTCATCTCCCCTCTTCAATTCAACCTTTTGCTTTTCTCTCCTTAATTTTAACCTTTCCACCTTTATTTAATCCCCATTTTCAATTACAATTCCAAAAATTAAATTTCTTAATTATATTTTTGATCACACATTATAACCATAATGGCTTATTGATATTTCCTAATTCATCTTTCAATGCAATTTTTTATGAATAATGCACGGGTCAGAAGACTAATTTTTAATGAAAAAGCAGTTATATAATTGTGTGACAAGCTGACTAGAAAGTCTCTAATAGAAGCCCCACATATGTCAAGAATAGCATTAGATTTTTTTTACAGTATTTTTTATTTATTTTTTTTTTTAAAAAAAAAGAGTAATATCGAAAAATTATAAACCAACATTTTATCTCTCCTATTATTTGTGTAAGTTTTGCTTTTGATGATTTATTTACCACCTCCGTTACATATTATTTACAACGATTTGAATAAAGTAGAGAGGAAAAATGTCTAATCATTGCAAATAATATGTAACGGAGGTAGTATTTGAAATTGTCCCATATCATAAATAATGATTGACTGACTGTGACCGTAAGTCCGTAAAGATTATTACTTTACTCTCACATCATTATATCAACTTTCGTCAATTATTCAATAATCCATCTATCAACTCCACTTAAATTATCCTGCCCAAAAAAAAAAAAAAAAAAAAACTCCATTTAATTAAAGTAATAAAAATTTATGAAGAGTGAATAAAACAAAACAGAGAAAGTATAAAGTTTAGAGACGTACACGCTCCATGTATTACATATTCTCTTTTCAAATTTGACTAAAGTAGTGTATTGCTGTCAATGTAAATCAAATCATAATGACTCTTAATGTTCTAGAACACTTTTATTACCAGCAAGTCCAATTTTAATGTCATATGTCAAGCAATGATAAGATTAAGT
This sequence comes from Chenopodium album, assembly GCF_948465745.1. NCBI lineage: Eukaryota > Viridiplantae > Streptophyta > Magnoliopsida > Caryophyllales > Amaranthaceae > Chenopodium > Chenopodium album. Next base: position 71,866,859 of record NC_137840.1, read on the forward strand.
ACCAACTACTGGTATCATGTACTTCCAGGTGGGCTATATAATATGGTCTGATTCATACTCCATAATAAGCACCTTTGTATACAAATTAAACATCAAATAATCCTTAATTAGCTTCTTCAGTCCAATCTACTACAAGTACGTACTTCTCCTAAACTATCCATCTATCATCAGATCAGTTCAAACTTTCAACTAAAATCTACGTGAAAACTTTCAATATTCATAAAATTGAACTAAACAATCAATTTTTTCCAATGATTATTCCAATGTCAAATATTTTTACTACGTACAAAGATATATTTTTCATTTATAAATACATCTTACCAAACAGCCACTTAAACAATACGGAGTAATACCGATGTTGTAAATACATTATTTAACAAGCAAAATGTGAGATATAAGAAAAAACCAATTAAATTAACAAAGGAATTGTCTTACATATATACATACATGTTGAATAATCAATTATAGCTGATTAAAAGGTCGTTGAAATTAAAAAAGATAAAATTATTCTTATCTTGATTCATTATTAATATAGCTACTTAGCTAGTAGAAAAGTCATACACACGAAACTAGTAAGCTGATCCCAAAATCAAGAGGATAACCCAATTTACTAGACAAATCTTCAACAAATAATAACATAGAAAAAACAATATTTCTCTTCTTTAATCTTTGTTCTTGATGAAGGTTAGGAATAACTTGATCCCTACAAACGGGGCACGTAGAATGAGACTTAAACCATGCATCTATACACTCAACATGGTAGCAATGCTTACATTTAGGCAGTACCCGTATTCGGTCGCCTCGAACCACCCCATCGAGGCACACCAAGCAAAATGGAGCATCCGTGCTTGGTTTGCCTCGATACGTGGTGGCCGGGAGGCGGCCCTCTTGCCAAAACAATCTCTTCAACAATGGAGAAATTACGACGATGGAGACGACGAAAATGACCGATTGAAAGATATCCATGGGGGATGCTTAGCCGCCTTCAAATCAAACTAAGCTTTGCTTTATTAGTACAATTATTTGATGGATGTGCGTAAACATATTTATATGGAGAAAGAGGGAGAAAAAAGATTGCGCATGTTTTGAAGGAAAGGTTATTGGTTATTTGATATGCCAAGTCAAAGATATAGGTAAACTGCTCCAATGTAAGACAGAAAATTAAAGTTTTGTAAATAGTACAACCAGTACAAATGTCTTCTTAGTGGAAAAACAATAATGATTTAGGCGTGGTTTGATCTCAAGTTCTGTATATTACTGCATGCAATTTTAATGAATGTAATTAAGCTAGGAGTAGATATAAACGCAAAAGTATGTTAATATATGATAGCGTTGGTGTGAAAAGACGGATTTTGGAGGGGTTTAATTTTAAAAATGCACAAGTTTTGTATTTGGCTGATGATTTTATAAAAGTGAGATGGCTTCTTGGTAAAACTAGATAAATAAAAATTAGAAGTAATGCATGTGTAGGTGAATGGATATATAACGTGTATTATTAGGATCATGCAACTTTAAAAATAAAATGAACACGTTAAGGTGATGGAAAGATAGACGAAGAATATGGACGAGGTTTATTGCCATTTATATAATCTTGGTTGTTGTGATCTAGTTAATTATTTACAAAAATTCAAAATAATACAAGTTGTTGATTTCGTAAATGTGGTGTGAAGGATGAGTTACAAGTCTCTAGAAACTTTTAGTGGCTTTTGCTTCAATTCTTGCATTGCTTATTGCTTATTCATCATGAATCATGAAAAAAGAAAATTCACAAATGATGACATATAACAAATGTATTTCATCATGATGGTCATTGTTTTAATTTTTAAATTCATCTCATTTTTTATAGAGTATAAAAATCGATGTTGACTTTAGAGTCAATGCACTATCAGCTTAAATTTTTAAAAGACCATTTACGTCGGGATTTTTCGTCGCTAAACCATCCTAGAAGGGGGCGGTCAGCCGGTCATAAAAGATTTTCCCCATCGTGATCCAGTCGTAAAAGGCAATTATGACGTATGCGACACAAACTCACAAATGTCACGTATTCAAACCTCATCCACCCTTCACGTACAAATATTTCACGGTGGTATGAGGGGCCTATGTCGCATTCACATGTAAAACCAATCTTGAACTTCAACAATCAGCTTAATTAAATTTTGTATTTAGTTCATATACCACATTTACATACGAGAAATTAGATAGAGCTAGTGGATATATTGCAATGAGATATATATTAAGGTCACATAATTTATTATAGGATTTTATACAATATTAATTATACTATTTATATGGCCGCCTTGATGTGGGAGTGTGTGTGTGACTTCACAATTGTTCATTTTTCTTTACTTGTGATGTTGTGCATTTTTCTTTATATACTTGTGATTTTGTGCCTCATTGAACTTGTACCTTTTGCTTGAACATGGATGATTTGTTCTACCTTTAAGTTGAGATGAATTTATTATTATCTCTTGCATGCAATCATGACTTTAATTACCTTGACAAAGAAAATTGTCTCAATTAGCAACATCATAATAACTTGAAAATCACCTACATACCCCATATATATCTAACACAAGTACACAACCAGTGCACATAAAATTCAACTCTAAGGAAAATCACGCTAAAAAATTAAAGTAGTTTAAGATCCAAAATATTTCAAAGTCCAAACCTAAAAAAATTACTGTCACTTTGAATGACATATTTGACAATGTGAAAATCTAACCGGTACTCCATAATATTCTGTAATAATCAACTAGAACAAAGTAAATAAATAAAAGACTGATATACAAAAGCCATGCATTGAAACAATTCTAAAGTACCAACATTATAAGTTACATAATGACATCATCATTGATCAATATAGTATATTGTGTATGTGAGACTGTGAGTTGTGCAAAAGTTATGTGAGTAACTTAAAAAGAAACCGATTAAGTAACATACCCAAGTGGTCGAGTGATTCAATCACGACTAGATATGACAAAGCTAACCCGACCGACCCAATTCGAAACAGATTCAGAAAAAACCAAATTCATATTTCGACTTGTATATATTGACATAATAATTTATCATGACTCAAATTTCTATTAGACTCAAAACACCCAAATTGACATTTCTATTCCGACTTCCAACACTAACTATCTTATAATCTGATATTCTGAACGACCCATTTGACACATCGCTAACCGTTAAGGGCGTTAACCTGATATAGCAGCTACGGTTGGCCGTTAGTCAATTACTCTTTGTTTCCACTTCATCCAACACATCTCAAATTCTCAGCTAATTTATTACACTTCATCTTAAAACACAATTGTACGATCTTACACACTACCAAGTCAAACCTTACAAGTCGGTCATCATCTCCTCCCTCAAACCACCCAACTCGCCGGAAAATCGCCGGATTCAACTCACCATGACCCGATTCGCCGCCATAACCACCACCTTCATCCACCTCTTCTTCCTCTTCACATCCACATTTTCCGGCGTAAATCCAACTTCCGTACTCCCTAACAACCGCCGTACACCTCTAGTATTTCCTCTCACTCTCTCTCCTCAAATTCTCGACGCTAAATTCCGTCGAAATCTTCAATCTAAACGTGTTCCTCCTAATGCTCATATGAATCTCTTCGATGATCTTCTCTCTAATGGGTTTGTATTAGTTGAACAGTTGAATTTTTATTTTTTCCCTAATTATTTGATTTTTGATTGATTAATGATTTTTTTTTGGGATTTTGATTTTGATTTTTTAGGTATTATACGACGAGGCTTTACATCGGAACTCCGCCGCAGGAGTTTGCGTTGATTGTTGATACAGGGAGTACTGTTACGTATGTGCCGTGTTCAAATTGCGATCATTGTGGTCATCATCAGGTATTTTGCTGCGATTTTTTTATATTTATTTAATGTTAATTATTTTGTTGCGATCGTATAATTTTGTTATTTTTTTGCGGTGAATTGTGATTGCTGATTGTTGATCATAGTTAATTTATGAATGTGAAAATTTTAATTGGGTGAAACTCTGAAATGGATTAGGAATTGTGAATTCTGTGCACTCATGGTTGAAATTGACTGATAGCGTAATTTGAACTAGTAATTCGACGTGCTGACAAGTACGTTGTATATAAACGGCGAAGTAGGAAAGTGGCATGATCTTATAAATCTCCCCACATTAGTAGTTAAATATTTATAATGACTTTCTAAATGAATTGGTTTTTCTAATTGTACTTGCCAAGAGGTTCAAATTTGGATTGAAGTAAAAGCAGTAAGCTATGTCATAGTATGGTTGCCAAATCGAATTTGAATGAATTTAAGGAAATAGGATATTGGTGCATGCAATTTCTTTGTTTAATGTTTTCAGAATGGAGGCTTTGTTTAATGTTTTCAAGATGGAGACTTTTGTTCTGGTTTTTGTAGGAAGTTAGGAACACACTCGTATGTTTTTATTTTTTTCTTTCTTTTGTCCATTTGTTCATGTATGAAATACTTACGGGTTTTTGCAATTCCCAAAGGTTTTTCCTTGGCGTTCTTGTGCATGTTTCATTGCTTTCTGCATGACAACAAGATGATTTGTGGAATTCTGGCTTTGAAAAATAAAATATTATGGGTGTGTTGGATAGTGCGACTTCTTTTTCTGCTTACTTCAATTTCCTGAATACTATTGCTTCTTTTTCTTGCCCCATCCTAATTTTCTATCTGCAGGATCCGAAGTTCCAACCAGATCATTCAAACACCTATCATCCTTTAAAATGTAATCCTGATTGTACATGTGATGCTGAGAATGTTCTGTGTGCTTATGAGAGACGGTATGCTGAAATGAGTTCCAGCAGTGGCGTCCTTGGTGAAGATATTGTATCATTTGGCAATCAAAGCGAGCTTAAACCCCAGCGTGCTGTTTTTGGCTGTGAAACTTCAGAAACTGGTGACCTTTATAGTCAGCATGCTGATGGTATAATGGGTCTAGGTCGAGGTGAACTAAGCATTGTTGATCAACTTGTTGATAAAGGTGTAATCAGCGATTCCTTTTCACTTTGTTATGGCGGAATGGGTATAGGTGGTGGTGCTATGATCCTTGGTTCTTTATCACCCCCCTCTGACATGGTCTTCAGCCATTCTGATCCTGACCGCAGGTATGAGTTGGAAGGATTATTTTTTCCATAAACTCTCCTTTTTTTTCCTTAACATCTGACACATTTACCCTAGTTTCTGGATGGCAACAGTCCTTATTACAATATTGAGCTGAAGGAATTACATGTTGCGGGGAAGAAGCTGCCTATCGATCCAAAGGTTTTTGATGGAAAACATGGAACCGTTCTGGATAGTGGTACAACATACGCCTATTTACCAGAAAAAGCTTTCTTGGCTTTTATTCATGCGGTAAGACTTGGTTTCTAAAGGGCATCGCTGTTATTATCTTAGCATTTCTGATTCTAGATTTTGCTGAATGGACATAAATGATGAGGTTACAAAGTACTGTTTTATTTTATAAAGCACTATGGAGTCAGTTGTATGAATTATGAACAGCTAATAAAGGAACGACATAAAGAGAGGAGTGTCCTTAATAGTTTATTTACTGTCAAAGTATCAATTGTGCAAAAGTAGATTTAGAATTACACTTGGAATTGAATACAGATGTTCTACAAGAATTGATGCTCAGCCCTTGGCATTAATTTGGCATCTCTATTCCAAAAAGAGTGATTATTTTTGTGCCATATTGTATCTATCCTTTCTGTTCCATGTCTAGCTCTAGTAATGTTATCTAGCCAAATTACATGTCAGATAACTATCATGTATCTTGTTGATGCAGTTAACCAATGAGCTCCATGGACTTAAGCAAATCCGCGGTCCTGACCCCAATTATAATGATGTCTGCTTTTCTGGTGCTGGAAGGTAGTGTTTACTTTCATTATACTGACTTCGCAGCTGTGATATATCCTACATTTTAACTTTCTGGTGTATCTGTGTTCTCTCAGCGAGTCTTCAGAACTTTCAAAGGCGTTCCCTACCGTTGATATGGTCTTTGAAAATGGTCAAAAGTATTCAATGTCACCAGAAAACTATTTATTTAAGGTGATCTTATCGCCTTTTTTCTTCTTCTTCGTTAAAGCTAATAATGAATTAACTTATTGCAATCAATTTCTTCAATACTAATCCGTTGATTAGGTATGACATAGTTGGGACTCTGGTCTAGATTAGCCTGCGTCTCTTTCTTACAATAACTTCATTCCTTGTTCAGCATTCAAAGGTGCGTGGTGCATATTGTCTTGGAGTTTTTCAGAATGGAAAAGATCCCACTACACTTTTAGGAGGTATAATGTGCTGTTGTAGACATTGTAGTAGCTTTTGTTTCTTTGTGTGTAAGCAATGTTTTCATTTATCTCCACTTAAATACAGGAATCATTGTCCGTAATACTCTTGTCACGTATGATCGCAATAGCTTGAAAGTTGGATTTTGGAAAACGAACTGTTCTGAATTATGGGAAAATCTCCGTGTAAATGACACTTTACTAACCCCTGCACCCACACCTTCAAATGGAGAGGTTTCAGCTCCAGGAAGATCTCCAGCATCAGCACCTGATGGAGTACCTAGCTATGTTATTCCAGGTAGAGAATTTTTATAGCATGAAAAATGCTTCTTCACATGTCAGTAGTTCATTTTCCTTTTGATTAGAGAAGCATGTTGGAGCAGTAGCAGTCTGAAAAGTCACGCAAAGGTACATAAGGGGTAAGAGTACTCCATAATTAGTTTCTAGATGGTGTATGCCTGGGTGGCTTTCCTGCACCAACCAGGTTTAAGCCCACCTGATGCAAATGGGGTTCCTTGGCTCCCTTCCAAGAATTTAGGGTTCACTAATCTGATAGAAATAATTTTTTGTACACATATTATTGACTTTCATTGACTTTTTTAATTTCAGAAATTATAAAAGTGGGATTCATAACATTTGCTATGTCTTTGAGCATCAAAGAGTCGGATTTGAAGCCTCATGTATCAGAGCTGTTTGGTTTCATTGCTCGAGATTTGGAAGTCAATATATCACAGGTAAGCTGAGTGTAAAGTTGATTTTATGATTACAATGCCTTTGAAGGAGCTAAGATATGTTCATATTTTTGACAATCACACTTTCCCTTACTCTAGAATGTATTAAAACATTTAAAAGAACATTTTTTTGCATTATTGTGAATTCTTATTAGTACTCTAAAAAGATATTGTCTTGCTTCCCATGGTAAGCACAGCTTTAATTTGTGCTCTCATAATGTGTGTACAAGAATACATTTTTATAATTTAAATTACTTCTCTTTGATTTTTGTCAACTTTATCATTCAGCTAAATAGTGTCTTTGTTGGTTTCTCCAGGTTCATTTACAAAATTTGGCTTCATCCACTAATGGTTCCCTGATAAAATGGGCCATCTATCCTGAAGGATCTTCCAAGTATATCTCAAACACAACTGCAATGGTAGGTTTTCCTTGATGAAATTGTTTAAATGTGAACGAAGCTGGAAATTAGATTTCATAATTAACTTGATTGTTATTTGTGCAGCATATAATTGCTCATTTAGCGAAAAATGATGTCCAACTTCCAGAAACCTTTGGCAGTTATAACTTGGTTGATTGGAAGGTTGAGCCACCTATGAAACGGTAAAAATCATTCTTTCAATTTCTAGAACATCAATTGCTAGTTTATATATAGCATGTCCAGCCATCTATGTTCTTCGCTAATTAGTGGACCCAGTGGTATGCATGTATGCATTTCCGCTCAGACTATCCTGTTTTGTGTGACTTAACTAGTTCAAGTCATCCTTCCGTGCATCAATTTGACAGTTTCTGGAGCCAGTGAACCTTTAAATATCTGCACTTGAAACAATCTTGTTTTTGACTAATTGTGGGTGATGATTATGATCGTCATGAAAATTCTCTGTTTTAAGTTTCTGTTGAATATTGAAGCACACTCTTTCACCTTGTTGATCTAGCTGGTTAGTTAAGTGCAAATGCATCAGAAAATACTGTCTTATTCTCTAGGCTTCAAATTGTTGGCTCCTGGGCTCGCTCAGTCTCCAATTTGAGTAGTAATATAGTCAAAGCATTTAGCTTTTGCAATAAGAGTAAAACTGTTGATGCATTTTCACCGGGTTTATTCTTTTTACTAAGTTGTATCTGTAAAAAAAATTCTGCTCGCCCTAATTTGATATTTCTGGAATGATGCAGGAATTGGTGGCAACAACATTACTTAATAATGGTTATGGCAGTTATTCTTACATTAATGTCGGGCTTATTTGTTTATGGGATTTGGTTCATTTGGAAATGGAGGCAGCAAACAATTGCACAATATAAGTCTGTTGACAGTGATGCTACAATTCCTGAGCAAGAACTCCAGCCATTGAGATTGTGATCAACTAATTAGTTATTCTCTCATTTTTATACTTCCAAGATTTTGTTTGTATCATTTTTGTTATTTAGGAACAAGCTAAAAGAACTATACGAAGTACAAGTCTTCTTCTGAGCCAAATTTTCGAAAGAAATGTCCTTGATAAAGAAGTATAGCCTATAGAAGTATAGACTATGCCAATCTTAATTTTGTAGATAAAAGTCTTAATTTCCGATAAAATGTTTAATTCTATAGATTGCAGAATTACTTTTCTGCCTCTCTTTGAAATTTTTTTACTGTAATTTTTTTGTCCTCCAAGTAACTCCATGTATGGTGAGCTGCTTTTGGTCAGCTAATTAATTTTATGTTGAACTGCATTTGGATTTTGAAATTTAATGGATTATTATACCATTTATAGAGGGGGTAAAGGCTACACATACAATTGTTATATGTGGTTCCTACATACAACTCTTATTTGTCATGTTTCTATTGGCTAAAATAATAGGCATAAATTCCATTAAATTCAATTTATATTTGACTCCTAATTTTCTTCCATTTTTTGTTGATGTATCAAATTTCTAATGGTATGTGTAGGGATAGTTCTCTTTATTCTTATTATTTGGTACATATCTTTGTTACAAACATACCAAATCGTAGCAAACTAGAAAGTTTTAAATTAGCCTATACATGACTAGATAAAATTACAGAGATCACTCCGTAATCTGTATATGACTTGAAAGGTGTTGGCCAAATCAGGCCTTATATACGAAAGACCAAAATACAGTACATTAAACTCTTAATAAGGTGAAGATAACATAGCTTAAAGGTTGCCATGATTCCCAAATCTACAAGAGTAATTAAGTATCATACTATATAGTTTGCATTTTGTCTAATCCTATTACTACAACCCTCAATTATTTAACCTCTCATATAAGCTACTCAAATTTATTCAGCTTTTTAAACCTTTAAAAAATTACTATGTACTTAAACTTGTCTAATAATGTAGACGAGATTCAATCTCATGTCATATACAGAGTATCAAGGCTTTACAACTAAATAAGCTACAATAATTAACATCAACTTTGACAACTCTATATCGTGTTACTTCATATTTGTGTAAGATTAACCATGGAGTCCATAACGTCTTTTTGTGTTTACGACACACTCTATAGGGAGGGACAAAATAGGTATTTTCTTACCCACGCTCGTGGTGGGTGCATCTCAGGGAGATCAAAAGGATGGGGGGATAATTAGACTCCATCTTCCAAAACCCAAGTCAAGTAATTCCCAATTGAAACAAAACCCTTGTTCTTGTACATCTCAGTTCATCAGAGGAGAGAGAAAAATACCCAGAAAAATGGCGATGATTGGAGCTCTGAAAAACGCAATTTTAGGGCACATTCGAATCCCTGTTTCTCAAACTGCAATTTCTGTTGCTGGATCCAACAAATTGCAGAGCTTTCCTAACTTAATTAGCCGTGCATTTTCATCGCACGATGACCATCTTACCAAAGATGAAGTCACTCAAAGAGTTCTCTCCGTCATCAAAGACTTCCCCAAAGTCGATCCTTCTAAGGTCCCCTCTCTTTCTCTCTCCTGGAATTAGGTCTTACTTATTTGGATTTGTCAATTTTTTTCTCTGGTATTTGATTTATAATGTGATTGTTTTTCTTAATTTTGAATTTGGGATTGTTGGGTTTTCTTTTTTTTTTTTTTTTTAAATTGGGGTCGATGTATTTATAAAAAAAAAAGTGAGAGTTTTGGAAGTGTAGATTAGTAGTTTGAAGTTTTTTGTAGGCATTGGACTAATTTGTGATGAAAGAATGAATGCTTGAGATGTTGGGATTGTTTATTTTGATGTTTCAACTTCTTTAGGGTTTGAAAGAATCAATCTTTTGGTGAAGAACGGTGAAATGCAAAGTGAGGTGTAATTGAATATATTGTTTCTTGGCTTTTGGTGGTGGTTGTCCTTTATGATAGCTTAAATTTTGTAATTTGGTGCTGTCTTGAAGAAAACCATGTTAAGGTTATGTGGGCAATGTAAATATTGCAAATTTTGGAGGAAATCCGTAGCTTGCAGTTATAATAAGGAGAAATGTGTGTCAGTCAAATTACTCTTGGAGAGGTTAAATAAGATTAGTTATTTTGTATGTGGTTTAGAATGGATATGGTGATAGTTGCTTTCTGTGGAATCGGATTTAGATTTTGCATTAATTGATAGTGATGAATGGTCCTAAAAGATGGTTGTGAATCTTTGTTGTAGTTGAGTTATGATCGGGGTTTTCTTCTACAGTGTTGAGGTTAAATAAGATTGGAATGGATAAGCTAGGACTATAATGGTGTATGGAAGCTCAGTTATTTTGTATGTGGTTTAGAATGGATATGGTGATCGTTGCTTTCTGTGGAATGGAATTTAGATTTTGTGTTAATTGATAGTGATGAATAGTCCTAAAAGATGGTTGTGAATCTTTGTTTTAGTTGAGTTATGATCGGGGTTTTCTTCTACAGTGTTCTTTTTTAATGTTGATGAACTCAATGGAGGCTATGTGGGTTTTTAAAGTATATTGGAAGGTTTATGTTGATGTAATGTCTTTCATTGGTAAGGAGGCTTATGTGCTAAGGTATCTGAACATCTTTGGGTTTATATAATTTGGGATAGTTCTTGTTAGGTTTTGTGGGGGTTTGTGTAAATGATATGCAGGACAGTTATAATCATGACCATATGACTATAGCAAAGTTATTATCATGATCAAGGTCCCTCGTTCCTGTAATGCCAGGTCCAACTCTTACTTTTATGTCCAGTGGAGTTAAGTCCCTGACAAACTAAGAACTAGCATTCCAGAGGACTTTGTTATCTACTATATCTTTTGTAGCCTTCCTTAATCCTCCTTACCGTGTGTTATCTTATTTTCTGAGGTAGATTGAAGATGTCCCTATTCACTCTCCTCTCTAGATTGTTTATAGGAAATTTGCACATGATATCTATATGTTTGTCTTTGGTTGCATCTTTCATTTCCCACTTCTTGCTAAGAAAATTGATGAAATATTCTCAGAAAGAAAATGATTTAGAAAAGGGTATGTTGAAATAGCAAGATCTGTCTCTTAAGATGTTTTTCAATATGATAATACTGTGTTGTAACCCATATGAGACTTTGTACTACTGCTTAAGGATAATATTTGAAACTCCAAGCTTGACTATACAGTGTAGGATGATAATTCCAAGGATTCCAACACCAGCTATAAAAATAGGCTCTAAGAAGCAAGCCTGTTAATCGCATGATTTGTGGTTGTATTATGATGAGGAATTACTTTCTACTTTTTTAGGCTCCTAGCTCACAATATGGTGATATTGTGACCTTGACATGTGTGTAATTCATTCTGTAAAGAGGAACTTGCAGCAATTCTGAAAATTTAGGACAGAGATCATCTAAATTTGGACAGCTTTCAGAAATATTATTAATTTTATTTTTAAACGATCTCTGTCCTAAACTTTTAGTCATAACCCATAACCTGCTGCTGGAAGTCAGCAATTGGCAATAATATTTATTGTAACTTCTTTCTAAATTCATTTCTTTTTTCCTTAATTCTTCACTTCCTTCATCCCTGTCACTAAAAATAGTTATAAGATACTGGAAATATGGCTCTTAGTCCTAGGTTGCTACACTTAATGACTTTCCTCAATCATTTTCAACCAGAAGCCATCTATTACCATAAGGAGAAATCAACCATGCTCTGCTGCATGTCAGTTTGGAAAAAAGAAGGGGAGAATTTTCATTCCCGGAGAGTTTTGAGGTCAAGTTTTTTGTTGTTTTGTGATTGACCAATAATTTAGACGTTTATTTCTGTTATATATTAAAATGGTTGGAAAATATGTGTTAGAGACTGTTGATTAATTGGTTACAGATACTTGCTTAGCTCTATGGTCACTCCCTCACTTTGTATGCTAATCTACGTAATGTCAATTAGCATTTTGTCTTTCCTGTTTTCATCTCTCTCTCCTCTCTGGGGTAGCTAAAGGTTGGACACTTATCTTATTTTTTATCCGCATTTAGCTTCGAGCCTTATAGTGTATTTTTTTGTAATGATGTGTTGAGAGAGAGAGCAAGAAATTATGGGAAAAGAGATTAATATGAGGAGAGTCTAGATGAACGCCCTAGAAATTTTTGACAAATACATGGTACAAACATCATAGGTTGGTCAAACATCACTGCTGTATGATGAAATAGAAGGCAATACTACTATATGTTGTCTACACAAAATGGCGTGTATACCTTTGTTATGTTATGATCTCGAGAGGTAGAAAGATGCAAATCATCCATTTGGATGAGGAGCAAATCAGCAATTAAATGCTGTATGATGAGATCAATTAGGAATTAAAGGAAGGACAACTACTGAGGTGAATATCTAATAGTTAGCAAAAACCGCAATAGGCCCACAGTAACATAGTTTAAATCCTGTCTAAGCATCGGATGGTTCCTTGTGACAATTCAAGTTAGCCGACCCCAAATCATTTTGGTACTAAGGCTTTGTTGTTGTTGTATACTTGTATATGGTGCTGAGTATGAAAGTGTTATTTTTACGAGATGGCTTGTCTCTATGGTGATTTCCTTACCAGGCAACTAGTGAAGCAACTTTTGTTTAAGATTTGAAGTACAATCTACATCTCCCCAACTGATGCTGATGGTCTTGATAGATTTCCTCACTTGAAGATGCAACTATGCCCCTTGATGAACTAAAAGAACATGTGATCCATGATGTTCCAAAACAAAAGTGTTCTGTTGGCTCTTTATTTACTTATCCATTCTTCAAATCTAGTGCATCTTCAGGCTTCACTTTGGCAACAGAACTATTATTGGTTGGATTGGGTTATAAAATGATGTTTTGTAGTCTTTTCAACCTTTTTGAGCTCAACAGCCTCAACTATCTGTTTTGACTAACCAGTTGGGATATATCTCGTCTGAAAGATTGCTGTAAATTTGCTCCTTGGTTTGAGTGTTACTTGATTATGAATTTCAATATTAGGCTATTCCTTTTGGTGAGAATGTGAGGATGGAGCTCTAAAAAGAACTATGTTAAACTTAAGAAAGCAGTTGCAATGGTTTTCAGTGACAAACTGGAGTAGCAATTGAATAGTGTATTGTTTTTTTATTTGCCAGCTGATTTTAATCGTCTTTGCTGCAATTGCTTTGCAGGTCACACCTGATGTACATTTCCAGAACGATTTAGGTTTAGATAGCCTGGACAACGTAGAGCTTGTGATGGCCCTAGAAGAGGAATTCAAGCTGGAGATTCCCGATTTGGAGGCAGATAAGCTTGACTCAACTAAGCTCGCCATTGAATATATTCACAATCACCCAATGGCTAGCTGATCCAAGCAAGAAAATCCGTCAATTTTGTTGTGGGAAACCATGCATTTGTCCTTTTGTTTAAATTTGTCAACTGATAATCACAAAATGATCTCCGTGGTTGGGCAATAAGTAAAAGATTGATAGGACTTGTTTTCGACCATTTGACTTGCTCTTTCTGTTGAAACATTTTCGATTACTTGATGGTTTATCCATGTCCGACATGGTATCCATGTCTATCAGTCTTTGTATTTGGTGTTGCACAATATTTACTTTCATATGCAATCCATAATACAAGATCAATTGTTACATACTTTCATTTGTTTTCAAAAAAAAAAAAAAAAAAAAAATATCAATTGTTTCATTTCGTGTATCACAATTTTTTATCTTTCATGCACTATTGCACATGAACAATTCTAGTGTTTGTGTCGCATGCTAATAGAGTAACAGCAAATCCCTTCCCGGAAAATGTTTGCAGATAATAGTCCAGAGTTATGACCAACGTAGTACTTTAGTAAAAACATTGTTACATAAAACTAAAAATTTAAGAACTCGTGTACAAAACGTTAACGTTATACACAAATACAGCAGAATCGCCTTTCTTGATCATCTTTTCAAGTTCCCTAACATTCTCTTACAGCACTGTCATGTTTGAGTTGGTGGATTCTAACTTCTTTGCAGTATCCAGAGCAGTAAACAGCTAAGAGAAGAAGAGGGGAGGGAAGCAAATAAGAAAAATATAACTAGTCAGATATAGAGCTGTCAATTCGGGTAAACGGGTCGGGTTTGGATCGGGTAACAGTGGGTCGGGTCAACTCGGGTCGGGTCAATTCAGATTAATTCCATAACCTGTGCGGGTCGGGTTTGGGTTGGGTCATGTTTGAGTCAGGTCACATCGGGTCATACTTCTTATCGGGTTTAGGTCAGGTTAATAACAAGTCGGGTTACATTCGGGTCGGGTGAACAAAAGGTCGGGTTTGATTCGGGCTTTGACGGGTTAAAACGGGTAAGAGTAATTCTCGGCTTCGAGTCGGGTTCGGTTCAACTCAATAATTTGCGGGTTAGATTCAGGTCGGGTCATTCTGGAGTTGAGTCGGGTTTGGTTCAAGTCAATAATTTGCGGGTTATAATCAGGCTGGGTCATTTTCAAGTCGGGTCATTCTCGGGTTCAAGTCGGGTTCGGTTCAAGTCAATAATTTGCGGGTTATAATCAGGTTGGGTCATTTCTAAGTCGGGTCATTCTCGAAGTCAAGTCGGGTTATATTCAAGTCAATAATTTGCAGGTTACAATCAGGTCGAGTCATTTCCAAGTCAGGTCATATTCGGGTGCAACTAAATATAAATAGATAATTATCATTTTTATCAAGCTAATTATTTCCTTTGACTATAATATATATGGCAATATACTAGGGAACTATAGTCTATAATTTAGGAAGGTAATTATCTCCTTTGACCATACAACAAATATATAGTATATTTAACTCTTAAATTTGAGGAGGATGCTCCTTTCTTTTGCTGGCCTGGACCGACCCAAGACAAAATGCTTTGATCAACAATAATAAGGTGATCTCAATTGCATTTAAGGTGATTTGAAATCGGGTTATGAACAATTTGGGTCTAATTTAGGTCGGGTTAGTAACAAGTCGCGTTAATTTCGAGTCGGGTTAGTAACAAATCGAGTTGAATTTTTGGGTTAGGTAAGTAAAAGGTATGGTAAAATTCGAGACGAGTCAATAACAAGTCGGGTTGAATTTGGGTCAAGTCAATAACAAGTCTGGTTGATTTTGGGTCAAGTCTGTAATAGGTTAGGTTAAATTCGGGCCGGGTTAGGAACGGGTCGGGTTGAATTCAGGTCAGGTTAGTAAAAAGTCGGGTTAAATTCGGGTTTTAACATGTTAAAACGGGTTTGGGTCAATTTCGGTTCAAGTCAAGTTCGGTGCAAGTTAATTAATTTAGTTGTTGTAAACCAGTAAATAGGTGCAAGTTGTAAACTAGTAAATTGGCCGTTAAAAAGCAAATTAAATAGTTCCACACACCCAATTGGACTCCCGGAGGGTATTAGGGACCATGGTAAACATTTAGACAATTTTTATTTCCAGGCGAAAAAAAAGTCAAAAAAATCCAAAAAAGAAGGCTAATATCCACGCTTATTGAGAAATTTTAGAGGTTTCGCGACCCGGTGTCGAAAAGTCTTGAAATTCAACGGGATACAACTCGGGGTCATATAATGTTGTTTGGGACCATATATATTCATTATTTGTTGTCATAAAGGTACGTGGTAGGCTTGAATTAATGAAATCGGTGCAAATTGTAAACCGATAAATTGGTCGTTTAAAGACAAATTGGTTGGTTCCACCCACCCAATTGGACTCCCGGAGGGTATTAGGGACCATGGTAAAACTTTCGACAATTTTTATTTCTGAGCGAAAAAAAAATAAAAAATTTTCAAAATTCAAGGCTAATATCCATGCTTTTAGAGAAATTTTGGAGGTTTCGGAGCCCGGTGTAGAAAAGTATTAATATTTAAGTGGATACATTTCGTGGTCATATAATTCCGTTTGGAACCATATATGATCATTATATGTTGTCATAAATGTTCGTAGTAGGCTTGAGTTACTGAAATTCGTGCAAGTTGTAAACCGGTAATTAAATTGGCCATTTAAAGACAAATTAGATGGTTCCACCAACCCAATTGGACTCCTGGAGGGTATTAGGGGCCATGGTAATAATTTCGGCAAATTTTATTTCCGGGCGAAAAAAATTAAAAAAATTCCAAAATTGAAGACTAATATCCACGCTTTTTAAGAAATTTTGGGGGTTTCGGGGCCCAGTGTCAAAAAGTCTTGAAATTTTAGGGGATACATCTCGGGGTCATATAATGATATTTAGAAACATATATGATCATTATTTGTGGTCATAATGTCCGTGGTAGGCTTGAGTTATTGAAATCGGTGCAAGTTGTAAACCGGCAAATTGGTCGTTTAAAGGCAAATTGGATGGTTCCACCCATCCAATGGGACTCCCGGGCGGTATTAGAGACCATGGTAAACATTTCGGCAATTTTTATTTCCTGGCGAAAAAAAAGTCAAAAATTTCAAAATTGAAGGCTAATATCTACGGTTTTTGAGAAATTTTAAAGGATTCGGGGTCCAGTGTTGAAAAGTCTTGAAATTCTAGGGGATATATCTTGGGGTCATTTAATGCCATTTGGAACCAGATATGATCATTATTTGTTGTCATAAATGTTCGTGGTAGGCTTGAGTTAATGAAATCGATGCAATTTATAAACCGGTAAATAGGTCGTTTAAAGGCAAATTGGATGGTTTCATGGTTCAATCCACACAATTGGACTCGCGAAGGGTAATAGGGACCATGGTAATCATTTTGGCAATTATTATTTCCGGGTGAATAAAAGTCTAAAAATTCCAAAATTAAAGGCTAATGTCTACGCTTTTTGATAAATTTTGGAGATTTCGGGGGCCCGGTATCAAAAAGCTTTGAGATTCTAGGGAATATATCTCGGGGTCATATAATGTCGTTTGGAACCATATATGATCATTATATGTTGTAATAGATGTTAGCGATAGGCTTGAGTTAATGAAATCGGTGCAAGTTGTAAACCGATAAATTGGCCTTTTAAAGGCAAATTGGATGGTTCCACCCACCCAATTGGACTCACGGAGGGTATTACGGATCATGGTAAACATTTCGGCAATTTTTATTTTCGAGCGAAAAAAGTCAAAAAATTCCAAAATTGAAGGATAAGATCCATGATTATTGAGAAATTTTGGAAGTTTCGAGGCCCGGTGTTAAAAAGCCTTGAAATAATAGGGGTCTCAGGGTCATGTATGTCGTTTGGAACCATATGTATATATATGATCATTATATGCTGTCATAAATGTTCGTGGTAAGTTTGAGTTAATGAAATCGATGCAAGTTGTAAACCGGTAAATAGGTCGTTTAAAGGCAAATTGGATGGTTCCACCCACACAATTGGACTGCCGAAGGGTATTAGGAATCATAGTAAACATTTCGGCAATTTTTATTTATTGAGAAAAAAAAAGTCAAAAATTTCAAAAATTAAAGGCTAATATCCACGCTTTTTGAGAAATTTTGGAGTATTCGGGGCCTGGTGTATAGAAATCTTGAAATTAGGGAATATATCTTGGGGTCATATAATGTTGTTTGGAACCATATGTGATCATTATTTGTTGTCATAAATGTTCCTTGTAGGCTTGAGTTAATGAAATCGGTGTAAGTTGTAAACTGGTAAATTGGTCGTTTAAAGGCAAATTGGATGGTTCCACCCATCCAATTGGACCCCCAAGGCCCCAAATGGTATTAGAGACCATGGTAAATATTTCGGCAATTTATATTTTCGGGCGAAAAAAGTCAAAAAAATTCTTTACTTGAAGGCTAATATCCAAGCTTTTTGAAAAAATTTGAAGGTTTCGGGGCCAGGTGTCGAAAAGAAATGAGTTTTATTAGATGCATCTCAGGATCATATAATAACGTTTGAAACCATAACTGACCATTATGTTGTCATAAATGTTCGTGGTAGGCTTGAGTTAATGAAATAAGAGCAAGTTGTAAACCGGTAAATTAGTCGTTTAAATGCAAATTGGATGGTTCCACCCACCTAATTGGAATACCGGAGGGTATTAGGAACTATGGTAAACATATCGGCAATTTTTATTTTTGGGCGAAAAAAATTCAAAAAATTCCAAAATAGGAGGCTAATATCCACGCTTTTTGAGAAATTTTTTAAGTTTCGGGGCCCGGTGTCGAAAAGCTTTGAGATTTTAGGGGATACATCTCGGGATCATATAATACTATTTTAAACCATAAATGATCATTTTATGTTGTCATAAATGTTCATGGTAGGCTTAATTTAACGAATCGGTGCAAGTTGTAAATCGGTAAATTGTCGTTTAAAGGCAAATTGGATGGTTCTACCCATGCAATTGGACTCTCGGAGGGTATTAGGGACCATGGTAAACATTTCGGCAATTTTTATTTGCGGGCGAAAAAAATCCAAAAAAATCCAAAATTGAAGGCAATATCCGCGCTTTTTGAGAAATTTTGGAGGTTTCGAGGCATGGTATCGACAAGTCTTGAAATTATAGGAGATATATCTCGGGGTCATATAATGCTGTTCGGAACCATATATGATCATTATTTGTTGTTATAAATGTTTTTGGTAGGCTTGATTTAATGAAATTGGTGCAAGTTGTAAACCGGTAAATTGGTCGTTTAAAGGCAAATTGGTTGGTTCCACCCACCCAATTGGACTCCCGGCGGTCATTAGGGATCATGGTAAACATTTCGGCAATTTTTATTTCCGAGCGAAAAAAAGTAAAAAAAAATCGAAAACTGAAATCCACGCTTTTTGAGAAATTTGGGATGTTTCGAGGCCCGGTACCGAAAAGTTTTGAGATTTTAGTGGATACATTTTGGGATCATATGATGCCATTTGGAACCATATATGATAATTATATGTTGTCATAAATGTTTGTAGTAGGGTTGAGTTAATTAAATTGGTGCAAGTTGTAAACCGGTAAATTGGCCGTTTAAAGGCAAATAGGATGGTTCCACCCACCCAATTGGTCTCCCAGAGGATATTAGGGTACATGGTAAACATTTCGGCAATTTTTATTTCCGGGTGAAAAAAATAGAAAATAAAAAAATCAAAATTAAAGGCTACTCCGTAATATCCATGCTTTTTGAGAAATTTCGAAAGTTTCGAGACTGGTGTCGAAAAGAAATGATATTTTAGGGGATACATTTTGGGTCATATAATGTCGTTTGGAACCATAAATGATCATTATATGTTGTTATGAATGTTCGTGGTAGGCTAGAGTTAATGAAATCGGCGTAAGTTGTAAACCGGTAAATTGGTCGTTTAAAGGAAAATTGGATGGTTTCTCCCACCCTATTGGACTCCCGGAGGATATTGGAGACCATGTAAACATTTTGTTAATTTTTATTTACAGGCGAAAAAAATTCAAAAATTGAAGGCTAAATCCACGTTTTTTGAGAATTTTTGGAGTCTTTGGGGTCTGGTGTCGAAAAGTCTTGAAATTTTAGGGAATACATCTTGGGGTCATATAATGTCGTTTGAAACCATATATTATCATTATTTGTTGTCACAAATGTTCGTGGTAGACTTGAATTAATGAAATCGGTGTAAGTTGTTAACTGTAAATTGGTCGTTTAAAGGCAAATTGGATGGTTCCTCCCACCTAATTGGACTCTCGGAGGGTATTAGTGACCATGGTAAACATTTCGGCAATTATTATTTTCGGGTGAAAAAAATTCAAAAATTTCCAAAATTGAAGGCTAATATCCACGCTTTTTAAGAAACTTTGGAGGTTTCGGGGCTAGTGTCGAAAAGGCTTGATATTGAAGGAGATACAAGGGAACTATAGTCTATAATTTAGGAAGATAATTATCTCTATTGACCGTACAACAAATATATACTATATTTAACTCTTAAATTTGAGGATGATGCTCCTTTCTTTTGGTGGCCTGTACCGACTTGGTCTCCCTAGACAAAATACTTTGATCAACAATAATAAGGTGGTCAAAATTGCATTTAAGGTGATTTGAAATCGGGTCTGGAACAATTTGGGTTGAATTTAAGTCGGGTCAATAACAAGTCGGGTTGATTTCGAGTGGGGTTAGTAACTGATCGGGTTGAATTTTTTGGTCGGGTTAGTAATAGGTCTTGTAAAATTTGGGTCGGGTCAACAACAAGTCGGGTTGAATTTGGGTCAGGTCAATAACAAGTCGGGTTGATTTCGGGTCGAGTTTGTAACAGGTTGGGTTAAATTCGGGTTGGGTTAGGAACGAGTCGGGTTGAATTCAGGTCAGGTTAGTAACAAGTCGGGTTTAATTCGGGTTTTGACGGGTTTAAACGGGTTTGGGTCAATTTCGGTTCAAGTCAAGTTTGGTTCAGGTCAATAATTTACGGGTTACCTTCGAGTCGGGTCATCTTCAGGTCAGGTAATGTTAGGGTTCGGGTCTGACATGCTCGGGTCAACTCGGGTCTAGGGTTGGTTTCAGGTCGGGTCAGATCGGGTTTGGGTCACCATTTTTTCTGGTTCAGATGGGTCGGTTAATAATCGAGTTTGAGTCGGTATTTCGGATTGGGTCAACTTTTGACATCTCTAATCAAATAGCAGAAGCTGAATACAACAGAGAAGAGTGATGACAAATGCTCTTGCAAAAGAAAGAAGTGCAAGCAATTGAGAGAAAACAAGTTTACAAGCAAATAGGAAGCAGGACAATGAAAGCGTATACTACCTCCGTTACAGGTTATGTGCAACGATTAGACATTTTTCCTCTCTGCTTTATGTCAAATCGTTGCACATAACATGTAACGGAGGTAGTAATAGTTTTGGTAAGTGGCAACCCGGCGAACACAAAAGTACCGAAGCATGATGCTATGAGAAGAGGGAGTTTGAATATGGGGAATCGGATGCTTCAAATTATCTTCTGATTCTCCAACATCACACAGCAGATCTCCAATGCACAACAATGGTCCTCCAACACCTCTCATCTTTACTCTCTTTTCAACATTTGACGTAAGAAACTTACCAAATGAGGCAACACTTCTTGATGAAGTACGGAGTATTTGCTAAAGGTCTTATTTTATTCTTGTTTCGTATGTGTTTGCTTGGAGTTGGAGGAAAAAGGTTTCCACTGGTTGTAAAGTAAGTTTTCCTTTTCTTCTTCCGGTCAAAACCAAACTAGGGAAAACCGTAAAAAGTTGGTCCAAAACAAACACAGCCAAAAATTTCGAGTTCTGTTCATACTTAATATTGAACAAACCATACTTCACAGCAAAAATTATTTGATCATACCACAAACACAAGTTGCTGGATATAAGATTTTATAACAGCATGCCTTACAAATAATTTAACTGCTCCCTACAAATAATTTAAGATTCACAACAGTCGAATCAGAATATTATTCCACGCAAACAAACTTATTTAACTGCTCCCTTCGTCCATTACAGATTGCTGGAGGGAGTACTTGTGTAAAAACAACGTCCAAAGTTAAATGCACACTTTGCCACATTAACTGAAGCATTATGATGAGAAAATACCCCCCCGAAAAGTCGCTTCTGTAGAAGATATTCTTACTGCAACCTTTCTTATCTGTGCAGCTTTGAGCTACCCAAAATTTATAAAAGACATTGGGCAACAGCAGCAGCACCAAAAAAAAAAAAAAAAACACTGAAGTGAGGGAAAAAGAAGAGGGTATATGCTAAGGGTTTGACCGGCCCGAATTCAAAAAAATACATCATGGGCCTGATCCCCCCAAAAGCAGCTTATAATAAAAATAGCCACTATTACCAATGGCCATAGCATATACTTCTTCTAATTGGCACACCTCACACCAGATGAAGTCCTTAAAATTGAATGCACGTATGTTTAACTGTACACCAACTTCACTATCTACAAACAGAGATCCAGCATTACCACATGAAAAATCACACAGTCACCTGAAATACGAAGTAACATAGAGCCTCGCAGCAATATCCAGAGGCCCATCATCTCCACCAACAGCGTGAAGTGCAACAGGGATTGTAGACAAAACTCGAATTGTGAGGGGGAAAACAACAGGATCAATTTTCACTACAGGCTGACAAGATTTTTTCACACAATCTGTAGGCTCGCATGGTTTGCCAGAATTGTCATTTTGCAAAGCATCAAATTCTGGTTCCAAGTTGCAAGGACTACAAACTAAGGCCACTTCTTCCAGCGGCTTGTATTGGCTACCTCTCCGTTGGAAGCGCTTATTATTATGGTGCACATAGTTGAGAACAAGTGTAGATGTAGCCTCGAGCCATTCTGCTATCAAGCCATCAACGTCATCGTAATATATACGCCTCTCAATCTAACAAAAAAAAGGTCACAAGATAATTGAGAAAGAGTAAACATTTCGATTATATTAAAGTATGAAGCCAAATCCTACACATACCGCGAGCTTCTGCACATATATGGACATAAACCTTGGACCTACTCCCAAAACTCTAGCTTCTGACAACAAAATCTGCAAAATTAACAAAGGTAAGACAAAGTCATTAATTACATGCCCATGACAGTTGCCATACTCTAATACTGAAAAAGTATGCTTAAGTTGAGCCTAATTCTCAAGCTTATGAAATGAAAGGCTTGCAGACTAGGAAAAAACTAAAATACTATGTTCACCAACATTGATACCTAAATTAACTAACAAGTATAGTTACAAAGAAACAGGACAAACCTCATTATTCCTCAGCAACACCCACATATACAATTTATCAACAGCATCCTTGACATGACGACTTGCCAATTTTTTCTGATTGCAGTAGGCGGCTACATCTGTGAGTGTTTCCCTACATGATAGCTTGTGCTTTAGTGCTGCATCAGATAATGCCTGCTGACCTTCGACAGATTGGAAAGCAATTTTATCAAAATTCATCCCAGAGAAGCACCTAACATCCCCTGCCTGACTGAGTTTATTTCCTTTGCTTTGATAATTCAAATACATCTGCTCTGCCTCTATAACAGCGCTTAATGTCCGATGTACAACTATATCAGGATATCGACGCAATGGTGAAGTGAAATGAGTGTAGAGGGGAACTGCCAGCGCAAAATGACCCCAACCATCCTCCGGCACTGTTGCATCTCCAGTGCAGAAGTATTTTGCCAGTTGCATTGGCTTAGTCGCATAATTTATTACTATATCGTAAAATATTGAATCTTCCTTAAGCTTCTCTTTAATCTTTTCCAGCGATCTATGTAAGCTGCCAGATGAAGAAGCATCCAATTCTAAACCATGTTTGCTGCAAAAAACTTCAAATTCCTTAAGTTTCCGCATGTTAGGCTCAGGATGCCTCCGCAACAAAGCGCTGTCTGGAAAAGCTCTTGAAATAATTTCTGCAGATGTCCTATTAGCCAAAAGCATAAACTCCTCTACCAGAAAATTGGACTCCTTTCGCTCACAAAGTACGCAATCGTATGGAACTCCAAATTCATCCATTAAGAATACAACCTTGGCATTATCAAGTCGCAGAGCACCATCAACAAATCTGTTATACTTCAAAGCTTTAGATATCTCATAAAGATATCCAACAGACTGGAAAACGTCAAGCCAAGAAAAATGGCCATAAAGCTGAGGAAAGCTGTTCTCACCACTCTCCACACTGTTTATGCTGATTCGGCCATCAATTATGTCCTGTGCATGCTCATAAGACAACTTGCAACAAGATCTAATCACTGTACGACCAACCCATCTATCAAGGACATGGCCAGAAGCATTCAAATCCCAGAAGATAGAAAAAGTGAGCCTATCTACTCCTGGAATAAGTGAACCCAGATTTTCCGATAGCAAAGCTGGTAGCATGGACAATTTACGCCGCAACATATAAACACTGGTAGATCGAACTTGTGCTTCTACATCTAAGGGTGTATCCGGTTGAACAAAATAAGACACGTCAGCAATGTGAACCCCAACCCTGAAGGTTCTATCTGACAACCTTTCAATAGAAAGGGCATCATCAAGGTCAGTGGCCGTGGAAGGATCAATGGTAAATACACAAAGGTTTCTAATATCTTTTCGATGTTGCAGCTCTGTCTGTGATACTTGCCATGACTCAATTGGCAAGCAGGAAAGAGACTCTTCAGAAAAATCAGAAGTACAAATTGCATTTTCAAACAAAACTGCCTCAATCCGTGATTCCACTTCCCCACCTAGCCCAAAACTACGCATGACACACGCATGTGGAAGTAAACTTTCTTCTGGCCAACTATCTATCCGCGCAGCAACAAGTTCTCTTTCTACTGACACATCTGCAGCATCCAACCTTTTCTTAATATTAGGTGGCACAGCTCCCACAGGGACAATCATTTTAGGCAACTTTGGGTCAGTTGGTATTAATTGTATGTAACTGCAATTGGAAGGAGGCACCAAATTTGTGTTCTTACTATAGTACTCTTTTTGGTAACCTTCCTTGGAATGCAACCAATTAGCTTTCATAACACCCACCACAACATCTCTGCGAAAAGAGGGTACAATAATTGCCACAACCCTACCAGTTGGTCTTTTAGACGGGGAGGAAACAACAGCTTGATACAATTTCTCAACTGAATTTAGAACTTCATTCTCTCCACGAGGGCGAAATTCACGTGAAGAATCTAACCCAGAGCAATGACGACTATTCATGTTAATATTGTTCAACCCACATCCATTTTCCTCAACAGGTGAACAATTTGTCATAGGCTGAAGACCAGATTCCACATCCAGTGAAGTTTTTCCCTTGGAGCTGTCCTTATCGATCTCAGCATAAACAGAAGAATCACGATTGTCCACCTGAGACAAATTGCTTCCAGAACCAGATGATCCTTTCATCTTACTCCACAATTGAGGAGAATCAACCTTAACTGCAACAACATCTCCTTCAACCTGCATAACACACATCCGTCAAAACGATGTGATTAGCATCAGGAGTTCAGAACTAGAAAGCTGCTACTCACCAAGGTACCACAGGCTATATAGGTTTTGCAATTGCAACTATGCAGGTGGCACAAATTACAATATGATAGGAATTAACTAAAATGAAACAAGAATGGAAAGAAAAAAATGCAACAAAAAGCCTTCAAGAACCACCAACACGGATGCATATCCAGGAAATCTATAATAAGACTATACAAATGTACAATCTCAAAAATACCCTTTAGAGGTATTACGTTCGAAAGATGGGTAAACAGTTTGTATGGTTTATCATTTTAGAGTTAGTTCATGGTATACCCCAAAACTTATGCAAATTTCACATATATCCTTTCATTTGAATTCACACACACACCTCTTCATTTTCCTCAGCTGCTACTGATAGCCATCCACCAACCAGATCCAGGTAATGAACACAAACAATGTGATGATATTTATAAAGGTGGTATGCAGGAAAACTGTACAAGCCTACAGCCACATCATGACCACAATGCCTCTATAAAGAACCCAACTTACTATAAGATGTGTGGTTATAATGCCTCTTGAAACAGAATAAAAGTTGTTTCTAAGAGCACGTTGGGTAATAGTTGGAACGAAATCAATAAACTGTTTTGATTGCCTATTGTTTGGTATGAGGGGTGAGTAACACACTCAATTTCTAACGGTAACCAGAATCACCTATCTGTCACCCTTTCCAACCCTAAGGTAACAAAATTACCTTCCTTGATCCTCAATTTGATACACAAGATTCCTTAACTTAATCACACGATTCATACCAAAAGGCTAATAATTGTAATGGTTACCCTTCGTCCCTTTCCCTTCTTATATGTTTCTGTTCCATCTCCTTTGATAAATTTAAACCAAACATGCACTAAATCTGACCGCTTAAATCATAGGCAACATTAAACTAAGTAACATAGATTACTCCTAGGGAAATAAATCTCCACCATACAAGGCTAGTTAGATATCCACAACCACAAATAAAACAAGTATCAAAGCCTATAAGCAAATTAGTCCTGATTCCAATAAGAAAAAGTGAAAGCAGCAACATTAATCATGTACGTGAGCATGAGCAATGAAAAAAGAGCAAGAAGTAGCATTAAAGCAATAAACTTACAGCTCTGTTTTGCCTAGGGATTCCACTGATAAGAATATCTGTTGGGACACCTTCTATCGTGCAATAAGCCTATCAATAGAAAAAAGGAGTTGATAAGGTAATCATCGTATCAGGAAATGGTGACAAAAATTTAGTAAAAATTGAGTTAAAGCAAACCTCGAGTCTGTTATGTGCATTGACACGTAGTATTGCTTGGAAGACCTCGCCTCTCTAGAATAACAAGACAAGGAAAGAAGAAAAAGGAGGGCACAATTAGAGGAAACTACCACTGCTAAATGTTTAGCATAATATAGCAAATGAAAAAAGATAATGTTGTGGACAAGCGTGGACAAACCTGCAATGCCTCTGTAACAAGATCCAATGACAAGT
The DNA here is from genome assembly GCF_948465745.1 of Chenopodium album. Classification (NCBI taxonomy): domain Eukaryota; kingdom Viridiplantae; phylum Streptophyta; class Magnoliopsida; order Caryophyllales; family Amaranthaceae; genus Chenopodium; species Chenopodium album. Next base: position 71,893,547 of record NC_137840.1, read on the forward strand.
GTGGATCAAAGTGGGTTTGCTTGTTACAACCATTAACTAAGTGAGGAGGTATAAAATCAGCATCATCATGCAATCTAGCCGAATGGTGATACGTATGTTGAGTAGGAAAAGACCTTGAATTAACTTGTACACCAGAGTTAAGATTTGGTACGGGTTGATGTAAATGCATTGTTGAGAAGGAACTATTAAAAGTGGAATCGGAGGAATTGTTAAGTGGAAGTTGGTTGGACGAAAAACTAGTTGTTGACAAGGTATCGTTATGGAAGCCATTAGAAGCATGTCCTGCAACTTCATTACAACCAGACCCTACAAAATTAAAAACCACTTGATGAGTATGAGTAATCAATGATCCATGCCTCTTTGTTATAACAGATGTGAAAAAGAATAAATCTTGAATGCAAAATTAACAAGAAAAACACACACACACAGATTTACATAGTTCACCATCGATGCGTTGGCTACGTCTACGAGCAAGTGAGAGTAATAGTTTTATTGATCTTGGGAAAAACAGAATACATATTCAGAACCAGATTTGAGACCAATAACATAAAACAGATTGATTGTCTCTTAGATTTCTAATATTATCTCTCTCAAAACTCAGATAAGAAATACACAAAAGACTATCAGATTTCTAATATGATTGTCATGTGTGTCGCTACAAATAACCCTAGGGTATATATATAGCACTCCGGAATAAGATAAATAGATGCACAGAAAAAACGCTGACCACTACAGCATTAAATGCCGCGCGCAACTTATTGACTTGCACGGGCCGAGCTCTCGCTCGACCCAGCGGAACCAAAACGTCGCCTAGGAGCTATAGCTCCAAATTCGTCACAACTCTAAATACCTCTACGAGCTATAGCTCCACTTTCGTGGCAATCTTCAACCTTGCCAACGAACTACTGAGCTACCATAATTCTAACACTTTTGTTTAAATTCCATGTAAATAGTGGGTGGGCAATCCTCCCTTCATCTAATTATCTAAAGCTAGTTACAGAGAGAACAATTGTGATAAATAATACAGTCCCAGATGAGGTCATCAAGGTTTCAGTATCCTAAATTTTCATACTTTATCCTATTCTATCAAAATCAAAGGTCGCAGTTTTTTACAGGATTTCTTAGAAAAGCAATCTAAGTACTTATATAACAAAAAAAAGTCAATAGTACAGTAGTTGAAAAAAAATATATATATACCAGGATTTTGCTTAGAACGACGATTAGATCGACGCTTTTTCTTCTTGTCAACGAGATCCTCAGAGCAAGCAGATTGCTGGTGTAAATCTGGTAATTGTTCCACAACCATGATACCCATAACTTAGATTGAAGTTGTAATTTATAAAAGTTGGAATAAAAATTATATCTTTAAGATAGAAATAAAATCAGAAGAAAAGAATTTATAGGAAAATAATTAGGGTATCTCCCGTAGAACAAAAAAATTGACGGAAGAAGCCAAGGAAAGAATATAAGAAAGACAGAGAATGAAGAAAGTATTTGTTATGAATTGAACTAAAAGCTAAATAAATTAAATTTTTTAACAAAAAGGTTGAATCGAATAATCGAATTGCAGAGAAACAGATATGTTTGATGGAGGTAGGAGAGAGAAGAAAAGAGGACGAGGCAGATTGTTTAACGAGGGGAGAAAGGGAAGGGAAAAGAAGAGGTGCCTATTGATAGGAAGAGGTGCACATAATTAAATTTAAACACAAATCTACTCACTATTATGTGTAGGGCTAAGACCGACCGACCCATACCAGATTGAAGATCGAAAATTCTAATTTTACGAATCGAAGACCGGACTAATTTAAGTAGGATCAAACTCGGATCGGAACGAAAAACCGGTCCAAAACTTTAACCGGACTGCTTTGGACCTATTTTAAAATTTTATTTAAAAAGTGGTAAATTATTAATAACATTATGCAAAACTCGAAAAAAGTAATGGTTGTAAGGAATACTCTAGCTCACTTAGTAGCTAGGTGGGATAGTAATGGTTGTAAGGAATACGTTTGCTTGGGTCCTTTTCCGCAAAGTTTAACAACTTTGGCGGAGCTTGATTTAATTAAATAATATCCCGTCCGATTTTCCTAAAAAAAAAAAAAAAAACTCGAAAAAAGTATAGGAAACACTCTACTTTATGGTTTTTTTTTTTTTTTTTTTTTGTATGTTAAGTACAAAAAAGCTCATATGATAAAAGTTTTCAAAGGTTATTAAGAATAATATTAACCATTATCTAAGGTTTTAAGTATAAATTTAAGGAAAAAATGGTCTAGTCCAAGACCGGTTTTTATAGGGTTTTGAACCAGATCAGACCGAACACCGAAAAAATAAATTTTTAGACCCATAGACCGGTTAATTCGGTCTGGCCTAGTCCGAGTCATTTTTTCAGTCCAACCCGATTTTTGAACACCCCTAATTATGTGTTCTTTAATGCACTTAAAATACAAAGCTAAACTACGCACACTCCTCCCTGACGAGAGTTTTGGCAACAATATTGAGCATTCCGCTACCAAGAATGGCACTAAAAGATAAGCATGTACGGGGGCTAACTACTTCAGGACGTTTTTTCAGTTAAAATTGCAACGTGGTTGGCCCACAATCTTGAGTCAAATAGCACTATATGGCAATATCGTTGGATCTGGACTCTAGACATCCCCCATAAGCTTTAGATTTTCTTTCATAATAGTCTTGGAGTACGTTACCTTCTAAAAAAGCAAAATATTATTCCATTTGAAAATTGCATCTTATGCAATCAACATAGTGAAACACTATATCACCTTTTCCTAAAACGTGACAAAACGATATAAATTTGGTCTAATCCTTTTATAAAGAAATGGTTAGATTGCACAATCCCTTCTTAGTCACTTGTTGACTCTATGTTGTTTCTTAGAAAACACAAATATACTCTAAGGAAATTTATTTTCCTTATTTGGAGCATTTGAAAAGAACGAAATTCTATCATTTTCTGAAATGAAACTATAGACATGTTTCGTGTTTACCATCGAGCGCACTTTGCGTTCAATGAGTGGACACAAAAGAAGTTCCATGGATACTTTCTCTTCCTTGGGATCTCCCCTCAAGGGATCCCTCTCTCCCCCATTCTGCTCCCCAACCTCAACTCCTCATTTCTAAGAAGCCACTCCTTCAAATTTCTATAAACTCAACCTCGACGGGTCAGTCTACAACAACTCAGCGGCAGTATGAGTCATCATCAAATATAACAACTGTCTACTTATCAAGGCTACCACCTTCAACCTAGATAGTACTAAAGTCTTCATTGCAGAAGCTACGACGCTCCACAAAGGCATTCTCATAACTCTTCAACAAGGTATATATTCACAATATTCAAATTGAGGGAGACTTTAGTTATCAATGCAATCCAAGGTATTTGGTCCATTTCATGGGAGATAGAGAACATTATCTTCAATATTAGAGCTCTTCTTTCTCAGTTTCACAGTTGGAGTATTCACCATATCTATCGAGAGGCAAATAGAGCAGCAGTTCGAAAGCAAATGTGGGTCATTTAGTTAATGACAATAGGGATACAATATCTTGTAATAACTTTAGTTTAATTCCCATTCTTTCTTCAGATGCATTAGGAATTCCCCTCGTGAGGAGGGTTTCCTTCTTTTTTTTTCTTCTTTTTCTTACCTTTAAAAAACACACACACACACAAATCTTAGACTGATGGGGTGGGATGGACTGTATGGAAGAGTGATGGGTGTTAAGAGACTTAAGACTCTACGCCCACAAGTATATTAATTTATAATTTTATAAATTGCAAATTAAACCTAATATATTTCAATAGAGTCATACTCCTTAAAAACGGCTTGATCTCATATTAAGGATCGACAATTTGACCGAAAAACAAGTCATCTACATAAGCCACCTAAATTAGGTTGAGTTTGGCTTAGGAATGACAACGGATCGGATTCGGGTCGGATGTGGATAAATCCGAATCCGATCCGTTTAGTAAACGGACCCTGGAGTCCGACTCCGAAAAATCCGAGTCCGAATCCGATCCGACTCGTAATTTTCGAATCCGAATCCGGTCCGTTTATACGGACCTCCGAAATGATCCGAATATTTTTTTTTTTTTTTTATTTTTTGTAATGTCATATACCTATAATTGCTTGTATTGTCATACCAATTAAAGTATAAACATAACATATTTAAATTATAAACTAAGTTACATAACAAAATTTTGTTATAAAACATGCAAATAATTGTCCCAAGTTATAGAGCATATGCTTATACTCTCGGATTCGGACTCGGATCGGACTCCGTCGGACTTTGCGTAGGGTCCAAGTCCGATCCACCTCCTATTTGAATTCGGATCTATTTTATCGGATTCGGATTAATTTTAAACGAATTCGAATCGGATTTTTTCCTTCGAATCGGATCGGATTCGAATCGAACTCGGATTAAATTGCCATCCCTAGTTTGGCTTGCCAAAATGCCATTACTCCACATTTAATTTTTGATAAGAAAAAAGTTTTATGATTAACACAAAACCACCCCCTTAAAAAAAGGCTCAAGTTCAGGTAATGAGGCGAGTCATTCAAACGGCAAGAGCGCACACTCTGCAACTCACTCTCAAAACAGACAAAATTCACATAGATAAGGAAAAACCCATTGCTAGAGGAGAGAGAAAGAGAGAAAAACTCCATTAAAAATGGCGAATTTGAGAACAGCAATGGATGCATTGTTCTGGGACTTAGACATAGCTAGCACCCAGAACCTAGATGGGTGTGCCAAAGCTATTCCTGGTGACCCTTTTCCTCTTGACGCTTCTCGAGCTGGTAAAGCCCTTCGTGTTCAGCAGCTTTCCTTTGTTGGCAATGGCTTCCCTCTTGGAATCATCCCTTCTATCTCTCCTACCCCTTTTCAGAAGGACCTTGGTTCTTTCTCTCTTCAATCCCTTCTTCTTCGTCCTTCTTTTGGTGACTGGTTTGTTTTTCTACCATTTAATTCTCATTTTTCATTTTAGTATTCTTGAAATTCTGGGTTACATTTGGTTATAATTGATTTTTTTATGAATTGGGTAGTTTAATTTTGGGTTTGTCTGTATGTTATAATCTTATTTTGGTTTATGTAATTTTGGGTTAGTTTGTAAATGGGGTAGTGAACTAGTGATTAATTTATGTGCCTATGTGAGATTGGTTGTGAATTTGTGTTGTTAGGCGTTGATTTTGATGTAGGTTTCATTCATTTTGATGGAAATTGGAAATTCAATAAAATCTTGCCTTTTTCTTGGTGAATTTTGGTTGCATTTTGATGGTTTTTGACCTTATTAAGCTATGAGTTGTAGATAAGCCTGGACGAAATTGTTACTTTCAGAGAAATTTTTGCATGGAGCTTGTAAGATTTGGTGGTCTTGATATTCTTAATTTCGTAGGCATGTGATGTTTCATAATTTAGCTTATATGAATACATGTTTTGGAGTTGTAGAGATAGGTTTTTCTACAGATTGATCAGGAAATGTGGACATTTATGCATCAAATGTGTCGTTGCGCTCTGTAAAGCTTAGGAAACCTAGTTCTTGGTTCTTTTGAGTCCATGTAGGGTAATCCTCTTGGGAAACTAATTTAGGTGATTGATGTTTTCTATAATTTGTTCACTCACAAATGCGTAGAGCATATTGTGGAACTGTTCTTGTCTTAGGAGGCATGTCTGCATGTGTTACCTTGCCTATTGTCCTAGTCCTATCCTCATCATGTTGTTCGCTAGTGGTAAATTCCGGTGCATTTGAAGTTAATAACCTTGGTTTACTTTTCATGTCAGGAATAAGTTTATGTGTGAAAATTTGGCTATGGATGCTTCATCTTTATATTGTCTTCCCAAGCATCTGAACCCCAATTAGTTTGAAATATTAAAGATAATTTAATCATATCCGTGCGTTTTTGTGTTTTTTGAATAGCTACTGTGCGTTCCCTGATGCGTATGTGTAAAATTGGACATGTCTGCTTAGATCTTGTATGCTGAGGTATTAAATGATAATTTCTTTTCATTATTGTACTCTGAGTGATGCTCTAGGTGAAATGAGAAACAACCATAATGCAGAACTGACTTTTTCAGTTTTTCTTTGTGTCAAATTAAGCATCATCCTGTTTGCATTTGGGGATCATGATTCCATGCTAATTCCTCAATAAAATCTCCAAGAAGTTAACCAAACTTATGTGTTGACATCTCATGTTAGGCTTGCTAAACATCTATATCAAAGTTTATAAGTGAGTGTACTTAGACCTTAGTGCTCAATTATGTAGCTCTGATCGGTTTCCTTCTTTCCTTTTGGAGCTGGTTGTCCATTGGGATTAGTTCTTTCAACCTAAAATCTTTGGTGCCATTTTTTTTCTATAACTATTAATTGCGTGGATTGTTAACCAACAAGGTACTATTTTCTGCTTTTAGGTGGCTTGGATTAGCTGGCCAGATGCGTCCGAATAAGTTATTGTCTAACATCAAAAGGGAGATCTTCAGCGCATTCACCGGTGATGAAACGGAAATTCCATCTGTGAAGAATGTGACAAGACATGTCTTTGACCAATCACTCTATGCCTTGGCTTTATGTACCCATATCCCCATCACATCCAATTCTTCCTTATATCTAAGTTCAGAAGGCCATGGTGAGAGGAAAGGACGCCGCAATAAACTCCTACTATTTCACAAGGTAAGTCTTTGATTTACTTGTTTGCCTATCATAATATGTATCCTATCATGATTATGAACCTTGGAATACATTATGTATCTGTAGTTATTAATTATATATCTTCAAGGCATTTGGAAGGTGATCATGGTCATGATATTTTTTATGTATTTAAAAAGTTTTGTTCTTAGAACTATATCTTATTGGTTTATTATAATCTAGAATACTACAACCTTTCAAATATCTGCCCTATCTAAATACTTTCCCCACCTGTTGTTGCATTCTTTCGTACTTTCTCCGGTCAAATTCTATGATAGATATTATATATAAAAAAAAATATTATGTTCTTAGATATTCTTATCTCTTTCAATGAGCATGATTGGCAGCAGTAGTGCAGCTCTCTACATTTCTGTAACTTTCCATCATTAGTCCCTTTTATCTTTTGGGAAAACTCTTCAGATCACAAGGGAAACTTAACGTTCAAGATTCTCATAACAGTGCTGTGAGTGATCCTTAATCTACTCTTTTTTTGGCAATCACACCGGTTGAAAGATTTTGATCATCTGTACTTGCTTACTCGGTATAATAAGTAGCTTTATGTTGAATTTAATATCTCTCCAGGTCATCTCCAGTAAATTCTGCATTTGCTTTTTTACTTGTTAATTTTTCACAAATTAAGATCCTTATATTCGTGCCCCACACTTTGTTAGAACTCTTCCTTTTTTTCTTCTTTCATCATGTGATACATCTCCATTAACTTTGAGCTGCCTCCCTCAATTGCGACAATAAGGAGCAATGCTTGCTTGCAGCTTCAATTGATGGTTGGAGCTCTTCTCTCTGATGAGGTCTGATGACCTCTGTTTTGGTGTAACTTCACTCTTGCTACCCAATTTGAACTGTGAAGCACCGTCTAAGGTCGTGAGCCTTCCTTTAGATTTTGTATCCCATAGTCAATGTATGGGCTATCCCAAGGCGTGGTTGACTATGGATAATAGACTAGCTTTGTAGCAAGAGCAGGCAGTGTATAAGAGGGCATCACAAGGCTCTTGGTGAGGTTCTAGGTGCTAGGTGACACGTTTTCAAAGAGACGCACAAATTTCTTTTACCAAAATTTTCTTATATTTATTAAGTGTGCCTCAATTCAATGAGACCCACCAAGGCGTGCCTATGCGCACGGGTTCATCAACAGTGATTATGGTACACTCACGGGTTTGCTTCCTTCTGGCTACTTTTTGCTCCTGACAAAGATAATTTAGAGGACCATGATTTAAATGCATAAACCACATTACATTGCGAATCAGATTTGTATTTCTCGAGTCAGAAAACCACAGCGCCCTATGTTAATTTGTTTTCAGTTTACCCTTTTTTCCCTGTCAAAGTGATTCATTAGCTAGACTTATTTGATATAAAACCAACATTTGTGCTTTTGACTCTCTGTTTGCTTATAATTTAGCAATCTGCTCCTGTAATTGTGTCCAGATGACACCTGGAGCTGCAGGCCTTGTAGCTGACTTTAAATTTATTGACTGTGTACAGCTTCCCTATCACGACATTACATTGAACGCAGCATGGCCGGAGCTATTTATTGACAGTAAAGGAAGATATTGGAATGTTCCTGAGTCAATCTCTCTGGATTGTTCGTCTATCATATCTGACTCAGGATTACGGTATCGTTTTGGGGTACACAAGAATGGTGGCAAACCTCAAGCTGTTGTTAACTCAATAGATAGTGATCCACCTGCTGCTTTGCTGCCTGGGGTATGTGCAAAAGCTGCATTTTCAGTTCAAAAGAGCAAGGATCTATGGAGGCAAGAGGAGACAGATAATGATCTTATCATAAAAACCGAGAGGGGAAAATTCTGGAGGCCTGCATATGATGTGCGCCTCAAAGAACCTCATGCATCAATTTCAACTATTGTAGGTAAAAGACCTTTCATCTTTTGTAATAATAGTTTTCATTGTCTTGAATTTGGCAACTTAACTGGAAGCAAATTTGATGTGGGTGTGTCCTATAATGCAATTACTGGATTTGTTGGACATGATAACTTGCACTGCTCTAATTCAGATCACAAAAATCAAGCCGAACTTCTGTTTCATTTATCCCTTAGATGTTGTGTGAATATGTATCATTCACTTGTTACCTATCAGGTGGCACCTTTGGTGCTTGGCTTCATGGCGAAGACAAGATATCAAATCCTGCCTCAGGAGATGGTGATAGCATCCCTTCAAGTTCCAAGAAAAGGAGTCCTGTCTTCGCTGATTTGTTTGGCTCATTATGCTACACTTTCCAGCACGGAAAGTTCAGGAAGCCATATGGGGATATGACTAGGGTAGATGCTCGTTTGGATATCAGTTCAGCTTCTGCTTTTGCTAAAAACATCTCACGCGTATTTAGCCGTAGCTCAATTGCTCACCAGGATAACTCGGCATCCCTTCCTAGACTCAGTCTGATCTTCCAGCAGCAGGTAAATTTCAGTGAACACAGTTTCTTCAATTGGAATTTAAAGTTGAAACCTGTAGGATATGCTCTGTTTCCTGCTATGTCTGGTGATAAGCCTTGATTATCTTACTTCTGAGCTCTGAACTAAAGATAATGTGAAATAAGGAACTGGTTAAATTGAAAATATAAGTATCAGGCTCCTTATTATATTCTTGACGAACCCACTCTTCTAAGTAGATCTGTTAAAGACTTTAAGGAAATGAACTTAGGACATCATTAGGATGATAAGAGATGATCAAGTAAATATCTGGTTATATATATTTTTTCTTAATTTTAAGTATCGTGCAGTTATGTGGCTACATTTAGATGTACTGGGACGGATATTGAGATATGCCCAGCCATGTGGTTTTGTTTTAATGTACTAGGAAGTGGGAAGTAAGCCAATAGCCATGAAGAAAATACTAACCAGTTTAGCACTAAATTATTGTTAACTCCCTCATGGGCAACCTTTTTACATCCCTCATCTTGGTGCAGGTTGCAGGACCAATTGTGTTCCGCGCTGATACAAAGTGTGTAGTCGACTCACCATGGAAAAATGGCTTGCAAATTGAGGATTTCATTTACAGCTTGAGCTATTCACTGCGACTCTTACGTTCAGGTAAAGTCGTGGCATGGTACTCACCGAAGAGGAAAGAAGGAATGATTGAGCTGAGAGTGTACGAATTTTAATTCCATTTCCAAGGATCTTGTATTACCTTACCTTCAATTATCTGAGAGGATAGTAATTTCGGGAATTTGTCAAAAAGCATTTTAGATGCTGTTAGGTTAGCCATGTACAAAATCTTGGTTGATCAAGTATTTTGTTAGTTTGTGGCATTGATGCCAGAGCGTTGTTACTCTAAACTAGTTTTATTAGAGCCCCTATTTTGGTCTCACACTTTACTATACATTGGAGCTAATGGTGTGTTTCGTATTGCTCATGAAAGGAAAAAAGAAAAAAGAAAAAAGTAAATTTTGAACCAGACACAAATATATGGCTTATGCATTCAAATTACAGGAGGTTATGGAAACAAAGTGGCTACTTATTATTGATGATCGGCTAGTATCCGATGTATTGGAGGTTTATAGAAGCAGAATAAGTCGATGATTAACAGGTGCATGAAGAAGAAAAGGAAAGGCAAATATAGATCATAAAGAAAGCTTCAAAGGGCATTGAAACTTCATCCTTCCATGGAAGTCGTAAATCTTATACTTCGTATAAAAATTTATATTTTACATTGTATTCTTTTAAAATCACAATATTGGAGAATAAACATAGTCAAGTGAGGCTTTGTGTTTTTTTTTTTTTTTTTTTTTTTTTTTTTTTTTTTTTTGATATGTACATTCAAATTATTAATATTAAAGGCATTGCTAAACAAAAAATATGCATTATCAAGCGTGAAATCTCTAACATTAAGGATAAATATGTATATAGTATACTAGTATCTCTAGAATCTAGATACATCTTAAAATTACACGGAGTCGAGACCATGGCAAGTAATTGGTAAGTTCAAATGTTTTTATATTTGTCCATCTCTTGATCCCTTTATAGATTTTGCATTGCAAATCGCAACCCATCAGCCAAATAATTGAATTTAAACATTGTGTACATTGTCAAAGCACAATATAAAAAAGGAGACCTTGATTAAAAGAGCATCATAATTCTCTTATATTGAAAATGAATACATCTGAAATTTCACCATTGATGAACGAAAGGATCTAAAACCTAAGGCCAAAATCAACAGAAGCCAGTCATACATAAACTGCCGTCTGAACCATCTACTCAACTACAGCCAAGAGGTCTGCTTCTTTGCAAAAACAATGCCTAGTATCTGTTCCTAGATCCACCTCATAGGCACTTATATCGGAGAAAAGAACCTGCATGAGACAATAAATTAGAAGGTAAACAAACGACAGAACAACCATGAAATCTTTGCTAGAAAAGAATTCAAGAAATCTCAGTGACATTGTGCATCATCTAAGTAATTAGCCAAACTATTAGGCAGCTAACACGGGGTGAAATGTGGATAGTAACCTTACTTGAGAGTAAATGTAGTTTACTCATCAAGGATATTTTAAGACATTTCGTTAGTTGCCTAATTAGTAATTAGATACGCAAATGGACTATTTCTTAATCATACCTTCTTTCCAGCCTCTACTTCCCCAACATCAGAGCCAACAGAGAGAATCTGTAAACAGGAAACAGAATTTTGATCAGCATATTATAATTTGTACTCTGCACAAGTTAAGAAATGAAATCGAAAAAGTTAGAACTTCCATACCTCTCCCATAAGGTACCTCTCAAACTTCACTGCTGACTTGGGCAAAAGAACTCCACCGGCTGATTTCTAATGAGAACATTCCAAACAAATAGGTAAGACAAGATAGCTCAAAAACATCAGAAATCAGATATAATATGTGTGAAACCAGATCTTTTAAAAGTCCATGTGAAGGATGCCTAACTATCATAGACCACGGAACCACAAGGACAAGAAGGCACCAGTATGCAAATTCCAAAGAACAACAATTGATCCAACTTTAGTAATATATATAAAGAATAACAGCTGATCCAACTTTAAAGACTCGCTCACTAAGTATTTCCATATCTAGAGTGTGAGAGTTTTTGGTCTAGCTTCCGTTCTTTCACAAATTGCAGAAAATACCAAGCTATAGACTGAAAAAGCTCTCAAAATGCGTAGCAACATCAACCAAGTCAGAAGGCCTACAGATTCAAATTCATAACTAAAACAGTTCTTGAAGTAATACATATGACTATGCTACTTTGCTACATAGGGTGATCTCCGGAGCAATAAAAGCACAGAAGTGATGGCAGTAATAAGAATGCTTTAGCTAGGAGATTTACAGAAGGGACAACATATAAGGTCCTATTTTTTAGAGGATAGGCTTGCGGAGATATAAACTCACCCTGCCTCGCGAATCACCAATAACTAAATCGAGAAACATAATGGATAGTCACATAATGAGGACATCACAGCTTTTCAACAACAATCATCTTTTTTTGATTTTCATTATTCAAAATAAAGTATCACAGAGCCATCTTTTGAGGAACTCGGGCTAATTAATCGATACAGGCTTACTGCAACTATTCAACCTTCAACCTAATACCAGCATAACTAGACCATGATTAAACATTTTTTCCCCTCCAAAGGACATATCACTCGTTCTGGTTTCTATACTGGAAAACAGTCTTTATGCACAGATGACAAACTAATTAGTCATCTACATTGCTCAAGTATACTTCGCGGTAAATGAAATAGCTAGCAAAGGACTCAGCTCATCCCGGCAATCTAAAGACTCAAACTAATCCGGATTCGAGTCATCCCAATTGGGATAACACTCATTAAACTCTCCTAACAAATACAACCAAACAACTCCCTTACAGCTAATACAACCACTTGTTAGGTAAAATTAAACAGCATTATCATAATTTAACCTAAAAGTGGAAAACTTTAGCTAGCATATTGGTCAAATTTTGATACAAGGAAACATTATATCATAAAATTTCAATTCTTTGAAATAATATAAATATACAACCCATGTATTCATTCAGATTGAGGATTATATCATCATATTCCTTTTTAATCAATTATCTTATCCAATCAGAAAATTTTAAACAAAACCAAAGCATCAAAATTTCCAAGTTTAAGATTAAACAGACCAATATAACACAACAAAATAGCTAAGATATACATTATACCTCAGGAAGCTCCTCAAGTCGAATCAACACTCTATCAGCCTGAGGAACAACCTACCAAAAAAAAAAATCAAAATTGAATAAATTACACTAAAATTAAGAATTAATGCCATAAAATTCCATATTCAATCAATACCCAATCAATACCCAGAAAAAAAAAATGTAAAAATACCTTAGTGGGTTCCCATTTTGTAGCAACTGCATTAATTTTAAGGGAATTTCTTCTTAACCCTGAAAAAAAAAAAAAAAAAAAAAAAAAAAAATTATCAGAAATACAGGTAAAAATTGCCTGAAAATATGAATAAATTAGAGATTTAATCTGCAAAACGAAATTGAATAAAAGGGTACCCAATATTGTTTGGTTAGAGTTGCGAGAAAAATTGTTGGTGGGTAAAGATAAGGGCTTTGCCAAAGTGACGAATGCAGCGGTGGAAGCCATGGATAAGCTGAGAAGAGAGAGAAAGATAGAGAAACAAAGAAACAAAGTTTCAGTTTAAACTAAAGTCAAGTGAGTTAACGGCGTGTTGTGTACTTGTGTTCGATTATGCTTTGATTGGAGTTAGATGGGAAGTTTGATTTTCAGCCGTTGATGTTTTATGGAAGTGATGTTTGATTGATTTGATGATCAATAATTGGCCGTCGATTTTGGGGATGAGCAAGAGTATTGTTTCTAGAAAGTTCAAGGATTTTGTGTTTGTGAATGTTGTGATTAGATTTCCATAATTTGGGTTTCTAGAGAGTGTTTCATGGTTTTGGTTTGGTAACGAGCTCAAATTTCATCCCTTATTTTATAGTTGCAACAGTTTAACTTTTACATTATTCATGTTGGATCTTGTTAGATTCGTCTCGATTTATCATATTGTCAAATGTTTATAATTTTTACATATTAATAACTAAAGATATTAATGCTTGAAATCATTGATCGACAAGCGTGAAAAAGATAAGTGTTACAAATATAATAAAATAAAATAAAAATAGAGGAAGTATATATTTGCACAATAAACCCATCTCATAGTTCTAATAATAAATAAGTAAATGCCCTATCTAATAAGGGAGTTTCTAAACCAACAAGTGTTTATCAATTAGTAAGGGAGTTGTTTCAATCTAATAAGGGAGTTTCTAAACCAACAAGTGTTTTGAAACTTGGCAACACAACAATACTTGTTAGTACAGTTCCCTCCCCCCCTCCCCCCCCCCCCCCCCTTCCCTCTCCCTCTCCCTCTACTTGAGACCTGGCCTAATTCTAATTCAAATTAGTCGAAGTTTAGTAGACATTGAATTACCCAAGTATGTTTGCATTAAAAAAGATTGGAGGATGTTATATTGAGATAGGAACATATATTGTGATATGATATTATGAGAATAATATCATATGAGATATTATTGTGAAAAGATATATGTGGGATATTGTGAATAGATTTAGGAAGTTAAAATATTTAGGAATAATAGGGTTAGATATTCCTATTGTCTATATATATTGGGGGTCTGAGCGTTGTTACTCTAAACTAGTTTTTGCAGATTTTGTTTTTATCATATTTTTTGATCCAGAAGTCCAAATAAGTCATATAATATGTCGTTGAAAAGATCTTGAAGTATACTTTACAACCCAATTAGAATCAGATTAAAATCTTTTGTAGATTAAAAGATATGTCCGAAATAGTGGAAGGGTGTCAGTTTTGGATAGAGTTTCGTATTTCTTTCATATCTTTTTCGTTATAGGTCGGAATTAATATTATAATACTACCTCCGTTTCTTTTTAGTTGACACGTATTCCTTTTTTGAAAGTTTTTTTAAGTTGACACGTTTTCTTTTTGGGTAAATTTTTTACCTTGCATTTACAAGGTACCCCATTTGCTTTTTCATTCTCTCTCACTCTCTCTCCTCTCCTTAATATATGTGTCTAAATCAAACGCGCCAACTAAATAGAAACGGAGAATGTATATCATTGGAAAGATAATTTCAAGATCTATCCATCCGTATAATATTTGGATAAAAATTATGAGGCACGAAAATAATATTTGAACATATTCCATTTCGCACAAAACAAGGACTCTCAAAAACAGAAGTTTTATTCAATTTCGAATTCTTTGATCTTATCTTTTCAAAAAAAGGATAATTAAGATCTTTCAGAGACTTATAGAAGCTTCTAATAATTCCTAATTAGTTTAGTAATGAGATTAAACCTTTGGACCCTCCACATGATCATTGGGTTGTAGGTAAAATCCGGTTTGAGCCCATTTTAGTATTTTGACCATAACTACTTCCTCATTATTCATCGGAATTGGACTTATAATATATTTTTGAAAATGTCTTTTCAAGACCCATACAACTACACCATTATTAGACTCATATCATGGACCTAACTAAACTGGATTGGACGTTTTTCATAAATAGAGTAAGAAAAGAAATGTGTTTGAAAACAGAAAAAAGTATTTTATTAAAACGACCGCATCACAAGACTTTTCACACTTTTACTTCGTTCAATAATCAATGACGCGAAAGGTATTCATCACTGGGTTTGGTTTTGGGGAGACACAATCAGGTGTCTACAACGGCCAATTTACCGGTTTACAACTTGCAGCGGTTTCATTAACTCAAGCCTACCACGTACATTTATGACAACATATAATGATCATGTATGGTTCCAAACGGCATTATATGACCCCGAGGTGTATCCCCTAAAATCTCATTTCTTTTCGACACCAGCCCCGTAACCTTCGAATTTTTTCAAAAAGCATGGATATTAGCTTTCAATTTTGGAATTTTTTACCTTTTTCGCTCGGAAATAAAGATTGCCGAAATGTTTACAATGGTCCCTAATATCATTTGGGAGACCAATTGGGTGGGTGGAACCATGCATTCTATTTGCCTTTAAACAACCAATTTACCGGTTTACAACTTGCACAAATTTAATTAACTCGAGCCTACTACGAACATTTATGACAACATATAATGATCATATATGGTTCCAAACGACATTATATGACCCCGAGATATATCCCCTAAAATCTCAAAAGTTTTTGACACCAGGCTTCGAAACATTTCAAATTTCTCAAAAAGCGTGTATTTAAATTTTGGAATTTTTTTTACTTTTTTTCGCCCGAAAATAAAAATTTCCGAAATGTTTACCATGGTCCCTAATACCCGTCGGGAATCCAATTGGGTGGGTGGAACCATCCAATTTGCCTTTAAACGACCAATTTACCGGTTTACAACTTGCACCGATTTCATTAATTCAAGCCTACCACGAACATTTATGACAACAAATAATGATCATATATGGTTCCAAACAACATTATATGACCCCGAGATGTATTCCCTATAATTTCAAGATTTTTCGAAACCGGGCCCCAAAGACTCTGAAAATTCTCAAAAAGCGTGGATATTAGCCTTCAATTTTTGAATTTTTTGACTTATTTTTGCCCGGAAATAAAAATTGCCGAAATTTTTACCATGCTCCGTAATACCCTTTGGAAGTCCAATTGGTTGGGTGAAACCATCCAATTTGTCTTTAAACGACCAATTTACCGATTTACAACTTGCACCGATTTCATTAATTCAAGCCTACCACGAACATTTATGACAACATATAATGATCATATATGGTTCTAAACGGCATTATATGACTCCGAGATGTATCCCCTAAAATCTCAAGCCTTTTCGACACCGGTTTCCGAAACCTCCAAAATTTCTAAAAAAAGTGGGTATTAGCCTTCAATTTTGGTATTTTTTTTACTTTTTTCGCCCGGAAATAAAAATTACCGAAATAGTAACCATGGTTCCTAATACCCTTTGGGAGTCCAATTGGGTGGGTGGAACCATCCAATTAGCCTGTAAACGGTCAATTATCGATTTACAACTTGTACCGATTTTATTAGTTCAAGCCTACCACGAACATTTATGACAACATATAATGATCATATATGGTTCCTAAAGGCATTATAAGACCCCGAGATGTATCTCCAAAAATCTCAAGCCTTTTCAACACTTGGCCTCGAAACCTCCAAAATTTCTCAAAAAGCGTGGATATTAGCCTTCAATTTTTGAATATTTTGACTTTTTTTCGCTTGGAAATAAAAATTGACGAAATATTTACCATGGTCCCTAATACCCTCCGAGAGTCCAATTGGGTGGGTGGAACCATCCAATTTGCCTTTAAACGGCCAATTTACCGGTTTACAACTTGCACCGATTTCATTAACTCAAGCTTACCACTAACATCTATTTATGGTTCCAAACAGCATTATATGACCCCAAAATGTATCCTTTAAAATATCATTTCCTTTTGACGCCGGGCCTCGAAACCTTCCAAATTTCTAAAAAAACATGGATATTAGCCTTAAATTTTAGAATTTTTTGATTTGTTTCGCACAGAAATAAAAGTAGCCGGAATGTTTACCATGGTCCCTAGTACTGTATCCTCCGGGAGTCCAATTCGGTGGGTGAAACCATCCAATTTACCTTTAAACGACCAATTTACTAGTTTACGACTTTGCACCGATTTCATTAACTCAAGCCTACCACGAACATTTATGACAACAAATAATGATCATATATGGTTCCAAACGACATTATATGACTCCGAGATGCATTCCCTATAATTTTAAGACTTTTAAACACCGAGCCCCGAAGACTCCAAATTTCTCAAAAAACGTGGATATTAGCCTTCAATTTTTGAATTTTTTTACTTTTTTTCACCCGTAAATAAAAAATGCCGAAATGTTTACCACGGTCCCTAATATCCTCCGGGATTCCAATTGTGTGGGTGGAACCATCCAATTTGTCTTTAAACGGCTAATTTACCGATTTACAACTTGCACCGATTTCATTAACTCAAGCCTACCACTAACATTATCCATGACAACATATAATGATCATATATGGTTCCAAACGGCATTATATGACCCCCAGATAAATTCCCTTAATTCTCAAGACTTTGCAACATCGGGTCCCGAAACCTCCAAAATTTCTCAAAAATCGTGGACATTAGCATTTAATTTTGGAATTTTTTGACTTTTTTCGCCAGAAAATAAAAATTGCCGAAATGTTTACCATGGTTCCAAATACCCTCCCCCGGTAGTCAAATTGTGTGGGTGGAACCATCCAATTTGCCTTTAAACGGCCTATTTACCGGTATATAATTTGCACCGATTTAATTAACTCAAGCTTACCACGAACATTTATGACAACAAATAGTGATCATATCTGGTTCCAAACGACATTAAATGACCCTGAGATGTATCCCCTAGAATTTCAAGAATTTTCGACACCATGCCCTGAATCCCAAAATTTCTCAAAAAGCATGGATATTAGTCTTCAATTTCGAAATTTTTGACTTTTTTTTCGCCAAGAAATAAAAAAATTGCCGAAATGTTTACCATGGTCCTTAATACCGTCCGGGAATCCCATTGGATGAGTGGAACCATCCAATTTGCCTTTAAACGACCAATTTACCGGTTTTACAACTTGCACCGATTTCATTTACTCAAGCCTACCACGAACATTTATGACAACAAATAATGATAATATATGGTTCCAAATAGCATTATATGACCCCGAGATGTATCCCCTAAATTTTCAAGACTTTTCGACACCAGGCCCCGAAACCTCCAAAATTTCTCAAAAAGCGTGGATATTAGTCTTCAATTTTGGATTTTTTTTACTTTTTTTCGCCCGAAAATAAATTTTGCCGAAATGTTTACCATGGTCTCTAATACCCTTCGAGAGTCCAAATGGGTGGTGAAACCATCCAATTTCCCTTTAAACGGCCAATTTAATTACCGGTTTACAACTGGCACGGATTCATTAAATCAAGCCTACTACGAACATTTATGATAACATATAATGATCACATATGGTTCCAAACAACATTATATGACCACGAGATGTATCCCCTTTAATATTAATACTTTTTTACACCAGACCCTGAAATCTCCAAAATTTCTCAAAAAGCGTGGATATTAGCCTTGAATTTTGAAATTTTTTGATTTGTTTCGTTCGGAAATAAAAATTGCCGAAATGTTTACCATGGTCCCTAATATTCTCCGGGAGTCCAATTGGGTGGGTGGAACCATCCAATTTGTCTTTAAACGACCAATTTATCGGTTTAAAACTTGCACCGATTTCATTAATTCAAGCTTACCAGCCATGAACATTTATGATAACAAATAATGATTATATATGGTCCCAAAAGACATTGTATGACCCCAAGATGTATCCCATTGAATTTCAAGACTTTTCGACGCCGGGCCGCGAAACCTCCAAAATTTCTCAAAAAGCGTAGATATTAGCCTTCAATTTTGAAATTTTTTTACTTTTTTCACCCGGAAATAAAAATTGCCGAAATGTTTACCATGGTCCCTAATATCCTCCGGGAGTCCAATTGGGTGTGTGGAACCATTCAATTTGTTTTTTAACTACCAATTTACCAGCTTACAACTTGTACCGATTTACCGGTTTACAACGGCCAATTTAATTAACTTGCACTGAACCCGACTTGAACCGAAATTGACCCAAATCCGTTTTAACCTGTCAAAACCCGAATTTAACCCGACTTTTTACTAACCTGACTTGAGTTCAACCGACCCTAATTTAACCCAACCTGTTACAAACCTGACCCGAAACCAACTCGTCTTGTTATTAACCTGACTCAAATTCAACCCGACTTGTTATTGACCCGACCCAAATTTTACCATACCTTTCACTTACGCAACCCAAAAATTCAACCCGATCTGTTAATAACCCGACTCAAAATTAACACGACTTGTTATTTACCCGACCTAAATTCAACCCTAATTGTTCCTAACCCGATTTCAAATCACCTTAAATGCAATTTAGATCACCTTATTATTGTTCATCAAAGCATTTTGTCTTGGGAGACCAAGTCGGTCCAGACCAGCAAAAGAAAGGAGCATCATCCTCAAATTTAAGAGTTAAATATAGTTTATATTTGTTGTATGGTCAAAGGAGATAATTATCTTCCTAAATTATAGACTATAGTTCCCTAGTATATTGCCATATATATTATAGTCAAAGGAAATAATTAACTTGATAAAAATGATAATTATCAATTTATAGTTAGTTGAACCCGAATATGACCTGACTTGGAAATGACCCGACCTGATTGTAACCTGTCAATTATTGACTTGAACATAACCTGACTTGAATCCGAGAATGACCTGACTTGGAAATGACCAACCTGATTTTAACTCGCAAATTATTGACTTGAACCGAACCCGACTTTAACCCGAGAATGACCTGACTTGAAAATGACCCAGCCTGATTATAATCCGCATTATTGACTTGAACCGAACCCGACTCGAACTCGAGAATTACCCTAACCTGTTTTAACCCGTGAAAACTTGAATTAAACCCGACCTATCGTTCACCCGACCCGAATTTAACCCGACGTAAACCCGACCCAAACCCGATAAGAAGCATGACCAGACGTGACCCGACTCAAGCATGACCCAACCCAAACCCGACCCACATAGGTTATGGAATTAATCTGAATTAGCCCAACTCAAACCCGACCCGCATAGGTTATGGAATTAATCTAAATTGATCCAACCCGATTTCACCCCACCCACTTTTACCTGACCCAAACTCGACCCGTTTACCCAAATTGACAGTTCTAATATACACCACTAATCCGGCGAGATTCAATATAGCAATGTGCAATTGATTTTCCTCTCTAAAACCTGACTTTGACATTGCAATCATAAACTCAATTTTTAATGCTCTAGTGGTCTACTCAAATTTTCCTCTCTAAAAAATTAAATTCATATATCAGGGTTCGCAAATCACAGCACAATAACCTGATTAAAAATTAAATTTGAATTGACACTTTAAACGACACAATAAAATACAATACGATATGCACATGAGCCTGGGCCTTTTCTCAGCTGCTCGTTCGAAAATCACAGCCTAAGTCCATCTTTAAATAAACCCACCAAAAGTTAATTAACACTCATAATATTCCTACTTTAGGAGAAGAACTTTGATTAGAGTACAGCCAGGCAAATTTTCTTGAATTTCGCTCCATTATTTGTCTATGCCTCTTCTCTTGCAATTGGCAATGGCAAAAAAAACACCAAAATATAAAAAAGCAATGAAGAAATATGACAATAGGTTACATGGGGTCCACATCAATCCCTCTTTTTCTCTCTTCAATCACCCAATATGATGTCCTCCACTTGTACATTTCAGAGTTCAAACAAAAATTTCCGCTAATTCTTCCAATTTCAGCTGCCAATGTTTGTACCCTTTTCAATTTTAGGGTTCTTGTGAAATGGTGGGAAAGAACTAATTAGGGTTTTTATTTGATGTAACTTCTTTTTTTGCAGAAAATTTGAAAACCCAGTTCAGAAAATTAGCACTAATAAGTAATGGCAAAAGGGTTTTTTCCCTTCCATCTAATTTTGTTCTGTGGATTACTGCTTGTTGCTGAAGTTAGCTCCAAGAAAGCTCATGGTAAAAATTCTCATTTTTAGTTCTGAAATCTCTCAAATTTAGTCATTTTTTGATAATTACATTTTATGGGTATTTTTATTCTATATTGCTGTTTATATTTAGTGCAATTAGATCAAAATATGATCTTGAGCTATATTGTTTGATGAATTCATTGTTTAGATATAGTGTTAAGCTATGTTGGAGGTTCTGTACTTTATATTATAGCTACCATAGTATATGCATAACCATAATCATATATTTATATTTCCAAGTTTCTAGTAATATAGTATGTTGTTGCCTAAATTTTGACTAATAATGGTGATTTGACATGTTTTACATATTGTGAGAAATGTTGGGTTACTACTTACTATATTCTAATATAAATGGATTAGAATCTTTAGGATTTCTCATCTTTGTGAGTTTTAATTAGTACATTGCATTTTTGCTGGCTTAACTTTGAGGGTATCCTGTTAAGATCAGTATCTGACTATCTACGCTCTACTATGATTGGGCTACGAGCAAGTGAGGTATTCTAATCCGAAATCCGGTCTTGCTAGTACAATTGTAGAAGTAGTTGGTTGTCTACAGTGAGAAATTAAGCTTAAGTTTGCTCTGAGATAGATCTTGTTATTTGTTAAGGTAGCTCATGGCGCTAGAGCCGGATAATGTTCCTTCACCCTCACACCCTGAAACTTTAGTTTGTTGCGGATTCTTTAATCCCCGAATTTTCTAACTTCTGATGTGAGCCCTTGTGGAGCTGATCCCTCCAATAGAATGTGTAAACCAAGTAGCCTGTTAAGAGCATTATTGTGAATCCATTTTGAAATTCCAATTTGATTCCGAATTAGATGCATCAGCTTTATCACAGTAACTTAAATGTCAACTTGGGAGTTAAGGCTTCACTTAAGCACCAACAGTAAAGTGGGAATTGATGTATGTTCTGCATAGAAACTAGAAACAGAGCAGAGAGATTAAAAAAGTCACCTTGGATAAGAATTGTTATGGAAAATAATAGTCAACTATGATAAGAAACGCGATAAAAATAAATCTTCTGGCTGCCTTTTTCAATGTGCCTTTTGTTCTAGACTAATGTAAATTTATACAACTACAAGGTACTGTCATTTATACTCACTATCCAAGTATAAGATGCATTTCTTGTCAATGCAATAATATGAGAGCTTCATAGAATAACTGATTAGACTTGAGGAAAAGAGTTGTGTAATTCTTTATATCTGAAATGTTACCCACAGGCAATTCAGCCAAAGAAATTGTTGACATCATCAACAAGAACCGTACTGCCATAAAACTGCCTCCGTTGTATGACAGTGCTGGGCTGGGGTGCATGGCCTTGCAATACGCAGAGGAGTGCAAGGGGAACTGTACTAGCAGCAATACTGTGAGTTGTCGACCCTTGGAAGATGATTTCACAGAAGTCTATGCTCCTGATTGTGGAGTGGAACTACCTACTTTTGGCACTATATCTGGTAAACTTGTGGGGTGCTGGTCTAAGCACCTTGTGCCATCAGACGCCTTCTCACAGGTTCTTGTTCATGACAAAAAGTCTCTGTCTCTCCTTACAAACAAAACACACACTGAGGTGGGAGTTGGTGTGGCTTCAACCCATAAGGGACATTTCTTCTGGTGTGTGCTGTTTAGTAGTGATCAGACTAATTCAAGTTTCATTCTCGAAGACCATGGACAGGGTATCAAACAGAAGCAAGGGTGCTTTAGCGGAACCAATACAACTTGCAATGAAGGATCTAGTATGCAAGGCGGCATATTTTTCTGCAGTTTGTCTGGTATTTTCACCTCAATTTTCTTGCTGTTGATCTGTAAAAATGTGGATATTTTGTTTTGTCTATGAAGAATTTTGACCTTTCTATTTAAATGAAGAGTTTCTTGGAGTTAGAAGCAACTTTCCAGTTATTATTATTATAAGTATAATTGAATCTGGTTTCGTGTTCTCAATATTTTTTGGTATATTGTAAGGCCAGATCACCATTGATGAAGCTCCTCGTCTTTGTTCTTTGATCATGTAGTCTAAATATGTATAGAATGGCATAGTAGATACAGTAAAATAGCAAACATTAGGAAATTGTTAAGAAAGATCTATAATGGATCTAGATCAAAATGCTTATGCTTTGTGAGTTCTTACCCTTTGATAGAAGAGGATGGTAATGGTTGTTTACTAAACAAGACCTTGAAGATCACTAGGCTCCTTTATCTAGATTAACATAAGCAATAAAATGCAATCAAATCATTCGTACGTAATATACTTTGATCAACCTTTCATATGTAGAAGGCAGGTCACCCTGTGTATGGCCCTTTTGCCAACAATATGCAATCATATGTGATATTGGTGACATCCCTATTGTGGTACAGGATTGCGGAAGGAATGTCTCCAAGGGCACACATGGTTCCTTTTGTGTTCTTTAATGTGGCCTCCATAAATCATGTATGGTTCCATTTGTGCTCTTCCGCCGATAATATGCAATGATATGTGCTATTGGTGACATTCCTTTTGCGATTCCTTTTGTGGTACAAGATCTCAAAGGAATCGCTAAAGGAATGGCACCAAGAGCGCATATGGTTGCATTTGTGGTCTTTGGCCTCTGTAAACCGAATTATTGAAACACACTCATTGTATGTCAAGTTTGAGCTAGATTTAAAGGATTAATTGATTAGTTAGATCATCCATTTAAAACGCACATCCATTCACATTCAAGATAATTGATCCATAATTGTAGCTCCTCCACAGACCACAGTTCATTACTTAGTAATTTTATACCAAGTCAAACTAATAATTTTCTTAAAATAAATAAAGAGGTAAGTCTTTAGCCCACTCTAATGATCACCTGAAAATCTCTTTTGATATAAACCATCACTTGCTTTGGGTGTTAAGAGTTGGGTTAGGCAATAAGGGAGGTGTTCTAATAGAATACTTCGTCATCATGTGGCCTACCCTTTTGCTTGAGCCTTGTTACCTTGCCTTAGGGCCTGTTCTGATTAATTGAACTGATATAAACTGAACTGAATATTTTATGAGAGAAGGAAATTAAGATAAGAACTGAACTGAACTTATTGGAGCTAAGCTGAACTGAACTGAACTGTACTGAAAAGAACAAACATTTAGCCTTGCGTTGCACATCTTGTAATGAGTACATTTACATACACAGATACAAATTTCTATCATCATTTATTTGATTATTTCAAGTGCACCAAAAATAATAGATATTCGTATTTTGCATAATGCTTGTAATATGTTCTATATAAAAAAAAAAACTCTTCTAATTTTTTTTTGTAATGATGGTGAATTAATTAGGAGAGAGAATTTGTAGGGTGCAAAATTTGAGTGGATTGATATAGAGTAGAGACTCGGCCCACCATAATGGGCCTCACTTATGTACCATAACATTCCTTTTAACCTCAGCATATACGACATGACTCTATAAACAGCAAAATGATCTTGCTCCAATAACGTACGAGGGGAATAAGACAAAAATGTGGTAAATTGGTGAAAATCACTCTGCATTATTAGGTAAATAGGTAAGCACCAGTAAAAAAAAAAAAAAAAAAAAGACATAGCCAAATTTGACAAAATGTTAAATTGGAATATTTCAGTTTTAATTGATAAACATTAAGTTCAATTTTAGTAATAATCAGTTTTTGCCTTTTATAAAAATGTATTGACAGACAATGAATTAGGGCATGTTCTCTTACGTTGAAATTCAGTTCAGTTCATTTAAGCTCAATTCAGTTCAGTTCAGTTCATTTCAGCTCAATGCAGTTCAGTTCAGTTCAGCTCAACTCCTAATTTCCTTCTCTTATAAAATATTCATTTCATTTCAGTTCAGTTCAGTTCAGCTGAGTTCAGTCAATGAGAACATGTCCTTAGTAATTTTGTATGACCTGGTTTAACTTATTTGAAGCTCGTTTGTCAAAAAAAAAAAAAAAAAAATATTTGAAGGTTGATCCTATCCAAATGAACTTGATGATCTGCTCCATAAAATTTATGTACAATCACTAATAAATACAGAGTAGAATATAATTAAATCAAGTCATAATTTAATCAAATCCGAATCAAAGGGCTCTTCATCTTATCATCTACATAACTTAATCCGATAATGTACTCCGTACCATTTACTCATATCATACTCCAAAGTAAATTTATTCCTATCTCGTGTTAAAAAATAAAAATAAAACAGAAAGGATAAAAATTGGCGAATGGCAGAGAGGGGAAAACAAAGAAAGAAAACACAAAGCAGACAAAGAGGATAGATAAAAATCCGTATCTTAGTGATACAAAAACAAAAAAACATCCACCACCTACATTGTAACGCTTCCCAAACAAATATACTTAATTTACTAACTAACAAACAAGTACCCAACACTAACATCAACATTAATCCACTTACAAAGTTAGCACAACTACACCCAGCTTCTGTATCTCACATTACACTTGTTTTTTCAACCAACTTTTTTGAACCCTTACTTTTTAAAATTAATTAATATAATTATAAAATTAATCTAATGTACAAAAAATCACTAACTCTTTCCAAAAGATAAAATCTCAGAAAGAAACTCAACTTCTGAAGAATAGAATGTTAGTTTCTTTTTTGTTTGAGTGCTACTCAAGTCTCCTTTTTTTTTTTTACTCCGTACTATGTTTGGCTATTTTTTTTTTATTGATATTTCATTATCGTGGAGTTTATTTTTCTGCTTTTTATCTGGGTATTTTTGGGGGTTGAAATAGGGAAAAGTGGAATAAAGTGAAAAAAGGGGTATTTTTTCAGGAGATTAATGTGCTTTATTGTAATTTGTAAATGACGTGGTGCAATTCATCATATGATCTGATTATCCTTTATTTTGTGACAAAGCATGGACATGTATTTTATTGTACTCATTAGCTCAATATTTACATTAACATAACACTTTTTATTACATCCGTTAACTATTAGGTGCAACAAAGGGTTATTATTTGTGAGACATAAACATAAAATATTCTTTTGTTACACATAAAAATTAACAGAGGTAATATATCAAAGTAGTGCTAATAATATTTAAAGTATTTTTTCTTCTTATTCTTTCAATTTTCAATTTATTATCTCATTATAATGTTTTTTTTTTGGTGCTAACGAAGTACTACTATATACGAAGTATATTATGGACTTTACAATGTGTTCATGCTTAGAAAATGTTAGGGCCTTTTTCCAAACATAGCATTCTATAATTGGTTATACGATCATGTTCTTGAAAACCACTAAAATGAAGTATTGAAGAAATAAAACCATTGTAAAATGCCACATTTAATATACAGACAGAACAACCATTTCATAATTTCTACCCAAAAATAAAACCATTAAATTAACATTAATATATCAAATAATGTGGTAAAATCATTAAACGATTATTCATGGAAGGTTAAGTATTATTTGAGCAAGTAAAATCTTCTCTAAAATAAACACCAACCCAAATTAAACTCCCACAAAAAATAAAAAGGAAAAAAAATCTGCAATAATAGGAAGAAAATATTTCTACCTCTTATAAACTTGAATTCCGGAAGTAATTTTTTTGGTTTTTTTTTTTTTTTTTTTTTGTTTCCATATATCTATACACCAAAAAATTTGTAAAAATTACAGTAACAAAACTACCGGATCTACAGAGCTGAAATGACCATTATACCCCTGACAACCATCTAAACAACTCACCGATTTCATCACCGAGTCGACTCGCTTCCAAGTCCAACTCATCACTAACTCGGTTGTTCACTCCATCAAACTCAGGCATCGGCGTCGTCGTAGTCTCTCTCCTACTACTCCCCGTAAAAAACCATCTCCCAGACCCACGAAACGACGAGGAGAGAGAATGTGACAGGTAATCCTTCAACCATCCACCTCCAATAATACTCCCGCCACGTGTCCCTACCTCGGACGCTAACGCCGCGGACGGGTAGTGGTCATCGACTTTAAACTCTGTCGTTGATGAATTCCGTCGGAATGAGCCGGAGTGAATCTCCGAAACGACGTCGTCATCGTTGACGATGTAGTCGAAGTTACCGCCGAGGGAGTAGGTTCTTCTGACGGGGAGTTCGGCGGAGTTTCGTTGACTGACGTTTCCGATTTCGACGCGGAAGCTTCGAGAGTTTTGCGAGGAGGAGGAGAGAGAGAGAGGATCATCGTTGGAGTCTGGTAGGAAGACTGGTGACCGGCAAAGAGGGCATGATTGGTTGGAATTTAGCCACGTGTCGATGCAATCAGCGTGGAACACGTGGCAGCAGATTGGGAGGAGACGGAGGAGGTCTTTCTCCTCGAATTTGGACAAACATACGGCGCAGTCTCCGGTGGATTTTAATGCGTCGAAAGTGAATAATGGGAGAGCGTCGAGAAGTGGGTTTGTCGGAGATACGCGGCGAGTGGAGAGAGAATGAGGGTGGTTTACGGTAGTTGATGATGACGTGGCTGCGTTGGTGTTACGGTGACGGCGGAGGAAGCGGAGGAGGAGGTAGAGAGAAGCTGATAAAATGACGGCGATTGCGAGGATTAGTACTGTGATGAGGATGCTAGGGCTGACGTCACTTCCGCCGGAATGTGTACCTCCGCCGTTGC
Source organism: Chenopodium album (assembly GCF_948465745.1). NCBI lineage: Eukaryota > Viridiplantae > Streptophyta > Magnoliopsida > Caryophyllales > Amaranthaceae > Chenopodium > Chenopodium album. The sequence continues at coordinate 71,921,440 of NC_137840.1, forward strand.
CGGTGTTGTAGTCTAGTAATTTCCGGCGTATCATTGTTGTTGTAGTGGAGAGGAGAGAGAAAGTAGAGAGAGAAAGAGAGAGCGTAGGAGGGGGTTTTGAGAGAGGGGTTGGGGGAAGGTGAGGGATTTAAATGAAGGAGATTAATACTTAATTTGGAATTTTTGTTTTTGTTTATGTTTTTGATTTAATTAATAATGAATATTTTATTTTGGGTAAGAAAGGGTGGAGTGAGTGAGGAAGAAAGAGGAGGTATGTAACGGGGGTGAGACCCTGTTTTTTAAAGTTGCTCTGCTCTGTTGAATTCTGCAGTGTGTGGAAGCCTAACCCTGTTTTGGCCTGAGTGTATGAACGAGTACTATCAAGTAATTTTATGCTATTTTTGGTTAATATAAGGTTAATTTTGTGTGATATTGATTTATGGGAATTGGGATTTTTTTTTAATCATTATTGATTTCAGAAAGTATGATTAGCTTCTATAATTAGATTTGGACATTTTTTTTTAAAATTGAGAAAAGCAAGTTTTATTCAACAGCAATAGCCATTTTTAAGAAGCAAAGATACTTAAAGTGATTACATGGCAATATTTGGATTTCAGTAGCAATTCATGTGAATTAAAGTATGTAGAGAATAATTATTTGTCATGATATAAAATAAATAGTTTAATCCTAAAAAAAAAAAAAGAAGAAGAAGAAGAAAAAATATACTTCGTATCATATTAACATGATGTATGGAATATTAATTTTGTTGCATCAATAGCATATTTGCATTAGCAAAACAAAGAAACACACAATTCATTCTAGCTTTTGTGCCCAGTTGATATTAAATTTCAATGTGTTAAATTGTTAATATAAAGACAATTTTGTACAGTGACTACAATTAATATATTTTGAAATATAATACTCCGTAATAAATTAAAATCTAGACCATATTAGGAATAATTGATATACTTGATGAGGCTTATAATATTTTTTATTTAGGAGTACTTCGTATTAATTTTTTTTTTTTACTTTTTTTCGTTGTTGTAGGAAGGAGAAGCCTTACACTAAAGAATAATTTATTTATTTTATAAAAAAATTAAGTAGGGCGTGTGTGGCACGCATCAAAATTAATATAAAATAAGTCAATGTAAGTTATATAAGCCTATGAATGCTCCTCGGTCTAAGGGCAAGGAAGTAAGGATATTGGACTAAGCTTAATTACTTTATGAACACAACTTTTTGTTAAGAAAATAGGGTTTGGAGAGTAACAATCTTATTCTTTACTTGTCTGTTTGTTTCTTAAATGATATGGCAATATTTATAAGTGGTATGAGAATGTGTATTGTATCACAAAATTATTATCTAATCTATCGTTGCAAATAATATGTAATGGAGGTTGTATTTTTTTTCTTATGTAATGGTATGGAGAAGATCAAACTTGTGCATTGACATGTATATCAAGTTTGACTGCGTCAATTATTCTAAAACGAATGAAATATGTTTGAATAATTTATCCACTGGATAAATGTATGGAGGTGGGGTATGTAGAGTGGGGTGTGATTATTAATAATGTAGAAAAATTGCTGTTTGTGCCTAGTGTATAATTTGTATGACTGCATAAAAATAGAGTCCCACCATCAATTTAATGACAATTCACTTACCCCGGCCCTGAGCTTCATAGATATACTACATGTACTAATGTACATAATGTAGCTGGAAGATAGACTTTAAGTCCATTTAATTTGGCAATAAATGAGTAACTAACATAGTTACCTGAAGTTTATAATTGTACATATTTAAAGCTAGCATAGTAGCATTACATACATTCCAGATGAATTCATAACATAATATATAATTCAAACTATAAACAAGTATAATCTTAATTAATCCCTAATAACGTGCACCTATAACCAGCTCCACAACTTTGCTACTAGCTATTATAGTCGTATGAAAAGTATATAGTATATGATTTTACTCTAATTTTAAGTATATCTTATTAGTTGTAATGTTGCATGCAAATATACATGGCATGCCCTAATTATCATTATAGAGTTGGTAGATAATTATTCTGAGAACAATATATATGTATATATGCTAGTAGGAGTATTATTTCAATTATACACAGCAATTATATGCTTAGATCGATTATTATTATATCATCAAGATAAGTCTATGCAACAACTACTGAACAAATTAGCAAATTTTGTTCCATTGGTTATATTAATAATACATGTCATATAATTAATTATTAAACATTTTTAATTTCATATATATATACATTACAGAGGTTAATTTATATAGGCGAAAGTTATTATTTGAAATTAAATTGACCTTTTAAGCGCTCTGAGCCTTTGCTAGATTATACACACAAGAGTGCGTGTTAGTTAATGCTTGATATGTTATTTATTTGAGCTGAGTATGTCGTCTTAATTGATTCATATATGATTGTATAGATTTTAAGTTTGATCTTATTATCTTTTCCCGGAAAAAGCATAAAAGTCAATTAATAAAGCTTTTGGCTGGAAAATTATAGAGGGCTTGTTGTGCTCCATATAAAGGCACGCAATTAATATCTTGGTCTTTCTTAATTCTTTGATTTAGTAAGTACAACATACCCCTTAGTCAAAACATCCATATCATCATGTCTCATACTCATCATAATATAACCATATAATAAGCTAATCCATTACATAAGTGTATATACATAAATCAGCTATCATTATCAATCAAATTAATTACCACCTTTAGAAATTTTAAAAATTATTTAATCAACCGCGCCAATAAAGTCAAAAAGTTAATATCAACAAAAATTGATCCTAATTTCATCAACAATAAAATCATCTTATTACAGAAACTCTGCTAATTAATTATATGGTTGATTAAAATCTAGAGAAGATTATATTAAGAAGGCTTAAAGTTGTTGGATAACAAAAAGCCAATAGCTAAAGGTCAAAATCATTCAAGTTGTTAGCCGAATTTTTGTTGTTACTTCTCATAAATTTTGTAAAAATGAATGAGGATAAAAATTGTGTGGAACTCAAGGAATTTTGTAGTCAATTTTTTCTGGTTTTTGTTTTCCTCACATTACATAACGTACCAAAATAGAAGGATTTATTTTGGACCACATTTTAAGTTATAGAGAAATATATTAAATCTTGGTCTTAGGATTTAGAACGTTTATATTTCTAGGATATACTATTTTATATACTTCGTATATCATATATGTAGTACTTACTCCGTATATAGTTACATTAACTTTGACTTTTATTTATACGATTTTTTCAGTTTTTAGGGGATTTCTTTCAATTCTTAATGTAGGTATTAATAGGTGGACAACATGGTATAAGTATTTAGCTTATTTTGACGTAATGTATGATGTATCCAATATTATCAATGGTTAATTATTAAGTAAATTGTATACTCGTACGTAATAAAAAAAAAATCATCTCTAATTTTCCCAATAATTGTATGTAACAAATGTTCATTAAACCTAATTGCTTATTGAGCAAAAATAATGATAACCATTTTTTTTTTCTATCTATATGGGCCCTAATATGTTCACCTTTTTAATTCTTAATTAATTCATTAAAAATAAGTTTAATTAACACTAAATAAATTCAGTTAAGGTAAGTTTATATAAAAAAAAAATAATAATTTAAAACAAATTTTGATAAGCTATGGCTGAATTATTTATAACAACTTCCCAAATTTAGTTTACAAATTACAATTAAACAAGTTCTAATAATTAGGACGACTATATTATGATTAAATCTACTGTAATAACCTTAACTAAGTTCAAATAAGTAAAAATCAAGTAAACAGAATGCGCTTATATGTAATAGCAAACTGAACCGTTGCTAAATATAATAAACTATCTCGTTGTCGCTTAAGAATATGCATGCTATCTAGCTAATCCAGAGAAGATATTTTTGTTATAAATTTTTTTTTACAGCAAAGTATGAAATAAGAAAGGCAGATGAGACGACATGACAACAATGTAAAGACTAGAGCTGTAGTCATTGAATGTTCACGCAGCTTTTCCATATGATGCGGCGACGTATCAGTCTTATACCATGCATAATTTCTCTATTTTATTCACCATTTCATTCCTCTTGTATTTTACAGCGCACTCAAACGCCCCCAAATTAATTATACCAATTTCATTTTAATTAATTAGATATAATATAGATAGGGTTAGCTTAACTGTATCATTATCCACTTTCATTTTGCATTACCATGTTGACTATACTTTTTAATATTATTTATATTATAATGTTTTTATAATCCTATAGAATAATATTATACCAAGTATATAAGACTATTTAATATAAACATAATACTACCTCCGTTTCTTTTTAGTTGACACGTATTCCTTTTTACGAAGTTTTTTTTTTTTTGTTGACACATTTTTTTTTTGGTAATTTTTTTATCTTCCATTTACAAGCTACCCCACTTGCTTTTTCATTCTCTCTCACTCTCTCTCCTCCCCTTAATATATGTGTCTAAATCAGACGCGTCAACTAAATAGAAATGAAGGAATATACTATATACATATACGGAGTATTTTGCTTTCTTGACAATTATCTATCTTGGCATGCACAATGAATACTGAAAAGGAATATATTGTCCGTCCAACAAAGTTGCTACCATGCATTAACCATACTAATAATGTAATTAATAGTACTAATAAATAATAATACCACTTCTGTTATTAATTTTTGAATTTGTGTCAAAGTTATGGTTATTTTCTTACTGTTACATTGATTATTATATTGAACTAATTAAACAACATTAAATAGTAATGGAGATGGTACTATAGATTATACTAATGGTTACTTGGTTAGTTTAACTGTATCATTATCTCTCTCGAGTCCCTTTTAACTAGCTAGCTTCAGCATAATCATTATTTTTATATTGACTAAAATTAATTACAATCGTATTAGCTACCTTCTTTTTCATGATCATCATCAGATCACCATACACGGATAGGATGTAACATATGCCTTTAAAATTACATACGACTCTCAAGTCTCTACCTTCATAATAGTCGAGTCATTCTTATAATCTCTACTTATTTTGAAGCAATGATAATCATATATAAATTAAACCAGGCAATTATGTACTATCGATCCATTTATGAATCGTACGACTACATATTCTAAACATAACCTAATAACCTAAAAAAATTGCCCAACAAATATTACCACAACGTTAATTAGAACAACTGGACTGGTCCAAGAAAAAGAAATCAGAAAGAATGTTGAGAAATTTTAATTTAATAGATTATAGAATATGGTTGGATATTAAAGAATGTGATTAGATGATTTAATTACAAGTTTGAAGACAAACACCCACGCATGCACATGTGTTCCAGTTAATGCTAACTTCTTAAAATACAACATAATCTTTTTCTTTTTTTTTTTTTTTTTCTTTTTTAATAAAATGAGTTATTGCATTTGTTGTATTTAGCACTTCAATAATTATAAATAATTAAGGAAAAGGACACAACTGCATTGAAGAAACAAATCTCACAACCTGACACGTAAGATTTTCTATGACAAGGGTCATTTATTAAAAAAATAAATAAAATCTCAGGTGTGTAAAAATAAAAATTAGCTCACCTAAAATAAATATAAATGTTATAATTGTTCATGGTATATAACTTTATAAGCTTAGTCATCAAAAACATATTCAAATTCTCTTTCACAATTGAAGAAGATTAAAATTTTAGGTTTGGCAAAAAATATGGGTAACAACTCAACTAATCAAAAAATAAAAACCCTATTTATTCTAAAAAGTAGGTCAATTTTATGAGAAAAGTTGGTGGATAATATCTTTTTAGAGTTTTTAGTTAGGTGGATAAAACATGCAAATATATATAACAAGAAAAATGATGTAAGTGATGATTATAAAATGGGATTTATTACTTGTTCTAATTATAATTACCTTGGTGAGCAAGTTAGGAAATTATTAGACAGTTGTATAGTTTTATGATCTTATAAAAACTTTATATTATATAATAAGGAATTTATATGTTTCAAGTTAGGGGTTGAGGAAATGACAACACATTTTTTTTTTTTTTTTTTTTTTTTTTTTTTTTCCAACTTCTAAGAAGATGCATGCTAACTGTTTTGGGGGTTTCTTGTAATATAGGGACTCTTATAGAAATGTGCCTTTTTTGTGGTGTTTAGGGTGGGAGCTGGATGCATATATGGTTGATAAGTTGTTAGATAAATGTTTGAAATTGCACTTAGTAGAAAAATAAGATTGGAATAAATGAAGTTGGAGGTTTAAAATTGTGTAATATCGATGTATGTTGTACACATAAGATTTCAATTTATTTTACAAAAAAAGGGCGTTTAAAGTTTATACACTAGAATTTTGAAGGTATTCTGTTCTGATATGATGAAACAAATTTAATGCAACAAATTAAAGGAAGTAAACATATAGAGAGCACAACTAATAATAGTTGAGTAAGGCCATTGAATTGATTTATATTTTATATCTAATTAAGGTATCACTAAGCTACTCACTAGTACGGACTACATAGTATATGTGAGCTATGTCTTCAATTAAGTAAATGTATAAAGTATATATATGCATACATTTTTTTTTGGAAGGTAATAAGAATTGTCTTATTGATTTGAAGTCTCTTACGATTTAACTCGGCTCATGTTAGTGGTCTAGTGGATAGACACTTTTAGAGTTGGGGACTTGAGGGGGGGGGGGGGGGGGGAGAGGGTAAAGGATTAACACCGAATAGTGAATATCCAATCTTCAAAGTGCCCCTAGTGAGGAAAAGTACATACATACACACACGTAGTATTTATCTTATGCATTAATGTACATAAAGTGTCTACATCGATTTGTTTTGCGACGTAGGACTAGGAGCAATAAATAAGACCTTAGCTTCAATCTGACATGGTAGCAGCAACATTTAATTTGACTTTGAATACTTTTAGTAGAGGCAGATAATTGAATGAATGAATTATCAAGTTAAATAAATGCCCAAACTTTGAAGGGTAGGTTCAAAAGTGATGCAAATATATAACAAGTACTTTCCTAAAGTTTTGAGTAAAAATGTGACTACATTATATATATACCTTACGATTAAAGGGATGTTCCAAAATAATTATTAATTTTATTATTAAAAAACCCAAAAAAAATAAAAATGCTTTGCTTTGTTTATACTCCTAGCATTGCGTGCTGGTTTATTATAATTATTTTTAAGGACAATTGGAAGATTATAGATAGTAAAAATCAAAGGAAGAAAAAGGGATAAAAAAATCGGCATGTTTGACATTCTACACGATACAATGCTTGTAGCTCAAGTGTGGGGCTATCCCTTACCCCTCATGCTAAGGAAGTGTGATACCTTTACTATGTTTTTGATAGTATAAGGTAATGCATCTATATAATGTCAATAAATTGTATGTACAAATATATATGTATTGATTGCGACATGTGATGAATCAGTAAATCGGCTCAAATTAGAATTGATTATTATATTGTATCGATATCTCTTATGTCTATTTCATGGTTTTATTAACGAAGATACTCTTGATTGATGACAATTGTACTGTGTTAGAATTCGTCGTTTCTCCATCACTTGATTTTGGTTATGCTTTGATAATATTAAATGTCTCTTAAATCACATGATAAGTGATATATATCTAGCTATTTAAGCCTAATTACGCCAATATATCAAATTGTGAAGAAAATCAAACCTTATCAAATCATACTTTAAATTTAGATCAAGTCACCTTGTTTTAAGTAAAAAGAACATCCAGTCACTATATAATAATTATAATTCAACGCAATAGAAAGCTAAATTTTATTACAATATTTTGAAAATTGAAATAGTGAACGTGTCTACTAATGGCGGAAACTTGGAGTACTAAAATGGCAAGCATTTATTTTGGTTAATTCAATTTCATTGACATTTGACACTAGTGACCTTGATTCAATTCAACCTTGTTGTATTGAATAGTAGTGAATGTTAGATATCGAAAAATAATGCTCCATAATCATAATGGAAACGCTTAACCAAATACACTTTACTGGATATTATATTATTACAAAGCTAAAAAAACTACCTACAATGGCTCACCAAAGCAAATGACATCTTGCTTAACAATATTTATGGGCTTATTATTGTAATGGAAGATGGTAGCTGTGGAATTACTAATTTCGTATCCTAATCTTCCCTTTTTTTTTATTTTTTTAGCCAAAATAAGCGTTGATTTATTAAAATATGTACTTTTTTTCCAACTATACCCTTGCAATCATATACTTGTACTTCAGTGCATAATTTAACTATTTATATCTTTAATTACCGATAAGCAAAAATTATGAAAAATTGATATTATGAAAATATTTATCGTGGCGAATCTAACAAAATCCCACATGACTATATTTTTCATTACATATAAAACATAAAACACGGTCAAAGGAGAGTGTAATGTTAAAGTCAAAACGTGTCAACTAAAAAAAACGAAGGTGGTATAGTCATGTGGAAGAAACATTTTACTTTCTTCCAAGTTCCAACCAAACTTATTTTAAGTATGTAAGGGCAAATTTGTCTTTTTATAGTATTTCTTTTATTGGGCCAACAATCCTTAAATAACACCTACATTTTAGCCCAAAGAGCCCTTTCTGGAAGAATAATTTGTGGCCAATATGATGTAGTGAAAATCAATCCTTTTGGTTCATGTTTAACCACCACCAAATTGGACTGCTTCTGTTTGTAATACATGCAAGTATCGAAGAGACAGAGAAAAGATTCAAGCCGGAAAAACATACTCGAGTTGCTCAACGTATGACCTAAAATATCAGACATGGTTACACTAGGAAGCGAGCTAAGAAGAAAGAATGAGACATCAAGAATAGAGAATTATCCATTTCAGCTGCCAAATCCAAGAGTACATGATCCCGAATGCACTATATACAGAAACTAACATCAAAGGTAGAAATGGAAGCTTGTTTCCAAGAATGAAAGGATGTAGAAATTGACCCCATATTTCAACCGCCACAAGGCCTAGCAAGTAGCTCTTGTAGATCCACCCAATGCCAAGGCTTCCTTTCTCGGAAATTCCCTGGTCTTCCTCTGCTCTCAGTTCGTCATTCTTCTTCTGCAAATCTTTCTTTGAATTTGTAGGTATTGACTCAGAAAAAATGGAGAAACCAAACCACATAAGAATGCAGTGCAGAAGCAGCAGTGTCACTTTTATTGGGTATTCTCTGGATTCAAACAGAAGCGGGAAGAGAGAGTAGCACGAAACTGCATAGCAGAGGTACCAAACTAATTAGTCATTCAATAAACTATAGTAAAGAAAGGAAGGCGTTTGATTGATTGACTGATTGATTGAAAAAAAGGAAGGCATTTCCAAATTAATTTATTATTATACAAGCGTAGTTAGTGCATGTGATTTAAGGTTACAATATGATTAGGCTCAGTTGAAATTTAAACAATAGTACACATCCCAAACTCCCAAAGGCTATAAGTTACATGCAAAAGTCATCAATTCTGACCAGTTTAGGATGTATCCACCTTTGCTTTGATGTCTCTAACCTCTAAGGACTCAGATTTGAGAAGCTGTAGAGCATGTAAATGGCGATCCACACCAAAACAAGAAAATCTAAGCTGGTTATGGTTCTATGCACAGCCAACCAGATCATTGTGCACCACCACCCCAACCCCCTGGCAATACATCAAAGTTCTAGTTATACAAACCAAAGAGCCCCGGTCTGACAGGAATTAGCAACCCGACCAAAAGCTACTTTTTAAGTGAGCAACTTCACTTGTAATGATTTAGCTTTTCAAATGACTAACAAGAAAGCAATAACTGCAATTAATTGTTGGCTTATATTTGTATTACGAAGTACATCAAGATTATATTCAACTTTTACATAGATTTCGATATCATAGATGCATCCTAATACAAGATGGGTTTGGAATTTTGGATGGACTTAAAAACTTAGCACTGCAAGATACATAGCCTACCTCGTACTTCTGTCATGGCTTTTAACTTCAGTTCCATGAATTTTTTTCTCTCCTTTCTTAGGCATTTTATGAAGCTATCACTTACTCGAAGTGCAGATTAAAATGTGCCACGCTAAGTTTTGAGCTTTACTAGTAAAATAGAAAGGAGTTTTCTCAGTAACAACTTTTCCCAATGTTTTGTGTTTGTTGGCTTTAAAAACTTCGTAATGTCTTATCATGGTATGATCAAAACTCAAGCTATCGTTCACTGACTAGCTCCATTGAAGAGACTATAGGAGAGAAGACTCAAGAGGGAAACATATTGTGACAGGTTGATTTTATGGAGAAGATGGGCAAGCTAGCCATTAAGCTGACCACAATCGAAAACCAAGAACAGTGGGTAGTGCAAAAATTTTGAACCGAACTTTTAGAAGTGAAGTTACCATACTACAAAACAAGTAATCACGTAGTGGACGAATACAAATCATACTATGAATAACACATAGCCTATAGGTGAAATACAATGAGAAACAGACTAGCTCCACTAGCATATAGCATGCATATAAGAAGGCAATCAGCCCCTTTCAACAATTCTCAATATGTTGCCTAAGGTCAGCAAGAGTAGTGCATTACGTAGCTTAAAATGGCAGACATCAATTAATTTATTATATAAACTTAGTCAATATCATGTAATGAAGCAATGATCAAATATAGCCATTAGAAAGCAAAGTCATACCTATTGAGACCAAAAAGTAATGCCGTGCATCATTTATGCTGTCCACTGCATTAATCGCCAGAGGGATAAGAAAGTGAAGTGTTGCCTTCTCATGGACATGCCAACCAAATACAAAGCCACATGAGTAAGCATAAGCTATCCATCTAGCAATCTTCCTTGGCCGAGGATTCTTCCAGGCCTTGATAAGACAAGGAGAGATGGCAAGCAAGACCATCATAAAGGTCATCAACGGAGTGACCTGTTGACAGAACAAAAAGGATATTATCACATCATTTCCTTAACAAATAATTCGTACATATACAGTAAGACTTATTTAATCAACTATCGCATATGTACAAAAGTAAGGCCCAGGCAACATAATCATCACAAGGATTACTTAATAGTGAAAAGAAAAAAATTGACGAACAAGTTCTAGGCAGAAGACAGGGGAAACAGAAAAGGTGCTGACAAGAGGGTTCACTTCTAAAAATTGAATGGTAATTCATACTATTCTTCGAAGTCATTGAACTCCAATATTTTACTAACACATACCTTCAGTATAAGATTTTCTTCAAGAAGATGCTACTTTTTAACCATACAATAAGGATTTTCTTAGGACTTCTCCCACCCCCAGCCCCCCTCCCCCCTTCCCTCCCACCCTCCATACATAAAGTGAAAAAATAGTATGGAAACATGCATTTTTTTCAACTAAGCCACTCAATTCATAAGTGTACTAAAATTACAAGTAAGTAGTATTAGAAAGCCGAACTTAAAGACAAGTTAAAGATAATAAGCCATCGTAAATTTACAAACTTGAAAATAAAAATGCAACGGAACTAAAATTCTACTATTCTACCTGAGGCAGTACAGCGAAAGGTGATGAGTCCCCCACTAGCCCAGAAGTGAAAGAACCTGTTGGTCTGTGGACATTAAAACCCACTCTTCTGAGAAAGAAAGCAAGTAGTTTATCTGCCATTATGTAGAACACCCAAAAGTTTGGAGCCCAAAATGCATGGCATAGACCCCTGCCAAAAGGAAACATTTGATGGATGACTTGAAGCATCTGCAAAGTAATAACTGAACAATTAAATAACCCTGTAAGAAGAAACATGCAGTCAAAATGAGTTTTATGTAGTGTGCAGAATATAGCATAACAATCAGGGGAAGGCTCAATTAGCATCTCATATCCTTAAGACCCGAGTGCCATATGCCTGGATCAAAAGAATTCCCAGACCCGAGGGCCATATGCCTGGATCAAATGAATTCTCAGACCCGAGTGCTTCATAAGAGCACTATTCATCATCTGATGAGTACCAATGTGCCATACATGCACACAAGTTAGGACTTACATCAAACAATAAATAATACCATGCCACTCAATAGATCAATTGCTAGAACTTAAGAAGACAGGAATCTCTAAGCTCACACACTTCCACTGCTACAGAATGTCATGCTTTTTATTTCAGCCCATCTCACAAAGAATGTCATTTTACCTAGGATAGCTATGAATGGATTATTTTCCTAGCTTGGCGTTGACTTCCTATCATATGAAAATTCACACTCAGAGAAACAAGTTCATTGTTTTTGGAAATTTTATGTATTTTAGTAATTAACTGTACTTTATCCCCTCAAATGGCTATTTGGGACCAATGTGTATAAATTTGTGGGTTCCGACTTTCAAAAAGATAGGGGGGACACCAAAATCAAAATTTCAATTTCAACGGTAGCCTTTAAAAGGTCAATATACTCATTTACAACGTGCACCCATTTCATAAAGTCAAGGCTACCATGGACATTAATGACAACATATAATGATTATATATGGTTCCAAACAACATGATATGACCCCAAAATGTATCCCCTAGGATCTCAAGACTTTTCTACACTGGGTCCGAAACCTCCAAAATTGCCCAAAAAGCGTGAATTATAACCTTCAGTTTTGGAAATTTTCGACTTTTTTTTACCCGGAAACAAAAATTGTCGAGATGATTACCATGGACCCTAATACCCTCCAAGAGTCCAATTGGATGAGTGGAACCATCCAATTTGCTTTTAAGCATCAAATTTACCCGTTTTCGTACACGCCTCTTGTATTGGCTATAAGCTTTCACGGGGCCTTTATGAAGCCGACTAATGGTCGTATATGTGTCGAAACAACATTATATGACTCCGGGATGCATCCCGTAGTATTCCGTGAATTTTTGAAACCAGGTCCCGACACCTCCTAAGTTGCTCCAATTTCGTGTATAGCCTTCAAATTTGGCTTCCGTACATCATTTTTTCACCCGGCGAGATTACCTGGTACTTCCATGGGTTCCCAAAGGACCTTGGGAGTCATAAATTGTGCCTAGAACCACCTCATTTTTCATTAATCATCATGTCTTAAGGCAAAGACCACATACCCCATATGACAAAAATATCTGTTTGTATGACTTTCAAAAAGATTGGGGGGACACCATTAAAAACTTATGACATCCATTTTCTTTCTTTCCGAGTTTTGGCTTTTCCTCAGACTCTCATTTTAACAGTATGCAGCTATTCACTTTGCAAACACTGTGTATCTAAACAATACCGCACATCTACAAGCTTAGATCAGCTATGGTATGTAAAGTATGATTCTTTGGCTCTTCGCTAAGTAATTACCAACTTGGTTCTCACAACGGCACATTTTTCTTGTATTCCTAACTCAGTAACTCCCGTATCTACTTCGTCCATAGCAAATCTTCACAACCTTTCAATAAAGTTGATCCCCCCTCGATCCCCCCTCAAGGGTTATACAACCTAAAGCTGGCTTTCACAAATCAACTGCAGTATTCCTACTCCACTATCTACTTCTTCATAAATAGAAAATCTTCACAAGCTTGCTTTGATTACCATGACGTAGCTCCCCTCTAAAGAAGTATAAGCTAAGGACTTTCACAAGTTGACACCGTTATCTATGAGTGCTACGTTGCACATCAGAATATGTATGTCCTGTTAGAACAAGTTCTCTTTATCAATGCACAAGCATTGTGCATCAAAGAATCTAATTTACAGCTCCTCAATACTCCATTACCCACATTCCATAAGGATTTGCTAACATCACCAACTCATAGGTAATACGTGACAATAAATAAATCAAAGTAGACGTATAAGAAACTTTCTTCACCTATAAATTTCTAATTTCTCTATCACCTGCAACAATTAAAGAACTCTACTTGAAGACTAACGAGTAGACCTAATCATTCTTCCTTATGCATACTAACCCCCCCATACAATTTCCAGGTACACTGGCATTATTTCAGCTTCTCTTTCTTTGAAAGAGTAATCACATATCTCCAAACTTCTTTCATCCATATCCTAACCCTCCATTTATCATCCCTTCAAGAATTTCTTAACCCTAAAGTTCACATTGTTCGATTCAGTATAAACAAGGTTGATCAATAAGAATATCATCACAGTTCAGCATTCGCAACAGAATAGAATAGTGTTGCAGAAAGAAGCAAGGATAAAACCAATACTGTAATAACTAAACTCACATTTTCAAATTTATACCTCCAACAAACTAACTAAACAACATAATAGTCAAACATACACCAAACATAAACATACTACTGCCACAAAGAAGCAACATTTATACCTGATCATGGTACACAAACGGCCCAAAAGCCGCCGCGAAAACCACCACTACCGCCAATCCCATCATCAAAAGCCGCCCGAAACCCTTGATCAATCCACCTCTACAATAATGCCGCAACAAATACACAAAATATACAGGAGCAGCAACAGCAAATAAATGCTTAAAACACAATAAAACCGCAAAAAAGAAACCCCCCATCAAATCTCTCCCCTCCATTAACGCTGAAATCGAAATCAAAAGCAATCCCAACAAAAACCCATTATACTGAAAATGCATATGATCAACAATCAACAATGCAGGCGACCAAATAACCAAAACCCAGATCAATCTCCGCTTTGTCGAATCCAATTTTCGAGTAATTCGATAAATTGCATAGTGAAGAACAAAATCGAAGACAATCACTGTGATTCTCTGGAAATAAACGACGGAATCTGCCTTGTAATTGAGACCTTCATGAAGATTAACAATGGTGGGGTCAATTTTTGCGGCGAGAAGAGAGAGAAAGAGCTCGAAATAGGCGAAAAATGGAGGGTAATCGAGGGTCCAAGGACTAGTGGTGTCGGAATACCAGTGAGAAAGAGGGAGAGAGTTGGTAATGGCGAGCCAATTGCGATGAACTTCGAAATCTGTGCTGTGGTAAGATGGGAGTAAGAGGAGTTTGATTGAAGTGGAAATGAGGGAAAACCATATGAGTTCTTTGATGGGTTTTGGAGGTTGGTCTTCCATGGAGGAGAGAGAAATGGAGGTTGTGAAGAAGATTAACAATGGAGTTTAAGGGAATTGAGGAATATGAAGAATAGTTTTTGGTAGTTGGATCCTGAATTCACCCGTTCAATTTCATTCTTTGCTGTTTCATGTTTTCATTGTTCTTCGTTAAAACATTGTGTGATTTGATTATGGAGAGAGTAAATTAAGATAATATTCAAAATAGGATCTTGCTAACGAACGTCCCGGACGAATGCCTCCGACGGTGGATAAGCATTTAAAATCTTACAAGTGGTATTAATTTGGGAAAACATGACAAAATCACACGTTGATCGGTGTAATTAATGTTAGTTTTAATTTAATCTTTTTTGCTTTTAACTAGCTTATCCAACGCGCTCGGGGTGTTCGTTAACATTTTCCTTCAAAATAATACTTGATCCATTGACAAGGATGGTATTGTATCTCGTATTGAGGTTGTGAGATCAATTGTCATCGACAGGAGCAATTAAGGGTGGAATTGTCCTTACATTTTTTTCCCCACTCTTAAAAAACTTTGTCAAATAATCTAAACCCAATTGATTTATAAGAAGTTCTATTTTAACAGGGCTCCTAGCATTGCAAAGACTTCTAAAGACATTGATTGAACCAAGACGACAAACTAAGATGATGACTTCAATTCTTCAAATGACTATAACATTGAGGAAGGAGGAGTCGAACATATCACAACTTTAACAAATTGCTAGGATATGTAGATCAACCCCGAACAATATACAAATAATCGTAGTTGAGATAAAGTCTTAAAGTAAAAGGTTGATAAAAAATAATAGACTTTGAACAACTTCATAAGAAAAAGGGTAAGAAAGTAGAGTCGATAAGCAAAATGTAAAATTAATGACTGATTAACAAGTAACATCTAACAAGGTCTTTAGGAAAATTGTCATGAATTTAGACAAATTATAAGGGTTTTCACCCCCATTATAATCAATCATAATCTATAAAAATCAAATCATAAATGATCCAATAAATTGTCAATTACATTTAAAGATACAAGGTCAAGAAACGAGTTGAGATCAAGAAACAAGTTGCTACCTTGCTTAAATTCTTAAACAAAGAGTGGACTTATGCCATAACCTACAAATATGACAATTGACAACTAATAAATCATGCATAAGCTACATACTACCTAGATGATTAAGTTTGGCCAATTGCTCTGGCAACTCATAAGCACAACTCAAGGAGAAGGTTAAAATATGGAAAGGCCAAAGAAAAATACTAGAGTAGAAGAAAGTGCAAATACACTTTAGGTATAAAAATCCAAAGATACCCAACCTAGCTATGTTATAATTGGGCTTTCAAAGCTAAATGGAATATGACTCAACCCACCCACTTTCACATTTTAACAACCCCTATATTCATGACCACCTATACTAGTACTTTATATTTGCCTATACCAAAGAGGCAATCATGTTTGTGTGACTTTAAAGTACTTATATTTAAGTATTTTCTCTCTAAAAGTTGATGATTTTGATTCCTGTTTAAGATAGATGCGCCACTACTTCCAATTTTGGAAGATCAATGGTATATACTTTGTATCTATACTAGAATTTTAAAAGACTAGTTTTTTCTTACGAGATTCTTATATCATTCCTTTTATGTTTAAAAGATTGCTATAAGCATCAACTTTACTTTTAAAAACAAGTGTAAATTTATATACATGGGTGAACACAATTATCCTTTCTCGCCAATAATCTGCCGTAACACCAATTGAAAATTTGAAATAATGACCTCAAGTTTATAAATTGGTGTCATTGATGCTAGACCAAGAAGTAATGTGGAAATGACACTAATACCTAACGATAACTCGATAAGGATTATTTACATGTTATTTTTGTGTAATTTGTAACCTATCTCAAATCAAATTTCAAATCAAATCACAATACAATATAAGCATAAACATTATTAACTCCTAAATGATTTTTTTGGAAATAATAATTATTAAAAATGAATAGATAAAAATTGGCTAATTATTCCAATAATTAAAATTGGGAAATAATTTCTCAAAGAACCCCACAATGTTTTTTGGTCATTGGCTAGTCAAAATCACCTTCCACAACCCAACAAAAACCCATCTCCCTTCTCCCAAAACCAAACAAATTCCTCCAAAATAAACATAAAACACAATCTCATTTGAAAGCTTCACTTCATTACTTCATCTCACTTCACTCCTCACTTCTCTCTCTACTTTCTCCCTCTTCTCTCCGACTTGCGAGCCGAGCGATTCATGCTACCAAGAGCTTCACGACTTGCCGGCGCCGCCGCCTCACGGTGGTTCTCCACCATCTACGCGGCGGCGCCGGCGGAAGCAGAGGAAATGTTCAATGAAGCTTGGATGAAAGTTGTGCCCAACTTTGACCCACCAAAAATTCCTCTTTCTTTTATCCAACCTTCTCCTCCAATACCCACTTCAATTCCTTCCAAACTCACCCTTAATTTTCATCTTCCTTACTCTTCCCACCTTTCCAACAAACAGGTAACATTATAACATTAATTTTCTTTTGTTTATATTGTAAAAGATTTAATCTTGGAATATGGATTGCTTAATTATGTTCTTTTGTTTTTATATCTTACATGAATATGAATTTATCAAAATGTTGAATTTTTGGGTTTGTTGTTGGTTGGTAAATCAATTGTTTAAATCTTTCTGGTGTAAATTTCGATGGGTTTTACTGTATAGCAATTTATACAGTACTACAGTATTTTATTTTGTTTTTTTAATTTTTTGGTATTATTTACTTCCTCCGTTCTATTAATATTGCAACTATGAACTTTTTGCACTATTCATCACTGTTGTTTGACCATATAATATGAGTTATACGTCAAGCAAAATATAGTCAAGTGAAATATTGTTGGATTCGTCTTATAGGATACTTTCACAATATCAAGTTTTTATAATTTTTACTCTTACACTATTTAGTATATAAAATGTGTTTTGGGATGCGTAATTTCCTCCTTGTTGCAATATTAACAGAACTGTGGAAGTATTTTATACTATAAATAGTAATTATAGAGGTATAAATTTCTGTTGGTACATGATTTGACTATGTTTGAAATATTGGTTCATTTTTGTTTGCTCAACTTTTTTTGGTCATATGTTTGTGTCACCTTTACTTGTCAGATCTCTGGACTTTGTGTGGTTGGTATCTTGGTGATGCCTAGTAAAATATAGAGTATCACAATCAAGATTAAAATTGGCACTTCACTTTGATATTAAAAAAGAAATTCTAATCCAGTGGAAATGATAAGTATGAAAATATTATGGAGATATGTGATTTAAGTGAAAATTAGATATTGGAATCTTAGACAAATGAACCTCCATTCATATGGCTGTTCCAGTCTTCTGTATTACGATGTTGTTTTCGATTTTAATATGGAGAGTTTAGGCTAGAGAATCATGTCTTGTTACAATATTGAGGTTTAATTGAAGTGCTGGACTTTCATTGTTCCTGCTCTAACATCTTCCTATTTTGGCAAAACCTGTTTTGTGTGAAATCATAGTATGGGACATGAAAAGAACGAAAGGCGTTTCAGTCTTATAGATAGGAGTGAAGCTCTAGGATGGATCATGAGGCTGTTTCATGTGGTGCTGAGCTAAAATAAACATCATACTGAGTTAAAGCTTGATTAGTTGATATTAGATATGAAGGTTCAATTCAACTCACAAAGTAGTCATAACTCATAAGTGATTTCTGTACCTAGTAAAATTTTGATGATGCAGAAATTTTATATTTTATCTGTTTTCCAGAACTACTGGATTCTCTTCACCCCTAACCAAATAATCTTATCGATTTTCTGTGGGATGCCATGGAATAAGATCCTTTCTATTTTATGTCTTTTCTGTGTAGCCTTTGAAACTTCTTGGTGTATCTTTGTATGTCTTCTTGCCAGGCTCTTATCTGATCATTGATGACTCCCAATGCTGTTTTGATTAGATATTTTGGTTAATGTGACGGATTTGTTCAAGTTGGTTGCTTTTATGCCTTCGCTTTTCTAGGTATCTTACCATATATCACTGAAATAGTCTGCTCTAATAGTCTCATTTAGACTTGAAAAAGTTGACAAAATTCAGATCTCCTGCTCTCCGCATCCTGAAGTCTGAACCAAATTGAACTTTCTGATGAAGATGTGCAATGCACGCCTAATC
Organism: Chenopodium album; assembly: GCF_948465745.1. Taxonomy (NCBI): domain Eukaryota; kingdom Viridiplantae; phylum Streptophyta; class Magnoliopsida; order Caryophyllales; family Amaranthaceae; genus Chenopodium; species Chenopodium album. Next base: position 71,940,641 of record NC_137840.1, read on the forward strand.
AACAACTCCATCATCTTTACAATCATTATTAAATCGTAGTTTGTGTTGCTGAAATATATGTAGTTTGAGCATGAATTTGTATGGAGTTAAAAGTTGTATCAACAAAAATCTCATGTCCCAAAACCTAATATGCAGGTTGATATGGTCATAGTGCCAGCCATAACTGGGCAGATGGGTGTTCTTCCAGGACACACAGCAACCATGACAGAGCTGAAGCCTGGCATTATCTCTCTTCAGGAAGGCAACGAAATAACAAAGTATTTTGTCTGTGGTGGCTTTGCCTTTATCCATCCAAACTCAGTTGCAGACATTATCACAGTTGAGGCTGTTCCTTTAGATAATATTGATCCTAACATGGTCCAAAAGGGGCTTGCCGAGTTCTCACAGAAGTTAAATTCAGCCACTACTGATTATGAGAAAATTGAAGCACAAATTGGAGTAGATGTCCACAACGCGCTACAGTCTGCTCTCATGGGGTAAATCTGCAGCAATATTAGTAATTGAATATGTATTTTCCTGGGAAGTTTGCCTGTTAGTCTTCCTCGACGTAGTGTAGTGTACTAGTGGATATGCAACTCTTTCTCTCTTTGGCCAAAAGCTAGAACGATAGTGTAATTTTCTTGTATTTTTATCATGTACTATGTGGCAATGAAGTGGTCAAAGAAGGTAGATTTTATTGTGTACTTTCTCCTTGTCTAATCAACTCTCCTAACATGTACTTGGTAATGCCTGCGGGGCTGTGACACGAGCAGTATAGCTCATTAAACGTGGGATACTTTGACCCCCTTCGCGGAAATATATGAACAATAAGAAAAAGGTGATTAAGGTCCATTCTAGCACAAATTTGAACTGAAGGATTACCTTCTTGCTTAACAGTTTAGGTTAATTCATGGTTTAATATGATAGTTACATTGTTAGGTCTTAGTAATGCAAAGCTATTTGGAAGAACGACAAAATCAACTGAACTGGTGCAAAGCTTCAAATTAGTAATGGATAATAATAGTTCACCTAAAGATTATTCTCAGGCTGATTTATTGATTACAGTATACTGAAACAATAACAGTTCACGTTAAGAGTATTCAGAAACATACAGAAACCATCCGAGTAGAGTATCATGATAGCATTCTAGCAAAGGGATTTATCAGTTCCAAATCAACCCAAAAGAGCTACGGTAGTAATGACTAGTCAAAATTCAAGAAATGGCTAAGCCACAAGAGTCTGCATCTCAAAGACACTGGAATTAATAACATCCTACATACAACGCAAAATCAAAAAGAGAAAAAAAGGTGCAGCTCTACAACCAACTGCCAACTCTACTAACATGAACATCAAGCATGGCCTTAGTGGCACAGAACATATCAAATAAATTAAATTTAAAGGGTGCTTCACCACAATCAGTCAACCACAAGCTTTCTTCGTTTGTATCTAACCATCACCTTCCCCTTCACGCCCACCACCATGGCATTCCAGTCAATCTCTGGGAATGGAGAAATTAGCTCAAACTCAAAATTCCTTAGAAGATGGCTCCAAATTGCCTTAATTTGCAAATAAGCAAATGGCTCTCCAAGGCAACCATGCCTGCCCCCTCCAAAAGAGATGTATGAGAATTGCCCTGCTAATTTATCCTCATCCCTACCAGGGGCAAAACGGTTAGGATCATAGCTGTCTGGATCTTTGTATATATGTGAGAGACGGTTGGCGAATGCTGGTGAGGTAGCAACAATATGACCCTTAGGGACATCATATTCTTTACCATCTTGAGTAGTCACACTGAAATCACCATGTGATTGGCGCAACAACATAATTAGTGGAGGATGGAGTCTAAGTGCTTCCTTGATGCAGCGATGCAAGACATCCATCTCTGATAAAACATCATGGTCTACATTCTCCCCATGCTTCTTCATGACAGTTTTCTGTTCTTCAACCACAGCAGAAAAGAATTCTTTATAACGAAGAAGATATGCACCAGTCCATGTAGATGTAATGGAGCTGGTATGTTGACCAGCAAACAGTGCAGCAATCAGAAGACCTGTGACCTCTCCCTCTGTTGTTGGCCGACCATCTTTGTACTTCGAGTCAATAAAGCACTGCAACATGTCATTCTCACACTTGCCAGAGGATTTACGCGAACATATAATCCTTGCAAAAATCTCTGCTAGCTTCTTACGGGCTCTATCACGGCGGCGATGACAAGGGATTGGGAGATATGGGAACATAACACTAATGGGTTGCATCCCATTATCAAGATCATGAAATAAGGCAGACACATCGTCAAAGAGCTGGTCACGGACTTCCTGACCCAGGAGACATCTACTGGCTGTCAATATAATAAGATGCTCCAACTCGTATTTCAAATCAACCTCCCCAGACTCTCCCCACTTGGAGAAGTAATCCTACATACACAAAAAATAATAATTTTGTATAAGCAGTATAATGGTATTAGAATCAGAGAAAAGGCTAGCAATATAAAAAGACTATCGTTTTCAGCTTCAAAATACATCAAGTGTATTGGATATTAGGTTACTGTAAGTTTTCAGTATTGCAAATGAACTCACATCACAATATCAATCACTTTAGGTAGAGGAATATGACATTCATTGCTAAAGGATGACATCAAAATTCAAATAAAATATATAGGTAGAGAATATACAACGAATGCTCTCGTCATAGATTTTGGACACGTATCTGAGTAAATATCATAGTAGTATGTCTCCCAGCGCGATTAGGACAGTCATTATTGTAACCTAATATAGATCAATGAAAATCATACTGGCCATGGAGTTTTACACAACTTAACAAGAACCACTGAATTGTGCAAAGCTGTATCAAATCAGACAAATTGCATTTCCCTAAAGAAGATACAAGCTACACAAAGTGAAACTAAAGGGAAAGGAGAAAAAAGAGAAGAGAAAGACCTGAGCTTCCACAACCATCTGATCAACATAACTCTTGAGTTTACTGGCACGAAGAGCCTCAGTAAAGAAGCGGAACTGCTCCTGGCGAACAGAGTAGTCTACATCAAAGACTACACCAGGTCCAAAAGTAGGGACATTGAAGCGATAGACCTCTTGCTGACTGAGATCAGTCTCAGGTGCCTTGAAAAAATGAGCAGACACCTCAGGACCAATCAAGAAGGTAATATTCTTATTGACAAGATTCAAGGTGAATACACTTCCAAGCTTTGGGTACTCTTCCTTCAGCATGATAATGGGGCCCTTAAGAAAGCGAAGAAGGCCACCAATGACAGGAGGAAAGGCCTTTATCACCGGAGGAAGCCGTTTTGCAGATTTTGGCATAATTAGTGCTGAAATCAATTTAGCAGCTATAAGGGTTGCTACAATGAGTAGCCCCACATTTAAGAACTTACTGTCCATGATCTCTATCTCCATGTTTGTGCTAGCTCTATCCGCCACTAACTGAAGAATCGAGTGAGAATAATTAACCAAGGAACAAATATTAAGGTATGTATTCTCAAAAGAAAGGTTAGCACTTATCAGAGAACTTTCTAGTGTTTCAAAGAATAAGAAATGAAAAAGTCCACAAAGTTCTGAAACTCCTCAACTAAATATCTCAAATTCAGAAGCCATTCTCAAAACCATATGACTTCCCCAACACATAAACACAGGACACAATTGTAGGTCTTGTATATGACAAGTGTATTGTATTCCTTAGTTACAAAAATTACATAAAACTATAAAAGTCACCCCTTTGCAAAGTTCAATTTTAGGTGAATGGTGGTATACAAGTAACTCCAAGTCTCAAAACACACCAATCTGATGATATTAACTGTTGTTAACCATATGACATAGATAGAACAGCGTGGATGTCAACTAACTTAGTTAATTACTTAAACTCTATGGTTGGCAATCGGATCAAATGCCGTCTACGACATTACCCTTTATGGCTCTCTCTATACCAAAAAATAACATACACAAAGAAAACCAATCCCACTCACCTTTTTCCCAAACAACAATTTTTCAAACACTTAAGATAAGAAACCGTTGATACAGAGAAATGAAATCGCAATTGGACTCGATAAAAACAAAGCAAAACAACAGAAATAAACAAATAATGCTTAACCAATCAAGCAGATTATCAAATACAACATTGCAATGATATCAATCTCTAATTAATCAAATGTCAACCCAATGTATAAACTTATAAATCTAACAAAACCCAGAAAACTCAGATTATGAAGTGGCATCACACGAATAAAAAAGTAACACAATAATCTAAGATTCTCATCAAAAGGGTATCATAAAATCAAAGAAAAATTTATAAATACATGCATAATAATAAGATAGAAACATTACCAGATCATGAAAAACGCAGGAAATCAGCAATGAAAGGAGAGAGAAGATGAAAATGTGAAGAGGGATTGAAACGTGAGGTATTTGCACAGCACTAAGACATACTGTCACTAATTGACCCACTTGTTTTTGTTATTTTTTGATTTCGAAGAACAGCGGGCGTAAAGCTGTGGGGTTAGGCGGATTATCCCATGTATTATACTCTTAATTTTTGTTTTTATGCTTTATATTATTCTTGATTTTGTGAGATTTGAGTTTAAATTTTCATTGGGTTATTTTTAATTTTTAATTATTAGATCAGTGGTTCAGATTTGATCTAAATGATTCCAATAATCTAATTCTTTAAAGTTGGTATCTGGATGGATGGAGTGGAGTAGACATGGGCCATGGGGGATGAAGTTGATACTAGAGTGAACTAGTTTAGTTTGTAGCACAACGCATCTGGTCCCGAGATAGTGTGGTACGATATGTTGTGCGTGTTGGGACGTAGGTTGTGCTTGAGTCGTGTTCTTTGTTGCAAAAGTATGATGTGGGTCGATATAATGGATACTCGTATGACAAAGAATGATAAAATAATTGAACTTGATGGCTTGACCTAACATGACACGCTAGTCTTTCATGACTCAGTGCCCCCATTGCCTTCTTAGATAGTGGTAGGATGACTAGGAAGTATGATTAAGAATTGATTACTTTAGAGCCTTGGACTAAAAAAAAATTAGGCCCTTTTAGCTCATGGCGAACATAGCCCAATTTAGGATTCTCAAATTCCCAAACCCTAAACTAAAAATTGAATTGTCACATTTATGCTACGAATAACAAATCTATTACTCGGTTACAATGCGTAGAATGCACTATAACAAATATTCTTATGTCTTGTATTTCAATCTTTGAATGATAAGAAATGATGAATTTAAAATAAATACAAAGTATACTAGTTTACAATAATCTCTTACTAATTGAATACAATTACATATTTTAGTTTTAACAATTTCAGCTATGTATTTAAAAACATTAAAGACATCATGATAATGATATTGTAGTTTGGGGACAAATAAAATCATCTACTTACAACGCTTGCTTCTAATAACAAGCTACAATTAAGCTAAATACTTGTGAGTTTAGTGTATGGATGGATAAGTTTAACTGAAATTGAAAAGTGGTAGACAGAAAAGGTAAGGTGCTGAAAAGTACGGCTTAGTCCTGATTGAATGACTTATATGGTAAAATTCGTTGTTTAAGAACTTAGATTCATGATATTCAGATTTATAAATCACTTCTAAATGGCCGATATAATCTGCAGCTGCTAGGCTCTTGGTAAGGAAGGTCTTTCTCTGGCTCTAATCTTTAACATCACTCGCCTTAACTTTAAACTTTGACTGAGGCTTTAAAGAGCGTAGAAGTGCTGAGGATTGCCTGAAGTCCCTGAACCATGCAACTTGCTGTGACATAGTTGCTGATTTGCTGATGTTTCCAAACTCTTACTGAGGGATACCAGTCCTGATGAGGCTTAGCTTACTAGTCAGACCGTCAGACCATTTCTGCTTAAAGATCTGCTTACAATTAAATTATCAATGGCTCAATGTTTGCTTTGCTGCTTTGTTCAGTTTGTTGCAGTGCTACGATGTTTCTTTTGGCTGCCCATGCTGGAGCCTGTTATAGTTGTCCAACTCTTTTCTGATTTCATTATGCTATCCTTTTTGCCCTGCTTTAAAAAAAATTGTTAAAAACCCACCTTCTCTGAGCATGAAAACCCATACTTTAAGGCTTTGAAGCCTTAGAGCATCATTAGTGTTGGGGATACTTATATCCTTTCCCGGTTTCTCTCTCCTTTCCTACACTTGACACATCACTTTCTCTTTCCTCCACATCACTTCCCACTATTTCCATCCTTTTACTCATCCTTTCCCTTAAAAATTTCCAACATCAATGAGTATCCTTTCCCACTTTCTCTCTCCTACTTACATATACCCCACCATTTATTCCTTTTTCAAATTACATATATTTATTAATATACTTAATTATTATTATTGTTGAAAATGTTGTTAATAATAATTAATAATATATCGTTCTATTAACCGACACATTAATTAAACGAGACGAATTCAAAAACATAAAATTCATTGATTAAAAACATGAAATACATTGATTAAACGACACGAATAAAAAAAAAACATGAATTACGTTGATAAAAATAGCAAAGAAAATAACAAACATAAGTTTAAAAATAACTGAAATGTTTAATTTTCATCGGACCTCATAGACTGTGCCCATAAATGCTCGATCAAGTCGTTCTTCAAAGCCATATGGACGTCTCTATCACGAATTTCCCCTCTCGAAGCTATCAATCTACCGAAATTATCTGGATCATACTGTCCGGGAGTTACGGTGAATGTTGTTGCATTCCTAGTTGAGGACGACCCCGGCATATTCTCAGGCTGTTCATCGGCAAACTCGAGTGGATCCTTATAATTTAAATATGTATCATGCTCGTCTTCAACAATCATGTTGTGGATAATGATGCAAGTCATCATAATTTTCCACAACAGATCTACACTCCATGCCAAAGCAGGCTTCTTGATTATTGCGAAACGAGCTTGTAACACACCAAAAGCACGCTCAACATCCTTTATCGCACTCTCTTGACGTTCAGTAAATAACGTATCCTTAGCTGTTTGAGGGGCAGTAACCGCATCTATAAATGTCGACCACTTTGGATAAATCCCATCGGTGAGATAGTATCCTTTTGTGTAAGTGTTTCCATTAACTGTGAACAGAACTTGTGGAGCACGATTATTTATTATATCATCAAACACAGGAGAACGTTGTAGTACATTAATATCGTTGCACGACCCAGGAGTCCAAAAGAAGGCGTGCCAAATCCATAAATCCCTAGATGCAACCGCTTCCAAGATAACAGTGGCCGTTTTAGATTGGCCTTGATACATTCCTTTCCATCCAGCTGGACAATTTTTCCATACCCAATGCATGCAATCAATGCTTCCTAGCATGCCGGGGAAGTTTCTATCCTCCCCTTCTCTTAGAAGACGCTGGATATCTTCCATTGTTGGCTTGCGGAGGTACTCAGTTGCAAACTGAGCAATAACTCCATCGACAAATTGTGAAAGACATTCTCTAGCAGTACTTTCACCAAGCTTTAGATATTCATCTACTTGATCAGCTGAACAACCATAAGCTAACATACGTATAGCCGCGGTGCATTTTTGAAGGGGTGAAGCACCAAGACGCATGGTAGCATCGGGACGTTGTTGGAAATAGCGATTACTTGCACTTAATGTGTCCACAATGCGAAGGAACAGGGGTCTCCTCATACGAAACCTCCTTCGAAATACGGTATCATTGTATAACGGTTGATTACTAAAGTAATCTGCAACTAGATTGTCGTGAGCCGCTTCACGATTTCTAGGCACAGTTACCCTTCGTTTTCTCGGACGTTTTTGTTTTTCAGGTTGTAATGAATTAAGCACTGAATTTTGCATCGCAACTAAACGTTGACTCTCATTTATAAAATTCATGACCATGTGATCATAAATTTTATCAGTTATACTTGAGGAGGAAGAGCTTGAAGAACTTGAAGAGATTGAATCTAAGCTCATATTGTGTTTGGTGTTTTATTTTTGGTGTGTTTGTTTGTGACACTAGAATATAGAAATCATGTACTTTAAATAGACAAAAATAGGATATTGTTGGTCAGAAGATAAGATTTTGTTAAAACATAATTGGTGCACATAAGATATGGATAAGATAAGGATTGTATGGTGAGAATTATGACCAATGCATGCAGAATTTTGTAAGGTCAGTTTTTTTACCAATGCATGCATGAGTCTTGTCAAAAGGTAAAAGAGACATCATAGTTTTAAAAACAAATTAAAATACACTAATATTAATTTAATACATAAACAACAATAACAACACTACATAAACATCAACATTACTAGTAGCACAAACAATTTTAAAAAAAAAAATAACTTGCGTACCTTACAATACTTAATTAAAATACAAACATTGCAAATACTAAAATGAAATTAAAGCGAAAACCTACTACTAAATTCGTCTCTCAGTTTGTTATACATTGCTAATTCCTTGTCATCAAGAACGGGCTTCTGCATTAACCTTTCTAACATTCTGAACTTCATGGCCTCCTCCTTCTGCCTTTTGTTTTCTTCTACCCGGGCCTTTTGTTCTTCATCTCGTTCTCTCATCTGATCAAGTAGTCGTTCTCCCAATTGACCCAATTTCTCTCCCATGTCATTAAAATTTGTATTTAAAGAGTCAAGATTTACACTTGACGAAGTACTTGATGCTTTACCTTTCATCTTTGTCTGTTTTATGCCAAGAGGTCTTTTAGCCCTTCCGCCAACCTCACACTGTGAATCGGGTTGGGATCTTTTACCGCTCCCCCCACTATTTGTAGATGCTTGACCACCCGGTAACATATCGGACTGAACTTTGGACAAGGAGGGATCCCATTTGGGGTAATTCCTCAGAATTGCAAAACAATGCAAATAACAAAACATCTTATTGTTAGTTGCTTTGTAATCTATGTGAGCGAATCTCTCCAAATTTTGCTCAGATTCACCACTACCCTTAGTTCGAAAATGATAACCGTAGGCGTCAACCCATTTACTTACATGTAAATTTATGTGATCCCATCGATTTTGCAAAGATTTAACGTTTCTTACCTTAATCTCATTGAGATTTTCAGCTCTAGCCTTTTCGTACTGGTTGTGAATTTCTGCCCATAACCCGCTTCTCTTGGTCTTGGTTCCCCTCTCCACATCGCCTCCTGCATTTATATAGGCTGATACAAGAGCTTTGTCTTCGGCGATACTCCATGCTTGGTTTTTCCTTTGTGCAGATGTATTGAGTTGCACTTCTGGAACAATTTCGACTTCATCATTGTCAATCTCTTCAAGATGTTGTGCTCCCGCTAATTCTTCAACATGTTCACCACTTAACTCTATTGGAGTAGCATTGCTACTACAAACTCCACCTGGAGATTGATTCATATTTTGAGTTAAATGTTCTGATATAGGGAAAAAAGGGGTATTACCAAAAGCTTGTTGATAGGATTGGGAATTATGAGGAAAATTTGGTTGTATTGGTGGAATATTATTGAAATTTGTTGGTCTTGGTTGACTACTAGACCATTGAAAAAATGCAGCTTGAATTTGAGGATTACTCAACAGATTAGGGTCAACAGGAGGATTAGATTGGCTAAATTGAAAGTTTGAATTGTTAGGAAAATTCGGGTTACCACCGTAATTAGAATTATTACGATCCATATTGAAGACTCTAAGAAATTGGAAGTGAAATGGAGAAAAATAAACTTGAAAATATGGAGATTAGAATAATTTTGTGTTTAAGAGTATTGTACAAGTGAAACTGAAATTTTGTGAAAATATAGCAAATTTATACTCATTTTATAGACAAAAAAATTTTATGACCGTTGGTGTTTTCGGATTTCAAAAATAAGTTACCGTTTGCAAATTATAGCCGTTATAATATTTTGGAGCAAAAAAAAAAAATCAAAGCCAATAAGATGCTGCCACTTGTCGGAATGAAGTATGACCAAAAATTGAAAAAAAAAAAAAAAAGGAACTAGTTGTTGGAGATTGCAGCACGCGTGAGTTTTTGTATATTTTAATGTGTAATTTTGCACAAGGGACGAGGTAAGCTTCCTTTTACCAGAAAGGAAATGGGTCATTCCTCTTTTTAAGAGGATCCTTTCCCAACACACAAAATTCATCAGGATTGACTAAAGGGTCCTAAAAGGATTGGGAAAGGTCCCGATGCTGCTGCTCTTAAGGGAAAGTCTCCTAGGTATTAACTTTGTCATATTTGTTGAAAACCCATACTGAGCCCAAAACCTTCAACCTATTGTAACAATTACACTAAGCCTATTACTGAATTAGCTCTATTTGATGGTGTAATAGCTCTAATATGGTGCATGTATTGCTTTGTGTTGTCAGAGTTAAGGGTTTCTCTGAAGTGAATAATAATAAATAAAAAAATACGGAGTGAACACTCAGATACGGCTCTCCTAAACTGGTCATCCGGCGGGTTTTTGCATCCATTACAGAAACAGAAGAAGAAATGAGGAGATAAGTATGATAAACAGAAAAGGAAGGGGTGTGAAAAAATAAGTCAGGCTAATGTATTTGTTATTTCTTTTATGTGTTTAGTGTTTTAAGTGATTATAAAGTATCTTGCAATTTCGTCCATTCATTGATGAACATCGGCATGTAAAGCTTTGAGCAAACCCACAACAGTGTACATAACATTTGGCCAAAACAATAAACTGAATAAGGTAACACAAAGTACTCAATACAAAATGCATCAGCTCATTTCATCATGTTACAACAAACCAGCAAAAGAAATTCAGAGTTTCAGACTAACATGCCAGTATTAGTTTTGTAACAAAAAAAACAACTGGCTTAACGTAGTTCTTCCCCTTGAACTTAATCATGAGAATGAACCACGATCAGCAGAATAACACTAAGTGTAGAAACTAACAGTTGAAACAATAATGTAGGAAGAACATCAAAATCACTTGACAACACTTAATTTCATTCAATCAGATACATGTACGAGTGTCCAATCTCAAAATATAACCCAACATTACAACAACCCAAGTCACCTTGAGGGCGGGGGAGTGTAAGGGTATCCAACCCCAAACTGTCCCTTGTGAGACTAATCTCAAAGCCATGAGATGCAAGCCATACTAGTTATCACTAAACCGAGCTATGCTTAGTAAAACAAACTTAATCTCTATGGTGATCAATGCTAGGCAGTGGGTTCACTGGGTTGATTATGCTAGAGTAGAGCCCATACCTTCAATCATATTAAATTACCCTTACAAAACTCTGAAGTCAGTCATTTAATCATAATACAATTCCAAATTCAAAACAGTTATTATTCACAAAGTGTCACAGCCTATATAGGATTTGAACCTACATTCTCCGCGCAATTGCAGAGACAGGCTTTTTTTAATATATAATCCATTCGGAATTAATTGTCGCGTACTCGCATATGACAACTAAATCTAGACGGAGGTAGTATAACAATTTAAAGCCCTTAAACAAACAAAATCTAAATTTTCAGAGATGTAAATATGTAATTGAAAAGGCCAGCAACTCACATCACATTAAAAATTCAGCAGATTAGCTCTTAGTTAAGCAGCATTCAGAGTGTAAATGTTATATTACTCCTCGAAAATAATATCATAACAATTGAAGCAATCCTAAAATTGAAATGTAGAATTCTAACTAGTAACTTATGTTATGAGCGTAATTTCAAATTGGAAACCCTAGCTTCAAAATGATTGGGAAAAATAGGAACTTACCTAAATGCAGAACCAAATTCAAAGAAGAATTGAAGAGACCAAGATCAAATGCGAGGAAGATGGGACTGTAGCATTATAGGATATCAATATTTCGACTTGTTCATCTTCGTCTGCAGTTTGCTCATATTATGCTGTTTGCTTATGGAGAGGAGAAGGATCGTACTCCGTATGACCGTATCAAACTATCAACCATCAACCCAACTCACTATGTTTGTATATTTTAATAAAATAAATTATACTCATAATATTAATTCAAAAATAAATATAACTTTAACTTTTATACCTAACTATATCAATGTCTTAGATTAGCTAGTGACACTTAGAAAAAAAAGAGGCTTTATTTATTTTTATTTATTTTTTTTAAAAAAAATCTAAGGTTATATAGTACCTGCATGTTTTGCGTTATTATTAATACAACTTTTAAGAGTAGAAAATAAAGTGTGTATATATGTCTTAACAAAATGATTTTATTTTTAATTGAATTAAACATTATTGCAAAAGTAAAAAATTGGATGAAAAAAAGTTAATAGTATTATCGAAAACTAAAATAATGTATAGCAATATTGTTTAATAATACTCACCTCATTTTTTTTATAAAAATAATACCTAATATAAAAGACTACGTATATGTAAAAATATATCAGTTAGGTTTATATGGAGAATTATTATTGTTAAGAATTTTAATTGGAAGAAAGATATTTTAAATTATTATAAAATGATTTCCTTCAATATATAATCTGCATAAAAACAAAAAGTAAAATTAGGCGGGAAAATTTTTAATGACATTGTGACAAATGTCATTTTAGATTCGCTTTTAGTATAGGTTAATTGATTTCATTTTTTTGAAGGAGAAAATGTGCAATTTTGTAACAAAATAAGTTTTATTTATCTTCAATAATAAATTGAGTTATTTTATCTTTCTCAAAAAAAAAATAATAATAAATTGAGTTAGCTGAAATAAATCAAAACAAACCTCAAAACTACAACATATCAAAATTGTCCAATAATCCACATAATTATCTAAAATAGATGGTGAAAATAAAACTAAGGGTCTATTCTCTTACGTTGAAATTCAGTTCAGTTCAGCTTCTAATTTCCTTCTCTTATAAAATATTTATTTCATTTCAGTTCAGTTCCTAATTTCTTTCTCTTATAAAATATCCATTTCAGTTCAGCTGAGTTCAATCAATGAGAATAGGCCATAACTCTTGTTCTAAAAATCTCATACAATGCAAGAAATTGGGGAATTTATAAAAATAATATGTTTGTAACTATAGAATTATTTCTCAAAAATTTATGAAGTATAAATAGTCGACTTGCAAATATTATGAACACGTATATCTAATTAGATACTTCGTATTTGTTAGTTGAGATTTAAATGCTTGAAATTTAGTTAGTACAAAAATACAAAATCCTAGAGAGTAAAAGTTTGATAAGTTATTTGGTTGATTTTATCATAGAAAGTCAAACTTATGTAAGAATTATGTTTTTCTATGGCTAGCATAACCAAATAATTTCCTCACTCCCTAGTAACTAGTAAGAGAGATGATTGATGGACCAAATCGGACCAATTTAGGCATTTTGGCCCAATTAGGCGGACTAAATATTTTTGAGCTTTTAGGGAAAATACATGTTGTACTTTAAATTAAGAGTTTGTTTACATTTACTTAATTCTAGTTAATTCAGTTCAGTTCAGCTCCAATCAGTTTAATTTAGTTTAGCTCCTAATTTCCCTGTCTCATAAAATATTCATTTCAGCTCAGCTCAGTTCAGTTCAGCTCTAATCAGTTCAGTTCAGTTCAGTTCAGCTTTAATCAGTTCAGTTCAGTTCAATTCAGCTCCAATCAGTTCAGTTTAGCTCAATTCAGTAAATGTGAACCAAGTCATCTCCATACGTAAATTAGTTTTACTTTTAAGGCTTTTTTAAGAAAAAAAATTATAAAAAAAAAAAATCATCTCTATGGGCACAACAAGTTTACTAGAGAGTGAAAATATATGAGATTATCAAATTCAAAGGAAGTATAACTTCATACGTGCAACACTAATATTCTACTCTATAAATTTACCATTCGGTCATTCAATTAAGAACATATAACATGTAAAAAAAAAACATAGACTGACTGAATATTGGTTACGGTGGTAACCCAATGGGAAGCAAGATCTAACACCAAACTCTGGAGATTCTTCTGACCTCGTGACTTGCAATTTTTATTACCCCATTTTTCCATTTTCCAAACTACCCAATTATTTTCTCCTTCATTTAAATTCTTAATCATTTAATTAATGAATTAATTACCATCATTATTAAGCAATTCCCCCACGTATGGTTTGTCACGTTGTGAGTGGCTCTATTTGTTGGGCAACCGAGGTCGCACGTGTCACGGGCAAATAAAGTAACGCATCTGGACTCTGCCCGGGAATCATGGGCAGTTGAGGGTGGGTCCCACTTTTTGGGACTTTTTTCTTTTTGGTTGGGGCAGGTGTTAAAAGAGTAATTAAGGGTGTCCTATTTATTAATCACAAATCATTGACTTGTAAGATACTCTCCCTATCAAACCTGACTTAGTCCTGACTCATCTATTTCAATCAAACCCTAATAACAATTTTTTGGTCTTTGTTTTTTTTTATTGATATGAATTTCCGGCGACGATCTTGGATTCGTTTTGAGCGATTTTTGATCCAATTCAATCATTCTGTATTTTTTCCTTCTCTTTTCATTTCTCCATAAATTCTCTCTGTAAAATTTTCTCTCTCTAATGGCTTAGTTCTAGTTTTGCCCAAGCACAAACTCTGCGGACAGTGCGATGAAGGCCATAAATCTGGTGTTCTGTTCTTATCTCTGCTAGATCTTAGTTCTTACTCAATTTGTTCAATTTGACATGGTATCAGAGCCCAGGTTGTGGGTCTCTTCTAAACTGGGTATTTAATCGCTACTGGATAAGGATTTACCTCGACAGGATGTCCAGCCCCTAAGAGGATTATTGATCTGGCCTTATCCAGTTAGCTCTGAAGTTCTAAGGACACTCATAAGTGAGGGGGAGTGTTGAAACCCATTGTAACCCACTTATGAGTGTCCCACATTGGAGAAAGAGGAAAGATGGTTTCACTTTATAAGGTAGAGGAGTACCTCCTACTATTGCCAATTGGTTTTAGTATGGAAGCTCCAAAGCCTTGTTTGTGGACCAAACTCTCCTCCTCCTTGTTTGGGTTGCCCAGGCTCATTTCAAATTGTTTCTAAATTTAACATACCTGCTGGTAAAAAGGCAATTGGGTGTAAATGGGTCTTTAGGATCAAGTTGAAGGCTGATGGGTCTATTGAAAGGTTTAAAGCAAGATTGGTGGCAAAGGGGTATAATCAGAAGTGGGGGATTGATTTTGATGAAACTTTTTCCCCTGTTATAAAGATGGCCACTATTAGATGCATTCTAGCTCTTGCTGCTACTAAGGGTTGGAAGTTACATCAACTTGATGTAAATAATGCGTTTTTACATGGAGATTTGAGTGAGGAGGTTTATATGATTGCTCCAGAAGGCTATCCTAACCCTACACACAAAGTTTGCAAACTTGTCAAATCATTGTATGGCCTTAAACAGGCCTCCAGGCAATGGTTTGCCAAGTTAGTGGGGGAATTGAGAGGATTGGGTTATGAACAATCCAAGAATGATTATTCTCTGTTCTTAAAGAAGAAGAATAATCTCATTACTATTGTAGGTGTATATGTGGATGACATAATTGTCACAGGAAGTAATGAGACAGAAATTTTTGATCTGAAGAGACATTTAGATGTTGTTTTCAGCATTAAGGACTTGGGTATTTTGAGTTATTTCCTTGGGATTGAAATTGGATACATATATGATGGAATTACAATTACTCAAAAGAAGTTTACAAGGGAGTTATTACTAGAAGCAGGAATTGAAGAACATGAAGCTGTTGTTACTCCTTTACCAGTAAATTTGAAGTTGGAATCTGAAGAAGGAGAAATATATACTGATCCTAGCAGATACAGGTGCCCGATAGGGAAGTTAAACTTCCTCACACATACAAGACCAGATTTGTGCTTCACAGTACAACATATGAGTCAGTTTATGCAACAACCTAGAGTGCCACACTATAAGGCTCTGCTACATACTCTGAAGTATGTGAATGGAACTCAGGGCCAAGGAATATTAATGAAGGGAGCAGACAAGCTGATTTTGCAAGCCTATTCAAACTCTGACTGGGGAGCCTGTCTAGACAATAGAAGATCAATTTCAGGATATGTGTTGCTGCTAGGAAAATCTCCAATAAGCTGGAAATCGAAGAAACAAGGCACATTGTCCAAAAGTTCCTCAAAAGCTGAATATAGAGCCATGTCAACAGCAGCAAGTGAAGTCACCTGGTTAGTAAGGATTCTAGAGGAATTTGGAATGATAAATCTGAAGCCAGTTACTCTATACTGTGATAATCAGAGTGCAATACATATTGCCAAAAATCCAGTGCATCATGAGAGAACAAAGCACATAGAAATTGATGTGCATTTTACAAGGGACAAGGTGATTGAAGGTCTCTTGGAAATAGTGTATTTTCCAACAAAATTTCAGATTGCAGATGTGTTCACAAAAGTCATGCCATCATCACAGTTCAAGGATCTCTGTATCAAACTAGGCATGATTAATACTATGCCAAGTTTGAGTGGGGGTGTTAAGTATATTGAAGATTATGAAGCCGAAGAAGAGATGCCAAGTGGATGCCTAGTTGGCAATAACACGCAACAAGTGTGAGCTTCTAGGAATAACAGATTACAGCTGGAAGATATTAAGTTGGTTAAAAATAGTTTGTTACAACTACCTGTAATAAATAGGCTATTAGAGCCTTCTGTTAGTCATTCAATCATTCTGTATTTTTTCCTTCTCTTTTCATTTCTCCAGAAATTCTCTCTGTAAAACTTTCTCTCTCTAATGGCTTAGTTCTAGTTTTGCCCAAGCACGAACTCTGCGGACAGTGCGATGAAGGCCATAAATCTGGTGTGCTGTTCTTATCTCTGCTAGATCTTACTTCTTACTCAATTTGTTCAATTTGACATATATATAATTAATGAAGTAATTAGATTAAATAAATGTACAAAAGCGGTATTAACAAATTATACGGTTTTCCGATATGTAATTATTGATTTAAGGATACAACTATACATAGTCTGTGAGAACATAGACTAATGAATAGGCGAATAGCGTAGGTAATTCATTATTCATGTGTTATAAAAAAAAGCTACTCTGTAATCTTTGTATTTTTTGCGTTATGCGTTTTATTGACGTGAGGCAAAATTAAGTGTTTGAAGTATTGATGATTTCGAAGATATTATAGGTTGATTGAAGATACGGGAAGGGGGATGCTACTTCTTCTTGCTACTTGCATGCCTACTTGGTTGGAATATGTAGTATTCATATTTGGCGTGTGATTGGTTTTGTAGTGTTGGTGCATCAAGTTTTGACAAACAAGACTTGTATAAATGTTTGACATTGAGTGTAGTTTTATACTTGTATTATATTGTATGTTAGGTCATATGTGTATTAATTTAGGTACTCCATATTATTACAATTTTACTTGATGTATTATTGTAACTTGTCTTATAATTGCCAAATGAAAATAGAGACTTAATTCGTGTTAATTAAGAACGGTTTTGTTATTAATTGCAAGTATTCAACCCCATCATTTATTTATAGCTTCCTACTCTACTAGATGGTTTAAACGACCACATTTGTAGCATTCAACTACAATTAGTGCATTATAATTTATATTATAACTTAAACACTAAGGTATAGTATCAAACTACGTTTTAAATATAATGGAACAAATAATTAACATAGAACATAAGAAAATAATAATGGACAATATAAGGTCCAATAATTAAACATATTAGACATAGTACATATTAGTTGGGAACAAACATGTTAAAAAATTCCGACCTATTCCTCCTATTAGTTGACATTATCAGCTGTATTTTGAAATAATCCTTAATTAATGTGGGGTTGATCACTAGACTTGGTTTTTGCTCTTTTTGATAGTGATAGTTTCATAGTCCCACTGTTTTATATTTATGTTTTGCTTTTCTTTTTTTCTTCTCCTTTTGTATCACTTTCGGGTGGATCGATTAGATTTTTCAACAAAGATATGAGGAATCTAATCAATCTATCTAATTTTAAACAATTTATAATGTAATAATAACTTTTCTATAAAGCGTGTATGTTGAGTGTTTTAACCGGATTAATTAGTACGTGTACTCTTAATTACATTAAGGTGTTAAGGTATATATTGTACATGATATATCAAATGATGACCGGAGATTTACTAATTTCTGACTAGTTCGCGTGATAGGAAAACTAAATAATGATATCGAATACTCATTATGGATTTAAGACATGGCATAATATAATTATAAATTTTACTTAAGACAATCAAGTCCTACAAATTAAACTCTTTTGAGATGCCAAATTGCTGAAAATTTTCGAATTTTTCACCAGTAGTGGACTAGTGGTATCGAATGCTTCATAATAATCCAACATGTATTTTGATTGTCAACCAAATACTCCATAATAAAGTTATTTCGGAGTAATTGAAATTGGATAGGCCTTTTCCCCTATCTCATACAAGTAATTATAAGTTTTGTTTGGCGTACCATTGGATTATGAATGTAAGGCATATGATAGATATTATAAGTAAACATTTCTTATATATATAAGTCGATTCAGCTCCTACAAACTCTATAGTTTATACATTTCTAGTATTTTACGAATTGCATTAGTTGTATATAATGTAGAACATTGAACATATAGCTATTGTTATTTTTTTCAAAAGAGCAAATTAAATTGCATTACTCAAGTAATTCATGTATATAGTACTTCAGAAATTGACATGAATAATTTCTTACCAAAATTTATTACCGTTCATAAATTAGACAAAGCAAGAAAAATACATGTGACAGCCATACAAAAATTAAACCACATAAACATGAAAGAGTTTATACTGCCAAATGACAAGTGAGCAAATATACTGGAAGAGAGGAGGCAAAAGATCACTGTACAGAAAAACTGTCTGGTAAAGCACAAGAAACCAGTATATATTCATCATCCATTTCATCATCAACTTCTTAAATAAATTAATATATAACTCCATCGTATAATTTTTATATGCTACTGTTGTAACTCTTTATGGTCCTACCAAGTGTACCAACCCCCACCAAAATTTATAAAACTAGCTTAAGAAAAAAAAAAAAGTTTTGCTAACGAGCGATTCTGAGACGTTAGATATAAAACAATTTAAAATTCTTTTTTAAATTCAATTTGATAGTCTTTTATAAATTAGAATAATTTTTAAGATATTCTTTTGATCAATAATAATTTTAATTACATATTAAAAAATTCTAAAAAACTGATATTAAAAAACTACACATTGAGACGTATCTAATTATTTTATGTATATTATTATGAGTTTTTATATTTTCAAAGTTTTAAAAGTGTAACTGTAAAAATCAAAAGGGGTATAAAATTGAAACGGATGGACGATAATTAATGATGAAATGCATGTTTAATTCATACATCAATTGGTGAAGAAGTTTATTTGTAATACATTGTATTTTCTTATTTTTAGCTTTCTTATCTGACGTCTCTGGAGTGTTGGTTTGCTTTTGTCAAATAAATATAATAAAATAGAATGAACTAAAAACTCCTAAATTTGAAGTGAAAACAAACAAACTTAGATGCATGTACCAAACAGCAATAGCTAAAGAAAGCTGCTTTTCCCAATACCCATAGATTCCACCTCCCATTGATTTTAATAATTAACTCCATTCTTTTTATGTACCCAAATCATTCAATTCTCCACTTTATTTTTATTTTTATTTTATTTTAGTACACAACAACTAGTTTAACCAATTATTTTTTTCCCAATTATTCACTTTTGGTCCCACCCTTTTTTTAATTAAAATTTTATATTATTTGAGGTCAGTCCACCATACTATTATTTTCTTTATATATAACATAACATTAGTGCCCATTTTTTCTTACTTCTCTTTTTCTCTTCTTCAATCACTTTTCTTAAGCTACCTGCTTTAATTTTCCTTGAAAAAAATGGCTTCCTTTGGTAAAACAAGATCTTCAAATTCAAGAGTTGCATTTTATGCTGGAAGTGAAGATTTCTTCAATCATCAACAACCTCATTTCCTTGATTCTTGCTTTTTCTGCAACAAACAACTTAAACCCAATCATGACATCTTTATGTACAGGTAATAACCCATATTGTATCTTTTTACTGTCGTGTTATGTCATGTCGTGTTTGTGTTTATGTTCGTGTTTTGTTGTAGATTGGTTTTCTGATCTTTGTGGGAATTTTGTGTTATGCAGGGGAAATACACCATTTTGTAGTGATGAATGCAGACAAGAACAAATAGAGATTGATGAAGCAAAAGAAAGACCTTGGAATAGAAGAACCCTAAGAAAAGCAGATACATCTACAAAATCTGGGTCTAAAAAAGCTGTTAGAACTGGAGTTGCTGTGGCCTGAATTTAATCAGAATTATCAGATCATAGTATATACATAAAATCTCCTCAAATCTTGCTATCTTTTTTATTTTACTTTTTTCCCTTGAATTTTTGCCCTATAATTTGGGAAAAATTTCATGCAGTGACTAAAATTTTAGGAAATTAGATTTTAGAAATAATTACCAAAAAAAAAAAAAAAAAAAAAAAAAATCCCAGATTTTTGGTGTGATCTGCTAGAAATATGTGAAGGGAATTACATCACTACCCCCACAAAGTGGGGAAAAAAGTGTATGTATGACATAATCTAGGGAAAAAGATCAAGAAGCAAGTTATGATGGAGGACAATTTTGTCTTTTAATTTATTTTTTTTTCTTTTTTGTTTTGGGTGTGGGAGTTGTGAATGATGTTTTTATCAGTTTGATGGAATGCTCTTGACTATTATGATCTCCTATTTTACTTTTCTTCGTATTTTTCATCTTTTAATTACGCATAAATATAGAATAATTATGTAAAATTGGATCTGTATACCCGTATTTGTATCCCTATGACGTGTGTTTTGTATAGAGAACACAATTGATTGTTGAAAGTTAATAATTTTACGAAACAATAGTATGATTGAACATGTTGTATACGAACACGACGAAATAATACACGAGTACATGAGCTATATACATACAAGAGCCATAAGTCTACAAGTATTATTATTTCATGTATTATGGCATAAGCCGCCAACAAAATGAGCATGGACACTCACAACTCTCTTATTGAGGAAAGTGATTTGAGAGGAATAATAAAAGTTTGATGATGCAAGGACAAAAGTTGTTGTTACTTGATCCAAGAAAAATAAAGTGAAAAAAAATTAGGGTACAAAAACATGAATAAGTTAAAGAGCAGGGTATATGTACTGTAGTAGGGATTGTAAGATGTGACAATAGACAGATTTTGAGCCACACATATCATCAATGATCCACTAACTCATGTCTCATTTCATAATTTGTGATTTGTTTCAAAATTATCACTAATTAAGGCAAATTAATGTAACAATATATTCTAATATTCTCACAAGTTAAGGTATTTAGTTCACTTTAGTAAGGTTTAGCATCACTATATTGGCTTTTCATCATGATCTTGGGTAAGGGGTAATAATTAATCACCTTAAAAATAAGAATACCGGTAATAATGACATTCATAATTAACGTAGATGATGAAAGGAATTATATATTAAATTACATAAAGGGTGTTCTAGATCTTTATAGTGCAAATGAACTTTTGTTCAAGGGTTATTGAAAATGGACTCTATCGAAGATAAACTAATTTATTTGGGGTGCAAATTAGGAGGGTTATATTAAATTGGGTATGTCTTATCAATGATGTTTTAGTGAAAAAAACACCCGTACAAACATACTTAAGATTAAATTATCGATCTTCCGTATCTATAAAGTAATATAATAGCTTGTATATGGCGTGTTTAGACAATAAAATTAATAATAACATGAGAATTGATAGTGAGTGATGTTTATCTATGTAATTATATTATTGAAGATAAGAAAATGAAATCTCTTTTTACTAAATTAACGATTTATATGATCAATCTAGAAAAATTATAAATGAGGTACACGTCAAATATCCATCATCTTAAGGTCTCTTGTCACACTTTTCTGCAATTCATTCAAACATAAAATCATTTAAAGTTTGCTCTTTAGCATCGCATGAAGGGAAAAAGCGAACCCTTAGCAAATTTGAGGAAAAAGTACTAGCATGTCCAATATGAAAAACTTTACAAGTGTAGTAATTTGAAAAATTAAGGATAATATTTTTTTTGGGCAAATACAAGTTTATATTGAAAAATTAAGGATAAACGAATTTTTGTTAACCTGATGGCCTTTTTGTAAATATATTAAAAAAGCGAAGTCATTTATTTAGTTTTTTGATGAGTTGTCCAAATACTATTTGCAACTTGTTTTTACTGTTTGGTGAGGAAATTACACATGTACCCCTCCGCTGGTACTTGAAAAAGACAATTATACCACAATTTGGGTACAACTTTTTTTTTTTCAAGGAATTTAAAGATAAGTTCTTAAATTGGAACCATTAAATAGAAGGAGAAAAAGTACTCATTAACATACCTTTAATTAAATAAACTTAGCACTAGTTCAATCAATTCTCTCATAAGTCATAATTGCATGATCGACTTGCAAAATGTACTGTAAGTACTTAGATTGGGAGAACTATGAAATAAAAAAGTGTAACTAAAAGTACATTCTTAATTGATTGTTATTATTGGTTTGGTGAGTACTATGGTTGCGTACCATCAAATGTATAAGGTAAAATCCATTTTAGTAGGGTTCTATAATTTGCATAACACCACAAACTTGGACATGTAGCCTAAATTAGATTATAAGATCAACTTGATACATTAATCACTATACAGATTTGTATGTAATCACTTTAGTTGTAACACTTTCTCTTTGCTTAGCAAGGAACTAACCGATTTCTTATTAAGAGGGAGGGTAATTATGCTACTCCATTAGTACCTTTCAACATATAGTAAATTTGGAAAAATTATCGTCCTTTGAAGATTTTTCCTTTTTTTTTTTCTTCTTACACATGAATCTTTGCAAATTGTAACGATAAAATTATAAAATTTTACATTATATGTTATGGGTTCTAAGAATTGCGGGTCTTGTGGCTTTAAAACATTAATTAAAGATGGTTGTGGGTCATGCTTCATATCAAGGTCTTGTTTGACAAAAGTAGCGGTAGCGGGTAGCTTTTAGTGGTCGAGTAGCGGATAACTGTTAAGGTAGCGGGTAGCGGTCAATTAGTAGTGGGTAGAGATTAGTTGTCAAAGTAACGATTGATGGTATGAGTGTTTGGTAAAAGTAGCGGTGCAATACTAAAATACATCAAAATTCATATAAATATTGTTTAAAAAGTAATAAAAAAATTGCCAAACGCTACTATTTTTAACATTTGAGAAAAGCTACCTCTATCGCTAATCGCTACTAGAATCGCTACTTTGCTAAACACTCTCAAATTTTTTTCTAGTAGTGTTTTGACTGGTCAAAATGCTAACCGTTACCTCAAACGATACTACCAAACACGGCCCAAGTCCACATGCTTTAGAATTAACTAGGCCCAAACAATAAGCTAAATGCCATGACAAAAATTACAAAGGTAAACCCATGCACAAACTAAGCCAAGCCAACGTAACACCATGCCTAAGCCAAATTTCATTACTTTTACCATACTTTGTCATGCCTCTCCCAAGTAAAGACAGCTTAGATCCGATGCACATACACGTGTCATGTCGTGTCATGCCGTGCTTTTCTTGTTTCGGGCCAACCTACCTCGACACCATTTGTAACGCGAGTGAACAAGTCATACAGTATGACCCGAGGAGTCCATTAGTTCATAGGCCCATATCTCAACCCCTCTCCACATTTCTAGAAAAAATAAATCAATTTCACCTTCAATTGACATTTTCCCTCTTTCGATTTCTCAACCTACGACAATCTCTCTCCTCCGCAAACTAGGGTTTTCAGATCATCATCTTCGACAAAAATGGGGAAGATTCCGGTGAAGATGAGGGCAGTTCAATACGCTTTGTCGCCGTACCAGCAGAAGGTGATGCCCGGATTATGGAAAGATCTGCCCGGAAAATTGACTCACAAGGTGACGGAGAATTGGATTAGCACCACTCTTTTGCTCGGACCTCTCGTCGGAGTTTACTCCTATGTTAATTGGTACCTGGAGAAGGAGAAATTGGAGCATCGCTATTAGGTTTTGTTTCCAGATCCTTCTTTTTTTCTTCTATCTTCTGAGTTGAATGTTTCTAAGCTCAGATCTTTGGTTTTTGTTTTATGGGAAATTTGTAGAAGTTGTTCTACTCTTGAATTTGTGATGGATTTGATGTGGATTTTGAGAAATTTTCACTGATATTGAACAAAGTTGCAATAAATTTGATGAATTTGTTATTATTATTATTGGGTTGATTTAGCGTTGATTGTGTTGGGTTTTTTTTTTTTTTTTTTTTTTTTTTGTTATGTTATACGGAGTATTTTTGAATGGGTGATATGAAGCTGTAGTATTTGATTGTTGAGTATATGTTTTGATTGTTGTAATTGGTACTTTGTTGAATTTTGAGAAGAGTTGCTTGGTTGTGTGATAGTCTTATGTTGTATGCTGTAAAATACTGCATATGTGATTTCGTAGAAAGGTCTTCTCGTTCAGTGTAGCGGTGATCTTATGGAAACTCTAAAGCTGCAACATTCCCTTGGTAAACTACTGGAGTTGAGTAATTTGAGCTGGATTAGATGCTAATGTTAACATTTCCTCCATACTTAGATGTTTTAGCCTAATATAGGTGAGGGAATTATCGAGGGGGAATTAGTTAACTTATGCCACTGCAATGATACCAAATTCTGATGATAGTGAGGCAGAATTCACCTATAGCTGAAAGCCTGAAATAAAGCCTAGTTTAATAGCTTTTGCTACATTTACTCGATTTTTAGTGATCCGCCATAATATTATTTTGTAACATGGGTAGTCAGTGAACAGAAGCTTTACACACTTCGAGGTTACAAGAAGTTGTGCTAGGAGAGAATAATAATATATCTCCACTGCAAAATTTTAATTTGGTGGATATAATTTTTGACATAAGTATGTTTCTTCACAGCCAACAGGAGTTATAATTATTTTTGCATATTCAAATGGCAAAGCTTTCTATTTTTGCATTTTTTGTGAGTTTCTTGGGAATTTTGATTATGACTATAGGGTGAAGACCTATTTTTAGGTGCCCAGTACTAGAGGCACAAATATAGAAAGCCAAGAAGAGATGGTATTGACTAAGTAGGATGAATGAAAACCTTACCTTACCTGCCATTATGTGCCAATTGCTTGTTAAATGAGTTGTTAGCGCCTTATCACAATGATGAAAATTGCTTGATGAAGCATACGTACCAGCATTTAATCCCAATTCATTCTTCTACTTGGAAATGTCAAACCTCCTTGCATCTTATTTTTAGAAGCTTTTCTTCTACACAAATGGCTCAGATTTATGGTTGTTTTTAATTTGGTAGGTGTATTGTCGATGACTTAGTGCTTCTTATGGTAGTCAGGTGGGTGATCGTCATGGATAAACCAAAAAGAATCATGAAGTTTAAAATACACTCGTTTAAAGAAAATCATGCATGTCGTTTTGTGGTAACTTTGTCAACTGTGAATTCTACTGCCTTGAAAGATCTGTAAAGTTAACAAAGTTTAATCCAGCAGGAAATTTTTTCATCTTATGGAAAAAATGTGTACACCAACAACCAATGCTCGGGGCATATCATATCTGGTGTCTTCATTAGGAGCCTAGCCTAGAGTTAGATTGAACATTAGACTGGTTAGAATTATGGAGTAGGGGCATGTCTGGTGTCTTCATTATGCTTTTAGTCTAGAATTAGATTGAACATCAAAGTGTTTAGAAATTTGGAGTAAATAGCAATTTACTTCTGCAAGCCTATATACAAGTTTACAACAAGTTGAAAGATGGCAGATTCATGCTAGTACTTTTTACTTGCTAGTACACCAAATCATGAAATTACCAATAGAGTGGGACATGTTACAGACCAATGCTCACTCTTGTCTCAAAAGTCTACTTTAATGTATGCAGTAAATGAGTTATGTTATTTACTTATCTCTTGGATTCAACATTCCTGATAGCTTCCATTTAAGTTAGGTTTTCTAAGCTGTTTATATGCCATCATTTGGAACAATAAAATGTGAGTTTGATTGGTGTAGCATCAATTTTTAACTTGCTTCCTTTGAACCTTTCCCCCTCTTGGTTGCTTTTCCTTTGTTCAAGTCTACAAATATTGTAGCATTTGAACTTTACTCTTCTGAATTTTGGATCTTTCATGTGATTGTATTCTGAGATGGTTAGCGAACTTAGGCTCACTCAGGAATGTGTAGCTCTTCTATTGTTTTTTTGGGTAAGTCCAGGTCCTACGCTGCAGGTTATCCCAAGGTTACCAGTTTACTACCCTAGTAGGCATCACTAACTGTTTGCCTGGTTTTCTTGGCCTGCAGTCGGCCTTTTATTTTTGGGTTTGGGGGTGGTGGTGCTGAGGTGGGTGTGAGAATTCATCGGTGCTTTTCTGCTTGGTCCTAGTTACAGGTAGCATTTAGTTCCCCCAATGGTCCAATCTATTCTCCGTCTCATCTCTCGTTCCAGAGACATTGGGGGTCCATACATTACTCATGCAGTCGTGTTTTGCTATACCTTCTGGACTCGTATAGCGAACTCTTAAATTAACAGTGACATAGTGTACCTTAGACATCAAACTGCCTACTTTGCTGTTGTGACAGTAGTACTAATTTTTCAGTTTTCTAGTGAAAACATATTTTGGGTATTTTCTTCTGAATGTCAATTCATTCATCCATGTAGAGAATTCATTTTCTTCTGAATGCCAATCCATTCATCCATGTAGAGAATTCGATTGCAGCAGGTGAGAGAGAGTTGGGCGAAGCTCAAAGCTCCTCAAAATATGATTTCGAGGTTATATGTGTCCATCTATTTCTTTTGACTCCGTCTTCCAAATGAATGGGTTCCTCTTTGACCTAGTATGGTTTAATATTAAGACTGACCATCATTAATTCGTATCCAAAGTCCTTGTATTCGGAAAAAAGTGTCGGAATGCTTGAGATGTGTTTCTTGCTCGCCCCTGAAGAAAGTCAGAACTAAAGTGTAGTAATGATAACCAATATTAGCATCTTTTTGTCAACCCATTAAATTGGAAACTCGGTCAAATAGTCCTAATTTGACAGAACAACATGACATACAGAACCTATGTCAACAAAATCATCTAGATGTATACATTTGGAATTTGGATTATCATCAACCTTGCGTAGGAAGTCAGACGCTAATGTTGAACCCCTTTGTTCCTTGTCTAATTCGATTGAACAAGAACGATTTTGACACACGAATTCTTATATTATCTGCCATGGCTTGGCTTCTTCGATATTATTGTTAATCGACTATTTCAAATGCAAGGTATCAGCTTGACGTATATAAGTGAGATCTGTGCTGGTATACGACTATACGAGGTTAAGCAAGATGACATTCAAATCCTGTAGAGTAGATATTACAATCTTTACTCTGTATCCAAGTTGGCTTTCGAAATTGCTTACTTAGACTATAATTATACTACGGAGTAATAAGCTGCTGCAAGTTTTTGATTTCAATTATCAACCCTACTTGTCAACTTGTAGTACAGATTAGTAATTACTCCCTTACAATGTAGGGAAGGTGATCTATTTCAAACATTTTAAGATTGATTTTTCGTCAATAATTATCTGAATGTTGCTGATTTTATTTACGCTGTATTATAATTTGAAATAAAAATGCCATGAAACGCAGAAAAGCTAAGTGGTACTATATATTTTTCTCGCCATTTTATACTTGTTATACAATCGTAACACACAAGAATTACTCTACGCAAAAGCAATTCAAAACTCAAGATTTTCATTTATGCTTATGTTTTTCATCTTTCCATATTTTAAAGCTTAAGAACCCTAAGCTTCAATCGATTCACGAGTCTTTCCTTAACAACAGGATTTACATGGATAGGTTTCAGGACAATGCTCCTCTAAATTTATAGCAGTTTCTGAAACTTTATGCTTCTCACATTAGCTCCTGGCCTTCTCTTGATTCCAAAAGTTAGTTTCTTCCTAGGAGACGCAGTGAATCATGAGACCTTAGCTCTCTGCATGATCATAAATCTTCTCTTACCAACACCTTCAACCTGCTCACCAAGCTTTGCGAGGTGAGCAAACCGTCTTCTAGCAGATTCCGAAACCCCTACTTGTTTCCCCTTCTCAGGCTCACCTGGTTCATTCTCAATAGGACTGCTACCCTTCTTGCCCGGGCTTCCATCATCTGTTGTTGTCTTCATTATTTCTTTCAACTTCTCGACCACCACACTCATATCTGGCCTCTCCTTATAACTCTTCACTAAACAACTTTCTGCTACTTTTGCAATTTTTCGAGCTGCACTTAAAGAATACTGGTCCTCCAGACGCGGATCTATAATTGAGCTGAACTTTTTACCTTCAATAGGAAATTGTTTCACCCAGTTCAACAGTTGTTGCTCAGGCTTTGGAAGGCTTCTTTCTAATGATCGTCTTCCAGTTAGAATCTCATACAATACAATACCAAAACTCCATACATCGCTCTTTGATGAGAGATGCCCCGTTTCTATGTAGTCAGGAGCAGCATAGCCATGTGTGCCAACCACCTAAACATAATTAACAAATGATCAGCAAGGTCACCAGAAATCGACATAGCAAATCATTTGTTAAAACTGATTACTCCAACTTCGCTGCTGATTACTCGACTTTGAACTTAATACTTTATCGGGGAAGTACTAAATGTCAAATGATTGATCCATTGCTAAATAATCTTCACAGTGAATTTGACTTAAAGATACTAATATTGTCCAGAAAAAATATTATACCATGGTACAAAAAAAGATTCCATGTTATGATATGCAAAAAGCCATTCGGGCAAGGTCATCACCATTATTGTTCAGATTATTTTAGGAAAGCAAAGAAATTTAACACTGATATTTTCGGTGTGCAATTGGTTAGCCATTATATTTTTCATAGCAATCTGACCTTCTAGACTAAGCTTGAGTTAAACAATTGTGAAAGGGGGGTTTTGACCACAAATTAATTATTTTGAAGATGATTAAGTTGTATTTAGTCTTCCATACTTACAGCTGTGGAAACATGACTACTTCCTGGAGTTGGACCTTCTCTAGCTAGCCCAAAGTCTGACAACTTTGCCTGGAAATTCTCATCCAACAGTACATTTGAAGTCTTGAAATCACGGAATATCACCTTCATCACAAACATCAAAAGTCAAATGTCAAATGTAATCAACAAATATTCAAGATCTAAAGATTTCACTTTACTGATCAGTAATGCAGACACAGTAGTATCGCGATTCAAATAGAATAAGAAACAGGACATAAGCAAAATAATCAGGCTTCATCCAAGTTTAATGGGCTTCCTATGAGGTGTCCCTCTTTAGACTTTAATATGTATTGTGCAATCTTTCTTGTTCCTTGTTATTTGTTAATTGTAAGATTAAACTTGCAGTAAGTCTGTCAGCTTATAAGCTAGCAGTATCTCAAGGAGTAGAGCATCATAACCTAGAAACTGATTCACCCCCTCGGCTCTCAAACTTACAGAAATAAAAATGATCATGACCACATTAAATAGGCCTAGATCAGCGCACAGAGCACAATATTTCAGAAATAAGGTCATAGCAACTCACATCTACTGGCAACATCTAGGAATAAGTACTTAATTAGTTCCCCTGCCCGCCAAAAAAACACAAAAAACTGTATCGCAGACTGTCTTGACTCTTGAATATCCACCTACAAATCCACTGAACATTCACAAATTCACTAAAAAGTACACCCCCCCTAAATGCCCAAAAACTACGAAATAAAATATAAACTTTAAAGACAAATGCATATCGCTTCTAAGGTTTCTTAATGCACGAGAACACAAATAATGGTATAAGCATTGATGAGATACTACTCCATACAAGCATATTGGATGAACATGAATAATTCACAAAAGTCTAAGAAGGCAGATTATGAATAATTTATTCCAAATGCAACTAATGTCACACCTGTACTTCAAGTTCTTCATGTAAATAAGCCAATCCTTGAGCAGCCCCAATAATTATCTGCATTCTTTTTTCCCAAGGAAGATGTGGGTATGTCTTCTTAAAAAGGTGATCTTCCAAACTTTTGTTAGGCATGTACTCATAAACGAGCAATCTCTGTATCCCTCTCTCTCCATCCACAGCGCAGTATCCGATGAGCTTGACAAGATTTGGGTGTTCTACAACACCAAGAAACTGAACCTCTGCCAGCCATTGTTTATGTCCCTACAAAAAAATGAGTTTATATAACCCGTATAGAAAATATACAAACAAGTACGGAGTACCTAATAATTTGCAACATTTGGATATGTAAAAATGGCATGTGCTAACAAAGTTATGATCAAAATCAAAATTAAGATTTAGTTCTTAGTTAGGTTCATTATAATAAACATTTCTTACCAATAGAAGACAAGTAAGCTGCTCAACTAACAACATTGAATTATTGAAATGTAGAAGATAAATTTACAGCATTTTCAAAACATAGTCAATAAAAAACAACTGCAGAACTTTCAATATAGCGTTTCAGAGCTTCCAGCTTGCCCAAGGATCATAGACTATGTTCTATTCACCTGAAAACACCTGAATACTCCTGAACTTATTTGATCTGAAAATAATCACCCTCGTTTTTTGTAATCCAATAACTGATCCGACTATCAGCAGCTTAGGATTAGAATTTTGGGGTTGCGGTCATCAAGCACGTATCATCAAAGCAATAAAATAGGTACATAAATGGACTGTCACTAGAGCAACACAGTTGCTGATCACTCGCCGCAAACATAAGACTGAAGCATAACAATTCTACATGTTGGTACAGTTCATAAAAACACAATAATGCACAAACATAAGACAAGTTCATAAAAACACAATAATTCACAAACATAAACAAGTACAGTTCTAAATTTTGGACCACTTCTATACTTATTAAAATC
This sequence comes from Chenopodium album, assembly GCF_948465745.1. Lineage (NCBI taxonomy): Eukaryota > Viridiplantae > Streptophyta > Magnoliopsida > Caryophyllales > Amaranthaceae > Chenopodium > Chenopodium album. The sequence goes on from NC_137840.1 coordinate 71,971,480, forward strand.
ACAAAATTTAATCAAATATACCTGAAAACCGTCTTTATTAAGCTTCTTTACAGCAACCAATATAGGATCACCTTTCCCATCAACAGGCTTAATCTTCCCTTGATAAACACAACCAAACCCACCTTCACCAATCTTCAGCTTCCTGTTAAAATCATTAGTAGCAATTCTAAGCTCTGACCATGAAAAAACCCTTAAATTGGGAGATTTCTCTTCATACAAATCAGAAATCCCACGTCGAAAAATCTCCGACCCAGTTGATTTCATCACTCCACCACCAGAATCAGTGCCAGAATTATCAGATTTGCTAACTGGGTTTCGCAATTCAGGGGCTGATTTATGTCCCCTGGTACGAGCCTTCTCTTTAAAGTAATAAAAACACTTCATTTTTTCTCTGGTAAATTCCGTCGAACACCTTATATGCTTCTTATCAAAATCAATGATTTCATTCAATGGCGTGATTCCATTGAAAAAGTTTGAATTTTCACAAATGGGTGTAAACAAAACTTTAAATTTACTACTCACCACCAAAATGGGTTTTTAAAAAGCTGACTTTTTTTCGTCAATTTGTTCTAGAATTTGTCCATTTTTATAATGAAATTATACCCAAAAATAGTGAAAACCCAGTTGAAGAGTTATTCAAAATTTTGGTATAACATAAAAAAAAGGAGTATAATAATTAATGTACAACGGAAAATAATGACGTTAAACAAGAAAAAAAACACTGATTTTTATTGGGGTTTAGTTGTAATTAATAAGGAGTTGAGAAAAAAGAGTGATAAAATCTGGGAAAAGATTAAGGAAGAAGAGTTGTAATTGGATAAAAGAAGTTGAATATTGCGGGAAAACGAGTGGGAGTTGACGAGAGAGAGAAGTTGGTAAGGGTGTTAACCGTTGGTGGCACGTAAATGAAATATAATGGACATTATGAGATTTGTAATGAGGATTAAGGAAGGAAGGGTGTCAATTTGAATTGGAATTCAATGCTACTTTCTTTTCTTTATAGTTGTAGTCAAAGGGGTGATTTGTTTATTTGAATAACAATGGCTTCATTAGACTTTGCTTTGGTTGAAAATGACTCTCTTAAGATGGGTCATGGGTTTGACATAATTGATAGAGTCTAGGGCGAAGATTGGATATGGAGACACGATAAAACTCTGGTCTAAAATTAGGGTATTGATACGAGTATGGTAAAATAATAATTAATTACTGGTTTGATTGAGGGGAGTCAATTCACTACTAGAAAAGGGCGGATTAGCTTAGCGATGGATTTACTGATGACCGATATAATACGTTGAACAATTAATTTTTTCCAGTGACTTAGTCGTTGCTAATAAGATGGCTTAAAATTCTATCCATTTTCTGCGGGGTGTCTTGAGTCACTTGGTGTTTGAACCTGATGGGTCGGTTTGGAATGTCTCTTTTAAGGTATCACACCAAGAAAGAGAGATGATTCTCAATGGAAAAAACAATTTTATTTAAGGATGATCTAACACAGGTATAAAAATTGTTTTGGTGACGAAATTGTTTTTGAAGTAACAATAATATCACATAGTTTCCTCTTCGAATCTTGGCATTGAGTCAATCACCATCATTATCATCTAATTGTTCCTTTGGAGAGATTGTGATCCTTATTAGCTAGCCTTGCGAATTATATCGTAATAGTCTAACGACAGCTTTAGGGCCTGTTTCGATTGACTAATTGAGCTTAACTGAACTGAGCTGAACTCATTGGAGCTGAACTGAATATTTTATAAGAGAACAAAATTAAGAATTGAACTGATCTTATTGAAACTGAACTGAACTGAAAATAAATTGGAGAGAACAGACCCTAAGTATTCTGTATTCTATTCAATTCTAGTTTCCAAGTCAATGTTGTAGAGCTCTAGAACTAATATGCGTAATGCTCATAATGAAGACCAGTAATCCACTACAATGCATCACCCTCATCCAATTTCAGTAACCTAATTAATTAGAGCCTAAATCCTTTAAGCTTTTATGCTTATTCACGAATGAATCACAAGCTATAAATGAATCACAAGCTCATAATAGTCCTAACTACTCCAATTATTGTAAAATACTTTGCGGCTATAATAATTAATTATTTAATTTGATAGAATCTTCAAAGGATTATATTATAATGAAGATTTGATTTGAACCATCGTTGGCAAACATTGATAAGTGCATAATTTTGTACATATACTTGGCAAAATAGATCCCAAGAATATTGCATTGTGTTGTCCACATGATGAAAACACATAGTTCCTCGTACCACCTTGTGTTAATGTGCATCTTTTCATGGTACTTAGTAATTGGTATTTGCATGCACAAATATATTATTATTAGGGTTCCCATTTGGCCTATTTTTTTGGAGCTCCTTCTTCCTTAAATTTTGGGGCTAGCTAAAGTTAACCACTATTATTTTGTTGTTCCTATTTATTTGATATCAAGTAATATTAATAGTTTTATGTTGCTCATACAGTCATACTTTTCTTGTTGTTGATTTATTTGAATATGTACAAATTTTGCTGATTTTGAAAGTTAACGGAAATAGAGATTACTATTTTGTAATCTGTAATTGATTATTTACCGTGACTTACCTTTCACACAATTCTTTGCGGGAGTTTTTTTTTTTCCTACTGTTGAAAGCAAGCTAGTAAAGTGAATTCTTATTGGCAATAATTAATATGTTCCCCCAATCGTCTTCATACTATTTGTGTTTGCGCTTATTATTATTTCAACATGTTCATGTAACAATTACTCTAAGTATTACAGAATATTTGGTTAATATTTATGAAATACTTCTTTTATTTAGTTCAAATCTCATATGGAGTACTAAACTATATGAAGTTTGCACTAATTTTGATTTTTTTAAATTTGAACTATAATATATAATAAAAAAATGTGTATATTTAAAACTTCATCATACTTTAGAATGAGTTTCTATTAAAGGAGATACTTAAGCTCCAATCTTCATCTATTTTCCTTTCTACTTTGATGAATGAGAGAGCTTGCCAAATTAGGAAAAGTAATTGAATAATAATAACAAATCTTCATTTCCAAGAGAAATATTGGATAATCATTGGACATTCATCCCTTCTTTACATGCATATTACCTTCCAAAGTTTTGGGGCATGAAAAACTGCTGATTGGTGGGATGTTGATGGCTGGATACAAGTATGCATTGAGCACAAGAGATACATCCAGCTTTTCTTGTAAACTTTTAGGAAATAAATATCATTAATTTCAGTTTTTTTTGCTACTATGTTAACTGATTGCCTTATAATCAATCAACTTTGATAAGAAGATTCAAGGATTTCATAGATTACCAAGCTTAATGAAAGATTATTACTTGAAATTATTGTTTGGTGTTAGGAGAGATTTGTCTCATTCTTAAACTAATATCCGCTTTGTCCTGTATTACTTGTCGTTATTGTTGCGCACTTATTTTCTGAAGTAGTTTTCCTTTAAGTTTTCTCTCTATAATGCCCTTTTGACACCTATGATATTAAGACTCGATAAGAATTGTTAGACATAAATATGTGTCCAAGTGTCAAAAAAGGTTATAATAAAGACTTTTTTTTTTTTTTTTTTTGATAAGAGGTTATAATAAAGACTTGTGTAAATACTTGATGTGAAAAAGAGAGCTGGTCGAAGTAACATAATAGCTGATTGGCGTATTTTTTTTGACCCGTTATAAAAATTGAAGCATAAAGCAGCATGAATACCATGCAGGAGGAGACTTTTATACTTGGAATCAAACTTAATTAATATCCTAATCTTAAGATTCTTACCAATACATCAGGAACTCACTGTCTTGAATCTCCTGATATAGTATCTGAAACAAAAAATAAATAAATAAGTCTGTTACAATCTATAACCCTTATAAAAGCCCCAAGCACCCCTACTGTAGCAATTTTACTGTTCCTTATGAACAGAAGATTGGCGGTTTTGCCCTCCCTGCCCCTTAGCACCCTTATCTGATTGACCAAGTTGACTGGGCTATTTCGGTCTTTTTGCTTTTACATTTCATGTGCTCTCAGTGGGCTGACGCGTGGCCATTTCCCCATTTTTGTTGGCATTTTTTTCACTCATCCTCTCTCCTTTCATTCACTTTCTCTCTCCTCAATTGAATCCTTATTTCTTTGATCGTGATTGAGTTTTGATCATTAGGATTTCAATTAATTGTGAAATTCGGGTTTATTTCTTGGTTGTGAGGATAGATCATTGAGAAAATAGGGTTTGTTCTTTGGAATTTCGGTGAATTTTTGAGGAATTTTGTTGATTGAAGAAGGATAAGTCGTACAGAAGGATTGGTGAGGCAACTTGGAGTGACAAAGCCGATTTCTATGGCGGGACCTTCTGCTGTTGATTTTCAGAAGACTCGGGAATTTGAGAAGGTTTGTTGATTTGATTCTTGAATTTTTAGTTTTAATTTGGGTTTCTTGTTTATTTAATTGTTTGTTGTTGATCGCCCGTTTTGGATTTTTGGTTGATTCTGTTTTGTATGAAAGCGATGACAAGAAAGCCATGTGCTTTTTAAGACGTGTTTGATGTTCATTATTGGCGAAAAGTCTGTTAATTAGGAACCTTTCTTAGCTTTGTCCTCCTTGAGCAATAGTGATGTGATCACCCATAAGCGTAATTTGGTGGTTGCTTGATGTCGTTGTTGTTTGGCGTTGGATTGTGCTGGTTGCGGTTAAAATGTGACCGTGAAGTGGCGAGGAGTAGCAGTAGTAGTGGTGTTTGTGGTTGTGTAGCAGGGGAGATGCGGGGGTGTGCGATTGTGTAGTAGGGGAGATGCGTAGTGGCTGTTGTAGTTGAATCGTTCAAAGTACTCAAATTCAACTTCATTTTGTGGGATTTTTGAGAACTGGGGTAATTGATTTTTCAATCGACTTGGTAGCAACTTTAGGGTTTAGTTTTGCCGCAATTGGTAATTGCTTTTCTCTTTTCTCTTTCTTAAAATTCTCCCACAAATTGTTTGATAAAATGTTGGATCTGAGCCTCCTCCATTGAAGTGTACCTTTGAGTCCTCGATTGAAGCTGCTTCTGAGCTGAAGATGTTTTTTTTTTTTTTTTTTTTTTTTTTTTTCGTGATCATTGAATATCAATTTCACAATCTAGGTACTCCTGAAGAAAATCATAAACTCCATTCGGTATGGTGCTGCAAGAGAGGGAGTTTCGGGGTATGAGGTCCATCAGTTTGTCTCACGTTGCCGTCAACATGACCAAAGCTGACAACGATGCCGCTGTCCAGGTTCTCCTCTACTTCTTGATTGTCTGCTCATATTTATCAATTTGCTTTTGGATAACTCGTAATTGAGTGTTTTCGAAAACCTAAAGTTCAACTAGCTAGATACATATTTTCATGAGAAATGTGGCAAACTGTTTGAAATTGGAAAATTACCAAACAATTCTGGAAATCTTAGACAATGAGGTTAATTGCTACTTTGATGGTCTTGATGTCTATTTTTGTTAGAATAATGAATTTGAGGTTCTAGAGTGTAGTTTTGTTAAAATGAGATCATTGCCTGTTTATTAGTATTGTTGAACAATTCATGTGAAATCTATATGTACTACAGAATTAGATGTTTCTTGGAATTAGAATTTGAGATTGGCTTTAGATTTAGATTATTATGGTGCAAATTATCAACTTTACTTATGATTCCCACTGGTGTCTTCATATCTATGTCTATACGGTCTCTATTTATGCTTAGAGGGAGGACGTGGGACCAAGCTATCACGTTCCTTGAAGTAGTACGTTCAGAAACTGGTTATGGTAATTTAATCACCGTAATATATCTATGGTACTTCTTTTCTGCTTACTATGTTGCAGCGTCTTGTAATTTATTTCAGAATTACATATTCACATGATGTAAGGTGTAGACTCCTTTTGCTTTCTTATGTTTTCCCCTCATTTTGCTTGTTAGAAAAATAAATAATCCTGCTAGATTTAAGCCATGACCTTATATTAACACCCAAGTCTGCCTTCATAATATTACCTATACATGCCATATTAAAGACTGATGATGTGAATAAAGACAAGGAAGTAGGCTACAGCTGTACACTATTAATGTTACTAAGGAATGCTATCAAACTAACTTGTGAGTTGTGATGCACAAAATATGATCTTTTTTTTTTTTTTTTTTTTTTTAATTTTTTTTTTATTTTTTATGCAGCAAAACATGGAGCATAATCTGAATGGCCCAAAGTTTAAAAGCTGAAATGTAGAGAAATGGTTGCTCCGGAGGCGCGCTACATTTGTGTGTATGAAACTCCAACCGTGATTAGCAATACTAAGAAGAGATTGATGCCTACAAATGAGCACAAGGGTGATGTTGTTGGATTTGTGCACTATCGTTTTATAATGGAGGAGGAGCTTCCAATTCTCTATGTATATGAGTTGCAACTTGAGCCACACATACAAGGTAAAGGACTCCAAAAGCTATTGATGCAACTTCTAAAGCTTATTGCTCGTAAGGTGATTTATGTACTTTCAAGTTCCATCTTTTATGTCTGACTGGTAATTAATTCAATTATAATATTATGAGAATAACGTATATAGAGTAAGTCATCTACATCTACACTCTTTAAAAGTGAGAAGTTTGGCAGAATTGTTCCTTATGAATATAGAGTAAATCAATTGCTATCACTCATTTCTTTCTTTTTTTTTTCTCTCTCTTCGTACTCGCTTTATTGCAGATTAATTGGGGTGGAATTTTGCTAGCTTTTTTTAAGTTTTTAACATTTTAATAGGGTCAGGAATTTGCATGAACACGTCTTGTGGGGCGAATTCTACAGTCCAATGGAAGAAAGGCAAAGCCTGGTGAAATCTGGTGAAATTGTCGATCTGTGTTACAACTGCGGGTAACCCCATTTTGCTAATCTTTAATTCATTAGTTACTGCCATTTTTTTGCATTGATTTGTAATGTTTTGAAGTAATTCAATTCATGCTTTCGTGTTGTTTTCGTGTTTGGTTTGTGTTGTGTCGTGTTATTACTTTGTAATTCGGATCCTGAATAAATGGTTGCTGCTGTCTTGTGCATTTTGCTTTTAAACAATTTGAATAATGCTTGTTGATTTACTTTTGGAAAGTTTTGGGTCTATCTTGTTGAGTGTTTGGCATCATCCGAAATTCGGGTTTTGTCTTATACATTCATAATGTATAGTTGATTGTAGTTACTGACAATGTTCATTAGTGTGGAAATTGGACGATTGCTGCTGAGATGTGATGAACTGCTGATTGAGGATTTAAATTTTGTTAAGTTATGTTAATAGTAGTAAATAAGGAGTGGGAGTGACTTTATAAATGAGTGGAATGATAGAATTAAGCACATGTTTGTGCCAAAGTAGTAAGGTGAGTAGGGAAAGAGGAAGATAAGACATGCTTTGGAAAGTTTATTTCTTTATATACGTAAGAAGAACTCTTTCATACTTGAAAATTTTAATTGAGTGCAACAAAAATGTTAAGAGTTTGGTAAAACTTATGTTGCTTTTCTATTGCCCCTAATAGATGATTGGTAAATTTTTTTAGCAAAAAAGGGAGTTGTGTCTAAAATTTCTGCATTTGTATACTATATGATTGATTAGTGTTGGCGCGATTACTCCGTGTCTTTTTGTTAACATATCTGGTCAATATCACTTACCATTGTTGCATGGAAATTTGAACTCATCAGATTGTTTAGGTTCGTTAGAGTTAATCAATATTAAATATTCACTTCATTCTTACCAAATGTTACTTTTATAGATTGTGATGGAACCTCAGAAAATAACTTTGGAGGAGGACCTAGACAACGCGTCAAGAAAGTGAAGGTAATCTGAAAATTATCTAGGGATTGGTTTTTGATGGAAATTATCAACTGATTATTGTCAATTATCAACTGGAAATTATGGCAAACCTTTAACTTTGTTGATTTTTAAAAATAGTTTATTGATTTGATTGCCATGATGACGGTAAAATTTCTTGGTATGTATATAGAATTGAGGGGCAGGCCAGTAGTGACATAGATGAGATTTGATATCAATGAGTTCAGGTAGTAACCAAAGACTTTACCGACTTAGCTAAATGACATTGACTTTGAAATTGATTTTTGGAGGAGGGTTTGTGTTTTGTCAATGTTTTTTTTTTCTTTTTTTTTTTGGTTTGGGAAACATTGTGCTTTGTCGGAATATATTCATCTATTTTTCGGATGCTGGTGATGCTGGTGTGCTCACCGCTCAGTTAGTATTTCGATCTTCGTAGTTCTCTTGCAAATTATACTTCTGTTATTTGTGAAATCTGTTTGTTTTACCTGTTTATATTATGACTCTTTTACAATATCTTATTAAGATTTGTATTGTGGAATTTCAGCTATTTTTTTTTTTATCAATCACCGAATATCAATTTTACAATAGAATTCATTCTTAATTGATTTCAGTATCAATTTAGGGAAGAAATCAAATTAAGAGTTCATTTCTCTTTCCTGGTCTAGGTTGGCTTGTGATGCCCCTGCTCCACTCATTTTTCTTCCGACAAATGGTGGCAGCTTCAAGCCAGAGCTCTCCGGGGGTGGTAGTTTCGACGGTTGTGGTGGTCCAGCTTTAGTATATAGTACGTCATTGATGATTTTCGGCAGAAATTTTAAAATTAAATACCTTTCAATATATATGATCCTTAAGTTCCATATTCAATTTATAGTAATTTTTGGCAGAAATTTGAAGATTCTCACACCACGAGCAGTCGAACTTTTTCTCCAATTGATTTTCGATCAAATTTTCCTTCTGTTAAGGTAATTAACTGAACAAAATCTTCGCTAAGCTGTTATTTTGATAAAAAAAAAAAAAAAAAAAAAAGTACTCAAATTTTGAATTAATAATAGTGATTGCTTCCAAAATTTGATTGTCTTCTACGACAATATTCAAGCTCAATTTATGTACAATTATGTATCTTTAGCTAGAAATTGCATAATTTTACCTCTTAATTTCACATATTTTGTAGAATTTGGTAGAAAAATTCACTACCAAAGTTGTGTTTTCACAGAATTTGTGCGAAATTGTAGAGAAGAGAAGTTGTAGAAGAATTCAAACTGTGACGAGTTAATCGAGTTGACCGATGGGTGACTCGGATAATGACTTGGGAGGAAAGTCGAACAATTTCAATCGCAGAGATTCATACCCAAAAGAGCTGGACTGGTTCCATGGCCTCCACTCCTACTGTCTAAGCTCCATTGCTGAAGGTGAAGCTCCACACCCACACATTTATTTCCTTGCGCGTGTTTGCCTTTTGCTCTCTTTTCTAAAAAAAGGTTGGTTATTGGCATAGTTCTTATCTCATGCAACTAAAATGCTAGGCTTAATGCTTTTTAAAATAAATTCTTGTTCAGATCTTGGAACCTGAAAATGCATGAGCAACAACTTGACTGTCAAATGAAAATTGGACATTTGTTTCTGAATATTGTGAAAGAATAGAAATTTTTGATACAATTAATGTTCTTTGGACGGTTCTGAGTAGTTTCACTATGGATTTTATCAATTATGTTGATGAATAATGATTTTATTAATTTTAGCCAATACTGAATATCAATGTGTATTATTGCAGATGAATTTTCAGGTCGTGTTGGATTTCTTTGTATGGGAATCATGGGTTCTACAATGGCCCTAAATCTCATTAAGGTTGGGTGAGAATTGTATGAGCTATTCCTGTATAAATTTGTCAGGGTAGAATGAAGTATTTTATCCCGGAGCTCGAGTTTTATAGATCAAAATAATGGATTTTATTCTTCAGTATGTAGTAATTAAAATGCTTTATTATTTCTCAAAGCTAGATGTTCAATGATTAACCTCGGCCCTTGGTTACATCCTTCACTTGGTTATTTTGAGTTTAAATCACCTCGTGTGTATGGAAGACAGAATGTCCTTTAGCTTCTACTGTTAATTACTAAATGCTCATGATGCACTGCTCATTCTGTTTAAGAATCGTATTCCTATTTTTAAAGAAAGGCTTTTTTGCTGATTGAAATAATCTTCATTTGTCTTTCCATGAACAATCTGCTGGATTTTCAAATGATTTTTATCATTAAAGAGCTTAAAGGATCTTGTGATGTGACTGTCTGGAATAGGACAAAGAGCAAATGTGATCCTCTCATCAGCGTAGGTGCTATATAAGTACAGTATGCTTATATTATAACTTCATTATTCCCTCGTGCTTAAATAATTAACCTTCAACTGGCAGAACATAAATGCCTAGATGGTCTATTTGATATACTTTTTTGTTACATACAGAATCAGATGATCAATTGATCTGAGTTTCATGTAGCAGTCTAAACTCTAACGATGACCATGGGCCTTTACATCATAATATTGAATATATAACAAACAAAATTGAAATTGAAATGTTTAAGAAGCTCCTCTATCTTTAGCAACTTCCTTGAAATGTTCATCTTATAGGTTTGTCACTGATGCAGGGTTTAAGCCTCTCTAAAAGAAGTAGCTATGCCTTGTGATCTGACATTTGCCATGCTTGCTGATCCTGATAGTGCAGTGCGTATGTTTCTTTTGCAAAAGTAACACTGAGCAAGTATAACTTGCTCAAAATAGGGTCGAATAAAGGATCATTAGCAACATATTATGCAAAGTTCGTTTGATAATTTATGTTTGTCTGTACTTCTGCTCTTTAATATCTTGTTTTTCTGCAGCAACTTTTCAACCATTAAAGATAGAGCGAGATAGAGCGCTGGGAAGTGGTCAACTTCTGTCCCATGTGATACTATCCTACTAGGAGCCTTGTCAGGGATTTGGAAAAATGTGCTAACATGAAAGGCATTGTAAGTAGGATTAACCAAATTATATTTAAGTTGATAGAAGGAATGGTATTTTGTGCTCATACATTATGCAAAGTTCGTATAATTTAAATGTGACCGAAATAATGCAAGAGAAAGAAGGAAAAGAGAGAGAAGGAGTATTGTCAGTCTGAAATGTCGCTAGCAAGTAGTAATGGCAAGCTCCATTTTCATTCCTTTTTTTTTTTGTTAGTTCATTTGGTTGCTTATTTTTCACAAATTATATACGTAGTAAGTTTTTTTTTAATGTTAGTATTCTGATTTTTCCTTTTTAAAAGTATAATGTATACCTACCTGTTTTGACTACCTGTCTTTAGTTCGCTTTCTCTCCTTTTTAATTGCTTTGATTTCTATGAATTTGCATTGTATGTGATTTATGTTCTCAGTTTAATTTATTGGTGTTAATTTACAAGATTGATTTAATTTTTCTGTTTTTCTAAATATTTTTTTTTTGTGTGTGTTTATTTTGTTTTCTTTGTTTTGGTATTTATGAATTTGCATTGCTTGTGACTTATATTCTCAATTTATTAATTATTGTTAATTTTTGGGATTGATTTTGTATTTATTCTTTTTGCTATTAGAACGAATTGAAACCCATATGTTGACTTAAACCAGTGTCCTATTATCGACAACAGTTTAATTGCTATTGCTGAAAATTGTCCGAATTTCACAGTCTTATTAATTGAAATGTGCCCTGAAATAAGTAATGACAACATGCAAGCAATTGCTCAAGGCTGCCCTAAAGTGAAATCAATATAATGGTTCTAATTTCTGACTGAGATTCATTATCTTATGGTGGGCAGCAAGTTGAACATAGTAATGTTAGCAAAATGGAGAAGAAAGGAAGCTTGTATTCAGCAAGTAAGAGGGTCTTTGCTCATAGCTATAAGGAGAATGTAGCTAATGTAAGTGAATTCTTTCAGATTCGTTATTCATTGTTTTTTCCAGACTCGAAACTTTTTAGTTCAGACAATCTCTACATTTTATTGTAGAAATTGGGGATTTAATATTTACTCATATCAGATATAATAAAGTTATCAAAGCCTAATTGCAAAGTCTGGCTTGATACTTGTTCATTGGTTATGTTAAACTAATAGGGAATAGAGAAGAAAAATAAAGAAAGGGGTCGGAAATCTAAAATCCGTGATGGCCATTCGTTCTTGTCTTTTGTTAGAGACCCGAGAAGCATTGAGAATACTTAGGTGGTTTAAAGGGGGCACCAAGTTACAAAATTTGTTTTTCTCAAAAAAAAAAAAAAAAAAATAAAGTTACAAAATTTGAGCAACCAAAGGCAGAACCTCGGACTCCACAAGAAACCAAAGGTAGAACCGCAGAACCTCCGACTCCACCTCAGCAACCAAAGACAGAACCTCCGGCACCAAATTGAGGGACCGCGCGGGTACCGAGTAGATCACCATATAAGGGGTCTGCGCGCTCTTATCTTTTCCCTCCGTAACATTACTTATTTGTTTACTTATAATAAAGTTATGTGTATTACTTCCCATCATTACTTAATTTGGTTTAATACACTCTGAAGTGCTACATGTTATGCAAAGTTCGTATAATTTAAACACAGTTCTTTGACATTACGTTATAAATTGCTCCAACTTTAGTTGAAGCATTAGTTTTATGCACTTATTTACTAACTATAGCTAAAGTGATCATTATACACTAACCAATCAAAGCAAAGGAAAATCAACAATCAAAATGCGACCAATCACATTAACACATAAACGACTAATTACACACTAATCACCGAGGCAAAATCAGGGAGAGAGATTAATGTTTAATCCTTTAATGACATTTTATTTGAGTAAGGGTTGGTATTTTACATTAAAACGATGCAAGAAACTTTCCGTTTACCAATACTCCAATCGCCTTGATCGCACCACCCAGTTTGTGAATCCCCCAATCGCTTTGATCCGCTCCATCCGGTATGTCAATTCTTCAATCGCTTTGATCACACCACCCAGTGTGCCAATCCTTCACTTAATCCTCCAATCGCCTTAATCTCACCATCCATTTTGTTAATCCCCCAATCACCTTAATCGCACCAATGTACCAATCCTCCACTCAATCTTCCAATCGCCTTGATCGTACCATCCATGTTGTCAATTCTTCAATCACCTATTGCACCACCCAGTTTTTCAATCCTCCAATCGCCTTGATTGCACCACCCAGTTGGCCAATCCTCTAATCGCCTTGATTTCAACTAGCCCCATTCATCATATGTATACATTAAACACCGATGTGAGTCATGCGACAATCACAAATCATACAATTTTTATTTCCCGTCTGATTTCATGAAATTGAAGGAGCAATAGCTACTAAAAATTACTAACACAAACCATGAGTAATTTGTTGAAGCTACCTTACTAATCACATAAAAGGGCATTAAACAATCAAATAATAACTAACATAAATGTTTATAAGTGATAAATCAACATATAATCAAAACACTTACAAAATAATACGAAGTAACAAATTAAGATCACCAAAATTAAAATAATGCAATAAATTTAATTCAATCAACACACCCATATATTATATTACTTCCTTAGCATAATCTATTCCATCAGATTTCAACTTTGATCAACGCTAACAACTATTATCGAACCTCATTACAAATAAAACATTAGTAATAATATGCACATATAGAGTTGCATAATTACAAATTAATCACCAAGCATAGAGATCATCAAATTGCCTTTAATTTTGAGGAATTTGCATGTTGGGAGAAAATAAAAGATATTTTATATGTAATATGAAGAATTTGTGATTTACGAAATTTAGCATATTGTGCGATGTTCAATAGAAATTTGTATAATATAATTAATGCATTTTACATAATGATAAAATAATATTTTACTACATTATTGTCCCTATCAAAAATATTTAGTAGGGCTTTGTTATATTGAATTACTTTGCAATTTGTCTACAATTTAAAGTTTGAAGAATTAGTTTTATACCTAATTCTTCTAAATTATTAATTTAATTTACTTAATCCAATTCCAGATGTCAATTTCTATTCATATAGTTACAGGTTTCAGGATCACACTTTTATTCTAATAATGAATAATTTGACATTATATTATAAGCCACTCCAGTTTTAGTTCAAGCATTAGTAATGTGCAATTTAGGTAAAAGCCTGATGATTGCTGAAAGAAAGGAATACTCGAGGATGTTCACAAAAAAAAAAAAAAAAAAAAAAAAAAAAAAAAAAAAAAAAAACTGTATTCAAGAAAATATTAGGGGAAAGCTGTAATGATTTGATTAGTTTATGATAAAGCCATTACAATACTGAAACTATATTAATAGCTCATTTCTTACAAACTTTTTGTTATAACAAAATGCTAAATATCTCGACAATCATTCCCCTTAACAACATGCTCATATGCCTTCTACGTGCCATCCGATGCTGCGTGCCCACTCTAGCTAGCTTCTATACCTGCATCATTATGTACTATAACTAAAGTGATCATTAGCAAAATTAAATTACATTAACACATAAACTATGACTAATTACACACTAATCACGGAGACGAAATCACATTGGGGGACCGCGCGCGTAGCGCGCGGGCCAACAACTAGTTTATTAAAAAATATGGAAGTCTTCTCATGCCACAAAAAAAAATATTGAGTGAATGACCATTCGATACATTAGGTACTATGTAGTTCAGGTCAGATCTGGAAACTGAGAAATACTATGTAGTATAAACAAATTATAAGACTAATTAATGTCTACTGCCAAATCTTTGCAGAAAAAATACAAGAAACATAGCTAATTTAGCTCAGATTCTCAGAGTTACAACTCACTAATTAAAGAGATTAATGATATTGCAAGTAACTATAATTTCTATAAATAAATCTGTCTGACAACCTGCCATAATTAGTTAGCTGCAGAAAATAATCATTTCATTTCATTTGCTAGCTATTAATGTCAGAGAGATTTAAGCTTACAAAGTCACACTGAATGAATCATTAGTTTCATCATCAATTATCATCCCTTATATAGTTACATAATAAACATATTTAGTTTCTTAGATTTCAGGGGATCAGGGGGTCGGAAGTCCTCGAGCTTAAGACCGGAGCTGGTTCGAATCTCATTTAATGTTGATTCTCCTTTTTCAGACTTTATCATCTCTAGGATGCTCCCGAGGACATCTCCTGCCAAGCCAATTTCTAGAAGACGGCCTGGTTCTTCCCCGCCTTGGTGTATCAATTTACCGACCTCATTTAAGGACAGGACATTCTCTAGGATGACTTTACCGAAAATCTGGCCAAGAAACTCTGGTGCTTTTGGTGCATCAGTGATAGTATCCTCCAAGTTTGTCAATACAGAATCAAAACTGGCAAACAGATCAACATTGGGATTAAAAAGAAACACAAATAACCAAAAAGAAGCTAGCAGATAGTTTCACACTAGACCTGTCATGTGGACCGAGCCAGACCTCATGACACCCCTCAGTTTTCTGTGCTTATTGAAGAGTAGAATGGCACAGAACAAGGCACGAGGGACTGCTCACAGGCTGGTTCGATCAATTAATAACATAAAAATTAAAGAAAATGCTAAAGAAAACGTGTAGGTGGGCACGACTGGCATGTGGGATGTGCCAGCCAGAGCAATTCACTCCCATCCCAACCCCATTTCCCTCCCCCCTCCCAAAAAAATAAATTCAGCAAATCACTAGGAAATATATGATTCCACAAGTAACTCTTACCCTTCAATGAGCTGCTGTGGACTAAACATGCTATCTCGAGGCTTTGTGTGGTTGATCAGAAGTTTTGCCAACATATCCCTCTCCAAGGCTTTCCTCTCAAAAGCATCCGTAACCCAAAGAGATATAACAGTAGGGTAGAATTTTGGAGCATTCAAGTCTTTGATGCATAATGCAACTTCCTTCTCATCATTTGCACTGGAAATAAGTAAACATCAATTAACCAGACAATCAAAGACCGTTGTTTATCATCATTGAGAAGGGAAATAATCAAAAGTTATCTTCAAGCAATCAATATTACTAGATGATAATTGTCTCACGCACATAAAACATAAAAGGTGATTCAATCCAGTGAATGCATAATGCAAGTCCACCAAGTCGTACTATGTATATGACAAACAAATTCCTTATTATCCTAGATTATAATCACAATAATAAAAACCAAGTTAAAATAATGTAAGCTGGTTCAGCAAAAGTTATAAACACATTAGCTAGCAACCACTCCAATTCTAATGTCCCTGCATTCTCGTCAAATTCTCCTAACTTGGTGAGATGAAGTGAGTCATTAAAAGGATATGTTTCCAGGTCAAGTAAAGAATTAGATATACATCATAAGTAATGTAGCTATAAACCAAGATACCATCGCCAAGAAGTACAATCTACCAGTGACCAAAATAGGACACTACCAGCCACCACAGTCATCAAAACTGTGCACGATATTTGAAAGAAAGCTATTGGTAAGCTGATAGAATTAGTGCAAGAAACCATTCCATATGACCAATATCCATTCCTTTGGTTCTTATTCTACTCCTTGTTTGATTAACATTCAACTCATTGTTTGAACTTTGAAGTAAATGCTACTCTTATTTGCTAATATAATCGCAATATTCTTTTTCTTGATAAAAAAAAGATGGTGTAAAATGACATATAACTAAACTTAAGAAATCTTCTCTCAAAAAGAAGGGAAAAAAAAAAAAGACATAGGAAGACTGACCAGCACAAGATTGCCAAACCAAGTTAATTTTTACCCCAAAATTGACCACCCAAAGTTAAACAGAAACCCGAAATAAACACAACCACCCGAGCATGACCTAAAGTGACCTGGAAAACTGAAATGAATACAATCCAAATACAACTCAAACAATATTGACCCAAACCCAAACTGGATTGAACACTATTCTTCCTAAATATTTGTTAATTCTAATTTTAAAATAACAATTGACAATCAAAGCACCCTGCACAAGAACATTTAAACGATTGAAAGTTGCACTTAAGTGGAAAAGTCACAGGGATTTATAAACTATTCCTTTAACGCACCCAGATCATCCTTGAGGAATTTTCTAGCCATTAGTTGGTTTTGGATAACCACAGATTTGAAATTTATGCAGTGTGCCGCTTGACAGAAAATACTGCCATTCAGTAATTTCTTTGGATTTCTCTGTAGTTCAGTACACAGGAGATAAAAGATTGTTCACTACAGACCAATTTTTTATAAAAAAAATAATAATAATAAAAAAAAAAAGGCGGTACAACAGCAGAAGGAAATATTAAGCAAAAGGATGCAGCACATAACTATAAAGGTCACAAGATGTAAAATAGCACCATAACCCATTTTCACCCCTTTTCATTTGAGACATGAAAAACTTGAAAGCTATATAGGGATAAAGTTATTTTCGTGAACCAAATCAAGAAGACCTTTTAGTGCAAGAACCATTATAACAACATTGAGCAATAGGTAAAAAATTTGGTATGTGTAAGTTAAAAGAGTAACATAAGGCAGTTCTTACCTATAATACTCCTTTATGGTAGCCATAGACATGTCTTTTAAGCGTTCTTCAGGCCACACCTTTTCTGAGGCAATATTTTCAGCTGGAGCTGCAACAGCTTGTGTCACAAGTGATGAAGTTAGTATAGGCTTGTCCATACTTCTATCAAGGTTTTTAACGTCTCTATTTGTGTAAGTTGAATTGCGCTCTAGACCACCAGAATGGTCATAAGAAACTGTACCTCCAAAACTTTCTGAGGCCTGTCTTGAAAAGTGATCTTCCATTGAGCTATAAGCTCCACGATCTGATGCATTACTATAACCATTCAAACCACTCACTACTCTTTTAGAATCCCCATGAAATGTAGTATCAATTGAAGGGGCGGTGGAGGCAGATGGCTGTCCTCTACATGACATACCCCTGGCAAGACCACCTTGAGGTCCAAGTGTAATAGGCTCATCACCAGAAGAGCGTTGGAGCAAAGGCACTGAAAGAGTCCTACTCTCAAAAGTACTCCTTTCATCCTTTCGTACATCGTGCCCATCATATCCACGTACTTGAGTACTATAACCTCTAAAGCCATATGCCTGGCCAACTGGAGAAGGTAACAGGGAGCCCCTGTGATTATATTCTACAGGATGGCCCCTCCTCATTGAAGGGTTCACGCTGGGCCCACGACTTGGCCGACCAGCTTGTCCAAGCCTTTCTTGAGCAGCATCCCTGTGCACTTCCTCGATCTTTTTAGGGCCTTCAACTTTCCTTCTTTGTTGCCATTTATTCTTTCTAAGATCAATGGCATCCTTCAACATGAACCTCACTCTTGAAGATAGGTTCGTGTTGTTAGATAACTGCCACATAATGTCAAAATAGGCATCCATATGATCCTTAGCTCTGGAATGATCAATCATTTCACCAATTGTGCTCATCAACTTGCACAATGCTTCAATATTTTCTTCATCAACATTTTGATATTGACCCAACAACTTCTTAATGCACTCATGCATTATTCTCTCAGTCAACATCCTCTTCTTGTACAACTCTCCAATCAATCTAATATTACCCAACATACGCCTTCTAGCTTTTAACCTTTTCCTTTCTCTCTCCTCCTCAGTTTGTTTGATCTCACCCTCACCATCATCCTTATTAGCTTCTTCTTCCTCTCGTTCTCCCCTCTCAAATTCTTCTTGGCACTTGTTTAGTAGGAGCCTCTTAAAGGTGATCTTCTCATCATCTACACTGAGGTCTGGTAATTCTGAAGCCAAATGAGAGCAGAAATTGGCATACATTTCACAGAACGTTGGTTCAGTTAATGCCTTGTCAAAAATCTGAGATATGACTCCAGTCAGAGTCACTACATTGTCGATTTTAACTTCTTTCACTTGCTCAAATAGTTTCTCAAAATTTTGAGGGGTAAGCTTATTTAAGATAGCCTTCAATCTCCTTTGTTTTGCCTGTTCTTCATCACTAACTTTACCCACTTCATACTTATTGTCGGCTCGGTGCATCACCTGTGAAGGATACTGAGAAGCCAACATCATACCTCTGTCGAAACTTGTAGCTCGTTGCCAACGTTCTGCATCAAGGTTATATCGTTGTACTCCCTGAAAACTCACCGAGTGCATTGGCCCGGAAAGGATCCCACCGGCATGCTGAATGGGTCCATGTCCACTTGGATTTCTGAGAACGCCATAATCAGGGCTAGACTGATATCCCATCATATAGCCACCATAAGCAAAACCTAATCCTAGATCCTGACCTGAAAATTGAGGAACTAGTTTATTCCACCTACCAGAATCCATCATACCATTAACATGACGATTATTTCGGGTAGATCCAGAAGCCCTATGAGTTGCATGATCACGATCACTATGAGAAGTCTTGGCACTGAAACATGATAATATATCAGCAATCTCAGGCGTGATTTGACAATGTTGCGGAAGATCAGTACACTGTTGTGATAATGTGAGGAGAAAATCCCTGGAATACTTTTTCACAAAAGTTTTTTCTTCATCATAACGTGAGCCTCTACGTTCTCCTTTAACTGAGGCATTTAATTTCGGTGCAGACGCATCAGCAACATATTCCCAATCTTCAAACTCCAGTGTACCTTTCTCACCCTTTTTCTTTCTTGCACTATTTTCACTTATAGAAGGAATCTTTAAAGTACTGGAAACATCTTCTATAGAAGCAATAGTTTCTTTCTTCGCCTCAGCACCTTTATAGGCCATGTACAGATCAAAATTCGTCCCAAGAGAATCTGCCTTCTGAAGCATTTCTTTCCACTTCTTCTTCCCCTTATTATTCTTTGACTTACCTGAAGAAGAAACCAGCCTTGCTTTCTCTGTGATTTCTACTTCCGGCCTTAACTTTGCTTCTGAAAAATTTGCAGCTGCAGGAGATACAGACACACTCTTAGGAGAAAACATTTCCAAGGATGTCTTAGCACTTTCAGTCTCAGAAATTTCAGACTCAAACTTCTTATGAGAATTTTCAGAACCAGCTGCCTCTCGATCATATTTCTTAGTTTCATCACAATGTTCAGTCTTTTTAACAAATTCTGCGAACTTCAAAGCACTACCTGGTTGCTGCCCTTTAACTTCCTTTTCCCCTTGTTGCTCAATAACTTGCAAAACATAGCCATTTTGTTTATAGTGTTGATCCTTACCTGCTTTCATAGGAGAGGTCATGTTTGTAGTCAGTTGATTAGTAGTATTATCTTGTATTTGAGTATATACAACTTGAAAATTTATAATTAAACCAACAAGATGAGCCATTTGTCACAATTACTTTGTCTTAAATTTAATACTTAAACCAACAGAGATCATCAGCTTGTGATAAATAATGGCTTTCTTTTTGTTCGTACCATGAAAAATATTATGAGAAACTTAAAAATCATTAATATGATGAACAAATTCTAATCATCACGTTAACCGTATTTTAACCTCAAACTGGAACCTAACCTTCATTATTAAATTCTAAGGACTATCAATTTTTCTTGTGGAAAATGACACAAAAAGAGATGCTATGATTTGTGTAATAAACATATTCAATGCCTTGATTGAACGCACTTACTTTAAACTTTAGAATTGGCATTACCTGCATGGTCTTCAATTCCAAGATCAACAGAAGAATCACCAGTTGATCCTGAATCAGTAGTCAAGAGTGATTCCTTCAACACAGAAACATCATTTACATGCATAACTGAAATATTAGACTTAACATCTGGAGCAGCAATCTTCAATGAATCGACGTGGTCCTGTCGTACACTTAAGTCAGCCTCCAGATACAATGCACAATCATTGTCCAAACCCATCCTACCCTAAGTTACTTCCAAAAAACAAAAAAAAAAAGAAAGAAAACAGACCTGCGGTGATGAATGGACGTTTTCCTTCTTCTCTGGATGTTTTTGTACATCTCTTATAGAGTCCAACTTGATTACAGTTTCCTTCTTAATGACATGTCCATTTGTTGGAGAATATGCAACAGATTTTTTCAACCACACTGAATCAGATTTTATCTGCAAAGAAGATTCATTTGCATTTGCTTCCATATCCTTTTTAACAGCATCAGGTTCCACAGGAAGCCAAACTAGTTTTTGTGACTCAACGTTTTCAATGTCACTAGAACTTGTACCCTTCTCTGCTCCAGAGTTAACAGATGCTTTAACATTTACTACTGGTGAAGTTGACTGTACAGAAGGAATGGGATAGTTGAATCTAGGACCATGAGAAATAGCTTGTGTATTTGGAAGAGGAAGACAATTTGGTGCTGGAAAAACGGGAGGACCTGGACTGTAGGAATTAGGATAGTATCCACCAGGGCGCATTGCTGTATAAGAAGGCAAAGGTTGAGATGGTGAAAGCCTCACATGATGTGATCTTGATCTAGGTGACCCACCATCCCTATTATCTAGTCTAAGTTCCTCATGTGTTTCTGGGTGAGTAATCCTCACTACTTTACGAGTGCTTCCAACATTTCCAGGCTGATGCGGATGGAAAGGAGGTGACAAAGGCATTCCTAAACTTCCCGGCTGATGAGGAGGTTGGGGTCCCAATTGAGGATTGAACCCAATGCTCTGGCCTTGACTAATGATTCCTTGATTATGCATAAGATTGTGTTGAAGACCAGGCATAAAAACTTGCTGCTGAGGCGGATTTCCTATATGAAATGGCATCTGCATTGGCATTGGATGTGAATTATTTAATGTGCCTCGAGACTGAATTTGTGGATTGGGGATGCCAAACTGCATGCCAGCTGGAGGTTGGTGTTGCTGATAAGGCAAAGGCATAGAAATCCCTGCCATAGGACGAACAGCAGGCTTCTGCATTGGTTGAATTGGAGAAGGCACAGGTGTCACTTCAACTCTTGTGACTTTTGAAGCAATATTAGTTTCTTGAGCAATTGGTTTTTCCTCAGATGAAACATGCTTTTCAGGCACCTGCTGCTTAGGAGCATATGATACTGGAATAGCAGGTGCAGTTCTTGCAGCAGCAGCATGCCGAACCTAAATGGTAATACACAAAGCCATGAGTACAGATAAATAAATTAAATCACAAAATTATAGATCTTTCAAAGCCGTGACACTTTTGTCTTTAGACCAGCATCAACATCACAATATATAAATCCAAGCCACCAAACATTACACCTTGGAAAACTATCTAATCTCTTTCTCCGACAACATAGCCTTATACTAAAGCCTCTTGAAAGGCATCATACCAAAGAAAGGAAGTCAATGTAGCAACCTTATCGTTACAATTAAGAATCAACAAAAGATAGTTTCATGCAGCCCCTTCATTACTAGAAAATTGGTAAGGCATTGCCTGATATGTTATTCTATAAATATATACAAAAAAACAGTCTGAAAATTTTGATTAAGTCAAGTGTAAAGTCAAGTGTGACCCAAACTAGACATATAAGTTCAGCTATGTTTATGCATTATTCATTATGCAACTTTTGTCCCAATTTGGCTTTCTGAATTAGACCTTAATACAAAAAATTACTTTTTTCAGGTTAGTAGTATACTATGCCAACCAAGAAAAAAAAAATCAAGAGCTAGATGCTAGATCAATTGTGAGGAAAGATAAGAATAAAAAAAACCTGATTACGCTCTTGCTCATCCATATTTGGTGGAGCCGAGGTGGTCCGTGCTGGCACCTACAGGAAACACAGAGAGAGACTGACATTGGATGTATTGGCTTTAACTCTTTAAGCTCTGAAAGCAGCATAATCTATACAGATTTTGTTACAGTTCCGAATGAAAGGAGTAAAAGAAAATGTATATTCAATGTGAATTTTTAAACATAGTATTGGTGGTACTGTTAAAACAATGATATACCTGCATGCCATTCATAACGCCAGGACTTATGGATCCAAACTGAAGAGAAAATTCCTTACCTCCTCCTCCTGAAAAAAGAGAGGATAAAAAATTGAAACCTTTATGCAAAAAAGTTTAGGTTGTCTACCCTCTTGACAAAATGAAACCATTGCATCATTGTCATTTTGCACAAATGGAAGTATAAGGAAATACCTTTCGAAGGAGTTGAAGGCAAGGTGGAATCTGAAGTCATGGAGGACGATTGAGAAGACGGAGCTTTTGGAATGGGTCGACTGCTCTTCTGACTCGATGTATCTGATGGCTTGGGAACAGAATCTGCAGCTGGTGGAGAGGATACTCCTAAAACAAACAAGTATTGTTCTGGTAACTATCACATCTTTGTAACATATAATTGACCACAAAATATTAGTTGACAACAAATGAAAAACAAAGAAAAGGAAACAAAAATAAAGAAAAGACTACCATGTAATGTAGAGTACACATGATTGCCATTTTCGACGTGATGAACACCAACAGCAGTGGAATTAGAGCTTGACGATGTTGTACTCACAGATACAAAAGTTCCCCTTGATTGCCCACCTTGTCCATTGTTTGATTTCTTAAAACTAAACCATTAAAAAAGGCAACCCAAACAAAATAAGAAATCAATCAAAATGAAATCATCCAAGTAATCAACTAATCCGAAACTGACAAGGCAACAACCGCCTCCTAGTGTGGATCCTACAGCTAGTTTCTGGCAGGCAAGGTTCTAATTATCATAAGGTACAACAAACAACAATCCATAGAAGAAAAAACAACAAAATAGACAAAAAGTATCAAATAAAAACTGTGTTTATAAACCTTTTCATTGGTTGAGATCATGAGATTATCTCTTCAAACGGCCTCAACGTTACAAAGTATTTTACTAATTCAAAATACACCATCAACATGACTGTTAATTCTCAATTAATCAAGTAATTAGTTGGACTAAATCAACTATTAGAAAGTAAGCAAAAGAAAAATAAAAAATAAAAAGAACTCAAATAATCAACCCTATTAATCAAATAAGCAATATTATTCAGAAAACAAACCCTAATCATCAACAAGAAAAATAAACAACATTTCAACATTTACATTTCACAAAAATCGTTACACTTCACATTTTGACTTTTGAGGCATAAATTTAAATACATTGACATAATATTGTCACTCATACATACATCAAATTATCAAAATATAATCATCGTGGTCGTGTTTAATAAAAAAAAAATGTAATTAAGAATATGAATGATCAAAGGATTCCTTTGAAGACCTTAATAAAAATAAATAATACCTCCGTTATAGGTTATGTGTAACGATTTGACATAAAGCAGAGAGAAAAAATGTATAATCGTTGCACATAACATGTAACGGAGGTAGTAAAATAAAAGTGTAATTATTTTCGTGACGGACCAAGAAGTTAATAAGAAAGGATTAAACCTGCGATTGTTAGAAGATATAGGAGGGGCGGAGGAGGCGCCTCTGCCGGAGCCGGTGGCCGAATAATTGCGATGATTTTGATCAGACAAGGTGTTGTTTAATCTTCCACTACCCCCTGTTTTTCTGTACTGCTTCTCCTTCTTTTCAACCCTTATTTGATTTTGGGACATATATATTTTCTGATTTTCCGACCCTCCTATTATTTCCCAATTAATTTCACAGCAACAAAAATTCAATCAATCAAAAAACATTCAAAGATTAAAAACCCTTTATAAAGATTTGAACTTTTCTTCATTTACACCATAAAAATCAAAACTTTGACATTCTAATTGATTATAATTATCATTGGGAGTGAATTTTGATACAATTTTGTTGTAATTTCAAAGTAAGAGAGGAAAATTACCTTAGAGAGTGAAGAAAGTGAGGAGAGATAGAAAGTATTGTCAGCAAGAACAGAGAGAATGGCGGGAAGAATAGAGAGAGATGGTTGGGTTTGTTAGTTTGTTGGGGAGTGATGTTGTGAAGGGTGTTTTTGTTGGAGAGAGAAGAAAAAAACAACGAGAGGGTCAACAGCCAAATCTTAAGGAGATCTATAAGGAGAAGCAACATTTTGAGGACTTGGCCTTTTGGCCTTGCATTCTTTTTCTTTCTTTTTTGGTGCCGAGAGAATTTCGGGTGTATAGTAAACAATCGGTTTAATCATTCTAAATTATGTTGATCACTACTTCGCGATTGGAAAAATAAAGATTGATAGTTTAGTCGTATGATTGATTCATTTATTACATGATCTATACCATAAACTCATTCACCATTTCTTTGCTAAAGGAAAAAAGGTCGTATCTATTAAGTATAAACAATCAAGTTGAACAACTAGTTTACGTTATGAAATACTAGTATTAGATTAGATTCTAATTGAACCCCTTCAATCTCACTTACTTGTTGAATATACTTATCCTTTAATATTGAAAGACTGAGAATTTTTCATTACATTTTAATAAGTTATAATCAAGAAGTTTTCATAAGATTTCATTAAGATAATCAAGTTCCTTTCTTGTTACGTTTGTCACCTTCATTTCTTTTGATAATTTCACATTACAAAAACTTCCTTTCCTTAATGTCGAAGATTGTTATGCTTTATGTACCCCTCTACAAGCTACAGCTCCATCAACATCAGCTTATAAGCTACAAGGAGAGTCAAAAGTGCAGACTGTACTTTTAGCATTAGAAATCATGCATAACCCAATTGCTTAATCATAATCATGTCTCCATGGAATTGTATATACACCCGCGTTGCATGGCAGGCATGTGGCATGTGTCGACACATGCACTCCACACGTCAGTTTTAGGTACACCCTGGTATATATATAGATTGTTCGTTTGTTACGGAGTAATATGTACTTCGTATGTATTTCAATCCAATCAAGTCTACAATTTCCCGAATTTACAGGTCCATTTTTAATAGAGTATTTACACTGCTTTACTCCAATAGGGAGAAGTTAAAAGGAATAATATAGAAAAGCAAATACTAATCCGCCTGTAGTTTATTAATTATTACTCTACACCAAAAACATATCCAATTCTGCATCAATAATTAATCATTTACAGCAAAATCAGGAAGTGCTGGACACAAACTAGCTCATCAAACCCTGCATCTTTGAGAACGAGATAGAGCAGGCGAGATGCAATTCCACCAGACATTCTGATGGATAATTGATCTAGATTTGAAAATCATATTGAAAAGGGTTTCATATACACATCAAATGGCTCGCAAGCTGTAAGTTGTGGCTCCTGTTCAGCATATGGAAAGAAGTAAAGTTAATGTCTTAAGAATAAGATCTAGGATGAATGAAGAATTCCAGACATTTCATACCAAAAATGAATTCCAAAAGCATTCAATCAAATTATAAAAAAAATAAATAAATTTCTCAGTCTGTCCAACTTGAAATGTCTGATATTGTGTATGAAATGCAGTGTATATCTATAATTTGAGTTCCCATTTTTGTTCGGTTCATCTAAAAATTAAAATCTCAGCTTATTAATTAAATTGTGGATGAGGTGAGTGAGGCTAATCGTATTAGATTGACACCTCTCACACGTTTACTCTGTATATAAAACAATATGAAGTATTCTGTCATGCATTTCGCAGATGATTCTGGTCCAAATAATTTATAATTGGTCTTGGATATTCAGTACCCCGTAAAAAGAAGGTATAAATCCGCTGTTTTAAGGACATATATATACATCACTGAAAGTTGAGGAGTAAAATGCTGAATTGCTGACCATCCATTACTATTTCAGGCCCCTTATACTATTTGCTAGCTATGATGACCAATCGATAAAAGATTCTTTTTCCATAGAATAGTTATTCACACTA
The DNA here is from genome assembly GCF_948465745.1 of Chenopodium album. Classification (NCBI taxonomy): domain Eukaryota; kingdom Viridiplantae; phylum Streptophyta; class Magnoliopsida; order Caryophyllales; family Amaranthaceae; genus Chenopodium; species Chenopodium album. Next base: position 71,997,949 of record NC_137840.1, read on the forward strand.
GCTTGTTTGACTACTTGAAAATTCCATAGATCAGGTATTGTCGAAATTTTCTCAAAGAAGGACTACGGTTGATTTAAGCCTCTGCCACTTGCATTGACAGCTTACTTGTTTCTTGCTAATTTATTCATGAAACATCTACCCTCCTAGAACATTTAAACAATGGTATTTTAAGGAAGCAAATATCTTAGGACAGCATGCCACTGAAGAAATGGCGCCTATTTGGTGACAGAACTCCAGGAAAACATGGTTTATCATCCATTGGAAGAAACAACAAATAAGGTCATGACATAAATCCTAGAAAAGCTAAAAAAAATTGTATGATTGAGCATGCATCATCAATAAAAATTACAAGATAGGGCATTAAGTTTCAACAAAAAGCAATAAAAACAATCAAGGAATATCAAGTTTTACAGCTACTTACTGACATCAGCTACTCCGATTACTCATTAGTGCATTTAGTATACCACAAGAAATCTGAGCAAGAACACTACCAAGTTTCATGTTCATTATTGGCTAATGAATGCATACTACTTGTATAGGTGAAAATAGACAGGGTAAAAAAACTAATAAACTTTATAAAAATAAAAAATAAAAAACCTCACCTGTGTCAGCCCCCCAGAGACACTTCCTCCAGAGACTAGCATGGTCAGAAGAGATGTAACAACACCACCTCCGAGAGCTCCTCCAGCGCCTCCTCCAGAGCTATTACCAACATTGCGTATGGTTGCCCTCATAGAATTTAACATGCTCCCATATGTGCTAGCTTGTCCATTCTCAATGGCTTTGATGAAACAGTAAGTCATAGCTCCAGTCGAAGTGACCTGTGATAAAGCCTGACCAAACAAAGTTCTTTACAAAATCAATTCCCTGTTTGTCAACCAATCAATACAGCTATATATGACTGCAAAGAACAATACAAAACGCAAGAGGCAGGAACTTACAGCTGTATCGGCTGAGGTTTGGTCATCATCGCAACCACTAATAGATATAACCTCTCCACCGTTGGATCCTTTCCATACCCCTGATCGAGGACGATGATCCTCCCAAACATACTGCCCACTCCTACATCATATTCTTAAAGATGTTATATTAGACATTTGCAGTATACGGATGAGGGTGTGTAGAGAACAATGCACAAGAACAATAAACATGTTACAGAGTAAATAGTTAACCATGACTACTTTCAATTGTTTTGCCCCTCCCCTCCTCCCACTAATGTCCCTGCCTGGCATAGCCACCGCCCTTCTAGCCACTTAGAACTACCAAAAAGGCAAAAACTACCTCCAATACACTCACAACCGCTGCAGCACCTCCGACCACCTCCCTTTGGCTTCTTCACTCTTGCCACCCCCTCCTGCTCATCTCTTGATATTTAATATCAATGAACTATTAGATTTAAAAGATCAGTGATACTCAGGAATTCAAGCTAATATAATGTCTTCTGATTTTCGGCCTTATATAAATTGAAAGTGCTATCACTGACAAAACAACACTGTAAGAATAAAACCTAATGATTCACCGATGCATAATTCAATGGGGTGAGCAAAGGCCCCTCAATCTCTCTAGTTGCTTCTAGTCAAGAATTTTCTTGTTTTTCCATCAGAGAGCTCCCTGGAATAAAAACAAGACTTGCATTGCATAATTGCACAATTCCTTAAGAAATGGAACCTTTTATCCGCTTCTAGTAGAAGCAATAGGAGCAAAAATGGCTTTACTGATTTGTTTTGTGATTGGTTGACAGAAAAGGGGGCTTAGACGCTTGGGGAGATGGCTGCTTTGGGGAGGAAAGAGAAGGGGTGGCATTGGATGATGGAGAGGGTGGCGGTTTTAAATGATGATTAGTTTATTTGGGTTAACTTTAAACCAGAAATTTAAGAAAAAAGTATAATTAGTGCCATACAACACAATAGCTAATAAAAGGCTATTTCATGATTTTAAACTTTTTGGCAAACTAAAATACAAAGATAAAGGGGTATCAAAGAGGGGGAAGAAAACCAGAAAACTGAAGAACATGTAAGTAGCATGACCAAGAATTAACACTTCCGACAAACTAACCTGCTCATTCTACAAAGAAATGGTAAATCCAGTACAGTGCCACTATGACAGGCATCGATGATTGCATGAAGCTTCACCCCACGAGGAAGAGGTCTGACGATAGCTGCATTTATTTCATCATCAACAATCATCCCCTGTGTTTCAAAGTCTAAGGGGCATAGAGTTTCATCATATCCATCCACTTCATCCCCATTATAATTCCTCTGTCGTGAACCGTGGCCAGAATAGTGGAAAACCAGAGAGTCCCCAGGCTGACAGCCGTTTACAAGCCAAAACAATGCCATTCTCATATTTTGTTTGGTAGGAGTTTTGTACGGATCAGTTTCTTCTTCTGCATTCCGTTGTTGACAACATAATATTAATATTCACAACAATGATCGAAGTAACAATATAATGCATTAATAATTTAGAATGTATCAATGAAGCTTATCTTCATACAAACCACCATCTAAAATAATTATGTTTTATTAATTTTAGTTAACTTCCACAATGCTAATGTACATGAAATTTTGCAATTAAGAGCATAGAAATTGACTCTCACACGCACTATAACTGAAAGCCTTACAACCACAAGAAAAAAAATATTGGATACTGTAACCATGGAATAAAATTCTGACTACTGTCACAGTTAGTCAGTTAGGGTAAATTGGTAATGGTTGCAAAAGTGCAGAAACATATCTCAGATGGTACATGAGAGGTCTCATTCACACAGTCACACAGCTCACACCCATCTCACTTCACTAGATGAAGATATTCAACTTTAAAACTTTAAAAATAAGGTTACACTCCCATTATTAATTGTATGTTCAGCAGGATAACTAGGGTTTTATCCCTTCAATATCTGGTTTTTTAAGTGAAGCAAATTTCTAAATATGTGAAGCCAAATTTGACAGGGAGAATTTTCTTTATTTGAAATGTTATTACGCCTACTCTATAATGATTATTCAAGGCTTAAGAAACTATAGTCCACATCTTCATATCCAATTGAAACAAAGGGCATACAAGACTAGAAAGGTTTTCCGGGCTGAGTTAATCTAGAGAAGACCTCTAACACACAAAACATGGAGTCCATGTCATGTACCAAAGATACACTAGAAAAGAAAACAAAAAAAAAAAAAAAAAAAAAAAAAAAAAGTAACACGTCAAAAGGCGGCAAACTATGAGAAGGCAACAGGACAGCTACTCCAAAAACAAAATGCAAATATAAGAGGCCATTAATCTATAAGCAGTCACTGAAATATTAATGATGAACAATCAGTCACATATAAGTTTGGGAAAGCCTCGTTGGTAGGCCTTTAATATAGTACTTTCATATCATATGCAGACACAAATATTGGTTACTACTTGACAGACAGAAAGGATGTAAGAAAAAAGGAGGGAACCTTTCAAAAAGTAGGATATGGAACGTCAATAAAAACATGGAGCTAAGTATTACTGGATTCAAAGAAACACCGAGATTCGTCAAAACTCCCTAATAGACATCATGACTCACAAATGGCACCAGGTCTCAATCAACCTTTAGTTATTCTATTTGGCCACTTTCAATCTCATAAATCATTTTCAGGAGACCATACAAAGCATAACGGCAAATATATTGGGGAATCAATGATCAATGGACATAATCACACAAAATAAATATCGTCTTAACACGACTAATACTAGCGTCAACAAACAAACCCAAAATTCTTACTACAATAATGAGGAAAACCATTTCCAAGATCAGTCATTCTATATTTGACATAGCAAAATTGTTTAGCTCTAATACAATACCGCTAAATACGATCACTAGGTTGGTTTTGCTGCGATTACCTTGTTAGGGTTCATCTTTCCTTTTCCACACACAAATTACACTCCATGATAATCATTCCAACCCTCACATAGCTTGATCATTCACGAAATCCGAGAAACAATCCCAACAACAAGCAAGATATAATCTTTCCATCATTTAAGCATCATATCAAAAGAAACTACTAGTATAATTAAACACATGCAACCAAATTTTGAACCATCTGTCCAAAAAATTGGTACCCTAGGTCATAATGCAGTAAAATTTCTTCTTAATGCATAATTTGCAATCAATTTACCACCTTGAAATTAAATTGATCAAACAAATCACCAAATCAAATCCCAAATAAACAATTAAACATTAAAATCTTAAATAACAATCAAAAGGTGAGATTAAGAAATTACCAGTAAGCATGATGATGGATTCAGAGGGAAACTGAAACTTATTAATGAGCAAATAACGCATACACTTAGCATCATTAATACACCCTTTAAGCTCATGCCTGGAGAATTTATAAGAAATCCCACAAATAACAGCCTTTTTACGGCCGTGCGGCGATGGAGGAGGACCCGGAGGCGCGTGAGAGTACGGTGAGGGAGGAGGAGGCGCGTGAGAGTGTGGTGAAGGAGCAGGTGGCCCAGCGTGATGGGATGGAGGTGGGCCGACGGCGCGTGGATCAGCGATTTGGGTAATGGTTCGGCAAACGACGCATTGGATGGATCGGGCGCCGGGCGGTAGCTGTAGTGGGGTCCGGCAACCGGAGCAGTTGACTAGCATCATCATTGTGCGTAAAGGGGTAGTCTTGATTTTATTTTTAATTTTTTTTTAATGATGAAATTTAATTTTAATTTTTTTGGGGTGGTTGTGAGATTTGGGTGTAATTATTCTGGGAGAAAAGGTAGTTGACTGAATTTGGGAAAATTGATTATCTTGAAGAAATTGAACTAACTTTTGATTTTTCATGCAATTTTGCCGCGTCTAATTAGAGTTTTCTTTAAAAAAAAATAAAAATAGTATATAATTTTAATTTTTTTAATTGCAACTTTAAAATATTTTATATCTCTCAAATAATACCCAAAGTTTGTTAAAAGAAAATTACCCCACAAGTTATAACTAAAAAAAAAAATTCAAAGGTAGTATACTGGATTAATACATAGCTATAGAGCTAATTTAGGTTATCTATTTACTACAAAGATGAATAAGATGATACAGTAATAAAATGGAAAATTTAACATAAACAGACAAACCTTTAGGCGGTTCTCCCATATTAGACTAACCTTTAAATCTGCCCATATTAGACACAAGTTTAACATTTTTCTCCCAAAATAGACCAAACAGGTTACCTTACCTGTTATACCAGGTAAAATTCCACTTGTCATTAAATCATTGGTCAGTTTAAATTTTTTTTTTTAAATTTTATAATTTTGATAATTTTAACAAAAAAAAAAAAACCCAAAACCACCCTTTCCCACCACAGCCAGCCCCTTCCCCTACCAGTGGCGGCCAACCAATTCCTTCGGCGTCGGCGACCTTCAACGCCACCAGAATTATTGCCACCTACACCTTAACCTTCACAACCACCACTTCCACCCTCTACAGCACCACCTATGTACACCACCAGCAACAGCCACCACATAAACCACCATACCAACAACCAAAACCACCGAAATTCCCATACCTACCAACCAAACCACCAAACCAACCCACCCAAAACATCGAAACCACCATACCAACCCACCGTAAGCAGCACCTCAACACACTAAAAACCCACGCAACTCCGATCCCCCGCAGTCCGCACCTAAACAAAGCAGCCCGCAGTCCGCACCAACCACCTAACACCACCGCCCAACTGTCCTACCTCTTACCTTCAATTATTACTTCATCAAAATCAGCCACCAAACGCTGCACTTCACCCTCACCGCCACAAATCCGGCCAACATATCAACCCGCATCACCTATCAGCCCGCATCAAACTTCAGCGATTTAGGGTGGTTTCAGCGATTTTGGGTGGGGGAAAGAGGAGGAAAGGGAGGGGGGTAGGGTCATCGGCGCTTGGGGTGGAATGGGAGCCAGACGCCGGCAGGGGTATGGAGGGGGGGAGTGGCTGGCAGTGGGTTGGGAAGGAGTGTTGCGGTGGTTTGAGTTATATTTTTGTTTTTTTTTTATTTTGTTAATTTTTTAATTTAAAAAGATAATAAAATAAAATAAAATAAAAAAATGACCGGTTGTTCAAGTCACAAGTCATCTTGGTTTAATATGGGAGAAAAAATACAAACTTGTGTCTAATATGGGCAGATTTAAAGGTTAGTCCAATATGGGAGAACCGCCTAAAGGTTTGTCTATTTATGTTAAATTTTCCTAATAAAATTGCTAAATTTAATCTTTATTGTATTTTGGTTTTGTTTGATGAAATGTAAAACCTTATTAATTGTGTTTTACGAGTAAGGTTTGAGACTAGTCAAAGTTCAAACAAAATTGTCTATTTAGACAAAAAGATAGTCCAGTTTCACAGATGTTCAAATGATCAACCATACAACTTGTAAAAAAAAATGATCAACCACACAACTAATTGGTGAAATACTGAAATAAAATTCAAAAAAAAATGTTTAATAAGCAATATCACACATATTCATTACATTGCTCGGTCTAGCAATTGACAATATAGAAGATAACTAGGTTTTTTTTTTTTTGACAAGCAATAAAACAGGGGAAAAAAAATTACATGCCGCGCCTCTTCTTGCAGCAACAACAAGTTTTTGGGCTTTATATACTCTATTTCTACTCACTTCCCTAATTTCAAAACTCTTGAAAACTTGAGAATGTTGCTTAGTCTCCTTCACGATTTGCTTAATCTCCCTCCTTGCTTTGTGCTCTGAAGGCCTGGGTTAGCTCCAAGTAATCCGTGAGAATAACAACATCCTCTCCTTCTAAATTCACTATTTGTATTGCCATTAGATCAGCTTGACATGCAGAGGATGCGAAAACAGGGTTTTTTCCCCTGTCAATTACAACTCTATTTTGTCTCTTATTATCCACCCAAGTAGTTAGTATGCTAGTATAGTAGTATCACACTTTATAACTCGAGGTTGTACGCGGATTAACTTATTTAGAGGTTGTGTTATTTGTAGATTATAGACATGCAATATTTTTTTTATTGAAGGAATTATAGACATACAATATATATATATATATATATATATATATATATATATATATATATATATATATATATATATATATATATATATATATATATGTCGTAAGTTAATAATTAAATGAGAACTTTTAAAGTGTGATTTAAGAACATAACTAAAAACTTCAAAAATTTTGTACATTTAGCAGCTAAGTGGCATTTAACCAATTAAATTTATACAATAGATTTTAAGAGAAGCAAAGTCACTAAGACTTTAATTAGATGGTTTTGACTGCCTAATAGCCATATTTACGAGCTACAAGGTCCGTTGGAAATTAAGCATGTGAAGCACCTTGATATCTAACCTTGTCGAATCTAAAAATAATATCCCACTACTACATAACGAAGCAAATGCAACGCCCAATGTTAGGCAATGATCTAGATTTTCATACCATTTGCGATAATTTCGAGATTTAACATGTGGTCATACACATGTTTTTCACTTGCTTGGAACCATGTATACCCATTAGTTAGTCCTACGATGGCCTAAACTTAATGAAAAGAGGTGAGTTTATTATACACTTAATTGTCAAGAGATATAGTAATTAGTAAATAGTTTCAACCACCTAGGTGACGTCGCAAGGTCCATGGGTATAACCTTAATCTCTCTCTTTTTTTTTTATTTTTTTTTATAAAGATTGATAAAGTTAAGTTTCTTTAAAATATAAGGGTATATACACGCTTTTAGATCACTTTCAATATATATATATATTTTTTTCCGAATCTTGAGTGGATGCAGAAGGCCTTTCCCATTGTGATAAAATATTGGTTGGAATTATTACAGGCATACCAACATGTCATTGAAGTTTTAGAGAACGAGTTTGTTCAATATGACATTTTCGAAAATATCGAAGTTCCTTTAATATTTCAAAACTCTTCCATTGGCTTATCAAACATTGTTCAATTTGGTTGTTTGTGTAGGTGTAAGTTGTAACACCTTTGTTCATATTGGTTGTTTATAGCGAAAGAAAGCAGAGGTGATAAAAAAATTGTGTCATGTTAGATATTAGCATAAATTCTTGTGCCAAAACCTACAATATTTACAGGCTAGGTGGGTTGACAAGAATTTCCATTGATGTACTACAAAATTTCCATTTTTGTGTGATTGACAAGAATGACAACGAATCAGATTCAAGTAAGATGAGGCTTAAACTAAATATGAATTCGCTTGATTAGAGGTCTGAATCCAATCCGACTCATATATTGAGCATATAAACCCGATTCGTTTATTCGAACGAAGGATCCCATTTATGAGATATTCTAATAAATGCTCGTATATTTTTTTTTTTAATAAATTTCATTTTTTCACATCATATTGGATGGATTCGGACCCGAATTCATATTTTGTGGAAGGTTCAAATCCGATTTACATCGTATTCGGATTCAGATCTATTTAGTCGGATTCAGATTATGTAAGTGATTGGCCTAGACAGTATAAAAAACAGTGGGCCGTTAATTAAGGCCATGACAAAACAAGGAATAAAGCCCAAAGAAGGAACTCGTGTAAACCCTAGAAGTCCAAGATTGGTAAATAAAGAAGCAGAAGTATAAAACCCTAACTCAACCCTATTCTTATTTTCTCGTCATTTCGGCTGTTGCTTCTTCAGGATTTCATTTCCCCTCTCTTCCGCCGTCGACATTCATCGCAATGGTACTCCTCTCACTCTCTCTCTTTTCAATCATCGATAAAATTCCTAGTTTTTCTTCAATTTATTGAGTATGAATCTGATTTTATCGACTTGTTTCTGGTTTAATTTGCTTGATTATTTGTTGCTCGAAATGTGAAGTGATTGTTAGTAATTTCTAGTCTAGTGTGAGTTTTCTGTATTTTAATCGATCAAAATCAGCATTAATTTTTGTGCTTTTCGTATTTTTCATCTGATGATAAGTTGATTTTTGCATTTTAATGCCGATTGTTAGCTTAATTTGTTGGCCTTTGAGGTTTTTGATTTCAATTGTTATCAGAACGAATTTGTAAGGTGTTTTTGCTGCGTTGATTGTTGTGAATGAAGAGAGAGAGAGAACTTACGTTTTGAATATCCGATTTTGCTTTGTGTTGATATTGATATCATGATTAATTCGGATATTTTGAATGTTTGTGGTATGGTATGGTATAATTATTAATTTTTAGTCTAGGTCAAATTTCTTTGCATTTTTGCTCGTGTTTGTAATGCTGTCGTGTTTGTGAATTGAATTTGCTTATTTTTGTGAATTTTTGTTATAGCTATTGTTTGAGTTTATGATTGCCTATTAAATTCTACTGTTTATTCGCCTTACAGGCCCCAAAAAAAGGTGCCGTAAAGACTCTTGGAAAGAAGAAGCCTGTAAGTTTGATCTTACTCGGATGATACTTGTTTTATGTTCATATATCGCTATCAATTTATTTTGTTTATTATTTATTTGCATAGAGGTCTGAATTTGATCCCTTTTTTACCTTGCTGATACAAGTATTGACATAAATTTGTAGTTTTGTTTTGGATTTTGAATCCTCGATACGACGTTGTTGGTTTCGTGAAATGTAGTATAGCTATGTTGGCTTAATGCTCATTTATCTGGAGGAAATATTGTTGGACATAGATTAAGACCATAGAGCTATTGAGATGAGTGTGCAATCTTTGTGATAGTCTAGTTATCTAATATGAATATGTAATACAGGAGAAGACTACAAACCCTTTGTTTGAGAAGCGACCCAAGCAATTCGGAATCGGTGGTGCTCTTCCACCAAAGAAGGATCTCACCAGGTTTATCAAATGGCCTAAGGTTGTTCAACTTCAGAGGAAGCGAAGGATCTTGAAGCAACGTTTGAAGGTTCCCCCAGCTATCAACCAATTCACCAAGGCTCTTGACAAGAACCTTGGTAATCTTCTTTTTTTTTATAATTATCATGCAAGCTATAGTTCTTTACCAAGCATTGTTATAGTGCTACAACATAAAATCTGATGGATTATTTGATGATTATATGTATTAAGTTTGAAGGGTTTTCATAGTAAAACTGGTGCTTGACTGATAAGTTTCCCTCTTGCAGCATCAAACCTTTTCAAGTTGCTCCTCAAGTACAGACCTGAGGACAGAGCCGCTAAGAAGGAAAGACTTTTGAAAGCTGCACAGGCAGAAGCTGAGGGAAAGAAGCCCGAGAGCAAGAAGCCTGTTGTTGTGAAGTATGGTCTTAACCACATCACATACCTTATTGAGCAGGTAATCTGTCTAGATAAATGATATCGTTGTAATTGTTTCTGTAGTTGTTTCACTGATCAATGAAGAAAAGTGATGTAGTTTTTCACTGACTTGTATTTCAAACTTCAAAATGATGCTGCAGGGTAAGGCTCAGCTTGTTGTCATTGCCCATGATGTCGACCCTATTGAGCTTGTTGTATGGCTTCCTGCCTTGTGCCGTAAGATGGAGGTTCCATACTGCATTGTCAAGGGAAAGGCTCGTCTCGGAACGGTAATTTATCTGTTACGCTAGCTTACTTTGCTTTTTTTGAATTTGATTAACTTGGCACTAATCCTTCTCCTGAACTTGCATCTTGTGCAGGTTGTCCACAAGAAGACCGCAGCTGCTCTTTGTCTGACTTCTGTGAAGAATGAGGACAAGATGGAGTTCAGCAGGATTGTTGAGGCTGTCAAGGTGATAATTTTGTTCTTGTTCTCGATCTAATTTGATCACGCCATTAAGCCATACTGAATCATCCACATCATCAGCAACTGCTGAATGTGTTGAATGGATTGAGCTTGATTGCATCTTAATTCTTGTATATCATTTCTTTAATTTGATGAAAAGAGCCTCACAATGTGTATTCTCTTGCCCTTGACAGGCCAATTTCAATGACAAGTACGAGGAGCACAGGAAGAAGTGGGGAGGCGGTATCATGGGTTCCAAATCTCAGGCCAAGATGAAGGCAAGGGAGAGAGTCCTTGCCAAGGAAGCTGCCCAGAGGTTGAATTAGATTCAAGAAGTATTTGTGTTGCAGAGGTCTCTTCCCTAGCGTTTTTTCTATTTTATATTTGGTTACATTTACGGCACTTCAGAAATTCAACTTTAGTCTTTTCGGTTAAAGTACTTGTACTGAGTTTTGGTAGTAGTGGATTTTGAAATTGTCACCTTCAAATATGAACCATTTGTATGGAGTGTGCAATCTTTATTATTTTACCTTCTGAAGTAGATATGGACTTAATGTGACCCTAAATAGTGTAGTGCCCGTGCTTTGCAACAATTTTTTTGGAAGACCACTAAAATAGTTTGGTATCGAGATTAAAACAATGCTTTAAGGTTGTGTCGTGGGCTGTTATGCAAATAGTATCCTTGACGACCTTAAGAGCTACGCTAAGGTTATCAATGGACAATACGTGCTCAGGCAACAGGCAAAAGAATCACTTATCATCGTGCTGGTCTTTTTTGCAATCTTGTTATGATTCGGCCTTTGAATAATTTTGTATGCTCGAGAATTTTGAAATTTTGTTGTCTAAGTAAACACATACAGGTATACTTCCTCTGTAGTTCCTCCTATGATCAAGCAAACAACAAAGCTGTATTACGTATTTTCCCTACACCAAGATAAAACAATATCAAACACTAGAAGTGACCTATCTAGCTAAAATTGTATCATAAACAGACAATCTCATTGTGGCAAAGTTTTAGCACTGTATGTCGTGACATTGTAGAAGATAAAGATCAAGTTGTATTGCACTGGTAAACAAAAAATGTATACATCTTATATAACTAAGGTTCTTATTGTTAATTATAGACACAATGTTTTTTCTTATTGTAATGGTAGGTTTGTAGTTGGATGAGAACTTATAAAAGTGTGATTTAAGAAAGTTTACAAAACAAAATTAAATTGAAAACACCGTCATCCTTGTACATAGAGCTGTGAATTCGGGTAAACGGGTCGGGTAAGAGTGGGTCGGGTCAACTCAGGTCGGGTCAATTCAGATTAATTTCATAACCTATGTGGGCCGGGTTTGGGTTGGATCATGCTTGAGTAGGGTCACGTCGGGTAATACTTCTTATGAGGTTTGGGTCGGGTTTAGGTCTGGTTACATTCGGTTCGGGTGAACAATAGGCCGGGTTTAATTCGGATTTCACAGGTTAAAACGGGTTAGGGTAATTCTCGAGTTCGAGTCGGGTTCGGTTCAAGTCAATAATTTGCGGGTTAGAATAAGGTCGGGTCATTCTTGGGTTTGAGTCGGGTTCAGTTCAAGTCAATAATTTGCAGATTATAATCAGGTCGGGTCATTGGTCATTCTCGGGATCAAGTCGGGTTCGGTTCAAGTCAATAATTTGCGGGTTATAATCAGGTTGAGTCATTTCCAAGTCGGGTCATTCTCGGATTCAAGTCGGGTTATGTTCAAGTCAATAATTTGCAAGTTACAATCAGGTCTGGTCATTTCCAAGTCAGCTCATCTTCGGGTTCAACTAATTATAAATAGATAATTATCATTTTTATCAAGTTAATTATTTCCTTTGACTTTGATATATATGGCAATATACTAGGGAACTATAGTCTATAATTCAGGAAGATAATTATCTCCTTTGACCATACAACAAATATATACTATATTTAACTCTTAAATTTGATGATGATGCTCCTTTCTTTTGCTGGTTTGGACTGACTTGGTCTCCCAAGACAAAATGTTTTGATCAACAATAATAAGGTGATCTAAATTGCATTTAAGGTGATTTGAAATCGAGTTAGGAACAATTTGGGTTGAATTTAGGTCGGGTCAATACACAAGTCGTGTTAATTTTGAGTCGGGTTAGTAACAGATCGGGTTGAATTTTTGGGTTGGGTAAGTGATAGGTATGATAACATTTGGGTCGGGTCAATAACAAGTCGGGTTGAATTTGGCTCAGGTCAATAACAAGTCGAGTTGATTTCAGGTCAGGTTTGTAACAAGTTGAGTTAAATTCGGGTCGGGTTAAGAACAAGTCGGTTCAATTTAGGTTAGGTTAGTAAAAAGTCGGGTTAAATTCGGGTTTTGACAGGTTAAAACATATTTGGACCAATTTCGGTTCAAGTCAGGTTCAGTGCAGGTTAATTAAATTGGCCGTTGTAAACCAGTAAATCGGTACAAGTTGTAACTGGTAAATTAACCGTTAAAAAGAAAATTAAATGGTTCCACACACCCAATTGGACTCCCGGAGGATATTAGGAACCATGGTAAACATTTCGCCAATTTTTATTTCCGGGCAAAAAAAAGTCAAAAATTTTCAAAATTGAAGGCTTTTTGAGAAATTGTGGAGGTTTCACGGCCCGGTGTCGAAAAGTCTTGAAATTCAATGAGATACATCTTGGGTGGGGATGGTCTACAAGGTTCATAACTACTCCTCTTTACCACGACGGCGCTGTCCATAGATCAAAGAGCCAATCCGAATTGATCTTGTAAGAAATTTGCGACAGACCGAATACGTTTATGTTTCTTCGAATAGGAATCCATTTTCTGAAAGATCCTGGCTTTCGTGCTTTGGTGGGTCTCCGAGATCCTTTCGATGACCTTAATGCCTTTTGAGACCATATATAATCATTATTTGTTGTCATAAATGTTTGTGGTAGGCTTGAATTAATGAAATCGGTGCAAGTTGTAAATCGATAAATTGGTCGTTTAAAGACAAATTGGATGGTTCCACCCACCCAATAGGACTCCCGAAGGATATTAGGGACCATGGTAAACATTTCGGCAATTTTTATTTCCGAGCAAAAAAAAAACAAAAAATTTCAAAATTAAAGGCTAATATCCACGCTTTTTGAGAAATTTTGGAGGTTTCGGGGCCCGGTGTAAAAAAGTATTAATATTTTAGGGGATACATCTCGTGGTCATATAATGTCGTTTGGAACCATATATGATCATTATATGTTATCAAAAATGTTCGTAGTAGGCTTGATTTAATGGAATCCGTTCAAGTTGTAAACCGGTAATTAAATTGGCCTTTAAAGTCAAATTGGATGGTTTCACCAACCCAATTGGACTCCCGGAGGGTATTAGAAATCATGGTAAACGTTTCGGCAAATTTTATTTCCGGGCGAAAAAAAAAGAAAAAAAATTCCAAAATTGAAGACTAATATCCACGCTTTTTGAAAAAATTTTGAGGTTTCGGGGCCCGGTGTCGAAAAGTCTTGAAAATTTAGGGGATACATCTTGGAGTCATATAATGATATTTGTAATCATATATTATAATTATTTGTCTTCATAAATGTTCGTGGTAGGCAAGTTAATGAAATCAGTGCAAGTTGTAAAGCCGGTAAATTGGTCGTTTAAAGGCAAATTGGATGGTTCCACTCATCCAATGGGACTCCCGGACGGTATTAGGGAGCATAGTAAATATTTCGGCAATTTTTATTTCCTGTCGAAAAAAAAAATCAAAAATTTCGAAATTCAAGGCTAATATCCACGCTTTTTGAGAAATTTTGGAGGATTCGGGACCCGGTGTCGAAAATTCTTGAAATTCTAGGAAATACATTTTGGGGTCATTTAACGTGGTCTAGAACCATATATGATCATTATATGTTTTTATAAATGTTCATGGTAAGCTTGAGTTAATGAAATCGGTGCAAAGTTGTAAACCGGTAAATAGGTCGTTTAAAGACAAATTGGATGGTTCGAACCATAAAATTGGACTCCTGGAGGATATTAGGAACCATGGTAAACATTTCGCCAGTTTTTATTTCCGGGCAAGAAAAAATTATAAAATTTAAAAATTGAAGACTAGTATCCACGCGCTTTTTGAGAAATTGTGGAGGTTTCACGGCCTGGCGTCGAAAAGTCTTGAAATTCAATGGGATACATCTTGGGGTCATATAATGCCTTTTGGGACCATATATAATCATTATTTGTTGTCATTAATGTTCGTGGTAGGCTTGAATTAATGAAATCGGTGCAAGTTGTAAATCGATAAATTGGTCGTTTAAAGACAAATTGGATGGTTTCACCCACCCAATTGGACTCCCGAAGAATATTAGGGACCATGGTAAACATTTCGGCAATTTTTATTTTCGAGCAAAAAAAAAAAAAAATTTCAAAATTCAAGGCTAATATCCACGCTTTTTGAGAAATTTTGGAGGTTTCGGGGCCCGGTGTAAAAAAGTATTAATATTTTAGGGGATACATCTCGTGGCCATATAATGCCGTTTGGAACCATATATGATCATTATATGTTATCATAAATGTTCGTAGTATGCTTGATTTAATGAAATCCGTGCAAGTTGTAAACAGGTAATTAAATTGGCCGTTTAAAGGCAAATTAGATGGTTTCACTAACCCAATTGGATTCCCGGAGGGTATTAGAGACCATGAAATCAGTGCAAGTTGTAAATCGGTAAATTGGCTATTTAAAGGCAAATTGGATGGTTCCACCCACCTAATTGGACTCCTGGAGGGTATTTGGCACCATGGTAAATATTTCGACAATTTTTATTTTCCAGCGAAAAAATCGAAAAATTCCAAAATTGAACACTAAGATCCATGCTTTTTGAGAAATTTTGGAGATTTCGAGGCCCGGTGTCGAAAAGCCTTGAAATTTTAGGGGACACATCTTGGGGTCATGTAATGTCGTTTATAACCATATATATATGATCGTTTAGAACCATATATATGATCATTATATGTTATCTAAGGGTCATATAATACTGTTTTAAACCATAAATGATCATTATATGTTGTAATAATTTCGTGGTAGGCTTGGAAGTTAATGAAACCGGTGCAAGTTGTAAACCGGTAAATTATCGTTTAGGCAAATTGGATGGTTTTACCCACCCAATTGGACTCTCGGAGGGTATTAGGGACCATAGTAAACATTTCGGTAATTTTTATTTCCGTGTGAAAAATTGCAAAATTGAAGGCTAATATCCACGTTTTATGAGAAATTTTAGAGGCTTCGGGCCAGGTGTCGAAAAGGCTTCATATTTAAGGAGATACATCTCGGGGTCATATAATGCCGTTTGGAACCGTATATGATCATTATATGTTGTCATAAATGTTCGTGGTAGGCTTGAGTTAATGAAATCGGTGCAAGTTGTAAACCGGTAAGTTGGTCGTTTAAAGGGAAATTGGATGGTTCCACCCACCCAATTGGACTCCCAAAGGGTATTAGGGACCATGGTAAGCATTTCGACAATTTTTATTTTCAGGCGAAAAAAATTTAAAAAAATTAAAGGTTAATATCCATGTTTTTGGAGAAATTTTGAAGATTTCGGGACTGGTGTCGAAAAGAAATGAGATTTTAGGGGATACATTTCGTGGTCATATAATGTCGTTTGGAACCATAAATGATCATTATATGTTGTTGTAAATGTTCGTGGTAGACTTGAGTTAATAAAATCGACGCAAGTTGTAAACTGCTAAATTGGTCGTTTAAAGGCAAATTGGATGGTTCCACCCACCCAATTGGAATTCCGGAGAGCATTAGAACCATGGTAAACATTTCGACAATTTTTATTTATGGGCGAAAAAAATTCAAAAATTGAAGGTTATATCCACGTTTTTTGAGAATTTTTGGAGTCTTTGGGGCCCGGTGTCGAAAAACCTTGAGATTTTAGGGAATACATCTTGGGGTCATATATTGTCGTTTGGAAACATATATCATCATTATTTGTTGTAATAAATGTTCGTGGTAGGCTAAAATTAATGAAATCGGTGTAAGTTGTAAACTGGTCAATTGGTTGTTTAAAGGCAAATTGGATGGTTCCACCCACCCAATTGGACCCCCGGAGGATATTTGGGACCATGGAAAACATTTTGGCAATTTTTATATTCGGGCGAAAAAAAGTAAAAAAATTCCAAAAATAAAGGCTAATATCCACGTTTTTTGAGAAATTTCGAATGTTTCAGGACCTGGTGTCGAAAAACATTGAGAATTTAGGGGATACGTCTCGGGGTCATATAATGTCGTTTGGATCTATATATGATAATTATATGTTGTCATAAATGTTCGTGGTAAGCTTGAGTTAATGCAATCGGTGCAAGTTGTAAACCGGTAAATTGGTCATTTAAAGGCAAATTGGATGGTTCCACCTAGCCAAATGGACTCTTGGAGGGTATTAGTGGCCATGGTAAACATTTCAGCAATTTTTATTTCCAGGTGAAAAAAAGTCAAAAAATTTCAATATTGAAGGCTAATATCCATGCTTTTTGAGAAATTTTTTAGGTTTCGGGGCCAGTGACGAAAAGACTTGAGATTTAAGGTGATACATCTCGGGGTCATATAATGCCATTTGGAACCATACATGATCATTATATGTTGTCATAAATATTCGTGGTAGGCTTGAATTAATGAAATCAGTGCAAGTTGTAAATCGGTAAGTTGGCCATAAATGTTTGTGGTAGGCTTGAACCATATAAGATCATTATTATATTTTGTCATATAATTTCGTTTAGGTAGGGTTAATAAAAGGTCGGGTTACTTTCGGGTCGGGTGAACAATAGGTCGAGTTTAATTCGGGTTTTCACAGGTTCAAACGGGTTAGAATAATTCTCGGGTTCGAGTCGGGTTCAATTCAAGTCAATAATTTGCGGGTTAGAATAAGGTTGGGACATTCTCGGGTTGAGTTGGGTCCGGTTCAAGTCAATAATTTGCGGGTTATAATCAGACTGTGTCATTTTCAAGTCGGGTCATTCTCGGGTTCAAGTCGGGTTCGGTTCAAGTCAATAATTTGCGGGTTATATTCAGGTTGGGTCATTTCCAAGTCGAGTCATTCTCGGAGTAAAGTCGTGTTATGTTCAAGTCAATAATTTGCAGGTTACAATCAGGCAGGGTCATTTCCAAGTCAGGTCATATTCGGGTTCAACTAACTATAAATAAATAATTATCATTTTTATCAAGCTAATTATTTCCTTTGACTATAATATATATGGCGATATACTAGGGAACTATAGTTTATAATTTAGGAAGATAATTATCTCCTTTCACCATACAACAAATATATACTATATTTAACTCTTAAATTTGAGGATGATACTCCTTTCTTTTGCTGGACCGACTTGGTCTCCCTAGACAAAATGCTTTGATCAACAATAATAAGGAGGTCTAAATTGCATTTAAGGTGATTTGAAATCGGGTCAAGAACAATTTGGGTTGAATTTAGGTCGGGTCAATAACAAGTCGTGTTGATTTCGAGTCGGGTTAGTAACAGATTGGGTTGAATTTTGAGGTTGGGTTCTTAATAGCTCTGGTAAAATTAAGGTCGGGTCAATAACAAGTCGGGTTGCATTTGGGTCAGGTCAATAACAAGTCGAGGTGATTTCGGGTCGGGTTTGTAACAGGTTAGGTTAAATTCAGGTCAGGTTAGGAAGGGTCGGGTTGAATTCAGGTCAGGTTAGTAACAAGTCGTGTTAAATTTGGGTTTTGACGGGCTAAAACGGGTTTGAGTCAATTTTGGTTCAAGTCGGGTTCGGTTCAGGTCAATAATTTACGGGCAACATTCGAGTCGGGTCATTTCCAGGTCAGTTCATTTTCAATTTGGGTCTCACATACTCGTGTCAACTCGGGTCTAGGGTTGGTTTCAGGTCGGGTTAGGTCGAGTTTGGGTCACCATTTTTTCGGGTTTAGATGGGTCGGTTAATAATCGGGTTTGAGTCGTATATCAGGTCGGGTCAATTTTTGACAGCTCTACTTGTACATTTACCCATCAGTTGTGACATAACCAATAATCTTTTTAATTATTTAAATAAATTTGAATTTATATTTACTTGAATGAGCAAAGTCATGGACCAAGACCTGAATTAGATGGTTTTGATCATATAAAAGGCATTGTAGGAAAGTGCGTTGATGTCTGACATGTGTGAAGATGTTTTATGGAGATTTAATTCAAGGATATAACACAATTTTAGACCATTTAAAAGTCGACATGGAAAATATTAGTGATGGTGAGATGTACCAGGATGTTATGTTTCTTGGAACCATATATGTTCACTAATAAGTTTTAGGACAATATTGAGTCGTAACCGGGGGCGGGGGGGAAGTGTTATGTAACAACCTAATTGATGAATAATAGGGAAAGTAGGCGGTTTCCTAGGATCTCTTACAATTATTGAAAATTGCCTCGACTTTCATTATTTTCTAATCCAAAAAAGTTGAAAATTCTCTTAAATTGAAGGGTATAACACACGATTTAAGTTTAATTTCAAGACCGTTATTTTTTTTTAAATAAAGAATAGATTTAGTGATGGAAATACTTTGTTCGCTAATTATATATTGCATTGTTTAGTTATTTGTATTGGGGGGGGGGGAGCTAAGAACTGAACTGATTGGAGCTGAAGTGTTGAATTGAACTAAACAGAGCTGAAATGAATTGTTTATGAGAGAATGAAATTATGAATTGAACTGAAATGAAGCTGAAGAGAACAGGGCCTTATTGTAAAGCCGTTGTTTTATGTTGGTTGTTTACAATGAAACCTATGTAATACGCTAAGGCGTACATCCAAAATAGGTTTCTATAAAAGTTTGTGTTTCAAACATTATTCCATTTATTTTTCCCACCATTTCCTTATATTTCCTGTAGTATTCACATTGTATAAATAAAATTCGTAATAAAAAAATATTAGTCTATTTTTATTTAAGTGAATTAAATTACCTAAAATTATATCTAGTTAAAGTGTAACACTGATTAAAACACAGAGGGAGTACTATAAGTTTACAAACAACATTAGGGTGCACCAATCACCATCACTCATTGTGCCTCCATCTCAGACGATGTCAAAATCTCACCCGACTCAATCTGATCCAAAACCGACCCGAAAAATAACCGATTTGAATTTCGGCTCGCGTAGGCACAATAATTTAATACTACTCAACTTTAAAAATTGACCCGACCCGACCTTATCAGAACCGATCCGAACATCCAAATTGACACATTTACACAAAACTTCCCGTCTTTTATAGTTGGGCTGTCAATACAAGAAACGTGGTGCATTATACAATGGGCCATTAAATAAGCCCAAATGATAAAATAAATAATATAGGCCCAAAGAAAGAAGTGGTGTAAACCCTAGAAGTCCAACACCCGTAAATAAAGAAGCAGAAGTATAAAACCCTAACTTAACCCTATTCTTATTTTCTCGTCACTTCGGCAGTTGCTTCTTCAGGATTTCATTTTCTCTCTCTTCTGCCGTCTACATTCGTCGCAATGGTACTCCTCTCAATCTCTCTCCTTTCCATCATCGATGATAATCTAGTTTAGATTAATTTATTGTGTATGAATCTGATTTAATTGACCTATGTTTGGATTAATTTGTTTGATTTTTTGTTGCTTGAAATGTTAGTTAGTAATTTGAGTTTATTGTGAAATTTCATTTGAAAAACTTCAAATCAGTACTTTTTTTTGCGCTTTTTGATTTTTTGATCTGATGAGAAGTCGATTATTCAATTTTAATGCTGATTATTAGCTTAGTTTGTTGGCTTTTGAGGTTAAATCAATTGTTATCTAGGGTTTATGAAACAACTGTTTGTAATCTGTAAGTTTTGCTGGCTTTTGAGGTTCATATTAATTGTTATCTAGGGTTTATGAAACATCTGTTTGTAATCTGTAATCTTTGATAGTAATTTTAGTTCATTATATTGGAATTCTTGCCGGCACATTCAGATTTATCATAATTTGGGCATTGAAAGATGACTTTAGCGTATAAAATAATATTGTGAATTTGCTTCATTTACTGGTATAAACTATTAGTGAGTTGAATGCTTGGAACTTTGTATAGTGTCAAAATTTGAGGTTGTGAAAGTTGCATTTTTTGGTATGTTTGTTTTAGTTTTGGTTTTTATTGGTGTAGAATGTGTGGTGATTATGTTCAGCTTTTGCTTAGCAAATTTTTTACTTGTGCTTGTTTATGTAAACAGGCCAAGAGAACCAAGAAGGTTGGTATTGTCGGGAAATACGGTGAGTATTTTTAGTTCTGATTGAATGTAATCTCATTGTATTTTAATTATGTTACATCGCATGAAGTAATTCTTAGACTATGAATTGTGACCATAATATGATTGATTTAGGTTGTTTAATGCTGATTATGTTCATAGAATCATTCTTGATGACTGCATATGATAATCTTTGTTTAGAACAGCTTTGTATTTGATTAGAGATGGGTAATTTGAAGTTTAATACTGTGGTATAAGTCATCGGGATTCTATTTTGTTCTGCTGTTATGTTGGGTAAGTAGATTGATAGTGTATGTATGGGTGTATCTCAATTGATGCGCATTGTTCATCGTTCAGGTACCCGTTATGGTGCTAGTCTGCGTAAGCAGATTAAGAAGATGGAAGTAAGTCAGCACAGCAAGTACTTCTGCGAGTTCTGCGGAAAGGTAGAACTACATTTTAATTCTTAATGCTTTCTTCTCTTCTAAATCAATGCCTATGGTTGTGAATTGTCTTAGATGACTTATCTCATAATAAAAATTTGCAGTACGCCGTGAAGAGGAAGGCTGTTGGCATCTGGGGATGCAAGGACTGTGGCAAGGTCAAGGCTGGTGGTGCTTACACTTTGAAGTAAGGATCTGTTTCTAATTCTCTTATATACGGATTTGGTTTTCCATTTCTTTATTTCTTTACTGATTTTTTTCCCTTACTTGAACAGCACCGCCAGTGCAGTGACCGTGAGAAGTACAATCAGGAGGTTGAGGGAGCAGACTGAGAGTTAAATTATTTCTAGTGCCTATATTTGGAAGACTTAGAAATTTTGTATTCGACTGATCATAAGTTTATCTTGGATCACTGTTTTTGAATGTTTTGACAAGTTTGCGATTAGTGCTAAACCATTTCTTGAATTTCTTGTTTATTATTTGTGCCTGTTTTACATTGTGTTGGTTTTACGTGCAAGCTAGACGTTATATCATTACAATATCTTCTTTGTGGCTTTTAATATTAATGATATCATCTGTATTCTAATGCACATAATCTTTTAATTTTAGCTTTTGGTGGCAATAGTGGGCTTCCAAACCTTGGATGATACTTATCTATTATCTTGAGAAGAATTCTGCAGTGTGTCACTATTATTTGAGTTAGCATATTGGTTTTAGTAGTCGAGGCGTATTATCAAACCATTGGCAATTGGTTATTTGTAAGCTAATTAAATTGCTGTTAAAGATTACGTTTGAGATGTGTATTGATGAACATATTGCTTACATTTAAAGCAAAAATAATTAGGGGTTAATTAGTTAAACTTAACTGCAAAAAAAGTCGTCCGGTTGTGGATTTCTAATTGATGTTTCATACACTAGAATACATTTTCAAGTACATTTTCAATTGTACGTATGCTTTTTATTTTGCTGGTATAGCAGATAGTATATGAGAAAAAATAAGGCTAATTAGGCGTTCATGCTTGATTTGTTAAGCTGGGATATACTAATACTGAGTAAGATGATTTTAGGAGGATATACAAAGTGATAGCTCGCTCAAGACGGTCTTAAGGTGATGCACTTTGATAGAGATGAGAGGTCGCTCATGAGGCTAGCCAATTATAGATGTACTTTGTTTAAAGGTCAAGAGATTAATGAGCTCATAATAGGTGAAGCTTAGGGAGAAAATCTGCCTACACTAGAATGCATAAAGAGAAAAATAAGCACAGTAAACCCTTGTTCTTAAGGCTGAATTACGAACAAAATCTCCTAGTTGCAAAAAACTATGAATTATTCACTTAATGATCTGAAATATTGACCAAGAACAAAACAAGAGGCAAGGTTGTTACATGAACTTTCTCTAGATTTTTCATTTCAAAGGGAAATTCACATTTGATACAACACTGGCCGGATTAAGGTTTGACCTAAGCACCAGCTCCTATTACACCTGACTACGCATATTTTTCTTTTATACAAATTGAAGCCAGAAAGGGCAAAACTTAACACCCATATCTTCCTCTAATAAACTGAAGAAAGAGGAAGCTAATGGGAAATAACATCAGAGGAATAAGACGACTTTTGTTTCAACTAGAAATGTATTTCTATTTTAAGCAATACTCCTTAAAACCCTCTCAAAGTTAAAAACAACGATGCTAAAGCCGATCACAAAAGTGGAGGATATCGATAGGATAATCACTCACTTACTCAGCTGCTATATCTTCATAATAGATGAGTTGAAAATTGATGATATTTGGCAAATCAATGGTCACACAATTGGAGCAGGGGCTCGGTGGTCATGCTTGGTATCATGATGCATTTGCTTCTGAACAGCTTTAACTGCTGCAACTCTGGCAGCATTGGCTGCCCGGTTAGCAGCAGCAACGGACCTATTTACTCTCTCATCAACCTTGGCAACATCATATGCTTTCTCTGCTGCTCGTCTTGCTTCCTGCACACACAAAAGAGATGTTACCTTGACTGCAAAGGGTTATGGAAAAGAACCAACAAGCAAAACCAAACACTTAAACCTATTGCTCACATAGGTATAAAGATACATGCACATAAAAAGTTGGATCTGTATCTCAACAAGCAGTCCAAAAACAAAGTGATGACAAGGACTTCATTCATACTCTGTATATTATTAGCTTGTGACATGAAATGTTCTCAGTTTTTCAGGCAAATCCTCTTCGCAACTTATCAAAATCAGTGAATTAGAGCAATGAGAACTCAATTTGGTAGAGCATAAATTTTATAGCCTGTAAGCAACAATCCCCACCCGCTCAAATTTTTCAAAAGGAGAGTATACAAATGCTATTTAAATTTCATTTTGGGGCCAAGATCAAGCCATGAAAACACACACACACACATACAGCCAATGCTATTACAATGTGATATATAGCCATGAATAAACAAACTACTAGTATTAAACAAGGACAATGTGAGCAAGATCAAAAAGTTGTTCAGACATCCATAAACATTTACTGCACCAGAACATCACTCCTCCAGTATATGGAACAAAAGCATTCACCTCAAGTCAAACAAATATAAACATGTAATCACAAACAAAAATAAAAAGGAAACTAACAAGTTCCTTATATAAAGACATGTAGCTTACCTGAACGGCATTTAGTACTTTGGAGTGGTTGACAGCAACTGGAGATACGGGATAGGTTGCGTTTTGTGTGCTTGGGACATCAAGTATTCCATTATGCCAGTGGCCAGCTTGCGTTTCTCCATTCCTAAACGTGTACATTCCAAGACCTTGCCTTCTACCTTCATGCCAGGCTCCTTCATACCGATGACCATTTGCAAATTTATATACTCCAAATCCATGCATTTTGTCAGCAAAGTATTCTCCAGCATACGTGTCCCCATTCCTAAAAATAACCAGAGAATAATGGTCATATCAAAGTAGAATAAAAAAAGAGAGATGCGTATTTATCACAACAATAGTCAGTTAGTCACAATAAGACCACAATTACACATCCAGACATTAAAAAAAAAAAAAAAGGTTAAAAAGGGGAAATTTGAGTTATAAAAGAATAGATTGTGTAATGTGAAATCACTCACTTTAAGGCTATTGGCCAGATTTCCATACAATTCGATAAATGCAACTACCAAGAGGAAATTTGAGTTATAAAAGAATAGATTGTGTAATGTGTATCACTTGCAGATTCATCGTAGTCATTCTGGTCCGCTATATAGGGGTGAGGTGAGTAGGGCTGATAGGTTGCTGTAAAAAATAGAGAAGATATCTTGAGGAATCTATAGCGTTTAACTACACTCTTTGCCCCAGTATCACCACAAAATTACCAGACAAGCACGATTAACAGGTTGCAGGATTATTGATCTGGAGAAATGGATACATTCAACGATGAACTCTCCTCTGCCTCCAAGCCCAAATGAAACATAAAGATAGCCAATTGCAATGCAACATCATACTACACTACTCTATAGATAATCATGCATCAATATAACAGTCTATAAGAGATTCAGAGACAAAGAAAGAAGTGAGCCAGCGGAAAATGTAACAATAAAACAACACTTTCACATATAACCTCACTAAAGAGGGCTTGTTGCTTTGACCATGTAGCTAACTAAAAGAGAAAAATTAACTAGTAAAAGTAAAATTTTATCAGAAAGCCTATTTATCTAAGAGATTAGAAGTTCCATCAGATAAAATCTAATTGCTGTTTTTTTTTTCTTGCACCATATATTCCCAAAATTGTGCAGTCATGTGATGTATAGAAATAGAACTTTCCTATTTTACTCAGCCAAAAGTGTAAAACAGAACCAACATAAGGAGGGAAATTTTTTTATTTTTATCCTGGCCCATCATCATCAAGGAAATAAACATTTCATTTAATAGCTTATTTATGAACAACTTATTTATTTAGTTTCTAGAAACTACATCAGGGAACTCACTTCTCAGATTTGCCTACCTTCAAAGGCAGAAAAGGTGTATCAATTTAATGTTGGACTTAATTTTTCTGAAAACCAGAGATACTGTATCCTTCAGATCAAGTCCTAAGTATCCAAATAATTTACACCACCAAGGATTGAGTAATACATCGTCAAGCTTTACCCTTGTTTGATACATACTCGAGTACGAGTACATAGTTAAATACAATTACAAAAGGTAAATGTAAAGTTGAAGTAAACAGAGATACATGAACAAAGCAACAAACGATTTTGCAATAAAGTTTTACCCCTGCCTAGAACAGTGATAGCTGCTAAAGATACTACGGTGGTACCTATAAAATTCTTTGCACCCAGGGATTAAATCGGATACAACAGGGTTTCTACAACATAGGATAACGCAGTACCAAATATTGAGTATAAAACAGCCAACAACAGAGCTACTGTCACTCATACTGGGCC
Organism: Chenopodium album; assembly: GCF_948465745.1. NCBI lineage: Eukaryota > Viridiplantae > Streptophyta > Magnoliopsida > Caryophyllales > Amaranthaceae > Chenopodium > Chenopodium album. The sequence continues at coordinate 72,023,685 of NC_137840.1, forward strand.
CCATTAAATCCCCTCAAACCAACTCCATTATATTACATAAATAAATCAGACAAAAAAAGACGATTAGGTTTTGAGAAACTCTAAATCTTTGGTCAGCAGTGGCCCCACCAAATCCTGACAGACCAACTCCATCATATGATCTTTAACCCCAATACAATTATACGGAGTGTTTAAATTCCATCTAATGACAACATTAGCACTAACCTACACTTTAATATTCATTTTTCGTTCTTCTCAAAGGTATTAGTGATTTATTGCACTATAAATGCTTGGAACCACGGCAATTGTCTAGAACTTCAATTTTGCAATGCAACCCTCTATACACCTCAAACACTAAGCTACACCTTGGTTACTCAATTTTCATACTTCTCACAGACATTGTTGAATTATTGCACTATGAATGCTTCACTAACCACAACAATTGTCGAAATCCTAAGTACTAAAAAATACAAGTATAAACAACTATTAGTTATGACAACGTCTAGTAATAAAAGGACACTTATCAATTAACTTAACAATTATCATGTGAAAATTCTCCTATAGCAGATGAATCACTTTAACGCAATCAAGCAGAAACTTATACTCCATTCAAATATATCCTATTCTTATCAACTAATACATCACAAGCATTACTGCTCAGTTTAACTATAAAGATATCTACTATCTACAAGTGAAAGGATCAGTGATATTGACTAAGGTTTCTATCACCATAGCTCTGGTGCAATAGGAGTAAAGTGCCTAGAAATGCACAGTATATATCCAACGCAACTAAATTGTAAATAGTCGATAGTTGACTAAGCATTTAATTTCCAAGACAAACAAGATGATTAACTTCATATTGTATCAATACAGCTATAAGGAAATAATTATTGTGTTCTAAATGATGCATGTCAACAGTTCAACACAAAGCGAAGTTATCCACATCAATAAGGATCATAATAAATGTTGGAACATACCAAATTATATTATCACCTAAAATTCCAAATATGGGATCATGAGCAACAAATGCCTTTATAAACAAGTACCAAACAAGCATGAAATTACCTAATATGAAGCGACAACACAATAGCAATCCCACAATTAATCATACAGCCAAAAAAAACCATTCATTGATTAGCAAAACTTATACAAGGATGTCATGAAATTACCTAAAATGGTAGTGCCCGAGCCCATGCTTGACGCCCCACTTAAATTCACCAACATACCGGCTACCATCCTCGCAAGTATGTATCCCACAACCATGGCTCTGTCCATTAGACCACTCACCTGCATACACATCTCCTGTATAAAATCTATACACACCAAAACCATGTCTAAGACCCTGCCTATACTGTCCTCTATACCGACTCCCTCGAGCCCACGTTTCGACCCCATGTCCATCATACTTCCCATCAATCCAATCCCCCTCATACCTCCCACTCATGTAGTAATAATACACCCCACTACCAGAACACTTCCCCTTGTGGAATTCCCCCTCATATACATCTCCATTGCTATAAACTTGAACCCAACATCCTGAATTGACCTTCTTCTCAGCTTTTGACCTAGACCCTATTGACCAAAACACCGGCAAAGGCCGGGAAGCTGCCGAGGCCGAGGCAGATGAAAGCTTAATAGGGAAAGGGAATGAACGATTAAGGAACACCCTAATTGAGGGGAGTCTAGGTAGGGCAAGATTAAGGGAGAACAAAAGAGCAGCAGAAAAAGCAAATGCAGAAAGAAAATCAAGAATAAAAGAGTGACTAGGATGTGATACCAAGAAGTAAAAAAATGGCAAAGCAAGCAAAAGTAGGAGGCGTAGATGAACCCTAAGCCGGCGAAGGTGGCGAAAGCGGCGGATTAACCGAAAAGCAGCCGATTTTGCCGTTGAAACCACCAAAAACAAAGATGGGCACCTTGAATTTACAGAAAATGGTTTGAAATTGGAAGTGGGTGTTGCAGAAAAAGGGTAATTACTAAGAGAAGAAGGTAAAGTAGGGGATTTAACAAGGGAAGGAGTAGGGTTCATCAAAGGGCGTTTATGGGGAGTTGACAAAAGGGGGTTTTTAGGTGTTGTTGCTGAAGATGAAGGAGATGGAATTGACCCAAAATTGGGCTCATTCTTCACTAAAATTGGATCCAAAACACCAGAATTTGGAACAATTGAACAAGTTAAAGGTGGGTTTGCTTGAAATTCGATGAATTGATGATTATAATTGCTGAAATTTGGGTGTTTTTGTGTGATTAAAGATGGGAAAAAAGAGGGTGGACTTGGATTGAAATCGGAAGAGATGCCACTGCTTTCTTTTCCGATCTGAACTTCAGATTTCTTCTGATGCATTTACATATGGAATCAAACCCAGAAATTTACACAACCCCAGAAAAAAAATTATTCAAAAAAAACAAAAAATAAAAACTTTCCAAAAATTCTTACTACTACTTACAAAATTCTCTCACTTTTCTTTCTTTTCTTGTAAAATTTACTGTATTATTTATGTTCTTTCTATTTTTTCTTTGAATTTTTTTCTTTTTTTTGGGGGATGAAATTTGAAGCTCAGTGATAAGGAGGGTAAAGGGATATGATGCCGTTTTTTTGGGAGAAGAAATACGAGTAATTTTTGCGTTTTCTTCGTTCAGTTCTTGCTAATTTTAGAGAGAGAAAATTAGTGCAATTTTTTTTGGTTTTGAAATCAGAGGTCATGCTCATGTTGGGAAATGATGCATTTTTTCTAGTCTTGTCCTTGCTCTTTTTATCTATTTACTATTTTGCCACCCATCTATTACTTGAATGACACGTGTCATCATCTTATACTTTAAAAAAAAAAATGTTCAAGTTGAATTTGTTGATCAAGTATGCCTGCATTGGTTATCTAGATTGATCATAGTGTTTAGTCAATATATGCACAAAATATTTTGTAAAAAAAAAAAATATATATGCACAAAATATTGCTACATTTTTCTATTGTATTTCTTGAATTATATATTGAATAGGTCAATTTGAGGTAGAGTGAATATTCCATATGGTATTTATTTTTTTTGGAAGATGAATACTTAAAATAAATAAGTCTTATATTGTAAATATACCATATGCTCGAAAAAAGTGGTGAGCGGATATTTGTGGTTTATGAAACCTCTGTCATCTAACTCGTTTTTGAGTAAATCGAAGTAACTTATAATAATAGTAAGGTGTTTTGAGATTTAAAAGGCTATATGAAAGGCATGCATGATTTTTTTTTTCTCAATTTTCTTTTTGTATTAAACATCATTAATAGGATGCCTTGTTTTTTCAAATACACATATACTAGAAGTAAGTTGATATTTATGGTTTGTGAAGCCTCTGTCATCTAGCTAATGTATGAGCAAAAATAAAATGTTACGAGTATCTAATAATAGTATAATACTATATTGAGATAAAGTTTATATCTCTACTCTATTACTAGTATATAGTGGATGGAGGTTAGGGAAGATCTCTCAAATATTCCATATATTTTTCAAGATAATTGGTAAGATTCTAAACCGCTTTCTAACCAAAAATAATGAGAGCTTTTCCATATCATTTTAATGGTCTCTTCAAAAAAAAAAAACCACATTGGTATGACGAAGACATAAAATCACTAGTAGTAACAAAAGATAATAATTGTAGATTATATATAAACTTCAAACACATGTAACTTACTATATACTAGTATTTCTTATATATTTAACAACGAAAAGAGTTAGGGCTTTGCCTCTCGTTTGCACCAAAAAAAAACAACGAAAAGAGTTACTTCTATGAGTTCTACTCGATAGACATTACGGAGTAAAAAGTTTAAAATAGATAGTGATGCCAATTCAAATTGAGCTCACAAGTCACAAATATCCCCTAGTTAAGATTAATATTAGGGCTAACTAAAAAGAAAGATAATAAATTCCAAATTAAATAAAGACAAAATTTATGGATTAGTTACGAGAGCAATAATTCTAAATGGTATGTAAAGTGTAATTGTAGGCCAATTAAGTGAACCCAAGACTAAAAGGCAGCAGCCAGGATATTTTTTTGAATGTACCACAATATTACGGAGTATCGGAATAAATGAGATATTTATCGAATTTATAATTTCAATTTTCAAAGTTAATTTGAAGTATTTTCCTTCCCTAATTGGCTAATTTAGGTGGGTAAGTAAGTGGATAACCTTTCTATGACCTGGAGAGCTCATCTTGTACGAATGTATGATTACTTTATTAGACCACTTTTATAAACTACTCGTACGTGTTAATTTTAATTGCATTTTTTTTTTATCAGATTATTATTAAACGAAGGAAGAAAAAAAAAAACATTAGATACAATAAAGGATGATTACAAAATATTGTCAAACACAAGAAGTGAAGATTAAAGACACAATTTGCATTTGCTAGAGGACTAATCCAACCAAAAACTTTACTTGATGATTGAGACTCACATATCCGACTCACAAATCCACCTTAATAAGTTTAGGTAAGTAAAAAAAATAAAGTCAATCTAGCGCACCTTATAGCTTAAGCAACAGAACAAGATAAGAGTATTAAGAATTTGGCTATCTGATGTAAGGACTAAAATTTATCTATTAATCCCCTCTCTTTTAACTCTATAATTGAAAAGAAAAAAGAAAAAAAACACACTTCTGAATTAGGATAATTAAAGGTGAAAAGACGGTAAGGTTATGTGTTCTTCACATATAATTATGTAAGTACTGAAGTCATGGCCTCCAAGTGAGACTTAAACAAGCACCAATTATTAATATCATTTGAACCCAAAAAAAAAAAAAAAAAAAAAAAAGTCTAGGAGCTTCCAATTAAACTGTCTGTCTGACTCGTTCTCTGAGGGTGATTATGATTAATGAAACACTCTTACTGAATTAATGACTTGTTCATTGGGAACGATTGCTAATTTTAGACCACAACTGTATAATAAAAAGATACCTAATGGTCAGAAATCAGGACTTGGCCAAATCAGATGTGTAGATGACGCCGCAAGCATACGTTGTCTTCCTCTGCAAGGCTAGACACATTCCATAACAAGCATTCTTCCTTTGACTTCATGGTACTGCAACTTTTTAAGTTTTGTTTTCGATTCTAAGGTGATCATTCTTGCAATATAAGCTTATGCATCTGAAGCCCTGCGTACGGTTCATATCAGCTGCATAATGCTGTCACTTGCCCTCAGTCACCTCAGAATATAAAATAAACTTCTAGACTCCAAGAACACATTCAGAAACATGTATTAGAGCAACAAGGCTGCTACTCCATATTCATAGAAACAGATTAACAGTTTTCCCTGCCTCGGTAAAATTGGCAATTTACACTGTAAAAACCCACGGTCCCAGTTACCAAATAAGAATGGATGGTGTTTAAAAAAAAAAGTAATAACAAGAAGACAGTTCGAAGACAACCAATGTGACACTAAGTGATTATCAATAAAACTTAGGAATAAAATTACACGCATACTGTCACTAACAACTTTTGAGGTGGCTTTAGCCATTTTACATGGATCTTCTTCCCTAAAAGTTTGTTTGTGAATTTGTAAAAACCACTGCAGTTTTTACCTGGAAAATTTGAGGCATATGTACTCAAAAAAGAACAAAAGAGGAACACTGCTAAGCAGTGGTTTTTTCGGCATTGTGAGAAGCAGCATGAAATACTGACATGTCAAGGCTTGTGCACCTTGAAACCGAAAATCCTTGGCACATAACTCCTAGTTGCTTGTGTTGGCTTGAGGTTACCATATGTCATCAGAAAAAGGTGAGGGAATGTAGTTCCAAAGTAAGCACCATCTATATCTTCTCAATGTCAAGGAAACAGCACCTAGAGAATTGAAGATTCAACAAGACAATATGCACATAAAATGATACCAGATTACAAGCCATTAAACAAAAATGCAGCAAATGAATGTCAATTATCTCCTTTCCAGATGACAAAAACCTTCTTTTTTCCACACCAGTTCACATTTTACATTGATTTGATTATTAAAGTGCTAATAGATACATAGCATGCAGAGGTAAATGATATTTATCCCAAAATCAAAGTCTATAACTGATAAATTGAAGTTAAGTTCCAGAAATAAGTTGCAATCCAAAGAGAACTAGTCAAGAATAGGATTCTAGTTGTTGATCAGTCCGAATTCCAATCCTGTCATGTCATGTCTGCCAATAAAGTGTGCAAACACTTATCATGAAGCAAGGTGCATTCAAATTAGAAGGCACATGACTGTCATATTCTCCGTAACAGAAAGAGGCTAATTAACAAAATAATATAGAAATCCATGTACACTCAACATGCAAACTATTTTATAATTTAAGGTTATGAATTTCGGAAAGAGGCAAAAGAAAGATGACTCACATATGTTTAAAAGACAAACATATTAGGTCATTCACAGGCAGTCAGAGTCAACAAAACAATTATTGGACCCCCCCTTCCCGAAGTTCCTTCCCTCAATAAGGATATTGGCTATATTTCACAGAATTAGTTGGACAGAAAAGTCAAGGCAAGTATTGCAAACTAACACAGTCAAATATGACACAGGGAAGACATATCTAGATAGAACTCTATTAAGGATACTGCCTTGGTATTTGGATCGCGGATAATAGATGTCTTCACATTTTGGACAATAGATCTTCACGGTGCTTGATCGTGGAATGTCAGATTGGCCAACAGGAAGGCATGGCTGCCCAGAGCAATAAACCCTAGGACATCGCCCAAAATCATAGTTTTTGTATTTCTCTAGCTGTAGAAGATTGCACAATAATTCACATAAATAGATTACAAAAGTATCCTTCAAAAGGAAGATAATGGCAGTGGAACAACCTAACAGAGAAGAAACATCTTACCATAGCAGCCATTCCTTTAGTAGTCAAGATGTATCGAACATGAATAAGGCCATAAAGCATTTCTGCTGCAGATTCTATCAACTCATTCTGCTCCTCCGTAAACATATCACCTAGAAGATGTCACAGGGATACTGATCAAGATGATCAGGAGCAAATCACAGAGGAGCCAATTGAGCTTAATAAAGCATCCTTCAGACTAGCCACAAAACGTCAAGGACAGAACCCATGCAGTATATTTGACTCTATAAAGTGGCAGAGCTTAGACAAAAAATTGTCTCTAAATGATGGTTTTCATCAAAAGAGTGCCAATCATGATAAACCTCCTCCCCCTTCTTCAAGGGAAGTAAGTGGCCCAAGGGATTCAAAAGCTATGGGAAAAGGGGTGGGGTATTTAAATTGTTTCAGGACAAAGATCTACCTAGAAATAGACCTAAACAATTGCTACACATGACACATGTATCCCAATAATAATAATAAAAAAAAAAAAAAACCATTCACACATGTAAATTCACTTTCTTAGCATAAAGTTGACAGGAAAGTTATAGTGGTGCTCAGTGTTTGAAAAAGCGCGCCTAGGTGCTATGGGGTAAGCGCTAAACTTGGTCTGGGCGAGGCGTTTGTTATTAGGCACATGAGGCATTGAGGCGCACCAAAAGCATGAGGCACATCTGGAGCAAACTTTAACCATTTTTTTTTAATTGTTCACATAGTGGGCCTCACTTCAAAGAGACGCAGCAAAACCCCCCTCACTTAAGCGCACCTTGAGCTTTTTTATACATTGGTGGTGCTCACCAAGAATGATTTTCCTAGTTCCTTGCGTCACATTATCATAGATCGACACACATTTTCTTGTAGAAGAGATTTCATAATAACAATATTTGCTGCATGTTCTGTACAGTGAGATAGGCCCAGGAAGGCATGCCACCAATAAATTTTATATTGGGCTGCTTGACACATTGTGGTCACTAAACCCAAGTGAATATATTTCTATAATAACGGGGGCTAGTAGCAATTTATAAAGACAAATAACTAAAATAAATCACCTCTTCCAAAAAGCAGAACATAAAAAAGGGTCTTTGAAGAACATCACTCTGTCTTGGGTCACTGATCACTCAAACAACTGAAAGATGCGGTTTGAGCTTAATTTTGCTACTACTCAAATTCTCATGCTTACACAGATGGCTTTTAATGTCTCAGGAAATAGCTACTAAGGAAAAATAATTACTAAACAAAACATGCATATAAGCAATAAAGATTTGCATCAATAGAACTATAGAACAGTGTTCCTTATTGCTAAGGCAAGAACTATTCTTTTAGGCAAGTGAGTAGAGTCGCATGGAGATATCATAAAAGACATGTAGCACCAAGCATTGAAATGGATAAACTTCTGGAAAAACACCCAAAAAAAAAAGGGGGGGGGGGGGGGGGGGGGAGAGAGAAAAAGAGGGCGACATATACCATGAGAAGATTCAACATCCAAAATGAGGTCAAGAGCATAATCATAATAAGGAACTTGGCTGCTTAATCCACAAAGATTGAAGTCATCTTGGATGTAATCGTCATCAACCTCACAGAAAAATTCATTCCCTCGCAAATTGCAAAACCATGAAATCCATGATGTATCCTCACCATCAGAACCGCTAACATCCGACTCTTCACTGTCAGTTTCAGACTCCTCTACAACGAAGAAAAATGTGAATAATCAGAAGATATGATTTCAAGCACATAATCCTGATTCCATATCTATCCACAAGGTGGACATAATCGGATCAAACAAATAATAAAACTTCATCAATGTGAAAAACAAGCTAGAACTAGAATCGGAATATCAGGAAACAAAGAAAGAAAAGGATCACCTTAGATTTTTTTTTAAACCAGGTAGTAAATATGATGGCCTATAAACTCAAATTAGGGCTTATCAAGAAGTTAAAAGTTAAGCTAGCTAATACACACAAGCAAAGTGTGCAGGGGACTGCAGGTAGTTCACTGTATTCTTATAGTACCCTTATGAAGGTGGGGAGAGACTTCCGAGTTCCGACAGCAGTAGGAAATACAACTTGTATGGCAAGACAGTATTTTCCATAATTATATTGCTAAGAGATAAAATAAAATGTAAACATTTACATATTACAAGTTGGACAGCAGCCAGTAATAACCTGTGGGATTTAAAGCTCAATAGGTTTATTTGCACTTTGCACATATGAGATGCAATCCTGTTATACATGGACTGCAGCAGACCTAATGCACCGATGTTTGCACTAAAAGTAAACAGAGTAAAATTAATTGAAGAATCTTTATGCTTGTCCTGAAGCGTACTTAAAAGCAAAACATAATACAGCTTCAGGGCCAAATTCTGAATAAGCAGTCTTCCCTGCGGTTATCCCAAAGTTAATTAAGTGTGCATTACTGCAGTAGTGCAGTGTGTATATACGTAGTAGATTAATTTAATAGACACTGAAGAGATTAAATTGATGGCCAAAAGCATCTTCAATCATCAACATGCTACGGATGTTGAGCATTTGACTATACGAGATTACGAGTTATTGCACATTAGTCAGATTGAAAGGATCAACCTTCATTAAATGGACATTGAAAATAAGAAATAGGTTAAAGGTCTAATTCTTTTCTTAGAACTCAAATTCTATCAAGTATAATGTGGGAACATAAAATTCAAAGTGCTATGGTGCAGAACGCCCACCATGCACATAGCCCTAGGTGCCCATGCCCCAATTCTCCCAACTCTATTATGCTGCTCAATGAGGCTTATCTTAGCTCATTTGGAGCTATCCAAACCCAAATGAGTCATACACTCCACTAAATCATTTAAAGAATAAAGGGATTACCTTCCTCATTCTCGACAATCAGCTTCAACTACTCGCGAGGTACATCTCTCAGATACAAAGCAAAAAGGAAAGAAATCTCATCTCCTTAATTCATAACATCTTATATGAATACAAAATGAAACAATTCCAATTTTACTACTCCAATTACAAACAAACTTTTGTAGGGTTTATATAACACAAAGCAGCATACACTCCACTACCTCATGTCAGCCCAATTAAACAAATTACTAAACCTGCCTGATTCCCATTAATCAATCTTCATCAAATATAACTAACATCAATAATTATCAATCAGATTCGAAAACAATAACACACCAAATTGCAGCTTCAAAGTAACTAAGCTCAAGTGCTGAAAAAGCTCAAATTATAGCTCAAATTCACAGAAATAAACAACAAAATTACACTACAAGAACCCTAATTCCCAAACTGAGCAAAAATTCACAACCAAACACACACATGCAACAAAAATTCACCCCCAAATCAAAATTTTTGGAGCTTAATTTAAAAAGTGTTACCAACCATCAGAGCGATTCTTGGAATTATTCAACCCAGAGTAATCAGACGGCGTTTTTCCGGTAGAAGTCGAAGGCGCAGAAACCCTAAATTCTTTATCCTTAGGGTTAGTGCTCAATCCCCTCGAAGTTGAAGCTGAGCTTCGATCGAGATGCTTATCCAACACATCATTGATACGTTTCCGATCAATAGTTCCGATTTCCGACGACTTCGACGACCCACCTCCGACGTTACCTCTTTCTCTATGCATGATTTTGGCCCCCAAAATTCGAATTTGAAATTGGAGTATAGGAGAGAGAAAGAGGGATTTGAGCTTAGGAATTGAAAATGGTGGACATGATTTTGATTTTTTGGGGAGTTTTGAGAAATTAGGGCATTGTTGAAGAAATTGGGGGTGAAAAAATCTGGGAAAAATTTGAAGGGTTGATGATTATTATTATGATGATGAAGAAGGTGACGATGATGATGAGAGAGCAAGCCAAACTCCTCTTTTGTTGTTGTTGCCTTTGCTCTTTTACTCTCTTTCCTTTAATTTTCCATTCTTTTCAAATCTATTGGACTAATCTCCAATTTTTTTTTCAATCCATTTACATAAAAATTTCATACATTTAGATCACATCATTAATTGATGGTTCGACTACTTAAAAATTATAGATAAAACATTAATACATATGGATGTTAATTACGGTTATTGGTTGGTTAAGATTTGATATAGTATGTACAAAATTGAAATCGAATATAGTCTATGTTATTTGTCTGTGAGTGTGTGATGCGCACCGCATATAAGGCCAATGATTCGTGTTAAGTGGAGAGTTGGATGCGAGTTATTATATTCATATAATCACATGAGTAGGGTGTAATTGAGATAATTTTTGTAAATAATAAATTTGCTAATATATTAGTTGCTAAAATCATCCAAAAAAAAAAATTACAAATAAAACCGGAGTAATTGTGTATGTATTGTTGTTTTCCTTACATATTCATTTTTTAAAAAGGTTATGTATGTGTGAGAATTGTGATAATCGATAAATGTATAAATCTTTAGTTTGAAGTGTATTTTGAGTTATATATTTAATAGTTTAATAGAATCTATATATATACTAAAAATAACAACCGCTGATGTCATCATTGCCTTCATGTCACTTATTTATTTAATTTTTTCCCTCCAAAATGCAAGGATGATGTCATATTTTTTTCCTTTTTAAGCTACCTTGTTTAACATAGCTTTGAAAATATATTTCATTTGAATTTTTAAATGTTAAATTTTGGTTTTTCTACACACATTATGCTATTTAGTTATTTACAAGTTGTTAACAATAGTTAATAATATAATCTAATTGAAATTTCTTAATTAAATATGAAAATTATGCACTTTCGGGAATTGTATATTTATATTTAGGCCCTGTTGTCTTCACCTTAAAAAAATAATATTAAGTAAAAATAATTTAAGTTCAGTAAATATAAGTTCAGTTCAGTAAAATTCAGTTTTCTTAAAGAAGAATTATAATAGAAAATCAGTAAAAATAATTTAAGTTCAGTAAAAATAATTTAAGTTCAGTAAAAAATAATTTCAGTTCAGTAAAATTAATTTCAGTTCAGTAAAAATAATTTCAGTTCAGCAAAATTAAGGTGAATCAAACAGGGCCTTAATTAGAAATTAGTAAGGAAAAATGAGGAAGTTGTTTTCTTTCAGCACGTGTTAAAAGTCTATAATTCAATTCCTATTTTAAAATCGTGCATGGCACGAGGTTAATCTAGTGGAGATTATTAAAAGACATACACTACTTATTAATTAATTACATAATCAATCATTTATTGAAAATCTAATTTTATTTGTATTTTATCCAAAACTTGCCATATACTCCTTATGGTATCATTGTACTGAAGTTCTTTTTAACGGAGTGGGTTTTAAAACACGTAAAAGGCATAAGCCAAAAGATTTAACAATTAAATGTATGTTTGTTCTCTTAATTTAAGTTTATGTTTTTATAAGCAGCCACACAATAAGTATCATCTGTATAGATTATTTTCTTACGATTTTTCATTACACAAAATATTGGGTGAGGCACCCAACCATCGGTTACATGGCCTTCATCAGTTCATTCAAACAATTGTTAATCTCGAAACACTCCTACTGCACTCTCTCATAATCTCCCCTCCAAATCTCCAATCCACTCCACTCAGTACACGAATCATTGATAATTAAGGAGAGAGAAAAATCAATCTATAAATGGTATGACTACCGTACCTTACCGTACGAGTGTACGACTATCTCGTTAATTACCAATATCATCATGAAATTGCCGATCAAATTCCTCACATTTAACATTAGATCAATTTGTTGATTGAGGCAACAACTTTGTGTTAAATTAGTGTTTAAGTCGGGAATCCCAAGGTTTTGTTGGTAGCGAATATGGGAATTCTCTTACGTATTTGAATTCAGGAAATAAACTGTGCCGATTATCGAAAAGATGATTTCGATGAAAGTAATTTTACTCTATTTTCTTTTGTAATCTAGGATTTTCAAAAGTTTTGTTTTTTCAAATTAATTTTTTTATTTGATTTAGCCACTTAGGGTTTCTTATTTATTTGATTATTTTACCGGCTATTACAATTTTATCATTTTTAATTCTCTGAATGATATCGATAATTACTTGGAGGATATCTTTAACAATATAGATAGTTTGATTTGATGTGATTAATTGCGTGGATGACATGGTTAAGTATTTGGATGATATCATTAAGAGTTTAGATAATATGTCATATGTTTATTATACCATTTTTATAGGCTAGACTTTCCTTATTTTGGGTTTGTCTCACAAAGCCATTGGTGAGACAATCAGACAAGTGTCACCTTATAGTTACTTATCTTTGTTAACAAATAATATGTGTAGTTGATTTAAATAAAATAAAATCTTGCTAGGCATGCTAGCTTCATAGTTCACGCTTGAACGCTTGATTTTTCTTCTCAGTGGCGGAACTAAAATTTTTAAATGAGGGGGGGCCAAGATTTGAATATGTTGTTGCAAGATTTGAACTTTTTACCCCTCTTGTTCACTATCACATGACAAAAACCAACTCCTTTACACTAAAGCTTATATTAATTGTATGCAAAATTTAATATTTATTTTGAGTCAAGGGGGAGGCCATGACCCACCCCAGCCCCCCTTGGCTCCGCCCTTGTTTCTTCTAGCTGAACTTACATAAACTTAGCTCATATGTAGTTTAAACTAATATTAACTTATTACGAGTAAAAGAAAAAATTATTTTAATCCAAGAAGGCAATTTATGTGGCAGTGATTATACAATTGTAGGCTTTGGGCTGTTGGATAGTTTCTATCAAGTGATAATGCTTCATATTCTCTTCGTCCTATTGAATTGTTTTTATAAATTCTAGGTTTTTTTTTTTTTTCCATTTTTTTTTTCAATCCTATGCTCTAATTTGCTAATTTAGAGTCTGTTTTCATAGATTGAACTCAGCTGAACTGAACTAAACTGAAAATAAATGTATTAGAACAGGCCCTTAATTAATTGGATTACTTAGTTATTTATTGAAATAAACAAATATTATTAGACTTATAACAGGTGTCCAACAACTTCATAAAAGAAATATAAAAGCATAGATGCATGTCCAAGTATTTCAATTATCAAATCTTATCAATGGATAAAGTCTGGATAAAAATGGTAATAAACCCTGTATAATTTGCACAGTTTGATTTTTATTACCTAACATTTTTCATCATAAAGATAGTATTGAATGATTATTACTCTAAATACTTATTATTGAAAAGGTATTAAAAGATTATAATCTGTAAGCTAAGGTAATCAGGCTTTGCTGTCCTTTTGATATAACTGTAATACCCTTATAAATTGCCAAATGTAAATAACTCAGCAAATTAAACCCTTAATTCAGCAAAAATAGTACCAATGTACTACTTTTTTTTTTATTTTTTTATTTTTATATTACTAACACTTAATATAATATATCATGATAAAATGTGATTTTAAAATGAAGTACGCTGTAAAAAATATGATTAAAATTATTTAGAAACAAAAAGAGTATACCTGAATCAAAAACAATGGAGCACGTGTAAGGCTAAGATTCTCCCACACAAAAACAAAAACCAGTATATTCAATTTAAAACTGCATTTGGCTCTGTCTATATAATCAGTTTATTTATAAAGATATAACCAGAGTAATAGCTACTTTTATTAGTTTTCTGGGTAAAAATTAAACACACAAAAAAAAAAAAAAAAAAAAAAAAATGGAAGCTTTTATGTCAGCAATAATTGGGGTAATTATAGTATTAATTGGTTACATCTATGTTAAGCTAGTTTTGCAGCCTAAATTATTAAGGTTGAAGTTGCAAAATCAAGGAATTAGAGGTCCACCACCTTGTTCTATTTTGTTGGGTAATATCCCACAAATTACCCAAATTAAATCTCAAATTAATTTACCATCTTATGCTAATTCATGTGATATTCAAGTTAATCATGATTGGCCTTTGATGTTATTTCCTCACCTTTATAAATGGCAATCTTTATACGGTAACACCCTTATTTTTCATCTCTTTATTTCATTTTTATTATATACTAATTTGCATTTTTATTTCATGTTTTTGGTGATTTTGGTTAGTTTTACTTTACATGAATGTATATATGTTTGAATTTCTTTTTTTTTTTTTTTTTTTTTTTTTTTTTAGATGAAGATTTTTGATAATGTATACATGAATTTGTTTATTGTGTTTGATAACCCTGAAAAATAAAGTGTCAAACTTGACCCGTCTTGTTTTGGCTTTACCGAACCAAGAATCATCGTATTAATAGTAATAGAATGAGATTGTTATGACTATTTTGGACAAAATACCTTTGATTGTTATGATTAATGGGTTTAACATTGGTTTGGTTGGACTTTATGGTGAATTTACTATGAATAAACATGTTTTTTTTTTGTACGAGTCCATACATGTTGTATATAATAACTTCTTCGTTATTTTTTTAATTGACACGTTTTGACTTACAGCACTATTCACAAACTATATTTTGATTAGCTAATGTGATTTAGGAAGGAAAAAAAAATGAGAGTAAAACACAATCATGTGGATCTTGTAAAAGCTGTCTAAATACATATTCATTTTATACCTTTAGTAGTTGATAATTAGAGATATTATCGTCGAATTTTGCATTGCCAAACGTGAAGAGAAAACGACTACATAGAATAATCACTTTTGGTTCATGTAGCCAATGACCCCACTTATTGGATTAAGCCTTTAATTGATTGATTGAAACGTGAGGAGGAAACCTGTCAACTAAATAAGACTAATGAAATATGAAGTACACATTATTGAGATACGGGTATTTTTATCGCTCTAAAGGAGTATATAAAATGGTTGTTTTAAAATCCCTGAACTCATCGACTGACCCAAACCCGGAAATGTTCATAAAATTTGAAAACCACATGATTGATTACTATATGTACTATGGGCCTGTTCATATTTACTTATTTTCAGTTTAGCTCAGCTCAGCTCCAATCAGTTCAGTTCAGTTCCAATCAGTTCAGTCCAGTCCAGCTCTTAATTTCCCTCTCTCATAAAATATTCATTTCAGCTTAGTTCAGTTCAGTTTAGTTCAGTTCCAATTAGTTCAGTTCAGCTCCAATCAGTTCAGCTCAGTTCAGTAAATATGAACAGGCCCTATGTTAATTACAAATTTACAATGCAAACAACTGATATCTTTTGATTTGTGCCTCTCTTTTACTTTGGGTAACTTGGAACAATGAATTTGGTGGAGCAGGACCAGTGTTCACATATACAACTGGAAGGATGCAGATGTTGTGCGTAACAGACCCTAATGTTGTGAAGGACATTGTCCAATGCAGCTCTGTGGATTTAGGAAAGCCTTCGTATTTGTCAAAGGATCGCGGTCCTTTGCTTGGTCAAGGTGTTATCTCCTCTAGTGGTTCCTTTTGGTCTTATCAAAGGAAACTCATTTCTCCTGAATTTTTCCCTGAGAAAGTTAAGGTAAGCTAGAGGGTTTAGCAGTTTAGCTTATCTTCTTTGGCGCGACAAGGGCTCTATACAATTAAGCATTATCAAACTGCTTGAGATGTGTTCAAACAAGCTTGACTGACATGAAATGTGTGCAGGGAATGTTTGGTTTGATGGTGGATGCGACAACCTCGATGTTGAGTTCCTGGGAAGATAGAGTAAGCAAAAGTGGTGGAACAGCAGAGATTGCGATTGATGAAGACATGAAAAGTTTGTCAGCTGATATAATTTCAAAAACTGCATTTGGGAGCAGCTACTCTAAGGGGAAAGACATATTTTCAAAGCTAAGGAAGCTTCAAAAGCTAATGAGTAAAAATCTGTATGTTGGGATTCCCTTTTCAAGGTAAATACTGATCTTATCACAATAAAAGCTCGATAAGTAGATGAAACTTGATCGTTGTATTCTATATATATATATATATGCAGGTATATGCCAACCAAGACCAATCGGGAGATAAATAGACTAGAGAAAGAAATTGATTCAATGATATTAAGGGTTGTCAAAGAACGAATGGGAGCTGAACGTGAAACGGACTTCTTACAAAAGATACTTGAAGGTGCTAGAAAATGTGGTGAACAGAATGACGTTCCCTTCAAAATGGATGATAAGAGCCATGAGAAGCTCATCGTAGACAATTGCAAGAATATATATTTTGCTGGTCAGGAAACAACTGCTGCTACAGCAGCATGGAGCTTAATGTTACTGGCTGTGCACCCTGATTGGCAGACTCGGGCTCGAGCTGAGGCACTTGAAGCTTGCAGAGATGGAATTATAACTGCTGACAGTCTGAGACATATGAAAGTGGTATGTATACATTTTTTTATCAATACGACTGTCCTTTCATTAATAGATTACACTCTTGATTTCACAAAATTGCTCCTCTAAAGTGTCATCTGCCAACTTCATCTACTATAGAAAGAGGGTGTATGTGGAGGTTGAGATTCCAATCTCTAGTTTGGTATATCGTATTACTGGTTAATACACTGTTAGTGTTGCTAGTATATCGTATTACTGGTTAATACATTGTTAGAGTTGCTAGTATGTCTGTTTTGACGAATTGAATTCTGAATATTATGGTGCTTGGATCTTAATTTGCATGGTGATTTGAGTGCTAAATCCTTAAATGGAATCAAACTTTAGACTATTCACTATTTTACTGTACTATTATCGAATATGGAGTAAGCTTTAGAAACATTAGCTATGATAAGAAGTCGTAATTATTGATGATATTTGTTAAGTTTTAGGCCAACTATACAAGTTTTTTTGAGCACTGTATGTGTATTTTTTATATGCTCTATTACTCTTTTTTGTAACCCTGTACTTTCTTTTGGCAGTTGACAATGATTATCCAAGAGACGCTTCGTCTCTACCCACCAGCAGTATTTTCTGTAAGAACAGCACTACAAGATGCCAGTCTAAAAGACATTCGAGTTCCAAAAGGACTCGACATTCAAGTTCCAATAGCAATGTTGCACCAGAATTCAGATTTATGGGGAGCAGACGCGAAAGAATTTCACCCTGAAAGATTTGCAAATGGAATTGCAGCAGCATGCAAAGTCCCGCAAGCTTACATACCTTTTGGGTATGGAGCTCGTGTATGTCTTGGCCAAAATTTCGCCATGATGGAGCTCAAAGTGATCTTATCCCTCATCTTGTCCAAGTTTAGCTTTTCGATTTCACCAGGTTATCAGCACAGCCCTGCATTTAGGCTAGTAATAGATCCTGAGCATGGAATTAAACTCCTCCTAAGCAGGGCTTAAATTGGTTCAGGTTTTGTAAACTCAGCATTCACTCAGCTTCTTTGGATGCTAGATTTTAGCCATGGTGTAGGCGAAAGCCATAGTTCGCTATTAGCTACTGATTTTTCATTATAATCAGTGAGAAAAAATAACCTTAGCAATTAACGGAGTCTACCCCAAACACTCCATAAGCACAAAGTTCACATCATGAATTTGTGTACATTCCACACCCTTTGTTTCAAAAAGATTGTTCTTTTTATGTTGATATGTCTTAATTTGGTTGATCTGAGTTTCTGACTATTTATTTCTCTTTATGAATTTAACGCAACTAATCCTCCAAAACTCAATTATTGGCCTGTTCTAATTTTTTGATCTGCGAAAAGTAATTTTTTTTTTAAGAAAGACTTAGTATAGTAGGAACTAGGAAGTATGAAATTAAGACCGAACAATCTTGTCCCCAAGAAACTTGAAGTTGTAACTGTCACAAACAAAAGTTGTTCATCTTTCCCCAAATTCTTCATTAAGTAATCGAATATCTTATCATATCATGGTGGGACTATGACGTTTATTGTGGATTGTGGTGTGGAATGAGCATTCGGATATTATGAAGTAAAGGCGATAAGATCAGAAGCAGCAATTAGGAAGACCTTGCCCTGAAATTTGATCGGGAAAACTTGATAATGAGTACCACAGATTTTGCCCGGTCATGAAACATCTGCTAAACACAGCAGCATAGTGCTTGATGTTTATGGCAAGGCTTCAGCTTGAGAATGAGCTGAGGTACTTGAAGTTTGGGGAGAAAGGACAAGGACTTGGAATCCTGTTGATCTGAGGAATGTAAAAGTGGTTTGTTTTTCAAACTTTACTAGTTTACTGACATAACTACTTAGAATTTGAGTGATCTTGTCTTTCATTTTCACTTTTCGTCAGAATATCAGTGAAGTACTGTAACTAAAACTGGTTCTTGAACCTGAAGGAGTTTTACTCAACCTGAACATGAAAATATGAAATTAAACTCCTACAAAGGGAAAGAATTGTATTCTTTGAGTACAACAACAATATAATTCCCCCTTCTTTTTTACACAGAAAGTGCCTACTAAGAGAATCCAGCATATTGGGATATAGCCATTTAAAGGCTCATACTTGCACAGTTTCAACCTTACAACAGCAAAGAGGTTACGTCCATAGATCCTTAATCCTGAACGTGGAGCTATATACTATATTACACAATAAATAAGAAAAAAAATTTAATATATCAATTGATTAGGGCATCTGTATTTTGCTATGAGGCTAGCCAACTTCTTCCCAATTTATAAAAGTCACTGCAACAGAATGTCCATGTTTCAGCAAACCACTGATCATCATATTGAGTGAAACATTCAAAATTTGCAGTAAATTAGTATATGTATCATGAAAGGAAGATTCTTGCTTGACAATACAAAATCCATGTGGTCCTAACATTTTGAAATAAAGGGCAAATGCCCAAGTCTAAGGGAGTAAGCTGTAAGAGTGCATACATATACAAGTAACTCAGCATAAGACAGCTTTTCCAAGCTAATGAAATACTCGTATTATTTCAGAATCAAAGTGCACTTCAAAGCAAAAAATCTATCTCAATTTTTCTTTATCAAAGCAGAACCTTTTCAAAGCAGCCTGTCCTAGGGAACTATGAGAAGAGAGAGCGGTGTCGGTTGCGTTCCAGTCGTGCTTCTCTCTGCAGAGAAAAAGGCACATTATAAGCATTGAAGCTTGAGCGGTGTCAAAACCATGTCACCATGCACATTGAACATAATTGAATAAAATGTGATCACCCAATACAATACAGTGACTAAAGAAATCCATTTTAATACCTCTTATTTTCATCAATTTCTCTACCCAGTTTCAAATAGACTTTCCTATATTAATGCAGCTACTAGGATAAGTTCAGTGAAATGGACATGGCCACAAACAATGGCAAGTCGTCTTAGCTTGGCCACAAACAATGGCAAGTCGTCTTAGCTAGAATAATGCATCGTTGAACTTATCTACTTTTAGGAGAACTGAAGAACAAAAAAAAATTCCCCAATTCTACCAAGGAAACTTAAAACACATAAAAGGTTCACCAAAAATTTATCCGTTTCTGCCACTACCGCCTTCTAAGTCTCAATTTCGAAGGCAGATTTCACCGAAATTCTCCAATTTAAGAAAATGCACCAAGATAATCTCAAGAAGAAAACAGATTTAGCAACAATTCAATGTGCATTACATACAATATGCATTTTTCACCTATCAGCCTTCACATTATGATGCTTAACCTTATTCTTAGACATTACTCTAAAAGGATAACTATCAGTTGTTTCAACTAATTACTTTTCTTTTTGTATAAGTAAAATAAATACACATAATTAGTAAACAAAACAAAATAAAATTAAGGGTGTTAATATTGATTACCTCCTTCTTCTTGCATTCCTTGTAATCATCAAAGAATTCTTGACATTTGCTCTTTTCTGAGTTATTTTGCTCCAAACCTATTCATTAAGAAGACAAATTTAACAACTTGGTCTAACCCAAAATCTCAAACTATAATCACAAGACAAATCCCACAAATTTCGTCAATTTCATCATTAAAACTACATAAATGGAAAGTAAAATCTATTTACAATATCATGAACATTAACTTACAAGGGTATCTCAGATAAAACAGGGAAATCATCAAATGATCAATTTTCTATCGAAGTCTTACTCATTAAAACCCTTAATAAGCTAAATACGCAAAAATCGATGATTTCATAAAATTAGTTAGAAAAAATTAATGCCCAGAAATTGAATAAAATACCCAATTTTGCCATGAACTAGGGATTGACAAAAAAACAAACGCAACTAGAAAATAGAAATTACTAAATTAGGATAAAAAGGTAAAAGCTTACACTTAAGGGAAGCAGTGTATTGAGGGAAGCATGAAGAATCGGATATTTTAGCAGCACTGGGATATGGCGGTGATTCTACTTTCGACGCCATTGCTTCGCCTTCTTTTTTTCTCTCTCCTCCCTTTGCAAAGCGTCTCTATGTTTCTTTTCTGTTTTATTTATACCCGTTTTTTGTTTTTCTTTGTTTTGAAAAGAAAAAAAAAATTAAAATAAATCATGGCATATAAGAAATTCATAATAGGGTCGTTTGGTTCACCCGGGGTAAACGGAATGAAATGAATAAAGGGAATGGAAGACAATGGAATGAAAATACCCAATATTCTGTATGTTGTTTGTTTTTAAAACAAAGGGAAACAATTACATCTTCCCACCACCACACAACCATCCCACAACCACCACACAACCATCCCACAACCACCACACAACCACCTAATTCATTCACTTTCCACCTTTTTCTAGTCACCATCCGTCCACCAAACCACCATCCGCACCTCCACCGTCGATCGCCTCACCTTCGCCGCCCTTCTCCGGCCTCGCACAACTCTCTCTTCCACAAAAATCAACCCAGAAAAACCCTAGAAACATCCCAACCCCTAGAAATCCTTCCCTCTCCCCGCAAAACCACCATCCGACCCTCCCCCACCCTCGAAACCCTAGCAGGGGAGAGGGAGGGATTTCTAGGGGTTGGGGATGTTTTTGCGTGAGAAGAAGAGAGTTTTACGGAGAGGGGGATACAACAAGGGTTGTCAGAGAGGCGGCGAATCGTGGGTAGTGCGGAGGTTGGGTTTCTCGGTGGTGATGTGGTGGTGTGTTGGTGGCTAGGGAATAGGAATGGAAAAGTGTAGGGGGTGGAAAATGAACTTAGAGGGATTTGGGGTAATGAAGAGGGGAAAGGGAATGAAAGAAAGTGCTAAACAAACATCAACAAAGGGAATCAGACCAGTTGATTCACATTCCCTTTCCTGATTACCCCCAACCAAACGACCCCTTAGTGTTTTGAGGTGATTTTTTGTTTATGAGTGAATATACGAGATTTTTTGTTTATAGATCAACAATATAGCACAGTATAATTGGTTGTATCTTGTCAATAACATATTGATATTGGTAGGAAATACTATAGGAATAATCATGGCATATAAGAAATTCATATTTAGTATTTTAAGGTAATTGTCGTGTCAATTTAATAAAGAATAGAAAGGAGCATTACAGTATTACACTTTGCAACTATAATAAGGGTTTGTTCTAATAGACTGAAATCAGCTGAATTGAACTGAATTGAACTGAGCTCAGCTGAACTGAACTGAATTGAACTAAGCTGAACTGAATTGAACTAAGCTGAACTGAATATTTTATAAGAGAAGGAAATTAGGAGCTGAACTGAACTGAAATTAGCTGAACTAAACTAGTTGAACTGAACTGAAAATAAACGTATGAGAACAAACCCTAAGTTGTCAAAAAAACTTTAACAAAAAACTCTTCTTTCTACTCAAATCAATTGTAAGCTAGAAAAGTTTAGTTCCACAATTTTTTTGATTCAATTCTTTGTAAATCGCAATAAATCTCTAAGAAAAAGATAGATAAAAGAAATGATACTTGTAAATGGTTTAATCATCCATTGCAAAGAGGATCTATATAAATCGCAATAAATCTCTAAGAAAAAGATAAATAAAATAAATGATACTTGTAAATGGTTTAATCATCAATTGCAAAGAGGATCTAGATCAATTATTCTTATTGAAATTAAAAAGGATGGTATTGTTGATGTTCATGGAAGATAGTGTTGTTTGACATTAAATTAGTTGATTAAGGACCTGTTCACATTTGCTGAATTGAACTGAGCAGAACTCAACTAATTGGAGCTGAAATGAATATTTTATGAGAGAAGGAAATTAGGAGCTAAACTGATTAAAAGTGAACTGATTAGAGCTGAAGTGGACTGAAATTAAGTTGAAGTGAACAGGCCCTAACTCTATATTTAACAACAAATATATTTTCACTCTTTTTAAAAAGCAATGATAATATGAAGTAAGAAGGGAATTGCAGTTGTAGTTTATTTAAATTATTTCCTCTATATTTGCTCATTTAAATAAACCTCATTATTCAAGAGGAGACGTGATTGTATTTTTTTTATTGAGAAGAGACGTAATTGTATTTTTATCTCTCTTTTTATGCTAATTTTCAAATTCTTAATTTCTTGTCAATTTCTCTGATCTATTTTCATCTAATTTTTGTAGATATAAGCTTGTTTAGGCAATTATTGAGAAAATCAACTCCTCAATCCAAAGTTAGAGCTAATGTGGTTAGTTGAAGTGTTGAAGTACAATTAAGTTAAATCAGTGATATTTTCTCTATGTTTGGTTTGGAATTTATGTATTTAGGATTGTTTTTGAGGTGGGAAGGGGTGTTAATTGTCTATTAATTATTGGTTTTATTTAAGTGGTTGCTTAGCTTTTTCCTCATAAATTGATGTTAAGGGGGGTGAAGAAGAGAAAAGCAATTGTTTGGAATCATCATTGACAGAGTGAATACATCTATATCTATACTTATATACTAAAAAAACATTCCTAAAACAGAATATGTTCCACATGTCACATTTTTTAACTCAAGATCAACAACTCTTAACTTAAGAGTCTTACCATTTTAGCCATTTATTAATTGTGTTTTTTTTATCCAACAAAATTATAGTTGACTTTGATAAGTTAATTTGCGTATTGTTATACTTTTTGCTTCCATTATGTAATAATTGAGTTTGACAGGTAAAAAATGTTTGTAACAAGACTTAAACTTGAAATCAACAAGTTTTATTATCAAAACAGTCGAATTTGATTAGCAAATTAAACAAGTACAAACTAACAACCCGGGGCATCGTTCGGACCACACAGTATTAGTTGGGATATTAAATTTTGGCTATCATGTTTTTGGTGGGTCATGTTTTTGGTGGGTTGTACATACCTTCGACAAAGAGATATAAAGGTCATGGATTATATGGGGGTTTGTACATATTTGAGACATCTATATTTGATTGGTGGCAAAAGAATTTTGCAGATCCACAATTCCATATGAAATAGTGGGAGCTTCTAGAAAGATTGAGTGCTAAAATGGAGATAAAGAAGAGCACGAGGACTTTGAGGTGAACATCATGAAAAAAAATCAATTGGAAAAAAAGAGAGGATGATGATAAGAAAAATGGCCAAAAAAAAAAAGGAAAAACTAAAGTGTTGGTCGCATACTCACATGCAAATAATGCAAGAACAAAGTCACAAACTTCTGGAATATGTTAAACGGTAATTGCTTACAACAAAAGAAATGTCCTATTTAGTTAACCATAGAAAAAAAAAAAAAAAAAAAAAAAGACTCAAGAGGTTGCTCTCTAGTCTCTTAAACCTACATTGCATTAAATTTGGTTATATTCATTAGGTATACTTTATGCCAAGCTAGTGTTTTCAAAGCTTCTCTAGCAATTGATTATTCCGATCCAAATTTCCAATAGTTTTACTAGTCATTCATACACAGATAAGGTAGCTACTAGCTCATTCAAACGTCAAACACTTAACAACGACTATTAATGCAATTAACTAGTTATACAAACTAATAAAATTAGCGACTCAGCGAGTAATAGTTATTCGCTAATTCCTTATCATTTTCTTATTTTATGTGATTGATTTCATATGGGACTATCATATTGAAACGAGGGAAGTAAAAAAAAATATTCCCTCCGTCCTTTTATTAGATTCCTATTTCTAACATTTATTCCTCACATAATAGAGATAAGTGGAAATCTAATTAAAGGACGGATGGAATACAATGGAGTAACAACTTATTATTATCCGCTTATTTCAAGATAGCATTACAAATTGCAATGATTATTGCCTTCTATATATAAGATTTTTTTAAAAAATTTTTTTTTATTTTTTGAAACAACTATATATACTACCTCCGTTACATGTGCAACGATTTGACATAAAGCATAGAGGAAAAATGTCTAATCGTTGCACTTAATCTGTAACGGAGGTAGTAATAAGATCTTAAGATTGTTATGAACCACACATATAATTGATTTTACTTTTCAAGTAAGTTTTGTGAGTTATTACTTTTAAAAGGTCATTTCAAACTTTGGTGTGCCATTAATAATTTACGTCACTCTCAAATAGTAATAAAAACATTTTATGCATAGAAAAATAAAAATAGCATTATTTGCCGACCCTATTGTAAGTCAAAAGTATGGACCTAAATTTGGTTCCTAGTACTCCTAATTGGTAAACTTTTAATTTTTTGACACTAGTTAATCTCAAGATTAGTCTAATATCGCTTTGGTCAAGAGTAAATTTGCCAAGTGGCCAAATTATTTTATTATTTTTATGTTTAAGCTTAATTAATACGGAGTATTACTAACCTTTCATGACCATTTAAAAAATGTAGCAGTACAAGAGAAATGTCGTACGGATACAATATATTTCTCTGAGTACTAAGAAATTTAGAGCTTGTTTGGTTGAATGGAGGAAGTAGAAATTTTCATGAAAACTCAATGTCCATGAAATTGTAATTTCTAGGAATTGTCAAAATTTGTTTGGTTGAATGAGGGAATTTCTACTTTTCATGGGAAGTTTAAGTTAATTCCTCCATTTTGTGGGAAGTAGAAGTTTCTAGGAAGTCCCACTTCCTACATAATTGTCAACCAAACAAGTATATAGAAATCTATTTCCTAGGAAAATAAACTTCCCATGAATTTATTAGGCAACCAAACAAGTCCTTAATAACGGAGTATTGTTGATTTGTTCTTGGGAAAATTGCAAATAGCTCTATCATAGAATTTCAAAAAGATCTCCTGTGAAAAATATTTTTTACTACCTCCATTTCATACGGAGTACGGAGTAATTTTTTGCATCTTTAGGATATTAATAATGAGATATAAAATATGGGCAAATACAAGTTTATCTGCCATATAAACGAATTTTTGTTAATCTGATGTCATTTCAGTAAATATATTAAAAAAGTGTGGTCATTTATTCCGTACTTTTGGTGAGCCGTTCAATTACTGCTTGCAACTTGCATTTATTGTTTAGTGAGGAAATTACACAAGTACCATTTAACTAGTACATGAAAAGACGCATGTACTCCTTCAGTTTTACTTGAAAAGACGATTATACACCCAGATAAACAAATTTGTTTATCCGGAGAATTAACTGGGTACAGCTCATAAAATATCCCAAAGTTGCAAAAAAAAAAAAAAAAAACAGAGATAATAAATTCAATTATTTGATAGGATCTCACATAAGGTAG
Source organism: Chenopodium album (assembly GCF_948465745.1). Taxonomy (NCBI): domain Eukaryota; kingdom Viridiplantae; phylum Streptophyta; class Magnoliopsida; order Caryophyllales; family Amaranthaceae; genus Chenopodium; species Chenopodium album. The sequence continues at coordinate 72,049,835 of NC_137840.1, forward strand.
CTTGAAGAGGGAAATAGGAATTAATATCTCCATCTGATTTAAAAAAAAATAAAAAATAAAATAAAAAGAAAGAATGTGAATTATTATGAGGCTCATGTCTCTAATTATGATTGGTTCATATCAAAATAATCAATGTTCTATGTTCATGCCTTTTTCAGTTCTTTGTGATTTCTTTCCATAATTGATTGCTATACAAACAACACCTTTTTGCCTTTATAATGACTTGTTTGATACGAGTATTGTATTGGCTTGTGATTATTGTGAGTATTCAGTTTTCAAAAAACAAATTTCTAGGAACCACGCAAACAAAAAGCTCAACTTCTTTGTCAATCGTTCTCTAATTTAACAGAAATAATCATATGATAATCTGTAGTAGTCATATTAGAAGCTCTGAGAATCTCAAAAATAAACAAAAAATAATTTCAAAGCGAAACAAAGCCTTCTTTTTGGCCATGACTTTATGTATGATTTTATTGACGCCATAAACAATGGTCATGTTTTTCAATCCTCTAAATTTAAAACACAATCATATTAATTTGTTATATACCACTTTAAGAATCTCAAAACCGAATATAAAAAACAACATCAATAAACGCCAATTTAAACCTCAAATCCGGTCATGATTATATATAATTTTCTAGACACCTAAAACCTTATTCATGTTTCCATCCTCATTTAATCCCCGAAAAAAAAAAAAACTTAAATTACAATTACGTGTAATACATAACGCAGTCGTTCACCTAGTGTCCCCACCCAAAAACAAAAACCCAAATCCATATCAATCTCCTTAGTCCATATTAACCCATTTTTTCCCCTAATTAATATAAAAACAAGAGAGATTATTAATTCGATGATGATTCAATACCTTTTATGATCTCCAATAAACGACTCATGTTCCCTGCATGACTTCTCCACCCGAACATCACTCCGTCCTTCTCTCTCCTCAGCTCCCTTTAATTCTTCTTTCATTCCTTAAACTCTAACTTCAATGGAAAAACCCTCTAATTATTTCTCAATAATCATGGATTCCAACAAAACCCCTTTTTTTTATTCTATTAAAAACATTTCCATTATTCTTCTTCTCATTCTTGGAGTTTTTTCCCTTTCTTTTCTGTCTTCATTCTCCTCTAAATCCCTCCTCTCCTCCAAATTCCTCCAATGCCCTTCTCTCCCCCGTCCGAACGAGGTAATTGATATTATTTTTCTATGTCGTGTCAAATTCATGTTCATGTTAATTAATAATTATTGACCATGTATTGTTTTTTTAAAAAAAAAACAGACGGCAGCATTACAGCCTTTTCAGAGAGACGAGCTAGACGAGGCGCTAGAGAAGGCATCGATGAAGGATAATAAAACAGTAATAATAGCAGTTGTAAATAAGGCGTACGTGGAGGGTGAAGTTGTGCCAAATATGCTTGATTTGTTCTTAGAAGGGTTTTGGGCAGGGGAGAATACAAGAGAGCTTGTGAACCATCTGATGATTGTGGCTGTTGATCAGACGGCTTACGATCGATGTCGGTTTCGTGGGCTCCATTGTTATAGACTAGTAACGGACGGTGTAGATTTCATGGGGGAGAAAGTTTTCATGTCTAAAGATTTCATCAACATGATGTGGAGTCGAACTCTGTTTCTCACTGATATCCTTAAAAAAGGGTACAACTTCATTTTTACGGTACGTTGTGCATTCTTTAACATTTTGACTGTTGACATTATGGTTATATGGAACTTTGGATTTCGATTTATAAAATTTAGGAATTGGGATGTTATTTTGTTATTGATTTTGACAAGAAGCTTTTAATTTTTATGAATTTAAGAAAGATAATTAAGTGGTTTTCCGTGATTTTTGAAAAGATTAAAATGTCAACGAAAACGAAACACACAAGTTATAAGGGGAGGCTGAACTAGATGTTTTAATCACTTTTGTCAATTTAAAATTGCAAAATTTTCAAATGTGAATTGCTTACCATGAAAATGTTGGTGCATAATAGTCTTTTTATTAAAAGTTACCTATGTATTACGGAGTACTTTACATAGTTACGGAATATATAATGTCAATGAAAACGAAACATAAGTTCAACAAGGGGAGGCTAAACTAGTAAACTGGTTGTTTGTATATTGATACATCCTTTGTCAATTAAAATGGTAAATTTTTCAAATGTAATTACTTACCATAAAATTATTGGTGCATAGTCTTTTTATCGAAACTTACCTAAATGGATTACGGAGTACTCTGTAGATCAAAACTTTAAGTAGTTATAAATTAAAACCTTTTAAATTACCTTTAAACTTAATTTTTTTTATCTTATTCAATTGAAACTTATCTAAACTTACGTCATGTTCTAATACGTGGGTATAAAACGTGTCGGATTGTACCTTTCGGGTTGGTGTATGTTTAAACGGGTTTAGAAACTCACAATATCATGAGTTATAACTATAAGTCTTATAACTTACACCATAATAAATCAGTCATATAAATGAAGAAGTCAAAACATTGAAACCATAAAGGTGTATGTAACGTAGGAACTAAGGACTTAAGGTTAAAGTATTTTTTTTTTAATTAATCACATTTTGGGACTGACAACAGAAATAGGTTAGGTACATGTAAATAGAATATTTAATTATGGTTACTTGTGAGATCCAAAGTGATTACCATAGTATTCAAGAAGCATTAAATGTTTAGTCTTAAACAAAAATCAAAGCTGTTACTCTAATTGGTGATTCTTTTAGCGTAATAAAAGTTGACGGTATTAGCAATTCCGTATAATTAGGCATTAATGTCTATGAAAAGATTGAAAGCTATGTACATGTGGAAAAATGGCACTCAACAAAAAGTTTTCAATAATTCCTAATTTGGCTTGAAGTATATATCATCTCCATCTTATTTTTGGAATTAACCATCATATATTCATATATTGTTATGTATTTACAATTATATGTTCACACTACAACATTTGATTTCTAAAATTAGTTATTTGGTTTGTTGGTTTTGTTCGAGTTGGAATGGACATCATCCTTGCTTGCCTCGCTTATAAACCATTAAAATCAACGAGGTCTTGATCTAGAGTTTAGGATTACTGAATTGAGCTGAACTAAATTGTTTATAAGAGAAGGATATTAGGAATTGAAATTAACTGAAATTCAGCTGAAGAGTACAAGTCCTTATTCTTTGTATTTTTTTTTGTTTATGATTTGATCAATTTCACCAATAAATCTGACAGGAGGGATTAAAATATTCTTTTTAAAGAATCAAATTAGACGACCCTATATAACTATTTTCTTTATCTAGTTAATGTAGCTAACATATCGATGGCCATGTTTTTTAATGGCTTTTTGGTTAGCTTTTGGCTTTTGGCTTTTTTAGGTGGTCAAACAACCAAAAAATGTGTTTGGTAATTGGCTTTTTAGTCAGCGAAAAAGCTGACTTTTAAGCCAAAATGAAAAAACTGCTTTGAGTAGTTTTTTTGTTGGCTTTTGGCTTGTTGGCCCACAAATTATCTAATAAACAGCCAACAACCACCAATTAATTTACCAAACACTTTTATAAACAGCCAGCTTAAACAGCCAATTTCAAAAGTATTCCAGCTGGTCAAACAAGCCAAGCCAAACAAGGCCATTGTTACTATCATGAAACAATTGACTATGTGCATGTGATTATTTGTTGTTTTTCATCTAATCAATCTCACGTTTATAACAACAAAACCCATAAAAGCATAAACATGAACTCCTGAAACCTAACATAATCCTACCATTTCTGAACTAATATACGAAGCACTCCATCATATGAATAATTGTTAAATAAGTTTGTAGTTTTAACTAGTTCAAGTAAAGACCTTTCGTTTTCAAAGTAAAAGGGCAGTTTTTTTAGTAGATCCAAATGAAGTAGAAGTTTTACAAGAACTTAAAGGAGAATTGGGTGATTGTAGGGTATTATATTCCTAATTGGTACAAGTACAACCCCCATTTTTCCCCTTTTTTATTTCTTCCATTTATGTGGTAAGCAAGTTCCAAGTTTAGCTTAGTTGTCATATGTTACTCATTTTTTTTAACCTCATATTGTCTTTTGTTTGTGACACCATGGTCTATGTCAATGCCAATTATTACTCCATAATTCTGTATTGATTTGATGGTGGGGGAAGAAAACTTTGCATAGATATATAAAATGGTGGGGGAAGAAAACTTTTATGTCAATATAAAATAAATGGAAAATGATTTTGGCATCTCCTTACGTGAGAACACAATTTTTTTTTTATTTTTATTTTTATTTTTATTTTTTTTTTTACGTAAGGGTGTGCAAAAATCAATTTTCAAAATTAACATTCACAAATACTACATCTGTTTCATATTATATCCAACAATAAAAGCCTTAAACACAGATTTCGTATTATTATACTTTGTATCTTTGTTTTTTTTTTTTTTTTAAAAAAAAAAAAATTTCTCATCTACTCATAATTTAGACCATCACTTTGTTTCTGTGGCATTTTGTTCTGTTATTTTTTTTTAAAAAAAAATTCTACACTCTTCTTGTGCTTGCATTATTCTTTGGAGAGCTAATTGTCCCTGTCCATAGTACAAAGCTTGTAATCGAAATTACGATCAAATTCGATTTAATGATTATGGACTAATGAAATGAAGTGTTTTCCAATTTTTTTGTAACAGGATACAGACGTGGTATGGCTAAGGAACCCCTTTACAGTCCTAACCACAAATAAGACTCGACATTTTGACATACAATTTAGCACGGACAATTTCAATGGTAACTCGTCTTCTAGTGCCAACCCAATCAACACCGGATTTTATTTTGTAAAATCCAACAACAAAACCATCTCTTTGTTTGAAAAATGGTACGGGTTAAAGGACAACTCAACCGGTTTTAAGGAGCAAGACGTCTTACAAAAAATGATATGGCAAGGCAAACTTAAAAAAATGGGTATCAGGGCGCGATTCCTTGATACCCGTTATTTTAGTGGTTTTTGTCAAGATAGTCGGGATGTCCGTTCCGTTGTAACGGTCCATTCAAATTGTTGCCGGTATATTAGTGCGAAAGTGGTTGACTTGAGGAGGGTCCTTCATGATTGGGGTCAGTTCAAAGTTGCTCCGGCGAATGTAACAAGGTCTCTTCGGTGGTCCCCACATGTGGAATGCGTAAAGTCATGGCGTAGGAATAATGTTGAGAATGGTACTATGACTTGATTTGGAAGAATTTTAATTTGGGTTTACAATTCAAATTCATAAAATGCTTAATAGTTTATCATGCAATCATACATAATTGCTGTTTTTTGTATACTTTTTTTACCCTTCAAATAGTGTATACAAAAATAAGATAAAAGTTAGTGCCCAATGATCTATATATTACTTTGTACAAGTATGTTAGAGTAATTGTAATCAATTCGATTGATAAAGTGGGATAACCTTTGAGAAAAGGGCGTTTGATTAAAATGTAATGAATATGAACCCATGGTATGCCTTTCAATTTTTATTAATGTTAATTTTTCCAATAAAAAATAAAAATAAAAATTTAACAAACCTTTCAATTTTTTTTATTTTTTTTTTCTAAAAATGAAATGAAAATTATTTCCTAGTTTATCGTTCACCTTTATGAACAAAACCAACAAACATAAAGTTATTGGCAGAGAACAAAATCTCAAGAAAAAAAAATGGGGGCACCATTGCCAATGTCAAAAGAAACATTAGAAGAAAGGGTGAAATTCATGAAGGAATCTCTTTCAAAAAGCCAAACAATCACAGATAACATGGTTTCTATTTTGGGTTCTTTCGATCATCGCTTATCTTCCCTCGAAACTGCTATGCGCCCTACTCAGATTCGAACCCATTCCATTCGAAGGGCACATGAAAATATTGACAAGACTTTGAATGCTACCGAGTTAGTCGTCGCTCAATTTGATCTCGCTCGCAAGGTTCTTTTCTTTATTCTTTGATTATCTGACACGAGTACTTGAGGTGAAATGAACATAACTTGATAATGAGTACGTGAAACAATACAATCTGTTTAATATCTACAATATAGCATTTCATAGTTATTATTCCTAAAATTTAATCTATCATCAATTGTTGTGGTCATGCATTAATTGTTTCGGCTATTATTCAAACATTCATCATAACATTGTTAAAATGCACCCTTGATGTCTGGGACTTTTGGTTAATTTGGTCATCTGACATGGTATCAATAGCCAAATGTGAGTTGCGTGATATAATATACAAACCCGTCGTAAGGCTATAACATTTGTCATATGCTATTAGTAGAGGGAGCCTTTATTTTTTCAATATGCTTTCTATGTAAATTATTGATATGTATAATAATCAAGGGTGTAACAAAGAGGTTTGCTTAATTTTTCGGTCTTGAAAATGCAGGCTGAGGCAAAAATTTTAAGAGGACCTCATGAAGATTTAGAAAGTTACCTTGAAGCAATTGATCAGTTGAAAACAGTCCTTATTTTTTTTAGTAGCAACAAAAGTTTCAAGAGTAATGATGATGCTCTAAATCGCGTTAACAACTTACTCTCTAAGGCCATTTCTAAACTAGAAGACGAGTTTAAGCAAATTCTAATGTCCAACAGGTTTGTCATCATTAAAAAAATTTAAACTTTGATGCAAATTTTTGGTATTAGTGAGTGATCAATGGTTATGTATCCTTGTTTCAGCAAGCCTGTTGAACCAGATTGTCTTTTCGACTGCCTTCCAAACACATTACGGCCTAACTCAACATCAGCTTCTGGTGAGCAGACTAATAAAAGCACGGAAAATGCAGGTTATAAGTCTCTAGATCTTATTCCACCTCGAGTTTTGCCTTTGCTCCATGAGTTGGCCAATCAAATGATTCAAGCAGGCTACCAACAACAAATTCTCAGCATTTATCGGTATGCACATTGTTTTTTCCATATGTTGTTTCATTTATTAGCTGAGATATCGATATTGATGTTAGAGGAGTTGTAATATGTTTTCTACCTAGCAAAACAGAAGAAAAAAAATCAGAAAGATTTATGATCTTCTTTCAAAGATGATAAATTATGTCCTAATTTGTTTTCTTTTTGCCTTTACAATATGTTAGTTACATGGAAAATTTGATAGATTAACTGCTAATAATTTAGTATATGGTAGTATTAAGATATGTGGTCATTAGTACTTATTAATAATGTCTTTAATCCTTTATGAATATCTAGGGAAACGCGTTCATCTGTAATGGAAATAACATTTAGAAAACTCGGGGTGGAGAGACTTACCAAAGAAGATGTACAAAAGATGCAGTGGGAGGCTTTGGAGGCAAAGATTGGGAATTGGATACATTTTATGCGAATAGCTGTAAGAAATCGATCTTGTATCTGATGTCTTTACACAATCCTAATGTTTTGTGATGGGATTTATTATTGGCATTATGAATTAATAATGCAGGTTAAACTGCTCTTTTCTGGTGAGAAGAAAGTTTGTGATGAGATATTTAAAGCTATTGAATCAATCAGAATATTATGTTTTGCTGAAGTGACTTCAGGATGTGTGTCCTCGCTCCTCAGTTTTGGGGATGCAATTGCTAGAAGTAAAAGGTCACCCGAAAAATTATTTGTATTGTTGGACATGTATGAGATAATGAGAGAACTTCAGCCTGAGGTAACAAGAATCAAGTAATCTTTGATTTTATTGTGTTATTTTTCTTATAAATTCAGTTGATTTCCTCTGTTTTTTCCATTTGAATTATCTGTTAGGATTTGACAGTAAGTACATTTTTTGGTTCTGTTGTTGTATGTATAGATAGAAACTATTTTTGAGGGTAAGCCTTGTATGGAAATGAGGGAATCCGCGACAAGCTTGACAAAACGTCTAGCACAAACAGCCCATGAGACATTTGGTGATTTTGAAGATGCTGTCGAGAAGGATGCCACAAAAACAACTGTTATGGACGGAACAGTGCATCCTTTGACTAGCTATGTGATTAACTATGTCAAGTTTTTGTTCGAGTAAGCCAAGTGTAATTTTAATGATGTCTTGTAATTTCTCCTATGAATCGGTTATATATTCATGTTGTGATCAATTCCTGTCTCACAGTTATCGGTCCACTCTGAAGCAACTTTTTCAGGAAGTCAGTGGTGATAATACAGGAGCGCAATTAGCTGCAATCACAACTCGAATAATGCAAGCACTCCAGACTAACCTGGATGGCAAATCCAAGCAGTATAAAGATACTGCTTTGACTCAACTATTTCTTATGAACAACATTCATTACATTGTTCGATCAGTTAGGAGGTTTGTTACACATTTTTATCTTTATTGTTTAACTTTTTATATATTGTCATTACTCGTACTCATTCTGCTTTCCTTTTGCTGCAGGTCTGAAGCAAAAGACCTACTAGGAGATGATTGGGTTCAACGACATCGTAGGATTGTCCAACAACATGCTAATCAATACAAGAGGATTTCCTGGTCTAAAGTATTGCTCTACTTACATACTATTGTGCTTGTTATGATCAACAACAAAGTGCAGTAGCCTTAATTATTTTTGTTGTTTTCGTAGATCCTTCAATTTCTGTCAGTCCAACCAGCAGGCTCGACTAGTGGGGGTGGTAGTACGCCTGATGCAACACCAACACTTTCAAGGTCAATGGTAAAGGAGAGATTCAAGAACTTCAACATTCAATTCGAGGAGCTTCATCAAAGACAATCTCAATGGACAGTTCCTGACAGTGAGTTGCGCGAGTCTCTGAGGTTGGCTATAGCAGAGGTCTTATTGCCTGCTTATAGAAATTTTTTCAAACGCTATGGGTAAGTGATCATAACAGACCCTTTCAATCCTATATAAGATTCATATATTAACATATATATACTTGTATAAACTGAGTTAACTGATGAATATATGGGAATTTTTGTGGTTGTAGGCCTATGATAGAAAGTGGAAAAAACCCTCAAAAGTATATCAGATTCAGTGCAGAAGATCTTGATCGTATGCTAAACGAGTTTTTCGAGGGCAAGAACTGGGGTGAACAAAAGCGATAGGTGCTTATTACAACTGAAATGACTAGCTTGTGAGACTTATTTCATGCACATATTTCTTGATTTAACATGATTGTTGAACTTTCTCATACAATTCTGGGAAACTATATGTTGTCATGTGTAATTGAGAAGGTTGACACATTTGGAAAAAGGGGTGATTGATGTCTAAATATTGTGCTCATTTTTAATTTTGATTTTTGTTTATCCAAGAAAGCCGATAAATTATCAATAACATTCAAGAATATATAATAGTTAATTAATATAGACATCAAATTACACTAAGAAAAATCATATCATATATTGAAATAGAATGTTAAGGAAGGATTGATATAACAATTAATAATGGTTCTTATTAACAAATAATTGTTACATCAATCCTTAACATTCAATTTCAATATGTAACATTAATTGTAGCATCAATCCTTAACATTCAATTCTTATCGTAACAATTAACAATTCTCCCTTATTCCCCTCACCTCAATCTTTGTATGAATTTCCATATTCTCTCTTCCTCTAACTTGTTACACTTTCAATGGTGAAAAACATTTTCCTTTTCAAAAGAAGGGAAGTCGCCTTTTTTCCTTCCACCATTCCCTTTTTTACTTTCCTCTCAATTATCCTCACATTTCGACTCTTATTTTCAATGTTTCTAGAATTTTTTTTAATGAACTAAACAAAGAAAAACTAATTTGCAATTGTGGTTAAATATACGTTCTCAATGGAAAAAAAAAAATTCATTGTATATTTTTTTTGAAACATTTATTGTATTTATTTATTCAAACCAAATAAAAACCTTATTTCTATCGACCTTGTGATCCCCAAATATCCCACGTTCCTCCGGTACAACCTATTGTAAAATAAAAATTGCCTATGAGATTAATGAGATCATAAGTAGTAAAGGACATAGTGAGATCTTATATTCTCATAGAGTCAAAGGATTCCACAAACACAAAAAGAGAAAAAAAAAAAAAATTAAAAGGCAAAGACTTGGTAAGAGTATTTATTAAGTACGTGTACATGTCCACGTCATGCGGTGGAAAATCCTAATAAAAGTAAACGAACCCAAAATTAGGGTTCTTCTTTCCTAATTTTAAACCCCTCTTTTTCTCTCTCTATATCTTGATTTCTTGCTTTTTTTTTTTTTTCTCTCTATTCAATTTCCTGATTTTCCCCAAAATCTGAAAAAAAAAAAAAAAATTATCGAAAGTTGAAGAAGAAGAAGAAGATGCCCCCGAGAACGAAGAAAGCGGCGGCTACTCCGGGGAAGAAGACGACAAGAACTTCACAAACTCCGGTGAAGTCCGATGATGTTAAAAACGAGGTTGTTAGGGCTGAAATTAACGACAATAACGTTAAAGTTTCCGAACAAAATTATAGTCTTGATAGCTTAACGGATCTGAATGTTGAGCCTTTATCTGAGTCTAATGGATCCTTTCTTTTGACAAGTAAGTAATTTTTTTTAATTATTATTTCTGCAATTGATTTAATTATTGATTAATTGTATTTTTTTTAGGCTAAGGTTGATTTTATTGGAAGAAATTGTTGATTTGAGTTAGATTTTTGATAGGAAAGAGGCATTGGAATTGTGGGTGATTATTTGTTTGTTAATTTATGAATTAATGTCATATTAATGATGAATTAGTGCTATTTAGGAGAAAAAAGATTAAATGAGATATCTTTGTTGAATGAATTTTATCTGAAGGGAAGAAAAGATTCATTATTTTTTTTGCATGTTTTGTATTTTGATTTGTTGGGTATACAGTTTATGCTAATTTTTCAATCAGATGCTTAATTAGCTTGGTTGGTTTAATCGTGGGGGGTGAAGTTTTGGGCATTAATGAATGAATTGTTGTAAGATTATGTAAGTCTCTATATCCTTTAAGTCGGTCCATCCCTGTTGAAGTTATGAGCAAGAAAGAACTAATTTCTTAGGTGAATCTCATGTGACTCCACCTTATTCTCTTCGGAGATGGGGAGGACTATAAACATTGAAATTTGGATAATTTCGTAGCGAGTTTTCACATGAAGTGTATAAGAAAGGCGTGTTAAAAGAGTGATTTTTGTACATTGTGTTCTTTCTCACATTAACCTAGCATGACATCTCTTGTTCGGAGGACAAATCTATATTTCTGGTAATGAAAGATTTTAAACCATTGGAAATCTAATATACGCATGACCAAGGGAAGTCTTTGTGTTGTTTCAGCTGTTCTTGATGGTTCAAGCCCTTTTTCAGTGTTTGGAAACAGTCATTTATGTGGAGTGCCCATTTAAGACTTCAATATTGGGGATAAGGGCTTTTGAAGGGACAAGTGTTCTTCATAACATTATATTTATCTTGCTATGTTTTATCTCCTGTTTGTTTATATGCACAAGTTTCGAACTCCGTTATATCTCTAAACACTTTTATAGAGTGTGCTTACACCAAGGTCTGTTATAAATTGCCAATGGTATGCAAAGGTTAACATTAGTGAGAAATGGATTACGAATCTGTTTCCTTTCTATGAAGATTAATGCATTTGGTACAGTTAAGAATTGCCCAAATATCTATTACGAGGATACAACAAAGTAATGGAAGTGGCTTTATTTTTTTTTCTGGATATGACAGACAGTCTATGCTCCAATGCTCTTTCGGACATGTTTACTTTTAACCTGAGCTAACTTTATTGAATAACCATATCAATTATGTTTTTGATTTTGGATTTTGGAGGCTTAATGGAAATTTTATCTGTGCATCCAACACTTTAGAACTCTTATTACTCCTAATGGTGAATTCACCATGTTAACTGGCTGGATTTCTGTCAACCTCTCTTTCTATGGCAGAAGAAGATGAGGTTAAAGAGGATGAATATGAAAAAGATGAACGGTTGGACCTTGAGGATAACGAACCAGAATATGAACCAGAAGAGTATGGTGATGGATATGATGAGAAAGAAGTTGACCAGGAAGATTTCCAGGAGGAAGAGGACGAAGTTGTGGAGGAAGTTGAGGAAGGTGACCTAGTTGAAGAGGAGGAAGAGGAAGAGGAGAGAGACATGGCTGAGGAGGATATGGAAGAAGTTCCAGAGGAACTGGAGGGTGAAGAAGACGATGAGCATACTGATGCTGGCCATGAGCTTGAGCATAAGCATGAGATTGACCATGGCCATGAGCATGCTGAACTGTTTGATGCTGCAGAAGAACGTGAACACCATGAACTTGTCAAAGAGAGGCGTAAACGTAAAGAATTCGAAGTGTTTGTTGGTGGTTTAGACAAAGATGCTACTGAGGAGGATTTGAAGGAAGTTTTTAGTGTTGTTGGCGAGGTTACTGAAGTCAGGCTCATGATGAACCCTCAGACCAAAAAGAACAAGGGCTTTGCATTCTTACGCTTTGCTACTGTTGAGCAAGCAAAGCGAGCTGTCTTGGAGCTTAAAAATCCTGTGGTACTTGTTTTGATCTTGTCATAGATTGAGTGACTGCAAAGCACAGATTATGTTGATGAGTTTATTCTAACACCAAAAATTCCAGGTGAATGGGAAGCAATGTGGTGTCACACCAAGCCAAGACAGCGATACCCTTTTTTTGGGTAACATATGCAAAACATGGACAAAGGAAAAAGTAAGTAGACTGTGGTGTTGCTGTCTTCATCAGGCTTCGTGTTTATTTTGTTATTGGTTATGTGGAGTTGCATTATTCTCTTCTGATTGGCCTATATTAATTTGTTCTTCCAGTTAAAAGAGAAATTGAAACTTTATGGAATAGAAAATATCGAGGACTTGACATTAGTGGAAGATAGTAACAATGAAGGAAAAAATAGAGGTTTTGCCTTTTTGGAGTTTTCCTCCCGTTCCGAGGCCATGGATGCTTTTAAACGTCTTCAGAAAAGAGATGTTTTGCTTGGAGTTGAGAGGCCTGCAAAAGTTTCTTTTGCAGATTCTTTCATTGATCCTGGAGATGAAATTATGGCCCAGGTAAATTAGATCAAGCATCTTTCCCATTCCTTGGATGATAATGGAGTAATATTGATCTTGCAAGCTGTCAAACACCTATTAAGAAGGGTAGTTTGTGAGTACATGGCCAATTAAAGCAGAATACAATCTCTATTCCCCCCCCCCCCCCCCCCTTAATTTATTGAATTATTGGCTATGCTTATTCCTGCTTTCTTTAGTTTTTTTATTTCTTATCTTATATAAATATCAGTCATTCTTAATTATATTTCATTGTGTTCTATTCATATTTCTATCTGTAGATCTAATTGTCTAAGCTTTTTTTAAAACTTAAATTTTATAACAACACGTGGTCTTTACTTACGACTTTGGATATGATCTATGTTTCTTTAATTTCTTGTATTTTTTTTTTTGTAATGCTTATCCACATCTTTGTAAGAACGTATCAATGGTTGGGGTTGCTGGCTGAGGTATATATTTATTGTGGGATTATCTTTGAGGTTCCAGGCTTCACATCTGTTAGGCTCTTGTCGTGCATAGCTGAATTTCTTTGAATATTTGTTTCTTTTAACTGTGGATGATATTGGGTTGAAACCTATTTTAGGTCAAAACTGTGTTTATTGATGGTCTTCCTGCCTCATGGGATGAGGATCGTGTTCGTATCCTACTCAAGAGTTTTGGGGAAATTGAAAAGGTTGAACTTGCTCGTAATATGCCATCTGCAAGAAGAAAGGATTTTGGCTTTGTTTCGTTTGACTCTCATGATGCAGCAGTAACATGTGCTAAAAGCATTAATAATGTAGAATTGGGTGAAGGAGATCACAAGGTTATTATTGGTTTATAAGCTTGTTTATGTGTTTTTTACCTAGGTATGTGAGATAATGCATATGGCTTTACCTGATTTTATTCTTCTACAGGCTAAAGTAAGAGCCAGATTGTCCAGGCCATTGCAGCGGGGTAAAGGTAAAAACCATCCCCGTGCTGATCATAAGGGTGGCCGTGTAGCTGGGCGGCGCCCCAGGGCTCCTTGGAACCGTCCATTACCACCACGTCCCCTTCCTCCTCGTATGAGGGGACTTGCTAGCCGGGCTCCCATTGCTGTTGGTCGTGGCTTGAAGAGGCCTGTTGGAGTACGGGATAGGCGTCCCCCACCACCTATGCCAGCTAGAGCCAGGCCTTTGCCACCTCCACCGAGGCCGTATGATAGAAGAGCTCCTGGTATTCATTCTGATCTTTGCTGGTCATTTTTGATGGCAGTAAACTGTACTAGTGTCATCTGACCCATTGTTGTGTGCAGCTCCTCCACCACCCAAGAGTAGCTTGAAGAGAGATTATATTAGGAGGGAAGAGCTCCCTCCAAGGAGCAGGGCTGTGGCAGAATATGGGTCTAGGATGCCACCAGAAAGGCGTCCAACTTATAGGGACGAGTATGCTGCCCGTTCACCTGTCTATGCTGATGTGCATAGGAGCAGTGCATCACGCTCTGCAACTAGGAGACCTTATCCAGAGGATAGCTATGCCCCAAGATATGAAAGACCACCTCCAAGTTATCGTGAAGGGCGTCCTCGTGACTACGAGTCTGTTTCTGGTTCTAAACGCCCTTATAGTGCTATGGTTAGTTGCTGAGGTTCCCTTGTTTCAATTTGTACCTTCTCATTTTGTTATTCAACATAATGGTTTTACTAAATTCTGATGTTGATTTCCAAGGATGATGTTCCTTCACGATACACTGATCCTAGTCATAGTATTCGCCATTCAAGGGCACGTGTGGACTATGACATTCCTTCAGGAAGCTCTCAGTATGCAGATACATATGGTGACAGGTCAGTGTTAATCTCAGGAGTCAGGACTAAAATGTATTTGGCCATGTATTTTTCTTTCCGGTACTAAAATTATCTCATGCTTATAGAATGGGGAGATCCACTGCGGGATATAGTGGCAGCAGCAGAAGTTCAATCTCTGCTCAGGATTCTCATGGCATTTATAGTAGTCGTCAAGGCATGAGTTATAATGGTACACCCTTGTAACTATAAATATTTAGTAACTTGAACGTTTTATGTCACCGTACGTCTCTTTTTTGATAGTTTCTTGTACCCTAGGTTCATACGGTGGCAATGATGGTGGTATGTATTCATCAAGCTATGGGAGTGAATATCCTTCTCGTGGATCTGATGTATGTTTCGAAGTCCCTGCTTAGTTGAAAATTCAGTTCAGTTTATAAAATTGGGTAGGCTTTTACTCAATTTTGTTCATCTTTCAGGTTGGTGGCAGTTCTTACTCATCACTGTATTCTGGCCGTGGTGTGAGTGGTAGTGGTTACATGGGAGGTGGAAGTTCTGGATCATATTACTGAGTTGATTGGTTTTAGTACTGTGAGGCAGCAAAGACACCTTAAAATCTCATCTTTGCAGCAACATGCGTTAGTAATGCTACTTCAACAATTCTACAATTTTCTTTTTACCTCTATGTTCATATGAAGGCGGCAGTAAGGTGAGGTGGGGTTATGCTCTACTAGTGTATTTCATTTGCAATAGTTACACTTGTCCTATTTAAGGTCGAGTGATGATAAGATCTTGTATTGTTAGTTTAGCATAGCACTTTAGGTAGGTTTAGAGGCAAGAAATTCTGTTTCAAAATTTTCCTGCAAGGAAGCTTGTGTTTTGATGTAGTTACAAGGCAAGAAATGATTTATACATTGGCATTAATGTTATCCTCTTTCCTATACAATTTGTTAAAGAGTCGTTCTAAGAAAACCCTCAGGGAGGAGATAGATGTAGCCACCAATTGGCTTGGCTAGATCAAAGTTTAAATTTTTTGTGGCTGCGAAAAGGTTGATGAGTACTTATGGGGAGACATTAAATGGACTAATCACCAATTATAAAGGTTAACAATTGAGATTTAGGGATAGCTCAGGTGGTTAGAGGTTCCTTCTTGATTTTAGGAATACAGATCGATTCTAATCATCCGCCTTTGTGGCTAATAATAAAAAAAAAATTAAGTCTTCAAATTTGAGTGTTAATCACTTAACCCACAATATACAGTTTTTATACCAATAGCTACTGCATAAACATTTTCAAAATTGGATATGGTTGATTAGAAGTTTTTATAATTAGACCGCCAGAGTCCTTTACTATGTCCCTTGTGTTGCAGACCTTGCAGTCATATGACTATCCACAAGTACAAAACAACATTGATATAACTGAATTGAACCATACTGATATATGCAGATGAAAAGATGATTTGAACGACTCATAAACTCAAAATTAGAGTTGTCAATTCGGATAAACGGGTCAGGTTTGGGTCGGGTAAGAGTGGGTCAGGTCAACTCGGGTCAGGTCAATTAAGATTAATTCCATAACCTATGCGGGTCGGGTTTGGGTTGGGTCATGCTTGAGTCGGGTCACGTCGGGTCATACTTCTTATCGGGTTTGGGTCGGGTTTAGGTCGGGTTACTAACAGATCGGGTTACATTCGGGTCGGGTGAATAATAGGTCGGGTTTAATTCAGGTTTTCACGGGTTAAAACAGGTTAGGGTGATTCTCGGGTTTGAGTCGGGTTTGGTTCAAGTCAATAATTTGTGGGTTAGAATCAGGTCGGGTCATTCTCGGGTTTGAGTAGGATTCGGTTTATGTCAATAATTTGCGAATTACAATAAGGTTGGGTCATTTTCAAGTCGGGTCATTCTCGAGTTCAAGTCGGGTTCGGTTGAAGTCAATAATTTGCGGGTTATAATCAAGTTGGGTCATTTCCAAGTTGGGTCATTCTCGGATTCAAGTCCGGTTATGTTCAAGTCAATAATTTGCAGGCTACAATCAGGTCGAGTCATTTCCAAGTCAGATCATATTCGGGTTCAACTAAATATAAATTGATATTTATCATTTTTATCAAGCTAATTATTTCCTTTGACTACAATATATATGACAATATATTAGGGAACTATAGTTTATAATTTAGGAAGATAATTATCTACTTTGACCATACAACAAATATATACTATATTTCACTCTTAAATTTGAGAATGATGCTCCTTTCTTTTGCTGGCCTGGACTGACTTGGTCTCCCAAGAAAAAATGCTTTGATCAACAATAATAAGGTGGTCTAAATTGCATTTAAGGTGATTTGATATCGGGTCAAGAACAGTTTGGGTTAAATTTAGGTCGGGTCAATAACAAGCTGTGTTAATTTCGAGTCGGGTTAGTAATAGATCGGGTTGAATTTTTGGGTCGGGTGAGTAATAGGTCTGGTAAAATTCGGGTCGGGTCAATAACAAGTCAGGTTGAATTTGGGCCAGGTCAATAACAAGTCGGGTTGATTTTGGGTCGGGTTTGTAACAAGTTGAGTTAAATTCGGACCGGGTTAGGAACGAGTCGGGCTGAATTCAGGTCAGGTTAGTAACAAGTCGGGTTAAATTCAGGTTTTGACGAGTTAAAACGGGTCAGGGTCAATTTCGGTTCAAGTCTGGTTCGGTGCAAGTTAATTAAATTGGCCGTTGTAAACGGGTAAATCGGTGCAAGTTTCAAACCGTTAAATTGGCCGTTAAACAGCAAATAGGATGGTTCCACACACCCAATTGGACTCCCGTAGGATATTAAGGACCATTGTAAACATTTCGACAATTTTTATTTTCGGGCAAAAAAATTCAAAAAATTCCAAAATTGAAAGTTAATCTCCACGTTTTTTGAGAAATTTTGGAGGTTTCGGAGCCCAGTGTCGAAAATTCTTGAAATTCTATTGGAGACATCTTAGGGTCATATAATGTCGTTTGGAACCATATAAAATTATTATTTGTTGTCATAAATGTTCGTGGTAGGGTCGAATTAATGAAATCGGTGCAAGTTGTAAGCCGGTTAGTTGGTCGATTAGCAGCAAATTGGATGGTTCCAAACACCCAATTGGACTCCTGAAATGTATTAGGGACCATGATAAACATTTTGGCAATTTTTATATCCGGGCGAAAAAAAGTCAAAAAATTCCGAAATTAAAGGCTTATATCCACGTTTTTTAAAAAAATTTGGAGGTTTTAGGGCCTAGTGTAGAAAAGTCTTGATAATTTAGGGGATACATCTCGAGGTCAAATAATGCTATTTGGAACCATATATGATCATTATATGTTGACAATGTTGTCATAAATGCTCGTAGTATGCTTGAGTTAATGAAATTCGTGCAAGTTGTAAACCGGTAAACTGACCGTTTAAAGGCAAATTGGATGGTTCAACCAACCCAATTGGACTCCCGAAGGATATTAGGGACCATGATAAACATTTCGTCAATTTTTATATCCGGGCGATAAAAGTAAAAAAAATCCGAAATTGAAGACTAATATCCACATTTTTTGATAAATTTTAGAGGTTTCGGGGTCCGGTGTCGAAAGTCTTGAAGTTCAAGGGGATACATCTCGGGGTCATATAATGCCGTTTGGAACCATATATAATCATTATTTGTTGTCATAATGTTCGTGCTAGGCTTGAGTTAATGAAATCGGTGCAATTTGTAAACCGGTGAATTGGTCGTTTAAAGGCAAATTGGATGGTTCCACCCACCCAATGGGACTCTCGGACAGTATTAGGGATCA
This sequence comes from Chenopodium album, assembly GCF_948465745.1. Lineage (NCBI taxonomy): Eukaryota > Viridiplantae > Streptophyta > Magnoliopsida > Caryophyllales > Amaranthaceae > Chenopodium > Chenopodium album. The sequence goes on from NC_137840.1 coordinate 72,068,330, forward strand.
TAGTCAACATTTCGACAATTTTTATTTTCTGGCCAAAAAAAGTCAAAAATTACAAAATTGAAGGCTAATATACACGCTTTGTGAGAAATTTTAGAGGATTCGGTGGCCGGTGTCGAAAAGTCTTGAAATTCTGGGGTATACATTTTGAGGTCGTATAATTCTGTTTGGAGCCATTTATGATCACTATATATTGTCATAAATGTTCGTGGTAGGCTTGATTTAATGAAATCAGTGCAAGTTGTAAATCGGTAAATTGGCCGTTTAAAGGCAAATTGGATAGTACAACCCACCCAATTGGACTCCCGGAGGGTATTAGGGATCATGGTAAAAATTTCGGCAATTTTTATTTCCGGGCGAAAAAAATTCAAAAAATTCCAAATTTAAAGGCTTATATACACGCTTTTTGAGAAAATTTTGAGGTTTCAGGGCACGATGTCGAAAAGCCTTGAGATTTTAGGGAATACATCTCGGGGACATATAATGACGTTTGGAACCATATATGATCATTATATGTTGTCATAAATGTTCGTGGCAGGCTTGATTTAATGAAATCAATGCAAGTTATAAACCGGTAAATAGGGCGTTTAAAGGCAAATTGGATGGCTCCACCCAGCCAATTGGACTATCGAAGGGTATTAGGGACCATGGTAAACATTTCGGCAATTATTATTTTCGGTCTAAAAAAGTCTTAAAATTCCAAAAATAAAGGCTAATATCCACGCTTTTTGAGAAATTTTGTAGGTTTTGGGGCCCGGTATCGAAAAGCCTTGAGATCATAAGGAATACATCTCAAGGTCATATAACGTCGTTTGGAACCATATATGATCATTATTTGTTGTCTTAAATGTTCGTGGTAGGTTTGAGTTAAAGAATTCGGTGCAAGTTGTAAACCGGTAAATTGGTCGTTTAAAGGCAAATTGGATGGTTCTACCCACCCAATTAGCCTCCCGAGGGGTATTAGGGACCATGGTAAACATTTCGGAAATTTTTATATCCGGGCAAAATTTTTGTTTCGGGGCCCGGTGTCGAAAAGCATTGAGATTTTAGGGGGATACATCTCGGGGTCATATAATGCCGTTTGGAACCATATATGATCATTATATGTTGTCATAAATGTTCGTGGTAGGCTTGAGTTAATGAAATCGGTGCAAGTTGTAAATCAGGAAATTAGTCGTTTAAAGGCAAATTAGATGGTTCCATCCAACCAATTGGACTCCTGGAGGGTATTAGGAACCATGGTAAACATTTCGACAATTTTTATTTCCAGGTGAAAAAAGTCAATAAATTCCAAAATTGAAGACTAATATCCACGCTTTTTGAGAAATTTTGGAGGTTTCAGGTAGAGTTATCAATTCGGGTAAACGGGTTGGGTTTGGGTCGGTAATAGTTGGTCGGGTCAATTCGGGTTGGGTCAATTCGGATTAATTCCATAACCTATGCGGGTCGGGTTTGGGTTGGGTCATGCTTAAATCAGGTCACGTCGGATCATACTTCTTATCGGGTTTAGGTCGGGTTGCAATCGAGTCGGGTGAACAATAGGACGTGTTTAATTCGGGTTTTCATGGGTTAAAACGGGTTAGGGTAATTCTCGGGTTTGAGTCGGGTTCGGTTCAAGTCAATAATTTGCGGGTTATAATCAGGTCGGGTCATTCTCGGGTTTGAGTTGGGTTCGGCTCAAGTCAATAATTTGCTGGTTATAATCAGGTCGGGTCATTCTCGGGTTCAAGTCGGGTTCGGTTCATGTCAATAATTTGCGGGTTATAAGCAGGTTGGGTCATTCTCCAGTCGGGTCATTCTCGGATTCAAGTCGGGTTATGTTCAAGTTAATAATTTACAGATTACAATCAGGTTGGGTCATTTCCAAATCAGGTCATATTCGGGTTTATATAATTATAAATAGATAAATATCATTTTTATCAAGCTAATTATTTCCTTTGATTATAATATATATGGAAATATACTAGGGAACTATAGTCTTTAATTTAGGTTGATAATTATCTCCTTTGACCATACAACAAATATATACTATATTTAACTCTTAAATTTGAGGATGATACTCCTTTCTTTTGCTGGCCTAGACCGACTTGGTCTCCCAAGACAAAATGTTTTGATCAACAATAATAAGGTGGTCTAAATTGCATAAGGTGATTTGAAATCGGATCAGGAACAATTTGTGTTGAATTTAGGTCGGGTCAATAACAAGTCGTGTTGATTTCGAGTCGGGTTAGTAACAGATCGGGTTGTATTTTTGGGTCGGGTTAGTAATAGGTCTTGTAAAATTCGGGTCGGGTCATTAACAAGTCGGTTTGAATTTGGGTCAGGTCAATAACAAGTCCGGTTGATTTCGGGTCGGATTTGTAACAGGTCGGGTTAGGAACGGGTCGGGTTAAATTCAGGTCATGTTAGTATTAAGTCGGGTTAAATTCGGGTTTTGACGAGCTAAAACGGGTTTGGGTCAATTTCGGTTCAAGTCGGGTTCGGTTCAGGTCATTAATTTACGGCTTACATTCGGGTCGGGTCATCTCCAGGTTAGTTCATGTTCGGGTCTCACATACTCGGGTACTAGGGTTGGTTTCAGGTCGGGTTTGAGCACCATTTTTCGGGCTCAAATGGGTCGGTTAATAATCGGATTTGAGTCGGTATTTCGGGTCGGGTCAACTTTTGACAGCTCTACTCAAAATGTGATTCAATTTTATAGCCTTCATTGTTTACAAGTTGATTCAATGTCTTGACTTTGGGCTGTTGGAACCACAGATTGGAAGGCAATAACAATGTTGGGGAGAGGGGAATATTGAAAGACTTCATAGAAGAGAATGCTTTTAGATGAAAGTTCTGAATACATGTGTATACAATAAAATAAAGAACTACACTATAGCTGGCACTCTCAAGTGAAAAATCGAATTCTACAAAATTGACTCTAAATGTCTAAAACTTCTCAACTTTCTGAAAGGGGAATTCCTCAAATAAATATGTGCCCCAACAGCATACTTCAATCAAGGAAATTTTCTTCCAATGTACCGTTCTAGTCAGCTTTCACTTTGGCTAGGTTGGAAAGAGTCCTGTGACCGACAAATAACAAGAAGACTCCCAAGAAGCTCAGGTACTTCAGTGTTGTAAACAAGTTCAACTGCAGGTATTAAACAAAGGGTTGAATACAGAAGAACCATTTGCAGATCCGCAAACACAAGAAAATAAAATAAAAAAAAAAATTAACGATTTCCTGGAAAATGAATCAAGTCCAGACCAAAAGAAGAATTTGGAAAAAAAAAAAGACAGTTTTGTACGAAGGATTTACAGTAAGTCACAAATTCATGTGGAAAATGAGTTATAGTATACACAAACCTTCAGCCAGAAAAGGACATAGAGGCAAAGTACAGCTGCAATGCCAACATGGAAGAGTGCAGCAAATGCAGCAGATACTGTTGCTGTAGGGAACTTCTTAAAGTTTACCCCAAGGCGAAGGAGCTGCAAGAAGGCATTGAAGATCAGAGTAAGAAAAAAATTGACACCTCAAAGGCTAACAGTTAGTAAATTGAACAGAAATTAAAAGTACAAAACTACAAATATTATAAAATAGAATGGTCAGTAGTTCACAAAGGCTAAGGCATGTGTGTTACAATAATCAGAACAAACAAAAGGATAACTTTTTGACAGGAAGGAATTCTACTTCAATCCACACAAATAATCAAAATGGCATGAACAATTTCATATCTTGGATTGTAACTTGACATCTTAGCTTATTTTATATAATTATTTCTATAAACAAGGAAATAATTGCCTTTTGGCCAGTTGGGGCACAATGGAAGTAAAATGGCCTGAAAAGATTAACTTACCCCAATAAAAAATCCTACAAGTGGAACAAGGGTAAGGCCCAAGAAAGCAAGAGAAAGTTCCTTAGGTGGACGCGTTTCTGGGGCTCTGAATATGTGAGCTATTTCTTCTTTGGGTCCAAACCTCGAAAGAGGGTCAATTGGCTGAAGAGGTGGCCGAGTTGCCTTCTCAGGTGCTTCAGGAAGATCTAAGTCGATATGACCCAGGTATCGAAAGAAAGAGTTCTCCTGAAAAGGTCAATTTAGAACCAAACCAATGCAAGTACTAGAACATTGAAAATGTACAGAATCATAATTACCATGACAGCATCTCCAACGGTTAATTGCAGATCATACTTGCCAGAAAGGTAGTAGAGCTTGTCCACTAGTCCAAGGAAATCCTACAGAACAAAATCATGAGATGATGCTTGCAGATATGTAATTTCGGAAAGATGATAAAACTATAAACTGTACACAATATTTCATCCATGCGTTATATGTCATGTACATGGAGCAAAGCATAAGAGTTTCAAAGCCAAGCAACAATGCTATTTAGATCGAAAGACCCCTCATGGAGGGCTGTACTACACAGCAACGTGAAACATCCCCAACGATTGTAGTTTTTCCAATTAGAAATATTTTTTTATCCAATTCAGTTTCTATATGCTAGTTTTGATTTCTCTTGTAGATATCATATGCCTCTTCTGTTAATGAGTTAACTTTTCTTTCAAAATTAAAAATAGGAATTCATATAATTCTATGCAGATATAGAAAGATTCATTGGTGACATGATATACCGAAAGCAGTAAAGGAAGCTTACCAGCGTCAATTCAAACGTTTTTCCTGAACTCCCAACAACAAATACATGTTCAACATTTGTCTCGTGTCTCAGCTTCAACAATGCCTGCCGCCATCTTGATTAGCAAACTATCTAAAGATCTTGAAGATGAGGCATTCTCTAAAAATAAAAAATAAAAACCTGATGGGGCTTGAATGCATTTCCCAGAGGAGAGGACAGCTGGAAGGAGAGACGCAGCTTCTGAAGATGATTTGCTGACAGAGAAATGGCACTGTCTGTGGACAAATCTAACCTGCAATCCCATCTTCTAACATTAAAAAACTTAATTATTGCAAGACAACTCTCTAATAAAAAAATTTTCTTTCCATTTCTTGAACAAGCATGTCAAGCCCAGATTCTGAAACAAGAAATGAGTGTGCTTAATTGACTATGGTACACAAAGTGTTCAAAATAAACTATAACGTCTCCATTTTCTAATTTAGCTCAGATGCGACCATAAGTTATCCAACAGCCAAATCATGGAATTACGGGTTCATTTTGCACAGATACGACTTTGGATTGTATGATTTTTAAAAAATGTGCCAATATCTGATATATCATGCTTAGAATCAAAGATGGTGGATGAATAAGTATTCAGAAACTTGTTGGAAATATACTTACTGTTTCTGAGATTCCACATTGCCAAGATCATTATCAAGGACTGATATCTCTGCATTTTCAACTTTAATTTCTCCTGTGAAATAAATTTTAACCCAAGTTCGGCCTCCTGTAGCATATACATCACTCTGACTTGGATCATTGAGAGCAATCTAATTCATGATCCAAGAAAGGGAGGAAAAAAAAAGGTGTCAATTCCTGGCTTTTTTCTGCATGAGATCACAACATTAGCAGTGAAAAGTGAAGAACAGAATATTACCTTGAAAACAAATTCATATTTCCCAACATCAATGTCCTTTGGCAAAGAATCCAAAACATGGAATTCACCATCTGCGGCATACTTAAGATCCTGATAAAGCAGATTTGGCTTTATTAGTTGACAAGTCATTAAAAAGCTTGTAGGAAATCAGAATTGTAAATATAAGAAACAAATCAAAGCAAAATATGCCAAGTTTGTCAAAACCTGGTTCTCGATCACGGGAGCACTTTTTGAATTAACACTGGCAGCTTGCACGATTTTCACAGTCAGGGCAGGTGCCTCAGATCCAAGCACGGTGTTCACCTTAACCTGCTCACATATATTACAATTAAAACAAACTTAACACTTGAAAAATACTCCATACTTGTCAATTTGTAACAATTTGCAGCCTTTAAAAAAGAAGGTAAGCTACGCACATATTATTGCAGGAAATTATACAAACAGATGCTATGAGATACAAGAGCTTCAATCAGCCAACAAAAATATCACATTTCACTAACCACATACCATACTTATGACAAGCTTATAGACCATACTAAAGTGGTTCGGGCAGAAAAAGGAAAAACAAAATGAATTTTCTCTAACTACACGCCCCCCCCACCCCCCTCAAAAAAAATAAAAATAAATGGTATCCTATATAAGTTGCCTCCAGTTCACATATGAGACATCAATGACACCAGCCAGCCTGGATATATAGCCTACATAGTACACATGCGGACACTAACAATAGAATGGTCTACTCTACATTTTCCTTTGCCCTCAAAACTATCTATGGGAAGCGAGTCCTCGCACTAAAGTGATTAAGGAAGGCACATAAAAAGCGAATTCTCACATATGAAAGATAATAATGGTGGGTACCTTGAGCTGGTCATTTCTGGAATAGGATAGCACCGTAGATGGGAGTGACAAGATCAATGGAATTGACACCCTACACAGGAAGAAAAAAAAACAAAAAAATTGTTACATTTCCATGAAGCTCAAGTCACCATGCTCTGTATTCATACATAGTAGAGGGAACAAAACAGCTAAATGCAAATCAATAGGGAAGTTAACAGTAATGAGAGAAAAGTCGCTTTTACAGTTATTGAAATCTTATATAATATAAAATGTAAAAAATGACTGGCAATTATTTGCAATTTTTATTATGCAGGGAAATACACTCAGTGCTTATGGGGTCAATCTTCAAACCTACTACATCAAGCCATTTGAAACCAGGTAAGTACATATTACATAAATAATCTAGAAATTTCATTGCTCGTGTTAAATAAATTGAATTTAATTCAAAACCCAACAACTTCGAGTTATTTGTTAGTTTGATCCAAAACTAACTAATCTGAACCACCAGACCTGAAATCTCCTTTCACACACAAAAAAGGTATTTTTCCCATTCTTTGGGATTAATCACGATCTTTTCTCCAAGTTCCATGACAGAGATATCAATTACGTATACTTTTTTATTATATAGAATACTTCCAAAAAAAATTTTGCTATTTGTAAATTTTCAAAGTTTTAATTCAATTCTTAGTGTTTCATATTGGGTAAAAGGTCTATAAATTGAAATTTACATAAAACCTGACTATTCCAATGCCTATAATACCAAGGAAGAATCGGGATAATTCAGTAAATCTAAACATGAAGAATTAAAAGACAAGTTACCAATTGCAACAAGATGAGATAAAAAAATATGCATGCTATTCAAGCATTACCTGTTGTTTTCCAACAAAGCTAATGCATCAATCTGTTCAAAGAAATCATGGGAATTTCCAGGCACTCCAATGCCAAGAAAATATTTTGCCAAACCCAAAATTTTGTCTCCAGAAACCTGCATATTGCATTTCAAATTAGGAAATATCTTTTCATTCAACCTCTTGCAAGCACAAACACCTGTGCATAGGAATAGGACCACCTATAATAAATCTTTACATGTATATCAACTTACAGTAATCTTCCCAGAAGTTACATCAGCAAATGCCACAAGCCCACGAACAACTGATGATGTAGTTGAAAGTGGACCTTGGTATTCAAGAGCATCAACAACTTTCTCATCAAAGAACATGGCACCATCATCTGTAGGTAGGCAATAAAATAGAAGATAAAATAAAAATTAAAAAAAAAAAAAAAGGGAAAAAGCAACAACAAACAATAAGCTAGTCTCATTGCTTAATACATAGACGTGAATTTGATACTTCAGCAAATCTGAAAGGCAATTCCAACATTTTGAATCATTACTAGAGCGTTATTTGAACGACACAAAAATCAGTTAAAAACTATCTTTTCGTTCTGTTTTTTTGGCCATTTTTATTACGTCACCTTTTTTTTTTTTGTCCCAAATATATATTGGAATATGACTTTTTGTTCGACTTATGAATCATGAATCCATGATATGCAAGCATCACTTTTAAGTTTTAACAGATAACCACAAAGAGCAAAAAAAGATAAAAGACAACCTATGATGCTTAATTGCTTACTAATGAAATAATTGGGGATGTAACACGATAACACAACCTTCATAGGAAGATTTAGCAAAGACTATAGCGATTGGCGGTTAGCTGTTTAATCTAATCAATAGAACAAACTATCATCAGTTTTGGAATGAGAAAAGGGCTCATATGGCCACATCTCTCATTGTTATTGAGGTGTGAGCGAGTTTCCAACTATCATCGGTTTTGGAGTGAGAAAAGGGTTCACATGGTCACATCTCTCATTTTAATTTAGGCGTGAACGAGTTTCCAGGTCTATAAACTTGTTCAATTTCTTACTATAACTAGATTCTAGATATTCAATGTTTGAACAAGATTTCTGACAAAATGCTATCCATGTTACAAAATCAAGAGCTATATCACAACATAAACACATTATTAACATACTTTAATTATCAACAGGATATCATGCAAGCTCACAAAAATTTTCTAACAAAAAACCACACAATCCATTTTGAAATTCATTTGACATTTCTTTGTCAAAAACTTTGAAATTGTTCATTTGAATATCACAGATGCATATCACCAACATAATACTACCAAGTAGCAGTGAGGCAGTGATGGGAACACACAAGAGGAGATCTCTACATACCGTATTTCTCAACGCTGTCAAACAGTTTCACTATATCATTCTTCAGAGTACCAATCTGTACAATGTCCATTCAACAAAAATATTAGATAAAGCCCCAAAATTATTGCTACAGCAGAATCATATGTGATACGTACATAAAAGTATAAAAGTAATGGAATATGGCATTACAATAGCAAGACTATATGGCCAGCTACAAATCAATTTGCAGGTCAAGGGTATGTTACAGCCATTACAAGAAGATAATGACCAAATGCTGGATGGAACACAGATGATCTAAACTGTGGTTAAAGATTCAAGAGTGGAAGCAACATACTTCACTCTATAATAGTATACCCTCCCTTATCTGAAGGGAAGGGGGAAAATGTATTAATCCTTCATCTATATGCATAAACTAAGATGATATCAATGTAATAAAGCTAATTTTCCAGCTTAACAAAGGATAACTTGTGGCAATATAAATTTAAAACCATCCGAAAATCCAAACAAAGATGCCTGAGTATTAGGCTATTAGCATAGAGTCACACAGGCATTTCAATATTAACACTTAAATTAATTACCAAAAATCAACATAGCTACAAGAAGACAATCAATCTAATAAACAGCACAGTCATCTGTATCACATGAATAAACCAAAATTGACATGTTCAGAAGATGAGTGGGAATAGCACAATATGCAAATACCAGTGATTGATCGATGTCAGCTGAGGCTAATGACACAACACCAGCAAGAGTTTCAAGAGCTATTCCTGCAGCAAACAGACAGTTAGCAATAGACAAATGGTCAGTAGTCTATGGATAGAAATTTTTTATCAATAGTATTGAAATGAAAAGTCATAACAGCAGCAAAACGGTCACCACACCCCCCAAAAGTATGCATTTTATACAACAATAACACATGCTAGAAACAGCTAGGTCTACAGATGGACATAAAACTAATAGGAAAAATGGAGATCAAATTTATAAGGGGAGATACTACCAGCAGCACGAGTACTGGACTCAGGTTTGTTGGAACTATAACGCCACCGTCCATCACTTTGACCAAGAGCCTAACAAAAATGTATGAACATAAGCTATGGCACCCAATTGAATTAAAATGCCAAGGGAGCAAAACCATAAAGCATACAACCTAGAGCCAATCATGGGAGAAGTAGAATAACAATGCAAAATCCAAAAAAACCAACCTTGACTGAGCGGAAGACTTGATCGGCCTTTTCAAGCTGAATTTCTAGATCAGCAGCCTGATCCTGCACATATGTGTATGTAATAATTGCCAAAAAAATTATCAAGAATGCCAAGCAATAAATTATATCTTGAAAATCATAGAAAACTAACATAATTCAGCTTTGATATTCAGTAATGTCAACGTATCATATGGTGCAAACTTTTAAAACATTGGTCTACACAACATAAAATTGACAAAGAGTGCTTTAGATCCATCCATTTCCAATGTAGATGAGTATTTACTTCCTTGGCTTTAGAATATGGAATAGATTAAAACATAATGACTTATTTATTGTGTGCGCATAATTCTTATTGTGGAGTAGGCTGATAGCACATGGTCATTTCCTCTCCATAATTGATTGGAAACAGTCAATTTGTTATTATTGAGGAGAGGTTGCAAATATCTGCTCCTTCTCTCCCCTCCCCTACCGTTGGAGGAAGCCTCTTCAAAGCCAATTGATCAATGTTGATGTTAAAAAACAAAAAAGGAAAATGGCAAATTGCATAGAATTTTTACCTTAAGAAGTACCAAGCTTCCAACTGAATAATAGAAATCAAGCAATGAGTTTGCTTTAGTGATTGCCGCTTGCAGTTTTGAGTTGACAGCCTTAAAGATGGGAGAGAGAGAGAAAAAATAAGGTTAAAAACTCCTCAGACCTATTGACTGATTCATATTCTTGTTCCTAAAAAAGAATAAGTATATCCTTCTTAGATCAATTTGACAATTTTGGGACCTTTTGAAGAATGGTTACCTTAAAATTCTCTCCATCAATCTTGCACTTTAGGACTCGGTTTGATTTCAATGCAACACTGAGATCCTTCAAACTAGCAGATGAAGACTTAAGGGTCTCCGTAATCAATACACATGTTGAAGTACTTATATCAAGATCTTTCCCAATTCCAAGGATCTCAAAAGTTCTTAAAGCCTCATAAGCGTCTTCAAGACTATCCAAAGACAAGTTGAAGTCAACAAATGTTCAACAAAGAACAGCCTCAAAGAACTATCTAATTGAGCATACTACAAATAAGAACATAGGCACACAAGGCTTAAGATAGGAATAACACTGCTTTACATAATGCATGTAAGTATGTCACTTGCCTGATGAATAGAGCACTAATGCAAAACAAAAATTAATTTTTACAATCATCATCAAACAAGCACAAAGTTACACAGTAAACATACTGGTAGTCTTCCACATCGCAATTCAAATTAGTGGCAGTACAATATTCCTACTTCTAGAAATAACCGAGCATCAAATTCCAGGGATTTAAAAAAACATCCCCTAACCAACCATTCCCGCAATCCCAATTCGTGTGTAGCATTTAGAAGGTATTGAGCTCTCGATCATCATTTGCCCCAAACCAACTATTCCCGCAATCCCAATTCGTGTGTAGCATTTAGAAGGTATTGAGCTCTCAATCATCATTTGGGATATATAACCAACAATTACACATGCCATTTGCTTTATGAATTTGGTCTGTGATAACAATTTGGCCAGCAGAAGTTCTTTATAAATCATCCAACAAGCTTCTGACAGTAGTCCCCTACTCCTAAAAAAATCCGCACCTAATATATGCAATTCAAGTTCTAAAACTCAATTCTTCACCTACTTCCGATAACATCAAATGGCAGGTTAAGCAACACCGAAATCGGCCACCGAGTTCTACCTTTTTCTAATTTCAATAACCTAAACATCCTCAAGATATCTAGATTTTAAAATTTTAACTAAATTAACAGCATAATGGATCAAATTGAGCAATAACAACCTGAATAAAAATCACCATTCTAATTCATTGTTGCACATTCAAAAAAAATTACTAAGAAAATAGATAATGAAATCAAGGGTTTAAGTAGGGGTTTTGAAAACCTTTTAAAGGATCCATCGATTGGCTTGAAAATCTCAAGAGCCGCAGATCGGTGAGAATCCGAAATTGGGCGAAAGATCGCAGCTTCACAGATCGACGCAATTAGAAAAAGGGCCAAAAACCCTAGGTTTCGAGCCATTCCTGCAAAAACCACACAAATTTGGGGAAAAATCAAAATTAAGAGTGAGATTAAACAAAATTTGCTGAGATTTAACAAACAATGTGAAAATTTGATTTGATTTATTCTCAAACTTTGATTGAATTTGTAGAATGAGAGATCTTACTGGCTTTCATCGTATCAAAATTACGACGAACTGTTACTTAGGAGAGAGAAAGTGAGAGTGGGAGAGGAAGAACAGAGTGAATGAATGAAACAAACAATGGAAGAGAAAATTCAAGAGTGAAGACTTGTGAGTTGTGAGTTGACAATGTGGTTCGGGTCCGTTGTTGGACCCTGGATTTGGGTTTTGGTGATTCAAACTTACTTTCACGAGTGCTCGATAGGCTTGACTGTGTTTGTGTTAGCCCGGTTAGGGAAACCTATCAAAATTAACCTATTCGATAACATTTATAGTGTATGCTTTGCATTTTAAGTATCGTAAACATGTACATACTTAACAAATACAAAGTAGGCTAGTTCGTGTCAGGTTTAGAGGTTAGAACCACCGTATTTGAATTTCACTCTATAACATGTCCATGATCCGTGTCTTCTATCTTGAGATTTTTAAGCAGTGATGAAACGTCTAATTTTTTATGAACTTGCAAGTATATAGTAAATACCTTGTATCACATCCATTTTAATGCGTGTCACACGAGTTATCTCTAATATATACAATTACACAAAAATGGTCTGCTCTCAAGGATGAAATCAAAATTTTGTGGTTTTCACCACTTGTCCAATTTTTCATTCAATTTTGATCTTTAATACTTATTGAATAGATAATTACCCTTTTTAGAAGCACCAAGAGTTTCTTAAGCTTAAGCAACTAGTCATTTTAAGATATCAATTTTTACGAGAAGCTTTTAATTTTTTAGTTACCTTTTAAACTCGTAAGTTAATTTCATCAACAAACTCTTGCTTTCTGTGTGGATAGACTAATGGACAACAATTCATACTCATATCCTATTATACCTTCATTAAAATTTGCTAATTGAGGTTGGCTAGGGTGTGCATCGATATATTGAAAGGGTTTTAAGATGATTTTGTTGAAAAATCAAAATACTGAAATACTCTTCTTTTTTCTTTCTTTTTTTTTTAGGAAATATACTGAAATACTCTTAGAGGGCATTTGGTTCGAAAAGTAAAAACAGAGTGGAAAGGAAACAAATAAGAGGGGGAAAAGAATCATTTAGCTATTACCTTTTCATTTGTTTGGTTCAACCATAGAAAGGGTATTTGTTAAGAGGAGGATAAGGGTATTTGTTACCCCAAGTTTTTGAGAGGTAACAACCTTATCAGTTAGGTAATGGTAATGGTTACCATGCCTTCAAACCAAACACACGATAACGATATTGGTTTAATCGAATCCATTTCCAATCCAAAAAATACACTAACCAAACTCCCCCTTAGTAGAGTACAAACTAGATAAATTGATAAATTTACATTATAGATTTTTTTATTTTTTATTTATTTATTTTTTTTTTTTTTTTTATTTTTTTTGCGTGAAACAACTTATATTATTAGAACTTACACAAGTAGAAATATTACAAACGCCTTACAATATGAAACAAAGGAAGCAAAAAGCAACCACTTGAGTTCATATATTGTCATAACTCAAGACCAGTTTTCAAATTCATACCATGTCAAAATTCAAGTTAGTTTAATAACACTATCACCTTTCTTTGGATTTTACAGGGACGCCTTTGTACATGTTAACACGATCCCTTAGTGACTCAACTCGAGGGCGTGCCACCTTGTTGTTGGGATCGAAAAGCAACACTTCTTCAAATGCCTTAAGAGCAGTCTTGAGATCTTTTTTCTGTTCATATGCATCACCAAGGTTGTTCCAAGCAGTGACATACCCTGGTTGGATCTTAACAGCTTTCTCAAATTGTGCGATACCCTTGTCAATCTTTCCATCACGCACATAGCTCACACCCAATGCATTATAAACCTGCAGGTGCAGATTTTAATGTTTAGATATAGATACATAATACCTAAATAATCACACTAACCAAAGATTAGACCTGTTAATTACAGTATAGTGCAGAAAGTCCTAGGAAAGTTACTTGTCTAATGGAGAATCATGACTAGCTATGTTAGATGGACTCTTCATTTCACCATAACCCATGTCAGAATTTCAACACTCTGGAAAACATAATATAGCTGACTCCAACACATACCTATCTGTGGCAAGATTACTCAAGTCCAAGTGACAAATCACTGGTTAAGCCAGCATATGATCGAATTAAGCATAACAAACAACCACCATCATCATTTGAGGTCTTGGGGTTTATAGTGTACCTCTTACTAATTTCAATCAGTACAGGGCATATTTAATTCAGGGACTTTCATATAAGGCCATTTTTCAATAAGTAGTGAAGGAGAAGGCGTGAAAATTGAATTACATGCCTTGAATGGTTTCCTTGATATATGGAAAAGAAACGATGAAAGATAAATATAAAGACTATGCAAAATTTTAGAAGCCTGGAAATCATCATTGCTTTTCAAACCTGGGCAAGATCCTGGTCATCTCCATCCCATTTCTCAATTGCTTGAAGCAAGAATTTAGTCGCAGCTGGGTAAAACTTTCGTCTCAGCATCACTGCTCCAAGTTCAAAGAGTTCAGTTGCATTTGCGTCACCACTCCTTACTTGCTCCTATAATTGCACCAAGTTGATTTTTCAAGCATCTCACAAAGACCACAGATCATGTACAGTGTTTATGAAGGATATCTTGAGAATAACAAAGATAATTTGGAATAAAAGCTTATTTTTAAAGAAATTACTACTGTCTAGAGGGATTGTTTTCCTCAAAGAAAATAGAGCATTGTGCAAAGGAACACCTATATATGTCTCACATAGAAATGAATATAGAGCAAGTTTAAAATATCTTCACATAAAAATCCTTTAATTAGTAATCCCTTTTCTATTTCTACCTGATCAGGAATCTTAAGTAAAAGACATTGTAATAGTCTTAATTTTCTACTATAGATTTCAACTATACATGCATCAAAATTGAAAAGCTGACCTGCAATTCTTTAGCAGAAAGATCAAGTTCACGACGAACGAGGACTTGACGGATAACAAAAAAAGTCCCAACTCCAAGCAAAGCCAGCAGCAAAAGCACATATGACAACTGAATTCCCAATTCAAACAACTCTCCAACTTCATAAACTGGATTTATTTTGATGTCAGTGCTGGAGTATGCCACTTGTGAAGAAGTCAGCCAGGCAATTGTAGCAGATGAAAGGGTAGTAGCACATCTTAACAAGCCCTTCATATTTTCACCATCTTTCACGGTGCAAAGTTTGTTAGAGAGATCTGTAAAAGTTAAAAATACAGACCCTTAGCATCAAATGTGTAAGCAAGTGTAGCCAAAGCAAAAACACACTATACTCAATTGAAGATGCATTAATATTTACTCAGTAACCCATTAATGGTCCCACAGGTTCTAATATAAAAGGGGGTTATACCTTTTTAAACAAGCAACAAAATCATATTGATAATGACTGTCATGGACAGTGTGAGCTAGTATATACTTACACAGTTACACTACAAAGAACGATAGTGAGAATTTATCATTCCCTTTGCCTTGATTAGTATTTTCACTTTTGACCAACAAGATAACTAAAAACTTTTTTTTTTTGAAATGAGGAAGAGATAGGATATTAAAACAACTACGTCGTATACAACTTTAAAAGTTAAAATAAGTTAAATGCAATAGTGGTTTATTAGTTCCTTTGTTAACCATTTTCATTAAAGTAAAAGAACAAATACTTTTCTCATAAATCAAAGTGATGTAGTAATGTTTTATTCTAAAGAAGGTGAGCAGATGCCATTCTCTAGCTGTTGGAATACATAGAATTGTGCTCCAGACTACCGTAAGAAACAAATATTCAGAAAATCAAGATAATTGAAAATATTGATGTCAACAATATCATACTACAAAGTTGAAACTAAGATAAGATTATTTACCATGCTGATATATTGATAAGATTGGTCGCAATGTCAATGCCATTCCAAATTTCTGCCTTCATACACGACAAAGGAGAAAAATCAAAGACTGTGCAGACCAGTAAAGCATAAAGAAAATTATCACTAGCTAAGAAATCACAGACAGTAAGAATTATTATAGGTAATTCACTGATTAGTGGAACTAAATCAAATGACAAAAATCACAATAGGATAGTTGGTCTTGTATGGACCCGGTCTACAATAAATTATTGTAGACCCAAAGTTTGACACTTTCAAATAATATAATCACATTCTGGACGATATAATCACATTTTTAGATGATATAATTATCTTTTTTGTGAGTCATATTTTAAATTATATAATCTCGTAGTAAATCATTTAATGAAATTATATAATTATCTTTAGGATGATAAAATTTAAAAATCATCTTTTGACTGATGTAATTTATTATTATATTTTTTATAATGATAAATTCACTTTTTGAGTGATACATTTACATAAAAGTTTCAGGATGATATAATCACTTTTGTAGTAATATAATCACATTTCGTATAATATAATCACATTCGTATGGTATACTAGAAGATTGGGTCTACAATAAGTTATTGTAGACCGGGTCTATTCTAGTCTTTACCCTCATCTTAAGTCCTATGTTTGCTTAGATAGGAGTACGTAATAAGTAAACATTTGACACACCATTATTACTTTCAAAATATTACATTACTGACTAATAACCTAGGACTACACATAGTATAGAAAATTGCACAGTATTAGGCTGCACTGAGTGAAACTTTGAGTTCCTCTTACATGCAAACAAATCTCATACATGCATCCTCCTACAAACAGAAAGAAAAAATGGAATATATAAAAAATTACACATCCATTAACATGTACATTTAGGTAACAGCTTCACTGCAAGTAGAGCACAGAGAAATCATTATGTTGACACAGCTGATTATATGAATAAGTTACTCCAGTTAAATTTTAGCTTTATTTGTATAAGCTTTTCAAAGTCACCAATACGGAACCTATATCAGTAAGAGTAAAACAAGTTCTTGGATACTTAATGTAGAATTACATTCTTAATGAAGCTATGTAACATGAGCATTATTGAAAGATGCTACTCACTCATGGACCATAGTTACCAAAATCCTCATCAAGAAGCAACATTCATTTTACATGATTACGGTATTACACTCTTCCTTAACCGATGCTGAACTTGCTTTCCTTTATTCTGCATGTTCCTTAGGGAAATTTGGCTTGCTTTTGTTTTTCTTCCAAATTCCGCAATGAGGTAAGTCCTTTCAACAATTACAGATACTTGTGTTTATACAAAACTAGTGTTTGAGCATGTGCACCATCTTAAAACTATTGATATCCTTTTGAGTCACTTCATAATTTGGTTATCAGACTCATCACATTACAAAAATCAAGTTTTCTACCAGAATCCAAGCCTATAAAAGAAATAAATCAACCTTTATTTTGCTCAAATAAAATAAAGGCATATAGCTTTAGAGATTTCAAGCAATAACCTTACAAGGGAAAGCTTGAAGAAGTGCAAGCATGATAATGTTTCGTAAAAAATTCATAAAGGCATATAGCTTTAGAGCTTCCAAACAGTAACCTTACAAGGTAAAGATAAAAGAAGTGCAAGCATGGTAATATTTTGTACAAAAACCCTCATCGGATGAGAGTTTGATCACATACAAGACCAGCACGGTTCAATTCCAAAACCACTGGTGATAGGTGGAGTAACCCACTAGACTTATAAGTTAGTCAAATTCCCTTTTCTTCTTCTATGTCAAACAACTTGTCCCATCTCACATGTGGGTTATTATCTTAACAAAGCCAAAAGTCGACTACTGACTACTTCTATTAAACATACTCTTCACTAAATTCCTTGATACATTCCTTGATCACGAGCAACATGTTCGTGAGGGCATCTTATCTTCCTGATTAGTGGCTTGCCTCTAAAGGCTCTAACACTTGAATGCCTCAAAACTATGTGAACCACCACATGCTGAACGAAGTACAGAAACCTTTTGGCTCTTGCAAGAGTTGCAACAAAGCTATACTGACATGCTCTCATTAAAGCTTTAGAGAGCATATCCTCAATATCTTGCCTCGTAGACAAGAAACAAACACATCTTGTGACATGAACTACTAAGTAAATCAAGTTTCAGTTTAATTAATGAATAAGAATGTAAGGAATGAGTATTTTCCCCTCCTCTTGATCCACTCTCCCCCTATAAACTTTCAAGCAAGCATGTACCAAGAACTCCTCCCCGGTTGGGACCTCACCGAGCTCGAATTCAGATTAGTCGGAGTCTAGTAGGCTATGAGTTAATGGATAAGGTCCAATCAAACAAAGTTACCAACCATAATAAAGCAATTCAAGCAAAGTACAGCAAACACTCTCACAACAATAATAATATCCAAACAATACATCATAATAACCAAGCTACATAATAAAGGAGAAATTTAAAGAAAATTAGCAAAGAACAAGAGCACTTACATTGCGTTGAAGCTTGATTAAACCATCACAAGAGCTCAAATTTCTGGGATCATTTGATGAACAAGACAATAACTTGAATTTGGAAGGAGATAATGAAGCTACCAATACAGAAGAAGAAAAGGAAGATTGAGATAAAAACATGGAAGAAGATTTTCCAGTAGAGAGAGAATATGAGGGAGAATTCACCAAAATTGGGACGACATGGAAAATTTTATCAGAAATTGAGGCAGAAATCATGGTTTATTGTACTGGGTATTTGATTAATTTTTGTGGGTATTTGAAATTTTGCAGAAAAATTGGGGAAATTTGGGGGGTTGAAGGAAGAGATTGAGGAGGTAGTGGTTAGAGTGGATAGTGTGTGTTAGTGTTATAATGAGGTTTGATTTTCCATGGATAAAAATGTGGATAGCAGGTAATCCACTATTCTCTGTTAATTTCATATCTTCCCTTCTCTTTTTACCTCACACAAGACAAAAAATCTTGTGTGGACCTGTTCCACAATAATATTATTGTAGACCAGAGATTTATATATACGTAGCTGGCATTATATTCAACATAGTGTCCTTAATTTTAATATAGTAACCTTATTTTTAACATAGTAACTTTTTTAAAAACTTGTGCGACCTTTAATGTTATTATGAAATTAAAGTACGACATTATGTTGATAGTAACTTAATTTTAACAAAGAGGTGTTTATTATTCATATTGACCATTGAATTAAAAATTTCATTAAAAAAATTAATTAACCTCTTATAGCTTATGACACAGTACCTTTTATTTCAACATAATAACCTTTATTTTAATATAGTGACTTTTTTTTTTATTAACAAAACAATCATATTGTCTCTAATATTGGTGGTCCACAATAAATTAGTGTGAACCGGGTCCATTTAAGAATTTGTACACACAAGAAAGTGAACTTGTGGTTGTTACCTTGTCCGCTAATCCATAACCTATTAGCTTTCGAGTAATGTAATTAGAACTAGAGTCGACTAGTCGAGTTGGATCAAGGGCGGTTAATTGGCAACAGTTACCTGAAAATGAGATGAAAAAGCTCTCCCAATAAATGTTGTTGTATTTTCGAGATTTTTATTTAAGTTGGAACAACTCTCTTACTAGCTGATCCAAATATTTGTTGATACATTTATGATAGATTAGATGACTTAAAGAGATTTGTTTACTAGAAATGTTACCCAACAGGCCAACACCGCTTCATTTGCAATATGATTTATCTTGATTCTTGAATTAAATAAATTGGAGTCTTAGATTTAGGATTATATGGATTTCATCACACATAGTATACATGTTGAAAAAATTACAATTACCTCAAACTTTATTTTTATTATGTAATTAAGATTATATTCAACCAACAAAGTGATACCTTAATCTGTACAAATGCTCCAATATTTTATCTCTAAATGTCCTCATATTCAAACATCTTTTACTCCTAGCTAGAGCAGTCAATTCGGGTAAATGGGTCGCGTTTGGGTCGGGTAAGAGTGGGTCGGGTCAATTCAAATTAATTCCATAACTTATGCGGGTCAGGTTTGGGTTGGATCATGCTTGAGTCAGGTCATGTCGGGTCATACTTCTTATCGGGTTTAGGTCGATTTAATAACAGGTCGGGTTACATTCGAGCCGGGTGAACAATAGGTCGGGTTTAATTTGGGTTTTCACGGGTTAAAATGGGTTAGGGTAATTCTCGAGTTTGAGTCAGGTTCACTTCAAGTCAATAATTTGCGGGTTAGAATCAAGTCGGGTCATTCTCGGGTTTAAGTCGGGTTCGGTTAGAGTCAATAATTTGCGGATTATAATCAGGTCAGGTCATTTTCAAGTTGGGTTCGGTTCAAGTCAATAATTTGCGGGTTATAATCAGGTCGGGTCATTTTCAAGTTGGGTTCGGTTCAAGTCAATAATTTGCGGGTTAAAATCAAGTTGGGTCATTTCCAAGTCGAGTCATTCTCGGATTCAAGTCGGGTTATATTCAAGTAAATAATTTGCAGGTTACAATCATGTCGGGTCATTTCCAAGTCGGGTCATATTCGAGTTCAACCAACTATAAATAGATAATTAACATTTTTATCAAGCTAATTATTTCCTTTGAATATAATATATATGGCAATATAATAGTGAACTATAGTCTATAATTTAGGAAGATAATTATCTCCTTTGACCATACAACAAATATATATTATATTTAACTCTTAAATTTGAGGATGATGCTCCTTTCTTTTGCTGGCGTGGACCGACTTGGTCTCCCAAGACAAAATGCTGTGATCAACAATAATAAGGTGGTCTAAATTGCATTTAAGGTGATTTGAAATCGGGTCAGGAACAATTTGGGTTGAATTTAGGTCGGGTCAATAACAAGTCGTGTTAATTTCGAGTCGGGTTAGTAATAAATCGGGTTGAATTTTTGGGTTAGGTAAATAATAGTTATGTTAAAATTCGGGTTGGGTCAATAACAAGTCGGGTTGAATTTGGCTCAGGTCAATCACAAGTTGGGTTGAATTTGGGTGAGGTCAATAACAAGTCGGATTGATTTCGGGTCGGGTTTGTAATAGGTTGGGTTAAATTCGGGTCAGGTTAGGAACGAGTCGGGTTGAAATCAAGTCAAGTTAGTAACAAGTTGGGTTAAATTCGGGTTTTGATGGGTTAAAATGGGTTTGGGTCAATTTCAGTTCAAGTCAGGTTCAGTGCAAGTTAATTAAATTGGCCGTGGTAAACTGGTAAATCGGTGCAAGTTGTAAACCGGTAAATTGGTCGTTTAAAAGCAAATTGAATGGTTTCACACACCCAATTGGACTGCCATAGGGTATTAGGGACCATGGTAAACATTTCGGCAATTTTATTTGTGGGCGGAAAAAAGTAAAAAAAATTCCAAAATTAAAGGCTAATATCCACGCTTTTTGAGAAATTTTGGAAGATTCGGGGCCCGGTGTCGAAAAGTCTTGAAATTCTAGGGGATACATCTCAGGGTCATTTAATGTCGTTTGGAACCATACATGATCATTATTTGTTGTCATAAATGTTCGTGGTAAGCTTGAATTAATGAAATCGGTGCAAGTTGTAAACCGTAAATGGTCGTTTAAAGGCAAATTGGATGATTCCACCCACCCAATTGGACTCCCGGAGGGTATTAGGGACCACGGTAAAACTTTCAGCAAATTTTATTTTCGAGCGAAAAAAAAATCAACAAATTCCAAAATTGAAGGCTAATATCCACGCTTTTTGAGAATTTTGGAGGATTTGAGGCCAGGTGTCGAAAAGGCTTGAGATTTTAGGAGATACATCTCGGGGTCATATAATTTCGTTTGAAACCATATATGATCATTATATGTTGTCAAAAATGTTCGTGGTAGGCTTGATTTAATGAAATCGGTGCAAGTTGTAAACCGGTAAATTGGTCGTTTAAAGGCAAATTAGTTGGTTCCACCCACCCAATTCAATTAGACTCTCGGAGGGTATTACGGATCATGGTAAACATTTCGGCAATTTTTATTCCAGGGCGAAAAAAAAGTCTAAAATTTCAAAATAGAAAACTAATATCCACGCTTTTTGAGAAATTTTTGAGATTGGGTTCGAGGTCGAAAAACCTTGAGATTTTAGGAAATACATCTCGCGGTCATATAATGCCGTTTGGAACCATATATGATCATTATATGTTGTCATAAATGTTCGTGATAGGCTTGAGTTAATGAAATTAGTTCATGTTGTAAACCGGTAAAATGACTATTTAAAGGCAAATTGGATAGTTCCACCCACCCAATTGGACGCCCGGAGTGTATTAGGGAACATGGTAAACATTTCAGAAATTTTTTATTTTTGTGTGAAAATAAGTAAAAAAATTCCAAAATTGAAGGCTAATATCCACGCTTTTTGAGTAATTTTGGAGGTTTCGGCGCCCGGTGTCGAAAAGCCTAAAGAATTAGGGGATACATCTCGGGGTCATATAATGCCGTATGGAACCATATATGATCATTATATGTTTTCATAAATGTTCATGGTAGACTTGAATTAATGAAATTGGTCGTTTAAAGGCAAATTGGTCGTTTAAAGGAAAATTGGATGGTTCCACCCACCCAATTGGACCCCCATGGGGTATTAGGGACCATGGTAAACATTTCGACAATTTTTATTTCCGGGCGAAAAAAGTCATCAAAAAATTCAAAATTTGAAGACAAATATCCACGCTTTTGAGAAATTTGGAGTTTTCGAGGCCCGGTGTTCAAAAGTCTTGAAATTTTAGGGAATACATCGATCTCGAGGTGATATAATGTCGTTAGGAACCATATATGATCATTATTTGTTGTCATAAATGTTCGTGGTAGGTTAGAGTTAATGAAATCGGTGCAAGTTGTAAACCGGTAAATTGGTCGTTTAAAGGCAAATTGGATGGTTCCAACCACCCAATTGGGCTCCCAGGGGGTATTAGGGACCATGGTAAACATTTCGGAAATTTCTTTCCATGCGAAAAGAAGTTAAAAAATTACAAAATTGAAAGCTAGTATCCGTGCTTTTTCAGAAATTTCGAAAGTTTTGGGGCCCGGTGTTGAAAAGAAATGAGATTTTAGGGGATACATCTCAGGGTCTTATAATGCCGTTTGGAACCATAAATTATCATCGTATGTTGTCATAAATGTTCGTGGTAGACTTGAGTTAATGAAATCGGGGCAAGTTGTAAACTGGTAAGTTGGTCGTTAAAAGGCAAATTGGATGGTTCCACCCACCCAATTAATTGGACTCTCGGAGGGTATTAGGGACTATGGTAAACATTTTGGAAATTTTTATTTCCGAGCGAAAAAAGTCAAAAAATTCCAAAATTGAACGCTATTATCCACCCTTTTTGAGAAAATTTAGAGGTTTCGAGGCCCGATATCGAAAAGGCTTGAGATTTTAGAGGATACATGTCGGGGTCATATAATGCCGTTTGGAACCATATATAATCATTATATGTTTTCATAAATGTTCGTGGTAGGCTTGAATTAATGAAATCGGTGCAAGTTGTAAGTCGGTAAATTGGCCGTTTAAAGGCAAATTGGATGATTCCACCCACCCAATTAGACTCCCAGAGGGTATTAGAGACCATGGTAAACATTTCGGCAATTTTTATTTTCGAACGAAAAAAAAAGTCAAAAAATTCCAAAATTGAAGGCTAATATCCACGCTTTTTGAGATTTGGAGGTTTCGGGGCCCGGTGTTGAAAAGGATTGAGATTTTAGGGGATACATCTTGGGGTCATATAATGCCGTTTGGAACCATATATGATCATTATATGTTGTCATAAATGTTCGTGGTAAGTTTGGGTTGATGAAAGCAGTGCAAGTTATAAACCGGTAAATTGGTCGTTTAAAGGCAAATTGGATGGTTCTACCCAGCCAATTGGAATCCCGGAGGGTATTAGGGACCATGGTAAACATTTCGGCAATTTTTTTTACGGGTGAAAAAAGTCAAAAAAATTCCAAAATTGAATGCTACTATCCACGCTTTTTGAGAATTTTTGGAGGTTTCGGATAGAGCTGTCAATTCGGGTAAACGGGTTGGGTTTGGGTCGGTAAGAGTGGGTCGGGTCAACTCGAATCGGGTCAATTCTAATTAAATCCATAACCTATGCGGGTCGGGTCATGCTTGAGTCGGGTCATACTTCTTATCGGGTTTGGGTCGGGTTAATAACAGGTCGGGTAACATTCGGGTCGGGTGAACAATATGTCGGGTTTAATTCGGGTTTTCACAGGTTAAAACGGGTTAGGGTAATTCTCGAGTTCGAGTCGGGTTCGTTTCAAGTCAATAATTTGCGGTTTGGAATCTGGACGGGTCATTCTCGGGTTTGAGCCGGGTTCGGTTCATTCAATAATTTGCGGGTTATAATCAAGTCGGGTCATTTTCAAGTCGGGTCATTCTTGGGTTCAAGTCGGGTTTGGTTCAAGTCAATATTTTGCGAGTTATAATCAGGTTGGGTCATTTCCAAGTCGGGTCATTCTTGGAGTCAAGTCAGGTTATGTTCAAGTCAATAATTTGCAAGTTACAATCAGGTCGGGTCATTTACATGTCAGGTGATATTCGGGTTCAACTAACTATAAATAGATAATTATCATTTTTATCAAGCTAATTATTTCCTTTGACTATAATATATATGGCAATATACTAGGGAGCTATAGTTTATAATGACAACAAATATATACTATATTTAACTCTTAAATTTGAGGATGATGTTCCTTTCTTTTGCTGGCCTAAACCGACTTGGTAATAGGTCTGGTAAAATTCGGGTCGGGTCAATAACAAGTCGGGATGAATTTGGGTCAGGTCAATAACAAGTCGGGTTGATTTCGAGTCGGGTTTGTAACATGTTGGGTTAAATTTGAGCCGGGTTAGGAATGAGTCGGGTTGAATTCAGGTCAGGTTATAAACAAGTCGAGTTAAATTCGGGTTTTGACGGGTTAGAACGGGTTTGGGTCAATTTCGGTTTAAGTCGGGTTCGGTTCAGGTCAATAATTTATGAGTTACATTCGGGTCGGGTCATCTCCAGGTCAGTTCATGCTCGGGTTCGGGTCTCACATACTCGAGTCAATTCGGGTCTAGGATTGGTTTCAGGTAGGGTTTGGGTCACCAATTTTTCGAGTTCAGATGGATAGGCTAATAATCGGGTTAGAGTCGGTATTTCGGGTCGGGTCAACTTTTGACAGCTCTACTCCTAGCCCATCATGAGTTTCAATGGAAAATATAAGTCATATGGACTCATATTCCTTTTGTTTAATGTATCGGTTAATAGAATAAGATAGTGTTTAGGGCCTTCAGGCCCAAAACTTCAGGTGTAAAAAAAAAAGTGTCTTAATGGGCCTTATCTCTTACTGGTCCACTAGAAATGACAATTCTAGCTAGTATTTACTTCAACTTATGATTCCTACGTATTTGATAAGATTAATTGATTATGTACATATGACTTACGGAGTTAGGGCCTTTTCACATTTAGTGAAATGAAGTGAAGTGAAGTGAACTGATTGGAGCTATACTAAATTGAATCTAATTGAATTGAGTTGAGCTTAACTGAACTGAACAACCCCTTAATCCTCTTCACGAGGAGGTTTTTTTAATTGTAAAAGTATTATATGAGTACTGATTAGATGTGGTATGACCTATTATTAAATAATCCTCTATCCCACAAATTAGGAAAAAAATACAAGTATTATGAAATACTTACTACGGAGTAATAATTCAGTTTCAAGTGTATGATATTCATATCTGATAGGTCTAACAAATTAATAATTGCCTATACCCTCTGTCCCAATTTTTTTTTTGTTCCATTCCAAATTATGGGTCAAATTATAAAATCTTTGGCTGTAAATTCTCAGTAAAGAATAAGATACTTTGTATGATATAGTCAAATGTGATTTTGTTGGATCCATATCATTGTATATTTTATTATAAGTAATATATATTCATATCTTATAGGTCTAACAAATTAATAATTGCCATACCCTCTGTCCCAATTTTTTTTTTTTTTTTGTGCCATTCCAAATTATGGGTCAAATTATAAAATCTTTGGCTGTAAATTCTCATTAAAGAATAAGATACTTTGTATGATATAGTCAAATGTGATTTTGTTGGATCCATATCATTGTATATTTTATTACAAGTAATATATATTAAGTTATATTTATAAATTTTACGCATATGAAAATGAGGTTATATGTGTTTAAAAATATGTCTTACAAGCCATAAAAAGTCAAATGAAAAAAAAAAAATTACTAGTAAAAACATAGAAAATATCATACAGATTCACTATACTCATCTCTATATGTAAACATTGAATGTGCCAAAGTGGGTTATAGAAGAGGATAGCGGCTCCAATTGTTTGGTAGAGAACGAGGTCATTTCTGTCAGATAATATAAACTCCTTGATAGAGTGATTTCCATTGATCAATATTTATAGGGTTACAATGAGAAACCTAATCATATTAGGTAACTATAAGATATGTACAGATATCAAAGATAATCTTATACAAAATATATCCTAAACCTAGGATGAGAATATTCTATGGATATTCTTTATCACACCCCCGTAGTCAGAGCGGGAGAAAATCGGATGCTCAGACTGGATCTGAATCACGCATCGAACGGTAAGGATAGTATAGTAACCCATGATCAAAAGAGAAGTAGTAGACGTGTGCTGGTGATGATGATGAGAAGCAACAACCACGACCTACGTATAGTAGAGATATGCGCTTTTAGGCCGAAGGAGAAGAGTCATGCATATACTTGGGCCAAGTTGCAGATCCAGAGAAGAATAAGTTAAGGGATCAAACCATCATCAGGGAGAAGACACTACACTACTACGTGAAATCACAGTTGAAGAAAAACAAATAAAATTGCGCAAGAAAAGATTAAATCCCACCGCTTGAAATTAATCAATTCTCAAAAGAGAAACCAGGTAGCAAAAATTAATACTCCACAAAGATTCCAAGTGCTGCAACAATAAAAGGAGCTAACTTGATAGCAAAAGAGATGTGCAAAAGTTGATCTTATTGTGATATACCACCACCAGAACAAAATCTATGTGATTATGTGTAAAAAAAAACCAATGAGGCAATGTAAGAATCATTGTTGGTCATGGGGAGGTGGAAGTAGAGTGCGGCACATGGAGTAGGTTGGCAGATGTGGTTACTGCCAGTAGTGGGAGGCGGTAGTGTATGCGATTGCCAACAACGATGGAGGAGGCTTTTCGCGATTGCTACTGTTGATAGGAGGCGCAAGGTTACATAAAGATTCTAAAAAAAAACTCTGACAAAAAAAAAAAAAAATTCTATATGTGTGTTTGCGGAAGCATAAAAAAAACTTTGAATATCCCGCCGGTGGGTTTAATTTTCTAACCCACCGGCAGGGTGAGAATTTTTGTATATGATCCCAAGATCTAACCTAAGCTGTGATACCATGTCAGATAATATAAACTCCTTGATAGAGTGATTTCCATTGATCAATATTTATAGGGTTACAATGAGAAACCTAATCATATTAGGTAATTATAAGATATGTACAGAATATATCCTAAACCTAAGATGAGAATATTCTATGGATATTCTCTATCAATTTCCTTATTTGTCACCTAGTTGATTGTTAAGTGATATCCACTTAGCACGCAACCACACTAATATTGGAATACACTACGCGATGTAATCTCATCTCATCTTTTTACTTTATGTTTCTTCATAAATGTGCATTATTATTCAATACCACCATCAAAAATCGTAATTTATCTTCATCAAAAAAAAAAAAAAAAAATCTAATGGTAATTTATACACTATATACATTATTTTTGAAGAAAAAGAGACTTGGAGTTAACTAACATTGTCATGAGAATTTTCTAATAAGTTCACGTACAAAATGTCAATAATAGAGAGTTTATAGAGAATAGAGTAGTGTGTTTTCATTAGCATATGCACAGGTATATATATACAACCTAGAGAGTAGGGTTCGTAACATAACAACGGCCCAATAAAGCTAAATACTCCCTCCGTTTCATAATGTTAGTCCCACATACTATTTTGGGTGTTTCAAAAAGTTCTACTCATATTGAATATATTTCATTTATGACTTGATTTTTTTTTTAATTAATTGATTGTTGATTGATGACATGAGCCTAAGTAAGGAAATTTTTACCTTAAATTATGCAATTATGACTTGTGCTTTCCTAATGAAAAATAAAAAAAGTTAAATAAGGTAAACTAATTATGAAATATGTTGTACTTTAATGTTAGATTCCAAATATATTTGTTTTCTTATTTTATGTGATTGATTCCATATGGGACTAACATTATGAAACGGAGGGAGTACATTATATGGCCTAATACAAAATTATCATTTTCATTATGACCTTTTCTTACCAACTAACAAAGGGCCGCCTTACAAAAATCGACCATATTGTCCATATATAATACCATGACCAAGCATCAATGCAAGTCTTGCAGAAATTAAATAAAATTTTCACACAATTTGTTCACCATCTTATGAAGAAATCCAATGCAACGTATCTCACCTAAACAATACGTCATTTTTACTTCTAAAAAACATATCACCAATTAATTCATACACTTAACTAATCAAAAGTACACCATACCTTATCTTAACTTTTAACTTCATCATAAAGCCTTCATTAATAAATCTATCTTGGTTCGAAAATTCAATTTCTAAACTAAGTACACCTACTTATAAGAGAATCTCATAGTGCAAGAAAAGGCCAATTATTGAAGTTTCAATTAATACGTTAAGTAATTACTTAACACCATGCAGCTACACAATCTACATCAATGCTATTTTTAACAAGTTATTCGAAAAGGCATACCATATATTGCTTGTAAAATTGGACTATGATATATATTATATTTAGTATCGAGGAATATATATGTGAATCCTTTATAAGGGGCCATGACATATGATAGTATACTATATAAGGTTAGTTACAGTCATTATCAAAAACTATCTATTGTAGGTTTTGAAAGGCCATAAAAGCACATGCAAGAGCTGGTAGTCGATGTACAAGCACATGCAAAATGTCCCTTACTCCCTTGTCAATAATAAACCTTCACAACCTGTCTATAATCAAACCTACATTGTCTTTTCTTCCCTACCCCAAATTTACCTCTCAGCCCCACTTATTATTATTCTTCTTCCTTGTACTATTCTCCCTTTTGTTAATTTATATCCTTTACATCTTATAATCAAATGGATCGGATCACCCAAATAACTATATCTTATGATAATCACGTTGGCTTATATATGGCGCTGTAAAGTCTCTCCAAATTAATACTACGTATATATTTATATATACGGAGTAGCTCTGATATTCATTCTTTAACACCTGCTAGCCAGATGAAAAGAAATAAATTGATGAACTTTTACAAAGAGAAAGTGATGTTCATGCCCTAAAGCTAGTTTCTCAATCAAAACAAGTAACTAGTGACAACTAATGACCAAATTCTATATCAATGTTACAAAATTGAAACATTCTAGCCAATGCCGCACACTTTGGTTTGAAACTAATTGTAACATTGACAGTGTGATCTATTAATCTGTGATGTGAGCCAGTAACATGACAACTAAAAAATATGAGGAAATTATATTAATTTTAAAATATATGTTAGGTTGGTTGCTTGTGAATACTTTGCTTAAGGGCTAGGTGCAAAGAGGAGCAAAGGTGGTGGGTACATATGGATAAGTCTCCCTTTCAGCACAAGCAGCAAATAAGTGTGGACCAAAATAAAAAAAGGTTTAGAATCTGAGCTTGGTTGAGAAATGAAGACAAAGTATCTTCATACAATTTGGTAAGAAAGTGAGACCACATTAAAACCTTTTGAACTTTAATTTTTGTAAAGATAAAACATACATTATATACTAAAATTTTCAGATCCAAAAATTTTCTAAGTAAAGTAACCTAAAAATTGAGGGAAAGAATTAATCTTAGAGACAAATAAATTGTTGCAAAATTCTCATGTTGCTCATCATTTCCACCAATAACCATTTTAAATCAAGAAAAAGAAAAGAGACAGAGATTATCTCTACAAGCTAAGTACAAATTAAGTTCTAATTAGTAAAAACCCGGATTAGCTAAACAGCTAATTGTCGTTGTTGTTGTTGTTGTTGATGATGAGACGTAGGCTCATCGTCGTTAAAACATGAGTGAATCATCATAGTAGATGATTTACCCATGATTAACGACGAATTAGAATCGGATACAACAACATTAAGAGGGGGTTGTAGCAGCAACATTTCTCTTTGAAGGTAAGAACAGTAGGTATGAAATGTGTTGGGTGTCACATTTAAATGAAATCCCAAACCAAACAAGAAATCAACCTCTAGGAAGTTCATTTCTGTGATTGTTATACCTCCAATTTTGGCATAATATGCATTGTTGTAATACCTGTAAATTAAAACATAAATTAAAGTTTAGATTAAAGTCAACAAAGAATAATTAAATGGATTAATTCAAATTTATTTTCAAATTTGATATTATTACAATCCAAAATTTATGCTTAATAGTGGGCCTCATTATTAAGTGACTCCCATGTGAAAGGATCATATAAAAGATTTTCTTCTAATTTTAAAAATTTAACTCATTTGAGAAAGAGACAGATTAATTTTAGCTGGAATTAGCTGGTCCAGCATTTCCCAATTTCTTACCAAAAAAAAAAATTATGATTTTACTACTAATTTCTAATTATAATTTCACAAAAATCAGTTAATATTCAAAAAAAATTACATGAAATGATAAATTTGGCATGTTATATTAAATCTTAATTATTTATTCTTGAAATTCCTGAAAAAATTGAAAACTAAAATGCAAAATCCTTATTAAAAACAACAAATTCAATTTGAAAACAGAGACCCAATGATTTATAAACATTTAAAACCCACAAAACCATAATTCAATTTTGTTCAAAAACCCAGTAATTTACTTCAAAAACCCAGAAATTTGAGCACATAATTAAACCATTTAAACATAAGTTTCCAAAGAATCAAGAAATCTAAACCAAAAACAGAGGAAAACAGAGTAAACCAAAATTGCAAAATTTATACTAAGAAATTGAGAAACTTACATGTCATCCATGAATTTGGCAGAAATCATGACACTAGTGATCAACAAACGATGAACATTGTAAGAATTGATAGGCAACAATGGCTGTCTTTGCGTAAATCGATCAAGATAAACATAAGCAACAACAAAACAAGAAGGGCTGCAATTTGCATACTTAAAAATCCTTTCTAAGTAACTTTGAATAGAGATTGTAGGGCGAGTAAGGCCATGGAAAACAGACACCTTCTGAGGCTCTAATCGTCGGGTGATATCGTTCGACTCGGCGACTCGTTGAAGGAGAGAAGAGAGGAAGGTGATCATGTTTGGTACTGAGTTTATGTTCTCTAACTCAGCCATGGTGTGGTGTTTTTTTTTTTTGTTTCTCTGTTTTTGTTTACTCTGTTTGGAATGTTAAGCAAAGACCCTTCTTCTTAGGGTTTTATATATGTCCACATAATATTTAATAATAAAAAGTAACTAACCGGTAAGTTGGTTAAAAAGAGGAGTATTCATTTCTTTTAATTTTAATTTTTATAATAAAGGGCTTATGTGATTTTTTTTTTTTTCATTAAAAAATAAATAGTCCAAGAGGAAGGAGTGTTTGATACTCTAACAATAGATTATACTCCTGTTTTTAATGACACACTAATTTTCTCGCAAATTTTTAGAAAAATTATAATGTATGTAGTGTATTTTATAGAATTTTTTTTATTAGGATATATGACGAGAAAAATAAATACTCCGTAATGAATATAAGCGAGAGCCCTGAAAAGAGACTGAGAAAATACGAGTAATAATTAAAAATATAGTAGTAGAGGTGTAGTGAGGACTAAAAAGGTGAGATATATTTGAAAATAGTAAATATATTTTCATAAAAGGAATTGTATCACTCGATCAAACAAAAAGAAGGTTTAAGAAAAATATATCACTTAAAAAAAAAAACAAGAGAGTAAAAACATAACAGTGCGTGCTTTCTCTCTCACAACCGTAAAAAAGTGGAAAGTTTTTACGGAATCATAAAAAATTGAAAAGTTTTCAATTTGTTGAGATTAGTTAGTTTGGTTGTACTATATCACATTTGTAATGGATGTGATTTTGATTTTTAAGTGTGTAATGATTTGCTTAATTCAAAAATTAACTTGTGAGAGAGGGAAAGAGAAAAGGTGGTAAGTGGATATGTGGATAGGATGATTAGCTAGAAAGTGGGTGATCACTTTAATTTGTTGTATGAATAAAGTGTTTATTTTAGAGCTTTTTTTTTTTTTTTTTTTTTTACGGTGTGATTCTATTTATTCATACAATATAACATGACTATATTTATTTATGAGACATTACTATGTATGTCCTATGTTGCATGTGAACTTAAATCGAAAACATTTTACAGAGTAATTCAAAAGAAAAGAATCATTTTTACATTCTATGACAGGAAGAAAATTATGTATGTCAATCATGGAGGAAGAAGCACAATAATAACTAATAAGGACCCTCCAAAGAATATAATTAATGTAAATAAGTAGAATAATCTATATTATTATTAAAACCCAAGGTAAGGAGTGTTGTAACGCCATGTGTCATTTTTACGTTTTATTGCGCCACATCATATTCCAAGATTGCCACATAATCGAAGTGTAATATTTAGTGTTCTTGAAAAACTCTTCATTGGTTTAACCTCCAAGTATTAATGTTAAATTGATTGAAAAACTCTTCATATGTATAACCACTACTCTATCTAAATTTATTTTTAATAATTGCACAATAATATAATTTGATTGAAAGGTTTTTCATATATGTGTAACCCCCAATTTAAATTCCCCTTGAAATCCTTAGTAATTGCACAATAATATAATTTGTAAGAAATTAATCATTACTCCATTTTTTGTGCATTAATTCATAAAATTGTAGTTATAGAGTACGAGCAATAATTAATACGAAGTAGTATATATTGACATCAAAATTATAAATATTTGATTTATTATTTTTTCTATATTAACCAAAAAACAAAAATTATAGTCAAACCAACTAGCTCACACAAACAACTAACTACGTACTTAAGATCTCATCTTTAAAAACAAAACACACACACACACTATTTGAGCTCTAGGTGTCAAACAAGGCCATAGTATAGTTTCATTAAATTACTAAATTTATAATAAACCGGGGCATCGCCCGGGCCAATAACTAGAACACGGTAATTTTTATAATCCAAACACTTGAATCCTCCCTTGAAAACAATAATATTTAGTTCATCAAAATTGAAGTTTGTTGCATCCATTTCCAGTAGAAATTAAATTTGAAGAATTTACAATAGAAAAAAAATTACATTACTAATGGAATAATCCTCTCATCAAGGCACCTTTATTCCATTGGGGAAAAAAAATTTGGTTTAAAATAAGGTGTCCTAGATTAAAATTTTTAAGTTTTGGTTTCATTGGCTCAAATCTAATTCCACAATTTTACTAAAATTTGACCGTATTTTTGAGCTAATAATTTATCGAGGTATTTTAGCTTTCGTTTAAATATAATATGACTTTTCCAAATATCTGTTTTTTTTTTTCTTCTTTATATTTAAAATTCTTATTTTGGTGTGATGATATGAACTTTCGAATTAATATGATATGACGTCATTTTATCTTTATAAGATCAGATAGATATGTAGTTAATAATTCTTGAAATAATACGATTATGACATAACGTAAATAACAAACGTGTAAGCCACAAAACACCACCCATCCAAGCAAGTTCAAAACTAAAAACCCTTCCATTCTATTCTTTACATACAAATTACAAGATTTAGCAAACTTCATATAAAAGTATAAAACACTAAAAATGGTAAAAATGAACTTATGAAGTGTAATTTTTGAAGTAAAATGCATGTGATTACATGTGGGAGTAATTGTGACAACAAAATACAAGGGGTACGTACCTACACTTGTAAAGATACCAATTGCATGTGAAAGTACAGAATCTAACACGCTATTACATCAATTAGGCCTCTATCATATATACTTTGGACTAACCTTTAATTTTGTTATAAATATTTTCCATTATAACATTGATTAGCAAATGTTCTTGTATTATTATGCCTAATAATCTTAATCATATAATTAATTAATTAAAGTGATCCAAAATATAATCACGTGACAAAGTATCTTTATTACTTAACACATGCACCTATGTTTTTTAATTTAATTAAACTTAATTTAGGCTGATTTAGGAGCAGATTTCAGGTAGGCTGTCATGTTGGAAGATTAAGGAGGAAATATAAAGTGGTCATAATTGTAGAGTAATTAATTTAAGGAAAATTTGCGAGGAAGGTCCTTTTATGAGGTCGACCTTGTGTGGAAGGTCCTTTTATGAAAAAGGTGGCACGAAAGGTCCTTATATGAACATTGGGTTGTGAGGAGGGTCCTTTGACCAAATTCCGGCGTTGACCAATTTTTTCCGGCCAAAAATAATTATGTGATGTGCACGTGACCACTTAAATGAGTTTTTTTTTTTCCTTTTTCCCTCTTTTCCCTTGATTTCCCTTTCCCCCTTTAAATTAAGCTCGGAAACAACAATTACAATTAGAATTATGGTTGTTAATTGTTATGGTGTTTGATTTCACCAGAACCAGAACCGACCACCTACGAAAACCACCCATTAAAACCCACACCTCGAACATCCACCACCTAAAAAACCTCATTTAAGTGGTCACGTGCACATCACGTGATTATTTTTGGCTGGAAAATCTTGGTCAACGCCGGAATTTGGTCAAAGGACCCTCATCGCAACCCAATGTTCATATAAGGACCTTTCGTGCCACCTTTTTCATAAAAGGACCTTCCACACAAGGTCAACCTCATAAAAGGACCTTCCTCGCAAATTTTCCTTAATTTAAGAAAAATTTCACATTTGCTACCAGCAAAAGGACCTTATTTCACATTTGCTACCCCTTTAAAATTTTATTTTATTTTACTACCACCGAAACACACTAACTTTCATAATCACTACCACTTAACGGAATCCGTTAGATTTTCCGTTAAGTGGGTCCATAACGACACGTGTCGTGTTATTATTGGCCAAAAAAATAAAAAAATAAAAAAATTAAAAAATTAAAAAAAAAGAAAAACCTAAACTACCCAACCACCACCCCCGCGCCACCACCCCCTTCCCCCCAACTCACCGCACCCCTCCCCGAAACCACCACCCGCGTCGCACCACCAGCCCCAACCCACCTGAACCCTCCCCCTCCCTTTCCCGCAACCGCGTCGCCCCCAGAAACCACCAAAACTAAAACCCTAGATCCCACCACGGCCACGAATCTGGCCACAAATGGCCGAAATCGGCCGGTTTTGGGGCTCAGTGGCCTAAACCGGCCGATTTCAGCCTTTTAAGGTCAGATTCTTGGCCTTTTTTTGGGACGAGGGTTTTGGGTTTTGGGTTTTTGGGGGCGACGCGGTTGCGGGAAAGGGAGGGGGAGGGTTCAGGTGGGTTGGGGCTGGTGGTGCGACGCGGGTGGTGGTTTCGGGGAGGGGTGCGGTGAGTTGGGGGGGGGAAGGGGGTGGTGGCGCGGGGGTGGTGGCTGGGTAGTTTAGGTTTTTCTTTTTTTCGAGGGGAGAGGGGCTGAGATTGAGGTGGATTTCGAGGGGAGAGAGGGGCTGATCGGGTTTTCGAGGGGTTGGGAATGCGACGCCGGCGCCGACAATCAGGGTGGTCGGAGTCGCGGGCAGCAGGGGATTGGGCTCAGGCAACTATGGCAGTGGCTTGGTGGCTGGGCTGGACGGTGAGTGGTGGTTGCGGCGGATTGGCAGCTGGTGGGTGGGAAGGAGTGGTGGCTGGACGGTGGTTGGGTGGTGGTAACGGAAATACTAACGGTGTAAGTCAAGTGGTAGTGATTATAACAGTTAGTGTGTTTGGGTGGTAGTAATATAAAATAAAAATTAAAGGGGTAGCAAATGTGAAATAGGGTCCTTTTGCTGGTAGCAAATGTGAAATTTTCCTTAATTTAATTAATAAAAAAATAATAATTTGATTTATTTACAATTAAAATTAAAGGGTTATGTTATCAAAATTAAAAGGGTTAGTTATGTTATGTTTATAATTTCTGAAAAGTTTGTCCTCTTACAGAAGTACAACTTGATGCCAATCCCAATTCAACAAGCATCGTCTGACAGTTACAGCTTATTTGTTGGGGATTGCTAACTGTACTGATGTACTCCCAAGTTTTTGCAATATACTCATATTTAATATTGGATTATTAATACTCCAGCATTATAGAGTATCATAATACCAATCACCGTCACTTGTAAAATTACAATTCATTTGATATATAGGCCTTTACCTTCTAGACAGGTAGAACAGAGCAATAGTTAGCTGATCAGATTTCAGCGGAGCAATGCAAAGCAAAGTTGAATAGATTTTAGCGGAGCAATGCAAAGTTGAATAGATTTCAGTAAAGCAGAGCAGAACAGCTCAAAAGAACATAACCATAATCCAATTGAACAAGATGCAACAATAAGCTTAATTGATTGAATTGGTTATAAAGGGTACAGCTCAAAAGAACAGAACCATAATCCAATTGAATTGGTTATAAAGGGTACAGTGTAATTTTAAATTAAAAAAATTTGAATTCCTACAACTTTCATGAAGATTAATGCTCTAAGCGGCTCTTACCTTTCAAACTTTCATGATTTAACACATTTTTAGTTGTTTCAATACTTTTTTCACAATATTATATCATTTAATATCATGAACAATCACATACTAAATGCTAGGGCTACTGGCATTCAGTTGAGTGTGAAACTTTATTCACAATTCACATTATATCATACGTATGCCAGAATAAGCATGTACATAGTTATCTAAGTTAAAGCACTATTTGCGCGTTTATCATACCATGCCAGTAGATCATTTGGTGGCAGAGACAATTAAACACTAATAAATGCTGCTCATATTCATTTTGTTATATGTGTAAATCCATATTCACAATTTCCATTACACGGTATTCATATATGGTAAGAGTGATGTGCACGTATAGTTATTTACTCATTTACAGAAATTTAGTATCCACGTGTTTATCATACCATGGCAGTAGATCATTTGGTGGCATCTTTGGCTTGTTACTCTTAAGAGTGGAGCTCATCCAAACAATTACGCGCTAAATGTTACTCGTATTCAGTTATGTGTGGAACTTTGTGCATGATTTAATTTATATTATTGCACCCAAAATAAGCACGTATGGAAATAGATGAACTATATATACTACCCACCGATCACCTTATTATACCAATTCGTTGTAAATTAATTTGTAACAATAACTAATAAGTTACGAGCTATAGATTATACAATACAAATGCATCCTTTAGGTAGCATCGACATAAAATCACTTTTACCATTTAACTTATGGGTAATAAATTTGCTCAAAATTTCTTAATTTGTGGACAATCATCCATCATATATCATATCAAAAATAAATGAGTGAATGAATAGAATTCTTAAACATTTTCAATAATAATTAAAATTTGGAAGTTTGCAAACATTATGGTAGATATTTTGAGCAAAAATAACGTTACTATCACAATAAGAGTAATAGGGCCGAAGGCGGGCCCATGCAGGCTTAGCTAATTTGTACGTTGTCTTGAGCTGCTTTTTATCCCTTTTTCATGAAGGCTACACTAACAGCTACTCTATTTTAGGATCTCGACTCTTGTCTCTTCAACAATTATTTTAGTAGTATTTTGCACTGAAATAAAAGGTGTTGAAGTGATGGTTTTATTCCAATGTAGAATAATTAATTAATCAATTATCTCAATATTGCTAAAACGAACTAACATTGTCTTGAAAAAGATTTATATACTCATGTCTTCAACGTCTTTAATTCCCCCCCCCCCCCTTACAAGTACATTATATTTAAGATGTGACTTGAAAAGTTGGAAGAAAATGAAATTGATTTGAGGAATTTGTAAATATTAGGGGAATGTATGTATCATTATATGGGTTAGGTATCCAACACGATATGAATATAAAGTTTGATAATTGTTTATTATCACAACTATTGTGAGGGATAGCCTTTACCGGGATACATTACGATATATTTTGTATATATTTTAGATCCGTAACTGATAATAATTTGTTCCATATTTCAAAATTATTACTTCGTATAAAAATTGTAATAATATGCAATATTAATGAATTGTAATGTTCCGGCCGTCATTTGTATCCTTTTGGTCCGTGATTAGTTATGAAATTAAAAACAAATAATAAGTATTATAGGCCGGGCTACCTTTTTTTTATGATATATAGTAGGGACGCCAATAATAAGATATGATTGGTGAATAAATTTGTTATGGTGTTACTAAAAATTGAATAACATTTACCAAAAATACTACGAGTAATAATTGATGAGAAAATACACGTTTTAAATAATAACAACAATTATGATAGATAAATAGTGACAAAAAATTTCAGAAGGAAAGATTACACGAAGGCCATATACAAAGAAAATAATAAAATTAATTTAAAAATCTATTTCAAAAGTATTGTCAGGTCATTTTGAGTTCTAGAATTTATGAATCGGAAACTTATTTTACTTCCTATTGTTAGTACATCATTATCACATATTCATAATAGTAGAGACTCATAAGGAATAATAACAATGATAATGTAATATATACATATGGCCTGTTCTGATTTACTGAACTGAACTGAACTGAACTGATTGGAGCTGAATGAACTGAATATTTTATGAGAGAAGGAAATTAGGAACTGAATTGAACTGAAAATAAGTTGAAGAGAACAAGCCCATACATCAATACATGGTAAAATTACCCGGATATTAGTAGAAAAACTATTGTCATTATTTGTCTAGATTTTAGTAGTTATACATATTTGATAAAATTAAATTAGCTAGGGTTGTTACCAAACGTGATTGAGTAGGGTTTTGAAATACCACGGGAAAAGAGTAGCTAGCTTAGATTAAAATCTCACGAAATTTAATTTTAATTAAGAGTAACTAGATAACCCAAAAAAAAAAAAAAAAAAAAAAAAAAAAGAAGAAGAAAGAAAGAAAGAAGATTATATATTTTTAGAAAGAGTCGCAGCTTAATAATATGGAGGTTGACACCTAATGGCATGGGTCGCAAATCTCAACAATGTAGTTTGGCAACCCACCATGTAAGACGTGTGATTGTGAATTTTTGTAATTACTAGCTAGCATTATGATAGGTATCTTATTAAGATCACTGAAGATATAAGTATTTTTTTTTTAATGTGTTATTATTTGAATTTTAGTGACATGTATGAATTTACAATAAATGATCCCCCAAGATAATGTTTTTTTTTTTTTCGATATAGTACTAAATTATCGATATATTTGTATGACCCCTATCTCGGAAAAAAAACAAAAGGGCCAAATTACATGGACTCAAGAGTTGATTATATCAATATGAACACGATGATTA
Organism: Chenopodium album; assembly: GCF_948465745.1. Taxonomy (NCBI): domain Eukaryota; kingdom Viridiplantae; phylum Streptophyta; class Magnoliopsida; order Caryophyllales; family Amaranthaceae; genus Chenopodium; species Chenopodium album. Next base: position 72,107,671 of record NC_137840.1, read on the forward strand.
TTAGGGTTATCCTTACATCAGTAACTATACAAGAATAGTGCGTTATTAATTAGTGCAACGAGACATGTAATACGTATACAATAACTATACATTATAGATAATCACACCAACACATCAAATTAGGTATATCTTCACATCATTTGCAATTCAAAGATGAAGTTAATTTTCAACACAAAGGGAAAACAACTCACTCTTATATTGAACTTGAGGACTATACGTCTATACTAATTCCAATTATTGTTCTAATCCACTTTCCTAAGTTGGAACAAAATTCTTTTCGAAACACTAAACACAAATAATAATAAGAAAATTGACATCAAATTCTCGTTCATTACTAAGACATTCATTTTTTATTTTTTTTAATTAAAAAGAAACCAAAAAGCTTCATAGCTAGTTATAGTATTTTATGTTTTTTTTTTTTTTTTAGAAAAAAAAAAAATTCAAATATTTGAATTGTCTATTATTTGTAAGGGTCACAAAATTCAAATGAGTGTATTAGTTTGGAGAGTTGTAGCAAAATGGAAAGTAATAGAGGTCAAAAGCAAAGACCAAGTTGGCGGCACGTATATGTATATACATTGGTGATTGGTGGGAACATCAAAAACATTTGAGGATGACATGTCTAGCAACCAAGGGTGCCTTCTTTTTGGTAGAAAATATCTCTTTCGACAAGAAAATCAATTGATATTTCTAAAAAAGGCTTTTTTTTTTTTTTTTTTTTTTTTTTTTGAAAATGAAAAATGAATTCTATATACTCAATAATATGGTATACTCCGAAAATCACATGAACGGATCAATGACAAAGATCATATTGTAAGTACTTATGATAAAGTATGTAAGATAAATATAGTTTTTGTCTGTATATTTAAGATACTCTAGCTTGGTGAGAACTAATTGCAATAACATGTATAGAGTATATACACTATATAGACACGTAAATATTTATAGATAGTTAATGCACTTTTAAATTGCCTGAGTAGACTTTTTATAAAGTAGGTACAAGTATGATACTTGATTACGTAATTGATTTAAATTAAATCAATTGATGAAGTTTCAATAATCAAACAATTGAAGCCTACAATATAATGTCATTTTCACAATGCACGCTTACCTGATATTAAATGCACCGATTACTTAAATTAGTAATTATATGTAGTAAAAAAAACTCTAGCAAAAATAAAGTGAATAGTTATTTTGCTTATAGTTGAGTAAAAACATTATCAAACTAATTAAAATGATGGAGAAGAAACTCAATTCAAATGGCTTGAAAAAACCTAAAAAAATCAATCAAGCATCATCTATACGTAAGCTTCTAACCAAGTGGTAACCAAATGATTGATAAAACACGACTACTTCATCATATACAATTGACCTAAAAGGTTGGTAACCCTACTAAAATTATGATAATTACTTACCAATATATTAAAATTTCTTTCATTAAATGATTATTTATAAAGGTTGATATTTAAGTTTTGGAATCACTATTTTTCAATCAAACAACTCTCACAATGCAAGTCCACAACACACATATTTTAATTCTCATAAATCCAAGGAGATATACTTCTACCAACTTAATTAAAATTATAATTAAGTAGCTAACCAAATTGATTGGCTAATATAAGAAAAATGAATATAAATCAAAATTATTTGAATTAATTTGACTAATTATATGTTTTTTTTTTTTTTTTTTTTTTTTGTAAATTTATGCTCCGGCCCTCCATAACGTAATGTGAGGCCTCCATGCTTTGTTACCAAAAAACAAAACGTCTCTCTCACATTTCTAATTGTTTTCATGTTTGGTGAAATTTCATAAACATCCTCATTATTTTGAAGATCAAATAACATTGACATAATGTTTAAATTAATAATTTAAAAATAATATATGTTGATTGAGACCAAAACAAATCTGGCCACATGTTATGGAAATACATTAATTTATACACTATATAAATTAATGGTGAAGTGGTCATATTGTTGTTGAAAATCCTATTAAACGTGACCCATCACGTACACAATCTAGGTACTTCAACCTTTTTTTTTTTTTTTTTTTTCTTAGAGAGAATATTTGAAGGGGTATCTACCATTCCCAATACTCCACGTTAGGTTTTTTGGGATGTATTTTCAAATTATGTTGTACGAATTAAATTAGAGGCAAAATGGGATTAGTTATAAAAGGAAAATACAAGTAGTAACTAGCTAGTAAATAACTATTTTTTTTTTTTTTTTTCTTTTTGGGTTGAAAACATAACATATAACATACTTTCTTTGTTGAAAAAAGTTGAAAAAATAATTTAAAACAAACTATACAAAGTTACATATGAGAATAGTTAGTTTTGGCGGCGTATATATGTTATTATATGTCAAAGAAATAGTTTTGGATTGTACCATGCATGCATAGGGTAAATACTACGGTAAAGCCTTGGTTGTGCCTTAGCTTGTGCATGGTACATGGTACAACCGGTTATACATACAAAATAAACAGAAGAATACCATATTAAACTATAATGGGTACCGGATTGGTTGGGGCCGCCGGGTCGGGGAGGGAGAAGAGTTAGAGAAATACGATTGAACATAATAAAAGTTGGTAATTGGTATATGCTCCTTTAAAATCCAAAGTTAAAACGAATCTGGACCAGTGTATGTGTTATGTGCATAAATACAATGCACCAACAAGTAGCATGAAATCAAAGAGCCGCCCAAAACCAACTGGATGCTAACTGTAAACAGACGAAACCATGCATTATATATGTTTATTACTATGTAATCAATAAAAATGAAATGAATTTATTGATGTTGCTTGTACTACCATTTAGCCACTCAGGAAAGCAGCCTTACAACGTGCTCAACATGTAGTGCTGCATGTTTTCTACTTAAACAAGGAATTTCTTAACTAAATGTTGTTCAAACCGACAGAAATTGTTTACCTTAGCCAATTTTAGAACTTTGAAATTGTGGTAAATTAGGCCTATTTTCTAAATTATAATGACCATTTCTTTCCCTGTTTCTTGGGAGGGGTTGTCGGTCTTGACATCTTATAGGCTCATCGGATTAAATAAAATACTACGTATGAATGTTCCTTATACAATATACACACTATTTTTTTTTTTTTTTTTTTTTTTTATATATAAATAATTGTTGTCGATATTTTTATTGTGTGTGATTTAATAACTCTGGTGAACTCTTCTAAAATCGTGGATGATCGCTCCAAAATAATTTTAAAGTTAGTACTACCTCCGTTTCATATTATTTGCAACGATTTGACATAAAGTAAAGAGGAAAAATGTCTAATCGTTGCAAATAATATGAAACGGAGGTAGTATTAGACTCTACAAGGGAAGGGATGCACCGAGGGAGGGGAGGATCGACGGAAGTAGTGGATTGAGGAAGATCCGAATTTTATATTATTACAAATTTGACGTTTAATTTTATCATATTATCGAAATCTTTCTATAAATTAGTCAATTTAGAAGTTTTAATTTTCGCGCAATTTTGATGTCAAAACTTAGAGAAGAAGAAAAAAAAAACTTCGTATATAATTGCGGCTGGAAAGTAAAAGAAATGAGAGAAAATCAAATAGTCCAGTAAACACAAAGTCATGTGATCTTTCAAAGTTAAAGTGACAAAGAGTGAAAGATACACAAAATATGCAGACATTGCGGCATCAATCAAACACCTTCAAAAACAGCCACCCAACAATTAACTGTAAACAGACCACTCTGTATTTCTATTTACATTATTAAACACATTGTTATAATAATTCCCAACAGTCACTTGTTAAACAAAGGAAAGCTCTTTAAACCATTCTGTATGTATTTTACTATCAATTCATGGCATTGAAAAAATAAAAAATAATTGTATAAAAACAAAGAATTACATGTAATATAATAATGAGTAAACTTAAGTAAACAAACTAATATTTCTGGATAATAATCTTCCATATATAACCTCAGCTCGTAAGTTCTCACAGAAGAATTCGATTTTACTATAATCTTACTTGTATCTTATTCATCTCTTCCTAGAAGCAAGCGTACTTGATTGGAAGAACATGAACATATCTGTTGTATGGATTTAGCTGTCGGATTACTAGTACAATAGTCAGGAAGGAGGAAGGGGCGCTGTTAAATTTAAAAAAAGGTAATGAGAAATCCACTCCTCCAATAAACTAAGCAGGATCATCAAATAAGCTGATCACAAAAATACATGTACAACAGGTTTTTATTATTCTGTATATACAACCAACCAGCTGAGCTTCACAAAATCACCAGAAGAATGTACACACATTACTTTGTGAATATACTAAAAAGAATGACAATTTCTTCTTCCTGTTGCTGTCAGATTCTTTTTTTTAGGCTACAACAAACAGCCGAACATCAAAAAAGGAATCTCATTTCGAGTAACAGTTAAGCAGATTACTTAAAAAAGCAGTCAATCATTAATTGTCTAGCCGCGGCCTTGTTTAGCAGCATCTGAAGTGCTAGTTGTCATGAATGATTCTCCACATCCACATTGCCCTTTAGAATTTGGATTTATGAAAATAAACTCTGACCTGCAATGTTAATGTAAAAAGGAATCAGAAACAAAGCTGTAACACAAAGTGAGACAGAATGCATAGGAGGGCAAAAGTAACTAATTTAACAAGGTTTAACAAGAAATTAAAGTTACTAATAAGTCTAAATTGATCGTGCTAAAACGCCTACAAATCCTTGAAAAAACGCCTGCATACCCATTATCTTAAAAATCAGTATTGATAGTGCTAAAACGCCTACAAATCCTTGACAAATTAAGAAAGAATATTTATTAAACAAAAAACGAAGATTATTGTTTTATACTATCTACTGCATGTGCCATGTAACATTTTTGGAAATACCACTGATAATTGCAGTAAATCAGATAGAAGCTTCCTCAAGACAGCTCATGCGAAAATTTCATATACCATGACTACCCACTTTAAAGTATAAACCAAGCAGGAGAAATGCATACAAGATCTGACGCATGCTATTGAAACTTGCAGTTGGAACATGACTTACATGAGTCTTTACACCACTACACCTAGCCAAGATTTTAACCTATCAAGATCTTAGTGAAACAGCCACCTTCACCCCCTTCATCCATCCCCTACCCCGCAGTTCGTAGATAGAGATGAAATGTATATAATACATCAGCATCCAAAATGAATCATCTGAAGCAAGATTTGGAGAGGTCTAAAGGGATGCAGTCTTACCCTTCTAGTCCTAAGTATTATAGAGACTTTTGTTCTAAAAAATTACTTCGTACAATATAATTTCATCTTCTATATTAAGGTAATAGAGGAAAGCATATTTGTGCAAGTACAGGACAAACTTTTGCTTAAAATTGGATCACAGTAGATAGATTCATAAATATAAATAATATTTAACGGTCACATAACAGAAAATAACAGCAAAAACATAGCACCAACAATGACACTAAAACTAAGAAGAGGTGTATCAAATATTAGAAATCAGATTTCTGCTCACTCCCATCAACCAGGCAGAGTGGTGCCAGTTAATTTATTGTATTGGAGCAAATATTAAACAGAAAGTGTCGAAGTTATGCATCCAGCCACAACATACAAACCATGTATAGAAATAAGTTGCAGCTCAGTCCGTTGACTGATACTTTAAATATACACACCTGAGCTTGTCATCGACAAAATCCATTTTCGTGCCTATGACATGCATAAGGGCCTTGGGTTCAATAAGGATCTTGACTCCCTTGTCCTCTATTAGCTCATCAAACTTCCCCTTCTCATCTGAACATAAATGCATAAAAATCAATAATCCTTAACGCGAACCACATATCCAAATTCAATAACAATTGTCTTAGTTACATTCTTTATGCAGTTTCAAGCTAGGTGATATTAACAGTAGTCAGCAACAAGATGTGTTCAGCTAGCTATTTCTTATAGAATTCTTATAGAAAGAACTTTATCCTCTAACAAACATTTGACAGTTATGTTGTGCATCATTTAATTAAATTGCAGAGACTAATTAAGTTTCAGTCAGATTATAGCGCGCACACACAGAGACACACACACGAGGATTCTACTTTCAATCTTAAGAAAAGGTTCATATAAGCCTTAGAAATCATTAGGTACTATAAAGAAGAAGCCAATATGACAAAATGTGACCAAATGATGGACACATAGCTTACATCTAAGTAATGACAAATGATGGACACATAGCTTACATCTAAGTATACATCAAGGGGCACTAATATGCTCCAGCAGTCCAGCTAAGTACATACATCTAATTAAGAGCTTAACATGAAGTTACAATGCACTCCCTTTGTTTCACTTAATTTGTTCTAATACCCAAATGGCATGACTAACAAAGAGACTGAAAAGTAGAGAAAAGAGAAAAGTGGGTGGATGAGAGGACTGACTATTGGAGGAAAAGGTAAAGAGCAAATAAATTGGGATGCACTTAAAAGAAAATTGGAGCAAATGTCATAACGACAAAAGGAATAGCACATGCCCGTTCATAAACATACGGGTTCAATAACAAGGAAAAACTTGTTGGTCCAATAGAACAAATTGATGATTCCATTGTGACTTTGGACTTCACGATGGTTAAAATAAAGTATGAAAAATTCAGAATGGTTGAATTTGACCAACAAAGTACCATATTTACAATTGGACGGTGGTGGTGCTGATGAGAAGGAGGATGACAATAGTCGTTATGGAGTTGCGAGTAGAGGAGGGGGTCTGAGATGATGTTATGAATTACTTACCTTAATTTTATAAGAGCCTGACATAAAAGAGTTCTGAATTAAATTCTGCATTTGAACCAAACATAGAAAGAAAAAAAAAAAATCTAAATAACTTACTTTTAAGTGAAAGGGAAAAAAAAAGTGCAATTAGGATAACTTATAGTTTAAAGAATTCTAGGTTACGAAATAAATCTTTCTTTTACAACTAATTATTACTAAAAACAATAAAAATCTACTAGAAGTCTTAGGAACAGTGACCAAGCCTTCTGCATTTGTTGACCAGGGAACATCTGATAAACATTTATAGTTAGACATCATATGGAGTTATGGACACTCGTCCTCCTTGTACGGCAACTACAAGAGCAGTTTGTCCAATTCAAAGTTTGTAATTCACAACATTGTAAATTCACAAATTCCAAAGTAAAGAAACATAAAGGATAGGGAGGTTCAGGAGAGTAGTTTTATTCTTAATAAACTAACAGGGATACCCATATGAGCTTGCATTTGTTCAGAATGCTTTTACATTAATTGATATTACAGCCACATGTAGCCTTCAATTAGGGCCTATAGCAATTGCAAAAGCTACTTTGCCACCATCTATCCAGTCTTAATTCACAAAATAAGTTTCAAATTATCTCTTGCAGCTCTCCACTACCAATGCAATATAATTCCAAAATAGCCACATAGCTAGACCAAACTCATTCTCATGACTTTACACACCTATTAGTAGGCTTGTTATGGTTTCAAACTAACTTATATGACCCCGGGAAACACCCCAAGCATTCACTTTAATTTTGCAAAAAGTTTCCGAAATTGTCTCGAAAGCGTGGATTATAGGCTTGAGTTTTGGACAATTTTCGACTTTTTCGGCCCGGAGATGAAACAAGTCAGGGTGCGTCCTATGGACCCCACAACACTCCTGGAGCCCATTTGAGTGGCTGGAACTGTGAGCTTTGCCTTTGAAATTGCAATATAGGAGTTTGTAACTTACGCTCCCTTCATTAAATCAAGGCCACCATGGGCCTTTATATGACCGATTAGTGGGTCATATATGGCAAGTTTGATATCACTGGGTAACAATGCTATATATCCCCAAAACAAAATTAGATGTCTGAGAACCCTGCTTCTGTGAAGTTCATAACCATAAAATTGGCTCCTGCCCCTGATATTAAATCTTCCTTTAAATTATCTTCAATTTCTTACTCCCTTCCTAAACCATTCAAAAACTCCTTTTACAATTTTTCATTTCTATGGTTTTACCAGGAACATAAGAAGCCTCGAAAATATCATCTATATAGTATTTTCCGAACTTCAAACTGAAAATTTTCTCAGTGCAAAGCCTCATCTATACTGGTGTTACACTATACTCCAGCCAAATTTCATTTCAAAAGTTCCCTATACTCAACAAATCATGGTACTAGCACTATTGCCAAGGGTCAATATCAAAGCGAACCACTTCAAAATTAATCAAGGAGATTACTAACATATTGTTGCTACATGTGTAAATACAGTGCTATTATGAAGAAATGAACCGGATTTTTCCAAACATTCGGCTTCTCAAACTTCAGTTCTCAAACATTCATCTATTAATACATACAAAGCTCATTTTTCAAGCATCTATCTAACACATTTCAGCTTTTCATACACAAAATTTTATCCAAGAAACATAATATCAACCCATACAGCTCAAACTTCCAACAACAATAGTTCCACCATTGAACAAAATCACCATCAGTTCACTCTTACTCTCAAATGTTTACCATTTTCTTACTTATTGTAGGTTCACAAGAAAAGAACAAACTAAAGGCCAATTAAGACTTCCAAACCTCAATATCATAAAACAGAAATCAGAATCCAACAGTTATCTCTAAGCTTTCTCCAACAAATTCAACACTTTTAAGTTTTAACATCTAGAAGATCATGGCTATCCAAGATCCATATGACTTAGTAATATCATGCAAGTCTTACATTTATGCAGCAATCACTAGGTAGCATAGATAAGTAGATAACCTTGGCATACACGATACATCGTTACTATTATCCCAGAATTAAGACTAAAATGATTGTGCATCTAATTTTCACATCTCAACTTATAACAGTCAGTAAAGTAATTACTCTCCAGCACATATTGTTTCCAAACTTGAAGAACCTATGTTCACTAGGTACATGCACCAGGAAATTGGACTTGAAAACATAAGTTAGCATCCTCAATCATTGTAAAAACTCCATATTCATCAGTTCAAGCTGTTTAACAGATTAAGAAGCAGACAAACAACATCGCCAGCCACTTCACGTCTAAATTGAATTCAAAACCTCTTCCAAATTTGAACTTCCACTTGCAGTACATGCTTTTCAATTAGGACTATCCCATTAATATAGAGGGACTCTTGCATCCTTATTGGACCCTACGCGGCTATGCCCACTTATAAGACTCCACAACAATCAGCAGACGCCACACCATTGAAGCAAACTAGACAAAATTCCTCTTTTTTTAACAAGAACATCACCTCTAATTATACCATAAATGACACAACTAGCTTTGCACCTGAATCTCCTTCTTCAGGCCACCCAATACAAAAATTTTAAACCAAGCTTGCATCATACTATAGATTTTATTTCCATAATCATGCTATCTAGACGCAATCGATATAGCCCGAAAAGCCCGCTTCTTTGACCCCATACCCAATCTAACCCCCTCCCCCACCCCCACCCCCTTCTTCAGCTCTAACAATACCCAATATAGGGTTTGACAAATCAATCAACCCCAATCACTCATTTTTCATTGTCTCATCAAAATCAAACATAAATCCTAAAACCCAATTAAAAAAAAAAATAGAATTGGGCAAATCAAAGATTCTCAAAAGCTTTTTTTTTTTTTTGAGAAACAAGATTCTCAAAAGCTCAATTCAAACAACAGATTAAAAATGATAAATAAAGCTAAAATTTAGCCAATCTGCAAATACCCATGAATCAAAACAGAGAAAAAAAAAAAAGAGTACCAGCATAATTGAGGGTGTAAGACAAGCCGTTGCAACCGCGAGCTTTGACGCCGAGGCGAAGGAAAGGGCGCTGGCGTTGTTGGAGAAGGTGGCGTATGCGGGTGGCAGCGGTGTCGGTCAAGGTCAGGGCTTGGCGGCGGATAGATGGGCCAACTCTTTCCGCTGCTTTTGCAAGAATTGCTGCCATTTTTGTGACTACTTCTTCTTCTTTGCTTGCCTCGAAGATGGAGAATGGATTGGAGATTGTGTGTCTACCACAAGCCTACCGAATTTTTTGCGGTAGTTTGGTTAGATGAATTAGAGAATCTGGTTTTATTTCATTTGGTTAAATTTATTTAAGGCGGTTAAGCTAGCTTATTTGGTTAAAATTTTGGCGTGTTACCTTAGATAAAGTTTTGAGTAATTTTTTTTTGGGGTTGAGAGAGCCACAAGGGCGGTTGATGAAAATCAATTCCAAGATCTCTTGGAATTGGGAGGTTAGCTCTAATCACTTGAGTTATCCCTCACTCTTATAGTGTTTAAACTTTTATAATATTAGGTGTTGCTGCTGAAAACTTTCTTTTGCTTGTATTATTCTTTTTTTTTTGGGAGCGTCTTAAATTCTTTGTACAAGATTAACAAAAATGAAATTCGTGAAGATAAACTTGTGTGAGTTTTTTAAGCATGTGAATAACAAAAAGTCATAAAAAATTTAGTGGAAAACTGATGTGATAAAGTCTAAAGGAAGGAGTCGAGTCTAAGGTATAAACTTACCAAAGGCAAGAATTTTGTTATCATGCCTCTCATAATCTCATATTCTAGACTTCTAGTATTAAAGTCGCATGAATCTTGCAAGTTAAGAAATCATTGACAAACATCAACATTTGAAGGATGCAAGACTTTCTTCTACTATCCTGCAATAACATAAAGTCTATTTTCAATTGACATTTGATAAACGTGCCGTTTTGTGATAATTCAACGCATAACTTTGTATAATTTCCGATACTCCAACATGATAATCCAAGGCCAAAATCATTGATACAAGAATTACTTTTACTAAATTTCAAAATTGTGAAGGATACACATTTAACTAATCCTTAATTTTGGAAGTCTGAAGTATCAGTATATTTCAAGGTTCTGCAATGAAAGAGCTCATATACATGACTAGTAAACTACATAATCCATCAACCATACTTTGTAGCCCACCTCAATTTAGAAAACTACGCAACCTAATTACTCACAATCCAGTCATTTGGAATTTTTGATACATATTCAAACAACATTCCCCCGAGAAAATGGAGGTCGTGAGAGGTAAACTGATAGCCTATGTCATCTCATCATGGTAGAAGCTGCAATAATCGTGTTACTCTGACCTCCCTGTGCTTAGAAAACTAGCTCTCACACCAATGCACCTCATGCACTGTTCATCTCTATACGGAGTAACTGAATTTCATATTAGTAATTACTCCGCAACTGAGAACAGCATTTCAGGTTCTTCGCTCTCCATCTCTTCAGCATCTTTATTAAAGACAAACTGCCCTTCGTCCATGCCAATATCAATGTCACTGAGTCCAACTAAAAGTGACCTATACGATTCATCTTGTAAACAACCAAGTTGCTTCAATAATTCAATGAAGTCCTCTTTGCTGGTATGGTCAGCTTCTTGTTCACATAGCTCTATAAATGCAAACACATTAGGAGGTTTAGGCCTCCAATTTGATGGACTGTCAACTAACACCGCTTCCCGGAAGCAAGATAATGCTTCAGAGATCCTTCCCTCTTTGATATGACCTTCACCAAGAATCTCCCACGAGCCTGAATTTGGCTTCCCTCCATCTTCAACCATGTGGTCAAAGAAACTCTTGACTTTCTCAAAAGGTTCTTCCCGAACATACCATCCCATGAGAAGATTCGCAACTTTAGGGTCATATGAAGCCTTCACTGAAAGCCATTCTTCGTAAATTTTCTCAGCTCCCTCAATATCAGCCAACCTTATAAGTGAAGAGATCACAGAATGATAACCCCAATTTGGGACATTTGAAAAAGTTGATTTATATGTGTTCCAAACACGGTAAACCTCTTCTTTGTTTCCCAAACTACCATAGAGACTTATAAGATAATGGTAAGGCATCCTGTCTCGTCCAGTGATTCTTGTTTCAAGGTCTTTAAGGCATTGTTCTGCTTTTTCAAGCATTTCCAACTTGATATAAACAGCAGCTACTGTGCTGTAAGTAGTCCAATTAGGAACAATTGTTGGTTCCAACTTCATTTCTTCAAAAACTTGTTCCATCCCTTCAGCAGAACCATACGAGCCTCTTGCAGACACCCAAATATTGTAAGAGTACAGATCTAGCGGTATGCCTCTCTGCTTCATTTCAGAAACCAGTTTCTCGACTTGGTCATATTCGTTGATTTTCATGTAAAAAGTCATCATCACATTAAAGGGAAGAGGGTGATTAAGGTAACCTTTATCTCTCATTCGCCCCATCAAGGATTCTGCTTTGTTCCTTACTTTCGCACCCGCATAGGCATTGAGGAGAGCTCCAAAAATTCGGTTGTCTTTGAGTGTCTCAGGTACCCTTGCAAAATATTCTTCGGCACTTGCAACTCCACGAACTTTGGCTATTAGGTCTAGTTGGATAGCTGTATCGCTGCTGGTTATTTTGTACCTCTCTATTCTGTTACTCATCCATTCGTAAACCTGGACGTGTCAAAAATTTATTAAGCTACAATTAGCCCAACAAAGGTTCAAAAGCACAGAAACCAAAAAGAATTATACAATGAACATTTGAATAAACCCTTTTACAAATTTCCAATAAATACATGCTGAAGAGCATGAAAGGACCAACTACCAAGTAATCGAAAATTGAACAGCTACATGGCAAGCGAGAATTGACCAACATATAGGTATCTCGGGCCATATAGAAGGAAGTTAATTTGATTGATTCTGGAGCTAGACATACAGCTTTTCACATCTAAAGTAGTGCACATGAAAAGAGCTTGCTCTAGGAGTAAGAAGAATCAATCAAATACCCCTTCCACTTAGACAAGCCTTATATTATATAACTTCCACATTAACACATAACTTTCGATATACCTTATATTCCTCACCCCTCCTCCTGTCCTCCGAGAAGAGGAAACTGTCCAAAAGTAATACTTCCGCGATTTCTATGCTTTTTTTACGAGCATATATAAGAAATGCTCAGATGAAATGACACTAAAGCAGCATCACCAGACCAATTGCCAATATCAAAGGGTACAAAAGTCACATTATTGTAGTTTTATTGCTCAATAAAATCCTTATACTTGTGTTTCAACTTTCAAGGACAAGTCCAGGACTTTAAAATTAATTAAACAATTAACCTAAGCAGCATATCCCTAATCTAATAAATTCAAAGTTCTGAACCATAAACAAAAGGCAGTGATGTAGACGAGATTCGACCACACGTACCAAGTCTTTAGTTCTTTACCAACTAAGCTAGTTACCATCCACGCAAATGAGGATAAGTTTATACAACTGTTACATTACTCAATCTTAGCAAATTTCTCTTAACAACATGCCCACAATGTATTAATTCAACAACCTCAAAAAATGTTATTTCTGTATCAAAATTTACCCCAACAATCCAAAAATTCAAATACAACTATAAGCAAACAAAATTCACCACATAAAATAATTTAAATAAACCCCAAATCAAAACCAAAAAAATAAATAAATAAAAAAATTACCTCAAGAGCAAGCTGAAATCTCTTAAACTTCCTGAGCTCTCTAACAATTCTACAAAGCTCCCATTTAGTTAACCTCTTACCTTCATTCTCAATCTGATTCAACACAGAAGCAACCCCAAATTCTGGGTTATCCATCAAAGCAATCTTCCTATAAATATTGTTCCATTTTGGCATTGGTCTCTTTTCATAGTCCAAAGTATCATGACTATAAACTTGAGGAACAGAGCATTTTACAGAAAATTTATTAAGGGGTTTAACACTTGGAAAAGAGATGAAGGAGCGAGACCCTGATGGGAAAGAGAGAGAATATGAAGAGAAATTTGAGGAGAGAGAATGGGGTGTTGAAGGTGAGAGTGTTGATTGAAGAATCATCTTTTGGGGTTTTAGGGTTTTTGATTTTGATTTTGATTTTGAGAGGAAATGAAGGAAAGTTGTGTTTTTGGTTTGGTAATGGTGAGAGCTGAGTATATTGAATAAGGGGAGAAGATAGAGTGCACGTCATCACTGCTTCAACTTGGGTGTACGTGGTTTTGGGCTCTTCTATGACCTGGAGACTTCAAAACTATAGAAATAGAACCCCTTAGGGTATATACCAAAATTGATAGTTCACCCGGTTCAGATTAATCGTAACAGTGTTGAAATTTGATGGGATAAGATCAGATTAAACCATAACGGAATACTTTATAACGAACTTGATTCGAACAATTAATTCAAACCATAAAAAATAAAGTGAATAAAGCATAACGCAAAAGCACAGGTCGTGGGAGATAAATTGAGCTTATACGAAGTAAAATAGTAATTGAATTTGAAGCTAATGGAATTTCTCCCAAGTTTTATTTCCTTAAAAAAAAAAAACGGCTAATTGATAAAACTTTTGAAAATATTTTAATATAAAGCGGAGTCAGAGGACTGATTTTATTGTTTACAATGAAAATAGAGCATATATTAATTACGAAGAGAGGTACAATTCCACCAAGTAATATAAAGTAGAGTTTGTAAAAGTTTGTGAAACAATTTAATGTATTTTCCTAATCCTAATAATGAAGTGTTGCAACTATAAAAAATGAACGAAAAAGAAAAGTGATGTAATTATTTTGAAATGGAGTATTGATTTTGGTTTGCAAATACTCCGTATGATTTTAAGATGAAGATTATAACTTACCACTTTATGAGTATTAGTAGTAATAATGAAATTTCAAGAAGGTATTGAAACTTTGGGTAAAGGAATTTGTGGACATCGAATATGGAGTATAAAAATTTGCTTTATGAAATCAATTTTATATCGGGTATTTGACACATCTACAAACTTTGTTGTTTGTTCTATATAAAAAAATGGCCGAAAACAAAAGGAAAAATTAACATTGTCTACATTACTAGAGTCATATGACAGGGAGAAACCAGAAACAGCTCTACAACTCGAAACTTCACAAGCAGCACTGGGTAAAATGCTTAAGAAAGAGTCGGAGCTGATGGATCGATTCCTGGAATGAATTCATTAAAACTAACATCCTGGGAAATTTCGGCCCAAAATCTCCATGTTGCTCATAGATCCGTGAGCATACACCTTCGGTTCTTTTGCCTGCAACATATACATAAAAGAGTCGTACATCATTTTAAATAGCCTTCAAAGTACATTGTTTCTAGGTTGAATCTTGCATCATTGACAGTTTCCTACCAGTACAACAGGTGGAACACTCTTTCGAAGGTTAACCTTGGAAAATCCATGCACTGCGAACAAGCACTGATATCCATCAATATGGGAGCGCTCACTGGCATAAAAAATAAAATATTGTATTAGAAACATCACTAGAATTGAATAAATTGTTTATATTGAAGTGGCATATCCAGAGAATCAGTTACTCACTTCAGAAGGTAGGTGAAATTTCTATGATAATAATCTTGAGAAGCTAAATTCTCCTCTTTGGAGTACCTGCATCAAAAGGCACAGAGGAGAAGTTAAAATCCTGTACAAACAGGATGTCAACATTACATACTTCCGCAACGATTCTTAGCACCCCCCTCTCCCCTCCACACAAAATAACTATAAGAAAAAGGTGTTGGGAGTCTTGGGACGTTGGATTATGAGGGGGTGTCAACGAAGCTCACACCAACAGCAGTCCAGCCAAGAACAATATCAATCAAGAGATCACAAAACATATTACACTTTCTAATCAAGGCTACAGTTCTTAGGAAAATAAGGGCTACCAAGAAGAAAATCGTTGAGGGCGTCAATTATCATGAGATTAGAAGCATGGGGCGTGCATGGCTAGCAGAAATTTCCAAGCCATAATTGATTGTCCTTGTATTTAAGAAGGAATAAGGTGAAACTCAACTTCCAAATGACAAACAAACACCCTCCCCTAATAAGGTACGAATTATATGCCTTTCCTAATAGAAAAGTATAAATGAATGAGAGGCTCAGCAAAGCGTACCTCCACGGATGACCGCTTTCACAGAAGCGGGTAATTCCATTCATGGCTGAATAAGTGTCTATGTGAACAGAAATTTCACCAGTGCGGTTCAGATGACCTGCCAACACAACCGAAAGTTTCAACATGAAAGTCAGCTCCAGAAGCAATAGGAGTTGATTCATTGAGTATAGCTGAGCATGTTTGATAGCTACCATCGGACAGAATTCGGCACAAAAGATATTGGCCACTCTCTCCTAGAGTCCTAGGGAAAAACTACTTACAGAACATCCCCTTCCTACCAAAAGAAACAAAGATACCTGTTCCAATACCCAGGGATATCAACTAATTCCCCGCCTAGTAACCACAAATTATAACCCTGCAGTTTGATTTTTCCAAAACAATTTGCTCTTATGGTCAGCAAATTGTACTTGATTGACTACAAAGAATCAAAATGGTGTAGAAACTGTAGATGAAATCAGAAGAGGTTAAACGGGTAATGAATTAACAACTTCGAACCTAAATCCTGCTACAGGCAGCCTATAATGGACACTCTTCATCATGGGCAACTGGCCATGGCAATATATTTGGCAATTGGCCATGGCAATATATGTCATGCAAAATGTAAATTCTTTTGCTCAAGCCAACAAAAAGTTCTACACAAAAGTGGTAATTACACAAATTACAGCATGTGAAGTTCATGAAACTTTCACGGACATATAAAACTTATAGCCATTATAGGTCAGCAAAATAAAAACAGCATGAATTTTGATTAAGGCAGAGGAAAATCAGTTAAAAACCTGGAAAAAAAAAAGGGTATGGAAAAAATAGTTTACACTTGGTTCAGTCCAGAACAGAGATAAATGAGGAGCAGCCTGATGGGGTCTCTTAATGATGGTTATGATGAACTTTTATTTTATAATTTGTAGTGGTTGAGAGGCCATGCAAACAAAGATTATGTTCCTTCATCTCTCTCCTACCCTCACACCCACCTCCCCCTTCTTTAACCAATATTCTCCTCTCTCCTCCAACTGTAAACAGCTGAATATAAGCAATGAGATCTGAAAGTAAAGAGCGCAACATGACACCATGAACACTAGATAACTGTGTTAAAACAATAGCAATCAAGACAGGAAAAGTAAGCCAGACATGACAAAGAATAGCTTTTGTTGTTAAAACGAAAACAGTAAGATTGGCATAACGAAAGAGTAAATCTCCTCTTTGTGTAAATTATGTGATTAAATGTTCCTCTTACACAAGTTCATCCACAGAAGGGAAGGGGGGGGGTGGGGGGGGGGGGGGGGGGGGGGGGGCAGAGTGAGAGAGAGAGCACAAACCCTTTTCATGAAGCTTCCTTAGAGCATAGCCACTGGGATAATTATGGTATGATGCCATGAAAAATAATATTGTGCACCCTAAACTACAGAGTGGATGATAAAAAAACAGAATGAGCAAAAGTGTTTCAGCTATAACTTTCTAATAACTTGCTAATTCTATCATAGAATTTACCTGATTAAGAATAGGCCAAGCATTCCAATATAAATCAACCTCCAAAAGCTCTTTTTCCTATTATTGTATCTGTAACACAAAAAAATGATAAATTAAAAATTTTTATAAAAAAAAAAAACAAAAAAACAAATATACAAAGGGACAATATACCATTATACCTAATACCTTAGAGACTTCATTTAGAATAAATTACATGCAAAAACCAAATTACAGCCTAAATAAGTAGTAAAGACAGCACACTTTTAAGTAATAAGACAGGCAATCATGTATTCCATAACAAAGTCAACTGCGGATTTATTAATCTGCTAGACACGTCAAAATTTACTCAATGAAATTTATGTAACAAAAGAGATGGAACCGAAAGACATACATTCTGCTTGCTGATATTGCAGCAGTCATGTTAAAAACTGGAATAGAACTAATGACAAATCGTAATTCCTGCAACATTTCAAATTCACTGTACTCAGATCCCGTAGATAGCTATAAAGCCTATAATTAAGCATATGAATACATACAAGAGAAGCATACCTTGTGAGGTAATTTGGAATACAGGATCACAAAGGACAAAACTGGGAGCAGATAGGGTAAAATCCTCCTATCAAGTAACAGACCAAGCTGTAAAAGGACATCTCAAATAAAATTACAATAGTGTAAGGGATCTAGAATCAAAAGAGCTTTAGTTGAACAGAAAAGCTAGCAGATACCCAATTACAAGGTATACATGCAATTATGCAAAAGGGCTATACAAAAAAGTAAAAAACTAACAATCAAAGGGACTTCTCATTGCCCATGAAATTTTCAAAACCTAGTAATGATATCATCATGCAAATCGAAACATCATGAAAATATGAAATTGTATGGATTTATATTTTTCATATTCAGACTCACCAGAACGAGTGGATATGCCGCAAGCAGTGACCTGGGAAGTGCTGAAGTGAAATACCAGTGAATTGAAGAGACCTAAGGCGATAGTATTAAGGACAAACTATGGAAACAAGGATTTAACTAGTGTATATAGATGGTCCTTAAGCTATATGGATCAGTGACACCCAGCCTACCACAACACAGCCAAAACAGAGAACAAAGAAGAGGGTGGGGGGAGGTAATTCACTGCTAGAAGGATACACCCCATTCAGAGCTCCGATTTAACACAGAGTTGAACCAGAAAACTTCAAATTCTGGCCAAACAACCCGTCTCCACATTATTGAATCAACTAGAACGGTAAGACCTGCAAATATTGTGCACAAAATCAAAAGGTTAGCAACTGGTAGATAATCATCAAACACCCTGTAGGTACATTACTCTTTACGTCTTTTTTTGTTCCTGGGAGGAGGTGTGTAAGGGTGACAAAAGGAGATTAATGTCAAACTTTTAGCGAGGATGGGGAGCAGGGGTAATTTGTGATACTCTATAAGATATTATCAGAGGTAAAGTTACCAACCTATGGAAAGTATAGCTGCCGTGGAACAACATTTAATTGCTTTCCACAATGAGACTGATCTGCTCTGCCATTGTAGAAAATTTTGGTCAGTAAAACAATGAGTGAAACAATTTGTAACTTGTAAATTCTAATTTGCAAACCACCATAGGTAAAAGTAAATTCAGTTTAATGTTCTGAAACTTTCAATTGCTAAAGCATCACAGCTGTTAAGGCTAAGAATGCAAGCCACTTAATGTTCCACTAAAATTGTGCAATTGTCCTTGTAATTGCTAAGATCTGACAATTAAATAATTATCTGCCAATAAATTTAGGGCCAGAAATGCAGTCGATATAATTCAAAATATGCAGCGACGCGATGGTTCATTAGAAAAAAAAATCCTCTTGTCAATTGATCACCATTTCACTTCTGATTTAGAATACACATAACTTCTTTTTCTTACAAGAAAGCATCATAAATGCTATTGTACTGAAAAGACAAAGATTGTAATCTCTTAAAATTTATCCTTACCGTTACAAACTTACAATGGCAAAGAGCTTATTTCAATTAGATATATGATGGCAAGTTAACTGTAAGTTCAATTGGAAATAATTACTGACATGCAAAACTGATGATGCACAAACATACATGCCAAAATCAAAAACAGATAATTGAAATAGTACTTGATCTTCAACAAGAAAGCATATACGATGGATATGTGAAATAAATTAAAGATAAATAATAATCACAAAAGGAGAATAAATGTATTTAGAGTTCTTTAGGGTTTGTCAAAAACATACCAACAAAAGCTGAAGACCGATGGGGCAGGCTAACAATAACACATCACATCTGAAAATCAATGTTGCAATAACCTGACATAGAGAGAGCAGAATGCATTATTAACCCAAACAAAGAAACCAGGGACCTGTACGGGCCCAACAGTTTCCAGCATGGCTTCCACTGTACACAACTACACAAGATCTAGGGGAATTCCAGATCTACGCAGCCTTACCTCTAAACAGCGTGAAATAGTAGAGAGACAATTTCTTAAACAAGTTCCTAAAATTGGGTAGTCAACTAGTCATAGGATAGAGGGAGTAAAAGGATGGATTCATGGAGCCTATACTACAAATCTGAGTAAAAGGAAAACTAACGTTACACAGTTAAAAAATGAGAGCATCCATGACCCATAGAATATATTGTGAAATGTTATACCATTAGCTAAAAGTAAAGGATTATATGCTCATGTATTATCCAAGGAAAGAGAAAAAAATAGTGAATCAAACAGGTAGAGAAACAGAGGCACACCTAGAACATTAATAATCAACTGTTCTACAAAGGTGCCAGGAAAAAAATTTGATGCCTAATTCAGTTATGGGTGGGACCCCAACCTAAACATTCTCCATTTCTTTCAAAATTAAAAGACGACAGTCCTTGCAGTATCTTTTGCTCCTCCATCCTGAAAGAAAAACTTATATACTCCAGAAAAAATCTTGCGCTAGAGAATTTCTTCGTTGGGTCAACCTTAAATCATCATATGCTAAGACTGAAAAAATAATGGATATAAGAGGTTTTCCAAGCATTTGTGTTTCAAGGATCCTGTTAAAATAAAATATTGTGCAGCCTCAAGCCCTCAAGGACCATTACTGAAAATTGAACTTTTTCAGGCTTAATATCACCGGACATTGACCATAGATGATTTATATCTCGGGATTGAATGTACACGGCAGGAAAAACGCACCAGAAATTGTAATGCTGTATAACAGCTCCCCTTTAACCAGTAACCATACGCCATATTGACTGCAGTACAAGTGACATATCAGTTCAGGAAGTGAAGCATTCAGCTAGTAACTTGACTAGTAAGCAGATGAAGAAAACTTAGGCATCCATATCTCAAGCATATTCTGGATTTGAATTTCAAAGGAAGAAATTAAAGAAAAGAAACAAGCTCCTTGTCCCATGCAAGGAATCATGGGAAGTAAAAATGACCTCAAGGTCCTTAAATGTATGGTAATAGGATTTTAATCAAATCACCATCACCCAATGCAGTTGACTACTAATCATGAACTAGTTCTTTCTAATTTCCAGTCCAAGACGACCAAAATTAAATGAAGAATCATAAATGATAATGTTCACCTCCATTAGAAAGAAAAATGATGAGGAGAAAATTAGACATGAATGAAATATGAGGTACTCACCCAAACCCAATGCCAGTATGTTTGGAAGAGGACGTGTGCTGTAAAATAGCAAGTGAAACTGAAGAGCTGTTAATAGTACAAAGAAAGCTTCTACTTGGAGACCAAACTTGTGTCGGATCTGTAATAACAAAGCAAAGCTCAGAGTAGGTAATTGGTAGAATTCAGTTTGAAGATACAAAACCAAAGCAGAGATTTATAAAATCTCAGCTAGTAACGATGGTCTAAAGCATAAGTGCATAACACATGGGATATTATGTGCACCTTATTTATTTTAGCATTCAAATTTCAGTTGATATGTTGGCCTCTCGTCTAATATACAATGATTTGACTAATAGATCTTTCTGCCCATTTGGAAACTTAAAAAGGCCTAAATCGGTAGCAACTAGCAAGCAATATGTAATCAAAAATTCAAAATAGACAATTCATTTTATAGAGAGATTTTATAAAGATCCTGTAGGAAAAGGACACTGTTTAATCAAAAATCTCAAGAAATATTTAATATATTACATGAAGGCACCCACCACTTTCTAATTTTATCATCACTTGGTTATTAGATCCATGTGATTGACAAACACATCACAACTTAGATTTAGTAGATGCAAAGGTAAACAAAGATCAAAAGACAAAATGCACAAGTAAAATCAAATTAAGTTTATATAAATATGTAACAGTAAGAAGAAACTACATACCTGAAGCCGGAAAAGGCGTAAGGTGGAAAGTATGATGCAGCCTAACACCAAACGAACTAGACAGAAAAGAAAGAATCACAAAATCCAAGTCATGGACAAGACTATATAGGACTAGTGAAAGACAGATATAATAAAATATCAAGAATTACATAAGTTATTCAAAGACAAGCACAACCAGATCCAGCCATCCAGCAATACATAGGTAGTTAAATAATTAGTGTGTCGTGTAAACTAGACTGAAGAAATGACAAAGTTTTTAAAACTGAAAAATAGCATTCATAGTAATGGACGAAAGAAAGAGAAGACGGACTTCAGCTATGTATTAAAGATCAAAGAATCTCACCTACAAAGAGACTATAGATCTTAGGCAAGTGCAGAAAATTGATGACTGATACAAAAGGAGATGCCAAAATTGATACAACCCAAGCACCTACCAACAGAAAAAAAATAAAGATAACAATGTTAAGAGAAAATTTTCTTGAAACAGAACCTATGAGTAATCAAACTTTGAGACTTGAATAAACGACGAGTTATTAGTTTATTACTTGAATAAATTCCTCTCTTTAAAACATCTTATGGGGGATTCTCAACCCCGCCCCCAATCTAGATAAAGAAACAATCTTTAGCAGGAGCACTTCAATATTGGAAAAAATTACAGCTTATGATAGATACTTTTCCCCGATCATTTTGCAATATCAAGAATAATGTGATTTCCGATCCATGAAACAATAACAATAGTTTAAAATTGCAAAAAACCCATGACTTTGGATACTAATAATACACAAATTTCACTACACAAAACAATGATCAATAGGCAATAACAAACATCAAATCTCACCAATGAAAGTCCTCGGAACGACACCGGGAAACTCCAAATGATCATACTGTTGTAAGTGAATCATTAACCATTGAAATTAATCAATTAAAAAGATAAATTAGCATAATCAATGTAACCTCAATGCACAAACATCACCAAATCAACATACCTCAGCCAAATGCTGTCGATTATATAGTATATCATGCATTGCCTATTTAATCAAACAATTACAACAAACAATTAAACCAAAAAAATGGATAAATTGGGTGAAATTAACAAAACCCACAAATTAAAATTCTGGGTTTTAAGTGTTATAATACCTGCATATTAAAGCTTTCTTCAACCTTAGTATAAGGTATGGCAAATACATAGAATGCAGCTACTGCTCCCAAAATCAAATCATACCCTTAAAAATTAATACAATTTCATGAGATTAGCATAATTAAAACCCTATTAATCTAAAAAAAATGGATTATAAGGCTAATTTTACCGTAATTATCGAGGAATTTGGCAGATTTTCGAGCCATTTGAGCAGAGGCATAAACGTACAGTGAAAAATTGAAGGAAACGGAGTGATGGAATTGTGTTGTTGTTGGGTCGAATTCTGCTGGTACTGGATCACCCTTTACAACGAACTATAACAGTGAATTTTGAACTATTTTTTATGTATAAATTTTGGATTTAATTAAATTTACGGAACTTTTGCATATAACCACCTTTTATATCTTGTTTTCTTTTGTATATAACCCTCTTTAAAAGAAAAATATTACAAAACGCCACCAACTTTAAAAGTTTTTTTTTTTTTTTAAATGATGCAAAAGGTAAGAAGAATTAGATTGGTTAATGCTATTTAGTTGATCAAAGTCAATCTATATCAATAATGATAATTTTGATGTTTATAAACCCAATTGTGTTTAGGGCTTGTTTACATTTACTTAATTTCAGTTCACTTCAGTTCATCTCCAATCAGTTCAGTTTAGTTCTCCTCAGTTTAGTAAATGTGAAGTACTTTATATACACGCTAATTTGTCGTTGTAAAATACGGAGTAGTTTGGAACAATGACAAGTAAAGTTTGATGCTTCGAAATTTACACAATGCACCATGTTATCATGTGCAGAATTATTAACTTAACAATACATTATACATGTAAACATATTACAAAAAGTTTTGGTTTTTTTTTTTTTTTAAATTATGAGTTTTTACATTTAGAGTGCTTATTTGAACCAAAAAAAAAAAAAAAAAAAAAAAAAAAAAAAAAAAACATTTGGAGTATATATTTTGCATTGTTTCTTTCTTATTTATTTGACATGGACTCATGGTTATGTAAATCTTGCATTTGTTGCTATTAGTTGGAAGCAGAGGCAAGACAATATCGACATGAAAGTGTATATATATTACGGAGTACAAAATAAACAAATATATCAATAATAAATGCGTAAATAATTTAATAAATATATATCGATTCTTGTGAGTCGTGATCACTTTCTTTTTAAGGTCGATTTCATGAAAATAAAGTTTTCTTCTTCTCATTGTTCCTTAAAATTGATTCTTATAGGATCAAGTATATCATATCTCTAATACAAGTACACTTCTAGATACTTGTGGATCATTACTCCTTGTTTAAGAAACTAACAAAATCTTTATTCTTTCTAATATATTCACGTCATCAATCATCAATATATTATACTAAAAGACAAGCGCCTCAATGTGAGGATGACAAATGTCACTCTCTCATTGGCTTGTCTTGTGTATAAAATATATCTATATAATTACTGTTTACATATTCAAGCGTAGTTATTTTTGTTCAACTTTAAACAATAAAAGCAAGTTTCTATACATGCATAAGATATTCATGATTTCCTAACATAAATATTGATTTAATTTTTAATAATAAAATATATACTTTCAAATATTACAAATAATCCATAACGTCTTTCAATCTTTATTTGTAGTCAATTTAAAGAATAATAACTAATTTGAAGCAATATGATTAAAGTGGCATAATTAAGGAAACAAATATTTCGCATTTTGAAAGGATAATATTGTTTTTTTTTATAAAAATTAAATAAAATCAATAGAATTTAGTTTGACGTCAATTATAAAATCAATACAAACATTTTTTTTAAAAAAAAAATCAGATGTACAATAAAATATTGTGCACCTATTATAAAAGCTACCCTGTAATGAATGAAAGTTATTTATGCTTTATTGATAAAAGTTACCCAAAATAGTCTATAAATTATCCTAAACTCAATGCAAGTTATCACATGAATACAAAAGTTTTTGATAAAAATACAAAATAGTGTAAAAATTATTTTTATCGTTTTTTGTACTCCTTGACAAATACTGAATGCTGAGCCGAAATGTTGTCTTGGAAAAAAAATATATAATCTTGAACATAAATTTAATTTTAATCGGCCTTTCATTTTCTATACAATGACCTTTGTTTACATAAAAAAAAATTGAACCAAAAACCAATCTAAACAAGAAGAATAAAAGTTAAATTGAATTAGACATTTGAATAGATATAAAATGTATTATAACTATTACTCGTGTTTAAAATTGTAATATTTGTATTAAGTATTAACAATGCTATTACTTATGAATTTTTTTTTAGAAAAACTAACATTTGGATTTATAAATTGTGCATTGCTCATGTACTATACTAGATATACAACTCATGTTCAATAATTTATGTTGTTTTATACATAATAATACTTTTAACTATAATTTAGACTTCCAAATCAACATTTTATAATAAAAAAATATACGTCATTTTTATTACACCTAAACTGTAACACCCCAATAATTCTCCCTTTTTCAAACCACTTACTTTAAATAAAATAGTGGAGAACCATTGACATGTTACCGCCACGTGTTAAAACGTTAAGGCTTTATCAAAGTATCGCAGCGGAAAAATCAAACTTAAGTATTTAAAATAACACAATTTAGAAAACGAATAAGTCAAAGCTTACAAATTGGAACCATATAAGGCCCTTATTTAAAACCAAACCAATATTAAAAATCCAAAACATAAACGAAATAGCAAAGCATAAATAAGTTCAACACAAGAATCGAATACTCTCAATCACACCAATCCCTTGACAATGCGTTTGTCAAATCCCTTAACTTCACATCATCAAGCTAACCTGTGCATACTGCTCCCCAATAATACAAGTGTAATAATTGGATCATCACAGGGTCATTGAAAGGCGAAGGCCATGACCAAAAGAAAACACACACAAAAGCACGCAATCAGCAAAGCTGAGTACATACAAGCTACAACGTACCAAACCTAGCATGCTCAATTAATTAAAGTAAATAAACATACAATGTGAATTCAATAATCAAGACTCCACACTTAAACAATTCAATTGACTCAACATACTACTAACCAATTCCAAACACTTGACTCATCATATTCAATTTAATAAATTTAATTTAGTTTGGAGTAAGCAATAGACCAGGTTGTCCAATCCAGGTCCCAAATGACCATTTGAAATAAAAGTTTAGCGCGATGCAAGAATGGGCGCGACTCCATTCTCACAAAGTTAGTCTAGGATCCCATCTAACTTTCATTATAAAATAAAATGTAAATACCAAAAGAGAAGAGGACATGTTGATCAAACAAGCCTCGAAAAGCCACGGGCTACCACCGTGTACCCCAACCCATAATTGTCAATACTCTAGAAGTGCACGCTTTCCAGAGTTTTATTGCTCATCCATGTTTCACTTTACGTGATTACAATTTTAATTAATAGCCAACTCAATCAAGAAGACCATACATAACAATCATACATCAATTCGTTTTTAATCTTATTTAGGACAATGGTGATCACATCACAAATTAACCTTTAATTCCATTAAACTTCCAAATTATCCAAAATTGTTGAACATAGTCAACTCACCTAGCCATTTCGGCTTAATCCACCTTTACTCAACATACTAACAAGTTATGATTGAGTAATAAATAAATAATAATAACCTTGTGGAATAATTAATAACTTCATTCCACTTAAACCATTCGATTCCAATCCTTTAATCATCCAAATGTGGTTAACAAACCAATCCAATAGAATATGTTTGTATCAAAATTCCATACAAACAATTAATCCAATCTAACTCAACATGTTTTCATCCATAATTCCATACAAACATAATCAATTCACCAAAACATATCTCATAAACATAAGCGCATGAATTAAATCAAGGTGTAACCAAACAATTTCCATCCAAGTGTTCACTAATCATAAAACTAAGTTTTTTCCTTTTGGTACCTAAACATGATACTACTTATAACGAAGTAGACATGTACGTACCTCATACAAACAATCCTTTTGAGCCACTTTTAATCACTTAAAATTCTCCTAGGGAATAATCACTTCCTAGAAAACAACCAACAATTAATATTACTATCCCAAGTAATTTCCAACAATATAATATGATGAAAAACTTATTAAAATAAATAAAACATATATTTATATGCTTAATTAACTTTAAAAATAATTAATTTTATTAATCAAACTCAAGGATAAAATTTTAAAAATAAAAAACTTCGTTAAAAATGAAAAACTGCCCGAAAATCATATTTAGAGGCAGAATTTGGCCACGAGAGGGTGGTGCTCACTACCAAAGGTAGTGAGTCTTTCTTAAAACATCGTTTCCACATGGAAAACACTACTTTTTTGTCAAAATCGGATGAGTTCAGAACCTGATCGGGATTAAAACGGGATTAATATTAACGAACCGAAATCTAAACATTAAAATACGAATTTACGTGTTCAAAATAATCTGGAAACTAATTAGTAATATAATCACCAAAATTTCAAAACATCATTACTATAAAAGCCCTAAATCAATTGTTCATAAAAACCCTAAAATCATGGTTTTCAATAAATTGAAACCCTAGGTTTATAATTCATAAAATATGAAATTTATAACATAAATATAATCTGAAATTTATAATCTTTATACCATTAAAATATAATTTAATACTAAAAATATAATCTTTATACTAAAATCAAAACCCAAAACAATTAAAATAACATTAAGCAAAATAATGAAACAAAGGAGGATGAAAATAAGACTAACCTTTTTGTGTGGGAAATTTTGGGGATGTATGGGGTATTTATAGGAGAGAGAGTGGTGTAGGGTTAGTTTTAAGATTGGGCCTCATAAAATTAATGGGCCAATTAAGAAAAGAAAGTGGGTTTGGTTTGTTTGCTGGATATAAATTAGTGAAGAAAGGTTCATAAAAAGTTCTTTGTAATAAAATCGTTCATCAAACCCAAAAATAATTTGAAACTTTTGAAATTAAATCCGAAAAAAAATACAAATAAATATTATGAATAAAATATAATTTCATTAATAATATATTTAAAAATACGGGGGATTACAATCTACCCCTCTTAAAAGAAGTTTCGTCCCGAAACTTAGCACAAAATCCCATAAATTGCAAAACTTTTGCATAAAGCCATTTCAAAAATTACAAAATTATATCCCAATTGTGTCATAATATCGACACTAATACTTTATCACCATTCCAATTTACGCACTTCACTAGATGCGTAAACAAATAAAATCGCTATGAAAAGCATGAAAACACCATAAAATAGCATAAAATAGGGTAAAAAGCGTGAAATTATACGCATTCTACCCCCCTTAAAGAACAAGAGTTACGCCCTCGTAACTCACCTCATTAAACAACTTAGGTTATCTCTTTCTCATATCATCCTCGGCCTCCCAATGGCTCATGTTTTCCTCACTTTTCGAGTATACCAAAATATCATCAATAAAAACAACTACAAACTTGTTCATGGAATACTCGATTCATCAAGTCTATAAAAATTGCAAGTGCATTGGTCAACTCAAAAGACAAAACTGTAAACTCGTAGTGCCCATATCTAATCCTAAAAGCAGTCTTAGGTATATCCTTATCAGCCACTCTTAATTGATGATACCCCGAACGTAAATCAATCTTGAAAAACACACTAGCTCCCTTCAATTGATCAAACAAATCATCGATCTTGGGTAGTGGGTACTTATTCTGTATTGTGACATTATTTCAACTCTCTATAATCGATCCACAATCTCATGCTCCCATATTTCTTCTTCACAAAATACATCCAAAACTCATTCACAATTGGCACATCTTCCACATTCACTTACTACTCATTTCCAAGTCTTGCACACAACAAAAGAACAAAGGATGCCCCTTACGTACAAGTTTTGACAACTTTAACGCAGAAATAATCCCAATACCATTTGGTTTCCCAAAACGTCTGTAATACACAATCTCCCCCAAAGAACTCCTTAAGTAAACATTCTTTATCTCACAATCAATCTTATATTAGCTTATAAGTGGCTAACCAATCTATTCCCAAAATGACATCAAGGTCATCCAACTCAAATTCTATAAGATCAGATGGAAAATCAGTCTCTCCAATCCTCAAAGGTAAACCCTTATGTATCTTGGTGCACCTCACAACCTCACTAGTAGGCAAACTAATAAGCAAGTCAATCGAATTTGGTTCAACTAGTCCTAATAGCAGCAGCTAAAGCATCATTGTTAGCCATCCTCCTTCTCTACCTAGAAATGTAACACACTCTTAGGCTGACATCAGCGCGAAAAAAACTCTTCTTGCTTAATAAATCACATTCATAATCATCAAATATATATATTAAGGTAGAAAGGTGGACATGGCCACACAATCGCCCCTAATAAGTCACTTTCAAAGGAAATGATTATTTATTTTTAATCATTCCTACGCACACGAAAAATAAAATAAAATAATTCCCTTGATTCAATTCCACCAAAATTCATGCATCAAGTGCATAACATCATTAAATTAACACACATTAGTAGACACATAATTACATGCTTCACACAAATAAATTAAATCATTTAAACATTTCACATTACACAAAGAATCTCATTCCATTCCATTCCATATGACATGCTTTAATCCTTAAACATGATACTAAGTGATCACTCAAGTTTGCACCATTACATGAACATACACAATTAAATAACTTGCATGATCACTTCATACAATATAAAAGCATTAAGTAATTAATTACAATGCATAAAGAAATAAATAATCTATTCTATACGCCCTTTCTAATGCTACCCAAATCTCACCGATAAGCAAAATAAGCACACAAGTTAGGAATAAAAATAAATAATTAAATTCATTTTATTTCAAAATAACAAAAATACTTTGAAAATATATAAAACAAATAAATAAACTTTTTTTATTAAATGCCGAAATAAATATATTAGAATAGAATAATTTTTGAAAATCTAAGTTAACTTTAAATAAGGTAGTCGAATAAACTCATTAGATTTAAAACGTTAGGCGCCTAAAAACTTTAAATTAATTTTAGTGGTAATTAAATCGAACCTAAGCTCTCAGATACCACTTTGTAACACCCCAATAATTCTCCCTTTTTCAAACCACTTACTTTAAATAAAATAGTGGAGAACCATTGACATGTTACCGCCACGTGTTAAAACGTTAAGGCTTTATCAAAGTATCGCAGCGGAAAAATCAAACTTAAGTATTTAAAATAACACAATTTAGAAAACGAATAAGTCAAAGCTTACAAATTGGAACCATATAAGGCCCTTATTTAAAACCAAACCAATATTAAAAATCCAAAACATAAACGAAATAGCAAAGCATAAATAAGTTCAACACAAGAATCGAATACTCTCAATCACACCAATCCCTTGACAATGCGTTTGTCAAATCCCTTAACTTCACATCATCAAGCTAACCTGTGCATACTGCTCCCCAATAATACAAGTGTAATAATTGGATCATCACAGGGTCATTGAAAGGCGAAGGCCATGACCAAAAGAAAACACACACAAAAGCACGCAATCAGCAAAGCTGAGTACATACAAGCTACAACGTACCAAACCTAGCATGCTCAATTAATTAAAGTAAATAAACATACAATGTGAATTCAATAATCAAGACTCCACACTTAAACAATTCAATTGACTCAACATACTACTAACCAATTCCAAACACTTGACTCATCATATTCAATTTAATAAATTTAATTTAGTTTGGAGTAAGCAATAGACCAGGTTGTCCAATCCAGGTCCCAAATGACCATTTGAAATAAAAGTTTAGCGCGATGCAAGAATGGGCGCGACTCCATTCTCACAAAGTTAGTCTAGGATCCCATCTAACTTTCATTATAAAATAAAATGTAAATACCAAAAGAGAAGAGGACATGTTGATCAAACAAGCCTCGAAAAGCCACGGGCTACCACCGTGTACCCCAACCCATAATTGTCAATACTCTAGAAGTGCACGCTTTCCAGAGTTTTATTGCTCATCCATGTTTCACTTTACGTGATTACAATTTTAATTAATAGCCAACTCAATCAAGAAGACCATACATAACAATCATACATCAATTCGTTTTTAATCTTATTTAGGACAATGGTGATCACATCACAAATTAACCTTTAATTCCATTAAACTTCCAAATTATCCAAAATTGTTGAACATAGTCAACTCACCTAGCCATTTCGGCTTAATCCACCTTTACTCAACATACTAACAAGTTATGATTGAGTAATAAATAAATAATAATAACCTTGTGGAATAATTAATAACTTCATTCCACTTAAACCATTCGATTCCAATCCTTTAATCATCCAAATGTGGTTAACAAACCAATCCAATAGAATATGTTTGTATCAAAATTCCATACAAACAATTAATCCAATCTAACTCAACATGTTTTCATCCATAATTCCATACAAACATAATCAATTCACCAAAACATATCTCATAAACATAAGCGCATGAATTAAATCAAGGTGTAACCAAACAATTTCCATCCAAGTGTTCACTAATCATAAAACTAAGTTTTTTCCTTTTGGTACCTAAACATGATACTACTTATAACGAAGTAGACATGTACGTACCTCATACAAACAATCCTTTTGAGCCACTTTTAATCACTTAAAATTCTCCTAGGGAATAATCACTTCCTAGAAAACAACCAACAATTAATATTACTATCCCAAGTAATTTCCAACAATATAATATGATGAAAAACTTATTAAAATAAATAAAACATATATTTATATGCTTAATTAACTTTAAAAATAATTAATTTTATTAATCAAACTCAAGGATAAAATTTTAAAAATAAAAAACTTCGTTAAAAATGAAAAACTGCCCGAAAATCATATTTAGAGGCAGAATTTGGCCACGAGAGGGTGGTGCTCACTACCAAAGGTAGTGAGTCTTTCTTAAAACATCGTTTCCACATGGAAAACACTACTTTTTTGTCAAAATCGGATGAGTTCAGAACCTGATCGGGATTAAAACGGGATTAATATTAACGAACCGAAATCTAAACATTAAAATACGAATTTACGTGTTCAAAATAATCTGGAAACTAATTAGTAATATAATCACCAAAATTTCAAAACATCATTACTATAAAAGCCCTAAATCAATTGTTCATAAAAACCCTAAAATCATGGTTTTCAATAAATTGAAACCCTAGGTTTATAATTCATAAAATATGAAATTTATAACATAAATATAATCTGAAATTTATAATCTTTATACCATTAAAATATAATTTAATACTAAAAATATAATCTTTATACTAAAATCAAAACCCAAAACAATTAAAATAACATTAAGCAAAATAATGAAACAAAGGAGGATGAAAATAAGACTAACCTTTTTGTGTGGGAAATTTTGGGGATGTATGGGGTATTTATAGGAGAGAGAGTGGTGTAGGGTTAGTTTTAAGATTGGGCCTCATAAAATTAATGGGCCAATTAAGAAAAGAAAGTGGGTTTGGTTTGTTTGCTGGATATAAATTAGTGAAGAAAGGTTCATAAAAAGTTCTTTGTAATAAAATCGTTCATCAAACCCAAAAATAATTTGAAACTTTTGAAATTAAATCCGAAAAAAAATACAAATAAATATTATGAATAAAATATAATTTCATTAATAATATATTTAAAAATACGGGGGATTACAATCTACCCCTCTTAAAAGAAGTTTCGTCCCGAAACTTAGCACAAAATCCCATAAATTGCAAAACTTTTGCATAAAGCCATTTCAAAAATTACAAAATTATATCCCAATTGTGTCATAATATCGACACTAATACTTTATCACCATTCCAATTTACGCACTTCACTAGATGCGTAAACAAATAAAATCGCTATGAAAAGCATGAAAACACCATAAAATAGCATAAAATAGGGTAAAAAGCGTGAAATTATACGCATTCTACCCCCCTTAAAGAACAAGAGTTACGCCCTCGTAACTCACCTCATTAAACAACTTAGGTTATCTCTTTCTCATATCATCCTCGGCCTCCCAATGGCTCATGTTTTCCTCACTTTTCGAGTATACCAAAATATCATCAATAAAAACAACTACAAACTTGTTCATGGAATACTCGATTCATCAAGTCTATAAAAATTGCAAGTGCATTGGTCAACTCAAAAGACAAAACTGTAAACTCGTAGTGCCCATATCTAATCCTAAAAGCAGTCTTAGGTATATCCTTATCAGCCACTCTTAATTGATGATACCCCGAACGTAAATCAATCTTGAAAAACACACTAGCTCCCTTCAATTGATCAAACAAATCATCGATCTTGGGTAGTGGGTACTTATTCTGTATTGTGACATTATTTCAACTCTCTATAATCGATCCACAATCTCATGCTCCCATATTTCTTCTTCACAAAATACATCCAAAACTCATTCACAATTGGCACATCTTCCACATTCACTTACTACTCATTTCCAAGTCTTGCACACAACAAAAGAACAAAGGATGCCCCTTACGTACAAGTTTTGACAACTTTAACGCAGAAATAATCCCAATACCATTTGGTTTCCCAAAACGTCTGTAATACACAATCTCCCCCAAAGAACTCCTTAAGTAAACATTCTTTATCTCACAATCAATCTTATATTAGCTTATAAGTGGCTAACCAATCTATTCCCAAAATGACATCAAGGTCATCCAACTCAAATTCTATAAGATCAGATGGAAAATCAGTCTCTCCAATCCTCAAAGGTAAACCCTTATGTATCTTGGTGCACCTCACAACCTCACTAGTAGGCAAACTAATAAGCAAGTCAATCGAATTTGGTTCAACTAGTCCTAATAGCAGCAGCTAAAGCATCATTGTTAGCCATCCTCCTTCTCTACCTAGAAATGTAACACACTCTTAGGCTGACATCAGCGCGAAAAAAACTCTTCTTGCTTAATAAATCACATTCATAATCATCAAATATATATATTAAGGTAGAAAGGTGGACATGGCCACACAATCGCCCCTAATAAGTCACTTTCAAAGGAAATGATTATTTATTTTTAATCATTCCTACGCACACGAAAAATAAAATAAAATAATTCCCTTGATTCAATTCCACCAAAATTCATGCATCAAGTGCATAACATCATTAAATTAACACACATTAGTAGACACATAATTACATGCTTCACACAAATAAATTAAATCATTTAAACATTTCACATTACACAAAGAATCTCATTCCATTCCATTCCATATGACATGCTTTAATCCTTAAACATGATACTAAGTGATCACTCAAGTTTGCACCATTACATGAACATACACAATTAAATAACTTGCATGATCACTTCATACAATATAAAAGCATTAAGTAATTAATTACAATGCATAAAGAAATAAATAATCTATTCTATACGCCCTTTCTAATGCTACCCAAATCTCACCGATAAGCAAAATAAGCACACAAGTTAGGAATAAAAATAAATAATTAAATTCATTTTATTTCAAAATAACAAAAATACTTTGAAAATATATAAAACAAATAAATAAACTTTTTTTATTAAATGCCGAAATAAATATATTAGAATAGAATAATTTTTGAAAATCTAAGTTAACTTTAAATAAGGTAGTCGAATAAACTCATTAGATTTAAAACGTTAGGCGCCTAAAAACTTTAAATTAATTTTAGTGGTAATTAAATCGAACCTAAGCTCTCAGATACCACTTTGTAACACCCCAATAATTCTCCCTTTTTCAAACCACTTACTTTAAATAAAATAGTGGAGAACCATTGACATGTTACCGCCACGTGTTAAAACGTTAAGGCTTTATCAAAGTATCGCAGCGGAAAAATCAAACTTAAGTATTTAAAATAACACAATTTAGAAAACGAATAAGTCAAAGCTTACAAATTGGAACCATATAAGGCCCTTATTTAAAACCAAACCAATATTAAAAATCCAAAACATAAACGAAATAGCAAAGCATAAATAAGTTCAACACAAGAATCGAATACTCTCAATCACACCAATCCCTTGACAATGCGTTTGTCAAATCCCTTAACTTCACATCATCAAGCTAACCTGTGCATACTGCTCCCCAATAATACAAGTGTAATAATTGGATCATCACAGGGTCATTGAAAGGCGAAGGCCATGACCAAAAGAAAACACACACAAAAGCACGCAATCAGCAAAGCTGAGTACATACAAGCTACAACGTACCAAACCTAGCATGCTCAATTAATTAAAGTAAATAAACATACAATGTGAATTCAATAATCAAGACTCCACACTTAAACAATTCAATTGACTCAACATACTACTAACCAATTCCAAACACTTGACTCATCATATTCAATTTAATAAATTTAATTTAGTTTGGAGTAAGCAATAGACCAGGTTGTCCAATCCAGGTCCCAAATGACCATTTGAAATAAAAGTTTAGCGCGATGCAAGAATGGGCGCGACTCCATTCTCACAAAGTTAGTCTAGGATCCCATCTAACTTTCATTATAAAATAAAATGTAAATACCAAAAGAGAAGAGGACATGTTGATCAAACAAGCCTCGAAAAGCCACGGGCTACCACCGTGTACCCCAACCCATAATTGTCAATACTCTAGAAGTGCACGCTTTCCAGAGTTTTATTGCTCATCCATGTTTCACTTTACGTGATTACAATTTTAATTAATAGCCAACTCAATCAAGAAGACCATACATAACAATCATACATCAATTCGTTTTTAATCTTATTTAGGACAATGGTGATCACATCACAAATTAACCTTTAATTCCATTAAACTTCCAAATTATCCAAAATTGTTGAACATAGTCAACTCACCTAGCCATTTCGGCTTAATCCACCTTTACTCAACATACTAACAAGTTATGATTGAGTAATAAATAAATAATAATAACCTTGTGGAATAATTAATAACTTCATTCCACTTAAACCATTCGATTCCAATCCTTTAATCATCCAAATGTGGTTAACAAACCAATCCAATAGAATATGTTTGTATCAAAATTCCATACAAACAATTAATCCAATCTAACTCAACATGTTTTCATCCATAATTCCATACAAACATAATCAATTCACCAAAACATATCTCATAAACATAAGCGCATGAATTAAATCAAGGTGTAACCAAACAATTTCCATCCAAGTGTTCACTAATCATAAAACTAAGTTTTTTCCTTTTGGTACCTAAACATGATACTACTTATAACGAAGTAGACATGTACGTACCTCATACAAACAATCCTTTTGAGCCACTTTTAATCACTTAAAATTCTCCTAGGGAATAATCACTTCCTAGAAAACAACCAACAATTAATATTACTATCCCAAGTAATTTCCAACAATATAATATGATGAAAAACTTATTAAAATAAATAAAACATATATTTATATGCTTAATTAACTTTAAAAATAATTAATTTTATTAATCAAACTCAAGGATAAAATTTTAAAAATAAAAAACTTCGTTAAAAATGAAAAACTGCCCGAAAATCATATTTAGAGGCAGAATTTGGCCACGAGAGGGTGGTGCTCACTACCAAAGGTAGTGAGTCTTTCTTAAAACATCGTTTCCACATGGAAAACACTACTTTTTTGTCAAAATCGGATGAGTTCAGAACCTGATCGGGATTAAAACGGGATTAATATTAACGAACCGAAATCTAAACATTAAAATACGAATTTACGTGTTCAAAATAATCTGGAAACTAATTAGTAATATAATCACCAAAATTTCAAAACATCATTACTATAAAAGCCCTAAATCAATTGTTCATAAAAACCCTAAAATCATGGTTTTCAATAAATTGAAACCCTAGGTTTATAATTCATAAAATATGAAATTTATAACATAAATATAATCTGAAATTTATAATCTTTATACCATTAAAATATAATTTAATACTAAAAATATAATCTTTATACTAAAATCAAAACCCAAAACAATTAAAATAACATTAAGCAAAATAATGAAACAAAGGAGGATGAAAATAAGACTAACCTTTTTGTGTGGGAAATTTTGGGGATGTATGGGGTATTTATAGGAGAGAGAGTGGTGTAGGGTTAGTTTTAAGATTGGGCCTCATAAAATTAATGGGCCAATTAAGAAAAGAAAGTGGGTTTGGTTTGTTTGCTGGATATAAATTAGTGAAGAAAGGTTCATAAAAAGTTCTTTGTAATAAAATCGTTCATCAAACCCAAAAATAATTTGAAACTTTTGAAATTAAATCCGAAAAAAAATACAAATAAATATTATGAATAAAATATAATTTCATTAATAATATATTTAAAAATACGGGGGATTACAATCTACCCCTCTTAAAAGAAGTTTCGTCCCGAAACTTAGCACAAAATCCCATAAATTGCAAAACTTTTGCATAAAGCCATTTCAAAAATTACAAAATTATATCCCAATTGTGTCATAATATCGACACTAATACTTTATCACCATTCCAATTTACGCACTTCACTAGATGCGTAAACAAATAAAATCGCTATGAAAAGCATGAAAACACCATAAAATAGCATAAAATAGGGTAAAAAGCGTGAAATTATACGCATTCTACCCCCCTTAAAGAACAAGAGTTACGCCCTCGTAACTCACCTCATTAAACAACTTAGGTTATCTCTTTCTCATATCATCCTCGGCCTCCCAATGGCTCATGTTTTCCTCACTTTTCGAGTATACCAAAATATCATCAATAAAAACAACTACAAACTTGTTCATGGAATACTCGATTCATCAAGTCTATAAAAATTGCAAGTGCATTGGTCAACTCAAAAGACAAAACTGTAAACTCGTAGTGCCCATATCTAATCCTAAAAGCAGTCTTAGGTATATCCTTATCAGCCACTCTTAATTGATGATACCCCGAACGTAAATCAATCTTGAAAAACACACTAGCTCCCTTCAATTGATCAAACAAATCATCGATCTTGGGTAGTGGGTACTTATTCTGTATTGTGACATTATTTCAACTCTCTATAATCGATCCACAATCTCATGCTCCCATATTTCTTCTTCACAAAATACATCCAAAACTCATTCACAATTGGCACATCTTCCACATTCACTTACTACTCATTTCCAAGTCTTGCACACAACAAAAGAACAAAGGATGCCCCTTACGTACAAGTTTTGACAACTTTAACGCAGAAATAATCCCAATACCATTTGGTTTCCCAAAACGTCTGTAATACACAATCTCCCCCAAAGAACTCCTTAAGTAAACATTCTTTATCTCACAATCAATCTTATATTAGCTTATAAGTGGCTAACCAATCTATTCCCAAAATGACATCAAGGTCATCCAACTCAAATTCTATAAGATCAGATGGAAAATCAGTCTCTCCAATCCTCAAAGGTAAACCCTTATGTATCTTGGTGCACCTCACAACCTCACTAGTAGGCAAACTAATAAGCAAGTCAATCGAATTTGGTTCAACTAGTCCTAATAGCAGCAGCTAAAGCATCATTGTTAGCCATCCTCCTTCTCTACCTAGAAATGTAACACACTCTTAGGCTGACATCAGCGCGAAAAAAACTCTTCTTGCTTAATAAATCACATTCATAATCATCAAATATATATATTAAGGTAGAAAGG
Source organism: Chenopodium album (assembly GCF_948465745.1). Lineage (NCBI taxonomy): Eukaryota > Viridiplantae > Streptophyta > Magnoliopsida > Caryophyllales > Amaranthaceae > Chenopodium > Chenopodium album. The sequence goes on from NC_137840.1 coordinate 72,146,104, forward strand.
TGGACATGGCCACACAATCGCCCCTAATAAGTCACTTTCAAAGGAAATGATTATTTATTTTTAATCATTCCTACGCACACGAAAAATAAAATAAAATAATTCCCTTGATTCAATTCCACCAAAATTCATGCATCAAGTGCATAACATCATTAAATTAACACACATTAGTAGACACATAATTACATGCTTCACACAAATAAATTAAATCATTTAAACATTTCACATTACACAAAGAATCTCATTCCATTCCATTCCATATGACATGCTTTAATCCTTAAACATGATACTAAGTGATCACTCAAGTTTGCACCATTACATGAACATACACAATTAAATAACTTGCATGATCACTTCATACAATATAAAAGCATTAAGTAATTAATTACAATGCATAAAGAAATAAATAATCTATTCTATACGCCCTTTCTAATGCTACCCAAATCTCACCGATAAGCAAAATAAGCACACAAGTTAGGAATAAAAATAAATAATTAAATTCATTTTATTTCAAAATAACAAAAATACTTTGAAAATATATAAAACAAATAAATAAACTTTTTTTATTAAATGCCGAAATAAATATATTAGAATAGAATAATTTTTGAAAATCTAAGTTAACTTTAAATAAGGTAGTCGAATAAACTCATTAGATTTAAAACGTTAGGCGCCTAAAAACTTTAAATTAATTTTAGTGGTAATTAAATCGAACCTAAGCTCTCAGATACCACTTTGTAACACCCCAATAATTCTCCCTTTTTCAAACCACTTACTTTAAATAAAATAGTGGAGAACCATTGACATGTTACCGCCACGTGTTAAAACGTTAAGGCTTTATCAAAGTATCGCAGCGGAAAAATCAAACTTAAGTATTTAAAATAACACAATTTAGAAAACGAATAAGTCAAAGCTTACAAATTGGAACCATATAAGGCCCTTATTTAAAACCAAACCAATATTAAAAATCCAAAACATAAACGAAATAGCAAAGCATAAATAAGTTCAACACAAGAATCGAATACTCTCAATCACACCAATCCCTTGACAATGCGTTTGTCAAATCCCTTAACTTCACATCATCAAGCTAACCTGTGCATACTGCTCCCCAATAATACAAGTGTAATAATTGGATCATCACAGGGTCATTGAAAGGCGAAGGCCATGACCAAAAGAAAACACACACAAAAGCACGCAATCAGCAAAGCTGAGTACATACAAGCTACAACGTACCAAACCTAGCATGCTCAATTAATTAAAGTAAATAAACATACAATGTGAATTCAATAATCAAGACTCCACACTTAAACAATTCAATTGACTCAACATACTACTAACCAATTCCAAACACTTGACTCATCATATTCAATTTAATAAATTTAATTTAGTTTGGAGTAAGCAATAGACCAGGTTGTCCAATCCAGGTCCCAAATGACCATTTGAAATAAAAGTTTAGCGCGATGCAAGAATGGGCGCGACTCCATTCTCACAAAGTTAGTCTAGGATCCCATCTAACTTTCATTATAAAATAAAATGTAAATACCAAAAGAGAAGAGGACATGTTGATCAAACAAGCCTCGAAAAGCCACGGGCTACCACCGTGTACCCCAACCCATAATTGTCAATACTCTAGAAGTGCACGCTTTCCAGAGTTTTATTGCTCATCCATGTTTCACTTTACGTGATTACAATTTTAATTAATAGCCAACTCAATCAAGAAGACCATACATAACAATCATACATCAATTCGTTTTTAATCTTATTTAGGACAATGGTGATCACATCACAAATTAACCTTTAATTCCATTAAACTTCCAAATTATCCAAAATTGTTGAACATAGTCAACTCACCTAGCCATTTCGGCTTAATCCACCTTTACTCAACATACTAACAAGTTATGATTGAGTAATAAATAAATAATAATAACCTTGTGGAATAATTAATAACTTCATTCCACTTAAACCATTCGATTCCAATCCTTTAATCATCCAAATGTGGTTAACAAACCAATCCAATAGAATATGTTTGTATCAAAATTCCATACAAACAATTAATCCAATCTAACTCAACATGTTTTCATCCATAATTCCATACAAACATAATCAATTCACCAAAACATATCTCATAAACATAAGCGCATGAATTAAATCAAGGTGTAACCAAACAATTTCCATCCAAGTGTTCACTAATCATAAAACTAAGTTTTTTCCTTTTGGTACCTAAACATGATACTACTTATAACGAAGTAGACATGTACGTACCTCATACAAACAATCCTTTTGAGCCACTTTTAATCACTTAAAATTCTCCTAGGGAATAATCACTTCCTAGAAAACAACCAACAATTAATATTACTATCCCAAGTAATTTCCAACAATATAATATGATGAAAAACTTATTAAAATAAATAAAACATATATTTATATGCTTAATTAACTTTAAAAATAATTAATTTTATTAATCAAACTCAAGGATAAAATTTTAAAAATAAAAAACTTCGTTAAAAATGAAAAACTGCCCGAAAATCATATTTAGAGGCAGAATTTGGCCACGAGAGGGTGGTGCTCACTACCAAAGGTAGTGAGTCTTTCTTAAAACATCGTTTCCACATGGAAAACACTACTTTTTTGTCAAAATCGGATGAGTTCAGAACCTGATCGGGATTAAAACGGGATTAATATTAACGAACCGAAATCTAAACATTAAAATACGAATTTACGTGTTCAAAATAATCTGGAAACTAATTAGTAATATAATCACCAAAATTTCAAAACATCATTACTATAAAAGCCCTAAATCAATTGTTCATAAAAACCCTAAAATCATGGTTTTCAATAAATTGAAACCCTAGGTTTATAATTCATAAAATATGAAATTTATAACATAAATATAATCTGAAATTTATAATCTTTATACCATTAAAATATAATTTAATACTAAAAATATAATCTTTATACTAAAATCAAAACCCAAAACAATTAAAATAACATTAAGCAAAATAATGAAACAAAGGAGGATGAAAATAAGACTAACCTTTTTGTGTGGGAAATTTTGGGGATGTATGGGGTATTTATAGGAGAGAGAGTGGTGTAGGGTTAGTTTTAAGATTGGGCCTCATAAAATTAATGGGCCAATTAAGAAAAGAAAGTGGGTTTGGTTTGTTTGCTGGATATAAATTAGTGAAGAAAGGTTCATAAAAAGTTCTTTGTAATAAAATCGTTCATCAAACCCAAAAATAATTTGAAACTTTTGAAATTAAATCCGAAAAAAAATACAAATAAATATTATGAATAAAATATAATTTCATTAATAATATATTTAAAAATACGGGGGATTACATAAACATTATATAATAAGTCATATTGTTCAGTTCTAATTATATTATTGAAATGTAGGTATGATACTATTTTCATGTACTTTACATTCTATGTAATTAAGTATAGTATGAAAGTTAATATATTTCGTGTAAAATAATATGTGTATATAATATTTTTTTACAATATAAAAAAGTATATGTATATAATATAATATTTTATAACATGGTCCTCCATACCAAGTGTACAGGTTGTTGGTGTAGTGGTGATTGAGACTACACTTGGTAGGGAGGACCCGTATTCGATCCCCTGCAACAACAATCAGGAGGGGAGTGGAACCTAATTTAACAATCCAGAACTGATCCTCGAATCTGGATTAGCCCAAAGGGTGAACCGAATAGAACACACAAAAAAAATGATCAAGCAACTCAATGCATATATATATGACGGGAATTAACTTATCCTTTATCTATCTTATACAAAACTCCAAAGTCTATATTTTTTTTTCAAAATATAATAATTACATTTGTAAATTTTTGTTAATATGAAATATATAAACCTATCAAAATGTATATATAGTTCAATTGTTTAATAACTTATATCAAATGCATAATTTTATTAAAATTATTTGCATGTAGTAATTAAATGTGTTGGATGTTGTGTAGCTATGCAATGTTCAAAACTTTAGTTGAGCTACTTTGATTTAGTGATTGTACGGTAAAAAGATATTGACTTCGATCTTGAAATATAATAGTCTAATAAATTCTAAATAGAAAAATTAAAACAAAAGGAAATGAAAATAATAAATGGCTTTAAATATTGAAATAAACATAACCTTTTAAATCAATTTAGCGAATTCAAGAGACAATTTTAAGGCTTTTAAAATTAAATGGGAGAAATATATGTAAAAGAACAATTTCAGAGATATAAATGTTCATGCATTATTATAAGAGTTTTGTTAACCTTTTTATAATTAAGGTAGTGATAAATCTTAATATATACTCCGTATATTTTATTTATATAAATCCATACCTATATACGAAGTATTTGTGTTGTATAGTATATTTAATCAATGTTGGTTATATGACTATTATATACTACCTCCGTTTCTTTTTAGTTGACATGTATTCTTTTTTAGGAGGTTTTTTTTTAGTTGACATGTTCCTTTTGGGGTTACTTTTTTTACCTTACATTTACAAGCTACCCCACTTGTTTTTTCATTCTCTCTCACTTTCTCTCCTCTCCTTAATATATGTGCCTAAATCAAACGCGTCAACTAAATAGAAACGGAGGAAATAATATATAGTTTTTGGCACAATGCTTAACTTAGGAAAATATATGTACTTGTAGGTCAAATATAGGGTTATTATATTATTGTGTCTATAGATTTGGTGAGTGCGTGACGGGTAAATAAAACATGTATATATTAGATTGATTGTAGCTAATGATGCAGATGGTATGATAAGATAATTTAAGTTTTTTTGTCAACAGGAGATATAAATGAATTAGTCCACTTCTCTTATGTAGTTAAATTTTTAAAATTTTTTATTTAATTTTTACGAGCACTTCTCTGTGGAGTATTATTCAATTAATTTTCAATTATTAAAATAATAATATTATAAAAAATTAAAAGAAATTCAAATAACATAAAAATACTATTCAAATAACGTTCCTTTATTTTTTTTTATCGACCATCAGTAACCAAGTCCTTTATTAGTGATTGAATTACCTTTGTTTTTTATTTTTCCTACGGGTTTAATAATTTGATTTATAAACCGTGCATCGCACGGGCACTATGCTAGTTATATCTATAAATCTAGTGATAGAAGAAAACACACACTAACAAGCATATTTAAATTAACTTTTATATATCTTTTTGTCTTTTAGATGTATACGATATTCCGTAGTATCCTTATATAGGGTTATAACAAATAACAAAAAATTGTTAAATCGTTAACCAATTAAACCACTCTACTCATCGTAATTTGACTTCCACACAACTTCCATTAATTAGCAACGAAGTAACTTAGATGTGCGATACAAGGAATAACAAAACGAGGCAACTACTCTTCCACACCTCAAATTCCTATTTTCTTTCAAAAATTCCAAATCAATTTTTATTTATAAAATAATCAAAAAATACAAATAAAATTATAAAATTAGGATTACAAAGACGTCTCTTTCGTGCCATCTTCGTTACTTCCCTCTTGTTGTCTATATTAACTCCCTCACCTTCTTATTCTTCCTTTCTCTCTCTTCAATCCCCTTTCTCTCTCCTCTTTCTGCTGACCTTCCTTTCGTCGGAGATCCGCTATTTTCCGGTCGATTTTCGCCGGCGAATTCCTTATTTCGGCGAGTTTACGCGTTGTTATCTTTCTTCTCGATCCTTCTTCAGTTTTACTGTTCAGTCATGAATCCCGAGTAGTAAGTTTTCTGTTTTAATTCTTCGATTTGATCCGAATTTTGAGGGTTTTGGATTGTTTTGATTTGTTATTTTGTGGAAATTTAGTTGATTGTGTGATTTTGTTGATTGAGGTTTTGATTGTTTTTGTTTGTGATTGAAATTGTCGGTTGATCTGTGGTGTTATCTGTTAGATTTGGATTTTGTTTATTTTTTTGTGAAAGATCGCTTGTTTGAATTGTTGGCAAAGGTGAATTTTGAAATTGGAAGGTAGGAGGTTTGAATTAGGGAGAATTCAGTTCATAAAACATCTGTTCAGCGTAATTATTGTTTGTAATAGCAATGAAATTCACGATAGAAAGGTTAAATCGTTGAAAACACTCTATTTCGAGGCGGAATTTGAAGTCTTTTGTGAAATAGGATTTGGTTGATTTTTAGAGATATTGGGAAAAGAATAGCATTGTAGTTTGATTTGTGGAAGCATTGAGGACGTTTCGTAGTCGTGTTGTTTGTCGGAGTTAGACTAAACATCCACCAGGCACCAGCTGTAGCTAACTGTGAACGGATGTCGAGTTTGAAGTTATTGAAGACTTGGAGAACTATTAAGGGCTTGTCTAAGTAAGGTGGAAAAATGCAATTCATTGGGTGAAAAAGTCAGTTATTGAATTTGATGTTCAATTATAGATAAAATATATACTACGAGTACAATTTAGGTAGAAGCCACTCCCTTCGGCGGCCCTTTTACTTCTTACGCCGTATTTTGTCTTGAAGTTTTGTAATGTTGCAAGCTTTTGAATTCTTGTGCTGTAATTGTGAAGTTTGTGTTTTTTCTTACCTCGAGTGGTGATGCTTTTTATTGCAGTGATTACCTTTTCAAGCTTTTGCTTATTGGAGATTCAGGTGTCGGAAAATCATGTCTTCTCCTGAGATTTGCGGTAAGCTTCATAAGCTCATATTTTATGGGCATTTATGCCTTTTCGTTATAGTTGCTAGATGTTATTTTATAATATATGGTGTCGGACTTAGAAAAGTAGAATGCGAACTGTGGTGTGGAAGTCATTTGACTCATTTCTGTGCTTTTATTATTAGAAGACAGAGGCTTATGAATTTAGTATGCCATTTATTTATCAATCTGCAAGAGAGTGCTTCTGACTTACCCTCCTTTTCTTTCCGGCTTTTTGTAAACATTATCTCTCAAAACTTTGCATTGTGCATGATCTATAATGTTGAAACCTACCTTCCTTTTTTCCTGTCCGTTGGACCTTTAACTAAAGCTTCTGCTGTCACAATCCCCAATTATAGTTATTTGGCTATTATTGAAATTCTTTGATGCTCAATTTTTTGACAAATGATTCCCTAATCTGACTTTACGAGTCTTATATGGAAGGGTGTTATGCCATCTTGTGTAATTGTCAATGTGATTTTGCCTTTCTACCCACTTGACTTACACCTCGGTTTTGTTGTGAGGCTCTTGCAGCTGTCATAGTAGATATATATTGCACGGCTCACTGCTTGCCTGTTCTTACATCCACAAAATTTATTATTGTTGCAGGATGACTCATATTTGGAAAGCTACATAAGCACTATTGGAGTTGATTTCGTGAGTGTTCTCTGACCCAGCTTTTAGTAGTTGATTTGTTCTTTATCTTACTAGCTTGATCTTATATAGTTATATTTGTGAATGTAGAAAATTCGCACAGTGGAGCAAGATGGAAAGACCATTAAACTTCAGATTGTAAGTTTGTTTTTTTTCTGTCTATCATAAAAAAAGAACATTTACTTATGGAGATAATTAAAGCCTTCGAGTGACTTTCTTGGCATGTATGTACTTGTCTAGCCATCCCTTAAAATAAAACATCTAATGTAATAATGCTTTCTCTGACATCCAGTGGGACACTGCTGGACAAGAGCGTTTTAGGACAATCACTAGCAGCTACTACCGTGGAGCACATGGAATCATTGTGAGTTACATAGCTATGCTTTGGCTTAGGTGCCTCTTCTAATTTTTTCCATGATTTCAACACCCCAGCTGATTTACTAACTTGAGTTTTATGTATGACATTGTAGGTGGTCTATGATGTGACAGATATGGAAAGTTTCAACAACGTGAAGCAGTGGCTAAATGAAATTGATCGTTATGCTAGTGACAACGTTAACAAACTTCTGGTTGGAAACAAGTGTGATCTTGCTGCCAATAGAGCTGTTCCATATGAAACTGCCAAGGTTACTAAGCTAACTCATGTTTTGGGATAGGATTATTTTCACCGATCAGCTTTAAATGGGATTCTAACTCTTGATTTGCACCTGTCTTTTATACAGGCCTTTGCTGATGAAATTGGCATACCTTTTATGGAGACCAGTGCAAAGGATGCTACTAATGTAGAACAGGCTTTCATGGCTATGACTGGCTCTATCAAAAACAGGTATATACATTTTCCTGATCTTACTTGCATTATTGTGGTTGCATGTATAGTTCTCCCCAGGAATGAGCCCTTGGTGAAATTTACCATTTGACTTTACTAATTTGCAAAATCTTATGCTTTAAAAATGGGAATTTTAAAAACGGTTTTCTGTAATTAGTTGCAATGAACAAGTATTTTGCACATGGTATCAATGTTCGATGAACATATATACTGAATTTAGGATACCTTATACAGGTAGGATAAATCATGAAAATGATTTTAGAATTTACCAACTTTTATTCAAATATTACATTAATCAAGTATTACAACATGTTATGATGCTTACCATCCGTCCATCCCTAGCCTATATTCTTTAATGTGATAAAGCACCTGCTAGTGCTTGTGTGGTATTATCTGATCTTTTGTGATCTAATGCGAATTTGTCCTTTTGTCATTGAGAATTATTCCAAAATAATGATAGTGCAATCTGATTAGGGTGTAGGATAACCTATAGTGGAATGTTACCTTTTGCTTTATTAATTAGTAATCTCAATATGATTGATGGTATTTTTGAAGTATCGACTTTTTTTATGCCTCTCTTTTTCTTTTCTTTTCGTGCTTCTTTCTTTATGAATTTTTTCCTTTTTAAGAAAAATTGTTCAATTAGATGACTTAGTTTTATATACATTTTGATGACAGGATGGCCAGCCAACCCATGAACAATGCCAGGCCTCCAACAGTTCAGATCCGAGGTCAGCCAGTTGCACAGAAGAGTGGGTGCTGCTCTACTTAGGGGAATATTATATTTTGGTGCCACATTGTGGCATGTAAGAATCTGATTTTGCTGCAATATTATTTGAAATTCAACATTCATCAACGCGGTCTTATCTAGGTTTCCGTGTTTTTAGTGGTTTGCAATTTGTTAACTTGAAAATTCTCATTCTTTTCTACAAGTAGATTTGTATAAAAATGATGGATTTTACTGAAAATTTTAGCATGAATTTATTTACCTATCATCAACTTTCTGCAGTTTATATTCCTTTGTAAAAATGATGGATTTTTAGAATTTCTATTCTACCTAATGTGTACATGAGTTGCCATTATATTCCTCTGTAACCTTCACCATACCTTCCTTCAGAATTGAGGTGGCTTACTCGCTTGGTAATCTACCAGAAACACCCTACTGCTGCATAATGAATTCTTGCTTTGCAGACATTTAAGAAATGAACATGCATGTATAATTGAGAGACCAAAAAGACTAAATCTATTTCAATAACAAAATTGAGCGAATGATTTTGTGTTTTCGTGCCTTATACTCCCTTCTAACAACTAAGACCCATAAAAGCAAACATCAAATACAAGAAAAAGAAAAAAAGAGGTAACAGAAAATAAATATACAAATTGAAAAAACATGAAATTTTTCCTTAAAGTTGTATTTGGTACAGGACACTCACAGCTGGAAGTCCTACTCAAAAAAGACTTAAAATCAAAGGGCATACAAGTAAAAGCCCACAAAGAGACTAAAGATCATAGCTATGGCCTCACTTGCCACCTAAAGTGGGGAACTCCCCAGGATCTTCAATAGCTGGAGCAGGCGAATTGTACACCCTGTTACCTCCTCCACCACCATATCCACCACCTCTTGAGCCACGACCACGTCCCCTGCCACGACCTCCAAACCTCTCCCCTTCAGCAGGCTTCAGAAACTCGTTAATGCTGACAGACTGCACCATGACAACATAGCCAAAGCTGCTACGTCAGCAACATGACCTCAAAACAAATGAAAGCAAAAGACAAGAAGAAAGAGAACAATAATAGTCTGGGTCAGCCAAAGACTTTTATTAGGTTTCCCACTTGAGAATTATTGATTTTAGCAACAATTTAACAAATTTGGGATCTTTAGGGTATCAAGTCAATGAAAAAGATGTTTCCTGGTTTGATCCCACATCAGGGAGTAAGCCACATTTTTCTAATTCTAAAAATTCTATGATTCCACAGCAAAATAATCTGGGTCAGCCAAAAGACATTTCCTAGGTTTTTCCACATGAAAACTATCAAATTAACAGCATTATGCGGATAGTGGGATCTAAAAAGTCCCAGGTCAATGAAAAAGAAATTTCCTGGTTTGACCCACAGATATGAGTATGCCAATTTCTCTAATTCTAAAATTTCTATGATTTCCCTAGTCAACTAAAACAGAGATGATATATTACTTCCTAGTGGCCAGTGCTAAGTTTACATACTACTAATGGTAAGTTTTTTTTTTTTTCTCCTTAAACTCAATGTCGTCCACCTACGTGAAATTGGCTCTAAGATGGAGTAATATGACTAATAAACTGGCTCATAAGGCATATTAAAATGCCGAGCCACATGACAGGCAAGATTGTCTTTCCAACCAGCAAGGCAAACCTTGGAGATGCCTAAAGATTATCCATGATTTACTAACAAGTAATAACCAGTGAAAAGCAAATAAGCAAGGATGCACAAGAACAAGTGTTATGATGAAAGTGGAGAATACATGTAGAAATGTATGACAACCCCTGCTTTCAAAAAGACACCAGCAGCCATATCACAGTTGCTTTATCTTTACATCCTAACAAGCTACTCAACTGTCTCCACCCAAACAGACACAAATCAAAGGGGCTTGACAAAAATGGAATGTGATGTATAGAGTAAATACTGTAAAGAGCCTAGTAACCTCTTTGCAACCAAGAAAATACAGCGAAAATGTAGCATACATATCTCAATAACATTACCTTCTTCACTTTCTCCTTTTCAAGTGATTCCTTCTTCTTATCCTTGTCAGAACCCTAACAGGGAGAAAAAGAGAAGATGAGAAAGGTGTAATACGCGTTAATAAAGATTAAAACAAATGCACTTATGTTGGTATCAGGAAGTTTACCAATTTAATGAAAACTGATTCTTCCTCTTTCTTGTTTGAAAGCTGCTGCATGGACTGGAGATCTTTGTCAACCTCCACCTTCCGCTCCTCAGTCTTGAGTGCTACTAGAGCTTTCCTCTTCTCTTCCAGCAGCTTCTCATACTCTTCAAGAGTCATCTCCTATTAACAAAACATTATAAAAACACGAAGTATGTTCAACATTCAATCTGCAATAATGACTAGTTATAATAAGCCTCTTAGACCCCTGACTACCTTAGCTCACGGTATTGAATGATTTTCTGTCTAAATAAACTTAGTATGTTAAATAAATCAGCTAACTATCAATCAACCTTCCAAATACATCAGTCTTTTCACAATACTCAAGTAATAAAGTGGAAAGGTGGGTTCTGTTTCATAATTGTTGCCATATTCTGATGCAACTTCTTCTCACTCACAATCCACACTTATGTCCCACATGAAGTGGGTCTTGCAAGATAAAGGAAGTGAGCACATTTAAACAAGGCAAAAGGCATCTCCTCGGCAAAATGTTAGCATGCTACGAGCGCAACATATTTTTTGTATTAAGATCCAAGCAAATAATTGATAAATCGCACCACGTAGCTAAAGAAAAAATGGCCTACAAAATATTCTTTTTCATTCCTCTTAGTTAATTGGAAATTTTCTTCCTGGAGTTGATTATATGAATACTTCATGGCAAAAACCAACACACATGAGTTTTGCATTGTAAGAATTATTATTTTTATAAAAAATAAATATAAAAACACACTCAATGAGCTACTTATACAGAGTACCAGGAAACCTCGGATGGACACTAGATAACATTTTGTTTTTACTTTGTTGGCCTTTTCAGTAATCACGCTTACATTACCCTATTCTTTTCCTGTATAGTCATATTGTATGGATATTACCTGACCATCGCAAGACCCTATATCGGATCACTTTAATGAACGAAAAAACCTCCAAGTAAAAAATGTATGATGCTTTTCTATGACGTTTGTTGAGAAAACCATATTAGATGGGGAGTGAGGTGATAAACCAAAGGCAAGATACAATGATTTTCGAAATCAACATCACAAGTACTTGAGGATTCTAAGCTCCAAAATATCTGATAAGATGATTGATCCTCTTCTAACCCTTTTATATTGAAACAGGATTTTTGTAACTATGATATCTCACCTTACCTTATAAAACAAATTGAATAGGTAGATTGCATAATCACACTAAAAATGCAAACTGATCTTCAAACAATAGTCACCAATACTAATCCATAAGCAAAGACAATGTATGCATCGCAGGTAAGGAAATGCACAGTTAGCTAAATTTATATAAAATTATCCTCAAGCTGAGTAGATGGGGGCACAAAAGTCAACCCCTGCGTATTACCAGATCAAATTCTTCTTTAAAATTTAATGAAAAATAAACTCAACCTCAACTTTATGAAAAGAAAATAGTGGCACTAAACTGACATATACCTTTTCTTCTGGTTCCTTTTCTTCTGTCTCCTCTGGCTGGCCCTCCTTGTTGCCTTCAGGAGCATCTTCTACAGCTGGAAGATTCTCAGTGTTCAAATTCTTCTCATTTTGTTCTCCAGCTTCCTCAGTACCACTGATAGTCAATAGCATATTTAGTAGCAAACACAGCAAGAAAACAAAAACAAAAAAAAGCTCTAAAATCCAGGAACAATATTGAAGTAGTAACATAGGAGAAAACAATGCTGCAAGTGCACAGAAATCTCACGGAGCAACTTCTTCCGATTCAGCACCCCAATTTCCACGGCCATATCCCTCACGTTTGACCTCTTGGCTGGAAGGATTAGAGGGAACGAATGTTTGTCAGCAAGAAATCAACAAGAAAAAAGGACACAATTACACACGCAAAGAAGGAACACTTACCCACGTCCAGTCCCACTTCGACGTTCATAGGTTCTTCTTGAACGGTCTCCATCTCTCCCCTCCTCATTGTTGAAACCACCACGGCGACCACCACGGAAAGGGGCACGAGGCCCCCCAAAAGGTCGCCTTTCCCTTCCTTCTTCACCCCTGTCTCCTTGACTGATCGCTCCAGTGTTGTTAAAAGCATTTTCATTGCTCGAGTAGTCTCTATTGTAACCACCACGTCCACCACGATCACCACCACCACGACCACCTCCACGGCCTCCTCCACGTTGGTTCTCATTCTTTGCCTCCCGAACTACACCCATTACACAAGAGCCAATGTCAATGTATGGAATAAAAAGCAAAGCCCAATGAGGAATGGATAATAAATACCAAATAGACTTATTATAACCACAATAACATTGGATAATGACTCCAAGGCATCAAATTGGAGTTCAAAATTGCTTACCACAGTTCAAACAATACCTCAATTAACTTCTCAGTTAAACATGAAGATCTCGAAACATAATCAGTTTCCAAACTCAATCAAGCACACACCTTTTAAAACACCAAATACTCAACACAAACAATTACAAACAAAAGAATAAATACTAAACATACAAACACCACAAGATAACACAAAACACAATTCAAACCAACCACAAATCCAGATATTACACACAATAACACTGCAATCTCCAAACTTACAACAACCCACTTCCTAAAAACATATCATATCAATCATCAAACAACAAAAACAGCATAAAACAATCCAATTAACAACAACCCAGAAGCTCAAACCTAAATTACAACCAATAAATTACCAAAACCATAAACCATTTCAACAAAATAAACCACAAAATCAATCAAAATCTCACCAGCTTGAGATGGGGGCAAAGGTTTGGAGGGCAATTTCGCAGCCTTTTGTTGCTGCGATTGAGCACCTCCCTGAGCTGGGGTTTTCTTCGGCGCAACAGCCGCCGCAGCAGCCGCCTTCTGCAGCTGAGCTGAAGCCTTTTCAATTAGCTGCGAAGGGTCATCGTTATCGTTGTCACCCAACAAATCAAAAGGGTTCATAGTCGCCATTTTTTCAAGATTTGAATTGGGTTTTTAGCAAAAATTAATAAAATGCTACAAACCCCAGAAGATCAAATCAAAATTAAGAACAAAAAAAAGGGGGAAATTAATTAGTTTTCGATACCATTTGGGAAATTATAATTTAGATTGGTGGGATGTTTTCAGGCAAAAAATGTCACATCCAACGAGAGAGAAGAAAAGAGGATAGAGGAAGAAGAGGAGAGAGAGTGAAGAGATGAGTGACGAGGCTCTAAAACCCTAGCCGCAATGTGAGTAAATTAAGAGAGAGAAAGGGAGAGAAGAGAGAGAGTAGAATCTCAACAATCTGAAATTTATCGTGTTCTATGGAGCTCAAATTTGCTGTCAATAATTTTGAGTGGTATATTTTGTTTTGTTTTCACTGTTTTTTTTTTTTTTTTTTTTTTGGGTGGGGGGGGTGTTTCATTTTTGACAAATTGTCATAAATTTGTGATTAATAAAAAAAAAAATTCATTCCTATAAATAGTTGTGCAAAAATAGAATATGCTATTGGGGTTGATGTTCATTCTTACAAAAAAAAAATGAACGATAAATAATAAAGTGTATTGAATTTAGTGCATGAATTAAATTAAGATAAAATTTAATGAAAAACAATTTATTTTTTTTTAATACTAATGAAAAAACAATTAAGGTATCGAAAGATATTCACTTTAAACTAAAATTAATTAAGAAATAATATATGATTATCACCGTTTAAACCTTTTTCACAACTTGGCTTATTATTTGCTAATATATTCGAACTATGACATCATTAAATACATACAAACTACTACTATGTACTATATAAGTCCATTTTTATGGTAGTTTATAAAGTTTTTTTTTTTGTCGATCATATAAGATACACTAATATTGTACAATGTTATTTAATCTGTATTAAACTACTCCGTAGCAATTGTTTCTGTGTTTATAATTAATTTCATTCATACTTCAAAAGAGCACTATAGATTAGATAAAATCATTATTTAAGTTGATAAGGTGTTGTTAGCCTAACATTTTTGACATTGATCCTGACCCCATGACATAAGGTCACCGTTATTTTACTATGTTTGGTAGTTATTACATACATAATTACTAGTTAACGATTAATTTATACGAGTACTATAACAAGTAGGAGTAACAATTACTCACACGACAATCAGGTTACATATTAATAGAATGTGCCAATACACATCCATAATATGACAAGCTCATGTGTGCCACGTTCCAATCGTACGGGACACACGTTCAAATAAAGAGACCTTAGAGCAACTCCAATGGCAAGCTAATTGTCAAATTAGCTTGCCATGCCACCTAAGCTTGCAAAGCTATTATTCCTGCTAGGCTGCTAGCTAATTCATACCACAATGGTTAGGCTAATTAATATTTAGGTTTTTCAGCTTTATTTTTTAAATAATTAGTATTTATTAGAGACAATTAGTTTCTAAGCTAATTAGCTTAGCTAAGCTAATTTGCTTGGCATTAGCTTGACCAAGCTAATTATTAAATATACTCCAATGGTTGGGCTATTAGCTTGAAAATTATTAAAATTGCAAGCTAGTCCTTGAAAGCAACCATTGGTGTTGCTCTTAGCTTGTGGTATATTATTGATTTAACATGTGGGTTAATGCAATTTTAGACATGGACTAATAGTGAAAATGCAAACGAGAAGTGGAGATATTATTTGATGTTGAATGGCGCTAAGTAGTAAGTACTTGAGTAACTTACCAAATGAATTTTATTAACATTACAATTTGTATTTTTTGGTTTCCTTATAAGTACCCTAAAACTTAACTCTTGATGGACATACATTTAGAAGACGTTTGGTATGAGATCTTCAACAATCTTATTACCACCGCCGCCATTGACATTATCACCTTCAACACCACTATCACTACCACCTGACCACCTCCTCGATCCGTTTTTATTGTTGAATTGAATAGGAACATCATTATATAAAGGGAAAAAAACACACATACACATCATTTCACTGTAAATAGCATATGTGTGTCGCACATGCCAAAGTATTAGTTATGTCGAGTAGATTAAAATCTTTTTTGACAAAAAGCTAGATAAAAATTCCTACCCTAAATGAAAAATAGCATTCTAATCTTATTGGTTTTAAAGTTTTGGTACAACATTAAAAGAAAATTTTCACAAGTTTTTTTAAATAGCCAATAGACACAATTTTTTTAAAAAAAAAATTAATAGAAAAAAAAAAATTTGGGTTTGGTGAAAAGCTAAAAGTTGATAGTTGATTGTGCTAGTTGATGATTTTGATTGGATTTGTAATACCCCGTATTTTCATACGTATTTTCCTAATTAATTAATTAAGAATTATTTTATAAAAAGGGTATTTTAGTAAATTTATTATTTGGAGCCAAAATGATATTTGAATTTTGGCGCCAAAAGTATTTTGAAAACTAATCATTATTTTGGATAAGATTTATTATCCATTTATCCTATTTTAAAAACCGGTTTATTTATATATTTCGGATATTTTAATTAAGGCAAAAGCTATATTTTATTATTATTTTAATAGGTCCGAAAATCCCAATTAATTAGCTAATAATTTCGGATTTTCCTATGTGAAAAATCTGATTTTTCTTTAGTTAAATTATTTGGTGAATATTTGGTATTTTATTATTTAATTATTTATTACAATAAATATTATTTACACAATTATTTTTAATTCCTTAAAAGTAGCAAAATATATTCCTAAATACTAAATAGGAGGGCCGAAAATATGAGATTAGGAAAGCTCAAAAATTTAGGCCATCCCATGAAAATTTTGGGAAAATATTTTGGTAATTTGTATTTTTAATTATCTTTTTAAAATCTCCTATTTTCCATAATTCTAATTCTCCATCTTTTTGATATCCAATCATTATATTTTCTTGCCATTCATTCTTCTTAATTATTCCCCGAGTAATTCCAATTTCCTTAATATTTTTCATGACATACATACCTTCCATATTCAATTATATACAATCTCTTCAATATTAAAACTTTCCTTAAATCTTTGCTCACTTCTCCAAGTAATCTCTTAAACCCTAATTACCATAATTCTTCCTACATTTTCCTACCATAATTCATGTTCATACTAGCCTATAAATACCCCTTCATACCTCTCACATTCTTCACACCAATTCTCTTCTTTTCTTCTCCTCGATTTTACATAAATCATCCCGTTCATCTTTGAACCCAATTTTCGGGCACTTCTGGTTAGTTTTTGGGGTATTGACGTTTCACATAAAGTCGTTTCTCTCGAAAAATCCTTATGGTTAGGCTCAAGAATCACCCAATTCAGAGCTATATCGAAGGAGTTATAGCCTCTGAAAGTTCTGCCTATTATTTCCAGCGCAAATCCAATTCTTTTCTTCTCCTTTTCTCTTATTCAATTATTATTATTATTATTATTATTATTATTATTATTATTATTATTATTATTATTATTATTATTATTATTATTATTATTATGAGAGATTAATATAAAATTATTATGAGTAGTTTTAATTATATAAAATCAGATTTTTTTTATAATGTTCATATTGAATTAATTTAAGAGGTTCATGTACATATAGTTGGGAGGGTTTAATTTAATTATTTGTGATTATTTGTTAACCTTATATTGATTAAGGTTAAATTTATTTGTAGGGTGTTTTAGATCAAGCTACTTGAGAGTTCTTTTAAAGTGTTGTTGGCTAAGCGAAGATCAAGGTACATTAGGTGGCTAGATACCTTGAAAGTGATCGATTTGAATAACATGTTTGAACGATTTATGTTGCTTGAATTAAATTGAATTGAATTATGGTTTATGAATTAAAAGTATGTTTAAAGGATTGGTTTTAATAATTAAATTGGAGTATTGATTTTTATGACATGTTTTGATTAATTAATTTATTATTCATGTTTTAAAAGGATTGATTTTGAAAGCAAGGGGGGTTTTTTTGGAGTTTTTTGGGGGCTAGGGGAGGATTTTTTGGGGGAAGGGAAACGACAGCGAGTGGTGGGGGAGGTGCGGCGAGTGGTAAGTTGGTTGGGTGGTGGTTGGAAAGGTAGGAAGTAATAAGGAAATAGGTGGTTGTGTGGTGGTGAGACTGGTGGCTTGTTTCCCTTTGTTTTCAAAAACAAACAACATAGAAAATGCAAGAGCTATCAATTACCTTCTCTTTCTTTCCCTTTGTTCATTCCATTTTCGTTTACCCCGTGCGAACCAAACGACCCCTTATACAATTAACTAATCAAAACATGTTATAAAAATCAATACTCCAATTCAATCATTAAAACCAATCCTTTAAACATACTTTTAATTCATAAACCATATTTCACTTCAATTTAATTCAAGCAACATAAATAGTTCAAACATGTTATTCAAATCGATCACTTTCAAGGTATCTAGCCACCTAACGTACCTTGATCTTCGCTTAGCCAACAACACTTCAAAATAACTCTCAAGTAGCTTGATCAAAAACACCCTACAAATAAATATAACCTTAATCAATATAAGGTTAACAAATAATCACAAATAATTAAATTAAACCCTCCCAACTATATGTACATGAACCTCTTAAATTCATTCAACATGAACATTATTAAAATCTGATTTTATATAATTAAAACTACTCATAATAACTTTATATTAATCTCTTATAATAATAATAATAATAATTGAATCCCTACCTTATAAAAAGTAGAAAATAACTCTTAGGAATAGTGTGCTACCAACTATACCCTTAAAAATATGCACAAAATTGTGTACAAAAATATATATTTACCTTTTCACCCTCATTAATATGTTTACTCTCATTAATATATTTAATTGGGTTTTTTTTTTCCATTAAACATACCATCAATTAATACAAAGTTTTTTTTTAACAAAAACTTGTAATGCCTTTTTTTAAAATAAAAAAATTATAATGTTTTGTACTTCATATGTTATAATTGTTATTTAAAAAGGAAAAAAAAATTGCATGTACGAAGACTTTGTTTATTACCACGAGATGATTTATTTTTATTCCTTCGTGGTTGCTCTTCTTATTTACAATTTTGTTGTCCTTTAATTATTTAAAATTTTGTTAAGGTTTATTAGCTTTTTAATTGTACATTATTTGATGGCACGCACATAAACAACGTGGAATTTAAATGACATTCATATTAAATAATGATATTTGAGCAGATGTTATCAAGAGGTAAAAATAACTTTAAAATCCTATAATCGAAGGAAATCGATTATAGAAAAAAAAATGTATTAAATATGGAGAGAATTTAAGAGGAAAAATATAACTAAGTGGTTATTGCTTTGGTATTAGATATAGATAGATATAGATATTAGATGGTCGTAGAACATTGAACTTACATTATTAAGTTTACAACGAACATTTCATATATTAGTACTCCGTATGACCAAGCTCACAAAAAATTCGTTTGAAGAAAAATACGTTAAGTATTATTGAATCATGCAAATCAATTAAGAGTTCTAAATTAGCTTAAGATATGAAGGGATGCAAATCAATTAAATATTATTTAATAATAATTTTGAAATAACACTGTCAAACTTTTGAGAGTTTTACAAAATAATTATCATTTAAGATTTTGGTGCCTTTTTATATTATTTCTACAAAACCATTATATAGGCACATAAACCAAATAGTACGTATTAAAACTACCAGATCTACCACCAAAACCAAAGGTGTAACTACGCGCTAATACAACTTCTATGCAAGAGCTAACTCTTTCGCGCGCGTAGGATAACCTAGTAAGAGAAAAGGAGAAGAAAAGAATTGGATTTGCGCTGGAAATAATAGGCAGAACTTTCAGAGGCTATAACTCCTTCGATATAGCTCTGAATTGGGTGATTCTTGAGCCTAACCATAAGGATTTTTCGAGAGAAACGACTTTATGTGAAACGTCAATACCCCAAAAACTAACCAGAAGTGCCCGAAAATTGGGTTCAAAGATGAACGGGATGATTTATGTAAAATCGAGGAGAAGAAAAGAAGAGAATTGGTGTGAAGAATGTGAGAGGTATGAAGGGGTATTTATAGGCTAGTATGAACATGAATTATGGTAGGAAAATGTAGGAAGAATTATGGTAATTAGGGTTTAAGAGATTACTTGGAGAAGTGAGCAAAGATTTAAGGAAAGTTTTAATATTGAAGAGATTGTATATAATTGAATATGGAAGGTATGTATGTCATGAAAAATATTAAGGAAA
The DNA here is from genome assembly GCF_948465745.1 of Chenopodium album. Classification (NCBI taxonomy): domain Eukaryota; kingdom Viridiplantae; phylum Streptophyta; class Magnoliopsida; order Caryophyllales; family Amaranthaceae; genus Chenopodium; species Chenopodium album. The sequence continues at coordinate 72,166,301 of NC_137840.1, forward strand.
TTGGAATTACTCGGGGAATAATTAAGAAGAATGAATGGCAAGAAAATATAATGATTGGATATCAAAAAGATGGAGAATTAGAATTATGGAAAATAGGAGATTTTAAAAAGATAATTAAAAATACAAATTACCAAAATATTTTCCCAAAATTTTCATGGGATGGCCTAAATTTTTGAGCTTTCCTAATCTCATATTTTCGGCCCTCCTATTTAGTATTTAGGAATATATTTTGCTACTTTTAAGGAATTAAAAATAATTGTGTAAATAATATTTATTGTAATAAATAATTAAATAATAAAATACCAAATATTCACCAAATAATTTAACTAAAGAAAAATCAGATTTTTCACATAGGAAAATCCGAAATTATTAGCTAATTAATTGGGATTTTCGGACCTATTAAAATAATAATAAAATATAGCTTTTGCCTTAATTAAAATATCCGAAATATATAAATAAACCGGTTTTTAAAATAGGATAAATGGATAATAAATCTTATCCAAAATAATGATTAGTTTTCAAAATACTTTTGGCGCCAAAATTCAAATATCATTTTGGCTCCAAGATTTAAATAGTAAGTTGATTTACTAAAATACCCTTTTTAGAAAATAATAATTAATTAGGAAAATACGTATGAAAATACGGGTTATTACATGCACACTTAGGAGAGGAATTGGTTTTACTGGTTTTATTGGTTTATTATGAGGAATTGGTTTTTAATATGAGGAAATGGTTTTAAATAATTGACATTGGTTTTATTGGTTATTGGAATATTGAGAATTGTTTTAAACCATGAGTTTGGAATTATTGGAAATTAGTTTAAAAGCATGTTTGCAAATAAATTGAGTTTAATTATCTTGCACTTACCGTACTTAGCATATTTTGTTAACCCGTACTTCTTATTTGTTTTGGTTCGCCCTGTTTACCGTAATGGTAAGCAGTGTTATTGCAGGTGAAGTGAATAAAGTGATGCATTGGAGTCCCGAGATTTGGTTTCACTAAATTAGGAATCATGGTCTTTTTATCTATTTTGAGTACTCATAACATTGGTTACTATTATGGTTATTATTAATAAAGAAGAGTATTTGAGTTTCCGTTGCAAAGTATTGTTATTTTTAGTAAGTTGAGTAGCCTTGCGTAATCACGCGGCGGTAATACGCTCAAGTCTATCTCTACGGTATAATTATACGGATAATACTAGTAATTCTGTAGAGGGAGATTTGGGGGTGTTACAAGATTATTAATTAGCTAATTGTATAAGGGGTCGTTTGGTTCGCACGGGGTAAACGAAAATGGAATGAACAAAGGGAAAGAAAGAGAAGGTAATTGATACCTCTTGCATTTTCTATGTTGTTTGTTTTTTAAAACAAAGGGAAACAAGCCACCAGTCTCACCACCACACAACCACCTATTTCCTTATTACTTCCTACCTTTCCAACCACCACCCAACCAACTCACCACTCGCCGCACCTCCCCCACCACTCGCTGTCGTTTCCCTTCCCCCAAAAAATCTTCCCCTAGCCCCCAAAAAACTCCAAAAAAACCCCCCCTTCCCCATAAAACCGTTGGGCGCGCCTTCCCCCACCCACAGAAAATAGCAGAGCGGCAACAAGGGGCAAGGAGTTAAGGAGGTGCACGCTAAGGGTAGGGGAAGAGCACCGATGCGGTGGCTGGTTTTCCGACAGCATGGGAGGTAGCATGGTAGTGGTGTAGTGGTGATTAAGGAAAATGAATGGAAAGGGGGGGGGGTGGGGAATCAATGTAAAATAGATTTCAAAAATAAAAGTGGGAAAAGGAAATGATAAAAAGTTACAAACAGATAATAATAAAGGATATGGAGCTTATTTATTCCTTTTCCCTTTGATTATTAACCTCAACCAAACAGCCCCCGAGAGTAGGGCTGTACACCGGTCCAAAACCGGACCGGACCTGACCCGGACCTGAATGGACCGGGACCTGAATTCTTGATTTATAAGGACTGGAGACCGGGCCTGAATCAACAGGTCCGGTTCCGGTCCAGACCTGAAAAATCAGGTCCGGTTCGGGTTTGGACCTGAATAGACCTGATTAGTTTTTTTTTTGATTTTTTTTAAATAATATGAAAGTGCTGACCTGTTTAGACCTGTTTAGACCTGTTATAGACCTATTTGAACCTGTTTATGGACCTATTTAAACTTATTAAATAAAAAAAAGTAGTTTTACCGGTTTCAGGTCCGGACTTGAAATTTCCGGGTTTTACCCGGACCGGACCTGAAACCCGGAATCCTTGAATTTCAAGGACCGGGACCGGACCTGAATCTACAGGTCCGGATCAGGTCCGGTCCCAACAGGTCCGGTTCAGGTCGGTTTTCAGGTCCAGGCCAGTTTTTGTACACTCCTACCCGAGAGTGTTTAAAAAAATACGAGTAGTTAATTGATTAAAGTTGTTAGTGTGAAATGACTAAGGACTAATAAGCTTTGATCAGGCCCGTCTAAGGCCCTGTGCAACCAGCCCTACTGCATAGGGCCCCGAAAGTTAAGGGGCCTTATATTAAAGTTAGTCCTTAATAAATGATAGTATAAAATTTTGATATGTCAGTAAGAAAACAAAATGGAATTTGGCAAATTGGTTAAGCGCTACATTACTTCAACTATCAATTGAAAACTAAGGTCAGGGGATCGAGCACTTTTGTTAATCGTGTAACTGCATTTTTTTTAATATTTTTCCCATTTTTCATGTTAAAAAACTAAATTCTGTCAATCATATACGTACTTCAACTCTATCAAAACGGAGTAATGTAAGAGTTCTATTTTTTTTTTTTTTTAAATTCTATCAATTCATACACTTATAACTTATATTCTATCAATACGGAGTGATGTGAGTATAGTTTTATGGATTGGAGTTCATGTTAATAATAAAGTTAGCGTGAAAAAAAATGGTATACTATAAGTCTATAACTTAAGTTAATAAAACGAGTACAAGTTTCCATATTTTACCATGTTAAAAAGATCAAATAGCATAATTTGATAACAAAATTTGCGTGGTTTTTACGTTTAGAGGGCCTATAATTATTAATAGCACATGACCCCTAAATTGTTTAAGACGGCCCTGGCTTTGATGATCTCACCAACCTAAAAGGGTTCTGCATTAGATAGAGGTATAAGTGTAGTTTTACTTTAAGTCTTTAAGATATGAACAAGCTAATGAAAAGCTTCTAAATGAAAAAGAGCTTAAGTAAAATTAGCTACAATATTTGAATTAGCTCTTCAACAAACACTCCAAAGTATTAATTTATTATTATTATTATTATTTTTAATAGAAAGCCAAATTAGCTTATTTAGGACCTGTTCGATTTATTGAAAATAACTAAATTGAACCAAATAGAGCGGAAATGAATAATTTATTAGAGGAAAAAAAAATAAAAAACTGAACTGAATTGATTGAATTGAAATTAAGCTAAACAGACCCTTAGTGAGCAGTGAATAAGCTAATTGTTTTGTCAAACTAAGTTTTGCCTCAAAAAGCTATACCCTCGTATTGCAAACACAGCCCAAAAGAAAATCGCACAAGAATATTCCAATTGTAAACTAGGGTTAGGGTTCAGTATTTGCTTCCCACTGTCTCCCATATATATACTCTTCCTTCCGTCATTTTCTACTATCCACTATTATACATCTTTAATCTCTACATCTTTCAAAGAATCTTTAAAGCAAATTCAAATATGGAGCAAACTTTCATCATGATCAAGCCTGATGGTGTCCAAAGAGGACTGGTTAGTTTCAATTTTCACCTTTTAAATTTAATTTTTTATTTTTCTTCAAAAATTTTGATTTTTTTTTGCTGCTTAATTGGGTTGTTAAACATGATTAATCATTGATTGAATGGAAAATTAAAATGGGTTGATTGAATTTTGAACTGGGTTTTTGAGATAATAAGCTTTTCTTGTTTAATTTGGTTGTAAAATACAGAGCTGGAAGATTTAAGTGTCAGATTGAGAATTGTGATTCTGAAATTGTTTTTAAATGTGTAGGTTGGTGAAATCATCAGCAGATTTGAGAAGAAGGGTTTCTCTTTGAAAGGTATGATCTGAATTTTACAAATTTGGAGCTTTAAACAATTATCTCCTCTGTTTTTAGTATTATGTAATTAGTTGCGAGGTTAATTTAAGGATTATCATTAATATGATGCTTAAACTAATGATATTAGCTCAAAAGTGTGTTTATTTGATGCCAATAATTGATCTGAATTTTACAAATTTGGAGCTTTAAACAATTATTTCCTCTGTTTTCGGTATTATGTAATTAGCTGCGAGGTTAATTTAAGGATTATCATTAATATGATGCTTAAACTAATGATATTAGCTCAAAAGTGTGTTTATTTGATGCCAATAATTGTCTCCAAGAATGAAATTATGCTTTTTACTTGTTACCCCATGTCTGATTTCTGATTTCAATAGTAATAATGTTTTGACGAACTCAAACCCGGAACCAATTGGGTGAAGTAGCAGCTATCTCAGAATCATTGTATTAGTTGTTAGTCGAATTAAGGTCTATGAATTGGATTGGAATGCTCTAGTTTTAGTTGATGTGTCTACTATTGCACAGTTAAAAGTTTAAGTTTTGGTTGATGTGGCTGCCTATTGAATGATGTTTGATTTATGTGTAGCTTTGAAATTTGTGAATGTGGACCGCCCTTTTGCCGAGAAGCACTACGCAGACTTGTCTGCCAAGCCCTTCTTCAACGGTTTGGTTGAGTACATTGTTTCTGGACCTGTGGTTGCTATGGTCTGGGAGGGTAAGGGTGTTGTTGCCACCGGAAGGAAGCTCATTGGAGCCACCAACCCACTTGCTTCCGAGCCAGGAACCATCCGTGGCGATTTTGCCATCGACATTGGCAGGTACTTAAAGCTACTTAATCATTCAATGTTTATTCCCTATTTAATAGGTATACGTATCACTTCTTTGATGATTGATACTCCCTGCTTAAGAAATACCTGCATTTGATGATTTCCTCTATTTAACCAAACAAACGACCCAAATTATATTTGTACTCACAATATTAGAAAGTAGTTTATAAATGATCTGTGTATGTTTAATGAAATGTTGTGTGTTTTGAATTTTGATCTTCCTTTTTTTTTTGGTCATCTATAGCGCTAACTGCTAATAACTCGATGAAGTATAATTTTGTACTTTTACATGAATAGGCAGTTAGGCACAGTAAGAGTTGTACACAAAAGTAGATTTGTGTTAATGATCACTTCTTAATTTTGACCGACATAGAAGTCTTGATGCATGAACGGCAATTATATTGTGTAAAAACTAAAATTCCCTTTAATGAGGTGTAATCATTGAGCAAAACAGTTTAAAGAACTCTTTTGTCTGATTGAGTCAGTTTTACCAAAAAGAATCTTGATTGTCCTGTATCTCCTTGAGGTTTGATTCTACATTAATCTTTTTAGTTAGAGCTTTGTATCAATGTAGCTCAACGGTATCCACTCGTGTTTTCTCCTCATTTTTCCGAGGGAGGTGGCTAATTTTTTTTTGTCCCTTACTAGTCCTGTGATTTGCTTTATTGTTCCCATGCTATGTGTTAATCTATAAATCTATGATTTTTGCAGAAATGTCATCCATGGCAGTGATGCTGTTGAGAGCGCAACAAAGGAGATTGCTCTTTGGTTCCCCGAGGGAGTTGTTCACTGGCAAAGCAGCCTCCACTCATGGATCTATGAATAGATCTATACCTGCTTAAAATGTTTTACTTGCCATCTGGAACTTAACTATCTAAGAGTTGCTATTATCTTGAGAAAACATATTTGGCAAATTAGACCTAATTTTGGTGATGGTTGATTTTATTAGACTGTTTTTTGATTGCGGTGTTATGTTTAGTGTGTTTCTATGTGTTCTGCAGGAGCATTTGGTGACATACTATAATTATTAAATGAAAAATTCATCGTATTTTTGCTCTATAAATGGCTGGTTCAAGCTGTTTGCGAGCTGACATCTTAATGTTTCTTCATCCAGAGCTGTAAAAACCCGGATCAAAAGTGTCAGCATAATTTCAATGAATTGAAAAAGTAAACCGTTGTTCATTCTATCACCACTCTTTAAAATTATTGACTTATAAGAGCGTCTACAGTATTTTTTAAGGCCTGACTGCTGTTATATTCGACTTTAAGATGAACAACTGTTATGGGACGCACAATAGGAATTTGTATGGGCAAAATAATACTTGCAAAAGTACAAAGTAAAAAAAAAAAAAAAAAAGAAAGAAAGAGTTGCAGTGATTTTTAGTATTACAAAGTCTACAAACTGGAGTAGTTGAGTTTTCAGAAGCATAAATTCAATTTAGTATTGCAGCAGGTGGTACGGATTAGTACAAATTTCTAAATCAGGTTTTATTCTTATTGTACCAAGTTACCAACATAAGCTAAGAGAGTAACATCAGCATTAACTCATTTAGGGGCTGAGTTCTGAGGTTCTTGTAGGCTGAGCACAGTTTTACAGTGTTTCCTTGTCGTTATTCATCACAAAGGGGGTTCCTATAATTTGTGCCAATTCGATCCCTTGCATCACCGCATCAAGCATCATTACCTGAGTTCATGGGATATGCTAACTAGTAGTATGATCAATTCATGCGGTTCCCATGTGGCCATGTTTCACCACCGAGTCGAGCCCTCAAAGACTATCATTCCTGTAGTGTATTCAATATGTGCTATATATTTGTATAACGCTACATTAGAACTTGTTATTCAATGGTTAGAAATTGAAATTTTGATTTTGCACCGCCCGACCAAGCCTGGAAGAAATATAGTTAGTCCTTGAGCTTAAGTATGCAATCACTTTGCTTCCAACATCATTCGTTTTCGAAATGCAGCAGAGCATATACGGATATATTATACCGAAATGATGCTTGTCGCCTTACAAGCAGGGTTGATATATGCCACTTTCTGGGAATGTGCCGACATCAGGTTTATTTTAAGCTCTTAAAGTAATCCTGCATGCAAGTATCCGATCAGCTAGATTTTCCAGCAATGATTTGGGTATATTCACGGAAACATTGAAAGGCGAAAAAAATGTACGATTTGTGAAATTTTTGATGATTAAAGGAAGTTCTGGCACAATATTATGATTTATGAAATCAGATGCAAGAAAATAAAGTAACAGAGTACATGTATGCTAGAATCAATGTTGAATATTGATAGTGGTAGGTTGATTTAGTTTCTGTTTTTGCCAAGGTTCTGTTACCAAGTATAGTAGGTATCTGATGGTAACTAATCTGTATCATCGCAGTCTCATTGCATATTTGCATACCAAAACACAGAAATCACCCCACACACGCCAATCTCTGCATGCCCTTCCTATATTACCTCTTCCCAGTAACGTTTCTGAGAAGCTTGTCTGTGTTTCAAAGCCAGAGGCCCTAAACTTGGCTCAAGCTAGACGTGAGCCCTAACATGAAGAACACGCACGCACTCAATCCCCCATCCTTCAGACCCACAGTTCTTGCAATTGGCATTGCACAATAACCAACAATAAATAAAAAACCTCGTAAATTCGTAATATAGTTAGCCCTATTATTAATATTCTAGCTAAAATGATTAACATTCACACCAACATGCAAGGACAATATAGTATTTTATGCTTCTGAATGAGCAAAGAATTCTGATTAAAAATCAAGGTGCTCCTATCGTCCTATCATGGTTAGAAAGTTGAGCTTGACAGTTCGATCTACCTTTCACACCTTCCCATCAAAGCATGATAGAAAAGATAAACTCGGTCCCTGAGCTAGTGTCTCCAAATCACTCCTTCCATCACCATTACCACTCACCAATCTGACCAGAGAATGAAGATCTGCTAGCTGCTTCTGCTTCTGCTTCCTCTTCCAGGAGATTGAACATTAACATTCTTGCCTCTAAAAAATTCTAAGAAAAACGCACTAAAGCGACGACGTGAACATCCAATTAAGAATACCCAAGCCCTAAAAATGGCATATTTTCATTGACAAGATAAAAACTGGCCACACCTATAGCAATTCAGTTAGGTACTAGAACTGCTGATTTATGACCGTGTGTGCTTACAAAAGCCACTCCTAAAATCAAATTGACAATGAATCCGGGTTTCAAGATGGCACACCAAATCTTCTAGGACCAGCACCATCTAGTTAGGTATCAAAGACAGAATTTCCCGTGGAAGGAATGGACTAATTCAATAAGAGAATAAAGGTTTCCAACATCTTGCATCTAACTTTCATCTTAGTTCTCTTGAAAGCTACCTATTTAGAGAGAAGACTATATGATGGCAGGTCTTCAAGCCGAATAATGTCCTCAAGCATCATTTCTTTCTCAAGCTGACGGCGTGTAGCCTTCATCACCGCCTACAAAGACCAAATATAAAATAAAATGATAAGCAAACGTCAGACTTCAAGCGAACTAGAACCAACTTAAACAAAGTTCAGTCATTGCAGTAAAAGATAGACCAAAACCAAGCATTCCAAGACAGAGAAGTACAAAAAGACTTGCAAGTTGGCTGGGTCCAAAGACACAGAAGTACAAAAAAGAGCAAAATAGAGCTTTAGGCCAAGGCAATTGAAAAATTAAATGAGTTTAGAGATGACACATACAAATGCAAAAGACCCGTTTTCAACTACTGCAAGATTTTTGCTGAAGAGAACTTACATTAAAGTCCATGTACGAAGCATGCATCTCAAGCCAAAGATGGTCAAGCAGCTTGAAGGTGATGCAATAGAGCAGATCAAATGCTGAATCATTTTCTGGAAAAGGAAAAGGCAATGTCATCTAAGTAACATTGATCACACAAGTCAATATCCCAAAAAAATTGGGTGATATGTAAGGGTGATGAAATTACCAGATAGGCATTTTAGAAAAATTGCTCCCACCAGTGTTCGTGGCTTGACTGGACAAATGAAGCATGATTTGTCAGCACAATTAGAAAGTTTGAGTGAGAACATTACTTTGATTAATTATCACAGAGAAACTGTGAATTCTACATTTATTCAGGAACTATAGTGCAGATGCAGTGTTTAAACAGATGAATTGAAAATTTTCAGACACCAACTTACCGAAGGAGAAAGGCCAATGTTCTCTACATCAAACATAATTGTTTATATACCCAAAGCATTGACACGTATCTAGGATAAATTTTAAGTTTAATTATACAACTCTACTAAGAGAAAACGAGTTTGTGGAACCACCAAATCCTATGGTACATGAAATTTATATGTCCAATACCATGTCACATCGCTCTACAACAACAATTCGAAGAAGAAACCTTTTTAAATATCAATACAAAGCAATCGCATGACTCAATCTGGACAAAACATTTCATATTGTAAGGCCAAGAACTATAAACGTCGAAAGAAAACTACAAAGTTATTTCTCTTCAAGTAGCAAAATAATGAACACAAAAATCAGAACTTATAAATCCAGACAGCTAATAACACAATTCAAATTAATAGAGAAAATGCACCTGCTTCAAGATCTAACATCTGGATCAGCATGAAGGTAATATTCACACCTGCTACAGCAAATGGGTATTCCCACATAGCCCGATCTCCCTCCTGCTTACGCAGAAGGTCCTGAAAGGATTTCTAGATAACACAAGCAGATAGTGCATGTCAGCATACCTATTAAAAACAGTAAAAAGCAGAAAGGGGAGTGAATTTGAGCTGTGAGATAGCTAAAACTGGCTTGTGTATAGAGTATAGACATGCAATGATGTTCCATGTTTGTAATCATAAATAAATCTCTCCATATGACTAATTTGACATTATGTTCACAGGTAGTAAGAAATAACTAACACACATCAAACAACATTGAGAAGAGCTGATGGCAAAAAAAGGTGCATTGAACTTAAAAAGAACCAGACTAAACACCATGAAAATATATTCATCATAATTTAAAAATGACAAGCATGTAATAAAATGATCTACCCTTTTATTAATTTGCATTATACAAGTGTGCATCAATTCTTCATAGCCTAGAATACTTTCAAAATCAAACAACTCTTAATTTAATTTTGTTCATGGACCAGAGCCTAGAGCTAGAGCTGGAGTGCAAGTGTTCCTGTGGCATACCCCAACTACTGCACACCATAATATCACATAGTTAATCACAGCTTAATAACTAAAATAACTCATGTGCATTAGTGCCCTTTGTGACAAACTGCACTTAACAGCCTGATATTTCCAAGCATGCGATTACTAGTTCCCACTCTCATAAAGTCAACATGCACTTTCATTCACACCTTTTTATTTGGTTTGAAGAACCCCCTCAATATCGCTTTTTAATAGGATCTTGTACCATTTGCGCCATATCTATTAAATGCCATAAAATAACCTCCCCCTAACTAAAAAACTGGGGAAATACAGAATGAAGTGTCAAAATACCATAATAAGAAGTCAGAGATAGTTTAAATGATGAATCAAGATACCATGGCCAAAAAGTCAAAGAGCCTTTGATACTGGAGCATTCAGAACTGTCCAAGATATATACAAACAATTCTAATTATTAAATGCCTCCATCATTTAAAACACCATGACAAGGAAACTAAGGGGAGGCAAACTTCTCCATATCTAACTCATTAAATCCAGACCGAAAGTCTTAACAAAATAAACAAATTTACAACGATATACACATAAATGTTAGTAATGTCTTTTATAAATGCTGATTTGAGTCAGTAATCTGATGTTTAAAGTGGAAAGAAAAGGAAATGATAACATACCGGAAAATTTTTAGCAAAAAACAACAAGTTCTCCAATGATATAAAGCCGCCACCCCTGTTGAACATTGAAAATTAAGTTAAGTACTATGATTTAACAAAACAGAGTTAGACTGAACAAAAGAATGCTGAGATACCTAAAATCTGTGGATGGATCTTTCCCCTGCCATCCCATCTCCTTCCATTGTTCAGATATCAAATCATTAAGTTCTTCACCAGGAAAGGAAGCATTCCACAACGCCCTCAAAGCTTCCTTCGCAAATCACCACCAAGAAACTAGAGTCAGTAGCAGCATTACTCTCCAAGTCTCTAGTTACAAATTAATGTTAGCTAAACAGGCTTGAGAAGACGAAAAATATAGTAACCCATCACATTCGACACATTGCTTATATTAGATCTCTACGAAAACCCTACGATGGGAATGGCAGGAGGTACCTGATGTTCTGGGTTTGAACTGTCATAGGGAACATCAATACGACTCTGCAACCGTTGCAAGCACTCTTCCTGAAAACACATGAGCCAAAAACAAAGAAACTCAGATATCCTATGAGAACAACTCATATGAGCATGTTCTACAAATGAGAGAAAGAATGCAGATGACACACATAAAAAGCTAATTTTCTAATTCAATGAAACAAGATGTAAATCTAAAACACTTATGACATAAAACTAATTTGTCTTGATACGACATTTATTATCTGGTACATCACTGCTCACACGAGCAAATGGGTACCGGAAACATGACTAGTGAAAAAGCTTCACAACAAATTCGTATTGATATCAGCTGAGAAAGGTATCATGTTAAGAGCAACAGATCAATGGTATAAGTGACACTAAAAAAAGGAGAAATATTAATTGGTTAGCTGCTTTAATCTCAAAATAATAACCTGTGTTGGAGTCAAATCAAACGATGGCCGAGCATCACTATCTCTTCTTTGAGCACAAACACACGAAAGACCTTTACCTATCCAAGCTGTTGATCCCGCAACAACTTCAGCTGCAAACAATAACCATCGCTGATGTAAGAAAATGCCAAAAACCACTAAATTCTAAAAACTACCCAAACAAACACAATCAATTTGACACAAATTGATAACAAAACCCCTTAAATTAATAAACATCAAAATCAACTAACTCATTCTCTCAAACTAATCCAGCACCAACTTTATTTAATTGTTCCGAGCAACAACGAAACCAAACATAATCCACTCAACAGCAGAATATCTACCAAACAAATCAACAAAAAATATATATAAAACTAAACATTTCCTTCTATAAAATAAGGAAATCACCATTTCTATATAAGACTATGGGTGGATGCAGTTGATCCATATTTTTTCCACTCAAATTTGCTGACAAATGATCAGAAAAAATCATTACAACAGCAACAATTCTTCCACAATTATTACACAAAATTTATTTCAACAAATCGTTACAGCAGTTAGCCTACCACACACATATTCATATTCATATAAATAATAATCTGTTGAAGACTCAGTAAATGACGAACGTGACGCCAAACATAATAATGAAGACTCCAGTCATTCTCTCAACATTCAATTTCCAGCTAACTCACAGCTTTTACCATCAAATTGACTCAATACTATAAACTAACATCATCAACTATTCAATTACATCATCGAATTAATTAATTATTACTGGTATTTTAAAATTAACATTCAATGAATTATGAATTAATCATACTTGCATCATTCCACTTGTTATCTACATAAAAGAGGAGAGAGAAAATGGAGAGAGAGTACCGGAATTCGTATGGTAAGAGCCACGGTCCAAACTCTGAGAAATTCGGCGAACAGCGACAAACGAACCACCGCGGTCGTCCATTTTCCGGAGAAAACCTTATTTTCCGGCGTAAGCGAGCTCAAATTTTCAGTTCATTCCGGCAAATTTCCGCCGGAAAACTTATTATCAATACGAAAATGGAGGAAAAAATGCGAAACTCTCGCGAGTTTTTTCGAATGCAAAAAAAAGCAAAAATAACAAAGTATAATGCGAAGAAAACTGCAAGAATCGACGCTGTAAAGTGTCGCAAAAAGAAAAATGACACTCTCCAAGAAATCGAACCGCCAAAAAACGCCGATCTCGAACTGAAACTCAACGCAGAAATCAAGAAATGATTTCTTTAACGAGGAAAAAAAGAGAAAATATTAGCTTCTGAGAGAGAAATTAGGGTTTCGAGATCTGCAATATAATCGCCATTGTTGGAGCTTGAAAGTTTCTCTCTCTTATTTCAGTGCTTTCTCTCTCTTCAAACTCGCACTCTTTCTCTCTCTATATATGCGCGGAGGCGTTAATTGTTTGTTAGGAAGGTGGTAGTAAAGCGCAGTGTTTTACGACTTTTATTTTATTTTAAAATTTTAATTATTGGTTAGTTATAGTAAACATATGTAATTAAATTAATTATGTATATATTGGATTTCCATCCCAATTTTATGATAAAGTTTCTTAATTAATTGGTTTTTTAATGTTATATTGTAATGATCTTTTTTGACTTGTAAAAAAGGTACTAAAAGGTATGATAATTATTAATAGTGCTTTGGTAAGGACATAATAATGGGGGTATTATAGTCCATGTATGTGTTACAAATTACAAGAGGTGGTGTGATATAAAAGCAAAGTTGATTGCTAGGCTTTGGGGAATGGAAATTGGAAAGTATGTTGGTTTAAAAATCGGGTGGTATAAACTACTTTCTCCGTTTCTAAATTAATTTATTTTGATTTATAGCCATACATCTCAATTACCGCATAAGTTAACCTTTTATAAAGCTTTTCGTTACTTGTATCAATAAAGAAAATATGCAATTATTCAAAATTTAACTTGCGACATAAAGTAATCAAGTGCTTTATATTTTGAGAAGTGCAAGTATTGAAATTACGTTATTAAAATATAATACCGGTAGCTCTTGCAAAATCTTGTAAATAAAAAAGTAATGTATGTTTATTTAATTGTGTTTCAAAAAATTTAATGCCTTTATTTTAAATTATGGAATATTAGTCTTTAGAAGCATAATACCTCTATTTTATATTATGGAGTATCAATGTCACTTTAAAATACAAATGCAATATATAAATTCAAGTATATAATTAGTTTAAAATAATGAATGCAAAACACTAAACAAATTATGGGTAGGGTAGACATGGTCTAACTTTTAAGTAGCCTTTATAAATGCTTAGGACACTAATTCAAACATGACACAGTCACATGGTTGACCATGGTCTTTTTCAATGGTGGTCAAGTGTGGTCTAAGACTTTTTCGTAAGAACAAACCTTGAGAATTTAATTTCATTTTGATTTGATGCTAACTTAATTAATATTAATAGAGATAATTGTCCGATAGGGAGGTACTAATTGTAGTCATAATATATATTATGATGAGACTGCAATGAATCAATCGTCATCAAAGTAGTTGTCCCTTTTTCGTAGGATATTTATGTTAAAGATTAATTATATGTTATTAATACACGGAAAATATATCTCGTTCATTAGTACGAAGTACAAATGAGAAATGAGAGTATTTTCATGACTTATAATAGAGGGTGTAAAATAATATAACTTACTTTAATGATCAGTATTTTCAATCAAACAGTATTGTCAAGGTATATGCAAACTCAATACAATAAAATGCAAATAGCCATTACATTATTGAGTAAAAGACTATCTTTACACATTAGTCTAAAGCTCAATAGGGACCAATGAAGTTAACCTTTCTATTATCATAGACATAAAGATGTTCCCCTCATAAGCTCATATGATGAGAAAGATGTACTCTATATCAAACATAATTAAGACTAATTGTATAGATTGTAATTTTTAACTTTGAGGTTTGGAAACCCTAATTCCCACTTCTAAAGTGCTTAGACCACTAATCCAGGGCGAGTTGACTCATGTAAGGTTCTAGCCTGATAGGATAGTTGTGCTTACCTTAATATGAAAAATAGCAAAATCACGGTATTACAAAAATAAATAATAATAATAAAACTGAAAAGGCAAACACGGAACATTGCGGCATGCCCCATGATAGATTTAGGTGCATAGGCACCACCATGAGTGTACTAATGATAGTGAGAGGATCTAATGATCTATAGTTAGGTTTGGGATTGCAATAGATTGTAACAATACAAAAGAACATAACTACTTTAAACTAGAGAAGCTAGGGTTTCTATCACATGGGTTGTTGATAACATACACCATGTTGGATATGATGCTAAAACCCCACCCCATTTACCCCACCGAAAGTGTTTTGCTTCTTCTTGTTTGCGCATGATCATATATCTATTCTCATAATATATAGTTGCTCAAAAAAGTCTCTTTCTTTTGGTCCACACGCATCCATCATCATAAACCTCATACAAGAATGCTCTGTAATTTCAAAGTTTTCATGTCTAAAAGTAAACATCTTTTGATTAGAGTTGGGATAATTGTGATTACAAGTCAAAATTGTGATTGCCAAGCGTGACAGGCGTCTCAGGTAGAAACTTCTTCTCCCTTCTGCTTTTTTGAAGCTTGTGTGTCCGCATCCCCCTTGTTCTTCTTGGCTTCTCGGCGTTCCCTCTTTACTCCCTTGGCTTTGTAAGGAATTGCCATGTCTCCCAACTAAATATCAAAGATTAGATGTTAGATTGTTGGAAATCACGGATTGTTTCATGAAATTGCAAATGTTTGGCATGTAACACTATAACAGGGATGTTTTATAATTAAAATGGAAATGAGTTAAGCTAACCTTCTGATCTGGAATGTAAATCTTTCCTGTCTTGCCCAGTAAAGGATCTCCTTTGACATTTTTCAACTGCATTATAAGAATTAATAAACGCAAAGGTTAATGAATTAAAGGCATTAAAAAGAAAAGGGAAAAAAAAAAAATGATTTTAGTGTTTTTTCTTTTCATTTAGCGATTAGGCCTTATCAGAGGAATGATGCGGAAATATAGTAAAGCCGACCTTCTTCTTTGTGCGGTCTGGGGCAGTCTTCATAGCTTCTTTCCTCAAACCTTCATTAGGAAGACGATGTCGCCTGACTACCAAATCCATGGAAGGGCCAACTTCAACCAATTCCATTCTTGGAACAACAGTTCCAGATTTCTTTAGTCTCAAAGCACAGTGACTGAGGTATACCCTATTTGAAGAAATAGCAGTGCATACGTAAATTCGGTCAACTCCAGCAAGATTCAAATTTTCGATTACCTGCAAAAGTTGTATTCAACAAACATATTATGCCACCATAGTAAACACAATTAATTATAACAAATATATTCAAGGTCTTGGAGAAAATACCTCCCCTCTCAACAATTCTAAGAGAACTTCCTTCAAATGCTTCAGCTCGTCAACACTCTCAAATCCTTCACCAATGAAAGCTATTAAAGGTTTGGACCCCATCTTCGGGGAAATCTTTTTATCATATGAGAAAGATTGGAGTGATCTATAATTCTCAACCCCAACTTCTACAAGGTCATAGACGTGATTATCATAGAATCGCCCCATAACAAGATTGTCAGGCCGCTTTTTAGAGTGAGAACCAAACTGCAAAACAGCAATTAAACAAACAAATGAATTAGCTGGTCGATGAGACAATAAACATCTAGAAGCTGATAATAGGCTAATAGCATGCCTTCAGACGGCTTCAGTAGTAACTTGCAAAACAATACAAAAGTATTATTCAATATAGAGTGTATATCAGTAACAAATTTTCTACTTTTGTCTTGCAAAACCACATTAACAAGCAATACCAAATTTAAGGTCCTCTGTAAGCCTGATTCAGCTCCAATTCATAAAAATGTGAGGTAACAATATAGCTAAATTTATAACTACCTTTTCCATGAAAGATAGGAGCCTCACCCAACATAAAGCTTCACTACTAACACAAAAAATAAACAAGGAACACAGACATCCACTTCTCAATTCTCCATCAGTTATATGGAGATTGGAGAGAGAGGGGCAAAGTCCGGAAACTAAAGGACATAAAATTACAGGGAAACTTAGAACTGACTATACAGAGAACAGAGAGCATTGAGACCTTAGAATATTTCAATTAGCAAGAATTCTTTCAACCTTTACCAGTACATGAGATTATGGTGACTGTCCACAATTTAGACTAGTTACATTTCTTTTTCTAAGACCTAATATAGATGCAACGCAGCACTGACAAGTTTAGTCATAACATGTAGTCATCATTTAAAAAACCAAGTTTATAGCACACACTTCCATCCCAAAAATAATGTCAATATATCAGTTTTCCAGAAGAAAGTTGTTTATCTTTTTAAACTCCACTCACAAAAAACCAAACTAGACTCACTTAAGCAAACCAAAAAGACTTCTTTTTGAACTTCACATACATCAAATTACTTTTAAAAATGTTGTTAAAGTATTTCAAAATACTTTGTCCTTCATTTTTATCAGGGCACACAAATTCTTAAGATCTAGAGATTTTTCAATGGCAAGAATTCTTTCAATAATTGCCATATAAGGCATTAGGACGATGCTCTACAATTTTGACATAATACACTTCTTTTTTGAACGACCAAATACAGAAGAAATGACATTCACTTTTGAAACAAAAGGATATAAACTTTTAGCCATGCACTTGCGAAATTAAGCTCATGTTTCGATAAGCATGGAAATAAGTTTATATCTCACACTTCCGTTCCAAAAAGTAATGTCACTACTTCTATACCAGTTCGTTCAAAAGGAAATGCCACTAGTATCAACATACTTGTTAGTTGTTACCGATAAAAGTATACTTGAATGTAGTTTCAAACTTCAAATACATAACACAAAATTGTTTACAAGTTGAATTATAATTTTGTACAAGTTGAAGCCCCAATTGAATTATACTTTGTGTGTCTTAAAGTACGAAAAGTTAATAATATCATGGAACTGGGGCTTCTGGGGTACAAAAATTGTTGCAACAATGGATTTTGGGGTACAAAATTTGCAATAACACTGGATTTGGGGTGCAAAAATTGTTGCACCACTTGATGCGGGGGGACAAAATTTGCAGCAAATATCAATCCAAGTGACTATGCAAACACCCCCCAAGATTCATGACCACTAGGATAGTGATTATAAAGCCTTCTTGCAGTTCAATGTGGTTAATTATCCAAGCCCACCGATTTAGCAAGGTCCATATTCTTTATGGAATTTTATCTTGCTAACAGTTTTAGAGCCACCCTGGAAGTTCAGAAGTTTTAATTTCATTACATGCAGAAGCAGAGCAGTGTAAGGAATGGATATGACCCAAGGACTATGTGATTGTATGTTATTATATTCCTTCATATATATTGTTGAGTGCTAGGCTTTGATTAGTTTGATTTACTTGGTTAGTCAACCCAACACTTGACGAACGTGGAAAGCCCACAAATTTCGAAGAAAAGAGACTATCATAAGAGCAAGTAGATGTTGTACTACGCCATGCCATACGCATTGAAAAGTACGCCAACGAACTTACACTGGCAGCACAGCTATAGTAAACGGCACACCTCTTACAGAATGTTTGACAATAAATTTCTAACTGAAGTGCATCAATACTAGCAAGCATGTGTTAACATCATTATTTTCAAATACCAATCTAACAGTCTAACCACGTATAATGAGCACTAACAAAAACTAATACAACACAACCCAAAAGGTGCACATCAATATACACAACCATTTTCCACGACTCCACGAACAATAGGTACTTATATAAACATGGGACAATATCAGAAATTTAACAGCAAACGAATAAACGTTGTACTCACCACGAAGAGGGCGCAATCAGTCTTTTGAGAGAAGAACTCCAAATTAGTCTCCCCCCCAGCTTCAAAGGGCCTAATTTTGTCATTCTTCCTAGTATACTTGACTGAATTCTCCTTCTTAAGATGATAAAGCTCAGTTAAAACTGAATTAAGCACATTACTTGTTTTTGTACCATGAACAAACAATGTCTTCTTCTCATTTTCAACCTACCCAAATCAACAAATTCCAGAAATTACCCACCAAAATACTACACAAAAAATGGGGAAATTATAGCAAATCTCAACATAACTTACAAGTTTAGGGGCTCGTTTCTCAAGAATTCGTCTACCTCTGTGAGTTTTAGCTGTTTTAATCTCCAACATTTCTACAACTGTAACAATCAATATTCATAAATCAACGAAAATAAAATCAAATAGAATGGAATTGTTATACTAATTAGATGCTTAAATAGGTTTAATTCGAGATTGAATTTATGGAGCAAAAATGGGGGATAAATTAATAAAAATAAGTGAAATAAAAAGTGAAAAAAAAAGGGGAGGAGAGAGAAAATGAAGGTACGAACAGTGGGTTTACAGAGGTAAGCACGGTGAGTGATGGTCGTCGAGGCGGAAGCGGGGAGGGTGTATGGTCGTCGGCTGCGAGCAGGTTTAACTGAAAGAGAAGGAGAGAGGCGGAGGCTATTGTTTTGTTAACAAAGGGTACAAGGAGGGTTTTTGCTTCTACCACTTGACCTATAATTTCCCTTTTTTTTTTCTTTTTTTTTTTTTTTTTTTTTTTTTTTTGGAATAGAGGCTTTGTTCATTCCATGAACATATTTTAGTGTTGGTTCAAAAAAAAAAACTAGTTTTGGTACCCGTGTGATGTCCGGGTTGTTTATTGAATTTTAAGATAGATTTTTAATCTATATGTCAAATTTTAAAACATATCATTGATATAAAATTAGTTAGGAATTGATGTGTTTTTGTGATGATTTAAACTATATAGTAGGCATGCAATGACTAATAATAACATTGGTAAAAAACATTTCTTAACTCGTAACCTAAAATAATGACCCTGTCCAAAATGACTCTAGTTAATTGATTAGAATATATTATAAATAATGGATGTGGTGCATTATGAGCTAATTCTTTCGCTGCAAAAAAATACTATGATACAAAAAAATAAATTTATATGATAATTTATGAGTGTAATAATTTTTTTTTATAAAATTATAATTTAATTTGTACATATGAAATATTGGTACTTTATCGAAAATAAAACTCTAAATTAACAATTTTATCCTAAAATTATATCCAAATTTGATTGAAAATAGAATTCTAAATTAATTTTTTTATCATACAAATTGAATTCTATATAAGTCTACCCTACGTGGCGCGACACTTGGCGAAAAGTTGGAACGCCAAGTGTCGCTATCTCGTCGTCTGACTAAAAGTTTAGCTTTATATATTAGTTATATGATTTACTCATAAAAAAAAAAACAAATAAGCTAGATTATCAATAAAAAAAATAACCTCCGTTTCATAATGTTAGTCCCATATACTATTTTGGGCGTTTCAAAAAGTACTACCCATATTGAATATATTTCATTTATGACTTGATTTTTTTTTTACTTTAATTGATTGTGGATTGATGACATGACTCTAAGTAGGGAAATTTTTACCTTAAATTATGCAATTATGACTTGTGCTTTCCTAATGAAAAATAAAAAAAGTTAAATAAGGTAAACTAATTATAAAATCTGTTGTACTTTAATGTTAGATTCCAAATATATTTGTTTTCTTATTTTATGTGATTGATTCTATATGGGACTAACATTATGAAACGGAGGGAGTATAAGCGCAGTGTAAAGTAAATCAAGCCTTAATCAATACTGTAATAATTTAATTTAAGTATAAATAAGACAAATTAAAGCAAGATTGGTGGAGTGGGAAATGTCGGTAAAGTCCTTCTTTATTACTTTCTTTTATCTATTTATTGAAACAATTCCGATAGGTATCCATAAGATTATAAGCGGTGTTTTTTTGTTTTTGTTTTTGTTTTGTTTTGTTTTGTTTTTTTTTTTTTTTTTTTTTGTGGCAATAGTTACTTATGTAGGGATTACTCGGTCGATCAAGGGTTACTTATTTCGGGGTTACTCAGTCGGACAGGGATTACTTATTTTGGGTTTACTCAGTCGATTAGTACGTTTTCGCGAGGTTACTTAGGGCCTGTTCTGATTTACCGAACTAAACTGAATTGTTTATGTAATGAGGAAAATAGGAATTAAACTGAATTGAATTGATTGGAGCTGAGCTGAAATGAATTGTTTATGTGAGGAGGAAAATAGGAATTGAACTGGAATGAATTGTTTATGTGAGGAGGAAAATAGGAATTGAACTGAAATGAATTGTTTACGTGAGGAGGAAAATAGGAATTGAATTGAATTGAATTGAACTAAATTGTTTACGTAAGGAGAAAATTAGGAACTGAAATGAACTGAACTGATTGGAGCTTAATTGAACTGAACTAAAATGAATTGTTTATGTGAGGAGGAAAATAGGAATTGAACTGAACTGAACTGATTGGAGCTGAACTGAACTGAATTGCTTATGTGAAAAAGGAAGATAGGAATAAAACTGAAGTGCACTGATTGAAGCTGAACTGGAATGAATTGTTTATGTGAGGAGGAAAAATAGGAATTGAATTGAACTGAAATGAAATGAATTGTTTATGTTAGGAGGAAATTAGGAACTAAAACGATTGGAGCTGAACTGAACTGAATTGTTTATGTAAGGAGAAAATTAAGAACCGAAATGAACTGAACTAAAATGAATTGTTTATGTGAGGAGGAAAATATGAATTGAACTAAAATGAACTGATTGGAACTGAACTAAAATGAATTGTTTATGTGAGGAGGAAATTAGGATCTGGACTAAAATTAAGCCGAAGAAACACAGGCCCTAAGTCGAATAATGCGTTGATTTGTGTTTTTTTAAATTATATATAAATCACAAATATTAGTCAAAATAGGTCAAATGATTTTTTTTTCTAGTATTTAGAAGGGTGATGAGAATTGATCCAAACAAGTAAGAAAATATGAAGAAAGAGTATTATTTTGCTAAATGCCAGATTGCTAGAAATATAATGAAGAAGCTGTTGGTAAAAAAAAATCTAAAGGTGATCAACATTAGCTCGGCCCGAAAACAGAGCGAGTTTGGGCAAGCTTAAAAATCTATATTTAGTTAAAAGCCCAAACCCAAAATGCCCGTTTTGGCTCGACAAACCCGCTATTTTTTTTGCGGGTTTGGGCACGAGATATCATGTTAAGGCCCGGGCCACCCCGATTTTTTGTTCACCTCTAAAAAACTCTCTCAACATGGTCTTTATTTTGTTGAGGCTATTCCTGCGTGTTTTCTAGGCTACATAATTATTTTTATCCCTTTTTTGTGCATATCATATATTGATTTATGTGTGTAAATGACATGAATTAGTATTAGCTAAGACAATACTCGTAATAATATAATCTCATCTCCATAAGGTCACATGTTGGAAGCTTGTGAAATATTTTTTTGTTATTAATAGTGACATGGAATAACCGTGAATACGTGACGCAATGTTAGTGCAGATCTCCGTGGCACATAAACGATTTCTAGATTGCTAAATGCTAGCCCGGGTCCAATAACTTGCCCAAGAGGCTAGACCAATGACACCAATCCACCATTAGCCTTTAGCCCATAGCCAGAAGTACAAGACCCAATTTCCCTCTTTTAAAGATAAGGTCGATTAATTACAATAACTGTTCTCCGCCGGCGAAATTCCACCGTCGATATGCAAACTCCGACGAGAATTCTCGACGCATCCAACACTTTCGCCGGAATTTCACTCCGGCGTCGTCAATTCCCTCTCTTCCACCATCACTCTCTCCACTTCCATCACCAATCAATTCCAAATTCCGCTTTCTTCGTTCACCGGAATCATCATCATCCTAGGGTTTCGTGCAGTTTCAGCGACTCTAACCCTAACCCTAGGAGAGAGAATTATCGAGGAGAGAGAGTGAAGGTCGATGCGAAGGCGAAGGACAATGTTTGGAGCGTCGACAATAAGGTGGCGGAAGAGAAGGAGAGAGAAAAAGGGAAGAGAAGGAAGAGAAGAGGGAAGAGTGGTAAGAGAGTGAAGAAGGTTGCTAAAGGCTCTAATGTTATGGTTTCTGGTGCTATGTTGATGGAGCTTGAAACTGTTTTGCAAACTCAGGTAACTAATAATATCATTTTAATTTTTGTCTAATTTTAAGTATATTGTGAATTTTTGATGTCAAATTATTTGAATTTTTGTTATTGTATGAATTTTTGGTTGGTTGAATTATGAACTTCGTACTATGAAGTAGTGTTGTTAGTTTTGGGGAAGTGTCACATGATCAAATTGTAGCTGTAGTTTAAGACAATGGGAGTGTTATATTATGATCAAGATGTAGTTAGAAGGTAATAAAATGCCTGTGCCGTGATCCTCCGTGATCCCAGGATCGCTATAATCTGCCGGCTAGTGCGTCACACTCGTGGTTTTGTGAGGTGTGTGTACCCTCGGTTATATAATACGCACCCCTCCTCACACGTGCACGTGTATTAGATGTCTTGGTATGAACTAGGAACCACCGAACCAGGGAGCATATTATGATTTACTCTTGTGATGACATAGAACGTTCGTTATTAGATATGGCCATATGGGGTGTCTTTTAAAGATGTTTGGGTATTTTTGATGAAAATGAGGTGAATTTGACTATTGTTGTATACACCTGTCTATCTTAGAGTTTGCATTGACTCTATGTCTAGTAACAACCAAATTGTTTGTGGTTTTGGGTTTTTTGCTGATGTAGTATGATACTCGTTAGTCATAAGTGACATACATTGGAAAGATTAGGATTTTGTGCAGAAGTAGATTATTTTCTGGCCAAATTATTTGGTCTTATTGCCTATTAGGCTTAAAAGATGTGCAAAGAAATTTAGTACGAAAAGTATGAACTTGGAGTGTTTTGTTTGTTTGTTTGGTGGTGTTGTGCTATCAAACTTTGGCATTTATGTTGATCTGTTGGGCCAGTTGGGGTCATTGAAGACTTTTATTTACTGATTTTATGTGTGTTGATGAGGGTTATTTTTTCAGGAGCCTGTTATTCGACCAGCATGGAACACATTTGTGAGTAGTTTAAGTGGGATTTGGAAGGGAGTTGGAGCAATCTTTTCACCAATCACAGCTGAAATGGAGCCGGTTGACTTGGGAGGTAAGAGTGAGTATTTGTATGACTGCTATACTCTTTCTCGTGTCCAAGCTGCGCAAGCTGGAGAGAATACATTTCAAGTCCAGAGGAAAACCAATTGGGTTACTCTAAATCCTTATGGTGAGAAAGCACAAGAAAATGGAGGCAGTGACAATGGCAATGGTGGCATGAAAGAAAAAAGTCACAAGGGCAAGGCAGATCATATATTGCCGAAATTTGAGTCTTTTGATTTTACGAAGAGTGATGTGATGGAAGAGGATATCATGGGGTTGGAACCTGGTCTTGTTTTCTTTGAGGTAGATCTCATTACACCATATATCCTCCCCCCCCCCCCCCCCCCCAATTATCACTATTTTTTTTTTTTAAAAATACAAAGTATGTTATACTGCAGTAGATGGAGTGTGTGTGATAACTAATGGAATGTTATACTACAGTGCCTTATGTGAAGTTGTTGACATTGGCTGCTATAATTTTGATACTGGAAGAAGCTTATCCACATTACATATGGAAAATGCTTAATTTTCAACGTTCAAACCCTGCTTAACCATTACTAATTTGACGAACAATATCAAACTGGAAACATGATTATGAAGAGCTCGATGCACATGGAATTTTTAATTTGTTCATTGTCAACAATAATGGATCTCTTTAGTTACAAAATTTTATTATTGAGTAGGCTTTGAATGGCAAGCTTGATTTATTGGCCTTTAGCTTGGAGCCTCGGAGTGTATTAGCTTTCAGTAGTATTCTGTGGTTGTGTGCTTGATTCTTTACCTACTGGCTGATAAGTTCTATGATTTTTTTTCCTCTGCAGGATGGATCTTATTCTAGAGGACCAGTCGACATTCCAGTTGGTGACATTGATGAGTCTGAGTATTATCTTTCACCAACATTCAAGTTTGAGCAAGTAGGTTCTGATTTATGAAATACTTGTGTGAAACGTTGCTGCTTTGTTGTAAAAGTTAGCTGTAGGGACTGGCCAATAAAATAACCCCATGAATTTAGAACCCCAATTCATATAGCACTCATGGATATTTGTCATTCTCTCTTGGGATCAGTTGCTATGGTAGTATATTGCATTTTTAAGATATTTACATTTACATTTGATTCTTGGAGTAAATAATCTTCATGTCAAATTATATGCCCCTATGGTATTATGCTGTGAGGAAATGCATTGTTTGATAAAGTTTATGGGCATCTATTATGATTGGTGATTTGGTACTAACAATAATACTGTTATTTGAATACTCAAGTTCATTGGTCAACCTTTTAACTCTAGATGCTCCAAGATTTATAGTGTTCTTTTAAACAATGCTTCCCTGAATAATATTTGAGTGATTGTCTGACTGGTTTCTATTTGTTTTTTTCTTAGTGTTTAGTTAAAGGATGCCACAAGAGACTGCGTATTGTGCATACTATTGAATTTAGTAATGGTGGCGCAGACATCCAGATACTGAGGGTTGCTGTATATGAAGAGCAATGGGTTGGTCCTGCTAACTTTGAGGAGCAAAGGTACATGTACCTCTTTTGTTCTTGAGTAGGCGAAGAAACTTAGACATCACTGTCATGTTTGTTTTATCTCTAATTTCGTGATGAGTTTTAGTGTTTTACATTTAGCTGGAATTTTGTGATAATCAGTGACTTATATTTCTGCTCTTAATTTTGTTCATTTTTGTGTGTGTGTGTGGGTGAGTTATGATGTGAAGCAATTTTGGACTGATCCTATGACCTCCTTCTTAAATCTGTTTTACATCTTTAAGTTGTCTACTAACCAATAAATATGGTCTCGAAACTTCTGAATGCTGTTTATCTTTGCCTTCCTTCTTTGCATTATAACAGTTAGCATGGTATACTGTGAGTGGATTATTGATCAACAAGTTCATGCATAATATGCTCGGGGTCTTATATTCTAATTGATGCATGTACTAAAAATTTGTGTTTGTCACTGTTTGTTGATGTTGGTGAAGAAATTTTTTGCATAGCAAAACACTCTAGGCTTTTTTAATGTGATTTTTCTAGGAAGGATGTTCTCTGTGCTGTGCAGCTCTTAAAAATAAATCTAAAGCACCTTAGCAATTCAATTTCCTCTTTGCTCCCATTTGTGTATCTACGCAGTATGACTTGTGATAGAAATTTTATCCTTAGAAAAAAAGTTCAAATTGCGTAAGTTATAGATATGTTTAACATCATACTCTCATTGTATAGATACTTATAAAAGATTTCATGTATCGATTTATTGGTTTTAATGAGGATTATGCTGTAAAACTTCAAAATCAGGATTGGCTCTGTTTTTGGTGGATATAATGAGAAAAGATATTCAGTAAAACTCTCTTGAAAAACTTCATTTTAGGAAATCAGTTTATGATACAACAAGTCAATGACTCATTGTTAGTGGGATTATAGATTTGTATGTTTTGCCATTTTATCCCACCTAGAGACATGATTGGGTTTATTGCATATTTTGGACATTTGGTCTACTATATGATGAGATTGCTCTAGAATGCCATCTTAAAGTTGTTAGAACTTGTGCTTGCTATGTAGGATTGTTGATCTTCTGTATGTAACTCAGTGGAACACTGATAATATGGGTAGCAGACGAGCAGTAGTCAGGGTTGCCCCTATACATCTTTGTATGAAGTATACATAATGTAGGCTTATTCTACAAAGTACATTCATACTACTCATTGAACTTCTTATCTTGAAGTCTAACAAGTCCGTTGACTTGAATCTATTTGAAACAGTGAGGTTGAGCTTGATATGAAGCCATTTTCTCAGAGAAAGAGAACGCGTCCATCAGAGCTTGCAGGATCATGGAAGGTGTTTGAGATGAGTGCTACACCCATCTTTGCTGACGAGACAACAGCAGAGATAAGCAACAATCCTCCTTTTGTTCATCTTTGCATGGAGACCATGAAAAAGAGAAACTTGCCAGAGATTCCTGCTTACTTTGGGGAAGAAGAGATGATAGACATGCAGGATGTGGCTGTTCTTTGGCTCCCAGGTGGTGTCACTGCTTATGTTGATGTCGACAATGATGGAATCCTTTGCATTGGAGTTGGGTGGTACTCTGATGAAGGGATCAACCTTGTAATGGAAAGAGATTATGAAACAGATGGGAAACTCAGAGAGGTCCGGTATAATTCTGAGGTTAAGAGGAGGTGGTCAGAACCTCCTGTGTAAATCTTCTGCTACGAGGTTTGTTACACTGTTTTACTCCTAGTGTAAATTTACCTTCATATTTTTTTTTTTCTTTTTTCTTACAGTAAATTATTTCCATCTTTCTTATAATATTGGACGGATGGATTGACTGTAACTCTGTATATGTTCCAATCCAATAAGCGAAATTAGATAGCTGTTATGTGAAAGAGAAGTAATCTGGTATTGAAGGTAATGAAACTTGTAGACTTGGTGAGTTGGGAGGCTTAAGGGTTAAAGTTGATGATACTGCCCAAAGCCCGAAAATTGGCCTTGGGCTTATTTTTACAAGTAAATGAATTTCTGAAGTAGCTCGATCATACTTCCACAATAGCTAGTCTCACTCACACTGTCACAAACTCACAATAGTCATTAGTCATGTTAACCTTTCAACTTATGCGAGAAGGCTATCCACTACCATACTTCGTCTTACATGGTTTCCGGCTTGGATTGGATTTGCCCTGAAAAAAACTTTGTCAATCAACAATCAGCCCAATACACATTAGTTCTTGTCAAAAAAACACATTAGAGAGACTGAAATATATAGCGGAATTCGACTCAATAATTTCAAATGGTTATTTATTTATTTATTTATATCCTTTACTCCATATTTCTAGATGGTGGATTAACAGGTTGTAAGTGTGGTAAAAAAGGTAAATTAGAAGAACAACTCAAATTTTTGTATGAAAGCTTTGAAATTGAAAATGATGCATGCTTTTTTGCACTATTCTTGACATACTCTTCCCATTTTCTTAAAGGTGAAAATAAAGTAATTAATATTGTGATCCAATAGAAAAAAATGAACTCAACCAAGTACAGTGTCAATTACTAGTATTCAGGCACTCGGCTACAAGTTGTTGCCTACTATGACTAAACAATTTTAGAATTTTAATTCTACATTTTTATTTTCCAATTTAAGCATTAAATTGCATTTGCGCCTTCAATCAATTACACTGGTCTATCAAATTAACCCAATCTCACCTTTTTTTTTATTAATTTTTTTAAAAATTATTTTTTATTTTATTTATAATATAGAATAATGATGAGGCATTTGATAAAATCTTTGGTGTCTGAGTCATGGGGTTAAAAGGGTGACTACCTTGTAATCTATCTCTACAAGTCTACCACTAAAGTCTTTCAATGTTTCCTCTTTTTATATCCAAATAGAAACTTCACTAAAAAAAAAGGACCTTGTTTTACAACAACAGTTTCTTCCTATAAAATCAGAATAAACTTCAACATCCAAATTATCCTGCCTCCATTTTTGAACATTCCAAATAGTATAATAAATCCATAGTTTGGTGATTGAAAATTAAGTCTCAACTAATGAATACCTTGATCAAGGTTTAAATGAAGCATAATATTAGAAAATCACAATAATAATAATAATAGAATTTATTTTTACTTCAATAATTAAGAGAATTTTTAGACATAAAAAAGAGGGTTGACACATAGTGGGACCTAGGAGAAATATTGAGCAATCTATAACATCATTAGATTTGTGAAGACTTTTGAGGTTTAATTGGAAATGTTATAATTGCTGCATGGAATTCAGTGGAGTTTGTTCTGTTCCACTTATTATTATCTTTCTTTTCTTCTTCTTCTTGTCAGTTTTTCATTTTTATTCACTGTTCTTCTTTTGGTTGATTAATTGCTTAATTGTTACTTTTGATTTTAACTTCACACGAGTGAAGGATAAATCAGTTGTAAATCTTTTTTCCTAGGTTTCAACCTTATCTTTTCCCCACCTCTTTATCAATCTTTATTGATTTATACATTATACTCTCTGTTTTTATTATTTTACTTAACTTGCTACGTAGTCTTGTAACACACCTTTTAAAGTAGATAAAATACGAATATATCAAAGTAATTTAAACAACTGTAAGAGAACAGAATATAAGGATACGAGGTGCGTATATAAATAATTTGATAATTACTTTCTCAAAGTGCGTGTTATTGATATGCTTTTAAGTAAGAAATGAATTTCAATTTATAAGAAAACACGAATTCATAAAAGCAACTAAATATTGTTACCCACAAGCTAACTATTACCTCAATACCCTAATCACTGGGTAGCAAGATTATGAGAATTATTCTATGGAGTATTAAGCTCTAACTTGATTCTTATACTTTTATTACGAGTACCAAACAATATTGTTTTATAATTGAAAACTTGAGTTGTGCAATTTGTGAGTTTCAAAAACATTTTAGTTTAAAGAATATCAATTTAACAAATTGATTTAGTGAAAGTAGTAAGCTTAAAATTTTAATGACTTCATTTCATGTTAAGTATAGTCATAAACAAAACTTCATTTCATGTTAAGTATAGTCATAAACAAAACTTTATTAAGTATAGTTATACTTTTTCTATTGAACAACAAAACTACATTTCAGTCCATTTAAACAAGGAGGGCTTAATATTTCTTAAAAAAGAGCTTAATATTGAATACTATCTTTGAATTTAATTTTTTTGATGCAAAGTCGGGGGCAGGAAATTAGATTAAAACAAAGTCAAGAAGATACACAAGTTAATTAAGGAGGTTTATCCTCCAATAATACATCATCTTCGTATTTAATTACTTGCTCTACTTTTCCATGTGCGAAGTTTTTGGAGAAATAGTTGAAAGCAACAAAATATGAAGGAAGTTGCATTGGTGGAAGAACAAAGTAAGATAGTTGAGAAATATGGAGTATTAAATAGTTGGGGATCCACTAGTTAGTTAAACTATTACTAAGTTTAGATACCCTAACCACTCTTCATTCCCTATGCACTAAATACTTTTTATTTTTTTAATCTTTGGGGGTTAACCGTTATGTTAGCCGTTAGGTTGTTACTAAAATTGAACGTTTCTTCTTTAAGCTAGGTTAAATCTAGATATTTCCTACGCAAATTACGGGCATAATTCTTTCTCTAATTGTTAATCATGGGAGTGTGATTTGACTAATAGGCCGTGTTTAGGCTGCAAAATGAAACTTTAATTATTTGGAAAAAGGAGGTACCAGACACAAATGGTTTAAAGATTACTAGATTAGCATAATCAAGATATACATAATTTTAAACATTTTAGTGTCAAAATCAAGCCCCATCAAATAGTGAAAGAATTATATTCCATCTCATATTACTTATTCGATTTTACTTTGACTATTATTTTCACTACTAAATATGAAGTAAGTACTCCGTTTTAAGTAAGAAATCATTAGTCTTCTTAAATCTGTTTCAATAATGTGTTTTATAATATTAATTTATAATAGTGATCATATATACGGAGTATAAAAAATTTAAAAATATTTAATGGTCAAATTAAATGTGTGTTTAATTTGGAGAGTTGGATGCCATAGAATGTGAAATTAATTAAGTCAAGACTTATAGAGTATTCTATTTTCTAGACATGACGGGTCTATATATGACTCGATAAGTCGATAATCAAAAGAGTCCCAATTTATAATTATTTTTTTTGTCCTCTAATTACCCTAGTTTTTATCATTACTTAAATTGTCATTACCATCAACAATTTTTTTTTGTAGGGCCTTGATTGGGTCCGTCTTTCTTTCTTTCATTTTTTGGACTCTACTAGGTTGTATATCTCAAATCCAAATACTACTCATTTTAATGAAATATGATCACTCGACACAAGATCGAGTGTTTTTCACTGTTGTTTCCAGCTACTCACTTTTTTTTTATTTTTTTTTATTACGTAGTATTATTATTATTTTTGTTATATATATATATATATATATATATATATATATATATATATATATATATATATATATATATAGGGGAGGGATCCGGTGAGAATAGGTTCATATGTGAGAATTCATACTTATATGAGAACTGATTTTAAATTTAGAACATGTGAGTAAAAATTTAGAACATACGAGTAAAAGTTTAGAACATGTGTCTGAAATTAAAATTTAGAACATTTGAGTAATAATTTAGAACATCTATGTGAGTAATATGTTTAGAACATTTGATTTAAGAATTAGAACAAGTGATTAAAAATTTATAAAATCTGCTTTATGAAATTTTAAACATATAAGTAAAATTTAGAACATCTGATTTAAGATTATGAACATATGATTAAAAATTTAGAACAAACAAATATAGAATATAGAAAGTGTGAGTTAAAAATTTAGAACATACGAGTAAAAAAATATACGCTTTAAAATCTGGAACATATAATTAAAAATCTTAGAACACTCATTTTAAAATTTAGAACATATAAGTTAAAATTTTGGAACAAGTTATTTAAAATTTATAATATCAAACTTCACTAATTTATGGTTTAGAACATGTGAGTACTAAATTAGAACATTTGATTTAATTTAGAACACCTAGGGAAAAGTTTAGAACATCAGATTTAAAATTTAGAACATACGAGTAAAAATTTAGAACATAAAGAGTGTTCTCACATAAGAAAAATTCTCACATAAGAAAATTCTCACGAGAGCCTCCCCCTATATATATATATATATATATATATATATATATATATATATATATATATATATATATATATATATAAATTCATAAATCATAATTCTTAAAAAATTCATTTACAATAATAAACGAATTATGAATTACTTAATATAAGGCACCATTTAACTTGGTTTCAAAAAAAAAAAAAAAAAAAAAATTACGAAGTACTTAATATAAAATAAAGTGTATTAAAAAATGGAAAAAGATATATGTAGCCCTAAGGTTTGCATATAAGAAGCTAAAAGTGGAAAGAATAGATATTTTTTTTGAATTAAAAAAAAAGAAGGATAATAAATACTTATATGAATTAACACATACATTATTCTAAATATCATTTCATATGTAATTTACGTCTGTATTTTTAATTTCGAGTCATTTTGATATATAATATTCCTTTATTTATATTATATATTTGAATTTTGAGTTAGTATTTCTTACACAATTAGACAAAAACAAAATTCAGATTTTTTTTAAAATTTTTTACTCGTACATACAAGTAATTAAATCAATGATGCAAGAGGATGGGGTTAATTACACGTGGCCAAGAAAATGACAATTCTATTGGTTTCCTAGTCTATCAGTTGTCAACTTCTGTTTTTCTTTGATTTCATGTTTAAGTGATTATTTACTTGAGCTTTGTATTTAGTGGTCAAGCAATTCATTATGTGTTTCATTTTTGGGCTACTAGAATAATTGCAAGGTTTATGCACCAGTCTTGTACTCTTGTATGATTAAGTGTGACAATTGCATTGTGAATCGATTTGATCTTTATAAGTAAGCTAAGAATTTTCTCCATTTTATAAGTAAGCTAAGGGTTTTCTCCCGGATTATGACATTTTTTTTATCATATAACCGCTGTTTTTATGTGTATTATACTCCATCTGTTTCGAAATCATTCACAAAATTTAATTTGACCTCTTCATTATTCATGTTCAAGTACATATTGCATGTAGTATCTAATTTGCAGCTTAATGTTGACGGAATGTAGTCATCATTGGTAAAATGCATTTATGTTTTAGGAATTGAATAGGAAGACAACTTCTCATTTTATTCATTTTAAATCTGCCATCCTGTTAACTATTGATAGACGTACATTGTCTTTGTTTGACCCTACAATTAAAATTATATCAAGAGAAATCTTACAAGATTATACTTTATACGGAATAGTATATTTTTCTTATACATTAACGTAAAATTAAAGCCAATCAAATCTAGCTAGTTGAATAAGATAATAAGATTAGACCAAATAAATTATATTATTAGTGAAATTCAAATCAAACTGATCATACTTTATAAAGTTTAGACTAAAACACCTTATTTAGGCTAAGAGAACAAAAACTCAACATGAAGCATACCCTATATTATACGTACTATTGATTATTAAAACCAAATAACCTCAGCTCGGTGGAGATAGTGATGAGAATCCACCTTGTGACTTCGATGCTACAAGTTCAAGCCTCACCATCTACATACTTTATTGGTTATGTGTAAGTTCCATTAGTAGCATATTACGACGATTCTCTTGATTGATGAGGAGGTGTAAATAAAAATTGTTAGGAAAATGGCATTGTCGTTTGTTTAGCAGCTATCATTAGATTCTCTCTTGAAAAATAATAGGAAAGAGATTGGTAGCTAGCTAATAGGTTCACTTGGAATTAAGTCACTATCTAAATCTCTAAATATAGTGTGAAATATACTAATAAGGTTGAGAGTGGTAATTGCTTTTTGTTGGCATTTTGAAGGATATGGATGTTGGGAGGGTCTTTTCAACAGGCCTTGAATAGGGTTTTTTCTGAATGAAAAAACAAATTAGGAATATATTGCTTTTTGACTGTCCAAATTAAACATTATTATATCACATTTTTTTTAAGGATGTATGTCCACCCGAATCACCCGAGCTTAGCTCCCACTACATTTGGATTGGGTCCGGGTAGCACACATGGCTTATGATGGGTGAGTATTCCAACAAGAATTTTTGCATACGGTGAGGCTCGAACCCAAAACCTTCCCTTAAGTGATATCAAGTAGCTTCCCACCTGAGCTAATTCTTAAGGGTCATTATATCACATCTTTATTCATCTATTCTAACACTGTTTGGGCTCTCATCTAGAAGATCTTCATGTTTCTTGGTAATTGGGAAAAGTACTTTTTCTCATACCCCTAATTTTATAATTTAATCTTTCTATTTTAGTTTTACTTTGTAATTCTTTAGCTTTTACTTTATCACTGTAATAAATAAATTCAATCATAAGTATACATATATCTTACGGAGTAGATTTTAAGTGTTATTTTGCAACACGTTAAATTAATTTTAAATTAGTAAATACTCTGTATTATCAAAATATCATATTTACATTGATGATCAAAGTTATATGATAGTGAACATTATGATAATAATTATTTTTGTATAGTATTATCTACTTTTTTTTTTTAATTGTTTCTTTAATTTATACTAACAAATTACTGCAACGGAAAGAAAATAATCTTAAATTCGATCTAGATTTATGAGTACGAGTATTATTGTATTACTAACATATTTTTGTATAGTACGAGTATTAAACAAGGGCTATAAATGCTAATTGGTTAATATAAACATTCTTCCCTACCACAAAGTCACAAAAACTCGCAAACACGCATGCACTTAATTAGCATGGTCAAGTGATGAGCCATGCAGCACGTAGCTAGCTAGCCAAGGGTCATGGCCGGCCAGCTGCTTGATCGTGCTAGCTAGCTTAGTTCGTCTTAGATCATGTCTAACGCCATTATTGTTAATAAATCATTACCAAATTAAAGCAAGAAAGCATGAAAAATATTTTCTAGGGCAGAAACCTAATTCACAACAGTAATTCAAATAATGTAATTTGTCGAAATGTAAGAAGATATTTAGGTACAATATACAGCAAGCCATAAGATAGGAGAAGGGAAATAAAAAGATTCCTGAATATAAGTTAAATGTACAAAATAACAAAACACAACTTGTTTCGGTATATATGATGATCATATGGACCTTCTAATAATATACTTGTACATGTTCATGCATGCATTTTAATTATTTTCCAATTTGAGTCCTATCTTGTACGAGTACCTTGTAGAAGTATCTTTTTATGAGAAATTGTGCGCCTATAGTTTTGCTCGTATAAATCAAGTTCCGTCAAAGTTAATATATTTTTGAGGGAATTAGTCCAATCAGACAACATATCCATATCAGGTGTTTGATTTCACTACATTGCCATTTTAGTAAATACAAATAATCAATAAAGTTAATTTAAAGTTGCATTATATATATACCTCGTATTGAAATGATAACTAGTAAACTGCTTACAATTTGGTTTTGAGCAATACTCCGAGTTATTGAATTATAACAATCACAGATTAAAAAAAAATAAAATAAATAAATGTTTATTAAGGAAAAAAAAATATAATTTTTTTGTCATGGTAAAAATAAAAAATGAAAAGCAAAAAGAGGTTAAACAGTAATTTGTGACTTTTATTTTTCTCTTTTTTGAAATAGTATAAATCAAACTAAAGTGCTTGTATTATGTGTGTGTACTAAAATATTCCATGATTACTTTCAAGGGTTTTATTATTACTTCTTGAACAAAAAACCCCAATATTTCTCATCTCTTCCTCTTTCTCTCTCCTAAAAAAAAAAGCAAAAATCATAGAATAACACTAGTTGATTATTATCATTATATCATGGAAAGAGATCATACTAGAAGTAGTAGCACAAATTTCCCAAACTATGACCTCCACATGTCCTTGATTCATTCAAGTAATAATCCTTCTACTTCTAATAATAATCCTTCTAATTTACAAGGGTTTCCTCAATCCTTGGAATTATCTCATCATTCTAATCATGTTATGCTCACCACCTTCTTGAGTCACCAACCACCACCACCACCGCCACCGCCTCCGTATCAGATCACGGATCATCGGGGATCCGATTCACACAACACCACCACCGCCGTCACCACCACCACTAAAGGGCTTGTTGGTAATTTTGATAATTATGTCACTACTACAAGGCAGTCTTGGAATAGTAGTAACAATACTACTGATCAACAGGTTAATATTAATATCTAATATCTATATATAGTATAGTTTTATATATATAGTATTTAAATTTTATGACATGCATATATTATGTTCTTTTCATATTGGAAACCCTGGATATATACCTAGCTATGTTTTATGTTTATATAAAATTGCACTATTAATCCAAAGTGTTAAATTAATGATTATTATTATTTATATAGTATAGTATATATTTTGTATTTGTATGATACATAATTATAGTAGTATATATACGATTTTTTTTTTTAGTTTAACAATAATGTATAACTTACATGGTGAATATTCAGGTGGAAGGATCATCAGATCCGAAAGCTATTGCTGGGGACAACTCCAATGGTGGTAATGGTCGCGGTAACGATGGAGCTGAGCATTCTTGGTACTAGCCATCTTCATCTCTAAGCTATATATACTTCCTCTGTTTAATTTTATTGTCTAAAACAAAAAATATAAAAAAATCTAAAGAGGAAAAACAAAAAAGAACGGAGGGAGTAAATGAGAAGGGTAACAAATAAGTCTACTATCCTTCTCAGTTGTTGTTATACTGTTAATGTTTTTCTACTCCAAAAAACAATAATTATTGGTTCGATTTGAAAAAATACTATTATTTATGCACTAGATCAAATGGAAATTGCCCTAGGCATTGAACTAGAACTTAAAATTCGATTATTACTTGAGCTAAGACAAGTTATTTACATTACGTACAAATTCATGAACTTGTTTTGCATAAGGTGCAACTACAATACATGTTAGAATCATGACTACCTTGACCGTACACGTGCCATGTCACATTGTATATATGGTTCACTACTATATTAGTTCAATTTAATTAACTGTCATATTAATAGTTGAAATTATTACATACTCAGCTAATGCTACATTTAATTTGGACGGTCTGATAAATGATGTGGTTATACAAGATAATGTTCGTGCTTAGTTAATTAATGCGTATTATTGTCAATAATGTTATCTTCTAATACTTTCAATGCAATAAGCATTTTTATATGATAAGTTATCGATTATTCAATTTTTGCACCTTGTACTTAATGATATAATGCAATTGGTGTAATTAATATTAGTTTTTCCGTTCAAAAAAAATAAATTAATTAATATTAGTTTTAATTTAATATTTCTACTTTTAACTAGCTTATCTAACGCCCCCAGGGCGTTCGTTACCATTTTCCTTATCAAAATTATTGTAACGATATAGGTGGAAGAACTCGAGCTCAGAAAAGAACAAGATGAAGATAAGGAGGAAGCTAAGGGAGCCAAGGTTTTGTTTTCAAACAAGGAGTGACATCGACGTACTTGATGATGGTTATAAGTGGCGCAAATATGGTCAGAAAGTTGTCAAGAATAGTCTTCATCCAAGGTAGTTAAACACATACTTAATTTGCTTCATTTTTAGTTTATTTGTTGAGATTTTGATTGATGCTTTGCTAATTCAAATGTGCACATTTTACTAGCTTCAATTTTACTCTTCTAAAAATATATCAAATCAAACCATCCAATATTATTTAATGAGTTTAATGTGCACATTAGTACATTACATACACTATTAGATTGATGTTTAACGTACAATTATTAAGGGATCATTAGTTAGCAATTAGGTTGTCTATAGTATATTACTATTAATGACAAATTGACTTTAATTTCGACGACAAATTAAAGTCAATTGTAATATCCTATCCTTATACTATAAGAATTTCATATGGGTAATCTTTAACATTTAACATTGTAATGCATTAATTCGACCGTAGAATGTACTAGAAATGTCTTTTAGAAATGTCTTTTAAGTAACGAAGTACACTAACTGTGTTCTTTCAATTTTCATAATACTCCGTAATATACTTAGCCTTTTTCGCTCACTTTTAGTTGTATAACGGTTTGACTAAAATTAGTCAGACTGTTGCAACTAAAAATAAACGGTTGGAGTAAGTACAACAGTTGCATCATGTTAGTAGTGCACTTCTTTGATACCCTTGAAAAACTAGGGATCAAGTTTCGGGAATTGGATAACACAAGATCTTAAAATGTATGTTATAATTGGTTACGTTAAATTTCTCATCATCCTTCCATAATCATCTATCTGTATCATAAAATATCCAATCCCAGTATCAAATCCTAGAAAATAATGTGTCGCAAGCTCACATATTCACTGCATTACATAAGCGAAACATTGTTAGTACATAATTGTGGCCAATTTGGACCACAATATATGTGTGGTA
Organism: Chenopodium album; assembly: GCF_948465745.1. Lineage (NCBI taxonomy): Eukaryota > Viridiplantae > Streptophyta > Magnoliopsida > Caryophyllales > Amaranthaceae > Chenopodium > Chenopodium album. Next base: position 72,203,991 of record NC_137840.1, read on the forward strand.
TACGTATATTGTGGTAATTAGAAAGTGGTACACATAGATAAGCACATACTAGAATATGCACTGCTTTATATATGTAATGCCACAGAGCCCCTATAAATGTATATATACCCCCTCTCAAAAACACCGAAAAATTATAAATGTAATTTTTTAGAACGCGGGAAAAAATAAATTTAGTCACATACTTTATCAATTAGAGATATTGACTTCATACCATTGTCAACAAAGAGAATATGAGATTGATCCAACTACATAGCGTTTCACACATGCCTTAGTTGTGGGTACGTGAAATTTAGATGATGTGACTATTATTTTCGGACAAAGGTAGTAGATGATAGAAAAGAGAATTTGGTGATTGAATTGTTAAGTGTTGGTTATTACCTGCTGATAGATGGACTTAGATAAGATCAATAGCTGTAAAATCAACAAAAGCATCATTAGTATAACTAATTAGGTAGCTTTTAATGTAGGCAAGATGACTTATAGTTGCTTAATATTGTGATCTGAACTAATTATGCGACTAGTAGGTCTATATTACTTCACTATATAACTATATAAATATTTTATTTGCTTGAATTGCTTCATCCCAAGTTATTTCATGCTACATACTACTTTATTTCGTAACTCAAATTATAAACACATTATTTAATTATTAGCACACTGTATTTCTGATCGGTTCAAGTGTCATCAGATCAATCCCTAATTTTGATTATTTAGTGCAAAAGTCATATTTAATGCAAAAGTCATGATTATAACCCTTATAATATAGTTCTGTTATAAATTGATTTTTTTTTTTTAACTACTACCTCCGTTACAAGTTATGTGCAACGATTTGACATAAAGCAGAGAGGAAAAATGACTAATCGTTGCACATAACCCATAACGGAGGTAGTATAAGTCAACCAAAAAAATTATATTATTGATCGGCCAAAAAGAGAGTTGCATGATATAAAATGTACCCCCGTTGAGTTCATAACTTGGTAAAGAATCAAATTGATTCACGAGGTGTGACGACTGAATGAAGGCCATATATATGGTCAGGAGTAGTGGTAGAAATACTCAAGTAGTAAATCAAGATAATAGGATCAGTGGACTGACTATAAAATCATATTAGAGGGCGTGCAACTAACAACCATATATAGGTCGTCTTTTTGTACTTGTAATATTGTTGATTTTAGAATATATACTTCGATATCTTACTCTGATTTCAATCAACAAGTGCATTACTCTGATTTCTTCTTACAAAGTTTCAGTTAATCATGGGTTTCGTACGTTCTAAAGGATACTCTTAACACTGTTACACATGTATTTAATAATAGTGTCTTTGGGGATGTTGGTCCATCCGTTAACAACTTATTAACATATCTCAATTTGTGTCTCATTTGTAGGGATGACAATGGGTTGGTTTGAATGGGAGATCCGCCATGGGTATAAAATGTGTACCCGCTATGGGTGATGGGGCTGGTATAGATTTTAGGTTAGATCCGCCCCACTTCGTACCCGCCTTATACCCGCCTATATTTTCTTAAGAAGAGTTTAGAATTTATGAATTTTAATACCCCTTGAGGCCCAATTCGCCCATACTATAATAAGAGTCCCAAATTTTTTACTCCGTAACATAATTTGATGTAATTGTCATTAATGAGATACAACACAACATCATGACAGTGGGTTTGGAACGGTTTTGGAGCAAGTATATGGGGTGAGTATGAGGTGGGTGGTAGGGCGGGGATGGATTTTATTTTGTACCCAGCGGAACAGGTATAAATGTGGATATTGTACTTGCCATGGGTGGTGGGGCGGGGATGGATCTAAGATTTTTAGGCGGATATGAGTACGGAGGTACTATCATCCGCAACCGACCCACCCCATTGTCATCCCTACTGAGCTGATCTACTATATGTCTTTTTCATCTTGCCACATTATGTAGTTATATTGCATACAATTACATGTAGTGGTCTTTGGAAATATTTCATAGGTAAAACACACGTTAACTAATTGATTGTGTGGCAAAATAAAGAAGCGGGATATAAGAAGAGATATATAGTGATCAAACCTAATTAAGGATCTTGAGCATATATATTAATGTTAATGGTACGGTAATTGTAAAATGAAGATATACACAGTACATATAGAGTAGAATAAATATGTTATACTTCGTATTATATAGCTAGTATTCGACTATTCGTCGTCTAAGCTAAGGTAGGTTTTCCCATCATAATAGATCGATTGATGATTAGGTAATTGTGGAGAAGGTTTAAAATCTAGACAACGCTTTAAGTGAGGTAATTATCTTAATTAGAACATAGTGCTCTTAAAGGCAAACTAAGTACGACGTAGTTGACAAGCTGTCAAAATTATACTGTATATATGCTTTATTTTGAGAAATTGGTACACTCAGATGTATGACTGTCATGTTACATACCATGCCAATTGAAGAAAATTTAATACGCTTGGTTTTTGCTTAGATTTTCCATTGATATCGAATTGAATGAATATTGTTTTTATAGGCTGTAATATAAGGCCATAATAAACCTCCCTTAGGTTATGATCATGGTATTATAGTACAGGTATGTCTTCCTAAACCAATCACCGTACCGGTTGGTTTGGTCCGACCAAGAAAGGCATGGAAGCATAATTGGCGAATAAAATCTCTATGTATGTGTGGAAGGCATCCACAATACATAATTGTTGTTGTAATCAACTCGATCTAGTTAATTATTATCACGTATTACTAATTACAATAATTCGAAATTACAGGAGTTATTATCGATGCACACATAGCAATTGTAGAGTGAAGAAAAGAGTGGAAAGACTATCCGAAGATTGTCGAATGGTAATAACAACTTACGAAGGCAGACATAATCACTCTCCTTGTGACGACTCCAACTCTTCCGATCATGATCAATGCTTCTCTTCTTTTTAGTTAATTGCAATAATATTCCTATGTTATTGGTATTATTCTTAGCTTATTCTATCATGTCTATAATCATATTATATAGTATCATATTATACAATAATATGATGCCAAATATTTAGTAGTACGTACGTATTATTTGTAAAGAAAAAGTAGAGAGCATGCATATGTATAAGATATATAGTATTTGATTTTGTTTAGTCTTTAGGTGTGTAGTACAATTTTGATAACATATAGTATAATGGTGATATTGAGGTATCAATATAGTATGTATACATGTGGTTATTGTTTGTCCATTTATTTTCTCTCTAAACAATTTTTTAATATCGACACTAAATTGATTACTAATTTTTGTTCGTTGAGATTTGCAACAAATTTACTACAGAGTACATTGAAATGAAGTTATCTTGGACTATTGAAACTTGCTGTAATAGACCACCTATTGCAACAAGACTATTTTAGCATTTCAGTAAGGAGGCTATCGTAACGCATACTTGATATCAGGCTCAGGGGCATAATCGTAATTACAAGGATTTTAGTAGGTATGTAGGGTATCGTGTGTTGCGCCTAAAATTAAAAGATAAAAAAAGACGCCATACAGAGAAAGGTACTATTTATTCATTTAATTGCGTCTAATATGTGTATCTTCGGAGACATCGATATATATATAATACGTACGTAGTATAATAGAAAGTTTATACTATTTACAAAAATTGTCATCGCGGTATTTGTTTCTTGTACAACAGGACTTTTAGAGTAGTTTTAGTAAGACTTAGCGATTTTTTTTTTTTTTTTTTTTTTTTTTTTTTTTTTGTTGATCACTAGGGGCAAGCCCCAGAAAGAAGTACAAATCTAAAGTTAGAAAAGAAAACCACAAAAAACTTAAACCATCACTAAAGCTAAGAAGAACCCAGGATCATCCTAGTCTCGTAACGCTACCCAAATCCCTTAAAGATACTTTTATTTAACAAATAAATTTCATTTATCTTTTCTTTTTTTTGGAAGATTTCCCTAAAAATTTTTGAATTGTAAATTAATTCCCTATTTGCGTTGGTTTAAAAACTTATTCCCACAATATTATCCACCTAGGTTTGGTAGGTTTTTTTTTTTTTTTTTTTTTTTTTTTGCAAAGAATCGTTAACGGTGATAGCAGTTTTATACTTATAAAACCGCTAATGTCGTTAGCGGTTCTTGTATTAGGTTGTTGTATAAGAAAACTTCACAAGTTAAAACTTAATATAAGAACCGCTAATGACGTTAGCGGTTTTATAACAAGTATAGAACCGCTATCACCGTTAGCGGTTCTTTGTAAAAAAAAAATTTAAAAAAAAAAAAAAAACACCAAATCTTTTTCCAATCCTACGTGGACAATATTATGAGAATAAGTTTTTAAACCGACGCAAATAGGGAATTAATTTACAATTCAACAATTTTTATGGAAATCGTTTTTTTTTTTTTTTTAACAATCAAGAAAAAAAAAATTCATTTACCATGTACGGAATATTGGAGTTTGTACTTTTTTGACAACGGATTAGTATACAAATTTATTCAATTTTTTTTTTTTTAAAAGAAGAATTTCACTTGACGTGGGTTTTTGGTCAGTTGAAGAACTCCCCGCATGCGTTGATAGTGGGCCGGCTTATATGCGACGGAGTACTTCTTGATATGATAAATTGAAGCTTATATTAATTAGAGCTGCCCAATTCTATATTAATTAAGATTTGTTCATTTTTTTTTTTTAATTTTTTAAAACAATTAAGATTCGTTCATGAAACTTTCAAATTTATAGATCATATAAATATCTAGCAACGTAACTTAATTCAAATTACAATCAATTTTTGAATAGAAAAATTAATTTATTCATTTCCCATTATTTGATTCATTTTTTAGTGTTAGCTTCATGTTTTTGTTGAGAAACTAATCTTCACAGCATTGATTCAGGTATTATATTGCTATTTTTTTTCTTTTTATACATACTCCGTAATTTAATTTGGTTTAGAAAAAAGAAATACTAGACTGTAAACTAATGCAAGTGTTAAATGCACCATTTTATTGCATTTATCACTTATTATAAAGTTTTTTCGGTTACATTTTTTTTTAATCTCTACTCTTGTTATATAGAGAAGAACTGATCAAATAATCGTACATTTATTCAATGTTTGAAAAATAAAGGAACCATAACATGTATATTCAATATGAAATAAATTGGTCCAAGCCATGGATTGGGCTCGAACATGTAAATAAGATTTTAAAAAGTGGTTCCATTTATCTATATACAATTTTTAGAACGTCTAATAATGAAGAAATTGCTAAAACATTGTTCGTTTGGCAGATTTTCGTCGAAAAATCTTGTAGAAGGAGAGATTTTGGAGGGGTTAAATATGGCTTCCAAGTTAGAGGAAACTCGTGAAGCTGCAGAAGATGTTGATTTGGTAATTAATTAATTAGTTGTAGTCTATATTTAACTAAAAATTTCAAATTTTCATATGATTTTTGAAATGTTAATTAATCTTTCTTTAATTTGTATGTGTTATGTGTGTGTAGGAAAATGTACCAATTGAAGAAGTGTTTGAGAGTCTACAATGTACCAGAAATGGGTTGAGCTCTGATGAAGTTGAGCAAAGAATTGCAAAATACGGATACAACAAACTTGAGGAGAAAAAGGTAAGTGGTAAATTTTTAATTTATTTTTGGTTTAGTATATTTGTTAAGAGTAGGTCACGCTTCTATCTTATGTTGTCCCAATATAATAAACATTGTTTCAAATGTAGCGGGTAAAATTACAAACTTCTCCTTTTTTACCTTTTATGTATCCACTAAGGTATGGTAGTGATGACATTGTAATTCCAGCCTACTCGTATAATCTAACACGAGTTGTTATAGATGAATCACAAATAAAATGTGTCTTATTATTTTGAAATAGAGGGAGTAATTAACATTAATCAATTTGCGTGGTATGTAACTTTTGTTGGTTGACAGGAGAGCAAGATACTGAAATTCTTGGGATTTATGTGGAATCCTCTATCATGGGTCATGGAAATTGCTGCTATCATGGCTATTGCTCTTGCTCATGGAGGGGTAATTACTACCTTCACTCTCTCCCTCTTCTCATGCTCACGACGATAATTTTATGTCAGACGTACCTAATTTAACCATAAGTTTAAGTTGATTTAAGGTTTCATGTTAAAAAAGTTCAAAGCCTTGTTTAACACTAGACTTCTTTTTCATGTATGATTTATATTACAAGTACTTCATACTCCATATGTTATAAAATTCGTTAAATTAATTTAACTTTGGTCAAAATTGAAATTAGAGCTATAATCTAACTTATTATCTTCTTACTTCCAACAAATGTCATAAAAAATTAAATTAGAAAATGATTGCTCCTCTGTTTTCCTCTGCTTTCCTTTTTTATTTTACTATAATTAGTAATAGTAAAAGTTAATTTTTGTTTATAATCAGTATTAAAATTCAAAAAGAGTAGGACTGTACTAGTGTAACATATACATACGTACAAAACATTAATGTCATAAAACTGAAGGAAATTAATGGGTGTTTTTTATTTATTTAAATTTTTTTTTAAAAACAGGGGAAAGGACCAGATTATCCAGATTTTATAGGAATAGTAGTGTTGCTGCTGGTAAACTCAACAATCAGTTACATAGAAGAAAACAATGCCGGTAATGCAGCGGCTGCTCTTATGGCTCGTCTAGCACCAAAAGCTAAGGTACATCGGTATTACACTTCTTTAGTTTCATAAATATTGCAACATGTTAAGTTTTACGTGTTTAAGAAAGTAACAAAATTGTCAATACTGTGTCATATTGTTATTGTTACGTCGTATTATTAATAAATATATTCAAGTAGGTCCTGAGAAATGGGGAGTGGAATGAAGATGATGCAATAAGATTGGTACCAGGGGATATTATTAGCATCAAACTTGGAGATATTGTACCAGCTGATGCACGTCTTCTTAATGGTGACCCTCTCAAAATTGACCAGGTTAATTATCTTCTTAATTATATAATTATTACATTATAAATTTGCCAATCTGTATTTTATTTGGTTAATTTTATTCTTTTTTTAATTTATTTTTGGTCAGTCACTCAGCCGGCTAAAGTGCTATACATGTAGTTAAGCATTGATTATAATGTATATTGTATTTCATTTTTGCAACTGTCTTAATTATGAAATGATCAATATAATAGTGTTTCAAATCTTTTCAATATTGTTGAAAATGAAAGACTGTGACAAAATAAAGAAAATTCCTTCTCATGATTAGTACGGATTATTTGTTGTTTTGATGTCGACTAAACTCTATGAATAGTCGAATTAAATATTTACCAAGACAATATTTACCATAATCAAGACAATTGTTCTTTGTAATAGTAAATTTTCGTAAGCTAATACAAAGTTTTGTTGGCTAGATGAATATGTTGTGACTCAATTATCATACAAGACGATCATTAATTACTAGCTACCTTTGCACCATTAGGCTATATACATATATATTCACATAGGCGGGGCTACAAATGCTAACACTAGAAATGACCCGGTGCAATTTTGTTAAATTGAGCCTAAAACCTTTTTTTTTTTTGACGAAAAATATTTTGTGAAATAACAAATTTTGTGATGAAATTGAAGAATAGATTATTGATTAACAAATTTCAAAACAAGAGTCCTTTTATAGTAGTTACACTTAGAGGCCCTGTGTGATCGACCACCCTACACATGCTTAAATCCACTACCCTGTATATGGTTAATATTTTTGCTTAATCAACAAAAATTTATGTACACCAAGACAAATATCTTATCAAAATCTGCCTTATGGTAGCAGAATTCTTAGCAAGTATAAGAAATTTTGTTACCGTCTTTTTTTTTTTTTTTTCTTGACATTGGCCTCCCTGAAAATGTAACAGTCAGCACTTACAGGAGAGTCACTTCCAGTGACTAAACATCCAGGAAACCAAGTTTACTCAGGCTCAACATGTAAGCAAGGTGAGATTGAGGCCGTTGTTATCGCAACCGGCATCAACACTTTCTTTGGCAAGGCTGCTCATCTTGTAGAAAACACTAACCATGTTGGCCACTTCCAAAAGGTTAGTGTTATTTTCTTTTAATTCTAATGCTGCATTGTTTAATTTTTATGTGATCATTGGTAATCTTATAATGTGCAATTTTCGGTTTTTGGACTGCAGGTTTTAACATCAATTGGGAACTTCTGTATATGCTCAATCGCGGTTGGAATGCTGATAGAAATCATAGTAATATATGCATTGCACCAAAGGCCATACCGCGTTGGCATAGACAATCTCCTCGTCTTGCTTATTGGTGGGATCCCTATAGCCATGCCTACTGTTCTCTCTGTTACTATGGCCATTGGCTCACATCGCTTGGCACAACAGGTTTATACTTTTAGTTTATAAATTATAAATTAATAGTCACGTGTACTGTCATAAGTCCTCGGACCATGGCTTAAAAAATGTGAGCTTGATAATAAAGATGGTCTTAATTTGCAGGGTGCAATAACAAAGAGAATGACAGCAATCGAGGAAATGGCTGGCATGGATGTGCTTTGTAGTGACAAAACTGGCACATTGACACTTAACAAGCTAACTGTTGATAAAAATTTGATCGAGGTTTTGCACACTTTCATTAATTAATGTCACAAATTAAGTACTACTCGTATACAAAATAGTGACATTATTAGCTTAATGCAGGTATTTGCCAAAGGTGTGGATAAGGACATGGTAGTGTTATTGGCTGCTAGAGCGTCGAGAACAGAAAATCAAGATGCTATTGATGGTGCTATTGTATCAATGTTGCCTGACCCTAAGCAGGTACATCTTTATATACGTGTAGGCTAGCTACTAGGTGGTTGTTTGGTTGACATATAAATACACGTGAAGTTACAAGTAGTCTTATATGAAATATGAGTTTTGATCTAAGTTGTTTTATTTTTTTGAGAGAAGGCAAGGGAAGGGATCAAAGAGGTTCATTTCTTACCATTTAATCCAACTGATAAAAGAACCGCGCTGACTTACATTGATGAAGCTGGTAAAATGCACAGGGTTAGCAAAGGTGCACCAGAACAGGTATAAACATTGTCAGAAAATCAGGGGGAAAAAAAAATAAAAAAATTGTACTTACATTGCTTCACCACCTTACTAATATGTCTACCTTAACAGATTCTAGAGTTGGCTCATAACCAATCAGCAATTGAACGTAAAGTTCATACAGTAATCGACAATTTTGCTAATCGTGGACTTCGTTCTCTTGGTGTTGCTCGCCAGGTAACCACTGCATGATCTTGTTCCATCAATAATGTGTTTCATTAGTAGAATTAATCATCTTAAAAAAGAGGTATAATATAATGTTATTTTTCATAAAGTGCATAACTATTTTAAGGCATCATTGTTAGTACTACTTAACATGCCATTATATTTTCTTGTAATTTTGTGTAGGAAGTGCCTGAAGGAACCCAAGAAAGCCCAGGTGGTCCATGGGAATTTGTCGCGCTTCTTCCACTTTTTGACCCTCCTCGTCATGATAGTGCTGAGACCATCAGAAAGGCTCTAGACCTCGGTGTCAGTGTTAAGATGATTACAGGTTGCTACTTATATTGATCAACATTTGCATAAAAACATTTTAACTCAAAAGCAGAGAAATGAACATAATTTTCGCTTTTTATTACTTTTTTGTTATATAAATCAGGGGACCAGCTTGCAATTGGGAAAGAAACAGGAAGAAGGCTAGGAATGGGCACAAACATGTACCCTTCTTCAACTATTTTAGGTGACAACAAAGACAGAAGTCCTGATATGCCACCAATCGAGGAACTAATCGAAAATGCTGATGGTTTTGCTGGTGTTTTTCCTGGTAACTGTCCTGCTTTTTTCAGCACAAAACCCGGTTTTTCAACATATTATGTCAATATTGTTTAATTAAGATGTTTATTTCAATTGCAGAACACAAGTACAATATTGTAAAGATACTGCAAGAGCGAAAACACATAGTTGGGATGACAGGTGATGGAGTAAACGATGCCCCTGCATTAAAGAGAGCTGACATTGGTATCGCGGTTGATGATTCTACTGATGCTGCTAGAAGTGCTTCTGATATTGTTTTAACTGAACCCGGACTTAGTGTTATCATTAGTGCTGTTCTTACAAGCCGTTCCATCTTCCAAAGAATGAAAAACTACACGGTACTACTCGAGTAGTCATACACGAAAAATTATTATTCAACATCATATACAATAACATTCTAGTCATAGTATGAATTCTGATACTGTATTTTCATTTTTCTCCTGCAGATATATGCAGTATCCATTACAATTCGTATCGTGGTAAGAAGTAATTTCTAGTCATTATTTCTTATAACCTAAACATAAGTCAATATTACTTCTTCCGTTTCTTTAATATTGCAACAGTTTGATATGACGCGTTAAATTATGTCATGGTAAAAGTGTGTTCTTAATGTTAATGTTGTTATGTGGCAGTTGGGATTCATGATGCTATGTGTAATTTGGAAATTTGATTTCCCACCTACCATGATTCTAGTGATTGCAATCCTTAATGACGGTATTTTGATGAACTTTTGCTACAATTATAGTATATGGTTTTCAATATTCATGAATTGTGATTAATAGATTTAATGAGTGATTTTTATGTAATGTAGGTACCATAATGACCATATCCAAAGACAGAGTGAAGCCGTCGCCGACACCAGATCGATGGAACCTCAAGGAAATTTTTACCACTGGAATTGTCCTTGGTAGCTACCTTGCTACCATGACTATTGTGTTTTACTGGGCAGCTTACGACACCAGCTTCTTCGCGGTACCTAAAACCTACTAAATTATGCCATTCATGTTATAACTTGATTGAAATAGGAGGCTAGAGTAGTTGGCTAGTTCTCTGACTTTCAGGCATGAGGTCAGAGCGTGAAAGTCAGAGGTCGAATCTCACCAAGTACACTCTAGGAGGGATTTTCCTTACATCCCTCCCTTCTAGAATGGGCTTTCTTCTTACAAGGGCAGGGGTGAGAATCGATTCTAGATCTCCTGAAATCGGAATCTAACAAGTAATAAGATCGCAAATTATATTATTCCTTATATGGAGTAATATTTATTTAACACTTTATTTGTTCAGCGTTACTTAATTTTTATTCTATTTATGTAAGTAATGTAATTTGTTTAAATTTATTTATTTGAGCAGGAAAAATTTGGAGTAAGAGATTTAAATCAATACAAACACAACTTATCAGCACCCGGAGTTGAAAAAGATCTAAAGGAAAGAATGGCATCAGCTATCTATCTTCAAGTTAGCATTATAAGTCAGGCACTTATCTTTGTCACACGAGCCAGGGGTTGGTCTTTCACCGAAAGACCCGGCTTTCTCCTCGTTGTCGCCTTCCTCATCGCCCAATTGGTACGTAATATAATATAGTTGTCACATTATTAGCTCACATAAAATACACTATCAACGTGACTATTAAATCTGCACAGACAGGCAAACTATGGTACTACAAAATATGTGTACGTGTTCTTTTCGGCTTAACTCGAAATCGTGTAATGAAATGCAGATTGCTAGCATAATTTCAGCAGAAGCAAACTGGGATTTGGGCGGAATAAGAAAAATTGGATGGGGTTGGACAGGGGTAATATGGTTGTACAACATTGTGACTTACATGCTTCTAGATCCTTTAAAATTCGCGGTTCGATATGCAATTAGTGGAAAAGCATGGCATCAAATGTTCAATAATAAGGTACTATACTATACTAACTTTTACATTATTTTATTAATTACGAGTATTAAATTTTAAATTTATTTTTTCTGAACTTATTTTAAAAATGAATTTGTATTGGGTGGTGATAGACCGCGTTTACGGATAAAAAGAGCTTTGGAAGGGGTGAAAGGGAAGCGGCGTGGGCAGCGGAAAGGTGGACGGAACGTGGTGGGCGGAGTTCTGAAGACATGAAGGGTTTGTTTAGTGAGAGACACTCTTTCCGGGAACTTCATTCCATGGCTGAAGAAGCTAAGCGTAGGGCCGAAATTGCTAGGTAAATGTCTAATCGTTGTAAATAATGTGAAACGGAGGTTATATTTTGTGCACAAAATCTCGTATAACCCCGATTTTGAATAATGAATCTTATCGTGTTGAATTATGGTTTTTTTTTTCAGGCTTAGAGAACTCCAAGGCAACAACTCAAGTAACTAGAGTGATCTCCGATCCTATTTCACTACTTCAGCACTATCTAACTATTATGTGTAGATGGGATGAATTACTCTTACTAACAAATATATATGTATAATTTGGTTTGTTACTTCGTATAACACTCGAAGTTTTGCTTAATTTTTTAATTTTTTTTAATTATACGTTCATTTTCTGATATTTACCAAGTTAATGGAGATCAACTTTCAATTCATATAAATGATCGGACATGGCTGAATGAATTTCGTTTTCGTCGTCAAACTAGTGTCGTAGTGTGTCATGTGAGTATGTGACACACGGACTAACTAACGCACATGTTACATGTATGTTAATCAACATTTTCTTCACGTGTATCCATCACAACAAACATGTTTAAAATTCAAGGAGATAACAAATAGCAATAATGTAGTAGTATTAATGGTATGGCGTATTACTTTCATAAACTACTAATAATTTGCAACTTAATATTTGAAACATTTCTGCTCTTTTGATCTCTCACGTAAAGTTACCAGTCATATTAGCGACCACCACAACCATTCAGGATATCATCGATCTTAACCTTAAGCGTGTACAACCATAACTACTCGTATATGTGATACCACCGAACCCATCCGAGCTTAATAATATAATAAGAAAGGGGTGATGAAACGAGGGGTAGCCAAACACACAGAATTGTACACCCTTTGTTAACGTTACCGTTTATCACCCAACAAATAAAATGATGGAACTATGGACCCTTTTTCCTGCACTACTCTGCACCCTTTAATTAAAAGTTCAAATTAAAACAATAAAATATTGAAACAAATATTATCCATAAAAAAAAAATAAAAAATGGAGAGATATTGATGAAAGATTGATAGTCATACAAAACAAAACTCTATAACTATACTTGAGAACCTCAACAATATAGATCGATCAACACCAACATTCTGCTGCCTAGGGTTTGTACTTTTCTTCCCTTTAATTTATTTTACATGTGATTTTAATTAATTTTTTCATAAGTTTTTAATTTTTCCTTCTTGTTATATTTTAATCACAATTAGAATTTACAATTTTATAAATATATCATAGTCCATTTTTTTTCTTGTTTGATTATGTTTTTTTTTTATCGTTGCAAACTTGATTTACTAATTATTTTGATATTCATATTTTTGAAGTTTATTAATAATTTATTTGTTTTACATATATGATGATTTTTTTAGGTAGGGAGACTAGATCTATAGAAATTATATACACATTAAAATTTTGTATGTATTTTTAGTGATAAACATAGGAGATATAATTTATTTTTATATGCTTTTAATTTTTTAGGTTAAATTACGATGCAAAACCTTATGAAATTTGGACAACAGAAATCTCCTGCCTTCTGGACCTCTAATGTGTTACCTACGTTCATCAATTTTTGTTAGTTCTTTCCCTTCTATATATTTTTTTTTTACTTTTTTATTGCATATTATTATTTTATTAAGGTATTATCAAATTTACATGTATTACTATGAACTATGTTGATTGATTTGTTTATTTTTCATCCTTTTTTTTGGATTAGTAAATAGAGTTTTTTTTTGGTGCGTGTCAAGTGGGATCATGGGAAAAGAATAGAAAATGAGTTATTTATTTATTTTTAATTTAGAGGTGTGTCTCTTTAACTATGAAGGTTTGGCGTCTTATTATTTGTATTGATTATTGATGTGATCGAATATACAATTTGAATAATTGATTGTAGCCCGAATTTGACTTAATTGAGATGGATTTAATGTAGGATTGATCTAAAGAACTATACATACCAAACCTAATTTTATAAGTATTCATTTATTCGCCACTTTTTGTACCTGTGTATGTTTATTTAGTAGGATAACAAGCTTAGAATTGAGGATGTTTTACTTATGAAGAGAATATAGATGTGTTTAGTGGTTTATTACTTGATGATATCATCATCTAGATCAATTGTTTTCTTGTCTATAGTTTAGTGGATTACTTGTGTAATTATTTGTTTGGTGAGTGAATTTGGAAGAAAGCTAGAGGAGTGAGGGAAGAAACAAGAGATTTGAAAATTTTAGCTTAACAAAGGCTAGTATATACATGATGAACTATAATTTAATTTAAAAATAGTATTGACACACTATTTAACATATGCTTTACTCACTTAATTTTTACATATTATAACTTATCTAAAGTTACGTGAACTTATTTAAATTTAACATAGGTAGCCTTATTGATTTTATCAAAATTTATTGTACTTATATTTCATAAACTTATTTTACCTTATCTTATTTAACTTTATACACTTATATGAACTATTTTCTAAAATAAGTAAAAATGAGGTAAAAATTAAATGTTTTTTTAAAGCTTTTAAAATGAAAATACTTTTTTGAAGCATTATCCTTCTTTCATTGAAATTAATCTCCCTTTTTTCCTCTCTTCCCATATCCTCTTCTCCACAATCAAATAAATACGAAGTATTATCAAATCACATTTGGTTTAAATCATTTGTCTTTTATAACTCCCTCGTCTGCATATAATATATAATATGACAAAGAAAAAGCGGGCTTTGAAGAAAAGGATATGTATGCAAAATTGGATTAGTACAAAAACAGTCAGAAATAAGATGATAAGCTAATTGTATTATATTCATGCGTTCAGTTATCAGCCTTTTGGATAGATTAACTTTGGGTCCTCCTAGTACAATTACTAAATGTAGTCTAGTACCATACATTTCATAATATGTACACGGTTGCCAATGAAGTCAGGTTTCTATTTCTATAGTTTTTTCATGAATTCCCCTTTTTTCTTTTCTCTTTTTTGAGAGACAAAGGATTTTTTTTTTTTCTTTTTTTTTTTTTAAGAGGGACTCAGATATTTTGTTTGAATGATAAGAATTGGAATGGTGGATAACTTTACCCTAATACTTTTGGATATTATTGTCCTTCAACCATGTTACACTTGGAAACATGCAAGTTTATAAACCAATAGATATTGAGCTGAACAACTACATTGGAAAACAAGGTGAAGGTGTGGTTACAAGCATGTGAAGGGTGGCCGATCGTACAGGGTTCCTAAGTGAAACTACTATAAAAGGGCTTTGATTTGTGTATTTAGTAACATATTTCTCCGAAAAAATGATTTTAGGGTCTAATTTAACAAAATTGCACCGGACCACTTTTAGTATTAGCATTTGTAACCCCGCCTCTAACAAGGTATGACTTATTTATTTATTAGTAATTTTTTTTCCTAATGTAAAAAGTTAATGAGAGTCTCTATAATGAGTTCCGTGAAATTTAAAACCTAAACCACAAGGTGATATAAGGAGCTATATCACTACTTCATCCCAACAACCCAGCCTAATAAAGTGTCTTTTGTGTAATTTATACTGAGATAGGAAACCACCCCAATTATATTGTATTGATTTTGGTTGATATTATAACGAATGGTGAGTTATACTTATTAGTTTGTTTGTTTTTTTTTTTTTTTTTGAACTAGATCACTCATGGTTGCTGCAACATAGTATGCCGCATAAGTGTTATATACATGATGACATTCACACAACATCCTCAAATATACTTGTACTAATTAACTTATTTCAACAATATTAATCCTCCTTCATTGAGATCTTGCGTATAATTTTAAAATGTTTTGAAACTAGAGGAGTTAGCTTGATAAACAAATAGTTAGAAGTTAATAGTCAAAGTTATAGTTGAAGCTCTAATCAAATAGACTAAAATTAACAAACGAGTATGAACACGTTATCATTTCTGCTAACCTAGTCTGTGTGGTGCAATACTCACCCTCCTACTACAATAGACAGAATAGGCGTCATTATCTAACTTGCCATTAAAAATTCTGCACTACTATTTGCTTTTTCAAAGGGTTATGGACTTCTGGTATATGGTATATGTGACGACTGTCTATATCCTGTTGTTTTTGTTCTTCTTATTTGGAATCTTTTTAACTTTGTATTTTCACCTTTGACTCTATACTATAAAAATATCAATATAATCATAACCGTAATTTAATAGCAAGATCAGTATTTGAAATTAAATGTGGATGTAGCTTAACTCAATATCAGCATGTTAATCAGTTAAAAACTTAAGTTAATAGTTGAAGTCTAAAATTGATTTTTATGCTCCATTACATGTGTTATGTGTATGATCGAGACACGCAACGCAGGGTTATGCAACGCGGGGTTATATGTACGATTAATTTCCTTACCTTTAATTCTAAAGAAGGGGAAAAAAAGAGATTAAATACAAGATTTGCGGCCGTTGGTGGAGGTTGAAATTGATAGCAACATTTCAGTTAAGTTTTGTCCAAAATTGAGGCAAATCTGCACTTTTGGTGGTAACCAATTTCAAGTGATGTCATTTCTAATACATTATTAATTTTAATTTTAATTTGCGGATTTTGCACGTATAAACATATCTGTAGCCGATTTTGATTGCATGTGTTTTATGGAACAAGTCAATTGAGTCATGGCCTAATTTTCTTGTTAATGATATAATTTTAGTCTTGACCTTTTACCAATTCTTCAGTGCTTCCTTTCAGGAGTTATTGTCAAGGTACGCATAATTGTGCTCTAGCTACATTTGTTGGTGAGGTGGTGACAACCCCAAATTTCGCTTCCTCGGGTATGGCAATATCAACTTAAATGGTTAGATTCTGTTTTCACCAATAGATAATTCGAGCAAAGTTATTGTATTGATAGTTAAAATTTTATTTCATTTAAATAAAATAGGAAGGCGTCGGACTCAAGTCACCTAAGTGCTTAATTATAAACTTGAAATACTATGAGTAGTTAAACCTAACCACCTATTAAAAACTTTGAAACATGACACACAAAACAGTTTAGATTTAATGGCTTGAGTAATAAGTCAATATTTGAATATATACTACATTTAATCTACAATTAAACACTAAATATATTTATTAATCCTTACATACCAATCAGTAATGAACACAGGGTGAGCACTCACACCATGATTATTGAATATGAATTTTATCAAACTATATGCACCAAAATTCATCATGTGCCTTTTCATTCCTATACAAGAACACATGCAAGAAAATCTAAGAAAAAAGCATCATTATTTAAATAACACAAACCATAATAATTTACACCAAGGCATTAGTAAGTAGTAAGACGCTCCCTATATCAATTGTTGAGTTAAAAGTTTTATCCGTCCTCTATTTCATAATTACTACACCACGTAGAGAATTACACTTGACAATACACAACATTTATTGAGTATTGACATTTACTGTGTAATTCTTAGTAGGTAAAAATTCGACAAATTTTATTTATTGAAAAAAGTATCAATCACTGCAAGTCCAATGACATTACAAATCGTTAACTTCTGTTTATATAAAAATTACCATGGGTGTTCAAAACGATCTAAGCGTATGAATGTGAATAGCATAGAATGATAGAAGTCAATTAAAATATAGCAATAATACTTATAAAATGGAAAAGGTACAAACTTTAAAGTATTCTTATCCATTATCCTTTTTCAAACTTTAACTAACCTACAAATTGAATTGCATTGCATCTTTTGTATGTCTTGAAAGCTCCCTGTACCCAAATATGGAGTTGCAAAAGTATGATCGTTGAAACTCAATATATATAGTTAACAGCTTCAAATTGAAAGGGTTTAATTAGCTAAAGCTCACCGTTTTGTAACTAAAAGATCATTAAGCTTAAAAGCAAAGGCCTCAATTAAAGCTATGAAGTGGTATTAAAGTGGGAGATCAGATGAACAAGACAATTGGTGGCATAAGCAGAAAACACCTAAAAAGCTAAGCATCAATCATCACAAATTATTTTCACTTCCTCAATAATTTTTTATTTAAAATAAAATAAAATAAAAACCCTCCCCATGCCTAAAAAGTATTCTATTCACTTATAATTAAAACCAATATTATAGTCACATTTTTTTTTATGTAAGATGCCTGAAAAGATTGTCACATGTCCTAAAATACAAATGGTTCGTGCTATTGGTTGTCCTATCATTATATTTTTACTTAGATTGAAACAATGAAGCATTGTGGCCTAATTTTTGAATTGGTGATTATTATTGAAGCCTAAAAAGTATTCCACCCACTTATAATTAAAGATAATATATATAATAGTCACGTTTTCTGTTTAATAAAGATGCATGAAAAGATTGTCACATGTCCTAAAATATAAATGGTTCACGTTATTGTTTGTCCTATCATCATTATACTTTTACTTAGATTGAACAATGAAGCATTGTGGTCCTAATTGTTATGAATTGGGGAGTATTATTAAATGGAACCAGATTTTATTTTGTTACAAGCCATAGAAACCCTATCTCAAAAACATTGGAGGTTTGCCTTTAATTTGCTTGATAAGACCCCAAAACACAAATTTAAAAGCAATGCACCCTGGATCAAAATACACTTTTCTATTATTTCATTGGTGAAGGTACTCCATAATGGTCTATGAAAAAACATTTGTATCCATTTTTTCACATGGCAATAAAATTTTTATTACATATGTAGCTATGATCTAGAATAAATAATAAAATCATGTCCAAATAACTGAAATTGAAATACAAGCATAATGTATAAAAAAGAACCTAGGGTTAATTATTATGCACTTACAAAAAATAAAGGACCATTAATTCAAAATTAATAAACTTAGAACTTACCTTAATTTTAAAAATAAAATCACTTTTCTTTCAAAACTATTATAGTGTACTATTTCACTTAAAAGTTATTAAATCGGTTTATACAAGACTTATTATTTTTCAGTTTTTGTATATATTCCGTCCTAACTAGGTAGTGGCCGAAGTGCCAAACCCTATCAATAATAAAAAGCCATTAGCTGGTGAAAAGCAAACAAGTGAAGAAAACAATTTCAATAAAAGCGTAGTTGTTTTTTATTTTCTTAAGGTTCTTTAACACTCAAGCTTTTTAGCTTATAAAAAACACTCCCTTCCAATTGGTCTAGTCAAGTTTTCAATGGAATTTATACATTGTTTATTTTGTATGTTTTTCTTTTTTTCGACTCTTATTGTCAATACTCCCTTCTTTTTCTTTTAATATATAACTTGGTCGGAGAAGAACAAAACAAAACTAATGAAAAATATATTATGCCGTACAATAGTTTATAGTTGGCATAGGATTTTGGTCAAACCTTGTAATCATTCATCTTCAATGTATGGATATATTAAAAAGGAAAAATTATGTTCTTAGCATGACGTTAGTTATAGTTAGTGCACTATTTAACTTTTTTTTTTTTTTTTTTTAGTTTTTTTTTTTTTTTTTTCTCTCCTTTATTTTTGGAGTACACTCCTTTTATATTGGGCCTATAAGAATAATTTTGACCCCAACTTTTGCCACGTATGTCATATATATTATATTTGGTGTATAGATCCTAGAAATAGTATGATAAATGTGCAAAATAGCTAAAGTTAGAATGATTGAGACTTTTGCTCTTTTACTAGTAGATAAGTTGCATTTTGGCTGGCCATAAGGGGGGGCTACTTGATTGCAACTTATCCAAATGTAGCCATGGAAATTTGGTCATTATAGTTGTGTGCACTCTTTCTATCAATATAGCTAAGGTTTACCACATATATTCTTAGTGTTTACTTATAGCCTTTGAGTCTCATAGTCGATCCGTGTGTATTAAATTGCCACTTCTTTAGTGTATTAACTCACAAGTAATGGTAGGTCATACATTGTACAGGGAATTTATGATAATTGAAAAGGGGTGATTTTTTTTTGAAGTTTTCAGTATTTATATAAAGAATATAGTTGTTTTCTTTATCATCAGATAAAGATATTTTAATAAGAATATTAGATGTTTATGAAACATATACTGATCTTCTTTCGAGAGTATGATTTGATGCAATTTTTAGATTTTTGAATTTTTGGAATGAGGTACTTCTCAACTTGCTTTTGCTAAATTTAACTTTGCTTTGCTGATTATTTATAAGTTTGAAAGAACTTTGCATGTGTTGTCTTATGGATAGTGCGTTTCAAAACGTGTTGTTAACTTTGTTGCTAAAGCAATAATGCCTCTCGTTGAAAATGATGCAAACATAATTTGAAATTGACGTTTTGTCCTTGTTAGAGTGGTGGTATAGAATTTCTTAATGTTATTAAGGAAGTAGGTTAAAAAGTGTACGGAAAATTATACACATAGATCTATTTTTATGTGTGGCTTTATTAGTGGGAAAATGATGGTTTAAAACTAGCAAAATAATGGTTATTGGTTATTAAAAAATTTCTAATTGTCATAGTGATTTGATTTTTTAAATATCCTTTATTAATGCAAAGTAAATAACTGTTGTTTTTCAAAGAATCCCTTATTCTTTAGGAACTTGTAGGATTTAATCTTCAAGAGCTTCAATTCAAGAACTTGAATTCAAAATAATCATCTTTAAATGGCCATTAAGTTTACTTTGCAAATTGTTCAATTGTCAAAATACCCTTAATTGCTATCTATCTTCTAAAAACTTAAATAAAAAATAATTTCTTTTGTATACATCATCTATATTCTATAGCAATTCATTGTTAACAAATAGAAAAATGAGTTATTGGTTCTTAGCAAATGAAGTCGAATTATTATTGTATAAGTCTTTATTTTTATTCAAGTTTTTAATCATTGTGAAAATAATATTGGTATAGTAGTTACTTAAATGTTTAAGATTTATACCTTGATATTTTTAGTAATAAAAAGTAGCCACATTGAATGATTATGATTTGTCAAATTCAATTGTCCTATTTTGCAACATCTTATCTCAATTTGAAGTGGGTTTTAAGCATGTTTGATTCACTACTATTTGGATTTGTGGCTGCTATATTTTATCATGTGAAGTTTAATTGAAAAGGGCATACAATGTTTCATGATCGAGAGAACTTGCTTTAAGTTTCAAAACTAACATCATTTGTTTGATATGATTTGCTTATTTGGATTAAATTTTGAGATAAAATACAAAATTATAAAGTTTAGAAATATGAAGTGTACATTTTTTGTTTCTTTATAAATGACTTTTAAAATGAATGTATATACTCCGTGCAACCATATAGCTATCATCTAAAACAACTTAATTATCGAGTATATTATTATATTGCATTATAATTGTTCATAAACGATTTGTAAGAACACGTAATGTATACACTTACACAGATAAGTTATAACTCTTATAAGTACATAACTTGCCATGGGATATACCTTCATAAAACCATAAAATAGTAAAATTGAAGTAAAATTCATACAAAGTAAAGCATATTTGCATGAATGCATGTCAACCATATGGTTGTCTTCAATTAATTTGATAAGTTAGTTTTAAAAATTGGTAATAATAAATAATTATGTTGATGGTTTGCAGCATTTGCATGCTAGTTATATGGTTGATTCCAGTGGACTATATATGACATTTCGAATTTCGTGGTACTGTTACGCTAATAGTGCCTTTTACCCAACGGGAAGACTATCCAAGTTCCAACATTGCTATTTAACTCAATTAGATTTCATAATTATCTATTGAATGCATTTGCTTTTTTGGTGCAGGTAGTCATGTGCCACAATTATATAGACGGGATTTGATTACATGTTTATGTACTAGCTTCAAAGACTTTAACCAATAAGGTTAGATGACATTTGCTCCATTGAGTACATTTGTAAGTCTTCTATTGTACTATTCTATAAATGAAATTGTAATGCATTTGCCATAATCGAAAAATGTAACTAGAAAGAGAATAAATTATTAACAATGAAAGTACTACGTAATTACGTATATTATTTAATTGATGAAAATTGAATGTTTTGTGATGAATTTTCAAATTTAAGCTTCTTTTTCGTTAGACTTTTAAATTACCTCATACTTTTAAGTTTGAAATATGTACGTAAAACACATATAGGTCTCACGTTATTGTTGTGCAGGTGTTTGTTGGTTGTTTGTTGTTTGTTGGTTCACCTGATATATTTTTGATGTTATAGTCAAGTGGTTAGTTGATATTATTGGCTTAATGTCGCATATAATTCTAAAGATATATAGTAAGTAAATAAACAACTAGATCTAAGGGTTTGTTCTCTTACGTAGAAATTCAGTTCAGTTCAGTTCGATCAGCTCAGTTCAGTTCAGCTCAGCTTCTAATTTCCTTCTCTTATAAAATATTCATTTTAGTTCAGCTCAGCTCAGTTCAGCTCAGCTCAATTCAGTTCAGTTCAGCTGAGTAACTGAGTTCAGTCAATGAGAACAAGCCCTAAATTACATAATTGGTATATAAATAGTCGAGAAGTCAATTGATAACCATATAAAAAGCTATTTTAAGTTATACATGTATATAATTTGATGAAAAAATGTCCATTCAAGTCAATTATCTAACAGGTCCGAGTTTCGTGATACTCCATATCTAATTAAATAGGAATTATTTTCTCATTGAGCATGAATCAAATGTGCTTTGGTATCTGTTGCACTACTTCACCATTTGTATCATTTATTTTTCTGTGTCTACATGCATGGTTGCACTGCACCATCTTGTTGCCATTGGTTTGGAATGTTAAGTTTCAAGAGGATTGTTAACTTTCAAAAAAAATTTATAATCTCTAATACGGTCAATCTTTTTTACATGTATTGGACAACAACTTATTT
Organism: Chenopodium album; assembly: GCF_948465745.1. Lineage (NCBI taxonomy): Eukaryota > Viridiplantae > Streptophyta > Magnoliopsida > Caryophyllales > Amaranthaceae > Chenopodium > Chenopodium album. Next base: position 72,226,740 of record NC_137840.1, read on the forward strand.
GGAGTGTTTCACATTTTTATGGCATGTATCTTAATATATATGCATGATTTAATGGTTTGACTACACTTTCGGAGGAATTGGAGCATACTTTGGTGTAAATTTATTACGGAGTATTATTAAAGTGATTATATCTCACTTTATGCGTAACATAAAATTATTAGTCAAAAAGTTTACCATATGTAACTAATTAGCCGCAAAAGAGGACCCCTAATCCAAGATACAATGGATCATGGATGTGTCATTTGTCTGAAAGAAGTTATAACAAAATAATTACAATTAGAATGTTCTATTTACTCATTGTTATTGCATTTATTTTACTCTTGATTCTGTACAAGAATATTTTGAGTTCAAATGTTTTAAAAAATGATGATTTGGTTAGATAATCTTTGATTTAATTTGTCTAAATTAAGTGTTTGTAATCATAAGTTTAACTTCTTTCTTAACAATAATTATGAGAGTTTAACCGTGTGATTTGGGCATGTAGATTTCAACTTTCTATATGTTTACCTTTTAAGTTGTGCAATGAATTATGTGAAGAAATTTAAACTTTATTAAAGTATATAGAGTACTTGCTATTGTCCTGTAGTATAAGGTATTTATGTAGGAAAATGATAATTTTAGCCCTAAAGGGTTTAGATAAAAAGCTAAAAAAGTAAAGATTAAGAAATAAATAAGGGTCTGTTCATATTTACTTAATTTCATGTCAGTTCAATTCAGCTCTAATCAGTTTATTTCAATTTAGTTCAGCTCTTAATTTCTCTCTCTCATAAAATATTCAGTTCAGTAAATGTGAACAAGCCCTAAAATCAATAATTACTCAAATTGATTGACGCGTGTTTTTATCATAAAATTTCAATTTAATTTATACTATTTTATTTAAATGAATTTTATCCTTATGTAGTTCTAAGTGTTACATATATCATTACCTATGTATGTATGAAAACACTAACATGCATTAATAATGTTGCAATTTCGGATACACTTTTGTAAATGAATATTCAAGGTATATTCTCTAACAACATGGAATAAAAAAAATTTGGCTTCTATAATATGGACATATATGATGCTTTTGAATAAAGATGATCTTGTTCACATACTTATCTACTAGATTCACAATTTCAATGATTGTTTGGTCATTTATTTTTACAATTTTTGACTTATTAGATATGACAATCGAGTCATTAAGGTAGATTTTGATTTGGGTCGTGTTATTTTTTTTCTATTGTCAATTAGTTTAATTTAATAAAATAATCATTACTACAAACATTGATTATCGGGTTGAGTGTGGTTATGGTCAGGGAGAAAAAATAACGAAAACCTTTAATTAAGCTATGAAATTTGATCCCTAGAATATATACTTAGATTGAATCCATCCTACATACTCCGTCGTATGTATGTTTAATATGTATGAAATACATATTTATGTGGGGTCAAATGCCTTAATTAAAGTCTAAAGCTTCCTTGTTTTCACAGTTAAAGACAATAATTATAGTTCGTACAAATTTCTTCTGTTTTTCCTTTGATTGTTTGGTCAAGTTGAGACTAAGGAAGGATATATCATAAAGGTCTTCATAGACTTCAAATAGCCTAGTTTTCAATACGTTTGGAAAACATTTAAAACTTGATTGCATGTCTATTATTGTTGAAGAATCGAAATTCCTGATTTGAGACATATTACAGATGATAAAATCAATTTACTCATTTTTTGGCACATTTGACCATGTTCCTACATAGTACATAGCATATACTACTTCCGTTGTTTAATGTAAACGCAACTTGTTGATAGTTAATAGCGGTCTTTAATATTGTATTTTGGTCAATAATATGTTTGATTAAATATTAACAAAAATAAATAAATACAAGCTATTTTAAAACTTACACTTTGTGACAAATTTATCAAACTTTCACATGATTAAACAAAGAAATTTTCATTTTTTGATATGAAGTCATGAAAGTTTATGAAATTTATTGACCATAAACATGGGAGATTAGATGTTGAATTTACTTTTGGAATGGAGAAACCAAGTATGCAACCATTTTGTTAGATTATATATGTATAACTTTCTAGGGTTATTGGGTTAAAATATATATTTTTTTTTTCCGTAGAAAAGCCCAGAGTCATTGGACTAGATGTTGGAATTTATACAACATGAAAACTTCATTTAATCAAGTTAAATCATCGAATTTTTGGAGAATGAATTTTCCTATAAATTCTAGTTCGAAGTAATCCAAAACAAACAATTACTTATAAATTTATTTCTAATATATTTAATTTATATGACAAAAAAGCAAGTTAGAAATTTGTGACAAATTATATTGTGGCAATTTGAATGTGCTTTGGTAAATTGTTTAGCGTTAAAACTATTGGACTTTTTTTTTGAAGACTAAAACTATTGGACTTATGACCTTATTTCCGATCTTTTCAAATTACAATTAAGTTAGTCCAGCGTGTTTCATCACTTATGCTACCTTAAGTGAAGTCTAGTATTTTTCATCAGATCGTAATGATAGCTAGGGAACTTATTCGCTTGGGAAATTTTGTAATTTTTAATAAACACATGCACTATATTAGGGAGCTCTTTCGTCTCTTCCCTTCCATCGAGTCCAAGCATATATATAAAAAGGGTCATATAGCACCAAATTATGTTGCTTCTTTAGGTCATTTCATACAAACACACCTGGATATTGATCCTTTTTTAGATAGTAATATATATATATTATTATTATTATTATTTCATAGTTCAGATAGGTTGAGTCTTGAGAGAAAAATAGTCTAACTTCTTGTATCTTTCATTCTAAAAATAAACTCCCTTCGTCCCCAAAACTTCGACCCTTTTGGGTTGATTTTGCGGTTATATATTAAGAAACCTAAATAAAAAGAAATAAAAACATATTGGAAATATAAATTTACATGGAGTTTGTAAAAGTAGAGAGATAAAATATTAAAAATACATGAGAAATCAAAATTTTATATGGAGAAGCTAATTTTGCACAAATATTGTTGTAAATTGGTGGGTATTTAAATGCAAATATATCGATCATTTTGGGACTAAAATTAAGCTAAAAGGGTCGAAATTTTTAAAACGGAGGGAGTAATGATTACTCAAAAAAAATTAAAAATTATAATATGACAATTAGTGTCTATGTAATTTACGAGTATTAATCTTATAAAATCTCTATGATTTAATAATTAGACTAGGTGATGATCAATGATTCACTTTTTGAGTCAATTATATTTTTGTTGGCCTATAAAAATTGCGGCGGTATAATTGTAATTAATACGAGTACTAAGCAGTTGAACCTTTTTGGTACACGAACTTCGATGCAAGACTTTTTTTTAGTGACTTTTTTTCCTATAAAATAAGTTTGGTGTGTTGCACTTTAAGGAAAAAATAATTAAGAAAGAAAAACTACTCGTATAATTGGCCGGTGGACTGTGATTGGATGTTATATTCGTGTCTCAAATTTTGTACTCGTAACTGTTTCATTTTTCATGGCCGGTGTTATTTCATGCAGTCGTGTAGTTTGTGGTTATTACACGGGTATGTTTATTTGACACTTTGACCATATACTTAAATAAAAATCAAATTATACAAGTATGAATATAATAATGAAAATGAATCATCTAATTATATTACGTAATATATCATATATGAATATAATAAAGGAACTATTAAAAAAAAAAAACGTCAACTTTATTAAATTATCGTTTAGAGGGGTTGGTTTAATATGCATGCACTCACGTACTAATGTACTATATCCTTATGATAAAGGACTCTTTATGGACTTTAATGGTCCAACATCATATTGTTGCTTATTAGGCTCCTGCTTTAATTTTCTATAGCCTTATGACAAAGAAAATACACCCTTTAAATAAATTTGTGTTTGTCTCATTTTTATTATTTTGTATGCTATTTGATATATACTGTACGTAGAATAATATCTGATAGAATTAATTGTCTTTTAATGTGTAGAGCAAGCTAAGGTACGTACCATAATTTTTACATTCAACAAATGATATACTTGATCGAGGTGCAAGAGTATGTAGCTTGAACAATATAACAATAATCATCCCACTCAAGTACTCGACTACTCGAGCAACGAGCATACTTGGGTTGGGTCTGCGTCTCACCAAAGAGAAGGGACATATTATTGTTGGGGGTTCTAATACGCTCACATTTGTATAATTTACCTAAATATTGGTGAGTCAACAAGGTAAATATTAAAATATGTATGTACTCACATATAAAATTGAGAATTATATAAAGAAGTTTAATTTTTTATTCAATTCAAAGCTCAATTACGACATGTTATAAATTTGAGAGGGAGGGTTTTCGCTTGTATATTATGATTAGTACGAAAAAGACTATCCTATTAACATGAGTTTAAATTAAAAGCACATATAAATCGTTCAGTTTTATAGGTCATACTCTTAAGAGCGGAGATAAATCAAAGAGTAAGATATAGTCTCACCCTCAAAAACTAAAATTGGTAGAGATCGATCATTTGACCAAAAGATCACATACACGGTGAAATCTATAACACACTACTTAATGCAAAAACTTTCAACTTTGACAATGTGACATCTTCAAGAGCACAAAGAGTGGAAACTTACGTGTCGTCCCTTGTGAATTGGAGTGATAAAATGAATGAAGAAAACCCATTTTCGCCACGTGCTTAAATTAATCACTATATTTTTTGTGCCTTTTTCCTTTTTTCAGAGGTAATGGAAAATGTAAATCAATATGATCAAGAAAGATTTGTTGAAAATGTATGTATTACGTAAATCAAGTAATTAACTGTCTAGGTGCACTAGATTGCTTATTTATTAGCATAGGAAATATGAAAATGAGAACCTGCACTTAACATAAATCTTGCTCGCTGAGCGTCCTTTTTTTTTTTTGAAAAAATTGAGAACCTAGACCTTTAAAACTATTGGAATTGTATCACCAATTGCGTTGTCAATTGACCTTATTTAAATTAAATTTTAATTATGTAGTATAAAATTGAAATTTTTGGAAAACATCCATGTTAAAATTACGACCTGATCGACAAATTAAAATGTAAGTAATTTGTTTATTTTTTTTATCCGTTAATCTAATTTCTAGTAAACATAATAATAGGGGAAAAAAATAATGAAGCCGAGAGTTCAACTTAGAATGAAACAATGTGGAATGCCCAAATCTATACGTAAGATATATGTACAATTATTAACATGTCTCAAAATTGTTTACAAAGCAATGCAAAGATACCACTAGTCTCTTTTTTATGAACACTACAACTCTCAGAGAGTTTGTTCAAGGACCTTCTAACAAGATTTTTGAGTGGACAATCTTCCACTAAGTTAAGGTATGTTTTTAGGTCATGACATTTTGCAACGTCCATGTTTCCCAAGTAGTACGATAGTTGCTCTGATTCGCTGTTGGCTAACCGGAGCTCACGCCCCACCTCGGCGTACACCCACCACTGTGTGTCCTCCACCCGAAATTGTTGGATCCAATTCAAGCATAACTCCGCCAATTGGTTTATTTTTTTGGAACCACTATTGTTACTAGGAATTCTACTTTCAACTTCTCCGAACCCAAAATGGCTACTATCACAACTACTTTTTATTTTACATGCTCGACTAATTATGTTACTTTTAATTTTACCAGGACGGTTACTCCTATGGTTAATTTTATTGTTATTGCGAGGATTTTTACTATTTTTTTCCTCGATTTCTTTAACATGACTAGTACTTTTATTATTTATGTTGACAAACTCTTCATTATTATCAGTAACAAATCCGGGTACTTTAGTGATGAGATCACTTGGATTGACCACCCTTAATATTTTCGTCCCTTGCTTGTCTACAAGGGAACGGAAGCTTTGGTTTCCCACTCGTGGCCCGCCGAAGGATATCACGGTCACGAGTGGGGCCCGCTCGAACGTAGTCTTGATGTCGTAGGCTGCCAACGTAGCGAGGGCAGCCCCGAGGCTGTGGCCGGTGATGGTTATACTAAGAGGCTGCTTGTCTTGGTAGAGCTCAAGGATCCGACTAACCTCCATTCTTATTGAGTCCTGGAGACTGGGCCACATGTCGGTGCCAGAAGTGTATAGGCTCAGAAACCCACTTTCTACCATTGGGGGCCCATCTAAGTCCTGCGGGTCCACATTTTCATTATTTAAAGATGTGGACCCGAGGACTGGGACTGGGGCTAGAGTGGCTCGTACGTTCTCTAGCCACTCTAGACACGTGGCGGTCCCACGTAAGGCGATGACCACCTCCCGGCGCCCCAGGTGGTCAATCATCGCCTTATCATTGCAGACCGCCACGTACCCAATCCAGCTGGTCTTCATCGGAGACCAGCTGGATTGGGCCCATTCGGGTACTTGAATCCCCGAAGTCGCCCGGAGGTGTCGGGTAAGCCGAAACCCGGGTGTTGGCAACCCACAATCTTGAAAAAAAGACTTTTTCTTGTACTTGGATGACCCAAAAGAGGGTGATTCAGGGTCAAAATCGAACCCCCGGTACGTAGCCTCAATAAAGGACCCGTACCGGAGGATCTCATCTCGAAGATTCTCATCAAGTGGATCAAGTAATCCTTCCCAATCCCTCGCCCCCATATACTCCTTCCAACGATCAGCAACACGGGGCGAGCCCATTTGCCTCACTCCACGACCCGACTTACTCGTTGTCGTTGTCGTCGTTGTCGTGGTCGGTTTAATAGAATGATGAAGGAGGGACTGCTGAGACGACTGAAAAGTCATCATAAGTTGTTGAGTTTGTTTAGTGAGATTGCAATGCTGCTGCGTGGGGACATGCGGTGTTATACCGGAAGAAGGGATATCATAAGGCAATACAAATGACTTCATAGACAGCCTCATTATATATAAATATATATATATTTGGGCTGCTATGATATTATTCGTACGAAAAAACTATATATTATACGATTTGATGAGATATGAAATAAAGTTATTATTATTGTTATTGATGAATGATGATATTTTTTTTGAGGGGATTTTTACATATAAGCTAATGTTAAAGAGTAGCTGTAATGTAGCAAAAAATAATGTTTGGGAATGAAGAGTTTAAGCATTGCCAAATTTATAGGAGTGGAGAGGGGTAGAGGAGGAAAAGGCATAAAATGGAACAAGAGTGTGATTGTGACTAGTGTGAGAGTGACACTAAACGAGTAGAATCTCATTGGTTGAATTTTCTTCACTCTTGATTTTTTTTTTAATACTTTATTTTTTGTATTTCTTATTAATTGACATGTTATAACTTGGACGTTATTCATCATATAAGTTGTTTTGACATCTTTTAATGATTTGCACTAAAAATAATAACAATCAATGAATATTATTTTGCAAGTTTCAAATTAATCACAACAGTTTTTGACCTGAATTGTGTGTTTATGCCCAATATAGGTCATTAATATTTGTAATACTCCGTAATACATTACGGGTACTAAAAATTACATGAAGTTGATATAATGAAATTAAACATAAAGACTAAGGGCCTGTTTTCTTCATCTTATTTTCAGTTCAATTCAATTCAGCTCCAATAAGTTCGGTTCAGTTTGTTAGATTAATTTCTTCCTCTCATAAAATATTCAGTTCAGCTCCAATAAGTTCAGCTCCAATAAGTTCAGTTCACTTCACCTCAGTTCAGTAAATTAGAACAGGCCCTAATTCAAAAATATTTAAAATGATATTTGATTACACTATTATTATTACTCCGTATTACATATTGATAAAAATAAACATATAATCAATGCAAAGTAAGTAACGAGCATATTGATGATATTATAAATAAAGTCAAATTGTACGTGTTACGATTAAATAAAGTCAAATTGTTACGATTAATCTAAAACCACAATAGTTTTAGACTTATTAATCTCAATTTTTTTCCATAATTTAACATAGTTATTGATTAATTAACTTCATTACATTCGTGTCAACTACTCTGTAATACAGAGTACGAGTATATATCAAACGGTGGAAGTAGGAATTTATCTAATAATTTAATTATATGTTGCATAATTTTGTCCTTAGTTATAATTTCCTATATATCCTATATTAATGGAAACTCTCAATTAAGGACCGAGTTTCTAAGTCAACTACCAAGTGCTAACCTAAAAAATTTTGACATCTTGAGGACATGCAACATGCATGCGTCCATGCATGTAGGAGAAATTTCCTTTCAATGACAAGTCAGTATTTAAATTTTCGAAATCTTTACTTCGTAAAATGTAATCTACACATGAATCAAAAATATTGTCATACATTCAATAAATTAAAATATTCCGTAAAAGATAAAGATGACTAAAAGATGACTAACGACTTATAACCTAATTGGTCTACTTCGTCTGTTGTATGTGGTCGATCATAGGAGAGTCTCCTCTGTGGTGATGAATTCGGTTTAACCCAATGATCGAAGACATATGATCTCGATGGTTTCACTTTTATCAAGTTTTCTTTCATAAGGGGAGGGAGTCTGTAAAGTAAAATAAATGACTAAATTAAACCAAAAGATTAAACTGATAATTATAACAATTTTATATGTCCTGTAATATAATATAACGCGTCATATAGTTGAAAATGGTAAAAGTTGAGAAAAAAAAGGAGTGAGATGGTAGAAGAGCGAGTGTGCGTAGGGGTGAACGAGGATGGGGAACCCACGCATGCACTGTCCACCACGAAAATGGGAAAGAGAATAAACCGTTGGTGCTTCAATTCTAAACGAACAAACGATATTATTCGGAAATGGTGTCCTATTATGCCAATGTTAGGCTATATATTTGTACACTATATAGTTAACTAGGAATGTCACAATTAAGAGATCCTATTCATATTTTAACGTTTTTCTAGTAGCAAATGTTTTAAACACTGCATTGTCCTTCTCCTTTTCATAATAAAACAAAAGTATCCTTCTATTCTAATAATAATAAAAAAAAATAAAAATAAAAAAACAAAAAAGGAAAAAAATTATATACATCCGAACGTAAGATGCATCAAAGTTATTTTTAACTCATTTGATGATTAATTAAATAAGCAGTAACCATTCTCATTTAATCATCAAAATTAGTTTTAATATGTTTAGATAAGTGAAAATTAGTTGAATTGAACACACCCAAAGAAGTTTAAAAATAAAAAATAAAATAAAATAAAATAAAAAAAAAAACCTTATATTTAGAGTGTAAATTACTACTCGTATAAGACTACGTGATGATTAAATTACTATAGTTTTAAAAAAAAAAAAAAATTGATGTTGTGATTTTAGAAAGTGTATCACATTGTAAATCAAAAAAAGTTTCTTTTTCTTTTTAAAATTAACTTAATGGTAAAGAATGGAATTCAAATAGAATTAGACTCAATTCACTTCACCCTATTTTTGTTGAACTGAAATTATTTTACAAATTCTCTATTACTCTGTATATTTCTTCTTCTAATATACTGATTTTTTATTGAACTGAAATTATTTATCTCGAGCTAAACTTATTTTTTATTATTATTTTTATTTTTTGAAGGGGTTATTTTTAATTAATACAAGAGTATTATTTTGTAAAGTAAAATGAAGAGGGGTTCCCTTCAAAAAAAAATAAAAATATAGAGGGGTTTATATTAAACTATCCTCCTTTCACAATTCAACAGTGAAGTGAGCAATTCGGCTGACTGTACGTTGGAGAATCGTGTGTTTTTTTTTTTTTTTTTTTTTTTTTTTTTTTTTTGAACCAAGAATCTAGTTTTCCAACAAAAGATGAGAGATTCCAATTTTTTCGGCAGGGAAATATTTTTAGGGATTGCGGATGGATGGTAAATGAAATGCGCAAATACTATTTATAGGGGACCTAGCCTAATAATACACGTCCAAAATTCATCCATTTATATTTTCTTCATTCTCATTATCATTTATCACTATGGTTTTATGCTTATCTTTATAATATGACTTATACTACACTATTTGTCTTTCTATAAAATCATTATTCAAGCTTAATTTGTTTGTCTTGGACGGAATATATTTTTAGAAGAAAAAAAATTCAGATATTTTTTTTCTCATCAAGAGTGAAACACTATATTTACCGATTTAAAGAGGGGGATTTCACAGTTTCATTCCTTTTATTACTATTAGCATTATTTCCACTCACTCTATACGTCAAACAATATCATATTACTCCGTAGTTAAGAATTTAAGTACTCCATCTGTTTTTTTTAATGCATCGATTTCACCAGCATATTTGCCGAGACACAACTTTGACCATTAATATCTTTAATTGGCTATTAGTAAAAATTATATTCCGTAACAAAATTAATTTCAAGAAACTAGACATTAGGACTAATTTGATGATATATTATATAATAACATTTATTTATTTTATAGAAGTGAAAAAAATTAAGTCGGTCATGACATGTGAATAGTGCAAAAGTCAAAGTAATGCATTTAAAAAAAAAACGAAAAGAGTATATAAATAAGTAATTTTATAACACGAGAGAGAGGGCGGGTGGATGAGGAGCAATGAGTACAAGACAAATAAGTAATTTTATAAAATTATGTCAATAGTTAGAGATTTTCAGGGTCGTGGTATATTACATATTTACAATGTCTAAGAAAACATTTTTGTTCTAAATTCAAAATAAAACCTGAATTTTCTTTCTAATTGATAGTCAATTTATAATTTCCACACCTATAAAAGCATTGAAATTAAATTTTATGTGGATTTTTGAGGATGACTCCATGGAAAAGAAAATAGCAAAAGATGGGAAGTTGACAAAAGGCGTTGACGAATGTAAAAAAAGCACACGAACTATTTGTGGGGTGCAACTACCGATTTTATATATACTTCATTCAAATATTCAATAGTTATTTCGTATGAACAAGTTTCCTTTTTTCCCCCTCTTTTTTATGTTTGGTAAAATACTTCAATACTTGGAGTGTGTTCTATTCTCCTGTCCAAAAAAAAAAAAAAAAAGAAACAAGTGTGTTCTATTCACCTGATTTTTATTAAAACTTATTTTAGTTGTAATTTGTATTTGGGTAGCTCTTATCAAAACTTATTAAATCTGATTTGAACTTAACTGATTTTATTGAAAATAAGATGAACATAACAGACCCTACCTAGTTTTTTTTAAGAAACAAAGAATAGGAATATGACTCAATGCCGTCAATGGGACATACTTGATTTGAGTCTACCATACAATTAGTGTCGAGTCTGATAAATAATAAATACGCCCGTAAAGGTGCTTTAAATTGGGGATCCCCAAACCTTTCTTATCTATCCATCTTTTAATTTGATGTTTCCGTTTTTATTTTTACATAATTTTATTTACACATTGACACATATATAAGCACAATTGTAAACAACTTTAAAGTAAAGGCAATATTACGTGCAATTAGTTTATATGGGCGACAAGGTGCTATTTGTATAGTCTGTATGAGCTGAGGTCCTGTAAACAAATCTTAAGGTACATTGAACTTTAAACAACTAAATACAAAAGGTTAAAACAATTGTTTCTAAAATTAATCGCGGTATTTTCTAAAATTTAGTATGGTATTATTATAGCCTCCGATCCGTCTAACATTCACATTTGAATGTTTTCAATTGATTTGTTTTTATATGGAGCATGGCACTACCTAACACTCTATTACATTACTTAAGTTTAGTATATATCAAACTTGCACATGTTGTGTTAGATTATCCTTTATTAAAAAGTTGTAGCTATGATCTTAGATCAAAGGGAAAATTCTTAATTATACATATAGGCATAAAATCCAAACAATGTTGACAATTGGAAGTAAAAAATTCGACGAGTGTGTCTATATCCTAGGCATAGTTTCACAAGAAGTAATTAAATAAAAGAGAAATTCTTAATTATACATTTTTGGTTTTTAGTTTCCTGTTTTTTGGAAATCTAAAAACTAAAAATAGGAAACAAGAAAAAAGTGTTTCCACTTTTTTGTTGTCAGTTTTCAAAATTATTATGATTTTAATAAGTTTAAATAATTTTTTATTCATTATGTGACATATATCATATATTTTTATAAAACAAAAAACCGAAAAACAGAAAACCACAGCAACGCCAAACGAACCCTTAATTAGTGATAAAATTGTTTTTAAATTGGGTTGACACATAAAGTGGAATTCAAAGATGAAGGCTTTTGTTGATTATGAAACTACAATTTCTTGCCGCGTTTAGGATTTTTTAACTTTTTTTGGAAAAAAATATGTGAACTTTTTTTGTAAATAACTAACCATATAAAGATAGTGCTTTTTGAAGGGATAAATACGGTATTTTATAATGTCGTGTTTTTTTTTTTTTTTTTTTTTTTTTTTTTTTTTACTGTTTATTTGCATGAAAAACTCATGCTTCTAATTCGTGCCATGTGCACGCGTGCGGTCCTCTTATGTACTATACTGCTTTTTAAGGGGACTATTCATAAAGTACTCAATATTTTGTTGAATGATATTGATAATATGATCGATTTTATTTCAATATAATCGCAATAAAAACTTGTTATAAATGTACGACATTGACAATTAAAAAAAAAAAAAAAAGGTAGTATATATTTACATACATTAATTGTCAATGTCGTAAATATTACGTATGACATGCAACAAAAGAATATTTTATGTCTCATAAAAAAAAAGTAGTATATATTAATGCATGTAAATATATACTACCTTTGGTTCTTATTACTTGCAACAAAGGAATATTTTATGTCTCATAAATAATAATCCTTTATTGCGAATAATAAGAACCGGAGGTATTATATTTTGCAGTATTAAATATTACGTATGACATTTGATATTATGAAAATACAAATTAAATTAAATTTTATTTTTATTCGTTACTCTAGTAAGAATTATAATCAATGTATTAAGAAAATTGAAAGTTATACCATTAGCCAATTTACCAATTAGTACGAGTTGATTTGAGTAACATTGCTATTTATAGAATCTTTAATATTATTTAGAATATTTAATGTTACTTAGGGCCTAATATGATACGTTTATTTTCATTTCATTTCATTTCAGTTCAACTCCTAATTTCCTTCTCTTATAAAATATTCATTTCAGTTCAGTTCAGCTAGCTCAGTTCAATCTATTAGAACAGACCCTTACATATATCTGATGTATGTTTACAATGACACTCGATGTTTTAAAATGGCACTCGAGTGATGCAAACCCTACCACCTATGAAGTAATTTAAAAGTACTTCATATATTTTTTTTTTCATTCCTAATACCTTCCCATTTACTAGTGGGTCACATACCCACATTTTCCTTTATTTGTATGTGTTTGATTAGAATACGTCGTACTCCCTTTATTTCATAATAATTAACACAATAACAATTTGATTTATCTACGATGCATAAACTTTGGCAATATATTTATACTGATTTAAAAAGCTCAAATAAACCATATGTATTACTGAAATAAACATTAGGAAGCCCTTCTTACGAGGGAAATCCCTGATGTGAAATATACCATATGTATGATGTATGTAAAATGTTGTTAATTTAGTATACATTGTGATTACTTTTTTAAAAAAAATTAAAATAAAATTGTGATTACTTATAGGCAATTATTGTGATGCTTGCACGTGATGACTATGGATTATTATTGATATTAGTACGTAAGAGATCAATATTATTTGTTTGCTTGTTCTATATGAACTTATTTATTTTATTTGACCTTATTTTCATTGAAATTATTTGTCTAAAGTATTTTGTCAAACTTATTTTTTTCTAAACTTATTAGAAATTATCTAAACTTTGTTTTTATAAAATAAGTTAAAATAAAATGAAACAAACAGACCCTAAATCACAGGTTAGGACCCTTTTCAATTCTTTTCCTCCCATTGGTTCTCATCTTATACATAATTCTCAATCCCCCTTTTTTTTTTTTTCCCACAATGCAAATTCGACCATTACCTTAGCTTATGGAATATACATTATAGTTATACAATTATTATTATTGTTTTATACTAGTATGACCAAACAACAAAACAAATGCAAGAGCCATGCATACGCTGGAAGGCCGTATAATAATTAAGGTAAAAAAGAACAATTTAAGGGAATTATTGAAAGGTTGCTTGCACATATATAAAGCAAAACATTAGCAGCAGCTTTATTTAAATTAATTAAATTGTGAATTTTCTATTTTAATAATAACATCCAAAAAGCCCATAAATTTTATGTTCCCTAAGTGGCAAGAAACCCATGCATATTGAGGGTGGAAGACACAATTGTGATACTAAATATTGAAAATAAAACACTTATAAGTATAATTTGGCCTGGTTGTACAACCCAATTTCCACAAATAATAACATTTTTTAATTTTGTAAAAGGTACAAAAACCACTTATCAGATTATCAATTGGTTTACCACCAAGTTGTCTGTTATAATAATGTCAATATTGTCAACTACATTGCCAACTTTGGGTGTCAACCAGCCTTATAACATATGTTTCCTCAAAAATATAATTCAAAAAACAGAAAAAAGATATATGCAGCCCTAATAAGAAGCTAAAAATGAAAAAAGTTGACAATAAAAAAAAGTTTATTACACCGATATACTTGTGAATTGTCGATAAATTCCCAACTTAATGCTAAAAAAGGAAATATGTTAAATGCTTATATGCAGTCTTTTAAGGCTACATATAGCATTACCAAAAAAAAAAAAAAAAAAAAAAAAATCATTCTCTTCTGAAAATTGAAAACTTTTATACTCTGTATATAAGTATTATAAGTAATATACTTTGTAAAAAAAATAATAAAATAAAATAAAAAGTAAATTGATTTAATGATACTTAGCATTACTTGAAAAAAAAAAAAAAAAAAAAAAAAAAAAAAAAAAGAAAAAAAAGAACGTTGATCTTTTTTATACATTGTCTCTTTCCAATCTGGCCTCAAATGGACAAAACCACGTTGATCTTTTTACCCATTATTTTGAGTTTGGTTGGAGAAAGGAAGGAATTCATTTGATTTAATTTAACGCCATATACTTCGTATTATTCTTTCGCCTAATGTCAATTGTATAACACGATCACATAGCTTGCTAATAATAAGTATATGCTATTAGTCTATTAGTAAGCTCATCATACTCGAGTCTTATTGTTATATTTAAAAATTAGTGTATGGTACGAGTGATATATATATCCCGATGTATCACTTCTAAACTCATATATATACCATGAGTTTTATCAAAATATTCAAAAACCACATTGTGTTTTCCAACTTATTTATAAAATAATACTTCCTCCGTTCTTTTATTATTGCACCACTTGCCTTTTAAGGAAGTTTCACAAATATTGCACCATTTCCTCTTTAGGAAATAAATTATTTGTGTTCACACTACAAATACCCAATATACCCTTGTTTTTTTACACTTACTTTTTAGTTTATCAATATGTCAAATGGACAACTTTGTATTTTTACCTTTCTCTCTCTTACTTTTTTCCACTACCAAAATATTTGTACCCAACCCCTATGGTGCAATAATAAAAAAACGGAGAAAGTAATTCCTTATATATGTGTGTGATGATTTAATTTGATCAAGATCATGGAATAATTTGGTTTAATTTGTGAATCATTAACGGTTTTGAAATATTTCGAGTCATCTAATGATCGTTAATTTATCTCTAAATTGTCATTATAACATTATCAAGCCTTTTTATACTACACTTCTTTTTCTACAAAGCTTGTAACATTTGCTCAATCACTCTTCCATTTCAATTAGTTTACATCCTATGTATGGATCATTATTGTTGTCAACTTAAGAAGCCAATAGGCTACTTTTAACCCAACCCCAAGGAAGGCCTAGATCACAAGCCTTATGGCCCGATTCGCACATCACTTCTTACTATGTAAGTGGGTTAAACACACAATTCATAGATTATTTTTTTTTTTTTAAAAAAAAAACGACGACATTGATAATCGTGACTAATCACACCTTATTAAAAAATTTATTTCATTGATAAAGATTGGTCTTCCTAGACTGGACCCACATCTCGCAAATTAGTGTCTACAATTGGGTGATTAGACTTAACTATCTTAAGCTAATGTTACAGGAAAAACTAATGACAACAGCATAGTTTCAATTTTTGGCCAAAGCACTATGAAATACCCAACAAAAAAAGAACAATTGTAACTCCTTTTGTAGCTAGCTACTTAGCTAGAAAAGCCACAAATTGAGTGATTTCAACTTGGGAAAACGCCAAAGCCGCATATAACTACATGAAGCAAGAAGAAGTTGGCGTATAATGGTTAAGTAGTTGTACAAATTCTCTATATTTGTATACCTACAGCTTGGTTCTAGATCTACTTGTTATAGCTATGTTTGTACTTGTTACCTAACTCTTTTTGAGGTTGACAGACCAGATCGATCGATCGATCGATCTTTACATTTTGACACCACTTAACTTAGAAATTGATTTTGACTCCATACACGAATCGATTTTGACACTCACTCCATTTATATATAGGAACGACTCTTGATTATAAATTTAATTATTTCTTTTCTTATTTTATTAAATTTTTAACTAAAAAAAGGGCAAATACAAATTTATCTGTCATATAAACGAATTTTTGTTAATCTGATGACATTTTTGTAAAAATATTGAAAAAACGTGGTCATTTATTCAGTACTTTTGGTAAGCTGTCCAATTACTGTTTGCAACTTTCTTTTACTGTTTCGTGAGGAAATTACACATGTACCCTTCCATTGATACTTGAAAAGACGATTATACCCCCCGATAAACAAAATTTGTTTATCTGAGGAATTAACTGAGTACAACTCCTAAAACAACAGCTTTATTATTTGTAAATTGGTTATATATATATATATATATATATATATATATATATATATATATATATATATATATATATATATATATATATATATATATTCTACGAGTAACTTCAATTAATTAAAAATAGGTAATCTTTGTATAAGAGTTCTTTTTCCTCCATGCCCCATCCGCCTTAGTAATCCCATTTTATCAGCATGCTCCTTACTCAACTAATCATACTGTTTAAAGTGATCAAAGTGGTCTCACTATCAACTAATGGTGTAGATGACAAATGTATGATTTTTTTTTTTTTTTTTACTTTTTTTTTTTACTCTTTTTTTTTTTTTTTTTTTTTTTTTTTTTTTTTTTTTTTTTTTTTTTTTTTGGAATGCTATTCATAGCCCTTAGGGCTAAATTTAAACAATTTTCAAGAGTGTTTTTAATGTTTATATGTAGCCCAGCCTTAAGGGCTATGTATAACATTTTCCTTTTTAATTTAATCTTTTTCGAGGCAATGCTGGAATCCATCCGTAATAGCCCCGTCAGACCCATCACAATTGATCTTACTACCCTAATTAAGGCTAATTTCATGTGTTTGCACACATGTTCTCCCATATTAACTGGGAAAGGAAAATAAAACTATTTTACTTTAAAAAAAAATTAATTTTTTTAAACTCAAATTTTCTACTGTAATATATATATATATATATATATATATATATATATATATATATATATATATATATATATATATATATATATATATATATAGAAAATCCATCCTTAGAAGGGAGATTTTAAGGAAATCCCTCATAAATGTCCTTGGTGAGATTTGACCCCTGACCTCAGGCTTGGAAGTTGGAGACCTAACCAACTACATACTCTAGCCTCCTATCTCATTGTCTACTGTGATATAGAATTAGACATTTAGAGTATATTCAACTCACTAGACATTCATTTATTAGAAAGTATTTATACTCACTAGTAATTTTAACTTATTAGACGTATTTAGTTTATAATTTAAAATTGTGTAACCCATATCAAAACTTATTTGAGCTAATTAACTTTTACTAAATAAATTTTTCTCAAAATAAACAAATATAAGGTGAATAATAGAACACAATCATAACAAAGGGTTTGTTCTATTCATTTTTATTGCAGTTCATTCTAATTCAATTCCTAATTTCCTTCTCTCATAAACAATTCAGTTCAGTTCACTTCAGCTCAGTCCAGTTCAGTAAATAAGAACAAGGTCTAAGTCCTATCTCCATTATTAAAGAACCCTTTTGTTTCTTTAAAAAGAGTATTAAAGACCTAACCACATGCACATTTTATATTAATCCCAATTTTACTTTTTCAACATCAAATATTTTTTGTTCCCAAATAATTGCTACCTAACTTCAAATTAGATGGTGACATTTATACCAAAAATGTAATATAAAGACTCAAAACTAAGTGGCCTAAAAATGTAGCATCATATAATAGTCGACTAAAAATAGCATAATAATGGCATCATGCAACATAGCATATTCTTTAGTCTTGTAAGCAAACATAAATATATGGACTAAGAAGCATCTTATCTCTATATGCCATTTTGCCCTCTCTAACTAGCGTTACTTGTAACAATTATGTTGAGAATTTTGATTTTCCACTCATTTTTTCAAAAAAATTTCTTCTGATCTATCATTTAATTTTTCTTGTCCATTGCTACTTATTGCTCCACTATACAAAATTATGCAATCTTTTTTTTGTAAAATTTGTTTTTGGTGTCTCCAATTATAGAGTGCCTAGCTACTTCACCATTTGTTTTATTCTTACAATCATTGGCTGCTTCCACTTTCATTTTATACTTTGCATATTCACTCTTTAATTCAGCAGCAATATCATAGCAACAATCAATTTTGTTTGATTTTTGATAAACATAAATCCATGTTATGTAGTGGTAGTTTAAATTGACAATTGGATCATTCATATTGAGTCAGTTTGGGTATAAGAGTTAGTGACACGACAAGGCCTAGCAACACCATTAAAGCCATTTTTTTTCCCAATTCAACCGTCAGTATAAAGCTAAGGTTAGCAACACTTTTTATTTTTCATTGTTACTGACGTTTATTTAGTTTTTTTTTTCAATTCGAGTATCAATGTAAGACCAAGGTTTTTTTTTTTTTTTTTTTTACTGGCCTTTATTTTGGCCACAAGAGCCCTTCTTTGTAATAGCTGTTGAGCACGCATTTGGTTTAGTTTCTGCTTTGGTTATTTGAGACCTAGATATCTAGGGCCTTGGGCGCTAACCCAAGTTAAATCAAAATCAGATCAAGCTAATAATGTTGGATCAATATTAGCTCAAGTTAATTTAATATTTGGTTGTATCAATAGCAAATTAGACTTATAATTGATTGCATTGATATTTATGTTACATTTTGAATCTTCAAGTTTCTTTCCAATTTGGGTATTAATTGGATTATTCCGTATAATAATTATTAATGTATGAGATGTGACATCATTATGAACGATGTCCCTCATTTTAATGGTAAGCCTCAATTTTATTGGTCATTTTCATTGCCTTTTAGAGTTATTGCTTTATTAGTCTCGTATTTGATAATATTGCAATCAATAAATTTATCACATTCTCATGGAGTCTAATTTGTCATCTATGTCATCAAAGTTTAGAAATTTGTTCTCTCTCTCTCTCTTTCACAGTATTATATTGAAAGAAAAAAAAAGCAAATCCTATAGTATTATATGATTTTTTTTTTTTTTTTTTTGAAAACTTCAATTATTTAATTCGATTATTTAGGACATATATATATTGTTATTGTAAATTCTTAAGTAATGTTTAACTTACTCTTAATAATAATAATAATCAGTATCAATTGACTATGTGTTCGATCCTCTGCAACAATAATTGGAAGGGGATTGGAACCTACCCACTCAGAAATGATCCACAAATCTCAATTAGCCCAAAGGATGAATCGAATGAAACATCAAAAATAATAATAATAAATATCCGTATTAATATATAGAAATATAACATAGAAAGTACAAGACAACAAGTGCACACGTAGACGACCCTGCAAAGTATTGACAACAAATAAAAGAAGTCGTCTTATGTCCACCATTGCTAAGCATAAAATTGCATTATGGTAAACTTATAATTATAATATGGGCCATGCAAACCAAAAATCATGTCAAAATAAATCATGCATTTTCGGCTAATTCGATCGATAAATACGTTGGCCATGTAAATGTAATTGAGTTAAGTCACAGTCAAGATGCACTCAGATTGATATAACCCCACTTTTTTAATTTCCTTCTATGAAAATCACTCTCAAATTTTCAACTCTTTTTTATTGGATAATAAAAGTTTTTTAGTGCTACATTTTCAGCTTCCGTCCAATTAAAATTTCATAAAAAAATTAAAATTAAAATTAAAATTCTTATGCGAAATTTATGCAATTTTGTCTGATTTTAATTTTTACCTATATCAAGTTATTAGCACTTTTGCTTCACTTTTTTGCCATTATTTTTGTCATTTTGTCTCAAACAAATCTTTCTTTTAATTATATAATCTTTGGAAGGATAATGGTCAATTTGTACATTTACTTAGAGGCAATATATTCCTAATTTTTTTATGAAGAAAAGACGGGAAATACTATTAAGACAAATCAAGTTTCGCCAAAGTTTAAATATATTCCTAAGAAACTTCATAAAAATATTCATAAAAACAATTTATTCCAATTAAACTTGTTAAACCCCAAATAACATTTATATCATATTGTGTTTAGAGAGTCCCAAGGACGGGAGTGAAAATTGATTCCAACTTTCTTTTCAATTTGGGTATTAATTGGATTATTCCATTTAAGAATTATTAATGTAGGAGTATTATTTACCTATACATCACAATCACATCAACTTTTCGTTTCTTTTGTGAGAAACAAAGAGTAATATATTTTTTTTAAAAAAAGTTCTTATTTATTACTCCCTCCGCCCCAAAAAGAACGACTTATTTGGCCAAAACTTTGTCCCAAAAAGAATGACCCATTTGCATTAAAACACCACCAATTTGCAAGAATATTTGTGCAAAATTAGCTTTTCCATATAAAATTTGATTTTCCATGTTATTTTATTACTTTCTCTCTCTATTTTTTTACAAACCCCATGTAATAAATTTATTTTTCCAATATAATTTTACTTCTTTTTACTTAACTTCCTTAATACCCGCGTAATCAACCCAAATGGGTCGTTCTTTTTGGGACGGAGGGAGTAAGAATTAACCTCTCATAATTTATTTATTTTTATAATCTTTTTACCTATTTGTTTTCCTCCTAGTAATGGGGAAAGAGGCAGCCGCCTTATATATAAAAATTGAGATTACATACTTAATTATACGAGTAATAATCTAAGACCATATGATTTGACGCTTTCATGCATGATATATAACTCCTTGTCTACCAATGGCTACTAATTGCTAATATAATAATAAGTACCTAAGGACATGCTGCCATTTTTTATAATCATACTTAACCAAAATTTTCTTATGTTTAGATACGCCGAGGTCACATCGCAAGTAAGTTTGACTACATGCAAGCTCGTCACAAGAAAGTTTGATTACATATAAGTTTTACTGTACTTTTTATTTTAAATTGTGGTAATATATATATGAAAATAGTCGTAAGTAATTTATCTTTAAAATTATGCTTTTTTATGAGTATTGTGAAAACCTTAAATTTTTAAGAAATATTTATTATCAATTTACACTACATATGTAGTTTGATAATTTTCTCTTCGGTTATTTTTTTTTTATTTTTTTAAACGGGAGTTATTTTATTTATCCTAAATCCAACAAAATTTCACATAATTACATAAAAGTTGGATAAAATGGTTGTTGGTAAGACATCATGAAGAATTGAAGATCATGATACAAACTAATTTAATAGTCAATATGATAAGAATTTAAAGATTATTAAACCTTCTTATTATTAAACCTTCTTATGCGATATGATTAATCTATTTTTAAGTCACTTGCTCCCCATGATTTTTGCACACAATTTTACACTCACAAAAACAAAAAAAAAATTAAAATTAAATGAAAGTAAAATAAAATTAGTCATAAAAAAAAAAATACTGTATTTAAATTTTAAAGGTAGAAGAAGCAAGAAGGTGAAAAGAGAAAAAAGAAAAAGGTAGAAAAAGGCATTGTATTTGCGATTTTGCGGCTTGTCTTTTTGTTAGACGACAAACTCTGTTGCAACTATGAAGTTTCTCTCTCTTTTTTTTTTTTTTTTTTTTTTTTTCTCTTTTTTGGTTTATTGTATTATAAGTCAGCAAGATTGTGAATGACTACACTAGTTTATCATCATCCCGTATGATACTTTTTTTTTTTTTTTTTTTTTTTTTTTTTTTTTATTTAAGAGAAATAAATTCAAAATTATTGCATATAGATACTTCGTATATTATGGAGTATTAGAGTGGTGAAATGATATAACTACATACTTGAGATTTGTTCTCTTCATCTTAAATTTAATTAGTCTCTCATAAACAACTTAGTTTAGTTCAGTTCACTTTATTTCAGCACCAATCACTTTAATTCAGTTCAACTCAATTCAAGAACATACCCTTAATATATAGACGAAGTAGTGTGGATAGTATTACAATGTGAAAAATTGCACATATAATATAATTGTGTAAGTCATTTTGATTTTAACTAGATATCATCATACTTCATTATTTTCAATGGTATATGCTATGAGGTATGATTTGAGCTGTCAAAAGTTAATCCGATTCGAAATACCGACTCAAACCCGATTATTAACCGATCCATCTGAACCCGAAAAAATGGTGACCCAAACCCGACCTGACCCGATCTGAAACCAACCCTGGACCCGAGTTGACCCGGGTATGTGAGACCCGAACCTAAACACGAACTGACCTGTAGATGACCCGACCCGAATGTAACCCGTAAATTATTGACCTGAACCGAACCCGACTTGAACTGTAAATTGTTAATTCGGTATAGCTTGGTTCAATTTCGGTTTTAAACCATATTACTTTCACCCCTAAAAAGCGTGGACATTAGCCTTTTATTTTGGAAATTTTTGACTTTTTTTCGCCAGAAAATAAAAATTGCGAAAATGTTTGCAATGGTCCCTAATGCCCTCCGGTAGTCCAATTGGGTGGGTGGAACCATCAATTTGCCTTTAAACGGCCAATTTACCAATTTACAACTTCCACCGATTTCATTAACTCAAACTTACCACGAACATTTATGAAAACAAATAGTGAACATATATGGTTCCAAACAACATTATATGACCCCGAGATGTATTCCCTAGAATTTCAAGGCTTTTCGATACCGGGCCCTGAAACCTACAAAATTTCTCAAAACAGTGGATATTAGCCTTTAATATTGGAATTTTTAGACTTTTTTCGCCCAAAAATAATAATTGCCGAATTGTTTACCCTGTTCCCTAATACCCTTCGGGAGTCCAATTGGGTGGGTGGAACCATCCAATTTGCCTTTAAACGACCTGTTTATATTACCGGTTTATAGCTTGCACCGATTTCATTAACTCAAGCCTACCACGAACATTTATGACAATAAATAATGATCATATATGTTTCCAAACGACATTAAATGACCCCAAGATGTATCCCCTAAAATTTCAAGACTTTCGACATCGGGCCTCGAATCCTTCAAAATTTCTCAAAAAGCGTGGATATTAGCCTTCAATTTTGAAAATTTTGACTTTTTTTTCATCCAGATATAAAAATTACTGAAATGTTTACTATGGTCCCTAATACCGTCCGGGAGTCCCATTGGGTGGGTGGAACCATCCAATTTGCCTTTAAACAACCAATTTACCGGTTTACAACTTGCACCGATTTCATTAACTCAAGCCTACCACGAACATTTATGACAACAAATAATGATCATATATGGTTCCAAACAGCATTATATGATCCCGAGATGTATCCCCTAAAATTTCAAGACTTTTTGACACCGGACCTCGAAACCTGGCCTCCAAAATTTCTCAAAAATCGTGGATATTTGTCTTCAATTTTGGAATTTTTTGACTTTTTTTCGCCCAGAAATAAAAATTGCCAAAAAATTTTCATGGCCCCTAATATCTTACGGGAGTCTAGTTGGGTTGGTGGAACCATTCAATTTTCCTTTGAACGGCCAATTTAATTACCAATTTACAACTTGCACGGATTTCATTAACTCAAGTCTACTACATACGAACATTTATGACAACATATAATGATCATATATGCTTACAAACCACATTACATGACCCCATGATGTATCCCCTAAAATATTAATATTTTTCTACAACGGGCCCTGAAAGGCTGAAACCTCCAAAATTTCTCAAAAAGCGTTGATATTAACCTTCAATTTTGAAATTTTTTGATTTTTTTTTTCGCCTGAAAATAAAAATTGCTGAAATGTATACCATAATCCCTAATACCCTCCGGTGGTCGAGTTTGGTGGGTGGAACCATCCAATTTGCCTTTAAACGATCAAGTTACCGGTTTACAACTTGCACCGATTTCATTAATTCAAGCCTACCACGAACATTTATGACAACAAATAATAATCATATATGGTTCCAAACGGCATTAAATGGCCCCGAGATGTATCCCCTAAAATTTCAAGACATTCGACATCGGGCCTCGAATCCTCCAAAATTTCTCTAAAAGCATGGATAATAGCCTTCAATTTTAAAAATTTTGACTTTTTTTCGTCCGGATATAAAAATTGCCGAAATTTTTACCATGATCCCTAATACCGTCCGGGAGTCCCATTGGGTGGGTGGAACTGTCCAATTTGCCTTTAAACGACCAATTTACCGGTTCACAACTTGCACCGATTTCATTAATTCAAGCCTACCACGAACATTTATGACAACAAATAGTGATCATATATGGTTCCAAATAGCATTAATATGACTCCGAGATGTATCCCCTAAAATTTCAAGACTTTTCGACACCGGACCCCGAAAACTCCAAAAATTCTCAAAAAGCGTTGATATTAATCTTCAATTTTGGAATTTTTTTACTTTTTTTTCGCACGAAAATAAAAATTGCCGAAATGTTTTTCATGGTCCCTAATACCCTCGCTCCGGGAGTCTAATTGGGTTGGTAGAACCATCCAATTTTTCCTTTAAACGACCAATTTAATTACTAGTTTACAACTTGCACGGATTTCATTAACTCAAGCCTACTACGAACATTTATAACAACATATAATTATCATATATGGTTCCAAACGGCATTAAATGACCCAAAGATGTATCCCCTAAAATATTAATACTTTTCTACACCGAGCCCTGAAACCTCCAAAATTTCTCAAAAAGCGTTGATATTAACCTTAAATTTTGAAATTTTTTGATTTTTTTTTCGCCCGAAAATTAAAATTGCTGAAATGTTTACCATAGTCCCTTATACCCTCCGGGATTCCTGTTGAGTAGGTGGAACCATCCAATTTGTCTTTCAACGACCAAATTACCGATTTACAACTTGCACCGATTTCATTAATTCAAACCTACCACGAACATTTATGACAACAAATAATGATCATATATGGTTCCAAACGGCATTATATGACCCCGAGATGTATTCCATAGAATTTCAAGACTTTTCGACACTGGGCCCCGAAACCTCCAAAATTTCTCAAAAAACGTGGATCTTCAATTTTGGAATTTTTTGACTTTTTTTCACCCGGATATAAAAATTGCCGAAATGTTTACCATGGTACCTAATATCCTCCATTAGTCCAATTGGGTGGGTGGAACCATCCAATTTGTCTTTAAACGACCAATTTACCGATTTACAACTTCCACCGATTTCATTAACTCAAGCCTACCACGGACATTTATGAAAACAAATAGTGATAATATATGGTTCCAAACAACATTATATGACCCCGAGATGTATACCCTAGAATCTCAAGTCTTTTCGATACCGGGCCCCGAAACCTACAAAATTTCTCAAAAACCGTGGATTAGCCTTTAATATTGGAATTTTTAGACTTTTTTTCGCCCGGAAATAAAAATTGCCGAATTGTTTACCATGGTCCCTAATATCCTTCGGGAGTCCAATTGGGTGGGTGAAACCACCCAATTTGACTTTAAACGGCATATTTACCGGTTTATAAATTGCACCGATTTCATTAATTCAAGCCAACCACGAACATTTATGACAACAAATAATGATCATATATGGTTCCAAACGGCATTAAATGACCCCGAGATGAATCCCTTAAAATTTCAAGACTTTCGACATCAGGCCTCGAATCCTCCAAAATTTCTCAAAAAGCGTGGATATTAGCTTTCAATTTTGAAAATTTTGACTTTTTTTCGTCCGGATATAAAAATTACCGAAATTTTTACCATAGTCCCTAATACCGTCCAGGAGTCCCATTGGGTGAGTGGAACCATCCAATTTGCCTTTAAACGACCAATTTACCGGTTTACAACTTGCACCGATTTCATTAACTAAAGCCTACCACGAACATTTATGACAATAAATAATGATAATATATGGTTCCAAACAACATTATATGCCCCCGAGATGTATCCCCTAAAATTTCAAGACTTTTTTACACCGGGCCTCGAAACCTCCAAAATTTCTCAAAAATCGTGGATATTTGTCTTCAATTTTGAAATTTTTTGACTTTTTTTTTAGCCCGGAAATAAAAGTTGCCGAAATGTTTTTCATGGCTCCTAATACCCTCCGGGAATCTAATTGGGTTGGTGGAACCATCCAATTTTCCTTTAAACGACCAATTTAATTACCAATTTACAACTTGCACGGATTTCATTAACTCAAGCCTACTACGAACATTTATGACAACATATAATGATCATATATGATTCCAAACGACATTACATGACCCCGAGATGTATCCCCTAAAATATTAATACTTTTCTACATCGGGCCCTGAAACCTCCAAAATTTCTCAAAAAACGTTGATATTAACCTTCAATTTTGAATTTTTTTTTTATTTTTTTCGCCCGAAAATAAAAATTGCTGAAATGTTTACCATAGTCCCTAATACTCTCCGGAAGTCCAGTTGGGTGGGTGGAACCATCCAATTTGCCTTTAAACGACCAAATTACCGGTTTACAACTTGCACCGATTTCATTAATTCAAGCCTACCACGAACATTTATGACAACAAATAATGATCATATATGGTTCCAAACGGCATTATATGACCCCGAGATGTATTCCATAGAATTTCAAGACTTTTCGTAAACCTCCAAAATTTCTCAAAAAGCGTGGATATTAGCCTTCAATTTTGGAATTTTTTGACTTTTTTTCACCCGGATATAAATATTGCCGAAATGTTTACCATGTCCCTTAATACCCTCCGGAAGTCCAATTGAATGTGTGGAGCCATTCAATTTGCTTTTAAACGGTCAATTTACCGATTTTACCTCTTGCACCGATTTCTTGATTTACAACGGCCAATTTAATTAACTTGCACCGAACCCGACTTGAACCAAAATTGACCCAAACCCGTTTTAACCCGTCAAAACACGAATTTAACCCGACTTGTTACGGACCTGACTTGAATTCAACCCAACCCGTTCCTAACCCGACCCGAATTAACCGAACCTGTTACAAATTTGACCCGACCCAATTCAGCCCAAATTTTTATTTGCCCGACCCGAATTTTACCATACTTATTACTTAACCAACCCAAATATTCAACCCAAATTAACACGACTGGTTATTGACCCGACCTAAATTCAACCCAAACTATTCTGACTCAATTTCAAATCACCTTAAATGCAATTTAGACCACCTTATTATTGATCAAAGCATTTTGTCTTGGGAGACCAAGTTGATCCAGGCCAGCAAAAGAAAAGAGTAACATCCTTAAATTTAAGAGTTAAATATAGTATATATTTGTTGTATGGTCAAAGGAAATAATTATCTTCCTAAATTATAGACTATAGTTCCCTATTAGTATATTGCCATATATATTATAGTCAAAGGAAATAATTAGCTTGATAAAAATGATAATTATCTATTTATTGTTATTGAACCCGAATATGACGTGACTTGGAAATGACCCAACCTGATTGTAACCTGCAAATTATTGACTTGAACATAACCCGACTTGAATGCGAGAATGACCTGACTTGGAAATGACCCAACCTGATTATAACCCGCAAATTATTGACTTGAACCGAACCCGACTTGAACCCCAGAATGACCCAACTTGAAAAAGACCCGATCTGATTATAATCCGCAAATTATTGACTTGAACCGAACCCGACTCAAACCCGAGAATGACTCGACATGATTCTCACCCTCAAATTATTGACTTGAACCGAATACGACTTGAACCCGAGAATTACCCTAACTCGTTTTAACCCATGAAAACCCAAATTAAACCCGACCTATTGTTCACACGACCCGAATATAACCCGACCTAAACCCAACCCAAACCCAATAAGAAGTATGACCCGACTTAAGCATGACACAACCCAAACCCGACCTGCATAGGTTATGGAATTAATCTGAATTAGCCCGACCCGAGTTGACCCGACCCACTTTACCCGACCCGTTTACCCGAATTGACAGCTCTAGGTATGATGGTTATGAAAGTAATAGAGATACAAAATCACAATATTAAATTTGATTATTGGTTGTGAGAGTAATTTACCTATAACCTAACCGTTACATTGCAATTATTAACTTTATAGATTTATTCCAAAAGATATACTACCTCCGATTTATTTTAGTTTCTACTTTAGGATATTATTTGTTAGATATAACATATTTCAAAGTTGCAACTAAAAATAATCGGAGATAGTATTTCGCATTGTTGTAACTAACTTTAATTTGTTGATCGTTAACGCATAACATGTGAAACTAACCTTGGATTCAATGATTTATTTAAGTTTCTCCAAGCACTCACATTAGTGAGCAAAATTTTTTTTGCTCATTCTCTCTCTAGCCACTTTCTCCCTCTTCCCAACCAGTTTGCTCATGAGCATTTTTGGTGAGGAAATTTTATCCCACTAGTGATAAAAAAAATAATTGAATTGCTCATGAGCATATTTTATTTTGCTCATGAGTATATTTTATTTTGCTCATTGATGTAGTAATATTTCTACCATTTTTGGTCATCAATTTTGGATGAATGCTGATACCCGCGAGATTACTAATCATCATGAAATTTGCTTGGGATGAGCAAATTTTCCCGAGCAAATTTCATTGATGTAACTCCTTAGCTATGCACATAAAAGAACATAAGAGAAAACAATGATGGCTCTTATTATTTTATCATTGGAATTGAATGAAGAACTTACTCTCTTCAATTTGTTTCAAAAATCTTATTCATGTCTTCAATTGCCCTTTTTAGTATATGCCAAGATGATTCAATTCCAAGTAATAAATAAAATTCTCTTGCGTGAACTTAAAGGACTAGCAAATTACACTAAATATGAGATTAAGGGTAGTCTAATTAATGAATGGACAAGCTTCGATAAGGGGGGTAACTATATACTGTCCACACAATATTGTGCACCCACCCAAAACTTAAAATTTCAAAAACCGATGTATCTAATACTTCATAGCATACATGAAAATATCAAAAGCATATATAAAATGTGCAAAACTTATTATATATAACTTTATAAGTATTAAATGTTAAGATATTCAAAAACTTATATAAATTGTTTAATAATTTATGTCTACCACATCGTGTATCCGGATCATACAATAGTTTCTCTATATTGTAGATCTCAACTAATTAAACACTTTTCTTTCCACATATCAAGTTGTTAATTTATTATGTATTGCAGTTATATACCATCTGTAAACAGAATATAAATTAAATATCTTCTAATTGTGTTATTAATTATCCTCTCCCTCATTTTCTTAGAGGTATTGCTTTGTTAAATTAAGCCATATTCTTCATAAGGTAAATATCAAGATTAAAAAGGGAACCATCAAGCTAAAGCATCTATGTCCCAAATCATTAAATTTCAAAGAAGACATAAACATCTATGATTCAAAAATCTATTATGGCCCACCTTAATTTCCTTAAGATTTTTCTATATCTTCTCATAAAAGAGGTGAACAAGATAAAAAGAAATGAAGAAATAAACCAACAAACATATGATAATGCTTTCCTCTTCTTGCTTTTTTGATATTATACCCTATTGGAAAAGTCGTTTTTGTCCTCCAATGCATGCAACATTTGGCTACAACATTAATATGCTCTTGAACAATAGCACGAACATATCCTAAGTTCAAGATTGAATGTTCACTAGATCTAACACGCTAACAAATATCAGAAATCACTCAACATGCTTAGAAGATACTTTAGGCTCAACAATAGGAATATGCTGGGGATGAACTGTGACATATCTTTATTTTGGAGTCGCGTATCATTCATTTGCTACAGTAGTAATTCCCGGTGCACCAACTAATTTTATCACGTACTCTTTCAGCCCCTAAATGATGTTTGCTGTAAAATACAGCTCATCAATTTTGACCGTATAATTTTAATAATAAAACTAATACAAGTAGTTGTATATTCTCCTACCAAGATTTATTAAATTTAATTCAAGTGAATTTATGAGTAAAAAAACTTAGATGAAGTATGAATTTAACTATTATGCGTGGTAATAAAAATGATAAAGGTAATGTGTGGTACACATCTCCCTTACATAAAAAAGTCTTACGATCCAAATAGTCGAATTTGATTAGCAAATCAAACAAGTACAAACTAGTAAATCGAGACATCGTCTGGACCACACACTAGTTATATATTATATAAAATAATAAATAATTCCAACTATGTCTAGTATCAAAATTTATCGTTGAAATATTATTCAAACATTAACTCACAAAATTGATGGAACCGATGTTAAATTTTGGGCTTGTCTGATGAACGGCTTTTCCTATGGCTTATGGATGTGATGAAATTAAACAACCAAAATACTTGTATAAGTTTAGAGCACTCTCATTCATGGGCAAAAAAATGCCCATGAAGAGAATTTAATGGTAAAAATGCTAAAAATGTTATCCCACTCATGAGCAAAAAAAAATATGCCCATGAGGAGATTATCAAATGCCCATAGGAATGACAAAAATAAATTGCTACAGTACCTATGGGCCCATGACTGTTTGTGAGAGAAAATATAGGAGAGATGGTGGTGTGGTTTTTTTTTTTTTTTTTTTTTTTTTTTTTTTTTTTTTTTTTTTTTTTTGTTTAGCCCATGAGTGTGGGAAGAGTTCTTAAATAAAATGCCCATAAGAAAAGAGGATTGAGAAAGTGAGTAGAGAGAGAGTGACATTTTTATTTTTTGCCCATGAGTGAGAGTGGTCTTAGTTATTTGGTTTTTTGTTGGCTAAAAAGCCAGAAAGCTAGCTATTCTTCCAAAAATTAGTTTTTGTGTGTTGATGGTTGGCTTTTAATGTTTTTAATGCTCACAACCAGTAACTGACATCTAACATTACCAAACATATACTTAAAGAGGTAATTTAAAAAGTCAATACAAACAACGGATCAAACCACCTAAAACCGTAAATGACCAATTAACAAAGCTTGTATCAAAATTAATGCTGATTATCATTTTTCAATTTCAAAAATTTATATTTCAGTTCGAGTTTTTTTTTATCACCCCTATTTGAAATGAATCGTGCCTATTCAACATAACTCATGCTCGTACCCAGCCGGAACCATGTCAAAACCGACCCAATAAGGTGATGCGGACACTCCATCTAAAAAATTGGACGGCAAAGTGAGAGGGGTCACAAACAAGCTAGGATCGGATCCGAGTCAAATTGAAATTCAAATTCAAATTTAGTGTGAACTACTCTCGTACAATTGCGATGTATAAACTCTAATTCAAATGATTGGACACTTTTCCATGGTTTCATTAACGGACTAATCACTCTTTTTTAGCCACAACTCTATTTATTGCTTTTCAATTTGAGACAACCAACCAACCAAATCTTTATAACAACTACTACTAATCATATGCCTACATTTCTGACTACCTTTCCGACTATATAGTACTTAAAACAATTTTTTTTTTTTTTTAATAATGATTAATTCATAAATAAAAAGTTATGAGCAATACCAAGTCAATTCCCCAGATAAACAAAATTTGTTTATTTGGGGGTATAATTGTCTTTTCAAGTACCAGTGGAGGGTATATGCGTCTTTTCATGTACTAGTTGAGGGGTACATGTGTAATTTCCTCACCAAACAGTAAAAGTAAGCAAATAGTAATTGGAAGCTCACTAAAAGTACTGAATAAATGACACTGCCTTTTCAATATATTTACAAAAATGCCATCTGATCTGATTAACAAAATTTTGGGCCTGTTCATATTTACTAAACTGAGCTGAACTGAACTGAACTGATTGGAGCTGAACTGAACTAAACTGATTGGAGCTGAACTGAACTGAAAATAAGTAAATATGAACAGGCCCTTCGTTTATCTGGCAGATTAACTTGGATTTACCCAAAAGTTATGAGCAATACCCAGTCAATTCCCCAGATAAACAAAATTTGTTTATCTGGGGGTATAATTGTCTTTTCAAGTACCAGTGGAGGGTATATGCGTCTTTTCATGTACTAGTTGAGGGGTACATGTGTAATTTTCTCACCAAACAGTAAAAGCAAAAGGCAAACAATAATTGGACAGTTTACCAAAAGTACTGAATAAATGACACTGTTTTTTCAATATATACAAAAATGCCATCTGATTAACAATTGAATCAAATAAAAACATCCTTTTAGCAAAACTACGATTGTTGTTACAAATCGTTCATTCTTCATACCCTCTTTCACATCGTTGTGATTTATAACTTTTTTTCGACGAAGGGGTCTATCGATTAGGGCTGTTCAAATTCGGGTACCCGAAAACCCGGGTACCCGGGATTGCGGGTAGTTAGGTAACCGGCCCATGTCCCGACCCGAGAAGATCGGGTACCCGGCTATCGGGTACCCGATTTTCTCGGGTCGGGTCACAGGGTACCCGACTTATTATTTTTTTTATTTTTTAAAAAAGGTCTATTTATTTTATATGTATTGTATAAAATTTCTCATATAATTATATGAGACTGACATTCTGGCATCAGTAAATATATAACATAGATTAATAAAAAACCTTGCATCAAAAAAAAAAAAACCAATTAACAAGTTAATATGAACAAGTTATACAACCTCAAGAGAAACTCAATTAAAATAGTACTTTAACGTTTTAATATCAAATCCACAATGAATATACTAATTCAAACACAATAAAAGATTAATTTACTACTAATTGAATTGTAAAACAGTAAAACCCAAATTAATTTGGGTAAACATATTCATCCCTAATTAACAAATATACTTCATTAATATATTGAAAACTTGTAAATCTTGTAGATCTGAGCATGAATAATGAAAATGGAGTTGGCTTGAGAAGACATGACCCGCCACCTTACCGAAGCAAGCACAGCACCGCACCGCACCTACGGGTTGCTTCGATTTGCTGGGATTCAAGAAATTGTTGTTGCGTTATTTGTTGCTTCGATTTAATTGCTGAAAGAAGAGAGAGGGACGGGGAAAGAGAAAGGCGGAGGAAGAGATAGACGAAGGATCGAAGAGAGATGGGGACGAGGACGGAGAGAGACAAAGGAGACGGGGAGAGAGGGACAGAGAGAGAAAAAGTGGACAGAGAAAGTTTGAGGAGAGAGATAGGGGGAGATGAAGGAGAGAGAAGAAGGTGGCTGCTGCTAAGTGAAATAGAAAACAAACCCTAGCAACTGCAGTTTATATATATTTTTTTTTAAAAAAATCATATCACGGGTCAGCGGGTACCCGTTTAGCATATAGGGCGGCCCATGTCCCGACCCGCCATACTCTTTAATTTATCGGGTCGGGTACCCGACCCGAAAAATTCACAAAAAATCTCAAAATACCCATCGGGTATTTTGCGGGTCATCGGGTAGTCGGGACGGGTCAACCGGGTCGGGTTTTTTTGAACACCCCTACTATCGATCTGTTGAAATCGTGAAAAAAAATTGGCTGGTTCATCTAATTGCAATCAAAGGATTATTCTACACATAAATGATAATTTTAAAGACAAAAGGAGATACCTCTCAAAAGTCATTTAATTGATTGGTAGTGGCCATGGTCATTGCCAATGCCAATGTCACTAGAACTTTAGGTGAATTAATTAGGTCCCCGATCTCAAAACACTATGATGCAATTGGTGTATAAATTGTGAAAAATGCTAAAGAATTTGTTGTCATGATAGTAAAGAAGAAAGTATTGATCATGCAAATAAATACTTTAAACGATACATCAAATTCTTACACGGTCAATTATAGGCCAATTGGTTGCAATCATATACTATATGATTCATGCACTTTTCCTTAGAATAATTTGCGTATAAGGCTGCAAAAAGGGAAAAGGGCCGAGATTAGAACTTATGAGTAGTGAGTGATGCTAGATAGAGTGGTGCAAAAAACGCTCAAATTCAGCTCATACTACTACTAGTACAACAATAACTACTCTAATCTTTATCTAATTGACACGTCTTTACCTAAATATTGTTTTGTTTTGTACTAAAAGATGGAAAGTTAACTTCATCCCGTCCTTCTAAATTGATTGGAGTAATTGTACAAAGATTTAATGTAATACGTAAATGTTTTATTTCAAGTACGAGTAGTTATTTAGGAGTAATTCGTGTGTAAAAGATAGTTGATAAAGAGTGATAATGTATGCAAATGTCTTAAAGTGTTTTATGATCATACGCATACAGGTTGGGTAAAAAAATTTCTAACGTAAAACGCATAAAAAGTGATACTGTCTATTTCTCGATGATAATAATACAAATGCATGTAGGTGTAAGTGTTACCGTGTAATACTGCTTTAAAATTTGAGTATTATTCCTAAATAAAATTTTAACCACACAAACTATTGGTTTCCATATTGTCAAGCATTACATTTTAGTTTTACACGTAGGAAATATTTAAAATCCAAATAAAAATGATGTTGTTTAATGCTCTTTTGATATTGACCTTGACATTGACGGCCAATGTGGCCGGACCAATTTTGCTTTTGGTACTTTTTCCAAGGTATTACCCCCTTTGACAATTAGATTCATTTGATCATATACTCTATTCGTGAAAAAAATTTATAAAAAATCTTCATCACTTGGTAACCAAATCTTTTTCTTTGAATTCTTTAAATATTTATTTATCAATGTCAATAATTATACTTTATAAGCGCTTGAGGAGTTTTTAAATGTTATAGTGATTTATAAGAGGGATACGAGTAACTAATTTTTAACCAGTATGACTATCCAGTTTTCGCCATTCTTCAATTATTGGATAGATGTAACAAACTGTATTGTTCTTAATTTAGATTATATACTTTGAGTTACGATTAGTTATGTAATTCAATTTAAATCCTTACTTAGTCTCTAAAAGCCTCATTTTAAAAGCTTTGCTTACAAACAAAGTCACCGGTTAATAAGATTTTGTTCTTTTGTCCATTAACTTAGGGTGAATGAGCTTCAAATAAAGCTATAATCTCACAAATCATAACATTACAAGAATTTACAAAAGGATCATGAATATTGCAAAAATATATTAAGGGAAAAGTTTTCTAATGTCCAATAGCAAACAGACTATAAATTAATTAAAACATAATATTATCAATAAGCTGTAATCTCACAAATCATAACATTATAAGACTTTACAAAAGGATTATGAAATTTGCGAAAATAAAGTGAGGGATAAGTCTTCTAATGTCCAATAGCAAACAGTTTTTGTAAATGATTGAAACATAATGTTGACTACTATTGGCAAAAGGCACAACTGGCACAAGTCATGTCCTAAAGATTTACTCTAAACAAAAATATAAATTTTGGACAAATTTTGTATGAAATATGTCAAATTGTCAATAACTCAATTTTTTTGCATAAGTCATAAGAAACCAACTAATTAAATGTCTTTAAGTAGTGGGAAGTCTGTTTTAAAAAATAATAATAATAAGTAGTGGGAAGTCGAATCAACTCCAATGTCAAATTTACTATGATATATATATTTTTTCAAATAGAGTTAAGGTACACAATTGCTAATGGTCTCTTTTACTCTCTGTCATACCAAAAAAAAAAAAAAAAAAAAAATAAGCAGCTAATAGTTTTTCTATCTCGGGTGAAGAACAACAAGAAAAACAAATACATAACAGAAATACTACAAAGTTTGCTCCAAATGATGCTTGAGTGCTTGACATAAGGTCCTTAATACTCAAGGACCATAACTCCCATAAGTAATACTAGTACCTAAAACACCTATATCGGAACATCTTATGATGACTAAGAGCAAAGAATATCCCCCCTACCCCTGGCGGCTGAGCGAGCGTGATTGCCTACACTGCCAGTGGTTCAGGGAGATTAGAGAATTGTTCGTAATGTAGGGGTGCTGCTTGCACGCATGGGATTGCTCGACCATTTGTGCCATCATATACATTCTTGAAGGAAGTGATTGATGCCATTACAGTTTTGTGTGCCTGTTTGGGTTTGATAGTTTAGCACTGTCGGATGCTCGTTGCTCGCGCCACTATGTTTTTGGCGCGATCCTTTAACTGAAACTCCAAGGTTGGTTCATCATCCCTCCACAGGAAAGTATTTGATGATAATCAACCAATCTTCGGCATTTTATTTTTGTGTTGGTTTGTAAAACCTAAGGGAATAATACAATTGCTTCTGTTATACTTTGGATACTGCAGAAGAACGTTCATGTATTATTCATACCAAATTTAACACAAGTTTGTTATTCCATTATATTACGTTCATGTATCCTCTACATGTTCCAACCTTCGCCCCCAACAAATACTAGGGAAGCTAGAGGGTGAAAGCAAAAAAAAACTATAGCGAATTGGGACAAATAATTCGAATCCTATTTTCCTATTCACAAGACTTATGCACATAGATAAGTTACAATACCGTATTACAGACTTTTCCCAACAACCAAGGGAAGATTCGGAACAGAGTAAGAAAATGGAAACTAAATTCTCCCAAACCAGAAGTATCCTATTCCTTCTTAGGGCACGGTTTGGCTTGCCATCTGGAATTATTGTAATTATGTTTTCTTGGGCCAGAGTACCTGCGGTGCGCAGCACTAGACCTAGTTGGAGGACCACCAGATGCAGGTTCCACCACGGCGTTATGACCTCTAGGACGTTGCTTCCTTGTTTCACGGGTACGATTTGAGGAGTTACTTGACTCTGGCTCTTCTCTAGCAATTTGATTGTTATGTTGTTGATCGCTGGCTTGTTCATTCATCACCTCTGCATCTTCACTGACCAAGTCTTGAAGAGAGAGGCGCGAAAATAATACATTGTCTTTCGGGGGTTCTATCAAGCCACCATGCTGTTGTTGCAGCTCCAAGATTGTCTCAAACTTCTGTCTTCTACTGGTCTCCAGATCACATTGGAGGACTTTCTCCACGAGTTCTTTCTCATAAACATCCCGAAGATTATTCCCAAAGTAAAAGTTTTAGTATCAGGATATGATTATACAGAGCATCGTGTTCAGGGATCTCTCTATCTACAAACCATCAACCGTGTATAGGTGTCATGATCTGTAGAAGTGCGCCTAGTCCTAGTGCTAGCATCACTGAATTGTCAAGAGGAAAACATTGATCAATTTGATAAATTTTATCTTATAAGCTAAAGTTACATAGCTGATAAAAAACAGCACTGCTAGAGTGACTGTCTTCCCATGAAATCTGTTAATCAAAATAACAAAACCTGGGAATAGGAAATCTCTTATTACACACCAATTCTGCATCATGAGAACCAACCAAGTTGAGCACATGTTCAATGTCCTTGGCAAGGAAGACTTTACGACAGACAGGACAGTTTCCTGTACTATCTCCCATCATTTTGCATAAATCTGTTGAACAATTAGTTAAAGGAATCAGTGAAAAACAAACAAGCAGAGGAACACCACTAAGATTGACAGAGCAATTATGACTGCCTAAGTTTCTTAACA
Source organism: Chenopodium album (assembly GCF_948465745.1). NCBI lineage: Eukaryota > Viridiplantae > Streptophyta > Magnoliopsida > Caryophyllales > Amaranthaceae > Chenopodium > Chenopodium album. The sequence continues at coordinate 72,264,546 of NC_137840.1, forward strand.
AGTTTACAAAGCTACCAATTCCATAATCATTTAGGTGCTTAAATATGTTGGTAAAGCATCAGCGTAAACTTGCAATTCACAGATCATTTTGCACAACATGTCAAATTCTGGAGACTCAAAAGTACTCAATCAGTAACATATCACTTCAAGTGAGCTAGATCAGTTCCATTATTCCAACTATCATTGCTAACTTAGTGTCAATGATAAATGCCATGGACAAATCTCAAGGGCTAGGTTTAACTAAAAGAGTTGTATAATTGCCACAGTTTTCCCAAAACTAATAATCTCAGCCAAGATAGCTTAGATTCTCTCATCGAGTGATCAAGGGCTTAGGTGACACGCAAAGCTATTAACATGCAAATGCAAAGCATAAGTGGCATAGAGAAAAATCCACTGTCAAGCATCATCAGAATTAGACCTGTCAATAGGAGACAGGTTTCAGATCAGGTAATTTTAGATATGGATCAGACCAGTTCCAGGATGATATATAGAACAGATCTATTAATAAGTAGTTTTGTCAGTTTTTTTTGTTCCAAAATCTTGTTTGTGAACACATACTTTCAGATGAATCCAGGTTGAGTTTAGGGGTAAGGTCAATTTTAGATTCTTTCTAAGTAAAGTTCCAGCCTCCAAAGCAAGCATAATAAATCAACAAGGTAGAAATTTCCTGTTTAATACAGAGTAGCTAGCCAACAGATTGACGATTCTACAACTCTACACAGTGGTGGTCTGCAGAGTTGTTTTGGCCTTTGGTTCATTTGTTGTCTTCCTAGCAAATTTCTCCCTTTTTTTCTTTTTTTTTTTTTTTTTTTTTTTGGGGGGGGGGGGGGGGGGGGTGGCATTAAAATCCTAGAGCTGCTGATTTGCAGTTTAGTTTAACATTCTTTAAAACAGAGTGCTAATGGAGTTTCACAACAGATGTTAAACAATGTAAATCATGGGTAGAGGTAGCACATGAAATACTGCTAAGAAGATCTAGCCAATGCAAGACCAAATACTATTTGATAAATCCTGATTCCTGAACAACTATTGAATAATCAACAACATGCACAAACTTTTTGACAGCTAGACGCAATTGTTTAGTGGAAAGTAACTATATTGGTCAGCATGTCTTGCCTGAAGCCAGATTGTTTTCTTCATGGACAATAGATGACGAAGTACTTGAGGTTCCATGGCAGGCTTCATTTTGTTTCAGGAACCATTTCAACCATCTTACAATGCACTCACTACATCAACACAGGCAAAATCAAGACAACAACCATTTAAGAGAAATATACATATGCCATTTGATGCATACTAGTATATTACAGAATAAGGATTTAGGCTTTACCAGTGGAAGCAATGAAAGCAAGACATCAACTTCATAAATGGCTGGGCTTCACTGTGCTTATCTTCTGTTACCAAAGGATACAAACACAATGGACAATCACCTTCAGGGTGGTTCATGCTGGTAAGAATTTCCACAGCTTCCTATTGCAACGAGAAATATATGTGTTTAGAGGCCCAATTTGTAAAATAACCTTCATTGTAAAAAAATTTAAAAAAAGGATTATAGTGAAACAAAAACAATAGCAGCTGAGTATAAATCCTGCATCCTAATCAACTACTCGCATGTAGAAAACAACACAAACCAACACTCTCTCAATTTCTTTTTCAAATAAGTGATGTCAAAATGTTAATTACAATAAAACTTTTGTACTAACTTGACCACTTCAATGTTGGTTTCCTTGCAGTGTGTTTCTCGCTGTCAGTCCCAAGTCAGGATAAAGGAGGGTTACGATAGGACAGTGACAACCAGTGTAAAACTTTGTCACATCGCTTGACATGAGCCACAATGATTGAGAGTAGTACTAGGATGGGTGACCTCCTGGGAAGTCGTCATGTTGGCTCATATAGCCGACCCCACTTACGACATTAAGGTGTTCAAGCAGAAGAAAAAGAAGAAAACTAACTTGACCACTTTAATGTTGGCAAGTTCAGAACTACATGATATGCTATTTCTTGTAAAAAAATAAAATAAAAAAATAAATAAATAACTCTATACCCAAGTCAAAAAGGGAATATTTTATTTTGTGCATCACATATTCACAAGAAAATTGAATGAGCTAACCTCGCAAAGTGCCACAAGCATTAAGCAAGACGCAAGTTCATGAGCCTTCTCATGTAAACCATTAATCAGATGCTTTTGCCTTTTCTCATCAAGTCCTTTAGAACCTATAATATCAACATAAGGTGGATCACTGGGATACTGCGACAAATTGAAGGTGAATATTAGACAGAAAAGAGGTACAAAACCAAGCAAGGAAACTCTTAAAATGTCTTCCGAAATATAACAGGGGAAACTGGAAATAAACCAGGTTATAAAAACATGAAATTTCTTCACATTGATATGTCAGGCTATCCCATTCCCTTGACTCACCAAAACTAGAGAGGAGATAATTACATAAAAAAAATATATAGAAAACTTTACCTGCATACCAGCCCGTAACTCAATTGTTGCTTCCACAAACTACAGAAAAGGTGAAAAAACGCTTTTGTTAAGTTTTGACACTGCATAAGTCAAGGCAAGCAAGTTATAATAAACTTCTACAGAAACGAGTCAAATGACAATATAGGTCTTAGGCCTCAATTTTATGAAGTCTAAAGAACAATAAGCTGATCTTGTCTTTCGTTTACTACTTGCCTCATGGTGTTGCTACAATCCGAGACAACAAACAAGTAAACAACAAAGTTTCATGATTAGTAGGTACTAGTTTCAATTTACCTTTAGGGAAACCCAGTTTTCAATAACAGCTGAAATAGGCATCTCAATTTCCATTAAAAATCACAAAAACCTTAGCTCCACTAAAACAAGTATGATGATAAATCAAGTGTTTATTTATAATAAGCAAAATCCTCGAAAATTCCTACCATTCCCTCATTGATTGTTCCGAAGATAAAACACAAGGTCTGGCAATATAATGATAAAAGCGTTTATACTAAACAAAATCCTCGTAAATTCCTACCATTCGCTCATTGATTGTTCCGAAGGTAAAACACAAGGTCTGGCCTTGAAAACTTAACATTACAAAATTGGGGGGGAATTACAGGTCTTTCTCGTGTAATCTTGTTATGCATTACTAATACAATTATATTTCCTTCAAGCCCTAAACATTAGGGCTTTAGTAATTTCTTCAAAATCACATAATTTCATATCAACAATCTACTATGTTTGTTCAGCTTATGAAATAGAAATTGAAATGTAAAAGCTGCAATCATAGTAAATGATCATATTTTCGAAGAAATTAACATAAAAATCTGATAAAAAATGTCTGACAATTATTATGTTCTGAATAACGTTTAATTCAAATACTAGTACTGATATTAAGTTCAATAATTACAATTCAAACATCAAAAAAAGTAGAAAAATAGCTAAATTAAGAAGCGAATTAAGAATTAAATCCAGAATATAAATAAATAGCGAAAAATTGAATGGAGAATTGAAAAGAGGAGAGAGAAAGGAGAGACCTGTTGAGAATCGACGTCGGCGGTACGAGGTTTGATGTGGAGACGAAGATGAGGAGGAAATCGATTGAGGACGATACAGTCGTCGCCATAAACAGCTTCAGCAGCTTCGACTTCCATTGTTACTTCATCTTCTTCCGCCATTGATGATTGCCTCAGTTAGCAGAAAGAGGAGAGCGAAAATGGAGGGGGTTTCAGCTGTGTCTTTTGGAGTTTATTGAAATGGTATGGAATACGGAGTACTTTATTATAGAAAATGGATCCTCCTTTCTTGACCCGGAAAATGGTAAAGATTAAGAGTATTTAACTCTGATACACACCCGGATGCACAGTATACTGAAGTTTTTTTTTTTTTTGGTGCATATTTTGATGAAAAAAAATCTTGGTGTATGTTATAGTCTTACACGCGCCCTTTTAAGTACAAAGGAATGGAAAGGAAAAATACAGTATTGTTTATGTAGTTTGGTTTCGAAAATTAAATGGATTTCGGGTTTTGTTTGGATTGTGTAGACAATGTTGGCAATGCTTGAATCTTAATTAGAATTGGAAAATTTGTCAAAAATAAGCCAACCTTTACGTGGTTAGTTCAAAATAAGTCAACCTTTCGATTAACTCAAAATAAGTCGACTTTTATGAAATATTTTTCAAAATAAGTCAAAACCTGTTAGACTATAAGGTAACCGGTTATAGAGGTAAAGTCTAACACATGTCCTTATGTGGTTGGTCCTTTTTTAAAAAAATTAATCAAGCTTTATTTTTTGTTTAATTATTAAACTTTTTTAAAAAATTAACAATTAATAATTATATCAAATAATAAATAAAATAAACTAAAAAACTAAAACAAAAGCTCAGCCACCTCCTCCTCCCACCCACGGTCAACGGCCGACTAACACCTCTTTCCTCCAGTGCCGGCGACCACCCGCTCCCTTTCCCCATTCCCGCTTCCCCCACTACCACCCCTCCCCTCTTTCCCAGAATCGTGAGTTCAATTCGTGACCGTTGAGCTTCATTAAAAAAGGCAAAGTTTAATCGCAAAATGGTTCGCTTGAATTTGGTGAATTTGGAATTGCTTGGTTCAACTGAACACGATTTCGGTTCGCCCGAACCATTTTGATTCTCTGTTTTGTTCTACTTTGGGGTTGCTATGAAGTTGATTGGTGGCCGTTGTTTCTAAGTGCGGTTGTTGTGGTGGAGATGCGGGATGGTGTAGCAATCTGCTGGTAGTGGTGTGTGATTTTGTGTGTGAGGTGGCTTAATTAGCGGTGCGTGTGGGTGTTGGTTAATTGTGTTGTTGGCGACTTGGTGTCGGAGTTTAGGTGGGACCGCCGTGAGAATGGGTGGGTGATCTGTTGCACGTGAGCTGATGCGAGAAGGTGAGGTAGGTTGTCGGCGCCTATGGTGATCTGTGGTCGCCGGCTGTTGGCTGCTGGCAGGGGAGGGGAGGGGGGCTAGCAGTGAGTGGGGGAGGGGATGGCTGGGCTTTTTTTTTCTTTTTTTTTTTTCCTAATTTTTAAAAATTTGTTTTTTAAATATAATTATAGTTAAACACTTAATCAAAGTAAATTATTTTTAACTATAAAAATCACCTGTTTGGTAGGTTGTAGGTCATATGACCTATTAAAAAAAAAAGTACCCTTAAAAGTTGACTTACTATGAGTTAATCGAAAATTTGGCTTATTTTGAGCTAATCAAGCAAAGGTTGGCTTATTTTTGACAAATTTTTCATTAGAATTTAGAAGAATGAGTTATTTTGATACTAGCTTCTTAGAATAGAAAACATCATGCTTTTAGGGAAAAAAAAAAAAAAAAGAATAGAAAACATCATTGAAGATCAGCAAAATTTTGACCAAATTTTTAAATAATTCTTCAACTTTTAGAATTTGAAAGCTTGAAAATCAGGAATAATTCTTGAGTACTTGTATGATGTTAACAAAGACAGTTCTTACCCGTCGAATCGAAAGAAAAAAAAAAAGAAAAAAAAAGAAAAAAAAAAAAAAAAAAAACCAAAGACGATTCTTAGGATATGTCAACAACTGGGTTATTTTTCAACAACTATTGAATAATTCTTAACAAACTTCGTTATTTGAGTATTGAGAATTTGAGATGTCTTGATTGTGGCTTGTCATTGACATGTTTTCACTCTTTTCATTTTCCCATCATTTATGGATACGATATTCCAATACACACATAGAAAGAAAAGCTTGTGAGAAATAGGGAAAGCTAGACAAGGACAGAGAGTGCTTATTTTGCAACATGTCTATGACAAAGAGATTAACTGTTTTGCCTGCGAGTCAAGATTGAGCCAAATTGCAAGCCAAACCAAAAAAAATCCCGATTTCACAAAACGAAACATGTATGTTGAATACATAATGACAAAAAAGGCAAACCAGAAGACAGATATCAATGGACGATGAAATCTACTGCACCAAATTCACTTCATCTTGCTATAAAAGCACCAAAATTTTCACGTGATAGCCATAGATCAATTAAGAACATTATAGTAACTACGACTCTTGACTAAACCTCGAAAATATATTGTAACTATTACAATCCCAAGATCCACCCATGAAAAACACAACCCTTCAACACCAAAATAGACCACCTACTCTAATGAAAATTATTAACATGGATTCAGGGGGCTTGTATAGTTGCCAACTTTGCAAAAGGTCAAAGATCAGCGACAATGGTCCAAAAGTAAAGGTGTAATATCTCCAAAAGCAGAAATCTGTGCAGTTTGCCACTGTCCAAACCAGCAGTCACCTCATAAACACTCTATCTCCCACTGTTCAATGTAGTGGATGCCGCCTCCTGCAGTCAAAACATATGTCAAGAGAAAAAATCCACTATATTGAGTACTACTTAATAGTGAATACATAAAATGGTGCAGCATAGTAAGGCTGACTACAGGCAAACTACCTCTTAGGTCGGATTCTATCTTCCTCGAAGTCCATCACTCCGCCAGGTTCAGCGTAGATCTCCTCATGCCCTCGGAAGTCCAAGTCGGCCTGCTTACAGTGTGTAGCTTCTGCCACAATGTAAGTAAGACCATCGACGAACATATTCCATGACAAAAGCAAGAAAATAAATGCGCTCTCTAAACCTAAATACCATTACGTGCTAAATGAATACAAAAAATTATAGCTGTTGCAAATAACTGCCACCAATTCATTGAATCCAAATCATGATAAAAACGATTTGTCAGAATCACACACAAGAAAACCATTTCAGCTGAATGCAAATTACAGCATCTTGCAAGACAATCGACATTATAATGTTGTGTAAAAACATTCAGCACAAGCGAATACTCCCCTCTTTTTTTATGTTAAGTGCTACAGTTTGACTTCTCTTACTAATGCTAAATTTCAACTTACTATTTAACAAATACAAAAACCTTAATCCCAAAAGGAGTTAGGGTCAATTGTCATTTGAAAGTATCTGTGAATTTTAAGCAAATATATTACTCCTCCATCCCTTAATTACGCGCCGGTATTCCTTTTAGGGGTGCCCAAAATGTTTTGCCTGTTCTAGAACCTTTCCATTTAAAGAATGTACTATTTAACAATTATAATTATCGTATAAAATGTTGTTGGATTAGTCACAAACTCACAATGTATATATTCATATTATCAATTTATTTAATAATTTTTACCAATAAAACAATACTCGTAGAGTCGTAGATATTAAAGATCAAAATTGTGTTGACAAACACGCATTTGAACTATAGCACTAAAAAAAATACCAAAGGGAGTAGCATGTAAATTGAAACTATACCAGATTTCCCAATACTACTATGCAACCAGGTCAGTGGAACTGCTACAGTGCAAGCACCAAAAGCGAACGCTAATTACACGAAATACACATTGCTAGATGACAAGCCAGTAGGCATGTTTTGCAGGAGATAATTACTAGCAAAAGCAGAAAAAATGAATTTCACACCTTCATGGAAACGGTCTTCTTTACTTCCTCCACTCTCTCTTCAACTTCTTTTTTATGTTTCTTGTCCACCTCGCTCATGGTATCAGCCCATTTAATCTTCTCTTGAATTGTCAAAAGTAAGTTGTCTGAAGTTGCCAGCCTTTAACATGTACACACAAAAATATAAACCATTATATAGGATTTGCAATGGCTGGCAATACAAAAGAAAATTTGTTCTATAGAAATAACCAATAAACGTGACAAAGCAAATTTGATTACTCAGAAAGCTTGATATGCACCCAACACCCAACATTAAAACAAAAAAAGGAAACAAAAACTGCTACAAATTCCCAGCTGCTAGGTGGTCTAGATAGGAAGGGTCAAACAATGATTCATGGAACGTTCACCGGACTCCAGTTCTTACTTCTTAGAGGGGAAAAAAACATTGCATTCCTTGGATACAGTCTAAGGAAATCATATATATATATATATATATATATATATATATATATATATATATATATATATATATATATATATATATATATACTTCCTTCGTTCTTTTATTATTGCACCATTTGCCATTTTAGGAAATTTCACAAATATTGCACCATTTCCTCTTTAGGGAAAAAATTATTTGTGTTCACACTATAAATACCAAACATACCCTTGCTTTTTCACATTTACTTTTTAGTTTATTAATATGTCACATGGGCAATTTTGTATTTTTACCTTTCTCTCTCTTACTTTTCTCCACTACCAAAATATTTGTACCCAAACCCTATGGTGCAATAATAAAAAAAAAAAACGGAGGAAGTATATATATTTAAAAAAATAAAATCAAATCAAATCGTATTCTTATAACTTAAAAGTGACAAATTATAAAACTCGGGCCAATGTAAGAGTCTTAAACATGTTAGGATGTGACCTAACAGAGTATTTGTCCACAAGCTCTCCTCTCAGATCAACTAATGATATCAGATGAGAAGAGAAACCAATAACTTAATTACAGCACAAATGTGGGGAAAGAAGTAGAATGAAGAATCCACAAATATTAGGAGAAAAAATCAGTCAGAAACTCAGAATGACATCCCATCAGTTCACATAATTTACAAATCCAGTACAAAGATAATCATTGTTGGCACATTATCCACTTTCAAAGAAAAAAGGATTTATGCAAAAGTCGAAAATACCAGTTAGTCAATGTCTGTATCATACTGCCCAATTGCCCTGGTCTAAGATCCCTTCCAGCAGCAAACACTACCTGCATCCAAATGACAACTGTATCAAACTTCAACAGGCTTAAACATTCATCACGAGGAGGTGGGGTAAAAAGTGCAATCATAGCACCTCAAAACATCTTCGGTATTGATCCAGCTTTCCCCTAACAATGCCCTGTCAACCAACAGTAAATGTCAGTTTACACTCCGTACATAACCACATCCTAATACTTAGGACCTTCCCAAGATCACTCAAATATTTAGGGGTCAAGAACACGTGTACATTGAAAAACACTTCCATCCTGTGACATAACACCATAGCACGACATAATTGAGTCTTAAAAGAGTGATAGGTACATATAAAACTGGTTTGATTCAGATGATTTCAAATTTAAATTATAACATAATGTTGCAGGCTTGAAACTGAAAGTGTCTACTGTCTAGGGGCTGGAGCGAGAAAGAGGATAATAGTTTGATGAAAGTATAAAGCTAGTCACGTTAAAAGAATCACTTATTTTGTTTGGAAATGCTAAAGAAATATTAATATCTGTAGCTCAGGGCATAGAAGTTGATAGACCACAACCCAGAAGTCAGGGCTGAAATTCAAAAGGAGCACTGTCTATTGCATTCGCAAAGTTGCCAAAATCGTCACATTGACTAAACCCTAATGTCGCTTCTATTACTAAGCCCGCCCACCTTCAAAGCCGGACATGAAAGTTTCCCCTCGCAAAAAAATTTAAGATAAACCTCTTTACAGAATTAGAGGCCAATGTTTTGTATTTGTTAACCAAAAAAAAAAAAAAGACCAAACCATATCATAATTTGATTATAAAACGGTTTGCACTTATGGTGAGTAACACGTAACGAACCAAACGAATTCCTGGTTGGAATTGGGGGGCATTTCGAGGAGAACCAGCTAGCTTTGGGTTCGACCAGCCACTTTATTACCTACTTTGATTTCGCGTTTCTGTGTTTAACTCAAACATGTCCAGCCTCTTTTTGGGTGATTGTTAAAAATAAGGAGCTCGCCAGTAAATAGGCAACAGAGCTACAGCATTATGCTGACAATTGAAACTCGAACCACAACTTCACAAAGAGACTCAACATGACATCCATATAAACCATACATGATCACAATACACCATGAAAACCAAAATTAGACAAGATTGAAATGGAACGCAGGCCTGAAGTCCAAAGCTGAGCCGTAGAAATATTAACGACATCTCATGGGAAAGAAAAGTAAAGGAAACATGACCTGAATAAAAAGGAATATTTACACAAGAAACAAGATAGACATATTTACTAATAAAGACGAGAATCAGTCAGCTGATCAGCTCCATAAGTTTAATTGGAGATGAAAATACAAGTTACCAGAATACATACTGAATACATGCACTCATTGATAAGAAAATCTTCCAGTTCACGCACATTTGTAACATCTAGCTCCTCCATCAAATGATCATATGGTAATACCTGAAAACAGCACAGACAAAAATAGAACAGCAACGAAATTAAGAATGAAGCATGGAGCCATAAACCAATAATGCACTGTTTATCAACAATACAACAGATAGGTTTTTCATCGAATTATCTTATATATAGTAACCAATTTATTTTACATAAATAAAGAGCAACTCTCTGTGTTTCCCAAACTCAAAAGCTACATGCCATCACCAGTTACAAGAACTTAAGTCAAGTAAGGACAAGAATTTATAAATGTTGTTCCATTTTACTAAACCACAGCTTATTATAGCTCATCGAAACAAATAAGGTGTAAGAACCTCTGGTCTTGTCCATATGAACCCTCACAAGTTTGGATGACTCAACTTGTAGATGAAACGTATGAAAATGTATCAGAACATTAATATCATAGACAAAGGTGGCCATGAGCCCATGACGACTGCAGCATGTCAATTGTGGTTCAAATTACCCATGTTGAAAGGGAAAACTGGACGTGACATAGTATCATTGTGGTTTGATGTTTACCAAACTAGGTCCTCATTAACAATACATCCTAACTGTATAAAGAAAGGAACCGTCTGATTACTCAAAGAAAAAAATATCATTTGTTCAAAACCCTATATTGTCTCTCATAATACTCGTCTCATGAAGCATCTAAGCTTATCGGCAAGTAGTATTAATTTGTGAGATATCCATTTCCCACATTCTCCAATTTCAAAAGTAGCATGGAACACCAAGAGTGCATTTTACTAAAATAGTCTCATTTTTCTCATTAAAAAAATAAAAAGAAAAATACAAAATTCAGTAAAAATTCTAGTAAGGGAATACACTAGCACAGGACACGTGTAATAAAATTCAGCACATAATATCAAAACACTAGGCTTTGACACTGAAAATTGACAAAGACTTTAAAAGGAAAAAAAAAAAAAATATATATATATATATATATATATGAATGGGGCAGAAGTACCTTGCTTGTCTCAGCCAATGTAAGCACAGTGAGTTGCTTTAACTTGAGTATTTGGTCAGCAGCCAGCGGAGGTAGAGATCCGGCACTGCCTGCACATTATAAATTCATAATATTTCATGCACCCAATCATAAAGACCCAAGGTTAAGAGTTCTACAGATAACGATCAGATCAATGACAATCAATCAATGAAAATGAAAGGGAAAAAATAAACCAATAAGAGCATTAGAGCACTGGAAAGTTTACCCATATCACAATTAACACCAGTAAACCTCAGTGTTATACATCATGTTAAAAGCATTACTACGTATTGGACTCTTCTTTACAAAATAACATTTGGAAGGGGAAGTGGGGCTATCATTCACAAAACCACAAAATGCCACAGATAAAACCAAAAGGACTAGAAAATCTTACTTTTATAATCACTCCAAGTTCCTTGAGCAAACAAACGGAGAAGATTAAGGTACACAGAGTGTTCGGTTCCTTGGAGCTGCATCAAGGATAACAATAAGACAGAAAACACAAACAAACATACCAAAGGGAATGTAAATAGTTTAGATCAAACAATAAGAAAAAAAAAATGAAAAATTCTCAAATAATTAAAAGATGCTACTGACAAAAGTTACACGACGACGAGCTTAGTCTTTAAATCTTTGCCCCAACCTTATTCCTTAATCATTGCCATGACAGTTTACTAGTTTAGTAACCAGTATTTGATAATTCAACTTAATTACTACAACATGATCTGTATCTCGAGCTATTTTACTATTTTACAATGCAGCTAAATTTAAATTTTTTCATTTGTAATACCAATTCATCACTCAACACTGCTTACTTCACCAACTTAAGCACTTAATCATATAGAATGCCAGCAGCATTATGCTCGACAAGTCGAATTAAGTAGAACAGTAATAGACTATTGTTCTCATCAAATTCCACTTGCTCAAATTCATAGAACTTAGGTACCTTACCACCCCCATTAAATCCACAATCAAACCATCATCCTTGTGTTCTTCACCAGCCACTCACATATTAATTAGGAATTACTGAATTACACCAGTATACTATTTCGAACGATTATCAAATTCTACTAATCAATACATTTTCACATAAAAATACATACTTATTCAAATTCCATAACCCTAACAAAACCTAACTACAAAATCAAACCCAAATCATACATAGAAATCCACTAAAAAAACCCTAATTATATGAATAAAATCAACAAAAACCTAAAAATCAATCAAATTGAAGAGAGAGAAAAACCTCGGCGACATTGGGAACAGCAAGAATTTCGGAGAATGCGAAGAGCAAAGGGTTGGAAGTAGCTTCGACGATTATTGGAACGAGGGAAGAACCCTTATTTGCCGACGCTTGCTTTACGAAGTGTTCGATTAATTCTGCTTGTCTCTGCTCGATATCCATTGTTGATGAAATTTAAGAAATTGGGAGTTTTCTGCAATTGAATTGTGATGATTACAAGTGATAATAATCTAGGGTTTCAGAAATTGATGATGAGATTAAGGTGGTGAGAGAGGGGAAAAAAAAAAGTTTTTGTATGATTTTTTATTTTTGGGGTTTAGAAGTTCGAATAAGTGTTCTAGAATTTTCTTTTTATATTGGTCACCTCCACCTTTCCCTTCATCCCTAAAAAATTAACTATCGCCAAAATCCATGTTTGATACTCTCTCTATTTAATCAATATATTTGCCAATATACAACTTTGACTAATTAATAGTGTAAGAGCCAAAGTTATATATTTTTAATTGACTAGTACTCAAAAAATGTAGCAAAATTATATTATAAAATTAGACATTGTGACTAATCTAATAATACGTTATATAATAATAATATTTATTTATTTTATAGAGGTTAAAAAATTAAGTCAACCATAAAATGTGAATAGTGTAAGAGTCAAAGTGATGCATTAAAAAAAAAAAAAAAAAAAAAGAGAGCGTTTTGAAAAAATATGCTTAAAAATGAATTTGACAAGATTATGACTTTACTTGTGGTTCAATAATTTGTAAAATTTTGACCCTAAAAATGCAATATACTAAGGGTCTGTTCACATTTATTTAACTGAACTGAACTAATTGGAGCTTAACTGAAACTGAACTGGTTGGAGCTGAACTAAACTGAATAGAGCTTAAATGAATATTTTATAAGAGAAGAAAATTAGGAGTTGAACTGAACTGAACTGAATAGAGCTGAATTGAACTGAAATTAAGCTGAAGTGAACAGGTCCTAAGTCAACAATAATTTGGGGACAAATGAAGTAGCATGTTACTAATCAACTTATTGATTTACGTAGTAATATTCAATGTTTAATATCGGAACATTGATGGCTTGTTCGCTTGAGAGTGGGGGATAACTTAAGGTATACATGTAAGTGTTCTTTACATTCACTCCTAATACCTTAGTCGTCGGTGATGTTGTAGGAATTCCATCAGTAATCAGGAATTTGATTTGGCATGAGATGAGGAATAATTTGATTTGGTTTGATTCTCGCAAAGACTGGTTTGATTTGGCATGATATGAGGAAGTTGATTTGGCGAGTGAGTTTGGAAGTTTGATTTGAACGAGGACGAAAGAGGAAGAAAGTTCAGCCAAACAAACTAATAATAAAATTACAAATACGCCCCTGAGTGTATCGAGAGGAAGGTACACCCGGGAGCACAAAAGATTGATATTAATGTTTAACCACCCTTCTTATCACTTATATGGCCTAAGGGTGTAACCCAAAATGCAATACTACCTCCGTTTTTTATTAGTTGACACGTTTTGACTTTAGCACTATTTACACACGTGTTTTGTGATTTATATGTAAAAAATATAGTAATGTGGGATCGTGTTAGAATCGTCACGATATATATATTTTCTGAATATTAAATTTTTATAATTTTACTTATCCGAAATTAAAGATATTAATGGTTAAATTTGTGCATTGGCAAACGTGACTAAAGAAATCTGTCAACTAAAAAGAAAGGGAGAAAATATTAATTTGCACTATTACAAATACCATGCAAATTCACCTATATGACAATACCAAAATCATAAGACGTAAAATAACACTTCGTAGCTCTTTAAGTTGTTATTCTACATATTCTTTAATACTTCAGTGTTGTTTGATTGACATGGGAACTCATTTCCCATAGGCAATTGCATTTCATTAGAATTAAATTCCACATTCAATTTCCTAGGAATTGCACAAATTTGTTTGGTTGTTATAAAGGAAATTGCAATTCATGAGAATTTTGAGTTACCCGGGGGGACCCTTGGTAAGGGGTTGTTTGGTTCATTAGGGAAGTGTAAATTCCCATGAAATTTCAATTTGTGGGAAATAAAATCCATCATCAAAATCATGGGAATTTAACAAATTTGTTTGGTTAAGAATGGAGGAAGTACAACTTACCAGGGGGGTAAGGTAAGTGAATTCCCATGTTTTTTTTTTTTTGGTGTTTAGATAGCCACATGGGCGGGGGTGAGAATCGATCCTAAGATCTCCTGAAGCCGGGAGTGAGACTCTAACCACTTGAGCTATCCCTCACTCTCCTGAATTCCCATGTTTTGTGGGAAGTCAAAATTCCCATGAATTTACATTGCCCCCATTTTCACTTTTTTGTGTCAACCAAACAAGATAGTGAAAATGAAATTCATGGGAATTTTGACTTCCCACAAAATATTTAGCCAACCAAACAAGGCCTAATTTAATTCCCACATTTTTTAGGAATTGGAAATTCCCATGAATGTGCAATTCCTACATATTTCACTAGCCAACCAAACAAAACCCCAATTTTTAAATTCCCATGATTTTTCAATTCCCCCACTTTTTTTGTTCAACCAAACAAGGCCTTCGTATTACTCTTCTCTTATAAAACAACTTTAAAATTGTCCGGGTTGCTAGTTTGTACTTGTTTAATTTGCTAATCAAATTCGACTATTTAAATAGTAAGACTTGTTAGTTTCGAGATTAAGTAATGATATAAACATTTTTTAGTTAATAAGACACGAATTAATTTATCTCAATTAAATATAATTTTACTGGATAAAAAAACATAATTAATAAATGGCTAAGATTGGTAAGACTTTTGACAAAATGACAAATTTTCTAAACATTAGACTATAAAAAAAAAACAGATATAGTAACAAGCTAGCAATTGCGTAGCGCCTATTTTTTCCACGAACTGTTGTCATTCATAATTTGATTCAATCAATCTGAGTGTTTGAGAAAGGACGAAAATGGCGACAAAATCAGCTGATGTAAGCAGCAACACTGCTGCTGTTCAAGCCACCAATGACGACGCTTCTGCTAGCAAATTGTGAGCGATATCTCTTTGTATCCCCTTTTTAATTTTTTTTTTTAATTATTTATTTCAGCAATATTTATGCATATTTTTGTACATGATGCAAGATTGAATTTTTTGGGATTTTTTTGCTGTTTATAATTGACCCGGTTTTAATTATGTTATTTCGAATGTGTTTTGGATGATCGATTAATTTTTGCGTATGTGTTGAATCGATTTTATTTTTTATGTTTCTCCACCTTGGCCTTTATTTTGCAATTTACTCCTAATTTAGATAGTTGGAACTGTAAGAATTGAAATGGGGGACTGCAATTTAAGAACCCAATTCTATTGCTACGAAATTTCACGGGTATTGTGTTTGATGTATTGACACTTATGATAAGAAATTTGGGTTTAGAGATAATGGCCTTGTTGTGGCTTGGTTTTGTGTTGTTGGGGGTGAGGTGGGGAGGGGCGGCGGGGAGGGGGGTGGTGAAGCTTTACTGATTTCTTTACACGGGGTTGCCAGTTATAAAGGAGGCGTTATTAGTCCCGAGAATGTGTGATCCATTGTTTGGAGATTCAGCCCTTGCAGGCGTTGCATCGTTCACTTTAACGAGGAGGCAATGCATCACGCATGAGTTTGGGCCCAGCAGTGTGTAAAATGGGAATTGTTTAATCAAGGGCCTGTACATGAATGAAGTTAGTTGGCACGCTATCAAAATGTTAAGAGTAATTCACTCAGGTGGTTGCAATAGTGAATTAGTGATGAGGGCTACTTACTAGCAAGATCTCTTATTTGACAGAACTTGAGATTATAGAAATTAAGCTATGCGTGGTAATTGAGAGCTGTGAGGCTAATATTTGCTAATTGTGTGAACAAGAGGTTGCTGTTTGACTGTCTGCAGCGAGAGGAATGGAAGAAAGGAAGGGAGGAAATCTTTTTAGATTTAATTTGCTTGTAAATTAATTGTATTTTTAATGTTAGGATGGGGTGGGGAAGAAAGAAAAAGAAGATAGAACTATGAGTATTTCAACTGACGATGACTTAGATGACATGCGAAAGGAAGATGTTATAGACTATGTGTTTTTTAGGTTTTGAAGGCTTGCAGAAACAACGAGATCATGATGCCCTTGTTGTAATTTTCAAAATTTGATTGTCCTTGAAGAGTTGAAGGTAACGACAACTTTCAACAGCTAAAAGAGTAACTAACTTCATATGTTTATGTGTAGATTTTAACTGTATGTTATCAAGTCTTTAAGATAAGGTTAAGATAATACTTATTGTAAGTTGTCCGCCACAAGTTCTTTAGAAATACTATGTTGCCTTCAATCTTCACATTTCTTCATCATTATACCCCAATTCCTCTAAAGAGGGCTTCAGTCGTTAGTTGAGTATATTAATTTATTATCATGGAGATTTTGGAAGACTTACTGGTGAACCATACTAACTTATACTGTATATATTTTTTGCCTAAAGAACATTTACTATTTTGTGCTGTATGAATGCATAGACTTTAATTTTGTATCTAGAAGAAAATAATCTGGACCTGCAGGTGACTTGCAATTATTGTTTGTTGTTAACCTAGCTCTATGTGAATCTGATTACTCCTCTCAATAATTGTCTTAGGTCTTGTGTGAAAAAGGGATACATGAGAGATGACTACATCCATTTGTTTGTGAGAAGGCCTGTAAGGAGATCTCCTATAATTAATCGTGGTAGGCTTAGTTGTAATAAGTTTTTTTTTTTTTTTTTAATTTTTTTTTTCTTATCTGATTTATTTATTTTTTGAATTTATCCTTTTAAAGGTTATTTTGCCCGTTTTGCTGCTCTTCGGAAGCTTCTTTTCCAGTTTCTCAATACTGATGATCAGAATAGGAAGCAAGTTCTATCACTTGGAGCGGGCTTTGATACAACATATTTTCAGTTGCAGGTACATTTTGCTTATGATTTTGTAGTTTGAAATGGATGCTAGAACTTTACCAGCAATTGTTCCCTTTCTGGTTTCCTATATTCAAAGTCCACCTCAACCTGGAGTTGCATATATGTATTAGTCCATATATTATAAGATGTTTTATGCAGTTTGAGCAAGAGGGTTTCCCCCCTTTTTTTGCCCTTTATCCCTTAAACCCTCAAATGATCCCTCGTGTCCTCGTTAATGAACTTCTTGGCTGCGTGTTATTTTAAGTTAGAACTAATTTCGGAGTTATAATTGATTATATATAATGTTCATTTGGGCAGTAGCCCCCCCTCACCCACACACACTAAATATACATCACACATGTTTTATTGGTTGCTTCTATAATTCATAACTCCCACATTGGTATATAACTCTAAAATTTGAAGCTAATGATTATCTGCTGCATGTGGCAATTATCATGGTATGATACGTTGCTTTAAATGGGTACAAGATTCAGCCTTTAGGTCTTTTACAAAATTTTGGGGATTATAATCTGGAACATAGTTAGCTTTGTCTAGACAATTTGGCATGATATGCTAATAATTATGATTGTCTTTATTGTACCAGTAGGAATGTATATTGATACATGTGCGATGCTTCTTTGTAATAGGCGGAAGGAAAGGCACCATACCTATATGTGGAGCTGGATTTTAAGGAGGTAAAATTGTGATGCTTTAGATTTTGCTTTACCATTTGTGTGTAGTAATAGTTATATGGTCTATACTCCCCCCTCCCCCCCCCCCCCCCCCCCAATTTTATGTGTGGGTGAAAGGTGGGAGAGTTTAATATTATATTATGTACTTATCAAGCAAGATTGTCAAGGTCGTGGGAACTTATAGAGTTATAGGCATTCAAATCGGCAACAGATACTTAGAAGATAGATCACTTTTGCTACCATATAAAATACTTGACATTTCTGGGATTTCTGTTTAGTAAACTTTCATGGTATCCCAACTATCTGTAGAAAATGTTTGTTTTCTTAATTTCATTTCTGGATCGATATGAACTTACAAAGTCGTATTGCATATTAATCTTTAGGTGACTAGCAAGAAGGCTGCATTAATTGAGTTTTACAATGAGCTGAAAGAAAAACTTGGTCCAACATCTTCGATTTCACGAGGTAAGACTTTCATAACTATTGTTAGATTTTTGTAAGTCAACATGCCTTTACAGTCAAATCATTTGATTCAGAACACTTGACACTTGTGTATGTAGTCGTACTGAGCTTCTACTTTTACTTATGTTTGTGCTTGATAGCATGCAATTGATTACCTTTTTTTTAAATGATTTAAACTGTCATCATCAACACCTTAATTAGAGGCGCATGCTTGGTGTTATATGTATACTGCCTATTGCTCTAATCCTTTATAGATCCTTCAGTGCTGGCATCTGTACCCCTGTGGCCTGTGTGTATGTGTGTGTGTGTGTGCATGTGTTGCATGGCGGGTTTATGTTCGTTTGAATACTTACTGCAATTGAATTGAAGTATTCTGATTGTTTTATGAGGATTCCATCTGTACCACTTAGTAGCCTTCCTGACTGCTACCACTTAATTGGAAATTGGCTTGCTGCTGACTGTATATCTTTTGGCTTGTGCAGAAAATGGAGAAGTGCATGGAGATCATTACAAACTGCTTCCTGTTGATTTGAGGGATATTCAAAATTTAAATGATGTAATAGGTTTAGCTAACCTTGATCCCAGGTATGCATGAAATTTTCTGTTTCACTAAGGATTTATTCACTAGTTCTGTTATGTAAGTGATTGTTAAAGTTGGTGAAGTGTGGAGATCCCCTCCAGTTCAGCAGTTGTATTTCCTTGACCTTAAGGATAGGAGATTAGGAGGAGGGTTAATACCCTAAGTATGATTCTCATTCTGCAAGCTCTGTCGTTTTAAAGTTTAAATTCTATGGGTTCAATATTTGGTTCTAGCTTCTTAAGAAGTAGAGGATGGACAGAAAATTTGTCAAGATAAAAAAAAGGGGAAATTGTGTGCCAATTTTTTTTTGTTGTCAACCGGATGAAAGTAAACTAGTTCTTTGGTCAGATTGAATACATCTTATCCCATGCTCCCCTGTGTGGTCGCCCAACTCTCTTCAAATTTAATTTGTCATCCATATACGTTTGCTTAAATTAGCAAAGATGTGGCTAGATGATAATGCTTATTCTGATGACAATATCAGTCTGCCAACATTTATTATTGCAGAGTGCGTTTTGATATACTTGGATCCTGAGTCAAGCCGTTCTATAGTTGGTTGGGCTGCAAAAACATTTTCCACAGCTGTATTTTTTCTATATGAGCAGGTTATACATCCTTGATTCACAGCTGTTTGTCTTCTTGGAGTCACCCCTTTGTACGATGTGCTTATTTCTGTATTTGTTTTCACAGATTCATCCAGATGATGCTTTTGGAGAGCAAATGATTCTTAATTTGGAGGTAATTATTTTTAATTTTTTTTTTCTTTCGATCTTCTACTCTTCTTGTGATAACTATGCTACCTCAAGTTTTCTTTCATTTCTATGAGATCAATATGATTGAATACATCTTTTTTTTCAATTCCTTGCACTTGATTTTGGCTTTACCTTGCAATTCCTGAAGAAATTATTCTAATACTCCATTTTTACCTCCACTTGTTTTGTCTTCCACTACTTAGTGTATGATAATCTCTTGCTTTTCTTTTAGTGCCGTGGTTGTGGGCTCTTAGGCATACATGCTACACCAACTTTGGAAGCGAAAGAAAGGCTTTTCCTTGATCAGGGATGGCAGGTATAATTTGTACTTTCTGTAATTACTTGGCTACTTCACTTCCAAAGTTTAAATTTTTTGTTATGGGATGTCTTTTTGAGAATTTGAGTTTATATTACATGATATTCCCCTGAAAGCACCTCGTTCCTAAGAAATAAGTCACCCGAAGATGAGTAAAGCCTGCAGTGTGCGATCCAAGACTGTTAATGGGTACTTTGGAAGTCAACTGATGAGATTGGCTATTATATATAATTATTCACAAGTAGCAAAATATTATTTGTCCATATTATTTAAAAATTGAGTACATCAATGAGCAATTATTGAGTTTTTGTTACTAGAATTCCACATATGTGGTTAGTTACATGTATACAATGACTAAGCTTGCCTTTTTGCTTTTGATTGTTATTGGTGTACTCTATCTATGTATTTTCTCTTTTGTTTGTCCTAATTATATATTTTAAAATATATGCGATGTTTCAGAGGGCTACTGCTTGGGACATGCTGAGAGTTTACAGTGAATTTATAGATTCCCAAGAAAGACGCAGGTAGATTCTTTATAACTTCTTTCGTAATGAAGTTGCATTTTCTACTTTGCGTGTGGATAGTAGTGTTATTATCGAGCTGGGTCATTTGGCAAAGGTTATACTGTGTTTGGATACCTACTTGCATTTGCAGATCAGAAGGTGCATTTTCTTCTTGTTGGTTCAAGAAGTGAATATATTCCATGCCTTGTCAAGGAGGTGATGGCTCGATATTATCATGGTGTACTGAATTGTGGTCATGTTGTTTATGGGATATTGATATTTTAGATGGATTTAGAATATTTTCTTTTATCTAGAATGCCTTTTCAGGTTAATAGTATTTAAATTTTGACTTCTATGTTGCACATGTCTAATTTTTAAATTTTCATTTACCTGCTTTACTCATTATGCACCCTTCCCAGGTAACCCACCTAAAGTTTCTCTTTTGTAATATTGTATTTAGGATTGAGTGCCTGGAGTTATTCGATGAATTTGAGGAGTGGCACATGATGCAGGCAAGTTTTTATTTCGATGTTTCATTATGTCAATTATGGTCCCTGTAAATTAAACATACAAGTTGAGTGGAACCATCTTCCCCTTGAGACTCAATATAAAATCTAGTGCTTCTGATCTTGATACGTGAGCTCATCTTGCTCTAGATGTATTGAATTTGTCTGAGGTTGTTTTATTTTTTAAACTCACAAGCATTGATCAAGTTTGTTTGCTGTCAGGTAGCGAACTTGTTAGACCAAGATTAATGAGCTGTATGTAGTGAGTTTGTTTCTTTGCTTTTTGTATGGCACTATAATGGACAATTGGACACGTTGGGCTTTGAGGGGCCGTGAGGGGGGTGACTGGGTGAGGAGTGGCCTGTATTGGGTGGTCCCGGAAATGAAGGTGGGGTGAACCATGAAAATCTAGGTAGAACTAAGTGGCAGTGAGGAAGAAATTTGTAGGTGGAGGAATTCAGGGTTGGGGTATGGTCAAATTTTCAACCATTCTCTATGATGTAATGTCATAAGAGATGGGCTATTGATTTGGTCGCCCTTAAGTGATGACCTACTCGTCCAATGACCATGAGGGCTTTTCTTCAACATCTGTGTATGGGATAAATTTCCTTAATTGTTGTCCTGCTAATGATGTTTTAGTGAGAGTGACTAATATGCTATATGTTTTTAAGTAGCTTTGTTGCCCCAAATGTCTGATAACATTACTCTTTGACTTAAACAAATTTCTTCTATACACAAACATCTAGCCATACACATGAAAGTTATGGATCAAGGATGCCTACAAAGTTAAACAGATGAATAATATATATACAATTTTTGGACTTGAGTTCATGGTTTCCAAGAGTTTGTCTTTGTAGACAACTCTAACTAATAATTTACCCTTTTATGCTTGGCATGCGTTTTCATGATCTTCAAAAGCATGTGACAATTTAGGTTCTATTTATTATTTTGTGCGCATAAATTGAAAGGTGGTTATTTTTAGTACTTTCCCTTCAACCAAAATGAAGTTACTAAACTAAATGTTGCTTGTTATTAAGATCCATTTGGATGTAAACTCTTGGTAGAATATTGGTGTCTGGAGATGGTTTCAGCTGACTGCATTAAGCTGAGTTTATCTGGGTGGTAAAATGTCCTCGATCCATGGTTCAGTACATGTGCTGGATTCAACTGCAAGAAGTTGCTCCTGGGATATTATTTTCAAAATTCTTATTACAGAGTATCATTTTCTAAAATCCCCAGAGTCTGCTTGTCTGCTTTTTTCCCTGTAGGTGTCCCTGAGATTCAGAATTTTTCCATAGTTAAAATTGCTAACAAATTTTTTTCTCAATTTCTTCTACAGGAACACTACTGTGTTGCTCTTGCTATGAATGATGCTCTGGTATGTTCTTGTACCAACCATCCAAGTTCTCACAAAATGAGTTTTGATGTGTTATTTTTATCAATAGATAATGCCTGTACATTTTTCAAAAAAATAAATAAAAACCCATAAAAAATTGGCCGGCCTTCAACTATCACTTTCTGATAGCTGTACGTAGAGAATCTGACAAAATAAATGCATGACTGTATGAGGATTACTTCACCCATTTTCATCAAATATTTTTCATCTTTTCCTAGATTTTTCTTACACTTGCACATGTACGTAGTAGTACAATATATCTAGCAAATCATATACAGTAATACAGGTACTACTATATTCTGCTGCTTAAATATCTGACCTACTCGCCTTCTCAAAATCATGCTTCAGGGCATATTTCAGAATTACGGCTTTCACGAGAACGATGAGAAAAAAGCTAGCTCCACTCCTACCGGATCATGATCTAAGCAAGGATGCCAACTACAAAAGCTCAAAATCAGTTTCAGTAAGTTTGGTACAATGAAGAAGTTCATGAAATGTGCATGTTAATTTGCTCCCAACTTGCACTAGATTAGACTGAGAATGAAAACCCAAGAAATATAAAAAAAAAAAACTTCAGCAATAGTCTACAAAAGGATGATAACATGTAGTATAATGTGGTCCATGTATGATGTTTGACTTATAGGAAGATCTACACTTTCTATTCTTTTGCTTAGCTGTTTTCGCAAACGAACGTGGTAGGGACCTTTCTTTAACCACATAACTGGTGTCACCCATGGACTTGTGGGGACTTTGTTTGGGTCTTTGTTATTTCTTAATCTGACCCCTTCTTTTTTTTTTTAATCTTTTTGGCTTCTCTTGGGTGATTAATATTTAGTATGCCATTGGTTTGGGTGGTTCTGGAATTCTTCCGCTTTAATAATTACCCAAATGGCACATTGTTTTTGGTCGTGTGTTTGATTATTGCACATTTGATGGTGGCCTTATTTTGTTGTATTTGTGGTTTTGCATTATTTGATTGGATATGATTCTGAATTCTGATTCTCCTAGGCACTACTCTCATATCTCGCTGAAAACTACCCCGCACCTGGCGAGTTAGATGGGAAAATATCTGTGAGGATTAGCATTTGATTTTGAAGGTATAGTGGTGGGACGGGTTGATTTTTTGGATCTTATGAGAAAAAAAAAATCTGATGCCTTAGCTAGTTAAATTCCTTTCTCGTTCCATGCGACTGCTCCTTTGAGCTATATAGTTATCTAAATGGATTATGGCACGGTCTGATGCATCAGTGTGCGTTACAAAGGGTTTGTCAAAGACGGTCAGAGTAAGGACAGACTCACAAGCTGTTATTTTTCTTGGAAACTCTTTTTCATAATAGTTAGTAGAAATTTTTTATCCTTTTTTTTTTCCTATTCAAAAAGAATCCTTGGGCGTTCATCTAGACTGTGCTGCTTTTAGAATAAGCAAAGGAAGAGTAAGAGAAATAGATTTTCCGATAAATGATACACCATAGCGATTTCCATCTGAAGGCATGGCCCCAAAGCCTCTATTAGTGGCGGGTTATCCTCGTAAGGTAGATGGGAGAAAAGAGTGAAATCAGAAAGCAGTCATTTCAATAAAATCTGAATGTTCATTTAAAAGTGTTGTGTACTTGTGTTTAGGTTATTTACATGACGTGTAACGTGTTTAGTAGTTACAAATGATACTTTGACGACAAATCGAAAAACTCGTACTTGATGAAGCACTTAACAGTTTGTACCTTAGGATCTTAACATTTTGATCCTTTTATTTTGAAAAACTTCGATGTAGCAACCTAGTTTCAGGATAAGTGGGAACATGTTAATGGAAATTATAGAATAAAGTGGACCCACCTAAAGATTTCTTTTACAGAAGATTTGAATATTGGTATTCTCCTGTATCATACTATCATGTTGGAAATTTTGGACTGCTCCTGAATTGAACTGAGCTAAGTGGACCATATATATTTTGGGTTAACCTTTTGAGGAAGAAGAAGAAAAAATATTGTTTGGATTAATACTCCTTATTTACTTTAACTTTGGATTATGCATTGGATTCGAAGCTTTATAATAATTTATCTTCTTATTGTTTTAACTGTCTTGCTTGTAGTTTTACTACTTTATCACTGGGTTTTGGCGTTTTGCTAATCCCCAAATTTAAGGGTATGAAAATTCAATGCCTTGAGTTTTGGGTTCTTGGGATGTCCTTCCTACTTCCTAGTCCTATTTTGAGTTTAGACTGGGGCATGAGACTTTAGGTAAGCTTCAACTAGTTTGTGTGCGTACAATTGGGTGTGAACCTATACATTTAGTACTCCGATTACAGTAGACCATTAAGTTTTTTTCGTATTAGCGTTGTGTAATAATAATTGAAAGGTTAGCCATTTGCTTATTGCACTACGAGTGGTTTATCGGGTTAAGAATAAGCGTAAGTGTGGTTGTAAAATTTTTAGGTGGTGTACGTGTGCGCATGGGGGATGGGGAGGGCTGATACTATACTTCGATAGCTAGCCTATTGTTCGTGTGCTCCGAATCAGCATTGTGACGATAAGATTTTGGACCGAGGGAGTATGAAATTTGGTGATTATTTCATGTATAACAAGAGTTTGTTTTACTTTAAAGGAAACTCATAAACTGAAAAAAGTGAATGTAGTGGTAGTGTAACGTTAGAAACCAACTTTATTAGTTTGCTACATGAATGTTTTACTATTGTAAAGAAAAGAATCGGATACCCTCACAAGTCTGCGTTATTCAACAGGATAACCAACAAATTTGTGGATGGTCCAGTACAAAAAAAAAAAAAAAGGTCTGATTACTGAAAAATGAGGGTAAAATAAAGTTATAAAGAGCCTTTTCCACCGTTAACGTTGTTTCCTTTATAAGTGTGAAAGGACATTTTGGGAATATTTGGAGGACAGTACAGTGCTCTTCGAATTTTGGTTAGACTCAATTTTTGAGTGTTTAACTATAATAATAATAATAATAATAATAATATGTACATTTGTATATACACATATGTATAGTAATAAAAAATCAATAAATAATCAAAGATCACTAATCCGTAGTTAAAAATCACTAATTAATAAGTTCAGTTCAGCTCAGTTCAGTTCAGCTGAGTTCTGTCAATCGGAACAGGCCCTTAATTGTCTAAAAAAATGTAATGTTGATTTCTATTGCAATTATTTTCTTCAATTAATTATTCCCTAAAATAGTAAATTTTCTTATGCTCTCTACTCGCCTTCTCAAAATAATAATAACAATAATCATCAATAATTAATAATAATAATAATATGTACATTTGTATATACACATATATATAGTAATAAAAAATCAATAAATAATCAAAGATCACTAATCTGTAGTTAAAAATCACTAATTAATAAGTTCAGCTCAGCTCAGTTCAGTTCAGCTGAGTTCAGTCAATCAAAACAGGCCCTTAGACTATGGATATACATACTATGAGAGTAGCCGAGTAGGTAAGAACGAGAACGAGAACGAGAAAGTTAGTGAAGGGGTCTACTTCATACGGAGTATTAGGTTAATTATACTCATATACAGAGTAATTAGCAAAGAACTTTGTTATCAAGAGGCAAATTAAGCCGCGAACTAAAAGACACTCTTTTTCCTATTAGGATGTTCTTATAAGTTGGCTTGTGGGTATGATCTAACCTAGTTTTCTTTTCCAATAATTTTAAAAACTAAACTTATAGGTAATTAAATAAATATGTTGTGCTAATAATTTTCGGAGCAATATAAAGTTTGTTATCCATTTAAGATAATTCATTTCGAAATTTTGTTGTTAATATTCAGGTGTAAATTCTATCATACGCTTGGAATATTGTGTATGCTTTGTATGGTTTAGAGTATGAAGTATTTGCTCTTTAATATGTTTGTCATATAGTACTAATCTTTTAGGTTTTTGAGACATCTAATCGTGGTCTCTTTTCTAATCTCCCATCACTTCTTTTTTTTTTTTTTTTTTTTCCCTTTTTTCTCAAAAAGGAAACTAGTCATTCGATGCTTAAAGAGGAAAAATAGCCAAAGAATTACTTTAATATGAAATTACAATTACAATGAGGTGTGTCACTAATTTATTGCTTCACAACCATTTTGCTGTTGCACTGCATGGAGGACGTGACGTTTAGGATTGCTCCTTGCTCGGTGCTGGAGAGTGGAGATTGACAAGTTTGTTACGTCTACAACGTTAATTACTCGGTATTTATCACGGTGCATGTCTTGAATGAACTTCGTCACATTTGTCTTTTGTGGTTCTCTTTAAAAATAAATACGCTATATTATTTTGAAATATTTCACGATAACATGTCAACATTGCATGTAATGTTATGTTTAAAACCATTTCTTAAGTATTTATAATATGAATTTAACATTATATATATAAAGTGTGGTGTTATAGTGAGTAATTTTATTCAATGTCTTTTAGTTAATAAATAAATCCTCTCCAAATCAAGACAAATTTAAAAAATAAAAATAAAAAATAAAAAAAGGTGGAAAGTTTGGCATGTAATGTGTTAATCACAATCCCATAACTCCATAAGCTATGGATTTATCGAGTTATCCAATATAAATATATAGTTGTAGGCTTTCTTGATATACCTCCCAATTTTTGGCTTCTAAACCCTTTTTATTGTATTTTAATTTAAATTGGACCGAATGTTCATATGTCCCTATCGTATAGGTACACTAAATAACACAAGCGTGTAGCTTAATTAAGCACTAATTAATTAAACTACCACAGTAAAATGTAGTGTGAAAAGGGCTTAGGTGTTCTTTTCCATGCTGCCATAGATTACCCAGAACCTGGGTTCAATTGCACTGCCCAACAACACATTTGTTTTGTCTTCAAAAACAACTTTTTTTTTTTAGGCAAAAATCTCGGTAATTTAAAGCCTATTAGACACTGATTAATTTGAATTATAGTCGAAATAGGTGTTAATTGGGTAGAAAGCTCTTCTAACAAGTGTTGTTGCATCCCTAAGTTTAAGGTCTTGAACTTGAGATTTTGATTAAGATAGGATAACTCGCTTATTAACTGAATTAAGCACGTGACATCCTTAATAATAATTTGGTGTAATAACTCTAATATCTTATCTTTCAAAATCACCCGTATAACTCCTATTCTTTACTTGAGTAGCAACATTATATCATGATAATGCCGTAAAAATGTAAAACAGGTATACGCTTCATTTTATGGTTAGGACTCGGCACATACCTATCTTAGTATTTTGCATTAGTATGCAAAAAATTAGTGAAGTTGGAACCTCTAAGTTAATTTTAAAATACCTATAATGTACAAACAAAAAACAGCCTTCCTACAAAGGAGAATCATCTTTTTATACAAACCAACAGGCTACAAACAGCCTTCCATAACTTAGCCTTATGGTTATTTTACTATGATAAAATCTGCACCATATCATTAACCATTAATTAACTATTGCCGACCAAAATTTATAAAGTTATAAATTATCTTTACCTTACTACTACATAATTATTAATTTAATCAAAGACTGTCGTCTCTGATTAGGTGAAATATAAGCAACAATATTGTTCCAAATTAGTGCATAGAATATTAATTATTATTGTTATTATGTTAATTAAATCCGCGTGTCTTTTTCACGTCTAGTTTATTCGCTTAATTTTGTTGGTTAATTAATTTGATTTTGTTGAATTGTTAAATCGAAAAAAGGAAAGTGGGAAGAAACTACTGTGCTAAAATGTAAAAAGTAAATAGAAAAGTGTATTCCCTTGGAAAAATGGTGATGTACAACAAGGCTACGTGCATCTAATTGTATTTTTCGAAAAAGTATATAGAGTTTTTTTTTGCTTTTGTGTTTTTTGATCGAGGAAAAGCATAATTTAAGATTTTTTTTTCTTTTTTTTTTTTTACAAAGTTGCTTTAATTTGAGGCTTAAAAGAGAAGGATATTTGAGGAGAGAAGAATATTACTCCTTACTCGGTAGTAAATCAAATACGAAGTAATTACACAAAAAAAATTAAACCTTTACATAATTCGTTACTCTCCCAACACAAACTTTCCTTCAATCTTAAGAGGCAACTCAAAATTATTTACCTAACAATGTTTGATATCGATAAAAGTATGGAGTAAGTTAAATTGAATCCATGATGAAATGATTCATGTGAAGGTATCTACAATTACAATTTGTAAAAGAAGTTACAAAAATTGCTAGTTATAATTTCACTCTTGAATTTTGGACAATTATAACTTCATTTGAATTAATTTTTTTTTTTACTAATTACCAATTCAGTGTTTGAAAACATTAACAAACTTTAAATTAAACTTTCCCATAATCACTCTCAACTAACCACATGATTAAAGCTATGACAAAAGTAGGGGTGAGCAAAAAATCAGGGTACCCTGAATCAGAACCGGAACTTGTTAGGAACCGCAGGTTCCGGAACCGGAACCAGAACAAGAGGTTTCGGTTCCGAGTAGCAAACTGGAGAACCTGTTGTAATAGGTTCCAGTTTAGGTTCTCAATTTTTTGGAACCGGAACCTGTAGGGTACCCTGTACCTGATAAAAGTATCAATTAATTTCAAATTATACACTAATTCTTACTCAATTTTTAAATAATAAATATCAAAATTACAATTATAAAAATATATATATTAAATTTGTTACACAACTACTATTAGTTTGTCTTATTTGCAAGTTGCAAACATTATAAATTAGTGACCAACCAGTTTTTTATTAAAAATTCCGCGAAAAAGTTAGTGAGTATATTATAATACAGGTTACCCTGAATCGGAACCGGAACCTGTAGATTTCGGTTCCGGTTCCCAATTTCCAGGAACCTGTTCAACAGGTTCCGGTTCTCATTTTGAGGAACCTGTTGCAACAGGTTCCGGTTCTTGGAATTTTTACAGGGTACCCTGTTATGCTCACCCCTAGACAAAAGTTTATCATCTTTGCCTCTTTCTTCTTCCTTATCTCACCTTTTTTTTTTTTTCCTTTTTTTTCTTTTGTATTTTTCTTTATACTCGTATAGAAAAGTCAATTAAGATTTAAGACATGTCCTATCAAAAATAAATATAAATAAAATTAAGACATAAATACAAGTATATTTTATAATTTTTAAAAAAATATTAGAAAGAAAAAGGCAACAGTTATCTCTTATTACCAGTAAGCTACTCTCTACTCTACTACACTCCACTCTTCTTCTTCTTCCTTCCTTCTTCAACCGTCCTTTCTCTCTCCTCTTTTTCTCTCTCTAAAAAAACCACCATGAAATCACTCCAAAACCGCCATTACTAACACCCTTTCTCTCTCCTCCACTTTCTCTCTCTAAAACCGCCATTAAAATGGGGTGCACAGCTTCAAAGCTCGACAACGAAGACACAGTTCGCCGCTGCAAAGAACGCCGGCGACTCATCAAGGACGCCGTCTTCGCCCGCCACCACCTCGCCGCCGCTCACGCAGACTACTGCCGTTCACTCCGCGTTACCGGCGACGCTCTCACCGACTTCGCCGCCGGCGAACCCCTCCTTGTTGTCTCCCCTTCAACCCCTTCTGTTCTCCTCAACCATTCTCAGAACAACCGAATTCCTTCAATACCCAAATCGCCATTTTCTCTCTCCTCCAATTCTTCTACTACCCATCTCCCTAAACCTCCGCCTCCGATCAAAACTGTCCCCTATTCTCCGGTTGCGCAACCGCCGCCTCCGCCGCCGGAGTATTCTCCGACGATTAGGAGTTCGAAAGTTCCCCATATTTTGTCTGATTCGAGTGTTAAATCTGGTAATATTGTTGAAAAGGGGAGGGTGAAAAGGGGTCCGAAATTGCCGCATATTTTGTCGGATTCTAGTGTTTCATCTTCAACCCCCAAATCATTCGCCGGAAAATTCGATTTTCCGGGAGAAATGGAGACAACTTATGTCGGTGTTCCTAATTATAATTACGCTTCTACCCCTTCTCAGGCTTCTTCCGTTTGGAATTGGGATAATTTCTACCCTCCTCCTTCTCCCCCTGAATCGGAATTCTTCCACCCTTCTGCTAAAAGCGACACCGTTTCAAGCCACCATGTTCACCAGGGTTTCAACCACCAAGGGCAGAATCGTCATTTGGGTGGTGGGTTGGAGGAAAGGGAGGAGAGAGAAAGAGAGAGTGAGAGGGAAAGGGAGGAAGTTCATTGCAGTGAGTGGGGTGATCATTACAGTTCAAATTCCTCTGATTCAGACGATGTTGATGAGGAGGAAGATGATGGGGATATTGATGGAGATGGGGATGATGAAAGGGAGACAAGATCAGAGTTTTCCGAGCTTCGAACCCGGTCCCATTTCGGGTCTTCCTCGGTTCGGAGCGAGCCGGTGGGGATGGGTCCGCCATTGAAGAAGGTGGAGGAGCGATCTGAGGATGGAGCTTCGTCGTCGAGGAGTTGGAAGAATAATGGGAGGGAAGTTTGTGGGAGTGAAGAGATGAGGATTGTTGTAAGGCATAAGGATCTTCAGGAAATTGTGGCTTCTCTTAAGGAGTATTTTGATAAAGCTGCTGCTGCTGGTGATCAGGTTTCTGAGATGTTAGAGACTGGTAGAGCTCAGCTTGATCGCAGTTTTAGACAATTAAAGAGTATGTTCTTCCTATTTTTAGCATCTTTATGTTCTTTAATTTTGTTTGAAGATTATTATAATTGTTACTTATGATTTCTTGTGATCCAATGTGCAAGTAGTTTGAACCATTTTTTACATGTTCATTGTATAATTTGGCATCTTTTACTATAGAATCATATTATTGTCTATGATCTGAAGTACGGAGTAAATTTGATTGAATTTGGGATAATTAGAATTGGGAATATTTAATGTTTTGTTGGATTGGATAGAGTAGAAATGTAGGATGTTGGATAAGATGCCGTAGTGGTGCTTCAGAATTTCAATCTGTTTTTGGATATGTTGTATGGATTTGGGCATTTATATATGTTGTTGTTGGGTGTTGCAGAAACTGTATATCATTCAAGCGGGGTGTTGAGTACCTTAAGCTCGAGCTGGACTTCAAAGCCTCCATTGGCTGTGAAGTATCGGCTTGATACCACTGCGTTGGAAGCAACCGGAGGTTCTAAGAGTCTCTGCTCTACATTGGAACGCCTTCTGGCGTGGGAAAAGAAGCTTTATGAAGAAGTCAAGGTGATGATATATTGCTTTATTGAACAATTGTACATCTATCTTTATCTTTGCCCTTTTTTCTGGCTTTTTGATAAAGCTCCTGTAAGATTAAATTTACCTGTAAATGCTTGCTTTCTCTCTTGTGTGGATCCCTGGTTGAGAGAGTGAACGGTTTAACATGGCCAGTGGTGTTTGATATTGACATTTCGAGATCCCACTTTTCTTAAAGTACCCATTTTCTGATCCCAGCATATTGTCTTACAGTTGTTTTCACTTTCTAGCTAAAACAAAGTGATTAAGATGGGATTGCTTATCGTAGTTTTGCCTCTATTTTTTTCCGGATGTTGTGTACCATACCTTTTTATTAGTTAACTCTATTAGGCAATGGTCCCTTCCATTTTGGAGACTCTCGTAGAAAGAATTTGATACTCCCTCCAGTTTCGAGATGGTTCTACTTTATTTTGTTTAGGTCGGTTCTAAGTTATCTGGCCCCAATTCTATTTTCTCTTTGCCTGTAAAGCACATTATCTCATTTAAAGCCATGTACTGCAATTGGTTTCTTCTTCATATGCTAATGTGTCAATTAGGACAGTCATAGTGACACGGGGAAAGTATGACTTTTAGACTTATTGCTGTTTAACACGCTAAGAGAACAAAGGTGAGTCATGATTATGAGCTATTTGGTTGATGGGGATGTTGTTGCTAGTTTGTTACCTGGATGCATCTCATTGTGGATCATTTCCAACCATCTGTGTCAATGTTTTTGAGGATTAGAAGACGGTAGAGGAGGAAAAAGTAGTGGAATGTGGAGACTTGCATTATGTTCAAATGCTGACATTATTCAGTTGTCATTGCTTGTTTTGTGTGGTTTATTATGATGATGCAGAAAATCTCAATATAAGCATGCTATTAGAACATTGAGAAGACTTGTATCTGAATTATATATATATTTTTATTATTGTTTGTAAGTTTGTAACCCCAGTTTTATTCTTCATGAAGTTGATTAATTAGGAAATTTAATCTTGGAAAAATGGTTTCTCTTGTCAAGTTTGATTATAAAAAATGCTGAGTTAATATTGTATAAGTTTTGGATGCAATTCTAATTATTGCTGTGAATGAGCTGCAGGCTAGAGAAAGTGTGAAGATCGAGCATGAGAAAAAATTGGCAACGCTTCAGAGTCAGGAATACAAAGGTGATGAGGTCAAGTTGGACAAAACAAAGACTTCAATTAAGAGACTGCAATCTCTAATTATTGTGACTTCACAAGCTGTCAATACGACATCGTCTGCCATTGTTGGACTAAGGGACAGTGATCTTATCCCACAACTCGTTGAACTTTGTCATGGGTAAGCATCATGAAATTGACTATTGAATGTATTTCTGCTTATTTAATTTTAATTTGTTTATATTGCACCAGAATGAGTGTTGTATTATGGCTCAGTCTAGACCTACTGGTTTAGAATCTTCTATCGAACAGATTCATGGCATAATCATTTTATCTGCTCTCCTTGGATCAGCCTTTACTTATCAGTAACTTTCATGCCATTGTGCAGACACATTCATGTTGAGCCTTCTAGTGGTTTTAAAAATTGAAATTTCTGTTCCATTAGTATTAGGGGCAACCTTGCATTTTCCGGGTAGCTAGAAAATTAAAAGAAAAATTAGGTTTAAGCTTCCTCATCAAAGTCGGTGGAGTTTGATAGTTTAATCATCCGATTCACTATATTCCTGCATGACTGCATCATTTCATGCTGATGCTGGTTCCTGCCTGACATAGAATGTCTTTGAAGGGAACAATTCACTCTTGTTTCTACTAAGTGTGAAAGGAAAAAAAAAAGGGGGGGGGGGGGGGGGGGAGTGGAATTGTCAAGGCAAGTGTCATGGAAAAAGTACAGGAAAAAAAACCATGTGCTCTTGCAACTTGCAACCATCTTGTAGTAATAGGTGTCTTGTTGTCCTATTGGGCTGCCTCCTAGCAATTAGTTCATTCATAACATGGCCCTTTTAGGCTTAAATACAAGTTCTTTCATGATATGATTAATGTTGTGGCATTTGGTAGATTGTTTTTATTGTGTCTGGGCCCACCCTTGTTTTTTCCTAGCCAATCTAGAAACGATTTATTTTGGTTGAAGTGACTGCTGTTGGTGTCCTTGCTTTTATATTTATGGGACCTAGTTAATAGTAATAGTGAGATCTGGATCTAATTAGAGTATAATCTTTTGACATAAGTATTGATCATTTAGTGTTTTTGCACTGTTTGAGCAGATTGGGAATTGGGATTGGGAATTGGGAATTGGGATGACTCCGCCAGTGGGTTTCCCGCTGCCAGTCCCAAGCCTGGATAAAGGAGGAGGGTTACGGTAGGCCAGTGACAGCCAGTATAAAACTTCGTCACATCCCATGACATGAGCCAAACAGATATTTTCGTGGGGGCGTTCCCTACTCAGCGACGCGCTGCACTTCCTAGACCCGGGTGTAGTGATAAGTATGCAAGGGTTGCTAGGTCGTCGCCCAGAAGCGACGCGCCACATTGCCCGAGTGTGGTGTCAAATGAGCAAGGGCGTGCCATTGGGGCGTTCCCTACTGAGCGACGCGCTGCACTTCCCAGACCCGGGTGCAGTGATAAGTATGTAAGGGTTGCTAGGTCGTCGCCCAGAAGCGACGCGCCATATTGCCCAATTGTGGTGTCAAATAATCAAGGACTTGGAGTTGGGATCAGGAGGGAGCGTGGGAGAAAAGAATTTAGTTTGCGGATTGGTTCTTGGAATGTGGGGTCTCTTACGGGAAAATCAGCAGAATTGGTAGAAGTAATGAAAAGACGACGCGTGAACATCATGTGCCTCCAAGAGACAAGATGGACAGGAGAAGGAGCTCGAGGCTTGGTTTTGGGGTATAAGGTATGGTATGTTGGGCAAGAAACGAGCCACAGAACAAGGAATGGTGGAGCTAGGAACGGAGTTGGTGTGGTTCTCGATGAGAGGTTGGCAAAAGAGGTGATCGAGGTCTATCGGAAGAACGATAGGTTGATAAGGCTGAAGTTGCTATGTGGCAAGGAGATTGTGAATGTTATCAGTGCTTATGCTCCCCAAGTGGGTTTAGATGCAGAAGAGAAACGACAATTTTGGGAGGACCTAGACGAGGTGGTGCAGGGTGTCCACCACTCAGAGAAGTTATATATTGGAGGGGATCTAAATGGGCACGTTGGGGCGAGCCGAGATGGCTATGAGAGTGTCCATGGAGGCTTTGGGTATGGGCAGAGGGACGCCGGTGGTGAAGCTATTATGGATTTTGCCCAATCATATGATTTAATTTTGGCTAATACTTGGTTTAAGAAGAGGGATTCACACTTGATAACTTTTCGGAATGGAGCAAATGCAACTCAAATAGACTTCCTGCTCACAAGGAGCATAGATAGACAAAGTTGCATAAACTGTAAGGTTATCCCAGGGGAGAGTGTGGTCACCCAACACCGGCTATTGGTAATGACTATTCGTCTGAAAGAGAAGGCGAAGAAAAAAGTTAGACAAGAAGAACCAAGGATAAGATGGTGGACCCTAAGGGATGCAAAAGCTAAGGTTTTTACAGAAAAGGTAATTGAAGAAGCGGATTGGGATGGAGAGGTGGATCCGGACATGACCTGGTTACGAATGAAGAACTGTTTCCTAAGAGTGGCCAAAGAGGTCTTAGGGGAAGTAAGGGGAAGAACTTCGGTACAGAGAGATACTTCGTGGTGGAATGAAGAGGTGAAAGCAGTAATTAAGCAAAAAAGGGAATGCTATCAAGCCTTAGGAAAATGTAGGAGTGATGAAACCTTTGCAGCGTATAAGGAGGCTAAGAGTAAGGCAAAGGCAGCTGTTCGCCAAGCAAAAGAAAAGGCATATCAGGAGGTTTATGAAAAGCTTGATTCCAAGGAGGGAGAAAGGATCATTTATAAGATGGCAAAGAGAAGACAAGAGGCAAGGAAGGATATTGGCATGGTGAAGTGTGTCAAAGATAAGAACCAAATGGTCCTAGTGCAAGAGGAGGGCATCAAGGACAGGTGGAAGGGGTACTTCGATGAATTATTTAATGGAAGTAATGGAGTTGTGATAGGAGATACCTCTATGAGTGATGAAGAAATCAACATGGAGTATGTGCGAAGGATTAGGAGAGTAGAGGTGGAGATTGCACTGAGGAAGATGAAACCTAAGAAGGCGGTTGGCCCTGATGGGGTACCGATAGAGGTGTGGAGGTGTTTGGGTAAGATTGGTATTGATTGGTTAACAAACCTTTTCAACAAGATATGGACGGCTACAAGGATCCCACAAGATTGGAGGAAGAGCACCTTGGTCCCGGTTTATAAAAACAAAGGAGACGCTCAAGATTGTTCTAACTATCGAGGAATTAAGCTTATGAGCCATACTATGAAGTTGTGGGAAAGGGTGATTGAACAAAGGTTGAGGGCATGCACAAGCATTTCAGATAACCAATTTGGTTTTATGCCTGGGAGATCTACTATGGAGGCAATCCATTTGATAAGACAAATGATGGAGTTTTATAGGGTAAAGAAGAAAGATCTTCATATGGTCTTTATTGATTTAGAGAAGGCATATGACAAGGTGCCAAGAGAGATACTTTGGTGGGCAATGTTGAAGAAAGGTATCCCACGAAGGTATGTAGACCTAGTTAAGGATATGTATCGGGATGTGTCAACAAATGTGAGGACATGCGGAGGGTTGACAAAAGATTTCCCTATTACAATCGGATTGCATCAAGGGTCTGCATTAAGCCCTTTTCTTTTTGCAACGGTTCTAGACGAATTAACTAGACCAATTCAAGATGAGGTTCCATGGTGTATGCTGTTCGCAGATGATATCGTTTTGGTGGATGAGACTAAGGATGGGGTTAATGTCAAGTTGGAGCAATGGAGGCAAAGGTTGGAATCTAGAGGGTTTAAGCTAAGTCGGAGTAAGACTGAATATTTGGTATGTCGTTTTGGCACTCAGAGGGGGACAAGCAATGAAGTGGTGAGTTTGGATGGAAAGGATTTGACCATGAGTGAATGTTTTAAGTACCTAGGGTCGATCATCCAGAAGAATGGTGACATTGATCAAGACGTGACCCACAGGATTAAGTCAGGGTGGCTTAAATGGAGAGCGGCCACGGGAGTGCTATGCGACCGCAGCATTCCCTTAAAGTTGAAGGGAAAATTCTACAGGACTGCCATAAGACCAGTGTTGCTCTATGGTACAGAATGTTGGGCTTCTAAGAAAGAGCATATTAAAAAGATGGAGGTTACGGAAATGCGCATGTTAAGGTGGATGTGTGGAAACACTTTAAGAGATAGAATCAGAAATGAGGTTATTCGCAAGAAAGTAGGTGTGGCGGGCATTGTAGATAAATTAAGGGAAAATCGTCTGCGTTGGTTTGGACATGTAAGACGGAGACCCGAGGGTGCACCGGTGCGAAGAGTGGAAGAGTGGGACCATGGAGGGATTAAACGAGGAAGAGGGAGACCAAAGATGACTTGGTTGGAAGGAGTGAGGAAGGATATGAAGTGCATGGATTTACGTGAGGATGAAGTTTTGGATCGTAAGGGATGGAGGAGAAAGATTTATGTTGATGACTACACGGAATAATCAAATTTGGTTCATGTTAGCCGACCCCACTTTTGGGATTAAGGCTTTGATTGATTGATTGATTGATTGAATGATGTTTTGTCCGAAAAATAGCATTGTAGGCCCCTGATTGTCATGATCCAATAATGAGTATAGATATGCAGATTTTAATTAGTTTGCACTTTAGCATGATTGTCATTGGATCTATCAATGTAGTGGTGCATATCATTGACAATTATGATGACAACCCTGGTGGTTGTTGTGGCTTGTTAAACTTCAACACGGGAACTAACTAGTTTTGAGTAGACGGATTGGAAGGATGGATTAGGGTACCTGGTGAAAAGTTCGGATTGTTTTCCCGTTAAATCAGTTGGGTTCCGGCATAGATAGGTTACCAGTGCTGAGTTAGTGGCAGTTGC
The DNA here is from genome assembly GCF_948465745.1 of Chenopodium album. Lineage (NCBI taxonomy): Eukaryota > Viridiplantae > Streptophyta > Magnoliopsida > Caryophyllales > Amaranthaceae > Chenopodium > Chenopodium album. The sequence goes on from NC_137840.1 coordinate 72,302,155, forward strand.
TACAGACACTAAAAGGATTAACTATGATAAAAAATTTATTACTAGAATCAAGTGGATTTTATTTTTTCATTCAAATTGAAGCTCGTAGACTATATGTTGGGTCTGTTTGCTGTCCCTTTCTTCTTTAAAGACCGTGCTTGCCTGCTAAAGTTTAGACCTTCGCTAGATTACTGTACTGGATTAGATCTGGATTGGAGTAAATATTTTACAAAATCTTTGATCAAAATTTGTAAATTATTACCTGAAATCGGAGACTCGTAGTGCTGTAATTGCACATATTGCAATATGGTCTTAGCTGGTGTTCTCTGTATTCAATGCTTTGTAAGGTATGATTCTTGACACTATCAGCTTTGCTTTGCCCTAGGGCGTAATGAGCTCACTTCCTTGAAATGTTATGGTCTTTCTTTTCTGCATTTCTAGCAATTTAAGTTCATTAGAATGGCTTGATATTAATATGTTGTGCTTACACAAACCCACTTCGCTGAATGCAGGATGATGTACATGTGGAGATCAATGAATCAGTTCCATGAAGTTCAGAACCAAATTGTTCAGCAAGTACGTGGTCTGATAAACCGTATAGCAAAAGGGGAATCAACCTCTGAACTCCATCGGCAAGCAACTCGGGACTTAGAATCAGCTGTCTCTGCCTGGCACTCGAGTTTCTGTCGCCTTATTAAATTCCAACGGGACTTCGTCCGTTCTCTTCATGGTTGGTTCAAGCTAAGCCTTCTTCCTGTTGACCATGAATCCGCTAACATGATGCCGGAGCACTCAGATGCATATCCCTTTTTTGATGAGTGGAAAAATGCCCTTGATCGTCTTCCTGATACCGTCACTTCAGAAGCCATGAAAAGCTTTGTTAATGTTGTCCATGTGATATCAGCGAAGCAAACAGAGGAATTTAAGATTCAAAAGAGAACAGAATCTATATCGAAAGAACTTGAGAAGAAATCTACGGCTGTCAGAACCCTTGAGAAGAAGTATTACAACTCATATTCCATGGTAGGCCTTAATTTTCCGGATGGACCCGACAATGGACAGGTACTTGATGCACGTGATCCACTGTCTGAGAAAAAATCCGAGCTCCAAGCGTGCCAAAGGCGAGTAGAAGACGAGATGATGAAACACGCTAAAGCAGTGGAAGTAACTAGAGCGATGACATTGAACAACATACAGACTGGTTTGCCGGGAGTCTTTCAGGCGTTGACAAGTTTCTCCTTACTATTTATGGAAGGACTGGAAGCAGTGTGTACGCGCTCCTACGCCATCAAATAGAAAGACAAAACACTTAATATCGCTTTCGGCCTTTTGGGGGGATAATTTTTTGGATTTAAGGTAAGTTTAGCTTGGAGAGGGCTTGGAATTTTTTTGGCTGTGGCCCTTCATTTCTTTAGCATTACCTGTTTCTCCTTCTGGTGGGTTGTTGTCTGTAGTAAGTTCTTTGTTGTAGATATGTGGAATTTTGAAAGTTCATCATCTTGATATTGGCTGAGGGATAGAAATTTCTCTCTTTTGTACAGGAAAATTGCTTACATTATGTTTGTTTTTTCTGGGGATTTACATAAATTATTCAATATTTTATAATCAATAAATGTCCTACTACTTCTCTGCCAACCATTTATCTTGTAATTTATTGGCTTGTGACTTACTTCTGTAATTTATTATAGTTTTATTTTGTCAGAATAATCAGGCTACTTTTGTTGTGTTCATACACACCAATCAAACTCTTTGATGGCCATTGGCCAATGCAAGATCAGAAAATCAGGATGCAACAAGAAGATTTTTCTTGCCTCGATTATCACAAAGGACAGCAATGTAGATGAGATTCAATTCAGTAAATTTACACACCAACATGCTAGCAATCGCATCCTCATATCAGCTTACGACTTCTGAGAAAAGAGCCAAACTAACTGCGCAAGAAGACATAATTCGTAACAAGCATAGGAAGCACGCACTTACACCCATTTAATCTTCTATGATTAATCAGCTTAATTAACTCTAATGTAAGCACGAGGTAAACAATGTGAAATATGTATAATATGAGTTGAATCACAATCAACCCAAATCAGGGAAGATTACGAAAATCAAGGATTATGCAGAATGTCAGAGAAAAACGCCAAGAATGCAAAAAATGGAGCAAAATGTTTGGACACTATTTAAAGGAATAAGGTCCAAAGAAGATGCAGATTATGTCTCAAATTTGGACACTTAAAAACCAGCAACCAACCCTGGCCTTTTGTAAGAATTGGTTGGTTCATTTTTCAGCTTTCCATTATTAATGCCTCTGTAATTTTATGTTTTAACCTCTTTCATTGTTTGGTGGTCCATCATTTTACTGATTTAAGGCATGCTTGTTTTCACTTGCAGACAAAATTAACACTGCATTGTTTTGTTATGTTGCATACATTATGTTATTTGTACATGATAAACGCGGGTCTGGGCCGTACCCGCAAATCAAAAGAGATAGTCCACTTTACAAGTACAAAGAGGTTCCATCCCAAAACCATATGGTAATAGGAGGAGTAGTCTCTTAACTCTCTCTTATTTTATCAATGTGGGACACTTACATGTGGTATTTGGTAGGATAAACTTCAACAGTACATAGTGCAAGGTAAAGAATTTGGGAAAAAAAAAGGTAGGGAATATAGAAGTTGTTAGAGAATTAGGGGTTATTATTTGTTTGAACTTGTAAATTGGTACTCGGTATAAAGTAAAAACATTTAAAATCCGACATTTATAAGTTTATAACCCTCTTATGAAGTTACGGAATAGTTAATTTAATAGAAGTATTTGCTAGCGAGTAGTGATAAAGTTTATTAACGTGATAAACATAACCACGTTGATTGTTTTTATAAGATTAATGTGTATATAAGGATTGATCACTCGTTTGAACTTGTTAAGTTGTAAAATGGTTTGAAAGCTAATGGTTAAAAATAGTACTCCGTATTAGTTGTACCATGTGAAAGATATATTAATAATGTACAGTAGAAATCGAAAGAAATTATTACATCATCAATCATAATTAAGAAGTGTTGGTGGACCTTAATTACCCTTATTCTAGAAATTCAATTAATTTAGATAATTAAACTGGAAAGTGGCCGCTGACATGAATTTCCAATCTATTTATATAATGGGGTTTTGTCTTGTTTGTTTCTTGGTTAGAACTTAGAAGATACCAAGCATATGGAGAATCTTGGCTACTTTACCAGTTTGTGGATGAATAGAGTTTTTTTTTTTTTTTTTTTTAAGAAGACATCACAGCTCATTTTCTGGATCTTTCTTCTAATTATGTGGATATCATTAGCTTCCACTAAGAGATTTAATTAGTAATATTACCTTCCATTAGCATTCACATATCACGTTAATCTCAACTTTAGTCGATGTCTCGATGATCAGCTTGACCTATGTTTGTAAGTTTAGATAAGTGTTTGTAAGTTCAAATAAGGAAATTCAAAGGAAATTAGTTAAGTATAAGAAAGGGGGAAAATAAATTACGTATATCAAAATTAAAACTCTAGTAATTTTGTCTCACTCTAGCGTTTTGTTGTTCTTATTCGTGTTTTGACTAATAGGTGAACATTTATACTAAGTATATCCAATAAACAACCAAAGTAAGGGCATGTTCTCATAGACTGAACTCAACTAAACTGAATATTTTATAAGAGAAGGAAATTAGGATCTGAACTGAAAATAAATGTACGACAACAGGCTCTAAGTACCGAGTATGTGAATAATGCCAAAAGTCAGAAAAAAAAAAAAAAAACAAAACAAAACAAAAAAAAAAAAAACAAAACAAAACAAAAAAAAAAAAAAAAAAAGGAAGTGGAGGGAGTTTATTTTTCTTATAATGGGGTGCTCTGGGCCACAGAGCCAGTAAAATATAGTTTTGCAGTTGTGGACTTCTGGTCGGGAAAAGTATTGCAATAATACTGTCAGTGTGGCAGTGGGCCGAGCATCTAAAGATTGAGCTATTTGACCATGGTATATGGTATTATGGTATATGCTTTCTGGTACTCGTAATAAATTTGTTATTTGGGTTGTTGGACTTCTGTATGAACTTATTATGTTATCGACTTTTCCGATCATAATTAATTACACTAATTGACGAGTGGTTTTATAATGCATTTCCAAACATGTACAGCAGAATACCATAGCATGATGATGAGAAGAAATGAACTATGACGGTCTTTAATTGATATATGATGAAGTACTTATTATTATTTTAGTTTTTTTAGGATGTCCACCCGGTTCACCGAAACTTAGCTCCGACTATATTTGGATCCGACTCGGTAGCACACCCAGGCTTATGGTGGGTGAGTCTCCCAACACGAGTTTCTGCATACGGTGAGGCTTGAACCCTAGACCTCCAAAGTATTTAGTTAGTTATCCAATAATATTGGCCATCAGATAATGTACTATGATCTAACTGAAAAAATTATATAGATTTCCAGATGATTGGCATTGGAATTGGAATGTTCCTAACTAGGTGCTCAAAATGCACATAGCAAAACATGTGCGTGCAAATTTTCACAGGACAATACAAAGATCTACCAAAACACAGCCAAAGTTTGTCCTGTATGCATTACACTAAAAGAATTCAAAGTCCAAATATTTACCGCCGCCTGGCTTCATGTCGGTATTGGCCATTCTTTTACTGACACTACCAACACCAACACCAGGTCCTACACCTGCACCTGCACCTACACCTGGGGTGTCAACCGGCCCAAACTTACCTGGCAACTCCATCTCCATTGGTCTTGGTATCTCTGGAGGTGTGCTGCAGCGTATCAGGGCCCAGTTAACCCCTTCGAAGAATGGGTGTTGCTTGATTTCGGTGGCACCTCTCTTTACTCCAAGTCTGTTTTGTGGCTCTTTCACAAGCAATCCTCTAATCAAATCTCGACTTGCATAGCTTGTTGCTGGAGAATCTGGAAACTTCAGTTGCTGCCCCACAACATTGAAAAGAGTGGCACGATTTCCTGAGCCCTTGAAGGGGGTTTTTCCATAGAGTAATTCATGCAAGAAAACCCCAAATGTCCACCAGTCAACAGCACTTCCGTGGCCTTCTCCCTTGATAATTTCTGGGGCTAAGTATTCATGGGTTCCAACAAAAGACATGGACCGGGCTTGGGTTGGCTCAGCAACGAGCTCAGGAAGAGTTCTGGATAGAAATCCAGGCTCATTTTTTTGTTGTTTGGTTTTTTTCTTGCTCTTCTTAGGAAAGATTCCAGGAAGGAAACACGCAGGTTGGATGCAAACTGCTGAAGGCTCAATACAAGCTGGCTGTACACAGAATGCATTTGGAGGGCCAGAATCAGCGGAACTTTTCACTAGGGTTGGGGAAACGGTGCAACGCAAGGAAAGGTCAAAATCAGAAAGCATGATATGCCCGTCATCACGAACCAAGACATTTTCTGGTTTCAAGTCTCTGTATATAACTCCAAGCATGTGCAGATACTCAAGAGCCAACAAAACTTCAGCAGCATAGAACCTATACAATTGGGAGGAAAAGGAACAGAGTAAGAAACCAGAAACTCCGAGAAACAAAAACAAGAACCCTTCTTCTCATGAAAACTTAATCATTTTCATGAGCAAGATAGAATTTGCAATTATATTGGAAAGCAATAATATACTGATCAAGTAATTCAAGTCCCTTCAACTGACTTCGGAATGCAGGGAAAGTAGAAAAGATGCCTCGATGTGAGAGAAGAGAAGACCCATTCTAGCTCACAAGTAACATCCATAACAGTAATCTTCCAAAGAAGAAGGCATACTTCAAAGAGACTCTAATTACATATCAGAACCCTCTTTATGCATTGTTTTCATGGATTCTGCGATTAGCTCATACAATCACTGGATCTTAAAACCATCCATTTCAACAACTGATATTGAATCAATGAAAAGTCTAAATCATACTGAAACTCCCCTAGATATTAAAGTCTTACAGCAGTGGTACCTCTTGGCGAATTTTTTGCAGAAAAAGATAAGAGGGGAATAGGGAGAAATGCCTTTTAAATATATACAGATACAAGGAATTGTACCAGCAGCATAGTGTTGTCACATGGAGCAAAAAAGATAGCACAATATCATTCTTGAAGTAGTAGAACCATATAATATTTACACAACAATTGTGTTTATGTTTTAAACCATACCTTGCTGCATACTCGGAAAAATGTTTGCCTGGCTGACGTTGTCTTAAGGTGTGAAGGTCACCTCCTGGACAATACTCCATGACCAAACAGGAAAACCTGTCAGTCTCAAAATGTGTATACAAAGTCGGTAAAAATGGATGATCAAGCAGTTGCAGAATCTCTCTTTCTGTTTGAGCTCTACTCAACTTCTTCCTAGCAGCAAGAGATGCTTTGTCCATTACCTTCATAGCAAAATAACAACGGGTGCCACTCAGCTCAGACAAATACACACTTCCAATGTCACCACAACCAAGCCTCTTGAGTAGTCTAAAGTGGCTCATACCCAAGATTCCATCCCGAGCTCTGATGGCCAAGATAGCCTTCCATCTAGGATCATTCCCTTTGTGTGGCTTATTAGCACTTCCAGTAAGGTTGCTCCAATTACTATCATCACTGAGGCCACTACTATCACTTGCTCGACTCATGCTAGTTTTGGCACTTTCAAGAGAATCTCCGCCTCGAATACTGCATTTTGTACTCTCACAATTCCTTTCAAAGCTTAGCATTCCATCGCTGGTAATGCCATCACTCCTATAAGTGCTAGCACAACTGTTAGCAATGCTCATAGATCTAACTACACAACTATCAACACTACTTAGTGGACTTGGTGGCAATGAAGCATCCCAAACACATTCTTTTTCATCGTTATCTGGAGGAAGAGATGCTTCTGTATTTTGTGAAGCACGAGGGACCAAAAAAGGAGAAGATATTGTGTTCAAGTCATTTGGTTCTTCTGACAAGCTGTCAGTAGGAGAGAGAGCAGCTGGGATTGGTTTCTTTGGAGGAGCCTGGATTGAAAGATCATCGATAAAAGGACCCTTCACAGACATGCTCTTCACCAAGGATCCAGCATCTGGCTTCTTCTGACTGATTGGCACATACACTGGTCTCATCAAATCAGTATCAACAGGTTCTGGAGGATGACTAGCACCTGAAAAGGAGCTTGAGCCAACACCATCATCAACAGAATCAACACTGTGATTCGATGTGATAACATCTAACATCAGATCGTCCTGTTCTTGCAGGGATATTTTTCCCTTCCATGGTCTCGTAGGCACAGGAAAATCCAAGTCCTGAGCATCTCGTCCCTTGGATCGACTCAACTGTTCTCTAGCAGAAATAACTTTATTCCCTACTATCACACTAGCAGAAGACAAGTGAACTGGAAGCGACTTCAATTCCGGGATCCTCTCCATATTGGATGAGCAAATACCATCACAAACAGCTACAACCGCAAAGCCAGCTCTGCATACAGCAACAATTTTACCATGAAAACATCAAAACAAAATTTTATCATAAAAAAACCAGATTTAGACATAATCATCTATACTTAGCAAGTTGGAAACTAGCAATTTTACTTGTGATGCTAAAAGCCAGATAAAAATCCAAACAAAAACACGGGGAGAAAATTTTCTGATACTAAAGCTTAGATTCTTACTTAGATTTGTGATGTATAACCATGCACACAATACAAAAACCACAATATCCAACTCTAATAAGAACATTAAAACTTCCAATTTGACCCAAAAAGAAGAACACAGATTAAAGCAACATGGTAGGAGACCATCAAATGCTTAACTTGAGTCACAAATCACAATCATGACATAATAATATACTATGAATATCACACTGCAGAAAGAACAATCTATGCAAAAAAAAGCAAAACCCATGATTCTTTAAAGAGAAAAAAGTGACAGATTCTCTGATTATACTACCATTAGGTCACAAATAAAATTACACACAAAACAAAAGGAATAAAATACCAAAATACTGACACAAATTTGAAAAACCAAAAAATCCCATCAAACAAATACACAAAATTAGCAGAAACTAATCAGTATTATCAAGCTTAATTAGAAATTAATGAAGTGGGCATACATTACCAACTAAACAAAAATAAAATAAAAACCCTGAAAAACCCATCAAACAAATACACATAATTAGTACAATCTAAACACGATTATCAAGTTTAATTACTGATTAATGGAATGGGAATACAGTTAAAAACCCAAAATGCTGACACAAAACTAAAATCAGAACCAAAAAAACCCAGAATACTATATCAAACAAAAACTCAAAATTAGCAAATATTAAACAAAATTATGAAGCTTAATCAATGATTAGTGAAGTGGGCATACATCAAAACCCTTCAAATTGCTGCTATCTTCACAAAATGTGGATCTACAGAAACCCACTTGAATTCCTGAACAAATTTAGAGAAAATAAATTCAGAGAAAACCAACTTTGAAGAGTTGGAGAGAGAATTGAAGTCATAAAAGAAAAGGAAAGAGAAAATTGGGAAAAATTAAAAAATGTGAATGAAATGTAAACAAAGATAAAGGAAAAGCTGAAGTTATTGTGTTGGGTACTGCTGCTATAAACTCACACTCAAACAGTACTTACAAAACAAGCTCCTTTTGCTTTTTAAATTTGATTTTTTTTTTTTTTTTTTTTATAATAATTTGAAAATTTATAATAACAATAATTATAAAATGTTTACCTTTGAATTGTTTTTTCATAGGAGCTGCAAAAGGAGGGAGAGAAGGTGGTCATGTGTTCATTCTAACAGCACAAGAATGGAGGAGAGAGAAAGTTAAAAAGGAAAGAGAAGTGGGATCAGTGATTGCGATTCCAGTATGAGAAAAGGAAGGAATTCCATCCATTGTGGGGTAAATGGACCCCATTAATGTTTCTTCTTTGTGCTACACTTCTTTTCATGTAGATAATTACTCCTCCCTCTCTTTCTTTCTTTCTCAATGTTATGGGAGAAGGGAATGGGATAGGGGTTGAGATAACTCGATTATTCGACTAAGAGTTTGTTCTCATTTATTGAATTAAGCTGAATTGAACTAAATTGTTTATAAGAGAAGGAAATTAGGATTTGAACTGACTGAATTGAAATTAAGCTGAAGAGAACATGCCCTAACTTGTTCTCCATCGATCACCACCCTAACTCACAATATGTTACTAAGTATGTTATTCTTAGATTCCTTATTTATGAAATTAAGTTCATTAAGATACTTAGCTATTGAGTCAAGCTAGTAATGTGATTTTAGGCGGTGATACATTTATAAGGACAATGATGTAATTTTGGATAACGGTGGAGGAGGGATTGTTTTGGATTTGGATTAGGAGTTAAGATCGTTGTACGGTGTTTGTTGAGGAAATTGACTGATTGACCGAGTTCAATCAGCGTGGCTTTTTTTGCATCCCCTTGATTTTTTTTTATTTGTTTTTGTATTGGCTTTATGTTTTGCAAAATTACAAAATGGAGATGCTTTTATGGCAATAAGATTTCATTGTCTTGAAAAGGATATTGAATTATTTTGATCCATTGGTTACTATAACTACATCATTACATGATTACTTTTTCATAACTATGAAATGCATAAGAAAACAATCAAAGCATCAAGTAAAATAATTATCCTCCAAAACTTATTTGCCACATGTCTAATTATTATCCCTAAACTTCAAAATTTAGTAAGCTAGGTATGGCTTTTGCATTACATACCTAATTAAGCAAAGAATGGAGGGATTGAAAAATTATGAGAAACAGGGATGGAAAGTGATTTGAAAATTTATAATACTTCATATTTCGTATGATATTAATTATGGCTAAAAGTAACTCAAATTAAATATGACTTACTCCTCTTACGCAACAACCTGCATCCCAATCCAATTAATTTTTACAAGTTATAAGATTGCCTCCCAAAACAAAATACGTAGTATATAAAACCTCATACAATCATAATTTGAGTCCCTTATCCTCAAATTATCTTTCCTAATTTTGTATAAATATTATTAATCGAACTTATTTCTCTTAGCCTAGGTTAGCGATTTTAATCTTTTAATTATGTATTATGCTCAGTAAATGACCAAATACATTAAATAATAAGGAAAATTAATAGAATTGGGAATTTTACAAAAACTGTAGTATGGAAGCATGGAAGAAGAGTACAATTATCCTGTATAAGTCATATTCACTAGCAAAGAGACATGGTCGCGTGCAGTTAGGCATTGTCATATGATATGTCAATGTCCAAATTTCTCATTTTTGTTATTTACTGTTAATTTATGGCTGTAAAAATGTTTGATACATAACATGCAAAAACTCATAAATAGCCAAGATAGGTTTGTTGTATTTGGAGTAAAAATTATTACAAGAAAACGATTGTTTTGCATAATTAAAAGTACTACAAAAATTAGTTTACCATTAATATAATAAAGAGAATTTGTCACTCGATTATGAGCTTCTTTGTACAGATGTGTGAGTGATGAATTCATTTTTTTCCAAATCACGAGAAAATAATTTTGATATCCTACATTAATTGAATTTTTTTTTCAAATGTTTCTCAAATACGAGTATTATCTTATTATTGAATTGTCTTTAATATGAATATGAGATCCACCGTTACAAAGCATCCACAATTCATCAAGCAAAAAATTAGATGATTCTAAAAATCACGTAGGACAAGATTTAGCCATAGCCGCTAAATTGACACATTTTTATTAATATTGTCACTGTAGACATGCAATATGAAAGAAGCAAACCCATCGAAGTTGAGTTTGAAGGAACCGGTAGAAGGTGGCTTCCAACTCACACAAACTAGATACACATTTTAGACCTTATATATAAAGGGATTCTTACTATTTATAAACTCAAAATCTTTTCCTTTTACCTACATATAATATACCTCTTGCTATTATTTAACAAAGAAAATATGAGTGTTTCCATAATGGTCAAGTCAATGGTGATATGGAATGAGTATAATACTAAAATATTAGTATGTGGCATATTATTGGGATGATATAAAAAAACAATAACAATATAGTATCATATGATTGTCCAAAAATATAAGTATAAATTTCCTACAATTGGTGGTAACGATGATGATCAAGATCAAGAAAAATAAAGCTTGTTATGTGGGTCATAAGAATTCTTCAATCCCATAAAACCAAAAGAGTTAGTGATTCAAATGATTAGCTTCAAAGTATTTTACTACAAAAACCATAGGTCATCAACTCACATTCCCATAAAAAGGAAAGTGTTTTATTTTATTTTATTTTATTTATAATTATTATGATTTTAATTTAAATTAATTAATTTGATTTGGGTGGGACATAAATTTCTTCCCTACCTTATTAGCTTTTAGAAAAGTGGCAAAGACAAGGTTTGAATAATGAAAGTAGCCGGGAAAATTATAAGTAAGAAATTGTTGGAATTAGCAAAAGTTGAAGAAGGAAGCAAAAGCAATCAAGAGTGGTGGGTGGGGTGGAGTGGAGTGGAGTGGGTTTTTTCATGATTCTTTTTACACTTGGATTTTGGGTTTTGTGCATTAAAAGTCTTTGTTAGAGATAGTAGTGTTAATTAACTTATTAATCATACTTTTTTCTCCTCTATTATGCTAATTATGTGCTTGTTTTGTTTAATCATCTTGATGACTTGATTACAAATATGGGAATGGGTTGTGCCAAGTGCCAATCCAATAATCCATAGCCCATTTGTATTATTGGGCTGGCCCAACATGATAATGTAGTAATATGTGTTGGGTCGACCTATTATGATGATCGACCATAACTGACTCATGGGTCGACTTGATATGCATGACTAAATTTGTTCATCGAGTCCAACTTCATATCGAACCAGAGACTAAAATTTGACGGTTTAAGACATGGAGATCGAGTTAATGATGGTTGGACCAAGTTTGGTAAACATAATCCAAAAGATGGATTGAGGGTTTGGATCAGTCTAAAATGATTTTTATTTTTCTAAGCAATAACATGGGGAAAAAAAGAAATTATATGTAGAACATATCATAATCAGAGCCTTAATTGAAAGCTTAATATAGAATATATCGTAACATATCTTAAGTTGAAAAAAAGCCTAAACACCTCTTAAGAATCCAAACATTCTTATATATGGATATATCTCTAAGATCATAATCTCAAGGGGGAAATACAACAAATTGATCTTTTGATCAACAAAGTTTGTCAATCTAGTGGTCGAATTGTAAATAAAAACAACATAACTGCTGACTCATCACTCATTTGATGAGTCACCACCACCTTACTCCATCATCCCGAATGAAAACAAGCTTCATCACCCTCTCCTCTCCTACCCAACCACCACCACTACCACCTTGCTGTATTTTTCCGTCGACAAATTTCCTCCGATGTCCCCTTTTCCTCTATGAAACCCATTACCACCACTGATCTTCCCATTTACTCATCGAAATCCATCATCGCCGCCACCACCACGAAGCACATCCTTAAACACTGCTTTGCAACATGGAGTACATGGTAACCCTTACCCTTTGGGGTTGTCCATGCCCTGAATTTCACAAATTTTCATAGGATTTTCGTTTTATTCTAGAGATGATGGGGCTGTCAATAGAAGTGTTAGTGGAAGTAGAGTTCGGGGAAGAGAAAAGGAGGTAGCTTCAATGGTGGAGGGAGCTTATGTTAGTGGAATGTCCATTTCAGCAACACAATACAACTAAGCAGCAAACATGAGCACCATCAATCTGATACGTTAGTGCCACTGTTCCTTTTATTTACGATATCACCATTAGATAAATATTTTTTTTTATAATTAAGATTAATGGGGGCTGCCTCAATCTCAAATAATATCGTAACATATGATATGATAAACATAACCTTCAATCTAATAGTTTACCTATAATCTAATATCTATATCTATACTTAGTATTTAAAAACACAAACCACATATTTTCACATGACACATGTCATCTACAAGTCACTCATTATTCCATATGCCACATGTCACCTCCCTTAATTTTTTTGTTCAAGTCTTTATGCATTCTATAACTTGGAAATTCTAGAAAGAAAATGAAGTGTTTCATTTTCACCATAATTTGTACATATTAAATAAAATATAGTATGAATTATAATCAAAATTGTCTTTTCATCTCCTACACTTAAATTATAACTTAAACTAATACGTCATTTCATATTCCACAATCTTCATGTATATATACTTAATCCTTCATCTTCTTTCAAAATTCTACTCTAACCATTTTTTTTTTAAGTTTTAGCAATGAAACAATTACTTTGTATACTATATAAAAAGTTTCAATTTATGAAAAGTATACCTTTATTTGAAAATAATTTATCCAAGTAACAACCCGTGCATCGAACAGGTCAAAAGACTAGTTAAATTTTAAAACATGCTCAACTAATCATAACAACATAAGTGCCCAAATTATACACAAATACTCTATTTCGTGTAAATATTACTCCAAATAGACTTTGCGCACACTCTCCAACCTTAAGACAAAAAAAAAAGGAAGTTCACCATTACAACGAACAAACAAAGTCTAACATCAACATTTCAACAAAACTCCTTCTTCCCTAATTTCTTGAACCATCACCAAAATTCATCACCTGTGTTTGTCGGTTAACTACAACCTTCATACTCATCACCAACCAACCTTCTTCCTTCACTGTTATTACTCTCTCTCTCTTTCTCTCTCATCATCTTCTTCACTTTCTCTCTCCTCTCTCCTTCAATGGCGGCCGCTTTGGCCAGTCCACCTTCGTCTCAAACCATGGTGTCTTCTCCTGCTCTCTCTCCTCCGCGCCACTCGTCGGAATCTGCTGTCGCCGGAAGTTCCTCCGACCTCTCTGATCGTATCACTCGAGCTTCCAGTTTCTCCAGAAATGCCGATTCTCAGGTTTGTTTACTTGATTTTTTGCGATTTTGCTTTTGCTTGGAGTTGATCAACGCTTTTTAATTGTTGAATTTTGGATGATTTTTTTGAATTTGATGTTGAATTATTGAATATTGAATGATTGATTTTGGTAGGCTTTGGATTTGCTTAAAAGTGAAGAGTATCGCCAGCTTTTTCGTCTGCCTTCTGAAGAAGTAAGTCAACTCACTTTTTACTGGGAGGAAATTTGGTGTTGAATGTTCATGCTATTGTTAGGAAATAATGTTATATAAGCTTGGTATCAATTATTGAAATGGAAGAAAATTGTATATTAATTGACATGAAAATCATAATCACTTGCGATCAAACCTAATTTTTTTGATCATATGTTAATAATATCATCAATATTATCAGTTTGGAATTGTTGAATTGTGTATAAATGCTTGAGTATGAAAAGTATTTTATGATTGTACAACCACATTTGCGTCACATTGTTGAGCCACTTTGAGTGTGAATGCGCCCGAACCTCACAGCTCCGTGAATAGTTGGGGATTCAACGAACAAATATACAATGGATGTCTACTTTCTGTTTTTCTAATTGTAGAGATGCACCATCCTTTTCCGAATTAACTAAAGTTAGAGATTATGGAGGAATTAAGTTAACAAAGCAATCGAATTCTTAGTTGTGTACTTGCATAAAAGGAATGTAAGTTATGCGCTCTGCTGCTGCCTATTCTGCATTCCGATTGGGGTTCTGCCGTTCTGGCCAAAATTAGTATCCTGGCATATGCCAACAAATTAAACGCACGCTTCAGGAAATTTACACCTAAAACATTCTTCTCATATGTCTATTAAGTGAACATGATAGGAAACAAATCCTATGAGTATTTGGAATCAGATTCTAGAAACGATGATGGTCTTTGGCCGAAGATCACACAACAAATGACCTCAGCATTGAACCAGCACAAGGTTGTACACTTGTACTTGTGCTTGTGCCATTTATGGAAGAATAGTTCAAATCCCCCTTAGTTTGTACTTTTAAACCTTGAGGTCCTTGTCCATCTTAATTTGATATTCAAGGCGCAGCCACCATATATTGAGTTTGGTCTTGACAAACGAGATTTGTCGGTGTATGTGACTCATGAAGTATTACATTGACAAACTATGGGGCAGGTTGCAACATACAACTCTAATGTGCAATTCCCCCACCCCACCCCAGGTTAAAGGTATTGAGATGGAGGAACAATATTGGTCTATGACTGTGTACTTGGATTTGTTCCTATCCATGATTCTCCGCGACAGTTACAACTTCTATAATTGAACCATGATAAATTTTCATTGCAGATTATATTCTTTAATTGTAAGTTTTATTCACCAATATACATAAGCGATATACAGCTCATTTGATACTTCCTTTATTTCAGGTTCTATTGCAGGATTTTAATTGTGCATTACAAGAAAACATTCTTCTTCAGGTAAGGTTGATTGTATAACCTTCTTTATTATTATTATTTATTTATTTTTTAAAAAATAATTTTTGATAGTTTTCTAATTTTCTACATTGCTTTTCCCATCTGGGGTGCAGTGAATATATGTCTTTTTATCTCAATTGTTGATCATTTATTGGTTTTTAGTTGATTTCTGCATAAAAAATGGATAAAACTATTGTCTAATCTTATCCTTACATTTTGCCACCATGATTGTTTGTGCAGGGGCATATGTACTTGTTTGAGAACTACATATGCTTTTACTCCAACATATTTGGATTTGAAACTAAGGTAACCTGCTCTTCTTACCTCTTGCTATGTGATATATAATGTGGCATACGATTTCTTAAAAACATCACAAATTTGAATAAATTGGAGCAGCTTAGAAATCCGAGCAATTGACAGTTGTCTTTCTCTACTTGAGGATTCACATTCGTATCAATAATTCAATAGGTGTTTATTAACAGGTTATACCACTTTGCCTATACTCTTTAAGACACATATTCCAAACAACAAATGGGCAACCTATGATTTTATGTACCCATGTCAGACAGTCAATTCTCGGACATGTGGATGAAATCCTTAACTGCCCCTTCCATTTTCTTGAGCCTGGAATTGCAGAGAGAAAAAAAAAAGGTTAAAAAAATAGTGAAAATGCAAATAGTCTGTTCAAATTGGAATATGTTGTATAATTGAAGTTTTACTAAACCTGTGTCCATTGTCACCATTTATACAAAATTCGAGCCGTGACATGTCTAACATTTAAAATCATGCTCTTACCCAGTATTCATGCTGATGTCTTGGGGAGCTGGGGGTAGTACCACCAGTTGATATTATTAGGAGATAACTATTCTTTTGTCACATTTTCTACTGTTGTTTCACTATTCACATTTGCACTAAGAATTTGGCTTTTTTGTGGTTGGACTTTATTTTGCTTCAGAAAATAATCTCTCTTCAAGAAGTCACATCTGTACGAAGAGCAAAAACTGCTGGAATCTTTCCTAATGCAATTGAAATTGTGGCTGCTGGAAAGAAGGTAACAATTTTTATCATGATGTGTGGCCTATGGTGCTAGAACATTGATACTTAGATGAGGTCTCGATTTTGATTGTTTTATATGTTTTCTCATGGTTTGGCAGCACTTTTTCGCTTCTTTTTTGTCCCGTGATGAAGCTTTTAAGCTTATTGATGATGGATGGTCACATCAGAGTAATGGTTCTAAAAGGATATTAGATCAACAGGTATTACTATATTTATACTTATTCACTATTGTTAATAGACTAATTGTTGAGAATTTTCAAACTCTAGCACATTCCATAATCATATTATGCATGAATTTCATTAATGTTGATATCTTGTTACATAGTTTTATCAATGTGATCTGTTGTATCTGTCCCATCAATGGCAAATATAAGCATGCTGTATTTCCAGAAAAGGGCTTTAATTATATACCCTTCTTATCATCTTAAAACTTACCATTATTGAAAATTATATACAGGCCTTTTGCATGTGACACATTTCCTTCTGGAGAGTCTGGTAGTCTGGTAGTTTTTATTTATTTTTTGGGAAGGATGGGGGGGGGGGGGTGGTGGTGTTGTGTGTGAAATTTTGCTTGATGTTAATCATGGGATGGGATGGGAGTGAATAGTCTTCAATTCTTAGGAGGGAGCAGTTTGTAATTGGTTATTCCAAAATCTGATGTGTAGCTAGTTTGGGTTGAGTCACATATGTGATTGAATTATGTCAATGGCTGACCCCCCCCCCCCCCCCCCACCCACCCACCCCACAAAACACAACAACAACAAAGCCTTAGTCCCAAAATGATTTGGCCCCCCCCCCCCCCCCCCCCCAAAAAAAAAAAAAAAAAAAATCAATTGTCAGTATGATTGAAAGTCCAATTCAAGTGGGTGATATATTTCCAAATAAATCATCTCTCTCTCTCTCTATCCTTTGGGGGATGGGGTTTAAGGTGAAATTGGGTGTTAATGCTAGCTATGATTCGGATATACTGTGTAAATTTCATTTATTCATTATTTAGTTACTAATTTTCAGTTTTGAAAGATCTTGTGATTCCTATAATAACACAGAGTTCTTCAAGTGACTTATACAACAGCAAGTCAGCAATACCTACTTCACAATAAATAAGAAGCATTTATAGCTTAACGAGCTATTTTAATTTTGGTTTGTTATAATTTAAATGGTAAAAAAACAGTGATTCTGAGAGACAATTGGAAATTGATGCTTCAGAGATCTAGAACATTGGAGGTGATCTTACTCCAACTACCTGTTTTTGCTTGACCCTGCCTTCAAACGTCAAAGGCTGTTTGATTATCTTTTATGATCATTTAAAAACAATGTCATACACTGCTGCTTTTGATGACTATCTGGAATTAAAATACAACTTTATTGCAGCTATCAAATTTTGTGGATTTGTATATGAACCTCGGGTTTTTCAATAAAAATTTGTATTTTAACGCTTTTGGCACCCCTGTCAACAATTAGGATTCTAAATCCGAGAGCAGCTCCCAGGTAAATGGAGATATTCCAGCTGAAAACATCAACCTCTCTGATTCCCCTGCGAGTGATTGTGATATAGATGAGAGGTAATTTGTGAGCAACTCTTAGAAATTCTCTTTGATATGCAGCTATTTGGCCTTCTTACTTTGACTTATCTCAGGAATTTGGAGGAGTCTACATCAGAATATACCAAACCTTCTCCAGATTATGTGCTTGATAATGCTAAGCCAACTTCCTCAGAAGTTCCTCATGTGATAGAAGAGAAACAAGATGATGCAGGACCTTCTACTTCTTTGCGGTCTATCAATTGGAACCTGGAAACTCAGGATGCTCCTGAAAGTAAATCACTCTTTTTTCTTTTTTTGTCAATTCCAGCTGCACGCTTCAAATTTGTTAGATCCTGGAAATATATTACATTCCTTCAATAAAATACGTTGATTAGTTTGCTAGAGATGCTTCCTTTTCTTTTTAAGTAAAGAGCTTGGTGGCAGATAATAGATAATCCTGTCCAATTTGTTAAGAGTTGATTCAGGTTACTCGATTATGTAGAATTGAATTTCGTGCTTGTGAACTAGATAACTTTGATTAGTAAGAACTTAGAAGTGAATGATTTCATAGTGAAAGGACAACAAATGTAACATAATGTTTGACGCAAGCTTTGTTCACCTCTTGTCAATCTTTAACTGAAAGGTTAATATGTGCGCACTGTTTTCAATTTTTGTTGTTATTATGCTATATTTCTGTACTATTATGCATAGATTACCTTGTATAAATCCACACTTCATGATCCCTTATAATTTCTGATGGTGCCTTTCCAATGTGCAGTACCTAAAATTTACACTAAGATTGCAGAGTCCAAGTTTCCGGTATGTTTTGCTCTTATTCTTACGTACAACCTAAGAGTATTTATTTTCATTCCTTACGATAATTGTTGTGTGGTGCTATGGTGATCTATAGCAGTTATATGTTGCTGATTTCTATTAATTTGATATAACATCAAATCTGCCTGTGAAATGCAGATAAATGTTGAGCAGTTCTTCAATCTATTTATATCTGACGAAGCTGTTGGTTTTGTTGAATCTTTCCACAACAAATGCGGAGATAAAGGTATTCCTCTCAGTATGTGTGAATTTTACTCAGTATATTTGAACCTTATATGAAGGGAACCTGATTATTCAATATAGGAGGGATTTGGGTGATGGTAATTTTTAAGAGCTTCTCTGGCTAGAAAAAGATGAAAAATAAAGGAAGATAGGCTATAGAACTCAATTACCTAGTTTGTCTGAAGCAGGTTGCTTATTGCTTCTATGAATACAGATTTTAGGTGCACTTCATGGTTGCCTCATGATAAGTTTGGATATACTCGTGAAAAAAGTTTTCAGCATCCGGTGAAAATATATTTTGGTAAGCTACATCTCTATTGAACCAGTATCATACTTGAACAGATTTTTTGAGTATGGCCTAAGATGCTGATTTTTTCTGTTTCTTAAGGGGCAAAATGTGGTGGATGCAAGGAGACGCAAAATCTTCAGGTTTACAAGGACAGGTACACTGTACACTGCATGTTTCTTGGAATGTTTGTGTCATCATCACTAAACACTGAATGGCTATAAGGCTATAACTTCTTGACTTTACATTCCAAATTATTTC
Source organism: Chenopodium album (assembly GCF_948465745.1). NCBI lineage: Eukaryota > Viridiplantae > Streptophyta > Magnoliopsida > Caryophyllales > Amaranthaceae > Chenopodium > Chenopodium album. The sequence continues at coordinate 72,321,670 of NC_137840.1, forward strand.
TTTTGAAGTTCATTACTATATTTACTTGGAAATTTATTGGGTTTGTCTACAAGAAAAAAAAAAAAAGAAGAAGAAGAAAAGCTGATTATTTCACTTTTACCCAATCAAATCATGTTATATTCACTGGGACTAGGGTTGTCACTGCTTAATTTTGTCTTGCAATAAGTGATTTTTAAGGATTGCCAATTATTAGTAATGTGCTAGGCCATTGTTTTTGACACTAATTTTTCTCAACATCTTGCCAGCCATCTTGTCATCAGAACTTCACAGGAAGTGAGTGATGTTCCTTACGCAGATTACTTTACTGTTGAGGTAAACCTTCCTGCTGATTTTTTTTTTACTCAACTGATCAGTCTTCATTGTTAAATAATTTTTTCCATGTATTTGTATTCTTAGATGTTAATATTTGTGTCCTGATTTTTTGTAGAGACATTAGGTTTTGATTTTGGTCTTTTGTTTATGTTATTGATTTTTTTCAATCCATATACTTCAGAATAATTGTCTCAATTTTTAAATTTGCTGGTTTAGAGGTAATAGTCCTAGAAGGATACCATGCATGGTCTAGAACAGTATATTTGATTAATATTTTGTGGTATACATGGTGAACTCGCGGACATCCATTGCTAGGAGCTTCCTTGGGGTAGGTGTAGTCAACTAGTCAATGACACAATATCCTTAGTCTTTTGAGAAGGTGAAGCCAGTAGGCCAGCTTCTTGTATAGTTTCTGTTCTAGTCTTTGTTTGTGACATTGATGTACTAGTGTGTAGTTACTCCGAAATCCTCTCAAGCTTGTGCTGTATGCTTTGAGGTGTGCTGTTGAATTTGAAAAGAAAATATAACTTCTAAAGAGATGAGGCTTTGTTTCCGATGTTACTGGTATATGTCCATTATTATGAATCCCATTGGGTTGCTATGGGAATCTATCTCATATTTTTTTTCTTTCAAATTAGTAATCTTCTGTTACTAATCTTATTTTCAAATGTCTTTTCAGGGAATATGGGATGTTCAGAAAGACAGTGATGAATCAGAAAGTTGTATATTGCAAGTTTATATAAATGTGTCTTTTTCTAAGAAGACCATGTGGAAAGGTTTGTTGACTCTCTCTGTCTCTGTGTGTGTGTGTGAACTGGAGCAGCAGAGCCCTTGTATTGGTTGACTTATGGAGTTAATATATTTTTTTCCCTGTGTATTACAAGCATCGTGTTCCTTGATTGGGATGCAGATTTTGATCTCTGCCCCTTCTCTGCCCCTTGTATACTTTGTCTGGATGTATTTGATTGATGCTAGTTGCATTTACCTTGCTATTATCATATAGGTAAGATTGAGCAATCAACTGTGGAAGAGTGTCGAGAAGTTTTTGCAACCTGGATAGAACTTGTATTATCTCTTTCTCTGTGTTGTGCTTTTTTTTATTGGAGTTCCTTACATTTTTATTCCCAGTGAAGAATTTATTTTTATAATTTCTCTCAGGCACATGAACTATTAAAGAAGAAGAACATCGAGAAACCAGAAGGTACAATGACATTTTAATATGAAGCAGTTCTTAGCATTGACCAGCAACCAGTTTAATTTTCTGCATCGAGTGGTCCAATTACAGTCACACCCCCTTTTTTTTTTTTTTTTTTTTTTCATTTGTGGACATCTTTTGTGCAGAAGGAGCTGTACCTAACACGATCCAGGATGGCCAAGGTGATCAACAAGTCACTGGAGGATCTGCAGATCACTCAGAAAGTTTTCATGGGAAGAGTGAGCCGCAGGGGATAATTGATACTGTAGCTAACTCTTGTAGCACTCGCGAACAAATTAGAAATAGCTTACGTGAGAATCTGCTTCATGCTACTACAGCAATAACTTCTACTTCGAGAGAGATTGCAGTAAAGTTTTGCACTTTTTTGAGAAGTAAAGGCAACCTCCAACCAATTTTGGTGATTGCGTTTTCTATTATCCTCCTCTTAATGCAGGTATAATAATGTTCATACTTTTTCCTTATATTTTAAATTCACTGTCAGCACTGAGCACTAGTCACCTTTAGACTCACTCGAAGCTATTCTGATACGAATGAGAGATTTATTATGTATGCCTGTTCTGTTGGAGTAGCACTTATCAACTCCCCCTCCTTGTTGATATTTTACTGCGTCTCACTGCAGCTCAGCATTGTTGTGCTATTAAGTAGACCGCAGCCAGTGTATGTAATTCCTCAAGCAGATCACACAAGTTCTGCAGGACTAGGGGTTGGTCATAGAGCTGCAGAAACAATGGCTTGGATGGAAAAACGAGCAAACTTGCTGAAGGATGAGATGCTTGCGGTTGAGGCTCAGCTTGAAAGGATGAGACATGAACACGTTTTTTTGAAAACACAATTAAAGGACTTTGAGTGTCTACTTAAGCAGCAAAGATGACTGCCCCATGAGCTCTTGTATATTCTTTTATCAATCCCATTAATGGTATACCTTTATACTCATTATATTTGAAATTTACTCTATTCATTTGTGATACGATGGTTAATTTATTTGGTTCCAGGTTTTCAGCCAGTGACTTGATGTTGGCCGGTGCAGAAAGGATCTTGTGTGTATAGGGTTGCATGGATGACGCTTGCAAATTCAGACTTGTAAAAAGTCCTGTTTGTAGCATTTTATATCCAGTGTCTTCATATGTCTTCTAGTTAATGAATCTTATGTTCTTAGTGACCCAGTAGACTAGTTTAATACAAAGTATGTAGCAGTGGAAGCTGTAAATTTATTAGACTAAACAATTCAAAGACAGAAAGATTTGCAGGGAGTTTGTAAAAACTATACGAATTGTAAAATTTGTTTGGAAAGATTTAGGAGAAAAATACAAGGTAGGCATGCAGTTGGCCATTGGTTTTCGGCTGATAGTTGTGTGGCATTAAATTCAATGTTACATTGCAATCAAAGGAGATTAGGGTGTTCTTGTAATGAATCATGGTGCAAGATTCTTAAAGTGATTGTTCTTCAGTTGTTCTTGTTATCGTCATGATGCAATAAATTATGTAATATGTTTCTGCTGTGTAGTTTCGGTTATCTTTGGTTTCTGAATATTAAGGAGGCCGACGTGAGTTCTGTTTCACGATTTCAGCGGTGCTCCAATCTAACCAGTATATTGAGCTTGGGTTCACCTGATGAACTTTTTATAGAACACATGAGCTTATTAATAGAAAACCCATCTACGATTTTTTTACTTTTATAGGTTGCCATCACATGAAATTTGTTATCAATAGTGGTTGAGAATGGAATGGTAGACTTTATAAGTTGCACCCCATTTAGAAAAACTTTTGTGTTTACACTAACCTTTTAAAACCAGCTTTACTAATTACTACATTCGTCCTGTAAACATATATAGTACGAATACATAGAAAACGACACTTCTTCTCACTAAACCTCAATTTATTCCATCTCTATTACTAACTACTAAGGAAGGTAGAAAGAAAGAGGCAACAACCAAAGATTTGGTTTATGTATTATTGCTAATGGAAGCACCATTGCTAGTATTATTCATCATCTTAATCCTGATTACTATCAACAATCTCAGAGGTAATATTATATTTGGGTGTTGAAAAAATTGTAACTTTTTGCACTTTTTTGTTTAGTATTTGATCATTTGATTCATGCTTCAATCTTCTTCATATTCTTTGCTCCTTTGTGTTTTTCTTTCCTATCCAGACATGTCTATTTCTTGTAATGTATCATATTTACTCGCTTTTGCACGATTAAACAGCATGTATGTCGACTGTCGAGTACTCTGACTACTCGAGTCCCCCCAAGAAACTGATAGTGTTTTAAAGGAAAATAAATATTTTACAGAGGTGTTTGGTGATAGATTATTATCAAATAATGCATTCTAAATCACAAATGTATAAGAATATTGTTGTGTAAATTGACTCATTTTCTCAATGAAATTGCATGAACAATTAAACTAACGACGGTGTTTGATAAGTTCACATGATATTACTATTACGAGTAATTATTTGTGTCCTATTAACATACACTTTAAGTGATTGTGGTCTGTGAAATGAAGCTTTCACGTGAAAGTGAAAGTATATACACCATTAGTCGTTATCTTTAGGGGATATAACAACTGTTCTTATAATGGTTAGTCCGGTGTACAGTAATTGTCATTTTGTAAGCCGGAAAGCACTATTCCGGTGTACAGTAATTGTCATTTTGTAAGCCGGAAAGCACTATTCTGATGTACAGTAATTGTCATTTTATAAGCCGGAAAGCACTACTAATGTTCACTAATCACATTTATATTTACAACTGTTTTTCTCATTCTGGGATGCAAAATGCAGGGGTAGAGTCCATTGCCTTTACATTCAAAAACAACTGCCCACATACCATATGGCCAGGGACTCTCTCTGGCGCAGGCAGCCCAATATTATCGTCGACAGGATTTGAGCTTCCTAATGGTGCCACATTTACTCTTGATGCACCAACTCCTTGGTCTGGCAGATTTTGGGCACGCTCATTTTGCCAGTCTGATGCCACGGGCAAATTCAGGTTAGTAATCTGTGATTATTTGAATCGATGCCTTACTTCCAAAACCAAATCATCAGGCTTCAACCAAGTTATCTAACAACAAAAAATAATATGATCATTAATAAGTTAAGGCAACTACAAGATACTAAATATCAACTCAATTGAAACTTGATCCAAGTAAAACTTGAATGTACTCTATACTGAAAGCATATCCTACAGCATCACTGCTTCACTGAAAGAAGTATCTCAAAAACAAACATGATAGTGTCTCAACAAAAATCCTTACAAGCCCGAATTTCACAGCCAGTTGACGTAACAATTTACATGTAACACACATAATATTAGGTCTCAGCAATAATGTAGATATTCTACTACGTATATTATCAGTCTTCCTATGGGACAATGTTGATTTTCCTCTTAAAGAGATTATCTTTGTAATAATCATTACTAATTTTATTAACCCGCGCTAAATCTACACTGTCATTGTTTTCCAGGTGCAGCACAGGGGATTGTGGTTCTGGTGAGAAATCATGTAATGGCAAAGGAGGAGCTCCACCTGCAACCTTAGCAGAATTCACTCTAGGAGGAAGCATGAACAAGGACTTTTATGATATCAGCCTCGTCGATGGCTTCAACTTACCGCTATCAGTGGTCCCACAGGGTGGGACTAATGAGTGTCCTGCTACAAGTTGTGCAGCCAATTTGAACACTCAGTGCCCAGAAACATTGTCTTTAAAGGATACTAAAGGGAGTACCGTAGGTTGTAAGAGTGCGTGTTTGGCATTTAACCAGCCGCAATATTGTTGTACTGGGGAATACAAGACACCGCAAACATGCCCACCAACAAATCAGTCACTATACTTCAAGAATCGGTGCCCTCAAGCTTATAGCTATGCCTATGATGATTCTACAAGTACCTTTACGTGCCCTACAGGTGTTAATTACCTCATCACTTTTTGCCCTTGATTCTTTTGGAAAGAACCACAAGAACAATACCATGTACGCAGTACGCAGTAAATTTATAGTAGAATTGCAGCAGTTACTATGTTAATAATTCTATCAGGTATGAAGATCTAAGGGCAATTGATATAAAAGGGGGTCGAGCTGAAAATCTTTGACACCAGCATAGCCTGTTTACCAGAATTGCCAGCACTAAACAAGCAGGGCTAATTTTATTTTATTGTATGCAAGCCAAAATTTTATATTGTTAGATGGTGTAAATGTAGATAATTATTATAAGATAGTCTATGGTGCAACTGTGCAAGGCCGATCAAGCAAAAAAAGGAATATACGAATAGGATTTCTACGAATTAACTCCTCATACCACGGGATTCCTCTTCCTCAAAATTTTCTTAAGCTTTTATTCACGTTCCTACATAGCAAAAGCATGAATACATCCAAGCCATTCCAAGGCTTGAAAGTTCTCTCTTATGATGGCACCTGCAGGCTGCAGTACCAGATATCTCCATTCTAATCTGCTAACCTGCAGATTGCATTGAGCCGCTTCAGGCATTGAATTACAAAAAGGACATAACATTGAGAATAAGATATCTTGCTCTTCATATGTACGGCACAAAGAAGAGTGTTTGGGAGGGTCAAATTTCTAATTTCGTTCAAACTTCATTCCAATAGAAGTGGATGAATCTGTTTAATGAGCTAACCAGGTGAATGAATATTAAATAAAAACAATATTACTAGTACAACCCACAAAAGCTTCAAACCAATCTAACACAAAACTATACTCTTGTTAGTAATCATTTGTCTTCTAACTCACACCTCTCAACAATTAGAGTCTCGGAACAAAATGGAACCACCATCAAGCTCGAGTAATCTTATCATATATAGCATATACTAAAATGTCCATTCTAAGATAATGCACATCAGTCTGTCGCTTATCCTAAAATCATACTTGTTGCAGATCATTTACTTTGAGAAACACAAACACAATGGAATAACACTACCTCAGCAGATGCATCCACTAAATGAACTGCACTCAGATCTCAAATACATCCGAGTGAATATGCTATACCTATGCCATCAAACACGAGCTCTAACTTCCTTAAACTCCATCAGATCACTTCTCTCAAATCCATTCCTGTAACCAATCACACTCAAAGACCAAATAGACAATAAGTGACAACTAATCAAGAAATATACAAGCATCTGACACTGACTAATTATAAAAATACTGCCATAACTTTCCCTCACATGTACTTGTTTGTTTTGCAAAACCCAAATCTAGTCCATCTGACAACAGTTGTACTCACTTATAGTCAATGGAATCTTCTAGCCCTCGAATATGCATCTCACCAATTAGATTCATAATCCAAATAAACATATACACCATTATCAAACTCGACGAATTCCTGGCATCTAATATCACCCTCAAATGTCAACTGGTGCACCACATGTAATCCCACACTTTCCTCTATTACATGACATAAATCCGCACCCTATCATTGCGCAACACAGCAAGCCTTACAACTACACTAGATATACATGATTGCTTCAGACTCTCCTATAACTATAATTTCCATCATTAAGTTCAGAATAATCTTACTTTATCCACTAAAACCCATGTAAGACTAAGATCAAAGGTAAACTTTACTCATAATTCCAACTATTACACCAATAACAGCAATAATTAATAATAATTCGAAATCAGGATTGCATCAAGAATTGTACACAACAAGAGGTGTGTAATACTGATATACAGATACTGTAAATGACAAAATCAATCACAGTTCAGTAAAAATAAAACACAATCCACTAATCAACAAAATATGTACTGTATTATAAAGTAGACTACATTCAATTACAAATATATACATAAACAATTAAGTTACAAGGAAATTTCCCACCAAAAGAATTAGAACCCACATTAAAATTTTAAAAACCCAGAACAAAAAACTTACCAAAAATAGCAGACAAACAATCAGAAGATACCTGGGGCTTGGTTCATGCATCAAAAAATTAGTCAAATTTGAGCAAGATTCCTCATCAACTATCATTGACCAAAAAGGGTTGCCAAAAAAATTAGAAAAATAAAATAACTTTTTAAAAAATAAGGGAAAACAAACAGAAAAACAGGTGTGTGAGTGAGTTGAAAAATAGAGAAAAAAAAAATAAAATGAAATGGGTGTCATTGGGAAACATAAAACATGCAGTTTTTGTTTCTCTCTCTTTTAATTTCTACCCAATTGTTTAAACTAATTGGAAGATTCCCAAAAAATGCTTTGTTGTTAATGAAGATTTATTAAATTAAAAAAATAAATCACAGATTTTAGAAAAAGAGTCAGTAGTATTAGAGTTACTATGCAAGCAGCAATTTTCACCATTTAAAAAATGTCCCCCTTTCTCAGTACTTGACGCATCTTCCCACATTGTATTCCAAAGAGAGAGAAAATAACCCCACAAAATTATGTTATTACAAGATCTAATTTTTACTTTTCTCTCTATACCCTTCTTTAAGACTTCTCAGATTTTGAGCTCGATGTGATATTGTACTTAGTACCCTCGCTTTAAAATTACTTTAGTGTTTTGCTCATATCTTCTTCGTCGTCGTTTCGTTTCATCCATTCTGCAGCGGGGTTTAAAGTGGTGATTGATTTGCGAAACGACGACGACTTGAGGGGAAGACATTATATGATTGTAAGCATGATATGAGTGTGATAGCAGCAGGAACTACAGTGACAGTGATTTAAATGCAGTTGAACATATTTGTGAGAGTGAAAGGTAAGTACACTTTTTTTTTTTTTTTTTTGACAAAAGGTAAGTAAGTACACTAGAAATTAAATAATGTTATCAAATTTATTTTAAGTAACAGTTATATTTGTTGTTTTTTTTTTTTTTTTTTTTTTTTTTTTTTTTTTTTGAGTGTGACTATCATTTTATTGATTGATGGATTTTTTTTGCATTTGTCAAATTTTCAAGTTTCTACTTATGGTAAATTTTAACAATGTTGGTAGGAAAATACTAAGTGGGTCCACTTTGGGTTTATTTTCATATAAATGCATGTGGAAATTTTAAGTAATGCTCCCATTTATTGTTGGGTGTATAGTGTATTAGAAGAAATTGAAGTTTATGATATGAGATGATGAATAGGTTGTTTGAATCAAATTCGAAAAAATTACTAGTTTTGATTCAATGCTTATTTAGTTTTGAATCGTGTTGTAATGAATATTTGGGTTTATTATTGATTAACTTATTACGATGAATTAATAATTAATAATCGTCACATTAATTTCCGTGTCCGGTCAAAATCAAGTCATGTATTAGAAGTTTGGGTCTTATTTTAGATCATGTCATTGAGCATGGGCCAATTTATCCATGTTCATTAACTATTTGAAAGTTTACATGTAACATGAGTTTAATGTTATGTTAATAAATGATAAGGTGATTGCTCTCTCTGTCCCAAAAATCATTTAACATGGGTCAATTAGATTTTGTCGCAAAAATATAAGATAATGAGTTAAAAGTGAATAGAGAACTAAAATTAATACGAAAAATTTGTGGTAATTATGCAAAAAATATTGATATAGAAGAAAGTGGGTCCAAAGTGCACGACTAAAGAGTAGCTTATTTTCATTACTATTTATAATAATAGAAAATATATTTTTAACACATCTCAAAATAGATCACAAGAAGATAGTTATAGGAAAATTGAAGTAATGGCACTAGAAATGTTAGGTAAAGCAATTGCTCAAATAATTGTGTTATTTATTTAAATTGTCATCAAAGTATATGGACAAGGGAAAATTAATTGAAAGACAATTTTGTTGGTTGAGATTTGTTATAAATTGAAGAATTGTTGACTTATTTTATTGTTGTAGCCCTATTTTAGTTGATTAGCTTAATTATTATTTAACCAAGAACCTTTAAAGTAAGCTAACTAATTGACAAATTAGTATAGCCTCATACTTATTTTAGCTACCTTTCACCTTTGTAATCACATTTGTTGTAAATCATCAATGTCATCACTTAAGCCTTTTTTTTTTTTTTTCTTTTTTTCAAAAAAAAAATGTCATTTAAGCAATGTAAAAATTTTAAAATTACTTTTCAAACAATTAATTTACAGAAGACAGACAGTAAAACTAAAAAAAATGATGATCGCAAAAGGAAAGTAAAATGGAAAGATTGAAGAACAGTAAAACAAAGGAATTGGGTAAAAAAAAAAAAAAAAGTCCCATAAATAATAAATAAAAAAAAGGGATTAAGAAGTGGTTTAAATAGAATTAAAGAAGAAAGTGAAGTGAATTGTAGGAAAGCTTAATTGGGTAAGGGACATGAAGAGATGGATGAAATTACCATCCTTGGGAAGTTTATCATAAAATAAGGAGTTTCCAAGTTGTATGTGGGTCTACTATTTGGTTCACACTAACATATATACATACATATACAGGCACTTGTATAATTTTAATATTATAAGGTTTTTAATTTCAAAAAAAAAAAAAAAAAAAAAAAAAGAAAAAAAGAAAAAAAAAAAAGAAAAAAAAAAAGAAAGAAAAAAAAAGATTGATTTCATTTAATTTCAAAGTTGTCTTATTAGGTTTTTCATAGAGTTAGAGTGCAACATTGCATTGAATTAAAATTTTTCATGTTTTTCATATAATTTTTACACTTCATTTTTACCCCCTCTTGTTAAAGACTTAATAGTATATTGTGCTTTACCCTTTTGAGGACTCTTAACCCTTGTGTTAGAATCTTACTTCAGATAACTTAAACTATGAAACAAGAAGAGTAACTTGTTGTATGATAACAAATCTTGGTTCAGTAATTTGGACATCATAGTATTCCATGAAATTTCCATTTTTCATGCCTTTATAATATTCACCTTTTTTCATGTTTTTTCACATCGAAGTCACACTCAACTTTGTGTAAGAGTATTAAGCTCTTTTAGGTATTAGAGTTTGCTTTTGTGAATATAAGATTGAATTGGAACACTTTCACTTTGTAGGTTATAAATGAGAGTAATAAGCCCTTTTTGTTTAACTTCTTGTTGGAATATGATACTTTGAGCAAATGTTGATAAAGAATAAGGGATGATAAGTTGATCTTAGAGATCCGCAAAATTATACTCCCTAAAATATGATTCGAGTCAATTTAAGTACAACTGCAAAATAGTACCAAAAGTAATCTATCACCGTGTAAGTCTTTGAATTATTACAATAATCCTCCACCACGAAAATATGAGACTAAACTATTTTATTATTAATCCCTAAGATCAAGCCGAGGACCTCCTAACATATAGAATAAAGTTAATTTTCTCTTAACAACACTAAATTCATAATACTATAGAAATGATAACTACACTATCATCATTAACAAAAGTTTCTCTATTAACATAAAGAAAGCATTAAACACACATTAAATACACAAATACATAATAAATGAGCACTCAAATAATTGAGCTAGTTGCCACTTTATTTCATTACCACTTTTTATAACCAAAATACATGTGCTTTCATAGTTTAATTTTCCATTTATACAAGTATTTGGTGTGGGACTTAAGGCATTGTCTTTCTTAACCTTATTTGTGAAGAAATCATTTAACCACATTCTAAGGTGGGCATGTACTCGTACTTGTGTCCTCATCCTCAATCATAAATATTTTCTAGCCCTACCCTTTTGGAATTACCAAGGTTAATTTTTATTCTTTCTTTCTTTTTTTTTTTTTTTTTTTACTTTGAGGGGTAGTAAAAAAGAATGAGTCTTTCCTTCATTCCTTATTGTATGTTATGTTATGTTTGATTACAACATCCTTAAAAAACACTTCTCTACTCCCTAGAAAAAACACCCATTTTTTCATTTTTTTTACTTATAAGCAGTATAGTTTTTTTCCTGAATCCTGCAGGATTATATATAGCCGCAATATTGCAGTAACCTTCATTAAATGGAAGAGAACAAGGGAAAGAGGCGGCCCCGGCCTCGCTTCACATCCGAAGAGGCCGGGGATTCATCAGTGGAGTGTTCAGGGAAGCAGTGCAGATCATGTGCTGCAGCATTGGTTGCTGACTGTGTTGCTGTCTGTTGCTGCCCTCTCGCGCTTGTCAGTCTGTTAGCTCTTGCCTTTGTTAAAGTACCTTATTTAGTAGGCAGGAGGTGTCTGAGGAAAAGGAAGAACAGGAATAGAAAATGCTGCAAAATCGGCGAAAATGGAACTAGTATTGATATCAACAGCAGGGATATTAGTCTGATTTCAGAGAGATTAAGTCAGAGTAAATCAGATATTATCTTTGAATTTGGGAAAGAAGGTGATAATATTAACATTAATAATCAAGAGTTGGAAGAAAGAAGAAGCTTTTGTGCTGCATTTGAAGCTGATAAAGTATTATTTGAGTTGTACCAAGTTGGTCATTTGGGTTTTGGTAGGGTTTCTTTTACAGGAATTCAACCTTTTGGTAAGGAAAATCAAGGGTAAATTTTAGTTTTTTAAGTTTAGTAATTTTTAGTTAGAAAAAAAAAAAAAAAAAAGTACAGAAAACCCTGTTTTTTCCTGAGAAGTGAAAAAAAATCAGGTATTTTTTACCTAAGGGGAAAAAGTGAGTATGTTAATTGTGAAATTGACTTTGTTGTGAGAATGGACCAATCAGTGAGGATGTTATAGGTTATATTGTGCAGTGGTTGGTTATTTTGATAAAGTATTGTACTGTCTATAGTTGTAATTTTTATGATCATATTGATATATTCATATTGTTGATCATTTTATGTTGTGAAAAGATATGAATTTTGCTAAGGTTGTTTGTTTTACATCAAAGTGGAGAGACATGCTTTTTTACATGGATGAGTTACAAAGTTTCTTGCTTTCTTTGCATGATATAATTGTTGTACTTGTTAGTAGGGAAGAAGAATAGCCAAGTTTCTTGATATCCTTGCATGATGATTGTTGTAATCCTAAGTGAAGGAGATTGTATTTACGCCGTTCAGGCGTTAATTACATACCCGATATAGGTGAGATCATACCAAGTACACCGTAGCTCGATTTGTTTATCGTGTGAGGTAGGAAACAAAGTTGAGAGATTAATTAGAAGTAAAATTCAAAACTAAAAATTGCAAGACGATTTTCATAATAATTTGACATCAAAGTTAAACCAAAATCGTACAAACATATAGTAGCTTTCATTGCATAACCATAGTATAGTCGTCGAATCAAACCATTATTATATGTCTCGTATTGGGACATGTTCTCATTGACTGAACTCATCTGAACTGAACTGAACTGAAATGAGCTGATCTGACCTGAAATGAGCTGAGCTGAGCTGAATTAAAGTGAACTGAACTGAATATTTTATAAGAGAAGAAAATTAGGAGCTGAACTGAACTGAACTGAACTAATTTCAATGTAAGAGAACAGGCCTTTAGTTTAGACTACAAAATAAATTTACAGCATCTACATGAAGTTGAGTCATATATATACGGGTATTATTAATAATATAATCGAGAAAATATGTGATTACGTCATAGCCAATTGGGATATTATGCAATTAAGCACACGACAATTGTAATTAATTGGCAATAATAAAACATCAAATTACAGGGCTTGATACCTACAGTGCTATCTACCAACCTAAATCTTGTTGCTTTGCTAGTCTACAAAGATTCTCAATTTGTGATTGTTATAAAGATTCTCAATTTGTGATTGTTATATTAAGGTCAAATTAATGGGTTAATTAAGTAACTAAGGATATGTATTTTTCATTCCAAACTCACAATAATTACCTCAGTTTGGTGTGGGTTACTGAGGATGTGGAACTATTTATGATCATTATATGTTGTCATAAATGTTCGTGGTATGCTTGATTTAATGAAATCGGTGTAAGTTGTAAATCGGTAAATTGGCCGTTTAAAGACAAATTGGATGGATACATCCACCAAATTGGACTCCCGGAGGGTATTAGGGACCATGGTAAAAATTTCGGCAATTTTTATTTCCGGGCGAAAAAAATTCAAAAAAATTACAAAATTGAAGGCTTATATACACGCTTTTTGAGAAATTTTGGAGTCTTCGAGGCCTGGTGTGTAAAAGTCTTGAAATCTACGGAATACATCTCGGGGTCATATAATGTCGTTTGGAACCATATGAAATCATTATTTGGTTTAAAAAATGTTCATGGTAGGCTTGAGTTAATAAAATCGGTGCAAGTTGTAAACCGATTAATTGGTCATTTAAAGACAAATTGGATGGTTCCACCAAGTCAATTGGACTCCCGAAGGGTATTAAGGACCATGGTAAATATTTCGGAAATTTTTATTTCCGGGTGAAAAAAAGTCAAAAAAATTCCAAAATAGAAGGCTTATATCCACGTTTTTTGAGAAATTTTGGAGGTTTCGTGGCCCGGTGTCGAAAAGTCTTGAAATTTTAGAGAATTCATCTCGAGGTCATATAATGCCGTTTGGAACCACATATAACCATTATATGTTGTCATAAATGTTCGTGATAGGCTTGAGTTAATGAAATCGGCGTAAGTTGTAAATCGGTAAATTGGCCATTTAAAGGCAAATTGGATGGATACACCCACCCAATTGGACTCCCGGAGGTTATTAGGGACCATAGCAAACATTTCGGGAATTTTTATCTCCGACTGAAAAAAAGTCAAAAAATTCCAAAATTGAAGGTTATATCCACGCTTTTTGAGAAATTTTGGAGGTTTCGTGACCCGGTGTCGAAAAGTCTTGAGAATTTTTAGATAATATATCTCGGGGTCATATAACGTCGTTTGGAACCATATATGATCATTATATGTTGTCATAAATGTTCGTGGTAGGTTTGAGTTAATAAAATCAGTGCAAGTTGTAAATCGGTAAATTGGACGTTTAAAGACAAATTTGATGGATACACCCACCCAATTGGACTCACGGAGGGTATTAAGGACCATAGTAAACATTTCGGCAATTTTTATTTCCGATCGAAAAAAAGTTAAAAAATTCCAAAATTGAAGTCTAATACTCACGTTTTTTGAGAAATTTTGGAGGTTTCGTGGTTCGGTGTCGAAAAGTTTTGAAATTTTAGGGATACATTTCTGGGTCATATAATGTTGTTTGAAACCGTATATGATCTTTATTTGTTGTCATAAATGTTAGATGTAGACTTCAGTTAATAAAATCGATGGAAGTTGTAGACCGGTAACTCGGTTGTTTAAAGGCAAATTGGATGGTTGCATTTAGCCAGGTGTACTCCCGGAAGATATTAGGGACCATTGTAAATATTACGGCAAATTTTATTTCCGGGCGAAAAAAGTAAAAAAATTCCAAAATTGAAGACTAATATCCACGCATTTTGGGAAATTTTGGAGTTTTCGGGGGTCATTGTCGAAAAGTCTTGAAATTATAGGGGATAAATCTCGGGGTCATAAAATATCATTTCAAACCATATATGATCATTATATGTTAGCATAAATGTTCGTGGTAGGTTTGAGTTAATTAAATTAGTGCAAGTTGTAAAACGGTAAATTGACCGTTTAAAAGCAAATTGGATGGTTCCACCCACCTAATTGGACTCTCGGTGAGTATAAGGGACCATGGTAAACATTTTGGTTATTTTGAAAAAAAAGTCAAAAAATTCCAAAATTAAAGTCTAATAACCACGCTTTTTGAGAAATTTTGGAGGTTTTGGGGTCCAGTGTTGAAAAGGCTTGAAATTTTAGGGAATGCATCTCGGAGTCATATAATGTTATTTGGAACCATATATGATCATTATTTGTTGTCATAAATGTTCGTGGTAGGCTATAGTTAATGAAATCGGTGGAAGTAGTAAACCGGTGAATTGGTCGTTTAAAGGCAAATTGGATGGTTCCACCCACCCAATTAGACTCACGGAGGATATTAGGGACCATGGTAAATCCACACATTTTGCGAAATTTTGGAGGTTTCGAGACCCGATGTCGAAAAGTCTTAAAATTCTAAGGAATACATCTCGTGGTCATATAATGTCGTTTGGAACCATTTATAATCATTATATGTTGTCATATATGTACGTGGTAGGCTTGATTTAATGAAATTAGTGTAAGGTGTAAACCTGTAAATTGGCCGTTTAAAGGAAAATTGGATAGTTCAAACCACCCAATTGGACTCCCGCAGGGTATTAGGGATCATAGTAAACATTTCGGCAATTCTTATTTTCGGGCGAAAATAAGTCTAAAAATTCCAAAATTGAAGGTTATTATCCACGCTTTTTGAGAAATTTTTCGGGTTTCGAGACCAAGTGTCGAAAAGTCTTGAGATTTTAGGAGATACATCTCGGGATCATATATGGTGTCATAAATGTTTGTGGCAGGATAAAGTTAATGAAATCGGTGCAAGTTGTAAACTGGTAAATTGGCTATTTAAAGACGAATTGGATGGTTCCACCCACCCAATTGGACTCCCGGAGGATATTAGGAATCATGGTAAATATTTCGACAATTTTTATTTACGGGCGAAAAAAAGGTAAAATTTTCCAAAATTGAAGGCTAATATCCATGTTTTTGTAGACATTTCGAATGTTTCGGGACCTGGTGTCGAAAAGCAATGAGATTTTAGGGGATACATCACGGGGTCAAATAATGCCGTTTAGAGCCATATATGATCATTATATGTTGTCATAAATGTTCGTGGTAGGCTTGAATTAATGAAATCAGTACAAGTTGTAAAGCGATAAATTGGCCATTTAAAGGAAAATTTATGGTTCCACCCAACCAATTAAGGACTTTTTCTCTTCACCTAAAACAAATAGATCTGGTCTGAATTTTTTAAGGTCTTATCGGAATTTTTCTGATCTGGTCTGGTCTGATCTCATTTAACACTAAATTTTGACCGCATTTTAATACTAATCTATAAAGAAAAATATTATCAAAATGGATCTTGTTAGATTCGTCTCATTATCAAAATTTAATACGCAATTAACGATATTTAGCAATAAGTAAATGATAATCAAAAGTTTTGATCTGGTCTGATCTAAATCTTTCTGATCTGATCTGAATTTATTAAGGATTAAGTAATAAGTATTTGAAATAAGTTGAAGAGAACAAAGCTTCGGAGGGTATTAGGGACCATGGTAAACATTTCGACAATTTTTATTTCCGGATGAAAAAAAATTCAATAAATTCAAAAATTGAATACTAATATCCACCTTTTCGAGAAATTTTGGAGGTTCCGAGGCCCGGTGTTGAAAAGTCTTAAAATTTAAAGGGATACATCTCGAGCTCATATAATGTCGTTTGGAATCATATATAACCATTATATTGTCATAAATTTTCGTGGTAGGCTTGAATTAATGAAATCGGTGCAAGTTGTAAACCATTAAATTAGCCTTTTAAGGCAAATTGGATGGTTCTACCCACCCAATTGGACTCTTGTAGGGTATTAGAGAACATGATAAATATTTCGACAATTGTTATTTCCAGGCGAAAAAATGTCAAAAAATTCAAAAATTGAACTCTAATATCCACCTTTTTTAGAAATTTTGGAGATTTTGGGCCCGGTGTCAAAAAGTCTTGAAATTCTAGGAGATATATCTTGGGGTCATGTAATGCCGTTTAGAACTATTTATGATCATTATTTGTTGCCGTTAATGTTCGTGATAGGCTTGAGTTAATGAAATCGGTGTAAGTTATAAATCGGTAAATTGGTCATTTAAAGGCAAATTGGATGGTTCCACCCACCCAATTAGACTCCGGGGAGTATTAAGGACCATGGAAACATTTCTGTAATTTTTATTCCCGGGCGAAAAAAAAAGTAAAAAATTTCCGAAATTGAAGGTTAATAACCACGCTTTTTGAGAAATTTTAAAGGATATATCTCGGGTTCATATAATGCCGTTTGGAATCATATATGATAATTATATGTTGTCATAAATGTTTGTGGTAAGCTTGAGTTATTGAAATCGGCCCGAGTTGTAAACCGGTAAATTGGCAGTTTAAAGGCAAATTGGATGGTTCCACCCAAACAATTGGGCTCCCGGAAGTATAAAGGACTATGGTAAACATTTCGGCAATTTTTATGTTCGGGCAAAAAAAAAGTCGAAAAATTCCAAAATTAAAGGTTAATATCCATGCTTTTTGAGAAATTTCAAATGTTTCGAAACCGGTGTTGAAAAGAATTGAGATTTTAGGGAATATATCTCAGGGTCTTATAATGTCGTTTAGAACATTATATGGTCATTATATGTTGTCATACATGTTCGTGGTAGGCTTGAATTAACGAAATTGGTGCAAGTTGTAAACCAGTAAATTGGTCGTTTAAAGGCAAATTTAATAGTTCCACCTAGCTAATTGGACTCATGGGGGAATAGGAAGTATGGTAAGTATTTCAGTAATTTTTATTTTTGGGTGAAAAAAAAAAGTCAAAAAATTCCAAAATTTAAGGCGAATATCCACGCTTTTTGAGAAATTTTGAATGTTTTGGGGCCCGATGTAAAAAGAATTGAGATTTTAGGGGATACATATTGGGGTCATATAATGCCGTTTGGAACCATATATGATCATTATATGTGGTCATAAATGTTCGTGGTAGGCTTGAGTTAATGAAATCAGTGTAAGTTGCAAATTGGTCGTTTAGATGGTTCCACCCAGCCAATTGGACTCCCGAAGGGTATTAGGGTCCATGGTAAACATTTTGGCAATTTTTATTTTAGGTGAAAAAAGTCAAAAAAAATTCCAAAATTAAAGGTTAATATCCACGTTTTTTGAGAAATTTTGGATGTTTCGGGTAGAGTTGTCAATTCCGGTAAACGGGTCGGGTTTGGGTCACTAAGAGTGGGTCGGGTCAACTCAGGTCGGGTCAATTTCGAATTAATTTCATAAGCTATGCGAGTCGGGTCGGGTCATGCTTGAGTCGGGTCACGTCGGGCCATACTTCTTATCGGGTTTGGATTGGGTTAACAGGTCGGGATACATTCGGGATACATTCGAATCGGGTGAACAATAGGTCAGGTTTAATTCGGGTTTTCACGGGTTAGGATAATTCTCGAATTCGAGCCGGGTTCGGTTCAAGTCAACAATTTGTGGGTTAAAATCAGGTCGGGTCAATCTCGGGTTTGAGTCGGGTTCGGTTCAGGTTAACACTTTGCAGGTTATAATCAGGCAGGTCAAATTTCAAGTCGAGTCATTCTCAGGTTCAAGTCGGGTTATGTTCAAGTCAATAATTTGCAAGTTACAATTAGGTAGGGTCATTTCCATGTCAGGTCATATTCGGGTTCAACTACCTATAAATAGATAATTATCATTTTTATCAAGCTAATTATTTCCTTTGACTATAATATATATGGCAATATACTAGGGAACTATATTCTATAATTTAGAAAGATAATTATCTCCTTTAACCATACAACAAATATATACTATATTTAACTCTTAAATTTGAGGATGGTGCTCCTTTCTTTTGCTGGCCTGGATCGACTTGGTCTAACTAGACAAAATGCTTTGATCAACAATAATAAGGTGGTCTAAATTGCATTTTAGGTGACTTGAAATTGGGTCAGCAACAATTCGGGTTGAATTTAGGTCGGGTCAATAACAAGTCGTGTTCATTTCGAGTCGGGTTAGTAACCGATCGGGTTGAATTTTTTGGTTGGTAAAATTCGGGTCGGGTCAATAACAAGTCGAGTTAAATTTGGATCATGTTAATAACAAGTCGAGTTAAATTTGGGTCATGTTTGTAACAAGTTGGGTTAAATTCGGGTTGGGTTAAGAACGGGTAGGGTTGTCAGTTTAGTAAAAAGTTGGGTTAAATTCGGATTTTAACGGATTAAAACGGGTTTGTGTCAATTTCGGTTCAAGTCGGGTTGGATTCAGGTCAATAATTTATGAGTTACATTCGGTTCATCTTCAAGTCAGTTCATGTTCGGGTTCGGATCTCACATACTCGGGTCAACTCGGGTCTAGGGTTGGTTTTAGGTCGGGATTGGGTTACCATTTTTTCGGGTTCAGATGGTTCGGGTAATAAACGGGTTTGAGTCGGTATTTCGGGTCGGGTCAACTTTTGACAGCTCTACCTGAGGGCTTGATTCTCTACAAAAGTAACTCTATAGAAGCTCCACCCTAAATAAACCTCTCTTTTTCTTCAAGCTACTAAAAACTTAGCTACACTGATATGTTGTCCCTACCCCTCATATTGATGCTTAATAGCATATAATTCCATGATGAAAACCTTCAGTGACGGAGTGACCTAACATTCAAGGTAAAATGTGAATTTATCTGCAAATTAGCAGAGACTACTAATGCGGAAAAAAAAAAAGAAACTATTGCATGAGAAACTCAGAAGATCCTACTGCTATTACTAGTATGGAACATGATAACAATAAAATTAACAGAAAGACCAGCCTGGAACGGTGAGAAATGGGGAAAAATTCAAGGGGCAATATGGTCTAAAACAACAAAGGGGTAAATAGGGATGGAGCCATGGAGGTGTGGATGGAATTGGGCAGTGGTGAGCTAAGTATCTGATTCAGCAACACTGCAGTTTAATTTTGGGGGATAACTTACAATAACACGATCTTACAGAAACTGAAGAGTTACCTTATTACTCCAAAAAAAAATCCCTCCACTCAAATTATTTAGGTAGTAAACCCTTCACACACCAATCCATTCATATGCATGACACTGAATTTAAAATTCATTGCTTAATGAAAGAAAGGCAAAAGCCCTATCAAAAAAAAAAACCTACAGATAGAACAGAGAAAGGTTTTCACAGCTCAGTCATAAACTTAAATCAACAATTCTTTAGACAAAACCAAAAACAAAAATAAATAAATAAAATAAAATAAAATAAAATAAAATTCCATAGAATCTGAAGTACCACTTTTTTCACATAACATATTCCTTTCATTTGAGAATTCTTGATGAGGGCAAAGCCAATATCGATATCATTTTAAATCGTAAAAAAATCTTTACTATTCAAAGTAATTCAATATCACCACCATATAGAGTCTAATGGTGGCCTTAGGTAATTAGGTTATGAAAGGAGGCGTAAATTGTAAATGGCTAAATTTTTGAAGGCAAATGGCATCTTGGGGTGACATAGGGTACATAGGAAGCACCCCGACAAATTTCCTTTCCAAATCCAAAAAAAATCCAAAATTGAAGGCTTTTTGGCCAATTGTAAGAAATTTTTCCAAAATTTGACATGAATGTGTGGAGTGTCCCTTGATGCCATATAAATTGATTTTGAACCATAAGTCCATAACTAGTCTACAAATAGATGTATGAATTTTAGCTATGTTGCCAAAAATCACCAACTTGGCATCATGGGGTCGAGCACTCGAACATCACTACAAAAATGATGCTTTGTACTTCAATTCTAAACCCTATTCCCTCCATTCTCACACTTCTCAATAATTATATAACAAGAGTGAATAACTATCATCATCATTGAACTCCAACACTCACGGGGACAAAGTGTCATCCATCCCACTAAAATGCAAAGCTTTTTGTTTGGAGATTTCAAAGGTTGAATTAGATATGTTATACTATACATGATCCTAAAACAGAGGGGAAAAGGTATCTTCCCTAGTTTAAAAAAAAAAGTTGTTTTTGGTTCCAGAAACATTGAAATTCCCAACTTGGACATAACAAGTAAGCCTTTTAGTCTTCTTTCAGAAGCACTAGGAATTCTGTAACTAATGTTGAGCTAACTACTGCAACAAAAACACAGCATGACTCTCATGTCTCACTAAACCAAGATCTAGGGAGGTCCAGATGTATACTCATTACTCCTAAGTAAAGTACATAGCCTAAATCTAAAAGACACACAAACTATATCAAGCTAAATATCCGATAATTTCATACAGATTTACTCCCAAAAGAGTAGAGATACCAAAAAATGATCTAAGCCCTCAAAATAATATCACTTCAAAATGCCTCGAATATAAAACATGAAACAATCTAGACAAAAGCAACAAAATAAACGATAAAGTTAATCACTAGCATGAGCCATAAGGTACCAATGCAAAATGTCCACCCAAACATATGGTGTACCATAATGAATCCATTCAATCCTAACCTCATCCTCTATCACTTATTGATCACTTGATAAATTATAACCCGAAAAATAACACAAGACATGCTAGACCATCTTGCACAACCATAAGCAATCACAGCCAAACAAAGCTTATATGTTCGAAACCCCATCAAACTCCACGAAAACTAAGAACAAAAATAAAACAGATGATCCCAAAACAGAGATAGCGCGACAAACACTCCTAAAAGACATCATGTACAATAACAAATATATAGTAGCTTAATGCAACCTACAGGGGTGATTTCACAAGAGATAACAGTTCTCCCTTCTCATCGGACCGTCTCCGTCTCCAACTTTCTTCCTAAAACTCATCATTAATATTCCAAATTTAGTTTTTGCAACTATTCAAATTATAATGTCGTAAGTCACTGATTTAATCAAAACAAGAATCGTCAAACAATAACACAGAATTTAATAATCCTCAATAATATAACACTAAAATATTAAGTATTACCAGTATCAATTCTCAGAAAATACAATACCATTAATTCAACCACATTTTACATACAATTCGTTAAAAAGCCTAAAAGCCAGAAAAAAAAAAAAAAAAAAATCACTTATCTTTAGTAGAAACACCATATTTCTCCTGCAATTTGACAAGATCTTCCTCCTTCTTCTTGAAATCAATCTTCTTGTTCATCTTAGCAGGCTGGTAATACAACACAATAAGATAACGATTGGCGACATTAAACCCAGAAAGATGATCGACAGCAGTTTTAGCATCGTAGATATCCTCGTACACTACAAACGCTGTTCCTCGAGTATCCTTGTTAGTTCCGACACGAATTTGACGAATTGCTCCGTACTTTCCGAAAATGTCGTACATCTCTTCGCTGGTGATGTTGAAGGGAAGATTACGAACGTAGAGAACTCTGTTCACCTCAGGAGGAAGACGAGTGTTGGCTTTCCTCAAGCTGATCGACATTTTTTAGGGTTGGGGTTGTGAAGAATTGGGAATTGCAGAAGAAAAATTGGGGATTTTTCTAGGGTTAGGGTTTGGGGTTTTCCGACGATTGTAAATTGTAATTGGTGGTTTATTATACGAGATGTTTGAGAAGGTGTTTTGATAAATTGCTTTATACTTCCGTATGTCGGTGAAAAAATTACTCTATATGGTGATAATTAGGAAAGTCCTCACACAAGATATTCCTAAATCTTAATGTATTAGTTGAAAAAATAGAAAACAAATTAGAACTATTAGAAACATTAATATTCATGCTATAAGAAACTAAATGACCCACATCAGCAATTCAATTTGTTTTGTGATTTGCCTCTTGATAAAAATATTGGATAATATAGGAGCTGAACTAAACTGAACTTAACTGATTGGAGCTGAACTGAACTGAATAGAGTTGAAATGAATATTTATAAGAGAAGGAAATTAAGAACTAAATTGAGGATGATTCACGAAAGTATGGTTATTTTAAAACTTATTTACACTTTTGCGTCGGAATGAAACTTAATTACGAAATTACTGTCCACGTAGGCTCGGATAAGTTTTTTTTTTATTTTTTATTTTTTTATTTTTCAAAGTAAAACCGCTACCTCAAGTAGCGGTTTTACCCTTTATAAATTGATTAAATGTATCTTTACTTAGAGTACTAATGACAAACCGCTACCTCAAGTAGCGGTTTTAGACTATAACCGCTACTTAAGGTAGCGGTTTGTCTCTAAAGAAAAAAATTACCCCCAAATGTATCTCCAATCCTACGTGGACTATATTTTCGTAAATAAGTTTCATTCCAATGCAAAACCGTAAATAAGTTTCTTAAAAGCTATATTTTTGTAAATCATCCCTAAATTGATTAGAGCTGAACTGAAGTGAACAAGCCCTACAACTTTTCTCTTCAACTTATTTTCAGTTTAGTTCAGTTCAGTTGTTAACTTCATTCTCTCATAAAATATTCAATTCAGTTAAGTTTGGCTCAGTTCAGTTGATGCAGTTGGCATGAATCAATCAAGCTAGCTTGGGCTCCCCATAACCCTACACGGGCATGTAAGCGAGAGTGAAACACGTTAGTTGCTGGACCATGACTCCATGAGTATTATGTGTGGTCTGTGGACATCATTCAAGCTAGATAGGCACAATGAGTATTGTCTATAAACTATACAAGTCAAAATGGGGGTTTAAGAGTGTATTTATTGTATAATCAACTAATTTGAATTATCTAATTTTATTTATCTGGAGCTTATAAATTATAATGTCATTGACATAAAAATATTATAGCTTTAGCTTAGCAAATTTAGCTATAAATTGAACTTCTTTTTTCATAACTAAACTTGTCGAAGCAAAATATTTTTTTCTTATATTAATTTATCCAAATAAAGTGAAACGAACATAGACTAAATAAGATTATTAACTTGCTTGTCAAACAAATACTCCTCCATAACTAGCAACATGTTTTACACATGTACATGAACATCTACCATCTACATGATCTACTCTAGTCTAGTCTTCTTCGTCTTAGTAGTACAAAAGTGTCGCAACTCACAAACTTCACAACAATCAACTAATCAAGTCAAGTCAAGTCAAAAAAAAAAAAAAAAAAAAAAGAAAGACTAAAAGTCAAGTAAAAAAAAAAAAAAAGAAAGACTAATCAAGTCAAGTAAAAAAAAAAAAAAAAGACTAATCAAGTCAAGGTATGAAAATGATGAAATGAAGTGATTTTTATTGTTTCTGATTAAAGAGCAAGTTCAGAGCCTTTGTTTTTATTCATCGTTCATCGCAAAAATATTGACACATAGTTTTAAATAAACTGTAACATGAATTGATAATTAAAGAGGAAATTTATTATCGGTTTAAAAAAAATAGGCTAAGGGCATGTTCTCATAAATATTTAAGGTTTGTATTTAATCTAAATTTATTTTTGTTTGAATTTTTGAAGGCGTTTGATATTGAAACTTTTTTGTTTGAACATACCTTATTTATCTTTCAAAAAAAAAAAAAAAAAAAAAAAAAAAACATACCTTATTTAAATTCTTTTTTTTTTTTTTTTTTTTTTATCCTAAACTTATATTGTATTGAAAGTCAAAATAATTCCAGGATAATAAATCATCAGCATAACAATTGTAAGTAGCCACTCCAGTTCCCCAAATACATAAAAATTACTTCTCTGGGTTAACGGATTTTTATCTTTATAATAATGTAACAAAAGGACAAAAAAAATAAAAAAAAATTGTCAAGCAAAGTCATCATATGCCACGTGGCACTCTTGGCTTGACTAGAGACTAGCGATAGATATTTTGTAGCAAAATATCATAGATGATCTATGTAGTATATACAAGAATATGATTTTCAAATCACATGAACATGACCATTATTGAAGATTTTAACATTTCAAATGGAATGGGTAGTATTTTAATACATAAATTTGAAAATTAGGAGAGACATACTTCCTACAAGCAAAAAAAAAAAGTTATCATAATGATCGAGTCTTTATCTTAATTTGAATAAATCAACATCATATAGTCTTCATGTGACTCAATTACTACATCCAAAGTTCCAACGGTCTAAACTCACTTACTACATCCGTTTTATATTATCTGTAATGATTTGACATCAAGTATATAAAAAAAATGTCTAATCGTTGCAAATAATATGAAACGGAGGTAGTTTAAAACATACTCTCTCCGTTCCCTTTTGATAGTCCTTTATGGACAAATTTTAGTCCAAAAATGTTCACCCCATTTGTTTTTTCCAACCACCATTAATATTAATTTTTTACCAAAATTCTCTCCAATTTGCAATAATATTTGTGCAAATCTAACTTTTTTATGTAAATTTTGTTTTTCCATGTATTTTTATTACTTTCACTCTCTATTTTTTTGCATACCCAATGTCAATTTACTTTTTCAATGTACTTTAACTATTCTTTTTTGTGTTTATTAATTCCCGTGAAAAATGCCCATAAGGGACTATCAAAAGGGGACAGAGGGAGTACTTATAAACGATATTAGTAATCTGAATATCTTTGAAATTGACTTCCAAGCTAGCCAATAAGTAACAAGCTAAGACCAATATTTACATTATCCGTAGAATACACCATTACAATACTTCATCCGATAACTAAGGGATTTAAATTTGATTCTAATTTACAATCATACATATCCTTGTTCTATATTGTATATATTACACCTCTCCTCGATTTTAAAGGGTGAAACAATGGATATGATAATTGTCGTTTATCATACATAATATGAAGTTGTAGAGAAAACAAGGCCTAGCTTAATTGGTGAAAATCATGATCTTATTTGTATTCTGTGCACTAAAAAATACAATAACAAAATTCTCTCTTTTAAGTAAGGCCAACTAATATAACTTACTATACTATATCGTCCTACATAAAATATTTTAAGAAAATGATCTTCCCAAGAACCAAGGAGGCAATTGAGGAAGACAACCTAGTGCAGTGGCCTAAGGGTCACCACGCATCCTCGAGGTGCAAGGTTCAAGTCTCACCATGAAAACATCCCACTTTTTGAGGTTGAGGTGATGGAGTAGTGACATCACTCCCACCTCGTATCCCTGAGCTCTAGGGATCAAATCTGCAATAATTTCATAATCTTAGACCTTTTTTTTGGGAAGAAATTTTCTCCATAACAACTCGAAAATGAAGTGTTTCACAAGGAATTTGAATAACACCTTGTTGATGATACCCAAATTCACTAGCGGATAATTGAAGCAAATCAACAATAGAAGGATGCTTCATCCATCCTAAAGGTACCATAAACCTCTCTTCTTTCTCCTCACACTTGCCTACCAAAACAGGCACATATCCTCGTCTAACTTCACTTTTATGATGATTATTATTATGTATACTCTCTTCGTCACTAAATATTTTTGAGTATCGAGATGGTGAATACATCGATAAATATTGCTCCCTCTTCCTAACTATCTTCCCTATCAACCCCATTATTGTAAAGAGTAGTGTAGTACGTAAAATTTACTCCTTGGTTTTTTGGTTAACATTGAAGAAGATAGAGAGAAATATTATATATGCATGGCTATTTTTTGCATATATATTTTGCAAATTTATGATATATATAGTCGTTGTTGCTCCTTGGCTGTCTTTTTCGTGAGTATTTTTTATTTTATTTTATCAAGTAAATGTAACGAAGCACGAAGTATATATTATTTTTATCATAATATGATGTATGTAAAAGAACATGCATTTGAAGATTCAACATAATTCAAAGTCAAAGATGACGAATTAAGACATTCAAGACTCGAGAGCATAAGATATAACAATCAACGAACCTTATAGCATATCAGTCGATCTCTATAAATCAAATCATCATGCACATGTCCTAAATAGGCATGACTTATTGACTTGTTCAATATATAGTTTGACAAATACCTAATTATACACGGCCCAATAAATCTAGGTGGCTCCGATATCATGTTAAATTTCGAAACAATATGAAATGGGTCTGGGCAACCCAAATAAGAAGAAAGAGAGTTTGGTCCACAAACAAGTCTTGTGAGCTTCCATACTAAAACTAATTATTGACAATAGTATGGGTTACTTCTCTATCTTATAAAGTGGAAACACCTCTCTCTTTCTTCAATGTAGAACACTCACAAGTGGGATGCAATGAGTTTCAACATGTCAATGCACATAATCTTTAATTGTTTATATATTTAACTCTTAATAAATAATTTTTTTTAAAAAAATGATATACTGAAAGTACAAATCAATATGGTTCAAACAATTTTCCGCATGACTATATTATTCGTTACTTATAAATTACAATAGATAGTCATTGGCATAGCATATGAAAAAACGTAAAAGTCAATAAGGTGCAATACTAAAATAAAAAAACGGAGAAAGTATAAGAAATATTCATTTTTCGAAACTTAAACTAGCTAGCTTGTACATCGAGAATAAGGCAAGAGTACCCAAAAGGGTGGTGAATAAAGTGTTGAACTTTGTAGAGAAACCTATCCCCGCTCTGCCATTTTTCTTCTGCAAGGATACATTCATTCGAATTATGATGATCAGTTGAGAATGAGCGAAAAACCAATAACTTGGTATATGATTTCACTATTGTAAACGTGATTGACAAATCAAGAATTTATTTTTTATTTTTATTTTTATTTTTATCTTTATTTTTTTTTATTTTTTTTTTTTACAACGGCAATCAAGAATTTATGAACACAAACAATTGATTAAAAATTATCGATCAACAATATGAACATCCCGTTCAAAGCGAATTATCATATAGATTATTGTCAATCATTTTCATATAGTCGTATCATCTGGAAAATAAAATCTCCTAACAATGTAACTAGTTATTTAACTTATTGGTAAAATAATGGCAAGAAATGTCAAAGTAAAAACGAATTATGCACACTTAATAACAATTCTAGGGATATAGACATATATAAAACAAAATGATCCTTTTTCAATTCTAGGGATATAGACATATATAAAACAAAATGATCCTTTTTTTTTTTATCCATATCTTTACAATACTTTTATTGATACAAGAATTTAATAAAAATCTAGTTTTTTTAGTGAACGAAATAGGATAAATGTGTTTGACTTTCAACATAAATTATGAAATAATGCATCAATTTATCATGTCATCTTAATATTCTTAAACACCAAATCACCTCAATTTATGAAATTTCAATGAAATTGTAAATAAATGTCCATGTTTTACACTAGTGGGTACCTTCATTGTCTAATTAATACAGTACTAAAAGATTAGTTAGACATGCAAATTGAAAGATACAATTTTCTAAAATTAATCTAGAAACCATTTTTCCGTAAATATGAGATGATCATTTATTTCTTTGTCGATGATTCCTAGTTTACACATTATTATGATTATCAATTTAATGTTGTATTATTAAATTTACGACATTATAAGTAACTTATGCTTAGGAGATTAGGACATACATATATAATTAATATTCACACATTATAAACATAGTGCTTTTTGGATTGGACCGCGGGTTTCTTAATATATAATCTGATAAATTAAGGGTCTAATATTATTGGTCATTTTACATGCCCTCATCGACTACTCTTACAAACAATAATAGATTAATAGCTATAGATAATGTCAATTGGCCAAAATTTACGCTACCATGCATAAGTGAAGGATGATAATTAAATTTACCAACCTTTGAAATAACCTTAAAATTACTAACGTTTTAAATTTTAAAGACGACATTGAAGACTTAAAATTCATCTTGTCTAGCTACTTTTTCGATTTTAGTTGTGTGAATCACTGTACATACCAACACAAGTGTTATCCAAATTCCTTTACCTACACTCTTCTAGATTGACTAAAGAGCAATTTATATAATCCAAACTACTTAATTAATCTAGTAGCCTTCCTAGTTTGACAATAATTCAGCATAAAAAAAGGAGATTTAAAGTTAATTATATGATAATTTCGTCAGTCATAATAATGAGAATTGAGAGAATGAATCAACTTTAAACCAATAATGCTTGGTTTTTATTATTTCCTTCATTCTAATTAAATTATTCGTCGTATATACAAATAAATTTACAACATTTATAATTAATGGTAATTTTTTTAAATACTCTAATTCATGTTTACTCCCAAGGTAGATTCCCTCCTCATATTCTCTCTACTTTTTATTTTTTAATTTTATATTCAAATATTTCGTGACGCATAAGATGAGACGAAATATGATTTGTAGTAAGAAACTGTCACATAAAAAATACAAAATCCAAATGTGATGTCAAATGATGACATGATGAGTAGCTGCATTTTAATGAATAAAATTAAATAAAATATACAATGGGTTTATCAAATAATTACGGTGTTTATCAAAGTGGAATGCAAATGAATTGGCAAATTGTCCGTCATTAATGAATTAGTTTCTATTGTAGTAAATGGAGTAATTTTACCATTAGTAGTACAGTGGTCTCTATTTTATTCTCAAATTTCTCAACATCTGAATTAATCTCATGATTTAAATTTGAGGAAGCCCAGGTTAATCACTAAGATAACAAAAATTGTTTATCTCATGACAATACATTTTGGTACTAATCAATAACTTTAACCAGTCATCATCTAAATCCGGCCCTTTCTTCGCGCCTTTCAAGCGAAGAGTTTACATGACATGCATGGATGATGAGTTTGTATAGTATGTATGGGTGATGAGCCTGATTATTTCTTGTACTACTTGATTAGTAAATTTTTCCTCTTTTATCACAATATTGTGTAGCTTTTCGTTACTTTTGTAATTTGCAAATAGTGCAAATTAAAATGATTGATTGTTTCTTCATTTTAATTACAATAGTAATTAAGAGATTGATGAAAATTAAAAGTATAAGTAAAATACGAAAATAAAAATTAAGTGATTATTATTCATTTGTTTCAATTGTTGTTGGTACCACCATCAATCATACGTAATATTGTCAAACGCGGGTCTGGGCCGCACCCGCAAACTAAGAGAGAGTCCACTTCACAAGTCCAAGGAGGTTCCATCCCAAAACCATATGGCAATAGGAGGAGTAGCTCCTTAGCCTTATAAAGTGTTTAACTCTCTTTTCTTCAACCAATGTGGGACACTTACATGTGGTGATACTTGAGAGGTTTTATTCTTTAACACTCCCCCTCACATGTAAGGTCCCTTTTAACTTTGTCTCATGTGATTTTTCGGGCTAGAGTGCTTCTTCACTCCCCCTCACACGGACCTACTCTTGGCCCAGTGAACTTTAGCCATTTAAGGTCCCATATCGTGGGCCTGGCTCTGATACCATGTCAAACGCGGGTCTGGGCCGCACCCGCAAACTAAGAGAGAGTCCACTTCACAAGTCCAAGGAGGTTCCATCCCAAAACCATATGGCAATAGGAGGAGTAGCTCCTTAGCCTTATAAAGTGTTTAACTCTCTTTTCTTCAACCAATGTGGGACACTTACATGTGGTGATACTTGAGAGGTTTTATTCTTTAACAAATATGTATATTCAATGTTTACAAATAATTCAATCTTTTTCTTTACAAAATTGCAGTAAAGCTTGAAACAATTTCTAATTAATAAAATTATATAGGGCAAAACATCTACTAAAATACGTATATTATTTAACCACTAATCACAAGTTCAAATATCCGTATTCCTTTAACATCTATATAGGATTTCACGGCACCCTAAGCTAACTATGTTCTATCTACATGAAATTTTCTCTATAACGACTCTAAATTGATGTGGCCTACAAGGAATATGAATGACACCTTGTTGATGATATCCAAATTCATTAGCGGCTAATTGAAGCAAATCAACAATAGAAGGATGTTTCATCCATCCAAGAGGCACCATAAATCTTTCTTCTTCTTCCTCACACTTGCCTACCATAATAGGTATGTACCCTCTTTTTTTAGCTTCTTTCCTTTGATCATCATTATTCACTTCCTCACAACCTAGCCTCGAATATCGAGGAGGGGACATCGATGAAGATCCCTCCTTCTTCCTAACTATTCTTCCTAACAAATCCTTCATTTTATTTAGTAGTATGGAGATGATATTGAATAAAGTTGGAGGGAGCTAAGATGAGAAAATTTATGTTTGAATTAGTTATTGGGTTGTTTGTAAATATTTGCTTCTATATGTGTAGTGGACTAGTGGAGCTAGTGTGTATATATATATATGCTCACAATATAACGCTTTTATATAGCCGTCCTTATATAATATAGCTCATTGGTTGCATTTTATATGTGAACCCTCGTGGTTTATTAACTTTTGGTTGGAAGTCCTAGTCAAAGATGATGCATGATTTATTATAAAAGTGAATTGAACAAAATTTAATTTAAACCTTTAATAAAGTTTGATGAAAGTGGAATCTATCCAACTCAATATTATCGTACACTACTAAATACTACATAATTTTAATTTTGTTGTATCGTTTTAATTTTCTCTTAATAACCTGATTAAGATTGAAAGCATGTTGGACGATAAGTCACAAATTCAAATTTCCTTATTATGACCTATTTGCAATAATTAATTTGTGTTGCCCTTATGCTCATTTGGATAAAAATATTTTTCTAGCTACTTGTAGTATTTGTCTATTTTCTAGATGACCTAACAATATAACATTAGTCAAACCATCTGGAAGAAAATCTTATATTCTAATCATACTCTCCATATGAGCTCTAGGTTATACATGCATACGTCCCTACAACATAATTTAATATATATTGGTGTTCTACCACTTAATTAAATCAACGCCGTTTCTGGAAATTTATGGGCCCAAGGCAAAATGTAAAAAAATGGCCCCTTAGTCCCTTACATAATAATTTTTTTTACACACAATAGACTTAAATATAAGATAATGAAAATAGCTTATATTATTTGAATGGTAAGCCTCCATACACAATACTGGAGTAATAACTTTGCATAATATTTTGATAATTGAATTAATGTGAAACGGTGTAGTTGAAAAGATTAGTATTTTAGAGCAAATACTCATAGAAATCGGAAGATTAGAAGATCAGAAGAAGTGAAGAGGTTATATTGCATTGATATCTCCACCTAATTGACATCTAAGTAATTTAATGTGTTTTTTTTTTTTTTTTTTTTTTTTTTGAGGGAATGTTAATTGTTAACTAAATGCAGTAATTATCTTTATAAAAAGTACGTAGCTTTTATTTAACGAGTAAAAACTACATAGTAAAATTCTACCTATGCAAACTGAATTATTTTTAAAAAAAAATTTTGGGCCCCTTTCTAGCGTGGGTCTAGGCGGTCGCACTCGAGGCCTAACCCTCGGGGCCGGCCCTGAATTAGATAAATATGGTGCACTAAACAAATAATCATCCTATTAATATATAATAATCATGATATTTCCGAATAAGATTCGTATATGAATTAAGACTTTTTCTAAGTGTAGCTTTATGGAAAATACCAGTATAAAGTGGGTTTACGTAGTACTCCGTAGATCTTTTCATAATTAGTCAAAATTAACATGCATGCTTCGACTGCTAATCAATATATTGACGTATCCTCCTTTTTCTTTTCATACTAGGAAGTAGGAATTAAGTTTACAAATATTTTTTAAAATTGTTAACCTTTTAGCAGGGGCGGATCTATTAAGGTGCACAGTGAGTCACGTGACTCACCAGCACAAAAAAAAAAAAAAAAAAAAAAAAAAAAAAAAAAAAAAAAAAAAAAAAACTTAAGAGACCGCCTATTAAAGATAGGCGGTCTCTTTGTTGCTTCTATTTGAGATTAGGCCATTGTCAGTTTTTTAAATATCAAAGAGACCGCCTATTAAAATATCAGATAGGTGGTCTCTTTATTGCTGCTATTGCCACCACGTCATTAGAGACCTGTTATCTAGATAACAGGTCTCTTTTTATCAGCCTTTTGCTTTCATATTTCATTAAAGAGCCCTGTTAGATTTGATAACTGGTCTCTTAAGTTATCTTTTTTTTTTTTTTAATAATTCTTGTTTTTAAGTAAAAAAATCATAAAGTTAGTTTAATGTAATAGTTTTATAGTATGTATTTTTATATCCTATTTTTGGATTGAAATCAATTTGGTGAAATATAATTTTTTTACATAGCTTTTGGATTGAAACAAGTGATCAATTATTGACGGTGACTCATAAGTTTGAAAATCCTGGATCCGCCACTGCCTTTTAGATACTAATACTAATATAATATTGTCAAGTAGAAAATGATTATCATGTGATATTTCTTTTGAAACCAACTGCTTTTGATTATGGAAAGTCGTTATTATTTGATTGGGTTCAAGTTTTGACTCGCTAACTAGAAACTTTTATGTTAATTAACTTAGGGTTCGTTTGACATCGTTGTGATTCTGTTTTTTGGTTTTCAAACTCATATGATATATGTCATATAATAAAACAAAAATTAGACAAACTCATTAAAATCATGATAATATTTAAAACTGACAACAAAAAAGTGGAAACACTTTTTTCTTGTTTCCTGTTTTTGGTTTTTTGTTTTCAAAAAAATAAAAACTGAAAACAAAAAACAATGCCAAACAAGCCCTTAATTAATCAGTTTTCGTCGAGCCAAAAAAAATTACTCCATTTTTGTATTGCTATATATTTTAATTATTTTGATTGTTATTTAGTTGGGAATTGGGAAAACGTCAGTTATTTACTTATTTCTAGTTGGAAATAACTACTATAAATTGATAATACAGATTTATGTATTGGTTTTATAACGTGAAAATAAAATCAGTTCTTCAAGCTTGTATATATATATATATATATATATATATATATATAACACAATATAACCTAAATTCTCCCCCTCCGAATCCTTTTTTGGTAGTCCCTTTTCAATATTTTCGCGAACTTGAAGCTCAAGGGCTTAAAAAAAATCCAAAGCATGACTATGCGTTGGTCCAAGGCAATTAAATTATACACTAGCCCCAAATTTTGAGCTTCAAGTTTGCCCTAATGAAGATAATCCACTAGCAAATAAAGAACCTAATTAAAAAATAATGCTTGTCAAAATAAGCTAATCATTCTTGATTAGGTTTTTTTAGAAATCTTGATTAGCTAATTAATTTGCAAACGGAGGAACTTTTTTTCCATACATAGTTCAAAATCTTCAAAGAAGTTTAAAGTAAAAATCAACAAGTAATTATTTTAGCTTCAATATATAAAATAAAATTTAAAGAATATCAAGAAAAAAATCTACTTGTGTAATAAATAATAATAAAAATAAATAAATTGATCACCAATGCTCACTGTATCTTATAGTACTAATTAAAATTCAATTCTTCCTTAAAAAAATAAATCAAAATTCAATTCTAAAACTAATACTCTTTCTTATACACATATCAATACTTTATATACACAAATTACCTTAATCGATCAACAAATAAATGATACTACATCTTCTAAAATTAATTTCAAAAAAACAAAAAATTACAACGTTTACATTAAAGATTCCTTAATTCTATTTGCAAGAAATACTCTCCATGACAACTCTAAATTGATGTGGTTCACAAGGAATTTGTAGAACACCTTGTTGATGAAACCCGAACTCGTTGGCGGAAACACGTAACAATTCAACAATACAAGGATGATTCATCCAACCAAGAGGCACCATAAATCTTTCTTCTTCATCCTCACTTTTCCCTACCAAAATCGGCACGTACCCTCTTTTTTTAGCTTGATGATTGTGTCTTTGATGTTTGTTCATCACTTCATCTTCACAACATGATGATAATCTTGAGTATTTAGGAGGCGGCGAAGATTGTTCCTTCTTCCTTACTATCTTTCCGATCAAACCCTTCATTATTATTATTATTGTTGTGGATTAACAATAATTTTTGAAAGAGAGAAAGTAATTACGAAGTATGTGTTTAGTTTTTGGGTTGCTTGAATAATAATGCAATAATTATGTACATGTATATATATATATATATATATATATATATAGTGGTTCTAAATAAGATAGCTTTTTTATTGGATAGTCGGTTGTCGTTTTCTTGAATTAGTGGATGCGTGTGATGGGTTAATAGTTAGTTTGAAAAGATAATTGAGTCAAAGATTTAGCATTGAAATACAGTCAACAAAATTCTACCGAAGCCAATCAAAATACAAGGGTTGCTAAAAATAGAAACTTCTAATTTTAATTCTTTATACTACTAATGGTGTATTAGCATAAATAAACAAGCAAAAGGTATATTATTGAGAATTAATTGATTTATTGAAAATTGCCCTACGTCAATTAGCTTAATTAATCATTCAAATTTTCATGAGTATTAATTGAAATTTCATAATGAAAATAATTTCATTGTATATCCCCCCTCAATTGTCTTCATCAAATTTTACATTGCATAATCGAGTCATACTACAACTAATTATTTTTATGCTCCTATAATAATATCGATAGTGTTGATTATTAGCATCCATGATCAAGCCAGCACATTTGACTAGAGCTGTCTAGAGGTGTATGAAATAACTCAGTATGAGCTCAAAGCTAGAGTTATTAGTCCTTTGAGCTTGTATATATATAATCTAAATTCTCCCTTTAAGTTCAAAATTTGGGGCTAGTGTATAATTAAATTAAAGTTGCCTTAGGCTTACGCAATTACACATAGTCATGCTTTGGATTTAGCTTGCCCTAATGATAGAGATCGATAATCCACTAGCAAATAAAGAAACTTATTCAGTATTTTAATATAAAATAAAAGAAAAGTTTAAAAAATTACTTGTAAATAATAATCCTCAATTTAAAAATAAAAAGAAAAAAAAAAAAAACAAGATTGATCACCAATGCTCGTCAAAATAAGCTAATCATCTTAATTTGTCAATTAATCGGCAAACAAAGGGATTTTTTTTCCATGTCTTATAGGTTAAATTCTTCAAAGAAAATAAATAAAAGATAAAAAAAAAATCAATGAATAATTAATTCAGCTTCAATGTAAAAAATAAAAATCAAAGAAAAGTTAAAAAAAAATTACTTGTAAATAACTAAAAAAAAATATATATATATAATCCTGTATCGTTCTTATAGTATTATCAATTAAAATTCAATTCTAAAACTAAAACCCTTTCTTATACATGTATCAATGCTTTATATACACAAAAAGTACCTAAATCAACAAACAAATGATACTAATAAATCTTCTAAAATTAATTTCAATGTAACAAAGAATAATACTGTAAAAATTACAGCATTTACATTAAAGATTCCTTAACTTCTATTTGCAAGAAATACTCTCCATAACAACTCTAAAATGTTGCGGTTCACAAGGAATTTGTAGAACACCTTGTTGATGATACCCGAACTCGTTAGCAGAAACACGTAACAATTCGACGATACAAGGATGGTTCATCCAACCAAGAGGCACCATAAATCTTTCTTCTTCTTCCTCACTTTTTCCTACCAAAATAGGCACATACCCTTTCTTTTTAGCCACTTTATCATGTCTTTGATGTTTGTTCTTCACTTCATCCTCACAACATGATGATAATCTTGAGTATCGAGGAGGCGAACACGATGAAGATTGCTCCTTCTTCCTTACTATCTTTCCGATCAAACCCTTCATTATTGTT
The DNA here is from genome assembly GCF_948465745.1 of Chenopodium album. Lineage (NCBI taxonomy): Eukaryota > Viridiplantae > Streptophyta > Magnoliopsida > Caryophyllales > Amaranthaceae > Chenopodium > Chenopodium album. The sequence continues at coordinate 72,358,182 of NC_137840.1, forward strand.
AATATTGTTGTGGATTAACAATGATTTTGAAAGAGAGAAAGTAATTATGCAATAATGTGTGTTTGAGCTAGGTTGCTTGAATAATAATGCAAGTATGTACATGTATATATATAGGGGTTTAAAATAAAATAGCTTTTTATTGGATAATAGGTTGTCGTTTTCTTGAATTAGTGGACACGTGTGGGTTAAATTAGTTTGAAAAGATATACCTCGTATTTGAGTCAAAGATGGAGCATTGAAATATAGTCAACAAAATTCTACCGAAGCCAATCAAAAGACAAGGGTCGTATCCCGGTTGCTAAAATAGAAACTTCTAATTTCAATTCGTTATACTAGTAATGGTGTGTTAGCAACTTAGCATAAATAAACAATCAAAAGGAATATTTCTATTGAACAAATAAATCTGAGTTAAATTAGTTTTTTTTTTTTTACCCACTTATAATAGGTGGGTAGCAATTTCAAAAATTAGTTTTTTTTTTTTTTTTTAAAGAAATAATTTTGAGTTTTATTGTGTTGTATATAACCACAACCCACAAAATGAACTAGATGGGTCAACAATATGTTGAAAAAAGTCAAAGCGTTAACACTAGCCAGTTAACATGTACTCCGTAAATACGTAGTCATATACTTCGTATGATATATATTGAATATCAAGTAGATTAGTTGTCCAAGTTTTAGAGCATTGACATCAGTGAGCATTTTTTTGCTCATGAGCAAAAATGGTGAGCATATTTGGTAGAAATGGTACTACATCAATGAGGAAAATGAAAAATGCTCATGAGCATTTTAGAATTTGCTCATAGGATGAGCAAATTTCATGATGAATAGTAATCTCGTGGGCCCCAACATTCATCCAAAATTGATGTGCAAAAATGGTATAAATGTTACTACATCAATGAGCAAAATAAAATATGCTCATGAGCAATTTAATTATTTTTTGATCACTAGTGGGATAAAATTTCCTCACCAAAAATGCTCATGAGCAAATTGGTTGGGAAGAGAGAGAAAGTAGCTAGAGAGAGAATGAGCAAAAAAAATTTTGCTCACTAATGTGAGTGCTCTTAGGGACTAGTCAAGATTCAAGATCAGAACTCAAGGTGTGCATAAAATCTTAATCAATGTGTCTACTTAATTGAATTATTGACGACAATTGCCTTCTATCCAAACAAAAAATTAAAATAAATAAATAATCTTGATACCAACTCTACCTTTTGTTCCTTTGGAAATCTTGGAATCCGGATTAATTATATGTGGATGTGCTCAGCCATTATTATAGTGATTATTTCGTTAGTGTAATAAGAGTTATTTGGTCAGTGTTAAAGGGGTTACTCTGTCGATGTTATAGGGGTTACCCATTTACTATTACAGGAGCTATTACTTATCAGTATTATAGAGGTTAATTTGTTAATCCGTATTTTATAAATGGTCACACGGTGTGATCAGCCAGACACAAGACGGGCTACAGATTATATTGTATTGTAACAAGACTGGACCACTTTGATTACGATCCTAATAATTTTTCATGAAACAAGATTGGACCACTTAGAATATTATTAATAGAACTCGTCAAAAAAAAAAAAAGAATATTATTAATAGAAAGTGTTTATACAAACATCTCCTCCTAATTTAGTCATAAATAACATGCTTCGACTGCTAATCATCAAATTATTTTATTTCGAACTCTTTCCCATTTCCTTCCATACTGGACTAGCTAGGGTTTGGGACCCTCTTCTAATAGCAACGGAGTGAAGTATATGTAAGTTGCCTATGGTCTTTGTCTTAATGTCTTTCTTTCCCTGCATCATCGTTAAACTATTTCGTCATTGGATTTTCTTTAGGTCATAATTGAATAAATTTTAACTATAATTTCTTTTTGACCAATGAAATAATACGTAGTACATTATATGAGATCTTGTTGTATTTATTTCAATGTATTTTTTTCATAATAATCTACTTTGTCGTAATTTATACATATACAACCAAATACATTAAAATATATTATACAAATGTAATTTTGTAGATTATATCCAGAAGCATTAATTGAAAAAAAAATATATATTATATTATACTTCCTCCGTTCTTTATTACTTGACCCGCTTTGACTTTTATACTATTCACCACCCCTCCTTTGACCGTCTTTTGTAAATAATATGTAAGGAAATATATATTCATGTATGATCTTTTTGGATTCGTCTCAATAAGTACTATCATAATATATAACTTTTATAATTTTTACTTATGAAGAATTTAAGTTATTGATCGTTAAAGTTTTGCATTGGCAAGCGTGATAAAATAAACAGGTCAAGCAAAAAAGAATAGAAGAAGTATATATTATCCAATCACACTAGTTAATAAAGATTTTTAAAAAAATTGTTGCAAAACACAAACTTTTATACGTGGCCAATCATTATGGGGTTAATTACTTTGTTAGTGTATAGTAGGGGTTATTGAGTCGTTCAGGGTGTACTTAGTCAGTTAGGGGTTACTCAATTGTTTAGGGCCGGGGTTATTCATTCGATCTGGAGTTTCTAAGTCAGTCAGGGGTTACTTGATGTGTGTCAACTAGATAGCTAGGCCACATGGCGCGGAAGCAAACTAGGCTAACAATAATACAAGGACGGTTCATTCATTATATTCAAGAGGCACCACTAATCTGATCTTCTGATCTCTTCTTCCTCCTCACACTTAGCTTGCCTACAATAATAGGCACATATATAGTTATATACCCTCTTCGGGCTTCATGTCTTTAATGATTATCATGGCATCTTCTTTGACGACATACCCACGTCATCTTTGAAATTTTATGTTTTATAAATTTTTTTTTAACAAACCTAATTCCGAATCCCCATACCTAAATTCCTGAATCCGTCAGGAGAATAGATTTAGTATGCACACCTTGATAATAATGGATCGGAGGAGAGGATGAATGAATGGGTAGGCTGTTTTGGCCTATTGGGCTGTTTCCAAATTTATTATAAATTAATGTATTTGCATTTGTAGTGGTCCTACTTCCTAGTGGAGTATTATATAAGGAGCTTAATGTAAATTTCTTGAATTTTTGTCATATAGCCGTCAAAATAGTCTTTTTTTTTTTTTTTTTTTCCTGTTGAAAACTTTTTGTTGTCTTTATCTTGTCCATATTAAATATATGGGGAAATATATTATATAATTAATTATTAATTACGGAGTATAATATGGAGTAATATTATGTATATACTACCTCTGTTACATATTATGTGCAACAAAAATATCGACACGGACTCCTAAACAAAATTTGTATGCGAGTGGTAAATGGAGAGAGAAATATAAAAAAACATGTGATGAGGAGAGAGATAGAGAGAAATGACAATCAATAAAAGGAAAGAAAAATTTGTTGCAAATAAAGTGTACCATCTATTTTTAGTAAATGTTGCACATAATATGAAACGGAGGTTATATATATATATATATATATATATATATATATATATATATATATATATATATATATACTAGTTTTGTGCCCCGTGCGATGCCCGGGTTGTTTATGGAATTTAAAAAAAATATATATTATAATTCAATTTAATTGATTGAAAATAGAATTCTAAATTAACTTTTTTTTTCAACAAAGTCTATCTATATTTATCCAACGTGGTACTACACTTGGCGAAAAGTTAAAATGTTATACGATGTTGTTTTGTAGCCTAATTATAATTTAATATTTGGTATTTTATCGAAAATAAAACTCTAAACTAACCATCTTATTCTAAAATTCTATCTTAATTTGATTGAAAAAAGAATTTTTAACTAACTTTTTTATCTTATGAATCTATTTAAATCTATCCAACGTGGCACAACACTTGGCGAAAAGTTAGAATGCCAAGTGTTACTGTTTCATAACCTGGCTAAAAGTTTAGATTTATATATTAGTTATATGATGTATGTATTTCTTGTTTCAAGTTTAAAGTCAGAGTCAAAAATTTTAATGAATTTAAACCTAGGAAATTTGCTACATATCTGACAAGTGTGTGGCAAGACTGGCAACTCCCTAGTACTACTCCCTCCATCTTTCAAAGATGTACTCCGTATCATTTGTCTTCATCATCTTTGAGACAACCCGTTTTAATATATACGGTGTACTAATAAGTATTTTTAATGTAATATGATAAAAATTAATATTAAAATGAATATGAGAATATGTCACATGACTATATATACAAGTATATAGTACTCGTATAATTACTTAAGAATTTCAGGTCAAAATTTTTAAAATTTTATAGGACCGATCAAACAACTTCTAAGTTACAAAGTTGCCTAGTAATACATCTAATAATATATTAATTCTTGAAAACCGTGCATATCAATTATTTAGGAAAGGAGGAAGTAAAATAAGCTAATTATTACTCGTATATTAATATTATAAGAGAAAAGACTCACTAGGTCCGCCATCATATATATATGTTACAAGCCTTACAAACTAAAAGAAATTAAATTATTAAAAGAGAAAAATAAAATAGTAACAATAATAATAAATAAATTTGTTTCCATATAAACTACACATATGACTAGCTATAGGAATACATATATGCATGTATGTATAATGATACAACATGCAATTTACAAAGATGGCTTTCAATTCAATGATCGATATATCCCCATCTTTTATACTCCCTCCGTTCCACAATGATGTTCTTGTTTTGACTTTTTGACTTTTTTAAGAAAGAGAGAATCTTCTAAATTTCTCTTAATCTATAAGAATAAATATAGTCATGTGGGATCTAGTTTGATTCGTCTTAGTGAGTAGATTATTAATATCTAACTTTTATAATTTTTGCTAGTGTGAGATTAAAGATATTTGCGGTCAAAGTTGGGTCAAAATTTGAATCGATTTACGAAACAGGAACATCATTATGAAACGGAGGGAGTACAAAATACTAGTAGTCTAGTACTAATTATCTTAACTTTACAAACTAGTAACTAAATAACTAATTTAATTAAATTAAACTAACCTAATACAAATCTTAAAATCCCTTTGAATTGGAAGAAATATTCTCCAAAACAAGTCTAAAGTAACTTGGTTCACAAGGAATTTGAATTACACCTTGTTGATGACACCCAAACTCATTAGCCGATAATTGAAGCAAATTAACAATGCAAGGATGGTTCATCCACCCAAGAGGCACCATAAACCTCTCTTCTTCCTCCACACACTTCCGTACCATAACCGGCACGTACCCTTTTCTCACTTCATGTTTTCTACGATCAACTTCATCACGACATACCCTTGAATATCGAGTTTTCGACATTAAGATGATCGTAATCTTAATATGTAGTAGTATTGGTAGGGATGAAGATGATCTGTTAGTCGTCCTTAGTTTATATTTGTTGAATGAAGGAGAGAAAAAAAAAAAATGCATGCATGTGTTTTTATAGCTTAGCTTATAAATTTATGTTACAATTCTCGAGCTCTAGACCTTAGGCTTATATATAGATAAATTAAATACTTTGTGTATAATTAATAATATAATATAATCGTTGCATATATAAAATAATATTATGTGGACTCACATAGCTCACAAGTTTGAAAGATGAAGTGGTCCGAGTCAAATACCAAGAATTTATATAATTAATTAAAAATCATTATCACCATCGTTTATTTGAATAAAAATAATTCTTAGCTCACCATCGTTATTTAGCCTTATGTAGTCATCTAATTTGAACCTTTTTCAACTGCTATAGCCTATAGAATTTATTGCCAAATATAGGAAATTACACTGTTGCAACGTAATTACATTTTTTGTTTTGAAGAATTGCAACGTAATTACATAATAAGGGCATTTATTGTGCGGCTGAGAGACCATATATAGCCTTCATTCGTGGGGCAGAGTATTTTGTTTATTACTTCTTCGTCTTTTAATAATGTTTGCGTCACTTTTCTTTTAGCATATCCAATCCTCTAAATTATATTTTTCTCTATATAATTTTGATTGTAGCATATCACAATTCTACTATCACAATAATTATATATGTGGTTTGGTCACATAACTTTTCTTAGAGCTGTTTACATTTACTTAATTTCAATTCAGCTCCAGTTAGTTCAGTTCAGCTCCAATCAATTCAGTTCAGCTCCTAATTTCCTTCTCTCATAAAATATTCATTTCAGCTTAGTACAGTTCAGTTCAGCTCCAATCAGTTTAGTTTATTCAATTCAGTTCAGTAAATGTAAAATGACTCTTGGTTATCGTTTTTTCCAATCAGAAAAGAAGGAAAAAAAAAAAAAAAACCCCCTACCTTTACCTTTAACAAGAAAACAAATAAGGAATAAAGAAAGGTTAAATTCGCTTTTACACAATCTTGAATAATTCGTATAAATTTTTGGCGCATATATGAAGATTCAAGCGGACAAGTAATGTGAATGAGAATTTTGATCTGAGATTTTGAGTATCAGGAAATCATCTCAAAACATTAGTCAACTAATCTAATTCCATTGGCTTAAAAGAGCATTGATAGCCCAGTCAATGTACCAACCTTGATTCCTTGAATCCCAAGTTATAAATGTTAAACGAAGTAAGGCTATATATTCTTGTATCAAACAAATCAGCCTATCTGGTCATCCACGCACCTGAATTTATGAAATTTAAATAACGTGCATGTGCCATATTGTACATTATAAAAATATATAATAATACTAGGAAAATACGTGTGCTTAAGGTTAACAAATTTCACCAATTCAAAGTTTTTCACATAACCACGGATGATAAATTGAGTAAGGTTATTATTAGTATTACGGAGTATTATTTATTTATTTTCCCATTTTGGGTAGAAAACATGTATGTTTGACTTAGCGGTGATCAAAGGTAGCCCGGCCCGATGTTGGGCTAGTTTCGGATAGAATTGTTCAGTCTAAAATCGGGTTGGATCTGACCAGACCCTTTTTTTTTTGGACGGGTTTGTAAATGCGTTTTAATGTATATTTAGTTTTTTTTAGGCACGGCCCGAAAAGCCCGTATGACCCAACCATTTTGTTTGGGTTTCGACACAAAAAATCGGCCCGACCTAGCCCAACCCAAGAAGTGGGCTTAATTTTTTGACTTCGGCCCAATCTGACCCGTTCAATGATCACCTCTAGTTTGACTGGGTGTTTGGTGTTTCTCTAATTGATAAAGGCACTATTTAGAAAAATAAGTTAAACCAATAGTTTGGATTTAATCACATTCATAAAATAAGTAAAAATAATTGTTTCGGATTTTCCATTAAAAAAAATAATAAAAAAAAAGAAAGAAAAAAGTTCTATGTTAACATCTAGCATTGAAAATAAATAAATAAATAAATAAAATTGTTAGGAGCCTTAAATGCTATATATGTGGAATTTTCTTTGATCTATCTTATGAGCTACACTTTCTCTTGTGATGATGATCGAAGAAGCCCGACCAAATCTTATATCTATCACATTAGCAAAGTAACAAATACGTCTTAAATTAGAAAACCCAATAAGAAGGATTGTTGGGTTAGTGTGGCCCAATTCCATAACCCAACTTATTACATCTCAAGGTTTCTAGAAAACTATACTACGTTGAGAAATTTACGGAAAATTGTGGAAGAATCTAGCGTTAGCGTTGGTGAATAGTCATAAAGATTCTAGATTTATGGGCAATTTAAAGAGCATGTGTGTAGAATTTTCCACACACTTCTTTCACATCCTTACCTCAATTATAACTAGTGGCGTTGGGTGTCATTTGGGAGCATGTATCAATCTACATTATCCTCCGATGCTTTAATCCCCTCATATACTTTGTGAGTGTCTCCATCTCCATATGTACATTATTTATGCTTAAAGAGAATTTACCTACCTACAAATATCCGCTCCCTAAGATTTCGTGATTGGAGCTTTTACTTACACACAATCTCCCTAATCCACTATTCCTTTTTTAATTTGTATTTCATTTGTGAGTTCCTGCTGAACCTGTAGTGAGACTGTGAGAATTTGTTTGTACTACTCACCCTTTCAAGGATTTTTGTACTCTCCTATTTTCGTATAGTGAATTATTTCGTGCTCGTCGTTCGTGGTTTTTTGTTTTTGTTTTTTTTAAAAATAATTTTTCCCACGTTAAATATTGTGAGTATGTATGTCCATTTTTTTTTACTACTTATCTTGCCTTAATCTATTTTCTAATTTGTTCTCAAAATCTTTACATCTTTAATTTAGTCCCGTTGTGCATTTACCAACCGTAACAAGGAAAGTTCGATTATTTTAAATACATAATTATCTCATCTGAATTTTAGGATATACTAGGGATTCTTACGCGCGATGCGCGCAAATGGCTAGTCTTTTAAGAAGAATTATTATCGGTGGTCTTTATGTCTTATGCATATTTGCATGATATTTTATTATATCTATTTGCATAGTAACTTTTAAAGTATTTATTGATGAGACGAATTAAATAAATTAAACAAGCCATCATGTAATTATATATTTTTTAAAAAATGGAGAGTCTAAAAAATGCTTTTGAATATTGAAATAAACACAAATAATTATTAATTATGGTGATTCAAGAGACAATTTTAAGGCTTTTGATTTCAATGGGGGTAAATATGTAAAAGAACATTTTTAGGGATATAAATGTCCATGCACTATTTATAAGAGTATTTTCTCACTTTTTATAAGGTAGGGATATCATCATTTCATTAGAGTTGATAAACTCAAAGTTTTTTAGTTGTCATAATTATTGAGTTGTTTGAGTTTCTTGTTTAGTTTAAGTTATAAATAATTAGTTATAATAGAATGATAATTAAGGGTCTGTTCACTTCAGCTTAAATTCAGTTCAGTTCAGCTCCAATGAGTTCAGTTGATCAGTTTAATTCAGTTTAGCTCCTAATTTCCTTCTCTCATAAAATATTCATTTTAGCTCTTTTCAGTTAAGTTCAGTCCAGCTCCAATTAATTAGTTCAGTTCAGTAAATGTAAACAAACCCTAAATGATTTTTTTCCCCCTCTAATATAAAACTAAGTGTACGTTCTATTAACTTAATTATCATTTAGCTAGTTTTATTTAAATTTAACAAATTAAACTTATCAGAATAATGTATTTAAATTGTCTTAACTTAGCAAAACCGTACTTATTATACTCCGATTTGATCCAATCCGTAATTTTTTTTGGTGTGAATTAAAATTAAATTTTCTTACTAGCTAACTTATGTGAAATACTCCGTATAAATTTGAATGAACTTAAAATACACTATATGTACTATACTTATAGAATACTTTGATGCATGCTGTGAATTTATTCAGGCTTATTAATTAGTAATATGCTGAAATAAGGTGAACAAAACAAGAACTAATATAAGAGAAGATGAAAATAAATTGTAGTTCAATTCTACATATTTGGTAGAAATTTTATACATTGCACTACTCCAATATACATAGAAGAGAACAAGGATGATCTCAAAAAAGCCTAATTATTATGAAAATATATGTACCATAATCGATCTAATAATTAAGCTAAATTTTAAATACATATCTCCCTTATTATTTGGAAGAAATAATGTTTTCCAAAACAAGTTTAAAATGACATGTTTCACAAGGAATATGAATAACACCTTGTTGATGATAACCAAATTCATTGGCAGATAATTGAAGCAAATCAACAATAAAAGGATGGTTCATCCAACCAAGAGGTACCATAAACCTCTCTTCTTCTTCCTCACACTTTCCTACCATAATAGGCACACACCCTTTTCGAGTTTCACGTCTAGGATGATTGTTGCTCACTTCCTCACAACCTAGCCTCGAGTATCGAGGAGGCGACATGGATAAAGATTGCACCTTCTTCCTACTTATCCTTCTAATCAAGTTCTTCATTGTTGGTGCTAGTTAGTTGTTTGAGTTGAAGAAGAAGAAAAGGAATGAATGTTTATGTTTTTGTGCTAGTTAGTTGTTTGAAAATGAGTGCATGTTTGTATGGATATATATAGAGAGAGTCGTATTAGATATTGCAACTTGGATATATATGTCGTTTTCTTGTATATACAAATAGAGATTATATATATATGTTAAATGTATTAGTATTACTGCTTTTTTGAAATGCATAGTTTACAAGTTTGAAGAAATCTAGTCAAAGATGAACAAAATAAATAAAAAATATTCAGTAATTTCGACATCAAGCATCATCCAACGGATCCAAAGGGGAATAAATTAAAATACTAATGGAGTCTAAAAAACCTTAATGTGGGCCACCATGAAACACTTTATTGAAATTATTTAGTTAATAACATATTCTATTACTTATTCCCTTACTATTACTATTAGTTGTAATCTTAAGGTATTAATTGTGAGATGTAATAAGAAATTTCAAAAGTTACAATTAATATGTAACAGAGGAAATATGATATCTTCTTATATTTCTTGGTATTTAGGGCCGGTTCACATTTACATAATTTTAGTTCACTTCAGCTCCAATCAATTCAGTTCAATTCAGCTCCAATCAATTCAGTTCAGTTCAGCTCCTAATTTTCCTCTCTCATAAAATATTCATTTCAGCTCAATTCAGTTCAGCTCCAATCAGTTCAGTTCAATTCAGTTCAGCTCAGTTCAGTAAATGTGAACAGACCCTTAATACTTCTTATATTTCTTGGTACTTAAAATTAGAAATTGTATAAAATATGAAACAAAAACAACAAAATAAACAATTGAAATATTATTTTTCATACTTACTCTACGCATCCTAAATCCTAATGCACAATTTCAATCCCAAATATTTTTAACTAGATGAAGCCCGTGCGATGCACGATTTGTTTGAATTTTTTAAAATAATATTTTTACACATATATATTTATGTGCTAAAAAATGTTAAATATTTAGATAAAATTCCTGATATTAAAAGATAATATTTTATATTTAATTAATTTAAACCGGATAATCTCATTCGCAAATTTTGCTTACGTGTCAGTTAAATTATTTAATTCTAAAAGAAATTAATAATCTCGTATTTAATTGACTACCACTAAAATTTATTATCCTACGTGGCGCGCTGAAAAAATTAAATCTTACGTGGCTTTCTAAAAACTCGGGAAAAAACTCCCCTTTATATATATAATAATATATATATTAGATTGTATGTGAAATTCAAATTATACTTGCCTTTTTTTTATATTTTTTTATGTCACAAAAATATAGACATAGAGAAATCTAACAAGGACGACCTACCTATATATTTTTCCTTATGTATAAATCACAATATATATATGTAATTATAAACGGGTGTGTGAATTGAATAATTATGTGAACAATTCAAATGGTGCATTATTTAGAAAACAAAGAAAGTATATACGTTGAACCAATTATCCTATAAACTACGAGATAGAACTTTGCAATTTTGTATTTCGTATATCAATATCGACATAACACCAAATAACAACCTAGCTTTCATCCTTATTTAAGTCTTGTTTATACATACGTAGATAGCGAGAGTATTGAAATTCTTGCCACTTATTTGGAAAAATAGATAGCCAATTGTATTTTATTTATTAAATAAATACTCAAATGTAAATTTCTTAGTGAGATTATTGGTCTAACGACTTTTTACAAGTCTTTATATTTATAGAAAGTAACTCTTAGTCTCTTACATAGTTCAAGAGTCAAATATAACAGGCTTCTAGTCTTCGACTGCTCTAATCATCCCTATCAATATCGACTTGTGCACTTTTTTACTTTTCTAAACATTAAGTTATCATGTTCTAATGATGATTAACTCCTTCTAACACGTGCTAATTTAATTTAATCTTAAAATGAAAAAGTGATTAAGGAAGTGAGATTATTACTTGCTAATTGCTATCCACTAGCCCTAGTGGATTAAGTACTGGTAAATCAATTTTTAGTTGACGTATCACACTTGATGCTAATTCTCTAACAGTTAGCCAACTTTTAAACAAGTAAAAACGTTATACACTTATATTATGAGTTAGTCGTTAAAGATGTTATAATTGTTATACTCCATATGTGATGCTTGATCTACTTTTTACATGAACTTTAACGACTTCATTCAAAAAAAAATTAATCACTTTTTTGCATAATTATTGAACTTTGACTAATGGTCTTATTTCATACACAATCATTTTTGGTGTAAACGTAATCTAGCTACTTCGGCTTCATGTATCTTTTCATTTGTATTTTTATATGATTTTGAGTGCAAAATTTTTACATTTATTCTTTTTTGTTAGGGAATTAATTGTAAAATTTTGTATTAACCCTAAAATAAGTGGAAATAAGGTGAACAGAGCAGGACCTAAATAGAATTCACTAGTTGAAACTTGAAAGTTCTAACATTTTTACGAACAAAGGGAAAAAAAAGAAAATAAAAATGATTACGGAGTATTTTTTTTAATTGTAAAAGTGCATTAAGGTTATGTACGTATGTGTAGGGTTGAGCAAAACTACCCGAAAAACCGATCCGTAACCGTTCTGAAAATTAGGGTACCCGATCCGATAACTGTAACACCCCAATAATTCTCCCTTTTTAAACCACTTACTTTAAATAAAAATAGAGGAGAACCATTGGCATGTCACCGCCACGTGTTAAAACGTTAAGGCTTTATCAAAGTATTGCAGCGGAAATCCAGCTTAAATCTTAAAATAATATAATTTAGAAAACCAATAAGTCAAAGCTTACAAATTGGAACCATAAAGACCCTTATTTAAAAACCAATAATCAAAATCCCAAAATATAATTAGAATAGTAAAACATAAATAAGTTTAACACAAAGAACGAATACTCTCAATCACACCAATCCCTTGACAATGCGTATGTCAAATCCCCGAACTTCACATCATCAAGCTAACCTGTGCAATACTGCTCCCCAATAATACAAGTGTAATAATTGGATCATCACAGGGTCATTGAAAGGCGAAGGCCATGACCAAAAGAAAACACACAAAAGCACGCAATCAGCAAAGCTGAGTACATACAAACTACAACGCACAAAACCTAGCATGCTCAACTAGTTAAAGTAAATAAATATACAACTCGAATTCATTAATCAAGACACTCCACACTTAAACAATTCAATCGACTCAACATACTTTGCTAATCAATTCCAAACACTTGACTCTTTATATTTAATTTAATTAATTTAGTTTGGAGTAAGCAATAGACGAGGTTGTCCAATCCACCAAATCATTTTGGTCCCAAATGACCATTTAAAATAAAAGTTTAGCGCGATGCAAGAATGGGCGCGACTCCATTCTCACAAAGTTAGTCTAGGATCCCATCTAACTTTCATTATAAAAAATAAAATGTAAATACCAAAAGAAAAGAGGACATGTTGATCAAACAAGCCTCGGAAAGCCATGGGCTACCACCGTGTACCCCAACCCATAATTGTCAATACTCTAGAAGTGCACGCTTTCTAGAGTTTTATTGCTCATCCATGTTTCACTTTACGTGATTACAATTTTAATTAATAGCCGACTCAATCAAATAGACCATACATAAAAATCATACATCAATTTACTTTTAATCTTATTTAGGACAAGGGTGATCACATCACAAATTGACTTTTAATTTCATTAAACTTCCAAATTATCCAAATTGTTGAACATAGTCAACTCACCTAGCCATTTCGGCTTAATCCACCTTTACTCAACATACTAACAATTCATGATTGAGTAATAAAATAAATAACAACCTTGTGGAATAATTAATAAATTCATTCCACTTAAACCATTCAATTTCAATCCTTTAATAATCCAAATGTGGTTAACAAACCGATCCAATAAAAATATGCTTGTATCAACATTCCATACAAACAATTAATCCAATATAATTCAACATGTTTGCATCCATAATTCCATACAAACATAATCAATTCACCAAAACATGTCTCATAAACATAAGCACATGAATTAATTAAATGTATAACCAAACAATTTTCATCCAAGTGTTCTCTAATCATGAAACTAAGTTCTTTTCTTTGGTACCTAAATATGATACTACTTACAACGAAGTAGACATGTACGTACCTCGTGTAAACAATCCTTTGTGCCACTTTACTAACTAGAAATCACCTTCAATAAACTCCTCTCCTAAACCAAACAATAACATCTCAATCAATACCCAATCAATCAAATTTACAGCAATACTAACTTACTTTAAAACCTTCAAAATCCAAATCAAACAACACTTTAAAACCTTCCCTTTAGTTTAAAATTAAAGGCTTATATATAGTTCTTTAAATTTTATTCATAAAAACCTTAAAATACACTCTTATACATGAAATTACAGCAAGTTTAAAGTCTAATAAAAATCTGAAAATTATTTTAAAACCCCTAATAATCTCCTTTTTTTAATGGGTGATTAAACCCTCTTTATAAAACATCAAAAGTAGTACTTAGGAACTATTTCCAGCACTTAAAACTTCAATAAAAAAAATATATTTATGCTTAATTAACTTTAAACATAATTAATTTTATTAATCAAACTCAAGGATAATATTTTAAGTATAAAAAAACTTCGTTAAAATCAAAAACTGCCCGAAAATCATATTTAGAGGCTGAATTTGGCCACGAGAGGGTGGTACTCACAACCAAAGGTAGTGAGTCTTTCTTAAAACGTTGTTTCTACATGGAAAACACTACTTGTTTGTCAAAATCGGATGAGTTTAGAACCTGATCGGGATTAAAACGGGATTAATATTAATGAACGAAAATCTTAAAATTAAAACACAAATTTAAGTGTTCAAAACAATCTGGAATTAAGTTAAACTAATTAGTACTTATAATCACCAAAATTTCAAAACATCATTACTATAAAAGCCCTAAATCAATTGTTCATAAAAACCCTAAAATCATGATTTTCAATAATTAAAAACCCTAGGTTATAAAATTTACAAAATCTGAAAATTATGACACTTATAAAATCTGAAATTATAAAGTTTAATCATCAAAATACAATTTGATACTAATTAAATTAATTTCAAACAATAAAATCAAAACCCATAATCAATAATTATAATTACACAAATTAATAAAACAAAGGAGAAAGAAAATAAGACTAACCTTTTGTGTGGGGAAATTTTTGGGGATGTATGGGGTATTTATAGGAGAGAATTGTAGGGTAAATAAGAATATTGGGCCTCATAAAAATAATGGGTCGATTACAAATGGGTTAGGCTTGTGTGATTGGACATAAATTGTAGAATAAAGGTGCATAAAATAATTTGTTCAAATAAATTTCGACCCAGATTAATAATTTGAAACTTTTGAAATTAAATTATGAAAAATAACAAATAAATATTATAAATAAAATAAATTTTCATTTATAAAATATTTAAAAAATACGGGGGATTACAATAACCATAACGGTTCGGGTACCCGTTCCTATAATTTGTTATCGGGTATGGTTATGGGTATCATTTTAAAATTAACGGTTACCCGATCTGATCCAATAAGCATTTATTTTTTTTTTTTTGCTTTTTTCCCTACTTAAATCTATTAATATAAATCTAAGCTTTTACTTTACTTCATAATCACTTTATAATATCAATGATTAGTAATATTATTAATAATTTGGTCAAGATCATACGGTATTGTTTTTAATTAGTTGTAAATTATATCATAATAACTACATAATTAAGTTTAATTATCATTATTGGATATCTTATTGGGCACCCAATAACCGCTCCGAAAATTCGGGTACCCGAAATCTAGGTACCCGAACTTATCGGTTCAGGTTATGGGTATCACTTTTAGTGATTTTGGTTATCAGGTACCCGAACCATTAGTATTAACGGTACGGGTACCCGTCCCATGCTCGCCCCTACGTATGTGTCGATGTCTCCATTTTGCATTTGAGTCTCTTGGCATTGGGCCATGGTGTTAGCCTAAGTAGCGGGTATGGCCCAAAACAATTTGCAATCTTGGGCCATTGATGAATCACATTTATATAGAGTTTATCGGCACATTTATGCTAGTTTTATAGTTGATTTTTGAGTCTTTTGTTGCTTTTTAGGTTGTAATTGCATAATTTGTTCATTTTGTGCTCTATTACGCTTCGTTTGTGTTTTATTAATGTTTCAGGTAGTTTCTATAACTATTCGAACGCTTTCGGGGTGATTTTGGAAGAATGGGACAATGAAAGGATGAAAAGTCGATGAATGGAGGTCACTTAAAGAAGGATATATGTTTGTGGAAGCTTGTTTTGAGATTTATATGCATGAGGAATGAATATAGCATCCACAAGGGTCGTTATGCACTTTACGGAAACGAATTTGAGTTAGTAACGAAGTTAAACGATGTTTTACAAAGTGGCAAAAATGACCTTTGTCCACTCTTTTGATCATAACTCAAGTTCTACAAATCGGATTGATGCGATTCAAGTTGCGTTGGAAACTAGACTTGAAGAGCTTTCCAATGATAGGTCACACGCCCCTAGAAGATTCCTAGAACAGAAGTTATGAGCATTTGAATCTAAGAGTTGCAATCAGCCAACCGCAGGGCTGGCTGCGCCTCTGTCCCGCGCCCCCTCGAGGCTGCTGCCGCCACTGCCAGGGCGCGGGAACCACCCTGCGGCCGCAGGTTCTGGCGAGACAAAAGAAAGAAAAAGAGCATTTGATCCTAAGGTAGTTACTACCGTTTGCTGAAAGCACTTCCTATAGCGAACCAGGCAAGGAAGATCAAAGCAGCCACGGCAGCCATGTATAGCTCGTGTTCTCGACTTCTCTTGCGGTTTTATGCCACGTCATCTTCTATCATCCAATAGTAATTCAACTTATGTACTTATTATTTTCTTATTACTTTTCTTTAATTATTTTTAGATTAGTTTTAGGATAATATAAATACTCAAGGGATATTATTTTTCCCTTATGCCTTTTTATACTTTTTATTTTTACGTTCGTTTTAGTTTTTCTCTTGAACCCTAGTTTCTCATTGCATCTCCATGGATTCTTCCATGGATGATTCTTGGGTTTATTATTTCAATTCATTGAGGTAATTTTATTTCTTTATTTTAATTATGCTTTCTTTATTAGATTTAGCTTTAATTATTTATTTCATGTTTGGGTAGTTAAATTTCTAGGGTTTGGGAATCCATGTTTATATTATGAATCTTGATTGATAATTTTAATATTTTGATTATTGATTTCTCTAATTGATAGTGTTCTATTGTTAATCTTGCAACTTGATCAATTGTTTGATTAATTTTTGTTAATAAGAGTTTGAATTGAAAGATCTTACTTTTAGAGGCTTACCTACAATTAGCAATTCTGATTATGTTAGCGACCGAACTACATATGTTGAATTGAGAGTGTTAAGACCCGACTGTAGGCTTAGCAATTGCTCTAGATAATTGATTGATTGAATTGTTATTGATATTTGATAGATTTAGAACTATAAACATGGTGAACCATAGCCCTAGGTCTTTTTATTAATTATTTTTTTTCCCTCTTTTAATTTAGACTATATTTTCATCCCAATTTCGCGACATAGTTTAGTTTCTCCATACCTTGAAAGCTAGATTGAATAGTCATCTCTCTGTGGATTCGACCCTACTTACCCTACTACATTGTTAGTTGGTTTTGTTAGGAATTTATTTTTGACAGGTGTACGACAACCTATCAGCCATGCAGAAATCAACCAAGCAGCTGCACGTGACATGTTTCAGGGACACGTGGGATAATACATCTTCTTTGAGTTAAATTCATCTAACTTAAGAATGTAAGAAGGGAGTTCGACCACATACAAGTTAAATTGACAATGAATTAGTTTTTCAAGATAAAGACGATGAATTAAGCTAGCTAGTGATACAACTTGAAAAAAAAAAAAAAAAAAAAAAAAAAAAAAAAAAAAAAGCCATGTGGCGAAGTGGTGAACGGCAAGGACGTGGCATGTGGTAGTCCTTTTGAAAGTTTCAGTATATTTTCACATGTAACTAGTGGGTTTGGTCGTAGGTATAACTTGGCTATTTCCAAGGCACACAAGCTCGACATAGTCCATATCCATTCTTCACCGAGCTTAGCAAAATTACATCATAAATTCAATTGGTAATTAGCAATTCATCAAAACTTAGCTTATACATTGTGGATTCTTTTTTATTTTTTGTTTTTAATGTGGGATAAATAGTTCCGACTCACATGTGAATTTTCCTTAACATACACTAACCAAGTGCATGTCTCATCTCTTATTGCAAGCACCAAGCAAATAAAAAATGTGGGTTTTTCTTTTTTTTGGTAAGGATATGATTATAAGATTCAATTCTTAACACAAGTATTACCTGGACAACACGTAGTATTGTGGTAGTACGGGCTAATTAACTACTCCCAAACAACTATGGTATTATCTATCGAGCTTAATCTAAGTGAACAAGGAACTTATTAACACTTCATCTTTCTTGTGATATAGATGTGGTGGTTCTTCATGCATCTTGATTGATCAATCATCTATTGATCAACATTTTTACATCAATGATTATCTATAAACTGAATGATTTTACAGGATTAAAAAAAGAAGATAAAAGATAATTAATGATAAAGGAACAACTAACACTATAAGTATCATTCCTAAACGTTATAATTTACAAAAACTATGCAACTATTTAAACTAGTCCATTATTATAAAATCTAGTAAAAGTCTAAAGATAAATGAGGTAAAAGGCGTACGTCTAGCTAATCCCCTTTATAGACCCTAGCTAATTAAATATATGTCTAATAATAATTTTTACACGAATTAAACAACCTAACTAACTCATACTGCGATCTGTTATAAATTATGGTCACTTCTATTTCGAAGATGATATATTCTCCATAATAACTCTAAAATGACTTGGTTCACAAGGTATATGAATAACACCTTGTTGTTGATACCCAAACTCATTAGCAGATAATTGAAGCAACTCTACAATACAAGGATGGTTCATCCACCTACAAGGCACCATAAACCTTTCTTGTTGCTCCTCACTAAAGCCTACCATAACCGGCACATACCCTCTTCTAACTTCATGACTAGCATCACCATCCCTAGCATTATCACAAGATAACCTCGAAAACCGAGACAACGATCTCGATGAGTTTTCTCCCTTCTTCCTAGCTATCTTTGCTATAAAATCCTTCATTGTTGTAAGACAATTACATACTAAATGGGAAAAAATCACAACTTTTAAGAGTTTTGTGATTCTAGCAAAATTATAATGTATATAATTGCATTGCATGTGTTTATATAGTAGTCCGACTTGTGAAGCTAGTAGCTAGCTCTTTGACTATTGTTTTGGGATGTTTACAAAATTTACTGTAAATTCAGTGGACATGAATATTATTACAAGAAATTGAAGTCAAAAGTCTAAAGTAAACGATGAAACATTCCCTCAATCTAAGTCAATGTAATGATATATTTAGCCTTAAATGTTGACTTTTTTGTCTCTTTCGTACTTAAATTACAATAATTCAATTACTATAACAGTTGAATAATTGAGTTTCTCTTACCTACAAATGATTTGTATATGCATGAGAAGATTGAATGTTTGGAGTTGTAAGGTAATGTAATGCACTAATGCCCTAGTATAAAACGGGAATTGTGAAATATAGACACGATATAGATTATGTTATGTATTACTCGAAGTTATTTTAATTTTATTTTATGCAAATGAGCCACAAAGACATTACAAATCACATATAAAAGAATGGAAGTGGACTCAAACTTGTAATCTATCATATCGTATACAAGCTCTCAATCTTTGTCACTAGGCCAAGACCTCATTAATCGGAGTATTAGTATTTTATGATATACTTTCGAGTAGTGAAATATGATTGAATATAATGAAATGACCTCTTCTTTATTTTATTTTTTGAACAAACAAATTCACAAGTATCAACTCATACACAAAGTTTCAAGACTTTCCCGCTAAAAGCAGTTAAAGAGAGTGATGAACTCAATTTCTGGGTTATGGAGTCCCAACGAAAGAAAGTGTTTCTCTCTCCTCCAACAATGGCAGAATGCTCGATCACTCCTTCAAATACATGCTTTCATTCTACGCAATACCCTTGATTCTAATCTAAATATACTCACCAAATTCATAGCTGCCTGTTCTTCACCTTCATCGGCAAGTCCTGGCATTCGACATGCACGCCAAGTGTTCGATCAAATTCCTCAAAGAAATGATTCTTTTCTTTGTAATGTCATGATTAAATCACATATTGACAATCATCAATTTACTGATGCTTTGATTCTTTTTAGAGATTTGAGGAGAACGACGCAATTTGTTCCTGATAATTATACGTATTTGTTTATGACGAAATCTAGTGGGTCAAATTTGTACAATTGGGAAGGTCAACAGCTTCATAATCATGTAATTAGAACTGGGTTTGGATTGGATTTGTTTGTTTCGACGTCTATGGTTGATATGTACGGGAAAATGTGTGATATGGTTTCTGCAAGGAAGGTGTTTGATGAAATGTCTGTGAGGAATGTTGTGTCCTGGACTACTATGGTATGTGGGTTTGCAAGGGTAGAGGATATTGACAATGCTTGGAAATATTTTGATGAGATGCCTGGGAAGGATGTTTCGGCTTATAACGCGATAATTGGTGCATTTGTCAAGGTGGGTGACATGAATTCTGCTCGGAGTTTGTTTGATGCAATGCCGGAAAGGAATGTGATCTCGTGGACGAGTATGATTTCTGGGTTTTGTGAAAATGATGACATTGAGTCGGCGAGATTGTTCTTTGATTCTATGCCTAGGAAGAGTCTTGTTTCTTGGAACGCGATGATTAGTGGTTATTGCCGGAACAAACAACCACACGAAGCTGTGAAGTTGTTCCGTGAATTACAGTTGAATGCAGTGCTTGAAGCTGATGAAGTTACCGTCATCAGCATTCTTCCGGCAGTAGCTGAATTGGGTGCATTAGATTTCGGATGCTGGATTCATCAATATGTGAAAAGGAAAAGGCTTGACAAATCTATCAAGATATGCACTTCACTGATAGATATGTATGCAAAATGTGGAGATATAGACAAAGCCAGACGTATTTTTGAAGAGATTCCCGAGAAGGCGACTTCTTGTTGGAATGCTATCATAAATGGGCTTGCAGTCAATAGCAAGGGAAGGGAAGCAGTAGACGAGTTTGAGAACATGATATATAGAGGATACACACCAAATGCAATAACAATGATTGGTGTTTTGTCGGCTTGCAGCCATAGTGGTTTGGTTGAGGAGGGAAAGAAGTGGCTCAATGCAATGGAGAGTTTCGGACTAGCCCCTACAATAGAGCACTATGGCTGTGTGATAGATCTTTTGTGTAGGATAGGCAGTTTGGAGGAAGCTGAGAAACTGTTAGAATCCATGCCATATGAGGCTAACGAGGTAGTTATTAGTTCCTTCCTTTCAGGTTGTGTGAACCGGAAAGATTTGCCTAAGGCAGTAAGAATTTTGAAACGAGCAGTTAAAAAGAATATATTAAATGCTGGGAACTATATTCTATTAAGGAACTTGTATGCCATGGAAAGAAAATGGATAGATATGAGGGAATTAAAAGGGTATATGAGAACAATTGGTGTAAAAAAGGAAGCTGGTTGCAGTGCTATTGAAGCTGATGGCATGGTTTGTGAGTTTATGTCAGGGAGCATAATGCACCCTCATCAGGAGAATATACTTCCAGTATTAAAGCAGCTTCAGATGCACATGAAGAAGATAAATGACGAGAACATTTTGGAATCGTGTATTGCTGAAGTATCGTTGCAAACTTGATAATGTTTGGGCAGTAAAATTGTTCTGATTAGTTCTTCACACGCTTGATTTCTGGTGATGTCCTATCTATGATCTAAGATTTTTAAAGAACAGATGTAGTTAGAAGGCTAGACCAATTATAGTGGAGAATGAAGGTGGAGAAGTGGAGCTGATCTTCGCTTTTACATCCAATAACTATTGCACTATTAACAGGAAGCAGCTAAGCTTGCTGAAGTGAGTTTCTCTAATGAGTTTGTCTAATTTTGATTATGCATACATGCTTGCTTATAATCTGCATACCCATACGCGGGATACCATCTTTTGAAGTTAATATTATGATTTTTGCTTACCTTTGCTAGAAAGTTGCAGTGTGGAATGGAGGAAAACTGGACATCACAACTTTAGCTGGTATGTTATGCGTTCTGAAGTTCTGCATATGCATTCAGATCTTACTGATAACTGGCATTACTATCTTCTTTTCTCTTGATGTTGTATACAAGTGTTCTGTCTCTTTTTTTGTGATATTGGAACAATAGTTTGCTTTGGTTTCACTTTCTGTAAAAATTCTTTCCTTGATCCTGCCTTCAAGCCAAAGGTCAGGAATCAGATAACTAGAACTAAAAGATAGGAATGGGATTCCTTGCTTAAACTAAACCCATAAGTGTAAGTGTGTAACATACCATTTTCTCTGTAAAAGTTTCCCTTTTATAGTAATCTATCCCTCCCATGTCTTCTTTATCTTTGTTTAGGGATTTCATTATCATCATCTCCTCAAGTTTGTACAAAAATTTAATCCAAAAATGGGTCTTGCTACTAGCTTCTTATTAGGAAAAGGTCTGCTCCTTCCCGTGCTACCCTGATTTTCATCGAAATGTTCATTCAATCATTTTTTTTTTCCTCGGTAAAGCATATCAATTCTATTTTGTGGTTTAATCTCTCTCCTATTCTGATTTTGTACTTGCTTTGAATCTATGATGAATGTTAGGGTCACCAACAACACAGATGGTGAACTTGATTACGGGATCACTCTACAACAGTTTTATTACCAAGGAAACCAGTGAATTTTCACAGTTCCACACAGCATTTCTTGATATATACAAGTACGTACCAAAGCCTACCTTTTATATCAAACAAGCTTTTGAAATGTGAATTTTAAAACAGAGGAATAAATTAAATTGTTCGTTACTACTGATTAACCTGTCCCTTAATGATCTCAAACAGCACTTTCAACTCGGCGTTGCCTGGTAAACATTATGATGTACCCTCTAACCAGGAGATAAAGGTAAATGAACGCTATTCTCATGATTCTCATCTCCTATTGTTACACCGTAGATAGTATATACCACATCATCCACGACATTTACAAAAACTTTAAAAGCAGAAATGCTACGAGGAATGGACTGCTGCTGGTGATAATGCAGAAAAGAAGAAGCAAATCTTTGTAGACTTTATAAGAAGAACGGTAAGCCTCAACAAGCCACAAAAAATGACACTAATAACAGGTTTGGTGACGCCACCAGCTGCCATGGTAGCAAAGAAAGCTGGAGAGAGAGTCCCTGCACTTAAGATCATCAAAGTAGTACCTGATGTCCTCTTTGTTCCAACTGTTACATTTTTGGCTATCATCTCAGCCCAGGTATCAAGAAATGTGTTGCACAGGAGAATGATTCGCCGAAATGAACAAAGAGGGGAACAAAACATCTAGATTGATTGCTTTTCTTGTCTACTTGTGAACTGAGCAGTAGTTCATGTATATATCTACTTTTCTAGCATTAATAAAAACATCTGTTTGTACATTTATGCATTTGGGAAATTTGATTAAAATTTGCCTTCATATTACTTTATTCAACCAACAACTTTATAACAATAGATGTTTTAGTTAACACTTAACAAATTCTATGAATATGCACGGCACAATGCACATACTTTACTTTGACTAGTTTTGATGATTTTACAATTAAGGAAGAATATGGTCATGTAGGATATTGCTAGATTCGTCTCAATTTATAAAAACAAATTTTTATAGTTTTTACTTTAAAATATTAGTTATTAAAATAATCCACTAGCATGCGTAAAATGAGAAGCGTTGCAAGTAAAAAGGGGTATAGGTCAAATACCCAAATGTAAGGGCCTGTTCGCTTACGTTGAAATTCAGTTCAGTTCAGTTTAGCTCAGTTCAGTTCCGCTCCTAATTTCCTTCTCTTTTAAAATATTCATTTCAGTTCAGCTCAGCTCAGTCAATGAGAACAGGCCCTTAGTTTTTACAACTATGTTAGAGCACTTGAGTAATACGAAGTACAACTTTAAGCTTCTATATTTATAAGATAATTACATCAAAATTTTCGGTATAATATTACCCTGTATTCGTCAATAAACAGCAATTTTTGTCGCGAGAGAGAGACAGAGAAAGAGGTGGGGGGGGGGGGGGGGGGGTTACAATATACAAAGTACACATCATGGTAAAAAAGAATTTACTTAATTTAACAGGAAGGAGGTATTTGGTATTTGAAGAGATTCAAAAAGCATGTACATTTGCCTGGATCAAGGAAACCCGATATACCGCCCGCCCTTTCTATCATTCTTCTCCAGGTCTTTCTTTCAGGTTATATCTAAAAGTAGAACACTAACCAACTACTATAATATAAAATCAAATAGCAATTGCCTATTATTTACTAATCATTAACCAGATGATTTTCGGCTCCACCTACCAATTCGAGCCTTGCGTCTCCCACGCTTTTTCTTGTTCTTGGGGGTAGTCAACTTGGACCGTACTTTTACAGCCAGTTGCTCTTGACTTGCTGTCATTTTGCTGGGAGAATTGGGTTCTAAGACATGTTCAATATTTTCTGATTTCACTTCAGTTCCTGACTGAAGTTCTGCAGTAAGTCGAGTCCCAACAACTTCAATATGATTGGACTCTTCCTTCACCTGTTGATTAGCGATAAGAATCTTGTTATCAATCTACAGACAAACAATCATTACATAAAAGTTGATCAACACAAGAGAGGACCCTCAGTCTGACTATATACAAATGGTCAAGTCCTACTGTCATGTCCGAGCAAATTAAAGCTGCAATTGCAATAGTTTAAGAACTTTCCAGTTCTAAATTATAATTTGCAATCTTGCAATACCATTTTCCTGATATCCATGCAACCATGAACATAACGATTATTCGTGAAATAGATTAGAAAGATGACTAACCTTGCCACAGATCCTCCCAAATTGCTGCTGGTCAGCAGTTTCAATCATGTTAGCCGGGTTTACTTCCCTAGGGCCAGAGACTACACTTTCAGGCATGATCATCTTATTTTCCAATGTCTGCCGAGTAGTAGTAGTAGGATAAGAACCTATCTGAAAATTTTCACCATCTACTTGGGCCAAAATTGAACTAGGGCCACAATTTATCAATGCTTCACCAGGATCAAAACTTAAGATTTCAGCATTTTCCCTGACCACCTTATCAATTCTTGATCTCAGCTGGCGGACATGCATTTGAGCCACTTCAATATTCCGTAATATATTTTCAAAGGAATCACTATCCTTGAAATCAAGGAATGACCATTCACCATTAATGCCAAATTCACTAACGCCAGAAGTAGTCTTTTCTGCAGAGAACATACAAAGAATAACCAAGCCAGTTTAATTCACAAGTCACAAGAGTTTGGGAAGACAGGATGAAGTTAATGAATGAAATGTATTAGTAATTAGTAGAAATAAATAGCAAAAGATCACATTTATCTGGAAAAGAAGAGTAGCATGGCAAAGATGAAGGGACAAGCAGTCCATCTTAAGAAGAAATATGAAGCATTATTTAAAAAAAATTATGGCAGAAATGGTCACTTTAAAACTCCATATTTCAATCCCAACACAAAACTTCCATCCAAAGATCAAGATAAGATTATAAAAGTGCAAGAAATCATGGGCCAAAGCGAGAACGCCAAAAAGTCACAATGGGGTGCAGTTTTCTAATTTATAAAAGCTTTAGATTTTACTTCACAGGATGCTTCATAAAGAGCGAAACATCCAAAAACTTGTATTTTCATCCAAATTAAACACCTCACAGAAAGGTCTATGAAGCTTCAAAGAGGGAAATACATAATAAATTTATTTTGCAGTAATTAAACACCTCACTGATAAGTGATTAACATGCAGGTCTAACACAACACCATGGATCATTCTGAATTAGCACAAGTTTTATTCTCACCAGTATTACCATGATCATCATCCAAATAAGCTGAATCACCAGAACGTCTCTTATTTACTGCAAAATAAATTTTGTATAAGAGTGAGGAGCGAAAAATGAGTTTCAGTAAGGGGTCTAAAATCCCTTGTAACTCAACCTCATGATGGAAGTTACTGATGGGGTTAGAGGCCATCCTTACGTACCCTAAAAACCATATTAATATTTAAAAATATAGCTGTACCAAAATATGAGAACAAGCTATGACATGATGAGTAGGCAGCCAAGTCTGTTGTTTCTTCAACTCTTTTCCGTTTCTTCCTCTTCATAACCCTTACTGGCCGATTCTGGCAAACAGAAGGAGCTGTCTTCACTGCAAGGTCTTCAGCAGCATATTTCTCCAACTCACACTGCTTTGTTTTAGCACATTCTGCAAGCTCACGATCATACTTGGAAGCTTGGGAGCGTAGTTCCCTGATCTGTAGCTCAACCCATTTACACCGCCACATCAGTGGGCGTACAAACTTTCTCCATTGAGCTGTTAATTTCTTCTTCCTGAGCATGTGAAGAACAAGAATTACACCATAACATCCTAACACATGAAGACACAATAAAAATCTAGTACATAGTGGGGCCAATAGATATGATCAATCATCAACATAATAAACTTCTTAAAAAAATTGTTAAAAAGAAAGAAAGAAAGAAAGGAAGGAAGAAAGGGGGAAAAAATGGCAGAAGACCCTTCATATCATGAAGATTATCAAAGATAAGTAGCAGATTGGTAACAGGCCATTAAATTCAGAGCAAATTCTAGTTAAAAACACAAGTTCTTCCCAGATCTGACAAACAGTTCATACTAATCAAAATAAGCTGTGAAATTGAGACAAAGGGACTTTTGAGCATCAGCGTACTTATTAGTGAGACAGGTGTGGATTAAGCTTCAAAACCCTAAGAACCAGAGGTAACTAAGGTCTCAGAAGTCAGAGCCACTTTCTAGGATAAGTAAGATTAACTGAAAGACAATAGAGTGGCTCACCCCTTGTCTTATCCCAAGCTTGAGATGAGTTGCAAGAAGGATCAACCCAGCCCTCTCCCAAGGAGCTATGTATGGTAAATGAATATTTCCAGCACATACGCTAAAAAATTACTCCGCAAAATCTTGCCAGAGATTCACGTAATCTCAGGAATTTAAATCTCGGATGTAATTGATTTGCAATTATGGTCATAAAGCCACTTTAACAGGAAATGTAGTCTGTGACTCCGGCTTCCGGGGCCTAATAGTACAGTCTTGCCAAAGTCAAAAACTTTCAATGCGGTCATGATGTGGTGATTCGCTCGAAAATTAATACCCTGCTTCAGCCAGTTTAAATTAGTGATAAAGAGACATATAGCAAAATGATTTGGTCTGTAGCACAGCAACTGCCACTCCCTTGCGTTAACCCATAAGGTCCATCACATCTTTCTATGATACTGCTCACCAAAAGTGTTGGACTCGAACATGGTTTCTGAAATTACCATGTCTAGTTTTCCTAAGGTGTCATGCTAAAAATAAAAGGTCACACCCATGTCCTACATGAGAACGACACGTACAACATGGATACAGCAAGGTAGGGAAAGGATCAGAGAAACAAGTCCTAAATAATAAAGCCACTTAATCGCAAACTACGTAAGCCTCGCATAAAGGGGTATCAAAGGATATAATTCTAAGATGAAAGAGTTAGACCTTCATCACATGCTAAGTCAGAAAGACTGCAGGAAACGTACTGGGAGATGGTGATCTGAGTAAGAAACCAAAAAGGATCCAAGGAAACATCCTCTCTTTAGTTCGTGAATGATCAGATCGACTCTACAGCTCTACTATGTCAATCAGATCCCAACATATGCAATGGTGAATCTCAAAATTACTATCCAGGCAGAAATATTAAATTTAAATGCACTTCAACACAAAAAAAATGTCATATTGATAATAAGTGAAAGGAAATATAGAAGAGGGGGGGGGGGGGGGGGGGAACCACTTACCATGTATATTCATGTTTACATAATTTAATAAAATAGGCGAGATTTTTTATTTCCTCCAACTTTGCTTGTTTCACATAAAATTTCCCATCATAATCATTCATTCGTTCATATACTGCAATAATCAAACAAATATCTGTCATCTCGAAAGAAATATACCTGGTTTTGAACAGATCATTAAATCCATCGAATTCCATCAATGATGAATTATCATTCCGCAGTTCAGACTCAACTTCAACATCATTCGACGCCCCAGCAGTTCCAGTCTCAGAATCAGTACACCCAAATGAGCTCGAGTTCTCCGTTGCATCCAAAGATTCCCTCTCAGACACCACTTCCTCATCGGATTCCACATTCTCCACAATATCAACCTCCACATCCTCATCATGCCCATTAGCAGCCATACCTTGATCACAGTCAACCCTAGAAACATCCATATGAAAACCACTATCCTCATAGCTACTAGCACACGTTGTAACCGGGTTCTCTTCCGGGGTTTTAACAACAGCATCAGCATCAGCAAACCCATGATCCTCACAATTACTAGTACAAACAACCAAATTCTCCTCAGACAACTTAACAGTACTATTATCCTTCATACTGACCGGCGAAACCTCCATCGGAGTATCCAATTTCCCACTCATATCTACTTCAGGACCCATCAACCCAACATCAAACTAAAAAGAATCCATCTTTTAACGAATACCCATCAATCAAAAACTTGCTAAAATTCTGATCAAAAGACAAACTATAACAATGCAAATGCGAACTTCACTCAAACCCAAAATTAATCATAACACAAGTGCTCAAACTAAACCATATTTCCAAACCAAGAGTAAAATTATAATTGGGTTTTACAATTGATTACTCCAATTTCTGTATTACGCAGATGATGATACAATTCATGAACCTGAAAAGAAAACCTAATTGTATCAACAAAACAATCACCATCCAAAAATGAATAAAAGCAAGAGAATTTTAGGCATACATATCAAAATTCAAAGCATAGATAAAAATCGACAAAAACCTTCATATCAACAAGGCAACAATTAAAATTTAGAAATAAAAACAACCCAGAATCATCAAAAACGGAAAAAAAAATAATAATAATAATAAATAAATAAATTAAATTTTTAAGGGAATTAATTATAGGGAAAAGGGGTTTTATTTTTATTTTTTTAAAATTAATAAAAAAAAAAAAAGAGAGAGAAATACCTGGGTGAAATTGAAAGGACAGACTAAAGGTGGGATTTTTGAGTGTTTTGGTTGGAAGTGGGGAAAGGGATGAGAGAGAATTCGAAGCTTCAAACTTGAACGACAAGAAGCCTTAATGCGATTTTTTTTTTTTTTTCAGTATCTTCTCTTTTTTTTTTTCCTTTAGAAAATACTACATTTTCCATTTTTGTTTAATGTATTTTTGATGATTTTATAGGTTTTTTTTTTTTAAAAAATAAAATAAATTATAATTGTGATGATTAGATGCAAATAGATACTCCTAATCTCCTATGTAGATTATCAAACACCTGAAAATTATTATAGGGCTTTGCTTATGAAAATGAGAACTCTTCTACTTTTAATTACTCTATAATAAGGTTAAACAAAAGTCGAATCATTCAAAACTAAACAAGAGTTGATCTATCAATTTAATACTTTTGTCGAGGTTTTACACAACAGGATCTTCAAAAGAGAAGGAAATAACCGAAATCTAAGGTGCACGTGCACTCGTGCAGTTGAGAGATTTCGTATCTAACTTATGTTTATTTTCTATTACGAGTAATATTTTAGAGTTGCTATAATCTTATCACGGAGTATTAGATTTCTGTTGTTATTTTTGGAATCAAATTAATTATTCCTATTAATTTAACGTAAGAGAATTTATTTTTATAGAGCTTCTAATAATATGCTTTTAGTTAACAACATAACGGCCTTAACGGGCAAAAGTTAACAACATAACGACCTTAACAGACAAATTAAGAAAAAATCTTATAGCTATTTCATGCACAAAAAAACATTCTATAGCCCTTTAACTTTAGATAAGTACTAGGTTAGATCCCGTGCCATGCACGGTAATTTCAATATTTATCATTAGTTTAATACAATCATTTTACTATAAAAAATAATATCAAATTGCAAAATAGGATGAAAGTTCTGTAATTACAATTTTTTTAAATCATTAAAGAAAAGAGGAAGAAATGCATGCACGACTAATAAAAATAACTATGGATTACATTACAAAGTTATAGATAATATTACATTATTGTATTATATGACTTTGTTCCCGTAATAAAATAAATAAATATATAAAGCTTTGTTGAATGTGTAAAAATGAATATACTTACCAAATAGAAAAGAAATATTATTGTAAAGTAAGTATTAAATTAAATACTTCTCTAAGAAGCTTTGGCAAAAAAAAAAAAACCTTATGGAGGGAAATTTTTTAACCAGGTTATGACAAGTGTCATTTCTGGTTTCGCCTTTAGTATAGGTATATATTGATTACTATAAAAAATAATATCAAATTGCAAAATAGGATGAAGTAATTACAATTTTTTTAAATCATTAAAGAAAACAGAGGAAGAAATGCATGTACGACTAATAAAAATAACTATGGATTACATTACAAAGTTATAGATAATATTACATTATTGTATTATATGACTTTGTTCCCGTCATAAAATAAATAAATATATAAAGCTTTGTTGAATGTGTAAAAATGAATATACTTGCCAAATAGAAAAGAAATATTATTGTAAAGTAAGTATTAAATTAAATACTTCTCTAAGAAGCTTTGGCCAAAAAAAAAAAAAAAAAAAAAAAAAAAAAAAAAACTTTTGGAGGGAAATTTTTTAACCAGGTTATGACAAGTGTCATTTCTGGTTTCGCCTTTAGTATAGGTATATTGATAATAGATCGAATACACGATACAATTTAACACAATAGACACGTGAGATCAGGTCATGCTTGGTCTACTTTTTAAAAAATCGTGGCACTTCAAGGCTGAGACACTTAGATAACACAAGACATGAAAATAAGAAAACAAAAACCCTTAATTTTACACATGTAATGATAGACTCTTTTTTTTTTTTTTTTTTATTACTTGTATTATTATTATTTATTTGGATGACAATAGTACTCTATGTGAGTCTCTTTGTGCCATGAAAAGTTAAATGTTTTAAAAATAAGTCTCTTTGTGCCATGAAAAGTAAAATATTTGGGTGACAAGTTGCTAAAATATTTTTTTTTTTTTTTAAATGTCAAATGTTTTATAGAATAGTTGAAATAAAATAGTGATGAAAAAAAGGTGTTAAGAGATATTTTTAAACGTAAGAAATTTGATCGGATGAAGAGAGAAAAGTAACAATATAATAGCCCCCTTTTTTTTTGGGAACTATGTAATACATTTGCTACAATTCTGCAAAGCTTTAAATAAGTCCACCTTACCATTATAAGACCATTTTGGGGGGTGGATTGAGTTGGGATAGACATGTACTCCCTTCGTTTTTAAATACTTGCTCCACTTCTATTTTTTGCACTATTCATTTATCCTACTTTGACTAATGTTTGTGATTTATACATAAGAAAAAAATATAGTCTTGCGGATAATTGTTGGAATCATCTCAATAAATAGATTATTAATTTTCAATTGTTAGAATTTATACTTATTGATAATTAAAGATATTAGTAATAAAAGATTAGCATCGACATGCATGTCTAAGAAAAATGGAGCAAGTATTTAAAAACGGAGGGAGTATAAATGTATAACGAATGACTCATGAAAGTAATTTTATAATGATAACACGGTCTTATAGAAATGAAGTATGTACTGCCATACTATAGTAAAGTTCATTATGAAGAACGTGTATTAAATTTACTGCTACTATAATGCTTTGTTGATGATGGTAATAAATCTGCAAAATTAAGATTAATTTTCGTACTAGCTGTTTATGTCTTCTGAAGAATATTTTGTATAGTTTTTACTACGATACAATACAACTGAAAGAGACCTTCGATTATTGAACTGTTAAAAGCTTTCTTCTGAAAATAATTGTATGGCACAAAAGTGCTTGTACAAATTTACAATAGGCACTCTATATTTTAGGATAAAAAGGAATTAAGTAGCTGAAAATCTACCATTAATGTAAAATGTTTTATTGTATAATCATGGAAATTGTAAGAAACAGAAAGTAGTAAACAAAATAATGGTCTTCCAGCAAGCCTATCTAAATTAGTACACAATTGAAGTTAGAACCTTTCATTGTTCTAGTTTATACTACCGTGATGGTGTGATGCGCTGCAACTCGAAAACAAGGTCTTCCGATGCCACCCTCTATATCACTCAATGTGCCAAAACTTCATAACAGTAAAACAATTACCTTCTCGTTTACTTGGAACACTTCCAAAAATGAACTTGAGGTGAGACCAAAAGCACAAGACTGACTAATCTCACGATAATCATCGTTGATTGAAAAAAAGCAAAACATTTATCGATTGATTGCTACATGACCAAGTCCATTTCTTTCCAAATCTCACTTGTGGAATGAATAGCACAAGATTAACCCTGTCGTCCTCAATGATGAAAATTTATATCAGGTAGATTGACATTTTGACTTGTGATTTCGTTCTTTCCTGTATCTCACATATTTTGGATCAAATCCACCTTCTACAGCTCCATATACAGCCCAAGGTGGTGTTGGAGCCATATAATCTGAGCTCTTGAAAGGCTCGCCAGAAGCCACCTAAAATTTGGTTAGCAAACTTTAGAAAGACCAGTGACATAACGAAAAAGGCAATCAAAAGTATTTGACGTTTGGACCAACTGCCACATGTTATCCTAATGTTTAACAATCCTTTAAGAATCCTGAGGTGTTTGTATTGCTTGTATTAGTTAGGATCTTCTGGAAATCTATTAAACTTAAACCATATCAAGATAAATTGAAATTTTGAACTACTCGCAGCAAATGGGAAAAATTATATACTTAATATGTTTTCCTGGAAAGATAATTAAGATTTTCTTTTAAAATAGAAGCAGAAAAGGAAGCATGTTAAGCCATATGATGGGGCTGTAACTAACCAGGTTGTGAAACTTTTCGTAATCTATCCATGTGAACCATTGGCCGTCTATCTTGAATTTATCAACCTTCGCCAAAAGGACACAACAGGAGTGCTCATGCTCACAAGCAACCTCATATTCGCCTTCACTTCTCAAAGCCATAGCTTCTGAAAATGCTTTTACATCAGCATGCCAAGGAACATTTTCCATTGTCAACTTTGACGTAGCAGTTCTGCAACAGAGTTCTTGCACTTGAGTACAACATTCCACATACAAAAATAAAAGGGATGAATATATAACTGTGTGATACTTACGATCCACAATAAGTTACTCCTTTGATTTCGATGAAGTCAGGTTTCCCAAGTGAAACGAGCTTAAAATAGCCATCTACATCTTCAGCATTCCAACCTTTGACTAAAGTCAAGCGATAAACGGTCCGCTGATGCTTTTCATTAAGAGATGTCAGGGAGTCCTGCACAAAAAAAAAAAAAAAAAAAAAAAAAAAAAGTTAGTACCACCATAAAGCAGATGCCAATGTCAAAATAAGCCTTCAGATCCTAAGGATTAAAAGAACAGGAAATAAGAGAGCATGTTTTCTAAATTAAAATTCAAACCATTTGATCCACAAACTAGTAAATTATAATGAATATTACCAGCAAATTTCCAATTTAAGATTTCACTGGAGAGCAAACTTAAGTTGAAACAGAAAGAAACTATTCCAAGCTTTTCAATAGAAGGCTGTTAAGGTGAGCCAAATATTATAAGTGGAACACATCAACTGTTTGACATGATACACAGATCAAATCAGCAGATTTCACTCCAATCTTCTAATGAATTCAACTTAATGATCCACAAAAATCGCCGTGTTCAACAATGAGGATCAGTATAAAAAGGAAGAAATAGCTTAAGTAAGCAACAGAAAAGCCTTGCATTTTGCTTACAATAAACAGAGTGACTTACCAGAAAGCGCTCCCAAAAGTCTCCAAACAGGGGTCTATCCACAGCCTTCAAACTGTCTCTTGTTGCAGCATCAACACTCACATACAACTACACAAGGCAAAAAAAGTTCAGTATTAAGAATGAAGCTCGAGAAACCCTGACCCCACATACAAGAAACCCTAGTATATTTCTTAATGTACAGTTAACTATCATCGAACAAAAGCTTTTACCTGGGTGATTGGTTTCAATGATTTAATTTTTTCAGGAAATTGAGCATTTGTAACAAGGAAGGTAGAAATCCTCCTCTGATGCAGCTCATCTATAAGTGTATTGATTTCAGGATACATAATAGGTTCTCCTACAAGTGACAAAGCACAGTGCCTGGGCAAAAGACCTTCTGCCAACCGCTCTTCCAGCACCCCTGTAACAGCAATTCCAACACTTAGTCCTGAGTTGATTTTATGTGAAGAATAAAATTTTAAAGTGGGGTAGTGCAGAGCAAAGAAAGTGGAAGTGTTGGATAATCGAGAGAAAAAGAATAATGGGAAGGCAAGAGAAAGTAACTGTAAAAAAGGTAGCACCAAATTCTTATTTGACACACCCCAAAATGCAATGTGTGAAAATTAATTTTGCCGGAACATATGGAGTTTAGATCATAAGATCTGCCGTAGACAAATTATTTCTTGTACAAACAAACCCTCTCTTTGATATACATTTCTCTTGGCATGATCAAAACAATAGCCCACAAAAAATCAGAGATGAGAACAGTAGCTCACATCCCACCTTCATTCCCCCAAGACGGGGATTGGACTCCAACCAGGATCACATATTCACATGTAAGCCAATCCTAGTATCCTACTCTCATCTATATAATATGATAGACATAAACAAACATCTTTCAAAAGACAAACCTGGAACTCCCTTCATTTGCTTTATCATTTTAGTATGAAGGTCTAACGCAGTGTTCACAATCTCAACAGGATCATCCATTTTCCATTGCCAGCTCTTCCCTACGGGATTGGTATGATGCCTCCAACAAAAGACGCATTTGTTTGCACATGCCAGGCTTGGTGTTGCCTCCATGCACCTGTATTAATAATATACCAATCCATTTAGTATATAGCTTAAGGAATAAATTATATTACAGTGCCTCCATGCACCTGTATTAAAAACAAATCAATCCATTTAGTATATAGATTAAGGAGATAAATTATATTACAGTGCCTCCATGCACCTGTATCTAAAATATATCTATCCATTAAGTATATAGATTAAGGAGATAAATTATATTACAGTGTAAATATATCTATATTAGCAGATCTGGCATGCTCACTTGGCATCAGCAGTAACTAACCGTAGAGCTGAATTATGCCAAGAGAAGAACATCAGAAGCAGAGGTTTTTCTTTATCCTATTAACATAACCAAAATAAACTAAAAACATCTGAGGCAGCAAAGTAACTAAATAACACAATGCATTATGTCCTCAATTTTATATTAGAGATGACATGAAAAAGTGTATCTCCATTCTAGAAAAGCTGTTAAAGAAGACCAATGTGAAGAAATTGGTGGCCAGGCAGAGAAAGAGAGACAAATTAAGAAAGTAAAGATCAATATAACTCGTGGCATGATTACCTATGACTCTCAATTCCATAAAATGAGTGCTTATAACAACCTCCACGGCCTCTAAGTTGCGCTTTGGTCCATCTGCAAAGTTTAACTCCACTATGTGTACCAATTATCTTATAGCCCTGCCCAAAAAAACATTACATAAATTAATACTTTAAAACTAGTTAGAGGAAACAGTTGACAAAGAGATTATATTAGAGCAACAACTCAGAATAATATCAAAATATAATATTTGTAGCATTGTTACAGTAGGATGATTAACAAAAGATAATATTAAAAAAAAATAAAACAAGATAAATTTTTTAAAACGAAAGGTATTCCATGCTAGCATTTGAGGTAAACATGGAAAATGGATATTCAAAAGAGCAGAAAATTGAAGAAAATAACTCTATTTTCAAGAAAGGTTCAAAATATTTTGCAACTGGATCTATAACTTGACAAAATATCCCAACTATGGTACTTCCTACAGAGCTACCGGCTGTGGTTATACATAGCCATAACTACAGTACAGATTTCAATTTGTATTAGAATGCAGAGTACTAGATCAAAGAACATTACACCTAGCTAGACTATAACATTTGAGGCCCCTAGGAACAGTTTTGGTACAAAAACTGGAACCTAGAACAACTTTAATTCTCTCTGGCCTAGTAAACACTAGACATAAGCCATATCTAGGCACTGGTCCTCAAGGCCTTTGGTTTCACTTCCTAGTCTTTGGACAGGCTGCATAGCTACACTCTTATCACAAGGCAAAATAATTGGCCTTTAAAATCCAGCTCATCCATATACATATATTCAAAAATGAAATAATAAAGTTTATGTACAGTAACTCCACCATCAAATCAGCAACAAATTTAAATATAAAATGAAAAGAAACTCACCTGCTTCACCAGATTTGCTCTGATTACAGGAGTGACCATTTCTTTTTTGCCATCAGTCTTGACCCCATTAACCTGCGCTACATTCTTTGAATTCCTTGATGGCCCCTTACCTGCTATGTCCTCAAGATCAACAACACCCAATTCCTCCTCACTTTCTTCTGAATCTTCATCATCAGACTCATCGACGAACTCTGCATCACTCTCATCATCTAACTTCCCACAAGCAATTACCCCATTTTCCTGAACTACTCCTTTTAGGATCCCAATCAACTTCTCACCCCAAGCATCAACCTCTTTCCCCAATCGAACTCCATCCACATCACCCTCCCTCAACGGGAGCACCTCATTAGCTCCCAATGCCTTCAACCTTTTCGAAATCCCTTTCGCTACAACATCAAAACTCTCCCCATAAGCCCCACTACCAACCCCAAAAACTGCATACTTGAGTTTACTGAGCAGAAGTGATCCTACCCTAAAATCATTCGCGCTCTCCTCAATCCAATCAGCAAAAAACTTGGCTTTAGGAGGCGGCTTTCCATCCTCCCAGGTAGAAGCCACAATCAAAACAAGGCTTTCCTTCGAAAGATCCTCCGGCTCATAATCTTTGACATCAATAAGGTCAATAACAAGACCTTTTGAGGCAAGCAACTTGTGAAGACGGTGAGCAAGGGTTTTACAAGTGCCAGTTTGAGTGATATAAATAAGTTTCGGGTTCCGAGCAGAGACAGTAAACTTCTGAGAAGCAAGCTTAAGGCGACAGGATTTATAGAAGCAGTAAAAGGTGGTGGCAGACAGAAGGGCAAGGAGGGTAACACGAGACGCTAGAGCCGACGACACCATTGTAATCAATTAGCTACACAACTCTTACTCAAAAACATAGACAAAACTCTTTCACCCCAGATAAACAAACCAACCCAAATCAATCCCACCTCAAATTAATTCCTTTTCTTGTCCCAAATAGATCAAATTGGCAAATCACCCTGCCCAATCAAAAAACATACAAATCAAGAATCAAAGTTGGCACTCATTCAATTTACACTTTACAGTATAACCGGGTAATGAAAATTTCTACACCATACTTTACAATTTAATAAAAATGCATAAATCATCAAGCTTGATTTATAATTTATAATATATAACATATACCCAGATAATATTAAGCTTATAATTACAAGTCTAGAACTTTATACTACAATTCCATTGATTTGTATACAGAAATCTATCTGGGGTTTAAGGGAATTAGGGTTTAAGAAAACTAAAACATTCACTCAAATTGAAAAACATAAAATAGAGATTGATCTTACCTGGGTTCAAGAAAAGACGAGCGAGTTGAGGCGCAAACTGAGTGTTTGGGCAAGTCGCCGGTTAGAGGTTTTAGGAGTAACTAAACTATAAACCCAAAGCTGTGTGTTCGAGTGTATCAACGCACTCCTTTTCCTTTTCCAAAATTACCCCCTGTTTTTTTGGAAGAAAAATTAGCCCTCTTTTTTTTTTTTTTTTTTTTTTAAACCAAAAAATTAGCCCTCTTTGATTAAGGTATATTTCATTTTATCCAATTACTTAAGTAATAAATGGATAATTCCCTTAAAAAAAAAAAAGTAATACCGAGTAAATGGAAAAAGTAATCAAGTAGTGTAGTAAAAAATTCATTGTAGGAGGAAGTGAGACAGATTTCGGCCCGGTAGACTCTTCTCCTTATCACAAAAGAAAAAAAAAAAAATCTAAATAATAAAAATGACTTCAAAGCCTTATACTCCCTCCGTTTTTAAATACTGAGTGCTCCATTTCTATTTTTTACACTATTTATTTGTCCTACTTTGACTAATGATTGTGATTTATACTCCATAAAAAAAATATAATCTTGTAAGTACTCGTTGAAATCACCTCGATGAATAGATTATTAATTTCAATGGTTAGAATTTATACTTATTGACAATTAAAAATATTAGTGATCAAAGATTAGCATCGATATGCGTGTTCAAGAGAAATGGAACAAGTATTTAAAAATGGAGGGAGTAACAAATGAAAAAGGGATATGCATGTAATTTGTCTTTTAAAATTTCTCATTGGTTGATCTTTGATCTGTTAAATGGATTGATTGGTTATTAAGTTGAGTAATTTTAAACAAAATTTTGTTACAATTGTCGGAATAAAGTTTTAAGGAATTGGTTTATAATTATTATTTTTAACTTAATTTTTCGTTTGACTTTTAAGATTAATTGTTTTGTTTAATGGGGTCTTATTGGTTTTTAATTTTTTATCATAGCTTATGGTATGAAAAGTAATTTCATGCAAAAGCAATTTCTAAGACATTTTATAGAGCAACAAGCCAACAATTCCGATCAAACTAATAAGTTTTGTAGCTAAAGGATTAGAAGTTGCAAAGTAGAACATTGTCACGGGAGTCTAGACTTTCAAATAACTATTTGTATTGTTGATTGACTGAATTATCTAAATTATTTCTTAACAACAAAATTTAATTTACAATACTTAATGTAATAAATCTTAGCAGAAGTTAAACTGTAGGTTTAGAAGTTATAATATTTTTTTTTAATCTTAGATTTTGATACTAAATACAAGTCTTTCATAATAATTTTTTCTAAAGAAAATTGGAGCAAAATTGTTCTTTTGACTTACGAGTTACGACTTGTTAAGTTTTTTTTAATTATTATTGAACTAGTTCAAACAAAATTTTAGTGTTTTTTTCCCCTCAATAAGGACACAATTTTAGCAGCTCGACAACATAATATCATCCATTACAAAGCATGATGCTATTTAAGGGATCTCCTCAATCCACACTCGCAACCCATCAAGCTTTTGCTAAGCTGTGCTACTTTGTAAGCATTCCTACTTACATGAGAGTAGCTAATAGACAAACAATACTTTGCAAACGCAAAAGATATCATTCATTATATAACCGAAGCTACTGCACTACTACTTTTGCTGCTGCAAATTTGATAAGACTTTGAAGTTGTCAGTCTCAAGCTCCACCCTTGTAAGTCCAGCTGCAATCAAAATTTGGAGAGCATGCCTTACCGCCAAAGCCTCTGCATTCTCTGAATCCCCAAAGCCCCGAGTAGTGATGCATGTAGCAGCCATCGCATCCCCTTCCCTATCCCCCGCTGCATTACACCACCAAAACCAAACATACTATCTTTGAAGCAAGCCACATCCACATTGAGTTTACAAGATCCCATAGCAAGGGCTCTTCATGATTGACAGACAGGAGCAGCCTTGCTCATCTCTGAAGGTAAACATTCATTTGCCTTTTCGTACTCTACTATGATGGTCATAGCCCTCCTTTGAACCTCCACTACTTCCACCCCTTTTCGCATTAAACACCCAGGCATTCCTTTTCAGCCAGATTCCCCCAAAGTGTACTCCAAAACAAGCTCCACCAAGTATTATCAGAATAAGATTTCTCAAGCATGAGACACAACTCCTTAAAGGAGGGAACATCAAGGCGCTCGAGTCAAATCTCAACGGGGAGGATTACCCAAGCATGAGGCATTTATTTTAAGCAAAATTGCTCAGCATATATACTTGTTTTTTTGGGAGCCAAATTGCTAGGAGTACTATACCATACATGCATATGAACCTTTTCATTTCATGTTGTTTCCCATTAGATTTTTACAACAAAGTCCTGTTTATATCCAAGAAGAGCCAACACACGGGACTACAACTTTCACAAAGTTCAAACTCGCTGTATAAAATAAAGATTTATGGTACTTGTATATATAAATTGAAGAATAATATACGTCGCAGTCATAGAGCAAATGTGCCCTTATTCACAACTCCAATAATACAACTCAACCGCACAAACATAACATGAAAATTTTTGTCACAATGAGTACATGACCACCAAGTCGCCCACTGGGACTGGCGAAAAATGGTGCTTTGTCTTCAAACCACTTTCAGGATAAATGACTTTCACAGGCTATCATGATCAGTAGAGTAACAAAATCGAGATCAGCATAAAAAAAAGTAGTTCAAGGTTGATGACCCTGAAGTTGAGAGAGAATATCACCAGTTGGTTGACGTTCTTTCTGGTCATCTTTCTCCTATACCATCTTTCTGGTGGCGATGAAATAGTCTTTGAAATGCAGCACTGTAAAGAAGCCTTTTACTGAACACCGGTAAAAGGCTTCAAAAAGGGTAAAATAATGGCCAAGGTTGATAGTGTTGTGGTCTTCAAATTGAAATTTCAACCAGGTGATGTTCCAGATTGCGCAGAACTATTCTCGCAAATATTTTGGCTTCAAGTGGAGCAGTTGCAGCAGCAGCTGCAGCACGCAGGACTCTCGGGGCTCCTGCATTCTGCAAAAGATTTGCATGGTGTATTGCATGGCGGCCACCAGGTATAGTGAACTGCAATTTGAAAAGATGGAAGTTTTCCATAGATTATTAGAAAATTTTACAATAAAAAGAATGAACACACAAACACTCCCTCCCCCAAAATAAATCCCATGAATGATAAAGCACATAAGAGGAAGAGAAGCAGTGGCAACAAGAGGCCTCATCCCTTTGATGTGATTCTTTGAAGCTGAGAGGGGAGCTTTGTTTTGGGATTATTCCCAGGCACCACTACAATGCATGTCGCAGATTCAGGAGGTACTATCTCCTTTTTGAAGAGTACACTCACCATTCACTAAGGTCCTGTTCAGATTACTGCCAATCCTATCATCCCAGTCCATTACATTTTTTCCAACGAGTTTGACTGAAATTATCAAGTTTTAGTTCCTTCTGAGCTAAAGAGCTAACTTTCTCAAAGCAATAAACACAGTAATTAACTAAACTTTCACAGAAGATGAATTTTTTGTTTTCACTATTCACAGGCAACAAGTATTTTATAGAATTCTCTTTGCTACTCAGTTCAAAACTTCAAACTGGCAGAATGGAAACTGGTAAGGGTTAATAAATGCAGTGCTCAACAATAAATGTATGCTCATCCATTAAACTTGATTTTTTACACATACAATTACACAGCCAAAAGGGATAATATTTGAGACATTTTACCCACCTTCAAAGAAAATGGTACAGGTATTAACAATAAAAGCAAGGCCTTATATTCCTTGATATAGAAATGGTACAGGTATCAACAATAAAAGCAAGGCCTTATATTCCTT
This sequence comes from Chenopodium album, assembly GCF_948465745.1. Taxonomy (NCBI): domain Eukaryota; kingdom Viridiplantae; phylum Streptophyta; class Magnoliopsida; order Caryophyllales; family Amaranthaceae; genus Chenopodium; species Chenopodium album. The sequence goes on from NC_137840.1 coordinate 72,399,683, forward strand.
GAGATAGAAAACAAGTGCCCTCACTCCTAATTAAAATAAACAAGAGTATCTATGATACTAGCAGCATTGTATATACTGGATATGCATGTCAAAAATCAAGCAGACAGATAGAAATCTCTTTTACCTGGAGTAGAGCAAATGCAGCACAAGTCTTTAATATTGAAGATGGATTACGCAGCATTGCCACAAATCTCCCAATTTCTGCTCCACTGAAAATTATAAAGAATAAAAAAAAAAAAAAAAAAATCAAAGGCAATCATAATTTACAATAATGCTTTGAGCTTCTGAGCACTAGCAAGATGCATCTTTAGATGAAAAAGAACACTAAAAGAGTTAACGTTTTTTTCCTGCAATGTCAGATTGGTCCCAAAAATTATCTCTCCAATGTTTCGTTCATATAGTCTCTCAGTTGGTCATAAAATCAGTTTCAAGGCCAAATAAATGAACTCCCTAGACCCATTGAAGGTGGATCCAAGCTGAATCAGTTGTTCAGATATTTTAGCAGATTTTATAGATCATATTTAGTGCTACACTAAACCTGCTCTTTGAAAGGCCATTGCCTAGGTCAGTTATTTGTGATGAGACTGTAAGCTGTCATAAGCACGGGCATTTGAGTTTAAAAGGCCAGCTCTAGTCACTAGTTACTACAAATGTCAAAAAAAAATTCAATTTCAATAGTAATGATTAAGTTTCTTCTGATGATTTAGAACCAAAGAGGCAAAGAGCATTACAAATGTCAGAAATTTTCAAGTTAAATAGTTATGTTTAAGTTTCTTCTGAATTCTGATGCTTTCAAACCAAAGTGGATTGGCTTGTGTCCATAACTATCTAACTGTAGTGAGGGCTCTGAAGAAGTTACAAACAACTATAGCTGGTACAAGTGTAATGTCAAGATGCTCTGATACTACCCCTTATCTTCAATTTACTCCCCCTAATGTGCAGCTATACTTCTTACCTGCATCTAAGATGACCAGCTTCCTGTATTCTAGCTGCTTCTGTTACTTGTGCCAATGCTGCAGGAGCTGATGATGCAGCAGCTGCTGCAAATGCTTGAGGATCAGAAAAGGTAAGAACAAACGCTTCAATATGTTTCAAAGCCATCCTTCTAGCCCCATCCAAGCTTACACACTTTGACACGCCTTCAGATGACGTTCCTGTCAAAGCAACTTCACCTATCCTGTGAAAAGGGAAAGAAAAAAAAAAGGACATTCTTCATAAATCAATTACTTCATGCAAACACCTGCCGTCAACAAATATCCCCTACAAAGATCTAAAATATGATTAACCTACAAAGCACTTTAAGCAACACCAATGATGATGTCAAGCAGCACTCTACCGCCTCAATCCCTCATGCAGCATTTTCACTAGATTCTAACATACCTATGCCATTTAGGCAAATCCAAATACAACTAAGTCCCTCACTCTGTCTGTTAACAAGAAAAAATAGAGAGAAAAGATGAACGTTACTACAAATCACAAGTCATTACCAGGTACCAATGGTTGTCTCTTTTCTTTTTTTTTTTTTTTTTGGTTACACATTCTTTTGAATACAATCACAAAATGATAAATCTGATCATAATCCAGAATTTAAGCCATGATTCTTTCAAAAACAATACAGATTACAGAGTATAATTTAGAAGGGGCTAATCCTGAGAACAAGAGATACAATGTAGGCTATTAAATAACATAATGGCTATTGTATCACAGAATTTAGCCTTGCATTACGCAATGTAATTTTCACTTGAAACACACCATTAAGGGTCATCACATACAGTGTCCACAGTTGCATAGCACCATTAAAATGTTCATCCTGAAGAATTTATGTTACTTCATGAAAAGGAGAATAGTTTATTCATATTTTGTACGGAAAAGTTTTGGAGCATAATTTGAATTTTATTTAGTTCAAATCAAAAGTTTCTAGAAAGGGTCAATCAAGCTACATCCACTACCCTCAATATAGCGTCCATGTAATGCCATTCTGCAACTTATCATTAACCTCAATCAAGCAGGAAGAGTAACACATGCTGTTGAAAGGGATATAGTCTACACTTTTCTGCTATTAAAAAAAATTACTCTGGTGGATCCTCAATTCATTATTGCCACTACAAAAAGGGCTTGTAAAGATAAGATAGGTGTCTCATTGTCCTGCCACATTTTAAAACAAAACACGAAACATATTGATACACTTTGTATTCCGACAAATTTACGATATGTGATTCCTTGAGTTGTCACAAAGCACGAAACATATTGATACACTTTGTATTCCGACAAATTACAAGATGTGATTCCTTGAGTTGTCACAAAGCACGAAACATATTGATACACTTTGTATTCCGACAAACATATTGATACACTTTGTATTCCGACAAAGCAGTTTTCTAACCTACTCCAAGGAAACAAATAGGCAAAATCAGATGACCCAACACTTCAGCAGCAACAACAACAAAGAGGAACACAGAAGAACACTTCAGCAAAAAAGGAAAATAATTATAAAATTTACCTTCCATCAAACATATAAGCCAATGCCAATGCAGCCATGAACCTTGCCATCTTTGACACTGAAGAGGAACACAGATGAACAAGGGCAGGGACCCCACCTTCTTCCACAATCCGCAGAGCATTACCAGGATTGAAAGCAAGGTTCCAAAGAGCTCCAGCTGCTGTCTCATGAACATCCTGGAAGACAGCTGTAGTTAGAATCTATTGTTTCAACAAAAAACTAATTAAAGGTTATCAAAGCAACAGAAAAGACTTGCACATCTCTCAATTACAAATATAACATCAGAGCAAAAAATTAAGGGCAGCAAGTTCTAACCAGGGGCTTATTCCCCCACTCATGTCCTCAATCTATAGAATACATTCCTGCGAGAAAGTTTTATCAAAATAACCACATTCTTAAATGCAACCCAGTTTTTATAAAGATAATTTGGGCAAATTAACCTTCTGAAAATCGGTTTTGTGAAGAACTACCTAGTATAAAAAAAAGTTGTTGTAATAAATTACCTTACAAAGCATTAAATGTTGCATTCCGTTAGTTGCCTATTTTTCGGTGTTTGACTTTTCTTTTTTGCCTTATTTTTTTCCTTTTTCCCTCCACTTTCACCTAAAATTGTCATCTTCCACGCAATTTTTTCTTCTCTCTTCTCAAAGCCCTCACGTTCTTCTCATTCCTACATAAACTACCCACAAAAGCCCAATTTTCTCTCCTTTTTTCTTGAAGAAAACCACACCATAAAAGAATAACCTGTCCAATACTTCATCACCTGAATTGGACAGCGGATTTTGCTTCAAATTAATTGCTTTGCAAACCCTTTTAAGAATATTGTTCATTTGTTATAGGTGAGAATATAGGAATTGTAACTTCTTCAGGGTTTTGATGTTGATGTCTGCCATAGATGAGGTTTCATAAGGGGTAATCTTTAGCATGTATTAAGAAGAGAGGAGATAGAAAGAAGCTAAGGATTGTTAAGGAAGGATTAAGGAGAAGAATTCAGCATTATTTGAAGGGGAAGACTGAGAATAGAAGGTGGTGACTAAGAGCCTCTACTGTGATAGCATATAGTAGTCATCAAGTTTCGAAATTTGAATTTGCGCTGCATTGGTGTATTAGAGATTGTTTGAAAAGAACTTTGGGGCCATGAATAGAGAGAAAAAAGGAAGAAAATAAAAGGCAAAAAACAAAAATCAACGTCGGAAAATAGTCAAACTCCCAAAATCTGACAAAAGGTACCTTTTACAACATTTATGCTTTGTAAAGTAGTTTATGACAGCATTTTTTATATGAAATGATTTTTCACCAAAAAAAAAATAAATAAAAAATAAATAAAAAAAGAGAGAGAGAGAGATTTTTATAAGGTATTTCTGACAATTTTTCCAAAAACTAACAAAATGTAAATTTGCTAATATGCAAAACATTACCTTAAATTCTCACTACAATTGAGTAAATATGCAATCCAGTATATAATGTTATAATATTGACTTCTAAGCATCCATGGCTTTTAACAGCACATGTGAATCACAAAAGATAATTTATAGAATGAACAAAGCAAAATCAATTTAATCATAAATGTTTGTGGTATCCTCGAGTTTATGAAATTGGTGCAAGTTGTAAACGGGTAAATTGACAGATAATTTATAGAAATGAACAAAGCAAAATCAATTTAATCATATATAATACTTCATACACAAACGAGAAATTTAGGCTAACTACTACACATTAGTAACAGTGACTATGTTGTCAAAGTTGAAAGCCACAATCAGAAACAAAAAACAAAAGGAGAAATTAAGCTTGAATAATTTCAACAATAAGACCCTCAGCATTAAGCCTGCAAGATACAGTCCATTCTCTCACATAAAAGGTAAGTGTACATACATTATTACAAAGCAGTATATCAAATATTCCAAGTGTCCGCAAATAGCAACAAAGTCCATTTAGCACTAGTTGGAGTTTGGGGAGGGGGGGGGGGGAATAATCAGACAAAACAATAACATAAGGACATATTTTGTACTCACTTCAGCTTCGGAACGTGCCAACGCAATAAGAGGAGCAACACCTCCTTCCCGGCCGATAGCAATGCTATAACAAAAAAAAATCATATAAATACAACAAACGAAAAAGGGAAAATAGCCAACGCATACACAATACATCACAAGTTAAGAACGCTACTTGGTACAATATAAACGTTGAAGAACAACGGAAGGAGAGGGGTATTGGAACATACCTTGTAACATTTGACTTTATGTGGTTACACATTAGACTCGGCAACCAGCTCATTTAAGTTCATAGAAATCATATATGGGTTTCTTGACAATTACTTTGTTATGAAAAAATAACCAATATTAATTTTAATTTCAGTTTCTTTTGTTTCCAAAAGAGTCATTTTTTACTTCAGACAAAACCGGGTTACATTAATAGATGTAATGTTCAATTCAGCTTCCCTTCACTTCGAGTTGTTTTAGTATATTATAAGTCAAATATAGGACTCTTGTCAATTACTTTGTTACAGAAGTTCAATCATTAATATTATCAAAATCAGTTCTATTCAATTTGAATAGAAGCCAATTTTTCATTCAGATAATTTAAAAGGGTTACATTATCTGGAATGGGATTTAGGTATGGCTCCACTGATACAAATCAGATGATATGGTATGTATGGCTTGGTTTTTTCAATTTCCACTTTCCTAATGGAAAATTCATAAGAAAGAAGGGATAAAGCATCTGATACGTAAGTTGAAAGTATGGAAACATTTTATGTATCCTCAACGGGAACAAGACGTTAATGCTATAGCTTTATAAGGAGGAGCATTTAAGTGAGCTCCCCTTTTAGAAATGAACATTACATGTTAATAAATAACACAGCAACTACAATTAATAGCCCAATTTTTTCCCTCATATGAGGAATATTTATTATTTCAAGGCAATACTATGTGTCTGCCTATATATTATGTCCTGTTCAAAGGTCTAACAAAAGAATGAAGAACCTAACCACGAGCTTGCCCTTTACTATGAATATATAAATCATACACTAGTACGTGGATAGTGAGACACTGAGACCTATTGGCATTGGTTTTTATCAAACACAACAATCACAAAATAAATAACTAGAAATAAAAATCTTTCACCCTTGGAGCTTGTTCGGTGATAGAATTAGATAGGAATGCAATAAAAAAAAAATACGTAGTATATATTAAAAAAAAAAAAAAAATGAAAGATCATACCATCTTAGAGCTAGTCACAAGAAAAATTGTTAGGACCGACCGAAAACTTAATATAAGATTGAATATGAAAAATTTCTTGACACAAGCTACTCAAAGGCTTTACAAAAATAATTAATGACCAAAACTGTTTTTCTCTTGGCGATGAACCCTTTTTGCAAGAATTATAGTTAATAAGGAGAAATGAATCACTCAAAATAAAAATCACAAAATCAAACAAGGCAACAAATATGTGCGAGGATCTCTATAAGATACCTATTTGCCTCTGACACTGATAGGCCCCACAAAGCACCAGCAGCCCTTTCCTGAAGACCTGGAGAAGCATTTGAGCAAGACTGTGCAAGAGCAACCTAAACAAAATAAGACATAAGCGTGAGTAACATACTAAACAAAATGCAAATATGCAATTCGCATATTATGCATCACATATAGGTTAATAACATGCTCATTAATGCATCAGCAGCTAATATCATAGAGCACAAACTATTAAGGAATCATAATAGGAGAAACTTGACATCCAGCAGATACTCCAAAATTAATCAATTTTAGTATTTTTCGCCTTACTCATTCATAGTCTCTGCTCAGTGGTCACAAGTTTGCACTAATTAAGAGGAATCATGAACTTACACGATCCTCCATCAGGCTCAATTCATTCAAAATTTAAATATTTACATACCAATGCCTCAACACCACCAGCTGCAGCAATAGATTCTCGATTTCGATCATCAAATGACAAATTCCACAATGCACCAGCAGACTCCTGTCTGCTCAAGAACCATAAAATAAGTATTTTAGATAAAAAAAGACTACAAGAGGACCGATCATAATGAATTCAAATCAAAGTCAAACAAGAAGCAAACAGAAAATTCCAATCACACGAGTAATTATATAGGGTAATTTATGAATTATAATATGTGGGTCACACAAGAATTTATGTTCGTTTAATGAGGAATATCTGAGACATATTCAAACAAAATGCAGTAAAATTTGTTTCTTATTCCACAAAATACCTGACACCTTCATGAGGAGAATGTGTCAGCTGTACTAAGGCTTCAAGAGCACCAGCCTCCTGTCCTACAGCTGAATTATTACTGTTACTATCACCATGAGCTGCCAAATTAGCCAAGGCTCGAGCAGCCTGTAAAATCAATTAAATTATATTAGAAATATATTAAGTACTGGTGAATTGAAGAAAGCTAATCCAGATGGCCTTATTTTTCAATCAGATTTAGAAAACAACTTGTAACTTTAAAAGTCTAAGGTAAAGGTGATGTTACTTTCATGGGACATTATTGTTCCCCCACGTGCGAATAAATTATAAAATTCCACCTTGTCGATATAATTCTATTATTTTCAGGAAGTTTGACAAATTAAATTCTCACTTCACACAAACAGTACATCATAATCCATGAAACCGCATCCAAAGTCACGGAAGCAACAAACTTCGGATAATATTAGCATCACCTGCTCTTGCACTCCCTCAAACTTGCAATTGCGAGCCAGCATCACTAATGCATGTACACCACCAGCAACTGCAACCTCCATGCTACATTTGTCATCAGCTGCCAAGTTTGCCAGAGCACCAGCCGCTCGTTCCTAGAAAGTGTAGAAATGACAATTATTGATATATAGCACAACATAACAGGAAACTTGTATTGTTGTATGAATATATAAATCAGCAAGTAATAAAAGCCAAATGTTTGTGATTATCTCAATGGAAGTACAAACCAGAACTCCATCACCGCCAGTTGACCATTTGAAGATAAGATCAACTAAAGCTTTAACACCTCCTGCCTCTGCAATGGCACCCTGAACAACAAAAGGAACCTGTTAACAAAAAACTCATACAAACACGGATGACATAAAATTGAAAAATAAGGTGGGCAAAAATGGCCAACCTTATGTTCTTCTCCAACTGATAAATTCCATAATCCACCAGCTGCCTCCTCAGCCACCAGCCTGTTCATGGACTTTGCCAAATTCGCTAGAATAGTGATACCTCCTTCATCAGCTACAGCTTTTGCAACATTAGCATTTACAGACAAATTTGCAATTGCCTGTACATGAAAAAAATGGTCAATATCAAACCACACAATCACTCCTAAACATGTGGAGCTTCAACAGTCAGGGAAAAAAAAACTCATCCTTTCACTAAGGATGGACATTGGACAGAACTGAACAAAATAAAACCTAAGGTATAAGTGAACTAGAGATATTCATACCTTGGCAGATTCTGCCTGCAATCCTTCTCGCCACGAACTGGCAAGATGAAGGAGGAGCTGCACACCCCCACCCCGCATGACTGCTTCCGCTCTTTGTCCATCAATGCTAGTATTCTCATCATCAATAACCACAAAAGTAGCAAGCCCGGTAGCTGCCCTTTCCTGAACATCCTCCTGTGAACTCTGCATCAAACTGAGCAACAATGTAGCACCCTGACTGACCCAAAAGTTATCCAGACCAGGAGGATTACTCTCAGCAATTCGCAAAAGCGAATACGAAAGAACCCATTCGAGCCAAGTCATAATGTCATCCAATTTTTGATCTTTCTTCTCAGTATCCCTCCAATCCAAAAACACATTCCTCCCTTTCATTGAATTATCGACGAATAACGAACCTACCCCTTTGAATATATCACTGAGCAGGGACAACAACAACTTACCTTTATTCCCATGACTGCTTGTCACAAAGTTAGCATCTTCCTCAACATTTGTACAATTAAGAGCACACAACACCTTCAAACTCTGACAAGACAACATCATCCTCGAAACCGCAGTAGGACTAATATCAGTCCTCGAAACATCCAACCCAACTAAATTAGGCAACTTACTCCAAAGATGAGACACCAAACCCCATTTCAAATTAGAAGTCCCAGCAACAGATAGAAATCTAAGTGACCCCATATTACCCAAAGCAGTTTCATCAACTTTCAAACAATCCATAAACCCAATATCACACAAATTAACACAATTTTTAGCAAGGGCATTGATAGAATCAGAGTCAATTTCTCTTACCCCAGATAATCTGAGCCTCCTCAACTTTGGGCAGCAAATGGCAACTGCCCGGATCGCATCACTGCTGATTCTCTCGCAAAAATCAGGCCCCAATTGAAGACACTCAAGCATCTCATGCCGGGCAGCGATGACCGAAAGGGTAGCATCAGTCATTTTCCGGCAATACTCACCGGAAATTTCCCGTAAACCCTTGGCTTTCAAGTAAATGATAGCATCAGCTGAGTCCGCCCCAAGAAATCGAACCCGGCGAAGGTTCGAACACCGCGACGACAACGATACAGCCGAGCTAGCGTCACAACGGTGCGCCCGGAGGTCCAAGGACTCCCACAAACAAGGAGTAGAGCCCAGATTACGCCATGTTCGGCACGAAGAAGACAAGCTAGCTCTATCTCTATAGTTCAAAAGGGCAAAAAGCTGGATTACCGTATCATCCGGCAAGGTGGTCCAATCGACGGCGGCGCCAATTGGGGAGGTGGGTGCGGCGGAATTTGCGGCGGGATTAATGGGTAAGATAGAATGAGGAAAATCGGCATCGTTTTCATCAAGTATGAGTTCAGGGTAGCTGGGAAGAAGGAGCTTTTCTTTGCCCTTCTTAGCCACTTTCCGACGAACCCTTCTGCTCATACTAAAGAAATTTGATGATTTTGCAAGTGAATGAGAGAGAATTGAAGTTGGATTTTTCTGGGTTTTTGAGGGTTCAATGAGAAACCTGACCAACAAAGGTGCAGGTGAGGAACAAGAGAGAGAAGAAGGAATACAAGCAATGTAAGGAGAGATGCAAAGGTAAAAAGAAAAAAAAGGTGGTGATGAATGAATGAATTGGCTTGGCTAGTATTGTCTATTGACCTCAAAATGATGCATTTATACATCTAAAGTTTTTGTAAGCTACAAGTTTGGATTCTTTGAGTGGGATGTATAGCCCATTTATCAAGTGTTTTTACATGATTGAGAATGTGTTCTTGTTTGGTTTTTGGCCTTATGGATGGTGGATTTGCAACCCATTGCCCATTGGGTTATTAGGGTTTTTCAATGGCCGATTGGTTTGATTTTGTTTCGTGATAATGTGATTAGTTTGTATCACTAGTCGGATTCACGATAAGCTAGGAAAATGCGATATAAATTACAATGTACTATCATGTACCTCGGTAGCATGGCGAGTAGTCGGAGTATTTTGGTATATATACGAATGTGTAGGACATTTCATATTACGTATTTGATTTGTGCGGTAACCTGTGAAAGTTGCATATTTGCTCAGACGCATTGTTGTAAAGTATGATCTCCATAAAAATGGGGGAAAAAATTAATACTACTGCAAACGCTAGAACTTTACCTTTTGTGCTCAACACGATCAACGAAAGATGCACAAATATCTCACACATCACCTTGTCAAATTCGAAAGAGGCACACTCATTTGTACACTCTCTCATGCTCGCACACAATATTATAAAGTACGCTCTATATGAAATTATTTTAGGCACATTTCCCCGCTATTAAATAGATCACTCTAATGCTTTGGGTACCATGAATCCTTAATCATCCACATTGCAACAAAGTCATATCCTGAGTTGCAGAGATCTAACATTGCATGAATTTGACTGTTTTTGGATATTAAGCTTGAAATCATGTAGATTCCTTGAAAATGAAATGGTTGGGCTTGTTGGAAGCTAGTTCAAAATAATTTCATTGCCTCTCCTCTTAAGTTGTTCATCTATCTAAGTTGTTGATCATTGTTGGGTTGGGTTGGGTTGGGTTGGGTTGGGGAACTTGCAATCATCATTATCTATTTAAAAGGGTTCACTCCATTAAACTTCAAATTGAAGTTTTAATTCAACAATCTCCATATAAGTTATGCCATGCTACTCCACATAATTTTGAATTTCCTTCGTTCGCTTAAGTTTTTTTTTAGGCATTACTAGCTTTAGTTCGGTCAACACAAAAACAACATTTGTCAAGTTTTGATAACATATTGCTCTATTTTCACTTGTGAAGGCCATTGTTATGCCGATAGATCTCGAATGAATTTTTTTAATGACTAAATGTGGCCATCTTTGTAATCTTCCACCTCACAAGGGTCCACTATACTAGAAGATGAGAATGAAAAATTCAAAAACAGTAGCAATGGTCGACTTACTCGACAAGTTATTAGTTGATTAACAGTTAGACTTATTTTAAGCTAGTTATAATTGAAATAAAGAGAATAAAGAAAAAAAAAAGTAAGATTTGAATTAACTCTTTTTTCTTAAAATCTGCATCACATCCACTCAACATTCGATTTAATAAAGAATGTAAACGATCAATAACTAAAAAAATTTGCTCGAGGATGATAAGTGGCAGGTTCAAGTACACCATATTTACAGAGAAGCTAACAGAGCTACAGATTGGCTAGCTAACCAAGGGGTCAATCAGAACAACCCTACGGAGTTGATTCAAGTCCCCCCTATAGCTTTAGGGAGAATTTTACATGATGATGTAGTAGGTGTGGCTATGCCACGTTTTATGCCCTCGTAGTTTTTTTGTTAATTTTGTTTTTTCTTTGGGGTTGTGCCCCTTTGTGAGCACCCAAAAAAAAAAAAAAATGCTTCGATCGCATTGTAAATAACTCTAGTAACAAAAAATAAAAAATCAAGGGGATTTAAATGCATGTCAAACTAAATAAAAATAAATTCAACTTTAATTACCTCAATCAACACGAATATTCATCATGACTTCTAAATTAATACGAATACAATACAAGTACTAATTTAAGAACCGTGTTAGATGCATACTCCAATCATTTTAGGACAAAAATATTTAATAAATCAACTTGCAAAAAAGTTAGTTACTGGAAAAATAACTGTAAAAAAATTCAAAAATATCACCAAAAAAAAAACACAGAAACAGCGTTAGGTGAGAAAACCAATTAAAATCAAATCCCAGAAAAATTCTTCCAATTTCGTCGTTTGTTTGTTGGGTGTTTCATAGCCAGTAATTGGATCACTGTCCAGATTCAACGAACATCACACTTCAATCTTTCATCATCCAATCAAAATCCCTTTAATCAACTGAATTTTCCAGAATCAATCAACCGATACCCATTTCTCTCTCTCCCCATTTTGTTTTGCAATCTGTTCAATGACTATGATGTTCAATTCATACTAGTTCAATTCACCCGCCATTAAAGTACAAATCCCAGAAATTTTTCGCCGTAATTTTTCTGGGTTTTAATAATCAAGAGCTATGAATTTGGGTAGGCAGAAGAAGAACAATGGTAGTGCTTCATCTTCATCTTCATCTTCTTCACCAAATTGGTTTTCGCATTTCTGGGAATCAGCTTGCCGGAGTAAACCCCTAGCACCTAATTCTTCCGACGTCCGTACGAACTCCGGCGAAGGCCTTGTACGGCGGTTGGGACTGTTTGAGCTTGTTCTTATTGGTATTGGAGCTTCGATTGGTGCCGGGATTTTTGTTGTTACTGGTACTGTTGCTCATGATGCTGGCCCAGGTATAAATCAATTCTAGCTTTTAAATATTATAGTTTTAATTCATAATTTTTTGCTATTGTAGTTAAATTTGTCTTTTCAGGTGTTTATTTTAAGTTTTTCTGAAGTGGGTCAGTCTTGATTTCAATTTGTATCTTGAATTGAATTGGGTTTGATTGATTGGTTGTTGGTAATATTGCTGTATTGAATAATTTGGACTCTATAATAAGAAATATATCATGTGGAATTGCTGTATTTTTGTACAATGGGTGATCTGACATGTTATTCTTTGGGACAATTTAGACTTAGCTGCGTGGCTTCCCCACTGCTGAACAGATTCAACTTCGTGGTCCCGGTAGCCGGGGAGTCATCGCTGGGGCCCATCTCTGAACAGATTTATACTTCCATTTTGTTGCTATATATGGTTTTATTCTGTTGTCCATTGTAGATTTCAGTAGAGGGTCTGTGAATGATTTGGGTTTTGAGCCTTTAAGGTGGCCTTACCTTCTTAAAGAATGGATTGTGTATCTTCAAGCCCATCTTAGGTAATTTCATCATGGTGACAAAGAGGTAAATACCGAAGAATTGATTGAATCTACTATTAGTGGTCCTGATGAAGTTGCTGTGTACTAATGAGTTATTTTCAAGCTATAGGGAGTTCATTGAATAAGCTAGGAAAATGTAACCATGACTGTCATGGCTGTCAAGTGAGTTTTCTGCTACATTTTGGGATGTTTCGATTTCTCCAAATATCAGGTTACTAGGATAGCTGTATACATAAACTTTGGAGCCTCAATTAGCCATGAAGCTCTGTGAATTTGTCTTGATTTACAAGGAATTTATGTTAAGATTTAAGAATCTCTTCAGAATAGCATTAGTGACTAGGTGTGACACCGTCACACCGGGAAAGGGAGTGTCCGCCAAATATTTAGATGGGGAATCAGATGACCTGAGGTGGAATCATGTCAGGTGACATTTTATTTTGATAAGGAATTAGTAGGAAGTTGAACAAAAGTTGATATGGATCAAAATTGGGGTCATTGCAGTTTGGTTGATGGGCATGTGTAAAATTAGAGGGTGATTGGTTAGAACTCAGAAGATAACCATGTTAGAGGCTCAGAGCTATTGATAACTGGCTTATTTCTTTTTTGACGGCAATTACAGGCTTATTTAGCCTATTTATCTAACTGCCTTTGATGGGTACTAAAATTAAACTGCAATAAGGGCCAATCCACTACATGAACTAGGAGGCTGTCCCCTAGATCTTACTAATGTAGTGCTCTTCGTCATAATATTAATGTCAGCTTGCTGAACAATCAGTTATCTCAGTATAATGTTGGTTGAAAAAATGGCATTGCTGTGATTGATGCTTGATTATTCCTCTGCTTTATCTCCCAGTGGTTTTTTTTTTTTGACTAGTCCTATGTTATGGAAGTATCTTATCCCTGTTAACTGACTTAACCTTGTTGCATTCATGGTCTTTTTTCTCTCTTGAAAGAAGGTTCAACCCTGGCTTACATGACTTCTTTCTTAGAGCATTTTGATACATTTTTTTTGGATTTCGAATTAGTCAAATAATTCTGTGCTTATTTGTAAGAGCACAAAAGGATTGACATAACAAATTAACAATACTTCAAACTACATTGACAAATGTTCTCACCCAGATCTCGTATATATATACGAACTGATAGTTCGATTATGAGACTTGTGTGAAAACAGCATGGTGTTTCTTTTAGAACCAGAAGCTTACGTGAATTTCTTTTGGTTACGCAGCTGTGACACTCTGCTTCATACTTGCTGGAGTGTCGTGTATACTCAATGCACTCTGTTATGCTGAGTTAGCTTCCCGTTTTCCTGCTGTTGTTGGAGGAGCATATCTGTATACATACTCCGCTTTCAATGAGCTCACTGCTTTCTTGGTGTTTGCACAATTGATGCTTGACTACCACATTGGGGCAGCTAGTATTGCAAGGAGCTTGGCCAGCTACGCCATTGCTTTACTAGAATTGTTTCCCTCTATCAAGGGAAATATTCCAAACTGGATAGGACATGGCACCAAGGATTACTTAGGAGTTTTCTCACTTAACGTGTTAGCTCCTATCCTGTTGTTCATCCTGACAATAGTTTTATGTTGGGGTGTTGGAGAATCTTCGATTGTGAACTCATTCATGACTGTCACAAAGGTACCATCTTTTTTTATGATATTGCTGGCAGTTGCTAAATTGCTCCTATTATGATGAAGTTATAGGATATGTTGATTGCAAAAGCTAAATGTATTTGATATAGCTGTGCACGTTTTGTTGACATGCAGGTAGTCATTGTGATTATTGTTATTATTTCTGGGGCATTTAAGGTTGATGTCTCAAATTGGTCTCCTTTTGCTCCAAATGGTTATGGCGCAGTTTTAACTGGAGCAACTGTAGTATTTTTTGCTTATGTTGGATTTGATGCTGTTGCAAATTCTGCTGAGGAATCTAAAAACCCACAGGTAAGTCATACGAGATTGATATTGCTGACCCTATACTCTTTTTTATTTACATATATCCTTGTATAATTCATTTCTCTGCTGATGCTTTAGAGGGATTTGCCATTGGGCATAATTGGAAGCCTTCTCATCTGCATCGGGCTGTATATTGGTGTTTGCTTGGTGATCACTGGAATGGTTCCTTATAATCTTCTTGGTGAAGAGGCTCCATTGGCCGCAGCATTCACATCCAAAGGCCTGAAATTTGTCTCTGTTCTGATCAGTGTTGGGGCTGTTGCTGGGCTTACAACTACCCTTCTAGTCGGACTCTATGTTCAGGTGAAAATATGCAATGATGCATTTTTAGAATATAATGTCTTTTCTTATCATATGTCATTGAATGGCATATCTACATGAATTGATGCTGCTGGCTCCCACTTTGTCTCGTTGTGTATAATAATGGAAACGGTTCATCAAATTATTATGAATTCAAAAATTTGAAGGGATGGCTTATATTACTATTCATACTAATATGCTAATATTTTTTTAGTGTTTTCTCATGTACAGTCTCAGTTATACCTTGGCCTTGGAAGGGACGGCCTATTACCTAAATTATTTGCTAAAGTACATCCAAAGCGGCACACTCCAATAAATTCTCAGGTCTGGGTAGGTCTCGTGGCTTCGGTCATGGCTGGTCTACTTAATGTGCACGTGCTTTCTCATATTCTCTCAGTTGGGACATTGGTATGTTAGAATCTCACTGTCAAGCTTCATATTTGATTATTTTATCTAAAACTGGATTTGCTCGAATTCTGAAATCTTGTTCTTCTTCTTCAGACAGGCTATTCTGTTGTGGCTGCCTGTGTTTTATCTCTCCGGTTTGAAGAAAAATCTCCTGGTCAATCATCAACCAGATGGTGCTCTAAATGGGCAGAAGGTGTGCTGTTGCTGGTTCTGCTGGCTTGTTGTGGATTTGGGGCTGGATTAACGTATCGTTTTGGTGCTTCATTCTATTTCTTGATCATACCTTTGGTCATAGCTATAGTTGCATTAGTGGCTCTTTATGTCCGTCAAGTGAGCATTCTTCACTATTCTTATATTAATCATCATGTACCTATTAGTTTGCTTAAGCACCAATAGATCTCAGCGTCAGTACCTTTCCTTTATTTTAAAAGCATTAAGTAACTCCGAAGCATTGATGAATTAAGATTGCTACTTTCTATGTTATTTAATCCATTTGTGTTTTCTTATTCCAGGTCTATTCACATCCTCCAGGGTTTTCCTGTCCAGCAGTCCCTTTCTTGCCAGCTCTCTGCATTTTTTTCAACATGTTCTTGTTCGCTCAGGTTTGTGTTATTTTGCCTCAATCACATGTTCCAAATACCTTGCAATAAAAAGAAATAAAAAAAAAACTATTTACTTCAATGTTTCATTCTTGATAATATTAGAAATCTTGCTTTGCAGCTGCATTATGAAGCATGGGTGAGATTTGTGGTCTTTAGTCTCATTACAGTTGGCATATATGCTTTCTACGGCCAGTTCCATGCAAAACCAAGTTCAGATGAAACCATTGTCTATCACAGGACATCTCCTGAAAGTCCACATTTGAAGTAATTCCTTTGAAGGGGTAAACAAACTCATCAACATGACAGAGCATATTGTATTCTTTTGCCATCAGATGCTGGTGCATGCTAACCGGGATTCACCTGTTGATTGTCAGAGAATATGCATTCAGTAAATTTTGGTGGAATTGGGTGTTATTGTTGAGCAATTGTTTTACATATTTGTACATGCCCTTGTAAATTAATGGTTTACCCGAAGGTATTTATTTTTTCCACTGCTTCAAGATCCCAGACTATGGATCATGTTGAATTAATCGGTTTGACATAGCCAAATTATTTTAAAGGAGTCTTGTAAATCAATCAAATCTTTGTCCAAAATTACATTCTAATCAGATATTGCTCTCTTGCACACTCTCTTTGCGCATTAATAATCATTTATGTGTTCTGTCAAAAAAAAAAAAAAAATTCATTTATGTGGCTTGGAATGCAGAACTTTGAACTTGTATCCAATTTTTAATTTAAACATACGGTGACCTTCCAAAAAAAATTGCAGACAACACCCGAGTGAAATCCAATGCTTCTCCTCTGACTTGCATTCTTTTTAACATTCAGCAATTCCATGTCAAAAACAAAAGCATATCAAATGAGTTACTCTACATTGTTGTTGAATGGTGATGTCGATTTTTTGCACCAGTACAAAATTTATGCCAAAAATGGCTTGTGCAGCTCATCAGAAACATTAACTTTTTTTGACGCAGGAAACAATAACTAAAAATGCTCAACATTTATACTCCACAGAGAGGTTAATACATCAGTAGCATCACTATCTCACACAATTTAATCCTAATTCCTTCTGATTTCTTGAACTCGACAATCTTTTAGTTACCCTCAGAGAACCTGGAGCAAACTGAGAAATGTCAAAATGAAAAGTATACTTTTGAACCCAAGGACTGATTTGAAACACAAATCGTATCCATGTCAACTTGCAACTTCATCTTGAATTTACCTCCCTACTTAATCACAGACTACATCGGAATAGAACCCTATGGTTCTTCTCTGACAATCTTTAATGTTTAGCAACTCCACGTCAAAAACCTCAAACTGTTTGGCACTGAAGAAAGTTGAAGGTCCAACCTGCAAATTATATATGATATCATGATCTAAGTTTAAGAAGGATATATAAGGCCCCTTAACAGGCATATGAATTGACCTAACTCAAGAATTGTCCATAGTCATATATATTAAAGTTCTACATCATCACTAAGACACTAATGCATTTTGTCTTCCTCATATTAAGTAATAGTCTTGTTACACGAAAGACTTATTTTGATACTTCCATCTACTTGTAAGTTTTACTCAATCAGCACCTCTTTTCATGTCTCAAACATAGGACAAAAGATGTGAATTGTATAGCTCATATGGCAAGTTTTACACCCACAAAATATCAATATAAGTGCGAAAGATTAAAAGAGCAACTTCAAGCATTAATGAACTGACCGGTGGTCCAAGTTCTGGAGGAATGATTATTCTTCTTTTACCCCCAGGTTTCATGTCACGTATACCTTCCTCGAATCCTGTCTCAAAATCACTCTATTAGAATAGATTTCAGGATCTCATTACACCCAACATTTTCAAATTTCTCACCTGGCACCAGTGCCTTAGTGCCCATCCTAATTTTGGCAGGAGCCCCCTGTATGTATGTGCTGTCAATACGGCGACCTGACTCATTATAGCCAATGTATTGGAAAATGACCTGCATAAGTATAGTATGAGGTATTCAGTGATTAGGCTTAATCCACCAAAAGACATAGTTTTCTCTCAACTCTAACAGATACAACAGAGGAAACCAGAAGTCGAGTATCTTTTGGTGTACATCTTCCACCGAGAATTTGATTCTAGGGAAACTTCAGTTAGTATCCATGTAATTTGAAGTACCTTATGATTACCCTGACTATTCTAATTTAGTGTCAAAGGTGACTGTTCTAGTTTAGTTATAACTGCCAACGTTCTGCATATGCACAAATCAAGGACACAAGGTGTAAGGAACAATTTAACCCTCAGGACACAAGAAACAAAAACCTGCTGGCCATCTTTCGGGCAATCACCTTGACCGACTTCAAAATCTCGGTATATGAGTCCGGAATCACGCTTTATATAATTGTCAGATGCCACCACCTTAACGTCAAAACCTGAACAAATAACAATAGACAATATTGAAACAAGACATGGCTGCATCTGAATCATATATATGTTCCAAGAATGTTGGTGCAAAGCAAACCTTCTCTGATAAAACTTGGAAAGTCATCAGGAGCGTTGTTTTCTCTTTGTATCCGCTTGTTCTGCTCTAGCAAGCGTCTTTCATCATATGGATTCTTAGTCTTTGTTTTACCATAAGAATATAAAGTTGGAAAAGAACTAGATGTCACAAACATGATGAGCAGCATCCTTCTCAGTGTTTTCTCTTCCGACAGCACTTTACTGTCATTCTGTTCACTGCAAAACCATTTAGCAACCAATGAAGAAGTGGAATAGAGTTTCATACTTTCAACATATTTTCTTTCTTTTAGACTAATAGCTGGACTTAACTAACAAAGGCACCAGCAATAACATGAGCAGGATTTCGACAAGAGCACCAGCACAGGAACATATGTAATCGAAACATTCGATTTACCTCTTACCTATTTTGTTCTAAACTACAGCTTGGTCTGCTTGAATGGCAGCAAGATATTTGCTTCCTCGAGAAAAAGGAGTACTTGAGTGTAGGGCAATATGATGCCACATTATCTGCAAGTCGAATTCGCAAAGTGATGAGAAACTCAATGTGTGCTCCTCAAATGATTGAGATACACTAATCATCAATTTCTAATACTCTCTACATTATCCAAAACAACTAAAACTTCATTTTGCATCAAAGTCCATGTAATATATATATTACCTTTCTTAATTTAGTCGTCACTACTCGTCAAATTACACTATCAACGTGACAATAATCAATTCCGGGGCCGAAAAAAGTTACAATAAATCAACTATTTTCCAATCTCCCCCCCCCCCCCCCCACCCCCCCCCACCACCCCCACCCCCACCAAGTTGATCTTCTCCTATTTGGCCTCTTCAAAATTTCCAATTAAGAAAACAAAGGAAACTGGATAATGGGTATTGCAAATTGAAGCAAATTCATACTACAGAATTAAATTAAAAATTAATCAATTTGTAACAATTGGATTACAAAATTAAACATTATATTCCAACATAAAGGTACCAAAGAATGATGCATTCTATAAATAGGTGTACCCTAGCAGGCTAGCAGAAAGCTATGAAATGCACAAACAAATTTATACTATCAAATGGGAATTTTGTGCTTCACATGATAATATAACTGATAACGCATTGAAGTTGCATACCAAAAAAAAAAAAAAAAAATCAGAAATTGAACAGAAACAGGGGAAGAGAGAGAGACTTACAAGAGAACAATGGTTTGGATTGAAGGGAAGAAGGTGATGAGAAAATAATCATGTCTTTAATACCAAGAATTTCTGTTAATATTCTGGAAAAATCTGCTGACAGCAGTTTGCTCTTCCTTGTTATCTTCATTCAGATCATTTTTTCTCAGGTAAGCCCTCCAGCTATTGTGTATTTACGCTCCGCACCCTTCATTTATTTTAATTACATCTTTCAACTCTAATTAAAAGTCTCATTTCTTTCATATCATTTCTTTCAAAAAAATCTCATTTAACCTCTATCTTACTTGGTATTACTTGATAAGATGTGAGTTATTTTTGTTCACAATTAATCATTCAAATCCCGAATTCTGTTTATTATATTCACTTTTAATCAACCAAACTCCACTATCTTACTTTTTTCATTCCACTACTAAAGCAAAAGGTAAACAACTCTTATATTAGTGGACCAAGAGAGTATCTAGTTTAAGTCACCTAAAAAAGAACACATTAAAACGCAATCTACTATTATAAATTTATAAGTATTTTAGATTTATAGAGACATTTTGTTATGTTAGTTGTAGCCTCTTAACTTTATTGTCTCAGGTAGTCGGGTAGAACATGTCAAGTTGTGTCGATTCTCATATTATTTTAAGTAAACCTTGGTAGATCTTGCACATGTATGAAGCACATATTTGGCCTCTTTGATCCCTTGATTTTCCTCCCTCCCTAATCTCTGTCATTAACGTATCATTCTCACAGTCTTACTCCTTGTAAATTAGGCAACCTCGAACATTAATTAACATATATCTATTTAGCCTATTACCAATTAACAATCAAATTATTTAGCCTATTACCATTTAACAATCTAAGTATACTTAACAAAAGTCTAAACTTTCTTTTAGTAGTACATGCTTTCATGATAAATAATAGTTCGCCACTATAACATCTTTCCAATCCAAACTCTAATAGAATAAACGATTGTGCAATAGTGTGTCATAACATGAGTCGCCTCAATTGCTTCTCTAAAATTATAATAAAAACTAATAAAAATATGAAAATTATTAAATTTAGAGACACAAATCCAATAAACAATAGATTACGAGTTTAGCCCGACTCAAAAACTAGTTTTTTTTGCATGACATCAATACATAATAAAAGAACAAATACTTTGTAAATAAAGAACATTTTACTATGTGTCAAAAAAAAAAAAAACAAACATTTTAGTGTAAAAAAAAAAAAAAAAAAAAAAAAAACATTTTACTGACTAACTCTAGTTTTTTCCTAGAAAAAAAATAAATAAATAAAATTACTTGTACTTTAGGGCAAGAAAGAAGAAATTCGGGAATTGGAAAAATTGGATCAAAAATTGAGAGCGAGAGAAAAGATGGCCCAGCCAAGCAAAGAGCCATGCAAGAAACAAGCCTGTGACATTCAATCTTGTTTATCGAAGAACAATTTCAATCCTAAAAACTGTATTGATGTCATTCTTAAGCTTCAGAGATGCTGTGAAAATTGCAATTATGATTCTACCCATTGTGCTTCTCTCTCTGGTCTTCTCAAGCAACATGCTAACATTGCTAAGCCCTCTAATTAAAGGGTATGTCCTTGTAATTTTCTTGCTGATTTTGATCTATTCAAGTGTTTATTTTGTTGAATTATATGAGGGTTATGGTTGATTTTGTGGGTTTGGTTGAGTTTCTTTGATGATTTTGTTAATACCCATTTGATGAAAGTTATTGAATTTCTGGGGTTTTGTTGATTTGATGAGTTGATATATTATGTGATTGTCTTATTTATGATTTTTGCTGTCTAATTGAATACAATCTCAGCTTCTTGTGCGATTGACTTTTGGTGGGTGTAATTAGAGAAAGATTTATGATTGTATCCGGGAAATTCCCTGTTTCTCATAACGAAATTTGTTTCTCATTGGGGCATTTTCGCGAATAAATCAACAACTCTGTCTAAGATGAACTGTGTTATCGGTGCTTGTAAAGTCGTAGAGATTTGGCTGATGCTTTGATATTGATCTTAGAGATACCGATATCTTAAGGAGATGGACAGTGTTGTAAGGTGTTTGAAACATTGAATTATATATAATTCAATTGGGAAAAAGAAGCATAGAGGAGTGTTGCAAGCTGGAGAATTACTATAAGGTAATGAGACCAATATGTTTTTAAGGATCCTCCTGCTATGCTACTGCGACGAAAGAGATTAAGGACATCATGGATAAGGGCGATGTGGGTAGATCAGTTACAACTATGATGGAGAATTTTATGTTCATTAATTGTCAAGAGAAGCTCTGGTTAGGTCTTTGATTCAAGAGAGAGGAGCCTCACCTTATGGTCTCCTTTTTTTATGCATCCCTTAAGCTCCTTAAGGGGGAAATACCGAAATACTGTGAGGTTCTTTTTCATCTTTCCATCATGAAAGTGTGGAATCTCAAATCAGAAAGGCATGAATAAGTTAACATCTTAGAAAACGAGGTTCATCTTAGCAAGAAGTGAAGAACCTCCAAAAAGTGATGCTCATCTAGTCTCCAATTAATATGCTTGCCTAGGGTCTGAATTCTGAAATCAGTATCATTATTCATTAATTGATAGAAAATTAAGTGCCAAATTGATACTATGTCATGTGTCTGGGAGGTTATAGCGTTAAGGTGGCTAGCTGTAGTTATATTGATAATCTTACCTTATCTCAGCTTTTATTAAGGTTTTCCTCAGCTACCAAGCGTTGCAGAAAGCTCTTACGATCTCACTACCTTACTAGGCCCCATGTATCTAGGTTATACTACGCCTCAGCCAAATATTTTGAGGGAGTTTCAATCTAATACGAAGTATAAGGAATGTGTTAGTGTATTCTCTTTCAGTTGAGCATCTGTGCAACCAATAGCTGTAGAGTTTTCTACTTGTTCCATTGCCCCCAAAGTATCAGAGAAAAAAGGTAAATCTCTTGGTATGTGTCATGGATAATCTAAGCCTATTAGTAATTTATTTCAATCAAATCTAAGGCCTATTACATACTTATAACTTAATTTCAATCAAAGCTGAAGCCTTTTGGCAGTTGTCAATAATAAAAACTCTCAGTGCTTGATCTTCAGTGTCAGCTAGTTAGCAAATTAGCTGTTATGCCTCGAACATGTTCTTTGAATTGGGGATAGCACTATTATGGGTGACTTGTTATAAGTTTGTTGCGACTTGCAAGAGTGGTGTTACTGTCATTATTGTTTGTCAAGAGAGGGAGGGTTAAGGTGGGTCATTTGATGCGTATGTATGTGGTATTTTACTAAGTATCTTTCTAATACCAAATTTCTTCTATATCCTACTGTGAATCTGTGATCGAGTATGTTGATGCATGTGTTTGCTATGCTTTCTCATGTTGACTATGCATAATTTGTGGAATCTCTTTGAACTGCAGTATATCATGCAGACGAGCAGAATGCAGGTTAGCAAAAGATTTGATCGCTCCAGCTACAAGACACTTGAAGTCATAGTGTAGTTCACAATACCGAATATCATCTAATAGATACTCTGTATATCAATATGAAGCCAGTAAAGTTTGCAGCCTTGACGAACATCGTAGAGCTTTTTCACTGATGCTGCTTGGAAGGCTTCTGCAGTTAGTGTTGTATTTAGACAATTTCTTGTCAACTGCAAGAAAGATCAGTTTTAGGAAAGATTTGTTTTAAAAAATAAATTGGTTTTTTGCTTGTTTATTTGCTAGTTGAGTTTGAATTGAGGCAATTATTTCTTTGCAAACCCTTTTATATCAGTGTTCATGGATGATTGTATTCCAGAATTTTACTTGTTTTTTTTAATTGTTTAAAAAAGGTTGGGAAATTCAAAATCCCAAAGTCAAAGCCAGTTTTGATAGAGAGACCAACAACAGAGAAGGATATTGCTCGAGACGCGTACATGTAACATTCTTCTTTTCATTTCTTTGTTTTATTTCTTGATCGATTTGTGTACGTTCATTCATTTTTATCGTACTCCCTCCATCCCCAAAACTTCGATCTTTTGGCCTAATTTTAGTCTTAAAATGGTCGACCCATTTGCATTAAAATACCACCAGGCCACCAATTTACAATAATATTTATGCAAAATTAGCTTCTCCATATAAAAGTTTGTTTTTCCACGTATTTTTAATATTTTTTCTCTGTCCACTTTTTTTACAAATCCTGTGTAAATTTATTTCTGTTTTTTATCACAGGGAGGAGTATTTGCGCAACAACCCTAATAGGCTGGTATTGCTGGATCTCATTAAAGCTATCACCAGAGGAAATTAGGGCGGTAAACAATCAGTTTTTTCGACTAGTGAAGACGGTATGTTATTTTACATGTTGTAAAACCCACCCTACCCGTAAAACAGATATATACTTCATCCGATTTATTAATAGTTGCAATAGTTTGACTTTTATACTACTTATGTGTTTCACTTTGACTAGCTTTGACGAGTTATACATAAATTAAAATATAGTCGTTAGATTCGACTCAATTTGTATAATTTTAATATCTAAATTTATAATTTTTTCATATGGGTAATCAAAGATATTAACGATTCAAAATATGCATCGAAAAGCGTGAAAAGAGAAGTGTTGCACCTAAAATAATATTTTTAGTATATATATGTTGCTTCTTTTATTTTCATCAAGTTGATCGATCAGATTTGTTATTCCTTCCTACTACTTGCTAATCAATTAATTCTTATTATTGTGTTTCAGCTTGGATCAAAGATTGTTGAAGAGTATTTTGACAAGTACATTGCTGAGCACGGAATGGACTTGCTAATGTCTCACTTTCTCATGTGACAATCTCTTTTTAAATCAAATACCACTATATATGTGCTACTAATATGGCTTATGGTTTTTTGTTTTCTTTTTGTTTACTGGTTGTGCAACAGAATTTAATTTGCATTCTGTTTGTGTTGTGTTGCTTCGCCTTAAATATTGTAACCATCCTTAAAATATAAGCATGATAGCCAATTCTTTGGCAGCCTAACAATCATCAAACCAAAAAAAATGGTAACTCTAACATCTTCCAACAACTAAACAAATTTCATTATCAAGAAGTATGTATGTTTATATGTCATCCGAATTAGACCGATCATTAGTGATAATATGAGTAGTAGTCAAAGCAGGAATGCAGGATGATGGTGATTATTTGGCACTAACATATTGACGATAACACATTTTTCTATGTGACACAAATTTATTTTTAGGTGTTAACAAATTACAGAAAAGAAACAAGTGCAAAATTTTAAAAGACAATAATAAAAATAACTTTTACCCAATTAATTTTCAATCTGTGTTTGTTTGCTTTTTCTCTTCTACATTTAGCTTTAGCTGCTATATTATTTTATCAGTGAATTAAGACCAAAACATACTGTATATTACATCAAAGGAATTACTAAATAGCTGCCATATAATGTAACAATAATACATGATTTTAACATGTAATCTGATCAGTATAGTGCAAGAAGAGTGCAAAACATAGAAATGAAAAGGGATTTATGCAGACTAATCAATCTTTAAGTTTGATACAAAGATTTTTTATGTTGTCTGCTTGAGACACCCCTTGGAGCAACTTTTTGTTGTCTAATTTGCTGCTTAAACTTGGCAATGAACTCGTCGGCCTTCCTATCAATTTCGCTGTCATTTTCCTCGTCCTTAACGCGATCATTAAGAACAGCAGCCTTACCATATGAGTTCTGTTTTGAGTTCAGTCCCACAACTATAGAGGTTCCACCATTTCCTTGAAGCTTTTCCCCCTTTAGACCATTAGAATTCGATTTCTTTTCACTGATTCCAATTTGTATGACCATCATTTCCGACTTCTTTCCCTTTCTGTCTGCTGCACTCTTCACTGACAGTCCTTCATTATTCTCTTCGAGTCTCAGTTCAATGAGATCAGTCTTTTGTAGATCTTGAGTAATTGCTTTTGGCCTAACTGTTCTTACAGATTTTCCTTTCAAAGATGCCTTATTCGTAGCTGGTTTAACATTTAAGCAATCCCAACCACACTTGCCTCCTCTTGCAAACTGATGTTCTTCTTTAGTTTTCCTGCTTGATTCCTTTGCCTCACCCTTGAAGCTCTTCCTTAAATCTCTATCAAAGAAGGAGCCACAACTAAACCTTCGTGAATGGGAGGCCCTCGATAGTGTTTTACTTCTCTCAGGTGTAGGAGGTGATCTTTGATCATCACCATCCTCGCTAAGGACTGATCGATTTACAAGGGCTCTAGAGCTTGGTTCAACAGATGATGCTACTTGATCAATTCTTTGTGTTTGAACTTGTAGTGGTGGCGAAGGTATGGAAGGCTTGTAAGGATTGTTCTCTCCAAGAACATTTTCTATCTCTGAATTGCTCCTTGGTGCACTCCATGGGATATTTTCTTCCACTTCATTCTGCTGTAATTCTTGCTCATCTTGACAAGACATTCGCCTGCTTGATCCTGCTGAAGACAATGCTTCTGATTCTGAAGAAACCGCGAGTGAGGGGGAGAGACTCTTTTGCAAATAGTCTTGCATATCATTTATTTCTGATGATGGTATCTCAAAACAATCACTGTCCCACCTCTCTGGAATGTTTTTCTGCTTATTCTTTGGAGAAACATCTACCCTTGTTGGAGAAGAAATTGGATCACCAAAGAGAGGGGTACGAGAATCTTGTTCCTTATCAATACTTCCTGTGCTATCCTTAACTGATATCTCCTCTTCCTTCTTAACAGAAGCGTCATGGTTAAATATGGCACTTGTTGATGCTTTGACCGATGAGGCAAACTCATTACCTCGGGATGGTACTGAAGGCAGCACTTCAGTTGTCTTCATGATAAAGTTGGGTTTTTCACTACCCAAATTTACAGTCTCTGGCTTTGTGAATGTACTACCTGAAAGTGGATTAGTCCCTTCCTGAACACTTCCCACAGCCACTTTGTTATTTTCTGTTCTCTTCTCGTCCCAATTCTTGAGTGAAGAGTCTGAAGACTTGTGATTGAATTTTGCTTTCACTGAAGGAGGAAAGCCATCTGCAGAATTGGGCATTGAAGGCGAAAATGCTGATGAAGGCATGAGAATGCTGTCACTTTCCCCACCCAAAGCCACATTGCTGTTTCCTGTCCTTATTTCATCCTTTTTCTTGAAAGAAGACCCATGATTAAATTTTGCATTTTTAGATGATGCAGAATCAGCAGCAGCAGCAGGCACTGAAGGCAAAAATGCAGCTGATGGCTCGAAAATGTTGGTGTTTTCCCCACCCAAAACCACATTGTTGTTTTCTGACCTTATCTCATCCCTTATCTTGAAAGAAGGCCCTTGATTAAAGTTTGCACTCTTTGATGATGCAAATTCAGCAGCAGAAGCAGGCATTGAAGGCGATAATGCTGCTGAAGGCTTGACAATGTTGGTGTTTTCCCCACCCAAAACCACACTGTTATTTTCTGATATGGTATCATCCTTTTTCTTGAAAGAAGACCCATGATTAAAGCTTGCATTCTTTGATGATGCAAAATTAGCAGCAGAAGCCAGCATTGAAGGTGAAAATGCAGCTGAAGGCTCGAAAATGTCTGTGTTTTCCCTACCCAAAACCACATTGATGTTTT
This sequence comes from Chenopodium album, assembly GCF_948465745.1. Classification (NCBI taxonomy): domain Eukaryota; kingdom Viridiplantae; phylum Streptophyta; class Magnoliopsida; order Caryophyllales; family Amaranthaceae; genus Chenopodium; species Chenopodium album. The sequence goes on from NC_137840.1 coordinate 72,426,928, forward strand.
CTGACCTTGTCTCATCCTTTTTCTTGAAAGAAGGCCCATGATTAAGAAAATCAGCAGCAGAAGCAGTCATTGAAGTCGAATATGCAACAGAAGGCTCGAAAATGTTGGTGTTTTCCCCACCCAAAACCACACTGCTGCTTTCATGTCTTATCTCATCCATTCTCTTTAGGGGAGGCCCATGATTGAAATCTGCTATCTTCGATGTTTTAATCGGTGAAGCAAAAGCATCATCATAAGCAGGAATTGATGGAAATGCAGCTGAAGGCATGAAATTATTGGTGCTTTCCCCACCACCAAAAGTTCCATTTTGCAAGATTGGTGATCTACTCCAACTTTCAGGCTCTTGATTGTATCTTCCATACATTGAAGCCAAATCACCACAAGGAACTGATGTTGGGGAACGAACTCCTGGCGTAGGCATGAAAAACCCAGCATTTTCAACACCCATATTTCCGTGCTCAAAGTTTGGATTAGTCCATTGCTCATTTACATGATTGTGTGTTCTGTAGCCTGATGCAAAATCACTAGCAGAAAATGCCACTGAAGGAGGGACAGCAGCAGCTGAGGGCATGAAAAAATTGGTAGAATTTTCTGAATTTGGTGATACACCCACCAAATTAAAATCATTAACTTGATTATAATTTGAAAAGGGCATGTAAAACTGATTTCCCCTCCATGTATTCTCACCTCCCACATTAGGGGACTCTGGCAACCAAGAACAGAATCCAGTAAATTTCTGACAAGATAATGCTTCTGGTGCTGCTGACCTAAAAGACTCAGCTTTTAACTGCTTGGCTTCAAGACTACCACTCTCTTGGTTGGAAAAATTCGCCCTCATGGACCGCGATTTAACCATAACAGTAGGTCTTGTATCAGACGGTCTGAAGATTCCCACATTTCCCTCTAAACCCTCATCTTTCTCACTTCTTGATATACTACAACTAGAGCTATTACCACTCAGAACAGAATCACTTTCACTAGCACACTCTTCTTCTTCACTGTCACTATCCACTACTCTTGACCTTAAACTCCTAACTGGCAAACCCAATGGCCTGTCATCAAAAAACTTTAAATTCTGTCTCCTTGAATCTGCTAAGGGTTCTGCTTTATAGTGTGAAAGATTAAAACTTTGAGTTGGGATTACATTTTTATCAAAAACCCCAGATGGGTTACCTTCTTCATAGTCAAAAATTGAAGAATGGTTAAGTATATTAGGAGCAAATGGTTGAGAAATCTGGGTTTTAGGAGGAATTTGTGCCGGTTTTCGACGACAAAATAAGCCATAAGACAATGCAATACCAATAATAAGAAGATGAATGAGCTCCCAAGATTTAGCAAATATAGTGTGGCTAATAAACTCAGGAGGATCAGAAGGAAACAGAGGAACTAAAGAAAGTAACAGAGCAATGAACAGAAATTTCAGGAAGAAATGTGAGCAAGATTTACCTTTATTACTGGGATTTAACTGAAATTCAGCATTGTAATGTTGATGAAAAAAATGGGGTTTTGTAAAGGTAACTGCATCTTCTTCCATTTGATGTAATTACAACTAATTACAAGCTAAAATCTCCTCTGTTTTTTTTTTTTTTTTTCCTTTTTATTTTTGGGAAGAGGATTAGGGTAAGATAGTGTTGAAATGAGTGAGGAGAGAGAAATAAGAAGAAGGGTGAGTTGAAAAAATGGTAGAAAATGAAGAAAGAGAAGAATGATTGAGTAGAAAGGGCCGGATAAACAGGAAAAAACAGAGTGTGTATGTATGTGTGTTTGAAAAGGGTTTAAAAAAGGGTAAGAATTTGTGAGTGACATTATCTTTTGCCGTTGATTTATGATTGTTGATACCACTTTTGGGGATTATACAATTTTGTAATGCAAAATGTTTTTTCTTGCTTTTTGAATATACCTGGGGTGTGTGTTCATGGGTGAGATTTGCTGCAATGGTGGAAAAAGTGTCTTGGGTTTCGTGACAGAGGATATTGCTTTCGGTATATTCTCTATTTTCCCTCTAATTCTATGGTAATTACATTATGAAAATGGCGTGTTTTTTAAATAAAGAGCGATTTCCATAAATAATGTTACGGAGAACTCCGTATTATTTAACACAATTAAAGAAAAGAAGCCTCATGCAAAATATTATTTGTGCTATACCCGTGGGCCGTGGAGATGGTCGTGTAAATGAAGCTTGTTACAATATACTCTTATTGAGAGCCCCATTAACTCATTAAGTATTGCTCTAACATATTTGGCAAATAACTCGCACTTCTCTATAACACACACGTTTTCCCGATCTACACTTGCTTTCGGTTAGGTATAGATTTTAGCATTGAAGTAGGTTTACTCGGTCAATCTCGAGGTCCTCTATTATAGAGCATTATGATATCTAGAGTGTTTCTCCTAGAGTTTTAAAACTTGTATAACAATTAGATGAACAAAATATATACTAGACCAAAAAAAAAGTTTGCAAATATTTTAGTCGTAGATAATTGTTTAAGACAACACTAAAACACTATTATTGTATTTTGGGTGAGCGGAGAGTGAGGGATAGCTCAAGTGGAGAGCTCAAATTCTCTTGAAATCAATTTCGATTTTTTTATTAGATCTCAATATATGTTATGTATATAGGGAAATGATGGCTAAATAATCTCTCTAATCGTCAAAATTTATTAATTAGGTGATATTTTTTTATTATTAAATTGAAAACAAAATTATAAAGTAGGATTCAAATGACTTATTATAGTACTCGAACAATATAATTGAGAATTTTACATATATACTATTCCAATATTCTCAAATCCGTACTTTTGATGTTTAACCAAACGACCACGATTACAGTATTGTGGTCTTCTACACTTGTGAACACTTACTAATAAGTTATTAAGAAACTGAAAGCGTGGAAGTGCAGTGTTTAAAACTGTGTTAAGTCCTAGTTTTGGAGGTAGAAAAAGAGAGGGAAAAATAATGGCAGGCCACGAAGATTTCATCGAAGCTGAAAATGCAGAAGCAATCATCACTCGAATCGAGCACAAATCTCGCAAGATCGAAAGCTTGCTCAAACAGTATACCAATTCTCTCTCAATTTCTTTTTTTTTTTTCAACATTTCAATCTGTTTTTGATCAATTTCATTTCTAATTCTGGGTTTTAAAAATTGATTACAAAAAATAAGGTATAAACCAGTTGAAGCTCTTAAAACTGCACTTGAAGGTTCATCTGCCATTACTAAAGATGATCGCTGCAAGGTTAGCTATCACATTTTGCTTTTGATTTCATAATTTGATTGTTGTTGAAATTTCTAGGGTTTGTGATTTTGGATTCCAATTTTGATTTGATTGTGATGTTTTGCTATTAATATACAGTCGGCGAATTGGATAGCGGTTCATCGGGCGATAATGGCGATTAAAGATGTTGATGGAATGCTGGCTTCTTTAGATTCTGAGTATTATGACATTCTCATGAAGTATGTAACTTCCATTTTGATCTTGGTTTCAATTTTTTTTGCATAATTTGTTGGTTTCTATCAGTTCTTTGATTAGGTGAATTTATGCATTTAGAATTGTTGGTTAAAGTTGGATTTTTTTACGAATTTATACCAAAATGCTGGTTTTTGAAAGCACTTAAATGGGTTGTTCTTGAACAAATTAGATATTTTGTGCAATTGAATTTTTAGGTTTAGATGGAGGAACTCTCTGTGCATATCTGGGATGATTGGAAGGTGATTTTGGTAATCTCACGTCCCCGTTTCGTACATGGAAGGGCTTTCAAAGTTGTATTGAAACCAATGGCAGATTTGGATGTTGTCTAATGGATATGCACTAGAAGAGTTATGTAAAGTAGTTTTCTTTTCTCTTGCTAGATGAACTTGATCAATTTGTTGTAAAGTATTTTGCAATGGGTTGATAGTTGCTTGACATATTACCCGAGTACATCTTATACTGAGATACGGTGCTGGATGGAGACTGGAGTGCAAGGGTGGTGGAACACCTTGTTATAGAAATTTGTGATGTGTTTGGGATCTCATTTCTTCCTCTATGTCGATTAGGAAATTTGCAACAGAAGCATGAAATGCACTCCTCTTTTCTGAACCTTGTTCATAATTAGATCCATGAGTCTTTTATAGCTTTATGTATGTTGGTATTGTCTTAATTGAAATTTACTCTTGGAAAACAGTGGATCTGAAGCATGGTTTTGTTGTAGTTTACTCTTGGAAAACAGTTTAGTACCTGCAATTATTAATGATTAGGTTGTAATGAGGAAGAAAAAGGAGGCCTTAATATATGATTGCATACCAGCAAGGTTGTTATGGACTAGCAATTGTAATAGTTAATTTTGAAGAGAATTGTGGATTAGTTAAGGGAAAAGCTTGAGTATTTCATTGATTAATGTAAGTAGGATAGCAATGGCTTGAGGCCATTAATCTCACAATGTAGCTTGAGGCTACAACTCTCAATTACAAGACACTCAATTTCTGGATGATTCTAAGTGCTAAATTTACTACAGACTTATACTCAAGACATCCAAGACTAAAGATAGATTCATGTGATTAATTAGCTAAAATAGTGAAACCATAATTAGACATTGTAGAGACTTGCTGTTTGCTTTCCTCAAGTTCTTAATGAGTTTTGTATCTTGCTCTTTGTTCCTCAAGCCTCCCTTCTTTCCTGCTTCTGCTGTTCCATGTGTTTCGATTGGAGCAACTTGACCATAGAACAACCCATTAACTTGCTTGTCAACCCCGGGCCTACGGGTATAGACTTGTATGGGGTGGGTTATGGGCTGGGTCGTATGATTCATCACAAAGGTATTACCCTAGGTTGTGAGAGAACATTGATATATTCTAGAACATTGCAGGAATAGTGCATTTTCTAATTGATGGTTATAATCTAATGTTGCATATAATTTGCAGGCTTTGCAAGGTTTTTTCTTAGAAAGTTGTGTTTGTAAATTCCTCAATTTCTTCTTTGGTATTGGGTATTCCCTGTTACTGGATGATTTGTTGAGAATAAGTGATTTTGAAAAGCTAGGAAACGGAAGTCTCTAAATTCTTAAACCCCATTTCACATATATCACATAAGACAGGACATTTGATAGATAACATATTAGGTTCTTTATGTTTAATTATCTTTTTATAGTCTAATAAAGCACAAGGGAATTAAGTCACTAATTGACTTGTGCAAAGGAAAGAATAAAAACTTCAATCCTCTGAACTAGGTTCTTGTTGTCTTGGGCTCTGTGATATGAAGTAGCTCAAAAATGTGTTCTTCCTTTTTATTTTAGGTACTTATACAGAGGTTTGTCAACTGGAGATCGTCCAACATGTGAACAGTGCCTCAGAATACATGAAAAGCTGACTCAGAGAGCTGGTCTAGGATGCATACTTCGTTGTCTTGCTGATACAGCGAATACAGTGTGATTCAACTTAAGATAAATCTCGCAAGACTCACACAAGAGGACTTCTGATTGGAATGGTCTTACACCCACCCTTTTGCATCTCTTTCTTGGAGTATAGATATGCAGAATTGCTAAGATATGTACATATGCATGTGTCCTTTACTCTTTTTCTGGCAGTATTCTGTCTCACCCCTGTGGAACTCAAAACTTCTAAGCTCTATTCATTATATATCAAAGAATACATTCCTTTAGAAAAATGTTTCAGATCATCATCTTCATCTAAGGTCATTTCATGGAGATTTGCTCTGTGGTGCTGAGAGTTTTAGATCATGCAGAGAAGAAATGGAGTCTTTGAGTTACTGTTTGGTTTCCGGACAAGAATTCTATAGCATCACTTATCTACTATAGAATTAGAATCTGTCGCATAAACTTGAGTATAATTTTTATTGACCCAATCTCTGTTTTGTTTTTTTTTTTTTTTTTTTTTTTCCTTCTGTCACTGTTTGGTTTCAGTATAGGAAATCACAGCATTATTAATTATGTTGTTCATCTGGGCTAGATCCCTGGATGTTAAGGTTATTGGTACACTTTGGCTTTGCTCTTTTCACCTTGGAAAACAAACTTAAGAGAACAGAACTTCAGATAAGGGCCAATTAGTCTAATTAGAGCCTCTCAAGATCAACTCACAACCAAGTATAGATACCTTCAAATTAAGGACTCGTGTCTGAGAAGTTTAGATGGGTGAAAACGGAAGCTTTTGTATTCAGTCCAGTTGTCTAATTACTATCGATTGGCGTCTACCAGGGTAGAGCTTTTGTTTTAATTATATAATGATTATATGGATGTCAATTAATTTAGCCAATTAAGTTTCTTAGAGATATCGAAAACCTCATGTTGATGAATCATCATTATCCGCAAAACCGGATAAACTTATTTATTTCCCACATGTTCATGTTTTTTAATCATACTGTTGAACTGTGAGCATGTCAATGCGACATGCCCCAACACAGCTATCATTTTCAGGTGATTAATCCAAACAAGAATACAAGGCAAACATAGAAAATTGCTGCATGAATCAGACAATTTATAATATACTTTCATATCATTGTATACATCATTATGTCATTAAAACCTGAACTAGGAAAGTTGTTCTCTTTCAAACTAACTACCTACCAACTAACTCAAATATCCGAATTTATCATGCTTTTATAACATTAAAATCTCATAAGTTTCAACACCTAAGTCAACTTTGACCTTGAGTAAATGTATATAGTATAGCCAGCTGCTACATTTGAACTTCTAAACCAAATTAAAGCTATGAATTGAATTACTTCATAATATGATCAAGGCTTAGAGGATTCAATCACTTGATTGTTGTTAATTGTAAAGGAGAGCTTCTGTATGGTAAGCGGTGTACGTTGGTGGAAGACACCCAACAGAGAGCGTCCTGTTTCACCAGCCGGAGTTTTGGTTATGGCGGACAAAGACGAGAATGACACATTTTTGCATGAAGGACACATTGTGAGGGTTGTAGGAGGGTGGTTTGCATCCATCATAGAATGTTCAGGAGAGAACTTCAAAGCCCTTAGCTCTTGCACCTCATTTTGTAGCCTCTTATTCTCTTCAGTTAAAGTCTCACAATACTTCTTCAGTTGCTCACAATCCGACTCTGTTTGCTTAAACTTTGTCCTGAATATATCAAAAAAATTCGGAAATTACAGCAATATTAATCGATTCGTTAACAAAATAACAACTTAACAATCATCGAGAAAAACCCTTAATTTTTTAAATAATTATAAATTTCGTGTTAAAATGATATATGCAGCCTTAAGGGTTAAGTATAAGAAACAAAAGTTAAAAACATTAAACAATAATTACTCGAGTCAATTTTTAGTATCCATCGACATTTGTCATAAATAAAATCATGAATGTTTTTGATTCAATAACTGAAATAATCAATCAAATGAAAACAAGTGTACCATTCTTATATCCTAAGTAATTAATTACCAACATACTTGTACGAGCCAACTTCAAAATAAATATATGAACCCATTTTCATTAATTTATGACGTTTTATATAAGAAACTCTGCATTCATTAGACAAAACCATAACGTTCAACAAATTAAATACTTTAAAGTTTTTTTTTTCTTTTTTTCTATATTTACAAATCATATTATTTCTTGTCGTACAAATATTAATTTACATCTCATTTCATAAATTATTTCAACCAATCACATGGTCAATTTCATTTCACTTTTTTGGAAATAAATTTCATAAATTAATAAAAAATGAATTGTCTAAAATTTGACATAACAATATAACATACCTTGCTCTTCTATTTTGAAACCAAACTTCCACTTGCCTTGGTCTAAGATTCACTTGTGTGGCCAATGCCACCTTTTGCTTCTGAAAATTCAATGAAATTGTAAAAACATGAATACAATATTAGTTGACTAATTTGGTAAAATATCATATATCCAAGAAGATATTGGAAAACATAATCGTGAGTATCGAGAATGGTGCTTCGTGATATCTGCTATGTACACTCATTCACACGTATCATGTGTGGTTATCATATACACATGTCAACCCAAAATCGGCATTCTAAGCACATCCAAGTGTATCATATAAGCTTTGAAAACATGTTTATAATATTTGATCTCAAAACGACCAATGACAATAATTTGAAAATTAATTTTAAGACGTACCAAATTACCAATGACCAAATTAAAACAAAATTATTAAATTACATGAAAACAAATTAAAATATAAGAAAATAAAAAAGAGAGAAAAAAAAACTGACTGTATTAAGGGTGGTATGTTCACTGAAAGCCTGTTCTAACACCAAGATTTGTTCCTTGCATAGCCTAAGCTTCTTCCTTTCACCACCAGAGCTTTCGCCGCCGCCTCGGTTGCCACCTTCTTCTTCGTCGCTGATCACCTCTCTGTCTCCTCCAAACCTTTTTCCGGTGACACATGATAAGGTACTCTTTGGAGAGCCTACTTTGCTCGTTTTCTCTTCTTCCTCCAAATCTATTATATCTATTGGTTGCTTTGAATTCAACCCCTTATTAATCCTTGGTATTATAGCCAATGTATTATTCAGTTTGTTCATTTGTGGGCTTGTTTCATCTGTGAAAATAACAAAAACAATAATTCTTGTAAAATTATTTTAATCTTATATTCAACGTTTAGCACTAGAGGCAAGACTCACAAGAAACAAACCTATGTACTCTCTCGGTTTCTTAAAGATTTTTTTTTTCTTTCCGACTTTATAAAAAAATGTTATCTTTAATTTTTATGTAATAAAAATTCTAACTAGCAATTTCTTCATGCAATTTTTATTCTAGAATTAATTAAGGCATCACAAACATTTAAAAGCATTATACAAGTATATCAATAATTTTTATATACATATACACATATAGACACTCTAGAATAAAGAAATATATATATATAGCACAAATGCACAATTACACATTTTTTTTTTTTGACATGATTAAATTATTATTTTGTAAATTGAATAAAGAACAAAAATTTATAGCACAATTACATAAAAGTTATTTTTCTAGAATTATTATATTATTATTTGCAAATAAAAAGAGAATAATTTACCTATGGAAAATTGGGATTCTCTCTTGCAAATAGGCTTATGATCAAGATTTGTGATTATTGGTGGTTTTAAGCTTAAACTCAAACCCCAAACCTCACATTTGTCTTCTTCATTCATCTCTTTCTCTCTCTAAACTTTCTCTCTCTAGTATTTTTTGTGATTTGCTGTTGGGTGTTGTTACAAATAAAGTAGGCAGCAAAATGAGTTATATTTATAAGCAAATGAGAAGAAGGGGGCAGCATTCAATTATGAGTCTAAATAGGCTCATATTCAGAAGTGTCTCCAATGGACTCTTGTTTTTGGGTGTGTTTAGGTTATAAAGTAGATGTGGCTCATGTTTTCTCTACATATAAACCACCTTGGACTGTATGTAGACGGTATTCAATCTCGAGTCTTGTATACTACTCTTTAGACTTAATAGTTGGTCGTTGTCATTAATTGGCATATAAATATGTAATCACAGAAGTTTGACCATCAGTAAATTAAGGAGTAACCGTAAATGAGTCAAACTTACATTATTGAACATATATAATGATATACTCGTATTAATGATACAATTAAATTATTCCACATAGATTAAAATTAAAGCTTAATGATATAAGCGTTAGATAAAAAATTTCCTAAAATGGTACTTCGTACTTGGAAAATTTAAAAAATTCATGACAAAAACACTTGTGGATCGGTGTGATTAATGTTTATTTATTCTTATATTTCTTTTAAAAGCTTTTTTTATATACAACCTTTGTTTTTTTAGCTTTCTATATGCAACTCTTACTATGTTTTTATTGTTTTATCATTCTCCAAAATTAGATAAATTAAAATTTTAATATATAATAATGTCAAAAGTCAAATTAAAACAGTCGAAAACACAGATATCATCAAACATGTCACCTCTTTCTCTTTTTCTTTGACTAACTACTTCATGATTGTAACTCATGTCCTATAATTACTTGCCATTATTTATCTCACAGTTTTTCCAAACCCATAATTAAGTTGAGTATAATTTTAATAAAATCATAACACTTTGTTACCATGGTAACTTATTAGTAAGTACACTACAAACGTGGTACAAGTGATTAGTTAATTAATAGAAGTTCCTTTTTGTTTATTGGTTTTTGGAAACAGATGAGTAATAATTTGGAGTTAATTTTGATTGTGTGAGAATGAAGGAGTCAAAATGAGTTAATTATTTTCAAAGTTGTAAGTTACCATGGTAATAGTAACTATGTAATTGCATTAGGTGCGAAAGATTGAGTTTTTTGAGGGGGTTTCATGGCAGGAAACATAATTAATGCTAATTTTCTTTATTCAAACTTTCAAAGCTATTATTAATAGCCTTATTTTTGGTGATTTGATGAACTATATCTTGGAGGATATGGTTGAGAATTTGAGATTTTTCATGGGTTTGATTAACATAAATATACCTCTAGATTGTTTTTTTCCTAATGGAACATGGTTTTTTGCTACTTGTGGATTTCAAATTTCTAGTACCCTATATTCGGTGTGGGCTATATTTACTAAATTAAAAATTATACTTGTCGGTAATGAATATTGTCTTGGAAAATCTTCTTCTTTCTTCATTTGTTTAATAATTATTCCAATGAACTTCGTTGAATATGCTTCATACATACCCCGTCCCCAGTATCGACCTTCTTTTCAAAATTAAATGCTCATCAAACATATTAACTAAACTATTATATGTCACGTTTTAATTGTAGAAATAATCTTGAAATTTGACCAAAATCTGTTGTATAATCTATTTGTAATCAATGGAGTAATTAATTAATATTATATATAATGCTACTAATTTATTGTGTATAAAAATAATTTTGTACAAAATTCAACATGTTTTACGACATTATAAAATTAGTTTTTTTAATGGTAAATCAATCAATTAATAAATAGAAAGTCATACGATATCTATAAACGATATTCGAATTTAACAAATACATAACATGGAGTATTAAATAAAAAATTTCCTTCATTTAAACTAATTATATTAACCTTTTTTTTATGTATTAATTTTAAAGTCTAGATATGGCTTGAAAATTACTTTGTTTTTATTTTTCATAATTAAAAGTTATGGTTTTATGGTTTTGAAATGGAAACTTATCTTTGTTATTGAATTACTAAGACTTTGTTTGATTGGTAAAGAGTTTTTTAGATAGCTTTTAGCTTATTGATGAGGCCTACTAGAGGTTTGATCAATTGAAAAGACTAATTTGAGTGTTTGGTATATAGCTTATTAAGAAAGCTTTTTGGCTAAAAAAAACTCTTTTGAATAATCTCAAAAAGGAGATTTTTAAATTTAACTTATTAAATATTTAACTATTTTTTTTTCAAAGAAAGTGCAACTAGTTCTTTAATGAATAGACAAAATGTCGATAGTAACATAGGGGGAGATTTCTATTAGTTGGGACTTGGTTTTTTCATACTTGATCACAAGGACGGATCTAGGATGTATACATATGGCGGGCCGTATAAAATATGAAGTAATAGAAAGTTATTATAAAAATAAAAAATAAAAAAATAAAAAAAGAAAAAGAAAAAAAAGCTATTGGTAGGATTAGAACCCAACGCCTACGATATCGTAATAGACACTATAAGGTTAGAAAACCAACTCAGGCAGGTCTATTCAATTTAACAACCAACAAGAATTATTTATATATACTGAATTTATCCAGCATAGGGCGGGTCGTGGCCTGGGTACGCCCGCCCTTGGATCCGTCATTGCTTGCTCAACACCAAAAGGAATTATTTTTGCGAGTTGATGGACAACAACATTTACCATCCCTCTTCACACGAGACTAAAACAATTTGCTTTTTAGTTATTACATACACTAATATAGTTAATAAGTAGTAACAATTATTTACTAAACATTTGCACAACCAATGAGTCAAACTAGCTAATACAATAAGGTATATCAATTAGTTAACAGCTAATTACCAATCAATGTCAAGTCAATTTGTTTTGATGATTCCATGTGAGTTTATTTTAGAGTGAATTCTCTTAAAATTGCTTAAAAAAATAAAAATTTCATAATTACTCTACTTTTGATATAAATTCCCTACATACCGTCCATGTTAGCCAAATCAACTACGAAGTAGAGTTTTTTTTAATCAAACAAAATTAGCGTTTTATGTTTTCACATATCCCACCCTTTATTCGAATATTCCCCACAAAAAAAAAAAAAAAAAAAAAAAGAAAAGAAAAAATCGTCACTGTAAAGAAAGAAGAATTCGAGGGCTATGTTTATCATTTTCCAAGAAGAATAACGCTTTTGTAAAAGAAAAAAAAATAAAAAAAAAAACTCAAAACGACGCCGTATCAATGTTCTCCACAAAAAAGTGAGGGGTTTTGCGGAGGTTTATCGTCTTTTCAACATTCTTCTTCCGCTGTCTGCCGCATTTGTTTCTCTATCATTTCTAGCAATTGGGTATTTTTGAATTGAAAACTTGAGATTGAAATTAGGGTTCTTCATCAATTTTAGGGTTTTAATATGGGTTCTTCTCGAAAGCGATTGAAACGAGCTCCGGAGTCTGATAGCGACATGGGTTCTGAAGAAGAGGATGAATTTATGAACCAGGTAACAAATTTTTTGACTAATTGTAGTTTTTATGCGGTATGGTTTGCTAAATTGATGTTTAAATTGTTGGGTATTAGTCAAAATTTGATTTGATTGGTTTTTGGATAACCTAGGTTAGTGGAGATGAATTTGAGGCATTGGATGATGATTCAGATGGAGAGGAAATTGAGGAGAGTGATGGCGAAAGCCAGGACGATACCGAAGGCAGTGAAGAAGAAGAAGAAGAAGAAGAAGCTGATGATGATGATGTTGGTGTGTTAAGTGCTGGAAAGAAGGATGATGAAATGGAGGAGCTTGAGAAAGAGTATAGGGAACTTCAAAATATGGAGCAGTATGATTTCTTTTCTTGAAAACTTGGATGCTTAATTAGATTGTTACTGTTTAGAAAATTTAATGCGAATATTGTGATTGTTGTTTGTGGATAATTAGATAACTGTGATGCTTTTATATTGGTTTTGTATACTCGATTCTTCTATCTTTCTTGCGTGCCACTTTGGTTTTATGCCCTTATTTGGTCCTATGTTTTGTGTTATTGGGAAAAATTGTACTAGACTGTAGGTAACTGACACACGTAAAGTTTGAAGTTCTGTATCGAATATTGTAGATACGATTTCAATGGCGAAAGAGTCCAGTTAGACTTCACCAATTAACCACTTTTAGGGAGGTTTCATCAGTTTGCAATGGGGTGGTTTGGTGGGTGGGAGGGGTGTGTATGTGGGTGTGGGTAGGGGTAGGGGTAGGGGGAGTACTTAACTTGTGCACATTTATTATTTGCATATCAGTTTTGTTCATGTTAGAGAGATTACCTGCTCAGCTGCTCTTGTCAACTTGTTTTCACTTGAGCTATGTTGACTTTGACATGTTCTCATTTTAGCACTTTTTTGTTGTTGCCTGTTTAGGAGTTTGATTCAAAATTTGAAGCGACACAAGGATGAAGATCATTTGAAGGGGCAAGCTATTAAGAACCAGAAGGTAGTTATATATTTACATCATAGCTATTAGCCTATGCTGTTATAATATATTTTTAGTTGCTTGTTTCTAAATCTCTATTCCCTCTGTAAACATGATGTTAAATGCTGAAAGCTATGCGCATCTCTTGATTTCACGATTCTTGCCTGATTTGAACTCTGCCTTTTTGTATTTGTTTCCTAGGAATGATTGTTGTTGTTGTTGTTTTTTTTTTTTTTTTTTTGGTGTATGTGTGTGTGTAGCCCGATGTCAATGGGGCGGGTCGGGGCGGATGTTGGCCTTCACATCCCCATCCCCACCTAAAATTTTCATCCCCATCCCCTCCTAAAATTTTCATCCCCGTCCCCATCCCCGCGGCGGGTCCAAAATTCATCCCCATCCCCGCCCCGACGGGTACAATTCCAAAACCACCCCCGCTCCACCCCCCACTTGGATATCCATCCCCACTTAATCCCCACCTAAGACCCGCCTAATCTCCACCTCCCAATACACAATCCAACATTTTTAATACTACGTATAAATTACAACTAATAAAATTATTATTAATATTACACACTTTTTTTAGTTATAAAATTAGTGTATTACAAATTATTATATCTACTATTTTATTTTACATATTTTTTTTATATATAAAATAGTATAAAATTATATAATTTTGTTTTATAAAATATATAGATGTGGGTGTGAGGTGGGGATAAGGCGGGTACGAAGTAGGGTGGGTGGAGCGGGGCGGGGATGGGGCGGGTACAATGTAAAATCCACCCCCGCCCCATCACCCATGGCGGGTAAGATTTTTATCCCCATCCCCGCCCCACTGGGTAGGAGACCCGCCCCACTGACATCCCTATGTAGGTGGCAGGGGGGTTTCTCCTGGACTAGTTTCATAATTTCCTGTTCAGTATTATACTACCCTGATGTTGATTATAACATCACTACTACTTCTACCAACTAGATTACTATATATGTTTCAAGTATTGTTACTCATTGTTGAATTATGAATGTCATAGATATAATAATTACTACTTCATATACATGTTTCAACTTTCAAGTATTGTGACTCAATGTTGAAGTGTTAGCATCATAGATATGATAATTTGTTGCTGTTATAATTTTCTCTGTGTTCTTGTAGGCTCTTTGGGATAAGGCCCTTGAGCTCAGGTTCTTATTACAGAAACCATATTCTAAATCAAATAAGCTACCACAGGTAATTGCTTTCATGTAAATTCCTATTAATTAGTTGATAATACAATTTGGAGTTCTGTGGTAAATTATTGCTTTGGTTATAGGAACCAATCCGTTCATCATTCTGTGAGGCAGATGAAGATGTCTCTGCTGCATATTCAGATCTCATTGCAGCATCTAGTGAAGCAATAGAATCCCTTGTGCAATTACAGGAGGTATTTTCTTGTAACACCTATTCATTTTGATACAAAATCTAGCAATGCTCTATGAATCCTTAATAATCAGAATTTGATCACTGAAAGGCGCTTATGTCTTTGATGCAGGCTCTACTTGAAAATAATCCTTCCATTGTTGAAGCCACAGAAGGTATATTTTAGATATTATGTCTTTGCCCTACTGATATGCATTGATTTTAAGCTTCTTCTCTGACCAGAAATAATCTTGTTAAACCAAGAAATTAACATGGTTTCATGAAAACTGTCAGGATACAAAGTACTAGTTGGGCCTTCTACATTATACCTGCTTATTTAAGGGACATGGGTCATGGGTGGTTTATCCTTTTTTTTTAGGGGGGGGGGGGTGGGATTTACCTTTTGAACGTCATGTGTAATCTTGTTTTTTTTTTTTTTTTTTTTTTTTTTTTGGTGTTTAGAGAGCCACAAGGGCAGGGATGAGAATCGATCCCAGACCTCCTAGAATCGTGAGGGAAGCTCTAACCACTTGAGCTATCCCTCACTCTCGTAATCTTGTTTAATCTGTTCCTACTTGTTTTGCTTTGCTGGATCATTCTTTTGTGAAATTCTAGTTTTGAAACTATTTTTGGTTACTGGCTACTGAGTGAGATAGTGCTGCATCCAAGAAGTAGAATTAAGTAGTGGATTAATGTCCTGACTTGTGAACATTCTGATCCCTCACAAACTCAATGGATATGAGAGGATAGATTCTCTCTGTAGAAGAATCACACTTGATAATTGATTGATATGGTATGTCAAGTTGCATTGTGCTTTTGTTCATAGAACCCTCTGTGCAAGGTTTGAATTGATATTTGGTTGATATCTTTCTCTCTTACTTTGCAATTAAGTTAGTATGGCCTATGTGGACGATATCAACCAAAAGAGAAATACTGAGATGTTGCTGACTATCTGTTCCTTACACTATTCTTTACTGCATGTCTAGCTTCATTGCCGGAAGATATATTGTTTATACTTAATTTGGTGTGTAAATAGTAGTTCTTTTGTATCTGTTGTTATCTTTTCTTATTCTCCCTAAATTTTTTAAAAATTGTTTTTCAGAAGGATCTCTTAAATCTTCTGAGGAGGTTGAAAATATTGATGGTAACAAAGAGACAGAATGGTTACATATATCTCAAGCGCATTCAAGGTATCATGCTTTTCTTATCTTGTTAACGCTTGATCAATATATGTTGTATCCATTGCAGTTTATACTTTTGGTTGTCGCTGCAATTAGTGTAAAAAGGCATCATGTCCAATTCACTGGCAATAGCATTACTATTGAAGGGTAGTGTTTTGGACTGGTGGGGGGCCTTGTATGGAATTTTTTGTCTGTAAATGATAAAATGCTGAGTAATGTGGATTATAATCACTTAAGACTAACTTTTTATGTTCTAAATTTAATTGTATATATATATATATATAATTTTTTTTTAATTCTAATTGTTAAAATTGCTTATGCAAGTCCCTATTATTGCCAAAACTATTATGGAATCACACTCATGAGTCCTGTACAGCTATTGTATATGTCTGTTAAATCGTATCTTTTTTCATTTTCCAATGTCATGTCTTCCTCCACATGATACCTAATCCTCAAACTTGTTAAGTTTGGACAACTCACTAAACTTTATTTGTTTTATATCTCTCAAATAAGTTATTAGGATTTGACATTATTCTACTAATATTAATTATCATCACATACTCTGCAAATGGATTCTTTTCTCTTGTGCTATGGTTTTGTAACAAAATTTTCAATAGTTAGATTCTGCAACGGACTTGTGATTCACACACTCAAATGTTAGGACAAACGGCTGATTGTATTAATATTTAAGCCAAAATCTTGCAAAGCGTCAATGGCTTTAGGCCATTACTCTCCAAGTTAACTAATACAATTTTCTGGATACCTTTCCTTACACAACTTCTACTATTTATCTTACTACTATTGTCTACAAATATGGCAAAACAAGGCCTTAATTGCTAGAGGTACTCTTCTTGTCTTCTTTCCTTTTTTTGCATAATAACAACAATCACCTAAAGCTGGCTGCCTCCCCTGCTTCCAGCGGTTCTCTGCTTTGCTTGGTGTTGTGACTGTTCTGCCCTTGCTGCCTGTTGCGCCTGTGATAGGTAAGTGTCACGGGTGGTGGGTATGGGTTCATTGCAACACTCCCCCCCAAGAGAGCCACCTTGTCCTCAAGGTGGAAGTCCGGGAACCTCTCTTTGATGCCTTGCGGATCCTCCCATGTAGATTCAAATTCTGGTACACCGCGCCATTTTATCAGAACCTCCTTCCCTGTCCGCGTCCGGCCTTAAATCGCATGTCAAGTACCTCTTCAGGCTCAACAACCAACAACTCCAATTTGGATGTGATCTGAGTCGGAATGGTGGGAGAACTAGGTATGTCTCCCAAAGCTTTCTTGAGCTGTGACACGTGGAACACGGGATGAATATTGTAGTTCTCGGGCAATAGTAATTTGTAGGCGACATTTCCTATGCGCTGCACCACTTCAAAGGGCCCGTAGTATCGAGCCGCCAACTTTTCAAAAGGGCGTTTGGCCAATGACTTCTGGCGGTATGGTTGGATTTTGAGAAACACCAACTCCCCCACCTGAAATTCCACATCGCGGCGTTTCCCATCTTCATTCCTCTTCATAACCTGCTGAGCCCGTATCAGATTCGCCTTTAACTCATCAAGCATCATATCCCTCTCTCGCAACACCTCCTCAACAGTACCTACTGCTGTTTGCCCAGCCCCTATTCGAATTAATTTTGGAGGATCCCTTCCATAAACCGCCTTGAATGGGCTCATCAAAGTGGACGAGTGTGAGGTGGTGTTGTAGGAATATTCGGCCCACGACAACCAATGTGCCCACCCGTTGGGTTGCTCGCCGGCAAAACAACGCAAGTACGTTTCAAGTCTCTTATTGACCACCTCCGTTTGACCATCGGATTGGGGGTGGTACGAAGTACTTCGTCTCAAATCGGTTCCTTGTATGCGAAAAAGTTCCCTCCAAAATGCACTAACAAATACTCGGTCGCGATCCGTGACTATGCTACCTGGAATTCCGTGCAACCGCACAATTTCCTTGACGAATGTTTACGGCTGTGAATGGGTGTTTTAACCCAATAAAGTGGGCATACTTAGTGAGGCGATCCACCACCACTAGGATCGTATCAACTCCCTTCGACCGAGGCAACCCTTCGATAAAATCCATACTTATCTCCTCCCATACTCTCTCCGGTGTCGGAAGCGGTTTTGAAGCAACCCCGCCGGAGATTGTTGCGCAAACTTGTTCTGTTGACAAATCCCACAAGTGCGCACAAATTCAGCCACGTCTCTTCGCATTCCCGGCCAAAAGAACTCAGCCCCAATCCTGAAATAAGTCTTCAGATCCCCCGTATGCCCTCCCTCACGTGAATTGTGGAAGGACCTCATTAATTCCGCCTTCCAGCTCGAATTTCGAGGAATGACCAGTCGTCCTTTGTGTACGAGCTGCTGATTTTCTATTGAGTATCCCGCTTCTGACCCCCTGCATCTATCACGGCTCTCAGCCGCTGAATCTCCCCATCCTTCTTAATTTCTTGCTTCAACATTTCCCAGTCTAACCCTTGTGTCGTGAGCAACACTCTCAGCTTTGTCTCATCTGTCTTTTCGCCTTTCCGAGACAAGGCGTCGGCGACCTTGTTCGAAATTCCAGGCTTGTATTGCAAATCAAAGTCAAACCCGATTAATTTTCTTACCCATTTTTGTACTCCACCCCTATTTCACTCTGTTGCGCGATGTATTTGAGGGATTGTTGATCACTTCGCACTATAAATCTCCTCCCTAGCAAATAGTGCTTCCATTTTTGCACCGATAAACACACGGCCATCAATTCTTTCTCATAGATGGACTTACTCCGGCCACCGGGCCCTAGGACCTTGCTGAAAAACGCCACGGGCCTCCCTTCCTGCATAAGCACCACACCGAGGCCATAACCTGACGCGTCGGATTCCACCACGAAAGTTTTAGTGAAGTCCGGCATAGCCAAGACCGGCGCCGAACTCATAGCCACCTTCAACCTTCGAAACGCCTCTTCCGCGGCTTCGCTCCACCCATAATTATCCTTCTTTAATTGGTCGGTGAGGGGGTGAGCAATGTGGGCATATTGTTTGATAAACTTACGGTAGTATCCTGTAAGTCCTATAAAGCCTCTTAATTCCTTAAGAGATCTTGGGATGGGCCAATCCATCATGGACTTAATTTTGTCCATGTCCACCGAAACACCATCTCTTGAAATCATATGGCCCAAGTAAGCCACCACTTGTTTACCAAACTCACATTTTTTTAAATTAGCAAACAATGAATGATCTCTAAGAGTGGATAAAACAAGTCGCAAGTGTTCAACATGATCATCATGACTAGCACTATAAATAAGAATATCATCAAAAAATACAAGCACAAATTTTCGGAGAAAAGGCCGGAATACCTCATTCATCAATGATTGAAAGGTAGCCGGTGCATTTGTAAGACCAAAAGGCATGACGAGGAACTCGTAATGCCCCTCGTGTGTCCGAAAAGCCGTTTTATGGGTGTCCTCCGGCTTAACAAGTATTTGGTGATAGCCGGCCTTTGAGGTCAAACTTTGAAAAGACTCTAGCCCCATGCAACTCATCAAGAAGCTCATCAATCACCGGAATTGGGTATTTGTCGGGGATCGTCTCCTTGTTTAGAGCCCGATAATCCACACAAAATCTCCAAGACCCATCTTTCTTCTTGACCAACAAAACCGGGCTCGAAAACGGGCTAGTCGAGGGTCTTATAATTCCCGCTTGAAGCATCTCACCGATGAGTTTTTCGATTTCGTCCTTTTGAAATTGGGGGTAGCGGTACGGCCTAACACTAACCGGGTCGCTACCCTCCTTGAGAACTATTGAATGCTTGTGCCCCCTAGTCGGTGGTAAGCCCTTTGGGCTCTCAAAAACGGATGCAAAATCTTTCAACACCCCTTGTAGAAATTCTGGCGGCCCAATCTCACTCGGCCCATTCTCTTTTGGGCTGTACTCTTCTGCCTCCACCAAGTTCATCTCCACTAACACTCCTCCTCCTTTTCTTAAAGTTCTGAGCATAGCTTTAAGAGTGATCCCCGTCTTGGTTAAACTTGGGTCTCCTTTAATCACCATGGTTTTTCCACCCAAATTAAAACTCATTTCCTGTAGTTTCCAATTAGTTATCACGGTTCCAAGCTTTTCGAGCCATTGAATGCCCAAAATTACATCTGAATTTCCCAGTTTGAAGGGTAGAAAATCCTCCTCAATTTCAATCCCTTCCCCTAGCTTTAACCGTACCCCCTTACATTGCCCTTGCCCTTTTATGTTCTCGCCATTGCCGAGAGACACTCCAAAGCTAGTGTCTCCGGAAACGATTAAACCCAAGTACTCAATAGCTTGTAAAGAAAGAAAGTTGTGAGTGGCCCCGGGGTCGATCATCACCACCACCGGCTGCCCCCTGATCGTTCCGTTGAGCCTCATAGTCTTGGGGTTTGACAGCCCTACAATGGAGTTCATTGATACGGAG
Organism: Chenopodium album; assembly: GCF_948465745.1. NCBI lineage: Eukaryota > Viridiplantae > Streptophyta > Magnoliopsida > Caryophyllales > Amaranthaceae > Chenopodium > Chenopodium album. The sequence continues at coordinate 72,447,447 of NC_137840.1, forward strand.
GCCGGGGTCTCAACTTCCTCTACCTCTGGTGCTTCCATTGCCTCCATTGCCGTGAACTCCCCCCCCTCCTCGTCGTCGTCCTCTTCAACTAAAAGCACACTAAGTCCCTTGGCCGTACATACATGCGTGGGACCCGTCCACCTCCCATCGCACTTGAAACACAAGCCTTTAGCTCGCTTCTCTTGCATTTCCCTCTCCGTTAACCGCTAACCGCCTCACACTGCCACTGAACTGGGAGGAGTTGGGGTGGTTTCGATTTTGGGTTGGGTTGTGTTGTATGCTGGCAGGGTGATTCACAGACACACAGAGGCCAGGGAGCCTTGTGAACTTTGGGTCGACTGGAATGAGTGGGTTGGGTTGGTTTTGGCAGGGCGGGTTGGTATAAGGTGGGCTGGGGTTATGAAAGGATTGGGCTGGCCCAGATCCTAAAAGAGTTGAGGCTGGGCTTTTGTTAAAATAAGAGTACGACCCCGGTCTTGTAAAAACCCCACCCGTTTTCTTGAGCCCAACGACCCGATTCCTCTCTTCGACCCGCACCGCCAGATCCATGGCATCATCCAACGTGATCGGGTTCAACATCCTTATCTCTGCCTTTACATCCTCTCTTAATCCATTAATGAACCGAGCCTTTAAAATGTCCTCTGGAATTTCAGGGAGTGGCGCCGCCTTCTCGATGAAGACCCTTCGATATTCCGCCACGGTGGTGACCTGTTGCACCGCCAACCACTGCTCGTGCAGTGACCCCGCGTTCATCGGCCTAAATTGATTTAAGACCCTCACCTTCAAATCCTCCCAGAGCACCACCGGCCGACGACGGTGCTCCCACTGATACCACCGCAACGCGTCGCCGTCAAGCGCCACTACCGCCGCTTGTATCTTCTCCGGTTCGGAAAGTTGGTAGAATTGGAAGAATTGTTCCCCCCTTAAAATCCAGCCGTCTGGGTCTGAACCGTCAAAGGTCGGCATGTCGAGCTTGCGATACTTCCAATTGTTGCGCTGCTCTTGCCGGTTTTGTTGGTGGCGGACTCCCCCTCCAAGTCCTGTGTCCCAGTTTCCAAAGCGGAGTCCATTGAAACCTCCCGCTCCAAACGGTGGCTCGTTGTAACCACCCGCACCTTGTGGTGACCCGTTGTAACCTCCGAGCGTTTGAGGCTGTTCCACTTCTTCTTCCACCCCCACTGTTTGCGCCGGTTGTTTTCCCAAAGCTTTGAGAGCGTTACGGATCTCATCCATGGCTTTCTCGTGCCGACTCGCCGTCATGTTTACTTGTTGGGTGATGTCTTGCCGGAAACGGTCTAGTCTCCCTTCCATAGATTGTCTCACCCTGTCAAGATTCTCGTCTTGCTTCGTAAGGAGCGCATGTTGCAGTGAACTTTCACCATCACCGAGTTTTTCGCAAATTTCTTCCACTCACTCTTCCAGTGCCGCCACCCTCTCTGGTGTCACGTTCAACGGCGTCGGCGACATGTCGGCTCTGATACCAAATGCAACGGACTCGTGATTCACACACTCAAATGTTAGGACAAACGGCTGATTGTATTAATATTTAAGCCAAAAGCTTGCAAAGCGTCAATGGCTTTAGGCCATTGCTCTCCAAGTTAACTAATACAATTTTCTGGATACCTTTCCTTACACAACTTCTACTATTTATCTTACTACTATTGTCTACAAATATGGCAAAACAAGGCCTTAATTGCTAGAGGTACTCTTCTTGTCTTCTTTCCTTTTTTTGCATAATAACAACAATCACCTAAAGCTGGCTGCCTCCCCTGCTCCCAACGGTTCTCTGCTTTGCTTGGTGTTGTGACTGTTCTGCCCTTGCTGCCTGTTGCGCCTGTGATAGGTAAGTGTCACGGGTGGTGGGTATGGGTTCATTGCAGATTCACCATTAGCTAGTTGAGAAGGACTCTTTTGGGCTATTGGAGTACAGGGAGCAGGGCTTCCCTTAGGTTGATTGGAAGACATTTTAGGGTTATATCTGCATCATGAATGAAGCTTTAAAGTGGGTGTGGACTTTGGAGGTAATCCATTGAACAGCAGGCATGATGGAACGACATCACTATGGGCCTCAGGGCTGGTGAAAATGGGTTTGGAGAAATTTGTGGAGGCTGTGCGGAAGGTTCATTTCACGGTGTATTTCTGGTAATTAGTGCTTAGTGATGGGATTTTGGGCTATCGAATGTTTCTAGAGTGCTATTTAGTAGAATTCTAGGTAATAACTCAGCGATCCAATTTCAGAATTTTCATTTTTATTTTTGGGTAAATAACTTTCAGGAAAGTAGTGAGCAGGAATAGTAATTATAAGTATTTGGCTTGGAGGAGTAAGCAATTAATTGCTCTACAAGTCTACTGTTGCACTTTATGGTGATGACATTCCTGTTTAAGCTGGCTTCTTAATTTCTATTTTATTTTTATGCTGTATGCCTGTATGGTGAAAGAGTGGATATGATATGAAGAGACAGGTAGCTGTCATATATAAAAATTTGATATTATGAAGAGACAGGTTGCTAGGTGGTTTTCCCTACTTGCAGTTCTTGTGGAAATCTGTGAATACACGGCCTCAGAGGCTCAGATTAAACATCATTTTGTCAGAAGTTCATTAATATTTATGTTGATTGAGTACGTAATAGTTGCATTTATACTTTTTTTTTTTGAACGGTAGTTGCATTTATACTTCATTCTCTGTATTGGTTGAATACTTGAATCTTTTGGGATGCTTGTTCTTGTTTACAGTTGTCTGTTTCCATTGTGCTATTTTTATGGTTTTTTTAACTATGTAAGCATAATTATGTTATCATTATGGAGATGAGCTGTGGAGACACATATATCTTTTTGCATATTTTATTACAGAGTAGCACCATTCAGAAATAAGTCAGTAGATAAATGGCAGAGAAAAGCGGATGTCCACAGTGGTGCTGCTGCAAAGAAAGTAAAATTGTTGGCCTTTAACCAGGTAAAGTGTGTGATTACACTGGAAGCTATGATGTGTTGTGGTTACATCAACTCTGGATTGTATCTCACTGATCTTCTGATTGTAGAATATAAGTGACCAAGTGGCAATGTACATGAGGGATCCAAGTAAAATGATTAAAAGTATGCAACAGAGAAGAGAAGCTGTTAATGTCTTTGGCACTGTGAGTTTTGTATTCGACGCTTAATATCGAGATCCAATATTGTGTGCACTATCTATTATGTGAATTTGATGTTGATCCTTACATGACAGGTTGGTAAGCAGGCTGACAACACCATTGAGGAGGTAGTCTCTTAGTTTCTTACTTCTTTTCATGGTTTTGGTTCTCTAGTCCAGTCTCTTATTACATAAAACTCTTTATGGGTGGGAGGGGGAGGTATATAGGGTCGAGGCTTTAGCATTTATGTTCTTATGTTCTGATATCTTGTTAAGCATTTTTCTTATTGTCCGTATTAGACATGATACTTGTGAACGAGAATTTGTTTTGACATCCTAATTAAGAAGCTGTGAGGTGTGAATTTTGCTCATACAACATACAAAAGACACACGTACTGTTTTTTTTTTTTTTTTTTTTTTTTTTTCTGAAGAAAGACACGTACTGATTGAATGAATTCAACTTGGCAACTAAAATGTGCTGACCATTTTAACATAACCGGATGCTCTTTTAAGTTTAAATAAACACCTTCATCCATATACTTGTTCTGTTTTCATTATTGGATACATAGGTGACCTCTTTTAATATGTCTTGTTGAAGATGTCACGGCTAAAATTGATTAACAACCAAGGATCATTTTGTCGATTTCATAATTTCCAATCATTTCCTATCTCAGTATTGACTGAATCTCTGTACTGGGTTCATTGTCACTTCACACTCTTTTATCAATTAGCTGCCTTCAATGTGACAGATCTTCTAGCATCAATGTTTGCCCAAAGTTTAATTAACATACATGTTTAGTGGTCTGACATGTATCCTATCATTCATATCATCAGGCCTTTTAATGTAGGATGATTGAATCTAAGCTCTTATTTTTTCTTGTGAACATTAACAATTCTCATCTCTGGTAACGTGATTTTCATTATTTTCTTTCAATTAGGGTATCATTGAGGGAGACCCTGAGCTTCTGGACGACTCTGAATTTTACCAACAATTGCTGAAGGAGTTCTTTGAGACAATTGACCCATCATCTTCCGGTAAGCTCCTATTTTTTGGTTTCCAATAGCTCCTATTTTTGCTGATATTTGCGCTGTTTGACCTTGCAAATTTTTGTACTTGCACCACCTCTACAAGAGAGAAAAGTAGAACACTAAATATAAGATATGTGTAATTTGGGCCTTTTAAGTTCAATTTAACTCATTATGTATTTGTCAATGGGAGCAATATTTTTGGATTTAATTGACAGATCCCATGTTGATTATCTGCATTAATGTCTTCACTGTCTGCCTCTAAATGTGAATTGACTGAATTCTAATAGCATCAACAAAATGATCTTATATCTTTGTATATAATTAGCATCTAAACAACAAATCTCATGATAAACTCTGCAGAGTCAGCATTTTATGCTTTGAAAAGGCTACAAACCAAGAAAAGGAAAGTGGTAGACCGCCGAGCTTCCAAGAGCCGTAAAATCAGGTCTTTTTTTCATGTAGCCTCACTTTTTTCTGTTACAAAATGATCCCCATAAAACTTAATTTTCTTGTTTACTTTGTTGCAGGTATCATGTCCATGAAAAAATTGTCAATTTCATGGCCCCTGAACCAACAAATCTCCCCCCTATGGCTCCCAAGTTATTCGAGAATCTGTTCGGGTTAAAAACCCACAAACCTACGTCTGCTGCGTAGAATATTTAAGTTCACTTTACACAGGATAGCGCCCCATATATTCAGCCTTTATCCTTATTTTTTGTGAATTAACAATTTAATTTAGCAATGGAAAAGTTTATTTATAAGCTTAACTTGCTTGTGCTTTTGAAATTTTGTTTTGATTTGCTTGCTGCTGTGCTGGGCTTCAGAATCATGTATAATCATAACTTTAACAGCAAGTAATTACACTAATTAATTATTTAACACTTCTTACATGTAAATGTTTTGATAATTAAAGGACAATGGACATCATATCGAAGCAAATCCATATTCAATTTCTCAATTAAAGAACCAGTGAAACAGAGATGCGGAGTACATATTTTCGACTCTAATATTGTGTTAAATTGAATAAATGTGAAATGAGTGTGAGAAACCTAAAAAAGGAATCTGCCTATGTACAAGGTAAAACAACATTACATCCCAAAATGAATAGATGATGAAAGTTTTCTTCTAACTTGCACGCTTGAAAGGTTTATGATAAAACTTGTGTATTTGTAATGAAATGAAGTAAATGCAAGTATTATCTTTAGAGTTGTCAAAAGTTGACCCGACCCAAAATACCGACTCAAACCCGATTATTAACCGATCTATCTAAACCCGAAAAAATGGTGACTCAAACCTGACCTGACCCGACCTGAAACCAACCCTAGACCCGAATTGACCCGAGTATGTGAGACCCAAACCCGAACATGAACTGACTTGGAGATGACCCGACCAGAATGTAACCCGTAAATTATTGACTTGAACCAAACCCGACTTGAACCGAAATTGACCCTAACCCGTTTTAACCCGTCAAAACCCGAATTTAACCAGACTTGTTACTAACCTGACCTGAATTCAACTCGACCCGTTCCTAACCCGACCCGAATTTAACCCAACCTGTTACAAACCCGACCCGAAATCAACCCGACTTGTTATTGACCTGACCAAATTCAACCCGAGTTGTTATTGACCCGAATTTTACCAGAACTATTAGTAACCCGACCCAAAAATTCAAGCCGATCTGTTACTAACCCGACTCGAAATCAACGCGACTTGTTATTGACCTGACCTAAATTCAACCCAAATTGTTCCTGACCCGATTACAAATCACCTTAAATGCAATTTAGACCACCTTATTATTGTTGATCAAAGCATTTTGTCTAGGGAGACCGAATCAGTCCAGACCAGCAAAAGAAAGGAGCGTCATCCTCAAGCCTACCATGAACATTTATAACAACAAATAATGATCACATATGGTTCCAAACGGCATTATATGACCCTGAGATATATCCCCTAGAATTTCAAGACTTTTCGACACCGGGCCCCGAAACCTTCAAAATTTCTCAAAAAGCGTGAATATTAGCCTTCAATTTTGGAATATTTTTACTTTTCTTCGCCCGAAAATAAAAATTGCCAAAATTTTTACCATGGTCCATAATACCCTCCGGGAGTCCAATTGGGTGGGTGGAACCATCCTATTTGCCTTTAAATGGCCAATTTACCGGTTTACAACTTGTACCGATTAAATTAACTCAAGCCTACTACGAACATTTATGATAACATATAATGATCATATATGGTTCCAAACGACATTATATGACCCAGAGATTTATCCCCTTAAATCTCAAAACTTTTCGACAACTTAACGGGCCTCGAAACATCCCAAATTTCTCCAAAAGCGTGGATTTCAATTCTTGGAATTTTTTGACTTTTTTTCGCAAGGAAATAAAAATTGCCGAAATGTTTACCATGGTCTCTAATACCCTCCGGGAGGCCAATTGGGTGGGTGGAACCAACCAATTTGCCTTTAAACAATTTCATTAACTCAAGCCTACCACGAACATTTATGACAACATATAATTATCATTTATGGTTCCAAAAGACATTATATAACCCCGAGATGTATCCCCTGAAATCTCATTTCTTTTCGACACCAGGCCCAAAACCTTCAAAATTTCTAAAAAAACATCGATATTAGCCTTCAATTTTGGAATTTTTTGACTTTTTTTGCCCGGAAATAAAAATTGCCGTAATGTTTATCATGGTCCCTAATATGCTATGGGAGTCTAATAGGTTGGGTGGACCCATCCAATTTGCCTTTAAATGGCCAATTTACCGATTTACAACTTGCACCGATTTCATTAATTTAAGCCTACCACGAACATTTATGACAACATATAATGTTCATATATGGTTCCTAACGACATTATACTACTTCGAGATATATCCCCCTAAAATCTCAAGCCTTTTCGACATCGGGTGCCGAAACCTCCAAAATTTCACAAAAACCGTGGATATTAACCTTCAATTTTGAGAATTTTTTGACTATTTTCGTCCGAAAATAAATATTGCCGAAATGTTTACTATGGTCCCTAATACCCTTTAGGAGTCCAATTGGGTGGGTGGAACCATCCAATTTGACTTTAAACGGCCAATTTACCGATTTAAAACTTGCATCGATTTCGTTAATTTAAGCCTACCACGAACATTTATGACAACATATTATAATCATATATGGTTCCAAATTTTATTATATGACACCAAGATGTATTCCCTGAAATTTCAAAACTTTTCGACACCGAGTCCCGAAACCTTCAAAATTTCGCAAAATGCATGGATATTAGTCTTCAATTTTGGAATTTTTAGACTTATTTTCGTCCAAAAATAAAAATTGCCAAAATTTTTACCATGGTCCCTAATATCCTCCGGGAGTCCAATTGGGTGGGTTGAACTATCCAATTTGCCTTTAAACGGCAATTTACCGGTTTACAACTTACATTAATTTCATTAACTCAAGCCTACTTCGAACATTTATGACAACATATAATAATCTTATATGGTTCCAAACTTTATTATATGACATATAATTTCAAAACTTTTCGACACCGAGTCCCGAAACCTTCAAAATTTCTCAAAATGCGTGGATATTAGTCTTTAATTTTGGAATTTTTTGACTTTTTTCGCTTGGAAATAAAAATTTCCAAAATGTTTACCATGGTCCCTAATACCCTTCGGGAGTCCAATTGGCTGTGTGGAACCATCCAATTTCCTTTTAAACTACCAATTTACCGGTTTACAACTTGCACCGATTTAATTAACTGAAGCCTACCACGAACATTTATGACAACATATAATGATTATAAATGGTTCGAAACTGTATTATATGACCCCAAGATGTATCCCTCAAAATCTCAAGGATTTTCAATACCGGGCCTCGAAACCTCCAAAATTTCTCAAAAAGTGTGGATTTTAACCTTAAATTTTGGAATTTTTTTTTACTTTTTTTCACTTGTAAATAAAAATTGCCGAAATGTTTCCCATGGTGCCTAATACAATCCATGAGTCCAATTAGGTGGGTGGAACTATCAAATTTGCCTTTATATGGCGAATTTACCAGTTTACAACTTGCACCGATTTCATTAATTCAAGCCTACCACGCACGAACATTTATGACAACATATAATGATTATTTATGGTTTAAAACAGTATTATATGACCCTGAAAAGTATCCCCTAAAATCTCAAAGTTTTTCGATACCGGGACCCGATACCTAAAAAATTTCTCAAATTGCGTGGATATTAGTCTTCAATTTCGGAATTTTTTTTTAACTTTTTATCGCCCAAAAAAAATTGCCGAAATGTTTAACATGGTCCCTAATACCCTCTGGTAGTCCAATTGGGTGGGTGGAACCACCCATTTGCCTCTAAACGGCCGATTTACCGGTTTACAACTTGCACCGATTTCATTATGTCAAGCCTACCACGAACATTTATGACAGCAAATAATGATCATAAATGGTTCAAAACGACATAATATGACCCCGGGATATATTCTATAAAATCTCAAGTCTTTTCGACACCGGGTCACGAAACCTCCAAAATTTCTCAAAAAGCGTGGATATTAGTCTTCAATTTTGGAATATTTTGACTTGTTTTCTCTCGAAAATAAAAATTGCCGAAATGTTTACCGTCGTCCCTAATTCCCTCCGGTAATTCGATCAATTAGGTTTGTGGAACCATCCAATTTGCATTTAAACGACCAATTTACCAGTTTACAACTTGCACTTATCGACACCCGGTCACGAAACCTCCAAAATTTCTCAAAAAGCATGGATCTTAGCCTTCAATTTTGGAAATTTTTGAATTTTTTTCGCCAGAAAATAAAAATTGCCGAAATGTTTATAATGATCCCTAATACCCTGCAGTTGTCCAATTGGGTGGGTGAAACCATCCAATTTGCCTTTAAACGACCAATTTACCGGTTTACAACTTGCACCGATTTCATTAACTCAAGCTTACCACGAACATTTATGACAACAAATAGTGATCATATGGTTTCAAACAACATTATATGACCCCAAGATTTATTCCCTAGAATCTCAAAGCTTTTTGATACCGGGCCCCGAAACCTCCAAAATTTTTGAAAAAGCGTGGATATTAGCTTTTAATTTTGGAATTTTTAGACTTTTTTTCGCCCGGAAATAATAATTGCCGAAATGTTTACCATGGTCCTTAATACCCTTCGAGAGTCCAATTTGGGTTAGTGGAAACATCCAATTTGCCTTTGTTTACTAGTTTATAACTTGCACCGATTTCATTAACTCAAGTCTACCACGAACATTTATGACAACAAATAATGATCATATATGGTTCCAAACGGCATTAAATGACCCCGATGTGTATCCCCTAGAATTTCAAGACTTTTCGACACTTGGCCCCGAATCCTCCAAAATTTATTAGAAAACGTGGATATTAGCCTTCAATTTTGAAAATTTTGACTTTTTTTCGCCGAGAAATATAAATTGCCAAAAAGTTTACCATGGTCCCTACTAACGTTCGGGAGTCCCATTAGGTGTTTGGAACCATCCAATTTGCCTTTAAACGACCAATTTATCGGTTTACAACATGCACCGATTTCATTAACTCAAGCCTACCACGAACATCTATGACATTAAATAATGATCATATATGGTTCCAAACATCATTATATGACCTCGAGATGTATCCCCTAAAATTACAATACGTTTCGACACCGAGCCCCGAAACCTCCAAAATTTCTCAAAAAACGTGGATATTAAGTCTTCAATTTTGGAATTTTTTGAATTTTTTTTCGCCCGGAAATAAAAATTGCTGAAATGTTTACCATGGTCCCTAATACCCTCCGGGGTTCCAATTGGGTTGGTGGAACTATTCAATTTGTCTTTAAACGATCAACTTTATTACCGGTTTACAACTTGCACGGATTTCATTAACTCAAGCCTACTACGAACATTTATGACAACATATAATGATCTTATATGGTTCCAAATCCGACTCAAACCCGAGAATGACCCGACCTGATTCTAACCCGCAAATTATAGACCGGAACCGAACTCGACTCGAACTGGAAGCTTTGCACTTGAACGCTGCTGACCATTGATTTTACTTAGATCTAACGGTTGACATATTATATAGTATTTTTAATCTTCGTTTTCAGTTTTCCCCTTTGAAGCTTTACACTTGAACGCTGCACTTGATTCTCTCTCCTCCATTGAAGCTTACTCTGAACTTCTCTCTTCCATTGAAGCAGCTTCTGAGGTAATATATTTATCTTCCATTACAATTCTCGAATTTCAATGTTAGAATCTAGGGTTTTAATTGCACAATCGTTAAATTAATTGATAGTATAATTAATTTAGGGTTCTTCTAAGGTGGAGTATTGAACTATTGGATGTAATTACTGAAAGCTCATAATGAGTAATTTTTTTGCTTGAAATTGCAATTTACGCTGATTGAGTGAGGAATTTTACGAGTCTTAATCTCTTGATTGCGTCAATTTGGTTGCTAATGTGCTGCATTTTTCTTGCCTAAAGTCGGAAATTTTTGAGGTCATTTGAGCATATTCTTATTGGAATTAAGGCTTTTAGATTGTTGTTGTTGAATTTTTTGGAAGTTTTGGTGGAATGTAATGTCAATATGTCATCCTCTCCAAAGGGTTTCGAATTCGAGTTTGACATGAGGAAAAAGTGATTATTTTGAAGCTAATGATCATTATTTAGCCACAGACTAAACTCGGCCCAAAACCGACACCCTTTCACTAAAACGACCATGTCTTAAAATCTACAAACTATTTGAAGCTAATGATCATTATTTAGCCACAGACTTGTTTTAAGGAGCACTTGCTCCTCTGTTGAGGAGTTTCACCCTCTCCTTTCACCCCAAAAAGTTCGAAAATGCTAGAGGTTTATTCTTGCCAGGTTGATTGTTAGGTTGAGCATAAGCAGCTTTAGAAATCAAAGAATTTGATTAATAAAAGAGTGAGGTATGGAAGTTGAGCTTATGTAGTTCATGTTTTATAAGTTACTTTTTATTTCTTTTATCTTTTTGATTGATCTTAGTTTCTATTGGGTTATAGCGGGTTATTCCAAAAGAATTTTCTTAGGAGATTTACGATGAACTAATCATGGAACCCAGTTTTGTAAAATTCATATTCGTAAAAAGTCAACTTTAGTAGACTACTCCTTGTTACTTATGTAGCGAAGATGCACTCATTGTACCAACAAGTGTTTCTAACATATATGAATAAACAGTGAAGGCTGAAATTTGTAACTTGTTACATGTTTGTCTATCGGCTTAAAGCAGCTATAACTTTTGATATACTCTCTCTGGGAAAAGGAGACCTTGTCAGAGATCTAAGAGTTAGAGAAGAAAGCGAGTGTTAAATAAATGTCATATAGGAAATGATTCTTTTTTACGAATGGTCAAGGGGAGAGTGGATTTTATCTCCGGGGAAGAAAATGGATTATTCTGTGATAGTCATATTTGATCTTTAAGGATTATTCTGTGATAATCATAGTACTCCGGGCTTTCAAGTTGTCTCCTTGTGTTATTAGTTCTTTCTCTGGATGTAATGATGTAGTTGTGTTCCTTTCGTACATTAGATGACTAAAATTTAGGACTTGGAACCAGTATTGTCATTTATATTGTGTAATGCTAGTGGTCAGTCCATTGTGTTGTGGTTGACTTTATGTGTTATCAGGATTAAGACGCTGTATTTTCTATTGGGTTTTTCTTCTTGCTAAATTTGTAGGGACAGTCCTGTGATCTTAGTAAACCTCATTTGAGTTGATGTTGATGTACGTAATGGTTGGTTTTTTTAGTCCTATAAATTAAGAATTCTTGCTTGGTTTAGAAATAATTGGTGTACAGGACTGCAATAAGTTAGAATTTATAGAATTATCCTTGTAATGTGATTTTGGACATAATTTTAAATTCTTATTAGGATATTTTCATCACTTCTGATGGTAGTTGTTTGTGAAATAATTTGATTATGGCCTTTAATATTTTGCCTGAAAAACTTGTGATGGTCAGTACCAGTAGTCAGCTAGACATATCAATAAGTTCATGCTCGTATTTGATAGTAATCCTTTATTATTTTTTGTGAGGTAGATCATCAAAAGTGATGGCAAGCAAGGTTGTGAAAACTGTGGCAAAAGCAGCTACTGAATACCAATATCCTTGGCAGGAGAAGCTAGTAAAGTATAGAGACGAGCTTTCCAAAGGAGTTTGGGGTTATTGGGAACTTGGGGCATGGAAGCCTTTGGGAATTAGTGCTCGTCGCCGTGCTAGGATCCGCAAAGAAGTCTTACTTGCCGAACAAGACTGGCCTTATGACCCCGCAAGGAAAGAGATGAGAACTAAGAGGAAAGGACACAAGGTTGACAGAATAGCAGCAGAGAAACGTGCAAATACTGCAGAATTGATGAAGAAGATGCCGCAAATGTTACTGGACTACAAGAAACGTAGATGGGAGAAAAAGATGAAGGATGAGGAATCCAAGAAGTAGGTTTTGATCCTGAAGTATTAACTTCTTTCATCTTAAGATTTCTCACTTTCCTTTAGCAAGCAGAAGAAGTACCATTTTTCTTTGTTTTGGGATTCAGGCGTGGTTAGTGACTGCAACCGTGTTTCTCCCCATAAAGAATTTGAAATAGAGCAATATGTTCTCTTGATCGTATTGCTTCCTTTTTGGTACATCAGCTTTATAAGCCACTCGCCCACTCCTTTTTTTCTAAAGAGTGTTTTTGTTAGAACAACTTATATGGTTCCCTCATTGCTTTCACAAAACATGCTAAACCATGTGAAAAAGCTTAAGTCACACATTCCTTGTATGTACAATTCAATTCATATTTATCTAAATACATACATGCCTATCAGCTAACATGTTAGTGCTAACAGTTAGGGTTACTAGGGTATGTTCGGCAATAGTTTTGAACTAGCATTTCTAGCAATTTAGACCCAAACCAAATACTACGGAGTATTATAGCTGTTGTACTGTTTGGCAAGGCAAAAGTTCAACATAACAATTATAGAATGAAATAAGTAGCTTTCATAAAAAATTATGTAACATTCAAGTACTAAATGCTACCATATTTGTCAAACGTGCACAAATTTTTACTTGGGATACCTGAAGTCCTGAACGATAATAATCATACATGCTGCCGAAAAGAAAATTGTAAACTTAGAACTTCGACTACCATATCATTTTGCATTAGGAATTTTGCACAAGATGCAAATTCAGCCCAATTAATAAAGAAAAAAATGTTGGTTTGTGGCAACAAAACTTTCCAAAGAGTATTTCCAAGACATAACAGCGTAAATAAACTAAAATCTGCTCACAAATTTACACATAAAAGCTTCCATAGTCAAAACTGAGAGTATGTTGTACAATACTGTATCCAAAAGAATGCGTCTCCACACACCACTACACCAGGTCTAATACAAGTTAAATGTTAATGTAACAATCAATATGTCAACTATGCTAGTCTGAGGAGTCTCCTGGCGTTTATCATTGAAAGTAAAGACCTAACTCAAAAGTACAGATTTAAACCAGGGAAATGTTAACGATAAAAGTTTATGCATGTCTTGAATGTGATCCGGTTTGCTTGCTCTTCAAAGTAAAAGTTGTCGGTCATATTTAAACCAATAGATACATTGACAAGAAGCGCAAGAGTATGCATGCGGGAAACTTTATCTCTTTCACTGCGGCAATCTGCAAGAGGGGAAATCAAAGTTTCTCAATTGTGCATGCACAAAATAGCATAATCATGCAAAGGAATAGTCAAATACAGTTTCACGGGTGCAAATTCATTTACATTATTTTATAAATATTTATAATCATAATGTAATTTAAATTATCTACATCAATTAAGTAAGAGCTTTTTAGGAATTCCAATCATCAACCACTACTGTTTTATAGAAGATGGAACTTTTTCCAGACATTCATAATAATATGAACTTATCAAGTTTGGAAAACGATAATATAAAATTAACTCCAGAATAATCACTCAATAAACATTGAATTAGCTACTTCATATACACATTATTGGGAAACAATAGTGAACTACTTTAGTCATGTAACTTTTACAGAAGGCAAACACACCTTAAAGCATTAAGTAGTAGGCAGATGATAAAAGAGTGACGAGGATGAACGTTTACACTGACTGCTCAGCACCAGCTTGTTGTGTCAACTGAGAATATATATATTCATCAACTCTCTGTTTTGCCAACGCTACCTGAAGAGGGATACAACACCAGCAACAAAGCCTTAGTCCCAAAATGATTTGGGGTTGAAGAGTAATATAACAATTAAAAGCAAGCCACCCAAAATCAAAAAGAAAATAGAGAAATTGGGCCAGGTTTCCCGAGGGAGGACGCCTTCTCTCAGGGCAGCAGTCAACTAGAATTAGAAGACTGCTCTATGAGGGCTTCCCTCTTTCCTGGGCTCTGCTCGCCCGTCTACGCCCCGACCCAGTAGAGCAGGAAATCCAAGGTTCACCATCGCCTAGTTCAAAAATACGTGATATTACCCCTATCACCTATTGCTTGATAAACTGAGTGTATTATGTGGTACGTCCTTCGATAATTATAAACAATAATGCAAGTATAATATCAGCAGTCCACTATCCCCAATTCCAGATTAAGAAGGGCAATGGTGAGTCTCTAAGGCTGTCCATCTAGAAAGTATTTTAAAAAGCCCAAGGAATGAAAATTGAAGAAGCAAAAGAACAAAATTACCTGCTGAGCTGAGCCAATAAGCTGGAGCTGCCTATGTTTCTGCTCACCTTTTCCCCCAAATACCTGAGAGTTAAAACAGAACGAGCATCATGTCAGACAAGTTAATGAGATGACATGGTGGTGGATCTGCCTATTTTTCTGTTCACCTTTTCCCCCAAGGCATCATACATTGAAAAAGTTCAATACAAATGCCCATTTTAAGTACCCAGAAGAATAATGAGATGACATGGTGGATAATTATAATGAGAAAATATTCAAGACGGAAGTTATCATAAGAAAATGAACAGAATATACAGGCATTTACATCGAGGTAAATTTTCGTGTAGTAGAACATCCTTCAGACCTTGACATGTAATAGACCGATACGAATCTCAATTCTTCCAGAGTGTTTCTTTCTCCATTCCTTAGTAAGTGTGAGGTGTCTTTTATGGTTATGCATAGTTATTGAAGTGTACTATATATAGCATAAATTTTAAAACTAACTTAAAATCAGAGGTAAGTTAAACGGATGAACAACATTATATTTAAACATGTTACAGAATAAAATGTGAAAGTCATGCTTTTGCAAGTTATAATACAGAGTGCCTTGATGAGCATAATCACGGTTTCACGGTGGGGGTTCATTGGTTCAGTTGTTTGGCCTTAAAGCTTTGTGCTGTGGTCTTTAGACTAGTATTTTTCTCCCTTACATATAACAAATAGTCCAAGGGTAAGAAGGATATATACAAAGACTGCAAGACATAAGTGATTTTTCACAAGTTACAGAATAAAGGGATATGGAATGACACTGAGCATATCATTCAACATTAAATTTGCATAAATAATTTTGTAAAGATGTAATCATTAGTTAATTATAAAAAAATATAACTACTGTCTACCATTACAAATAGTGCTTAGTATAGAATCACAACATTGATCACACCTTAATCATAGCACCAGATTCAGTTCTAATCCTTGATATGTTGGAACCAGCTCTGCCAATCAAGCCACCTACCATTGTTTCCGAGATCACCATATCCAATGTCACATATTCAGCTACAAAATATACCAGTCAGGATGATTTTATTGTAAGAAAAACTTAAGAATTAACATGAGAATAAAATAGCTGTGAAGTAAATGCTTATAAAAGCAGATTTACCAGCATTTGGGTCCATATAATTCTGAGCTGCTCGAGCAATGCTCAAGTTGTATGTTGGGCTGATTGAAATTACTTGCTTGGGTGGGTTTTGCCTGATCATAGACAAAATATGAAACAGAGAAGAGTGCAGATAATGGAACTCAGGTTAGTGAGCCAGAAGTATATTTACCTAAGTTCAACACCAATCTCCTCCACGGCTTTCATTACAGCAGAAACTTCACCTGATATCTGATACCGTCATTAACAATGATCATTTCTCGGAATAAAGAGCAAGCACTAAGCATGAGATGGAGTTCTCAAGAATCCCAGTTCCCCACCCAATCACAGAAGCATATTATTGTCACAACTAGATGGTGAAAGCATCTCATCATGCTGAGATGCCAATAAAAATATCAACATGAATGAAGATAAATAAGCTAGTTCAGATAATGTACATTAGGGTTCAAACTTTAGCTATTTTATTTCACTTCATTGGTCTACATATTGTTAATGTTCTCATTTTGGTCCAAGGATTGGTTCACAAGTACATACTTTGCACCTTCACACCACAGAGGCACGGATCATAACAATTCAAAATTATCATTTTCTTTCCTCTTTGGACTACAAGTAATCAGCATTATAGATGATTCAGATTTCACACATGAGGAAGAGAGCATAAAAAAGGATTAGTTTGATCAATTAGTGAATTATGTGCATATACTGCTGTTTCTCCAGCAGTCTAGCTACACTTAACATGTGGTGATACTACACTTCCATTAATGTCTCTGCTTTTGGCACTTTATTTCTTCCACTAATTACTCACAATTGGTTAGGTATGGCTCTTTATAACTACATCTCCTCAAATCATAGGTAGTTGAATCCGTATATGGTGGTGACATATAATACGGAACTCTGAAATTAAAAGAAGTGCCTATTTGTTATTTTCATGCAGGTGAATGTATAGACCTTTTTTTCCGACGTTCACGCATTGAGTCTAAAACCTTCATAGCTTAGTTACTGCTAATGCTTTAATCCACACTTTATTATAGGCTTAGAAGCAATATATGTTTTCCTTTTACAATCCATAGATAACAAGAAAGGGGTAGCAAGATTGCCCCAACCTTCTGACCAATTACTGAGCTCATAAGTCTCAGCATATCAAAATCCGTAATTTGCTTCCCCATCCATGATGTAAACAGTAAAGCTAGAGGAATAATAGGGTAGAAAAAAGAGTTGGCAATAAACATAAGAGATATCTGATCCATACTCAAAGCCAGACTGACGCAAATGAGAACAGTCAAGGAAAGCCTCCCAGATAACCTGTATTTCCTTTTTCCTCTTTCCTGGTGCAAACCTACCAATCATTAAGTTACATACTTGTCAGTGCCACACAAAGGGCAGGCGAGGGGAAGTGTGCAAAAGGTAACTGCATTAAAGATTGGGAAGGAGAGGACGGGAAGGAGGGAAAGGGAGGGGCTGGAGGGAGGAAGGAGGGAAAGGGGAAAGGGAAGGGAAGGCGGGAAAAGGGAGGGGACGGGAAGGAAGATGGGGCAGGGAAATAAAGGAAAGAGCGCAGGGAGGGAGAGGGAGGGGACTTAGTTGGATTGAAAGGATTGACAACAAAATTTTCAAACTTCTTGAGAGGACCGGATGCCCACTAGTAGAGCTACCAGAAAATAACACTTAAACTACTGTCTTCTATCTCCTGTACTAGTTAGTCAGAAATCAATTAGAGACATCCATGATGTCAACATATGTTTTAGTTCTCATTGCACAAACTCCAAACTCAACTAACCACAACAAAGTTAATTAACATATATAAAATTTTATACAAGTAAGCTACCTGACTTAGATCCTATTCCTATACGTGGTCATAGACTAGTAGCATGTTCTACATTGAAACAAAACAAAACTGGCATATAATATTATACAGACTCTAAAATACCCACTAAGAAAGGATAATGTTACATCTACAAGGAGTTGAGTTCCAAAACAAACCCACAACAATAATACATTTTCTAATTGGTCGGTTACAGTTCTAGTGAGTAATGTTCATGTGGATTGCATGTATTTGCCATGTCACTGGGAGACGTTTGTGATGGAGATCTATTAACTGTAAAATTTCTTTATAGCCCTTTTTCCACATTAAAAAAGAAAGGAATCTTGGAATTTTCCCTTATAATCGTAAGAAACTAGAGCAAGGACCATATGCCCAAGAAAAGATAGAACTACGTAATGGTAGGATTACAAACGTTCTTCTTACCTGGACCAATCGATCAGATTCATGAGCAGATGCACACAGAGGCAATTGATTTGGCGCCAGAACAGCAATTGTGGCACCTGAAGAGTTTCTAAGCTTTTCAATGTTCTGACCTGACACCCCTATTAAGCCACCAGCTTGTGAACCAGCTATTAATAGCTTTACTGAATTTGAGGTTGCATGTCCTCCGCTGATGCCAGCAGCAGCAGCAGAATAAGGATCAGTTGCAGCAGCAATGCTTAGTGCAGGTGCACTGCTCCCATCATCCTGTTTTTTTAAGAAAAAAGCTCAATAGGATAAACAAGGCCAAATTATCATAGCAAGAGCAAATGTGTGTTCCATCATAAGACCATGTAATACTTCCAGTAATCCAAAGGACGGAAATGGAATCCCAATACACTTTAAACAAGATTTCCCTAACCATATGTATATTAGCAGAATAGCATATTTATTTCTTAATTATTGGATGTCTAGTTCATCTGGCTCACAAGACCCCGTTCATTGCTTCATTCATCAAATGCAATAATTTGTCACTCAAAAACGTGTAATAATTTATAAAGGTGAACATGAAATGTATTTAGTTATTTACACAAGTTGACAACCAGAGAAGAAGTGGATGAATATCAAAATCTATCCAAAAAAGGAAGGATCTGCTTTCAGATACACCAAATCACCAATTGGAAGACTAATTTTTTATAGGCTATCCTACAAAATAACTACTTTAAAGCATAAGAACATCATGAAACATTATAATCACAAAAGTTTGTAGAAGGTTGGTTTTCTTAACACATTCTACTTAACACTCAATAATATAAAACAAAAAAGTTGTCTTATTGACTAACTTACATAGCAGAGTTGTTAAGAAAAAACAAGATTAGGGAAAGCAGGATTAAATACCGCAAGGATAAGAGAAGCAATCTGAAGCAAAGCCTTCTCCGCGTCACTGATACCACCAGCTTCATTCTCTCTAGAACTAACAATTATAACACGTTCCTCGTATCGCTAACACAAAACAGTCAACAAGTTAACATAATGTCAGTCACAAATCAGCTTTGATACAAGAATTTCATTTGTTTTGTTTTCTCCATATTATACCCAAAAGTCAGCAAAAAAAATGCTTAAACTGGAATGTACATTTAACAAGCAATCATGAATCACAGTATCACTTAATAATTAATATGGCAATAAGCAACACAGCTTTTACGAAACAGATGCCTAGAACAGAAAAATGAGACTAATTACTGTATAAACTAATATATTATGGCCAATATACAGGAGTTGGACAGAGATAACCCAAACACTGCATTACCATATTAAAGTGACTGCAATTATTTGTATACAAAATAAGCTACTTCTGTTTAAACTACAACATAACCAATCCATTCGACCTCAGCCAACAATACAAAGATAATTTAACTTGGAAGCAGCTTCTCCAAAGATGAACATACAATAGGTTAAATTTATGATTTATCTGAGATTGCATTAGCAAAAGTTTGGCGGCAATCTGTAGCAAAGTAGTTTTAAGTTTAAGTCTCTGCTCTCCAAAATCACATTTTATCCAAAAGTTGTTTGCTGAATAAGTAAAAAAACAGAGCCATAGCTTTCAAGCATCAAATGTTCAGGGAAAATAAAGATAACAATATTGAACTGTAAGTTCTAAACAGTACTCCATATAAAGAACCTTCCATTGTCTTTCTATGAGGAAACTTCACTTCTATGGACCCAAGTTTTTAGCTTAAATCAAACGATTATTATTTCCATCTAATTAGAAATTTGTAAAGACTGCAAGCTTACAAATATAGACCTTAGACCACATATAATTGCTATCATACAATCAGCTCAACCCAACAAAAACAAATATTAGTAAATAAAATAATATAAAAATTTTGAATTCAACATGAAACTCACTCTATGAAAATTAGGGGAAACAATTATTTAAAAAATACAAGTGTTTTTTTTTTTTTTTTTTTTGGTACTATTCTATTCAATCAGTGACATCAAAATCTAGGAACATGAAAGCCCTCCAACGTATTTGCCCTACTTGAAAGTTTCTAGGCCAGATAGCAATTTGATGGTTCGAAATCACTATCCCTGAGTATTCTTTCATCTAAAAAAGCAACCAAGAGCTAATCTTCATGCAGCAAATCTCAATTGCATTTTATTTTATTGTATGAGTCATAAACTACACTAAATCTCACAGCCTTGCATTCCACCAACTCAGTTACACAAAGAAAGGTCTCTGTATGATTTTATCTCCTATTGTAACATCATGCCAGAATCAAGAAGAGATGCCTCTTATACCCTATAATGCATACTAAACTCATCTTCCTAACAGCATCAACAAACAGTCTCTAGCACAAATTAAACTAGCAATATACATTCCTCAAACTTTCAGCTTATTGGTTCAGATACCAATTCAGTATTTTTTTTACCCAAGAATTACTCGAGTCTTCACCGAATTAAGTTACTCATATGTGATAACTCCAACGACACTGCATCAATTCCAATTAACATACAGATCATACATCCTCTCTTGTCAAGTCAATCACACAAATTCTAATTAACATCATCATAACCTATGAAGTTGAGAACTTCCAATCTCAGTAACTTGAACAGCTTCAACTATCTCATACTCCAAACATAAAAAATGAACCCCAAAATCAATCAAAACAACAAAGTCCCCTAATTTCAAGAACCCCAAAACCCCATTATTCTCAAAACAAATTTTCTCAATCTATATAATCAAATTCCCAAAGAAAAACGACATAATAGAATATAATCCAAACAAAAAGCAATAACAAAACAGAAAGAAAAAAAAACCCAATTAAAATTGAGCAAAACTCACAGCAATAGGATCAGCAATTTTGATAGTAGCCTTAGTATCATCCCTAATCTTCTGAACCCTATGACCCCCTTTCCCAATAACCTTCCCAATTTGACCAGAAGGAACAACAACCCTAAACAAAATATCATTCCCCAAAGCTTGGCGTTTCGTGGAGGGAACCTCAGCCGAATCCGAAACGGGTTCTCGGGGACGTTTCGAAGAGGGGCGATCAGAGTAATGGGGTTGAGGGTAAGAGGGGTATTGAATTGGGGGTAAAGGCATGTGTTGAAGCTGAGAAACAGAGCCATAATCGGAGTATTGATGGGAAGGGTGGTGGTGGGGGTGGTGGTAAGGGATGTTTAAGGGTTGGTGATGGTGGTGGGGGTGCGGTGGTTGAAGCGGTGGATGTGGTGGTGGGATGTATTGATGGTGTTGTGTGTATGGTTGGAGGGTGGGGATTGATGGGTATTGTCCTTGTTGCGCCATTGTTGAGTTTTTTTTGGTAGCAAGAATATGAAGCAAGAAAGGGTATTTATAAACAAAGTGTTGGTTTATGAAGGGGGAGGCCAAGGTGTTAAGGTGAGTCGGGTTTGAGTCGGATCGGGTACGGTTTTTGAAGTTTAGTCATATTAAAGTCATTATATTCGTACAAGTTTGAAATTTGAATTAAGTTACTTTCGAATCAATTTGAAGCGGGTTGAGTTAGATATTTTAAGACCACAATTTTACTCTCACATTATACTTTTAATCTTGCTATTTTTTTTTATAACTTGGCATGTGTACCGGCTTTGCAGAAACAAGAAGCTATGAGGGGCAAAAACATTTATGGCATAAGAAAGTGCTTGGGACTGATTAGTGATGATCGTTGACAAATTAAAGTAGCGCATATCTTTTGGGAATGTAATCGAGCGGCGGATTGGTGCCAATCGCAGAGTCATTCGGGACCCAATTAGAAATCTTTAATAATGTTTTGTTATAATTAAGTCACATTTAAGAGGAGGATACCAGAGGTGTTACGATGCCACGCCTTGTCTCTCCGTAAGTAGAGTTTTTTCTTTATGTTGCTTCTTTACTCTTTGGTTGTTTTCTTTATCTCTATTTGATGCTTGTATCATCATTTGGATGAAAAAAAAAACTTTTGTCTCTTATCAACTCCACTCAACCAGAAGTTAAAAAAGTAAAAAAAAAAAAAATGTATAAGCATCAACAAACGTTGAGGGAGGGGAATGGAACCTAACCACCCAGAACTGATCCCCGAATCAGGATTAGCCTAAAGGGTGAACCGGGTAGAACATAAAAATAAATAAATAAATAAATAAATAAAAAAAATAAAAAAAAAATAAAAAAAAAAATAAAAAAACCAAACGTTGAGGGACGAAATATATAAACTCCAGATTGGATCTTAACTTAAAAAAAAAATAAGATCAAGTAAGAAACAAATTCTAAATAAACCAATTGTTGCCAAAATTAAGAGAATATAGTCAATAGGCACTAGAGATTAGGAGTTAGTCCAATTGTTAAAGAGAGAGCCCTAACAAATCTCTCTCAATGTACCTTCACAATGCGCCTGTTCTTCCCTTTCACCCCCTTCTCAAATCCTCTCTTTCAAACCTTACTTCGCCATTTCAGCTCCAACACAAATCTCCCAACTCTTGGCAAAATCCCCACTAAATATCGAACTCAAGCAATCAAAGAAGCTCAAGAAGTTGTCACAGATTATCTTCATACTACCAGTGCATTACCCTTTTCATATGCCGAGTTCATCAGCAAAAACTCCGTTCATTCTCTTGCTGAATTGATGTCAAAGGTAGATTTTTCATCCATTTATTTCCGCAAGAATTTTGAGAGGTTTCTCAGGTATAATCCTCTTCATGAATTTGGGTTCTTTTATGAAAGTATTGGGATTCATTATTGTAATATCAATGATTTTTTGAAGCCAAATGTGCATTTTTTCTCTGATGATTCAACTGTATTGAATGTTGCTTGTACACTTGCTGGATTTGGGTTTCCTTGGAATAAGTTGGGGAGATTGTATGTTGAAGAAATTTCAATTTTTGAGAATAATCCCAAGTTTTTGGGGTCAAAGTTTAATGGGTTGTTAGCAATGGGGTTTAGTACTGAACAAGCTGTTGGTATTTGTCTAGGGTTTCCCTTTTTATTGAAGGGGGAAGAGGTTGGATTGAAGGGTGAATTTGATGAATTATTGGATGAATTGAAAAGGGTATTGATTGATTATGATTTGGGGGATGGATTAGTTGGAAATGTGGATCTTTGGTATGAGGTTTGTAGGAAACTTAGGCTTTTCTATGACTTGGGTGTCCCGAAAAGGGCGGTTGGAGAGTCGATTAGTAAGTGTTCTGTTGTTTTCACTGATTATTCAGAGAAGGTTTTGGCTGAGAAGGTGGAGTTCTTTTGTAAGTTGAGTGTTGTGAAAGCAGATGTTGGTTTGTTGCTTCTTTCCCATCCTGAGATACTGAGCATTGATATCGAAAATCGTGTAGTTTCTGTATCCGGATTTTTGAATCATTTTGGCTTATCCAAGAACGAACTTAAACTCCTTATGGAGAAATACTCTTATGTATTTGGTCGGAATAAGATGTCTAATTTGCCCCATATTCTCAGAGCCATGGATCTTCATGAATGGTTCTTCCATAATATGAAGTTGGGGAAGTATCCGTTATTTGGTGATTATGATTTGAGTAGTCCCGATGAAGGTGAAGACGCGAATTATGTACAGGAGATGGAGAACATCAAATGCTTAAGACATTATAGTTATTTACTATGTAAGTTGAAATTTTTTCATGGCATTGGATTTGGAGAGCATGGTTTCACCATGAAGCTCTTAAAAGATGTACATGGTTCTGGTAGTGACTTACATGAGCGATTCGATCTCCTACTAAATGAAGGCATTGAGTTCTCCAAACTGTGCAAGATGATAAGTTATACACCTAAGATTCTTAATCAGGAGACTGACTCTCTTAAACGGAAAATTGACTTCCTTCGCCAGGAAGTCGGTTTATCTTTGGAGTTCCTGGAGACTTTTCCAGCCTATTTGATTTATAATTTAGAAAAGCGAATTAAGCCTAGATATAGATTTCATGTCTGGCTAGCTAAGCAGGGCTGGGTGAAAAAGAAGTACACTTTGTCAGGCATTATAGCTATAAGTAAGAAAGGATTCTTGGAACAACTTTCCTGTATACATCCAACAGCACCTCAATTATGGTTGGAGCAATGCGAGCAAACGAAGACAAGTGAATCGAAGAAAGTATCATAAGACAGTTTCCAGCTCAGAATGTATAGTGAGCAATGAAAGTTCTTCAGAGTTTCTAAGCACTTATTATTGATAGGTTCATATTATTCAAAGAAAACATATACAATTATTTTTTGGGCCTATGATTTATTATTTAAAAAAAGAAGTCAATTCTTTGGTCACAGATTCAGTTCAGTTTCATAACTTGAATTATTCAAAGAATAATATTTTGTGACTTTATCAGAGAGCCTATCCTCCTCATGTGTTGCTATGAACCTGATTTCTGCTTGTTCAGATGGAATTACATGTCTCTCAGATGATTATAGCACAAGAGATGGCTGTGAACATATTTCAGTCTGTTCAAAGGCAGTCCTGGGATGAATTGCTGGATACAAAAGTTGCTTGCGCCTGTACTTATGTGATGTTAATTAGGTTTCCCTTTACTATTGCTGGTTCTTCCCTATCCTGTCTCACCACAACATGTCAGTGAGAAAACCAGGATGTGCTTGAAAATCTAACCATGATCTGAATCTGTTTCAGGAGTTGTGACAACTATCCTCTACGCATCAGAATACTGTATATGCTTATTTATTTTTGGTGGGAGGGAGCAATCCTGTCTTTAAGAAGTTGCATCCATTAGGACCATCAACTACAAAGCTCCAGCCTAAAGTAATTGATTGACTGACTGATATTTCTTTGAGCATGATAAAGCTTCAGCTACCGAAGCTGCTATGGGTCATTGATTGACTGACATTTGCAGGCTCATCAGGTGATCATTTCAGGCCTTTGTCCTTGGAAGATATGTAAGAGTGTAAGAGTGAGAAAAATACAAGTAGGAGATGCCATGAGGTCTGTTAAGTAAAGCTAAACTTAAATAATTGGTTAGATTTTCAAGCACATCCTTGACAAAGCTCTTGTATAGTATGGAGTTCACAACTTATAGTTCCTGCAGTCTGCAAGAAGCGTCGAAGTTTGGTTCAGCATCAGCATATTCTGTATTTCTAAGCTTGTTTATCAATACCTACAATAATATAATATGAGGGTTTGTTCCCCAATAAGGTTCATTATAATGTTAGAGCTTGTTAGCCTTTTCTTTTATGCAATTTCTTGTATCCTTCAGAATACTTGGTGAATGGTGATTGTCACCTTTAAACTTTGCTTGTTCTGTTCGAATTTAAACAGGTTGCTCCATCACGTCGCCCTCAACTTGTAAGAAGTGCTCCATAGTAAACTAGCACACCAATGTATCATAGTTTATGACAATTGTCAACAAAAAAAACTCTTGCTTATCATTAAGTTGATTACAAACCTAAAATTTGTTCATGTCCTACACATACCTAGACCGTACTACCTCTTAAGTCTTAAGATGTGAATTTAACTCAAATCAAGAATGGGACTTTCTAAACGACCTTTTCAAACAAAATACGACAACTATGCAACGATGAAAGTAAGATCAAAGCATACTATGAAACTTAAACTCTATCCTCGACTCACCCTAACCTCCATCCCAATATTCCAAACAACATTTATTAGGCCCTGTTCTCTTCCGTTGAAATTCAATTCAGTTCAGTTCAGTTCAGCTCTTAATTTACGTCTAATGATATTGCTAATGATATAAGGCCAAATTTCATTCTTTTAAGCTCTTATTACAACGACGACGACGACGACAACAACAACAACAACAACAATAATAATAATCATCAATAAATAATAATAATAATAATAATAATAATAATAATAACAATAATAACTGAAATAATAATACTAATAATAATAATCAATAAATAATAATAATAATTATAATCAATAAATAATAATAATAATAATAATAATAACAACAACAACAACAACAACAACAACAACAACAACAACAACAACAACAACAACAACAACAACAACAACAACAACAACAACAACAATAATAATAATAATAATAAATAAATAATAATAATAATAATAATAATCAATAATTAATAATAATAATAATAATAATAATAATAATATGTACATTTGTATATACACATATGTATAGTAATAAATAATCAATAAATAATCAAAGATCACTAATCCGTAGTTAAAAATCACTAATTAATAAGTTCAGTTTAGTTCAGTTCAGTCAATCGAAACAGACCCTTAGTCTATAATTCTCAAAATACATCCAAATTTTAACTTATATGCCAAATAATACATCCATTTGGTACAAACAAGTGAAAAGAGAAGCGTTGTAACTTAAAAACCGAGAAAGTATAAATAATAATTAATGAAGCTTTAAAAGAAATAAAAATTGGGAGACTAGAAATAAACTCTCCTAAAAGGCCAAGTTCAAGAAAATGAGATGAAAATGGAGGAAAAGAGTAGTAGCAGCGTCAACAACGACGGAGTTAAGCTCGGGATTGAAGAAGCATGGAAGTGGGTTCCGAGTGGGACCCACTGGTGGTGGGTCGTAGCTAGCGCCGCCCAATTAGGGTGGGGAATCAAGTCCTACAAAAAAGGGTTTACCGGAGATTGCCGGTTTATGCCTGCCAGAGCTTTCGGCGTCGCCTCTCTCTTCGTCGGCGCCGCCGCAACCGCCTCCGTTGGCGCCCTTTCCGCTGCCGGCATTCATAATGTGAGTTTTTTTGGGAATATTTGTTGGATTTTTAGCTCTAATTTTATCAATTTTGGAAATTTTTGATTAATTTTTTGTTGGGTTTTGTTGGTTGAATGTAAATTGATTTGGGTTTGTTTAGTTGATCATGGTTGAAATTGGTTTGCATTTGAAATGAGGATCTGGGGTTTGTTTATTGAAGAGTTTAATTTGGTGTTTCAGCTGATTATTTATTTATTTATATTTGTGTTAATTATGCTGTTAATTGTTAAAATTTTGAATTATTGAATGTTAAGTTGGGAACTTTGGTTTTTATAGGTTGTTGCAATGTTAACTGAATTCTGAAGTGATCCCAAATGCAAATACAATCTCCTAATTACAAACCCCTTTGGCCTTCTCTTGTTTAGTTTCTCATTTGATAGATACAAAAAGATTAAAAAAGAATCTCTTTACCAAAGTCGAAAGCGATCTTAGGGAATATCTTGAAGTGATTGAGATGGATGAAGTATTAGGCTTGGAGAAGTTTTGGTTCAACTTGTTAGGTAAACTATACCCTGAATTGATCAAAATGTATGTCTTCAACCTTATCAGCTTCTAGTTAAGACTCTATGAAACAATTAAATCAAGCAGTGTATTGTGATTCCACTTCATATCCATGAGCTCAATGCTGGGGGCTTGCCATTCGGCCAGAACTTCCGTTGTGTACCTGGCCATTTGCTAATTTTTATGCCCGCTTGCTTGACAGTTCAGATAGCTTACATTAAAATGATCAATTGTGTACAAAACCTACATTTGGGTAAAAACTTTAGGTACACCAATGAATGTGCACCATTCTGTTTCAAGGAATAAGGAATGCTGATAAGTTAGAGGTGTTAAGATGTACAAGAGTAGTCTATTTTGAGCAGGAAGGAATGGAAAAGTTCATATCATCGTTCTGTTATATACCTGAGCCCTAGTCAATCTGCGAAACAACTACTTTTTCTTGTGGGAATGTATGATTGATTAATTCATTTAATTGTTCTGATAATTGTTTCATATAGGAGTCACGCTCTTGTTTTTCGATCCTTTCATCATTGAACTCATCACCATTGTCTATTCAAGATTAGATCAAAAATCAACCTGATGTTGGTTGATTGTGCTATTTCTGATTTTATTTCGCAGTATCTACTTCTCTTTAGATTTTAGGCTCCTCTGGATTCCTATACAATGCTTACCATTCAATTAATTTCAACTGAAGTGTAGTGGTTTCTGACTGAAATTTTCCAACACATTTTGCATATTTTTATTACATACCCCTTAGGCTTTGCCTCTTGTTTGAATCCCAATTTCAGAATTTCTGGTCAACAATTATCATGCAAACATTTGCATTGAATGTTTCTGTGTTACTTATCCTAATAAGTTGCACATCTTTTTTAGGTGGAAGATATGAAAGAAGCTGGTGCTAATATTAGGACGGGACTGGGTGTTCCTCCTCGAACCAAGGCCAAATAACATCGTCTTTGGCTATTCAATATTAAGATCTTACTTCTTAAAAACAAGATTAGGTGCACCTTGTTCGAATCAACCCGAAGACTTCCTTACCAGGTGTATTTCAGCTCCAAAACAGAGTTGAAGGACACATTGCTCTTTCTTTTTGGGCATAGCTAAAGGAAAATTCGACGCACGTGCTTGTAATGGCCTCTTTTTTTTTTTTTTTTTCCTTTTTCTTTTCCTCAGCTTCCTTTCTTAGGCTTTGCATCTACAATCAGTGTCAATGGTTTAAAATTTATATGCAGTAAACTCTCAATTTTGCCAATCTACATTATATTTTCTTCCTGATTATTCTTCAACTCACCATGTCACCATTGTACTACACTAAGATAAATTTTCAGAGGCACTCGGATAGTTTAAACATGATTTATTTTTAATGTTGAAAGAAAAGTTATGCATTATCAAGATGATGGTGAGCATATGGTAATTAATGTTATACGGAGTAACAAATTTTAAAGGTATGACTTAAAACCAATTGTTAATTTTTTATTTTTTAAAATCACCCTCTTTCAAGGCCCTATGATTATAAAAGTTTAACCATGATGTACAATAAATCACTTTCACTTTACATTTAAACGACAATAAGAATCAATGGCGACAAGAAGATTAAAAAAAAAAAAAAAACTTTATCCATTATCATTACGAATATTTTATTTTATTTTCTATCCTTTAAAAACAACAAAATTCCTCAACACAAATGAAGTGTACGTGTATAAACAAATCATCGTGTATGTCAAAACATGTAATCAAGAATCAACTTAAAGTTGGTAAGTAGTCCAAATTAACAGGAATATATTCACTAAGCCACAAATATGCTATAATTGGGGGAAAAAAAATGTAATTATTGACATTATAAATGCTTAACTTACACAATCATAACATCTAAAGAAAAGGTTCACTGAGATAAGAGTTCTAAGGAACCTTTCACCACTATCAATTTGTGCTAAGGCAAATTATTCACTGTCACATACTTGTAGAGTTGTAGTATTTAAGTAGCAAAACACCAAATAAGTTCACTTTACAACAAAATATAAGTTTAAAAGACAACCAGCAAAACAATTAGTCTAAGCTGATAGGAAACCATATTTCTAAGGTCTATTCAGTAAGCATATTAGAGCTAATTACATATGGAACAGAAAACTTGGAAAATTATACTAAAAATATCCGCACCAAAACGCTAAAACTCGGTTCGGTAAAAATGAAATTCGTTACGAATCGCCCGAATCGTGATGGTGCGGCCGCATTTTCGAACCATGATGAGAGGTTGTCGAAAGAGGTAATCAAGGTCTATCGGAAGAATGATAGGTTGATAAGGGTGAAGTTGCTATGTGGCAAGGAGATTGTGAATGTTATTAGTGCTTATGCTCCCCAAGTTGGTTTGGATACAGAAGAGAAACAACAATTTTGGGAGGAGTTAGACGAGGTGGTACAGGGTGTCCACCACAGTGAAATTATATATTGGAGGTGATCTAAATGGGCATGTTGGGTCGAGTCGAGAGGCTACGAGAGTGTTCATGGAGGATTTGAGTTAGGGCAGAGAGACGTAGGTGGTGAAGCTATTATGGATTTTTCCCAATCATATGACTTAATTTTGGCTAATACTTGGTTTAAGAAGCGAGATTCACACTTGATAACTTTTCGGAGTGGACCAAATGCAACACAAATAGACTTCCTGCTCACAAGGAGCACGGATAGACAAAGTTGTTTAAACTGTAACAAACACATGGACAATAGAGCAAAACCAAAATAAAAAATAAAAATAAAAAAATAAGAGCAATTTGGTAATTTCACTCAAGGGGCTGAGGGAAAAAGGGGCTATCCATTATTTCTCATCAACAGTAAAATTGGTATTTTAAGAAGTTTTTTTTTGGCAGAACTCAGAAGGAGGGATCTTTTGAGAAGTTACTCCGTGTTATACTTGAGTTGTAGGTTATACCAATATTTATAGGCTCAAAAATCCATATTTTTCCATTGAACGAAGCGCAGTTGACGTTCTCCGTTGGATCGAATACTTGTATCCCCAATGAAGTGGGTAAGTTGATTGTTTTTGTTATCATCATATCAATTTCTCAATCTAGGGTTCATCTTTCATCTGATCTAATTTAATTGTCAGTCGAAATTGGTTCTAAATTCTTAAGATTACCGTCAGAAAAGTATATTTTGATTATTGAATCCTAAAAATAATGTATTTTTCGAGGTTGCTAATGTATTGCACAACCCTTTAATGTTCTAGATTGATAATCAGGGATGTTTTGGTTTCAGGACCACAAGTCTATTAATTTCAGGTTAAAAACCTTACAAGATAACAGCCTAGTGTTAGATAGGCTATCCAGTTTGCCTGTTGATTTGTTAGTACGGATACTTTCTGTGCTTCCTACCAAGGATGTTGCTGCTACTTGCACGTTGTCCACGAGAATTAGATGTGTATTTCCATGGGTTACAACCCTAGACTTGAGTGATTCACCTATATCTAATTGTTTGCAACATCCATATGCAATACAACTTTTCCCTACTTTTGTCTCTTTTGTTGATACCGTCCTCCATGCACACCGCTCTCAGAATCTCACCACCTTTAAACTTCAACTAGGCATGGACTTCGCCGACACATACTATACTATTTCCAAACATCGTCCTCATGGATGTGTTAAAGCCTGTTTCCCAGACTTGAAGTCCACACAAATAAATGCGTGGATCTCTTTTGCTATAACCCGTATTGGCCTTAAGGAGCTTCATCTCCGAATTCGTTTAAGGGAACCGGGTCAGCTGCCACCAGCTATCTTCATGTGTGAAACATTGGAGGTGCTCAAGATTGATGTCAACCTTGGTCTTCACCAAGCTTCCACTATGCCATCCTTTCGTCTTCCAAACTTGAAATTACTATACCTCTTTGGCACTGTCATTAACGATCATGGCTTTCTGCCAAGGTTAGTTTCAAGCTGCCCTTTACTTGAAGACCTCAGAGTGGAAGTATTTTGGAATCATGGCTGCACCCTAAACATCTCTTCGCTTTCTCTTCGGAGGTTGTGTTTAGTTGTGTTTCATCTTGATCATACATATAAAAACACTGATTTTCTGCTTATTGATACTCCTAATTTGGAGTATCTTCATTATAGTGGTTGTTTCGGGTGAAAACAATGGGGCCTTGCCGAAGGCCCGTTGAAGTGGTGAAGACTGGATTCGGTCCAAGGGATGTTGGGCCGAAGGTTTCCTGCACAGCAGACACACGTAAACTAGCCTCGGGGGTGTTGCCGAGGAAGGCCCCTCCGATGCTAAAGTCAGTACAATGTGTAGAGAGAGAAAGCTATGCAAGAGAATTAATTGCTTGAGGCTTTTGTGTGTTATCTACAAATGAATGAATTGAAGGCTTTTATACCTTAGCACATATGGAGAATGTGGGCCGTGGCCCCATTGTCATGTCTGGTGGACTGACCTTGACTTTAGCACAATTGGAGAGTTGAACCTGGACCTTGGGCTTTTAATTGGATCATTTAATGACTAGGCCCAATTGGACTAAATTGGACCCAAACAACTTGCCCCCCAGACCCGATTTGGAAGGATGACGGGTCGGGTCTGATTAATCAGAAAAGGAGGGAAGTAAATGATTTAGTTAATCCAAGAAATTCGGATTTAAACCGTAATTAATGAGATAACAACGGTTAGGTGAATGATTGTGGAAGTTGGACGGATAATGGGCGGTTTAATCATGAGGTCGTGTGTTTAACGGTTACTTAGTGGAGCATTTAAGAGAAATTAAAGCGCAGACTCCCAGAATTCCCATTCTTGGAGATATAATCAGAGGCGCGTCATCCCTCCTCACTTCTTCACCAACACAAATCCAGAACTCTCGAGAAAACACCCAAGAACCCGCATCAAAACTTCGCAAATTCCCCGAGCATTGAGCTTAGAAACTGAGATTCGTCACTACCAATTCGTAAATCGGCAACTTTCGCTTCAGATTGAGGTAATTCCCTTTGATTTTAGTTTTTATTTTTCTTCAAATTCGAACTCTTCTTCCTCTTTTTCGACTTTTTTCTTCGAAACTCATCAATGGCGAGGGAAGTTAGAGGTAGGGCCCGTGCTCCAAGAAGAGCAAGGCCGATTCCCGATCCTAGGAACAGGACGGGGACCTGGAATGGACAGAGAGCAGAATCTGACCCTGCTGAAGGGATTAGGGCAACTCCCATTTCTTCGGCTCCTCCTCAGGGGGCGGAGGGGCCGAGCGTTTCTGGGCGAGATGATGAAGTTCCCGCCGTCCTTTGGGATATCCTTCCTGGGTTTTCAGAGTGGGAGGATGCTGAAGTGGCTTCGGCCATGATAAAGAACCGCCCCTACTCATGGTGGGTAGAGAATGCCGAACAGTATCGGTTTGCCGAGCAGATTGAGCTGCATTATGGCATCCTTGAAGCTGATGGGTATTGGTGCCGAATGCCCGTGGCATCCGATAGAATCCATCGTCCACCCCCGGGGTATGTGGGGGTATATACAAGACAACTTCAGTATGGGCTGAGGTTCCCTTTGGACGTATTCGTCCGAGACTTGCTGATCCATTATAACATTTCTCTATGTCAGCTAACTCCCATCAGCATCCGAAGGGTGATGACATACTTGTGGGTCTGCAAGTTCTTCAGGTATGTGCCGAACCTGCACTGCTTCAGAAAGCTCCATCGGCTAGTTCCAAATATTCAAAGTGGGCACGGACATCACGGCTCTGGGTGGTACCGGATTGAGTCTCGGCCCCAGTATCTGACCATGTGGCCGAATGATTCTTCAGACAAAGACTGGAGAGGTCAATGGATCTGGGTTAGGGCGCCCACAGATCCGGACCATCCTTGCGTCTTCAGTGCCCCCAGGTATCTTGCCGAGCCTGATCCCGAGATGGGAAGCTTGGGTCCCCCCGAAGGTGACGGTTCGGATCCGAACCTTAATCAGCAGAACATCTTTGGCAAGCGGCCGAACCCGGGGGGCAGCGATCGGATGCAGCATATCCCGGAGACTTGGCTCCCCGATACGCATTATGTCTTCCAAGAGAACATGTTAGCAGCTGTCGGCCTCAGCCGAAAGTTTAGGGATGGTAAGTTTCTTCGGCTGGGGCCGAGGCCTTTTAATTATATCTTTTCCTCTGCTTTTACTTCGTACTTCTCTGCTGTGCCGACCTAGCTGAACTAATCCCTTTCCTCTTCTTCTTTCAGAGCGGGACGAGACCAACGTCGGCATTAACTACGATCGTCTCGACGTCAACCGAGAACGTGTCGTGACTGCTCGGGCTCCTTCTATCACTGAATCGAAGCATAGGGAAGTCCATCTAGACTCTTCCCATTTCCAAATTGAGGCTGTTGCTCTATATCAGAAGCAGAAGCCTTGGTGGAAGAAGAGGGATCCCTTGTTTCAGCTGCTAGACGAAGAAGCTGAAGCTGCCCGTACAGCCGAAGAGGTTGCACGGGTTATTGAAGCTTGCGAAGGGGGAGTGGGGTCTTCCAGAGCTGCTGAAGAAGAAGCTGCAGCTAGGGCAGCTGAAGAAGACGAGGCTTTGCTGAAGACTTCGGTGAGTTCTTCAGACCTAGCTTTTCAGCTTTGCTGTTGCTTTTTTTTTTTTTTTTTTTTTTTTTTTTTGTTACTCATACCCTTCGTCCCCCCTTGTCTTTTACAGTCCGAGGAGAGTAATAGACAAAGAAAGGGTAAAGCCCCTGCTCGTCCCGAAGACCAGATACAAGAAGAGTCTGAAGACTCAGACATGGACGAGCAGCCGCTTCAAAAAAGGCGACGAAGGATGGCCATCATCGGCCCTCATGACTTTCAAAGGAGGCCGATGACCATCGGCATCGAAATAAGGGAACCTGAGGAAGGCGGTGGATCGCCGAGGGTTCCCCGGCCGCCGGCTCAATCACCTCTGAGGACCCCTCCGCCACCTCCCGAGATGGAGGTGGATCAGAAAACTCCCGATCCTAAGGGAGGGGTTCAAGAGGAAGCTCAAGAGTGTGCTGCTGAGCACAGGGATGAAAATGCTGTGATGCCCAATGCTGAGGGTTTCACAGCCGATATTGCAAGAGAGGTTGAGGCTTTCGTCCTCACACCTGATGAAGAAGCGGAGGTCATAGTAATTGACTCTGCTGGGAAGAAGGGGGATGCTGAGCCATCTAAGACTCAAGAGGCTCCATCGTCATCCTTCCCTTCCTTCCAGACGCTGCAGTCTGGAGAAATGGGTTTCTCGGCCCCCCGAATGCCAATCCCAGATCATATCTGGGACCTCATATGGGGTCAGAACCGAGAAGGTGCTGCAGCCTACTTCGGCAATTTTGCTGGCATGTCCGAAGTAGATAGGGCGAGGATCTGGTCGCTGAAGGCCACTGCTGGGATGGGCGAATCCAGCAGATCAGTTCCAGACCCAGCCAGGTCTAACCAACTGCTGATGATGCAGGTGATTCTTCTTTGCCTTTATCTCTTTCACTTCAGCTCTTCAGCTGTGTTTTTGTTTGTTTTTGTTTTTTTTTTGACTTGTGCCCCTGTTTCCAGTTTGTGCACAATCAGACTCTCACTGTAGAGCTGATAGATACCCTACAAGATAGGGTTGACGCTGCTGAGTACGACAAGAAGGTAGCCGAAGAGGAGCTAAAGCTTGCCAAGCTGAAGCAAGCAGCGGCTGAAGAGAAGCGTCAGAAGGGTGAGGAGTATGAAAAGAAAGCTGCTGAAGCCCTTCAGACCTTCTGCGATGCCATGGAGAAGGAAGTTTTCCCTACGCTGATGGAAGGGGAAAAATTTCTTCAGGAGCACATGGGAGTGGATATCTCCAAATTCAAAACTGCCATCGGGAGCCGAATCCAAGAAGGAACTGCTGCACAGGCTGAAGTGCAGCAGAAGTTGGAAGCTCTCGAAGCCAGCAGAATGGCTGCTGAAGAGGCGCTCCAGGCTCGTAATGTCCAACTCTCCGAAGCTGCTACTGCCGCTGAAGCTCAACTTGCCAAGCTCCAAGAGGCTGAGGATCAGCTGAAGGTCAAGGAAGATAAGTTGACCCAAGCTCAGACCAAGGCTTCCCAATTTCAGCAGGAACTGGACGAGCAGAAAGAGTCTTCCTCCAAGCTTGCTGATGAGCTAAAGAAATCCAAAGAAGACTTGGAGGAGATGAAACAGAAGCTGGCTGATGCTGAGGCTCTACTCAAGGTCCACATCTATACCCAAGAAGAGTATGAAATGGGTTTTAGAAACGGGTTCAGAGTGTGCCGAAGAGTCTGCCTACATGCTGAGCCGAAGCTTGACTGGTCCAAATGTGCTAAATGGGTCCAGGATCCCGAAGACCCTCACATGAAATATGCAACTCCAATCGAAGCTGAAATCCTTAAGGCTGAGGAAGCCGAAGAAGAAGCTGAGAGGGAGGAGTTGGAGGCTGAACGGAGGGAGAGAGAGGCTCAGCAGGGTGCAAAGCCCGCCTCTTCTGCTGCTGGGGCCGAGGCCACCATGGGGCCCAACAACGCTGATCAGTCTGATCCTCGGGTTGAAGCATAGGAACTCGGGCAGTCGTCTTCAGAATCTTGCGGTTCATCGTGCGCTCAACTTTAGACTTGCCGCTTTCTGAATTTTTTGCCTTGTTTTTTGCTTCAGCTTGCCTTGTCGTACAAACAGTTTATTTTTGTTTCTGTACGTATTTCGGCAGCTGTTATTTTCCGCTTGTGGGCGGCTGCCGATACAGTCTTTGATTTATTTGAACTTGTAGCTCACTTTCTGAGCATGAATTATTAATCTGATGTTCCTTTCTTCAACTGCTTTTGTCTTATTTTGAATGCTTTACTGTTTCTGATCTTGAGAAATTTTCGTAAAAAATTCGTGAAGTGCAAAGCTTTCGGCTTAAAGAGTTCTGCTGAACATAGACTTGCACTGGTAGTGCCTCTTGCTCCCTCAGAAATCTAAAGATTCAAGTCTTTGGATTGCTGAGCTGGGTTTTATTTTTCTATCTTTTGAAAATGGATATCCGAAACACAGGGCCAACTGAAGGCAATGCTTCGGACAATGGCTTTCTGGGATACAAGGCTCAGTTAAGGCAATACCCCAGAATGAAGAACAAGTCTTTGGAGAACAAGTCCTACTGAAGTTTCACTTCAGCTGAAAGATCAGTGTTCTTTAAAAAGACTTGTTTGTCAGCAATCTGAAACCCAGTTACCCGGAGGCGAAGGTTTCAGACAGGGCTGAATAAAAAATTTCCAACAGTTGTTGATATCCTTGATTTCCTGTCTATCTTTAAAAATGGATATCCGAAACACAGGGCCAACTGAAGGCAATGTTTCGGATAATGGCTTTCTGGGATACGAGGCTCAGTTAAGGCAATATCCCAGACTTGTCCATGGACTCATGTCTTTGGAGAACAAGTCTTACTGAAGCTTGACTTCAGCTGGAAGACCAGTGTTCTTTAAAAAGACGGGTTTGTCAGCAATCCGAAACCCAGTTACCCGGAGGCGAAGGTTTCAGACAGGGCTGAATAAAAACCCTTAAAGAGTAGATAGAACAAAGAAAACTTTGAAAGAATAAAAAGTTGCAAATGTTTATATAAATGGTGGCTCCAAGGCCTTTCATTAATTCAAAATGTACTTACAAAGATTGTTCTGCCCCGAAGGGTTTACACATGATATTTCTTCAGTACATCAGCGTTCCAGTGATTTTTCAACTCAGTTCCATCCAACTGCCGAAGTCGGTATGTCCCTGGCTGAAGCTCATCACTGATCTCGTAGGGCCCTTCCCATGTAGCTGAGAGTTTCCCATGGATTCGGCCTTTCTGAACTGCAGCAGCATTCCGAAGGACAAGGTCTCCAATTTTGAGGGGCCTTGCATGGACCCTTCGGTTGTAAAATTTGCTGATTCTCTGCTTATAAGCGGCCATTCTGTCTCGGGCTGAGTCTCTTACTTCGTCGAGGAAATCGAGAGATTCCTTCCTCAGTTGCTCATTCTCAGCTGAGAAGTGGTGCACCCGTAAGCTCTCAGAGCCAATTTCCACTGGGATGACGGCTTCGGCACCATATACCAGTTCAAAAGGTGAATAGCCCGTTGCCTCTTTTTCAATTGTCCGTAGGGACCAAAGGGTTCCTGGGAGCTCCTCCAGCCACTTGGACTTTTGATCCTCCACCCTCTTTTTGAGGGCATTTAGGATCTGTTTATTTGCAGCTTCGGTTTGTCCGTTACTTTGTGGGTGGCATACCGCTGAATATGCCAGTTTGATGCCGAACTGATCTGTATACCGCTTCAGCGGTAAGTTATCGAATTGCCTCCCATGATCGAAGACAAATACTCTTGGGATGCCGAAACGGGTGATGATATTCTGCCAGATAAATTTTCTGACAGTTTGCTCTGTAATGTTCGAGGCTGCTTCGGCCTCGATCCATTTACTGAAGTAATCAACACCGACTATCAGCCATTTTTTCTGGTACATAGCATCTGGAAATGGTCCCAGTATATCCAGTCCCCATTGGGCAAACGGGAGTGGATTAAGAATCGGCTGAAGATCCCTAGCTGGCTGATGGATAACTGGTGCGAATTTTTGACATTTTTCGCATTTCCGAACCAGCTCCTTAGCATCTGAGATCATGGTGGGCCAGTAATATCCGGCCCTCAATGCCTTGTGGGCTAAGGTCCTTCCCCCGATGTGGTTCCCGCAGATGCCGAGGTGAATCTCCCGTAGGATATAATCTGCATCTGTCGGTCCCACGCATTTCAGCAATGGGGCTGAGAAGGATTTTTTCAGAAGCTCCCCCCTGAGGACGATGAACCTTGAGCTGGTTCTCTTCAGCTTGGAGGCCAAAATTCTATCTTCGGGAATCTCTCCCCGAAGCTTAAAAGCTAGGATGGGTTCCATCCAGCTGGGCTCTGGGTCAGCGCAGCACACTTCAGGTGCTTCGTCGACACTTCTTTCTCGACGTACCTCCACATACACAGATCTGCTCAGCTCAGTGAGAGTTGAACTAGCAAGTTTGGAGAGTGCATCGGCCTGAGTATTCTGACCCCTTGGGATCAGTTGAACCTCAAAGGTTCTCAGCTTTGCAATGACTGACTTGATCTTGGCAAGATAGGCTATCATGGAGGGCTCTTTGGCCTCGTAGCTGCCACTGATCTGATATGCAACTAGCTGAGAGTCTGTTTTCAGGCAGACATGCTCGGCTTCCAGGGAGATGCACAGCTCTAGGCCAGCGATTGCTGCCTCATATTCAGCTTCGTTGTTCGAAGCTTTGAAAGAAAATTTTAGTGCATACTCAAAGGATTTGCCTTCGGGAGAGGTTATCACTACCCCTGCCCCTGAACCATTTACGGTGGAGGATCCATCCGTAAACACAGTCCAGACTTTCCTTTCATTATCTAGCGTCTCTTGGTACGAGCATTCGGCCAAGAAATCCGCTAGAGCTTGAGCCTTTATGGCAGCTCTCGGCTGGTAGCTGATGCTGAATTCGGTGAGCTCAAAAGCCCACTTGGCTAGCCTACCAGATTTTTCAACTTTGCCGAGAACTTTTTCCAGCGGCTGATCAGTTAAGACCACTATCTGATGGCAATCAAAATAGGGCCTCAGCTTCCGAGCAGCTACCACTACCGCGAAAGCGACTTTCTCGAGTAGAGGGTAGCGAGTCTCGACATCCGTCAGGGTGTGACTGACGAAATAGATCGGTTGCTGAATTTTGCTTTCTTCTTTCAGCAGTACTGCACTGATGGTGGCTGGGCTAACAGCCACGTACAGATACAAAGTTTCTCCCTCTGCTGGGCTAGCCAGCGTTGGGAGTTGAGCCAGATGCTCCCGAAGCTGCTTGAAGGCTTCTTTTTGCTCTTCTTCCCAAACGAGCTCCTTTGTTTTCGGGAGTTTCAGGGCTTTGAAGAAAGGTAACCCCTTATCCGAAGCTCTGGAAATGAACCTCGAAAGGGCTGCCATTCTTCCGGTGAGCCGCTGAACATCCCGCTTTGTTTTCGGCTCGGGAAGGTCAAGCGCTGCTTTGACTTTGGAGGGATTGGCATCAATCCCCCTCTTGCTGACCATGAACCCAAGGAATTTCCCTGACTTCACGCCGAAGACACACTTCTTCGGATTCAGCTTCATTTGATGCTTTCTTAAGGTGGCGAAGGTTTCAGCCAGGTCCTTAACATGGTCCTCAGATTTTTTGCTTTTGACGATCGAATCGTCAACATAGACTTCCATGTTTCGGCCTTTTTGATCGGCGAAAACTTGATCCACCAGCCTTTGATAGGTTGCCCCCGCATTTTTCAATCCGAAGGGCATCATTTTATAATTGTACACCCCGGCGTTCGTGACGAATGCCGTCTTTGCTCGATCGTCGGGGTGCATGAAGATCTGATGATACCCTGAGAATGCGTCCATGAAACTAAGCAAGGCATGGCCACTTGTCGAGTCGACTAGCTGATCGATCCTCGGCAAGGGATAGAAATCCTTCGGACAAGCCTTATTTAGGTCCGTGAAGTCAACGCACATCCTCCAGGTACCATTGGCCTTCTGAACCATCACCACATTTGCCAGCCATTCCGGATATTGACAAGGCTCGATGAAGCCTGCCTCCAGCAACTTTTTGACCTCGGCTGCGATGTCTCGGTTCTTATTTGCAGAGTAACTCCGCTTCTTTTGCTTAATTGGTCGACACGTTGGGTCAACGTTAAGCTTATGGGAGATGAGGTTTGGACTTATCCCGGGCATGTCAGCTGCCGAGAAAGCAAACACATCTCTATTATCCCGAAGGAGCTGAATAAGTTCGCAACGGGTGTTCGGATCAAGGTCCATCCCGATTGTTACACATTTCTCCGTGTCTCCTTCGGTCAATTCGACCGTTTCAGTCTGCTGGTCCATGTCCATTGTTGATGGACTGGACTCTTCACAATCTGGCCTGCTGTCTATGTCAGCCGGCGTTCCAGACTTTTTGTTCTTCGGCTGGCTCTCTGAGTCTTTCGGCTCAGATGAAGAGCTAGCCTTTTCCGTTTCTGGCCCTTTTTCTCTGGGCACAGAACCTTGGGCCGAAGCGCTTAGGCCTTTCGGCTTTTTTGTGCTTGGCTCTCTTTCTTTTCCTTTCTCCTCCTCATCCTTGTCGTCGTCATCTGGGCGACTAGTGGATGGCTTGAGGTAGTTGCACCTTCGGGCGTCCTTTTGGCTGCCCTGGATCCTTTCGGGGAAGCCGGCGTCTGAGACGTAAATCATCAGCTGATGATAAGTTGAGACGACCCCTTGGACCTCGTGAATTATGGGTCTCCCCAAAATCACGTTATACACTGAAGGAGCGTCAATGACCAAAAATTCAGTCATGACATTCCTGGCTGCTTCATCGCAGCCGATGGTGACAGGAAGTGTCACCTTCCCATCTGGGTAAGTTGAAGCCCCATTGAATCCGGATACCGGGTAGGGTACTGGCGTAAGATGCTTGGGCTTCAGCTTGATTTGATTGTAGGCCTTTCGGAACAGAATGTTTGCTCCGCTGCCACCGTCAACAAGGACTTTGCTGACGTCGTGGTTGGCCACCGTGGCGATGATCACCAACGGATCCTCGTGAGGGAACGTCACCCCCCGGCAGTCGGCGGCTGTGAACGTCATGTTCGGCACCGGCGACTGGGGAGGCTGAATGTCGGCGTTGCTCACCTGGTGGGTCAGAGCCCTAAGGTGTCGCTTATGTTCCCTCCGAGAGCATATTCCTCCCGAGATAACATTGATCGGAGAGAATTTTCCCTCCGCATTTTTACTGTTCTTCCGGGGGAAGTCGAGGTCTTGCCGAGAGTCCTTTGCTGACTTCTCGGCCTCCTTTTTCTCGCGATGATCCGCGATGTATTTTTTCAAGTATCCCTTCCGGACCATGTCTTCGATCTGGTCCTTCAGCTGGATACACTCCTCAGTGTTGTGTCCCGAAGATTCGTGGAACTCGCACCACTGATTTTTATTTTTTCGCTGATACCACTCTGGGAGTGGTCTCGGCTTTCGGTAACTCTGCTCTTCTTTCGTCACGCTGTAAATTTTGGCGCGCGGAAGAGAGAGCGGAGTGTAGGACTCGTATCTACCTGTGAACGAGGCAGATTTTTCCTTCCTCGGCTCGTTGGCCGAAGATTGTTCCGAGGCCTTGGCCTTTCCCTTTGCCCTCTGGCCTTGGCCGTCGGACAAGGGTGTTTGTTTTTGCTTCCCTCCCCCAGATTGAGGTTGGGTTTTTGCTTTGTTCCACTCTTCGGCTCGGATGAATTTATCCGAGGCATTCAGAGCTTCCTCCAAGGTCTGCGGGGTATGCATGACCATGAAGTCTAGGAACTTCCCAGGCTGAAGGCCATTCTGCATTGCAAAAACGGCTAACCCCTGGTCCAGCTGAGAGACGCTGGATGACTCGTTGCTGAAACGGGTCAGGTAGTCTCGGAGGCTTTCGGTCTCCCCCTGTTGCAG
Source organism: Chenopodium album (assembly GCF_948465745.1). NCBI lineage: Eukaryota > Viridiplantae > Streptophyta > Magnoliopsida > Caryophyllales > Amaranthaceae > Chenopodium > Chenopodium album. The sequence continues at coordinate 72,489,261 of NC_137840.1, forward strand.
ACCCATGAGTTCTGCAGTAGTTTTCTCTCGGCGGTTTGCCGTGGAAAACTTGCTCCTAAATTTGGAGGACAGATCGTCCCACCCTGTTATAGAGCCTTGTTTCACTCCCTTGGAGATCCATGCTTGCGCGACCCCCTTGAGAGTGGTTGGAAAATATTTGCACCAAGTCGCTTCGGACCTGGGGCAAAGATGCATGTGAGCCTCATACGAGGCAATGTGGTCCTTCGGATCCGAAGTCCCATCATATGTAATGTGCGACGGTATTTTAACCGTGGGCACGTGCTCTTCCAGTATCCATTGCTCAAATGGCGAACTGGTGGGTAGCATAACGGCCTTGCCCTTGTTCCTGGCCGAAGGGACCGCGCTCCGCCCTCTTAGAGAGGTAGGAGTGGTTTTCGTCCCTGGCTGGGAAGTTTGGGCTTCGGCTGCAGGGAACGAGAGGCGACTGTGCACGCTCGGTTCCTTGCGGCCGAGTCGGTCGAGAACGCTTCGGCGAACAGTCTCAGGTTGTTCTCGGCGAGCAGATTCTGGCCGAGAAGCTGAGCTGCTGCTCTTATGCGTCTCTGGTCGAGAAGTTGAGGATCGCGAGAAAAATTGAGGGTTCTTTTTCCTCTCTCTCTCGGTTTTCCAGGTATCCTCTTCCCACTTTTCCAGTTCCCGGAAGGAAGGAGGTTTTCCACCATCATGGTCTAGCTTCCTCCGCTGATGCCGTGTATGCGGAGGAGTTCGATCGCGAGGTGGAGGCATATTTTGTGCCCTCATGGCTTCCACGAGCACTGCCAGCGCTCTCGCCACCTCCTCCGAGCTGGGCCCCGTCAAAGGGGTCCTCGGCTGAGTGTGGGAACGAGAGCGGACGGTCAATGGTTGGCTTTGGGGCACGGAATGAGTCCTATGACCGGACTGATCTCTACTAGACCGAGAGGGACTCGGCCTCTGATGAGAGTTGTGAATTACGGGAGAAAGGGAATCCTCCCTGTATGATCCTCCTCCCGAACTGGCACCCTTGGGAGAGTTCCGGTCCGGTGAGGGTGATGGTGTAGGAGTTTTAGGCCTTTCGCCTGCTCCTTGACGGAGGCTTTTGCTCTTGCGGTTCTTAGCCATTGCCACTAAGATGATTGCAAGATGATTTTGATTAGAAATTTGGCTTAAAGATTTTTGAAAGTCTTCCCCACAGACGGCGCCAAATTGTTTCGGGTGAAAACAATGGGGCCTTGCCGAAGGCCCGTTGAAGTGGTGAAGACTGGATTCGGTCCAAGGGATGTTGGGCCGAAGGTTTCCTGCACAGCAGACACACGTAAACTAGCCTCGGGGGTGTTGCCGAGGAAGGCCCCTCCGATGCTAAAGTCAGTACAATGTGTAGAGAGAGAAAGCTATGCAAGAGAATTAATTGCTTGAGGCTTTTGTGTGTTATCTACAAATGAATGAATTGAAGGCTTTTATACCTTAGCACATATGGAGAATGTGGGCCGTGGCCCCATTGTCATGTCTGGTGGACTGACCTTGACTTTAGCACAATTGGAGAGTTGAACCTGGACCTTGGGCTTTTAATTGGATCATTTAATGACTAGGCCCAATTGGACTAAATTGGACCCAAACAGTGGTAATTTACCAGTACACCACTCTATTACAAACATGGATCATCTGGTTGAAGCACAACTAACAATTGGGGGTACCATGAGGGTCCTTGGTTTCACGACACATCCTCTTCAACTAATGCTTAGCCTTATCAAAGTCTTCAATAACGTTCAGTATTTATCTTTGCACGGCATTTGGACACAGGTTTGTTTAAATTTCTATATACTCCCTTTGTTTCTTTTCTTTTGTCTCATTTGGAATCTTGCACAATCCTAAATGTACTACGTATTATTAGATTGACTGATTGCACCTTTGATTGAAGCGATTCGAGGCTCGTGGTGTAGAGGATAAACTGCCAATGTTTGATAATTTGAAATATCTAGAGCTGGGTTATTTTTCTAACTCTTGGGATAAAGTAGTGTTGGCATTTCTAAATCATTCGCCGGTGTTAGAAACACTTGTTTTTCCTGGGGTTAGTCTGTGACTTCAATTTTGCGTACATAGAATAAATTCAACTCAAATAATATTTTGATTGCGATCATTCAACTTTGCAGGGATTAAATGGATGCTGTATAGCATGCAGTATGAATGAAGTGGTGCCTTGTACTTGCGGCAAGGGGACACTGGAGGAACAAGAGTTTTTCAAAAAAACTCTAGCAGTAACTCCTTCATGTTGCAGATCTCATCTTAAAAGAATTGAGATTGATGAGTACTATGGGAAGGAGCGGGAAGTAAATATGATACTGTTTTTGTTGAGACATGCTTTTGTGTTGGAGGAATTGATCTTAAGCAAGGGGTACCAAAGTGTTCCAGTAGAAAATGAAGTGACGCTCACAAGAGCATTGCAGAATTTACCAAGGGCCTCGGCTACATGTTCAATTGAGTTCAGAATCAGAAAACAGCCTCACGAAAGGTTCAGAGTATGGTGGAGAGCAGGATGTTAGTGGAAAGGGATTTTATCTCTTGTTGACTTGGATGTAACTTGATTTCTTTTAATATATTCCCCATCTTGTTTTCAAAAAAAAAAAAAAAAGTTAACTTCCTCATTGAAGACATATTTTCTGTATTTTTTTTATACATTATACTTATTATTGTTAAAAATATGATGGCAAAAGGTACCACTACATGTATAATAGTATACAAAAAGTACTATTCAGATAACTTATGATTTAATGGTATATTATACCTGCATAATATAACTTATGCTTTAATGGTACATTATACATGCATAATAATACACAAAAATGTACCAATGTACCATTAAGAGAGAAAAAATGTACCACTGAATCCCAAATTGCCCTCCTATTTACAAGCCAAACAAATAGGGCCTATGCGCCCGGGGGGACTCATATTTATGCGTGATTATTTTTATTTTTTTGACAAGTGATAGGCATGATTATTAGTTTTATCACAATGTACAAATTACCTCCGTTTTTTATTAGTTGACACGTTTTGACTTTTGCACTATTCACACACTCCTATTTGACCGTGTTTTGTGCTTTATACGTAATGAAAAATATAGTCATGTGAGATAGATTCGTCACGATATATATTTTCAAAATATCAACTATTTATAATTATTGTTTATTGTTAATTAAAGATATTAATAGTTGAATTTGTGCATTGGCAAACGTGACTAAAGAAACATGTCAACTAAAAAGAAACAGAGGAAGTATGTGTTATCATTTATGATGGTTTTAATCGAAATGCGGTGATTTTACTGTGTTTATTATTAATTATCAGGAATTTTGATTTCGGGTATCTTTAAGTTCTAATGTAATACTCCATCTGTTTTAAAATACTTACTCCATTTTTCATTTCAGGGCATTTTTAAATTTATATGCAGTAAACTCTCAATTTTGCCAATCTACATTATATTTTCTTCCTGATTATTCTTCAACTCACCATGTCACCATTGTATTTCACTATCATAAATTTTCAGAGGCACTCAGGTAGTTTGACTTATACTCATGAGGAAGTTTTTTGTTTTGTTTTGTTTATTTTTTGGTGATCATAAAGTTTCACAATTATTAAGCATGATTTATTTTGAATGTTAAAAGAAAAGTTGTGCATTTTCAAGATGATGGTGAGCATATGGTAATTAATGTTATAGAATAACAAATTTTAAATATTTTGAAAAATTCACGAGATTAATCCCAACTATTGGTGGTCTTCCCATATTAATTCCAACTTAGGATTATTATGAAATAATCCAAATTATGAAGGGTGCCTTCCAAAATCACGAGATTAATCTGGTATGACTTAAAGTTAAAACCAATAGGTAATTTTTTATTTTTTAAAAATCACCCTGTTTCAAGGCCCTCAGATTATAAAAGTTTAACCATGAAGTACAATAAATAACTTTCACTTTACATTTCAACGACAATAAGAATCAATGGTGATAAGAAGATAAAAAAAATACTTTATCCATTATCATGACGAATATTTTATTTTATTTTCTATCCCTTAAAACAACAAAATTCCTCAACACAAATGAAGTGTACATGTATCAACAAATCATCGTGTATGTCAAAACATGTAATCAAGAATCAACTTAAAGTTGGTAAGTAGTCCAAATTAACAGGAATATATTCATTAAGTCACAAATATGCTATAATTGGGGGAAAAATGTATTTATTGATTCCATTTTTCTATCCTATAAATTGAGAGGTTGGGAAAGATTGAAATTTGCAATACAACAATACACAACAACATAACACAAATTTCATACGCAAAAATGATGAATTCCTGTGCTCAACAGAAGAGCATGCCTGGAGGCCTTGTGCCTGCCGACCCAAACAGTCCAAAGATCCAAGAGATTGCTGCTTGGGCTGTTGGGCAGTACAACAAGGAACAAGTAAGCTCGCTCTCTCTTTTTTTAATTATCCTTTTTACCTTTTTATATGCAACTAATCATGACCAGTACTCCCTCCGATCCATTTGTTGTGAGTGAAATGTTTCGACTTTTTGCACTATTCACCTAATCTACTCTGCCAAATTATAGTAATTTATACTTAAGAAAAAAATATATAGTTTTGTGGATATTTGTTGGAATCGTCTCAATCACTTGTACCATGCATGGATATAGTAAGAAAGTAAAAGAGGGAGCAGTGGGAGAAAGGAATGGATTTTATTACCTTTTGCCTTGAGGGTGTATTTATAAAACCTAACTTATTCAAATCGTAACTACTTTCTACTCATGTATCCCAATATTGGTGGATTTGGGATTCCCTTAATCCCTTATCCTCACCTGGTCACCCCTTCTACTCTTAAACGTTGACTTTTACATGTAATTAAGATGGCTAACTTGTAAAAGGTGTTGATTACAGTAAGTTATAAGGTATTTCTCCGTACCAAAATAAATAAACAAACCTAGTCCACATACATCTTTAGGTGAATTGTTATGTTGTCGAGGGATGACTTGTTTTTAATTTATCAAGATATGTAAGTATCTCATTTATATATGTGTATGTAATTTGCAGGGAACATGCCTTGAGTATGTGAAAGCTCTGAAAGCGGAACAACAAGTGGTTGCTGGTATGATGTACTACATTGAGCTCGAGGCGGTTGATGGTTGCTTGATGAACAAGTATTATGCTAAAGTTTTTGATCAGTCATGGACCCAAACCAGAAAGCTCGAGGAGTTCAAGTGTCTGCTCCAAGAAAATGATCGTGTCGCCGTTGCCAACTAATGTTCAACCACACACTCTAAGCTATATCTAAGCTAGATAATGTACGCAATATATAGTGCAAGATAATAAACAGGACATAGGAGTGTGATGTACATATATTTAGTTACATCAAAACTACTATGAACTACTACTATTCCGAAAGTCGTCTTACATGACTTATTTAGGTTATGTAAAACTACTATGAACTATCTAATTAAAATGTTTGTATGAATTTGGCTTATACATTACTTCCTCTGTTTTTTTTTTTACTTGACCTGTTTCTTTTATTACGTTTGCCCTTATTGCCAATGCAAAACTTTAGTGATCAATAACTTTAGTTCTCTATAAGTTAAAATTATAAAATTTGTATATTACGATAGTATTTATTGTGACGAATTCAAAAAGATCCCACATGAATATATATATTTCCTTATATATCATTCACAAAATATGGTCAAATAAGAGGTGGTGAATAGTGTAAAAGTCAAAGCGGGTCAAGTAAAAATGAACGAAGGAAGTATATATATATATATATATATATATGTATATATATATATATATATATATATATATATATATATATATATATATATATATATATATAGAATTCCATATATAGAAGACTAGGCTTTGTTTTTTCATCCCAAAAAAACTCGTAAAAGACAAAGAGAGTCTATAAGTTCAGATCATTATATGATAAATTCAAATGTGAGCTATTCAAGTTCAATTCAAAATTAATACGGAGTAAAAAAGTTAAGCATTTATAGATGTTTGTAATAATTAATAAGCGATATGGCTCTAATTTTTTTTTTTTTTTTGAAAGCAGCGATACGGCTCTAATTAATCATTGCTTAGTTAATTATCAAGATATAGGATACTCATTTTTTCAAGTTGAATTGATCGAGACCTTAAATTGTAAAGAGTTAACCGTATATAAAGAATAACTAGTTTGAGGCCCGGGCGATACCCCGGGTCATTTTTCTTTTATATAAAAAAACTATAGTAAATTGTTTTTAAAAATAACTTTAATAAATTAAAGGGAAATCTATTGATGGTTTTATAATTTAAAAAAAAAATCATTTTTTTTTATAAATTTTATTGAAATTAACAAAATTCATTATGAAATATGCAGTAACCTAACTTTTATACTTCCTCCGTTACGAATTACTCGCAACAAAGGGGTATCATTTGTGAGACATAAAATATTCCTTTGTTGCGAGTAATATGTAACGGAGGGAGTACTTCATATTAGTTTGTTTTATCTGTTAAATGAAATTTTATCTACCATTATAAATTTTTTCAAAGTATAGATGAGCAAACGAAAGAATGAGGATTAAAAAATTAGCATTTATGAACATTAATTTTTTGTGAGGGAAAATTGATGATTAGTTTTAATATGACATGAATCACATGACCCCACATCATTTATTAATTTATGACGACACGTGGCAAAAAGGATGACACGTGGCACGATTACAACTCTTGCCTTGGGTTTTAAGCCAAAATGAAAAAGCTGCTTTGAGTAGCTTTTTTGTTGGCTTTTGGCTAGTTGGCCCACAAATTATCTAATAAACAGCCAACAACCAACAATTAATTTACCAAACACTTTTATAAATAAATAGCCAGCTTAAACAGCCTTTCAAAAGCCATTATAAACAGCCAAACATTCCAGCTGGTCAAACAAGCCAAGTGAACCAGCCAACAGCCAACCGCCAACATCCATTTGCCAAACAAGGCCAATATATATATAGATAAATCACTTTCATTTCACATTAACCGATGACAATAAGATAAGATTCTTTCAATGCAATCGTGAAGAATATTTTATCTTTTCTAATTTCCATTGACTGTACATATGACAATCCCTTATATATTTCAAAAAAAAAAAAAAAAAAAAAAAAAAACTATTATATGTGTAATGATTTATTTTTATTATATAAGTCAACTCTTGAGAAGTTTGATGTTCACCTAAAATAACTGAAAAGAAATTTTCATGTACTTAAAAACTAGTACTAATGTCAAAATGCTATGAGTTGCCATACATGTATGTTTTTAAATGTGAAGCACAAATCTGGGTGAAGTTAATTAAATCTAGTATTATAAAATTTAATTCTTAAGTTGTGTTTTGAGTGATTAGTACAAGTACGTAAATTATAACTTTTTCAAACCCTTTCATGGCAAAAGCTTGTGATTTAGGTTGTAACAATGTTTGACTTAATTAACTGTCAAGTGATCCCAAATGCAAATACAATTAGAATTTCCTGATTACAAACCCTTTTTTCTAGCTAAGCTAGTTGTCCATTTCATAGATCAACAAAAAAAGAAATCTCAACATGTACGTTTTGCCTATTTTTATTACATGTCTGCACCCTTTATTTCCCTCCTTTTGTTTGAGTCCCAATTTCAGAATTTCTAGCCAACAATTATCATGCATAAATATCACCATTTAGGGCTATTCATCGATCCAAGACTGGTTGTTATAGGGTTTTGGATCGGACTAGACCGAAAACTGGAAAACAAATTTCTCGATCCGGAGACCGGACCGATTAGTTTGGTCCGGTCCATTTTCTGGGCCTGACCAAAGTTTGAACACCCCTAATTGTGTTACACTATGATGAATATTCTCGAGGAACGAAAAGTATTACTTGTATATTAGTCCCTTGACTCCTTGAGCTTGTGCAATATGCCAATATTAACACTTCCATGACTTGAGTTTTTAATTAAGTTTCAATTATAGTAACCTAATGTTAGAATTATTATGGATAGGCAATAACCCTTTTTTTTTTAAACCTTGAAGTACAGTAAACACTCTCATTTCACATTATTCAAAAGACATTAAGAATCAATGGCGACCTGAAGATAAAAATACTTCCTATGTAATTGCAAATAATACTTTTTTTTTTCCCCGAAGAAATCGTGAAGAATATTTTAATCTCAATTATTGGTTGTCTTCTCATATTAGTCCCAACTAAGGCTTATTGTGAAATAATCTCAACTATGAAGGATTGAAGCTAGGGTGCCTTCCAAAAATGATCCGGTATGACTTAAAACCGGTTAAGTAGGTAATTTATTATGATTATTTTTTTAAAATCACCCTCTTTCAAGTCCCTTAGATTATAAAAATTTAACCATGAAGTAAAATAAATCACTTTCACTTTACATTTAAACGACAATAAGAATTAATGGCGACAAGAAGATAAAAAAATTTCCATAATCATGACGAATATTTTATCTTTTCTTCTATTCTTTTTAAATAACAAAATTCCTCAACACAAATGAAGTGCACGTGTATCAACAATTCATCGTGTATGTCAAAACATGTAATGAAGAATCAACTTAAAGTTGGTAAGTAGTCCAAATTAACAGGAACATATTCACTAAGCCACATATATGCTATAATTGGGGAAAAAAAATATGTAATTATTGATTCCATTTCCATATACTATAAATTGACTAGGTTGCGAAAGATTGATATTGTGCAACACATATATACAATACACAACAACATAACTCAAATTTCATACGCAAAAAAGATGAATTCCTCTGCTCAACAGAAGAACATTCCTGGAGGCCTTGTGCCTGTCGACCCAAACAGTCCAAAGATCCAAGAGATTGCTGCTTGGGCTGTCAATGAGTACAATAAGGAACATGATGTATGTTTTTATTTAACTAATATTTGACACGTCGAACTAAGATTATCAGACCGTCTTTCACAAGAGCTTGTCTTATAGGCCGGTAATGTTAACAAATATAACACATGTATGGGCAACGGTGATTCCAAAGTCCAATTTTATACTACGTAGGATCAGAGTATTATTTAGTACGAGTATCACTTTACCTAGTTTTGACCGGGTTAAAATCCTCTGTCCCATATAATTACCACTATACGTGGTTACACGTACTTAAGTAACTTAACCCTGTTGGTCCAAGTCGTACATTCGTGTTTAATCATTGTTATAATTTGTAGGGAGCAAATCTGAAGTTTGAAAGGGCTACAAAAGCAGAACAAGAAGTGGTTGCTGGCACAATATACTACATTGATCTGGAGGCATCTATTGGTACCAGCGGCATCACGAACAAGTACTTTGCCAAGGTTTTTGAGCAAGTTTGGACTAACACTTTGAAGCTTGAAGAGTTCAAACCTATGTTGCAAGAAAATGCAAGTGTCGCGATTGCTAACTAATCTTCAACAGCCATGCTCAGATCAATCTCTACATACATGCAAGAAACCATTTTTGGTGTGCTTATATTAATTAGTTACATCAAAAATTAAAAAACTACAATATGATCTAGTGAAATAAAATCTTGCATGACTTTGTTTATGTAATACTTTCTGTGTCGTACCTAAATATTACTCTTCGATTAATAGGGTTTTAATCACTTAAAGTTACTCAAAGTACGTTATCGAGTATATAAATCGATTATGGGCTTTAACCAGTTATCCAGCAGATACATGAGTATGATTTAATTTCTATTTGATACTCCGTACATCTAATTGAATTTGAAAATTTAATAATTGTTTAAATCCCGCATAATCTCTTATTAGTTAAACCAAATTAATGATACTTCAACTAGAATTAACTCAAAGTCTCAAACTACTTAAAACCTTATCACCCTGCTCAAAGCCATCATAGAGTGCTCCAAACACGGGAATTCAATAATATCATTGACACCAGCTTTGGAAAGTTACAAACGGAATATATATACTTCATTTTGTACGTTATTTTATATCAAAATTGATCCTTACTTTTTTTTTTTTTTTTTTTTTTTTTTTTTTTTTTTTAACTTTTTTTTGGGGCTTATTTTCTCTTATCAAAACTCATTTGTATTGATTGAACTTGATTTATCTAGGCTTTAAATTACTAACTCCAATTAAATTTAATAAATTATAGAACCCACTTCATTAATAAAAAAATAAAGTTGTGATCATATTAAATTACTAAGTAAAAATAAGGTAAACTAAAATACAGCCTTATTCCCCTCAATTAATTATTCCATCTATAAAATGTGCTCTTACTTGCAATCTCAAAGAATAATAAGAGTGCTTCATTTGCTTCCTTGATTGTCAAAAAAAAAAAAAAAAAAAATAATAATAATAATAAAAAAATAATAATAATAAAAAAAAATGGTGCCTCTTTACCCTTTGAATATAAGAAATCGCTCACTTTAACTTAAAACTAATACCGGCCTATAGAATAACTTTCATTGCATATTATATTGACAACATTGTAAATAATAATAATACGGAGTAAAAAAAACATTCATTCCTTTAATTATACTACCTCCGTTGCTTTATGTTTGTCTCATTTGAAATATTTAATTCAAAGAAAAAAAAACACCATTGACCATGACATGTTCATTAATATGGAGTATACAACAACAAAGTCATAATGTCAAAAAGATTTGAGGTCAGCTAATATATATGAACTACAATTCGAAATCCTTTGTGAAAAGTGGTGCAAAAATATGTATTGAATGTTAAAGGACCAACTCAACCAAAAGTTTAAGTTAATGGTTGAGGCCCAGGAATATATTTTATATTCTATCACTCCCCCTCACATGAAAGACCCTTTGGGCATGAAATGTGGATGCAACACAGGCCCACCCATACCTGGCGCGAATTAATTCCACTTTGAATGAGGGGTGGATGAGATTCGAACCCGTAACCTTTATGTCACGTTGGCTCCGGTACCATATAAGATGGGAGAATTCTCCTTGGAGGCATGTCAGGCATCTTATTGATATGTGCCAATATATAAGGGTTTACAATCATACAATCTAATTATGGACACTAAATTATTTACATATTTATATTGTCTAACATTGAAGACAGTGAAAAAGTTTACAAACATTAATAAACAAAGGTGCAAATTGAGTGCATTGTATTCTCGAGCAATCTACAAGAATTAACAAGCTTGGTACAAGATAAATCAGTATAATTTGACAAGAATATATACTTGTAAGTCACTAGACCACTAACGCAGAAGATTCGAAATATAGAGCAAAAATGTGATTCTTGATTACAAATCTTATCCTATATATTGACAGGGTTGCCCAAGTCTGCAACACACATAGGAAGTACTCGTTATACAGGACGAAGAATGAAGAGATCGATTTGCTCAGCTCAGCCGACGAAGAATGTCGGAGGCCTTGAACCTGTTGAGCCAACCAATCCTAAGATCCAAGAGATTGCTGCTTGGGCTGTTGGCCAGTACAACAAGGAACAAGTAAGCTCTCTCTCTCTCTCTCTTTTTTTATTATCCTTTTTATCTTCTTATACGCAACTAATCATGACCAGTACTCCCTCCGATCCATTTGTTTTGTAAGTGAAATGTTTTGACTTTTTGTACTATTAACCTAATCTACTTTGACTAATTTTGGCAATTTATACCTAAGAAAATATATAGTTTTGTGGATACTGGTTGGAATCGTCTCAATTATTCATATTATGGATATTGATAGAGTATAAAACATATTCCTGGGCCTTTTATTACCTTTTGCCTTGAAGGTGTATTTATAAAACCTTAACATATTATATTTTTAGATCATGATGGCCTTATGCTTATAGGTAATGGATAGTTGGGCCTCGTAATTTGAAGGATTTGTCATTAATTTATGCATTATAGTGGGAAAATCACCTTGTAACTTATTCGAGTCACAACTACTTTCTACTCATGTATCCCAACGGGAGCAGTGAGAACGTTGACTTTGACACGTAATTGAGATGACTAACTTGTAAAAGGTGTTGTTATAAGGTATTACCCCTTACCAAAAATAAATAAATAAATAAACCTAGTCCACATACATCTTTAGGTGAATTGTTATGTTGTCGAGGGATGACTTGTTTTTAATTTATCAAGATATGTAAGCATCTCATTTATATATGTGTATGTAATTTGCAGGGAACATGCCTTGAGTATGTGAAAGCTCTGAAAGCGGAACAACAAGTGGTTGCTGGTATGATGTACTACATTGAGCTCGAGGCGGTTGATGGTTGCTTGATGAACAAGTATTATGCTAAAGTTTTTGATCAGTCATGGACCCAAACCAGAAAGCTCGAGGAGTTCAAGTGTCTGCTCCAAGAAAATGATCGTGTCGCCGTTGCCAACTAATGTTCAACCACACACTCTAAGCTATATCTAAGCTAGATAATGTACGCAATATATAGTGCAAGATAATAAACAGGACATAGGAGTGTGATGTACATATATTTAGTTACATCAAAACTACTATGAACTACTACTATTTCCAAAGTCTGTCTTACATGACTTATTTAGGTTATGTAAAACCACTATGAACTATCTAATTAAAATGTTTTTATGAATTTGGCTTATATATTATATATGCATGCATTGATAGCTCGTTTTCCATATATACAAGACTACGAGGCTTTGTTTTTCATCCCAAAAATAAAAACTCGTAAAAGACAAAGAGAGTCTATAAGTTCAGATCATTAAATGATAAATTCAAATATGAGCTATTCAAGTTCAATTCAAAATTAATAAAAAAGTTAAGCACATATATAGTTAATGCAAAAGATATAAGTATAAGCTCAAATTTGCCCATAAAGAACTATCATTTAGGGATAGAGGGAGTAACAGAAAAGATGAATGAAAACGTAATTAGGATTGAGAAACATAATTAGGGAATACACGCCGATGTTTGTAATAATTAATGAGCAATATGGTTCTAATATGTATTTATTAGTTAATTATCAAACTATAGGATGTTATTCTTTCAAGTTGAGTTGATCGAGGACTTAAATTGTAAAGAGTTAACCGTACATAGAGAATAATAAATCACTTTCATTTCACATTAAAAGATGACAATAAGATAAGATTCTTTCAACGCAATCGCGAAGAATAATATTTTATCTTTTCTAATTTCCATTATTTAAAACAGCAAATGATATACACGTGTATTATCAAAGCAACGTGTAACTAGGAATTGAGTTAAAGCTACTAGATGGTCCAAATTAACAAGAATATATTCACCAAGGCACATATAGGCTAATAGCAAGAAAATGAATTGAAATAATTGATGAATTGCTTCCATTTTTGAACCCTATAAATTAAGAGGGTTCTCCAACACATTACGCACAATACCAACACATACAATACAACGATATACACAATGCAAGTACATACATTGCAATTTCATACGCGAAAATGAGTTCCTCAGCTCAAGAGAAGAAGCCTGTTGCTGGAGGCAAACGTGTGCACGTCGACCCAAACAGTCCAAAGATCCAAGAGGTATCCGCTTGGGCTGTTAATTAGTACAACAATGCAAAAAACAGGTAAGTTTTTAATTTATCATGTGACTTTACATTATTATTATTATCTCCAGTTTAATTTCAAAATTATTTATAAATTAACAAATTAATTACGGACTCCCTGAAATATCATTATTATTTCAGGGAACAAACCTGAAGTTTGTAAGTGCTTTTGACGCACAAACAGAAAAGGTTGATGGTGTGATGTACTATATTGGTCTAGAAGCAACGGATGATGGTAAGCCTTCGCCGAACCCTGATCTGAGAGGAAATTATTCAGCTACGGTTTTTGAGAAGGACAATACCCAAGCCTTGGAGCTTGTAGAGTTCAAGCCACTCTATCAAGGCAATGCGCGTGTCGCGGTTGCCAACTAGGCTGGCCTTCAACAGTTCAACATTCATACTATAATCTCTGATTAAGTATGCAATGCGCAGATTTTTATTTTTTTTTCTCCAATTTGGTGTGCTCATATTAGTTACATCATAAATAAAACTATGTATCTAGTCTAGTGAAATAAAGTACCAGTAAAAGTCTTGCATGACTTGGTTTATGTACTACTTGTAAAACTCTTGAGCATTTTACATGTATACATCCTCTACTAAAATTTGGTGCTGATAAACATTCCCTCTTTATTATATAATAAGGCCGAGTTTTAAGATTTATATAAGAATTATTCGTACTAAATTGAGTGTATTAAGTCCTTATATATTACACACACAAAAAAATAAAAAAATAAAAAAATAAAAAATACATGTATATATTTTTTCATGTACTTAAAAATGAGCCAGACTTAGTTGATATCTGATATCAACAAACTTTTGTTAATATCACAATTTTTCTCTCTCCTCCCCTCACATGACCAATTTTTCTTTCTCTCTCCTCCATTCCCGTGGCCACTACTTCTTTCTCTCTCCTCCATTCTCATGTCCAAGGTCGACGATATACGCGGATCTACGGCGGCCGATCGACAAGCCAAAAAAACGACACCCTAATAGCAATTTATGAAAATGTCGAATGTTGGTGCAGCGGCCTGTGGTGGTCGGCTGGGGTGGTGCTGTGGGTGGTAGCTAGTGGTGTTGCGGCAGTCGAATGTTGGTGTGGCGACCGTGTGGTGGTCAGCAGGGGTCAATTCGTGAAGGTTAAGGTGGTGCTATGGGTGGTAGTAGAGGTTGCACGGTGGTGATAGAGGGGAGAAAAGGGGAGTGTGGTTGCTAAAATTACAATATTACCCTTGGTGTGGTAGCTAAATTTACAAAATTAGCCTTGATATTAACAAGTTTTGTTGATATCTATTTGATATCAACTTGTATTTACTCCTTAAAAATTGGTACACTACTAATGTCAAAAGGCTATGAGTTGTCGTACATGTTTTTAAAATGTGAAGCACAAATCTAGGTGAAGTTAATTATATCTAGTGGAGTATTATGTATGTTGTGTTTTAAGTGATTAGTACACTTAAATTATAACTTTTCAAACACCCCTCTCATGCATGGCAAAAACTTGTGATTTAGGTTGTTACAATGTTAGACTTAATTAACTGTCAAGTGATCCCAAATGCAAATACAATTAGAATTTCCTGATTACAAACCCTTTTTTCTAGCTAGTTGTCCATTTGATAGATCAACAAAAAAAGAAATTTCAACACGTACTTTTTGCCTATTTTTATTGATTGAAATTAATTTTAATTGATGTACATCATAATCTGAAGTGATCAAGGCCGAAGAAATCTAACCATGAAATATAATAAATCACTTTCATTTCACAAACACGATAAAAAGAATCAATGGCGATAAGAAGATAAAAATTCTCACTTCATAATCGTGAGATTCTTGACAAATTTTTCTTTTTTTTAATTTCCTTTTAAAACAACAAATGAAGTGCACACGTATAACAACAAATGAAGTGCACGCGTATCATCGTATAATCAGAATAACAAGTAATCAACTAAAAGTTGATAGGTCCAAATTAACAAGAATTTATTCATTATTTAATAAGCCACATAAGCTGATCGATAAAAAAGAAATTATTGATTCCATTTTCCTATCCTATAAATAGAGAGGGTTTGCAAAAGATGGAGTTCCGCAACACATACATACAATACAACGATACACATAACACAAAATCATACGCAAGAATCATGAGTTCCTCTGCTCAACAGAAGAACATCGCTGAAGGTCGTCATCCTGTCGACCCAAAGGATCCACACATCCAAGAGATTGCTGCTTGGGCTGTTGCTGAGTATGACAAGGAACATGTAAGTTTTTGTACAACAAATACTTGTCACGACAAACAAAAATCTATCATCAATACTATGTAATGGAACATATATGCATAGGTAAATTTGTCGTGCATTCGGGTTTAATATCTTTGTTTAATCCTCGTCGTAATTTGTAGGGGAAACACCTGGTGTATGTGAAGACTTTAAAAGCAGAAGAAGAAAGAAACATTGGTAGCACGAGGTACTTTATTGATCTTGAGGCTTCTGATGATTGCAAGATTAACAAGTATTCTGCGAAAGTTCTTGAAATAGAAAATCAAGCTCATACTAAGAAGCTTGAAGAGTTCAAGCAAAAAGAAAATGCACCCATCCTGGTTGCTAACTAATCTCCATCTTCAACAATAAATATGCAGGGCTAAGAAGCCATTTTTGGTGTGCTTATTATATAAGTTACATCAATATATATATATATATATATATATATATATATATATATATATATATATATATATATATATATATATATATATATATATATATATATATATATATATATATATTTCAAGTTATATATTACTACGACGCATGTATTATGTACTAGTGAAATAAACAAGTCTTGGAAGACTTGATTTATGCACTAGTACTACTGTGTAATACTACTATTACCTAAATAAAACTGTCAGTGGTTGAATCTTAATTGAATCTATATAAGTGTGCATTCACATTTTATATTTGATTATCTATTGTAGTATAAATTTACTAAACAACACATGTAAACGTCCCACTACACATTAAGAAAAGAAAAAAGAGTTAAACACTTTATAATAATAAGACTAAGGGATTGCTTCTCCTATTATTGTCATATGGTTTTGGAATGGAACCTCTTTGGACTTGTAAAGTGGAAATACTCCGATATTTTTATTTACGAATTAGCATGCATAAGAAGTCAAAGTTTAGTTAAATCAAGTAATTAGATCGAATCATTTAACGAAAAAAAAAAGAAAGCAAAAAAACTCCGATCACATTATGTAAACAATAATAAGGTGTACTAAACACGGCCTTACTCCTCTCACTTAATTAATTGTTCCATCTATAAAATCTGCTCTTGTGATCTCAAAGAGAAGTACGAGTGCTTCTTTACCCTATGAATATAAGAAATATTATGAGTGCTCGTGTTAGCCTTATATTGCAGTGCTTTAGTATTTGGGTTCACGTTATTTTGGGGATCTATCATCCTTGTGGTCTGTTTTGGTTTGTAGGTTTGGCCTTGGCTTGTTGTTTGTATGTTTTTACCTCTTTTGATTTGTTAGTTCAAAAGAGTTTAAGAATTTATCTCTTGGTAATCTTTTTATTAGCAAGTGTTGGATTTTTAATCTAATACTATGAAAAACCTTTATCTTTTACTATGCTCTTCAAAATGGGGCTCCCATCATTTTTATTTTTTTCTGGGAAGATTTAGTGTATATGATAATGATCACTTACGTTGAGAAGAAGTTAAAGATACCCACAGTTAAAGGTACCGAATCACTTGTAAAAGTGACTCGGTTTTTATTGTCAAGCCTGAATCATCTTATTTTCCTACCTCTTTTACCTAATTTTCATGACTTTTTATTTGGTGTCCTTTTAAGCTCATTTTGTGTTTTTTTCCAAAGGTTATATGTTATCTGCTCTTCTCCTCTTTCACCAAGTTCAATGCAATATGGAATAAAAATCAAACAATGGCGTTGGTTGATATCTCATGACACATGTTCCAAGTTAAGGCAAATAGTAGTGTTTGGGTCCAATTATGCCTAATTGGGCCCGGTCATTAAATGATTCAATCCAAGCCAAGGTCAAGGCCCAAGCCTCCAATCTGCCAAGTCAATGTCAAGCTAACGGCCCAAGTCATCATGGTCAGCCCATATGATCTCAAGCCCATCCTTTCTCCTTGTCATGCTAAGGTATAAAAGCCTTCAATTACACCATTTATGGAGCATTCACATTCAAGCCTCAAGCATTAAATCTCTTGCATAGCTTTCTCTCTCTAAACACTATTTGACTTCGGTATCGGAGGGGCCTTCCTCGGAACCACCCCCGAGGCCAGTTTACGTGAGTTTGCTGTGCAGGAAACCCTCGGCCCAGCATCATTTGGACCGAGTCAGTCTTCATCCACATCTTAGGACCTTCGGCTAGGTCCCATTGTTTTCATGCGAAACAAGTAGAATTTTCTAACCGGAAGTTTCTTGTAAGGAAGTTGTAATATAGTTTTATTTGTAATGCTTGTAACAATATTAAAACTGATAGGGCTTCTTTGGGTAGTTCAATGAACACACTACGTACCTTGTAACATTAAATTTATTTTGTCTATTAAGCATATGCCAAAAAAATATGTAAGCATACAAAGTTCTAAACGTGGTTGGCCACACCGTGTGGCAGAGGTTACTTTGTCAAGGATTACGTGGTTGGTTAAGGATTACTCAGTACGGTTAGAGGTTACTTGTTCGGTCAAGGGTTATTCGATTAAGGGTTACCTGATCAGTATTTTGGTGTGTGTCAGCCAGTCATATGATGTGGCCAACAAAACAAAAAAGGCATAATATATGAAATCATTCATTTCTTAATTTTTTTTTTTAAAAAAAAAAAAAAAAAAAAAAAAAAAAAACTAAAGCCGCTCACTTTTGACATGTAGCTGGGAACTTTAATTATATTGCAAGCAAGTCCTTATAATTGAACCATTAGAGATGCTCTTATTGACCTGCCCATGAAATCATTTTCAGTGCATATATCAAAATTATTGACAACATTGTGGATAAAAAAAATATTCCATCCCTTTATACTACGTAGTACCTAGTTTCTTTTATATTTGTCTCATTTGAAATATTCATTTTCAATAAAGAGAATACTTTGACCATGATGGTTAGGTTCATTAACAAGCTAAGGAGTATTTACAATTTTCTTTTAAAAATAAGTAAAATTTATATCAATTAAATATTAATAAATTATTCATTCAGACGTTTTCAATAAGTCCTCACAAGACTACATTTATTCTTATATATAAATCATAAACATGCATTAGTAAAAATTAATTAGATAAATAGTACACGAAGTCAAAACATTTCGCTTATTAAAATAAGAAGTGAGTTAGCAACTAAGGCCACAAAATTCTAGTTTGCTTATCCTGCTGCCCAAAAAAAAAAAAAAACCCTTGCTACACGATCAATAGTACGTATAATTTAACAAGAGTATAAGTCACTAGGCCACTTATGTAGAAGATTCAAAATAAAGAGAGCAAAAATGTGATTCTTGATTACAAATCTCATCCAATTAGTTGAGATTCTCAACCTCTTATTGTTATGATGTTAAATACTTCTATGCATTTCTAAGTGTAAGGACAATTACATACATTCTTAAAATGTTTATATGATGTTAATTGTCTTTAAACTTTTCCTTGTGTGATTTATTGAGGCCAATTGACTAGATTGGTAAATGAAAATGACCCTTAGAGGATAATTTGGTAAAGAAATAACTCCGGCAATAATTCGGTAAAAAAAATAATTTCAAGCGACAATTAACCAAAATAATACAGAAATTTCCGACAACCTACTCACAAATGTTTAATTTAGTTTGTTTTCCGTGTTTTTTTTTTTACCGAAAAAAATTTCCCTGCCTAATTTTCCAACCTTTTTTTTTTAAGGAAATTACAATTTTTTGAAGAAAAAAATGTTTAAATATTATTATTTACTTAATTTTCCTACCCTTTATTAACAATTTTTTTTATATATATATAAAAATTGGTATCTGAATTCAGCGTAATTTTATGGGAAAAATAAATTTTAAAAACACAAAAACGAAATAAATTAGGATTTTTTTTAAGAGTTTATCGAAAAAAATAGAAATTTTGGTCTGAACGTCGCTTGAGTTTATTGTTTTTACCAAATTGTAGCACATGGTTAGCTTTTTTTTTTTTACCAAATTGTCACCGGAGACCCGAATTAAGTTTTTTTTTTACCAAATTGTCGCTAAGGGTGTTTTATAATTACCAATATGGTCTATTCGCCGATTGTATCTGTCCTTACTAGGTGTGGGCGTGTGGCCGTGTGGTTCAGCTCTAGAACACGAGTTTACGGACGGTAGTCAAAGTACACATTGCTCTTTAATTATTTGCATAATTGTAGGGAAATTGGACAAACGTGCTTGTGCGTGCTATGGCCTTGATCGTTTTTTTTCCCCTTTTCCTCAACTTCCTTTCTTAGGCTTTGCATCTACAATCTTTTTTTTTTTCATTATTTTTTTCACAATTATTTAGCACGAATTATCTTGATTATGGAAGAAACGTAGTTATATATTTTCTTAAATTGTTAATACTTTGAAGGCTTTCACAATGATGGATAGCATATGATATGGTAATTAATGGTATAACAAATTTAATTTTTTTGTTACTTAAATCGGTAATGCGCGCCATATTCTTGAGGAAATGTTGTAGTGCCTTGAGCTTGTGCAATATGCTAATCACTTTGATGACTTGTTTTTTTAAGTTTCAATTATAGTGACCTAATGTTAAAATTATTATCACTAACCTGTTAAATTAATTTGGCACTTGTATTAACTTAATCAATACTGTTGTTGTTAGGCCATAAGTGTGGTTCTAATGAACCTTTTTCTTTTGGGTGCTAAAACATTGAACTAATTTTTCTATTAGATTCTTTTTTTTTTATTTATCCTTCCTGATTTTTGGGGTTAGTGGTTAGAACTTTTTTTTTTACCGATTTGGAACTTTTTTCCTCTCATCATCTAAACTGATTTTCATTGATTGAAATTAATCAATGTACATCATTCTCTGAAGTGATCAACACCGTAGATTATAAAAATCCAACCATGAAGTATAATAAATCACTTTCATTTCACATACACGATAAAAAGAATCAATGGCGATAAGAAGATAAAAATTCTCACTTCATAATCGTGAGATTCGTGACATATATTTTCTCTTTTTTTTTTCTTTTAAGACAATAAATGAAGTGCACGCGTATCATCAAAACAGCGTATATGGTTAGAATAACAAGTAATTAAAAATTGACTTAAAGTTGGTAGATGGTCCAAAATAACAAGAATATATTCATTATTTAATAAGCCACATAAGCTAATCGAATAAAAAAGAAATTATTGATTCCATTATCCTATCCTATAAATAGAGAGGGTTTGCTAAAGATGGAGTTCCACAACACATACATACAATACAACGATACACACCCTACATAACACAAAATCATACACAAAAATGAGTTCCTCTGCTCAACAGAAGAACACATGTGGAGGTCATCATGAGGATGTCGACCCAAACGATCCATACATCCAAGAGATTGCAAAATGGGCTGTTGATGAGCATAACAGCCAAAAGGTAAATTTTTGTAAACTAATACTTGACATGTCCAACAAAAATTTATCAGATGGTCTTTTTACAAGAATTTGTCTTATACAGTAATTAACTTTTTATCCATAAATTACGAGTACAAGATGTACTACGTAAATCAATATAATGAACATATTCGTAGGTCAATTTTATAATACCATCAATGATACACTATGCCCCGTTCTTTTGAAATTGTGGGCAGAGCAGAACAGAACAGATTTCAGTGGACCAGAGCAGAGCAGATTTTATTATTATTATTATTAGTATTATTTTTAATCAGAGCAGAGCAGATTGAAGCAGAGTAAAGCAGATTTCAGTAGAGTAGAGCAGAGCAACTCTAAAGAATGGGGTCATATGTGGTCTATGGAGTATTATTAATATCAATTATTCATTTTACGTTGCAAATTATACAACTTTTGAATTAGTTTTGATCGAGTTCAAATCCTCTGTCTCATAAATTTGGTTTATTATGTTTACTTAATCCTCGTTGTAATTTGCAGGGGACACACCTGGTGTATAAGAAGACTTTGAAAGCAGCACGAGAATGCATAACTGGTAGCACGAGGTACTTTATTGAACTTGAGGCATCTGAAGGTTGCAAGACTAACAAGTATTATGCGCAAGTTCTTGAACTAGTCTGTCAAACCCCTATTAGGAAGCTTGAAGTGTTCGAGCCTCGGATAAATGCACCCATTGCGGTTGCAAACTAATCTTCAACAATAAATATGCCAAGCCATTTTTGGTGTGCTTATATAAGTTACATCAAAATATTAGGGGTGAGCAAACCGGGTACCCGGTCAAAATTTTAGGACCCGGACTTGGAATTGGTTGGAACCGGGTGCTAAAATTCGGAACCGGAATTGGAATTGGTTTAACCGGGTCCTAAATTTTAGGAATTGGAATTGGAAACACCGGGTACCGGTTCCGGTTCCGGGTACCCACTTATGTATGTAATTGTTAAAATATAATACAAATTATAATTCTTATTTTAGTTAGTATCATTATTAGTGTTTAATACTTATATTTATATATGCATTAAGCTATTTGTATTCATGTTAGGTATTAATAATACTTTTTTTATTGTACAAATTAGATACATTTAACATATTTTTATTATTTAAAATTTATTTAGTTTAGGATGTATTGGGTAACTGGGTACCCAACCGGTTCCGGGTCCAAAAAGTTGAGAATTGGAATTGGAATTGGTTATAACCGGGTCCTTAATTTATTACCCGGAATTGGAACCATCGGGTCCAATCTCGGTTCCGGACCCGCCGGTTCCTAACCGGTTCCGGTTCTAATTCCGGGTACCCGAAATTTTTGCTCACCCCTACAAAATATATTTCAAGTTTTATATTACAACGTATGTATTATGTACTGGTGAAATAAACAAGTCTTGGATGACTTGATTTGTGCACTAGTACTACTGTGTAATACTATTATTAACTAAATAAAACTACTGTTAGTGGTTGGATCTTAACTGGATCTATATAAGTGTGCCTGCACATTTCAAATTTGCCAATTTTGTATACTTAAAATATCAAATATGAATCTTTATTTAACAAAAGCATACTTAAAGAATAAATGAAGTATTTAATAAAATTATCAATGTCTCAATTCATATCCGAAAAATACACAAATATATAGATTAATAATACCTCATATGATACGGAGTATATGTTTACTTATGAATTAGCATACATAAAAAGTCAAAGTTTAGTTAAATCAAGTAATTAGATCTAATTCATTAAAAAAAAAAAAAAAACCTCCGATCATATTATATAAACAACAACAAGATAACCAAACACAACCTTACTCCCATGACTAAACTAATTATTCCATCTATAAAATGTTTTCTTGTGATCTCAAAGAGACATATGAATGCTTCTTTACCCTTTGATTATAAGAAATCGCTCACTTGTAACTTAAATTACTAAGAGCGCCAATAATGAATAGCTACATTCCTTGTAGTTTTGCGTTCGTTGCCACATCATTTAAGCTACAACCTTCACAATAGCAAACCACTACATGAAAATAGTATAGTGCACCCGGGTGCACCATGCGCATGGTGCACCCGGAAAGAACATTAAGCATATTTTAAAGAACATGGAAAAAAAAAAAAAGAACATGCTAGTATTTGAAAAAGAACATACATGTGTTTGACAAAAGAACATGTTTGTGTTTGACAAGAACGTGACATTACAAAGAACATAAAGTCTGTACAAAAAGAACATGTTATTTTTCACGGTTACTTGGGTGGTTGAACGTGTTTGAAAAAGAACATTATATTTGACAAAAAAGAACATGTTCGTGTTTGACAAAGATATAGGTGATCATTGGACGGACCGGGGCAAGGTTAAAAAATCAGCTCACTTCTCGAGTCGGGCCAAGTTTTGGGCTGAAGTTTTTGTGCCCAAACCTGCCCAAAATGGTCCGGCCGTGCGGGCTTTTCGGGTTGAGTTAAAAAAATCAACTAAAATAATGCATAAAAACGCAATCCCAAACTCGCCCAAAAATTTAAATTTACGGGCTGGGTCCGACCCGATTTGGGGGCAAAAAAATGCTGCCCAAAACCCGTCCAAAATCAAGTCGGGTCAGTCTAACTTTGATCACCTCTAGCCAAAGAACATAAAGGCTTTACAAAAAGAACATGATACAAACATGTTCATACATTAAAGAACATGATACAAAATCATGTTCTTTTTTCTAGTTACTCGGGTGAATTTTTTTTTTTTTTTTTTTAAATGTTCATACATTAAAGAACATATTGTATAATATAAAGAACATATATTTCAAACTCAAAGAACATAATAATCAAATTTAAAGAACATATTATGTTCATGTTCTTTATAAATATCTATAATGTTCTTTTTTTCGCCCACGTTCTTTTAAATATACCTAATGTTCTTTCCGGGTGCACCAACCATACATTAACCACTACATACCTTTTGTAAAATAAAAATTAAAAAGAGAATAAATGCTAAAAAAGAAATCACTAACTACTTAATTATTATTCCTTCAAATTGGACAACACATGCTTTGAGTAGAGTGAAACTACATAGCTTTGTAAAGGTATGTAGTTTCATCAAAGCTGCAACCCTCGTAGCTCCACAATGATGAGGTATTAGCTCCAACTATTTAAAATTACAAGCAAGGACCTCTATACAACTTTTGTGAATGCTCTAATTGACCCTGCCTATATAATCACTTTCATCACATATCATATTTAATGGCAACATGTCAACATTGTAGATACAAAAATAAATAAATAAATAAATTCCATCCCTTTATACTACCTAGGTTTATTTATATTATGTGTCATTTGAAATGTGTAGGATTCAATTTCAATAAAGAGAAAATTTTGACTATGAGACAAATATATCAACCTTATGAATGTTTTTGGTTTGCATTATTGAAAACTGATAGAGTATAAAATATATTCCTGCGCTTTAACCATCAGCTTAAACTTTTGGTTGAGTTAGTCCTCTAACATGGTATCACAGCTTAGGTGAGATCTTGGGGGAGTGATAGAGTATAAAATATATTCTTGGGCTTCAACCATCAGTTTAAGCTTTTGGTTGAGTTGGTGCTCTAACAAAAACGATTAGTAGTTTTCGGTGATATTTATTTTTTTAACGTTTATTTACTTTGCAGTTTGTACGTTGATATGATTAAGGTGAAGTTTATTTTAGACTTTTAATTATAAATTTTTGGATCCCGCCACTGATATGTATCTCAAAATTGGGAATTCCCTTAATTCCTTGTATTATCCCCGGCCACCATTCCTTCTACTTGAAAGCGGAACAACAAGTGGTTGCTGGTATGATGTACTACATTGAAGTCGAGGAGGTTATGGATTATTATGTTCAGTACTCTCAATTTTGCTAACTTTCTTCCTGCTTGTTCATCAACTCATCACATGTTACCATTGAATTACACTATGAATAATATTCTCGAGGATAATTATTATATTAGGGCCTTGAGCTTGTGCAATATGCCAATATAATAACACTTCGATGACTTGAAACTTTCAATTATAGTGACCTAATGTTACAATTATTATGGATAAGACAATAACATGTTAAATTAATACACTTGTATCAATTCAACTTAATTAATAAGTGCTAGGTCAAAACCAAAAGTCTACTTCTTTTGAATTATTTTTTTTGTTTTTTGTTGATTGAACTAATTAATACCTGTACATTTTTTATTTGTTGATGTTGTTGTTAAAATATTTTTTTTTTTATTTCTTACCCGATATTTAGGGTTCACAAATTCTCCAAAAAGGAGGGTGTTTGTTAATTTATTGTAAGGCGAGTTAAAGATATCTCAAAAGTACTTAAAGTTACCCTTTAAACTACAAAATTTTTAGTAATAAATTATCTCACAAAAAATTATAATGTATCTATATAACTAATACTAAAGTAGCAACCGCTGATGTCATCTTTATTCAAAGTTGTACACGTGGTGCTATTTCATGAAAAAATTTCCCTCTCAAATGTATTTTTTTTTTAAACAAAATGTTAATTAATTATTAACAGCTATTTTTTAGGTAATTAATTTAAAATAAGTACCTATTACTCTAGTGATTTATGTTGATATTAGGTTGTTGGAGTCTTTATAGGAGTAGTTAGCATAATTGAGGTCAATTAATTGAACTTTTGAACATTTTAAAATCAAAAAAAAAATTACAAAAATTCAAAGATAAATTACTAGTAAATCCGTGCATTGCACGGATGCTAACCTAGTTAGAATAATAATATTAGCCTTTATAGTATATAACCATGAATTATAAGAAATTACACATCACAATGAAATTCAAACCAACGACAAATTAAAATAGTTATATTTACTTTCAAACTGACCGTCTTACAATAACATTACAAAAGATTTTGTGTGAGACCGTTTCACGTGAGTCCAGTTTATAATGCACACCCATCTCTCACCCACTGCCATTGCCACTACCTAGCCACTTGTCGGCGCCCGACGACCACCCTCCCCCTCTCATCCCCCTGCGCCGAAGACCCTCCCCCGCCCATTTCCCGACGCTGTTTGTTAATTTCAATTCGTTGTTTCTGGAAGTCGACAGTGAGGACAAGATTAAACAGGTCATCAACTTGGTAAAGCACCATCTTCAGCCTTTGAAGCCACTCCTTGATGGCATCACTGTCATCCGCTTCTTGGTGCCTCTCAGCATCGCGAACTCGAGCATTGTAGACCTTCAAAGTACAGTAACAATTGAGCATACACTTTTGACACTGTCAAGCCAAAGTACACTACAATTAACTAGTTGTAATCAAAGTACACACTGCATATGAACTGTAGTTGTAATCAAAGTACAGTAACAATCAAAGTACACTACAATTTTGGAGAGGGTAGACCTTCAAAGTACAGTAACAGTTTTGAAGCAGAAATAGCATTGTAGTATCCAAAAGTGGGTGACTTGGTGTTTCTGCTGCATCTTGTATTTTACTTATTGTAAATTTGCAATCGATTTGTGATTCATTATGGTATTGCAGAAACTAGAAGTTTTGTAGATTATTGCTCAAATTTGATAATCTTGTATGATAGATCAATCTTCCGAGATGGGTAATGTTGATGCATTAATTGTAATTCTTCTGACTATTTTTTAAAGTTAAAGGGAGCCTATTTGAAAATATTTTGAGGTGAGAATAACATCATTCAGTTATTCAGCATATTACTCTCCTTACAATGTCCGTTTCTTCAATATGATTCTCTATTGAACTAGAATATTAGTTATGTAAAAATATGAAACTTATAATCTAATATGTGATAATTATAATCTAATATCTTATCGTTATTATCTATTTATCTTATTCCTGACACTTTTAATCTAATTTATGATATTTATAACTTAATGTCTAATCATTTTAATCTAATCTCTGGCAAATAAGAATTTTTTTTTCTATTTGTATGACCGGACTCACGTGAGTCCGTTCTACACAATATTTTTCCATAATATTAACGTAAACTCGTCTTACACAACACTTATTTTGGAAGAATACTACGAGTAATTTGGAACTTTAAAGTTTAACCTGATTTTTTATAGATTAAAATTGATATATACCAAAGTACTAAGTATATCATAATTCTAATATGAGTTGATCAAGGCCTTAAATTATAAAAATTTTACCTTGAGTACGGTAATTCATTCTCATTTCACATTTAAATGACAACAAGAATCAATGTGGACACTACTCTCTCTCACACATACTTTGACTTTGATGGTCCCCACATTATGGTAAAAATAATGAGAATTACGGCCTAATATTTCATATAATGTATTATTAATTTATATTAATACGAAGTATGATGTATTATTAATTTATATTAATGTGAATTTTTCGGATATGAAATGAGACATTGCTAAATTTATTAAATTCTTCATTTATTCTTTAACTATGATTTTGTTAATTAAATAAAATTCATATTTGATAATTTAAGTATACGGAATTGGCAAATTTGAAATGTGCATTGCATATTTGCATGTACACTTATATAGATCCGATTAAGATCCAACCACTGACAATTTTATTTAGGTAATAATAAATAGTATTACACAGTAGTACTAGCGCATAAATCAAGTCATCCAAGACTTGTTTATTTCACTAGCACGTAATACATACATAGCAATATAGAACTTCATATATATTTTGATGTAACTTAGATAATAAGCACATCAAAAATGGCTTCTTAGCCGTGCATATTTAATTTAATGTTGAAGATTAGTTTGCAACTGGGGTGGATTCATCTCCTAGTAGAAGCACATGAAACTTTTGAAGCTCCTTAATAGGGGTTTCCGTGATTATTTCAATAACTTGCGCATAATAATTGTTAGTCTTGCAATCCTCAGATGCCTCAAGATCAATATAGTACGTCGTGCTACCAATATTGCCGTCTTGTTCTGCTCTTAAAACCTTCTCAAACTTGAGATTTGTCCCCTATAAATTACAACGTGGATTAAATAAACATAGTAAACCATAATAACATACGTCATGCATGTTAAGAGGATTAAATTCTTGTATAAGACGGTTTGATAGATTTTTGTTTGATGTACCAAGTATTAGTTTTACAAAAATTTACCTGCTTCTTGTTATACTCGGCAACAGCCCAAGCAGCAACCTCTTGGATCTTTAGACCATTTGCGTCGACAGGGTGTCGACCTCCGAGGGTGTTCTCTTGTTGATCAGAGGAACTCATTTTTGCGTATGATTTTGTTTATGTAGGGTTTGTATTGTTGTATTGTATGTATGTGTTGCGGTACTTATCTTTTGCAAACCCTCTCTATTTATAGGATAGGAAAATGGAAACAATAATTTCTTTTTTAATTATTCGATAATAAACCTATGGCTTATAATTTTTTTTTTAATTGGATAAGCCTATGTGGCATATTGAATATATTTTTGTTAATTTGGACTGCCTCCAACTTAAAGTCTTTTTTTAATCGCTTCCTATTTTGATTATACATGTTGCTTCGATGATACGAGTACACATCATTTGTTATTTAAGCAAAAAGAAAAAATTATTCTTTACCATTTCTTTTAAAAAAAAAAAAAAGTCTTCCCCTTTAGTTTAGGTTATCTAATAATAGTTGGCATAAAATTATGTTGATTGTATGGTAGGTTTTTTTTTTTTTTTTTTTTTTGGAGAAATAGTTTAGTTAGTTTAGCAAGTTTCATTCTTTTTGTGATATTTCAATATACTATACTTCGTATTATTTTATATGTGAGATATTACAACATGGTTTGACCCCACTAATATAAATTTTCTAGTTCTGCCACTGCGTACAATCATACATCATTCAAACTATTTCGAATATTGAGTAAGACAGCAACAAAGGGACGGAGTACCAATGTACCATTTTTTATACTTTTCTCTAACCCTTTGAGTAAAGGGCAGGGTCAGAAAATGAAATCATACTCTAATTCTCTACACTAGTGGTTAGAAAAAGAAAGTATAATAAACCTCAAAATATAAATAAATGATGACCTTCCCTCAATCAGCGTATATATTATCTCAACTATAGACTTAACCAAATTTCAATTAATAGTAAAATCAACTTCATATATAAAAGAAATAAATTGAAATGTCTCCTTTATTATTTTAGTATAAGTTGTAAAGACTAATCTTTTTTTTTTTTTTTTGGTCTTTAAGAGAGAGAAGGAAACTTAAATTAACTGGTAGTCTGGTGGCCATGTCTTAATATATAGACGGCAGACACTAATAATACTTGTTGGCACGTCGAATAAGATTTGAAGTGGGTCCCACTTTTAGTAATTAAATTCATTACATTACAAAATATCATTGAGAACTTGATACAAATTAATGAAATTATTATAACATTGTATTTATAATCACTGCTTGAATTATAATATTACTTCCCAATTTGAAGTAAACAACAACAAACTAAGCTTTCCACCATTCTCTCACAATAGAATCTTCCCAAAATATATAATCCACAAGTTTGTATTTTTTCTCCCATATTAAACCAAACAGTTAAGTTAAGTTGACCTGTACCAACCCGACTTCCCGACGTTAGAAACAACCACCCCTTCTTCTGTCCCAGTCATGACAGGCGGCAACTTAGCCTTCCTCGCTCTTTCCCCATTCCCACTGCCCTCAAAATCGCCCCTCTCCCCTTTTCCCAAATGAAAACGCCACAAAAGCTTAATTGAATTAAGCCACGAAACGAGCGGCCTTTTTAAAAATCTGAAACCCCTAATTTGAACTCCATGTCGTAAACACAAACTTCATTCTTCCCATTCCAGGCCACATTCCTAAAGACTCGCAATCATCATCTTCAAAAACCTTTTTCTTCAACAACTCAATTAATTTCGAGGCATGCAAATGCTTTGGGTGGAGAATTGAAGCACCAGCATCGTAGGTATTGTTAGCAATGGTGATTGGTGATATTAGTTATACGATATCCTGATAATGGAGTTTTCTCTTGAAGACATGAATGGCGGCGATTTGGGAACCTTGCAAATATTTGTGGAGGAAATGGGAGACTGATACGTTAGAGATTTCGCTTCCGATAACGTAAACGATGGTTGGAGATGGCAAAGAGGAGAGAGATTGGAAGGGAAGAAGGAGGATTACAATTATTAAGATGAAATTATTTTAAATGATGACATTAAAAATTTTATGTCTTTCAAGATAATAGAGAGTACATGATAACTAAATAGGTTAAACTCATCCAATAGATGCGCTATTATTAAATAATAATTATTATGAGAATCAAATTATATATACGATTTACAAATATAAACATTTGACACACCAATTATTCAAATATAAAGTATATAGTCACTATAATAATTATAATAAACAAATTATATTTTAGAAAAAATAATTAAGATTTTATATAAAACAAATTATTAAAATATAATCCTACGTTATGGTAATATAAAATACTTTATTTTAAGCAAATTCTTTAATTATTTAAAGTGGTAATTAAAACAAATACCTTGCTAAATGTCCCTTTTATTCGCGATATATTTTTAATTGTTTTTTTTAAAATAATATCTTTAATTGTATTCAAGTAAAAGTTATTAATTATGGTACTATTTTTTTACTAACAGATAAATCACAAAAGCATATAAAAAATGTGTGAAGAGTCAAATGACGCAATTAAAAAAAAAAGTAATTAGCAATTTATATAAAATTATTTACGAATTAACATATTACATGAATCAATAACAATGAATTATCATTATTTAACCATTCAAAAATTATGAAAATAAATGATTTATTTATTTAACGTAAAAGATAGATGAAAACTTAATTAGTTAGGATTGAGTTATATGATTAAGGAATATATACAAAACAAAAATACATTATAGGTCATACAACATACCGAGTAGTATATTCACGTAAAACATATTAATATTTCCAAATGTTCATTTTATTCGCTTTTAGTCAAACCTCTGTTTAGGGAAATTAGTTGTCCCATTCAATACTATAGATGAAGATAGTGACATAAATTACCATTTTGAATTTTACACAGTGAAAACAATGTATGGTATAGAACGTTGTTTCAGGAATGAATGATCGATCTTTTATGAAGATCATGGGTGGCGTGGTCAATTTAGGGTTTTTGGGTAATTTCAATTGATTTAGGGTTTTGGGTAATTTCAATTGATTAGGGTTCTTTAATCAATTTAAGGTTTTGAGTAATTTCAATTGATTGAGATTTTGTTTAATCGATTTAGGGTTTTGGGTAATTTTGTATCTTTTATACGTATCTTTATATCATACTCCTTTTGTCTATTATGTATATTATTTCATATTCTCGAACATATACTACAAGAATAAAATAAAAAAACTTGTTGCGCGATCAAATGATCATATCAATAAGTATAATTAGACAAGAATATATGTCATTAGGCCACTAACGTAGAAGATTCGAAATATAGAACAAAAATGTGATTCTTAATTACAAATCTTATCCTATATATTGAGAGGGGTGCTAGTTTGCTACTACAAGTCTGCAAGATACACACTACAACATACACATAC
This sequence comes from Chenopodium album, assembly GCF_948465745.1. NCBI lineage: Eukaryota > Viridiplantae > Streptophyta > Magnoliopsida > Caryophyllales > Amaranthaceae > Chenopodium > Chenopodium album. Next base: position 72,520,926 of record NC_137840.1, read on the forward strand.
ACATATATATATTATACCGTACGAAGAATGAAGCGGAGATTGATTTGCTCAGCTCCCCCGACGATGAATCTTGGAGGCCTTGAGCTTGTTGAGTCAACCAATCCAAAGATCCAAGAGAATGTTGCTTGGGTTGTTGTCCTGTTGAGAAGTACAACAAGGAACAAATAAGCTTTTTTTCTCCTTTTTTTCCCTCTCATAAGCGACTAATCAACCAGTGCTCCCTCAATTTTTTAAGTGAAAAATTATGAATTTTTACACTATTCACGATTTCACATAAGCCTCTTTGACTAATTAATGCTTATATTATATATATAAGAAAAGATATATTCTCGTGGGTACTTGTTAGAATCATCTCAATAATTAATTTTTCAATATTCAATTGTTATGATTTATATTTATTCATAATTTTAAATATTGTTAGTCAAAGTTTTGCAATTGGCATAGACATCGTTTTTAGAAAAAAAAAAAAAAAAAAAAAAAAAAAAAAAAAAAAAAAAAAAGTTCACATAAATGTAAAAATAAAAAACAGAGTGAGTAGCCTTCACTTTTAGAGGATGACGTTAGGTTGCCACCTCACCAGGTGACCTACATAGTGAACTCCAAGCCTTGGGAGGGTCCTCGAGATGGAGTCTTCGATGCTCAAGTCAATTACCATGGATGATTAGGCCTCGTAAATTGAAGCCTTTATTATTACAACTATGAGCCAGACTTAATTATATATCTCACACAATGGGAAACTCACCTTGTAAGTTGTAACTTATTCAAGCCTCAACTATTTTTTGATTATATGTTTGAGAGTCGGGGAATTTCTTTATTTAAGATGGGCTGATTTGTAAGAGATGTTGTTCCTTCTTATAAAATAAAATAGGGAAATTCTCTTTGGTAACACCATACTTTTTTACTTTTCTCAGTGGTGAATTACAAAAATTCTTATTATCTTTGATAAACCTGAATTTTTATATTAAGTTAACCATGACATTAATGATAAATTGTAGTTAAATATTTCTATAGTTAGTTTATTTATTTATTTTATTATTTTTTTATTTGAATACAAAAATTATTATTTTATATATAATAAAAAGCCACCCCTTCCCCAACCAATCAACCACCACTCTTCAATTTGCCCCTACCCACGCCGTCGCCAACCCCTTTCTCGCCGGTGTGTCGGCCTCCCCTTCTGGCCATGAATCGTCAACAGCCAAAATCGCTACTATACAACAACATCAATCAACCAAACACCTTCCCCGTCCTTAATTTCGATCTTCACCATCAATCGCCGATGTCTTTTTCAATCAATTCGCTTCCAATTCGTCCTTATCTCTCTTCGTTGAGATTTGATGAGTGATTTCTTTTCTGTTGGCCTAACAAACAATTGAGATTAGCAAGAGAAAAATTGGGGATTTTTTTAGGGTTAGGGATTAGGGTGGAAATCGAGAATTAGGGAATCAAGGAAGGGGAGTCCGACAGGAGAGGGGTTACAGCTGTGGTTGCGGATTTCGAGGGTGCGGGATGAGAGGCTGGCGAATTTCGGGGGTAGGTGATGAGTGGCTGGCGGTTTTCTGAGGGATAAGAGGTTGGTGGTTTTGGGGGGTGGGGGGTGAACGGCTGGTGGTTTTCGGGGGTGAGGGATGAGCGGCTGGCCATTTTCGGGGGTGGGGGATGGATGTATTTCAGGGTTATCGAGGAAGGGGAGAGGCCAGGTGTGGGATGGTCGTCGGTGTTAAGGGGTTTGGGTGCCGACAAATCGGCAATGAAGTGAGGTGGCGCTAGCGGAGGGGAGGGGCTGGGGTTGACTGGGGCACTGGTGGGTGGGGTTGGGTTTTTTTATTTTATAAAAAAAAATTAATTATTTAAAAAAATGTAAAAACTAACTATGGTTAATGAATTTAAATTAAAATAAGCATTATCTTTGGTTATTAAAAACTTAGGTTTACCAAAGATAATAAGAATTTTTGTAATTCACCACTGAGAAAAGTAAAAAGTATGGTGGTACCAAAGAGAATTTCCCAATAAAATTATAAACAAACTTAGTCGATATCTTCAGGTGAATTGCTATATTGTTGAGGGATGACTTAGCTTGTTTTTATCAACATATGTATCTCATATATATGTGTAATTTGCAGGGAACATGCCTTGAGTATGAGAAAGTTTTGAAGGCGGAACAACGAGTGTTTTTTTTTTTTTGAGGTTGAACAACAAGTGGTTGCTGGTATGATGTACTACATTGAACTCGAGGCGGTTAATGGTTGCTTGATGAACAAGTATTTTGCTAAAGGTTTTGATCAGTCATGGACCCAAACCAGAAAGCTCAAAGAGTTCAAGTGTATGAGCCAAGACAATGAAAGTATCGCCGTTACCAACTAATCTTCAACCACACGATGTCATACGCACGCACTCTATCTCTAGAGATAATGTGCTATATTGCAAGTTACGGAGTACGGAGTAATAAATAGGACATAGGAGTTTGATAGATGTACTTGTTACATCAAATCTACTATGAACTACTTCTATTTCGAAGGTCATCTTGCATGACCTAATTATGTTATGTAAACTACTATGAATACAATCTAATTTAAATGAATGAACCATCTTTGCCATGAAGTATTTTTTCCGTTGCTTGTTTGGTTGAGATTAAACATTCCCTCCTTAATAAGTTAATATAATGTGGTCAACTGTTTAGAATCATACAAATCAGATAAACTCTTAAGAAATTCGATGTACACCTAAAACGTTAATCAATTTGATTGATTGTATAAGATAAGTAACGGTTTTATTAGTTATCTTTATTACATAAGTCAATTGTTGAGAAGTTTGGTGTCTACCTAAAATACATAAGACACTTTTTTTTTTTTTTTTTGTACTACTCATAAAAAGATACATAGTCCCTGCAAAGTTGATCGCAACCAAATTAAGCTGCTTCAATAGGGAATACAAGTATTCGATTCAAGTGCGATTCAACGGAGAATGTTGAACAGTGACTGAGAGAGAGGCAGAGAGTTCCAACGAGAAGGAAGGAAAATAATGGATTTTTGATAGTATTTAAATATAATGGGGGATAGAGGTCAATTGTGCAAGGTTATATATTTGCTTCAGTGTATCTCCTCTTTAATTCTTGGGAAATTGTTCGGTCTACCCGTGAGGTTTCGAAAAATGCATTATGTTTCCAACACCCGAAAGTTTAGGGTAGAGCTGTCAAAAGTTGACCCGATTTGAAATACCGACTTAAACCCGATTATTAACTGACCCATTTAAACCCGAAAAAATCCTAAAACCCTCTAATGAGCAAATAACTTAAACTAAAGCCAAAATATCTCATTTGCGTCATTTATATCTACGAGTGACGCAAATAAGGCGACGCAAATGAGCATTTTTCTACTAGTGCCGAAACCTCCAAAATTTCTCAAAAAGCGTGGATATTAGTCTTCAATTTTGGAATTTTTTTGACTTTTTTTCACCTGGAAATAAAAATTGCCGAAATGTTTACCATGTTCCCTAATACCCTCCAGGAGTCCAATTGGCTGGGTGGAACCATCCAATTTGCCTTTAAACGACCAAGGTACCGGTTTACAACTTGCACCGATTTCATTAACTCAAGCCTACCATGAACATAGATGACAACATACAATGATCATATATGGTTCCAAACGGCATTATATGATCCTGAAATGTAACCCCTAAAATCTCAATGCTTTTCGACACCGGGCTCCGAAACATTCGAAATTTCTCAAAAAGCGTGGATATTAGCCTTTAATTTTGAAATTTTTTGACTTTTTTTTCGCCCGAATATAAAAATAGATGTAACGTTTACCATGGTCTCTAATACCCTCTGAGAGTCCAATTGGGTGGGTGGAACCATCAAAACTTGCTTTCAAACGACCAATTTACCGGTTTACAACTTACACCGATAACTCAAGCCTACCACGAATATTTAAGACAACAAATAATGATCATAAATTGTTCCAAATGGTATTATATGACCCCGAGACATATCATCTAGAATTTCAAGACTTTTCGACACCGGGCCCCGAAACCTCCAAAATTTCTCAAAAAGTGTGGATATTAACCTTCAATTTTGGAATTTTTTGACTTTTTTTCTCCCGAAAATAAAAATTGCTGAATTGTTTACCATAGTCCCTAATACTCTCTGGGAGTCCAATTGGGTGGATGGAACCATCCAATTTGCCTTTAAACGGCCAATTTACTGGTATACAACTTTGCACCAATTTCATTAACTCAAGCCTACCACGAACATTTATGACAACATATAATGATTATATATGATTCCAAACGGCATTATATGACCCCAAAATGTATCCCTCAAATTTTCGAGGCTTTTCGACACTAGACCTCGAAATCTCTAAAATTTCTCAAAAACCGTGGATATTGGCCTTCAATTTTGGAATTTTTCGACTTTTTTTCGCCTGGATATAAAAATAGGCGACATGTCTACTATGGTCACTAATACCCTCCGGAAGTACAATTGGATAGGTGGAACCATCCAATTTGTCTTTAAACGGCCAATTTAATGATTTACAACTTGCACCGATTTCATTAACTCAAGCCTACCACGACACATTAATGACAACATATAATGTTCATATATGGTTCCAAACGTCATTATATGACCCCGAGATGTATTCCCTAAAATCTCAACGCTTTTCGACACCGTGACCCAAAACCTCCGAAATTTCTCAAAAAGCGTAGATATAAAGCCTTCAATTTTTAAATTTTTTTGACTTTTTTTCGCCCGCAAATAAAATTTGCCGAAATGTTTACCATGGTCCTTAATACCCTCAGTTAATCCAATTGGGTGGGTGGAACCATCCAATTTGCCTTTAAACGACCCATTTACCGGTTTACAACTTGCACTGATTTCATTAAATCAAGCCTACCACGAACATTTATGACAACATATAATGATAATATATGGTGCAAACGTCATTATATGACCCCGAAATGTATTCCCTAAAATCTCAAGACTTTTCGACACCGGCCCCGAATCCTCTTAAGCCTTCAATTTTGTAATTTTTGATTTTTTTCGCCCAGAAATAAAAATTGCCGAAATGTTTACCATGATCCCTAATACCGTCTGGGAGTCCCAATGGGTGGGTGGAGCCTTCCAATTTTCCTTTAAACGGCCAATTGACCAATATACAACTTGCACCGTACCGATTTCAGTAACTCAAGCGACAAGCCTACCACGAACATTTATGACAACAAATAATGATCATATATGGTTCCAAACGGCATTATATGACCCCGAGATGTATCCCCTAAAATTTCAAGACTTTTAGACACCGAGCCCCGAAACCTCCAAAATTTCTCAAAAAACGTGGATATTAGCCTTCAATTTTGGAATTTTTTGACTTTTTTTCATACGGAAAAAAAATATCCGAACTGTTTACCATGGTCACTAATACATTCCGGGAGTCCAATTGGGTGGGTGCAACCATCTAATTTGCCTTTAAACGGCCTATTTACCAGTTTATAACTTGCACCGATATCATTAAATCAAGCCTACCACGAACATTTATGACAACATATAATGATCATATATGGTTCCAAACGGCATTATATGACCCCGAGATGTATTCCCTAAAATCTCAAGGCTTTTCGACGCCGGGCCCAAAAAACATCAAAAATTTCTCAATAAGCGTGGATATTAGCCTTTAATTTTGGAATTTTTTGACTTTTTTTGCCCGGAAATAAAAATTGCCAAAATTTTTACCATGGTCCTTAATACCCTACGAAAGTCCAATTGGATATTTGGATGTGTGGAACCATCCAATTTGCTTTTAAACGGCCAATTTACCGGTTTACAACTTGCACCGATTTACCTGTTTACAACAACCAATTTAATTAACTTCTATCGAACCTGACTTAAACCGAAATTCACCCTAACACGTTTTAACCCGTCAAAACCCGAATTTAACTCGACTTGTTACTAACCTAACCTGAATTCAGCCTAACCCATTTCTAACCCGACCCGAATTTAACCCAACGTGTTACAAACTCGACCCGAAATCAACCCGTATTGTTATTGACTTGACCCAAATTCAACCGACTTGTTACTAACCTCACCAGAATTCAGCCCAACCCATTTCTAACCCGACACGAATTTTACCAAACCTATTATTTACCTGACCCAAAAATTCAACCCGATATGTTACTAACCCCACTCGAAATTAACACGACTTGTATTGACTCGACCTAAATTTAACCCAAATTATTCCTAACCCAATTTCAAATCACCTTAAATGCAATTTAGACCACCTTATTATTGTTGATCAAAGCATTTTGTCTAGGGAGACCAAGTCGGTCCAGGCCAACAAAAGAAAGGAGCGTCACCCTCAAATTTAAGAGTTAAATATACTCCCTCCGTTTTTAAATACTTGCTCCACTTTCCTTTTCCGGCTGTTTTTAAATATTTGCTCCATTTCCTTTTTTGGAAAGCTTTTACAATATTTAATTCATTTCTCACACTTAGTGGACCCAACATAATACACTCTCTCCTCCTATTCTTCCACTACTTTTGCTTTTTACAATTTTTTATTTTCTCAACTACCCCACTACCTCCATATTTTATTACTTTCTCAAATTTTTCCTAAAACTCCGCTCATGGAGAAATGGAGCAAGTATTTAAAAACGAAGGGAGTAGTATATATTTGTTGTATGGTCAAAGGAGATAATTATCTTCCTAAATTATAGACTATAGTTCCCTAGTATATTGTCATATATATTATATAGTCAAAGGAAATAATTACTTTGATAAAAATGATAATTATCTATTTATAGTTATTTGAACCCGAATATGACCTGACTTAGAAATGATTAGACCTGATTGTAACCTGCAAATTATTGACTTGAACATAACCCGATTTGAATCCGAGACTGACCCGACTTGAAAATGACCCAACCTGATTATGACCCGCAAATTATTGACTTGAACCGAACCGACCTGAACCCGAGAATGACCCGACTTGAAAATGACCCGACCTGATTATAATCCGCAAATTATTGACTTGAACCGAACCCGACTCAAACCCGAGAATGACCCGACCTGATTCTAATTAACCCGCAAATTATTGACTTGAACCGAACCTGGCTCGAACCCGAGAATTACCCTAACCCGAGAATTACCCTAACCCGTTTAAACCCGACCTATTGTTCACCCGACATGTTATTAACCTAACCTAAACCCGACCCAAACTCGATAAGAAGTATGACCCAATTCAAGCATGACCCGACCCGCATAGGTTATAGAATTAATTCGAATTGACCCGACCCACTCTTACGCGACCCAACCCCGACCTGTTTACCCAAATTGACAGCTCTAGTTTAGGGTTTGAAATGATCCATAGTGTTCAAATATTTGATGTACTGTATGTTTGTAGACGATTTTACTTTATAAATACGGAGTACAAAGTACAAGTCAATGTACGAGCATAATATTAGTTTTTTTTTTTTTTTTTTTTTTTTTGGAAAAAGCATAATTTTAGTTTGATAAGTCAATAATATGTGCATTTGTTACTTTATCAAGATATTTAGTGCATTTTTTTTACAGAAGGGTACACGACACATTTTTCTAAACTTCAGGAGTACAAAGAATAATTTTCCTTGATTCTTTTGTAAAGTTGCTGCCTTATGATCAAACAAGTCCAGTGAAATATTGAACAACTAACACTACAACATGATCAAACATTGAACAAAATAACTGTCAAAGCAGCCATTTATATAAGATAAGATGTGATTCTCATATTCATAGTGTAATATTCCGTAAATTTCTGTTGGAAGCCCAACATACTTGAGAATCTGACAATATACAAGCAAAATGAGCGACTCTACTCGTTCCACCATAAATTTTCTTGCTCACTTTCAAGTTAATATTTTGCAGAGAAAGATAATGAATTCACAGCTGGAAATTGTTTGCCAGGTCACTTCATGTCATATAACAAGCAAGTACATATTCAGATGCTGCATTAGATGCGAATTCTGGTTCAGCTGATTTCTGGACATTAACCCAGGCCTCGAACATATTGGTCTAGAGTAGAGTTGAACAGCTCGTACCTAAGAAATTGAGGTGACATGTTTAGTAGCAGATAACAGTCATTTTGACAAATGCGAACTTAATAATGAAGATAAAGAGAAATTTGAGGGGTATATAAAGGCTTATATATGAAAGGGTAAGTAACAACTTATACCAAAACACATCACCAGGTTAATGAAGGCTAAAAAGTGACCGAGGCAGAGGATTATAAGCAGAAATTAACGCATTGATGAAAGAATAAAATCATCAAAGAATACATCGAGCCTGTGCTTTCGTATATCGCTTGTGGCACATATCAACAAACCTAGAGGATCTTTCTATAACCCCATCAAAGTTGATGGTGCCAACACTGTCAGCTGCCCAAGGACAAATTCATTACTCTATTACAGCCATTGAATTAAGTATGAAACTAGTGCCTTTTTTTTTTTTTTTTCTTTTGAGGATATGAAACTCTATTACAGATAGTTGGGCATGCCCTTTGGAGACAAAGCAGAAAACAGCGTATTCCCATCCTTTGCCAATGATGGGCAACAAAACTCTGCAATAACTCTCTTAATCAATCAATCAATCAATCAATCAAAGCCTTAATCCCAAAAGTGGGGTCGGCTAACATGAACCAAATTTGATTATTCCGTGTAGTCATCAACATAAATCTTTCTCCTCCATCCCTTACGATCCAAAACTTCATCCTCACGTAAATCCATGCACTTCATATCCTTCCTCACTCCTTCCAACCAAGTCATCTTTGGTCTCCCTCTTCCTCGTTTAATCCCTCCATGGTCCCACTCTTCCACTCTTCGCACCGGTGCACCCTCGGGTCTCCGTCTTACATGTCCAAACCAACGCAGACGATTTTCCCTTAATTTATCTACAATGCCCGCCACACCTACTCTCTTGCGAATAACCTCATTTCTGATTCTATCTCTTAAAGTGTTTCCACACATCCACCTTAACATGCGCATTTCCGTAACCTCCATCTTTTTAATATGCTCTTTCTTAGAAGCCCAACATTCTGTACCATAGAGCAACACTGGTCTTATGGCAGTCCTGTAGAATTTTCCCTTCAACTTTAAGGGAATGCTGCGGTCGCATAACACTCCCGTGGCCGCTCTCCATTTAAGCCACCCTGACTTAATCCTGTGGGTCACGTCTTGATCAATGTCACCATTCTTCTGGATGATCGACCCTAGGTACTTAAAACATTCACTCATGGTCAAATCCTTTCCATCCAAACTCACCACTTCATTGCTTGTCCCCCTCTGAGTGCCAAAACGACATACCAAATATTCAGTCTTACTCCGACTTAGCTTAAACCCTCTAGATTCCAACCTTTGCCTCCATTGCTCCAACTTGACATTAACCCCATCCTTAGTCTCATCCACCAAAACGATATCATCTGCGAACAGCAGACACCATGGAACCTCATCTTGAATTGGTCTAGTTAATTCATCTAGAACCGTTGCAAAAAGAAAAGGGCTTAATGCAGACCCTTGATGCAATCCGATTGTAATAGGGAAATCTTTTGTCAACCCTCCGCATGTCCTCACATTTGTTGACACATCCCGATACATATCCTTAACTAGGTCTACATACCTTCGTGGGATACCTTTCTTCAACATTGCCCACCAAAGTATCTCTCTTGGCACCTTGTCATATGCCTTCTCTAAATCAATAAAGACCATATGAAGATCTTTCTTCTTTACCCTATAAAACTCCATCATTTGTCTTATCAAATGGATTGCCTCCATAGTAGATCTCCCAGGCATAAAACCAAATTGGTTATCTGAAATGCTTGTGCATGCCCTCAACCTTTGTTCAATCACCCTTTCCCACAACTTCATAGTATGGCTCATAAGCTTAATTCCTCGATAGTTAGAACAATCTTGAGCGTCTCCTTTGTTTTTATAAACCGGGACCAAGGTGCTCTTCCTCCAATCTTGTGGGATCCTTGTAGCCGTCCATATCTTGTTGAAAAGGTTTGTTAACCAATCAATACCAATCTTACCCAAACACCTCCACACCTCCATCGGTACCCCATCAGGGCCAACCGCCTTCTTAGGTTTCATCTTCCTCAGTGCAATCTCCACCTCTACTCTCCTAATCCTTCGCACATACTCCATGTTGATTTCTTCATCACTCATAGAGGTATCTCCTATCACAACTCCATTACTTCCATTAAATAATTCATCGAAGTACCCCTTCCACCTGTCCTTGATGTCCTCCTCTTGCACTAGGACCATTTGGTTCTTATCTTTGACACACTTCACCATGCCAATATCCTTCCTTGCCTCTTGTCTTCTCTTTGCCATCTTATAAATGATCCTTTCTCCCTCCTTGGAATCAAGCTTTTCATAAACCTCCTGATATGCCTTTTCTTTTGCTTGGCGAACAGCTGCCTTTGCCTTACTCTTAGCCTCCTTATACGCTGCAAAGGTTTCATCACTCCTACATTTTCCTAAGGCTTGATAGCATTCCCTTTTTTGCTTAATTACTGCTTTCACCTCTTCATTCCACCACGAAGTATCTCTCTGTACCGAAGTTCTTCCCCTTACTTCCCCTAAGACCTCTTTGGCCACTCTTAGGAAACAGTTCTTCATTCGTAACCAGGTCATGTCCGGATCCACCTCTCCATCCCAATCCGCTTCTTCAATTACCTTTTCTGTAAAAACCTTAGCTTTTGCATCCCTTAGGGTCCACCATCTTATCCTTGGTTCTTCTTGTCTAACTTTTTTCTTCGCCTTCTCTTTCAGACGAATAGTCATTACCAATAGCCGGTGTTGGGTGACCACACTCTCCCCTGGGATAACCTTACAGTTTATGCAACTTTGTCTATCTATGCTCCTTGTGAGCAGGAAGTCTATTTGAGTTGCATTTGCTCCATTCCGAAAAGTTATCAAGTGTGAATCCCTCTTCTTAAACCAAGTATTAGCCAAAATTAAATCATATGATTGGGCAAAATCCATAATAGCTTCACCACCGGCGTCCCTCTGCCCATACCCAAAGCCTCCATGGACACTCTCATAGCCATCTCGGCTCGCCCCAACGTGCCCATTTAGATCCCCTCCAATATATAACTTCTCTGAGTGGTGGACACCCTGCACCACCTCGTCTAGGTCCTCCCAAAATTGTCGTTTCTCTTCTGCATCTAAACCCACTTGGGGAGCATAAGCACTGATAACATTCACAATCTCCTTGCCACATAGCAACTTCAGCCTTATCAACCTATCGTTCTTCCGATAGACCTCGATCACCTCTTTTGCCAACCTCTCATCGAGAACCACACCAACTCCGTTCCTAGCTCCACCATTCCTTGTTCTGTGGCTCGTTTCTTGCCCAACATACCATACCTTATACCCCAAAACCAAGCCTCGAGCTCCTTCTCCTGTCCATCTTGTCTCTTGGAGGCACATGATGTTCACGCGTCGTCTTTTCATTACTTCTACCAATTCTGCTGATTTTCCCGTAAGAGACCCCACATTCCAAGAACCAATCCGCAAACTAAATTCTTTTCTCCCACGCTCCCTCCTGATCCCAACTCCAAGTCCTTGATTATTTGACACCACAATTGGGCAATATGGCGCGTCGCTTCTGGGCGACGACCTAGCAACCCTTACATACTTATCACTGCACCCGGGTCTGGGAAGTGCAGCGCGTCGCTCAGTAGGGAACGCCCCAATGGCACGCCCTTGCTCATTTGACACCACACTCGGGCAATGTGGCGCGTCGCTTCTGGGTGACGACCTAGCAACCCTTGCATACTTATCACTACACCCGGGTCTAGGAAGTGCAGCGCGTCGCTGAGTAGGGAACGCCCCCACGAAAATATCTGTTTGGCTCATGTCATGGGATGTGACGAAGTTTTATACTGGCTGTCACTGGCCTACCGTAACCCTCCTCCTTTATCCAGGCTTGGGACTGGCAGCGGGAAACCCACTGGCGGAGTTTGCAATAACTCTCTTAATATAGCAACGAAATTATCAGCTTCAGTGATGTAAAATTGTAAATTAATTCTGTGGAGGGGGATCATAACTCTATGCCCTATGCCTTATAGGAACCGCAATTTTGAGGCTCATTTCAACCCAAAATTTAAAAAGTTCACATGCTCCACACTGACATCTAGCACGAGTACAAAGCTTGCAAAATCTTTCACATACAAAGTACTGAACTGATCTATGACCTATTCAATTATAAAGTTACTGAGCATGCAAGCAAATATTAAGGTTTTTAAGACAGAACAAGAAAAACCATGAGTTCTAGATTGGACCAGATGCCTTCTAGCTAAGGAAACTTTAACAGCATACCATCAGCTTTACAGAACTGTTCCACAGGAAAGAAAATGTTTCATATTTAATAGGTGTGCAAAAAGAGATTATGAACATAAGAGCTTTAGAATCAGAGTTGCTTAATCAATTGACTCATGAACTAGACAGTTCATGTCTCAAGGAGGGTGGAACGGTGGAGGTTTCAAGTTCATACAGAAAAGCATAAAAGTATAAGCTTAAAGGGTATAGGACTAGATAGCTGTTCAGAAGGCCCTGTTTCTGATGTGCAGTTGGATCAATACTACTATGTCTCCAAAAAGGAAACGATTCCAATTCCCAAATCTTCCTCTTTAGCTATCTACTATCTTTAGAAAACCAAATCACTAAATTTCATTTTCAAGTAAGCCATTTTTGTATGCCTTATCCTAAGATCACCATGTATACAGCATTACAGCTGAAAGCCTAAAGTACCTCTTTAAGAGAAAAAGGGGAGAAGCTTAGAGGAGGAACAGGGCCTAGTTAAGATTTTTAACAAGGTAAAGCTTCTTCAATATCAATTTTAAACACATTGGTAGACATCAATTACCAAGCATTGTTAATTAAGTATCAGTGAAACCAATCTAGACATTTCAAACAAGCCATTATATATGCAATCACAAAGCAGCTAAAACATTCAAGGAAAAAGTCTGAAAAGTGCAGAGAAATAATAGGTCAAGGAATGAAGTGGATCATAAAATTAGAAGAAAGTGGTGGATATACAGATAAAATTATTCACAGACAAGTCAAATTCATAGCTATATCTGTAATGTATTTAAAATTTATAATACTCACTTGATTGGAGTTCCAGGAGTATAAAGTGGGTTCTTGACAACATATTCAACATACAAGTTGTAAATATACTTCAATGATTCTCGTAGATCACCAGTCCTAGGGTTAGTGACCAATATAAGCTGCCCACAAAGAGATATAAAGAACAAAAATCAGTACCAATATGAAAATCCCAATATATTACATTGAAACAGAATTATTAATTGTTATGCACTTATACATCAGTTACGTAACACCCGAAACTACAAATATATAGGTAGACTGTAGAGGTCCTCAAAATCAAGTACAAATGACCTAATCTAAACACAAAAATCAATGTAGAAAAGTAAGTATTCAATCGAATGTCCTTTTATGTTGCCCTTAACTTTTTATTAGTTGTCATGAAGCAAACCTATCTATGACTTTCTAATCACGGAAATAATATCTCCAAAGTTGCATAAATATTGTTTCAAATGTTTGACCCCACTCTCTCCATCCACCATAGGCAGAAGCCTTTTGAGTAGAGCTAGGGTAATGGTATGTAAAAACAGAAGAATAATGTGAAAGGAAATTCAAAAGAGCAAGGAATCAAACACTAACCTTACAAAAGCTACGACCAGAGAAAGGTTGCAAGATGATGTAAATTAAGGTCAAAGGTGGTGTTTAAGCACTGAATACAGCTTCTAGGGGTTGATATGATATCCAATATTTCCTTCAGTTTGCATTTGCAAATTTTATTCTTTGAATGCATGATATATACAACTGCAGTTCAGACTATCTGATCAAACCTTACACTTATATTGCTTAAAACCAAAACAACTAGCACCCATGAAAAGATCCCCATCTCAATCACTACTTGTACATTTGATGACTTGTGATTCCGGCTTCTGTTTTCATTATCATTTTCAAATTTAGATCCTATACTCTTCTTGGCCATATTTGAATCAGAACTTTTATATATGCTAACAGTCTAAAGAAAAGAAAATTATAACTTCGTATGTATGTAACAAACAGTATCTCCATGAGGTCAAGACAGTAAACAGTCACATATACTTTTATAGTCATTCTGCTTGGGTACAGCATGATCCAACTGCATTGACAATGGTGGATGTTGACTCGTTACAAGAGCAGAACACTGGGGGGTTTTGAGTTAAAAAAATGTAGCCCATTGACAATACTAAATTTGAGTTCTACTCCAAAAAATTACAACCATCAACCTATTAAGCAGCCAAACCTCTCAAGCTAATGGTATCAAAAGCTATCTACGGATTATACCTTGCATGAAAGGAGCTATATTGCCTATATATGTAGGGTTTCAACTAAATATGATGAAAGATGTACAACAATGTAACAAACAAAAACTGCAACAATGTTCAACCAACTAACACTAAAAAAAATATACTTCAAAGAAAATACAAACAAATTATGTACTCCAAAATTGCAAGCAAAAGCAATATATTTACCTTTATTCCGGATGGAGTTTCCATGAAACTAAGTTTGTATGTATTGGTGCGGAAACTGTGAAAAGAACACCCCTGGCCAGGCAATTGAGGCACCCCAAGGTTAACTTTATCGGCACTGTTCAAAGATCACAAAATTTCAAGCATCAATAACCACACACTTAACATATTCCCATCAATCAAAATGCAACAATAAAATTGAGCACGAATCCTCCAAAAAATTCATTAAAAATTTAACATTTGAAAATCGGCAATTCGAATAATTTTTCAGGGTTAACATTCTCCACAATACTCACAAGATCAGATTACTATAATCAAACATATCTTCCACCATAACAAAAAAAGTTTGACATCACATTTACCAAGTAATAAAATAAACAATTATTCATAATTTTGCTTCTGGGTAGTTCTCTAATCAATCAAATCAACACCAAATTATCAAAAAATTCAACAAAAACACCTTAAAAACCTAAAAATTAAATTCCAAAAACGGGGTAAAAATTCACCTAACAGGATCCATTTTAGCAGTGAGAGATTTGAGGGAAAAAAGGAGACCAAACATGAGCTTTTGATCTTGCTGAGCATCCAAAGTATGGAGTGAACGATTCCATTCTCTGTAAAGCAAACAAACCCCATTTCTATTGAAAATGTACATCATGTGCGCATTGTTTCCAGACGCTGTTACCGCCGGAGGTGATGGGTTTATCTCTGTTGTTCCAAAAAACTGCATTTTCTCTCTCCTGAAAACCTAAACAATTTTGCCCACGATTTGATTATGATCAAAGAAGATCACTAAATTATACCTATTTTCTAATGATTGGGGAAAGAAATTGAAATGGGGATTGATTGATTTTTTGCAGAAATTCAAGTAATATGGGAGAAAGAATTAAGCTTTCTTACTTACCAAAATATTAGTAGTTGACAATGGAGTTGAGCTAGCCCAGATGTGAGAGAGGAAAAAGAGAGATGATGAGTGATTTTCTGTGTTGAATGTATTTGGAAGTTGGAACCAAGGTGGGCTTATGATTTAGAGCCTTAAGGTGACATACATCACCCCCACCCGAAATCATATGAACCCACTTTTGAACCGTACTCGAAACGAGATAAATTCATTTCCACCACAGATACAAAGTAACTCGACTTGATTTAAATCATATAATAAGAAAAATATACGGAATAGGCTTTTAGTAGGTAAGATAAAAAGTATTATTGGGTCGGAATCTTTTATAGGTCAACTCGATCTAAGTTAGCGGATTAGACACTTTTGAAGTGGGAGAATGTTAAGAATTGAAAAAAAAAAAAATTGTTTCCAAAGTGTTAGTAGTGGTTTCAATTTGAATATAGTTAGGTCGTAGTTGAAGTTCGATGAATTTGAATTGACTTGTCGGGAATAAGTTGGGCTTAATTTTAATTCAATAACTTAACTAGCTTTTAAGATTTGATACTTCATGTAGAGTTATATCACAATGTCATTTAGTTCCGTTCACTTGGCATAACCCCAATAGTACTTTTTTATGTTCAACTTGAGCCAAAATTGACTTGACCTATAATCAACCAAAAAAAAATGGAGTATTAATGAACCTTTCAGTTTCACTACCAATAGCACACAAATATAACACGACTTGAATAAGAATTGTGCTGAAATTGAACCGAAAGACGCATTGTTCAAAATCTCAACCCAAACCGAAACAATCCATGTCAATAGATTAATGATACATACTTCATCTCACCTAAATCAAATTGACCCGACCAAACCAAACCTAACCCGAACAACATGTTTGTTTGCCACTAATCCACCACGGTGGTGGGCTTATAGGCCAAAAAGATACGGACTTGAAGTCCCCTAGACAATTGCAATATGCAAACAGTTTAGGAGTTCTGTTAACTCAACAAGACTTGTAAGTTGTTATTGTGTTGGTTTGTTATTACTTTCGAACACTTCGCCGCACCAATCTCTGTGCTCAACTAACCTTAAACCCCTTCTCTCCCCTAATCCCTCTCTCTCTCTCTCTCTCTCTCTCTCCTCTGATTAACAAACGCAGTCACCTGGAGTTGCAGGCTCAACAAAGGTGATACTTTCTCTCTCTTAGTGATAAATTGAAGTGATTTTTCAATTTAATTTCATGCTATATTTCGTTTATTCATGTTCAATTTGTTATTTTTTACAATAACAATTTCAGAATTGACCCTTTTGTTTTGTTAATTTGATGTCATATGGATGTATAATTGGAAGATTGAAAAAGTACTTGGTCTTGGAGTAAATTGGATTATTTGTTGGTTTGTCATTGTGATGTTTGTTAATGGGGTTTGATTACATGAAATTATCTTATTTTTTGTATCAAATTTGTCAACTTTGCATTATGAATTAGGTCGGTATAACGCATAAGGGATTTGTGATAGCCAAATTGTTGGTAATCTAGACTTTTTAGTTGATGCTTAATCAAGTAGGAAGTACTAATTTGGCAGTTAAGTTTTGTTGAATGTGATATTAGTTTTTAGTATTATGCTTCTTGGTCTAATAATTGCAAAATTTTGAACGTTGCATAAGTAAATTTGTTGGCATATCTAAACATTTCACTAGGGAGTTAAAAAGATTCAAATTTTACAAAAGGTGACCATAAATTGTAAATTTACAATGTGTCTTGTCCAATTATCAGTTGGACAGTTCAATGTTGGTGATGTTCATCGTTAAGTATACAATGTTTTATAGGTTGTAGGTTTACTAAAGCTGTACTTTGCGAAAATTAATCAACTCATATTGCCTGTGGAATCGTTAAGAGTCATCGTTTTAAGTGCCTGTGTTGGATAATCAAAACTCTGACATGGGTATGGACACGTGACACTTCGTTCAAGATGAGGAATATTTTCTTAAATAACCAAGTCTGATACTTGGATGCCGAGTTTGAGTAAGCTCTGCAACAATGCCTTGCCTAGGGCACTAATTACTATAATAACCTAATGAGGTTTTGTTCTCTGCAGGAGTGAAATTTCAGTATTACTTTGTTGATGGCTGTAGCAGAAAATCATGGAGGCATATCGACTGCTCTGAAGTTGGTGGACATTGAAGGGAAAGGAAGGGGTCTAGTTGCATCTCAGCCGCTTAAAGGAGGACAAATTGTTCTCCGAGACTCTCCCATCCTCACCTACTCCTCTTTTTCTCTGAAACAACGACAAGGGGTTTACTCTCGATATTGTGGTCATTGTTATAAGCTCTTGGTCACAGGAAATGGGACATTGGCATGCCCTACATGTTCTCATCCCGACGATGCTATCTTTTGCAGCTCTAAATGCCAATCCTCGGCCCTAGGCTTCTCACACACACCATGGGTTTGCCAATCTCTTAGTTATTTAAGAAATTGCCCTGTACTGGTTGACCAACAGCCTGAGGATCGCCAGATCCAAGCTCGTTATTTGGTGGCTGCATTCAATCTTGCTATGGTTTCTCCTTCCTCCTTTCAGACTCTGATATCACTTGATGGAGGTGGGCCCCAGGGTGGAGAGAGAGAATTTAATGCGGCTATTTTTCTACACCCGATCATCTCATCACTACCTTTTCCTGAGGGACTATCTGCTCCATCATTAGACATTACTGCAGCTCTATTGTCCAAGGACCGGTGTAATGCCTTTGGACTCATGGAGCCTTTAACAGAACATGGAGAAAGATCTGTGAGAGCATATGCTATTTATCGAAATGCTTCATTCTTTAATCACGATTGCCTGCCAAATGCCTGTCGTTTTGACTATGTTGATGGTGGAACTGAGGGAAACACTGATATGATCATTCGAATGATACATGATGTTCCTGAAGGCCGAGAAATTTGTTTGAGTTATTTCCCGGTCAATTTTAGTTATCCTCAAAGGCAGAAAAGGTTGCTAGATGATTACAGGTTTTCTTGTTCTTGTGATCGATGCAAGATTGAAGCTAAATGGCCCCATGAGGACGAGGATGAGGATGAGGGTGGTGAGGATGACACGATGGAGGAAGAGGAGGAAATGTTACCGTCAGATGGGGAGAACAATGAGATTGAGCACGATGGGGATGATGATTTTCCTCATGCTTACTTTTTTGTGAGATTTGTGTGTGATAAAGAAAATTGTGGAGGCACTTTGGCACCTTTGCCACCCTCTAACTATAATAACACCACTAATGTCATGGAGTGTAATGCGTGTGGCAGTTTGAAGAAAGAAGAGTTGTAGTGTGATGAGAGCAAATTTTTCCGGAGAGGTATCTTTGCTTACCTTTTTCCAGTTTTTTTATTGCGGAGATTACTGTATGCTAATGATAGTTTCTCCATACGATGTTGACAACAATGTTTATTCCCTAATCCCTACGGAGTATCATGGTTTTTTTTTAACATTATTATTATCGTTCATTCATGATTCAGTTTTTTTTTCCTAAAAAGTTTGTGTTTTTTTTTGTGCATTGCATCAAAGATTACAAAGACTGCCCTGCAAGTTTCTTGAGAAAAATCTGCATATACGACAAAAATTTGTTTTAGGTCCAGCCATAAAAAAGGTTATGATGTATTCACAAATAAGCTGGATGCACCTTAAAAATTATTTCATGTCCTATTTTGAAAATGTTTTGGCTAAGCATAATTATATCGCAGCTGCTCCCAATGAACTGTTAGATTTCTTCTTGTTTCTTCACTTCAGTTCTTCAACAATGCTACAGGAGTACAGGGCGACTGATATAGCTGCTCCTGCTCCCTGTTAGATTTTTTCTTCTTGTTCCTTAACTTCAATTCTTCAACAATGCTACAGGGTGACTGATATATGCGTGATCCAATTTTTACTTACTTATGCTGTTCTCAATGGGAACTTTGTGAAGATTCGTGTTTGTTAAATTCTTTTGCATGCTTATTTTCTCATGGTAGAAGACCGTGCTAATTACAAAAGCCGGTGTTGTGATAAATCATGTGTCGTCTAACCTTTTTTTTCCCCCATTTGGCCCTGTGATCTGTAGGAATGACCAGGTTTTTTTTGGAGTGGATTCTTGTCTCGCATAGCAAGACTAGGAATGTATGTTTATCTAGACCACTGAAGCTTGGCGTTGCATGCCCTAAGGACAAGAAGTAATTTATTGTGAAGAACCTGAGATTGAGAATTGCAGCTTTAATCTTGATTTATCGGCCTATTAATGGCCAAAATCTGTCAATAAGGAAGTGGTTCTCCCTTCTGAGGCAATAGAAATCTGGATTTATATTATTTGCTCTTTTTCGTAGTTAGAACTTAGAAGTCTATGATCTTGAATTTAACAGTATTACATTTGTATGCATGGTAAATTGGTAATTAATTTTGATACAGTGAGTTTTTCATGAATATGGCAGTAGTATAACTAAAATATCAGTTTGATATTATAAATGTAACTTTGTGAGCTCTGAATAACAATGCAGACGAAAATTTATTTTCACTAATATCATTAGTTCCCACTATTGCTCAATAGATTTTGATTTTACACAGCCAATAATTGCATTGATATTCGATAGTGATGATTCCATGACACTGACCTAACAAGGCTGTTTGATCAAGCATCATGAATGCACCTCCTAATACATCAACTTAGGCCACAAATTCGAGTACTTAAGACTCGTAATTTTACATAAACGATTGTAAAACGGCCTCATACAAAAACTAGGGGGAAAAGGAGATTGCAGAAAAAATAACACTTGAGTAATCTCCTTGTACTGAAGTAATCACAAAAGATGAAAAGAGAGAGATGGAGTAATAATTATCAAGCAAAGGATACATATATTTGATTCTACTAAAGCAACTACAAGCTTGTATGTAAACTAAGTATGTAGAAGCTATACACATCGAAATAGGCACACCCAAAATCCCAAAAATACCCAACATTTAACAAGATTGATATATAAGCTTCAATTCTCAAAAGGCTGGGAAAAGATCCCTACTGAAACATTTAATAATCTGTAATAACAGCATCACATTACTGCTGAGCACACTGAACGCGAGGTTCATCATCTTCTTCTTCATCGTCTTCATCATATGCCTGCTGATGCCTTTGATGCTGCTTGCGTCTCATCTCCTCCTCCATGTTAACATCATGTAGTGTGGTCTCCTCACACTCGTCCAGCTCCATGTCCGAGATCTGTTTCTTGGGATTCGATGGTAAGACTTTCTCCAAAGCTCGGGATTGGTCAAGGGGTAAGGAATTGGGAAATTCCACAGTGAAGTGGACATATAATCGCCCCTTCATGAAGGGCCTCTCATGATGTGGCATACCCTCATCATTGATTGCCTTGTACTGGTCGGGCTTGATGACCTCTCCAGGGTTAGATTTTATCAACAGCTGTCTGCCATCGAGATGAGTCAGGACAAACTGGAAACCGCAAAGTGCCTCGGTCAAACTCAGCTTATGTTCAACATAGAGATCATCAAACTTCCTCTTGAACCTAGGATGTTCCTTTTCTTGCAACACAATGACAACGTCCCCAGTGACTGTATCTGGCTGCAACACCAGGGTAACAAATAGTTTAGTTTTTATAAATCGAAGTTGATACATATTATTCAAATCTGAATGATCACAAAACAACATTAGGTGTTTTTTTGGAGTCATAGGGACAGAGTAAATTTTAGAAAGAATGCCAGTATACTGATTTTTGCTTTGATGGCCTGACTACCAAATACAATCACTTACCGCCTCATCTGCTTGTCCCTGGAATACAATTCTCTGACCATTCTTCATCCCTTTTTCCACATGCACCTCTAAAACCTTCTTCTCAAGAGAAACTTTGTTGGCCTTGCACTGTGGGCATTTGTCCTTTTGACTAATTACCTCCCCTGCATTACCAACATGACAACATATGATATATAAAAGGGCCCTATGACATGTACGGACATAAACGAAACGTCTTCAAGAGAATGAAACATATACCTGAACCTCTACATTCTGGACAGACATGCTGCATTTGCTGAATCATACCAGGCCCAATTTGTCTAGCACTAACTTTTATACCTGAACCTTGACAGCCATGACAGCGACTAGATGCTCCACTTTTTGATCCCTTCCTGCATTATACCAGATCAGAAGATATGAATAATGAGCTCCAATTCACAATTAGTATAACGCTAGTGTTGCATCAAAGTACCAAGTTATTGACTGTAACCGCAACCATTATTGAAATGATTAGCACACACAAATTTTACAGTTTCACATAGCTTAATAAACAGAGCAAACCCTACAAAAGAGCAAGCTATAAAGTGTCAAAAAGGATTTTATGACTAGTATAAGAGCTTACTACATATGACAAATATAAATGATGATTATATGCAAACCAAACCAAGACCGCATCCAGGTACAGTGCACAATCAGGCACTATTGCAGTAAACATTTGACCACCACTCTTAGAGTGAACTTGGCCTTTTCAACTATAAAGTTTTCCCCCTGCATTTGAAAGTAGGATGATTTATGTTATACGCAAATAGACGTACCTCTATCTCTGCTCCACATCCCACCAGATACAATGTTATATCTTTTTTTCACAAAACATAAAATCAAAGATCTAGACTGCACCAACAAACCAGACTTATAAAACTAGAAAATGGGGGTTGGAAATAAGGTAGAAGAGCCGATAGGACTTTCATTGCACCAACACGTCACATTTCGATTTCATCCCAGGAATCCAAATCTATTTCAAAGAAATATTTGATAAACAGACAAGCACCATACCCTTTACATTTAGGACACAGAATATTCCTAGAAAGTGATAGTTTCTTTGAGGTCCCATTGTACAAGTCCTCTAAGGAAACCTTCAAGGTTTGAATCACATCTTCACCTTGCTGTTGCCTTCTAAATCTTGAACTGCTACCACCACCTATGACAATTGACAAGCATATGCCAGAATCATCATCAGAGGGTTTCATGTAAACCTATTTTCCCCTTTATTTTGGAGGGGCTTTGTGACATGAATACAGTATGCTTAGGGAAAACCAAAAAAAAAACAACTCACCTCCAAAACCTGAAGGATTAAATAATTGTTCAAAGATATCGAATGGATTATGAGAATGACCGCCACCACCCATTCCTTCCTTAAGAGCATCTTCCCCATATTGGTCATAGAGGTCTCTCTTCTCCGGATCATTAAGAACTTCATAAGCTTGAGCCACTTCCTTGAACTGATACAGGAGTAACCAGATGTAAGAAAAGACAGGAAGGGCTAAATATTATTAGAACAATTTAATCAAGAAAACTCATGAAAAGGAAATCTAATAAGTAAAAGTTCACAAATGAGAGTATGATGTTGACACCTAAGAGGTCATCCCAATATAAGACTGCAAAAGAAACAGAGAGATGAAATAATATGTATCATCTTGAGCTCCTCCACGATTTTACATCCTACACTATTGGCCTTAATAATCTCTCAAAATATGAAAAGTTCCCAAAGTTTCTTATCCATCTAGCTTTACCCATACGGCCATACATAAGGCCCAATACTCCATACAGGGGCGTTTATAAATATTATAATCCCTTCAACGACTGGAAGCTTTGTCAATTGGGTGTTGGCATGAATGGAAAATACATGGTAAAGTCAAAACAAGCTCTCAAACTGTAGGTTATGAATCGAAACCTAAGCATTCTCAATAACTTTTTTCCCACAAAATATAACACTAAAGAAGTACTACCCTCCAAATGTATTAATATTTAGATAGCTTTTAACTCATTTTAAGTGAACTACTAAAACAACTGCATAAGGATAAGAGTTCCTAGATCGGCATAGCAGTTTGCACATTAATAACCATCACAGATTGATTACTGCAGGAAAGCAACAAAAAACTAACAAACCAAGAACAAAAAACAAGCCTACAGTCTACAGATATAGGACATATTATCCGGAATCACAAAGAGGTATGGAAAAAACAAATATCCATAAAAGATATTAGTACTAAACAGTAACATTGTAATAAAACCACAGGTAATTTACCTTCTCGGGATCTCCACCTTTATCCGGGTGATTTTTTATCGCAGCTTTTCTGTATGCCTTCCTGAGTTCATCTTGACTGGCTTCTTTTGAGACACCAAGAAGTTCATAGTATTTGGTGTTATTGCTTTTCTTCGGAGCTCGCCCAAACATGATTACACTTTACACACTCCGAAGCTCACTACAGTAGGGAAAATAATGAAATTAGATGCAGTTATACCGAAATCCTTATTGATTTTCAAACAAAACAAATTCAGCATAGCTGAGAAATATTTATGGTGCAATAATAGCCTAGTAGGTCACTATGAAAAATGTTACAAAGAAAAGCATTTAAAATCTAGCAATTAGCATCTCCACTATAGCACCACCAAAATTCTTTGAATCCTATTGATAAAAGACTTTACCAAAACAATTAGATAATACAAAATCTCGGAAAATCCCCAAATACAAATTAAAATAACATAGATGGACATTACTTATAAAACCAAAGCCCTCAAGTCACAACAATCATACAAGTCCACAATTGAAAAAGATAAGCTTGCCAATCATATCCTTTTAGGCATTTATTCAATTTCCTTTTTGGATCAATTCACCCACCAAATTAAACCCCAAAGGAAAAAGCAACACCGGAATGTAATCGTACAGGTCATTCTAGCTAAATTATACGAAATATAAACCACCTAAGCTCACCCCCGAATCTAAAAAAAATAAAAACTTTTGATAGGGGTTGAAATCTAGTCGTTAAAGCACTTAAGCTACACATTTAGACGGCACAAATTAAACTACCTGCAAACAACTACTTCATACATATTATATCATCGCGTTTGAAGCAATTTTCCAAGCAATTGAAGCACTAAAATAAATAAACCCAATTTTCTCATCCTTCTTCCTGATTATAACAGAAAAATCTCCTCTTTCTCATTAAACTAACTAGGGGTGAGCAAAAATTTCGGGTACCCGGAATTAGAACCGGAACCGGTTAGGAACCGGCGGGTCCGGAACCGAGATTGGACCCGATGGTTCCAATTCCGGGTAATAAATTAAGGACCCGGTTATAACCAATTCCAATTCCAATTCTCAACTTTTTGGACCCGGAACCGGTTGGGTACCCAGTTACCCAATACATCCTAAACTAAATAAATTTTAAATAATAAAAATATGTTAAATGTATCTAATTTGTACAATAAAAAAAGTATTATTAATACCTAACATGAATACAAATAGCTTAATGCATATATAAATATAAGTATTAAACACTAATAATGATACTAACTAAAATAAGAATTATAATTTGTATTATATTTTAACAATTACATACATAAGTGGGTACCCGGAACCGGAACCGGTACCCGGTGTTTCCAATTCCAATTCCTAAAATTTAGGACCCGGTTAAACCAATTCCAATTCCGGTTCCGAATTTTAGCACCCGGTTCCAACCAATTCCAAGTCCGGGTCCTAAAATTTTGACCGGGTACCCGGTTTGCTCACCCCTAAAACTAACCTATGTTAGATTGTTAGACTTCTTTATCATCTTTTTACAATTTGCAACCTTCTCACAAGCATAAAACCCTGATTATAACAGTAAAAACTCCTCTTTCTTACATAAACCTATGTCAGATTGTTAATCTTTATATCATCTCTTCAAAATTTACAACCTTCCCACATAAAAACAACACAAATCCAAAAAATAACCCATTAAAACACCACAATAAAACAATTTCCTGATCAAATATATATACAGGGATAAAAATTGCAAGGTCACCAGCGCAATGAACAATACCCTAATTCAAAAAATTTAAAAATAAACCCTAAAATAAATCAATCAATTAAAACGAAAGGAAAAAAAAAAAACAAAAAAGGAGAAAAGTCCAATTCTTGCGGAAAATAAATTAAACCCCAACAAAAACAGATAACAACCAAAAAAAGATCTAAGCTTATACAATAAACAAGAAATCCTAATCAATCAAAATAAAAATAAAACATAAAACAATTAATTAATACCCAGAAAGAAGCAGAATCATACCCAGAAAGAAGAAAAGATTAAATCTTTAAACTCACCGAAGAAATTCGATAAGAAAAAATGTTCCAAGTTGGAGTAAATGGAAGGAGGAGATAGAAAGAGAGAGACGAAAGACGTCTCTGCTCTTGGGTTGAGTAGTTGGTGCGCAGCAGCTGAGAATTAAGGTTTGAAGGGTTCACAGAATTTTGGTGCCCTAAATTTTTATAGTTTCAAGATTTAAGAGAGGGTCCTTTGATTTTACTCTTACTCAACAAATGACTTGTGCAAGATTCCTAGTACTGACTCGAGTTTAGGTATGTAGTTGTAGACAGCCTTTTGCCTTTTAAGGTTTAGATCTTCCAACTTCCAAGAGTGATGTAAATGAGTTTCGACTTTATGTATTCTTGACTCGAGTTTATGTGTTTCGAAACTTATTAATCATTGATTATTAAGATTAGGTTTCATATCCACTACTCCGTATTTGCTAGCTTTTAATTGAATAATTGTTTCATTTAATTGAAAGCCTTCAACTACTTCTTTTTATGGCTATATAAATCATCCGTTCAACCAATCGAATCTTGGAATGTACAGTTTAATGAAAAGATAATCCTATGTAAATCTTGACGAGTTGATAGGTCAGTACATACACATATGGCTGCATAAAATATGATTAGTTAGGTATGTAAGTATATTTAATGTTGTATAAGTAGATACGAAAAAAAAAAAAAAAAAAAAAAAAAAAAAAGATCAAAGGAGAGTGATGTAAGTTGAGTTGTGTAAGGAATGTATGATTTCTCAAAATAATTTTAAGGGTGCATGAAAGATAACAATATACTTGGTAACTATGAGTTATATGAGAAAAATGAAGGATATCCTCCACGTGCAATGATTATATTAGTATGAATTCATGCATCATTTTTCCACAAATGAGAGTGAGAGATAACATTAGAGCTTTCCTTTCACTTTTAGAGGATCGATCTCATTACAAGTCTTTTGACTATTTAAAACATAAATAAAATTATGTCTTCTATTTCTTGCTTAATAGAAAAAATATTTTTTAATAAATAACTTATTCCTATATTTCAATGTAATACATGAATATATGTACCAATAAAAATACGTAATATATAAATCTAACGTTGTTAAGTTTTATATTTTAAAGGAAATGTTGTTAAGTTTATACTCTGTATTTCTTATAACTTAATTTCTTTAATTAGTGAATACTAGATATCTCTGAAGAGACCTTTAATTAGTGAATAAGTTCAATCTTACATCTTGCCCCCTTATTTTTTCTTTTGGACTATACCATAATTTTATCAAAAATCTAGTTTTCATAATTTATCTATCTTTCTTATGCTACTGTATTTCCCATTATATGGCTCTTTCTTATGATAATTGACAACCTAATAGGCCAGTCAGACAATCAACTACTCCATACTAATTGTCCATGTCACAGCACACCATACAACCAAATTAATAATCAAAATCTTATCATGTGGACCGTTTCCACATGTACTTGTAACAATTTATGTGTTTAAAGGCTTGTTCCGTTTAGCTTAATTTCAGTTCTTAATTTTTTTTTTTTCTCATAAAGAATTCATTTCATTTCAATTTAGTTCAATTAAGCCCCAATCAGTTTAATCTAATTCAATTCAATTGTTTTCAGTAAATAAGAACAAGTTCTAAGTAACCATCTTAAAATAAATATTAATACCGAGTATTATATTCGGGACCCACGATGACAATATTATAAGAATTTAATAATGACACTCTACTTGACTACTTCACTGGTTGTCCTTTGTCATGTATCAAAACAACCAATGAAATTAGTACGTCTTATCAATTAAAAACGAAAAAATCATAAAAAACGAGTGTCAAATCAGTAAAATTCGTAGGAAATCCAAACAAAAAATAATGAAAAATTCAATAATTTCCCAACTTTCGCCCAGATTTCCTCTTCCTTTCTGTTGTCAATTCCCAACTGCCCCTTCAAAAACCAACCTTCTCCCCTTCTTTCTCACTCCTCAATTCACTCTAACAACAAAACCCCATTTCAGGAGAGAGAAAATGAGCTCCTTTCATGGCGCCGTAGTTGTCGCCGGTGCCGGAGATGGTAGTTCCGGCGGCGTTTCCGGTAATGGGTTTGATCAGAATGTGCTTGTGATGAGACACGGTGATCGGATGGATAACTTTGATCCGAAGTGGGTTACGACAGCGGAGCGGCCGTGGGATCCGCCCCTTTTTGATGCCGGAAAAATCAGAGCGTATAATGTTGGTACTGAGTTTCGAACTCGAATCGGGTTTCCAATTCATCGGGTTTTTGTTTCTCCTTTTCTTCGATGTATTCAGACTGCTTCTGAGGTTGTTTCTGCTTTATGCTCTGGTGGGTCTGATGCTTCTTCCTCCTTTGACCCTTCTAAAGTTAAGGTATATTTTTTTTTTATGATCTTTTTGACTTTTGTTGTTGTTTGGGTGATTAAATTGGTGACTTTAATTAACCTTCTAAGTTAAGGTATGATGATTTTTTTTTTTTACTTTTGTTGTTGTTTTGGGTGATTAATTTGGTGACTTTAATTACCCTTATAAAGTTAAGGTATGATGATCTTTTTGACTTTTGTTGCTGTTTGGGTGGTTCAATTGGTGAATTGAATTACCCTTATAAAGTTAATGTACGTAGTATAATTTATTTATTTTTATGATCCTTTTTGACTTTTGTTGATGTTTGGGTGATTAAATTGGTGAGTTGAATTACCCTTTAAAGTTAAGGTCTGATATTTTTATTTGATGGGTGTTAGGCTGTTAATTAATGTTTCAAATGTTTAGTGTAGCTGAAATATGGAATTGAATAATGATTAAACTGACCTTATGATCAGTATAAATCTATATGATTTGTGATACTGATGTTAATTTATGAGAAAGTTGATGAGTGATGAATTGTCTGGCTATGTTTTACTGATATTTAGTGAATCAGGATATATGCAATTTGGATTGAACTGTGCTGGTTAATAGTGTCTGCTGTCATTGAGTGGCTAGAGAAGATTTGATTTTGGGATGAATCTGATTATTAGATGTGAAAATCTCTGTGAAATATTGAGAAATGAGGGACATTTTTTTTTTCGGATTGGAGAAGTGGATTGAAATATACTAATTTGGTGCTTGGAAATTGGGCTTACACATTCTGAGAGGGAGGAGAATCTTGACTACGTGAGAGTGATATCGAGGGAGAGCTAGAAGAAAATTTTGGAAGGAAAAGGGACACAGAGAAAGGGTGGAGGTGTAGAGATAGACTGTAAGACCTGTAATTGTGGAGAATGTACTTGTAATTATGTGGCCTATGATTGGATATTAGTAAAGTAAAATGGATTGACATAGTTTTTGAAAGGCCATGCCCTAGATTTAGATATTAGTAAAGTAAAATGGATTGACATAATTATGTGGAATATAAGAGTAATGTGTATTTACGTAATATCTAGGGGTTGGGTCTTGGGCTGTTTACCTCTGCTTGTTGCCTTGATTAGTCTTAGAACAGGTATCGGCCAAAGAGGTTGTTGTGTCAACCTGATCATCTCATGCATTAGTTAAAAATCCATTCTCCCTCTCTCTTTGTCTCCTCTCACCTTCATTGAACTTCATCATTTTTTCAAAGATCCCTAATTGCATCAGCTACATTTTGCTTGTGTAAGAGTCAGATCCAGACATGTCGACCTTGCCTTATTTGGCTACCTCTGTGGAATTTACTTTCTTGCATGTTCATTCCTTATTCTCCTTTTTCCCTTTTCATTTGTAACCATCATTCATTTTTTCTTTAAAAATAAAAATAAAATAAATAAATAATTAGCAGAATTTAAGTTGAGTTGAATGCAAATTATATGTTTTTGTCAGTTGAAAGGAATGGTGGATTGGATACTTAATGGAATTGCTGTCTGTCATGAAAATCTTTGTGTGCACTGTGCAGTCCTGGGTGTCGTATTAGTGTCATGGTAAAATATGTGCAACCAGTCTTTGAAGCTGCTGAAGAGTTACCTATCAAGTGTTAATTAAATTTCTACTTAGTTTTCAAAAAGATGTGTTCTTTCTCTTTTTACATAACTATGCTTCAGTGACAACTTCAATTGAGATTGAGATTTTGTACACGGGTGCATTATGGCAATTGTGTTTTGAGTAATGGTAAATGAACCTGCTTAAAATTCTTGAATACACAACTACACAAGATTTTAATTGTAAAAGTAAGCAAACATAGAGAAGTAAGCAACCAACTGTTTAATTTTCCCAACTACATTACAGGTTTCCATTGAATATGGGTTGTGTGAGATGCTGTGTAGAGAAGCTATCAGACCTGAATATGCACCTAAAGATGGTGTTTTTCGTTTTAACATTTCCGAGCTTGAAGCTATGTTACCTGCTGGAACTGTAGATCATACTGTTGAAAGAATTTATCAAGAGGTAACAATACCATTTTCTTTATTTGGGTATGATACTACTAAATGCATACTCCGTATTATGTAAATACACATGATTTTATCCTCACCTGAATCCTCTTTTGGATCAAATATAGATGCCACGATGGCAAGAAACAGTTTTTGGCTCTAGAAGCAGATACGAGCATGTCATCCAGGCACTTGCAGATAAATACCCTAAAGAAAATTTGTTGCTAGTTACACATGGTAAGTTTTATTTGTTGCATTTTTTTATTTTATTTTTTTATTTTTATTTTTTTTTTTTGAAATTTGTAAATTTAAATGGCATACCATAGAAGGTTATGTTTTTACTAAAATTCGGCCGTTGCAATGTGGTATAAAGTACTCCGTATTATAAATTGAACCAGAAGATGTTTCATAATGTTGAACATACTCTCTGTGACTTCTATGAGTAAACAGCTTCCTTACTGTTTTGTACGGAGTATTACTGTAATGCACTTTCTCATTGTTCGGGCTTAGTATTGTACGTCCCTTGTCTTCCCGTAATACTCTCCAAAGACTCAAAGAGGGCCCAGGTGATCTTAGATTCTTAGGTAGAGCACATAGTTTTTTTTTTTTTTGAAGAAAAGGTAGAGCACATAGTGAGCTAGGGCAATTGCCCTTTTTCTGGTTTAAGGGTGAAGTGAAGAGTTGCAGGGGGCTGGATGTATTTGACATGCTTGTATTCATTACTTTTCTGGCTGGGTGTATTTGACATGCTTGTAATTATTCCTTTTACATTTCTGCATTTCTTTTTCATTATTGACTGTCATTTTTTGTGAGTTGCTGGGATCTTCACTCATTTCATGCTTCTGAAGCGAAGTTTCTAAGTATGTGATTTTCATCTTCTTTATATGCAGGGGAAGGTGTTGGAACATCAGTGTCAACATTTAAGAAAGATGTTACTGTTTATGAAGTAAACTACTGTGCTTACTCACATGCAAGAAGGCGTATCACCTTTGGAGAAAACGGATCAGTTACTGCTGGAAGCTTTCAGTTGGTCACTGATCCACACATAACTGGTATTGAGTACACGCCATCAAATAGCTTGGCTGATGGAGTATGAGCTCTACATTGGGACTCAGACTGGTGCCAAGATTTATGAATAATTGTTTGCTGCTACATTCAATCTGATATACGGAAGACTTGAGCTATTCATTGTCATCTGTAGCTTGTTAAATTATATTTCAACAAGGCTTCAGATAATTAGTTGTACAAGATGTTACTCACGAGCAATTTGTTTCATCTTCTTTCTTCGCCCTCAACATATGAGTTCAAAGTCTCAGTCATAACCAATTTAGAATTAAAATCATCATAACTAGATAAAGATAGTTCATAAATCAGATGCAAATGTTAAGCACCGAAGTAGATGAATCAGAGTACAAGATAAGTAGTCTCTTTAAGGAAAAAAAAATAAAGTTAAACAACCAGAACTACAGAAAATCTGCTATATTTTGTCAGAACATAAGCTACAGGTTAGCTGTTCAGATGATCCTATCTACCAGCGAGGAGGGCTTGGTAATGGTTCTATCTCATCAAACACATCTGATGGGAAGTCATCGAAAAAGCTGTCAGGTGCTACATGGTTGTCCTCCCGCTTTACTCTTGTTTCACCACTCACACCCCCTCCACCAAAGCACGAAAAAAAGTGAACCCCATCATTGATGAGTGCAGACTCATTGATGTATCCAAAGGGTGCAAAAAAGCTATAATCAAGCCTGTCAATGAGCTCCTGTGTTTCTGGAAGGAATGGAAAGTCTGTTTGGAAGGGTGGAAGTGGAATCGAGGGAAAGGAAGGCATTTCAAGTAGTTGCAAGTCGGTATGGTTGTAGTATGTGTTCAAGGGAATTGGATCAAGATAAGTTGCATTGTTAGCTTCTAAACACGAACAACTGTGGTCAACTGAACCAGGAAACGGTATCAGTTCCATGGTTTTCTTGCCTGTGCTGCTGTTAGAAGTCGAGTTAAGAGATTGTGCTTTGGAGGATGATTCTCCCTCCATTGAAGAATTCTTGGAGACCTGAGAATCAGAAGAAAGTCGATTTTATAACTTCAATAAAACAACATGAAGTGGTTGAACTATTTAACACCATCATATGATTATTCAAGCAACACTAAACTATTTAAAGTACTTCGTAAAAGTTACCATAATATCATTTATATACTCAACTTAAATTAGTTCAATTCTACTATCAAGTTCATCCTCTTTCCACCACACCATTTAATTAAGGATATGTTCGATCATTCTAAAATGTTTACCTCGTGAAAGTGAGGATGATCCTTGGAAGTAGAAGCAGAAGATTTGTGCTTCTTATTAGGACGAGTAGGAGATTGAGAGTGCAAAAGCCTAGCCAATCTCTTTTGCCTGCTACTCCAGAAATTCTTGACATCATTATCAGTTCTTCCTGCCAGATATGTCGCGATTTTTGCCCATTTATTCCCGAATTCTCCCTGCAATTCTATCACCATTCTTTCTTCTTCTGCTGTAAACTTGCACCCACTAAAAAAAAAAAAAACACAAGAAATTAAAAAAAAAAAAAAAAAACATTATTCGATCAGAAATTATGGAACACATAACAACCAAAAAGATTACACCAAAATTAATTCAAACCCATTTTTAATTGATCAATTTAATAATAATTACAAGAAATCAACAAAATATTGAGACTAGAATTTGAATAGCGGATGAAAAGTACTGCAAACAAACTTACTAATTTCTGAAATACTAATATTGAACATTATACAGTAAAAAAATTACTTTTACTCTAAGAAATCACATTCAAACTTCTTTTAACAAATTAAATTCAAACAAAATATCGAAACAGTAATGAACAATATGAGTATAGGAGACTAAAAGTGTAGAAAATCATGGAATCCACCACACAAACTCAAAATATTACCACGAACAAAAACTCACACGTTCATAACATTGAAACATTAAAAAGGACGTAAATGATGTTACACTGGACAGAAACTAAAACGGAATAAAATAGAAAACAAACGTACTTTTTTAAGTTGGGACGAAGTTTATTAACCCAACGAAGACGACACGATTTGCCAGTACGTTGAAGAAGACCTTTGGATCGAATGGAGCTCCAGTCACGAGGACCATAATTCTTAACATGGTTGATTAAAACTTGATCTTCTTCGGGTTTCCAAGGCCCTTTCCTAATCATTGTACTAGTAACACTAGTATTATTATTATTATTATTATTATTATTATTATTATTATTATTGTAATGATGATAGTATTTCTTGGATTTGGCGTGATTATTTTTGAAGAAAGTAGAGTTGTCCATTTTGTTGGAGTATCTAATTGAGAGAAGATAATTGAAATTGTGAAAATGGAAAGTGACGGTTAAAAGAGTTGGTTAATGAGTTAAAGAGAGGGTGTAATTGTTGTCCCACACTCCCACATTCCCCTATTTTTTCGCTCCTCTTCAACCCTCGTTTCAGTCATTTCTATTTTCTATTGGTT
The DNA here is from genome assembly GCF_948465745.1 of Chenopodium album. Taxonomy (NCBI): domain Eukaryota; kingdom Viridiplantae; phylum Streptophyta; class Magnoliopsida; order Caryophyllales; family Amaranthaceae; genus Chenopodium; species Chenopodium album. Next base: position 72,554,375 of record NC_137840.1, read on the forward strand.
ATATATTCTTGGATTCTTTTTTTTTTTTTTTTCTTTCTTTTTCCCCAACTTTTTTTTTAATTAATTTCAATTTAAATTTTAAGATGGACGTGAAATTGAGTTGAGACTTTTTTTTTTTTTTTTAGGAAAAGACTTTTTATTTTAAAGTGGCTTGAACTCCTTGAAGTATAATTTTTTTTTATATATATATATATTTTTGACGTGGGCTTAAAGTATAAGTTGATGAAATATATTTTGTTTTGATTTTTATACGAGTAACTAATTTAGTTCACGTACGATGTACGTGTTAAACAAAAACGTTGTGAAATTTATTTACAATATGGAGAAAGAAAATTTTTTACTCTTTAAATTTTTTTTGTATACATGGTAAGTAATTTATATTGTAGCATATTACCCCCCTCAAAAAAAAATATTGTAGCATAATCCTTGTAAAATATATATATATAAAGGAAAATTTACAAATAATTCAATTTTTTTTATCGATTTGCGTGTTGAAAAATGTTCATTTAAGGTTTTAGGGGTCATTTTAGTTCTTAAGGGTCCGAATTGATTGGAATTGACAAAAAAATAACATAAATGTCTCATTTTGTGTAACAATGTAATGCAACAGAACATAAATTGCATGAAAGATTTATTCTAATCGTGCATCGCACGGGATAACCTAGTTATAAAGCCATTCAAATTTTTTATTTTTTTTTTAAATAAAGCCTAAATAAAATTATTATATTTTTCAATAAGTCGACAAAATTTATTTGAGTCTATATACTCCGTATTAAATGATAGGGTATTATGAAACTTTTGGAATAGATATTGATTCTTATGTCAACTTTGAGGACCATTTGAGACATGTAATGATCTCAAATTCGAGAATTTTGACAAGGTACCTATATATGTTGTTCAATCACTCGTGTATGACCAAATTAGCTAAATTAAACCTCCGCTAAACTCTTTGTATCCTTATCAAGAATATCATTTATGAAATAAGTAACTTTTCACTTCTTTCATTCCTTACTAACAGAGAATTTGTTTGGATTAAAAATGTCAATGACCTAAAAAGGAATAAAACAATACATAGTATCTTAACAATTATGCAATGTTAGATTGAAAATTTTATATTAAAGGGAAAAGCCTTAGTGAAACTTGAAAGCGGTTTTCAACAAAGGGGATAATAGCTAGCTAGACTTTGATTTAATTTGTAAAATTTTATACATTTACCCTCGTGTGTTTATTTTGTTGTCGATTAAAAATTCATTTGCATCAGTAATGCTCAATCGATCAATCCTCAAGTATATCTATATTAATTATAAATCGAGATGGTCCGATAAACTTTTTGTAAGGATACTACAAACTATAAATCAAGACGGTCCGATAAACGTCACACCATTCCCGAGAAATTGTATTTTTAATTTCCAATATTAATGAAAAAGGAATATTATAAAGCCTTTTTTTTTTTTTTTTTTTCCCTCCTCACATATTAAAGCTTCTGGTGGTATTTCTTGTATTGTTGAACACAACCCGAATCCAAATCCAAAGATAAGAAAAATGGGATTGGGAGGTGTAACTCTGAAGCCCTCAACTTCACTCAATTATCTCCTCTTTAACCCGAATCCCTTTTCCGGGTCAACCCGAATTTGCCTCAGAAGATCATCTCCTTTGTTTGCTGCTTCTTTCTCTTCTTCTTCTTCTTCAGCTTCGGCTTCAATTGTCACCCATAATCAATCCCTTTCTCTTGGTCACTCCACTCGTCCTGATTTTCCCATTCTTCACCAGGTTTTTCTTTTAAAGATTTGATTTTGTAATTTTGTTCTTTTTGTTTTGGAAGTAATTTTATTGAATTATTATGTCAGTTTGTATTTATTTATTTATTTATTTATTTTTGTGGGATATTGTAATAATTTATTTATTTTGGAGTATTGTTTATGGGAATTGCAAAGTTAATGATTTAGACGGAATTTGATCCTATGTCTTACCTCAAGACTTTATTGTCAACTAAGCTAGATAATTTTGTTAATTAAGTGTGTTAGTTGTGGTTTTTTTATGTATTAGGAAATTGGAATTAGTGTTCTGTTTCTGGGGTATTAAGTTCATGGTTTCATGATAGCTTGTGTTAGTAAATAAATCAAATGTTTGATATGTTTGGAGGAAAACGAATGGAATAGTATTGGACAAGATAGAGTGAAAGCAATGATATGTTTGGTGTTGTAATGGAATGGAATGGAATTAGGGTAGGAGGGTAATTGAGGAGGGTAGCATGATGTTTTTCCATTGGGTTAGGGAGGGTAACAAGGTTACAAGGGTGTGGAATTACTCTCAAATAAGGAAAACATTCGGAAATAATACGCGTGTATTGTTTTGATATTGTAATTTGGACTAGTAATGTGATCGTTGATTTGGGATAGAGCGTAGAGGGATAATCATTTCCTTGGGTTAGAGGTAATTTAAGGGTGAATAAATAGCATAGTTTTATGTTATATGTGGTTTTCAATATTTGGAATGAGAGGGTGCTTATTTTTACTTTGGTAGTTGTATCACTTGTATGGCTTGGACAAGTTGATATTGGTTTCCATGTTGGGATATGAGGTGGGGTGATTGTACTATATCAGTGATTATACTTTTATCACAAGTTGACATAGAAGGAAGTAATCCTTATTTGTGTTGTACTCTATCTGTGATTTGCTATTGGATTTCTCGGGCTTATATGGGTTGAATCTTATCTGTGGTCAAAAATATATATGGTGGTGTACCTATCGTGATATACAATGGATTGTCATTTGATTCTGATGAGATTAGTGGATTTGTGTAAAAGTTGTAATGTTGGGTCACTTCACTACGCTGCAGGAGGTAAATGGACGCAAGCTTGTCTACTTGGACAATGCCGCAACTTCTCAGAAGCCATCAGCAGTGTTGAAGGCTTTGCAATCCTATTATGAAGAATACAACTCGAATGTGCACAGAGGGATACACTTTTTGAGGTGTTGATGCCCTGCTTAGAGCTGTTCTGATCATAATCTTTTTTCCTCTAAGAAATTAATACTTCTCTGAATATTCTTATCAGCAATTGAGGTCCTTAAGGACAAGGATTTCGTTAATGTTGGCTATGTTTCCTTTTCTTGTCTCAGATATGGATGCTAACTTGTTGAATATTATATTTCAGTGCAAAGGCAACAGATGGATACGAGCAAGCAAGGAAGAAGGTGGCAACATTCATTAATGCCAAAAAATCAAGTGAGATTATTTTCACGAGAAACGCTACAGAAGCAATCAATTTAGTGGCTTACTCATGGGGCCTCTCTAATATAAGAGCTGGTGATGAGGTACACTACTACATGTCCATCTTTAATATTTGTTTGAAACCGGTGACTTGCAATTATGGTAAACATATTTGATGACTTGATGTAAATTATGTCAATGATGTAAGCATATTTGATTTCCCCATTTTCTTGATAGGAAAAATGGAAACTGTGGCCTAGTTTATGTGCTACATAAAGAGAAACTTCAAACAGGACAAACTAAATTTTTTTGAAGCAGTCAGCGGGTGTAAATTGGAAAAACTTATCTGTATAATTCTTTGGAAGTAAAAGAGGGTGGATATAAGTAAAGTCGTTCCCTTCCTCAAATTTTACTCCATATTATACTTACACAATGATAAGGGCATACAGTGTCTAAACTACTTGGGAGTTGAGGAGTGACAACGATAATTTTTGTAATATATTTCTGACTCTTTTTCTGCTACAAATTTGCTTGCAGATCATCCTTACTGTTGCAGAACATCATAGTGCTATTGTTCCATGGCAAATTGTAGCTCAGAAAACTGGCGCCGTTTTGAAATTTGTGAGTTTGACTGAAGATGAAGTTCCTGATGCCATGAAACTATTGGAGTTATTGTCAAAAAAGACAAAGCTTGTCGTTGTTCATCACGTCTCGAATGTGCTTGGTATGCAAAGCTAATTTGTGCTTGATAGTTCTTTAGTAACTAACAATCTCAAAAAAAAAAAAAAAAAAAAAAAGTAGATATAGCATTGGGAACCTCTCACAAGGGGAATACTAACTCGGATATGTAGTTAATATTGATGTCGGACAAATATCTTTGTTTACACTCTACAGAAATACGCTGATTTTTGAGTGGCAGCACTCTTGTACACTACTGGGAAATATTCACTAAGGTCCTTGAGTTTTGGTGTATTTTCAGAAAGAATATTTGTCTCCAACTTAGCATTGATTCTGCAAGGCTCACTATGCACAAGTGTGCAACTGAAGACCTTATTTTTAGTGTTGGAAGATTCCTTGTCCTTTTCCGTGATACTTAATCACTGTACTTGAGAATATATCTGTGAAATATATTTATGACAAATAAAGTACAAAAAAAAATTTACATCTTGTAGAGGCCTAGAGGGTACCTGATATAAAAATATTCTTACAAGGTTCCTCAATTACAATCTTTGAGAATTGGAGATTCTCTGTCAAATTATTGCATAGATTAAATCATGGATGAGGACTGAACAAAGTGTAATTTTGTTTTTTTTTGTTTTTTTTTTTTTTTTTTTTTTTGTTCTTTCTTGCATAAGGTTCCTGATTACTTGGTGCTTTTCAATTCATCTCTTGTAGCTTCAACTCTCCCCATAGTTGATATAGTGCGCTCAGCCCATGGTGTTGGAGCAAAAGTCTTAGTAGATGCTTGTCAAAGTGTTCCACATATGGTAGTTGATGTGCAGAGCCTTGATGCTGATTTTCTTGTTGCTTCTTCTCACAAGGTTTGGGTTTTCCCATATTTGCATTAGCAATCATTATTGAAATCTATTTAAACAATAAGTGAACAATGCTTCAGATGTGTGGACCTACAGGTATTGGATTCCTATATGGTAAAGAGGAACTCCTGGCAGCCATGCCTCCTTTCCTAGGTAGGTGTTTTTTTTTTTTTTTTCTCTTTCTTTTCTGGCACTAGAGTCACTGTTGTTCTTCTTACTCTGGTTAACTGCCTGAACATGTATCCACTTTTAGGTGGTGGCGAAATGATTGCTGATGTATATTTGGACCACTCCACCTATGCCGACCCGCCATCCAGGTAGGCATCTTTTTTTAGTGAATAATTAGCAGCAGAAGCATATAAAGTTCCAAGCCACATTAAAAGCTCTTCCAAAAAATTATTTTTCCGCCCTTTTTTTTTTTTTTTTTTTTTTGGCAATTGCTATCATATCATATTGATCTTCCTAGCTTGGAATGCTGATTGAATATTTGAATGTAGCATGTTTCTTATAACTAGTGCATCTTGATTTGCCACTGAAAATTTGGAATTTATGCACTACATGAACAAGCATCGAAAATGTGAGATTTTATATTTGGTTTGTGTTGCTGAGATGAATTCTTATGTGCTGGTTCTAAGCTTTGTTTTGATAATATGTTTCTATCCGTTTGAGTCAGATTTGAGGCTGGAACACCAGCAATTGGAGAGGCTATTGGCTTAGGAGCAGCTATAGATTATCTATCAGAAATTGGCATGGAGAAGATACATAATTATGAGGTTTGTTTCAGATCTTTAGTATAACACCCTAATTACAGCTTTGTATACTTTCATTGTTATATGAGCTAGTAAAGTCATGTGACTCGTGCCTTGGTTCAATTGGGAATTTCATTTAAATTTTGCATGCCTATGGAGTTTCAAAGTATTAAAGATACTAAAGTCAAAATCGAGTGAAGCTTAGAGTTTCAAGGGCTTTCAACTTTTAATCTTTGGTGTAGGAACTTTATATGGACAAATTTTCTCTTTTTGAAGGGTTTCCTAGCAGCATAGGCTTCTAAATATTGCTGTACCAGGTGTTATTATTGATAATGTCTGTAGATGGTTATAGCTGAGCAGTTCCCATTGCCATCTATATAGTGATGTTTGTGTCGATGCTTTAACTAATGGAAATAAAACATTTTTAACTCCTTATACAAACTATATGACGGGGACTGGGAGGCTCATATTAGTGAAGCTAGTAAATGGAAGAATAACTTCGTATTCCAGCGAGGGTAGTGTAATGATTCGTCCCAATGTATGCAAGACGCAGTCCCAAGGGTAATTAAGGTTAATAAAATTCTGCCTGAAAGCAGCTTGTGGCAGATTTGTTAAATGCAGTGTTGAATGTTGATGCAGTGAATGAAATAAAAGGGAGAGCTCTACAGAGAGTGTTAATTGTGTGATGCAATGTCTTTTCTTAGGAGACAATTTAAGCATCTCGAATGCTTAAAGCCCCTGCCATCTTCCTGAATGAATAACTAATGAAAAAATTACCTTTATCTCTAAATTCTTCTTAATATTCTCTGCTAATTTCTTCTTGCTGTATTTGATTCATCAAAGTTAAGACAAATATTCACTTGGGTAATCTCAGATATTATTGACGATATAAGCTTCACTATCGCATGGTCCTATTAAATGCAATGTCATTACTGCATTACTTATTTGAAGTTTCGTAATTTTCTCCAGGTGGAATTAGCCAACTATCTATATGAAAAGCTAGCTTCTGTCCCTAAAGTTCGGATATATGGCCCTAAGCCATCCCAGACAGTCCGACGAGCTGCTCTATGTTCATTTAATGTGGAGAACATACATCCAACTGATATTGCCACGTTTCTTGATCAACAGGTACAAAAAAAAATTCCTTTATTTCTGCCTCATCTCATGTGATGGAGAGAACCCCTTTTGAGCCAATTTGCTAAGAATCAATGTATGCCTCCTTATCACCTTGTAATTGGTGATCTCTACCTTTGTTATCAATAAAATCATATTTTCCTACTTTCCCCTCATCTCTTTGGCCATTGTCATCATGAGTTCTTAACCGTCTTTGAACATAATCTTAGTAGCAAACATGTTGTCTTTTCTGAAGCCTGTATGATTTCCTTCTTCTCTCCCTTTATTTTTTGCTATTGATGTAGCCTATGAATTACTGAAAAGAACAGAAAAATATAAACTTCTGCTTCTCATTTTTTCTTCAGCATGGAGTGGCCATCAGGTCAGGCCACCATTGTGCGCAGCCTTTGCATCGTCATATAGGAACAAATGCCAGTGCTCGTGCTAGTTTATACTTCTACAACACCAAGGAGGATGTAGATCATTTCATTGAAGCACTCGATGACACAATTACATTTTTCAGTTCGTTCATGTCTAGCTGAAAGCATTTCTGTTCAGGCATGTAGTCTGTTTTAGATGGTTGTTTGATCATTTTGTACATTTGGTGTGATTTTATCATTTTTAACATTCAACACAGATTTTATAATGGTTTTGACTTTTTAGTAATAATAAGATTGTTGAATATGATCTTGTGGGTGAAGATGCGATTAGCCGATGTATATTTCTTCTAAATACTGAGGTCCTGCTATATATTTGTGGCGCTACTTGGTCTTTTTTTCCGAAGGTTTGTTATGCAAAATCAGCGCTAAGTTTGGTTGGTTGCTCGGGTCATTATCTTTTAATTCTGGTATACCAGGATTTTCCGGAATGCTTATGTTAGGACTTACAAAAGAAAAATCTTCCAACATACATTTAGGAATGCTTATGTTAGGACTTACAAAAGAAAAATCTTCCAAAAAAAAAAAAATGTATTTTTGCTTGGAGAACTAATTGGATTGTTTCGGGCGGAATGAACGGGACGATATGTTACCGAGCTACTTTATTGGGAATAACGAAAGCATCTCTGAATACTCAAAGTTTTATATCCGAGGCCAGTTTTCAGGAAACTGCTCGAGTTTTAGCAAAAGCGGCTCTTCGAGGCCGTATCGATTGGTTGAAAGGACTAAAAGAAAACGTTGTTCTAGGGGGGATGATACCCTTATTTTTATTGTGAGATTGGTGAAAAACTACGTTAAATAGAGATAGTTAAAATACATTAAATGGAGATCATAAAAAGAAAACGAGACAATCTTTAAGACAAACCTAATGTAAGATAGGACAAACTTTAAGGAATGAAGTAAGTAATTGTTGACCATATAGTCATTTGATGCATGCATCTCATACATTTAATTATTTGATTAAATCGTATCATATATTTTATTAGGTTGACCCGAAATTACTAAGAGAAAACCGAATCCGAAGTCATCCTAATATCAAATTTATTAAGTTTTACGAAGTATTTTTTAAGCACAACTCGAAATCTAACCCGAACTCGACCTATAAACCCTTTATACGGTAAAATATTTCAATATGAAAAACTGGTTTACTGAATTTTAATGGTTTATATTCTAAAAACTGTAACAAAATCACAACAATTGGGGTGGTGGCGCAGTTGGCTAGCGCGTAGGTCTCATAGCTTCTGAGTTATCCTGAGGTCGAGAGTTCGAGCCTCTCTCACCCCAATTTTTTTTCCCTTCTTTTCTTCTTCATTAATTACTCGTATTACTTAACCTATCCACCATTTCAGTATACTCTTTTCATTTTTACGCCTATAAACTCACAGTCCTCCATTGAAGCACCCTTCTCAGTTTTCTCTCTCCTCCATTCAACCGCCTTCTCAGGTAATTTCTTTTTTTATCATCGAATTTGAATTCTTAAGGTTTAATTTCATACTGTTGTTAATTTAATTATAGGTATAATCAACTTAGGGTTCTTCTAAGGTGGAGTATTGAACTTTTGTTTATAATTGCTGAAGTTATTAAAGCATATAATGACCAATTTTGTTGCTTGAATGAATTTTGTTATGTGCAATTTACGTTGATATTCGACAAAAAATATATGTAACTTTAGAGCCTGCTTTGATGATTAAGTTAAGTTTGATTGCTATTGTGTTGCAATTTTGAGCCTAATCAAATCATCGACTCGAGTGGGGAAATAGTGAGGCTATAGTGAGGTTCGAGCTCAAGTCTATTCCTATTTAGGCATGGATAAGAAGATGAAGGTGCCCCTTTATTTCAGGGAGGTCATGTAGGTATATTTTTTGGTGTTCCACCCTAATCCGGATTTGGGATCAGTTATGGGTGGTTAGGTTCCAGTCCTCTCCCAATTGTTTCGTGTAGGTATTGGTTTGGGATATATTATCTAATTACTAATGTATTTGCTGCAGATGGCTAGATGGGATGAGATTTTAAATCTTCCCGTGCAGAGTCCTCCAACATTGGAGTTTAGTGCTTCGGATATAGTTTGGTCCAAGGTAGAAGGATGGCGAGATAATATAGATAGGGTTGCTCTTATACCGTTTGCTAGGGTAGATGATTTTATTAGGGGTGAATCATCGAACAAAGATTGCCCGACTGGGTTTCATGTTGAGGCTAGGAGGCATCGAAGTGCAAAGGCGTCGTACAAAGTCAAGGTTGATGGGGTGCTTGAGTATATCTTGTGAGTTTCAGTTTCCTTGTTCTTTATATGGTTTACTTTTCTTCATTTCTTGAGCATTAACATTATTTGTTGCTATATCGTTTACATTGAATCTCACATTTGGAAATAAATTAGTCTATCTCTACTCATTTCAAATTTTGTATGCTATTGTTGGTTTTACATTTCAAAATTCAAATCTGATATTAGGAAGTCATATTAATTTAAACATTTCATATTTTGTATTTTATCGTTGACTCATGGGCTACATATTGCCATACTGCTAGAGGGATCTCTTTCCTCAGTTTTATTTCTTATAGGGTTTGATTAATTACTTGAACAAAGGGATTCTTTAATTGGGTTAACTTTCATTTAATTTCAAATGTGGTGACAAAAAAAATGAAATGAGATTTGATTAGTACAGCAAAATTTGAATTTCCCCCCAGAGTTGCAACAATTGGGAACCTAAATATTCACCATAAGTTTTTATCATCCTTGTAGGAATATTTCATTCATCTAATCATACATTCTTGATTCTTCTAATTCTGACTTCTTTATGACCTTTTCACCCTATAGGTACTGGTGTTCCTTTGGGCCAGATGACCATAGAAAAGGTGGAATTGTACGGCCAAGTAGAAACACCTATATCCCAAAAAAGAAATCTGCTGGACGTCCAGGTACAAAAAGGGGTTGCACCTGTCACTTCATCGTGAAACGCCTTATTGCTCGGCCTTCCGTTGCACTTATCATATATAATCAGGATAAACATGTTGACAAGAGTGGATTACCCTGTCATGGTCCTCTAGATAAGAAAGCAGCCGGAACTCGTGCTATGTATGCTCCATACATCTCTGATGATCTTCGCCTGCGTGTTCATTCCCTATTATATGTTGGTGTACCTGTGGAAACCATTATGCAGAGACACAATGAATCAGTAGAGAAACAAGGGGGTCCTTTCAATCGTGATGATCTTCTAACGCATAGATATGTAAGAAGACAAGAAAAACGAATAAGGCGATACAAGTATGAGCTAGATGCTGATGATGCTGTTAGCCTGAGCCTGTGGGTAGAAAATCATCCGACATGCGTTTTCTTTTATCAGGACTTTTCAGAGTCTGAGCCATTCACAGTTGGAATTCAAACTGAGTGGCAGTTGCAGCAAATGATACGATTTGGCAATCGTGGTCTTCTAGCCTCTGACTCGAGATTTGGAACCAACAAATTTAAGGTTTGTTCTGTTTTCTTTGTTACTATTCTATTTCTTATTTAATGTATCCATACAATTTTAAACTGATTATGATTACCCTTCTAGTGACTCTGTTGGTTTATGTAGTATCCGGTTCACAGCCTTCTCGTGTTCAATTCAGAGAACAAGGCTATTCCAATAGCTTGGGTAATTTCCCCAAGGTTTACAAGCAGAGATGCATTCAAGTGGATAAGGGCTCTACACAACAGGGTTTTAACAAAAGATCCTGCATGGAAGTTAGCTGGATTTGTTATTGATGATCCTTTAACTGACACTGGGGCGATCAGGTATGTCTTTTGGATCTAAAAAACCATTCTGGACCTGGCTGATATGTCAACCTTGTCTTATAATGTTATTTACTGGTACTTGCTGTGATTTATGAAGTGTCAGAGAGCAGCAGTTAAATAATTATCTCACCCTTTCGTTAAATAGATTCTTGCTTCAAATATATATATTTTTTTATTGATTTTTTTCCCCCCACTGAGAGAGGAGGAAGTGGGGTGTTCACTTGTCAGACAACTTAGCATTTGACTTGATGCAGAGCACATATAAATTAGAATATGAAACATTAAGCACAATTGATTCGAGTAATTCGACCTTGTACTACAAAGCTTAACTTCATGTTTTCTAGTAGACCAACACTTTGTTTGGATTAAAGGATGTGAAGGGAAAGGAAGAGAGGTGAAATGGAGCCATGAAGGGATGGATTATCTTTCATTTGGATAAAAAATGAGGAAGGGAGGGAATTAGAGAGGAGAGAAACGGAGGGAGTAAATTGTAAGAAATTGATCTCTCCAACAATAGAGAGGTTATTCTTCCCTTCCCTCCCCTTCTTTTCCTTCCCCTTTCTCTATCCAAACACAATGTATAGAAGTCCCACATCTCTCTGATCAACCTCTGAAATATTTGGGCACATTCATCTGTAAAGGTTTTTAATTTTGGAATGGCAGCATCATGTCTGACGTTTCTGAGTAAAATTTTTTATTCAACTGGTCTGCAATTTAATTAAGGCCTTGGCCCCCCCTTCCCACAATGGCACTACCTGTAGTGCTATAGCAATTGAATTTGTATTAGTTCTGAAGCACTTTTCTATTTGAATGGGGCTATGGGCATGACCGTATAAATAATTATATAAAACTGGGAATTCTTAAAATGAGACCATTTAAATATTGAAGTGTATTGACTATCTTGGGAAACATATAATTTTACTAGGACCACAAAAGCTGGCTTCTAGTATGATGCTTAAAAAATTGCTTCTACGTAGTGTTATAAGTTGATATAATGAAGTGTGCATCTTGCTCATACATATGGTGACTTGCTCAGGGATATATTTGAGTGCTCTGTGCTGATATCTACATGGCGTATCCGTCATGCATTGCATAAAGCCCTAATGAAGAGATGTTCTCAAACTGAAATGCGAGTTCAAATATCACAACGGCTTGGGCAGGTTATTTCAGAGATCTGCACTGGAAAAGGAGATGTGACTTTGTTTGATGGTTTAATGGAGGATTTTACGAGTAATTCTGAGTTTATGGAATACTTCAAGGCTGTGTGGTACCCCAGAATTGGTTAGTCAAGAACTTTTTAGTGTATTGTTCAACTTTAGAGGAATGTGAGGACTTGGTGGCATCATTCTTTATATGTTTGTCTGCAGTATATTTTTTTAGTATACTTGTGCTGATTGCCTAGCTGAGTTTTCCAACCTCACTCAATAATGTATTTTTCTTCTTGTCTCTCACTCTCTTGTTATGACTTGTGAGTGCTTTTACCTTCTTCCTTAACAATGGTTTTCCACTTGCCAGGGTTTTGGGCTACTAGTTTACAAACCCTTCCGCTTGCCAGCCAGGAGATGAGTGCAGCGATTGAATTTTATCATCGTCAGATGAATGTAAGAGTATTAAATGAGATGGATCACAGTGCATATCAACGTGTGGATTGGTTGGTCGATAAACTGTCCACCCAAGTGCATTCTTACCTTTGGCTTGATGAGTGTCCAGCAAAGCATGATTTTGCCCGATATTGGAGAGATGAGTGGATGGATGGGTTAACATCTTGGCGCAATTCATTGAAGATCCCAGACTCTGATGTTATTTTAGAAGGTCAATTTGCCAGAGTCATAGACCAACAAGATCAAGACAAAATATATCTGGTATCAAATCCTGGTTCTGAATTTTCAATTTGTAATTGCACTGTATCCGAAAGTGGTAATTTGTGTGAGCATGTTTGCAAGGTTAGCTGGTTATGTCGGAAAAAAAAGTCTTCAATACCTTCTCTCAGTTTGCACCAATACAAGCAGGCATTGATCAAAATGCTGTGTTGTACGCCTCATGATTCCTTGATTCGTGATCATGCTGTTTCTCTATCAGCTTTTCTACAGACACAGCTAAATGCTTTAGCAGATTTTGACAGCAGTGAGAGAAACATCAATGAGATTGAGAAGCAAGCAGGATTTACAGTGTCTTTGGATAATAATATTAGTTTGGCCATCGGACAACAAGGTCATACTGGGGTTTTAAGCAATGCTAATAGTAGGTTGCTAAGCAAAGGGTCTGTTGAAAAAGGGTCATGTAATGATGGTGCATTTCATGATGAAATGGAGATTGACCCTTCGTCTATATGTATCTCACCTTCTGGTTTATTTGCTATGCATGGAATTCTTCCTGCTGATATTCTGTCAGTAAACGGGGACAAAACTCTTCTGTCAGATTCCCGTGGTATGATGGATAATGAAGCTTCAAAAGATTGTGACACCTCAGATCAAGTTGATCCAGATGTTATGATGGAAGAGTCTCTATCTATAGATATCCCTCTCTCTAAAGAGTCCCAAGATCTGTGTTCAGTTATCAATCATGATTATGATGATTGTGGGGACAAAGTTGCTGGAGCAGTCGATTCTATTGATGACAACACTGTTCTTAAGTTCTATAAGAGGTCAAAAACTGCTAAAACAGTTGGGCGTCATCCAGCAAAGAAACGGAAAACCACAGATAAAGAGGATATGAGGAAAGAGATATGACCACTGAAGTAATTTACTTGTTTTAGTGAGAAATAATATGCTGACTTTGTTGGTAAGAAGCAAACAGAGTTTTTTTGCTGCAAGTCTAGTTCATGTTGAGGTTTTTGACTCAGGAAGACCCTCAATGTGGTTATTACTGCTTTTGAGGAGGTTGAAGATCTCTAAATTTCTACTAGTATATGATGACAGGTATGCCTGCTGACGACATTGTTTAACCATGTTATGTATCTACAAGGAGCAGTTCTGAGAAGTTCTTGAAGGCTCAGCAAGTCCTGATGGGTTCTCGAGAAGAGAGGTAATGCAGCCATGTAGGGGCCTGTGCAACCAAGCAAATGGCATGAAACGAGAATTGTCTTGTAATTTCTGAGTATATGCCGTGATTTTAAAACATGATATAGGAATTTTGGTGTTAACTTTGTGAATAGAATGATTTGCACTTTAGATGTTTGAATGTAACTAAAATGAAAACTTTGTTATGCTCTGCAAAGCAGTAAGATGTTGAAAATCATAGCAATGTGGCTATTTTGCCACCTTCTAGTAGTTACCATTTAATTTTTATGGAGTTAAAATTTCTGTGGAAATTATTTTTGGAAATAAAATGCTTGTTCAACTTTATCCTGTCATGCATGATGCTGTCTCTTATTCATGGGGAATGGATTAATGCTTATGTAAATCTGGAGTGTCCCGATCTTGGCTGTAGCTAAAAGGAAAAACAAAAAAAAAACACACACACACACGCAGAAATTCTACATCCCTTCACCAGTCACATTCCATCATGTTAACATTGATAAGGATCTAATTCATCAATACTACAACTAGTACTGCAGCTACAACTGTGATCACCAAGCACTCGAAGCTAAACTGTCTTGCATAGAGGATAACAATAGCTGTTATAAAATCTAGCATTTATACAACAATAATGCTGTAAGGATAAGTAACATCCAAAACAGTTCGAAACACAAAATTGTAAGGCTAAACTACATCGAATAGCTTTAAAGGGACAAACGATAATGTGCAAGTCAAAATACATTGAGATTTCACAAAAAACATGATCAGACTAAATTCTAGAGCGCAGGTATATGCACACTAGAATCAGCAATATGAAGAAACAAAATCAAACTTGTTTGTTTCCAGCAGCCTTTTCTTCCTTCCCAAGAGCAATAACAAGTTTCTTTAATATTGCTTCAGTAGGCTGGTGAGCATTCTCAATTGCTTTTGAAATAGATTGCCATTTCTCACCATGCTTAGGCTCTGCAGCAACACAACGTTTCAGCACATCCTTCTGCAAGTCCTCAGTTCCATGCTGAAGTTCAAATTTGTAATACAAAGCCCAGAAATCTCCAACATCTGGAGCAAGTGTTACTGCCCTGTTGAGCCAGCTCCTTGCCTTGTCCACCTTCCGGTCATGCCAAAACAGCTTGGCTACAGCAGCAGTGACATGGGGATCCTGATCACACTTAGTAAGGGCATCTGAGCTCTTCGCTTTACGTTGAGGACGAGGAGCAATCTCAATTTGAGTCGCCCATAATATACCACTGTTTGGACATTCTTGTAGAGCCTTTGCCAACAAGTTATCAGCCTCTTTCTTGTTGCCGTGCCTAAGTTCAGCTCTAACAGCAGCAAGCCACAGATCAGGGCTATGAGGATTCCTTTTCCTAGCCATAGTTAGAATTGCTCGAGCTTTACTCAGTCCAGTCATCTTCTCTTCAAGTTTTGCAAGTGAAAGCCATAGAGGAATACATTGTGGGCAGTTTTTATGACCAGATACATAAGCTTCTTTAGCCTTCTCTAGCTCTCCACACCGTTCATGAAGCTGTCCAAGCATCAACCACAACTTGAAGAATGATGGGAAGCGTTGCAGGCCTTCATCAAGCAGCCTCTTCTCTTCTGCAACATTACCAAGTTCTCTCTCTGCAATGGCGGATTTCATCCATACTCTTTCACTGCCACCTCTTTCTCGGGCCTTAGCAAGGAGTATTTTTGCCCTTTCAGGTTCATGGTTTTCAAATTCAAGTTTGAAAGCAGCAAGCCAAATCTCCTCAGAGTTTGGAATAGCTGCGTAAGCTTCCTGGAGGATTGCTCGAGCAGCAGGCACATCACCAGCAATCCATTTTTCTTTAGCACCCATAAGCCAAAGAACTTCAGCTTGGGGCACATAAGTAACTGCTCTCCGTAACAAGGCATCAAGAGAATCCTTAGTTCCATGACTCTTCTCCAGTTGTGCTGCTTTAAGCCATATACTCTTCTTTGTCAAGAAGACAGAAATAGCATGAGCGTATATAGCCCTTGCAGTTTCAACAGACCCTCTCTTCTTGCATTCTTCAGCATCAGCTACCCATGTTCTCTTCCTATCTTCTTCCTCAACCCCAACACCAACAGTGTGTTTAATTATAGCTTGGCAGGTGACAACAGACCCAGCACGTTCAGCAGCCTCAGCTTCTTTCATCCAAGCTTCTCTGTTGATGACAACTCCCTCTCTTTGTAGGGCCCTGATACCCCTGTCTATGATCTTCTCAACCATTGTAATATTACCATTAGCTTCCTCCAACTTTGCTGCAGTAATCCAAATAGCTGACTCTTTTGGGAGATACAACCTGGCCCTGTTTAGCACTTTCTTTGCCGTGTCATATGTTTCCAGCCTAGCAAGAGCAAGCCAGAATTCTACTTGCAAGGGGCAGGACTCCACAGCCCTATAAAGTAATATGCTAGCTTGCTCCTCATCAGCAAGCTCAATAACTGCCTTCCACAGCCTCACAGAACTAGCTATATGTTCAAGCCCCTTCCTTAGCACCCTACTCTTTTGTACATGATCTTGCTCCAATTTAGCAGCCTGAAGCCACAACTTCACAGAAGTTGGAATCATTTTAACTCCCCTAGCCATCACAGCCTTGGCGTCATCAGGGTTTGCCAAACGACAGGCCTCCAGCCAAACATCCTCATTCTTGGGACACTCCTCACATCCCTTCTCAATTAACAATCTAGCCTCTTTAATCTTGCCAGCAACCTCCTCTAGCCTTGCAGCTGCTATCCAACCAGGTGGATGCTTTGGATTGGTTTGTATGACAGATTTTAATAGCAGCCTAGCCTTCTTAATATCTGAAATCTCTGCATCACTGGTAAGCTTCATACTTTTAAGATCAGTCAAATACCCTTTAGGATCGACAACCGTCTGCCCTGACACAGAATCAGATAACCTATCAAGCTTCAGTGATAGCACCGTACCCCTACCCTCACCAACGGCAGTCAAATCTGTAACAGGGGTCTGTGCCCAAGGTGTCTCTGTCCCACCAACGCCCCTACTCTTTGGATCAAGGGCCGTAACATGCTCTTTCTCCTGCCTAGCCTTCTCAAGAAGTGTATCAGGCACAGGCACAAAACTCTCAAACCTCTTCTTCTTATTCCTCATTGAATAATCCCCAATCTCAGGAAGATTGTCCCACTCCTCCACCGTCACAGTATGCAACTTCCTCTTCAAATCAGCAAACTGCTCAGTAATCTTAGGATTAGAAGCCCGATACTTCTCGATCTCTTCCTTCAACCTAGCCTCCCTCCTATCCTTCCTCCTTGAATCCATCCTCTTATCAATCGCCTCCCAGACCGCATCCGCCTCCTTATCATCCTCATCGTACTCAGCCGAGGCAAACAAACCAACATCATTCCCCTCAAATTCATCAAAATTCTGATTCTCATCATACCCTTTATCCTCCCCTTCCTCCTCATCACCCTCCTCATCAGCTCCCTTCCCCCTCCCCTGCCCCTGCCCCGGCCCCGGAACCTGCCCTCGTCCCCGCCCCCGCCCCTGCCCCATATCCGGAACCGCCACACTCCCAATCGGAGCAGCAGAGCGGTCAGGCATATCCATAACCGGTCTAGACGGCCCAATATCAGATCGGGTCGTAAACCCGGTAGCTCCACGACCCAACCCAGCAACATAATTTGATGGGGGTTTCAAATACATAAAATCAAGATTACTCTTTGATTGCACAGGAGCTTGCATACCTCCGCAAAAAGGGATATACAAGGATAAAGTTGAATTCAATCGAATACCCAAATCAGCAATTAAACAATCAAAATCCCCAATTAATCTTTTGGATGATGATAACAAACATTGTCGTTCAATTGGGAGGCCTAATCTATCAAAAATAATCTGGTGAAGATTCCCTAAAGTAGTTGAATTAGGGTTTACATGAAGAACTAGGGTTTTATTGTCAAAAGTATTGAGATAAACCATGATTGTAAAATTGAGAACAAGTACCTGGAAACGGAGATGCTACCTTAATCGTTGATGAACTCTTCGATTTGCAGAGAAATGCTGTAGTCGTAGAGTGTGGAGGATACAGAATTTTGTTCCACAAATGAATATTTTTTTTGGCGGTTCTTCGAGAATCCAATTAACCTTTATTAGGCTATGGTATTCAATCTACTTCGTATTTTGTATTTTTTTTTTTTTTTCGTATTTAATATTTTTTTTTTTTGTAAATTAAAAACAAAGGTGTAGCAATTATCTGTTATTTCATAAATGATCCAATCATACGTTTGCTAAACTCACACAAATAACTATTTTAAAAAAGCTCACTCAAATAATTAAGAGAAAATAACTTTAAACTCGCATACAGCTTAATCTCGTGTAATGCACGGTTGTTGGGTGTTTGTCATGAGGTCAAGAGGGGTTCCATCACATATTTAATTCACATTCACTTTTGGGAAGTACTTGTACTTGAATGTAATGTATCATATACTCGTATGTATCATGTATGTATGGTGAACTTTGTAGTAGGCTAGTAGCTACGAATATTACTCTCACCCTCCTTAGCTTACATCATGTATAGATTTCAAATGGGAGTATGGATATATGATAAGAATTTGATATTATCATGTTATAAATTTTTCTAGACGATAGTAAAATAGTAACTTGTATTAGATTAACTATTATTTTCGTATGAGGGAATTAATAATGTACATATTAGTCATTGAAAACATGAAATGGTTTAATGTATGATAAATATGAATAAAAAATTAAATTATAAAGCTCGCTTGATGCAAATTGAGAAAATTGTAGTGAGCATTAATCAAACCCTAGCAAATGGCACAATTTTGTTATTCCATCAGATCCGCTAGCAATTGATCAACATTACGGAGTATTAGGATTGAATATAATTCATACATTACATCGACTAGAAACTAATATGCATGACGATATCTTTGAAGAATACTTCACATCTACTATCTCTCTTAAAACACGTGTGAATATTGACTATGAATTTCTGACCATGCATATAACTTGACAAAATTGACTAATTATAGTTCTAGGAGGGTGTACTTTTCTTTATTGATTAATTTTTATTTGGTTACAACTCATTTAAACAAATTAAAAAGAGGATTAAACAAATGCTTGAAAGTCTAGCTAGGTATGTATTTACATTTGAAAGTCAACTATGATACATAAATTAAAGGTATTTGCATTTGAAAGTCGACTATGATACAAATTGTATACTCTCTTGAAAACAATCATTGTAATAGATAGACTAGCTAGATAGACAAATGACACTATTACAATTCTAGACAAAAGGATTAGTTTTTAATTTGTATACGAATACTACTTCATATCGATAATTTTAAGAACCTCAAACCAACAAAGTTAGAAAGGCGACAATAAAGATTAACTAGTTAAAATACATGTTTGGTAGTCTAGGTGCAACATGAAGATTACAAGACATGAATTGAAGTATGAACTAACATCATTCTTTTATTGTAATCTTGTACTAATAATCAAACTGAAATAATTTTTGGAGGCTTTTTCAAAGGAAAAATAAAAAGCTACAATATGGGACAAAAAGAAATGCTTGAGTAGCTTAATTTGTTCTTATTCTTGACGGCTAAAAGCTGTGCAAAAACGAGTCAAACGATTTATACTTGGACAACGTATAGGTTCAATAGCTGTTCCTTCCATAGCTTCGAAAATAATATTACAAAATCATGTAATTTCCTGTTATTTCAATAATTATTCCATGTTTTATTTTACGTAGTATTTTTTGGCATTTGGACCACATTAATATTCTTCTTGTTGACCTATTGTTGTAGAGGTTGTATTCAATCTTTTCTTGTATTGGTTTTATATTTTGAATCGCTAGTGGTCCGTGATTCAATGATTTATAAATATGATTAAACTTAATCCACAAATTGGCTAGTGGCCTGTGATTCAATTATTTATATTTGTTTTAATAATATGATTAAACTAAATAAACAAGTTGGACTAACATTGGCTCATAATTTGAAAGACGTCTTGAAAAAATGATGTAGAGTGTCAATAGACTAAAAAAAAAGAGCAATTTATTATAAAACAGAGTATATAAGACGAACTTTAATAAAATTTAAACCCCAAAATATTTCAGTTATAGTGACTTAGTAACTAATATCACACACCATTGAGCACTCTTGCATTAGGAAACCTAGTCTCATGCAATTATTCATTCCCACCAAATTTGAGTGACACAACAAAGTGACCTCAAGCACTTCCCACACCACCATTCACATACAATTGGTAAGCTCTAACAAACATTTGAGCATAATTGTCACACTTAAAACACATAACAACTTTGTATATATATATTTATACATTTATGATACTTTGATAATTAAGAGAAGGAAATAAACATAATAATATCTTCATAACAAACTTATATAGTAGAGTACACTTAAATCAATAGTAAGAAACAAATGGAGAAAAGATTCGATGTATTCTTATGGTGGCTTGTGTTCTTAGGCTTTTGCCATCACATTAGTTTGGTCATTGGGATCATTGATGCAAAAATGTTAGAGGATCATAAGAATATTGATTTTGAAAGGAAGGATAATGCACAAAATGGTATTACAAAAACGAGCTATACCATGCATAGTGCTTATGGTGGGGATCCTAAACCTAGCTATGGCGGTGGAGGTGATGGTTACGGGGGAGGAGGAGGTGGTGGCGGTGGCTTCAGAGGAGGTTCTGGTGGTGGATTTGGAGGTGGTGGTGGGTTTGGTGGAGGTTGTGGTGGCAATTGTGGTGGAGGTTGCCCAGGTGGTTGTGGTGGAGGTGGCGGTGGTTTTGGCGCAGGTGGTGGCTTTGGTGGGAGTGGTGGTCCTGGCATGGGCGATGGTGGTCATGGTTATGGGGGTGGTAGTGGTAGTGGTGGCAACTATGGATATGGTCATCCTGGACCTGGTCATGTATATGGTCCTGGTTCTAGATGGGACGCTACACGCACCAAGACTAAAATCCATCACTAGTAACAATACTAAAACCAAAATAAGTTAGATGATTATTAGCTAGTTTGCTACCTAAGTTGTAAGCTAAAACATGCCCTATGTTCTAGATAGTATTGTTATAAGTTGTTTGTTAAATGTAAGGAAAATTATAAATGAGTGTTTCTATGTGAAAATTCACAAGGTATTTCGATATATGTAACCTTAAAAAGCCAATGAAGCATATTGCATTTCTATAATATTTGTCAATCCTAATTAATTTATTGATATCTTGAATGTCTAATTTATAGTTTGAATTTCATGAAAATCGAAGTCATAATTAACTACGATCATACAAAAATATTTGGTGATTTTTATACAACTTAAAATCGGGTCGATTAATTTTCAAAATTGCTGGCTAAAATTTTTCTGTAACGTGGCTGATGACAGTACATTAATGGATTTAGATTAAGGGGTAAGGACCATATGGTGTGTTCCGAATTTGATACTAGTATTGCATGCCAATTGCATAAAAAATTGACACTATTAAGACTTATGAGATATAAAAGGGGCTGATTCTCTAAAGTCAATGACTTTGGGTTGGACCATGTTTTTGTCTTATATATCAAGATTCGGGCCAAGACTCAACTTGCAAGCCCAACTTATAATTCATTTGACCTGCTTTCTCAATTTCTGAAATTAGTGAGCAGCCACCAAAAAATGTGAAATTAAAATATTGTTTTCTACTACTGCATTCTCTAAGACAAGTAAGGTCTTGTTCTTTTGAACTTAAATTTACTTCAGTTTACTCCGTAATTCAATTCATTTCACTTTTATTCACATTCCCTCAAATTCAACTCATTTTACTTCAGTTTAGATTCGCTCGGCTCGGCTCATTATTCTATGAGTACTGTGTTTCAATTCAGCTTCAAAGACAATATGTATGTTTAATGATACAACTAACAATACGTCAATACTCAACATATTTATACTTTTACTTAAATATAAATCACCATATGTATGTTTAAAAGGAGTGTGAAGCTATAAAATGTGCCCAAAAAATATGTACATAGTGATACTCATACTAGATAAAAATGGACAAAGTAAGATATTTTGATGAATTGTGTTGTATGTATTATTTCTCTTTTTTTTTTTTTTTTTTTTTTTTTTTTTTTTGCGCGAAAGGCCGGACAATATGACTATTATTTTTAATAGATCAATATAGGCATATAGCTAGTATTACATAAGACTATAAGAGCGTGACATTGTGAGTTTGTGACACTCTAATTTTGTACCACCAAATAAGATGGAATTCAACTTAAATAATGGCTTGATATAGGCTTTAATACTATTTATTTATTTATTAAAAAAAATACTTCTTATGTAGGTTTTAATACTACAACCATTAAAATAAGGAAAATGTTATACATAACCCTTAGGGCTACATATAAGCATTAAATTTACACTTGAAAATCGTAAAAAGTTAAGAAATCATCAAAATATAAACACTAATAATACTGATTTACGCGTGTTTTTGTCATAAATTCCTAATTTTATACAATTTCCAAGAGTACATTTAATGCTTATATATAGCCCTTAGGACTACATATAACATTACCCTTAAAATAAAGGTGGACTGCCTCTTTGTAATTAGAAATCCTTAAAGTACCTCTTTTGAAATATTTTATGAAATAATATTCCTAGTTCTAATTAATACTCAGTACGGAGTACTAAATAATAAGTATAAAACTATTAAAAGGACAGTGGCTCAACATCATGTACAATAATGGTAATTAAGACCTAACTTATGTTGCAAATGAAGAGATTAAGGTATCATGTGCCATGATTAACAAAAGTTAAGACTATCTTAATTAATAAATTAGGGAGAATCACTATAATTGTGGATTTGTTGTTTGGTTTAAGACTGTATCTTGACGTATGGTCGGTGTATTACCCCATACTTGCGGCTACTATACTTCATACGCAACTCTAACCATTTTCAAGGCTACTTGTAACTTGTAATATATACCATTTGGAAGGTTAGTCGAAATTAGTAATAACTAATAAGTAATGACTTAGAAATCTTAATTCTTAATTTAATGCATTAATTGTTTAAGAGATTAACTTATAACCTTTGATAAAGGTTGTTTTACGATCTACATACATCATTGTTTAAACACACGATTTTTTTACTTTATTTAGTCATACAACAAATTAAGCAAAAGTATATTAAGAGAGAAAATAAAAAAGAGAATACGAGTAATTTATTTTAAAATAATCAAATAAAAGAATTATGTGAATTTGAGTTTTTGCATAGTACTATCGGTTATTGTATTTGATTATGTATGGTGATAAGAAGCAAATAAATGTAGGCTCAGAACCCTTGGTTGGACGTATGTTAGTTGTATGTACCATGCACGCGGTACAACTAGTTATAAAAAGAGAGACGACTATTGCAAACAAAGAAACTACCTAAAATCATATAATCTGAATTCTGAAGTATCTAGCCTAGATAATCTTATATTTACAAGGCATTCATGGAAAAAACTTTCCAAAAGAATAGAAGTATCTTCTTACTTTTTACAGAGAGATACCAAGATAGTTCTAAATAAAATAATTAAAATAAGTACAAGTAATTAAAACAGCATCCTACTTAAGGATTGTATGTCTACTCAATTAGCTAACAAACAAAATCTCCAAAAACAAGGCCAAATTCTAGAGTTTTCTATAGATTGTAGACAAAGGAGCATGTGCCATTATAAACCTACATAACTCTTCCAAGTGCCCTTATATTCCAAGGGCACCTATCTCTTATAAGTATATACCTACTAAACTGACATTATTAATTTGTATGGCATATACTCATCTCACTGGTCTCAAATAATAAAATTTAGATACGCATATTAAGAAAATTAATAATACAGGATCATAATAATGTACCATCGAGAGTTAGTCAATGGTTAAACTGGCATAAGTTGAGCGGAAAAATTTTCATTTTAAATAATTGAAAGATTTTTGTGAACAAATAAATAGAAGAATATTGATTATTTGTCTGTCAAATAAAAATTAGAAAAATCACGATTATTTGTGGACAAAGAGAGTATAAATTCATTATTTTGTTTATATTTGCATCTGTATTTTGGTATTTATTTATAATATATGATGCCTCTCTCTCTTAATAATTGTTGAAGAGGATCAATGTGTCTAAATCTGGGATCATGTGTTGAAAGAGTTGCAAAATTTGTCCATATCTCACCAAGCAAAGCAAGAGCACATGAGATATTTGCATAACATAAGCAAAACGGTAATATTTTATTAGTAAGTCCATGAGTTATGATTTCATTTTCATGATAATTTTATAACCTATGGTTTTTATGTTAGTCAAACTCCACTTGGTCAAGTTACTTCATTTTTGTTATTGTATTTGATTTTTAATATTTTTGATCCAAAAATAAAAAATAAAAAAAATGTTTGTGAATGGTTTCAATGTATCTACCCATGAGTATGAGCATGACTAGCATTTTTTTTAAGGGTTGAATATGGACCCACCTTTCACTCATGTCAATTAATAGACAAATTCTGATTAGAAATTTTTAATTATTATAATCTCTATTTATATATACTACCTACGTGCTTTGATTGAATTTTTTTGCCAACTTTCACGTTATATTAATACAAAAAACCAAACCTTTAATATTAATATATTATACCCATCTTTTTCCTCCATCTTTTGGAACTAATACTTGAATTCCTCTTTGCTTTCACAATCATAATTAAAACACCATACACCAATCAATAATAATGAGGTTCTCTATTGTTAATAGTGATTTAATTATTTATTAAAAAGTGTATATATGAATAGCTTATTAGCATACACCAATCACAATACAAAATAAGAATTGAGCGTAAATAGCTCTTTTAATTTCTTAAACAAGGCTGACTCATACTCTTATTTACATACTTTATTGCGAAGTATATAGCAATAGTTCAAATTTACGTACATATGTGCATAATGATGCAAAATAAGAAGTGAGAGTACAACCCCCGTTCTTTTGAGCTTCTTGGCAGGGCAGAGCAAGGCTTAGCAGAGTAAAGCAAATATCAGTATAGCATAACTAGCAGAGCAACTCTAAAGAACAAGGTCTATGTGTACGTTAGTGCTATGGCAATAAGGCCAATAACGTATGTACCCAACAGTTTAGGAAGAAAAGAAAGTATCAAGTTTCTTTCATACCATAATGAGATTGAAGCATTTAGGTCAAAGTGAAGATGACATATAATAGCAAGTTTAGCTTCCTTTAGTTAAGCTGTCAAAACAAAAAACAGTAACATTAGATTATTTATTGACCTGACTTGTACTACTAACTGATAAAAAAAATCAAGGTATATTGTACATAAACACATAATTGAAGTAATGATAGGCAGTTTCTAAGAAATAAAGAATATATCATATAAATACAATATACTTTAATTTTCTTATGAAATATACAGTATAATACAGCTTGGCAAAATTAAGAAAAGGGAAGTTGAACTAAAATTTGACCTCTAAACCAATCAAATGCTGATTTTTAGAGGTGTGTGTAATACTCCTCTATATTATGCCTAATAGTCAATTAAATTAGCTGCTTTGTCTGGAAGTATTAGTATAATACAGCTTGGAGTATAGAATTTACTACTATTAATTACTAAGTGAGAGTGTAGTGGAAGGTCAATTAATTAAGATGTTCTTTATTAAACAAAACCTCCTTATTATTCCACTAACCTGTATTATAAGGATTATACGCCTAAATAATTTTATACGTACATGTAAAAGAGGCCGGGATTGTATTTCAATATAAAATGTTGACTGCGCAAAAAATTGTCAATTAAGTGAATTATAGCTTGTACGAGCTGAGTATACTCCATTGTGTTGGTCGTTTAAAGAGTGATTTTATAGCTAGCAATCTCTTTAGTAACGTGTATTTTCAAGTCTTATCATTAATTGTTATATGAATTTTATACTTTCAAACAACTGAAACTAAAATGGACAAAGCTAAGTCGAGTTTAACTTTCTTTGTTATAATGCAAATTTATAATTTATATATTTCCTCAACGCAAAACTGTTTGTTCATTAATAATATCAATACACTATATATTACCTGCAAAACTTGTACATGACATTAAATAACCGTAATTATAGAATATAGGACACGATGATATTAATTGAGTATATGTGTATCATAGATTATACACGTCTAATATAATTGCGTTGGAGAAAAAGTACAAAAAAAAATAGTAGTAGTGATTACATCATTTTTCATGCTAAAAAACGAAAAAAAAAAAAAAAAAATAATATTAGTAGTAGACTAGTAGTACGTAGTACAAATCAATAAAAGGATCATACTAGATTTTTCAATGTCTACCCTTTAAAAGGCATAGAAATTAAAGTGGAACCAAAAAATTAGGTAAGTTTATTTAAGTATTAAGTTCATATTTGGTATTTTAGTTAGGTATAAGAATCAATCGTATGACATCAACAAATTGGCTAGCTTGTTAGCTAGGTGTATATTTAATTTAATTTCATTCTCACTACTATACCGTAGCAAAATTTGGTCTATTATAATTATAATTATAATTATTAATATTATTGTTATTTTTATTTTTATTTTAATTTCAATTTATGTGGGACAATTTTAAATCAACAACGCATCAAATACCGTGGGTCTGCCCTAACTTATGGCAATTAACGTGGTGAAAACTAGAAACTAGAAGATCTTATTAGGGGGCCCTTGTACACCATTTAGTCCATGTCTTTGTTTTAAATACAAATACTGAATAAATTAAAAAAAATTATTATTCAATCAAAATATTATCATGTACTTAATTATTTGTAAATATGTATGAAAATGACTTAAATCAAGCCCTCATTAGCGGAGTCTAAGAGAATCTAATTATGGATACGCAGTCATTCATCACCCTGACTTATTTAAACTAAGTTTATTAGACCTTATTATAACTGATTAATTTTGATTTCACCTTATATTTAAATTTGTTTGGACGTGATCAGCTTTAATTATTTCAAATTTTTTTTGTTTAAATATAGGTAAAGAAAGCACATCTTACATGCAAACCTGAATGAAATTTTATTTTTATAATCAATTGATAATCAAAAGAGTATCTCACTATCATTTACACCTTACACGTATATACCTTATGCTGTTACACATAAACGCTCTTATTTTTCAAAGTAGGACAATAGTCTCAATTTATACGCGGATTATATGAACAAACCAGCACACAATTTATATTGATGTTCTAACAAAGGAAGCATAGAACAAAAACAGCTTACACTTTACAAAGAGATGAGATACAAAATTGAGGTCCCCAAAAACCAAGATTTTTCCACACCTGGATTCGAAAATTATACTCCATTACATGAACCAAATTATTACTTTGTAGTAGATATTATTATGATCTAAATTAAATACAGAAAAATATATATATTTATAAACCATAGTTTTCAGTATGAAAAGATATCTAAGAATATTTTATACGTATTTGTACAGTCAAGCATCAATCAAGCTTTTATACATCAATCAAATATGCCACATGGGGTATCACAACTAGCTCCTCTTAACTGTATACACCTCTAATTTTGCCAAAAGTGTGGGTCCCACTTCCCTTTTCTTCCCACTTCCTTAAATTCTTTTCTTTGGAGTACATTTTATTTTTTTTACATCATCATTTTATTTTTTTTAATTATATATATACCCCCTTCTTCTTTTATTTCCTCACAATCATGTAACAAAATAAATACTACACACACTCTAAACTTTCTTCTTATTTTCTTTTCTTTTCTTTTCTTTCTTTCCCTCCCATCATGGAAACACATCTACAAAATGAATCTCTAGACAATTTCTTCCATTCTCTATCAAAATCTTCATCTATCACTTCTACCACGACCTCTACCTCGACCTCTACCTCTTCATCCTCTGTATCGTCTTCTAATAGCCCTTTTTCAGGTATTGATAAAAAGTCGAAAACCATCAAGAATGGGTCCAAGAGAATAAGATTGGACCCGAAGGAGAATAATGAGGCCTCTATTAATAAAAAACTCGTGAATGATAATGATAATGATAACGATAATGATATTCGTCACCAAAAGGATGAACATCTAATGTATAGGGGTGTACGAAAGAGAAGTTGGGGTAAATGGGTGTCCGAAATAAGAGAGCCAAGGAAAAAGTCAAGAATATGGCTTGGAACTTACCCTACGGCTGAGATGGCGGCTCGAGCTCATGACGTGGCGGCTTTAGCCATCAAGGGTGAAAATGCATTCCTTAACTTCCCTCAACTTGCACATTTACTACCTCGCCCTGCCTCCACGTGTCCTAAAGACATACAAGCCGCGGCTGCTAAGGCGGCTGAAGCCGAGCTGAGCCGACCTCTAGCTAGCAGCTCATCAAGCTCATCAACAACCACCAATCTTAGCTCTTCTTCATCAGAAGAAGCTAATAACATTGAATGGTCTAGTTCTGTGGGACCCACTACAGACCATGATGATCATGACCATGATGATCATGATCATGATCATCATGGTCATGGACATAATGTTGATGATGATGAGTCATTGTTTGACTTGCCTGACCTTGTAATTGAAGGTAAAACTACTCAAAGAATTGGAGGGTATTATAGTCATTCTACATGGCAATTAGCTCAAGGAGAATCCATGATATTTGGGCTTGATGATGATCAACACCCTAATTATTTATGGATGGGTTTACTAGAAAAATAGATAATTTAAGTCTAAAATTTTCCCTTTTTTTTTTTTAGTTAATTATAATATATAGTTTAGTTTCATACAAATTCATTCATTACATTATTACAAAAACATATATATATATAGTCATATATTAGCTTCAAATTGTTCATGAAGGTCAATAGTCAACATATAAGAGAAAGGAGAGAAAAAAAAAAAGGTTTGTTTTGCATTTACAAATTTCTTCATTTTTCTAAAGGTTAGATTTTTTTGGTTTGTAGCTTGTTGGTTACATTTAATTTTGTGCATAATTACATGAGGTGAGATGTGGGATATCAAAATTTGGGTCCCTCTCGGCTTCCCCACCTTTTTTGCAAGGTAATGTAAATTATACAACACATACATTATTATATACATTATTATATATCTTAATTAATTTTGTTTTTATACTTTTGTTTTCTAGTATTTATTTATTTTATATTGATGTATTATTATTGTCTCCCTTAAATCAAATTTTCTACATATAGCAATTTATATTGTTATTTTAGTGAAATCCCCAATCTACATTACATAAAGAAAAATGTTTAAGGGGCGTGACGAGGTCAAATCATCATCTGTAATTTTAGTGTGCAACTATACATGCAATACATTACTTTGTAAGAACATAATATTTTATTATACTAATTGAGAAATTTAGTATAATTAAGGTATATTTATAGCTATATGTCAATATAATTAAGAAATAACAACTCAAGAGAGTCCAAATCCTTAATCAAAACTTGTAAATAATAGGTTGTGCATTTTTGTGATCAAAGCTTGCTAATTTTAACAAGTGTTGTTGATAGCTACCTATAGCGACAATATATAAGTAACTAACACATAAAAATATTGTTTGTTTATCTAAGTATTTTGTATAAGTGGCTCTTTAATTTTTAGATGGATCTCATCATATATAAACAAAACAAAATTATACAAGTAGAATTTAATAACCAAGTTAATAGATAAGTCTAGAAACTTAAGCTTGTGGTTCCATTAGCGGTAAGGTAGTAAACTTAACAAATTATTTCATTTTCCAAACAAAATAATGTACACCAACGAATATGTGCCCATAGACTATTTGCTTTAGCTAGAATTCTTCAAATACAATTTTCGAATCATAGCTAAATTAGCCCCTACAATTGACCCCTTTTTTTTTTGGGTATTGCAACGGTACCAATTTGTTTCGGCCTTGTTTTAGTTTGAATTGGCTTTTGTCTCTTTAACGACTCCAAACTCCATTACTTTGTAATTTGGCACATAGTATAAGTATTCAAATCAAATAGGTTTACTAAACATAATCCACTTAGTTTTATCAAACATGCGTGCATTTTGCATATATGCATATATGCAAATTGCTAAGTATACGAGTCTAAGGGTATGTACGTATACATAAAATAAATAGAGCGTTTTTTGTTCGGGAAAGATGGAATGAATTGGAGAAAGCACACAATATTTTTTTAAGAATTTCTTGTTTTGCAAAACTATATATTGTAGTAATTGTCAATGATTTCTTGTACGGGTAGTAGCTTTTTGGGGGCATTGAAGTTAAAATTAGTTACTTCCATATCAAAATAGATATTTTTTAATTTTTTTTTTTTTAAATAATCATTTTAAACCACTAATTGTCGAAGCTGTAATATTTAATAAAAAAAGATGGATTACTATTTAATTAACTTAGAAATATTAACTCCTCCTTAGTCCTTACTACGTATCATAAATTACTTTTCTAAAGGTGAGTTTGATGCCCATTTTACACAACTAATGGAAAAGTGCTTTAACTTGTTGAAACTTGAAAGCTAATAAACAGATAAACTATGGAGCTAGTAAATTTAAAAAATCAACAAAGTATCAATAATTTAATAACAATACTTATCCTTTAATTTCATCCATTATTTTGATCACCTATTTTAATTTGTAACTGTGATTAATTTGAAACGTGCAAAAAGAAATACTAAGGGCCTGTTCTGATTTACCGAAAACAACTAAACGAACTATTTATAAGTGAAGGAAATTAGGAATTGAACTGAACTGATTAGAGATGAATTAAACTAAACTGAAATTAAGCTAAACCGAATAGATTCTAGTTAATAATATGTATGTGTATTTAATCATTAAATAATAGTAAAGCAGAAATCTATCTACTCATATTATGTACCCTTATCACTCAACGTGTGAAAATAATAAGAAAATTATGTGCAATGATTCACATATATTGATATATACACCACTTATAAATAAAATTTAAAAAGTGCATATGATTTTCAAGGGTGTCATTATCCACCCAACGTAAGTTTACATGTTCTTTTCATCTTTATTATAAAATTTGTATAATACCTCAAAAAAATGGCATCTACATGTGAAATTGTTGATGATAAAAACTCCAATATAATAGATCATTATCATCATATTTAGAAAAAAGGTGAAAGAAAAATTAAAGCACAAATAAAAATAAGCCAAGTAGGAAGAGTACATACAGAGTTTGTCGCCTTTTATGAGCATGATTAATAATGAGTGAGATTATCTGGAAAAAAAAACGACAGTTAATTCTTGCTTAGGTGGATTTAACATGCAGATTCCCAGCAAATTAATGTGTTCAGTTGAAAGTTTAATTTCTTCCCTTCTAATTAAGGTGTGTTATATACACCTTCTTGTCCTCTTGGGGGATGTCTTCTCTTTTGATTTTAGGCCTTGTACGTAGCCATTTCATGTTGGGATCGTTACGTGAACGTGAGGGTCGAGGTTAAGGTCATTTTCTTTTGATTTTCTGAGCAGAGCAGGGTAGGTGTTAGCAGATTAAGTAGAGCAAATTATTAATACTCAACGAAGTTGGACTCAGTAGAGTAGAACAAATTAGCAGACCACAATAGCTCAAAGGAACAATGCCTTATATGGTCTTGTCATTTACGTTAATTAAAACACAATAAGTCTTGTATAAGGCCGACTAACTTATATTTTATTTTAAGATGGTTAATATAAGGGTAATTTTAACAAATTTTGAGGTAATTTAACTTTAATTCATGTAACAGTAACTTTAATTCGTAATTATGTAAAAAAAAAAAAAACTTTAATTTGAATGAACTTGTAATAATTTGTTCTAGTCCATATTCTAAAACAACAAGCTTGTTAAAATGGTCTTATAAAATTATGTAATCTACACTACGAGCATGTTCTCTTCAGCTTAATTTTCAGTTCAGTAAATGAGAACAAACCCTACGTGTTCATTTCTGATTAAAAACAAAAAAAACTGTATGATTTAAGATTCTTATGTTTTGTAATTACAATCATTATGAACTGGACTTTTATGTATTATTCAAAGCCCCGTTACATGAAATTCCAATACACATTTAGGATCTATGAATATTAGGGACAATTTGGACATATACATATACCTCTTAAAATTGTGTTTTTTGTACGGACAATTGTGACTTGCACTCATAGACAAAATACATCATAAACTTTTACATAATTAATCACATAAAAACACTATTCTACATGATACATGAATCAATCACCACAATTGTTTTTTTTTTTTTTCATAATTTATTCATGTTTTCATCTTTCAAGACACAAATGATTTAGCCATTGAAAAACCAAAGTAAAGACAAAGGAGCTACGATATTTAGGATCTATTTATCTTGCCACAATTCTCTAGATACTCTTGAGAAATCCAAACACTACAAGAAAAATCACTTTTCGTAGCGATTGTACATTCGCTACAATATACAAGTATGTTTGTGAAATAACTAAGGATGTCGTATCATTTTTACAATCGCCATGGTTTTCCCATATAAAATCGATACGGAAAACATAATAATACATATCCACACTATTTTTACACATTTATATAATTTTGAGAAATTGTATCATTTACAATCGCCACTAAATCCTAATAATCAATACGAAAAGCCTTTTCAACACTAGATATATAAATTGTTTGACAAGAGTACATAAAATATGTCATAGCTTATTGGTGAAACATTTAATATAAGAGTTTGAGGTTGCATGTTCGAATCTTGTAAAGATCATACGCATGTTTTTTTTTTTTTTTGAAGAAAATGAGTTAAACATTTATAGCGATTGTAATCGCAACAATAATCACCACGATTGGATGTAGTTTTTCGTATCAATTATTGAGGCCAACCCCAGCGATATTGAAAACCACTACTAAAGGCTAAGGCAACGGGGGATATTGTATCGAATGAGCATTCGTTGGGAAAGCTTTTTGTTGCAATTACAATCGATACTAAAGGTTAAAATAATCGCTACGAAAAGGTTATTTTCTTGTAGTGAAATTCCATTTTGGATAATTGTTTTCCACCTTTTATAAATCATTAAATCATACTCCGTACAATTTTGGAAATTGAAAAATGTTTTCCACAACAAACGTAAACCTAGTTGTAGAAATTTAAGTGTCGATGTAAGTACTATTGTACTATATTGTGATGACCTACATTACCAAACAAATTAAGTATGGGTAGTATAAGTAATACAATGACCTCAATAAATGAAATTGAATACGTAAAACAAGCACACGAACCTCCAACCTTATGACAGTAAACTTACATTGATTACATATATAGGTAGGGTTTATGGTAATAAATTGGACAAATAGGCAATTATACCTTACACGACAAAGTGGAGTTTTAACTTAAAAAAGCACCTTGCTTTGAAACTCATTACATCATCGAAGGATCAAATATCGTTTTTTCGACTAATTTAGTAGTTGTACTAGTTATTAGTTTATTACTCTTATTAGATGTTAATTGCAATACTAATTTGTTTGAGTTTTGACTGTACAACTAGCTAAGCTAGGTGTTGACTTTGTTGGGAGCTTATTGGAATTTGTCCCATATATAGTGCCATGATTGCTCTATTATAGCATTGTATTCAAATTGCTTGTCTATTGATTATTTGATTGCATGTACATTTAATTGGAACATTAATAAGGGTCTGTTTACATTTATTTAATTTAATTTCAGTTCAGTTCAATTCAGTTTCAATCAGTTTAGTTTATTCAACTCTAATCTGTTCAATTCAGTTCAGCTCCTAATTTCCCTCTCTCATAAAATATTCATTTCAGCTCAGTTCAATTCAGCTCCAATCAGTTCAATTTAGCTCCAATAAGTTCAGTTCAGCCCAGTTTAGTAAATGTGAACAGACCCTAAGTCTTAGGATTTATGACGAACTAATAGGCAACTCATAATAATCAAGTCATCCATAATTATTCTAACCAATTACGTATTAATGATACAGGCATATATTATTTTCTCTAATTGAGTTAATTTTTTCAGGTGTAACCGCTTATGAGGGTGAAATATCCAACATGACGACGTGTAGTATGACTAGTTGGGAGCATGAATGTTGTAAAGGTCTTGGATGGCTACTTAGAAGATTAGAACAATTTCTTATAAGCTTAGATTCTATATTAGATAACCACACATAATTTACTTAGAAAATGTAACAAAATTAACAATAATGTAATGTAAATTGGGTAAGAATAATGATGTTGAAAAAATTAATTATTATATTATTTATATAATGATGTATTATCCAAAACATTTTGTTTAAATAAGTATCTCCCATAATTCGTTTATATTATAGTAAACCGTATAGTGTTCTAGCTTACAAGTTACAACATGAGCAAGTGTCCTATAATTTGTACTCCGTAATAATTTACGAAGTATCATCTACTATTAAGATTTTATTGGTCGATCTCTATTACTATTAATACTATATATCAACCAATGATAGATATTATTCGTGTGTGTTGCTGTCTAAATTATTTGTATGCTCGAATAATATCCAAATTCTTTATTGCGGTTAGGATCTTCGAATAGATAGAGTGGTGATGTATTGACTATTGATCCTTAATGCATGCTTCGATTCTTGACCAAAAACCAATTATATCATCATAAGTTTGACAAATGCGATAGTAATGCCAACTAGTCTAGTCGATAAAGTTAAGAATTGAAGACGATATATTATTGTCTACATTAGTACCTTTGAGTTCTTAACAATTAACAATACATTAAAAATCGGTTTTGTTTATTAAACAATACTCGTAAATAATAATATTCGGAGCATCCAATAAACCAATACAACAAGTAGTTCTTATTGCAATAAGAAAATTAGATGAGTAAACATTCCACAAGAGGTCTATAATTGCTTTGATTTTTTGTTTAGATCAAGTTGTGCATTTGGCTCACGAGGTGGCAATTTTTTTTGGGTTGTAGAATTTTTTTTTTTTGCTT
Organism: Chenopodium album; assembly: GCF_948465745.1. Taxonomy (NCBI): domain Eukaryota; kingdom Viridiplantae; phylum Streptophyta; class Magnoliopsida; order Caryophyllales; family Amaranthaceae; genus Chenopodium; species Chenopodium album. Next base: position 72,589,169 of record NC_137840.1, read on the forward strand.
TCTCATTGTGCTAGCTAGTTTTAAATATGATGTTAAAAAAATTGATTATTTTATATCCTTTGAATAGGAGGAAGCCCCAGTTAATCTCTGTGATAAACAAAATTTGTTTATCACATGTCATTTTGGTAAATAAATCAACAACTTTATCTAGTCATCATCACTGCAGGACCCACTTTTATGAAAAAAGTTTTTGATTTATTTACAAAATTGCCATGTGATAAACAAATTTTGTGAATCTCATAGATTAACTTGTATTTACCCTTTGAATAGGGCCAATCTGGATTATTAAGGTAGGGTTTGAGTCAAGTATTTTTTATTTCGATCATGTCATGCGTAGGTTGGATAAATTAGACTTTGGGATTGCAGTATAGATTAGAGCTGTCAATTCGGGTTTGGGTCGGGTCAACTCGGGTCGATCAATTCAGATTAATTCCATAGCCAATGCGAGTCAGGTTTGGGTTGGGTCATGCTTGAGTCGGGTCACGTTGGGTCATATTTCTTGTCGGGTTTAGGTCGGGTTAATAACAGGTTGGGTTACATTCGGGTCGGGTGAACAATAGGTCGGGTTTTCACGGGTTAAAACGGGTTAGGTAATTCTCGGGTTCGAGTCAGGTTCGGTTCAAGTCAATAATTTACGGGTTAGAATCAGGTCGAGTCATTCTCGGGTTTGAGTCGGGTTCGGTTCAAGTCAATAACACTACAAGAAAACAGACAAATAGCGACGGAATCGTTCCGACGGACATAAAATTCCGTCGCAAAAGTCGAAATTTACGACGGATTTTTATTCCGTCGGATATTTCCGACGAATTCTAAAAGTTCGTCGGAAATCCGTCGGAAATTTCCGACGGAATTAAAGTCCGTCGTAAATTTTGACTTTTGCGACGGAATTTTCCGTCGTACAGTACTATTTCCGACGGATTTTAATTCCGTCGGAAATTAATTTTAAAAAAAAAACTTTAAAAAACCCCTTTAGAGAAAACCTAAAATAAGACGGTTCACTCTCTTTCCTCCTATCCTTTTCTCCTCCTTCTCTCTCCTTCCTCCTTCTCCCTGATGCGTCGCTCTCCTCTTCTTCTCTCTCCTTCCTTCTTCTCCCTGATGTGCCGCTCTCCTCTTCTTCTCTCTCCTTCCTCCTTCTCCCTGATGCGTCGCTCTCCTCTTCTCTGCTTCCTATCTCCTCTTATTCTCTCTCTGCTTCATCTCCTTCTCGTTTTCCTTTCTCCTCTTCTTCTCTCTCCTTTCTGTTCTCTTTTTCTCCATTGTCGGCCTCTCCTCTTCTCTTACTTTCTTTTTTTCTTGGTAGGTGGTGTTCATGATGCCGACGAGTTTGGTTTGGTGGTGTTCAAGACGCCGGTGAGTTTGGTTGGTGGTGTTCAAGTCGATTTCTCGCCAATTTTTAGAAATAAATGGTTTTTCATGTCAAATTCGACCCTGAAAACTTTAGATCTAGAGTTTTCAGGTTCGAATTTGACCTTTAAAACCCAAATTCGAGCCAATTTTGGGGTTTTTTTGGGTGAAGTTCAAGGTATGTACCTTTTTTCTTACTTATTTTTGTTTTTTGAGATTTTTTTTTAATTTTATAGTGAATTGTGGTTGAATTGCGGTGGTGGTGGTGGACTTGTCGGTGGCGGTGGTGTAGATTTAGGTCAGGGTTTGGGTTAGGGTTTGGGTGTTTTAGGTGCTTGGATCTGGGTATGGGTTTGGTGGGGTTTTGGTTAGTGTTCGATCAAGGTTTGGTCGTTGGGGTGAGGTGGATTTGGTGTGGGTGCAGTGTGTCTGGTCGGTTTTAGGTGGGTGGGATGGGTGAGGGTTGGTTTTAAGTGTTGGGTGTATCTAGATCAGTTTTAGTGTAGGTGGTCGGTGGTGGTTCGCTTAGGGTGGTAGGTGGTGGTTGTGGGGAATATTTGAGGAGTTTTTGTATTTAATTTGTTGCGGTGGAGGTGGCGGTTTAGCGGTGGGGGCTATTGGTGGTGGGGGGTGGTGCGGGCTTTTTTTTGTTTTTTAAAAAGGATTTTCCGACGGAATTTCCGTCGGGAATTTCCGACGGAATTATTTTCCGTCGTACTTTTCCGTACCTTGAAAACCTCTTCCGATGCTTAAATCCGTCGGAATTTCCGTCGGAAAAGGTTGATTTTTCGACAAATACTATTACGACGACACGTTCCGACGGAATTCCGTCGGAAACACGATTTCCGACGAAAAACAGGGTGTTTCCGACGGAATTTTTCCGTCGTAATTAAGCCGTTTTCTTGTAGTGTAATTTGCAGATTATAATCAGGTCGGGTCATTTTCAAGCCGGGTCATTCTCGAGTTCAAGTCGGGTTCGGTTCATCAAATCAATAATTTGCGGGTTATAATCAGATTGAGTCATTTCCAAGTCGGGTCATTCTCGGATTCAATTCGGGTTATGTTCAAGTCAATAATTTGCAGGTTACAATCAGGTTGGGTCATTTTCAAGTCAGGTCATATTCGGTTTCAACTAACTATAAATAGATAATTATCATTTTTATCAAGCTAATTATTTCCTTTGACTATAATATATATGGAAATATACTAGGGAACTATAGTCAATAATTTAGGAAGATAATTATCTCCTTTGACCATACAACATATATATACTATATTTAACTCTTAAATTTGAGGATGATGCTCCTTTCTTTTGCTGGCCTGGACCGACTTGGTCTCCCATCACAAAATGCTTTGATTAACAATAATAAGGTGGTCTAAATTGCATTTAAGGTGATTTGAAATCGGGTTAGGAACAATTTGGGTTGAATTTAGGTCAGGTCAATACCAAGTCGTGTTAATTTCGAGTCAGGTTAGTAATAGATCGGGTTGAATTTTTGGGTTGGGTAAGTAATAGGTATGGTAAAATTCGGGTCGGGTCAATAACAAGTCGGGTTGAATTTGAGTCAGGTCAATAACAAGTTGGGTTGATTTCGGGTCGGGTTTATAACATGTTGGGTTAAATTCGGGTTGGGTTAGGAACGAGTCGGGTTGAATTCAGGTCAGGTTCGTAACAAGTCGGGTTAAATTCAGGTTTTGACGGATTAAAATGGGTTTGGGTTAATTTTGGTTCAAGTCGGGTTCGGTGCAAGTTAATCAAATTGGCCATTGTAAACCGGTAAATAGGTGCAAGTTGTAAACCGGTAAATTTGCCGTTTAAAAGCAAATTGAATGGTTCCACACACCTAATTGGACTCCCGGAGGATATTAGGGACTATGGAAAACATTTCGACAATTTTTATTTCTGGGCGAAAAAAGTCAAAAAATTCCAAAATTAAAGGCATTTATCCACGCTTTTTGAGAAATTTTGGAGGTTTCGGGGGCCGGTGTCTAAAAGTCTTAAAATTTTATGGGATACATCTCGGGATCATATAATGCCGTTTGGAACCATATATGATCATTATTTGTTGTCATAAATGTTTGTGGTAGGCTTGAATTAATGAAATCGGTACAAGTTGTAAACCGGTAATTTTGTCGTTTAAAGGCAAATTGGATGGTTCCACCCACCCAATTGGACTCCAGAAGGGTAATAGGAACCATGGTAAAAATTTCGGCAATTTTTATTTCCGAGCGAAAAAATCAAAAAATTTCAAAATTGAAGGCTAATATCCACGCTTTTCGAGAAATTTTAGAGGTTTCGGGGCCCGGTGTAGAAAAGTATTAATATTTTAGGGGATTCATCTCGGGGTCATATAATGACGTTTGGAACCATATATGATCATTATATGTTGTCATAAATGTTCGTAGTAGCCTTGAGTTAATTAATGAAATCCGTGCAAGTTGTAAATCGGTAATTAAATTGGCTGTTAAAATGCAAATTGGATGGTTCCACCAACCCAATTGGACTCTCGGAGGGTATTAGGGACCATGAAAAAAATTTCGGCAATTTTTATTTCCGGGCGAAAAAAAAGTCAAAAAATTCCAAAATTGAAAACTAATATCCACGCTTTGTGAGAAATTTTGGAGGTTTCGGGACCCGGCGTCTAAAAGTCTTGAAATTTTAGGAGATCATCTCGGGGTCATATAATACTGTTTGGAACTATACATGATCATTATTTGTTGTCATAAATGTTTGTGGTAGGCTTGAGTTAATGAAATCGGTGCAAGTTGTAAACCGGTAAATTGGTCGTTTAAAGGCAAATTGGATGGTTATCCACCCACCCAATTGGTCTCCCAAAGGGTATTAGGGACCATGGTAAACATTTCGACAATTTTTATTTTCGGGCGAAAAAAATTAAAAAAATTCCAAAATTGAAGACTAATATCCATGCTTTTTGAGAAATTTCGAAAGTTTCGGGCCTGGTGTCGAAATGAAATGAGATTTTAGGGGATTTATTTTGGGGTCATATAATGCCGTTTGGAACCATAAATGATCATTATATGTTGTCATAAATGTTCGTGGTACACTTGAGTTAATGAAATCGGTGCAAGTTGTAAACCGGTAAATTGGCCGTTTAAAGGCAAATTGGTTGGTTCCACCCACCCAATTAGACTCCCGGAGGGTTATTAGGGATCGGGTAAACATTACGGTAATTTTTATTTTCGGGCGAAAAAAGTCAAAAAAATCCAAAATTGAAATCCACGCTTTTTGAGAAATTTGGGATGTTTTGAGGCCCGGTGTTGAAAAGTTTTGAAATTTAAGGGGATATATCTCAGGGTCATAAAATGTCGTTTGGAACCATATATGATCATTATATGTTGTCATAACTCATAAATATATGTTCATAGTAGGCTCGAGTTAATTTAATCGGTGAAAGTTGTAAACCGGTAAATTGACCGTTTAAAGAAAAATAGGATGGTTCCACCCACCCAATTGGACTCCCAGAGGGTATCAAGGACCATGGTAAACATTTCGGCAATTTTTATTTCTGGGCGAAGAAAAGTGAAAAAATTCCAAAATTGAAGGCTAATATCCACGCTTTTTGAGAAATTTTGGAGGTTTCGGGTCCGGTGTCGAAAAACCTTTAGATTTTTGGGGATACATCTCGGGGTCATATAATTCCGTTTGGAACCATATATGATCATTATATGTGTTTCATAAATGTTTGTGGTAGGCTTGAGTTAATAAAATCGGCGCAAGTTGTAAACTAGTAAATTGGTCGTTTAAAGGAAAATTGGATGGTTCCACCCACCCAATTGGACTTCCGGAGGGTATTAGAGACCATGGTAAACATTTCGGCAATTTTTATTTTTGGGCGAAAAAAAGTCAAAAAATTCAAAAATTGAAGGCTTATATCCACGCTTTTTGAGAATTTTTGGAGTCTTCGGGGCCCGGTGTCGAAAAGTCTTGAAATTATAGGGAATACATCTCGAGGTCATATAATGTCGTTTGGAACCCAATATGATTATTATTTGTTGTCATAAATGTTCGTGGTAGGATTGAATTAATGAAATCGGTATAAGTTGTAAACCGGTAAATTGGTCATTTAAAGACAAATTAGATGGCTCCATCCACCCAATTGGACTCCCGGAGGATATTTGGGACCATGGTAAAAATTCCGGCAATTTTTATATCCTGACGAAAATAAGTAAAAAAATTTCAAAATTGAAGGCTAATATCCACGTTTTTTGAGAAATTTCGAATATTTCAGGGCCCGGAGTCGAAAAGCATTGAAATTTTAGGGGATACATCTTGGGGTTATATTATGTCGTTTGGATCCATATATGATCATTATATGTTAAGTTGTTATAAATGTTCGTGGTAAGCTTGAGTTAATGAAATCGGTGCAAGTTGTAAACCGGTAAATTGTTCGTTTAAAGGCAAATTGGATGGTTACACCCAGCCAATTGGACTCCCGGAGGGTATAAGGGACCATGGTAAACATTTCGGCAATTTTTATTCCAGGTGAAAAAAGTCAAAAAATTCCAAATTTAAAGGCTAATATCCATGCTTTTTGAGAAATTTTAGAGATTTCGGCTTATAGATACTATAATTTAAATTTCCTCAAAAAAAAAAAGATACTATAATTTAAATATTTACTTTTCTGCAATAAGTAATTAATAATGCGTTATCTTAAATTACTTTGAATTGTATTCTAGACACATTCATAGTCGGATTTTAGACTAGATGATCAACTTTTACCAACTCTACTTTCGATTATTTGCCACTTTTATGATAATAATCAATATGCATGTAAATTTCAACTCGTTCTATACAGCATCCTAAGTATAATTAAGACATTGACGTAATCACATACTACTAAAAAAAACAATGATGATTTGGTTTATAATTTTGTCTTAGAAAGTGACAATAAAACGTTGTTTATTGTACGTTGTTAATGACTAGTATGTATTCAATCACTTAGTTATGCATTTATGCATCAATCATACAAGACTTAGTAGAAAAACATGTCTAATTATTTTAGGGCTTAATTTTCAAAGGGGGCCCTAATCTTGATGTTTCAAGAATCGATTGATTTTACGAAAACACCCAAAATTAATACTGTAATAATAATTGTGAAGAGAATGGGGATCTGCCGACTGCCCTATTTTCCAAGGGATCTTTAGGATGTACTTAAGTGCTTTTTCACCTAAAAAGTGAGTACTAATTTTAGTAAGGTATAATTAAGCTAAGTAGCTATCGATTAGAAGCACAATGTATATTTAATATGTCATATTTGTACCGGAAAATATATTAATATAATTTATACATAAGGTAAAATTTAGCATATTAGATACGAAGTATGTTTATTTTACAATACTGGTATTAAATTTTATACTTTTACCTAAAAATAATTAAATAAGCTATTGTCTTGTCATACATCAACAAAAATACTACCTCGGTCCAAATTACTCGCAACTTTAGGGTATATTTGTGAGATATAAAATATTCCAAAGTTGCGAGTAATTTGGATTGAAGGTAGTAAAACGAACACTTTTCTCAAAAAAAAAAAAAAAAAAAAAAACTTTGTAATTACGGAGTATAAAAATTAGAGGAGTTATAAAAGTTTTTTCAGCAAAGCCATGCAATAATGATTTGATTGGCATGTAAACGAACCTTGAGGGAAGCGAAATAATTATTAGCTCTAAATTGACATTAGTTTCTATTAATGGGTCTAAATCTGATCCATTCAAAATTTATGTTAATTAGAAACTTATTTTTCGTAACAAAAACACTTGAAGGCAGGGAGACAATTTCCACGTGTTATAGTGCAATAGGTTCACTTAATGCAACAAATCGCATTTACATGTACGTTGAAAGAATATGTAAATCATATAAGGATGGCCAAAAATTTCCCACTTCTTTAATTACTAAAGCAAAGTGACATATAACATGGCTTGATTTAACTTGGCTTGTAGAAATGCATGTAGCTAGATGTCTTTTTAATTTTCAAAGGATTGCATAATGACATGATATAGCATTATAGTACAAAGGGTTTTGTTTCAATTTCACCCCTCCAACCATAACTTAAAGGTTATAATCCTCAATTCAACTCTCTTCTGGGCATGATACGCGTTGGCTAGCTATTTGAAAGACGTACTAATGGTGGGTCACTGTGATCGAAACTAAAAAAAAAAAAAAAAAAGAAAATTTATCTATCATCCGAAAGAAAGAAGGGAGCACATCCTACCAATAGTATGAATCCATGAGTACATGTAGGCACATAGGGTCTATGTTTTTCACAAGCACATAGGAGGGGATTTTGGGATTATTATATTTTTTTTTCTCCCCTTAATGGTGCAGTGGTACATTTAAGGTACCATTATGCAAGTAGTGGTACCTTTTGCCGTCAAATTTTGTACCACCGCTTTTTCTCATGTTCCCATTATTTACAAAAATGCCATCCTATTTGTTTCATTGGCACATATGCCCTATGCGCCAATACTTCTCCATGAATCCATAACCCATTTTTTTTTTGGGAAGGTCGCAAATTTATTACAGCCGATTCTTTCAATTTATTTTCTCACCACACAAAATTTCCTTTTCCTATATCTCTTTTTAGTGATTTAAAGAGAACATCAAACATATATAACATGAATAGTGATCCAATATAAAGCATGATCATAAACAAGAAGAATAATTCTCCAACTCATAATCGACCATAGTAACTTTTAGGGATTTGAAATCTAGTGCATAATGCTAAATAGATCCCTAACGATCCTCTTACTCTACTTTACAAAAAACAAAACAATAGAATTCTTCACTAAATTGATTAAATTTTCTTCTACCCTACACACACACAATGGATAAAAGTGGAATCCCTAAAGTCAAATTTCAAGAAAAAATTAATTTGTTTTGAATAAAAAGAGCAAAGAAAAAAAGGGAGAAAAACATGTGCTCACAAAGTAAATAGAGTAGTGGAAAAGAGATTTAGATGCTTCATCCAATAGATCCTTAGATAGAAGGGTAACCCAAAAAAGAAAGGGACAAAAAAGCAAAAAATTAAAATTAAAATAAAAAATTTCCCTTATAATTTTAACATGAATTCTTCAACTTTGTTGCACTAACAAAGATGCCATTGCCTGCCAAATTCATGAACAATTTCTAGTGCTTTGCCACTTTTAAAGGACTAAAAATTTCTAAATAAATATGAGAAAAAGAGGAATCCAATGATGATAACTGTCACAAAAATAAAATACAATAGCATATGATATACGTTAGTGACCCATTTAAGCCAAAAATTTTGTAGAGTGATTGCACATGATAAATAATAATGTGTTATTGTCATTTTCGATATTATAATTATTTGATTTTGTACTCGTACATGATACGAGTAGATATATATAGATAGATAGATGATATGAGACACTCCGGTTTTGGTATAGTCATATCTAATATGATTGTCACACATGGTAGAATGTGAGGTAGCAGACATAAGTTTTCAGTTTTTTTGTTTAAGCATGGGTTATGCTTTGCCCCTGTTTTTGGAGACACTCCCATTATTTTTTATACACAACTCACAAAGATGTAACCATAACAAGAGAATCCATTATTGACTATTTATGGAGTTACTATCAAGTCACAACCATTCCTTCCATTGAGCTCTTTCTACGGCGTGCGATTACACATGCCTATGAGCTTCCATGGGTGGAATGAGCGTTTCCGTACATGGAAATATTCCCAACTAATATACTTTTATTTTATACTCCGTATTATTACATGCACCAGGGAGCACCTAAAACCTACGATAATCCCAATTAGACGCATGCATGGAAAAGCGAGCGTCTAGAGTTAAGAGGGGTGTCATGGATAGTTCTGAGTGAAATAACTGGATCTGAATGTGAAATGTTAAGAAAATAGCTGTGATTACGAGTATAGTGTAAGATGTAACCCTTTACCCTTGTACTGAAGTCCTTGAGGTAATGTCACTATGATGGAAATCATACCTTTATAAACACAAATTTAGATCTATATAGATTGTATGGCAGATAGCAAAATACGAGTAAATCATGAAGAAAGCATAGATCTTTCCTAACAAAAGCTTGCAATCAAAGACGGGGTGAGAAATTTGCAAATTAACGAGGCGTTACACGACGAATATGAGTAATGCTAAGTCAAAATCAATATGGAATACATCGTTTTCATGCACACAGGACTGAGGTGAACCTGTCACATTTTGATACATGCTCACGGGAAGTAATTCAGATTTCTAAATCCCTGAATTATACGAGCCTATCATCTTTGGTAACATTTTGCAAAAATCACTATATTGATAAAAAAATACTTTCACCCAAGTATGTCTCAGCGACAACGAAAATTGTGATAGCATGTTTATATCGATAATAGGGTGATCACCTGTTAGCCTGCCGTTTACACCAGCCCCTCTTTCCTCCAACCTCAGTTGGCAACTGGTGATTATGCAATTAGTGACTCGCTCCTCCATGTTCTACTCCTCTTTTTCACCACCCTCGGGTTTGGTTTGGTTTATACTGGCTTTAGCATTGGCAAGGAATGTTGGATCTGGCTCATGCTTGTCTGAAGGCTCTTTCATTGCCATGTATATGTAAAACGCAATTACCACGTTAACTGATATAACAGCCAGAAATCCAACCAACAGTGTCTGATAATAGGGAGAAAGGTTCGCTAAACCTGATACATAGAGAAAAAGTACAATTTAAAGATTATTACCAACCACAATCTTATCTACATCAAATAAAGCATACCAATGTAGAAAGAAAGAGAGAATAAAGCATCAAAATACCGCATTATACCAATAAAAGTACAAAGAAAAGAATAGCTAGCACATGCATTATTCTAAACAAAATTTCACTCATATCTTAGATTGATTATAAAAAAGGCAAATAGTGCAATTATAAAGAACATAGCTTGACAGTAGTACACAAGCAAGTTTATTATTCTCACAATCCCAAATGAAGTGCCGCATGTTACTTAAGTTGTCCCAAATAAACTGCAACATTATCATTTTTGGTAAATTTCCACTTCACTTTTTCTACCAAGGGGAAACCCACACTCATTTTCTCTCTCTACGACTACAATACAGGAGGCATACCTTTCATTATTCAGTATACAGCCAGCAGCTTGTTTGATTTTCCTAAGTTCTAACTATAGGACGTGATTTCTAGCTTGTCAAATTAAATTAATCATAGCTGCAAGGGAAGAACACAACTTTTTGTTGTTCCTTAGATTTTATAGTTTCCTATTCTTTCCACGTGGAATGCCATTAATCCAGTTCTTGTATCTGATATTCAACCAGCTGCTAATCATCTCATTGCATACTCTAATGCAAGGACACTTAAAGAAGATGTGCCAAGTTATCTCATTCTCAAGACAACAGAGAAAATTTATCTCAGTGCAGCTAAATAAATGATTATTTCAGGATTTTTATACCTACTTCAAACCCAACGGAACCATGGTAACTTAAGTTGCTCCCTTTTAACCATTTATAGCCAGCTGCAACAGTGACAATTTTCTTGAGATTTAGTTATCCATCCTGACTAGAGCCTGCCTTCACTTGTTTTAATTTACAGATATTTTTCCAGCACCAGCTAGCCCCACCAATTAGCATCCATATACACATTGTGCACCCATTCCAATCATAACAAACCAGCTTTTGGAGTAACTTGCCAAACATACTCTATGTCACATGGTTTCACAAAACACAATTGCTAAGGCCTAAACCACCACAAAGATTTAGTTTTACAAATCCAGTCCCAGACCACAGAAGGGTATGTACATAGGATAGCCTTTAATTTCCATGGAAAAGGTCTGCATAATTGCATTATTTTGTCCATCACTATTTTAGGCAGGTGAAACTAAGTGCCCAATAAGTGTGGATAATTATTAATAAAAATTGATCAGAGTAGAATCAGTAGATATGGTAGTATATGATAGGTGCCTGCTACTCCATCAAGAAACCCTACCAAGGAAGTATGCCGCTTAGCATTTATAAGCAAGGGAAATGTTCCCTTGACATAATCTGAATATTGAAAAAAAAAAATCCTTTTAAACATGCTCAGGTACATTTCCAAAGTAAACAGCAGTTCTAACACTATTTGAACTTGGCCAATAGCATCTAGAGAATGAATTAAGGGATCTAATAGCGAGTTTCGTTGACTTAGCATTCCCCTTGTATAAACCACATCCACAGACAACTAAACTAGATCAGGAGTAAATCTCCACACCTATGGTAAAAGTTAACATCAGCCTTCTTACATACCTACTCCAAGATTTTTGACACATGCTCCATAGGAATAAGGAATCTCAAGAAGTAAGGAAGAGATAGGATCACATTGTCTTATGCCTACCATCCACATATATAAATAGAGAATAGATAAGGGCAGAAGCACATTGCATTACCCAGTTCATGAGCCTCTCAAGAAAATCAAGAGCTTGCATCATTTCCTTTAAAAAATCCCAGCTTATTGAATCATAAGCCCTTCCCAAAATCAACCTTAATAGTGAACCTAGGAGGCTTGTTCTTGCAATCATACTTCATACAGCTACATAATATCTTGAAACACTAGGAAACTGTGCGTTATTTCTCTATCAAAAACAAAGGTTTTAAGTACAGTGGCAAACATCCCAAGCAGCAGTCGCAGCAACTCTGTTAGTCTAGCACATCGCATTTCAGATATGACTTCATAAATCGCATTACAACTAGCAATAAGTCTAATTTGAGTCAAAAAAAAAGAAAAGAAAAGAAAAAAAATTAAAGGTCTAATTTGAGTCAGCTGGTTGATCACAATTAGCAATCAAATTGTTCTAGTATTAAGCTGCTTCAAAATCTACCCAGAGTAAATAAATCCAGAACAGCCTCAACATCATTTCCAATAATTTACCATATACTCTTAAACCCATCAGGCCCTGGAACCTTTATCTCATTCATCCGAGCAAAGCTCTTCTGACCTCCTGGCCACTTTAGGCGGGCAAAGAAGAGACTGCTGAGCTGCTGTCACTACAGGACCCTCTACAACAATTTCCCTATTCACTAATTTTCTTTTAATGACTTGAACTCCAAAGACCCAAGTATAAGAATTCAAAAAGCACACCCATTGACTAGATTGGATGCACCTTAATTTGGACCCTTCTTTTTCCCAAGAAAATTTTGGGATAAACAATGCTTTCGAATTTAAGAAGCTCACCTTAGCAACATGAGTACTTTGATAATGAAGCCTAGTATCTTTTTCAATATCAATAAAGCTCTCATTATTAGGATACTTATTCAACTTCTCTTGACATTTGACAGCTCCAAACCAACTTATATGACCCCAGGGGGCACCCCAAACATTCATTTCAATTTTGGAAAATTTTCCGAAATTGGCCCAAAAACGTGGATTATAACCTTCAAATTTTGGCCAAGTTTGGACATTTTTGGGCCCAGAAAGGAAAGAGGTCTGAATATTTTCCATGGACCCCACGACACCTAGAAAGGTCATTTGGGTGGATAGAACTTTCCAACTTGCCTATAAAAAGTAAAATTAGCCGATTACGTACACGCATCCCTTTAAATACTTAAGGCCATCACGAGACTTTATGAGACTGACTAGTTGTCGTATATGGTTCCAAACAACATTATATAATCATGCGATGCATCCCCAAACATATTGTGTGTTTACGACACGAAATCTCCGAAGATGGTACATTGCCATATCAGCACAATTTTTTTGTTCTCAGACCAGAAAATAACTCTCTAATTAACCCCTTTAAACATTTTGAGCTAAGGAACCACATAAAACATGGCAGTTCGTGAGGACCTTTAGTCTACATAATATAAAAGCTAAATTGCCTTCTCCCTACTATGCAAGTATTTAAGATGTTAGCCTAATCTTGAGCCAAAGAAATAACCAGTAGCTACTGGGTTCTTGACACTCTAGGACTCTAGGAGTAAGTAGAAGGCAAAGCCATGATTCATAGCTCTTGAGGGACTTATGGTTAATAAGCGTTAATCAGGGTTGTGTAATTTGTTTGTAGTGGCTCAGGAACAAGAAAGTTTTTTCGATGATAAAAAGTCTTTTAATGACTTGAACTTCAAATACTCAAGTATAAATATACAAAAAGCACACCCATTGACAAGATTTGATGCACCTTAATTTGGACCCTTCTTTCTCTCAAGCAAATTGTGGAATAAGCTATGCTTTCGAATTTAAGAAGCTCACCTTAGCAGCATGAGTACTTTGATAATGAAGACTAGCATCTTTTTCAATATTAATAAAGCTCTCATTATTAGGATACTTATTCAACTTCTCTTGACATTTGACAGCTCCAAACCAACTTATATGACCCTAGGGGGCACCCCAAACATTCATTTCAATTTTGGAAAATTTTCCGAAATTGGCCCAAAAACGTGGATTATAACCTTCAAATTTTGGCCAAGTTTGGACTTTTTTGGGCCCAGAAAGGAAAGAGGTCGGGATATTTTCCATGGACCCCACGACACCTAGAAAGGTCATTTGGGTGGATAGAACTTTCCAACTTGCCTATAAACAGTAAAATTAACCGATTACGTACACGCATCCCTTTAAATACTTAAGGCCATCACGCGACTTTATGAGACTGACTAGTTGTCGTATATGGTTCCAAACAACATTATATAATCCTGTGATGCATCCCCAACCATATTGTGTGTTTACGACACAAAATCTCCGAAGATGGTACATTGCCATATAAGCACAATTTTTTTGTTCTCAGACCAGAAAATAACTCTCTAATTAACCCCTTTAAACATTTTTAGCTTAGGAACCACAATAAACATGGCAATTCGTGAGGACCTTTTGTCTACATAATATAAAAGCTAAATTGCCTTCTCCCTACTATGCAAGTATTTAAGATGTTAGCCTAATCTTGAGCCAAAGAAATAACCAGTAGCTACTGGGTTCTTGACAGTCTAGGACTCTAGGAGTTAGTAGAAGGCAAAGCCATGATTCATAGCTCTTGAGGGACTTATGGTTAATTAGCATTGATCAGGGTTGTGTAATTTATTTGTGGTGGCTGAGGAACAAGAAAGTTTTTTCGATGATAAAAAGTCTTTTAATGACTTGAACTTCAAATACTCAAGTATAAATATACAAAAAGCACACCCATTGACTAGATTTGACGCACCTTAATTTGGACCCTTCTTTCTCTCAAGCAAATTGTGGAATAAGCTATGCTTTCGAATTTAAGAAGCTCACCTTAGCAGCATGAGTACTTTGATAATGAAGCCTAGCATCTTTGACAATATTAATAAAGCTCTCATTATTAGGATACTTATTCAACTTTTCTTGACATTTGACAGCTCCAAACCAACTTATATGACCCTAGGAGGCACCCCAAACATTCATTTCAATTTTGGAAAATTTTCAAAAATTGAACCAAAAACGTGGATTATAACCTTCAAATTTTGGCCAAGTTTGGATTTTTTTGGAGCCAGAAAGGAAAGAGGTCGGGATATTTTCCATGGACCCCACGACACCTAGAAAGGTCATTTGGGTGGATAGAATGGTCCAACTTGCCTATAAACAGTCAATTTAGCCGATTACGTACACGCATCCCTTTAAATACTCAAGGCCATCACGAGACTTTATAAGACTGACTAGTTGTCGTATATGGCTCCAAATAACATTATATAATCCTGTGATGCATCCCCAACCATATTGTGTGTTTACGAAACGAAATCTCCGAAGATAGTACATTGCCATATAAGCACAATTTTTTTGTTCTCAGACCAGAAAATAACTCTCTAATTAACCCCTTTAAACATTTTGAGCTTAGGAACCACAATAAACATGGCAGTTCGTGAGGACCTTTTGTCTACATAATATAAAAGCTAAATTGCCTTCTCCCTACTATGCAAGTATTTAAGATGTTAGCCTAATCTTGAGTCAAAGAAATAACCAGTAGCTACTGGGTTCTTGACATTCTAGGACTCTAGGGGTTAGTAGAAGGCAAAGCAATGATTCATAGCTCTTGAGAGACTTAAGGGTTATTTGTTTGTGGTGGCTGAGGAACAAGAAAGTTTTTTCGATGATAAAAAGTCTTTTAATGACTTGAACTTCAAATACTCAAGTATAAATATACAAAAAGCACACCCATTGACTAGATTTTTTGCACCTTAATTTGGACCCTTCTTTCTCTCATGCAAATTTTGGAATAAGCTATGCTTTCGAATTTAAGAAGCTCACCTTAGCAGCATGAGTACTTTGATAATGAAGCCTAGCATCTTTTTCAATATTAATAAAGCTTTCATTATTAGGATACTTATTCAACTTCTCTTGACATTTGACAGCTCCAAACCAACTTATATGACCCTAGGGGGCAACCCAAACATTCATTTCATATTTGGAAAATTTTCCGAAATTGACCCAAAAACGTGGATTATAACCTTCAAATTTTGGCCAAGTTTGGACATTTTTGGGCCCAGAAAGGAAAGAGGTCGGAATATTTTCCATGGACCCCACGACACCTAGAAAGGTCATTTGGGTGGATAGAACTTTCCAACTTGCCTATAAACAGTAAAATTAGCCGATTACGTACACGCATCCCTTTAAATACTTAAGGCCATCACGAGACTTTATGAGACTGACTAGTTGTCGTATATGGTTCCAAACAACATTATATAATCATGCGACGCATCCCCAACCATATTGTGTGTTTACGACACGAAATCTCCGAAGATGGTACATTGCCATATCAGCACAATTTTTTTGTTCTCAGAAAATAACTCTCTAATTAACCCCTTTAAACATTTTGAGCTAAGGAACCACATTAAACATGGTACTTCGTGAGGACCTTTTGTCTACATAATATAAAAGCTAAATTGCCTTCTCCCTACTATGCAAGTATTTAAGATGTTAGCCTAATCTTGAGCCAAAGAAATAACCAGTAGTTACTGGGTTCTTGACAGTCTAGGACTCTAGGAGTTAGTAGAAGGCAAACCATGATTCATAGCTCTCGAAGGACTTATGGCTAATTAGCGTTGATGAGGGTTGTGTCATTTGTTTGTGGTGGCTGAGGAACAAGAAAGTTTTTTCGATGATAAAAAATCTTTTAATGACTTGAACTTCAAATACTCAAGTTTAAATATACAAAAAGCACACCCATTGACTAGATTTGATGCACCTTAATTTGGACCCTTCTTTCTCTCAAGCAAATTGTGAAATAAGCTATGCTTTCGAATTTAAGAAGCTCACCTTAGCAACATGAGTACTTTGATAATGAAGCCTAGCATCTTTTTCAATATTAATAAAGCTCTAATTATTAGGATACTTATTCAACTTCTCTTGACATTTGACAGCTCCAAACCAACTTATATGACCCCGGGGGCACCCCAAACATTCATTTCAATTTTGGAAAATTTTCCGAAATTGGCCCAAAAACGTGGATTATAACCTTCAAATTTTGGCCAAGTTTGGACATTTTTGGGCCCAGAAAGGAAAGAGGTCGGGATATTTTCCACGGACCCCACGACACCTAGAAAGGTCATTTGGGTGGATAGAATTGTCCAACTTGCCTATAAACAGTCAATTTAGCCGATTCGATCACGTAAACGCATCCCTTTAAATACTTAAGGCCATCACGAGACTTTATGAGACTGACTAGTTGTCGTATATGGTACCAAACAACATTATATAATCCTGTGATGCATCCCCAACCATATTGTGAGTTTACGACACGAAATCTCCGAAGATGGTACATTGCCATATAAGCACAATTTTTTTGTTCTCAGACCATAAAATAACTCTCTAATTAACCCCTTTATACTTTTGAGCTTAGGAACCACAATAAACATGGCAGTTCGTGAGGACCTTTTGTCTACATAATATAAAAGCTAAATTGCCTTCTCCCTACTATGCAAGTATTTAAGATATTAGCCTAATCTTGAGCCAAAAAAATAACCAGTAGCTACTGGGTTCTTGACAGTCTAGGACTCTAGGAGTTAGTAGAAGGCAAACCATGATTCATAGCTCTCGAAGGACTTATGGTTAATTAGCGTTGATCAGAGGAACAAGAAAGTTTTTTCGATGATAAAAAGTCTTTTAATGACTTGAACTTCAAATACTCAAGTATAAATAAACAAAAAGCACACCCATTGACTAGATTTGATGCACCTTAATTTGGACCCTTCTTTCTCTCAAGCAAATTGTGAAATAAGCTATGCTTTCGAATTTAAGAAGCTCACCTTAGCAACATGAGTACTTTGATAATGAAGCCTAGCATCTTTTTCAATATTAATAAAGCTCTCATTATTAGGATACTTATTTAACTTCTCTTGACATTTGAAAGCTCAAAACCAACTTATATGACCCTAGGGGGCACCCCAAACATTCATTTCAATTTTGAAAAATTTTCCGAAATTGGCCCAAAAACGTGGATTATAACCTTGAAATTTTGGCCAAGTTTGGACATTTTTGGGCCCAGAAAGGAAAGAGGTCGGGATATTTTCCATGGACCCAACGACACTTAGAAAGGTCATTTGGGTGGATAAAATTGTCCAACTTGCCTATAAACAGTCAATTTAGCCGATTCGATTACGTACAAGCATCCCTTTAAATACTTAAGGCCATCACGAGACTTTATGAGACTGACTAGTTGTCGTATATGGTTCAAAACAACATTATTTAATCCTGTGATGCATCCCCAACCATATTGTATGTTTACGACACGAAATCTCCGAAGATGGTACATTGCCATATAAGCACAATTTTTTTGTTCTCAGACCAGAAAATAACTCTCTAATTAACCCCTTTATACATTTTGAGCTTAGGAACAACAATAAACATGGCAGTTCGAGAGGACCTTTTGTCTACATAATATAAAAGCTAAATTGCCTTCTCCCTACTATGCAAGTATTTAAGATGTTAGCCTAATCTTGAGCAAAAGAAATAACCAGCAACTACTGGGTTCTTGACAGTCTAGGACTCTAGGAGTTAGTAGAAGGCAAAGACATGATTCATAGCTCTTGAAGGACTTATGGTTAATTAGCGTTGATGAGGGTCGTGTAATTTGTTTGTGGTGGCTGAGGAACAAGAATGTTTTTTCAATGATAAAAAGTCTTTTAATGACTTGAACTTCAAATACTCAAGTATAAATATACAAAAAGCACACCCATTGACTAGATTTGATGCACCTTAATTTGGACCCTTCTTTCTCTCAAGCAAATTGTGAAATAAGCTATGCTTTCGAATTTAAGAAGCTCACCTTAGCAACATGAGTACTTTGATAATGAAGCCTAGCATCTTTTTCAATATTAATAAAGCTCTAATTATTAGGATACTTATTCAACTTCTCTTGACATTTGAAAGCTCCAAACCAACTTATATGACCCTAGGGGGCACCCCAAACATTCATTTCAATTTTGGAAAATTTTCCGAAATTGGACTAAAAACGTGGATTATAACCTTCAAATTTTGGCCAAGTTTGGACATTTTTGGGCCCAGAAAGGAAAGAGGTCGGGATATTTTCCATGGACCCCACGACACCTAGAAAGGTCATTTGGGTGGATAGAATTGTCCAACTTGCCTATAAACAGTCAATTTAGCCGATTCGATTACTTACACGCATCCCTTTAAATACTTAAGGCCATCACGAGACTTTATGAGACTGACTAGTTGTCGTATATGGTTCCAAACAACATTATATAATCCTGTGATGCATCCCCAACCATATTGTGTGTTTACGACACGAAATTTCCGAAGATGGTACATTGCCATATAAGCACAATTTTTTTGTTCTCAGACCAGAAAGTAACTCTCTAATTAACCCCTTTATACATTTTGAGCTTAGGAACCACAATAAACATGGCAGTTCGTGAGGACCTTTAGTCTACATAATATAAAAGCTAAATTGCCTTCTCCCTACTATGCAAGTATTTAAGATGTTAGCCTAATCTTGAGCCAAAGAAATAACCAATAGCTACTGGGTTCTTGACAGTCTAGGACTCTAGGAGTTAGTAGAAGGCAAAACCATGATTCATAGCTCTCGAAGGACTTATGGTTAATTAGCGTTGATGAGGGTTGTGTAATTTGTTTGTGGTGGCTGAGGAACAAGAAAGTTTTTTCGATGATAAAAAGTCTTTTAATGACTTGAACTTCAAATACTCAAGTATAAATATACAAAAAGCACACCCATTGACTAGATTTGATGCACCTTAATTTGGACCCTTCTTTCTCTCAAGCAAATTGTGAAATAAGCTATGCTTTCGAATTTAAGAAGCTCACCTTAGCAACATGAGTACTTTGTTAATGAAGCCTAGCATCTTTTCAATATTAATAAAGCTCTCATTATTAGGATACTTATTCAACTTCTCTTGACATTTGGTCCAAACCAACTTATATGACCCTAGGGGGCACCCCAAACATTCATTTCAATTTTGAAAAATTTTTCGAAATTGGCCCAAAAACATGGATTACAACCTTCAAATTTTGGCCAAGTTTGGACAATTTTGGGCCCGGAAAGGAAAGAGGTCGGGATATTTTCCATGGACCCCACGACACCTAGAAAGGTCATTTGGGTGGATAGAATTGTCCAACTTGCCTATAAACAGTCAATTTAGCCGATTACGTACACGCATCCCTTTAAATACTTAAGGCCATCACGAGACTTTATGAGACTGACTAGTTGTCGTATATGGTTCCAAACAACATTATATAATCCTGTGATGCATCCCCAACCATATTGTGTGTTTACGACACGAAATCTCCGAAGATGGTACATTGCCATATAAGTACAATTTTTTTGTTCTCAGGCAGAAAATAACTCTCTAATTAACCCCTTTATACATTTTGAGCTTAAGAACCACAAAAAACATGGCAGTTCGTGAGGACCTTTTGTCTACATAATATAAAAGCTAAATTGCCTTCTCCCTACTATGCAAGTATTTAAGATGTTAGCCTAATCTTGAGCCAAAGAAATAACCAGTAGCTACTGGGTTCTTGACAGTCTAGGACTCTAGGAGTTAGTAGAAGGCAAAGCCATGATTCATAGCTCTCGAAGGACTTATGGTTAATTAGCGTTGATCAGGGTGAGGAACAAGAAAGTTTTTTTGATGATAAAAAGTCTTTTAATGACTTGAACTTCAAATACTCAAGTATAAATATACAAAAAGCACACCCATTGACTAGATTTGATGCACCTTAATTTGGACCCTTCTTTCTCTCAAGCAAATTGTGGAATAAGCTATGCTTTCGAATTTAAGATGCTCACCTTAGCAGCATGAGTACTTTGATAATGAAGCCTAGCATCTTTTTCAATATTAATAAAGCTCTTATTATTAGGATACTTATTCAACTTCTCTTGACATTTGACAGCTCCAAACCAACTTATATGACCCTAGGGGGCACCCCAAACATTCATTACAATTTTGGAAAATTTTCCGAAATTGGCCCAAAAACGTGGATTATAACCTTCAAATTTTGGCCAAGTTTGGACTTTTTTGGGCCCAGAAAGAAAAGAGGTCGGGATATTTTCCATGGACCCCACGACACCTAGAAAGGTCATTTGGGTGGATAGAACTGTCCAACTTGCCTATAAACAGTCAATTTAGCCGATTACGTACACGCATCCCTTCATAAACTTAAGGCCATCACGAGACTTTATGTGACTGACTAGTTGCAGTATATGGTTCCAAACAACATTATATAATCCCGTGATGCATCCCCAACCATCTTGTTTGTTTACGACAAGAAATCTCCGAAGATGGTACATTGCCATATAAGCACAAATTTTTGTTTTTCGACCAGAAAATAACTCTCTAATTAACCCCTTAAGCATTTTGAGCTTAGGAACCACAATAAACATGGCAGTTCATGAGGACCTTTTGTCCACATAAAATAACAGCTAAATTGCCTTCTTCCTACGATGCAAGTATTAAAGATGTTAGGCTAGTCTCCGAGCCAATGATCTAACTAGTAGCTACTGGGTTCTTGAGATTCTAAGACTCTAGGGGGTTAGCAGAAGGCAAAGCCATAATTCATGGCTCTTGAGGGCCTTATGGTTATTAAGGTTAATTTCTGAAACAAATAAATACTGTATTCTTGTGATTTGAAAATTTATAGATCTAAACTCTTGCACCTTCCAAGCTTCCAGCACACAAGCAAAAGTCTCTAACACAAGGGCTTCAGGGTGTCTAGGCTTGGTGGTAATTCGTTCTTTACCTTATATCGCATTATCTAAATATCAATCTGCAGGATCCTAGGCTTTATGAAGTCGAACTATTGAAGCCTGATCAAAGCTTGGACGAGGTTTAATTTCTTATCCCCCCGCTACTCAAAGACTTAATCCAACAGGACATATTCAAAACATTTTTTTTTATTTTTTTTATTTTGAGAGAGTGCTGCATCTCATATTCAATAATATAGATCAATACTCCAAAGGAATTTTACTTTTGTAGAACAGAAATTTTAACCACGACCCAGCTGGCTAGCTGTGCTTGAAGATGAATGATATTAGGATCCAAGACTAAAGGATTTAGAAAGTACCCGAGCAAATAACACAGAAAAAACAAGACTGACTCTAATATCTAAGGGTCCATCAATGTCAAAGCTTCCAAGCACATCTTTCATCCATTCTCACAGGTCACAACCTAATGGGCTAATGGGGCATCAAAATTAACATCAACAATTCAACAGACTTTCTCCTAGACGAGATTTTTTATAATCAGCACTTCTTAAGTACACATTCAGAACTAAAATCTCATCCAATTAGTCCTTGCTCAGGAATTTGGTCACACCCACAAGACAAAATTCCGTGCATTAGATAGTAACTAAGTCTCAAAATCTTCCAAATTTATGGTTATCTAACTGAATTTAGGCATTAAATAGTCCAAACATGGAAACAAAAACATTAAACAGATGATTATGTGTACCCAAAACTAGTCTATGTGAAACATCAAAAATTACAATCAGGAAAGAGATTCTGTGACATCATAACAATGCTAGTAATCCAACACCACCAATACAACAACAATAACAATGACAACAACAAAGCCTTATTCCCTAAATGGTTCGAGGTCGGCTAACATGAATCGTCAAGGAAAGTAAAGTATTAAGAGTCTCACCAGGAAACAAATTATGTTGAAAGCCATAAATAATGGCAATTGGAAATACCCACATCAAAATCGATGCAATAAAGAACTTATTCACTACTTGAGCTGATGTCGCCATACCCTGCAAATAATTAAAAGCGGAGGAACTTCAACAACTATAATCACACTTGAAATTTGAAAAAGTTAGGATCTTTACAAGAAATTGAGTGATTTACCTAAGAATAGAATTCAATTTTCTGGAAAATTTGATCTCTTAATCTTCAAAATCGATGGAATTGAAAAAGATGGAAGAGCGTTGATCTGGGTTGTGTAATTTGTTTGTGGTGGCTGAGGAACAAGAAAGTTTTTTCGATGATAAACTTAATTACCCAACTAAACTTGACTGAGCTAGTTTAATCTTTTCCTCTTCAACTTTTACTACTCTTGCTACCCCAAGCTAATTTTCACACTTTAGGATTTTATGTTTCATGTTTGTATATGAGAGCAAAACAAAAGTTAAATTGTGATCGATGTCCTAATGTACGATGAAACATTTGAGAGCAATTAAATTGAGACGGATGAAACATTTGTTATGGGTAATACAATACTAGTGATTTTTAATTTTTAAAATATACATTTCCTCTGTCATTATTTGTTTGCCTCATATTTCATGTTTTGGAGGTCTTTTAAACATTGTTCCATTTCCTTACTAGATAACATGTCTCCATCGTCAACCTAACTTGCACACACTCATAAAACTATAAAACACAAGAATATCCCCAACCCACTTGCAAACTTTGGTTCAATTCTTGATAAATCACATTTTACTAATTTACTTATGGAGCAAACAAATAGGGAGCGAGGGAGTATTTCGTTTAATTATTAATTTAAAGGTGAGATAAAAGACTAGAGTAGTTGGCTAGATATTCGACTTTCACATGTGAGAGTCGAATCTTACCAAGCACATTTTAAGATAGATTTCCCATACATCCCTTCTAGGATGGGCCTTATTCTTTCCATTAAAAACATACTAGTATTAGTTTAAAGGCAAAATATTGTTTTCAAACTCTATTATAGTTGACAATTTGACATTGTAATGTCAAAAACTTTGAAACAATCTTTAACCATATATACATTGACCAGTTTTATTTCTCTGAGAAGCACCGTGATTCACAACTACTCTGTATAATGGCCATGTCCTCCCCTTGTAAATTTAGCATACTTCAATGATTTTTACTATAAAATAATTTTAACTAATAAAATCCCTTATTAAAGCGTATTTTGACACATCAATATACGCCGTATAAAAATGCAAGTGTACTAGAGTGCATTAGAGCTTGATTTCATGGAGTAAGGTGTGCGCACCCACCAGAACATTGCATAATAAACACTTATTTCACCATTTATTTTGCTCTTTTTACCTTAAAACTCATTCTGAAATTATTAGATTTATATGAACTGTGTCAAATTCACTAGAGCATGCCAACTCTTTAGATCCAAAAAATCAATTCATTTTAACTCAGATAACAAACTGACCTGAAACTGAGACAGCAATTAAAAAATCAAAAGAATCACAAAATTTCAGCCAAGGAACTTCATATCTTTGTGGTTCATTTGGATTGCAATTGACAGTAAGTTCCCATTGCAGCTCCAAGATGTATCAGCTACTAAACACCAATACAGTCAACTACAAAAAAGAGGGGGAAAAAAAAGAAAAAACAAGAAGAAAAACAGAGCTCTACAAGTCTACAATTCTATAAATATGCACTTTGGAGGAAAATTTTGAGCATCTCCTTAAACCTAATTGGCTATGGACTAAACACTACAAGAAAAGTTTGGGAATATACAGATGGGTCTTGGACATGCCAATGCAACAGGAAAAAACCCATAAAAATGTCACTGTAGCTGCTTAATGGCTTATCAGATGTAAACTGGCTTCACATCATTTGGGCCAAAGCTTGCAGCACACACAGGGCACTTGCGATGGCGGGATTCAATTACTTTCTGAACACATGGACTGCATAATAGATGGTAGCACTTTGTGATTACAACCTGAAAAAGTTTACCAAAAACAGAGTATTAATAGCAGAAAGAAGTCATTTAATTATCAAAAGAGTCTTGACTCTCTGACAAAGTTTTAAGTTCCATAATTTTGAAAGATCAGGTAACAGGAGTAGATACCTCCTTTGGTCTATCGAGGCAAACACCACACTTGAGTATTTCCTTGTATTCTTGAAGCTCCTGCTGAAGCTTTTCCGCAACAGAACCCTCTTTTTGCAGTTTAAGATATTCAGCTTTCCTCTTTACTGCTTCCAATTCCTCCTCTACCCTTTTCTTCTCAAACCTGGCGAAAAAAAGTCAGCAACCCTCTTTTGCTTTATATTGCCAAATGAAAGGCGAAATTTTTGTTTAAGGTATGTGAGAAAATATATAATAATATACCTTTCTTTCTCTAACTCTATCTGCAAGTTAGAAAGATTTGCTCGACCATCTTTGACTCTACTTTGTAGTCCATCCAAAGTTTCTTTAGCCTGCTGAGAAGACTTTCTTGATTCTAACAGCTTCCTTTGGATATTTTCCAGTGAAATTGAGTTTTGACACCTATCTTCTGCGTGTCTATTGATCTGGTCGGAGCACAATTTCACCTGCTTATCATGTACAGCCTGTCATGTAATTATATTCATAGTAAGATGAGATGACACATATAAAAGTCTTAACCTACCTGATCCTCAATTCTTGCAGCTTTCATTTCAAAAAAGTCTTGTGAAACACTGCCCTGCTGTATTTTCTTCTGCAGATTTTGCTTCTCCGCAAGTAGAAGATCATGTGTCTGTTTACTGCGCTGGCCTTCCAGTACAAGCTAAATCACATGAGGCCCAACCAAAATTAAAATTTTGAATAAAATTGAACACATATTTCTAAGACGCCAATGTACTACAATTTTCAAAAAGCCACCATTTTGTTCGCAGATCATAAAGCAAACTAAGAACACTACAATTATTGTATAGCACAGGTATATGATATAAGATAGTATTCCACGTCTAATTTCAAAAATTAAGTAGAGCATTTACCAAGGTCCCAGCCTCTCCTCCGGAAAAGAAATGGCCACACATAGATGATTGGAAACATAATATTTTTGAAGAAATTAATCCAGACCAACCTTTAACCAAAATGTTTCACCGACCTACCAACTCACTCCTAGAGATTAATAAATATCACGATTTTAAAGGAGCTTTAAAGTTAATGTGTACTGATATTCACAACTGTTTGCATGTAAATGACCAGACAAATGTGTAAAACCTGAAGAGCTGCAAAGGGTGTGTCAGCTTCTCCACAAAGAAGCATTAAACCTATGATGAAAAAAATATATTCAAGTGACAATATAGATTCGAGGGGAAAAAAAGTAATTTACCCTTCAAAATGACATTTCTTGACCATTAAACATATAGTCAATTTTTAAGGCTCCAAGTACCTCTCTGATATGCTCAAGAGCTTACCAAGTCAGGTCACCATCACAAACAGGTAGTACCGTAGTAGATATTGAGTGATGCATAAAATTCATCCAAAGAAATTTCCCACATAAATGTGTAGCCAAGAAGCATTAAAAGGATAGAGTAATGAGTGCAAAATTCCAATCACCTTGATGTTATAGTCGTCTCTCTCAGTAATTTGCTGCAACAAGTGCTGGTTTTGGTTTTGCATGTCATCATAGGCCTGTCCAATAGTCTGAAATGGCATACCAGACTGAGCAGATAAGTACTGAGCAGCTGAATAGATGTTAAAAACGAAATGAAACATGAATTAACCTCGATCTCAGATAAGTAGGCTTCATTCTCTTCATGCTTAGACTTCAATGCATTTGAAAGCTTTGACTTGTCCCTGAAATAAAAGAATATAGGGAAATAAATAAGAACTCCCAGATCACAAGATATAGAAGTGCTACAAAGCAATATAAAGTATTATACATGTAGCATTAACAACAATAATTTTAATGTGATTATTGTCATAGTTTCTAAACTAGATCCATTACAGGACAAATGTTTTTGATGCTTACACTTAACCCTCGCGCGGGTGAATCAAAACTTTTTTTTTTTTTTTAATATTACAGGAACGGGCAGGGGGCCTCTTCCAAAAATGAAATTATACATGTCTATTTTAAAACAGCATGCTTAACTATCCTAATAAATTCACGAACGCACATTGAACCACTTAACTGTTCCAATTCTGAGTTTCTCACAATACTAACACACAAATGGTTAAATCACACTCATAATCGCAGTACACTCCAAAGGAAGATAAAATCTCATTTATAAATTCAATATCGGTAAAAAAAATCCCAGAGATCCCTCTTTTATTTGTCATCAGACTCATCACATTATTAAAAACATTACATAGTGTGTCGAAACACCTGCAATGACTACCTCACCATGCACGAATCCAAGACTGGCTTGATCCTAGTCCCTTAAAAGTAGATCAGCCAGGAGAAACCCTGTGAAAACCCTAGGTACCCATCGAAACTACTTTCAACCCAAAAAAAAAAAAAAAAAAAAAAAAAGAAAAAAAACTCAATTTTTCTCCACTATTTTAGGCCTCCCTATCCTTAACCAGTTAGAAACAAGAAAAACAGGAATAAAGGATAAAAGAAGCACTTGATTAAGATGAAAGCCTATACAGGAAAAGGCAGCTAAACTTCTACTTGAGAAAGTGAGGGCGCAGTTATAAACTATAGGTAGAGGATGATAGATGTTAAAGAAACCACCAAGCAGCAATAGCTCAGACTTGAATAAGATATGCAAACAAAACTAATTACTACCTTTGTTTCCTTTTGTTTGCCTCATTGGGGTTTTGTTACTTTTTATTTCTGGCCGGGTAGAGTTAATCAAAGACAAAATTGGTAGGACCAAATGTAATGAATGTGAGAGTAAGGTGGTAGGTCCTTCATGGTTGTTTATCGTATGAGGAAAACTCAAACGAACAACCCAAAGTAGAAAAAAAGGCATCACAGTCACAGAGGGAGTAAATCATAACCATTCACGATTCTTCCTTTCAGAAGATAAAAAACTAAAATACTTTTATTTGCATCAGCTCATACACATTGCAACAGCAAGTAATTCTGCACATTCACACAATACCTAACCTTTCAGAAGATTCACACTTCTCCCTTAAGTCTGCAATTTCAGCTTCTGCAGCAGCTAGGCGTTGTTGGGATTGGGCTTCTGCTTCAATAGCTGTTTTCACACGTGTTTCCATATTGTGTTCATCAAGAGACGACTTCAGGTTATGCACATGAGCCCATGCCTGGTACTCCCTATCCCTTGCCTCTAAAACATTTCTGCAGGCATGTAAACCAGTTGAATAAATTATCAAAAAATTATAGCAAATATATATGACATGTCTGAAGACAATTATACAAAGCTTGAAACAATTTTAAGACCTAACTGCTTCCCACTCCTCACTTTTAGGTTTACACCAAAATTTAATGAACAACAATGTCAAACTTTGAACTAAATTCTACACCACTAGCTCATTAGAGTCACTACCTCCCATGCAGCTCCTACAGAAGGTTGGCCCTACACGATCTATCCACAATTATAGCAGGTAACTTCTTTAAATTTCCTTGAATCAAGAACGCTAACAAAATGCTACCTCATAAAAACTAAGTACAAAAAATTAAGGTTTGACGTATCAATTACTTACGCCTAAGAAAACAGTTTTCCATAGATTATTTATATAAAGAACAAAGAAGTAATACAAGCAATCTCAAACAAGAAACATTATGTTTGGCATGCTGATAATTTTTACTTACACTCTTTAATGAACAGAGATCCATAAAATTGGATTTAGTTTCTTTCACAAAAAAAAAAAAAAAAAAAAAAAGGAAAATTAGATTTAGTGATATCAGCAGACTGAAAGACAAATGAAACCATCAATTTCACAGGAATCACATTACAATATATTTATCAAGATGACTAAGAAAATATGACTCTTAATATTGTCCAACCTTGTTAAGGCCGATTCACGTCTGTACATCTCCACAATAAGTTGTAGTTCCGTATCACTCTCTTTTAGATCTTTCACCTGCAAGATTTTTCAATAAAGGCAGCTCAGAGTTTTATCTCAATGATAATCACCGAGGAAGCATAATAGGAGCATATTTGGAGCAGTAAAGGGTCAAAATATCATGCACATAGGATGAGGATCCTCTATGATACTGAAAGCTCCACAATCTCACAATTTCCAAGATTAACAAGATCTTGAACTGTTGGACATTTGGAAACCATCTTATGAGATTGCTGCCACATTACAGACTAGCAGGATTAGGGATATATTTGCAAACGAAAAGGAACCGATTTACACAAATATACAAAAAAGCAGCAATAAGAAACATGGAACCAATAGTATCCTTAAAATATGGACAGTTTTGCAATGGCTACAATAAAATCGTAGCCATTATAAAAACAAAATCTACACCGTTAATTTTATTTCAACTAAATTATGTAAAATAGGACCTTTGATTAAGTTGACCAAAAAACTACCTTTTATTTTTAATAACTTGTTTTCCAGAATTTATCCTTATTCCTCTACCAAATTAACTGCTGCGAAAGTTTCATTGATAATGTCTATGCAAAGTTTGAATAACTAAACAATCCACTTAACATAAAATCCATCAAATAGTGCAACAATGATCAGGATGAGTTACGGAGAATAATATGGAGTAATTAAGACTATGAACTGTATAACTTAAAGTTGGAACAATTTTATTTAGGTTATATTTTAATCTTATCCATGTATGAAAATATCTAATGTATAAAATCATACTTTTGTTTTCAGATATAGGATAGTATTTCATTGATTGTTTGGTTATATTATAATTCTATCAATGTTAATTGTTCCTCGTTACCTATTTAATGGAAATTTAAACTTAAGTTGAAAGATGGATACTTCTACAACAATGGCATTTATGGCAACGACAACCACTTTTATTTTATTTTCAAAATAGAGTAGTTTTTAAACTTTTTTTTTTAATGATTATAAGTCAAATGTAATGTATGAATGGACGTACAAGATTAATCTTTTATATATAAACGGTTGAGATTGAAAACAGTTATAATGGCTACATTTTTTTAGCCATTGAAAAGTCTTTCTTAAATAACGTAGATATTAACATTTTGTAAAGTCCAAGTGTCATCAAAACACAAAATGACAGCTAAAATACACACTTAAACACTCCCATGAAAAAGGGTGTACTGAAGTAAGAGAGAGGGGGAGGGGGGGGGGGGCTAAGAATAACTCTAAAAAGCTCTAATTACACAATGTCAGATTTATTGCCAGAAAAAGGAATACACTTAGTTCCTTTCCGCTCCTGATCTTCTCTACTCTGTTTTTTCTCACTTCATAAAATTAATTGGACTTCCATAATCTAACAATTCTATGAAATGCCCACATTATTACAATAACATCATATTAGCAGATCCAGACTCCCATAATCTGGTCAAGCATCTCTTTTAAGAAAATTAAAATTAAATTAAATTATATTAAAAAAAAAATTAAAAAAAAAAAAAAAGGCAAAACTAAGGTGTCATCACGCTATGCATTTAGAAGAATACAGCATTGATGTCTTA
This sequence comes from Chenopodium album, assembly GCF_948465745.1. Taxonomy (NCBI): domain Eukaryota; kingdom Viridiplantae; phylum Streptophyta; class Magnoliopsida; order Caryophyllales; family Amaranthaceae; genus Chenopodium; species Chenopodium album. Next base: position 72,619,197 of record NC_137840.1, read on the forward strand.
AAATTCACAGCAAGACATACCACAGCCTGTAGTCTCTGTATTTCGGCATCTTGATCAGCTGATCTACTAGATAATGTCTCCAAATCTTTGGCCTGCCAATAAAATTCATGTCAGCCTACAGGAACTATCACATATATATAAGCAAGCAAGAAATAGTGATGGGAGATTCACCTTCCTGGCAAGAACATTGGAGAGGGATTGTACTTCCGCACGCAGAGCATGGACATCAGCAGCTGTTTCCTTGTACTTGTGTAGTTTACTTTGCATGGAACTCATATCCTCAGGGAATGAAGAAACAAATTCCTTAAAGTTTGAAATTATTTCTTTCCTTCCTGAACAAACAGAATGTTTCAAGACCATATGCAACTAATGCCAAATCTTTCCTACTAATTTAAAACCTCAACTACCTGGTTCTCTAGAAGCTTCTTCCAACTTGGCTTCTATTCGCTTTCTTTCGTCATTTTGTCTTTGAATCTCAGATTCAAGCTCATCAATTCTAGAGCTAGCAGTGGTCAAAGTCCTTCGAAAAACATCGCCCAGATCATTTCTCACCGCCACTTCTCTTTCTTTCCAAGCAACCTTATCTTTCTCGACCTGGAATGTCCGATATGAATCAAAAGTCAGCAACATAATAAATTTATTCCTAAAAGTAAGCAGACGCATGCACATGTAAAATTACCGACCAGTAACAACCTGAAGTTTTTCAAATAAGGCTTGATACTGGATAACATCAGCTTTAGACTTCTCAAGTTCTTCTTTCACTAGCTTAAAAGCACTAGCACAGGATATTAACTTCACATTTTTCAATGTACCCTGTCATAAAAACTATGGAATCAGTAATTTGCTATTTCTGGATTCTGGAACATAAGTCACTACAAAAAATTCAAGAAACAATTAAGGGAAAGCATTAATGACGGCATGACGCCACCTAACCTGCAAATTGGAAAGCTTCTTCAAAATTTCTATCCTTTCCTCATGCAAATTCTTGAGTTCTTGTAGTCGGGAAGATGACTGAGCCTGCCAAAATAGCTACAAGTTTATAAACTGAGCTCAGTCTAATCCAGCAAACACTAAAAATCCAGTACTCTACCAATGACTCCTTCAATGCTGATTCCAAATTTTGCAGATCTTCATTTTGTTTGTCTTCCGTCCTGTCATTTGAGGTATGCTTATTTCCCATGTTCAAAACTGGGAAAAATGCCCCCTTTGTTGCATCTTTCTCTGCTTTGATAGCTGCCAACTTATGGTTACTTTCTTCCAGCTCTTTGATGACACTCTCCAACTCCTCTGCACAAGGTCATATACATTACCAAACCAGCACATACTAAACATCCCCCCCCACCCCACCCCCAACAAAAAAAAAAAAAAAAAAAAAAAAAAAAAAAAAAAAAAATCAAGAAGAATTCACAACTGTAAAACTTGAAAACATTGACAGAGATTGGACTTAAGAGACAATTGCCCTGTAACTTGTTGCTATTAACAGAAGTGAAAGAACATAGAGGATATTTATCAAGATTCCATGTGGGTTAATTCACTCCCAAGAGCCAAACAAAACTATAACAACAGGATAGTAGTTGGTATTCGATTCTTAGAACCAACAATCCATGTTCCAATTCTTAAACAGGCCAAAAGCTGAGAGCAAACTCCCATCTAACTTGCTGTGCTTCTTTGGTGAGAATTGGTACACTCCACAGGTCTTTAATCATGAAAGAAAAATGCCGCAAACTGTCATGCAATAATACTGATATTTGGGTGCAGTGTGTGGTATTTTGGTTGAGATAGTAAGTGTTTAAGTTGGAGGGGAGTTAGAAGGAGGATGGTGTGAAGGCTTAAAATGGGTGGTACTGTGATTTAGAAGGTAGATAAATGGGGTTTATAATAATGGGTTGAAGTCTTGGGACTTAATGGTGGGGCAACCCAGTTTGAATCTACAGCTTTCATTACTATCATTAGGGTATATTCATTAGCTGTGTCACTCACTAGGAAATTTCACAACTACCCCTAACAAGATCTTCTAGAATTGCCTTATTCTACGAGGCAATAGAGAATATGTTAGAACTCTGGTTTTCCTTCTCTGCTCCATCTGATGGTCTCTGTAGGAAGCTGCCTTCCCAGACTTTCCACCAGGCTCCTCCGACATTCAAATCTCCCATAACATCACCCAGACCACCGCAGAACATCATTTTGCGAAGAGGCCTGAACAACATCCAAAACCGCCAGTCCACCCTCAACTTTACTACCAATAAAACAACCTCCGCCAGTGTGAAAAACACAAAACTTTCGAAATCTCTTCCCACATACTTATCTTCAGATCTATACTCTCTAACTCTTCATCTTCTTTTTCTGCAATCATCGGATTAGTTTGGTTGTCTTCCTCCTCAAGATCCTTTTAAATTTGCCTCAACTCCTGCTTGATTGTAGAGAGAGCTCCAACAATTATTTTCTCCAAGGTTTTATGAAGGTTCTTGTAATCCCTTCTTATTATTGCTACCATCGTTTCAAAGAGTTTCTTTGCTACCTCCTATCCAGCGAACTCCATCATTGCAATTTTATTTTATTTTTTTGGGGAAAAAACAGAAATCTATTGAAGCAATTAATTCTTCCAGAACATACTCCTTCCTATAATGAACTAGCATTTCTAGACTAGAAATTAGCGGGAGAAGAAGGTGAATTAGATAAATGAAGCTGAAATTATAAAAAATTTGAGAGATTTGACACTCTCCCAAACTAAGTAAAACCAAAAAAAATAAACTTCTCAACTCTTCTCGTAATGCCTACTCTTCGTATCCTCCTCTGTTTATATAGATTTCTTGATTCCAATCAATCAATCAAAGCCTTAATCCCAAAAGTGGGGTCGGCTAACATGAACCAAATTTGATTATTCCGTGTAGTCATCAACATAAATCTTTCTCCTCCATCCCTTACGATCCAAAACTTCATCCTCACGTAAATCCATGCACTTCATATCCTTCCTCACTCCTTCCAACCAAGTCATCTTTGGTCTCCCTCTTCCTCGTTTAATCCCTCCATGGTCCCACTCTTCCACTCTTCGCACCGGTGCACCCTCGGGTCTCCGTCTTACATGTCCAAACCAACGCAGACGATTTTCCCTTAATTTATCTACAATGCCCGCCACACCTACTTTCTTGCGAATAACCTCATTTCTGATTCTATCTCTTAAAGTGTTTCCACACATCCACCTTAACATGCGCATTTCCGTAACCTCCATCTTTTTAATATGCTCTTTCTTAGAAGCCCAACATTCTGTACCATAGAGCAACACTGGTCTTATGGCAGTCCTGTAGAATTTTCCCTTCAACTTTAAGGGAATGCTGCGGTCGCATAGCACTCCCGTGGCCGCTCTCCATTTAAGCCACCCTGACTTAATCCTGTGGGTCACGTCTTGATCAATGTCACCATTCTTCTGGATGATCGACCCTAGGTACTTAAAACATTCACTCATGGTCAAATCCTTTCCATCCAAACTCACCACTTCATTGCTTGTCCCCCTTTGAGTGCCAAAACGACATACCAAATATTCAGTCTTACTCCGACTTAGCTTAAACCCTCTAGATTCCAACCTTTGCCTCCATTGCTCCAACTTGACATTAACCCCATCCTTAGTCTCATCCACCAAAACGATATCATCTGCGAACAGCATACACCATGGAACCTCATCTTGAATTGGTCTAGTTAATTCGTCTAGAACCGTTGCAAAAAGAAAAGGGCTTAATGCAGACCCTTGATGCAATCCGATTGTAATAGGGAAATCTTTTGTCAACCCTCCGCATGTCCTCACATTTGTTGACACATCCCGATACATATCCTTAACTAGGTCTACATACCTTCGTGGGATACCTTTCTTCAACATTGCCCACCAAAGTATCTCTCTTGGCACCTTGTCATATGCCTTCTCTAAATCAATAAAGACCATATGAAGATCTTTCTTCTTTACCCTATAAAACTCCATCATTTGTCTTATCAAATGGATTGCCTCCATAGTAGATCTCCCAGGCATAAAACCAAATTGGTTATCTGAAATGCTTGTGCATGCCCTCAACCTTTGTTCAATCACCCTTTCCCACAACTTCATAGTATGGCTCATAAGCTTAATTCCTCGATAGTTAGAACAATCTTGAGCGTCTCCTTTGTTTTTATAAACCGGGACCAAGGTGCTCTTCCTCCAATCTTGTGGGATCCTTGTAGCCGTCCATATCTTGTTGAAAAGGTTTGTTAACCAATCAATACCAATCTTACCCAAACACCTCCACACCTCTATCGGTACCCCATCAGGGCCAACCGCCTTCTTAGGTTTCATCTTCCTCAGTGCAATCTCCACCTCTACTCTCCTAATCCTTCGCACATACTCCATGTTGATTTCTTCATCACTCATAGAGGTATCTCCTATCACAACTCCATTACTTCCATTAAATAATTCATCGAAGTACCCCTTCCACCTGTCCTTGATGCCCTCCTCTTGCACTAGGACCATTTGGTTCTTATCTTTGACACACTTCACCATGCCAATATCCTTCCTTGCCTCTTGTCTTCTCTTTGCCATCTTATAAATGATCCTTTCTCCCTCCTTGGAATCAAGCTTTTCATAAACCTCCTGATATGCCTTTTCTTTTGCTTGGCGAACAGCTGCCTTTGCCTTACTCTTAGCCTCCTTATACGCTGCAAAGGTTTCATCACTCCTACATTTTCCTAAGGCTTGATAGATTTCTTGATTCCCTTTACTTAAAATTATATCCTGCCTTTATCAAGTTTCCTAACTCCCAAACTAAGTAAAACCAAAAAAATAAACTTCTCAACTCTTCTCGTAATGCCTACTCTTCGTATCCTCCTCTATTTATATAGATTTCTTGATTCCCTTTACTTGAAATTATATCCTGCCTTTATCAAGTTTCCTAACTAATTTATTGTGTAAATCCAATTATAAACCCTCCAATGGCTTGTTTTTACACAATTATGTATATATATATATATATATATATATATATAAATAAAAAATATATATTCCACCCTATCACGTGGGGGGGGGGGGTGTGCAGAAGCAAACCCCCATCAATTGGAGGGGAAATGGAAGGACTAACCATCCCTCCATCTCCTCATTCCTCTATTACACAATTATATGGGAACTACATGATGGCTGATAACATTCTAGTGGCTCAAAGAAGCTGATATCTGATTAAAAGTAATGGAAACTTGAGTGAACTGCAATAGCTTACTGCTTGGACAACAAAAGGGTAAGATCATGTCTTAATGAGAACCAAAGATTGTCAAGACGCAGCTGAAAGTCAGTAATGCAGCATCAAATTAAAATCCAACCACACATTCTTCAAACCTACAGTACCCTAACTCATCAAAGTTGTTAAACTATTAAGAACTACAAAAACTTTGTTATTCGGAAGTTCAATTCAAATTTCACCTTAAGTACCCACTTCTCATCCTCCAGTCCAACTTGGTAAAAAAACACTAGACAGAATTTGACACTCCATTTTGGCCCCCAAATATCAATATAAATACATTTACTCTTTTGTTAGCCAAGGCTGACACTTGTCATATTCTCGTGACCTTGTTCAGCACAAATACACACCTCTGAATGACACATATTTAACGTACCCGACATAGATAGTTCACCTACCATCTTTCAAAGACCATAGCATCCATAACCATTTTAGGTGTAACTTATGTGGCAACATAGGTATGGCTAGTCAATTCCAAAAGTCAAAATAACTACACTCCAATGTGAGCATGGGACAACCACGATAAACAGTAAATGCATCGCGTAAAATCAAGTAAACATCACTAGGATGTCTGATAGAGATTACTTGGCTTATAGGAATACCTACTGCAGACAATATACTTTCTCCGTTTCTATTTAGATGACCAACATTCCTAAAAAGGAATAGTCATATTAGATGACCCATACTATAAATGGAAGGATTTTAACTACTAACTTACTTACCCCTACTTATCCTAAGGTTAATAAACCCCAAATCCTTAACTATAAACTCTCAACCCCACGTTCTTTACTTCTCCATTAAAGCAAGCCACCACCTTCTCCATTAAAGCCACCGTCTTCTCCAGTAAAGCCACCACCTCTCACCGGAAATCACAACCCACCAAAATCCAGCACCCTCAACGAAAATCACCAATTCACCACTGTTCACATCAATTCGCCACCCTAAACTCGGTTAAATTAAATCGCCGCCCTTTACACCAATTTGCCACCCCTAACCCGTCGAAATCTTCCATCCTCACCAATAATAACACCCCTTTGCACAACTCTGCCGTCCTTAGGACCCTAACTCACCAAAATCCCATACCCACTAAAAAGCGCCGCCTTCTAATCTGAAAACCACCACCATAAATGAAAACCCTAACGGCCTAACTATAATTTCTCTCTCCTCCTATCTAACCACTAGATCTATGACCCAGAATTAATCCCACCACTCAACCACCACCTTTGTTGTCTTGAAGAGAGAAAGAAAGCTTGAGGGAGAAAAACATATGATTAAAGAGTTTCGATCTAGTCTACTTTCCAGAGTAGTAAGAGAGAAATTGAAAGATATATGGTGTTGAAGATGAAGATATCCGGCAACGGGCCAGCGACGGACGGAGAATTGAGGAGGTTGGTGTTGATGGGAGAATTGGTGTTTATGGTGGTGGTAATTAGTACCGGTTTGATATGGATGGTGGTGGTGGGATGAAGTCATTCAGGAGAGAGAAAGGGGGAATGGGTTGGTAGTTTAATTAATGAGTTGATTAATTTAAAAGGGAGCGTTAAAAAAACTCATTAGTCATTCTCTCTCCTTTATCTTAAAAACTGCACCAAGAGCTATGGGTCATCTATTTAGAAACGGAGGAAGTAAATGATATGGTAACATAATTGAGTACAATATTGTTAGAGACTAAAATTAAAGAGTAAACATGCATTAATTTATAATACAAATATTATACATTAATACATTTCCACTCTAACAAATACTACAATTGGAGAGGTCACCTATTCAAAAAAGATGATAAATATTAGCAGTGGTAAAAGTTACCTCGCAAATAAACCAGTTCGGCTTTATTCTTCCAATCACCATCCTGATGCTTACGCAATTCATTTGCAAGTGATTTGTGTTTCAAATGAAGATCACTAAGAGCGGATCGCAAATTCCTAACTTCTGCTAACATATCATTGGATGGTTTCTGCCTGCATGAACCTTAAACACCCAAAACAAATGGAGTGTGAATAGAAATTAAGAATGAAAATATACTCAGTAAGGGGAATACCCAACAACACACATACATTCAAGCAAAAAAAACCGCACTTACCATCCTCTGGAAGTGCTGTCAATATAGCAGCATATAATCCATCTTTCATATGACACAAGTCATCAACAGCAGTCCCTATATTACGCACAATATTTCTGGATTTTTCACAAGCTTTATCCCCATCTTCTATCATCTGATCAAGGGAATTAGTAGCTAAGCATGGTTCGGGTGAGCCTGTTTTAAGTCGCTTTAAAAATACATCATCAGCAGAGGAGGAAGAACCATCTGATCGACCAGTCAATGGAAATAAAATTAGCCACAACAATATTTACTTGACCTCAGTGCAAGACCACAAGGCACAAATACTCTGTTCCTCTACATTATAAAACCCCTATCTACATGGAACAATAAATGATAATCTTGATTGACTCTCCATATATAATTAAAATGCTTTGTAAGTTAATGAACAGTACAAAGTTCCCCAAACCAATCACATGGACCTTATTGAGTGGAAAAGCAAGGGTAACATCACATCCTCCAGAATGACAGAGCTAAAATGTTTTATGCCCCACATTCTTTTAAAATCAGGTCATATATATAGACTTTCAAAGCAGCATAAAGTATACAATGAATAAGCACAACAAGCCACTAAAAGCATAGTAGCCTATATAAGCAATTAAACTTCTCACCATAATTACAAGGTGCCAGTGAGATTATAACCTTTGGTGTCTTCCTAGTTCCTAATCATTGATCTTAGTAAGTCAGGCTAGCAACAGAAGGTAGGGCTACCAGATAACAAGGAAAAACTAAGGCCTTATACAAGGTTAATTTTGCAGAAAATAACAGCAATACAGCTACCAGGGGGGGTGCACGGTTAAGGTACAATGACCAATCCAAGAGTATGGAAAGCATACTCATAGTTCCTACATGCCACCTATGATGCCCATTTAATGTATAAAAAGGCTCAAGGAGCAAAGAGGCGATGAAGGTCAAGGTCCTGCTGCGAGCCTCTTTGAAGTGAGGCGCACAATATAAAACAATTAAAGAAATTTGCCTCAAGTGCGCCTTAGATGCATAGGTGCGCTCTTTGAATGCACCTTGCCTAGAGCAACAAAGGCGCTCTATCGCCTAGTGCCTAAACACCTAGGCGTGCCTATTTATACACTGTGCACATTTAAAGCATAGGTCAGAAAAAACAAAAGTCCAATCCTACCTACAAAATTGAACATGACAGGTTACTAATTTAACAACAATCACAGGATGAGACCTCAATAAATTTTGAAGCATTCAAATGAACACCTTGCCAGTTTCTTTATTTTACCTGGTAAATTAGACAAGGCTGAAGGATTCCTGAAGTTAACAGAATCCCAAAATGAGAAACATAAAGTGTTGCTTACCTTCTGTAACTCCTGAAAGAAGAAAATTTCCCCCACTTTTGACCATGCCTTTGATGTGAACAGATCGGGCTTCCACATCATCAAGAAGCTACCCAAAAAAAAATTACATAAAATTAGAAATTCGAAATGAAGTCAGGGGCTAAATCTAAAGACATAATAACAGTGGGCATGATACCTAATAAGCATGAAGCCTAAGCATGATAGCTAGAAAGATGTCGATAAAATAAAAATAATGATGAAAGCATGACCTAAATTTACCTTATTCCAGCTATTATTAACTACTGCCAACAATTTTTCAAATGAATCTTGTTTCTCTTTCCGCTGAGCCAATTTTTTCTCAAGGGATGTTATTTCCATCTTCTGAACCTCGAGCTTCTGAGCCAGCTTCTGATTTTGAAACTGAAGTACAGCAGTGTCAATCTACAACACAGAAGGAGAATATATCAATCAACATGAGCAATATATTCATGACATATAAAAGAAAATATATAGCAAATAGACTATTCCTTCAGCCTCAATATTTTTGTGTAGCTTCTCTACAAGTAAAACCCAACCAACAGGCATATCCCCTCAGTAAAAGAGAGTAGAAGAATGATTAACAAAGGCTCAATCCAACAAACCACTTAAATCGACAACTCATGCCAAAGATGCAACCATGCAGTATTCAAATACGCTTTATCAGCCAAATCATGCACATTATTGCAATCCAGACAAAAACAAAACATGCAGTAAGGTTCATAATCTTGTAAGGAATGGAAAATTTATATTGATGGGAAAATAAGAGGGTAATCGATAATGAAGAAATGGTAGATCTTATATTTTTTATACATAAAAAAAGCCTCAAAAACCATTTTATCATTCATGCGTCTATTTAAAACTATGTCCAAGTATTATCCAAATCTAATTTGGTTTCATTTGTAAAAGAGAACAATCAATGATGGAACCATCACATGGAAATACATCTGAAAGTTCCCTCGTTGTTGTCCAAAACTATGCCCAACTTATCTAGTTTCGAGATAAAGAGGGGGAGGACCATAGGACCTATTACTGATAGTCTAATTTACTGTAAACAACAACAACAACAACATAGCCTTAATCCCAAAATGATTTGGGGTCAGCCAACATAAATTGTCATAAGGAACCGTCTGACAAAGAAAAAAAGGACATAACGAGATAAACAGTTGAAAAGTTTGCAAAAAAGGTGTGTAAAGTAAAAAAAAAAAAAAAAAAAAAAAAAAAAAAAAAAAAAGGTAGCATCCAAGTAAAATTTAAAAGATTTTTAGAAGAATATTTATTCTTTAAAAAAAAAACACATTCCAAACAAAATTGCTACAGTCAATTCCACCATTAGCAAGGTCTATGAGGTTTAAGCACACATGACAAGAATTAATTGAATCAAAATGATTATGTACAATTCAAAGGGACAACATAAACTAACTGAACAGCACCACAGACCACCAAGATTGACCCTGCGGCTTGCAAAGTTATATAAAGTACTATCAAGAAAATTGAAGAGAGGTAACAAAGCAGATAGAATTTTGAATACTTTTCCTGCAACCTAGATCCCAAAATGACAAAACAGATTGTCTTGTTAACCACTTATAATTAACTATACACCTACCAATCCAATCAAAATAAGCACATCGCAGAAAGATTACACATAAAATAAACAGGCACATGAGGGAAGCTAAATCAATTAAGTAGGTACTATTAACAGCCACATTCAAATCACATCACAATCTTGACCTACCTATGACCAGGGATCTGAAAAGGGAGATGTTAAAATGCTTGCATATAAAACCCTAATCGCCGCCAAGCCAATCTATCATCCAAGTTATGCACCAAAACACCTACCAATTGCCATGAGCCTTGTTGGGTGTTTAATGGAAATGTACAATTAATGCAAAATTTAATGACGGTTTATGTCTCATTTCCATATTAAAAAAAAAAAAAACAAAAACAAAAACAAAACAAAAAATCATTTTTAGGGTCATACATATTCATTACCAACAATAAGTCTTATTGTCAACCAGCTTGGTTAAATAAAGCCTTGGGGTGATAACCATGAGGCCATGAAATCCCATCTTATATCCGTGCTTATAAGGTTCCCTATGGTCCTAAAACAGATTAGCAAACATTTTTATACCTTCATATATTTTCACTATTTAACATATCTCAAAATTGAAATCAAACTAAGGGAACGGAATCCATTTCACTAAAATGACATTCTTGGTAGGTATTAATGGGTAAGTCTCCGAATTCAACTAGTAACGTTTCCCTACCAATTTCGCCAAAAACTATCCTTATACGAAAACGTGTCATAAGTGCAAACGAATAAGGTAAACTTCAAAGAAAACCCGCGAAAATCATAAACTCAATCAACATGTATAACCGCGAAGAATACCAAGATTGATAAGATTACATTAACATCAATTTAACCAAATCAAACACAAAAACTAGAATATATAGCACAAATAACATCAGGGCAGAAAAACCAATCCAAATTTCTATCAACAAAATGCAAGCAATCATGGAAAAAGGGAATTTGCAATAACAAAAACCTTCTTGTCCTCAGAAATAGGCGTGAAAGGCGGCTTCTTGGCCATGGCAGCAGTTGCAGTAGGAGAAATAGAGCTCAAATGACGTCGTTTACGGTCTGTCTCCCCTGTACTCGCCATTGATGAATACCTCAAATTGCAAAACCTCCCAATAACTATTGAGGGGCTAAGATTCTCATAAAAGGGCACCAAAAAACGAAATTTTCAATCCAAACACCCAGAAATCTATACAATCAGGACTCATAATTCATCAAAAACCAATTAAATGGAAAATCATGAAAAACCCTAATTTGAAACCCTATAAAAAGCTGCGAAACCCTAGTTTTTCAGCGAAAATAAAATTGGGGGAAAGGGGGGTAAAATTAAATGTTAATAAACGAAATTTCTCCCTCTACAATTCAATCAGAGTGCTTCAGAGTGAATTGTGAATGATCAATCACTCTTTCTCTCTCCTCAGCAGTGTGCTTGAATTGTGAATAATATCAAAGGAAAAAAATACAGGCTTTTTCAACAAACAAGAGAATTTTTTTTTTTTTTTTTTTTGCTGTCAAAAAATGAAAATATGAGCACGCAAAATTAATAATAAGACGTTTTTTTTATTGACAGGTGAGGATATTCCGTTTTCCAGAAACTATTTGGACTAATAGGACAGATTTGCCCCTGAGTTCTCTCCGGCTAAGAAATGTCTTTGTGTATGAATTTCTGCTCTGTATTTACGATAAACTATTGCGGTGATTGTTTTAGTTGAACAAACAAAATTTTTACTTCTTAACTTACATTGATACTTTTGTGTGGTGAGGATAGATACTATTTAGATGATCATGGAAAATACAAGTATGTTCTCAGTTCTCATCTGTTAAAAAAAGTTCTGAATTCATACTCTGTATTTATGATAAACTATTGTCGTGATTGTTTTTTTCTAAACAAGCATATACTATGTAGTAAAAATACAACTTTACCTTTCTTTATTTACCTTAATACTCAAGACAGGTATGCCCTTGGGTTCTTTCGGCTTAATTGTCTTCAGAATTCCTGCTCTGTATTTATGATAAACTATTATCATGATCATCTAGTTGAACAAACATAAAATCTAGTTGAAATGCAGTTGTAACTGTTAATTTTACCTTTAAATTAATGTGTGGCTGATAATGATCTTTCTTTTGTTAATCATTTTGAGTCTATCCTCCTACGTTCAGTCCATTTAACCTTTTATCTTTCAATAATTGTAACAACGAACACTGTTTTTTGGTAAAAATTACATACGATAAGAAATCATACCAATTTATGTTAGCACCTCCTCAAACTTTGTACCTATACATGTATTACTTCTAAGCGTATCTACCATGATGTCAGTGGTAACAGAAAGCAAAGACAAATAGACTATTTATGGTGTTAGTGAAATAAGAAGTAAGTAGGTGAAAAGAGGTTATGAGGAGGGTGGATGTACAAGGGAAGTTTATGAGTGACGTTAGATTAAAGTGATGAAAATTAGAAAGTTTAAATATGTTTTATAGTTAGATATTTAGTGGAACCTCAAAGTTATCTTGGTAGTTTATTGTATATTACACTTAATTGACGGAAATTACAGAGAGTATACGTTGATGAATGTTAGAAATTAGGAATCAAATTTGCCAAACATGGTTATTCAAATTAATGCGTGTATTTCTTTACACATAAAATCATATAGTACACCTTTTTTTTTTCTTTAAATGTAAATTAAGGAATCAAATTTGACATGCATGGTAACTTTAGATAGATTCTCAAAAATTGACATATAACTCTATACAATATAGTAATAGCTAATATGAGCTAGTTAACAAATTGTCAAGTTATATTTACACGTTATATTTAACCTAATTCGGGTCATTCAACCCATTCATTAATAATCAAATGCACATTAATATATAAAGCATCAATTTAACCTTGTAAATTTATCATCCCACTACCTTTGTACTTAAATAAAGAAAAAAATATATAAAAATATTCCATACCAGAATAATATTGTCGATGATAGCATAACAAATTAATGGGTTGTCATGATACAAGCTCATGTTTGATAGCTCAACCTTAATTCAACCCATCTAATAAGCAAAGTGTGTATATATGGTACAATGGTTACCTCTTATTAATATTTTGCCAAAATGTGAAATCAGGTCATATAGTCTAATCGTGTCTAAAATTTAGTCTGATATCAACTTTGTTTACAAAACAAGTATATAATGAAGAGTAAAAGAAAGCAAAATTAAATAAATATCAACTATGTTTTTAAAAATGACATTAAAACCTCATATATTGAAACTCGTTAGCATCAGTACTATTTGTAGCTCTTTCTGCATTAAATAAAAATAAATAAATCGAATCGGGCCAAAATTTTAAACCTTTTTTTTTTGGGCAACTGAACAATATTAATTTTAGTTAAAATTTCTTAATTTGATTCAAAAAGTACAACGTACATATAAATTGCCCATTGTCACGCGTTTCAATTGGTAGAAGAAAAAACAACAGCATACACAAAACAGTATCAAACACCTTAAACAGTTAAACACCTTGGGTTAAAGGTTCTTCTACTAATTCCTTTTCTAATTCAAGTGGTGTATATACATACAGGGGGTAGGATTACATAATGCACTCTCCTGGGACTAAAACGTGGGAGGTGAGAGGCAAGGGTCAATCTCAGGCCGATGCCAAAAACCGTGAGGGTGTCATCACTAGGCTATCTTCAGTGCCTCGTAAAGTATAATTCATTAGTAGAACGCGGTGTATCAAGCGTATCCTTTACATTTTTACAAAGGGCAGAAAGACCAATCCTATCATCATTCCTCTTTCAAACCAAGTTCCTGACTCCTCCGTTGCCCGACTTCACAGAGCAGCTGTATGAGAGCCTCGCACATTTGTGAAGCATTAGCTTCAGTTGGATCATCATTCGATGATGAATACACCATCCATGCATGGTCCAACTTTCTTTTTGGGTGAACTACCACCGAGCCAGGGACTTCAGCGTCACGACAAGTCACAAGGCCGTCACTCTTCTCCCCATACCTGACCTGAAGAAGCTGGGCACATGCAGCCATTGCAGCTCCAAGCGGTATCATCACAGGAAGTTTAGCAGCCTGACCTAGTTCTGCATGTGCCACATGAGATAATGTCGCCAGTACAGCAGGGGAGATTTTAGCTTCTGTATGAAATGATACAACAGGCAGTTCCTTGGGTAACGGATATTTCTTCAAAAATTCCCGTCTTTTTTCATATGTCAAGTCTTCTAAAGCTTGCAGATCACCCTTCAAAACAGACAGACAATATTCAGAAGACTTAAAATTTGCAAATCACCAACAATAGATTTGCATAACGATCAAGAATATAAAAGAAGTCAGCAGGAAGACAGAGCTCACTGACTCACTCTTGTATCATGTAGCCAATCCAGAAAAAAATACTTAAATAGCTGGATTCCAGCTAAAATTTAAATAATACAGGGAAGAAATCTCATATTTTACACTCAAAGGAAAACTCAAAATTTCTTACCAAATCCCACATCCTCCTAAAACATGCTTTTAGTCCAGTCATTGCATGTCTACTTACGCTTTTCCATTTCCATTTGACATTAAGCAGCATTTTACTACTAAATGAATATTTCAGAAGGCATCTACTGGGATTATGTTAATGTTGAATTTGTTAATGTACTCATGCAGAAATAACAATAAAATTTCATCATATCATTGCAATGGAGAAAGGACGAAAGAAAATAAATCCACATAAGAAAGCACGAATTCACCAGCTCACTGTCAGAATTCTCAGAAAGGGATGAAAGAGAACATTATATGAAGAATACCTTAATTACTTTGCAGATCAGAATTTCCATGAGTTTACGTGCATTGACATAATCACCAAGTTGCCCTGGCCTTAGAATATCTGAAGCTATTGGGCTACCACCGTATGGACTCTGTGCTATTACCAAGCCAGCAACCTTATCCTTCAGATCTGGCCAATACATAGACAAAGCAGCAGCTGCATCTACTCCTCCTTTGCTATGACCCAGCAGCAAGACACGCTTCTTAGAACCCCAATATATCTCCTCAATGTATTCTTTAAGTACTCTAGCATTTTTTTCAATTGAAGCCTATCATACACTATATAATTAGCAAAGGTGATGTATAATTCAATGCAATAACTTCAATGGAGCAAAATCTACCTCACTATGAATCTTGGCAATATGACATGCTAAACCCATCTTTGAGAAGCAGGTTTTTGTGCTGGTAAAATAGAGTGGTCCATGGTTGCTGAAAAGGCCTGCAAACATTAATTGTACTGGTAAGGAGCAGAAAAAACCCAAAAATACTAGCCATAAATAACAGACCCCTACCCCGAAGCCACAAAAAAGAAACAAAAATAAAAAAGAACATTCACTGGTTACCAGTGAGAAGAAGTTAAGAACTGCAGTAAATATTCTCTCGGCCTTTTTGCTATACTGATATACTCAATCAGTAAAATGTGCAGCTTTACAGATCGCATATGAAATATACAGTGATTAGGGGAAGGAGTAGCTAAAGTTTAACCTAAAAGCTAACAAAAAACAAGTGAAAGGAGACTCTCATACGATAAATTAAGCTATATGGGTGATTAATTGTAAAGGGGTGTGTATGAGAATATTAGAATAATGCAAAAATTCAAGGGTGGTGGTTTCATATTCCAAAAGATTAATTAGTCTTGGAAAATGAATTTTGGCATAATGAAGCAAAAAATTAGAATTTTCTCCTGATGCTCATGGGATAGAGTCATAGGGAGCATAAAGTTCAGTCATGGACTCAAATGTGATATGACCATCCTATATAGCCTTCATTAAGGACGATTAGACCAAATCCAAAGGAGACAGGACAGAGGTAAAGTATTTCCAACCACAGAATAACAAATGAAGTAACAAGCAACAACCCACCAATTTACACACATCAATGGTCCCATTCTAGTAGCCTCCACAAGTCTAAATAAATGGTACCAGGAGATAAAGTAACCTCAGCCACGAGTCCCACCCAAAACAAGCAAAGTATTCTTTAAAAATGAAAAAAAATGTTCAGTACCTGGAACTAACAAATAAATCATTGACTTTGGTAGCCTGTGCACACCATGACTGAGAATAAGGGAAAAAAATCAGAATATGAATTAGTTAAAAAGAACAAGGAACGTCAAAGGCAAATAGATTTAAGACCTGATGCTGTCAAGAATTTCCATAAATCTCTCAGTTCCATTTTCCACTGGTGGCAAAGTTGGATCACGTTGAAGCCAACCAATATCATCTGCTGATCCACGAACAGTCCTTCGTGCACGCTCAACTAGCCTATAACATCACATTGGCACAAAATTGAACATGAGAGAAGCATAACAGAAGCCAAAATAACACTACAGAGATGAATTGTGAATTAAAAAAAAAATAATTAAAAAAAACTAAAAAAAAATAATTAAAAAAAAATCAAGATGAAAGTTTATCCATGAAGGCTCTCCGACTATAAAGTCAAATGTTCCATTGCTCACCTGGTTAGCATATTCATAAAAGTAACAACAAAATTATAACAATTATTAGGGAACACAAAGTAAGAGAAAACACTAGAAGGCCACAGAGGGCATTAAAGC
Organism: Chenopodium album; assembly: GCF_948465745.1. Lineage (NCBI taxonomy): Eukaryota > Viridiplantae > Streptophyta > Magnoliopsida > Caryophyllales > Amaranthaceae > Chenopodium > Chenopodium album. Next base: position 72,636,040 of record NC_137840.1, read on the forward strand.
TAAAATATGTTTTCAATAGCGGTATTTATGAAAGCCTTTTGGTTTGGCTACAAACATGCATAGGCTTAACATGGCCCATGAGAAGCAAACTAAAGAGATCTAATCTTAAGGAATCATATGCTGTAGATATGATATGAGAACAGTGTCACCACTATATGAAACTAATCTGCAGGAATCATATGCTGGTCCAACTTCGACGAATAACATTCTTTAAATTATTCTTTTTCTCCTGTGAGTACCAAACCAAACTAATAAAATGTCTAGATTTTATGATTGACGAGGGCCTTGGAGACCACAGGATTTAGAATATATCTTTCATATAAGATCAATAAATAGCAGCTAAATAATATGGTGAGCTACAGGAACTAAATATCTGCTAGTCACTCCAAGAGAATTCAGGATATTATAGGTCTTAATTTCTTCTATGTGCAATAAATCAAAAGTTATCTGCATTTCTGCCACGATCACTTTCTGTTCCCAGTAAAAAAAACTCACCCTTGAAAGAGGGAAATTCCAGATTGACTGGTACTCGTAGAAGCTGATTGCACTGAAGCACCAAAATTTTCTGATGATATATTTGCTGCATCTCTTTGAACATCTTCACTTGATTGCAGAGCCACAGATAAATTAGCTGAAGCAGAAAGTCCAGAGTTGCTTCCATTACTTTCATTCATATACAGGTGACCTGGAGAAAGTGATTCAGTTGTTTGCATAGAGATCAATGGTGCTGTTTCTCTCTCATCTCTAACACCATCTGCCCTTGTGCTTTGGTCTGCAACAGCATGGAGATACTGTGAGCTAAAATGAAACTGCTTATAAAATCATAATGGTTGAAGAATTATGTCAAGAAAGCCACAATCATATAGTTTACTATGTTTGGAAAATAAATTGAATAACAAAGCAAAAATCATGAAAAAATTGCTTCTTGCCACTTTTTGGCAGAGCATTGAGCCGTTTATTCCTGATATCTGTTTACAGTACAATGATGCACTTACTAATATAATATGTGTACTACCTCCATCCAGAATTGATCACCAATTTGTCCTTACCCCTCGTATTTGAGTTTTTACCATAATTTACAAAATACCCAATATAATAGCAGTTTCATTCTCATCCTTTACCCACCATACAAATTTATTTTCAAAAAATACTGGCACAGATTGGAAGTGGCAAATTGTAACTTGTATGCTTCTAATATTTCTGGAAAAAGGGAGTAGCAAATTGGCTAACAAAACTATAAAAGTACAATGGCCAACGATGTGGTTAAACTTTGGGAAGAATATTACTGCTTTACTGGTGCTTGTTAAAGTTTAGTTCAAAATTTGAGTATAAGTGAAAGCTAATTAAAAGAAGGTGGCCAAGAGAGTAGAGGATTAACACTGAATTTCCATTTTGGGAATCCTGTGAACTCAGAAAAAAATACAAAATGAAGCTCCAGCCAAGGCCTCTATCACTTAATTGACAAATGATTAGCCTACAATAGCAATCTAGGCTTCAAAGCTTTCCCATGAATCATCCTCATTCAACACCATTTGGCCCCAAGCTCTGAATGAGAAACATACCTACAGGCATAATATTATGCTAAATGCACCAACAACAATGACCATATAAAGAAGTATTGACCCTTGTGTCAAAAAAAAAAAAAAAGTATTGACCCTCCAGAATAGAAACTCACCTGAAAAATCTGGGAAACAACTAGTTATGTATGAAGTTGTTTCAGCGATATAAGAAGCAGCATCATTGAGAACTGGCACAGATGTAAAAAGCTGTGGGATGAGACTTCCATTCCCAACATTGTTATTTCGTGCCTATGAAACCAGTAACCAGTTCAGGAATTCAAGAAGTTTGTAAAAGAAAAAAAAATAAAATTTAAATTACGAAGTAAATAAAAAAAATAAAATAGTAAGACTTCTCTTCCACGGGGAAACGAAGGTTACAGAACATTGAGAACAATACTAAGAGACTTGAATACGATAATACTAAAATTCTTGACATAATATTTTGTTTCTTTAAAATGCTTGGACTAGAGTCACTAGACCCATCTTCTTACATTGTTAACACATTCTATCCAGATAAAAGGCCAAAACACTTGTGAGAGAAGCTATAACAAATGGAAGAAACAACAGTAGCCCCCAAAAAAGTAACGATAGAGCTAAGTCAGCTAACAATACTTCAATCATGAACACACCCATACAGCACCCTACTTAAAACTAAGGGGAAAATGCAATAATATAATCTTTCATATAAACGAATAAATGATCATATAGAATGAAATTTTCAAATTACCATTACAGCTGAGCTTGATTCACCAAATCTGGAAGTCCCGGTGTCCATAAATCAAGCAATAAATCCTAACAAGTATATACAAGAATACCGAGTGTCACAAAAACTGAACTAAAATAACTCAGCACAATTGGTGCATAAAAAAATTGCCAAAGTTGAACACAAAAATAAGAAATAAATGAAAACAGTACTTGTAAGTTTTAACTTGCTCAACCAACAGCAAGACCTATCATAAAATATACAATGGTGTTGTTTTCATGCTTTTGTTATCAACCAATAACTAATTCAATATTAAGAACCCTTAGATCTCACTTCCCAAATTGTATTTAAGAGCCGTGATCAACGAAATCGGTCGGTCCATGACAAATTGCAGTGGATAGTTCAGTATAAGGCTGTAAATAAAGGAACCCTTAATGAGCTATTGAGTAATTTTTACTACAATCCATACCTATACCTCCAAATGGTAATAAGCAGTGACGAAAAGTCGAAAACATATGAAGAAATAACAATTTTGATAGCTCATATACATCACCATTGAAATTAACACACAACATTCAATGTAAAATAGCACAAAAACACCAATTAATATTTCCTTAATTCACATTTACTCAAAATTCCACAAATCAAACAAAAACTCGGAAACATTTGGTAATCTTCAACATCACAATTCTAAAGACAGCTAAAAATCATATTATTAGCTAAAATAATCACACAAATACAAATCATAGCAATTTTAATCACTAATTTCATCAACAATTACAAATATTCAATCCAATCAAATAATAACAAAACAGTTTCCAAATTGCAACACCAAAAAAGCAATTAATAGAAAAATCAAGATATAATGAACTTACGGGAACGTTGATCAAATTGGGGAAAAAAAAATCGCGGTTCAAATAATAAACCTAGATTTCAGGATAATATATTTTAATTAAAAAAAAATTGCACCGCTTACCTCAAAAATATCGGGAAATTGAATTATGAGAAATTGAAAAAATCGCAAGTCAAAATAAAAGAAAAGAATCTGGAAAAATCTGGAGGTATTTTGGTGGGAAAATTGCAACTGCCAGTGACACGCAACGTTACCAATGATACGGTACCGTTCGTTGAGCCAATCCCCGTTGCTTTTTCTTATGGTGGTCGGTCCATGATTTTAAAGGCTATTTACTACGTATGTTGTTTAATACTTTGTAGGAATTATCAATTCGGATCCACGGGTCGGATTCGGCTAAATCAGATCGAAAGTAATAAAATTAAAGAACATCATACCATATTGAAATGCTATTGTAGTATCACTTGTATAATTTTTGAAAATTAATGCACGTTATGTATGCTATTGTAGTATCACTTGTATAATTTTTGAAAATTAATACACGTTATGTGTGCATATACATCTAATACTTTAAATAGCTAGTATTTCGAAATATGGAGAATTTTCGCATAAAATAAAAAGAACTTATACTACAACTAATAAACTAAATTAAAATCGAGCAACTTTAAAAGTTTAATAATATGGCTTAATTATAATTCATGAATAAGTATCTTTTAAAAAAAAAAAAAATCATCAATAAGTATCATACAAACCCTAAAATAACATAAGATCATATACTACCATCATAAATCCTAATGTTAATGATACGAATATAATTACCCTAACCTAAATAATATTATTATTCTCGTAATTTCAATATGAAAACTATATCATATAACTATTTTTTCCGATATTGATTATTCTCCGTTAACGATGGATCCACCCAAGCCCTAATGATGACCTAATGATGATGATGGTGATGATGATGTCCATGGTGGTGGTGATGATGATGATGTCCATGGTGATGGTGATGATGGGGATGGTGGCCGGTATCTTGTTGCTGATGATGATGGTGGTGATGGTGGTTGCTGTCGTCGTCGTAGACGACGTTCGGGATGCCCCACAGGAAAAAGTTACTCCGACGTGCAGGCCGTGCAGCTGAACCTTGGTTTGTCTCTGCATGGGAAGCTTCATTCTTCTTTTTGCTAGTGACTGATTTCTTTTGTTTAGGTGCAAACCCTAATGCTGCCATAATACCATGAATAACATCTTTACAACTAGCCATTGCTTGCTAATTTTGGAGCACCAAAGACAAAGCACAAAGGATTATTGTATGTAACGCAATTATAATGGTAAACTCTAGCCAAGGACCCCTATATATATATATATATATATATATATATATATATATATATATATATATATATATATATATATATATATAAATCGAAGGAACCAATTATTTACCTAATTTGCGGTCAAAAAAAAATATTTACCTAATTAGACTTGAACTAGAACGTGTGAATATGATAAGAGTAATATTTTAACAATATTGATATTATCATATTTACCAGAGCTATTTTCAGAAATAAAAATAATTATTTGGTAAATATATTTTAATTTATTATGACGGATTTCCAAATACAGTTAGAACTATCCGTATACAATAGCCCTAGTTAGTACTAATTCCAAACGCAAGGAGAACAAATCTATTAATTTTGATTAATGGGAATAGTATTTATCTATGAAATTAAAGACCTTTCCTAAATTAAATTGAACCTAGTAGTTTCTGCTTGAACTACATTCCGAAGCAACAATCACCAAAAAAAAAAAAAAAAAAAAAAAAAAAAGGAAGTAAAGAAGATAATAATTCCCCCCAACATTTATTTTGTAGTAACACATAAAAATGTGTAGTTATTTCAAAGGCTACGAAGGAGAATGCCTTCAAAAGTAATCCCAGGTCCGAATGCTAAGGCAAGTCCCCATTCTTCTCCACCATTTTCTTTGTTCTTCAACTCATCCCTCATGTACTCCATCACGTAGAATATAGTGTTGCTACTAACATTTCCGTAATCCATTAATGCTCTTCTACTACAGTTCAGCTTATCTCCAGTTAGTTTGAGAGTATTTTCGACTCTATTAAGAATCGCCGGACCACCAGGATGGACTGCCCAAAACAACTCGTTATAATCTTTCAATCCTTCCTTGCTCATAAGCTTCTTGCAAAACTCTTCGATGTTGTCCTCGATTTTGTGGGGTAAGTCCCTACCTAGCTTGAAGTTGATGCCTTCTTCAGTAAGGCAGCCATCGATCACGTTATGGGTCCCAGGCAAGAACTGTTGGACCGCGTAGTTGAGCTCCATAAATGGGCTTTCCCGGCTCAAATCTGGGTTTGACCCGATTACTACAGCTGCTGCTCCGTCTCCAAAAAGGGCAGCCCCAACAAGGTCGTAGGGGCGGTCCTTGTTTGGGGGACGGAAGCCCAGAATGGTGGTTTCGGAGGTGGTCAAGAGTACTCTGCTACCTGGGTTGTTCTCTGCTATGTCCTTGGCCACTCGCAAACCCGTCACCCCACCATAACAGCCCAAGAAGTAAAGCATCACCCGGCCCACATCAGGCCTAAGCCCAAGCTTGGCAGAAAGGTACAAGTCACCCCCAGGTAATCTTATCTCACTGGAGGAGACATAAACAATATGGGTTATGTCTTGGGCTGGCCTGCCCCACTCCTTAATGCAAGCGATGCTGGCTTCAAGAGCCATTTCTACCACTGCCGGGTTTGCTATCTCTAACTTTTGCCTGATTGTTGGTGTTCCCTCAGTTGCAAGTTCTGGATGGCTGTCAAGAATTTCTTTGGACATCACCGTGTATCTTGTCTTCACTGTTGTTGTCTTGCCTAATCAAACCCAAAACAAATGGAAATTAATAAAACAAAATCAGCATACATTCAACTAGTGCAGAAAAACACTGGATAACAATTTACTCGTAAGAGTGATTATTTCTAGACATTTGCTTAATTTTACTTACATAATCGCTCTAATTTCTCCTTCACGACCAAATCGTGGCAATTGGTATCGCGGATGTAACCTTCAACCAGGTGTTCCTGGGGAATGAGTTGCTTGGGGAAAGCCTTACCGATCGCAAGCACAGTTGCCTTGCCTAGAGTGGCAGTACGATCGCTTGAAGCACCATTACCATTGGTTTTCAACATCATTACAATTTACAAGTCCTTTTCCAGATGGATCTTGTAAATTTGGTGCTTTGTGGGATATATTTTGAAGTTTTGACTAGGGCGCTTATAAATGGGGAGATCAGCTTTAGTCTTGGAAGAAAGTAGGTGAACAGGAAGTGCATGAAAAGAAAAATAATGCATTATTTAAGTCACCTTCTGTTTGGTTCACAACAATTAGCATCTTGGGACAAAATGGTGTGAAAAGATTTTCTATAAGAGAAACAATCTTTTTCATTTCCTTATCTCTGCTGGTAAGGGGCAAAGATGTAACCTGATTCTAACTTAAAATTTTCTTCTAATCCTGCCTTCTGTTTTAGCACAAAAGGTTGCTATTTTGAAACTATGTAAAATTCATAGTAGTCATATTTCCAACAAACCCCACACATCCGATACTTCATCTTTTCCCAACAAACACAGAATTTAGGAAAACGTTATAAAAGAAAATTATGTATATATACCACAAAATTGCTCACAGTAACTAAAATACAAATAAGTTCTTAATAATACCAGGCTTACTCAGGATAGAAAGGATGGAGATATTTTTAAACATAGTTCTGATACATACACTCCAACCTTTCCAAGACAGACAAAACAATTGACCATCTGATCATGGCACCCTGTTCGCAAGCAGCAAATTAAGAATACAAACTGTAATATTTACTGTAAATGAAAGGTCTTAAAGCACAATCATCACCTCTACTTCATTCTAAGAGGAAATGCAAAAGTTTTTTTTTTTTTTTTTTTTTTTTTTTTTGGGGGGGGGGGGGGGTTCATGGGTTATGGTAGCTGACTGTCTTGCACATAAAGTTGGTAAACAACAGATGGATAAGAATAAAGAACTAAGAAGTACCAAATGAAAGCTTGGACTACTTTTTACTCATTTCTTCTTCAGCACCAAAATGATTGACATGTAACAGTTCATTATCTTGAAGGCTTCCTGTAATAATACCTGTACAGAGAAGCCAGAGGGAAAAGGAATTCATAATTCAAGTTCAGGTAAAAGTACAACTCGCTACAGGGAATATATGTGTGTATATATATATATATATATATACTACCTTCGATTTTTTTTAGTTGCAACTTTGGGGTATTATTTGAGAGATAAAATATTTGAGAATAAACGGAGACTTACACATAAATATATGAGAATAAACGGAGACTTACACATAAATCTTGATGCCATATATGGAGGAATATTTTCGCAGAAGACGCTCAGTAGAGTACCAAATTGCTCGATCTGATCCATCTTGATACCCAACACGTGGCATGTGGATAGAGGCTGCTCACGTAATTTACGTAAGAAAATGTAGTCAGCCACAGATTATTGCAGAAAATAATCAGGACTTCAAGTGGACTCGGAACCAAAGGCTGGTCTTTGCCATTCCTCAAAAAAAAAAAAAAAAAAAAAAAAAAAAGGGTCTTTGCCAGGGCTCATCATGAAAATAAATATAAATGAAAAAAAAGTTCCTGCAAGGAGAATGATCAGATTGAAATGACAAGCACTATGAATCTGAACAACGAAAGGCAATCAGTTACAAATGTGAGCAGAATCGATAAACCAGTGGCTTACTAGTCAAGAGCCAGTTAGTTCTAGGACTTAACGGAAATAAGAAGGTAACAACATATTCAACACAATCTTCAGCTAGTTTTAAGACAATGAAATCAGTAAATAATATTCGGCAGCAGCAACTGAAGCAGCAGGGTCATGATGTCATACAAGTGGTGGTGATATTAGGAAGACTGTAAAAAAGCAAGGTAGATTATGACTACAGTTTCTATAGGACAATGATCTACACTGTTGACAGTACACGTGATAATAATGCACTAAGAAAAGTATTCAACCATTCAAATTTTTAACTTCAAGATAAGATCATTGTCATCATATTATTACTGATAATAACATCAATGATAAATGCAGTTTCAAGTTTTGATCAACACAGCACCACTGATCCAAGAACCCCTAACAACTCCAACAAGTTAGAATATATATTACCAGATTTTTGGGCAGCAGCAAATGATGCTTTGGATAAGCAAAGTTCCAAATCACTTGTAGAGATACTGCTGCGTGGAATTTTACGCCTGGGATTGTACGACTGAACCACAGCTAAGGCAACCCACCAAGGCATCCCACCATCTTTGAGCCGCTCGCTTTCAGCGTCTGCATGCCACATTGCCACCAAGATGTTACATCACTAACATAGCAATACAGTAGTCATTGATCATTGTAAACCACCAAACGATGTGCCAAAAACCCACAAGGTCTTCGAAGCCATATACAGTGATGAAACACTCAGATTCCTATAGCTCACATAGAAGGCAAATCAACTAAAGTTGCTATATAACAAGCACTCAGATCTCAGATGAAAGTGCTGATTGTACCAGAAAGAGACCAAAAACAGATAAGTTCTCCAACCTATAGTGACCCAGCAGTCAGCAAAGATAAGTTTAGTAGGATTGAGATTATGAAACTTAATAGAATGTTCACAACAGTTCTATAACCACCCAAAAAAAAAAAAAAAAAAAAAAAGGGAAAGAAGAAGAAGAAAAGAAAATGGTGGTTGTCTGCAATACTTTGATTCATAAGCTAAAAATGACTACCATAAAAATAAACAAAGTGTCAATAAATTTATCATTAACTAATAACTTTCACACATTAAAAAAAAAAAAAAAAATTCCAATTGAGAATTCAAGTACACTTTTGCAAGTCAATAAATTAAAAAAGACGAAGAAAGATAAGTGAATCGATGTTGGTCAATGCACCTTTTGTTCAAACTTTAATTCACAGTAAAACTATTTGTTTTCGAGTTTCTTGTGCATTACAACTTTGAGAAAGGAACTAAAAGCAAAAGGAGTGACTTTTTAGGATACCATCAGAAAGAATTTGAGTATTGGACCATTTAAGAGCCAACGATAAAAAAAAATTCAAAGTTAAACGCATACGAAACTGAACATGAAAACTTACCATCTACTTCTATTAGATGAAGATCTCCAAGATGAAGGTCTCCACATTCAGATGCACGCTCATATGCCTCTGGAATTTTACTGGAGAGTCTGGCCAATGCATTAAACATGCCACCACGGCCCCAAGTTCCAGAGTTATCAACACAGCTGATAGACAAACAAATTTATTTCCGATAGAAATCATCATACTGATACCAAAAATTGCAGTACAGAATTCAATAAACAGTCGAACAAAGCATACATAAATTTTGCAATATGCCCATTCTCAGTATCCCTTTTTTCTTTGTGTGTGTGTGTTTTTTTTTTCTTTTTTCTTTTTTCTTTTTTTTTTGGGGGGGGGGGGGGGGGGGGGGAGGGGGGGGGGGGTCATGTCGCACCTAAACTAATATAAAGTATGAGACTACTGTGTGAAGTTGGCTACCATTATAGCAAATCATACTGACTCTAGGTAGGCATTCAAGAGCTTATATAACTTGAGGAAGGCACAGGAAAAAAAAGAGTATAACAAGAGGCCACAGAGGATATAGCCAGAGGACAAACGGGTGTGCTTATTTCTTATATGCATCCTCTGCTTAGCTTAGGATTTAAAGTGTCAATGTTATTGGTATTTAATGGCTAAACCCAAGCCACAGCCTGTTTTCCAATATATTGCCAGAGAATAGAGTTAAGGTCAGGATTGAACCCTTCAATTTCTCGCACATAAACCTTGATCTTTCAATAAGGGCATTCTTTGTCCAACATATTATGTCATACTCTCAACCTCAAAACTCAAAGCAACCCCAGGGGGAAAAAAAAAAATTAACAAAAAAGACAGAGAAATAAAAAGAGAATCTGAAAAAATGTAACAATACAGAAGAGATAAGAATAAATTCAGACTTTCAGCTTAAACATGGACAATTGTGCATATCAGACTTTTATCCTTAACACTTTGTTTAGCAAGATAGAAAGGAAATGAAGGGGAGGGATACAGTGAGAAGGGAAAAGAGGAGCTCCATATATCCTCCAAATCACTCCAATTCTGGAGGGATAGTGTTTATTATCGGCAAATACAAGTTAATCTGCCAGATTAACGAAATTTGTTAATCTGGTGGCATATTATGTAAATATGTGCAAAAGCTTGGCCAATAGTTTTGTACTTTTTACAGCTGTCCGATGACTTTATGCAACTTGCCTTTGATACTGTTAGTTGGCCATCCAAAAGACTATGTAGCAAATTACGCATGTGTCCTTCACTTGGTAGATGAAAAGACGATTATACCCCCAAGATAAACAAATTTCGTTGATCTGGCAGATCAACTGGGCACGGCTCGTTTATTATAGCCTCTCCCTCCCGTTCTTCTGCAAGCTAATATCCAAACAAGGGAACTTGTTCCCTTTCCTTTCTCTCCATTTTCTCATGTCCAAACAAAGGGTAAAAGACATAAACTAATCCCCCATATCATGTCAAAACATGACAGCAAACCCAGTAAAATCCCAGAGGATAAAAGTGTTTTGTGACCAGATACCCCCCCCCCCAAACCCAGTTGCCAATGCATGGCACAAACTTCAGCTTGATCCCTACTGAAACTTCATACACGGTTGCAGCAAATTAAAGGAAATAACTAAACAAATAAGAAAGAAAGGCCACTCATTACTCTTATGGTCTTGCCCAAATGTCTCGACTCTACAAAATACAACTGAACACATATCAAAAACAACAGCTTTACCTGAAGATAACGGCCGGCTCAGACGGACAAACATCAGCTGGATTTGTACAATCTCCAAAGACAAAATTAACAGAACCTTGGTCTGACATCAAATCAGAATCTACTGGCAGGATTGGATCAGGAGTAGAAAGTGATTGGTATCCAAGCGTTTGCCACTTGGCCAACTTCTTTTCCTCTGCTTTCTTTCTCGCAGCCTCGAGCCTTTGAAGTTTTTCCTCGGATGTCACTCTCCTACTCTCCAGTTCCACGGGAGTGCTATCAACCGATTCTGATACCTCCTTAAATTTTTCTACCCAAGAACGATATGAAGCTTCATCAAGACCAGGGTCAACATTTATAGTAACATCAGCCCTCTCCATCCCAAAATCATTTCCACTTAGACTAATTGGAGTCAATGCAAACTTCCCAGTTTCCTCGTCAAATTTCTTCTCATTGCGCTTGGCAAGCACTCCAGCAGCCAATGCATCTAATTCTGACAGCGTTGGCTCACTGAAATTTTCTTTACTACTCTCTTCAGGATCAAATAAACGCAACCCATATATCATAGATTTAAGGTCGCCAGGCCCTGCCCCAGAGAGTTCTTTCCCCATGTGCTCTGAAGCTTCATCATCAATGACATTATGACTAAGTTGTAATTTCTTTCTTGCTCGCTGCATAATGACCTAATCAGTGAAGAAAACACTTGTTAGTCACCTTTGTTAATGCAGTGACTCCCGCACCTTAACTAACCACTTAATCTCACCTCTTCAATAGAACGCCCTGTAACAAGGTTTATTGACAGCACATGGTTCATCTGACCAATCCGATGTGCGCGCTGCAATGCTTGTTTATCAACTTGAGGATTCCAATCTTGCTCATAAAATACAACCTGCAATTTTACTTGATAAAATCACTAAATTTATATCATATACCATGGGTACGAATAAAAAAAATTCTTAACTGCAACCCGCCAACCCTGCAATTGATGGCAAAGAAGACAGTAATCTTAAAGAATTGTACAACGCGGGCTACAGACAAAGTTATTACATGGCATGTGAATAAATGGAATCTAAAAACTTCCTCAATCAGAAAGTTTTTCATATCAGATTCAACTTAAAACCAAAAAAAAAAACAAAAACAAAAAAAACAAAAACAATTACACTAATAACTACTGAAGTAGCACTTTATTAGACATTGAATACAAATTTGTTATGTAACACTGCAAGGTGTTCACAAAAGTACACTCCAACACCCTCTCTCCACCCCCACCCCATAGGAAGGAATAAAAAAAGGGAGAGACAAGAAAAATCATAATTCTTTAAAGTAAAACCAAACTATCGACTTTGGTTACAGATTCACAAAATACCTATTTTCTTAGGAATATTCCAAGCATACTAACATCTATGAAAAAAGAGCTTGCAAGAATGAAAAAGTTTCCAAACAAAAGTTCAACTTTCAACGAAGTGACACCATCTTTTACATCTTGGGCATGTGCATAGGACCTCTGGAGAGTCCAATAAAATATTGCGATGGACAGAAATATGCACAAACGGCACAATGTTATTGTGATGGACAGAAATATGCACAAACGGCACAATGTTAAATGCGATATTTAAACATCCCCAGAGAAAACTAGGAAATACTGAAAGAATTTCTATACACACTACCGAATGAAGTAGGACATACAGTGTCAGCAGCCATGAGATTCAAACCTACACCACCAGCTCTTGTAGATATCAAAAAGACAAAAGCACCAAGTTCACTGGATACTGAGTTTGCATTCCCAGAGGTTGATAGATGGCTAAAGTTTCTTATTGCAGCAAAACGCTCTTCGGCTCGAACTGACCCATCAAGGCGCTCATAAGAGTAACGACGTAACTCCAAATAATCCTAAACATCCAGGGAAAGTATTCTCAATTTATAAACCAATCTACATAAACATAATTATGCTTTCTCACAGTCCTCAAGTGAAAAATAAAGGAAGATACCTGTAAAATATCAAGGGTCTGGGTCATCTGAGCAAACAATAGAACACGGTGTCCAGATTCGTGCAGCTTTTGAAGAAGTTGATCCAAAATCATAAGTTTACCACTAGCCTGAAACAGAGTAAAACCAAATATGTTCTTATCAATATGTTTGTAACATACAATAATGGAAAAATAGCATTTACATACATTATCCTATGCAAACCAAAGAAAAGCCAATTAAAACCGAGGCAAAACAAAGATACCACCATGAACACCAAAAAAACTTGTCCAGTGTAGAATCCTCTGTTGCACCAAAATTCTTCTTCCCCAACCCCCCCCCCCCCCCCCCAAACCAAAAGAAAAAAAATCCATGCAAGCGCAGTGTCGTGCAAAAAAAATCACCTGAACAAGGTGTTCACCCTCTTCATACGGTTCAGGTTCAATACCAGGGAAGAGATAAGGGTGACTACATGCCTTTCGTAGCTGGACTACCTGAACAAACACAACATATACAAATATTAAATCTCAATAACAAAAGATAGTCGATATTAAAACAGTAGCTGCCCAAGTCCAAAAGTACTCCTAAACAATGTCAATTAACAGAAAAAGTTTAGTTATGTCAATCATGTTAAATTATAGAGAATTTTCTAGCAAAATCTATTTTCAACTTGAGGAAATTGAACCATAATAAAATTAAAAAGTGTCTCATTTTAGCGTGATCAGATAGATATCTGTTGGGATGGATAAGGATTCCAAGCAAGACTAATAACAAATCCCAATGCAAAAGGATACAAAGATCATAATACACAAACTCTTGGATTGAGGGTTATTGTTTTCTCTTTTCAGTTCTTATTATAAGCTGCAAGTATATTTCCTCAGAAAGGATAGCATAATGACTCGGAGATTGTCTTTGTTTTTATTAAAGACCGCATAAAGGACACCTATCCAGAATTCGGGACATAATGTAGCAACATATTTTACCACTAACAAGGCGATCAACTGTCAAAACTATATGATCAGTACTTCAGTCTCAAGAGTATAATCGCGGAGATGACTTACAACATTCTGCAATGATGGGACATTCGATGTTGCAGAAGACAAAGCAAGAAGTCTAGGGAGCTCTTTCCTTAAAATTGATGTATAAACACTCTTCTGCAAGGCTACTAGTGGTACCATCCTGTAGAATTGCAAAATAGAATATTCTTTTATGTCATACAATTTATTTTAGCTACCTAAGGTTAATTCTTACAAAATTTGCAGATGAATAACAAACATGAATTAATAAATAAATAACTAACGCAGTAAGTGGTAATAGAAGACCAACACTGTAATCTCAGTAAGAGGAGGCAACACAAGAGTTCCACATTCAACAAGCTTAGATTTTGTCCTGCGTAGCATAAACGCTCCCAGCAAGCACTTCAAAGTGCTAAGCTGCTCCTTAACTGCGGCACCATCATGGCCTGATGAGGAAATTTCAAGTAAAAAAAAAAACAAAGAAAGCGCTCAGTCAAATAAGCTGTTCACTGTAAAATTTTTAAACTGTTCTTAAATTATAAGCAAATAGACTTAACTCGTTTAAATGGTTCTTAAAAGGTATTCATAAATACTTATATAGACAAATGCAAGTCATCAGATATGTGCTCAAAGCAATTAGCAATTCATTCAACCAAGAAAAGTAAAGGATGATAAAATTGTGTTTTCTTCCAATTTTATTCACCAGGAACCCCTTTCTCCTTTTTCGAGGTCAAGTACGCAATAAAAGAAAAAATGAAAGTGCTGTACAAAGTGCATCAGAGCTCAGAACTAGGAACAGGAAATCATGTACACTAAATTTCTGCTCATAGTTTGACACAGCTAGACAATAACCAACTTTCATTCAAAACTGCTAACAAAAAATACAAAATCGAACAAAAGAGGAGACTCATTTTCTGGGAACATCTAGTAAATAGAAATTTTAAGCCATCATTTCCTTGCTTCATAGACTATTTTGGTACACTCCTTGCCAAGATGCACAAGCATAGACGTAACAAGAGTAAATGAGACGTAAGAACTGCAGCCTACATGCCAATAATATGCCATGTCCATTTGCAAACAGTAGGAAGCAAATTGAAAATAGAGGCTGAGTGAACAACCCCATTTATTAGTCAATGGCATGTAAATCAATCCCAGGGTCATTCAGCCATATGAGCACACTGATTAAAAGTTTGAAACCTCTACCTCTAAGATACACTCTTGACTTATGTTTTGAGACACACCACATTTCATAGACAAACATCCATTAGTAACTATCAATCTCTTGCCAATTCTAATAATAATAATAATAAATAAATAAATAACAAAAAAAATATATACATATATAACAAAGGCACTAAAGCCTAAGACCATGTTGTCGTCGCTTTTAAGGATAAGTTGATAAGTTGCTCAATCATTTGCTTTGCTAACAGCTAACTTGTATCTAGCTGCTCATACATTATAATGACGAAGATACAATACTCTCCAAGGTTTCCTTCAATACAAATTTCTGCCTACCTTCTTTTCTTTCTACCCTCCCTCTACTTATACTAAGGTTACAAACTACTAACCTAATAATACTAGATTTACCAAATTTCCCAAACTACAATTGATAATTACTAACATACTAAACTACCCATAATACCCTCCCTTAAGTCATTCATTACATAAGATGGTTAGAATAGCTAGAAAAGTTTACTGAAAAAACTTGAAAACAATTTTATAACCTCAAATAGAGGTAGCAGCCAACTGACTAAGCAATGTGAGATTGTGAAGAAAGAATACCAGCAGAAGCATCTCCTACAGCCTTAAATGTGTGAAGAAACTGCTCCAATGTTCCAAAAACAGATGGCATACAAAAATGCATCAATGCCCAAAGTTCAGTAAGGTTGTTTTGGATGGGTGTGCCTGTCATCAGCAAACGTCGTGGCATTACATAACACTCTTTGAGCACGCCATACAGAACCTGTGGGTGAGGCACTTTAAAATTTCATAAAATGCAAAATAGCTTAGTATTCGGTATTGAATATACTTTATTTACATTCCTATTGGAGGCATTTGCCAAGAAAGGGATAATCTTTTAGCTTGCATTGGGGATATTATAGAATCCACATTCATCACAAAAATAGGGAGGAGGTTTGAGAGTTTTAGTTTTACTTTTTACAGCATTCCAAGTACTTCCTCGGTTTTTATTCTATTTCTACCTAATTCATTTTAGGATGTTTTGAATTAATTCCATCATTTCCTTTTTTAGAATGCTGAAATTCTTCAAATGACAACACTTCTTATCCCAAATTTCACATAAATTGTTTCTTTTAAAAGTAAGATTCAGTCTCTCTCCTACACTATGGCACCCAAAGAAGAAATTGGAAGACAACATGTTCCACAAAGTGAGGACAAACCATTATATATTTGAAAGTTCCAAGTTCCAACATACACAGCATAAGTTATTTATTTTCAACAATTAGGAAAGAGCATGAGGTGTCCAACTTACACTTGAAGAATTTTTAAGCCTTTGAGCTTCGTCAATCACAGTGTAATGCCATTGAAATTGTGAAAGGAAGTCTTGATCAATCAGCGCAATGTCATATGTCGTCAAAAGGACATCGAAATGTAATGAAGGCGTCTGCAATCCATTCAGAATCCAAATTCAACTACCATAGCATATATAAGTGTATGTTGCATTTTTATTTTTATTTAAAAAAAAAAATGGAGCAGCAATTCACATGTAATCAAAAGCCATATCATAATCAAAACATACATCAGTAGATGAAGATTGTGCTTGAACATATTCATACATTGTCCTCCTCAGCATACGCCTGTGCTCTTTATCACCAACATAACTGAGAACCCTCAACTTAGGAGCAAATTTCTCTATTTCTGACACCCAACCATCTATCACACTTAAGGGGCACAAGACCACTGCATAAATTAGAAAGACATTTGAATCAGCTAAGGAATCAACAAAGATGAGTAATGATGTATGATCCAAAAGATCAAAAGATGTTGACTCACAGAATGGCCCGGGCAATCCTTTACAGAACTTCAGGTAGCCCAGAAAAGTGATGGCTTGCAAAGTTTTACCCAATCCCATCTGCCAATATTTCAGACCAGAAAATAAAAACAGAACCAAGGACAAAATCAAATATATTAATATTCTTCAAGATGCTTTACATCATGATGACGCCTATGTTCTACTTTCATCATCATTACACTTATAAAATAAACATGTTGCAATATGAAATTTGAGTATTTGACACATAGCTGCAGGGTTCCTGAAGGTATCATACCTCATCTCCTGCAAATACACGAGCATATAAATGTAAGTAAAGAGAAAAAAGTAATGATCCAAACCCCTTTGTTGTCAGGCATTGTAACACAAAGCAACAGTTACTATAAACTGCTATCAATCTGGAAGAACAAATAATTCAAACTTAGGAATATTTAGTACATAAATAATGATCATATACTTCAAATTTTTCAAAAGTTATAAACATCATATAATTTCAAAATCTATAAAGTTCAAATATAACAGACATATTAATCCTTTTATGAAATCAGCAATGAAACTCATTAACATATGCTTCGAAAACAATGAACATATCCGATATTTGTTCATTATAGTAGAACAATTTGTTCATTCAAAACCGGGATACACCATCCAGACTCCGAGTGCAGGTAATATCTGGTACGAAGTATGCATTAAGGCATTAGAGTACCTATTACTCTATTAGTTTGAATATACTAGTCCAAAAAAAAGGTTATTAGAAAACCCGATAAATATCACTTATTCGAAACCTCTTATATCAAAAGTATGTCGAACAACTACCTATTAGTACAAATTTTGCTAGCAATAACACCTCCATCAATCTAAGCAATAATCTAATTCAACATTCAATTAATCATCATAGAGCTCTAAACTAACTACTAAGCATAATGATCATCCTCATTTCACCACAAAATGCAATAAAATTAGGGTTCTATACTCAAATTAATCTCATTTTAGCTTAAACAAAGTACACCACTTATAATCAAACAAAAAAACCAACCTAGGTTTTCAAAAAAAAAAATTCCTCATAAATAATTTAACATCAATTAATACGCATAAAAATCATAAAAATTCAATGAAAAAAAAGGAGAGAGAATTGTCGAACGAACCGAGAATAACGTTGACGCCGGTAAGATAACGGCGAATAAGCCATGAAACGCCGTCAATTTGGTGAGGTTTAAGGGTGGCCGTAACTCCGATTTCATCACAGTTGAACGGCGCCGGAGAATCATCGGCGGCCGTTATAGTCTTCGCCGCCGCTTTCAGGCGTTGTTCGTACGACATAGCCATTTTCTCTCTCCTCTGAAGTTAACCGTCAATGGTAGTGAAGATTGAAGGAGGAGGGTTTGGCGGGAGAGTTGTATTTTTTCAGAATAAAGGAAGACTTGTTGAAACTTGAAAGATGGTCATAAAAGCTAGTGTTTGTGTTTGCCACGTTGTTTGCTGTTGTGGCAGGTTTTTAAGTTGCTGATTCACTGATTTTAGTTGTTACTCCCACATGCCGGAACCACCATAGGCTTGTTTGTTATCGTTTTTGGTTATGGTGGTTGAGAATTTTTTTCCGATCACTAATCAAACATTCATATATTAGGTTATCCGTTCTCAACTACTTTTGCTTGAACGGAAGCCTATAAGCATCCTAGATGGCTTGTCTTTTTTTATTTATTTAATTTTTTTTGAGGAAAAAGCTTTAAGTACCATTAATCAAGATTTGGACAAATTCTCCATTAGTACATAAGGAGCAACATTGGGAGGACAATGATTTTTCCATATTTGCTCAAAACCAAAAGGTTCTATCCTAGCTAGGTAATGGGCTACAGAATTCTCATCCCTATAAAGTTCCCTCAAAACCAAATTGTCCATTAATCAAGATGGCTTGTCAAACACTTATATTCGAAAAAAATAGTTCAAAACATCAAACCAAGAATTATAATTGAATTATTGATCATGCCATACAAAAGCATATCTTTTTTTCATCTAGATCATATAGTAATAACATCGTCAATTTTATTTGAGTGCCTAGACAAATAATAGACAACCATCATTACAATTGGGTACAAAAAATACTAATATTCCAAATATGGAGTAAACCAATGCATCCATTAGGAAGCACAACAACAAAGTCAAACCATACAAAGAGGTTGTGCACTAGCACTAATACTTGATTGAACCAAATTTGCTATTTAGCTTCAATTAAATCTATGATGATGATGCCAAATGAACGATTAGTAATATAAGTTTTATTTTATAAATATGATCCTTTTCTTGTCATTGCTAGGGACCAAGCCAACATCAACAAGCATTAATACTAATATGATCAAGCATATAATCATTGAGAATCATATTACTTCCATTGTGTTATTATTGTTAAATACAGTTGTTTAATGATGATCAATTCTTGTCGTGGTGACATTTGAGTTACTTGGAGAAGTAATTAAATTAACTTAGGATGTTGCTAGATTTGCAGGGCATCAAATTTTCTTCGGGATTGAATATTCATCCTGACATAAAAATAAAATTAAAAAAAAAAATCAAATTTATAATAAGAAATACGATTATCATTTATGAAACTCTTTCTAACATTTTATTAATCCATTTGCATTTTTATGTGTTTTTAAATATATTTGTATAAGGTTTATATTAAGATAAACGCCAAATTTTTTGTTTGATGAAATTTCTAAAATAATATATGTGACTGTTATTTTCAGACGGATAGAATATAAGTGATGATTCTGTTAAAGAGCCAATTTCATTTTCTACAAAATAATTACCCAAACAACTCATAATGTGATGGATTTTATAATAATATGATAGGTGATGGACCAAAGTAGGTGATTTAGAGTTGTACAATTTACTAAATCAATAATTCAATACAAAAATGAAATTCCATTAAGGGCAACAAACATGTAAAAGCAACTAACAAACATACTTATGGCAAAGTGAAACAACTAGTATGTCTGCCATTTGTCCATGAAAAATTTTAACAACATTGTGTGCATTTTCATTGTAGTGGTTGGACCCACCAAGAAAAAATTGCAAAAATAATGTCCAACACTATTGGAGAGTCTTCAATCGGGCTAAAACACTTATTTGGAATGCAATTATATATAGCATAATAGCAATACCAATACCAACACCAATCTCTTGGAGTAGCCCCATCCACCACTTACTAGCCTAAGTCTAAATTCCTCTTCAAAATCTCTCTCAAGATGCTAGCTAAGCCTTGCCACATAATTACTCCGACTATCTTTCGGACACCAGAAAACTCTGTACCCCGTGCAATACAATTCCGTCGTAAAGCCACCACTATCCAACCTACACCCATTGTCGTACCTGAAAGACGGGTTTCAACCCAAGAAATTATCGACGAGAAGATCGTGGCATTTTGGGACTACCAATTTTTGTTCATGTCACAAAGGTTGGAAGTACCAAATCCTATTAAACTTAAACTCATTGAAGGTGCATTACCAAAAGACTTCCCATTAGGTACATACTATCTTACTGGGCCGGGCCTCTTCATTGATGATTATGGATCAAATATCCACCCGCTCGATGGTCACGGGTATTTAAGGGCCTTTGAAATTAATGGGCCGAAGGGAGAAGTGAGATTCTCAGCTAAGTATGTTAAAACTAAGGCCCAAATGGAAGAATGTGACCCAATAAGTGGGTCTTGGAGGTTTACTCATAGAGGCCCATTTTCTGTGTTGAAAGGTAGTAAAATGATTGCAAATACTAAGGTGATGAAAAATGTGGCAAATACTAGCATCTTAAAATGGGGTGGACGTTTGTTTTGTTTGTGGGAAGGTGGGACTCCGTATGAAATTGATCCCCAAACTTTGGATACAATTGGAAGTTTCAATTTTTTCAATGATGATAATAACATCATTGAAGGTAGTGTCGATCGATCTCATGCTTGGGATGTTGTTGCCCGTATATTGAAGCCTATACTCCATGGTGCGTATTATAAAAATATGCGTTTGATTTAATGAATCAAATTGAAGTTACTTCTCTTTCTAACACTTTTTGAGCATCATTTGTTCAATTTGCAGGACTTTTCAAAATGCCATCCAAAAGATTATTATCACACTACAAGGTTGACGCTCAAAGAAAACGACTTATCGTTATGGCATGTAACGCAGAGGATATGATACTTCCTAGAAGTCACTACACTTTCTATGGTATACAAAGTTATTATATTTTCCCACTCACTTGCATATTTTAAACTTTGTCATATTTCTAGTATATATGAACTCCAAGCAATTAAGTCTCCAATAAATATAGTTGGTGATAACTCATTTTAATTATGATGTATTAATTATATATGGAGTACATTCTTATTGCACATCTAACATATTTTTAATGCATCACTAATGTGTTACCCAGGCATTGCACCGAGTTGCTACTTTAATTATTCCTTGTGATTATATGAATTTGATATTCATAATGTCTTTTTTTTTTTTTTAATTAGACCTTGTGATTATCAATTATATGCATTTATTTTCATGTTTATAATATAGTTGATAGTTGGCTTAGATGGTTAAATAACAATCTTTCTTATAAGAGGCTGTTAATGATCATTAATTTATTGTATTAATTTGCTACTAACATTCTTGTAACGAGTTAATGACCTTTTTATTTTATACTCCGTATTTTTTTGACAGAATTCGATCCAAACTTCAAATTATTGCAAAAGAGAGAATTCAACATTTCCGGTCATTCAATGATTCATGATTGGGCTTTTACCGATACACATTACATATTGTTCACTAATCACGTAAAGTTGGACGTGTTAGGTAATCAAATACATAAATATACATACGATTACTATAACTATATGCAAAAACGTACACCAGAGCATCATAATCAATTTTCATTAGATTAAAATTGGTTAAACCATTGAAACAAGGTTTAATGCATTATTACCTAGCTAAAATCACTTACATTATGTTTGATACAATATCACAGGAACAATGGCAGCTATATCTGGAAAAGCACCTATGATATCAGCTCTTTCAGTGAACCATAACAAGCCAACATCTTCCATTTACATCCTTCCTAGATTTTCAAGCAATACAACCAACTGTAATTCTGATGAATACTGGAGAAAACCTATAGAAGCTCCACAACTGTGGCTATTACATGTTGCTAATGCATTCGAGAACGTTGATGATGATGGAAACCTTAGGATTCAAATCCATGCTACTGCTTGTGCTTATAAGTGGTTCAACTTTCAAAAGATGTTTGGTAAGCAATTTATATTTTTATTACAAATGAATATATACATAAGTTTGGTTTATCAGGGAAGTGAAAATTCCCATGAAATAACAATTTGTAGGAATTAAATTCCTTTATCAAAATCATGGGAATTCATGAAATTTGTTTGGTTAAAAACGGAAGAAGTAAATTTTCATAGGAATTGTAACTTACCAAGGGGAGGGGGGTTGGGTAAGTTAATTCCCATGTTTTGAGGGAAGTCAAAATTCCCATGAATTGCCGAATTGGCATTGCCCCCATTTTTACTTTTTTTATGTCAACCAAACAAAAAATCCAAAATAAAATTCATGGGAATTTTAAATGCCCACAAGAAATTAAGCAAAACAAACAACATCATATATATATATATATATATATATATATATATATATATATATATATATATATATATATATATATATATATATATATATATCTGAGTTTTTAATTTCACCAAATAATGAATTACCTTTTCAACATATAGATATTCATTGTCATTACATTAAATTTTGATAGGATACAATTGGCAAAATGATAAATTAGACCCTTCAATGATGAACTGTAAAGAAGGGAAGGAGCAACGTTTGCCTCAACTCATTGAGGTAAGTATATTACTTTTTAAGTTTTTATATTACATCCCAACCTAATAATTTAAGTATATATGTAAGCATATTTCATAATCTTTAGTTAGTTGTTCCTAAATTTTTTTCCTCGCAAATTATTACAGGTGACAATCAGATTAGATAAGAACGGAAAACATCGAGAATGTTCAATAACACGTTTAAACAATCGCGCAAAATCTTCAGATTTTCCAATGATTAATCCGAAATATTGTGGTTACAAACATAGATTTGTGTATACAGCAGCTTCTTGTGGTTCACATCAAACATTATCACATTTTCCCTTTGAAACAATACTCAAACTTGATAAGTTAACTAAAAAAGTATGTACATGGTCTCCTGGTATTCGTCGATTTGTTGGGGAGCCAATGTTTGTCAACAAAGGATCGTTTGGTGATGAAGACAATGGATATCTTTTGGTAGTGGAGGTGAGTTTTGAATAATCTTTTCTACGAATAATATGTAAGGTTTTTCATGTTACATGAAAAATTGTGTATCCATATATTATAATTCAAACCAGTACGTATGTATTTAATAATATATCATAAACCACTCAGTATAAACTAAATTATAATTTATATGTTGCAGTATGTGGTCTCGCGACGAATGTGTAATTTAGTGATCTTGGATTCAAAACGGATTGGTGAGGCAAGAGCAGTCGTTGCAAAATTTGAAGTTCCAAAATCGTTGACTTTTCCTTTAGGCTTTCATGGTGCTTGGACTCTTAAACAATGATGTAGATTGGAATCAAGATTCGGGGGGATAAGAATTTGAACAAAAACCTTATTTTTGTTTTCAATTTTTTTGGTAGGTTTGTATGGGCTTTGGGTGTTATTTGCCTATTTTATGTATATTGCTCATGTAAGTATGATACACTTGTATGTTGTAAGGACTATTCATAAATAGATTATTTACGATCTCATAAACTTGCCTCCAATTGTCCCAACAAATAATAGACAAATGAACCCTAATCACAAACCTTAACTGCTAAACCCTAAACCCCCCGTTTAAATCATGTTGTCATAATAACAAGAATTCACTTTTCAAAATTTAATAGGCCAAAAAATATTATGACAATCAATCAAAATGAGTGGAACACAAATGGGACACGAAAAGTAGGACATGATATTTCCTCCCTAAACCCAAACCCAAACCCTGTAACCTTAACCCTTGATGTTGCAATCTCAAAATTAAATACACAATTATACATTACTGAATTAAGGGTTACTTACTCGTCAAAAAAAAATATAAGGGTTACTTAAATAGAGAATTCTTTAATCTAATTTCCATCCAACAAATATGGGTTTATGAAAACTTGGGACTAATAATCCTTAATCCCATTCCTACATAGTACATACCAAACACCCTGAAAGCGAGGAATAGCTCAAATGATCAGAGTTTCCCTCCCGATTGGATCAATACTCACCTCCGCATTTGTGGCTCTCTAAAAAAAAAAAAAAAAAAAAAACCGTCGGAGCACCGCTGTCCAAAGCTCTAAAATCAAAACCCTGAAATTCCCTCGCCCCCGCAAAACCCAACTCACATTCTCCAATCTCCAAAACAGAAAAAGCTTGAGCAACCATCAATGGCGGGATTCACTGGTTTCTCCTTCACCAACACTTCTTCAACCTCTTCCTCTTCTTCTTCCTCTCCATCCCCATTTTCTCTCTCCCCTTCCCCTTCTCCCTTCGCCGCTAACCCTACCTCCTCCGCCGCCCCCTCCCCTTCCCCCTTCAGCGCCTCCTCCACCCCCTCCTTCGCCGGATTCTCCGCCTCCTCCTCCGCCGCCCCATCACTCAGTTTCGGCGCCGCTTCTTCCTCCTCCGCCACCCCTTCATTCGGGTTCGGATCCTCCACTCCCGCATTTGGGGTTGCTTCCTCTGCTACACCTTCCTCCTCCTCCTCCGCCCCATCACTCGCTTTCGGGTCTTCCCCCACTCCTTCATTCGGGTTCGGATCCTCCGCTGCGACTCCCGCCTTCTCTTTCTCTCCTGCCGCCGCTTCAACACCATCGTCCTTGTTTGCGTCTACTGCTTCTTCTTCTGCTGCACCGTCGTCTTTCTTTGCGTCTGCTTCTTCCTCTGCTGCTGCACCATCTTCTCTATTTGGGTCAGCTTCTGCTGCACCATCTTCTCTATTTGGGTCTGCTTCTTCTTCATCTGCTTCTGCGCCATCTTGTCTATTTGGGTCGGCTCCTTCTTCTTCAGCTGCTACTTCTACAGGTGCATTTTCATTCTTGAAATCGCCTACTCAAACAGCAACAGCAGCACCAACCGCAACCACAACTGCTGCATCGCCTTCTCCGGCGTTTTCCTTTACGCCATCGGCTTCTTCTTCTGCTGCTAGTACCAATACATCATCGTCATTGTTCAATTTCAACAATGCCGCCGCCGCCTCGGCTTCGAAGCCGCTCTTTGGTGCTACTGCCACCCCTACTACACCTCCATCTGCTGCCACTGCTGCTACAACACCTGCTTCTCCCTTTGCTGCTGCAACTACAACACCTGCTGCATCAACTCAACCTGCTGCTGCTGCTGCTACATCAACTGCCCCATCTGCATTCACTGGGTTTTCACTGAATTCATCAGCTCAACCTGCTGCTGCTGCATCAACTGCTTCATCTGCAGTCACTGGGTTTTCACTGAATTCATCAACTGTGGCAACACCAGCAGCTTCTGCTTCAGTTCCGGCTGCGGCTTCTCCAGCAGCAACTGCGTTTACTGGTTTTGGGGTCTCATCTGGGTCTTCTTCCTTGAGCAATGCTACTGCTTCGTTTCCGAGTTTTACTATTCCTGCAACTAAGGCTACTACCTCAGCTTTGTCTTCTCAATCTCAGCCTCAGCAAACTGCTTCTACTATTACTACCAGTACTGCTGCTGCTAGCACTGCTACTGCTGCCCCTGCTACTGGTGAGCTTTGCTAAATTTTGTGCCATTTAATTGATTGATTTCTGAATTGATGCTAATATGCAGAGAAGTAAGAATTACTGGGATTTCATGATGTTTGGTTTTGTTATTGCTAATGTTGGGGAGTAAAAGAGACTTGTTCTTGTTGCATTTCCATGATATTTCTAATATATAGTACAATGTTGAATAATGGTATAGTTTCCCTGTGTATCCAATCCGACACATGAGATTTTAATCAGATATTATACTGTTATGTTATTTGTAGGTAGTACAATTAGGAGGTTTGTTGGAATTGTAAGAAGGAATAAGTAGAGCAAAAAAAAAAAAAAAAAAAAAAAACCAATCAGTTTCTGTTCTGACCAATCTAGGTTGAGCTCGAATCTGAATGAGTCTCTGGAGTTCATGGAAGAAGTGGCTATTACAATTGGTTATAGCTAGATAATCATTGAAATTCTAATGCCTTGAGAAAGTTTCAAGATCTTGAGAAGAAAGTATGCAAATTGTACAATCCTTAAAAACGATCCAAATCTCTCTGAGGAACATATGTTGGTAAAAGAAAAATGAAGTAAAGTTGAAGTAGAGAGTAGTCTAGTGTGATATGCTTTGTGTGATGATCTTGCAAGAATATACTAGCTCCGTAGTGTAAAGCAGTGGCTCTTTACTTCAAAGCACACATGATATTTTTTGCTATTGTGATTGCATCCAAAATGTTAAGAGCCTTTTTCTGTTGAGGGATCTTGACGCTGCTACCTTTTATAATTGTTTTTTTATAAGTATTTGTTATTTGGGTTATGAACCAACTACATCGTGAAGCTTGCCTCATTCAATGAGAGATTTGTTTTCTATTTTGTTTCCATATTCCATGATCCTTGAGAAATTGTTAAGTGGTCTAATGAGTCTTGTTTTAGGCTTTCTGGCTACATCTTCTGTCTCAGCGGCCATCTCCAGCTCTACAACAACTGCTGTACAAACATCTTCTGTTGTTGCTGTAGCCTCAAGTAGTGGGTTAGTGCCTTTTCTTTGTGTAGATCAAAATCAATGATACAGAATTTCCTATAATTGAAGTTTTTATCTCTCTGTTAATTTGGCAATCTTACTCTCTTTGAGTGCCAACAATGATATTTTAAAGGTCTTTCTAGATTGTGGTTAGATTATTGGCTTAATTATTGCAATGAAGCAATATTGGCTACCTTTGTCAATGTGATTAGCATTGTTTAGCACCATCCTGATTTGCAAGTGAAGTTTATTCATTAGGAAATTTCTGCTTCTATCTCTTTTGCTGGTATAGCAATAAATTGATGTATATTGTGGATTCTGAACACTTCTATCTTCCCTTCTCTTTCATTCCACCACGAGAAAATTAAATTTTTCTATGTGCCAATAGACTGATTGTACTGACATCAAAATTTACTTTTGAGGGGTTTTATCTTACATGTGCTCATGTTCTCTCTTTTATGTAGAACTACCTCTGCCGTGAGTACCCCTGTAACATCTGCTCCCATCCCCAAGTTGCCCTCTGAAATCACTGGAAAAACTGTTGAAGAGGTACTTTAATTTTTCTATAACATGGAAAACATGCTGACAGCATTTTTTAGTCGCATTTTTTTCTATAATGTTATCTTGTACGAGCTGGACTTCCCCTTGTTATCTGAAAAAAAAAAATATCCATGTGGCTTTTCTATGGACTTTCTGGCTGGAAGATCATCAAGGAGTGGAACTCTGAATTACAAGACCGTACTAGAAAATTCCAGAAGCAGGCTAATGCAGTTGCTGATTGGGACAAAAGAATCTTGCAAAACCGAGATGTACTTCTACGACTTGAGGTATTTTGTTTGAATTTTCTCCTGCCTTTTCTAATTTAGTAATCCCTATGCATTGGTCTGCTTGTCTAATGTTATTTTGGGAGCTTGAATGAGTTAAACCATTGTCTTTTATTTTATGTGTACATTGGGAGTTTTGTTTCTTTTGATGATCTAATTGAGCGTGCGTGCAAGTGAGCGAGCGAATATGTGTATCTGTTAATATGATGTGATAATTAATGGGAATGTGGATGGACTTGTTTTGTTTTAAAGAGATCTTAGTAAATAAGAGAAGGATGTAATGAGGTGGAGGGGAGAGTTGGAGAACAAGGCATCCTCTTAAGAAAGACATGATAGATCTTAATTGGTAAAATCTAGCTTTCTAATCCTTTTTCGAGTGGCGAAAGAGGCTAGTACCTGGAAATCTGGAATATGTCTGGAGCAGAACTCTGTTTCATTGGGCACTCTAGATTGGCTCTAGAACCATGGAGGTAAGGCATGCTGGAAGGCAGGAGTGAGCGTGTGACTTGGAGATATGTATGATGAATGCATATAGGTTTTTTTTTGTTGAGTTGCTCCGTTGCTTATCTGTACTCTAATCCTGTCTTCTTTTTTTTTTTTTCAATCTTGATGCACTTTCATCACGGATCAGACCGAAGTAGCAAAAGTGGTTGAGACCCAATCCAATTTGGAAAGACAGCTGGAGTTAATCGAGACTCATCAACAAGAGGTAGTTATTTTCAACTTTGTGCTATATACTACCTCCGTTTTTATTTAGTTGACACGTTTTGACTTTAGCACTTTTCACATACCTCTCTTTGACCGTGTTTTGTGCTTTATACGTAATGAAAAATATAGTCATGTGTGATCTTGTTAGATTCGTTATTTTATATACTTTCAAAATATCAACTTTTCATAATTTTTTATTACCGATAATTAGAGATATTAACGATTGAATAAATGCATTGGCAAACGTGACTAAAGAAACGTGTCAACTAAAAAGAAACGGAGGAAGTATAATTTTGTGACAATGCTCTGGCTCTGCACAGAGTATAATGCAGTATTAGTAGTTAAATTGCGGATTTTCTTTGTTTTGGCTAGAATCTCTTGCTTTTCTATCAATTACATTGATTTTCTATGATGTTGTCTTGGAAGTGATAAAGAGCAATAAGTCTGTCTTGTGCTGTCACTCTGTAAGGCAGCATGGTGATTGAAGCATTGGTCTTTGGCGCTTCTCAGCGTCCATTTTTCTTAACACCAATGTATGGACTAGACACAGTTACTATTGGTGAAGGTTTAACTCATAAATATTGATGTTCTTGGAGCTTGATTTGGTTTGAATTCTCAAGGTTGGCTTCATTGTTTACTTCTGGATTTGATAAGTTCTTAGGTAGGAAATAATTTTGGTCCAAATGTTTTCCTATAATTTTTCCTCATACTAGCCAGTATAATAAGTGTGCCTGAGAATCTGTGATATGTGATTTTCTCAAATAGAATAAGTGTCAACTCTGAATTTCAGCATTTTTCATATGCTTTTCTGCGCACAAGATCTTGATTAAACTACAGTTTAGCCTATGGCTCGCCACGAGCTGAGCCAAACCACACTGTGACATCTGTGTGCTTGGTTTGATTAAACTTTATAATCAATCTTGACTTTCTTGAACTTGTTACAAACTTTAAAATCATGTTCGAGTTTGACTTTAAAAGAATAATCTAAATTCGAGCCAAACCTGGCACATCAGCGAAAGAACCATTCTTGAACTTAACTTTAGCTGCAGAATTCTGTTTGTCTCCATCCCCAGTGCAACCCTTCAAACTGCTAAAACAAACTTTTTTTTTGTATCCAATGGTGGCATTCTCTGTATAAAGGGGTGTGGGTGGGATTTGTGCATTTTTTTTGGGGGGGGGGGGGGGGGGGGCGGCAGTGTCTTTGTAAGTTCACCTGTTAAAGATTCACAGTGAGACGGCTGAGACCTACAGAAAGTTGAGCTTTGGCTCTTTAAACTCTGTGTGGCTGTTTGCAAGTTTGCGGGGATCCGGGGATGTTATATTATGTACGGTTTATAACTATCTGTGAAATGCATACAAAGCTGTACGTATGCATTTTTCCACCGTCAGCTACAGGTTTCTCTTATATTTCTTTGAAGTGCAAATTTTGTGTCGGGGTTAAATTTTATTCTCTTTTGTTTTTTGAAACTCCACTATTGTGTTGCTTATGGAACTGTATCTTATCATTGCCCTAAACTCTAATGACTAAACCCAACTTTGTTTGCTCTTATGTGACTTTGTGTTTTGGACTCTTTCCAGGTTGATAAAGCTTTGGAAAGTATTGAAGAAGAAGCCGAGCGTATCTACAAGGATGAACGAAATTTGCTTCTAGATGATGAAGCTGCATCCACCAGAGATGCAATGTAAGTACTTGGTGTTATTGGTCCTTTTTGTGTGTCTATTTCATCCTTTCCTAGGTGAAAAATGCCAAAATGTAGAAGTTATCTCAGCTCCTGGGATCCAGGATTGGCTGGGGTCAACATTTGCCATCTGATCCCTTTTCAAATCCTACTCACACCTTGCAAGTTGTAATTCAATCGGGGCCTGGCTTGATAGGGAGTGCTGACAGAATTCGATAATGTTGTCGGGGTTACTTAATGGCCATAAGGGTTGTGGACTTGTGGTTGGAACCATCTGATATAATATGTGTTTTTTCTATTAGAGCTGATGCCCTAAGGATCATTTGCTGCAGTGACGGATTTCTCCAATAAGTTACGGAGGAGAGTTTGTTGCTTGTCTGCAATTTTGTGTTTGTACATAAGTTTGGGCATTATTGTGGGTTTAGTCTAGTAACACACAACCGTCAGATGGCGTCTTTGAAATATACTGAACTTGCCTTTAATAATTGTTGGTGTTGCAGGTATGATCAGGCAGAATCTGTTGAAAGGGAGCTAGAACACATGACAGAGCAAATTAAATCAATTATTCAGTCCCTGAATGCTAGTCAGGTATATGTTCCATTCCACGCCATATTAGTTTTACCAGTATCTTACTTTTTTACCCGGAAACTGTATACATTAATTTTTGCTATATAGGGTGGTGAACTTGATACAACTGAAGGAATGAGTCCATTAGACGTGGTGGTGAGGATCTTGAATAATCAATTGAGTTCTCTGATGTGGATTGATGAAAAGGTTAGTAAATTGTAGCCTCCTTTCTCAGTTTCAATTTTGCTGGCAAAGGTTGTTTGGCGGAGTTCATGCTTTAAAATATATACTGTGACATAATTGTTTACCATCTTTGCAGTGACACTGCTGTTTACTAAACCTCAAATAACTTTCACGTGTAATGAGATGTTTATTTTCCTTTTCTCCCCCCCCCCCCCCCAAAAAAAAAAAAAGAAAAAGAAAAGAAAGTTTCTAGCACCAAGTTTTTATGGAATGTTGGTTTCAGGAAGGTTAAGTGTTTTAGCCGCACTTCTACTAGTGCTATTGATTTACATAATCAGGGCAGAAATGTGAACCTCTACTCCCGAGGATTATATTTAGGATTTAAGATGATTTGGATGCTTAGCTTCATAACACTATATATATACTTTTGCTAGAGATGTGCTACATGCTAGATACACAGCGCTCTCCACCCATTCCAAAACTTGTGATTGCGCTCCAGAATAAAAATAGAATAGGAATAATCAGTGGTGGCTATGAGTCAAGATACTGTTCTTAATGTGCTTAATTTTGTGCATGCATATTAGCTGTTCATTACATGCAAGTGTGATTATTATTGATTGCTTATATCTTCTCATCATTTTAGGCAGAAGAGTTTTCATTTCGCATCCAGAATCTTGCAAGTGAAGGTTCAGCTGCTGATCGTGAGCTAGTGGCCCCAAGATTGTGGGGTTAAATTTTGGAGTCTTCCTAGATAGGAGCAGTTAACTTCTCAAGTTTGGTGTTCTCTTTTACTTACTAATTGCCAGGGGTTTCCCTAGAGAAGCTTGTAAAGCGCTTGCCGTTCAGATCACTGAGACCTGTTCAAGTCATGCATGACAGAGGATTCAATCCAGCCAATTTGTTCTGTTAATTATATAGTCTAATCCAATATGGAATGAGGTAAATATCGGTTACGATTGCAAAACTTTTCAACCTTGTGCTTAATATTTTGTAATCTCATGTTCTGGACTGAATTGGTACTCAATCAAATGGAGAGTGGTTACCTCATCTTCTAGTTTTGACAATTCTATATTTCTATATGGTAGGTTGACATTTTTTGATAATTACTCCGTATGTACTTATATTATATATGATATCCCTTTTGCTAAGTTCCAGTTAAGTGCTAATGTAACAGTGAAGTTCAATATGAAAATTAAATCCTCCTCTCTTTTTCCTCATGACTATCATCATCTTTGATGAGTTTATAAGTACTTGAGTTGCTAGAACCCTATATTCGCTAACAGTTTTTACCTCTTCTGAAATCTCTTTAGTCTTTCCTTGCACTTGTGATGTATAGTTCTCTATTAATCATCCTTGTAGTAGTAATGCACTGTAGTACGTTTTGATAACCGGGAATACACCAGTTAGTTTGACAGAGCGAATAGAGAAAGGGAGATAGGGGGTGGGGAGGAGGACAACTGTATAAAAACAAGGATAAAGGGCATGGACTTAGCTAGAGAGAAGAAAGACAATAGGACTATAGGAGGGAGAGTGAAGACTAAGTGATAGTTGTCATCGACACTGCCGATTGATGGCAACTAATTTACATCTCTCGGAATTCGTGTCAACATTCATGACAGCCAGTGAAACACCACCATTCCAGAAATTCCCAAGCTTTTAGGTGGAAGCTAGTATCTAGAGGTTGCAATATGACATGTAAAGTTTATCAAACATAGAAGGATATTTT
Source organism: Chenopodium album (assembly GCF_948465745.1). NCBI lineage: Eukaryota > Viridiplantae > Streptophyta > Magnoliopsida > Caryophyllales > Amaranthaceae > Chenopodium > Chenopodium album. Next base: position 72,668,498 of record NC_137840.1, read on the forward strand.
ATAATTAAACGACTACTGGTAGAATTGTTATACTGCGTAATATAAAAAGAAATCACACTTAAACGTTGAGAAAGACAGTAAGCTTCTCTATCAGAGTGTAAGAAACTTACCAGTTTATGCAACAAACCATTAAAAAAAAACAGTGATACTACTAGGGAGGGTACATTATTGTGATAATACTGCTATAGTTCTTGAGGACACAAACCAGTAGTCAAAGGGAAAATGTGAATCATCAAATGGACACAACACTGTTGTACACTTGTACATCTGAAAAACGTTAAACCATAACCCTTTGATTTAAGGCGCGCCTCACAAACACAATCGAGAGATTGATGACAGAGAGAAACAGAGTCAAGTGAATGACTTTCCCGGGATTGGAACCAGAGCCTATGTTCTCAGTTTGAGGGGACTCTATAGTATTATCAACTAGTGACCTTAGACTACCAAAAATTCCTTGAAGTCCACTCCCAATGTTCTCCAACAGCCAGCTCAAAACCATTGAAACCAAACTGTGTTCGCTCTGAGAGTTGTCTGCTGCTAGTGCTGCAGCTGTGTTAGTGGTGCCGTTTGTTAGCCTTATTGCTGAATTACCTAGCATTAGAGATCTTAAGAACCCCTGAACCGCGCTGTTATTCAACATAGCAGTAATGATGCCTGTGTCACACATTACTGATTTTACCATTTCCTGCATGCAGAAAGAAGATTGAGATCATCTTTTTGGTTGATCACTAGTTTGTAAGTTTTTATAAAATAGAGTTACCTGAACCACTGGTGTTTTCATGAACTGGAAAGCAGCATTTACCAGTTGAAATTCAGGATTCTCCACCAACATTCTTGGGCATTCAAGGTTCATAAAACTGAAATTTGAAGGGAAATCAGTAGATCAGGTCAGTGAAAGCACCCGTGTATATGTTTCTTAGGATCTTATGATTCGATTCTAATTTCCCCCAACAATACAAAGTAGGCTTTGAAGTAGAGGAAAGAAATAGTAGCAAACCAAGTAAGAAGAGACTAGGTCCTAATGCTTTGCTGTTTATACCTTTGGATGGCTGTCATGGAGTAATCAGCCTCAGCTCGAGTGGGAACGGACCCAAAAACAGAATTGATACAAAACTTATCAGTTGATATTTGACCTTCAATCTCATTTCTGTTAGCTATAGTTGATGTTAAAGACGAATTAGAATTTGTTTTACCAGTTTCTTGTTCCATTTTATCTTTTGGGATAACAGAAGTTGTAAAAATTTTGGAGAAGATTGACATATTTGTATCGGGCAATTTGTGTATTCAGTGAAGTATAGAGAGGAGAAATTTCTTATTTCTTAGTTTTTGTATCCTTGTTCCTTAGTCTATACCATAATGGCTGGTATATAAATCGAAAATATCGAATTGTTTAATGGATTCATTCAGAAAATATGAAAGTATAAATTTTCCAAACGCAAAAGTTAAAGCTGCTGATTATTTTAATGAAGTTGGGTTTAGCAGCTTTAGGCTTAAAGCATCCTTATGCATCATGACGAAAAGAAAGAAATTTGATTTGCCATCACAAGTACTCCGTACCAATTTTTTATACGACGAGGAAGCTTGTGAGGAAGTAGGCTGTGGAAATCAGTCTAACCACGTCTGATTCCACGACCCTTCGTAGAAAGAGAGAAAAGGTGAAAATGCTGAGGAAAGGTGGTGAATTTGTGCTTAATTTAGTACAGAGTGTGTATTATGAGACAGGTAGAGGGAGATGTTTTCTGGGTTCTATCTTTTTCGGGGTTAATTTTAAACGTCTTACATTAAAATGAGTGTAAGATTGGTCATACACCGTTACACAGGTCTACTCAGCTGCTTTTATTTCTTCCAAAAATAGAATATAAGCAAACTAGTTTGTGAGAACTTTGATGGAATATAGTTATCTGCCATAATTGTCTCAAAATATAACTTATTCCTAACCCTAGCACTAATTTGAGACGAAGAGAGTTCTTTTATGTTTTCATTCTTCAGTCATCCCATTTGTATCTTGTACTGTTGTCCCAAATAGCCAAATACTAGCTCTGCCTTTCCCCTGATGCTGTTGCGCCATGAGACCTGATTACTGACTAAGAGGCCATAAATCAGAAGTCTAGGAGGCGGTGTTTTGAATTGGCAAGTTGCAATTGTGTCGACTTACAGTCATGTACTCATGTCAAGTCGTCGATTGGATTTATACTCTATTGAGCCATCTGATTAAACAATGTACATTAAGCTTTACTGATCTGTGATTCTAGATCATTGCAAAAGGCATTCAGTGATTCGAATTCAGACAACAGACTGTAACTGCAAGACATTGATTTACAACTTTTTTTTTTTTTTTTTTTTTTTTTTTTTTACATTTGACGCACTTTACTTGTTAACTACTTAACTGTATGCAATTTTACAAGGTTTTATACAGACTACAGATAATTCCCATAGCATTATTCGACGAAAAATTATATGCCTAATTAGTTAGGAAACTATAGGTTACCGGATTACCTAAAGTAACATAATGAGCAAAAACTTGGGTTCAGGGTACTAACCAATCTTCGCCTTTGTTAGGTGCCTAATGGTTAAGCAATCAACCGGAATTATTTTTAGGAGCCGGGGAGCCAAGATCTATGCAGATTTTTCAAGAGGCTTGAATAGGTTGAAAATAATCCTTAATGTAGCTACACAAGTAGGATATCAACTGATTCCAATACTTAAAATATGCACATGTTAATAAGCCCAAACTAACCAGGGTTAATCACGATTATGCTCCATAGGCACGAGTTACAAGCACAATCATGAGAGTAATGGTAGAGAGAAGTACAGTCGAAACAATCATCTCCTCGAACCCATGTTTCAATTCAGGGTTTGTTGTGTTCTTGTTTTGGGAAGACTCGAAGCTCTTGCTGACTACAGACTTCAACGACTCAATCAGTTGCAAAACTTTTAGCTTCATGTTGTCCAAAATCCACTTTAAAATCATTGAAACCAAGGCAGGTTCTTCATCAGACCTCTGATGTCTGCTTGATTTTGCTGCATCAGCAATTCTTCAGTTAATCAGTAAAGAAAAATTCTAAATAAGTGCAGTGTTAATCAATGTCATGAAGTACTTCGTACAAAGTATCTGAAATGTACCTTGATTGACTGACTGACGGAACTCCTGAACTTCGTTATTGTTCATTACAGCATCCCACACAGCTTTATCAGATGATATCGAAACCACCATTCTCTGCATACAACAAAGATGTTTTACTCATTTGTTTTTCTTCTCATCCTTTGTTTTTAAGTTACGAGTTGTAAATTACTCCGTACTCTACACATTAGGGGATGATGCTAATTGCTAAAGGAAGAACAAATTAATCAGATAACTTACTTGAACATATGGAACTGTCTGTAGTAAGAGAAAGGCATCATAAACCCTCTGAAATCCAGTTGACTGTAGTTGATCACGGTTCAAGATAGGCTGAAGACGATCTAATATCGACATCGATGAAGAAAGCCCTTGCATCATGAAGCTGAAATTTTGAAAGGAACTCGATCAGACTATCTGTATGTTCTGTTTTAGCTTGTAAAACTCATCTTAATATCTTACTTTAAGAGGGGTTCTTTAGAATTTCAATATCCCATTTTTGTAATTGCTTATATCTCAATATCTCATGCATATTTCAGCAATTGGATGATTAATTTCACTCAAAAATCACAGCAAGCAACAAACCTTGAGAACTAGGTGAAGGCAACTAAATATTATGTACAAAAAAGGTCGGTCCAAAATCCAAATATATTCCATACCTTTGAAAGGCGGTAATTGCATATTCAACTTCGAGTCGAGTAGGAACAGAACCGAAAACAGAATCGACAGGAGAAGAAGAAGAAGAGGAAGTCGTTGGTGTAGCAATGTTTAAAGTGTCAGACTTTGAGGCTAAACTTGTTGGTCTACCACCCATTATCTTCTTCTTAGTTTGAGTTGTGTGTGTGTTTTTCTGTCATGTAATTTTAAGTGAAGGAGATACTACGGGGAATAAAAGTAGAGTAATTGCAAGTATTTTGTGACTTACTTCGTATGAGTTATGACAAAACATGTAGATAGATAGACGACTTTGTTAACTCATGGTTCTCAATTCATTTACTTGTTTAGAGTTTTTTTATTTTTTATTTTTATAAAAAGTTTTCAATGGTAATTTCTTTAAAAATTACAAAATGACCCTATTTTAGCATCTTTTCCTTTTCTTTCTTTTAGTTGTTCATCGGCTTGGGATTTCAATAACATGGACAATTGGACAAGAATAATAGTGGAAAGTGGAAACCATGAATACCTTAGTTTTACGTCGGAAATCAACATTTTTACTTAAAACATAATTTTCTAGCTCTTTTTATTGGTTCACACAAGACTCTTTCTTTGAAACCCAATTAATAAAAAGTGAAGCATTAATAAGTGTTTTATTCTCTCCTTTTCAAAATTAATGCCTCATATTGACTTTTTGCACTATTTACATACTCTAATAATATGAGGATTATACATAAAGATTTTTATAGTTATGTGCGTATTTGTTAAAATTGTTTCAATGTATTATTTCTAAATACTATCAATGTTTTTATTTATTATTATTTATCTTTATTGATAATTATAGATATTATTGGTCAAAGTTTTACATTGACATATGTACTCAGTCAAATAAATTTATTTTAAAACAAAAGGAGTTTCTTAAGTTTAGGTCATAGATTCAGACCAAACCAACTTATCTTATATTCACTCATTTCCTCACCTTATCCTATTAAAGTATAAAGACAATGATGTAAGGAGGTTCAAAATTTCAAATGCTTAATCATATAATATGTAACAGGCGCGAATACGCGATTATTTTATTAATAGTGAAATAGCTCTCTACTCTGATAATAAGGAAAGCAAGACCACTTTTATTTTCAAAGGAGGTTTCACCCTAAAATCAATTAATAACAAGTAAACTCACACAGATTTTCCTCAATATGCATACATACGGGTTAACAATAGGCAAAACCGCGGAATATGAAAGAAACATTTAAACTAGCACAAGGTGGATACTAACTTTGTTGATTACCTAGTGCACTTATTCCTAAGGCAAAAAAATTTCAAATTTAACTATCGCGACACTAGAGATAATCTTGTGCAACCCATCTTTGAATCATGAACAAACTTTCTCGAGGTTTATACTCTGAAGGGCAATGTCCTGCTCCCTACAATCACAAATCGATATTCAATTATTATAATTTTTTTTCCTGACCAAAAAACAGAAGAATTGATTAAGAGAAATAATACTGAATAATGTGTCTGATTTATACCTTAACTGTGGTAAATGTCAGATTGTAGTGCCCATTTGAATAATCTGTAACATATCTGCATAACACAATACTATATAGTCAATAAATTTCAGTGAAAAAATGTTATTTTTTCTAAAGAACAACAGAAGTACAAGCAAATTACCCAGCAACTTGGCCATTTACAACCCATGGCCTCCAATCATTATCAATTGGTACGTCGAGTTTCTTGATCCATCTCTGTGTGCCTACATATGTAGCACTCAGCTCTTGATCACCACTGTTAGATTATGAGCAAAATAGAACTTTGATTAATGAGGTTTATAAACTATAACCAAAGTAAATGAGGTTTATAAAGTTTTGGTATTGATGATTTGTAAGATCACTTGTATGTTGTTACCTGTATATAAGTGCTCTAATATGCTTGTTTGCAAGATATTGATGATCACCAAAGCTGTTGCGCATCATTGTTGAGTTGTATGTTCGAGTCCTCATGGTTAAGTTACATCGAGTCCAATGACCCACAGTTCCCTAAAATCAATTAAGGTTAGTGATGATATTATAGTTCATAACAACAATAATATGAACCATTTTCTGAGTTTTATTAACAGTTAGATAATCAGCTTACCTCCCGGACATGAAGTGCTTGTCGAACTTGAACATTATTTGCCCAATTATCGATGATCAAATTAAAGTTTTTCTATACCGCGAAAAGAAGACAAGGAAATGGTTATTGGTAGAAAGTACTACAGCTCGATCAAGGATGAAGAGCAATGGAATTACATACCCGACACCAATTGCTTGGGTACAAATCATTGCATTTTGACTCCAAAATATTATCATCATCTAATGGAGAAATAAACTGCATAAGAGGTAATTGTTAGTCCAATACTTTGATTGAATACTTCTCTTTCGAAAACACAGATCACATATACAAGAAGAGCTCATAAGATAGATGCTTAATAGCATGATAATAGGCATCTCTACTCAACATATCACAAACAAAAGAGCTCGAGCTATTATACTAGAAGAGACACGTTGCTTACATCAGCCACATATATGTAATCATACATCACTCACATCAATTACAGTCTGAGCATTATCTTCGCACTCTGCATTGCTGATATTCCAGTTCGGAGCACTACAACTTACTTTGGTTGACTGTAAAATGAAATGTAACAAACGATGAACAATTCTTTTCAACGAATTCAGCATAAAGCACCATAACTTACTTTGCTAACATTCTTTGAATTATACTCGTATCTGTTACTGTACTAACACTTTTACCTATGCTTACCTTGAGCAAGATGAAAAACCTTGTTACTCTTTGTTCAGTTAAGTTCACTCGAAAACACCTAGTGTTGACCACACTCATCGAATATAGTTATAAGTTTTCAACCATGAAAGATGCTGAGTTTCAAATGTGTACCTCATAAAGATCATCTGATAATAGGGATACACGATGAACAAAATCGATTCTCCCAATTAAATCACTCTCGTGTGGATCACTCACAGGACTTCCTAGAACATATCCCTGGATCAATAAAACGGTGAATACAAGTGCATCAATTTGTTAACCTTTTCTCCTCATCTATGTATAAAACAAACTATATAGTAGCATGGCAACAAAAATAAAGAGGATGAATGCAATATGCAATGTAAAAAGTTCTAAACAGTTCGATAAATACATAATAATCTCTTATGGAAAGAGTATCATACCTTAATATTGATTGATGAACCAGTTTCATCTTCATTCCCTAGATAACAAATACTTAAACAATAAGGGATAGAAATCGAAATGGACTACACACAAGTTTTTCTATTACTTTCTTTCAATATAATATAACACATTTGAATTACCAAAAGTTCAGTACCTTTTACAATCTCTTGCATGATGAATGGGACTATAAGTCCACAATACGAGCTACCACCAATGTAGAGAGGATTTTTTACAAATTGAGGATGTTCCACATAAAACTGCACGCATTTCATAAAAGAACTGGTGAAAACAACGATTTTAACAAGACTGGACAATGATATTACGATAGTTTTATAAGCTAAAAGCCATTTACTACCAGCGTGCACCAACTGGTAAATTTACATATTATCAGCCATCAGTTGGATTCTAGGCAGTACTTGAGCAGATCAACTTCAGTGCTACAGTAAGGGGTTCACTGACCTTTCGTAGAAATTCGTAGATCTGTTTTGATGCTTTTATATCAGTAGTATAGTAAGATTCAGCAGTTGTGGAATAAGAGAATCCGGTGCCTACAGGTGACTCTAGAAATAGTATGTTGACTACCTGTTATTAAGAAAAGGAACAGAAGGACACCACATTTCTTTAGTTATATAGTCTAATATCACATGATGATTAAGAATCAACCAATTGTATCATACATATATTGTATATACACCTTGTTCCAAGAGTAGGGATTTAATTGAAGAGCCGGTAGATCAGTCTCCCAGGTAGATGTAGTACGGTTGAAATATACTCCTGTATAGTTGAACGATAATGGACCTGTGTGGTTGAAGTACCATATATTAAACATAGAAACCTTCATCATAAAAAACTATCATACAAAGTATAAATTTGATCAATTCAGAAACTATATGTCCATTGTCCAGTTGTAAGCAGAGAAGAATGTTTCAAAAAGTATACAGCCATTCTGAAACATAATACTAAGAGTCTGTTCTCTTCATCTTAATTTCAATTCCTAATTTCCTTCTCACATAAACAATTCATTTTAGTTCAGTTCAGTTCAGCACAGCTCCAATCAGTTCAGTTCAGTTCAGTAAATCAGAATAGGCCCTAAACCACATTAATTCAGTCATCCTGGTTGAATAGAATGCAGAAGATGAGGCATATATAATTCAAGCACAATAGACAAAGGAATCTCATATGAAATGAGGAAATATTGGAAAGGACTAGTATTCGATATAACAACTCTAAAAGTAATGGCTAAGAATAACACTGGGCCTATGAAAATTGGCAGGAAGCGATCATAAGGGATCTAACTCGTCAAAGAATATATGCATATGCATATGCATATGCATATGCCAATGTCAATACTTTATAGACCATGCTCATCCTAATTCTAAATTTCTTTTATTGCCCCAGTCAATTGATGCATTCTAGTCATCTTAAGCTATAAAGCGTCAAAGCAATGTTCACCAACTCTTCTATACACATGATAATTATAGCCCATCTTATTTGAAAGCGAGACAATAAAGCAAGGAAAGAGAGGTTCTAATCCTATATTTGGTATCAATCAAGACTGTGGCGAATCTAATAACATGAGACACCAAGGATCGGATCATATCAAGCAGCAAGCGTGCTGATTCTTTACTAAGATTTCGGAATGTTCTATCTTCTATATTGTTAGTCATTCCTGGACTCCAAGCACATTGTTACTCTTTCAAAAATTACTCCAACAAAGTTACATCACATTCTAATTTGGTTACTAGGGAATTTAGCTTTAACTAATAGAAATAAGGACTATTTAGTACTATCAAATAGAGAAAACATCAAGTTACCAATATGTTCAAAAAAAATTGCAGACAGGGAAGTGCAACCAGGTCCTCCAGTGAGCCATAGCATAAGTGGATCGGTTTCCGGGTCTCGGTTGGACTCAATAAGGTAGTAAAATAGCTGCACCTCCTCCCCCTTCCCCACTCCAATATATCTACAATTACAACATTCATGGTCCATCATAAAACCCAAGCTTAAGAATATTAACATTAATACATTAGATAATGTTATCCTATAGTAAAATGTGCTCAAATCCAACGCTATATGACCCAATTAATTCAAAGTTAAGTAGACCTAGCAAAAATTGTGAAAAGTTACTAAACAAATATGCACTTCAAACCAAAATTGGGTCAAAACAACCTTAAAAACAAACATAACCCAAACACAAAAGATCAAAACTTGAGACATTTATTGCATAAATAAATGTGTTTTTGCCTAGTATAAATATCAATAATTACTAATGTTATCATTTATTAACTAAAATAGTAAATGAAAATTATAAAGAGTTTGAAAATTTGTAAATTTTTATTGAAACTAATCTAACAAAATCGTACATATTTAAACGTTACATACATCATAAGATACAGTCTAATTAAAATATGTATCAAGCCAAATCATCTATTGCAATCAGTATCAAACATAACTACCAAGACAACATGAAATCCCCAATTCGAAAAATTCACTATAAAATGATAATCTTACAAAAAATTGAATATTCAAGAAGCAGCTTTAGATTATACAGAATAATTAGCATAAATAAAATATAGATTATAAAATAAAATAAAGAAGTAAAATAGTGAACTGCATACCCAGTATGAAGCTTGAAAGGTAGATTTCCAGGAAACCCAGGTAAAGATTTGACGAGTTTTGAATGTGAATTTGGTAAATTAATCGAATTTAAAGGTAATAATTTGAACAATAAAATCAGAAGAAAAACAGAGCAACTCTGTTTACTAAAATTACTCTGCTTCATAATTGGTAAAATTAATGGTAATTTGAGTCACTAATCATAATATTTGACTGTTTAAGAGTGAGTTTTGTGGGTTTTAAGGAAGGAAGGCCTTTATTGGTGTTTCCCTGAATTGGCCAGGTTTTCTCTTATCAACTCTTTTCTGTCTTTTGCCCTAAAGTTGACAACTCTCAATGGAAAACCAACACGTGTGTTATACTTCTTCCATTTTATACGAAGTAATACGGAGTATCCCTATTTAAAATCTTTTTGTGTAAATTGATAAGGGAAGAATATTGAGATAAATGCATTTGGGCCATTTAAATAGGTGGAAGAATTAAAAAAATGTAAAAAACAAAAGTAGTCGAGACAATAGGAGGGGAGAGAATATGAAATTAATAAAGTGCGCTTTATGAGGGTCCACTAATTGAGATAAATGAATTAAATATTGTTTAAGTTTTTCAAATAAGGAAATTGAACAAGTAATTAAAAACGGTCGCAAAATGAAAGTGAAACAAGTATTTAAAAACGGATGAAAAATTTTGGAACAAAGAGCACATTGGGACTTTTTTTTTTTTGGAGTGAGGCCATTAAAATGAGGGTGTTATGGGAAAATAATGAGAATATGTGAGGAATTAAAATAGAAAGTGCCAACATCATTTTGAAAACCCAAAATGAAACACAAGAACATCATTTTAGAGCAAAGGGAGTATGTTTTTATAAAAAGGTTACTCCCCTTTTCTTTTTCTTTTTTTTTTTTTTTCTTTTTTTTAATTTTTTTTTAATTTTTTTTTTCTTTTTTACATATGTATTTCATATGATTAATAATTATTGCAACTTCTCCATATTTATCATTACATTATTTTATTACTCGTATTTCTTTCTCCCACTAATCTCAATACACATACTTGCTACTTGCTACTTGCTAGAGTCCAATTTACAAAATTAGTACACTCTTTTCGTATGAATAGATCATACTCCTGCTATCAATAAATGATGTCATTGTTTTGACTTTTAAAGTCAAATTTTAACAAATATGATAAGAAAATTTCATTAATATTTATTTTGTATAAAATATAGAGTTGTGCCCAGTTAATTCCCCAGATAAACAAAGGTATAATCGTCTTTTCAAGTACTAGTGGGGGAGGGGTACATGCGCCTTTTCATATACTAGTTGAGGGGTACATGTGTAATTTCCTAAATACAAGTTGCAAATAGTAATTGAATAGCTGACCGAAAGTACTGAATAAATGACCACGTTTTTTAATATATTTACATAAATGTCACCAGAAAAATTCGTTTATCTGGCAAATAAACTTGTATTTGCCGTAAAATATAGCAATGTGATAATCATTACAGATATGCCACCAAATTAACACAAATTCGTTTATATAGCATATAAACTTGTATTTGCCGTAAAATATAGCCATGTGATATTCATTACAAAAATGCCACTAGATTAACAAAAATTCGTTTATTTGACGGTTAAACTTGTATTTGCCTAAAATATAGCAATGTGATATTCATCTCAATGATATGAATATTTTTAAGGTCAAATATAAGTTTTAATGCTCCCGTTAACACTCGTTGGCGAGATTCTTTTAGTGATATATAAAGTTAAAGATATTAATGGTCGAAAGTGTATCTTGATTGTTGAAGATATTAGAATAATTGATACTCCGTATTAGTGAATTTTGAACGGACATGCTTTAAGTTTTAAATAAAGTTTGTCTAACATAAGCCAATATACTTCATGAAGTGCAAGGTACAAATTCTACAAATGATAATGTTGACCATATTCGTGAAATTATGATAGAGTACTAAATGCGATCCATCTTTCAAACATCGTAAAACATTCTCGCGGCTTATACTCGGGTGCAACATGGCCTGCTCCCTACAAAAATAGCAATTTGATTATACAATGCTACAAATTTAATAATGTCTTAATAGTATGATTTCTCAATTGCAAAAATAATCAATTTAAGCTCTATTTGAATTGGAATAATACATAATCCTAATTCCTAAATTGGTCATATGTATTAAAATCAATATATTAGTATATTTTTTTTAATGATTAATTATTAAATTTTAATTTAAGCAAGTTATTTAAAAAAAAAAAATTGTTTTTGTCAACTATATAAATAAGCAATAATACTTACCATTTTTATGTTGATACATAATTACGGAATAATTCGGAAATATATAATCTTTTTCAAGAAGATATAATTTTAGAGAAATATTTTTTAAGAATATGATCTTGATCAAATATTCTATGTTACTTCACTTTTGTTCGATAATTAACAATTTTTATATTTTATGCTATAAAAAATTAATTTATCAAAAGAAAATATAGGGTAATTAAAATAACCGTGCATGACACGGGACCTAACCTAGTAATTATATATATATATATATATATATATATATATATTTTATCAGACCTAGTAATTATATATATTGTATACCAAGTATAAGAAAATAAATAAATAAAGAAATTATATATATATATATTTTTTTGAACAAATAAACAAATTTTGTGGAAGGGCCGTTTTATACCTTAATTGTAGTGAATGTCAAATTGAAGTAGCCATTTGAATACTCACTTACATATCTGCATAATTTCATAAAGCAATAGATTAGTAATGACCTTCATGCAAGTGTGTTTATAATTATTTAACACTGCCAATAATAGATACCATCAATAATAATAAATACTTAAAAGCAAATGAGAAATTTTAATATCAAACCAAATTAGATTTATGTAGGAATTGAAGATCACTCACTATTCTTAAATTGTAGTTATAAGCGATTAATTTCAACATAAACAAAAATATATTCTCTCAATGAATAATTACCCTGAAACTTGGCCATTATTAAGAAACCAAGGCCTCCAATAATCATCATTTGGTACAATATTAAGCTCCTTGATCCATTTCAATGTGGACACATATGGAACACTCATATCTTGGTCACCACTGTTACACAAATTTAAATCAAAGTAATTATTGTCAATGTTACAAAAAGATTATTGAAAATAAAAAGTGTGGCGGAGTCAGCGTAAATTTATATGCATGTATTTTAACATGTAATGGTCGTTTGAAATATGACTACCAAAATATTTTAATGATAAAATAATATGATTGGTTCATTTTTTCCCTTTTTTTTTTTTTTTTTGAGGAACATTTTTTCACATTATAATATGGACACATTTAGTCTTTTAAAATCTACAATGCAAACATGATTATTGAAGATTTTAATCCAATTTTTTATTTTAAGGAATTATAAAATTACAATTAAAATTACATGAATGAAACTCAAATTGGATAAATAAAAAGATGTTGATGATATTGTTTCATTGAAAAAAAAAAAAAAAAAACTTTACTACTTGAAGAAAAACAAGTTAATTATGAACTGCAATATGCATAGTGCATAATCAATTGAACATTATGATAATCATATTTCAATCGATCACTATAAAATTTTCAATTATTGTCAAGGTTGTTGAAAACAGACCAATTAAGAAAAGGATGGAAAAGAGAGTGAGGGATAGCTCAATTGGTTAGAGCTTCCCTCCCGATTTCAAGAGATCTTGGGATCGAATCTCACCCCCGCCCTTGTGGCTCTCTAAACACCAAAAAAAAAAAAAAGGATGGAAAATATAAACCAAGCAGTAGTATATGGACTACCTGACGATTAGTGCCCTGAGAGGTTGGGTGGTAAGATTCTGATGATATATGATGCTACTGTCGATATCTTTATCGTACTTAAACACATCAAATATTGCATGACCACGACAACGAATCCATTGGCTAATCGTTCCCTAAACATGCATACATAATCTCAAGAAAATAAAACATTGGCTATACTTTGATATGTACGTATCAAAGTTTAAGCCAAAATTTGAAATGACATGTAAAGAAAATAAAGATAGAACAAGATTATGAAATCTTAATAACTTATTGAAGAGTAATGGATGGATTAAATTATACGGAGTATTACCTCTTGAACATGAAGAGCTGCTTGGACATTAATGTTATTTGCCCACTGGTTAGCAATCTTATGATCATTTTCCTACAAAAAAAAAAAAAAAAAAAAAAAAAAAAAACCATTTAATTGATAGTTTTGTTCTTAACATAATTAATCATCCCAACTATAATTTGAACCATTGTAAATAAACCCTTGCTGTATTTATTATTACATGTTAGGTTGTTAGTTTGCTACGGGTACCTTAAATTAAGTATTAATAAAAACTACAAATCATACATAATATAAACCATCAAATGCAATCAAGGAATTCAAGCTTGATCACATAATAGTAATCAAGTAAAAACAAAAAAACCAAAAAATAATAAATAAATAAATAAATAATACAAAGGGTGTACTCCGATGTATAGCAACTAAATCCCATTTCAATGTGAATAAGGGTCTATTCATATTTACTGAACTGAACTGAACTGATTGGAGCTGAATTGAACTGAACTGAAATTAAGTAAATGTGAACAGGCCCTAATTCATATTTATTGAACTGAACTGAACTGATTGGAGCTGAATTGAACTGAACTGAAATTAAGTAAATGTGAACAGGCCCTAAGTCACATGGATTTAGGGTATTTGCAACGAATTAATTAATGCTTATTTACCTAAGCACAAATATTATAAATCTATTTGTATATCTTTAAAAAAAATACTTCGTATATATAATTAGATGTATAATAATATACAAAGTATAAGCATGATTAAGGCTATATTTTAATTTGTTCACTTTATTTACACTTATTTAAGGTGTAATAAGTTCAAATCGGGAAAAATAAGTTATGATAAGGCGAACCTAATACAAATTACAACTAAAATAAGTTTTAATAAGATGTACTGTATTAAATAGTTCAGATAAGTGAATATTAGATAAATAGAACACAGTCTAAAATTATAATCTCCAAATTTGAAAGAAATATTGACATGAAAAGTTGAGAATAATTATACAGATAAATAAATGTTGACAATGCAAAGTATAGTATTGCAACAGGAAGAAGAGAAAAGATTAAAGCAATGGTACGTACGTACCCGACACCAACGATTTGGCGATGAATGGGTGCATTTAGGATCCAGTATATGCTGGTCTTCTAGTACATCGATACACTGCATCAGTATTATCTAGTTATAAAATATAATTTACTATTTTGTGGTTAAAATAGTACTTCAATTTTATTAATCTTGTTAAAAAAAATAAAATAAAGGTTTTACATCAAACATTGATAAATTTAGATAAGCTTATGAAAATAAGTTTGAACAACGATTTATTAGAGCTATTATTCGGATCAGTTTATTATATAAAATAGGATAATGATATAGGTAGCCCTTAAGGCTATATAAAAACAATAAATAATTAATTTCCTAAATTGAAATTAAGTTGGGAATTTATATAAAAATTACACACAAATCGGTATAATAAATGTTAAGGGGTATGTTAATAAATGTTAAGGGATATATAGTGTCTTTGATCTTGTTTTGGCCGAACACACCCTTAATAGATGTATACGAGATTGTGTATTATATATTTTTGGTTTTTGAAAATGAGATTGCTTTATAAATAATGCAGTATGAAACTATGGATTGGTGAAAATATGTACTAAGGAAGAAAAAAAAAAAAAAAAAAAAAAAAAAAAAAGAAAAGGAACCACTCACATTTGATACATCTTCAAGAAACTTGTTGCACAGTGCATTACTCTTATTAGCATAATTTGTCCGATAATCTCCATTGCAGCTTAATTTGGCAGACTAGCAATTGAAGAATACATGATGCATTATTAGTGAAATAATTTATTTATTTATTTTTTTTTTTAGAAAATGAGTGAAATTATAAATATTTAAAGAACTAACATTTTAACAAATTAAATATTTTAAAGAATTACGTACATAAATATCTCGTTATATAGAAAATTAAGTAATAACGTCTAACCTTATATAGCTCATCGGATATAAGAGACACGCGATGAGCATATTCAACTTTCTTTTGATCATCAAGGTACCAAGCAGTGAGTGGATTTACGAGAATATATCCCTTAATGCATATATTACCAAGAGAAAATAATTATATTTAATTTTTTTAAAAAAGTGGCAGATCGAATAAAAATGAACAAATGGAGCATATACAAAGTATATACTTGAATAATGCGTGCATTACTCCTTCCGTCCCTTAATTATATTCTTACTTCTAGCATTTATCCCTCACATAATTAATGGAGAGAAGTAGGAATCTAATTAAGGGATGAAGGGAGTATTATGCCATACCTGAAGATTAAATTTTGGTCCAATACTCGCTTCATTTCCTAAAGGATGCAAAACTCAAGGAAAAAGTTACAAGAATATCACAATGACTAGGTTAGATACCGTGTCATGCACGGTGATCGTTATACATTATTAATAGATACATATTATAATCATAAATTAGTCGAGGAATAATAAAAGTATGTGATATGTTAAATTTTAATTGTACCTTCTAATACACAATTAAAAATAAAAGTAGGTAAAAAAATCCGACCAATATTTTTTTGTTGTTGTAAAACAGATCACAAAATTATTTTAAGAATAAAATTTTTGGTATATAATTGTCCAATTATCTGTTTTAGAAAATTTATTTGTGAAGTCTTTTTGTTTTAAATATACTACATTAATATGGAATAATATGTACAACAAATAATATTATTTTTGAAATTGATTTGTTTCCTTAATTAATAGAAAAATAATAATAGTTAAGGACACACCAGGAGATGACACGTGTCATTGCTGGTAGGTGTGACTTTTAGTATATATTATATTGATGATTATTGATATCTTAGCTAGAAAAGCAAAGACCTTATATTTGGCAAAGTTATGATTTATAAGATTAAAATCCAAAGTTTGCATTATTTTAGAAACCATATAGTAATTGGTTTGAGTAATGTCAATGTATTGCATGAATATAAAATCAAAATTACAATACTAATAAGATTGTTGAATAATTATGAGTAAATTTATATGGGAATGAATAAGTACCTTTTACAATCTCCCATGTAAGAGATGGGACAACTTTTCCCCCATATGAAGCACCAGCTATGTAAAGAGGGTTTCTTGCAAATTTAGGATGCTCAATAAGCCACTGTATGCATCACACTTCAGAAATAAAAATAACCAATAATTTGAAACTTCATATTTTAGGCTATTTTTTCCCCCCTACATATGTAATAAACTAACCTTTTTCAAAAACTCGTGTGCTTGTTTTGATGTCTTTGTATCACTTGGGTAATAAGATTTGTTAGTTGCATAAGAGAATCCAGCGCCGGCAGGTGAATCTAGAAATATTACGTTTGCAACCTAAAACGTTGATTGAATAATTATTTTGAAACTTTTTACAACCTAAAACTGTTTTTTTGGTGTTTATTAGAGAGCCACAATGGCGGGGGTGAGAACCGATTTCAGGATCTCCTGAAATAGGGAAAGAAACACTAACCACTTGAGCTATCCCTCACTCTCACACCAATGTACAAACTGTTAATTACAAATAGATGAATAAAAAAACTAGGGTAATTAGATAATTGGATTAGAAATATATACCTTGGTCCAAGAATAAGGATTTAATTCAAGTCTTGGTATATCAACCTCCCAAGTTGATGTTGTATAGTTGAAATCAATTCCCGTAAAATTGAAGGATAAAGGCCCTTTATTTGTTGCATTATCATTACAAAAAAGGCTATTAGATAATTAATTACCAAGTTTCTTAATGAATCAAATATAAAACAAAGTTACTGATTGTGAATTTACCAATATGCCCAAAAACAAGATCAGTAAAGGAAGAACAACCAGGACCTCCAGCAAACCAAACCAAAATTGGATCTGTTTCTGGGTTTTTCTCAGATTGTGTAAAATAGTAAAATAGTTGCACTTCTCCCCAAACTTCAATATATCTGTATTGATCAAAATTAAATCAACTTATGAATAAACTTGCAATTGTTTATATTTTAGTTTGTCGCATTTACATTTTTTTCCCACTATTTCTAATGCACATAAATTTGGTCTTAAGGTACATATTAAATAATCTAATCATATATATATATAACTAATATATAAAGCTAAACTTTTAGCCAGGCGACGAGTTAGCGACACTTGGCGTTTCAACTTTTCGCCAAGTGTCGCGCCACGTAGGATAAAGTTATATAGAATTCAATTTGTAGGATATAAAAGTTAATTTTAGAATTCTATTTTCAATCAAATTTGGATAGAATTTTAGGATAAAATTGTTAATTTAGAGTTTTATTTTCGATAAAATACCAATATTTCATATATACAAATTAAATTATAATTTTATTAAAAAAAAAATTATAACACTAAAGGAATTAACTCAAAATGCACCACATCCATTATTTATAATATATTCTAATCAATTAAAACAATATACTTTACAATCTAATATATTGAATTTTATTACTGTGTGTACACCTGTCAATCGGGTCAGGTCACGAGTCATTTCGGACAGGGTCATTATTTCTGGTTACGGGTCAAGAAATGTTTTTCACCAATGTTATTATTATTAGTCATTACATGCCTACTATATAGTTTAAATCATCACAATAACACATCAATTCCTAACTAATTTTGTATCAATGATATGTTTTAAAATTTGACATATAGATTAAAATTTTATCTTATTCAATAAACAACCCGAGCATCGCACGGGCACAAAACTAGTATATATAAATAAAGTAGGCATTTTTCGGGAGCATTTGAAGCGCCACGTAAGCAAAGGTATTATTTTGTCCAATGTAAAATTAGATTAATAATTTATTTTATAATTAAAAAATTTACTCGCCACCTAAGCAAAGTGACGAATAAGATTTAAGAATTTTGACACATTGGTAAAAACAATGAATATAGAATAATTAAAATTTAAATTACTTTTTCTTTCAAAAAAATAATTTAAATTACTTTTAAAACCCAATAATTATCTTCTCTAAAAAAAAAAAGTAATAATTATCTTTTTTATATGTATGGATGCAAATTTTAAATCGCAAATATCTTTAATCTCTCCCTAGAAAATATTGTAAAAATTTGATTTTAATAATGTAATTATCAGGACGAGTAAAACTAAATCTCCTATGACTAATTTCCCATAATATTGTATAGTTAAACGATTATAAATGAGACTAACATTTTAAACAAAACGAGTATATTAAATAAAAATAAACGCATAGGTAGAAGACTTATTTTGATCAATAAAAAAACGAGATTTGTCATTTATATTGTGAATGAAAAATTTAAATTGTCACATAAGCAAAATGAGTGAATAAGGTTTGGGATTTTAAATTCAAGCGTCACATAAAATAAATAAATAAAACAAAAGATAACTTTAGTGTAAAAATTAAAAAAAATTATCTTTTGATATTAGGAATTTTATCCATATATTTAGTGAATGATCTTCATAAATATACACAGTTTTAAATTAAATAAAATGATTACTAGAACCGTGCATCGCACGGGCTTACACCTAGTAATAACTGTTAGAGGACCAACTCAACCAAAAGCTTAAACTGATCACTCCCCCTCACATGAAAGGCCCTTTGGGCTTTAGTGTCACGCTGGCTCCGATACCATGTTAGAGGACCAACTCAACCAAAAGCTTAAACTGATGGTTGAGGCCCAGGAATATGTTTTATACTCTATCAATTACTTTGCACTAATTTTATAAAAAGTTACTTCGTACACAAACTTTTAAATAAAACGGATGTTCAGTAAATTACTGAACATCCGTTATAAAGTGACAATAAAATGTGCAAAAGTTACACTAAAACGCACAAAAGTTACTCTGACATATATAAGAGTTATATATGCTTCATTGATAAATTTGACAAAAGTGACACTAAATTTGACAAAAGTGACACTAAATCTGACAAAAGTGTACCCGATGTACAGTAAATTACTGAAAACCGGATGTATACAAAAGTTTTCCTACTTCGTATTATATTGAATTGATCTACACATCGAAACAAACTTAATAAGTTATCGCATCACCTTTTTTTTCCTTACATAATAAATCGATTTTTGTCTTCCAACTGAACATAAACTCTATATTGTTGACTAGTTTTCAACCTATGCTAGGAAATATAAGTTTGCATTGGATTAATAAAGTTAATAATAATAAGTATAAATAAGAGTTGATGAGGGCGTGAAACTGAAAGATATTATCATTTAAACACTGTACAACTTAATATCAACAAGTATTACTCAATCCGTGTTTTAATAAGTGTCAAAATTTGACCGGCACATAGTTTTAGGCAATATAATTGACTTAAATAAAATAAGAGGTGAATGGGGTAGTTAGAGTATTGAAAAATTGTAAAAGAAAGCGATAGTTGGGTTAATAGTTTATTGAAAAGTAATGAAGTGTAAGGGCCTGTTCTTATTGACTGAACTGAACTTATTAGAGCTGAGCTGAACTGAACTGATTAGAGCTGAATTGAACTGAAATGAATATTTTATAAGAGAAGGAAATTAGGAGCTGAACTGAACTTATTAGAGCTGAACTGAACTGAACTGAAAATAATCGCATCAGAAGAGACCCTAACACTTATTAAAACACAACCGGATTTGGTAAGTGTAACACTTATTAAAACACGGAGGGAGTATTAGAATCGCTGAAGAGTCAAACTATTATAGGTTGAGATATCCGCGTATAAACATATGAATCTATAAAAGTATATGGTATACCTACCCAGTTTCGAGAGTGAAAGGGAGTTTTCCGGGAAATCCAGGCAGAAATTCAACAATTGTAGATTCCGATTCCAATGTTTTTGTTGTGGCATGATGAGGATAATTGGACAATGCCAATGATACCAAACTCATCAATATTACTATCACTTCAACATAGTAAGCTACAACCCTTGATGCTAGCTTACTCATTTATGCATGATACGCTTGTCGCCTTTCTGCCTACAAAGTATATTAATGCATAGTTTAATTATACATACTCAACATGAAACAAACAAGATAACACTTAAAAATTATAAAAAAAAAAAAATAACAAAGTTATTCTAAAATTATCAATCAAGACACATTAATGATAATACACACGAAGTTACTTATTTGGGGTTGCTCGGTTGGTCATGGATTACTCAATTAGTAAGAGATTACTCAATTGGTTAGGGGTTGTCCGTTAAGTGTTTTAGTGTAGTGTGTTACAGTCGACCACACAGTGTACTCAGCCACACAGAAAACATAATAATAATAATAATAATAATAATAATAATAATAATAATAATAATAATAATAATAATAATAATAATAATAATAATAATATAGAGTAGAGAGCTCACCAGGTTTATATAGCACTTCTGGAAAAAAAAATTGTGGAGAGCGCCTCTTATTTCACTATAAACAGCAAAATGAGTAATGGTTATTTGCTTATTTCTATTTATTGGAAAAAAAGAAAACAGATGGTATTATGGTGATACCAACTACTTCATACTCACTGTATAAAATTTAATAAATGAGTGGACCAATAATAAAAAAAATGAGTGGATCAAAATCTAAGATTATTCATCTTAAAATTTAAGAGGGCGTGGACATATAGGATACGGCAAATCAAAATAATTACTATATAACTTACGTTTCAAAAGCATATGAATCAAATTATTATGATTGGTATGCACTTTTTTCGATAAATGATTACTATAGTACAAATAATGTCCTTAATTTGCAACTAATATGTAACGAAGGAAACAATTTGAAAAGTGATCAACAGTGTAACGATAAGGGACTACAGTACAATAAATAGGCAATGGGCAGCAAATGTGTGAGGTTGCTAAATGGCAACAACGGCCCACGAAGACACATTAAAGGATACGAGTCATATGAGATAAGTTTAATAATGTGTTATCTTGTAACAAATACACATTTGGTCACATGTTATGCGACTCATGCGCCAGGGCAGCGTATGTGCAAGAATTCTCGAAGATATTGATAGTTAAAGGTACGTACGCAAAGCTATTTGTTGGTCTAAGACTTGACCAGCCACGATTGAATTGGAGTGTGCAGAAGATCGGTTTTGCTTGGACCATAACTTGATTATCTATATTCCTCGGTTTCTTATTTTTGCCCAATTGCTAATATATGAGTTAATTTTTCAACACTTTGACTATAAATTCTCATTAATATATAAAAAATACTCCGCATAATATAATCACGTGTGCTCTTGGATTCTTCTTATTGAAAATTTTTTATCATAAAATTTTTATAAATTAATGGACAACATATTTTAGAGACCGTTAAAAATTGAATGGGGCAAAAAAAAAAAATTAGTAGTAGAGGCCAGAGGGAGTAAATTTAATTAAATATCTCGAAAAAATATTTTAAATTTAATTAATTTGGTAAACACTACGAAGTACTAGTAAAAATGATGGTCTACTACGTACACTCTACATTGCCATTTATAGAATTACAAGAACCGAATTTTACTGAGAAAACTTTAAAATCTTAACTAACATTTTCTCTAAATCAATTAATATAACTCTTGATCTTGGTTGATTTCCAGATTCAAGGCATTGTAAAATTATTACAGTATGTAGGAATTAAATAATCTCATTTTCTTTTATTTTAAACATTATACAAGTATATATTATGAATCTATGAAAAATAATATATGAGCTGAATTAAATTAATGTATGAAAATGTTAATTTATTTGCAGATTTATGATAATAGAGTAAGATGGGGGAGAATAATGCATCACAGTACGTGAAGTTAACAAAGGAACAAGAAGCTGTTGAAATTACCCCTGGAGAGCTCAATCAGCCTGTTCATGTTCCTCAGGTTTTTTTTTTTTTATATATTTTTTTTTTTTCATTTGAACATTTAGACATTTTGATCTTTTGGGTAATTCTGTTTTCGCGATTAGTGTTATTGATGTTGTCAAATCATTATTTTTTATGAAGATGAGACTTAACTAAGATTGAATTTCATATACATCATTCTCGTTCATGACTCTGTATGCGAGTATAAAATAGGCGTTTTTTTTTTCCTCATTATAAAATTGTACATATTATTTGGAAGATTTGGCAGTGTGATTTCAAATATAAAAATGTGTGCCAACAAGATAGATGATCAGATTTAGTAAGGATTGCAGCCTGTAGGTATCAAATTGACAAATTGTGTACCATAAATGTTTGGGAGAATTTATTTTTATACGGTAATACTATTTGTTTAAAATACTCCATTATGAAAATTTTCAAGCATGATTGCACTAGATAAGGTGGTGTAGAGAGAAGATAGGAAAGTGACAAATGCATGTGTTTTTGACTTCTTTTTTAGCGAATCATAATAAATCCTTAATTATGAGGGGTTGGGACAATGCGACAATTAAAGTTGGAAGGCACAAAGTATGAATTGTTACCTTAGGTGACATTTTTGTTTTTCTTTTAAGGAATTCCTTGGATGACATTATGCTTCTTGAATGACAAAATTATGGTAGTAAAGAAATTCATAGTTTAGAACAAGATAATATTAATTACTTAAAGAAAGTTACAACTCTAGAAGGCAATAATGCATATTTAGTTCATTGCACCATGTGCATGTTCTTGAACAAGATAATACAATGCATGGTTGGTGCACCCGGGTGCACCATGCGCATGGTGCACCCGAAAAGAACATAAGGTATATTTAAAAGAACATGGGCAAAAAAAGAACATTATATATATTTATAAAGAACATGAGCATAATATGTTCTTTAAGTTTGATGATTATGTTCTTTGAGTTTGAACTATATGTTTTTTATATTATACAATATGTTCTTTATATTATACAATATATTCTTTAATGTATGTACATTAAAAAAAATTAAAAAAAAAAATCAATCACTCGAGTAACCAGAAAAAAAGAACATGTTCTTTAATGTATTATCATGTTCTTTTTGTAAAGACTTTATGTTCTTTGGCTAGAGGTGATCAAAGTTAGAACGGCCTGACCCGATTTTGGACGGGTTTTGGGCGGAATTTTTTCGCCCCCAAAATCGAGTCGGACCCGGCCCTTAAATTTAATTTGTTGGGCAGGTTTGAGAATGCGTTTTATACATTTTAATTGATTTTTTTACTCGACCCGAAAAGCCTGCATGGCCGGACAATTTTGGGCACAAAAACTTCGGCCCAAAATTTGGCCCGACCCGAGAAGTGAGCTGACTTTTTAATCTTGGCCCGGCCCACCCAATGATCATCTACATCTTTGTCAAACACGAACATGTTCTTTTTTGTCAAATATAATGTTCTTTTTCAAACACGTTCAACACCTAAATAACCATGAAAAATAACATGTTTTTTTTGTAAAGACTTTATGTTCTTTGTAATGTCATGTTCTTGTCAAACAGAAACATGTTCTTAAGTCAAACATAGGTATGTTCTTTTTCTAACACTACCATGTTCTTTTTTTTGCCCATGTTCTTTAAAATATGTCTAATGTTCTTTCTGGGTGCACCATGCGCATGGTGCACCCGGGTGCACTATACTATTTTCATACTTACATACATGTGGTGCATCACTTAACAGTTACATGTCAAGACATGCCCGGAGTGTGGGCAACAGCTACCGGCCGGGTTCGAGATTCCTGCAGATGAGCCGTGGATGACTGGAATTTGTGGATGTGCTCAAGATCCTGAGAGCTGTAAGTCTCTATTCACTGACCATCATTGATCATATAGACACCCTCAGTTTATAACATTTCGTCAAAAACTGAACTACTTCAGCTGGTGTACCAGGGATTTGGCTTAAAACATCTGCATTTATCAACATTTGTATAACAGTCAAAATTCCTACATGTTTTTTTTTTACTGTAACTTGCAGGCATGACTGGATTATTCTGCCCTTGTGTGTTGTTTGGCCGTAATGTTGAAAGATTTAAGAAGGAAATCCCTTGGACAAACGCGTGCATTTGTCATGCTATTTGTGTTGAAGGAGGCATCACTATTGCAGCATTGATATCAATCTTCAATGGTTTCATCGATCCAAACACCTTACGTCTTGTTGGTGAGGGCTTGCTGTTTGCTTGGTGGATATGTGGAATATACAATGGCTTATTTCGAGAAGAATTGCAAAAGAAGTATCATCTGCAGGTAATTAGCGCAGTTCAAGAGCTGATCTTTAGTTCTGCAGTTAAAAAAATTAATCAGAAGATCACACAGTATTCATGTCAGGCTGTCAGCTCTGAAGATTTACTGACGAACTATGTAGTCAGACTCGGGAACTTGTGTTAGACACATGTCCAAGAGTAGGACTACTATTTAGTGTGTTCATGACTTTATGGTAGTAGGGAGATCAAATTACTGATATAACGTAAAATACAGGATTCGCCCTGTGATTCGTGTGTTGTGCACTGCTGCATGCACTGGTGTGCACTATGCCAGGAACACAGAGAAATGAAGGGACGGCTATCAGAAAATACTATGACGGCTATGACTGTTGTGAACCCTCCGCCAGTCCAGGAAATGACTTCAGACCACAAGTGTGATTCCTCATCGTCTTCTGAAAATGGAAGTGACCATCACAGTCACACTGGTCTAGAGATTCAACCAGTATAATCTGTTAAGCTAAAAGTGGATACAGGATTTTCATGATATTTTTAACATTTGCATCGTGAAGAGAAAGAAATGCTTTCTTGGCATAGAATAGCCAATTTTGTTTGCTTCAGTTAAAACTACTTAGTAATGAGATATATGATTGAGAACTGTTGCATGATTTCTCGTTGTAAACGACTTATTTGGTGCATTTGAAATTATGTACTTCCAATTGATGTGCAATAAGCCAATAATTGGACAAAAAATAGACAGCCATTTTTACCTTTGAATGGCTGTGAGACTTGTGACATCGACTAAAAACAGTTTAGGGTACACCTTTTCATTGATGTTTGCAAATAGCTTGGAACAGGTCTACAAACTCTTACTGTAAGCCATTTAAAGCACATTTGTAGAGTGTAGACTCTTAATCTGGAGAAAAATTCCAACATGAATCTACGATTAAATCGGATATAGCTGCAACACAACTTTTCATTGCTTCAATTTCAGTGACTAATTCTCATTTAGAGTAAATCAATAGGATTATTTACAGTAAAAGTCACCCAAAAGTTTAATGTGTTGGGACAGTAATGGTCTTTCAAAGTCACTATAAAAATGCTTCTCGCTGCTTTGTTGGTAGCTCTAATTCTGGTTCAGATATACCGAGAGGGGAAAAGTATTCATCCACCATATCCTTGGACACTCTATCTAAACTCGGTGGATCCCACTGCAAGATAAACAAAATTCTATTAGATAAACTTCCAAGCATATCATCAATATATCATCTTGGTAACGTGCAAGTGCAGGGGCGCACAAACATGTAACGTGGTGGCCGATCCTCACAAGGGTCTTGGCGCACAATTACCCAGGGGGGCATATATTAGGTTGGGAAAGGCCATAAAGAAAATGTTTGAATTAAAATACCTTAGGTGAGAAGTCCCTGTCCACCATTCGTGCCCGTACACCCTGAAAGCATGCCAGAGCATACTAAGAGAAGCATAGCGGTGATAGAAATAATAAACAAGCATATGTAACACATTAATACCTCAATGAAGTCATTTGAGACCTTTCCAGTGATTCCCTGAAGCGACATTCGGTACTCACGAGCCAGACACTGGTCAAGAGTCTGATATCTACCTTCCCGTATCTGATGGGTTATACATAAGTTGTTGGCATAAAGTGGGCATCAGATGCAAACACTTTTTTTTTTTTTTTTCAGAGGGGACATAAAGATGGGTGGAAGAAACTCACTGATCTCAAGGAAACCTTCAGGCTCAAGGGGGACACTTCCCGCAACCTCTTCAAAATGGAAGCACACCAAGCATGATCTGTTTTAGTTGCCTCATCTTCCTGAGAATATTGCACACATAGACCTCTTTCAATGCAAATTTACAGATGTAATTACCATCACAGGCATCAAACAACATGAGGTAAGTCAAATATTGAGCACCAAACCAACAAACATGATCCTGCAATACGTGTAATCCAGCTTTGCCACATATTGCTAGAGAGAGGCAGCAGCAATTGCAGCACCAATTAAGCAGATAAAAAAGAAGACTGAAAGCGATTTTTTTACAGGAAACAAGAGCATGATGATTGAACAAACACCGCCACTGACCTCAGCTATCCAACATATAGGGCAGGCAAAAGCAAAAACTTTGTGAAGCATCATATAATAGCACATAATTTCCAATAAATGAAAAACAACGTATTCCCACTGGCTGTAATAATTTAATATATTATGTTTGATTTTACTAAAAAGTGTTGCTCTCTATGCAGGAGTTTCATATACTGGCACTTTCTCTCAACTATTCGCGCCTACCCCAAACCCAAATGGCATTCATCTGGAGAACCATGTCCTTAAAGTCTACTATGTGATTAACTATATACTACTTTATGATACTTTCCTGAAGATAGCAATTGCACATAGACAATTTCTTTTTTGAGCATTATTGATGACAATCATGTCATACAAGGGGTAATAGCAGATATATAATTTTACAAAATCATAACAGAACATGTGACAATTTTTCCAGGCATTTCAAAGGTAACATGAATAAAGTAAAATGAGTTTAGAGCTGTAAAAACTGGTTGAAAAACTAGGAGAATAAGTGTACCAGCGAATCAATTATCTCCTCAACAGTGTCATGGCCAAAACATTTGTTGAGGGTCTCCATCCTGAACAAGTAGACTAAATGAGATGTACACAGACATAAGAGGAACAAAAAATAAAGGCAACATCAATAGCCATCTGTCAATACAGTATAAAAAAACCTGACAGACACCGAGAACAGAAAAGATAAAGTCATAGTCCTAGCCAAGATAAAGTCACTTTGGAATATCATGCAAAATTTTCATAAAATGGCCATGTTTGACGCTTGGAAACATGCCAGGTGTCAGACACTTCTAGCCAAGTCCAAGTAACAAAGCCTGCAACTAAATGGATGTTGATAACATATAAGAAAAATATTTCTGCAGCTACATCAGCTAGTGAGAAGAAATTGACCTTTTTTTATGGGGATGGAAAAATGTTTATTCATTGAGCTCATAGTTCCCATAATTCCAGTGGAAATCCAGGAAGAAACTAAAAACATCTAAACTTTCACCTAGTTATGTTCCTTGGAAATAATTCATTCATAGAGCACAAGATACTGAGACAGTACCCTAAAACAATATAATACTCAAAGTTCTAGCAAGAATATTGTGAGCCATAAAGAATACTTAAAGCCAAAGATCAGAATTCACAAAGTAAAGCAAACCTGTGAAGTATGCTCATATTGTCAGGAGAGACAATGTCAGCAAACTCCTGCAGGGAAGTCTCAACAACAGAAAAATCATCAGTGACCAGATTGGCTAAATGTTCTTCTATTTGAGGAAGCTTCTGTCAAATTCAGGAGAGTATAGTAAGTATTTGCATCACTACAAAAAGAACACAGTATCAGGAACAAAATGCAATAGAACAGACAGCACTAAGTGAATAATGTGTAGCAAGCCCACACGCAAGCATTTCAGCACCACTGAGAGATTTGCTGGTCAGAGCCAAATATTCTCCTACAAGGGGAAAAAGTAATTATCAAATTAAGTCAACAAGGCAGTGACATATCATTCAGCAAAAAATACTGAAAGTAATTGAGTTACTTGAGTTAAATAAAAGGATGCTATATCAAAGATCCACCTGTCCAATACAAGTAATACTAATGCTCCAAGAGGAAAAGCAGGGTAATCAATAATTGTTTCTGTCTTCTTGTGGAGGTAAATTATACTAGGATGCAAGATGCATAAAATTTAAAATGCCCAGCCAACAGATCTAGCTCTTTTACTAAACAGGTCAATGCCAGCTGAAAAACTAAACCTTTTGTTTTTTTAGATGTAATTACCTAAGAGGTGATCCATCCCGTACCACCACAAAACCATTGGGTCATAGTCACCAATACATCCATCTGGTTTCCCTCCTTCCTTTCTCGGTTTTGACAATTCCACGTTTGTTACAATATGAGGAGGGAGAAACCTTAACAATGAAGAATCATTGACAAAGCTAAAGAACCCCCACCCCACCCCAAAAAATGAAGGGAAGAAGAAGAATTTACAGATAATTTCTTAGCATTTCTCACTACTCAGGACTTTCCCATGTGTTAAGTGCATTCCTAGGGGAAAGAAAAGGCAAAAGTAATAGTAACACAAGCACAATCAAGAGAAGACAAAAGGTTAATCTTACCTATGTGACCAGGTAAATGAGAAAGATAAAAAGAGGCCCCAGCATCAGGATGGAAACCGATTAGAGTTTCTGGGGTGGCAAAAACCTGAACTCACAAAGAGGGAACAACATAATTACAAGTAAATCTAAAGAGAGTCCCAAACTCAATGCAGACATCATTTTGATGGAAAGTGCAGCAGATGCATTCTCCAGTTCTATGCTTAGATAAATTCAAATTAACATGCAATTTAAAACTATAAACAGCCTGCAGGGTAGATCGTAATTTATGTGTAACTTTGAAAGCAAAGTCCTCATGCCAACGTCAATGACTCGATGGTAACATTTGTCCATTCCCAAAAATGTGAATTTCTTCATAAATTTCAACTACCACTTTAGAGATGGTATTAAGTGGTGTTGAAGATTTTTGAAGAAAGAACTTTGAGGATGGAGATTCATTACCGTGGACTAGGCATGAGTTCTACCTTGCAAAATGACAAATAAAAGCATTATTTATCACAAACCAACAAACAGGCTGCAAAGGGTATTCCATGCTTTTTTAGAGTTCAGATACCTCATCAAAGTCATCATTCAACCAATCCAAGGATGAAGCTAATAACAGGTAGGGAGGTAGTCACAAAAGATCTTTCTGTTTCTTCTTTATTTATTGATATTAACTATTAAGATATAGTCGAGTATATATATCTTGCTTTGAAAGGTGGTAGAAAGACTCAGGAAGCATACAACAAAGGCAAACACTCACAGTTTGGTCAGTTGCAACACGAAATGTCCCTGGAATTGATACACCTCCTCCACCACCCATTGTAATACCATTCAGAAGGGCAACCTACACAGATTAAAGAAACATCTAGTAAATAAAAAAAAATAAAAACCCACAATACATAACTGAAGCTTCATTTTATTTCATCCACACTTTGAATTACAACAGTACATAGAAGAACAGAGCCCGGAAATGACTTGGTTGGAAGGAGCTAGGAAGGATATAAAGTATATGGATTTGCATGAGCATGAGGCATTTGATCGTAAGGGATGGAGAAAGAAGATTTTTGTGGATGACTTTACGGAATAATAATTTTTGGTTCATGTAGCTGACCCTACTTATAGGATTAAGGCTTTGATTGATTGATTAATAGAAGAACAAAGCCCAATGCTACAAGTCACAAATCAAACATTGCAAGAATGATACCACCATATCAGTAGTGTTCATTTCGCACAATTGCGGACTAGTATATTAGTATTCTATGGAAAAATTAACAATAAGTAATACTCTATTAATATCAGAATTCAGGAGTAACAACTATTTAAGTCCACGAACTAATTCCTAACATTTAATCCAATTTAGTTTGTTTTACTTACTTTCACTAATGAATCGAGAGTACAAATTATGGACTGAAGATAAAAGTTCAAAATTTTGTAGCATTAGCATGTCAATCCATAGAATAGGCTCTCAAATCATATTCAACATCAAAGGTGACAACGGTTCAGATTATAACAAACATGAAGCCACTTTCAGGCAGCTCCTTGCCAAGAGCTGGTGAAAAATAGATCAACTGAGGTCCCTGACTTGAAAGGCTATTAGTCATGAAACTATATGTGTACCCTTTTAACACAATATCCTCCATTGCATAGTCACTTTCAATTCTATCACACATATACTGTTGGAGATATCTGGTGGTTGGTTGAAAACATTTTTCGTTGAAGAATGCGGAAAATTTTCAGTTGTTAACACTAGTTTTACATCATGATGTAAGCATTTAGAATCAATCCATAAAACCCATAGCACACAGAAATAGATGGGTATAGAGAGAAATCACTCCACCAACTAAAAGAGGTAGTTGCTCAAAATGTACTCACATGAGGCTTCAAGTATGTGCCAAGCATGTATATAAATGTGTATAAAGTCCCAAAAAATTCTTTACAGTCATCTATCTTCCCTGCATTGAAAAACAGATATTGAATCCATCAAACACGATGACAAAGTACATTAGACCAAAAAAATAAAAATTGCAAGGTACGGACATTATCTCCGCATAAATCTATTAAATAAGTATTGGAACGCTTTTTAAACCACTCTCCTACATACGATCTTGTACATGTAAGCATGCACAATTAAATTCACCAAATGAGAACTGCTTGCCAAGTATGCAAAGACTAATACAACCTGATTCCTATCTATGAGCTAGTACATGTAATGCTACAAACATCTTATCGAAATAATCAGAACAAAAGTCACAAAACACAGTTAAGAATAATATAAGAGTTACAGAACCTAAAAGTGGCAAAATTATAAGTAGAAGTCATGGCATTGGCAAGTTTACATCTTAAAAATTAACCAATGTCAAGATCAAACCTTTGTTGATATAGCGATAAAGTGTAACAATATCTCCACCAGCACAAAATGCCTTGCCACTGCCCTTCCAATATAGAAAACAAAAATGATTTAACGTCACACCATCGTTTCTCAAATAGATTAAAAAGACATTTAAACAATATCAGATTGTGCTACCTTCATCATCACAAATCCAATATCAGGATCATCTTCCCAACATTTGTAATACTTTTGAAGCAAAGCACCCTAAGTTTAGACAAAAGCAAGCATTGTAAGCACAATGTCAGAACAAGACTAGATTATGCAACATTCAATGTTGAATCATGCAACTATGCAAGTAAATTCATTCTGAATGGAAGTATTTTGAACCAACTACTAGAAGTTTCTAATACATATTTTTGTTTTCTTATATTAAACGCAATTACTACCTATGTTTCATATTATTTGCAACGATTAGACCTAAAAACATCAAACACGAAACAATTTAAAGCATAAAATGAACCTCGAAAACAAAAATTATAAATATAGTTGAAATATAATTTCTGAGAAAACAAAGAATTTACCATGTTAGTGTTGAGAGCATTAAGAACAGAAGGACGATGAAGAACAGCAGTTCGGCAATGAGATTTTCCTTCAACCAACACCTGCTTCCATAATCAATCAAAAACAACAATCAGAAAACGTAATTAATCAATTATTTACTGTAATTAATCAATTAATAATCAATTAAGAAGAAATTAGTGGAAAAAAAAACCTCGTCATTAAGATGAGAAGAGAGAGTTCTTCGCCATTGACATTGAGCTGAGGTTCCTCCTCCTAAAACGCGGCGTATTGCTGATAATGAAGACGATGATGCCTTGATCAACCTCACCATTTTTCTCTCTCTTTCTAATTTTTCTGCAAGTTTTTCTCAGTAGCGTCTTTCTACAGCTTTCTTCACTAATTCGTCAAATCAAAATGGAAGTTTATCTATTCGTACGAATTAAGATTTTATAATATTAATAAAAATGACGTAATCAATAACATAGGGTTCTATGGTGTAGTGGTTAGCACTCTGGACTTTGAATCCAGCGACCTGGGTTCGACTCCCGGTAGGACCTTTTTGCTCAGGTTTGATACGTATTCCCTTCCTCGTCGCCTCTAGCCCTTTTCTTATCATTTTATGCATACAATAAAGTTTTTCGATATTCTTTTTCTCATATCTCTATCAACATTTTCCGTTTGGATGTGTATATTTTTAATCATGACTGGATATGGTATTGGTATTGGTCCATTGGGTGAACGGTGCACCATGTAGTCGTGTACTAGGACAGTAGGACATGTAATCATTGTCTAAGTTTAAGTCATGCACCTATTAGAACAAAATTATTACTAAATCCATTTTCCAAAACGTAATTTTAGATAGGCCGTATTTTTCTGAAATGAACTGAACTGAAATTAAGTAAATATAAACAGGCCCGTAGTCATGTATCAGGCCATCTGATCATCGTCTAAGTTTAAGGGCGTGTTC
The DNA here is from genome assembly GCF_948465745.1 of Chenopodium album. Lineage (NCBI taxonomy): Eukaryota > Viridiplantae > Streptophyta > Magnoliopsida > Caryophyllales > Amaranthaceae > Chenopodium > Chenopodium album. The sequence goes on from NC_137840.1 coordinate 72,701,367, forward strand.
GGCAAAATATAGCTGTGAAGGTAACTATTAGATGTGGAGGTAGCTGTTAGCTGTATAGGTAGTTTGTAGCTGTCAACAAACGATTAGCTGTGAAAACGGATAATTTAGGTATGAGTGTTCGGTATACTAGCGGTTGACTAGCTGTTACATATAAAAATCAATATTTTATTTTTAAAACTATAGATTAATTTTTCAACCGCTACATCAAAAGCTACCTCTAATTTCAAAAGCTAATATTTCTAACTTTTCATAAAAGTTACCTCCACCACTAAAAGCTACCCTAATCACTACTTTGCCAAACACTCACATTTTTTGTAAAGTAGTGATTTGACTTGGTCAAACTACTAAAAGCTACCCAAAAGCTACTCAAACGCTAGTGCCGAACACGCCCTAAGTCATGCACCTGCTAGGCTGCTAGAACAAAAATATTACTAATCCACTTTCCAAAACGTAACTTTGGATGTGTATGTAAAGTTGTCATACCTTTATCAAATAACATTTCCAATTTTGCATTTTCCTCTCGTTAAGATATTCTTGATGCCCTTGATATTCATAAATTCCTTTCTTGACATTGAAGTGTGGGTTTTTAATACCTTGTAATCGTTGGTTTTTGATATTTCATGCCTTGCATGAAACTACAGTTTATGATTCTTGGAATTGGTATCTAATCTACTAATAACTGCTATAAAATGATCATCTTTGTTTGCTAGATGTAACACTTAATTAACTTCTTTTATTATGGGGATTTCATTAGTAGAGGAAATGGGAAAATTCCAATTACTTGAAAAAATTGAAATGAATTTGAATTCAGAATTTGTTGAGAAAATTGGGGTTGTTTCAATTTGTTTTATATTGTCATATTTGTTGGTCAAACATATTTGGAGCTCTGTAAAGATGGAAAAAGAGCCTACTAGGGTGCTTGTTACTGGTGCTGCAGGCATGCAATCTAAATCCTCTTGATAATCTTTCAAAATTTTCTATGCTTTCAAATTTCAATTTTTAGATTTATTCGTAATTTTGTCATGCATTTCGTAAAAGTCTCTATAGCCCTAGTTTTATTGTACACCCGTCTTATACAAGACTTGCTATTTTAATTTCTCGTCACAACAGAGAAAATTCAAATTCTTCTACTTATTCTTGCTGTTAATTTTAGATACAAGTTGTCAGCAGTATGCATGCACCCTTGAAAATATGATTATGAAGAAGGCTGAATTTGATATGAATGTTTTTGTTAATATATCTTAGCATACATGTAAGTATTTTGGTCTCATAAAATGAATTTCACAGGACAAATTGGGTACGCGTTAGTCCCTATGATCGCGAGAGGGCTGATGCTTGGTCCAGACCAACCTGTAATCCTCCATCTGCTCGATATTGAGCCAGCTGCAGAGGCCTTGAATGGTGTCAAAATGGAACTAATCGATGCTGCCTTTCCTCTCCTCAAAGGTATATTGTTATACACTATCAAAAGTAACCCTCATTTGATTGAGGCATTTGTTGAGGATGATGTTAACATTGGCCTTGTTTTAAGCAGATATTGTAGCCACTACCGATGTCATGGAGGCTTGTGAAGGTGTTGACATAGCGATAATGCTAGCCGGGTTTCCTAGGAAGGAAGGGATGGAAAGGAAAGATGTCATGTCAAAGAATGTATCCATTTACAAAGCTCAGGCTTCTGCACTTGAACAACAGGCTGCTGAAAATTGCAAGGTAGTCGAGTTTATAATTCACGAAAATGCCCCATGAGAAACTATTTCGTTTCTCACCACGAGAAACAGGGAATTTATTTCCCATTAGTCATTGCTCTTTAGCTTACTTGCTGAGATTTACGATCTTTTTTCCTATAACATGTTATCGATTTTCTTACAGGTGTTGGTGGTTGCAAACCCTGCTAATACAAATGCACTCATTTTGAAGAAATTTGCACCTTCGATTCCTGAAAAAAACATTACATGCCTTACAATGCTTGATCATAACAGAGCAATTGGTCAAATTTCTGAGAAGCTTAATGTTCATGCTAGTGATGTAAAGAATGTCATAATATGGGGAAATCATTCTTCGACATTGTATCCTGATGTAAATCATGCAACTGTCACTACAACTGATGGAGTAAAGCATGTTCGAGAACTTGTAGCAGATGATCATTGGTACGTACACCCTAAATACTCGTCCTTTTCACCTGAATTTCACTTATCTGAACTTATTAGCCCTTATATGAACTTGTAGCAATGTAGGAAGTTGGAATTTATAATCGATTTGATATCCTTTTCATAAGCAGGTTAAACAAGGAATTGATCACCACAGTACAGCAGAGGGGTGCAGCTATAATCAAGGCACGGAAACTATCAAGCGCGTTGTCAGCTGCAAGTTCAGCTTGTGACCACATTCACAATTGGGTGAATGGAACAAACAAGGTTTAACATCTTTTATGAAATGAATTCCTTTAATGTCACAGCAGAATGTTTGCTATTTTTCTTGCTTAACATTTTCATCACTTCATGTATAATACAACTTTAATTCATTCTAGGGAACGTGGATTTCGATGGGAGTGTACTCTGATGGCTCTTATGGTATCAAACACGGCCTTATCTACTCCTATCCTGTAACTTGTAAGAATGGAGAATGGTCTATAGTACAGGGTAAGCTCCTAGTTCACCTTGATTGCTACTCGTAATTAAATTAAATTAAATGTCTGAAATATGTTTAACGTTCATACGTATATACCCCTCTAGTCCTCCGTCCCAAAATAACATTCTTAAAACCAGTATATGTGTACCTGACCAATAATATTAAAAATTACGCAATATTAGCAAAACATTTTTACTTTCAATCCATGTCTTATACCGCGGTATTGCTTGTGTAACATGGGAGTTTACTGAATCTATGTATGTTATAGGGCTAAAGATCGACGAGTTTTCAAGAGCAAAGATGGATGCAACAGAGAAGGAGCTCATTGAGGAGAAAGAACTAGCAAGTTCTTGCCTAGGACAATCAATCTAAGCTCAATCAAGATGTCATTTTCAGCAATGATAAATCAAGCTGTCAAGTTTAGTGGTGTACATAAATTCCATGTTAATTAGCTTGTTACATATTTACATATATGTAACGTTGAAATTGGGTTAAAAAAAAATGGTATACAGCTCAAAGCATTTACAAATTGAACTTGTTCTTAGTTCATCATGAGTCATGACCTGCCTCCATTTATATCTTAGCAGAATATTTAAGCTCTTACTGGTAAAATTCATCTAGAAATTAATGTCAGAACTACCTAATATATATTATGTTCTTGGTAGTTGATAGTTTGTATTAATTGTATAATTTTTACTCTAATAAGTTTCTTTTAAACTTTTACAGTCTCGGTAATTATTTTTTTTAACTGAACTTATATTTCTTGGAATAAGTAAAATAATATAAACAGAACATATCTTAAATAATGAAAAATACATGTTTAAAATTGAGACAAATATAATAACAATTGTAAAGTTTCGATAAAGGTTTAAATAAAGCAGTACATACATCGGTCCATATCTTAAAAATATCCTAACATCACACCGTACTTAAGTGAAGCGATCACGTCTTAATTAACCGTCATCAAAAGTTGTAATAATGTAACATGGAAAACAATATAGACCATGGGGCAAGTAGAAGAAGTAGCAAATTATGATTAAATTGGAAAGGAGAAATAAATAGAGAAATAGTGGGAGAGTGCCACATAATATGTGATCCAAATAATTGTGGGTGGTCCATAAAAGTGGCCGGTTGGTCTAAGTTGGTTAACCCACTGACGTTGTATGAATTAAGGGGGTGGTGGAGCAGGTTGTTCTTTAATTTGTGTGCTTTTCTTGATGAGTTTTCATGGGCATTCATTTTCTGACTCATCATTTTCAGCTACCAAAGACTGATATTTAATTGACTTTTATTTATTTCTATTTCATTTTCAATTTCAAATATTAATTATTGATTGTAAGGCTATTTATTCTTGCTTGTTTTTTTCCTTTAGGCCAACTTTATTTAATTTAATTGCTACTACTAGTTTATTCAGTGTAATTCTATTGCGTGTATGTCCTTCCATTTCTAAGTACAATGTTTTTGGTATGTGGACATCCACTCTCAATATCAACATAAGTTCAAATGTTTTTTGATGCAACTTTTTTCTTAAAAAAAATGACTTTTGATTAAGTGGATCATTCTTGCAATACTCTTCTTCCATTCTTTACTGGAACAATTTTTGAAAAAACGTTTTCGGTAACTAATAATTATAAAATATTATATTTTAATAAATACGACAACTTTTTCTGAACATATTAAATAAAAAAAAATCTACTCTATGATGACCAAAGTAATTAGTTATATCTAAAAGAGAGGGTTTATCAAATAGAGTTGTGGACCACGATTGATCAAAAAAATTATATAATAATTAAGTTCAATTCATTTAATCACGTTTTTTTTTAATTACTGTTACTGAAATACTTTAATTTGATATATGTATGCATACCAACATAACAACTACTCGTAATAATAATTTTAGACGGACGGAGTACGTACAAAAGTACGTAGTAATAAATATCGGGATATGACACGGAAAATGGTGTCCGTGTCCCTTGTCCTTGTAAACATCTCATTATAAATAATGGGCACGCAATGAACACATATGTTCAGTGTTATGCTTCATATATTCCAAGCATGCATGCATTCAGGCTGCTCTTCAAATATCTAGGGATTTTGAATTGGTGTTGACATACCCTTGCATGACACCTAAGCTTATATGAAGTCGTGGTCCATTCAAATAACTCTCTCCATCCACTTCAACAATAGGCAGCCTTCATACGTTCAGTTTCAACTTTAACTCGCATATATAATGGAATTTTTCATATTTATTCTGTGTTTTTGGACCACAAATATACTTCATCAAAAGTAGAATACATCTTCATCAAAATTAGAATTTCACCTTGGTAAATGACATAAGACATAAGACCGATTTTAATTATATTGTATTATAAATACAGTATTGTTACTTCGTTGTTGCTTTGATTATGAGAGCATAAACAACATATTCACGCGTGTTTCTTCTTATGTTGCAGTATATATAAAACAGAGAAAGTATTAACGTTATAACATGTATATGATCAAATGATATGGTTGTATAGGGACATGTGAGTAGCATAATTAAGTGTGTGAGAAACCAGCAACAAAAAGTACTTAACAACAGCTTCCAAATGAAGGTTGTTAGTTAGGAACCCAGCTAAGTGGTGAAGATCGATCAGATAGATGCTGACTCTTTAGTCCTTAAGGATTCATCCATTTTTGTCTTTTGTCTTTCTTTCAACCAAAATTAAATTGGTCCCCTTAATTTTTATCTATGTCACTAAATGCTCCACATGGGTGGGAACTGTTGTGAACTAATCAAAATCAATTCAATTATTAGTTTTCCTTCTTGCTTCTTTGCTAGCTAGCTTCATGCTAAAAGGGTTTCCATTTTTTGATATGTTCGTACCCATGTTTGCTTTTGGGAGGTAGTGAACACTCTGTATTGGACAAGTTGATAATGATCAACAAACGCGATATAACAAAGAGTTTGTGTGTAGCGTTGCTTGTCCTGGATCGGGTTGTATCTTTTAAACGTATACAAACTTATATTACCTCGCTTTATGATGGTACGCCAAATTTGCCACAAATACATACTTTAAAAGTTAATTTGCATTTAACAACTAATTAGACTATGTAATCACTGATAGATAACAGAATTAAGTCGACATGTCCAAGTTTTTTTTTTCAAAAAATAAAAAGAAAAAAACATAAAATAAACTGGTAATTGTATTTTAGCAATATTTTCTCTTAAAACGACACTGCATATAATCATAACCTAACCTGTTATTTGAAGACAATGAGAATAACAATTGCGTACGATATTTATAATTAACAAGACTATATATCCGAATTGATGGCTAAAGTAGACAAGCCCCAGCAAAAGAAAAAGGATCCACACTTTCATTACCTAGTACGTACTAGCTAAAATCTTTGAGATATGTTTGTGAAGATTAAGAATGAATGAGTGAGTATTTTGAATGAGTCGTAAGCGTGTCAATTCTTGGTTATCCTTAGGGCATAAATTTGCAAGTTGCTTTCAGAATTTTCAGATGTAAAAATTCTAGCTAGCCTAGTTTTGGATCCCTATGTTTTCCAAAACAAACTATTTTTTTTTTTCCAATTTTGGGCCCCAATAATAATCAAAATGCATCCCTTGGGATAAGTTCAATATAATGTTCCATGGCCCCTCCCTCCCTCTCCTCACAACTTCCCCCATTAATGGAGCAAATTATTTAGTTAAACACTTTTGAAATTTTTTTTTTGGTGTTTAGAGAGCCACAAGGGCGGGGGTGAGAATCGATCCCAGGATCTCCTGGAATCGGGAGGGAAGCTCTAACCACTTGAGCTATCCATCACTCTCTAAACACTTTTGAAAATGAGATGTTGTATTCATAATTTTTAGCATATACTTGCATTAATACAACTATATAAAATCTATGAATATAGGAAAATGATGTATATAGTCCTATAAATTTTTGGACATTATAAGAGATATAAATCATGTTTATGTTTATACAATTGATTTGGGAAAGACATTAATATTTATTCGTAGAAGAATATCACAATGTATAAATGATAATCAAGGCATTTGTTTGCTTGTTTTAAATTATGTATACAATCCTATAAGTTGCTTACAAAAAAAGTATAAGTGGCAATATAATAAGAGAAATAAAAGACTAATTATATATTATGGAGTACATTAATTAATGCATGATTTTGTCATATATTCTTGATACGTGTATTTTAATTTGATAGTCGTGATATTTATTTTTAGACGGATATCAATATATATAAATGATAGTCTTGGCACTTGTTTGCTTGTTTAATTTGAATTATATTCCGTACCTTTATAGCTAGAAGGATAGATTATATGTTCACGTGGGAAGGGCGGAAGGCATAATAAAGTTTTTTTTTTTTACAAGTGTTTAGTCATCAATGTATGTATCATAAAAATATAATTATAATTTAATTTATTGCATCAACTAGGTTAAGAAGGGCACTTAATAATGTTAATTAAAGCAAAAAATTGACTAATGACTATAAACAAAAACGAAAGAAAAGAAATTTAATTATTTAAGTAAAAACTAAAAAATTGATTCAAACAACCAATAAAATAGTAATTAACGATCAACAATGAATTATTTAATTTAATTTTCTTATTATGTACCCAATAAGGTTCGTCAAAATCACATGAGTTCACCAGCAACTATCAATAAAGCATAATATGTCATTGCTAACCATTAAGATAGTCCAATAAACATGTCCCAGCTAGAAGATGTTAACCCATGCATGATGATGACTTATTGATTTCCAATCAAATTAAATACTTGAAACTATTGGAGTTACATGGTGTGTGTTGTTAAAAATTATAGACACAAAAGAGAAAAGTGATGATTAATTAAGATGGAAATAGATGGGGTTGGGGTTGGGGTTGGGGTTGGGGTTGGGGGGGAAGTTGATGATGAAGGAGGTGGTGGGACACATAAATAAAAGAGGCGTAGCCGACAAGAGCGTAAGATGGGTCGTGTGTGGTTCCGCTTTAGCAGTAGAAAAAGAAAGCCTGCAACGACGTTGACTCCATTGTACGGATTTTTGTCAAACATTATTAGTCAGACTCATTCATCAGCTACTCCAAAAAGCGTTTATTTATTGGCAATTTTGTAAATAAATCAATCTAAATTTTAGTCTGTTTTTTAATTATGTAAATAAATCAATATTAATATGATTCATAGTAGAAACATTACTAAATAAATATACGTAGTATTTTTTTTACCAAGTATTTATTATGAAGATAAACTTGTATTAGTTCCTCCATATATGGTTTATTAAAAATATAATTATAATGGTTTTATATTGTTTGTTTCTTTTTGATGATCATTCATAAAGTCTTTGTGCCAAAATATATGTGGGACCCATTTCATAAGACTTTTCCAGTTCCAAATCTCTGCAACCAAAGATTATGGTGCATCACCTTTGCGATTCTCTCTTCCTTTTACTTCCATTACATGACAAATGCTCTTCATCTCTATCTCTCCTCGTTTATTCTCACTTGTTATTATCCCTCAAAAAATCAAACCCAAAAAAAACAATATTATTAATTTTAGGCAACTCATCTTGTGATTTTGATATAACAAGCAGTTTGAGTATTACCATCCACAATATTTTTAACAACTTATTCTCAAACGTTGATCTGTATAATTAGGCGGACTGATCAGTATGAGGTCAATACTAAGCTAATTTGAAAGTATGAATTTGAAGCTAAGGTAGGACTTGTCTCATTCACTCCATTTCAAATCATACATTCATACAAATAGGATTATTAATTAACTTTCCTTTTTAATTAAAAGAAAAGCTATCAATTAGCAATATATACTACCTCCGTTACATATTATTTGCAACGATTAGACATTTTTCCTCTCTACTTTATGTTAAATTGTTGCAAATAATATGTAACGGAGGTAGTAGTTAGATGAACATCCCAATCACTTGGATGTACTTATTGGAGATAAAGAAAAGTTTAATTTGACATGATATGATAGCAATAGCGATATATGATTGATAAAGCTGGTTCGTGCTAACAAAGTAACAAGAATTCCTTCCATTATGTAACTGTTTTATTTTAACATGCACATGTTTTCGTTAGTATTTTAAAGTGATTTTTTGGTTTATTTATTTATTTATTTATGTTTTTGTCTAAATTAAAATTGTTACTTTGTTACCTAATAGAATGTACTACAGTAGTAAGTAGAAGAAGAGTTACAAATAATAATAGAGAATACAAGAACAATTGATATTACTGAAGAAAAAAACGCCTAAATTAAATGAAGTTATGTTAATAAGCTAGATTAATCTCATACTCATACGATAATGTTAATGACATTATGAAGATACGCATTAATGAAGTGATGTTAATAAGCTAGATTATTCTCGTACAATAATATTAATTTTGTACACAGTTCACCAAAATATATATGATCAATTTTTGTTCTTATTTTTATTTTAACACATGAATATAGTAAGTGGAACAAAACAAATAAATAATAAAGAGATAATATGAAGTATTCCGTAGCATATAAAGCATTGACTTTATTTATATTGAGTCATCAATTATGTTCTATTATACATAAACTGATCGAGGATGTATAATGCATTAATACTCAATTCATTTTTCTTTTTTTGAGGAAATATACTCAATTCATTTATGTATGTCATTATATGAATCTCATGGATTAGCAATATAATACATTATAATTACACGAATTCAAAATATCAACCCTAAATTCACTGATTTAAAAATTTAACGTGCTCAATACGGAAAAAATAAGGAGTACAACTATAGGAAGGCACAATTTGAGGTAATAATTTCATCAATCATTTGAAAGTTAATGTTGGCTTAATGATATTCTTTTTGAATTGGGAATGGCCACAACCCTATCATTCCAATTCTTTGATAAAATTTGGAAAGAATTTGTAATTACATGAACTTATAGTTATAATTAAGGAAAACGGTATGTAAAAAATACACTGCCCCTCTAATTGATTAAATATATACCTGTAACTCTGTAAGGTTGCAAATTTGTAATCCATTGTTATTAAAACTTAAATTTAATAAGCTGAATAATTTTCTCTATCAATAAAACTTACAAACTCTCCTCAATTTTTCCTTTAACAAAATTTGATTAGTAGTCTAGATAGCAATATTGTACGATTACATTTATTTATCAATATTTATTTATGTACTCGGATCCGTAATAAAACACAGCAATAAGTAAGAATTTGGAAGTATGCTTATATTCATGTAACAGTACAAATGTACAATGTATAATCATGCAATTTGCCAATTTGTCTGTAAATAGTTAAAGGTTTATTAACAAACGGAGAGAAGTTTCCTTGCACTTGCATCTTCATGATGACAATTAAATTGTTAAATTTAAGAACTTTTGGGATCATCCCATTCAATTCAATAGTAGTGATTATCCTCTAATCATTGATATGATATGGTCCCAAAATTATATATCTATTCAACTCTAGGTTTTAGCTTCTTTTGATGAAATCGGGAAATAGTAATCAACACTAACCACAATCGTACATTTCTACGGAGTATACTATTATGATCCGTTCGATATGCTTCTTTTGGTCGGAATATATACATATATATATTGTTACATTGCTCTAAAAGGTTCCATCTAACTCTTTATAAATAAGGATACTTGTGCAACGTTTATATTTATTTAGTAAGTAAATTCTCTCAATACAACATTGAAATTTTTTATATAATGACCAAATAAAATATATACGAGAATACGACTATTTTTTTGTACGTATTCAATAATGTTATGTATTTTTTAATGATACATCTCATCAATACACTTTGACTTCATAAATGTGTAGCAGTATAGCTTATTATGCCTTATCCCTTTTGTTAACGAATAGGGTACATTGTATAATTGTATATGCTTATATAATTATTATACTCCCTTTGATTGTAAGGTTATTTGTATTTAGACGGTGATTTTTTAAAAATATATATATAAAAAAAATCGAAATGAGGACTTTGATGTAATTTTAAAGACGAAAAGAATATAAGGTTTTTTTGGGTGTTACAGCCGGTTCACCCTTTGAGTTAATCTGGATTTGGGGCTCATTTCTGGGTGGAGAAAGTATAAGTTTAATTAGATAAAATCATACTCAAAGACGTATATTATATAGAGATCAAAGCAACTCAGATACTATATTGAATCTATCTACTCAATTTCAAGTGCAGACCATACGGTTCATTGTTGTATTAATGTCCAACATTGTCCTGGCCTATCCAATTGCCTCAAATCTGATTATTATTTTTTATCGAGAAAGTCAAGTTAGGTAAACCCTTATAGCACGATATAAAAAAATAAAAATAAAGACAAATTAAATGAGTAATGAGTAGAGTCAATAATTGATTAAAAAGATACCTTCCCCTCTCTCAACCCCAAAATTACCTCTCATAAAGTACCATACATGAAAGAGAGAGATGCTTATAACTTGCCAATTGCCATTACTCAAGTGAGAAAGCAAAGTGTGTGCAACTCCATAAAGTATTTTTTTCCATTTCTCTCATCTTTCTTACTACTACTATTACTACTTGTATTACTCTTCTATCTTTCTTCATTATTCCATGTTCATTCCCAACAACAAACTCCCCATGTTTCCAAACAATAATCCCATCTATTTCATCCCATATTTCTCTTTCATCATCATCCTTATGCTCACTCTCTTCTGTTCAAACTACGTTACACTACTAATCAACTAATTATTATTATTTTAAAATATCAATTCACCCCCGCTCTTGTAGTATTCACTTACACGATACTATATTCCTAACAAAAAAAATGTTACGCTATGAATGGAACAATCATTCCCCCCCTCCCCCTAACCTAATCCTCTCCGATATCGACCTCCACCACCACCATCACAATCATAATAACAACAATCATGACTTCACCACCCCATCAAACCATCACAACCACCACCACCACCGTCCAATCTTCGACGACTCGTTCTCGATACCTTACGACAACCCTCCCCCACAAATCCCACTGTTCTCCGACCCACGTGGGTTCCCAACAGCCGGTTCATCCTCCTTACTAACCCTCGAGTCACTCTCCTCCGTCATGCAAATCCCCAAAACCGAACCGGATCTTTTTACGAACCGCCCCATTGGTTTGAACTTAGGTCGGCGAACTTACTTCTCCGCCGATGATGACCTCGTCAGCCGGCTCTACCGCCGGTCCAGGGCGGTCGAACCGGCGTTGCACTCACCTAAATGTCAAGCTGAAGGTTGTAATGCTGACCTTAGCCATGCTAAGCATTACCACCGTCGTCATAAGGTCTGCGAGTTTCACTCTAAAGCTTCTACCGTAATCGCTGCCGGGTTAACCCAGCGTTTCTGCCAGCAGTGCAGCCGGTAAATCCCTTTTTACCCTTTACATCTCTGGCAGTGATTAGGTTACAGTCTTGAGAGAAGACGATATAATTTTATTTTTTTAAATGTTCTCCAATCATTTGGGCTTGTTTCTTCGAGGGGTACTTTTGTTGTTGCTTATTAAGGGTTTTAGATTAGGTTAGTTAAGAATGACCGTTAATGAATAATGATAATATGTAATGACGAAATTAACCTTTTTAATTTGCTTTTAAAAAAAAAAATGTTTTAATGGTGATTTTATGCTTCGTATTAGGTTTCATCTGCTATCGGAATTTGATAACGGGAAGAGAAGTTGCCGGAAAAGATTGGCTGATCACAATCGCCGACGTCGAAAATCGAACAATCAACGGATTACTTCTACTGCACCATCTATGTCTTCAGGGGAAAATGCTCAATCTTCTCCCTCCCAAACTATTCTAAGTAATTTTCTATCAATTGATTTTTAATTTGTTTTTAAAAATTGTTACTTGTATTATGTTAATGTATTAAATACTCTATTAAAAAAATGTGGGTAATTATATTGACGCTCCTTAAATTTAAATATTGGTGGCAATTCTGTCTTATTGACTAGAAAGTAAAACAAGTAGATAGTCGAGTTGTTAATAAAATAAGTCAGGAATAGTGTGTCCCTACCTAATGGGACATTTAATGATATACGCGTAATTAGTTATATTAGTTTTGATGAAGTAGGTTTTGTTATGGATTACGAGGTAATTAATCACGATAAACATGTTGATTAATTTGAAAATTTTAATCCGCAGGGTCTCCATCGGATTCGGGGATGAACTCATCATCATCGGTGACAATTGCGGTATCACCACCAAGGGTATCATTTGATTCAAGTTTGATGCAAATAAGGTCATTTGAGTAGCTTTAGCTATCATGTATGTAGAGGAAATTAATCAATGGGAATTCAATCAAATGGTCAAGAGGATGGAATTAGTGGTATTTCAATCAATAAGCTAACATAGTTAGCTTTAATTTGATAGTTAATTTATTAATTAACCATGTGGAGTAGTGATCATTGTATGTGTAATATAGTCCAATTATCTAGCTAGTTAACTTATGGTAGAAGATCCATGCTCCCTTTGTGCCGCCTTCATTCGTCTCAATGAATGAGATTACTCGTTGTTCAAGGTACGATAATCTAGTGTGTAGTCAGGGCAATTCTAAATAGCGTATGTATGTGTGTTATTGGAAACAACAATATTAGTAAAATTGTCTCATTCTATGTCATTATATTATAAACTTCTTTTTTGTTAGCATCATTAAATTTTAGTATACTATAGAGTATCTTTCTAAATTTCAACATCAAGGTACGTATGTAGCATGTAGTACATCCTATTGTGTTTATCTTTATTATGTTGGCATTTTTCCTACAACTATAACCCTTTCATAGTTTCATTCTTGACATACAAAGTCTTCTACATACAAAGTATTAATCATCCTTAGCCTTTTCATCTTTTATACCTTAATTTATTTGATATATCCGAAATTATGTACTATTATATCTTACACTTATCTATCCTAAGAATCTTTCTAGGGTGAAAAAAAGGCAGTTTAGAGAATATAGTGACCATAGTTAAAGTAATGCTTGTAGATAAAGCTTGAAAAATTCTCCACCAAAATTAGCATAGTAATACACCAAATTGTACATGGTTTGTTTATAGATAAGGATTATATTTCACGTCTTTAAGATTTTAGGATCAATTTACACTAAGGGCATGTTCTCATTCGTTTATTTTCAGTTCAGTTCAGTTCAGTTTAGCTCCTAATTTCCTTCTTTTATAAAATGTTCAGTTCAGTTCAGCTGATTTCAATCTATTATAACAGACCTTAATAGTATGTACATAGACAATGTGGATTCCTTAACGAACCCTAGCCTCCCCCCACCCCCTCTCCTAAATGACTTTGATTACTTAAGTTAAATTGACTTATACGAGATTTCAATTCGATAAAGTATAGGAAAATATAGTGAAATTTCCAAGAAAATGGTAGAATTTGAGTAAGAGATAGGTGGAATAATTTTCTTATAATACAAACGCGGTAAAAAAACGAAGGGGGGGTGAAAGTGGGACCCAAAAAGAAGGGTGTAACAAGTGGTGGAGGGGGGAGAGAGAGTAAAAGACCAATCAGCTTTTCTTTCTGTCTCCTGCGAGGAAGCCTGATTTGATCATCATATTCATACAGCTAAGCTACTACCCTAGTTTTACTAGTGTAGCACTTCAATATAAAATGTAATTAATCTTTTTTTTTTTTTTGGAGGGGGTTAATTACCCTTTCTATTTACAACCATCCATGTCAAAATCATGAAAGTGAGAGATGTATTTTATCCCAACTTTCACTTGCTTGCTCTATTTCTTGGTCCCCTCTTCTCTTTTTCCCCTTTCATAGAAGTTTGGCTTGTGTTTATCATCTTTGCATTGATTTTTCTCTCTTGTTTTGATTTTTCTTTTGTTAAAGCGGGTGTGAACATTCCATTATTTAATCTCTTTTTATCGATATATATCCTTTTTAAGTAAATTACTTATTGTGTGTATCATGTTTTTTGTGCGAAAATTAAGGAAAGTTTACAAGTTTAGAGAATAAAATGTGAATATACATCAGTCATATGGGAGATTGTAATCCTATAACTTTAACTTTAGAGAAAGCGAAAGAGATAAAAGTTAGCATATGGAGAAATATCAAAAGATGCTAACTTAAACATTGGGACATTCGAAATTAAAAGTTTTAATTTTATATGTGTGGAGAGAGTCTAGTGTATTAATAGTAACATTCCAAAGCATGATATTTATATTATGCATTATTCCCCTCCTTTTTATAGAATTTAAGGAATTTAACTATTTAAATAGTCTTATCTTGTTAATACTACTTGTTGCTTACAATATCCATTTCTATTTCCCACCAATTTCAAACGATAATACAAATTTAACTATTTTAAATTTTTTGTGACATAGTGCATCATTACTTTGGATGCATTAGTCAATTAAGTAGAAAGAAATATAAGAAAATTTCACCCTTAAAGTGTCCCTTATAGAAATCAAACTCGTGACCCCAAATCTCTAGCTCAAGTGCTCAACCCCTCATGGCCTACTACTAGGCCAAGATTACAAGGTTGTCCTTGCTATACATGCATGATTATATTGCAAATTTGCAATGAAGAAATTAAGCTAATTAATTATCTCCATTCTTAAGATACATACTTGTTTGGTAAAATTTGATAGATCATATATATGTTGATGAATTACCGTTGAAATACTCCTAATATTTATCTCCATATCTTCGTGGGGATCATCCCAAGTACACTGCAAAAGACAGTAATTATTTATGACTCATTTCTCCATTAAAAGTTGTAACCATACATAGCCTTGGCATCTATCTCATCTCCTGAAAGTTTAACAATTGACAGTAAAGTAAACCACAAGCACATAGAATATTGTTAGGTATATGGTTTTCAGTGAATATATGATGCCTAGGCCTATCCAATTTTCAGTGATCCAAATTAATTGTGTATCAATCTAATGATACAGTACCTGATTCACGAACAACTTATCTCGATCCTATCTAGGAATAATACTCCGATGTTTACAAATTGCAATTTCAAGAATAATCCATATAGGATCGATCGAGTTATCCTCGAAAAGAAAAAAGGAAAGAAATAAATAAATAAATCACTTTACAGATTTAGGTGTTACATTTAAACTCTAATCTCGTATATCATTTTTAATAGATTCAAACTTTTGATACAGGGTTGAAAAAATTACGTTTAGTTTCTTCTCATAATGTCTTACTAAATAACTAAAAAAATACAACTTGATTAATTAATAACCCTAGCAATTTAAAGGGTCTTTTTTTTTTTTTAGAAATCAAATTATGTAATGGAATTTAATCGTCGGCTAAATGTCAACATCAAATTAACCGGGAAATAGACAAGTCGGAAAAAAGAAAAAGGATCCAAAAGTTAATGCAACTTTTCTGGAGTGATTAGCATTGACTTAGGGTGTATGATTTGTAGGCCGCTATGGCAACATGTTTTAGGCCATGAATTCTATGTAAAACATGTTACATGTCTTAGATTTTCATTTACTCTCTTTACGCCTTTTATTGTAGCTTTTCCAAAAGTGCATAATAGTTTGAAATAAAGGATATGAAATTTATTAAGTGGTGAACAAAAACTATACTACTAATTTTGATTGTCAATATGTGAACAATTTAATGATATACTTCCTCCGTTCTGTTAATATTGCAACAAGGAGGAAATTACGCATCCCAAAACACATTTTATATGCTATATATCTATAATTGTGTAAGAGTTTAAATCATAAAAAGTTGATATTGTGGAAGTATTATACGAGACGAATCCAACAAGATCTCACTTGACTATATTTTGCTTATCATATTACTCATATTATATGGTCAAACAAGAGTGATGAATAGTGCAAAAAGTCCATTATTGCAATATTAATAGAACGGAGGAAGTATGTATCTTAACACGTGTTTACGAGTACATTTAGACATATACTATGATGAGAAAGAGTGTTGGACTATGGCTTTTAGTAGTTAAGAAATGAAGAATTAAAAAATACGGTGCTTGCCAATTTAAAGCCATGCAAATCAAACTAATTTGATACCAATGAACAAAATTAATTGACAAGATATGATTTAGGCCCTATTCAATTCAGCTTAAAAAGAATAACATTTAGTAAAAAATAATATCAATTTAGTAAAACTAATTTTTGTTTAGTAAAAAAAAAAAAGTTCAGCTGAGCAAATAGTTTCGTTTTAATTAGAATAATTTCAGTTCAGTGAAATTTAGTAACTTTAAAGAAAAAAATATAATAGATAATCAGTGAAAATAATTTCAAGGGTTATTCTACATGGTGCCCTTGTGTTTTTTGGGTTTCTACATGGTGCCCTTGTAAATTTAACTCTCTCTATGGTGCCCATGAGTTTTATTAAGGTTATTACCTATACCCATTCCTTAATTAAATTTTAATTTACATTTAACTATGGTTAACAATTTTTTTTTCTCCCAACTCCATTAAACCTGATTTCAATTTTCCTATCTTACCTTCTTTCCACTGAATAGCCACGCCTATTTTGGTATTACTTTATTTGCAATTCTTTCTGGTTTTATTGTTTATATTTAATTTTTTTTTTCTTGGGCTTATTGATTAATAATGGTGAGTAATTTAAAGGATAGATTACATTAGAAAATGCCTTAAAAGTCAGTATGCAATGATAATCACAATATAAAATCAACAACTAACGCAGTATAACAAACCGTTGTACTCATAGAGTTTGCTAATTGTTAATCGTATCACCAGAAGCCAGAAGGTGTTTGCTTGAGCTGAAATTGCCCAAACTGGTAATTTTATCACCAAGCAAGCCATAAAAGGCTGACTTGTAGCAAATTGCTCCTACCATGAATCTAACCAGGCCAACCGATTTCAACAATAAAGCCTTTTCTTTTTAGATAGAACAAGTAAGTAATTAATCAAGTAATCGTAGCTTTTAGAATAATATGAGCAAAGACTTCCAGTTTCATTGAATTGAGATATTTAAGTTGCAAAGTTTGTGAATTGTGAATAGAACAGGGGTGAGTGAAGGGAAAGGTGAGTGGTTCGATTAGAATTGAGATTTTTTTTTTTTTTTTTTTTTTGTTTCTTTTCTTTTACTAACCACGGTCAAGTGTAAGTTAATTAACTTTTAGCCAAGGAATAACCCAATATACAAGGGCACCATTGAGAAAATTAAATATACAAGGGCACCATGTAGAAACCATAAAAACACAAGGGCACCATTGAGAAAATTAAATAAACAAGGGCACCATGTAGAAACCATAAAAACACAAGGGCACCGTATAGAAAAACCCTAATTTCAATTCAGTAAATTAATTTCAGTTCAGTTAAAATAATTTAAAATTTAGTAAAATTAATTTCTGTTCATTAAAAATAATTTCAGTTCAACAAAAATAAGACAAGTCAATTTTTTAATTATTTCTTAATAGTACAATATGGGGCAACGCCTGGGCTATTTACTAGTTTTAAATCTATAATCGTGTAATTATGTAACGAATAAGGATCGAAGTCGCTTTACTAGTAGTCTATTAGATGGGGAAAGATGAAGGTAGGACGGTAGGAGCATTTAGATTTACGGGGGCCCAAAATTGAAATTGCCTATCTTATTCTCATGGATGGCCCATACAAGGTTAGAATGTTTATTTATATGTGAAACAATTGGGTATCTAATATCTATTGTATCTAATGAATCCAATTTTAGGAATTTGATTGATAGGGTCCTTTTTCTGATGCCCCCATGTCCCATGTGAATTAAAAATATTATATTGACCAATGTATAAATAATGTAGTAATGACTCTTTTCTTTCACAATAAACTCTAAAGTACCTATCAAGTAGTACTCTATGTATGGCAAGGATTGTTATCTTGTTATTATGAGGTTGTAGGTTTAATCGTCATTATAGACAAGTTTGGGGTGGAGATTCCCTTACCTTTCCCCAACTCCCAAGAGGTCTTGCACACATATTAAAACAGGGTTAACTTGTGAGAGACTCTGGTCCAATCTTCGATCTTTCTGTATCCAATTATACGTCACTCTAAAAAAGTGTAGTATATTAATTAGTTAAGTGGTCGGATATTTAGATATGAATTAGAATCGGTTGTCTATTCCGGTTGTTAGTGTAAGGACAAAAATCGAGGGATAAAAATGTGAGCTTGCTAGAACAATTCATATATACAAGGTCAATACATGTGATATATGGGTCAACGAAGGAGTTGAATTTCATATATATGCCAAAATAATCCAAATAGTAATAATGTCATGCAACAGCCAGTGGTTGCTTGAGAAGACTTTTACCGTCGTTTCTTCTACTTGCATAAACTACCCTAAATCCGCAACACAAGCATTCCCTTTACCTTCCGTTAGGAACTTCAACTACCAAATAAAATAGTTGGTCGAATCTTTTGGACCGTTTTCAAGAAATGTCTACTTCATTTTTAACTAAATTAAACGGACTAACTCATAACAAATTCGATCAAATCTATCACTTCATTTGTATAACCTATAGTTTTAATACTAAAGATCGAGTTAGTTATATTTAGCTTATTATAATTAAGTGATGACTAATGAGGAGTTAGTAGTGAAAAACTACATATAATATATATAAATATGTTCAGTGTATAAAAGTAGATCACCCACTCACAATAAACTAAATCCACAATACATGTAAATATGCAATATATTTTCTTCTTTCATATATATTTGTTTGCTCAAACTTGTGCACTTTACTCATTACCTTCTTCTTACAAAAATTGCTACCATGCTTTCATTTCTTATCAATTCTTTGCCTCTCTTGCTATTTTTATCTCATTTCATAGCTCCATCTTCATGTCATAATACCGAAAACTCCATGATTCAATCACCTCCTAATCAAATCCACCACAAACAACATCAGCCTCATACATGGCATAAATTTCGAAAACTTGCTAATGCTAGGAAAGGTAGTCGAGTTGAAGACATTGCGGAGCTCAAGAGTTACTTTCAACGTTTTGGTTACTATGAACATCCTCTAATTCCTAAGGGTGAAGAGAAGGTTGACTT
The DNA here is from genome assembly GCF_948465745.1 of Chenopodium album. Classification (NCBI taxonomy): domain Eukaryota; kingdom Viridiplantae; phylum Streptophyta; class Magnoliopsida; order Caryophyllales; family Amaranthaceae; genus Chenopodium; species Chenopodium album. The sequence goes on from NC_137840.1 coordinate 72,721,036, forward strand.
CTCCAACGAATTTGACGATCACTTGGAACATGTTTTAATTCGTTACCAACAAAATTATGGTCTACCTGTTACGGGTACACTTGATCATGGTACGCTTTCTATGATCATGTCTCCTAGGTGTGGTATTCCGGACCACCCTAAGAAGTCATCATATTCGTTACATGAGACTCGACACTACCTATATTTTCCTGGGAGGCCAAGGTGGAATCGCGATATACCAATGACACTTACGTATGCATATTCCCTAGATGACTTCATCACTTACTTGAGTTTAAATGATATAAAAGGTGCATTTGAGCGCGCTTTTTTAAGATGGGCGTCAGTTATTCCTGTTAAATTTGTCGAGACTAAAGATCTTGGCGTAGCAGATATAAAAATAGGGTTTTACAAAGGTGATCATGGAGATGGAGAGCCATTCGACGGGGTCCTGGGGGTGTTAGCCCATGCCTTCTCACCCGAAAATGGTAGGTTTCATCTAGACGCGGCTGAGAAATGGACAATCGATTTTGATAAGGAAGATTCGGATGTGGCGGTAGATTTGGAGTCCGTGGCATTGCACGAAATCGGGCATTTGCTAGGGTTGGCACATAGTAACGTTAAGGAATCAGTCATGTATCCAAGTCTTAAGCCTAGAGAAAAGAAACTTAAATTAAGGTTTGATGATATTGAAGGAGTGCAATATCTTTATGGTTCCAACCCCAACTTTACTATTGGATCTTTGTTAGAATCTGAGACTTCTTCATCTCAATCCTTAAATTGGAGGGAAGGGTTGCAAATACTAGCCACCTTTTTGGTAATTTCAATTATAAATTTTTTGCAATGAACCCTTTTTTTTTTTATTTGCTGAATGAATTTATTTTTTGGCAAATTGATTGTCATATGTATATATGTTATGTAGATTGAATTGAGTGATTTTTTTTATTCTAGCTATACCTTGTATATGTATTTAGGGTTTGTTCATTTCAGCTTAATTAATTTCAGTTCAATTCAGCTCCAATTAATTTAATTCAGTTCACCTTTTAATTTTCTTCTCTCATAAAATATTCATTTTAACTCTATTCAGTTCACTTCAGGTCAAATCAGTTCAGTTCAGTTCAGTTCGGCTCATTTCAATAAATGTAAACAAGCCCTTAGTATGGTGTAACATCTGGTTTTAGGCAAAATTTTGTATGACAACAACCTTACAACTAGTATTAGCCCAAGGTATGTAATGTTTAGGAATTCAAATCATATCTCTTATAATTATATACTTGTATATATTTTAAATAGTTAATATTTACTTTTTTTTTTTTGAGGGAAGTTAATATTTACTTCATAAGGTAGGATAACTTAAAATTTTCCGTCAGTCTAAAAAGACTATTGATTTTAAAAATATAATTTGAGTGCCATTATTATTTAAAAATGTTAAACCTTCTGGTAATTCAATAAATTCATAAAATGTTGACATAAATATTCTTGACCTGTTGTAGTTTATGTTTGACAAAAATTAGGTGTAACGGAATTGGTTGAATAGGATTAGCTTCAAAATTACTCAAAATATACCAAACAGTGCCCAAACCATAAAGTTAATGTGTTACACGGCCCATCAACCAACTGCAATTCTGCAAGATTGTGCTTTTTATTCTAGAAAATGTCTTTAACACATTTTTGTCAACAATAATAATATCTTGTTCATATTATATGTATTTTTTTTCTTCTAAAATTAAGCTTAAGAAGTGGAATTCAATTAAATTTCTTGTAGGTTACCTTTATCATTCATGTGGTTCATTTGATTTATAATTTCAATCATGAATCTCATAGATAAAGATTTTTCCTCCATTTCTATTACAAATAAGTGATTATTTTTCAATTTTTAATTTATCTTTTTGTGTGTCTATATAATTTTCTTTAAAAGAAAGTGGTTCCTTTAGTGAGTTTAGTCTAATTGTCCATCAATAATGTGTAAACCTACAATTTTACCTTTTTTTTTTTTTATCAATTTAATTTAACCAAATACCTCGTACTTAAAATGCGTAAAACATAATTGGAACACACATTTATAAACAAATGAAACTCTAATTACTAGTAATACACTAACAATTTTACTAATTACCTTACTATCCTCTATTACATTAGCCAAAATATATACTCAATGTTCCCAAAGATAATTTTGTACATAAAAAAACCAAGCCAACTTTATCAAATATATTTCATACTATGTACAGAGATTTATATGTACTCGTATTCATTAAAAGCCAATAGTCAAACAAACGACACAAAATACTAACACAAACAACTAGTCAAACTAGCTAAGACAAGCATTCAACCAACAATATAATCACTTGTCAATTACCAAATTCGAAGTACTAAAATTAATAATATAAAAAATTACTATACTTCAAGTGGCAATGAAGTAGAAAAGCACTACTTTCTCAATCCCCCAAATAATCTCTTAATCGATCTCTAAATTTTACGTGGTTCGAATTTTACGTGGAACAATGGTAGAGACGGATTAGACTTAATAAGAGAACGTCTTGATAGAGCTTTGGCAAACGCTAAGTGGTTGGAGAGCTACCCTAACACACAGGTATTTCACTTACCTCGAACTTACTCGGACCACTGTCCGATTTTAATTAATACTAATCCGTATGTTATTCATGGGAATTTTCCATTTAGATGCAAGGAGGCTTGGACGTATAATCAAGGGTTTAAGGATTTTTTCTGTCAGTCATGGAGGAAGGGGAATAACGAATTTATTAGGGCAAAAAATTTTTTTATTAATGATGTCAAAATCTGGAATAATAAATTTTTTAATGAACATCTCAATAATAAAAAAAGACTTATTTCCAGGATTGAGGGAATTCAAAAAGCTTTGTGCCTTAGGTACTCAAGATTTCTCGTCAATCTTGAAAGGAATTTGCTTAATCAGCTTAATCACCTTCTCAAGATTGAAAGAATCAAGTGGGCGCAAAAGGCAGGAGTGGATTGGCGTAAATATGGGGATTGGAATACTAAATATTTCCATATTTTGGCTAAAGTTAAGAATTCTAGGGGTAAGATCCTTTGCTTAAAAGATGATAATGGTGATTGGGTTTATGATAATGTTGTTCTAAAAAATATGTGCGTTAATTACTTTAGAAGTATTTTCACTTCTAAGCAATCTTCGCAGCCTAGAAACATCTCTTTTACCCCCAATAACACGGTTAACCAATCGGATTTTACCTCCCTGTGTACTAAGGTTGATGAGCTTGAAATAAAGGCTGCTCTTGGAGCTATGGCTTCAATGAAAAGCCCCGGTCCCGACGGCATACAACCCATATTTTTTAAAAAATATTGGGATACCGTGGGACAATCAATCATTAATCTTGTTACTGCTTGTTTTGATTCAGGCTCCATTCCCCCCAAAATCAATGAATCCTATATTGCTTTAATCCCCAAAGTGTCTAGCCCGTCTTCTATGAGTGATTTTAGACCAATTGGTTTATGTAATTCTATATATAAATTAATTACTAAAATCATTTCAAATAGAATCAAGCCTTTGTTGGGGGATCTTGTGAACCCCGTCCAATCAAGCTTCATTGAGGGTAGAACCATAGATGAAAACATCTTAGTCATAAAAGAGATTGCCCATCTGTTTAAAAAGTCTAGCAAGAGGAAAATAATGGCCTTTAAAATTGATATATCCAAGGCTTATGATAGCTTGGAATGGGGTTTTATTAGAGAAACTCTCCTAGGCTTAAATTTCCCGGAAAAACTTGTTAAACTCATCTTGAATTGCATCACTACTCCGGCTATCTCCATTCTTTGGAATGGAGAAATTACGGAGAGTTTTTTGCCTTCTAGGGGAATAAGACAAGGCGACCCTCTTTCGTCCTATATTTTTGTTCTTTGCTTGGAAAGACTTTCCATTATGATTGAGCAAAAGGTAGGACACGGTCTTTGGAAACCAATTAAAATAGGTGATGATGTTAGCATTTCGCATCTTTTTTATGCAGATGATGTTTTCCTTTTTGGAAAAGCTTCGATAGACAATGTTAACACCATCAAAAATACTCTTTTGGAATTTGGTAAAAAGTCGGGTGTTTTCATTAGCCCCACTAAGTCCAAAGTTATCTTCCCCCCTAAAATGTGTCTCACCTTAAAACTTGCCATTCTTGAAACCTCAAATATCAAGGGAGCTCCATCCTTTGGTAAGTACTTGGGTGTTAACATTAGTCCTAATAGACTAAGGAAAGCGGACTATAATGAGCTCTTAATAAAAACCAAAGATAGAATTAAGGGTTGGCATGCTAAGCTATTGAATATGGCGGGTAGAACCACCTTAATTAAATCGGTCCTTAATTCTTACCCTTTGTATGCTATGCAAACTACCCTTATTCCTTGTGCTATCCTTGATGATTTGGAGAAAAGTTGTAGAAGGTTTCTTTGGAATAAAGTGAATCGGTCTCATTATCTTGCTATAACTAGTTGGGAAAAGATTTGTCTTCCAATTAGCTTGGGGGGTTTAGGTATTCGTAAGTTGAGGAATTGGAACCTTGCTTTTATGGCTAAATTGGGTTGGAGAATTATTAATGACCCTAATAAACTTTGGGTTAGGATTCTAAAGATTCGATATTTTAAAAATTCCTCTTTTCTTAATTGTTTTCCTAATTCTTCCGACTCCCCTCTTTGGAAAGATATTCTCAAAGGAAAGGAACTTCTTTTAAAGGGTATTTCATATAGGGTGGGAAATGGTGAAGATATTTGCCTTTGGTATCATCATTGGGTTGGGGATGGACCCCTTTATAAGATCATTGATTCTCCTATATATATTCCGGATAGATTGGCTCATTGGAGGGTTAGTGATATCATTAGGGAGGGTAAGTGGGATTTGAGGCGAGTTAATCATATTATTCCAAGCCATATTTGTAGATTAATCGAGCTTATCCCTCTTCCTTCTCTAGCTGTCGTACAGGACTCCATTTGTTGGGGGCTTGAAACTCACGGTCAGTTTACAAATAGAAGCGCCTATAGGCTCTGTTCTCAATTCACCTCTCACCCTTCCTTTCCCTCCTTAAATTGGAACAAACTTTGGCACATAGGAGCCCCTTACTCATGAACTAGCTGCTACCCTCAGAGACATAGGAGAACTCCTCAAAGGGGCGTGCAAATTTGAATTCAATTATGTTCCTAGAGAGGCTAATGAGGTAGCCCATCATTTGGCTAGATTGGCTATCCAATTGGACGGACATATCATGTCTCACGAGGATATCCCATCATGCGCAAGAGTAGCCTTCGAAAAGGATTTGCAGAACAGCAGTGGTACCAATTAAGGCAGCTACTGGGCTGTGATGTTACTCTTGGTAGAATTTACTACTTTCCTATTTTCTATCTGGGCTGTGATGAATGGAAGAGATAGAGGAAGGGTAAGCTTTGAGCCCAAGTCGATTTCTAAACGAGGGACGATCAATGTGTATGTACATTATCATATCTAGCTTTGTTAAAAAAAAATAAAAATTATCATATCTAGCTCTTATTCACAATGAACTTTTAAATTTAATTATTGAGGATTATGGATACTCTCATCATAAAGCTAAGCTTAATTGATTAGTTATTGACTAACATAATCACGATTGTAGACTGGAAAAGGCATGATTGACGCATAAAAATGACCAAATTAGGGGAGCTAAAGGCATTAATTAGTCACAGTTAAGCCTGTGCGTGGAAACCTTTGATGCATGCAAATGCAATGCTTGCTTAATTGGAGACAAGAGGATAAGTAGTGGAAAAATTAAGATTAAACCATACTCCCTCCGTTCGTGAAAGATAGTTGTGTTTGCTTCTGTAGTAATTTTGTTTTACTTATTTTCCTTCCTACACACATCCTAATTTCAAATGCAACTTTGCCCGTTTAACAATTTTTTTCCAACTCCCTAGTAACTAATCCTAATAATTTACAAAATATTTACTACCTACTCCCAACGTAAATATTTTAATGTCTTAATATACTTGATATATATTTGTGGCATCTAATCATTGTTTTCCACAATCTTAATTTACTTAATTAACCCGTAAAATCAACTAATAATGTAACAATCTTTAGTGTAGTAAATCATAATGATATATATAATCAGATCCCCTATAATCTAAGGACTAAGGAGTATATATACAATAGTAAGCTTAAACAAGGCTAGTTTGATGTGGTTAATTGGTTGGTCATGCACCGCTAGCTAAATCTTTAAATTAGGTTACAAGGTTAAATTTCTTATAAGTGTATGACTCGAAAATACTCGGCTAAAACACTTGTGAGGATTAATATCTGGTCAAGATGAATTTCTCAAGCAAATGCAATGCTTAGTTAATCGGAGACAAGAGAAATGGTGTGAAGAGCTACCTAGTAACTGTTGAATAATTTTGAGAATTGGAGACAAATTTCAAGTAAATAATTAAATTACTTAGGTTATGGTGTTGTAATTTAATTAGAAAAGATTATTAAAGCATTGTATACTTTGATCAATCTAGAACTCACGAAAAAAAAAAAGTAAAGCTGTTGCCTCAATGTTCGCCCGGTCAGCCGCCCGATCGTGGTGGTGCTCGCCCGATCGGGCGCGAGGGTAATCTGGAAAATCGTCTTCTTCGCCGCCCGATCGGGCGCGAGAAGGGAACAGAACTGTCGTAGGGCAGCCGCCCGATCGGGCGCGAGAAGACTCTTTGAATTGACGTTGGTTTCCGCCCGACCGGGCGGCGGCAGCCCGATCGGGCGCGTGTCAGAGAGGAAAGTGAAACTGACGGTTTCGTCAGTTTTGCTTGGAGAAGTACAGTTATTTTCGTGGCTTTTGGAGTAGATTATGCTTTAATATATATATGTTCTAAGAACATATGTTGAAGATACTTAAGAAAATCTGAAACTTATTTTTCTTAAAACCTCTTTGCAACTTATTATCATCATCATAAATCCAAAGGCTTATATACATTGAATTGTAATCATCCTACTTGTGTTTACAATTGTTTCTTCGTTGTATCTCCTAAGTAAATTTCCGCGAAAACCCGGTTGTAGTTTAGGGTCGGAATTATACTTTTGGGAAAGTGATTCCGTTCACGCCTCGAAGTTTTCCGGTTTAATCGATTGCTATTTTTGTAACCCTTGTTGATACACAAATTCCCCAACAGTAACGGAATAATTTAATGTGACCCCCTACCCCAATTCAATAATCTAAAGAGAAGATCATAGAAATACAAGTGAGTTTGCTTGAAGTTGAAACTTTATAAGTACAATAATGTGAAATAACAAATTGATAAGGTGAGACATAGACAATGACACGAGATAGGAACGGAAGAAACAATACGAGGTTGATAACCCTATTGAGATCGAGATGCACATGAACCAACTTTAATTATTTTTCAAAAGTGGGTCCATGCATTTAGTTTGTGGAAATACTATTTGGGAATGAATTCAATGGCAATGCTTTGGTTTTCCTACATTCACGTCATAATTTTAGCTTAGGGTCCTTCTCCATTATATTGCTTACCACACAAAAAGAAAGAATTGGCACAAAGTTTTGTGGTCTATGTATGATCAACTTGGGATTTATGTTGGTAATTTTTGAGATGATTATTATATATGTTTGGCGTTGTTCAATGTTAATTTTAGTTATTTTAGTGATTAACCGTTTGGTATATATGGATGTATTATTAGGTGCGTGTGTATGGATGTTGAAGTTTCTAAGAATGTAATTTGAAATCTTTCATATATATGTTGTTCGAGTAACAAACATGTAGAAATAGAAGATGTACCTATTATACATTGGTTATAATTTCATTTCCAATGAATGAAGAATTGAATTTACAGTTTTTAAGAAAACAAAAAACACCATGAAACCTTCGTTCTTTCTCGTGAATAATTATTGGTGCATTGGTTAGGCACTTTCATACTCTTTATATTTTTTAAGGGACTTTTATACTCTACATTATTTTCCTATATAGTGAGCTCAAACTCACTATACTTAGAAAACGTTCGTTCTTGATTTCTATTTAACCAATAATGTTTGGCACCTCCGCCAAGGATGTATGTTATACTACTTACATAGTTATATGGAAGTTATCGCTATGTAATACGAGTATTTGTTTTAATTTAATTAATTTACTTTGCTTTAAGGAGTATGTACAAGTACCTTATTTATGATTAATAAAATTGTAGGTTTTTTTTTTCCTCAAAAAACTATGTACAAGTACGTTACATTTGGAGTTGATGGGAGTATCTATCGTACCTTTTCATGAATAAAACAATTTCAATCTTAAATTAAATAATAAAATGTTAAAATTAAAAGTCGTCTACAAGGAAGAAAAACGAGGAAGTACTTTGATAGTGAAACAAAGGTGAAACATATGGGTTTGAATGTGACATTGTCCTTTCAAAGACCATGTCAAGATGACAAGATGTAAAAGATCGATGAGAGTAACATGTTGATTTTTATTTGTTTATAAGAATTCATTTATCTTATGTTATACTTTGTAACTTATAAAAGTGTATTATATCGTTCTATAACCATTATAAATTCATAATAATGTAATTTATGAAATTTTTTAATTGAAATGTTTTGAGAATTATTCACATAGTAGTTATATTTCAATTATATTCCTAATTTATATGAAAGAAAAAAAATAGTTATGTATGTAAATTTCTTAAAACTTATTAGACAACCTTGTTATAACTTAATCCAGTTATAAATTTATTTTTCTTAAACATATACTTATACTATCTAAACTTATTTTTAATAAATTTAATAAAAACAAGATTTATTTTTTAATTGGAGAATTCCACGTCACCAGATATTTATTTTTAAGGTAGAGGTAAATTTGACATTAATGTTGATGTTAGAAGTCAAAACTAGTTTGACGAGAGAGTTTGTGGACTTGTACAATCTAAAAGATACGTTACTCCAAGGTCTCCAACACTCTATACTATGCCCAATACAAAAGGTCAAATTAGTACAAATTCAACACTAACATTTTGTAGAATATATTAGGAGCCTAGTGTATAAAAGAAAACTAATCTGTTTAGAAGAAAAAAATAAATGAATGGACAAGAAACCTTCTCTCTCTTAAATTTCTCTCTCTACGCACCACACCATGCTCCATACACTTAGCAATTGCTTGTACTCTATTAATTCCCACCTTTAATTTTACAAGAGCCCACACTCCAACAACAATTATCTTGGCCTCAACTTACACATTTAATCAAAGTTAATACATTTTTTCAAATGTTCAATCATATGTATATCTAACTAATACCTGTATTCATAATTTAATTAGTTGATTATGTACATAGATCATTAGGTATTGGGTGTTTGTTTATTAGTGATCAGATAATTTAGCTTAGCAAAGTCATAGTAGTGAAGGAATAATTTCTTTAAATAATTAATTTTGTATAGTACATTATTAATAATGTTTTGCATGAGAATATATACATGAATTAATAATTTAGTACTCGTAAGGACTTTCACACCAAAAAAAAAAAAAAAGAAAAAAATATAAATAAGCCATGAAACATTTAGACTTGTCCATGCATCCTTAAAAGTTTGCTAATGAAGGCCTTTTAATGGTTTAAAATGATTTTCAAATTCTTTGATATACAAATTATAGGAAAACTTTGAATAACAAACTATTAAATCTATTGCGTAGCCATGAGTTATCTTATTAAATTCTTCTATTTATTAAGTAAGACAGATGTATTGTATAAGACAAACTCTAATAAATGACAAGAACAGTTATATCTTAATTCCAAAACAAATAGTGTCAAAATTGTAAAACCACTTAAGCATATCAATTTCTTCAAAGGAAATAGAGTAACAAGTAAGCCTAGCTTTAAAGTTTAAACTAATAATTGAGGGTGTCAATAAATAACCTTCAATGTATTTGAGAAAGCTAGCAGCTTTAGGTACTATGAACCCTTTGACAAAAGGACAAGGATGAAAAAAAGTGCATTGAATTGGACTCCCAAAAAAAAAAAAAAAAAGGTGCAACTTCATTTTCTCTACCATACTAAATACATTCAACATACATACCCCCCTACCCCTTAACCAATTATTGACAAAGACAAAATATTGCTCTATCATAGGAGTGACTAATATAACAAAACAAGCTAAATTCCTATTGCAACATCATTAACCATTCCTCCAACATTTGATTAGCACATACCAAAGAACGAACTAGCATAGAGCCATAGAGTGTGTGCATGTGTGTGTAACATGTATGGTTCGTTATTGTCTTCCAAGTTCATTTTGTCGTTGTACTCCACACATAAATCAATGAGCTTGAAAAAGGAGATGTTACTTTTAACGAATTAGTTGTAAAGACTTGTATTAATCGATCTTATACAGTTATATAACATATACTATTAACATACTGTAATAAATAACGTACAACACGACGTACAAATAGCACTTAATAAGTGTTATCAACTCTTATGCCGTTGCCGTTCATGTAGTTAGTGTATATTTATTAAAAATAGTTCATTACCTCCCCTCCTTCCTATCACAAGGATGATCGAGTAGGCACTTGGTGGTACCCTAAGCATTGCCCGACATCTTTAAATTAATTAATCATATCAATAATAATATACTCGTAAATTTTCTACTTTAGAGAAACTAGGATTTTTTTTTCCTAGGGGACCAAACTAGATTATTTTTTAGTAAACCTTTTGTCAAGAAATCAAATACAATACAATAATATAATGTACAAGTATATAAAATTACGATGAATAAAGTCGGCTTAAACATACCAAAATTCTTAAACAAACACACATCCCAAAATAACAAAGAGATAAGAAAAAAAACATAATTATTTTTATACATAAATTTTTATACATAACAAGTTCTTCGTAACGATTTAACAAAGTACACTATTAAAAACAAAAAAAAAGTTTAAAGATCAAGCTTCTCTAATTAAACATAATATATACACAAGACAAAACTCATCATCATTAAAAACTAAAAAAGCTAATTAACTAGCACACACTAAACCCAAAAAAAAAAAAAAAAAAAAAAAAAAAAAGCAAAAAGAAAAACTAAACTTATCTTACAACTTTTAGGAAGAACTATCACAAACTCACTTGTTGATGATGATTTGATCATTAGCACATGACATCCTTAAGAAGTTTGTAGCGACGATGAGCGCTCGGCCGAGGCGACGGTATACCAGAGTTGTTGTTGTTGTTGTTGTTCTTGGGAGTTCCTCTTTCTCCAGGGTGATCTTGGTGTTGTTTAATTCTTTCGCCAGACGTATACTCGGAGCGAATATGGAGATTACGATGATGATCCATGGATGATGATGACGACGACGATGATAATGATCTCTTGTAAGATCCACTATGGTGTTTGTTGGTTGTTGAGGAGTTTCTTCCTTCACTTTGACACCAGTCACACATGTCCAATGATTTCGTGATGGATGAGGATGATGATGAGGATGATGATGGTGATAATAATTCCTGACTTCCGTAAAAATAGTTGCTACAATATCTATAAAATAAGAAACATCATTTAACATGGTATCAGAGCATGAACGACCTAACATAATACAAACACAAATTATGTACAATAGGATGAGAAAATGTATAATTTTTTAAAAAGAAATTTTAACATAGTATCAGAGTCAATAAACAGAACGAATAGATAAGAAGATGGATACGTACAGGTGTTGGAAGCGAAAGCGACAACGGGAGCACTGGAACAGCTTATCAGCGAAGCCGATATCACCACACATGCAGCATACTCTATCTTGATCCGCCATATTTTTTGGGAGAGAGAAAGAGGTGAGTGGTTAAGGAAAGAATGAATAAGAGAGAGAAAGTGAAGAGAAAAAAATGGTATATGAGTCGGCGTATCGATCTGAGTCAAACCTTCTAATGTGTATACCAATGATATTTATATTAGAAAAAAAAGGTAGTGTATCTTTTTATTAAATTAAATAATATTTTTATTAAAACATTACTTTATACTGTAGTACTATAATAATAATAATAATATTTATAAATTTATATTAGTAGTAATAAGTTGCAGAGGTAGACCACAGGTTGATTGCAGTCGTTTTCAGTTGGGGGGGTGGGCCCATTTTACAGAGACAGGCAAAGAGTGAAAGAGAATTTAAGATGTGAACCCCAAATTTTTGTTTCATTTTTTCTTTTCTTCTTTTTCTTCGTATGAAGATAGTATTATGGTCTGTTTTATTCGGCTTAATTTCAATTCAGTTCTATTTAATTTAATTCAGTTTTTAATTTTCTTTTCTCATAAATAATTCATTTCTGATTAATTCAATTCAGTTCAAACCCAATCAATTTAGTTCAGCTCAGTTTTTTTCAATTTATCAAAACGAGTCCTTATTATCTATTTATACAAAACCTATTTTAAAAGTGAAAAATAAAATACTGTGAATGAAGTATGTGATATGATCATCCTTTGTTAGGATAAATAGAGAAAATTAATAATGCTGATCAATTATGTAACAAATGAAATCAATAGAGTATCACTAGAATCATTCAAAGTATCAACACAATCATGTATTCATAGCTACAAATCTCATAAATATTAAATGATTTCAAAAGTATTATGAATTATAAGAAAGCTAATTAAAATTGTATTCATAAATAATATAAATAATTGATTAAATATAACTAATATGTAAATCATGTAATGGTCGACACCAAACAAGCTAACTTTTTCTTATAATAAAGTAACGTTTAACTATTTCAATTCATATACAATATATAATTTTCTCATAAATTTCTCTTTGTTGTATTATTTTTTTTTTTTTTTTTTTTTGGTGTTCCATCCGATTCACCTTTTAGGCTAATCCGGATTCGGGGATCAATTCTAAATGGTTAGTTCCAATCCCCTCCCGATTGTTATTGTGAGGATCGAAAGTTGTATTTTTTTTGAGTCATGTACTCATGAGGCTCGTGTGAGTTGAGAGGAGAGAGAGGGGAAAATGAGATATGTGCATAGTCAGCAAAGATAGAGAAAATGGATTATTATCCTAAAAAATAGGTCAAACAAAGAAAAGAACGATTAACTAATCATGAACGTGGATGCCCTAATGTATTATTAAATGATGTGATTAGGAAGGAGAGGCTAATTAGGTGGGAGCTAGCTTAGTAGTGCTATTATTTTGGGCTTCGATTTTTCACGTGGTGTGAGCTTGTGTGGATGGACGTATTTCCTAAGGAAACTTACAAGAATGTTTAGGCATCAAATCTTGTGGCTGTGAATTCGCCATTAAAATGGTACTCGTATTGACCTATTTTACTCTGTTTCGTGTATTTTATCTGTTAGGAAATAATATATCGCGATATTTGTCCATTTTTCAAAAATAGTAATGATAGCTTAAATAGTGATGCATGATTTATCTTTTCAAATGGCTTACCAAGATTATTGAGTGAGTAATGGATAGAGATGCTAAAACAATGTGACGACTATTACTTTCAAAGTGTAATTGGTCCCACCTCAGCTCACTTATATATTATATACATATGGGATCTTAGGTTTAACAAGCATGAAAATTAATTCAAACCTAAGTAGTACATACATGTTCAAAATTATCCACCTTCTAGACAAGCATAGTCCAAAGACCTCCAAAGTAGTTAGTGCTGCCATCATCTGTCCCATATATTTGAATTAAGTCCTAAGATCCCATATGCATGACCTCAAACGAACTTTAATTTATATTGAAGCAGCCATACTTTATATATCGATGCATGAATAATTGCATGATGAGATATATATAAAATTAAATACTGCAATCAAGTAATGTTAAAAGTAGGAGGTACAAATGTACAATAATATGAGATGATCACAACTGACTAGTAGCTAGAGATCGATCAAGGTTAATTTATATATATATATATATATATATATATATATATTCATGAATCTATATTGTTTATCTTTTATTCTCAATCATTCTAGCCATTGATTGTTTCTTCTAAAAATATTATAAAGCCAAGTTCAAAGATTTTATACTAACATGCAGTATTATGGTCATTGTACTTTAAACAATCATTCAAAAGTTTAATAATTATGTTAGGGAGTATTTTTTAAGTTGAGTATTGTTTTTGGTTTGAGTTTAGGTCATGTTATTTTATTGTGAACATTTTTATAGGTGGTATCGAATTTCAATTCATAGTAATGAAAAATGGTTCAGGACAAATATTTGGAGATGGAGAGACAAGTTTAATTTTCACCCCTTATGATGAATTCCCGTCAATTTATAATAATGTTGTTCAATTCCTAATTGGTTTCAAATGTCGGATTATAAGCCGAATTCAAATCGATTTTGTCAAGTTTATGACTATATGCATTAGTTATGTGCCAAATATATAATGAAATTAAAATAAAAAGAAATGACAATATGGACATATGGCTAACAGTTTTTACCATAAATGGTAAAAATTTGCATGCAACACTCTCATCACGTCACTTTTCACTCGATGCGACCAGCATAGGGTTAAAAATCGGGTAGGTGGAAGTGGAAGTTTCCTAGAAGCGGAAGAGGGGGGGTTAATACAGTGTTTTAAGTCAACAAAAAAATGAATGTTTGGGTCAACTTTGTCCCTTTACTTGGTCGTATATACGAGTATTATCGATCTTCATGGCTAGACTTCATACCATAGACTTATTGCTCTTGATTATGAGTCAAGGAGTTGCCTTGGTGGTAAGGCAACCCTTCTCTTAGCTAGGCTAGACTTCATACTATCTGGTTTTATCTACATTTTGATATGAATAATTTATATCTTATCTGAATTATATATTTTTTTATTCGATTCATATTATTGATCGATCATTATGATAATATCTAGTCCGATTTAAGTTATTTGGTTTAATTTTGACAAAAGTATTATTAAAGAATAAGGTGGAAAGAGTAAAGTTTTAGTTGACATAAAATAAAGCAACACAAAGATTTTACCTCATCTATAAAAATATGATTAGAGTACATCAATATTTTCTTATGTACTCATATACACTTTAAAAAAACCTACATGAATTTGACTATTAATAATTTTATGTATACATGAAGATACTACCTCCGATTTTTTTTAATTTGTAATTTTAGAATATTACTTATGAGATATAAAATATTTCAAAGTTGCAACTAAAAAAATCGGAGGTAGTACATAAATTTTGATATATGTAGTAATTTTTTTAGAAAATGAGGGGTATAAATTGTTGGGAGGATACAAGTAGGTTAAGAAGAGTCAAAGTATTGTTAGTAGCATCATCATTTTAGTGTGCTAAAGTTTGATGAAAAGTTGGTGTGGTGACATAAAAATCATAGGTATGATAATTAATGAATTACATAGTTATATGGATAAGCATGACGTGAGAGTGGCCGGTTGCTCCCTTTTTTAGCCTTCTCTTATCCAAATACCACGCTCGATCATATGTATTGTCCCTCACTCTTGGGCTTTGAGCCGTTCTTGCTACCAAACTATCTTAAAACTATCAATAAAAACTTATCTATCAATTATTAATATTCATATTACTATTAAATTGTAGTGTACTAGTATGGTAATAATAATAACAAAAGTATTACACTATTTTGATTGATTGGTTTTATATTTATACATAATCCATGCATGCACCATGTAGTTTTATATATGACTCTACAAACACCTTTTATAAGCATTATTACTTAACTTATATTGTGTCAATTATAGATTAATTTTGGCCTGTTTATATTGTTTAAGGAAAAGATCATGTTCTTTTGAGATTCAGATCAAAGCGTAGTAACTTACTTATACTAAACAAAGTAGAATAGAGCAGGGTTTATCAGAGAATATCAGACCACAACGACTCAAAAAGTCAAAAGAACGGGGTCTAACTTGCTTTTAGTCAAGTAAAATCATTCACTCTTAAGATTCACTACCATTTGAAATCATCTAAATTATAATTGGTTTTTAGCACGTATGTACAACGAACTGAGCAAACTAAACATGACCAATGCAAATTAGTCTTAATCAACTATTGTACCCTTGATGAAGCGGACGACATAATAGATAGTAACCTTTACTATTATACTCTAATAGTCTAAAGGTTGGATTCCTAGGAAGAGGCTACAACAAAAGACACAACTTTTTAAATCTAAGACATTTGTGTATTCATAACTATGTACATGTCGAACTAAACAAGTATATTGTCTCCTCAGTTTTCACTAATTCTGCTAAAAATTAATTAACATGCTTAATTGAACATGACATAAACACATAGATATACTATATAGTTTGTATATGTGATAAATACAAGTCAGAGACAGAACAACATGATGCTATGGATCTCTCCAGCATGATTATGGGAATCTGTATCTCATATTCCTATCAAATTAAACATATGTTGTAGAAGTAAAATAATAATGCAACAATTAAATCAAGCTATTATGATGATTCCAGATCTGAATTTACAATTAAAGATGCATCATTATTTCAACATTAATTAAGTCAACAATCATATGGTAATGATGCAAACTGTTCTTAGATCAGGAAGTTTTTCTGACAAATTAATTAAGTTTAGAAATACACTGAGAATCTTTAGTTGTTATTTTGATAAGTTAAGGTACAGAAGTTGTTCTTTCATTTGGAAGGTGATTATAATAATTAATTTGATAGTGTTAATCAATAAACTAATCTTAGTATAGTTAACATCATATGAATGAAAAAGTACGAGTGAATTCTGTTAAAAATGTATTCTTAAGCCACAAATCAAGAACTTAAAGATAGATCTAGATCAGACAATAGTAACAAGATTCAAATAAATGAACTAAAATGTGTCTACAACTCTATGACAAGCATGTCCAATTTATAATATACTTAAATATGATAATATATGACTAGTTTTGAGTCGATTTTGATCCAACTTAACTAAATGACTTATCATCCCAATACAGCTGCAGTTAAAGCAGAATAATCTTATTTGAATAAATCGCTTAGCTAGCTCTCTCCCCAATAGACACAATGGTCGCGAGTGGATAAAGAGGAGGATCTATGTAGGCCAAAGTCTAAGACAAAAGCATTAAGACAGTAAGACACCCCCACTTAGATTAATCAATCTAGTAGTAGAACACGACTAATAGTAGTACAACTTTGTCATGCATAGTCAAACCCACTTACAAATATGGTTGGAGCAGATCATATATAATTAGTACGAATGAAATTATGAATGATGATTTCATTTCATAATAAGCAGTAAAAATAAGAATATAAAAAAGTCTATGATCATATAAATGCAAAATTTAATAACCTCAGATCATCACAAAGAAAAAATAGTACCCTATCACTATACACTATACTAGTAATAGTTACACGACAACATGTATCATTTCTTGGTGAATTGACATCTGTCATTTATGCATTCATAGTTGTTCTTCTTTATGTTTCTTAGCTTTTTTTTATTATTAATTATTATTTGTCAACTTTATTCTTTCTTGCCCTTTTTGTTTTTTTTTTTTTTTTTTTTTGACCCATTATGGAAGGAAAAAAATAATTAAATTAAAAAAAAATCAAGAATTAATGATGTGCTTGGAGATCTTAACTAACACTCAAGCCACCTAAGCTTGGATCAATTAAAACTACTCCATTTGTTTTTACAACTGCCTCCTAAAATAAAGTTTACCTTTTTAAGAAACAAGGTAAAATGTTCTTACATAAGGTTGTAAACTTGTAATTTACGAGTACCAAATAAGATAATGAAGCAAATATCAAGAAACACCCAGGGACGAAGGTTTAGTAGTGTTTATTACTCTTTCATCACATAGTCTAATGGGTTCTAATTTACTAGACCATATAGCTAGATGATACTCGTCAAACAAAACACCATACAAAATAAATAAATAAATGTAAATTTAAACATTTTGTTGATTTATAAGTCCAGCAAAAAATTGTTGAAGTTAAAACTTAAAAATGTTACACAAAGATAAAAGTTGAACAAAATATGATAAAACATAACTCATGCAAATAGCTAGTATTTCTCTTGATTATCTACCTATATATGCTATGAAGATTGTATTTTTGAGTGAACCAAACAAAATTTCTACCTTAATCTTTCTATCGAGTTTTAATAGACTTTTGGTTGGCTTTTCTCATTTCTCATTTTAGCAAATAATCGATATTATCTTTGTAAAAAAAATCTAATGACATTTAACGTTCTTTATCCCGATGTATTTAGATATCATATGGACATTATTACTCTGCCACTTGTAAATACCAATGCAATAGTGCAGTACACGTACCTACAAACAAACATAACCTTAAAAGGACAGTAAACAAACCAAACAAGATTGACAACCACGTAAGATCCCTGGCCCCAAATGCCTGGTCAATCAGCATGACTCCCACAGCACATGCACACTAAAACATAGGCATTAAGCAACCCCCCAATAGCTTTGGGAGTGGTGGGGAAAATGATTTATACTGCAGGTCATATTACACCGGGAAAAAAAAAAAAAGTAAGAATGCTTCTTCTTGTTGTTGTCTGGGTCCTTATTTCCCCACACCTTTTTCATGCAAATATGACTAACCACCAAAGCATATACTAACTATACAAATAATGTCACCATAACCATGACATTGTAGATTGTCTGAATAGCGTTGTACTGTAGAGGTTCTATCAGGATGCTGACAGTAACTCGAGGAGGGACCGTAGAATCAGATCTGACAAGCGATATCTCAGGAAAATTCACTCATAACCTGTATAAATTGCACATATGGCTACCGACGGACTAGGGTTCCACCACAACCTGATTAGAACTTTTTTCTCAAGTCTAAGTGTCCACAAATTTAACACAAACATCCACCTAATGGTCCCCTCTTCCCCACCCCTACCAGAATTCAAGAGCTAAGTGAGGTCGATTTTATGTTAAAGGATGCCTTATCCCATTCTGTTTACCATCATCATCATTACATTTCAAAGAGTAAGAGCATAATGAAGCCGTCATAATACGTTATCAGTACTTGAACATTTCAACTAGCTTAACATGACCAAAGGAAAAGTGTTGAGATATGATGGTATACAGAATGGAATTAAAGGATCTCTGCTAGACCTGTGACACCTCAGTTGAAAGTGAAATCTAGCTCAAGTGAAGCTCCAGCTGATATGCTAACCATTTCATCAGTACTTGAAATAATTAAATTTACATTATTTACAGAATTCCTTTCCTAGAAGAATTACAAACTTACAGTAAAGCAGAGTAGTAAGGATTACAAGAAGTCACGCAGCATGGAATGAAACCACGCCAAGTCGACAATTTAGTGTTTTTGGACCTCTATTCTTTCCATTCATAAGGAGCTCGATCGACAACTAAGTAATCTCCTCGTATATCCTTGGCAACTCGGATGTCATCATCCAAATAAACGGATTCAAACCTGGAAGACATATTGATATAAGTATAAAACCAATTATGTAGAATAACTGTATATACTCCAAAAGGTAAAACAAAAATTCTCTGATAGTAGTTCTTGTAAATTAAACATACCTTTATGACTTTATCTTTAATTTGCGTTAAAGCATACAGTGAAGGCTTAAAGAGTTAAAGATAAAATAACATGTAAGAAGGAAAATTGGTAAAAGTCACTTCAAAAAGTCCTAGAAGATAAAAGGTACTATGTAGCTTATAAACTAAGACAAAATTGTCTGGCTGGAGAATCAACAGACCAGGTTATCCATCTTTTTAAGAGCATATTAGTCACTTTAAAACTATTTAAAACATGTTTAGATAAGGGAATCTTAATGAAGGCTTAAAGATACCATAAGATGTAAGAAGGAAAAATTGGTGAAGTCACTCCAAAATGTCCTAGTAGATAAAAGGTACTTTGTGACTTGCTAACCTAAGACAATATTGTCTGGTTGGACAATCTACAGAGTACAGACCTAATTATCCATCTTTCTAAGAAAATTTTAGTCACTTCAAATAACTATATTCAGATGAGGAATCTGAACAAAAGAACATTAAAACACCCATTTTTCCCTTGTTTTGAAGTTAGGTCAGGAAAAGGGAGTGGAGGGAAGGGAACAGAACAATATAACATTTCCTTTCCTTCTGATTAAGAAAACCAAAACCTTCCAAAGTCGAAAAGATTTGGACAGAAGGTACATTCCTACCCTGTTAATCATCTTTTGTGTCTTTTAAGTAGAAGAGTAAATTCTTCTCTTTCTTCTGCAGCCTACCCCATATTATTCTCCCTTTCCTCCCCCTTCCCTTTCATCTATAATTGTAATCTAAACATAGCCTCAGTATTCAACTGACTTCTGAAATCTGTGTCTTCTTGTTTTCTTAAAGATCATTCAAAGTCTTTAAGAGCTTTCAGCAAAATCATCTCAGAACTACAAATTAGCTTCAGGCTGTCAGTGAAGCACTCACACATCACTAGTTGTATAACAGAATTTATAGCGAGCAGAAAAGAAATGTTCTCGATACAGTAATTTCCAGTATTCCTTGCTCCAATAAAAATAAAAAATAAAAAAAAACAAAAAAAAAAACTGATCTTTCTCACTATGATAAGATTCCTCTTTACAGTTTACACCCACTTGAAGAAGTCTATATGAGTATACTTTCCCTATTCCTAGTTCCAAAAACAAAACTGTAGAAATCCTACGTAGGTGTTATTCATGAGTAAAGAAAATGCAATATCTTAGAGAAAAGGAACCAAAAAAAAAAAAGATGCAAACAGATAGACAAATTTCCTCCTCAAAATCTGTTGTCAACAGATCCAATTAATCAACCGTACATCCATCAACCTATCTCTTTCTCCCCCACTCTGTATGAAAAAAGGGTGACGAGGAAGCCTGCCAATATAAATCTTAAAGCGCTCTAAACAGTAGTACGGAGTACATCACTAAGGCAATTAACAGTGGGATGCCAGAGAACAAAAAAACAAGAAGAATTTATAGGTGGGATCAGAACCTCACTAAAGCCACTTTGCAGATACTTTTCCCGATTAATTTAGGACCTTACAACGTTACCAAACAGTGCCATTGCAACTCATCGATCACATTAGTTGTAATCCTAAAGGGCGAAGCCTATTTCAATTTAAATAAAGCGGCACTGATATAGTGATATTTGAAGACAGATAAGTAATCTATAGCTTTAATTCATTTAGAAATCATACAAGATATAAGAATAGAAACTAGAATATCACTTGCCAATACATCAAACTGGAGGACAGACAACTTTTGTAACTTGTTTAAATAGGATGAACAAGGGCAATTGTTGCCTGAAAAGAGTGAAAATAAAAGGCTTCTTGGTTGAGAAATGCAGCCATCGAGCCGTACAATAGTATCAGAAAGTAATTGTAAATAATCTAGGTAATGAAACAAGTAGCTTAAATCAACAACTCTTAACAGACTCAACTATAGATGATCGATGACAGCCTCGAATCCCAATATAATTTCCTTCAAATAGTTGAAATCCAACACTCAACAAAATCTTATTGTATTACAAAAGGTATGACTGTATGAGCATCATGCACATTCAATGGAATGCTACAATTCATTTCATAAAAATTCTAATAAGCATCCCCTGAAAATGTGAATGCTTAACAGCTATATATAAGTTCATCATGTGCAAAAGTTACACTTACCATCCCTGCCCAAATGGTGGTAAAGGAAACTCCCAATCTTTTCCTCGCAATACTGCACTTGTAAATCTGTGAAAAACCCATGTCACACAAACATTACAAAAGTGTATAATTCCTATAATGTATATAGCACAGGACTGGTTAGGAATACAAAATTAACAAGATAGTTAATAACATGAATGCATTTGTGGAGGCCGACTAGTTTAGTTGGTTAAAGTCTTACGGGTTCATATCGTACATCAGTGCTCTTTGCGGCTCCCTTTACGAATTTTATGAATCCTACTAATATCCTTCTATTTCTTTACACAAACATGAAACAGCTAACAAACTAAAGGGAAATGTGCGTTTAAGCAATACTAGAAAACCCAAACAAAATTAGGAGGTAAGACAATGAAATTACCTAAAATTAACTTTTTGATTGGAAGCAACCTCCATACTCGATCGAACGAAGAAAACCCCAGATGGGGGGAAAGTAATTACATTATTGAGCTTAAGATTATCAACATCAATAACTTGAAGAACATCCCCAACTTGAGTACCAAAAAAACTGGCATTTTTTATGATAAAAAGTTGTTCTTTTTCTGTAGTCCAAAGCATTCGCCAAGTCCCAGAAAGGGAATCATCAGTTGTGATAAAATCTTTACCCAGAATAGCGAGGGAATCGATAGCGGCGATAATTTGGGATCGGAGATTAGGGTTTTGCTGGGTTTTGAGACCGCGATCTTGATCGGAAATTAGGTTGAGAAGGTGGGTTTTGGCGGAGAGAGATTGTGATGAGGAGAGAGAGAATTTAGGGGATTTGGAGGGAATTGAGGGATTTGATTGATTAGGGTTTAAGAAGGGTTTTAGGGAGGAAGAAGGGTGAAAATTGGCGGGAAAATGGAGTATTGTGGCCATTGTTGAGGCCATAAGATGATAAGAGGGATAACAGAAGGGAGGGAAGAGAAGTTATGGCCGTTAGAACTTGTGGTTGAGCACTTTCAGCTTAGAAACGCCAATGTACTCACTCCGTTCCAAATAACACGGAGAGTGCTCAGTGTTCAGTAATTGCGCCAGATAAACTGATAAATAATACGAATTACAAAATATTAAACTCTCTCCATTTCAAATAATACGGATTACTAATTTTAGTGTTCAATAATTGCGATAAACTGATAAATGATACAAATTACAAAATATTACTCTGTAAACCATTAATGCTATAAGTGATTATACTATTGAAATAAGTAATTACTAAACTAAACAAAATTTGGCACTCATGGCCAAATAGTGGGGTTTATTAGGTTATTTGCTTGTTTATAAAATTCAACGATAATTTTTTACTCCAATTTTAATAAAGATTGACGTGGGATCATTTGTGAAAGAAAAACTTGCCTTTTGATAATTTTACAAGGTGTTAGAAAACATGTTATTGAAATAGCTAAGTCTTTAAAGAAGTTTGGAAAATTATATGCACCATGTAAGGACACAGGAACAAAATGTCAATGCATAATCTTTTGAATGCACATTATCAGCAGAGAGTTGCAACATTAGCAGAACAAAAGAATATATCTGATGTAAGAAATATTTCTAAGCAAATCCTGATCTTCAGATGTACAATTGGTACAATATTCTGTGAGACAAAATTTCGGTAATCAACTGAGTTTACTTTCCAAGTATAGGGCGAAAGAAGCAGGAAACTGGAGGTTTTAATCCCTCTCAGTCACTCGAATCCTGCCATCAAATTATTCACAAGCAGTCAGATACACAGCCCAAGAAGGGCTCTCTCATATTGAGATCCCGTAATTGCTTATCTTTGTCACTTCCTTCGTGAGTACTTTTCGCTCCTGTTTTGCCTCAGCAACTAGGTTTTTGATCTGCAAAATTTACACAATTGAATGACCGAATAAGTAAAATAAATAGATTTATGATTACACCAACTATTGCTGATGTGTTTGAAATTATAAAACAAACCTGTGAACTAAATAGAGATGATTCCCTGCCAGGAAGGTCTGCAAGGATATCTTTCAAGCCTGGTAGAGCCATAAAAAAATATATCAGACTCGAAAAAAAGCTGGTAAATATATTCAGGTTAGGCTGGAAATATTCTCCCATACCGCGTGCTTGTTTCTCAATCTTATCAGCAGAATTAACAGCTTTTCTAATCTGATTTCCTGCATTTCTGTCATAAGATTTGCAATTACAATTTACAATATATAATGAGGTGATCGCGCAAAACCACATCACTCAAGTAGCAACACAATAAACAAACCTCAGTTTAGTTCTTCCTCTTTTCATCTCCTCCTCTGCCTGTGATGCTCTTTTCTGAAAATACACACGCTATACTGAGAGAACTTACAAAAAAAAATAAACATTGATTTGACACCCCTTTAATATCCAGTTTTCTAAAACACATAACCTGCCCCAATATACACATGCATAAATGATTCAAACTATCAGAGTGAACTGCACAGCAAACCCTCTCAAGGGAAAATTTTCTTACAAATGAAAAAGTTTGTGATGCACCCATTCTTTGGAACGCAAGAAAGATAAAGCTTCAACTCAACTTAACAACCCAGAATTTTAACTATCAGTGTAGAGAGTTTCGGGAGGTCTACAGATGCGCAATTTCACCCCTAACTAATCATAAAAAGCATCTTCAGCTTGGTTGTTGTTTATAACACCTTCAGCTTTCCCAAAGTTAGTTTCTTTTACGAGACCACAACCCCAAACAAAAAATATAAGAAGGAAAACACGAAATGATACCTCTAGCTTTTCAGTTGCAGCTTTCAAGCGTTCAAATGATTGCTTCAGCTCTTTCACTTTTTCATCAGCACGAGATATCAAGGCCTGCACACAATTACAGTGTGCAAATGCATCAAGAGTCCTTCCTCTCAAAGGACAAAATAATCTAAGGATGCTAAAGTGCTTTAAAAGCTTCTTAGAGTGCCTACCCTGTGATTAGCCAACACCCAGCACCCAGCAAACAAATGTACAAATAAAACAAAAGATATGCCAGTTGAATTTTAGCTGTGACATTTAATTACACCACTAGTTTTAATGTTTATTATGAACTAAAAGTTTGGTTTATACGACTAACAAAGCCATGGAAAGAAACAAAATGATGCAAGCACTTTTTGGGAGCTATAATCCCTCCATGTGAAAAGATCAATGTTTGCACAAAGTAACATTGGGCAAACATTGTTCATCAGGGAATGAAGTAAAAGTCTGCAGTGACTACCAGGCTCGTATAGCAAAAAATTCACCTGAGCAACATTAATAAAATTGATGAACATAGAACCTGTGCAAACTATGAAGTAGTAGTAAAATGTCAGTAAACAAATCCTTCTTTATACAAACGCTCACCTCTTCAGTAGAAAATAGCCGCAAGGTTTTATAGTACAAAAAACGCCTTGGAGCTGCAAGAAGCATGCTCAAAGTTATATTGGCCAGAAATAAACAAGAAGAAAACCCTTAATCTGAAAACATATCTAAATATGTAATGTAGCTTAGGTACAAGCAGCCATATGTATTGATGTAGCAAATTATGGGAATACATTGCAACTACCTGGACCTCGGAACATGAGTAGTTCACTAGTTAGATACATTGTATTATGGAACACTACCAGTCTAGGTCTTGCTACTATTTGATTCAAGCAATATACGAATTACTACAGAAAAATTCAGTCAGGACCATATCATGCCATATATAATGTGAAAGAATTCACAAAAAGTTTATAAAATCATTAATGCTTGAAAAACATACAAGTGTACATCATATAGAATTTTACTTGGATCAAAAGAATAAATTTCACATAAGTTCACTTCTAGTAGTTATAAATTCTATCTCAAAAGGAACTATTATGTTAATTAGACTATCTTCATCAGCTTAACAGTCAGAACTAACATAACAAAAACTTTGCAGGAAAGGATCAAGTGGTTCCTTCTCCCCAAGACTCTCAAAGTACTAAACCACTCTAAAAGCATCAAACCAGCTCCTAAAGGCTTGTTCAATATCGTTGCGAGTACTGAATGTTCAGATATTTGACTAGAAGAAAGATTTATACATAGTAAACATAGATTTTGTTGTCAACTTTCAAAATTAACATAACTAGTTCAGGTACCATAGATAGTAGTCCAAACTCAAAATTTTGCAGTGATGCCAAGCAGTCCCTAAGCTGCCAATAATCAAGCCTAGAAACAAGTAGCATATTGCAAATCTTTACCCACCTAATCAACCTAACCACAAGACCTTGTCACTTCCCAAGATTCCCAAGTGTTTCAAAGTTGAATTTTAAACAATGCCCTAATGCCTCTTTTTTTTCATCAACGTTAACACCTTATTACATGCTATAAAAATCAAGCAAGATCAATATCCCTGCCACCAAGTACTTCAAACAGTTCTGATTAGAAAATAAATAGTATCCAGAGTTTATTGTCTTATCCATCATTTCAGTTTAATATTAATTAATCCCTGAGAACATACCACAGACTATCCATCAGCTTAATAGTATATATATCCCACTCTAAGGACAACATCTCAAATACCCTTTTCAAGTACAATCAACATTCTTCTCCACGTATGAATAATGGATAAATATAAGAAGAGGTATCACAGTATCATACTAACATTTATCACCGTTCAAAAAAAAAAAATTACTAACATTTATCATCTTGCTACCTTAAGATGACCTCTTATCCTCCATTGCCATAATTCTTTTTAATTTTCCTTTCAATGGGCAATTGGACATTACCTAGTGAATTTGATGATGTTTTGGTGATAGATATATCTGGACTAGCCTTCTATCTTGAAAGTCACTGGGTAATGCCCATGGGAAGTAAAACAAGTCCATCTAAACCCAAAGATGACTTCCACCCAATTAGCTCCTTTTTTACTATTTTGCTCACACAACCTAAAATCACATATTAGCATTACCCCTCCAAAAGCACTCACTAAAAAACCTTTGCACTCTCTGCCCTGAATTACCTGATGAATTTGAAAACAGAAGTGCCTTGCTAGGTAATGTCTGGAATTCATGGTCATTATATCAATTTGCTATTAAATCACATAATGCCATACCCTCTCCATCAAGCACTCACTCAAACACTTTGGCACTCTGCTATGAAATAATGTCTGTAATTCTTGATTTTAGTCTTGAGGGATTACAACCAATGTCAAACTGCCGGCCATAACATTCACCGCTGTAAATTCTATCTTCTGCATAATTTCATAAAACTCATCATGCAGCCACCTCTATCCCCCACCAAAAATAATGGGTAAAACATTCAAGCCATTAAAATTCAAGCCAATATATATCCCTCTTCTCACAAGTCACAACCACCATATATGGACTCCCAGTAGACTGAACCTGCCTTCATCTATATGTCAACCATTTATCTTCTCTGGAATCGGGAGGGGAGCTCTAACCACTTGAGCTATCCCTCACTCTCCTTAAACCTAAGATAAAGACACAAAGTGAACAATAAGAGGGCTAAGTCCTCTACTATACAAGCAGACCACATGTTTAAAATTCCTTAGAACCTCACATTCTAACATAGAAACAAAATCATAAAATAGAGTCCCCTATGAAACTATTAAGAAATTCAGCTAGAAGCATAATACTTCATATTCGCCACTGATTAATGCTATACAATAAAGTCCATATAAAAATCCTATATTGTCTTCTTTGTTTTACTCATATTCTGCATATGACAAAGAAGTTTGATGCAGTTTGTATTATAAAGTAATATCAGAACACTAGAGCATCTCTGATTCACAACATTAGTTCAGGAAAGGAGTAAAGTAAGCATCCTTTATCGGCATTTTCATTTTGACTACGTATTAACTATCACATCAACAGTCGTAATAACATAGCCATCAGACAAAACATAAATTCTCTGTCCCATGATTCAATATCCTAGCCATGAAAACAACTGAAAGAGTACCAAACATAACAATCACATTCCACATCCAAACTAGCTTACAAAAAAACCACGGCAATACAAACAACGGTCCGTCAAAACACCAATAATCACACGTAGAACTCGATTTTCCATCATCAAACTTTGGCATACCTGGCAGTGCCAACAAACCTAACCCAGTAACAGCTCCAGTAGCAATAATTGGATGTGAAGCCGCAACCAATGCACCCTCTGCATTCAAACCCACAAAACAAACAAATTAAGCGACTTAAAATTGAACTAAACAACCAAAACTATATCAACCCTAAACACAAATTAAACCCATCAACAAAACTTCAATTACAAAAATTCAAACCTTTAACTTTGCCAAAGAATTTAGCTTCATAAGCATCATATTCCGCCTTCAAATCCTTAACTGACTCCTGCATTCAAACCCTAATATCATCACAAAACCTAATCACAAAATTACACATAAAATTAGAATTCGAGAGATAAGACTAACCAGAGTTTGATGGAAATGAGCAGATGAGGTAGAACGGATTTGAGAGAGACGAGAACGAGTAGCAGCAATGGTGGAATCGAAAGACTGTTCGACGGTCTCCTGAACAAGAAAAGCCTGTTGAATAGCTTGTTGGATCCATGGATTGCTTTGCTCCAAGCTTTTCAATGCTTTCTCTACTGAATAAATCTCAGTGCTCGTTAATGGCGGATTTTCAATTGGTAGTGAAGAAGAAGATGAAGATGATCCTTCTTCCGATTCCATTTTCGTTGATTTCAGTTTAATCTTGCTTTCGCATTTGTTTACCACCTTTTCAGCAATCTTTTTCTTTTCTTTTTTCTTTTCTTTTTTTTTTTGAAAAAAAAAAGAAGAATAAAAAAAAACCTACCCTACTATGAGAGGCATAAGTTGAAATTAATTTTATGGATTGTAATTGTTTATGTATTGTTTTTTTTTTTTTTTTGAGAAAAAAACCGCCGAACAATATTATTAATCAAGGGACAAAGTGTCCGAGAGTACATACGGGGAAACCTCCCTTGGGCAATGATCCACCCAAACTTGTTCGACACCATTAGGAACGATCTTAGCAAGAAAATGGGCAACATTATTCCCATCTCTTTTTACATGAGACCACAAAAAAGTGTTGAAATTGCAGCAAATAGATAAGAGGTCCTCTAGCACTGTATCTAAATCAGAGTAGTAGATGGAAGCATTGGAAAGCCTGTTGATCAAAACTTGACAGTCCGATTCGAGAATGACATTTTCATAACCAAACCTTCGAGCAATCTGTACAGCAAAGAGGAGGGCTCTTCCTTCTGTGATTTCAGCTGGCCATTGCGCCTTCACTCTCTTGGTAGCTGTGAGCAAGACAGTCCCCTTATGATCACGCGCAACAACTCCCATTCCCACCCATCCCTCACTAGTCAAGGAAGCATCTGCATTCAGCTTGACCGTACCCATAGGCGGAGCTTTCCACTTTTTTGCACTTTTCCTTCCCTTCACAGCAGCACCTTTGTACACCATGCTATTATACTTGCCACACTCATCAATCATTCTCTCAAGCCTTGTTAGAATAATGCTATTTGGTGTGATCCTCCCTGAGAAAACCCACTGATTGCGCTCATACCATAGCAGCCAGATAAGATAAGCTGCTCTTTGAAGCTTCTTTGCGTGTGAGGCTTTTCACCTTACAACGAGATCACACGTCGAACCTGACATATCCTGCAACATATCAACACATCCACTCTCTTCCCACAGACCTGCAGCACGCACAAACTCAAATAATACATGAGAACTCGTCTCATCAGCCATACCACACCAGGGACAAGTTGCATCATCTAACAAATGTCGAGTCTTCAGCAGGCCTTTCATGGGCAGGGTAAGGGTACAAACCCTCCATAAAAAGTGTCTTACTTTTGGTGAGGCTTCCAAGCTCTAAATGTCAATCCAAGCTCGATGAAAATCATCCAAGTTACAGCCTTTACCAAGCAAATATGCGGTCTTTGCCGAGTACAGGCCATCATTTGAAAAGGCCCAAGTATTGAAATGAAATTATTGATGAGCACGCCCATTTGATGTATTTCATAAACGTTATTGTTTATCAAGTGGTTCTTTTGTAAATAAGTCAAACAGTATTAATTGTCAACTCATAAGTATGCTGTCATTTATTGTTGTGTGGCAAGGTGTGTCATTTAATTAAGCCAACAATGAAATAACTCCGTGATAAAGCTTCATTCATTCATCAATAGCGACCACCGAACCAAACACGAACCGCTTCGCGAATACCATCTCAACTCCACCCACCGACAACATCACCATTATCGGCGGCTTCGCAGCCAAATTAAACGAAAACCCTATGAGTAGAGGGTTAAATTAAGGGCATGGTCAACCCTAAAGAGTAGAGTTTACCATGTCCTCCATTGAAGCAATGTTCTTTGCTTTGATTTCCGAAGATGTTGTTGAAAATTGTGGAAATTGGGAAAAAAATTATAAGGAAGATGAAGGAGGAAGAAGTACTTTAATGGAGCAAACAAACGTTACGTTGTAACTTTGTTTGGTAGGTAACCATTAACTGAATTTCATGATATGTCATTGTATCCATGTCAGTCATGGAAAAAGTATAATCTTACCCCCTTTAAAGTGGAAAATTTGTCCAAAATACCCCTTGATATATATATATTTTTATAATCATATTCAACTAGTATTTTCTCGAAATAATTTTCATTGAATATAATCTTTATATGGTGAAGATAACGTATATATTACCAATGACAACTATTAATCTTCGGTCTTAGACTTTTGCACACTTATATATACCTATACATCAATAAATGTGTACCATTTCAAGTCAATCCACCACGTGTTAGTAATGGTACCTCTTATCATACACTGCATGATAAAAATTAAATTACCAAATACAGAGTATAACATTAAAGTGACCTTAATTATATACCAATTTTAATACCATTATCAAGTGAAAATAATAAAAATATACAGATTAACGTCTAAGCAAACAACGGGAACAACCCACTCATTTATGTTCACCTTACAAAAATTCAAAATCACACAAACTCAGTTAATGTAATTTGTTCCTCTCTCAATAGAAGGCACCCGGTTTATCTCGATGATAGACATGGGGTGTTTGTCTAGCATTAGAAATGGGTTAGTTTGATTAAAATTATATATTTTTTCTCAATATCATGTTTTATAGCAGTATTTTTCTAGTGACACTGTTAATGGACATCTTTCGCCTTCATTATTAACGTTCTCTGTTTTGTTCAAATTTAGCATTAACTTTTTTGTGCATTTGAAATTACATAACTGTTAATACTTAAAGGCATGATGAGTTGACGTTTATACCATAGATAAACAAATATATCTTATCATGAAGATAAATTTGTATTTACTCCTCTCAATATTATTACACTTCTGCTATTACTTTATTCACCTATTTATTTCACTCGTGGTCATATATATATTCAACGTTAATTTATTAGTTTTCTCATTTCAATCATGACCAAATATATATATAAGTCAATTTGGATCCATTAACACTTAGTTTTTTCAATTTCCTATTCGAGTTACACTGCAAATAAACATTATAAAGCCAAAGTTATATCACGAGATACACATACAACAAAACATAGGGCAATTCACTTGCGTGCGGCTATTAATATTTGTATTGTAAAAGTAGATATATACTCTCTTGGGTTATATATATATATATATATATATATATATATATATATATATATATATATATATATATATATATATATATATATATATATATAATGCATCACTTGAGATTTTGCACTTTTCATATGTTACCTTTGACTTATTTTTTTTTACTACTATATAATTTATAAACATGGTCGTGTAATATATTGTTGGATTTGTTACAATGCCTACTTTCATAATATACTTTTGTTATAATTTTTATTAATTATATAATTAAAGATATTAGTGGTCAAAGTTGTGATTTAGCAAGTGTGAAAACTCAGGTAATGTATTTAATAAAAATCAAAAGGAGTATTGAAATTGATGTCATGGGGCAATGCACATGTCTACAACAAAACATAGGTTAATATCTACATAGCCAAACCATTATTGTTTTGCACTCGACAATAACAAGAGATTACTTTTTTTTTCTTAGTGTGCAAGAGCCTATAAAGGGTCCTTGGTGGGATGTTCTTGAACGGAGTTGGAGTTCATTTGATCTAATCTATTATTTTGGTTAGGTTTTTTAGTATTTAAAAATGAAACTTCATACCAAGGGGTTTTTAACTCTATCCACCCCGTAAAATCCCATACCTATTTCACCCCCTTACATTCACAATTCATCTCATTAACGGGGTCTAGAAACCATTACAACAATAAACCAAATAATTTTAAACTAATTCTACACATTAAATGTTGATTTCATATATGTTAGGTTTGAGATTCCACACTTATTCATTTTGATTTAACGAACTTGAAAACTCAAATTCTCATTTCCAAATGTATAAACCGAAGTCAAATTCATCAACTTCTTACCAAAATAAAAATCGAGTTTCCAAACACAGCTTTAAAAAACCCGCGACCGCGGGGCCAGCAAGACGATAAAAAGGCAGAATGACATGACTATCGCCAAATCGCCATCCCTAAAATACTCCATTAAACCCACACTCTCGAGCCCTCTTTAAAACCACCCCACAATCCATCTCTCAAACCTTTTACACCTTCATTCATACATAAATTCATATTCTCTCTCTTCTTTAGCGTTGTTGATCCAACAAAAACTGAAGAAAACACCCCAACACTCGAAACTCGAGACTCTCCCTCACTTCTGCTCTCTTTCTCTCTCCCGCAATTCCACCCCCAATCTCTCTCCTCCCGAAACCCTAGAACTCCGCTTGATTTCTCCTTCAATCTGCTGCGATGCAGGAATTTTCGGCCACGGTTGCCAGCCATGTCCGATTCCTTCTGCAAGGCTTGAATGGATCCAACTCTGATTCCGTGCTTCAAGAGCTTTGTCAGGTCTTTTTTCACTCTTATCTTTGTAAATTCGCTGTTTTTCAATTTTGGGATTTTTTCTTTTGTGTTGATTGATACCGAGAAAACCCTAGATGGTTTAATTTGATTGACTTTGATGCTTGTCTTTGAATTTATTAACTCTTGATCATAGATTTGAGCTTGTTACTGTGGTTTCTGCATTTAGGGATTGTGTACATTTTTGGGTTTTAGTTTTTTGCGATTAATTGAGCTTCAGTGGGAGTTTGGGTTTATCTGAATTAGTGGAGTATATATGTATATTTTTATATATTTTTGCTTTATTTTTTTGTATATAGATTGAAAAATGTCAAGATGTTGTTGAAATTCTGTATTTATTATAAAGAAAAATAAGCTGGCTTACACTTCAGCTCAACTTTTATCCATTGAGGTTAGAGCTAGACATTGTAGAGTAGTTTTTGCGGTGAATTAGTATTGACTTTTGGGCATTGGTTATTAAAGTCGATTAAAGATGATTCATGGTTTTTAGGGATATTTTTTCTCTTTGAACTTTCATACTAGAATTCTACATCGAATTTCATGTTGATAGTGTTGCCGCCCTCTGTGTGAGGGTGGAGGACTGGATGGTGATGGGGACAACATTATTCAAAGATCCAATGTTACAACTATTGTGAGATTGGTTCATTAAACTAGTGAGTGATATATTGCCCTCAAAAGTATTGGGTTGTTTCTCTATATTTTTATTATTTCCCCACACATTTACCAACTTCATGGTTCATTGTAGGTTAAAAAGCTGAAGGCAAGTTTGTGTATTTGGATGTTTTTTTGCTGATATTTGTTGCTATTGTATCTTGTACTTTTTGAACTGAAATGCAATTTTTTTTTTTTTGGGGGACAGTTCACCGAACAAGGCTTAGAAGGAAGCTTATTGATTCTGCAGAGCTTGTTAGAATTTATGAATATACATGGGACAGATGCAAAGAAAGTTCATCTGCACCCAGTTATTTCCTCAGTTTTTAGATTTATTTTGGATAAACCAAATTTCAGTACTGTTCTCTGTCAGTCTCTTCGAATGTTTACAATCAGAGATGGATTCCTCGATGATTTGTCAAATGCTTTAGGTCTCTCACTTTCTGAAAAAATCGCCATTGGTCTTGCATTCTCGGAGTCCGAAAATCCTGATGCCAGATTGATTGGTATGCTGTCATTTTCTGTTGATAAATTTAGTTGTTTCAATTTTTTTTTTTTTTTTTTTGTATTTGTTATATTATTTTCAAATGTGTAAAGCAACTATTGTTGCATGCAGGGACAAATTTCTGCATGACTCAGATTGAGGGATTGTTTGCCAATCCCAGCACCATTGAATCAACTGAAAAGATTCAGAATATTTTTATGTTCCTTCATCGATGTGAGGGCCTCTCAAAGCATGTAGATACTTTTACGCAGATGTTGAGCCTAATGCAGCTGAAAGAGGGTGTACCCTTTATTTTGGCTCCCCTGGTCCCAGATGACCTGAACGATACCAAGTTCCTCAGGTCATTATCTTAAATTATTTCTGTCTTGATTTTTTCATATGTATCTATTTGGAAGGCAATTTATGAATTTCTTTATGTTGATAGTGACTGCAGGAGCATGGATTTGTTCTATGATTCTAATGTAGATGACTTTGATACCATTGTTGCTGAAATGGAGAAGGAGATTAGTATGGCAGATGTCATGAAAGAACTAGGTTATGGATGCACGATCAGTGCCTCAAAATGCAAGGAAATATTGTCTCTTTTTATGCCCCTAACTGAAGCAAGCATCGCTAGGATACTGGGCATCGTTGTCCGTTCTTATGCTGGTCTTGAGGATAACACAACTAAATTTTCATCATTCCTATCGGCAATTGGCAGTAATCCTTTGTCTGATCTCCCATATCTCAGTTCCTGGGATGTCAATATCCTTGTCGAGACAATTAAACAGCTTGTGAGTTATTCATAATGCCTTCATATCTTTTTTTGATTTGTGCATGACCTTTGATGAAATTTCATTCATATAATATTCTGTTTACTTACATTTTGTGGGTCATAGTTTATTGCTTATGTAAATTTATAGTTTGCTCAATCATAGGATCCATTTCCAGGATGCATTTTGCTTGGTTTTAAAAAGCGCGCCTCACTCCTAGTCTCTGGGAAATGGGATTTAGCTAGGTGAGGCTCAGTCACCTACGGAAGGCGCGCGCCTCGTGCGCCTCAAAGTGCCTTTGTTAAGGCACGCCTTTGCGCCTCAAGGAAAATAACTAAGATTTAAGTTATAAATTGAAGAATGATGGACATTTTTTCAAATTCAGACTACCTTAGCTCTCAATATATCGTTACTTAATTTATTATGAATCTTTTCAATTGGTATTAAGTACTATCAAAGTGAAAAATAATTTGAAATAAATATATAAATACATGCGCCTTGCATACAAAAGGCGCATGCCTTCGCCTTGCGCCTCACGCCTAGGCTGCAAGGACTATTTGCGCCTTGGTGCGCCTTGCGCTTTTTAAAACTAAGGCATTTTGTAGTCTTTGTTTTAAGACTCCCATTATCATGAAGATTGGCGTAGGTAGAATTATTTGAAAAATTTCCATTAAGGGCTTGGTTAGAAAGATTGCTTGGAAAAATGCTTTATTATAATTATAACAAAACAGAGAGTCAGAGAGCCTGCCAACAGTCGTGTGGATGCTGTATAGAATAAATTTGAATGTCATACACTCCCTTCAGATGTGGATTGAGCATACTGAAAAGGTATTTTCACTGTCCAATTTGGAGAAAGATTCTGGTCTGCTGCTTTGGCGAGTTTTTTTTTGTTCTAAGGAGTATGAGGGCACTCTAGGTCGAGTATAATGGTTCTACTGCTTATGCGGAAGTTATGTACGAATTTGGTTGTGGTACTTTACTTTGGCCTTTTACTAAATACCAAAATTAGTGCACAGACTGTGCACTGAATGAGATTCAAGCCACAATCCCCTTTTCATTACTCTAAAAGATATCTATTCTTTTTTACAGAAATAAAATACAACAATTTTTTTTGCAAACATAATGAACTATGACTAAATTATAAGTATCCCTCACTAATAAAAGACATATAAATTCATGTGGTGCTGTTGCTGGTGTGTGTATATATATATATATATAACCGAGTAATATGCATTATGATAACTAAATGTTTCATGCAGTAACACTAGCTTGCAAAAAAATTCTTTGTTGTTTGGGTTGGGGTTACTGGTTATCACATCGTTCCTTGGGTCTAAGGCTATTACTTACTTTACATCTGATTAGAAAAAATAAGTTCAGACTAGGTAAGCAATAATAATGTGAACTAAGTTTAACCTATTGAAATTATCATTGTAATACAATCAAATTGTATCGAAAATATTATTGTATTACAATCAAATTGTCTAACATATTGAAAGTATTATTGTAATACAATCAAATTGTATATTGAACTTTTACTAGAAAGGAGGGGTGGGGATTGTAAATTTCTCAATTCTAGTGAAAAGGGTTGTGTTATCACTCAAGTTATACTTTTGTGTAATGTTTGGAATTGTGATGTTGGGAATCAAGTTTTGACCGACTACATTTTGCATGGTCTTTGGGAAATTCATTCACGTTTTTAATTCCATTGGAAGGGGCAAATATGGGAATTATGATTCTTATGAAAGCATATTAATGAATAGCAAAGCTTCCATGTACAATGACAAATAGCCTCTTGAATTTAGCAAACCTGCGGTTCATTTTTATTCAGCTTCTCTTTCCAAACTACCAGATCATACTTCACTATATTGGGTTGAATTTAGCAAACCTGTGATTCATATATATGATGAGGTGCGGATAAATGGTTTGATGCTCGTATCCCAGACTCATGATGCAGGTCTGAGATCTTAACCACCTCCCCCCTACTTGAGTTCTCATCTTGTCGATTCCAACTGCATAGATCCATAAAAGGAGGGCCCGGTCTAGGAAGTCTATGTTATCATGAAATTTTTGTGGTACAAAATTGCCCATCATGTTCTAATGTGACTCTTGTATTGCATGTATGTTATTGTACAGGCACCTGAAACCAACTGGGCTGGTGTTATGGAGAATCTAGACCATGAAGGATTCTATATTCCTAATGAGAATGCCTTCACATTTTTCATGACCATTTACAAGCATGCTTGTCAGGTAAGTCATGTTATGGAGAGGAAGTTCGTGAAATTGGCTTGAGTATATAACCTTCATGGCTAGTGGTGTTATAACTCATAGATATTATTTTTTCAGGATTCTTTCCCTCTCCATGCTATTTGCGGGTCAGTTTGGAAGAATTCGGAGGGGCAACTTTCTTTTCTTAAGTATGCAGTATCTGCGCCACCTGAAGTATTTACCTTTGCACATTCTATTCGGCAACTGGTGAGATAAACTGTGCTACACTGGAAATTATTGCTTTATGCAGGTCATTCTGCAGTTTTTGACATGGTACTCTCTTGTAGGTGTATGTTGATTCAGTCCACGGTCTACAATCTCAACCTGGACAGTCCAATTATGCGTGGTTGTGTCTTGATCTTGTGGATGTATTGTGCCAATTGGCTGAGAGGGGTCATGCTGCTACAATTCAAGCAATGCTTGAATACCCTCTGAAACACTGCCCTGAAGTACTACTTCTTGGGGTAGCACAAATCCATGTAATGCCCTCTTCTTTTCTACATGTATGCTTTAACTATTAGTGCTCATCTATTTAAAGGTTTAATGATTAACTTTGCCCTAAAAGCTATATCATCAGTCGTGAGTCATGACAAGACATCTTTTGACCAAAGATACTGCCTTTGAGTGTGATAGACATTTAGTTCTAAGTTTCAGATTTCTTTTTGATAGGATCTATTGAGTTGCTGCTAAGATTGTTTGTCTCATGTTATCAGCGTGATAATATTATTTTCTTTGTGTAATATAATCAATTCGTGCTCCTGATTTTGTGAGTCTGATAGCCTCTATGCTATTGTGATGCTGAAATTTGGCTTGTTTCCAACTATTTCCTTGTGTTATTGGCGGCAGATTTAGATGTCTGAACTCTGAAGCCTCCTACGGATACCTTTGCATGTCCTTATCTTAGTTTTTTTTATTCTCTTATTTTGCAGACAACTTATAACCTTCTTCAGCATGAAGTTGCTTCTACTGTTTTACCGATGATAATTGCTAATGCTGGCAGAAAAGGAGTTATCCTTCACCTCTGGCACATCAACCATTATTTGGTTTTGCGTGGATTTGTTCATGTTCTAGCTAGTGAATCAGACGGCATTCACAGGATTTTAGATGTTTGCCAGGAAACCAAGGTATACTCGTGAAAAGATTTTATCTAGCATTTCATAACTTTTAAAGGTGCTTGAGAATTCTGAACATTTGATTATTGTTTTTATTTTTTTATTATTGTTTTTCTATATCCTTGTGTTCTCTTTGTATAGTGTGTTATTCAGGATGCTGATTTTATGTTGCAGAAAGAAGTCTGCTAGTATGTTAAAATTTAATAAACTTTACTTTCTACTTCAACATGGTACTGGATAATCATGTCAGTGAATTGAGAAGGATGAAAGCTGAGCAATATTGTATTTTCTTTGGAGAAATAATATAGCAAAGTGATATTTCCACCAATTCCTTTAATGGATTTCAGTGTATGGTTGTTATCGAGAGGCCTGTACGGAAATTTTTAGGTTGTCTATTGCTCATTTATCTTTTTGTTGTTTTATAGATTCTCAGCCAAGTCTTGGAGCGGATTCCGTTTTCTTTTGCTATCAAACTTGCGGTAGTTGCTTCTCAAAAAGAGCTTTTGGATCTTGAGAAATGGTTGAATGATAACTTAATGACTAGTAAAGACACTTTTTTTAAGGTACTTCATGCTTAATTCTTGTTATTTAATGATTCTAATGTGAGATTAGCCTTATGTTACTGTTCTCGAATTTGTTCAAGATGTTCTAATACTATTGAGTTATATTTACAATGGTGCCTTGCAGGAGTGCTTCAAGTATATTAAAGAGGTTCAGAGCCAAACAATATCTGAAGAGAATGCTGACAAGCTGCATGAAACTGTTTTGTCTGCTAACCCTGGGTCCCGTAGTGCTCTGGTTATCCTGAAGGTTATGCTTGGTTAATTTTTTTAATTAGTCTTTTGTTATATGGACTTTGCTTGTGTTTGTGTGTGTGTGTCATTAGTAGTGAAAGACTAAAAGCGGTCATTTTGCAGGTCCTTCAAGCCAATGCCCACATAGTGACCTCCAAAAGTCTGTGTGATGAAATTGAAAAAATGCATGCATCTCTGATGAATGGCAGTTTGGCTCCACAGAATGAAGGAGTTGCTGATTCACCCTCCTCAAATACGCCTTCTGACATTGACGCAGAGGCAAATTCCTATTTCCAGCACATGTTTTCTGAAAAGATATCTGTTGCTGATATGGTCATAATGCTTACACGTTTCAAAGAATCCTCTGACAAAAGGTACTACCTAGATGTATCTTAATATGCCTCTTTTTCTTTATTTGATTAGTGCATTCTTTATGTGAAATTGATAAGGGATTTTATTTGCTTGTATTTCGTCATCTGTTCTTTGTTGTTGTCCTTTGTTTTTTCATGAGGGTTTGTTTTTCTTGGTGTTACCTGTGAGCATATTCCTTGTTTACAATTGCTTCCTGGTTTTCCTTGATCGTACAATGCTTGAATGCTTGATGTCTGGAGTTACTTTTGTTTGGGTCTAGAACTCTAGATACATTTACCTTCTCTCATCGATTGGTAATTTTATGTAGTTAATGATGTGGAGAAATATTGGTTACACAATTGTGAGAGTTATCCTTCGAGGCAACTTGCTGGTTTTTAGGAATCTTTAATAGCATTCGCAGGCTAGTTATTTTTCTGATTTTTTAACTTGCTTCTTTTGCAAATTTTGTAATTGGAAATTGGCATTTATTTATTTATTTATTTTTTATAGATTTTTTAGAAAAGACATGGTTTTTGTAGATTAGAATCTTTCTAATTTGTTTCCCTTTTCTACTTTATTTTGTTACTCTGATAATCTCTTAATGTAAATTGGAGTATATGCTAAGAAGGAAAACACTTCTATTGGGTATTTTGGAGTTTGCACTTTATTGGAGTTGAAGTCTGCTTTTGTCTTTGCAACTATTTTATCCCTTATCTGTCCAGAGGAGGTGATACTTCTGAGGATAACACTAGCATCTTGTATTCCCCCCCCCCCTTTCTTGCATACAGCTCGCGTGTTGGATCTAACTTTTCTTGTTTCTTTGCTTATGAAGCTATTTTTGGTTTTTGAAAGATGTTTATATACTCTAGAGTGTAAGGTTCTTATAAGTGTAATGATGATGTGGTTAGTCTTGCTACCTACCGATTATAGATGCTCGACCATAATCTTTAACAAACATCATGTATGGAGTTGCAGGGAACTATCTATTTTCGAATGCATGATTGCCAATCTGTTTGAAGAGTATAGATTTTTCCCAAAATACCCCGAGAGACAGCTTGGAATTGCTGCTGAATTATTTGGTAAGACTTTATCAATGGTATGGGCTTCTAATTTTTAATTTTTACTCAATTGGTTTGAAGATACTGATGCAGTGCCTTTGTTGTAGGCTCTATCATCAAGCATCAGCTAGTAACACATCTGACACTTGGTATTGCACTCCGTTGTGTTTTGGATGCTTTACGAAAACCCGCAGATTCAAAGGTTTTTTTTTTTTTTTTTTTTTTTTTTTAATTTTTAATTTTCTTTTAGGTCAGTCTTTCATATGCTTCCCTGTGCTGGTGTTGGAAATTTTAAGTCTGATTTTGTGCAACAGATGTTTACGTTTGGTACAAAAGCATTGGATCAGTTTCTCAATCGTTTGGATGAGTGGCCCCAATATTGCAATCATATCTTGCAGATATCCCATCTTCGTGGTACTAATCAAGACCTAGTTGTATTTATTGAAGCAATTCTTTCCCGGCAATCTCATGGTGGAAATGGTCCTGTTGACCAACTTAATATTACTTCTCTGGGAACGACAGGCAACGAGGTAATAGTGAATCGAGTCATGTTGTTGCGGTTTTTGTCATCCTGTGTTGGCTTTTTCATTTTGTATGAGAATTTACTTCAAATTCAATGGTGGTAGCTGATTAGGAGTTGACTGCACTTGATTTATATGGTGGGCTATTTAAAACGTTGAATATCATAGTTAATAAGTCATTATGCATTGACACTAACCCTAACTATTTGGCTCTACAGTGAGTGCATCTAAGGTTTAGTGTTATGAAGCTGATTTAAAAAGTGCATTGTAATTTTAATGACTATATTTAGTTACCGATGTAAGTTAATATTGCCTTTTGAGTGTGTGTGCTTTATTTTTTTTCCCTCCGGCTTTCTTCCAATGAAGATATTAAAAATTTAAATGCTATTATAGTCTTCCTCGACAGAGAGGAATCTCTTAGTTCCATTTTTACACCTTCCAAGTAGTATTGCTATGGTTGATTTAGCTGGATTTAAGCATCTCAATTCTTAAATTGTTTTTGGTCAGCAACTGCACCCATTGTTATTCTTGTTGTGAGGCAGGGTCTGGGGCTGGCCCCACTGCAGCTGCTCTACCCATACCGGTCCAAAACTGTTAGATAGGATATTTTCAACACACTTATGTGACCTTTTTTTGGGTACTAAAGAAAGTCATATTCTGTAAAATAGTCAAACTTGTGTTTCTTATTAAGGGATGAATCTCGATTAGATATTCCTTTTTCCTTGTAAAGCACAGTAATAATCATGGTCAATTTGCAGATTACTGGATTGACTACTACACAGCTGGGGCAGCCACTTTCCTCTCCTCCACCCATCCAACCTAGGCCCCCAGTGCAGTTAGATGATGGAAATAAAGCTTCCTTAAGTATGAATAGCTTCACAAAGCCATTAGTAGCTGCTTCAGCTCAATCTACTGCAACGACTTTAGCGGATGCAGTAAGCATTCCAAAGGTACATATGTATCAGATAATAGTAGTGAATATGTTATCAAGATAAGATATAGTTTAATTTTTTTCTTACTTTTACAGATTCCGAGTCCACTGACTACACCTGGAATGCTGTCATCCTCTCAAGGCTATGCTCGTACCCGAGGAGTTACTAATGCCAGTAATGTCATTTTGTCAAATATATATTTTATAGTGATGAGTGTAGATATCTTGCATATGTTGTTTTATTCGTGGAAAAAATTGCTATATCTGTTTATTTTGCTAATTTTCTTATATTCAGGGTTTGGTTCGGCATTAAATATAGAGACCCTCCTTGCTGCTTCAGAACGAAGAGAAACACCAATAGAGGTACTGAAATTATATCTATGCTCTTCAGGAGTTGTGGCTGGCCTGGTTGGTTGGTTTAGGACTTTGTATATCTGACCCTGCAGACGGTTGTTGAAAAAAAAGAATGTTTCTTAGAAAAGAGCTGCTTTCTTCGTGTCTTTGTTCTGGTCTTTATAAGTAGCTGAACACGCTTATGCTCTTTCCTCAAGTTTTCTTTCTAATCTAGGTTGCACCTTCATTGCTGCATAGTTTTCTCTGTTGTGCTGCATTATTGTGGGATACATTTCTCAAAAGGAAAACCTCCACCCCCCACCACCCATCTTTTGGGTGTTTGAGTTATTCACTGTATCTGCTAATCAATTAGATGTTTACTGGATTTTCTTGGTGGTGCTATTTATATGGGGAGGCTATCTCTGACCGTCCTTGGTAAAATTCCTTTAGTTGAGCTTATTTTCTTGCCTTTGTTTTCATCAGGAACACTTTGTCCAACTATCTCTGTGATTTCCAATTAATCTTAAGAATTCAGCTGGTGATGGAAAGGGAAAATGTGCTTAATTAGTTCATTTTCATGCTATT
Organism: Chenopodium album; assembly: GCF_948465745.1. Classification (NCBI taxonomy): domain Eukaryota; kingdom Viridiplantae; phylum Streptophyta; class Magnoliopsida; order Caryophyllales; family Amaranthaceae; genus Chenopodium; species Chenopodium album. The sequence continues at coordinate 72,763,395 of NC_137840.1, forward strand.
TCTTTTTGCACCACCTGCACACCTCGTTACATGCTTTTTATTATTTAATTGTAATTATTATTATATTAGAAAGTATTGTTTCATCTGATTATTGTATATTCAATCAGGCTCCATCATCTGAGGCTCAGGACAAAATTTCATTCATTTTCAACAATATCTCTGCTTCTACTATGGATGCGAAGGCCAAAGAATTTTCAGAAATTCTGAAGGAGGAATGCTATCCCTGGTTTGCACAATATATGGTTATGAAAAGGTTGCAAATCTTCTTCCTTGTACGTCTGGGTGCTTATTCATTTTAATTTTTTATAATGCAGATCCACTAGAATTATATTTTTATTTTTGTGTTATGATTTTGCAGAGCTAGCATTGAACCGAACTTTCATGAAATGTATCTGAAGTTTCTGGACAAGATTAATTCAAAAGCTCTGTATAAGGAAATTGTTCAGGAAACATATGAGAATTGCAAGGTTAACAGCTGGAGTTAATGTTTGATTGGTATTATTTGAGTGCATCTTATTATGAAAATAAAATTGAAGTTTCCTGTTTGTTCTTTCAGGTTCTTTTAGGCTCTGAGCTTATAAAATCAAGTTCTGAAGAGCGCTCTTTGCTAAAAAATTTGGGAAGCTGGCTTGGGAAACTTACAATTGGTCGAAATCAAGTTCTTAGGGCTCGTGATATTGATCCTAAATCTTTGATTATAGAGGTAAATTGGCTTTATAAGAATTATAATTTACATATACTGTCTTTCTTAGGATGGGTATCGGTAGATCTTGTTGGCTTTCAATCTTCCATGGTTTCTCTCTTTTTAAACTTCCGTTTTGTATTTGGCTTTTGATATTTGTTGGGATGTGATTTTTTTTATTCCAGGCGTATGAGAAAGGATTGATGATTGCTGTGATTCCTTTTACGTCTAAGGTATATTATCTCCCTAGTTCTGTTTGATTATTTTTGTCTGTAAATTTACTGAATGATTGAATCCAATCAATTGTATTAGATTTTGGAACCATGTCAAAGCAGTCTGGCTTATCAACCTCCAAATCCTTGGACAATGGGTATTCTTGCCTTGCTTTCTGAGATCTATGCGATGCCAAACCTAAAGATGAATCTTAAATTTGACATTGAGGTTCATGCCTGCTCTCTGCTCTCATTTGTTATTATAAAGCTATTGCTATTCTAATGCAATTATGCAGTTACTGATGTGTTTATCTTGTTGGCTGCTGCTGTCATTTTTAGGTGCTGTTTAAAAATCTTGGTGTTCAGATTAAAGAAGTGACCCCTACTTCTCTTTTAAGAGATCGTGTGCGAGTAGTTGAAGGAAATCCTGATTTTTCAAACAAAGAGTTTGTAGCACCACAACAACCAATATCTTCTGAAGATCAAGTGGCAATACCAGAGCCCATGGAACCGCCTCCTAAACCTCAGCTTCCCGTTCCAATTTCTCCGGTCTGTGCATGAATACTTTTAACTTCTTTTTTTCCCTCTGTCTCACAATTTGTTCATGCTGATAGTCTGTTTGTCAGTCTAATATATTGTGTACCACGACTCAGTATGTTCCTGCTGAGGATGATAAGGGTGGTAGTATGGGATTTTCTGACCAGCTTCCTTCAGCTCAAGGATTGCTCCAATCTACTGGCTCTCAATCTCAATATAGCATGACTCAGGTTTGGAGACACTTTATTGCTTTCAACATTACTAATGATATTTGGACTCACTGATGTCATGGCTTATGCAATCTATGTAATTCAATAAGAATTGCGTCTAACAGAAATGAACCTCAAAGTCGGTCTGGCTGTCTGGCTTGAGTTCCAATCTCTTTAAATGATAAATAGGTTATTCAGGCTGGGATGGGCTGGAAATATCTAAATTTTTGGAGAAAAATTTACAACCTAACTACAATTTGTTAGCTACTGAAATGTGCAACATCTTACCCTTTTTTCACATAGCTGCTAGCTATTAACCGTGTCTTGTTTGATGTTACAGTTACCCCCTTCAATTCCTAGCCTTGGAGCACATGTCGTCGTGAATTCAAAGCTGAATAATATGGGCTTACATGTGCACTTTCAGAGGTCTGGTTTCCCTTCTCTCAGGCTTTTGTCATTTCTGGAACTACCTTGTTTTGTTTGATACTTACTGAGGTGATTTGACTTCACTGCAGAGTTCTTCCACTTGCTATGGATAGAGCTATCAAAGAAATTGTGCCTGGTATAGTGCAGCGTAGTGTTTCCATCGCTACTCAAACTACTAAGGAGCTTGTTATTAAGGTTCTGTATAGTACCTAGTTGATATTTGTCACTAAGGTCTATTTGGTAAACTGTTCTTTACTAATTAGATTAGACAAATGTTATTTTTTCAGGATTATGCTTTGGAGTCAGATGAGAGTCGCATATATAATGCTGCGCATCTGATGGTTGCTAGTCTTTCTGGAAGTCTAGCTCATGTGACTTGCAAGGTGAGATGTCCTGTTATGCTCTTTGTAATATGTGTGAATATGGTGTCAACAAGCATATTAATGTAGCTTGTTTGAGAGATCTTCATCAGTAGCTATATATATATGCTGTGAAGAACCTGATGTCCAAGAGTTTGGTCACTGCTGCAGGAACCTCTGCGTGGCTCAATAACTAGTCAGCTGCGTAATATGCTTCAAGGAGTAAATGTTGGAAGTGAAGTTTTAGAACAGTATGTGCAGCTCGTGACCAATGACAACCTCGATTTGGGTTGTGCAATGATTGAACAAGCAGCACAGGAGAAGGTTAAGATTTTAGCTTCTTGAATGTGATTTCTATCCTTCATTGGATAATAATGTTGAATGGTGAAGAACTTGTTGATTAACATTAACCTATTTGTTTTAGTGTTTCCTGTAATATTTTCTTTGATTACTTTGTTCGTTGCTATCTAGTGTGACAACTTGTTGTGAGATGGAGTATCCAGCAGTAGTGAAGTTCAGGATTTTTTTTTATTAATTCTGCTGAAAAGAGCCCCCCAATAGTCTTTTGTTATCAGTGATGCTTTAATTTATATCCTGCCACATATTTTTTTTATTCCCCTTGACTGGGGATGATTACATCTGACAAAGGCAAGTTTGGATTTTTTTGTTTTTGTTTTTTTTTTTTTTTTTTTTTTTGGGGGGGGAGGGGGTGGGGGGCTGTCTTGGGGGATGATTTGGTGATCGGATCTGGACTTTGAGCTTTCCTTATATTCATGGGAATTTTATTTGCTTTATATGGATTTGGTCATTAGAACATTGTGCTCATCTTACCAAGGTGTCTGCATTTGTTGCTATAGGCTGTACAAACAATTGATGCAGAAATCTCACAACAACTTTCCTTGAGAAGGAAGCACAGAGAAAGTCTTGGCTCCTCAATATATGATGCTAATATATACGCACAAGGTGCAATGGGTATCTTGCCAGAAACTCTTCGTCCTACCCCTGGGCGCTTGTCTGTTTCCCAGCAACGTGTTTATGAGGTAAGGCACTGAGTTTGATCACCCTTCACATTCTACTGTGATAGGTTTGTATCAGCTGCTGCTTGTATTTGCATATGTATGTACTTTATGTTTATAAACTTTATATGACATTTAAGTGTATTGTGGATTGGTTTTTAATTGGCTCTCTATTTTTGGCAGGATTTTGTGCGGCTTCCCTGGCAGAACCAACAGTCGAGTCAAAGCGCTAATGCTACGCTTGCTGCTCATCCCCCTTCTCCTTCCCCTGCTGGCGGAAGCTTCCCGCGCACATTCAGTGCATCTTCAGGACAGCTTAGTTCAAATATCTATTCTGGACTCGGGAATACTAGTTTTGGTGTGGGTGCTCAGCCTATTGATCTTGTTTCTGATGAGATGGAACCATCTTCGCAGATACTTAGGTATTTATCTATATTCTTGTTGAAATGCAAGACATGAGCATGCTTAAGATCATTGCAAGTTATACTGCTTGTATCGGTACTTGTTTAAAGCTTTTCAAAATGTGAAAATGTATATGTGCGTTGCAATTTAGAGTCCAGGAGGTAGTGGGATGTTTAAATTGTGTGTGTGTGTGTGTGTGTGTGTTTGGGTCATGCTTCATATTGTGATGAATCTCTGTTTGGATATTAGTTTTTCAAAATGCAAACAAATCTTGATCTCTGTTAAAATGAAGGGAATTGTTGTGGACAATAATATGAAGCTACCTTTGCTTCCTTTAATGAGAAAATATGCATGGGTTGGGAAAGATGGGAAGTCGGGAGCCATATGAGCTAGAAATGGATTTCTGAATCATACGTTAGGCTGTTGAGTATGGTGGAACTTTAGGAAATTAATTTAAATAGGTGCTGGAATTAAGGAGTAGGCAGTTGGTGGTTACAATAATTAGTCTGTCAGGAAGAGTTTGTGAGCTGGGTAGTGGGTGTGCTAATTCCGTCATTGCCTTTCCTAGTCATTCCTCCTTAATTTGCGTGCAGAATTCAAGTGTCATCTAATTTGGAACGGAGGAAGTACATACTATTGCTTGCTAGGGGAATATTTGTTTAATTTCTTTGGGTTCTAATTTCTGAAGGTGCTGATTAGTACTTCTATGTCATCTATGATTGTGTATAAAATAACATTTTGAGCCCTAAGTTGTAGTCCATGATTTTATTTACTAAATATATAAGATAAGCTCTTGACAAGGCCAAATTGATGATGGCTAATAGACCAGCTGTTAATTTCGTAGCATCTTCTATCGTTGACCTGCAATTTTTTACATTGTTTCTGCCTCTAGTAGCTATGCTTGATAAGTTGATATTCATTTATGCTTCTTTCCTTGTATGGCAGTACTGCTGCTCCTAGCCAGATAAGAACTGAAAGTGTTGGCTCTCAGCGCCCTGAGAATGATTCAACCCCAGTGTCTTCTTCTGGTGTGTCAGCCGTTGAACCACTACCAATTGAATCAGCTGCAAGTATGAAGGTTGGTGATGCTAATTTTTTTTAATTTTTTGTAAAATTTTCTTGGTTTCTGTGTTGTGAGAACAATATTCTTGACTGACCATTTCTGTGCTATCAGGAGCCTGGAGTATCCTCTCAATCACAACCACAAGGATCTGTGCCTATAGGAACTGGTCTCTTAGAACCTTCATTGACTATTGGAGATGTGCTGGACAAATACCAGTTAGTTGCATTGAAGGTCATATTTATTATCCATGCAGTAGTCAATCTTATCTAATTCCTGTTATGTCTATTTTTATGTAGCTCATGAAAAGATGATGTTGGTGTGATCTTTATGTGCGTATGTGCATTCATTACTTAAGGCATAGCTTACATGGCTCTAGTTTGTAAAGTCTAAAGACCGAGTGTTACATACATCTGATTATAAATCGTGTTTACTGTTTTTTTGTTGGTCTTGATGTGCAATTGGGCAGAAGTAAAGGCATGGTTTGTCGGACTTTGCTTTCAATGCTTATCTATTGGTCTTGGTCTTTGTCTTGTTTTTATTATTGTGCCTTCACTAGTATTCTGTTTGATGCTTTTTAATTTTTATAATAACTTTGCCGCATTGAACTTGCATCTGAGGCACTCTTTTCAATTTCTCATTTTTGAATACAGTTGGAAACTGCCCTTGCTAGTGATGGTAGAGAAGCAGAAATTCAGGTATTTATGCCATGTGTACATTTCTGTATCGAACTTTAAGTCATGCTTTTTTACTTGCATGACACTCATCTTTGATTTTCTTTTTCCCATCAATTTCTTCCAGCCTATTGTTTCAGAGATTCCACAGATCATAATAAGATGTGGCAACCGAGATGAAGCTGCTTTAGCTGTTGCACAAAAGGTGGTCTATGATGGCATATCTATCTTCCTTCCTTTGTTGTTTATGGTTGTATTGCACATTGATTTTTTTTTTTTTTTCTTATATATATATGTTCTGGTGCAGGTTTTCAAATCTTTGTATGAGAATTCAGGCAATGGTTTGCACATTGCTGCTCATCTTGCAATTTTAGCTGCAATTCGTGATGTGTGCAAACTTGTGGTGAAGGAGCTTACTAGCTGGGTATGTTTATATAATATGATTATGATTTTTCATGCAAATTATCAAAAACTCTTATTGTGATTCTTTTTCATAGGTCCAGCAGTTTAATTGCTCTCTTATTTTAGTTTTCTTTGAATTGGAGGGTGCTTTTAATTTAATTTGATTTTGGATTTGCTATCTTCTTTGCAGTTGATATATTCAGACGAGGAAAGGAAGTTCAATAAGGATATTACCGTTGGCCTGATAAGAAGGGAGTTGTTGAACTTGGCCGAATATAATATTCATATGGCAAAGCTTCTTGATGCAGGAAGAAACAGTAATTATTTGATATACTCCTATTTTTCGTGGATGAAGATCTATATCTCATAATGTTTTTATTTATTAATTTATTTTATTTTTTATTATACAGAAATTGCAACTGAGTTTGCTGTTTCTCTTCTCCAAACATTGGTGAAAGAAGAACCTAAGGTCATTTCAGAGCTTCAGAATTTAGTTGAAAACCTGGCAAAGGTTAGTTTGTAGTCCTTTATCATAAGTAAGGTTACTTGACTTAGATGGTCAGATGTGCATTTAATTATGTTTTCATTGTAATAGCAGCTTGCTGCGAGGCCGGGGTCGCCTGAGTTGTTGCAGCAGTTAGTTGAAACGGTGAAAAATCCAGCAGCTACTGTTGGTGGCCTGACCAGTCCTAGTACAGGGAAGGATGATAAGAACAGACAAACTAGAGACCAAAAGGTTTGGGTGAACCTATGACCTTCATTTTATGTGGCTTGTGATTTTTTTCCCCCTTTTTATGTCGGATAAAGCTAACTTATATTTTGCACAGGTTTCTCAATCTGTGGCAAGTAAGGGTGAGTACAACAGTGTAGAAGTAATGGAGCCAGATGCCTCTAGTTTCCAGAAGCAGGTGCTTGAATTTCCGTATTCTCGGCTAATGAGTGTTACAATAATTAATTTAATTTTAGTCACTGTCCTAGCTTGTTGTAGATTTCTTGTCGCCTATCGGCCACGGTACAATGGTCGCCAGCTTGTGCAAAAAAAGTGGTTACTGATAGCAGAGAGTTAGTTTAAAACCACTCATAATAAGGTTTTTTTTTTTTTTTTTTTTTTTTTTTTTTTTTTTTTTTGAGAAAGGGGGGGGGGGTTACTGGAAGAAGTGGGTGAGTGGGTAACACTAATGAAAGAGATAATTTATTGGCTGGCCAATAGCCAAGTCAAATGATTGAATTTATCCTGAGTGGCACTTGTATACGAGGCTAAGCATCATATACTTTGCTTCAAAGCAGGTTGTTTTTTAGCTGACCATTAATCGTCATTAAAAACACTTTAGGAGGAAGATATGTTATGTGGATAGCTGAGGAAGCTTGCATAAATGATTGCTGAATCTAAGTGCATTTTTTATCAATAGTTTACTGTATTTATTCATTCTGAGCCAGATGAATGGAGATGCTTGTTTAGTTGTTCAGTGCCACTGAGTCTTTAGTTTTCTTTGTTATTTGTGTGTACTGTATGGCATTCTGTGAGGTTGTGCTGAGTAGACCAGGTTATTGGGCGGGTTGGGTCTGATCCATGCGGGTCTGTAGCAGGTTAGGTCATATGTGGCTTGCCATGTAATGGCTCAAAATAGGTTAGGCTGAAGCGGGTCACAATCAGTTGTGGGTTGATGTTGGGCAAGCCAATAAGCAAGCAAAGAAAAGGCAAAAGAAGTCTAGAAGAGAGAAAAATAAGCACATGTGAATATTAAAATATACGTATAATCTTTTTTATTGCAATTGTTTTCTTTTACAAAATTGTGGGGCAATAAAGAAGCCACAGTCGACCCTGACCACGAGGCCCAATCCAATAAAAGCCCTATTAACTTGAACCTAAACATATACCCATTTGTTTACCCTGTCGAATGACCTGGTCTAGTGCTGAGATGTTTCATAATCAGTAATTTTCTGTTGTGCAGGTTTCTCTATTATTTGCAGAATGGTACCGGTTATCTGAACTTCCTTCTGGAACTGATACTCCATGCATAAGATTTGTTATACAGCTACATCAAAATGGTTTACTTAGAGGAGATGACATAACAGAGCGCTTCTTCCGGGTTCTTTTGGTGATTGTTTTCCCAATCTTGATTGTATTTTTTTATATTTTAGTGAGATTCAATCCCATATCTATAATTGATCTTTTGTTCCAGGAAATATCTGTGTCACATTTTGGTGAGGTGATGCAGTCATCTCAACAAGTGCAGTCTTCTTTTCTGGCAATTGATATATATGCTAAATTAGTATATTCAATCTTAAAGGTAATTTGATTTTAATCTCCATTCTTTTCTTATTGTATAGCATTGATTCTAACTTAAGATTTTTCTACATTTGTAGCATTGCCCGGTGGATCAGGGATCAAGCAAACTCTTTCTCTTACCAAAGGTTGGATTCTAACTTTTAAGTTTTAGGTTTGCTGTTATCTTGTATTTCTTCACCCTAATTTTTGATTGTTATCTTGTTATGAATTGTTATATTGCATCATTTTTCTCTGTAGATTTTAGCTGTAACTGTAAGATCAATTCAAAAAGATGCTGATGAAAAGAAAGAAGACTTTAATCCAAGGCCATATTATAGGCTCTTTATTAATTGGCTGTTAGACTTTGGCTCGTTAGACCCTGTGCACGATGGTATTAATTTCCAGGTATAACGTGGTTACCATTGCATTCTTCCCCCTCCCCCCCCCCCCCCCCCTCCTCCTAAACTAGATGTAATTGGATGGATTTTGTAATAATAATATTATTATTATTTATTTATCTTTTGTAGTTACTAATAGTGGTTACTTTACCCAGGTTTTGTCAGCTTTTGCGAATGCATTCCATGCTTTGCAGCCCCTTAAAGTACCTGCTTTCAGGTTAGAAAAAGCTTAACTTTTGGTTATTAGGAAACCTTGTTTGTCTTTTTTCCCTTTTTTTTATTACTATAGTATTTGATCGTTTGAGAATTAGATATATAAGATTACTTAAATGCGAAATCTTTTCATTCTTGCTGCCTTTATGGTAATCTATGACATCATTGTGTTCATTTTATTTCAATTTATTTCAGTACTAAGCTATGCTAAGTCTTTCCTTGCACATGATGATTGGATAATGATTGTGATGAAGATTTAGCATAGCTTAGTACTGAATGTGGTTGGGTGTTGACTCCCATGAAAATTTGGACCTTTTTTTTTGTAATATTTTCTTTACCCTTTGGACCAATACATATTTCTATATGCAAGTCATCTAGGATTTTTTTTTTGTGGTTGACTATTGTAGTTCTGACTACTTATACATCATATTTTGCTGTCTCACACTTTCATAAATTTCTTCAGCTTTGCTTGGCTAGAACTAGTTAGTCACAGAACTTTCATGCCTAAGTTGCTTGCCGGCAACTCTCAGAAGGGGTGGCCCTTTCTTCATCGCTTGTTGGTTGACTTATTTCAGTTCATGGAGCCTTTCTTGAGGAATGCAGAAATGGGAGAATTGGTTTGCTTCTTTTAGATCCCTTAATAGTTCTTTTTTATTTTTTCTCATCAGCATCAATTAAATTAAATTAAAATTCTGTGTTTTGTTTGAAGATACGCTTTCTGTACCAAGGAACTCTGAGAGTGCTGTTGGTGCTGCTGCATGATTTTCCAGAATTCTTGTGCGACTTTCATTTTAGTTTTTGTGATGTCATACCTCCCAGCTGCATACAGATGCGAAATATAATCCTCAGTGCTTTTCCTCGCAACATGAGACTTCCGGATCCTTCAACTCCAAATTTGAAGGTTTGTCTTCCACCACTTCTATTTTTTCTTGAACAATAATGTGTTACAACTTCTAAAAATCTTTTTTTTAGATTGATTTGCTAGATGAGATGAGCCTAGCACCTCGTATATTGTCCGAAGTTGATGCAGCTTTGAAGGCAAAGCAGATGAAAGCTGACGTTGATGAGTTTCTCAGGGTAATTTTTTTTTTCTTTCATTAAATTTTTTTTCTGATGTGTAGTAGTCTAATTTTTGTTCTATTTCTTTTTTCATTGCAGACAAGGCAACAATCATCCCCATTTCTGAGTGATCTGAAGCAGAGATTACTACTTCCACCTAGTGAGGCTTCCCATGCTGGGACCTGTTACAATGTACCTCTGATCAATTCACTTGTGTTGTATGTTGGAATGCAGGTAAATATTGTATGCTATATTTATATTATAGTTATGGTATAAATGATAGGTAATGCCGGGACCTGTTGCAACTTACCTTTAAAATTTTGCGATATTTTTGTAGTTAATCTCACATTCTGGCAAGTATGCAAATTCTTTTTTGTTCCTAGTTCTGTGTGCTTTTCATTTGATAAATTAGGAGTTTTTTTGACACATTATTAAATGTTAAAGAGATGCTATTACTTTGGATATAGAGGGGCCTGTTTGATCCAGCTAAGTTGTTTTTAAAAAATCTTCAATGTTACAAGTCGCAAGTTTCTAATTTTATGACTGAAAGACTCCAGAGTCTATTTAACTGAAACCAACAAATTGGTAGTTTTCTTTTGGTGTGAGACCTCAACAATTTGGAAGTTGATGTCCTGGGAATTATTCTAGATATGCATCATTAGAAGACTATTTTAAAACAGTGTAATGTGTACTGTCAAGAATCTCTTTCAAGTCTTTGAATGTAGTTTGCATGCTACTTGTCATTGTAGAATTCTGTTTATGGTAGGATCAATGTCCTCTGTGACGTAATTATTGTTATATGTAGTGGTGTTGTGGTGTTACTTAAGGTTACCTCTGATTTTGCTACAGGCAATTCAGCTGCTTCAGGCTCGGAACCGGTCACAACCTCAGTCAGTCAGCAGTGATCCATTGGCAGCTAAAGCAGCATTGGATATATTCCAAACTTTAATAAGGGATTTGGATACTGAAGGCCGCTATCTATTTCTAAATGCAATTGCTAATCAGTTGCGTTATCCAAATACTCACACACATTATTTCTCCGTCATCCTTCTCTACTTATTTTCTGATGCGCACCAGGTATTATTTTTACCCACCTTTAAAGTGCTGCTCTGTAATTGATCTAATTTGTATTTGTTTGGTACCCCATATTATTTATTAAAGAGTACCGAGAAGAATTGAGTTGTTTTTTGCCAGTAAATTTGAAAAGTCCTAAGCCTAAGTTGGACCCATATCCAATGTACTTTTGGATGTCAAAACAATATGTTCTGTCATAAATACCACATTCATGTCTTATTTGTTCTCTAAACTCATCTTTGCTGATGTGTAACTGGTTGAATGATATGTATTTTTGTTGGTCTGTGAATTCTAATTCAAATTATGGGTTCTTTGTTTTCTTATCCTCCCCCTTCCTCTGGACAATGTTATGCTATTTGAATTGTCCTACACTTATTTGCAAAATAGCTGATAAAATTAGCTCCCTGTTTGTTTCCTGATGATGGCACATGTACCACTTTCTGCAGGAGATCATTCAGGAACAAATTACCAGAGTACTGTTAGAAAGGCTAATTGTTAACAGGCCACATCCGTGGGGACTATTGATTACATTTATTGAACTAATCAAGGTGAATACGGAGTTTTACTTTTTAGTATGAATATGCCATGAATGTGATATTTACTTGGCTAATTAATATGTGTTTTGCTTCTTATGCAGAATCCTGATTACAATTTCTGGAACCGTACCTTCACTCGGTGTGCACCTGAAATTGAAAAATTGTTCGAGTCTGTTTCGACCTCATGTGGGGGGCCAAAGCCTGGTAGTGAAAGCATGGTTGGCTCAGGAGGATTATCAGATAGCGCTCATTGAAGTAATCTTTCTTTGTAAATGTGTAGAAGTAGATTAGTCTTCTAACATTGCTAGAAGACTGTAAATGTACCAATACTGTGAATATGCATATTCTAAATACATTCAAATACCATTGTTATTAATAACATTTTTCTTATGCTAGTTTAGGCAGGCTTAATCCTTTCTGTACACAAGTCTTTTGCTTCAATTGTCACTTACAAATGATTTGTTTCTACATTGACATTGGAATTCTAAAAATGAAAAGCTAAATTTCCAGAAGGAAATTATTGTGCTAATTTTGTTGTTTTCCTGAAGCAAATCCTTCAGAATTCGGGTGGTAAAGCCTTGTTAATGTCAATTCACTTGTGAACAATGTTTGGCCATTTCCTTCAACGCCGACCTCCTTGCTTTCGCTTTTTTCTGCTGAGCTTCTAGCTGTGTCTCTGCAAGTTTTTTCTGCACCTTCTGCACTGCTTCTATCCGTTTCTGCTCCAGCTTCCTCTGTTTAACCCCAAAAACACACCCATTAGCAGTTGTATGTTTGAATGTGTCATATAGACAGAAAAAACCTGTTGTTATACTGAGCTTAAGAAACCTTTTTTGACACAAACGAAGCTTAGCATTTTATTAAGTAATCAAATTTGCAAGATCATTACACATAGCCTCTTGAATTCAAGAGGATACTCTTCTAGCCAAATACCACATTCACTAAACTTGCTGCTAATATTTGCTAAGCTATGGGCTAACTTTAATCAACCAAGAGTATGAAAAAAATAATAAAATTCTTATTTTAAGTTGTATGTAACGTTTCAGTTTCTAATATAATTAGCTAAAATTCTGATTATGGTTTAATTGAGATCTGGTTCAAGGTTATACCTGAAGCTTTTCTAGCTGTAACTCTGCTTTCTTCCTACGATTCGACTCCCACTCATCAATGGCTTCTTCCTTCTTTGTCAACCTGCCCAATCATTACATACTTTCAGTGTTCATACTGCATACCATACAAAAGCAAACAGAAGAAAGAGAGTGACAGACTGACTTTCTGAGAAGATAAGTATATGAAGCCTTCCTCATTGCATCAATTTCAGCCTTCTGCTTGTGGCTTCGCGTTTCATCCAAGAAATCCTGGTAGGACTTAGGCCGGTAGCTCTGCCTACGCTCCCCTCGTACCTCATCAACCACCGGTATCGCCTCTCCGAACTCCTCAGGGTTTGCAGAACCAGTTCCCCTCTTGTGTAGATAACTAGAACACTCTTCAGAAACAGTGGGAGGAACAGAGAATATTACTTGACAATTGTCATCATTAACACCAACTGAAGATTCATAGTCAAATGAGTTATCAGCTTCATTTCCTTCAACAAATCCAATGTTTTTTGCTGATTCAAATTGCTTCTTCAGATTTGTGAAACTGTTGGAACTTTTCATGCCCTAAATACACAATTTAATACCATCATTTTTTATTTTGATAATCAGACATTAACTAATTAAAAGAGAATTACAGAATCAATCGAAAACTCAAGAACCCAGATGAAGAACATACTAATTTCCTTTAAAATAAACATATAATTCGATTGTTTGTATATTAATTCTTGAGAACACTGAACTAAAATCAAACTAAAAGAAAAACCCAGATGAAAAATTTCACAAAAAACCAATTATATTATTATCATCATTTTAATTTGTGCTTTCTACTGATTTTCAATAGGAAAACAGAAATTAGTACAATAATTATAAAAACCCCACATAAATTGATGATCATATATCATTTAATGAATAAAAAGCAACATCAAATAAAAAACAAAAAACTCAGAGCACAGAAGTTATTAAATATATTCAGAATATTATGAAAATCGGTGAATTCTACAAATTTACAAACGAAAAACAGAGTAAAAGACAGTAGAAGGACCTGAAATCTTGAAGGAGAGTAAAAGACAGTAGAAGGACGACAAGAATCGCAAGGAATTGTAGGTGAATCGGCATTAAAGGAGGAAGGAGAAGGAGGGAGTTCCGCCATTAAAGAAGCCATACTCCAAGCTTTGTTGCTTAAACTTGAAGATTTGTTCATCATTTTGAGAGCTGAAATATCATCTCCATCAACTTGGGATTGATGGGTATTTCTGGGTTGATGATTAATCTTGTTCTTGGATGCAGATATTAGTTCCTCTGTTTTAGGTTTCAACTTCATCTTCTTATTTTCCATGGATTTCTGAGAATTCCAGAGTTTTTTTCTTGAAACAGAGTTTTTGTGTGTTTTATTTATTGAAGCTAATTCAAGTGATGTGTAAAAGAATTCTTCGCGGGAATTTATACACTTTTTTTGAGAAGAGAAAAGGAGTTTTTTCTTTTTTTTTTCAAGAAGAAGGTTCTAACACTGTAATTAAAAAAAATATATATAAAAAAAAATAATAATAAAAAAAAAAATTGTATTCTTAAGTAAATTTTGGTACGGAGTCTTAGAAAAAACTATACTTAAGTAAAATTGGTGTTTATTTTATTTTATTTTATTTTTTAATTTTTTTTTAAGAAAAATATACAAGGAATTATAACGCATCATTCATTTAGCAAAGAAGAATTAATCGTTTACTGTCATTTTCTTTTATCCAGGAGTAAAAAGAAAGGGAAAATACAATTTTACTCCTGGATAAATAAATTTATCAATTAACAAAAATTTAAATAAATCAACAATTTTTTATGTCAAGTATTATAGAGCTGTCAATTCGGGTAAACGGGTCGGGTTTGGGTCGGGTCAACTCAAGTCGGGTCAATTCAGATTAATTCCATAACCTATGCGAGTCGTATTTTGGGTTGGGTCATGCTTGAGTCGGGTCACGTCGGGTCATAATTCTTATCGGGATTGGGCCGGGTTTAGATCGAGTTAATAACAGATCGGGTTTAATTCAGGTTTTCACACGTTAAAACGGGTTAGGGTAATTCTTGGGTTCGAGTCGGGTTCGGTTCGGTTCAAGTCGATAATTAGCGAGCTAAAATCAGGTCAGGTCATTCTCGGGATTGAGTCGGGTTTGGTTCAAGTCAATAATTTGCGGATTATAATCAGGTCGGGTCATTTTCAAGTTGGGTCATTCTCGGGTTCAAATCGGGTTCGGTTCAAGTCAATAATTTGCGGGTTATAGTCAGATTGGGTCATTTCCAAGTCGGATCATTCTCATATTGAAGTCGGGTTATGTTCAAGTTAATAATTTGAAGGTTACAATCAATTCCGGTCATTTCCAAGTCTGGTCATATTCGAGTTCAACTCATTTCCAAGTCTGGTCATATTCAAGTTCAACTAACTATAAATAAATAATGATCATTTTGTCAAGCTAATTATTTCCTTTGACTATAATATATAAGGCAATATACCAGGGAAATATAGTTTATAATTTAGGAAGATAATTATCTTCTTTGACCATACAACAAATTTGTACTATATTTAAATATTAAATTTGAGGATGATGCTCCTTTCTTTTGTTGGCCTGGACCGACTTGGTCTCTTAAGACAAAAAACTTTGATCAACAATAATAAGGTGGTCTAAATTGCATTTAAGGTGATTTGAAATCGGGTCGGGAACAATTTGGGTTGAATTTAGGTCGAGTCAATAACAAGTCGTGTTAATTTCGAGTCAAGTTAGTAACAGATCGGGTTGAATTTTTGGGTTGGGTAAGTAATAGGTATGATAAAATTCGGGTCGAGTCAATAACAAGTAAGGTTGAATTTGGGTCAGGGCAATAACAAGGTACGGGTTGATTTCAGATCGGGTTTGTAAGGTTGGGTTAAATTCGGGTCGAGTTAGGAACAAGTCAGGTTGAATTCATGTCAGGTTAGTGAAAAGTCGGATTAAATTCGGGTTTTGAAGGGTTAAAACGGATTTGGGTCTATTTCGGTTCAAGTCGAGTTCGGTGCAAGTTAACTAAATTGGTTGTTGTAAACCGGTAAACCGGTGCAAGTTATAAACTAGTAAATTAGCAGTTTAAAAAGCAAATTGAATGATTCCACACAACCAATTGGACTCCTGGAGGGTATTAGGGACCATGGTAAACATTTCAGCAATTTTTATTTACGGGCGAAAAAAAATCAAAAAATTCCAAAATTGAAGACTAATATCCACGCTTTTGGAGAAATTTTAGAGGTTTCAGGGTCCAGTGTCGAAAAGTCTTGAAATTCTACGGGATACATCTCGGGGTCATATAATGCCGTTTGGAACCATATATGATCATTATATGTTGTCATAAATGTCCGTGGTACGCTTGAATTAATGAAATCAGTGCAAGTTGTAAATCGGTAAATTTGTCGTTTAAAGGTAAATTGGATGGTTCCACCCATCTAATTGGACTCATAGAGGGTATTTGGGACCACGGTATACATTTCGGCAATTTTTATATCCGAGCGAAAAAAAGTAAAAAAAATTCTAAAATTGAAGGCTAATATCGACGCTTTTTAAGAAATTTCGGATGTTTCGGGGCCCGATGTCGAAAAGCATTGAGAATTTAGGGGTTACATCTAGGGGTCATATAACGCCGTTTGGATCCATATATGATCATTATATGTTGTCATAAATGTTCGTGGTAAGTTTGAGTTTATAAAATCGGTGCAAATTGTAAAACGGTAAATTGGTCGTTTAAAGTTGGATGGTCCTACGCTGCCAATCGGAATCCCAGAGGGTATTAAGGACCATGGTAAACATTTCAGCAATTTTTATTTAAGGGCGAAAAAAATCAAAAAATTCCAAAATTGAAGACTAATATCCACGCTTTTGGAGAAATTTTAGAGGTTTCAGGGCCCGATGTCGAAAAGTCTTGAAATTCTATGGGATACATCTCGGGGTCATATAATGCCGTTTGGAATCATATATAATCATTATATGTTGTCATAAATCTTCGTGGTAGGCTTGAGTTAATGAAATCGGTGCAAATTGTAAACCGGTAAATTAGCCATTTAAAAGCAAATTGGATGGTTCCACCCAACCAATTGAACTCACAGAGGGTATTTAGGACCATAGTATACATTTCGACAATTTTTATATCCGGCCGAAAAAAAGTAAAAAAAAAATCCAAAAATGAAGGCTAATATCCACGCTTTTTGAGAAATTTTGGATGTTTCAAGGCCCGGTGTCGAAAAGCATTGAGATTTTAGGGGTTACATCTCGGGGGTCATGTAATGCCGTTTGGATCCCCATATGATCATTATATGTTGTCATAAATGTTCTTGGTAAGCTTGAGTTAATGAAACCGGTGCAAGTTGTAAACCGGTAAATTGGTCGTTTAAAGGCCAATTGGACTCTAAGAGGGTATTAGGGACCATGGTAAACATTTCTTCAATTTTTATTTCAGGCGAAAATAAAAGATAAAAATATTCCAAAATTGAAGACTTATATCAACGCTTTTTAGAAATTTTGGAGGTTTAGGGGCCCGGTGTCGAAAAGTATTGAAATTTGAGATTATACATGTGGGAGTTATATAATGTCGTTTGGAACCATAAATGATTATTGTATGTTATCATAAATCTTTGTGGTAAGCTTGAGTTAATGAAATCGGTGGAAATTGTAAACCGATAAATTAGCCATTTAAAAGCAAATTAGATGGTTCTACCCACCCAATTGGAATCTCGGAGGGTATTAGGGACCATAATAAACATTTCGACAATTTTTATTTCCGGGCGAGAAAAGGTAAAAAAATTCCAAAATTGAAGGCTAATATTCACGCTTTTTGAGAAATTTCGGATGTTTCGGGGCCCGGTGTCAAAAAGCGTTGAGATTTTAGGGGTTACATCTCGGGGTCATATAATGCTTTTTGGATCCATATATGATCATTATATGTTTTCATAAATGTTCTTGGTAAGCTTAAGTTAATGAAATCGATGCAAGTTGTAAACTTGTAAATTGGTCGTTTAAAGGCAAATTGAATGGTTCTACGCAACCAGTATGACTACTGAAGAATATTAACGACCATGGTACACATTTAAGCAATTTTTATTTCGTGCGAAAAAAAAAAAGTCAAAAACTTTTCAAAATTGAAGACTAATATCCACGCTTTTTGAGAAATTTTGGAGGTTTCGGGGCCCGGTGTCGAAAAGTATTGAAATTTTAGAGAATACATCTCGTGGTCATATAATGCCGTTTGGAACTATAAATGATCGTGGTAGGCATGAGTTAATGAAATCGGTGCAAATTTTAAACTGGTAAATTAAGCGTTTAAAAGCAAATTGTATGGTTCCTCCCACCCAATTGGACTCTCGGAGGGTATTAGGGACCATGGTAAACATTTCAAAAAAATTTATTTCCGGGCGAAAAAAAACCAAAAAAATTTCAAAATTGAAGACTTATCCATACGCTTTTTGAGAAATTTTGGAGGTTTCGGGGCCCGTTGGCGAAAAGGTTTGAGATTTTAGACGATACATCTCGGGGTCATATAATGCCGTTTGGAACCATATATGATCATTATATGTTGTCATAAATGTTTGTGGTTGGCTTAAATTAATGAAATTGGTGCAAGTTGCAAATCGGTTAATTGGTCATTTAAAGGCAAATTGGATGGTTCCACCCACCCAATTGGGCTCACGGAGGATATTTGGGATCATGGTATACATTTCGGCAATTTTTATATTTGGGCAAAAAAAGAGTAAAAAAATTCCAAAATTGAAGGGTAATAATAATATCCAAGGTTTTTGAGAAATTTCGGATGTTTCGGGCCCGGTGTCGAAAAGATTTGAGATTTTAGAGGTTACATCTCGGGGTCATATAATGCCGTTTGGAATCATATATGATCATTATATGTTGTCATAAATGATCGTGTTAAGCTTTAACTAATGAAATCGGTGCAAGTTGTAAAACGGTAAATTGGTCACTTAAAGGCAAATTGGGTGGTTCTACGCAGCCAGTTGGACTCCCGGAGGATATTAGGGACCATGATACACATTTCAGCATTTTTTTTTCGGGCGAAAAAAAGTTAAAAAAATTCGAAAATTGAAGACTTAATATCCACGCTTTTTGAGAAATTTTGGAGGTTTCGGGGCCTGGTGTCGAAAAGTATTGAAATTTTAGGGGATACATCTCGGGGTCATATAATGATGTTTGGTACCATAAATGATCATTATATGTTGTCATAAATGTTCGTTGTAGGCATGAGTTAATGAAATCAGTGCAAATTTTAAACTGGTAAATTAGGTGTTTAAAAGCAAATCGGATAGTTCCACCCGCACAATTGGACTCTCGGAGGGTATTTGGGACTATGGTAAACATTTCGGCAATTTTTATTTCCGTGCGAAAAAAGCCAAAAAATTCCAAAATTAAAGGCTAATATCCACGACTTTTTAGAAATTTTGAAGGTTTCAGGGCCCGGTCTCGAAAAGGTTTGTGATTTTAGGAGATACATTTTGGGGTCATACAATGCCGTTTGGAACCATATATGATCATTATATGTTGTCATAAATGTTTGTGGTAGGCTTGAATTAATGAAATCGGTGCAAGTTGTAAATCGGTTAATTGGTCGTTTAAAGGCAAATTGGATGGTTCCACCCACCCAATTGGACTCACGGAGGATATTTGGGACCATGGTAGACATTTCGGCAATTTTTATATCCGGGCGAAAAAAAAGTCAAAAAATTCAAAAATTGAAGGCTAATATCTACGTTTTTTTTTAGAAATTTCGGATGTTTCGGGACCCGATGTTGAAAAACATTGAGATTTTAGAGGTTACATCTCAGGGTCATATAATGCCGTTTGGATCCATATATAACCATTATATGTTGTCATAAATTTTCGTGGTAGAGTTAATGAAATCGGTGCAAGTTGTAAAACGGTAAATTGGTCGTTTAAAGACAAATTGAATGGTTCAACGCAGCCAGTTGGAATCCCGAAGGGTATTAAGGACGATGGTACACATTTCAGCAATTTTTTTCGGGCGAAAAAAAATTTAAAAAAATTCCAAAATTGAAGATTAATATCCACGCTTTTTGAGAAATTTTGGTGGTTTCGGGCCCGGTGTCGAAAAGTATTGAAATTTTAGGGGATACATCTCGGGGTCATATATTGACGTTTGGAACCATAGATGATAATTATATGTTGTCATAAATGTTCTTTGTAGGCATGAGTTAATGAAATCGGTGCAAATTTTAAATTGGTAAATTAGGTGTTTAAAAGAAAATTGGATAGTTCCACCCGCACAGTTGGACTCTGAGATGGTATTTGGGACCATGGTAAACATTTCGGCAATTTTTATTTCCGTGCGAAAAAAGCCAAAAAATTCCAAAATTGAAGGCTAATATCCACGCTTTTTTAGAAATTTTGAAGGTTTCGGGGCCCGGTGGCGAAAAGGTTTGAGATTTTAGGAGATACATCTCAGGGTCATACAATGCCGTTTGGAACCATATATGATCATGATATGTTGTCATAAATGTTTGTGGTAGGCTTGAATTAATGAAATCGGTGCAAGTTGTAAATCGGTTAATTGGTCGTTTAAAGGCAAATTGGATGGTTCCAACCACCCAATTGGACTCACGGAGGATATTTGGGACCATGGTAGACATTTCGGCAATTTTTATATTTGGGCGAAAAAAAGTCAAAAAATCCAAAAATTGAAGGCTAATATCTACGTTTTTTTAGAAATTTCGGATGTTTCGGGGTCCGGTGTCGAAAAACATTGAGATTACAGGGGTTACATCTCGGGGTCATATAATGCCGTTTGGATCCATATATGATCATTATATGTTTTCATAAATGTTTGTGGTAAGCTTGAGTTAATGAAATCGGTGCAAGTTGTAAAATGGTAAATTGGTCGTTTAAAGGCAAATTGGATGGTTCTACGCAGTCAGTTGGACTCCGGAAAGGTATATTAGGGACCATGGTACACATTTCAGCAATTTTTATTTCGGGCGAAAAAAAGTCAAAAAAATTCCAAAATTGAAGACTAATATCCACGCTTTTTGAGAAATTTTGGGGGTTTCGGGGCCCGGTGTTGAAAAATATTGAAATTTTAGGGGATACATCTCGGGGTCATATAATGACGTTTGGAACCATAAATGATCATTATATGTTGTCATTAATGTTCGTGGTAGGCATGAGCTAATGAAATCGGTGCAAATTTTAAATTGGTAAATTAGGCTTTTAAAAGCAAATAAAATGGTTCCACCCACCCAAATGGACTCTCGGAGGGTATGAGGGAGCATGGTAAACATGTAGGTAATTTTTATTTCCGGGCGAAAAAAATCCAAAAAAATTCCAAAATTAAAGGCTTATATCCACGCTTTTTGAGAAATTTTGGAGGTTTCGGAGCCCGGTGGCAAAAAGGTTTGAGATTTTAGGAGATACATTTCGGGGTCATATAATGCCGTTTGGAACAATATATGATCATTATATGTTGTCATAAATGTTCGTGGTAGGCTTGAATTAATGAAATCGGTTCAAATTGTAAATCGGTAAATTGGATGGTTCCACCCACCCAATTGGACTCCTGGGGGGTATTAGGGACCATGGTAAACATTTCAGCAATTTTTATTTCCGGGCGAAAAAAAGTCAAAAAATTCCAAAATTAAAGGCTAATATCAACGCTTTTTGAGAAATTTTGAAGTTTTCGGGGCCTGGTGTCGTAAAGTCTTTAAATTCTAGGGAATACATTTCGTTATAATGTCGTTTGGAACCATATATGATCATTATTTGTTGTCATAAATATTCGTGGTAGGCTTTAATTAATGAAATTGGTGTAAGTTGTAAATTGGTAAATTGGTCGTTTAAAGGCAAATTGGATGGTTCCACCCACCCAATTGGACTTCCTGAGGGTATTTGGGATCATGGTCAACATTTCGGCAGTGTTTTTATTCGGGTCGGGTTTGGAACGTGTCGGGTTGAATTCATGTTAGGTTAGTAAAAAGTCGGATTAAATTCGGGTTTGGACGGGTTAAAACGGGTTTGGGTCTATTTCGGTTCTAGTCAAGTTCGGTTCAAGGTAATAATTTACGGGTTATATTCGGGTCGGGTCATCTCTTGGTTAGTTCATTTTCGGGTTCGGGTCTCACATACTCGGGTCAACTCGGGTCTAAGGTTGGTTTCAGGTCGGGTTTGGGTCACCATTTTTTCAGGTGCAGATGGGTCGGTTGATAATCGGGTTTGAGTCAGTATTTCGTGTCGGGTCAACTTTTGACAGCTCTAAGTATTACCATAATCTTATGATTGAATAATTATAAGCTTGATTTCTTTTGGTAATCAAGGAGTCATAAAGGGCAATAATTCAAACCAATTTTTATCTCAAATTTTTTGAAGAAATGTCAATGTAATAATTGTTTAAATTAGTATCTTTAATGTTTTATCTAAGCATTGAATTATGGTATATTTAAAACTTGTTCTGTTTACCTTACTTTCACTTATTTCAGGAAAAAAATAAGTTTAGATAAATTCAGATTCAGATAAGTTTAATAAGTTCAAATAAAATAACTTTAGTAAAAATAAGTTTTAATGAGTCGTGATAAAGGTTGATCAGGGTTACCCAAGTTCATTTTATAACTAAAATATATTTGAATAAGAGATAATAAGTTTAGATAATTAAATATCAGGTGAATAGATGACACACTTAATAATTTAATTTTCATGACATGGGTAATCTAAAATTTGGTCTTTTTTTTTTTTTTTGGAATGATGGTGCGTTGGTCTAATGCTCTTAGTTTTAGATTGTATGGACTAACATGAAAGGCTTGAAAGCTTAGTGTCCCCTGCATTATTATGGATCGGCACCACCATGTTGAGCCGTTTATATGTATATGTATTTGAACTAGATTTGTGACAATCTAATCTGCACACGATGAGCCGTTTATATGCATTTAAACTAGATACATGACAATCTATCCAACACCATATGGCCTTTACCAGTGGGAAAGTAGTAACAAAAAGCTCACGCAAAATTACATAAATACTTAAAAGATAATATTGAACAATCTAAAATCAAACGTCGTTTCAAACACCAATAGATTGATATTACTATCATTAAACTGTCATAAGATGGACGGATATCAGACTGCTGATACGGACAATGTGAATTCTGCAAACATGTATCAAATGAAGTTCAATCCGAGCGATTCATTAAAGAAATTTCTGAAAGACGCAACTATAAATTTTGAAAGGTTGGGATTTAAACAGACAAGGCATAAAGATCAACAGGTTTCAAATGCCGATATATTAAACACTAATCTCTGTTTCGTAATAATAGAACATCATTGCTCTTAAATTTTAGCAGCATAATACTAATATGGTTGTCGAAGCTGATTACAAAACAAAAAAACTGCAAAGGTGCCTAAGTACGAGAGAACCAACACTTTTCTAGTAAGGCTTGCTTTACTCTTTCCTCACCAACCAGAGCTTGCCCACAACATGAAGCATAGCAACGAAGGCAATGAAACCAATGCTCATCATAAGTACAACATTTGGGGAGATTTTCAAACCCGGAGCATCATCGGTGTAAAATTGCAGCATAGTTCCCGAAGCCCCTCCTGCAGCGTTTCCACCACTAGTAGTCCTCCTTCGGCGAAGGCTAGCAGTGGCAGCTGCACTTCCTCTTGGGGGAGCTGTTCCAGTTGCCATATCTGCAAAGAACATATCGCTCATTAGAACTCAGTTACATAATATTTAGACATACAGCAAGGGAGAATTACACTTGATTAACATTTAACAGTAACAGGAATACAGGATCAACAGACCATACAATCATGAATCTATGATGCACACAATAAAAAAAGATTATATTGGAAATATTGTTAAGTCAAATCTTTTCAGAACAGGCTGAAAGATTAAAAGCAAATAGCGTTATATCGATGCCCATTGAGCAAGCTGATGAATCCTGCGCTACAATCTTTGAGCAGATAAACTTGCATAATTCAAACATGATGAAGATTAATGTGAAGTGGGTATCCTTACTCCCCTAGTACCCCTTCCTAAGACCATAAACCTCTGACAGCTATTGAAATAAAGAAAGAGAACAAGGAAATTTTTGCAATGCCATTTACAGCCACCAATCTTATTGATGCATGGTCTTCTCTCAAAGGTAAAACAAGATTAAGGGAAAAACAATGCAACACCAACATGAAAATTAAAATAAAAAAAAGATTCATAAATTTATCCACTAAGACAAAAATACAATGCAAAATAACCAAGATCAATACAATTCGCAGGAAGAAAGAATCAACCGAAAACAAAAGATATATGATGGAGTACTTTATTTACGACGGAGGAAGTACAAGATTCATCCCAATCATATCCTAGCTAATTCCCCAGATACATATACACTATAAACTTCATACCAAGGCCTAATACACCACCAAATACAATCCCACCCATTCGATGAAAATAACCCAAATATAGCAAATATACAACTCATATACAAGCTTCAAAGCCTCCAGATCCTACGAAAAAGCGATAAGTGTTGGCATCGCCGCAGCATTATTGCAGTGATTGAAGTATAATCCAATTATTGCAGTGATTGAAGTATAATCCAATTCAAGCTTCAAATTCCCTAACTCTACGATAAAACAGCAAGTTTTGGCAATAACCACGGCTTAAGTATAATCTCTTTCATTATGGATCGAAAATCCCAACAAAAATAATAACAATCAATTCCATCTTGTAATTACCCTGTACTATCATCTCCTAAATATTTCATCAAGAAATACCAATCCTTTATTCTAATCAACCCGCCAACAATTCACCTCAATTTTACCCCCAATTGTCCAAATCTAAATACCCTAATAAACACAATTCAATATTTTACACAATTAACGATCGAGGGCGCATCAAATCCAAGCAATTAACAGCTAAAACCCTAAATCTAACAACAATAAAATACCTAATTTTGATGGGTCTACCACTCAACATCTGTGATTCAACAAGAAATTCACGAACTTTGAAAAACAAATCAAGGTTTAGTGCCAGAGATAGATCAAATTCAACAATAATCACAGAATTAACAGTGCATGTCACATAGATCTAAATCGTAAATCCCGAAGATACTAAATTTGAAGAACAATGAATTGGGTTTTCACATAACAACTTTCTAGATCAAATACAAGAAAATTCTCAATCAGATCTGATTCATGCAATTAATTGTACAATACAAAAAAACAATTGAAAAAGAGAGAGAAAAACCAACCTGATTTTTTGTGTGAAGAAATTTAGAACAAGGGCGGAGAAATTTTAGATGCAAAGAGAGAAAAAGCTTCGACTTTTTTTTCACAAAATTATGAAAATTCTGGGTTTATTTTGTTATTTATATAAGGAGTATTGGAGTATCCGAGTTCTAATTGACTTTGGAAAACTTCCACATAGACACAACCAATAGTTTAGTGCCACGTAGCAAGGCTGCAAGGTAGAGTCATTATGTACAAAATTCATTTAGGAAATAACTAGTTTAGTCCCGTGCATAGGGACTAGCTCCGGATCCGACCCTACTCCACCCCGATTCGAGATAAAATATCCGCTTCGAGTCCGAGAAAAAAGTAATCCGAGTTCGACTCCGTTAAAATAATCCGACTCCGAGTCAGAGGAGGGTCGGAGTCGGATCCTACAAAAAATCCGACTCCGACAAATGTCCGATTTTAACGGATTATCCGACTCCGACTCAAAATATTGTGGATTTTTGTGTGGGTCATGGTGGCATTGGGTGTGGGTTGTAAAGGCCCAAATAGCCCAACATCTCAAAGTATATTGAATAATGAAAAAAAAAAAAAAAAAACTCGGAGTCGGGTCGGATCGGAGTCGGGTCGGATCGGAGTCGGAGTCGAAGGTCGGATATTGAAGTCAGAGTCAGATGTCGGAGTCGGAGTCGGAGTCGGAGTTGGATTTGGATTTAACCTCCGACTTCCTATCGGGTCGGAGTCGGATTTAGGCATTTAGCATAATCTGCTCCGAGTCCGGCCCGTTGCCATCCCTATCCGTGCGTTGCACGGATTAAGAAGCCATTATATGTTTAAATAGTTGTCAAATTTATATTAAAAAAAAAAATCATAATCTCAGTAATTAATTTTGAAATAAGCACCATATCTATTTAGTTTTGGAATATAGGAAGAGAAAAAATAATAATAAAGATGATGTCAAAAATAGTTTAGGCGAGAATTTTTTTAATAAGGAATTGACATGTGTCCCTTAATGACTTTTGTTTTAGTAATAGTTAACAAATTTTCTTCCTATGAAAGCATGACTATATAACGGTTGTACAGAGACTGTTTTTTCAAAAAAAAAAAAAAAATAAATAAATAAATAAATAAGAGTCGTTATGTACACAATTCATTGTATTTTTTTTTTTAAGTGAAATGTTTCTTCTATGAACATATGTGGATGTAAAACTTTAACTAATAATATTTTAATTATCAGTTAGTAAAAAATTAAAATAATTAAATATTAATAATTTATTTATTGAGACGATTTCAACAAATATTTATGAAATTATATTTTTCCTTATATCAGTCTCACTAAAATGAATATTAATAATTTATTCAATGAAGCAATTCTAATATGGAGTAAATACATATAAAAAATATTATGGAATATTTTTGTTTATATTCAATAAATACATACAAAAACATTATGGAATATTTTTATTTATATTTTACATCACTAATAGTAGTCAAAGTGGGTAATGTGAATAGTGCAAAAATTCAAAATATTTCAACTTAAAATGTACTAAAGAATAAAACCTATACGAATTACCAGTGTCTTCGATTTTGTTTTGTTTTTTTTTTTTTTTTTTTTTGAAATCGATTTTTATTATTTTAAAATAATTGATATGAACATTATTCAATTTATTTTGAGCATATTTGTTTTTTGTTGTATTGATTATATTTTGCATGTGTAAAATCATTATTGAAATTACATCAAGCTCGAATTTAAATGCTTTGTTGCTAACCCGATTCAAGGCAAGAGCAAGAGAGATGAAAAGGTGTGATTGAGCTTAGGTTTTACTCTCCTTTTTCTTTTTCTTTTTTTTTTTTTGACGGGTTTACTCTCGTTAACTTGTTATATATAAGAGACAACAAAATTAAGTTAAATTCAGCAACAACGTATAATTTGGTTTGCTTGACTAAGCTTTGCTTCACATCAACTATGCTGTTACATGATTACGTTTGTCAATGAAGAGACATGAACTAATTGCAAGACCTTCAACTGAAGATATCTGGCAAAACCTATTCCATCATATAAAAACGACGACTTTCAGTTTTCATGCAGTGCACGTAGCCTGAACTATGAGATTATCCCGTGAACCGTGGCTGTTTGCATTAGGATCAAGTACTTCATGCCTGTGGAACAGTTGTGCCAGCAGAAAGAAGAGCAGAACAATATCTGTTACAAGTGCTGAACCATCAGAAACTATCTCTATAGACCACCCAAAACAAAACAAAATGTAATTGCATAAGAATGGGGAAAAAAAAAATTAACAATACATGGACTAAAACCTTCTTTCAACCTTACTCTTGCTGTTCTGCTAGAACCAGTCCATCATTCTGAACACCACTATGTTTCTTCCTTTTAAATAGTTGATGAAGTTAACAATGCAGTTAAAGTACAACAGCGTGAGAAATGCAAGGTTACTTATAACAGAACACAATGCCAATCTTAATGGTTTAACTTCATCTTCTTTCTACAAAATTTCATACTGATGAACAGAAATTTTAGTTTGAAGTTTTGAACTATTATACAGCTGAATTCCCATCTCATGAACTAGCAGGCACATTAGAATGAGTCAAGTCAGAATTTCTACAAATGCAAAGCAATGAACTTTCCAAATTTGCTTTCAAACAAGTTTTACTGCAACAATCAGGTCAATAATAAAGATGGTGGAAGTGTGGAACACACATTGGTCAATATCAAATAGTAGCAGACAGACATCAAGCTATCAGCCCCAATAAGCAATTTTAAACAAATTGTTTAAAACTACCTTCTCCAACTAGCTCTGCAACAAGCAGAATATTGCAAAGTAAGTTTGAAAGAAGAAAATGTTCAACTGTAGAAGTGTATACTTACCTGACAGGCATATCTGATCCACCAGTACAAGAAATGTCAGTTATCCTTGAATAGAAGTTACAAAACACACATCTGTCTGAATACAATAGCATGCTTCTGAGGAAGCTTGTATGAAAATAGAAGAGTATATAGACATTCGGACATCTTGATAAGAGACAGGAGACGACCTTTTCAGGGAGGCCTCCTCTACGCATTGATAAAATATCCCACAAGTAAAGGCTCCAAAATGCCTGCAGCCCTAGTTACGACAATATTCCACACTCTGTCTGTGTCTTAAGCACCTCAACTGTAGATTCATAAACACATGGTTGACATGCATCCATACAAATTGAAGTACCTGTTGGTTTTGGTTCAAAAGAAACACAATAACAGAAAATTACCTCAGCGAGGGGAAGAAGTGGGTTCAGTGGTAACTGAGCCAATTTTTAAACAATTATGTCAAGTATGCAACTTTGCAAATTCTCAGAGTTGTGATATAATAATGTGGGGGTGAGTTTTCGAGTGCAGCACCTCCCGTCAATTGGTTCAACTACTCAATGGAAACAGAAAGTATACAAGTTTTCTACATTTCTAACTATTCTAAGTAAAATACAACAGAATCGATCTTATTAAAACTTCTAAAAAATTGGAACCCCACATACATTTGGGGTCATGAAGAACAGTATATTTACACAGATGTTGCCAATGGCTCCCTGAGCAGCTTCCAGAAAGCCAATTACTTTCTCTTGTCCACCATGTTAACCATCTGATGAAGAAAAAAAAAAAACTAGTTAGCAAATATTCATTATGAGATTAACACTATTGTTTGGATAGAAAGATTTGGAAAAAGAGAGAGAGAGAGAGAGAGAGATAGTGAAGGGAAAGTGAGGGTTTCATTTTCCTGATTCACATAAGACAAGGGGAAGGGAAAAATTTCTTTCCCTTTTCAGAAATTAAATCCTTCCATTGCCGGATAGCATTGGAAGGAAAATGGAAGCCATTCTTTTCCCTCCCCTAACCTCTCCCTCCCTTTCCCTCTACAATGCTACCAAACAAAGTGAAAACGTGCATATTCAGCACCAAGGGTGAACCTTTATGATGGCTGTCTGAGACAGCCAGATACAACAATTGAAGTTCAGACTTGCACCACCAGGTTATAAGTTCAGCCTCATACCCTTTTGAAGAATCTACCACCCTTCTTTCCCACTCCAGTGCCAGCAAGACTTGAAGCTAGTAAAGATCTGGAATCTGGCCTCCACTTCAATTCTTTCAGGACAGAAAACAAAGTTGCCAGCTCAGCAGTGATTTCGGAATCTTTTATACTATTACATGACACCACTTTCAGTGTCTGGAGCTCTGTCCATTTATGAACCACTGAATCCAAGCCTTCCGTTGTAAGCAAAGAACATCCTTCTAAAGATAGAGACTTCACCCTCCTGCAAACAATGATACCAACCATCATATAAATGTTGTGACTCAAGACAATCTCACCTAAAGCAGTAAATGCCACTAACAACAGCAACATCAATATAACACTAGCACCTTTAAAAAAGGCACCCACTTCAAGTAAGATGAAGAATAGTTGGATGAATGTAACACTTCTGTTTCCCAAACAATACCCACAAAACAGTGAAAAAGAAAAACACAATCATAATAAAGAATGGGCAAAACATGATCAAGCAGAATCAGCTTCTATATTCTGACTTATGAGAGACAAATCAAAACCTGAAATAGAAACATAACTCATTCTTGGTACTTCATAGACATCTTTATAGGTGTGTTATGGTTTCAAACCACCTTGTATGACCCCGGGAGTCACCCCACGCATTCAGTTCAGTTTTAGAAAAAATGTCAAAAAAAATGACCCGAAATCGTGAATCCTTCAATTTTGGACAATTTTTCACTTTTTTAGACCCGGGAATAAAAATTGCCGAGATGTTCCCATGGACCCTTATACACCCTGGGAGTCCATTTGGGTGGGTAAAACCATCCAATATACCTTCAAACTAACAATTTACCCGTTTACAACTTGTACTGATATCATAAACTCGAGGCTACCACGGACATTTATGACAATATAATGATATATATTGATCATATATGGTTCCAAACGACATTATATGACCTTGGGATGTATCCCCTGCTATCTCGAGACTTTTCGACACCGGGTCCCGAAACCTCTTAAATTAGCCAAAAAGCTTGTATTATAGCCTTCAATTTTGCCAATTTTTTATTTTTTATTTGACTCGTAAACAAAAATTGCCGAGAAGCTACCTATAGACCCTAATACCCTCCAAGAGTCCAATTGGGTGGGTGAAACCATCCAATTTGTCTTTAAGCATACAATTTACCAGTTTCCGTACACGCCACTTGTATTGGCTATAAACTTCCACAGGGCCTTTATGTTGCCGACTTGTAGTTGTATATGGGTCCAAACAACATCATATGACCTCGGGATGCATCTCGTAAAATTTCGTGAATTTCTGACACCGGGTCCAGACACCTACTGAATTGCTCCGATTTCGTGTATTATAGCCTTCAAATTTGGCTTCCGTACATCATTTTTTCACCCGGCAAGATTATGAGTCCAAGTACTTCCATAGGTTCCCAAAGGGCCTCGGAGTCATGGATGATGGTCATAACCATCTCATTCATCCTTAATCACCATGTCTTAAGGCAACGATGGCATACCCTCAAACAACAAAACTAGTTGTTTGTAAGCCTTGTCCTTGGGTGCACATGTCTTGTGCACATGCCACACGCCCCCTTGCACCATCCCACACCCCAACACTTTGTCTTTGTTACTTGTCTCGACACACAAAACAGTGAAAAAGGAAAACCCAATCATAATAAAGAATGGGCAAAACATGATCAAGCAGAATCAGAGACAAATCAAAACCTGAGCACACTGATCACAAGAAACCACACTTCAATGAAAAACAAGGATAAACTGCTAGTTTCTGCTAGAAAGCAACAAATTTAGCCCCAATGTCCAACAACAGTGCCCAGTCAAATTTCAGGTGTGCTAGACCCCTGATTACACACATAAAGTATTTGATCTCTTTTTCCTGGCAACCTCAACCTCAACCCCTCTCCCTCTCTCGAGTGATTTACTTATATGCGAGTGATTTACTTATTGAGAAAGGTTAACATTATGCATGACAAGTGATGAAATAATGGTCTTCCATTAAATTTCAATCTCCATCGTTGAACTCAAACATTAGTGAATAGTACCCATGAGAAACTTTTCCTACAACTGTAAATCCCAACCTAATTAAGAGTCAACCTAAGCTTTCCTACATTCCCCAGGTAATTATAAGAGTTCAGTTACTGTTGAATGAATCTTTCCTAATTGATTCTACAAACATCAAAAAAATGGTCAATATCTGCAACAACCAATGATGAATTTCCAACAGCTACAAGTATCCTGGGGATTGCATATCTCCCTTCAAGAAACATAAAGATATCTCTCTCCACTCTCCACTCTCCACACCTTGCTTTGTCTGAAGTATGTGAACATACCCAAAAATCGTTTCTTTACCAAAAAAAAAAAATGGCAATGAAGCTTCAATAAATCAATACAAGCATGTTCAGCCAAAAGAGCTTAACGGTATATAAGAACAAATTCAGATACCGCAGGATCATTAGCAGCTTATACGCTTTGCAGGTCAAGAACATGACATTCCCACCGAGGCATACCTTCCACATACCCCCCCCCCCCAAACCCCCCAATGCTTAGGGTGACAGACTTAAAGCAACAGACAGTATAACCTAACGCAAACTGATTTAAACATTGTCATGAATTGGTAGCTACCGCAATTTACTTCTGAAATGCCACTGCCATGATCATTGCTCAGCTGATATAATTACATTAATGTTCAAGTGTAGTGAGTGACAAGGTATATTGTGTAATGTGACGACACCAATATTCATATTTCCTATTTATGAACAAGTAAACAGTAGTTTCCCAATCTCTACATTATTGATATGCTGATATTGTTTCTAGAACTTCAGGCAGGTCAACCATTGCATGCAAAATTGCAAACTGTGATCTTGTTAGAACATTTACATCTACAACTATAAGAACTAGCATACAATGTAACCCAGTCCAAGAATAAAGCTATACAGGAGGGGTAATGACGTCTTATCCTGCCATAAAGAGACATTAAACAGTACGCAGAACAAACAAACATAAAGCAGTAAACCAATTTCATACCTACAATTAACAGCATAACGAAATATATCATCCTCTAACCCCCAACAATCCTGCAACGAGATCTCTCTGATGGATTCACACACCAAGAACAGAGCTTTTGTACTCTCTTTATCCCGAACTTGGCATCGCTCCAAGTGCAGCTCCTCAAGTGTCGGACATGAGCCCAAATGCTCATCAGGACCAGGGCAGCTATCTATACTCTGGCAAGACTGGAGCTTCAATGTCTTCAAATTGCTACAAAACGAAAGCGCCGACAGCCACCCACCATCCATCTTGTGACCACAAAGAGTCAACTCTTCCAACATTTGACAACATTGCCCAATGGCCTTAATCCCATCATAGCTACCCTCACACCCACTAAGCTCAAGCTTCACTAACCTCCTACAACCCTGAGCTACCATTGTCAACCCGATATCGGTTACTACAGAATCATACAAACCATCCACACAGCCCACCAATTTGAGTATCTGCAAGTTCTTAAACCCGGAAATCGCTGTCAACGACATATCCTCACAACAATGTATCTCCAACTCTTGCAAAATCAAACATTTTTCAGCCAAATAACCTAACCCCTTCTCACTAGCATTAACCAACACTAATTTGCTCAAATTAGGACACCCATCAGCAAGCACTTTGAGCCCCCTATCAATCAACCTAGACCCCAAAACCCCTTCACTTCCAACCAAACTATCACTTACAATCTCCGAATCAAGATGAATCGAAACCAATCTATGTGACATCAAAATCCCAGAGCTCCAACAACTCCTAAAACAAGCTGGAGCAAGATTAATCTCACTCAAATTAGGAAACCGACAAGTTAATCTCCCAGATTCAAGAAAATCCCAATCAAACAGTGAAATTGAACGAATTAACTGGCCTTGAATGACATACCACCTCTTACAAACCAATGAATTCGAAAAATGCTGCGAAATCGGCACCTTAGAAAGAATAAAACTAAGCGATTCATCAGATAAGAGAGAGAAAGGATCACCACCTAAAATCAAATTCTTGGAATTTGAATTGGAATTACTGTGAGCTTGTTGAAGCTGCTGCATTCTGAAGATTGCATGCTTCAATTGCTGATCCTTAAACCAGAGCTCCGGTAAGCTTGGTCTTCTCTTCCTCGGAGTTTCGCTAGGGTTAGGGTTTTTGGGATTATTATCTTCAATTGCAGCCATTTTCAATCAATTTGGGGATTTTTCTGGGGAAGTAATTGAAAAGGAATTTGAGAGTAATGAAAAACAAAAAGAAATTAGGGTTTGTTGAATTCAAGTTTGTACAATCTTTGAAGTTTCTCTCTCTCCTGTTAGCGTCGCTATTTCCAACGGATCATTTTTTTGATTAGATTTGTGGGGTGTATAAATTTTTATTACCTGATTATTGTATTTTCAATTTACTTTTTGTTTTTTTCTTCCGGAGGATTTATCTTGTGTAGTCGTGTATTCGTGTAGACAGACGATCATACCACGTTGTACTCGAATCAGATTTTTTTATTTTTGTTTTATATAAAGATATGCTTCCTCCATACTCATTTGATTAATTATCCTGCTTTTTCGAACACAAAATTGAGTAATAACACTTCTGTTAATTAAAAAAAAAAAAAACACTTCCGTTAATGATTATGTATAATTTTAGGGTAATATTTGTGAGATATTAAAATTTCAAAGCTGAACATAATAATTAGCGAAGGTAATAATTGAAATGGAGTTGGTTGGAGAATTTAAAATTTTGAAAAAGCAAGTATAATTAGTAGGAAGAAAATATTCATCTGAGCTTTTTTGATCTGAACTTAACTTATTTTAGTTGTAATTTGAATTTGGGTAACCCTTGTCAGAACTAATTTTTTTTTAAGTTAACTTATCTGAACTTATTTTTCTTGAACTTAACTTATCAGAACTTATATTAATTTATTATAACTTATCTGAATTTATTAGACCTGAAATAAGTGAAAATAAGATGAACATAACAGACCCTAAATATTGTTAAAAGTTTCCAAAAGAAAAAAAGAGTGATAATTTAAAAGCTTTACGAGTAGTGATTTTAAATGGTGTATGATAAAGGTTTACGAGTAGTGATTTTAGATTCGATAATATTTTAACAAGTTCGAAAAATAGAAATACTTAGAGGGTCTGAGGAAGTAGAAACGTACATATAATTGTTAAGAGGGTTTGGTGTGATAGGAGAGTGCATGGATGGTAGTGTAGGCTTGCGAAACAGGTGATTAGAGGAAGAGATAATAATTAGACTAATAATTGGAAAATGGGGTAGAGTTAAATTTGGATGTAGGTGAGGTGAGGGAAACAGGAAAGAGAAAGTAGTGCGGATACCACTATTTATGGTGTTGTTGTCACCTACCTACGTCTTTTTTTTCAAATTTTTGCACGCCCGTGTGTTTAATCAATTTTATATCGTTATTAGTTTGTGGTGGTGCTCACTTTATATTTCTACAAAGTAATTAACTCAACTAAAATTTTGTATCAGTCAAAGTTAATTAGAAACTACAAGTACTACGACTTTGTTCTTTTGAGTTGTTCTATTCTGCTCTATTTTGTCCTACTCTGCTTTGTTAAAATCTATTATGTTTTGTCCAAAAGTCGAAAAAATAGAGCCTACAGGATTCGAAACAAATAAAGTACTATATACGACTTTCATTTTTGAAACTTCAACGCATTTATCATTCATGTAGTCTCATTTTGACTATATTTTATAATTTATATACTACCTCCGTTTTATATTATTTGCAACGATAGATATTTTCTTCTTTATTTTATGTCAAACCATTGCAAATAATATGAAACGAGGTTCCTAATAGAAATAAATTCGCATGTACTCGTAGATTTTTATTAGCTTATTTTTATTGTATAAAATTTTCAAATATCAGTCTTTATTTTTTTTTTAATTATATATAATCGAATATATATATTGTCTTAAAAAAAAAAAAAAAAAAAAAAAAAAAAAGTTGGATGGTTCATATGGACTAAGCCTATTGGTATTGATTCAGCAAAAGACGGCTCAAAGGTGGACCCATCTTGATAAGAAGAGTCGAATTGATATTTTGAGGTGTGTGTGGCCCAATAAGTATGAAAATCTCATGCTTTTTAATTAACGGTCCAATGGATATAGGCCAGGCCACTCGCAACCATGCTTAATTGCTTAGGTTGAGTTTTTTTTGTGGATGAAGTTTTAGCTCAATTGATTAACTTTAATATGATGTGGCTGGAAAACGTCAAAATATGAAAACTTAAATCACACAATTTACGATTATTCGATTGCAGTCTTGCAGAAATATTAAATGGGCAGATGCCAAATGGGTTACATAACTATGAATCTATGATGCAACACTAAAAAAAACTTCGCATATGAACAAACCCCAAAGTTAGAACTCCAAACTTTCCTAAGTGATATACTCTACTTAGATTGGTGATGATGTCCTATTAGATCGGAACTCTTTACGTTTGAATTAACGGGTTAGATAATTTAGGAGAATAGGAAAAGATAAGAAAATTTCATCCTTTAATTGTCACTAGTGGGGATTGAATTTCTAACCTCATGGTTAGAAGGTTCTCTCTTTTTCGCTAGATTGAACTTGATTGGTACTTAGCTTGGTGATATTAGATACGGTGTTATTAGTCATATGTTAATATGTAGTACATTGTATATGATCTCGTCAATAGAAGTCCAAATGAGTATCAAATTATCAATTGGCTTCATTTGTTAAAGGTATTCAAAGTTTGAGATCGAATGTCGTCTGCATTATTGCCTTACGACTCTCTTTACCAAAAACAAACTAAACATCAATTATCTATAATTAATTAAACATATCTTCTATTTATGTTAAACAGATGGAAAAATTAAACTAATCAATCTACTCTAATTCTCTAAACTAATTAATGGTTATTACAAATGTTACTTAACATTTAGCTTATAAGTTATAACCCTAAGGTCCCTAACCGAAAGGTTGAAGTATTCATGGATTTCATGGAACTCGTTACCCAAACGTGAAGTATGTATTTTGGACTTGAGATTTGATGTTATAGAATATGAATAAAAAAATAATATAAAAGAAGAAAAAAAAAAAAAAAAAAAAAAACCTTGTGATCCAATGGATTAATTCATTAATCAAATAATATAATATCCAAAATCTAATACTCCTTTCGTCACACAATACAAAGTATGTAAGTAGTCTTTATTTTTGGGTAAACTAAATTATAAAGTCTATTTCTAATTAAATGTAGTACTTTTTAATACTACTATCCTATTTTTGATGAGTTGTCATCTTTTTTCTTTTTCTTTTTGTACGAATGGTATCTTTTGGTATCAATTTTCAAACACTTTACTCTCTCCCATTCTTCAATAATTCATAATTACTTTTTTCTTTCACTTATCTCTTTTTAATTCCATATGCACGCGTATACTCTTAATTATGGGATAATTCAAGTTTATTTCTTAGATTAACATTCGAAATTAATCTTCTCTCACAATATATTATTTACTTTTAATTTTTAAAGGAAAAAGATATATGCAGTCCTATAAGCTAAAATGGAAAGAATTGATAATAAATAAACATTTATTACACTGATTTACTCGTGAATTGTTATTAAATTCCCAACTTAATACTGCTGTAAAAAAAGAAGTATATTAAATGTTTATATGTAGCTCTATTACAAATGCATAAAGTTGACGATAAGATTAACTTGAAATGTTAATCTTGAAAGTAAAATACTCCGTAGTAAAGTGACACGGAAACAAATGCATAAAATTTTGAGATAAGATTAACTTGAAATGTTAATCTTGAAGATTAATTGGGGCTCCCTCATTAATTATTGAGGAACCTTTATCCTTCTTAATTCCTATAATTAAATTAAAAAAAAAAAAAAGAATAAAAAAAAACTTTTTATGTTGTGTATCAAACATAGTCCATAACATCATCAATGTAAATTTGTACTTCCATAGAATATAATCAAGTACTTGGCAATCGATGAGTGATGAGTCACTGCTTTAGATAAGAATGGAAGACAAAGTTTGACGATATCTAAATGACTAATGAAGCAAATTAATTCCACTTTTAAAGAGGGGGTGAATGAGATTTGAATCCGTGACCTTTGTGTCACACTGTCTCCGATACCATGTTAAAGGACCATCTCAACCAAAAGCTTAAGCTGATGGTTGAGGCTCAGGAATATGTTTTATACTCTATCAGAAAAAATATAATTATGTCATTATGTGGGTACTTTTTTTTTTTTTTTTTGAAAGAAGTCCTAATTAAAAGACGCTAAATTTCATTAATATAAGTCATACGGCATCTACAATTGACAATGAACGATAATGAAAACGAATTTAACAAAATCAAATTTCATTATGTGGGTACTTATTGAAATTGTCTTAATGAATATATATATATATATTTTAAATTGTT
The DNA here is from genome assembly GCF_948465745.1 of Chenopodium album. NCBI lineage: Eukaryota > Viridiplantae > Streptophyta > Magnoliopsida > Caryophyllales > Amaranthaceae > Chenopodium > Chenopodium album. The sequence goes on from NC_137840.1 coordinate 72,800,756, forward strand.
AGAATTTATATTTATTGATAATTAAAGATATTATTGAAAAAAAAAATTATATCGACATATTTAAGAGAAATGGAACAAGTATATAAAAATAAGGGAGCACTATTAGAATTAATTTCAACCCCATAAACTGTATCCAATATAGGTGACAGTCGGAAAATGGCCAAGTATTTGCATTGAATTCATAAACACAACCAAACAAAACATAACACAATTCATGTCTTCATGAAAGCACAGAATTTCATAGATGGGCTTTGCTTAGATACTCGGTGATGTAACTTTTTGTGTAATGATATTGTTATTAATCATATTATTTTAAGTACAGAGTATAATATAATGTGAACTACACCGTATGAAATGGAGTAATATACAGGACTCTATGGAGAAATACAAGTCGAAAAGAAATTACTACTAACGCAATAAAGTATAGGTAGAGAGAGTGACGGATACTTCAAGTGGTTAGATCGATATCCCCTCGTGATTCTAGGTGATCTTGAGATTGATTTTCATAATTCGTTCTTGTGGCTTTCTAAACACAAAAAATAAATTTTAGGTAGAAGCAAGAAAAAAATTATTTTTAAAAAAATATGAAACTATATACAGAGCTAATTAAAATATAAGTATATTATTAATTACCAGTAAGTAAAAATGATTAATATTAAATAAGAGCAAAATTCAAACAATTATATTTTTCTTACTAATAATTATTAAAAATTGTTTATAGAGTATGAAAATTGTATAACAATCAATTTACAAGACCTATTAGAAGGTAAAATGTTGTGAAAGTATCTTTGGCTGGATTTCCATCATAGACCGAATTTTCCGGCGTTGAGTAACCACAAAAACACCCTTGAAGTCACCCGTTTTCAACCCTTAAATCAACACAGCCTGCTTGAATACCTCCAACTCCAAAACGGGGGATTTCAAGAGTGTTTTATGGTGGTCAAGATCAAAACAATGGTAATTTGAGTAAAGATAGTCTTTACAATATTTTACTTTTTATTATGCTTACAATATTTTTATATTTATTAGTTTCTTATAAATTTTGGGTTTTATTAGATAGTTTGTGATGCGGTTCCAAGGCATCAATATTGTTATTATAATTATTTTTATTGTTATTTTTAGTTTATTATTAGATGACCGAATTTATTAGGATATTTTTATTAGTTTAATTCGGTTAGTATAAGATAAGCTTAACTTTAAAGATCATATTTGCAAAATATTATCTTTACAAGTTAGAGTTAGTTTCCTAGTTAGATTAGAATTTGTTTTACTGATTTTTAGGCTAATTATTTAGCTTATAAATACGTGATGGTGTTTAACGAAAAGGATGATTGATTGATTTGAAATTTATAAAGTTTTACGTAAGCTTGTGCTTGTGTATTCTTGGCCTAGTTTAGGTTTTAAGCTCGTGTTGCTTAGCGTTTCTTGACCGAGACTCAAGATTCCAAACCTTTCAACTGCGATTGAAGGTTATATCCATCAAAATTCATATCAAATTGGTGTGGCTGCTGTTTGACGAGGGTCGAGTTTGACAATTTGTGTCAAAAAACCAATATGACATTCGAAACTGAGTTATTTGTGTTCAACGCGGGTCTGAGCCGCACCCGCAAACCAAGAGAGAGAGTTTACTTCACAAAATCAAAGGAGGTTCCATCCCAAAACCATATGGCGATAGGAGGAGTAACCCCTTAGCCTTATAAAGTGTTTAGTTCTCTATTCTTCAACTAATGTGGGTGTTGGTAAAATACCTGTTGATTCCAATAACAAAATAGAGAAGATGAAAGGGAAAATACTTGATTGAAGACCTCAAACTCACAGTCGCGCCGTGGAACAATAATCCACTGCCTTAGAAGCGAAATACGTCACCACCGGTACAGGTTTCCTGATGACGCACGCCCCCCAAGTTTAACGCAATTCTCCCCGTAATTCGTGCACCCGAACCCGAAGAGTGGAATTGCTCAAGAACTGTTCAGATCTCAAAAGATAGGTTTGTGTTTTCGGCTAGAAAGTGAATTGAGACTTATGAAAAGGCAAGGCTCGTATTTATATGAGTCCCGGAAAAGGAAACACGCAAATCAAACCGACCTAGGAAAAAAGGCGGGCCCGATCGGGCGCGAGATTAAGTTTCTCCAGACTGGTGTCGCGCCCGATCGGGCGAACACCGCCCGGTCGGGCGATCTAGAAACCCCATCCCGGGCGAGCCATCGGGCGAAGCCGCCCGATCGGGCTCGTCAAAAAGTCGAGTCCGCCGCCCGATCGGGCGCGAGAGTTCTCCTATTTTCCTTGGCCACCTCCGCTCGATCGGGCGCGAGCATCCGTTTGCATTACCTATTTCCAACAGTGGGACACTTACATGTGGTGACACTTAAGAGGTTTATTATTCAACATGACAAAATATTCAATATACAGATTAAAGTAGGAAAAAATAAATAAATAAATAAATAAAATTAGTACTATATATAAAACTCATGATTAAAAGCCCAACTTCTACTAGAAACATTTTCCGACTTATGACAGGTTCGAATAAATAGAAGCCCATTTAAGAGCCAATCACAAGGCTTCCCATATAAAACCAAAACATCATAAAATAAAATATACAAGTATAAAAGCGAAGTTAACATAAAAAATAAAAGCCCATTATAGAATAGGCCGTTGATAAGTCGTGGACTACAATTGTACACGCTGTCAGATATTTGACACTGAAATATATTAGAGGGGAAATTTTACCTCTTTGCTTAGGTTATAAAACCCAAAATAAAGATAGTACTTGTACTTTGTATTATTATCTAAATAAGCAAAAAAAAATCATGAACCAAAATCATTGTGTTCCTATTTGGAATAATTTAGAAGATGGTGGTAATTCTATCCAATTACAACTGCCGCCGCCGCCACCACCGCTGCCGCAACTGCCGCTTTCAAAAGCTCTTCCTTCACAATCTCTATCCGCCTCCCTCTCCGCTGGTCCTGATACCTCCATGTATGCACTCTTCCCCTCCAACTAACTAGTTTTTATTATACGTTGTTTATTATTATTATTATTATTAATCATTACGTCTCAATTTACTTGTCCGATTTAATTTACAAGATATGATCATACGGAGCAAGTACTAAGACGAAGGGAATACTATTAATATTATTATCGATACTAATCTATATTTGTCTCACTAAAATTATTAGTTACGATCATGTGTTATAGACTTTGATGCACGATGATAATTTACATAAATTTAGTTAGGGATTATATTGCATACGACTAATAAAAAAAAAAAAAAAATCCTTGGTGGTCAGTCATTAATCATCGAATTAATTAATTTTGAGTAACTCACAAGATTTATTTAAAGTCAATATATATTACTCGTATTCTTTATATCTTCCATTTCACATTTTATTTTGTAGGATAAAATCATTTAAAGTGGAAAAACAATTTAAAATAAAGGGATAGATTATTTTGACTAATCTAATAAAAATTGAATGCCAAAATAATTGTTAACAGGCTAGATTACGAAATGGCGGAGCTAACGTGGGAAAATGGGCAACTCACAATGCATGGCTTAGGCTTACCGCGCGTACCAAGCAAATCCAACCTAGCCGAAGCCGCGCCGTGGCCTGAAAAAACCTCCACACGCGCCAACGGCATGCTCGAGTCCGTAGTAAACCAAGCCTATCACAACCCAAAACCGACACCCTCTCAAGGGCACCAAGGCACGTGTGACCAAGACGAAGACGACATCGTTCCGTGGTATGGACCATTAACACCAGCTCCTGTTCCCGTGACACTCGACGCGCTCGTTCCAAATACGAACGTGATGGGTTGCTCCACGCGCGTGGGGTCGTGCAGTGCAGCGGCGCGTGTGCCAATGGGTTCTGATTGGAGCGTGAGTAAGAGCGTGTCGGAGAGTACTAGGAGGAAAAGACATGCGGAGGACACGTGTGAACAGTTGAGAAGTATGAATAATAATAATAACGGTCTTACGTCCACGTCATTTGGACCGCCTTCGCCGGAAAATACCATGACTATTACCGTCGACGACCATGACTCGGTTAGTCATAGTAGGTCTCAGGTAATTTTCTAATCCCGTCTTTTAAATCTCACAATATTTTTTTTACTAGAAAATATTAGACCAGCATTTTATTAAATCTAAATAATCTATTAAAATGACAAATATTTAATTAATTAAGGGAACGAGAAACCAATGAAACATACAAACCCCAACTTATTTCAATTTTACATTCTATCTTGGTTGTATTAATAAGATGAGTCAAAGTGTTGCTCGTCCTCAACATGTTTTTTATTTAATCTACCACTTGCAATTTTGCAAATTATTTAATTAATAATGATTATTCATGAAGTATAATTAGGCCAAAAAAAAAAAAAAATCGCCATTAATATTTTGGAGGTGTACGTGTATTAAACGAAGTAGCTTACAAGTCACAGATAAAGATATATAGATAATAATTGCATATTGGCAATATGAGGTTATCATTACATGAAAGCGATGTAACTATGTAATTATATATACATGATGGTGTTACCATTTTTTGTTTGTATATACCCTTTTCAATTGGAAATTCTAGGCTACTAAAATTGTGATTAAATGTGTATTTTTGGGTGTTTAATTATATAGCCAATAAGTTAAGAGCGACTGAGAAATTTTGGTGTTTAATTTAACATTAGCCGCACAAGGAATGGAATAAAGTAAATGTCTAATTCTTAGAAAGCAAGATTTTGTGAATGTCAAGAAAAAAGGTATAACTCCGTATCAACCTTATTGATAAAGTCATATGCTAAAATCCTAGCGTCCTCGTTATACTTACTGGTATGGAGTTGATTAAGTTGATATTAGTAATATTTCGTACGCTTAAAAACTAGATTTTGATGGTTAAATTCATTAATAGATTATTGCAAAACTTTATTCTTATGTCCTATTTCAAATTGATCCCTTATCACCTTATTATATGGTTTGGTACTCAATCCATGTTAGGGGGTAAGCTTTCAAGCCAAAATCAATCGCGAATCTTTGGAGAAAATAAGCGGTATTCTCACAATCATTTCAAGTGTTGCTATTAGGGCACAATTTCAATTCCATTGTCTCTATCTAATCTTTGGAAAAAAGAAGTGGCATGATATTCTCACAATCTCTTTCATATGTTGATATTAGGTCACAATTCCAAATCCATTTTCTCCTAAATGTTCATTGTATCGAGTCTATATAAGGGGCAATCATTAGTAAGCAAGAATAATCCACTATAGCTAAATTTTTTTAAAAATGTATTCTATTATTGTGTGTTAAAAATTAGGTCATGATTTATATCTCGATCTTGCTATTGTTGATGTGATCATCAGTCCATGTTGAGGGCGTTCTTAGTTTTCGAAAAACAAAACTCATCAATAACCAATGCAAAGAAATAAAATGGTATTTATGCGAATTTATTAGGTCACCATGGTTAATCCACAATGACCTCCTAGTTAGTTGTTCATGGACTTGTTAATACTTAATACTACTTAATAAAGATAACATGTTGTAAAATACTACCTAAGAAAAGGTAAAACGTTGTAAAATACTACTTATACCGGATTTTCACTATTGACCGACCTCAAACACTCTTGAAAACAACCGCTTTCACTCCCAAAACCAGCCCAACTTGCTTGAAATCGCCTCCACCACGCCTAAACTACCTTCCAACCCCAAACCCACCACCTCCCACCCCCAAAACCACCATCTCAAAGCACTAATCTATCCTCACCAACTTGGAACGAATATCCTCCAACCACACCGAAAATAACCTTACCACCTTGAAAACCAACCCTCGCGATGGTACATGGGTGTTTTGAGGTGGATCAACGTCGTGAAATTAAGTCAATGCTGGGAATTCTGTCAAAGGTAGTATCTTACAACATTTTACCTTTTAGTCGGTAGTTTCTTACAACATTATTTTATTAGGTAGTTTCTCGCAAAATTTAGATTTTATTAGGTAGTTTTCACAAAAAGACCTTACAAAAATATATATTTTTGTGTTACATATTAGGACACAATTCCAAAATCCTTATCGCTTTTGTCAGTTGTTTTTCATCCACACAAATTATAATTATAAAAGCATTTAAACTCTCACATCATTTTTAGTAGATGGTGATATAGAAAAGGGGCTCATGGTAATAACTTATAAGCAATATATATGTAATTTCACACATAAAAAACTCAAATAAATTACAAATACGAATTACAAAGAATACATATTTTTTAACAAATTGTCATTACCATTTTATCATACCACTTCATAAGTTCTAATGAAAAATTACAAAATTTGGGGAATGACAAGTATTGCCATCACCCTTTTTTTTCTTCACAAAAGTATATACATTCAAAGATTTATAACCACTAAGGTGAACCTACTAAATAAGCCGTTAATTTTCCATCTAAATGAGTATAATAAAACTACCGCCTATCACCTATCAAACAAGCCGTTAACTTCAGTTACATACCTTTATTGACTCTTGGATTGTACTTGGTAAAAAAAAAAAAAAAATTCTTTTTGTTAATATTAATTAGTTTCATAATTTTTTTTAACAGAGGGAAAGAGGTGAAGAAGAGGAAAATCAAAAGCAAGGTACAGCAAAATCAGGTGTATCAACAAAAAGGAGCAGGGCTGCTGCTGTTCATAATCAATCTGAAAGAGTATGTCCTCTATTTGTCTGCTCTTTGTTTCTTCACATATATAGCCTCATTTATCTTTTGTTAGCATTTTTAGTTGACATGTCAGCATCAATATTATGTCAATGCTATTTATTTATATTTATATTTTAAAGGAACATCACTATCAACCTTTATAAGGTAATGATTGGAGGATTATTCCTATAATTAGTTGTTTGCTAATTACAGTTTAATTAAAGATTAAAGGTGACTTAAAAGTGGTTCTTTGTAATCATATTCTATCATTCTGGCCTTGACACTAATTGGTGATTTATTTTATATTGATATATTTATCTTTTTTTGTTAGATTTGCTTGACATCATCATCATGTCATCATATTTGTTTTCTTCTAATTTCATGAATAATTAATCACATGGTAAACATGGTTTCAGAAAAGAAGAGACAAGATCAATCAAAAGATGAAGACATTGCAAAAGTTGGTTCCTAATTCAAATAAGGTATGTATTTCCTACTCTCTTACAACAATTAACTTCTTTTGTACAAAAACGAAAATGAAAATGTGGGCGAGTATAAGAAAAAAAAATAATAAAGTAGAAAGACATATGAGTTTGAGAAGAAAGAGGATAATGTAAAAAAAAATAAAATAAAATAAAGGTTGAAATGTATATGGTTAAGGATGCTTATCGACAATAAATTTAAGTAGAAAGTGCCTAAAAGCATAAATTTGGTAGAGTAATAAAAATCGTAGGGAGTATATCTGAATTGAAATGCTTAGCGTCGGAAATGATGCTCTCACGACCTCAAGTGCATATATGACAAGTGTCCGGGGTAAAAGAGAAGGTGTTCTCCCTCATTTATTTCATGATGTCAAGTGCATAACTAGTGTGTTTAGTAGAAAGAAAAGTGTCATTTACTCACTAATAATGGAACCATTTCTTTAGTACTTTCAAGTGCATAACAAGTGTGTTATCTAAAAAGGCAAGTGTCATCCACTCGCTAATGGTTGCACTATCCTTTGTACTTTGCGGTGCACACAATAGTAATTTATTGTTTAATCTAAATTAAGAGTGTGTGGTAATTAAAATTACAACTAAATAGGATTCAATGATAATAAAGTCTTTAAATTCATGATGTTGATAGGCCAAGTGAATTTAACAAGTAATGAGCATCGCAGCCACTAAGACCTGGCAAATTGATGGAAAATGTCTCCTTCAAATCTTCATTTATATTTATACAGGGAATCGAAATGACACCTTTACATTATCTTCTCAATATTATGGTTCTTGATGCCTCTAGCTAGTAAGTAGCAATTGTGAATAGGAGAATAAGCATTTAAATCTTTTCTAGTGTTGTCAACCACTTTGTGTTAGGTAAGTCCTCAATTCATGCTCCAAGATCACTATACTTTAATTTGTATATATTATCAGAAAATTCGAATAAAATCGAATAAAATAAAAGTATCATATGTAATTTGCCACACCATTATTAGATAGTATGGTGTGACTGGTGTTCACACATACATACTTTATGTTACGTCTTGATGTGTATTTTTTTTTTTAATTTGTTTGAAAAGTGAATCCATAATTTTATAGAATATTAACTTTGACAAGAAAATGTAATGATGATTGAATTATAATTTAGTGGTAACATAAATGATGTGGCGCTGATATTATATGAAGGTAAAATCCGAGTAAGATAAAAAAAAAAAAAAAAAAAAACAATGGAATTTATCAAAGCTAAAGGGGTTAAGAAAAGCAAGGCAATTAAAATGGGAATCTATGTAAAATGCAACATCTTTTACCTTTGAGCATAAAGAACCTAAAAGTCTAAAATGGGAGGGGCCATGAAAGACAAGTAATCTAGTGGTTTTGGATTTTTTGGGGCATCCATTTATCTTCTCCACATAGTTTAGCAATTTGGAAACATATTTGATATCACATTCTACGTATATTTGATGTTAGCCACATATTATTTTTTTTACCTTTTAAAAAAAAAAAAACATACTCCCTCTGTTTTTAAATACTTGTTCCACTTTTCATTTGCGGCTGTTTTTAAATACTTGCTCCATTTTCTTGTTTGAAAAGCTTTTACAATATTTAATCAATTTCTCTCACCTAGTGGTCCCAACATATATTCTCTCTCCTCCAATTCTCTCCACTACTTTTGTTTTATTAATTTTTATTCTTCCACCAACCTCATTACCTCCATATTTTATTACTTTATCTAATTTCTCTTAAAACTCCGCGCATGGAGAAATGGAGCAAGTATTTAAAAACGGAGGGAGTAATACGAATTATAAGATACAATATTGTTAAAAAAAATAAATTGAATACAGACAGAAATTGTAAATATTTTGACCAGTCTTTAATAATAATAGCAGTCCAATATGTTTATACATAAATTTTTCTATTAAAAAAAAGAAAAATTGTTGGAGGGGCCTGCATGTTTCTTCATATCTATTGGGATTTGTTTTTTGGCTTTTAATTTGGTGGCTATCAATTTCGGAAAAAATGCTCCCCTTTTCTATTTCATAAATAGAGAACATTGTTCATTGAGGTCCACCATCTTGACTATTTGAAGCAACTTGGGGTAAGAATGATTCTAACAAGAATAACTACTTCCTATATGATTAAAAAAAAAAAAAAAAAGTTGATATCCTTTTTTGGTTGCAAAGAATTCGATAGAGATCAAGTACTTATTGCATAGTAAGATTAAAGTATGTAATAATTATTGAAAATTGACGTGCAATTTCTTTTAACCAGTTACCTTATTTGTGTGACATTTAAAGTGTTAATCAAGTGTTGTTTGCACTATAGACTTTTAGAATAATAGCGCACTTTAACAATAAAATTTTGAACCTTTGATCTTTGGTAAGTGTCCCAATCTAGTTTGAATTATTCAGTATGTAGTCCATGGTGTCATAATGGTTTTTGTGATTTGCTCTTCATTATACATCATATAATTATGGAAGTAAGGTATGTTTTTAACCTTTGATTACCTATTTTTTTGGCAGACAGACAAGGCTTCAATGCTTGATGAAGTAATTGAGTACCTAAAGAATTTACAAGCACAAATTCAAATGCTAAGCCGAATGAGCTTGCCGCCCATGATGATGCCACTCGCGATCCAACACCAACTACAAATGTCAATGATGGCTCCGATGGGGATGGGGATGGGAATGGGGATGGGGATGGGAATGGGGATGGATCACATGAACATGAATATGATGAACCCCATGGCACGACCGCCTAATGTGGCCGGTGTCCCTCCCTCTTTCATGAATATGGCTGCTGCTTATAACATGCCACTAGCGCCACCAACATGTGATGGTACCGGTAACCCTGCTGGTGGTAGTGAATGCATGTTGCCTCAAGGTGCCATGGTCCCGGCTGATCCCTTATCGGCGTATCTTGCATGCCAATCACATGTAAGCACATCAATTTACATTATTATTGGTATCGATTAATTTAATTGTAAGGTACAAGTGTGTACATATAGTACGTTACATATATGTAATGTACGTTACTAATGTAACAATGTTTAATTTGCAGCCGGTGACAATGGACGCATATAGTAAGATGGCTGCCATGTATCAGCAACTACAGCAACAAACACATCAACAACAACAACAAATAAACCATCATCATCAAAATGCACCAAGATAGTTCCAATATAGGCTAAACTGCTAAATTTGAAGTACGTTCTAGCCAGGGTTACATATATACGTAGATTATGTTTTTATACTATGAACGTGTCTACGTATATAAAGCTCGCGATTAATGAACTGTATATTTGTATTTATTTGAAGCTTGAAAGTTATTAAATACGGAGTACTACATATAACATATACTTGTACTTGTTTTATTTGAAGGTTGATCTGAAATAAGTTTTGGTATTTATTCGCATACCCCTTTGTTTTTTGTTAATTAATAAAAGTATGATTTTGATTTGTGAGCTACTTTGTACGATGTATCTATTTATAAACAATTAAACATTGACTTTATTTTTTTCATTAATTTTAATTTTATTGATATACAATAAATAAATTTTACTCCTAATTATTTGTTGTATTAATATTCACAATGTCTATTGTAGTTGATTTTTTTTTGCTTGACCTGAAAAGCCCGCATGCCCCGGCCATTTTGGACGGGTTTGGGCACACAATTCCCGTCTCAAAGCGTGGCCTGACCCATGAAGTGGGTTGAACTTTTGGCCATTTATAATATGAATAATTATGGTTAAAGACTAAATAATGTAGTGCAAAATACTAATTAATGATGATACAATAAAAAATAAATTTTTACGGTAATTTTGTAGTACTTTTTGGTGCCAAAATAATTTTATTTTTTTTAATAAAGGGCGGTGTAGAAATTATAATTAAAATCCAAATTTTATTTTTCAACTTTATCTTGTTTGATGCTTCCAATTCTCTAACCTAGCTCCATTATTAATGTGGAAACTTAGTGTTATGGGTAAAAATCTGCTAATGTAAAGTCAACAATAGTCAAGCGAGGTCAATGACGAAGACTCCTCATGACGGAGGCATAGATACAACGACACCCCTTCAGCAGCGACGGAAGACGAAGTCAGGCAACAACCTCCTATTTTCCAGGAAAAGATAAACACAAATGACCGAGTCCAAGCTTGGCCTATCCCTCGTGGAGATCGAATCAGAACAGAAAAGATATTCTGTGTAACCAATGACCAAAAATCATGGAAGCAACTCTATCTCCTTGCAACGGCTAGAATTTAACCTAGCAATCATCTATATAAAGAACAAGGCAACGACAAGCGAAGGACACATCGAGCTCAGCAACACGTACTACTACTAAAAAAACCTACCTTGTAAACTGTTATTCTGAATATTTCTCTTTGATAGTGAAAGTTTGGTAGATTCTCATTCTACCCGCGGTTTTTACCTATCTTGGGTTTTCCGCGTCACCAATCTCCTGTCTCATTTAATTGCTTTCGTTCAATTTATTCTTTGATTTTATTTAGTTGATCCGTAGCCTAGATTACAATAATCAATCCCCACTTAACGAAAATTAGCATAAACACTTAGGGTCACGGTCTAGGTTTAAATCTTAACTAAAATTGACCCATCTATTCATGTTTTCTATTTTTTATAATGACAAAAAAAAAAAAAACCATTATTAATTATAAGCGAATAGTGATTAGTTTTTTTTTTTTAATGGACAATATTTAGTGACGAACTTGCATAAATTATAGAATAATAATGACTTGAAAAGACAGAAGTTTGTGGAATGATTAAGAACCTAATTAGTTGAGAAAGAAATGAAGACGTATATGTACTCTGATGCCATGCACAGTAGGAATAGTAACAATAACTCACCCTATGTGAAAGTCTAACACTCATATGTATGTTCCTACTTTTCAAATTTCAATAACTACAATTCCATAATCCATTACTTATTTACATGATCGATTTATTTTATACTCTATAATTACTTTATTCCATTTTTAGCAATGATCTTTTATATTTATATAATGAGAGAGATGATTTAGATATTAGAGGTATATTAGTGGTAGAGCTAGTAGAAATGGAGAAGAATCCCACTAACATAGTAACATGTAATGGTTGGTAAAGGTTGAAGATAGAAATGATTAGAAGAAAGCAACATTTCTGGTAATCGCACATACAACTCTACAAGTGCAGCCTAGCTTGTCTATCAAATGTCATTTCGTGTAACTATATTGTTTGACACAATATAATAAGTACCCACATTTTCTATTTATGCATTTATGTTTTTATACTTTTTTATTTTTTTATTTTGAAGAAAGACTACTTTTCTACTCTTATCATAATAATGCTATTGAAATTGCTAGGTCATATATGCTCCGTATGATATATGTACATGTACAGTACATTATCTTTATGTATAGTAAATTAATTAGGTCTGATTAAGACTTTTTTTTTTTTTTTTTTTTTGGGAGAAATTTGTGAAATTGTACTTATTTGATTGGCATAAAACGTTGTGTTCTAATAAGTGGAGGTGTTGAAATTACTATTTGATTAAGCTACTCTAATTGGTTAATAAATATACTTCTTTTTTTTAGTTATTTTTTTTTTATACTTAACACAAATGATGAGGTTTGTCCACGTACTACATCAAATTAACGATTTAATTGGCAAAATTATAACTTTTTATTTAATTATTTCAAGTCATGACCTAATTAAAGCACGTCATAGTTAGCGTAAAACACTCGTATACGTTGGAGATCAGTTAGAATGTATTTTGTGCTAGGTAAATAATTAATGAAATTACCAAAAAAAAATCTACAAGGTTGGTTTAAAAACCTATATATGTTACTTCTTTCATGTAAATGCACACCCAGACCATGCAAGTAAAGGTACATCGATATTGGAGGACCAACTCAACCTAGGCCATGATATTGGTTTTTAATTTTATACTCTTTCACTATGTTTAAACGCCAATTTAAAAAATACATTTGCCCCTAGCAAGCCTTCAATTCATATCAAAGTTGAGCAACTTTCAATGAAAGCAATATACCTCCTTCAATTTCACATTGAACAGATCAAATGATCAAGAAATATAATTTGTATACAACTACTCTTAAGAAATACGGAGTATTACATATAAAGTATATTTAAAAGTGAAAATTCAGATCGTAAACCAAAACAAACATTAATTACACCAAACAGCTCATCAAAAGTACTGAATAAATGACCTTGTTTTTTCAATATATTTACAAAAATGTCATCAAATTAACAAAAGTTCGTTTATCGATAAACTTGTATTTGCCCGAAAATATTTATATTAGATACTCTCTACTTCTCTAGTGATCGAAGTGCTTAGCTAGACGACTAGTGGCCACTATCTACGCGATTGCAAATAAGGCTAGAGTTAGGGCCGCTGGGGTCACAGCAGCTCTATATATCTCAAGGGTTTAGTAGAATACAGCTCAAGTCACAAAAAAAAAAAAAAAAAGGACATGATCGACTATATATGTTAAAAGAAATGGAGATTTAAGGCAACGCTTGGATAGTTAACCAGCCACACAATCTATTGCTTAGAATCTCAGGTACCTTTGTCGTCTTTTATTTTATTTAACTAGCATCTAGCAACATTTGTGGGGAAGTTCAACTGAAAATAATGCAACAACATTTTGGACACATCTATATGCTACAACAGAAATTTAACTATTAGCTACCCAAATTCGTCAACATTTATATGTTTCGATGCAACAATAAGATGCTACACGATTAGAGTGTTCGACATGGATTTGTGTATGGATCGAGTGTTTGTTCTAATCAAGTGAAGGCTTGATATGATGCTCCATTATTTGATATTGTGTTGAGTGTTTAATAGTTATTGTCTGCCTCAAATTTTGGTTTTAAAGCATCATAATAGCAATGCTTTGACTTGTCATATACTGTAGTAGGAAATTAATTCAGAATTAGGGCAGTTATGTCATTCATTTATATGGCCCATTTCTTAATAAATATCTGCCCCCATTCAAGAACTTCATGGTTAATCCAAATCTTATTATTATTATTTTTTTAAATCTGTAAATTTTTTCCTCAAAAAAAATTTGGAAAATTATTGAAAAAAACTGGAGTATAATTTTAAACAAGAAATAATCTTACAGACACAGTAATTAATAAGTCTTTAGGTCAAGGCTTGAGAATAGAGGGCCGAGGGAGGTAAAGGAACCCCCTTAATCCTAAACAAATGTAATTGGTGGGTTCGAACTTGTGATATCAAAGTCACAAGCTAAGGCGAGTTTCCCACCAAATTTCGTGTAATTATATTTCAGATTGAGGTTCTAGTAAGCAAGATATACAACATAAAGTCTAGGGAATAAGTTCATGAAGAAGTTCTTTCTTTCAAAAATTACATTTAAGCTATACATTTGTGAAAGTGGGGTTAATGGGAGAGAGTAATTATAAAATAATGATGGATCCTTTTCAAATATAATAGTGTTCCAACTAATATGAAACGGCTGAAAATAAAAAGTGTTACAACTAATTCGAAATGGAGAGAGAAGTACACACAAGTTAAAATTTGTACTTCTTTCATACTCCGTACTAGTTTACACTCGTATATACTTTATGATACTCGTAGTTCGTCTTATTATTGTCAATTGATATTGTATATTGCAAATAAAATTAAAAAAATTGATTAGTAATAAATAAATTGTTATTGTCTTAGCTAATTAGTGATTTTCATTTTTTTATTAATTTTTTTAATATCGAGATTTTCGTTTTGATATTCATATCTTTTTCACAAGTCAAACAAAATAATTTTGGATTGTATCAAAAATAAAATAGTTTTGGTCTTTAAGACAATCAGATATTTAGATGTCCTTAAACCAAACCTTCTATTGTCGAATGTCAGTTTTGCGGCCAATTTTGGATGGGCCTTGAATTTGATCCAGAAGCCGTCTTTCACACTCAGGATTTATTGGGCCGATAGATATAAACGTATATGCGTATGCGTATCCCTTAGTTTAAATTTTTAAAATTTTTAAATATAATTTTTTTTTTAAAAAAAAAGAAAAAAAGAAAAGGAAAAAAGGTACTTGTAATCTTGTATAGCTTTAACTATATTATTTTGATGAAAAGCAAGTCAAACAACAATAGTAAGACTGTTTCACCATGTAGGTGGGTTGGATCGAATTTGGGATATGATTATATGTTTGCAATAACTTACAAAAGTGATCTTACAAAATATAAGACGGCATTATACAAATGTTTCTAATGTCTAACAAGTTAGTGAACTGAAAACTAAGGGAGCACTAGTATGTAAGTTAAGCCTCAGGTTTTAAGAAAAAAATGGGCTGGATGTACAACTAAGCCCACTTCAAGTTTTCAGAGAAGGACCATACAGATACCATACAATACTTTGAACCCAGTCTTAGTAAAGAAAATTCACAAGTTAAAAAATAATGATATTTAGGTAAAACACTTTTATTTTTATGTTCGTCGATGTATAATTTTTATAATTAATTAAAAAAAAAAAAATTATTAACAATTAAAAACTATAAAATTTTGATGTTTTAAAATCATAAATCAAGACCAAATGTTTTTTTTTAGGTAGAATAGAGAAGATTTGTATTTATTTATTTATTTATTTTTTTAAAAAAAAACTGGAGGAACTGAGGAAGTATATCATATTGTACATGCATCAAACAAAACTTATTCTAGTGGTAAAGTTTATCATCTCACAATTATGAGATCAAATCCAATTAGAGCTCTTTGGGTTTGGGTTATCCTTATCCTTTTCGATTTCTTCCTCTCCAAAAGACCTAGACTGCTAACCTGCTAATCCAGTGAAACGTTCCGATTCGATAAAGGCCACCTTCTCTACGCCAAATAAATAAATAAAAAAAATAAGTAAATAAAATTATATACCACACGCTTATATAGTACGGAGTACAAGACACAAAATTACCAAGGTGCTAGAGATATTTAATACCGATACCGACACGAAGCTCGTACTTAGAACATTCGGATGTGCAAAATTAGAAGATATTTTCAAGCAACAAAATCAAAATATAAATGCCATGGAGGTCCTTGGGGACAGTATTTCTCAACCAACAAATCTGTTTTCCCGTAATAAGATCTATATTTCCCAAGTTTTAATTTCTAAAAATATATCAACACGAATAAAGAATAGACCAATAAACCACCACCGATTATAAAAGTTCGACTTAGGGCTTGTTCCGATTGACTAAACTGAGCTAAACTGAATTGAACTTATTGAAGCTGAACTGAATATTTTATGAGAGAAGGAAATTAAGATAAGAATTGAACTATATTAAACTAAACTAAATTGAACTTGTTAGAGCTGAACTGTACGTACTAAACTGAACTGAATAACAGACCCTTACATTATGTAAAAAATAAAATAATTTGATCATATCATTTGAAATCTTATCGGATTTGATTCAATGTAAAGTTTAATTTAACGCTTTAACTTTGTAATTTTCACAAATTTGTTCAATAATGTACTTAAACGTGTTTATAGTTCAAGATGCGCATCAAAATTCATTATATAGTCCAATTTTCAGAAACGAAGTGTTTATAGTTCAAGATGATCTTATACTTTAAGTTGTATTCGTACATTATTACATAATTTTAAGTACACTTGCAAATTGTTGGTTGAGTAATAAGTATGGTGGGGTTGATATTGATATAAATCAAAATGGATCAAACATAATTTACAGTTGTACTGAAGCCTTACTGTACGGATGAACAAAGTATGTAAGTGAGTCTGTTCTGATATGATATATATGTACCTGTGTTATGTACTCTGGTAACTCCCTATGCTATGCATGATGTTCTCATTTAATTTGATGGCCCTTTATTGTATTATTATCGGGTTGTGTGTCATATGATCAAATAGTATTTGTTTATGGTTGTAATTTGTACCTTTGGTTTTGACCTTTCACATGCATTAAGAGTTATGCATGCTAACATAACCATGCAATGTACTATCTCCGTTACAGGTTATGTGCAACGATTAGACATTTTTCCTCTCTATTTTATGTCAAATCGTTGCACATAGCCTGTAACGGAGGTAGTAATTCGATTCCTTAGTTAAATTCGATTAGATTAATCATGATTAAATGATATACTACCTCCGTTACATATTATTTGCAACGATTAGACATTTTCCCTCTCTACTTTATGTCAATCGTTGCAAATAATGTGTAACGGAGGTAGTAGTATTGTAGTAAGATCATGTCATTAGGTAGTGATGTTATGGCTTATGTCGAATTGGACAAACCAATTTACAAACAATAATATAATACCAACAGTAAACATAAATGCAAGGATTAACCAAAGTTATCCAAGTTCAAATTAGTTAAAGAATAAGTTTTGGTAAGCTTGGGTAGTTAAGATTAGATAGATACATGCATTTAGATCTTAAAAATAGGTGAATAGAACAAAAACACCTTAAACCGATATTTTATTTTTAATTAGAGTCAAATGCATTTAAGCTTGAGAGTATTACTATGAAAGAAACTTGAACCTTACAGCACCAAGGTGAATGATCGACAATGTCAAGTACATTTTACAGGCACTACTATATCACCTCAACCTCACTTCGTCCTTGTATGGGGTTTACTCATACAATATAAAGAATCATCAAAATCATATAATATACGAGTATTACAATACCGAGTACATCGTAAGAGAATAAAAATATGACCATAATCTCATGCCACCCCTCCCTCTTCCGTACATAAATAGAACATATGGGTTCCCATGCAAAGGAAATAAAAGAAACAGCTAATAATGGGGCTACTGGTAAAAATGCGCCCTTGATACAAAGAAGTCAGAGAATTCTAACCAAGTTTTGCAACTTTATATTCTTTGCATTCCATTTTTCTGAATTTCTGACTAATTTGTTGGGTTCATAACAATTATTCAATATTTTTTTTTTTTATTTACTAGTATGTCATTTTTTTTTATCATTAATTCATACGTTGTACGTATATTGTATGTTCATTATATACTTCATCTTCATAAATCATAAATTCATAATACTTATTATTTCACAGCTGGCTGAATTGTTCTTAATTTTGCAACTTGTATGTTAGAATCTTGGTTGTTTTTTGCTTTGGGTTTTGCAATATTTGCATGTTCTCTTATAATTACATACTACTATAATGAAGATACTACTAATATAATTATATATGTGACACTATTATGGAGTAATAATTATGATGTTATTAAATCAGATAAAATCTTTTGCATATGGTTCGATTTATGTGATTAATCATCAAAGATATAATGTTACTAGGTATTAGATCTATTATCAGGTGAAAGGATTACTTTGATGTTAATTAATACATGTATATTATTTCTCAAATCAACATGAAACTGATCTGATTTAGGCATGATTTTCATATGACGACTTTTCACATTAATTATTGAGTTTTATAATAATTGATGAATAATATAGTAGTATTTATAGATTTTAACACAAATTGATCCGATTTGTATTACTCTGTAGTTTGTGCTTAGTTCATGCTTTTTTGTAAGGAAAAATCTAATTATGCAAATTTTGCATTTGTTTTAGCCAGGGTGATCATATGCTTGAATCTTGGCATTGTGATTTTGGAGAATTATTGTAATAATGTCATAAATCAGGCAAATCGTCAAATTAAGTCACAAGATACAACATGATTTTCTTGTGATTTTAAACATTACAACATATCTTTATTGTGCAATATAAATACAAATATACAATTATCACATAAAATGCATGTAATGAACGAATAGATCTATATATCAAAGATTAACTCCACGCCCCGGCCCATTTACACCTAATTATATATCAAAGATTAATTGGTTATGAGGCATTTGTATACATAAATTATGATATGCAATTGTGTTGTCAACAAGTTTATTTAGTATTTACGGGTTTGTATGAAGATACGATGATTGACATTCACAGTACACACTCATCACATGAGACTGAGTATCATTCAATTCATTTTAATTAAAACATACATAAAAACATCTCATATAGCTACATAGCTAAGCATCAATTTATGCATAAAAAAATCCCAATTGGCACACATATAGGTCAAAACAGTTGTTGAAACACTTGAAATAGATGATACTAGGAAACTCATCACAATTACAACTTATGTAATTGTAATTAAGAGTGACTGTCATGTTAATTAATGAAATGAAGGAATCATCATAGGAAGGTCATGAATTCAATACTTTTTAATGAAAACTTGACTGAAAATTTTCAGATCTTTGCTCCCCTTCAATACTAATTGCACGTGTAGCGAGTTGTACACTAAGATGCACGTGTAACTCTTCACTCACTAGTCACCTTCACTCACTCCTTCACCCATCAATTTTTTTTTAGTAAGTGTGTATCCATTTATGTGAACTCTTATGGAGTATTTAATACAACTAGCTGTTTATGCTAAGTTTTGCTAAGTGAGATTGAATATCAAAATCTAGGCTACGGATCAACTAAGCAAAATATAATGTAAGGCGAAAAGTAAAAAGCAAGTAAACGACACAAGGAATTGGTGACGCGGAAAACCCAAAGAAGGTAAAAATCGCGGGTAGAATGAGGATCTACCAAACTTTCACTATGGCAAAAAATAATATCGGTTTACAAGTTTTTGGTGTATGATCAATGCTATGAACTTATGCCATGCTCGTTGCTACTGCGACCCTTATATAGATGATTTGCTAGGTCACACCCTAGCCGTTGCAAGGAGATAAGATCGTGTCCATGATTTTAGGACGTTAGTTGCGGAAATTCCCTTTCTTTTGTTTTGAACTCTAACGGACTGGGGTGGCTAAAGTTGGACTAAGTCTGAGCTTATCTCTTCCCTAAGAAATAGGAGGTTGTTACTTGACTTGGTCTTCTACCGATGTTACAGGCTTCGTCGTTCTTATGGTTTCGTCGAGGGACATCTTCGTCGTTGACCTTTGTTGACTGTCGTTGACTCGATTTTGCATATTTTTACCCATAACAATTTTCCCCTAATTGCTAAAACGTGGACGACTACACACTTTTGGCAATTACTTAAAAATAAAAATACAAAAAATGCAAGACAGAAATAAAAAATAAAAAATGACAAAAAGTATACATAAATCAGATAATAAAAAAATTTCAAATTATCCAGAGGGCGTTTTCGTCCTTTACCACGCACGTTCTTCAGAGCAGTTACTCAACTTCTCCCACTTCCTTACTCTAACCGTCATTTCACTCTTTATTAACCTGCAACACGCTTCGCGCTTCCCCAAACTTCTACCCTCTTCTACTCTCTTCTCTCCAATTCCTCTCTTCCTTGCGAGGTTTCTCTGGCGGTTTGGTGGCAGCGTGCGGCGGCGTTTTCACACTTTCGGCATCTTCAATTTCCAGGTAATCTACTCTATTTCCTTTTGCATTAATCAATTTTAGATGCAATGTCGAACAAAATTCCAAAAATTAGAACTAGGTTTTCTCTTCGCGTTGTTGAAAAACGAGGAACAATTGTTTCACAGCAGAATTCAAAGTCTCAGTCTAAGTCGTTGATGGCTCCAAACATGACGAGTGATTTCGTCAAGATGGCGGGTTTTCCCGGCACTACCTTTGCTTATATTCCGGGGCCCGGCCAGACGGTGGCGGATTGTCCTGAGGATTTCGTTGTTTTCTTTAGATATCCTTTTGCTGAAACGACGATTAAATTCACTTTCCCGCCCCTGGTTTGTTCTTTCTTTGAGTATCTAGGCATTAGTCCTGGACAGTTAATGCCGTCTGGTTGGAGAATTTTGTCAGTGATAGTGGAATTGACCAAAGATTGGGAGGATCCCTTTACTTTGGAAGATTTGGCGGCAGGGTATGAGATAAAGATGGCGGAAAGTGGTTTCGTCAGTCTGTGCAAAAAAGGAGATCGGTTGGTTTTGAATACTGATGTGAATGACAGGGGTTGGAAGAAGTGGTTCTTGTTTGTAAAAAGGGTGTCGTTGGGTAACGACGGTTTGTGGTTGACGGAAGGATGGCCGACGAAGGGTAAGTATTTATATGGTATTCGTATTCTCATGGCTTGACTTTAGCTAAAATGGTTTGATTCTTTTTTCCCATAATGCAGAGTTGGACTTAGGCTTTCTTGAGTCGTCGGAGACCTCTTCGTCGAAGGTAAAGGAGTTCCTCGCCATCAATCCTTCGGCAAGGACGTTTGTGCGAAAGAAGAAGGCGACGGGTGATCAAGCGGGGCAAGAATAGAGTACTCCATTGAGCACACCGAACCAAGCAGAAGATTCCGAAGAAACAATGTCGACTCGTAAGTAGTTGTTCGATTTCGTTGCATCGTCATTATGTCATCGCTTTATAATTAACAGTTTCTAATGCTTTGTCAGAATCGACCGCTCAAGGCATTCGTCGAGGTCGAAGTTTGACTCAGCAAGAGGCTGACTTGCGTATGAGGAGGAAGCGAGGGTTGGCGTCTCGAGAACAGCAGCCGGTGCCTGTGGCCGAGAAGGTGGAGCCTGTCCTGACTCCGCCACCTGAGAGGACGGTTGATGAGTCGGGAACTATTACACTGTTGGCGACCCCTCCACGCGAGCAGCAGAAGACTAACGACGAGCCCCCATCTCCTGATATCTTGATGCGCTTTCCAGCCAACTTCCTGGATCGCCACAAGGATGATCAACATTCTTTGTTTCCTGCCCTGAATCAACTACTGTTTCCTAAGTCTAGGGAGATGTTAGTCGGATCGTCTGTTCTGGACATAGCATCTGAAGCGGCTTCGGTTCACTTATACGTAAGTTTTTATTTTGGTCTCGTTTTTACTTGTCAATTTGTTGTCTTCAAGGCTTGTAATCGGGGATGTGTTTGGCCAGTGTCTGCAAAACTCTTTGGTGTTGAGGGACAGGGTGATCGGGCTGGCTAAGGAGATGCAAAGGTTGGATGGTGCTGCCAAGAACAGTGAGGCTCAACGCAAAACTGCAGTCAATGTGTTTCAGATGACCAAGAAGGAGATGGACGAGACAAAGAAGAAGGTGGATGATCTGGAGAAGCAGCTACAAGACCAATCGAAGACGATGGAGGAGGAAACTCAGAAACTCAAGGATCAGCTGAAGGAACAAGCTAAGCATTTGGAGGATAAGGTGGGGGTTATTGCTGCCAAGGACGAGGCTTTGTCGAAGGTCCAGGACGAGTTGGCATCAACCCAGAAGGAGTTGGACGACGCTCTAGACGACTATGCCGAATTGGATATCAAGGTGAGGGCGAAGCTGATGAAGCATTTTTTGAATGGAAAGGCTTCAGAATGGCGTCCTCAAGAGGTGATCGACCGTTTCCTTGCAAACGGCGGGACGCTTGACGAGCTGGAAGAGGACGCTACGGTGGCGTCGACCGCGGATTCAGGTCCTGGTCCTTCCGTCACTATCGCTTCATCGGTTGCTGCAGTTGATGTTCAGTCTGTCGAGGATCAGCCTGCTACTATTGTCGACCGACTCGTCGACGGTGCTGAGGAGCCGCGGGTTGAAGTTGTCGATGACAATGTCCAGGCTAATGAAGTTGTCAAGGAGGTCGTCGACGGGCTCGCTGCTGATGAGGCCGACGCTTGAAGGCCGTCGTTTGTGACGGTTTGAACTTTGCTTTGTGTGTTTTTAGACAGTGTTTTACTTTTGCTTCAAGAACTTGTATTTTGATTTGGTAACTTGTATCTTTTGTTCCACTTGGGGGCAAGTGGTTCCTTTGACAATTTGCTTTCGTTTTATATGCTAAGTATTCCTTCGCTTTTGCTCAAGTTGTTATCTGTGGACGTAAGGTAGAAAGTAATTAAAGTTTGTTCGCCAAAAATGATAAGTCAGTAAGTAATAAAATTTGTTTACTAAAAATGAGAAATCAATAAGTAAGCTAAAAAAGGCTTCGAAAAACAAAACTTTTTTATTAACTTTTTAAGACAACATGTCTAACTAATAATTGACGTTCTTAAATACAGATGTGTAGCTACTCAATATGCCTCGTTGAAGACTTTGTGATTTTAGGCCTATCGTTGCTTTGTTTGCCAATGCCCCTTGCGTCGACGCTGAACCCTGAAGACTAGTTCTTGGCTCAGGTATCGGGTGTTTGGCGTCAGACGCTAAGGTCAAATGTTTCCTTGGGCTTCGTCGTGCTTTCGATTGTCGATTGTACAAACGCTTTGCTCGCTTTGTGAAGGATGCTAGTGTATCTGTCGTTCGTCGTCGTTCTTTTCCTTAGTAGAACGTCTCGTCGGCTGTTTGTACTTTAAAACAAACGTGGTTAAAGCACCGTTGGCGTGCCAACGGCCCTCCGATGCTTAAGTCAGTACACTTAGTCATAAATAAAAACTTTGAATGAATGGAGTAAGCAGAGTGTTTTAATTTGAACATTACCGTTTTGTCGACGAACACTTTCGACTGTCTGTCTAAAAGTAGTATTTTCTGAGATGGGTTGCGTTCCAACTTCGTGGAACGGGGTTACCTTGCTGGTCAGTTAATCGATATGCACCGTTGCCGATGACTTGAGTAATTTCATATGGTCCTTCCCATGGGGGGGCAAGCTTTCCGTCGGCCGGATTCTTTGTATTCTGGAATGCTTTCCTTAGTACCCAGTCTCCTAATTGAAATGTTTCGGCCTTGACGTTTTTGTTGAAGCTTCTAGCGACGATTTGCTGCTGTGCCGCCATTCTGATTAACGCTGTTTCTCTTAGTTCTTCGATTGCGTCTAGATTATCTTCCATTTCCTCTTGATTCCTCTCCTTTGTTATGAGACCGAACCTTGACGTTGGGAAGTCAGCCTCGACTGGCAGAACGGCTTCACATCCATAGACGAGGGAGAAGGGCATCTGCCCCGTCACTTGTCTCGGCGTCGTCCGATTGGCCCATAGGACTGCTGGGAGTTCGTCAGCCCACTTGCCTTTTGCTGCCTTTAGCCTTTTCTTAATGGCTTCCATGACGACTTTGTTGCTGGACTCAGCTTGTCCGTTGGCTTGTGGGTATCTTGGCGTCAACGTCCTCAACTCTATGCGAAATTTCTGCAAAAAGGAACGAGTTTTGTCGCTAATAAACTCTGACCCATTGTCACAGACGATCACCGATGGAATTCCAAACTTGCATATAATGTTAGTCCATATGAATGTAATAACTTCTTTGTCTGTCACCTGTTTCAAAGCAATTGCTTCAATCCATTTAGAAAAATAGTCGGTTAGTGCTAACATATATACTCTTTGACCTGGCGCCGCGGGCAGCTTACCGACGATGTCCATTCCCCACCTCATAAAGGGCCATGGAGACAATGTCTGGTGGAGAGGCTATGATGGCTTATGGACGGTGTTGGCGAATCGCTGGCAGCTGTCGCATTTGGTCACATACTGTATTGCGTCTTCATGAAGCGTTGGCCAAAAATATCCTTGTCGTTTTGCAATTTTGGCTAGTCTTCTCCCTCCGACATGACTGCTCCATATTCCATCATGCAAATGGCTGAGAATGGACTGTTGCTCATTCTTTTGGATGCATCTTTGGGATAACCCCGACGCTGATTTGTGGAATAGGACTCCGTCAATGACGTGGTATCGGGAGGCTTTGTATTTTAGTTTTCGTGATTCTGCTTTGTCACTGGGTAGGATATCTTTGGTCAAGTAGTCTGTGATAGGTTTGGTCCAGTCGTTGTCGTTGTTAACGTCGTCGAATGGTAGGATTTCTTTAAAGGATACGGATGGTTTTTGTAAATGGACTAAGGGGATATTTGTGAAGGCGGTCTTTTTGAGGGCGGAGGCTAGGTTTGCTAATGCATCGACTTGGGAGTTTTGGTCTCTTGGAATTTGAGAGATGGTAAAAGGATCAAAGTGTTTGGATTTTTCTTTGGCTATGTCGAGGTATGCTGACATTTTGGAGTCTTTTGCTGCGAAGTCGCCTGTTATTTGGCTGACGACGAGGAGAGAGTCGCTGTACACATCCAAGGATGTTGCGCCTAAGTCTTTAGCAACGGTCATTCCTGCAATCAAAGCTTCATATTCTGCTTCATTGTTAGTTGCTTTAAAATCACAAGATACAGACCTTACTATCATGTCCCCTTGTGGCGACTTTAGCACCATTCCCAGGCCTGCTCCTCGTTGGTTGGATGAGCCGTCGACGAACATGATCCATTTTCCTTTGCTCTGGACGCTATTTATTTCTTCCAGCTCTTTGTCGGCTATAACCTGTAAGTCGGAGCTGAAGTCAGCCACAAAATCTGCAAGAGCTTGCGACTTAATTGCTTTTCTGGGTTGGTATTTGATGTCCATCGTGCTCAACGAGATGCTCCACTTACCCAAATGCCCTGTCAGGTCTGGTTTTCTTAAGACAGACTTAAGCGGATAGTTAGTCATCACCACTACGTGGTGGGTTTCAAAATAATGCCTTAGCTTTTTAACAGCAGTAATTAAAGCGAGGGCTAACTTTTCTAGGGAAGTGTATCTTACCTCGGCTGGGAGCAAGGTTTTACTTACATAATAAACCGGAAGCTGCCCAGCTTCGTCATCTTCTCTTGTCAGGACTGCGCTGACGGCTACAGCACTGACGGCAATATAGAGCTGCAAAGGCTCGTTAGTCTTGGGTTTCGACAGGAGGGGTGGCGTCATTAAGTATTTTTTCAAATCTTGCAGAGCTTTCTCATGATCGTCAGTCCATTCAAAACCTTTATTTTTTCTTAAAACTTTGTAAAATAAATGACATTTATTTGACGATCGGGAGATGAAGCGATTTAATGCTGCCACTCGTCCTGTCAATTTCTGGGTTTCTTTAACATTTCGGGGGGATTGAATGTTTATTAAGGCTCTGACTTGGTCAGGGCTGGCTTCAATTCCCCTTTGTGTTACTACATAGCCCAAAAATTTTCCAGCGGATACCCCAAATGAACATTTAGTAGGGTTAAGTTTCATACCATACTTTCGCAATACCTCAAAGGTCTGCCTGAGGTGATCGACGCGATCCTTCGACTTTTTAGATTTCACCAGCATATCGTCGATGTATACCTCCATCGTCACTCCTAGCTGGTCCTTGAACATCTTATTGACGAGTCTTTGGTACGTCGAACCTGCATTTTTTAGTCCAAATGGCATAACTTTATAACAATATATACCTTTGTCGGTCATGAATGTCGTCTTCTCCTAATCGCCGGGATGCATTAGGATCTGGTTGTATCCGGAGTAGGCGTCCATGAATGTTAAGAGCTCGTGACCTGCCGTTGCATCTACCATGGCGTCGATGTGCGGGAGCGGGAACGGATCTTTAGGGCATGCTTTATTGAGATCGGTGAAATCGATGCACACTCTCCACTTGCCATTCTTTTTACTGACGACGACAACATTTGCGAGCCAATCTTGATACTTGAATTCTCTTATTTTTCCTGCGTCGATCAGCTGCTGCACCTCGTCGTTGATGATTTTATTCCTTTCCGGAGCAAACTTCCGACGCTTCTGCTTGACGGGCTTATGATTTGGGTCGACGTTCAGCTTATGCGAGATGATGCTCGGATCTATACCAGTCATGTCCTTATGCGACCAAGCGAAACAGTCTTTATTCTCTCGGAGAAAGGCTAATATGCTGTTTTTGAGTTCAGGTGTTAGGTTGGCTCCGACACGAACGGTTTGATCAGGTTTTTCAGGGTCTAAAGGTATTTCGTCGATTTCGAGGTCGTTGGGATTGTCTGGTGTCGGGCCATGCTGTAATTTCTATGCGGTTCTCATGGTTGGTTTAAGGGTTGTTTTGTAGCAGTGTTTGGCTTCGCGGGGTTCCCCTTTAATTTCTTGGACTCCCCATGGGGTAGGAAATTTGATTGATTGGTGGTAGGTGGAAGGAATGGCTTTCAATCGTTGAATCCAGGGTCGTCCTAATATGACGTTATAGGCTGATGGGCAGTCGACGATGTTGAATTTGGTTTGAGGGTTTAGGCCTCCTGCATAGGTTGGAAGGGTTATATCTCCGAGAGTTTACATGCTTTCTCCACTGAAACCAACCAGAGTTGTCGACCTTCTGGTGATGTCGCTATCCTTTAATCCCATATCTTCCATGGCCCTTCTGAACAGGACATTTGCGGAGCTTCCTCCGTCGACCAGCACCCTTCGAAGCAGACAATTCCCGACGACCAAAGAAATTACCAAAGAATCCTCATGCTCTCTGTTGATGTTGTTGACGTCGTCATCATCGAAAGTAATCGACATCGCTTCTAGCTTCTTTTCCAGGGGGTCTCTAATCTCGTCCGGGACATCTGCATTTTCTATTGTCGACTTTGCGATCCTTTTTGCTGCAGAGTAGGTTAGTCCACAAATATCGGAACCACCAGTGATAACATTAACCATTACCTTAGGTACAGGGGGCTTGGGAGGTCCGGCCGTCGTCGTCTTTTCTGGCTCACGGCGACCTGCGTCACTGCTTTTCTTTTTCCCTAGTAGATGCTTGAGGTTGCCTCTCTTCAGCTGGAAGGCGACTTCTCTTCGCAGGGCATATCAGTCTTCCGTCTTATGGCCATGATCGTTATGGAACTCGCACCATTTGCTCATATCTTTCTCTGATTCTGGCTTGTTACTCTTTGACGGCCAACGCACTTTGTTTCCTTAGGGCTCCAATTCTTTTACTACCGCCACGATATTCACGTCGAAGCCATACTCCGATATCTCGGGGTATTGGGGGGCGTCGAGGATATCTTCTACCTGCACAGCATTAACAGAACGTGATCTACCTGTTGCCTCGTAAGGTTGATGCCGCCACGATCCTTTTGGGTTGCTAGCGGCCTTCCGATCGGACGAACTTCTGGAACTTGGATAGGAACTGCGATTGGCGATATCTTCGTCGAAGCGCATTTGAGCTACGGCTCTGGTCCGGACTTCTTCGAACGTTGAGCATGGATATTTGACCATATCTTTATACAGATCCGAGTCTGTATGCAGTCCGCGGAGGAAGGCTTCAATGGCAGTCCTGTTGTCGACATTTTTGATCGAGACTTTCTCTTTGTTGAACCGGGACCAATAAGCTCTGATGGTCTCCTTAGGACCTTGGACGATCCGATACAGATCGCTTGTCTGCTTGTCGAACTGCCTGCTACTTTCAAAATGGGAATAGAATTTGTTAACTAACATAGCAAAACTAGTTATACTACCTGGTTCAAGCTTGCCGAGCCACTTGAGGGCAGGGCCTGTCAGCGTCGCACCAAATGACTTGCACATGCATGCCTCCCAGCACTCGAACGGGATCGAAGCTTGCCACATTCGCTGCTTGTAGTACTCGACATGCTGCTCTGGATAGGTCGTTCCGTCATACAGCGACGTAAACGTCGGGAGCGACAATCTTCTGGGAATCCGGGCCAGGGCCAACTCGTCGCAGAAAGGGGTAGCTGCGAATCCATCTGGAGCTTCTCGCTGGACGGGGATCGGCACGCCGGGCATCTTTTTCATCATTGACAAGACCCTAGAGTTCTGCTTCTCTAAGGCAACCAACCTTTGGAGTAGGATTTCCGTCCGATCGGGCTGCGGGTTACCTTGATCGTCGCCTGGAGTCCGAATGTTTCCTTGCCCAGCATTCCTAACAGGGAGGTCCACGTCCATTTATTCGCCACTAGATTCGGTATCAGTATCATGGGGGGACTCAATGATATCGAGCGACGGCATTCTGGGGATCAGGTCTAGCTGCCTCGGCCGGCGACGACGATTTCTTTGGGTGGATTCCAATTGCTGGCGGAGAGCGGCTGCATCGGAGTCTGACGCTTCTTTTTCCTTGCTGAGACGCTCATTAGATTCCCTAGCTGCTTCGAGATCGGCTTGAACTTTCTCATAGGCAGCTTTTAGCTGTTCTGGGGTCATTTCGTCGGCTGACATGTTGAAGGCTTGGTGAGAAATTTTTAGATTTTACCTAGTTGTAGCCCCACGGTGGGCACCAAATTGTTTATGCTAATTTTTGCTAAGTGGGATTGAATATCAAAATCTATGCTACGGATCAACTAAGCAAAATATAATGTAAGGCGAAAAGTAAAAAGCAAGTAAACGACACAAGGAATTGGTGACTCGGAAAACCCAAAGAAGGTAAAAATCGCGGGTAGAATGAGGATCTACCAAACTTTCACTATGGCAAAAAATAATATCGGTTTACAAGTTTTTGGTGTATGATCAATGCTATGAACTTATGCCATGCTCGTTGCTACTGCGACCCTTATATAGATGATTTGCTAGGTCACACCCTAGCCGTTGCAAGGAGATAAGATCGTGTCCATGATTTTAGGACGTTAGTTGCGGAGATTCCCTTTCTTCTGTTTTGAACTCTAACGGACTGGGGTGGCTAAAGTTGGACTAAGTCTGAGCTTATCTCTTCCCTAATAAATAGGAGGCTGTTACTTGACTTGGTCTTCTACCGATGTTACAGGCTTCGTCGTTCTTATGGTTTCGTCGAGGGACATCTTCGTCGTTGACCTTTGTTGACTGTCGTTGACTCGGTTTTGCATATTTTTACCCATAACACTAGCTTAAATTACGTGCACTTCATTTTATTTAATTATTGTCTCAAAAATTTAACAAAATTATACAATGTTGACAAAGAAAAATTACTACTCGTATAAACAAATAACGATGATGATATACCTTGTTCAATCTCCTTAGATCAAGTAGAAATCGTTCTTTATACTACTGTATAAAATTTGGATAGGTCAGACAAAGATTTCTCTTTTTACTTTGTCTGATTTAGGGTAAAAACAAAAGAAAGTTAAACTTTTTTTTTTTTTTTTGTCAGAGTGAAGATGAGAGATTTGAAGTCGTTTCTTAATCTTGATCAATAGACCAAAACCTCATTAACGTAAAAGCTAATTTTGTTAGTGATGAATTCTAGATGTTCTAGTAAAAATTAGGGCATAAATTATTGTTAGTAAAGAATAAAAAAATGTGAGACAGAAATCTCTAGGCAGAATCCTTCTTTAAATGCAGTCAACAAGTTTTGGACCCATTCACCTTCAGAAGTATAGGCCTAACACATATACGGCCTTAAGCACACTGTCGGCGAGTCCATTTTCACCCCTCATTAAAACTTTATATTATACGATTTTATTGGACCCTCCTTAAGATTTTATATGGATTTTCATGCTTAGGACTTGTATTTTTCATTAAAAAACAATACTCTTGTCTGTACTATGCCTTTTGTATAGGGTGGCATTTTATCATTTTTTTAACAAAAACTTACCTATTTTTTCTAGTTTCTACCCACCTTCTCATATCATTTGGACCTTATTGTATAAAATATAGAATTAAAATAATTAATTCGTACATTACCAAATAATGGTCCTTTCCCACTATATATACCTTCACCTCTCCCTTTCAATTTCATTCCAAGCATAACAAACCTCTCTAAAAATATTTTAAATTATTTTATTTTTTCGCCGTCGGTCCAATTTTTGTAACAAAAAAAAAGTCGTCCCAATAACACTACAATGTTGAACATATCTCCAAGGAAATTAAGGTCGGATCTTTATTCACACCACGATGAACCCGATATGCCCTTAGTGGTATCGGTCTTAGCAGCCTTGATAGAGCGACACATGGCAAGGAACGAGAGGGTATCCCGTAATTCTAGACGGGTACTAGTGTCAAAAGACGCTAGAACCCGTGTGTTTGATGCCCTTGAAGCACCGGATATGACAATTCAATCATTCTTGGAACGAATATTCCGTTACACCAAGGCCGGACCCTCCGTTTACGTGGTCGCCTACGTGTACATTGATAGATTATGTCAAAATTATCCCGGTTTCAAAATTAGTCCTAGCAATGTACATAGACTTCTCATTACAACCATCATGGTATCATCCAAATACGTCGAGGACATGTAAGTAATTTCACCAAATCAAATTCCTCTGTTTATTTTTTTTTCTTCCCCAATCAAAATTTTTTTAATGGGTTGGAATAAAATTCAAAATTTTGACATGGGTTATTGTTAATTTTGTTACAGGAATTACAGAAATTCATATTTTGCAAGAGTAGGAGGATTGACAACCAAAGAAATGAACAAATTAGAGGTTGACTTTCTATTTTTAATGGGGTTTAAATTACATGTAAATGTGAGTGTTTTTGAGAGTTATTGCTGTCATTTGGAAAGAGAAGTTAGCATTGGAGGAGGATATCACATTGAAAGAGCATTAAGATGTGCTGAAGAAATCAAGTTGAACCAATGTGTTGATAAAAGATTTGGTCATATTGCTCGTATAACTTTATAACCCAAGATCATAAATAATGTTATGAAATGTATAGTTTTTGTATATTCTTTGTAAGTTGTCTGAATATAGTAGTGTATTATTTTCTACATTTGATTGAAGAATTGGATGCTAAGATCACTCCTAGTAAAACATATGGAGTACAAGTACAATGGAACAAGGCTCAATGATGTTACGCGATCGATTTACCCTTTTTTAATTGATGGTAAGACGTGATTGGATTCTTCACGGGTCAACTCAATCCGAATTTAGTGGTGAAAGCTTTGAAGGAGGGGGGAATAAAGAAATTTCACACCCTGGAGAACTTTTCTATACATATATACAAGGGTTGTATTGATTGGATAATTTGTACTTTTTTACGAGGCATAAAGTAGTAAGGTTTGAAAGTCACGAGTCAATTCAACTCAACTTTTACTTGTGTGTTAGACCTTTGAGAAATGGGGTAGGTTAAGGAAAACTTCACCCTTTTATTAACCTTTTCATACAATGATTGTACTGAATGTCTTGTAAACATTTTTTTATAAGACATAAATTATTAATTAGTGAGTTTGATATTATGATACTCTCAAATTTGTTAACTTTTGTCAATTTATATGTTAAAATTTTTATTATTGGTTAAATTTTCGCGCATAAATCATAATATATTTATATAAAAATATCATGAACAACTACATTTGAATGCAAATTAAACTAGCAAGCCAATACATCATGTCACTTTATGTAAAGAAAATTAGTGGCTAAAGTTTGTGATAATATAAAGTGAAAGTGATTGTTATATAAGAAATTAAGAATAATAGATGGAGGTGGCGTGGTAGGATAGGACAATTTATGAGTCAATTGTAATTGTATAACAAACAATTATATCATGTCATTCAGTTTTTGGCGTGTGGGCACATTTGTAGGTCATAACATTTATTACAAATTAGTTACAAGTAGCATATGATGTGATGAATTCTCGTAAAAATAGTGAGTTTACAAGTACTTGATAGGAAAAGATTATGAGAAAATTTTAGAAAAGTAAATTAATCAATTACCTTTTTTATGTACTTGATAGTATGTAGAGGTAGATGCACCTAAAAAATCAAAAGTAATTTTTTTTTTTGCTCATCCAATGATATATTATTAAAAAAATGCATACAAATTTTACAAAACAAAACAAAAAATTAAGTGCTTGTTTGGCATCAATTTTGGTTTTCAGTTTCCTGTTTTTTTGAAAATCAAAAACCAAAAACAAGAAACAAGAAAAAGGTGTTTTCATTTTTCTGTTGTCAGTTTTCAAATTTATCATGATTTTAATAAGTTTAAATAATTTTTGATTCATTATAGGGCATATATCATATATTATAAAATACAAAAAAACCAAAAAACAGAAAACCACAGTAATGCCAAACGAACCCTAAAAATGAAAAATATTAAAAGAGAAAAACAAAAATAAATAAATTGGTTTATGATAAAGTTGCACATGTGTACAACAAAATTTCATCTATGTATAAATTGTCACTTAGCTTATTTATTGGCGCAATATAAAATCTGACTTATCGTTTTTTTAGTTCTTTGATTGCAATCGCTACTATCTTCAAAATATCTTTGGGTATATAAGCATATTTGGGTGCGTGTATTTGTACTCTGTAGTATTTAGTCTCAAATGTCATGAAACGTGCAACATCAATAAGGACAATTAACTATGGACCTAGTACATCATCAAGTTTATTTATAGCAATAATGTTGATTGAGTGTTTTTGGAAACATCCCCAAGTTAAAAATCGCCTTATTTGGGGACTTGTAGTCTTCTACTCATATACAAGTATACACACTAGGAAGTTGATGCCTTGAATTATTGATGGCCTTTGCAAATGGTATGGACCGCTCAAATCAATGAGCTACTTCGTATTAACTCTACTTTTGTACTAGAAATCAAAGTGTGGTTATATATGGTTCAATCTAATTTAGATTGTTGTATGTGAAGTCAAGTATCTAGAAGATATTACGGAGTATTATAAATGAGTAAACAACAAAAATTTACGGGCCAAGTTAGGTTAATCAACTTTCTCGTAGTGTAATTTAATTCATCCTAGGTTATAGGCAATATAAGGCAAACAAATATCATTATGGTTGTATGTTGGACACTAAAACATACTCCGTAATGTTTAGCTAGCAACTTTGTATACTCTATATATATATGTTGTGTTCTTTATTACTGAATTTATCTATATTTATTTTTTCTAAAATACAAGTACAAATAAGATGAATAAAACATATAACATTGGTTCAAAAAAAAAAAAACAAAAAAACATATAAAATTAATTCCGCATATTCAAATTAAAATCAGTAAAGATAATTTATTTCATACCACTGTTACTAATCAAATCATTCCCACCGATGATGTAGTTCATATTACATACTTTTCCTCCTTTTAATGGAAAAGTTCAATCACTCACTATTGTGGTTGTGGCTAAATTAATTATTGTAGAACATCTATTTTAATAATACAATCTTGTGGTACCTTCTTTTATATTCTTAAGAATAAACATTATAAAATGAAATTGTACATACATATTTTTGATGGTATTAACACTAATTAAATGCACCTAACATATCAATAATGACATGTAAACACTAAAAAAGATAATGAAAAAAAATGCAAAAGATGGTGGGAGGAAAAAGAGCAAAGTACGGCGTTGATGCCACTTGCTAAAATGGGACCATAATATAAGATTATGTACCTACCATAAATAACCTATGCTAAAGCCACTCGTGTTTTTGGAACGACGTACTCATAGCTAGCTAAGCTATGTAACAACTTACAACTCTCTAAAATAGTCAACCAAGTGTTATGCTAGATAAGCTAGATGCTACTATACATAGATGTAAAGAATCTCGTGAGTTGTGATATCTTCAAGCCATTTGTTTGAGGGTTGGGAGTATGGTCTCTAACACTTTTCCTTTCAATTATGAAATGAGATAGATAGGTCATTGATATAAGAAATTCTTGTCTCGGTTCCGCTCCAAAAACATGTATGTGGATTAGAGCGATGAGAGATTGAGAATCGATTAATATGGTATCAGAGTTGAGGTTGGGTCATTACAATTTCGAATGTCTGTAATTGCAAGTAAATATATAGGTGCACTTATAAGTTTGAAATTTTAATGGGATTGAAAAAAAATCATGGGGTAAGAAAATTTTAGGGTAGTATTATTGATAGATACACCAAAAGTAGAAGCGTTTAGACCCTATGCGGAAAAACTCTAAGTTGTCTAACTTTGGAGAAGGCGAGTGAAATAACTTATAAGCTTAAGAATCTAACTATTACCATCAATTAGGTTTGGAATGGAATGTTGTCATGTTCTCAAAGTGAACAACTCTCCTCATTCTTAAAGGGTGCATCTCTATTCCATTTACAAAGG
Organism: Chenopodium album; assembly: GCF_948465745.1. Classification (NCBI taxonomy): domain Eukaryota; kingdom Viridiplantae; phylum Streptophyta; class Magnoliopsida; order Caryophyllales; family Amaranthaceae; genus Chenopodium; species Chenopodium album. The sequence continues at coordinate 72,835,512 of NC_137840.1, forward strand.
CTATATGTATAGATTGAGAGTATCTTTCATAGTATAGAGAAATAAAAAGTCCAAGAAAAAAAAAAATTGTCATTATTCAATAAAATAAAACTAGAAAAATCTAAATAAGCATCTCATAACAGTGAGTAGAACATAAAAGAAATCGGGGAGCAATATATTTTTATAAGGATATATGGAATGGAAAACGATGTTGCACGGCTACTTCCAAATCCTAATTAATGTTAATTATCTGAATTAACACAATAATAATGACAAAATTCATAGTTATTTGTCTTGTAGTGCGTGTGCTAAAAAATTGACTCTTATCCTTTCTTTCTTACAGACAATGTTGTTGAGTTACGTGGAGATAATTGGACTTCCCAAACTCTTAAATTTTTTATTTCTATTACAACTCACTCTGCTTCCTTACAACCCATATTTCAATCAGCAATCCATAAGTTAACTATTGTTTCTAATTATATGACCCTACCTTTATTAATTATCCCACGAGTAAATAAATATAATAACATAAAGATTTGACTTAAAAAATTTAGTGTAAAAAGTCGTAAAAGGATAATTGATATAGGCAGAATTTAATTTAACGTTTAAAGTAAGACTTTAAAGATTTTAACCTACTAATTAAGCTAACTTGCGTTGAATAAAATGATCGGGTAAGGACGTTGAGCTATCAACTACAAAGTTCTTTGAGTTTTGTTATTCAATCTATTATGGGTTTAACACTAGACCATGCAATAAGAAGCCAACAGCCACCAGTTAGAATTATATTACATTGTTTATATCTCTAGATTATTATGGACTCAACATTATAATTTTATGAAATCATTTCTTTGGAATTGTATATATAACAGAAATGGATTAGCCAAAAAAAAAAAAAAAAACATAACCCCAAAAAAAGACAAAAGTAGTCATAACATGATTAGTCTTATGTTAAACAATGATTAAATTAAAAATCAGATTCATATGAATCGTATTAGTATATACAAGTATCTCCAAAATGATTGTTGCCACAACATTATGTCTACCATGCTTTTGATCAAACAAAACTAGTTTATACACATTTCTCTGACATTCACCTAACATAGATATTATTGTGTAATTATTTAATTGATTAGGCAATATATGGCCATAAATAATTAGTTTTATGAACCCCTAAGCGCATTTTTAAGTAATTAGAACTAATATGGTTAAAGATAACATGATTAGGAGACCATAAGACATTATTATATTGACTAATTAAGACGGTCTAAAATGTAGTAATATACATTGAATAGTAATGATCAAAAGTTGGTTGATATCCAAAAAACAAAAGTGTATATTCTTCAATATATACGTTAATTTGAAGGCAAAGAGAATGAATCTAGCAGATTGTAGGAACTAAGAAGGTAGCTCACTAGCTCGTACTTCCCAAACAGCTTCTTATGTACTTTGTTTCTATATTTATACCTTAAAATTATTGTAATCGTATCAAGCAATAATCTTTAACGACTTTAAGTATGTTTCTATAATTAGCAAAGGTTTTTTTTTTTTTTTGTTCAAAGTACCAAGAATATTTGACAATAATTCCCCTAGTACTCTTTATTCCAAACACACATATTATGTAACTACGAGTTTTATGAATGTAGTGATAGTGTATAATACATATTCCTGGGCCTCAACCATTAACTTAAGCTTTTGGTTGAGTTGGTCCACTAACATAATATCAGAGCCAACGTGACACTAAAGGTCACGGGGTTGAATCTCCTCCGCCCCTCCTTCAAAGTTGAATTAATTCACACCAGGTATGGGTGGGTATGTGTTGCATCCACATTTCAAGCCCAAAGGGTCTTAGCTTAAGCTTTAGGTTAAGATGGTCCTCTAACATGTAGAGTAAAATACATTCTAATGTTTGGTTGGACATTTTATTAACAAGGTGTTTGGTTCAATCCATGTCATCCTTCATTTACGCCCTGTTTGGTTTGATGTAAAAGGTTTTCATGGAAAATGAATTTTTCATTTTCCTTTGTTTGGTTTGTTAAGGAGTGGAAAACAATTTTTCAAGGGTGGAAAATTCCAGCCTTAATGATGGAAAACATTTTCCTTCCAAAAACAAGGGAAGCCACATTTTCCTCTCTCCTCCTTACCTCTTTTTTTACTTCCCTCTCATTCATCCTTACATTTCCACTCTTATTTTTTTTTTTTCTTGGACTTTTCTTGTATGCAACCAAACAAAGGAAAACTAATTTGCAATTGTGTTTTTCCTTGAAAATATGTTTTCCATAAAAACTAATTTTCCATTGAAAATGTTTTACATTAAACCAAACGGGCCCTTAAGTCGTCCAATATACTTAACCAAATGATTCCTTGATTAAATACAATTATATACTTGAAACTACTATAAATGTCACCGAGTAAATAGTTAAGTTGGTTAAAATTTCATAGACTGATGTCTAAAATCTGAAATCGAAACTCGTAAATATCATTGTCTTTAAAAAAATAAAATAAAAAAAATACACACACAATCGGGAACACGATTTGGCAACTGCACCCATGATATTAGAAAACAAAGCCCATGTTTAAAGTCCAACAACGCATAGCAAGCCCACAAACTAAGCCGCCACGAGCCCATGCAGAACATGGGCTGATTTAGGATCAAGTCATACCACATCATAGTGACCTATAAAGCCCATAATAAAGATCCAATTTATTATTGCTTGTTGACATTCTTGTTAAGCTTACCATAGTCCATACTATAAAGTATTCGTAGGCACATGGCAAAGTTTCTGAGTTTCTCTATACTAACTTCCTCTGTTTAAATTTCGTTGCAATATTTATAAATTCTTTATTTACACTCGTTAATTTGATGATTTTTGTTGATTTATATGTTTAGTAAAATATAGTCAAGTGAGATTATGTTAGATGTGCCTTATTAGAATTTTCACAATATTAAATAATTAAAGTTGTGCATTGACAAGTATGAAAATCAACAAAGATTATTAATGAAACTTTGTGGCACAATTGTGACATTTTGAATTATGCTTGCAAATCACATGTTTCATATCTACATACCTCTCTACAATTATCTACCTCAGAATATCTATTATGTTCGCGTTGGCCACCCTAGTAACAATAAAATTTGGACAAACAAAAAGACTTATTTGTTTGTTATTATCTACAAGTATCTAAATCAAATTACTCCATTTTTTACTTCATTCACATAATTGAAGCCATTGTATTGCCAATAAAATTTCAAAATTTTGAAAATTTTACACATGGATAATTATACCAATAAAAATCTTTGTTATAAATAATTTAGGTCAATAGAAGCCTTAGTTTATATACAACATATTTGCAAATTGAAATATAATTAATGTAAACTCTTAATAGGCGGCAAAATTTATTAGAAATGCACACACCAACTTATCAAGTATGCTATACACAATAGATTTATGCCTCTTATATCACTAAAATCAACATCACAAATATTTGGATTGACTAACAATATAAATCCGAATACAATTCTCAATTATGTATGAAAACCTGCTAATTTGTAATTTAGGCATAAAACAATCTTGGTCCTACTAGAAGTCATGGTTAATTAAGTCATTAATATTTATCAATGAATATGGAAGACTATGACTATTTGTATCTAGTGTTGAAATGAGTCACATTATTCAGTAGACCAACTACCACAATATATGAAAAGATCAAGTTGGAAAAAAAATTAAATAAATGTCACTTTTATCAACCGTCAATAACCACCATTAACGGCAATTTCACCGGAGATTATTTTTTTTAAAAAGTACGTACGCTCGTACTTGGCTCAAGTCACCCTATTAAAGGGATCAATTATTTTAAATGGACAAAAGGCCCACAAACATTATTTCGTAATTTAAGTAAGAAAATTTTGCATTAAGAAGTTATTTTGTTGCTTAAACTTTTTGTTAACACAGTAAATCATATGATGTTACAGTAAATGTTTCACTAATCACTGTTTCAACCGTTCAAAATGTGTTTTATTGCGTTTATTAAAGATACAAAAGATGATTGGATATGTTGTCAAGAAATCGGGTTCATTGTTTTATTTACCGGTGTTATTGTACTCTTTATAAATTAATTACAAAGATCGACTTTTAATGACTTTGGTTGTTGGTACAAGGGTCTCTAATACTCGTAGTAGTTGTTTATTCTTTTATGTGCTATGTACTCACTAAGTTGTGCACATTTCACGTTAGGTTTAGTAGGTTATATCTATAATTTGCAACATGTGGAGTATCTTTGTATTACTCGCTCTAATTCTTTTATTTATATAAAATTTGAGGTAAAATAGTAGAGAGGAATATATAAGCGAAAATTAAGTACATAGATTTAGACGACTGGTAAGATATAGAAGATACTAAGCTACGTACTCGTAGCTTTTTTATTAGTCAGTGTTACTATACTTATATGTCTAGGCTATCATAACTTTTAAGACTACGGAGAATTAAATTTTAGATTGCGATATTTCAATAGGTTTCGCTTGTCAATCATTCTACGATGACTTTATAATTTTTTTTCAATCCCATCCCCTATAACCTATTTCGATAAGTGTCAAGCGAAATAGTATTGCATCATTATTTGGTTACGTAGACTCAACTTCACAATCAAATTAATTGGTTGAAACAAGAGACAACATCCCTCAAATTTTGGCAATTCAGCTACGTACATGAACCATATCCCTATCGTTGGAATTGCCCTAATAACCTTCAAATCTTGCGTCAATTTAACTATTAGTTGTTTGGTTCAAATGCACAATTTGATAGGTAAACGTAAATTATTAGAGGTGTGAAAGGTTCATTTCTAAATCACATCATGTCACACATTTAATTTCTAAGGATACAAAATCAATTTGAGTGAAATCAAAAGATTGCGAAAATTATGCAAATTTCATGGAAATGTAAATTAATTTAAGAATATGGTGCACTAAAGTCAAGTCATTAAGATTTACTTTCCATCTTTGCTGCTACAACTATAATTTTATCTTATTATATATGTCATGTTATGCATGTTTAGGGTTTACTTTCTAACATTATATTTTATGTGCACATGCTAGAAAATGAAGCCTTTAGATAGTACAAAAATTAAATAATTAAAAAAAAATTATCATGCATTATTTTTAATTAATGTTTTGATGGTGACTTATACTGATTTTCCACAATTAATGGCTAAATTAAGATGATGACGAAGATCACAATTCTTCCTCACTTCACTATAAATAAGAGTGAGTTTTTAGCAGTTTTATATCACAAAGTTAAGTACTAAATTGTTCATCTTATACTTATTAAATAGCTAAGTAATTAATTAAACTCATCATAATAATGGCTCTTCCTTCTCATTACCTCTTTTCTTTAGTGTTTGTTTTGAATTTTGCTCTTCTTTTTAATAGTTGTCTTTGTTTCAACCCTAAACTTTTGAATGTGTCCAAATATTACCATGACTCTTATTCCAATTGGTCCCCTGCTGGTGCTACTTGGTATGGAAGTCCTGATGGCGCCGGAAGCGATGGTACATTTTTTTTTACTCCTTTTATGGTTCACCATATTCTTTTATTTAATACAGGTTGTCTAACATGTAACCGACCTTTATGAGATAAATAATAAGACGTATGATTTATATTTTAGTTACAAACTTGTTTAGAGGAAAATGCCTAATTCATCAAATTAAATTAATCTTAGACTAAAATAAAACAGATTGATTATTGTTGTATTAATAACTATACTATACGTAGGTGGAGCATGTGGGTATACGAATACGGTGGATAAACCTCCGTATTCTGGTATGGTTACGGCAGCTGGATCCTCATTATATAATTTTGGTGACGGATGTGGAGTTTGCTACGAGGTTAGTATAACATTGTTTAAACGTAACTTATTGATGATTTTATTTATACAAACATGTCGAGTTTAGTTATTTGATTGTAAATTTTTACTACAAGTTAAGAATCCGTGTTTTTATTGACCCCTTAAAAAAACCAGTCGATAAATAAATTAAATGTACCACCAATGTTGACTATATGTGTTTGTATATATGAAAATTGATGGTATACAAATTGTATATTTTTTTTTTTTTGGGTCGAACTAGGTAAAATGTACGGAAAATGAAGCATGTTCGGGAAAACCAGTGACAGTGACGATAACAGATGAATGTCCAGGTTGCCCTTCGGACGAACCTCATTTCGATTTAAGTGGAACAGCTTTTGGAGCCATGGCTAAGCCTGGCCAAGCTGAAAAACTACGTGATGCTGGTGTTCTTCACATCCAATACCAAAAGTAAGAAACTACGAGTAATTAATTCACTCATGTCACTTTTCGAAAGATTTTCCATACAACAATTGCATACTGTACCACATAAGATGTACAACCATTTCACAACCCCTAAGACTTTGACTCTTTGAAGGGTTGGGGGAACCAATTTAACAGAATAATAATTTTTTGTACGTAGTTACGTAATTATAAAAAGATAGATATGGTATATAATTATATAGAATTAAATGATTAATTTAGTTCTGATGAAAATATAATTGGTGCAGGGTTAAATGCAACTATCCGGGAGTAACCGTGGAAGTAAGAGTGGATCCGGGTTCGAACCCGTACTACTTTGCATCAACAATCGAGTATACCGATGGTTTAGGAATTGAAAGTGTGAAATTAAAGCAACAATCTGGTGAATGGATCCCCTTAAAACAATCATGGGGTGCAGTTTGGGAGGTCAATGCAGATAATGGTCTTCATCCTCCTTTGTCTTTGGAATTAATTGAAGCTCAGTCTGGAGACACTCTTACCTTAAATAATGTCATCCCTAGGGGCTGGAACCCGGGCCAAACCTATCGCTCTCATGTTAATTTCAATAACTAATTTAATACTCCGTATAATCATACGTGTGTTTATGATTTTCCGAAAATTACAAATTAGGAGACTATTCGCATCAAGGTTGCATTTAACATGTCTATATATGACGAGACTAGTGATTTATGATGTAGCCCCGATATATATAAGAGGTGGCTTATATAGTGGTGTGTGTATTGTATGTTGGTTGGATGTAGGTTGTGGAATGGAAATTGTTCCCACCATCCCCTATAATGTTGAATCTATCTAAATATAATGTAAACTTTTACTTTTGTGTACACATTTATATTTTGAAAGTGTGGTCACTAGTCACACTACTTTACTTTGAATATCATTTATCTTTAAGAGAATGTGTGTCATTTGAAAGGGTTATAAAAAGACAAATATAGTTCTTGTAATCTTTTATGTACTTGCAATAATTTTATAATCTTATTAGCAACAATTTATATGGAGCTAGTTGTAACTTGTAAGTACCATGTAGTAAAACTCAAAAAGGTTATATTAATAGGGTTTTTTTTTTTTTTTTTACCATCTTTTCTTATGGAGTTAATTATACATCATAAATAAAAAAAGTAAATAAATAAATAATTTAAACATTTTTGTAAAAAGATAAAATACGATGTGAAATAAGATGCATCTTCTTGCAAGACCATGTTTAAAATTTATTGAAAACTTCGCATTTTCGTGAAAGGTAAAATGTAATGTGAATTTGACACATCTTCTTTCAAGACGGTGTTCAAAATTTTGCATTTACAACTGAACTATGCTGAACAAGGCCTAGTAGGCATTTTTGGGCCCATTGAATGAAATAAGCCCAATGGGCTTAGTACACTTTCTCGCAAACTACAAATTTGTAGTCTTTTACTCTCAATCTTGAATTCTTGATCCTAAGAGTTCAGTTAAAGTTTTCAGCTAATAGACTTGTCTTTTAACAACTTAAAGTTTCAGTCTTAGTTGAAGTGTTTAGGGTGATACGGAAACTATTCATGATCTACGATCTAATTCTATTGTACTTGTACATCATTTATCCTTTGTACCCCGTATTATATTCCAATAAAATGAATGCAAATATAACGACATGTAATTATGATTTATAAATATATCACGATTTCCATACGTCTTATACTCTTATGTATTATGTATAGGACCATGTTAGATTAAGGATAATGTACAATCTGTCAATCTGCATTATGTAATAGATTGTCTTGATTTTAAGTCCAAATAAAATAAGTTTCAATAAACCCAATACTCTAACAAATATGAACAAAATAATATGTTTTGATAACTTAAAATAAACCGAAGATAATACACCCTAAAAACGAACTTGATATGATCGACAAGTGAAATTAGCCAAATAAAACAAGCGATATACATGGAGAAGCATTAGATTTAATGGTTGTTTTTCTTGACTTGGACTTTAAGGGATATGAATAGACTTTAATCAGTTAAAAGTTTGAACTACTTTAATTTCCCTTTTCTTTTTCTTACTTAAAACAGACTTGCATTTTAATGGATGGACAAACGAAAATTTCTCTCAAAACAGTCAAAATAGCTAGAATTTCCACCCCATAAATAAAAGGAGCTAGCTAGTATTAGTAAAGCATGCAAAAATTAGCACTACTTAATTAATTAAATTAATTATAAGAATAAGCTTGATTTAAAGAACAAGTCTTTCTCCTAAGCTAAGAACTCACACATCCTCCTTACACGTGTCACATACTCTCAACTTCACTCTTTTCCCTTTTCTTTCTCATCCACAATTAACCAACCAACACTTGAACTAAAAACTAGGACTCTTACCTCTCTTCTCACCATACAAACATACAACTTCTACTACATTATAATATCATTTCACATCTTATATTATATTTCATGTACATAAATTTTTTTATTTAACCATTCATTCATCATATTGTTACTAATCTTCTCTTATGATTGATTATTTTTTTTTTTGAGTTTTAATTTGTTAAGTTTGTTTATTGATTTGTTTGTAATTTGTTCATAAAAGAAACTCAAGGTAATGTCTTTGGTTGTAGAACAACAATCAAATTTCAAACATTTTTGTAGAATTTGCAAGAAAGGATTCATGTGTGGAAGGGCATTGGGAGGTCATATGAGGGCTCATGGAATTGGTGACGAGAGTGGTGTCTTTGATGATGATGATCCGGCTAGCGATTGGGAGGACAAAGGCGGTAGTGGTGGAGGTAACACACCGCCAAGTAATAAGCGTATGTATGCATTAAGGACAAACCCTAATAGGCTAAGAAGTGCTAGAGTTTGTGAAAATTGTGGGAAAGAATTTTTGTCATGGAATACTTTCATAGAACATCATGGTAAATGTAACCCTAATGATGTTGAATCTCCTTTGTCTTCGCCTGAATCCGATGGAGACGACGTTGGTGGGAGCAAGGCCTCCGGATGGTCTAAGAGGAAAAGATCATTTAGGACAAAAGTTGAAAATTATACACCTAATTGCCCTTCTAGCGAGGAGGAAGACCTTGCAAACTGTCTTATGATGTTGTCTAATGCCGCGGTAGACCCTGTGATGGTGGAGCATCCAGATGAGTCTAGTGCTTCCGCGAGTAAGGAAGAAGAGAGGAGACATTCAATGAGCTTCATAGCTCCATACATGACATCAAGAGGACCACCGCCTTTTGATGTTAAGGCCAAAGGTGTGGCTAGTAATAATACTAACCCTAAAGGCTTGTTTGAGTGTAAGGCATGTGGTAGAACGTTTACTTCTCATCAAGCATTAGGTGGTCATAGGGCTAGTCATAAAAAAGTCAAAGGGTGTTTCGCCGCGAAAATGGATCAAGTTGATCAAGATTATAGCTATAATGGGGAGGAAGACACTTTAGGAGGCGGTAGTGATCACGAGTTCATGAGACCGGCTAAGTCATGTACCACGTACCAATTCGAACGTGGTGGATCAAGTTCATCCTTAACAAATATGTCCAAGAGGCCTAAAACTAAATCACATGAATGTTCAATTTGTCATAGAGTATTTACTTCAGGACAAGCACTAGGAGGTCACAAAAGATGTCATTGGATTACCTCTAATGCTCCGGACACTTCAACTCTAACAAGATTTCAAGAACTTCATGATCAAATCGAGCAAGTTCACGAAAGGCCACCGCCTCCCATCTTCACTCCTCATCTCTCAATCTCCGAGCAAAAAGCATTGGACCTCAACCTCCCCGCCACAAATGACCAAGACATCCTTAAGATCCAAAGAGACCCTAGGAACTCCTTGAGCTTTCGAGTTCCAACCGATGTACTCTTACAATCTTGGGGAAGTGTTAATGTAGAAATTAAGCAAGAGAGTCACGTTCATCACCAAGATAAGGGGCTTAATTATGAAAACGAGGTCGAAAATGAAAGTGATCACAAGAAGATCACTAACAATATTAGTGTTATTGAGTCTAATATGCCTAATAATGCAGATGATGAGGCAGATAGTAAGGTGAAGTTAGCAAAATTATGTGAACAAGATAATATGAGCACTAATGGTAGCACATCTCCTTGGTTACAAGTAGGGATTGGTCCAAGTAATGCAGTTAAAGCCAGCCCATAAACTATATACTATATATATTTAAGTTTCAATCAAAAACACCATAAAATTCATAGAAAAAGAAGGGAAAAAAAAGAGAGAAAATATGTTTAGGTATATTATTATGAAATTGATACACTGTAATTAATTTATATATACTCATCAACATCATATAGCAATTTTAGTATATAGTATACACTATATATTTTTTGATGGGAGTTTGTATGAAGTATGGACTTACCATCCACCAAATATTTGATTATAAAATTCTTGTGAACAATGAAAAATAAGTCAAGAACAGTTTTTTTTAATGTATCAAAGTGTATTTTTATCAGACATTTTATGATTTGTTTGCCTTTTATTTTAAAAAACATAGTAGTGAACGTATTATACTAGATTAGCTGGTTTAATTTGACAATAATATGCAACATTATTCAAATAAAATAGCCAACTCTTTGTGACAAGTTATCTTCCCTAGACTAAATTAAATTATCTGATTGATATGTATAACATGAGCATATAATATTATTTAAATTCAGTAGTTACGAGTAGTAGTTTTGTATATTATTCCTCGTTGCCAAATAAAAACTAATTGAGCTTAGAGATTAAGAAATTTGGTATTTGACATTATGCATAAATATTAAATTTACCCCATCATTTTAAACGATTTTAGCTATGCTAAGGCAAGATAAAAGATCAAAGTGAAGATAACTAGATAAGTATATACAAGTGTACAATGATGGTGTCACGTTAAGTAACCAATGGACTAGGCTAGCTTGACAACCCAATCCTATAAGTCATGGCTTGACAAGTTATTATTAGTCAGTAGTCGCAATCGCTTTACATTTTACCTATTTGATGTTAGTTTAGCAACCATCCAAAGAAAGTTGAAAGTGTCCAAACTATGACCATTATGAACAACAGTTGGCCATTAAATTAATTACTAATTGCTCCTAATTAAGCCCACCCTTCGGATAATAGTCATTAGTCAAAAATCTAATTTACAAGAGTCGGTATCTCACGCGCAACAACTTTGTAAATTTCATAAAGCTCTAGTCAATTGTACGTGTGGATACTTTTCATTGATATTTGAGGTTGTTTAATTAGCAGACAACTTGCTAAATAAAATACTAAAGTGTCTAATTTAGTTACTATATATGTTCAACCCTATAAAAACATGTTATTTTGTGCTCCATGCTTCCACATGACTAACCATAACATACTTTAAGAATTCATGTTATTATTGTATGTTCTAATCCGACCTGATTCGACTCGACTCATAATTTTGTGATATGAAAACACAGTGATGACGTTAAGAATAGCTAAATTACTAAATTTGGTACAGCAAAAGAGCAGACCTATGAAGCATCATGTTGGAATGGGCTGTGCTGATTTGTGCAGCCCACTGTTTATTATAGTAGAGTTGTTTCCTTCCAACTCATGCAAAGAAGTTCAAATTAATGCTTCTTCTATTTGTAGACAATCATAGGCAAAGCTCTACTTGTACTCCGTATATGCTATCTCATTTTGAAGAAAATCTTATACTCCGTAATACAAAGTAAATTTTAAAGTAGAAAATTACTTCTAAGTAGAAGTAAATGGTAGGGTTTAAACTTTAAATCTGTAACTTCAAAGTCACAATATGAATTTTCCAATTAATATCTCACCACTTGAGTATTTGGACCATTTTTAAGTGTTTTAACCAAATGGAAAAAATACCGTAATAAAGTTTAATCAATAAAGCATGTGATTTAAAGCATGCGAATTAAATTTGAATTGGACCATTACTTTTAACCAAAAGAAGTATTAAAATCAAATACACAATATGTACTTCATGCCAAGTTGTAATTTGTAAACACAATACTATATAGTGCTCTTAAAACTCCAAACAACTACAAGTATATCATATAAACATTTCTTACATATTCCATATTTTTCATTATTAGACTACGACTTCCAACTTAATCTTAGACATTTCATCACGTTCAGTTGGTCTAATCTCCTTAATTATCTACTAATCTATATAAAATAAAGTGTGATTTGGTCATTTAGTAAGTAATTATCTTAAATTTGCAACAAAATTAAAATAAGTTTGGTACCACTTGCACAACAAATAAGCTGCTCTCCATGTTAGAATTTAAGGACAATCACAAGTAGACTTTTAAGACTTAGTCTATTATTATTTCCCCTTAATATAAAAAGGAAGTTACTCTCGCCCCAAAGAATGCTCCACTAATATTGGGGATTAAGTGGTTACTTTCCCACTTATTTCCTACCCTTCATTTTCCATTATGCTTAGCTAAAAGATCCAATTTTAGAGGAACAAAACCACTTACAAGGAACTACATCTTAAACTTTCCTTCTTGAGAGTGTACAAATCTTCAACCCATCTTTATCTACTTAGTATTTAGTACTGTTCGCTAATTTTAAACAGGCAAAGGTAGTAAATACAGAATTATTATGACTATAAGCATCCTACAGTTTGCGATAGACATATAGTGTTATCGTGACAAAGTAATAAAACCGTGTTTAGTGTTATTTTTAGGATCATCAAGTGTGAACTTAGGAATCGAACTTAATTTTATCTAGTGTTGAGTTGATCATGAATTACATCATGAATTGATTAAAAACCAACAAAGTGGGCTTTGACATGTGGATATATATTTGAGTTGTTGCAACTATTATTAGGTCATAGCCCCGTGAACTTTAGTGTATGTTAAGGTACACCCATTTCTTCTTTTCGTCTTGTTGTGGAGCATTGCTACAAGGTTACATGAAGCTGATTACATCTTTTGACAAAATAAAGTAAGGCCAAAATAGTTTAATACTTGTATATAATTAAGTATATATTAACTTCTAGTAACTCTTTGGTGAATACAATTAAATACATTAATTAACGTTAATTATTCTTAGTCAAATTGAAACTTCACAACCTAATAAAGCTTTGAATAGTCTCTTTAACACAAAGTAACTATTCCATGTAGTAGTTTCTAACTTAATATACAATTATACATATTAAGGGATGCAAAACAAGCATACTATATAACACAAATTAATGAACATTTGCACTGAGTGTGGGACTGTGGGTGGCTAGTCAAACATCAGTTGAAGATGAATCTATTAAAAGTAACAAATCATGATTATAAATTAGGATATTGTATCACATGTAAGTTACAATAATAATTATAATGGGACAATAAGAATACCACCAATATTTAGCTTGTCTATAATGAGCTAAAGGGCACATGTAAGTTTTATGAATTTAAAAAATAAAAAAAAAATCCTTCAAAATAACTATAAAATGAACTTTTAAAAGTTCAAATAAGAGTAAATATTTATTGTATAAAAAAAAACTTATTTATTGCTAGAATAATCGTATTAATGTAAATCTGGGCATTATTGTTATACGCCCACGGATACATAATAAAAACATCAAGTACAAAGCAAAATGAAATATTCTTTGTGAAGCACTATTGATCATAAAATCATAGGGATACTCTATCTCCTTTCTAGAAAAAAATAAAATAAAAAAAATCATTCAAGATACATATGATTCTAGCTGATTGTAAAACACCAGATATTAATCCTTTACGATACTTCTATGATAATGTAATTAGCTCCAAATCAAATATCATTAATCGTAATCTCAAATATCATGGTAATTCCATATCACATCGTGCTTATTTTCTTAAATACAAGATAATATTGATACTTAAATTAGAAGAAATACAAGGAATGGAAATAATTAAAAACAATCAAACATATCAATCAAGAACACATAAGTAGAGAAACGGGCATAATTGCATAAAAATAAAAATGCTTTGAAAATAAACATGTTATATGTTTGTTCTTTTATGATTTCATGCACATAAACGCGTAATTAAGTCCTCATAAATTACGTTTGCCGTTTCTCCTCACTTAAAAGAAGATCCCAAAAAAAAAAAAAAAAAAAAAAAAAAAAACTAAAAAAGAAAAAGAAAAAAAAAAGGTATAAATGAGCTTGGTGGAGGAATGCTTGTCACCTACTCATATAAGCTTCCAATCTCCACCTTCTTCTCTCTCACATTAACTTTTGTGCAAAAAAAACACACCTCACGCAAAGTTCACCCCTCACTCTTACAAAATTCTCAAAAAATAAAAAAGTACTCAAATTTATAAGCTTTAAGCTTAATTTATATACTATTTCAAATTCAATTTCCCCTGTTTTTTTTTTTCTTTTTCTTCTTTACTCTGTTTTTACCTTGATTACTCTGTTTCTAAACAAGAGGAACAAAAAAAAATGGAGAGACATAGATGTAAACTTTGTTTAAAGAAGTTTGCAAATGGGAGAGCTTTAGGAGGGCACATGAGGTTTCACATGCTTAATCATGGTATCGCTTCGAAACCCGACTCACCACCACCACCACCACCTAGCTGCGAAACGGTGTCGGAGACTGAATCTCCACCACCATCGTCTGTGTCACACTTTCTATCATCGAGTGATTCAGAACACGAAGACGAGGTTGAGTTTGCAACTCGTGGTGATGATGAATTTATTGTCGTTGAGCCAACTGGATCATCTTCACTTGTTACTTTACAAGATAGAGAAAGTGAGACGGAGTCGTTTATGAAGAAGAATCATCCTACTCGAAAGCGAAGATCAAAGCGGATTCTTCAGAAACCGGCTTCTTCAACTTCGTTTGATTATCACTACTTTCATCATCATCAACAACAACATTATGTTCAGGATGGTAGGAATAAATCGAGTGGTTCGAGTGCGGTTGATGTTGAGGCGGACCCACCAGGTAGCTCGATCACGGAAGTAACTTCCGATGAAGACTTAGCCTTCTGTCTCATGATGATGTCTCGTGACAAGTGGAATAGCTCAGTTGGTAAGCGTACTACTGCAACAACAACAACAACAACGATGAAGAACAGCAATAATAACAAGAAGATGAAATACAAGTGTGATACATGTAACAAAGGTTTTAGATCGTACCAAGCATTAGGGGGTCACAGAGCGAGTCATAAGAAACTTCGAGTTAATGAATCTGAGCAAAGAGCTGATGATTACACTAACGAAGACGAAAATCGAGTGGATGATGGATCAGATTCGATGATAAAGAAGGTTCATGAATGTCCAATTTGTCTAAGAGTTTTTGCTTCTGGACAAGCTCTTGGTGGTCACAAAAGATCTCATGTTATAGTTTCGAATAATGGGGTTGATCATAACAACAACTTACTTGATAATAGTAAGATAACCAAGATTATTACTCGTGATAGTTTGATTGATCTTAATCTTCCTGCATCTGTTGAAGATGAAGATGATTCAGCTGTTTCTGATGTTCATTTCTGATCAACAAAATTTTTAAAAGTCAAAAGGTAATTTTTATTTTTATTTTTAAACAAAAAGATTAGTATTGATCAACTTTAATTAGCATTGTTTTGCTAGTAGTTGAGTTTATCATATGACTTAGTCATTTTTTTTTTTTTTTTTTTGAAGGGTTGGAACAAATTTGTTTGATCTTTTGTCTGTAATTATCAATTACTACTATTATGAGTACTATTGATGTTATTGATACGACTGTCTCATTACTATTAATGTAATCGTGAAAAACATATTTATCTAGCCAGGTAGGGTTAAATTTTCGAAAATCGAATTATATTAATTAGTTAAGTTACTACATTAGTAGTGGTATGTAGTTCAGTTTCATTTGCTAATTAAGTTTGGCTTTAAGTAATTTTATTAGTATAGTTGAGATTTGTTTAAGCTTAATGAAGTTGAAGAAGGACTGTTCCTAGTTTCCAGCTGTTTTAGCTAACTGCCTCTCCAATTAGTTTATTCCAACTACTTTTTTTTTTTGGGAAGTTGAGATTATACTCTAAATATTTTTTTTAAAGGTAAAAAAAAAAATAAAAAAATAAAAAAAAAAAAGGGAAGGAAAAGGTCAGTCCGAAAAAAGTTGAATAAATAAGAACCTTGTATTTTTAGGGGAATAAAAATAGTAAGTTCCACCTGTCAAATTTGTATCATACAGTTGGGTCAAGCAGTAGGAAGATCAGCAATGTGTTATTTTCTTGGTTGTTTAATGACATATTGACATGTACATATACCATAGTTTCTGTTTCTTTTTTTTCTAATTACTGTTACCTTATATTTAATAATACAACTTTTCCACAAATTATTTATTCAGTATTTGTAGTTTTGTACTACTACTACTACTACTCATCATAGTGTAACAAAAAGTCATTTAAGATAATGCAGTATATGTACTAATAATAATGTACTCATTTTTAAGTTTTTGATTTGCTTAATTTGTACTACTCCGTATGGTATAACCTCACACGCATTATAACATAAAACATGTGTAGATGTCTTAGCTTACCTAGTACTTCACCAAAATGACCTAGGTTATCAATTATTGGTCCGCGTTTAGGTTGATCATACGTACTCTCTTCAACTCGTTTCTATTAATTAGTTTTTAAAAAAATGATTTTTGATTTACTAGTCTAGTGGAAACTGATGATTTGTGCGTGATTCAGAGTAAAAAGTTAATAATCACTGATCCATAATTATTAATTTACTAATGTTTTCAATACTCGTTAAAAATAAATTTTGTCGATTTTTAAGTTCAAACCTAAATTTCCTTGGAATATGTTTTATGATAAGTTTTTTTTTAAAAAAAAGGGGGGTTGGAGTTGAAGTAGGACTACTAAATTTGGTAGGTATGAGGTTTGTTTGGTAATGAGTCCAACAATAGAACTGTAGAAAAGCATGGAGAAACCCAGGTTCACACTCACTCATTTATAATCAATGCTTGCAACCAGTTTACTGCTTTCATTTGTCCCCATTTTTCAGCACATTTTTTCTGTAATGCAGGCCATTATATATATTAGTAGCACTTTTTTTGAAAAAAATAAAAAAAAAAACATATAAATTTATGAATAATATTAATAAAATAAAATTATAAATAGGGTGGGGATTCCACCACCCCTTATAAGTAAAGGTATTATTCCATTGATTAAATTGTTCTGTTGTCTATCCTTTGGGGCCATGCATATTGCATGATGCACCCAAAAGCTTTGCCTATACCCCTGTTTATGTTGCTTTTTCAGCCCCTTTGATTTGGTGCATGCCTAAAGTTACCCATCTATTGCTTGGATTCTGTTAATATCTTCAAATATCTTTTCTCATTTTTTTATATTAAAATTACACTGTGTATTGTAAATTTATGCTGATAGGTGTCAACTGTCAAGCCTCAACTTATAAGATCATACGAGTACATTAGTACATATTAAACTCTTTGTGACTCTCTATACAATCAAAAATCGGTATTATTGCACTATTGTTAAAGGGGTGCTATATATGTACACGAAGTAACTATATTGGCCATCAAACACGCATTGTTAGTGGCGTAGAGAAAACATTTTAGCCTTGAATAGTTAATGTCCTCCCTTACTCAGCTGCTCCACACCTCCACGTCATTTTTTTGAGCTCAACCTTAAACACTATAAGGTAAAAAGATAATTAAAATGGAGCACTAGTGCGCCAATTAGTATGTAGTTTTATTTTTCGGCTATTTCACCAAATGCCACTGAGCACTTTAAAAATTCACCAAATGCTATCGGACTTTTCAGAATTCACCAAATGCCACTGAGTTTTTAAAAAATTCACCGAGTGCCATTAATGACTAACGGTCGTTAGTCATTAAGGCTAATTATGCCACGTGGTGGCTTATGATTGGTTGCTTATTAAATTAGTAAATTAATTACTTAAAAAAAAAAAAAAAAAAAAAAAAAAACCACCCACCATGACCCAGCCCCAACCACCGTCTGTCACTGCCACCACCATATCCCCGCCTCCAGCCAGTCCCCACCGTGGCGGCGACCATCCTTGAAGAATCGCGCCGACGACCCAGGCTAGCCAGCCCGCACCGACGACGCAACCCAGCCACCATTCCCGCGATTCACAAACTCTATTTCTCTCTCGAAAATCCCTCCCCTCCCCACCGCCGACAACCAAACCCCCCTTCCCCACGTCGGAGAACTCAAATAAGTTCATCCCCTCCAAGCTCCACCCTTTCAACCACCACGCCGGAACCCTAAATTAAAATCCCCAAAAATCAAAATCTAGGGTTTCGACACCTTAAATCCCAAATTCGAAGCCCCCTCCACTCACCACTGTTGGCGTCCAATGATCCCTTCCCGCTCCGGCAAACCAAATCCGCCCCTCCCCCTCCCATCTCCAACCCCTGAACCACCTCGCTTAAACCCCAAAATCGAAAACCTTAAAATCGAAATTTAGGGTTTCGATTTTGGAGATTTCAATTTTGGGGTTTTAGGGTGTCGAGGATGGTGGTTTAAGGGGGGGAGGTGGATGGAGATGGTAGGGGTAGGGGGAAGGGTGGCCGCCGACACCAAAGAGGATGTTGGTCGTCGGTGGGGGTGGGGGCAAGGGGTTGGGCTGGCGTAGGGGCGGTGGTGCCGTGGTGCGGTGGGAAGAGTGGCTGGGGTTTTTTTTTTTTGATTTTTTTTTTTTTTGAAAACTTCTGATTTTAATTTTTTTTTATAAATAAAATAATAATAATAAAGTGAACCAATTAGAATACACCACGTGGCATAATTAGCCTTAATGACTAACGGAGTTAACTGCCGTTAGTCATTAATGGCACTCGGTGAATTTTTTAAAAACTCAGTGGCATTTGGTGAATTCTGAAAAGTCCGATGGCATTTGGTGAATTTTTAAAGTACTCAGTGGCATTTGGTGAAATAGCCGTTTATTTTTAAGGACTTTTTTTTAAGTAAATAAGTTAGAGCTAGCTAGAGAATAGAAACCCAATCGAGAGTGACATGTTGATAAATCTTTTGCTTTCCCTTAATAAGTTTGTAAGAAGTAAGAACTTTAGTGGCTTTAAATTGAATAATGGATGCTTGCCTCATTTTTTTTTAAGGATCAATATATGGAAATGGCCAATGGGTATCCTTTTTTCTTCAATAAGCTTTATATCTTTAGGGGATCAGAAGAATAATAATTATTCATGAATTATACCCACTTGTTTACATATATGCTATATCATCGGTCTCGTAGTCCCCTTCTATATAAAAACGACATTTAAGTTATGGATTGTTTAGGGCTTGTTTGGCATCATTTTTTGTTTTCAGTTTTCTGTTTTTTTGAAGACTAAAAACCAAAAACAGGAAATAAGAAAAGGTGTTTCCACTTTTCTGTTGTCAGTTTTCAAAATTATCACGATTTTAATAATTCTAAATAATTTTTGATTCATTATGTGACATATATTGTATACTTTTAAAAAACCAAAAACCAAAAAACAGAAAACCACAACGATGCCAAACGAATTAACTATTCAATTCGTGTCTTAGGATTGTTATCTGATTTAATTACTCTTTTTTTTCAAGCGAGTATATCTAAAATTTTGTTTTAATATAGAAGTTTATATTTAAACTAACCGTTAATCCATTATTCTATTAAAACTAACTCCACGTAAATGCGTTTTTAACTAAAACTTACTAAATAATAAGAGTAGTTAACATGCCTTATAAAAGGATACGGGATAAGTACTATGTGCGTATTCAATACATAACAATAGTGTCCGTGTATCGAACTAAGTTTGGTCTAGTGAAAAGGAGAATACATTTCAACCATGAGGTTGGAGGTTTAATCCTCACTAGTGACAATTTAGGGGATAGGATTCCCGTACCTTCCCCCACTTTCCCAAATGGTCTAGCACGATAATCTAGGTCGGGTTGACCCATAAGAGGTATGAGGGGTTTTGGCCCGAAAGGGCTCTTCATCTTACCTACCAAAAAAATATATATACAATGATTTCCGTATACTATAGATAAGTTCAACATAGACCAATTAAAATGATCGCACTAATAATGGCCGCAATCTCACATTTAAATCGATCGTTGCAGAATTTATAAAATTTTCTTGCATAATAAGTAGTTTATGTTATACTAATAAGCAATAAACAGAAATAACTTATCTCTTGATGCGTGAACCAAACTGACAATAGCCGCGTCGTGGAGAACCACTGACCTAAAAGACGATTCCGCGCTACCTCCCGGTGCAGTAGACAATTGCGGTCGCCCTCCAGGATAAGCACGGCGCCGGAGTTTATGTGCACTCACAAACCCGACTGGAACTCAGAATACTTGCCCAGAAAACAGAACAGGAAGAACATGTGTTTAAATAATTTTAGAGAAGAGAGAAGACTGATTGTGTGTTATATTTTGGCTGAGAAAACCACCGAATATTTATAGGGTGAAGAGGAAAAACGGGAAGCATAAAAGGTGGGAAGAACCTGGCCAAGAAGATGACCAGATTAATCTAGTCAGTCAACAAACGAGGCAAGAAACAAGGGAGTGAATTAATCAGCTAAAATCAAGGGATTAATGGCTGATTAATCAGAAAATCCCAACAGTCAAAAACGGATACTTGGAATATTCTGTTAACAAGAAAAAGGAAATAAAATTTCTCCAAAAAGATAACAAGGACCCACGCCCGCGCATCGCATTCCCCAAGACCCCAAGTCCCGAGGCCCGAGCCGACCCGGCTCGGCGCGCGCGCGTGTGTGTGTGTGGAGTAACACACACCTCCAACTTACTCAACTAAGTAGTGCTAAAGCACTACATTATAAAAACAAGGAAAAACCTTCCTCCCCAATCAATGTGGGACTTTTCCCCTTCCATTGTTTTTCTCTCTCTCTCTCTTATTTTTTCCTAACACTCTAGCATTATATCAAGAACTTCCAACAGTTTAGTACCAGTACTTTCTTTTGTATGCATCTATTCTTGACTTCTTGTACATTTCTGAATAAGTTTGGAGTATAAAACACACTTTTTCATTTAATCATTCTCATTTCTCAGCAATGAGGGTTTTTCGTGGAGAAGGGAGTACGGAATACAAGGGTTTGTTAGTAATTCATGTTTTAATACAATTACAATAAAATTTTCACCAAAAAAAAAAATACAATTACAATAAAATAAAATAAAAACAAAGTAAAACATAACTTTCATTTTTTTTTTTTTTACGAAAAACATAACTTTCATTATTAACTACGGTATTAATATGCTTGAACCATGATCATCAATTATAAAGAAAGTTCACGGAAATATACGGACGAACAAGAATAAATTCAACCTAATAAAGCTACTTGTTAGTCAATCCATGGTCCATTCCTTTGAGTTGACCAATACCGCAATTAGGGCAACGTAAATTTTGAGTAGAATGGACTATGGAGGCCAGATTTAATTTACTAGCTTATTAGTAAGAGTGATATAATTGATTAATCGGTTAATCCTTTAATTACAAAAAAAAATCACTGAATTAAAGGAGATTTGAAGATTAAGTTTTGGATGAAAAATACTTATTGAAAAAATTCCCTTCTAATTACAACATAAGTTGATAGTTTGAATCCTCTTCCTCTATTTATAAATTGTAATGTCTTTTTGCCTCATTTGTCAAAAAACAGTACGTAGTCCTAATATTGTCAATATATACTGATAATTGATCGCAGATTCACAATAATCTAAAGTTCTAATTTTGCGTTATTGCTTATCATTTTAAATTTCACAATAATATATACTCACTAGTTATTAACTTACATTACGCTACTCAAAACCTTTACACATACATATCTATAATAACTTAATAAGTAAAATATATATATATATATTGTTATATATATAACTAGGTTATACTTTGTACCACTTACGCAATATTGCAATAACCAATAGTCAAATCTTTAATAACAATACAAGTCGGCATGGGATAGAACATAAATAAGTTTGGTCCAAACACTAATGACTTGCTAACCCATTTAGAAAGGGAAGCCAAATATGAAGGCTTAGCATAATTGCTTTACTAGCTACTTACTAGTAGTTGTTAGCTTAATTGATTGGTGTCTCAAACTAGTCGGTGGGTTGGTCTTTATCTCATCGTACATTAAGCAATATTACAAACTCAATGCAAAAAGTAAATAATAAGGGTTATATTTATATTGAAGAAAGGAATAATAGAGTAGATGATATTCTTCATGTAAAGTCGTCATGGAAAATAACTCCAATAAGTGCGTCTTTTACAAGCTCATATACATACAATTATTAGGATTTTGCTAATGAATGTCTTTGAGGTGTTGGATAACCCTTTAAAATATATTCTAAAATGGTATTAATTTGAAATTATATATCAAAATCACGCATCAATTAATGTAATTAATATTTATTTCAAGTTACAGTAATATATTTCTACTTTTAATTATTTTATTTAACGTCTTCGCTTTCGCCAAAATTTTATACCGTAGATCTATAGTATTACTAAGTTGGTCGAGCTTAAAATTTTAAATAAATTTTGTGGACCCTATTTATAAAAAAGGAGATTTAAATCAACCAACAAAATGTGACAACTCTTTTAAAAAGTTTTTGCCGGGTTGTTGACTTTGGCAAGACATGGCACTGAAATATTAGTCAATAAATGGGGAATGAGTCAAATGTCTATGATCGATCTTCCTTTTTAATTCCCACTTTATTGATTGATTTAAATGGCCAAGCATGAATGTTCTACTCCATCTTTTGGGCTGATTTAATGTTCTTTTGACATTCTTCGTTTTACACTATCTAGTTTAGATCTTGCATTATGAACAATTAGAGGTGATCAATTTAGGGATGGCAGGCCGAGCCGTGTTCGGGCTAGGTCAAGGAAATTAAAGTCCGATTGCTCAGGGCGGCCCAAGTTCGGATTGAAAATTGCTGTAAAAGCTCGATAAAATCTGCTCAATTTTGGGCCGGGTCGGCTAGGCTAGCGGAGGAGGAGGCTGAGTTAGATTAATTTTGAAATAGATGCGTTGAATTTGATTGTTATCCGTATAATTATTTAGATTATTACCAAAAAAACACCAAAAAAAAATGTTTATCCATGAAATTCAATTTAATTTCTTCAAAGACAACTTTTAGAAAGAAAAAAAAAATGTAAGACAATTACCTAGTACAAGTGGTCTATTTGGTGTTGATAAAGTAACACTCCATACACCCCTATTTTTTTTGTTGACAAAGTAAAACACTAATATTGTAAGTCGAAAAAAAGGCCATCTAAGGGTAATTAGTGAACTTTTAACTTAACTATTAAGAATACCTTGTTTTTTTTTACCTCTTTGTACATAAACTTTTTAGCCCTCTAGGCTGTATCTTTTCTCTTTTCTTCATATGTTTAATAGGTAAAAACTTGGAAATTATCATGTTGGAAACCATATACTTTAAATTTAATGAAATTATATTCTTTAGTACAATGAAAAGTTTAGTCAAGCCTTCAATTTATCAATTTATATTACTACGTAGTTGTTTTTTGCCTTTTGATTATAGTTAGTTGGTTAGGTGGGTCTACTCTAATCTCATTACTTATGTTTTTACTAGCCTTAATCTCTCTATATGAGTATGTAAGGAGAATTATATTCGATGGGCTTTGGACATAACGGTCTTGTTATCCTGACAATCTACTTATCCATATATATACTACCCAACTTCCAACCGCTGGAGATTAGTTTCCCATATTAGGCCCAAATTCAGCGCTTCTTTGTTTTTCTATTTACCCGATACAATTTTCTCCAATTATTTTCAACATTATACTCTTACCATGAAGTATTTTGATATAGTAGATAAATCAAAGAAAAAAAAATGAGCAACTTTCAGTTGTATGACGTCGTTTTTTGTTTTCAGATTTTTCAAAAAAAAAATCAAAAACATGAAAAAAGAAAAAGATGTTTTCACTTTTTAGTTGTCAGTTTTTAAATTTATCATGATTTTAACAGGTTTGACTAATTTATAATTCATTATATGACATATATTATAGGATTTTGAAAAACAAAAAAAAAAAAAAATCAAAAAACAGAAAACCACATTGATGCCAAACGATATTTTCGATCATCATAAAATTCTCATGCTATCATAAGAGGAGTGATATGCACGAAGAGACATTTGAAAAACCCAAGCAACACCTACATTTAGAAAAATATTACGGAGTAACATTTATCCCTATATTTTCATTAAATCACCCCTGCCTCGTTAGGCTGTTAATGAATAACGAAATGCATAAAATAATGTAAATGAATACTTGTATTGTAATTACTTTTGGATAATAAATAGATAAAATATATAGGAAATTTTGTTTTATACCACCTCACAAAAACACAAAAATGGCTTTTACCACCTCCCAAAAAAAAAGTTTTACTTTACCACCTCATAAAAAACACGAAGATAGGTTTTACCATCACTTAATGGTTTCCATCCAAAAATTCCATTAAGTGTAGCCAACAGTAACACGTGTCAGCATTTTATTTGTTAAAAAAAAGAGAAATTAAAAAAAAAAAAAAAAAACCTAAAACTACCCCAGCCACCACCCCCGCGCCACCGCCGCCTTCCCCCAAACTCACCACAGCCCTCCCCGAAACCACCACCCGCGTCGCACTACCAGCCCCAACCCACCTGAACCCTCCCCCTCCCTTTCCCGCAACCATATCGCCCCCAAAAACCACCAACACACAAAACCCTCGTCCCACCTAAACGACCACGAATCCGGCCTTAAAAGGTCGAAATCGGCCGATTAAGGCCACTAAGCCCCAAAACCAGTCGATTTTGGCCATTGTGGCCAGATTCGTGGCCGTTTTGAGGGTTTTGGGTTTTGTTGTTTTCAGGGACGTCAGGGTTGCGCGAAAGGGAGGGGGAGGGTTCAGGTGGCTTAAAGTTGGTGGTGCGACGCCGGTGGTGGGTTTGGGGAGGGAAGTGTTGGGTTGGGGAGAGGGCGGTGGTGGCGCTGTGGTGGTGGCGGAGTAGTTTTAGGTTTTTCTTTTTTTTTTTTTAATTTTTTTCTATTTTTTTTTTCATTTTTTGGCCAATAATAACACGACACGTGGCTTTATGGACCCATTTAACGGATTCCTAAACGAAATCAGTTAAGTGGTGGTAATACCAAATATTTGGAAATTTATGTGGTGGTAAAGTAAAACTTTTTTTTTGGAGGTGGTAAAAGCAATTTTCGTGTTTCTGTGAGGTGGTTAAAATCAAAATTTCCAAATATATATGTAAATACGAATGTTGTTTTGCCAACTTTTAACCCCTAAGTCCACAATCCTCCTATATGATCCTCAATCTTTGTATATTTGCATTTTTAGAAAAGAAAACTTTCCATGATATATATAATTTCCAACATTGCTTTTGTTTGAATATATTGAGAGTGAGTGATAGCTAAGGTAGTTAGAGCTTCACTCCCAAAAGGATCCTGAGATTAATTCTCATCATACACCTTTTATGTCAAAAAAAAAAAAAAAAAAAAACATATCCAATACATTAGCACAAATATATTATAAGGTTTAATATTATCTCGGTTGTTTTCCTCAGAGAAAAAAAAAAAACAAAACAAGAGATTAATAAGGGATTCCTAATTTACTTTAAGATACTCCCTCTATATGTATGAAACGTTATTTTTAATTGATCAATAAATAAAACTATTACCCGTAACAATTTACTAATAATGAACTATTTATTTTAAGGGCTATATATAAGCATTAAATATACTCTTGGAAATTGTATAGAATTAGGAATTCATGACAAAAAACACGCGTAAATAAGTGTTATTAGTGTTTATATTTTGATGATTTCTTAACTATATATATTATTACGTAAAAATCATAAATATTAGTCAAAGTAAATTAAATGAATAGTTCAAAAAGTCAAATTTGTTCATTTGTATAAATCACAAACATTATTTGAATGAATTAGATGAACAATGCAAAAAGTTAAAATATTTTACCTGTTTAGATATGAAGACGGCAAGATAAGATAATTTCAGATACCAAATAAGTTTAGATAAGTTAAAAAAGGAGTACTCGTATTAGATTTGATTAACGTTTATCTATATCTAATACCAAATTCTTTTTATTCACATTTTTTGGAATTTTTTTCTTAGCTAACGTAAAATTGTTCTTTTTATCCAGAAACAAAAGCATATCATTGGACGGATGACGTCGATAATAAATTCCATAAAGAGCAATAATCCAATTATAAACCAAAAAAAAATTATTACTATGAAAAAAGGAAAGTATTATCGTTAATCACAAAATTTGCCACCAAAAAAATGAAATAATTAAATGACCTCCTACGTGGTGGCCTACTGGGTTGATGGGTTGCGGTGATCTGTCGGCTGTTGCCTAATTCATCTATTCTTTGTCTCTTCTTCGTCTTTCTCTCTCTACCCTCTTTCTCTCTCTCTCTTCTTCGATCGATCTCCAGATCTTCGAATTTAATCGGGTATGCTTACTTATTTTGTTATTCTGTATAATGTGAATCTTATTTTTTTGATTGTTATTGTTTTAATTTTTCGAATTACGGTTTGATTGATTGCGGAATTCGGATTTAATTTTTTTTGGATTTTTTAGATCTTGTTTTATGTTTAATTGTTGGATTTTTGGGTTGATTTTGTGACTGTTATGTGTTTCAGATGATTTGTTTGAAGAGTTTGATCAATGTGGATTGATTTCGTGGTGTAATTGGGGATAATTTATTTGAGGAGTTTGTGATAGAAATTGAGCGTAAATTAAGTGATTTGGGATTGATTTTAGGGTTTGTTTTTGTTTTAATAAGGATTTGATTGATGGCGTCACCTCCATTTACAATGGAGGATCAGACGGATGAGGATTTTTTTGATAAGTTGGTGGATGATGAGGTTGATGGCGGTGGATTTGAACCTAGGTCTTTGAATAATGTAGGGAGTAATGATGAGCAAGCGTTTGCGAAATTGAGTATTGATGAAGTCAGTGCTGCCCCTGCCACTGGCACCGCCGTAGATAGCTTAGATAATGTAGTTAGTGTTGAAGGAGATTGTAGTGAAAAGGGTGGGGATGGTGATGGAAAGGTGGAAGAGTTTTGTGTCGAGGGTGGTGATGGTGGTGTCACTGGAGTTTTTGAAGCAGTGGATCGAGAGTCTAGTGACCTTGTTGTCGGGGGAGATAGTGAATCTGATTCGAGGGTTTGTGGGAAGGGTGCAAATGCCGGTGTGGGGGTTAAAGAAGTGCAATGGAGTGCACTTAGTGATGTTACACAACAGGTTTCATATGCGGATTTCTTTGATCAAATAGGAGATGGTTCAGAGGATCCTTTTAGTGAAGTGACCGATGGTTTAATGGTTGCATCAGGGAGTTTGGACAGTGTTTCATCTAATCAAGCTACCTGTTCAACTTCATATAGTCTTGTGCATAATGGAGAAGATACACAGCATGCTTCGTCTATGGTTACATCAGGTTCTTTGGACAGTGTTTCGTCTATTCAAGCTACCAGTCCTAGTTCACATAGTTTTGGGCATAATGGAGTTGATATGCAACTTGCTCCGTCTATGATTTCACCAGGCACTTTGGATGGTGTGTCATCTAATCAAGCTACTTCTTCAGATTCATATAGTCTTGTGCAAAATGGAGAAGCTACGTCGCATGCTTTGTATGCAGAAAGTGAACAAGGGATGCCATACCAATATAGTGTTCAATATTGGGAGAGCCTATATCCAGGTTGGAAATATGACCTGAATTCTGGACAGTGGTTCCAGGTTGATGCTTCTGGTGCCAATGGTCTGTCTACATATGAGGGGGCTGCTGCCAATCCGATATCTGATGTTTATTCTCCTCAGCAGACAGCTCATGTTGTATCTGGGAGTATGCCCGAGGAAAGTACAGCAGGCACCTCTGCTTGTTGGGATCCGGCTGCTTTTGGAAACATTGAGTATCCTGCACACATGGTTTTTGATCCACAATATCCTGGTTGGTATTATGATACAATTGCACTAGAATGGAGATCACTAGAGTCTTATATTTCATCGATCAACCAGTCAAATATATTGGATCAAAACCGACAAATGTCTTATGGGAGTGCTAGTACAGTTAATTACTACCCTGAACAAAATATAACCTATAGTCAGGGTGAACAAGTCCATAACAATTCTTACCAATTAAAGCAGCCAGTGCATTGGAGTGATTCTGGGAAGGACACTTTGAATATGATGCAACCTGTTAATAGCGAGGCCTTCAGTTCTACTGGAAACACACAATATGGAAATGGATTTATATCGAATGGTGTTGCTAATTACCCAAAAGACCATAGAGTAGGTGCTGCTCTGTATGAAAAATCCTTACTAAATGAACAATCAAGACAGTTTTTTGATAACAGTAATGAGGTTAACAGATCTCAAGATGTTGGAATTGGTGAAACTGGTTTCCCAAACTTTGTTTCTGCTGGAAACTCTCAGCCATACAATAATCATTTTAATGCATCTGATCAACAGTTCTCTGCTACTGGCTTTAATGGTCCAAATATCCTCAATTTTACTCAGCAGCCACTTCAAAATGGCAAATTATCCTATCCTTCCAGTGAGGGGAGGTCACCAGATGGACGACCTCCACATGCCCTGGTCTCTTTTGGATTTGGCGGAAAACTTATAGTCATGAAGGATCAGAGTAGTTTATTTACACAACCAGCATATGCAAGTCAGGTAAGGTTTTTTTTATATGGATACCTCAAATCAGTTATTGATTTTACGGTTTTACCGCGTCACTAGGTTATAAAGGAAATGATAATTCTCTCAAGGTTTTTTCTATTTGATGTGAAGGACTCAGCAGGAGGTGTCATCAGTGTTCTGAATGTGATGGAAGTAGCCATGCCGAAGAATGATGGTTCAGATGCTGGAATTGGTTGTGAATATATTCATACTCTATGCCAGCAATCGTTTTCAGGCCCACTGGTTTCAGGCAATGTTGGAAGCAAAGAGCTGAATAAATGGATTGATGACAGAATTGCAAGTGGTAACACCCCAGATGCAGACTACAGGGATGGTGAAGCTATAAAAATGCTTCTCTCTTTGTTGAAAATAGCGTGTCAATATTATGGGAGGCTACGGTCAGCTTTTGGGACTGACCATAATGTGAAGGTAGCATTGTTTAGTTCTTATATGTTAATCAGTAACTTTATTCTGTTCTTGAAAATTAAATTTCCAGCATGTGTGAACAAGGATCTTTGTATTTGGTGGTCTGCTTTCCTCTGTACCTAGCAAGAAAATTATGTATTTTGAAGTCTTTGGTGTGGATGGTCTAGATTTGGCGGTAAAGCAGGATTCATATTACAAGAAAGTCTCCAGACTCCACATATTTTTTTGGACTTTCCCTTTTTTGGAATGAGAATTTATTAGTTTGGATGCGGTGTTATAAAAAACACCTAACCCTGAAATTATCACTTATTGATTTGGGAATTAGTTAGTGTGGATTTATTTCATTCTTGTGTGGAATAAGTTTTAGTGTAAGCCTGTGCTTATGAGCTCTTGTTTGCAGCTTCTATTTAGATAATCACTCATGAACTTTTGGCATAACACAAACTTTGTTGCTGTTAGTACGTGAATATTAGTGTCTAAATTCATGTCAGGTGTTAATTGGCAGTTCAAGTCATTGGAGTTTCATTTATTGAGGTATCCAAGTTTGAGTTTATATTAGTGCTGAGTTATAAGTTTTCTTTGACTAGGAAAATGATTCCCCAGAGTCAGAATTGGCAAAGCTTTTTTCATCTGCAAAGAGAAATAGTGCACAGTTCCCTGCCATCTCCCAGTGCTTGCAGAACATGCCTTCCGAGGGACAGATGAAGGTATATCATCTTATTTTTTGGTCATGCGTTCTTGTGTTGTGATTGTCAATGTGGTTTTTAGCTAATTTGCTTTGCTTCAGGCAACGGCTGAAGAAGTGCAAATGCTTCTTGTATCTGGTAGAAAGATGGAGGCTCTTCAATGTGCACAGAATGGTCATTTGTGGGGACCAGCTATTGTTATTGCCACTTTGCTTGGTGAACAGGTTTTTAATGATGCAACTTCTTGCTTCCATCACATTCTGTGAATGAATGGATTAAATTTGTTCACATTTCAGATGAATGATTATTACACCTGACTTTTGTATTAATCGAACAATTGCAGTTTTATGGTGAAACCGTGAAGCAAATGGCTCTTCACCAGTTGGTAGCTGGATCTCCTCTGAGGACTTTGTGTCTCTTAATTGCTGGACAGCCTGCTGAAGTATTTTCCACTTCCATTCCAAGCAGCGCACAAAATGGAGTTAATGCTAACTTATCAGGGGTAATATGCCTATTTTAAATTTAAAGACAGTAGCTACTGGTATTGGTTGGCTTTTGCTTTCAAGTTTGTGCTTTAGAACCTTGTTGAGGAATCATGCAGATTGTTTCCTTTGTTTGAAATTAGAATTTTGTGTACCTGGTCTTACTATTTTTATCTGCCCCCTAATCTTTTTTGCTACTACAGGTTGGGCCTGGTGGTATGCTAGATGATTGGAAAGAGAATCTGGCCATGATAAGTGCTAACAGGACAAAAGGTGATGAGCTTGTAATCACTCACCTTGGGGATTGCCTCTGGAGAGAGAAGGATGAGGTATGGTGCAAAACACATATTTCCTTTTCATTTTGTAGACCCCTATATTAATGCTTGTATGATCTGCAATGGGTGAATAGTTGAACTAGATTCTGCTTTGTGAACTCTATGGGCCATGGGATGACAAATTGCATATGAAAGATCCTTTCTTCTTAAAGTGGGATCTTGTTAATTGAAAAGTTTTGAATCAAATTGATAGGTATCCTCCATTTAATAGAGTATGCCTTTGACATTCCTGCAACAATTTCTTGCCATGTAGGTGACAGCAGCTCATATCTGTTACTTGGTTGCTGAATCTAACATTGAGTCGTATTCAGAGAGTGCTAGACTTTGCCTTGTTGGTGCAAATCATTTGAAATATCCAAGAACTTATGCCAGTCCTCAGGCGATTCAGGTATCTGTAATTCTTTGGTAGTCAAATTCTGTTTAATGTCATGTCCTTTGGATCCCTTTCTTGTGCTCTGTATTTCCTCTCCTTATGCTTGGCTTATGCAAATGGATGTATTTGAGAAAAGGATAGAAATTTGATTGGATATAGCAAATTAGACGATGGTGGCAAGATGTTTCGAGTAGAATAATTTGAAAAAACATGAAACAAACTTAACGTGAAGTGAAAGACATCTTAGATGATTTCAAGATTTAAAGGTCTGCATTGGAAAGTGAAATGCACATGCTTGCTCTATAACCTGATAAGTGTAGTTTCTTACTCAGATATTCTGTTTGTTATACAAAGCATTTTGTTTGATTGGATTTAGTTGTTGGCTTATTCACCAATCATCTTATGTTTCTCTTCTTTTTTTGGCTATTTACTTATCTTCTATCAACTATATTAGCCTCAATTAATTTCAAATTTTCATCATACTGTCTCAGTAAATCCTTCTCCTTTACTGTTTTCTTTGTATGGGAAGATTGACTGGGGACTTGTGGCTTATTAATACATGTAGAACAAATAGCTACATGATCTTATGGTTTTCAACTCTCCCAGTCCAAAATATACTGTCATGTATACTTTGGGTTATTTGGATAAAAGGTATCCACTTGCAATTTTAATGGCTGATGATTGGATATATCAAGATGACACTGCCCTAAATGAGTATGGAAAGATTGTAAGAATGAAGCAACTTTCATGAAGAATCTTAAGGAAAATCATATTATCATGGCAGTTTTCGGATGGAAGAGTTTTTACATCTGGTGTTTCTTTTTTTTTTTTTCCCCCCTCTGGGGTTTTCTTCTTTGAGAAGTTAACTAAAATGGCTTTTATCTTGTCAAAATCACAGAGAACAGAGTTATATGAATATGCTAAGGTGCTTGGAAACTCTCAATGTGTACTGCTTCCATTTCAGCCATATAAGCTTTTATATGCTTGTATGTTGGCAGAAGTTGGAAAAATGTCAGATTCTTTGAAGTAAGTACTGTTTAAATTTCTTCCTTCTTTTTTTTTTTCCCTTCAGGTGCCCAGGGTATTTCAATGCTGCTAGCCTGAGTAATTTGTCATTTGCAATACCATATGATGTTTGAAAGTGCTCCTGAAATACTTAAATGACTGAAACTTGTCAATTTGGATTTGTAATTTACTAAAATACAAAAAATGATATAGTATCTTTGTGTCTGGTTTAGACTTCACTGAAGCTGGTTACTTAATAATTAATACTAGTACAAAGTTCCAGAACAACATTACTCTTATGAATGTATGATTACACATGTCAGAAACCCTATTTTAAGTTTGTAACATTATTGCATTTATTTAGATACTGTCAAGCAGTTTTGAAGTCTGTGAAAACTGGTAGATCACCAGAGGTTGATGCGTGGCGACATATGGTATCTTCTCTTGAAGAGCGGATAAAAATCCATCAGCAGGTATGCTTTCCTAGTATACTACTACATGTAGTAGTTGTCACTCTCAATATTTTGATATAATAATTACACCATTTGCAGGGTGGTTATGCAACCAATTTTGGTCGAGCAAAACTGGTGGGTAAATTGCTGAACTTCTTTGATAATACTGCTCATCGGGTTGTTGGAGGCTTACCACCACCTACACCTTTAACATCACAAAATAATAGCCAACACAGTGAGAATGATAATCAGTCAAGGGGGCCACGGGTCTCTAGTAGTCAGTCCACAATGGCTATGTCTTCATTAATGACATCTACATCAGCTGATGGCAGCAATCGAATGTCAATGCATAATAGAAGCATGTCAGAGCCTAACTTTGGTAGAGCACCAGGAAAGGTAGATTTTTAGTATCACTGTACTAAGTTGAGTTTTTCTCTTCAAGTTTTTCACTGCTAGGTCAAAATCAAATTTGTTGTTTTGTTAGTGTAGAATAATATGATAGTGTGATGTTTGAAATTAGGATTTTGGGTCAAAATATTTCTGAGTCAATGGTGGAACTTTGAGAACAATGATGTTGTTGGGGATGGGTCATGGGGACGACCGGTCTGCTATTTCCTTTTGTTAGAGTCAAAGATCACATTTGGTGACATATGGATGATATTCCATGACATTAATAGTATTGTTATAAATTTTGGTGCACGTCTGCACTAGACCCAAAAGGAAGAAATTATGATCCTTTTATGTTCGTTCCATTTACAATACTCATGATTTAGATAAGAGCACAACAAATATACTGCTGTGCCAATTTTTAAATTGATATCATGATCTGCTCAAAGTTTAAATTCTGTCTCTTTTGTCAGGATGAATCACCAAAATCAAGCTCATCTAGTCCACGTGATCATACATCAGTGTCAGGCAGTTCCTCTCGCTTTGGTCGTTTTGGTTCACAGATATTCCAGAAGACCGTTGGCTTGGTGCTAAAATCTCGTTCTGATCGTCAGGCAAGTCAGAATGGACCTTTTGGTTTCCACCTTTTATGTAGATTGATATAGTTTTAATTTATGAGATGCTTACAGTTTTGTGGTCCTCTTTTTTTATTTTTTATTTTGTGTTTGTGTGTATTTAAATACATACTGATTTGTCTTTACTCCTGTTCTTTCTGCAGGCCAAGCTGGGGGAGTCGAATAAGTTCTATTATGATGAAAAACTTAAGCGCTGGGTTGAAGAAGGTGCTGAACCTCAAGCTGAGGAAATGACCTTGGCTCCACCTCCAACAACTACTGCGTACATGAATGGAATGCTAGATCACAGCAAAAAAGATGAATCCGTTAGTGCGACAGTTCATGCAAATGGGGAACCTGAATATAAATACTCAAATTTCAATGGAAAGGGTGCTGAGTTACCACCCATTCCGTCTGGTTCGAATCATTTTTCAGCTCGTGGGAGAATGAGTGTTCGATCAAGGTATATTTTCTATCTTTCTGTGAAGAGACCACAAGTAGGTTGGGTGGCAGGGACATGGGAAGGCTGGAATGCTTTTAAGGTTTTGGACTTAAAACATTCACATGTTATATCCCTTCTAACATCTCGTTTGGCATGGGGCAAAAATTCAAGGGAATATGTTATGAAGTTTTTTCATAATCTGACCTAGAATGTCTGATATGAATCTCATAGGGCATCTCCACGATAAAATGCGTTTTTCTTTTAACATTTATTTCCATTCTCTTACCACCTTAGAATGGGGACTTGAGTGATTTTAAAAATTGATTAGGAAAATTTATGGCTCTCAACTATCTCTGCCCCTGTAAAACTTAAGTTTCTTCATTGAGATTATCAAAACTAATTTCAAACTTCTGTTTCTTCTATCTCAAGCCCGTTGTTCCTTATTTTGTCTTTCTCCAGCATTTCCTCCTGTATCCCTCTCTATAGCGACTTCCAGAATTTTTCTATTATATTTGACCTTTTTTGTATAGCTCCATGCCTGGCAAAAGTGTGTTGTTTACTTGGGCATGATAACAGTATTAAAAAGGCATTACTCAGGTTATCCTTGTGAGATACATCATGCGTAATCCTACTTAAATTCCAATCACATATTTTTAATCTTTTGCCAAAAGCACTGTATACATCGGGCCTAGAGGTGTTTTTTTCATGACTTGAAAGTTGAAAGTACAAATAGTATACCGAGACACTTGTAACTTCCTTTATTTTTTATTCCCTTGCATCTTGTCTAGATTTCTATTTTTCTTGTGCATCAGATTTCTTTCTCACTTTTTGCTGCTGTAGATTTTCCCGCCTCCCGCTCTATTTTTAGGACTTGATTATTTCTTCTCCAATGGTTTATTTGAGCTATTGGACAAGCTTAATGATTTCTTATGGCGGTTTGGAAGCTGATTATATGTTATGATTGTTTTAGGTATGTGGATACGTTCAACAAAGGTGGAGGAACTCCAGCAAACTCATTCCAAGCACCGTCACCTCTTGTTCCAGCTATAAAACCTGCTATTGGTAATCCCAACTTTTTTATCCCTACTCCAGTTCCTGGAGTACAAGAAACTGACAGTACCCAAAGTACACAACAAACTTTTGTTACGGATGACAATGCTACCACATCTAAAAGTCACGATTCATTTTCATCACCTCAAATGTTTTCACCACAGTCAACAATCCACCGGAATTCAAGCATGGACAAGGGAGCGGGAAGCATGATAAATAGCAATGGTTCTTTACCTTCAAATACAAGGCGAACATTATCATGGGGCGAAGGCCTTGATCTGTCAAATCATACTGGAATGAATGAATCAAGATCTCCAGGGTCATCTGGTTTTCCACAATCTACCTAGTATGCTCTATGAAACCATTTACTTCAGATAATACCGGTGAGACAGAAGAGCTTCACAAAGTCTAGCTTCAAAATGATGTGGCCAAATTTGTATATTTCAGTATAGTATGGCAGTTCGTCCCCTTTTTGACCTTGGTGAAAGTGGCGAGCATTATAGTATGAACTATATACAGGTCGGAGGGGTGATGATAAGGCTAACTTCAGACAAGTTTGTGGGTTTCATAAACAGATTATGCAGATCATGTAGTAGCTGCCTCTGTCATTTGTGGTATACAATCCCCGAGATCTTTTGAGTTCGGGGGAAAGGAGGTGAGGATTTTGACAATGTTGTACAGATGAATTTGTTGATTTACTGGGAAAAGATCGCTGCAAGAAAGAGTGGTGAGGTGTCAAAGTAAAGCTCCTCCCGATGCATTCATAGGGGAAATTTCACTCGAGAAACTACATACTGCATAAAGATATCTTTGTTATTTTGTTGTATATTCCCCCATTTTGTTACATCACACGGGTACATGAATACATTATACATGTTCTGAATGAGTAAATGACGTCTCCTTGATAAATGAGGAGTACATTTGTTTGTCTTTTTCTCACTCCCACTTGATTAAAAAGACTAGTACTACCTCGGATTTTTATTATTTGCAAATTTGAGGTATTATTTGTGAGATATAAAATATTTCAAAGTTGTAAATAATAAAAATCGAAGGTAGTACATAGGCTTGATAGTCTCAGAATTGACATTGTAATATGTTGACACAAACACAGACTTATTGAGAGAAAACATGAAGTTGACACAAAACAAAATCGATTCGAATATGGTCGGTTTTGATCAATATATCATGTTATGCGATTGTCTTATATTCTACATAGTTTCTTATGCATTTTATGAATAAGTGTAACACAAAATGAACACGAGATCGAACTCATGTTCTACATAGTTTCTTGTGCATTTTATGAATAAGTGTAACACAAAATGAACACGAAATTGAACTCATGACATATTTTTTAGCTCAATATGCAAAATGGTCGAACCCAAGTTAATCCAATACCTAAATGGTCTTGCCTAAGTTAATTTGATACTTAATTGGTTCAATCTGATATGTATTCCGTGCCCAAAATGACCTCACCTAAGATACTTGATGTGTAATTGGTCCGACTTAATATGGATCCAAAATCCGGCAGATTTTGACTCAATATGCACCCAATGTCCAATTGACTTGCCCCAATATATGTATATAGTACCTGATTGATTTGATGCGATATGTAATGGAAACCCAAAAGACTAAACTCTATTTTAATCCAATATAGCCTAACTAAACTCTTTAGAACATGATTGATTTCAACCCGAATTGAATAAGACTCTACTCGAATAAAACTTGATTTCTTTACAACCTAGAGAAAAATATGACCAACTTGACCAATTTGCCTATTTCTTATAAGTCATAACTAACCCAACTTAATCTACAAGCCAATTTTACATGTTTATAATTAACCCCTTTCAGTTCATTTTGACCTGATCAAATTGCCCAAATTAACATCTATTGTATAATTAGACAAGTGTTACCTTTTACACATTTATGTCTTCAATTGTTTTCCATAATCATGTTTTACTTTAAGTTTTGACTAAGTGAACTTAATGAATAGAAAAGTGATGCAATAATAATCCCCCCTGTACAATTATGGTATTGTGCCTATATTTTTTATTTTTTATAAATGGGACAATGCGTAAGAGACAATAAATGCTCCCTTCGTTTGAAAGTAGTTTGACCAAATAAAATACAAAATTGACACTCGTAAAAATAAAAATAAAAAAAACCTTGTTTATTAACATATTTTATGAAAAAATTTGGTTTTGGTAAGTTGCCACAAAAGGGGGTGTTAAACACCGTCATAAGAAAATGATTAAAATCGTCAACATTTCAATGAATAGACCAACATGCCCTTAGTACTTCATCATTATTTTCTCTCTTGCCACCAATCACTAATGCCTGGACACCACCACCCTGACCTGTAATGACCACCACCACCTCGACCGACGGCGCATCACATCCCTCTCAATGACGACCCACCATATTCTCTCGCTGTCTGGGACAGTGGTTTTTTTTTTTTTTTTTTTTTTTTTTCGGCAATCACCCAACATAATCTAATAATGTAATACTTGCTTAAAAAAAAAGTAATAGGTGGTGGCAAGGGGTGGTGAAGTAATAAGGGCAAAATTGTACATTTACACTAAATATTGACGGTGATGATAAATTTAAATGGCGGTGTTTAGAGATCCACAAAAATAATGGCCAATTATCAGAGGAAGTAATTTGCAGCCAATAACGGAGTACTAATTTATACGGAGTAGTGTATTTGTTCTTCACTTCTTCCTCATTCTCTTCGGTCCTCTTCTGCGCAACACAAATTGGGGAAATATTTTCCACCAATTACAAACCCTAAAATTTATAAACATTTGAAGAATCGTAAATTCGCAAAGTCATTCACTGATTACAATGGAAGCCCAGCAACAACAACAGCAATATCATTATCAATATCAACCTCAGACGACTGAAACTTTAACAACTCAATCCTATGATCCTTCTTCCCAGATTCAATCATATGATCACTCTACTCAATCTTACTATGCTGCTTATCAACAACAATATCCAACTAACCCTTACAATCAACCCCAACAACAACAAGATTATTCATCTTATTATTACCCAGATTATTCAGCTTCTTATCAAACTGATCCCAATTTAATTCACCCACCTGGGGTTCCAGTTTCTGTTGATTCTCAACAAACCCATGTTCAAAATCCCCAGAATTTGTATTACCCACACGGGGTTGTTGCCTCTCATCATCCTCCTTCTCAAGGGTATTTGATGGTATGATTTATTTTCATGATATTGTTGAAATTTTGGTTTTGAATTTTGTGTTTTCATGGTGTTTCATTTCTTTTTTGCTGGGATTTCTTGGCTTAAATTTAATTATTGTGATGTTGTTTATATATATATAGAATTAATCTCTTAGAATTTAAAGACTGGGTAAATGATACTTGTATTAGGACAATGCCATGAAATTAATGTTAAATATAGTATGGTTATGAGTTTAATGTGGTTTAGGTGGAATTGTAATGTCTAGCCAGTAGTCGAAACTTGAAACAATGTCTTCTGTAAGGGCTGAGCTTGTTAATCTCATACGCAGTAATGAAAAATTAGAACTCGGAAGCTTTTCTTTTATATATGTTATATTGAAGTTATTTGTAATCGTAATGGGTTCGATATTGTCTAGTACAGCATTGGAGCCCAGAAATATGCAAAGTCATTAAGCTGGAGATAGGAAGTTGTTTGCTAGGGTGCTTGTTCTGGGGCATAAGGGGGTGTCAGATTGACAGTTGGGGACAATATTAGAACTATGGTCTTTATTAATGGTAAAGTTAGGAAATGTGTCTATTTTTTGACAACATCCTAAATTGTTGAGTACCTCGATATTTTGTGCCTTGTTTCTTGAGAGTCTTGACTTTGATATTATAAGTTGTTAAGATGAATTATCAATTTCTTTCTCTTTTAACCATTACAAGCTATGGCGTAAATAGACGAATTATTTTGGTAAATTATTCCATCAATTTTCCAATTCTTCGTACACCATGTTATATTTAAAGCCTACATACAATATTACAATCAATTGTCTACATGACAACGAGTCAGTAAAGTGCTACTGATGATCAACAGATAACTTAGAAAAAGTTCCTTTTGATCTTTCTGATACATTTGCTGTTAGTTCTGATCAAGCCAGACTGTAATAACTTAAACGACGGTAGAAGTGAGGATTGCTTGTTTTCAAGAGACAAAATACTTGGAAGCAGTATAAAATTATTTGGCATAAAGTGGAATGCATATGGTTGAAACTTTTAACTTTAATGTATCGAAGATTGAAAGAAAAATCCGGAAGGGAAAAAATAAAACCAGGGATTCCCCCATCTGTGATCTGCGTGTCTTTTCAGCACCTCCCACCCTCGCCAGAATTATGTATTTCTTTGGATTTTTTTTTACCTTATATCAGTATATGACTATTGATAGTTTAGGAATATTGCATTTTATTTTGTAGATTCTGGTGCTCCCTTTGGTGGATAAATTTGTGCACATCAAGGTTATGTTTTTAAATCTGATATGTGAGTCAGATAATAGTACCTGTTATACCTCTACAAAGTGGATTCGGTTTATTATATGCCAGTGATAGCTGTGCAGTGCACATTTTGGGCAGTTGGCCATATAATCGGACGTTTATCTCATTCTAATTGAAAGTTATATTTAAGGGCTATAATCATGGGTATTTCTGATCTATGTTCATCCATTTCTTATCTTTTTTTTCCATTACATTTTGGGAGGGGGTGGGGGAAGTTTCTCATGACTTGCGGGTGCTATAGTGAACAATTCCGACACCATTTCACTGTTTGTCTTTCGTGGGAGTTCTACAAGTTTGCCAGTGCTATATGAACAGTTCGTTCTAGCAGCATTTCATTGCTTGGATTCGGTTTGTACATATCGCTACAAGTTTTTCGCCTTATTAAGCTAATGTTAGGAACCTACTTTGCATGATTTCGTTCTCCAAGAACTTGTTCCTTATCACTTTGTTTGGTATAGTATTAGTGAGGAAGAAGAAGAGAAAGGAAGGAAAGGAAAAAGAATGGAAGGGAAAGGAGAGGATAGAGATTTAAGTTTCTAACGTTTGGTTTAATGAAAAAAGTGAAGGGAAGAAAGGATTTTGATTAACAGTTTTTAATTCTCTTTCCTCTCAAATTTCTTCAATTTTGGGAGGAAAGGAAAGTGAAAATTTTATAAAGGGGCTTTACTAAAACTTCCCTCCTTTCCTATCAATTTGCATATCGTTTTTCAAACCACACATGAGAACATGATATGAGCCATTTCCTTTCTGTTCTTTTCTACTTAATTCCCCTCTACTAAAAAGGGTCTATATTCTCTTTTGGTGGCCATTGCAATTCTGGATCATTTCAAAATTACTAGAACATGCTAGCAGAATAATTTGAAGGAGCAAGCATGATAAACAAGGGATGGAGTTATCCAGATTTTCCTTCCAGTTTTTACTTGTGTGACGACTCTTTCCTTGCAGAACTCTTTGTCACAGGCTGATGCAGGATTGGAGATGTTTTGACATTGATAAATTAGTGAAGTAGGGCTCACTGACAACAATTTTTATCTTACCATTCTATTATTTTTCAATTTTTTTTTTTTTTTCAATTACTTTCAAGTGGATCACTGGACTGAAAAGTTTCTTTCAATATCGCTGGGCTCACCAAATTCTTAAGGATCACTTGATTTAGGTGTCTATATGACATTTGATAACGATAACACGACATGAATACCTGGACTAGATATTCCTTGGTCAGAATGGTCACTATAGGTTTATTGTGGGTTCATAGTTTTTTTTTTTTTTTTTTTTCCTTCTTGTTTCAGTCTTCTGAAAGTTATGTGTATCTCCTCTTCGTTTGTAGCAATCATCATCAAAATTCAAGACTCATCTTCTACTTGTCTACTACTTCTCTGTATGGACCCAAAGATACAGGTTTAAGTTTTTTTGTATAGCAAAAGGGCAGAATAGATTCTCTTTCGTAGCAACTCTCCTCTATTTTCTAGAAAAAACAAAGTTAATATTATAAGAATAGGTTTATGCGGAGGAATTTTTTTTTTGCTTTGCTCTTTGCATTTCATCATAGGTGAGCGTGAGGGATGCTGGGACTATTAAGTTGAGTCTTCAAGGAATTACTAGTGAAGTGGATTACTGAAGCTGTTTGATTTTAGTTGACAGTTGTGGAAAGATTTGAGGTCAAAGACTTGGTCTTTCTATTCTCGATGCAGTTGCCGTCTTTGAAGGTTTAGTTGTATAGATTATGAAGGTTTGGCCAGTTCTGGATACCATACTGTTGATACCTGCTTCAGTATTAAGTCATACACTTTTAAAGGTATTAAGCAATTTTGAAGTTAAGGATGTACTCTATTTTGTGTATAGAGGAGGATTATGCTATGTTTACATTAATATATATGTGGCTATAGACTGAGCAAAGTGCTTGATTTGTCGTTTGGGAGTATAACTATCTGGAGTTTAGTTTGTTTCTGAACGTTTCCTTGAGAAAGCAACTCCAGTTGGTTAACTCCCAAAGGCTGGGCATTTATGCTTAATGTATACTTCACATGAGTGCCTCTACATCTAACCATCCCTGGTTAGTGTAGGAGTATTCAAATTTGATGGCCAACCTGGATGATAGGCGTTGTTCAACGGCAGAGTCCTGGTTTTAGGTCTGCCTTTTGTCCAGACAGGTCTCAAAACATCCTTCCATACAGGGTTAGGCTCTAGTTGCAAATTCTTGACTTTGCAGTTAATTTGCAGCTGGAACCTGGCCTGAAGCTAAACAAATTTCTATTGAATTTTCTTCTTTTGTTTGACCTGGAGCTGACCCCAACTGGCTTAAACAGTCCAAGTCCAGAATCCAGATTACAGATGGCCATCAGTCGATAGGCCTTGCTGGGAGTCAATGGAAGATTGATTGGTTGCTCAAACCTGAAGTAGATTTGTCCCTGGTGCCGGTTGTATAATCTTTCTCTCTCGTACATTAAGTTGAAAACTGAAATTAGTTCTCAAGAAATTGTTGATGATTTTGAGGTAATGAAATTCTTCTTGTATGAGTTCAAGTTTGTGGAATTTTCGAACCGTAGCTGTTTTCTGCTTTCAGTAATTGTTGATATAACTTACTTTTCAGGATAGTTCATAAGCCTCCATTGTATTGATTCTGTTGAACTTGAAATGTAGAGGCAAATAGGCAATACTACTATGAAACAAATTGACCATCCCTTTTGATGGTGTGTCATAATAGATGATTACTTCAAGTTATTAGTTTTATAGGTATGTCAATGTCGTACTTAGATATAGCTTCTTGGTTCTACATATTTGATTTTTGTTACTGTTCTGCCTCCCGTTAGGCCGTTATAACAATGAAACTGCCATACACTTGATATTTGCTGTTGCATGTAGATATATTTTAATCACACATTTTACATGCAGACTCTGTTGCTGCTTGAAAGCGTGGAAAATGTACTTAATTTATTATTGTAATACCATAATTATATTCTAGAATGGATGATTAACATGAAAGTTTCTAACGCAAGATATTTCACTTCAGTTTTTACATAATGATGGTTAATTGGTTTATAGATTATCTTTCCACATCTCATTTTGCTTAGTGATGTTACCGCCATTTAAATACTATTGTGCAACCTCATAATTTTGTATATTAGGCTGGAGGCAGTCAAGCTGTTCGGTCTTTGAGAGGGCGTGGCACTTTTGGTCGTCATGGTAGAGGGAGAGGTGGTGGTCGTGGCAAGCATGGTCAGATTTCAAGGTCATCTGCAATAGCAGCCTCTAGTGGTGCTCAATCAGTGACAGAGGGACAAGCTGGTCCAACCAAGCCACCTCTTCGTATGGCATGGTGTGAAATTTGCAGAACTGATTGTACTACCCTTGAAGTGCTTGAGCAGCATAAGAATGGAAAGCGACATAAGCGAAATTTAAAGGTGCATGAGGAGTTGCAGAATCTAAGCAGACATATAACAATGCAGGATCCTAAATTACCTGTCTCTCAGCCTACACCTGAAATTATTCCGCCACAAAAAGATGTAGGATCCAACTGCATTCCTCCCTTAAATGTGAATGTAGCTATTATTCCTGCAGTTCCAGATAGTAAAGTTGAAGCTACTGCAGAAAAGGATACAACTGAGAAACCTGAAAGTTCAGGGGCACTACCATCACAGGAGTCAGTCAGGCATGGTCAATTTGGCGGTCGGGGTGGTTTAAAGAGAAGGGTGAGAGGGGGCCGCGGTGGTAAGTGGATGAGAGCCTTTGATGGGTCAAGAAGGGTAGTTGAGCCTCCAAAGCCTAAACAGGCGGTTCCTTTAATATGCAACTTGTGCAATGTGAAATGTGAGTCTCAGGTTGTTTTTGAAAGCCATGTAGCAGGTAAAAAACACCTTGCAAATGTGAAGCGTTTCCAGGGTCATAAAGAGGCACTTGGAGATGGTATTGAGGCGTTATACCCTACTATTGCTAATCTTCCATCGACTGTGATCATTCCCCAAGCCAATCAACAGGGTCCTGACAACGCTCAAGCCCTTGCAACGATGATGCTGAGCCAACAAAATTTGACAGATCCTCAAGCTGCTCATGCAGCTTTGACACAGCTTCTCCATCAACATGGTATTCACGATGCTCAGACTCTTATCACTCAGTTGGTTCCACATTTGCTTGCTCAATCCCCACAAGTACCTGGGGTATTACCTGTCCCAGCAGCTGGATTTGGGATAGATACCCAGCAGGATTTTTTGAGTCAAGGAGCACATGTTTCTGCTGGAGCTGAGAGCCATAATGTTGCTGTAGGAAATTTAGCTGAGCAGCAAAATGTGTCTAGTAATGTCGAATCCCAAGCCGTCAAACCTGCTGATGCCCCACCTGAAAATGAAGGTCAGAGCTGAGAACGTTCTCTCTGGGCTAAAAAGGAAGCTTTTGTTTCATGACATCATAAACTGTCCAGTTCAGATGGAAGTCGATTTTCACACAGTTGATGTTGTACATTTTGGCCTTTTGTATGTTGCTCCATCTAAGAGTGTGTGCTTCTTGGTGATGTGGGAAATATCTGGGGATAGCCTGATAATGTACACCCTTAGGCTGTTGTCGTTGCCAGCTTGCTGCATTACCCAAGAGTTCATGTTTTTGGGTGCACCAAATAATAGGTGGATGCACTTTTAAGTTTCAACTGTTGAATCTAATAGGGGCTGGATGTTTTCCCATTGTGAAATTCCTTTGCAAAAAATTATGTTCGATAGTTTTTTTCTACAATAAAGAAATTAAGATCAGGTGCTTCCAGCTTATTTATGCTAGCTTTTCTTTTGCAAGTCTGATGCTTTGCTTGGTTTATGTAATAATGGTCGTCAAGTAGCCAAAAATAGAATAATTCCCTATCTAATTGAGGGAGGTTGTGACCAGCTGCA
The DNA here is from genome assembly GCF_948465745.1 of Chenopodium album. Taxonomy (NCBI): domain Eukaryota; kingdom Viridiplantae; phylum Streptophyta; class Magnoliopsida; order Caryophyllales; family Amaranthaceae; genus Chenopodium; species Chenopodium album. Next base: position 72,880,093 of record NC_137840.1, read on the forward strand.
CGCGATGAAACTTGAACTTGAACTACGTCTTGCATTTAACATCATAATTTATGTTATTGTTACGTACAATCACTTTACACCTTCTAAATCTTATTGTTACGTATAATGTATGTGAGATGATTTTAAACACTTGAATGTAATATCTTAGTTACCACCTTAAAGATGAGTAATTAGGTTTATGTAGAATCGACTAAAATAATCTAAGTAGAAAGATATCGCGAGAGAGTAGCTGTCAATAATCAACTAAATCAAATTCTGTCAAGGCTATGATATATCGGGAAAGTGTTTCACAAATATATGTTTAAACCCTATTAGAAGAAAGTAATATTCTGGTTAAATGAGCAACGACATTTCCCACTCCACGAACATGACAAAAAAATAGAAATTAGAGCTATTAACATTACTACTCCCTATGTGTTTTTTTAAGTGTTACAGTTTGACTGACACGGGTTTAGATGGGGACTAGGGATGACAATGCATCTGGACCCGACCCGGATCCGTGGATCCAGATCCGTTTTTCACGGATCTGGGTCTTTAAATTTTGGACCCGACGGATTCGGGTCGGATTTGGGTCCTGCTGACAAAAACGGATCTGGATCTGGGTCTGGGCCCTAGACCCGGATCCAGATCCGTGGACCCATTTTTTTATTTTTCCTATTAAAAAAACTAAAATTGTTTGTTTCTTTATTAAAAATGTTGATAATGTTAGTAATGATAGATGAATTTTGGATGCTCATATTTTGTTGTTTTTTCACTAGCTCATATTTAACATCGTATTTTTTTTTTGTTGTTTTTAATTTTAATTCAAAATATGAGTGTATAAATTGGTTAATTTGGGGTTGAACTTAATAACCAACAACGTAAGTTTGAAATAAATTTTTTGACCCGAAAATTACATTTTTTGCAAAAAATTAGGCAAAATATATTGGACCCGTTTTGGACCCGGATCCGTTGAACCCGACGGATCCGGGTCTTCATTTTCTAGACCCGACGGATCCAGGTCGGATCTGGATCTTACATACAAAAACGGATCTGGATCCGGGTCCATCCGGACCCGGTCCAGATCCGACCCGTTGCCATCCCTAATGGGGACCATGAGAGTAAAGAGATATAATATTTTAATGTAGCTTTTTGCCAAAAAAAAAAAGAAGAAGTGTAACACTTATTAAAACACGACCGAATTTGGTAAGTGTAACACTTAAAAAACACGGAGGGAGTATCATTTTCACCAAAATTAAACAACATAAAATTACTATATTACCCTAAAATTTGCACAATCAATGCTTGATTTCTTTGAGGTCCATACCCCTTATTGTCCCCTTTATTTCATTTCATGTTCTCGTTCCCTAATTTTCATTTTCAATGGCAATTCAAATAATACATCTCCAACCGTTAATACCCTACAAATTCCAACCTTCCCTCCAATTCCAAGTACCTAATTCCTCAACCTTGTTTAATCTTCAAAATAAAATCACCAATTTCTCAACTTCTTCTCTGCAAATATCATGTAAATCCCTTAATTTTAATGGTGCTACAATAAGAGGGTCAGTGCCCTTGAGCTGCGAAATTCCCCCAAATGCCCTTCGTAGAAAACAAGACCCACTTTGGAGAGGAGGTTTCAGCTTAGGGGTAGATTTGGGATTGTCTAATACTGGCCTTGCCATTAGCAAAGGCTTCTCCTTTCGACCTTTATCTGTAAATCCCCAGCTTTTTCCTGCGAATTTCTGTTTTTAATTTCTGGGTTTTATTTAAATTTTGTATTTATTTGGGTTTTTTTTTATTTTTTTTATTTTTAATTACCTTTTTATTTTTTCAGGTGTTGAATTTAAGAGGGCAGAAGCTTGAGCTTCAACTTATTGAAATTGCAGAAAAAGAGGTGATTTTTGTGGGGTTTTAAAGGGTTTTGTTATTAACTTCATAATTTTTCAGTTATTGTTTAAGTTTGATTATATAAAATTGTAGGAAGTAGATGAATTTATAATTGGATTGCCAAAGTCAAGTGATGGAAATGAGACCCCTCAATCCAACAAAGTTCGTAGTGTTGCTGGAAGGTTAGCTGTCAGGGCTGCTGAGAGGTATTATTTTCATTTATTCATATTCTTATTTTAGTGTATTAAGGAGCCACAAAGGAAAATGACGTGAACAAGATTCGATAAGTTCTTGCCGTCTTAAGACGTTAATCAACTAAGATAATTGACATCCACAATGTATCATATTTTAAACCAGCTTATTTAATGATGGTTTTTGACACCAATTTGTTGAAAATATCTTTGGATGTCACATTTGCTATTATGTTGAAATAGGTTTTGTTACAATTCAAGTATAGTGTGGTCGTATTTAGAGCTGTCAATTCGGGTAAACGGGTCGGGTAAGAGTGGGTCGGGTCAATTCGGGTCGGGTCAATTCGGATTAATTCCATAACCTATGCGGGTCGGATTTGAGTTGGGTAATGTTTGAGTTGGGTCACATTGGGTCATACTTCTTATCGGGTTTGGGTTGGGTTAATAACAGGTCGAGTTACATTCGGGTCGGGTGAACTATAGGTCGGGTTTAATTCGGGTTTTCACGGGTTAGGGTAGTTCTCGGGTTCGAGTCGGGTTTGGTTCAAGTCAATAATTTGCGGGTTAGAATCAGGTCGGGTCATTCTTGGGTTTGAGTCAGATTCGGTTCAAGTTAATAATTTGCGGGTTATAATCATGTCGGATCTTTTTCAAGTAGGGTCATTCTCAGGTAAGTCGGGTTCGGTTCAAGTCAATAATTTGCGGGTTAGGTCATTTCCAAGTCGGGTCATTCTCGGATTCAAGTCAGGTTATGTTCAAGTCAATAATTTGCAGGTTACAATCAGGTTGAGTCGGGTTATTTCCAAGTCAGATCATATTCAGGTTCAACTAACTATAAATAAATAATTATCATTTTTATCAAGCTAATTATTTTCTTTGAGTATAATATATATGACAATATACTAGGGAACTATAGTCTATAATTTAGAAAGATAATTATCTTCTTTGACTATACAACAAATATATATTATATTTAACTCTTAAATTTGAGGATGATGCTCCTTTCTTTTGCTAGCCTGAACCGACTTGGTCTCCCTAGACAAAATGCTTTGATCAACAATAATAAGGTGATCTAAATTGCATTTAAGGTGATTTGAAATCGGGTCAGGAACAATTTTGGTTGAATTTAGGTCGGGTCAATAACAAATCGTGTTAATTTCGAGTCGGGTTATTGACAGATCGGGTTGAATTTTTTGGTCTGGTAAGTAATAGGTCTAGTAAAATTCGGGTCGGGTCAATAACAATCGGGTTGAATTTGGGTCAAATCAATAACAAGTCGGGTTGTTTTCGGGTCGGGTTTGTAACAGGTTGGGTTAAATTTGGGTCGGGTTGAATTCAGTTAGGTTAGTAACAAGTCGAGTTAAATTCGGGTTTTGACGGGTTAAAACAGGTTAGGGTCAATTTCAGTTCAAGTCGGGTTCGGTGCAAGTTAATTAAATTGGCCGTTGTAAACTGATGAATTGGTCGTTTAACAGCAAATTGGATGGTTCCACAGAATCCACACACCCAACCTGTTATTTCGGCAATTTTTATTTCCGGGCAAAAAAAAGTAAAAATATTTCCAAAATTGAAGGCTAATATCCACGCTTTTTAAGAAATTTTGGAGGGTTCGGGCCCGATGTCGAAAAGCCTTGAAATTCTTTGTAATACATCTCGGGGTCATATAATGTCGTTTCGAACCATATATGATCATTATTTGTTGTCATAAATGTTCGTGCTAGGCTTGAAATAATGAAATCGGTGCAAGTTGCATTGTAAACCGGTAAATTAGTCGTTTAAAGGCAAATTAGATGGTTCCACCCACCCAATTGGACTCCCGTAGGGTATTAGGGACCATGTCAAACATTTCGGCAATTTTTATATCCGGGCGAAAGAAAGTATAAAAAGTCCAAAATTGAAGGTGTCGAAAGGCATTGAAATTTTAGGAATTCATCTCGGGGTCATTTAATGCAGTTTGGAAACATATGTAATTATTATATGTTGTCATAAATGTTCGTGGTAGGTTTGAGTTAATGAAATCGGTGCAAGTTATAAACCGGTAAATTGGTCAATTAAAGGCAAATTGGATTGTTCCACCCAACTAATTGGACTCTCAGATGGTATTAGGGATCATGGTAAACATTTCGGCAATTTTTATTTCCGGACGAAAAAAAGTCAAAATTTTCCAAAATTATAGACACATATACACGCTTTTTAAGAAATTTTGGAGGTTTCGGAGCCCGGTGTCGAAAAGTCTTGAAATTCTAGGTGATACATCTCGGTGTCATATAATGCCGTTTGGAACCATATATGATCATTATTTGTTGTCATAAATGTTCGTAGTACGCTTGAATTAATTAAATTGGTGCAAATAGTAAACCGGTAAATTGGTCGTTTAAAGGCAAATTGGATGGTTCCACCACCCAATAGGACTCTCACACGGTATTTGGGATCATGGTAAACATTTCGGCAATTTTTATTTTCTAGAGAAAAAAAGTCAATAATTAAAACATAGAAGACTAATATCCACGCTTTTTGAGAAATTTTGGAGGATTCGGAGCCGGTGTCGAAAAGTTTTGAAATTCTTGGGGATAAATCTCGGGGTCATATAATGCTGTTTGGAGCCATTTATGATCATTATATGTTGTCATAAATGTTTATGGTAGTTTTAATTTAATAAAATTGGTGCAAGGTGTAAAACGGTAAATTGCCCGTTTAAAGGCAAATTGGATGGTTCAACCATCCCAATTGGACTTCCGCAGGGTATAAGGGACCATAGTTAAAATTTCGGCAATTTTTATTTTCGGGCAAAAAACAGTAAAAAAATTTCAAAATTGAAGGCTCATTTCCCCGCTTTTTGAGAAATTTTGGAGGTTTTGGGACACGGTGTTGAAAAACCTTGAGATTTTAGGGAATACATCTTTGGGTCATATAATGACATTTGGAACAATATATGATCATTATATATTGTCATAAATGTTCGTGGTAAGCTTGATTTAATGAAAAAAAAATTTCAAAATTGAAGGCTCATTTCCCCGCTTTTTGAGAAATTTTGGAGGTTTTGGGACACGGTGTTGAAAAACCTTGAGATTTTAGGGAATACATCTTTGGGTCATATAATGACGTTTGGAACAATATATGATCATTATATATTGTCATAAATGTTCGTGGTAAGCTTGGTTTAATGAAATCGGTGCAAGTTATAAACCGGTAAATAGGTCGTTTAAATGCAAATTGGATGGTTCCACCAATCCAATTGGACTCCCGAAAGGTATTAGGGACCATGTTAAACATTTCGGCAATTATTATTTCCGGGCGAAAAAAGTCTAAAAATTCCAAAAATAAAAGCTAATATCTACGTTTTTTGAGAAAATTTGGAGGTTTCAGGGGCCGGTATTGAAAAGCCTTACGATTTAAAGACCATGGTAAACATTTCGGCAATTTTTATTTTTGGGCGAAAAAAAGTCAAAAAATTCATAAATTGAAGGCTAATGTCCCACCTTTTAAGAAATTTTTGAGGTTTCGGGGCCCAGTGTCGAAAAGTCTTGAGATTTTGGGGAGTACATATGGGGGTCATATAATGTCGTTTGGAACCATATATGATCATTGTATGTTGTCATAGATGTTCCTGGTAGGCTTGAGATAATGAAAATGGTGCAAGTTGTAAATCGGTAAATTGGCCGTTTAAAGGCAAACTGGATGGTTCCACCCACCGAATTGGACTCTCGAAGGGTATTAGTGACCATGGTAAACATTTCGGCAATTTTTATTTCCGGGTGAAAAAAAGTCTAAAAATTCTAAAATTTTTATATCCACGCTTTTTGAGAAAATTTGGAGATTTTGAAACCCGGTGTCGAAAAGCCTTGAAAAGTTCGGGGATACATCTCGAGGTCATATAATGCCGTTTGGAATAATTTATAATCATTATATGTTGTCATAAATTTTCGTGGTAGGCTTGATTAAATGAAATCGGTGCAAGTTGTATATCGGTAAGTTGGTCGTTTAAAAGCAAATTGGATGGTTCCATCCACCCAATTGGACTCCCGGAGTGTATTATGGACCATGATAAACAATTCGGCAAATTTAATTTACGGTCAAAATAAAAGTAAAAAAACTCCAAAATTGAAGGCTAATATCCACACTTTTTGAGAAATTTTGGAGGATTCAGGGGCCCGGTATCGTAAAGTCTTGAAATTCTAGGTGATATATCACAGAGTCATATAATGCCGTTTGGAACCATATATGATCATTATTTTTTGTAATAAATGTTCGTGGTGGCATTGAGTTATTGAAATCGGTGCAAGTTGTAAATCGGTAAATTGGTCGCTCAAAGACAAATTGGATGGTTTCAAAGGCAAATTGGATGGTTCCACCCATCTAATTGGAATCTTGGTGGGTATTAGGGAAAATGGTAAACATTTTGTCAATTTTTATTTCTGGATTAAAAAAAATCAAAATATTCCAAAATTAAAGTCATATTCACGCTTTTTGAGAAATTTTAGAGGTTCCGGGCCTGTTGACGAAAAGACTCGAGATTTTAGGGGATACATCTCGAGGTCATATAATGCCGTTTGGAACCATATGTAACCATTATATGTTGTCATAAATGTTCGTGGTAGGCTTGAATTAATGAAATCGGTGCAAGTTGTAAATCATTATATTAGCCGTTTAAAGGCAAATTGGTTGGTTCCATCCACCGAATTGGACTCCCGGAGGGTATTAGGGACCATGTTAAACGTTTCGGCAATTTTTTATTTCCGGACGAAAAAAATTCAAAAATAGAAGGCTAATATCCACGATTTTTGAGAAATTTTGGAGTCTTTAGGGCCCGGTGTTTAAAAGTCTTGAAATTATATGGAATACATCTCGTGGTCATATAATGTCGTTTGGACCCATATATGATCATTATTTGTTGTCATAAATGTTCGTGGTAGGCTTGAATTAATCAAATCGGTGCAGATTTTAAACTTGTAAATTGATCGTTTAAAGGAAAATTAGATGGTTCCACCCACCCAATTGGACTCCTCGTTGATATTAGGGACCGTGGTAAGAATTTCGGCAATTTTTATTTTCGTACAAAAAAAAAAGTCAAAAAATTCCAAAATTGAAAGCTAATATCCATGCTTTTTTAGAAATTTCGATGGTTTCGGGTTCTAGTGTCGAAAAGAAATAATATTTTAGAGATACATATAGGTGTCATATAATGTCGTTTGAAACCATAAATGATCATTATATGCAGTCATAAATGTTCGTGGTAGGTTTGAGTGAATGAAATCGGTGCAAGTTGTATACCGGTAAATTAAACGTTTAAAGGCTAATTGGATGATTCCACCCACCCAATTGGACTCTCGGAGGGTATTAGGGATCATTGTAAACATTTCGGCAATTTTTATATCCGGGCAAAAAAAGTCAAAAATTCCAAAATTAAAGGCTAATATCCACGCTTTTTGAGAAATTTCGAATGTTTTAGGCCCGGTGTCGAAAAGTATTGAGATTTTAGGGGATACATCTCGGGGTCATATAATGTTGTTTGAAACCATTTACGATCATTATATGTTGTCATAAACGTTCGTTGTAAGCTTGATTTAATGAAATCGGTGCAAGTTGTAAACTGGTAAATTGAACGTTGAAAGGAAAATTGGATAGTTCAACCCACCCAATTGGACTCCCAGAGTGTATTAGGGACCATGGTAAACAATTAGCAATTTTTATTTCCGGGCAAAATAAAAGTCAAAAAATTCCAAAATTGAAGACTAATATCCACACTTTTTGAGAAATTTCGAATAGTTCGGAGCCCTGTGTCGAAAAACATTGATATTTTAGGGGATACATCTCAGGGTCATATAATGTCGTTTGGAACCATTTATGATCATTATATGTTGTCATAAATGTTCGTGGTGGGCTTGAGTTAATGTAATCGATGCAAGTTGTAAACCGCTAATTGGCTGTTTAAAAGAAATTTGGATAGGTCAACCCACTCAATTGGACTCCCGGAGGATATTAGGAACCATGGTAAAAATTTCGGCAATTTTTATTTTCGCGCAAAAATAAGTCAAAAAATTCAAAAATTGAAGGCTTATATCCACGCTTTTTGAGAAATTTTTGAGTTTCGGATGACGGTGTCGAAAAGCCTTGACATTTTAGGAAATACATCTCGGGTGTCGTATAATGACGTTTGGAACCATAGATGATCATTATACATTGTCATAAATGTTCGTGGTAGGCTTGAGTTGATGAAATCGGTGCAAGTTGTAAATCTGTTAATTGGTCGATTAAAGTCAAATTGGATGGTTTCACCCACCGAATTGGACTGCCGGAGGATATTATTGACCATGATAAACATTTCGGCAATTTTTATTTCCGGGTGAAAAAAAGTCTTAAAATTCTAAAATTGAAACCTAATATCCACGCTTTTTGAGAAAATTTGGAGATTTTGAAACCCGGTGTCGAAAAGCCTCGAAAAGTTAAGGGATACATTTCAGGGTCTTTTAATGCCGTTTGAAATCATATACAATCATTATATGTTGTCATAAATGTTCGTGGTAGGCTTGATTAAATGAAATTTGTGCAAGTTGCATACCGGTAAATTAAGCGTTTAAAGGCTAATTGGATGATTCCACCCTCCCCAATTGGAGTCTCAGAGGGTATTAGATATTATGGTAAACACTTCGGCAATTTTTATATCCGGGCAAATTAAAAGTAAAAAAACTCCAAAATTGAAGGCTAATATCCACACTTTTTGAGAAATTTTTGAGGTTTCGAGGCCCGATTTTGAAAAGTCTTGAAATTCTAGGTGATATATCACGGAGTCATGTAATGCCGTTTGGAACCATATATGATCATTATTTGTTGTAATAAATGTTCGTGGTAAACTTGAGTTAATGAAATCGGTGCAAGTTGTAAATCGGTAAATTGGTCGCTCAAAGGCAAATTAGATGGTTTCACCCATCTAATTGGAATCTTGGAGGGTATTAGGGACAATGGTAAACATTTGGTCAATTTTTATTTCCGGGTTAAAAAAATCAAAATATTCCAAAATTGAAGTCATAGTCACGCTTTTTGAGAAATTTTGGAGATTTCAGGGCCCGTTGACGAAAAGACTCGAGATTTTAGGGGATACATCTCGAGGTCATATAATGCCGTTTGGAACCATATGTAACCATTATATGTTGTCATAAATGTTTGTGGTAGACTTGAATTTATGAAATCAGTGCAAGTTGTAAATCCGTAAATTAGCCGTTTAAAAGCAAATTGGTTGGTTCCACCTACTCAATTGGACCCCCGGAGGGTATTAGGGACCATGGGAAACGTTTCGGCAATTTTTATTTTCGGGCGAAAAAAAGGTCAAAAAATTCAAAAATAGAAGGCTAATGTAACACCCCAATAATTCTCCCTTTTTCAAACCACTTACTTTAAATAAAATAGTGGAGAACCATTGACATGTTACCGCCACGTGTTAAAACGTTAAGGCTTTATCAAAGTATCGCAGCGGAAAAATCAAACTTAAGTATTTAAAATAACACAATTTAGAAAACGAATAAGTCAAAGCTTACAAATTGGAACCATATAAGGCCCTTATTTAAAACCAAACCAATATTAAAAATCCAAAACATAAACGAAATAGCAAAGCATAAATAAGTTCAACACAAGAATCGAATACTCTCAATCACACCAATCCCTTGACAATGCGTTTGTCAAATCCCTTAACTTCACATCATCAAGCTAACCTGTGCATACTGCTCCCCAATAATACAAGTGTAATAATTGGATCATCACAGGGTCATTGAAAGGCGAAGGCCATGACCAAAAGAAAACACACACAAAAGCACGCAATCAGCAAAGCTGAGTACATACAAGCTACAACGTACCAAACCTAGCATGCTCAATTAATTAAAGTAAATAAACATACAATGTGAATTCAATAATCAAGACTCCACACTTAAACAATTCAATTGACTCAACATACTTACTAACCAATTCCAAACACTTGACTCATCATATTCAATTTAATAAATTTAATTTAGTTTGGAGTAAGCAATACACCAGGTTGTCCAATCCAGGTCCCAAATGACCATTTGAAATAAAAGTTTAGCGCGATGCAAGAATGGGCGCGACTCCATTCTCACAAAGTTAGTCTAGGATAATCAACATTACTAGCTCAATTAAATAATGTAGTTCAAAACTACATAACACATTGTACTCTGAAAATAACCTTTATCAACTCAACCTCGAATAATAATACAAACCTTTACTCAACTCTCTATCCCGTAAGTGTGCCATGCTCATTGTTCTATACCTAGCCTTGGACATGGGTAATTCGAATAAAACCAACAAGTATAAAAACTTGAATACTCCCAATAACTAGAAAACACCTTGAACCAGACCACATACGGGTCAATTCCCACTGTAGGGGACCATAGAAAAATAAATAATAAAGATTGTACCTCATTCTTAACTCATGATCATTGTCTCATTACCAACATGCCAAGGACTAAGGTCTATAACGCCGAGCCTCAAACCCATAACAAAATAAATAATTCTCAACCTTTTGATCTCACACATTGATCAAATAACCATTCACAAATTAATTGATAATTTCTCAATAATGGCACAAATTCCCAAATAACATAACAATTCGATTCATAATGTCTCAACTCTTAAAACACATACTAATAACCCAAATATAATCATATCTCAACCCAAAAATAATACTCTGCATTAATAATCCTAAAACCTCAAGAACAATACTCCCTATAGCAATAACATTAAAAAAAACCCAGAAATATAACACAATCATTCAATATAACAATAGTAGCAAGACAATTAAATCAGATCATATCATAAAATTATATACGTCAATCATATATACATACACTCAAGCATATGAATATCCAATTATACAATAATAATATAAGGTAATAATTAATAAATTCATTCCACTTAAACCATTCAATTCCAATCCTTTAATAAACCAAATGTGGTTAACAAACCAATCCAATAAAATTATGCTTGTATCAACATTCCATACAAACATTTTATCCAATATAATTCAACATGTTTGCATCCATAATTCCATACAAACATAATCAATTCACCAAAACATGTTTCATAAACATAAGCACATGAATTAAATCAATGTGTAACCAAACAATTTCCATCCAAGTGTTCCCTAATCATGAAACTAAGTTCTTTCCTTTTGGTACCTAAACATGATACTACTTATAACGAAGTAGACATGTACGTACCTCATACAAACAATCCTTTTGAGCCACTTTTAATCACTTAAAATTCTCCTAGGGAATAATCACTTCCTAGAAAACAACCAACAATTAATATTACTATCCCAAGTAATTTCCAACAATATAATATGATGAAAAACTTATTAAAATAAATAAAACATATATTTATATGCTTAATTAACTTTAAAAATAATTAATTTTATTAATCAAACTCAAGGATAAAATTTTAAAAATAAAAAACTTCGTTAAAAATGAAAAACTGCCCGAAAATCATATTTAGAGGCAGAATTTGGCCACGAGAGGGTGGTGCTCATTACCAAAGGTAGTGAGTCTTTCTTAAAACATCGTTTCCACATGGAAAACACTACTTTTTTGTCAAAATCGGATGAGTTCAGAACCTGATCGGGATTAAAACGGGATTAATATTAACGAACCGAAATCTAAACATTAAAATACGAATTTACGTGTTCAAAATAATCTGGAAACTAATTAGTAATATAATCACCAAAATTTCAAAACATCATTACTATAAAAGCCCTAAATCAATTGTTCATAAAAACCCTAAAATCATGATTTTCAATAAATTGAAACCCTAGGTTTATAATTCATAAAATATGAAATTTATAACATAAATATAATCTGAAATTTATAATCTTTATACCATTAAAATATAATTTAATACTAAAAATATAATCTTTATACTAAAATCAAAACCCAAAACAATTAAAATAACATTAAGCAAAATAATGAAACAAAGGAGGATGAAAATAAGACTAACCTTTTTGTGTGGGAAATTTTGGGGATGTATGGGGTATTTATAGGAGAGAGAGTGGTGTAGGGTTAGTTTTAAGATTGGGCCTCATAAAATTAATGGGCCAATTAAGAAAAGAAAGTGGGTTTGGTTTGTTTGCTGGATATAAATTAGTGAAGAAAGGTTCATAAAAAGTTCTTTGTAATAAAATCGTTCATCAAACCCAAAAATAATTTGAAACTTTTGAAATTAAATCCGAAAAAAAATACAAATAAATATTATGAATAAAATATAATTTCATTACTAATATATTTAAAAAATACGGGGGATTACAGCTAATATCCACGATTTTTGAGAAATTTTGGAGTTTTCGGGGCCTGGTGTTCAAAATTCTTGAAATTCTAGGGAATACCTCTCGTGGTCATATAATGTCATTTGGACCCATATATGATCATTATTTGTTGTCATAAATGTTCGTGGTAGACTTGAGTTAATGAAATCGGTGCAAGTTGTAAACCGGTAAATTGGTCGTTTAAAGGAAAATTGGATGGTTCCATCCACCCAATTCGACTCCCAGGGGGTATTAAGGATCATGGTAAAAATTTCGGCAATTTTTATTTTCGTGCGATAAAAAGTCCAAAAATTCCAAAATTATAAGCTAATATCCATGCTTTTTTAGAAATTTCAGAGGTTTCGGGTCCTAGTGTTGAAAAGAAATAAGATTTTAGAGATACATATAGGTGTCTTATAATGTCGTCTGAAACCATAAATGGTCATTATATGTAGTCATAAATGTTTGTGGTAGGCTTGAGTGAATGAAATCGGTGCAAGTTGTAAACCGGTAAATAAAGAGTTTAAAGGCTAATTGGATTATTCCACCCACCCAATTGGACTCTCGGAGGGTATTGGGGATCATGGTAAACATTTCGGCAATTTTTTTATCAGGGTGAAAAAAGTCAAAAAATTTCAAAATTGAAGGCTTAATATCCACGTTTTTTGAGAAATTACGAATGTTTCGGGGCCCGGTGTCAAAAAGCATTGAGATTTTAGGAGATACATTTCGGGGTCATATAATGCTGTTTGGAACCATATATGATCATTATATGTTGTCATAAATGTTCGTGGTAGGCCTGATTTAAGAAATCAGTACAAGTTGTAAAACGGTAAATTGAACGTTGAAAGGAAAATTGGATAGTTCAACCCACCCAATTGGACTCTCGAAGGGTATTAGGGATCATAGTAAACATTTCAGTTTTTTTTATATACAGGTGAAAAAAAGTCAAAAAATTCAAAAATTGAAGGCTAATATCCACGCTTTTTGAGAAATTTCGAATGTTTTGGGAACCTGAGTCGAAAACCATTGAGATTTTAGGGGATACATCTCTGGGTCATATAATGTCGTTTGGAACCATATGTGATCATTATATGCTGTCAAAAATGTTCGTGGTAGGATTGAGTTAATGAAATTGGTGCAAGTTGTAAACCGGTAAATTGGTCAATTAAAGGCAAATTGGATGGTTCTACCCAGCCTATTGAACTCCTGGGGGTATTAGGGTCCATGGTAAACATTTCGGCAATTTTTATTCTCGGTTCAAGTCAATAATTTGCTGGTTATAATCAGGTCGGGTAATTCTCGGGTTTGAGTCAGATTCAGTTCAAGTCAATAATTTGCGGGTTATAATCAGGTCGGGTCATTTTCAAGTCGGATCATTCTCGGGTTTAAGTCGGGTTCGGTTTAAGTCAATAATTTGCGGGTTATAATCCGGTTGGGTCTTTTTCAAGTCGGGTCATTCTCGGATTCAAGTCGGGTTATGTTCAAGTCTATAATTTGCAGGTTACATTCAAGTCGGGTCATTTCCAAGTGAGGTCAACTATAAATAGATAATTATCAATTCTATCAAGCTAATTAGTTTCTTTGACTATAATATATATGACAATATACTAGGAAACTATAGTCTATAAATTAGGAAGATAATTATCTCCTTTGACCATACAACAAATATATACTGTATTTAACTCTTAAATTTGAGGATGATGTTCCTTTCACCCTAGACAAAATGCTTTGATCAACAATAATAAGGTGGTCTAAATTGCATTTAAGGTGATTTGAAATCGGATTAGGAACTATGTGGGTTGAATTTAGGTTGGGTCAATAACAAGTCGTGTTGATTTTGAGTTAAGTTAGTAACATATCGGGTTGAATTTTTGGGTCGGGTTAGTAATAGGTCTGGTAAAATTCGGGTTGGTTCAATAACAAGTCGGGTTGAATTCGGGTCGCGTTAATAACAAGTCGGGTTGATTTGGGGTCGAGTTTGTAACAGGTTGGGTTAAATTCGGGTCAGGTTAGGAACAAGTCAGGTTGAATTCCGGTCAGGTTAGTAAAAAGTCGGGTTAAATTCGGGTTTTGACGGGTTAAAACGGGTTTGGGTCAATTTCGGTTCAAGTCGGGTTCGGTTCAGGTCAATAAATTACGGGTTACATTCGGGTCGGGTCATCCCCAGGTCAGTTCATGTTCGGGTTCGGGTCTCACCTACTCGGGTCAACTCGGGTCTAGGGTTGATTTCAGGTCGAGTCAGGTCAGGTTTGGTTTACCATTTTTTCGGGTTCAGATGGGTCTGATAATAATCGGGTTTGTGTCGGTATTTCGGGTCGGGTCAACTTTTGACAGCTCTAGTCGTATTGTAATGTTATTTGTAGATAGATTATTTTGTTGATGAGTTATATTCATTCTATTACACTTTTCTTTTGTGTAATTGTGTTAGTCTTAGTGTTAGTGTTACCTGAGAGATCAAGGGGAGCCAAATGGTGACCTTAATTTTTCTAGTCCGTATTGAACTGGGTTGCACTAGTAGTCTTTGGTGAAGGGGTGTGTTATATCCTATTCAGCTTATAATAAATCGAGTATATATCAATTAAGGACTGGAAATCAGTAATATGCTATAAATATTACGGAATACAGTATTTTACATTCATTTTGATGATGTATATGTTGTTGCAGTCTTTGCAGAGGTCTTATGTTGCTTAAACTTGTCTGAGATTCATTGATTTTGGCTTTGAACAACATTCTGACTCGAGTTAGGAGCTGTGCTTAGCTGTTGATAATCTTTTATTCTGTTAGCTCAAAACTTACAGCTGACATATCGGGATGGTGTACTTGTACTGATTCTTTGTGGCTGAGAAGTTGATGACTTATTGACACTCTTTCTGTGATATGAAGGGGCTGGAGGGTTTATCTGCAGGATGAATATGGCACATCAGTCGAAGCAATGGATCGAATGATCAACCTGTGAGTTTTTTGCTACTATGCCTTATGTGTGAGATACAGGGCACTATTTTCTTTCCACATAAATTAGTAATTCCTATGTATTAACTGGTACTCATCGACTCCTTCAGGGGTGTCAACAAGTCTGCACGTCATGGAAAAATCGATGCTTATGCTGCAATGGTACAGTTAACAACTTTTTATTGCCTTCCTATATTCTTTTAATCTTTTTCCATCCTTCACTTTGATCTTCAGTGACCAGATCAATGTTTTGTTGCTAATTAGAGACTATATAACTACTACGTATTTTTCTATGCAAAAATCACCTCTTTATATTTGATTGATCGCATACAAGCCCTTTTAGGAATAAGGTTTTGGTGTTGTTGCTGTTTGTATAATTAATTTATCGCATATCTTACTCCATTGTTTTACTTCAAATAGATGGTGTTGGAGAGATATTTCGCCAAGTCTGGTGAAGGAACTGAACTTGTATGGCCAAAGCAATTGGAATTACAAGAAAAGATTCGGAAGGGTCCGCCAGAAGATGATGATGGTTTTTTCTTTTGAATCGTAGCATATCGTGAAGCACTCCCACAACTTAAATACCACACCGGCCAGTTTCTGTGAACAGACTCATACTGCCTTGAAGGTGGAGAGCAGAATAGAGGTATATCTACAAATTCAGATTCATTTGTTTTGTATATATTTTAGACTAGAAAGATTGATATCCTGCATAAACGAGTTTTCTGTATAATCTTGTGCATTTTTTCATTTGAGCGTTGTCAACTGCTTTTGTATGTGATTTTAGTATACAATTGATTCATTTCTATACTTCTATGGACTAATGCTTGTAAATTTATGCCTACTAATATTCGCATAAATTGATCCATGTAACTATATTAACGAAACATGTGACGTATTACTTGTTACAAAATTTTGCTAATCCTTTTCTATGAGCCCATTAATAATGTTTTTACAAAATATCGAGTAATACATAAAATTCATTGTGAAAGTCGCAACCTATAGCTTGTGGCAGTTCTTACAGGATACTGGGTACTTACATGTGTACATTATAGCTAGGTTAATTTGAGAATCCTTTGAACTTAGAAATTGATGGTATAGACGTTAATGGCAAAGTTCAGTTTTAGAAACCGGTCAGAAAACTGTTTTTTTTTATTTTATTTTATTTTATTTTATTTTATTATTTTTTTTAATTATTATTAAATATTTAAGTCAAGTGGATGGATGGACTAACATTGGTAAAAAAAATAGAGGGTCAAGATTAAAACTAATTACAATAGCTACGTATTTAACTGACATTTAAAAAAAAATAAATTTGCATAGAAGTTTATCTAAAATATTCCCTGGAATAAAGTTTATCTTAAATATTATCGAGATAGGTTTTTTATTTCCTTAAATAAAAAAGATAGATAACCTCCTCCCTCTTATTATATAAACTCATCATAAACTCATAATAGCAATTATTACAATCCCTATTGTTTCTGTTTGTTTTACATCTTCTCAAATTGATTAGTGAATCATGTCTAAACTACCACCCGGTTATCGTTTCAACCCTAAGGACGATGAGCTGATTAACCATTATATTTGGAGAAGAGCATTATATGGTGTTTCTTCATCTTGTCCGAGGATGCCTCTTGTTGATAATATCTTCGGCGAAAATGCTGATCATCCGTCTACTGTCTTCGACTCTTTCGGACAATCTGACCGTGAAGAAGAGGATACAGTTCGGTACTTGTTTACAATTCCCAAGAACGTGTCTAGTGACAAAGATTACAGTTGTGTCAAGAATAGAATTCGAACAGCTGGTAAACATGGTACTTGGAAACTCCAAAGAAGTGATCCTGTTGTTGTCAAGAATACTAGTACTGGCCAAGAGGAAGTCATTGGGTTTCGAAAGCTGTTGAAGTTCATGGAGTCGACGAGCAACGGAGTTGAATGGAGTATGCATGAGTTTACCAGTAAATTGTTGGAGGAGAAGATTAATAATGTCAACAACTTTGTTCTTTGTAGGATCACCAAGAAACCCTCCACAATTAGACAAAAAAGACTACATAGTGTTAGTGTTGCTAATACTACTACTAACAATGATAATAATGTTGATGTTCAAGAAAACAAAAGGCAACACATAAGCTTGGTACCGGCTGTGATGAAAGAACAAGGAGTTTCTTATGACGGAATCTTTAACCAACAAGTCGGGGTTCCCGTTGATAATAATAATGTGGTGTTAGGACAACATCATCAACAACAAAATCATGTACAAGAAAATCATGAGCAATTAGGTTGTGGTGATGACATGTCATCAATACAAGATTATTCGGGTGGTTCAGACTTTGATCTTGCACCGGAGTGGTCCAGTGAGGGACATAATAATCAAGAATTGCAAGAGTTGGTTGGTTCAGATTTTGATCTTGAAGCGGAGTTGGCTAAGTTTGCTGAAGAATATGATAATGAAGTTGTATGCGTGGGTGATCATATGCTACAAGGTCACGTCGTAAATCAAGAATTACAAGAGTTGGTTGGTTCAGATTTTGATCTTGATGCGGAGTTGGCTAAGTTTGTTGAAGAAGATGATAATGAAGTTGTATGCGTGGGTGATCAAATGCTTCAAGGTCACGTAGACGACGAATCAGGTTCTGGTGATGACATGATATCAATGCAAGACTTGCTTGGTTCAGATTTTGATATTGAAGCGGAATTAGCCAAGTATTGTCAAGGAGATGATACTCAAGCGGTATGGGCAAACCAATTGGAATTGCAACAATAGAATACAGTCAATGAACAAGGGTTTTGTTGTGTCAATGAAACGATTACACAATGTTAATTTTCTTTAATCATGTATTTTCCATAATTTTAGTTGAGATTTTACATGTTCTTAGAATTACACATGTGAATTTAATATTAATCCGTGATAATATATGAATCATTCAAAATAGGGCAATAAGTCTATTGTGAACCCTGGTGCATCTAGGATAGCTGGACCACAGACGATTGTTCAGATTTTATTACCAAATGTTCAAAAGTATGGACGTGGTGCAGTGTTCGGATTTTTGTACAAAATGTTCAAAATTTACAATTAATCAGATTTTTTTACAAAATGTTTAATAGTATAGGCATACATTGAGATTATTCAAATATTTTTACAAAATGTTCAAAATTTGCGAGTTTCAGTTTTTTTTACTTAATGTTCAAAATTTGCAGTTGTCCAGATTTTTTTTACTAAATGTTCAAAAGTATAGGCGTGGTCATTGCGATTGTTCAGATATTTTTACTAAATATTCAAAATTTGCGATGTTCAGATTTTTTTACTAAACGCTCAAAATTTGCAATTATTCAGATCTTTTTACTGAATGTTCAAAAGTATAGGCGTGGTACATTGCGATTGTTCAGATATTTTCACTAAATGTTCAAAAATTTTGATGTTCAGATTTTTTTTTTTTTTTAATGTTCAAAATTTGCAATTGTTCAGATTTTGCTTACTAAATGTTCAAAAGTATCAGATAACCGATCATAATATATACGAATTGATTGATCGAATTAACTTCAACAAATTCAATTGATATTAGAACAATGATTTCATCTACAAATTCATCTTAAATCAAAAAAATACATACAAATTAATGAGAACTGTAAAAACAATCAGATAATCGATTACGAATTGAAATCAATCAAATTAGCTTTCAAAATTCAATTAATATTAAAACAATTATTTCATCCACAAATTCATCTCAAAATCAAAAAATAAATTAATATTGGTCACAATGAGTTCATAATAACAAACCTGGATTGATATCTTTGGGAATTTAAAATTGTTCCATCACGTTAAATGCAGAAATTTAATGGAGAAAAATCAAAGAACAGAGGAGAGAGAAAATAAGAATTTGAAAAAAAAAAAGAATGAAGTAAATTCAATAAAGAAATAAAAAGTGATTAGATTAAAAAAAAAAGAGAGAGAGAGAGAGAGCGAGAGAGTTTCTGTAAAAAAAAAATAAAAATAAAAATAAATAAATAAATAATTGTAAAGATGGTGGGAAGAAAAAGAAGAGAATGAAGTTTTGTTTCATTTATATAATCTTGTGTTATATTAGGGGTCTAGCTATTTTAGATGGACTAGGGTCCATAGAAGAATTTGTACAAAATAGGGTTTGTGATTTGTTATTTTTCTGTCCCTTTAATTTAATAGTTTTTATAACCTTGATCATCAAATAATGCTTAATATACTACTCGTTCTTTGTCAAAAAACTCTTATAAATCAAACCTTTTTTTCATCATTTTCATAAATAAAATAGGAAAAGATTGATATAAATATCAAACGATCTTATAAATATGAGATCTTGCCAATATAACTAAAAATAAATGTATAAAAAATTCGAACGAGAATAAATTTTATTTGAAATCTGTTAAAAAAAACAAGACATGGAAAATCATTGATGCTCTTGATTAGTTTCAAGCTTTGAGCCAAGGGAATACATTTGGTTATTTTTTACTTTCTGGCGATAAAAAGTCAAAAAAATCCAAAATTAAAGGCTTTTTTGAGAAATTTTGGAGGTTTCCAGATCCGGTGTCGAAAAGCCTTGAAATTTTAGGGGATACATCTCGGGGTCATATAATGCCATTTGAAATTATTTATGATAATTATATTTTGTCATAAATGTTCGTGGTAGACTTGATTTAATGAAATCAGTGCAAGATTGTAAACAGGTAAATTGGCCGTTAAAAGACGAATTGGATGGTTTCACCAACCCAATTGGACTTGCAGAGGGTATTAGGGACCATGGTAAAAATTTCGCCAATTTTTATTTTTCGGGCGGAAAAAGTTCAAAAATTTCCAAAATTGAAGGCTTATATCCATGCTTTTTGAGAAATTTTGGAGGTTTCGGGACAAGTTGTCGAAAAGCTTTTAGATTTTAGGTAATACATTTCGGGGTCATATAATGCCGTTTGAAACCATATATGATCAATATAAGTTGTCATAAATGTTCGTGGTAGACTTGAGTTAATGAAATCGGTGAGAGTTGTAAATCGATAAATTGGTCGTTTAAAGGCAATTTTGGATAATTCCACCTACCCAATTGGACTCCCAGAGGGTATTAGGGACCACAGGTTAAACATTTCGGAAATTTTTATTTCCAGGCGAAAAAAAGTCAACAAATTCCAAAATTGAAGGCTTGTATCCACGTTTTTTTGAGATATTTTGGAGTTTCGGGGCACGGTGTCAAAAAGCCTTCTGATTTTAAGTAATACATCTCGA
This sequence comes from Chenopodium album, assembly GCF_948465745.1. Classification (NCBI taxonomy): domain Eukaryota; kingdom Viridiplantae; phylum Streptophyta; class Magnoliopsida; order Caryophyllales; family Amaranthaceae; genus Chenopodium; species Chenopodium album. The sequence goes on from NC_137840.1 coordinate 72,900,653, forward strand.
GGTCATATAATGTTGTATGAAACCATATATGATAATTATATGTGACGCAGTCGGAACGGTAGAAAGAAAAGCAAGCGCTAATCCTTCGCGAATAGACAGATTTACAAGCAATAAATATGTTAAAATACTCCGGAATCCACCAGAAAAGAGTATTACTCTTGAGAATATTAAAAATGTCAAAAACTGAATATTAAAGACGGCTAAAACGTTTAAGTAGTCTAAACAAAACCCTAATGCGAAAATAAAATAAAAATAAAATCCGAAAAATGTTTAAACGCTATTTTCGGCCTTAAACGAACTCGGATGGCTTAAAAAGCCTGTCAATCACGGCGAAGCCATGTGTTGGACTCATTGGCCCGTTTCCATTTCCGAAAACATATTTTATTAAGCAATCTGACTCCGGGAGCCCGACTAGTAGAAATCATTACCCTTAAAAATTGAAAATCAAGCTTTATGACGTTGCACTTCTTCGTCGAACCGAGAAGCTAACCTCTCTACGTCAATATGTTGTCATAAATGTTCGTGATAGGCTAGAGCTAATGAAATCGGTGAGAGTGAACCGGAAAATTGGTCGTTTAAAGGCAAATTAGATGATTCCACCTACCCAATTGGACTACCAGAGGGTATTAGGGACCATGGTAAACATTTCGGCAATTTTTATTTCCGAGTGAAACAAAGTTAAAAATTCCAAACTTGAAGGCTTATGTCCACGCTTTTTGAGAAATTTTGGAGGTTTCAGGGCCCGGTGTCGAAAAGCCTTGAAATTTTAGGGGATACATCTCGGGGTCATATAATGCCGTCTGGAACCACTTATGATTTTTATTTGTTGTCATAAATGTTCATGGTAGGCTTGATTTAATGAAATTGACGCAAGTTGTAAATCGGTATATTGGCTGTTTAAAGACGAATTGGATGGTTTCACCAACCCAAATGGACTCCCGGAGGATATTAGAGATTATGGTAAAAATTTCGTCAATTTTTATTTCCGGGCGAAAAAAGGTCAAAATATTCCAAAATTGAAGGCTTATATCCACGCTTTTTAAAGAAATTTTGGAGGTTTCGCGGTACAGTGTCGAAAAGCATTAAGATTTTTGGGAATACATTTCGGGGTCATATAATTCCGTTTGAAACCATATATATGATCAACATATGTTGTTAAAAATGTTCATTGTAAACATGAGTTAATGAAATCGGTGAGAGTTGTAAATCGGTAAATTGGCCGTTTAAAGGCAAATTGGATGGTTACACCAACCCAATTGATCTCGCAGAGGGTATTAGGGACCATGGTAAACATTTCAGCAATTTTTATTTTCGGGAGAAAAAAAGTCAAAATATTCCAAAATTGAAGGCTTATATATCTACGCTTTTTGAGAAATTTTGGAGGTTTCGGAGCCCGGTGTCAAATATAGCCGTTTGAAATCATATATGATCATTATAAGTTGTCATAGATGTTCGTGGTAGGGTTCAGTTAATAAAATCGGTGAGAGTTGTAAACTGGTAAATTGGTCGTGTAAAGGCAAATTGGACGGTTCCACCAACCCAATTTGACTCACGAAGAGTATTAGGGACCATGGTAACTATTTTGGAAATTTTTATTTTCGGGCGAAAAAAGTAAAAAAAAAAAAAAATCAAAAATTCATGGTTTATGCACACTTTTTAAGAAATTTTGGAGTTTCGGAGCACGTTGTCGAAAAGCCTTCAGATTTTAGGAAATACATATCGAGGTCATATAATACCGTTTGAAACCATATATGATCATTATATGTTGTCATAAATGTTCGTGGTAGGCTAGAGTTAATGAAATCGGTGGGAGTTGTAAATCGGTAAATTGGCCGTTTAAAGGCAAATTGGATGGTTCCACCTACCCATTTGGACTCCCAGAGAGTATTAGGGACCACGGTAAACATTTTGGCAATTTTATTTCCAGGCGAAAAAAAGTCAAAAAATCCCAAAATTGAAGTCTTATATCCACGCTTTTTGAGAAATTTTAGAGGTTTCGGAGCCCGGTGTCGAAAAGCCTTGAAATTTTAGGGGATACATCTCGGGGTCATATAATGTTGTTTGGAACCATTTATGATCATTATTTGTTGTCATAAAAGTTCGTGGTAGGCTTGATTTAATGAAATCGGTGCAAGTTGTAATCCGGTAAATGGCTTTTTAAAGACGAATTGGATGGTTCCACCAACCCTATTGGACTCCTGGAGGGTATTAGGGAACATGGTTAAAAAATTTTGAAATTTTTATTTCCGGGCGTAACAAGGTAAAAAAATTCCGAAATTAAAGACTTATATCCACGTTTTTTTGAGAAATTTTGGAGGTTTTGGGACACGGTGTCGAAAAGCCTTTAAATTTTAGGAAATACATCTCGGGGTCTTATAATGCCGTTTGAAACCATATATGATCAATATATGTTGTCATAAATGTTCATGGTAGGCTTGAGTTAATGAAACGGTGAGCGTTGTAAATCCGTAAATTGGCCGTTTAAATGCAAATTGGATGGTTCCACCTACCCAATTGGACCCCTAGAGGGCATTAGGGACCATGGTAAACACTTCGGCAATTTTTATTTTCCGGCGATGAAAAGTTAAAAAAAAAATTCAAAATAAAAGGCTTATATCCACGCATTTTGAGAAATTTTAGAGGTTTCGGGGCCCGGTGTCGAAAAGCCTTGAAATTTTAGGGGATACATCTCACGGTCATATAATACCGTTTGGAACCATTTATGATCATTATATATTGTCATAAATGTTCGTGGTAAAAGATAGCGTAATTAGTAATTGAGTTTTACCAAAAATTTAATGTCAAATCATTTTAAAATATTTAGATATCAAGAATTTCTCTATCCAAAATTATTTTAACCCAAATATAATTCAAAATTTCATTTTTAAATTTCAAAAATTCAAAATTCAAAATTTAAGAACTTATTATTCAAGTATAAAGAACATAATTTATATATTTTGAAGAACATTATTTGTAATATAAAGAACATATAGTTAGGACTCAAAAAGCATATTGATTAGACTCCAAAACATATTTGATTTCATTTTAAAATATGATCATTCATCTGAATATGAAGATCATCATCTTCAACTTTTGAAAATATTACCAAAACAGAAAAATGGATAAAAAAAATATTAAAAAAATTGAAAAATACTTCTTTTCAACAATGAATTTGTCAATTACACCTTTCAATCAAAAGATTCATGGGCATGTAAAATCAACTCCGTAATAACATTAAATCACTTCGAAATCCAAAATTTACCGTGGCTTCTCTCTCTATAAAAACTTCATTTCTCCCTCTTAACAAAAAAATGAAATTCTATATACCAAAAGTAATATAAAATGTAAACTAAGGAGAGAATTTTTTTTTCACTCATGTGCTTTGTCTTTGCACACGATGTTCTTTTGGTGTTTATATAACTCTTTGTATTCTAAGTGGGTGTACCATGAGCATGGTACACCCGGGTGTATGATGAAAATTTCACTTATATCCACGCTTTTTGAGAAATTTTAGAGGTTTCAGGGCCCTGTCAAAAAGCCTTAAAATTTTACGGTATATATCTCGTGGTCATATAATGCCGTTTGGAACCATTTATGATCATTATATGTTGTCATAAATGTTCGTGATAGGCTTGATTTAATGAAATCGGTGCAAGTTGTAAATCGGTAATTGGCTAATTAAAGACGAATTGGATGGTTCCACCAACCCAATTGGACTCCCAGAGGATATTAGGGACCATGGTAAAAATTTCTGTAATTTTTATTCCAAGGCGAAAAAGGTCAAAATATTCAAAATTAATGGCTTATATCCACGCTTTTTTTAGTAATTTTGGAGGTTTCGGGACACAGTGTCGAAAAGCCATTAGATTTTAGGGAATAAATATCGCGGTCATATAAAGCCATTTGAAACCATATATGATCAATATATGTTGTCATAAATGTTCGTGGTAGGCTTGAGTTAATGAAATTGGTAAGAGTTGTAAATCGGTAAATTGGTCGTTTAAAGACAAATTGGATGGTTCCACCTACCCAATTGGACTCCAAGAGGGTATTAGGGACCATGGTAAACATTTCGGTAATTTTTTATTTTAGGGCGACAAAAAGTCAAAAAAAATTCAAATATAATGGCTAAGATCCTCGCTTTTTGAAAAAATTTGGACGTTTCGAGGCCCTGTGTCTAAAAACATTGAAATTTTAGGGGATACATCTCGGGGTCATATAATGCCGTTTGGAACCATATATGATCATTATATGTTGTCATAAATGTTCGTGGTAGGCTTGATTTAATGAAATCGGTGAAGTTTTAAACCAGTAAATTGTCTTTTAAAAACGAATTGGATGGTTCCACCAACCCAAATGGACTCCCGGAGGATATTAGGGTCCATGATAAAAATTTCGGCAATTTTTATTTCCAGGCGAAAAAAAGTGAAAAAATTCCAAAATTAAAGGTTTATATCCACGCTTTTTGAAAAAATTTAGAGGTCAGGGGCCCGGTGTCGAAAAGCCTTGAAATTTTAGGGGATACATCTCGGGGTCATATAATATCGTTTCGACCATTTATGATCATTATATATTGTCAAAAATGTTCGTGGTAGGCTTGATTTAATAAAATCGGTGCAAGTTGTAAATTGGTAAATTGGATGTTCAAAGACGAATTGGATGGTTCCACCAACTCAATTGGACTCTCGGAGAGTATTAGGGACCATGGTTAAAATTTCGACAATTTTTATTTTCGGGCGAAAAAAGGTTAAAAAATTCCAAAATTAAAGGCTTATATCCACGCTTTTTTGAGAAATTTTGGAGAATTCGAGACACGGTGTCGAAAAGCCTTCAGGTTTTAAGGAATACATCCCGGGGTCATATAATTCTGTTTGAAACCATATATAATCATTATATGTTGTCGAAGATTTTCGTGGTAGGCTTCAATTAATGAAATCGGTGGAAGTTGTAAAACGGTAGATTGGTCGTTTAAAGGCAAATTGATCTGTTCCACCTACCCAATTTGACTCACAGAGGGTATTAGGGACCATGGTAAACATTTCGAAAATTTTTATTTCCGGGCGAAAAAGTCAAAAAATTCCAAAATTGAAGGCTTATATATACACACTTTTTAAGAAATTTTTTAAAGTTTTGGGGCACTGTGTCGAAAAGCTTTCCGATTTTAGGGAATACATTTCGGGATCAAATAATGTCGTTTGAAACCATATATGATCAATATATGTTGTCGTAAATGTTCGTGGTAGGCTTGAGTTAATGAAATTGGTGAGAGTTTAAATCGGTAAATTGGTCGTTTAAAAGAAAATTGGATGGGTTCCACGCTTTTTGAGAAATTTTAGAGGTTTTGGGGCCCGGTGTCGAAAAGGCTTGAAATTTTAGAGTATACATCTCGGGGTCATATAATGCTATTTGGAACCATTTATGATCATTATACATTGTCATAAATGTTCGTGGTAAAAGATAGAGTAATGACTAAGCTAATTGAGTTTTACCAAAAATTTAACGTCAAATCATTTCAAAATATTTAGAAATTAAGAATTTCTCTATCCAAAATTATATTCACCCAAATATAATTCAAAATTTCATTTTTAAATTTCAAAAATTCAAAATTTAAGTACTTATTATTCAAGTATAAAGAACATAATTTATATACCTTGAAGAACATTGTTTGTAATATAAAGAACGTATAGTTAGGACTCAAAAAACATATTCATTAGACTCCAAAACATATTTGATTTCATTTTAAAATATGATCATTGATCAGAATATGAAGATCATCATCTTCAACCTTTGAAAATATTACCAAAACTGAAAAATGGATGAAAAGAAAAATACTTCTATTCAACAACGAATTTGTCAATTACACCTTTCAATTAAAAGATTCATGGGCATAATAAAATCAACTCCGTAATAACATTAAATCACTTCGAAATCCAAAATTTATCGTGGCTTCTCTCTCTATAAAAACTTCATTTCTCCCTCTTAACAAAAAAATGAAATTCTATATACCAAAAGTAATATAAAATGTAAATAATAAATCAATTTTATAAATCAAGGAATATAAATAACAAATCAAATATATTAAGGAGAGGTTTTTTTTTCACTCGTGTGCTTTGTATTTACACACGCTGTTCTTTTGGTGTTTGTATAACTCTTGTATTCTAAGTGGGTGTACCATGAGCATGGTACACCCGGGTGTATAATGCAAATTTCACTTATATCCATGCTTTTTGAGAAATTTTAGAGGTTTCAGGACCCGGTGTCAAAAAGCCTTAAAATTTTACGGTATATATCTCGTGGTCATATAATGCCGTTTGGAACCATTTATGATCATTATATATTGTCATGAATGTTCGTGGTAGTCTTGATTTAATGAAATCGGTGCAAGTTGTAAATCGGTAAATGGCTGTTTAAACACTAGTAGAAAATATCAAAAAGGCACCCCCTAATTGGCACCGGTTCAGTCCAAACCGGTGCCAAAAATAGGCTACAAAATTGGTGGGAAGGTAAAAGGCACCGGTTCACTTCAAACCGGTGCCTAAAACATAAAGGCCACCGGTTTGAATCGGTGCCTTTGTGAACCGAACCTTTTAATTATTTAAAAAAAAAAAACCGGCCTTATCTCTCCTTAAAATCCTAAAGCGCACCTTGCTCCTCTCTCTCCTCTCAATCCGATTCTTTCACTCTCTCCTCTCCATTCTCTCTCCTCTCCTCTCCTCTCCCTTCTCTCTCCTCGATCTCTCCATCCCATTCACTTCTCTTTCTCTACAACAACAACACCACTGCAACAAGAACAACACCACCACCGCAACAACACCACTGCAACAAGAACAACACCACCACTGCAACAAGAACAACACCACCACCGCAACAACACCACCGCAACAAGAACAACACCACCACCGCAACAACAACAACAACAACACCGCAACAACAAGGGTTTCACCACCGTAACAACAACAACATTAAGGGTTTTTTGTATCAATTTTTTTGCGTTTCTGGGTTTCAACGGGTTTTTTGTTTCAATTTTTTTGCGTTTCTGGGTTTTTGTTTCACTTCTCTTTCAATTTTTTTTGTTTTCTGGGTTTTGTTCGATTAAAATCAGATTGGGTTTCTGGGTTTTTGTTTTTGCGTTTCTGGGTTTTCGCGTTTCTGGGTTTTTGTTTTTGCGTTTTGGTTTTTCAAATTGGGTTTCTGGGTTTTGGTTTTTCAGATTGGATTTGAATTTTTTTTTCAATTTTTGGGATTAAATTCTGGGTTTTTTTTCGAAGCTTAATTGTATTAATGTTTTTTTTTTTTTTTTTAATAATTGGTGCAGATTCATATATGAAATCGAAGAAGCAATATATTGGTGTTTTTGTTTTTTTTTTTTTTTTTTGATTAACAATATTGTAATTTTTTTTTAAAATTTATATCGTAATTTTTTTTTTGTATTTATATGTTGTAATTTTTTTTTGTATTTATATGTTGTAATTTTTTTTTTATTATGTATTGCAAATTTGCAAATTTTCGATGATATTGATGTTGCAATTTTCGAAGATATTGATGATGTTTTAATCGATTTATATTACGTTTTGATGTTGTTATGTATTTTAGACTAATTAATTTTTAAGTGGAAAAAACAAAAAAAAAAAATATATATATATATATATATATATATATATATATATATATATATATATATATATATTTTGGCACTTTTGGCACCGGTTAAAAAACAACAAAATTATTTTTTTTGGCCATTTTTGGCACCGGTTAACCGGTGCCAATTACGAGTTTTGGCACCGGTTAACCGGTGCCAATTACGAGTTTTGGCACCGGTTCGAACCGGTGCTTTTTAATAACCCTTTTTGGCACCCCCCACATAGGCACCGGTTCAAACCGGTGCCTTAGGCCGGGTTTGAACCGGTGCCAAATTCCTTTTTTCACGTAGTGAAAGACGAATTGGATGGTTCCACCAACCCAATTGGACTCCTGGAAGGTATTAGAAACCATGGTAAAAATTTCGGTAATTTTTATTTCAAGGCGAAAAAAGGTCAAAAAATTCAAAATTAAAGGCTTATACACACTCTTTTTTGAGAAATTTTGGTGGTTTGGGGACACAGTGTCCAAAAGCCTTTAGATTTTGAGAATAAATCTCGGGGTCATATAAAGCCGTTTGAAACAATATATGATCAATATATGTTGTCATAAATGTTCGTGGTAGGCTTGAGTTAATGAAATTGGTGAGAGTTGTAAATCGGTAAATTGGTCGTTTAAAGACAAATTTGATGGTTCCACCTACCCAATTGGACTCCCAAAGGGTATTAGGGACCATGGTAAACATTTCGGTAATTTTTTTATTTTGGGGCGACAAAAAGTAAAAAAAAATCAAATATAAAGGCTAAGATCCTCGCTTTTTGAGAAAATTTGGACGTTTCGAGGCCCTGTGTCGAAAAACATTGAAATTTTAGGGGATACATCTCGGGGCCATATAATTCCATTTGGAAGCATATATGATCATTATATGTTTTCATAAATGTTAGTTGTAGGCTTGATTTAATGAAATTGGTGCAAGTTGTAAACCGGTAAATTGTCTTTTAAAGACGAATTGGATTATTCCACCAACCCAAATGGACTCCCGGAGGGTATTGGGGTCCATGGTAAGCATTTTGGCAATTTTTATTTCCGGACGAAAAAAGTGAAAAAATTCCAAAATTAAAGGCTTATATCCACGCATTTTGAGAAATTTTAAAGGTTTCGGGCCCGGTGTCGAAAAGCCTTGAAATTTTAGGGGATACATCTCGGGGTCATATAATGCCGTTTGGAACCATTTATGATCATTATATATTGTCAAAAATGTTCGTGGTAGGCTTGATTTAATGAAATCGGTGCAAGTTGTAAACTGGTAAATTAGCTGTTTAAAGACGAATTGGATGGTTCCACCAACCCAATTAGACTCCCGGAGGGTATTAGGGATCACGGTAAAAATTTCGGCAATTTTTATTTTTGGGCGAAAAAAGGTCAAAAAATTCCAAAATTAAAGGCTTATATCCACGCTTTTTGAGAAATTTTGGGGGTTTCGAGACACGGTGTCGAAAAGCCTTCAGGTTTTAAGGAATACATCTCGAGGTCATATAATGCCTTTTGAAACCATATATGATCATTATATGTTGTCATAGATGTTCGCGGTAGGCTTCAATTAATGAAATCGGTAGAAGTTGTAAACCGGTAAATTGGTCGTTCAAAGGCAAATTGGTCTATTCCACCTACCCAATTCGACTCATAGAGGGTATTAGGAACCATGGTAAACATTTCGAAAATTGTTATCTCCGGGCAAAAAAAAAGTCAAAAAATTCCAAAATTGAAGGCTTATATGCACACTTTTTAAAAAATTTTGGAGTTTCGGGGCACGGTGTTTAAAAGCCTTCAGATTTTAGGGAATACATTTCGGGGTCAAATAATGTCGTTTGAAACCATATATGATTAATATATGTTGTCATAAATGTTCGTGGTAGGCTTGATTTAATGAAATTGGTGCAAGTTGTAAACAGGTAAATTGTCCGTTTAAAGACGAATTAAATGGTTCCACCAACCCAATTGGACTTCCGGAGGTTATTAGGGACCATGGTAAACAATTCGGAAATTTTTATTTCCGGGCGAATAAAAGTTAAAAAATTTCAAAATTGAAGACATATATCCACGCTTTCTGAGAAATTTTGGAGGTTTCGGGGCACGGTGTCAAAAAGACTTCAGATTTAGGGAATACATCTCGGGGTCATATAATGCCATTTGAAACCATATATGATCATTCTATGTTGTCATAAATGTTAGTGGTAGGCTTGAGTTAATGAAATCGTTGAGAGTTGTAAATCGGTAAATTTGTTGTTTAAAGGAATAATGGATGGTTCTACCTACCCAATTGGACTCTAGGAGGGTATTAAGGATCATGGTAAACATTTTAGCAATTTTTATTTTCGGACGAAAAAAAAGTAAAAAAAATCCCAAAATTAAAGGCTTATATCCACGTTTTTTTGAGAAATTTTGGAGGTTTCGGGACACGGTGTCGAAAAGCCTTTAGATTTTACGGAATACATCTCGGGGTCATATAATGCCGTTTGAACCATATATGATCAATATATGTTGTCTTAAATGTTCGTGTTAGGCTTGAGTAAATGAAATCGGTGAGAGTTGTAAATCGGTAAATTGGTCGTTTAAAGGAAAATTGGATGGTTCCACCTACCCAATTGGAATCCCAGAGGGTATTAGGGACCATGCTAAATATTTCGGCAATTTTTATTTCTGGGCGAAAAAAAGTAAAAAAATCCCAATATTGAAGGCTTATATCTACGTTTTTTGAGGTTCCGGTCCCAGTGACGAAAAGCCTTCAAATTTTAGGGAATACATCTCGAAGACATATTATGCCGTTTGAAACCATATATGATCATTATATGTTATCATAAATGTTTGTGGTAGGATTGAGTTAATGAAATCGATGAGAGTTGTAAATCGGTAAATTGGCCGTTTAAAGGCAAATTAGATGGTTCCACCTACCCAATTGGACTCCCGGAGAGTATTAGGGACCACGGTAAAAATTTCGGCAATTTTATTATCAGGCGAAAAAAGTCAAAAAATCCCAAAATTGAAGTCTTATATCCAAGCTTTTAGAGAAATTTTAGACTTTTCGGGATCCGGTGTCAAAAAGCCTTGAAATTTTAGGGGATACATCTCGGGTCCATATAATGCCGTTTGGAACCACTTATGATCATTATTTGTTGTCATAAATGTTCGTGGTAAGCTTGATTTAATAAAATCGGTGCAAGTTGTAAACCGGTAAATGGCTGTTTAAACACGAATTGGATGGTTCCACCAACCCTATTGGACTCCTGGAGGGTATTAGGAAACATGGTAAAAATTTCGGCAATTTTTATTTCCGGGCGAAACAAGGTCAAAAAATTCCGAAATTAAAGGCTTATGTCCACGCTTTTTTGAGAAATTTTGGAAGTTTCGGGGCACGGTGTCGAAAAGTCTTTGAATTTTAGGGAATACATCTCGGGGTCATATAATACCGTTTGAAACCATATATGTTGTCATAAATCTTCGTGGTAGGCTTGAGTTAATGAAATCGGTGAGAGTTGAAAATCAGTAAATTGGCCGTTCAAAGGCAAATTGGATGGTTCCACCTACCCAATTGGACTCTCAGAGGGTATTAGGGACCATGGTAAACACTTCGGCAATTTTTATTTTCGGGCGATAAAATGTCAAAAAAAAAATCCAAAATTGAAGGCTTATATCCACGCTCTTTGAGAAATTTTAGAGGTTTCGGGGCCCGGTGTCGAAAAGGCTTGAAATTTTAGGGGATACATCTCGGGTCATATAATGCCATTTGGAACCATTTATAATCATTATATATTGTCATAAATGTTCTTGGTAGTCTTTTTTTTTTTTGAAGGACATTAATAATAAGCCATACGACACTTACATAAGAAATCGTAATCGAACAATACAAAGACAAAAGAACCAATTACAAGTTTGAAATAAAGGAAACTACAATTGCAAGCGCAAAAAGACATTCTAAAATACTCTTGGCTCATATAACGCTGTCCTATGCAGCCTCTTGCAAGGGGGTCTGGCAATATGTTGTGGTTTCTGACGTGAACCATCATTGGCTCAGAATCCTGTACTCCTCGACCTGAAATCAAAATTGGTGTCGTACACTTCACCATTGATAAGACAATCTCCGATTTAAACACGGATATCGACATGGAAGCATAACCCTTTAGCCCAAACCAACAGAAGATCAAACCAAAGCCCCATAGCCAAAAAACCCGGCTCAAATCCTGCACCAGAAGATCGGTACACCGATCTGCACACCCCATAGTACACCAACACACCACACAAAAGGAAAAAATAACAAACCCAAATAAAACACAAAGACGGAAACAGGAAACCCAAACACTACACACACCACTAATAGAAAAAACAGGAAAAAACTTAAAAACAAGAACTACGAACGGAACCCTAACAACCCACCCTGCCGCCACTCCGAGCACAACCACCAAAGCTCCGAGGTTCAACAACCCAACCCACAAACCGCCTGACAATAAAACCCGAGCCGCCAGGGCCCGCCCGAGAAGCCCAAACCCCCCACACCCCTGAACCGCGGCAGCGACGGCCCTACGCGAGGGACTAAGAACGGCCCTACGCGAGGGACTCAGAGGGATCTCCCTCCCCGTTCTCGAAAACAACGACGCACCGACGGACAAAACGGAGGGGCATATACACGGCGGGGAAGCGGAAACGAAAACCGGCGGCAAGCCGGCAGCAAGGCCGGTGAGAAACTGAAGCGGCCGAAAAGGGGAAGCGGTGCACGATGCAAGGCCGGAAATACAAAAAACTAAAACGAAAACGAAAACGCAAACGAGAAAGGAAAAAAACAACCTAAAGGAGTAGATCGGAGGCTCGCCGACGCTTAGCCATGGGCGGTGAGCCGCACGCCGGCCGGCGAGCCTCATGGCCGGAGCAGTTATGGGAAGGCGATTGGGTTTGGGAGAGAGAGAGAGGGGGCGCTAATATTGACTGTATTGTCAAATGTTATATCTTGATTTAATGAAATCGGTGCACGTTGTAAACCGGTAAATTGGCTGTTTAAAGACGAATTGGATGGTTCCACCAACCCAATTCGACTCCCGGAGGGTATTAGGGACCATGGTAAAAATTTCAGTAATTTTATTTTTGGACGTAAAAAGGTCAAAAAATTCAAAATTAGAGGCTTATCTCCACGCTTTTTTGAGAAATTTTGGAGGTTTCGGGACACAGTGTCGAAAAGCCTTTAGATTTTAGGAAATACATCTCGGGGTCATATAAAGCCGTTTGAAACCATATATGATCAATATATGTTGTCATAAATGTTTGTGGTTAGAGTTAATGAAATTGGTGAGAGTTGTAAATCGGTAAATTAGCCGTTTAAAGGCAAATTGGAAGGTTGCATCTACCCAATTGGACACCCAGAGGGTATTAGGGACCATGGTAAACATTTCGGTAATTTTTTTTTTTTTTTGAGGCGACAAAAAGTCAAAAAAAAATCAAATATAAAGGCTAAGATCCTCGCTTTTGAGAAAATTTGGACGTTTCGGGGCTCTTATTTTAGGGAATACATCTCGGGGTCATACAATGCTGTTTGAAACCATATATGATCATTCTATGTTGTCACAAATGTTAGTGGTAGGCTTGAGTTAATGAAATCGGTGAGAGTTGTAAATCGGTAAATTGGTCGTTTAAAGGAATATTTAATGGTTCTACCTACCCAATTGGACTCTGGGAGGGTATTAGGGATCATGGTAAACATTTCGGCAATATTTATTTACGGGCAAAAAAAGTCAAAAAATCCCAAAATTAAAGGCTTATATCCACGCTCTTTTGAGAAATTTTGGAGGTTTCGGGACATGGTGTCGAAAAGCCCTTAGATTTTAGGGAATACATCTCGGGGTCATATAAAACCGTTTGAAACAATATATGATCATTATATTTTGTTATAAATGTTCGTGGTAGACTTGAGTTAATGAAATCGGTTAGAGTTGTAAATTTGTAAATTGGTCGTTTAAAGGCAAATTGGATGGTTCCACCTACCTAATTGGACTCTCGGAGGGTATTAGGGACCATGCTAAACATTTCGGCAATTTTTATTTCAGGACGAAAAAAAGTCAAAAAATCCCAATATTGAAGGCTTATATCCACGCTTTTAGAGAAATTTTGGAGGTTTCAAGGCCCGGTGTCGAAAAGCCTTCAAATTTTAGGTAATACATCTCGGGGTCATATTATACCGTTTGAAACCATATATGATCATTATATGTTGTCATAAATGTTCGTGGTAGGCTTGAATTAATGAAATCGGTGAGAGTTGTAAATCGGTAATTTGGCCGGTTAAAGGCAAATTGGATGGTTTACCTACCCAATTGGACTCCCGGAGGATATTAGGGACCATGGTAAACATTTCGGCAATTTTTATTTCCGGGCAAAAAAAAAAAAAATCTAAAAATCCCAAAATTTAAAGTTTATATTCACGTTTTTTGAGAAATTTTGGACGTTTCAGGACCCAATGTCGAAAAGCCCTCAGATTTTAGAGAATACATCTCGGGTCATATAATGACATTTGAAACCATATATGAACATTATATGTTGTCTTAAATGTTCGTGGTAGACTTGAGTTAATGAAATCGGTGAAAGTTGTAAATGAGTAAATTGGCCGTTTAAAGGAAAATTGGATGGTTCCACTTACCCAAATGGACTTCCGGAGGATATTAGGGACCATGGTAAACATTTCAGCAATTTTTATTTTCGGGCGAAAAAAAGTCAAAAATCCCAAAATTGAAGGCTTATATGCACACTTTTTAAGAAATTTTGGAGTTTCGAGGCACGGTATTAAAAAGCCTTCCGATTTTAGGGAATACATCTCGGGGTCATATAATACCGTTTGAAATCATAAGTGATCATTATATGTTGTCATAAATGTTCGTGGTAGGCTAGAGTTAATGAAATCGGTGGGAGTTGTAAGTCGGTAAATTGGTCGTTTAAAGGCAAATTGGATGGTTACACCTTCCCAATTGGACTCCCGGATGGTATTTGGGACCATGGTAAACATTTCGGAGATACATTTTTTGAGAAATCCACACTTTTTGAGAAATTATAGAGGTTTCAGGGCCCAGTGTCGAAAAGCCTTTAAATTTTAGGAGATACATTTCAGGGTCATATAATGCCGTTTGGAACCATTTATGATCATTATATATTGTCATAAATGTTCGTGGTAGGCTTGATTTAATGAAATCAGTGCAAGTTGTAAACCGGTAAATGGCTGTTTAAAGACGAATTGGATGGTTCCACCAACCCTATTGGACTCCCGGAGGGTATTAGGGAACATGGTAAAAATTTCGACAATTTTTATTTTCGGGCGAAACAAGGTCAAAAAATTCCAAAATTAAAGGCTTATATCCACGCTTTTTTGAGAAATTTTGGAGGTTTCGGGACACGGTGTCGAAAAGCCTTTAGATTTTAGGGAATATATCTCGAGGTGATATAATGCCGTTTGAAACCATATATGATCAATATATGTTGTCATAAATTTTCGTGGTAGGCTTGAGTTAATGAAATCGGTGAAAGTTACAAATCGGTAAATTGGCCGTTTAAAGGCAAATTAGATGGTTCCACCTACCAAATTGGACTCCCAGAGGGTATTAGGGACCATGGTAAACATTTCGTAATTGTTATTTTCGGGCGATAAAAAGTAAAAAAAAATCCAAAATTGAAGGCTTATATCCACGTTTTTTGAGAAATTTTTGAGGTTTCGGGGCCCGGTGTCGAAAAGGCTTGAAATTTTAGGGGATACATCTCGGGGTCATATAATGCCGTTTGGAATCATTTATGATCATTATGTACTGTCATAAATTTTCGTGGTAGGCTTGATTTAATAAAATCGATGCAAGTTGTAAACCGGTAAATTGGCTGTTTAAAGACTAATTGGATGGTTCCACCAAACCAATTGGATTCCCGGAGGGTATTAGGGACCATGGTAAAAATTTTGGTAATTTTTATTTCCGGGCGAAAAAAGGTAAAAAAATTCAAAATTAAAGGCTTATATCCATGCTTTTTTGAGAAATTTTGGAGGTTTCGGGACACAGTGTCGAAAAGCCTTTAGATTTTAGGGAATACATCTCGGGGTCATATAAATTCGTTTGAAACCATATATGACCAATATATGTTGTCATAAATGTTCGTGGTAGGCTTGAATTAATGAAATTGGTGAGAGTTGTAAATCGGTAAATTGGCCGTTTAAAGGAAAATTGGATGGCTCGACCTACCCAATTGGTCTCCCATAGGGTATTAGGGACCATAGTAAAAATTTCGGTTATTTTTTATTTTCGGGTGATAAAAAGTCAAAAAAAATCCAAAATTAAAGGCTAAGATCTTCGCTTTTTGAGAAAATTTGGACGTTTCAAGGCCCTGTATGTGTCGAAAAGTCTTGAAATTTTAGGGGATACATCTTGGGGTCATATAATGCCGTTTGGAACCATATATGATCATTATATGTTGTCATAAATGTTCGTGGTAGGCTTGATTTAATGAAATTGGTGCAAGTTGTAAACCTGTAAATTGTCTTTTATAGACGAATTGGATGGTTCAACCAACCCAAATGGACTCCCGGAGGGTATTAGGGTCCATGGTAAACATTTCGGCAATTTTTATTTCCAGGCGAAAAAAATTGAAAAAATTCCAAAATTAAAGGCTTATATCCACGCTTTTTGAGAAATTTTGGAGGTTTCGGGGCATGGTGTCGAAAAGCTTTCAGATTTTAGGGAATACATCTCGAGGTCATATAATTCCGTTTGAAACCATATACGATCATTATATGTTGTCATAAATGTTTGTGGTAGGCTTGAGTTAATGAAATCAGTGAGAGTTGTAAATCGGTAAATTGGTCGTTTAAAGGCAAATTGGATGGTTCCACTTACCCAATTGGACTCCCGGAGGGTATTAGGGACCATGGTAAATATTTCGGCAATTTTTATTAGGAACCAAGTCAATATTTTGCGGTTAGAATCAGGTCGGGTCATTCTCGGGTTTGAGTCGGGTTCGGTTCAAGTTAATAATTTGCGGATTATAATCAGTTCGGGTCATTTTTAAGTCGGGTTATTCTCCGGTTCAAGTCGGGTTCAGTTCTAGTTAATAATTTGTGGGTTATAATCAGGTTGGGTCATTTCCAAGTCGGGTCATTCTCGGATTCAAGTCGGGTTAAGTTCAAGTCAATAATTTGCAGGTTACAATCAGATCGGGTCATTTCCAAGTCAGGTCATTTTCGGGTTCAACTAACTATAAATAGATAATTATCATTTTTATCAAGATAATTATTTCCTTTGGATATAATATATATGGCAATATACTAGGGAACTATAGTCTATAATTTAGGAAGAAAATTATCTCCTTTGACCATACAACAAATATATACTATATTTAACTCTTAAATTTGATGATGATGCTCCTTTCTTTTGCTGACCTAGACCGACTTGGTTTCCCTAGACAAAATGCTTTGATTAACAATAATAAGGTGGTCTAAATTGCGTTTTAGGTGATTTGAAATCAGGTGAGGAACAATTTTGGTTGAATTTAGGTCGGGTCAATAACAAGTCGTGTTGATTTCAAGTCGGGTTAGTAACGGATCGGGTCGAATTTTTTGGTCGATTTAGTAATAGTTCTGGTAAAATTTGGGTCGGGTCAATAACAAGTCGGGTTGAATTTGGGTCAGGTTAATAACAAGTCGGGTTGATATCAGGTCGGGTTTGTACGTAACAGGTTGGGTTTAATTCGGGTCGGGTTTGGAACGGGTTGGGTTGAATTTTTGTCAGGTTAGTAACAATTCAAGTCGGTTTAAATTCGGGTTTTGACGGGTTAAAACGGGTTTGGGTCAATCTCGGTTCAAGTCGGGTTGGGTTCAAGTCAATAATTTACGGGTTACATTCGGGTCGGGTCATCTCCAAGTCAGTTGATGTTCGGGTTTAGGTCTCACATACTCGGGTCAACTCGGGTCGTCTAGGGTTGGTTTCAGGTCGGGTTTGGGTCACCATTTTTTTGGGTTCAGATTGTTCGGTTAATAATCGGATTAGAGTCAGTATTTCGGATCGGGTCGGGTCAACTTTTGACAGCTCTAGACAACATACACTAAGTTAATGCTACAAAATACCATAATTGTCAACTTTTATTCGGAGTTTCGGACCTCTTAAGAAATAAAAGTCGCAATCTAAAATAGCTTGTGGCAGTTCTTCCAGGATACTCGAAAAAAAAAACAAAAAAAAAAAAAGTTGCATAGACTAAGCCCCTGTTCTCTTCACCTTAAAAAAAATAATATTAAGTAAAAATAATTTCAGTTCAGTAAAATTAATTTCAGTTCAGTAAAAATAATTTCAGTTCAGTAAAAATAAGTTCAGTTCAGTAAAATTCAGTTTTCTTAAAGAAGAATTATAATAGAAAATCAGTAAAAATAATTTAAGTTCAGTAAAAATAATTTCAGTTCAGTAAAATTAAGTTCAGTTCAGTAAAAATAAGTTCAGTTCAGTAAAAATAATTTCAGTTCAGCAAAATTAAGGTGAATCAAACAGGGCCTAAAGGGTACTTACATTATAGCTAGGTTAATGAAATGAGGATACAATGGAACTTATTGTGAAAGCAAAGCTAAATATATCCAATTTCCCGAAACTATATCCACACAATATGTAATAAAATATATGGAAAATAATATAATATCCCAAAATCCCAATAATATTACAAATTTATATATAAAAATTTAAAGGGAAATTCTACATGGTGGCCTCAAGGATTCAGTTTTTCTACGTGGGAGACGAAGTTTTTTCCAACTCTCTTAAGTGGCCCCAAGGTTTTGAAGAATTATGCATAGTGCCCAATTTTTTATTTTTTGGCTAACTTTTTTAATTTTTGGTTAACCACATGTAATTAAAAAAAATAATAAATAAATAACTACCAGCCAGCAGCCACCGCTCACCATGGTAGCCACTAGCCAACACTTGCCGGACCCGCTTCCCCTGTCGCCGGCGCGCCCAGACTCCCTCCCCCGGTGTCGGCGCGGCCAAAACCCCTCCTAAGTGTCGACGCCACCCCGAACTCCCGCACTTCCCCTTCTCAAACCACCGTAGCGTTCAGCCCCTCCCCAAACACTCGAAACCCTAACGCCAACCAGTACCCCCTCCTCCCTGCCAGCCAACACCGACACCCTAGCCACCTGTAAAATACCCACCACCCAAAACTTAGCCACCTTCTGAAACCCAACCACTCGAAAACCCAGATTAACCTTTTGAAACCCAACCACCACCCTTGAAACCCTAACCCTAGCCCAAATTGATAGCCGACGACGATGAAGGGGTAGAACGAGGGAGGCGTAGGGCGAAGGAGAGAGAAGAAGAAAGTGAAGGAAAGGAGATAGGGTCGTGGTGGTGGTGGGGGAAAAATGAGTGTGGGGGTGTCGGGCTGCTAGGGAAATGAGGGGGTAAGGTCATCGGCAAGGGTTGCCGACACTGGGGGAGGGGTTATGGACGGTGTCACAGTCACTTACGGGTCGACCTAGGCAAGGCCGTCGACCACCCCGCAAAGGCGCGCAAGGCCTTCGAAATCCCACTTGCCTATACGAGCAAGTATACGCTCGGTTCGG
The DNA here is from genome assembly GCF_948465745.1 of Chenopodium album. Taxonomy (NCBI): domain Eukaryota; kingdom Viridiplantae; phylum Streptophyta; class Magnoliopsida; order Caryophyllales; family Amaranthaceae; genus Chenopodium; species Chenopodium album. The sequence goes on from NC_137840.1 coordinate 72,919,839, forward strand.
GAAGAACGAGCCAAGTGAGGCTAGAGTAGCTCACTACCATGTCTAAGGCATGTGAGGTTATCAGGGATGACCTCCGGGTGCTTAGACCGTGGTGCTAGAGAAGCACGGGTCAGCTAGGCCTTGGGCCTATGGCCAGTGTGCGCGCGAGCGCGCTAAAAGATCCTCGGAGTGTTTGGTCGGGCAAAACTCCATAACAACCTTTGATACTTATTGAGGGGACTTATTAGGACCCTAATAGATCATACATGGCCTAAGGGCCAAGGTTGGGTTCAAGGATCGGACTTGAGAGTCCATTATTGTGTTATTGTCAGTTGGGTGTTCACTAGTATTCTAAGGCTGGTGCTAAATAAAGCTCTTTAGGGGGCGAGTGCTCACTCAAGGGTCAGGGGCTGACTCAAGGGTGGCCTTAAGGCTATGGACCTTAGGCATGGTCTTGGACATAGGATGGCCTATGGAGACCATAGCACACTTAGATGGCTAGGGTGGACACCCAATAGGACAAACCGACTCGGTGGTCCCGGCTAGGAGAATTGCGGGCTGACTAACGAGGGCTGAGGGCTTAGTACGGTGCATGCTTTGTAATCCCCCATAATTTTTTAAATATTTTATAAATGAAAATTTATTTTATTTATAATATTTATTTGTTATTTTTCATAATTTAATTTCAAAAGTTTCAAATTATTAATCTAGGTCGAAATTTATTTGAACAAATTATTTTATGCACCTTTATTCTACAATTTATGTCCAATCACACAAGCCTAACACATTTGTAATCGACCCATTATGTTTATGAGGCCCAATCTTCTTATTTACCCTACAATTCTCTCCTATAAATACCCCATGAATCCCCAAAAAATTTCCCACACAAAAAAGGTTAGTCTTATTTTCTTTCTCCTTAGTTTTATTAATTTGTGTAATTATAATTATTGATTTATGGGTTTTGATTTTATTGTTTGAAATTAATTTAATTAGTATCAAATTGTATTTTGATGATTAAACTTTATAATTTCAGATTTTATAAGTGTCATAATTTTCAGATTTTGTAAATTTTATAACCTAGGGTTTTTAATTATTGAAAATCATGATTTTAGGGTTTTTATGAACAATTGATTTAGGGCTTTTATAGTAATGATGTTTTGAAATTTTGGTGATTATAAATAATAATTAGTTTAACTTAATTCCAGATTGTTTTGAACACTTAAATTCGTGTTTTTATTTTAAGATTTCCGTTCATTAATATTAATCCCGTTTTAATCCTGATCAGGTTCTGAACTCATCCGATTTTGACAAAAAAAGTAGTGTTTTCCATGTGTAAACAATCCTTTAAGAAAGACTCATCACCTTTGGTGGAAAGCACCACCCTCTCGTGGCCAAATTCAGCCTCTAAATATGATTTTCGGGCAGTTTTTTATTTTGACGAAGTTTTTTTATACTTAAAATATTATCCTTGATTTTGATTAATAAAATTAATTATGTTTAAATTTAATTAAGCATAAATATATATTTTTTTATTGAAGTTTTAAGTGCTGGAAATAGTTCCTAAGTACTACTTTTGATGTTTTATAAAGAGGGTTTAATCACCCATTAAATAGGGAGATTATTAGAGGTTTTAAATAATTTTAAGATTTTTATTAAACTTTAAACTTGTTGTAATTTCATTTATAAGAGTGTATTTTAAGGTTTTTATGAAGAAAATTTAAAGAACTATATATAAGCCTTTAATTTTAACTAAAGGGAGGGTTTTAAAGTGTTGTTTGATTTGGATTTTGAAGGTTTTAAAGTAAGTTAGTGTTGTTGTAAATTTGATTGATTGGGTATTGATTGAGATGTTATTGTTTGGTTTAGGAGAGGAGTTTATTGAAGGTGATTTCTAGTTTTTAAGTGGCCAACCGAATTGTTTACACGAGGTACGTACATGTCTACTTCGTTATAAGTAGTATCATGTTTAGGTACCAAAAGGAAAGAACTTAGTTTCATGATTAGGGAACACTTTGATGGAAATTGTTTGGTTACACATTAATTTAATTCATGTGCTTATGTTTATGAGATATGTTTTGGTGAATTGATTATGTTTGTATGGAATTATGGATGCAAACATGTTGAGTTATATTGGATTAATTGTTTGTATGGAATGTTGATACAAACATATTTTATTGGATTGGTTTGTTAACCACATTTGGATTATTAAAGGATTGGAATTGAATGGTTTAAGTGGAATGAATTTATTAATTATTCCACAAGGTTATTATTTATTTATTTATTACTCAATCATGACTTGTTAGTATGTTGAGTAAAGGTGGATTAAGCCGAAATGGCTAGGTGGGTTGACTATGTTCAACAATTTTGAATAATTTGGAAGTTTAATGGAATTAAAGGTCAACTTGTGATGTGATCACCATTGTCCTAAATAAGATTAAAAGTGAATTGATGTATGATTGTTATGTATGGTCTTCTTGATTGAGTCGGCTATTAATTAAAATTGTAATCACGTAAAGTGAAACATGGATGAGCAATAAAACTCTGGAAAGCGTGCACTTCTAGAGTATTGACAATTATGGGTTGGGGTACACGGTGGTAGCCCGTGGCTTTCCGAGGCTTGTTTGATCAACATGTCCTCTTCTCTTTTGGTATTTACATTTTTATTTTATAATGAAAGTTAGATGGGATCCTAGACTAACTTTGTGAGAATGGAGTCGCGCCCATTCTTGCATCGCGCTAAACTTTTATTTTAAATGGTCATTTGGGACCAAAATGATTTGGTGGATTGGACAATCTCGTCTATTGCTTACTCCAAATTAAATTAATTAAATTCAATATAAAGAGTCAAGTGTTTGGAATTGATTAGCAAGTATGTTGAGTCGATTGAATTATTTAAGTGTGGAGTCTTGATTAATGAATTCGTGTTGTATGTTTATTTACTTTAATAAGTTGAGCATGCTAGGTTTGGTACGTTGTAGCTTGTATGTACTCAGCTTTGCTGATTGCGTGCTTTTGTGTGTTTCTTTTAGTCATGGCCTTCGCCTTTCAATGACCCTGTGATGATCCAATTATTACACTTGTATTATTGGGGAGCATTATTGCACAGGTTAGCTTGATGATGTGAAGTTCGGGGATTTGACATACGCATTGTCAAGGGATTGGTGTGATTGAGAGTATTCGTTCTTTGTGTTAAACTTATTTATGTTTTACTATTCTAATTATGTTTTGGGATTTTGATTATTGGTTTTTAAATAAGGGTCTTTATGGTTCCAATTTGTAAGCTTTGACTTATTGGTTTTCTAAATTATATTATTTTAAGATTTAAGTTGGATTTCCGCTGCAATACTTTGATAAAGCCTTAACGTTTTAACACGTGGCGGTAACATGCCAATGGTTCTCCTCTATTTTTATTTAAAGTAAGTGGTTTTAAAAGGGAGAATTATTGGGGTGTTACATGCTTGCTAGTGGTGCGTGGTTTGACTAGGGGATGCTCTTGGGATCATGTTAGGGTGTCTTTATGGTGGTAACCATAGGGACCCCGGCATGGAGGAACGAGTGCGGCCCGGGTCAACGATGTCTTTGGTGCCTTCGACCAAACCATGGACTTACGTGGCCACATGCTCGATGCTAAGGAATGACCTTGGCTTGTAGATGGTCTAACCAAAACTCTCCTTAGTGGATTACTTTGTAGGGACTCCTTGACGGTTATGCCTAGTCACCATTATGGTATGCGGTTGCCTTAAATATAGGGACTGGCTAAGTAGTGGTGGATGGTGGACGGTTATGCAAGGTAACCACCCACATTGCACCACTCTCCCTAAATTATAGGGACGGTTATGCTGAGGTGGCAAGAAGGGCTAAAGATGGTTCCTAAAATATAGGACCATATCGTTAGTGGGTTGGCTAACGGTTATCTTGACCATGATCCTTGACGTGGTCAATCGGGAACGCGGTTAAGCCACACCAGAGGACGGTTCCTATAAAATAGGAGCATCCAAGGGTGGTGGGTGGTAACCATTTGGACGTGGGTAGTTATTCCAAAGGGATAATGCCACGTCATGTGGAAGTTACCCCCACTCACTTAGTGGCCCTAGAAAATAGGAGCACTAAGGGAGTGGGCGGTTATGCTGAGCATGCAGTTACAATGGCCAGGCGGTTGAAGTGCCACGTAGGCACACTGATGCATGCCTCCTAAAATATAGGAGCATGGCATAGTGGCAGGTGACGGTTACCAGACGGTTACAAGGGCATGCAGAACGTGGATAACTTCCCTGACTACGTGGACAGGTCCAGATTCATCCAAGTGTGCATCCAAGTAGTGGGTAGTTAAAAAATCATGGGTGTAGTGGGCATAGTGGGCAGTTATCCTATCTGACTGGGCTGTAGTCAGTGCCTATAAATAGGCCAAGGCATTCATTTGCTGGGCATCAGATTTTGGAGTTCTAGAGAGAGATTCTAGAGAGAGAAACTCCTATAGTTTGTAAGCCACGAAAATCGATAAAGTGTTAAGTCGTTCTTGTCTTGTGTGTTCTTATTTTAAAGTGCTTAAGTGTTGTAGGCTAGTCTAGATTCGGTCTAGACGCCATCACGGGAACCTCCTCGGTCCCTAACTTAGAAAAAAAAACTAGTCTCCAAATTTTCCCGTGACAGACGGGGTGGTGGGTTCGGCAGGTGCCTACTGCCGTGGGTGGCTGCTGGCTGGTGTTTCTTTTTTTTTTTTTAAATAATTTTTAAATTTTTTTTTTAATTAGTATGGTTAACCAAAAATTTAAAAAGTTAGCCAAAATATTAAAAATTGGACACTATTCATAATTCTTCAAAACCTTGGGGCCACTTAAGAGAATTGGAAAAAACTTCGTCTTCCACGTAGAAAAACTAAATCCTTGAGGCCACCATGTAGAATTTCCCAAATTTAAAATATCATACTTCATGTTATAAAATAGAGAGAAATATAAGAGAGATTGATAGAGAATATATCAGTGTATTTCTATTCCATATAATGGGGTATATATAAATACAATATATTAGGGTTTGAATGGATAAGAATATAAACCCTAGATCTAGGTTGTTTCGGAATGATATAAAGGAGGATAATGGATATCCACAAATATTTCATAACACTCCCCCTTGGATGTCCATTATCGAAGATTGTGCCTCATTAAAACCTTACTACGAAAAACCCTGTGGGATAAAAACATAGTGAAGGAAAAAGAGTACATCATTCTTCGTAATACGCTCGAGATGCTGCCTCATTAAAAACCTTACCAGGAAAACCCAATTTGGGACAAAACCATGGTCAAGGGAAAAAGAGTGCAGCGCGTATTTTCTCCCCCTGATGAATACATAACTTGAGATCTTCTAGTGTCGCAACAATGAATCCAATATGTTGGATATCTTCTAATAAGTTGGTAAAATATCACTTGTTGATCTTCGACTCTCCTAAGCTGAAGTTGCATCTTCAATTCTTCAAGTCTTCACGTGAACATGTGAAGTGTCTTCATTTCACCATATATGTGTTTATCTCTAATATCACCATTCCAAATCTCTATTTAATAGTTGATTAAAAAGATTAAACTCATGCGGTTATGACTTCTTCTGGAAGTCGTTAATAATAAATATTGGTGATCATTATTTGATTTAACATTCATTAATAATAATTTGATGACAAAACTTGATATTATAAATGTCATTCTTCAATCTCATATGAATTATAATATAACATATGTAATTATGTACGCTAATCATGATTCTTCTGGACCATGAGAAATATTCTGGCGCATAAGTATTCCATTGATATTATTTAGATGTTTCATGATTGACATGATAGCTCTCTTGTAAATACAAATAGTAAATCTTACTAACTCTTATATGCTCAAACTTCAGGTTGAGATGTCAATAATGTAATCACATAGACTTTTCAAGAGTTTAATAACAATTGCAATATTCAAGACATAAAAATTGTAAGGTTGGGCATTTAATACGTCGTATATAAGTTCTTCAGGAACTCCTTTTACATGATTCATAACATGTTATTAAATAAGTGTCATCAATAATTTCATTACCATTATAAGCTCATTGGAATATAAATATCTCTTTCTAATTTTTCATCAAATTTGTAAATATGTCTTACTATACTTTGAATGAACATTCACATACACCACAACCATTGTAAGAAATTAATCCATGCAATATGAGATATATAAAACATGATAACATATTAAACAAATTATACAATGAGTAATGCATCTAACTTCCTACATATGCAATAAACAATTAACCTATGACTCACATGCACATGAATATAAGACTCAAAATGATGCAAGACACTGTACAGTGTGGATTTAAAAATCCATATTTCATTGGACATTGGGTCCATGATAAACTTATGATCATTATCATTATGTCGACATCAAAATGTACATATATTTCAGATCCCTTACTTATTAGTCCATTCCATTATGCATATGCATATTATTCATCGGTTCCATTATGTACCGGTATCATAAAATTCCTTTAACTTACATTCCGCATGCTATTTTACTATGATATCTGAATACATTTCTCATTGGTACCATCATAATTTTTCTTACATCATAGGCCATCTATTATAATAATTCAGATATCTATACCACTTTTAGGGTATTTCATACACTATGGTATTTATATACTATTACACTATTAGTGTCAACTTCACTATCTTGCCAAATATCATATCTATTAAACATATCTTTATTTTGGAACCGATCATATACAACATACACTTCAGGTGTAGTGATTCAAGTACAATTGGCAAGATTTTATCTCAATGTATACACATAATTAATATGACAAAAATGTATCTTCAACGCTATGCAACATGAGTCATAACTGAGTACAAATCAAATCATAAATGTGCAACATATCTTGATAATATATATACAAAAGTTGGCATATATATAACTTTTCAAACTACCATTATAGGGATCATATATATTCTTTATTTATTTATTTATTTATTTATTTTATTTTATTTTGATTTTCCCAACGTTTGCTATTTCTTCTCCCCCTAAGTTGATAATATATCTCTTTTATAGGGGCGTCTAATTTTATACCAACTTAGTATATAAATTTGCATTAAAATTCATTTCATTGGGAGGATCACAATCAAAATTTATCTCTTCTGGAGAATAATTTCGATGAAGAATCATTTATTCATTAACTTTATATTTCATGTGTATTTATTATTAAATTTTCAATAATATTTTCTCTTCTGGAGATCAATGTTAATGGGGAGACATATGTTGTGCAGTTGTACGTTTTTCTTTCTTCTCCAATTTAATATGTGCTGACATATAATAGCCCCTATCAAAAGAATTGTTATACAAGCATAAATCACTTGCTCGTAATTCTAGTAGGTGATGATCTTCTGGATCGTTAAAGACTTAAATAGTGTATTTGGTGAGCTTCTGATCACTTGATAGTTGACAATAATATATAAGTTATTTTGGTGAACTTCTGGTCAGCCATTACTCCTTTATCAGCCATTACTCCTTTATATATAAAAAAAAGTCAAAACATATTAAATCTTGAAATTTTCATCAATACAAATTATTATAACTTACAATCCAAATATAACTCAATCTAAATATTACGTCTTGCCATTCAATTCATTTTATATATTTAACATTGAGAAAGCGTCAGCACATTATCAAATGAAACTTCAGGTTTCCATTACGGGTAATTATTATTAAACTCGGATGGCCTAATTTAATTATCACATCCAATCACTTCTCTAAATTTGAACTCTAGTCAGTTTTCAACACTAGTGATCACTTTATTAAACTTACTATATGCATGGTCATGAATGTGATGTGATTTTAGAACACAAACATGTGTTTCTTTATACAATTGGCAAGACAATCAATTAATATTTTATCCAATAATTACTCATACTCTACTGGAGTTTAAACTATAAACTTGATACATGTTAATCTTGTTAGATATTTCATACTCTTGTGGAGTCTTTTATATAATCATGAAACATATGAACTTTACTAAAAGTGATTTCTTCTAGAAAGAAACATATGAACTTTACTAAAAGTGATTTCTTCTAGAAATGTAATGATATTTACCACTTCCTCAAATTTGCCATTATCAATAGTGACTCCTTTCCTTTTCAAAGATACTTAATTATCTTTAGAACCTATTGATTTATCACGTTGATGTTGTACTCTTAGGACATCAATTTTAAATTAGAGCATTTACAACTAGTATATTATAAATGTCATTTGTTTATATCCATCTTCAGGATAGTATCATTTCAAAATATTTAATGAACATGTGGTCACTTTTATTAAATAAATCATTGATATTTAAGTTATTGTATGTATCAAACTGACCATCAATATATTTTATTATTTATATGCAAGGGTTACATACAATCTCCCCCTAATCCTTGCATATGGGGGGTATGGAATGAATCAATCCAACAACCTTTAAAATCCTTGCAACTTTTAAGCCATAAATTCTTTTGGCAATGTCATGTATCAAGTAACATGTTCCTTTTAGCAAAAACATGCTTATATAAAATTATACTTATAGAACACTTATCATGTTCCTCATGCCCAATTACATTCATCTTAAAAAAAAAACAAAACCTCTTATATTTATGGGCATAATCACAATGTCATGTTTAATTACTTGAACTCATAATACACTTTTTGCTATATATTTAATTAATTAAGGAACTTCAAGTCCATATGTACGAGAATATATACCAACCCATCTACATTTTTCAGAAAGAGAAGGTAAAAATAAGACATGATATAATCAGTTCGAGCTCAACTATACTAGCCAAATTAACACTAATCTTTGGAAACATAAGTAAACAAAATTAACATTGATTCATAATTCTAAATTCGCTTTCAATGTCAAGTTAATCGAGATTTGACACAATAAAAAAAAATGTATGTATGCATACCATACACAATACAAATAATGCATTAATACAATAAGGTACAATAAATTGAGAGTCGTACCATTTAGCACTTTAAAGCAATATATGTTATCATTTATCAAACTCAAATTTATTATAAATTATAGGAAATAATTATTTGGCATTACTATTGAATCCGTAATTATATTGGACATACCTTTACTAGTGCAGAAGATATAATTTGCAAATTGATCACTTCAAAAACAGCTCCATATGTGTAAGTCATATGTAATTATGACTCTTATAAAGATATAATTTGATAATACCTTTTATTTCTTTAGTATATACTACCAAAAAGATTAATATGATATAATAACTTGATATAATTAATTAATGTCTACACTCCTCAAAATAATGTAGCTAAAATATGTGTGATATTATAAATTTAAATCAGTAAAACATACCATAGAAATCATCAATAAATATCCGACTTCCCCATATATTTATATATTATAAAACAATCATACAGATATAAACTTTAATATGTAACATTGCACTCGAATTACATTTAATCAGCCACAAAACATTAGGAAAAATAATAACCAATATAGCCAGAATCAATTTTCCGATCAACCAAATAATATAGAAGCTAAACACATAGGTCACGTACTACTAATGTATGTTCAACACTAAAATAGATCAAGGGGCTTGATAGCTTATAATCTAATATATACGAAGTATAAGCCTAACGGTGATAAAAAAAAAAAAATCAATAATAAGGTAACCGAATATATATTACCTCAATTCCTTGTTCACAAAGAGTAATGCAATTATAAAGTAATTGCTATTAAGAGTACAGTAGAGATAAATTGTTGAAACAACCAATCATGGATTATTATTCATATGTCTAATGACAATATTATTTTATTATAAAATTCCAAGCTACTCATTACCAATTGATAATTACAACAATCTACAAGTCACACAACACAATAGCTACGCGGCTACGCCTACTAGAATCCTTGTATATGCTCATCCTCATATCTAATAAACAGTTGATATTAGGATAAATTATGGGAGTATATATTTGATTTTATGATATATATGATATCTATATTAAGATAGGCATATTTCCTATCCTACTTGCCGTAGGGTTAGGGATCTTGTTTTGCTGTTAGCTTGTATAAATATTGCTATGCACATTAAATAATAATAAAAAAATAAAAAAAAAAAACTTCTACTGCCTATCTTTTCGTATCTTTAGAGTTGATTAAATAATTAAACATGTTAATCAAATACAAACTTCATATATATGTGAATTGACGTCGAGAAGCAAATGCATACCAAATAATACAATTTAAGCAACACAATAATAATTTACCATAAAACCCATTATATTAAATTAAAGTATCCTGTAATTCTAAGATAAATGTGAATTCAAACAAACCAAAGATTAATTTTACGTAAAACAACTCAAAGTAATAGAACTAAATAGAACAAACAAAAGGTTTGCATATTCCGGCACCCTTACAACTTAATTATATGATGTAAAAATTTAAATGATGAATTACAGTATCAAAATAAGAGAGTAATAAAACCATCATATTAATGAAACCGATATCAAATTAATCTTAAAATAAAGAATGGTTAAATCTATTGCCCTATGAATATGATATTAAATCAAATTGATAAAACAGGTTTATACATTATTGATTCAAAATAGTATATGCGTACCTTTGTGGCTAGGTTTATTCAAACTCGCTTAAATCAGAGGTATGGTGCTGATAACGTGTTATAAAATAGAGAGAAATATAAGAGAGATTGATAGAGAATATATCAGTGTATTTCTATTCCATATAATGGGGTATATATAAATACAATATATTAGGGTTTGAATGGATAAGAATATAAACCCTAGATCTAGGTTGTTTCGGAATGATATAAAGGAGGATAATGGATATCCACAAATATTTCATAACACTTCAAACGTTTTTGGCAAACAACATTTAAACTTTTTTTTTTTTAGGGAAAACAACAGTTAAACTCATACTCGATATTATTGCATTAATTGTATTCGTGGTAATGCTTGATCTTGGATGTTTTTAGTATTTGATTATCATTTTCTTTAGTTTAATCGTCGCTCTTGATATTTAGTTATTAATTCTCAACTATTTGATTTGGTTACTTGCTTAGTATTTACTTGAGTCTATTTAATTAGTTGAACCATAGTCTCTTGGGATCCGACCCTTGCTTGCCCGTCTACATAGTAGTGGTCTAGTTAGGTTTATTTTTGTTAGGTACGCGACACGCCTATCAAGGGACCATGATAAACATTTCGACAATTTTTTTTTCCGGACGAAAAAAAGTAAAAAAATTCCAAAATTGAAGGCTTATATCCACGCTTTTTGAGAAATTTTGGAGGTTTCAGGGCACGGTGTCGAAAAGGATTGAGTTTTTCGGGGATACATCTTGGGGTCATATAATGCCGTTTGGAACCATATATGATCATTATATGTGGTCATAAATGTTCGTGGTTGGCTTGAGTTCATGAAATCGGTGCAAGTTGTAAACTGGTAAATTGGTCGTTTAAAGGCAAATTTGATGGTTCCTCTCAGCCGATTGGACTCCCGAAGGATATTAAGGACCATGGTAAACATTTCGGCAATTTTTATTTTCGGGTGGAAAAAAGTCAGAAAAATCCAAAATTAAAGGCTAATATCCACGTTTTTTTAGAAATTTTGGAGGTTTCGGCCACAATATACACTAAGTTATAGCTATAAATTACCATAATTGTCAACTATAGCATGATTGTCAACTTTTATTCGGACCTCTTAAGAAATAAAAGTTGCAATCTAAAATAGCTTGTGGCAGTTCTTCCAGGATACTCGGAAAAAAACAAAAAAAAAAAAAGTTGCATAGACTAAAGGGGTACTTACATTATAGCTAGGTTAATCAAATGAGGGTACAATGGAACTTATATTGTGCAAGCAAAGCTAAATATATCCAATTCCCCGAAACTATATCCACACAATATGTAATAAAATATATGGAAAATAATATAATATGCCAAAATTCCAATAATATAACAAATTTATATATAAAAATTTAAAAATTATCATACTTCGGACGTTTTTGGCAAACAACAGTTAAACTTTTTTTTTTTATTTTTTATTTTTTTATTTTTTTTTTTTTTTTTTTTTAGGGATAACAACAGTTAAACTCATACTCGATATTTTTTTTTTATTTTTTTATTTTGTTAGAATAGAAAAATTATATATGTGTTAGATAATGTTGCAATAACAATAACAATGCAATAACAAAATATTAACTAACTTCCTAAAATAAAATATGAAGTAGTAAAATAAGTTTATCTTAAAATATATCTACACAGTACAGTATGTAATAAAATATATGAAATATAATATCATATCCCAAAAGTATGCCCAAAACCCCAACAATATTATAAATTTATATATATAAAAATATCAAATACTTTTATATATATATATATATATATATATATATATATATATATATATATATATATATATATGAATTACAGTGATAAGTTTTATGATTATAAAATTATAATTCAATTTTCTCATATTAAAAAAAAAAATAAGTTAAACTCATACTGGGTATTTTTTATTTTTTTGTTAGAAATTTTTCTTACAAATATTGATCAAGTGATCACGTAGATAACCTCCTCCTCTCTCTATTTATATAAACTCATCATAAACTCATAATAGCAATTATTACAATCCCTATTGTTTCTGTTTGTTTTACATCTTCTCAAATTGATTAGTGAATCATGTCTAAACTACCACCCGGTTATCGTTTCAACCCTAAGGACGATGAGCTGATTAACCATTATATTTGGAGAAGAGCATTATATGGTGTTTCTTCATCTTGTCCGAGGATGCCTCTTGTTGATAATATCTTCGGCGAAAATGCTGATCATCCGTCTACTGTCTTCGACTCTTTCGGACAATCTGACCGTGAAGAAGAGGATACAGTTCGGTACTTGTTTACAATTCCCAAGAACGTGTCTAGTGACAAAGATTACAGTTGTGTCAAGAATAGAATTCGAACAGCTGGTAAACATGGTACTTGGAAACTCCAAAGAAGTGATCCTGTTGTTGTCAAGAATACTAGTACTGGCCAAGAGGAAGTCATTGGGTTTCGAAAGCTGTTGAAGTTCATGGAGTCGACGAGCAACGGAGTTGAATGGAGTATGCATGAGTTTACCAGTAAATTGTTGGAGGAGAAGATTAATAATGTCAACAACTTTGTTCTTTGTAGGATCACCAAGAAACCCTCCACAATTAGACAAAAAAGACTACATAGTGTTAGTGTTGCTAATACTACTACTAACAATGATAATAATGTTGATGTTCAAGAAAACAAAAGGCAACACATAAGCTTGGTACCGGCTGTGATGAAAGAACAAGGAGTTTCTTATGACGGAATCTTTAACCAACAAGTCGGGGTTCCCGTTGATAATAATAATGTGGTGTTAGGACAACATCATCAACAACAAAATCATGTACAAGAAAATCATGAGCAATTAGGTTGTGGTGATGACATGTCATCAATACAAGATTATTCGGGTGGTTCAGACTTTGATCTTGCACCGGAGTGGTCCAGTGAGGGACATAATAATCAAGAATTGCAAGAGTTGGTTGGTTCAGATTTTGATCTTGAAGCGGAGTTGGCTAAGTTTGCTGAAGAATATGATAATGAAGTTGTATGCGTGGGTGATCATATGCTACAAGGTCACGTCGTAAATCAAGAATTACAAGAGTTGGTTGGTTCAGATTTTGATCTTGATGCGGAGTTGGCTAAGTTTGTTGAAGAAGATGATAATGAAGTTGTATGCGTGGGTGATCAAATGCTTCAAGGTCACGTAGACGACGAATCAGGTTCTGGTGATGACATGATATCAATGCAAGACTTGCTTGGTTCAGATTTTGATATTGAAGCGGAATTAGCTAAGTATTGTCAAGGAGATAATAATCTAGCGGTATGGGCAAACCAATTGGAATTGCAACAATAATAGAATACAGTCAATGAACAAGGGTTTTCTTGTGTCAATGAAACGATTACACAATATTAATTTTCTTTAATCATGTATTTTTCATAATTTTAGTTGAGATTTTAAACAAGGGTTTTGTTGTTATTTTTCTGTCCCTTTAATTTAATATATGTTTTTAGAATTATACATGTGAATTATTCAAAATAGAGTTCATGCTGAATTTGTTATTTTTCTGTCACTTTTATATTTTATAGCCATGAACTACCTGGCTTCATTCTTCACCAAATATTTTTCTGTCACTTTTATATTTTATATTACCTGCCTCTTGTTGATAATATATGTTATTGAGTTTCAGTACGAAAACTGTAAAAATACACAAAAGAGCAGTAATAAGGTTTACAATAATGGCTTCATTAATTAATCAATATGACTAAAAAAATTATGACTTAGACGCCTTTATGAGGACACTGCACTGTCTTCTTCACTTAATATGACCACATATTTCAAGAACAGAACAGTTCTCAAAGAGAACTTTTATCAAATGAAAGAAGAGATCAGAACTTGAAATTGTATCCTTTGATAAGAAAGCAGAACTTAGCAGCATTCCTGTCAAGATAGCCACTAGTGAAAAGATGACATTGGAAGTAGCTTCATCGGTAGATCATTACCCACAAGGGTTACATAAATCGAAGGGCCGAATCATTACAAACAAGGGTTACATAGGCTGATCCAAAACATACCAAACACTTGATGACCAGCGCCTAACCGAGGGGCCGAATCATTATCCGCAAGGGTTACATAAGTACCAAACTTTTTCACATGGATGCCCACCATGAAATCGATGTAGTTTCTCATCAGCATAACTCATGACTTCACTCTCTGATTGGTTTAAGTATATCCAATTCTCTTCCAAAAACCACTCATTGCAATCTATAATGAGGGGTCTCCCAAACATATTGCCACCTCTAGGTTAAAAAATCAGTTTGACAGGCTCAATGGCCTCTTTTTTTTATGGAAATGACAATATTTGGTGAAGAATGAAGCCAGGTAGTTCGGAAATTTGATCAATAGATCTTGATCACTTACCCAAATCTATTTTTAAATAGCCAAGAAAGTATCCCGCCTCTCAGATAAAGTCATCAGATATCTATCTCAAGTTAACTTCGACCAGATCGAAGCGGTTACAGTAAAGCAGTCTGAAATATGTGCACCAGTAAAATAATTAAAAGCCATCAATGCAATTAATAAAAAGTTCCCAGCAAGAAAAAATATATTCTTATTTCTAAAGGATTTACCTCTTTTCGTCAACTTAAGTTTTCTGTATTCAGAGGTGAGCTCTGCAAGCTCGACGACAAAAGGAGGAGCATGCACAATACAAGGTCAAAGGATGTATCCAAGCAGGTGAAGCATCCATCAGCTTACAGCATATTCACCTGTAATTTCGCACAATGAAACACCAGTCAGTAATCCTAGAACAGAAATTGTCAAGTTTTACAAAGAATCCGACTGGAAAAAAAAAATTATAAAAAAATTATTATAAAAAAAAAAAAAAAACAGATGACTTGCTGGCAAAAGATAAACGATAATTAGGGTTGAATATGCAGATTGCCAAGGCTCGAATCAAGAGCCACTCAACAAGCATACATTCTATATATATCCAGAAGAATGACACAAATTATCCGAAGCAGTCACCAGAACTTATAGATAGTTTTTGATGTTTTACTCATACCCATATAACTCTACAAGCATCTTCACCTTCAACATCGCAGATACTTGACAAGCTCCAACTTTAATAAGGAACATGCCTCAAACCATTGAAATCTACCAAATACGTAAAAAAATAGTCATCAACAACCATTCAACTTTTACAAGCGAGTTATTTGGGCCCATACCAGAGGCAGATATAAAAGACGATGTGTCCATGTTTTGCAGTACCATTCAAGTGTAATGAATGACCAAGCATCTACAAGCACTTAAATGTGTCCATCAAGTATAAAACCATATTTGAGACTAAAAGCATAGAATAAACCCACAGGCATTTGGATTAGCATGTTCTAGTTTGGTTCGGGCAATTTAATTAACCAGTTCAGGTCATATTGGCTTCAGCGTCAACGAGCTGCCAATATAGTCTAATTAGTTTTGCTACTCTTGTTTGTTTTGGTCAATATTGATTTGGTTGAGAGTGAGCTTACCTTGCCATGAGACATCTTGGGTCACTGGTTCAGCCAACTCCAATAATCAGTCTTTCCAGTTATCAAAGCAAAACACCTCAACCAGGCACTGGAGGAAAACAAGAATTGAAGTAGAAGTGTGTGCCTGGTGGAGAAGTAGGGATTGTCAGTTTGTCACTCTTTTATTCATGAAAAAAAATTAAGGAAAAAAATATCATGAAATAAGAATAATTCTAAAAAGAACTTACCAGAGTCATCAGCCCATCACAACTCATGAGATGGACCCTTATGGAAGACCTATACTTGGGATGACCTTTGGAAGCAATCGGTACTGCTGTGTTGTGTTTGCATCACCCTCAGCTAAACGGCAGGTTAGCTCATTTTCCAAAGTAGCGTAAGCATCTGCAAATGCCTGAGCAATACCAAAATTGTCAAGACAGATTGCATATAGATTTCTATTCAGAGATATGTGCCACTAAATCCAGTTGACAAAAGTCCAGGTTAACAAAAAAAAAAAGCAAACATTTTGTCTGAAACCAAAATGGCAATAGTTAATGTTAAAAAACTACTTATTGTAAAAAAGATACTAATAGTTCTCTGCTGAAACACAAATTCTAAATGTCATCATCATTTAGAACGTCGCATTATAGAGCTTGATGATAGTTTTAACCTTTTATTAATCACCTGGCTTCAGCCCTTATATAAATTGAAGCTTGATCATGATAATTGTATATATTAAATTGAAGATTTGGTCAGATCAATATATTCAAAATAAAGCCAGCCACAAAGTTACGGTATGCAGCTCAGCAAGTCACATTTCAGAAAGGAAAAAAATAATTTAAAAATATATAAATGGACCAACAAATAGATGCAAGTATGTATAAATAAATCTATGTCAAACAAACCTTGATACACTGATGAATCCGGAAGCAATTTTTCCCCACATTATTTGTTGGAAACAAAGGATCATCGATGTAGATTGGATCAATGCTACGGTAGCATGCAGGCAATATATATCAAGATTAGACAGCAATCATGCAATCATAAAATCAAGATAGCAAATCAAACAAGAATGTATGCTGATGCCACAATAGTCACTCAGTTACCTGCATCCTCTTTCTCTGTTTATATATAACCCACTCCCTTGTATTGAGACACGCATTTGTCGAGGATCAAACACATTCCTGCATCCAGTCAAGGAGTTAGAATGAACAATCCTAGATACCATCAAGATTTAATGTTTAGTCATTGAATTCAGCAGAAACAAAGATTTACACATAATATGACTAATCATCCTTCAACTCACCCAAAGAAGTAAAGAAAATCCATGAAAAGACTCCCAAGGTTCTGCAAAATATTTTACTCTATTGTTAATAAATCAAAGATATAACCCAAGTTCAACAAATATTTGGGAACACAACATATTCCAAATACCAGGTTTTGTGATAATTATTTGACAGCCTATATTACTCACAAAAGATGCACCCAAAGAAAACTGAATAAGTTATTCGGTCACATGCAAATGTCATAAATCCAAAAACCCATCTAAAATTACCCTCTCTTTTTTCTCCCTGTTAGCCCTTTTTTTTAGGATGATTTTACCAAATTATACTTCAGTTTAGCACTGAGGAATATAACTTGGTTATAGCCATCCCTACCGCTAGAACTGATCTCAGTCAACTAGTCAAAGATACTAATTTCCCTTGACTATTTCAACAAACATGGAATTAAAGAGTGTAAATATACATGATAACTTTATTTTTTTTCCTTCTACCAAAGTAATATCTTACTACAGCAACCAATTTAAGCTTAGATATTTAACCTGGACAACCAAGCCCTCTAACATTGACCAACATAAATCATTTATTGTCATGCTTCGTAAGCAAAGTTTATTTTAGGAGATTTTTTTATACTTGTGAGCAAAAATTTTGCAGACAATTGAGGATATATTAATTGATTCCAACAATTATAATATCAATATGGCCCATTCACACAGATAGCATGAAAGATCTAACATGCCAGGCAAGTGATAGATGGCTATGCATATCTAACAGATGCTCCTTTAACACAAAATGCAGCACCTGCCTGCTTTTATTATCAAATAGAAAAAATCTCCCTCAAAGTCTATCATTTTAATTAAATATATTATAAATCGTAAAGCAAATCTAATCAGGGAAAAATAAAGTCTCCAAACTTTATCGACAACCAGTAATTTCACTAAGATTCATACTTGGTTAATAGGCCGCCCATGATGATGCTCATGCTGAAGAAAACGTGTTATCAGCAAAACCTGCAAAAGATTGCAAAATAGCTAAGCTAAGCACTGCACATAATTACAAAACACTTACCAACAAATGTAAGTGCTACAGGAATTTGGTAGAAAAATAAACCAAAACAAATCACCATATTTCAATTATGATTGAAATCAGGAAACGCACAAGGAAGAGGGTAACAAAACTAAGAACAACAAAACTTGGCAAGCAATTATGTACAAGTAACAATGTAGCATAATAGAAAATCAGGTAAAATATTTACCAAACAGTATGAACTCAAGCCTCCCGAGTACGATTGATCAAGGCTACGGTCTGCTAAAAATTGCTTCAGTACCAAAGCTAGGGGAATGGCAGCAGGAAACTGGTCGGTAAGCTGTTTAACCTGCATAGCACATCTTGGAATGAAAACAATACTCATACAGGAACCCATTAATAGCTTCATCACAAACTAAACAAAAGGGATTTGTCAAGGGACCAACTAACCAAAAGCTTAAACTGATGTCCCAAGATTGGTTTATATTTTATCAGGATTTTCATTAGTTTTCCAACATAAGATTATAAGAAATTAGCAGTAACAAATAAGTAAATAGTTGAAGCAATTACTTTCAGCACCAGATTAACCATTATATATGTCCAGCAGAGAATTAGCAATTATTGTCCTGAATTTAGCATCATTATGGCCAAATAAATGACTACAAACACAACCTAACTATTTTAACAATACACTTACAGTTTGCAAGATTTTAACTGGGAACCAATAGGTTTAAAATGATGATATAATAAGAAACAACTGAAAACCGAAGTAGAATGCATACCAATTCAGTTGTTTGCAGTCCTGTATGTGAGGGTGACTTAAAACTAATGTCTAGACGAACTGATATACAATCTTTGTCACAGTTGATAACTTTTGAGTGAGTCGATTGAAGAGCACTGTCTGAACCAATAGTATCAATTTTACCAACAGATCGTCCATCATTCAGCTTATTTTGTCCCCTTAAAGAAATGTGCACAGTAGGCGCAGCAGTTGTAGTCACAAAATCATGTGGAACATCCACTACTAGCATGATAATGGGGATCTACAACAAAGGGAAAAGATTGATCATCAAAATCCGAAAGAGCAACCTCATTTGGTAGAGATATAATAAAAAAAAGAGTTGTTACCGCTGTATTCTCCACAGTCTTCAAAGAATCAGCTTTTACCCATTCCTGATTTCCCAGGTATCGAGCAGCATGCTGGAAGATTCATCATGTCAAATTAAAAATAGCTTTCTAAAAGGTCCACAATTAATCAACCACTTGAAAATTAAGCAGACAAAAGAGTAATGATAGGTAGACAAAAGTCAAGAATCAAGAAGAAAATCAGGCAGATGAAAATCAATGAGCATAACTAGACTTTGAGAGCAGCTTAACTCATAGATGAATCTCATTTGAAGGTAAAATGCCACTTATCTAAAAAGTGAAAAATACTCTATGGAAGCCAACAGCAGCAGCAAAGTATTTCATCTATCAATTAACTCAATGCCCACTACATTAAACTTAACATAAACATAAATTTTGGCATACGCATCCAATAAATGATGTCCAGGAAGTAAGAATCAACTATTTAACTACAATACTGGAGCAACAAGCAGCATAGAGTAATGAAAGGAGGTACCAACTTACAGAAGTAAGCTAAATCAATCAATCAATCAATCAAAGCCTTAATCCCAAAAGTGGGGTCGGCTAACATGAACCAAATTTGATTATTCCGTGTAGTCATCAACATATATCTTTCTCCTCCATCCCTTACGATCCAAAACTTCATCCTCACGTAAATCCATGCACTTCATATCCTTCCTCACTCCTTCCAACCAAGTCATCTTTGGTCTCCCTCTTCCTCGTTTAATCCCTCCATGGTCCCACTCTTCCACTCTTCGCACCGGTGCACCCTCGGGTCTCCGTCTTACATGTCCAAACCAACGCAGACGATTTTCCCTTAATTTATCTACAATGCCCGCCACACCTACTTTCTTGCGAATAACCTCATTTCTGATTCTATCTCTTAAAGTGTTTCCACACATCCACCTTAACATGCGCATTTCCGTAACCTCCATCTTTTTAATATGCTCTTTCTTAGAAGCCCAACATTCTGTACCATAGAGCAACACTGGTCTTATGGCAGTCCTGTAGAATTTTCCCTTCAACTTTAAGGGAATGCTGCGGTCGCATAGCACTCCCGTGGCCGCTCTCCATTTAAGCCACCCTGACTTAATCCTGTGGGTCACGTCTTGATCAATGTCACCATTCTTCTGGATGATCGACCCTAGGTACTTAAAACATTCACTCATGGTCAAATCCTTTCCATCCAAACTCACCACTTCATTGCTTGTCCCCCTCTGAGTGCCAAAACGACATACCAAATATTCAGTCTTACTCCGACTTAGCTTAAACCCTCTAGATTCCAACCTTTGCCTCCATTGCTCCAACTTGACATTAACCCCATCCTTAGTCTCATCCACCAAAACGATATCATCTGCGAACAGCATACACCATGGAACCTCATCTTGAATTGGTCTAGTTAATTCGTCTAGAACCGTTGCAAAAAGAAAAGGGCTTAATGCAGACCCTTGATGCAATCCGATTGTAATAGGGAAATCTTTTGGTGAAGTAAGCTAAATGAGTAGTTTAAAATTAAATAAATTTGGTGAAGCAATTATTCTCAATTTTTTTCATCTGCAAGCAATATGGAGCAAGATATAACAAAACACTTGGAAAAAGCAAGAAGATCAGACACTGCAGTGGACAGACATATGGTTTAGAAAAATAATCAATCAAGGACTTAGTGCTGCTTGCTCATTACATCTCTACCACGAACCCAAGTACACCAAAACTTTGAGCAATGACCAGTGTAGCAAAAGAAGAACAGAGTCATAACATCAATGGCAGTAACACCTAATTAACAACTCTATCTTAAACTTACTTGTAGACATGTTTCCTTTATGCTATTACGACCTTCTAAGATTCCAGCTTCCTTAATAGGCTCCTGGAAATGCATCAATGTACATGTTATGCCAAAACACAGAAAAGAGCACAAACTTCAAACAAGAAAGTACAAATTAAAAAAGAACAAAGAATACTCACCAAGTTTCTCACTGGAGGAAGACAAACCACAAGATCCACATCACTTGTCGGAAGGGACAAGCCGGTGGCATTGGAACCAAATATATTGGTCCTGGAACGAGGCCAGAGAACTTGGAGCGAACGTGTCACCCGCTTCACCGCCCAATTAACATAAGGTCTCCTAATTAAATTCCCGGCAGCAACCTTGATCATTACAATAGGGGGGGAAAACATTTATATGCAGCATTGCTGTAGGGAAGAGAATGTAGACTTGGGAAGCACTACAATGTTCAAAGAAACGCACACAAGCTGCATCCAAACTAAAAAAAATAACAAGATTTCAAGCAACTACCTGCTTACAAAAGTAGTCAATTTCTTCATGAAGAAGATTGTGCATTAACGGGAGAGATGCCTTCCGTTTTGAGCAATTTACCAACTCAGGTGGTTGCAGAGGAAGAGCAACATCTGGCTGCAGTTAAGTAAGGTGACAAGCTCAGATTTATTGTGAGCAATAAAGTAAAAGAAACAACAAAGAGGACTCACATACATGTTCCTGATCATGAGTTAACTGGGAGATTGCAATTAAGCGATCTTGCAGTATTGCTCCAGGCAAAGGCTGAACCATTTTCCGAGCAGCAAAGTTCTTATTTTTCCAAGATGGCCACATTACTTCCGCACCATCAACACGTAAACAAGCTTCTTCAACATTAGTCCCATCATGAAACCATCCTCTTACACCCAGGTGTCTTGGGCTGGAGCTACCAGACCTAACAATTGGAAAGCCTCTATGTTTTCTGGAGTCTCCTACAGGAGAAGGTGGAGGAGGACGGGGAGCACGTGGAACACAAAGCACTACAGGTGAAGGTGGGCGTTTAATTCTAGGATGTTCACACCTGTTTGGAGGAACGCGAGGACTTCTTAATTCACGATTACACTTGAACTCGGATCTTGATCTTTCCCTTGATATACTTGGAATTATAATAGGCCGGAGTATTGGGTAAGGAAGCGAATCTCCAGATTTGGCATCACAATCACCGGATATACTGGCCAAAGATCCTGGAAGTTTATCTTCCAACTCCAAGTCTGTCATTGTTGAGGAGCTATGAACCATTTTTCCTTCATTCCCGGACCTAACATAACCAATTGGTTGATGCCCTGGAGGCAAAGACTCGAAAGGAGAACAAAAAGGAGCAGCAGATGGGGAATTTAGTCCATTTGTACTATAAGATGATGAAAATGCAACCATGTCATCAACAGTCCTATTCATGTCAGCTTCGCGCCAAGCCCATGAACTGTCATCAGAACTAAGAGAAGGAGGGCGAGAGAAACTAGCTCCCCGATAATCAGAAGGATTCCAATACATGACGCCGCCACCAAAGAATTGATTGTAGTCCTTGCCAGAGACAGCATGGACTTCATATTCTTCTTCTGATACCCAATGGCTATCATATTCATCAGCTAACTCTTGTGCGCTTGGTGGTTCAGAGAAGTCAAAGTAGTCTGCAAAGTATTTTCTTTCTTCTTCACTACTTAAAGCGCCTTTATAAGGACTTTGGGCAGCAAAGCTTTGTTGTTTTCCAGCTTGGCGCCTTGAAATAAATGGAGAATCATAATTACAAGTCTGTACAACAGGGGACCAATCCAAACTAGCTGGTAATGGTTGTGGCATAATCCTACCCATCTGTCCTCCAATATTAGAACTTGTTTGATGCATCTGTTGTATGAAAGAATGTTGAAAATGATTTTGCCAGTTGTGACCAACTTCCAAATGCAATCGGTCTGTAGCAGGTGGAAGATGCTGTGAATTGAAGCCAGCCAAACGATTAGGGGCCACAGTAGGCCATTCATATGAGGGATAATATGCAGGAATTACAGCTTCACCATTATACCAACTCTGGTTATCTTGTTCACAGATCAGGTTTGTTTTACTTTTATCATCTACGATTTTTCCACACGATGACGTGGCATTTGTGCGGCAGAAAGCATGATCCTCATGACCATCGTCATCTTTTTGAGCAATTTGACTATTCTCATACACTGTTGCAGCCACTATAACAGGGTCTCCGTCAGAATTAGCTTCATAAACACTTTTAAATTCTGTCGTCAGTTCAACAGGACTCACATCAGATTCCGCTAAATGATTATCAGTTTCCATGTTGGGAACTACAGCATTCTTCAGCTTATTCGAAAGCAAATGACAGTTAATCCTGGGACGATGTTGGTCTTCCACAGAAGATGTTATATCACCTCGTTCAGAGCTACACAGATTGACCTCAGTACATCCAGCCTTACCGTAGCAAGGAGCTAAATTCTGCTGACCATTCAGACAACTAATAGAAGCTTCATTTGACAACTTTTTCACACCAGCAGCGTGATCCATAGAGATATGTTCTTTCTCACATTGTGTGGTGGTACAGGAAGAGAAAGCAGTCTGTGTTTCAGCTGAAGTGTTGTGGACTTTACTTGCAGAATCCGGCTTCCCACGCAACTTCTTTTTATTTTGTTTTCCCTTCTTTGCAGAAGAAGTTTGTGACCTCTCAGGAGCCGACGTCTGGTCCTTTACCTGTTTATGTCAGTGTTTCAGTAGTCTAAAAAGATTAATTAAAAAAAAAAAGAATTCAATTTTCAAGAAGGCAGTCGACCAAAACAAATACTACACTGTGCAACCTAACATTATTTTTTTCCCCAAAGAGAGGGCATTATACATCCACTAACTCCCTTAAGATTCCCCACCCCCCACGTTGCTCAACAGGTTGATGCAAGCATGCCCAAAACTAGATTCATTGCCTAGAAATATCTGAATTCATAAGTAACAAAATCATTTTTTCTCTATTATAAAACTGATCCGCAACAAAAGCAAAAGAAGGAGAGAGAAATACCTCAAGAGTCTTGTCAAGTACAAAGTCATTATTGCAATTCCTTATAGCTGGATTTATCTTTTTGGAATTACGATTCTTTCCCTTCTTCTTACGTTGAGTTCCACCCTGCTTCTCCTTTGATTTATTTGCCACTATATTATGGTTCTCCTCATCCATTAGTTCAAATTTAATGTAATCAAGTGAAACAGCCATAAGTAATCCTCTCAATTTCCTCAATATACCATCTGCAATCATATTTACAGAATCCAAAGAGCTGAAAAAGATCTTCTCCTTATTAAAGTTATCATGAGGGCAAGTTAGTGCCATTTCAATTATAACCTGAAGCACAAACAACCGATTCACGACATGCCTTAATGTGGTAGGTGGCCTGGAAGAAGGTGAAACTAGATCAGATGTCAAGCCTAATTCTGCTCGTCTTTGTAAATGCTCTGTAGTGGGTGCATTCTGATCTCTGTATCTCACAGATTGCTCCTCCGCTAAACCGAAATTCCACAATTCGTCCTCCATGCTCCCATCAGCGCCTTTTAAGATTTCACCCGTCTGAAAACTTAGAGTAGTCAGAAGTCAGACTATAGTTCAGCAATGGCCAAAGTCCAAGGCAGCAACTTCATATTTTTCATACAAAAAATCCCCTATACCAAGTACCTATATACTTTACAAGAAAAGCTTGAGTCCTTCCCAACCATAAGCTCAAAAGAAAGCCGTATAGCAGAAAAAGTCATCGTCACTTAACCTCCAGACTTGCCAAGCTTTTTTTAGTAAAGCATGGCTATGGTATCTTGGAAATTGGGATAGAAGCTTCTTTCTTTAATATTGGACCATCAAGGTATTTGTAACATAAAAATTAGAGAACCAGGCAAGTAGTTTTACAAATAAGTGAGTTTGCATAGACTTCCATTGTCAATGCCTATGTTCTAAAAACCACCTCCATGCTCCAGGAGGTAAGCATTCTCCAGATAGCCTCAATTAGTCAGTCATACCTTGCAACCCACATATAGATTTGTAACATTGCATCAGCTGCGTCATCTGCGTCTAAAAAGGAGAAAAAAAACTAGGACCGGGAGAATGAAAAAGAAGATAAACTAACTCTTCTGAGAAAAATTAGATTGTTTCTTCAAGAGAGCACTATATCCTTCTAACAACAGCATCTTTCAAATCCTTTAGAAAAATTAATCGTGAAATGTCTATAAAGCAAGTCAAAGTTAATAAATAAATATAAAAAAATAAAAAAAGGGGGCATACTTCTCAGTTCTCACTTATCCTAACAAAAATCTTCTCTGAGTGACAAAGAGAGTCACAAATACATTACCAAAACACAAAACATGTAGGTTAACATTGGGGTTTTGGACCCTAATATTTAATTTGGCTGAATATGTTGAATACTTTAGAATGAAGGAATGGACAATGGTTGACCTATTTCATATTTTCATACGCTTGTAAAAGAAGGGCAAACATACTCTTTTTTGAGCTATGCAAGAAAAGAAGAGTTCCCCAGCATTCAGCATTTGGGTTTCTTGACTCTCCAAACATCTACAGTCATACAACCTAAAGCTACTTGATTCCAACATAGTTTCAAATCATTTCCATCTAGTACTTCGTTTAACACTACAATGCACTCGACTCTTTCCAACAAATACCATGAATATTAACCTTGCTTCCTCAAATCCAAAATGCAAGTGTTTTTAGCCAATTGATTTAGATCCCTTCATACAAGTCATTCAACCATATCAATGCAACATTATTGTTTTTCTTATAATACAGTAACAAATTGAAATAACAATATAGGTCATTCCACAATTCAAATACTAACATAGAATGCCACTCCACAAACCAATGCAATTCAAACATATTCAAACCAATTCTTATAATTTGAATCAAAGGGAGTAAATTAAGTTAAATGACTGTATCAAAAAACTTATAAATTGGAGGACATACCATAGATTTCGCGGTCTTCCCCAAAACCATCCGAAACACCTTCCTTTTCATCCCATCATCCAACTTCTCCCACCAATCAATACACCCTTTCTTCCTCCAATACGCATTTACCCCCAATCCAACAGCACTGTTAGCCTTCTCTTTCAACTTCACCCCTCTCTTCTTCCCACCATTACCATTCACCCACGCCAACCTCAACGCCACCTCAACCCGATTCGCCACAAACGCCTCCAGACTATAATAGCCTTTACCCTTCAACCACCCCAACTCAGGCCACTCATTCCCCAACTCAACCCAGTCCGAATTCGACCCATTTAAAAAACCCGAGTCCGAAACCCGGTCCATAACCCGAACAAACTGATCAAAATCCTCAAGAAACCCCTCACGAAACGTCACCGTATCAAGGGTTTGAGCACCCGAAGAAACCCCAGAACACTCAGAAGAGGAAAAGAGAAGAATCGACGATCGAAGCAAACGACTCGACTCATTGGAATCAGCAACTCGAGCGAGTAACCCACGAGATCGGCGAGTACAAATGGTGGGTAGAGAATCCTCTGAAGGAAGGTCAGGGAGGAGGAAGAAGGTGACGTGAGAAGAGAGAAAGAGGTGGGAACGCATGCGAAGGAGAAGCTGAGTGAAAGTGGGGTCGACAATGGTGAGGTGGGCCAGTCTTTGGGGAGGAGAGAGAGAAGAAAACCATTTCAAAATGGCGGATTTATCTGGGTTCGGGTTTGGGTTTAGGGTCGGGTTTTTGTAGAGAGAGATGTAAGAAGGTAAGATGTCGATGATTTGCTTGGAATCCATTGATGCGGGTGGTTTAGACGGCGGAGATGAGCGTTGATTGTGTGATATCTCCATTGAACTGTAACACCAGCTAACACAGGTAGGAGGAGAGAGAAAGGAGAAGACTGTTGTTTTTGATCGCCGAAATGTATGGAGCGTTGTTTTATTTTGTTTATTTAATTAATTTATTTAACTACTCGTAATTCATTCATTTCTTTGGTTTATGGCACGGATTACAAGTTTTACAACTACAAGTACTTATTTTGGCATGTCTAACTTTTTAAACTTGTTCATGTATTTAGGCGTTGTTTGGCAATTGACTGTTGGTCATTGGTTGTTGATTGTCGGCTGTTTTAGTTGGCTAATTTAACTGGCTGTTTAGATTGGCTTTGAATTGACTGTTTGACTAAAGTTGTAGGGTTTGGTAAATTGGCTTATTGGGTGCTAGCTGTTGTTAAACTACACTAACTAAATTATTGATTATAGATAATAATTTTTTATAACTAATTATAATTTAAATTAATTAATTATTGGTTATTAATTAATAATAATTGTATTAGTTATAAATTTATAATTATCAATAATAATGTACTACGGAGTATAAATTACTAATACTTTAAATACTAATTATTAAACACTAATAATTTATGTTTCAAAGAAATTATTAATTATCAAATATTTAATTATCAAATATTTAATTATTAATTATTGATTATTGATTATTAGTTATTAATTATTAATTATTAATTACTAATTATTAATTATTAGTTATCAATTATTAATTAATTAATTAATTATTAATAATTAATTATTAAAATTTAATTACTAATTATCTTTTATTGGGACTGATTATTATTAATCAAAAGTTAATTATGTCAACAAGCCAAAAGCTGCTCCAACTAGCTTTTTGCTTTTGGCTTAAAACCAGCTTTTCAGCTAGTTAAAAAAGCCAATAACCAAACATGTTTGTTGGTTGTTTGATCAACTTGAAGAAGCCAAAAGCCAGCTAAAAAGATGGTTTCCAAACATCTCATTAATATCTATGGCGTCAATTACTCCCTCTGTTTTTAAATACTTGCTCCATTTCTTCATGTGCAGAGTTTTAGAAGAAATTAGAAAAAGTAATAAAATATGGATGTAGTGGGATTGGTGAAAGAATAAAAAATAAAAAAAAAAGTAGGGGAGAGAATATATATTGGGTCCACTAGGTGAGAAAAATTAATTAAATATTGTAAAAGCTTTCCCAATAAGGAAATGGAGCAAGTATTTAAAAACAGCCGCAAATGGAAAGTGGAGCAAGTATTTAAAAACGGAGGGAGTAAATTTTGTGATTTTATATACTACTTCCGTTTCATTTAATTGCAACGATTTGATATAAAGTGGAGTGGAAAAATGTCTAATCGTTACAAATAATATGAAACGGAGGTAGTACAAACCTCATTTGAAATGTGTTTGCCAAGATTTGACCCTTAGTTTCAGGTTTGGAAGTCAAAGAATTAGCCAACTATTCTAACCTCTAATCTCTCTATTCTTTTGTAATTAGACCTTGTGATTTGCAATTATATACATTTATATTTATGTTTATTACATAATTGATAATTAGTTCAAATAGTTAATTAATCATCCTTATTTGCATCATTGTTGGAAAATATTTGTAAAAGCAATTGCGGACCATCTATGGGGGCTATTAGGGGTCTAGCCCATAGTAGAGACCAAAAAATTCTTACTCCTATTGCAAAAGTTCAATAAAGATTGTCATTTATGTGAACGTGTTCAGGCAATTAGTTCTAGGGCACATAGTATCAAAAGATGGTGTTTATGTTGATCCATCTAAGGTAGAAGCAATTAAATTATGGTCGGTTCCTAAGAATGCTTCAGAGGTACGTTCTTTTCACGGTTTAGCTTCTTTCTATAGAAGATTTGAAAAAAAAAAAAAAAAAAAAAAAAAAAAAAAAAAAAAAACTTTTCTAGTATTGTTGCACCTATGACTGAATATTTGAAGAAAGAGTTAAATTTGAGTGGAGTAAAAAGGCGCAACATGCATTTGATTTAATCAAGAAGAAATTGTGTAAAGCTCCTAATTTAGCTCTACCTGACTTTTCTAGTCCATTTGAGGTGAAAACTGATGCAAGTGGAGTAGGAATTGGTGCGGTTCTAATTCAAAGGAAGAGACCTATTGCTTACTTTAGTGAAAAATTGAATGGTGCTTGATCGAATTACTATACTTATGACAAGAAATTCTATGCAATTTTCCTTAAAAAAAAAGAAAAAAAAAAAGAAATTCTATGCAATTGTTCGTGCTTTAGATCATTGGAGCCATTTTCCGTCGACCCATCGTTTCAGAGAGAGAGGTAGAGAGCGGCGTGAGAAAGAGTCATATATATGACAGGGTAAAGTCGTATCCCCTAATCAAAAATAATTACCTAATTCACTAACTAAAGTAGATAGGGAAGTAGGGTCGATCTCCACAGGGAAACAAGTCTTTTTACTCCTAATTAAATATTATAATCTAAATTATTTAAGTAACCAATATTAAAAGTTGAATATGAAACTAAACTAAAAAGAGTAGGAAAAGGGAGAAAATAATATATAAGAGGATCTAGGGCATAGGTTCACCAATAAATAATACTCCGGGGTAAAATAGGGTAATCAATCATTGACATTGCATAAATAACATGATTAACAGGCTCTCGCAATTTATTAACCAACATAGATCTAACAGGCTCTCGCAATTTACTAGATCTAAGTTCTTATTGAAAATAGCCTTTAATATCAAATTAACATCTGCTCGATTCATCAATTTAATAATGCTATACTTTTACAAGCCGCAATTGTAAAACATTAAAACAATCCAATAAGAAATCATCATGCAATACCAACAATCAATAATAGTCAATCACCAATGCATCAATTAACCAGATTGTAAAGGGCTCTCGCTACTTATTACAATCACACAATTAAATTACCGGTATTAAATCTCATCTCTCGAATCTTGACTTAACCATTTATAAATTAACTTGCCTATTGATACTAGACCTAAACATTAATTCTCATCTCTCGATTCTTGAATCAATATTGTCAAACTCATGCATAAAAGATAGGCCTAATCTAGTCACAGAGCATTAAATCAATCAATAGGAAATTAATCTAGCATTGATAAATAACAACAATAAATTTACCCCTTCATATTATTTATTAGATCCCCATAAACCCTAGAAATTAAACTACTCACACATAATTAGATATAGACTAAGCAAAGCAATAAAATAAATCATGATCAAGGGAATAAAATAAATAACTGAGATTAAGGGAAAAGAAATCGTCACCAAAATAAATCTGGAATTAATCAAAGAAATAAGAACAAAGGTTTAGAGAGAGAAAACTAAGTAGAGAGAGAAAGTCTAAGAGAAAGGATTAAGGGAAGAAGAAGTCGTCAGAAGATCTCCTCCCCAAAGAAGAGACAATCTAAAAACGTATTACGGAGGAGTATTTATACTCCGTACAAAAATCCTAAACTAAAACAAATTAAAACGACGCTAATCGTCCCCTAAAAATACACGCGCCCGATCGGGCGAGGCACCGCCCGATCGGGCGCGCCTTTTTTATCTCTAATAGCAATCTCGCGCCCGGCCGGGCGCGTCACCGGGCGCTTCTCCCGCCCGGCCGGGCGCGCCTCCGGGCGCCAGCCTTTTTGGCCGGGCGGATCATTTGGGCCAATATTTGGACTTCGATTGGGCTCAAATTCTTCGGGCCAACCTGGGTTTCCTCTTTGGGTCTTGAATACTCGGTCCAAATGCCCCGGTATCACCTCTACCGAGCCCTTAATCACCGGTTCGATGGCTCTAACCGGCCCTGGGCTATAAAATCTGGTCGTGTTTTTTCAATGCTCGTGATTGCTCCGAAATATCTCGGGAAAATACTCCAAAAGCATAAATCCCTGCAAAAGTCAACCAAATCTACGAAAACACCAATTAGTAATAAAAGTGGCTCTAAAGAGCCAAAAACACTACTAATTATGACCAAGGGACGGGGGTAAAATACTATATAAAACGGACACATCAAACTCCCCCAAGCCAAACCTTTGCTTGTCCCTAAGCAAAGATCTCATCAATGAATCAATAAATATGCTTCACCCCAATAAGTAAAAATCAAGCACAAGCGATCCAGGGTAAATCAAGTAAACACGCTTCAGAGTCAACCAATCAAATCCATCCAGTTACCTTTCTTCCCTAACAATTGTCAAACAGAGCAAACCACAAGAGCATATAGAATTCAAGACTAGTGCTCACACACTCGACTCTCATTTTTGTGGCGAGTAAAAGATGTACTCTATCGCTCTCCAACCACCCCTTTAATGTGAACAATGCCCTCCCAACTCACACTCTCATGTGTATAAAAACAATGAACGCTCAATCCTACTAGTCGACTCGAAATATGCCAAATCATAACTTGCATTGATAAGCAACACTTTCACATTCATACAATTCTATGCACAAAGGTCGAAAGGTATTTTAAGCTTGTAATGTAAGGCTAGGGTAAAGGGTAGGATAAATTTGGAAATACGTGAGAGAAAAGCTATGCTTAAGGGAGCAATATCCTAATAAAACCCATGATCAAGAATAAATAATGATCAACATCTCCTACATAACCAACTCTAACATCAACCAAATATACTCCAATCATAATAAATAAACCCAACTCTTACAATTTCACTCATAAGATATAATAATGGAGTAATAGAGTGAATAAACAAACTTTATTTTCCAAACTTGAATTTTTTCATTGAGGCTCAGAATTATTCTTTACAAACCTCCAACTAGAACATTTGAACATTTTTTTCCTTTTGAAGTTCTCTTTTTTTTCATAATATCATGCTTTATTTTTTCAAGAAAATATAACTCTCGAATTCATCAAAAATAAACATGAACAATCAACAAAACTACTTCTCAAAATCCCACCCAAATTGTGCAAATAAATAGCACACTACAAACTCCCTCACCTCACTCACTAATAGCTCCCCCAAGCCAAGCTTGGGACTAGTAACCAATGGGGCAAAATAGGCTTGTAATGTGGCTAATAAACAATAAAAAGTCAAGGCAACAACATGGGTAGCAAGAAGGGAACAAATGTATCTACAATATCTGGAGGCTACCTAAAAGAACAAATGCCTTCGTCCTCCACAATGTGCATAATAATGAATCATATAAACATTACTTATAGTTGCAAACCAATACTCAAATTCATTGACATACCAGGAATTATGGAACTATCACACATTTCCTAACCAAATCAACTAGTCAAGCACTATATTCACAAGTAGTTGGACAAAATTGACGCATGTAAAGGTTTCAAGACAATCAAACATCAAATCATGATCAACTAATCCACAATGCCTATCATCAATTACTAAGGATCAAAACAACTTTGTCAAGTATGGGGCACAGGGAAGCATGATTCATAATTCATTGGAATATAAAACTAACCTAAGAAAGCAATAAAATCTGTACTAAGAAAAATAAAAGTAAAAAGAGAAGAGAGAGTGAAAGATGTACCATACGAACACGAGAACCTCCCCCCAAGCTAAATCAGACAATGTCCTCATTGTCTTAAAGGAAAGCTAGTAGTCAAGGTGACTACTCTTCATCATCACCACATCAATGTCACCAAAGCCTTGAGGATTGCAATGCATCTAGTGATTTTAATTGCATTGGAAACTAGACTTGAAGAGCTTTCCAACGACAGGTCACACGCAAAAATCGGATAAGAAACGCAAAAGTTATGGCCTGTCGAAGTTGACGTAGTTTGCTGACGCGTACGCGCGCCCGATCGGGCGAGCTCTGCCCGATCGAATACGAGTGCAGTTCCAGCGTGATTGAAGCCTTCTCTAGCTCAAAATCTGCACAAAAATAAACTCCCACAAGCATAAGTTACACTCTCCCTACCTCTCTATAAAAAAAAAATAAAAAATAAAATAAAATAAAACACACACACAAAAATAAGAAAAAAAAAAAAAAAAAAACTAAACTAAAAAGCAAATTAAAGTACGGGTTGCCTCCCGCAAAGCGCTAGTTTATCAAGGTCCCGCTCGACCATACTCTTTCTCTCAATCGGAAGAATTCAACGCCTTAAGTAACTTATCAAACGCTCCTGCAAACATTTCATTAAACACTATATAGGGCTTAATTGCAAGCACATTAATTCCTACAAAGAAAAGGTTAGGAGCACATAAAGAGAACTCAAAGTAGAAAGAAAAATCAA
The DNA here is from genome assembly GCF_948465745.1 of Chenopodium album. Taxonomy (NCBI): domain Eukaryota; kingdom Viridiplantae; phylum Streptophyta; class Magnoliopsida; order Caryophyllales; family Amaranthaceae; genus Chenopodium; species Chenopodium album. The sequence goes on from NC_137840.1 coordinate 72,953,165, forward strand.
AAGAGGGAGATGAAAATACACCACAACCTTCTACTTCCTCCGCTAAAAATTTAGAATTAATAGAACGAACATGGAGGTAGTCATTGTCTTTATCATCCAATAATGACTTGAAAATTTCACCCTTACGAATAACCTCATCATCAACAAAGGAATTTTCAACCACCGTTTCTACAACTAATGATTTTTCAATCACCGATTCATCAACCAATGATTTTTCAACCACAAATTCTATAACCGACGGTTCTTCATCCTCAATAACATTCATATTATTATTATAGTGTCCGTAGACTTTTTCATCAAGATCTTTCCAATAACTTTCATTAGAAACTAATCGTTTCCGAATATGATCATATGTATATGGAAAGACTCTAAAATCATCCGGAGCACGCACAAAAAACTCACTATAAGGGCATTCAGGATTTTCATGACAAAGACGTTGACAACTACAGTAGTTAGGTGCTGCATAAAAATTATATAATTCTTGTAGTGACATAAGCATGGATATTTTCAACTCATAAAAAAAAAAAAAATTAAAAATTAAAAAAAAAATAATAATAATAAAAAAAAAAATTAAAAATAATCTAGACTCTAATAATAATTAGAAATAAAAATAAAACCGTTTCCCCGGCAACGGCGCCAAATTTTGACAGGGTAAAGTCGTATCCCCTAATCAAAAATAATTACCTAATTCACTAACTAAAGTAGATAGGGAAGTAGGGTCGATCTCCACAGGGAAACAAGTCTTTTTACTCCTAATTAAATATTATAATCTAAATTATTTAAGTAACCAATATTAAAAGTTGAATATGAAACTAAACTAAAAAGAGTAGGAAAAGGGAGAAAATAATATATAAGAGGATCTAGGGCATAGGTTCACCAATAAATAATACTCCGGGGTAAAATAGGGTAATCAATCATTGACATTGCATAAATAACATGATTAACAGGCTCTCGCAATTTATTAACCAACATAGATCTAACAGGCTCTCGCAATTTACTAGATCTAAGTTCTTATTGAAAATAGCCTTTAATATCAAATTAACATCTGCTCGATTCATCAATTTAATAATGCTATACTTTTACAAGCCGCAATTGTAAAACATTAAAACAATCCAATAAGAAATCATCATGCAATACCAACAATCAATAATAGTCAATCACCAATGCATCAATTAACCAGATTGTAAAGGGCTCTCGCTACTTATTACAATCACACAATTAAATTACCGGTATTAAATCTCATCTCTCGAATCTTGACTTAACCATTTATAAATTAACTTGCCTATTGATACTAGACCTAAACATTAATTCTCATCTCTCGATTCTTGAATCAATATTGTCAAACTCATGCATAAAAGATAGGCCTAATCTAGTCACAGAGCATTAAATCAATCAATAGGAAATTAATCTAGCATTGATAAATAACAACAATAAATTTACCCCTTCATATTATTTATTAGATCCCCATAAACCCTAGAAATTAAACTACTCACACATAATTAGATATAGACTAAGCAAAGCAATAAAATAAATCATGATCAAGGGAATAAAATAAATAACTGAGATTAAGGGAAAAGAAATCGTCACCAAAATAAATCTGGAATTAATCAAAGAAATAAGAACAAAGGTTTAGAGAGAGAAAACTAAGTAGAGAGAGAAAGTCTAAGAGAAAGGATTAAGGGAAGAAGAAGTCGTCAGAAGATCTCCTCCCCAAAGAAGAGACAATCTAAAAACGTATTACGGAGGAGTATTTATACTCCGTACAAAAATCCTAAACTAAAACAAATTAAAACGACGCTAATCGTCCCCTAAAAATACACGCGCCCGATCGGGCGAGGCACCGCCCGATCGGGCGCGCCTTTTTTATCTCTAATAGCAATCTCGCGCCCGGCCGGGCGCGTCACCGGGCGCTTCTCCCGCCTGGCCGGGCGCGCCTCCGGGCGCCAGCCTTTTTGGCCGGGCGCGCCTCCGGGCGCCAGCCTTTTTGGCCGGGCGGATCATTTGGGCCAATATTTGGACTTCGATTGGGCTCAAATTCTTCGGGCCAACCTGGGTTTCCTCTTTGGGTCTTGAATACTCGGTCCAAATGCCCCGGTATCACCTCTACCGAGCCCTTAATCACCGGTTCGATGGCTCTAACCGGCCCTGGGCTATAAAATCTGGTCGTGTTTTTCCAATGCTCGTGATTGCTCCTAAATATCTCGGGAAAATACTCCAAAAGCATAAATCCCTGCAAAAGTCAACCAAATCTACGAAAACACCAATTAGTAATAAAAGTGGCTCTAAAGAGCCAAAAACACTACTAATTATGACCAAGGGACGGGGGTAAAATACTATATAAAACGGACACATCAATATATATATGGTAAGAAATAAGTAAACATTAGGAAACCCTCCTCACGAGGGGAATTCCTAATGCGTCGGAAGAAAGGATGGGAAATAAAGAAGAATTATTACAAGGAAATATATCCATACTATCACTAACTAAATGACCAACATTTGCTATCCAGTCCGCTGCTTGATTTGCCTCCCGAAAGATGTGACGAATGCTCCAATTATCGAAATTGCTTTGAAGTGAACATATGTCTTTAATAATATGATCAATTTGCCATGGTGTTGACCAGATGCCATTAACGGAGTTGATTACCAAAAGATTATCACCTTCAATTATGATATTTTTGATCCCACGCTCAAGAGCTAGAAGAATGCCTTTATGAAGAGCCATGGCCTCTGTTATGAAAACCTTGGTGGTGCCGAGGTTGAACGCTCGAGCTCCTAAAACTGCCCCACTACTATCTCTGATGAGAATCCCTGCTGCTGCTGACTTGTTGAGTACTGAACCGTCAAAATTGAGTTTGTAGAAATTTGTTGGTGGCGCCTCCCAGGAAACCATGATGGTGTATGTTGGAGAATGAGGAGGAGAAGATGAGGATCTCCGAATAGGAGATCCCGATGAAGAAAAGGTATCAGTGAGAATTCTGTAGTGCCACTCATTGAACGCAAATTGCGCTCGGTGGAAAATTCTAGGAATATCAAAGGATTCTTGGCGAAAAATTATAGAATTTTGCTCTTTCCAAATACTCCAAATAAGGAAGATAAATTTCCTAATAGATAGTTTGTGTTTTTTTAAGCATAAAAGTGTTTACTAAATCAATGTAGGGAACTCTACTATCCAACCAATTCTTAACTAAGGTATGGTTCCAAATATCTTTAGAATGAATGCAAGAAAGAAAGAGATGGTTCACTGTTTCACTGTGAACATTACATAGACCACATTCACTAAAAGGAATTACATTTCTTTTGTAAAGTGTATCACGAACGCTTAGACTATTATGAAGAATTTGCCACAAGAAGATTTGGAGCTTAGGGGGGATATCTAATTTCCATATCCAACGATGTTCCCATTTATCATCAAGGTCAAGATTATGGGCAAGCCATGTGGCGGATTTTACTGTAAACGTGCCAGACGAAGTAAGACCCCACACCGGCATATCTAGCATCGTGCTTCTAGGTAATGGAATTCCTAATATTTGAGAAACAATATTGTCTGGGAGAAAGTAGCATAGCTTATGTCTATCCCATATTGTTTGTTGGGTAGAATGAAGTCCGAAACTTTTGTGTCTAACTCAACTTGATTAGGATCCATACGAAGTAGTTCAAGTAAGCTTTGGTTGGTTACCCAATTATCAATCCAAAAGTATATATCCATTCCATTTCCAACCTTCCATCGAATTCCTTTTCTTAAAATTTCCCGTTGGACAAGGATTTTCCTCCAAATATGAGAATCTTTAACATTTGGAGTGCATTCAAAGAAGGATTTATTATATAGATATTTATCTCTAATGATTTTAACCCATAGACTATTATGTTCGGAGATAATTTTCCACCCTAACTTTGCAATGAATGCCTTGTTAAGAGGCAGTGTTCGCCGGAGACCTAGCCCACCTGCATTCTTTGGTCTACAAATCTTATCCCAAGTGATAAGGGGGATGTTGTTTTTATCTTTCTCTTGTCTCCAAAAGAATTTACGGTGAAGGGAGTCTAATTCTTTAGCGACATCATTAGGAATGAGGGAAGATGAGCATAGGTAACTAGGTAAAGCTTCCAAATTGCTTTGGATAAGCGTATGTCTACCTGCCTTTGATAAGAAACCGGCTTCCCAATGTTGGATACGCTGTTCAGTTTTTTCCATGACATTTTTATAATCTTTCTTCATTGAATAATAAGAACTAAAGAGAACGCCTAAATATCTACCAAGTGAGGCTTTAGGGGTCATGTTAAAATGTGCAGCTAAGGATGTTCTTCGGCCATTAGGGATGTTTCTTGAGAAAATAATTGATGATTTGTGAAAATTTACTAGTTGGCCAGAGATGTCACAAAAAGAATCTAGGATCTTCTTAAGATTAGTACAAGCTGAGTTGGTAGCTTTACAGAAAAGTAAGCTATCATCTGCAAATAGCAAAAAAGGAATAGAAAAGGACCTAGGACAAATTTTGAAGCCTTTCCCAAATTTGCGGCTAGAACTTTCTAAACAAAGTTTCCTAATAAGAACTTCCATGCAAAGGATGAATAAGTAGGGGGATAATGGGTCCCCTTGTCTAAGACCTCTAGAGGGTTTAAACCAGTCAGTTATTTCACCATTAATTTTTAAAGAGTATGAAACTTTAGTAACACATTCTTGGATCCAAGCAATCCATTGGGAAAGGAAGCCAAAAGCTTTTAGGCATTCCCACAAGAAATCCCATTCTATTCTATCATATGCCTTTTCCATGTCAAGTTTTAAGGCGCACCAACCTGTTTTGTTTTTAGATTTCTGGAACGTGTTTAAAATTTCTTGGACAACGAGGATATTATCGTGGATAGAACGGTCCGGAGTAAAAGCGTTTTGAAGCGGACTCACAGTTTTTTGAAGAATAGGGCATAAACGATTGACCAATAACTTGGAAATTGCTTTGTACAATGTGTTCACTAGGCTGATCGGACGAAAGTGGTTAGGATTCTCGGGCATTTCCGTCTTAGGAATAAGAGTAATGATGGTATGGTTTAATGCTGGTGGAAGACATCCATGTGAAAAGAAATTTTGGATCGCCAAGGTGATGTCTTTTTCAATAATTTGCCAATAGGATTGAAAGAACTTAGCTCCAAACCCGTCAGAGCCAGGGGCTTTGTCTGGGTTCATGTTAAAGAAAGCGTCCTTAATTTCTTCTTTAGAGACCGGAGCAAGAAGAGAGTTGCAATCTTCAGTTGTCGTTATAGGGTCTATAAAGGATAAGTCTAATTGTCTTGTAGTATTACGAGTTGTCTTAAATCTGGAGCGAAATGAGTCTAAAAGGAGGGATTTAATCTCATCACAAGTATCAACCCAATCATTATTTTCATTTTTTAGCCTATGAATGGTTGTTGAGACTATTTTTTTCCTCATTTTGTTATGGAAAAAACGAGTGTTCCTATCTCCTTGAGTTAACCATTTCTTTCGATTTAGAGAGCCATAATGTCGCTGTCCAAAAAGGAGGAGTTTTTCACGTTGACGAATCATTCTATTAAAATGACTTACTAAAATAGGATTAAAAGGTTGTGATCGAAGGGCACGATGAAGTTCTTTTATTTTTTCTTCATTTGCCAATAATTTATTATTATTGTTTCCATACCTTTTACGTGCCCATGTCTTAAGCTCGGTCTTTATTCTAGACATCTTTTGTTGGATACGATAAAATCGTGAACCTTTAATAGGGTGCGGCCATATTTTTTTAACTATAGAATGAGACTCCTCCTCTAGAGTCCAATAATTTTGGAACCGAAACATTCGTGGCACAAAATTAGCATTGTTGTAGCAAGAATCAAAGAAAAGAGGTGCATGGTCCGACACCGTGAAGGTACCATAAGATATCAAGTTATTAGGAAACAATATGGTTGAACGATTGATTGCTTATAGCCCTATCTAATCTTTCATAAATTACTCGATTGTTAATACATTGTTTCCAAGAGAAAGTATTTTGAACACAAGGAACATCTACTGCATGAGTGTCTATAAGGAATTTCGGAAGCCGACGAAGTTGGTTACAGCAATTGGCCTTCCTCCAATTATATCAGAATGAGTCAACATTTCGTTAAAATCACCTAAAACAAGCCAAGGCAAGTGAATATTGTTGCTAAATGAAGTTAAGTAATCCCAAAAAGGGTCTTTATCTACTTCTTGCGCTGGGCAATACACCCCAGTTATAGCCATATCTTTATTTAAAGGTTTGAAATTTACAAAAAGATGAGCACATCTATCTTTAAGGTTCATGCTTTTTCACAATAACATTATCACTATTCCAACATATCCATAATCCACCCGAATGATTTACAGGATCAATGACAAGTTTATTCTCAAAGTGTAAGGCCTTTAAGATTTTTTTGCTATTAATAGTATTAGTCATAGTTTCTAATACAAAAATTATATCAGGGTTATGCTTATGCTTTAAGTGAATCAATTCAGCAAGAGCCTCGGGCTTTTTTCCCCGTTGAATATTCCAACAGAGAATTCTCATCTTAATATGTCGTAACCATTTTGATGTGACAATGTCACATATATAGTAGCCATAGCGAGTGTCAAGCACTCGATTCTAGGAGGGTTCGAGGACCCTTTTTTCTTTTGAATAAATGATACAATCATAAAACATTTGAAAACAAATATTGGCGACAAAGTGTAAAATATATCTAAGAATATAGGATATCGTACAATGAAATCTGTTTCTAAACTTGGTTTTGAATGGCGATGATCTTTTGTTAGAGGAGTAAGCTTGGCATAAACAGGCTGGAAAGACTCCTTAATCAATAAAAGATGACCTGCAAGAGGGAAAACAAACCAAAGAGGCAAGTATAGGGAATATGACAAACCCTGGACTGCAGCGTTAGTACAAGGTCTAGCAAGGAAAAGTACAGACATGGAGAGCAACCTTGAAATTAAAACCCGCCACTCAATAATATTCATGTTAAAGAAAATCACACGAGATGACCAAAGGGGAACTGGAAACATAATAATATTAGGAGCATGCACCAAGAAGATCAACAAAGAACACCCCTTCACCATGCAATTAAACAGATTGCTAATGGAGGAGCTATGAGATTAAAAAAGACAAAGAAATAAAACTTGACAGAGAGACTGAAATACAACAAGCACATATAAAGTTAAGATAAGCTTAACAATGCCCATACAACAAGTCCAATTGAAGGAGCAAACAATTAGACAGAAAGTTTTATGGGGACAAAATATACTTATTGCAACCATGGTGCAACAGACTAGCATAAAACTATTAATTGTAACCATGGAGGTAGTATCACGAAAAGGATAAACACTAAAAACTGGTCGAGCCCAATAAACCGCCACTCCCAAACTCACAGACTCAGGTCTGACGAACTCCGGAGACTGAAGATATAAAACCCACACCAAGCATAAACACAAGTTTAGAATTAAGACTAAAGAGGTAACACAAAAAAGATAAAGGCATTTAAAGAAGAAATTAAGAAATCGATGGACAAACAACTTTTTAATAAATACTCTAAGAAGGCTCAACCTGAATGGGCTACAGCAAAGGGAGACAATTAGAGGCGAAAAAACAACAGGTAGTAGATATAGATGACAACTGGAGACAACAATTAACCAACACCCGTTGTAAAACAGAGTAATACTTGCAAGAGCAAAAGCAAACAACAGAAGAATACCAACAATATTAATACAACTTGATATAATTTTCTCAACAAAAGAAAAAGAAGGGAGTATACCAACAATATTAATACAACTTGATATAAAATTCTCAACAAAAGAACATGCACGAAGAAATTCATTGAAAGAGCAAATTAATAAGGCAACATAGCAGCAATTACAAGAAATCCACCAATAGATCTCAACAAGTACGGACCAAAATAAGCCATTGACTATCAAATAAAGCCAAATTCTTACTGTAAAGAAGCATCTCATAGTACCAAAATAGAATGAGCAATTACCATAATCCATCTGTATAATAGTTGGACTATCAATATATACATCTCCTTTAAATTCTTCTATAGAAGGATTTGTAAGAAGCACTGCTTCAAGAGGTTCAAGGACTTGGCACCTTCCTAGTAATTTGTCATCTGGAAGTAGTATTTTTCTTTACCTATTATTGCTACTGGCATTTTTGAATTCAAGATTTCCACCATTGTTGTTCCAAATACAAATTGAAATAATTATTCAGTGAGCCTTCTGAATCTTGTGGCTTCCCTAGCCTTAAGATTTGCACTATTATAGAACGTAGAAACAGATTTTCCTACCTCCTAGTGAAAATTATTTGCCATGAGTTTCACTAGGGAATAAAAGACTATTGTTGCGGAGTGTTGGAAGATTTGCACTATTAGGCACAGAATAACTGTTTTATCTATTCATCATGCATAGAGCTAACATAAGGAACCACATTGGTGACATCTTCCTTTTAAACTAACACTGAAAAGCTGAAGTCGGAGATAGTACATAAGCAATCTAACAAATGAACTTCAAGATGGCCTACTTTTTGGCATTTAATTATAAGTTCTCAGGAACATTATTTGACTAATACTCGTATTCTGTCATTAAAGTCCCATGGTGGCCTTGAGTTGAATAAGGAGACGTAAGTTGTAAACGGCTAAATTGGCAGTTTAAAGGCAGGCCATACGGTTCCGGCCAACCACTTAAATGGACTCCTAGGTGTTTTGGAGTCTATGGGAGCAACCCCGACATGTTTCCTCCCCCAGTCTGAAATAGTGTAAAATTTTCCAAAATTGAAGGCTATTATCTACGCTTTCGGGGTAATTTTGGGCAATATTTTCAAAATTGAACTGAATGTATGGAGTGTCCCCTATGGTCATATAAGTTGGTTTGAAACCATCGAGTCCTATAAATAGGTTTATAAATAGGTCAAAATTGAACTGAATGTATGGAGTGTCCCCTAGGGTCAAAATGGATTTGTTTCATTTATGTGGTTACTTTGAAATTGTGTTGCATTGATAGTGAACAGATGGTAAATAATGTATCTATTTATAATATAATGCAACTGTATACTAGTATAATACAAGTTTTGTACCTTTTGATGTTTGTTTTCATATATGAGTGAAATTCAATTGTTAATTGAATACTCATCTATACATAGATGTTAATATTTTATCTAAATGTAAATTAAATGTTATAACCATTTAATTAAATGTAAATTAAATTAATAAATATATGATAATATCTAAAAGGAATTAGAAAGACAATTTATCACCACTTATTGTGGTATCATTGTATCAACATCATTGCCTATATTATTAATTAGATCATGAGCAAATTAAAATTCTTGCTAAAATAGTCGAGAAAACCAAAAAAAAAATGGAAGAAAAAGGTGTGCTTTGACACTTATAGAGACCTTGAAAACAATAATAAAATTAGTAAATAAAATAGGCATATAGAAGGAAAAAAAAAAAAAAAATCAAATACATATCGTACTTCAATTTAATTTAATTTTTAATAATTTTCCGTAAAGCATGACCTTGACCAAATACTAAAAATGCAAAATCAAAGCATAATTTAACTTTAAAGTTCTAAGTTAAGGAGATTCGAAGTAGATTCCTTGGAACAAATGTACCCATCAATGAAGGCACCGAATCTAACACTATCGATATGATGTCATCGGATAATCTTGTCTTCACCAATAGCATATACTCACGACATTATGTTAAAGTACAACTATATATTAATCCAATTTTTATATATGAGCATTACTTTATTTATTTTAATAAATTAGGAATTGTTTAGATTATTAATCATATGGATACATGTACGAACCATGCTTCAATTGTTACAATCAACTAGATTTAATTTATATGATCAATGCAATTGCTTGTCTTCAAGTTTCTACAAAATAAATAAATGTATCTTCATTTTTCATTCTAAATTTCCAAAATGTATCATTACATCCTAAAAAGTTGCATTAGTTGAAAGAGTAAGACTTAAGACAAATTTTCAATTAGAATTTTTTTTTTTTTTTTTTTAAATGTAAGAATCAAGCCCTCACAGGAGGGCAATTATTAATCCTTCATATTAAATAAGACAGTTATCATGACATATTGACATGTAATATTAAAATTTAGGGGACGTATAGGTTGAGTTTATCAATTGTTATCTTGTTGAAAAACTTGACTTTCGCCGTATTTGGTGAAATGAAAACTGAATCTGATTGTGTTTATTATTAGAGATGATCTTTGGGCGTCGGAAAAATCAGTCCACACCTCGGGCCGGGCCGGAATTATTATGCCCAAATCCGCCCAAAATGGTTGGGCTTAGCGGGTTTTTGGGCCATTTTCGGGTGGGGCCAAAATTAACTAAAAATGCATAAAATCGCATTCCCAAACCCGCCCAAAAACAATAAAATTTCGGGCCGGGCCGGGCCCAACCCGATTTCGGGCTGGAAAAATCTGCCCAAAACCCACCCAATATCGGGTCGGGCTATCCTTGATCAGGTTTATTTGCTGAGTTTAATTAATTGATTGTATTAACTGATTTGACTAGCTTATTTTATTACATAATTTTATAAAAATGATTATTTAAAGTTGTTTAAGTGTGTGAAATGACCAATAAGCTAATTGAAGGGGTATGTTAGTTTAGGTAGGATTTTAAATTAAATGAGGGTATAAGTGTCAATTTATCATAAGATATTGGAAAAGCTCATATAAGAGGAGATCGATAGTGGAGTTACTTTTATCATGAAAAATAACATAAATATGATAGAAGGTAGTGAGATAGTATTGTATAATTATTGATTTTGAGAAACAGTACTACGGTGTAGAACTTTTTTTAATTAATAACGAAGAAAATTTAACTTTAATTAATTACTGTTCTTCTTGAAATGAAAGTATAAAATCTAATTAAGGATTAATATAATGATGTAAAAACTAGTCTTGGACAAATGGATTAATATTCACTTAGAAAGACATGGTAAGATTTTAATTCAAGATTGTCTATACAATTCAATCTCATCAATTATCCACACAAGTTTCATACAATGCTTAAGTATTACCAGATCATTATACTAACTTTCATGGGTTGACTAGTTTAGGTTGTATGATTCGACCTCTAATGTTCTACCATCTAATCTTGCTTTCTTTACTTAGCTTAGGTTGTTATCATGCTTTTCATTTATAGAACTCTTTGTCCAAAAAAAAAATAAAAATAAAAATAAAAATTGATGGGTTGACTTTTATTCAAATGCCAATTGTAAGGGAGACTTTCCATTAGGACCATCTTATTCTAAAGTTTATGCCTCAAATTATTTTGAAGATTGCCTTAGATTTTATTTCTAATAAAAAAATAAAATAATAATAATAGTAACAATATGAAATTTTCTATATATATATATATATATATATATATATATATATATAGGGAAGGGATCCGGTAAGAACCCCTTCATATATAAGAACCCTAGTTATATAAGAACCATTCTCAGTCGTAGGATTAGATTGATTTGAACGGATCAGATTAAAGGAGGAGAAGTAATGGCAGTTTTGTAAATATGAAACCGCCACCTCTATTACTACACCACCAAACCCAAAAAATTAGAACATTCTCTTCCTACCCATACATACTTCCTACACATTCACTGCACTTTCTCTCTCCTAAAACACAACACCACCATTAACGACCAAATACAAGTTTTAATTCAATACTTTACCCAAATTTGAGGTCAAAATCAACGATCACTGTTAAGATTAACAAGTATAATTGAGCGGTTTGACTATATTTTTTCGCAAAGACCTAGATTGATGCAATTCGTCAGATTTGATCGAGTTCGTTTTTTTAATTCTTTGGATGTTCATTGCTTTTGTTCATGTTGTGTTTTAATTCGTTATTTTCGTTGTTCTAATTCAATATATTTGTTGTTTGTGTTCAATTCGAATTCAAAAAATTATTTGATGTTTTAGAATTTGTTTATTTTACCTTAAATTTCGTCATTGAGTTGGTCTAAATCTGAATTATACATATTGGTTATTTGTGTTATTCGAATTCATCATTTTTATTGCTAATATAATGTTAGGAATTTGTGTTAACATAAGAAAAAACAAAAGAAATTAGAACATGCGAGTTTGGAACATAAACCGAAAAATTTAGAACATAAGAAAAGGTTTAGAGCATAGGAAACATAGTTTAGAACATGAGAGAAAAATTTAGAACATAGGATAAAAGTTTAGAACATAGGATGAAAAACTTTAGTACTTAAGAAATAAAATTTAGAACATAGGGAAAAAGTTTAGAAAAAAAAAATTTAGAACATAAGGTGAAAATTTTAGGATATAGGAAAAAAGTTTAGAACATAGGGTGAAAAAATTTAGAACATAGGAAAAAAGTTTAGAACATAGGGTGAAAAAAGTTTAGAACATAGGGTGAAAAAATTTAGAACATAGGAAAAAAGTTTAGAATATATGGTGAAAAAATTTAGAACATAGGAAAAAAGTTTAGAATATAGGATAAAAATTTTAGAACATAGGGTGAAAAAACTTAGAGCATAGGAAAAATTTTTTGAACATATATAGGGTGAAAACATTTAGAACATAGGGTGAAAATAATTTAGAACATATAAAAAGGCGTAAGTAAAAAAAAAAAAAAAAAAAAAGCTAAAACCTATTAGCTCAATTGGTAGAGCACTATGCAAATGCATAGAGGATGTAGGTTCGATTCCTACATAGGTTATTTTACTATGTTTAAATTTTTTTTTCTATGTTCTAAATACAAAATCCTCAAAATTACAGAAATGCCATTACTAAAGGATCATTTTAGATGGTTAGATCAAAACTAATAAAGGGCTGAGATTGGTTCTTATATAAGATTGGGTTCTTATATAGAGGAGGGTTCTTACATGAGCCTTCCTCTATATATATATATATATATATAAAGCACTCGTAGTTGTTATTGATCACAATAAATATTTTTTTTTTTTATCTTATACTTCGTAACAAGTTAGCAAGTATCTTTTTTCTAGTGCGGAGAGAGCCACGTAGGGTAGCGTTGTAGACATAATTTGATCCCAAATCTTGTGTATCACCACCCAATTCTGTAAGTTTTTAATCAATTAAATTAGTTGACATGTACAACAAGTCACCAAATACCCGATGCCTCCTACTTGTATAGTTGTATCTACTACGAGTATATAACATCTACATCAACAAAAATGAAAATTGTGACTACCTAACATGAGTTGATTTAGTCCCTAAAGGTACATACCCATGAGAGTGGTCTCAAACTAAAGATGGAAAATTTGAAATATCCCAATTTGATGCTCTTCTTAAATACCCAAAATCACTAAATCACTAGAAATCCTCTCCCCTTACATTGTCACATGGCATGCCAATTTGACAAGCAAAGTCATTACCATGCCTTATTCAATGTTGACCCAACTAGTAATTAACGGAATATACCGCCAAATTCCTATTTTCTACCTAACGCCTTTATTTACTGTCCTTTTTTTCTTTTTGTTTTTCTTTATTTCTCCTCTTATTCATTTGTACTAAACATTATTGTTTACCAAAAAATTAATTGTCACTCATAAAAATAAGCATATGCTTTTTAATATTCTTTGTGTTACTAATTCCACCCCTTTTTCCACATTATAAAGCTCACTATTTTGGTTGCTATCTTTCCCATTTATATACTAGTGATTTTAATCATATTTACACCTTCAAAGTAAATTATTTTCCTAGGAATTAATTTATTAATTGGGTTGAAATATATTGGAAATAAAAAAAAAAAAAAAAAATGAAGTTTGGGAAGAGGTTGAAGCAACAAATTCAAGAGACATTGCCAGAATGGAGGGACAAGTTTTTGTCATACAAGGAGTTGAAGAAGCTTGTACGTTTGATCTCCACGACGACGATGCCGCCCGGTGGTGATGTGTTGCCGGAGTATGGCAAGCCTGAGTCTGAATTTGTCCTGCTATTGAATAATCAGATTGATAAATTCAACACTTTTTTCATGGAGAAGGAAGAAGATTTTATTATTAGGCACAAGGTATGTACTTGTACAATGCAACTATTTATAAATCTCAATGCTTCTTTATAATTTAATTAAGATTTTGTCTTGAGGGTTTGGAGAAAAGGGATTAATTTTTTAAAGATATAAATTTCGTCATAATTATTATACGTCATGTATTTAGGCGGTTAGAAATATGAGCAAGATTCATATATACTATACTAAACACTATATAGTGATATGTACATACCTTTATGAAAGAGAATAAGACACGTAAAAAATATGTTAGGTAGATATTATTTATTATATTATTTAATATTAATAAGTGGATTCGAAATAGTGTTAATTGCTACTTTCATCTTCCCAAGTATTCGGGGCCTCCGGGGTTTGATTCTTATTGTGGTTAATTATTGGGATATGACTATAGGTTAAAGGTATTAAAATGTAACCAAAAACCTAAAAATGGTTATATATGTAGATTAGGCCAGAAATATTCATCAATTTAATTTTTTCCCTTCTATTTTCACAATCTACTACAGTAATAATAATGAGCTTTATCTTTTTTTTTTTTTTCTTTTTTCTTTCCCTGATTTAATATCAAATTTTAGTGGTTTCATAATTTATTATTTGATTAGCTTCAATGTTTCACTAACCAATTGCTGTATTTATGTCCTGAATTTAAGAGTTGTGTTATGTTTCACCATTTTACACACATCTAGGTGCATCAAAATGAAGAAGTTAATGGCCTGAAAAATTATCCATATAATTAAGTTAATATTAGTAGGTGGTCACAAATTAAAAAGGGTGAGAATACTCCCCAAAAAAGGATATGCCTAAGCCCTGTTCTCAGAGAGAAATAATTGCCAAAAGAATATGCTGCCACTCGATCTGCATGCTTACGTAGATACTTATAGCATATACCCAGCTATTAAACTTAAAAAGGGTGTTACACCAAAACAAGTTATGTTTGCTATATCTCAACCTGACCACCCAATCTATCCATCCATATACTCCATAGCTTTTTATCGTCTAGTTACTACGGAGTACATGTTATCATTACGTTAATAAATTTGTTCTTATGTCTTTTTTAATCTCCAATATCAATAGGAGTAATACTCTTGTGACTAAATGAAATACGTTAAAAAGGTGAATATATACAAATAGAGCATGCGCACACTGTGAAAATTTTACATTACTAAAACAATTGTCATTAGCTCTATTAATCAGTATTTCGTATATTTGTTCATTAAATGTTAGGGGTCTTATACTATATAATTCGGAAAAAAAAAAAAAAAAAAAGGTACAAGATAACAGAATAACAACCTCCTATTAGTTACAATTAAAGGTGTTTGTATAAAAATTAGTTTTCAAAATGTAGCTATATATTGATCACAAATTGTTATAAGTGGGCGTATTGATACCATACCATATACAAGTACAAAATTAACCTTGACTTGCTAAAATAATGAAGATTAAAAGAGAATATGATTTTCCAAAAAAACTGTATGTACTTTATGAACCTTGACTGGTCAAATAATATTTTGCTAATAGTACATTGGTACTTTCTAATGACCTCTTAGAATATATTTAGCACTAGTATTATGACTTTTCGTGAGGTTAACGGCTTTTCTAATCCAAACATACATGCACATTGCTCTCCACAGACTCCAATAGGTGAATATAGATAACAATAATCAAGCCATTTTATTTTATTTTCTTACGTCTCACCAAAAGGCGAAAACCACCTTTATTGCACTATACCACTATAAGTGACCTTTTATTTGTTATGTAACACTACCTCTTTTTGTGCACTATATATAAGGCATGTAGCCACGTAGTAATTGAAATTGATTCCTTAGAGTTTAATTTGATGTTATGTTCGATAATATAAAGTACTCAAATTTAAAAATGCTTTGGCTATGCAGGAATTACAACAGAGGATTCACAGAGTTCAAAATACATGGGGGCCAAAAGGAAGTCATCCTTCTGAATTATGTTACAAAGAAGAATTAGGAATGATTAGAAAAGACATAGTCAATTTTCATGGTGAAATGGTGCTTCTTATCAACTACAGCAACATCAACTACACTGGTATATTCTCTTGACACCATCAAATTTTATTTTCCTATTTAATTTCTTGCCACATATTTTATAAAAATGGATTATAAAACTTGTGTTAATTATTTAATGAAGAATCATATTCTAAAATTAATATATACACGAAAATAGTCCTTCCTCACTTTATTTTTGCCTTTTCTTGGTTTCAAAGGGCTAGCTAAGATCCTAAAGAAGTATGACAAAAGAACAGGAAGTTTGTTGAGGTTGCCATTCATACAAAAGGTGCTTGAACAACCATTCTTCACGACGGATCTCATATCGAAGCTAATCAAGGAGCTAGAGGCAACAATAGAGGCAACGTTTCCTCGTGGAGTCGATCACGAAGAACACGTAGAAGATAGTAAAAGAAAGAGAGAAAATAATTATGAGTTACTAGTTGTGGGTGAAGGCATATTTAGGAATACAGTGGCTGCTTTACTAACTATGCAAGATATATGAAGAGGAAGCTCTACTATTAGTCAATTCTCTTTGCCTCCTCTTAATTTGCCTAAGTTTGAGGTTGTACAATCCATGCTATAACCTTAGCTTCTTCAAAATCAATTGTCTAATTAATTATATTTGTATTGATGTAGTATAACCATTTTTAAAAATATCAAAATGGTTGTAAAACTTTAGGGTAGTATAAATTAAATTATTGTCATGATTTATATGTTAAAGATAATTGCCATGAGTATTGATGACAATTTACCTTTCTACTGATATTATTATTTGATATAGTTTTGCTATTATTTATACCTCTCGTCAAGTTTCTAAACACCTTATAAACTTTTCTATTAAAATAACCTTTTAGATTGGTTACTAATGATACATTGTTAGTGTGGGTTATGAAATGACATATTGGTTTAGGTTATATTTTAATTTTAGGAGATGAAAAAGACTAATTTATTGTTTATGTAATGTGTATTAATTAATTTAACTTTAATTTATTATATATTGGAAATGAATCACTTTATTTTCTTACTTATTGCAAGTTTCGGAATGCATAAAGACTTGGAATATAAAGAATTGGAATAACTTTATAAGGGTCTGTTCTCATTGACTGAACTGAATTGAACTTATTAAAGCTGAAATGAGCTGAACTGAACTTATAAGAGCTGAACTGAAATGAATATTTTATAAGAGAATGAAATTAGGAGCTGAACTGAACTGGGTTGAGCTGAACTGATCTGAACTTAAATGAAATGAAAATACTCGTATGAAAACAGACCCTAATTATAAATATAGATATACATTCCATATCTACCCGGTAACGCCCTAATCATTTTGCCACAAAATAAGATCCGATTTCTACCCTAATGTCATGTAAGACCCTTAGACCCGTATATAAGGCCCAAATGTTATTGTCAAAAATCAAAATGTTTCCAAGAAAACCGAAAATGATTGCCAATTGTATTCTACACAGACAATTTAATTGCAGGGTAACCTATTTTACCTCTTCTAAACAAAATTAAAATTTCAATTCAAGCAAAACCCCAATTGGGATATAAGCGAAATGAATCAAAATTAATTGAGGGATTTTCATTGAGAAATGAACAGCTTCAATCTGCAACAAATCATATCAACTACTGGTTAGTCCCCTTCTTTTTCTCATAGATTGAGTAATTTATATTTGTGGGTTCTCTTGTTTTATTGGATTAATTGAATTGAATGAATGAATTTCTTGTGTTTAATTTCTTTCAGATGTATAGTTTATTGAAATTTAATGTTTGTGATATGGGTTTATAATTTCATTGTTGATTTCTGTAGAGTGTGCTTTTGTGATCATATATTGCAGCGAATTACCTTTTACGAAAATTTCTACCAATTTTTACGAACCCTAATCAGTAACTAGGGTTGAATGAAGGGAAAAGATGGATTTTTGGCGTAAAGAATATGAATTGGGATTAAATTTGAAATGGGTATTGGGTTTAAATGCATAGAAAATTACTGAAGCAGCAAGAAGTTCATATGTTAACATTTCAGCTTGGGTATCAACTATCAAGTATTGAATAGACTGTTTCTAGGGATCAGTTTGAGTAGTTTGATTACTGATATAGAGGTAGTAAAGTTGAATTTTGATGATTCAACATATAAAACTTAAGAATAATTAGATTAATTAGTGTAATACAGTTTACAGAACTTCTGATATCCTGAGCAAGAGGTTTGCCTTTTAGAATGTGATAGCAACCTCCAAAGATTGGCATGGAAAAAGAAATAGGAAAACATTGTTAGTACTTTGTCTGGTGGCAATGTGGCATTGCTGTTTTGAATTTTCTGAGGTCAAAAATTGAAGTTTAGCTTAGAATAGTGACTGAGAGCACATGTTGGATTTTCCAAGAGTTCGTCGTGGATTTCTGTAATATGCTACTTCCAATCTTTCGTCTTAGCTTATGCTTCATTTCTTATGGGGAAAAATCTAGATGTGAACAAGGTTCAGTATTTGGCAATTCTGTTCAACTTACTGATACCCTTTTTTGTAGATGAGCTGTAGTGCTGTACAGCTTCAGTTTGACTATTATTGAAGGGAGCTTCTTCCTGTCTAAGTATTCTTTGTCAAATCATCCCCTAATAATTTTGTGTCGTATTACCTCTTTATTGTTTTGAGGTGAACCAAGTTAATTGCTGGGTGAAAAGACTATTCTCAGTTAGCTTTAACAAGGATTGTGAGTGGTTTTGAAATCGGAAACAGAAATGCCATCTATGTGGAATGGGGGGTTTCAGGCAATGGTTTTAGTTTTGTTTTAATATGTCTACCTATCTTTCTAAACTCAGGCTACTGTTGTTGGTCTTCAGCCATTCTTCTTTATGGGGTTGGACTGTTGATCATCTCTTTTTACTTTAATATTTACTCAGTAGAAACTGCTAAGCTTAATTCTGCGACTGAGGCTGAAATTTGACTACTCTGAAGTATAATTCCACAAATATGTACCTATGGATCTTTTGTCCTCCCCTCCCTCTCCTAAGCTCCTCCTCTAAGGTAGTGTTTTATTCTCAGTCATTATGGTTGACATGTTTCTTTGTTATCTGTTGCAGATAAGGAATAGCAATTGGCTAGTTCTGTATATCAACTGCTTACAGAAGCCATGTCATCACTGATTAGAACTCCAGTGCCCAACATTTCCGTTGCTGGATTTCGTTACCAGAGCCAGAAATATAGGAGGTTTACCAATAATCATGTTGGACTTACTTTTCCAAAACTCCATATAAAACGCCTTTTGGTTTGCTGCTCAAAGTTGACACCATGGGAACCTAAACCTCTTACGTATGCACCCACCGATGAGGCTGAACCCGAGCTTGTGGAAGAAACTCCCAATTTATTTGACACCCTTAAGTTGGAGGACACTGCAACTACACCAGCTACTGATTCTGAAAAATTAGCTCAAAAAGCCAGCAGCCCATCACGAGGGGCAGGTTTTCTGAAATGGCCATTGTGGATCTTGGGTCCTGCTTTTCTTCTTGGCACTGGCATGGTCCCGACTTTGTGGTTGCCCATATCGTCTATATTTCTTGGCTCCAACATTGCCAGCCTACTTTCCCTTGTTGGGCTAGATTGCATCTTCAATCTTGGCGCAACTTTGTTCCTCCTTATGGCTCATTCTACCACCCAACCAAAAGACCCGATGGAAGCCCCCCAAAGCAAGGCTCCTTTCAGTTATCGATTCTGGAACATGTTTGCTTCAATCGTAGGCTATGCTATCCCCTTGGCATTGCTCTTTGGCTCACAAAAGGGTTTCCTTCAACCACAGCTTGCACCAATCTCATACTTGGTACTTTTAGGTCCCTACCTCCTGCTTCTGTCAGTGCAGATATTGACAGAACTGCTGACTTGGCATTGGCAATCGCCCGTATGGCTTGTAACTCCTGTTATATACGAGGCCTATCGAGTGCTGCAGCTCATGAGGGGTTTGAAGCTTAGCGCAGAAATTAGTGCGCCTGCATGGATGATGCATACTATAAGGGGGTTGGTGTGTTGGTGGGTGCTGATTCTTGGTTTGCAGCTCATGAGGGTTGCTTGGTTTGCTGGTTTTTCTGCTAAAACGCGTAAAGAACAGAGATCATAACTATAAAAAGCACCACCGGCTATGAGCGAGGTCAATATTTTCTTATAAAGGTTTCGGTTTAGCTAGAATCTTACCTTCTGACCGTTCTGGGAATGGATTTTCGTCCTTTTAATGTACGTAATGTTGCTCTAGTTGTGCAAGTATGATGATTGCTGGTCAGTTGTAATGTCCTAGTTCAGTACTGTATTTGTAACTACTTGTATGTACTAATTAAACCTGAGCGACCTACATTAAATTCTAAAATAAATACCTCCCTTTATTGGAATAAAATGCCACAGACCCACAATTGTCTTCTGAAAATGTTGGTGGCCTTTTTTCCTTTATTTTTTTGAAGGCACATTTACTATGACTATGAGTATATCGTACTAGGGAATATAGTACGAGTACGAGTTACATTTATACAGATCGATCCAACTACTAGTATATGTTTTTCACATAAACGTTATAAAGTTCTAGCTTTTGAGTAAATAAATTAAGTGATCGATTTATTTATAAACAAATTATATACCACCTCCGTTAAATGTTATATTATATATGTGCAACTTTGGAATAATTTATATGACACAAATAATACCCCACAGTTGCACATAATATTTAACGGAGGTAGTAAATTGAGCATTGTATTGATATGGGATACGGAGTAATTTGTAATGTTGGAGGTCAATTCATTTGATATAATCAACAATCAACGTTGAATTACCGTTAGTAAGACAAGATTGACTATTACAAATTCAGTCAAAGCAATTATATCATCAGGTGAAAATTATAGTACTTGTGATCAAAATCAAATCAATTTTTATTTGAAAAAATAACAAATAAAAAAAAAAAACTTTGATGATAAATTACAATGATGATAAAAATAAAAAAAAGTTAGCCCTACAAAAATAAAAGAAGAAAACACATAAAACACAGACATAGTCGACACTATTAACACTGTACCACGTCTCCCCTGTCTTCCCATTTTCTCTCTCCTCAACTTTCACTCTTGTTTTTTCTTTCAATTCAAACCTCTATTTTCTTCTTAGATCCTTTCTCTCTTCTTTCTCTCTCTAAAACCCAGTTCTTAATTTTAATTTTGTTTTGATTTTCTGGGTATTTTCATACAATTATGAATTCAGGGGAATATCTCAGCATTCAACCTCAAGAACTTCAATTCCCATGTATTTTTTTTACTTCCTATTTCAATTTATTAGCTTTTTTTGCTTGTTATTAATTTTTGTGATTTTGATTTTGCTGTTAATGATTATTACATGCAGTTGAGTTGAACAAGCAGATCCCTTGTACCATGCAATTGACTAATCATACTGATTGCAATGTTGCTTTTAAGGTACTTCACTTTTTATTATTATTTTCTTAAAAATTCCTACTACTTAAATTTCAAAATTCAAGTCTTTTTTGTTTTTTATTTGGTAAAAATTGGTTGTATTTTCCCCCAATTTGTAGGTGAAAACAACAAATCCGAAGAAGTATTCTGTACGGCCTAATACTGGGATCGTTTTGCCACATTCTAATCATGATCTTTTAGGTAAAAAAAAATATCTTGATTGTTGATGTCTATAATTTTAGCTTAATTTTTCTGGGTTTGAGTCAAATTTTGTGATAATTAACCGGAATGCTAATACTTTGTGAGTTAGGGGCTCGGTCTAGAAAGAATAGTCGCATTAATACTAGTTTAGGATGTTCGGGAACAATTGTCACATTTATATGAATTATTTATTAGTACAGTTTAAGTTTGATGATTGATTTTGCCAAATACTCAGTATTATTGCTTAGACCTAATAAGGGGTGTTTTGATTGATTCTGCCAAGTGCCAACTGCACTATTATAAGGGCTGTTTCAGTAGAATTGTGTTGATTATGCCTTTTAATCGAGGGGTTGGGACAATGCGACAATTATTTGAAGCTGGAGGGAGTATGATTATACTTGATATTGATTTTATCTTTGTTGGGTTGGGGGGTTAATTGTAGTGACAATGCAAGCGCAAAAGGAAGCACCTGCTGATCTTCAGTGCAAAGACAAATTTCTTCTTCAGAGTGTGATTGCCAGCCCTGGACTCAATGTCAAGGACATCACTTCTGATATGGTAATCCCTAGTTCATTTTAAAGCACTAATCGCGCATATTCGTATTTAATTCGGCATGCCATAAGTTGCTACACTAGCCTGAGTGCTAATGCTTAATCACCCTAACTTTGATTCATCAAACAGCCTAACAAGGTTGATGGAAAGTTGATTTAAGGGTGCATTTGGTGTATTTTGTTGTTGATGAAAGGTCAAATTTTAATTTTGCCGTGTGCTTTTGATAGTTTAACAAGGAATCTGGAAATTATGTTGACGAGTGGAAATTGAAAGTCTCTTACATTCCACCCCCACAACCTCCAATGACTGTACAAGAAGGATCAGATGAAGGTTCTGTATCAGACAATGGGAATATGGATACTTTTTCACCTGTAAGTTATTCATATATAGCTATACTTAATGCTTGCTCGTTGAGTTTTGCAAAATGCTTTTCTCCTTTTTAACTTCTAAAGTAATTATGACTTTCGTTTTCGCAGGCTACAAGAACCCATGTTGAGCCGGAAGATGATTCACGTCAGGTGATTTTCCATCCGTCAAAGTTGTAATCATTGAATAAGATATCAGATCCTAGCAAACTATCTGATAAATTGTGATTTGAACATGATCAGCCTTAGTTAGATTTTTACATGTGTCGAATTGCTTCCTTGTAAATATTGAATATTTTGCACATTTTGAGCTTATACGAAAAATTAGCAGAATTTTTTTATCATATCACAGAATGTGTTTTCTTTTGTTGTTAGGTATATATCTTTAACCTTTAGGCTAAACCACGAATGCTTTGAGTATATGATGTGCTGATGTTGTATAATCAGCAAGACAACAACCAAATTTACCATTATAGTTATTAGGAAGTAAATGTTTCAAGCATCTGATGTTATGCTGTCCACTAAGCAAAAATTTGCTTAAAACTTCTCAGGGTGCTCTGATTTCTGTAATTGACTATGTGTTTTGATAATTTTAATATTTCAGGTGGATGCTGCTATTTCTAGGCTGATGGAAGAGAAAAACTCTGCAATTCAACAAAACAACAAGCTTCATCAAGAAATGGTATGCTTCTGGTTCTTGCTAATATTTAAATTTTCGAATGGATTTTATACAGCATGAATAAACCATGGTAGTGGATAAAATTGAAATAAACCGAGATAAGGGAGGGGCATCATGGGTAGCCTACACGGAGTATTATTCTGTTAATTAAATATCAGATTTAGTGTGTTTGGATAAAGAAAGGGGAGGGAGGGGAGAATAAGGGAAAAATGATGAGTATTCCTTTTAAAAATCAATTTCTTACAATTTAATCCCTTTATATCTCTCCCTAATTCCCTTCCTTCTTCATTTGTTATCCAAATTACTCTATTCCTCCATTACCCTTCATTACTTTCAATCCAAACACGCCCTTAGTATAAATAAGGGAGTTTAAGCATAGAAAAGGCATGCAAAATATTGTTAAAAAGTGGACACTTTGGAGAGCTCCAACCTCACGAATGTTGACTAGGGGAGAGAGCAAGCCTCTTGAAAGCTTGTACTTTTTTCCTTAATTTCAGATTTTAGTGCAAATTTCATCTTCTTCCTTTGAAATTCTGCCTAAATTTCTAGTTCATAAGCTTTATCATGTTCAACTCTCTAGAATCATCTGTCTTATGCTGGTTCATTACAAAGAGAATGACCAAATTGATGGCCATGGATTGCTACTGAATTAGTGAATACTCAAACTTTTATGTGCGAGCATTTATTATTTTATTTTGAAAAACTTGTTTTCAAAGATGCTTAAAACATTGAACTGAAGCTTGTTTTGTTAAGAGACTGATGGCTGCTAAAAATTGTAAAGCTTTATGTAGTAGGATAGATGGGACATATTCACATTTGCTTGTATAAACTATGCATCAACATGGTCTTCTTTTTCACCCGTTACTGGAAAATTTGATGATGCAGGAGCTATTGAGGCGTGAAATTAGTAAAAAGCGTGCAGGAATTCCATTCATGTATGTTATCATTGTTGGGATTATTGGCATCATTCTGGGATATCTCATCAAGAAAATATGAACTGGGAAGATAAACCTGGCCTATCTGGAGGCTTGAAGTTGAGCTTGCTATTTGGTTATTACTCTTAAGAAGTAGCTGACCAAGATTTTTGGTTTGATAGTCTGATGGTACTAGACGATGATCTTTCAATAGGTTTTGCATTTGTGTCTTATTATCATACATCTAGTTGTAAAGTAAATGGTAATTAAACAAGGATTAACTCTGTCATCAAGTTGTGCATTTCTTTGCCAGTACATCATTTGCTACCAAAGAATTAAAGCATGTACTGTATCATCTTTCTTAGCTATTACTCCATTGTTTGCTACCAAAGCATCTTCAGTGCATTCAATCAATACTGATCATTGCTGTCAGGAGGCTCGAAATAATCTGCATCGATCAATGAAATGCAACGTCAGTTATGCTGTTACTATTTAAGAGTGAATGCATATGAAACTAAATAACTTGATACTCTAGAAAATTTTGATTACCCTTAAAACCCTTTCAAGGATTTTCTGGCACGTGTAACATGTTGCACTGCAGAATAATGTTCCGAAAGTCATCCAAAGTTAGCTGAAATGAGGACATATGAGTGTCACAAGCGTTATACTCCATTTCCATGCAAATGATAATATGGTAAAGACTTAGAATAGATGGATATGGAGAATCTCGAACAACTAGAACAGACCTTTCCATCTTTATCACTGTCAAAACAGCGAATCATATCAACTAACTCCTTATCGGTCCAGGTAAAATCATGAGAAGCAGCCATCCGTTGCAAGTCTCTTAACGTTATGCTCCCCTTCCCAGTCTCTGCAACTCATATAGAATGATAAAAGAAAGGTAGCAACATCTTTTAAAGAAATATAGAACTCAAAGCTGATGTTAAGCTTTCTTAAAGGGTAATCAGAATGCATCATATCATGTTATTATATGCTTTTCTATGGTTAAGCTGAGGTTTTAAAAAATCATGTTGAAAAATCAACTAAGAATAACAGGGATAAAGAATACAAATTAATTGACAGTACAAATAGAATAAAAGCAAGTCAGAAATTACCATCGAATTGGCAGAAGTTTATAACCAGGTCATCCTCAGTCATTTGCACACGATTCTTGAACTGCCATATTGCCATAGTATAGAAACATCAAAACATAACATGAGTGTAGCAATATTTAAACGCTACAACACAGGAATGCTTACTGGTCTTTTTTTCCTCCTCGAATTATCTTCCCGGGAGTTATCATAGCTCTTTTCATTAGCGTTAACTGCTTGATTGCTTGGGCTTAGAGATAATCCAGCATGCTGCATGTCTGAGGTTTCTCCAACATCTTTTAGAGAAAGAGCTATAGCCTGCAGTGGCAGATATCTACCAGAATAAGCAGTGTGTTTTACAACAAGAAAGTAAAATTCTATTCAATTTTCATTTAAGTCATCATATACCCTTCTAATTTAACTCTGGGCGTGAATGCATGATCAATTGATCATAAAAGTCACACTATAATCTAAGTTTAAATGTATAATCACCCGAGTCTCACATTATACCCATCTTACTTGTAAATCCCTCTGGCTAGTTCTAGGTTTTTCCAGCCAGTGAGGTGATCTGAGAATTACCTGCTTTAAAACTTCATCTTCATCCATAAGATCTGTGGTGTCTAACTGCTTCTGCGAAGATTTTTGCTTACGAGACCTCGACTTTCTATTGCTTACCTGGCACAAGCAAAGCAAAGAATCAGTTAGGATAATTTCTTAAATGTAGCAAAACTTTTGATTGGTGGCAGACTTTACTCATAATTACTTTTTTTTTTGTTCAACCTAAGGAGTTCCTTTCATAACAGAGTTTTGAATCATGCAAGAGGCAAACTTAAAAGCTCATTATCTCTTTGACCTCAGTTTGATTGATGAGTGAGTGCAACACTATTCTTTCATAGTTGCTTCTGGGGAAGGAAGAAAGCATTTAAATTGCAACAAAGCACAAGACCGGATTGTTTTTGGGAAAGGGAGAGGGGGCAATACCGCAATATCATACAAGCACAAAGTTCAAATCTTTATAAAATGTTCATAAAATCCACAAAATCAACTACCATCCTCTCCTTTGGTCATAAAACCACTCTATCCTCAATGAGATTGCAACCATGAAGCAACCTGTTGATAGCTGACAGGCAGAGCAAACACTCCAACACTTCAATTAATTTTCTACGCATACATCCATCAAAACTAAGGCATTCCAGAATAATTGCTCATGTAAGGTGGAGCATAGTTGGCATTATAAGGATTCCATGCGGTTGGGGCCATGCCAAAAGGAGTCATGGGAGGACACCAGTAAGGAAAAAACAGCCCGTGATCAGGATATATAGGAGCATTAAATTGGACATGGCCAGTGACAGGAGTGGCAGCCTGATGTTGGGGACATGGAACTTGAGTGGAAGCCTGATGTTGGTGACACGGAATTTGAGTGGCAGCCTGATGTTGGTGACACGGAATTTGAGTGGCAGCCTGATGTTGGTGACACGGAACTTGAGTGGAAGCCTGATGTTGGGGACAGAAAACTTGAGTAGAAGGCTGATATTGGAGACAGGGAAAACTTTTAGATCCCTGCAAGATGACAGAGCAACATGAGTAATATATGGTGGGATACAAGGGGGAAAAAAATGGAGTTTTACCTGCACATATGATTGAAATAATTTCTTCAGTCTCGATTGAGCATTTATTAAAGCAACAATCACTCCACAGATTTCTTTACTTTCTTCCAGGTTAAACTACGAGTAACCAAGATGTATTAGAGATTTCAATAAGCATAAAATGCAAAAGCAAAAAACTCAAAAACAAGGCTTACCCCATTAAAACCCTCGGGAAAAGGCAGTCCCTCTATTACCTCCTCACAGAACTCTGGATATATAACATGTGATCTCCTCAATTTCCAGCAATCTGCCTTAAGTCCAGCAATATATCTAAGAGCTCTTTCACCTGTCTCGCGATTAAACTACAAGTAAGAAGCAATCTGAGACAAATTGTGAATTCGATTAGCAAAACATCTACAAAAAACTTGAAATGAAGGCTTACCCCATTAAACCCTTTCGGAAAACAATCCATCAACTCCTTAACCTCCTCCTCGGGACCCTTGGGAAACGTTACACATATTTTCTCCCCGCAATGACCCATAAACTGCAGACTACTATTAGGAATGACAATCCTTGAATCCAGCTCCACCTAGAAATCAAGTCGGTCCATTGAAAGCCGAACACTAGACCCGCATAAACGCAGGCAATCCTCACATTTCACAAAAGTGACACTAGCTAATCCCTCGTATATAATATAGAATATTGGATGCTTAATGAGGCAACGGCCAACGGCATAAATATAATCAAACTTCAACATTTGTTATACAATTATCCCCTATTGATCTCCAGTGTAGCATACTCGACTCCAAGGCACACACATATACATCCAATCCTTGGGCAATGTAGCTACCCAATACCTATTCTAACACCTTCTTAAGCGCTTTTATCGTTTTCCTTCCTTAGAAAAGCATCGTTCCACAACTCACTCTCAATTTAAGGCAGGACAGAATGAAATCGAATTGCAAAAAGTACAAGCATTGTAAAAATGGAGGCCTGTTTTTACAAAAATTCATCCACATTGTCCAATCCACAAATGAAGTATCAACAAAAACCAACACCAAGAAAACAATCACATATACTAATCCAAAATACACAACATAAATGCACAAACTACATTAATTTAGAAAGCAGCAATCAAGAAAATCAAATTGAACAACTCACCAAATGCACAAACATTTAACCACAATTCAACACCAAAAACACACAAAAATTGCTTTAAACTGAAAAAAAGAGAAAGAGATATTAATCAATTTACCTTCTTCTTCTGCTTCTTCTTTTTCTTCTTTTCTTGCTCCTCAAATTCTTCACTGAAGCTATCCAAACTAGAATCACTACTATCATCTTTTGGGTCTTCTTCATCAATAGGCTGATATTCATCATCATCTTTGCCATTTTTGGAAACCCTTTTGGAATTGAGGTTTGATTTTCTCTTTCCTCCCTTTTGGGATAAATTCATCAAAGAATTCGCAATATTACGCAAACCCAAATCCTCAATTCTGGCCTTATTTTGAGCAATTCTCAATTCTCTTTGTTTCTCATACTCTGTCGCTTTGTTATCTGGGATTTTCGGGTCATCTGAATTCGAATTTTCGCTAGTTTCAGAATCACTGGTCACTTTCTCCTCCACTATTTTCTGGGTTTTCGGTTTTCTAGGGTTCTTTCTCATTTTTTTCCTTTTTGTGTTTTGGGAGTCTAATGAAAGAGTTCAGTGCTTCCAATATTTTCTCAAATTTTCTTTCTTTCTCAACTTCTTCTTTCTAAGACTCTTACAGTCCTACACTCCTACTACTCCGTAACTCAGAATCTCGGATAGTAAGAATGTAAGTTTTAACAGGGAACTTCATTTACATGGTCATAAAACAATTACTTTGCATATTTTATACGCAGTGTCAAAAGTTTCAATTATTGAAAAGCATGATCCAAGTAATAAATCGTGCATCGAACGGCTCAAAATGCTAATTACATTTGAAACAAAGTTTTCGTAAGTAATGAAAACCATTTGGATGTATATATAACCACCCCGTCAAGCCCAATATTCATACTAATGCAAAGTGTATGGGCATCACTCACCAAATCAGGAAATGTGATAATTAAGATTGAGAGTTTTGACACATAAATAGAATGAAATCTAAAGTTATAAATTTGGAAGACAAGGAGTATTATCCTTTGTATTTTGGAGAAAATACATCATCGAGATTTCAAACAAAATCGTTTTCACCGATAGAACACCAGACTTCTAATCAACTTCGAACAACTTGTCCACTAACTAATGCAAGAATTTATTAAGAGTTACTGAGTTAGTGAGAGTATAGAGTTTTTCGAGTTAATCACCTACTATTATCAAGCAAGGCTTGGCGGATTGGGCAATGAACCAAATGGTGTGATTTGCAGTTTTGCACCTCATAACTCCAACGCTAAGAGGTCAACTTTTGTAAGGGAGCATTTTAGGGTTGAAAGAAAAATCGTGTTTCCTCTCCCCCCCCCCCCAAAGGACACACTACCCACTAATCAAGAATGGGTCAACCCATTCAGTTAATGTCACTTACCAACAAAATTTAGTAGTATAAAATTTAAGTCAATCTAGATTTATAAAGCTCGCTAATCACTTTGAAAAAATCACAACACAACACAAACACAATCATACTGGCACGATATACAAGTAAAATTAGAACTCTTGTAAGATTTGTGAATTGTGATTGTTGTAGTTGACTCCATGATCCAATCCTAAGTGAATTTTGTAAGCCATAGAACTATGAAGCACCGAAACACAAAAAAACCATGTCCAAAGCAATGAGATCCTTCAATAACTATGGTAAGATTGGTAGGAGAGAGAATTGGGTTTGAAATGGGCCCACAGTGAGCGACAAAAGAACATGAATTTTGCGGCCCAAGTGGGCCTACTCCACGTGGCATAAGATTGTCTCACATGGGTCCCTTCCACGTGGCATGCTATGCCGCCCTTTGCGCTCTGGGGTTGCAAACCTTTCTCTTTTGTCATTTTAAACTTGGTTGGGAGTTGGGCCTCCATTTACGGACCTACACTCTACTATTAGGCCCCATTTGTGATTTCACTTCACATGTGGGTCCCACTTGTTTTTTTTAATTATACAATTGGCTAACAAAATATACTCGTATAAATGTATAATTGTGTTAATTAAACTAAATACAAATTTGATTTGATTTGATTTAAGTAGGGTTTTGAATGTAGCATGCCATGTTAGAGTGAGGGAAGTAGGAACCTATATCAAGACACATAAAAATATGGGATGTTTTTTTTAATCAAAATAGTCACTCTTTATATTCTATGCCTCTATCGATCTACGATTCAAGCAACAATTTAACGATGATTATAATATATTTTATATATTATTTTAAAATAATGAAAATTGCAATAATCTATACCAATCCTAAATTATTTATAGAATGAGATCAATGATTTAATGTGCATTTCACAATAATACATGATAGGATTAGAATCAAAAGATACGTATCGAATATATGGATATTTTAGAATCAATATTTAACTTTTGAAATTATATCTTGAATGGTATGAGAATAACCTTGAATAACAGTTGAATGTTTTTGTTAAGTTTAGATATAAAAATAACAATTTTATTTGAGACGAGCTTTTAAGGATATACAATCACCTTATTTCAAAATCTATATCAACAAAAATGGGAATAATATGAATGATAATTTATTAGATTTTTGCTTAAAATGAACTATTTCATTGATCAATGTATAAAAGGAAAATACTTCAAAATGATACTTGCATCATTTTGAACTTATCTTTTTGCAATTGGTAAGGTTTTACTAATGGCTAACAAAAAGGCAGACCACAGCTCACCAAACAAAAATAACCTAGTGGTAGCTTCAACAAATGCCAGCTCAAAAAGTCTCCCACTTTTAGTTTCTAATACATAATTACCTTCTAATTTAAGCCATTCGAGGTCAAAAGTGTTTAGAAATAACAAGAAACAAGGAAATCAAACCCCCCCATGCATTAATTTTGCACATTTGTGGACCAAATTAAAGACAAAGCATGTATAGAATACAATTACTATAATTTAATTGGTATCTAGTTTAGTACTCCCTCGATCAAACCAAACATTAGGGCATGCCCTAAACTAGTATAATATCATACTAATTAAATATTTGTGGGATCAACTAGCTTAGTTGGTTAAAGTATTAAGTAGTACTCAAGACTCGGGATCAAATTTCAAAAGAAAGTGTGTCAATTATTCTAAAACAGGATAGTAGCAATAATTTCTTTAATTTTCTATAATTCACTCGACAATACTATTTATTATTTAATTTCACTTAAACGGGAAAAATTTTTATTTTGGCATTATTTTGCTTAGTTTTTGGCTTATATATCTACCCTTAAAACCTCTAAATTGGCTCTCTCTTTTTCTCTCTCCTTCCTAAGGTCTTGAATTTAAGGGTATGTAGGTTGATTTTAGAAGAAACAGGAAGACAAAAGAGAGGTCACTGACCCATACTATACCATGTTCGATCTTCAAAATATACATCTTAAATCCACCTTCATTTAATGCTTATGATCTCTTCTTGTATTATTATTAGCTTATTTCTTGTTCTCACTATTTAAACACATTTTTTGGTGCATCATCACTACTAGCTTTGAATCTCTCTACCTCCTAAAACCCTAGCATATCATGTCAAAAATCTCTTGTTTTGCTACCATCTCCCTTCTATGCTTATTTTCCTTCACTACATCAGCGAGCGCGAGCCGACGACTTACCGGAGTTGTTGTCAACCAGGAGCTGCCTCAAAACACCACATTTCAAGATCCTATGAAGGTTAGTGAACATGCTATACATATACATATTGTTACATGAATTAGGGAACAACGCTTGTTTTTATATAATTAGGTTTACCGAATATTAATTGAAATATAGTCTACACTCTACATTTTATTTTTTTTTATTACTCAAATTTTTTCTACTATAAATCCCTTTAATTTGCTCATAAGAAAGGGATTAATAATTGAGAAAAAAAATAAAATTAATTGTGTATGTAAAACATAATCATGTAGAAAATGGAGAAGGTGAAAGTTAAGAGTACAATCAACATGAACGAGCCATCTCAAGTGACTTCTACGAAATTATTAGACGATGAAGACGGGATGAAGACGATGAAAAAGGAAAGAAAAAAGAAGGAAGATCGACACGATCACAAAACCGAACATGATACAAAACAAAGCAGAAGACAAGATGGAGCAACGCGTGCATACACTAAAACTTTAACGAAGCTCGTTAAGAGGAAGAGTCCTAGAGTTGTACTATGGCGTGTGCCGAGGCCGAAAAATGAAGTGCCACAAACAGGTTTTAACTTAGATTATGCACCACCAAAAGTGCATCCTCCTACTCACAACTAAAAATTTGAATTTTCAAGTTTCAAATCCTTGAGAAAACTAAGTAGTTAGAGTTAAGCGGTACGTTGATAAGACCAAATAATCTACGGTCTTTTACTCTTTTATATATCAAATAGTAGTAGAGTGTAACAACTCGTTTTTTGTACATAATAATAATTTTTTTTCCTTCTATGAAATAGTATATGATATGATCATCAAGTACGTAATTATTAATCTTATTACTTAGAAATGTTAACTTTGATCATAAATTTGTTATTAGCTTCTTTTTTCTTTAGTATTTTCCACTTTATAATTCAATCATGCATTAATTTTACTTGTATCTTGTCTATGCATGTAAAATGTACATGTTTATCAGAAACGACTTGGTTTTGATTTTCGTTGAATTCCAGTGTCATCACTACTGATTAGTATGTCTTGGTTTATTTAGACCGTAAGAATTTTCGTAATCACACCAACGTTTAGTTAAAATTAATTATTTAAATTCTAACCATAATATTTTTCAGTAATGAATAATAATTAATATTGATAAATTAGGATGTGGAATGATATGATACTACACAACATTTAATTTCAGTGTAAATGTTTCCTTATTAAGAATTTCGTGTCTACGTATTGATCATTTGATTTTTTGACACCAAATGAACCAGACTTTCAATTAAAAGGTTGAATGTTTGTAATTCACGGTGAATAATAATGCTCTACATACGTAAAAGCATAATGTTCATAGTTCAAATTACACTTAAGAAGAATTTAGTGCATGTATTGATTGCCGCATTTTGATGCTAATAAATGGGTGATGATGATCATTTAGTCCAATTTATGTAGATGCATTGTCATGAGCATCATATTAGATGATTACAGTAGGTCTTTTACACGACAAGTGATAACAATAAGTTTAGATCACTTCAAATAAAATTACATGCAAGTAGAAGTTTTTTTCAAAACTGATTTATGTGATTTCCATCATCAATCATTCTTGTATACTAAACACTCCTATATTATACAAATTTTGCCTATTACGTACTCCTACTATATAATATTTTTGTTATACTATGGGTTTGTTCTGATTTATTGAACTGAGTTGAACTGAACTGAACTGACCTGAATTGAGCTGAACTGAATTGTTTATGAGATAAGAAAATTAAGAATTAATTTAAACTGAATTGAACTGGAATGTTTATGAAAGAAGGAAATTGGGAAATGAACTGAAATTAAGCTGAAGATCGAGAAAAGGTCTTATGTATACATAACAATAATTAATACTCCAATCTATTAACAATCATCCTTTGTTAATTTCCTGCCTTTTTGATCTACGCGTCTTTTAGATAATGTAATCCAAAATAATAGGTTTTTTTTTTTAATTTAGTTGCGCTAGTGATAGAAGATAAAACTTGTGATCAACTTAAAGTCACTACTCACAGTTTTGACTCGTGACAGTATCCCCTCACCCTCTCTAGGGTCTTGTTCAATTCACTAGCATCCCGAACTCACAATAATCAACGAACATACTAATTCATCAAATTAGTACAACACAAATTAAATTATATTTCATATTTCCTATTAGAGGATGTTCCAAGTACAGTCTTCCAATTCTTTCAAGCAAAGTCATACAATACGATTTCCAAAGATGCACAAAGAATAATAGAATATGACAAAGTTAAAAGTCAAATAACTAAATAACAAACGCAAACTTTAAAACTAAAGTTTATCAAAGAGTCCCCACCAACTTACTATAGGTACGGTATAGTAATTAATAAAGGAGGATGAAGTTATATTTGACCAAAATTAATCAACCATATTATAAAAAACTTAGTTTAATCATATTATTTGTATATATTAAATCATAAATTGTACTAAAAAATAGTAGTAAAAGTGTATGGATGAACAATGCATGCAGCAGATTCAAAGCTAAAGTTAAGCAACAGATGAGACAGATTAGTATGACTTTTCCAAGAATGTCTCCAAAAGCTAACCCAAAGTAAACGTATAATTCGATAATAATTTGTAAATCCCAGTAAAGGGTAGTTAATAGAAAAATAAGCAAAGCCAAAATTCATACTAAAATAAACACAAACATCCTGGGAGTGGAATCCCTATTACATGGGACCAGTACGTGAATTTTGGGTTTGCCTTTTTATGCGATCAAAGGGTTGCAAATTGTACCCCCCATGTGGTCGTAAATTTCTTGGTCCATTCAAAATTGCTACATTATTCATCTTAACTACATGAAAAATTATATAATACGGAGTTGTAGATTGCACTCGTCTATGAAAAGGAATGAATGTGCAAGTGATACAACACAATGACACTATTTTCTTAGCTTATTTATCGAGTAGCTTCAATTGCTACTAGTAGTTTTAGTTGTGAAAAGTTGTCAACTTTGTTATTTGTTCAAAATTTATCACCATTGCCGATCCTTTTCTAATTATCAAATTAAACTACATTGAACCATATTTGAATTAAGGAGGACTTACATAGAAGTATAATTATTTAGGAGACCTTGAGTAAAGGGGGTGTGGAACGCTATTGTTTTAATAGAATTGGATTTACATTAATGAAACAATAATTAAGTTAATTAATTCAAACAATTAAAAATAACTACAATTTGAAATACGAGTCTTGTTTTGTTTATTTGACCTTAGCTTATGTCTTGAGTAATTAATAGAATCAACAAAAATAATTATTATTCATGTCACCTTTAAAGTATGGGGTAATATCAAGCTACTCCTAATTTTTACATATCCATTCATGTTGAGGTAGTGATCATGATACAGAGGCTCATATAGTGAGTACTTCCAAATTAAAGTCTCACCTCACTAGTCCCTACTCCCTTTGTCCTTAAATTACATTTTTTATTCTAGAATTTATTCCTCACATAATAGAGAGAAGTAGGAATGTAATTTAGGGACAAAGGGAGTATCATTCATCATTCTATCAAAGGGCAAGAATAAAGAAGCGTAGACCAAATAATACGGAAACAAAAGGATTTCATGAATGATTAATTTACAAGTGCTACAAAGTATTTATGTTTTGTAGAGAATTTCTACTATCAAATAGTTAGCTCAAGTAAAATGTACTCATCAATCATTATACTATTATGAGTATTATCATATCTCATTTTATTAAATGCTCCGTCATATAAACTAAAGCTAAAACTAAACCCAACATACAAGTACATGCATGCATATATAATAATGAATGATAACATATCTCAAATAAAAATTGTTTACATATATTTATTAGTTGTATATGTATTGAAATGAAAAACAATGATTAAACAAACAATTGAAAAAAAAAGTCAATTTAATTAAAATAGAAAATTGGACTAGTTTTGACCAAGCGATTAGTAGACAGAAAAATGGGGGATAAAGGAGGGAGACGACTCCACTATTAGCCAATAGGTAACATTAACTTCAATCAAGTTTGAGACTTAAATATTCATTCAATCATGTTTTGATTGAAAATCAAATAATTCAATCAATTTTCAATAATATGGAGTACAAAATACATGTAAAGTTCAATAAATTCATTAAATTGATTAGATATAGGGTCTGTTCTGATTGACTGAATTAAACTAAATTAAACTAAACTGAAAATTTAATAAGAGAAGGAAATTAAGAAATGAATTGAACTAAATATTTTATAAGAGGAGGAAATTAAGAGCTGAATTGAACTAAAAATTATTTGAAGAGAATAGATCTGTAGTATAAATTTAGTTCAACAAAAAAATAAATAATCAAAATGAATAAAAATAAGTTAAATTTAACAAAATTAAGCCCATGAACATTCCAAAAAGAGGAAGCCCAAATTAAACCTCCATTTTCTCGAAAATATCGAATTCCTTGTGCATTGTCATCTTTGACTATCGTTTGACAAAGTTGAACTCCGAAACATTTTCCCGCCAACACAACATACTTCCTAGATCCCACCACAAAATTCAAACAGTTCTTCCTTAATCATCAGCAACATTCAACACGAAAACAGATAGCAAGCTTGATTACAATGGAAGCCAAAGAAGCTGGATCTTCAATTGAATCAATAATGGTGTCCTTCAATACTCGCATTTCCGAGCTCCAAGAACTCATTATCGCTCGAAACAGTTAACTAATTCTCTCTCCATTTTCCACTCTTTTTTCTCACTCAATTTGGTGAAATTTCATCAATTTTATGTAATTGATTGTCAAAAACCTAATTTCAGTGTATCCGGGAAGTACCGTCGCCGATCTCACGGCGGTTGATGCGGCGGTCAAAGCTATGGAACTTCAAGTTCAATCTATTAAGGATAGATTACGCGAAGAAACCCTAGCTCTTCCCAAAGCCAAGGTTTCTCTCTCTTTCTCTCCTTTTTTAATTGAGGAATTTTTTTTTTTTTTTTTTTTTTTTTTTTTTTTTTGTCAGGGCTTATGAATTATGATTTCAATTTTGAAGTTAGGGTTTTGTATGATTGAAATTATAAGATGAGATTGATAAAAAGTGTTACAAATATTATTTTGGAGATGTGCGTAATTTCGGATGTAAGCCCTCTAATTGATCAAATAGATGATAAATTAAAAAAAATTATGTTTTGAAAATATGCAGAAATTGATTGAAGCATCTCTTAAGCAGCAGAAAAAGCTGCAGGAGATGGCAAGTCATGTTCCTTCTCACTTAACCACGAAAACGATGTCTTCACTGCCCAACTCTAATCACCAGTAAGTTGATGATTTCTAAATTGTGAAATTTTATTTTTACAAAGATTACTAAATTGGCAATTTGGAGGTTGTTAGTAAGTTGATGCATTGATTCGTATAATGATTTCTAAATTATGAAATCTTTGATTCATATAATGATTTCTAAATTATGAAATGTTATTTTTCACAAAGATTACTAAATTGGCAATTTGGAGGTTGTTAACATTATTTTTTCATTGGTAAAGTTTGCAGTCAGATTCTTCTAGGGATGACCTATCATCGTTTGGTTCGTTGAAGGTTGAAGAGGAGCCGGTTGTAGTGCCCAAGGTAACTTGAATGTTTCACTATAATAGTCTTATATAATACGGTCACTGTGTTGGTTAGCATAAGAGGATTTCAGTTATGGCTAATTATGATTGATTATGTATCCTTACAGGAGAAAAAGGGTCGTGCACCTCCGCCTTTGTGGTACATTTCTGGAGATGAGTTGGGATCCCTATCGTCGTTAAGTTCCTAATAACCTTGCCAATTTGATTAAGATTCGTTTTTTGTTGCTTGGGTATATGCTTGTTATAATTTCTTCTATAGTTTCTAACTCTTATTCATGGTGATTAATAGCTACATGAGAGGAAGGTTGACCCTGGAGAAAGTCAATGCCGCTATTAATGATATGGCAGCCTATGCTGAATCAACTGCTCAGCTTATCTCAGCCCCTAAAAAGAAGGTTTACTGCTTTATCTTATGTTCATGGTTAAATATTCTGTGGTGTTTGAATCATTTATGTACTGATTGGTGTTATTTTCTTTGTGAAGTTGCCAGAAAACATGTGGGAAAGAGCCTTGGTGAGTTAGTCTTATTACAATTCACTTATTTCAGAACATCTTACAATGAATTAGATTATCTCCTTCGTTTATGAGAAAAATGTGTAGTTAAATTTGGTATTTGTTGAGCTGTTTTCAACATTCTATTTTCTTCCCTTCACCTGTCTAAGGTTACACGAAGCTTTATATCAATGCATAATTTTGCTAAAATGTTCAGCATTCCATCTTTCTATGCAGGAGCTGCGAGATATAGCAATGACTGAAGGAGTTAAAGGAAAGCATTTTTTTCTTGAGAGTGACATAAAGGGACCTTCCCTGAAGCTTGACAACACTGGAAAAGCAATACTGACGGTGAGTCTACCCCCTCCCCCGGTTCTCTTATTGACAAGCAAGCAAATTAAACAAGTAGTTAAGATTGTTCTCTCTTGCTTACTTGTAACAAACGTAAAAAAAAAAAAAAAAGAATATTAGCTGCAATTTTTAAAATCTATGGATTCATCCTGCTTTACTTAATGTAACACGTTATTGAACCTCAATTACCTCTCTATGTCCAGACTAAGAACTGATTTTTTTCATATTTGGGATACTTGATTTGTATACTATATACTAGCTAGTAACCGCAAATATTAGTCTATTACCTTGACAAGTTCATGTGTATCAAAATTGCAGCAACAGTTTCTTATAGAGTATAGCAGTTTGATGATACAAAAATTTGTTATATCTTAATATTGGCAGCATTATTGTTTCGTGCCTCCACCTTTCTCTGATTGGAACATAAGTGCATGAAGGACTCAGGGCTTGCGTTTTTATTGCACCTGAGAAGTTTTAAGTCATCCCCAAAAAACAGTTGCTTTGACTCCTTGGAGAGTCATGTCAGATCGGTATCTAAGTTAGTCAAACTCGGTTTCCTTGAATTCCTTCTGATAAAAACCATTCTAACTTAATCATAGGGGGACAAGAAAAGTGAAAAAAAAAAACCATATTGTCTCTGCAACATTTTATTGCATGCTGTGTTACTGCCCCATAGCTGCTGAGGGAACATTTGTTGTTACTTTTTTGAACGTTTTCTGTAAGATTTAATTGTAATGTGAGTTTTTTTTTTTTTTTTAAATAAATGGATATCTTTAATTAGTTCTAGCTTTGGGTGAGCTTATTCTACTTTTGTTGATGTTGGAACATGTTTACTGCCTAAATTGATGTCTGGTAATGAAAGCCTTACATAAAATCGTTTTATTTGCGATCTCTTACAGGTTCTTCGTCACCTAGGCCGTATAAGTGAGACAAGGGTTGGACATCACCGAGTGATTATCCTCTCAAAACCTCACTGAATGAGATATGAGGTACTTTTCGCTCTTGTTCTTCCTGTCTTTGTTCAGTGTTCATTTTAAAGACTGTAGTTGAATGATATTATGATACTTACAATTGCAGGCTCAACCGCTCAACATTCTTATCAGTGATTTCAAAGACGTCATATAGAATACTTCGTTGAAGTTGTGTGTGGTAGATTAGCAATCTCCCATCAGCAAAGTTGGGAGTAAGTTTACCTTTATGGCTTTACTTGTTTGATATGGGTAATTGTTTGTATACTGAATTACTTAACTACTAAAGCTATAAAGCTATCATTTAATCCCACTTTATATTTAGTAAGGAATAATTGTGGTTAAGATGCAAAGAGGCTTCCATTCAAGTTAGCATTTCATTGAACTTTATGTTTGAATATCTTGATTGTTTATTAATGGTCTTGGAATTATTCTTTTCATCTTTAAAAAAAAAAAAAAAAATCGCTCATACAAAGAAAGTTATGTTCAGAAAGGGATACCTTAGTTAAACTCACAAGTCACAACTGTATTATGTTGCTATAAATTCAATTAAGGGCCAATAAGCTTAGATATGAAAAACTAAATTCACTTCAAGGGTTTCCAGCTGAACATAATGAAGCTAGAAGCCTAGAATAGCCAAGAAAATGGACCAAGTCAACCATGTTAACTAAAGCAGTAATTGACAAACAAACTTTATAGGTCTTATTTATTATAGAATATAGAGCATTCAAACATCATTTTCCAAACTGAAACTTAAAAAAAAAAAAAAAAAAAAAAATCACACATTATCAAGCAATAATTGGACTTCATGATTTCCAATATTTAACATTTAAAACCTTTTGGCACCTTCTTTCCACAGCCATTGAGCAGGAGACTTAGGGCAACAGGCACCTTAAGCTTGACGACACCCAACACATTAGCTTTAAGTGCTGTGCACAGACACACTGCAGCTTCAAGATCAGCAATGCCCTTTACGAGGGTACAACATTCTGGACTAGGCTTAGTTCCAATTACTTCAGTAACCAAACCAAGCCAGCTACCACAGACCCCAAATTTAAGAGTATCTTTAGGACATTTAGGTTTTAGGCCTGAAGGGGGAGAGCATGGGAGAGCTGGGATACTGTGAGCTGAAGCACAAGCACAGAACAGTATGTTGAAAAGTATGAACAAAGCAATTGCCTTTGAGCTCTGAAAATCCATTTTTTTTCATACAAGTAATCTGCAGATATAATCTTTATAACCTGATAAGTGTATATATATAGCTAGAAAAATATAGTGATATGAAGTTATGAACTGTATTTATTTTGGCTCTTTTGCCTTTCTGTTTTGGGGAAGTGGGGTTGAGAGGTTTATGAGAATTGATATTATCAGTGTTTTGTGGACAGTATTTGATACTCCTGTGTGCCCGGAGTTATTATCACATTGTTCTCAAGAATCTCAACCTTTCATGACTATGAAATCTCCGTACTTTCACTAAAATGCCCTTTTATAATAGCTGTATACCTGTTGTCTTCCCATTTCACAAGGTTTTAGAAATTATGACTTTTCTTCCGGAGTTCGTGAAATAAGATACGAAAGAGAGTAGTAGTACTTTTCGCTGTTTGAGGACCATATAGCCATATAGGTGTTAATGTAGTGGCTGCTAGCGCATGTGAAGCTTGCTACTGATCTTGTGTAATCAATCTTGTTGTTGTTTCCATTTTTAGCTATTGACCAGGGGCTTCAGGGGTCAGGGCCCATATATTATTAAGCTTGCTACTGATCTTGTGTAAATTGTTTGCTTCAGTCCTTTGCTTGAGAGCTGGCACTGGACCTTGGTTGGTAGCCTACAGGCTAGTGCTCTGGGTAGTGTTGCCTGTTGGGCTAAGCTGGCCCTATCATTATTTCGGAGTATTGTTTTTGCTCAATTTGTTTCAGATTTTCATTAATTGGGTTAGCTTCGGGTCATCCCTCATGCCTCATGTCATGCTGATTTTTTGTGAAACTTGGCCATCCCATGATATTGAACTATGATAAGATGGTGACTTGGAGAGTTATTAGCTGAAAGCCAGATGTTTTGATTGAAGCAATTTACAGCCTCAGAAATATTTATCCTCGCTCATTTAGTCAGCTTGGTCCTCTCCGTCATGGAGACTGAGCTGTTGATTGAAATAATAAATGAACCTGCAACTTAGCAGTTCCTTAGCTATTGGAATTGCATCCATAATCTGTGAACTCAAAACTCTCAATTGAGAATGGAACACTATTATCTCATGCATGTATGCAACTAGGGATGTTTTTTGTAATGTAGAAACAATGTTATTATGCTTAGTTATATTGTAGTGTTCAGCGCAATGGTGCTGAAGCATAAGAATAGATGGATGCATTATAGAAAGTAGTAACATATGTTCCTACCTCCTAGTGAAAATTATTTGCCTTGAGTTCACTGGGGAATAATAGACTCTTGTTGCGGAGTGTTAAATGATTTGCACTATTAGGCACAGAATGACATTTGTTTTCTAAACTAACACTGAAAAGCTGAAGTCGGAGATTGTACAGAGGCAACCTAACAAATGAACTTAAAGATGGCCTACTTTTTGGCATTTGAAGCTCTCAGGAAGCTTTTGCTGCAGCCACTAAGCAGCAGGCTGAGAGCGTTAGGTACCTGAGGCCACTCAGCACACTGGCCTTGAGTCTTGTGTGCAAACATACTGCAATCTCGAGATCAGCAATGCCCTCTACTAGGGGGTGTAGTATTTTGGACTCGGCTTAGTCCCAACAACTTCAGTAATGTCCAATCCAAGCTAGCTAATACAGACCCCAAATTTTCGATTATCTTTACGACACTTTGGTTTTACTGTTATAGGCTTAGAGAGCATAGGAGCGCAAAAATAAATCCTGATGACTTGCTTAGTACATAAGGTTAAAACTATAGCGATATATTTCGTATAATGTAATTTGGCTGTTTTCTATTTATTCTCGGTTGGCGGTAGGTGTTGTGTGTTCAGTTATTGGCCGGCCGATGGTTAGAATTTAACGAAGGATGACAAAAAAGTCATATGATAAAGTGCTACATCCTGTGTCACATGTAGTAATCTTACTAATCTAAAATTTAGAGGACCATCTTAGAGATAATTTAGTGGCTGCTGATGCATTTGCAATGTATGCAACCTTATCATCATTCATCAATATTGACATTTTTGTTACATGATATATTGACAGGGTTCAGGGCCCATAATTCTATCAATTTTTGAAGCTGGTATCATGACTCATCAGAACATCATATTGCGATTTGATACCTTTGTGATTACATTCATGATATAATTGTGCACAATCAAAACTCTTTTTTACTAAAAGCATATAATATACAGTACATTATCTTTGAATCTATTAATTAAAGAATGAAGAGGTGTGTATGTCAAATCATTAAATTGGCAATCTAATTACATCTGGTATCAGTGAACATAAAATGGGATCACTTAAAGTGGGAGTAATAGGTGGAGGTGTAGCAGGGATAATATCAACCCGGGAGCTCAGACGAGAAGGTCACCGAGTCACCGTATTCGAGAAATCGGACAAACTCGGCGGTATATGGGTCTATGACCCGCGAGTCGAGTCCGATCCACTGAGTCATGAGAGTGTTCAAAGCAGCGTCTATTACTCATTAAGGACGAATTTGCCCCGGGTTTTGATGGGCTTCTCCGATTTCGGGTTCGATGAGAGAGTGTATGGGGACCCGAGAGTTTTTCCGGGTCATCAAGAAGTGCTGGCATTTTTGAATGATTTTGCAACTCGGTTTGGAATCGTTGAGTTGATCCGGTTTAACTCGGAGGTTGTGAGGGTGGAGCCAGTGGGTGGAAGGGTGGATAAGTGGGTGGTTGAATGGAGGAGAGTGGAAAATGGAGGGGTAAAGTTGGAAGAAGAGGTTTTTGATGCTGTGGTTGTTTGTAACGGTCATTGT
Source organism: Chenopodium album (assembly GCF_948465745.1). Taxonomy (NCBI): domain Eukaryota; kingdom Viridiplantae; phylum Streptophyta; class Magnoliopsida; order Caryophyllales; family Amaranthaceae; genus Chenopodium; species Chenopodium album. Next base: position 72,996,173 of record NC_137840.1, read on the forward strand.
ACCGTGCCTCGGGTAGCTAACATACCAGGTTAAATGATTCAACTCAATATTTTTCCTCAAGTCGGAGTTAAAAGTGAAAATATTAAGTGTTGTACGACGTGAGTATAATTTTCTCATGACTTTTTGAAAGTTACAAAATATTAAGTACTTTTTAAAAAAAATATTTAAAGAGGTCAAGAATTTCTCGTACTAACATTGACAATTGCTTGGTCTAATACCTTGTCCAAAGTCCAAACCCATTGCGGGTTTTGGGCTCAGATATTAAGTTAATACGAAGTAGTATATAGTTACTTTTGCATATTGTGGTCACCAATTATAAGCTAGTTCACATAAGTTTTATTTACAACTTCATGTTTTTAGCTGGAGTATTAACTAGTTCAAAATTAAGAGATTAACGGTGTGTTTGGATAGAAGGAAATGGAAGGAAAAGAAGGGGAGGTAAATGGAGAGATGTGATATCTTTTATTTGGATAACAAATGAGGAAGTAAGGGAATTGGAGGGGAGATAAATGGAGGGATTAAATTATAGGAAAATGATCCCTCCAACAATGGAGAGATTTGGAAGGAAAACTCACCATTCTTCTCTCCCCTCCCTTTCCCTCCCCTCCTCTTCTCCTCCCTCCCCTTCTTTTCCTTCCTCTAATGTTATCCAAACACAATGTAAAGGAGACATGAAAGCGTAGTATGTGTTGTTACACAAATGACAGTGGATATTAGGGAAATCAAAGAGAAAGATTCTTAAATGATAAGTTTCTTACAAACTTGAGGTTGGTTTTTTCATTTGAAAAAAAAAAAAAAAAAGGGGCTGCCCCTAAACTGGATATTGTTGGAATAGTAAGTATTTACTAGTACAATCTACAATGAAGATGATAAGTTTTAGTAGAATAGATGGCAAGTGAAATTGTAATCAATTACTGATGTTTATCTTGTATCAACTGCTAATATAAACTTCATAATTAGAAGCTAAGATTGATTTACCATATAATAGTTTATGTTATTGAGCTAAAGAACTATGATAACATTAACTATGATTCATCTCTACTCGTTAACATTCTGTTTATAACTTGTTGACAGGAATCGAGAAATGGCCAGGAAAACAGATACACAGCCACAATTACCGAGTTCCTAAGCAATTTAAGGACCAGGTTTTTCCTGCATTAACTTCAAGACTTCTTATATACTCCGTAGATTCAAGCATTTGGTTCGATAAATTGATGTGTTAATTGCTTAATAGGTGGTAGTAATCATTGGAAATGGGGCTAGTGCATACGATATATCACGTGATATCTCAGCAGTTGCTAAGGAAGTTCATCTCTCTTCAAGATCGCCTGATGCAAAGTTTGCAAAGCTTGATCACTGTTGTAACATATGGCAGCATTCTGCGGTAAGTTGTGTAAGAGTAATGTTTTCTGTTCATACTTTGCTCTTAACTAGCTATTACGCTTGCAGAAAACTATACACCAATTAAAAATCAAAATTTGATATCATGATTGTAAAGACATCAATTTTAAGCAATTTTGAAATGCAATAAAGATTGATTGAATAAGCACTTCTGATTGCAATATAGATTGAACTATATATAGATTGTTTTCAACATATACTCAGGCACAATCAAAATACATTTGTGCTCGAGAGTACTCCTTTCTCTTATACTCATATATATGGTACCCTCCCAAACCTGATTGTTTTACTGCTCTTATTCTGCATCACCAGTCCCGAATTTTGTTTGTGGCCAGTAGGATGATATTCATCTGCATTTTATGTGAAGTGGTTTTTGCTAGCTTTTCCGAGGAGACTTGACTCTCCATATACTGTTGTTGACAAGGCCAAGGAGATCTTCATGACTTCATGTGAAATAAGCCTCCTGTATTAACTTGTAGATCATGAGCTCTTAATTACTACATTTTCTCAATTTTTTTTATTCATTTTTTGTAGTAGTATTTGTTGTTGTCATGTTGGTTATGACTGTTATTTAATAATATGAATCAATGGTCCTTGTAATTGTAAATGGTTTGTCTACAACTCTAGATGATATATGTGTCGTTGAGTGTTTTAAGCTTGCTAAGAAGGTTATTCATCATATCAGCAAGACCTCCTAGCATAGTATTGTAAGTGTTGCAATATCTGATTGCACTATTTGGTGATTGATTCCAGTAACTTTTTATGTTTATGAAAGTGTAGATATATATGGCCAATGAAAATGGTACCATAGAATTCGAGGATGGATCATCAGTTGAGGCCAACATTATCTTGCACTGCACCGGGTATGTTTTCAGAATTGATGCAGAGTAATAAAATTTCCCCTTTCTTGATCTCTTTTTTAGCTCCTAACATGGAAGCTAAATTTTCCTAAAAACTTTTCCACAGATACAAATATGAATTCCCTTTCCTTAACATAAATGGCATTGTAATTGTTGATGATAATCGTGTTGGACCGTTATACAAGCATGTGTTTCCTCCTGCTGTTGCTCCTTGGCTTTCTTTTGTTTGCTTACCTCAAAAGGTAAATTATTTGAACGCTGTATGCTGTTAATAGCTGTTCGTATACCTTTATTACTTTTCGATCTTGCTGACAGAGTTCAAATCATCTTCTGCATGATTAGATATTGATTTTTGATATGATGGAATTTCAATCAAGGTGGATAGCTAGAGTATTATCAAGAAAAGTAGACTTACCGTCTAAGGAGGAGATGATGGCAGATGTGCAAAAATATTATCAACAGATGACAATACTTAGAAGGCCTAAGCACCTCACTCATTATCTCCACAATTTCGAGGAGGTCTGTATGTCTTTCTTATCTTCAGAGCCGCGCTTTCTACTGAGTTTCCTTTTTAAGTTTCTGCTAGACATGACTAAAAGTTTACTCTTTGGTTTGGCCTTAGCTTAAATATACATCTGAAGACTTGAAACATGCAGTTTTACTAATCATGACTTTAATATTAATCACTAATCCAAGTTAAGGCCTCTGAAATTACCTTTTTTTACTTTTGTATAAAAATATTGTATGCAATCCACATTTTCAGAGTATCTAATTTAGAAAATTATTTGGCTGTTAGTATTTGGACTGGTTAGCAACACAAGCTGGAGCGTTATCATTGGAATGGAGAAAAGAAATCTATAAGGAGACCATCAAATGCTTGGAAAATCGCAAGGATGGATATAGAGATGATCCCGGGTTTACAACGGGGTGTTATAATCCATCTATAACCTCACGCCAAGAGAAATTCAAGTTACTAGAACAGTTCAAGTGTTCAACAATCAACACCAAGTGATTTTTTTTTTTTTTTTTTGGATATTTTTGTCGAGTAGTATTTATGTTATCGAATAAGTTGATATTTGTTATAAAAAAAAAATCAAATAATTGATATTGTGTACTCCCTACGCTTTTAAATATTTGCTCTATTTCTCTTAGGTATGTATGCCAACGTAAATATTTGATTAATTTTTTTTTTTAGTATGAGAACCTATATAGGGATTAATTTTTTTAGTATGCCGATGTAAATATTGTTATCATTTGAAGTATAATTTTTTTAGGACACGCTAAAACATTTGATATTGAATATAAAATGAAAAAAAAAAATGATAGAAAAGTAAATTTATTCTATTAATATTTAGATTTTCAGATAATAATTATGTAACTTATTCAACATTGAATAAAAAATGAAAAAAAAATTATAAAAAAGATATTTATTCTATTTATATTTAAATTTTCAGATAATAATTATGTAACTTATTCAACATTGAATAAAAAATGAAAAAAAAATTATAAAAAAGATATTTATTCTATTTATATTTAAATTTTCAGATAATAATTATGTAACTTAATTATAAGGGGTTACGGTGATGAGCAAATGGGTTACCTTGACGTACGTGATTTAATTAAATGAAAAAAAAAAGTTACTCTATTACATCAGTGGATTTATTCTTTCAATTTTTAAAACTAAAAATAGATGTTACTCGAATAAACAAATGGGGTTACTTATTTCTAAATTAGTTGATATTACTCATATAATGAATTTGAGTTACTTTAATGAATAAAATGAGGTTATCTTTATGAATAATAAATAGAATTACTTATAAATATATTCCGTATATAATGATTATTCTTATTAATCAATATGGCCACGTCATGTGGATAACCACATACAAAACTTACTCAATAAAATGTTAAAAATTAAAAATTATATATATCATCGAAAAGATAAATGAATTATTCAATACAAATATATATAGTAAATAATATAAATTAATTAAAAAATGTACATATTTATATTTTTATGTGTCAAATATGTATACGTGCAATAATAAAATATGTATACGTGCAATAACAAATTACGTGAAATTATTACAAATTATAAAAATAATCGTGTATAAAAGATGAAAATTTATAAGATGGAAAAAGTGATTTTGTTTTTTTTACTGTTTGTTTTTTTTATATTGAGAGCGTGAAATTAGATTTAGAAAATCTAAAAGTAAACAAAGAAAAATCACTGTTTATCACGATTGTGAATTTCAAACAAACAACGGTCTTTAATCATCATTTGCACAAATTGTGAAAATTGTTAGATGGAAAAAGTGATTTTGTTTTGTTTACTATTAGTTTTTTCTAATATTGAGTTTCAATTTTGAGATAGGGTTTTTGATTTTAAAAGTGAAGATAAGAAGAGAGTTTTTAAGATTAATATTTTAAGGTTATTATATATATATATTTTCGAAAATTCTATAGTTTTATTAATGCAAATCATAACTAAAATATTAATATTGATGAAAAAATAATGTCAGTTAAAAGATTCCTTTTTAAATAAAAACTGGCAAAAAAATAAAATAAAAACAAATTTTAATTTTTGCCAGATGGGCACTTTCGTCCTTAAAATTTGGTGACTCAAATCATCTTTTTTCCACCGGAAACGTAAGTTATGGGTGGTTGAGAGACCAATTTGTTTCGTTTGAAAGATGAGGGAACAAAATGCTACAAATACTAAAGTTGAGGACCTGATTTAGCTCAACTCCATTCAAGAGTGAAATATATTAAAACACACTTCTATTGTGACATTAAAATAGAATTTTAACTTAATTTCAAAAGAAATCATCAAACTTGAGCTAAATCAGCAGTCATCATAATAAGACAAACCATTCTCCCATTTTGTAGCTATTATAAAATCATAACTTTGTCCCTCAATTGTCTGACTTGTAGCATCACCAATCTTGATTTCTACTTTCTTCAAAAAATGTTGAGCATAAATACCCTCGAAACTAGAAGCTTCAGCTGAATCAAGAGTCCATACACAAAAGGCCAAGAAGCTGAAGAATCCTAGTCGAGTACTGATAGCTGCTATATTGTGCAACAAGAGTCCCATACACAAAAGGCCAAGAAGCTGAAGAATCCTTGGCAATGACACAGATTTGGACAGTAGCCTTGACAGCACTTTCGAAAACTATAAAGTGCACTGCAGCAAAGCCACGCTCCCCTCTAAGAATACAGCATAAAGGCCTATTATACCAGGTTCTACAATTGTTATCATAGGTATGATAGTACACACCTAAACCTTCCTCAATGTGTATATGTCCCCTAACATCCTTGAGCTTGAGATGCATTTGAAAGTGATCACGAGTGTAAGTGGTTAACCCATTTAGGGGTACCACTTTGCCATGTCGATACAAGTTGTCAGGATGATTCTCATCCCTTGTGAAAATATAAGTGAAATTGTCGACGAAATAAGAAACTCCAATTGAACCACAAAGATCCACGTTCTCCTCACCTTGACAACCAACAAACACTGAAAACACTTGTATTCATTTCACTCCAATTAAATGTCTTAGAAATTAAAGTAAACATCCATATTTAATTTGGTAAGTCAAAAAATGAATAAAACAATTGCAACAGATACAAGGGAATGAAATTAAAGGAACTTACTTGCATCTCCATATAATAGGTCGATCAACCTGTGGAATTCCTTTGTTGGAGAGGAGATCAGGATAATCAGGGTTCAACCAGTGGACTTGGACAAAAACACGAAAGTTTCCAGAAGACAGATATTCAGTAAATGTTCCACAATCACAGGGTTGAAATTGTGTTGATTTTCTAACAACAGTTTGGCGTTTCCCCCCAGAATCCATGGTAGCAATAGCCATGTTGAAATTAAATACAAGGGGATAGTAAGGTGGAACACAGACGAAAGATCTAGACAAGTTAATAGGAACACCGTGAACCACCTGATCTCGCTTCTTTCGTGGTTTCTTATAGAGAATAATCTGATTGTTGTCATCATATGTTTTATTGTAACAGGTTGTAATACTCCCGGATATATCAATATCACTTTTAGCAGCAGCATCATAATCATCACTATCATAATAATATGGTGGTTCTTCACCATCAACTCTTTTTACGAATATTACTTTAACACCAGCAATCATAGCACACGGCATAACAATGTAGCGTACACAAACATTTCCAAAAGTTAAGGATTTGAATTCATCGTAGCAAACACGAGTTGTGGTGTCCAAATGTAAACGGCCAAGGGCAAAGCAATGAACCCCCTGTTTTAGTGAATTCAAGTTTTGGACTTCGAGATTAATATCAAGGCGAACATCACCGTCCATTGAGAGAGCACCGAGTTTAGGACCCGTTAGCAATAAGGTCTGAGGACCGGCTGAGTCGATGGTCTGGGGATTGGCCTTACTTCTATTAAAGAGCTCATAAGTTTCGTCTCTGCCGTCAACAGCAGTGATTACACCATGTATTTGACATGATTTGTATGTTTTATGCGGCCGGATTGACACAGAACAAACCTCAGGGTTTGTAAATATTATACCCCGCAAATCATCACTTCCCATCATCTCCTACAATTTATTAATTATAACAATTAATATTTTGTATAAATTGTCCAATCCATTAATAAAAATTGTTGCATACACAAAGATAGCCGATTATAATTATGAAAATAATTGATAAAGGACCCTAATTAAAACCAATACTTCAATCGAAAAACCCTAAATTGACTATATTGACAATAGAATTAACCACAAACCCTAGATGTTGAAACTGATATTCTAATATTAAAATTTAAAAATAAGAACAAGAGAAAACAGCATACCTCAAAGCCGCTTCTATGCATCACAATAGAATTCGGGGTAAGTTTTTATTTACGAAGTATTATATTGGCAAACAAACCATATATTTACTATTTATACCTTCTATACTAATTCATGCTCTTTTAATTTTTTTGTCCTTATTAATTTTTTTATTATTATTATTTTTTTTTTTTTTTTACAATGAGTACAAAGAAAAAAAGAAAAGAAAAGAAAAGAAAAAAACACACAAGCAAAAATTAAAAAGACATTCCCGAGCACGAGCCTTTCCAGCCAACCAGTGAGCAGGAGATACACATTTTCGCGGAACCTTAAGAATTTTACAAGCTGTAAAGGTAGATTGAAGAACCCGAATATCCCGAAGTAACCAGTATAAAGAAACCTCGTCCCTCTATTGTTGGGCTAACATCAAACACAGAGGCTCACAATCCGAGTAAATAAGAACCCTACGAAAACCACGAGAAAAGGCATTTCGTAACCCCCAGAAACAAGCCTATAACTCAGACTGTAAGGCTGAAGAAGAAAGAGAAGCATGTGCCCCTCCCCCCACGGACCGAAATCACAATCCCGAAAAACCCAACAACACCTGCCGAGTTATCGGAGGACAACCAAGACCCATCATAAATCAAACAAATATCAAACCCCGATGTAGGGTCCCCAGCAAGCGTGGCAGCAAACCTCGAACCAACCGACGTAGGACTAGGACCCAAAGCAGAGGAGGAAAGGTGAGAATCTTGGGCCTGCATCTCCTACACATTCCTCTGAGAAGCAAGAAGTAAAACATCATCGAGAGAGACAACTTGTTGTTGGAAACGTGCATTATTACGAGTCAACCAAATAGCCCAAAGAAGGGAGAAAAACTGCACCAAGTTCTCCCAGTCCTTAGCAGCTGCTAATAACGAGACCATAACAGAAAACCATTGGAGGAAGGGGAGATGAAGAAGACCTTGGCTATTGAATAAAACGAGCTGTGAACCCACAAAGGAGCAACAAAATCACAATCTCTAAACAAATGGTCGACTGTCTCCTGCTCCCTCTAACAGAAGCAGCAAACCGAATCCACTAAAATGCCTCAAACAGCTAGAACCGAGGCAACTTGAATACCTAAATTATTTTCCAACCAAAGATCTTCCATTTCGGAAGAAGGGGGAGCGCCAAAAATTTCCTTCACCGGGGAGCAGGCAAGGTCCCCAAAGGAGGACATCTAACAGTCTTCTCAAATAAGAGAGCATAGGCAGACTTCGTAGAAAAGAAGTCATCCTTAGAGAATTTCCAGTATACAAAATCGTCCATAAGTTCTTGCGGATGATCTAGACTAAGGATCCTAACTGCAGTTGGGCCATCAAAAAACCGATAGACTCTCAAAGAGTCCCACGCGTTAGAACGCGGATCAATTATATTAAAATGGTTTGTATACGTAGTAATTCCCATTTGGTTGTCTCCCGTTATATACACCGTTACTTGTTACCTCTAGCCATATAGTCAACGTTTTGACATACCTACAACCTAAAAAGTCACGCCTTAATATGGAGCAAAATTGAAACAAAGTAGAATGGCATGTTGTACAAATAAAATAAACACCACGTAAACACGAGGAGGTCAATGCATACTTCTTGAAGAAATGATATTCTCATAGTTCTAGATTGTAGCTATCAGCCATTATTCATTCAAACAAATGAAACAAACACTACAAAAATTCATCCAAGTGTTAGTTCAGAGGGGCAAACGGGAAGGCCAAGATCGACAATCCACCATAGAAATTTTACGTTATATAGTCCTTTTTCTTGAAATGGGACCTGAGGATGGAGATAGCACACCAACAAGCTAACCGAGACCATGGGACTAGATATTAGACTAAATCTGGCAAAACAGAGTGCTGCAGTATGTAAAAACCTAAGATAGTTGATGCACAAACCAGATCTAATTGCCAGTGTGTCGACAGAAATAGAAATAACCAAGACACTACAACTTTTTTACAGTTTTGACAATGATGCATCCATATAGATGATCTATCTGCACATTCTGTTTGGCCTTTCGAAATGGTAATTTGCATGTATTGTGTGAGTCCTATGTTCTCTTCATCAAGTACCCAAGGAGTATGCTGAGAATGCCGATCAGTACCACTACATACACTGGCACACCACCAGAACGTCTTCTGCCAATTTCTCTTTTCATCATATCCTGTTAAGTAGAACCAATATGTCAGGAGACTATTACAATTGCATAATGGTTTTGTAATAATTCAATCTTAACCAAGAAATAGCTTTTTAAGAAAGGAAGACACAGAGTAACAAATATCAAGTACAGTTTTTAAAGATATTATCACAATTGTAACAAAACTAACAATTATGTGGAGAGAGAGAGAGGGGGGGGTAAAATCAGGACAAGTGTACATGATGTTACCAGATATAGCAAGAAAAAGAAGAAATCTAAGTAACAGAATGATAAGCAATTAAGCATAGATAAAGTGTCAAAGACAAACTAAGCATCATACCAATTCATGACGAAGTTTCTGATTCTGTTGAATGGCAGAAGCTTTCTCATTAGTCAACTTTGATATCAAAGACCGTGCCTGGAACAGACATGTCCGTTAGCATTCTAATTCGGGAGATATTAGAGGGATAAAAAAGCCAACATCTAGGAATATCATTAATGTAAATACTGCCTCCTGCTGAGATCCCTATACATGATACCAACATTAACATAAAATCCTAGCAAAACAATCTGTCACAATGAATTCACACTCCCTCGGTAGTAAGACCACAACAGACATGAATGTTAAATGATGCTGCAATATATAGCTACATCATAAAAACTATGCTAATAATACTAATTTTGCTTATCAAACCCTAAAAAAATATGAGAGAGTGTTAGACATAATACAATGACACTAGGAATGTAGCATGACAACTTATTCTTGCTACCAAACAAAAAGAACTTGAAACTATGCTCTTCATACATATCTACATTATCAATTAATAGAATAATTTTAAGCTATGGACAACATCACAATGCAATTAGATTCAATTAGATCAGGGAGCATGAAGCACTAAGGATATAGAGCTTTTATACAGCATTAGGCACCAGCACATCACTCACCAAAGGACCACTTTGCCCATGAAGCATGAGTAATTGGACCATCCTTCTAAGAAAGAAACAAAAAAAAAAATGAAAAAGCAGTATCTAGCAAGTAGAACACAGCGCAAAACCCAATGAGCCAGCCATACAAGTAAGAGAAAAATGTCTAAAAATCTATAACTCGAGGGTCACATTGGCATCTTAAAACAAAACTGCTACTGTATATATGCCAAGCAGCTTTAACTTGCAACTTCTGAAATTAAACAAAACAGTCCCAGTCTTCCAGAGAGGGAGAGAGAAAGAGATTAAGGTTCGTATAAGAAGGGCAGTTTAGGAAAGAGATGAGGAGCATGAGAAGTAATCTAAAACTTAGGTTAATCAAAATTTAACTTTTAATATGAGCTGCACTTCATTCAGGATAAATCTGGAATAACAGAACAAAATGTAAACCCTTTCTCCTCCTTGCCACATTGACTGTACACTCCATCCCCACCATAGCTTCTTTCTCCTTCCTCCTCCCTATGTCAGACTTATCCTACTTTTGAAACTAGCTACCAGAATCCCAATCATAAGAAATTGGAGGTAAGAAATATTTGGGTAAGTCAATGTCCCAATTAGATGCAAGATGCTTTTCACCTAATCTTCCAATAAATTTCAAAATCTTTAGGAGTTCCCCAGCAGTTATTTGATGTAGGAGCTCTGGCAATCTGGTATTCAATCAATCAATCAATCAAAGCCTTAATCCCAAAAGTGGGGTCGGCTAACATGAACCAAATTTGATTATTCCGTGTAGTCATCAACATAAATCTTTCTCCTCCATCCCTTACGATCCAAAACTTCATCCTCACGTAAATCCATGCACTTCATATCCTTCCTCACTCCTTCCAACCAAGTCATCTTTGGTCTCCCTCTTCCTCGTTTAATCCCTCCATGGTCCCACTCTTCCACTCTTCGCACCGGTGCACCCTCGGGTCTCCGTCTTACATGTCCAAACCAACGCAGACGATTTTCCCTTAGTTTATCTACAATGCTCGCCACACCTACTTTCTTGCGAATAACCTCATTTCTGATTCTATCTCTTAAAGTGTTTCCACACATCCACCTTAACATGCGCATTTCCGTAACCTCCATCTTTTTAATATGCTCTTTCTTAGAAGCCCAACATTCTGTACCATAGAGCAACACTGGTCGTATGGCAGTCCTGTAGAATTTTCCCTTCAACTTTAAGGGAATGCTGCGGTCGCATAACACTCCCGTGGCCGCTCTCCATTTAAGCCACCCTGACTTAATCCTGTGGGTCACGTCTTGATCAATGTCACCATTCTTCTGGATGATCGACCCTAGGTACTTAAAACATTCACTCATGGTCAAATCCTTTCCATCCAAACTCACCACTTCATTGCGTGTCCCCCTCTGAGTGCCAAAACGACATACCAAATATTCAGTCTTACTCCGACTTAGCTTAAACCCTCTAGATTCCAACCTTTGCCTCCATTGCTCCAACTTGACATTAACCCCATCCTTAGTCTCATCCACCAAAACGATATCATCTGCGAACAGCATACACCATGGAACCTCATCTTGAATTGGTCTAGTTAATTCATCTAGAACCGTTGCAAAAAGAAAAGGGCTTAATGCAGACCCTTGATGCAATCCGATTGTAATAGGGAAATCTTTTGTCAACCCTCCGCATGTCCTCACATTTGTTGACACATCCCGATACATATCCTTAACTAGGTCTACATACCTTCGTGGGATACCTTTCTTCAACATTGCCCACCAAAGTATCTCTCTTGGCACCTTGTCATATGCCTTCTCTAAATCAATAAAGACCATATGAAGATCTTTCTTCTTTACCCTATAAAACTCCATCATTTGTCTTATCAAATGGATTGCCTCCATAGTAGATCTCCCAGGCATAAAACCAAATTGGTTATCTGAAATGCTTGTGCATGCCCTCAACCTTTGTTCAATCACCCTTTCCCACAACTTCATAGTATGGCTCATAAGCTTAATTCCTCGATAGTTAGAACAATCTTGAGCGTCTCCTTTGTTTTTATAAACCGGGACCAAGGTGCTCTTCCTCCAATCTTGTGGGATCCTTGTAGCCGTCCATATCTTGTTGAAAAGGTTTGTTAACCAATCAATACCAATCTTACCCAAACACCTCCACACCTCTATCGGTACCCCATCAGGGCCAACCGCCTTCTTAGGTTTCATCTTCCTCAGTGCAATCTCCACCTCTACTCTCCTAATCCTTCGCACATACTCCATGTTGATTTCTTCATCACTCATAGAGGTATCTCCTATCACAACTCCATTACTTCCATTAAATAATTCATCGAAGTACCCCTTCCACCTGTCCTTGATGCCCTCCTCTTGCACTAGGACCATTTGGTTCTTATCTTTGACACACTTCACCATGCCAATATCCTTCCTTGCCTCTTGTCTTCTCTTTGCCATCTTATAAATGATCCTTTCTCCCTCCTTGGAATCAAGCTTTTCATAAACCTCCTGATATGTCTTTTCTTTTGCTTGGCGAACAACTGCCTTTGCCTTGCTCTTAGCCTCCTTATACGCTGCAAAGGTTTCATCACTCCTACATTTTCCTAAGGCTTGATAGCATTCCCTTTTTTGCTTAATTACTGCTTTCACCTCTTCATTCCACCACGAAGTATCTCTCTGTACCGAAGTTCTTCCCCTTACTTCCCCTAAGACCTCTTTGGCCACTCTTAGGAAACAGTTCTTCATTCGTAACCAAGTCATGTCCGGATCCACCTCTCCATCCCAATCCGCTTCTTCAATTACCTTTTCTGTAAAAACCTTAGCTTTTGCATCCCTTAGGGTCCACCATCTTATCCTTGGTTCTTCTTGTCTAACTTTTTTCTTCGCCTTCTCTTTCAGACGAATAGTCATTACCAATAGCCGGTGTTGGGTGACCACACTCTCCCCTGGGATAACCTTACAGTTTATGCAACTTTGTCTATCTATGCTCCTTGTGAGCAGGAAGTCTATTTGAGTTGCATTTGCTCCATTCCGAAAAGTTATCAAGTGTGAATCCCTCTTCTTAAACCAAGTATTAGCCAAAATTAAATCATATGATTGGGCAAAATCCATAATAGCTTCACCACCGGCGTCCCTCTGCCCATACCCAAAGCCTCCATGGACACTCTCATAGCCATCTCGGCTCGCCCCAACGTGCCCATTTAGATCCCCTCCAATATATAACTTCTCTGAGTGGTGGACACCCTGCACCACCTCGTCTAGGTCCTCCCAAAATTGTCGTTTCTCTTCTGCATCTAAACCCACTTGGGGAGCATAAGCACTGATAACATTCACAATCTCCTTGCCACATAGCAACTTCAGCCTTATCAACCTATCGTTCTTCCGATAGACCTCGATCACCTCTTTTGCCAACCTCTCATCGAGAACCACACCAACTCCGTTCCTAGCTCCACCATTCCTTGTTCTGTGGCTCGTTTCTTGCCCAACATACCATACCTTATACCCCAAAACCAAGCCTCGAGCTCCTTCTCCTGTCCATCTTGTCTCTTGGAGGCACATGATGCTCACGCGTCGTCTTTTCATTACTTCTACCAATTCTGCTGATTTTCCCGTAAGAGACCCCACATTCCAAGAACCAATCCGCAAACTAAATTCTTTTCTCCCACGCTCCCTCCTGATCCCAACTCCAAGCCCTTGATTATTTGACACCACAATTGGGCAATATGGTGCGTCGCTTCTGGGCGACGACCTAGCAACCCTTACATACTTATCACTGCACCCGGGTCTGGGAAGTGCAGCGCGTCGCTCAGTAGGGAACGCCCCAATGGCACGCCCTTGCTCATTTGACACCACACTCGGGCAATGTGGCGCGTCGCTTCTGGGCGACGACCTAGCAACCCTTGCATACTTATCACTACACCCGGGTCTAGGAAGTGCAGCGCGTCGCTGAGTAGGGAACGCCCCCACGAAAATATCTGTTTGGCTCATGTCATGGGATGTGACGAAGTTTTATACTGGCTGTCACTGGCCTACCGTAACCCTCCTCCTTTATCCAGGCTTGGGACTGGCAGCGGGAAACCCACTGGCGGAGTTTCTGGCAATCTGGTATTATGCAGTAATAATCTTTGGCATAGCCATAAATATATCTCTATATTAACCTGTCTGATTTGCAAAACCTATAGATGAAAAACTAAATCTATGTATTATTCCCTCCTGTATATTAACCCCTCCCGGCCTCCCCCAATACTATTTCTCTCCTCAACTAATTCTTTCACATTTAATCTCCACTTCACCTTTCCCGACTCTGAGACAGCATAGGTGGAGTTTGAAATTCATTATAGGAAAAGGTATGAGCTAGCTAATTGGCCAGTAGTCCAGTATGATACTAGGATAAAGGCAAAGAGAACACAGTGGCAGATAAGGGACCTGGTGACGGTATGGTGATTAAGGAGGGAAGATGGATAAGGTGAACCTGTGGAGTTTGTTCAAGTACAGCCCACAGGTATCAATTTTGCACTTTTCTTAACTAAATATGTAGAATGGCTTTATAATTTATCCTGTACTAACCCGTATACCCCATAGGCCCATACCATGCTCTGAAGTCTGAACTCAGAACTCAAACACCGCCTTAGACTGAAGATATTTCAACCCCCAATCTCCCCAGCTGGAGAAGACGAAATGCAGAAGAAAATAGAGAAACAAATAGAGTATTTGAGTTTTTCTACGCAGTGATATGTGCATATGTAAGTTCTAACACTGCAAATAAGAGAAACCAGAGGGGTGTGGGTTGGGGGGGGGGGGGGGGGGAGGACAATTCTTGTACAGCATGTAGACAACTACACATAATCTTCAAGACATGGAACAAAATCATCAGAACTTGAGAATTATATAAACAAAAAGCATGTCATATTATAACAGGTCAAGTCAACTCATCAAAATAGATGTCTTCCGCCACAAAATGTGCATTAAGATTTCAGAATCAGGCATTGAGAAATGTAGATGCCTTCCACCAAAACAGTGAGCATTTGGATTTAAAAATCAGGCATTTAACTATTTAAGAATCATTCTACCTTCCACCACATAGTTTATGTAAGATAACATTCACAATGCAAGTTGTTTTCAGTTTACACACTTATATTTATGTGTATCATGTTCCTTATCAAGTTTAAGCTAGCACAACAAACAAGCAGTTTGGCCCGCAGAAAGCAAATGAAAAATTTTCTAATTCTCCAAATAATTAACATAGACAAATGGAATTACCTCAGAATCTTTTTCTTTGGTCCCTTCAAAAGATCTAGTTACCTATAAGAACCAGCAACCAAAATTAATCATTTGGGAAGAAAA
Organism: Chenopodium album; assembly: GCF_948465745.1. Lineage (NCBI taxonomy): Eukaryota > Viridiplantae > Streptophyta > Magnoliopsida > Caryophyllales > Amaranthaceae > Chenopodium > Chenopodium album. Next base: position 73,011,690 of record NC_137840.1, read on the forward strand.
GTCACTCAGAAAAAAAAAAATCAACGCATGAACACACATACAGCTGACGCTAATGCAGCCTGCTCATTTACATCTTCGCGAGGTGGGGATCCTTCTTCTGATTCCTCAGGGACTGGTGAAGGAGGGTTAGGAGGAACGTAAATAACCCTCAACTTGAACTCCTCCACAACCTTCCCATCATCCTTGTTAAACTGAAGATATAAAATAAAAGGCCAGCCAACTATGAGAACAAATTAAGATCCAAAATCAAGTCTTCATAATAAGTAAGTGATGCGAAACAGCCATACCATCTCAGAAGTTATATCCTTTGCTGTAATGCCATCAGGTGCCATAGCACTCTGAACTAGGAATTTGTCCTTGCATTGCATATCAAGTGGTGCTTCTTTCTGGGCTTGCATCGTAACTACAATGTCCAATTGGAAATCACAATCAATTTTACTCAATAAAACTAATGACCAATATTCATAACTGCACAACCATGGTCAACTCAAAAGCCTCAAATAGCACATATATGTCGTAGCTTGCGAATTCAACTAGCATTTTTAATATGACTAGGTAAACCCAATTTAGTCCTAGAGCACAACCAGATCTTCAGATTACAAGTCTACTAAACAGCGTGAATCACCAAAACGATCTTTCTTTATAGCCAAGTATTATAATCCATGGATCCAAATTCCCAGCACAATCAATCTCAATTATCAGTAACGCAACGACTTATGACTATAATTTCAGATTTGAGTATAAACTAATCTCAAGCACATAATAAGAAAATGAATGTCATACAATTAATCATTACCTGTAACCTCACATGCTCCTCCAGGTAACACAACCCCAGTATTGGGACGCACACAATACTTCTTTGGATTGGTTGTTTTAACCTTTGTTAACACAAACACAGAGCATATTAATTAAATCATTACTATAAGCTCTAATTATCGGACTAATCAACAATCATTAATACAAAAAATAAAATAAAATCATACCTTAAATGCGACATATTTGTCTGTCTTGTTTGTCAAAGTCATAGAACAATTGGCCTGCTTCCTCACTTCAACTTCATAAAACCAAAATCCAAACCAACCCCACAAAAATTTAATCAAAACCCATGTCAAAAAACCCTAAATTGCATACAATTAACATTCAAAATCTGACAGATTAATACAATTAACCCAGAATTACCAAGAAACGCTACGAATTAGGGTTAAACACAAACTAATCAATCAAATAGGAGAGAGAAGATTTGACTTACAGTGAAATCTGAGCTCGGTGGGTTCAATATTAAGAAGATCGCCAGTATTCATGACTCCGAATTTCAATTTCTCTTTTCTAATTTCTGGGAAAAGTAAAATCCCCAAAATAGAATTTTAGAAAGAAATTTGAAAAATGAATACAATGCTCAAAATAAAAAGCCCCTCTAAACAAATTTTGCTTTACGTAATTTTTTTTTTTAATTTTTTTTATTTATATTATTGTATTTTTATTTTCTTTTGTTTATTTATTATGGTCTCTCCTGTCATCTTCAACTTTATGGGAAGGAGCTTCTTTTTAGGTTTTTGTTAAAACTTTGACGAAAATTAATAATTTTTTTGACTAAATTACCCTTACGATATCAAGAAATTTACAACAAATCTTGATTGGGGAACTGAAATTTTGAGGGGTAGATTGGTAAATTCGTTTGATAGTGGAAGGTTCTTTAAAATGGTGGGTGGTTTTAATATTTGATTATTTTAATTTATTAAATTGGGAAGTTGGAAGGGGGTAAGCAAAGATTTGGCTCCCACCAAAGAAAAGCAAAGAGTGGTGTGAATATAATAAGAGATTGACCACCAAACTCTCAACTCCAAGTCAATTTTAAATCAATTTTTTTGGATCAAACAGAATTATAAATTAAGATTTGATTGCTGATTAATACTACATGTAACACTAATTAAAATGTTAAGCTGTGACTTGTACTTGTAGTAAAACAAGATAATATTATAGTCAGTAAATAAATTGTTCACCAACTTAGTAAAACAACATAAATTATTCACCAACTTAGTAAAACTACGTATTATGACGTATTATAATTAACCAATTAGGTAAATAAATTAGTCACCAATTTATATTTTTGAGCTTGCGAACTACTCGTACAATTTGTTTTTTTACTTACACCCTACACTCATCTAAAACTCGTGCCGATCATAGAAAAGCATTCTTTTAAAAATGAAGAGGAGGGTAGGGATTCCTGCTTTAAAAATAAATTATTTTTTTTTTAAAAAAAAAAAAAAACTAGATGAAGGATTATAAATGGTGTATGTGAAAAAATAGAAGAATGCTTCAGCAAATTCACACTAAAATCCTATACTAGGATACTCATATGACATGATAACAGGTGTGCATAAGAGCAAATCAATCCAGCAATACATTTGATTCTAATTAATACCTGCTTAAGAGAAGAAAAAAGCCTGTACAATGTAACAATGATATATAGAAGACAAGCGCGAAATAAACCACATCAAATGCCTCCTTCGCCGTAAGGACTAGATCTCATTTTGTGAGTATTTTGATGAGAACTGAAAGATGCTCCAGTGATCCAAGACAATGTTTTTGTAGCTCTTTATTTTCCCTTCTTCATAAACAAATATCAGCTGCCCAGGTCCCCCACATAAAAAGTAGGTAAGAGGTGTGCCTAGGTGCCAAAGTGAGCGCCACTCAAACAGTCGGGCTACACCACATCCTCGACACGAGTACTTCTAACAAATCACTGGTTCAAGGTAGCTCAACAAGATATAGCAAACAGTAAATAAAACCAATGCTGGAAAACAAAATGACTTTAGCAATGTAAAGCAAAACACACACCCAACCAAGACTCTATATACAATATTCTGTTACACCACTACAAAAACATAGGAAAAAAAACGAGGGGGGGGGGGGTAGGGGGGGAGATAAAAGAGCTCATTTTGAGAGCAACACAATCGCTTCAGTCTAGATGTTCTTCACACAAATGCTCCATTCTTGGTTTTACTGTTAGAAGGAGCAAAACTGTCTAAAAATCAGGAAAAAGGGGGAAGAAAAATTGTAGATATGACACATGTTTTACATCTTCTAAATACAGTGACTCGAGTAGGTCCTATTTTGCACCTTCAAATTCCACAGCCTGCAGCTGCAGAAAAGGCTGCTGATGTTCGAAATTGAATACGATGAAGGATAGATTTTCTTTTACAGTGACACTTGCACCATATAAGGAAACAGATTCAATCATCTCAATGCTTAACCAAATTCTTCAAGCAGGGTTGTTATTACATTCTCAGTGCCTGCAAGAAAAATGGCGAGAAAATTCAGAGGAACATAGAAAAAAAGAATATTGATCAACACAATTGACATAAATACATGAATCAAGACTATTAAAACTGTGAAATTTATTTTAGATTTTTATCTGTTCGTTTTTTAATATAAATATGTATGCTCAAACTAGACCTTTAGAGCTCTTTGCTAGTTTAGAGGCACCACTTCTCAACACCCCAGTTTTGACTACATATTTATGTATCCAGTTCTATAACTACAATCATATGTATCTAGATCATTGAATTGTTGCAACCTATCTCAGCTGTCACTTGAATAAATTAGGGAGTGCAAGTCTGCAAGTTAGAAACTAAGCAGGATATAGAAGAAAAGATGTGTCTCTTGAAGCAGCTTAATACTTTTCCTTAAACCTTATATTTTACACTACTAGCAGCAGAACTCCCTTTCACTCATACACAATGCTTAAGATCAACGTAGATCCTACCTGAGTCCCACAAAAACTAGAGAGAGCGTTCTGCACTACGGTGCTTGCACTAGCCATCAGCTCAGCTCTGCACAATCAGCATCTTTTATAATTAATACCAATAATAACACATAATACTTGGTCAACGAGCTATGGAGAACTCAAAATAAATACTTGTATATTGTATTACCTTTAATAGAAGGTTTATTGTACTTGTTTTTTCGTTTTTTATCTTTGTTCCAGTCACGATCTTCTCTTTCAATTTCATGGTTATCTTCATCTCCTACATCACTTTCACTGGCCGTTTCCCATTCAGAATCATCAGTCTCTTGACCAGAATTGTCACCAGCACCAGCCTCCCCATGAACCCCTCCATGCTTCATAGCTGCTTCCCTAAATAACCAAGCTGCACGCATTTGCTTTTTAACTAAACGCTCAGCATAGTCGGGAACTTTATTTTGCCTCAATGAAAGGTCAGGATCATTTGACTGACAGCATTCATTGATGAATAAAATGGCATCTAATAAGCTCTCTTTAGCGAACCCAAGCATGTCATAAGCCTGAGCTCTTCTCCAAAGGCTTTTAGCATGACGATTGACAGGATTATGTAGACAAAGAGCACGTGTAGCATCGCTTATAGCAGCCAGGGGTTGCTGCAAGAGCAGATGGCATTGAGCACGATTACTATATAAGACAACTCTCTCTTTCTTAGATCTCATCGGACATAATGACAAAGCCTCCGAATATTTAGCTGCAGCCCCAGCTATGTTTCCAGCAGAGAATTGTGAATTCCCCTCAAGCTTGACCACCAAGCCAGCTGCCTGTTTTATATGCAAGTCCTCTTTGGGCATGTTCTTCTCTGACTTCAATCTTTGCCTGGCACTCAGAACCTCCTCAATTTGTTCTTTTATGTGGTCACTCAGAGAGTTACGACCAGCTGCTGATGTGAAATTGACAACACATTCCGGAAGAACATTAACAATGGAGTCTCCCAATTTTTTGTGATCCCCAAGCGCTGATATCTCTGATAGATCCAGTAAAGCAGGCACTGCCTTCTCAAAAACCTGCAGATCAGAATGAGAAGCATTTATACACAAACGAATAATGTATTTGAAACTTAAATGAATTATTCTCGGAAAGGTTCAGAAAAGGAAAGTAGCATCATGCCACAGATAAAATTATGCTTTCTTTATCGACCAATAAAAAATTATAAACGAAGTACATAATTTTTTTTATTGAAATACTATTTAATTAAGATAGCTGATGTATTTCCCTCAGTTAAATTATCTTCAAGAAGGTTTTTGCAAAAAAATATTACAGATTATAAGCCTCAGAGGGTCTCCAAGTGGCACAACATGATTTATATTAGAAAGTTCATACATACTTGTAAATCTAATAAACATGTCTAAACACAGTTGGTATTCAAAACTTTCACAAGGGATACTTCTCACTGGCTAGGCTCTCTAAAGTTCACAATTATAATGAAGATCCCTATAAAGATTCAGCTCAGAGAATTACCTTGTGACAAGTACTTGTATCCTGGAGCAACCAAAGAAGACAATCAACAGCCATATATTGCCAATCATCTGAGGAGCGAGCAATATTGCACAGTGCTTCAATAACTCCCGGACAGTTAGCAACAGGTCCCCGGCCAAGTTTATGATGACAAATTGTCCGCAACAAACCAATGCCCGCAGGAGAGTTTTCATTTACAAGTCCACCCCACATACCTGGCAGCTTTGAGAGGAACTCAGGCTTGCATATAGTAGGAAGGAACTCAGGTTTAAATGCAAAGCAGTTTATTAGCTGAAGGGACCAGCATTGCAGTTGACTTGCCCATTCCTCTGCCTTCCTAGACTCCATTTCCACTCCTCCCATGCCACGTGTTAGCAAATCGCAATGATAACTAAGTCTTCTGTCAACATACTGATAAAAATGTGTGTAGACAATTTCTAAGCAGCTCATCGCCAGTTGAATAGATAGCTCAAGAATTTCACCATGACTTGCTATGGCAGGAAAAGTACTAGCATAAGTGGCCAAGTGTCCAAGAGCCCGAACTGCTACCCTCTGTTCAACCCAAGTCAGCCTACCTCTTAGAAGTTCTACTAATGGAGGGATTACTCCAGCATGAACAGAAGTTTCAGCAAATTCCTCCATATTCATAGTGTACGAACCAATTATATGGGCAGCATAGTAAGGAATGTATATATTTTGGTCATGAGAAAGCCAACGACGATTCTTTAGGCCTTTCCATATAAGAGCCGACATGCATTCAAATATTCCCAATTCAATGAACTCAGGGTCATTTGGATGTGCCATGGCAGTGTTCCAAAGGCCACTGATGGGAAGAACCTGACCATCATCATCCTGTGAAGGAAGTTCTCTGAAAAATTTGTGAATGCTAGCTCTACGCTTACTTGGGTTTCCCTCCTTCATTACACAGAAAAAGCATCCTGGGTAAGGGCATTCCTGAGGTACTTTATCCATACTGTTCTCGGTTCTTCAATGAATATCCAGGCTAACTCTTCATGAAGTTACGACCCTATAACTTGAAGGCTGCAAGGTTATAGGTACTGGCTAAGCATCAAGCTGAAAATGCAAAACAGTCCTCCCCTGTGCATGGAAAGAAATTTTGTCAATGTGCTTAGAAAACAGAAATATAATACCCGTTCTTCTTTGATTTATAAAAGTCCTCCAAACTTGTTGAGCTCATCATATCACAGTAATCGCACTCATAGCAACTTCAATAAACACCAAGAAGTATCACTAGCTAGTTGCTACTATCAACAAACTCGTACTTCTAGCTAGGACTAAAGAAAAGGCAAGAATTTACTGGAAGAAAAATAAGACATGAAAGATAATTTTCCCTAGTAAGCCAACACTCTTTTGTGCTACAACACACATAGACTGATAAATCAGTTTTAGGAGAATATATCAAGTAGAATATCCTTGAGTAGAGATAGTTTATAATTTTATACTTCGTATATTAGACTGATAATTTTAACCTGCCATTTACTACCTGGATTGAATAATGTCGATCAACATTTAAATCTTCATAAACTGTTCATACAACCAAATTTGTACCAATTCCAACTTGGCTTTACACCCAAGGGTGCAAAACCACTAATGCAGGACTCGTAAAAAAGGTAAACCTCGATAAACCAAATATAAGCACGACTGCACGAGAGCAACATACTTAGGCCGTAATAGCATCACGATACGAGCAAAAAGCCAATGGCCACAGCATCCAGATACTAATAGTTTAAATTATTATCACCAACTTACAGCTTATGTGTTCATAAAGTGAAATCATTTCCCTTTTCTTTCTGGGATTGATATATAATGAGTTCAAATAGCAGCTTCATCGATTGCGGTCCAATAATCAGTTTAGTTCATCACTAACCCTAATTAATCTATATCAATAAAATAACAAAAATTGCAGCATTATTTTGCCCAAAGTATCGATAAATATCAATTTAACGACACAAATCTACACAATTTCATCAAAATATCTAACCCATTTGGCAGTCAACGACAAAACAAAGCAATATAAACTGTCCAATTAATAAATAACTATAAGAATAACACACCAAATGTGAGCATAATTGAGAGATAGTAAAACTAGGGCGTTCAAATTCACTCATACCCAGAAACTTTCATGAACCATTTCAATAGAAAACTGTCGTAAATCATACAAATTACGAAAAATAAAAAATTAAAATCCCAGAAGAAAAAAAAATGCAAATGGGGTTCACCTGAAATGATTGAATGTTTCGATTTTCACAAATCCAGCTGACAAAATGGATAAATTGATAGTTCAAGAAGTTGAAATTGATGATTTCCCCTTGATTTTTCTGGGTTTAGAGGTTCAAGTCGGAAAATCTACTGGGTTTGAAGAGAGAGAAAGAGGAGAGAGAGAGAGGAGCTGAAATGAATGAGTGAAAATAGTGATTTAATTTTTGTCTTTGTTTGGGCAAAAAGATTTAATTCGAATGATGAACGGTAATATTAATTAATAATTATTCAGTATTCATTCATGGTGCAACGTACATGTACGATATGAGTCATAGACTGGTAGGACACCAATTCGTTTAATCATGGTGTTTTTATGGTATGGGCAACCTCAATTCAACCTAGCTTCATTTGTTGCACGATTATGTGTTTGTTTTGGAGTGTTTTGTTTGATTTGCATTTTGTTACATGACGGTACTCATAACTCATAAATACATACATGGGTCGAGTTGAGCAAGACTTTTTTTTTACTCTTGACGAATATTCTCATATTTTCTTTGGTTCACAAGGGAATTAGAATTTCCCATGAATTGCAAATATATGGGAATTTAATTCCTATAATCAAATTCATGGGATTTTCCAAAAATTGTTTGATTAACAATGAGGGAAGTTACTTCCCAAGGAAATTTCTACTTACCTAGGGGGGTTAGGTAAGTGAATTCCTACATTTTGTGGGAACTCAAAATTCTTAGGAAGTTCCACTTCCCCCATATCACCAAATTTTTGTCAACCAAACAACATACAAAATTTGCAATTCCTAGGAAGTTTCAATTCCCATGTTTTATTATGTCAACCAAACAAGCCCTCAGTTCTAATAGCATAGAGAACTAAAGAGCATAAACATTTATTTTCAATGATCATGCAAATATATAGTGTTGATCTCAAAAGTAATTTCTCACATTGATTATTTTTATTACCAGCATAAAACCGCTAACATCTTTAGAATTTATACTAATAAATATGCTAATTGTGTTGGTTGTGTTTTATCTTAATTAATAAATAAATAAATAAATAAATAAAAGACTAAAAGTTTATCACTAGTAACGTTGTTCAACTTAGCTAACAAGAAAACATGGCTTTTCGTTGCACAATGGTTGTATGGTCTTCACTAACGTATTTGGTTCCATTGAGAAGTTGGACAGGTTACCTCAAACTTTCTCTTATACAATGTCAGAGTTTATATTAAAGGGGAGTGTTGACTCGTGACTTGAGGAAATTCAACTTCAAATGTTAGATGAAAACCGCCAATATCATTAACGGTTTTATACAATATTATTACATAACAAAGGTATAAAAAAATAAAAATAAAAAGAGAGAAAGTTAAAAAATAGTTCAAGCTAAATAAAGTTGAGTTGTTTGGGTTACATATATTACCGAGCTGGACCAATATATAGGTTAGGTGATTGAAATAAAAGTTGGATCTATTTGGGTTACATATATTGTCAAGGTTTGATTAATAACAATTCGAGTAAATACAAGATTACTAAAACCATGTATTTATTTGGGTCCAAGTGATTCTTGATACACTTTGAGTTGGGTGTACATCAGTTTCAATGTGTAAAATTATCGTGTGTAATTTATTTCAATTAGACTTGGGTCAGTTGTAGTCATATGAGTCAAATTTGGGTTATTAAATATATAATCATTTTTCGCTATACTCTATATAAGATGAATTTGGATCTAAGGTTTCTCTGGTTATAACGATTTTTCTAGTTACCAAAAAATCAATTTGTTTAATTTTAATCCCAAAGAAATTTTATTTTATTATTAATCGATTAATTCTAATTCTATAAGCTCATTCGTTGGTATTGGATTCATTATTTTTCAATCGTAAAATTATCCTTATTTTAAGCTTTAATGGTTTGTTATTGAGATATTGTTTTTCCTTTTTCACACTTAATTTTTAAACATATTTGTTAATTTTGTTTTATTGTTCTCACGAAATTTGAATAATCTATTTTAATTTTGGTTGAGTATTTTGTATAACGTTTTATATAGAGGTGATTAACTACGCGACATGACCCGCTAACCCAACCTAATATGCAGACTGCAGATTTGGGCAAGCTAAAAATTACATTTTTTTTAATTAAAAATTTGATTTTGATCCGAACAAAGTTGCTCTGGCTCAACAAGTCCGTAATTTTTTTTTTTTTTTTTTTGGGCATAGATAACACAATGGTTGCCCACAACTATTGTGATTATCACTTATTTTATTAATTCCTCTATTTTCCACCTCACTTATAAGACAATCTCCAATGTTAAAACTCAATTTTGAGTATTGAAATACAAAATGAGTTGTTTTTTTACCTCCAATGTGATACCCAAGCCACTTCTCAATTTAGCAACTCAATTGAAGTCTAATTTCCCAATGGTAAGACTTTCTAAAGTATACTATTCTAAAGTATACTAACGTCACTTTCAATTTATGGCCCACCAAATCATAGTATAAGTTTTTAATAGAAAAAAAAAATTAAAACTTAAATAAATTAAAAACATATTACTCGTATACTATTGATAAGGGCCCACATTTTTTGTCAAATGAGACACAAAGTTGAGTATTTAAACTTAGCAACTTTCTTTTGGAATTGCTAAGTTTAGATACCAGCTTATTAGTATCCTTTGCAAAAAATATCATCTCTCCTAAAAAAAACTCACTCAAGTCTCACCATTGAAGAAAGTTTAACCAATTAATAACCAATGTACCCCAATGATGGACCATGGTTAAACATTTTCTCTCTCCTACTTTTACCCAACCCCACTACATAATCTTCCTCTTTCACTCAATGACCAAGTAAACTAGCACTATTATAATACTATTTCACTCATAACCAAGCTTTATAACGTGGTTATTTCCACAACTAGGTTATTGCTTTATTTTGTAAAAGTTTATCTATCTTCATTATCTTCATTTTTTAATTAGGTTTTACTCAATAACCAGGCTTTTTAATTAGGTTAGTTATTGAGTGAAACTAGGTTTCACTCAATAACCAAAGCTTTATAAATTGGTTATTTCCACAACTAGGGGTTCGTTTGGCATCGCTGTGGTTTTCTGTTTTTGTTTTTTTTGTATTTTAAAAGTATATTATATATGTCACATAATGAATCAAAAAATATTTAGACTTATTAAAATCATGATAATTTTGAAAACTGGCAACAGAAAAGTGGAAACACCTTTTTCTTGTTTTCTGTTTTTGATTTTAGTTTTTTTTTAAACAAGAAAACTGAAAACTAAAAATGATGCCAAACAAACCCTAAGTTATTGATTTATTTTGTAAAAGTTCAACTATCTTCATTTTAAAATTATTTTTCCACGTTCTTTCTCCTAATAGTAATAACCACCCTACATAAATACATAATTAACAGCTGGCTATACTATGCTCAAGGTCCGGGTCAGCTTGATTTATCACCTAAATTGATTTTCACCTTTTTTCAGGTCGGATCATTTTTTTACATCTTCGGCGTTTGCGTGTCATTAATAATATTCCTTCCTCCTAGGTCTTTATTTTCTTTCCTCCCTTCTCACGCTTACGCTGCCTCGCTGCATCCCCTATCTCTCTCCTCCATTGAAGCGCACTCCGAATTCTCCATTGAAGCCGCTTTTGAGCTTTCTCTCCTCCATTGAAGCGGCTTCCGAGGTAACATCCTTTTTCCTTTGATTATCGAATATCAATTACACAATCTACTATTACTCGTTGATTTTATTTATCAGTATAGTCAATTTAGGGTTCTTCGAAGGTGGATTTTTGAACTATTGATTATAATCACTCAAGTTATAAAAGATTATCAAGAGCGATCTCGTTGCTAGAATTTTTCTGTTCATATTATTAAGTGAGAGAAATTTAGCGTCATTTTTGAGCTTAATTTGATAATTGAATCAAATTTGGTTGCTAATGTGTTGCAGAACCCTTTAATGTTAGAACGGAATCATAATAATGGAAGTTTTCTCTCGGGATTCAGGGCGGTTGCCCCCTGCTTTTGCTCAGGGTCGGGCCTGAACCGCCGACTGGATCCCGAGCTTGTTTATTGACTTGGCACCATTAGATTGCAACTTATTTCCTATCAATGTTGGATGTCGTGTTTCCGAGAGGCTGAGGTGGTTGTGGTTATGTGTTACTGGATCTCGAGCTTATTTATGTCTTGGCATACTCTGGATTCAATATGCTTAGGTTTAGATACTTAGCTATTAACTTACTTATTAATTGGATGTCGTGTTTTCCGAGAGGTTGAGATGGTTATATAGTTATATCGGGGATGTCGATCTTATTATAGTTTGGCTTACTCTGGATTCAATTTGCTTTGTTGTACCTCCGGTTTTGGTATAATAGGGTTATATAGCAACTTATTTCCTATTAATGCTGGGTGTCGTGTTTTCTAAGAGGCTGAGATGGTGATGCCTTACGTGTTTTCTCTTGCAAAATGCATGAGTGATGACAAGGCTTACCTTTTCCCCCTCTTGTGTAGTGTGATGATCCGTATTTTTGTTGGTAATTTTTTTGCTTTTTTTCTCTCTTCAATTCTACAGCAAGTAAGATGTCAGACCGTTTGACACGTATTGCGATTGTGAGCTCGGATCGATGTAAGCCAAAGAAGTGCCGTCAAGAGTGCAAAAAGAGTTGTCCTGTGGTCAAGACAGGTATGCAATTATTCGTGTGTATAATGATTTCTTGTTCTGGTGGAAATGATATACTTCAGTTGCGTGATTACCTTCTTTCCTTTCATGTTTATTCTGGATGACGCGCTTGTAGAATCAGTCGCCCATCTCTGTTAATGATGCATTTGTTTGTTCCCTATATTGATGATTTCATAATTGCAATGTATACAAAATTGTAATGAATATCTACTTTCCAATGGCAATGATTTGCACGCTGATCTTATGGATTAACTTAAGAATGTTGTTTGAGGATTCTACATGTCATTGGGCATCGGTATTTCAACATTTCTCTCTTGCTTTATCTGTATGGTGCTACATGCTTCTATTTGTGTATGCATAGTCACATAGTTGCGTGGTTCAACGTGGGAGTGAGTGTGAAAGGGTGTCTTATTTTTTGCAATTTACGATCCAAGAGAGTTTTATTTTATTTTATTTTATTTTTATTTTTTTAAAAAACCTTACGAGACAACTAACAAAACTTTGTTTGGACTCTTGGTCATGGCTGGATGATGTCTTTGCTAGTCAGTTTGTGTCTAGAGTTTTGAATTGGTTATGCTCATACACCTTATGACATGTGACCAAACTGTTGTGATTTTACCTTTTTTCATTTCAGGGAAGCTATGTATTGAGGTTGGCCCATTAACAAAACTTGCTTTCATTTCTGAGGAGCTGTGCATTGGATGCGGTATTTGTGTCAAGGTCAACACTAAAAACTATGCTGCTATTCTCCATCACTCATACACATGTGTTATATGCTTATATGAGAATGTTACCACATTTTGTGTTGCTCAGTGTGCCTGATTTTTTTCTTTTGTTTTGATTGTGAAAATCTGGATTCAGAAATGCCCTTTTGAAGCAATTCAGATCATTAATCTTCCAAAAGATCTGAGTAAGGATACAACACACCGTTATGGCCCCAACACTTTCAAATTACACAGGTTAGCTTATTTGTGTCCTGTTGATTCTGGGTTCTTTCGACTCTTTTGGAATTTAATTGCAAAACTATTTCATTATAGGTTACCTGTCCCAAGACCAGGACAAGTTCTTGGCTTAGTGGGAACAAATGGTATTGGGAAGTCAACTGCTCTCAAAGTTTTGGCTGGAAAATTGAAGCCCAATTTGGGGAGGTTCAGCGTAATATGCTGAATTTTGATGATTTTGTTAATTTGTTTATTGCTTCTTGATACCTTCTGCATATTTACGGGATAATATGTGTTTTCTGCAGAATCCACCTGACTGGCAGGAAATCTTAACATATTTCCGCGGATCGGAACTGCAAAATTATTTTACACGCATATTGGAAGATAATCTGAAGGTAGCTATATCCTCTTAGTTGATTATACTTTTAGTTCATTTTTACACACAAAATCTGGAACTGATTACTGTTTTACTCATTTCCCTTTTTATCTCTGTGCCCTTATTCATGCTCGTCCTACGGTAGCGTGCTGAATGTATTATATAATAGATGTTAGCAATCCTTGTTTATTGTAGCCTCTTCATTGTCTTTTTGCTAATGCTTGTCTATGAATAGGCCAATATCAAACCTCAGTATGTGGATAATATTCCAAAGGCAGTCCAGGGAAATGTGGGAGAGGTCTTAGAACAGAAAGATGAGAGAGACATGAAGCTTGTACTCTGTGATGATCTGGAGCTGACTAAAGTTCTTGATCGTAAAGTGGGTGATCTATCTGGTGGTGAACTGCAGAGATTTGCCATTGCAGTTGTGGCTATGCAGAGTGGTGAAATATATATGTTTGACGAACCTTCAAGTTACTTGGATGTGAAGCAGAGACTCAAAGCTGCACGAGTTATTAGATCATTGCTGAGCCCCAAAAGGTATCTTTCAATATTTGATCTTTGTGAAGATTTCAGGGCTTTCTACTGGAAGATAACTAATTCAAGCTCTTTTTTTCTTTTTAATTTTTGTGTTTTCAGCTATGTTATAGTTGTGGAGCATGATCTTAGTGTTCTAGACTATCTTTCAGACTTCATTTGCTGCTTATATGGTAAACCGGGTGCATATGGTGTTGTGACCTTGCCATTCTCTGTTAGAGAAGGAATCAATATATTCTTAGCAGGGTTTGTTCCCACTGAAAATCTCCGTTTCCGAGATGAATCTCTTACATTTAAGGTATTCTTCACAATGCATATCTTCTGGCTGCTCTCTATACATGTCAGTCATCTCATGTGTCATTTTCTTAGGTTGCCGAGACACCTCAAGATAATGCTGAGGAGGTTGAGACATATGCTCGATACAAATACCCAACAATGACAAAAACTCTCGGTGGTTTTAAAATGTGTGTCAAGGAAGGTGAATTTACAGATTCACAGATTATTGTGATGCTGGGAGAAAATGGAACAGGGAAGACAACATTTATCCGTATGCTGGTAATTTCTCTTTACATAAAAACTGCGAGCTGAACAGATCTGATTTTTTTTTAAAAAAATATTTATTTGCGGGTTGCCGCCTGGTTAGAGAAAATGAATAAAAATTGTCAAACGTCAAGGTTTATGTTGAAGGGCTTTGGATATGAATACACTTTCAATTGTGAATTTTCAGGCTGGTATACTAAAGCCTGATGACGTGGAATCTTCGGATGTGGATGTACCTGAATTTAACGTTTCTTACAAGCCCCAGAAAATCAGTCCAAAATTTCTAGGCTCTGTGAGGGCTCTTTTGCATCAGAAGATAAGGGATTCATATACTCATCCTCAATTTAATTCAGATGTTATGAAGCCTCTTCAGATTGAGCAGTTAATGGATCAAGAGGTTGTGAATCTATCTGGTGGAGAGTTGCAAAGAGTTGCATTAACTTTGTGTCTGGGAAAGGTATAGTTCTTCCTCTGGTTTCCTGTCTCTTTTTCTTTGTCCTGCCTTCTATTGTGTCAGTCCTTTGTTACAGTTGCATGATATACATGTGGGATCAGTAGAAATATGTTGTAGTAATTTGTGTAGATGCATGTTCTTTAGTTGTAGATGACAGGAGGTCTTTAAACTTTACGTTGTTTATCATATATCTTGTGATGGATCCTTGTTTTCTATTTAGTGAACGGATGAGTTTTATGTTTCGTAACTATCATAAGATGGCACAATTTGTGATTAATGATTTTGTACTTATGCAGCCTGCAGATATTTATTTGATAGATGAACCAAGTGCATATCTGGACTCCGAACAGCGTATAGTGGCTTCAAAGGTGATAAAGAGATTTATTCTCCATGCCAAGAAGACTGCATTTGTTGTTGAACATGATTTTATAATGGCAACATATTTAGCAGACAGAGTAGTTGTTTATGAGGGGATACCATCGGTAGATTGTACTGCCAATTCTCCCCAATCGTTGTTGAATGGAATGAATCTCTTCTTATCGGTAAGCCTCCCTTCTTTTCTTTTATACATGCATATCTATTTCAAAACTTTATTGAATATCACCTGAATCCACAAAGTTATGAAGTATCAATTGTAGTTGGATTTTATCAACATAGCCTTTCCTGGTATTTTGGACTCTTTGCAATGCCTTTTGCATAGTCTGCATATTTTTCGATCTTATTTTGGTTCACAGTTTGAATTTTGGTTCACAGTTATAACTTCTATCAAATTTATTTATTTATTCATTTTTATTGCAGCATCTGGATATCACATTTAGAAGGGACCCAACTAATTATCGCCCAAGAATTAACAAGCTAGAGTCTGCGAAGGACAGGGAGCAGAAAACAGCAGGGACTTATTATTACCTGGATGATTGATGGGGTTTTCACTTTTTACCAAGGTTTGTCATTCACTAGAATAAAACTTGTGTATTATTTTCTTTCACCTAGGAAGAATATGTAGGGAGGAAGAATAAGAGATTTTAAAATTGGAAATGACCTTGCCAAGGAATGCAAAAGGATATATGAGAGAGAACTCAAGAAGAGTGATAGAAGGAAATCAAGAAAGCTAAAGGAGGGCACAAAAGAGAGAGAGAGGATGAGATGAATGGAGAAGCAATGGTGAGGTGGAAAGCAAGGGAAAGGACAGATGTGTATCCAAAAGGGAGTCTGAGGGCAAAAGGGTCCAAGAAGAGGTTGAGGGCGAAGTAGACCGAACACTGTTTTTAAGCTATAGTATTTGGAATCCAAACCTTTTTTAATGGTTATGATGATACCTTTACCAATATGTTTTGAGAAAAATAATTATTCAATTGTTGAATAATGGACGCCGTGAATTAGTTACAGATATTTGTAAGTAATTTATTTATTGAGGGATTTTTGCCTTAGATGTTGATGATTGGTGACTAAATAATTACCATTAGGGTCATATAATTGTCGTAGGAACATGTTTCCTTTTTATCCTATGCTACAAATGTGTTTATATTCTTTTCCACCAGCCATAGTTTAAAACTTTAAATCCTTGTGTTTGAAATCTGTCTTTACAGGAGTTTATGGTCACTACCCTTTGGACTTGTTGTTTCCAGCATCGGATGCACTGGGATGCTGCAAGGTTTTGACTCTGGATGCCTTGTGTTTTCTGCCTGTGATCCTGTCATGTGGTTATTACTCATCACCTTTTCCTCTGGAAAAATGCAGTATTGGATATCAAATTCAGAGGGGACCTAGCTATTATCACCCAAGGATTGAGAAACTAGTCTCCGTGAAAGACAAGGAGCAGAAATCTGTCAACAAATTATTCCTGGATGATTGATGTGAATGTCATGTAGGTTTTTCCTTTACAGCTAATTAATCTGTTTCCCGTACCCTCACTGTCCTTAAGCAAGACCGCACAAGTTACCTTTAACTGTTATTAATAATATTATTTCTGTATTAATTGATTTGCTCTCATCACCAGCCAAATTCTGATGCTCTGTTGTTTGATACCATCCTTGCAGGAGTCTATGGAATTGTATGTTGGCCATTGTTTCTTGGAGCTTAGGAGACTGAATGATTGGAAGAGGTTGTTTGAGGGTGGCAATTTGTTATCGTCCTGCTCGTATACTGATTCCTGTTTCTGCTAGCCTTTGTACTAATATTCTCTGAAGCATATGATCTCTACTATTTTGACTAATTCTGCAACAGGAGGTTTTCTTATGCTGCATGTTTATCGTTCTTTTTAGTGTGACTGTTTGAGTGGATTTTGGCCTTGGCCAATTTTGACATGGATCAGAATTAGATTAGAATGTTCTTGCTAATGGGGCCGAATAAAATGTTGTGCTTGATATATTTTGGTGCAAACTGTTTTATACCTAGTGCCAACTGCCAAGTATTATTTTGAACCGTGAAATGCTGCTGTTTTGAGTCTAAACTGTCCCCAAGTATACAATTTGGATGTTCTTCATCTACATGTTTTAGTCCATTGACTTGTCACAATAACTTCATACATGTTTACTGATTCAACTTAGCTGTGGTTGATGAAACATATCCATGTTTCGGTCCAAAATGGTGTTTCGTGCAATCACGCTTGTAGTTCATTTACATGTCCATGTATCGTGGCAAGTGAACTTGAGTTCAGCTACCGTGTACTTTATATAGTTCAGCATTATCAAGTCGGTAGCAGACTTCAAAACAGTAGTTTTTCTATTGATTTTTTTGCGGTATTTATGCGTTTATATTGGTCATAAATTTAATAAATACGAGTAATATATACTTCCTCCGTTTTTATTTTATTGCACAATTAGGACTTTTACACTATCCGCTTAATCTTCTTTGACCATCATTTGTGATTTATACATTAGGAAAAATGTAGTCATGTGGGATCTAGTTAGATTCGTATCGAACTCTACTTTTCAAATATCAAATTTTTATAATTTTTACAAAAGTATAATTGAAGATATTGATAGCTAAAGTAATGCATTGGCAAGCTTGAAATCCCTTATGGTGCAATAAAAAAAAAAACGGAGGAAGTACAAAAAGTTGGACGGAGTTTAGTTTGAAAGACAAGTCACTTGTTATTGTTTTTTAAAATATGCTAGTTGACTTGGGTGAGTTTTCGTAATGTGATAAACACATTACAACCTATAACTCATTATATCTCAAAGGTTAAAAAAAAAAAAAAAAAAAAAAATCCAATCTTCGAAACACAAATATTGTTAAATTTGATAAAATTAACTTTTAGCAACCGAAAAACCCTGAAATTGTACGTAGTATGACTTACTATTATACGATTAATTTTATGGTATAACTAGTTTTGTACCCGTGCGATGCCCGGGTTGTTTATTATTGAATTTTAAGATAAATTTTTAATTTATATGTCAATTTAAAACATATAGATTAAAAATTATTACATCACAAAACGCTATCTAGTTTTGTGCCCGTGCGATGCCCGGATTGTTTATTAAATTTAAAGATATATTTTAATCTATATGTCAAATTTTAAAACATATCATTGATACAAAATTAGTTAGGAATTGACGTGTTTTTGTGACGATTTAAACTTGTAGACATGTAATGACAAATAATAATAATAATATTGGTGAATTTTTTTTTTTTTGACCTTGTCTGAAATGACTCGTGACCCGACCTGATTGACAGGTCTACACACAGTAATAAAATTATATTAGATTGTGAAGTATATTATTTTAATTGATTAGAATATATCATAAACCATGGATGTGGTACATTTTGAACTAATTCCTTTGCTCCAAAAAAATATTATGATACAAAAAATAAATTTATATGATAATTTATGACAGTAATAATCTATTTTTTTTAATAAAATTATAATTCAATTTGTACATATGAAATATTGGTACTTTATCAAAAATAAAACTCTAAATTAATAATTTTATCCTAAAATTCTATCCAAATTTGATTGAAAATAAAATTCTAAACTATCTTTTTTATCCTACAAATTGAATTCTATATAATTCTATCCTACGTGGCACGACACTTGGCGAAAAGTTGGAACGCTAAGTGTCGCTATCTCGTCGCCTGGCTAAAAGTTTAGCTTTATATTTTCTATCCAAATTTGATTGAAAATAAATTTCTAAATTACCTTTTTTATCCTACAAATTGAAATTCTATATAATTCTATCCTACATGGCACGACACTTGGCTAAAAGTTGGAACGCCAAGTGTCGCTGTCTCGTCGCCTGTCTAAAAGTTTAGCTTTATATATTAGTTATTATATGATATGATATGATTTGATTTTCTAGTAATTGAACAAAATTACTCCGTATTTTGTAAATAAGTATATTTTGTAAAACACTTTAATATTATTAATTTCATATCTATTGAATATTGACACGGTCACAAACCAGAATGCATTATATATTGTATTGTATATATTTATAAAATATTGTAATCGATTGTGATTGGAAAATTTCTATCTTATCTTTTAAATATGTACTCCGTAGCAATTAGGCCCGGTTCTCTTCACCTTAAAAAAATAATATTAAGTAAAAATAATTTCAGTTCAGTAAAAATAAGTTTAGTTCAGTAAAATTAATTTCAGTTCAGTAAAAATAAGTTCAGTTCAATAAAATTCAGTTTTCTTAAAGAATAATTATAATAGAAAATCAGTAAAAATAATTTAAGTTCAGTAAAAATAATTTCAATTCAGTAAAATTAAGTTCAGTTCAGTAAAAATAATTTAAGTTCAGCAAATTTAAGGTGAATGCCTTAGTTTTCTTATTACAGTATTAGATACTATTTTAGTTATTTAAATCTTTAGGTTTGTTAGTTGTTTTACTTGGGCTCCAAGTCAACAAACAAACAAATAACTTCAACTCTAGCGCTCCCGTCCTCGTCGTCGTCAACATCAATTCAGCATCCTCTATTCTTCGCATTGCTTTTATTTTCTCAAAGGTTAGGACTCGTTTATGTAATATTTTGATTGATCATGGGATTAAGGCTTTGATTGATTGATTGATTTTAGAGTTTTAAATTTTATAAAGAATTTCAGTCATAGTTGCTTTGGACTTTGGAATGTGACAATAACTTCTAAAAATATTAGTATTAGTGATTGTTAGAATTTGTTTTGTTGTACGTTGATAATTATATATAGATTGAACTTCTATCTGTTTTTCGAATTGGTAATACGGTATTTGATATATATACTCCTTTGATCCTTTCGTTGTTTTAGTTCTTTAGATTATGTTGTTTGCTTAGGGTTTGTTCTATTCACCTTATTTTCACAAAAGTTCAGATAAGTTAATGTTAGAGATATCCTAATTTCAGATAAGTTCAGTTCAGGTTTAATAAGTATAAGGGTTATCCGTGTATAAATTATAACTAAAATAAATTTTAATAAGTTCAGTGAAAATCAGGTGAGTAAAACACATCCTTAGTTTGGTTTACAAGCACATATGTAATATATTTTTTTTTCAAAAGGTAAGAACGAGGTGCCCCTCCTATCACAGTAGGGGGGATCGAACCCAGGCAGTCCTGGGGGAGATGGAGGGACAAACCATCCCTCCACTTCATGATCCTCAACATATATCTAATATGTATAGCTTTTGTTAATCATTTTTCGCCTATGATACAATTATGTTGTTTTTTTTGGTTGTTGTTGTTGTTGTTTGTTCTTGTCAAGTCTGAAGTTTGTTGTTTTTTCTTCTTCTAAAGTACGAGAGTCATGATGAAAGACCGTTTACCACGTATTGCAATAGTGAACTCTGATCGTTGCAAGCCCAAAAACTGCAGTCTGGAGTGTAAAAAGAGTTGTCCTGTTCAGACAGGTATGCAATTGTTTTTGTGTAAACCAATCTTCATTTGTTCATGATGCATTCATTTGCTCACACTTGTGTAAAAAACTTATCTATGTGTATTGTGCTATTTTTCTTAATGAAATATATACTTTGCAAACCATATGATCTATTTGTGCCCCAACAGGATCTGATTAGCCTTTCTCAATTTCAGGGAAACGATGTATTGAGATTAGATTAGTAACACAAGATAAAAAACTCGCGTTCATCTCAGAGGAACTGTGCATTGGTTGTGGTATTTGTACTCAGGTCATCACTGTAAATTGTGCTACTTATCATTGTTTACACTAACTCATACACATATATATGTTCTCACATGCACATGATGTATTATGGTTGTTCAGCGCGTTTGATTATTACTTTTGTTTTGATTGTGGATTGATGGATGCAGAAATGCCCTTTTGGAGCAATTCAGATCATTAATCTCCCAAAAGATCTGAACAAAGATACAACACATCGTTATGGCCCCAACACCTTCAAATTACATAGGTTAGTTAGTTGATATGTGGTGTGTTGATGATGAATTCTTTTGATTCTTTTGAGGTCTTAATTGTAGAGTTTCTTAATTACAGGTTACCTGTTCCGAGACCAGGACAAGTTCTTGGCTTAGTGGGAACAAATGGTATTGGGAAGACTACTGCTCTCAAAGTTTTGGCTGGAAAATTGAAGCCCAATTTGGGGAGATTTGATGTAATATGCTTAGTTTTGATGACTTTTTGTTATTGCTTCCTGATATCTTTTTCTTATTTACTGAATATACTTATACTGTATGTTTTTCTGTAGAATCCGCCTAACTGGCAGGAAATCTTAACTTATTTCCGTGGATCAGAACTGCAAAAGTATTTTATGCGCATATTGGAAGATAATCTGAAGGTGTCTATACCCTCTTGATTCATTGTACTTTTACTTCTTTCTTACACCAAAAAATATGAAATGATGATTACTGTATTACTCATTCAGTATTTACTTAATGAGTCCTTTTCGTGATGGTGTCATGGATAATGTGCTGAATGTGGAATGAGCATTTCTTGTTGTTTAATGTTGCCTCGTCTATGTGTGAATAGGCCAAAATCAAGCCACAGTATGTAGATAACATTCCAAAGGAAGTACAGGGAAATGTTGGAGAGGTCTTAGCTAAAATAGACGAGAAGGACATGAAGGCTTCTCTCTGCAATGATCTGGAGCTGAATAAAGTTGAAGATCGTAAAGTGGGAGATCTATCAGGGGGTGAACTACAGAGGTTTGCGATTGCAGCTGTGGCTATGCGTAGTGGTGTTATATATATATGTTTGATGAACCTTCAAGTTATTTGGATGTGAAACAAAGGCTCAAAGCTGCCAAAGTTATCAGATCATTGCTGAACCCCCAAAGGTATAGTTTCATATTTGATCTTTCTTGACTTCTTTTTTGGGGTTGTTTTGGAAGATAACTACTAGTAACTGATTAGCTGATTTTGCCTTGTTTAATTTTTGTGTTTCAGCTATGTCATTGTCGTGGAGCACGATCTTAGTGTTTTAGACTATCTATCAGACTTTATTTGTTGCTTATATGGTAAACCGGGTGCATAAGGAGTTGTGACCCTGCCATATTATGTTAGAGAAGGAATCAATATATTTTTGGCAGGATTCATACCCACAGAAAATCTTCGTTTTCGTGCTGAATCTCTTACATTCAAGGTATGCTTCCTTGTACATAACATACTTCCGGTAGCTCTTTTATTTTGTCAATTAATTTATGATTGATTATATTCAGGTTGCTGAGACACCTAATGCTGAGGAGATTGAGTCATATGCTCTATACAAATACCCAACAATGACAAAAACTCTGGGTGGTTTTAAAATGAGTGTTATGGAAGGTGAATTTACAGATTCACAGATTATTGTGATGCTGGGAGAAAATGGAACAGGGAAGACAACATTTATTAAGATGCTGGTAATTTTTTCTGTTTCGGGTGAAAACAATGGGACCTTGCCGAAGGTCCAATGAAGTGGATGAAGACTTGTTCGGTCCAAATGATGCTGGGCCAAAGGTTTCCTGCACAGCAAACACACGTAAACTGGCCTCGGGGGTGGATCCGCGGAAGACCCTTCCGATGCCGAAGTCAAACAGTGTTTAGAGAGAGAAAGCTATGCAGGAGATTTAATGCTTGAGGCTTTAATGTATATCTCATAAATGGTGTAATTGAAGGCTTTTATACCATGGCATACAAAGAGAGGAGAATAATTGGGCCCCAAATAATCACGGGCCGACCATAACCATTTGGACCAATTGACTTGTTGCTGACTTGGCTTGATTGGAGGCTTGGGCCTTGACCTTGGAATATTGGATCATTTAATGACTAGGCCCAATTGGCTTAATTGGACCCAAACAACTTGCCCCCCAGACCCGATTTGGAAGGATGACGGGTCGGGTTTGAATCCAATAAAAATGGAGGGAAGTAAATGATTTAATTAAATCAAAAGATTTAAATTTTGAACAGTCATTAACTAAATAACTGTAATTTGGATAATTAGTGGGAAGTTGAGTGGATAGTGGGCGGTTAATCAAGAGAGAGAGTGTTTAACGGTTACTTAAGGAGGTTTTTAAGAGGAATTAAGCATTTTGGCTTTCTAAATTCCCATTTTCTGGAAACATCAAACCACGTTCGCCATTTCTCTTCTCATTTCTTCACCAATTCACTCTGGGATTCTCTAAGAAACCGTTGCTTCCACTTCGAAATTCCGCTCCGCACCCGAAATCAAAGCTTGACGCTCAAACCCGTTGCTCCGACCCATTGAATCGGCGAGTTTTGATTCTCATAAAGGTAATTTTCTTCGAATTTCCCTCGATTTTCTTAGTTTCTTCAAAGAATTCCTCTTTTCCCAATTTCCTTTCCCGCGAATCCGTCTATGGCTCGTTTAAGAGGTCGCCGGACTGGGAGACGAGGTCAGGTCCGGGATCCCCGGGACTGCGCCGACGTATGGAATGGGGAACGCGTCGAGGAAGACCCGGAAAGGGGGATTCCGGCGGTCCCCTTGAACGCAGCTGCCCCTCAGCAAGGGGCCGAGGCTGGGCCTCCCCCCCAGCAGGATGCCGAGGCTGGGGTTGCTGAACAGGAGCAAAACCTGCCTCCTGTGCTCTGGGATTTGCTACCTGGATATGCTGAATGGCAGGATGCCGTAGCCCAGAGAGCTATGACTGACAATACCCCTTATTACTGGTGGGTTAGGCATGCCGAAGCTTATCGGTTTGCCGAACAAATCGAATTACACTACGACATCTTTGAAGAAGATGGGTATTGGTGCCGAATGCCCTCGCCTACTGACAGAATTCACCGCCCTCCCCCTGGGTATGTGGGAGTATACACTCGAAAATTGCAGTACGAGCTTCGGTTTCCTTTGGATCCCTTCATCAGGGATATTCTAATAAAGTATAGGATTTCCCTATGCCAATTAACGCCTGTCAGCATTCGGCGGGTGATGACTTATCTCTGGGTGTGCCGGTTTTTTGCCGTTGAGCCGAATTTGCGTTGCTTCCAAAGGATGCATCAGCTAGTGCAGAACACCCAGAGCGTGTACGGCCAGCACGGGTCTTCAGGCTGGTGGCGAATAGAGAGCCGCCCTCAATATTTAACTATGTGGCCTAATGACTATTCGGATAAGGACTGGAGAGGTCAGTGGATCTGGGTGAGGGCCCCTGCCGATCCGGAGCATCCCTACTTTTTCGGGGCCCCTCGCTATCTCTCCAGGCCCGATCCGATCATGCAAGATTTTGGTCCCGAAGACCCTAATGCCGCCAGCCATCCAAGTTATAAGCAGATGAGCTTCTTCGGGAAGCAGAGAAATCCTGGGGGGACTGCCCGACTGAAGTCCCTCCCGACTCGATGGCTTCCCGATAACCATTACGTCTTCCAAGAGAAGATGCTTGCAGTTGTCGGCCTCAGCCGAAAGTATAGAGACGGTAAGTACCTTCGGCTGGGGCCGGGGACTTTATTTTGTTATTGCCTTATTTGTTTTATCTTTTTTAGGGATAACCTTCAAATTCTCCTTTCAGAGTTGAGCGAGGCTACCTCTGGCATTGACTACGGTCGGCTGGGAGTGAACGCTGAAAGGGTCATCCTAGACCGAGCTCCAGCTATCACTGCTCCGAAGGATCGTCCTCTGCACCTACACTCGACGGGCCTTCAGATCGAGGCTGCTGCAGATTATCTGAGGCAGAAGCCTTGGTGGGAGAAGCGGGATCCTTTGAGGCCTTTGCTCGCCGAGGAAATACTCGCCGCTCAGGCTGCCGAAGAGGTGACTAGGGATCTTTCAGCGCTTGCTCTTCTTTTTTTTTTTTTTTTTTTTTTTTTTTTACTGATCCCTTCTTGCTCCCCCACTTCTGCAGTCTGAGGAAGAGGGCAGAAGGAGAGAAGGAAAGAGTCAGGCATCGTCAGACGACCTTTCAGAGTTAGAAACTTCAGACTCTAACGATATGGAAGATCAGCCTCTTGAGCAGAGGAAGAGGAGGAGGACGGGCCCAACTGTTATGGGTCCGAGAGAGTTCACGCTGAGGTCAAGGCCTGGCGTAGTAATAAGGGAACCCGTTGCTGACCGAAGCAGGGTTCCGAGAAGTACAGGGGGTACTCCGCCCCCAACTCAGCCACCACCGCCAATCCCGTCGCCGCCGAGGACACCTCCCCCAACTGCCGACATGGAGGTGGATCAGTGGACTCCTGATCCGAAGGAGGGGGTTCCTGAAGCGGTTTCCAACAAGGGGAGTGCTGCTGAGCTCCCTGAGGTTGAAATTGCTGAAGTAGCCGAGGAGGCGGCTACTGCTGAGGACGGGGCCCCTAGGGGCTTCACTGATGAGATTCAGCGGGAGGTTGACGCCTTAACAAGTCAACCTCTCGGCAAGGCTGAAGGGGTCCAGGCTGGAGGGGACCGAACTGAAGGAGGGGAAACGACTGAGCCCGAGAAAGCTGATGACGTTCTGTCAGCTTCGTTCCCCTCTTTCAAATCCTTCCAATTTGGGGACATGGGGTTCTCAGCCAAGAAGTACTCTATCCCTGCTGGCGTTAGGGCCGAGATTTGGGGAAAGCACAAGGAAAGCGCTGAGGCTTATTTTGGTGGATGCTCTGACTTATCCGAAATGGAGCAAGTCCGAGAATGGTCTGTTCGGGCGACCGCTGGAATTGCCGAACCTGGTCCCTCAGTACCAGATCCTGCCTGAGACAACCAAAGGCTGCTGATGCAGGTACGCAATAAAACTCTGCACTTTCAGCGCTTCCAGTTTACTCTGTACACTTATAACTTTGCAAGCTTGAAAAATTTAATTTTGGTTCTGCAGGTTGTCTACAACCACACCATGAACTGCGAGATGATAGATACGCTCCAGGAAAGGGTGGACATTGCTGAAACAGAGGCAAAGCTTGCCCAGCTGAAGCAGGAGAAAGCCGAGCATAGGGCCCAAGTTGTGGTTGACTCCTTCAACACTTTCTGCGCTGAAATGGAGAAGGACATCTTGCCTCAAATAGACGAAGGTGAGGCCCTACTCAAAGCCTTCGGCGCGGTTGACATTCCCAGCCTCAAGGCCAAGATTCAGCAAAAAATTGACGCTGAGGTTAAATCTCAAGTGATGGCCCGAGATGAGGTATTTCGGCAGAAGCTCAGGATCTTGGAGGCTAACGTCAAACAACATCGCGAGGCCTGCGAAGCAAGGGAGAAGGAGCTGGTCGAGGCTGGGGTCCAGCTAGAGTCTCAGCGGCAAAGCATCACCGGTCTGGAGGTCCAGCTGAAGAACCAGGAAGAGCGCTTTTCCCAGGTCCGAACCCAGGCTGAGCAGATTGAGCAACGACTTGCTGATGCCGAGGCTCGGATGAAGGGACAACAAGAGTCTTCCCAGAAAGCCTTGGAAGAGGTGCAGAAGAAGCTGGCCGATGCTGAGGCTCAGCTAACCCTCAGGGTTTACACCCAGGAGGAGTATTCGACTGCCTACCTCAACGGTTATGGGGTAGCTCGGAGACTGGCTCTTCATGCTGCGCCTGACCTGGATTGGTATCAGTGCGAAATCTGGGCTGAGGACCCCGCGGACCCTCATATGCAGCAAGCCAGTCAGGCTGAAGTTGACTTGCTGGCTCGCCTCCAAGCCGAGGATGCTGAGATGAGGGAGGCTGAGCTGAAAGAAGCTGAGATGAAGAAAGCTGAAGTCCAGGCTTTGGTTCGTCCTGCTTCTTCTGCAGCTGGGGCTGATGCCGCGCTGGACTCCACCCCCATTGGGATGCCTGGCCCTCCAGCTGAAGCCTAGGGACTCGGGCAGTCGTCTTCAGAATCTTGCGGATCAACGTGCTCTTAAAATGAAGGATGCCGCTTTCTGACAGTTTTTCTTTTTGTCTCTGTTTTTGCTTCAGCTTGCCTCAGTGTACAAACTATTTCTTTTTGCCTTGTACGCATTTCGGCAGCTGTTATTTTCCGCTTGTAGGCGGCTGCCGATATTATCTTTTACTTTGCTTGAACATTTATGCTTTGTAGCTCGCGATATGAGCATGATTTCGTATTTTATGCATTTGACATTTCTCTCATACTGCTTTGCTTTGAACTTGCATTTTTTTTTTTTTGCTAAGTACAAAGCTTCAGCTTAGAGGTGTCAGCTGAGGCGGTCTGCACTTGTGCTTCTTGCCCTACCAGACATCTGAAGACTTGTTCTTCGGATTTATGAGATTATTCTCATTTTCCTTGTCTATTTTCTGCCGGTTTATGCTTTTGCTCTTGATTTTCTGTCTATCTTAAAAATAGATATCTCAAACACAAGGCCAGCTGAAGGCAGTATTTCAGATAATGGCTATATTGGATACAGAGCTCATTTAAGGCAATATCCCAGATTTGTCCATGGACTCATTGCCTCGCGGAACAAGTCTTACTAAGGTATTCACCCCAGCTGAAAGACCAGAGTTCCTTAAAAAGGCGAGTTTATCGGCAATCCGAAACCTGGTGCTCTGAGGGCGAAGGTTTCGGACAGGGCCGAAGGAAACCCTTGAAGAGTAATAGTGTAAAAAAAGAATAGAGAGAATATTGCGAATGTTTGTAGAAAATAGCGGCTCTGAGGCCTTTCATTAATAATTCAAAATGTACTTACAAAGATTGTTCTGCCCCGAAGGGTTTACACATGGTATTTTTTAAGTACATCAGCATTCCAGTGATTTTTCAATTCAGTCCCATCCAACTGTCGAAGTCGGTATGTTCCTGGCTGAAGCTCATCATAAACTTCGTAGGGTCCCTCCCAAGCAGCCGAGAGTTTCCCATGAATTCGGTTTTTCTGCACTGCAGCAGCGTTCCGAAGGACGAGGTTTCCAATTTTGAGAGGCCTCGCTTGAACTCTTCGGTTGTAAAATTTGCTGACTCTCTGCTTGTATGCAGCCATTCTGACTCGGGCTGAGTCTCTTATTTCATCGAGGAAATCGAGGGACTCCCTCATAAGATCCTCATTCTTGGCCGAGAAGTGATGCACTCGTAGGTTTTATGTAGCGATCTCCACGGGGAGAACGGCTTCGGCGCCATACACCAATTCAAAGGGTGAGTGGCCCGTTGCCTCTTTTTCGGTTGTCCGAAGGGACCAGAGGGTTCCTAGGAGCTCCTCTAGCCACTTGGACTTTTGATCTTCCACCCTCTTTTTGAGGGCGTTCAGGATCTTCTTATTTGCAGCTTCGGCTTGTCCGTTACTTTGCGGGTGGCATACCGCTGAATATGCCAGTTTGATGTCGAACTGATCTGTATACCGCTTCAGCGGCAAGTTATCGAACTGCCTCCCATGATCGAAGACAAATACTTTCGGGATGCCGAAACGAGTGATGATATTCTGCCAGATAAATTTTCTGACAGTCTGCTCTGTAATGTTTGAGGCTGCTTCGGCTTCAATCCATTTACTGAAATAGTCGACACCGACTATCAGCCATTTTTTCTGGTATGCGGCATCCGGAAATAGGCCCAGGATATCCAGCCCCCATTGGGCGAATGGAAGGGGATTCAGCACGGCCTGAAGCTCTTGGGCTGGCTGATGGATGACTGGTGCGAATTTTTGGCATTTTTCGCATTTTCTGACCAGTTCCTTAGCGTCTGAGATCATGGTGGGCCAATAGTACCCCGCCCTTAATGCTTTGTGGGCCAAGGTCCTTCCCCCAATGTGGTTTCCACATATGCCGAGGTGGATCTCCCGAAGGATGTAATCTGCATCCGTCGGTCCCACGCATTTCAGCAATGGGGCTGAGAAGGACTTCCTCAGCAATTCCCCGTTGAAGACAACGAACTTTGAACCCGTTCGCTTCAACTTGAAGGCTAAAATTCTGTCTTCGGGAATTTCTCCCCGAAGCTTGAAAGCCAGGATGGGATCCATCCAGCTTGGTTCTTGATCAACGCAGCACACCTCAGATGCTTCGTCGATACTTCTTTCTCGGCACACCTCCACATATACAGATCGGTTCAGCTCAGTGAGAGTTGAACTAGCACGTTTGGAGAGTGCATCGGCTTGAACATTCTGACCCCTTGGGATCAGCTGAACCTCGAAAGTTCTCAGCTTTGCAATAAATGACTTGATCTTGGCAAGGTATGATATCATTGAGGGCTCTTTGGCCTTGTAGCTGCCACCAATCTGATATGCAACTAGCTGAGAGTCTGTCTTCAGAAAAACGTGTTCGGCTTCTAGCGAGATGCACAATTCTAGGCCGGCTATGGCCGCCTCATATTCGGCTTCGTTATTCGAAGCTTTGAATGAAAATTTCAGTGCGTACTCGAAGGTTTTGCCTTCAGGAGAGGTTATGACCACCCCTGCCCCTGAACCGTTCACGGTGGAGGATCCATCAGTGAACACGGTCCAGGTTTTCTTTTCGTCATCCAGCGTTTCCTGGTATGAGCATTCGGCCAGGAAATCTGCTAGAGCTTGAGCCTTTATGGCTGCTCTCGGCTGGTAGCTGATGCTGAATTCTGTGAGCTCAAAAGCCCATTTAGCCAGTCTACCGGATTTTTCAACCTTGCCGAGAACCTTTTCCAGCGGTTGATCTGTCAAGACCACTATCTGATGACAATCAAAATAGGGTCTTAACTTCCGGGCGGCTACCACCACTGCATAAGCAACTTTTTCAAGTAGGGGGTAGCGGGTCTCGGCATCCGTCAGAGTGTGACTGACGAAGTAGATCGGTTGCTGAACCTTATTTTCCTCCCTCAGCAGCACTGCACTGATGGTGGCTGGGCTGACAGCCACGTATAAGTACAGAGACTCTCCTTCCACTAGACTAGCCAGCGTTGGGATTTGAGCCAGGTGCTCTCGAAGCTGCTTGAAGGCTTCTTTTTGCTCGTCTTCCCAGACGAGCTCTTTGAAGAAAGGTAACCCCTTATCCGAGGCCCTGGAGATAAACCTCGAGAGGGCTGCCATCCTTCCGGTGAGCCGCTGAACATCCCTCTTTGTTTTCGGCTCGGGAAGATCGAGCGCTGCCTGCACCTTGGCGGGATTGGCATCGATCCCCCTCTTGCTGACCATGAAGCCAAGGAATTTCTCTGACTTCACGCCGAAGACACATTTCTTCGGATTCAGCTTCATTTGGTGCTTTCTTAAGGTGGCGAAAGTTTCGGCCAGGTCCTTAACATGGTCTTCGCCTTTTTTGCTTTTGACGATCGAATCGTCAACGTAGACTTCCATGTTTCGGCCCTTTTGCTCGGCAAAAACTTGATCCACCAGCCTCTGATATGTTGCCCCCGCATTTTTCAATCCGAAGGGCATCATTTTGTAGTTGTACACCCCGACGTTTGTAACGAATGCCGTTTTTGCTCGGTCGTCGGGGTGCATGAAGATCTGATGATACCTAGAAAATGCGTCCATGAAACTAAGCAAGGCGTGGCCACTTGTCGAGTCGACTAGCTGATCGATCCTCGGCAAGGGATAAAAATCCTTCGGACACGCCTTATTTAGGTCCGTGAAGTCAACGCACATTCTCCAGGTGCCATTTGCCTTCTGAACCATCACCACATTAGCCAGCCATTCTGGATACTGACAGGGTTTGATGAAGCCTGCATCCAGTAACTTTTTGACCTCGGCTGCGATGTCTCGGTTCTTATTTGCGGAGTAGTTCCGCTTCTTTTGCTTAACTGGTCGACACGTGGGGTCGACATTAAGCTTATGGGAGATGAGGTCTGGACTTATCCCAGGCATGTCAGCTGCCGAGAAAGCAAACACATCTCGGTTGTCCCGAAGGAGTTGGATGAGTTCAACGCGGACTTTCGGATCAAGGTCCAATCCGATTGTAACGCATTTTTCAGCGTCTCCTTCGGTCAACTCGACCGTTTCGGTCTGATGGTCCAGCTCCATCGTCGTGGGGCTGGACTCCTCATTTTCTGGTCTGCTGTCTATGTCAGCAGGAGTTCCATATTTTTTCTTCTTCGGCTGGCTCTCTGAGTCTTTCGGCTCAGATGATGAGCTAGCCTTTCTTTCCCTAGCCCTTTTTCCTTGGCCAGGTCTCCTTGAGCCGAAGCGCTAAGGCCCTTCGGCTTTTTCGCTCTCGGCTGATTATCTTTCTCCTCCTCATCCTCGTCGTCCTCTTTTGTACGACTGGTGGACGGCTTGAGGTAGTTGCACCTTCGGGCCTCCTTCTGGCTGCCCTCGATCCTTTCGGGGTAGCCAGCGTTCGAGACATAGATCATCAGCTGATGGTATGTCGAGACTACCCCCTGGATCTCATGAATAATGGGTCTCCCCATGATCACGTTGTACACAGAAGGAGCGTCGATGACCAAAAATTCAGTCATGACGTTCCTGGCTGCCTCATCGCAGCCGATGGTGACAGGAAGTGTTACCTTCCCGTCTGGATAAGTTGAGGCCCCGTTGAATCCGGATACCGGGTAGGGTACCGGCGTGAGGTGCTTGGGCTTCAACTTAATTTGATTGTAGGCCTTTCGGAACAGGATGTTTGCTCCGCTGCCGCCATCAACAAGAACCTTGCTGACGTCGTGGTTGGCCACCGTGGCGATAATCACCAACGGGACCTCGTGAGGGAACGTTACCCCCCGGCAGTCGGCGGCTGTGAACGTCATGTTCGGCACCGGCGACTGAGGAGGCTGAATGCCAGCATTGTTCACCTGGTGGGTCAGAGCCCTAAGCTGTCGTTTGTGTTCCCTCCGAGAACATGTTCCTCCCGAGATAACATTAATTGGAGGGAACTTTCCCTCCGCGTTTTTGCTGTTTTTCCGGGGGAAGTCAAGCTCTTGCCGAGAGTCCTTTTCGGATTTCTCAGCCTCTTTTTTCTCGTGGTGATCCGCGATATATTTTTTGAAGTATCCTTTCCGAACCATATCTTCGATTTGGTCCTTCAGTTGGATACACTCTTCAGTGTTGTGTCCCGGTGATTCGTGGAACTCACACCACTGATTTTTATTTTTGCGCTGATACCACTCGGGGAGTGGTCTCGGCTTCCTATAACTCTGCTCCTCTTTCGTTACGTTGTAGATCTTAGCGCGTGGAAAGGCTAGCGGAGTATAAGACTCATATCTGCCTGTGAACGGGGCAGATTTTTCCTTCTTCGGCTCGTTGGCCGAAGATTGTTCCGAGGCTTTCGTCTTTCCTTACGTCTTCTGGCTCTGGCCTTCAGATGATTGTTTTTGCTTCCCATTCCCAGATTGGGGTTGGGACTTTGTTTTGTTCCACTCCTCGGCTTGGATGAATTTATCCGAGGCATTCAGAGCCTCCCCCAAGGTCTGCGGGGTGTGCATGACCATGAAGTCTAGGAACTTTCCAGGCTGAAGGCCGTTCTGCATTGCAAAAACGGCCAGCCCTTGGTCCAGCTGAGAAACGCTGGATGACTCGTTGCTGAAACGGGTCAAGTAGTCTTGGAGACTCTCGGTCTCCCCTTGCTGCAGGCTCATGAGCTCAGCAGTGGTCTTCTCTCGGCGGTTTGCCGTGGAGAATTTGCTCTTGAACTTGGTGGATAGGTCATCCCACCCCGTTATAGAGCCTTCCTTTACTCCCTTGGAGATCCACGCTTGTGCGACCCCCTTGAGAGTGGTGGGAAAATATTTGCACCAGGTCGCTTCGGACCTTGGGCAGAGATGCATGTGCCCCTCGTAGGAGGCGATATGGTCCTTCGGATCTGAAGTCCCATCATATGTAATGTGCGACGGTATTTTAACCGTAGGCATTCCAGAATCAATTGCTCGAATGGAGAACTGGTGGGTAGCATAACGGCCTTGCCTTTGTTCCTGGCCGAAGGGACCGCGCTCCGCCCTCTTAGAGAGGTAGGAGTGGTTTTCGTCCCTGGCTGGGAGGTTCGGGCCTCGGCTACAGGGAACCAGAGGCGGCTGTGCACGCTTGGCTCCCTGCCGCCGAGTCGGTCGAGCACGCTTCGGCGAACAGTCTCAGGTCGCTCTCGGTGGGCAGATTCCGGCCGAGAGGCTGAGCTGCTGATTTTATGCGTTTCTCGCCGAGAGGTAGAGGATCCTTTGAAAAATTGAGGGTTCTTTTTCCTCTCTCTTTCAGTCCTCCAGGTATCCTTTTCCCACTCTTCCAACTCCCGGAAGGAGGGAGGCTTCCCTCCATCTTGGTCGAGCTTCCTCCGCTGATGCCTGGTATGCGGAGGAGTTCGATCACGAGGTGGAGGCATATTTTGTGCCCTCATTGCCTCCATGAGCACCGCCAGCGCTCTTGCCACTTCTTCCGAGCTGGGCCCCGTCAAAGGGGTCCTCGGCTGAGTGTGAGAGTGAGAGCGAATGGTCAAAGGTTGGCTTTGGGGCACTGATTGAGTCCTATGATCGGACTGACTTCTGTTAGACCGAGGGGGACTCGGTCTATGATGAGATTTGTGAATTACGGGAGAAAGGGAATCCTCCCGGTATGATCCTCCCCCCGAACTAGCACCCTTAGAAGAGTTCCGGTCCGGCGAAGGTGACGGTGTAGGAGTTTTAGGCCTTTCGCCCGCTCCTTGACTTAGTCTTTTGTTCTTGCGATTCTTAGCCATTTCTACTAAGATGATTGCAAGATGATTTTGATTGGCTTAAAGATCTTTTGAAAGTCTTCCCCACAGACGGCGCCAAATTGTTTCGGGTGAAAACAATGGGACCTTGCCGAAGGTCCAATGAAGTGGATGAAGACTTGTCCGGTCCAAATGATGCTGGGCCGAAGGTTTCCTGCACAGCAAACACACGTAAAATGGCCTCGGGGGTGGATCCGAGGAAGACCCCTCCGATGCCGAAGTCAAACAGTGTTTAGAGAGAGAAAGCTATGCAGGAGATTTAATGCTTGAGGCTTTAATGTATATCTCATAAATGGTG
Organism: Chenopodium album; assembly: GCF_948465745.1. NCBI lineage: Eukaryota > Viridiplantae > Streptophyta > Magnoliopsida > Caryophyllales > Amaranthaceae > Chenopodium > Chenopodium album. The sequence goes on from NC_137840.1 coordinate 73,045,816, forward strand.
TAATTGAAGGCTTTTATACCTTGGCATACAAAGAGAGGAGAATAATTGGGCCCCAAATAATCATGGGCCGACCATAACCATTTGGACCAATTGACTTGTTGCTGACTTGGCTTGATTGGAGGCTTGGGCCTTGATCTTGGAATATTGGATCATTGAATGACTAGGCCCAATTGGCTTAATTGGACCCAAACATTTTCTTTTCATAAATCTTTAAATTTTCTCAGAAATATATACTTAATCTGAGGTTAGTTTCAATTTTGAATTTTCAGGCTGGTAAATTGAAGCCAGATATTGTGGAAGCTTCGGATGTGGAAGTACCTGAATTCAATGTTTCTTACAAGCCCTAGAAGATTTGTCCAACGTTCAAAGGTTCCGTGAGGGAGTACTTACATAGGAAGATAATGGATTCATACACTCTACCTCAGTTTGTATCGGATGTCATGAAGCCTCTTCAGATACAGCAGTTAATGGATCAGCAAGTCGAAAATTTATCTGGTGGAGAATTGCAAAGAGTTGCATTAGTTGTGTGTCTTGGAAAGGTAGATTAGTCAGCTAATTTCCTGTATCTGTTCTCCCTCTTGCTTATGTCTCAGTCTGTGGTTATTTTCATGAGTCGAATCATTGAGTATATATTGTAGTACATTTTGTGAAGATACATGTTCTTTACCCTTTAGCATCTTTAGGTGACAGGAGGTCTCTACACCATGCTATATTGTTTATCGACTGCCTTTATATGGATCCTTATTTTCTGCTTTAAGTGAATGGCTGAAATGTATGTTTCATAAGAAGTACGACACAGTTAATACTAACCATTTTGTACTCATGCAGCCTGCAGACATTTATTTGATAGATGAACCAAGTGCATATCTGGATTCTGAGCAGCGTATTGTGGCTTCAAAGTTGATAAAGAGATTTATTCTCCATGCCAAAAAGACTGCATTTGTTGTTGAGCATGATTTCATAATGGCAACATATCTTGCAGACAGAGTAATTGTTTATGAAGGGACACCATCGGTGGATTGTACTGCAACCTCTCCTCAGTCGTTGTTGAAGGGAATGAATCTTTTCTTATCGGTTAGTTTGAATTTCTTTCTACATCTTAATCATATTTATGCTATATGGACTAGTGAACTATAATTTATGTCACCTATTACTCGAAAAAATTGCAGCATCTGGATATTACATTCAGAAGGGACCCAACTAATTATCGACCAAGGATTAACAAGCTTGATTCCGCAAAGGATAGGGAACAGAAATCAGCAGGGACTTATTACTACCTGGATAATTGATGGGGTGTTCAGTTTTCACCAAGGTTTGTCCTTCAAAAGAATAAAAATTGTGCACTGTTTTCTGTCTTCCTCTTTTCTTCTAGTGAAGCTTATTAGCTATGTCATTCAAGTTGCTAGCTTTAGTTTGTATTTAGAAGCTGATCTTAGATTTATATTGTTGGTTTATCAGCTGACTAACTCTGCAGTTCTGAGGCAGAGGAGCAGCAATGTTTTCGTGTGTCTTTGCCAAAGAAGTGTCTTTGTTTATTCATATCAAATAAGTCTTATGGACTATTGTTCAAATGATATATAATTATGTACTGAATTATGTTAATGGTCAAAATCTAAAGCTCAATAATTATGTACTGAATTATGTTTTTACAGGACTTGAAGGTCACAGCCTCAAGGAATATGATGTTTCCATCATCGGAAGCATTGGGATGCTGCAAGGTTTTGATTCATTTTAAATTTCATTACTGGTCTTGTTTTTGTTCCTGTGTAAGTGAACGTGTGATTATTACTAAGCAGCCTTTCCTCCGACAAGTGCAACATCTGGATATCGCATACAGAAGGGACTTAACAAATCATCGCTTAAGGATTGACAAAGTATACCCCATTAAAGATATGAGGCAAGTTTTCTAGTTCTGTTATCTAACAATGTACACAATTGCCCTCAGTTTTCACCAGTACAAATCTAATCAGGCATAGTTGTCACCAGCCAAAGCCCGAAATCCTTATGCTTAACATCCATCCTTGCAGCCTTGCAGGAGCTTATGTAACAAGCGTATGGAATTGGATGCATTGCTAATGCTGGCTATTGTTTCTTAGAGTCAAGGAAGCTGATCAATTGAACGAGGTTGATTCGAGGGTAGCAATTTTTATTGGCCTGCTGGCATACTGATATTTGTTTCTGCAAGCTCTGTACTATTATTTCTTGACTGATATTGCGCCGAGTTTGAGCAGGAGGCTTGCTTAAGCTACTGGTTTATGCACTCCTTTCTGGTTCTTACTAGTGTGAGTTTACTAGGCTTTGGCCAATAGGCCCAATAATGACATGGATCACATAAAAATATTTTACTAGTTTGAGTTCACTAGTATATGTTTGAGAATTCTTTTGCTAATGAAAAATAAACTTGTTAAATTGTTTTAAACTTGCTGTATTATACGAAAATGCTTGAAAATTTTCATAAAGATTAGTTTGTATTTAACTCAAATTCAGGCATTCATGTCTTACAAGAGTGCACGCCCAAGAACCAAACTCATCTATTAATTCAAATGAGGTATTACATATTAAAAATTTGCACACACTAATAGATTTCATACCTTCTGAGTTTAGCAACGATTAAGGATTTGCTCTCTTCATCTTATTTCAAAAGCTTATACCTCCATATTTTCGTTTTATATTATTAATATTGGAAGAATTTTGTTTTATATTATTTAAGTACTATATTTATAATGTCAAAGTTTAATTAAATTTAGAGATTAGACCACACAAATTAAAACTCGTATAATTCAAATGAGAACACCATTTTCCACACCCTAAGTTGGCCAACAAATTTCATTCATTTTGATTTCTAAAGCTTGTCGCACCACATTATAGAAACAAGTGATAAAATTAATTATTTAATTATGGATATAAATGTTCCCCAAAAAAAAAAAAATTATGGATATAAATGTATGTATTGATTAAAGAATAAGTTTAATGTGCTATATATTTTTTTTTTTTTCAATTTTTTTTTTTAAAGGTAATTCAATATGTTTCGAGAAACATTTAAGAGCCTTACTTTCTCACTCCTATTTTTTAATTTGTTACACTTTCTAAGTTCTTGCATGAATTCATGCATGGAAGGCAATCATTGTCTATGCATGAAGTAGAAGCCTTACAAATCAAAAGTTAACTTTGTGCGTTATAAAGGTGGGTTTGCAATCTTTATTTGCATGAAGTTCTTATTCTAATTTATAACTAATATATATATATATATATATATATATATATATATATATATATATATATATATATATATATATATATATATATATATATATATATATATATATATTTTAGGCATAAAGTAAAAAACACACAAATGAGCAAAAGAACTAACGTGATAAAAGTTAAATATAAAAAAGGGAATTTATAAGTTTCATATAAAGTTGTGATCACTTTGTGGAGCAAACAATTATTGAGCCCCTAAAGTCCTAAACTATGTTTCACTCCTTAAAAGACTAGTCAAAGTTAGTGAGTTGTAATGGTAGATCATGTTTCTTATGGTCTAGATCTTGTTTCCCATTATGTTAAAATAGCAGTGGTATCCTAGATTTTTCTAATAATAGTACAAATAAACTTTAGGGACGTGTAATAAATTATTTGTAATGTTTATTAGGCAATTAGCTCTATGAAATACATAAATGATAAATTATAGTATTAATTAAATGCATTCGTATGTATAATTGATTTGTAAAAGGTACTAGGAGTAGTATTATTTTGATATGTAGTACTTATTGACTCAGTGGGAAAATTCGTTCATTAAATTTGTCATAACACAACCGAAAGCATTTAAAGTGAGAAAAAGAAAGCTACAAGTATAAAACCAATAAATTATACGGAGTACAAAGTATATTGTATTGTTTGCATCTTAATTTGTTTTATTGTTACATGTGATCTACAAGCTCAATTATTTATAATGAAGATTTGATGATATAACCATTGAGTCATTGTCAATATTAAAGTACTTAACAATCTTAATCATCAAAACTCATAAAATCCTTCATATATCATCTCTACCATCATTTGGTATTTGAAAATTGAGTTTATAGTTTTCATTAAATAAAAAAAAGTCAAAATTATTAAAGAGATCTAAAAGGACAATTAGATACATTATTCTAATGGTCAATGAAACAAAAAGTCCACTCATATAGTATTGTGATTAAATGAATTAATAAATTTATTCTTATTACAACTACTCAACTAGGAACTTGAGCCAATTAGGTGCTAATCGAATATCGATATCATTTTAAATCCAGCACATACAACTCATATAAACGATACAGTCATGTAGAATATTGTAAAACTTTTAATATACACATTCACCCATTATTTTTCAAACACAAAATTTTCAAACCCATTTTAACCAAAAGCTCATATATATACTCCCTCCCCGTCCCGAATAATCCGTAATTCACACTCCCCCACCTACACTCATTCCTTACTTCCACTACTTCCCTATCCCCCGTAATCACCTAATCCCCACAACGGTAAAATAATCATCCTAATTCCTTTCTTCTCTCTGTTCATCTCCTTCCCCCAAAATAATTCTTGATGTCGAACAACTTTCTGGAAATTCCTTGATTCATCATCATTTCACACTTGCTTTTTTTTAATCAAATACCTCTATTAATTATGCCGGAAATGGAGGGATCAATCAAACCCCCTCAAATTTCTGAAATGTTCCAGAAATTCGCCTTCTCTTTCAAATCCAAAGCTCTTGAATTTTTTGCTGATGATTCTGAAAAAATCTCTCTCCTTGATGCTGGTGATGATGGTACTCCCGATGAATTCATCTCCAATCAGAAAGTCGTTGTAAATAAGCCTGACCCACCTCAAGAAGTTGGTCCAATTTCTCAGAAAGGTAAAGTTCCCCCAAATCCCCAATTTAATCAAACCCTAATTACTTCATTGTTTGCTTCAATTTCATCGTTTGAGGCTTCTTATCTTCAATTGCAAACTGCCCATGTTCCTGTTTTTGATGCGGAAGTATTAAGGAATGCTGATGAGTCTTTAGTTTCTCATCTTCAGACCCTTTCTGAATTTAAGCAGTTGTATAAGAATTACTACCAGAACCCTAATTTTAGTGTTGAATTTTCAACTGGGTCTTGTTTAGAATTTCAAGTTAATGAGAATCAGCATAAGCTTAGGGCTCTTAAGTCTGTGTTTAATCGTTTACAGTCTGAAATTGATGTTAAGGATGAGGAGGTTTCGAGTTTGAGGCGGAAATTGGAGGGATTGAATCGGGTGAATTCGAGGTTGTCGAAAAGGTTGTCCCTTGGTTCTTATAGGGAGGAGGAGGAGGAGGGTTCTGAGGTTTTGCTAACAGTTAGGGTGTTTGATAGGATGTTATGTGAGGCATTTAGTTATTCTCATAGGTTTACGAAGGTATTGATTGGGTTGATGAAGAAGGCACATTGGGATTTGGATTTGGTGGCAAGTTCAGTGTATTCGGGTGTTGATTATGTTAAGAAGGCGCACAATCGGTATGCTTTGTTGTCATATGTTTGTTTGAGGATGTTTCAAGGGTTTGATTTGGAGGATTTCGGGTTAGGTAAGGAAGGCGGTGTTTGCAATGGTCATGTTCCATCCTCTAAGGGCGAGGAGAAAGTTTCATTACAGCAGTTAAAGGAGCATGTATTAGTCAATCCAATGGAGATCTTGAGAAAGAATCCAAACTGTGACTTTTCAAAGTTTTGCGAGAGGAAGTATCAAGATCTCATCCACCCAACTATGGAATCTTCAATTTTCAACAACTTGGATCAGGATGAAGTTATAATAAATTCATGGAAATCATTGGGTGAATTTTATGAGTCGTTCGTCAAGATGGCAAGCTCAGTTTGGGCATTGCATAAGCTTGCCTTTTCATTTGATCCTGTTGTGGATATATTCCAAGTGGAGAGGGATGTTGAGTTTTCAATGGTATACATGGAGGATGTAACTAGGAGATGTAAATATCCTTGCAAAACAAGGCCAAAGGTCGGATTCACAGTAGTTCCTGGCTTTAAGATTGGGCAGACAATTATTCAGTCACAGGTTTATTTGATAGGCATGTAATCCGTAGATTAAGTGAGACTTATGATCTCGAAATTCATTATGAAAGTGTGACTAGGATCAAAGTAACTGCATATTGAGCCCAAGTTAGTGTTCCAAAATTTTTGGCTTCTAGAGAATCGGGTGATGTTATGTGTTTCTGGAAAGCATCAGCTATGATGACATGTTTTAATTGTCTTTTGCAAATGAGAGTTTGCACAAATGCCGGTTCAGTATCCCTGAGAGGCAGATGAGAGTCAATTTGTGAAGCTGGAGAGCTTGGCTTTCAATACCACTGAAGGTTGTTGTTCCCTCTCCAGGTACAGTTGTTAAAGAGGATCCCAGTTTTTGCTCATATTCCATATACTTCGTATTATTTGTGTTCTTAGTTTTGTTTTGTATGTTGAGTCCATAGGATTAATTGTAAAGAATGCTTGTAAACTAGTCTCATGAAAATGTACTACGTACAGTACGTTGGAAGGTTCTTGTTGAGAGTGAATACATAATTAATTTGTGTAACTAAATCTTGTATTGAGAAAGAGAGAAAACGGCAATATGTGTATATTGTTGTTACCTTTAACTGTATATATACCAGTCTTTCATATGGCAGCTTTGTTATTGAATTTTACTTATCATTTAGGTTCATATTACATTGTATAACAACAGTTCAATTAATTATTTCAAATTAATATAGCTCTTGTTCTGGTTCTCATTTTGAATAAAGGGATATGACTGTATTTTATTTAGCAATCTCATTTTCTCATTGATAAAGACAACTACTTTCATTCAAAATAAGACCCTAGACAACTATGGAAGTGCCATGCTGGAAAACCCCCCTGTTAAGTTAAAAAATCCCTTCCTATAGGAGGGTGTGGGTTCTTAAGAAAGTAAATGACAGTTGAGTTGAGACGAGCACAAAGCCATCTTCCTCAGGAAGGGATCACAATTTCTATGATACTTGCATCTGCTTGAATGTTTTCATCTGACAAGCTAACTGGATAATTGCTCCAATACTGCTATTTTTGCGCTGCTTATCTGATTGTTGTACATGAGTAACATGACTGCATTACATATGCAATTTCACATTCCGAGTTATCATATTGAGAATTTTACTTGAAAGTTGAATGTCCAGTTACCTGTATTCTGTCGGTAAGTTAACACTCGAGATCACAATCAGTACATGTTCTTATGTCTAGTTTTTAGGTGCATTAGCAGTGTTTTCCAGTGGTTCTGGAGCACATTCTTTGCTCAGTTGTGCTGTTTGGTCACAATGCTTGATGTGACATTTCTTTTTGTCATAGAACCATGAATGCTTATGACTGAGGGTCATCCATGGGTCAATTGTTGGCTCCATAACAAGTAAAAATGGACAATCCTTTTAAAATTTACAAAATCACTCTGAGTCTCAGACTGCCTCTCAATTTTGCTGAAGGGCCACCTGCAGTCGGCCCTTCTCAGTTCGCTATTAATGCTATTTTTACGTGTTCTTTGGACTCCAGCTCGAGTCCAAAGAATTCTTGAGACTGGGTATTTCTCATCCAATGCGGTGGTCTGTTATAATGAGCAAATTTCAGGCTTTGTTTTCTTCCCCCAAATTCTTTTTAAGGAAAAAAACTTCAGATATGGGGTTTTCAGGTGGAAAGAATGAATTCTTAGCACATGTGGTATGAATCACAGTATCACTAAGGACTCTGATTTTGTTTGATTCAACTGTGATTTTCTGGGAAACTTCTTGATCTTAGCACAGTTAGCAAACTGCAATGCTTGGTTCTACCTTTGTTTACCCCCTTTTCAAGTAAGGAAACAGCAGCTCCCTATCTCAGGGAGGGCGGGGGGACAATGTGTCTCAAACCCGGGTCTACACTGCGACGGGATATGTTAGATAAGGGCGGCTACTAAAGAGCTGCACCTCACCGGCACAAGTGCTTGTATCCCCTCACTTCCTCATTCTGTCCCTGCATCTTTGTATTTAAAAAAAAAAAAAAAAAAAAAAAAAAAAAAAAAGAAACCAAATTTCGTGCATGTTTTTGTACAGTATTCCTGCAAGTAGTTATGATGAGTTTCCCCACTGAAGGAGCAGATTAGATGTTCTTATCTCCATCCCCTGTTTTCCTGGGAGCTGCTTATTTTTATGGAACATTTTCCATTTTCCTGAGATTCATGTGTTTGCTGTAATTATGATAAACTGATCAGATTCCAATATTCTACACTATGGCCAACGCATGTAATGCAACTTTAATTAAAATTTGTGATCTTCATAAACTCAATTTTACCAGTGGTTTTACAATTCTCCATGATCTAAATGTGGATGTCTTTATTCATTTTGAAGAAAAATGAAGGAAAAATTATCTTATATATTGTGTACGTGCTGTTAACAATTTAAAATTAAATCGTTGTAAATAGTATTTCGTACTTTGTATGTACTTTAGAGTTTACCACATTGATCAATGCTAATTCCTATTCATTTCTCAGTTTTTGTTGACATGAACCTCCTATTCCCAATCCCGTCTTAGTGTCATGAATTGAAATAAGAATCAAACTTGGTTCCTTCTTCGTCGCCACCTCATACTGTACCTCATTTCGTTAAATCTGTATTAATTTGACTTTTACACATAAACCTACTTTGACCATTAATATCTTTATTATTAATGAGTTAACTATATCGATAGTTGATTTTTTTAAAAAAGTATGCATTATGATAAACTTATAACAAGATCATTGATGTTAAATGTTGTTGATCCAAAAATTTCAGATCTATATGTTACAAAATCACAGCGAATAAGGTGTTGGGGCCTAGATGCAAAGACTAAGCAATTGTGTACGTAATGTCAGGTTCGAATTCTCTTTTCTCACCTGTAACTTGTAATTTCATGACTTATTTGAAAAAAAGATGACTCCATATCAGTATAGCCCCGTTCTTTCAAGTTAAACCGAATTAAACTGAATTATTGAAGTAAAAACGACCTGAAATGAACTGTAAATAAGTCAAAAAGAACAAGGTGTATTCCTCAAACTCTGCATACATATCATATGCAGTGTAGATTTATTAATAATGAGATGACAGTTAGATGATTATAGTACAAATATATGTTATGATTGGACAGGGATTGATGTCAATTCAAATGTGACATTAGATAGTTGGGTAATTTCATTAAAGTAGAAAGGACAGATATGTTGGGGCAGATACAAACAAGTAGGAATCTATAAATAAGTACTCAATAAGTCAGTAGTAAATACAAGTATAAATATATATTTATGTCAAACACATACATCAACTTTACTATAAACTCAACCTATAAATACTTAAATACAGCTATAGTATAGTATTAGATCCTGCTAGATGAGAGATCTGACTAATAATCTATAGCCTAAGATTCTCTTGTAACCTTTTATTTATTTATTTATTATTATTTTTATTTTTTTTAAAAAAGTACATAGTTGACAATGGCAATTTGCTAGATTTGTGTATCTCAGTAAAGTCATTACCTTACAAATAACATTGCTGCTAGGCTGCTTCTAATGTATGGTTGACAATTTATATTATCCTATACCCCTCCCCAAGATTGAGGTTGGGGGTTCAATCCCTACTAAAGGCACTTTGAGTTGGGGATTCCCTTACCCTTTCCCTCTACTCTTAAAGTGCCTAGCCCGCTAACCTGGGCCGAGAGAACTTGTGAGAGGATTCGGCCCAGTAGGGCCCTTCTCCTTACCAACTTTTAAAAAAAATAAAAAATAAAAATAAAAAAAACCACCCATATATTGTGACGTTTTTATCTTTCATGGTGAAAAACTTTAAAAACTTTGACTACTTTTTTTTATTTATATAATATATTTACTTTTTAAATTATTCAAATATGTAATAAAATAAATTGATGGTTAATTGTACATCTTGAAAAGCATAAAAAATTATAATAGCACCCTTTTTTTTTTTTTTTTACAAGAACCTTTTTGGCTTGGGTGTCAATTATACGAAGTATTCGTATACTTCGTATTATTTAGGGGCTTGTCCCATTAGCTTGTGAAATAGTAACATGGGCCTTTCTTGGAGGGTAAAGTACTATGCTAATTGTACCTGGTGTTTTAGATAAGTATTACTCCATACTTGTAATACTGAAATGTATTAAAATGATAGTGATCTCAATCGATCATGCATAAACATGAAGATATTTGTTATGGAGGATGATTTTGTGTAATTACTTAAAAAATAAATATTTTAATTTCTCTCCACCTCTTCATCAAGATTTTCTATTTCCTTATTAATTAAAGGAAATTTACAAACTTGACTGTACAAATTTTTACAGAAATTAATCATCTATTATCTGGGATGGGTAGTTAGGTACTTAGGTTTGCTGTCATTGCCAATTTACCTACCTTAGCTAAAAGAATTTTATCCGATATCAATTTTTACCCAATCATGTGTACATTTAGAGTTGATCTTGTATGTACATACACTATATAGGGCATATCACATATGCCTCATCGACGACAATTAATTAGGTCTGGTGTCATCTACATCGATTAACAAATTATATTAATTCGATCATTCAATAACTATTGAGGTTTGTGATTCGTTTGTTTTCTTTTCGATCTTTCAAGATACTCTTATATGTATCCACCATCCTTTTCCATCTTTATTCACAACCTAAGCTTCACGTACTCCATATCATATTATTCACCACTTTAATCCTTACCACTTTAAGCTCCAACTAAATCTCTATTTTCCTCATATAATCTTGTGGAAAATCTAAGATGTAGTGTCATATATGATCTAAGACAATTCGAAAATACTTAATTCTAACTTATTAGAAAGTCTTTAGTTTAGAGCATAAGTAATTGAAATACACAATGAACAAAAGCAATTAACATGACACTACGTTAGCTTAATTAAAAGGATCATTAGCTGTTAAGAAGTTTTAACAATACCATTAATATATATAACAAGCTAAGCTCACTTCAATAATTTTCCCTAGTACTTCTTCTCATTTTAAGTTTTAATTACTCCTTGAAGTAATTAATTAAGTGCAAATTAAAGAGAGAAGCACCTAGTGAAAAACTAATGATTAAAAGAGAGGGAAAAGAAAGAAAATCCTACGGAATTTTTAACACAAAGTAGTAGTACTAGTACTAGTACTTGATCCAAATGCTGCTTGCTTTAAATTTTTCTAGCTTATAACTAATTTTTAGTTTGTTGTTGATTCTTCTTAGTACGGACCTACACCCACATTCACATTGGCTTGAGGAGCTAAGAACCCTTCTTTCATCATAACTTGATCGTGCTCTCCTTCCTGCATTCCAATCAAATTCACGATATATAACATGAATATGACTAAATAATTTCGGACAGAAAGAGTTTATAGCACATACACTTGAGTAGTAATTAACATTGACAAATTATATGTTTATCAAATTATTGATAGATATCATACTAATATCTTAGCAGATGAACATTTGTTAATGTTTATGCAAATGGAAATTATTTTTTCTTTTTATTACAAGTTATTTATTTTGAAGAAAAAAAAAAAAAAAAACTCCATAGTACAATTTGCTAGGGTTAGGGCTACATAGAGGGAGTAGTACCTGCTGCTGGCGCACGTTAGCCTTCTTCACGGGTTGATGGTCAGGCATAAGGCCGAAATGAATGTGTGGGAAGTGGGCCCACTTTTTTTACATGCAAAACAAATAGAAAATCAATAATCTTTGAGCAATTTTTGAATAATACCCAAATTCTAAAATTAGTCATTTATATAATAAAACTTAAAACCAACAAGCATAGAAACTTCAAAGATTTCATTTACATTCTTGGCAGCTGCACTGAAGGCCTCCCTGTGGCTAATATCAGGATTTCCGGCTTTGATTCGTTGAATTTCGTCCCTATAAAACCATTACATGTCTTTTCATTAGTAATCAGCGTTAATTATTCTTTTATCCGGATAAATCATGTTGATACACTTTTTTTTTTTTTTTTTTTTTTTTTTTTTTAACTTAGCTTAAATAAAATAGTAACTTGGCTATACATTTTGGACGGACACAATATCAATTAATTATTTTCATCTATAATTTGCGAAATTGGACATAAAGTACTAACATATTTAAATTAATGAAATAAATAAGAAGGTAAGAAAAAAGGGTACTAACTTGATAAATCTGTTATAGGCAGATGGTACCCTCTGTCTCTTCTCTGGAGCTGTTCATTGTATAAACATGCAAAAAAAAATATACACATATAAACAAACAAGAAAAACCACATTAATTAAACTCACTTTTTTTCTTCTGACAACTTAAATTTATTTTATTTTCATTTTTTATAAAATTAAATTGCATTAAATTTATTCATTCCAATCCCTTTCTCTATCAATTCAAAATCATAACCTCATCATACCATTCTGTTAGCATTGTATCTATCAAATCTATCCCATCATCAACCGCTTCTTCTATCTTGGATTTTATATGTCCCTGCTCAAGGGGTTGTGGGGGACATACACTTGGCCAACCTAACTATAAAAATAATGATGACTTTATAATTCCCTTTCTTCTTTTGGCTCCCTAAGTTTACTCCTAAATCAATCAAAATTTCACTGGTCTATCATCATTATAAAGTAATACTCCCTCTGTCTCTTAACTACATGCCTATTTCTCGGCAAATAGCTCAATTTGGCTAGAATTTTACTCCAAGGAATATTATAATTTAGGTTGAAACGTAATTACACCTTAACACTTATCTTATTAACTAAGGAGTAACTAACTAAAAAGAAATCGAGACAACGGTATTACTAGCTTAGGTAGGTCTTTTGGAATACTTATGCCTTTGAGGTTAATATTTCCTCCACAATATTGAGAAGGCTAGTAAAAGATGATTAGTACATAACAATATACTACGAGTATAAGTTATTTCGTAGTTAATTCTGATTATTTACACGAGTATTTAAAAGTACATAAGTTAACAAGTACTTGTAATATAGAGGAGAATTTGAGTGCAGAGAAAAACGTGTATGATACAAAGTCTAAATGAAAAAGAGTTCAAGTACAACAGTTAGTTGAAAGTGATGAATGATGAATGAAGAGAAAAAGAAACAACACTTTATTTTGTTTTACACTTCTTTTCTCAAATTTTGAAGTAAAGTGATGAACCAAAAACTGTTGGGTTGATCAATCAAAGACTTTTTCTAGTGGACATGTCTATTTAGGGCTAAAAGCACAACTGCGGAATAAAATGTTGTCTTTTTTAAGTTTTACTAGAAAATACAAATATTTCATTGGGATTATGGACTTGATATTATTATAGTTCGTTGTTATGTAAATACAAAAATTGGAAGAATTATAAGGTTAGAGTAGAAAGGATTTTATATATGAATGGTGAATTTGAGCATGAACGACGACTTACGGCGATTGACGGGAGGGGGTTTAGGGATCTCTTGATGGTGGTGATGAAGATGATCAACTCCTCGAACCGACATCATTGGGTCATTGAACATAGGCTGATGATGATTGTTGATAAGTATATTTGGTGTTGAGCTCCGAATCTCCTCCTATTACATACACATTACACAATTAATCAAGCACATTAACTAACAATTGTACTATTAGTCCAATATGAACTATTATTGCCCTTCATATTACTTGCACATTTCAATGTGAAACACACAAATGTCAACTGTTTTATAAGCCTCAAAACTCAAATAAAATTTTACTTAATCCATTTTTCAACATTAGTTATAAAAAATTTGTTCATTTTAGTTGAGCAAGTAGTGTCTACTAATGTGTCTTCATCTCAAGAGTATCTACATTGACAACTTCTAGTTGATTGTAGGTTAAAATTCACATTTTTTGTTACCAATTAATCATATCATAACAACCCCAAGTTTCCCTCACAATCCATCACCACCCACACAAAAAAGGACTAACGAATTAGAGTCTGTCTACCTTTGTCCAGATTTAGTTGTCACATTATTAGCTCGCTCCATCAATTTCATAGGAAATGAAGGCATAGCTTAACAATTAAATTACTTAGACATACTTAGTGTACCAACGAAGAAAGTAGAAAATATTATGTTTAATTTTTTAGTCTCTTAATAACCAAAGAAGAACCCTAATATTAATAATAATAATAAAAAAAAACATACCAGAAGATTGTGAGGAGAGGTAAAGAAAGAGGGAGGAGAAAGATGATGATGATGATGAAGGTGATTAGGCGAAGGCGGAGGAAGCGGAGACGGAGGTGAAGGCGAAGGCAAAAGATGAGCCCTCATATTGACAGACAACAAGCTAGTACAGTGTCCACATCTCACCGTCACCGTCTTAAACAAGCTGCTACTCGGCACACTCACCTACAATCAACACATCATTTAATAGATAAAATTATTAATAACAACTAATTAAATAATGATAAACAATTATACTTACAGCAAGAACAGTATCACAGCAATTGCATTGAACATAACAAAGTTGATCCGACGGCGAAATAACATGTTCTACATTATTGTTGTTATTAGGTGTTTGATGATGGTAGTTATTATCTAAGCTACCACCTCCGCCGCAACCACCACCACCACCACTTCCTGTCGTAGTTGACGAGGAAGAGGATGACATTATTGGTGTTATAGATTTCTTATTCTCACTCAAAGTGTATTGTAAGGAAGTGAGTATTTTTTTTTGTTGTTGAGATGATATAATCTTTTTGATGGGATATATGAATGGATGGATGGATTGATTTACTGACTCATGTTTTTATTTGTAGTAGCCCATGCCAGTCCAACCCCCCCTTTTTTTTTTTAATATATTAAATTAAAATTATACTATTATATAGTTTATTTAATATTTTTTAACCGCCTTCCTTTTTAGGGATTTGAAATGAGGGTTGAGAGAAAGACAGAGAATAGGGTGAAGAATTAATATTTGTTGTGTGAATGTGTGTAAATTGTGTTATGATGATACCAATTATATATAAACACTTCTTGAAAGCTCTATTTATAAAAACGTACTGCTTTTTTGCTACACTTTTTTTTCTTCTTATAAATTTTAACACTTATTTTGTGACTCTACATTTTTTTTGTTCCTTTCCTTTTGTCACTATATATGCTTAATTAACAAGTTTAATGATAAAGACAAGCTATAATAAGAATAGTCTTTATTTTATTTTTTTTGTTGAGGGAAAGTCTTTAATTATTACATAGGTACTATGTAAAACCTAGTTTTTTTTTTTTTGAACGGGAAGAATAATATCATTAAATAAAAGTTATACGGCATCTACAATAATAAGGATCTGTAAACCACAGATTTAGAGAAAATATCATAACTTTTACAATCAAAATCATAACTAATTTGCATATTTGGCATAGCTCATACTCCACCGCTTCAAGCTTGACGCGAGCAATGATTTTCGATGTCTTTGCATCTTTCCAAGTTGAGACCTCCGCAATTTGCGCTGATGTTTTGATCAACCAGTTGATGACAAATCCCAGACCCATAGGAATCCAAATCACCTTCCCAATTATTATAAGAACCCTAAAAATAAAATTCTCATCTATAGATGAGAATCAAAATCCCAAAAAATTGGGAAAAAACCCAGAAAATTGGGACAGACTCTCATAGATGGAGAGAACAAAACAAAACAAATAAACCAAAACGTAAAACAAAACAAAAAAAAACTAAATTGAATTAAAGAAAAATGGTCGGAAATAGTCTAATTTCCGAAAAAATTAGACTATTTCCGGCCTAAACGACCAAGAAAATTAAAACCCTAGAAGAGAGAGGAGAGAGGAGAGAGAAGAGAGAAAAAGGGGCGTTTTACTGTTTTATAATATACTAATAATTAGATAAATTTCTTCTCCTTCAATGTGTTATGGTCCCTTGCTATAGGTTAGTCATGGATATGGTTCTTATCTTAGTAGGGGCATCCACTTCTTTATCAACCTTAAAAATATAGGCAATGCAAATTAATGTGAAAGTGTTCATGTATCTACAATAACATCCTCCTAATTTAGGGATTCTACTTTGGGGGGACTCTTTTTTGGTCCCAAAAACATCAATTTTAGTTTTGAAAACTCGAATGTGGGACTCGAAACTCAAATGGTGAGACCCTATTTATAGTACTATGTCTTGTGATGAATTCTTAAAAATCATCTTTTAATTCACGATTGTAAAATAGAAACCACTCGATCATACAATTTTCTTCAAGCTAGATACACTTGAGACTCAAATATATATATCTCTGATCAATGATGACCTAATAATAACCCAACTTATTATAGGACCATGTATAATTTGGGACCCAAATTTACACACCAAAATCACTTTTTGTCCCTTTGTTACGTTTTCCACACTCCACAATACAGTGTTATTTAGCTCATCCCCAATGAATAGAATAGAATCAAATATATATGTACTTAAAACTCATCCTACCACAAATCTAGAATGTCATTGCATTTGCATGCTAGCTAAATGAATGTTTGATATTTTCTTGAATTTCACCCAAAATTTTATGCTCCAAAAGTGTGACCATACATGGCCAAGTCAAACTTGAATAATTGCCTTCAAATATTAAGGATGATATGCATTTAAAACATAATTTAAATTCACCAAGAATTACTCATTTTTTTTAATTGTATATTGTACTAAATCAAGAAGGATATAATTTAAGTGTGGTACTCACTTGTAATAATTTCTTATAGAAGAGTAACTTCAGCTCATACTATACATACACTCGTTGATAGTGTCATTTGAACAAGATATGTAATTCGTAACAACTTTGTAGGAGTCTTAAACTAAAGAACGAGAACAATACAACATTATAACCAAATTAATTTAATTGACTATGAATATTATACTTGTAATTTTGTAATGTACAGTACAACCAAAGTTATTTACTCTATATATACGATTTTGCGTGTTTGGACTTTGTATACTGCAATACAAGATACAACCAGTTGTAAAATGAAGATTATTATTGAAGTTGAAACTCGTGATATAATATTATATATGATGTACTCCATTTAAATTGGGAGTAATGAAGAAATGAAAATTGAAGGCATGAAAAGAGAAGTGACAAGTGGATCTATAAGAAAGCTTAGAGGGTAAGTAGGGTTGAGCTGGGTGGAAGAAAGCATAGATTTACAGAAATAGATTGACAGACCTCTAAACATAGCTACTACAGTAGTAATTAATTAAGCTAGCTAGGTTGTATTTGTTTTATGTTACATATATTTAGGGTTTTATTATTTAGAGAGAGAAAATAAAATAAAAAAAAAAGGGAACAATGTTATTGTTGTTGTTGAAAGAAGAGAGAGAAAATGAAAATGAAAATGTGAATGAATGGATGGCATTCCCGATGATGAGAGAGAAAGAGAATTGAAGGGCAGAGGCGGCAGAGGTGGGGGGGAGAACCGGATAGGGACGTGTGCATGTTCTTATTAACTTTGCTTCATTCATCTGTTCTTTTCAACCTTTCCTTCTTAACCTTTTTTTTTTTTTTTACAACAACAAATTGAGTTTTTTCTTGTGTTATACGAGTAAATTTCTTTTTTATATGATGTGTATCTCACCTTCTAATGTCTTCCTTCACTAATCAATTACAACGAGCTCCCAATTAATTCATCATCGTTTTTACATATAATGCATCAATCTTATTTTTTTTTTTTCATCTTTAGGGATATATATACGTGTCATTTTATGATTGGAGCACAAAATAATATGATGATTTCGATATTTCTACAAAATATGGACGAAGTGAGTGCAAATTAGTTTAATCGTCATATTGACTGAAAATTAAATTTATGACTAAAACAAAAGTATGGCATATCAATATCAGTTTATTTTGTTGTTTATGGTGCAGAGTATAAAGGAACACAATTATTAACATAGGTTCAACCTAGGAGATGTTTCCTATTACTAGTAAAAAAATCTAGGAAGATATTTTCATATGATTTTAACTAAATTATTTCCTTATTTTACTTTTTTTTTTATTATTTTTTTTATTTTAGAGATATAAAATGAGAGTGAATGAGAGTATTGAGAGTGAAGTATGAAAGTTGTGAGTGTCGTGGAGTGAGTCGTGGGTATGTATTTGATAGGGGTAAAAATGATAAATCCTAAAAAAAATACGAGCGATGGCTAGTAAAAGGGGAGGGATGTTCAACAACACCCATAATTAATCCAAGCGAAATGATGAATCTAAACCATTTATTCAAGATTAAACCATCAAGTGATAAATGAGTATGGTAGTAAAGTATATCCAAATTATATTCTATTCAAGGAAAAATTTCTCAATCCCTAAGCTAACAGAAAATTCATGTTCCCTAATCCCTATGCATCAAAGTTAGCAAAATAGTGAAACAATAGCCATATTAATTCTATGAACTATAATAGCAATGTGACTTATTTTGTCAAGGTTGCGTTGATATCTTACGTCGACATAAAATCCTTCTTGCTTATATTACACAATGTAAAAAAATATGTAGAAAATGTTTGGTTGATCTTTAAAGCAAAATTTTAATTTACTCCTAATAAGATAAATAAAAAATTTATCACTAAATAACGTGTGCCATATTTTATGACACTTTCTCACTATATATTTGCATTAGGAATTATGGAGTATAGTAAATAAACATTTTGACCAATGATTAATATGAGTAGAAAATATACTTGTCTCTTTATGTTTGTTCTTTGTCTACCTTTTGAGTTTTATATTTTATTTTAATTTATACTCCTTCTATCCCAATATATAGTTCCTATTTATGGTTTTTCAAGGTATTTAAAATATGGGAGGAAAAAAGTAAATAACGTACATTAAAAGGTGAAAAGTATAATTATAGACAAAAGTTATAGAGGAGAAAGTAAATGAAATTATAGACAAAAGTTAAAGAGAAGAAGAGAAAAAAAAAAGTAAAAAGCAAATGAAAAATTAAAGGCAATTTCTGAAGTAAAACGAATAAAGTTAAAAAATGAGAATATAATGGTCTTTACACACTATAAAAAAAATAGAAATAAGAACAATATTTTGGGTTCTCATAAGTAGAATGAATTATAATATGTGATGAAGGAAGTAGAATG
This sequence comes from Chenopodium album, assembly GCF_948465745.1. Classification (NCBI taxonomy): domain Eukaryota; kingdom Viridiplantae; phylum Streptophyta; class Magnoliopsida; order Caryophyllales; family Amaranthaceae; genus Chenopodium; species Chenopodium album. The sequence continues at coordinate 73,064,926 of NC_137840.1, forward strand.
AATGTCTTTTTATAATTATGAAGGAAAAAAAAAAAAAAAAAAAAAAAATCTTAAATTTGTAGGGTCTTTCATATGCATATGAATAATGAGAAGTCACTATAGATTTTAATGATCCTTTGTCCTTGGCTAAACATTACCCGTGCATTATCATCAGACAACTAGCATTAAACAATTCAGTACAAAGACTTGCATTGTTCTAAATTAAAAATTTCTTGCAATGCATTGGTTTTCAAAAAGATTTGAAAAGACCTCTACATTTCCTAAATATACCTGCTGAACTTGGGACCTCATACACTAGAAGTTGCTTCGAATGTCTACTCGGTTCATCTTTTTTAACCATCAAATCATATAGTAATAGCTCTGTGTTACTTAATACTCCTACCTAGTAATAAAATACGAGAATTAAATTTAGTATTCATGTAATATCAGAATTAATTATATATTTGCTATTCTATTACAGGATCCCTTCTCATCATATACATAAATTAGGGTCTATTTTGCTGAATTAAGCTAATTTGAACTGAACTGAACTGAACTGAATTGCTTATGAATGAAGAAAATTGAAAGCTGAACTGAACTAAAATTACGCTAAAGAGAATAGACTCTTGGGCATGTTCTCTTTAGATTATATTCAGTTCAGTTCAGTTCAGTTCAGTTCCAATAAATTCAGTTCAGCTCAGTTCAGTCAATCAGAATAGACCCTTAATGTGTCAATTTTAATCTATCAACATATAAAAGGTCATTTGCGACAAACCTACTGAGATGTAATCGTAATACATAGGGATTAATGTGTTCTATGTGGCATCAAGCCGTTACATATAATTGAATTAGTCGGCGCTAGAATTATGATTCACGTATATGAGGTAACACAAATAAGTGAGTAACCACACACAATTAAGTTGATGACGTCTAACATAAAATGATCTAGAATAAGTAAAAACAAAATAAAATTGGGATGCATTATGTTTGGTGAATGCCAAAATGAAATAAAATTGGTAAAAATAGTAAAAATATTCATGCATGTAGTCAAGGTATGATAGTCATGTCAAGAAATGTGACCCAAAACATTCCATTTGATGGATATAGTATAGTTAGAAAACAAGAAAAGAGAGATCGAGAATCGTGGGGGAATTGAAATAATATCCAACAAATAATTATGGTGTAATAATTACCCAATTTTGAGGCAGTGCAAAAAAAGTAGTCCTACAAAAAAATGCTTTTACATTGTTCACGATATGACCATTCATGTCTTCTTCCCCTCTCACAGAAATTTCAGATACATTATATTACAATGTCAGTTACTTTATTTGTCATACAATACAAGACACACAAATCCTCTTGAATTAATTAATTTTCTCTAACTTTTTTATTTTTTTATTTTTCCCTCTGTCTTTTTCTTTCACATAAAATGAACCATAATTACATAAATTAGTATTTCCTCGCCCCAAAACCATTTACTCCGTTTTTTTTTTTTTTTTAATTAAATTTTGGTTAATTGTAATTGAAGAGAGATCAGAAAAAATTGGCGAGGTCTTAAATAATTTGTACAAGAGTGAAGTAATGGTATCAAGCAATCGTTCAAGTCCCTTTTGGTTTTTTTTTTATTTATTTTTTTAAAAAAATATAAAAAACGAATAAAAAATGGTTTCTATTTTTACTCTTTAGGTAATTAAGATAGAAAGTTGTTTAATAACATTGGTATTACTTTGTAGTATATAATTTTACTATTATTGGAATATAATAAAAGCGAGAAGATAAAAAAAATCTATGTCAAACGGATACTGAGAAGGAAAACAAGAGTAAAGGGAGTACATACAAAGGAAAATAAGGCAAAATGTAAGAGACAAAATAAAATAAGTGGTATGTTTTTGGAAATGAATACAAATTAGGGTTTGTATCAATAAAGGTTATGAAAATATATGTCCTAATTAAATGTGAAACTAAAACATTATTCAAGCAAACTTTAGGGCTTGTTCTGATATACTGAACTAAACTGAACAGAACTGAATAAAGCTGAAATGAATATTTTATGAGAAAAGAGAATTGAACTGAACTGAACTGATTGGAGCTGAAAAAAACTGAAATTAAGTTAAAGAGAACAAACCCTACTTATGATTCAAGCAAAGGTCTCTAATGCAATGACTTATATAAAAAGAATGCATAAAAATCATTTAATTTTCTTGAATTCCATAAATTCCATGCTCTACTAAAAAAGCACGAAGCAACTCCCTACCATCCTCTCTGAAAAAGATGTTGGCTTTTTCAGGCATTTAGTAGACTTCGTTTATTTTTACAACTATCACCATCCCTACCATTAATTCTTTATTTATTTATTTATTTGATATAAATATAAAAACAAAACAAAATAAAATAAAAAAATTTGGGAAAAGCTGAAGATCCTTTGGATTTGGAAAATTACTCTTAAAGGTAAATTGTTCCAATACACAGTTGGTAATGTGAGTTTTTATCCTCTTATGTGGTCCTTGTACTTTAGGTATTACTGTTCCATAACCTCTTTTTTCTATTTTTTACTGCTCTACATTTTTTGGTGTCAGCTTTGATTCATTCTTCATTATTCTCCCAAATTAGTATAAGTATTTTACGCACTCCACAATAATTATGTTATGATGACTAGATTTATATTACTATGATTTTAAGGGATCCAAAAATAATTTGAGTTTTCCTTTCTATATTCATATGGTCCTAAGCATTATATAGTTTTTATAAATATTGTTAGGATAATAGTTGTACTTCCTCCATTTCAAATTATCGGCTTTATGTATATATATTGAAATGTCAATTTTTTTTATCCAAAAATAAAATTAAGAGACATTCGAGAGTAAAAAAACTCATAATCGTACCATTTAACATTTAGAAAATGACGTATCAAAAACATATTGACTCGATCAACATATATGAGCCTAAGAAGACATAGATCGATTTTATGATTGGTGATAGGACACATATAAAAACCTACATTTTGTACTTCGTATTTAAACTTCAATTAATAATCGTACTAGCTAGGATAAATGCCTAAATCATGTAAGTTTCAAAGAGTTCACAACCCTGATAATACAAATTTAATTTGACTATGAATAATATATAGTTCATTAAGTTATGACAATATGTAAGCAATATAACTTAACTGTCATTTGTTGGTCGGCTTTGAACAGTTACCGTATACTTCGTAATAATTATCAATTTCTTATTATGAGTAAGAATTGATCTAAAACAACACTTATACGACAAAAAACAGAGTGAGTACATCTTATAGTAAAGGAAATTTTGTGAAAAACTACCTATTATAGTCTAGAATTTGCGAGAAACTACCTATTAAAAAAAATGTTGTAATTGACTACCTAATTTTCGAAAAATGTTGTAATTTACTACCTTACGCCGGATTATGAAGGAGTTTGACCAAATCTCTCCGGTGTTGACTTGGTCACGTGACCATCACGTGACACTTAATGACCCTTTTCTCACCAAGTGTCACGTGACCAAGTCAATGCCGGAGAATTTTGGTCAAACTTCTTCATAATCCGGCGTAAAGGTAGTAAATTACAACATTTTAAAAAATTTAGGTAGTTAATTACAACATTTTTTTTAATAGGTAGTTTCTCGCAAATTTTGAATTATAATAGGTAGTTTTTCACAAAATTTCCTATATTAAAGCTAAAGATGGTCAAATTTGTGCATTTTTATGTGTAACACCTTCTACAAGTATAGATTTTTAATTCATTTATTTATATCTGAGCTACTACACTAGCAATATAGTTGTAACTCTTGTAAGAATTAGATAATAATAGGCAGATAAAATTACGAAAATACCCCTGATTTCTTTTTTCGTGATCATCCCCATGCATGCTCTTTAACAAGCACCGTAGCTACTCAGTTAACTCTGCAACAATGCATGCTAAAATTAAACAGGAATTCATGCCTTTGTTTGTTTATCTGCAAAAGCAAGCAGTAGTGTAACAGCAAAAATTAATAATTTTTCCAGTACATACATAATAATATAGTAAATATTTAAGACACAAATTATAATAAAGTAAGATTAATAATTAATGTGAACAGAATTGCATATTAAATTTACATATTGACTAAATAATGTCAACAGTTTCTTTTTTCTCCTGTGGTGCAGCATCATTGAGACCATGATTGGCTTATATGATGTAAGTTAGCCAACATCAAATTAAACCCTCTTCTGTTTCAGAATCCTTCTTCTATATTTCCTGATCTTTATTCAGTCAATTTGAAATTTTTCATTTTTTGGATCTTATTGTAACATTTTGCTTCTATACTGTTCCCTCGTTTTTTTGTTTTATTTAATTGTTTTATATTGACTTTTACATTGTGTACCGCATGTGTCTTATTTTGACTACATACGTACACTTGTTTTTACTAATTCAAATAAATAAATGTTAATATTTACTGTAAATTATTATTAAATTTGTCTCAATATATATTTTCAAAATTTATAGCAAGATTTCAAAATCATATTTTATATGCTTAATTAGTATTTTAACTCTTGCACCAAAAAGCTAATTTCAATTTCACATTACCATGCAACAACTAATTTTGCCAAACACGCTCTATATATGATTCAGATTTTCCCTCCTCAATAATGGTTTATGACATGTTTAATTTGCTAAAAGATAAAGAAGAGATGAGGCACAATGACCCATTGTCATCTTCAATCTTTGTCACTCACATGAAAATTACCAAATTATTGTGGGGTCTAAGTTTTCATACCATCTATTAGATATGTGCTAGTCTTAAACTTAACCACCTTCAATTTGCATATGGTTTGATGCTATTTTCCGAAGGTAATATTATGTGTTTTTTTTTTTTTTTTTCCTTTTTTTTGTACTTGTGTTAAATTTTTTTGCTACATTCTTAATGTCCTAGATCTGTTTTGTCACCCAAGAACTTAAAATTAACTATTTATGTTTCCACCATTATTATTTCTATCTCTTGATTTTGAACTTAGGATAAGAATTTGGAGCTTTGTAGTTTTTCATAAGACAATTTGATTTTCAGACAACTTAGGGTCCCAATTTCTTACAAGAGGATAAGTGTATGTAATAGACCATGAGATTCAATTCATTTTTGTGGATATAATTGTTGCAAAAATTAAATCAAAACACCGGGATTTAAGATTATGATAACAGTTCATTCTCACTAGCCTTAGCTTGTTTGATACCAAGCATGTAGTTCATTGTATGAATTGAACACGATTTTAATTATGATGACGGTCCAATATCATCACTAGCCTTGTTTAGTTTAGTACTATATTTGTCTCGAGAAAAAGTTGTTACATTTCATATGAGAACACAAGTTCTTGACACATTTTAGGCATACTTCATGTCTTACGTACCTTTTAGGCATCTCTTCCTATTATTGTTGGGCATATATAATTGCATGGCTAGGCATTTAAGAGGAATAGTGTTGATGATTGTGATGGAATATAATGTCACTTACACTTGTGGAGTCCAGGCATAATCTCGCAATGCATAGCAACATCCAATTGTGCTACACTGATTGCTAGTTAATTTGACACTACTTATACAGATCATATGCACACCATCGACGTGTAAATTGCACACGCTTACACATCTATCATAAATAAGCCATCGTTAGGGATGCATCAATTCGATCGATACTTCCCGTTGCTCTCGGGTAACAAGTATTGTAATTTTCGGGGTTCCCTACCCACTTGTCAACAATGATGCAATTCATTATGAGAGTTCATAACTTTCATAAAATATTTGATATCTAAATGTATGGTAACAAGCCAATATATAGTCACCCTATCTCGTCTGACCATGACTAGTTTTTTTCCAAATTAAAACATCGGCCACCTGATTTTTGTCCTTTATATCCGACTAATATTAGTTACAAAATGAACTAATCATTAAATATATGCTTTATACATTAGTCATATCAGATGTTAACATTCCTAGATTATTATTCGTATTAAAGCTATATGAAAGAGATTGTTCCCAAATTCAGACCACTTGCACCAGTATGATCAATCTTTGTTGATTAATAAAAATACCAAAATAACATAAATGTTTTAAACGAACCAACCAAAAACAACTAATTAACTTTCTCAAAAAAACAAAAATAACTAATTGAGAAATGGGGTAATGCTGATAAATGTGATGGATAATTTTATTTTTGTGGTAGTAATGAGCTGTAGATATGGCAGCGTAGCATGCTGGAGTATTAGCAGATTGGAGAGATCATGCCAACCGGATCAAGGATGTACTGACCAAAATTCTCTGTGAACGTGTTTCCGATGAACCCCCAAAATATAAGACAATTAGGGGCAAAAAATAGGGAGAAAGCAAGGGAAAATCCTCTTCTTGATCTCTTATATATTTCAACTGTAAGAGTTCATTTGACCTATATATTACCAGCAAGTCACAGAAGCAAAAACACAAAAAATTCTGCAGATGATAGTTTAACAATAACACATGTATTTTTTTTCCTTCCTATTTCCAGAAATGTTTACTGTCATTTTGAGAGCCAATAGATAATAAGGAACAAAGTACAAGCGGCAATGACTGCAGAGAGAATGAGTGTATCTCTGGAGCGCTTCCTTCTGATTGAGCCTGCACAGTCATATCAAAGATTAACCCTGTTTTTTTAGATATATTTGAAGTTAATTGAGATTTTGCTCTAAGCAAACAAGAGCAAGAAAGTAAATTGTATTTGTACCAAGTAGACCACGAATGACAGGAAATTTCTCGCTTAAAACCTTCACTTTTCCTCCAACATCGCCAAACAATGCCCTCTGAGAACCTAAAACCGACCTTGTTGCTTGAGCTTGATTTATTACCTCGTCTATCTGCAGTGCATAAACAGACAATTGATTATTAAAAAAAAAAAAAATTTAAAAAAACTTAGACTCAATAATTATACAAAGACATAATCCCATTTCTTTGTGGACCATCCCTATCTCTATCAAAAGTGAGAGGAAATTATTTAGCTCCAAGTAGGCCGCTTGCTCCCTCGTTCCAAAGACTCAATTAATGAAAATTACAGAATTTGACATATTATAGAGCAATCAGAGTTTGATCAAATTGAGATGATGGGGACTATGAACTTTGTCACAAGGGCAAGAAACAGCTAATGCACTCCATGGACAGATAACAGAGTACACTTATTAATCTAATTGATAGAGCAGGGATTATAAACATTGTCATGAATTGCTGTAATGACTCAAATGAGAACTGAAGGACCAAACTTCTAATTCAAGGCAAGAACAAAAAAGATACATAGAAGAAAATAGGACAGAACAGATGAGAACCTTTAAAGTTTACACAAAACAAAGATTAACTTTTAAAGTTAGTTTTGGCACTCCATCATTGATTATTCTGTATGACATCGAATTAAAAGTTTGATCCATATTGTGGCTAGCTGTAGCTTTGTGGATACTTTGTTCCCAATGATTAAGGTAATTTGTCCCCAAATATGTCGAATTAGTTGCTGGTCTTCGACTAGATTCTGTCACAAGGACTTTTAGCATAAAAAATTGGACACTCCACCATATATAATTACCAGAAAGGAAAGCATGATTGGGATTCGATCCCAAAAGACACTCCACCATATATAATTACCAGAGAGGAAAGCATTATTAGGATTCCGAAAACTATTAACTTCCTAATCAGTGCTAAATTCATCATCATACACCTTCAACCCCTATGTCATTAATATCGCGCACTTCCAATAGTCTCACCCAATATCAGTAACTTGGCTTTCATCATGGCAAGTAATAGAGCTAAATCTAAAGCAGAAATTCTTATCACAATATGATCCAAGGTTTACAGTCAGTCCATGAACAAGTTAGCAAATCTGAAAGTTCCTTGGACACTGAACTAGATGTAGGTTCAAAAACTCAAATTGAATGATATATAATGTATGTCCCCACTAATCATTATCCAAAAGGTTTTAAAAAAGACATTCCTTGAAATCTGTAAGATAACAGTACCCTCCAGCCTCTTCTACTAGCCAGGGCCCCAATTATCTTGCCTCACAGGGGCACATCTAGCAAATGCCTTTAATCCAACAAGTTGAGGGATGGCAGTTTGCAGTTCCTAACAGACAGCAATGACTACATAAGTTCATTCCCTCCATATTTACACCTCACAACTTCACTGTTTACTTGATCCAAAATGCCAAATCCTCTCCAAATCGTAGCAATAATTTTGCAAGTTGCAACCTCAATATATTACACAACGAACACAAATGATATGGAGTTTCCAATGTGCCCACGAAATTTTAGGCATGACTCCAAGTTACAAAAATACTCTGGTCAAAATCAACAATGACCAATTTTGATTACTAAACAGCTCACCAAGGAAGTAGACAGATCTTGCATTTAACATGCCATCTTTCATCATTAACTTCCTTGTGCAGAGCCAGTATTTTTGTAATTAAAGTGCAGAAAATTCCAGATTTAATTTCTCTAAGATTTGTAAATCAATGACCTTCCAACCTCTTTTCCATCTGCCTCCCAGTTGCTTAACGTTCTTTGGGTCATAGTTTACCAACTTCTTAACCTTCTTTTGCTCAACAATCAATATTTTGTAAAATTGATTAGAATACTAATAGAGATGAATCAAACAAGACCTCATATGAATGTTTTTTCTTATATATTGATAATAAAATTTGAAGATTCCCTCAAATTATGATTAGCTGCAAAATTCTAATATGAAACATCACAAAGAAACAGAGGGAGTATTTGGGAAGAGACTTTGAAATTTTGAAGAGACTGCAAGAAATCATAAATGCAAAAGGCTTTTAGAGCTTACAATGAGCCTTTAAAAGTAATTAACAAATAAAAATATTAAGTTCAGACTCCCTGTGTTATAGACTTATAGGAATATTCTTGGTCAAGTTGATCATTTCCAAATAATATCATACAAAGTAAATTACAAATTAATAAGACAGGTAAACAGTATCAGTAAGATATAAGCAGGAGAAAAAAAAACCAGACTTTATTTATTAAAAAAAAAAAAAACACTTGTTCAAACTGCTAAGAATTTCAAAGATAAACAGGGTCATAGTACGACTAGTGGCTACTGGCTAGTCTGCCACATACTTTCCACAGTAACTGTTTTATAAAGATTAAAAACAAATGACATTATCCTCAAAATTGAGAGGCTTACATGAGATATACTTCCATGAATTGCACCTCTTTCTCGCAGCAACTGCGCATTCGGAGCCATAGTCCCTGATGCCTATATGAGGTAAACATGAGTAATACAATCAATAATGCAAAACTAAGTCATGAACTACGCAATTATCAAGATTGCCCACCTTGTACTCACTAATATCATCTCTCACTGAACTAAGAAGCTCTGCATGTTCCTTCATTGAACTTATATTTCCTTTGATACGCTTGAACTCCTATAAGCATGGAAAAAAAATCATTGAATGAAGCCTATGATAGCTCATAGAACAAGGGACCATAGTACAAGCCTCACCACATTAAATTTTTTTGAATAAAATAATAAATAAGATACTGGTGTTGTTTGCATATATTAAAAGAGCCACTACATGAAGCAGAATTAACAAATAAGATTTCAGAATAAAAGATAAATGATCGTTGTTGCCCTATGGCAGACCAGTGATCACATTCATAGAAAATAATAATACTGCACAATGCAAGCAAAGGTGAAGGTACAAGGAAAATGAATAAATCAATCTGCATCCCCTTCCTTTCTCTTCAAATCATCTTATCCAAACACACAATGCTACCGCTACAGGTGTACTATGTAATTACAAATCAGGTGGAAGCCAACTCTAAGGAACAACTATTTCAGTTTGTTTTCTTCAATGCAAAGATGGATATTTTATAAGCCATGCCCTGTTGGATCCACATGAAACTAAACAACTTTACCAGTTCAATGTTCACAAAAGCATTCCATGTCAATAACAGATTTTGCCTTCATATTAGACAACCAGCCAAATAATAATTTACTTGTAACAGAAAATAATGAATACCTGGGTAAACTCATGAAGTATGTCTCGGTGTCTTGCCAGTTTTTGAGTTACTGATGTCGTGGGAGCAGCTGATGCAGCACATCTGCCCATTGAATCATTTATGTCAACTAGCTTTTCAAGTAAAGACTGGATTTCCATTTCCATAGACTTCCATGACCTGCTGGAGCTCACTGTTGGTGATCCAGTATCCGCATAACCTAATTCCATGACACTATGCTCAGAAAACAGAGGGAACCACCATGAATTCTACATTAGAGTTGAATTTAGAACATGAACAAACAGCATACACCTGTGTACACTCAATCCTGAGTCCTAACATAGTAGAATCACGTTGTTAGAAATAGAAAATTTTGATCCCTTCCCTTCTCCCACCCCCCCCTCCCCTCATAAATAAGACATAAGTCCTCTTATAGCAGGGTGAATCTTTCACATATAGCCTTTCTAAATTCTGACTTTCAGGGGTGAGATCTTCGACAGGATTGATACAGAATTGTTGTTTCTTATGAAACCCTCATAAATATGTCCCTCTTTCCCCTGCTCCAATAATCTCTCCACTGTAATGTAAGGCTGTAAGCCCTTCATCAAGTTTGCCAATTTATACTGAATCAGTACATCTGAACATGCTACTGTAGCACCATATACAACAAAGAGAACGCTGTACGCACATAGAGAGAAGGGGGGGGGGGAACGCCAAAAATTTGCATCTCTATTAAAATCTACAATTTCCTTGATTTCAAAATCCAAGATCATTTATGGCAAAGGAACTTACAGATATTGTCATGGTGCAAAAACTGATTTTTCCTCTTTTGGGCCAAGAAAAAAAAACATAGTGAGCAAAAAATGGGGGCTATGGGAAGTGATTAAGCAAAAGCCAAAAAAGAGGGTATAAAAATCAAATTTGAGACCCCTTTATAAAAGGGAGCTAGAGAGGAGTGGGGGGGGGGGGGGGGGGAGACAAAAAATCATGCAAGTAAAACCACAAAAAAGTTTAACCTTAACAAAGGAAATAATAGAATTTGCAAAACACAATTAGTTTAGGAACCCAAAATAAAACAAAATAGTATTTATATTTAAAGTCGTGACTTGTCCTCCACCCCTCCGCTCAGATTTCCTCCCTCCACTCCACCCTATCCAACGCCATAAATTCCTCAATCCCAAGACTCACATCACTCTCAATCACCTTCCCTGTTTTCTTAGGTCTTTCCCTACCCCTCACAATCCCTTCACTACGGAAAGGTTTGTTGGTTAGGCCCAGTAGAGAATTCCAATGAGTATCTTGAGTAAAAACATGCCTCCTGGAACTGAAAGGAACCAAATCCGCTAGCGTAAATAATCCATCATGCAAGTTTTGCAATAATTGTTTTTTTTTGGGTGGGGGAAGGGGGTGGAGGGGAGGGCGGCAGCACAAGATTAGTCATGCTGTATAAGGGAGGAAAGCTACACAAAAGATTCAAATTAATTCTAAATGAAGAAGACTATATGGAAATACATGTAAGAGTGGATCTTGGTTAGTAATTAAATAATTACTATGCACTTTTTAGCACTTCAATTTGAGAAATATTTTAATTGGTGTCATCATTCCACCAAATCAAATACCCCATGTCATGCAATTGAAGTCTAGAAGTGAATCTTTGGCTCTGTGAACAGAAATAAATCTTCATTCCAACCATAAAAGTCACATCCAATCCTTCAGTACCTTCCTCACATTGAAATTTCCAACACTTCCAGTTCCAGTATTGTAAGAGTAGTTCAATAATCAATACTTTACTTGCATACATCCTAGTCCACACTCCAAACAACACTATATATCTTTGGTAGAATGGTAGTAATACTTCTAAGCTCCTTCCTACTTATATTAAATCAGTCATTCAACAGCAAGATCGCCTTTCCCACAACCTTCATACCTTATTCTTATCCCAATGCCATTATAACCTTCAACCCGATACTGGTGGGTTAATGACTTAATGTAGCATTCTCCTTCAACCGCCCTGTACGGCGCCAAAATGAAGACTCAAACCACAGGTTCCAATAGTTCACACCGTACTAAAACCAACTAAACACCCATACCAACACACCCACAAATTCTTACCCCAATGCAGAGTGATCCATTCACTAGAAAACTTCCCATTCACCTTAAATCACCATCTAATATAACACAGTCAGAGTTCTTTTCTGCTGATCAAAATTCACTTCCCACAAAACTAATTAACCAAATTGGTAACTAAACGATCTCTATCTACACCCAATTGCCCTAATTATAAACAAACAGCACCAATTTATACAAAAACAAACTAACTACTCAAAAAAACATGAGCATAAACTAATGCAATCATCAAAATCTGAAATCAAATTTAGGATACATAAATTTAACACAGTGTAGACCCATTAAAACCCAATTCAAAATTAATCAAATCAAAATGTAAGAAGAACAAATACCCAGAAAAATTAGAATAAAAAAATGAGGTTACCTTGGGTAAAACGAGCACCAAGCTTAGCATAAGAAGAAAGCTTAACATCAAGATCACCTTCAATCTTCCGGGCTTCTTTTCGGAGCTCTTCCCACCCAGATTCCTGCAACTCCATACTCAGATCCGACATCCTACCCACCTGACCCGATTACCACAACCCACCCGACTAAATTTGAGAATTTTGCAACTTTTTTGGGGATGATTTTGATTGTAGTGACACAGTTAGTTAGTTGATTTTGTTGGGTGTTTCTTAATTGATGTTAATGGAGGTTTTTCAGTGGGGTTTTTTTTTTTTATTTTTTAAAAAAATGAAATTGATTTTTCCAATTTAAGAATGTGATCTACTGATCTATGATCAACCTGGGAAAAAATGGAGGAGAGAGAAAAACAGGATCTGAATTCTGAAGTTTACAGGTTCAGTCTTGAGTGTTGTTTGAAATTGGGCTGTTAGCCTGTTAGGCCTTTGGGCCTCATGTTTTTCTTTGGTAAGAGAGAAGTTATTTGTATAGAGTACAAGTATATAAAGCAAACGGCATTTACTTCATTGATATATGTATTATGTAAATATTTTTTTATTATATTTTATTAATGAAATCTCTTTTCTTGTAAAAAATAATGTTTTATTATTTCTTGATCAATATCTTTGTTTATGAAAGGGCAACTAGAGAGTGTGTTGATTTGGTGTATACGTGTAAGAAAAAGGCACACTGTGATGAGTACGTGAAAAAGAATGTATGAATGAAGTAATAAGAGATTAAGAGTGCATAGATGGAGTAAAAGAGGTTCATGAAAAATGCAATAGAGTGAAAGTCATAATATTGTAACTTTTTGAAATATACAAATATGGAAAGTGTTGAGATCTTATAGATACGAAAGATGTATATTTATTTATGAAGTAACTATGATATTCATCAATATCAACAACGGTAATAATAAATGCATTATTAGCTGTAAAAAGGGGTTTATCGTGAAATTAAAAAATGTTGAGAATTGAAAAAGCGTCAACATGTAAGATTTGGGGAAAAATAAACCATGAACTGTCACTAATCAACTAAGGGTTTGTTCTCATACGTTGAAATTCAATTTAGTTCAGTTCAATTCAGCTCCTAATTTCCTTCTCTTATAAAATATTCAGTTCATCTCAACTGAGTTCAATCAATGAGAATAGGCCCTAAGTATTAACAACCCTCACAACATCCCTTTAAATACAACTCTAACAAAAGAAAGCAAAGGGTTGTTATATACTTATATTAGCCAGTTAAGCTAATATATTGACTTAACTTGCTTATGAAATCTAAGACAATAAAGAGCAATGACTTTTATAATTTATAATTTTCTTAGCTCCAATGTCAAATTTGTTGATTTTTGTGTTTCTATTGTACCGAATCCTCTAATTCAAGTAAGGTGGATCAATGTACAATTCTAATTTGATATGACTGCTTTTCTTAATAAATAAATTTATTACGTACTCTGCCCACTGTTAGTTGTTACGTTATGTTTAGAATATGGAATAACATTTAGGGCTTGTTCACATTTACTGAACTGAACTGAACTGATTGAGCTGAACTGAACTGAACTGAACTGATTGGAGTTGAGCTGAACTGAACTGAACTAAACTGAAATGAATATTTTTGAGAGAGGAAAATTAAGAGTTGAACTGAACTGAACAGAAATGAACTGATTGGAACTGAACTGAACTGATTGGAGCTGAACTGAAATTAAGTAAATGTGAACAGGCCCTTAGTCACCTTTTATAGTCTTATCATTACAATATTTATTATTTGTGATTAGAGTTTTATCAATACTTTGCTTATTCAAATTTTTTTTTTTTTTTTTTTTTTTTTTTTTTTGGGGGGGGGGGGGATAAACAACAATTGATGCAATTTTTTTTGAAAGAAGCCAAGCGGTATAATTATATTAAATCAAGATCCGTCAAAAAATGGAGATTTTGGGGGAACAATTAATTTAACGTTTACTTAATATTTTGTCATAATACATAATTTTCTTTCAAATAATTATAGAAAAATATATATGTCATATTTTTCTTTAATAAAAATACAAGGGATTATGTCCGTACGAATTTGGAGAATATTAAACATACATAATTTTTTTAAAAGGGCTTAAGAATATGCTATAAGTACAATTAAGCAAGTACGGCACGTACATGTGTGACTGTGACAACATCAATTCACAAGTGGATAAAACAAAAATATATTAATCCATGTGGTTTGACAAAGTAAGAAATTCGTAATTAAATTAATTATACTCCAAATTTCTTCCTTTTTTTAAAAATAAATAAATAAATAAAATAAAACACAGGTGTAATTGATAAACCTTTGATTCAAGTTTAGAAAAGTTTACCGTATTTTTATTATGCTTCATATTTACAAATTCTGTTTGATTACCTTACATTCTTTATTATCCCACACTTTTATACCTTTATTACACCCATTCTTTCACTTTACTCACTTTTTTTCCCTACCTTTTAACTTTTAAGTCTTAACTCATTTTTCTTACTTTAACTAAATTTCACTAGCAAACCCACTAAGTTTTCACAACCATTTCTAGAAACATAAAGTATTTAATAAGTAGGTTAATTGAACTCTTGAGGGAGGGAGTGCCTTGTAGTGTATGTATATATAATTATGTAAAAAAATCATCATATTTAGAAAATAAACTTTGAAACAAAATTAATAAAAAGCAAATCTAACAAATGCTTTGTAGTATTCGTACTAAGTAATAATTCGTATATGCTTAAACTTTTGTAAACTTCATAAATAAATACGTATTACAAGAAAAATTAACACAAATTTATTGTACAACAATTGCAAGTTGGTTAAATGAGCTTTCGATATGCTATTTTGGCATATTATGTTTGGAAGTTAGTTTGTGCAACTACAAGATAATGATCACTTTTATAAAACTATATATTCAGTATTATTCAAGCAAATGGACTATCTTTAATAAGCATTACAGATAAGAGCATCAAATTGGAGATGATAAACAAAGTGTAATGATCTTAACTTGATAAGCATTAAAGCTTATAAAACCATTATCTAATGATAATTGCTAGCTACTTTACGAATAATTTTTTGATAAGCCAAATCTCCTTAATTAAAAAATTTGGTATGCCACTTGCATTCTAATTTTCAATTGTGTACCTAGCTTTGTCCTTAATTGATGAGCAGGTGAACCTTGAAATGTTTAATTAGTTAATTAGCGTAATTGACGTTGGAATTATTAGCATCCAGCAAATGCTTTGTCATGTAATATACATCTAGAGGATTAGTGGTAGGTTATATTAGTAACTCATAAGCAATAAATTAAACATACTAATGAGATTATGGCCTATTGACAAAGATTGAGGTCATCGCATACTCAAAGTTCTTGCACTGTTTCTTTTTTCTTTTCTTTTTTTTTTTTTTTTTTAGTTTTTTGTCTTATATAGTTTAGTGAGATCCCAAAAAAATACTCTTAAATTTGCGGCTTTTCTCCCAAAAAAAAAAAAACCTTAAATAAAGAGTAGCAAGTTTTTATCATCTGACATGTGACATCAAAGATGCTATTATTTGATAATTCATATTTTAAAAAAATTGTTACTATCTTGATATTGTCTCATTACATCAAGATTTTAATGTATAGAAATCAATTTATGAGAATTACCAACTACGTACTTGTGTTAATTGTGAAATTGATTTAGACACATTATGCACATAACTAATAACACATTTAAATGAAGCAATGTTGCACGTATTTATTGCAGCTTGTATTGTTAGATGTTAAAAGTAGAGCTGTCAATTCGGGTAAACGGGTCGGGTAAGAGTGGGTCGGGTCAATTCGGATTAATTCCATAACCTATGCGGGTCGGGTTTGGGTTGGGTCATGCTTGAGTCGGGTCACGTCGGGTCATACTTCTTATCGGGTTTGGGTCGGGTCGGGTGAACAATAGGTCGGGTTTTCACGGGTCATATAATGCCGTTTGAAATCATATATAATCATTATATGTTGTCATAAATGTTCGTAGTATGCTTGACTTGATGAAATCCGTGCAAGTTGTAAACCGGTAAATTGGTCGTTTAAAGGCAAATTGGATGGTTCCACCCACCCTATTGGACTCCTGGACGGTATTAGAGACCATGGTAAACATTTCGGCAATTTTTATTTCCGGGCGAAAAAAAGTAAAAAAATTCCAAAATTGAAGGCTAATATCCACGCTTTTTGAGAAATTTTGGAGGTTTCGGGGCCCGGTGTCGAAAAGCCTTTAGATTATAAGGGATACATCTTGGGGTCATACAATGCCGTTTGGAACCATATATGATCATTATATGTTGTCATAAATGTTTGTGGTAGACTAGAGTTAATGAAATTGGCGCAAGTTGTAAACCGATAAATTGGCTGTTAAAGGCAAATTGGATGGTTCTACCCACCCAATTGGACTCCCGAAGAATATTAGAGACCATGGTAAATATTTCGGCAATGTTTATTTCCGGGCGAAAAAAGTAAAAAAATTCATAAATTGAAGGCTATCGCTTTTTGAGAATTTTTGGAACCTTCGGAGCCAGGTGTCGAAAAGTCTTAAAATTCTAGGGAATACATCTTGGGGTCATATAATGTCTTTTTGGAATCATATATGATAATTATTTGTTGTCATAAATGTTCGTGGTAGGCTTGAATTAATTAATGAAATCGGTGCAATTTGTAAACCGGGAAATTGGCTGTTTAAAGGCAAATAGGATGGTTTCACTCACCCAATTGGACTTCCGGAGGGTATTATGGGCCTTGGTAAACATTTCGGCAATTTTTATTTTCGGGCGGAAAAAAGTAAAAAAAAAATCCAAAATTGAAGGCTAATATCCACGCTTTTTGAGAAATTTTAGAGGTATCGGGGCCCGGTGTCGAAAAGCGTTTAGATTATAGGGGATACATATCGGGGTCATATAATGTCGTTTGGAACCATATATGATCATTATATGTTGTCATAAATGTTTGTGGAGTTAATGAAATCGGCGCAAGTTGTAAACCGGTAAATTGGCCGTTTAAAGGCAAATTGGATGGTTCCACCACTCAATTGGACTCCCGGAGGATATTAGAGACCATGGTAAACATTTCGGCCATTTTTATTTTCGGGCCAAAAAAAGTCAAAAAAATCATAAAGTGTAGGATATATCCACGCTTTTTGAGAAATTTTGGTGATTTGGGGTCGGGTGTCGAAAAGTCTTGAAATTCTTGGGAATACATCTCGGGGTCATATAATGTCGTTTGGAACTATATATGATCATCATTTGTTGTAATAAATGTTCGTGGTAGGCTTGAAATAATGAAATCGATGCAAATTCTAAACCTGTAAATTGGTCGTTAAAGGCAAATTGGATGGTTCCACCCACCAAATTGGACTCCCGGAGGGTATTAGGGACCATGGTAAACATTTCGGCAATTTTTATATTCGGGCGAAAAAAAGTCAAAAAATTCCAAAATTGAAGGCTAATATCCACGGTTTTTTGAGAAATTTCGAATGTTTCGGGGCCCGGTGTCGAAAAGCATTGAGATTTTAGTGGATACATTTCGGGGTCATATAATGTCGTTGGAACCATATATTATCATTATATGTTGTCATAAATGTTCGTGGTAGTCTTGAGTTAATGAAATCGGTGCGAGTTGTAAACCGGTAAATTGGTCGTTTAAAGGCAAATTAGATGGTTCCACCCAACCAATTGGACTCCCGGAGAGTATTAGGGAACATGGTAAACATTTCGGCAATTTTTATTTTCGGGTGAAAAAAAGTCAAAATTTTCCAAAATTGAAGACTAATATCCACGCTTTTTGAGAAAATTTGGAGGTTTCGGGTAGAGCTATCAATTCGGGTAAACGGGTCGGGTTTGGGTAGGTAAGAGTGGATCGGGTCAACTCGGGTCGGGTTAATTCGGATTAATTCCATAACTATGCGGGTCAGCTTTGGGTCGGGTCACACTTTAGTCGGGTCACGTCGGGTCATACCTCTTATCGGGTTTGGGTCGGGTTAATAACAGATCAGGTTACATTCGAGTCGGGTGAACAATAGGTCGGGTTTAATTCGGGTTTTCACGGGTTAAAACGGGTTAGGGTAATTCTCGGGTTCGAGTCGGGTTATACTCAGGTCGGGTCATTCTCGGGTTTGAGTTGGGTTCGGTTCAAGTCAATAATTTGCGGGTTATAATCAGGTCGGGTCATTTTCAAGTCTGGTCATTCTCGGGTTCAAGTCGCGTTCGGTTCAAGTTAATAATTTGCGGGTTATAATCAGGTTGGGTCATTTCCAAGCCGGGTCATTCTCGGATTCAAGTCGGGTTATGTTCAAGTCAATAATTTGCAGGTTACAATCAGGTCGGGTCATTTCCAAGTGAGGTCATATTCGGGTTCAACTAACTATAAACAGATAATTATCATTTTTATCAAGCTAATTGTTTCCTTTGACAATAATATATATGGCAATATACTAGGGAACAATAGACTATAATTTAGGAAGATAATTATCTCTTTTGACCATACAACCAATATATACTATATTTAACTCTTAAATTTGAGGATGATGGTCCTTTCTTTTGCTGGCTTGGACCGACTTGGTCTCCCTAAACAAAATGCTTTAATCAACAATAATAACGTGGTCTAAATTGCATTTAAGGTGATTTGAAATCGGATCAGGAACAATTTGGGTTGAATTTAGGTCGGGTCAATAACAAGTCATGTTGATTTCGAGTCGGGTTAGTAACAGATCGCGTTGAATTTTTGGGTCGGATTAGTAATAGGTTTGGTAAAATTCAGGTCGGGTCAATAACAAGTCGGGTTGAATTTGGGTCAGGTCAATAACAAGTCAGGTTGATTTCGGGTCGGGTTTGTTACAGGTTAGAAACGAGTCGGGTTAAATTCAGGTCAGGTTAGTAACAAGCTAAGTCGTGTTAAATTCGGGTTTGACGGATTAAAACGGGTTTGGGTCAATTTCAGTTCAAGTCGGGTTCAGTTGAGGTTAATAATTTACGGGTTACATTCGGGTCGGGTCATCTCCATGTTCGGGTTCAAGTCTCACATACTCGGGTCAACTCGGGTGTAGGGTTGGTTTCAAGTCGGGTTTGGGTCACCATTTTTTCGGGTTCAGATGGGTCGGTTAATAATCGGGTTTGAGTCGGTACTTCGGATCGGGTTAACTTTTAACAGCTCTAGTTAAAAGATACCCCTAAAATATTGAATAAGAAAATACATAATTGTTATATGTAAAAAATTACTAGAAAATAGTTTTATATTATTCTTTATTGTATATACTCCTATTTACATGTAAAATAAATTTCATTTATATTTGCAGGGTAAATATCAATGTTGTTAATTAAAATTGATGTCCTTAGGGATACTATTTGCACTTACTTCCTTCCGTTTTCTTTGACTCGAAAAAGTCAGTTAAATTGTTGTTTGGATTGAATCCCTAGATCATCACACATTATCTCACTATGACATTAAAGTGTTTGTTGATCGCAAAGTACTACTTGTATATAGTTTTGAAAGATGATTATTGCTTTAATTTAGAGCTCAACATTCACACAAAAAATTGAACTAAAAGAATCATTAAGAAAATTCAACAAATTAAAAAGTCAATTTGCTAACTCCTAAGACTATTCAATCATAAAAAATAGCACGAATAGTATATTGTCAATATATTAAGTTATTTAAGAAATGGTCAATTTTTTAATTATATTAGACAACTACTGTGAATTTTCCCACGTACACATACATTCTTAGTTTCCTACAAAACCCCCATACTACCATTTCCTCCTTTTCGTCTAGCTCGCTCTTCATCCATCCTTCACCACCATGCTCATCATTTTCCTCTTCTCATCCTTTATCAATCACGTTTAACCATCAACATGAACGTCTCGTACCTCGCCCTTAGACGACCATCACCGCCTCGACAAAGAGGCTTCAGAATCCGGCTCAAACGGCGGGTCGCACGACTATTTCATAGGGTCACAGGCCGGGTCACACGGGCTTTTGTCCGGTGCTGTTCCAAGCTGAGGAGAACATTTCTTAAATTCGGGCCGGGTTCGGGTTATGTCCGGGTCAATGAGGAAAACCGGGCTAGGAGGGCACCCAAGGGTCACTTAACGGTGTATGTAGGAGGGGCAGCCGAGGCGAAGAGGGTGGTGGTGCCAGTGATTTACATAAACCACCCGTTATTTAAAAGTTTATTGGAGGAGGCACAAGAGAAGTACGGGTTTGATCATCCGGGTGGGATCACAATACCCTGCCCCGTATCCGAGTTCGAGATGGTTAAGTCCAGGATTGCAGCGGGTCGGGCTCGGAATGGGCCTTTGCCTTGGTAGCTCCCATTGCTAACTAGGTTTTTGGTTTTTTTTTTTTTTTTTTCGCTTTTAAATTTTTGTTTTGTTGATATTATATTTTAAACGTTTAAATGTACACCATTTTATATAAAAATGCTAGGTTAGCTATAACATATGGAGATAAACTCATAAAAGTGCTACGAATAGGATAGTAATACGGAGTAATAAATTAATACTGTAATACGGTAAACACACAAGGCTTGAGGAGTTGAGGAAATAAAGTTTAATACTCTTTTCGTCCCTTAGTTATATACCTAATTTTCTCTATTGTATGAGTAATAAATAAAAAAAATAGGCATTTAATTAAGGGATGAAGAGAGTATTAGAAGACTAATACTGTACATCTTTTAACGGTTTTAACTCTTAAGCCTATATTTATTTAATTTGTTGTTGCTTGTTGGTAGCAAATGATACGAGTAACAGGCACCAGTATTGCAGATTTGTGATTTTAATCATGTTTCATAAGTTAAAAAAGTCCTCTGACATTAAACTTTGTACGGAAAATAAATTAATGTTGAGACCAATTCGGTGTATTATGCGTTTTCTCGGGTTTTGGCCGGCGAGGATACCGTATAAAACAGCTGCCTCACTAGGTATATATCCCATAATTTCATAGTTTAGAGATATGATTTTAACATTTTAACCATTATCAGTTACCACTAGACCAATAATTAACTTGATTGATTTGTAATGTTATACTTAGATCATCTCTAATGGTAAGACTTGAGGGAGTTTTTTAGGAGAGAAAAAGTATTTTTTGCAAAGGATACCAATAATTTGGTATTTAAACTTAACAACTCAAAAAAAAAAAAAAAAGTTACTAAGTTTAGATACTCAACCGTGAGTCTTATTTGACAAAAAGTGTGAGTCATTTATCAATATTATAATATATTTTGTAGTTTATTTAAGTTTTATTTTATTTTTTGAGAAAACTTACAATATGGATTTGGTGGACCATAAATTAAAAGTAATATACTTTAAAGAGTCTCACAATTGGGAAATTAGACTTTACATGAGTTGTTAAATGGAAAAGTGACTTGGGTATCACCATTAGAGGTAAAAAAAACAACTTATTTTGTATTTCAAATACGTAGTATTCAATACTTAAAGTTGTGTCTTACCAATGGAGATTGTGTTATATTGTTACTTGTTATACCCTTTGGATCTCCGGATACACTGATACACCACAATGGGTCAATGGCACGATATCATGCTCTATGACTCAGCATTGAAGAGGGCTTGATGTTTTGGGCCAACTCTGCTGACAAAAAGGGCTAGTAAAGGCCCAAATGTACAAATGTTAATTTGGATATTTGGACCTTCTCTTCAAACAACTGAAAAGTGAAAACCATTCAAATTTCATTTGGCTGACAGGGTTGCTTGGGATGAGTCATGGTCAACACAAAATTCTATGAGTACCCATCTTCTCTTTTTTCATTTTTTTTAAGCAAAATTTGTCAATTACTACCGCAAGTTAATACTACTTTGTAAATTACTACCGCAAATTAAAAAAGTTGTGAATTACTACCGCAAAAAATTTTAAGATGTTGCGATTACTACCAAACCCCCATTAAACCCAACTATGACGTCATTATATCACTTTAACCCATGGTTAAAGCCCTTAACCATGACGTCATTATATCTCTAATCCATTTTCTTTTTTTGGGGGTGCTGGTTAAAGCCCTTAACCATGGTCAAACACGGGTTAAAGGGATATAATGACGTCATATTTGGGTTTAATGGAGGTTTGGTAGTAATCGCAACATCTTAAAATTTTTTGCGGTAGTAATTCACAACTTTTTTAATTTGCGGTAGTAATTTACAAAGTGGTATTAACTTGCGGTAGTAATTGGCAAATTATCCTTTAAAGATATTGAACATTAAAATTTAAAGATATTGATTATCAAAGTTATACAAAATTTAATATTCAAATTTTATAAATAAATCAAAAAAAATAAATTAGAGTATGCAATACTACGTATGCAAAATTGCAATATACGGTATATAAGTATGTAGTATATTAAACCAACTATAAGCCTATGACCAATGACCATATATATGATCGAATAATATATATAATCAATCATGTGAATTATTGAATAAAGGATTTTTATTGAATAAATTATTGTATGACTTGATACAAGTACGTAGGCACGTAACACATTTTTTTTTCTTTTACAGGAGTATAACATCCTAAAGCATCAATGAATTTATTACAAAAAAAAAAAAAAAAAAAAAGAAAAAAAAAAAGAAAAAAAAAAAAGGAAAAAAACATTAGATCATTTTTATGAACTTCATATTGTTTGATGAATTGTAGCAAATGCTTCACGTAATCACCTTGAATTAGTTGACTATGGGCACACTGTGTAGCACAACGGTCTCAACGGTCAAGCCCGGCCCGAACCCGAACAAGACACCCCAATCCAACCCTTCTCCTGTGGTAGTCATTTCTCCATTCATTGACCTCTTCCTCATCTCATCCAAGATGAACAAAACACAAGCACTAGACATGTTTCCATACTCACTAAGTACGTGTCGAGTCGAGCTGAGTTTTTCTTCCTTGAGCCCAAGTTTGGCTTCCACTTGGTCTAGGATTGCTGGACCACCCGGGTGAGCCACCCAAAAGATGGAGTTCCAGTCATCGATCCCTAGAGGGTTGAATGCTTCAACCAAGGCCTTCTCAATGTTTTTTGAGATAAGGCCCGGAACATCCTTCAGTAAATGGAAGGCTAACCCGACTTCTCTAAGGTGCCCGTCAATGGCACCCTCAGAGTCAGGGAGTATTGTCTGAGCGGCCCAGACAAGTTGAAAAATGGGCCGCTCAATGGACTCTACTGGATCGGCACCTATTATAACAGCACCAGCCCCGTCCCCAAATAGGGCTTGTCCAATCATAGAGTCCAAGTGGGTCTCAGTAGGCCCACGGAAACAAATAACAGTAATCTCAGCACACACCACCAATACACGAGCTCCTCGGTTGTTCTCAGCGATGTCCTTGGCTAGACGGAGGACAGTACCCCCGGCGTAGCAACCTTGTTGGTAAAGCATGAATCGCTTGACCGAGGGTTTGAGGCCGAGGAGTTTGGTAAGTTGGTAATCAGCACCAGGCATGTCTACACCCGAGGTGGTGCAAAAAATGACGTGGGTGATCTTGGACCGCGGTTGTCCCCATTCTTTGATGGCCTTAACAGCCGCCTCTTTACCGAGTTTTGGCACCTCGGTTGCGAGGATGTCTTGGCGTGTGTTTAGGGATGATGCATTGTAGTCGCACATGTGAGGGTTTTCGTTTAACAACTCCTCTGATACGTGCATGTACCTTTTCTTGATCATGGATCTATCACCTGTAATTATAGTCACGTAGAATTGTTAGCATAATAATCTTTTTTATCTACATTTTTGCAACCTACTAGAACAAATCAACAAATGTATTGTTATCATGGTATAGAAGACGCCGGGATGTTATATTATATGATACGATAGAATAATTTTAGTTGTATTCTACGTAGTAGCTAGTTGTAAATAATTGCAACCTACATACTAGAAGATGACTCGATAATAGATCATGGAAGCTAAGATTGAAAATGATATAATGAGAGTGTGTATAAAAGGAAAACACTTACACATGCGCTTAAACTTTTGCTTGAGATCAGTCATATGCTCGCTCTTAGTAACACGGAAGTAAAAGTCAGGGTACTCAGCCTGTAACATTTCATTAGCAGGGTTAGCGGTTCCAATGGCTAGGATGGCAGCTGGACCATCAGCTCTTTGAGAGTTTCTGATTTCTTGAACAGATGGAGTAGTCGCCATTTCTTAGAAAGATTATATTATTTAGTAACAAACAAAAGATTTATACACTTATGTTTTATCTTAAGTTTGCTTGAAGATAGTGAGTGATGAAAGCTTGATGAGTAGAAAGGTTTGTAGGGTTGGGGTTTATATAGGAAGCCTATCATAGAATATCGCATTAAAATAAAGTGGCTCTAAGAAGAATAAGAATTTTTTATTTTCTTCTATTTTAGCATTATTTTCTACACTGCTTAAGCAACTGACTGTTAGAAAAGTCTTACGACATAACATGCATATATTTTCAAGCTAAGTGACTAAACATTAGTATGCCACCTACCTTTTAAATTAAATGAATGTAATGACCTTGACCAATTTTTAAAAAGCGCACAACAATATTGAATATTATTATACTGTCCAAATATTAAATATTGAATATTATAAGTTACAACAACCACTTACATTACTTGAAATAACAAACGCCCGACTCATTGAATTTTAAACTAGTTTTTTTCCAAGAAATTTGCAACCCATCATTTATATTTATATTTTAAAGTATAAATTATAATTCTAGTCAAAATTATGCTACAGCAGTCAGCAGATAGAATTAGTATTATTTTTCTATAGTGAATTGAACAATTTGTAGCATGTGAGGCAGTGCGTTAAACGTTAATGCATGCATCTTCATTGCTTAACCCAGTAGCCCACGCACCTTTGAAGATACTATTTTTTTCTATTATACTTGTTTTTCTCTGTACTCTGTATTTGATATATATTTTTTTTTATCACAGCACGAATATATATGGTTAAGTTGTTTAATTTTAAGATAAAATACTCATATGAAATAGGTTCGGATAACTCATACAAAGAGGAAGAGAATTTTGGTTCACAAACAAAGTTCAATTCAAGGAGATTTCATACTAATTTAAATCATTCGGTGATAGTAGGATTAACCATACCTTATAAAGACGTACAAGTATAAATTTTGTAGATGTATCATAGACCCCGAACAAAAAAATTCAATTTATACATATTAAGTAGTTTGATTAATTGATTTGCCAATTTAATTTGATCTTATTATAACCTTCAAAGATTGTCAACTCATCAAGATCTCGACTCTTTTGTTGATAGTAAGTTTTCTTATTTTCTTTCATTGGTAAATTAGGACACAGTCTTGCGAAAATAAGTTTCTAATTTCATCTATGTATCTTATCTTAAAATAGATACTCCCTCCATGTTTAAATAAATGAAACCTTTTGACTTTTTGCACTATTCATCTAATTCACTTTGACTAATGTTTGTGATATATACATAGGAATCATTGCATCAAAAAAAATATATACATAGGAATAAATATAGTCATGTGGATACTTGTTGGAATCTTCTCATCAATGAATATTTTATTAATATTCAATTGTTATAATGTTTACTTATTGATAATTAAAGATTTTTTTTTTTATCAAAGTTCTGCATTGACATACATGTACAAGGAAACATTTCATTTATTTAAACACGAAAGAAGTAAATAAAATAAAATAAAAAATTCTAAAGATTGGAAGGGCGTGTTATTACTTACTGAACTGAATTGTTTATGAGTGAAGAAAATTAGAAACTAAACTGAATTGGATTGGATTGAACTAAACTGAATTGTTTATGAGAAAAAGAAAAAAAAAATAGAAAGTAAACTGAACTAAACTTAAGCTGAAGAGAACAGGTCATGAGTCTTACGAATTGACCTACCACCAATTGTCAAATAACACACATTCTATTCAAAAATGCACTAAGATATTTCTACGGAGCAATTAATACTTGTTTATATCGGAGTACTACTCCGTACTCGGTATTATTTTGACACACACTATTGTGAAGAATGCACTGACTTAATTTCTTAGTTTCAAAAGTATAAAGAATACAAAATATATATTTATTCATTTATTGACTTGACAATAGGTAGCGGTCAATTAATTTTTTTTTCCCAATTTAATTAGGTTGAATACTTCAAGTAGAGTAAGAATTTGAACTTGTAAAGTTGTATAATGATTTAGACTAGAAAAAGAATATGAAATTTACCCAAACCTCATCAATACATTATTATTAATTGCACGGACTTAGGGCCTGTTTTGTTCCGTTGAAATTCAGTTCAGTTCAGTTCAGTTCAGCTCAGTTCAGTTCAGTTCAGTTCAGTTCAGCTCAGTTCAGTTCAGTTCAGTTCAGTTCAGTTTAGTTCAGCTCAACTCTTAATTTATGTCTAATGATATTGCTAATGATATAAAGCCAAATTTCATTCTTTTAAGATCTTATTATAACGACAACAACAACAAAAATAATAATAATAAATAGTATATAATAATAATAATAATAATAATAATAATAATAATAATAATAATAATAATAACAATAATAATTGAAATAATAATAATAATACTAACAATAATAATCAATAAATAATAATAATCATCAATAAATAATAATAATAATAGCAATAATAATAATAATAATAATAATAATACTATAATAATACTAATAATAATAATCAATAAATAATAATAATAATTATCAATAATTAATAATAATAATAATAATAACAATGATAATATTGATACAATTCATTGTTCAAATGGTTCTATTTTTTTGAAACATATTTCTAATGTTAATCTCATTGAGAAAATTAGAGGTTTCAAGTTTTTAATATATTTTCCATACATTTTATAATTATAATTATATAGTATATTTTTCGTAAATATTTTAATATGTACATTTGTATATACACATATGTATAGTAATAAATATCAATAAATAATCAAAGATCACTAATCCGTAGTTAAAAATCACTAATTAATAAGTTCAGTTCAGTTCAGTTCAGTTCAGCTCGGTTCAGTTCAGTTCAGTTCAGTTCAGTTCAGCTCGGTTCAGTTCAGTTCAGTTCAGTTCAGTTCAGTTCAGTTCAGCTGAGTTCAGTCAATCGGAACAGGCCCTTAGCTCATTTCTTAGTATCTACCATGTAAAAGAATATGAAATTTGCATTGATTTGACATTGGTGTCAATTGGTCAAATAATATACACTACTTGATCGTGTTAAAATAAGAGTCACAAACCCTTTTTGAAAATTGAAATTACAAACTTTGTCTATCATCCATAAGATAAAAACATAGGTAAATGAGAATTTTTAAGGATTTTTTTTGAAAAACTACTATGTATACATCAAATTTTGTGAAAAACTACCTTATAAAAAATTGTTTTAAGAAACTACTACATAAAAACTAAATGTTGTTAGTTGCTACCATATGTTTAATTTAATAATGAAAGAGAAGGGGAATTAGGGGTTATAAGGAGGCTATGGAGAAATTGAGTGGAAAAGGAGAAAAAATGGCTGAAAATGGGTCATTAAACATCTCTTATTCTATGCAATAATTTGGCAAAAGGTAGCTTCTTACAACATTAAGTGTTTTATAAGATAGTTTCTAAAATCATCTATTGTTTAGGGCTTTGTTTGACATTGTTTTTTTGTTTTCAGTTTAGTTTTGTAGAAAACCAAAAACAAGAAACAAGAAAAAGCAAGGTGTTTCTACTTTTATTTTGTCAGTTTTCAAAATTATCACGAGTTTTAATAAATTTGATTAATTTTTTTATTCATTATATGTCATATATCATATATCATATGATTTTGAAAAACAAAAAACAGAAAACCACAACGATGTCTATCGACCTTTTAAAAGGTAGTTTTTTTTCAGAAAAAATGACTTGTATAAGGTAGTTCTTCACAAAAAGTCCTATTTTTTTTTTATATTAAATTTTGATGTAAACTTTTTAAAATTGATTTATATAGAGTTTTTTTTTAAAAAAAAGTCAATACTTTTTTATTGATATTATTTATGCTTAATGTTGTATCTTAAAAAAAGAAAAAGAAAAAGAAAATATTGTGATTAACATATTGTTAACTAGGAAATTTGGCATGTTTACAAACTACAGAGTAATATTACAAATGTTGGACATCTTGTTAACAGCAAAATGGATACATCTTTTTGTTTCCCTTCAAAACTTTGTACCTTATTCCCTCCGCAGATGCTTTAGAAATCTTGAGATCCTTTCACACAAAAAAAAAAAAAAAAAAAACAAACAAACAAACGCGCACACAAAAAAAAAAGGTTACATGTGTTCCATATGGTATAAAATATAAAAATATTATTTACAAAACAGATTAATTACACAAAATCAGATTTTGATGGTCAAAAAAAGGATCTTAAGACCAGGAACAATACTGCTTATTGGCTTATTGCTAAGAGCAAGTTTAGCCCCAAGTCTTAAGACTTCGGGTGACATCATCATTTTAAGTCTTTTCCCATTTTTCTTCAAAAATCTCAAGCAAGTCTCAAATTGAGTCTTGAAATTTGAAATTTCAAGATTCAACTTAAGACTTGAGATTGGAACCCACTACTCCCACATCACTTTTATTTTTATTATCTCTTTTTTTTTTTTTCTTACACATTTCTACATATAATATGTCAAATATTTAAGTCTTAAAGCTAAAGTGATAAATATGTGTAAGCTTTAGTGAGTCTTAACAAGAATTTGATGACATTATTTTTAATGGCGACCACAAAAAATGATGTCACATCCAAGTCTTAAGACTTGGGGATAAACTTGCTCTAAGCACAGTAGGGGTGTTCAAATCCGGGTACCCGAGTTTTCGGGTACCCGAAACAGCGGGTACCCAGATCTTCGGGTAGTTTGAAACTCGGCCCATGCCCCGACCTGAGAAAACCGGGTACCCGATTTTCTCGGGTCGGGTCATAGGGTACCCGGATTCAATATGATAATAATTTGCACAAAATATGAAAAATGATAAACAATCAAGAATCTGCTACCCAACCTTCACAAAATTAGAATAAGTACAGCTAAAACTACACACAATTAGAAGTATAATAAGTGTACAACTAAAAATAAATCTTTATTAAAGATTTAATGAAAAGAAAAAAAAAAAAAGAAACTCAGTTTCATTAGTTGTCTTCCTCCCACCGTCACTTACATCATCATCAATACCAACCATCATCAAAATCATTATTCACCATCAAAAGGCACCACCCGATTCTTGCCCAGAAATTGAAGACCCACAATCAACCACCACCAGTCCACCACCTTTCCTCAATTACAACCCAGAAAGTGAAGATGCCCTCACAAAATCGAACCACCCACTCCCCCCATAATTCGAATAAGACCCAAAATGCAAATAAATAATCAATCACGAGATCTACAAAGTTAAGAGGAATAAATATTGTATTATAACTTTATAAGCAAGGTAGGAGAAGAACGTTGAAGAATAAAAGATGGAAAAGTGTTTTAGAGTGAGAAACTGAGAAGAAGAGGAGAGAGGAGAGGAGAAGCTTGGCGGCTAGTTGTGTTTTCCTGAAATTAAAACCCAAGGTGGCTTTTTTTTTTTGGGAAATTCTACGTGGTGGCCTCCAAGTTTTTATTTTTCTACATAGAAGACACACTTTTTTCCAACTCTCTCAATTGACACTATGGTTTTGCAAAATTATATATAGTGTCCTTTTTTTGGGTTTATGACTAACTTTTATAATTAAAATGGTTAACCTTAGGTTTTTTGGTTTAAAAATTAATTAAATTATATTTTAAAATTAAAAAAAAAAAGAATTTTTTTTTAAAAAAAACACCCTAAACCCACGACCACCCTCCCACCACCACGTCCACCCTCCCACCACCCCAACCCCCATACACCACCGGCGCCCATAATCCCTTTTTACCGCGTCGGCGCCGGCGGCCCCGTCCCCCATCTCCACTGGCGCCCAGACTCCCCCTCCCCAGCGCGGCGCCCCCTACCCCTCCTTACCCCACGAATCGGACCACCAACCCCTTTTCATCTCCCACGAAAACCCAGAAAAACCATCCCTCCACCCTCGAAACTCCTTCTCCGTCTCAATCCCAGCGCCCTTACCCTTCTTCCTCCCAATTCCGACCCCCTTACCTTCAACTACTCCGTTTCTTGGGATCTGGGTTGGTGGTGGTTTAGTGGAAACACGGGAGGGGGTTGGGGGTGATTTAATTGCGCTGGAGGAGGGGGAGTCTGGGCGCCAGTGGAGATGGGGGACGGGGCCGCCGGCGCGGTAAAAAGGGATTATGGGCGCCGGTGGTGTATGGGGGTTGGGGTGGTGGGAGGGTGGTCGTGGGTTTGGGGTTAAAAAAAATTCTTTTTTTTTTTTATTTTTTTTTTAATTTTAAAATATAATTTAATTAATTTTTAAACCAAAAAACTTAAGGTTAACCATTTTAATTATAAAAGTTAGCCATACACCCAAAAAAATGACACTATATATAATTTTGCAAAACCATAGTGTCACTTGAGAGAGTTGGAAAAAAGTGTGTCTTCCACGTAGAAAAATAAAAACTTGGAGGCCACCATGTAGAATTTCCCTTTTTTCTTTTAATATTGCTGTTGATACATACGACCATACGGGTAGTCGGGTACCCGAGTTAACCAAAGTGTGCCCCATGACCCGGCCCGCAACCAAGCAATTTTGTCAGGTCGGGTACCCGACCCGAAAAAATGCTAAAAATTGACAAATTATCCGTTGGGTTTTTCTCAGGTCATCGGGTAATCGGGACGGGTCAATCGGGTCGGATTTTTTTGAACACCCCTAAAGCACAGTATATAATACTGTAAAATAAAAAGTATGGAGTACTACATTTAATTGAGCTAGATTGTCAATGATTGTGACTTGTGAAGTTGTGGGTAAGATTATCTTCATACGGGCTGTCGTAGGCTCGTTGCTCGTACCCCCCATTTTAATTGTCGGACTGGTATTCTTTTAAGGACTTCGGTCCTTTTAGGCCCATAGGTCCAATATGATGTGTCAACGGTCCACACTTTTATTTATTTATTTATTTATTTATTTTGGAAAAGATCATGCAAAGTGTGAGAAAATACAAGTTTATGGCAAAAATGTAAATAAATCAACAACATTTAGTCAAATATAGGACCCATAGTTGTTGATTTATTTACAGAATTGTCATGCCGATTTAATAAAATTGCTAAATTATTCATAAATTTGTCATTTGATAAACAAATTAATGGGGCTTCCTCGCGAGCCTAAACTCCTCACGGACACCACGATCCAAATTAACGTGCTAGAAATTTTACTGTTTAAGAAGTGAGGACTTGGGATGGGGAGGAAGGATAAGAGGTTCCCTTACCTAAAGTGCTCCTAGTTAGGGTTGAACAAACAACCTTAAGGTTAAAAGATACTCTATATTACCTATCTATTAAGCCAAACTTTACTTGGTTGACCATTTTAAACAATTGTTAAAAAACTTGATATGAGTATATATATTTTTGTCAAATTTTAATTTAAAAAAGTATACCACTAATTATCAGCTCAAACCCACTAAAATATAGATGAATATAAGATAACTAGCTTATTAAGATTAATACTTTGTATAAGACTTGTAATCAAATTTTATCTACATAATTTATGTTTTTCTACGACTCTTCCCATACCAAAATCTACTGGTGATTCATGAACCAAGGGTCCACGGAAATTCATAGTCATGTATAATTTGTAATTTTGTATTAGTGGATTAACTCAACCAAAAGTTTAAGCTCATGGTTAAGGCCCAAGATTATGTTTTATACATTAACCCAATTTATGCCAATAATTAACCCAATTTGGCAATAAAAACAAATTAATAGTACTTCAAATCTTATTAAAACATTAATCTTATACATTAATTGATCCTAATTAATTAACCCAATAAACTATTACCAATTGTTTTATTTTTATCACCAAAGAATAACAAAAAGGCAACTTAAGCTATTCCACCAAAAAGCTAAGCTAAGGCATCAATTCCCTTCCCACCCTCTTTCAAAAAATGCATCAATGAATCATCACAAAACAACATTCAAAAGTATAGAATTTCAACAACAAAAAACATACAACACTAAAAAAAAAATGTTCATCATCATCAACCAAACTAATAACCATGCTACTCTTCTTCTCTTCCTCATTTTCCTACTTTCTTACTTCTCCTATACAAACTCCTATGTCTTCATCTATGCCGGTTGTTCTCAAGAGAAGTTCCAACCCTCGTCGCCTTTCGAATCCACCATCAACTCCTTCCTAACCTCGGTTGTCACCTCCTCCTCGCAAACCGGCCTCTACAACACCTTCACCCCAGGAGACTCCTCCCCTAGCACCTCTTCCTCCGACTCCCCGATTTACGGGCTTTACCAATGTAGGGGTGACTTAAGGCCTTCAGATTGTACAAGTTGCATCCAAAGTGCAGTCACTCAAATAGGCCTAATATGCCCTTACTCATATGGTGCTACCCTACAACTTGAAGGGTGTTATGTACGATATGAGAAGTTCAATTTCCTAGGAAAACCCGACAATACGGTCATGTACAAGAGGTGTAGCCGGAGCTCAAGTGATGATGCTGAGTTCTTCCGTAGAAGAGAGGATGTTTTAGCCACCATACAAGGGGCGGGTAACGGGTTTAGGGCTTCGAGTTCGGGTTCGGTACAAGGGTTTGGGCAGTGCTTAGGAGATTTGAACTCTAATGATTGTTCAGATTGTTTGAATGAAGCTGTTAAAGAGTTGAAGACACTTTGTGGTCAAGCTGCTGCTGCTCATGTTTTCTTGGCTAAGTGTTATGCTGAGTATTGGGAAGCTGGTTACTATGACTTGTCCACTCATAGTTCAGGTAACTTACTATCATTTGCACTACTTAATAACTTAATTAGATTATTATTATTGCATAATATTGTTTTGCTTGGAGTGTTTGGAATGTTGTTAGTTTTGAAAATTTAATTTTAAAAAGATTCTAGATTAATTTGTTATTTGTGGTTTATTATCATCGGTGCTTCTTGTGTGTGGCTGGCCACACCATATAGCAACTTATCAAAAAACAAAGTAACCCCTGTAACACTGACCCGGCAACCCCTTGTAAAACTGACCGAGTAACCCCTATGATACTGACGAAGTAACCCTTGTTAAACTAAGCGAGTAACCCTTATAACACTAACAAAGTAACCCTCATAATGGATGGTCACACCGTGTGGCCAGCCACATATAAGACTTTGTGTATTACGATTAATTAGGCGTATACTGACGCATGTTACAATGTAGTATAAATATTTTCCTTTAGTTTTGTACAAATATTTTTCTTCAGATCAAATTGAAGGGACAAAGTAGACTTTTTAGTACACTTAATTATGTGATTACTTTCACTTTTAGTTTCATTCATTTTGCTACTCATACTTGAAAATGAGTACTAAGTCAACTTTAGACCTTTAATTTTAATTAAAACGAGAAGAGAGTAATGTACTTTTTCACTTTCATTTTAACTTGCAAATTCCTCTCTAAGTAATTATACATTCATGCATACTTTTTATTGGGAAATTACAATTGATGTGATAGTTATAAATTACATAGTAATAATTTTTTAATTATATGTTTCTTGGCTGCTTGAATTTTAGATCTAATAAGTTGTCCAAAAATTTAAAGTTTAATATATTAAAAAAAATTAACATCTTAATATAAGACATTAATATCACCTTACAAAATAAGTGTCTTTTACAATCGAAAAAATCTTGAAGAATCATTGTCCATGTAAGATTTCTCCGTGTGTATTGTACTTTTGCACATTTTGTCATTGTGAAATACAATCAATACCCTACACTAGTTCATAAATTCAAACACTTAAATTAACACTACATATAATAATGGACAAATAATTGCATATATTAATTGATAAAGGTCATTAATGTTTCATGCTAAAATTTAGTATAAAAGTTGGCATTCATCATGATTTAAAGATTATCTAGGATGGAATATTTCTAGAACCATCTTCCCACTACCTTATAAATTACATAGTGTATAGTGACTAAATCTAGTGACCAAGAACAAGCTAGAGATCGAAGATATTCATTTAGTTAAAATTTTGAAAGACCAAAAATATAAATGGTCAAAAACTATTCATAATACTTTTTCTATAAAGTAAAAGTATCAAAGCATATTTTTGATACTACTTTATATATTTCTTTTAAATTTGGTCACCTTCACTCTCTTGCATTGATAGTGCCCTTTCCTTGGGTTATAATTAATCTAATTTGTCTTATCGCCTTCAAATTTTATTCTTAATTGATTATTCCATTAGTTTTTGATCGTAATCCATGTACTTTTTGATTTGGTTATCATTACTTTAGCATGAATGTGGATGATAATAATGATCATTGTCTAGCTAGATTAATTAATTTAAACCATTAATATGGAACCTTTCAACATTTCTAGCAATAATTGTGGCCAGTCTTTTAAATATGTATGGTGGGTTCTTAATTTGGCCACACACTCATATTACTTGCCCAAGCAAAAGAGTACAATAAACCATAATTCTTGACTATAATATAAAATAATACAGTATAATAGTACAAAATTAGCAAGTCGCTTAGATATACTTCAAAGAAGCTAAGGAATTATCACTATTTAAGATTGATATATAATATATTACTCCATTTGTCTCTAAATATTGAACCGAAATCCATGTTTTCTTGATGAATTTAGTAGGCTACTTGTTAAATATTG
The DNA here is from genome assembly GCF_948465745.1 of Chenopodium album. NCBI lineage: Eukaryota > Viridiplantae > Streptophyta > Magnoliopsida > Caryophyllales > Amaranthaceae > Chenopodium > Chenopodium album. The sequence goes on from NC_137840.1 coordinate 73,100,146, forward strand.
GGGAAAATAGTTCTCTGTATTTTTCCATTGTATTTTCCCATTCATAATATTTGGCCACATTACAATATATATAGCAATAGGAATATCTAACCCTAATATTCCCAAATATCTTAACTTCCTAAATCTATTCACAATATCTCATGTATATCTTTTCACAATAATATCTCACATGATATATTATTCTCATAATATCATATTACAATATATGTTCCTATCTCAATACCCTCCCTCAAGTCGGAGGTGTAGATTTCGATCGTCCGACTTGGACATTAAAATAAAATCTGCATCTAATAATCGAACGATCCACCCAAAATCACAAAAATAATCTTCTTGCACTCGATCAACATATATGCCACGTTATTCATCTTCATTAAAATCATCGTATTTCTCCATGATCAACAAAGTCACTTAATAAATTGATCTTAGAAAAAAAATAATAATAATTAGTGAACTCTCACAATAATTCTCACAATCTCATACACAAAAGCTGTGAACTCTGGTGCACAATATCTCACGCAAGTCATTGACTCACGTTGTTTAAAAAATAATTAGTATTGTGAACTCTCACAAAACTCTGTATTGGACGCAAATAATGAATACTGCGTGCAATTGATCACTCCTCTTACACGAATTTTCGTGTTTAAGATATTTTCTCCCTTGACGAGAACGTCATCCTTTTCGAACCCATCAATCAATACAACGAGAACGTCTTTCTTTTCGAACCCGTCATATTTTTCTTCTCCTCTCACACAATCTCTTGTGTTTAAGGTTTTTCTCATTCTCTCACACGAACTCTCGTGTTTTTCATCCTCTCCTCTCACACGAACTCTCGTGATCAAGGTTTTTTTTTCATTCTCTCCTCTCATTCGAACTCTCGTGATCATCCTAGAATCTCCCTAGGCTCTGATACCATGTTAAATATTGGGGAAAATAGTTCTCTGTATTTTTCCATTGTATTTTCCCATTCATAATAATTGGCCACATTACAATATATATAGGCAATAGGAATATCTAACCCTAATATTCCCAAATATCTTAACTTTCTAAATCTATTCACAATATCTCATGTATATCTTTTCACAATAATATTTCACATGATATATTATTCTCATAATATCATATTACAATATATGTTCCTATCTCAATACTACTGTAAACAGATTTTGAAAATTTTAAAATTTATTCTAGATTGCATCATTTTTTAAGAGTTTTAGAGGATGAAAGATTAGATTGAATTGATATACATGGTAGACATATCGATTGAAAACTATTTTTTGTTCATTTTCTATAAAATTCAGTCGTGGAAATTAAAACTATTATAGGATAGAAAGAAGACTAATTAGCTTAGTACCAGACATAATTGTACTGTTTTGATTTGGTTATCTTTAAATTAGCTTACTTATTAGCATCTTTGTGGATGTTAATGCATGATTTTTTACTAACATAAATCAAAATATTTACGGCTTATTTCAACATAAATTTGCATCAATAATTTTGATAATTAATTACGTAATGTATGGAAGAATATAATCTTAATTTGGTCACGCATTTATATTACTTGTCAAAGCACAAGTGTACAACAAACCACGATTATCAACCATACCATCAACTCAATAATTCTTATCTCAACGTCCCTAAATAATAAGGTGTCACATTTATGTTAGGTTGTTCCAAAATACTTCATATTCGGTTCCTTTCAAATAATAGTAAACTATGCTTATAATGCAAGCTCTTCTTTTCATGCACCAAACCACTTGTTTTAGGGGACTAATCTAAAAGGTGACTAAAGGTGTTTATCCACTTATAACATGTAATTGCACCAAAGTTGCTACCATCAGACAAGAGAATATTTTTATGTCCTACATTAGAATGTATTTAGTTCTTTATTCATTATTTTTACTTTATTTATTTATTTGTTTTTATGATGATCTTATGATTAAATTACTCTACTTGATATATAATTATATATGTATCATATAATTGATGACATTATCTTGTAAAAATGTAATATATTGTATGTTGCACCTTTAGAGTTTTGTTAATATAAATTTAGGATCAATAGTGGTCGATCTTGAGCTAGTTTTCGCACGCTTCAGCTTTTTTAAGGGCATAGAGTTCTATATTAATTATGTAGACGTGTTGATGATCATTGTACACTCCAACTCGAATTCATTTGGCGTTTGAAATTAATTGTCACATTTTGTTTTAATTAATCATATAAGTTATATGATTATTAAATCATCATGATTTATATTTGAATTTATTAAGACTAATTATAATTTTTCGTTCCCTTGTCTCCATGGATGTATAGAAGCGTCACACGATGATGAAGTTGCAAAAACAGTAGCTATTATTGTCGGAATCATTGGAGGAGTTGCAATTTTGATCGTTCTTCTATCCGTTTGTCGGAAATCAGCTCCCGGTGGCAAATAAATTTGTTTAGTTTTTTCTATTAATTTGCATTTTGTTGAATTTTGTCTTGATGCAAATTTTCAAATTAAAAGAAGCTAATTGCTTGATCAATTCATTATTTAATTCAATTTTAATCTTTAAACTATTTTAATATCAAAATTAATATTATGCATGCGGAGTAGTTCTTTATTGTGTAATAAATTATATGATAGATTAACAACTAAAATTAATTTGGCAAGAAAAAAACATTATTATATTAAAAAATAAGGGACGGATACCATATCAATTAACCTATACTAAAAGCGAATCTAAAATGACATTTGTCACAATGTCATTAAAAAATTTCCCGCCCAATTTTACTTTCTATTTTTATGCAGATTATATATTGAAGGAAATTATTTTATAATAATTTAAAATATCTTTCTTCCAATTAAAATTCTTAACAATAATAATTCTCCATATAAACCTAAGCAATACATTTTTACATATACGTAGTCTTTTATATTAGGTATTATTTTTATAAAAAAAAAATGAGGTGAGTATTATTAAACAATATTGCTATACATTATTTTAGTTTTCGATAATACTATTAACTTTTTTTCATCCAATTTTTTACTTTTGCAATAATGTTTAATTCAATTAAAAATAAAATCATTTTATTAAGACATATATACACACTTTATTTTTTACTCTTAAAAGTTGTATTAATAATAATGCAGAACGTGCAGGTACTATATAACCTTAGATTTTTTCAAATAAATAAATAAAGCCTCTTTTTTCTAAGTGTCACTAGCTGCTAATCTAAGACATTGATATAGTTAGGTATAAAATTTAAAGTTATATTTATTTTTGAATTAATATTATGAGTATAATTTATTTTATAAAAATATACAATAACCTTTTTTAAAAAGTTAATAACAATCGTGCATTGCACGGGACTTAAACTAGTTACTATGCTATTGACATATTTAACATACTCCACTCTTCAGCTGGTATATATAAAGTTAGATTGTATTCCCTTATCTCCTTAAAAGGGCAGCAACAGTGATTCTCTTCGATCTTTCAAGCCTTACCAATTCAAACAAGCAATTTAGTCGTCCTTTGTTTTATTTATTTATTTATTATTATTATATAATTATTATTATTGCAATATGTTTTATTCCCCTCTCTTGCACCAAAAAAAAATAAATTATTATTGCAATATAACTATATAAGTATGCAAGGTGTACCGTGCACATATTAATGGGAATTTATGGAACTACCATGTTTTCTTATAATGCTTCATGTAGATTATTATACATTATCGCCTATCAAACGGGCAATTAAAATTAAGTCATTAAGGGTCAAGCCTTATTTGGCCTCAAATTAAAAATAAAGGCTTTGCGTTGGACTAATGGATCTTAATTATTCATTATACACAATATGTAATGGTGGATGATGATGAATTAGATAAGAAATACACAAAAAATTCATGATACAATTAATTTATATACATTTTTTTTTTGTTGGTAGACCAGATAAGAAAAATTGTCTTATTAAATTGAAAACTTGTACAAGTCAACTTGGCTTGAGAAGGAATTGAATCCTTTAACTTCAAAATTGAAACTCTAGAGAGGTGCAATTTATATCATTACGTCAAACTTTAACATGGTATGATACAACGTTTATAGTGAAAGTTTTTATGTGATTCACTTATGAGAAGAAAATCATACATGTGACATGTTTTCTAATTTATACAAATGATTTCGATGTAATCCATGTATACAAGTAATACAACTCTTTATTAGAATTTACAACTCTGCTAATGAATTATCATGCTATATAATCTATGACTCGTTTTTGCCTAAAGGCCAGACGTAAAAGGTACACCACTACTAGACAACCAAGAATCACCAGCAATAAAATTTTCAACAGTAAATTTCCTAGCCTCGGAAGTACTTGTTATCACATGGTAACCCGGCCAGTTAACCCGATTCGACGTCGATGACCCGGGACCCGTATTAGCATACTCCCCATAGTATAGAGTGCTAAGGGCAAAACTGCCATCCCACTCTAGCCATCCTTTTGAGTCAACTATATTGCTCAAATATGTCTTCATAAAAACAGTCCTAGAATATTTGCGCCAAGGCCGGCCCAAATATGTCTTAGAACCTTTTTGGTCCTCGGCCGAGCTGACCCGAGAATTATGGATCGATATACCCGTATTCTCATTTGGGTCAGTCCGGCCTTGGGCCGTGATCGTGTTGGTCCCAGCGGGTGGATACCGGGTATAAATGTTACAATTTTGGATCACCACAGCCGCGTTTCCAAATATAAAGTCTACCGTACCATAAATGTTACATTCACGGTAAAATTGACGATTTGAGTGAACGTAGAGAGTGTCTTGGTATCCTTCAAAGCTACATTTGTAGAAGACCGATAGGTCCGAGTTCGACCGGAGGGCTACAGCTTGGTGGTTTGATGGACCGGCCGTGTTTTGGAAAGTAATTCCTTGTGCCATGAAACCACTACCTACTACGGCTGAAAAAATGAAGACCAAGGTAATAATAATTATTTAATGATATTTTACAAACGTAAGCATTGTAGACTTAAGAGATAAATTGTTCAAATTTCATAAGCTACCAAATACCAATAATTAGGATAATCACATATTTCTGAAAACTTTAGGTTACATTATCGTTGTTGTATTTTATGTCGTTTTACTTTTGGTTCGCTTTAATTATTAACTTAGTAATTTAGTATTAATTAGGTAAGCTAAAGAAAAAAGTTACTATATACTTATCTCAAACCGTTAAAACTTAAGTTAGTGGTTCACATTTCTTTCGATCATAATCTTAAAGCAATTACTGATTAACCAAATATCATTCCTTTTATAGTAACATTTTGTTTTAGATATACAATTTTGTGCTACGTTACCTTAGTAAAGTATAAACATAATTAAGGATAATAAAACAAAGATGAACTTATCCGTGATCAATAAAAGGAGATGATGTTGTAAGATATTCCCTCTTTTCTTACGTTGAAAGACTTAATGTTATTGGAGTTTTGAAAACTACCAATCTAGATGATTGAATATTGTTCTGCATGCAAATTATGCTGGTTAAGAGAACTAGCTAGCTAGGTGCGACATAATATTAATAAATCAGGAATAAATTATATTATTGTCATGCATCGTTTGTCGTTTTGCATAGCAAGTCTTGTATGTGGAAAGCTAAGTCACGCCAAATTATATCTGAATAACTTTTTTATGAATTTGACTTTTAGATGATTTAGACGCATATGAAAAATTAAATTAAACTTGATTGCATACAACTGTTTTATACAGTATATTACTATCTTCTCATTGTATTGATAATAATAATAATAATAATAATAATAATAATAATAATAATAATAATAATAATAATAATAATAATAATAATAATAATAATAATAATAATAATTGCATTAAATATTAAATATAATGTGAGGAGAAATATTGATAATTTATCTTTACTTGTTTTCCATTTTATTAACATTTATAATTTAAAATAGACATGCATTAAGCTAAAGATTGGTCTACATGTACGTATGATCTCAGTTTTATTATATGACCCCTATTTTCAAAGACATAATTAATTTAAATTAAACTTACCAACAGTAGCTGATCTATATGTAGTGGAACCACCTCCAACACTTTTGCTTCCAGTGATAATAGTCTTCCCAATTCCATCACCTAAAAACATAATATTCTTCAACTTACTACCTACTTCTATATTCTCCTTATAAGTTCCTGCTTTTATATGAATCACAAACCTCTCACTCCCTTTTCTCCTTGAGGCAGCACTTATTGCTTGCCCTATGGTCTTATAATCCCCTGACCCATCTCGGGCCACCACTAGGTTTGCCTGAGTTCTCGACGACTGCAACAACTTCCGGTCACTAGGCCTAACCCAGTCCGGGAACTCATCCTTGGGCTCATCCCAATTAGTATGCCCTCCAACCTCACTAACCGATCCATGACTATTTATAGCAAGTGCATTTCTAATCATGCATGAAACATTAGCATTGGACAACATGGGCATAATATTTTTGGTAACACCCAAGTCATTAAACCCATTTTGGCATGTTTGAAAAAGGGTTAGGGCTGAACTGAGCCATGCCTGAGTATCAACTCGGGTGCAACTAGGGGTGTTCATAGTCTGGTTTAGATGTTGAACACTCATCTCGTACAACTCCAAACAATCCTTCAACGCCGCCTTTTCTTTCTTATTCTTACAGCCATGTCCTATAGAGTTTGCATTTTGATGAGCCTTTTTAGCATTTTGCATGGCACTTTGCATCATCATCTTAAGAAAATCTGATTTTCCTTTGATGGTGGAAGAATATTGGTTATGGGTAAGGTAATATTTGCATTGTTTAGGGTATGGTGTTTTGTTACACCATGATAATAAATTAGGAGGTCCATAACCTTCAACTAATAAAAAAGGAGTAAACAAAAATGTGACAAGTACAAGTATTTTTGCTAAGATAGAATAATAATAAGCCATAATTTTGTTGGGTGATGATGAATATATGAGAGGTTTATTTAATTTATTTGAGGTTTGTATAAGGTGGTATTTATATTGCATGCATGAGATAATGATTTATGTAGGAGTTAGATTGGATGGCGGTCATAATCTTATAATTGGATTATTGACAAGCTAAATAAGTAGGTAATGGAAAACTTATTAACATTTCCATTTTTTGGTCTACTTTAATTACTTACGTAATACGTACGGTTCACCACTCAATTGTAGATAGATAGATGTTCTTCAATTTTTTCTTTCTTATGATCAATCGATCAAAAATTTCAATTCAACCTAGGCAATTATATATAACTTTTAGAGTATGTAGTTTGATCAATATGTTTGTCTCTCTTTCTTCCATATAACTATACTTAGTATGATCAAATTGTTTACCCGATTTATGTGTAGGTAACCACTAACCAAGTCAGGTAGATGAATAATTGTTTGGTGTACTCTATCTTAAAATCAAGTCAAGCTAATTAGAAAACTGATACCGAACTATCTATAATCATTTTTGTTGAACTTAATTAATTTACTTATTTTGCTGAAGCTTTTAACAATAAGTCGCGAGGGGATGATAAACCCTTAATCTTGATATTTACTCAAATAACCTTGTTCAACTACTAGCTTAGAATAACAATTGAAAAAATGTACCAATTTTTAATGGTTGAATTGTGATGATGAAAATTAAATTAAACAGTCTATTGAAAAAATTCATCACGTACATGGTATAATAATTAATAAGGGTGATGCATGCGATTACGTAAATGCCAAGCATAATTTGACAAATATATGAATAACAAGAAATTATATACTCAATATTTCATAAATTAAACATTTATAATATTATATGCATGTGGCACGTTTTAATAGAATTATGAACAAATACGGGTTCAATTTACATCATAATAGAAATCTTTTTGCTCCCAAAATAGGTCTACATTATAGAAAGCTATACAATCATCGTTTTCAGAAATAAATGTCGTCCATAACTTAGCTTTCTTTCACGACACTATTTTTCTAAGCACGTAGAAAACGAAAATTAATACGGAGTATTCTTTTACTTTATAAGGAAATTCAAATTAATAGCAAAAGGTGGAGCTAATGACAATTTGATCGAGCAAGCTAAGTATAGGGCGACAGTAAATTGTAAGAATTGAAGTTGCTACATTATTATGAAAGAAAGGTGAGGTATAATTGTACGAGTATATAGATGTATACGCGATGACACTACTTTTTATTAAAGAGTCTAGCACAATGCATACACGAAATATATGTATAAATATATTAGGCACCCTAATCTGGTGATGAACAATTGTCAAACCAAATGTCAAACCAAGACGTATAGGTCATGTTTAATTTAATTAAACTTAATAATGATTAATAAAGTTTGTATGAATTTTATGTTTTGGTCCATTATACAACATTATTCGGCCAGTCTCATTAAATTTAGTTGAAGTAGAAGTACCATACAATGTCAAGTTTAAAGACTAAAATCAAGCTAACTTCTAAATTAATCAAAATAATAAAATTATTGATCTGAATTAAGGTAGAAGTGCAAATCCATTCCAATCAAATTATTTAACAGAAATCTCAAAACATCCCACCAAATTGTAACCAATTGAAAAGAGGGGAATTGTACGTAACCAACAAACTAATTAAAATTTTCAACGCCAAACTTGAGAGTTGAGTATATTGAATGATCACATAATATAGTTCCTTGAGAGTTTTATCCATTTGAAAAATCTAATTATCAAAATTCAAAAGTTTCAAAACACATACTTGTATTAGTATAGTAGCTAGTACTTTTTATCTTGATCACTTGAAGTTGATGATATGAACTTGTGAACCAAAATCTAACGAACTTGATTAGAGGTGGCTGCGAAAGCTATCCTATTTGTGATAGAGATAGACAAGTTATCTTTGTCCCCATGCAATCATGCATGCATACATTAGTAGAAGCTTTGATTGGATATGTTATTACGATTTGAATTTTCAAGTCTAATATGATTGTTTAATTTGACTAATTAAGTTTTAACCTATTTGTATACTACTACGAAATATAAACATAACGAACATTATTAATTGAGATTTTGTTAATTTGTATATTTCTTTAACACCCAAACTCACTACAAGAAAAAGGGTAATTAGCGACGGCCAAAGTAGTCGCAAATCCGTTGCAAAAATGGATTTGCGACGGATTTGCAACTACTTTGGTTCGTTGCCAAAGACCTCGTCGCAAATCCATTTTTGCGACTAATTTTTGAACAGTCGCAAATTTAGCGACAGATTTGCAACGCCTTTGCAACTACCATTTAGCGACTAACTTTCAAATTTTAGCAACTAAATTATTGTCCGTCGTAATATATTTGCGACGGATTAGCAACTACAGAGATCAATGTTTTAAGACTATTTTTGCGACGAATTAGCGACTGCAAGACCAAATTTTTGCGACTACGAGACTAAACTTTTGCGACTACGGAGACTAGTTTTATTGTGACGGATTTGCGACTATTGAGACTAATGTTTTTTGCGACGGATTAGCAACTACATACGAGACCAAATTTTTGCGACTACAAAACTAATTATTTGTGACAGATTAGCGACTACTGAGACTAATGATTTTGCAACTAACCAATTAGTCTCTAAACCAAATTTGCAGTCGCTAAATATTTGCGACTAACTATCAATATTTGAGACCATAATTAAGCGATGACCAATATTAATCACAAAACAAAAAAGGTACCCACGCATAAATTCAAATAACCAAAATGTTAATTTGATTCAAATATCCAAAATATCAATCAATTTTGTATCAATGTATTAAAAAACAATATTTAACTCATATGACTAACACTACTACAAATCCCTTGGTTTTTGGACGCTATTGGTTCGACGTTGTGTATGGGGTGTCCACGTAAAAATAAATTCCCGCTTATTTTCGACGCTTTTATGTGTCGAATCAGCTATTGACAAGAAAAAGCGTCGACAAATTTGTATGATTTACACGTGACTCAAGGCAACCCAAGGAAAATAAAAAAAAAAAGAAAAGAAATATCAAACACCGGATTATACCCACGAATATACCCAAATTACTCTCTCTCTCTCTCTCTAACTCTTACATCTCAACACCTTAACACAAACTCCTTCGTCACTGAAATCCTCGAAATCCTCTTCTTCGATCTCTCAATTTCTGGATTTTCTCTCCTCTTCTCAATCATGGTGCTCGAGGTTTTTCCTTCTACTCAATCTCATATTAAATTGCTTCCTAAAACGATTTCAAAATTAGGGTTTTCAATTTTACTGACATTCTATTATTCCCCCTTTTTTATTGGAATTTTCAGGCGACTATAATCTGCATCGTCAATTCGGAGTGGATGCGTAATGGTGATTACTCGCCCACCAGATTTCAAGCTCTTTCTTATGCTGTTAATGTCATTTGCGGCGCTAAAACTCAGGTTTTCTGTCTCTCTCTTCACTTCTTTTAAACCCTAATTTACAATTTGGGGGTTGAATTTGTTATCAATGGTATTTTTTTTTATGAATTTGGTAGTTAATTGTGGATATTACTTGATGGGTTTTGATGTTATTGATTGATTTCGTGTAGTTTAATCCGGAGAACACTGTTGGAATTCTGACTATGGATGGAAAAGGTGTTCGTGTTTTGGTCACTCCCACCAGTGATCTTGGAAAGATATTGGCTTGTATGCACGGTTAGTTTTCGTTTGATATATCATGAATTGATTAACATAAATCTTGATTATGCATGTTATTGAATCTGTTGCTGTGAATGCATGATTAGAAAACAAAGAAGTTATATTGAGTTGTTGTGAAATTACATTGAGTTTTTAGTTATTGTGTCGTAGAAAGCCATCGTATTTAATTCTAGGGTTTGACTGTATGGCGTGTTGGGTGTAGGGGATTTAGTGAGCGTTTTGGCTTACTTACGCTTCAATTATTTCAGGTTTTGGTCTAACTAAGAATCTCAGTTGTTGCAGAATTTCATTCGGTTTGTTTTACTACTTATACCCTATTCATTTTCTGGGCTGGGTGGCACGCTATGAATTCAGAAGATGCGTTAATTGGGTTTCAAATTCATAGGATTTCACCAATTGGGTAGAATAAAAAATACAATACAATTTTACATGATTGTTTACATTTAGAGATATACCGTGTATAATAGAACAAATGGAGTATTAAAGTGGTGAGTAATTGGTTTTAGATATCTGAGAAAACAAAGAAGTTGCATACATTTCACCATTCCAGCTTTTATCACAATTTTCTTTATTTATTATTAACTTGGACTAATCAATCATTTGATGTTGCAGAAGAAAAAAGAACGATGAGCTTTCAAAGCTTTATATGCTTGCATTAAGTTATTATTAATATTTTCTGAATTCTAAAGCAGCTTTGATCGTATTACTTTGGTTAAAGTACACATACAATAGTTAGAAGTTAGTTTCAATTTTCATCGAAATTAGTTAAGATACCAAGCTAAATATCTAAAAATTCTCATAAAAGATGTGTAAGCATTCCTATTTTGGCAAGGTGATGAATTGCTTGGTTTTGTTGTGTAGTTGACGATGGCTAGGCACACTTGAGCTTTATTACCATTACCTTAAGGTTTAATCTGTAGCTCGGGATTACGAGCTCAGTAAAATAAGAAGTCAAAATGACACTGTAGCAGAAGTGGCCCCTCTGATGAAAAAGAAATTTAGTCTTAAATAGAGAGTAAGAAGACCCCGGGATTGAACAGATGAGTTTGCTGAGTCTGAAATAGTACTGATTATCCTCTCTAAAGAAATTTGTCATCAATGAGGTATGCTGCTCTCTTTTACACATGTTTGTTTTCTCACATGTCTTTGTTTCCTTGTTATTCTGCTTGAAAATCTGAAATCGAGGTCCTTATGGTGCTTCATAGTAAGATATTTTAAGAAATTTATTGATTCAAGAATGTATTGTTCGATTCTGTAAATGTGCTGGAAAAATTTGTATTTTGTGAAATCGACCAAATCAGAAATATAAAACACTTAGTAAATGTTATGCTCTTATTTTGGGGTTTCTTGAAAATCAGCTGAGTGATTGGAAGCACTCATTTAGAAAACCATACTCTGCTAAACCTGGTTGGGAATTTTATTGTGAAAGGAATGATTAATTTTGTTAGATACTTAGACATTTGTTAGATATTTAGACTATCCATATTGCTTGATTGCTTGCTACATTGCATCTCTATAAATGTGCTAGTGTACTTGAATGACTGATTAGGTCATTTAAACATGATTTAAAGTGATATATGGTGCCTCTTGATAAAACTTGTGGACTAGAATTTGCATCCACAAATAATTTTATTGAAGTAGTATTTAACAAATAATAGAATGTGGTAGCGAAATTGATCTTTCATTCGCGGGAAAGAGTGACTTAGCTGTAGGAAAAGTGGTCCTAGGACTGTAGTTTGTCCTAGTACTTCATTATGTTAACTGTTTTATATACCTCTTTTATCGTCTTCCTCTATTTCCCCTCTAAAAACTCCTGTATGCCTAATGCTTGACCATCATTTTGCTTTCATCAAGACAAGCTTAATGCTTGACCATTGTTTTGCTTTCTTATTTCCTCTGTTTGTTTGTGTCTCTCCTTTCTACCATTCTATGTCTACTAAACAGACCAGACTTTAGAAGCTTTGCAGTCAAGTGCTTCCCAATCCCCATTGATCTATATTTCTCAGTTACAAAAGAGGCTATTGAAAGTTTGAAACTATGACTAAATCATTTTCTTAAACATCTCCTTCTAGTGGTTTCCATAATTGTTAATCTGGAAGATTTTCTATAGTTAGGGATGACTGTTTGTGATATACTAAGTGAGACATAATGAAGTTTTATGCATGCCAGTGGTGAATTACTACTATTTCGAGTAGAATTTTTGGGATGAATTTGATATAATGGTCTGGGTCATTGTGGTAAATTTTGGCTGGAGTCGTATGCCATTTTATATTGTTAATTTTTCATGAGTATCTTTTTAGAAGTACTGACTGGTAACCATATCAATCTCACTCCCATACATATACCTTGTGCTTGCTTATTTGTGTTGCTGTAATCGAGTATATATGGAATTTTTTCATCTCATAAAGTTATTCCCTTATTTATTCCTGCAGTGTTTGTATGGAGGGGCACTTTACCTATTATTTATATTATCTTAGCTTGGACCATTCTCTCTTTTTTATCTTAGCTTTGCATATTCACCTAATATTTATACTATCTTGGACCAAAAGGCTTATTGCTTATGAATTTTTTAGGGGGTTTATAATTAAATTAATATTGGCTCCATCTTGCTGCCATAGCTTAAGCCGAGTGCGGTGCCTTTAGTTTCTGAGCTTTGGACTGAGGTAAGTAGAGGAACCCATGCTTGCCTCGGCTCATTATCTACATTACCCTTAAACTGAATACTAAGCTGAAATCCAGAATTGGATCCAGCTCTGAATTTCAGAACTGAATTCAGAGCTGAATTTCATAACTGAATTCAGAGTTGAATTTCACAGCTGAATTTAGAATTGAATTCAGAGCTGAATTTCAGAACTGAATTCAGAGCTGAATTTCAGAACTGAATTCAGAGCTGAATTCAGAGCTGAATTTCAGAGCTGAATTCAGAGCTGAATTTCAGAACTGAATTCAGAGCTGAATTTCAGAACTGAATTCAGAGCTGAATTTCAGAACTGAATTCAGAACTGAATTTCAGAAATGATACATTTATACTTAAGTTGTTGCTTAGCAGACTAATCTGATTTCAATATGTGTTTGGTATTTCATGCAATCAAGTTCACTTTTGAGTTTTTGTATGCTTAAAGCTTATTTACAATTGGTGAATGAAATGGCTATTTTAAGTTGTTAATAATCTGATAGGATTATTGTGCTTCAAATGCACCTGAATGCACACAAATTATATCTGATGTGTTAGTATTAGTCATTCTGGTATTAATTCAATTCATGTTGTTAATAAAATTGGTAGAATTTTGGTTCTATCTGATGGGTATTTATATCTATTTGATCTGCAATTGTTACAGCCTGTGAAAAAGTTGGGATTCTAAAGGGTGTTAATGTTGTTGCTAGAAGGGTTTGTAGTATTGAATCTGGAAATTCTAATTGGATTAATGAACAGGGAGTTAGTAGTAGTGGTAGTAGTGTAGGTGGGAGGCTTATGAAAAAGTTAGGTGGCGGGGTTAGATCGAATGGGGTGAGGTTTAAGGAATTCAGTTCTAGGGGAGTGGATAATGATGGTGCCTACCTTTTTGTGGTGGCAATGGGGAAGAAAGTGGTGTTCATTGAGCTGAATTCAGGCAGTAGTAAGCATGATCGAGAGGTCGATGCGAAAAGTGGGTTGTTCGTGGTTTTGAAGGAAATGTCGTGTATTGATGGTGTGAAGAGTATGGCTTGGCTTGATGATTCATTGATTTTAGGGACTGATAATGTTTATAGTTTGATGTCCTGTATTACAGGGCATGTTGATTTGATATTTTCACAGGTTGTAACAATTGCAGATCCATGCAGATCAATTGCTGTTGGTGGTACCCTAGTATTTGGTAATTCTGGTATTTGATTGCAGATCAACTAGATACAAAAACACATCTGGTAATTCTAGTATATTTACAATTCATGTTGTTCTGCCTGACACGGCTGCTATTCCTTGTCTCAAATTGTTGTCAAAAGATAAGAAGGTGCTTCTACTAGTTGATAATGCAGGCATTGTAGTGGATAATCATGGACAACCCGTTGGTGGTACCCTGGTATTTGGTTGTGCTCCTCGCTCGATTGCTGAGTTATCTTTGTATGTGGTGGTTGCTAGTAATGGAAATTAAAGATGGAATTATAAGCTTGCGTGTGTATGTGTGTGTGTGTTTGTGTATGTGTGTGTGTGTATAAGCCTATATTGTGTAATGTACTAATTTATACTTTGTATTTTTTTTTTTTTGAAGATTGGAAAAGGCAATGTAGGTGCAACAAGAGAATAGCCGAAACACTTGAGCATAATAACAAGCGACTACATCGTCTATAACGCCATCGTCTATCTATTTTGGTTTTTAGTCTTAATTATTTTTTTTTTGGTGAAAATTTTTAGTCTTAATTATTTTACTGATGTATTTATTTAGGGACAAGCTACTATATTATGCGCTTTTTTTTTAATTAATTGTGTTGATGTTTTCGTTTATAAATTTGGTAATTTAATTAACTATGTACTCTTATTATTGTTGATTAATTATTATTGATTTCTTTTTTTAATCTGATCTAGTTATATAGAATATTTGTTTACTTTAATTTTAATGTTATTAATTTAATTTATGATAAATTTAAATAACTATAATGTATGTATAATGGTAATAATTTAATAAAAGGAATTTTTTTTTAAAAAAAAAACTTAGAAAACATTTCTAGACGCTTTTTAATGTCTACATATTTTGCATTTTTTCACATTTCAAAAGTTTCCCGCCATACCATAGGCTGACACGAATAAACGCAAGACAACAAAAAGCGTCACTAAATTTGAGTATGTGGACATGTAAAAGCGTCGCTAAAAAACTACACAAAGTTGGGAAAATGCGCGAAATTAGTTTTTCCAACACTTCGTATATTAGTTTAGACACAAAAAAGCGTCGAAATTACCATATAAAAAAAGCTACTTCAAACAAGAATTAATGAGAATGGAAAAGACCAGTTGTTCATAAAATTACCACCAAGAAAATAAAAATCACTTAGATGTATCACGAGAGCGGGTGACTGCAGGCGTAGGAGGCTTATAAGGACGGTAAACTTGTTTTACAAGTGATGCCATTTCCTGCAATGTTTTTTGCATAGCTAATTTTTCCTTCTTCCATGTAGCTTTTTCGATCTCATGATTTTCGACGAATTCCTTAGCACATTTTAAGCTCTCTGCCGCTATTTTTTGGCTTTCTTCTACCTTGTTATGGTTTTCTTCCGCCATCTTCTTTAGTTCTTCAACTTGAGAACTTAATTGAGAAATCATGGAAGGAGTGGAAGATGATGCAGTAGATTGAGAAGTAGGATCACTCTTGTAATACATATGTGAAGCACTCCCTAAACCGTAGACTTTTCCTTTCTTTTGCCCACCTACAACCTCCAAGTAGACTTTGTCGGGGTTTATCTCAATTCCTTTGTTCTTATATTCCTCGAGTTTTTCCATATAATCTCCCTGCATTAAGATATGTATTAGTAACTATGATCTCAAATGTTAAAACTTAAATAAACTAAATACATTTTAAAAAAAAAAAAACAACTATAATAAAAATACAAGCAATGACTCGGGACATCGTCCGGGATAAAAACTTGTTTGGACTTCTAAAACACAATTTAATTTAATTGTTATCTTATAGTCTTTCATTTTGGACATCAGATCAGTACATAGCAGTAAAAACTTGCCTTTAGATACCATCTGATTTATTTAGATACCATCAGAGTTTGGTTACAAAGTGAAAAGTTAGGTGATGGTCTAAGCAAATGGTATTGATGGCAGTGAGGGTCCAAGCAGTTATTAGTAAAATAATTTATTACCACTTGAGGAGTAGATATGCTACCTTGGCGATGGCCAGGGTCAAACTTCTCTAATGTTTGGCCAGATAACCGATTATCTCTTGCTTGGTTAGAACGTTTCACAAAATCAAGATGCTTACACTTATTTATGAATTCAGCTCGAACAATGTCTGTCATGAAACTAACTTGCTTATGGAGAGCCATTTTGAAAACTTGGTTCAATGTACCCCTAAGTCGGTCCCCAGCTTTTTTGTCAAATTCTCTCCTAGCCTTAGCATCGAACTCAGGTCTCCAAGTATATGTACACTGCACATAATTAACAAGTAAAGTAAATTATTTTAACTCAAAATAGCATATTATACATTAATAATTTTATTTCTGATTTATTTAACATAAAGCAGCCCAACTTCAGATTGTTGTCTCTAACTTTAGACTGTTTTATCTAGGCATGCAGTAAATATGGCCAGCAGTACCAAGTGAAATATAAATCAGAGTATAAATCAGATACAATTGTGTCATCACTCCAAAAGGGCAACAGAGTATATGCATTAATTTAATAGTTGTCTGCTACCTATATGGTCAGCCATTGGGTGATATATATTTGTCATCCCTTAAGCATCCAAACACTGGCTAACATGTAGAGCCTTCATGAAGATCAAACAAGATTCTGGCATACTAGCATTGTAGCCTCTATTGTGAATATTGTAAGCTTTCTCTAAATGTCGATTTTACAGGTTAATCTTTGCTAGGTAAATATATTGAAACGGTTTTAATGTCATTTAACTCTTAACATTCATATTGTACAAGGTAACATAAATAACACTGTCTTGAATGTCTACCACTCACTCACCGGGCCACCAAGCTAAGGTCCATCTAGGGTGGACTTTGCATAAGTAGATCTTTTAATAGAAAAAAGAGCAATAACCACCAACTCATTATCTGCTGCTGCTGCTGCCGGGGTTTTACGCATCAATGTTGATGCTGCTGTGAAGGAGGGATGGGGAGTGGGTCTTGGGGCTGTGATCAGAGATGACCAGGGCATAATTAGTTTTCAACATAAATGCAATCCATTAGTTTTCCTATAGTTGGGAGCTCAAGGGAGCTACTTTAAAGGTTAAACATAGAACAATAAATCATGATCATCAATCATCAAGAGTAACTCACTTCATCTAGATCAAACACAACTTGTCAATTGGCATTTAGTCTGACTGATTGGTTCCTAATACCAGTGCAGGAGTTAAAAAATGGCTAAATCTACTCTACCCTAATATGAAATGCTTTCCACATAGAATAGGCCATGCTTTCCACAAAGAATAAGAGACTCAAAGCTAATATTGAAACATGCAACTTCACTAGTTTAAGAGCAATGAATACAAGAGAAAATCTTAAATTCTAAACATACCTTAAACTCAGTGAACCAACGATCCCTAACCATAAGTAGCAGGTGCTGTATTATCTATAGTATTTAACTGCTACATCTGTGAACCAATATTTGCATTGTTCCTGATATACACAGGCCATTGAGAGGAGGAGAGCTGAACTGAATTAGACCTAAGCTTAATTGTAACTCTAATGTGAAGACAATATGTACAAAAAAAACAAAAAACAATATTTCTGGATTCGCAATTGGCAATAGAAACCAAATTAAAATAAAAAAATTGAACAAAAAAAACTCAATGATAACCCTAAAATTCGCAATTCCTAATTCTAGTTACTTACTACGTAGTATTTTTAAGAATAACCCCTTATAACCCATAAACATAATCGAGAAATACTAATTCCTAATTCTAGTTACTTAATTCGTATTATTTTCAAGAATAATTCTCGCATCTGTGATATTATCATATTAAACCAATTTGCAATTCAATCAATAATTAGATTAATATCAATTCGCAATAGAAACCCAATTAAAATAAAAAAATCGGACAAAAAACTCAATTAACATACTGTTATTCTAGCCCCTAACTTGCTGCCCCACAACTCAATTAACTAACACCTTATTACAAGAGCGTAATAAGGAATAACTTGCTGCCCCACAACTCAAATTAGGAGCAAACTCAATTAACATACTGTTATTCTAGCCCCTAAGTTGCTGCCCCTAAGTTGCTCTGATTTTATTATGTTTTTGAGCCTAATTTGCATTGTGGTTATCCTCATCTAATGGTATCCTCATCTAATGGCCAAGGTTGATGTCACATAGATGTCGGGAAATAAAACCGGATTTGATAATGACAACAATACACCTTATTCAACCCAGATAAGAAGATGAGGGTAGTGGGAAATGTGAGGATATCAAAATCAACATACGTAGTATGTAATTAACACTATTAAAAGTTTCTTAGTCAAGTTAACAGTGAATGACCAAGAAACTTGCATGCTTAATTACAAGTTCTTCACCCCTGACTCCCTGAGTCCTTACCCAAGTAGTTTGCACAACTCACAACAGCTATATGTTCACTAAGAAACCTGAAGTTGAAATGCATAACTCCAGCACCAATTCGCTTTAATGATTTGCTAATATATTTAACTTCATAATAACTCCAAACACATTTCCAATCCAAAAGCAACTCCAATTCTCCAAATAAGTGATCCATGATTACACATTATATAGAGGTGAAGTGAATTCAGACCAAGAAGATACTCAGAAAACAGAATGAGTGAATGCATTTATGCATTCGATGCCGGGTCAAGGTAAATTTTTATATCCAATTAGAATAACTTGCTGCCCCACTACTCAAATTAGGAGCAAACTCAATTAACATACTGTTATTCTAGCAACCACCCACAACGGTTGCCATGACAACCAACCAGCAGCAAATTAGGCTAAAAAACATAATAAAATCAGAGCAAACAAGAATTCAATTATAACTAGCGAGCCTCAATACCCTCTAATGAACAGGAATTCAGAGCAAAACGAGAATTCAATTAACAACAACCCCCCCCCCCCCTTCTTCATGAAATATACTTGTATATATTTTACAAATAATAGTTAAAAAAAAGGGGTCGAAATAACCAGAAATGGGATTTTTACATTGAAAATCATTCGGGATTTTTGCATACTCAATCAATTTTGATTGATTTTTAATTAATTGACTTCAATTAGACCATGGAAACCAAATTAAAATCAATAATTGGACCCAAAAAAAAATCAATGATAACCCTAAAATTCATAGTCGACAAATTACAATAAGCGAAGGGTGG
The DNA here is from genome assembly GCF_948465745.1 of Chenopodium album. Lineage (NCBI taxonomy): Eukaryota > Viridiplantae > Streptophyta > Magnoliopsida > Caryophyllales > Amaranthaceae > Chenopodium > Chenopodium album. The sequence continues at coordinate 73,119,839 of NC_137840.1, forward strand.
AAGGCATTTAAACTTACCTGGGAAGAGACGTGGTGGCGCAGCGGAGCTAAGGAAGGTGAAGAACGACGGTGAGGGGCTGAGGGTTGATTCTCTTTGAAAAACCCTTCTGCGTGTATAAACCCGTACCCTTTCGACTTCCCGTAGATCTTATCGGTAACCGCCTTACAATCCTCGATATCGCCGTACTGCGAAAACGCACTCCTCAACTAACAACACACACAAGGTGAAGAACGACGGTGAGGGCTGAGGGTTGATTCTCTTTGAAAAACCCTTCTGCGTGTATCTTGAGTGATTAATTCTTTTTTTTTTCTTTTTTTGTTTTGTTTCACGAGTTAAATGATTGGATTTTTTTTTTTAGGAAGAGTATGATAGTTCTTGTTTTTGACGGTGAATAAGAGTATAAGATTGATTGATAATTCTTGTTTTTTTGGCGGCAATAACCTTTTTTTCGTTTTTTTAGGAATAAGGGGTTTTTTTTTAATTTTTTTTTATTATACTAAGGGTTTTTTTTTTATTTCTTTTTAATAAATATTAAAAATAATAGTAGCGACTACCGTGTTAGTTGCAAATTATTACAAGAGCGTCGCAGATTAGCGACCGCATAGCAACTATTATAAATTCGGTTGCAAATTTTGTGACTACTCGTCTTTTTCTGTCGCAAAAATATTTTTTACAACTGATTATTATAGTAGGCGCAAAAATCAGTCGCTAATTAACGACCGCATAGCAACTACTGCAAATTCGGTTGCAAAATTTGCGACTACTCGTCTTTTTCAGTCGCTAAAATTATTTTTGCAACTAATTATTATGGTAGTCGCAAAATTCCGTTGCTAATTCACCTTTTTCTTGTAGTGACTCTTTTTCAAGTATTAAAGGAATCTTAACAACATAATTAACCTAATTCGGTCAAGACGTCACTGTCGTAACCCCCTCATGGAAATTACAAGGCGACGTCATATTTAACAAACTTAATCGCACGAGACTAATCTAACAAAAATAATATTCTTTAAAACAATGATCGAGATGAATAAAAACAGAACCTTAAATGAGAAAAACTTTAAGATGGAGTATTTGCAAAGAAGAAGTAGTAATCTGGGCTAATTCGTGAATTCAAGCCCATACATAAAAGCCCACAAAGATAATAAGTCGGTCCACATGCCAAGTTACCAATCCAACTACTCCCTCTATCCTTAATTGTTTGCCACAAACCATAAATTCACTTTATTAAGGCTTTGGGCAAAAAATGGTGCACATGGGTTGATACAAATATCAATGATGAGAGAGATAGAGAGAGTGCAAGTGGGAAAACATGCCAAAAGTAGTATGGGGCAATCTTTTGAGGACACCTTAAAAAAGAAAGTGGAGCAAACAATTAGGGATAGAGGGAGTATGTGTTTTAGGCCCTGTTCACTTCATCTTAAAAAATTAATATTTAGTTCTGTAAAATTAATTTCAGTTTAGTATTAATAAGTTCAGTTCTGTAAAATTAATTTCATTTCAGTATAAAGAAGTTCAGTTTTGTAAAAAAAATTCAGTTCAGTAAATATAGTTTCAGTTCAGTAAAAATCAGTAAAGTTAAAGAAGAAATATAATAGAAAATCAGTAAAAATAATTTTAGTTTAATAAAAGTAATTTTAGTTAAGTAAAAATATCAGCAATAATAATTTCAGTTCAATAAAAATAATTTAGAAAAAGAAATTTTTTGTCAATTGCAGCCATTTAAAAAAATTGCAAATTACAGCCTAAAAATTGTAAATCGCTATCCAATTCAACTTTTTCATCGGTTTGCGTGTTGAAAAATACTCCCTCCGTCCCAAAAAGAACGACCCATTTGGCCAAAATTTTGTCCCAAAAAGAATGACCCATTTGCATTAAAACACCACCAATTTGCAACAATATTTGTGCAAAATTAGCTTCCCCATATAAAAATTTGATTTTCCATGTTATTTTATTACTTTCTCTCTCTATTTTTTTACAAACCCCATGTAAATTTATCTTTCCAATATACTTTTACTTCTTTTTACTTAACTTCCTTAATACCCGCGTAATCAACCCAAATCAGTCGTTCTTTTTGGGACGGAGGGAGTATTTGGTTAAGGTTTTAAGAGCCATTTAGTCCCTAGGGATCCGAAAAAATAAGTGCCTCGTTTTGCTTAACCAAAATGTATCGATTTGCGGGCAACTATTTTTCGCTGTAAAAACGAGGCACTTATGTTAATTTTTTGACAATTCCAAGGTCAAATTAGGCCCTTAAGAGCTAAAATCTTAACCAATCTTTTTTCGACACGTAAACCAATGAAAAATTTGAATTAGGTTGCAAATTATAACAATTTTTGGATTACAATTTGCATTTTTTTAAAAATAATTACAATTTGTAAAATACTAATTTTAAATGTCAGTAATTTGTAAATTTTTAAAGTACTTCTAGTCTACTAGTAATGTATTTCAATTCAAAGTTCAAACTTAAATAAAAAAAAAAAAAAAAGTATTTTTACCCGAACAAAGAAAAAAATAATAAAGAAAAAAAATTGGTGAAAGGAAGAAAAGGCAAGTGAATATCGAATCGCAGTGAAGCTAAAATTAGGGTTTTTCTCACTCCACCATAGCCGTTCCTTCCTCTTTCTCTCTCCTGTTGAATTTCTGAGTGAGGAAACCTTCCAACAATGGCGACCATTGTTCCAACAACCGAGGAAGATCCAGCTCTCACCGTTGTTCGTTTTGTTTCCGAGCTTACTTGGGCTGACGCCGGTGCCGAGGTACTTTAGGATGTTTTTGGTTTTAATTAGGGTTTTGATTCTGAGTTTTTTGTATTTTTGGCTTGATTAGATTGATTAATTTGTTTTGAATTGTTGAATTTGGGGGAAAACAATTGAAGGTTGCACAGCCTCAAGTTGCGAGATTATGCCAGGAGGCGCAGGAATGTATGGTGATGGAGAGATGGATTGATTTGGCATCGCTGATTCTTACTTCCGCTGATTTGGTTTTCTCTAAGGTTGCTGAGAAAGGTAATTCCTTGATCGGTTTCGCCTTTCGGATTATTATGGAATGCATGATATTTTGATATGTTAATGGTTTTTCTATAGATTGTGTTTGAATTGGTTGTATATTGTGATAAAGTATTGAATTTTTGAGGTGTTTGTGGGTTTTGTGAGGTAGTGGTTGAGTTTGGATTAAATTGATGATGATGATGATGAATAACCTAGGAGGATTTGAGAACTTAGCATTGTTGTTTGCGTTGCGATCACCAATCAATGTGGTTGTTTTAATAATTTTACTGTAGTGAGGGTTTCAATTAGCTTTATAATTATAGTACTCAGGTTTGGGTTGGTCAAATGCTGAATTGCTATGAGCTTTACAATATTAGACTTCTTTACTCTAATAATCCTAATATCTTCCCACTCATGTATGACATGTATCTAACACCTCAAACAAGCTTTTCTGCATCCGTGTTAGATACTACCAAGATCTAACACCTCCTAGGATCAGTTTGAGCACACTTGAGTGTTTCTATCCACTACTCCACTTTATTAAACGAACAAAGCTTTTGAAGGGCAGAGATGTAGTCAGAAGTAGGTATAAGATGTTTTTTTGTATACGTGTTGAGCTAGGTACTAGTTGATGTATGTGTTCGGTGCTCCAAAGAGGAAGACCCTCTCTAGTTCTAGTTTTTTAGCTTTCTTTCTAATGAAAGTTGTTAGAGTTCAACTGGTAATATTGACCTGGGGTGACTGGTTAGTCACTTCATGTGTATCTTTAGGACTTTAGGGTGTGTTAAAGTTGTAAGAGCTCTAAATTTGCTCTTATTATTTCTGGTATCTTCCCAAAATTGTGGCATTCGAGGGAGATTTTGCTTGGCATCAGTGCTAAATTACATGACCTGGGAGACATGATAATTTACAAACTTGTGAAAGTTGCTGATCTTTTCAACTTAGGTTGTATAAGGTAGGATTTATGTTATACGAATTACAGAGTTGTCTTATGACTGTTGAACATCTTCCTTAGACATCTCCTTGATCGTGTAAGTTAGTTGCTGTTATTCTTTTAAGAGACTGCTGACTGACTTCAACAGTAGTGAGCTAGTGACCCCTCCCCATCTCAATAAACCCCCCTTCATTGAATTCATCGAGTAGGATATGTTTTCTTGTACTGAGTCACTTATAATCTCCTTTTACCTCAGATATTGAGTGCATCTACACAGTAATTTGCAACCTTGTCACAAAGTCTGAAAACCCCGAAGAGGTTTTGGAGATCGTGAAACTTATTTCTGCTAAAATTGTTCAACAACCAAATGAGAAGCCTGCTCTGCGACTGAAGATGTACATATCTTTTTCTTTTTTTTTTTCCAACTCCTTTTCCCTTTAGCTTGTAAAATTGGTCAGACATTCTAATTTAGTGTGTTTATGTCCAGATTGTTCAATCTTTATAACCTTCTTGAGGACGCATACAGCCGTTTCTATGTTTACTTGAAGGCCCTCAACCTGGCTACCAGTGGTAAAGTTACTGAGCATGTTGTACCTTCCATCAAGAAAATTGACAGTTTCTTGAGTGAATGGAATCTTAGCATCCAAGACCAGAGAGAGCTTTTTCTTGCAATTTTCAACGTTTTGAAAGAGAGTAAAAGGTATTCTATCCTTTCCCCTCCCCCCTGCCATTGCCACATAAATGTCTTATTCCTTTTTAAATATTTTATAATGGTGCTTGAATTTTGTACTTTCAGCTCTGGAAAGGAATCATTCAATTTCCTTTCGAAGTATTTGGCAACTTTTTCTACTGAGGATGAACAAGCTTTGAGTGAGGCCAAAGAGGAGGCCGCCAATGCTATCATAGAATTTGTGAAAGGACCTGACATGTTTCAGGTATGTTTGTCTGCTGTTTATATTTTACTTCAGCAGAGTTTAATCTGATATTATGACCAAGGTATGTCTACACCATTAGTTAAAAATGGGGCTTGGCCGCTTGGGTGACTGGGTGGGTTGGCTGGAGTATGAATTAAGGCTATGAAATTATTTTCCTTACATTTGCTCTGCTTTTGAAGGCTTACTCTTCAAGTGCAGTTCACAGTTAATGAAATTATGTCACTTTAATTGCCTTGGATGATGATATACTTTGCTAAAATGTTTTTTTTTTTTTTTTTTTTTTTTTTTTTTTTTTTTTTTTTTGCTGGTTTCTTATGCTTGCATACCCTTATTCTGAAAAGGAGGATGGGGGATCGGGTGGGTTCAAGTTATTTCCTTTAAGTCTTTGGTTTCTTTTGTGAGTCATGATAATTCGTACTGATATTACTATTTCGATTTCTGCCCCTTCATCTGACATGATGGACTAAATTTTTTTTGAATGTATGTTTTATATGTCACAGTGTGATTTGCTGGACATGCCATCAGTGTTACAGCTAGAGAATGATGCTAAATACTCACTGCTTTACCAACTCTTAAAGATTTTCCTAACTCAGAGGTTGGATTCTTACATAGAATTTCAGGCAGCAAACTCTACCTTGCTGAAGAACTACGGTAAATTGCATTTCTTGTACATCAGATCTTTGTACTGTTTGAGAGCTGAACCTTTTATGAAACAGATTCTTGTTTTAAATTATATTTGGAAGAGAAAGAATGAATGGAGTATATATAAATCATCCCTCTCTTACTAAATTGACTTACAAGCAACTCTGACATGATTTAATAACCGAGTAGTCCAAAATGATTTTGTATAGTTTGATGGATAATACAAACTGACTTACATTTCTCAACAGCCTGACGAGACAAACTGTATTTGAAATCGTGATGATAATATATATGAAGTATAACAATAAAGATTTTGCTCATGTTTCTGGCTATATTCAGTTTATACCTTCACCTCTTTGCCATTCTTAGGCTTCAGGCTCCTTTAACCTTAGTTCCCTGATTTCCTCGGGTGACTATTTACTTTAGTAGAAAATAGGATTTTTACTGTATGCTTTGTACTTCAAATGGAAATAATGCATGTGAAGTGTTCTGTGTGCCTATGATATGGGGATCTATGTTGCTTGAATTTAGAACCTTATTTTTGTAAGTAAGACTTTGTCACAATTTATGATTGAATTGCTATTGTGATGTATGCCAAATGCTGTGATGAAGGTCTTTGTTTTGGAATTCAAAACCTCGTTGGTAACATATAATTTTCTCGCAATCGATGATTTCAAATAAAAGCTAGTTTTCTTCTCTGTTATTCAAGGAAGAGATATGAAACTGCCTTCGTTTTTGTAGGTCTTGTTCATGAAGATTGTCTGGCAAAGATGAGGCTGATGTCATTAGTAGATCTTGCCTCTAGCGAGTCAGGGCAAATTCCATATGCTCTTATCAAGGACACTCTTAGTGTGAGTTGCTTCCCTACTTAATCAGGTTTTAACTAGTCTGGGGTTTACCTTTGTTAATATTATGCCTTGTGTAATTCAGGTCAATGACAATGAGGTAGAATATTGGGTTGTTAAAGCCATTACTGCCAAGTTGCTCGACTGTAAGATGGACCAGATGAATCAGGTCGTCATTGTGAGGTATGTTCATGAAACTGTTCATATTACCGTGTCATATCTTATTAACATACCATATCTTATTAGTTTTTTTTTAAAAAAAATTTGCTGATCCCTTTCTATGTGCAGTCGTTACACTGAGAGATTGTTTGGGCAACAACAATGGGAAAACCTTCGATCAAAGCTAGGAACATGGAAGGTAAGGCTTTTTGAAACATCCTCCATCCCAAAAGTGAAGTGATTTGTCAATAATTTTAGGCTGCAACTATCATGTAATAATTTGTGCTTGCTACTTTGTTAACTTTCTATAATAGGGCAATATTGCAAGCGTAATCAGCACAATCCAAGCAAACAAGGCAACCGAGGATGCCACACAGGCAATGCAGAGCATGACAGTTCGTTGAGATTCAGTGTCTTTTTTTCCCGTCACCTACACCTACACCGTTAGAAATCTTAATTAAGGGCACATTAGTTGTAATTACCCTTTAATGTGTGGCGGAATTGAAATCCAATCCCGCGATTTTGACCGAGGTTGCTTTGTGTTCCATAATTGTTCTTCAATATTAATTTGTACCTGTAGACAATTTCTTTTAGCGCAATTTATATATTTTTTCCCCACTTAAAAGTATGCTTTGTATGTTTTCATCCTTGAACTGAAAGCAAATTAAGGCACTGTTAAATTATCCCTTCATAAGACACCCTGTTATTGACCCGGTTGGCCTGTCCCAAGTCGCTCAATAATTAATTGAAATCGTGAAGTATTTTAAGATCTAAATCCAACTTTGCAAGTTTCTTCTCATCTTTGAAGAATTCAATGGACTTTTAAGGATAAACATTTGCAAATTATTTTAATGAACGGTACACCCGGGAGCACATAATAGGTTCTCCCAAACAATTATACACCACCAAATAATAGGTTCTCCCAAACAATTATACACCTTAATTCTAATAACTTTAAGGGCTCAAGGCTAATAAGTTTATAAACGTACTTTGTATTATTTTAGAGTATTGTTAACAAAATCCTATAAACAATTTTATAAATCCAATATGGTTTTCAACATTAGAGTGCTAAGTAGTCAAAGGTAAAAATATTGACATAGTAATAAATATAGAGCTTATTATATAAATGCATTATTAGAATAATGACAATTTTGTTGAGGTGCATGGAAATGATAAATGGTGATACTGATGGTTCAAGAACAATGTCGTATGTCCAGTTGCGTAAACCATAATACATGGCATTATAACAACTAACATCCAACTCTAACCGCAAAACTTTTTAACATCAACCTTGACTTATTATTCTGGAAAATTAAACCATGCAAAAGATGCCCCCAAATATGTGTAAACTTAACTTCTTCAACGGAAATTATGTGTCTTCATTATTCTTCTATTTCGCCAGCTGAGCTAAAATTTGTACTTTCATGCATAGCATTACAAAGTTACTTACAAGACACCTATGTTCCACGCGTTCAAACACCTCGACTATGTGTATGTTTATCTTAGTTATTAATCTACAGTCAGTAAGATAAGCGATACTGAATTAGTAATAGCTTTACATAGAAGGTAAGTTGGTAAGGAACGTCCCTTAGCTTCATTATAGTTAAGATGATTCTCATGTCCGGTCCAGATGCTCATAGTCATATTGTTAAAAATGAAAATGTGATTTTGCAACCATTGACATGAATGCCATAACATAACCCAAAATTAACATAAATTAGCAACTTGAATGAAATGACGACAAATCATGCATTATATATTTATATCTGTTTACTATTTCGCCTTAGCAATTTACATATGACATGAATATTTATGCATGAAAAATTGGAAAATCTATGTAGCTTTTATCATTTAGACTTTGGATTCTTTCACGTCCAACATTATTTTTAGTTCATATCACAAACTCACAACCACCTGTCTTAGTATATACTAGCTTCCATGTGTAAGTTTTCTAAACTCTAATGTAATTTTTTTTTTTGGTGTTCTACCCGGTTCACCCTTTGGGCTAATCCGGATTTGGGGATTAGTTCTGGGTGGTTAGGTTTCAGTCCCCTCCCGATTGTTGTTGCGGGGGATTGAACACGAGTCCTCCCTACCAAGTGTAGTCCCAATCACCACTACACCAACAACCAATTGGTTAAACTCTAATAGTCTAATGTAATTAATTATGTGCATATATATAAACTATATATAAGTACATATCTTTAATTTACAAACTCATAATAATATTTATGACTCAACTCACTTATATATAAAGAACAAATAACAACTTGACTCTAGCCTACTCATCTATCTCTACCGCCAAGAAAAAAATATTATTACAAGAAATTAAGAAAAATAAAATGTCCACTCTTGTTACTACCCTTATCTTTTTGGTTAATTCTTTCCTAGTGATGGCTTCATCAACCAAACAAGACCTAAAGATGGTTCAAATGGCTCAAACCATGGTTCTTCAAGCCAAGTATTGGGCTCAATCATCATCATTTGATGATCCTTCTTTGTTCTTAGGCCACCATCATCAACTTGACGGCGGTCATCAAGGGGGCTTAAGCTATAACGATAGCAAGAATAAATCGACTTTATCCATTGGTCGTGGTCATGGTCATGGTCGTCATCACAAGAGTGTTCAAGGTAGTTTAAACAACAAGAACAACACCACTTACAATTATATTAATAACGTCTATTATGTCAATAATAATAAAAACTCTAAAAATAATTATAAAATTAAAATGGCTATGATCGATTGTGCTAAGCTATATGATCAAGCTGAGTCACGGCTCGGTCGTTTAGTTGAAAGAGATGGGAAATTTAGCCATGATGACGCGTTAGCATGGCTAAGTGGTGCAATCACAAGCCATAGGACTTGTTTGGATGGACTAAAAGAGAAAGGTGTACGTGAAGAACTTCATCCTATATCGCAAAATTTGACCAAGTTATTATATGAAGCATTGGCTTTTCATGCAAAGAAACAAAGGTTTCGGAGAAGATCAAAAGGTAATCAAGCTTTTAAATTTTGATTTTTTTGCATGTACAATAACAACGTTGATATTACATACATTTTGTTTGAAGTAGACGTGTGTAATTGTATAGTTACACCTTGACTCTAGCCTTTAGTCGCATATACGAGTCATATATACAAATATACCAAGCAAGACTTGACTCACTTGATAAGACTCTTACCTAAAGTATAAAACATTCTAAATGAATGCATAGATTCTTTTGATTTTTTTTTTTTAATTTTTATTTTTTGTATCACTTTTATCGTTTTACTAGTAGATTGGTGAATAAATAATAGGCACGTGAATATGTGATACTACATGATAAAACTTTGGTCTAAGTAAACAGTCTTTGAAGGAAAGAAATAAAACTTGAAATTTAAAGTTTAAACTCTGCAGTAAGGGCACAAGGGAGGCCAAAAGGAAAACCATTTGTGGGAAGATTAATGTCCTGGAAGCCGGCAACTTCGAGGGCTGATATCGTGGTGGCGAGAGACGGCTCAGGTAATCACCAAAGCATCAACAAAGCAGTGGATGCAATAGACAAGATAAAAAACAGAGGAGAAAGCAGAGTAATAGTGTATGTAAAAGCAGGAGTATATGATGAGATAGTTGAAATTCCAAGGCACCTAACTAATGTCATGTTTGTTGGAGATGGCATGGGTAAAACTGTGGTCACTGGTCGTAAAAATGTCGTTGATGGCGGAACCACTGTCAATTCCGCTACATTCAGTAAGTAAAACAAATTTCTATCCTGCAAAAATATTTGATCCTGTATTTTTAACACAAAATTCTTATCTTTGGCTAATGTTTCATCTATACAATACGCGATTTTTGTATGTAGATCATAAATGTGTTACGTGTATGTCTAATTAAGTGTTACAATGTCCTTAAGCAGGGGTATTCGGCGATGGGTTTTGGGCAAAGGACATGACATTTGAGAACACGGCAGGACCCCAAAAACATCAAGCAGTGGCATTGATGGTAGCATCAGATCACTCGCTCTTCTATCGATGCAGCTTTCTAGGATACCAAGACACACTCTATGTTCACTCTCTTAGGCAATTTTACCGTGACTGCCACATATATGGCACAATAGACTTTATATTTGGTAACGCGGCTGTTGTGTTACAAAATTGTGACATCTTTGTTAGAAAGCCTATGAAGCACCAGAATAATATGATCACAGCCCAAGGGAGGGAGGACCAGAATGAGAACACAGGGATCTCGATCCATGGGTCACGAATACAACCAGCACCAGAGTTTGTAGACCTAAAGCGATCTTTCAAGACCTTCCTAGGGAGACCTTGGAAGAAGCATTCAAGAACAATTGTTTCTACAACATACATTGATGGGTTTATTCATCCAAGAGGTTGGACTAATTGGGAAGGGAATTTCGCCCTCTCAACATTGTACTACGCCGAATACATGAACACAGGCTCCGGGGCAACAACTCTAGGCCGGGTAAACTGGCCCGGATTTCACGTCTTGCATCATTCTAAAGAGGTTGATCCCTTCATGGTAAGAAAATTTATCCAAGGTGAATCTTGGATTATGAAGACCGGTGCGCCCGTTTGGCTTGAAATTTGATTAAAGCAAATCCATGGTGGTTTGCCTTCATTAACGAAGAATAATGGGTTCATCCTTTTGGAAAAAAAAATAATGTTTAGCTAATTACATCTATCATATAGAATTCCATAGCATAAGTTTCATGTATCTATAAGCAATATGTAAGTAACTTTTTCCATTTATCATGAAATACAATGTTTATAAAAGTTAAACATCCTACTTGTATTACAAATCAAATCAAAATCCACTGTTAACTTATTTTTCTTACTAAACTAAACAAAGTATGATGTTTATTGGTTGATGTACTTCGTAGATGATAACTAGCTTTGTAAGATTATAACCCAAGAGGTTATTTAAGATCAAATTTCGTCTACATCATTTAATTATAATTCAACCACGCTAAACGCCCCATACAACCTCATAAACCACCCTAAAACCCTCAGCCTTCCACCATTTTTGCTTCAAGAAAACACAACAATGGTGAAACAACTTCGTCTTCTCCTCCTCAAATCTCCACCATTTTTGACCTCTAACACTTCAAAACCACCCACTTCATTTTCTCTCTCCTCCCTTTCTTCACCTCCGACCGCCATTGAAACACCCACCTCACAAATCGACATGGAAAGGCAAGAATTGTTGCGCAAACTCCGAGTTTTAATCCTTGGATCCCGATTCGACTCAGTTAAAGAACTCATCAAACCTCTCGTCAATGCGAAAACTCTCTTTTCTTCTCCCTTAGAGCTTTGCGCTGCATTTTCTCTCTCCAATCCTTCTCTAAAATGCTGTTTTTACAGTTTAGTTTTGTTCGCTTGTGCTGATTCTAAGCTCCCAGATGAAGCAATGGGGTTACTTCAGATTATTAGAAAAGATGGAGATTTTCCTGCTATTAATGCTTTTAATAAGTTGATTGATTGTTTGGTTTCTACCCATCAATTTGATAAGGCGAATAAGTTGTTTGATGATGCTTTGGATTCCGGTTTTCGGGTCGAGAAATTTGCATTTGGGAAGGCGATACAGTCTGCTGTGAAGCTTGGGGAACTTGAGAGAGGTTTAGAGTTGTTAAATTTGATGAAGGAGAGAGGAATTGGTGTTAATGTGTTTATTTATAATGTTTTGATTAATGGGTTTTGTAAAGAAAAGAGAATTAAGGATGCACACCAACTGTTTGATGAAATGTTTCAGAGAAATTTGGTTCCGAGTCAGGTTACTTATAACACATTGATTGATGGGTATTGTAAGGTTGGGTGTTTGGAGGATGCTTTTAGTTTGAAGGAAAGGATGAAGGTGGATAATGTAGCTCCTAATTTGGTTACTTTCAATTCATTGCTAAATGGGTTGAGTAAGGCTCATAGAATGGAGGAAGCTGGTGGGATATTGGAGGAGATGAAATCATATGGTATCGTGCCGGACGGGTTTACTTGCACCATTTTGTTTGATGGGTATTCGAAGTGTGGTGATGCTGGTACAATGTTGGTTATATTGGACAATATGGAGTCTTTTGGTTTGAGGCCTACGTTTGTCACTTTTAATTCTCTGATCAAGAAGTTCTGTGAATCAGGAAACATGGAGGAGGCGGAGAAATGGTTGGAAAAGATGAGCGAAAAGGGAGTTGCTCCCACCATTGAGACGTATAACATTCTCATTGATGGTTATGGTAGGAATCATATGATTGAAAAGAGTTTTGAGGTGTTGGAAAGTATGGAGAATCGTGGTTTAAAACCGGATGTAGTAACTTATGGTGCTCTTATAAATAGTCTTTGCAAAGAGGGTAAGCTTCTTGAAGCTAAGGTTGTTATGGAGGATATGGTGGTAAGAGGGATTTCGCCAAATGCACAGATATACAACATGATTATTGCTGGTCAGTGCAATGCAGGGAAGCTGCAGGCTGCCTTTGGGTTATTTGATGAGATGTTGCGAAAAAATGTAGAGCCAACGTTGGTTACTTATAATTCTCTTGTTAATGGGTTATGCAAGAATGGGAAATTACAGGAAGCTGAAGATCTTCTTCCAAAGATTATTGACAGAGGCTTGGCTCCTGATGTTATCACTTATAACTCTCTGATTCTCGGATATGTTGGTGCTGGAAAAATCTCGAAATCCATTGAATTGTATGATTCTATGAAGAAAAAAGGCATCAAACCAACCTTAAGCACCTATCATTCTCTAATTAGTGCTGGCAGCAAAGTAGGCTTGTTGCTAGTAAATAAAATTTATGAAGAAATGTTGGCTTTCAACCTGAGTCCTGATAGAGTTGTATATAATGCCCTTATTTATTCCAATGTGGAGCATGGAAACTTTGAAAAGGCGCTTTCTTTGCATGATGAGATGACAAGCAAGGGAATTGAGCTTGACAAGATGACATACAATAGTTTAATTTTGGGCCACTTGAGGATGGGAGAACAGAAGAAGGTATTAGACCTAATCAATGATATGAAGGCTAAAGGAATTCTTCTAAAAGCTGATACTTACACTGTACTAGTTGACGGACACTGCAAACTGAATGATTTTGATGGGGCATATGCTTGGTACCGAGAAATGGTTGATAAGGGTTTTCTCTTGGCTGCTAGCAAATGTAATGAGCTTGTAAGTGGCCTCAAAGAACGAGGAAGGATAGAAGAGATCCAAATAATCTGCTCGGAAATGAGTGTTAAAGGGTTGGGTGATTGTAGTGTTGATGCAACTTTGTCTGCAGTTGCAAGCTGATAATTATGGCAAGCTCGCAGTGCAGTTTGAAGAGCATGTACAGAATTGTATTATGATTATGTTATCTGGAAAACCACTAACACAAGGTACTCCATTATTTGTTTACTGAAATTCGCTGTGCCTTGAATCAAGGATGGTGATTTGGAGTTCCTCATGATTTAAGAACCGCTTTTTTGGTTTGTCTGTACATTAAATATGTTGTTGATCTAGATTCTAGACTCAGCTCTCCATGCTCCTTTGATGCAAGCAAGATTGTGACCATCACACCTGGATGATTTCGCCGATTGTGACCTTCACACGCCAATTGTGGTCTTCACACCAATTTTATCTGTTTGATAAAGGACACGGACCCTGATATTTGTATCATTTCAAATAACCCTGCTGATAGCCAACAAATGCATTCAACATTAAGGATACTGCAACAGAATGAAAATGGAGTTACAGATGTATTACCAGTGTAATCCTTCATAACTGCTCATACTGGTGCTAAGAGCCTTTGGATTTTCAAGGGATTTGTACTTTGAAGCTCATGTAAAATGTAAATTGTATATAAATATACAATCAATCAATCAATCAAAGCCTTAATCCCAAAAGTGGGGTCGGCTAACATGAACCAAATTTGATTATTCCGAGTATCGTTCAATGGAAGGGTAAGCTCATGTAAAATGTAAATTGTATATAAATATACCTATGTCTATAATTCCCGTTCAAAAAAAAAAAAAAAGGGAATGTCTATAATTTTCCCTGTCCCAACAAAGAGATCTGTAATCTTTGTGATTTTTTCCAGAGATGTTGATGTCAATTTCTCAATTTCATTCACTGTGCGGCAAAGAATTTTACGTCTATGATTCATGACCTCATGGGAGTTGTTGTCGAATTTTATTCCTTAGCGGGAGCAATTGCAAATAACTAAACTCGCCCACAAAAATAGATACTCCGTAATAGACAACTTTGAAATTTAGAGCGTTAAATTTTCAATTGCAACTTTGAATGTCAAATATGTATAAATAAATTTACAGTGTATATTTTAAATATTCTAAGATACCTAGAAATTTGAATTCATTTTTACACAAAAAAAGAAACCAGCATATAAACATCCTAGTCATCACCTAACAATCAGAAGGCAAGGCAAATAATTTGCAACATGATTTTGCCCTTTCTATACATGCCTGTTAGCAACCTTTGTTTCAGCATTTCCTGCTAAGCTTAGCATCTTGCAACAGTATATTACAAGCCTCGATGAAGGAAAAAAAAAGGTGCTGTATAATTGTATGTGAACCCACTATATTCTTCATAAGTAGCAATTGAGTAAATGACATACATTTCTCTTCCGAATAAAGCTTCTCTAGAACAACTCCATAAAAACCTGCAAAACAGAAAATCATCAAACCCTCAGAACACCACCTGCATCTTATCATGTTAACATTGTTATTAGAGCGCCTAGAGTATACAATGGTACAAATATTTCACCAAAGATGCAAAGGGAAGTTTCAGTCACAATAATAGAGCCAATGGGCAACAAGATATTATAAAAACTATGAATTGACCTGTTCAGTGAATAGCTGAGAGAATCATCGTTCACAGAATCAAATTTACGATTCAATAAATTCATGGCAATCAATATTACGTTAGGTATATACTCCAATAATAAAATAATGAATTGCAACTACCATTGTGATCATGTTATGTTAGATCCTGTTATAGAGCCCTTTTTGTCTATTCCAAGCCTACTAACTTTTGCTTTGTTCTGTTCCATTAATTATCATAATTGAAGTGGGATGTCTAGAGGCCTTACCCTTTTGTGAACACCAATGTACATTCTGGCTACGTCTTAAACTGCTTCATTTCATAGTAATTCAAGTTCCTATCTTCAAAAAGAGTTGACACGTAATACCTTAATACCTGAAAATAAGGCTCAAAAGTAATTAACATGTAGGAAGTCTAGCATGGCAAATACAAGAACAAGCATTCCCAACTTATTTCATACTTGAATGAATCCAAGAAAAGACCCAATGTAAGGCCAGCTTTCCAGTAATTAAAAAGAACTATAAGGTTCCTGCTCCTGTCAAGCAAAGGTACAGAAGCTTTGTACATAAGAGCCCCAATACCCTCCACCACAGCAACAGCCACGGCAGCAGACATTATGTCCCAATCACCTGTTTGCCCAATTACTGTAGCAAAAGCAGTTGCGCAATAGAAACCCACCAAGAAAAAAAGAAACTTTTTAGGAAGATCTTTCCGGAAATCTCGAATTCTTGCATTTAATTTAATCTGAAGACTCTGAATTGTTTTAAGTAATCGAGTTCTTCCATCACCACTGCCAGTGAGAGGATCCAATCCTTTGCCATCTGCACTGCTCTTAATGGACCAGTCCATTCTCCTGCAAACAATTCCTTTAATTAGGTATAATGAAAGCAAACATAACTTTACAAAACAATGATATGATAAACTAAAACTTCAGCAGTCACTTTAGCTTAGAGCCGACTCTTTTTATCTTGTAATTGTGCATGTTCACAATCCTGGTTATGAACCTTGCACAGCACAATGATCTGCTGGACCATTATGGAAAATTCCATCACAGATATGAGTATCAATGTGTACTTGCTCCTTCCATCCAAAAGTGTTCACCACTCTCCTGATGACATGATGTTTACCATGAAAGCATAACTTTGTAGACCCAACTGGCTACCTGACATGCAAGAGACTATAACCTTCCGATGAAAGGAGGAGACATTGTTACTAATTTACTATAAGCATTAAGTAATTATTACAACTTTTACAAGCAATTATATTGCAATCACTACTTTGCTAAGGTCACTGTACTACGTAATAAAAGATTCTTGCTATACACAAAAAGGCCCAATTAATCCAATTACATTCTGCACTGCTAAACTGAAATTCCAAGTTCTTAGCTAACAAGATATGGTCTTCTGATCCCAATGTTCTACAGCCTCAAGGCCTTAGTCACAATTCTTCCTTACAAACAATAAAGCTGTGGTGGAAAACGAGTAAGAACTCAGTTCAATGGAAAAAGCAAGCAATAGTAATATCTAGATCAATTGTGCTCTTATCACTTAGTCTCTTACATATTATGATGACACAATTATATACAGAAACAAAGAACATGACTTGGTACTCTTGGTGCATGATACCAAGAATAATTCAAATACAAAGACAAACAAATATATCAAATGCCATCCAAAAAAATTTACTCGACACAAAGCGAAAGTCACAGCAAGATCAGCAATAACTTACTTGCAACCACCAATTTTACTGAGCTCCTTTACTTGTACAAAAGATAGTCCAAAATGACCCCCATTTCTATTGGATAATGCCACTTTCTGAAGTGAGGCAACAAGGATTCTGATCGGAAACCTTAAGTTTGAAATCTTTGTGGACGTTGGAATCACATTCCTCGAACATTGGCGGAATCTAGTTCCAAATGTGAGTATCATGGAGAACCCGCGCAATTCACCATCCACTGTATTAGTCAAATTTACAAACATGTCATAATTTGTACTACAATTCTTGGCAAATTATCAATCTCCCATTCAATAGTCTAGCACCAATATAGCATTTTGTCTCAACACAGCAGAAAAGGGCATTATCTACTAATAGTATACACAATATCCAAATTCTTCAAAAAAATATACAAGTATAATTTTGCAAAATAAGATGTGAACCATAAAATTAAGTTAAACTAGTTAGCTTAATTATCAAAGATAAAAGCTTGCAAAAATTTATCAAAGATGATAACTTTATACTATGAACAAATGCTTCCGCACATTCAATTTCATATCTCTAGTAAAACCCCACAAATAAAAACTAACATAAATTGAAAATTAATCATATAAAAGACTGGAATTCAACATGCTACTTCGTATGACATTAAAGAGAAATTGATTGCTTACCAATCGAAAAATCATGAAACCCAATTCGATTTAAGGCTCAGAAAAGTAGTTTTGATCATCTAATTGGCAAAACCCATATAATTTTCTTCAAGGAAACTGAATTGAGAATGTAGCAAGATAGAGAAAAAAAGGGGGCGGAGTTAACGACGGCGGAAACGAAATTAGCGGCGGCGATGACGGTGGAGAAGTGAGAGACTGGTAGTGAGGATTGAGGAGTGAGTAGACCAGCCACTAATGATGGGGATTGTGAGGAGAAATGTGAATTGGGAAGCTTCAGCAAAAGGCTTTGTTTGGTTCAATAAGGTTTAAGGTAATAAAGAGGAGGATTCAATTAATTACCCTGAAATCCATTCAATACAAATTACGTTCTTTTCATCTTATTTTTACCTATTTCAAGTCTAATAAATTCGGTTTTATGAAAAATAAGTTCTTATAAGGGTTTTTTAAGTTCAAATTACAACTAAAATAAGTTTTGATAAGGTTTAATAAGTTCAAATAAGTAAAAAACAGGTGAATTGAACACACCAAGTTTCCATGAGTTCAATAAAGTCTTATAAGTTTAATAAGGTCAGATAAATTTAGGGTGTGTTCTATTCACCTGATTTTTACTTATCTGAACTTATTAACACTTATTTTCACTTATTTGACCTTATTAACACTTATAAGACTTTATTAGACATTATTTGTCATTCTTGAAATATATTGTGTAACATATTGGTAATATGAGTATATATATAATCTATCTATCTATCTGTATACTATACTAAAAGAGAAGCGGATCAATGTGGAGCTGCCAAATGTCTGTCTCTGATTCGCTTCTCTTAATATAGTAAAACAATAAAAATATCAATAACTTAATACTAAAAGCGAAACCAGTGATGACACATGTCATGCACTGGTTAAAAATTTTCCCTCCATTCTTTATCTTTCCTTATGAAAAATATTTATAGCCTATAATATTTACTTTCCATTTTAGCGATTATATTTTTGTCATACGCACTCAAACGAAATATTTTTGAAAGTATATTTTTACTGTAATTCTATTTTTTTTTTTTTTAGCATATAATTGTTAAATTAATGTAGTAATTTACTATATAAGTTATTAAAATCCGTGCATTGCACGGGACTTTAACTAGTATATATATATATATATATGAAGCACAAAAGATAAAGTAACTAAATTCAATTATGGTAAATAATTGAAAATAACAATATTACTCTATTTATATCTGTATTTTGTATATGACTTAATGCATATCATCTATTCATGTTTCAGAGTATTATTAATGTATGATATTCTTCTTAATTCTTTACTAAGTAGTTGCGTTAAACGACTGTTTAAGGAATCGAGCTGAGTGTTTTTTTTTTTCCTCCAAACATTATGAGATAAATAATGATCGATTAAATATATGACTTTGGATATTTTGAGATTATATGATAAATAAATGCTAATTACTTATTAATCATTTTGCAAAGAAGAAAAAGTTAATTGTTAGCAAAAATTGTGCCAAAAAATTATGACAAGCGAATCAATGTGGATCTTAGAGATGTCAATTTTGAGTGTTTGAGTCGCCTTCGGCAAGGTCGGGTAATTTTGAGTGTTCGTTTTATATCTTATATTTGTAGTACTATATACGAAGTATTAAATAAGAAAAATTTATGCCAAAATTTATGATAAGTACGTGGATCAATGAGAGCTAACAAGTGTCATTTTATGACTCGCTTATCTTATATGTAAAATTTTCATAATATATTACATAATATTTTTGGTTAGTTTTTAATATATAAATTTTATAGATTTAAAAATAAATTTGATTGAATTTGATTGATTCTAAATATTGAAAATGAATTCCAAATATTTATGCATACATGATAACTATTAAATATTCCATACAATTCTATAATTAATAATTAAATATTACTCCGTATCTAATATATGAAGATTATTCTCATTTTTATAATCATTGAATTTTCATCATATTTTAATTTTATATAATTTATTCATACCTATATGCTATAATTTTTTTATTCATCCATATTTATAAGAATACAGGTCATAAAAAAATACATTACCAACATGATTGATCAGTTGATGATGAATTATGTCTTTCATTCATATAAATCTTACAAGTAATAAATACTTCGTATCTTTTATTCAAATGTTAGTTTTCAATATTGATCTACATCTATATATTTATGTTGTATATTCAATCAATTGGTTATCGTACGACTACTATGTAAAAGTTTTTGGCACAATGCTTAGGAAAGTATATATGTAGGTAAGATATAAGGTTCTTATTGTGGCAATAAAGATTTAGTATTCTTAAAAAAAAAAAAAAAAAAAGTAAATATGACGGGTAAAATAGATATTAGGTTGTACATCTATCAGGGTCTGTTTTGTTCACTTTATTTTCACTTATTTCAAGCGTAATAAGTTCAATTAAGTTCAGATAAATTCAATTTAGTTTTAATAAGTTTTAATAAAGGTTACCCAAGTACAAATTACAACCAGAATAAGTTTTAATAAGATGTTAAGGTCTAATAATTAAAAGAGAAAAGTTCAAATTAGGTGAATAAAACACACCCTAAATCGGTTAATATGACAAGAAAATTTTAGTTTTAATTCCCTCCACAGGAGATAGAAAATAACTTTTCTTTAATAGAACATAATAATTTATTCGTTTTTTTTTTCACAAGTTATTCGTTTTTTCAATTAATTAAATAACAATATAAAAAATAAAAAAGAAGTAAAATATAAGAAATACAAATGACAAAGTACTATTCATATCACATTCCTTAATATTTGTATTAGCCATTATTGTTAGTGAATACTTTAATAATTAATTTGTTAATGTAAATAAGTCCATTATTACTATAGCAATTTTTGGTGCAACAAGCCACACTATGCGGTAGGAGTTTCTCGAGTTTTTTTTTTTTTATTTTTATTATTATTATTATTTTTTATTATTTTTTTATTTTTTAGGGGTTACTTAAGTTTTTCAGTCAGGGTTACTCGATCAGGGGTTACTTGAGTTTTTAAGTCAAGGGTTACTTGAGTTACTCGGTCAGGACTTACTTGAGTTTTTCAGTCAGGAGTTACTCGAGTTACTCGGTCAGAGGTTACTTGAGTTACTCAATTAGGGGTTACTTGAGGGGTTCGGACAAGGGTTACTCAAGGGGTTTTCTCAGTTAAAGGTTACTCAGTCAGGGGTTACACAAGTTTCTCAATCAGGGCTTACTCGAGTTTCTCGGTCAGGCCGCATTCAAAAAATTGTCACTCGAGTAACCCCTGACCAAGAAACTCAAGTAACCCCGAAAACTTAAGTAACCCTTGACCGAGAAACTCAAGTAACCCCTGCCGCATGGTACTACAAGCCGCATATAAAATTTTTTGTTATTACTAGCTAATTCATATATTATTTATCAATATCATTCTATACATACATATTTGTGTTGTATATTCACTCCATTTTAGGTTGTGCGACTGTTATGTGATTTTTTTAGCACAATGCTTAGACAAAATATGTACAAGTAGATAAGATATAAGGGTACTTAGCTTGTATACTGCATAATGATAAAATTATGTCTATAGATTTGGTGATTATAATGGGTAAATAGATATTATATTGCATAACTATTGAACCGATTAATATGACGATAAAATTTTAGTTTTGAATTCCTCTATAGACTACGGGTAACAGGAAACGACTTTCCTTAGCTTGTGTAGTGCATATTTTATTCATTTTTAATCAATAAAATAACAATATAAAAAATGAAAAGGAATAAAATAACAGCAATAAAATAATTTTCATATCACATCCGTAAAAAATATATTGACCATTATTGTGGTGATTGGTGAATAGAATTTTAATAATTAATTTGTTAATGTAAATATGTCGATTTTTACTAATTGAATTATTTTTGTTTTGTTTTTATGAAATTAAAATTTTGATTTTTAAACCGTGCATCGCACGGGAACTATACTAGTAATATATTAAAATAAAAGCAATAAAATAGGAAAATATTAGAATTTTGATAATTTCAAATTTTTTTTTTTGGTGTTCTACCCGGTTCACCCTTTGGGCTAATTCGGATTCGGGGATCAGTTCTGGGTGGTTAGGTTCCAGTCCCCTCCCAATTGTTGTTGCGGGGGATCGAACACGGGTCCTCCCTACCAAGTGTAGTCCCAATCACCACTACACCAACAACCAATTGGTTGATAATTTCAAATATTAAAAAAAATAAACCGTGAAACAAGCAAAAGTGTATGTTGCAATAACACCAAATAAAATTTTAATCTTCTAATGCTTCATCATCATCATTCTCATCATCTCCTTCTTCTATATTATCCTCTACGACACCTCCAACCGACTTCCATATATCTTTCGTTATTTTATCCCGAATATGGTTCATAGCTTTTTTCCTTTGGATATCATACAAATTATAATCTGCTCTAGTCTCCATTTATTCAACCTCTTGAAATATTGGTATCCCTAATTCGTATAGACGGATAAAATTGTGAAGCGTAAATGTTGCAACAATGATAGACGAATAAAATTCGTATAGACGGATAAAATTGTTGATTTGCTTAACTTTTATATAAGCAAAATTTATCTAGTCTTACCATAACTTATGAGTATAACGTTACTTTAATTTTATTTTTTATGCAAATGTTACTTTATTCTTATATGAATTCATGATAATAAAACACATAAAATTTTACAAAAAAAAAAAAAAAGTGAAAAGCAATCTTGATTAGTAATAACTCTATATAAATATAATAAGTGGAAATAAGGTGAAGAGAATGTTAATTTAGAACTTATTAACCTTGAACTTATCTGAACTTATTAACCCTTATCTGAACTTAATTGAACTTATCTGAACTTATTAAACCTGAAATAAGTGAAAATAAGGTGAACATAACAGATAAGTTCAGTTAAAATAATGGAGTTAGTGGATTGATTGGTTTTGGATATCATCCAAAATGACATTTCAATGAAATTACACTTTTTCTATATAATTATATTAAAAACCTAATTACAAATTACATGTAAACTTGATAAATAGACTATAAAAAGTAGATGATTAACCAAGTGACATACAAGTATGAGTATTGAGTTATGACAAACAAACAATTCAAGATAAAATGTACAAGTATAAATTAGAAGAGAATATTAGATGTCTCGGAAGAGACAATTTAGAAGAGAATATGATTAATAATAATTATTTAAAAAAAAAAAAAAAAGATTACCAATATGTGTAAAACAATACAGAGTACTGTACAAATCAAGTGTTATTTAAGCAACTATTTATGATGTTTAGTTATTGGAGGGCTTTGAAACTTTCAGGTTGTTTGTTTGGTGAATTAATTTAATGCAATCTCCATATTACTCGTAGTTAACATTAAATTGAACAACAACAAGTGTATATAATATTATAATAGCACTAGATTTAACTCCTTTTCTAACTAATTTATAATTAAATATGAATATATAATTCTCGAAAGTGCATCATTTTCATAGAGTGTTTAATTAAGAATTTCATTAAATTTACACAAGTACACATTACACAGATTTACACATCACACAGGTACTTACCTGATCTAACTGTTTAACAAAAAAAAAATAAAAAATAAAAAATAAAAAAATTAATCTAAATTTTAATTTTAATTTCATAGTAAAAAAAAAAAAAAAAGAAAAGAAAAAAACAAGAAGGGATTTTCTCGTAAATTACAGTTAAATCTTAGTTTTCATCTTCCTCCCCGCCAACCTTTACTTGGCTGCTTCAACCCTAATTGTTCCTTCATCCTTCTCTCCTCCCAATTTCCTCCCTTCCCCAATTTTCAATTTATTCTTTTTTTAATTCAATTTTTTTCCAATTCAATTGAACATCAGGTATACCCAGAAAAAATGATTTGTGTATGATATAACTTATGATTGATTTCTTGTTAGTTTTCTGGGTACTTATTTATTTGCTCTAATTCAATCTTGACAGTCAATAAACAATGGCGAATGATGGGTCCGAAGCAAAGGATTCGGCTTTATTGTGTTCTCGATGCTCCAAACCTGCTCATCTTCAGTATGTTTTTTTTAATAAAAAAATTTAGTTAAAAATTTGGATTTTTCTGTTGGTTTCTTGATTAATTGAATGCGCCCCATTTTAATTTACATTGGTTTTAACATTAATTTGTAGACTTTCAATTTTGTTTTCCCCCAATTAAGGTTTGTTTGAGTTTAATTTATTGTAAAAGACAGTTTTGTGAATTGGAGAAAGGGAATCTTTCATTAACTTTTACTTGATATTACTTACTTTACGGGGCGTTTGGTACAAGTGATAGGGATAGAAGGGTGGGATGAGGATATAGAATCGACTAGGGAGGGAGGCGGGCGGGCGGGGATATATAGAGGACTAGAGGAGTAAGGGAATGAATTATGAAGTACCTATTAGTATACAACAATTTCATTAATTTAACTCATATTCTTTTGTAATATCAAGTAGCAAACTATTATTAATACAATTATTGAGGTCCAAAGATATTGTAGACAAGCCTATGCCTATGATGTAATTTTTTGCAAGGAAGATGATCTTGTAATGCCTATTGGGGATTTTGAATACTGAATAGGGAATACTAACATCGTATTAATGTATAATGCATGAGTGGCTGAGTGCATGACACCGAAAACATACCTTTGTAGTTTAAACACTTGTGTTATGATCAATGAGTAACTAACATGCATCCCAGATCTGCTTGTGTCAATTTTGTGGTATACTCTAGATTTTACGAGATTGTTCAACAAATGAGTTCAAAGTATATGAGGCTATGAGCTCAATTTAACTTGTATGATTTAATTTTCGTAGGTGTCCAAAGTGTGTACAATTGAAGCTCCCAAAGGAAGGTGCTGCTTTCTGGTAATTATCTTTCTTTTTTTTTTTCCCCTACTATAACATAGTCAAAATTCACTTGGGGCTTTGTTTGTGATTTTGTAATTATATTCTACTTGGAAGCTTTAATAATGTCATTGCACTCTTTAGTTCTCTTAGCCTAATCTATTACAGAGTATAATTCTTCAAGACTTTGGAGAATGAGAGGGTGGTGGGGCTTGAGGGGCGGGGGTATTACTTTGAGAAGGATGTTCCTGCCATTACTGACTTTCTGGCATCCGCACTTTCAATGGTGCATAGATAAAATGGTTGATACATAATTATGTTTTTCTATTTATTTTTAGCCTTTTGATTGACAAACTTTTACCTATTGTAGTTCCCAGGAGTGTTTCAAGGAATCTTGGAGCTCTCATAAATCGGTCCATACAAAGGCAAATACATCTTCTTTACAGACTGATGCTGCTGGGGACAAAAATAGTGAAGGTTGGCTTTATTGCTTACGAAAAGGACAATCTCGGACTTCAAAACTTCCGTATTTCGATTGGACAGGGTATCATGTCAACATTACTCTTTTGTGGATACATTTCTGATTACAGCCCTTCTTTTTATGTACTTATTATTTTGTATATGTTTATACTATGATTTATTGTTACTGTGGTTATGAATGAAAACATGCATCTTGGTGTTGACATCTCATATTTTTGACCTTTACTGAACTCAACCTTTTCCCGTGTAGATCATTAAGGCCTTACCCCATATCAAGTTACCGTACTGTACCAAAGCACATTGAGCTACCTGATTGGGCTATGGATGTAAGTTTTTTCTTTCTATTGTCAACAAGTGTATCTCCCCTGAAAGTTGGTTTTTAGACAGTTACAGGCGATGAGACAATGATGACCCCTCGGAGATACCTGTTTTCCTTTATGCACCAATATATGAACTCTGATATTTATGAATCTGCAACTTATGAAGTCTTTATGAGATGCTTTTAAAACATATAGGGTATCCCCAAGATTGAGCCTGAGAGCAACCTGCAGCACATTGTCGAGGTATGCTTTATTACTTTACTCCTCATACTTGGGTAGACTCATAGAGATTAATTGTCCAGTGAACTTTTTTTTTTCTTCTTA
Source organism: Chenopodium album (assembly GCF_948465745.1). Classification (NCBI taxonomy): domain Eukaryota; kingdom Viridiplantae; phylum Streptophyta; class Magnoliopsida; order Caryophyllales; family Amaranthaceae; genus Chenopodium; species Chenopodium album. Next base: position 73,145,532 of record NC_137840.1, read on the forward strand.
TTATCCTTTTCTGTTTACTTATTGACTTGTTATTTTGAAGATTAAAACTCCAGAGCTGATACAGAGAATGAGGGAGACTTGCAAGGTAAGTTCATTTTGTTAATTTAGGTTTGTATTGTAAAGTACTGAGAATTTTTTCGTTTTTTATAGAGTGCTCCTTAGTTTAAACATACCTTTTGTTTGTTACTGTGAATAAAGCAGTCTACAGGATAGACCTTTGCTTTAACATCTTGTTTCCTGAATTTTTCGCGTTTTATAGAGTGCTCCATATCTGTTCGTTTTTTGTAGTGCTTATAAACTGAAAATCCTATGAGGTTGTCTTTGTGATTATGCTAAGCATTTTGTCTCTTTTGTTTCATATGAAGTATCTTCTTAGATGGAAGATATGTCTTATACAAGTGTAATTACTATTTATAAGTGTTGGCTTATGATGTCTTATGCAAGCTATAGACTAGAGTGGATTTGGTTCTAAGCAGCTGTATAATCACATATGTAGGTAACCTTACTGGAGAATGATAAGTTTACATCTAATATTGATTTTAGTGAAACTGCATAAGGTTCACTATTCTAGATCAATTGTGTCATTAGTGGTTTTGCAAGCCTATTTCATGTGACATTTGTATATATAAGCTTACCCTTGAAGAATGGTTTTCATCCTAGATGTCTTGTGTATTGTTTACTACCACCTTCCAGTTGGGGGAGGGGGGGGGGGGGGGTAGGGATTTTGGATAGTTGATTGTCTGTGGAATGGTGATGTTACTATCCTCTCGATTAGCTAGCATTTGTGGACTGACTGTTCACCTTTGGTAGGGAGTCTTGGCTAGGTCTTGATGTTATCTACAATCAGCTTACCGATACTCTCTTGCCCTTTTCCATTTGATTTGCTAAATTGAACTCTGACAATTTCTGTCTCCAGATTGCTAGGGAGGTTTTGGATGCGGCTGGGCGTATTATTCGACCAGGCATTACAACAGATGAGATTGATCGAGTAGTCCATGAAGCTACTGTAGCTGCAGGTTTGTGTTGATTTATGACAGGAATTAAATAAATTGTCCTTTTTATCCCCCCCCCCCTCCCTCTTGGCACTGGAAAGAGCAAGTTTCTTATATGTATTTTTCACCCATTCCTTTTGAAATCACATGAATTTTTTTGTCTGCTAAATTGCTGTACATCGGAAGATCCAAGGCTGGATGATGTAAGAAAATTTGACCTCTGAGTTTTTTCACACCATTGAGGAATTGGAGCTCAGTCTGTCAGTCTTTCCTGCCCAGATTAGGGGCCACCATGTATACATGTTCCTGGCTTCAAATTTTGCGTTCAACTCTCCACCTAAATCTTCTTCGTCTTTTTTTTTTTTTTTTTTTTTTTTTAAAAAAAAAAAAAAAAAAAAAAAAAAAAGCTTAATGAGTTTTCTCAGGAAAAAGAAGTCTAGTAATATTTCAGTATCACTGGCTAAACATGCAATTTGGGGGGAAAATGTTTTGAGATTTCTGCTTTAAGTTTCTGGTGTCTTTTGAAATCCTTTAAATTTTTTTTTTTTTTTGAATTTTTGACGAGAAAATTCTTGAAAAGTTAAGGAGATTTGCTTGATGAGATACAGACATACAGTGCTTGAAATTTGATACCATCTTTTGTGACCAACATTGTATTTTATGTCTTATGAAGCTTTGAGTGTGTATTAATGCAAGAGAATCATATATTATTCATCAATGAATCTCATATTCTCATGGTTATATAACTACCTTTCTTCTTTTTATTTTATTTATTTATTTATTATTTTTTATGGATGCAGGAGGTTATCCTTCTCCATTAAATTATCATTTCTTTCCGAAATCCTGCTGCACGTAGGTACTTTTACATGTTAATTTTCTTAGAACTTGATTGTGTTTGTGATACCTGTAACTTATATGGAATCTGTCTGCTCTTTGTAGGTCTGTCAATGAAGTCATTTGCCATGGTATACCTGATGCCAGGTATGTCCTCAGTGTCCTAGTTTTTTCAAATTAGACTTCATTCATGACTTTATGCCTTTGTCTGGTAGCTTTTCTTTTCTTTTCTTTTTTTTTTTTTTTTTCTCTTTTTTTTTTTCTCTTTTTTTTTGGCTACTGGTGTAGAGTAACGTCAGGCTGGCAACTTAGTGGACTTTCTTACGCTATTAACTTCCCTCACCCCATCTCATTTCACTCTTCTCCACTCCCTCTAAAGAAAAAGATTGAAAGACGTAAAGATAAATCACTCCACGTAACTGCAATTATATAACTTATTTGAAAAGTGTTACTTGTAGTCATTGACATAAAAGCTTGAAGTTGCATATCATTCATCTTGATTTCTTGGGGGTGATTATGTTTGATAACATATTTCTGTTCATGCTATTTAATAGCCACCATTTTATTTGATCCACAAATGGTTATTATGTCAGTTATAAGTGCTTTAATAATGGCTATTGAACTCATCGTTTCAGAGTATTAGAAGATGGTGATATTGTAAACGTTGATGTCACTGTTTACTACAAAGGAGTTCATGGTAAGAATTGTGCTTCTTGTGCGCTGTTTAACTTGTGATTCAACAAGTTCACTGGGGGCTGGTGTGCTGAATGCTGCCTGCTTGAATCATTTGCAGGTGATCTGAATGAGACCTATTTTGTTGGAAATGTTGATGAAGCATCACAAAAGCTGGTCCAGTGTACATATGAGTGCCTGGAGAAAGCAATCTCTATAGGTTAGTGTTGAGTACATAGAGCATATGCCTTAAAAAAAAATTGCTTAGAACTCATGCAATAACATAACAAGTTGCGCCATTAATTTAATCTTAAAATAAAATTTTTGACCGTTAATTTCTCAGATAAAGTAACACTCTTAATGAAATTTATAAACATTTGAAAATTGGATTTTCAACTGATATCCAGAAATTGCTTTAATAAATTGATTGACCTTATTTCTGTGTGGAACTTGGAGATTATATCCTCTTTTATCTGTTCTAGTTATTTTGAGTGGTACAAGATCTCATCCTAACGAGAACAGATTTAAGTATAGGAAGGATATAAAGAACAGCAACTTTACCATTTCCTCTGCCTAATAATATTATCAAGTCCCTTGAAAGCTGAAATTAAACATATCCAGCATCGAGATAGCATCTAAGCCAACAACATGACAAGAATGCAGTAGCAACTGACAATTGTAACTGACTATATTATTCTTTTGCACGTAAAGCCCATTCTTTCTATCGTATTTTGGAAATTATGAGATGAAATTAGACTACTGTTGCCTTTTAAGTTCTCACTCTCTTTATTATTGTCCTATTTTGCTGATCAGAGGGGGGAATTAGAGGCTTCATTTTTTGTTAATCTAAAATAAAGCATCCAACAAATCTTTGAACTCACATCTTGACTATTAAGGCACTCTTTGGAGTTTATGTTTACATTTCTCTGCTGTTGTTGCTTTTAGTGAAGCCTGGCATGAGATTTCGAGAAGTTGGAGAGGTCATAAATCGACATGCTTCTATGTCAGGGTTCTCTGTGGTATGTGCCCACCTAAACTAGTACGTTAAGTCTTAATTACTTGTTCAGTGATCTAGTCTATAACTAATGTGTTTCTTCTATCATGACAAATACAGGTTAAGTCGTACTGTGGTCATGGAATTGGAGAGCTTTTCCACTGTGCTCCAAATATTCCTCATTATGCGAGTATCCTTGACTGATAACCAAGCAGTCTTGTTAATTATGTATTCCATAATTCACTATAATCTTATGCAATATTGATCTTTTGTGTTCAGCTGGGTTACTATAGAACAAACTTTATTGCAGCATTTACAATTGACTTCCTTAACGAAAGCAGGAAATAAAGCTGTTGGCGTGATGAAGGCTGGACAGACCTTCACGATAGAACCAATGATTAATGCAGGTACTCTAATGCAACCATCTGTTTATTTGCTTCTCTAATCTCTTTTAATGTCTGATTAGTGATTATGCTAGCCTTCATTGTCAAGACTCAAGATAACAACATTTATCCACTTTTTCTTGTAGGGGTGTGGCGTGATAGAATGTGGCCCGATGGATGGACTGCTGTTACTGCAGATGGGAAGCGCAGTGCTCAGTTTGAGCATACTTTACTGGTATGTATCATGACCATGCATGGACCATGCTATATTTCTTTCATCTGTTATTCTTTAAAGTACCTTGTGAATTTTTCTCTGATTCGAGGGTTTATTTTCTCAGTCAAATCATACTGCTTTCTCTGTAAATCTGTAATCGATTCATTGTATTTACATCATGCAGTTTTTAAAATTAGTGTTATGATTTCATTGCATTGCCCTCAACATGAATTTGTTGTAAACGCCATTATAACCCCTTTAACTTTTTTACGCAAACTTGGGAAGTTGGAAGTTGTTAAAAGCTAAAAGCCTATGAAATACGTGCTGATATATTCCCTGAATTCGTTATGATGCAGGTGACGGAAACTGGAGTTGAAGTTCTGACGGGACGATTACCTACATCTCCGAATGTATTCCCTTGGCTCAAAGCTTGAAACTAATCAAGAGCATCAATGATTTTTCATGTTTTGTTTTTTTAACAGATTTCAAATAAAATTTATTCTCATTCGAATTTTTTATACATTTATTTTTAGTTATATTGGCAAGATCTCATATTTATTAGATTGTTTGATATTTATATCAATCTTTTCCTATTTTATTTATGAAAATGATGAAAAAAAGGTTTGATTTATAAGAGTTTTTTGACAAAGAACGAGTAGTATATTAAGCATTATATGATGATCAAGGCTATAAAAACTATTAAATTAAAGGGCCGGGACAGAAAAATAACAAATCACAAACCATATTTTGAATGATTCATATATTATCACGGATTAATATTAAATTCACATGTGTAATTCTAAGAACATGTAAAATCTCAACTAAAATTATGGAAAATACATGATTAAAGAAAATTAATATTGTGTAATCGTTTCATTGACACAAGAAAGCCCTTGTTCATTGACTGTATTCTATTATTGTTGCAATTCCAATTGGTTTGCCCATACCGCTAGATTATTATCTCCTTGACAATACTTGGCTAATTCCGCTTCAATATCAAAATCTGAACCAAGCAAGTCTTGCATTGATATCATGTCATCACCAGAACCTGATTCGTCGTCTACGTGACCTTGAAGCATTTGATCACCCACGCATACAACTTCATTATCATCTTCTTCAACAAACTTAGCCAACTCCGCATCAAGATCAAAATCTGAACCAACCAACTCTTGTAATTCTTGATTTACGACGTGACCTTGTAGCATATGATCACCCACGCATACAACTTCATTATCATATTCTTCAGCAAACTTAGCCAACTCCGCTTCAAGATCAAAATCTGAACCAACCAACTCTTGCAATTCTTGATTATTATGTCCCTCACTGGACCACTCCGGTGCAAGATCAAAGTCTGAACCACCCGAATAATCTTGTATTGATGACATGTCATCACCACAACCTAATTGCTCATGATTTTCTTGTACATGATTTTGTTGTTGATGATGTTGTCCTAACACCACATTATTATTATCAACGGGAACCCCGACTTGTTGGTTAAAGATTCCGTCATAAGAAACTCCTTGTTCTTTCATCACAGCCGGTACCAAGCTTATGTGTTGCCTTTTGTTTTCTTGAACATCAACATTATTATCATTGTTAGTAGTAGTATTAGCAACACTAACACTATGTAGTCTTTTTTGTCTAATTGTGGAGGGTTTCTTGGTGATCCTACAAAGAACAAAGTTGTTGACATTATTAATCTTCTCCTCCAACAATTTACTGGTAAACTCATGCATACTCCATTCAACTCCGTTGCTCGTCGACTCCATGAACTTCAACAGCTTTCGAAACCCAATGACTTCCTCTTGGCCAGTACTAGTATTCTTGACAACAACAGGATCACTTCTTTGGAGTTTCCAAGTACCATGTTTACCAGCTGTTCGAATTCTATTCTTGACACAACTGTAATCTTTGTCACTAGACACGTTCTTGGGAATTGTAAACAAGTACCGAACTGTATCCTCTTCTTCACGGTCAGATTGTCCGAAAGAGTCGAAGACAGTAGACGGATGATCAGCATTTTCGCCGAAGATATTATCAACAAGAGGCATCCTCGGACAAGATGAAGAAACACCATATAATGCTCTTCTCCAAATATAATGGTTAATCAGCTCATCGTCCTTCGGGTTGAAATGATAACCGGGTGGTAGTTTAGACATGATTCACTAATCAATTTGAGAAGATGTAAAACAAACACAAACAAACGAACAGAAGATTTAAAAGAAGAAGAGAAAGAAGCTAAAAGGGATTAATTGGAACGTAGAATTTGATTATGAGAGTTAACCTATGTGATCACTTGATCAATATTTGTAATAGAAAAAGGTCGGTTAAATCAAAGATAAACTCATAGATTTTTAAGATAAACTTATTTTACTTTAGGAAGTTAGTTAATATTTTGTTGCATTGTCATTATTGCAACATTATCAACACATAAATATTTTTTCTTTTCTAACAAAAAAATAAAAAATACTTATGAGTTTAACTTTTTAATTTTTTTTTTTTTTTTTTTTTTGGTATTTTGCATAATTTTTTTTTTTAATATGAGAAAATTGAATTATAATTTTATAATCATAAAACTTATCACTGTAATTCAAATATGTGAGAATAGGTTCATATGTGAGAATTCATGCTTATATGAGAACTGATTTAAAATTTAGAACATATGAGTAAAAATTTAGAACATGCGAGTTAAAATTTAGAACATGTGACTCAAACTAAAATTCTGAACATATCAGTAATAATTTAGAACATTTGTGTGAGTAATATGTTTAGAACATCTGATTTAAGAATTAGAACGAGTGATTAAAAATTTATAAAATTTGTTTTATGAAATTTTAAACATATGAGTAAATTTAGAACATCTGATTTAAGATTATGAACATGTGAATAAAAATTTAGAACAAACTGATATAGAATATAGAAAGTGTGAGTAAAGATTTTAGAACATACGTGTAAAAAAATAGAACATACGCTTTAAAATCTGGAACATATAATTAAAAATTCTTAGAACACACGTTTTAAAATTTAGAACATATAAATTAAAATTTTGGAACAAGTTATTTAAAATTTATGACATCAAACTTAACTAATTTATGGTTTAGAACATGTGAATACTAAATTATAACATTTGATTTAATTTAGAACACCTAAGGAAAAGTTTAGAACATCATATTTAAAATTTAGAACATACAAGTAAAAATTTAGAACATAAAGAGTGTTCTCACATAAGAAAAATTCTCATATAAGAAAAATTCTCACGAGAGCCTTCCCCTATATATATATATATATATATATGAAGTATTTGATATTTTAAATTTTTATATATAAATTTATAATATTCTTGGGGTTTTGGGCATACTTTTGGGATATGATATTATATTTCATATATTTTATTACATACTGTACTGTGTAGATATACTGTTTCAAAAAAAAAAAAAAATTGTGTAGATATATTTTAAGATAAACTTATTTTACTACTTCATATTTTATTTTAGGAAGTTAGTTAATATTTTGTTATCGCATTGTTATTGCAACATTATCTAACACATATATAATTTTTCTATTCTAACAAAAAAAAAAAAAAAAAAAAAAAATTTACTATTGTTTGCCAAAAACGTCAGAAGTATGATATTTTAAATTTTTATACTACATCCGTTACATATTATTTGCAACGATTTGACATAAAGTAGAGAGGAAAAATATTTAATCGTTGCAAATAATATGTAACGGAGGTAGTATATAAATTTGTAATATTATTCGGATTTTGGGATATTATATTATTTTCCATATATTTTATTACATATTGTGTGGATATAGTGATATATTTAGCTTTGCTTGCACAATAAGTTCCATTGCATCCTCATTTGATTAACCTAGCTATAATGTAAGTATCCCTTTAGTGTATGCAACTTTTTTTTTGGTTTTTTTTCGAGTATCCTGGAAGAACTAACTGCCACAAGCTATTTTAGATTACAACTTTTATTTCTTAAGAGGTCCGAATAAAAGTTGACAATCATGCTATAGTTGACAATTATGGTATTTTATAGCAATAACTTAGTGTATGTTGTGGCCGAAACCTCCAAAATTTCTAAAAAAAGTGGATATTAGCCTTTAATTTTGGATTTTTCTGACTTTTTTTCCACCTGGAAATAAAAATTGCCGAAATGTTTACCATGATCCTTAATATCCTTCGGGTGTCCAATCGGCTGAGAGGAATCATCAAATTTGCCTTTAAACGACCAATTTACCAGTTAACAACTTGCACTGATTTCATGAACTCAAGCCAACCACGAACATTTATGACAACATATAATGATCATATATGGTTCCAAACGACATTATATGACCCCAAGATGTATCCCCGAAAATCTCAATCCTTTTCGACACCGTGCCCCGAAACCTCCAAAATTTATCAAAAACTGTGGATATAAGCCTTCAATTTTGGAATTTTTTTACTTTTTTTCGTCCGAAAATAAAAATTGTCGAAATGTTTATCATGGTCCCTTGATAGGCGTGTCACGTACCTAACAAAAATAAACCTAACTAGACCACTAATATGTAGACGGGCAAGCAAGGGTCGGATCCCAAGAGACTATGGTTCAACTAATTAAATAGACTCAAGTAAATACTAAGCAAGTAACCAAATCAAATAGTTGAGAATTAATAACTAAATATCAAGAGCGACGATTAAACTAAAGAAAATGATAATCAAATACTAAAAACATCCAAGATCAAGCATTACCACGAATACAATTAATGCAATAATATTTTTACCCCTAACATATAATTCAATTGATTAAAGAGGAAAAGTAATCCCTGAATATTACCAATGGTCTCTCCCGAGTTATCAATAGCTTCCCTAATCACAATCAAGCCTACTTCCGTGGAATCATGTAAATTAAAGACTTTGAGCACATTACCTAAAAATTACCGAAATGTTTACCATTTTTCCTAATACCCTCCAGGAGTCCAATTGGGTAGGTGGAACCATCCAATTTGCCTTTAAACGACTAATTTACCGATTTATAACTCTCACCGAGTTTATAACTCAAGCCTACCACGAAAATTTATGACAACATATAATGATCAAATATAATTTCAAACGGCATTATATGACCCCGAGATGTATTCCCTATAATCTTAAGGCTTTTCGACACCGTGCTTCGAAACGTCGAAAATTTCTCAAAAAACGTGGATATAAGCCTTCAATTTTGGAATTTTTTTGACTTTTTTTCGCCCGGAAATAAAAATTGCAGAAATATTTACCATGGTCCCTAATACCCTCCAGGAGTCTAATTGGGTAGGTGAAACCATCCAATTCGCCTTTAAACGACCAATTTACCGATTTACAACTCTCACCGATTTTATTTACTCAAGCCTACTACGAACATTAATGACAACATATAATGATCATTTATAATTTCAAATGGCATTATATGACCCCGAGATGTATTCCTAAAATCTGAAGGCTTTTTAACACATTTCCCCGAAACCTCCAAAATTTCTCAAAAAGCATGCATATAGGCTTCAATTTTGGAATTTTTTGACTTTTTTTCGCCCGGAAAAAAAATTTGACGAAATGTTTACCATGATCCCTAATACCCACCGGGAGTCCAATTGGGTAGGTGGAACCATCCAATTGTCCTTTAAACGGCCAATTTACAGATTTACAACTCTCACCGATTTCATTAACTCAAGCCTGCCACGAACATTTATGACAACATATAATGATCATATATGGTTTCAAACGGCATTATATGACCCCAAGATGTATTCCCTAAAATTTGAAGGCTTTTCAACACCGGATCCGAAACCTCCAAAATTTCTCAAAAAGCGTGGATATAAACCTTCAATTTTGGAATTTTTTTATTTTTTTACGCCCGGAAATAAAAATTGCCGAAATTTTTACCATGGTCCCTAATACCCTCCGGGAGTCCAATTGGGTAGGTGGAACCATCCAATTGTCCTTTGAACGGCCAATTTACAGATTTACAACTCTCATCGATTTCATTAACTCGAGCCTACCACGAACATTTATGACAACATATAATGATCATATATGGTTTCAAACGACACTATAAAACCCCGAGATGTATGCTCTAAAACCTAAAGGCTTTTCGACACCGTAACCCGAGACCTCCAAAATTTCTCAAAAAACGTGGATATAAGCCTTCAATTTTGGGATTTTTTGACTTTTTTCGCCCAGAAATAAAAATTTCCGAAATGTTTACCATGGTCCCTAATACCCTCCGAGAGTCCAATTGGATAGGAGGAACTATCCAATTTGCCTTAAAACAACCAATTTACCAATTTACAACTCTCACCGATTTCATTAACTCAAGCCTACCGCGAACATTTATGACAATATATAATGATCATATAAGGTTTCAAACGGCATTATATGACCCCAAGATGTATTCCCTAAAATTTGAAGGATTTTCGACACCAGACCCGAAACCTCCAAAATTTCTCAAAAAGCGTGGATATAATCCTTCAATTTTGGAATTTTTGGACTTTTTTTCGCCAGAAAAAAAAAATTCCCAAAATGTTTTCCATGGTCCCTAATACCCACCGGGAGTCCAATTGAGTAGGTGGAACAATCTAATTTTCCTTTAAACGGCTAATTTACCGATTTATAACTCTCACCGATTTCATTAACTCGAGCCTACCACGAACATTTCTGACAACATATAATGATCATATATGGTTTCAAACGGCATTATATGACCCCGAGATGTATGCCCTAAAACCTGAAGGCTTTTCGACACCGTTTCCTTAGACATCCATGATTTTTCCAAAAAGCGTGGATAAGCCTTCAATTTTGGGGTTTTTTGCCTTTTTTTCGCCCGGAGATAAAAATTGCCGAAATATTTACCGTGGTCCCTAATACCCTCTGGGAGTCCAAATGGGTCGGTGAAACCATCCATTTTGCCTTTAAACGACCAAATTAACGATTTACAACTCTCACCGATTTCATCAACTTAAGCCTACCACAAACATTTATGACTACATATAATGATCATATATGGTTTACAATGACATTATATAACCTCGAGGATTAATCCCTAAAATATGAAGGTTTTCGACACCTTTCCCAAAACTTCCAAAATCTCTCAAAAAGCATGGATATAAGCCTTCAATTTTGGGATTTTTTTGACTTTTTTTCGCCCGGAAATAGAAATTGCCGGAATTTTTACCGTGGTAACTAATATCCTTCGGGATTCCAATTAGATAGGTGGAACCATCCAATTTGCCTTTAAACGGCAAATTTGCCGATCTACAACTCTCACCGATTTCATTAACTCAAGCCTACCACGAACATTTATGACAACATATAATGATCATATAAGGTTTCAAACGCCATTATACGACCCCGAGATGTATTCCCTAAAATTTGAAGGCTTTTCGACACCAGACGCGAAACCTCCAAAAAATTTTAAAAAACCGTGCATATAAGCCTTCAATTTTTGAATTTTTTGACTTTTTTCGCCCGAAAATATAAATTGCTGAAATGTTTACCATGGTCCCCAATATTCTCCTGGAGTCTAATTAGGTAGGTGGAACCATCCAATTTGCCTTTAAACGGCTAATTTACCGATTTAGAACTCTCACCGATTTCATTAACTCAAGCCTACCACGAACATTTATGACAATATATAATGATCATATATGGTTTCAAACGGCATTATATGACCCCGAGATGTATTCCCTAAAACCTGAAGGCTTTTCGACACCGTGCTTCGAAACCTCCAAAATTTCTCAAAAAACGTGGATAGCCTTCAATTTTGGGATTTTTTTTGACTTTTTATTGCTCGAAAATAAAAAATTTCCGAAATGTTCACCGTGGTCCCTAATACCCTCCCGGAGTCCAATTACGTAGGTAGAACCATCCAATTTGCCTTAAAATGGCCAATTTACCGATTTACTACTCTTACCGATTTCAATAACTCAAGCCTACCACGAACATTTATTACAACATATAATGATTATTTTTAGTTTCAAACGGCATTATATGACCACGAGATGTATTCCATAAAATCTGAAGGCTTTTCGATACTTTTCCCCGAAGTCTCCAAAATTTCATAAAAAGTGTGGATATAAGCCTTCAATTTTGGGATTTTTTGACTTATTTTTTCCCGAAAATAAAAATTGCCGAAATATTTACCGTGGACCCAAATACCCTCTAGGAGTCCAATTGGGTAGATGGAACCATCCAATTTGCCTTAAAACGACCAATTTACCGATTTACAACTCTCACCGATATCATTAACTAAAGCCTACCACGAACATTTATGACAACATATAATGATCATATATGGTTTCAAACAGAATTATATGACCCCAAGATGTATTCCCTGAAATTTGAAGCCTTTTCGACACCGGACCCGAAACCTCCAAAATTTCTCAAAAAGCGTGGATATAAGCCTTCAATTTTGGAATTTTTTACTTTTTTTCGCCCGGAAATAAAAATTTCCGTAATGTTTAGCATGGTCCCTATTATCCTCCGGGAGTCCAATTGGGTAGGTGGAACCATCCAATTTGCCTTTAAATGGCCAATTTACCGATTTACAACTCTCACCGATTTCATTAACTCAAGCCTACCACGAACATTTATGACAACATATAATGATCATTTATGGTTTCAAATGGCATTATATGACCCCGAGATGTAATCCCTAAAATCTGAAGGCTTTTCGATACCTTTCCCCGAAACCTCCAAAATTTCTCAAAAACCTGGATATAAGCCTTCAATTTTGGGATTTTTTTTACTTTTTTTCGCCCGAAATAAAAATTGCCGAATTATTTACCGTGGTCTCCAATACCCCTCGGGATTCCAATTGGGTAGATGGAACCATCCAATTTGCCTTTAAACGGCCAATTTACCGATTTACAACTCTCACCGATATCATTAACTAAAGCCTGCCACGAACATTTATGACAACATATAATGATCATATATGGTTTCAAACATAAATATATGACCCCGAGATATATTCCCTAATATTTGAAGGCTTTTCGACACCGGACCCGTAACCTCCAAAATTTCTCAAAAAGAGTGGATAAGCCTTCAATTTTAGGATTTGTCGACTTTTTTGTGGCCCGGAAATAAAAATTGCCGAATTGTTTACCATGGTCCCTAATATCCTCCGGGAGTTCAGTTGGGTAGATGGAACCATCCAATTTGCCTTTAAATGGCCAATTTACCGATTTAAACCCCTCACCGATTTCATTAACACAAGTCTACCACGAACATTTATAAAAACATATAATGATCATTTATGGTTTCAAACGGCAATATATGACCCCGAGATGTATTCCCTAAAATCTGAAGGCTTTTCGATACCTTTCCCCGAAACCTCAAAAATTTCTCAAAAAGTGTGGATGTAAGCCTTCAATTTTGGATTTTTTTGACTTTTTTCGCCTGACAATAAAAATTGCCGAAATATTTACCGTGGTCCCCAATACCCTCCGGGAGTCCAATTGGGTAGGTGGAACCATCCAATTTGCCTTTAAACGGCCAATTTACCGATTTACAACTCTCATTGATATCATTAACTAAAGCCTACCACGAATATATTTGACAACATATAATGATCATATATGGTTTCAAACAATATTATATGACCTAAGATGTATTCCCTAAAATTTGAAGGCTTTTCGACACCGGACCCGAAACCTCCAAAATTTCTCAAAAAGCGTGGATGTTTTGGATTTTTTTGACTTTTTTTCGCCCGGAAATAAAAATTGTCGTAATGTTTACCATGGTCCCTAATACCGTCCGGGAGTCCAATTGGGTAGGTGGAACCATCCAATTTGCCTTTAAAAGGCCAATTTACCGATTTACAACTCTCACCGATTTCATTAACTCAAGCCTACCACGAACATTTATGACAACTTATAATGATCATATATGGTTTCAAACGGCATTATATGACCCCGAGATGTATGCCCTAAAACCTGAAGGCTTTTCGACACTGTGCCCTCGAGACCTCCAAAATTTCTCCAAAAGCGTGGATATAAGCCTTCAATTTTTGGAATTTTTGACTTTTTTTCGCCCGGAGATGAAAATTGCCGAAATGTTTTCCGTGGTCTCTAATATCCTCCAGGAGTCCAATTGGGTCGGTGGAACCATCCAAATTGTCTTTAAACGACCAATTTACCGATTTACAACTCTCACTAATTTCTCAACTCAAGCCTACCACGAACATTTATGACTACATATAATGATCATATATGGTTTTAAACGATATTATATGACCCCGAGATGTAATCCCTAAAACCTGAAGGCTTTTCGACACCTTTCCCCGAAACTTCCAAAATTTCTCAAAAAGCTTGGATATAAGCCTACAATTTTGGGATTTTTGGACTTTTTTCACACGGAAATAAAAATTGCCGGAATTTTTACCGTGGTCCCTAATACCCTCCAGGATTCCAATTAGGTAGGTGGAACCATTCAATTTGCCTTTAAACGGCCAATTTAACGAATTACAACTCTCACCGATTTCATTAACTCAAGTCTACCACGAACATTTATGGCAACATATAATGATCATATAAGGTTTCAAACGGCATTATATGACCCCGAGATTTATTCTCTAAAATTTGAAGGCTTTTCGACACCGGACCCGAAACCTCCAAAATTTCTCAAAAAGCGTGGATATAAGCCTTCAATTTTGGAATTTTTTGACTTTTTTCGCCCGAAAATATAAATTGCCGAAATGTTTACCATGTTCCCCAATACCCTCCGGGAGTCCAATTGGGTAGGTGGAACCATCCAATTTGCCTTTAAACGACTAATTTACCGATTTACAACTCTCACCGATTTCATTAACTCAAGCCTACCACGAACATTTATGACAACATATAATGATCCTATATGGTTTCAAACGGCATAATATGACCCTGAGATCGATGTATTCCTTAAAACTTGAAGGCTTTTCGACACCGTGTTTCGAAACCTCCAAAATTTCTCAAAAAGCGTGGATATAAGCCTTCAATTTTGGGATTTTTGGACTTTTTGTTGCTCGAAAATAAAAAATTACCGAAATGTTTACCATAGTACCTAATACCCTCCAGTAGTCCAGTTGGGTAGGTGGAACTATCCAATTTGCCTTTAAACGGCCAATTTATTGGTTTACAACTTTCACCGATTTCATTAATTGAAGCATACCACAAACATCTATGACAACATATAATGATCATATATGGTTTCAAACGGAATTATATGAACCCCAAATTTATTCCCTAAAATCTCAATACTTTGCGACACCGGGCCTCGAAACCTCCAAAATTTCTTAAAAAGCGTGGATATTAGCTTTCAATTTTTTAAATTTTTGACTGTTTTTTTCCCCGGAATAAAAATTATCGAAATGTTTATTATGGTCCCTAATATCCTCCGAGAGTCCAATTTGGTGGGTGGAACCATCTAATTTGCCTTTAAACGGTCAATTTACCGGTTTACAACTTGCACCGATTTACCGGTTTTTACAACGACCAATTTAATTAACTTGCACTGAACCTGACTTGAACCGAAATTGACACAAACCTGTTTTAACTCATCAAAACCTGAATTTAACTCAACTTGTTACTAACGTGACCTGAATTCAACCCGACCTATTCCTAACCCTACCTGTTACAAACTTGACCCGAAATCAACCCGACTTGTTATTTACCTGACCCAAATTAAACCCGACTTATAATTGACCCGCCCCAAATTTTACCAGACCGGCCTATTACTTACCCGACCCAAAAATTCAACCCGATCTGTTACTAAACCGACTCGAAATTAACGAGACTTGTTATTGACCCGACCTAAATTTAACCCAAGTTATTCCTGACCCGATTTCAAATCACCTTTAATGCAATTTAGACCACCTAATTATTGTTGATCAAAGCATTTTGTCTAGGGAGACCAAGTCGGTCCAGGCCAGTAAAAGAAAGGAGCATCATCCTCAAATTTTAAGAGTTAAATATAGTATATATTTGTTGTATGGTCAAAGGAGATAATTATCTTCCTAAATTATATACTATAATTCCCTAGTATATTGCCATATATGTTATAGTCAACGGAAATAATTAGCTTGATAAAAATGATAATTATCTATTTATAGTTAGCTGAACCCGAATATGACCTGACTTGGAAATGACCCGACCTGATTGTAACCTGCAAATTATTGACTTGAACATAACCCGACTTGAATCCGAGAATTACCCGACTTGGAAATGACCCAACCTGATTATAACCCGCAAATTATTGACTTGAACCGAACCCGACTTGACCCCGAGAATGGCCCGACTTGGACCCTAGAATGACCCGACTTGAAAATGACCCGACCTGATTATAACCCACAAATTATCGACTTGAACCGAATCCGACTCAAACCCGAGAATGACCCGACCTGATTCTAACCTGCAAATTATTAACTTGAACCCGACTCAAACCCGAGAATTACCCTAACCCGTTTTAACCCGTGAAAAATCAAATTAAACCCAACCTATTGTTTACCTGACCTGTATGTAACCCGACCTGTTATTAACCCGACCTAAACCCGACCAAAATCCGATAAAAAGTATTAAATAGACGCGACCCGACTCAAGCATGACCCAACCCAAACCCGACCCGCATAGGTTATGAATTTAAGCCGAATTGACCCGACACGAGTTGACCCGACCCACGCTTATCCTACCCAAACCCGACCCATTTACCCGAATTGATAGCTCTATTGTCAACTTAGATTGTATTACGAGGATCGAAGCACTACCACAAGCTATTTTATGCTATAGTTTTTTTATTTAAGGAAATAACTAACCTATTTGGATAATATTTAAGATAAACTGCTATGCTCAGTTTTTTTAAATGTCAGTTAATATATTTTACCTTGTAAATATATATATATATATATAGGGGAAGGCTCTTGTGAGAATTTTTCATATGTGAGAACACTCTTTATGTTCTAAATTTTAAATCTGATGTTCTAAACTTTTCCTTAGGTATTCTAAATTAAATCAAATGTTCTAATTTAATACTCACATGTTCTAAACCATAAATTAGTTAAGTTTGATGTCATAAATTTTAAATAACTTGTTCCAAAATTTTAACTTATATGTTCTAAGATTTTTAATTATATGTTCCAGATTTTAAAACGTATGTTCTATTTTTTTTTTTACACGTATGTTCTAAATTCTTTACTCACACTTTCTATATTCTATATCAGTTTGTTCTAAATTTTTATTCACATGTTCATAATTTAAGTCAGATGTTCTAAACATATTACTCACACAAATGTTCTAATTTATTACTCATATGTTCAGAATTTTAATTTGAGTCACATGTTCTAAATTTTAAATCAGTTCTCATATAAGTATGAATTATCACATATGGACCTATTCTCACCGGATCCCTCCCCTATATATATATATATATATATATATATATAACAAAAATACGGATTATGAGTTTAATTTATTTTATTTTTTTTTAAAAAAAAAACCTTTAACAACAAAAAATCATAAAACTTATTAATATAATTGATATACGAGTTTAACTGCAATGCCTCCCTTTGTGATGATGATGGCTGGGTAGGGTGGTAGCCAGAGATTGGAAAGGGGATGTTGTTTTTGCTGCATCTAGGCGTGTAGCGTGTTCGAGCCTACTGGTACAAATAGAAATTCCAAAATTCAAACCCCGTCTAATTCCTCAAAAGCAACATGGGGTTTGTATCTCATCCTGAAGACCTGAAGAACAAATAGAGCATTACATTCTAAAAACCCGTTGATTCAACTAAAGCAGAGTACGAAGCATGTTCATCATAAATTGATTGTTTTTGCTCTACATCCCTCTTCAACACACCAGAGCTGGCTTTGAGAAGCAGCCCAGGATCCAGACCAGCTAGCTCGTATAATTGCAATCTTTGTTGCTTGGCCTCATCTAAGTCACCTTCCCAAGCGGTTTCAGAAATAAGTTCAAGAGCTTTCTCTATCTGGTTCTCAGGCAGCAAATTTCCATTTTGTAGTAGGACAAGATACACTTGTTCAGCTGAAGCCTTCCGTATCTGATACAACAGATAGCTTAGATGAATCCGTAATAAGTATTACCATTTACTCCCTTAGTCACAATATAACAGGCCACATTTCAATTTTAGCTGATCCCAAATTTACTAAATTTACAAAGCAGCCTCTTTAAGGTTAGTAATTTCCAATTTTCCACAGCATCTTTCCAAGTTTAGGGTCATTAAAATGAATGTCAAATGTGAGTAAGTAAGAAGTTGAACTTACAGGGTTACTAACCTAGTGTGAAAATTTCTCAAATCCTAAGTTACATTTTGAATTTGGCCCTATCTACCTTACTGATACCCTCACAAGATTTTTAAGGAAATATCACATTGGTTAGGTGATGTAAAGTTTAGATAGTGAAGGTCTGAAGGATAGTTAGGGCATATTAGTTAAATTTCTTTAAAAAGACCTCAAATCAAATGTGGCCTATTATAAAGGGGTACAGAGTATAATTTTTGGCTAAAAGAATAAAAATGCAGAATCCAAAAACTCGAAAAACTGGCGAACCTTTGGATATCGATGCCCGAGGAAAGAGAGTAGATGGGCAAAGGCTTGCATGTTAATAGGTTCAGAAATAGATGCAATATAACCAAGTAGGGCGATTCCTGAATACAATTTCATAAAGTCTTTGCATGCCCTCAGCTCTACTTTAATTGAATCCAACAATCCTGCACAGAAAGTTGCTGTATGGGCCTGAAACCAATGACCAAAGGCACATTAATCAGAAGCATCATCACACCAAACAAACAACTAGCAGAAACCACTCAATTAATGGACGTCAGGCTTCTTATGGCGAATATAGCAAAGACACGACTTTATCTCTTCATAAGCATGAATTTCTAAAACAGTATTGGATCCAGGAAAAGGCAAATGCAAAATACAGAGAAAGTATATCCATAGATGCCAAATCAAAATACACTTGATCCTTCAGGAAGTATGAGGTGTTGTAAATTCCACTTGAAATTAAAGATTTTGTCGCTTCATAACTAAGTTTCAGGTTCCTATTGTACATCTTGAGTTTATAGACAAATACAACAGTCTTCCTATGTTGTAACAAGAACATGATGAGAAGACCAGGGGAAAGTCTATCAGCAATAGATTAAACTAAAGAGATTACAGAGAAATACCTCCATGCTCAGGAAGAACTTTTTACTGAAAAGAATCTCTATAGTCTGAAACAAAAAGGCAATTATATTAGAATGAAATGACTCTATGGTTCTATGCAAAACAACTTTAACATAACAGACCAATAAGAAATAACACAAAACTCCAAAATACTTGCAAGAGAACAAATAAAGCCACTAGAAGCCAAAGGCAATAAAACAGCTCAGTAAGTCAGTAACACATTTTCACAACAGCTTCTTCAAAGAATTATTGGATTTAATAATTTTTCTCATATAAACAAATTAATAATTATTTCACAGACATCTTTATGACCAAACTTCAAGCAGGCCAATATTTTAGATTATGCTGAGAGCAGGAGCAAATGATACAAAACCTTCAATTTTTTAAGGGTGATTCTGTAATGATCTTGCATTGATAAAAAAATATAATAAGAAATTTACTAATTTGCAACTGGTAAAGACTAGAATAGACCCGGTCTACAATAACTTATTGTAGACCCAACCTTCTAGTATACCATACGAATGTGGTTATATCATACAAAATGTGATTATATTTCTACAAAAGTGATTATATCATCCTGAAACTGTTATGTAAATGTATCACTCAAAAAGTGAATTTGTCATTATAAAAAGTATCAATAGTAAATTACATCATTCAAAAGATGATTTTTAAATTTTATCATCCTAAAGATAATTATATAATCTCATTAAATGGTTTAATATGAGATTATATAGCTCAAAATATGACTCACAAAAAGATAATTATATCGTCTAAAAAAGTGATTATATCATCCAGAATGTGATTATATTATTTGAAAGTGTTAAATTTTGGGTCTACAATAATTTATTGTAGACCGGGTCCATACAAGACCAATTGTTTTCAACTTGCCTTAAATCAGACTGAATAGCATCAGCCAATATTCCTCAATACAAAAAACAGAAGCCTTTCAGGGGGAAAATAATATACGAGAAAAAGAAAAAAGCCTAACTAATCTGCATGCTCTTACAGGTTCATTGTATTATTAACATATGTCCTGTAACTTTAAGAAGCAGCTTGAGATCTCATTTTAATCCGCAAGCTGAATCAAATAATAATTCTGAGTTGCATACTTGTTTGTACGAAAGTTTAAAACATTTTGGTCTTAGAAAAAAAAATACTTTAAAGAGAAGGATTGATTTTCAACAAAGTACCACATCTCTGACATAGAAGACACAATCCAAACTACAAGGACAATCAAATAACAATTTTTTTTTTTTTTTGAAAAAAATTAAGAGAAGTTCAATCATTTGTTATTTGCTGGAGCTTACATATCTCACACAAGGCAGCTAACTATTCCTGGACCCTGACCTAGACACAAGCCCAAAATGTATTGATATACTGAGCACACATGGATAGTACCTTTTTCTGAGCATTTTATTTACAAAATTTGGCTACAAGGCTACCAGGAATCAAGGATACAGGTGGACTTTCTATTTGGCAAATTCTGCAAGTCTTTACAGGACAGCATGCCATCAAAAAAATATCATAATTCTAATTTATATTTCAAGATCACGATGAAAAGTATATACACAAAGTCTCGCTGCCACCACAGTCAGCAAAAGGGATTGGAAGCACCAAAATCTATAATAAAACACCAAAAACTGCATCACTTTTAAACTTGAATTCTAATGCTCAGAAGATTTGCGTGATACTAAGCTATCTAAACACCTTCAGACAGGCTCAATAGGCATAAAAGTTATCTGTTGATAATAATAAAGATACCACCTCAAAAGTACTTCAGCAGCAAACTTACCTTCATAGTTGGTGTGATGACTCTATCACATCTTTTATATTCCTGCAGGACCCAAAGTATGTCTGTGGAAAGATTAAGTTCACGGGAGACTCTTTCATCAGCATTTTGAGCTTTGGTAACTAGCAGATAATCTAATAAAGCTGCAAGTGATGCTTTTCCAAGAAACTCTTGTAACCCACCAATCGCTACAACCAGTCCAGATAGTAAAAATCTACTGTAACATCTAATCTCAAGTAATTGTATAAAACGAGGATATGAGAAAGTAGCTACCTGCAAGAAAACTCTCCATCAGGAAACAATCAATCTCTCACAAGATTGATATAAAACAATGAAAACATACTTACACCCCACTTCAAATCTGCATCATTAGGTACAATTTCTTCCAACTTCTCCCTGTAAGGTATGAAGGGGATGAATATTGTTTTGTTGTAAAGAATTCTTTGAAGAACCTTGGCAGCAATTTCTCTCAACTTGTCCATTTTTTCTACAGCTTGCTTGAGAATTCCTCCGACTAGATTGATAGGTAGTTCTTCATTGAACAATGAGTTCACCTGGTTTTTTCTGATTGCATCAAGTTCTGAGACTTGTGAAGATTCTTCTATTTCTCTTTGATCGCCTACAGCATCACTTCTACAAAGTATATACGTGCATCTCTCAAGGGCAACCATAGCAGCCTCACGAACCCAAGAACCAACATCACCTCTGTTGTCCACTGAATAATCATCAAGGGCTTTAAACAAACTCCTCATAACTTCATTCTTAATGAGAAGAGAAAGAGCCATATCATCTTCCCAAATATGCAGAGATGATGTGGCTCTTGAGTCAGCCAAACTTTCACATACAGCAGCAAGACCTTTGACAGCATTTACCCGTGCTTCAGCATCCCGATCATCAGGATTTTCCTGAAAGTCCAGTCCTTTTAGCTTCTCCAATACCTTAGAATTTTCTGAGCAAAAAGGCATAAAGAAGGTTTCATTACCTCAATTTCACACGACTTTGAGAGCTTTGTGAGTACATCCTTCCATCTTTTAGCAAGGAATTCGCAGGGTAAAATACCAAGTGCCAATGCAGCGCCTCGTCTTACCGCGACATTAGAATCACTCAGCTGCTCGATATACTTTGATGTAATATCAGAAGAGCCTTTACCATTATCCGGTTGAAGGTAAGCCGGAACAAAGTGTTTCAAGGCATCAACAGCAGCTATCTACTCAACACATTAAATAATAAAGTGAGTTTTCGGCACTAAGTTGTAATCACAAACACACATAGGTAGAAGATTGACCTGTATCTGAGAATTTGGATGCCTTAGATTCTCATTGAGTGTTTCAAGCAAACTTTGTTTTATTTTGTCTGGTAATTGTATATGGGCCAAAGAGGAGCACTCAATGAACCGAGAAACAGCTGCACGCATTATTTCTCCACCCTTTCCACGATAAAGACGTGCTTTTTCAATAGCAGGGACAAGGCCAGCAAGTTGTTTCTGCTTATCTGCAATAGCAAATACAAAAGTCTTAACTTTTAATTTTATTTAATTTATCTTTTAAATCTTTGGATACAGAAAATTTCAATAAGATCAATTACAGCAAAGAAGGGCCAGGTCCCATAATTCACAATCAGAGAATAAGATCTAAACATACTGTATATCAGATCAGAGAGAATGTTCCGGTATAAACTACAAAACCGCAAAGGACTATACAGAATCTGAAGAATTTTTTTAACAATACATTACTAACAATTCCAACTATTACAGGAAACAAGAAAAATTGATCAGATTTTCTTAGAAGGAATCTGGAATATACCTAGCCAATGAAGATGTATTAGTAAGTAGTTGCAAGACTTGCAACTCTAGAAGGAAAAACTTCAAATATTAAAATAAAACTAAAATAAAAGTCTACTCTTGCGCCTTTTATTACATTTCAGGAAGGCCAGACTAATTTTGAGCACTCTAAACAAATATATTAGAAAGATTGAAGTGGGAGAGCAAAACTTTGGAGCTCAGACAATGGTTACTAGTATGATTGCTCATTGTTTACAGCCAAAACATGAACAAACTCACTAACTCTATCAAAATGAGATCCTATGGGTAGCATACTAGCAGCCATATAGGAATTCAAGAAAGTTGGCAAAATGAAGAACAAGATTAGAACATTCCATGTTCAGACCAAAGTTTTAAAAGCTAAACAGTTCAGCATTGGCTAATTTTTGTTCAACAATATAGATTCACTTGCGTTCAGCATTTTAGACATAAAAAAATGAAAGGGAAATTTTCATTAGTGGCCATTAATTATTACTCATTCCATTTGTTAGCCATAACATTTTGAAATTTCCATGGCAGCCCTGTGTTACTAATTTTCTACAACATGACCTAAATGATAAATTTTTAGTTCATAAATCCGTTTAAATTTAACTTATGTTAACCATGATTATCCCATACACTTCAAAAAGAAAAAAAGAAAATTCCCTCCATCTTCTGACCATCTCACCCATCAACATCATCTATCATCTCCCAGTTGCATCCGCAAACCTGTTTCCGGTCTTTTTGCTCCACTTAAATTGACAGTTGAGATTTGAAAATCCTGTCAAGTTCTTATTTTCAGTTTCTTCTTCAAGGATTTTGATTTGCCCCCAAATTTCCCTGTAGTTCTTTTTTTTTTTCTCCTAACCCTCCCCCACCCCTTGTCCATAATTTACCCATCACGACAATATACAGTAGAGACATTTCTGCAGAAAGGGTTATCCACTTCAATGAAGGCCAAAAAAACATAAATCTGAGGTATAGCGAGGTCCATACAACAACAACATTCGAAGCCTTAATCCCAAAAATAAAGTGAGGCCCATGCATGAGTTGTTTGCATTAATAAGCATGGCGTTTTCATTTAAAAATTTCAAAATCACAATTAAAATGTAGTAATATGCGGAAAAAACTTTCTGACAGTAAGATCAATAAAAAGTAAGCTTAAAAGGAGGATGCCAGAAGTAAACTGCAAACAGAAAATTCTGATGTTAGGAAGTAAATTAATTCAATGACAATCTATTGTATAGGAACACTGCAATCTATTTTGTACAGGAGAAAGTCTCTCCTCATAAAGATAAAGATACTATCTGCAAAAGCTTACATGAAGAAAACTAACCAGCAGAATGGGTATGATTGACCTTATGTAGAGCCAAAACAACTTCTCCAGCTGCTAATGTTGCACCATGGCGCATGCACAAATCAGTTGATAGTGTGCTCGGTATTATTTTCCCTAGGACAGAGTTTGCAAAATGCTCTGGATCATAACTTACAAGGGCAGAAAGGGCTTTAGCAGCTAGTTCCCTTAAGCCTTTATCCTGAAAATATATACAAGAGTCAAATTATAGCAAAATTTTGCATAAAAAAATACAAAGAAAAGACCTGAGTTGGTAATGTTACACATAATGGAAATGATGTATATAATAGCATTATACCACTAGATGAAACATGCGCATATGACAATAATCAAGATTGTTTCTTCAGGCTCCAGCAAGTTTTACATATAACTGTTTAAGCTAAAAAATTACCAAATTTGATTGATGTGACTGTATGAGTCCATATGATGCAAAGTTAGGCCCAACTTGGCCCCTAAAGTGATGTGTACTGTACATTCATAGTCACTTAAGTATTTGATATATAAATAAGTTATATCACTACATTAAGGCCAGCTCTCTTCACCTGATGTTTACTGGATTCAGTTTTTACCAAGTAAATCTTATCAAAACTGATACTATTCTTTTTACTTATTCAATTGAGTCTCTGAGCAGTTACAGATTAGTACTGAGTTATACCAATAAAAACTGATCTTCACTGATCAAAACTTACTCAGAAATTAAACTGAATTTTGCTGATTAAACAAACAACTAGTGATTATAACTATTTTTCACTGGAGTAGTGGATATTATTCTTTCTTAATTAAAGAGTACTTGGCCTAAATTTCCATTTAAAATTTTCGTTCAAGATCCCCCTCCAGCAACCGAAACCCATTCTCAAGAAGCAAGCAAGAGACTCATGCCCCAACAAACTAGAATAACTGACAGCTTAAGTGCATTCAAAAGAAATAAGATCAACAGCTCCCTATAAGAGTACTGATTAATGGAGGATATGCTGTAAAATTTCACAGCACAGAGAGCGAAGGGGATAAAAAAAACGTAAGCCAGAGGGCAGTTAAGCACATTAATTATGTCATGCATAGCTGGAATATAGCTAAAGGCAAGGGAAGGAATTGCAAACGAGAGGAAACAGAGAAGATGCTTTGGGGCTACAACCTCTAGACATTAAAAGCCAATCAGGTAATTAAATATCGACAATTCGCAAGGTTTGAAAATGAGAAAATGACATTATACTGATAGCAAGACAACATCATCATGCAATATAAAGAATGAGCAATATTACAACTTAAATGACATGAAATGTCTTTAAGCGAAACAGTACACATATATGGTAGGAGAGTCAAATTTAGGAAGTCATACCCAGTGACACGTTTTGCTATTTATCAGTTCATCCACAAAAGGGTAAAGATACCCGTCATACTTAGCAATGCCAACGGCCACATTTAGATATGAGTTTGCACGTGATGAAAGAGCAAAGTAATCAGCAGTATTCACAATGTCAATACCATGCGGGTAATTTCCTTGTCTTCCAACATTTTCCTGAAAGGCTGCTGCAGCTGCTCTTCTACAGTTCACCTGAATCACATTTTCAAAGATTCAGCTGGCAACAAGAATCAATCCAAGTATAAATACACGATAGATAAGCCACCTCACGGTCATAACAAGCAACTGTCAACAGATGAGGAGCAAGTTGTTCCAGTATGCTTCTCATGTCAGCATGGTAGTATGCACGACCAAATGCCCAACAAACATAAGCAGCAGCATCGCGAACATGAGCCCCAACACTATGTGGGCCCCTTCGAACATCATAATGCAGTGCCTGTAAAAATGAAATTAATGATTATAGTCATCTGCATAGCCCCAAAAACAAAAGCCTTTTTTCTAAAAGGATGGAGTTGGATGAGGTCCTTCACAAATAAACTCATCCAACTCTCACTTCTACGATTCTATCCAGGGCTACATGGTTAAATGGTTTGCAAAACTGCTATTTCATGGATTGTTTTTAACTGCATCCTTACAAGTCTTCTCTGACCTACCACAGCTTCTTTTAAGATCTTTTTCATCTTGACCCTCCACCTTCTTTACCAGTGCATCCTTGAGGTGGATGTTTTACAAAACCAAACCAATGTGTCAATTCTCGCCTATTCTATCCTATATTTGCAACTCTAACTTTCCACCATCTATCTACATCTCTCCCCCAATGTGTTTCCATCCATCCCAACTTACAAATCTCTTCTACACTCATCTTCTTAACATGCTCCTTAAAAAGCCCAACATCCTAACCCGTTTGATAACCATGTTCTAATTGTTTTGTGGTAAAAAATTTCTTTTAGCCTTAAAGACAAGCTATGATCACAACCACACATAAACCCAGTCGCTGCTCTCCATTTGAGCCATCCAGACTTAATTCTACAAGATTTGATTAATCTGTGAATCCTTAAATATCAGAGAGGGGGGGGGGGGATTCTAAGTAGACATATATACATATTCTTCAAACCATGTGCTACATGTTCAACATTGTTCTTTTTTAAAAAGATTTTAAGGCTATGGAAGATACATATCCACTAGGAATAGGATGGCATAGAGAGTTTAAAAGACCATATAGAACATTAATTTTATCAAAACTGTTATTTACTTGTTTCTGCTTTAGTTGTCATTATTACTACCTATATCTTGTTTTCAATTCGTTCATTTAGGGCACCGGTTCCTTTGGAAAGGAAATAAAAAAAAAGGGGGTTGCCTAGGCAGGCCTATAGCTAGAAAGTGTTAGTTTTGTTTTCATGCACTGCACATGTTGACATAAAAACATATAGTCCATGTGTTGGTATTGTAATTCAGCTACATCTAGTAAGCTAAGGTATGGATGATAGTTGGTATTGTTTGAAATTTTTAAAGACACCAAAAGTCTAAGAGATGATCTTTCAATTTATTTGTCATAACATCTCTATACCAGATGATCTAACCTTAACAACAACATTGACAACTTTTGGAAGACTAATTGGCAACAGCAACCCCCGACGAGCAAGTTCAGCTAAAGCCAGGCAGCCTCCATGCCATGAACCATCTCCCTGGAAAGAATAGCCAGAAAAGCCAATTAATTTTCAGCATATTACATATACATATACAATGTAAATAATAATCTCTAGCTGTTGAAGCTTCATAAGGCTCCAGAAAATTGATAGGAAGACAAAAGGTCTCCAACGGCCCCACAAAGGAAGGGCTAAAAAGGTGAAACATATCTATGTTAAATGAAACTGTATCCAAGTCTTAGAGGCCTGGCACATGTACCATACTCAGTTCATCTTCAAAATCTTATGTGAATAAGAAGTTCTGAGAGTAAAAAAAAGAAAAAAAAAAAAAAAAACTCATAAAATAGCACATAGACGGTTTTTATTTGACAAGAGATATATCAAAAACGAAACCACAGATGAAACACCCATAAACAAAGGATGAAAGGGGCACTGATAAGCAACATAATTTGCAAAGTCCACTGAAAGTAGATTTCAATTTGGAAACTCATCATGCAAGATTTATTACTAAAGCAAAGACAGCCTACCTCACGAGGTGAAAATAACTCCAGCACAGATGAAAGGACTTCATCAGAGAGGGAAAATGTGAGACGTGAGGTCACACGGCCAATACCTTTCGCTGCAGACCAACGGACAACAGTGTCCTGCAAATTTTTTATTATAATATCACTGCAAGGATGTTGAAAACCAGAAGCATGGCTGAAATTCAGGTGGATATATTAGGTGGTGCCTCAAAAATCATGGGATTAAGGCCTTGCGCCAAAAACTTATCAATTTAACTAAGAGAAACAAAGCACTAAATACATAACACAGAAGAAAAATTATTCTTCGGTAAGAGAGTACGAGGAAAAACTTGGGCCATTCATTAGCCTTATGGAAGCTGTGCTGAGCTCCTTCACTATGTAAAAAGTATTGTGAAGATATACTAAGTTACTGCATCAAGATATGGCATAGTGTCACGGTCCGGGAGTTTAGACCCCGAAACGTGCGACGCGCTCTAGCCTTTTGGCGGCAAGAACGCTAGCCTTGAGCGGAAGAAGGGCTTGTGAGCACAAAGCAACACAAGCGGGCAATTAAATCAAAGGAGCACTCACGTCTATTTGGGCGACAAAGTGCGGGTGGTCGGGGCTTGTGACGGCCGTTACTTCAAGGCGGGCACAAGCGGGTCCAAACCACGAGTTCTTAATGCATCAAGTTGGTTTGGAGGGGAGCTATTATGCAAGTAAGACACAATATGTCAATATCTATAAAGGTCTAACAACAAACAAGCATAAAAGCAAAGCAACACTTGTAGAAGGCTTAAGATTTCATTAATCATTCACCCCCTAAAGAGCTTTAAATTGATTACAAGGAGAATCCCTAGTGAACACTGAACTGACAGTAACACAATAATGGGACCTCAAGCTAAGAAAACATAAACTAAACTCTAAGAAAGCATCTAAAGGGAATCTAATACATCAAAAGGAGTTGGATTCTAACACATAGACTAAGGCAAATGATGATGTGTATTAAGTTACCACGGCTAAATATGGGTATTGGGAACATGTCTATCTTGCCATGGATCGGCAATTATTGAACTCATTTGATCTTCAAATTCAAGATGGATCCCTTTACTATATTAATCATCAAATTTTGTGGGATTTTAATGTCTGGAGTAGTATGTCATGGATGATGAAAAGGGTGGTGTTGGTTATGGATCATTGAACCTCATCTACAAAGTTACAAGCTGCCAACCAGTAGTAATTGATGGGAAATTTTGCATTTAACATGCCAACATGAAACATAAAGTGATAGAGGGGTAAAGGTCCAATGGAAAAATCAGGTGTGTTCAAATAGGACCAGCCCAAGAGCTGTGTTTGTCCCATAAAAGAGGATATGGCCAACTCTAAATACAAAAGAGAGAATTGTAAAATTTGGAATTAATCATGATCTCTATTGTGTTTTGCATGAACGGGCTGTGGAAAATATGGTGCACAAATCTTTGAGTGTGATTTTAGTAAGAATGTTTGGAAAGATATTCTTCAATGGCTTGGCTGCTCATCTTGAGAGCTAGAGGTTGTTTGGTTGCAACAGTTTTGACAGAAAAAAGTACTTCAGATACGATCTTGAGTTCTTGACGAGTTGCTCAGCACAATCTATGTATGCAATTGAGATGACAAGGAAAAAGAAGCATTCAAAATGTTGATTCCTGCATAGCATGTTCTGTTTTCGAAGGGTAATTCATTTGAGTTTAGGCTAGATGACATGTCATTTGTTTTGGCAGCCTAGTCTGGGATAGTAATGAAAAAATTCGGTCCTAGTGAATGATATTACTGCTTTGGTTTTTAATAAATCTGTTTTTTTAAAACAACATTTATGTGTATAGCCTCCAAAACCAGTACCAAACACAAGACCTATTGGAGAGCTCTCTTGTTAAGACCATGCTATATTGAGGCATCATGCAATATGATTTCTGTTTCCGAGTTTAATGCACAAGAGTGCAATGGAAATTGGATAAAAGAAAAAGAATCTCACCACTTCAAACATACCGTATCTTTCAAGCCAGTCAGTAGCACTTCAATAATCTCTTCTACAAGTTCTGGAACATCCATGCCTTCATCTTCTTCACTGTTCATGCTTTGATCTATACTGGATGATTTCATATCAGCACCATCACAGCAGTGATCTGTTCCTTTCACATCATTGGTTAATAGATCCTGTCCCAGTGATGCGACTTTACCCTGCAGAGAAGCATATATATGTGAGCTTCTTGACAAAAATGAGACAAACCATAATTTGTTTTTATAATTATATATGTTTCAGAAATTAGAACATATTATCCAGTGAAAAAAAAATGAGTAGTGAAAGAGAAGCGTGATAAGAAAACTAAATTACAAATCATGTCAATTTCTTCAAGCCTATCTAATCAAATAATTCTTAAAGCCCCAGCCACCTTGACCCATAAAGACACTAGATTACTAAATTATGAAGGGTTCCTCATCTCATACCGTTATATGTTCATACTGTTATTTTGATGAAACACTTTCGCCCTATCTTAGGAGGTGGGGGCGATTACACTCTCTCAGCAAATATTTAAAACTAGAATATACCCGCACACAAGGTACATTAATCATATACATCGTCAGTTTTTATTATTACATTTTTATTTTTTTTTATTTTTTTGCAGATATGATAAGTGGAAGAGTGAAAGTTAATAAATGTTCGGATGAGACCGGAAGTTACTATGTAAAGTTTTCTTTTTTTTTTCTTTTTTTTTTTTAATTAGAAATTAACTAAATTTGAGTATTATTAAAGGTTTGGAGACTTGCGGGTTAAAATTAAAAGTGAATCCTAAATTGTTATACAAAATTAGACAACTATCAAACTTGCTGAATGAGTAACTCAAAAAATAAGGGAAACACTCAATCCTCATAATCCACCTCTGACTAGAAGAGAAGAGTAAATCCTTTTCCTATACTAATTTTTCTCCATCACAAAAAGGGTCAAAAATACATAATATTTTGCAACATGGAAGAGATATTATCAAATAATGAATTATGTTCACAATCCAGGAACACACAAGCAAAGGACGTGCACAGTTACAGTATCAAAGAACTAGGAGTTTCAGCTGTCCTGACCTTATAATGCCAAGATAGAGAACGATGAGGAAGGCAAACAAGACCTATACGCTGAGTTAGCTTTACAAGATACTTGCGAAGCAAAGGGCTTCTCCCTGCCACACTGGACTTCATCAAGGCAGATACATCATTCCAGACAATGGGAACCACATCAAGTAGGACTTTTCTGCTACCAGCCTGCATCAAACATTATCTGTAAATTACTGTGTGGCAAATTCAGTTTCGAGTCCTAAAGAAAGAGGAATTAAGAATAACATTGAGTGAATCAGATCCTAAAAGAGTTATTAGACACCCCAGTTAGATGTATAGCAAATATCAATTCTAAAAGTCCTTCTAGTCATGCCAATTGTTTGATCCCCTCCCCTACCCCCTCTCCCCAAACTACCAACCAACAAAAAAATAAAAACAATAGTTCAGCCAATAAAGAGAAACCAGTATAATAAGCAAGAATCAACCTTTAAAATGGCAGCCAAAGCTTCCACAGCACCAAGCAAACGGAAATGCTCCATGACATTATCAGATGACAGAGACAATACTTCATGGGTCCATTCAGTGAAGCTGAAAAACAAATCAGATTTTATAATTCCATTGAGTTGAGTGGTTAATTTTTCCTTCAAAGATCAAATCAAGAAGCAAGTCAAACATGTTCAAAAATAGATTACACCAAAGATGATTTATTGAAAAAGGGTAACAAAATAAATAAAAGTTAGTCATTATAAAACACCTAAAAGTAATCACTCTGTCAACTGATATTTCTCTTCTTTTTTTTCCTTTATTAAATGTCCCTAAATGTTTTTCAAGTTTCTAATGCTAAGAGAAAACTGTTGTAAAGCAACAAATCTAGATGTTGATTACTTATTCTTGTTAAATGCCCTAGATATGACAATTAATATTAGGTAGAGAGTGTATCTGAGAAGGTTCACATTATGCTCAAATACAATGCTTCCAATTTTCAAATTCCCCATTACTTTTCATTTGATGACCTAAAGCTCAGGAAATACCCCCCATAGGTGTAGAAAGAGAAGGACTACTTGTGAAATTATAATCGCAAGGCTTGCTAATCATACACAACCGGCTTGAGTTGTAGGACAGCACATGGATGGCCACATTCAGATGCAAAATAAACTATAGGGACAGGAAGCATTCCTGTTCAGTGGAATCTCCCTACTCCATGTCACTCTCAAGTTTTATGCATAAATTTGAACAGGTAGTTAGCAATTCCCATTTCTTTAACAACTTTTCTCGGGTTGACAGCTGATACAGCCTCTTATTAAGCAAACTCCTAAAAGCAAATCAACATAGTCCTTTTATAAATTTGCTCAGGTAGTAACCATTCTACGAATTGACATCTCAAGAATATTTTTTTTTATATGTGAAATTTTATGTAAGCCTATCACTAGCTTCTCTTCAAATTGCAGAATGCAGTAATTTCAACTTCCATTTTAAGAAAATTCTTTTCTGGACTCTATCCCCTAACAAGTGACTTCTTTATCTAAAATCTTTCTTCTTTTTTGTAAAATATTCTTTAATAAGGGATTCGTAATGGATGAGGCATCATTCCAAGTCGCAACTACTTAAAAATAGAGATGTGAGGAAAGGTGTTGCATTCCTTAGAATTCTCTCAAAAAATATAAAATGAGGAAGGCCTTAAAAGTAAGCAACAATGAAGAAAATTCACCTAAATTTGCATCTAGTCAAAAGTCATCTAGCGATCTAGTTATACAAACAACCCAAATTTCATTAGAAGTAATGCACTCTGCATAATCCAAGAAATCTAAGAGCAGAGCAACACCAATCACCGATTCAAACAATAAGCAACCTGACGATGATCCCTGATATCTCATATTCTGATTGCTCTATCTGCAGCCCATATGCATAAGTAAATCATCTATGGCACCTACTCAATTTTACCTGGAGCGCACGCAGTTTGGGAAGATTTTAGAGAAGTTAAAAGACAGCTTAATAAAACTAACTTTATACCTTAATATACCAACACTATCTTTTTATCAGGGTTTGATTTATTTTGATTCAATTGTACAATTACCTTCTCTAATATCTTTCTTGAACTACGTGCCAAGAGGCTAACAGAGGATGTATGATCTAAGATGATGAAAATCATATCATCCTCAACCCCACACGCAAGCAGCATCTCCATCCTAGCATACACCTATTCTTTCTTCCACTCAAAGACTTGAAACATTAATCAATAGAAGAGTGATCTTAAGAAGAAACCTGATAAAAGCCTTCAGCATATCAGGGCGTGTCAAAAGTCTTGAGAGTAGCAAGCCAGAAATGGTACGCATGGGGCCTGCATTTGAAAGATAATCCTTGCAGAACTCCAATATCCTAAGTACCAGGGGTGATGGCTCATCTCCTTTTAAATGGCCAGTTTGTGCAATACTTGTGTCAACTGAAGATATGTCAAACGGAACCAGAACAAGAATAGATAGCCACAATAGTATGACACATTTTGCTTCCATCTCTCCAGTGCTTTCATGGCGCAGGGATGTTGTCGTATTTGAAGAGTGGCACTTCTCTAGGAGAGATACAGCAAGTTCTAAGTCAGAAACCTGATGCGGGAAAAACTTGGTAACAGCCTTGTATCCACAAACAGTAACTAATGTGTAGATTATTATGCAAACAGGCTTGACCACTTCAAGAATCTCGTCAGACTCTGTTCCTAGTTCAATTATCTTAGAACGGATGATGAACATCAAAGGAGAAACTATGCTTTCAAGGTAAGGCTCCAATAGTTGTCCTTCCTCCTGATACTTGTCCATCTACACAATACAATTAAACAATCTTCAGTACTTTGGAGAAGCAAGCAAGAAACACAGCGTCAATGACCAATAGAAATAATGGGTAGCCTCAAAAATGATATTAAAACACCAACAAAAGGCCACAAAATGACCGGATTGGATAAGCCTGCAGGATAATCTATAACCAAATTAAATTTTCTGGGACTAGCATAGTCCCCATGTTGACAAGGTTTTATGAGAAATTAAAGCTTTCACATTTCTTTATCGATCCCATGGCTACAGAGTCCTGCAAACAACTCCATGCTGACACACAAGAGTATTGCACAGGAAGATATCTAAGGTGCTTTTAGCACATTAGAAGAGGTAATACGGAGAAAAACGAGTGGTAAAAGAGGCATCTTGAAATAAGGATGCTACCACAATATCAAGTAATTGCCTTTATAACAGATTGACGAGCACCCTTAAATGAAGATCGAACCATTTGTAGCCTGTGGATATTATCTTAGAAATCAGGAGAGGCCCTGTGGATAGGTATGAATTTTACTCCCACAAGTGATACATCACTTGGAGTATGAGGAAAATCTCTACACTTTGACTGGGATATTTCGTGATAAAAAAAATTACTCATAATCCTACCATTCTTACTAATTTATAGTCCCAAAACAAATGCCAGACCTGACAAGAAACCTTGCAACAGTATAACTGTTCAAAGACCACCCCTCCCCTTTCTTCCAACCCAACTAATCTCTACTCTTACCAACAACTCACAAATCTATATCCAAAAGATATCTCATAATTGTATAAATCTCCATAATGTCACTCAGAACCTAAATTATTTCCTATTGACCCGTCCCCAACTGATTTCTTGTTTTCCTTTACATAATTCAACAACAAAAAAAAATGGCATTGCAACACGAGTCGAAAAATATTCCTATACATCCACGCATTGACGCTATTCCACTCTTTGAAAACATCTGACGACACGGAAGCCATATTCAGATAACCGCAACTATAAAAAAAATAATCAGCTCTAATGAACAACCAATACAACTATAAAGGTAGGCAACTGTAATAACTAAATTGAATTACTACGTAACTAATACGCAGATCAAATTCATCATATACAGAGTAATTACTAATAAAAACACAATACATTGATAAAAAAAAATCAGCTCCATTCAAATGCAACACTTACTTTAACAATCAATTTATAACAAAAAAAACCCTAAAATCAGCTCCTATCAACAAAATTACGAATCAAAACAACAATAAATAACAATCAAACGTAGGAAAGATAATCAATGATTGAAAGAGGGAAAGAGAGATTACAATGGAGCGGATCTTGTAAGCAGAAGAAAGATCGGTGACACGACCAGCGGAAACGATGTCGTCGAGAATGGATTTGACGACATTCCATTCTTGAAGGAAGTACTTTTGCAAAACCCTTTCTTTGCAATCGTGTTCGTCATCTTCTTCAACCTTCTCAATTGCAGTTTCTTCGCCATTGTTGTCAAGCTTTGCTGCTGTTGTATCTTCCATCACCACCATTTTTTCTCGTGTTTCTGTTTCCCGCCACCAGTTACACACTTGATAGTGAGTTTATAATTTTATTGGGCTTTAGTGTTCCTAATATTAGAGTGAATGATTGGGTGGTTGAAATGGGTACGATTAAGGTTGATTCGGTTCGGGTCATGTTTGAGACCGATATGTTTGAGCTACATTTGGGTTATGTGCTATGCAATCAGTTTGAAATTTTGGATTGAGAGACTTTGAGTTATACAATTCTCGGAAGTCGGAATATGGTGTGGCTAGAGAGGTTTGTTTTGCTTCTGTCTGCCACGCCAATAACAGGTATAGAAAAAAATTGAGTTTAGTTAACAAAAATTTTAGTAAATATAAGGGAGGTTCAAATGACATAAGATTGGACAAAAATAAGTAGTCAAATTCAAAAAAAAAATAAACTACAAAATATAACTCGATTTCAGTCACTTAATGTTACCTGAGCTTGCTACTAAAGATCCACTCATCAATCAAAATTTGTCCACCATGCATCGTATAATAAAGTTTTGGTCTTAATACATCTTTTTCAATGTTTGATCTCAATAAGAGGCTTTGCTATTGAAGTTCTTAAAGTAAATTATCATGTACATGAGAAAATTGATAAAATCTTAACTATAACCTAGTGTATTACTTGTTGATAATAGTGTAGTATTCATTTAAACTTTATTTGACTTAGGTTCCCTTATGTAACAATTGAGATACATGTGTTAGGAAAACTGTCCAAACTTATTAATGAAAATATTTTCATTAGTTTATTAGTATATTCATCATTGAAAGGGTAATTTATTGATAATAACTTTTTTTTTTTCCATTTTGAAGTTTTATCTATTACAAATATCAATTTTATTTTTTTTAATTTTATTTTTTTTGGAATTTGGTTGGCAAGTGACAAATTGGAGTTTATTGCGCATTATAGGATTTATTTAGTGATAATGTTAAGGAACTTTTTGCTCCAATCAAAACTTGTAGGATTGATTTTCTCACAAGGTTTAAATGTGGAGTTAAAAAACACTAAAACAATCTCAATTCATTTGCTTGTTTGATTAGATATGAGAAGTATAATTACTTATACTGTAATTCTATTGTAATTTCAACACTTAATAAGGAATTGTCGGTAGTTGTTTGGTTGAGTATAGAAAGTTTCACTTACACGGTTACATTGAAAGATCAAGGAAAATTACTTTATCCATATTTGTGGGAA
Source organism: Chenopodium album (assembly GCF_948465745.1). Taxonomy (NCBI): domain Eukaryota; kingdom Viridiplantae; phylum Streptophyta; class Magnoliopsida; order Caryophyllales; family Amaranthaceae; genus Chenopodium; species Chenopodium album. The sequence continues at coordinate 73,181,882 of NC_137840.1, forward strand.
ATTAAACCTTATATAATTAAAGTGTAATTCTCATAATTTATTAACCAAACAATTTCACCTTCTTTTTTCTCAAAATTCATGAATTAGGGACACTTGAAATTGAATCTAACAATACCCTTTTTCGCATTAATATAATCAACGTTTACATCCCATATAAATACAACTGTACAAGTAATTATCAAGGTTTCAAATAATTAATTCCATCGAGTTGCCACATTTTAAGGTTAATTACTTAGTGGAGTAAACACAAAATGTTGTTGCACTTTAATTCATGGGTGGAAATTAAGCTAGATAGTCAAAGACAATTGTAATTAAAATAAGCAAGAATTATACATAGTTGTTTTTTCTAGTAAGCTAGACTAAATAACAAACAAAAGTGTGCAAATGAAACAAATTTAGTATCCTTCCTTAGAACAACTCTTTCACAGCTGTGATTGCTTCTTATTTCTCCACCTTCTTTTCTGGGAGGATTCTAACATCACGTGCCTGCGCATGCGCAACTTGAGTTCAACATAGGAGTAATCATCGTTGACTTTGTTCAATTTATCAACTAATTTAACTCAAATCTACTTTTAACTCAACGTTATTTATTCTGTATGTTTGTACAACTCCTTTGTCCAAAAAAATAAAATAAAAAAATGTTTGCACAACTTACTTGAGTTTCATGTAACAAACCATGACTTCATATCATACACCAAACTGTTATAACTTATAATACAAATTACCGCCCTTTATTTACTATGTACATGTACAATTATATTACGTAATAATTTGTAAATTACTTTGTACAACGATATGACTAATTCTTTTTTATAAGCCATACGGTATGAATAATACATTATAACTATTTTGTAAGATAAGTTACACTTCCAAGTTCATCTAATGCAAGTTATGCAACAAAAAATCACGTAATAAATTGCTTTAAAACTTTGTTAAAAAAAAATGATCAAGATGCTCGAGGGATATGTTCAAGCATGAACTAACATAGACGTTTACACCATCAAGCGATCTTAGAAAATGCTTATTGTTCATAATTCATAAATACATACTTCATTTAAACTTTATTTAGAGTAGAAAGTGCCACCTTTTGCTGCAATTTGCATACGATTTTCATATAATATCATTATTACAAAACTTTGCTAATATTACCAATAATTACAATCTTTCCATCATTATACATCTTACTTTGTAGGTCGCGTAAACTTTGTAGTAAAGACAACAAACAAAGCATTTGTAGATCCAGAAAAAAATACAACTAAAAATCCATGAAATAATAATTACTTTAGTATATATAAGACTAATTAGTAACGAACATTTAGCCATGCAAACAAAATGATCATCACAAAAACATCCATCTTAATTAAGGACGATGGGTGCTACGAGAGAAACGATGTCTTGTAACATAGCGATTAACCAAAGCCAAAGCATTACTTGTGACCTTAGTAACACCTTCAACCTTTGCCTTAACCATATTCCTTACAATCTTCCCATGAATGTTGTCTTCAAAAGTCGCGGCACAATTAATTTGATCGGTAAGGGCAGTACTAGCCCAAGTCTCAACGTTACTCATATACCACATAAAATCATCAACACCAACTTTGTTGGTACATTTTCGGAGCTCCTTTAATGATAATCTAAGTTGGGCAACACTATCATTTATTTGGTCTATGCAATCACCTATGGCTTGGGCCTCTTCCAAATGGGCTATTTCAAGCCTACTAGCCAACTTGGTCAAGTAGGATCTTGTAAACTTAGCCTCAGTTATACTAACCCTTAATGCGATCTGAGCTAGTTGCAAATGGCCAAGGTCAGTTGAGTTAACAAATTTTGCTAGGGACTCTTCACACACTTTGGGGAAGCTAGTGGCACTACATGACATGATAGTGAAGGCTCTAGCCCTAGAACACCGACGACAACTCATAACATTGTTTGCGAGGAGGAGGAGAGAAATCGATACCAACAAGAAGGGAATGGTGTATCTTGCCATTAGGTTGATATATGGTGATATTTCTTATGAAGTATTGAAGATGTTAGAATGAATGAATGATTTTGGAGGTGGTGTTTGAGAGATATTAGAAGGGTGAGAAGGTGTATATATAGAAGGAAAAAATTAGTGTCTTAATTATATGCCAGCTTTAGTTTAGGGTCAATTGTTGAAGGTAATCCCATGTGCATAATTAAGTGCAAATTGAGCTTAGCTTAAGGTCAAAGCACTATATATGATATACTTAAGAGATGGATCTTTTACTAATTATTTATATGAATCTTGTTACTAAGAAGGAGACCTAGAAAGATCTGTAATAGATCTCTCTAATTCTATATAATTTTTTATTCATTTTATATAAAATGTCAAGGTATACGCATCTATAAAAATCTGGTGAGCAAGATCCCTTGGAAAAAAATAAGTTAATAATATGGTTGGGTACATAAGAAATTGAGATGTTAAATCTAGGGTTTCTCAATAGTAACAAACATGCTAATAATTTAATTATTGAAAGGAAAAAGATTAAAAACCAGCTCAAAGCCTCAAAGTGAGGAGAATTATTATATACAGCATATAGCAGAATAAGAGTGCAGAATTTTTATTATTTTTTTCCAGCAAGTGGTTTATAATTTACACATTTAATACAAAGTACATTATTTAGATTTTTTTTTAATTTTTTTTTTTTTAACTTTTAACCAGAACACTCTAATAGTACAATTCTCATAGTCCAACACCCGTACAAAATTAAAAAAAAAAAAAAAAAAAAAAAAAAAAAAAAAAAAAAATCCATATATTTTATTTATCCCAAATCTTAAAAATGGGATCACAAAACAATTAATTACCCTAAAATGGGAGTACAAGAATAGTTTTTGTGTGTGTGTGTGTTTTTTTTTCAAATGAACATCTCTATAATGCATTTACAGTTTTACACTAGTATAGTATTTTTTTTTAAATTAAGGTAAGAAAAAGAACATTAGGTATCCTCATAAGGGAAGTATATATTAAGCAAGTGTCCATATAAAATTATAAATTGATAGAGATGCCAAACTTTAAAAAATTATTTTTTTTTTCAAAAAATTTGGGTCTTATCTAAAAGGAATTTTAATAAAATTTGGGTCTTATCTAAATAGAGAAGAAAAAACAGTCTTAATAATTCACATATATCACCTTCAAATATTTGTGGTAATCACTTCAAATACAAGCAAAGGTGCTAAGTACTTATATCCATTGTATCTCATAATACCATAATGCTAGCAAAATTAAGACCAATAGCATGAATAATTACTCCGACATTAACCGCCAAGCTTGCATCTACCTCCATCTATCTGTCAACTACTTATTATTAAAAAAAAAAATATATCAAAATGAAAAATTATTAGCCAACAGAAGCAGTACTTCATGAGTTCATGCTACTATATTTAGTGTATAAGAAGTATATGTTAGTATGTTACTCGGAGTAACACACAAGCACCCTATTTCCTTTCCCCATCCATCTTTTTTTCCCGACCTCATTTTAACAAGATCGACTCGTAACCTTATTTACATGATTTTGAAGTAAACCTACGTTAAATATTATGTACAACTTTGAAATATTTTATATCTCGCAAATAATAGGGTGAACTCGTAACCTTATTAACAGGAATTTGAAGTAAAATAGTATAAATACACAAAATCAGTCCATTTTGCGAACTAAGATAAACTCCTTTCATTCGCTAGAACAGAGTCACAGACCTAACCTACCCGAGGATTCAAACTCAAGACATCGAGGTTGAAGCAAGGAGTTTGCACCACTAGACCATGCCAAAGCTTGGTGGCAGTAAGGCAAATAATTAATTTGAAGAAGTTTCTAGCAACTAACCAGAATACACAACCAAATACATGGAAGACAACATCAGGTGTAAGCAATGCAAGCATGTGCTTCAGCTTGCACTAGCAGATACTGGTATATGCACGTGCTACTTGGAACAAGAGAGACTAGTCAATGAGATCAATATTACTCAATGTACCCCATATTATAAGGGTCAGTGTCCCAATATTTGATACAGCCAACAATTTTTTTAAGGGTGTTTTAGGTGTCACTCGTTTAATGTTAATTCAAGTAATTCCTCTCTTTTTTCCTACTCAAGGGAGTTTGATGACAACCAAAGTATAAAGAATAGAGTCTTTCGGTCATGTGCCATTAGGGTACTCCAAATGTGAGAATTACATAACAATTAACCAGTAGTAAAAAAAAAAATTAGGAACAATTATTTAAGGATGAAGGGTAACTATTAACTAATAATAGTAGCTTAAATTGCTAATTACTCCGTAGAAGGCAAGGAAAGAAAGATCCAAAAAGTAGAATATGAAGTATACATGCATCCAACAATTTCACTAAGGTTTCATTATCATTCCAGTCCCTATATACTGTAGTATTTATTCCCAAATTCTTCACTTTACATACATTATACAATTCTTTATGACCAATCTAAGACTAGGCAAAACGTTTGGCCTGAAGGAAAAAATTTGTACCATGGTTATGGAATCAAAAACCCATCAAAGAATCCTTGACGGAGAGGACTTCCTGACCTTTACCCTCCCCCACCCCCGAACCTCATGCTGGATTATACTGTAAAGGGTTCCAAGACTTCCAAGTTCCGACCCAATGAGGCCTCACCCACCAAAAACAAAAACAAAAAAAAAAAAAAAAAAAAACTGAGTCTTTCCACAGAGGTCAGAAATCAGCCCAAAGTAAGAAACCAATATAGCAAGATCAGGAATTCAGGATCATAGAGTTACAAGAAAGAAGATGACAGGGGAAGGCTTTTCTTTTTGGGGGGTGCAATGCAAGGAGCCAGGGGAGGGCAAATATGTCATGACAGAAACAGAATAATACAAATAATTCAAATGTGAGTCACAAGGCAATAACATACTAAGAAAAGGTATGCACCGATCATCATATGCTATAATTCAAGGACCACCAGGTGCACAAATGTTGCACCAAAATTTACGCAATAAGCATTACACTGAAGGACAAGCATGATGATGTAGATTCAACATAACAATTGAGACACCAATGCCACTAGCCCTTGTGGGCTTGAGACCTCGGAACAATAAGCACATTAGGATACACTTACTCTATTCATACAACTACAATTGGAGTAACACGCTTAACAAAGAGGCACTACGAACAGAGCAACCAGCAACTACAAGGATACACTTAAACATACAGTAAAGTAAACAACAATAAATTACATATTGAATAGCACGATGGGATTGTGATCTAACCGTCAAAGAGAATACTCACTCAGCCACTTTCATGCCTGTTAAGTAAACTTTACTTTGAATTACTATGCCACCAATCCAAAAGCCGGGCATAACCATCAACCCTGCCTTTGGTTTTTGCTCGCTTTCATCAAGTACCAGGTTTTTCACCACACTTTCCATGTAAACCTCAGAGAACTCTGTTCCCTTGTTGACTTGAAATACCTTGACACTTGGGTCAAAAGAATGTGCGAGTCTATGCAAGAGCCAGATTGATTTTGCCAGTTTTAGGAAGGCCTGGTAGAAAGGGGTGCGAGGATGTCCACCCCCCATCACATAGTTCCGCTGATCCAAATTACCAAAGAAGGAGGCCTCCATTTTGGGGTGTACCAATATTAGATACTTGCTCCTGCAGAATTTACCAAAAATGGAATCAGGATTCTGACCCAGAGCATCTAAGGGATCCATTTCTCTCAAAGCAAGGTACTGGTGAAAGAAACTCTCTCTGTTCACTGAAAGATCTTCCGGTTTCTCTGTGAAACTTTCCTGTTGAAATCCCAAAAACATTCTTTGGCATATGCATGATTCAAATGCATATTTCTTGTGAGATCTCTTTGCATAAACAACACTTGGTTCAATCGACTGAGCTGCAGCATCGAGGTCCCAACCAGCTGCCTTCATCATGTTAATCAATGGTTTTGAAAAGTCATGGATAGCTTTGTATACAGATTCTACAGTTGAAATAAACAGATCAGGAGTTAAATCCACAGGGAAAAATCCATTTTGCTCTCCAGAAGCTTCTGAATCTCTTGTTGACAAGCCCCTAAGCTTAAGATTCTTTTCGAGTTTCTCTCGCTTTTGAGTAGCCTCTTCTATCTGATGCTGCAACTGATTTATCTCGGAATCTTTGTTCTGAATTTCTGATTGGAACTTTTTCACCATGACCTCATATGTCTTCAATAAACTTTGCTGCTCTTGGATCTCTGCAGCTAACCGAGAATCTTGAGGAGACACACACATAGGTTTGGGATTGTTTTCCCGGTAAAAATGCTTAAGCTCTGATAGATTCTTCAGCTCTGCAATGACTTGTTTATCAGCAACTTGAATTTTATCAGGATCATAGGGAGTATGAGCTGATTGAAGCTGGATATAAGCTGTCTTCAAAGAGGAAATATTATTAAAAATCCTTGATATTAGAGCATCTATAGCTTCGACACTTTGATTCATGGCCTCCTCCATTGGTTGAGGGTGTACTTTCTGGCTATTGCTCTCACGGAGTTGACTTTCCTTCACTTCACTGGGTAGCATAGCTACTTCAAAAGAACAGGTGGTCAAACAAACACCGCTCTCCCCAGAGCAACAACTGCAAGAATTATTCGCACAATTCACAAAGCCATAATTATATAGAGGGACAATTTGAATCCAATAAAGTATTAAAATAAACCAGACATTTCATTTCATCACTGATAATTCAGCCATTAGCATATGGAACACAACGCAAAGTCGACACAAAACTGGCTTATAATCGATGATCAACTATATTTAACAGTGATCTAGGAATGCCTAACACTGGCAATATAACAAAACCCAATTAGCATTAACCAGACTATCATACCATTGAATGCATCAAATTCATCTAAGCCAATATAAATTGGTTTCCTTCTCCAATCCCTAATGTTAGATCCAAGGCCGCCCAGGGCATGGTCATTAAGGGTTCAATTTAGGGTTCGAAACAAGCCCAAATAGGAATAGACTCGGTTTGAGCTTGAAAGGCTATTTTCGGATCAATTAGTCTATAAATGCAACACATTAGCAACCAAATTTGACTTAATTATCAAATTAGGGTTGAAAAAAATCACATGAAATCATTTCCGCTTAAGATTATCAACGTAAATAGCAAAAAGAAAATACTAGCAACAAATTCGGGATATAATCTTTCATAAACTCAGTAATTTATAATCAATTGTTCAAAATTCACCATAGAAGAACCCTAAATTGGACAATTAAGTTAACGATAGTGTGCAATTAAAACCCTAGATCGTGAAATTAATATTCGATGATTATAAATTTGAAAACATCTTACCTCAGAAGCAGTATTAATGGAGGAGAGAAAGCTAAGAAGCCACTTCAATGGAGAGCTCGGAAGCCACTTTAATGGAGGAGAGAGAAAGGTGCAGCGTTAGTGAAAAGCTCGAAAAAAGGGAAAAAAATTGAAAACATGAAAGATGATTAATGATGCGCATTATACCAACCGTCAGATCTAAATAATGCTCCGTATCAACAATCAGCATTCATTGGTGTTTTTATAATCCATTCTCATTATGATGTCGTTTTGTAATGGTCATAAGTCATAACACTTTTCTATTACAGGCTTGATTGGTTTGATATACTCGTAAATCGATAAAATGCATAGCCAATTGATCAGATTGGTAAATAAAAAACACCCTTAGCGACAATTTGGAAAAAATAAAATAACTCTGGCAACAATTTGGTAAAAAAAGTAAAAAAACTAAGCCCTAAGCGACAATTTGGTAAAAAAATAATCTCATGCGACAATTAACCCATAAATAACAAAAAATTCCGTCAACCTAGTCGCAAATGCTTATATTAGTTTATTTTTTTGTGGTTTTCTACTTTTCTGTCAACAACCCAAAAAAAAAAAATCATTTGAACTTCTCAAAACTGCTAGCAGGCGTACTAGCAAGTTAGCAACCTTTAAAGGCCAACAACTTGAAATACCATGTCTAGTATATTACTAACATATCATTTTCCCCCAACATTTGAACTTCTCAAAACTGGCAGTAGCAACCTTTACCTTAACCATTTTCCCCCAAAATTTATAGGATATCATGATCATTCGTAGTCATCCTCAATCGAGGCCTTATAATTAGGCAAATTATGCGATGCTTTTGCGACGTGCCAACGTGTCATGGGTGTGTACTGCATCAAGCTAGTTACAGTTCAAATTTTGCTACTTATACCCTTGCTAGTACGGAGTACTAAACAAAGAGAATATCAACATATCTGTTATCCGGTCTATATATAGTCATATAGAAGTGGCCTAGCCATTCCAACTCAATCTTCATGACTTCATGTTGAAGAAAAGGAATAATGCAGTCAAGGTGTCTCGAATAAGATCTCCCCCTGCTGCCGGGCCTGGTGTTTAGCACAAGCCAGCTTGTTGGTGCAGCTTTTTACCCGATGAATACTTCCTGTGTTCTCAATAAAGAAGTCAGGCCATTAGCAATATCATCTCCTAATAAACTCTGCGAAGTGTGAATTACTCAAATACACATACAGCAGTACATGCCAAACTTTATTTTCGCATGGTAATCAAGTACAATTTTGCTATACAATCTAGAACAGTCAAAGGAATGTATAACCTTTGTTTTTCATTTACTACAATTTGATAAAGCAGCCATACAGGTATGATTCTATGCATCAATCTACGGCCTTGGATATGCAGCTTAGATCATTAATAACTTCTCATCTGCAAGCCTGCAATAGTCTGATTACCTCTGGCCAAAGACCTCATGGCACTAGTTGACAATGGAATTCTTGGAGATATTACATATACGTCAAACTCTGTACAAATGTCATAGGAACATACAACCTGTCAGCTTTTTTCTAGAACTAGATCAAGCAGCCAGAAAATATAGACTATGCATCAATCTCAGGCCCTGGATATGCAGGTAGGCTCATTATTCGCTTGTCAATGACTGGACCTCCAACTGTGAAGTGGTAAAGACTTTGATAATCTGATCCTTTCAGGCCAAGCACCTCATGTACTGAAACAAATTACGGAACTTATTAACTATACTTGCAAAGTTGCAATTAGAAAAAAAAAAAAAAAAAAAAAAAAAAAAAAAAAAAAAAAAAAAAAAACCCTTCATCCTACAAATCTACAATCAAAAGGTTTTTATTATTAGTATTTATTTATTTTTAATTAGTTTTAGCACAAACTGCCTCCATGACATTTTTTGTTTCACATTCTCCCAACCCTCTTAATATTTGCTAGCTGTTTTACAATAATTTTTACATAAATTAAATACAATAGGAAGGTAAGTCTACTGTCTACAATATGTCACAAAAGATTGTAACTTGCTTCATAATTGTAAATACTTATTGGTTCAACCTGAGATTTAAAGGTAAGGTATGAATTGGAGCCAAGAGCATACAATGATATAAGTCTAAGAATTCTCATAGACGAATGAATTTGTCGTACAATCCTAAACTAATAATAAAGATCAATTTGTGAAAGATATTAAATGCTTATTTTCAGCCCCAAGGGATACGTATATCATTATCCAATTACTAAATTAGCTTCCAATAATTTTTTGTAATACAGATTAGTATCCAACTGCAGAGACATCATATATTGACAGTTAGTAATGCAAGACATTACTAAGAAATATGATTGGGATCTTGAAATAGCACAGAAAAGAAGCAACTGTAAACCTAGTTTCTGCTGAATGAAACTAAAGGTTTCCTAAATCCTGACCTAATTTTAAAACTTTTTATACTGATAGAGTAATGATGCAACAAAGAAGAAGAAGAAGAAGAAAATACACTTTTTAATCCTTTTCTATGAGCATAAAGGGTCCAGTGACACAAAGTGGCAACGTCTAGCAATCCTCTCGAACAACTCAAGCAACAGGGAAATCCAATTTCAAACAATTCTCCAAATTTCAGTCAAGCTATATTAAGTAATTAGATTTAAAGACAATTTAAGAGGACCAATACAAAGAAATATGAGAGCATGAAGGGGAATTTATATCATTACCAGGGTCGTCAAAAAAACAACCAATTCCAGTGGCAGAAATGCCCACTGCATGAGCCTCTAAGTAAAGCACTTGTCCTAGAACACCAGTCTCCCAGAAAAGCCGAGGATACATCCATGCACCCTTTGCCTGCAATGTAGGCTCAAAATGCGATATCATGCCAAGGCTGAAACATCCATCTCCAGCAATGTCCTGTGTTCAAATCCAGATGTAGATTCAAGAATTGAGTTCAAAAGAATTCTAAAATGCTACAATAATATAAGTCTAAGAATTCTGTAAATTGATTGCCTTTTCACTTCTTTCTCTCTCCCTCTTTTTTTACCCCTATGATTCTGCCTCAATCCTTTATAGCAGTGTTCATCTCGGCACAACAGATCCTAATCTATGAAAATGCATAACTGCAAATACTGTCAACTCATATGAGATGGTTTAAGTAGCTTCTGATAATTTCCTTTCATTCACTCAAAGGGGTATAGTATAACCAACACAGGAGTCAATACATAACGGTAACAGGTCAGACTACATGTTGTGACGTGTAGGGAAAAAAATCAGTACTTTTGTGCGGAAATTAAAATATATTTATCCAAACAATTACTAACTAAACCAATAAGATTCTTTTACATAAATAGCAACTTCAATTCACAACATGAAAAGAAGAAAAACAAATTGCTAATCTTGCAACAGTACCTGATGGCAGGAAAGTCTTTTTGAAATCTCATTACAGTCACCAGGTGCAAGTTCATAAAGAGGAAGGTCGACAGGGCAACCCTCAGGTTTCCTCCAAGTAAACTCTGGCCTCATATCATTCCTTAGATCATCGAAATGATTTTCATTTCTCACCAAGAAATACAAACCTTTAGGCAAACCTGACACCCTATGAACAAATAAAGCAGCATGTACTTCACTATCCCAAGAGAGAGCCCTAAATGGCAATGCCAACTGTTTGCCTTGCTTCTCTCCGCTCCTTGATCCGGAGGGGAGACAATGCAATAGAATTTGATAAAAAGTATCTCTATGAATAACAGTTATTCCATCCATATCGACTGCACTCCTCCTCTTCCTAACCACCTCCCTAACTGTTAATCCCTTATAAGAGCTATCACTACATACACCACTGCATTGAAAAGGATCAATTATCAATCTCTCCCCTACCAATAGTGGCTTCTTCACTGCTTCCGAAGTCTTATAGATAACATCCCAAACTACATGCTCTTTACTCAGTACATTAGGCTCTCCTTTCCAATCCAACTTCGAAAATTCTGATATCGTTGAGCTCAAATCCTTGAAACTCAAATCAAACTCCCCTTCTCCCCCACGGGGAAACACCGCCAATACACAATCTGGGTGCTCAAACTCAATCCCGGGGAACTTACCCTTAACGGGGCGACTAGGAATCGGCAATTTAGGGAAAGATTCAAACCCAAACAGCTTCTCTAAGTCATCAAACCCTAACCCATCAAGCAACTTAACATCCCAACCAAGCTCAGCAGCTGCAATAGCAACAGCAGCAATAGCATGCCCAACATCATGATTACAATACCTAAACGCCCTTTCTCCATACTTCCAAGCTTCCCGCCAAAAAATCGACGAAAACCCAACAAAAAAACAATCATCAGGAAAACCTCTATCAAAAAACCCAGCTGGAATTTCAGCCCTAATCTCTAATCCATGCTCTTTAGGTGCATAATGAGCCACAAACCCAGAATTCGACAAACCCCCAATTGCAGGAGCAACAATATAAGCCTCAGTAGGATGCAAATTCCCACTACTAGGGTTCACCCTAAGAGACCAAGTTGAAAACCCAGTAGTTTTCCAAGCAGATAAAGCTAAAGAATCATATAAAAACTGAGAAATTGACGAAAATGAAATGGGTTTTGGAGGAGGAAGAGAGAGAAAAATAGAGGAATATAAAGGCACCCCACCTGAAAATTGTTGTTCATCTTCTTCAATTGGAAAATGTTGGAGAGAAATTAATGGAGCATCAATGTATCTTCGAAACGGATTGGGTTGATTCGCCCAATCTAAACGACCCGGCCCTTTTGCGAATTTGGTGAAATGGTGTTTGGTTTGTTGATGGTATTGTAAGGTTTGTAAATGGTGGGATTTTTGCTGTTGTTTGAGTTCTTCCTCTGAAATTGAAGAAGATGAAGAAGAGAGTGACATTTTTAGTAGAATTCTGGAATTAGGGTTTGATTTTCTGATGGAATGGAGGCTGAAGAGGTGGTGGTGATGACGGTGGAGAGAGAGTGAGAATCTGGGGAAGATGTAATGGTGGCATTGCATTGCGTTGAATATGGAAAATAAATGGTTTTTTAGGAAAATAAAATATTTGTGGGAAAATTTCGTAATTTTGAGTATGTTCTAGACAATTGAAAGCTTAACGGTTTGTAATGACGGTTGAGTGTTGTTGTAGATTGGACTCATTCCCGTTTTAGTTGGTTTCAGCCCTTGTTTTTGTTTTTTTAAAACAACCGGAAGTCGATTATATTAATTTAAGGACGTTGAGTCCATCAAAACATAAGGGGAAATCTCATAAGGACAATAATTTACCCATACTTATTCAAGACTAAATGGAATAAGCTTTTTAAGATGATGAGCTACAAAATCCCCATCTCTCTTGACATGAGACCAAAATACATAATCAAAACTACGGGAGAAAAATAGAATGTCTTCAAGGATCGAGTCGAGGTCAATTAAATGGATGTCTGTCTTGGAGAGTTTTGAGACAATGGATGACTTGTCGGACTCAAAGATCACATTTTAAAGTCCAAATCTTCTAGCCAACTTAACAGCATGCACCAAAGCTTTACCTCCAGCAACAATTGGCTTTCAAAATCCACGAACCCTTGGTTTGAGGCCTTATTTAGTTCACTAGGCCTGTACAAAAGTATCCGAAAATCCGATCTGCAACTAATCCGAATTTTTGGATATCTAATTCGAGTTTTCATTTGGGATCGGATATCCGATCCGAAAAAGCGGATATAAAATGCAGATTTGGATATTAATTTTCAAATTTTTGGATATCCGATATCCGAAAGATACCCAAAATATGAAGCATAAAATAGTGAAATATATATAAGATTTTTAAATTGTTCATATAAAACTAATCTTGTATTATTAACTTATTATAATATTCATAATATATTTGATGATAATATTTATTGCAAAAGGACTATTATTTTAATAAAATATGTTGTACAACTTATCGATAAAAAAAACGGTAAAATCAGTGAAATTTTGAAAGTAATCATAACAATTTTACTTAATGTTGGATAATGGATGTGCGAAACATCCTATTCGAAAATTTTGGATAGATATCCGAATATCGGATATCCGAAATTTTTAAATAGAATTTGGATATCAATTTTTGATATCTGAGTATTCGGATATCCGATCCGAAATCACATTTCGGATCGGATATCCGATCCGTGAACAGGCCTATAGTTCACCTTGTTTTGCTTATTTCAAAAAAAATTTCGGATCGGATATCCGATCCGTGAACAGGCCTATAGTTCACCTTGTTTTGCTTATTTCAAAAAAAAAAAAAAGTTCAGATCAGAAAAAAATAAGTTCAGATCATATCATCGTTTTATGTGCAATTTGTTATCGCTAAATATGTTTAATTTCGTAATAAAAAATTATAAAAATTACATATTCATAAAATACACATTATTACAAATCTAACAAAATCTTACTTGATATATTTTAACCTTAATTATCATACATTTAAAGTCAAAGACTGGTTAAATCAGGCAATAAGATCATATCAGATTAGACCATATCAGATCAGCAAAAATCAGGTGACATAAACAATTTTTTTTATTCTTCCACCTACCCCACTACCTCCATATTTTATTAATTTCTCCTAATATTCTGCACATGGAGAAATGGAGCAACTATTTTAAAAAAAATAGATGAAGTACTTCTTTGAGGGTATACAAATTGTTCCTTTACAATCAGGGCTATACACCGGTCCAAAACCGAACCGGACCTGGATTAGCCCTATCGGGACCGGGACTTAAATTAAAGAATTTTGAGGACTGGAGATCGGACTTGATTCAACAGGTCCGGATTTCGGGTCAGACCTAATACAATAGGTCCGGTCTGGGTTTGGACTTGAGGGGACCTATTTTGTGAATTTTTTCCTTTTTTTTAATAAATAACCCATTGGACTTGTATTTGGATCTGTTTATGGACCTGTTATGATGATTTTAGACCTGTTGCATAATCTAGGCCTGTGTTTGATTTTTGAAAAAAAGCTTAAAAAAAAAACAATTTTACTAGGTTTTAGGTCTGAACCTGAAAACCCCGGTTTTGGACCTAATCCAGACCGGACCCAAATTCCTTGAAATTACCCGGACACAATCTACAGGTCCGATTTCGGTCGGTTTTCAGGTCCGGTTTTGTTTATGTACACCCCTACTTACAATTATTTTCTTGTATTAGAGTGGGTAATACTGTAACAGAGTATAGTAAAACTAGTACTTCCATTGCATTATTGGTAGAATTCTAATATCGGATTTGTTGGGAACTAGACTTCTTTTTCTCATTGTAAAAAATTACAGAAAAAACTTTTTACACGTTCTTTTAAGAAGGAGAAATTGTTATATATTTGGGTGTGTTGTACACCCAACTAAGAGTCTGTTCTAATTTTTCTACACTGAACTAAATTAAACAAAAAACATTGGAGCTGATTTGAACTGAAATTAAGGTGAAGAGGACAGATGCTAACTCAAGGTACGATACACCCGTGTGTATAAAACAATTTATATTTAAGTTCTAATGTTTTGTGACTATGAGTACTCACTTTCATTTATTGTATCTTCCCTAACATGGGTTTGTTTTTTCCTATCTTCCCTTAAATTAAAAAAAAACGTGGAGTAGTTTTTCCCCGGGGCAAGCCCCTGAGCCCTCGTGTGCACCCAAAAAAAACCAAAACGTGGAGTACGAACAACGGAGTAGAATAGTACAGAATTTGATTGGCTAACTCCACCTCCTCTAGTCCTTTACCTCTGCTGCCATTGCCAACTATTTAAACCATTCCAATCTCTCTTTCTCCTCCCAAAATTCATAAGCCTTTTTCTCCTTTTTCAGCTACTTCTCTTTCTTCTTCATCCATTTTACCAGGTACAATTCTTTTACTTTTTCTTCTGATTTTTAAGAATCTTAACTTCTCAAGTTCAATTTTATAAGGGTAATACAAAAATTATTTATTTATAAGTTTAAACTAATTCTTTGTGCTATAAACAATTATTATGTCTTATTATTTAGTTTTGGTTATTAATTCTCTGGAAATTTTCATGATTACTTTTCTGGGTATTGCTAGTTTTTGGTACTGGAAGTTTGAATTCAGTCCGATTCAACCCTAGATTTCGAATTTATTTTATTGTATCAATTGTCTGCCTGATTAATTTTGGATACCTGAATTGTAAAGTTACTACGTACAAATTAAGCTATCAGTTGCGGCATTTACTTAATATTCAACATTAATTTATGCATTTTGCATATCCCAATTAATGGTTGTTAGAATTCTTAGAAATGGTCATTGAGCGTGCTGGGCCGAGGTAAAAAATCAGCCCACTCCTCCGGCCAGAAATTATGTGCCCAAACTAGACGGGTCGTGTGGCCTTTTCGGGCTGGGCCAAAAAAACCAACTAAAATTGCTTAGGGTCTCTTCTGATTTACCCAAGTGAGTTGAATTGAACTGAACTAATTAGAGCTGAACTGAACTAAACTAAACTGAAATGAATTGTTTATGAGAGAAGGAAATCAGGAATTGAATTGATTGGAGATTGGAGATGAAGTGAATTAAGCCGAAGAGAACAGACCCTTAGCTTGCCAAAAAAAAAAAAAAAAAAAAAAAAAAAAAAGGACGGGTAGGAAAACCTGTCCAACATCGGGTCGGGCTCACTTTGATCACCTCTAGGAATTCTGGGTCATGTTGAAATGATCAGTACACTAGAATGCTAGATTATTCGGATAGCAAGGGCATGGTGAATGGATGGTTCTGGCAAATAAATTCTTCTGTACCTTTTTTATTTCACTGTTAATAAATGTTGAAATTCGAGATCAATCCTTGTTTCCCTTAGGAAAGGGGTGGGGGGATGATATTAGCACCTTTACAAAATGGACATCTCAAGAGTTAGAAATATGCTTTGTTTTGAGTTTTTATCTCAAGGGATAAATTAGTAAATAAAGTGATTTTACATCATGTTTTAGGGTGATAAATAATGGTTTGAAAGCTGTGACTGCTTACACATTGAAGTTTTTGATTGATCTTAATGATCTATATGGTGGAGATGATAATCTGATAGATCTATTATACATGCAGCCAATGCAGGAAAGGAGTTGTTATTTTATAATCTGCTACTCCGTATAACATTGTGTTTGTTGCGTTAATAATTGAGTTTGAAAAAATTTATATGTATACATGTGCTGTTTTAAATGTTTTCTCTCTTTTTACATGTGCAGTTTTCCTTCTTTAGTCATGCAGCAGGTTGCAAGGAGGGGGATTCATTTCATGCGGAGACTGCATGGAGCAAATATTCCTGAAGATATGATCGTTGAAGGCCAAAATCGAGTAATAGATGCCTCCCTCACCCTCATTCGTGAGAAGGCGAAGCTCAAGGTAGTTCAGCTATCCACATACAGTGATGAACTGATGATTACTGTCCTTATTTGAGTTTATTCCTTATTGCTCTGCCTTGTTATCTTCTAGAATGGATGATTAAATCTCGCACTAGTGTGTGTGAATTTGTTCCATTTTAATTGTTGTTTCTAGGGCGAGCTTGTGCGGGCCTTGGGAGGAGCCAAAGCAACATCTGCACTTCTTGGAATACCTCTGGGGCATAACTCTTCATTTCTCCAAGGGCCTGCTTTTGCACCCCCACGTATTAGGGAGGCAATGTGGTGTGGAAGCACAAATGCTACAACCGAAGGAGGTAATGTCATCTCTGATTATCCATTGTTGATAAATATCATGTACCTTTTTTTTTTTTGTTTTTTTGAAGACAAATATCATGTACCCTGTAACTAAAAAAATTTGGTAATCTGTAACTTTTAACAGAGTTTATTTACGAGGACACCTTGTTTTCTCTTTTTAGTTCTGTATTACCTTTTCTAAGATTTAAAAAAATTATATTCTATAAAATAATTAAAATGAAAAAGTATTCATGGAAACCATTTAAAACCTCATGTGTGTGCAGGATCAGCTAACTGATAATAACTTTCTGTAATCAGAAGGTTTGATTTCATATGTAATTGGTTTGTTTGATTTCAATTCAACTCACATCTGAAAGTAAGTACCATATGTTATACTATGAGAATTTGGGAACATGTTGAAGATGTTGATATAGACTTTCTACCTTTCATTTGTTTAACTTATATGCTAATTGCTTGCCGCTAAAACTGTGACATTATGCAGGAAAAGAAATAGATAACCCTCGAGTCCTAACAGATGTAGGCGATCTTCCTGTTCAAGAGATCAGAGATTGTGGAGTGGATGATGATAGACTGATGAACATTATCAGTCAGTCAGTCAAGCTAGTTATGGAAGAAGTAAGTCATCTCTTAAAATCTTCCCAACGTACAAGTAACCTGTTGTTTCCTTGAGCTTTGATTTTACATATAGAAAATCTTTTCCAGCTTTCACTTACAGATATTGCACAAGCATGATCACACCTTTTATTTTCATGCATGGGGGATACTTAATTTTTTTAATTCCACTAATAGTAATATATACATTGTTGTAGAGTCGAGTTTGATCTTATTGGCAATTGAACCCACGTTCCAAAAAAAAAGAAAAGAAAATGCATAAATAAAAAAAGGGCAAGGTCTGATGATCATCATGGTAGCTCACATGTTCATGTATACATGATGCTCATTCATCCTATCTACAGCTTATTATTTCTTCAACCATGATCTTGTTTCCACTCGTTGTATAGTTTATTTTCAGAGGTGAAGATATGACCCTCTTGAATTTTTTTGAAATTATTTTGTTCTGATTATTTTATTGGCAGGAACCTTTGCGTCCGATGGTGTTAGGTGGTGACCATTCAATATCTTACCCAGTTGTAAGAGCTGTGTCTGAAAAGCTTGGAGGACCTATAGATATTCTACATCTAGATGCCCATCCAGATATTTATCATGAATTCGAAGGGAACAAGTATTCTCATGCATCTTCTTTTGCCCGTATAATGGAGGGTGGCTATGCAAGGAGGCTGCTGCAGGTAATTGAGTTAATTTTTGTTTTTTCCTTTTCTTTAAATTGTTCAATAAAGAGACTCAGCCTGTGCTTGTTTTCAGTGATGTGCTCTGTGATCTTTTATAAAAGCAATTTTACTCTCACCTGTAGCCATCCTATAAAAAAGAGAAGATTGATTACTATTACCAGGTTTATCTAGTATGTTCATGCTGCAGTCCACCAATTATATAGATGGATACATTATAATATTCTATAGACTCCTCGGTTTTTGCAAAAACCACTAAGTAATCAGATTTTGAGCCATTAGTCACCATCTTTTCTACTCCATATTTAGCTACCGGGGTGGTAAAACAGGGCTTTGTGTTGAATAATTTCAATAGATCTCTTAATGAAGACCATTTACATCAGCATTTGGCTTGATGTTGGGATTGGCCTGCATTACCCATATGGACTGGACTGTACCACATAGTGTCTTTTCTGTTGGGTATATATAATATTCTTCTTAGTATATGATATTAAATGCCAGAAATCAAGAGCTGTTGACTTCCTTTTGGCATTGTAATGATCTCTGAAACTATAAGAATGTCATAAATTGTTCAGGTTGGTATAAGATCTATAAATAGCGAAGGTCGGGAGCAAGGAAAGAAATTTGGAGTGGAGCAATTTGAAATGCGAACATATTCACAAGATCGCCATTACTTGGAAAATTTGGTATTTCCTTATCTTTCTCATCTGCTCTGTGAATCTATGATTGCCAACTTATACATCATACTGTTTTATATGTTTCAATTTATGTTCATGCACATAAATGTACATCATGCTCTTCTATGCAGTTGCTTCATTTGTTTGACATCTAAGTTTCAATCCTATTATCCTTTCCTGGATTTCATTTTGCTTCCTTGATAACTCTCTTTCCTGAATTAACAATCTTTGCTCCCAAGAAATCCAACCTTCGTGTTATAGGTGGAGTATTAACAGCATTGTACATTTTCTAAATGATTTGTGTTCAATTTCTTGTTGTCACTCCTTTTTAAACAAAGCTTTGGAAATTTTCTTATTGTAGACGACCTGATGTTATCTTATTTGGGTACAATTGTCAGTCAATAAATTATCGAAGTCATTTATTTGCGTTACTTTGATGGCATACTACCTCAGTCCATGAAACCTTTAATATGCCTTATGTCCCATAGTAATCTATTAATTTCCAGTATTAGCATCTTTCCTCTCTGCTTCATCTCTAAAGTTGCCTCCCATGCATATCCATCTACCTTTTCACTTTCCTAATGTCCGTGCAAATTGCCAACATGCAATTTTGGGGCGAAAGATGAAGTGTGGAGTGAATTTGTTTTACTTCATCCGGATATTCAAGCGTTTTTGTGACTTTTTTCTCCTTTTGCATTGACTCAGAAACTGGGTGAGGGAGTTAAGGGTGTCTATGTGTCAATCGATGTGGACTGTCTTGACCCGGCATTTGCACCTGGTGTGTCTCACTTTGAGCCCGGAGGTCTGTCTTTTCGTGACGTTCTCAATATTCTGCATAATCTTCAAGGTGATATCGTGGCTGCAGACGTGGTTGAATTTAATCCTCAGAGGGACACTGTTGATGGTATGACAGCAATGGTTGCTGCCAAGTTGGTGAGAGAACTATCAGCAGTAATGTCAAAGTAATAGTCAACATCAATCATTCATACAATAAACTAGACCAGTACAGTTCTGTTACACAACAGATTAATTGGTTTATAGTGTTTGATTTTAATGTAGTATTGTTGTTGTCAAATTGTTATTATCTTCCAAAACTTAGCTGAGATTGAAAGCATGATTGCCAAATATCTAAATAAATTCATGCTTAGCTTTTGATTTTGTGAAAAAATGTTCATAACTAATTAGCTAATCTTCAATATTTTGCTCATTGTCGTGATTACAAAGTAAACATTCTCGTAGCAGCTATGGTTTAGGTGCAATTCCTATGCAAAAGACCGCATTCAGGTTCTCTACACTTACAGAGCATAGTACAGAGTAACTCATAAGAGTGTTAAGACAATTCGATTCCTCTAAAACTGAACTAGTATGGAGCAAGAAAAATTTAGGGCTGACGAAAACAGTTTAGGTGCAATTGTAGAGGCTTA
The DNA here is from genome assembly GCF_948465745.1 of Chenopodium album. Classification (NCBI taxonomy): domain Eukaryota; kingdom Viridiplantae; phylum Streptophyta; class Magnoliopsida; order Caryophyllales; family Amaranthaceae; genus Chenopodium; species Chenopodium album. The sequence goes on from NC_137840.1 coordinate 73,202,219, forward strand.
TAATAGCCTCGTTGCAAAGGTAGTATAAATTCACAAATGTAGTTCAATGACATTCCTTGAAAATTTTACAGTTAGATGCTAGCTATTGTTCAAGTCAAATGTGGCGTGGTCGCCTACTCTCAAGTTTGTTACAATGGGAAAGATCAAGAGTTCGAAAAAAAACTTGTGTATAATGCTACTCTCAAGAATTTCCTCACTTGAACTATTTCTGCAATCAAGCTCAATGGTTTAACACATCATCTTTTTGAAGTTTCCTGTGAAGTATACATGTAATGCTAGAACAAATGATCTTAGCTTACAACTCTTTCCACTTTTCCACCTTACGGTACAATGGTTTCCGTTTCTTTACCACCTTCTCGCTTCTCTAAGGAGATACACTTGTACCTTCTTGCACAAAATACATAGAACCCTAGATTTACTGCAGTTAAAGCAGCCGACAGGAAAAAGAACCTGTCTAAATGCCCGTCATTCAAGTTGGGAGGCACCCAACCTGGCTTGCCATTCCTCGTGGTAATACGCATTACAACAGACAACATCAAGCTGCATAAGTAGCTTCCCATTGCTGAAGAAGACATCGATAATCCTAGTCCAATACTCTTTATACCATCGGGTGTTTGCGAGGAGAAAAACTCCCATTGAGCCACATAGACAAAGGCCTCAGCAATTCCTACTAGAACATACTGTGGAGTTTGCCAAAAGATACTCAAAGGACTTATATCCTCCCCACTCAAAATAGCGTATTTCCTCCTTTGTTGTTCCAATAACCCTGCTACTATTATTGCAACAACTGCAATTGATAGTCCAACACCGATCCTTTGTAGCTCGCTTGGAGGCTTTGGCTTCCTCTTTGTGAGCTTAACATAAAGAGGGACTATGAGTTTGTCATAAAAGATGATGAAGGTTGATGTGCTGATTATGTCAAAAGCAGTCATACTTGCTGGGGGGAAGTGGAAGGCTCCTATCGCGGTGTTCATGGTGGCTCCTTGCTCTATGAAGAGAGACAGCATTTGGATGAAAACAACTGAAGATAGTATGGTACATAGCCATATAGGTAGTAATCTTAGGATGCATTTCACTTCCTCGACTTGAGTGACTGTGCATAGCCGCCAAGGGTTCGTAGGGGATGTCTTCTCTGGTATAAAGGACGTGTCTACCGGTGTGATGATTGCTGCTCTATCGAGAAACCTGCAAGGAAAGAAATCGCAGTGAATAAGGAGCAGAGGAAGCAGAGTTTAGTAGATGATAAATGCAATTTATACATTCGATCTTAAAATATAACTTATGTTTGATTGGCGATCATATATACTTTCACTTATGTTAAGGGTAGTATCGGGAAAAAATATTTATTAAATTTAGAAAGTGACTTATTATTTTAGGACAATTTAAATTACAGCGTGATCAATTGTTACTTATAAATAGAAAGAGTAGATGATTCTGAAGCGAGATGATTACTTACTTGAACCCATTCGAGTGGAGTAATTTTCGAGCTCCAATCATCTCACTATCCTTTCCTTGAATCTCATAAAGCCCTTCACCATGTTGAGGAACCTCAAGGCTCATTTTCCTAAAGGATGCAACAATCACTTGAAAGAACCTAGAGATTGGGTTACCACTAGGCTTAAAATGCCTATATCTCATAGTTCCACTAAACAGCAAAATCAAAGCAGCAATTCCACAACAAGTAGATATCCAAAATCCAAGCACCCAATCTCCCATTGTCTCAATGTATACCAAAATCGTCTCTCCTATTAAGGAACCCATGTTTAAGGCGACGTAGAAGTAGCTGAAAAACGAGGTCTTTGCCCGGCTTTCTTCAGGATCTTCCTCATCAAATTGATCAGCTCCGAATGTAGCTAGTGCAGGTTCAGCTGCCCCGTTACCTAAGGCAACTAAGTAGATTGATATGAAGAATATTGCTGTCTCGAATTTCGAGTGAGGATCACATTGTTGCTCTAGTGTTCCACAACCACCAGGTTTTAGTAGGAGATGTTGGGTTGTCAAGGAGCTTGCAATTAACCCCTGCATACATTAAGAAGCACTTGTTTAACTTCATTAATTCATACTAATGACAGCTACTTAATCGCGAAATTAACTCTAATGACAATGTGATTTGAGCTAATTTGAATGCTTGTAATCAAATAAGTGGCAAGATCACGCCTTTTTTTTTTCTTTTTGATGAAAGGAAACACAAAACCCGATGATTGAATCTACTCCTGGCATAGATATAACGTGTTGAACATTTAAAATCGTCAGTCCCATTTTTTGTGCACAACAATATGTGTAACTCATGGTTCATGTTAATTTTATGAGTCTATGACCCACAACTTCTAATTAACTTAAAACAAAATAACCGTTCAAACAAATAAATTGAGGACTATACATTGTGGTACATAAGGACATATCTTAAGTTAAAACAAAACACGCATAAAAAACTTTAGTTTTTTAGCGTGTTTAATGTTTATACATTTATCTACGTGCTGTAATAGATTATATAACGTTATTATGAATTTATGATATGCAATGGTGAGAAAGACTAAAAGATTAAGATCAAGAGTGGGTGAGGACAGCATATATACTCACAATGGTAAGAACAGCTTGGAAGATTAAGCAAGTGAAATATCTTCCCAAATATGAATCACTGAGAAAAGCCCCTATCAATGAGAAGAGATACACCGCGCCCATCCACATACTGAAGGTGTTTGCTGCCTCGGCGTTTGTCTGTCTCAACACCGATTTGGAGAATAACACCAAGTTCACTTCCACACCAACAAATGCTAGTGTTGCTAGTACTTCATTACCTATTTTTTGAAAACATCAAAAACTTACATATCTTTAGAGCAAAAACGGAAAAAAATAAGACATTATTTATAACTATGTTAAAATCATGTTCTACACAATTGTATGTCGCCCTAGCAATTACTATCTCCACCTCAAAATAATGTCATCTTTAAATTTTCATGGTCATAGGCTTACAAACATGTTGATTTAACGGTGACAGGTTATAATTTACACATGTCGATATATCTTAATTTACTTCAAGGTCATATTTACTTTGAACGTGTGAAGATAATTAAAGAAGTTTGAAACCGAGAATTTTATAAAGGATTTTTTCTTATATACAATTTGAGATTGTCTTTTCAAATACATCTTGAGATCTTAGTGATCATAGTGTCTTAAGATTTCAATACAAAAGTTATGTTTCATAGCCAACTTATACATTCATGAATGTATAAAGTAAACTCCAATTTTTAAAGTCCCAAAATAACTTTTTCATTATCTTCTTGACTAACTTTTATTGCTCAATCTCAACTTCTATCTTTATCGTGACAAAAGGTAGAATCTCGCATGATTATATGATATTTCAAAAGTACTAAATTTAGCCATCAACAAGGAAGAGTCCATCAATTTCAATTATGATTTAATTGAATTCAAAGTGATAATTGTCCCCATGCCACTAAACAACATAATAATATAATTTTGGACAAAAATTAAATATTTTATATCATGTAAACATTAAACAATATATATGTATACTTCATATTTTAGCGCATGTTGAACTTATGATGATTTATTGACAACAAAATAAGGTACATAGGGTCCATGAGACCAACCGAAAAGGTGTCACATAATTATAATTTTTGGGATTCATAAAATTTAGATCAATAATTATTTAATCTCTATTATTCTCCAAATAATATGTCAATTCCTTAAATAATTTGGTGTCTATCTTAAAATAACTAGTAACATGCCATTACTTTTTTTCATACAGATAATTTTTGTAGTTTAAAATTTAAAGCACATATCGCATGCATATAGATCTAGTCTAGTATAATACGAGTAAAAGTTAAAGATATACAAAGACCGGGAGATTAGCAGCGTAAATTTATACTAATTTTTTGGTGGACCTAATTAATCATAATCTATTGTACTTATTATATCATGGATTGAAATTTCCTTTCGGTGACATGCTAAGTTCACAAGATTCATGATTTTGTATGCGAATGCCAACAAGTTAGCTAACTAGGAATTGGCACCATCATTTAAGAGGATAAAGTTTTTCTCTATTCTTTGACTAAAACTAGGTAAAATTTTCACTACTGAGTACATTCTTTTTCATCAAAGATTGAAATGACAGTTATTTGTATTTTCAATTGACCATAAATTTAGTTGTTACGTTATTACTATCTCTGTTTTATAATTAACAGTTCTATTTTTTGAGGTCAAATTTTGAGTCTCTCCAAATTATAATAGACCACATTAATTTTGATGGCGGGTGATAAAAGGAAATAACATAACCTTTCTTGGTCAAACTCGATCTGAATCCAAAAGTGTTCTATACTTCTATGAAGTGTATATAATTGCAACAGTTCGACTTAAAAATTATCATAATTAAGTAGTTATTACCTAAGAGTAACATCCCGGCTCTCCACCCACCGGTTCTTCCTTTGGCTGCAGGCCTTCCATGCCGATCTAGTGATCCATCTTTCGTGTAGGAAATCCATGTTTTCGCGTTACTACTGCTATTACTACTGCTGCTACTACCGCCCTGTGATCAATCAAATATTCTTAATATATAACTCTTTACTACACTCAAAATAAATTGGAAGGTAACAAAAAAAAAAAAAAAAATCATATGATAACGTTAATGCTAGCAAATTATGATCATTAAGAAATGTTTAATTTGTACACTGCTATATGTGCTCCATTTTTTTTTTTTTTCCACTAATGATAGAATAACACGACGATGTACTACAAGCTAATTAAGCTCATAACAGTCAATCAACAAATTATTAACTCAACGTGGTTGGTTAACTCAAATTCATTAAAAATTTTACCCAAACAAAAATAATGAAGAATTATATATTCGTACCATCTTGGGTTATATATTAATATATAAAATTATAGATGAAGTGAGTGACATCGACTATTGCCTCACTCATGATTAAACTTATTATTCAATAGAATGGAGTTTTAGACTTTGTTCAAACTAAACTAAATGCACATAAATATACGCGAAATATGTTCCTATATTCAAAAATATCTAAAAATAAACATACGCGAAATATGTTCCTATGTTCATAAACTATCTCATATATAACATGCGTTTTAGACTTTGTTCAAACTCGGTTCATTTGCTAACTAAGTTTGTAATCGAGTTTTCGAGCAAGAAAGTTGTTTTATTGGATAGAGGATACTCTTCAATTTTTACTACAAGACATCCAAAACTAGACATTATAATGAGTGAATTGCATCATCAAATATATAAGCCTTTTTCAATACACTTTTATTGGAAAATTAATTAAAGTGGTAGGTAGATTTGAAAATGCAAGTTAGTTATAATTGAGTAGTACAATATATTTCCTCAATCTTTTTAATTGATGATCAAGCTTCACTCCTTCCGGCTTGTATCATACTTTTCCAAGACCAAATCATACTCGCTATCAAATCCTCCCTCACTAAGGAATTATAAAAAATTAAAGTTTATAAAACAAAAGGCCTTTTCAAGTTCTAATAGTTTGACTTTGAAGTACTCTAAACTTTGCCAGGAAAAAAAAAAAAAAAAAAAAAAAAAAAAAAAAAAAAAAAAAAAAAAAAAAAAGTGAAATTTTGTGATATAAGACTTTGAAGTACTCTAAACTTTGCCAAAAAAAGTGAAAAAAGTGAAATTTTGTGATATATATAAGATTCTTATACATTATTAATTGCACATACTCTCGTATGTATTAGTTGGAATTTTTCTTTGTATGTAGTTGTAATTAGCAAGAAAACAACTTTACTTGTCTCATAAATTTGTTATGACATTAACACATAGTTATATTGAGTGACTTTATATACGAATAAATAATTAACGAGAAAGCCCATGTCAATAATTACTCTAGTCATGAATGATGATAATAATAATAAGTGTCCATTAATTCATTTAAACCTCATATCGAATTAATATTGTACCAACTTGATATCTAAAACTATCAATAGTCTTGTTGGTGTTGTTAAGACTTGTGATCGTACCAACATGAGGTTTGAAGCACTAGGCTACTAGCGGACACTTGTTATTGTCATTAATGACGGGAGTCTCGTACGTAGAGAGTATGTACTGTAGACGCCAAAATCAAGGAAAAATGCCCGGTCAACAATTTCAATAACATATTGGTTCCATTTAATTATAGGAATTTTTTTTTTTTTTTTTGACATTATAGGAAAATTATTATGTAAAGCAAAAGATTATCAAATTAAATGTTTAATCTTTGATAAGCAGTTTTAAAAAAAAAAGGTTGATCCTACTGTAATTAGCAATTATTAGATAGGTTTTCCCATCTAAGCATTAGACAAGCAACAATAATTAGCAATTACAACCGCATATAAACATTTAATGTTTACTAAATTATTGCTACTTTTGATTATAACCCTGTAAAAATCAACTCATAAGACAATTGATAAAACTAATATTTTTACTCTTTGTATGCATTTTTTATATACACCCGGTGTATGTGTATAAAATAAAAAATTATCAAAATCTTTTGAATGTCAACATAATTTAATTTTTTGTAACAATATTATACGTAAAAAAAAAAAGGAAAAATAACATGTACGGAGTATTTAATTGATATGTTTTCTTTTTTTTGTTGACAGATAATTGATATATTTCCTAAAATGGGGAGACCGGGAGAGTAACACCAAAGTGACGTATGTTAAGGGAGCATTCAAAACTTACAACCAAGAAGAAAAAAGAGAAAAAGTTTTACAAAATTATAAATTATACAATACTTCAGAATTTATACATCTAAAGAAAAAAAAAAAAAGAAATGAAGTTCTACAGAATAAAATTAGTGAAAAAAAGAGAGGCTGTTTTTAATTAAAAAAAAAAAAAAAAAAAATACCTGGGATCCATTACAAACTAAAGAAGATTCACTGGAATGCAATTTTGTCTCCATCTTTCAAATTCTCTGTTTTTTTTTTTTTGGTTTTTGTTTTTGTTCTTCTAATTTAATTTATATTTCTGGGATTTAATTTGTGAAATGAAGAAAAAATAAAAAGGAAGAGGTTGGAAAAAATGGTGAAGAGGTAGAGTGAAACAGATGGCAGTGAAGAAGAAATGGATTGCTGCATGCCAAAATGAGAATGAGGAAAATCAGCAAGTGATTTGTTGGCCCATGCAGAGCAACTCTTGTTTTTATAACCAAAATAATTAAGGCTCTGACATTTTTGTGTAAGGGTATTTTAGTCATTTTAGATGGATGTTGAGGAAAAAAGTATATAACTATTTAAATAAATACTTTTAAATAAATAATGTACTATATATTTATTTATAATGATACATGCATGTTAAATGATGTTACAACAAATTAAATAGTGTAACAGCTTTTACTTCCATATAATGTCAAAGAAAATCTGATCTGATTCTTATTAACAATGTCATACTAATATACTATAGTGAGATTATATGGTTACCACAAGATAAGTGAGAAAGTATGGTCTGATTATAGATTTTTTTTTTATTATTATTATTTAAAAAAAAAAAAATCATATTGGACCGGCTCAATTACAGTAGTCAAATTCTTAGAAATAGTTGAGTCTAGAGCGAAGGATAAGAGCATTCTCACTTCCAAGAACTGCCGTTAGTAAGATTATTGTATATAAGCTTAAGATAAACCAACTACACACTTCGTTATTTGGTACGGTGTAGCATAACTAAAAATGGGTCTTAGGTGATTATTTAAGAGAGAGAAAACTTGATATTCAATAAAAAAAAAAAATATTTATTAAGTTATTTATACTTGCATATAAAACAACATAATACTCCCTTCGTTCTTTATTAATCAAAAGTTCAAATTACATGAAGAATTTCACTTGCTTGTTTGACTGTTTTGAGTACTCTCAAAGAACTATACTTCACACAATTGGTAAGAACTCTCACGATCTCTTTACATTACTCTGTTTTTTTCCCTTTTTTTTTGCTGATAATTAATTAACTCAAATTATGAACATAACTATATCTATTGCGAATCACTTTTAGGAAAAACATCACCAATTAAGGAAACAAATCTCCTAATAATTGTACACAACTGGATAGTCTGGATTTTAGTTCTTTTTAAGTGCAATTCATTAGGCACCTTTAATCTTTATTCTAACCTTTATTAATCTCTTTAAAACCTTCATATGTCTCACTTTGTTAGACTCATTTAACCATACTTATGTTAGTTGATAACAATGTTGTTTTATTGTCTCTTCTCCTCATTCTTTTTATATTGTACTTCTCGGGCTCTCAATTGTTAGGATTTTAGGTCGAAGATAGTCTAATTTCTTTTTAAATTTGTTGGCTATTGTTGAGCTATTCATTATTTATTATAGTTTTTGTTGTTAGCTTTAATATGCTACATCAAAAGTGTTGTAGTAAGCTAGCTAGTTTGAGGTTTTTTTTAGTCTCTTACTCTTTTTATAGTGTTTTTGAGTCAAGTTAACAAAAAGTTTAAATGGATGTGTAAATGTTAGGAAAAATTCACATGATTAATCCCAACTATTGATAGTCTTCCCAAATTAATCCCAACTATGGATTATTATAGAATAATCCCAACTATGAAGAGTGTCTTCCAAAAATGATCCGACATGACTTGTAACCGGTTAAGCAGGTAAAGTTTTTTTTATATTTTTATTTTAAACATCACTCTCTCTCCTCCCCTTGCCCAGCTCCATAACCACCGGTCCACCACCCCTATTTTGCTCTCCTCCACCACCCAGCCACCTACGTATGTGCAATGCACCATTTTTTTGCTTGCCCTTAATGGCTCAATGTCTCCTTTGCTGCTCTCTCCTCTTAATGCCATTGTTGACCACTGTCGACCTCGGCTGCGATCACGACCTTCCCATTCTTTCCTTTCGGTGGGTGGTTTGAACAAATAACCACCATTTATCGCTTTCTTTGTTAGCCACAAAACACTGCACACCATATCTACACCACTGATCAGCGTATTTCCGTATTACTACTTTTACTCAACACGCACCGATCAAGTTCAGCTCCTCCGATCCCTCATATTTCCATTGCATTTTCATTCCCTTACTTCATCTTGCCCCTAATTTCTCTCCTCTTCATTAAAAAGTAATGATTGTTGTGTTTTTTCATTTAAAATCAATGGACAAACAACAATAATTTATATAATGAAAAATCATAAACGACAATGATAGTTTATATAAGTAGTATAGATAGGTTGTACAGTAGTTGTATGTTGTTGTATTGGAATTTTTCTCATTGCTGTCATGTTCAATCAACAATGTAAGCTCTTCTCTTTCTGTCTTCTTCCCTGAACTCAATAATTTAAAAAGGACAGGGTCGATTTTTTTTTTGTAAGATATATTATTGCAGATTTTTTTTTAAAAAAAAAAAAAAAAAAGTATAAGCCAATCACAATATGCCACCTCATACAAACAACCGGTTTAATAAGTTAAAATAGGTCACAAATCAATTCTAGAAGACACCTCCCATAGTTGGGATTATTCTAGAATAACCCATAGTTGGGATTAATATGAGAAGACATCCAATAGTTGGGATTAATGGTATGAATTTATACTAAATGTTATGTAAAAATTGTCTATGATGGATGCATGCATGTTGTTCATGACCAATCTCAAATATGACAATTATTTCAAGACAACAATCTCCATATACACTAGAAAAATGCATTACATTAAAGTTCATTCATCATTCCTAGTGATTTATAAATAGAATATACTTTCTCCGTTAAATATTAATTACAATAAAGGGGTATTTTTGTGAGATATAAAAAATTCCTTTGTTGCAATTAATATTTAACGGAGGAAGTATATCATCCACTGTAGATTTTTAAATATTTTAGAGGAGAGGGTTATTATAGTTTTTAGATCTGATTTTGTTTAGGGAATTGTTGATTGTGGAATGAAAATTTACCTTTTCAAAAAGAAAAAATTGGTATTACTCCAATAGTTGATATCACATTATTATGTCAAATTCATATACTAGCATAGGTGATTCAACAAAATCACTCATAGAAATTAAAAGGTTACGTATTTCACTTTTCTCAATGTATGTATACCACTTCTGTTACCAGAAAAAATATTTCATATATCAAGAGCATAAAATAACACACACCATATCACGCGTACATGTCGTTTAAATGCTAGCATGAGAGCTTTGTGCTCCAGGGTTTTAGTTTGAAGAGATAAGAGAATGATGTAGCCTACCATTATGTATAATCTTGGTCCTACTCATCCCTTAATGAGCCCTATGCATTATAAAGTGTATGAGTGTTGTGTGCATAGATCCGAATGATGTATATGACCACAAAGGATGTCATTGACAATTAGTTTATTTGCAATCAACAAATATTTCGAATGTATGTAGATCATTCTTCAATTGAATACTACTTTATTTATTATATTGGTCCAATATTTTTTGAGGGGACTTTATTGGATCAATATAATTAAATGAACAGTAATAATGTAAGATCATATATAATTATGATAATAATATGGACCACTTAATACAAAATGACATATAATTAATCAAGAAATCATGAAATTTGCCAAATTTCCTACATGCTAGTTTGATGTGGGTCATAAACTCATAACCATGCTGATGAACCCTTTTCAATTAAATTTATATTATCTAATAAATCTTATAAACCATGGTAATTATAATGTATGGTTTTAACTCATTTATGTTCTTTTTAGTGTCATATTTCTGTACAAGTAGGCCACATTAAAGTAGGTATAAATTATATGGGTGACTTTTACCCCTACACCATCAATACCTCATGTTAGTCTTGTCTCATGATCAACTTATCAATTTTTTAGAAAATCTAATTTAACTATGCCTTTCAATCCAATTGAATAACTACATTTCATTGATATTGCTTTTCTTGTTTGGAAAATTGGTCAAATTTGATAACAAATACGGACTTTAATTTATTTATTTATTTATTTATTTATTATTTTTACAAACTACAATAAGTAATCCCACTAGAAAGATTGGTCAAATTTGATAAGTAATATTACTTAATTGAATATTAATTGACCGGAAAAAATATTGTAGACTTTTGTTTTTAATTACCATGATCAATATATTTGAAGTTGACAAGTTAGTCCCCCTATATCGCTATATATGTAAGTTGTGATGGGCTCTTTGTGGTTGTGTGTTTTTGCCGAAAAAAGTTATCAAAGGTGATAATAGTGTAAGCCAATGGTTAAATTAATGCTTTTTAATGCTTTTTCTAACAATTGATAAAATCATTGGTACGTGAAAATAAACTTTTTAATGTCAAGTTGAAAAAAATAATTACCAATGCATATTGCGAATTTGATTTGATCGAAGGTTGAATCGATCAAAATTGATTTTTGTTGAAATTAACATCGAGTTGAAGAAAGAAAGATCATGGAAGCAAGACGTTTATGAGATTTTGGAGTCCCAAGGGTAAACTAATAAAGAAAAAATATTCTAATTTTGAGGAGGCATTCTATCTATACCTTGATCAAAATGATGGATAGACACAAATGTGGCTTTACCTTGATCATATTGATATATTGACACAAATTGATCGATTGACACAAATTGATTGAATTGATGGATTGACAACACAAATGTGTCCTTTGAGTTAAAAACATTATATTCCTGGAAGGATGCACATACTTATAGATTAAGACTTATTTTGATGGTCACCGCCCATTTTAGGTGGTAGATTCAAATCTATATAAATTATGGTGGTGTAGTGTTATTTAATATCTTATTCAATATTTTACCTTTCAAGTTGTATCTTATTCTATCTTTTACCTTCCAAGAAGTTAATTATTCATAAATATTAAATTACGCCCAATTTATGAGAGAATGATCTGATGCGACCATAGAAGTCTTAATAGTAAAAATTTACTCCGTAAGTTATTTAACTTTAGTTTGAAACATTATTGTAATTCCTTTTGAAGATTTATGACAATTGTTTAATTAGTCTTGGAATAAATTTAATTAAGTGTCATCAACAAATGAAATTGCATTTTTAATTACATTTAAAATAAAAAATTATACATTTCTAATAAAAATTTAATCAGAATTCGAATTCAAATTTAATTTCCATATGGCTCAAAAACGATGAATAGTGATGGAAGATTGAAATAATTAAAAAGGCAAAAAATTATATTTTGATATTAAATATTAGATCTTTTATCCAAATATTCGATAAACATAATATAAACGACATTTTTACATTTCTAATAAAATTTTAATTATAGTATTATATGGATTTATATACTAAATATTATTAATTAAAAAAATTAGACATTAAATAAAAAAAATATTTCTTTGATTTATATAAAAGAAATTAGGATAAAAATAAATCAATTATAAAGATATAGATCAAAATTAAATATAAAAAAAATATCGTAAAACTATATATAAGTATAAGGGTTAATTATGGCTAATATTTTAGCCCTAGTTTTTATTTTTTAATAAGTTTCATTTTGCCCTATTTTATTTTTGACACATGAGACCATACTTTTATTCTCAAAACTACCCTATTAACTCTTATCTATGTTGACGTATTTTAATGTAATTTGTTAATTGATAAATAATTTTACGTAATTTATTAATATATAAGGAAATTTAATATTATTTATTTATTTAACTTTTCATATCTTATTAGCTATATTTCTAGTATAATTTATTCCTATCCTTTTGTTTCCATCCTTTTTCTTCCTATCCGTGTAAAACATTGGTAGAGTTTTATTTGTTGTGTAATAGTTAGTGAATGATATCCTTTATTTTTATTAAAATGAGAATGAAAAATAGTTTGGATCTCAATCATCATTGAATTGAGAAAATTTACAATTACTTACTTGCTTTTTAGCCTACTAAATTAGTATTATCATTTTCAAGATTTAAATTATATAATTTATATTATTGCCATAATTTAGCATCTACAATTACTATACTATTTAGGGGTATTTTATATTAATAATGCTCAAAATGGCTATAAAAATCCCAAATTACACCTTTTTACAAAAAAAATTCGCTTCATACCGTCTCACATAATAATCAAGTTTATTGTTTTTTTTTTTGAAAAAATTCAAGCAACACAAAACCGCTAATTGAATTAGCGGTTTCATATAGGATAAAACCGTTTTATAAGAATTTGTGCATACAATTGTAGAGTTTATCTCACCTAGCAACTAAACCGCTAATTCAATTAGTGGTTTATGTGTGTATAAACCCTAATTTAATTAGCGGTTTACTAGTAAATTGTAGAAAAAAAATTAATTTAAATGCCGAGTTGGACGGTATGGGGGAATTTTTTGTAAAAGGAATGTAATTTGGGAATTTTTGCATCTTTAAACTATTTTTATGGAAATCACTCCTATTTATGTCATATATTTTTAATTTGGTAATGATGTTCCACGTATTCAAATTATTGGGTTTACAATATATTTAGTCTAGATGTTTCATACAAACCTTCTATAAACATATACATAAGAAACTCATCACTCGCCCTTTCTAAATTGAAAATAAAAATAATAAAGATTTTTGTGATACTTAGTTACTTACTACCTGAAATATAAGTATTAAAAAGTTTGCAAAAAATATTATATCTTAAACTGCTAAGATTTTACTAATATGACAATAATGAGAGTGTAGGATTAAGGTGTTTTTTTTTATTGGTTATTTACCACCTATATTTGCCAAATATTTTAAACTTACCACAAGTTATTGATTGCCGTCTAAACTCTAAGTTTCCGTCCAATTGGGGTCAACTAACTATTGTTTTTTCTCATCTTCATTCCCCGATTTCACTCGTACTCATTATTTTTATGAACTTGGTTTCTTATTTCAAAAAAATTCAATCAAAATCCAAAATTAACCAAGGGCTCTTATATTATTTGCAATTAATTTGCCATAAATCAAGTTTAGATGCAATTTGAAGAAATTAGAGTATTTAAGACATTAGCTATATAAAAAAAAGTTGTTTAGTTGAAAATTGAGAGTTTAATGTGGAAAAAGAGGAGAAATGAAATTGGACCCCATCAACGCAAAAATGGATGACAAGTCGACAATGCTCAAAACATTTGGCAAATATAGTGTGGTAAATATATATATGTGTGTGTGTGTGTGTGTGTGTGTGTGTGTACACATACTAATGACGGCATTGGGTCGGGCCAGCGTAAAGCCCCGACACAACCCAACACGAAAAAAACACAGCACGGTACTGTGCGTATAAGTCAGGCTTGGGCCGCCTTTATTTGGAGAAGCATGATAACGCATGGCATAGCCGGACCCAGCACGACAAAGCATGCTAATATCAATGTAAGTTTATTTAGGCACGCAAGCCCGACACGATGGCATGTGGGCCTGGGTCGTGCACGACCAACCTTTTGAAAACTTTGGCCTGGTACGTGAACGCGGGGAAATTAGGTCGTTGACTAACCTCATCACGGTCAAACAAAATTTATAATAATAATCCTAAACTAACCCTTATACAAGTCTAGTGGTAAGTTCGGAGTCGAACCACAAGGAACGGTAATGTTAGATTGTTCTTGATCTAATGCTTAATCTACGCCGAAGTCGGTTTATGGATAGAGGACGCTACAAGTACACTAACACACATATAAAGAACAAGATATTATAAAGTCTATTAGGGGCAAAGATCCACTTTGAACAAATTAACAAGTTAATGAAAATCCATTTAATAATCAATCATGTAAAGAAAGAATTAAAATGGGAATTAATTACACTCAAAAGCAATCTCTCAAATTTCTAGCTTAGATCTCTTGTTGATTAGGTGCATAGAAGAAATTTACCCAAAATGTAATCAAATATATCAATTCTAATTCGTCAAACTAGAACTAATATGCAATTAAGTTTGCTGTTATGGGAGATCAATCCAATCTAAAACAAACAACATGCCATCATCAATTCAATCAATATAATCAAACAAAATCATCAAATTTATCTCAAATAGCTCAATTAACCATTACAAAGATTCACTCAGCACCTATTAGAAGGAAATCTACTCAAACATAATTAACAAAGCAATTAAAGAAAGCATAAAGAGAAAAGTGAGTAAGAATGCTCATTGATATAAGATGAAGATCTTCAAATCATCAAATTCCTCCTTTGATTATCCCAAATTCATGAAAACAATTGTATTTCTCACTTTCTCTATGTAAATATTGAGAGTTTTTCTCTCTAAAAACCTAAACATAACCTAAAAACTACTTAAAAAAATGAATTCCTCCTCTAAAATGAGCAAAAAAAAAAAAAAACTATTTATATCCATTACTAAATTGCCTAGGAAGCTCCGCAAAAAGTCGAGCAGCACGTATAGGAGCGGGCAAGGCGCTCCAAAGGTTGTGCATGGGCGCTCTTTGCTGCAGCAGAAAAAGGTAGGATCGTTCCAAAAAGTTTGGAGCGGGCGCTTCTCTTACACTGCGCGCCCGCTCCTATGCACTGGACAAAACTGCTCGGCTTTAAACGAACATAACTCCCTCATTTTACATTTCTGAATTGAGCATGTGACCTTTCGTTGGAAAGATCTTGAGATAAGCTTTCATATCCAATTAAAATCACTCCAAAATTTTTTGTAGATAAAAATATATAGGAGATTGAAGTTCGATCTTTGCAATCAAGTGCACATTTATTCATTACTTGTTCTTTTATGTTTTATATTTTTTCAATCTTGAACAATGAACTTATCCAAGTGTTCCTAAGTATAAGAACAAATCAATAAAGTTTAATCTAATGCAATAAGCAACCAAAATATGCAAGAAAAGCCAAAATTGAGCAATAGTGACATTTCACACGCAAACATGACAAATGTAATACAACGTTATTAAAACCAAGTAAAAAGATATCAAAATTATAAAAAACTAACTAGAAAATCCTAAAAAAAAGTGACATAAATATGACACTTATCAGTACGGCACGACACAAAACTCGTGGGCCGAGCCATGGGTCGGGCCTACCTAAGCCAGGCCAAAGCACGTGGGCCTGACACGAGGCACAACCCGGCACAGCTAGAGCCATCTCTAGCGAATACTAGTTAACAAAATGTGATAAATATCACATACGTAGTATAAAAAGTGGATGGTATAGTTATCTTCTCATACCTCATTTTTATTTGTTGTCGAAATTACTTTGGAAAATCTATTATTTTTATTTTAAACTAAAGTTTTTTTTTTCCAAATTAATAATCATATCATGACGTCAAATTATCCTCGCCATTATCCTCACCTGACAAAAACTTACAAAAAATAACAAATTAGGGCATCGTCCGGGACATTAATTTTTGTTTGGAAATGAAATGAGCACATGTACCAATAGTAATAAGTCCAAAACTATCAAGTATTTGTATCTATTTTTGTCTATAAATAGCAGTACCTACGTCAGATATATACATTATGCTTGGTCGAGATTTACACCACCCAAGTAAAAGTATAGACCCAAAAATTTGATAAAATTATAAACGAATGAATAAGGCAAGTATTGCAATTCAAAGCGCACCAGTTCCTAGTCCAATTCCAACATTTTAGGAACCAATTCTATTGATTCCAACCAATTTCGGGTCTAGTTTATCTGATTTTAACCGGATACCCGATTTACTCACCCTAGTCTTAAAAACCCTAGTATGAACAAAGATTTTGACCAATTGAAATAATTACGATTTTCCACATCAACTACTAGAATAAGTTAAAAATAGTTTATTATTCTAAAATCTAAATCAACTACAGTAAACTTTACACGTAGGAATTTAAATCGAATTGGAATAATTGACAGGAATAATCCCAACTTTGCTCGATTCGTCAAAAATTATCCCAACTTTTGGTTATTTTTTAATAATTCGAACTTTAATATGAATTTGCTTAAAATGGTCCGAGCCGATTATTAAGCTTGTTATAACAAGTCACCCAACACGTGTCATGACGTGATTAGTCAAAAAAATATATATAAAAAAATTAAATTAAAAAATCAACTAAAAAAAAAACACAATTTAAAAATAATTAATTAGGAAAAAAAATTAATTTTTTAAAAAAACCTCCACTAGCCCTGCATGGCAGTTGGCAGCACCGCCACCCCTAGTGCCGCCTGACGCCTACCTCGACTATCAGCGCCTAGTTGGCGGATACTGCCGGTGCGTTTCCCCCGTCATAGCCGGCGAAGATCAACTCACCAACCCTCTCCCCTTCCCACGAACAGCCCCTCCCCAAATTCCCTTACCCCGATCCACCACCGTCATCGCATTTCCTCCACCCGATCCACCATCCTCCCAGATTCCCCTACCCCGACGCGCCACCATCCTCCCAAATCCCCCTACCCCGACGCGCCACCATCCTCCCTAAATCCAGCTAAATGTAAAAATTAACAAAAGGGATAAACCCAAAAAATCAAATGTGAAGTTGGGAAGAGAAAAGGGGTAGGGATGGATTCGCCGGCGGGGGAGGGAAATGGATCGGCGGGGCGGGAAGTAGCCAGCCAAGGAGTGGGCCAGCTAGGCGCCGGCGGTAATCGTGGGTAAGGTTTAGGCTGGTTGGCGCCTGGCGGTGGCAGTGGTTGGGTTGGTGGTTTCAATTTGTTTTTTTTTTTTTTTTTTTTTTTTTTGTAATAATATTTTTAAAGTTAATTAATTACATAATTAAGCCAATAATATAAATATAAGTGAATTTGTAGCCAATAGCATGATGACACGTGTATATTAATTTTTTTTTAAAAATTAATTATCTATTCAACGGGTTATTAGTCACCCGGGACCATTGGAAGCAAATTCATATTAAAGTTAGGATTATTAAAAAACAATCGAAAGTTGAGATTATTTTGGGGGAATTGACATAGTTGAGATTATTTCTGTCAAATTTTCCAATCGAATTTGTCATAAACTAGAAAAAATATGAACCAAACCACTCCGAACCAAAACATCTTTAGAACGAACTCACGAGCCCCAAATAACTCAGACTTTTGGATAGTACAAGGCAAGAGATCCAAATGTTTTTTGATAGACTAGGTACTTGGCTTACTTCACTAATCACTAGTCATTGAACGTACGTACCTCCTCACCTCTTAGGCTCTTACCCATTCCAAATTCCCAATATCCCTTCCCTCTTTCACTCTCTTTCTCTCCTCAGAAAACGAAACATTGTATAAAATGGTGGGTGTGGCGGGAAGCCTATCAAACACAGTACTACTACATCGCTTTAAATATTTCATTCCTTTCCCCTCTTTTTGCAACAAATTAACTGCACTCTCCAAATTACGACAACATAGAAAACTTCAATTTCATCTTAATTTTGCTAATTTCTCCACTACCCAATTCGATTCTCACAAAACCCATTTAGCAAATGTGGATAATTTGATTGTTCTTGGGATTGAAACCAGTTGTGATGACACTGCTGCTGCTGTTGTAAGTTTTTGTATTTGTTTTGATTTTTTCTTTTGGGTTCTATAATATTGTTTAGGAATATGATATATGCCGTTGTAAGGGCTAATTACGATCGACGTGTGATTTTGTCATGAATTCCGACACTAATATAGTTAATTCTGTATAGCAAAACTAAAACCCGGTTTTGGAAAATGAAATGGGAGTTGTTTTCTCTTTTTGTTGGTTTTGATTGATTCAATTGACTATTGGGGTTTCAGGTGAGAGGCAATGGAGAAATTCTTAGTCAAGTTGTGTCATCTCAGGTACAATTGCTATTTCCCTGATAATTTTGATGGTTGAGATTGAAATTATGCAATTGAAATAGTCAGAATTAAGAAACAAAGATTTAATTTTTAATACATTTATATTTTAGCTATTATCTGTAAAATTATTCATCATGTGATTCTATCTCTAGTTTTATTTGTGTAAAATTATTCATCTTAAACTATCAATTGATTACTTGGTTGAAGAGTTATTGGGCATCGGTGCATTGAATTGGCACTCTATATTAGAATGTTGGCTGAAGAGAGTATTTGAAAGCCCTAAGGGTGCTAGATTGCTATTAGTAGAGAGATTGCTTTTAGCTTTTGTGGGTACTGGGTTTATCTGAGTGACTGATGATAAGGAAGGAGTATAAATTAACAGGCTGGTGAATTCATTGAAGGGGGATTGGAAGTTTTCGTAAGTTTGCAACGATGCTCAGTTCATGGCCTTGTGGGTATAGGCTAAGTAGATTTTCAACCACTGATATCATTTTGTAATGAAATTATATTGTAATTCTGTACATAGATTTAATTCTTGGTAGCTAATATAAGTAACAGTCTATTGCTAATTTGCTACCTTTAGTTTGTCCTCTTTCGATTTTGACCCTGTTGATCTGCTATTGCATTTTGGTATCTTGCTATATAGGTTGATATTGCATAATCACATGTCCCTAACTGGAATTAGCTGAATAGATAACCATCGTTTTACTTGTATATATATCATTACAACATACTCCGTATTATGTAAGGAGCTACAAGTTTGTTAATTTACTTTAATATATATTTTTTTTAATATATTTTTTTTATTTTTTTTTGTGCTTATTAAGGCAGATCTGCTTGTCCAGTATGGAGGAGTTTCCCCAAAAATGGCCGAAGAGGCTCATTCAAAGGCCATCAATCGGGTACATTTCAATCTGACTTGCTTCTTCTGTTGCTAATAAGTTACTCTTTCAATTTCTATGTATAAAATAAGAATGATTGGAGGAATTGCTTCAATTTTTCTGAAAACGTCTC
The DNA here is from genome assembly GCF_948465745.1 of Chenopodium album. Classification (NCBI taxonomy): domain Eukaryota; kingdom Viridiplantae; phylum Streptophyta; class Magnoliopsida; order Caryophyllales; family Amaranthaceae; genus Chenopodium; species Chenopodium album. Next base: position 73,221,915 of record NC_137840.1, read on the forward strand.
CTTGCTACTTTGTTTTTTTTTCCAGCCAAACTTATGATATATTTTCTTGTGAATCATTCTGTTTCTTGTAATCCTTTTTGCATGCAATCATCTCACCGTTTTAATTTATTTTCTTTCTTCTCCATCTGCAGGTAACACAATCTGCACTTGATGAAGCAAATTTAACTGCTAAAGATCTTTCTGCAGTTGCAGTTACTATTGGTCCTGGATTAAGTCTTTGCCTGCGTGGTAATGTATTTGGTTGACTATCTGTGATTCTGTGTGTCTGGTTTAGTGGTTTTATTTACAAAATAGAAAACTAGCTTACAGTTTTTAATATGCCATGATTCTTGTGAGCTGTATGGTTCAGAGCTTCTAGGAATCATCTTTGCTTAAGTATTTAACTTCTCTTTCTTATTAATGTAGTTGGTGTCCATAAAGCTCGAGAAATCGCCCGTAGCTTCCAGTTGCCTTTAATTGGCGTGCATCATATGGAGGCTCATACGTTAGTAGCAAGGTATGACTGACATCCCTGCACACAAATTAATTGCCCAATCTGATATAATCCATTTAATAATATTTCATATTTCTTACTTATTATGTGGATATCAGGGAGTTTTGACTGTTTAGAATCTGATTTCTTCTGCGCTTACTAAAAACTACTTGTTTTTGCGATTCATAATTTTTCTGTTGTCCAGGTTGACAGATAGAAACCTTCAGTTTCCCTTCATGGCTCTGCTCATTTCAGGTAATAATGATTACTTGATATTGTTCCTCTTGCACCTTTCTCTATAGCTTGCTTTTCTTTTGTCATTTTGAGTCATTTGACTCCAATTAATATTATGAACTCTCAAGCTGAATGAACTTGAGTTATGAAACAATCAATGTTGTTTTTTATATCTTTCCAGTCTCCCACAATCCTAATCATTCTATATCAATCAGATTTTAAACAAAATGCTTCCCCTGCCTATTTAAATATTGTATTGTTCCATAAATTTGCAAACATTTTGGAGATTATGGCCAATGTTTCAACAATTGAGTTGAAGGCAGTCAAGGGAAACATGAAGTCTGACATAAATAATACTATAGTTCTTAAAAGGATTATAAATTTTGTATATCAGGTTGCACGCGGCAGTATCTTACTAAGGTTTTCTTGGCATTCTGTGAAGGATACTTTTGAGAGTTGTTAGCAGCTATTTATTTTCAGAAGTTCAAAACCCATTGTTCCAGGAGCTTAGGTTCATATGTATTTAATTAAGCTCTTAAGTTACGATTAATATCATAAGTCTGATGAGCACACTTTATGGGTGGAATTCCCACTGGCATCACATAGACTGCTGTTTTCTAACAGTTCATGACAGTTTCCATATCAGAACTGTTAGAAGCAACTTGTTGGGTACTTGGGGAGTTGGGGGAATTAATAGTTGAATACACTCTCTTAAACAGAATTTGAAGTGCTTTGTTTAGTAAACCTGCAATTTGATTTGTGTTTATTTTTCAATGCTATTTGCTTTGTCCTGTTTTGGCTTTAACCAAAAATGTGCTAGTATTTTCACTTAGTGAGGGAACAGAAGACAGGATATTTGTGGTGTCACAGGCCACAGCAGGAAATTCTTTATTCTAGTTAAATCATGTGAAGAATGCATTTTTTAACAGTTCATAACCATTTCCATGTCAGAACAGTTCAAAAGAATACATTTTTTTTCTAGTTTAGACTGGCTTTCCCTCACATAGAGCGCTATTTTCTAACAGTTCATAACGATTTCCATGTCAGAACTGTTAGAAGCAACTTGTTGGGTAATTGGGGTATTAAACTATTAATAGTTGAATGCACTCTCGTTAACAGAATTTGAAGTGCTTTGTTCACTTAATCTAAAATTCGATTCGTGTTTAGTTGTCAATGCTATTTGCTTTGTGTTATCTTGGCTTTTAACCAGAATCGTGCTAGTGTCTTTACTGAGTGAGGGGGTAAAAGACATAAAAGGATATCGGTGGTGTTACAGGCCATAGCAGAAAGTTCTTTATTCTAGTTAAATCATGTGAAGAGTGTTTTTCCCCCCCTTTTAAAAGGTTCTTATGTTTACAAAATTGATAGGATTCAACTTCCTATGACTTTTTGAGAATTTTTTTTTATGATGTAAATCTTTCTGAGCATCTAAAAGAGTTTTTGTTTTTTTAGGAGGACACAATCTTCTGATTCTTGCACGTGACTTGGGCCATTACATACAACTAGGGACAACCATTGACGATGCTATTGGTGAAGCATATGACAAGACAGCAAAGTGGCTTGGCCTTGATATGAGGAGGAGTGGTGGTCCTGCTGTAGAGGAGCTTGCTCGAGAGGGTGATTCTGAGTCTATAAAATTCAAAGTTAGCTCCTATTTTCTTAAACAACTTTTCTAGTCACATTTGCAGACTGTATACTTTGGGTTATATATAAGCCATATTGCTGGGCAATATTCATCACCGATTCTTGTTTACTTATTTTTTATTAGACCCCAATGCTACATCATAAGGATTGCAACTTTTCCTATGCTGGTCTGAAGACTCAAGTGAAGTTGGCAATTGGATCAAAAAACATGTAAGTATCTTCTCCTGCTAGGGGCAAAGTTGTTCACATCTTGACCTTCCAAGACTGTCTATTGATATCTAAACTGAGTGTTGTTATTTATTATTTGTATCTCTTGGTCTATAGAGCATGTCTTCACCTTCAAATCTTGTACAGATGTCAAGCTTGAGGTCCCTGCGCCTTGTGGCTAAAGGGACGGCAGAGGTGTATGTGTTGCCTATGGAAAATTTGGAAATATAATGCCGTATCAAAGCTCTGTTGCTCATTATAGCATTGAGTATCTGTTAATGCAATTACCCTTTATTCATTGCCTAGTCTGCTTCAGTTTTGGCTAGATTAGTTTATTGATGTTGCTTGTGATGAAAATGTTCAATAGCTATTGGACTAATAATAAACTTTATCTCCAGTTGTTCATGAGTCTTGGGCTGTGTGCAGTGATGCGGAAATTCCACTTTCCTTAGCAAGTAGTCATGACAGAAGTTCTAGGGCTGACATTGCAGCTTCTTTCCAGGTTACTTTCTTGTATCAAACAATATTTCTGTTTTTCTATCTTGATGTTTTTTTCTTCCTGTGTAAAGGGCTCTTTGTATAGCATTGTTTCATTTGCTGACGCACTTGGGGAAAATTTGGATGCAGCGAGTTGCGGTGTTACATTTGGAGGAAAGATGTGAAAGAGCTATTGAATGGGCATTGAAAATGGAGCCATCGATTAAATACTTTGTAAGTATTCAATAATTGGTTTATAACTTGCTACTGAAATCTATGCTTTTGACTCTCATCAGAGATATTATGCAGGTTGTCTCAGGTGGCGTAGCATCAAATCAATATGTGAGAGCAAGACTTGAACAAATTGCCAAGAATAAAGGCCTGCAGCTTGTTTGTCCTCCACCCAGCCTTTGTACTGACAATGGTAAAATCACTGTCTTGCTGTCTCACATTCTAATTCACCTCTAGTTTATTCCTTAACAATGTAAAGATGAAAGAAACTATAAGATCCAGACAGGTTGAATAATCTAAGACTGGTTTTCCCTCCTTGAGTCTGTGAGACTAACCCAATTACTTCAAAAGGTGTCATGGTTGCTTGGACTGGCATTGAGCACTTCCAGATGGGAAGATTTGATCCACCGCCCCCTGCTGATGAACCTGAAGATACAGTGGTATGTCTGTAATTCCGTATGTATCAGTTAAAAGCTTCTTACTGTTGTCTCTACGATTTTGTCTGGTTGGGAGGAAAATCATATTCCATGAAACCCGGTTTGTAAAGGGGTAATGTTATTATGCTTTAAAAAGTTTTCCGCAAGATTGACATTGTTCTTCTTGTCTAAGAAAGGAATGCCACATTTTCTTCCTTTACCCTTGCCTTCCTCCTCTCCGCTTCTCCATCTCCTCTCTTCCCTTTCTCCTTTTCTTTCCAACTCTTTTAGCAATGAACTAAGGAAGGAAAAGAAGATTGAAACCTGATTTCCATTGAATGTAGAATTCACTTTTTAAAAAAATGTTTTCCTTAGAACTAAACACAGCCTATTTTATATGCCTTGTTTTACTGCCTACTGCAAAGTCACTTTCTGAACTAACAGTTAGCTGAATATAACGAAAAGGATTTTGTCATTTTGACCCTGCTTACGCTTTTGCTTGGTATTGCAGTATGATCTCCGACCTAGATGGCCACTGGGGGAGGAATATGCTGAGGGAAAAAGTGAGGCACGCTCCATGAGAAAAGCCAGGATGCATCCATCGCTCACATCTCTCATCCAAGGCTCAGCCAAACAACTCTTGTAGCATCGCATGATCTTCCAGTTTCTTCATTATGTTAAGTAGCGATGCTTTTGAGGCATCTGATGCTGCTGGGTTTCCATAAGGTTGCAAGATGCTGTGCTACGCTTATCTCCAGGAGTCATCCCTAACCATTCAGTCTAAGAGTTGACAACTGTTCATATTACAGCATTTAACTGTAGAACTTCATCACTCATATTTGCTGTATGTACTGATTTTTTTGCTTATAAGTTAAATCCAATTTTTAAGGGCAATGATAGTTCTAAAGTGTTTTACACGGTATATCATAGCGGTAAAAGCAGCAATACAGCAGTGTCCAAATATTTGACCTTGAACAAGTTCTCCTCCAAACCTTCCTCATTTAATACACACTATCCCGTTCTCTTCATCTAATCCACATTTACGATTTGACTTGACTTGTATAACTGATTATACATTGCAATGTACAACTAGGTGAACTAGTTTTATGATTAAAATTGCCTACCTTATACTCGTATCATCGTATGGTTTTTGTGGTTCTCTTATTAAAGTGATTTACATCGAAAAATCACCCCTTTAATATAATAGAGTTTTAGCATAAGTTTACTTTCATCATTAGTATTACATGTAAACCTTTTATGAAAAATTAGATTATGCTTAGGAATATTCTTTAATCCAATCACCCCCTTTCAAAACAAAAATGCTACGCTGCCAAGAAAGCTCTAATAAACCATAAATTCGAAACTTCAAATCCTCTTTCCATTTGTATTAATATGGAATAATCTCGTTATGACTCACTTATTTCTATTATTTTACGTAATTTTTAAAAAAATTTAAATTCTTACAAGAATGTTTCCTTTTAAAATCCCAAATACGTGGTAATTATTATTTGTACTAGTATAAATATTGTTATTTTTATTTTTCAAAATTATCCGAATTGCTAAAAGTTTTATTTTTTTATTTTTTTATTTTTGGAGTACGAAGTTGAAGTTGATTTGGCGCGAGATAAAGAAAGTGGAAGGAGAGAGAGAAAGGAAGAATCGAAAATGGAGGTGATGAGAATGGCGATTTCAGGAACACAAAGAGGCAAACTGATATCAGCAGGCTACACTTCTCTCTCCTCCCTTTCTTCTGTCTCTCCTCTTCTTCTTGCTCGAGGTTTCTTTCTCCCTCTTTCGTTTTATGCTTTACACTCCTAATTTAACGCACTTATTTTTTTATTTTAATTTCTGTTATTTCGATCAATTTCTGTACTTTACTAAAATTTTAGGGTTTGTTTGCATAATTTCATAGCTGTTGTTGATTATTTTTCCTGTTGTTTGGGCACATCTTCCTACTGTTCGATAAAATGTCTAGCTGAATCCCTCTCAATCCTTTTGCTTTTTTGCTAACAAGTTTGGCTGATTTTGGATCTGTATTGCTTTTATGTGACACCCTTTTTTTGTATTGAGTTTATGTACACAATTATTTGACAATCTAGGTCGTTAATTTCATTGTTTTGTCTTCCTGAAATCATTATTCAGTTCCCATTTCTCATGCTTTTCTGGGTTTTGATTGTGATAGTGTTTGGCTATGTAGGCTGTATTATGGATTTCTACATATAATTTTCAATCATTTCTTCTTTTAGGGTTAGGAGGGACTAAGAATGAGGGGGTTGCTAAGGATATTAAGTAAATTGGTTTGCTGGACATATAAGTGAGGCAATGTCTCATTGTTTCTTCGTGCAAACCCAACTCGAAATAAATGTTACTAGTTAATTCCTTTTGGATATTTTGTTTTGGGGTTGTTGTGATGTTAGTTTGCGGCTAATACTTGCGATGCAATATTGTGTTGTACTCTAAAGCTTTGTTCAAGTTGGGTTAATGAATTTATTAATTACAACATAAGATATGAGGATTCTTTATACCGGTCAATTTTGTGGCTGAACTTCAAGTTTATGAACTAAATTCCACCAGGCATATGATGAAAATTGTAATAATGTGTGAGAACACAAGTCGATTTTTCAAGCTTACATTTCCATTTCTAGGATGCCAGGTAGCTTCTGAATGAGTTCAGTCCTCATGCATTGCTTATTTTCTTATAGGCTTTACAAGTTTACTGTGTGTTGCTATGCTTGCAATTGCTGCTGTTCTTTGTGATGAAAATTTTTATTTGTTAGTTGTCATATGTACTAATGTACACATAATCTTCCTTTTTTTTCCTTGTCTTTTTATATCATTCAGTAATTATATGTCAAACTGCACTTTCAAGTTAAAATGCTACATTCTATTTCTAACAGATTTAAATATTTCGGAAGTTGAAGCTCTTGAAATATTGAAGGCTGCATCACATAGTGGCAGATTAGACACATCAGGTGGAAACCATGCTATTCTCAATGGTAAGTCTTAAATTCTTTGAGCTTAAATCTGTCTATAGGTTGTTAGCAAGGAATCTGTTAGTAGCATTAATGCTTATATCATTCCACATTCCACATTCCAGTGAGAAGGGTTCTATTGTATTATACTATTACGATGTTCAAAACTTCAAATATCTATGAATAAAGCTAACATTCAGGGATGGATTTAGAAATCATAACAGTTGTCTATGTACATTGCTCATTGCTTGCAAGTTGCAATCAAGCCAATCATTAGTGGTAATTAGTTAATTAGTCTCACTTACACTCTTCATGTAACTTTAATGAATATTGTTTAATGACGTACTAATCAAGTCCTTAAATTAGAGATATGATTGAATTGAACTAGTTTCACCCTAATCTTCTTATACTTTGCTTCCTTACAGTTTATTTGCTGAATGTGGACTTTTTGGTATTCGCAATCTAAAGGTATCAAGCCATAGTTTGATAAACATATTGCAAGGGATCTTATTTACTTGACTCATTTTTTTTTTTTTAATTATTAACCTAAATTTCTTCTAACTCAAAAAATTAAAAAATTACTTTAACTCTTTTTTTTTTTTTTCTTATTAACCTAATTTCTTCTGTACCTGAGAAAACAGATGGGATGAAGAAATTGTTTACTGACTTTAAATTATTCATGCTTCAGTTGTGAGTCCTTGTGACTAATATGCCCCCTTTTCTTATGGATATTGACGCAAAAGCATCTTATTTTCAACCATCATGTCTTAGGGTGTGCTCTCCTCAACTTATTTTGACTTGCTAAACAATAAGTTGAAATAAATTAAACTAAAATAAGTTTAGATAAAATAAGTCTAATGAGCAAATAAAGACTCACAAGTTTAGACAAAATAAGTTTGATAGTCGAAATAAGTTGAAGAGAACACACTCTTAGGCCCTTTTTGGTTGAAGAAAATTTGGCTGGAAAGAAAAGAAAGAAAAAGGTTTTTACTATGCTCTCAATTCCCATGTATGGTTTGCAAAATGACATACAAAGTAAAAATTCACAGGAAAGGAAGAGAAGTGAAAAGAAAGCCTCTTTACAAAATTTTCTCTTTCCTTCCTCCCAAAATTGGAGGAATTCGACTGGAAAGAGATAAATAAAGTTGTAAATTAGATTTTTCTTCTCTCCTCTTCATTTCCTTTCATTAACTAACTATTGGAAAATAAAATCTCTTTCCTTTCCCTTCTCTTCCTTTCTTTCGCGCTCCCTCCCTTCCTGCTCTTCTCTTCTTTTACTAATATTGAACCACCTCTTTTAGTACAACTGCGTCACTTTGATTGGTTGGTACTTGAAATCTCAGCATGTTATGTGATGTTCACTTCCATATTTTGCCACTTCTCTATTTCACTGTATGTGCAGAGAAGTGACATTTAAGAATGATTTTTAATATCTGTCATAGGCGCTCAAAATGCTTGGGAAATGTTTGAGGACTCGTGTATACGGATAACTACATCTTCTGCTGATGTTGATGACATCCTTGGTGGTGGTATAAGCTGCAAACAAGTTACTGAGATAGGTGTGTCCTCTGGTTTTTGTGTAAATAGAACTGCTGACACAAACCACCTTTTCTAAGTACTACAGATTTTTTTTCCCTCTTGTATGCTACATTACTACCACAGTAGCAGATGATTAATATGATTTGCATTGCTCAAATAACTACTTTTCTGGAATACAGGTGGTATACCTGGCATTGGCAAAACACAATTTGGGTAAGTAGCCAATTTTTTTTGTTTAACAGTCTCCTTAGTCCTTAGTTTTGTTATGCATCAATATTGATGCTTTATATCTCAGGATTCAACTTGCAGTCAATGTCCAAATTCCAGCTGAATTTGGTGGTCTTGGGGGAAAAGCAGTTTATGTAGGTGAGTCATTGCTACACCACTTTCCCTGGCTTAGATATGCTTGAATCTAAGCTGTGTAGATGCATGTTTAGATACAGAGGGAAGCTTCATGGTGGAGCGTGCTTTGCAGATTGCTCAAGGATGTGTTGACGACATGGAGAATGATAACTGCTTTCGGCAAAGAAATATCAGAACTGTTAAAGACAAATTGCTTCCCAAAGATTTCTTGGCTAACATATTCCACTTTAGGATCTGCAGTTACACTGAGCTAATTGCTATGATAAATCATCTGGATAAATGGGTCTCAGAGCATAGAGATGTGGGTACCAAATTGATGCACAGGAACTTAATTACATATTTACATTGATTTTTGAATCTCTTTATTATTATACTCCTCATTTTTTAAGTCATTAACCAACTATAGTGCAATATTTAGATATTTTGTCACATTGTCCTAATCCCTCATGATTAAGAATATGCTTTTTTTTTAATCACGGACTTGAAATTATTATAGACCCTTTATTATAATTGAATCTTTCTATCATCTCCTATTAATTAAACTTGGACTCTGTAGCATGTTAGGAAAACGGTGACAAATATAATGGACATCCTAAAATAGTGGTTTGCTATTATGCTCTGTGTGTATCACAAAATTATAACTGCTCTAGCAAAAAAAAAAAAAATTCCCGCCTTCTTTACCAATCTAATATTGGATTGATTGATTGCCCTCTTTACCAATCTAATATTACAAATAGTTGCAAGCAACAATTTGTCGTTCATGCTATTTGGTGTATGATTGACTTAACTTTGTAGCTATATTTCTTTCAGGTGAAACTGGTTGTAATTGATAGTGTTACATTTTATTTCCGTCAAGATTTCGAGGACATGGCCCAAAGGACTCGGATTCTTGGTGAAATGGCACTGAAGTTGATGAAGCTTGCACAGAAGTTCAATTTAGCAGTAAGTGAAAGTTTCACTCTTGAATGTTTGTATTAGGATAGTAGTGGCATACACCCTTCCTACATTAAGGTATGCTTGGGCAATAGAGAGAGATGAAGACGATAGCTGCATAAACTGAGATAAAAACATGAATTTGACTCTGGAAACTTTTTTTTTATTGTCAGGACTCAGAAGTGTACTACTAGATCCAAACCCTTGTCCATTTAGTAGGTTTTTATCGCCCACGTCCTACACTTCTTCAGAAATAGAGTTCTAATTGTATACGTAGAGTGATTGACAGAATTTGTGTTTAAAATGATTGGGTCTTCCAAGATACAATAGATTGAACAATTGAACTATGTAGTGTGCAATTGTGCATAGCAGATTAGCAGCTTATAAAGTCATGAATCAACCGACCCTGGTTCCCACACCCTCTTCTGAATGGAAATAATCTGGATCTTATTGGCTGTTTATTTATGTACCATCAGGTGGTTCTATTAAATCAAGCGGCAACCAAGTGCTCCGAAGGTTCATATCAACTAACACTAGCACTAGGTAATACTATCCATTCTGTTCTTTTTGCCTGTTGAATTCCTGGCTTGCCATATTGTTTCCTTGTAGAATGCCTATTGCTTTGATATTCATAGTGATTGATCTTGTCGAGCAGGTGACAGTTGGTCTCACGCAAGTACAAACAGGGTCATCTTATACTGGAAAGGGGATGAGCGTTGTGCTTATATTGACAAGTCGACCTCTCTTCCATCTGCCTATGCACCATATGCTATTACGACCAAAGGAATCCGAAACTCCAGTAAAACTTGTAAAAGAACCAAAATGATGTGAAGTTATTTCTGCTCAGTTGGATTCATTAAGCTGCACAGCTTGTATGTTTATCGGTTGATTTTGGTCTTGAATCTTTCCTGGCTATGCGTTTTTTCTGCTCTAGTTGCTTATTACAGTACATTGAAGACTGCATCCAAAAATTAAAAATACATGAATGGTGAGTCTCAATCAATCTTGCGGTTTTGTATTTTCTTACTTATTTCATATATAAATGGTTGATCAATGATAAGTAAAATTATTAAGGAGAAGAAAAGAACATACATGCTACAGCCATTTGAAACACACATCTTTTTCAATGGTTGCGGCTTTTCAATGGAAGAATATGGTATTCGTGATTAAAAATGTGACAAATCTCTCTCTAACTAAAATTTAAAACTAGCTCTAGAGTCTAGACCATCCTTTAAGAATTTTATTAGATCTGAACATGAACATCAATTTCTTTCAATTGTCTTATTCTGCTAGTTTGTAGTCACCTAAAGAATCAAATAAAGTCCTATAACTTGGTATACATTACTAGTAGTATTATTCAATTTAAGGAATTGATTGGTTAATACTAATTTAAGTGCAAGCAACTCAATTTTTTCTTCTTAAAGTTGTTGATTTGTTTAATATTTGTTCGTATATGATATCTAATCTAATTTCTTTAATTTATTAAGATATGTGTCTATATGAAATGTTGCAAACATAGAATAAATTGAAAAATTATAGCCTATAAAATTCTAGATTGGAAGGTCATGTTGAGGCCGACCCGGTTGATCAGCCTGATTAACCAATTCTTGTTAATCAGCTGCATTTGTGGGCCCCACTTGTCAGACAAATTGACGGAGATTCATAAGACGTTAGCTTTAATTTAAGTCTCATTTTTTTTTACAATTTTTTTTTTTTGTTTTTTAACCCATCTTCTCCAATCTTCCACCGGCAGCGAACACACCATAGCCACCATCTGGTCCACCACCATCACATCGACTACCATCGGAACCCATCACAGCCACCACCATCACATCGACTACCATCTGAAACCCCTCACAGGCACCACCATCTCTCCTCTTTCCGCCGATCAAACCCACAAAGGCCTTCCACATCCTCATCTTCTTCCCGTCGTCCTCCTCTTCTTCCTCAACAATGGCCGCTTCGCGGTGAATCAAAAAGACACCCTACTAGAAAAGAGTGTAAATTAGGGTCATATCAACCCCTTAGGGAAAACCTTTCATTCGCAACAGCATTTTGAACTACTATAGGCGGTGGTGGCGTAGAGGAAGAAGTGGGTTTTTGGGTTTTGGTATCTGGCGTGGAGGAAGAACTGGGTTTCTGACTTTCTGGTTTTGGTTTCTGGCGTGAAGGATGGGAACAAGTTAACGAGCGTTATCCCAACGTTTGCCAAGTTATGTGTGCATTGACAAGAGTACCCTTACTATTATGCATGAAAAGACAAAATTAACCCTTGATTTACACAAGCTGTGAATCAGCCTGATGAACAAGAATTTCCTCGGTCATGTTTGGCAACCGTGGAGGCATTCTCTTCTCTTAATTATATTATCGGTCAATAATTAGGAATGCTAAAACAATTCATTAATAAACACTAGTAGTTGCATAGTTGCATAACCATACAAAAAAGTTGCATTTCCCAACACTATCTACTAGCTAGTGAGTTGTTTAGAGTAGTGCGACTCGCCCACAACCTCAAAAGCCATTATGCACCAAAGTTAACCCATCTTTACCATTAATTTAGTAATTAATTCAATATTCTTTAATCAAACCTTGAGCTTGAGATTAAGTTGCTATACTCTAGGAACCTTCATGTTCAAGCTCAACTACTCTTTGGAGATACCCAAATAATAGAGTGGCAAAATATCATACTTCCTCTATTACTATTGAGTATTGACAAACTCTGTTGTTAAATTAATTTCAAGGTCTCAATAATATTATTTGTAATTCTCATTGTTTTTCCCATTTGCAATATTCGCTCACATTAGAAATATCTAATCCTAATATTCCTACATGTCTAACTTTTTCTAAATTCTATCACAATCTATCATATATATCTTTTCACAATAATATCTCATATCCGTTGAAAAAAAAAAGTCATATCATATTATTCTATCATAATATACATTCCTATCTCAATATTTATTCTAAACTCTTTTAATAATTATATATACATTTGATTAAAATTACAAATTGTTACATTTTGGAGATTGTGTTACATATATCCAAAATGACAATTCAAGTAATCCACTTAATTTCATTTCTTCCATTTAATCTTAATCACTAAAAACCATAAGTGGCTTATGAAATGATCTCATTCATTTCTTTTCCTAAAAAAAAAAAAAGAAAAAGAAATGATCTCATTCATCATCATCTATTCATAAGTTAAAAATAGAATATATTTCCATCAAATTTCCCAAAAATAAAAAAATTCCACCAACCCACCAATAAAACCAGTCAACGGTTCTGATCATCTCTCACTTACATCAAACGGCCACCAACCCCCCTTTTTTTTTTTCAAAATTTGTAAAAGTTGTTGCCCAATTTTCTCTCTCCTCCCTCTTATTTCTACTCATAATCCCCACCAAAACCTTACTTTCTCTCTCTACAATTCCAACAATGGCGTCTTCTCTTTCTCTCTCCCAAGCCATCTCCGCCGGCCGTACTTCCACCTCTCGCAACCCTTCAACACCCACAAACCGTCTTCCTTCTTCACTTTCTCTCTCTTCCTCCTCTTCTTCTGCTTCTCTCCTCAAATCATCTTCTTTCTCTCTAAAAACCTCCCGGCGAGTGGCCCCACGCGCCACCGTACGCGCTTCTGCGGTGGAATCCCTCGACAAGTCTGGTACTACTGAAGACACCCTGATCGATAAATCGGTGAATACGATCCGGTTTTTGGCGATTGATGCCGTTGAAAAGGCGAATTCGGGTCACCCGGGTTTACCCATGGGTTGTGCTCCGATGGGTCACATTTTGTACGATGAAGTTATGCGGTATAATCCGAAGAACCCTTATTGGTTTAACCGTGATCGCTTTGTTTTGTCCGCCGGTCATGGGTGTATGCTCCAGTATGCTCTCCTACACTTGGCTGGTTATGACAGTGTCACTGTAATTTTCTCTCTCTTCTCTTTCTTTGATTTTGTTGATTTTGATTGTTTGCTTGATAATTTGAAATGGGGTTTTGTTGTTTTGATCTGGGTATCTTTCATTTGTTTGGAATGTTGTGATCTTGGTGATGGTGATATCTGATTTTGGTAGTATTATTATCAGTTGCTTTGAAGTTCTTTGGTTGACTTAATTTTATTGATGCTGACTTGGGTTTATATATATTTTGTTTTTATCAATATAATTTGTATGATAAGTTGTGGTTGTGATAATTTGCATGATGTACATGTCTAGTGATTATATGTGGTTAGTAGATTGTAGAGATTTTTGAATACTTTTTATTTAAGAATTTGACAAATTTGGATTAGATGTGTGACAATTAGAAAATTTTAGCTAGAATTGGGAGAGAATGAAACATAAGCCATAAGATGCTAGATACTGAGTGCATCTAGTTGTCCATTGTGCACTGTGGGTCAGGTGTGCACCTAGCTCTGGCCAGGCTCGACGGATACCTGTGGCTATTTTTTGGCTCATTTGTAGAATTGTAGCTGTCGAATTGAGCAAGAAAACGACATGTAGTACGGCTCATTAAGAATTTTGCAATTAGGAGCTTCTCACTGACTTTTATTTAAGTTTTCTTTATGGAGTGGTATCTAATTCAGTTTTGATGGTGTTAGCTTTTTCTAGGTTCAGTTTATTGTTAGCTATATTCATGTTTTGCAAGATGACATCACATTTGACTTAGAAACTTACTTTCTGTCATTGGGAATTATCTTATATTAGGAAGAAGATTTGAAGAACTTCCGCCAGTGGGAAAGCAGAACTCCTGGTCATCCTGAAAATTTTGAGACTCCTGGGATTGAAGTCACCACTGGTTAGGACTTGTGATTAAAACTATTATAGCGAAAATTAATTATGTGTTTTGTATGTCTAATCGATCCTGTATGACTTTGCAGGTCCCCTTGGTCAGGGTATTGCCAATGCTGTTGGGCTGGCACTTGCAGAGAAGCACTTGGCTGCTCGGTTTAACAAGCCTGATATGGAGATTGTTGATCACTACACGTAGGTTTCTTCTATCCTACTTATGTGCTGAATAAGTTGGCCGTGTTTCCCATCTTAATCATGCCTTTCCCTTTGGGTCTTTTAGGTATGCTATTCTTGGAGATGGTTGCCAAATGGAAGGTGTTTCTCAGGAAGCCTGTTCCCTTGCTGGACATTGGGGACTTGGAAAGCTTATTGCATTCTATGACGACAACCATATATCTATTGATGGTAGCACTGATATTGCATTCACTGAGGATGTTGACAAACGGTTTGAGGCTCTTGGATGGCATGTGATTTGGGTCAAGAATGGTAACAATGGCTATGATGAAATTCGCGCTGCAATCAGAGAGGCTAAGGCTGTTAAGGACAAGCCGACCTTAATCAAGGTGCATTTCATCACTTCTATGCTGGGCTGTCATATATCTTTGTTAATATTAAAGTTTCAATGTTTCTTTGCATGGATGAGTCATCTTACTGCTTTTGAGTATCAGTGGTGTAATAAAATGGTTTCCAACTTTGTAATTGTAGGTGACAACAACTATCGGTTATGGCTCTCCAAACAAGTCAAATTCATACAGTGTGCATGGTAGTGCCTTGGGAGCTAAGGAAGTAGAAGCAACTAGGAGCAACCTTGGATGGCCATATGAGCCATTCCATGTACCCGAGGATGTTAAAAAGTGAGTTTTTGTGAATGATTTACTTAATTTTCTGTGTCAACTTAGCATTAAAATTATTTGGATTATATTCTCATCTTGGTTTCCTTGCAGACATTGGAGCCGCCATACTTCTGAGGGAGCAGCCCTTGAATCTGAATGGAATTCTAAATTTGCTGAGTATGTGAAGAAGTACAGTGATGAAGCTGCAGAGTTGAAGTCTATCATCACTGGGGAATTACCTTCTGGCTGGGAGAAGGCACTTCCGGTTAGTACTGATTTAACATTATATAATTTAATGTCTTAACATGATTCTTGAGGCTTTGATAATGGAATTGTTCGGGGGAACAGCTATTTCTGGATTATATACTTTTTAATGTATGACAGTTGAATTGATATGCATGTTTCTGCATCTTCTACAGACATACACCCCCGAGAGCCCTGGTGATGCTACAAGAAATCTGTCTCAACAATGCCTGAACGCCCTTGCAACTGTTCTTCCAGGTTTTCTTGGTGGAAGTGCTGACCTTGCTTCCTCAAACATGACTTTGCTGAAGATGTTTGGAAATTTCCAGAAGGATACTCCCGAGGAAAGGAATCTTCGATTTGGTGTTCGGGAGCATGGAATGGGATCCATCTGCAATGGGATTGCTCTCCACAGCCCAGGCTTCATCCCTTACTGTGCAACTTTCTTCGTCTTCACAGACTACATGAGAGCTTCCATAAGGATGGCTGCCTTGTCCCAGGCTGGGGTCATCTTTGTCATGACCCATGACTCTATTGGACTTGGGGAAGACGGGCCGACTCATCAGCCTATTGAGCATTTGGCGAGTTTCCGGGCCATGCCAAATGTTTTTATGTTCCGTCCTGCAGATGGTACTGAGACAGCTGGTGCCTACAGAGTTGCAGTACTAAACAAAAAGACACCTTCTATTCTTGCTCTTTCTCGACAAAAGCTTCCCCAGCTTCCGGGAACTTCCATTGAAGGGGTTGAAAAAGGTGGTTACATCATTTCTGACAATTCAAAGGGGAACAACCCAGATGTTATCCTAATGGGAACTGGTTCTGAACTAGAGATTGCCGCTAAAGCTGCCGATGATCTTAGAAAGGATGGAAAGGCTGTTAGAGTTGTGTCATTTGTTTCATGGGAGCTCTTCGATGCTCAATCTGAGTCATACAAAGAGAGCGTATTGCCAGCCGATGTGACAGCTAGAGTCAGCATTGAAGCTGGAACTACATTTGGATGGTTGAAGTATGTTGGCTGCAAGGGTAAGGCAATTGGTATTGACCGGTTTGGAGCCAGTGCCCCTGCTGGGAAGATATACAAGGAGTTGGGAATCACAAAAGAGGCCGTCATTGAAGCAGCTAAATCACTATGCTAGACATAGTGATCTCAGTGTTTTTTGATTGCCGCGATTCCCACTTTTTTCTCCATACAGTTTTTGTATCGTTTATTGGAGGGGGATGGATCTCATAATAAGAGAGTTTGATAATACATCGCTTGTTTTACTGCAACCAACAGAGCCAAGTTCAATTGAGGTTTGAGCCTCGAGGAATACCTAAAAGAAAAGCCATTTCACAGAGTAGATGTTTATGATTTATGTAAGCATATTGAGCTTTTTAAACCTCTGTAGTTTGTGCTATTTGGTAATTGATTTTAAGTAACTATCATCGTCATCTTTAGTGTTCTTTAAGATGAACTGCTAAAGCATAACGAGCGATCCAGTTTAGGCATGTTGAGTTTACGAGTGTTTAATTCCATTGCCTTTAAATGGTTTTCTAAATGGTGCGAGCTGTGTCAGTCGTTTCGGAACAATAGCCCCCCTCCCCCCCAATCTATTACTGTGTACTTGTGATTAGTGGTTACATGCTCTATATAGAGTTTTATTGATCCAACACATGTTCATAAAATCCCTAGCTCAGATTTTGCTTAAAAATTTGATATTGTGAAAATGACTTAGATTTTAGATGTACTCCATATAACCATTATTATATCGTACCAGTACCTTGTTTTAAGCGCATTATTCACTTGAATGCATTATTTAAATTCCGTGATAGATATACAAGATTAATAGTCCTTTAGAATTAATAATTTTACCCAACATAATCAAATTTATACTTGCAATAAAAGCTAATTAAGCTGCCAATGGGAGGTAGGTAAGGATAGTGGTGTTTGAATGGAATTAGTGATAAAGATAAGGCTGTCACAATTGATCAAACTTAAGAACGACAAATGAGCAAAGTTAAAGAGTTGAAAAGGTGGGTAGGTATATATGCTAATCTAATTGTCATTTGTGCTTCCTTGGTTTGTTGACAAAACTAAACTCATTATTGTAGCTAACACAAGTGTGGCATATTCCACCGTAAGCATCATATTCTTTCTCTCATTGACACATTTTAATTATCTTATATTTTTATTTTTGAAAATTATAAATTTATAGAAATAATCACAACTTTA
The DNA here is from genome assembly GCF_948465745.1 of Chenopodium album. Lineage (NCBI taxonomy): Eukaryota > Viridiplantae > Streptophyta > Magnoliopsida > Caryophyllales > Amaranthaceae > Chenopodium > Chenopodium album. Next base: position 73,239,479 of record NC_137840.1, read on the forward strand.
TAGGTCATCAAATTACAATAGCAACGTCGAAGTAAATTTTGGACATAAATTTCTCATGTCATTTCCATGCAATTTGGCAAAAAGAAAGTGCAAGCCATTGCAAAATTCTTCCTAAGCAATGGGGTTGGTGGAATAATGATGGGTTGACATGCAATGATACATTATATTTGAACCAAAGGTCAAAGGTAAATTTTCTCCTATTATTACATTAAGGTAGACAAAAAAATTTAAGTGTTATCAGCAATATAAAATTTCTCGGTATTAGATTTCGAGAAACCTCCTCATATTGGAGTGAATATCATTTAGCACTATATACGGAGTATAACGTTTACAAGACTAATCCTAATCTAGTATGATAAGGATACAAAATATGTACGTAATCTAGGACAAATATTATCCTAAAACAATATGTATCATTTAGAAAATGTCTATAAAAATAGTAAAATATTTCAAATCAAAATATTGTATAAGTGAGAGTGAGGGATAGCTCAAGTGGTTAGAGCTTCTCTCCCGATTCCAAGAGATCTTGGGATTGATTCTTACCCCGCCCTTGTGGCTCTCTAAACACCAAAAAAATATTGTACAAGTATGGAGTAATTCTCAAAAAAATACGAATAATCATTTTCTTATTTGATTAAGTATACTACTTATATGTCACCTTCTTTCTTTCTTTCTTTTTTTTTTTATTTTTTATTTATTTATTTATTTATTTATTTTTTTAAGGTAAGAAAAATTAAACATTAGAAAGCCCTTCTCACAAGGGAAAAATATATAAAGATATACGATTCAAGTATTCAACACTTTCTTAAGCCAACACAAAAATACATACACAACTAATTTTCTATTTTCTTGTACTCGTAATTTGCAAAGTAAAGAAAAAAATACATATTTTTAATCGAGTTAAATTGTCCTAAATTTTTAATGTCATTTCCATGCAATTAAATCATCAAATATACAAACTCACATCTATACAACCTAATTCAAAAGAGTCCATGACTTTGAGTCTTTGAGTGATAATAACAATCATATGTTCAAAGTTCAACATTCTTAGCAATTGATCATTACCCTTCTTTTTTAATTTAGTTATTTTATTACACCAACCACTTCAATATTCAACCCCAACAACATTATTTTTTCATTCCATTATACTACACCAACCCCCCTCTCTTTGGCCACCAAAATTTTTGGTTGGTGAGTCCTCCTCTCCTCTTGTCTTCCTCAAGTGCTTAATCCCATCTTTCTCTCTCCTCTAAAAAGGCTAAAACCCACCTACATTTCAACCATCAAACACAAAAAGTAAGAAAATTTAATAGAAAACAACAATGTCTCAAGCTACAACCATTAACAATGGTGTTCAAGGTGCCCAATTTTGCCCCAATTTGCCCAAAACCCACATGCCCAAATCATTGAAAAATGTTAAATTTGGATCAAATTTAAGATTTTGTCCAAAACTAAAGTCTTTCAGAAATGAAAGGGTTGGTGGGCAATCATCAGTTGCTTTTAGGGTTCGTGCATCAGTTGCTCCAGCTGCTGAGAAATCTTCAAGCGCCCCAGAAATTGTGTTGGAACCCATTAAAGAGATCTCTGGCACTGTTCAATTGCCAGGGTCTAAGTCTTTATCCAATCGAATTCTTCTTTTAGCTGCCCTTGCTGAGGTAGTTTTCAATCATTTGATTTATTATTATTTGTGAATTTGTATATTTGATGATTTAATTTTTGATTTTTTTTATTAAAAAATTTCATGTTAGAACTTTGTCAATTGATACTTTAATGTGTGCCACTAGCTGAAATTCATGCGTTTAGTTCTTATGTTGTTGAAATGGCGAGAGTTCGAGTTTTAGGTTGTTTGTTGGATATGTCAGAAATTATGTGGTGCTTGTGTTCTTAAATAATTAACGAATTGTGAGTAATTCTGGAAATGTTGGGTAATTTATTGTGTGATAGTATGATGGAGGATGAAATTACTGGTATTGTTTGAAGTAGATGATTAAGGATTTTGCCTCCTTTTCTTGTTTTAAGGGTAGGGGTACTGGAGGGTTGGGCAATTTCATGCTAGGATTTAAACTTAAAAATTTCATGCTATAATATATCACTGTTTCAGGTCATTATGCATTAAAAGTTTCAGTTTTGCCTCAAATTTTGCCCTGTTCTTGCCTCAAATTCTAGTGTATTTTGTTTGGGGGTGATAGGAGTAACAAATTGAGCTATGTGTTGGCGTATTTGATTCGCAGTTTTGTTTCAACTTAGAACCATCTTCCTTTTATAAGGGAAGAAATAACATTAACCGATAGGAATATGGGTATAAAACATCTCAAACTGCAGTATATTTGTGACCCGTGTGTCGTAATCAGCAGCTGCTGATATACTAACACCTCTCTTTCCAATATGCTGTATGCCATTAAATCTCCTGTCCCCAAACCAAAAGACCTTAACATCTACAGCCTTTGCTGCAATGTATATAGCATAATCACACCCTTTGAACATATTGCCCATGTGATTCTTTTCATTGTGATAGAGGATTCAAACATCTTTTGGGATGAATGCCGCATGAATCCCTGTCCCTTTTAGCAACAATAATCTATATCTCCCCCATTCTTTAATCTTTGCTCCATTTGGACTTCTATGCTATTTACACTCTCCTTTGACTATATTTCATGAATATTCACAAGGAAAAATCTAGTCGTGTGGGGTCTTGTTAGATTCATCTTGATATATACTTTCAAAATATCAACATTTCATAATTTTTTATTAAAAGATATTCAAGGTTGTGTACCCATGAAACTCCACATAGTGCAAACGAAAAAAATAGGAAGTATTTCACACTTTTACCGCTTTCTATTGGGAAGCCCAGACCATGCCGGAGCAACCTTATTTTGCATTGTATCTCAAATTCTTAACATGCTAACATAGCATATACACCCTGTGAAGCTCTGAGAAAGCATTTTCCTTCCTAGATCAGTCAGCAATATCTGCTCTTATTATTATTATTATTCTGATTTGCATCATATGTGCTGTGTTTATTTCTCCATTCCTTTTTCATTTTGCCCCAAACTTGCTTTTCACTTCCCAAAATTCTCAGCATTCTAACTAAAATTATGCTATAGGGGACAACAGTGCTGGACAACTTGCTATATAGTGATGATATTCGATACATGTTGGATGCTCTAAGAACTCTTGGGCTAAATGTGGAGGATGATAAGACAGCCAAAAGGGCAATTGTGGAGGGTTGTAGTGGTCTATTTCCTGCAGGTAAAGAGGGAGGGGGTGAAGTTGAACTTTTCCTTGGAAATGCAGGAACAGCAATGCGTCCATTGACAGCCGCAGTTGCTGTTGCCGGAGGAAAGTCTAGGTATGTGTAATAATTTCTTTTATGCATTGCTAACTTTATCTTTCTGTCAGCTGCTTGGCTGATTTACTTTTTTATTCTCTAACTAGGAAACTGTTTCTTAGTATGGAGGAAAAAAAGAAGGGGGGGGGGGGGAGGGTGATGTTCCTCCTCATTTGAGTATGTGTTGGGACTTGGGAGCCATAGTTATAAGTAATCCAATTATATAGCACACCCCTAATAGGGCTCTATAGCCACATGTGTCCAGATAGTGTCAAATTTGTGAACTATCCAGGGATCTGGTTGATTTAACAGCTCAGCAAACTCTGAACAACACTGAAGGCAGAAAAGGCTGTTGCTTTCTGATGTGATTGGTTGTATTATAATTTGGAAAAACAACATAGAATCATCTTGACTGACTAGATGTAAACTGTAGAGCTAAGGAATATGTTTTGACTTTTATATTAGTAACAAGATTGCTATAGTATGCCATAATTTTACATATATTGATCAGGGTTGAGCATGAAAGTACTAAAGAATGAAATAAATTAGTGAAGTAGGAGGCAATCTGCTGGCTCTTATAAATGGTTTCCGCAGATCGACATTAATATCCCTACGCTTTAATTTCTGATACCTCCTCCTTATGGTCTCTTCAGTTATGTACTTGATGGAGTGCCGAGAATGAGGGAGCGACCCATTGGGGATTTGGTAGCTGGTCTGAAGCAACTTGGTGCCGACGTTGACTGTTTTCTTGGCACAAATTGTCCTCCTGTCCGGGTTAATGCTAATGGGGGCCTTCCTGGGGGAAAGGTAAGTGACACTTTTTAGAAATCCTTTTTAAACTTATTTTATTGATAAAAAGTAACTGAGTTGATTTTGTACTCGCTGATTTCTCAGCAGTACTTCCTTGACTTATAAATCTGCCTTGTTCTGTTTCTTTTTCTTTCAATTTTTTGGATGTATGGCTTTTTGGGGTGGAGGTGATGATGGGTTTCTGGGTTTCTATTTAATAATTTTCCAATATAGCAAGCTCTTCTGGAGACATGCTTTATGGGCTAATGTATTTATTCTGTAAATCTGGCAGTAAGCAACAGTAGAATAGCTGAAAAGGGTAAATCTTCTCTTATCTGAGTGGATGAAGTTGTATAAGTTACTTTTAAGATCCAAATAGTATTTGGTATCCTAATGTCTAGCAGTCTAGGTCACTTGAAGTATCTGGTGTTACGTGTGTATGATATTGATTAGTAATTATGTTACCTATGTTTATTTATGTAAATCATTTACTCTGTATTTGAGATTCAAAAAGTATCCTGGTATATGGTTTATGTAATTAGTAGCTAATACTTCTATATCGTCCTCAAAAGAAAGTTCAATTTATACCTTTTCTCAGATTTTTATATTTTGGATAGTTGAATTTGGGTGATGGGCAAATGTGATGACTGTATTTAAGCTAAGGATGAGTAGTGCAAAGTTAGATGATGATTTTGATGATTACATTGTTCCTTGCAGCAAATCGGATCGTAAAACATTGACTGCTTTTTGGTTGAGCGTGAAGTTTTCCAGTGATTGTTTTCTTATCATTGTGAGGTTTTAGTGATTCTGGTACTCCAGCAATTAGCAATGCTCCACATGTTTTTAGTTGCTTCATATAAATTTAAAGTTATTGCAAGAATTAGAGAAAATCTTGAGTTATGTGATGCTTATTAATGCTGTGAAGTTTGCTTAGTAGAGATTCCTAACTAAAATGCTGATTTGTTATTGTATGTTAGCCTATTCCAGAGGTCTTTTGCACACTGTACCTTTTAGTTATATATATATTTTTTTAATGCTAATCGCTATGGATTTCGTTTTGTGATGTGAAAAGCTCTATTTTTTAATTTAATTTATGCCTTTTTATAAAACATATTCTGTGCAGGTCAAGCTCTCAGGATCAGTTAGTAGCCAATATTTGACCGCGCTGCTTATGGCAACACCTTTAGGTCTTGGAGACGTTGAAGTTGAAATCATTGATAAATTGATTTCTGTACCTTATGTGGAGATGACAATTAAGTTGATGGAACGTTTTGGTGTGTCAGTAGAGCATAGTGCTAACTGGGATAGGTTCTTGATCCGAGGTGGTCAGAAGTACAAGTAAGTCTCATCTCTGTTATTATATCTTTTAAAGTCACTCCACCAGTATACTAAAATTGAATTATGTTACCTCAGATCTCCTGGAAATGCATATGTCGAGGGTGATGCTTCAAGTGCTAGTTACTTCCTAGCAGGGGCTGCAGTCACTGGTGGAACTGTGACTGTTGAGGGTTGTGGAACAAGCAGTTTACAGGTAATGTTCAAAGCCTTTCACAAAATTACTTCGCCCTTTTTGGAGCTCTCAGCATAGCTCTAAAATATTCTTTTTTATACAAAATTCTTGCCAAAAGCATGGCTGTTTGACACTCCAAATTTGATAAATGTAACAATAAGTTCAAGATGAGAGGCTATAAAAAAGAAAAGATCATGGACTTTATATTCTTTAATTTTAGTTTATGACTCTATTAACTCTTTCCAATTGCAGCTCAATAAGCAATTTTTGCTAGTTTAATTGATCAGGATTTCTTAATATAATTTTGTATAGCCATATACCTCATCTATGTGTTTTGTTTGTATCCAGTACTCTCTTGTTGATTAGCATCTTACTTGTCCTATCACCTTTACACAGGGTGATGTAAAATTTGCTGAAGTTCTTGAGAAAATGGGTTGCAAGGTTACCTGGACAGAGAACAGTGTCACTGTAACTGGACCGCCCAGGGATTCATCTGGAAGAAAACACTTGCGCGCCGTTGATGTCAACATGAACAAAATGCCAGATGTCGCAATGACTCTGGCTGTTGTTGCCCTGTATGCAGATGGGCCCACTGCCATCAGAGACGGTATGCTCAACTTCATTCTGTGAATTTGGCTCTCTTCTAATGCCATTTGTAGATTCCTTGGTACTTGATGACACTTAAATATTTGCACACGGACCTTGATTAATAATTGATAATGACAATTAGTTTGTCAGGCTAATGAGAATTTGGATTTGTCTTGTTTTTGGAAAGTGTAAACAACAACCAACTTGTTTTTTGTTTTCTCTGATGGTGGTTAAGTTGTCACTGCCCCATGATTGGAAGTTGTGATTTCTGTTGTTCCCAAGAGCTATATGCGGCATCTTCTGGTACAATTAAGGAGTGAGGGACCACTTGTGTGGCATTGAGTTTCTCACTACCAAACTTAATTAGCCAAGTGCCTCAGAAATTATGATTCAAAAAATGTGTGATGAAATGACTTATCTTTTTATAATATTAGTGCTCCGCAAGTATTACTATGATTGGAGATATTAGATAACTTAGCTGGTACTCTGTAAAAGTATTCAAGGAACAGATCAGAAGACTTAAACTGAAACACCTACTGCATGTATAGGGGCTGATACACCACACACACGAACCAAAATGTAATTTTCATGATGTAATTGCACTGTCTCGACTGGAGACTTCTTCAAAATGTTTTGTTTTATTTTAGTACTCATATCAGTCATGTGTAGTGTATGAAATAGGTCAATATAGTCTGTAGTTTAAGGTATACTATCTGATTTTTACACATGTGCACAAATTCACCATTCAGTGGTATTTATTTATTTATTTATTTTGGTGATGGGACCAAGCGTGATTTGGTTTTATTGGTGACGGAAACCCTTTGTGGTCTATACTTCCTTTAGCATGTATGATGTGTACAAGATAGGCCGTGATATTTGTTATGTGATTGAACAGTTGCTAGCTGGAGAGTGAAGGAAACAGAACGGATGATTGCCATTTGCACAGAACTCAGAAAGGTTAGCACTGTTGGATACTACACTTTCTTGTAGGTTTTAAACATGGTTGAAAACTGCATTTGACATAAATTGGTGCTCATTCGGTTCACTTACATAATTTTCAGCTTGGGGCAACCGTTGAGGAAGGACCTGATTACTGTGTGATCACTCCACCTGAGAAACTAAACGTGACAGCCATTGACACATATGATGATCACCGAATGGCCATGGCATTCTCTCTTGCTGCCTGTGCTGATGTTCCTGTCACCATCAACGACCCAGGGTGCACTCGCAAAACCTTCCCAGACTACTTTGACGTTTTGGAAAGGTTTGCCAAGCACTGAGTTGCCATATATTGGTTATCTAGAGCATTCGCCTCACTCAAATTTGAATCAAGATTAAAATGCTTTCAGCTTCAGCTTTCGCCGCATTCTTTGTATCATGTTTGTAAGATTTTAGTTTATACAGTGTATTAATTTTGTATCAGGCCAGTTAGAAATAATATTCTTGAAAAGATGAACTATGAGAATGTGATTTAGAAACTAGTATTGGGGTCTGAACTCTACAGCAATAACTGCAGAGTTTTGACACCATATTTTGGTAATGTGAGTTCCATACTGTTGTTTCAAATTGTTCACCATCTTCACTTCTTTCCAACATGAGTAACCAATATTCTTATTATTAGTGTTTTTATTATTGATTTTTGGCGGTGGTCGGTGATTTCTTTATTTGTGGGGGTTGGATGTTATAGTAACTGACAATCTGACATGTCAGAAAAATGGCAGGTTACAAAAGAAAATATAAAGTAAAACTATAACCTTTCTAACATTTTACACTCGGATGTTATCTATCTTTAGATACATAGTCACTTTGCTCATCTCGTGATTTATATAAGAATATAGTCAATATATGTAATATGGTGTATAACCTTAAGTAGGGGTGTTCAAAAATTGGTCCGGACCGAAAAATGGATCAGATCGGTCCAAACCTACCACGTACCGAACCGGACCAAATTAAGCGGTCCGATTTCTGGGTTGAGAAATTTTTTTTCCCCGATCAGGTCCAAATTCTATGAAAACCGGTCTTGGATTTGACCGATTTTTTGCTTAAATTGCATAAAATCTTTAATACTCCATAATGATTAAGATTATCCTTAACAACCTTTTAGTTGTATGAGTTTTTTGTACTAAACATACAAAAAAGACGTTAAAATATTGTTTTTCCTTTATTTTTTTCCGAATTTTTCATAAATTATTTAAAACTTATTTAGGTAATTTTTTTATACAAATTCTAAAATCAGTCCAATTCGTCCCGATCCAGGTTTTGGAACTTTTTTTTGGCCCGGTTCGGATTCGATCCTAGCTTAATCGGTTCGGTATTCAGTTATTCAAGTTCAATTTTTCGATCTTTGGCCCAGCTCAGTCTGGTCTTGGACCAATGAAAAGCCCTAACCTTAAGTATCCAATTTATTAAATTACATTAAGATTAGGGTTTGTTTGTAGATCATGCTTCTTTTAATCTAGCTTGGTTGCAATAGATAAAGATCAAACTCGAACACTATTCAATGAAAAGAATTATCTCCATCCCTTCAAGCTTGCCCAATTAAACATAGATGGTTCATAAACTATTCTCACACTTTCTTCTTAGTTAACATTGTTGTTACTCCCTCTCTACTTTGTATGCTGAACACGACTTTTAATACATATGAACAATAAAGATGGAACAATCTTAATAAGACGGAGGGATTAAGGGTCTATTCTCTTCAACTTATTTTCAATTCAGTTCAGCTCAGTTCAGTTTAGCTCTTAATTTCCTTCTCTCATACCAATAAATTCAATTCAATTAATCAGAACAGACCCTAAGAGGTTATTATGTGATACGAGTATATATTTACGTACATGGGGCCCAAATTACAAATGGGAGACCAACCACAATCAGGTCAAATGATTGATTAAAAGAAAAGAAAGTGAGTTAATAGCTGATCACCGCCAAAAATTGTAGCATGTGACAAAGTGATTATTAAAAAGCAAAGAAAAGGAAAGGTGGAAGGTAAACATGTTTGTGTTTGTTTTATGGTCTTTCTTTCTTTGTAGTCTGGCCATCATGTTCTTTGCGGTTCCTAACACTATCTTATTTTTTTTAATATAATTTGGACTGTGATTCACTTTTTCCAATTTATTACTCAACACTACACACTTTCACTCTAATTTTTGCTTATAATATTAATAAGCATTTTCTTAATTTGAAGAGCTACTTGCTTCTCCTACGAACACTTCTCATTTCAATAAAACTCTACTTATCTTATTAATAACTCGTGCACCATCTTATCACTAGTTCGCCACTACTATAATTACGTGTCTAGGTCAACATTGATTTCGATATTTGTTATTCAGTCAATGTCTTAAACCTAATTACCTAAAATTAATATACATTAAAATATGAGCTCAATATTTTGTAATATATTAATCGTCTTCTTATATTTTGCCATATATTATTACATTTCTCAATATAGAGAATTTATCGGATATTTCAATGATATGATTGCTCAAAAGAAAATACTTGCAAAAGCTTAAAACTTTTTTTTATGTTGAGCAAACAGAAATATTAATCATAAATAACCATTAACTCAAACAACAAAAACAACCAATTAGGTGAATTCTATGATTATGAGTGTAGAAGGGAGAATGTGGGTCATAGAGAATGAAGTTTTGAGTAAATTATTGTATGACTTAATTTTTTCCCTTTATACTTATCTACCTATTAGAGAAACTTTAAGCTGAAGATTTATACCTTATTTGTTCCAGCAAATTTTGTTTAGAGGTAATATTATATAGATCTAATTAATGTAAATACTACATAATATGCGGATTATATTATTAACTTAATTGTTTATAGATTTTGTCGGTGTAACTGAATATGCCTTATAAATTAAAGATCAGTTAATTTTTAAACTTTTATTTGATTTCTATCGCCTTGTTAGACTGCTACTACTTAATAAGATTATACACATTTTATTGTCTAAATCTCGAACCTTTAGACATGTAGTCTAGACTCAACTAAGTCAATTAAGTCATAGAAGTAAATATTGATTGGAATACAAGATATCCGAGGAAAGATGCTATTATTGCCTCTTTATCAAGCTTGTTTTTAGTAGCATGTACGTCTGCCCAATATCACAAAATTGAGGCCTTATTTCACCTTCACATGTTTCTGTCCCCCTTTTCATTAATTCTCTTCCTTCATACGTAGTCACGTACTAACAAACAAATAAGTCCCACAGAAAATTTATAAGAGGATCGAAGAAAGTCCAAAATTTATTTTGAAAAATGGATTTGATCCTTACGTATTCATTAATTGCCTTTTATACAGGTTTTACGTCTATCAATTTATAAATTAAAAGTCATACGTGCGAGCATGCAGCGTAAAGATATATGTACCTTTTTGTTGGACCGGCGACAGACACATAGGTGTTGTGTCTAACTAAGGTCATTAACTAATTTGTAATTTGGATTTTGACATGTGGTGTTGTTAATTCTAGACATCAACCCATTTCGCACCCTTAATTTAGGCCCTATGTTTCATGTTTGTGTGAACAGTGGTGTGACTATGATGCATTTCATGAGATTGCTTGGATGTGAGATGAATGGATATGTATGTGTTAATGTATATGTGTTTGATGCAACAAATATCCTTGACTTAATAGCTTGCATTTCACTAGATAGGGTTAGATGATCGAGTATAAGTTGGTGTTAGGCTATTAGCCAGGCTAAGTTGAGTTCGAGGTTGAGTTATAAGATCTAAGCATATAGCTATGAAATTCATTCTATTAAGTAATGTTGCTCATATTTTTGCCAAAAATTGGAGGTAATATTAAGTATATACTTTGCAAATTTATGATTGTAGACTTGTATTTATGTAATTTGATTTACTTATAAATTGTAACTTGTTTATTTTACTTTAACGTAAAGTTTTCTCATGTGCTTATCAACACAAGATATTTGTTCTTAATTCAACTCATTTATTTTATCGTATTTGACCCTACTCAATTTGAAGTAGCATATAAATAATAAACTAAGCTCATACTAGGTGTTGCCTTATGATTTTATGGTTAAAATTATTTCTATTTGTTACAACACTAGAAATTTCTCGAAGAACATCTATTGAATGTAAAAATAAAAATAGTACTCCGTAATAATTTAAGGAATTCACATTTATTAAATCATATTCAATTTAGTTCTTTCACGATTCTATCATTAATTACATACAATTACCAGTGTGAAAAAAGTCAATCTAAACTTGCAAACAATTATATGTTCAAATTAATCTCGATTGTGTTCAAAACTTTCAATAACTATATTGTTGTAGGCAGGTTACAACCAATTAAGATTTTGAGCGTAAGCTATAACATCACCCTTTAATTATACTTATGTCTCAAACAATCCTCAAATTGAAATTTGATAATTTGAAGTTAATGAAGTATGAGATTTCATTTATCCATCTATAATTGGGCCTTCTAATAAAGATTTTACTTTGTATTATTTATGTAGTACACGAATTATTTGACATGTCCAAATTTGATCGAGTGTTTCAGCTAATAAACTATTAATTCAGTATAGAAAACAAATTCAAATGATTCGTAAATTTCAACCAAATAGATATATCATGAAATATTTTAATTTTAAACCGTCCATATTATTTGGTTTTTTTTTCATTTTGAAGCATATTATTGGCAATCTTTACCCCAATAATTAACTCATTGAATAAACTTGGAAAAATAATCCAAAATTAGCACCAAATCTCATCCCCTCCCGCCCACAACAAATCTCAAAGATCTAAAATCATTTAAAATCTTAACCTCTCACTCTTAATTGCTTAAAAATAGATTGGAGTATAATTTAATAGAATGTCTAAATTTTAGGCACTATGACCAATCAAATTACTTCCTAATACTTATGTTCATTTATTATTATTAATTAATTAATGTATTTTCTAATCTCACTTAAAGTTTTGACTTTCTTGTGATTTGAGTTTGTTAAATTTAGCAAACCCAACAAGCATTAAATAAAAATTCCTCTTTCTTTTAACCATAAACTCCAAGTTCATAGTACTACTATAATCACCAAAAAGGAAGGTAGTATGACTTAAATTTAACAATCACTCATACCAAACTTTTTTTTTACCATTGTCATTTTTTTTTACTGTCTTTTGACTCTTTATTATAGATCTCCTCCTATTTAGTTGCTTCCAATTGATTGATTTATTCTTTTTAATCACCCCCATTTGCCCATTTTCCCTAACAAAAAAATATTTATTTTTTTTATTAATTTTTAAAATATTAATAATTGATCCTCTTGTTTCTCTCTCCTCCATAATCAAAAATCAAATCTCTCCCACCTTTGCCTCTCTGAAACTCCACCCTCAAAAAAGGCCTTTTTCTCTTGTTTTCTCTCTGTTACCATCAACAACAACAACTATAACATCTCCAAGAAACCTGAAGATTCCTCCTCCTTTTTTCCATCCCTTATCTACAAACTCCATATCCTGCTCACTTTGAGAGAGAAACAAGAGAGAAAAATAAAAACACCCAAAAAAAAAAAAAAACAAAAACAAATCTCCATTGTTGAACAATCTATTCCCCTTGAATAAAAAGAAAATTCCACATTTTGAGCAAAACCCAGATTCCAAAACTCAATTTCAAGAAAAACCCATAAATTTTATTCCCCATTTTTGCATAATTTTTTCTGGGTTTTGTTGAATAAATAGTTGCTGGTTCAAAGAAAAGAAGAGAGGAAAAAACAAAAAACTATCTCTTTTTTTTTTTTTGTTTTAATTTTTTTTGGGGGTTGGTGTGGTTTTGATTTTGAATGTAGAAAATGCCTCATTTAGATAACAACCCATCAACGCCAGGAAAATTCAAGATGGATAAATCATCCTACATTCATCATCATCATCATCGTTTAAGATGGCATTCAACTCCTCTTGTAAAACTCACATTTTGGTCCTTCATTTTTCTGGGTTTAATTCTAATGTTCTTCTTCAGATCATCATCTTCTTCTTCTCCATCTTCATCTTCATCCACCATTGGAGACACAACCCGCCGCTCCCTCCGGACCTTCTCCTGGGGCGGTCCATCATGGGAGAAGCGGGTTCGAAACTCGGCTAAAGTTCGTGCATCTAATGGGTTTTCCGTGCTTGTGACCGGAGCTGCTGGGTTCGTTGGCACCCACGTCTCGGCCGCCTTAAAGCGGCGAGGTGATGGTGTATTGGGTTTTGACAATTTCAACGATTACTATGATCCTTCGCTCAAGCGAGCGAGGCAGGCTCTGCTTGAGCGAAGCGGGGTGTTCATTGTTGAAGGAGACATTAATGATCAAGCACTTTTGAAGAAGTTGTTTGAGGTAGTGGCTTTTACTCATGTAATGCATTTAGCAGCACAAGCAGGAGTTAGGTATGCAATGCAAAATCCTGGTTCATATGTTCATAGTAATATTGCTGGATTTGTTAGTTTGTTAGAAATTTGTAAATCTGCAAATCCACAACCTGCTATTGTTTGGGCATCATCTAGTTCTGTTTATGGATTGAATACAAAAGTACCATTTTCTGAAAAAGATAGGACAGATCAACCTGCTAGTTTGTATGCTGCAACTAAGAAAGCTGGGGAAGAAATTGCTCATACTTATAATCATATATATGGACTGTCTTTAACTGGGTTGAGGTTCTTTACTGTATATGGGCCTTGGGGTAGACCAGATATGGCATATTTTTTCTTTACTAAGGACATATTGAAGGGGAAATCGATACCGATTTTCGAGGCAGCAAATCATGGGACAGTGGCTAGGGATTTTACCTATATTGATGATATTGTGAAGGGGTGTTTAGGAGCATTGGATACTGCTGAGAAGAGTACTGGTAGTGGGGGTAAGAAGAGTGGTGCTGCTCAATTGAGAGTGTTTAATTTGGGGAATACGTCGCCTGTTCCTGTTTCTGATCTTGTTTCGATATTGGAGAGGCTGTTGAAGGTGAAGGCGAAGAGGATGGTGATGAAATTGCCTAGGAATGGTGATGTGCAGTATACACATGCTAATATTAGCTATGCTCAGAGGGAGCTTGGGTATAAGCCTACAACGGATCTGCAGACCGGGTTGAAGAAGTTCGTTAGATGGTACCTCAATTACTATAAACCAGGAGGGAAGAAGAGTGCTGTGTGATGAGTCTTGGTGTTGCTTAAATTATTCGATGTTCCACACTTCCACGGTAGGATTATGCTAAATTCTTGTTCATTGATTCTTCTTATGATTGTTTTTTCGAGGTTTGTTTACTCATTGCTGCTCCGATTATGTCCTGTCTGTGTAATCTTAACGATGCCTTAATATGAGAGAATACTTGCTTCCCCACTTGGTGGAGGAAGTTTTGGGGTTACAGAACATTGTTAGGGCATTATAAGCTGTACAAGAACCATCTTTTTTGCTTTTCTCATTTTTACTCTTGAGATTGTAATTCGTTGTAGTTTCAGCAAATGTAGAATTCATCATTAATAGAACTTATTCCAATTCGTGGACACGTAGTATTGCAATGCAATTTCAATAAAACTAGGACATGGTGCCTTCTTATGTGTTCTTCTTTTGCTTTCTTCTCGCAAAGATTTCATTGATAATCATATTATACTTATTGGCCTAATATTTTGCTCGGCTTTGGATGGAAATTTCTTGTTCAGTTGTGTTACTGAGCAAAGGCTTCCTATGTATCCTCTCTCAAGAATTTAGAGAACTGCTGTTTTAGTTTGTGCATTTTGTCACTAATAACATGTCAAGTCTTTTGTTGGGAAGGTCCATGGTTGTCGATTTAGCTTTCGATGTTTTTACTCTGTAATAGAAGGAACTCTGGACCTGTAAGGGTCCTCTGCCAGTTTTCTGCTGCAGAAAATGTTTGTATTACCTTTTGTAGCAAATATGTTCACCCATAGTTCTGAAAGATGCTACTCTCAAGTATGATCCTGAATTCAAGGAGATCACAGAGAGAATCTATGGAGCTCCTAAATTGAGATTTAAGATCCAAAATGTTGGCCTAGATGGATTGACTCTGATCAAGGATTTAGAATTATTCTACTATAGTAAATGAGACAATTCTGGATACGAGGTAGTATCGGTGCATATATATATAATGGATTTCGAGCTATGGAATTTGTTTACTCCAATTTCTTGTGGTGATGTTTTGGGAAATGTGGATTTAAACTTTGGATTTGTTACTATAACCATCTTCTGATTTTGTGGAGATGCTGCTTATTCTTTAATAAGGAGATAGTGGTTACCAGATCCAACGGCGCCAAGTATGGTTACAGCCCTTACAGGCTTGCAGCACATGTAGTCGCTGCTTTCGTGTTTATGGTATTGTTCTCAAGATTTTAATTTTCTGGTTTAAGTTTTTAGTGGCTGTTTGGTTGGCTTAAATCTACAGCGAATGTAGAAAACTGGGTTTTTTGATTGACTGAAACACTGGCATATCTTCGCCGGGAAGCAAGAATTTAACTTTCCGATTTCACTTGCTTTCACAGGGTTGAGTAACCTCATTTTTTATCTGCTGACTTTTCATCTCTGGTCAATCTTTGAATGTGAATGTTCTTCTTTCGGGCGAAATGTCATGTTAGATTAAATTAAGGAAGCTGCTATAAAGGACTTCTGATGGACTCAATCCAACAAACACAATGAGATGCTATCTTAATTGATTAAGCAAGTTTTAATTGCTTATGTAGAAATATCTCTGTGACTCTGACTACTTATATATGTACTCAAAGCCACTTTTCCTCCTGTGTTTCTTTCTTTTCTAGAAATAAGCAATCACATTTCGATTGTGATATCTTAATGCCCACCAAATGCTTTTATGGTATCGTTTGATTTTCTAGTCAGTTGTATTGCTAAACTAGCAAATTTATTACACGCGATTTTTCGACAATAACATTTTGAGTAACTTCTAACGTCTTATTCAAAATCATTACTAATTCAAAGTATGATTTGTATACAATAAAGACTATGTTCGATAAATGGTTTGACTTTATTGGTTTTTGGCTTATCATGTTTTTGTCGATCAAATAACACCATCTTCTTTCATTCACTAACTAAATTCGAACCTCATTTTTTCTATGTCAACCAAATAACCTCTTAGTTTTATCGAACTAGCTTTAAACCTTGACCTGCCATAATACAATCATACAATATACAATTGAGAAAAGAACAAAGCAAAGGAAAACCTAAGCTACAAGAGTGAAGATTTCTTTAGGATAAAAAAGGGGACCCTTGTTGGAGACTACTACTATTTTGGTTGGTGACTGATAAAGAGTGAGTCATGGTCTTAGCATTCTAAGCTGTCAAATGTGAATATGTGGTGTGATACTTATGATAATTTTTAAAAGTGGGGGCAACATTATATTTATTGATTGCACTGCTAAATGTTAATGTATAGCTGCTGTTGTGTTAAGACTGTTGGCTTTGCTTTCATGAAAATAGACAAAGACATAAGTATGATGAGGATCGAGGAGGGGGTGAAAGTGAAAATGGTACCCTTCGCTCATATATTTTTTTTCCAGTCTACAAATATTGCACTATGTTGAGTTTTACACTATTTACACAATCACTTTTTACCAGAGTCCTATGAATTTTGTTGTATTCATCTTAATTTTCTTTATGTAATATTACGTTTTTCATAATAAGGTTGGATAGGTTTGAAAAATAAATTTAGATAATGATTAATAAGGATCATCCAAGTTCAATTTACAATTAAAGTAATCATGAACTTCACTTATCTCATCTAACCTAAATTTATCAAACTTAATCTATAGGCGGGGAGAATAGAGGCTATAACTTAGGGTGCATTTCATACACCTAATTTTCACTTAAGAAAAGCTAATAATATGTTACCTTAACTTATTAGACCTGATACACGTGAAAACCCTTTATCCTTTGTTAAAGGTTTGCCTTACTCATGCAAGTTTCATGATTAAATTCATAGCTTCTTTCTCTTTGTAATGTTATTCTTTGTCTCTTTTGGGTTTATACTTTATACTTATTGTTCATACACACTCAATTTCAATTTATCTTGTTGTCAAAAAAATAAAAATAAATAAAAAATGCTCCCAATCATCTTTTTGAGACCATGTTATATTGTGCACGTCAGGCATATGTCCTATTGTCTTGTCAACAATTATGGGAAGCAAAATCCTAAATACTCGTAACATTTAGCCAATTTCAGGACCACACCTTATATTTGCTGATGTTGCCTTTTCTTTATGTACTACTTGTGTACCTCGAGTAAAAATACGGTCTCTTAACTTTGGTATAAGTTTAATTTAGGTCCCTCAACTTTCAAAAGCCTGATTTTGGTCCCTCCACCACCACTGAAGACTTATTCCGGCAAAATAATTGATGACTAGACAAAGTTTAAGGACAAAATTGCTGAGTTGTCAAATGAAGGGAAAAGTTTAGGGACCTTGCCCATATGACGTGACATTTTTTATTAATATTGGTGAAAGTTTAGGGATCTTGGCAATCCATTTTTCTACAAATTCTTAAATAGACCTGGTTCACACTAATTTATTGTGGACCACTAACATTAGGGAAACTATGGTTGTTTTATTAAAAAAAAAAACGGTCACTATAATAGAAAAAAGGTCTCTATGTTGAAATAAAAGTCATTTTGATAATATATATGCTATAAAAGGTTAATTTTTTTAATGAAATATTTTATATACTGGTTAATTTGAATAATAAAGGTCACTATGTTAAAATTAGGGTCATAACGTTGTACTTTAAGTTCACAATAATATTAAACGTTATACTAGTTTTAATAAAGGTTACTATGTTAAAAATAAGGTTACTATGTCAAAATTAAGGGTCACTATGTTCAATATAATGTCACTTGCGTGTGTATAAACCTCGGGTCCACAATAACATTATTGTGGACCAGGTCCACGCAAGATTTTATGCCATTTTTCCCCAAAATGGGTATTAACTTAGGTGATATAATCAGAAGGCTCCATTTATTCCTTTAGAAATTAGAAGCCCATAAGAGAACTTTTCATCACAAAATTGTATTAACTTGTAACGACTAGTTTTTGAAGTCTATTTTGGAATTCAGTTGTTTTTGCTGTGCAAACATTCCTCAGACATTAATTGCAAACTCTCTAAACTTTTAAGTACCTTTTATTTGTTCTTATATGTGACATGAATTGTATAATCAGCACGAAAATCATTAAAAAATTCCAAAGTCCCTAAACTTTAGTACAGTCAGCATTGGAAGTCCCTAAACTATGGTACAGTCAGCAATTAAATAATAGCAAGGTCCCTAAACTTTGCTGACTCATTCTTATAGCCACCACAATTGATGAGTCATTGGTGGTGGAGGGACCAAAATCAAACTTTTGAAAGTTGAGGGACCTAAATCAAACTTATACCAAAGTTTAGGGACCGTATTTGGTCTTTACTCTGTGTACCTCTTAAGTCTTTTTAGGACATACTACGTATATTATAACAAGGGTCTATACTCTTATGAGATACATTATCCTTAAAACATGCATCATCGTCGTCAATGCCAACCACCAAGAAGTCATTTAATCCCTTTCACTCCAACATTAAACACTCCTTACAAGTTACAGTACTTTTAATGACTACTTGCCTCTCTTCAAATCATGTACAACTATATCTGTAATGACTTACAAGTTGAATACAAGGGGTAATATATCAGTGAAAATAAGACATGAATACGATCATATCTAGGAATGCCGTGAATATGTACTTACAATTACTTTTTTAAGTGATAATGCTTGGTCACAGCTTCAAGTACTTCCCAAGTGATCTTCATTCCATTAGGAAATACAACCAAGTCTCCACCTCCAATTTCGAAAGATCCCTCCTGCTCATCAACCAAAACCTTCACTTTACCCTCCAGCAGGTACATTGTCTCTTCCGCTTCAAAAGTCCATGGAATTTTCATTGGCTGACCGCTCCATCTATTCACAATTTGTGTTAGATTAAGGCAATATCCTTAAGAAAATCAGCTTGATAAATACATCCAAGACAATAATGTATATATGATAGATATACAACATATGCAGATTTTACAAGGAAATCCTAGTTGATCTCTGAGATTGGAGTAAAAACTGTCAAAAGTCTGGGGTCATTATTCCAAAATTATCCTACATAAACTCAAAAAGTCAAAATATGCCAAAAGATTCTTGAGAGTTTTCTTAATCATTGATCCATATTTCACAAGCTACACAATGCCAGTATATTTCTATTTCATCCACAACTTGACAAGTATATGTGTAAGTAGACAAGTTAATATTCTAATGCAAAGAATATATGTGTGAGTCGGCAAAGGCTAGTCATTAGCATTTGTGTTTAATGTCTTTCAAGTACCAGAGCATCCCCAAGATTATTACAAAAAACAGTCACCAAGCACACTACAACAAGCCAACAAAAACAAGAACTAGACAGAGTAGTACGGTGTACCTCCCAACGGGCAACGGCTAGCAAGGAAAAATGCATGGACCAAAGCACCAGTGTAAAAAAAATTGTCATCCAGAGAACATGTGTGCACCAGCTGTACATTTTAGGAATCTCTCCTCGAAAAAATGAATGATGAACACAGCTTTTGATGTCTTGAGAACAAAGGGAAGGAAAAAAGGCTTGTTGGTAGGATTGGAATTGGTTCAATTGAAAGCTACTGCCAATCAAGGGCAATACAGGATACTCTTAACTCTTCTATCATGTCCTGTTCATATTCTTGTCCAGTTCATCGTATCAGCTACAGTTTAAGTTAAAATTAACTGACAAAGGGAAGCATTACAAGGCCTTCAAGCCTGTATTTAGCGCAATGTTAAACTGTATTTGTTCTGGTCAATCCAAAGTTTACAACCTTAGAAGGCACGATGATTCTCGGCAAATTATCAACGTAAAGGAGAGAAGGCCCAATGGCCATAACAAGCAAGCTTTGGCACCAACAAAATCAAATTTTCACTTGAAGCCTTGAAGCCATTGAATCATAAGCTTAGCTTCATCAATGAGTCTCATACAAGACCCCAAAAAGCTATTGCCCAATCTCAACAATTTGGCAAGTAATCTCAATTCAGGCATATTAATGTAATTATAACAGACTAACAGTACATTGAGACAAAATATATTACACACATTTTCAAATTCAAAAGCAGGCAAGTTTATTCAAACCTTGTCTTTGAGATGTATTTAGCTATTTATCATTTCTTATAGCACCCTGCCTAGCCTCTTAAACTAAGGAGGCGATTAAGGGTGGAACATGGAACCCACAAAGTAGTCCCCTAAAACTCACCATAACCTTTAATAGTTTAATTTTTGTAAATTACAACTGAAGATTAGCAGCTCTGTTGATGACTTTGTTGATAACAACTATCCATAAAGAGTAGAGCAATATAGTTTCAGATGTACATAAAGCTATGATAGTCCCATTCAATAATCACTGAAATGTGGCCAACAATACACAAGCTTCAGACATATAGTCTTCAGTAATGCTTCAATCATTGAGATAGTCAGACAATCACCACCACCCAAAGCTTCGGTTAATTGGGCTAGATAATCGAAACTTGCGACTAATCACAGACCCGGCCATACCTACCCAGCTACACAACCACAATACTTTAAATCCTCTCCTAGTAATACCCATGTCCGAGTATCGGAGTATTTCAGTGTATAATGAACAAACCCTTCAACATACAGATTAATCTTCTCATAAACACACAAGCTATTTAATAACCACTAGTCTACCCTCAGGGCTCAGGCATCCATTTATGGCATTATAGTTTATACAATCATATCAATTCACAAATATTACTTAAAAAAAAATTAGGACATTTTCCAATTAATTACAAAATATGCCCTGTGACACTGAATGTAATTGTTAAACATATTCATGTATTTCACCAGAACATCATACATTCATACATTACAATCAAAACTGCAAACTAATAATTCTAATTACTACATAAAGATAATTTCTTGATCGCCAAAAAAACCATATTTTGATTAAAACCCTAAATTGAAGAATAAATTTTTACCCCATCAACAAAACAAACAAAAGCAAAAGGCAATAAATTTGATAATCAAAAGAAAGGAAATTGAATATTACTTGGACCAAGTGTTGACTTGAAGTTCATCAAGCTTAGATTGAGGAGGGTTCTTGTCAATCTTCACTCCAAATTGTTTAAAAATTGATGCCCCATTTTCTTGTTCTTCCGTCATAGTGATGATGTCCTTGGAATTCTGAGGCGTTTTAATGAAAACTGAGGCTATAATTATCGAGGATAGCAGCACCAAAAGAGATATTAGCAAAAAGGGTTTTGAAATCTTCATTGAATTTCTCCAAATAGAGCATGAGAAGCAAGTATTTCCAAGTGTGCTGCTAAATGACGAAGAACATTGTTTGTTTGCTGTCTGAATTTCATGCGATGATTTTGGGCCTTTATGTGTTGGGAGAAACTATTGCCCTTAGGTATAGGCCCCCCTGTCCAATACCCTAATAAAAAAATAATATTTGCAAATTAAAAAAAAAAAGATAAAATAAAATTGGGGGTAAAATGAAAAAGGGTTGGGTAAAAAAAAAAGGAGGAGAGAGAAGTTACTTTCCCCCATTTAGTTGCTGCTCTTCCCGTGAAAAAACAGTCGATCGGCGCCGGTGGTGTAGCTGAAGGTAGCTCAGAGAGGGGAATTTGGCTAGAACTTCCACCTAAATTTGGAAATCCACCTTAATCGGGGTAAATAGTTGGGAAAACCATTTCTCCATGAAAAAACACTAGAGGATTAGATGGAGTTCTCAAAAATGGCATCATAGCTAGTGGCTATTCACCCGAGATCTGGAGGAGATTCCAAATATGGTGGCTATTGATCGAAAATCTCGAGGGAAAGTTGAGCTCCCTTGTGGAACGAAATTAAGCGCAAAGCTCTGATTTATTTCCATGGAATTTGCAAGCTTTTGTAGATAATATACAAAATCAGGTAGGATGATTATTCATCTAAGCTTTGGATGTTTGGGGTTGAAGTCGACGACGAAAATTATTTGGCAGTCATAACTATTATTGATTTTACACAGTTATTGTTAATTGTTATATTGTTATTTTTTATTAGTATACTGTTATTTTTATTAGTATATTGTTATTGGCTGATTAGTATAACTAAAAAGTTATTTTATTTATCTGTGAATCTGGGTTTATATGCTTTCTGTTTTTTTGGGAATTTCATGGGTTTGATTTAAATGTTATCGTTTTATAACTTGGTTTAGGTTAAGTTTGTACTGTTATTGTTAATTAATAAACTGTTATTGTTGATTGTATACTACTACTATTGATTTGTATACTGTTATTGGACATCCGATAGTGGTGGTAGTAAGGCAGTGCAATAATCTAAACCATCATGTAATTGATGAAGAAGATGATGATGATAATGGTGTTTTCTTTGGTTTTGGTGGTGGTGTTAATGGATGAAAGCGGCAATGACAGATTGATAACAGTGGTGGTATCTTTTCCAAAAGTATGAGAGATAAACTACTTTTTATTACTGTCAACTCATGTGGTAACTATTAATGAAGTTACTATCCAATATATGTTGAATGACAAATATACCCCCAGGTATTGGGCATGAGAGTCCCTACCTGGTAGTGGTCCATCATGCCTCGTTGTGTTGGATTGCTTTTTCTTTGCTCTTGTTTATTGTTGGGTCAATTGAGAATATGGAATGCATAGTTAGACTACTACTCTAATAGACTTGCTTGTTGCTTTAGTGGTTCAAACTTGACCCAACCTAACTTGACCTAACTCAAAACTAAAGTTACTTACCAAATAGTGTTTTTTCTTTTGTGTGTGTGTGCGCGCAAGAGGGGGGAGGGGTCATAAAGGCAAGTAATGAGAATCAATTCACGATCACATGAATCCGCGAAGGGATCTCTAACCACTTGAGCTATTACTTATTCTCTTACTTACCATATAAATAAATTATCAATGGTAACAAAAACTTTTATTATAAATAGTCTACTTACCTTTCAGATGGATTTAATTAACTCCAAAACTTATGTTATTTGTGCAATACGGGCCTTAGCCAAATTGTTCAACTAACATCTTAATAGAAAGATGAAAATGTATCCAGTAACGTGTTTTGAAGTTACATCAGTAAACTTTAAATGAATTATATTTGTGTTGTTTAAAAATTTGGTGGTTAATTTAATTGGTTCACTTTCTCTTTTTTTTTTTTTGTTGGGAATTTAATTGGTTCACTTGGCTTGTTTGACACCTCGACAAACTTTTTCAGCAGATAATAGTTAATCTAATTAGGATAACATTACTCAAAAGTTGCAAATTAAACATTGAAATAACCTCATTGTATTGGTCGAACATCGAACTTGTAACTTTTCAACAAAGGATTTTTTTATGCATAGATAGATCCCTCTTACTTTATTTAGCATTGCTTTGATTTTGGATCGAACCCGGTTGATACGCTATAAATGCAAGAGCAACCAAACAACACCATATCATGAATGATTTTCTTTTTTCTTTTTCTTTTTCTTTTTTTTTTTTTTTTTAATTTGTTACCATGCTAACATCTAAACATCATCAATTCATAAACTCCTGTAACTGCAATCTGCAATTCTGCACACCCCTTGAGGCCTTCATTATTGAACAACATTTGCAAACCGCTTTGCTGTTCTTGTAAACCACTCTCCATTTTCTCCGGTAAGTGCCCTCCTAGGTTGCACGGAAACGGAAAACGGAAACGGAGACGGGAAACGGAAATTTTAAAATTATGGGAAACGGAGACACATTAAAAATACATAAATAAATACATTTAATCAGAATAAAATACCAAATAAACTTGCAAAAAAATAAAAACAAACAGATACTTCGTTTGGTAAATTGCAAGAACTCCCTTTTTTCCAAATTAAATACAAGAAAAACATCAAATTAGTGAAATCGTTCGGTGGTAGTTAGATCGACTTTGTTCTAGCTAGGCGGTGATGGCAGCAACATGGATCTCCAAAGCATGGAAAAGACAATTATAAAAACAACTCAAATAACTATGCTGCTTGACTGCTAGTAATTTGTGAATATAAGGGTTTAATTGGTTTTTTTTAAAGGGGAAACGCTTATTTATATCCTTAATTAAGTTTCCCACGGGTTTTCGAACCGTTAAATTATGCGAGATGCTTCACAAAGCAAGGAAACTCCCTGAGCCGTTTCGAAACGGGTTTTGAACGTAAGAGGTTTCGGAAACGATACGTGGCTAAAATTAAGAGTTTCCGTGCTTCATTGGTGCCCTCCTTCACTCTTTACTTCGAATCGAATTAACGTTTATTGAAATATTCTAATCATTTAGAGGAGAAGTTTAATTTCAATTTTGTATGTGAAACAAATTGTGTTAATTGATGATTGTTTATTGTTCAATTCCAGTTAATTTTATTGAGTTATTATTGGTTGATGGGTTTTTGTGAAATCATTTTTGTTGAAGTTCTAATTTATGCATGACTAATTCTATAATATTTTTAAAGAATTATGCAATATGGGGATGTGATTTTGGGGCAAAAGTTTGGTCCTTTATATGAATAATCTATGATTAGTAGACATTTTCACTTACTAATGATCGTTATCTTACTCATTAGGTTATTTTATTTGAATTTATGTTTTGATTTGTTGTTTGTAAGTTTAGCCTTTCAATGGATTAAGGTTGAGGTCCCTTTATTGCCTTTTCCAGGTTCTGTGTAGTTCAGTAGTTGCTATCACTCTGAATTTGACTGTAAATATGAAACAGTTGGGTGTTATAGCTGTAAAAGAATCAAATCTTTTAGGTTTGAAGTGTATGGAAGGAGTGTTTGTCTAGTGCCTTGCCATTGCTCTTCGATTGTGGGTATGCATTTGCAAAATTTGATAGCAATCGAAGATGTTATTCGTTGTAATTTCGTGAGATAAACAAAACTGTGCACCCTAACAAGCTTAGGGTATTGCTAATGGGATCATTCTCTTTTTGGCGAGTATTAATTCTTTGTGAGATTGCTACTTGTTTGCTTCGTTTGTTTTTGTATGTTTGAAGCCAGTCTAAATCGAAGTTATACTACTGCATGATTTATTTAATTTTTGTCTTTCGTCATAGAATATGGGAGGATACAAACCACCCAAGAAGCAGAAGAATCACTGCTATCAGCGAGGTGAACAACCTGCTCCTGCAATTCAGCTTGCTATGTGGGATTTTGGACAATGTGATGCAAAGAGGTGGGATTTTGGACAATGTGATGCAAAGAGGTGTACAGGACGGAAGCTGGCTTAGGTTTAATTTGTTAAAAGAATTGCGTGCGAATGCTGGATTTGGAGGCCTTGGTTTGATCCCTGTTGGGACTCACTGTGTATCAAGAGCAGACTATGCTTTGATCAAGCAGAGAGGATTGGCTGTCGTGGACTGCTCATGGCGCCGATTGACTGATGTTCCATTTGCTATCGGTTATAACCATGGTTGGTAGTAGCAAATATGGTGAATTATGGCCGGCCATGTGAGCTATATCTTGTGTGGAAGCATTAGCTGCTGCGCTGTTGATATGTGGTGAAGAGGAGACGGCACATTTGTTGCTGGGGAAGTTCAAAGTGGGGGCATGCGTTCTTGTCACTTGACAAGGAGCTCCTTAAAGCTTATTCTGAATGCAAAGATAGTGCTGAGATAATTTCAGCTCAGAATGCTTGGATATCCAAACAACAAAACCTACATGCTTATAATATTCTACAAGATGAATTCTTGAGTGATGAAGAAGACAATTCAGATGATTCTGATGACAGGCTCCCATCATTGGAAATGAATTTTAATCATCTAAAGTTAGAGGAGGCTGAAGAGGAAAGTGAATCAGATGAGAGTGAAGAATAAGGTAGATTAAGAGGCTACAAATTTGCTCTGTTAATCAAGATCAGGTGATAAACCAAGAATGAAACTTGCCTATAACATGCCGCTGCTGAATTGCTAAGCTATAACATGCTGCCGCTGAGCTGCTGTAGTCTACAGGCGAATTGAACTCAGTAGAAGGCTTGGGGCCTCGGGCATACGGATAATGTTTTTAATCACTGGATATATATATATATATGCACCGTTTTGCAGGCATTTGATCTTTAGTATTTTGGATAACTCGACTCCCACAATTTTACAAATTGCTCTATAATTTTGTAAGTTTGGTCCAAGGATATTTGAGGATTTAGTGTATGTACTAATGTACCATGTGGACATTGAACTTGGATTTTCTTCATGTGTACCATTGTACCATGTGGACATTCAGCACATGCACTCAAAACACTACTTAAGTACTTAGTGAAAAGTCGTCAATTTTATAACCCTATTGCCACATATCATAGAAAACTTTGATTGCATTTTCACTATCTTAAACTTTAGAGTAACCAGAAATCAGAAATCATTTCAGTCCACAGAAACATATTATTTTTCACATACCCTGATATAATACAATTCCAAGTGTACTCATCTAGTATAAGCACATTTCCAAACACAGAATTTAAATCCACAAAATTAGAAAACAAACAAACCAAAGCACCTGCACATCAAACATTGACGAAGTAACCCATGTAACCGGTCTCGGGCAGCAGAAGCTATGGAAAGGAATGGTTTATGGTAAGTGAATGTTGTTAAGGATGTTAAGATGTCTTTGAACTTTGTTAAGTGATGGTAAGTGAACGGTGTAGCGGATAGTAAGTAGCAGCAAAAGAAAATGGATGAATGAATTTCTCCCAACCGACAGACTTTTCAAGGAAAAGGGACCTACTTTTCTTTTTCAAAAATTAATTTGTATGTTTTCTTTTCATTCATCTATCATCTCCACCTTCCCCTCTTTTATTATTTTGTTTTCTTCCCAACAATCCTGACGTGATTTCCTCCTTCCCTCCTTTAATCCTCTCATCTTTCCTTCAATATAACCCCTAACCCCCCATTATCTTATCTATCTTCTTCTCCCTCACTCTTTTTCTTTCACTTTAAAATATTAAAAATGGCTAAAGATTGTTGTACCACTACTACTACCATTCTCACTCTCTCTATCCTCCTCCTCCTCTTCCCTTCCCTTTCTACCTCCTCCACCTTTACTTACAACTCTATCGATGTCTCCGCCTCGCTCCGCTCCACCCTCAACCTCTTCTCCGCCGACAACGCCCAGCTTACTCAACAAATACATGAGGAGCAGCAGCATAGGCCCAACAAACATAACGACGGCACACTGTCTGTCGAAATCCACCCACGAATCTCCCTCCACGCCCACCACTACACAGACTACAAGCAGCTCGTACAATCCCGCCTCGCGCGTGATTCCGCACATGTCAATTCACTAGTTTCCAAGGCGGAGTTTAAGCTCCGAGGCATCTCTCGCTCGGAACTTAAACCAATGGACGCTGCCCTTGCCGCGGAAGACCTCGAGGCACCGGTATCCTCCGGGACCAGCCTCGGCTCCGGCGAGTACTTCTCACGCGTCGGTGTAGGCTCCCCTTCAAAGGATTACTTCATGGTTATTGACACAGGCAGTGACGTCAG
This sequence comes from Chenopodium album, assembly GCF_948465745.1. Taxonomy (NCBI): domain Eukaryota; kingdom Viridiplantae; phylum Streptophyta; class Magnoliopsida; order Caryophyllales; family Amaranthaceae; genus Chenopodium; species Chenopodium album. The sequence continues at coordinate 73,267,200 of NC_137840.1, forward strand.
CTGGCTCCAATGTCAACCCTGCTCCGACTGCTACCAGCAAAGCGACCCAATCTACACCCCTTCATCCTCCTCCACATACTCCCCTCTCACGTGCAGCACACGTGAATGCTCCACCCTCGAGGTCAGCGCGTGCCGCAACAGCGCGTGTCTCTACCAGGTCTCCTACGGCGACGGGTCCTACACCGTCGGTGAATTCGTCACCGAAACGGTGTCGTTCGGCACCTCAGGGAAAATCCCAAAGGTAGCAATAGGATGCGGCCACGACAACGAAGGACTCTTCGTAGGTGCTGCCGGGCTTCTCGGGCTCGGTGGTGGCCCGCTCTCATTACCCTCACAAATCAAGGCCACCTCCTTCTCATACTGCTTAGTCGACCGTGACTCCCCCAAATCCTCCTCACTCGAGTTCAACTCGGCCAAACCAGCAGACTGCGTAACAGCACCGCTTATCAAAAACAACAAACTCAACACATTCTACTACGTTGGACTCAGTGGGTTCAGCGTAGGTGGTCAGCAGATCTCCATCCCACCAACATTATTCGATGTAGACGAGTCGGGTTCAGGTGGAGTCATCGTTGATTCAGGCACAGCCGTAACTCGGCTACCAACTCAAGCCTACAATTCGCTTCGAACCGCATTCACTAGGCTAACACCGCACCTTAAGTCAACAACGGGAGTAGCACTCTTTGATACTTGTTACGATTTCTCGTCGATGAGTAGCGTTAAAGTTCCGACGGTTGCTTTCCACTTCGCCGGCGGTCAGTCTCTCGATTTACCGGCGAAGAATTACTTGATTCCGGTGGACTCAGCAGGAACGTATTGCTTTGCGTTTGCTGAAACGACGTCGTCTATGTCTATAATAGGGAATGTACAACAACAAGGGATACGTGTTCATTACGATCTAGCTAGATCTCAAGTTGCTTTTTCGCCGAATAATTGCTAACGAACGTTATGAAAAGTTAGATGATTAAATTAATAATTAAAATTAAATGTTATTGGGAGATGTACAATTACGATTGTATCCTTAGGGGGGGAATTGAAAAAGAAGAGGAATTAGATTCCCTGGTGGTTGGGTAAGTGTGATTAAAGTAGGGAGGGGCCCACGTTGAATAAGTGTTAGTGAAATGTGGGTCCCAATGCATGCAAATTGACGGGTTGGTTTGTTGTTAATTGAATGTAACAAGTACTGTACTCCTACTTGCTAAGTTGCTCGTGTAGTAATTGTCCAGTAGTATTATTGACTGTACTGTCACTGTTTAGTGTTTTTATTTTTGAGTTAATTATATACTTTTAAGCTTAAAATTCTCTGTTATATTTTTGTCATTCATTAGATTTATTCTAATTAGAATAGTATCAGATTGTTTTTTAGTAGAATTTCATATTTGTATCATCCTTATCCTTACAGTGATATGGGTGGTAACTAGTTAAAGTTTGAAATTTCACTATTCCCACCAAATTCAGCCTAAATGCACTCCAAATGCTTGTGAAATTGCTGCTGAGTCCGTAATACGGAGTAGTGAACAAAGGCCTTGCTCAGTTGCTCTAAAGGCATGTTCTCATACGTTGAAATTCAGTTCAGCTCAGCTTAGCTCAGCTCCTAAATTCCTTCTCTTATAAAATATTCATTTCAGTTCAGTTCAGTTCAGCTAAGTTCAGTCAATGAGAACAGACCCTTATTCTGGACAAATTGTGGCATTATAACTTAGAAGATGTGTGACTTTTATGGTATAGTCTTCATTTAAGTGTCAATCACCTCCTTTTGAGTTTGGACTGAATATTGTCTATGGACTATGGTATCTTGTATCCTCAACATGCTTAAGTGCTTCTAGAGTTCTAGCCCAGGAGTCAACTGATTTTTGGTCTACTACTATATTGTTGACATAAAATTAGATTCTTGCTTTCCTCACCAAAAAAAAAAAAAAATGAAAAGAGTACTTTGGATTGGCAAAGTGAAAACTTATGTAAAGATAGAATTCCATGCCAATTTGTTTTTTTTTTTTTTATTTTATTTATTTTTTTTTTTTTCATAATTTCCATATCATTTGAAACACTGTTATCAATGTATCATACTTGAATTGTTGATTTGTCATTCATTCTCATTTTGTTCAACCTATGGATGTTAGACTTGCATGACAATGCTTAAACTGAAATGAACTAAATTGTTTACGAGAGAAGGAAGTTAGAAACTGAACTGAATGTGAAAAGAACCGGTCCTAAGTCCAAAGGTTGTTGAACTATATGGGCAATAAAACTAAAGGTCATGTTTTGGAATAAGGGAGGTAAACATGTTGAGAGTAAGCTATTGGCTCCCATAAATCAATATAATTCATGTGTATCCAATATTAAAACCGACGATATCTAAAAATGATCCACAAGTTTACTAACTATAATTTAGACTACCCAATTCATTCCCCAAATTAACGAATTTCGTTTATCTGCAGGTATTTTGGTCTTTTCAGATGACATTGTAAGGGTACGTACATGCGTCATTTGTCATGGATGGCCAACTAACTACTGTTGCAGCAGTAATTGAAGCTATGGGCAAGGGTCTAACGGAGCAATAACGGAGCAATTGCAAGTTGTGCATAGTGAGCTGTCAAAATACTTGAACTAAGGGCCTGTTCCGATTGACTGAACTCAGCTGAACTGAACTGAACTTATTAATTAGTGATTTTTAACTACGGATTAGTGGTCTTTGATTATTTATTGATTATTTATTACTATACATATGTGTATATACAAATGTACATATTATTATTAATATTATTAATTATTGATGATTATTATTATTATTATTTATTGATTATTATTATTATTATTATTATTATTATTTATTGATGATTATTATTATTATTTATTGATTATTATTATTATTAGTATTATTATTTCAATTATTATTGTTATTATTATTATTATTTATTTATTATTATTATTATTATTGTTGTTGTTGTTGTTGTTGTTGTTGTTGTTGCTGCTGCTGCTGCTGCTGCTGCATGAACTTGTATTTTCCACTACTCTTTTAATATCAATTGTTACAAAAATAACACTACAATGTTCTTTAAAAAAAAAACACTACAATGACCATTTTGATATGACCACATAAACATAAAGTCATAAACCATATAGTTTACCATTACATTGTTTCTATGAGTTACACTACAATCATGGAATACATAAAAGAACAAACCAACTAAACAATCGTTACTCAAAGCCATGCAACCCGAACAAACACAAACAAAAAACATCGAAATCAAGACGTCATTTCAGCTATTAGGGCAACTAGTATGTTTAAATATGTGTTTGTGATTTTTGTAACTTGTACAATGTCTTCCACATTCAAAAATACTTTCTTTTGGGTATTCCATCTATTATGACATTGACATACTCTAATAGGCATTAAAGCAATAAATTAGAGTATTCTAGACATGTCTAACCAAGATGTCTCTGATTAAATTTAGATCAATTAATGTAGTTTAAATCTAGCCTCCAAACTGGTTCGATTTTGGGTCTAGTCAAGTTCAATTTGAGTTTATGTATTGTCCATCCGAGTGCAGTTCAAGTTCAATTCAATTCAAATTCAAAATGGATTCAATTTTCGATTTAGGTTGTATCAAGTCGGGTTTGGAACGGGTTAATAACTAGTAAATTCAAGTTTGATTTTTTTTTTTTTGTTATTTTTGTTATTTTTATTTTTAAAAAAGTTTGTGTTGGTTAATTCTCTCCGATAGGATAATATGTAAATCGAGTCATTCTTGATTTTTTGCCAAGTCTAAGGGCCTGTTTAATTCAGCTTAATTTCAGTTCAGTTTAGTTCAGTCCAGCTCCTAATTTCTTTCTCTCATAAAATATTTATTTCAGCTCAAATAGTTCAGTTCAGTTCAGTTAATATGAATAGGCCCTAAGTCAAATCAATATCTACCTATTCAAGTTGAACTTAGATAAATATGCATCAAATATTCAAATCAAGTAGATATGCCATTTAGGTTGGTCGGGTCCGATCGAGTTCAGGTCGGGTCACAGGTTATTTTGTGTCTAGTCAACCATAACTCAAAGTTTCGAGTTCGGATCAACCTTATGGGTTTAAAGCATTTTTTTTTAATTTAATTTAGTTTTTAGATATTTATAATTTTTTAAGCCTACTTTGCTATTTTCCTTTCAATTTTTTAAACAATTATTCTTACCAATATTATTTTTAGCTTACATACATACTACGGAATAGGGAATATAAATCGTCACCGAACACATCAATTAACCCTTTTTTTTTTTTTAAAGTGATAATTAGTTAATTACAATAGGACAAGTCGTTACTTGAAATAAGGATATTAGTATATTACGAGTAATATCATCCAAGCCCAATGTGTGTATGTATATTAAAGCCCAACCTATTACAACCCATCCCAAAAATCCAATAAGCCAAACCCATATTTAAAACGACGTCGTTTGTTAACTATACTAGGGTTTTGGCATCATAAAACCATAACCCTAAAAATTCACAGATATAATCTCACTTCTGCATTTTTGGCCTCCACCACCAAAGTGAGAGAGAGAGAAAGTAGCCGCTTCGGAGCTTCATACTCAAAATCAATCTGCAAAAATGGTGCGATCTCTTACTTTCTCTCTCCTATTTCTTCGATACTTTGATAAAATTTCTTAATTTTGTAATTTAATCTGTATTATACGTTGATTAATTGATTTGGGGTTTAATTTTTTGTTAAATTTATGAACAGTCTTTGGTGGCGAATGAAGAGTTCCAGCACATTCTGCGTTTGTTGAACACTAACGTTGATGGGAAGCAGAAGATCATGTTTGCCATGACTTCTATCAAGGGTATTGGTCGTCGTTACGCCAACATTTGCTGCAAGAAGGCTGACATCGACATGAACAAAAGGTATAATTTTTATGGGTTTTAATGTATGGTTTTGATTTTATTGATTTATTTATCTTAGGATTTGATGATGTTTATTTTATGGGTTTTGTTTCGATTTCTGGGTGCTTCATTTTTTAGGGTAATTGTTTATGTTTTGTGCTTATCTGTTGGCTTAATTATTCTTAGTTTTGTGATTGTGGTTTCAGACTTTTGTAAATTTGATTTAATTGGATGCATTGAGGTTTTAAATTTACCAATATTTTGTTTGGAACTTAGATTATCGAGTGTGATTAAGATGCATGATCTATAATTGAGCTGGGGTAATTGTTATCTGTTATTTCCAGTTTTCAAGAACTGTTCGGATTTCAGGTTTTCAGATTTTGAGAATTGATACTAGTTAACACTTAACAGTGTATTGAAATGGTTATGGAGTGTGTTTAGTGTTAAAATGCTTGATGTTTACATCTGTTTGATTGCTGTGCCATGAATGTTTTGGTAAAATGAGTTTGTTTAATGTTAAAGAAATATGTTCAATTAATTGGCTTTATACATGACCAATGTTAGTCTGAAATTGCTAATACATGTGTGTGATATATTAGTGTCTTTTGGAGAATTCTATCCAAGCTCTTGATAGTTAGTAGAATCACATATCTAATCTGAATTGGTCTATTTTGAGATTTTAGCATGTAATTTTGTATTAGTCACCACACTTTAGTAGTTCCTTTTCCCATCAATTACTTAATGATTGGTCTATTGCCAAGGGTACATAGAACATTTAGACTTGACAATGCAGAACTATCAATATCAGCAATTATATATTAGAGTAAATTTAAAAAGTTTTTTTTTTTTTTTTTTTTTTTTTTTTTTTTTTTGGGAAAATATACTTAAAGATAAAATTTCATGCCGCCATATATAGTACAGTCAAAGTGTGGTGCGTGAATAGTTCATAGAAGTAAATTGTTGCTAGTTATTTGGGATGGATGGAGGAGTACTTGCCAATTATTCACAAATTTGATGGTTTCTTGTATGCTGTTTACCTGTATGCGGTATTGGTTTTGGGGTTCCAACCTGTGGTTTTGTAATTTTTCCATTTCGGGTTGTTCAAATTATACCTCTGTTGACTTGTTTTGACACTATGCCTTCTATACATATGGTAGAATTTCTTTCTGTGCAAGAACTGTTAGTTTACCAATCTCTTGTTATTGTTTTCTTAGTTGGAAGTTTGCCTTAATATCTAAAATTTTGCTTCAGGGCTGGTGAGCTGACCACCACAGAGCTAGACAATTTGATGACAGTTGTCGCTAACCCTAGGCAATTCAAGGTCCCAGACTGGTTCCTCAATAGGCAAAAGGACTACAAGGATGGCCGATACAGCCAGGTTGTTTCTAATCAGCTTGACATGAAACTCAGGGACGATCTTGAGCGTCTTAAGAAAATCAGGTGTGTTTTTGTATATGATCCTTGCTTAACACTAATCCATACTGCCAAAGTCACAATATTGATTCTGTACTATAATTCGGTCAATCCCTTGAACTAATATTGGTTACTGCTGGCTTTGTTGAATGTTGTCATTGACAGGAATCACCGTGGTCTCCGTCATTACTGGGGTTTGAGGGTTCGTGGGCAACACACCAAGACTACTGGACGTAGGGGAAAGACTGTTGGTGTCTCAAAGAAGCGTTAAGGATTTGTCTTTGTTTCTCTATGCATGGTTTTATCACAAAAATGTTTCTGTTTTTATGGATGAAAGCCTAGTAAAAGATTGACTAAGTAATGCTTTTTGGCCAATTCAGGCATTTTATGTTATTTTTGTAGATCATAGCTTCCGACTCTTCGATGCTTTATTTGAGAGTATGTGGTTGCAGACTTCGTGTTAGTAGTGAGGAAAATATTTGATGGATTTATTTTAAAGTGAGTTCAGACTGCCTTAATTTTTATTTTTTGTTAGATTAATTATTACATCTAGTCCTGAATATTGTTTTGTTTCATAAAACGGAGAATCGATAGACTCGTTGCCTTTTGTTACTTGGGTGGTGGTAATGGTGTTGGTGTTGGGTTTATCCAAGTTCACAAAGTATAACACATTAGTGCTCACTAGTTGGAAATTTATTGAATGATAGTCAGAACTTGGAAGCCTATAAATATGGCTCCATGCACTCGAATTCAATGTGCATTCCTACGCAACACTAGGGATAAGTTACTACATGATTTTGTAGATGGGTAAATTGAATGTTGAGATTTTGTACTTATGAGTATTTTGGTTATTCTCGTAATCTTGTTAGATCCTAACCACAGTATATTTGTATATCACCTTATTGAGACTAATTTCTAAAATACTTCGTGCCTTCGTGGATAGTTGTTTTTTCTCACACAGTGTGGTCAATAATAGGCTAACTGGTGGTAGTGGTACATACTACATATGATCAGATTGAACCTTCAAATCAGACTAGGTGAAGAGGGCAAGAGCTAAACTCCCCTATGTTTATTCAATTAGGGTTTTTCTCAAAGTTATCAGTTAATTCAACCTTTCAGCAAGTTGCAAAATTGTTGAGTTGTCAATTCGGGTAAACGGGTCGGGTAAGAGTGGGTAGGGTCAACACGGGTCGGGTCAATTTGGATTAATTCCATAACCTATGCGGGTCGGGTTTAGGTTGCGTCATGCTTGAGTCGGGTCATACTTCTTATCGTGTTTGGGTCGGGTTAATAACATGTCGGGTGAACAACAGGTCGGGTTTTCACGGGTTAAAATGGGTCAGAGTAATTCTCGAGTTCGATTCGGGTTCGGTTCAAGTCAATAGTTTGCGGGCTAGAATCAAGTCGGGTCATTCTCGGGTTTGAGTCGGGTTCGGTTCAAGTCATAAATTTGAGGATTGTAATGAGGTCGGATCATTCTCGGGTTCAAGTCGGGTTCGGTTCAAGACAATAATTTGCGGGTTATAATCAGGTTGGGTTATTTCCAAGTCGGGTCATTCTCGGATTCAAGTCGGGTTATGTTGTCGGGTCATTTTCAAGTCAGGTCATATTCGGGTTCAACTAACTATAAATAGAAAATTATCATTTTTATCAAGCTAATTATTTCCTTTGACTTTAATATATATGACAAAATACTAGGGAACTATAGTCTGTAATTTAGGAAGATAATTATATCCTTTGACCATACAACAAATATATACTATATTTAACTCTTAAATTTGAGGATGATGCTTCTTTCTTTTGCTGGCCTGGACCAGCTTGGTCTCCCTAGACAAAATGCTTCAATCAACAATAATAAGGTGGTCTAAATTGCATTTAAAATGATTTGAAATCGGGTCCGGAACAATTTTGGTTGAATTTAGGTTGGGTCAATAACAAGTCGTGTTAATTTCGAGTCGGGTTAGTAACAAATCGGGTTGAATTTTTGAGTCGGGTAAGTATTAGGTATATTAAAATTCGGGTAGGGTCAATAACAAGTCGGGTTGAATTTGGGTCAGGTCAATAACAAGTCGGGTTGATTTCGGGTCGGGTTTGTAACAGGTTGGGTAAAATTCGGGTCGGGTTAGGAAAAGGTCGGGCAGAATTCGGGTTAGGTTAGGAACAAGTCGGATTAAATTCGGGTTTTGACGGGTTAAAACAAATTAGGGTCAATTTCAGTTCAATTTGGGTTCGGTGCAAGTTAATTAAATTGGCCGTTGTAAACCGCTAAATCGGTGCAATTTGTAAACCAGTAAATTGGTCGTTTAACAGCAAATTGGATGGTTCCACACACCCAATTGGACTCCCGTCGGGTACTAAGGACCATGGTAAACATTTCAGCAATTTTTATTTCCGGACAAAAAAAAAGTCAAAAAAATCCAAATTTGAAGACTAATAACCACATTTTTTTGAGAAATTTTGGAGGTTTCAGAGCCCGGTGTCGAAAAGTCTTGAAATTCTATGGGATACATCTCGGGGTCATATAATGCCGTTTGGAACCATATATGATCATTATTTGTTGTCATACATGTTCGTGGTAGGCATGAATTAATAAAATCGGTGCAAGTTGTAAACCAGTAAATTGGCCGTTTAACAGCAAATTGGATAGTTTCACACACCCAATTGGACTCCCCGAATGTATACGGGACAATGTTAAACATTTCGGCAATTTTTATTTCCGGGCGAAAAAAGTCAAAAAATTCCAAAATTGAAGACAAATAAATCCACGTCTTTTGAAAATTTTTTGGGGGGGGGAATAGTGTAGAAAAGTCTTGATATTTTAGGGGATACATCTCGGGGTCATATATTGCCGTTTAGAACCATATATGATCATTATATGTTGTCATAAATGTTTGTACTATATTTGAGTTAATGAAATCCGTGCAAGTTGTAAACCGTTAAATTGGTCGTTTAAAGGAAAATTGGATGGTTCCACCAACCCAATTGGACTCCCGGAGGTTATTAGGAACCATGGTAAACATTTCGGCAAATTTTATTTCCGGGCGAAAAAAAGTAAAAAAAAATTACAAAATTGAAGACTAATATCCACACTTTTTGAGAAATTTTGGAGGTTTCGGGTCCGGTGTCGAAAAGTCTTGCAATTCTAGGGAATACATCTCGGGGTCATATAATGCCGTTTGGAATCATATATGATCATTATTTGTTCTCATAAATGTTCGTGGTAGGCTTGAGTTAATGAAATCGATGCAAGTTGTAAACCGGTAAATTGGTCGTTTAAAGGCAAATTGTATATCTCACCCACCCAATGGGATTCCCGGACGGTATTAGGGATCATGGTAAATAATTCGGCAATTTTTATTTACGAGCGAAAAAAGTCAAAAATTACAAAATTGAAGGCTAGTATCCACGCTTTTTGAGAAATTTTGAAGGATTTAGGGCTCAATGTCGAAAATTCTTGAAATTCTAGGAGATACATTGCGGGGTCATATAATGCCGTTTTGAGCCATTTATGATCATTATATTTTGTCATAAATGTTCGTGGTAGGCTTGATTTAATGAAATCGGTGCAAATTGTAAACCGGTACATTGACCATTTAAAGGCAAATTGGATAGTTCAACCCACCCAATTAGTCTCCCGGAGGGTATTGGAGTCCATGGTAAAAATTTCGGTAATTTTTAAATCCGGACGAAAAAAAGTAAAAAATTACAAAATTGAAGGCTTATATCCACACTTTTTGAGAAATTTCGAATGTTTCGGGACACGATGTCGAAATGCCTTGAGATTTTAGGGAATACATCTTGGGGGTCATTTAATGACGTTGAGAACCACATTTGATCATTAAATGTTGTCATAAATGTTCGTGGTAGGCTTGATTTAATGAAATCGGTGCAAGTTATAAACTGGTAAATAGGCCGTTTAAAGGCAAATTGGATCGTTCCGCCCACCCAATTGGACTCCCGGAGGGTAATAGGAACCATGGTAAACATTTCGTTTTTGGGCAAAAAAAGTAAAAAAAAATACAAAATTGAAGGCTAAGATCCACATTTTTAAGAAATTTGCAGGTTTCGAGGTCCGGTGTCGAAAAGTCTTTAAATTTTAGGGGATACATCTCGGGGTCATATAATGCCGTTTGGAACCATTTATGATCATTATATGTTGTCATAAATGTTCGTGGTAGGATTGATTTAATGAAATCGGTGCAAGTTGTGAACCAGTAAATTGGCCGTTTAAAGGCAAATTAGATAGTTCAACTCACCCAATTGGACTTCCGGAGGGTATTAGGAACCATGGTAAACAATTCGGCAATTTTTATTTTCGAACGAAAAAAGTCAAAAAATTCCAAAATTGAAGGCTAATATCCACACTTTTTGAGAAATTTTGGAGATTTCGGGGGCCGGTGTCGAAAAGTCTTGAAATTCTAGGGGATATATCTCGGGGTCATATAATGTCGTTTGGAACAATTTATGATCATTATTTGTTGTCATAAATGTTCGTGGTAGGCTTGAGTTAATGAAATCGGTGTAAGTTGTTAACCCGTAAATTGGTCGTTTAGAGACAAATTGGATGGTTCCATCCACCTAATTGGACTCTTGGAGGGTATAAGGACCATTGTAAACATTTCATCAATTTTTATTTTTGGGCGAAAAAAAGTCCAAAAATTCCAAAATTGAAGTCTATATCTACGTTTTGTGAGAAATTTTGAGGTTTCGTAGACCGTTGACGAAAAGACTCGAGATTTTAGGTGATACACCTTTGGGTCATTTAATGCCGTTTGGAACCATATATAATCATTATATGTTGTCATAAATGTTCGTGATATGCTTGAAATAATGAAATCGGTGCAAGTTGTAAATCGGTAAATTTGTCGTTTAAAGGCAAATTGGTTGGTTCCACCTACCCAATTGGACTCTTGGAGGATATTAGGGACTATGGTAAATATTTCGGCAATTTTTATTTCCAGGCGAAAAAAGTCAAAAAATTCAAAAATTGAAGGCTAATATCCACGCTTTTTAGATTGTAGGGGATACATCTCGGGTTATATGACGCGTTTTAGAACCATATATGATCATTACATATTGTCATAAATATTTGTGGTAGACTTGAGTTAATGAAATCGGCGCAAGTTGTAAACCGGTAAATTGGCCGTTTAAAGGCAAATTGGATGGTTCCACCTACCCAATTGGACTCCCAGAGGATATTACAGACCATAGTAAATATTTCGGCAATTTTTATTTTCGGGCCAAAAAAGTCAAAAAATTCATAAATTGAAGGCTATATCTACGCTTTTTGAGTATTTTTGGAGTCTTCGGGCGGCCAAGTGTCTAATAGTCTTGGAATTCTTGGGAATACATCTCGGGGTCATATAATGTCGTTTGGAACCATATATGACCATTATTTGATGTAATAAATGTTCGTGGTAGGCTTGAATTAATGAAATCGGTGCAAGTTGTAAACCGGTAAATTGGTCGTTTAAAGGCAAATTGGATGGTTCCACCCACCCAATTGGATTCCCGGAGAGTATTAAGGACCATGGTAAAAAAAATTGGCATCTTTTATATCCGGGCGAAAAAAAGTCAAAAAATTTCAAAATTGAAGACTAATATCCACGTTTTTTGAGAAATTTCGAATGTTTCGGGGCCCGATTTAGAAAATCATTGAGATTTTAGGGGATACATTTCGGGGTCATATAATGCCGTTTTGAACCATATATGATCATTATATGTTGTCATAAATGATCGTGGTAGGCTTGAGTTAATGAAATCGGTGCAAATTGTAAACCGGTAAATTGGTCGTTTAAAGGCAAATTGGATGGTTCCATCCAGCCAATTGGACTCCCGGAGGGTATTTGCGATCATGGTAAACTTTCGACAATTTTTATTTTTGGGTGAAAAAAGTCGAAAAATTCCGAAATTGAAGACTAATATCCACGCTTTTTGAGAAATTTTGGAGGTTTCGGGTAGAGCTTTCAATTCGGTAAACGGGTCGGGTTTGGGTCGGTGAGAGTGAGTTGGGTTAACTCGGGTCGGATCAATTCGGATTAATTCCATAACTTATGCGGGTCGGGTCAATTTGGATTAATTCCATAAACTATACGGGTCGGTTCAATTTGGATTAATTCCATAAACTATGCGGGTTGGGTTTGGGTTGGGTCATGCTTTAGTCGGGTCTTGATGTGTGAGACAATTGAGATAGCATCACTTTCCAAATTCCAACTGAACCTTTGAGTAGATTAAGTATTCTTCTTTGTTATTCAATGTAAAGTGTATTTTGATTAGAAAACAAATAAGGTGATACTCTCAGTGTTATTTTTAGGGATTCAAAAATCTAACAATTTAATTATAAATATCGATATCGGAATATCATCAAAGAATTTTAATTATAAAAAATGAACTTTATGAAGCAAAGAATAATAGGTTGTTGTTTTTCATGGTTCAATTATAAGGACTTGCTTGCAATTTAAATAAAGTTCCTAGCTACATGCTTACCATTCGAAAACAAAAAATTAAGCAACATGCAAGCAACTTTAGCCCAACCAATCTACATGCTTGATTGAAAAAGAGACAAATAATTTCCACTCATACTGTAACATGTGTATAATTATCTATTATTTTTTCAAATTTTATTTTTTTGTAAACTACAATATGTTGTGACTTACCATTGGAACAACTTGTTGCTTAAAAAGTGTTGTAGCTTAGAAATTGACGTGGACAAGCAAGCTACAAAGCATTGTAGCTTGCCATTGGAGATGTTATAGGATACATTTAATTTAAGACTGTTCCAAATCAAATAAAATTCTCAGTTCTTCACCAATAATTTTACGAAATATAATCACCACAAATACCTTTGATTATTTTTTGAAAGACTATTACCTTTTATTTTATTTTAATATGATAAAGTATATATATTTATGACGATTTAACAAGATTTCACTTTACTATACTTTTTAACGTATAAATCGCAAAAAATCATAATAGAAGTATGTGAAATTTGAGTAACATTTCTAATGTTGCTATTAAAAAAGAATACATGAGACTCGTAGTTTGGAAGTAGTACATGATTTTATTAATTTTATACTCTAAAATATTTTCGATCTTCAAGTATTGTTTTTTAGACGATTAATTAATACAAGTATAATATACAAGTATAATGAATTTGTCACTAAATAAACAAATAAATATTTGAATTTATTTCAAAAAAAATAAAAATAAAATAAATATTTGAATTAGGTTTTGTACCTCTACAATTGCACACCCTTGAGGCCTCACGCCCTCACTACTGATTTACTGAACAAGAATTGCAAACCGCTTTGCTGTTCCTGTAAACCGTTCTCCATTTTCTCCGGTGAGTGCCCTCGTTCACTCTTTATATTTCTCTGTTTTTTTTTTTTTTTTTTTTTTTGTTTTTTTTAATTATAATAAATTCAATGGTCTTTGAATCGAATTAATTTTTATTGGAGTAATATTCTAATCATTTAGATTAGATGATTTAATTTCGTTTTGTATGCGAAGCAAATTGTGTTAGTTGATGATTGTTTATGGTCCCCAAATCATTTTGGGACTAAGGGTTTGTTGTTGATGATGATGATTGTTTATGGTTCAATTCCAGTTATTTTATTGAGTTACTAGTTGATGGGTTTTTATGAAATCATCTTTGTTGAAGTTCTAATTTATGCTTGGCTAGTTTTTGATCTATTTGTAAGAATTATGCAATGTGGAATGTGATTTTGGGGGCAAAAGTTTGGTCCTTTTTATGAATAATCTATGATTAGTAGACATTTTCACTTACTATGATCATTATCTGCTTACTAATTAGGTTTTTTTATTTGAATTTGTGTTTTGATTTGTTGTTTGTAAGTTTGCCAGTTCAATGGATTAAGGTTGAGGTTCTGTTATCGCCTTTTCCGGGTTCTGTGTGTTGCTATTACTCTGAATTTGACTGTAAAGATGAGAACAGTTGGGTATAAGAAGTGTTAATGCATGAAGCGTTAAATCTTGTAGGTTTGAAGTGTAAGGAAGGAGTGTTTGTCTAGTGCCTTGCCATTGCTCTTCGATTGTGTGGTGCATTTGCAGAATTTGATAGCAATCGAAGGTGTTATTCGTAATTTCGTGAGATAAACAAAACTGTACACCCTAACAAGTTTGGGTATTGCTATGGGATCATCATCTTTTTAGCTAGTATTATTTCTTTGTGAGGCTGCTACTTGTTTGCTTCATTTGTTTTTGTATGTTTGAAGGCTTGAAGCCATTCTAACTCGAAGTTATACGGCAGGATATACATTTATTTTTTGTCTTCTGTCATAACAGATGGGAGGACACAAACCACCCAGGAAGCAGAAGAATCACCGCTCCCAGCGAGGTCAACCGAGCTCCAGCAGTGACCCCTCTATGGAGGGCAGTTCTCTCCCAACTGAATATGACTTAGACCAAGAGAGCGAACAACCTACTCCTGCAGTTCAGCTTGCTATGTGGGATTTTGGACAATGTGATGCAAAAAGGTGTACAGGACGGAAGCTGGCTAGGTTTAATTTGTTAAAAGAATTGCGTGTGAATGCTGGGTTTGGGGGCATCGTCTTGAGCCCTGTTGGAACTCACTGTGTATCTAGAGAAGACTATCCTTTGATCAAGCAGAGAGGATTGGCTGTCGTTGACTGCTCATGGCACCGATTGACTGATGTTCCTTTTGCTAAACTCCGTTGTACCGCTCCTCGGTTATTACCATGGTTGGTAGCAGCAAATCCGGTGAATTATGGCAGGCCATGTGAGCTATCTTGTGTAGAAGCATTAGCTGCTGCACTGCTGATCTGTGGTGAAGAGGAGACTGCACATTTGTTGCTGGGGAAGTTCAAGTGGGGCCATGCATTCTTGTCACTTAATAAGGAGCTCCTTAAAGCTTATTCTGAATGCAAAGATAGTGCTGAGATAATTTCAGCTCAGAATGCTTGGATATCCAAACAACAAAACCCACATGCCTCTAATATTCTACAAGATGAAGAAATTAAAGATGAAGCATTGAGTGATGAAGAAGCCAATTCAGATGATTCTGATGACGGGCTTCCGCCACTGGAAAGGAATTTTAATCATATGAAGATAGAGGCTGAAGAGGAAAGTGAATCAGAGGAGAGTGAAGAGTAAGGTAGATTACGAGGCTACAAATTTGCTCTGTTAATCAAGATTAGGTGATAAATCAAGAATGAAATTTGTCTATAACATGCTGCCACTGACCTGATCTATAACATGCTGCTGCTGACCTGTTGATCTGTTACATGCTGCTGCTGACCTGCTGTAGTCTACAGATGAATTGAACTCAGTAGAAAGCTTGGGTCGTCGAGCAGACTGATAATGTTTGTAATCATTGAATGTATGTGCACTGTTTTGCAGGCATTTGATCTTTGGTAGTTTGGTTATCTCGACTCACATGATTTTACAAATTGCTCTACTTGCTCTATAATTTTGTAAGTTTGGTCCAGAAATATTTGAGCATTTAGTGTATGTACCAATGTACCATGGGGGCATTTAGCTTGGTTTTTTTTTTTTTTTTTTTTTTTTTTTTTCATGTGCTACATAGTCTGGAATCAAGTAGGCGTGTAGGCTTAGTTTCATTATATTTTGTTATAAGAAATAAAAATGACTGTTTGGCATTTTCTTGTACTTATATTTCCATGTTTGAAGAGTTTCCGCCTACAAAAATCACGGTTAGCCTTCAATTATATCGTCGTATTGTTACCAGAATGGCTCGCCAACATTAGTCAATTGTAGGTACATAATACATTAATACTGCATACAAAGCAATATGTGATGATCTATTAAAAGAAAAGCAATATGTGATGATATTATCAAAATTTGCTTGTACTACTCTCCAAATATTGGACTAGGAAAAGGGGGATGATTAAAACTTGGAACATGGCACAAATTGAAAACGATCATTTGTCAGCAATGAAACTATATAGTGTGTAAATCAGAGGTCAGTTGCAGACTTGCAGAGGCTGCTATTTTATTTCATCACAGATTTCTGAATTTTTGGATCAGCAGTAATTCTGATTGTTTAGAACCAGAAAACACGGCTCCAAAAGATACTATAAATACAGCATCCCAAATTAGATTCAAATTTATCAATCATGAGTTTACATTCACAGTCAGGATACCTTATAAGTAAAATCTTAGTAAACCGGATGCTAGGTCTGGTATATCGTTTTACAGCTACTTCGTATGTCTTAAGATGGTTATATCCTAATCACGTTCCTCAACACCTAAAATTACATCTCTGAAAGAGAACATAACTGGACCCAATCAGGGAACACTGAAGTTATCACCTACTGTAGTCTACATTCTGTCATGGTGTTTCTTCATTACAGTAAACCATGTTATTAGCTTACGGTTTTTGGTACTACCTAGCCATATAACAATGGCTGCAGCAAGAATGAGCAACCTCATAATGAATTACATAGATTTGACCACTATTGTAGGATTGTTGGACATGGTCAAAATACAGGTCTCAAGATCAGACTTGGTAAATTTATGCACGATCAACAGAGGGTGAAAAGAACCAAAAACTCCTCGCTTACTTTGTTCTTTCCAGATACATGGCAAGGCATAAGTTTCCATAACTCTTTAACTGAAATTGTGGGTGTCCAACACAAAATTCTTGGGGCAAATTGAAGAGTCCAGGTAGCATAATTGTTGTGAATGTGTGGTGCTTCGCCTTTGATATTATGTTTCCCCAAATCAAACTATTGTATCTGCAACATGCTTGTTAAGCCCTCAGGGCCCTTTGATACCCAGATCTCAACAATTATTCTATGCCTGCCTAGTAGACGACGATCCTTATGTATAATAGTTATATACCATCAATATCTTGCCGTAACATCATATTTCCTTGCAGTATCTTTAGCTGAGCCTTTACTTCTTCAATCTTCGGGTGTGATTGATCACCTGATGAGAAAACTTCCAAGCTTTTCACTGTCTCAACCCAGCTCAATCCTGGATCCTTTTCCAACATCATACCTCTTATCCTTTTCCTGACTTCCATGACACCATCCCAACTCCCCACAGAAGCATATAGATTTGAAAGTAAAGTATGAGTTGCACTATCCTGTGCATCAAGTTGTAAAATCTCCCTAGCAGCAAGAAGTCCCATAGACAAATTTTTGTTAGAAACAGCAGAACTCAACACAGTTCTCCACAATGCAAGATGATCCTTGCCAAAATCTGACTCATGAATAATTTCCACTGCCTCTTCTAGCAGCCCTGCTCGACTGAGCAAACTTATCATACAAGCATAGTGCTTAAACCCCGGATATATTCCCTTGTCCTTCATGTAACTCCACAAGCGTTTCCCTCTCTCAACTAAACCACAGTGGCTGCAAGCAGAGAGTAATGAAATAAATGTAACTTGATCTGGTTTCAGACCAAGAATTAGAAACTCATCAAACAGTTTTATTGCCTCCTCAGCCTTCCCATGGTGACTGTAGCTACCTATCATCGAGTTCCAACACTTCAAATCAGGGTATTTGATCTCAGCAAATATTGAATTGGCAGCTCTCAGGTCACCATTTTTGGCATATGCATTGATTAGACTTCCACATACTGCCATCTCAGAATCACACCCAGTTTTTATGGCCAAAGAATGAAGCATTTCGCCTTGATTCAAAGTCGCTAGATCAGCACATGCACTCAAAGCACTACTTAGAGAAAAGTCATCAATTTTATGACCCTGTTGCCACATATTATAGAAAAATTTGATTGCATTTGCACTATCTTCAACTTTAGAGTAACCGGAAATCATTTCAGTCCACAGAACCACATCTTTCTTTGAGATTGTGTGGAAAACCCCTTCAGCAGATTCAACTTTTCCATGTCCAAAGTACATGGAAATCAATGGACTCCCTACAAACACACTTGTATCCAAACCATATACTATGACCTGTGCATGGAGGGCTTCCCCATAGTATAAAAGTGGGCATTCTTGAACGGCAGAGATCAAAGCTGCAAAAGTATATTCATCTGCTTTACGACCAGCATGATGCTGCAGTTGAACAAATAGAGCCATAGCTTTTTCGCCTGCTCTTTTCTCTGCATACCCTGCCATCATCGAGTTCCATGACACAATATCCGGATTCTGGATTCCTTCAAATAAATGGAATGCAGATTGGGTGTCGCCACAGCTAGAGTACATGTCAATCAATGCATTCTGCAGGGGCAAATCTAGGTACGCATCAGTCAAAATAACTTGTGCATGAGCAAGTCGACCAAAAGAATAATCACTCAATCTTGCACAAGCATTCAGTACCATTGAAAACGTAAACTCCGTTGGGATAGCACCACTCCTCAACATCTTTCTAAATAGACATAACCCTTCTGCCATCCTATTGTTTTTCACATACCCTGATATAATACAATTCCAGGAGTACTCATCTTGAATTAGCACATTTCCAAACACTTGATTCACAGAACTTAAATCCCCAAAATTAGAAAAGAAACAAATCAAAGCAGTCTGAACCTGCACATCAAACAACTGACCAGACTTAATAATCAAGCAATGAAGAGCTAACCCATGTAACCGGTCTCGAGAAGCAGAAGCCGACTGCAATAGGCTTATAAACGTTGCCCCATTTGGTGTAAAACATTGAAATCTCATCTGGGAAAACAATCTAAAAGCATAAGAACCCAAATCAAGACGACGGGCAAAGGCCGAAATGATGGAATTATAAGAAATGAAGTTTCTTTGAGGCATTTTATCGAACACAAGGCGGGCATCAAAGACCGAACCGCATTTCGCATACATTGAAAGGATGTTGTTATGGAGGAATGGTTTATGGTAAGTGAATGGTGTTGAGGATGTTAAGATAAGGGCATGGAGTTTCTGGGCTTTCTTAAGTGAAGTAATGGTGGTGCATTTTTGTAGGAGAGAGATTGTAAGAGAAGTAGCTTCATTCATCTGTGAATTACAAGTTTCTGGGTTAACTGCAAGTTCAAGTCTTGACTGTTGAGTGCTTGTTATTTAACCAAAACAAATTGGTTTTTTTGCCCGCCAAAAGTCGTTACAGCAAGGTTGTTAAATACTACGGAGTAACTGTTAAGACTTATAGAGGCTATTTGTCGTACTCCCCCCAATACCTAAATTACATTTTATTTCTTGCAATTATTCCTAGAGAAGTAGGAATGTAATTTAGAAATGGAGGGAGTAGTAGCATACATGTTACGTTTTTAAAAAACATTTTACTCTCTCCGTCCCTAGATTACATTCCTACTTCTAGCATTTATTTCTAGGGACGGAGGGAGTAAGACTTAAAGAGGTCATTTCTAGTATTAGCATTAGCATACTTCTTTCGTTTAACTAACCACCTACGTTGAAACTTGAAAGAGCCTAAGAGATTCAGTTTAGAAATCAGTATTTGCTATTGCCTATAAAACAAAAATCAGCTTGACAGTAGAATTTACATTTGCACAATTCACCGGATCACGTCAATTTCACATAACCTCGTTAATACTACCTCTGTCCCTATTTAAATCACATTGTTTGTGAGTCACAAAGTCCAAAGTGGAAATGTTGATGAAGAGAGTACTTGTATGCGGATCCAACTATAATAAGGGTACAAACGAGGTAATACATTTGTCTAAATAACTTAAACTTGGAAAGGCACCGGGTTTCTTTCAGGCCATGACTCGATTTTCTGGAAATATTTAGCTGGGACAGCGCCATCAAAGCCTTCTGTCAGTATTACCCCATTTTCAGACTTGTAAATCTTAATTCCATCTGCCAAGGTAAGACATGGTGAAAAAAATTCCATCAGATTTGATCAGGGGGTCTATGCTGTCACTAATTACTTTGGACAAGCTATGAGCAGCAGAGTTATAGATGTAAAATACGGAAACCTGGAAGTGTACCTTCCATTGCTTTCTTGGTGTCTATGAAGATTATCATGTCAACATCACGCCTAAAACCTGGAAAAATGGCCCAAAACACGTCATTGTAGCTTCATGGCAAGTAATACGAGGAATTTTTAACATATCACATTGATCACATTAGTAATTATGTTATCATTTTTGCAGAATTTCTCGTGTACAATATAACGATATACTCCGTATAGGGATAACAATACTGCTCACAGTGTGGTGAGAAAATTATGAGAAATAAATCAGTAAAAGAAACCATGCAGAAGATTTGCAGAGACCTTAATGGTCCAGAGGAAATCACAAGACATTAAAAAACTGATCAGGAAAACTCTCCATATACAGTATACATACCACTTTTTACTTCTCCATCTGATGGTAAGCCACACGCAAAGTGAACGTGCAACCTGCTCATTCGCTTGAGACCAGATGCAAGAATAGATTGAAGAAGCCTCTTATATGTACCATGAACACAAACTACATATGAAAGAAATTTCAAAGAGTTATCTTCTCAAAAAGTAACTTGCCATCAAGCAATATGGGATCTGAGTCCTTAAGCGTAGTGCATACCAGGGATCTCTTCAGCAGAAAGGATCGGCTTCAATAAACTCTCACTCTCTACAGACTGAATAACCAAAGAGAGAAGAAATAACAGTGAATCAGATGTTACGAAAAAGAGTTTATCAAGAAACATCTATTGTTTTTAGAAAGAAAATAAAAGACAAAGCACTAGGTGGATTTTCCCCAAGCTCCAAAGACTACTCCCTAAAAACCTCACATGGAATTGGAAAGCCAAGGGTCATGGCCATATTGCTTTTGCGGTTCTGCCAATGCCCATGGGTAAGAAAGCTTGAAACAAGTTCGGATGGCAATACTTGAAAACCTAATTTTTAAGGATTTGCCTCTACATTCCCATAAATTACATAGCAAAGAACCAAGAGGCCATTTTGCACACAAATTTTAGCCTCCATCCCCCTATTCAAAGCCAAAAAAAAAAAAAAGAAAAAAAAAACCTCAAACCCGATTCATCATATTCTCCCCTCTCCCCCAAACACCAAGTATTTCTTATCATTCAATTCCCCTTTATTGCTATATATCCTCATGGACCTCACAGCTTCAACCCCAGGCCAAATATCCTCAACTTTAACATACTACCTTCCCCATTCTTCTGCCTGCAAGTGCAACACACTACATTCCTCACTCCAACTGCCAGTTTATTTCCCATTGAGAATGCCCTAATCATCTGCTGACCTTAAGTCACAGTAAAGCTGATCCCATTTTCACCACCATAATAACCAGAAAGGACACAATAACAGCATATTTAAAAATGTATATGAATATCTATCAGCTAACCATAACAATGATGAGCCGTAAATGGTTAAATTTGACCAGCAAGACTCCATATTAAAATCCTTCATGGTCAATT
Source organism: Chenopodium album (assembly GCF_948465745.1). Lineage (NCBI taxonomy): Eukaryota > Viridiplantae > Streptophyta > Magnoliopsida > Caryophyllales > Amaranthaceae > Chenopodium > Chenopodium album. Next base: position 73,288,793 of record NC_137840.1, read on the forward strand.
CTACTACCAAAGGAGCATCCTGGGAGCTGAACTAATGAGACAGGGAGCTAGTAGGAAACTTGTGCACTACAAGCTATAAATGGTTAAATTTGACCAGCAAGGCTCCAGATTAAGAGCTTCATGGTCAATTCTACTACCAAAGGAGCGCTTGGGAACTGAACTAATGAGACAGAGAGTTAGTAGAAAACTTGTGCACTCCCAAGGACATCAACTCTAAACAGCACGATGAGGATATAATTGTTAGCGGAAGGGACTGTTGGGTGGGAAAGGTAGGAGACCTAGGAGTGAGCTGGCCAGCAGATGGAGGTTGTTAGGGGTGAAGGGCTAGAGAGAGGGAACAAGAAAAAAAAGGTTGACAACAAGATAAAGATAAAATTGTCGGTGATGGGTTCAATAGAAGACGCTATAATGACGGTGCTGAGAAAGGGACACTTGCATTGAGGGATTAAGGAGATTTTATTCCTGACCACATCACCGACAAAATACAACCAAAAAAAAAAAAAAAAAAAAAAAAAAAAAAAAAAAAAAAAAAAAAGAAGAAGAAGAACAGCATACGATTGCCCTTCCCAATCAAACACATTCTGTAAGTTAGGGGTTTCCTTTCCTTTTCCCTTCTTTATTATTTTAACCAAACAAAGCCATACTAGGAACAAAGAATATGTAGCATGGCAATGCAAAAAGATTGTTACTTCCATTTTGAATTCACGAAATAATTATTCATCTCCACCTATAATTGTATATCTTCACCTTTAATTTCAAAAAATCCTCCATTATTTCCAAGATGATTCAAGTCTATTTAAATTAGCTTAGGAACTGAACTAAAGTAGAATCCAACAATCTAGGTCTTCTCCATTAGTCCAGAGCATTGAAAGGATCAGGAAACGAATCTTGATATTGACTTAAGGAGCAGTTCTTTACAATTTTTTCTAGATTAATACACAATAATACTACGGAAAAAATAGCTAACCTTTAAAGTATGACCTTGGTTTGCACGTATCCACAGCTCTCCATCCTCTTCCAAAAGGCCGAACCTCTGCTTATTGTCTATCCTTACAGCCTGAAAAATTTGCATATCAGTGTGAAAGTGTACTGAGAATAAAAGAACTAAATGAATCAATGCCAAAGACATAAGTATGAGCTATTATAAGAATAAAATAAGATAAAGCCTTGAATTTATTTGCATTTGTTTACAGAGCCAAGAAAATAAAAACCCCAAAAAACTTGTATGCTTAGATTCTAAAATAGAACCTATTCAAATAACTTGTTGGGTTTCAAATCGGCAAAGTTTTTGGTACATTGTACTCCGTAATACATATGTACTTGTATCAAATTTGGATAAAAAATATATATAGTCTAATAAAAGGAAATACAATGCCTAAAAATGTATCATATTAATAACTATTGCTTGTCTTTTTTTTTTTTTTTCGAAAAGGGGAGGGGAGAGATTGGAAATACTTGGGGTTTAAGGGAGAGGGGGAGGGAGATAGATTGGAAATACGAAGTATAATGATAAAAAAATGGAACTTCAAAATCTTTTCACATCAGCAGAATTTATAGAAATGAATACATCAGACTTCTGGTCATAAATAAGGGGTAGGAAGGCACAAAAATTGAAGGGGAAAGATACAAGGACACGTATAATAGATAAACTATAAAAATATGTCTATGATGGTTGATCATATGAAATGCTCAATGAAAAAAGGCAGGAATGAAGAAAATAGTGAATTGTGCCTAAGGCTTAAATGAAATATGGAAACACAGCAGAACTATAATCCAATCATAAAATACATATCAACTTTCAACTTTATCTTACAAGATTGGGTGATCATCAATGCGTGAGAAAAATAGCAATGGGACTTACTTCTCTAATTTCATCAATAGAATGTGAGCTTAATGGGATATTTGACCTTGTTTTCATGTTCAGCTTCAATAAATCTTGAAGCTTGACATATCCATCACTACGCATGTCCAAATTCAGCTCCGTTGCATTATGCCTCAATATACGTACCCTAATAAACACAAAATGCTTGATTATGTTTCCAAATCCAATACAAAAACAACAAAATGTTAACAGTCTTCAGCCTTATGAAAAAGGGTTGCAATGTTTATAAGGGGAAAAAAAATAAGTCTTCAGAATGCAAAGGAGAGAATGTATAAATAAAAAAGGTTGTGTAGAACTTACAACAGCCTACCAAGAGTATCAATTCTATCTGAAGTACCAGTTGGAGCACCACGACCACGACCACGGCCTCTTGATCCGCCACGATTGCCTCTCGTGTCTCCATGTTCTCTTCCTCCAGCTAAACTGCAGATTACAAAAACAATAACACAAAAATTAAAATAAGAATTTGTTGACCTATAAAAATGATCTGATTGAAAAATAATGTTCATCCAAACACTCTATAAAGAATCTTTATCAATACGACAATTGGTTCTCAATTCCTAATATACAAATCGATTAATAATCACTAGGTACATGACTTAAACTAACAAAAGTAAATATAATCCAGATAATTGTTCTACTTAACATATTTATCAATGAACTTTAAACATAAACATAGAGGATAAAAGAGATAAACCTCGGTATATCGCGAGCAAAAGAAGAGGAGAAGCTACTGCTTTCTCTGCCTCCATCCATTGTAAGGAGAGAGAATTGTCGCGGAGGGAGAAGATGAAAAAAAAATGGGTAATTGATAGCCTTTGATGCTACAGTTACCGGCAATCTTCGGAGCATTAATGTTCCTATAGAAGGGAGTCATAAGATCAGACATTCATACCACATAGAAGTCATAGTATAACACAATAATACAGTAGTTCAACATTTTATACACTACAAAATTCCATACCCATATAAATTAATCATCAATTTTGAAAAATTAATAGTCTTTACTAACCCATACCCATAAACAAAAATTCCCAGCATATATAATCAATAACACAAATTGAATGTTCCTATAGAAGGGAGTCATAAGATCATACATTCACACCACATAGAAGTCATAGTATAACACAATAATACAGTAATTCAACATTTTATACACTACAAAATTCCATACCCATATAAATTAATCATCAATTTTAAAAAATTAATAGTCTTTACTAAATACTAACCCATACCCATAAACAAAATTCCCAATATGTATAATCAATAACACAAATTGAATTGAATAAATTCGCAAAGGTGGGTTTAAGAACACCCAATTGAAATTGCAATTTGATAAAAGCTTACAATATGAACTAAAGATCAACATAACCACATTATATCTGAGTAAATGAAATTTCAATGATTCCCATATTATGTAATTCATCATATTATTCAATTAATTGGATCAATTTAAACAAGAGTGTATAATGAATTGCACAAAATAAAAAACGTAGAAACCAAAGATTAGGGGCATACCGTAGGACGATGGGCGGCGTAGACGGCGGGGGAAGGCAGCTGGGTGGCCGGTACGGCGGCGAGTGGCAGCGGGAAGGTGTGATGTGTGTGAACAACCAATTAAAGGAATTTAGGGAAACTTAAGCCCTTGTTTGGTGATTTAAGATTTTAAGGAGTATCTTAGGATTTAACTTGTTTTCTTTAATCCCTGGCTTCCTGTCAAACAAACTCTCTTTAATCTCTCGGTTGTTCGGTTCACAAAATTTACAATATAGGGTTTACAATATAAATTTATCCACTTTCTTTTCACCAAAAAAAAAAAAAAAAAAAAAAAAACTACTCCATACTTCAGATTTTTTAAGCAGAGTAGGGTTTTTTTTTTTTTTTTTTTTTTTTTTTTTCATCTATTTTGTTCGGAATAAATAATATTCCGTATGTACTACAAACTACAAAGTATAGTGTACAAGCTCTAAACAAGCAAGAGGTGCCAAGAGGATATAACATACATGACATTTATTGCCAGAAAATGCTCAGTGATCCAAGATGGGAAGTGAAGGCAGCTTATGTGTATCGTGAAGGAAATAGAGTGCTGGATTGGTTGGCCAACCGCGGAGTCATTCAAAACTCTTAACTTGTGTTTTTCAATAATGAGGTTCCGGGAGAGTTTGGTCGTGTACCATGCTTTGTCCCTCCGTAAGTAGCTTGTTTTATTTTTGCTTTGTTAGTTTGTTATTTATTTCTTTTTATTTTCTTGTCTTTGGTCTTTGTACCTCTTCTACAAAAAATAAAAAAAAATAAAAATAAAAATGGTATGGGATTTAGTCTCCGAAGAGTTGGATTTGGCTCATACCAAAATTCATAGGTATCAAGTACAGAGTAAAAGAATAAAATTTCATTGTATGAGCAAATCAAACCTATAATATTAAGAGTGATGTTCAAAATTTATACTCCTTAACACATTAATTTCATTCCTTCCTCCAAGTTCTAACCCTATTGCTAGTGAACAAATATCACACATTTACACGTCCACAAATGACAAACCATGAAATCATAGTGAATTAGTGACAAGTCAATTTAATTAATCAAAATTGCAAAGGATGCACAAAGCCAAAAAAAGCTACACAACAATAGTTTCTGAAACGGGTAACCGGAGCTTCCAGTCACCCTCACAAACACCACCATTTCAAATTCTAAACACTCACTTTAGTCACTTCCTCTTCTCTACTCACTCATTCCCTCCTTTCTTCTTCTTCCTCACATCCCTTTCTTCGCCCACATTTTCTCTCTCCTCCCCAAACCAAAGCACACACTCCCACAAATTAAAGCACTCATCTTTTTTCACCCTTAACCTTTTCACCTCAAACCCAGAAAAAAATGAAGCTAATCCATTGTTTTTTCCTCCTTTTTCTACCCCTTTTTCTCATATGCCCATCAACTGTTTGTGAAAATGCCGAGCTGAAGACCCTCATTGATATCAAAACCTCTGTTGACCCTCATCATACATTTCTTTCTTCTTGGATTGTTAATGGGGATCCTTGCAGTGGTACATTTGAGGGTGTTGCTTGCAATGAGTTTGGCAAAGTTGCTAACATTTCATTGCAGGGTAAAGGGCTTGATGGGGTTTTACCTGCTGCCATTGGTGAACTTAAGAGCTTATCTGGGTTGTATCTGCATTTCAATAGGTTGAGTGGTGAGATTCCTAAAGAAATTGCTGGGTTGACTCAGCTTACTGATCTGTATTTGGATGTCAATTACTTCAGTGGCAGCATTCCTGAACAAATTGGAAACATGTCTAATTTGCAAGGTCGGTTGTCTAATTTTCTATCTGATTTCAATATGTTATTCAGTACTCGTGTTGGATACTACTTGCCTATTTTGTGAAAACTTTCCATGAATGTGACGTTATATGAAGTGTCATGAGTGTTCAAGGATCCAACACGGGTACTTGAGGTGAAATGAAGAGAATATGTAACAGTGTTTTTTTCTTCTTTTTCTTACCTTTGTTTCATTTTAATCTTGGTTTTTAGAAATTGCATATGTATTTGTATCTGTCAATTTGAACATGTGATTGGAATTGCTAATTTTGATAAATGCATCTGCAAATCACAAATTAGGAAGTACAAAGGAAATTTGTTCTTGCTTATTAGAAAGGTTTTTGGTTTGCATTTTGCAGTATTCGAAATGGGTTTTGTAGGTAACTGAAAGTGTTTCAATTTGCTTGTCTTATATTGCAGTGTTGCAGCTATGCTATAATAAGCTAAGTGGGAATGTGCCAACACAGATAGGTTCTCTCAAGAAGCTTAATGTTCTTGCTTTGCAGTATAATCAGTTAACTGGTGCTATTCCTGCTAGTTTGGGAGGTTTGGATATGTTAACCAGGTTGGATTTAAGCTTCAATAGGTTGTTTGGTCCGATTCCAGTCAAGTTAGCTGAAGCACCCTTGTTGCGAATTCTTGATGTTCGAAACAATACTCTTTCTGGCAATGTGCCTGCTGGTAATGTGAATTTCTACTCCATCTATTTAGTCAAGATTTGCTCAGTAAGTTAGCAGATGATTGGGAAAGCAAGGAACTAACATAAATTCTATAAATTGCAGCTCTGCATAGATTGAGTGATGAATTCCAATATGAGAACAATCCAGGTTTATGTGGAGTTGGGTTCGCTTCTTTAAGAGTTTGCTCTGACTCTGACAACCAAAGCAAGAATAAACCCGAAGCTTTTACACCAAGTTCTTCCGGGTTTGCAAGGAAAGATCTACCTGAATCAGCAAATCTCCCCTCAAATTGCAGCGGCTCGCAGTGCTCAAAATCTTCTAAGTCCTCCCATGCTGGTATTATTTGTGGGGTTGTTGCAATTGCGTTGATCACCGTTATTGGTCTTTCAATGTTCTCAATGTACCGCCGTAGAAAACAAAAGATTGGAACCAACTTGGATATTACTGATGGTCGGCTTAGCACTGACCAGGCTAAGGATGTTCACAGGAGAAGTGCTGCACCTCTTATTAGTCTTGAGTATTCAAATGGGTGGGATCCTCTGGGAAAAGGTTCACAGGAATTATTTGAGAATTATATGTTCAATTTGGAGGATGTGGAATCTGCTACCCAGCACTTTTCTGAAGTGAATTTCCTAGGGCGGAGCAATTACTCAGCTGTTTACAAAGGAGTGTTAAGAGATGGATCTATAGTTGCTATCAAGCGCATAGCCAAGACAGGCTGCAAGACTGATGAAGCAGAGTTCTTGAAGGGATTGAAGATCCTGACTTCCTTGCAGCACGGAAATCTTGTCAGACTGAGAGGATTTTGCTGCTCCAAGGGGAGGGGAGAGTGTTTTCTAATCTATGATTTTGTTCCTAACGGAAACTTGCTTCAGTATCTCGACTTAAAGGATGGCACCGACAAAGTTCTGAATTGGTCTACTAGAGTTTCCATTATCAAGGGCATTGCCAAAGGTTAGTGTGAGGTTAACTCCCCTTGATTGCTACATCTGCTTTCACAGTGATTCTGTCATTCATGTTATATTTTGAGTTACATATCATTCATGTTATATTTTGAGTTACATACGCCTATGTTGTGTGCATGGTCTAAGGGCTAAACTTTACTCAAGAAAGAGTCTTAACTGGGGTGTTGTCAATTAGATGCAGTTCTTGTATAAGTGTTTTTAAGTCTTACTTTTAAAAATATGGATCTTCTCATCACAAATAAACCCCAACAAACTTTACTACATAGTTTGAGGAGAATTTTGGAGGAAAGATTGAATCTTTGTCTGATGAGCAAGATGAATAATTAGGGTATTCTGACCAACTTATATGTATTAGTAATATCATTTGAAGTTCACTAATTTTTCCATTTTACTTCTTTTCTTACCAGGTGTTGATTATATACACACCCCACAAGGGAGTAAACCTGCTTTGGTTCACCAAAATATATCGGCTGAAAAAGTGTTGATAGACTGGCGCCTTACTCCACTACTCGTGGGATCTTGCCTCTACAAGCTCCTTGCCGATGACATTGTCTTTTCAATGCTGAAAGCCAGTGCAGCCATGGGTTACCTTGCTCCGGAGTACACAACCACCGGAAAATTTACTGATAAGAGTGATGTATATGCTTTTGGCGTAGTCCTATTCCAAATCCTCTCAGGTAAAACTAGAATTGACCAGTCAATTCGTCAAGGTGCTGAGTCTGGAAGATTTGAAGAGTTCATTGATCCAAACCTACATGGGAAGTATTCAGAATCTGAAGCTACTGAGCTTGGTAAAATAGCTTTACTTTGCACCCACGAACTCCCTCATCAAAGGCCATCAATAAACACTGTGAGACAAGAATTAAGTCTGCTTGATGACAGTTCTTGAACTAGGAGATTATTTTCTTGCCCTGAGTTTTTCCAATTAGTGACAAATGGGCAAATGCTAACTGCCGGCTAATCTCATTTGCGGTGTATAAGTCATTGTTGTAGCTTAAGGTTGTTTGTAAGCTAGTCTGTTAGTCTGTTGCTGTTATAGAAATTTAGTGCAAGTGCCAAATGCACGACTGATGTTGTAATCTAAATAGAATTTTCAGGTAGTTGTCCTCACTACTTCAATAGTCAATTAGTCACTAGTCACTAATGTTGTTGTACTGTTGTATGAATCTTGTTTCTCCCACTCGCTAGATTGATGCAGTATTGTTGCATAAATCTTGTTTTGAATAAATCCAAGGCTGAAATTTATCTACTTTGGCATTGTTTTTTTTTTTTTTTTTTTTTAATTTTTGGCTTAAAACAGTACACCATAATAGCCATAGTAATCGATACGCATAAATACATGTTAACATCAACTAGCTCACATTAATATAACGATAGATTTTTAAAATCTGCACTTTTAACACATAAAAAGTCACATTGGTCTCACTATAACTACTACGGACTACTCCGTAGATGAAATTGTCTCACACAGGACTGTTCTACATCGGGTCCATGCCAGTCTTTTCTTCAAATGCATGTACAGAACTTCATATTTAAGGAATTAAATATGGTTCACTGTTTGAAGTGCAATAGATCAGGTTCATTATTGACAAAAGTTAATAGCAGGAGAATTGCATGTGATATAGGTATGTGACAAAAAGATATGTACAGGTTGAAATTTAGTAAACATTTCACATTTGGAGTAAGCATCATCATTAAGTGTTTGAGTGGAATTACATAGAAGTGAAGAACTCATATTGGGGGCCCATTATGACTGGAGAAAGCTACTGTCCTAATAACTACTGCCCATGTGAGTTATGGGCCCATTACAGCCCTTTACCAATATGACAGAACTCAGAAAAAAACACTGTATTACTGATGTTTTTAACCATTTGCCTTCATTTAAAAAAAAAACATGAAATTTTTTTGATGACAAATTCCTATTTCCTACCCTACCAAAAAAATAATAGGGAGTAGTTATCAAGATTAATTAATATAATGAAGAAATAAGTAAAGATTGAAGTGAGCGTAAAGGGAGAAAAAACTTAGGGCTTGTAATTACTTCTTCACTTATTATCTTTCACAATATGATTAGAAAATAATAGAGAGTATTAATAATAGAATAGATGGACATTAGGACATGAAATGTGATAGTAGTTGAAATATTTTAAATTGGGTTGGTTCTATTTAAAGAGAGGAAACAAACAAAAACATCAATTGAAGACTACTTAGGGAATACATGTGCTAAATACGGGACCGTGTCACACCCATCATCAATAGAGAGCTCAAACATAAAGAGGTATCATCTTAAAGCATATGGTTTTGGTTATAAGAGTAGCTTCTTAGCCTTATTAAATACAAAACTATGTAACACTTAAATCAATTGTTTGAAAAATTCACGAGTCAACAAGGTAATATATTGAGTGATAGAAGTTAATTAGTTGTTTGGCCTTTAACCAGCCCGAGTGTTAAGACTAAACATGTGGTCTAAGTAGTATGATCTGCACTACAACAGTATAGCTTCTACTCCTAATATAATCTAGCAAGTTTTCTTCCTAATCTTCAATGCTATAAATATAATGAGAATAATTCATTAACTCTTAAATGCAATAGTTCCCATAATTGGTAAATTACCTTGCAAATATTGCATATATCTCCATGTTCAAATATACAAATGTAGACAATTTTTTATCAGCTCAACATGTGAATGGACAAAAATTGCCCTAAGATGATAAATGTGAAGACATTTTTTTGTCTTCATCATTGGAAAATTGACAAAAAGAAGAATCTAAAATTCACACATACACAGAATTTTTTTTGTTCTCTCTTTTGCATAGTTGCATGTGAACATTTTTTGTCTTATTTTTAACTAGTGGTTTTGTCCCTGCTTTCTTTCACAATTTAAGCTCTCCTTTTCATACTAGTCTGATCAATTTCACAAGTTATGTTCTACTGAGACTGCTGGAAAAATCTTCCAGTATACATTTGCAACAATTTGAACTTGAAATCCTAAAATCTTGGTTGTGATATTTCTTGAGTATAATATGAATTAACAGGAAGAGAAATTTCAGCCTCATTATCTTGGACACTTGTAACATACAGGACATTTTTGGTCAATTCTGATGTTAATCCATTTGAGACTGACAGACCATCAAGATTATTTTCTCTTACTGAAAATCTATGTTACTTTGAGACTTCATTTTACCATATATATTCATGTCAAAACTCGACACTTTGACTTGGGTATGACACTAAGATACTTTATTTTGGACCAAACTCAGGCGAAAATCTCATAAGATGACCATGTCTAACACTCAGATGCATACTTATGGGGAAATACTGAACATGCATATTGATCTATGGTCACACATAAGATCAGCTGCTTGAAGACGAATGACAGCAGCAGTTAATTGGGGGATTATGAATTCCATTTCTTTTATCTTTATTTCATCTGACTAACATTCTAGCCTGGTATTATGGTTTCTACAATTTATAATCTCTTCCCTGAATCAAAGTGCAAGCAAAAAAATAAAAAAATCAATATGACGAGACTAATTTTGCACAAGTAGGATGGACAATTGGATATTAAGTATTGTCGCCAACCTTCAAAAAGTGACTATTAACATCATATTTGGTTTATAATTACATTTACATTAAGCTTCTGCAATCTGCATGCATATCTGTATAATATAAATGGAATATATACATACATACATTCGATGATTAATAGAATGAAGTCGTACCTAACTAGTTTACTAGTTCCAGCTCTGTGATTTCTGATTCCAACTTCAAGCTGAATCCTGAAGCACTGAAGTTGTCCAACAAAGAATAGACCTCTCCAGTATGAGGATGAGAATTATCTCTAACAAGAAACTCTTGGACTGCTCCATTGATTTCAATAGAACTGCAACCAGGAAGTTTCTTCAATGCTTTGTTCTCCATTACAGATCTAATCCTGCTAACATCTTCCCACATGCCAAATCCAGCATACATGTTAGACAGAAGCACATAAGAGCCCGAGTTCCTAAAATCAAGCCTCATAAGGTGCTCGGCAACCTGCTGCCCTAAATTTAAATCTCCATACTTAATACAAGCACTAAGCAATGTCCTCCAAATGATGTCATTTGGTTCAATAGGCATCTCGTCTACAAAAATCTTTGCTTCTTTTAGGTATCCAGCTCGACTGAGGATGTCAACCATGCATCCATAGTGCTGAAGCTTTGGCTCTAATTTATGCACTCTCCTCATCAGTTCGAAACACATTTTTCCTTCCTTCACTAAACCAGCATGACCACAAGCATTTAGTAGACCAATGAATGTAATATCATCAGGTTTCAGAAGGAGTTTATGCATCTCCATGAAAAGCTCAAATGCCAATTCACCTAAGCCATGAACAGCTAACCCTCCTATCATGGCATTCCAATGATCAACATCTTTCCATTCCAAGCTCTCAAATACCTGAATTGCACTATCAATGCTGCCACACTTTGAATACATATCTATAAGAGCCACGGCCAGACTCCCATCAATGGTAATTCCAATGGTCTGAATATAGGAATGCACAGCAATTCCCTCATCAACCTGTCCTAATTGAGCAATGGCAGAAAGAACTAAAGAGAGCGTAATTCTATCAGGGAGCAAATTGTCCATTTGTAATAGACCATGGAAGAATTTCAGTACTTCGAGGAAATTTCCATTTTGAACATATCCAGCCATCATGGCATTGCAAACCACTACATCCTTTCCAGGAGCTTGATCAAACAAATTCCTAGCAATGTCAAGAGTACCGATCTTTGCATAACCATCGATCATTGTGGCCCAAGTGATTACATCTCTTTTAGGCATTCGGTTAAATAAATCATGGGCAACTTCCATTTGTTTGCATTTTACAAGTCCATGAATCATCAAATTCCAAGTAACCATATCCCTCTTAGGCATTACCTCAAACAACTCCCAAGCTTTATCGAGCTCATCTTCGAACTGTGTATAACCACCAATCATAGAATTCCAAGATATCAAATTCTTGTCTCTGATCGGCATACAATCAAACAACTCCCTAGCAAGGCTCAAAAACCCTGTTTTCACATACCCATCAATCATCGCATTATAAGAAACCGAATCTCTCTTGGGCATTCTATCAAACACTTGGCGTGCAAGCTCAACACACCCACATTTCACATACAAAGAAATCAAACAATTTTGCAGATACAATTCCGACCCAAAATCCAATTTTTTTAACAACCCATGAATCTGCATCCCTTCTTTCAAAAACCCAGATCGAGAACAAGCTTTCAGAACCAAAGAAAGCGAGTATTTATCAACACAAACACCATTCTCAAGCATGAAACTGAAGATGAAAAGACCCTCCTTTGGTTCAAAATTACCAGCAGAAACTGACTTAATAACCAAATTAAAAAGAAAAGGATCGAAACGGGTTTCTGGGTTCGAAATCAAATTATGTTGCGACAACATTAGGAATCGAGCAAAGTGGATTAAAGGTGAATAAGGGGAAGAAGAGAAATTGAGGATAATTTTATGGGTAAGATTAGGGTTTTTGATGAACCCAGTTGTAATTAGGCGAGCATGAATTTGTTTGATGTCGTTGAAGGTCTTGCAATGGTGGAGGAGAGAGAGTGTAGGAACAGTGGAGTTCCATGGTTGAATTGGATTTGCAGAGAGTAGTAGCATCAATTTTAGCGGGAAAATTAGCCCAACAAATTGTAACAGTGGATAAAATGCTGTTAATATGGTTATAATCTATAGATAGGGCCATAGGCTGCTTGAGGTTCTTTCCCACTATTTTGGAGGAATAACGACGGTCTGTTTTACTCGACTTATCTTATTTAAAATTATTTTACTGTGTACTTTTTAAATGAATTTTATCTAAATAGTTGAACTTGTTTTATTCCAAGTCAAAATCATTCTACCATGACTTAAATGTAGTACGAAGTATATTTTAAGCAATGCAATTCGAATTGACTATGTAAGTTTTATTCTATATTAGGGTCTGTTTATATTTACTGAACTGAACTGATTGGAGCTGAACTGAACTGAATTGAACTGAACTGAACTGAATATTTTATGAGAGAGGGAAATTAAGAGCTGAACTGAACTGAACTGATTGGAACTGAACTGAACTAAACTGAACTGAACTGAACTGATTGAAGCTGAACTGAACTGAACTGAACTGAAAATAAGTAAATATGAACAGGCCCTTAGTTGTATTGTATCGTTTACCCAAAACTATCAATATATAAAAGTATTGTCATTGCAATTTGAAGATGCTTACAAGTAGATATGGTAACTTTATACATTTGTTTTGAGTACTACATAGATTTGTGCAATTGTTGCTAATCTTATTAGTACATAATCTCTAACAATTTTTTATATAAGGTGTACATAATTTGTTGAAACTAATACAAATATGCAAGAGGACATAAATAGAAATGCTACATTTATGGATAGAATTGTTCCTTATCCATAGACCCTAATTGATTGAATTAACAACGAAAGATCGAAGCAAACATCTAAGCTTTTCCAAAAACAACAAAGCTAGATTTGCATCACGATTCATAACGTAATCCTAAATATTTACATCTTAAACAATCAAGCTTGAATTATTTTTTGTTGAGGGGAAGTTACCCTAAACACATGCTCTTCACCAGTGCATTTGTCCACTTTTACTACCCATTTACTCCTCTTTGTATTGAGTCCATTACCATTATAATCCCGAATACCATGATTTTTAGGCACTTTGCTAACCAACAACCCTTCTCCGATAGGTAAGAAATGACCCCCTAACTCATTGCACGAGGGCACTAGATGTTGGGCGTTGTACCCTACAACTAATGCCCCGCCTTTACCTTGAATCCTTCCTTTTTGAGCAGTTTTGAAAATTACTTCGTGACCATCGATATTACAATCGATAGTCACAAAATCCGCACTCTTAAACTGATTAGTCAACAAGTCGAGGGGATCCCCTATCACAAACTCGACGTGGTCCAAGTAACGTGACAACTGTGATTTCGATGCTTGGAGCTCCGTTGACCCGGGTAAGATACAGACCACCCGCCCGCCAGTCTGTTGGGCTGCAGCCACAAGGCCCAAGGTAGTTGGGCCTGCAATGGACCCACATACCTCCACCATAAGTTGAGCATTGTTTCCCCCTGCTAGGGCTGATATGAACTCTGCTACATCAGGCTCTTTGCCTCTTTTGCCCTGCAAAATTAACCCATAATAAAGATTAATCACAAAGACTCAAACTTTATTCAAATTAAACACCAAAAAATTACAAATAAATATTAAAAATTGATAATTTAAAAAAAAAAAAAAAAAAAAAAAAGTTTCATATATACTAAACTCACCATCTTGATGGTTCTGAGGTAAGCTCTAGTAGCATTTTCAGCAGACCAATGAGACATTTTGGTGTAAAATCTTGTAATAAAATGTGTTGATGCAACTAATTAATTTGCTTTGAATATATTTGTTTTTTAAGAAGTTTAAGGTTGAAGTGAAGTTATGAAGACTAGATATAAGAAGGGTATATATACCTAGAAAAAGAGGCCTAGATTTGGGAAGCAACTAAGGCAGGTTCTTTCCATATTATTAAAAGAAAAGGACCTTTAATTTTAGAGCCATTACCAACTAACGTGCTGACCAACAGTTATTTGTTTACTAAATGTTTAGTACTACTCCATACTGCAACCTGAATTTTTATTGAGATGAGTTTGGAAATATCTGAGAATGATGAATTGATAATCTTTTTTATAATGACTTGCAACTAAGGAAATGTAACCATTAAAGTTTGCGACCACCACCAGTGTACGTGGATTTGACGTTTAAAAACTTAGAGGGTGTTGAAATCAATCATATGCCATCTGCGTCACTGCATTTGTAATTCTTTATAGACTAACCATATCTTTCTAGCTAGGGGTATTCGCAGTCTGGTTTAGTGTGGTTTGACACCCAAATCAAACCAAACCAGACCAAACTGTAATTAAGTGTAAATTGAAGTAATTTGCACTCTTAAGAACCATAGATATTTATTTTAAAGTAACACGGAGTACTAGATTAGGTTTAGCATTTGAGAACAAAGACACTTTAAGGTTTGATCAAGTAAATTTTGTATTCAATTACAATATTGGATTATTTCACGTGAATTAATAACATATATAGGTATTAGAAATGAAGAAAATTTTACTCTAGTAATTAAGCTTGATAAAACATTTTAAAATTATATATAGTAAAACTCAAAAATGCATTAATGCAAGAAATTAAACATGAAGAACATTAGAACAACTCCATAAAGCTCAGGTAGAACATGTCGCCAACTAAACCACACTAAAATGATGCTGCAAAATTTGTCAATCTAATCCTTACATTAATTAAGACCACATTAATTAGTATTTTGTGACCTTCATAGATGTTAGAATATCTAATTAATTAAGTGGTCAATTATGAAAATCAAAACTACACATAATTATTTTTTGGCAGTATATGAAACAAGTTGATCTATTGGCTACCAAATATATTCATATTCATAAGGATTCGTTGTTATGTCCAATATTAGACCTACCAAATTCTATAATTTTAATACTTTATTATAAAATTGCATCAGCATTATAACTATAAACTATTATTTTTTTCAGTTGAATGCTAACATATTCTCCTGTGAAAATTTAAATACAATAACCGACCAAAAGTAGCCGGTTTGGTTTGTACCATATAGGTCCATATTTGATGTTTACAATTAAGTCACACGATGAAATTAATAATAGTCAACTGTTTGCAACAAAAGAATAAAATTTGTGTTAGTCAATACCATTAGCCCTAAGTTCATAGATTTCATGTTTATTAAAGTTCACAAAATCTACATAAAGATCCAATGTAGGTGCAAGTTTTGTTTGTACTGAAATTAAATGGAAAGGAAAGCGAATAAATTGAATGAACAAGCTCTCTATCCGGATTTATAAGGATATTTGAGAATGGTCAAATGGATTATTTTGAACCATCATGCATATTATAAAACTTGCTCATGAACAAACATTTAACAATTTAAAACTGAAGAAATTATTTATCACGGAATACTATAATTACTACTTAATGTTCACTTTCATGTTTGGTTTTATAATAATCAATACATAGTTTAATACATGTTTGAATTTTTTTTGGTAAATTTATCATAATAAATAAAATAATAAATAAAATAATAAATATGGAGGTATTCAATAATTTCCTTTTATTTTCTCATAATCCTTATGTCATTCATTTCTAAATATACTCCTTTATGTTAAATCAACGAGCTGTTTTTAGCCTTAATATATTTTTATTGTAGAAAATAGTCCAAAAAAAAAAAAAAAATGGAAGTTGACATCCGTTTCTTAGCTTTTACTTTATGTGCTTTATTATTTTTGAAAATGATGAAGAAATTTCCTAGATATTCAATACAAGTAGTAATAAACTTCACACAGCTTAAGGTAAAGGCTGGAGCCCGACAATGAACACAGAAATCCAAGAGGAATCAATAGGTTAATGCATCTTGATATTGTGAGCCAACCCTTGTTTAATTTTATCTTTCTTTAAAAGGATAAATGTCCTATTCTTCGAATTGGGAATTGTTTTCTTTTCCATATTCATAGATTGAAATCTTTCCAACTGACAAAATAGATTTCACCATGCTACTCTTTTTCAAGTCAACTTTAATTCTAGTTTTTCATCACATGCCAACAAAGAATTTTGATTATTTTGTAACAATCATGTGTTAAGAAACTTAGTGCTTGTTCTCTTACGTTGAAATTTAGTTCAGGTCAGTTCAGTTCAGTTCAGTTAAGGTAAGTTAAGTTAAGTTAAGTTAAGTTCAGCTCAGTTCAGCTCAGCTCAGCTCAGTTCAACTCCTAATTTCCTTCTCTTATAAAATATTCATTTCAGTTCAGTTCAGTTCAGCTCAGCTCAGTTCAGCTCAGTTCAGCTCAGTTCGGTCAATGAGAACAGGCCCTAGGCCCTATTCTTTATTTCGAGTTGTTTTGCTCTGCCCTGCCCTATTCTTTGCTCAATTATGCAAAAGTATTATTACCCAAAACTGCGTTAATATAATGGATAAGAAAAAAAAAAAAAAAAAAAAAAAAGTCAGGGCTTTGTATTAATAATACAATTATGAACGAACTTTTGATGCCGTCATTAGTACAAGATGGGAGCCTTGTTTAATGTTTACCCTAATCGGGGCTTTGTATGCAATCGATTATACTCTACGTAACTCGTACCAGTCCTATGTAATAACAGTATTTAGTAGGCAAATGAAGTTATGAGTCTTGGATTAAATTTTGTTTGTGTTAGAAGTTCATACTATATCTGTTATCAACTTAGTTGAAATTTGTTGGTATTGTTTTTAATGTGCTGTTTGAATCTTACTACATCAGTAATCACCATTTCAAACTAACAGTTAGAATAATCACTTTCAAACAGATGGATAAAATCTCCCAATCAAACTCTACTATAAAGCGATAGCTGTAAAGAATATCCAACCATGTTAAATTACACCATGGTAGTATGATACCATACATGAATATGCCTAAAAGTGACTGCGAACCTCCAGTTCCGTTGACAACCCGGGGTAAACCCAAGTTCTACATTGAAATGTAGAGATCTAGAGCTAGTCTATGGGGATCCTGATCACCTTTTTGGTTTGGCCTTTGGAAGTATCAGCCGCTTTTTCATTGTTGGGCCTGCTCCCCCATGCATCTCCCGCCCTATGCCTTGTAGATGGAAGGTGAATTACTCCCCAGTCAGACATTCGATTCCCTCCAATGCCACTAGATCCTGCATCTTTATAGAAGAAAATTGTCACAGGTTCAGTCAACTTAAGCTACAAGTCCTGCAACATGTAATGCTACCAAAACTAACTAGAATCGTCATGAATGAGATTTTAAGAACTTGTGAAATTATAGAATGTGTTTGATATTCTTAAGAGAATAACTGAATTCTAGAAATTTTAATCTAGTCCAGGTTCGGTCAACTTAAGCTACAAGTCCTGCAACATGGCGTACTACCAAAACTAACTAGAAACATCATGGATGAGATTATAAGAACTTGTGAAATTATAGAATGTGTTTGATATTCTTAAGAGAATAAACGGCTTCTAGAAATTTTAATCTATCTTCACAATTTTGCAGAAGTAATAATTGAATCTCGAGTTATGAGGACAGAATTGTATGATCATCTTCTGCCCAAAGATTTGATTCACCAATCCCACCCACAGTATCTCATATGGTAATAGCAGTTTATGAAGACAAAATTACAGAAGGTTGAACGCTACGGATCCTTTTGATCACAAGAATATACAAAATCCTGTGAGGCTTTTGACTGATATACAGAGCATGAAAGTTTCCCAGTCCTAACTACACTAGGCACACGACAGTCACACTTATGCTTTTGCAAGTGACAAAAGTCTAATATCCAGTAATATAGCAACCCCCTCCCCCTCTTCCTCCAAGTTCAACATGCTGATATTGATCACTCAAGATCTATTTCAGACACAAGTGAACTGTATATTATCATCCATATACTAAGACAGTGGATAAATGGATGCTGAACATACCAGTACCTGGTGGTAGATGCTTGCCACCATTGCCTTTCCAAGCGTCTTCAAAGCTTCCAAGTTCATCTGGAAAAATTTGTAGGAAAAAGAAAAAAAAACAAAGTAATTTTCAACAACTCACGACCAACTACCAGCTAAAGGGTTCATTTGCCGTCAATAAATGATCTTACCTTCATTCAGATTATGCAGTGTTTGCCGCATGTCCACTTTGCCATCTGAATGTAGCTTCCTAGTAACTGTATGGCCCTATAAAAACATGTTCAGAATAAATGCTTCTGTTACCACAATTATTTGAATAAATAATTAACCACAGATGGTAACAAGTCGAACAACACTAGAAACCAAAATCTCATAAACATCCATATATGAAGGTGATTGAGGTTCAAACACATACCTTGTCATGAAGTCCCCTCGAAATCCTGTGTGTTGCTTCACCCGTTCTCTTATCAGCCTCTTTGCAGTCTTCCATGATCATCTGGACAAAAGAAAATCGCTTTCTTAGTATCAAAGACATTAAATTTATGTCACATGCAAAATATTGAAAACACTTACTCCATCGCTTCCCATTCTTCTGGAAGCTGAACTAGTGTAATACACTCCATCTACACCTCCATATGTGACTTTGCAACTGTGGACTTTAAATGACTGTGCCTGTGAGCCTCCTCCATTCCGGTTGTTGTCTGTCCTATAGTTTACTTGTTTCTTATTATCTGCCAAGTGCCAAACATTATAAGTGAACTGATGATATATAGAAAAGAAAGCTGCTATTGCTACAAGAAACCAATACAGATATTCCAATAGTAAGAAAAACTTTGCTGGATTCATTTAAAATATGAGTATGACTATTCTACTCGTTCGAACAGCTTAAAATGACAAGTGTGTCCTTTCAAAAGACTCAAGAACACAAGTAACAGAAGCTCTAACAGAGATAGACTTGAATTACCATCAGCTTCATCATCTGGATGATCAACAAAAGGCTCATTGGCAGGTCTAGAGGCATTCTGACTTTCTTCATCATTATCCTCCATTTCTACTTCATCATCAGAGCAAAGTTCCTTGATGGTAGGTCCACTTGGTGGAACCACTAGGGGAGACTCACGCAAAGAACTATTTGAATGAAATATACTGCCAAATGGGTGGGTGAAAAAGGGATCATCAAAAGGATTCTTCCCAAATATGGAACCACCAAAATCTCCAAAGTTTCCAAAACCACCAAAAATGTCAAATGAATCACTCTGCTGCCTCTCGTTCGGCATCTTTACCCTTCAAAAATACAAGTAAATCTTAAGGTTAAGAAAGCAAATTATGATATAAAAAAAATATCAACATATAATTCTCAGAAAGAAAGATCATAAAGTAGAAAACTGAAGGAAGGCTTGCTTTTTACAGCAGTATCCTCAACTTAAGAACTTCATATCTAACGACAAGGCTGGGCTTAGAATGTTAGATCAGAAAATTGCCCAAGAAAATGAAAATAAAGATTAAATGCTGCGACACTTAAGGAGGATCGGCAGCAAGTAAAATAGGCTGAAAATTCTTAGACTGATAATATGTAAAAGACATCAACAGTTACTTAACAAAACCAGTTTGCTTTCAGCAACATATTGAAAGAATATGATCCGTGATCTTTCCATTAACAAAACCGAAGAATATATACAACATGTACAAGCTATTAGTTAGGCAATAATCATGCTAACTGATTTTGCTAACTTTAGAAGATAAAGATAGACTTGCATATTTAACAAACTAATTGAGTAATCTAAGGAAACTAAATAAATACAATATAGAATATATTATGAAAATATATTCTAACACACCCCCTCAGTCGAAGCAGGAGGTGTTCGGATGCTTAGACTGTCCCGAAAATCATTAAATAATACGCGCGGAAGCCCTTTTGTAAAAATATCAGCAATCTAATAACGAGACGGGACATGTAGCACACGGACTTCGCCACGAGATACCTTCTCACGGACGAAGTGAATATCCATTTCAATGTGTTTAGTGCGTTGGTGTTGCACGGGATTTCCTGATAAATATATCGCACTCACATTATCACAATAAACTAGAGTTGCCTTTTGAATAGGACAATGCAACTCCAAGAGCAAGTTTCGGATCCAGCAAGAATCAGAAACAACATTAGCAACACCCCTGTATTCTGCCTCTGCACTACTACGGGAAAGAGTATGTTGTCGCTTGGAGGACCAAGAGACTAAATTATCATCGAGAAAAACACAGTAACCAGAGGTGGAACGGCGGGTGTCCGGACACCCACCCCAATCTGCATCTGTATAAGAGAGAAGTTTGTCAAGAGATGACTTGTACAAATGTAGACCATGGGATAAGGTACCCTGAAGATAGCGTATTATACGCTTAAGAGCACTCATATGCTCATTTGTCGGAGCATGCATATGAAGACAAATTTGCTGCACAGCATAAGAAATATCAGGCCTAGTGAAAGTGAGATACTGAAGGGCACCTGCAAGACTACGATACGTAGTCGGATCTTCAAAAAGAGAGCCTGAGTTAACACTAAGTTTAGACTTTGTGTCGACGGGAGGACATGAGCTGCAGTTAGACATTCCTGCACGTTCAATAATTTTTGCAGCATATTGTTTCTGAGATAAAAATAAACCATGGGAATGACGAGTGACAGCAATTCCCAAAAAATAACTCAGAGGACCTAAGTCCTTCATAGCAAATTCCGAACCCAGGAGATTCAGAAAATACTTACGCAGTCGGTCAGATGACGCCGTGAGTATTATGTCATCCACATACAACAAGACATATGCAATATCAGTACCATTCCTGTAAATGAACAAAGAGTGATCCGACTTACTATGAGTAAATCCAATGGTAGCAACGAAGTCAGCAAATCGTTGATACCAGGCACGAGGCGCCTGTTTCAAACCATATAAGGATTTTTTCAAAAGACAAACACGAGGCGCCTGATGCATATAAACTGTTTCATTGAGATGACCATGTAGGAAAGCATTCTTGACATCCATTTGATGAATGGGCCAAGACTTGGACAGAGCAATACTGAGAACTGTTCTAATTGTGGCCGGTTTGACCACAGGACTGAAAGTTTCATCACAATCAACCCCCTGCTGCTGGGTTTTGCCATCACCTACAAGACGAGCCTTATAACGCTCAAAAGAACCGTCAGCGTTAAATTTATGACGAAAAATCCACATTGACCGAATAACATTCACATTAGGCGGCCTGGGCACTAATTCCCAAGTCTTATTTTCAATTAAAGCATTATATTCATCCAACATTGCATTATTCCAATTTTGATCATGTAACGCACTAACGGGATTTTTGGGAATGGGAGAAATATCCGCTGAAGTGGTATGGAGTAAATTGGAAGAATATTTTGGGTTGGGTTTTATTATGCCATTAATTGATCGAGTTGTCATACGATGTAGCATAGGATTAGTAGGTCGAGAAGAGGAATGGGAAACGGTTAAGTGAGGGGTAGGAGTTGTAATAGGAGCAACTAGACGACTTGTATCTGTGGGAGTTGGAGATGTGGGCTGCTGGCCCATGCGAGGTGGAGGAGTACAGTGAGCAGGAGCTTGCTGCTGAGTGAAGCGAGCTGGCTGCTGTCCGGTGATACTGGGCCCGTGTGAGACTGCGGCCCAGGTGAAGATTGAGGAGAAGGAGAAGGGGAGTTAACTGGGCCCGTGTGAGACTGCGGCCCAGTTGGAGAAAGGGACGTTGATGTGGGCTGATTGTGTTGTGGAAGAGAATTTTGAGATATTAAATGCATAACAGTAGAAGTGATATTATCATTATTGCTCAAAATTGAATAATCAGAGGGGCAGGTGTGTTGTGTAGTTTAGAAAAAGGAAATTCATGTTCAACAAAACGCACATGCCGACAAATAATTATTTTTCCACTAGACATTTCATAACACTTTGAACCACGGTGATTAGGAGCCGGACCGAGATAGGCACAAGGAGTGGACCTTTCTTGGAGTTTATTTATTGAGGAGGAGGGAAACAAAGGAAAACATAAACATCCAAAAACACGCAAATCCGAATAAGAAGGATCACTTTGATAGAGAATTTGAGCGGGTGAGAAGTAATTTAATACTTTTGTGGGTAGGATGTTTAGTAAATATGTGGCCATAGGTAAAGCATGATGCCAAAAGGTGAGGGGCATAGAGGCATGAGAAAGAATGGTTCGAATAATATTATTTATGGACTTAATGTGTCTTTCGGCTTTTCCATTTTGTGGGGAAGTATGGGGACAAGAAAGGCGAAAAGACATACCATTTTGTTCAAAAAAATTGATCAAAAGTGCCATTAATATATTCCGTACCATTATCACATTGAAAAGTTTTTATGTTTCTTTCAAATTGCGTTTTTACAAAGGCATGAAATGATAAAAATAGTTGCTTAACTTGGGATTTTTTAGCAATGGGAAAAGTCCACAAGAATTTACTATAATTATCAAGAAAGAGGACATAATAACGATGACCGGAATAACTAGCAATAGGAGAAGTCCATAAATCACTATGAATGATATCAAAAGGAAGAAAAGTGTACCATGCTCTGATACCATGAAAGAATATGATCCGTGATCTTTCCATTAACAAAACCGAAGAATATATACAGCATGTACAAGCTATTAGTTAGGCAATAATCATGCTAACTGATTTTGCTAACTTTAGAAGATAAAGATAGACTTGCATATTTAACAAACTAATTGAGTAATCTAAGGAAACTAAATAAATACAAGATAAATACAATATAGAATATATTATGAAAATATATTCTAACACATATCCAATGTTCAAATTGCTAATTCATGGTCATCAGTGACTTCACACTTAAATCTCAAATGCAAAAGAATAACTTTCACTCTTCACACTATGGCTGCTTCTACTCAAAGTTTGACACAACATAAATTTATCAACCCGCCCAACTTGTATCAAACTGTTTGCAAGTGCTGTGAAACCCTTGTTGGTTCTATACCTCCACCTCAAGATGAAAAACCTGGATATGTAACAATACTCTAAGGCTATGTTTGGATAACAAAAAATGGAAGGAAAGGAAGGGAAGGGAAAGGGATGGAGACAAACTTCCTTGTTTAGATAATATGTTGGGGGAGGGAAGGATCCATTTTCCCTCCTCCTTTAATAAAGACCATCCCTTCAAAATTGGAGAGATTTGGAAGGAAAATGGAGCTCATCATTTCCTCCACTTTCCCTTCTTTCCCCTTCCTCCTATTTCCCTCCCTTTCATTTCCCTTCTAATTTGTTATCCAAACATAGCATAAGAGTGTGTTTGGATTGAAGGAAATAAAGAGAAGGGAAGGGATGGGATGGGAAATGGATGGATGGTGTATCTTTCATTTGGATAATAATTGAGAAATGAAGGGAATTGAAAGGGGGAGAAATGAAGGAATTATTTTGTAAGCAATTTAATCCCTCCAACAATGGAGAGATTTGGAAGGAAAACTCATTTTTTATCCCTCCCCTCCCTTCCCTTCTCTCCTCTTCCCCTCCATCCCCTTCGTTTCCTTCCCTTTTTATCCAAACAAAGTTAACAAACTCTAAATCTTTTGATTTCCACCAAACTAAACACAAATAATTTCTCTGATCATTGTACATCTTTCTTTTTTTTTTAAGGGTGTACTCTGTAGTCTGTACTTCCACTCAAATAACACCGTCAACCGCTTAAGGTGATTCACATACATTCTAAACTATAACTATTTGGAATTTGTTTATTCAACCTTACTCAGCAAGTCAGAATCCCCAGTTCTAAGTAATAATCCCTCTGGTCTAGTTCATAAGTCAATCTATCCTATGTCTTTGATCATGTTACATTGTCAACACCACATGCCAATTCAATACAACAACAAGAACAACAACCAAAAAAAAAAAAACGCTAGAAGGAGGGGTCGAACCTCCGACCTTGTGGTTAACAGCCACACGCTCTAACCAACTGAGCTATTCCAGCTTGTTGGTATCATCACCTAATTAAAACTTCAAATTTGCTACAACGATGAAAAAACATACGAAGTACAAGCATACAATCAACAAATTGAGACAAATTGCAACACAAAATTCTAGTATAAACTGATAATCAATTTTCTGCAAAAACTACTTCAATTCAATTCAATGAACTTCACGAAAAAACATTACAAAAAACGATGCAAGCTTATAATCAACAACCTCACACAAATTGCAACAAAAATTTCTATGAACTACAACTACAAGTAAACAAAAATTGACTTCAATTTGATGTTCTGGTTCACAAAGAAGCATGTAAAAATCATTGAAATTACAGGATTTAGAACCCTAAATTGAAGAGAGAGAAAATACCTTTAAAGTTGAAGATAGAATTCTGGATTTTCTGGAGAAATGGGAAGTTTCTGAAGAGAGGAACAAGCTCCTGAAAATTTGTTGTTCGAAAATGTTCGTGTGTTTAATTGTTTATATATATCGCGAAAATAAGTAAACGGGAAAAAAAAAAAAGAAAAAACCAGAAATAACTAGAGAGAACGGGAAAATATTTGACTTCAACGTTACGCGTGTCACCGTTTTTGAATTTGCTAATACTAGAGCTACATGCTTACATTTAACCTCACTATCATGTAAATATGTAATATTGGACTCAAAGGCTCGGACTATGTTGCTACGGAGTACATTCAACAGGACCCGGACTAGCCTGTCAATCTGTCATGGGACGAGCATACATTGTTTGTACGGCGCCTGATACCTTGAGGGTTGATCCATGTTAGCCTTTTTCATACGCGCAAAAAAAAAAAAAAAAAAAAAAAAAAGAACCGCAATAATACTAACCTACACCAAGACAGGTGCACAATATTGCACATAGGCATAAGTTGTCCTATATGAAAGACATATTGTGCTGAAACATCAAGGAAACTGTTAGCACATCAAGGTGGTTCAATGAGCAACTATGTAATGTGTTATATGTTGCACTGTAGTAATCTCATATATAAGGGTGGTTCAAGTGTTCAACACTAAATTAGCTTTAAAAAATTTTATGCTAAAATGTGCAGTTAAATATAAGAATAATAATACCTGTATGATAGCTTAACAAATAGCTAGCTATACATTAAATTTGGGTTTACAGGTAAGTATCTCTAGAGGATGAAAGACAGAACTATGGCCCAAAAACAAGCAGCAGCAAGGCCAGCAACTAAAATGCCGTAAAGTATTTTACACAAAAGAACATTCATGTAAGTAAATAACCGAAAAAAGTTCAGTTCTTCGTC
Source organism: Chenopodium album (assembly GCF_948465745.1). Lineage (NCBI taxonomy): Eukaryota > Viridiplantae > Streptophyta > Magnoliopsida > Caryophyllales > Amaranthaceae > Chenopodium > Chenopodium album. The sequence continues at coordinate 73,314,454 of NC_137840.1, forward strand.
ATTGGCTCCCCCTTTCTGAGAAGGATTCATGTTATAGGAATCAAATCTGCACCTGAACCTTCACTTCTGCATCTGCACTTGAACCTTTTACTTCAGCTTAAGTAAAGCAGCTTTGAGTCTTGATTCATTTCCGGTCCTCAAGTTGAGTTGGCAGGTGCCATAGTAGTATAGTAACAATAGTACCAATATGACAGCTGTGGTCATTAGCCGAGATACATGTAATGTACTGTAATGCAATTATTTAACTTCCAAGTAAATTAACACAGTATGAAATCAAGAGGCAGCAAAAGATTTTATTACTCCGGCAGCTTAATAAACGCCATACAGCAAAATATTGTCAACATCCGATGATCAGATTCACTAACCACATTGATAAACCTCAATATGACATTGCACTCTTTATACACCAGAGATTACGCAGAACAAACTGACATAAATAAAGTGGTTTTGGGATATGTTCACAAAACTGATCTGGTACTGCCATTCTAAAGATGCCACAGAAAAATTACCATTGATTTCACATACAAAGAGTTTGCAATCTTTGTGAAGAACCCTGGTTTTCCCTAGGTGGCAAATCATATGATCTCAATACAATTGAAAAAAAGTCCGCCCTTATTTCTTTAGAGGGTTCATCTTTTCCCTAAGGTAGTATAACTTGGCTCTCCTCACTTTCTTCTTATCCAGCACTTTAATCTCCTTTATGTTAGGTGAGTACCTGTTGCCATCAAATCACAGGTCATTAAAAAGATGAATAATAATCTCACATCTATAAGTCACTATAATACTTGTATACTCTTATCTCAATTACCAAAGAGGAACAATGTAGCGATGTATGAAAGGAAAATTCAATGGGGAAAATGTGGTTTTAGGGAGAGCCAGAAAAGGGAAGGAAACACACACACAAGAAAAGTGGTGGTTGGACCATTCATTGTGGATGTAATCCATCCCGTGTAGATTTTTTTTAGTCCATTTCGTGTATTGGCGTGTTTGGCCTAATCTTACTGGCCTTGGATGGACTATTCTCAGCTCGTAATAGGACCCAGCCTGATGTCTCAGGCTAATGAATGGAAAGACTTTATATTGGTATTGCCCAGCTATAGTGTAATAGTCTATAACTTGATGCTTTATAAAGTAAAATTAACACATAAAGTTTGTGGGATGAAACAGATTTCATTTTGCAAGGAAGTATTCCAAAGTTACATACATTGGAAGAAGACTCTCGACCCCAACTCCAGCAACTAATCTTCGTATTCTAAAGGTTGAGTTTAATCCTGCATTCCGTCTTGCTATAACAATGCCTTTTATTGTAGTAATACGCCGTTTGTTCTCAGGAACTTCCTGTTTCCACACACCAAAGCAAAACATGTTATTGAGAGTTCCCATCCCAACATGTTAGCAAGATCAATAGTTGCCTCCAGCAAATTTTACATACCAATTTGAGCTGGATAATATACCCTGGCTTAATATCAGGAATTTCTCTCTGTCCCCTTACCTCTTCAACTGCTTCTTTATCCAGAATCTGTTGACAGAATGTTGTAAGGAACAAGTAAACACAACTTCCTCGTAAAAGACATATGCAGTGAAAGCATGCATACCTGCATAATGTGCCTAGCTGTTTTGTCAAGCCTCTTGAATTTTATGCGAGTAGGCACATCAGTTTCAGCAGGTGTAGTATCCTGTGTAATTGATGCTGCAGGAGTGCCAGCAATAGAAAAGCTCCGGTGAAGAAAACCCTGAGAAAAAACAGCCTCATGAAAAGCACCAAACTTTGCACTTCCACTGAAGCAAGCTAACGAAGGTGCAATGTATCCATGTCTTGAAGCACATTCATGACCAAGTTTCCCTCCCTGTGACAATTCAAATATAACCAACCCATTAAAACTTTAAACAAATCCAAAATAGAAAAAGACACGTTGTAATTAATTACCCTTCTCTTTTTCCTTTTTATTGAGAAGCTAAGCAAAGAATTAGTGCTACAGTTAGCTACATATATTACGGTCAGAATATTCAACCTTGAAATGTACTCCGTATCATTATATTAAGCAAAATTAAGGAATGAGAAACAGACATGCGCTAAAATTGGACATAGAGAAGGAGATGTGGGGTAGTTAAGCACCATAGAGTATTCAAACTGTTCACAATGGAAGTCTTAGAGAGAAGAAAGTAATTAACCTAAGACAATCGAAGCAACAACGTCACATAGCAGTGACTTACCATGCCAATTTCTCACATCCAGCCTCCATTGAAAGGAACAGAGTTATTATTAGAAAAATGAAGTTTCACTCAAGAAAAGAGAGAGAGAGAGAGAGAAATCAAGGCCATGCTCGGAGGATATAAATTATAGGGCATATGAATGAATCTGGGCACTAAAAAAAGACATAGAACTATAGAAGTGATCATAATGGTTGTTAATACTAAGTGTGGAAGTGTGGAACCTGGTCGGTAGTCATCTACTAACCTCGCCTATTACCCTCATTTGTGAGTAAATTGTTTTCTTCAAGAGGGTTGAGGAGCCTATTACCCCTTATCAGGAAATAATATTAGTATATTACATTATTACTCTACCTAAATAATTTACACAACAGTTGACTAATTGAATCCCCCAACCCAAGAATTGTCAAACTGTAAAAAGGATAATCTTTCAACAACTTCAGCTGCACCAGGCATAACATAACCTTGGAAGGCAGGGTTCAGCACCTATTCATTCATAACTTAGTAACTTCCCAGCTCCTATACCAGAAAATAAGTAGCCTGTACTCCATTAACAACCCCTTTGACTAAGAAAACTCCACTAGGTAGAACATAAGGCTTCCGTCAAAGTCTGAGTTGTCAGGCTTTCCTCTTCTTTCCCCAACAAGGAGAAATATGACTGTTATATAGGATTCCCTCCCATTCCACAACTCCCATTGCATCAAATGATTAGGAAGATCAGTTAGAATAGTTGCATGTAGCTTTTGAAGATTGTTAGGGTACTAAAATGGACATATCCATTTTAGCCTAAAAGTACTTCGGCCCACATAAGCTCAATGAGCAAGAAAGGCCTTATAAGACCACAAAGTGTCAAGTACACCACAAGGGCCAAAGATTTCCTACATACATAGTTAACTATATATACCCCTTTTAAGGGTGTGTTGGTTACCTTTTTTTTCTTTTTTTTTTTTTTTTGACGAGAAGGGGTGTGTTGGTTTAATGTAAAATGTTTCATGAAAAATGATTTCCCATTTTTCTTTTGTTTGGTTTCTGAAGGGATGGAGAACAATTTCCCGATTATGAAAAATTACACTCCCAGTGGTGAAAAACATTTTCTTTTACAAAAAAAGGAAAACCCGTTTTCCTCCTTCCTCCTTACCTCCTTTTAATTTTCCTCTTATCCATCCTCACCTTTCGATTACTATTTCCAATTCAATTTCTCCCTAACTTTTTTTTTTGTAAGAAACCAAGCAAAGGAAATCTAATTGGCAATTGTGGTTTTCCATGAAAACTCATTTTTCATGGTAGATGTTTTACAACAAACCAAATGTGGCTTAAATACTCTCAAATTATTCATTGTTTAGAAACTAACTTGGGCGTCAGTAGGGGTTCATCTTGCAGTTTCGTAGTCGATCCTCCAAAACAGCCACAATTTTAACATAATCAATGCAATACTAGCTAGAGCAATTGAATCAAGAAAATAAAACCAATACATTCCAAAATTACTAAAATGGATAAATTGAATTAAATTCAGGCAACATGCTCTACAATTCATAAATTAGGGCTTACGCACAAAATTAAAAAAGTACTCTAAATCGATAAAATCATGCTATTCAGTAAAATAAACAAGCGGAAGTGAAGAAAAAAAAAAAAAAGCAGTTACCAAAATGGAGGAGAGAGAATCCGAGGTTACTCTGCATTGTGATCGAACTGTCCTAATTAGGGATTGCATCTGAAATATGTTATTTCGACTATAAAATAGATCAAATGATTGATAAAAATGGGGGAAAATTGAAGAGCTACATTAATGGTGAATAAAGTTCAGTGTGTTGGTACCTTAGTGAAGTAGACGAGTAATTAAGAGGTTCAGACGGACGAAATTACCCCAGTCCGCCACGGCCACCAAGCCAAGGTTGTTCCACTTTAATCCGTAGTATGATAAACAGCGGTGAACCAGTAAATAAATCAATAAAAATGTTTTAAATGGACACTTTTCAGATGAATTTTTTTAAAGTAAAATCATACTCGTAATAAAATCATGATAATAATAATAAATTTAAAAAATTAATATTTATAGAAATGCATTGAGACATTTTTAAATTACATAATTGTTAAAAAAAAAAAAAAAAAAAAAAAATTGAGAGTACTAACATGATGAGTATGTTTAATCTAAGGTATGATGTAGACGGTATATAAGGAATTTTAACAAAAAGTAGCATAATTGTGGAGTTTTGATTTATTTATTTTTTAAAAGTTTCTTGGAAATAACTCAATAAATTCAAGTTCCTAAAGTCAATGTGAGTCGATTTTTGCATAGTAATTTTAAGTTAAGCAAACATATCAAGTACAGTACTCTAATCTATTTATTAAAATCGGTAAGGAGAATGGTCCTATCGAACCGGAACCTCTCACAAAAATAGGAAGAAACATCTGGTATAAACTAAGGAGTATTAAACATAATTCTAGCAACTTGGCAAGCATCCATTTAAAAAAAAAAAACCATTTCAATTTTTTTTTTTTAATTTTAAATAAAAAATTGGTTGGGGGGGGGGGGGGGGTATTAGCCAATAGCCATGGCATTTAAATAAAATGAATGCAATTTTTTCTTTTTCTCAACTTTTGGCTTGCCACAATATAAACATCAGAAATTCCTGTATTACAAATCCCCTACACCCCCCCATTATAAATCAGACTGTTAGAACTTAAAACATACATGTAAGAGGCACCCCCCCCAAAGCTCTATAATCTACATTTTCCTGCTCCCTCTGAACATCGAATTTCCCCCTCTTCTCTATTCATAATGTTTCTTCCCTTGATAGCTTTTACATTGCAGAAGCGTGTACGAGCTGACAGAAAGACCAGAGCCCAATTAATCCCCCACTTGCTTGATCAAAGACAAAGGGAAGAAATTCTATGAGAGCTCAGAATCTTTAGTTGTGAGGGATACTTCTGAAAGCCAGAGATATAGAACCAACACGTCTTAAAACTCTTGTGCGTCAAGGTCAGGCTTTGATGGATAATCTAGACCCTGAAGTTCCGGCATCCTTCGTAGATCTTCATCTGCATATGCGGGGATAAGCCAATACTTCTTGTCCATTCCAAATACCTGTTAAGAATCAGACGTTTACTCAAAATGCTGCAAAAGCTTAAAATTCCTGATATAGTAGCAGAAGTTAACATGAAGCATTTACTGACATGAAACCTATATTGACCTCATTGGGCCCATTCTTTTGTGTAAATGTAGGTTATACGCATAGTATTGCTTTCTCCCTCCCTACCCCCCCCCCCCCCCCCAAAAAAATAAATAAATAAATAAATAAAAACACGGAGTAATCTGTTAGTTGAATTAGTCAGGAAAGACATGCACAATGACAATACAGGAGGCGATTAGATTGGCAAGGTAATTCTGTATATGCTCAAGCTGTCAAGCATAATATAATGAAAGAAAATCTAGAATACATTGCAATACTTGCATATTCACAGTTTTGAAACTCACTGTAAAATCATTTCAGACACACAAACAAACATACTAACCTGCTGGAAATTTTTCTTCTTTCCGAGGTCATGACGCCACTTTGGGCTTGTCTTCTTTTCATATGCCTGATCAGATAACAAAGGTAGATGCTGGTAAATAAAATTCCTTTTCAGAATAATCATTAAAGTCATAGCTAACATTGTAGTGAACCACACCAGAGTTGCGGAGGATTTTACATTTAACAACATAGTGTATCCGTCACTACTCTTTTCTTCTACTAAATAGAGTTTTCTCCATTTTTCTTCCCTTATTTATGAGGGGGTAGAGAAATAATGCATCACACATTCACACCATTGAACACTCAGATACAATACAACACAAGGCAAATCAAATTAATCAAAAACAGTTCACTGCCAATAAAAGTCAGAATCTGCCCCTTAAAACCCAATTTCAATAGGAACCATGGGTTGACAGCATGTTCATCCCCTGAAAATTCAATACTGAGTTACTGACAATCCAGGTAAAGTAGAGACCCAGAAAGCTTAAAATAAAGTGAGCAAAAGCCTTATGGTGAAACTTTTCCCAGGCCACCAAAAACCAACAACATAGAACAACCTCACGGTGCGAATGTACTAGAAGCAAAAAACTGTAAAGATCTCGGAGTACAACCAAAAGAATTACAAAATAGTTTACCTCAATAGTAGTGGTATTAGCAGAAACCAAAGATATATGCATGATGAGAAATCCCATAACACTCAATGCGAATGCCAAATTCAAGACTGCAACAACCACAAAAAAGGCCAACTATAAGGTTCTATGCCATGTGAGGATATAGTATTAACAGAGAAAGAATAAACAACAAGGTTCAAAACTAATTAGCTAATCAACCATTACCAAATGCAAGGAATGTTGTCGCAAGACTGCTTGGTGTTCCAGGTATCTCTCCATCACTAAAGAATGCAATAAATTGTGGCAACAGTGAAATTGTTACCAGAGTGGTCTCTAAAAACGTGTAGAACTGCATTGCAACAACAAACAAGCAAATATTAACTATATATATAAATTAATTAAGATCCTGCCCTCAATTAAAGATACACAGAGCATCATGTAACCAGATAACAATTGGTATCCAAACAAATACACCCTCAGACATTCTTACCCTTGTTCGATGCATTCATCAAGAAACCCTCTAAACTTGCACTTTAAAAAATTTGACCCCTTCACAATTTCCACATTAAAAATCTTTGATAATTAATTCCATATTGTTAGCCTTTTAGGAACATATCTACTATTCTATACAACCGCAGATAATGAGAACCATCCAACATTGAAGCTTATGATTTTTAGATAGCAAAAAAAAACAAAATCTCATGCTACCAAGAGGAAAATGATTTTGGCACACCTCTATATGAGAGCACTGTTTTCTATATTCTTCTCACATAGGGGTGTGCCAAAATCAACTTCCCTACAAAGAAATAAACAACAATGACACCTCCCAAGCAGCAACAGTGTAAACAAAAACCTCGACAACGGATCTAATGCATGTAAAGATGTAATGATGCAATACTAACTGAAGAAAGTGGAGCCAGGTAAGGGTCATAAATGGAAACATACCAGGAATAGAAGGAAATATTTATAATTTAGTGCTCCAACACAATTTACAACCCATACACAATGATGATCCATTTTTAGTACACACCTCCCACCTGGAATAAAATTAAGCAGCATGTCAAGATTATAACAAACTGACAGGGGTCCATGAAAGAAATAACATGAACACAAAAGCAACGACACTCACAAACAGAACAATGATGGCAGCGAGGAGGTTTCAGCTGGTTGCACTTTCGACAAACTCGAACTTTTGTATTAGATTGATCAGTTTGCACTCCACTAAAGTCGGACGCAGTCAATGGATCATTCTCACCTCTCTCCTCATCTATGGCAGGCCTCCAATTTGCGGGTACACACCCCGGATCAGTAAAAACAACAGAAAAGTAACTCCACAACAACATGCCTAGCTGCAAGTGGAAATCGAATTGTACCTTTATTTAGCAATGTTTGACAAATCCTAGATTCTTATAGCTAAGGCATTCAAAATTTCTATTCAAAATCACAAAAATAAAAAGAAATTCACCATAACTAACACAATTCATGGTACCCACAAATTAATTCAGCAAAATTACAGAACTAATCAGCTGATATAAAGTCAAAACCCCAAATTTCAACCTTACTAAATCAATCAAAAAAGTGGAAGCTAGTTTTTCTCAATTAATGCAAGAAATCACTCAAACCCATCAAATTTAAACATCAATAGCACCCAAAGTAATCAAATTTTACGCAAAATTAAGAAAATTTAAAAGGGTCAAATCTGAAAAAACCAAAAATATTAAAGATAAACTTCAAAAAATCAAAATTAACTCACCAAACCATGGAATGGTAACAAAACTGCAAACGAAGTAAGAGTATCAAGACCACCATCGAATAAAGCAGGGCCATAAGTGGTCAAAACGACGGCGTAATATGTTACACCCACAACCCCTAAAACGAGCAAGATCATGATCGAACCTAAACCCCTTAAAGCAGTACAAAATCTGAATACATTCCACGCCATTACTGTTCCAGATCTGTACATCACTCACAAAGAGAGATAGGAGAGAGAAAATTGGTGGAAAAAATCAATGAATTTTGATAAATTAATCAAATTCTTCTCTTTTTTTCTGGGGTTTTTTTTGTTTTATTTCTTCGAAATTTTCTTCTTCTTTCCCCAGTTTTTTGAGCTTCTTAAACTGGACTTTAATGGCGGAATAAATTTTAACAGGGGTTTTACACAAGAGAAGAGAGAAAAAGAGAAGGAGGCGCGTGGAAGAAAAGCGCCGAGATTGGGTTGGGGGAAGGTGGGGAGTTTGAAGAAGAAATTTGTGTTTTTTAGGGGTTAGCTTGATAAATGGGTTATCGACACTATTAAATTGAGAAGGTGATTTATCAAAAGACAATATACAATCAAATTAAATTAAATCAAATAAAGTGAAGATTGGGTTTAGCATGGTCTTTTGAAAATTTAAATTCTTAATTTTTTAGTTTTATTTTTTTGGTTGATCTTAATTTAGAATTTTTCAAGGTAATCACAACTTTAGGACCCATGATGAAGTATTGTCACATTGACTAGAAATTTGGTTGTCAATTTTGAAAAATAAAAATGTAGTAAGATTGAAAATACTACCTCCGGTTCGATTTACTCGCAACAAATTCCTTTTTGGGGTGGTTCAATTTACTCGCAACAAAAAAAAAAATCCTTTTTTGGTAAGTTTTTGGGTGTAAATTTACATATTTGCCCTTACTTATTTACTAACCTATTATATTAACACTCCTAATCTGTTTTACTTAGTTTACTTATTTTATTAATTAATCTAACTACTCCCACCAAATTTACCCCCTTCTCCTTTAAATTGCTTCATCTCCCAACCACCTTCATTGAATCTGCATTCAATACTGGAAAATGGTTGGGAGAAATAAATTCTGGAAAATTTTTCCAGAAATGAAGCCCCCCCTCTCAAACCCTAACTGTTTAAATTCTCTCTCTCTCGTCGTTTCTTATTTCTCTCTCCTCTTCGCCTTCTCTTTCTCCTCCAAAAGCGTACTTCTTCCTCCTTTCTCTCTCATCATCCTCTGTATTTTCACACCGATTCACCCCATTTCACTCTTCAAATGTCTTCCTCTCAACCAAAAATCATTGATCTCGAAAGCCATGAGTCCCTATCTTCTAGATCTACTCGAACTCCAAAAAAATCTGAGCGAACCATGTACATACCTCGTCGTGGTTCTGGGGTGATGAAGCCGCTCCGTCGTGCTTCTGTAATTGCAAGGAGGAAGATTCACGGTGCGAAGCTTGCTGAATAAATTTCAAGCGACGAGGATGACAAGCCCATTAAGGTTTCTGGGTCTAAAAGGGCGGTTCCGCCACCTCACAGCGCAGATCTGGAGGTAGTGTCCACCAAAGACGGTGGATCTGCTGCTGTGGTGGCTGTTCCAACTGCTTCACCACCACCAGACGCTAAATCGGAGACGAGGTCTTCGTTGTTCCAGGAGCTCACTGCCGGAGAAGTTCTCCAGCCACCCACTTCCCATCCCATAATGGGTGGGAGTGCTTCTGGGTCTGGCGCTGGTAGGAAGCGCTTGAGGGGCTCACCTCCTGGGGGCCAGGAGCCTGATGATGTACTGGAGGCTTACCTCCAGATCTACTACCCCCAATAGTCCCTTCCCCCATACTAATTGGGCAGCGTAATTTTTAAAACTCTAATCTTCTTCTTCAGTTCCAATTTATGCTATATTATGGTATTCATGAGTCCCCTGTTGGTTGTTATGCCTAGTCTGATATTGTTTGTTGGTTGGCTTTGATTTGATGTGTTTCCTTTTATTATTGAATATGTTGTTGGTGAATCAGTTGTTGGTTGTTTGGGTTTGGATTAAAATTGATGAGCCCCCTGTTTTTTTTTTTTGGAATTGAGATGTTGGTTGGAGTATGAAATGCATATGTTGGTGGTGTATCAGTTGTTGGTTGTTTGGGTTTGAATTGTTTTTTTATTAAGGATTTATCTTTATCCGTGATATGTTTGGATATCTTATTGTTGTATGAGTTGTTGGTTGTTTGGATATGAATTGTTGTTTTGGATTAAAATTGATGAGTCCCCTTTTTTTTTTTTTTTTTGAGAAGTTGGTTGTGTGCTTCAGTAACTATGGTTGGAGTATGAATTGGGCTGTGTATGATTTTGTTCCTTGAGTCCCCCGTGTATGATGCATTGAGTCCCCTCTCCCAACTGATTGCATCAAATTGAATCCCATCCAAATGATGAAGGGACTCATCTGATAGCTATTTGAGTCACATGGCTGCTCTAGATACCTCTGATTGAGGTATCTATTGAGGTACCATAACTCATTGATGCCTTGAAAGAAAACTTACCCATTCTGATGGATTGTAGAGAGTTTATAAAGTTTTTTTTACCATTCATGTTCACAAAAAATGCCATGTTTACATCACAGTTGCTTACATTGAATGCATTACTGCCTAAGACTAATACCTTTGACAATTTGACAAAAGACACCTAACCAATAAGAAACAAAATAAAAATGACATGTTTATCTATGAATTGGTTATGTGTGGCAGTCAATGCCTTAAGCTAAACAAAATAAAGAGTTCCTTTCCCCTTCAATCTGCATCAACTTCCATATGCCCTTCATCTTCACCATTAACTGGGATAGTGATTGAGTCTAGATATGTGACAACCTCTGCAATTAGTCCCTTGTCCACCTCTAACAGATCTGGTAGTATACCTTGCCTGTCTAGACTTCTTTTTTTCATGTGTGGTGTGATGTAATTGTTGCCCCCTCTCCTTTTAAGTACTTCAACCATGCATGATTGCAGTGTTAGCCAACTGTACTTGTTCAATTCTGGTTCAAACTGTTGAAATGCAATGTCCACTTCCTTAATAAGGTCATCCACGTTCTGTGGAAATGATTGATACTGAATTGACTGAATCACATTGAAGAGTCCCAAGTCTAGAACATTCATGTCTGGTGATTGAGCTGGCTGAAAAACAAACTGAATGTTAAATCCATATGCTTGTGTGGCTTCTTGAAATTCTGCATCTTGTGGTACTTGATGAGGTATTGCATTGTCCCACTGTATTGTGATGTTCTTTGGTAGCTGTGAGGGCCACTGCTCATGTAAGGTTGGAATTACATGGTTCAGTAGCATGTCCCTGATTGCTTCTTTGTTTATGCTCTGGACTGCCTTAGCCTCTATTGTCCCCTTATCTCTGTTTTTGCTCTTTTTTTTTGCTGCCTCATACTTCACAAAAGGAAATAAACCATACTTTCCATCATGTAGTAGCTGTTTGTTTTCATCATACAAGGGTTTGCCAATCATGCCCATAAACATGGCTTTCACCTTAAACCTTCTAGATTGTTGTGCTCTGTATGGATTTTCTTCTGTTGGAAGTAGATAGAAAGTTCTTGTTTCAGGGTTTATAAAAAACCATTTCTCATCTATGTGTATCCTTTGTTGCATGTCAACAAAGGTTGGGTTCCCTAGTGATGGAATTGGATGAATATGACTAAGTACCCACTTCAGCCTTGCTATTTTGTGATTGTCAGTCAGTGCAGGTTTGTTTGTGCTTGTGTGTGTTCTTAATCTACCCCTTTGCCTTAACCTTTGCAAAGCAGCCTTAGAGATATGCAAAGCTGCAGCATACCCTCTCTCAGTTTGTCTCTTATACAGAGGGACAGAAGTTAGGAATTCATCAGTGTATTCTGTTAGTTTTCTACCAACAGTGCCTAATTTTTTTGTCCTCACATCTAATGCATGACCCTCAAGTATGTGTTGCTTAATTACCTGAAACCACCTTGTAGTTATTGATCTATGCACATGATGTTTCCTAGCCAATTTGGATAGAAATCCTCTTGGCACTGAGTCCCCCTCCATGTTAAGCATGATCTCAACTACAAGTTGGCGTTTCTCTTGCACTGTCATTTCCCTGCTTTGTCTGCCATACACTTGACCTTCACCATTTGCTTCAGCATCATCATCACCTTCATACCCAGCTTCTTCTTGTGAGTTATTGATGTTGTCTTCAGATTGAGATATTTCATGATCTTCTTTTGAAAAATGATGAAATGATTCCCATGTTTGCTCCTCATAATACAGTTGATGTTCATAAAAAAAGAGTTCTTCAAAGAACTCTGCCATGAGTCCCTTTTTTTTTTTTTTTTTTTTTTTTTTTTTTTTTTTTTTTTTTTTTTTTCCAGGTAGTATGAAGGTGATGAAATGGAGCCCAGAACTTTTTGGATGGTCTTGCATGGAGCCTGGAATGAATGAACTCAGTTGCTGCTTTTGCCTTAATTTTAGCACTGTGTATTTAGGCTAACTATGAACTAATTGTAGTGATGATGTAATTTGTAGGTTATATGTTTTGTAAACAATATTAATCACCCCTTGAACCCCCCCAACCCCCTCTCTAATCTCCCCTACAACTTGGTAACAGTATTTGAATTTTTGGGGATGTCCTCTATTTATGAGGGGGACATGCTTTAAAATGGTTGAAATGTGATGGTTTGGGGTTATTTGCCTTAAAATTTGAATTTCATGTGAAAAAAAGAGAGGGAACATATTTAAATTTTTTTTGGAGAACTCCCTCCTCATTTTGGCAGAAAAATAAGGAGGGAAATACCCCTCCCACTTGCACAGCAGAGTCCCACGTGACTCAGCCAGCAAAAAAGGGAGGGAAATTCCCACTTATTCCCCTTTATTAATCTTAGGGGCCACATGCTTTCCCCTTACTTTATTCCCTTAATTACTACCTCAACACATGCTTTAAGTCCCCTAAAAATTTTGCCTAGGTTTGCGTAAGTGTGTCCTTTGTTGCGAGTAAATCGAACCAGAAGTAGTATTTTTTTATTTTTTTATTTTTATTATTATTATTATTTGTGAAATATATACTACATGTTAAATACGGAGTATACCATATGAAATAATTAATTTATTTCATTCAATATATTATAAACGTAGTATTTTAATGTTAAATTTGAATATTGTTGTAGATGTAACTTTTTATTAATGAATTGATTTTGTTATTAAAAAAATAAAATAAAAAATGCAACGCGCTAGTTAATTTTTTTTGTAGATGATGTAACTTTTCGGTTGGGTGTTTTGTAGAAAGGGGTAAGAACTAAGGGTATGTTCTCTCCAGCTTAGTTTCAGTTTAGTTCCGCTCCAATCAGTTCAGTTCAGTTCGGTTCAGTTTCTAATTTCCTTCTCTCATAAACAATTCATTTCAGCTCAGTTCAGTTCAGCTCCAATCATTTCATTTCTGTTGTTTTCAGTAAATCACAATAGGCCTTAATAATCTTCATCTTCAAGAATTTGCAGTTAGGAGTGAGGATTCCACTTTGTGATGACCACAAACTTATAAGGTGATCCTAAAGGTCAAATTCCCAACTAATTATATCAAGCTTTGTTTAATTGGCAGGTCTTCCTTACACTTATGGCGTCCTAAAGGCCTGTTCACATTTATTGAACTGAATTGAACTGAAATGATTGGAGCTGAACTGAACTAAACTGAACTGAGATGAAATGAATATTCTATGAGAGAGGGAAATTAGGAGCTGAACTGAAATTAAGTAAATGTGAACATGCCCTAAGTTTCTTAGACCATAATTATATACTTGTGTACAATAATACACTCCATGGTTTTATGGTATTACGTTACGAATCATTACATCTAGCACCTTGTAATTGTAATTAAAAATCTATGATTTATTAAATAGTACACCATCCATAATTCCATACTAGTGTATCATTTAGTTTTTGGAGGAGGCTATGAAAAGTATTCTAATATCAAATGTACCTTATAGTTGGGCTATACTTGTACCTTCTGTAATGCAGGTCGTATACAAGTATTTCTCATAACTAGCTAGCTAAATTCCATATTACAATGTCATAAGTATTAGGTAAAATTTTATCTACGATGACGTCAATAAATTTTAGTACTAACATCATAATTATAATTATTTAACCAATAGATAGAAAGGAAGTTTTATATGATTTGCACAATCTCATTTATTATTACATGCTTTCATAATTTCTACATCATCGACATATTTTGCTTAGATCATTAGTCTATCTTTAAAGGCTAATAGGCAATATATGTTCCATCTAGAAGAAAGAAACCTGAACAAGTGTACAAAAATTCAACCCCAAATTTCCAAAATGTCATGCTTTAAAACAATTCCTTAAAAATTAAGTCTAATTAACTTATACGTAGTAGGTGTTAGGAAAAGTCCTTTCAATGCTCAAGTCAAGTCAATGATATCAATTACGAGTTCATGAATCTATCTAAACCCATATATAGGAGAGCTAGTAAAATACTTCGTATGTTGTTTTAGTGCAAATACATAAGGGAGTAATACAACGTATTTTTTATTTTTTTAATTATTTTTTTTTACAAGGAGAAGAATCCTAGCGAGCCGAAACCTCTCATTGGTCCTTCCAGCCTGGATTAGCGGGCTTGACACTTTGAAAGTGGGGGAAGTTGGGTAAGGGAATCTCCACCCCAAAATGTATGTGATGGGGTTTAATCTTACGACCTCAAGGTTGTGAGATACAAACCTTACCATTAAACCAAGCTATGCTTGATGAGTACTCTATATAATATATTATATGAAAATGTTTGTTTAAGTGCAAATACAAAGCTATATTGGTGTAGACGTATAGTGGTATATCATGCCTCCATAATTGATTAATTTCTACATACATCATCAACTTATATGCTGGGCAAAGGGTCCTTGTCAGTTGCTATTTGCTTCATTCTTCAAGCCAATGAATCATCTATGCAAAAAAAAAATCAATGTTTCAGTAGTTTACTCGAATTGATATTGAATTTCATATGTGGTTTACAACTTATAATATTTATAAAAGATATCTTCTTAAACAATACTTCACTTTTCAATAGTACAATTATGACTACCTTAGGAATTCCCCACGTGAGGACTTGAGGAGGGATTCATAATGTTATTTTCCTCAACTTTAAAAAAAAGTATAGTACATAATCCTGTATTTAATCCCTTGCAAAAACAATTGGAAGGAGACTGAATCTTAACCATTCAGAACTGACTCCTAAATCCAAATTAACCCAAAAGATAAATCGGATAAAAAAAAAAAATAAAAAAAAATCACGTGAATAATTGAACATGTTACGTTCCTTAATCCAAACCCGATCCATCACACAAGATCCCAATCCACAAACCCACGGACATTCTATCGTGAAGGCCCAAAACAACACATACATAATACATTGATTAGAGGTCAAACAAAATAAAGAAATGAAAGGAGTAGCTAAAAACTGCTCAACACGTCGTCAACGACTAAACGAAGAAAGAAGAAAGACAAAAACAAAAACGAAGAATGTCCCGCACAAAAATAACTACTTCTCTAACACCCCGCCTTATTTCTCGTTTCTCCTCATTTTCTCTCTCTCTTTTTTTTTTCTCTCTCCTAAAAATTCCGCCATTGTTATCCATTCTTCTCGAACACAAAACCTTCTTCATTTTCTCAACAATGTCGGCGTCGGAATCTGACTTCGCCGCCGTTCGCGGCCAAAAAGGCGCCGGAGACTATAAGAATTTCCGCATGATTAGCCGTGACCGTGCGTTTTCCTTTCTCAATTAACCTAATTGTGATAATTTGGTTTTTTGTTTTTAATAATTCCATTTTAATCATTTCTTTTGAGCTTGATTGTTTATTTTTTCCAGCATTTGGCGGATATAATTTTGAATTTCATGTGAAATTGTTACGTGTAGCATTGTTTTAATTTTGAATCTGCTTCAATTTATGTGCATATAACAAATAAACTAAATTGTGTAATATGTATCATTTGTCTGAGGTTTTCATTTTTCTCACAATTTGTCGTAGATTTGAAAACTCTCCCCCATTTATAATAATGCCCCCGTGGCTCATTTGCACCTTAAAATATTCGTTGCTTCACATGCCATACAATAATGGTGTTTATGCACCAGAGTGCATTGAGTTTTTGTTTGTTTTTTGCTCAAAGAATTTTAAAAACCAGCAAAATTTACCAAATGAGTTAAAATAACCATTGGGTGCACCTTGGTGGCTAGGTACACTGTATGCTAGGTGCAATCAGGGGAAACTCTTAGCGCATAGGCCTTATGTATTAGGCATGCAAATAGGGTGATATTTTTTGTAAATAATGGAAACTGAGTGTGGAAAATATGATGACAAAAAGTACCACTATATGCATAATAGTAAACAAAAATTTCTATTCAGACAACTTATACGTTAATGGTACATTATATATGTATAATAGTACACAAAATATACCGATGTACCATTAAGTGTGAAAATGTACCACTGAACCCTAGATTTTCCTTCATGCCAAATACAGATGCCTTATGCGCCTAGATGCACTTTGCTACCGGTTCACCATATTTTTGTCCATGCACGCTTAGCACACGTGATTTATCTGTGTATTAGGATT
Source organism: Chenopodium album (assembly GCF_948465745.1). Classification (NCBI taxonomy): domain Eukaryota; kingdom Viridiplantae; phylum Streptophyta; class Magnoliopsida; order Caryophyllales; family Amaranthaceae; genus Chenopodium; species Chenopodium album. The sequence goes on from NC_137840.1 coordinate 73,331,167, forward strand.
ATTGGCTTATCATTTCACTTGAAAGTTATGGTTAATTAAGGAACATAACTTGTTTGTGCAATTGTCATAAAACAAAGAAAATTGGGCAAGAAAGCTTGTGAATGGGGTTTTATTCAGTATTTCCATTGACACCTTCTAGTAGTGATGAGATTACAAATAAAATCCCGAATTATGATTATTTTTTTCTTATTAAAATTACATCTAATGCAAATCTCATATTATGTCAAGTTTACCTGTCATGATAGAGTTAAGAAGAAAGTGAGTCATTGTTATTAAGTTGATAAAGGATTTAAGCCATGTTTTAAGCCTTTAAGGTATGACCGCATGAGTGCTAGGTTGAACTTAATGATATCAGTTCATATGGATGTTCATATATACCTTCAAGTGTTCAACATTGTCTCAAGTTTTTAATTTTAAATCATTTCTCGAAACATCCTTAGACTTATAAATTGTATTCCAAACTTTTGTGTATTGTAAGGATTTGACCTCATGTCCTAGTGACACTATGCCAGTTGAACTATTAATTGTTTAAAGTAGTTAACAGAACTATGCCATTAAAACATAGTGCTCCATTGGCTGGTGAGAATTCTCTGTTAGTTGTAGATTCATGACTCTACATTGAATGATTTCAGGGTTATTATACGAGATGCTTCAATCAACTTCAAGTGAATCAAAATCATGGAAGGTTTGTTTATCCCAGTTTGCTTAATTTTTCTTTTGTCTATACGTTTTATATAATAGTTTTAATATGGATTATGCCAAGGGGGTAAAGGTTCCAATATCTTTTTAGCTTCTTTGAAAAGTTATCTATGAAGAACACACCAAGAGGTTATTATGTCTGAAAAGCAAAAAGAGAGCAAAGAGCTAAGAACAATTAATCATCATGCTTCATGGAAATCGTATACTCGTATTTGTGTAAATTTCTGTTATTATGGCTGTATATGGTAGTCTTGCGAACACATCCATCTTCTTTGTTACTTGGAAAATACAAGGACAGAAGGAAAGCCTTCTAGGCTCTGGCTAATTGTTTGAACTGCTGTCTGTTTATTTGGCAACAAGCTATAAGCAAGGACACATTATAATATGCTATCATGCAGTGAAGAAATTGAGGATCAGAAGTTTCCGTGTTGCAATCAAGCTAAGTCAGACAAATGTATATGGTTCAATTTGACCGTCATTATTGCCTTTGTCCCCTGAACTTTGAGCCTGGGAGGATTTACTTCTTTACAAGCAGTATATCTTAGTATATTGTGTTTTTCCTTATTACTTTTTTGCCCTGATTCAATAGTTTAAATCGACCTTCTGTGCACATTTGTTTTTTTATTTTTTGTTTTTTTAACCCATTAGTATCATGCATAGTCTAAATGTCTAATAGCTAAGATATAAAGATCATATGCACAAAGAATACTTTTAAAGAAAAACTGCATGATTAACATAGATCATAGATGAATTATTAATCAAAATTTAGAAACATTGGTTTTTCATCTGAGACTGTCAATTGAAGATAGGGGGAGTTTTTGTTATAGCTGCTCTGATTCTCTGTGCATCAACAAATACTGTCGTGCAATTATTGGAGCCCTTTTATTTATGATGCTTCTTACTTAATCATGTCACAGTTTATAAAATTTGTGTTTGAAGTCATTTTTGTTATATAGGTATTGATTATGGACAAAGTCACTGTCAAGGTTATGTCCTCGTCATGCAAGATGGCTGATATCACTGATCAAGGGATTTCATGTGAGCTTCTTTGGCTTTACTGCATATAATCCAGGGATAGCGATGCCAAATATGTTTTCTAAAGTTTTTCTGAAAACTTAAATAGATACTCCGTACTATTTTGCTATTCAAGTGCATGTAGAGAGTATCTAATTCTTATTTCATCTCAGGTTTTATGACTTCCATCTAATAGATACTACTACATCTTATTTCATTTTTTCCTTCACTTCTGATCAATTTCTGCTCACTGAATTTGATTTGAGCATCTATAGTTGGTGAGATTTGACTTTTCATTATTTGGATTTGTTCCAGCAAATGTTATCTTTTACCCTGATGGACGTTTCACTTGGAAGATCAGGTACTGTCTGTCCTAGTTCAAAATACTTATTGAACTAGTGACTGAAGACATTAAAAGACTTAATTCTGGAATACCAATAAAAATATTGTATAGGATTGGCATAACTCTTGCCTGTTCTCCAAGCTAATCAGCTGTTCAAAATGTATCTCTCTTAGCCATTGTATTTCTTACACCAACACTTCTCCAATGCGTTTTGACCAAGCACAAACCTTACTTACCATGTTATTTTGGGACGTATCTTGGTGTTTGAACACAGTCAACATTGAACTGATTGAAAGTCTGAAATTCTGAATATATTAAAGAAATGTTATATTCTTTTGTTTTTGGCTATCTCACAAGCTTATAAGTATGATGCTTCGTATGGTAACTCTTATTGGATTATTTGGGGGGCAATTTTATTTTGCAAATGTTCATGCCACTGTCATGATCTTAAGCTACATCTGTGACCTCAGCTTACAGTGGTTTATATTGCTCTTAATGATGGTTCTGTCTGCAGTGGTAGAAGATCTATTCAGAAGAAGGCAACCTCTTCCCTCTCTGGATGCTATTTATTTCATTCAGCCTACAAAGGAAAAGTAAGCTTTTCTCCATTCATTCTGGAACACTGGAAATCATTATGTATGAAATATAACGAATACTCTGGCACTGTTTAGACTTCCAAAAGACCCCTCTCTAAATACTGTTGAAAATATGTTTTCTACCTGCAATTGTAAGTGCTGCTATATAATTTGGTCAATTTTGTTGCTCAACTGCCTCTTGATTGTGCTTTCCTTGAAGCATAATTAATTTTGTACCTGATCAGAATTTTCTTGGAATTAATACCAACTTTCCGACTTTTCAAAGTGATCTCCCATTAGGCTAGGAATAGCTTATGCGGAGACAATGTAATAATGAATTTTCGAAATTTACTAAAAGAAGAAAGTCCCTAGAACCAAAATAATTTGGAGAGTTTGCTTTGCAGCGTTCTATTTTTTCAATCTTATAATTGTCAATTTCTGTGACCTACTTTTTTAGAAGTTTGCAAAGAAAGTTCTATAGATTACATTAAGATATGTGGTGCTTAAGTGGTTGCCAACTTCTTTGGGATCTTGTCTTGCAGATTTCCTAATGGCTCGGGGGCAAAAATTTGCCAAATATACTATTTTCATGCTGCTTTATGTGATGATCCCGGATTCCATGAACTGTAAAGAGAGTTTGTCTCTAGATATTTCGAACTTGGAAGTGGGCGTTATCAAAATTCAGAACCTCACTCTTTTCTTAGGCAATCAGTCTAGTGAAATTTCATCAAGGCAGTTTTATTAGTCTCTTTGAGTGGGCAGGGATGCTATTATCTTAGGAAAAGTTGGATAAAGATAGTTAATTTTTTATGCTCTCAAGCTTGTTTTTATGTAGCAGGCCATGCAGACTTATATTAGTCTCTTTGGGTGGGCAGGGATGCTAGTATCTTAGGGAAAGTTGGATAAAGATAGTTAATTTTTTGTATGGGAGATATATTTAATTTGATCCAAAACTTGTCAATTTTCATGTAGGCATTAACTTTATCATTCCCTGATTTCCTTTCCCTTACAAATATCTGTTAAGGAATATAAATACTTATTGGTAAATGAAATGTTTGCTGTATTCTGAAGTTCACTATCAAAAACAAGGCTAGAGGTGTCCTTAAAGGTATCAAGATATAACTTTATTAATACAATAATATACCAGTTATTATCACAATTAGCAAGGAAATAATCGTAAGTTCCTAACAATGAGAAGTTTCCTATTAAAAATATCTGCATAGTCAGAAGTTTTATTCTGGACTTCCTCAGTACTCCTGCTGCTAGACTTTTTTTAAGGTAATTTTGCTTGCTATATGTCTAAATTTTTTTCCTTGTTTTGTTGCAGCATAGTCATGTTCTTGTCTGACATGTCAGGAAGAGAACCTCTGTACAAGAAGTATGTAAAGTTTCCAGTATGCCTAATATACTTAAATTTTTGAAAGTCATTTGCTGTCTGTATCCCTTAAACTGCTTGTTTTTGTCATTTGTTTCTGGTCCCAGGGCATTTGTATTTTTCTGCCAACCTGTTCCAAAGGAATTAGTTAACCACATCAAGAGCGATATGAGTGTGGTACCCCGTATAGGTGCTTTAAGAGAGGTAAGGGGTGTTTCTTTACTCGTGTATTTAAACAATCCAAATGTCATTCATTAATGGTCTTTTACTCCTCCATTAATGTTGCAGATGAATTTGGAATTCTTCCCGGTGGATAGCCAGGTAAAAATGAATATCATTCATGCTATGTTACGCCCAGCATTACAATTTCTTTGCCATAATTATGCCTGACAGACATCTGACACTTCATATGAATAAGGATTGAGGAAATATATAAGAAAACTGAAAAAGCTTTATGTGTCCATGTGAGATACTTTTAATGAACTCGACACTCTTGAAGATCTGAGTTACATAGGTCCATGTATCAAATCAAATTATCAATCATTGGATACTTGGAGAACTTCCTTTGTATTATTGCATGCTAAAAAAATGTTAAGTCGACCAACTTAGCCAATTGGAGAGAGGGGGGGGGGGGGGGGGGGGAAGAGGAATGTTATGTTTGATATACGTTTTTGTTAACCTCCTTTTCAATTTCTCTATCTGTCATTAAATCTTTTGGTGTCATCTTACATCAAAACATCTTGCTATTTTTTCGCTTGCCTCTTCTATGTTGTTGCCAGAGATCTTTTTTATTAATCCAGATGCTACTGATACAGGTGTTTGTAACTGAACATGATTCAGCTTTGGAGGATTTTATTGGAGAAACTTCGCAAAATACCCGGAAATTTGATGCTTGTATGAATTCTTTAGCAGTCCGCATTGCAACTGTCTTTGCTTCATTAAAGGTACATGCTAACTTATGCCACATGTTTTCTTCATGCATTCCTCCTACCAGTGGCGGATCCAGGATTTCCGACTTGGTGAGTCACTATCAATTATTGATTACTTGTGAAAGTACAAATAATTTTTCCAAATCTTGTTCATAATTAATTTCAATCCAAAAATTATATATAAAAAAAAAAAATTATATTTCACCAAATCGATTTCAATCTAAAATAGGACACAAAAATCCATAATACAACCAAATACTCCGTACTACTTAAAAATTCAATCTTACAAGTTGAAAATATTACAAATAACATGTTACAAACAAATAGTAATATAAAACTATTACATTAACTTTATGATTTTTTACTTAGATTTGTGGAAAAATATTAAAATTGGTTGTACAAATATAGGATATAAAATTATAAATAGAAGCAAAAATTATTAATAATTGTTAAGTAAAAAAATGAGATAACTTAAGAGACCTGTTATTAAGTATAACCGGTCTCTTTAATGAAGAAAGAAAGCAACTCCAAAATGTGAAATGCAATAGCAGCATCAAAGAGACCACTTACCTTAATAGTTGGTCTCTTTGATATTTTTATAAAAGGAAACCTGCGTCAGTCTGTTAGCAGCATCAAAGAGACCGCCTCTCTACAAGAAGCGGTCTCTTTGATATTTTTATTTTAAAAAAAAATTAATTTTTTTTTGGTGCTGCTGAGTCACGTGACTCAGTGTGCACCAACACAGATCCGCCATTGCCTCCTACCATATTCCTTTTTCATGCCCTGATGTTCTTTTTAAGTTGAATAGTATCATTGGAAGTTTTGGTGCAGCTCTTGATTAGTAGTCTCTATCTAAATAATTTGAGGTTTTGGATCTGTTTCATGTATATCCTTATTTACAAGTGAAATATGCGTTTCCTCTGTTTTCTATAATACCTTGATGAACACATTGATTGGATTTTAGATTTTTAGGAACTAGTCGAGCCTTTAAGACTAAATCACGACGTCAGGACTTAGTTTATCAGCTGTCAGTTTCTTATTCAGGTGCTTATATATTTTTATGGTAGATGATTGACAAACTAGTAAAGATCCGACCAGGCAACCAAACATGATGGGGTCAACAAGCAGGTTTAATTTATGACAAAAGCTTACCAGGGCTTTGTGTCTGGAAACTTCTTGGAAAGAAATAACCTAGATATTAGAGGTTACAGAAATACAGAATAGAGACAAACATAAGTACATTACTGTTACTCTTAGACACCAATCATCTGACGGTACCCGTGTCGGCATGCATCTGACATTTCTAATGTATAAAGATACTCGAGTGTAATTATAGTAATAGGAATTATGGAAATGTTTCTCATCTCTTTTGGGTACTTCCAGTGAGTTTGTTGCATCAGTCTGAGCAATATAAGTATGTACTGCATAGTACAAGACAAGACAGACAATCTTTATTTACTGGACCCACCTATGAAATTTGTTTTCTCTAAGTGTTTCAGTTCCTGTTCCTCGTAAATTGAATTTGGCTATATAATGTTGTTGAATGAGTGTTATAATATTTTTGTAGTGATTGCAATTCAATGTTTAGAGAATAAATTTAGTGACCTCCATTTTTACTTTAAAGGATCATTTATCATATCATCATCTAATTAGCAACTCCGGCTGTGTAGTCAGTTTTATAATTTCTCATCATGTTATGGCATTAGGTTTAATATCTATTATGGTTTCTTGATTGGCATAATGTAGTTAGGAACTAAATTTGTATTTTTACAGGAGCTCCCCTATGTACGGTTTCAAACTGCAAAGGATCCTGATACAGCATCTTCACATGAATTAATACCCTCAAAGCTTGCTTCAGCAGTTTGGGACCGTTTGAAGTTATATAAATCCACAATTCCCAGTTTTCCCCAAAAGGAAACATGCGAGTTACTTATCCTGGACAGAGGTGTTGATCAGGTTAGAGCTCTCACTATATATCTTGTTGCATGCTCTAATATTTGTTGTTGCTTAGCATTTGAAATTTTTATATACAGATTGCTCCAGTGATACATGAGTGGACGTATGACGCCATGTGTCATGACTTGCTGGAAATGGAAGGGAACAAATTGGTGCTTGAGGTTTGTCTTATTGTTTTCCCTTACATCATTTTATTGTATGTTCTTTTTTGCAAGTTTCATGGTGAACTTAAATTATGCTTTATCATAGGTTACTAACAAAACAACTGGTCAGCCTGAGAAAAAGGAAGTTCTTTTGGAAGACAGTGATCCTGTATGGCTAGAGATCCGCCATTTGCATATTGCAGAAGTATGTTTCCTGGACTGACATTTTGTTTATCAAATTGAATTGTTAAACCTCAGAACAGTTAATTAACCTTTCAATGTTCCAGGCTAGTGAACGGCTGCATGACAAAATGACCAACTTTGCGTCAAAGAACAAAGCTGCAACACTGAGTCAAGCCTCGAGGTTATTTAAATATTTCTGATGGCTTGTTGCTCTTGGAGTATTCTCGTACTTACTGCTTAATGATCTGCGAACTTATATTCTTGTTTTATGGTTATTATCTGCTGTTGGAGCATAACCCTCATCATGTTTGGTTACTTGGTGTTGTTCCTTTTGGTGTGTGTTGAGTTTAAGTTTTTGTTAGTAATTAAATGCTTATGTATTTGTGATATAATTTAATAAATACCCACCAAAAAAAGGGAAAACAAAAGCACTCATTTCCCATAAATGGTATTTGCCAAATAATTTTCGGTTGGTTACTAAGTTTTATCCAAGAACTCACCAAAAATAAAGAGGATAGGACTGGAAAAAAATTGTTGTATGCATTTATCTGTTTTACTTGAGTGCCCAAAACATGTATCTTGGCTCAACTACTGCAATTCTTGCTGATGGTCATGGTTGAGACAATACAATTATTTTGCTTGGCCTTTTCCTGGTGCAATTTTATTTCTTCGTCTTACGTCCTATAAACGTAAGAGGTTTATAATCCATTTCATGGGTTATTGTCTTTCAAAATCTTGAATTTGAAAAAGTTAGTGCTGTTGAATTTCATCAAGAACTCACATAAGACTTATGGACTGTATGTAGAGATGGAGCAGAGCTTTCCACACGAGATTTGCAAAAGATGGTTCAAGCTTTGCCACAGTACACTGAGCAAATGGAGAAACTTTCTTTGCATGTGGAGGTACACTTTTTTAGTTTTAAAAGCCTAGTGTGTTCAAAACTGAATTACTCTCTAGAAAACTGTTTACTTCAAAGTTTTAACTGTCAATCACAGAAATGGTAACTATCTAATCAATGCAACAGTAGTCATCTTCAGTCAAGATGCAAGATTAATATAGTGATTTGGTTCATGTTTGAAAGTTATAGTAGGCCTTGAAGACTATTGAGGACTTTGTAGTGCTTAAGCTATTTCAACAAAGCCATTAATTATTCACATGAATATATGTTTGATCATTTTATTATTTGTGGGCTGTGCATAACCCAATCACTAATGAAATTTTATACTTTCTAGTTACAAGAAAAGAGATCCTTCTAGTCATGGTACAAAAGTTGTCCAGTATTTCATAGTTGATCGAGAACGTATAATTACAGCAGAACTCCCAGTGTTATGCATAATGATCTACTAGAGATTGTGTGCTAATTGTTGTTTATTTTGGGGCAGATTGCTGGAAAAATAAATCAAATTATAAGAGATATGGGGCTTCGAGAACTTGGGCAGCTAGAACAGGATATAGTCTTTGGAGATGCAGGAACAAAGGAGATCATCACCTTCTTAAGGGCACATCAGGTTTTTACATGCACCTTTGCTCGAATAGTCGAATCTTTATAAGAAATGGAGCATTTAGTTCTTGTATAACCTCTTCTTTTTTGTTGCTTTCACTATCCAGGATGCTTCTTCTGAGAATAAACTGCGCTTGTTGATGATTTATGCATGCGTGCACCCTGATAAGTTTGAAGGAGACAAGGCCACTAAGATAATGCAGGTAAGAGGAGATCTCCAATTGCATCATACCAGCTGTTTCTTATATAGTTACTTTCATATAACCACTTATATAATTTTCTGCGCTTTATGTTTTTGTAAGTAATGACAATTAAAAGCATTATTTGCTTTGTTGCAGTTAGCTAAGTTGTCGGCAGAGGATGTGAAAGCTGTAAAAAATATGAGAATGCTTGCTGGATCATCAATTATTAAGAAGAAAACAAGTGGAAGTTTCTCTCTAACATTTGATGGTCAGAGGGTAATATGAGTGGAGTTTGACATCTTACAAGAATTATTCAACTGACTTGCATTGTTTCTATCTATGCTAACTGTTCTTTCTTTTTCCTGATCTATCCATCACCAGAAGAAAATTGCTGCTAGAAAAGATAGAACCAATTCAGAGGAGGAAACTTGGGCATTATCCAAATTTTATCCTATGCTAGAGGTAGTTTATAAATGATACCTTACTGATTTTGTCAATTCATCCTACTTTATTTTCATCAAGCAGCTTGAATGTGCACTTTTAATACCTTCTTGACAGTAAATTCTTATAAAATGGAATAGGAATATGTTGGATATGTTTCTTTGGGGATTGATCTCTTTTAAGTATCTCTTCCATTGCAAATGGATCATCTACTTCTGAACAAAACTACAGCATCAGCTTCACTATATTGGATGCAGACCACACAGTGCTTTGATTTTCCATCTATCTGCTCTTTGTTATGTTATAATTAATTCATTAAAGCTTTGTTACTTGGAACTCTTCTTTTCATCTCTCTCTCTCTCTCTCTCTCTCTCTCTCTCTCTCTCTCTCTTACACACACACACGCGCGCGCTCACACCTACGCACACATGATGAATGCTCAATATTCAGGCATGATAAGACACTATAAGATCTTTAAGGACCAATGATATGCAAATGTTTCACTTGATGACTTAGTTTGACACCAGGATTTATACTGTAGTTCAACACTTGTACTCAAGTCTGATTACTGTAATAAAAAACTTGTTAAACACAATTTTCGTCATTGCATTTCATGCATAATAAAGATAAATGCATTAAACAAATTCTCTATTTTATGGGTTGAGTGGCACTTGAGCCTCATATGCTTCAATCAAGTAGCAATTTATGCTTACAAAGTTGGATGAAAAACTCCTCTTCATTTTTCTCCAGGAACCTTGAGAAAATTAAAGAAATTTTTATAATTTTCCAGGAACTCCTAGAGAATGTGCACAAAGGTGAGTTATCAAAGAATGATTATCAATACATTAATGAGCCAACTCCAATCAACAGAGAACGCAATCAAACTCAGAGTGTTTCTGCCAGCACAACCACGACAACTGGTCCACGTTCAATGAGGTCAAGACGAACTGCAACATGGGCTCGCCCTCATAGTTCTGAAGATGGAAGCAGGTACTGCAGTTCGCAGCATTCTATAAGCTCTATATTTAGCGTAGGACCATGAGAGATAGAAGCAATCAGATTTTATTGATTGTAGTCTTAATTTCTGTAAATTTTTTGGTCCTTTTCAGTGACTTGGTATTGAGAAATTCGCCTAATGATTTTAAGATGTTGGGATCACGTATTTTCATATTTATCCTTGGAGGAGCTACTAGATCTGAGGTAAAATTCTTGGCTTCTTGCTTCTGGTACATTGTAACCGTTGGACTTTATTCATTTCCTGAAGATCTTTTATCACATTTTACTCAGATACGAACTTGTTACAAACTCACTACAAAACTTAGGAGGGAAATTGTACTCGGTGCAACAAGTATAGATGATCCTCCAAAATATATTACGGTACATATCTCTTGCATCTATCTTTTGGACGCATGCATAATAATGATTTATGTTATTTAAGAAGACTCTCTTGAGCTTCCCTTGGTTTATAGGGATATATTCAGGATGCAAGTATTTATGCCTTTATGGTAATACAAGTATACAAGGATAAAGGCATAAATACTTCGACAGCCAGTCTATAGGGAACATGCAAGTATTTATGCCTTTATGGTAATGCTTGTTCCCCCCACCCCCACCTCCTCCCAAATGTTCGTCTCTACCCAATTTTAACCAATGTAAAATCTACCATGTGAAAGACCTTTTATGTTTTTAGTATCTAATTAAAAGTTTCATGATTTTGTTTTCCCAAATTTGTATATCTCCAATTCAAAAGCTTCTTGTTATCCTTGTATACTTCCTCCGTCAAGCTATAATTTTGAAATACTACTTTGAGGTATTGAGATGTCTGGTAAAAGATCTTACTTTTACTTCAGATTGTGGGGGAGATTGAGGGTAATGGGAATGGTCCAATTGTCTCCCTTCTGTATGACCCTTTTCAGTTTCTTCATTGTTTTGCCATTGTTACTGGTTAATGCTCTCGCTAATCTGTTGATTATAAATGTTTAAATACAACCATCTTGTTTCTCTGAAGAACTCTTCTCCCTCATTAAAAAAAACTTCCTAAATTGATGTTGCATTAAGCTTTCAAGACATGCAAAATTCAACAGTTGCAAACCCACTAATTGCATATTGATTTGATTTTTTTTTTTTCAAGTCATTTTCAGTAGCTTTTTTTTTGTCCCCTGCAGAAGCTCAAGCAATTCACAGGAAAAGGTCTCTCTCTAGACGGCCTTAGAATTTGAGCATCTTCCTTCAGCAGTTTCAAGAAGCGACAAAGATGCTTATGTTATGAATGATCATCAATATTTTGTAGCCATTTTGTTCTGCTGCTTTCCTCCAGCAACTGTAAAAAGCGGGAGTTCTTACAGCAAAATAGCTGCTGCATCAACACTGTAGAGCTTGATTTTCAGATTAGCACAGGTAGAGAGACTAAGGATGTTAATTCTTTCTAATATTCTCTCTTCCATTTTAGTGGAAGTAAAGTACATCAGGTATTAGAAAAAATCAACATACTAGTGATGTTAAAAAACTACACTAACATTCATTGTAAGTAGGCTACTTTATTAGATAAGTGTTGTAAAACAGTATTACAATATTACATTATCAAAGATCTGTCTCTCAGGATCACCTGATTAAGAGTGCCAGAGATCAAAACATATTTGCAGCTGTGTATGTTCTCACACCCAATCCAACAGCAAATATGTACTGTATTATTTCAAATATATCAAAAGCATAAAGTAGAATAAACTTTCAGACACACCAATTCAATATTGACACACCAAGCTTGCCTGTAGAGATGGTGGGGGAATTCACCTAAAGATATGTATAAAGCAAACACATTGAATTGGTCAAAGTTGTGTATGTGAAATTGTTAGTGCAAAAGTCAATCTGAAACACTTAAATAAAAGACGGAAGTAGTACAAGACTGCCCCCTCCATCTCTTATTATTTGCACCATTTGACCTAAAAAGTTCTCACATAAAGTTGGCCCATGGTGCAAACAAAAAGAGATTGAAGGAGTATGAATATGAACTATAGTGGTGTACCAACACCAAATGGAGTTCCTTGCAATTATGAGGGGTTGTCAATAGCGCTAAAAGGTGATCTTCGCAAGGTCTATTGACAGTTGTGTCAAATGTTGAAGATGAGTCGTACTCACATAACTCCTCCCTTTACATTCACTTAATCCAAAAGTGTAAATTCTTCATTGTTAAACATGAATGTGAAGTCACAATTAGGTATTACTATTGAGAAACTAATATGGTTGATTAGTTAGATAAGCTTGCCATCATTAAGACAATCTAGAAAAAAATTCAGGTGATTTGAACTAAGTTGAGTAACTTGACCTTATTTAAAGATTAAAATTTCATACTTCGTAATTTACTTAGTTTCTTTTCTTGTATTTTTAGGTAAAACTCTCATAATGTTCAAAAAAAAAAAAATTGCTGACGTGATAATTAAGTTTCCGTAACAGCCATTAAACAAGCACCACGTGGAAACTATAGAAAAGCAACTCCACGTGGTAATCAAATCTAATATATAATTTAAGAGTTTTTTTCTCCAACTTTCATTCACAGCACTCCAAATTCTCATCCCTGCAATTCTAGCCCTCCTATTTTTTAATTTTTTTTTTTTTTTTTGAAAAAAATAACCAATAACCACCATTGTTAGTTTGTTACTCATAACTACCCATATCACTCAATTAAAATCTAGCCCTCTATTAAAAAAAAACAACATAATAAAGAGTGTTTTTTTCTCCAACTTTCATTCACAACACTCCAAATTCCCATCCGTGCAATTCTAGCCCTCCTATTTTTTAATTTTTTTGAAAAAAATAACCAATAACCACCATTATTAGTTTGTTACTCATAACTACCCGTATCACTCAATTAAAATCTAGCCCTCTATTAAAAAAAAAAAAAACAACATAATAACCACCCTTTAATAACTATCACTTCTACTATTTTTTTCTCATAATATATACTATACAACGTATATCCCGTGCATGAGCACGGGTACACTCTAGTTATTTACCAAGTACCGTACTTGTTTACCAAATTAGACATTTACTTATCACTCCCACGACACCATACCAGTGTAACGCTTAATTCGACGAACTCACCGCCATTTTTATCATTTTTCCGATCTTCAATCAAACCAACACTCAAACATTCCGGCAAACTAGGGTTATTCGCCGGCAATCTTCCACCTTTTCCGACGAAATTTCGCGGGGAAATATGGATCCCTTACTTCCGATCATACTCCTATCATTGATTCTCGGAGCAATCATCTCGTTTCTCATCTTCGGAAATTATTTCAGGAAGCAGAAATCCGAAGTTGAAGCACTTGCGAAAGGCGAGCCTGTTAACGATACGATTTCTAAGAAGCCTTCGAAACCTACTGCTTCCAAAAAATCTCAATTTAAGCATCATTCTCATGCTTCTGATAAGGTAATTTCTAGGTTATTTTGATTTTATTTTTGTGTTGTTTGATTTTGCATTAGTTTGATTGTATGTTGTTTGATTCAGAAATTTGATTGAATTTGTGCAGGAGCAAAACAAGAAGCATCATCCATTGGATTTGAACACGTTGAAAGGTCATGGTGATTCGGTTGGTGGTCTGTGTTTTTCATCAGACGGAAAAAATTTGGTCACAGGTTATAATTGATTCTTAAACTTTGATTTGCTTGATGTTTTTCTCGAGAGTTTCATCTGTTAGATAATGGATTGCATTGAACTCGAATAGTTGTGAATTACGGTTTTTATATTGTGCAGTTTTAGTAGCATTGGATACAAATTGCAGTTTTATTGTTGATGAATAATAATGTGTTTGGATAATGATAATGCAAATTGATGATGTAAAGAACTTTCAGGAACATATATACTACCTCCGTTACATATTATTTGCAGCGATTTGACATATAGTAGAGAGGGAAAATGTCTAATCTTTGCAAATAATATGTAACGAAGGTAGTATATTCATAATTTGTGCATGTAAGCAATTTTCTGAAAGTTTGTCCTTTTTGCTGTACAATTAATTATACTTAGAGATGGAAGGAATTCTAATATCTACAAGCATTGAAATTGTTAATTGTGTTTTCTATTTGTTTGACATTTCATTAAGCTTACTTAGATACTGATTCAGCTTAATTAGATACTGATTCAGCTTCGGGATTATAGAATTCAATTGGGTTGTAATGTAATGCTCCTTAAGGCTGTGAAATGACGTGTCTTTCCCTATTAACCCTTAAGTATATGGCTGTGCCCTTATTTGTTGTTTGCAATTCAAGCTTCATCACTAGAAATAGGAAAGTAGACCATGATTAATCAACTGCCACTCTCTTTACTCTTCAAATTGTCCTCAGGCAGTATTGCTCACTCCTCTTTTGTTTTCCCCGTACTCTTAACTTCTTTTAGTTAGCCCTGCTTGGTTTCCCTCTTTGTGAATTAACCTTCATGAATCTTCACATATAGTTTTTCTAGTGTTTCTGTTGGACAGTTCCTCTCCTTAAGCATTCGTTTAATTTGCCAATATTAAGCATAATAACATACCTACAACTCTATTATGTCCTGTTAGGGAATCAGCAACCCTAAAACTAGGATTTGGAAAGTCATCTTAAATTGTCGCCATTATCAATTCGATCTATTACCTCATGGTTATTCCCAATTTTCCCTATTCATATGACTAGTAGAGTAAGAATTGAGTGTTCCACTTGCGTGCAATGGCTGTGATCTTTCCAAGTTTATAAAAGAAAATAAATCAGTTTTTGCAATGTTTGATTTTTGTTTGTTCTTCTGCAGCTTGTGCAGATGGTGTGGTCCGAGTTTTTAGGCTGGATGATGTTTCAAATAAAAGTTTCAAGTATGTGTCCATAAATTATTTTTTATCCCCAGATGGTTTCTATAAAGATTATTGCGGGGTTTTGAAGTTGGTTATATGTTTTTTTCATGCAGATTCTTGCGTATTAACATGCCAGCTGGAAACCATCCAACTGCTGTTGCTTTCTTAGAGGATGATTCATCAATCGTAGT
Source organism: Chenopodium album (assembly GCF_948465745.1). Lineage (NCBI taxonomy): Eukaryota > Viridiplantae > Streptophyta > Magnoliopsida > Caryophyllales > Amaranthaceae > Chenopodium > Chenopodium album. The sequence goes on from NC_137840.1 coordinate 73,346,515, forward strand.
AGCTACTCAAAATCTTTTGGGATCTTCAATTTATATGTATGCAGAAGAGAATGCTAAACCTTCGAGTGAAAGTAAACAAGCGAAGCTTCCTCTTCCTGAAATCAAATGGGAACATCACAAAATCCATGACAAAAATGCAATATTGAATATTTTTGGAGCTAATGCTAGATATGGCAGTGCTGATGGAAGCACTGTTATAGCTTCCTGCTCAGAAGGTATATATCTGATGTTGATGTTATAATTTAACCATATCATCACGTGTCCTGATAATCGATAAAAAATACCATTGCTTTAATTACTACTCATATAATGAGGTGTGTGAAGGTAAAGATGTCTTATTCCTAAGTACCCTGTCTAGACTGGTTGAGAGGTTGTTCAAAGGTATGCGGTATAAGCTCTTTTGATGATGAGAATTAATAAATTTAGAAACATGACAAGCTATGATAGTGTTGTGTGTAATAAATTGTAAATCTTTTTAATATCTATGGATTCCTCAATATTAGAGTGATGTGGATATGATTCTTGCCAACCCATCCTTTTGGGAATAAGGCTGTGGTTTAGTTGTTGTTAAGATAGTAATGCAAGCAAGTGAAGCAACAAATTAAAACCTCTTAAAAATCTCTAGCTCTGTTAACTTTATTGGTGAGATACATTGCTGCTCTTTTAAAGATTTAATGATCTTAATCTCATTGATAAATGTGATTGTACCACTAGTCCAAGATTTGTGTTCATTATATGGCTAAGAAGAAACAGTGACTAAAAAAAAAAAAATTGTGAACTGTCAGTCCCACACTAGAATTTTGTTAAGAACAGAAACTCCAGTGTTCTCTCTCTGTGTGTGTGTGTGTGTGTGTGTGTGTGTGTGTGTGTGATGTAATTAGGGTAAACTTGGTTTGATTAGCTGAGTGTTTAGAAGTTTGTGCTGTAACTCTTATTAATTACTGAATTCTCCTTATTGCTCTACTTATCTTTTCTTCATCTTCTGCAATTATTCTGTTTATAAAGGTTATGACTAGAGCTGGTCTTCATCTAGGTCCCTCTCCCTCTGATTGTCTTGGGAATAAATTCTTTTTGTTTTTTCATTGAATTTCTTTCTGTTATAGAGGAACTAACTCTCCTCAATGCATGTTTTCAGCAACTGAGATTAAGCTTTGGCATGGAAAATCCGGAAAGCTATTGGGAACAGTTGATACTAATCAACTTAAAAACCACATGGCTTCATTATCACCAAATGGACGTTTTATGGCAGCTGCAGCATTTACTGCTGATGTGAAGGTGTGTGGTTTATTAATATGCCTAATGCGTACTAGCATTATGCGACTTCCATTGATAATGATCATTGTACTAGCATTTGTAGGTTAATGCACTTTTATGTTTCCCCTTCATAGGGTCAGAAGCAGCAGTTTGTCTTGCTTACTTTTTGCTATATATGTATTGAATTAAAAGTAGGTTGTTCTGTTATCTGTGTTTTAAATGCACTCAACATTTATTATAGACCGTTACTCTTCTAAATTAGCCATCATAACCCATTTTTAAAATATTTAGTGTATTTTTACAATTAAAATTTACATATAAGAAATATTATACTCGTTTTTTAGTGACTATAGATCAAGAGATGTATCATTGTATTGTATACCTCTTATTTCTATATCATTGTGTGTGTGTGTGTGTGTGTGTGTGTGTGTGTGAAGCAAGTTGTAATTTTGTAACTCAAAGCCACGACTGCTCATGCAAATACAATGGTGTTTTGTAAAAAAATATTTAAAAATTATTTATGTGTCCCCATATTGACTTGTATAGTTTTATTACACATATCTGTGCTCTCTAAAGGCACTAACATGTATATGTTTATGTATCGTTAGTTGGCACCTTGGCACTAACTCACTTGTTTTGTGCATCATTTTCTTTATTTTAAAATTTGATTCATTGATCTTATGTAGCAGTTGCATTATGCAAAGAGATATGGCATATGGGGGGTTCATAGTACTTTTTCAATGCTAAAATTGCACCCTTTTTTTTTTTTCTTCTATTATGGTGCTATCTATTCTGTTTACTTTTATTGCACTTTGGCATTATTTAGCTTATGGTCTAATTTGCCTGATCTCAAGCTCCACTATCCGAGGTTTTTGTCTAAGGATCTGTTCGAATTTTTTCTGCAGATTTGGGAAATTATTTACTCAAAGGATGGTTTTGTTAAGGAGGTTAACAAGGCTATGCAACTCAAGGGACACAAGGTTACTCATCATCTTTGCTTTCATACTCATTGTTTACATGACTTTACTGATTATATTGTATATCCTTTGCATTAAAGTTTACTGGGCCAATCGAGTTGGATATTTTCTAATTACATGTATTTTTGGGAAATTACAGGATTCCATTGTGTAGATATTATTATTCAGTTATTCATGGTGCTTAAAGTGTCTAAGTTTCATCTGATAAACTTTCTGTTGAAAGGCTTTGGAGATATAGTCCCGCATTTATTTGTTTATGCAATTCTCATTAGCAATTTGGTTATTGGGAGTACCTCTTCTTTTAATTTGTTTATGCAATTCTCATTAGCAAATAACAATCATTTGTTGTATTTCATACATGAAACAACTGTGTCCTTTGCTTACTTTCTTACATCTTTTATGTTCACAGAGTGCAGTTACCTGCCTATGCTTTACAGCAAACTCAGATCAAATTATAACTGCATCCAAGGATGGCACCTTAAAAATATGGAATATTAATGGTATGTGTTTTCCTTTCTCCGAATCATGGTTAATCTCGTAGATTTGAAGATAGCATATTTAATCACTAGTAAAACCATCTACTTTAATTCATGTGAGAATTGTTCCTTTTTGCTTTGTAATGAGCTGGAACATGTTATCCACTAGACCACTACAGTCCAATGTGCCATTTCAAATTAACAGTGAATTTAATTTAGTTTAAATTCTGTGGACACGAAAATCTGTGATGTGTATTGTGGACACGAAAATCTGTGATGTGTATTGTACTATTGTGTAAAGTAATTCAAAGTTTGTGAATGATAAAATTTAGTGTCATGGATGGAACTTATTTTTGAGGCAAGAATATAAGAATAGATTTTTTTTATTTAATTTTTATTTTATGCTCCTGCTATACTTGTTTTCATTGGACTCAATAATATTTTATCTGTTATTGCAGTTCGCTATCATATGGATGAGGACCCCAAGATTCTAAGAGGATTTCCAATTCCTCTGCATGATTCAAAAGGAGCAACTTTGCATTATGTTCATCTTAGTTTATCTCCTGATGGAAAGATACTTGCTGCTACTCATGGCTCTACATTGCAATGGCTATGTTCTGAGACTGGAAAGGTTTTGGATACTGCTGAAAATGCTCATGACGGTAAGTCCTTTATTCAGGGGGAAGATGCAGGTTACGCAAAAGTATAGTATGAGAATTTCTTTCATTGAAATATGAAATTTACTTCGTATATCGTATGACTGTTGATGTTCACATCTTTAAAGAGCGATTTAAGTGGACAATATTTTATATGGTCATATATTCCAACATCCAAGTCTACATAAACCTACAAGTTTCTTTTGCTGCTCAAATGAATGCTTACTATATGTTCCTTGTTATTTTAGATCATCATTACTTTTGGAATAGTGAAAGCCATCTTGCTAATCTTCCATCGTCTAATACATGCTTTTGATTTTGGGACTTCTGAGCCTAGTCTCTAAAATAATTCATTATAAAGTTTGATTGGGATTCCTTCAAAAGTTAAAGAGATTCTGCTGTAGTGTACCCACTGGATGTTCCTGGAAGATGACTTGGCTATCTTTGTTAAGAGATTCTTTTGCTGTTCATGTATAGTTTCTTAACGCTAATCCCACTTGTGCAAATTGCTGCTATTGCTTATTGTATTCTGATAAGCTCACTTTTGCAAATTGCTGTTATTGTGTTCTGCTCAAGGAGGGTGATGTTATTAATATATTCTAGTGTTGTTCTGCTTTCACGCATTGCCTTGGTCTTGTTGGAGTTAAGGAGTTTGGTGGCAGTGTAAACGTGTAATATACTCTTTTGTTATTTACTTTCTTCAATGTAGGTACCAGCAATCTATGTTATTTGTTCGCTGTCAGTTTTGATTGTATTCCTTGCCTTCTTCTCTAATCCATCCTACTTGTGCTTTGTGTCTCCAGTTTTCTTTTCCTTTTCTTATCTGTGTGAGTGTCCAGTGATCACATGGTTAAGTTTTCTTTCATCATCTTGATTGCGCGCCTTTATGAACTTAATATATGAGAATCTTGCATGCAGGTGATATTACATGGATTACATGGGCACCTAAGGCCCTTCCTGTTGGTAAGTTTCATAATGTGAAAACTTTTTTAATTCCGTTCCAATAATTACTGGAGTAGCTAACTGTGTTAGCTATGTTAAGGATGATGTTTGGTTCTTGGAATTAATTCCCTTCTTCCCTCTTTTTTCAGGGAATTCTGAATCTTTCATTTTGGGGTCATCTGGAGTTGACAAGAAAGTTAAATTATGGTTGGCACCTTCTATTCCTTCATCATGAATAAGTCACATGGTATGACGCTGATGTCTGGAAAAGCATCACTGCCGTTTCTTCCTAAATTTCGCGATTTTGTAGTTTTACAAAATATTATACGGAGTAACAATTGATCAAACGGTATTATAACAATTGTTGTTGTAATTAGCTGTTGGGCTTTACTATGAGATAGATTGTTCAATTTTGTACGATCTCCATTTTCGAAAACTCTACTCACTTACCATGTGTTCAAAATATAATGTGGTTTATTTAAAACTCGATTCACTTTCTTCAATGTAGGTAAAATTACAAAATACATTTATTTAACGATTCACTAATGGTTTATGTAAACTTTGATATTGGCAATTAATTTTCAAGCTTCCAAGTGTGTATGGCATCTCATATATGACTGGGTAATCATGCTTAACTCATTCTTGTCATCTTGTGCTCTCTCTTCTTCTTCTATTTTCTTTTTAAGTATAAAGAAACCAATTAATAAACTTCAGCTAATCCAACAACATACCTTAGATCCAGTAACACCCATGCACAAACAACAGCTCGATATAGCCACACCAACAAAAATTTAAGCACGAGCTTCTGTCCTTTATGAATGCTTCCAAAGCACGGAAACGTTTTTACGCGGCTCTAAAATTGGATATGAATAAAGTTTATGATAGAGTGCGTTGGGATTTTTTAAGTCAAGTTTTACGGGCTTTTGGTTTTCCGCAATATTGGGTTCATATTATGGAACAGTGTGTTACAACTGTCTCGTACCACGTTCTTGTGAATGGGAGTCTTGCACCCTCCTTTCGACCACAATGTGGTCTTAGACAGGATGATCCTCTATCACCGTATCTTTTTGTGTTGTGTACTTGTGTATGGAGGTGTTGTCGGCCTCTTTTAGGCGAGCGGAAGAACATGCTTTGTTTTCTGGTATTCATGTTTCTAGGGGTGGACCTTCGATTTCTCATCTTTTCTTTGTAGATGATTTGATGTTATTTTTCCAGGTTTCGCCCCAGGCATGTGACAATGTCATGGCCATTCTTTCGGCCTTTTGCTTTGCTTCGGGTCAAATCATTAATCTTCAGAAGTCTTTTGTCAAGTTTAACCCGAATACGCCTCACGGCTACTGTAATTTTTTGGCTCGCAGTCTTCGTCTACAATCAAAAGCTTCTTTGGGTACTATCTGGGCCTTCCTGTTGACCTTGGTAGGAGTAAAGTTTCAGAATTCAGGTTTTTAATCGACAAGGTTGTTAGCCGGTTGTCTACCTTTGCTTCTCTTCGTTTGTCGACAGCAGCAAAACTGGTTATCATAAATTTGGTAGTAGTCGCATCGTTTAATCATATCTTGTAGGTTTTCAAGATACCGTCTTCTGTAGCTTCTAAACTTGACAGTATGCGTGCCAGCTTTTGGTGGAGATCATCTGGTTCTCGGAAGGGTTTGGCGTTGCGCTCGGCTTCTCTACTTCACTTACCCAAAGGTTTAGGGGGTTTGGGTTTGCGCAACATTTCCTGCTTTAATTCAGCCTCCTTGCTGGTATAGGGTGGAGGATGTTTTGAAATCCTCAACTTTTGGTTTCTAAGCTCATGTTTTCGAAGTACCCCTCTCTGCCTGGCACCTCGGAAGCTCGTATTTCTCGACCCTCCTGGGGTTGTTGTGGGTTACATATGGCTCTTTCGACTGTTTATTCTGGTGTACGTTGGAAAGTGGGTAGAGGTAATATGGTTCGCATTACAGCTGATGACTGGGCTCCTGGGGGTCTAGTGTCATTTAAGGATGGTTTATCTAAGTCGGATCTTCCGACTCATGTGTCTAATATAATTGATCCGCGTTCTAACGCGTGGGACTCCTCGAGAGTCAATCAGTTTTTTGATGGCCCAACTGTCGTTAGGATCTTTAGTCTAGATCGTCCGCAGGAACTTATAGATGATTTTGTGTACTAGAAATTCTCTAAGGATGTCTCCTTTTCTACGAAGTCTGCCTATGCTCTTTTATTGCAGCAGACTGTCAGGTGTCCTCCTTTGGGGTCCTTGCCTGCTCCCTGGTGGAGGAAATTATGGGCGCTTCCCCTACTTCCAAAATGTAAGATCTTTGGCTAGAAAATAATTCGGCCTGGTATTTCGATAGTCTCAGTTCTAGCTGTTCGTGGCAAATATGTGGATTCGATTTGCTGCTTCTGCCAGAGAGAGCAGAAGACGGTCGACCATTTGTTTCGAGACTGTGATTCCGTTGCTCCATTGTGGGTTCGTAGCACATTTCATTTCAATATTCAGGGTCTTCTTCATCTTCCCTTTCTCCAATGGTTTTCTGTTATGGTCTCGTTATTAGCAGCTGCTAAGGACTGAGAGAACCTGGTGCAATTTTCTCCCTTCTTTGGGCTATTTGGTTGTCCCGCAATAATGTCATTTCCGACAACAAGTTGTCTCTCCCGATGATGTTTTACTTCTTGCTCTTAGTGGAAGGTGAAGGGGATGCAAGCTCAAGATTCTTACCTTTCCTCCTCTGCTTTAGGTCCTAGTCCTAAGCCAGCTGGTTTGGGCTTGCTGCCACGCTTGCTGGGGACCCTACATCGGGGTTTGATATTTGTTTGATTTGTGACGGGTCTTGGTCGTCCTCCGACAACTTGGCAGGTGCTGGTTGGGTTTTTCGTGATTGTGACTCTCCTTTACTCCGTGGGGGAGGGGCACATGTTTCTCTCTCTTCTTCAGCCTTATAGTCTGAGTTACAGGCTTGTTTCTAGGGGTTACGTAATGCCTTTTCTCGTGGTTTTCGTAAGATTCTTATTTACTCGAACAGTGAGCCTCTGTATCTAATGTTAGCCCAACAATAGAGGGACGATATTTCTTTATACTGGTTACTTCGAGATATCCGGGTTCTTCTGTCTACCACTACGGCTTGTAAAATTCTTAAGGTTCCTCGGAAATGGGTATCTCCTGCACACTGGTCTTTTTGAGAAATTTTAGAGGTTTTAGGGCCCGGTGTCGAAAAGTCATGAGATTTTGGGGAATACATATGAGGTCATATAATGCCGTTTGGAACCATATATGATCATTATATGTTGTCATAGATGTTCGTGGTAGGCTTGAGTTAATGAAATCAGTGCAAGTTGTAAACCGTTAAATTAGTCGTTTAAAGGCAAATTGGTTGGTTCCACCTACCCAATTGGACTCCCGGAGGATATTAGGGACCATGGTAAACATTTTGGCAATTTTTATTTCCGGGCTAAAAAAGTCAAAAAATTAAAAAATTAAAGGCTAATATCCACGCTTTTTGAGAAATTTTGGAGTCTTCAAGGCGCGGTGTCTAAAAGTCTAGAAATTCTAGGGAATACATCTCGTGTTCATATAATATCGTTTGGACCCATATATGATCATTATTTGTTGTCATAAATGTTTGTGGTAGGCTTGAGTTAATGAAATCGGTGCAAGTTGTAAACCGGTAAATTGGTCGTTTGAAAAAAGAAAATTGGATGGTTCCACCCACCCAATTGGACTCCCAGGGGATATTAGGGACCATGGTAAACATTTCGGCAATTTTTAATTCCAAAATTGACGGCTAATATCCTTGCCTTTTTAGAAATTTTGAAGGTTTCGGGTCTTGTACGTTGTCGAAAAGAAATACTTCCTTCGTTTTCTTTTTCTTGCAACACTTCCCTAAAAAGGAAATGTCACAATACTTGCAACACACTATAAAAGGAAAGTTACTTTTTTTTAGGGGAAAAAAAAAAGGAAAGTTACTTTAGGGAAAAAAAAACTATATTATTTCCCTTATTTAAAGCACATGGCCCACTAAATTACACTCCTAACAACCACTCATCCCATTTTAAAGTGTATTATATCATGTGAACCACACATTTCTTAAATACCGTGAAAAAGTGTGTGTGGCATCTAAAAGAAAACGGAGGAAGTAAGATTTTAGAGATACTCTCGGTGTCATATAATGCCGTTTGGAACCATAACTGATCATTATATGTTGTCTTAAATGTTCGTGGTAGGCTTGAGTGAATGAAATCGGTGCAAGTTGTATACCGGCAAATTGGCCGTTTAAAGGCAAATTGGATGATTCCACCCACCAAATTGGACTCCCGGAGGGTATTAGGGACCATGGTAAACATTTCGATAATTTTAATTTCCGGGTGAATAAATTAAAAGTTAAAAAATTCCAAAATTAAAGGCTAATTATATCCATGCTTTTTGACAAATTTTTGAAGTTTCGAGATCCAGTGTTCAAAAGGCTTAAATTTTAGGGGATACATCTCAGGGTCATATAATGCCGTTTAAAACCATATATGATCATTATATGTTGCCATAAATGTTTGTAGTAGGTTTGAGTTAATTAAATCAGTGCAAGTTGTGAACCGATAAATTGGTCTTAGGTTATAGAGCACTTGAGCATATACCGCTGGAGTTGAACTGAATAAGGAAATTGCATCAAAAAAAAAAATAAAAAATCAATACACGCCCACCGTGGGGCTCGAACCCACGACCACAAGGTTAAGAGCCTTGCGCTCTACCAACTGAGCTAGACGGGCTTTTAATAACAAAATTAATGTTATATTTATATACCATATCTATAACAAACATATGGCCAATGCTTTAATTTAGTATACTACTCATACTCTCGTATTATACTTTGTATATTTTTAAATAGTTCTCGACCATTATGGGTGGTTCTAAGCATCTGTATGGTGGTTGATTGCACAACGTCCCTAAGTAGAAGGAGCTTCAAAGTTTTAAAAAAAATAGATAGTAAACTTGTTGATTGATTAATGATCTAACAATCAATTTTATAAAATTACATCACGACATACTTAATTCCAAAAACCTTTACTGTTTAATACTTTGGTGAGATGAGAGACTCTAGCAGAGCTACACTCACTTCGCATCCGGCTGTCTTTCAGGTATAGAGGCTTGAAATTCCGGCATTGATTCACATGATTCATACACCCTGCGTAATGTAGGATACTTCGACTGCACAAGCAATAACTCGTAAAATGTAAGCATTACACTGCCTAATTAGTGCATAGTCTAATAACTTGGAAATAAATTTACTGAGTTATGTATCATCCTTGGAAATGAACATAAATTACCATATCAGTCTTAAATCTGTCCATTGCTATAGAAATCTGTGGTGCCAGAAATACATCTGCCTGAAATCAAGTAAAGACGAAACAATGTTAGTGCATACATACCTCATTTTGATATACTTGTACGTTTTATTAGTCACTAAATATTTGTTACATTACAAATCATACAAATAATTTGATTGAATATGATGTTTTAAGTTTTTAACCCTCTTATATCTGATTACAGTATGTTATTTGCTTAGATAATATAAGGTCTATGATTAAGGTCATTGAAATATTGGATACTATACAAAATTACAAACCATGGATACTTCATCTCCGGTAGAATATCTTCCAGCGAAATCTTTTAGTAACTTTTCAAGAGCTGCAAGAACATATACAGCGCGTATTATTACTTCTGTTTCAGTACCTTGATTAAACAGCATACAATGAATCGCGCTAACTTAACCAAACATATTGATCAAGAAGGCATACAAAGTGTTTAGCTGATTGCATATAAAGATTATCTATTCTGTTTTTGAGCATTTCATTTAACAGAATTAATCTGAGATATTAGAAAGAACAGAACACTTACCAGAGAAACCCTTTTCGATAACAGTTTGAGACCATGTTATACTCTCCTCTTGACCAACTTTCTTCTCGATATGCTCCTATGAGGGATATTAGAGTCCCAGGCCAACAACTAGTTAATATGTAGTGTATCTAGAAACGTAATGCAGAGACAAGAAACACAACATACCAGCACTGATTTCATGTGAAGTGGTTGCATGCTGCAGCTGACAATACTGGCAGCCTATAGCAGACATAAGCTTAAAATGTTAATACCAGATTTCTGTAAACACAGAAGTAAATTACAGTGATATGAGAGCTAAAATCATAGGTTAATTTTCCTGAATCATGTTGTAATTCAGTAATTCAACCAACATTCCTTTGAATTTGTCATGAAAACTCAAAAGGCGATAGTAATCAGGATCTCACCTGAAGATTGAGAGCTCGTCTACAAGGATCAGCCGGCAAAAGTTGATTCTGAGGATACTTATCTTCTAGGTACTAAACAAAGGATGACAAGCACAGACAATAATCAATGAACAAGCCATAGTAATGTTATTGTTGAAGAAATTTTGTGATTAAGCTAAGTTGGCTATGTTGGCCTGTATGATAACACAAATCATCCCGTGTAGTGCACGAGCTAGAGAATGAGCTAGTTACTGACCATAAGGATAGCCAACGAGTCTGAAACCACAACCCCATCATCAACAAGAACTGGAACATAACCAAGTGGGTTGATCTTCTCAAATTCTACAAGTTACATCATAATTGTTAATTAAGATTGTACTATCTGTGATCCAAATTGTTACTAATCTTATATACATACTTCCACACTCCAGATATGATGGAAACACACCGCGAATATTACATCTTAGCTCATGAACCTAAGGTGAAAATAAATTGTTTGGAATACAATAGAGCAACCACTAAGCAAGAATTTACTTTCACAGTCAGTCTCAAATGCTTCATAGAAAAAAAAAAAACATTGTGTTAACATAATTTCTCGGAAAAAAGATGGAAAGCTAAAAAAAACAGGTAATTTCGATTCCAATTTTTCAGATTGATATTAATTGAAAACAATCATACTAAAATTTCCAACTTCACTAATAATGTTAATTAACATCCCATTAATAAGTAATAACTACTCCCTTCATTATATGGCTATTAAAATCGATCTTATTCATTAATTTACTAGCAGGATCAGTATCATAAAACAAAATAATTAACCAAATTGAGAGCAATATCTTGGTTTGATTTAGGCATAAGATTTTATGAAGCCTAAAAAAGTTAGTTTAGACAAAACAACAGGGTTTTTTTACCTGGATTAAATTGCTCCCCTTTGATAAGATCAACTGCTTTATACTCAAATTGAAGCCCTACAGCTTGATCAAGCTCAGATTAGTCTAAAGTTATACTCATAATTTTCAAAATTTGCAATTTTTTTTTTTTTTTTTTTTTGAAACATAGATTGACTAAATTGAAATGCTAAATAAGTAAAATGTTGGAGGAAAAAAAACAGAGGAAAGTAAAGATTAAACCTTTTAAGTTTAAAGCAAATCGAACGCGCCATGAACAAGAACTTAGCCAAAAAGAGTAGAGCACCCTACTTGTTGATGCTGAACATGAAGATGATTCAGTAGCTTTCATCTTTGATGATAAATATTTGACAAATTTTCAATAAAATTCCAAAAAAAAAAAAAAAAAAAAAAAAATTACTTGTAAAAGAAAAGAAAAGAAAAGTATATGTAAAATACAAAATTGTAAAAGCTATTGATCATTCAAAGGAAAGAGAAAGAGAAAGAAAATGGGTGTGTAATGGTCCTAATTGAAGTTGCAAGAGTAGCAATGGTATTGGTAAAAGTCAACTGTCAATTCCAAGATAACAACTAATCACACAAATACAGTTATAACTTATATGGATAAAATAACAATTTTCTTTTTTAAAAGTGACATGTGACATTCAATAATGATATTAGTTGGTAATTAAAAGACAACATTATGATGAGCATGGTGTAATACTCCATTCGTCCTATTATACACAAATTCTTAAATGAATCTGGTTCACACTAATTTATTGTGAACCACTAGTATTAGAGAAAATATGGTTGTTTTGTTAATAAAAAAAAAAGTTCACTATAATAAAACAAGGTTATTATGTTGAAATAAAAGTTATTTTAGTAATATATATGCTATAAGAGGTTAACTTTTTTAATGAAATATGTTATATACTGGTTAATATAAATCATAAAGGTCACTATGTTCAAATTAGGGATATAAAATCGTATTCAAATTCACAATAATATTAAACGTTATACAAGTTTTAATAATGGTTACTATGTTAAAAATAAGGAAACTATGTTAAAAATAAGGATCACTATGTTCAATATAATGTCAGTTACGTGAGTATAAATCTCGGGTCCACAATCACACAAGTCTTTCTGCCTACTATAATGAGCATGGTATAATATTTTCTTCGTCTCACTAAAATTGTTCTATATAAAGAAAAAATCTTTCAATTAAAAAATGATTTTTTTTTTTTAATGACATGTCTTCTTATCTTCTAAACTCTCTTGCACCTTTAAGAAATTGTAAATTTAATGGAGATTTTCTTCATTTCTTTGCTGGTCTTTGAGATTTGATCAGTTTTTTATTCAAATGTTAGGTACAGTTTTTATTGCAAAGATGCCCACCTGTTATGTTAGGAATTAGGATAACTACAAACCATTACATACAGTCAAAAACATTTTATTTTTAAAAGAATCGTGTATGAAAACCTTGGTTTTTATAGGGTTGCTTGAAATGAGAGATTTTGCTTTAAAATGTTAGGGCATGTTCTTCTCTCTTAATTTTTTATAAAAAAATAACTTTTTTTTTGGTTGGGAATTGCAGGATGTTAGCTGTTTGAGTTTGTGGGCTATTCAGACAAAAGAAAGGTAAAACAAGAAAGATAGGGCGATAATTTAAACCTCAAACGTTAACAAATAAGGAGTAAATAACAACCTTCTTATGGCTTTCTTAACATCTATAAAAACATCTTCTCAAAAAAAAAAAAATAAATAAATAAATAATAAAAAAAAAAAACTATAAAAACAATAATTTTTCTTTCAACCATCACCCCCACCACCTCTAGACCCCTCAATGTTTTAGACCCTACTACCTTTTTGGAGGATTTTCTTCTTTCCAAACATGCATTAATTTGTAATTGATACTTATTGACATTTCATTCTTTGAAAGTTATTACTTAATTTTATGTTCATAAACCATTAGCATATTGACAAATCAAAGAGTAGATGATACTAAATTTAATCAGTTTTTTTTTAAAGGGAATTTAATTAATTTATTGAGATAAGGCAATAAAGTAGCTCCATTTAATACCATTATATCAAGATAAGCACAATCCAAGTATTTGTTTAGTTGACTTTTTAATAATAGAAAGGCATAAAAATGGGTGTTTGTGTATGGTAAACAAAGTTAAGTTCTATATCTTGCCAAAAAAAAAAAGGTCAACTACACTTCTCACACAAAATTCTACTTCTCAAAATCAATCAAATACGAGTAACTTTTTATTCACTTTCTAAAAAATAAAGTATAAAAACAATCAATTTTCTATCACTTTATACAACATCCTACGTTTAATCTAACCAAACAACTATTAAATCCCGTTATTCCTTATCCAAAAACCAACCGAACCAAGATCAATTAAATTGTAAATCAGATTGAGTTAAATCAAAGATATGGACCCTTGTATAACATATGGAGTACTAAATGTTGTAATCGTAATTAATAATTCAAGAAAGTGCACATATATAGATAAATAAATAGTTTACATTCAAAAAGGCAAAAAAGTAGTTCAAAATGCCATAACCCGGAAGCAAAGGCACTAACACAACTTGGGCGGTCAGACCATGATCCACCAACTAACATCTAGGAACGTCCAACCAATCACAATACGAGTTTCTATATGTGGGACCCACTTTTTATGCTAAAGTTCTCATTTTTATTTTATTTTTTCTATATCTTGACTCTTTGTGCACCAATAATAGCTTCTCACTCAAAATATCTCAAGCTCCTTTTTCTTTGTTCTTAATTTTTTTTTTCCACTTAATAATTTTCATTTACTTAAATTGGGAAAATTTTGCCAAAAATAAATACTTTTTATCTTTGTTTAATTTACAGAAATATTTTTAGAAATAAGAATAATGGAGGCAGAGTTCATAACCAAGTATCACACACAGCAAGAGATTGGAGCCAATCAATGTTCTTCTTCTGTCACTAAACGCATCAAAGCTCCTACTGATATTGTACTTTCTTTCTTTCTCTTTTATTTTTATTAATTTATTTTATTTTTTGCTTTTTTTGTTGTATTTAAGACAAAGAAATCTGATTGATCATAATCTGTTTTATTTTGTTCTATATTGGTGGTATAATGATTAAAGATAGGATCTTTATTTCATAGAACTATATACTATTACATGTAAATTACAATTGTATTATTTGTTAGTCCATTTTTTTGTTGCATATATGTAAATTACTCATATTTTTAGATTCCCCAAATTATCCATCAATGAAATGTCATCTTGAATCAAGCTGCTGCATTTTCTACTGATTTAGAGCATTTTCTTTGCCAAGTTTTAATTGATAAAAATCAATTTGAATCCGTAATGTATTTTAATCAATAAAAATCAGTATCAATAAGACCGTAAATATAATTTGATTTTAGTAAAAATCAGGCGAAGAGAACATGACCATGCTTTATGCCAAGCTAAGAAGTCAAAAACAATGTGCTTGACTTTTTGATGACTATATTACAATCAAAATGCAAACTTGGTAATTGATGATTCTGCATTCATTTGAACTTAATGTGCAGATTCTTGGTTGTTGCAATTTGTGTTGTTGACAAATTTGGTGATATTGTTATCAGGTTTGGTCTTTAGTGAGAAGCTTTGATCAACCCCAGAAATACAAGCCATTTATTAGTGAATGTACATCAAGAGGAGATTTTAAAGTTGGTACAGTTAGAGAAGTTAATGTTCGATCAGGACTTCCTGCAACCACCAGCACCGAAAGATTGGAGCTTCTCGACGATGAGCATCGTATATTTGGTGTCAGAATCATGGGGGGCGATCATAGATTAAGGGTATATCGACTTCTTTGTTCTTGAAATACATTGCTAAACATTGAACATGATATTAAAACGATTGTTATTGATCAAAAATGACTTTTACTGAGTAAACTGAATTTTCTGTTTCACTGGTGTTTTTTCTTCTGCAGGTTTCTGCAGTTTTTTTGAAAACTGATTTTTCTGATTCACTGATGTTTTCTCTTTTGCTGTTTTTACTGATAAAGTTGATTTTTTTTCTGATTGAAAGTTGAGTTTAAGTTGAACAGAATAGAAACCTTATGATCATCATCCTGCTGGTTTGTCTACCTGCTAGATGTGATATTGTAATAACAAAGAGGTAACACTGTCTTAATGTTTTCGCTGCAGAATTACTCATCAACAATAACAGTTCACCCAGAAACAATCGAAGGAAGGCCAGGAACATTAGTCATTGAATCATTCGTAGTTGATGTACCAGACGGAAACACCACAGAAGAGACCTATTACTTTGTTCAGTACCTTATCAACTGTAACCATAATTGCTTAGCTGATGTATCCGAAAAGATTGCATTGCACACCAATAGCTCTGGACAGACCAACTCCGTTGAATGGTAATTTTGGATCATTTGAAGTTTCGAGGAGGCTGCTTTAGACTTGATTCTCAACTGTTGTCTCCGTTCAGTAGAAAATTATTGATTGTTCTTTCTCATTTGAATTATGGAGTCAGTTTGTTTGATTACAACAGCTATTTCTCCAAAAAGTATGATTTATGATAACAGGCTGTTTTGGACTGTAATTGCTAGGCATTTTCATCTAAACGCGGTCATATATATGACCACCAAACAATCTTATTCATTGCAGTTATTCCAGATTAACAACTTGGTGTTTGGGTACATATGAACCAATTAAGTCGTCTACAAAGTCCATGGAGTAGGCACAACTGCACATATAGCCTGACTAAGATATGAGTTAGCTCATTATCCTCAATTTTGCATTATAACTGAATAGAGAAGTGAGAACTGTTAACAGTCTGAAAACAGGAAGAGAGAAAAGTGCATATAACTCAATTTAACATATTTAATTTCTCGTCAAATCTGCAAGTTTTGATAAAATAAAACATACTTCTACACTGCTATTGAGAAGCAACGTGCTGATTCGATACAGACAAGTGTTACATCGACAAAGTAATACTAGATAAGGAAACCGTCCTGCAAAGCAAAATGCCTTTTGTGAGCCTGTGATTCTGTGTACTGCTGCTCTACCCCAGTTAAGACACATTCAGCATTGTTAAGTGGAAGGATGCCCAAAGTTTGGAGCTTCTAATGCCCACTTATATTTTTGGTCTTGGAACAAGTGCATCATTAATCGAACTAGAATTCGCTTCCTTATATCAGAAGACAATTTTTAGCACAAATCTTCCTGAATCGGAGATGATTAGAATTGACAAGAACAAAGGAGCTTCACCCACCTGCAATCTGTCATTTAGTCGCCAACCTCTTTACTATTGTTATTGGACAAACTTTCAATTTCACTCCAGGTTTGATGAAAATTTTGCCCCCATAATATACAACACAAGAAAAATTTCACAAAATAAGAGGTTTTATGTAAGTATACAAAACCATCACCTTTAGTATTCTGGCAAAAATTCAACAAGATTTCGAAAGACATTCCATAGAACATCTTGCTGGTAGCCTGATAGACATAATCATATACTTCGTATTAAACAAAAGCAGTACACCAATTACATATTGGACTCAAAATTACATTTTACACCATCAAGAAGAGCTGTATCTCCAAAGTTATGATGGAAGCATCTCCCTTCCTCTTAAACTTTACCTAGTCTATTGCAGATAAAGAGGAGCAAGTTTGAACTGTAGTCACACTGCCTCAGTGATACTCTTTCCTAAAGGAAGGATCCTGTGAGCTAGGCAAAGAACTGCTGAAACCAGCAGCAGCAAGAGACTAAAAGGTTGAAGGATCACAGTAACGAACATAAAACACTTGTCTCCCTCACCAACGCTCCCTAGGTCGGCCATCAGGGAAAACAGGGACACGCTCATCACCATTCAGTGGCTCACGATCGAACTGCTCCTCTGATTTGCTTGCCTTGACCCTTATGTTATCATTGTCATCATCAAAATCAGGGGGAGTATCATCTTCATCAGTCCAAGAATCTTCATTATCACTGTCGTTTTCATCTTCTTCATCATCACCAAACTCATCACTAGCAACATTGTCAAAATCAGACCACTCTCCATCCTCTCCTTCACTAAGTTCATCTTGCTGCTTGGTAGCTTCTTCTGTTTCATCCTCACTCCTTCGAGCACCCTTACTTCGTAATCGAGGTTCATTAACAAGGGCCCGCATCTTCTCCTTGACAAGTAGCAGCCTGTCCTTGTCAACCAAGTTGGAACCTCGATATGCCTCACGAAGGAATACCGAATCCCTATCTCCTTTAAGAGACACATAAAACATATCAGGATGTCTAATCAGCATCCCTCTCAACTGTTGTGAGAACCGAAATTCCTCCCGGAAATGAGTCAAGTGGTCAACAAGAGTCCTCTTCTCAACAGTAAGGCTTAAAATCTCATGAACAACTGCACAAGCATGCTTCTCTTTCTCTGGTGTACCAGGTGATAAATGTGAAAAATCTGAATACGGAGATATATAAGGCATGTCTCTAAACTGACAAATCCTTCTCATCTCATTCTTGGACAGTTTCAAACCCTTAGGTAGCTCCACCCTATTAAACTTCAAAGGCCTATCTATAATCAAATTCTTTGATTCCAACTCTCTAGCACGATTTTCCTCTTCATCCATCTCAGCAGCTGAAACCGCGAGCTCAGGGTCCCAATGAGTCAGTTCCAAAGCCGGACCTCTATCAGTTGGGACAACCTTAAAGTACTGTGGATATCTATGACATATTGTGTCCCTGAACTCCAAAGGAAGCCCAAGATCAGTCCTCAAATGGCCAATCTTTTCTACCAAAACCCGCTTCTCCAACGACATCATCAACAACTTCCTCAATTTAACAACCAACAATGACTCCATTTCATTCCTAATCTTCAACTCCTCAAGATACAACCTCTCAGCCTCAGGGGTCAATTTAAGATTAAGCATGTATGCCCCTTCTTCCTCAATCTCAAAGACACTTGGGAACTTCTTTAACAAGGCGATAAACCGCCTTCCTCTCTGTAATCCCAACACTCTCCTATGCTTGCCCAATTCTCTAAGAGGCATAGTTCTATTAGGGTGACTCACTAAAATCTTCCTAATTTTCAATACCAATTTCAGTTTCTTATCTCTTTGAACAACATTATCAAACGGAAGTTCTTTCCTTCTCTTAACAACAGCTCTAATTGGGCAAATTGGGATATGGGTTTTCCTATTTCTGCAAAACCCAAATTCATCTTGCCCTAAAATTAAACTTTGGCCCAAAAAAGATGAACTAAGTGATGATTTTACAGAGGAATTAAAATGGGGTTTGGGGAAAAAGATGGGATTTTTAGGGATGGTGGTTTTGCAGGATAGAAACAGTGGTATTTGAATGGATTGGGTGGTTTTGAGTGAAGGGGAAAACAGCTTAGAGTCCATTAAAAATGGCGGTTCAATATCAACAGGATATATATCAATTAATACATTTGAATGAAATTGAGGAAATGAAATTGATGAGATAAGATTATAAGAAACTTACCAGAATAATTTTGCTCCCTTTCGTTTTTTTTATGGAGTTTGATATGAAGGAGAATTCGAGGGTTTTGGAAGGCTAAAACCTCAGTTCTTCCTATGAACAGGCAAGTTATCTAAAATATACTTTACAACGATACGGAGTATTTTAGTTGATC
Source organism: Chenopodium album (assembly GCF_948465745.1). Classification (NCBI taxonomy): domain Eukaryota; kingdom Viridiplantae; phylum Streptophyta; class Magnoliopsida; order Caryophyllales; family Amaranthaceae; genus Chenopodium; species Chenopodium album. Next base: position 73,365,610 of record NC_137840.1, read on the forward strand.
CGAAGCGGTGTGCGCATGTGTCAATTCGGATATGCGGGTTGAGTTCAACTCAAATAAGGTTAATTTAAATTTTCCGTCAAAAAAAAAGAAGGGTTTATTTAAACTTAAGTTACGCTAACTTATCTTGTCTATACAAATCTTATTTTTTTTATTTACAGGTCAAGTCACTCGGGTAAGTTTTTAACATCTTTAAGACTTTAAGTAGAGCTATAGAAGCCCTTTTGTTGAGGTTCCTCACCCTTTTTCTCACTAGTCGTAAATGTATAGTCTGTGAGAATTTTTGTGATATAAATTTCTAGGTTTTGTGTTGATGATAATTGTTTAATTATTAATGTATTGCGTGATAGCTCTATTTTGCTGATTAGTCATTGTAAATTAATTATTTATATTTTTTAGTAAATTAATTGTGGTCAATGTCTAGATGATCAATGAATATTTGTACTGTATATACTTGTTCGATTAATTCACTTAATTTGTGAGTATGTATGTAATCGTATGTAAATTATTATAGAATAACTTTGTAAGGAAAAAAAATATTACTCGTAGTTTAATTGATGGGTATGGAATTACCCAATTAAGTGTAGTTTGTGAACATACACTAGTAGAAGAAGGCTTATTTACGTCGCTCATTTATAGTGTATTTGTGTCGCTTCTATGAGCGACGCAACTGCTCGCGACGCAAATGACTTTTAAGTCATTTGCGTCGCTCCTAGGGGCGACGCAAATAAGAGTCATTTGCGTCGCTCCTTTATAAACAAGCGACGCAAATGACTTTTTTTATAAACTTATTTTTTGTGATTTGCGTCGCTCCTTTATAAATAAGCGACGCAAATGACTCTTCTGACAAACTTATTTTTTGTTATTTGCGTCACTCTTTTCTAAAGGAGCGACGCAAATAACTCTTTAGATAAACTTATTTTTTGTTATTTGCGTCACTCCTTTATAAAAGAGCGACGCAAATGACTTTTCTGATAAACTTATTTTTAGTCATTTGCGTCGCCCCTTTATAAAAAAGCGACGCAAATGACTCTTTTGATAAACTTTTTTTGTTATTTGCGTCGCTCCTTCATAAACAAGCGACGCAAATGACTCTTCCAATAAATGCATTTTTTGTTATTTGCGAATGACTGAGTAGACAATACAAAACTGTTGTATTTGCGTCACTTGTTTGTTTAATGAGTGACGCAAATGAGGTGAATTTTTTTTTTTAATTATAATATAATAATTGCCTTGTATATGTTTGTAGTACCTGTTTTCCTAGGTATAAAGTAATATGCTAACGCTAATATAATTGAAATTAAAATGCAATATTATTGAATAATGCAAATGTAAATTTCGGCAGAGTCTCCTTTGTAATTTGGCCTACCCATAAAATTGGGAATGACGGCATTATATTAACAACTTGTCCAAAATAATTTACATCTCAATATCATAGACATTATACTCATCATCCCAACACCAATTAACCAAATTACTTCATTTCAAGCCTATAATCCAAAACAAGAGTCAAACATGCGCTAAGTGGTAAATCTAAAGTTCAACATTACATATAAAATACTCTGCCCAAATATCTCGGATCTCATTTATCTCCTCCTCGGTGTACGGTGTAGTTCTTGAAAAATCCTATCAACACAACAAATATACAAGAGGAAAGTTTTAATTCAAGATTGTAGCTAACATCAAATTGTATTTATCAAACAAAAATGAAATATTTGACAACTCATACCTGAATAAGATCTTCACTGCTATGGTGATGTTCAAGTATTTCGTACATATAACGCATGACGTAGTAGCCACACTCACGTCCACCCAATTGTTGAGGACACTACATGTAATATATTTGTAAGTTGAATTAAATTGCTATACTTCAATTATTAAGAAACTAAAATTTAGGGTCAGAAATTAAGGTAACCTGTCCCAAATGCCATGTCAATTTACTTCCCCTAGATTGTCCACTTAATGCCTTAAAACTTCGAAAAGCACTACACATTTGAAACAAATAACATATATATTACCCTTACACACATAAAATCATGACATTAATAACAAACTAGACTTACTTTGTCATTGCAAACTTAATTGCTAAATTTCGCTTCTGCCTCAAAGAATCAAAGATGATGACTTCACGCTTAGCCATGCATAAGACCAAAAGAACCCAATGATTCCTACATAATAAATTAGACACACATTTGTAAAAGAGTAAAATAATATCAACAATTTGCAAAGTTCAAATAAATACAAGTTCAAAGTTTATACTTTTCATGGTATGGGCATAAGATGAACTGCTTAGATTTTTGTTTTTCCATCACATGTGTCATGTATAGTAGGATACGATCAGCATCACTATGCAAATAGGTTTCTGAAATCATTTCCGGACACATGAATCCAATGGAAGCCACTTCCTCCGTATCGAGTAAGTCACTCAAGGCCCTACATATATATCATGTAATAACATTATAAATGGTAATAAATAAGTATATGGGAAGAGTGAAATTTGAATATCTTACATCATAAAAACTAGCAAAACTGAAATATTCAGCCAAGCTCCTGTGAGAAGTTGATTGACATCTTCACGTTTGATAATGATGTCCTTACTGTCTTCATAACTAAAGGTCCAAGCATCAGCCTTAACCTTAATAGTTTCATCTTCGGGTAATGAAGATAACAAACTATTCAAAGACCCACACTTCTGAGACAAGTTTTCCAAAGCATAATCCATAAGAAAAACTTTGTTTGGATTGGTGTTGGACTCTTTTGTTTCGCGACCACTTTCAACTACTTTCATTTTGTCTTTAATATATCAATAAATTACCTTTATTGTGTCAAAACACAAATAAATAAATTACCTTTAAAAAAATGTATTTTACTTCGTATATTTTTATACTCCAGAATATTACTCGTAGTTTAATTGATGGGTATGGAATTACCCAATTAAGTGTAGTTTGTGAACATATATCAATAAATTACCTTTATTGTGTCAAAACACAAATAAATAAATTATCTTTAAAAAAATGTATTTTACTTCGTATATTTTTATACTCGAGAATAGATAATGTAGATGTGACATGGACCAATTAGTATTAGGTACTCCTGGAGTACCTAGTATTGTACTCTAGGGCCCAGCCCAATCTAATAAATGGGATAAAAACCCAGTTAACGAAATTAAAGCATGTAAGGCTAAATTTGACAAAATAACAACTTAGGAAAAGCAAATAACATGAAACTAACTCCATATACTTGTAAAGGTGGATGAAAAAATATCAAATCATTTCATTTCTTCTCCACTATCTTCACTTTCTCTCTCCATTTGAACTAGTCCTGCAAATTTCTTGTCCATTAAAGGTCATATTCAACTTCAAGATCATGTCCAAAAACAACATAAATTATCGATATGCATATCAAGGGAAGTAAGTATTTGTTTAATTATTTAAAAAGTATTTTGCAATTGTACAATTATAACATGAAATTTGCAATTAAGACAAGCAAGTATGGAAAACCAATTAAATGATAATGAAAAACTAGATGAAATTGTATATTTAAAATAAAACAAAAATTATAGATAAGTTCTTGTTATTTTGATCAATTTTGTTTCTAGGCTTATGTTATTCAGCATTGCATATTATGTTATTTTGATTGTGAAGTCAGATCTATATTTCTAAAATGTGTTTTAATTTGTTACTGTCATTCTTTAAAATGATTTTATTTTGCTCAATATATAATGTTATTCTACTTGAAATCTAATGTTATTTTGGGTTGATCATCATGTGTTGTTTTAGTCTTTGAAAGTAGATTTGTTTTGACGGAATTATTTAACGCTCTTCTAAAACATAATTTTTTTAATTTGTTTCATAATTTAAATGATATATTTTGTTTTAAGCGTAATGTTATTTTATTTTTATCACGTGTTATTTTAATGAAATCCTTACTTTGTGTTGTTTTGTTATTTTAATGTATCCTTTATTATTCTACTTAACCTTTGAGTTAAGTTGTTATTTTTTTTTAATATCTTATGTTATTTTTAATAGAAGTTTAAGTTATTCAGTTATCAAGTTATGTGTTATTTTAGGTCGAACTTTGAGTTACTTCATACACAAATTGATGTTATTCTATTTAAAGTCTATTGTTATTTTGTTTTAAACATGTGATATTCAAATAAATCGTATCTTCTGTATTTCTATTTTAAATTAGTGCCGTTTTTAATTTTCAGAAATTACAATTGGAATAAAAAAATTGATTGGATTCACATAAATTAAAAGAAAATAGAGGAAAAAAAGAATAGCATGAAGAAAAAAAGGAAAACAAGGGAGAAGAAATTCACAGAAATTGAAAGAAAATACAGGAACAGAACGACAATCGTTTGACCCTGGAGTATCGTGCTCCAGGAGTAGGGTAGAAATTGCGGACACCGACCCCCCTCATATATATAACGCAATATTGATAATTGAATCAGATTGATTTATATGTTCCATCCATCTTAAACTACTCTATGTTTGACTATTTACCATACAAAGACCATATGAAGAATTGATAATTAGAATTTAGAAAGCATAATAAACTAAATATATAATCATATCTATCTTTTTATATTTCATTATATAAAATAGTATATACGTGTATAGGTATAAAAATTACTCCGTAAAAGCTTAGGATTATAATTTGACTTAAAAAGTCAAATAGAGGACCAAATTCACAGCTATCTAAAACTAATTAACTGATAGGATTATTGTTTTAGGTTTCTTCAAAAATAAAAAGATAGTACAGAGTACTATATATATTGCTCTATTAGCCTATTAGGGTTATTATTATTCTTCACGTTGTTAAAGAATAAAGAGTACGTCAATTTCCTTGATCTCCATTGTTTCAAATTAAAGCTACAATGGCGAAAAAATTCAAGGATATTCTAAATAGCATTATGGCTTTGTTAGGATGCGTGTCTTGTGATCATAAAAACCAGGAAAACAATACGAAGAAGAAAACTACATCGTCTTCAAAATTCGAGGAAGAAACAAAGAACGTATCAAAATCAAAGAAAGAATCAAAAATAGAGATTCCAACGTCATCTTCATCGTGGTTAACAAAGAAGATGCCACAACCTACACTACGTCGTTCAAATTCTACTTCTTTCTAAGCTAATTATGTGTGTTCAATTGTTTATTAATTTGTTGTCATTCTACACTTTTATTTAGTTTTTAATATAGATACTTTGGTTTTATTCTAAGATCGTATCTTTCAATTTGTTATTATATTCGTCACTTTATTTGTTTTGGGGATTTTTGTCTAATTTAAAATTTGTACGATTTAAGGTCATACTCCATGCTAATTGAATTGTTGTTCAAGTCACTTGTATATTAATTTTAAATTTTTATTTACTAGTTGATCGATAAAGATTATTTTGCAGACTATGTCTCTTGATGCAAATCTTTCTATTAGGTCGAATAAACATACATACTACTATAACAGTGTAAATTAATATCATGGCCCTTTCATACTAGATATATCTTAAGATATGAGAGAATATTTAGGAAATATATCATGATATTATTTTGTATTATCTTTTATTATGATAGGTTAATTATTCCCCACACTGGATGATTAGATTCCTATTCAAACCAGGTTTCTAACACTTTTTTTTTCTTTGTTTTTTATTTAAAAAAAAATGAACATTATATTAGCATACAAATTAGATTAAAATAATTAATATCTTCTAATTACCTTAGAGCAACTTTAATGGTGAGCTATAACGTTTACCATATTAGAATATCGAACCACACTATTTTGAAATTACATACTCTCACAATAATTGCATGTATACGACACCTTAGCTTGTAGCTTGCAATAAATAGTAAAAATTAGAAGAAAAAAAAATTTAAATAATAAATTAAATTAAAAATAAATAAATAAATTTGATATACAATGATACACTATAAGCCGACGCCCGACGATATTAAGCAAGTAGCAGGCAGCCCATTGGGGCAACAGGTAGTATGCAAGCTATACATTTTTCTCTCCAATGGTAAACTTGTTGATAGACTGTTAATTTACAAACCAATTATTGAAGATGCTCTTAGCATAATTACATTTTTCTAATTCAAGCAGTATGCGGACATTTGTGTGTATAGCTGAACAATCATACTTCCTTCGCCCACAATTATATGCAACAAAGGGGTATTATTTATGAGATATAAAATATTCTTTTGTTGCACATAATTATGGGCGGAAGAAGTATATCTCATTGTACCCATCAATAAAATTGGATATTTCATTGTGAATGACATTTGATTTAGTTATTGTCTCATGAAAATGACACCGCGTATGATCAATTCAAGATTGAATTTCATTTACATTGTTACCCATTTACTACTTGCATTGTGGTCTTGTGGGTCTTTAAGATCAGTGTCCAATATTATTCAAAATTATCCAAATACTCCTTTCGGTATTTTATAAGCTAGAGTTGGGGTTTTACACTATTTATATGTCATCATCGACTTCTTTTTTTTTATCGATCTATAACAAATGTGCAAATCTAACTTTACCGCTTATAAAAAAAACAGAGAGAGTATTACTCTACTATAAGGGACTATTCTCATTGACTGAAGTGAATTGAGCTAAACTGAACTGAACTGAATATTTTACAAGAGAAGGAAATTAGGAGCTGAACTAAACTGAACTGAACTGAATATTTTACAAGAGAAGGAAATTAGGAGCTGAACTAAACTGAACTAAACTGAATTTCAACGTAAGAGAACAGACCCTAAGTTGTAAAATACTTTTTCAAAAAAGAAAAAGTTGTCTGAAGTCATTCCCTAGCTATAACAAGAATAGAGTGTTGTTTATCTTTGATTAAAATAAAATACTAAATGAAGGTGTTTGATGTAAATAGACAAAGATGTTAGATAAAAATCACATGGTGAGGGATGAATATTTTCAATAATGTTATTAAGAAGCCGCAATGTTATTGGAGAAATTTGAGTGTGCCCCCATGTGACTCTTCCCTCTCAAAAACCCCGCTCTCACTCACTCTCTCTTTGTTTTTTTCTAGTACCGTTCACTCCCGCTATATATTGTCAATGACTCAATGGGACATGTTATTATCCGAATAAACTTTAAACAAAAAAAAAATAAGTAAAGAGAGATATTGAATAAAAAAATGGTAAATTCGAAAAAAAAAAAGAAAAAAAAAAGTAAGTTTCTAAATTGTTCATTAAAAAAAAAAAAAATCATGAAAATAGATGGATGGTTAGTCCTTCCATATACCCCGCGAATAACGAGGGTTTGGTTCCTCATTCCTATGATAGGAGGTGGCCCCTATCATCTTATTTGGAAAAAGAAATTAAAACAAAAATCTTAAATAATTAATTCATATCATTATATTCATGAAATGATATTCAATATGTTCATTGTCTTTAATTTGAAAACTGGTTTTTGTGAAAGTTAAATATTCAATAAAAGCGTTTACTGTCGTTAATTTGAAAAGTGGTCTAATTAAGTAATACTAATACATGTATATTCAAACACACGCACTAAATTTCAATATTAGTTTTCGATTCACCTTTTGGTCTAATTAAGTAATACGAATACATGTATATTTTTAAACACACGCACTCAGTTTCAAAATTAGTTTTCGATTCACCTTTTAATGCGCATAATTAACTTTAAATTATGTAGTCGGTATAGCCTAACTCAAAAATATATTCTTTGTTTACTTTTGGGTTTTAAAATTACATGTTTAATTGTAACAAAAAATGGTAAACACTACATGAGATTTTGAAAAGTAATACTCCACAAGTATATAAAACATGTATAACTAGATGCCTATGATAATATAGCTAAATTTAAAAAGTTTGACCTTAGAAAGTCAAATAGGAATCTAATTTGAAATTGGTAAAGTACTCTACTAAAGACTTAAGATATGGACATTCTAATGATTTTAATGAACCTACACATCATATTGTGTTATGGCCTGTTCTGATTGACTGAAATGAACTCAGCTGAGCTGAGCTGAGCTGAACTGAATATTTTATGAAATAAGAAAATTAAGAACTGAACTGAATTGAAAATAATCTAAAGAGAACAAACCCTTATTTTACATGTTAGCAAAAATTTTTAGTTTAAGTTTTGGGTATGTGACAAACGGAGTATACAAACTTATGTTTTATTACCAAAGTTTAATGGTATCAACAATTTATTTATTGAAGGAAAGGAATACTTATGCACTATTTAGCCCTCATATTCTTCTCAAAGTTCATCATGTTTGCTTTTTTTTACATCCCACAATACAAAATTTTAAAAGATACAATGTGTGTATATATTAATTACATATTTATAGAAACATGTTTATAGAAATAAACATTAAGATCTGGTAATAAAATTCTTTGTGTATATAATCATTATTAATTTAAGCTTTTTAATTACTCGGGTATAACAATTCAACACAAGAATGAAAATAAAGAATGAAGTACCTCCGTTTCTTATTATGTGTAACAAAGGGGTATTATTTGTGAGTAATAAAAAACGGAGGTAGTAGTAGAATAGCATGGCAAGAGGTTGGTACTTGGTACCACAACACAAACGTGTTATACAAGAATTAGAGTTATTCAAAAAGCTTCCCACAGAAATTAGTGCTAAGAATGCAAATTCAATTTTCATGGAAATTAAAAGATGCTTGATTAATTTCTTTATATCTACTCCAAATTTGTGTCTAACAGTCAACCTTTTGTGTTTTAAATGACTAAACTGATCAACAAAATACACGATTACCAACATAATCCCAACACTTTAAATACTCATGCCATGACATACTTTGCAATTTTCATACTTTTTCAAGGGTAATAAAGTAATTTCACCCTACATTGACCGCAAAAGACAAAGGTACGGTCAACGCCGATTTAAAAGTGTCTAATTAACTCCTCTCGTGCTACCCTTTGCCAGCTTTTTTTTTACTTTACAAGTTTAATTACCAATAATTAATTTAGAAATACAAATTATTTTTTAATTTTTTTTTACTTTTTTGAATGTCTTTTTTTCTTTTCTTTTTTCTTACCTAATTTCACCATCTTACCCCTAGAAATTCAAATCCCTTTTGCCGGACTCCAAAGATCTACTCAAATTGAATTTTATTTTCGATTTTGGCAAAACCCCACAGAATTATTGTAATTAATTATTGCTACAACTATAGTTTATTTTTGGTAGCTCAAATTTAATTATTTTTTTTCTTCAATTTCCAAAGTTTTTATTTTATTTTTATTTTTTACTATTACCAGTAGAATTTCATTTCATTTTCATTTCACCTTCCTGCTTTCTCTCTCTTCTACTTTCTCTCTCTAACTTCTCACTAAAAACAAGCTTAGATATATTTTTATTTTTATGCAAATTATTTTATTGGGTTTGTTTGATAATTAGCTGTTATTTACTTGTTGGGTGATGATCTTCTGTCGTTTGATCCTTGGAAAGGTGTCGTTTGATGGCATTGAAGTGTAGTTGTTCTTGAACTTTGGTAAAGGTTTGATTTTTATCACTTTATTTGTAGTTATAAGATGTTTTAAGTTGCTCATTTAGTGATTAAATCATGTACATCTTACTTAATTACAGTGTTTAAGTTTTCATAATTTTGTTGTTTTGTTTGTAATAAAGTTATGATTTTGGGGTTAGTAAGTGATTAGTGTATGCTTTATGAAATATGGGGTTTCATAACAAAAACTAATTGGTAAAGCTAATTGTACAAAATGTGGGAATTTTTAGTTGATTTATAGTTGGCATTTAGATTTATGCATGAATCTGATTTATAGTCTGAGTTAAAAAAAGCATAAGAAAGTTCATGTTTTCAGTATATGTTTGCTGATTTGTATTGATTATTATGATTTTCCTTTTTTGCACAATTATTGTTACTTGTGGATACCAACTAGCTTAGTTAGTAAGGTCTCGCCGTCTTGGGATGGTACCGATCACGTGGGATCGAATCGTGTCTACATCATACACCAAAACATGATAGTTCTTTAGTTCCACCATTTTGAAATTGCATGTGGTGTTGCTTTCATTTGCAAAAAATGAATTTGAAATGGTTTCTGTTTAGGGTTAAACTTTTAATTTACTTTGGCTTATAATTTATTCCATTGGATAGGGCATTCTTATCTAGATGTACATATACTAGTATTATACTTTGCTCAAGCTTTCTTTCTTTGATGGTTAAAGTTTGTTGTAAAAATCTAATGTCAAAGATGAGTTTGTAACTTATTTTGATGAGGTTTCTACTCTTTGGAATTGTGCATGCAGGGAAATAGGGAATAGGGCTTGATTAAGGATCATTCTAGTTTATTAAAGGCATATATTTGGAATAAATTGTAATTCTTTGGAAGAACATTTATGCATGGAGGCCAAAGAAAGTATGACGACGGGGGTGACAGTTATAGGAGCAGAAGCTCCGTCGAATTATCATGTGGCATCCAGGGTTGAAGCCCCCTCTCAACCCCCAAATCAGTTAGCTATATCACCAACTGGGGTTGTTACTCCTGGAAGTACTGGCATACCGGGATTGGTGGACAAAAAGAAGAGAGGTAGGCCTCGAAAATATGGACCTGATGGTAGTGTATCAAGATCATACTCGCCAAAGACGACTTCAGTGTCAGCTCCAACTTCTGGTGGTAGTCAGCCAAGTGGGAAGCGGGGTAGGGGAAGGTCAGCCGCTTCAGAGGCCAAACAGCAGCCCAGATTTGAGATGGTTTCTATGGGTATGTGGGTCATAATTTCGGTTATTTTGACACTCAAACACAAGCATGTGATTTATTAGTTGTAATAGGCTTGCTATATATGCTTTAACTCTTGCCTCTTAGTAGGCAAGTTCATTTACATCCATGATTCAAAGGAGGTTCGGATTCCTCCCAGGTTTTAGGAAAAAAAAAGTGTGGACCTAGAGTTCTAACCCTTTTGCTTTTATTTTGATCCGGTGCCTATAAGTTTTTCATGTCATCTCATGGGTTCTACTATGGACATGGAAATTAGTCGAGCTAGAGTTTAAGGTTTACTGAAAATGATGCCCTTGAGTCCCTGACACTATAAGATGCAGACATCAAGGTGCCGTTCTGTCAAATGAGAATGTTTACACTTTGATCTTTTAAAAGGTTTTCAGTATACCACTGTCAACAGGAACAATTTGCAATCCACCAAAAATTGAAAATTGTGCTCAAGAAATCGGATCAATAGAGGTCAAAGCACATGTTGAATTGTCAGTTGTTCTGTTATAACAAACCTTTATTAGAGAACCTTTACAGTTCAACAAGATAAACTCTCAGGATTTATTACTATCAATCAATGAGAGAGTTGCAGAAGGCAATATAATAGTTTTTCCACCTATCGTAGTTGCTAATTAGGGTTTTGCATGAGTAGGCATTTGATCCCATATGGGATTTGAAGAATGTAAGGAGGAAGACAAGAGCCTTGTCAGCCTACTCCTCCCTTCTTTAGATTTATCTCGCCCCGACATTAATCCATAATTCAGCGTGGTCTTTGACCGATTTTTTTGCCTTAGTTTTCCAGTGGGCATGGTGGTGGTGATGGTGGGGTGGGGGTGGGGGGGGGGGGGGGTTAATTCCTCATAGAGCCTCTGGTCTATGCATTCTGGTGGGCTCTTTCAAGTTACTTATCTGTAAAATCAATTGCAGGCTGTTATTGACTTGTTGGAGAAACTTTGGGATGCTGATGCATTTCTGGTTTCCTTACCCGAGTTGTTTACACATTAGGTTACACTATTAAGAAAATAATATAGGTAATGCTTCTTTCTTTGAAATTCCAACTAAAGAAACAATTGCAAATTTGCAATGCTGATGCATATCTGGTTTCCTTAATCCTTGTGTTGTTTACCCATTAGGCTACACTATTAAGAAAATAATATAGTTAATGCTACTTTGTTTGAACATCTAACTAAAGAAACAATCGGAAACACCATAAATCAATTATATTAAGGCAGGGTTTGGAGGTCCTAATCTATGCAGCATTACCCCTGCTAATCCAAGACTATTTGAGAGGCCATTTTTGGATGAACAAATATACAATGTTCTCTTAAGATACACTATTAGCTAGTCGTGCTCCATTTTGTTGATTGGATGGAGTTACGATGCTGTTTGAGGGCTTATCACCAAAGAGCGGCCTATGCTGTTTGAATTGTCTTTCTAGGTTTGTTGTACAAGATCAGCGTCGAGGGGTTGAAAATCAGCTGATTTTTTATAGGAGCAAAACTTGTGGAAGCCTGATGATTTTTCTTATTTACAACTTGTGAACTTGCCACTTCATTAATCTTCATCGGATCTAGTATACTACTAACAACTCAATTTTTCTAGAAATATCTTTGTTATGTTTTAATATATGACAGAAGGAAATTGAACATAAATGTTTTGTTTTCTTGGCTATGCTGTGTATTCAATTTATTTATTCAACATTTGATATCTTCATACAGGCGATGGATTTGGACGCTCTGACGGAGCCAACTTTACTCCCCATGTCATAACCGTCAATGTTGGTGAGGTATGTCATGAAAAGCTAGGAATATAGGTGTAATTATGTTTGAACAAGAAATATGTTAGCAACCTTAGCATTGCTTTAGTGCAGCACTGCAGCAAGTCTTTTGTGGGAGCTAAGTGGGCCCTTTGTTTTCATGAAATGCAGCCCTGTTAGTTTAAGATCAAGGGCAATAGACACTTACCTTATGTAAGTAGGCAAATTCAGTGCCCGTTTTTTAGAAGGCTTGGTATGGTATCAGTTAACTTGCATGTGGTAGCTAAATTAAACTGCTGCCAATTCCAATATGTCGCTAATATGAAATACCTGTTCTGGTTTTGTGCTAACTTCTCTAGGTGACTAGGTGGTTGATAACCTTACGTCATATCTTAATGAAAAGTGCACCCTTTAGAAGCAGTCAGATATCTAGGTTGAACTTCCTTTGTGTGTGGAAGTTTGTGTGATTCTATAGTTAGTAGATTATGCTTGGAGAAGGGTCCACGTGTAATACTATCATAGGACATTTTTCAATTTTCTTTCCCAGAAGAGCATTTCTTTTGCATTTATATTTCAGCCACTAATGCTGAAAAACCAATAGCTAAAACATGAGAAAAGACATGCGTTATGAGTCATGAACAAGATATGAGTTATATTTGGCTATTTGCTTTCACATGATTTCGTGAATGGCTTCCAATTGTATTTTGTCTGTAAGGTCATTCTGAAACTCAATTGGGCCCTCTTGCAGTAAGGTAGTGATAATTGATAACAAAAACAAATTTATAGTAATAATGCCTTGTGTATGTCATTTAGCTTTTTTATTTTTTTCCAAAGAAGTAAGGCATTAATGTCAACTAGTGCCTGGTGGACATGGTCATTGAGACGGATAAGGAAAACCTATATATATGACCACATTAAGGAGGCTGAACTTGTGTGTGAGTGTGACTTTGTGAGATCCTGTATGGAGGTACTGAGAAATCTCAAAAGAATAGCATTCAAATGGTAGGCCTCTTGTAATGGTAGGCCTCTTGTACCTTAGTGTTCTGTTTTTTGATATGCAAGCTCATTTTAAAAGCTTTTTGACTCCTGGTTTTAGGCGGCTGGGAGACTCATAACAAACCAAGAAAGGCCACAGATTTAGCCTGGACGACTCTTTAAGGACATTGGGTGAGAGATATTAATAATAATTAGAGGAAAAGCTTCCTAATATCAAAGCATTATCCGGCTATGACCTATTTGACAATCGACTCTAAATCAACCTCAGGAAGCCTATTTCAAAGTTACTCATGGTTGTAGTGTCTTTCAGTGAGTTGGTGAAGACTCTCAATGGAAATACGAGGATTTATTTTCTGTGTCCAAATGGCTTTTGGGAATTTAGATGATGTTGCTTTGAATGGGGGTTGATCATGATGAAGGCCTCTAGTCATGGCCTAGAGATCTCTATGAGACATGAATAAGATGGAAAGTTTTCTTTCTTCTTGACATTCTCTTACTATGGCCTTTTGAACCATGCTATGAACCATTTATCAATCATTGTGTTTACCAGACTTTGTTCACGCCCCACATCATATGCCTTTTCACCTATCCTTGTTTTCATCAGGATTTCCATCTTATCTACTAATCCTACTTCTTCCCCACATTTCTATATTGTTCTTGTTTTATTCTTGCAATATACTTTCCCTATTGTTTTTTCCTTTCCTTTACATCGTTTTTGTAGTTTTATTAGCTCTTCTAAAATAGGCAGAGTGCCTCCAGAATGCAAAAAGAAAAGGAGTAACATTGTCAATTATAAAAAATAAAATAAAAAACTTAAAACAATACAATACAGGGTGTAAAGCTGATATATTGATAGGGAAGCGCTAAAAATGGGAATAACAATGAGGCTTTTAAACTCAAGTTTAGAGTGAGCCTTAATAAAACCCTCAAGAATATGAAGAACAATTAGCAAGAAGAGCTAGACAACGGAAGATGAAAATGCAGAACAATGATGTATGGAATTTCAAAGTGAATATACATTGTGGCATCTCAATGCATGAAGGTGCACACATACATTTATGTTTATACTACAATCGATGAATCAAGTCTTGAAAATAATTGTTACCTTCGGAGGAAGAGGGGTGGGGGTGTGGAGGAGGCTGTTATGAGTTGTGATAGCATAGAGCCAGACTGACAGACTGTAGGGCTGAGCATATAAACATCAGTGAGCAATTAGAAATGGAATATGGCTTGTATTGGCTGTATATATTTGGAAGAAACATAGTGAATCATGGTAGGGTATATATATTGGCACAACCACACAGCTGGTAAAAGGCTCTTTGCCTTTTCCATAGATGCTTTGCGAGGAATATATTTGTCTGATTCCTGATCTTCGTTATGATGAGCTCCACTTCATCTTGTTGATTGAATGATTGGTTACTGGATTTTTTGCAGGATGTTACAGCAAAAATTATATCCTTCTGTCAACAAGGACCACGTGCAATTTGCATTCTTTCAGCAAATGGAATGGTATCAAATGCTACACTTCGTCAATCAGATTCTTCTGGAGGTACATTGACATATGAGGTAAATACTGAATATATATCTTTATGTATTTATTCCCTTTTTTTTTTTTTTTTTTTTTAATATACATGGTCCATCAATTTCTATTGTTTATATCTATGTTAAGAAGGCAGAAAAAACTATCTTACCTTGTGAATCATGCGGGAATGAAATAATTGTTTTAGTATTGTCTCATCACCAGGGAATGAATTGCATTTTGCCAGTCAAAATCACACACATGGATGATATGCTCACTCGCATATTCTCTCTTGCACACCCCCACAATTCTTTGTGTTTTACTTTCATAGTTGTATCAGTGATCAAGTTTGCCTTTTTAACTCTAGTATTTTTACTTATCTTATTGATGAAATTGACATATTACTCACTATGTTGCAAAAAGTAGTCAAACTATGAAAATCAACACAAATAGAATATAGAAGATAGATTGCGTAATCTTTAATTAATTTCATTATTCACCTCCTGCATATGGAATATCCTTTTATGGTATGTCTATATTTGGAAAGTGCCTTCCATCTCTTAAGTTTACATTCAACTGATCTGTTTTCGTTATTTGTCTTAGGGACGCTTTGAGATAGTAAACTTGTGTGGGTCTTTCACACCTACTGAGAGAGAAGGTACAAGGTATAGAGCAGGTGGGCTTAGTGTCTCTCTATCGAGTCCAAATGGTCAGGTTGTTGGAGGATGCGTTGCTGGATTGCTGATTGCTGCTAGCCCGGTTCAGGTAAACATTTTGCTGCCATTCGGTTTCATTGTACATGCTCTCTGCTGCATATATTTTTTGTTTTTTATTTGGTTTAAAGAGTTTGCTGGTGAAACTTATACAATTGACAACATTTCTGCTTTTTATGACAAGGCTTGCTTTCTCAAAAAACACTCAAAAAACACTGTTTCAGGCATAACAAGGCTTGCTTTCTCTTTCCTGTATCAGGTCATTGTCGGGAGTTTCTTACCAACTAACCCGCCTGAGCTCAAACCAAAGAAGCCCAAAGTACAAGTACAAACACCATCTGCACCAACTCCTTTTACGATTACGACTGCCCTTCCTCCACCTAATGTTGCCGAGAAAGATTCGTGTAATGGCCAGGGGCACAATCATAATAATTCTGTAGCCCCAATGCAGAACCTTACATCACTTGCATCTTATCCACGAGAAAATTGGCCGAACACACATTCTATGCAGGAACGAAGGACATCCACCACTGATATAAATATATCTTTGCCTGGAGGGTAATATATCTACCTTCCTCTTTATCTTCTCGCTTCAATATTAGATGACATTGTTAAGATCATTTTTTATCTGTAAAAACAGTTATTTGAAATGAGGTCATCAGCAAAAATGAGTTTTAATGTGAAAAATTCATTCTTGTTCAACGAAGTCTAGTGAGAATAAGCCCGTGTTATGGGTTCATCAAGTCTTATGAGCATGTTTGTCGATGTCCTTGTTATGATTTGCTGACTTTGTTGATGGGTGCAATGCAGGATGTAGGTTCTCAGCTGGTAGTCTGACTTGTATGCTAATCAGCTAATCACAGGAAGGGAATATATATTAGGATGAAAAGGCAATCTGAGTCCGGGTTTTCCCCTGACTATAATTTGTGCACATTTTCTGAAATTCGGAGCTTTGTATGGACTAACTTAGTATTGATGTTTTACATGCTATAGTTACATTAGGAAACTGGTTTTTTTTTTAGTTTTGCAGGATTTTAGTGGGTGTGGTTCTTGTCTCTATGTTCTTTTTATAGAAATCACAAGGTTGTAAGCACCTTATAATATAGGGTGAACCTTGATTACCACGTTTATCATGTTAATTTCTCGGTGTATTAGTCTTGTACTTTGTTGCATGTTCTTTCTCCTATATATATACGCGTTAATTGTTATACCGGTTAGGTGGTTGTTAATCTAAATTTGGTAAAATGTGTTACTCTTATAGATTGCAAACCCAGAAGAATCATGATTCATGATGTTACATCTGAGTGTGCTTAAATAATTGAACCGTTTAATCCACCTTCTTTAACATTAATATTGTTCTAGCATAATAAAATCTTCGTTAGTGTATCTAAGATATTGTACATTTGTACTGAAGAATGAACAACAAAGAACCATCATAGCTTCATTTATATATGCTCCTCTGATAACTCTATATGTAACTGAATTCTAAGGAATTATTTACAAATCAAGAAATTAGAAGTTATTATGTTGTAATATTGTATTGGTACTACAACTTGTCATCTTGTCTTATCGATGAAATTAAAACATGATATTTAAGCAGCCTCAAGGAGTTTAAAGAGAATTAAAAATGTACAATGTCTTTTGTTGCCTTTTCGATTTCTCGTGTTAAAAGTGTGGGTAATACTTTAGCTCACTTTGTATGTGTGTCTTACTAACCATTTACTTGGGAATATACTCATATAGATGCCACTTGGTTGGCCGGTCCAACATGAAAAAGTATGGCACAATGTGGGTACGGTGTAGGTTTGGCACGATACGATAAAACATGCTAAAACCAAAGAAATTTTGCTTAGGCATGCAAACCCGACACAATGACACGTGGACCTAGGTTGTGCATGGATCAACCTTTTGAAAATTTCAGCCCAACACATAACTTATGGGCCGGGCCAAGAGCCGAACCTAACTAACCCCAAAGCACGTGGACCCGACATAAAGTACGACACAACACTACCTAGAGCCATCTTTACTTGTGAATTATGGAATAATATAATCTAAGATGACAAATATACATACATAATTATATAAAGTGAAGAGTAATATTGTAATTAACTTGCAACTTCTCATAATATTTAGTAATACGTTGCGATTAAAAGAGGTCGTATTTGAGTATTTGACACTAGTCTAGTAGGAAGGAACTAAACCAATTGCTTTTAGACAGACGACGCAGCTCAACTCTTGAATCTTGCGCAGAAAGAAAAGCATTTTAACAACAATTCCAAAATATTAAACGAAAAGCATAAAAAAGAAAAAAAGAATTAAAGTAGTTCAATTGAATCTCTTCCCAAACTTCATTTCTTCGCCCTAAACTCTCTCACTCACTCACTTTCTCTCTCTTCCGATCGACGATTCATCATGACGAAGCAACACGCAAATTGGTCTCCTTACGATTTCAATGGAGGGTAATTCACTTTCTCTTCCGCAAAATTCTTCAATTTCCCCCCTTTTTTACCCTAATTTTTGAATTAATTTCTTGGTTTTGGGATGAATCAGAACATGTGTTGCAGTTGCTGGTTCAGATTACTGTGTGATTGCTGCTGATACTCGTATGTCAACTGGATACAACATTCTCACTCGCGATTACTCCAAGATTTGCAAGCTGTAAGTTTTTCTCTCTTTTTTTTAGCTGAATTGATTTAAGTTTGTGTTACTGTTTTTGGGTATTGATTTGTTTGATTGGAGAACATGAATTGCTTTTGTTGATTGGTATGATGAGGAATGTCATTGATTAGTATAATTAGCTGTTTGATGATTAGGGTTTTAGTATGATGCTTGTTAAAGTGAAGAAATTGATTAGGGGTTGGCCATTTCTTGCTTAAGGAATGAAAAAGGGCTTGAAAGTGGAATAATTGTTCCATTTTGTTGGAATTACCCTAGACCTTTTTAGGTTTAGTGGGTTGTTTGTTTATGGTGAATTATGTTTTTTATTTTTCACCATAGTTCTGATTTGATTGTTCCGTCGTGAGTTGTTTAGAGGATTAGTTAAGTTTCACTTGTTCGCTGCTATTGGCGTTTTGATGAGATGGGGTGTGCATTTGTGAACAATGTATTTGCTTAGCAATCATAATAGAAAGAGGAGGTAGAGGAAGGAGTGAGCTTGCTTTTGCCTTCCAATATTTTCTAAAAGATTACTGGGGTTGTGTTTACATACCTTTATCATGCGCAAAAAAATGTAGATTTTGAAAAAATGGCCCCATCCAATCATGTGATGTTTGATTCTGCGGATGTAATGGAGAAGGAATTAATGGGACATAATTTGTTCAGTTGCTTCTCCTGATAAATATTTTCATCAATGTGCATGCCTTTACTTCAACACTGAAAGATAGATCTGATGGATTTCTATTGCTTTTAATTTGATTCCCCTCTCCTCTCCCCAATCGCATCTTTTATGTCTTCTGAGTCCTGTTTCCATTGACCTTGCAGGGCTGAAAAAAGTGTATTGGCTTCATCTGGGTTTCAAGCTGATGTGAGAGCCTTACAAAAGCATTTAGAAGCAAGGCACCTGGTAAGGTTTTCAAAGCTTTTTTTTTTCTCTTCTTACAAATGGAACTTATTGAGTTCTTATATGGTGACTGTCAACTTTGCTCTCGCTGCTCAATATTTGATTGCATACTTTTGTTTTCTTTTTGCTGATGAACATGCCTTATGTTTCTTCCAAAATGTTGAAATGCATATGTATTGAATTTTGCTACTTAACTCTTGTCGTACTCTCAAGGGAAAATTGATCTTCATTAGTATTATTGTTAGGTAATGACAATTATGGGCTGTAGACACTAGATTGATTGAAATATCTTTAGCTAAGATATGTTAGAGAAGGCCTAGTTAAACTCTGAAATGGTTTCTATTATGATTTTTTCTATTGGATTTCACATGGAAGCACAGTAATTTTGGTTGTTGCAATCATTCAATGGAGCCAGTAGTATCCTTCCTTGAAAATAAAGAATAGATAAAGGCTGCCCCATAGTTTTAATCCTGATCCTATCTAATTTGTTTTATATATTGCCTGTTTAGGATTCTACTTTAGATAGTTACAAACAGAGTTTGATATACACTGGATTACTATTGTGGTAATAGAGAGGCTATTTCTGGTGGACCCATACATTATAAAGAGAGTTACAAAGAGATTTTGATGTACATGACCTATTGCTACATTCTAATAAGAAAAAAGCTAGCAAATTCCACGAGCCATTTTATTTTAATCTATTACAAAACAAAATTCGAAGAATGGTGATCTTTTTCTCAATTGGAAATGGACCAATATTCCAATAGATTTTTGTATAAAGACTGTCACTCTCACTACCCTTAATTTTGATATTGAGCTTGTTAGCATCGTTATGGATAGGTAAATGGAGTATATCTTATAATATCTAATGTCAGGTTGATCTATGAATTTATAACTGGTATGTAATTAACTGAATATGAAATAGAAATGAATTATTACTGATATTTAAAAAACTGAATGTTCTTATTAGACTTGGTTTCTTTATTAAACTTTCTTCTGTTTGTGCCCCAGATCTATCAACATCAACACAACAAGCAGATGAGCTGCCCTGCTATGGCTCAGCTCCTTTCAAACACACTCTATTATAAACGTTTCTTCCCTTACTACGCTTTCAATGTATTGGGTGGCCTTGACAGTGAAGGTAGCTCAAAAATCATTATTTTCTTTTGCTCCTTTATGTTCTAAGTGTTTAATTTACTGAATAAAAAAATAAAATAAAAAAATAAAATAAAAATGTTACCTAATTAAAAATATGGTAACTATGCGCGCCTTACTTGTTTAATGCTTCAGGCAAGGGGTGTGTATTTACATATGATGCGGTGGGCTCATATGAGAAGGTTGGATACAGCTCCCAGGGTTCTGGTGCGAAGCTTATCATGCCTTTCCTGGACAACCAGTTGAAGTCTCCTAGTCCCCTCTTACTACCTGCACAGGTATGTCATTGACTTTGCAGGGTATCTGCAGAAAGTTCTCTATTTTCTCTGTACTTTCTGCCCCTTTTAAGTGGCAATCTTAGGCTCTTAGCTGACTAAAAACACTGGCTTATGCAGGATGCTGTGACACCACTGTCAGAATTAGAAGCAATAGATTTGGTGAGAACTGCTTTTGCATCTGCAACTGAGAGGGACATTTACACTGTAAGTTTTTACTTGTCAATTTTATATTGTTTTCTTCAGAAAATTCTGAAGTGCCTTGTGTTTCGTTCTTGTTGGAGATGACTCTCAAAATGCTTTAAGAGTTTCAAATTTAAATCACCTCTTCTAATATTTTTGAACTTCTGCCTGGAGATTTTTTTCTATCCTGTCTCCCAAATCATGATATTCTGTTATAGTAGCAGTGGTAGAATGGCTTTCTGCCGAAGAATACCATGGAAAGTATATTACCCCTGGATGTAAAGTTGTAAACAGTGCTTTGTGCTTACATATCCACCCCCTTCCCTGGTACCGCCTTAGAGAAATAGATATGTTTGGACTACAGGAGTGCTGATGGAAAATTGGGATTCATGCAGTTAGCTTTAGTAGTCTGTACTGACTGTAATTTTGTTTGGGCAGGGTGACAAGCTGGAAATAGTGGTTCTCAACAAGGAAGGTCTTCGTCGAGAATACATGGAACTCAGAGAAGATTAAGCTGTATTCCAAGAATGTCATTATTACATTGAGTTGTTTTGTTGATGACATTGAAGCATTGTTGGTGAAAACATGTTTGTAGCAGAAGATGATAAGTTTGGAACAGACTCTTTTCTTGTTATCAGAAACTGTAGTTGGAACTAGCTTTGCCAGGAAATATTATGCCTACAATTAAAATTATTTCCATGTGCTCTTTTGGGCTATTTCTTTCCGATAATTTGAAAGCTGCTTTAATCTTATGTTATGCACGTTAACTTTTTATATCCGTAGAACGGAGCAGTGAAAAAGATGTGCAAGTGCAATGGATTACATATGGGGCATGTTCAAGAATGATTGTGTACCAGCTCTTCTCTGAAATCCATATTGGTATTAGGAACCTACACGGTCATTTGGCAGAGCGAGGACCTAGTTTGAAATTTTGCAAATCAATCGTTTCCATCAAATGTTCTGCTATAACGAAGCTTCAACATTGCCATTCCTGTCCAACGGTCCCGTCTTCCATACGTTTTTTCTGTTTCCTTGGGGGAGGGCGGATTTGGTTCTGTTTCTTGAAACTCCGTGGTTCCCCAAACAATGACCCTTATAAGCCTAGACATGTTTCACCTTTCCTTGAAGGAGCAATTACAACCCAACCCAATCTAAGCAAACACCTTTATTTATAAAACTTATAGCTGAGTGTTTATTGGGGTGTGTGTTGATTGTTGAAAGCCAGTTGCAAACTTCATCAACAAGAAGGTATAATCCAATATCTTTAGTTAGAAATGTCAAATAAAATGAAACGTAACTCCCAAGCTTATAGTTATATGGTATATCTCCCTGTAAGAATAGATTCAAAGCAATTAAGTATAATGGTTATACTACCTCCGTTACATATTATTTGCAACGATTTGACATAAAGTAGAGGGGAAAAATGTCTAATCGTTGCAAAAAATATGTAACGGAGGTAGTATATGAAGTACTACGTATATAATTTGTGTAGCCATCCTATTATTTTTTACAAAAATATTTTGAACACTCGTATATGCAATATACTATATTCTTAACTATTTAAAGGTAAATTTTGGAATTGATTCTCTCACCCCCATCCTTTGTGGCTCTCTAAACACCAACAAAAACTATTTTTTTTTCATGTTAGAAATCTCTACTTTCCTAATGTATACTTGGTGATATTTTATTTTTTATTTTTTGTATTCCTGTACCCGCCCACATCATCATTCTTAATCAACACATCATCTTACCATATAAAATTCATGACACTTTTATGTGGCATATTATGACCTTTGACATATTCGATATACTGTACAAGTATATTAGAATATTACAACATACTTCCTTTATTTTTTTTACTTGACCTGTTTCTTTTATCACGCTTGCCAATGCAAAACTTTAACGATCAATAACTTAAATTCTCCATAAGTAAAAATTATAAAAGTTATATATTATGATAGTAATTATTGAAACGAATATAAAAAGATCATACATAATATATTTTTCTTTACATATTATTCACAAAAGACGGTCAAAATAAGGGTGATAAATAGTGTAAAAGTCAAAGCGGGTCAAATAATAAAGAACGGAGGAAGTAGTATCATACTATCATCTTTAATTCTATATCAAGATTACACTTTATTGCAAAATCAATCACTATCAATTACACAGATTTCTAGACATAATTTAAGGCAAAAGGAGTATGTAAAATTATTTACAGTACATAAATTATATGTTTACACTCCCCTCAAAGAATGCTTAGGAATGAAGGATATAGTGGTATTGACCTCAGTACTCGCACTCTTTTTGTCCTTACATAAAATTCAACCATGTTTTCTGAATATTTTTTCATGAATGAGTAAAATGATATCCTTAACATGTTATGAACTTCATTAACGTAATCCCAAAGTTCTCTCATAGGACTGTGTGGCAATAAGACCTGAACTCAGTTGACTTCTACCAAAGTTCTATCCTTACTGAAACTTGTCCTTAAAAGTTCAAACCCTTGATTATGGAGACAATGGTTTTCAGATATTTTCAGAAGAACTTCTGCATTGTTGTTGCTGCTGCTCTAGGCTTCTTATTGCTGCGCTTTTCGCTGCCTGACTTTGCGTATATCTCATCCTATGCAAATGCTATCAGGCAGCCTGTAGATGCAGGAAAACTCAAGTCTAGTTGGAAATCTCAACAGCAAGATCCTTGCTCGGGTCGTTACATATACATGCATGATCTCCCTTCCAGATTTAACCAAGACTTGGTTACAAAATGTCAGACACTCAGAAAACAGTTCAACTTATGCCCATATGTGGAAAATGGAGGTTTTGGTACTCAGCTGAAGCTTAACGCCAGTTCAGAGGATTCTGAAAGTGTTACGTCAGGGGAAAGTTGGTATGCAACTACGCAGTTTATCTTGGAGATGATATTCCACAGTAGGATGAAGCAATACGAGTGCTTAACTGATAACTCATCTTTAGCCTCGGCTATCTATGCACCCTTTTACCCTGGGCTAGAGGTAACCCGGCATCTATGGGGAGGGTTTAGCTCATCAATCAAGGACGCGGGAGCATTGGATTTTACAAACTGGCTAAGGGGAAGACCTGAGTGGGAACGCGTGTTTGGTTGGGATCACTTCTTTGTTTCTGGGAGGGTCACTTGGGATTTTAGGAGGCCGACCTACATTGGTCCCAACTGGGGTAGCAAGCTCATGAATTTGCCCGAAACCAAGAACATGACCATGGTATCAGTAGAAGCAAGCCCCTACGCCAACAATGATTTTGCAGTTCCATACCCAACAGATTTCCACCCCTCAAATGACAGTGAGGTATTACAGTGGCAGGAAAAAGTTAGGAAGACAAGAAGAGCTCACCTTTTTGCGTTTGCAGGGGCAACACGCTCTTATAAAGGCTCAATCCGAGGGGAGCTTATCCGTCAATGTAAGAATGCACCAGGAAATCAATGCAAATTGGTTAGCTGCGTTCCGAAAAATAAAGCCAATTGCAACAACCCTGCAAATATTATCAAGGCATTTTTGATGTCTGATTTCTGCCTGCAGCCTACAGGGGATTCAGACACAAGGCGTTCCACTTTTGATGCCATCTTGACTGGTTGTATTCCTGTTTTCTTTCATCCAGGATCAGCTTACACACAATATTTTTGGCATTTGCCTAAGAATTACACAAGCTATTCGGTTTTCATACCAATGGAGGGGATACAAAATGGGATGGTTCATGTTGAGGAGGTTCTGCATCAGATTTCTCAAGATGTCGTGACAGCTATGAGAGAGAAGGTAATAGGGCTGATTCCAAGTATCATATATGCGCGCCATAAGTTGAAAACTGAAGATGCATTTGATATCACTGTCAAGGGAGTCCTCAAGAGAATTGAGGATGTTAGGAGACAAATTCATGAAGGGAAGGACCCAAGAAGCAGGTTCCCAGAGGAGTCGACTTGGAAACATTACTTGACAGGAAAACTCGAAAATCATGAGTGGGATTCTTTCTTCAGAAGCAAGCAGTGAAGTCGGAGTCCAGATGAGGGTATATAATCAAATTTACTTTGTAATATTTCTGGCCCATTTCTTTTCAATAATCTCTATTTTACTATAGCAGTTGATTTGTAAGAGATAATGTAATCCCTACAAATCTAATAAGGCTTTATGAGCCACGGTTAATAAGTAATCTCCGAAGCCAGTCCTTTGTCAAATTTTTTCCAGCTCTTGCCTTTATGCCTAGTTGCCCACAGTCACCACCATTTAATCAAAACTGCTATTTTTTTTATTTATTTATTTTTCTCTCTCTTTTTTTTTTTTTTTTTTTTTTTTTTTTTTTTTTCTCTATTGAGACCCAAAAGGTTGCCGAAACAAGATGCAGCACAATACTTCAACATGAGACCTATTGGCCAGTGGACACAAAAACTCGATAATCATCTAAACGTCACACAGGACTGAAGATTCAGATTTGTAGAACTGAGGAAGAAGTAGATTTGGGGGAAATTCATAAATGGTTGTATAACAATGCAATTACATCATCAATACGGAGATCAAAACTCCAGGCCTTCGGGTGGCTGGACACTCCCTAAACAAAGTCAAATAAATCACAGCCAATTCCTGCTTATCTCCTTCCTAGCTGATCACCCTATACATAACCTTCCGACTTCTTTCCTTCTGACAAACACATTGCTCCCATACCGAAGCTAACTCCAACTGATTTATTGGCATTACCTAGAGTCCCATCTGCTATACCTGATGCACTACAATCAAGCTCGTGAATTCCGAAGTCAAGAACATGATGTTGCAAACAGTAGATTCGAGCCCTTAAGCCAACAATGATTTTGTGGAGCCATACCCAACTTATTTTCAACCCCCCCCCCCCCCCCCCCCCCCAAATAACAATGAGGAGTTACAGTGGCATAAGGGGTGAGAAGGACGAGAAGAGCTCTTTTTTCACTTGCAGGGGCCACACATTCATATGTAATATGTCTGAAGGGAGCATATCAATCAGTGCAAGAATGCCTCAGAAAATCATTGCAAACCAGTAACTGCAACAACCCACATCATATCATCAAGGCATATGTGAATATATGATATCTAATTTCTGTCAGCAACCCCCTGCAGATTTAGACACAAGGTGTTCCATTTTTCATTCAAACTTTGGCAGGTTGTATTCCTGTTTTCTTTCTCCCAAGATCAGTTGTATTACAGTAAATACTTCTGGCACTTGTCTAATTCTACACCAATTATTCAGTTATCATGCATGACGATGGAGGGGCATAAAAAAAATTTGGAACTGTAAGTGTTGAAGAGGTTCTGCAGCAAATCTTTAAGGATGTTGTGACAACTAGCTATGAGAGAGGAGGTATTGAGGCTGATTTCAAGTATCATATACGCACGTCATAAGTTGGAACAATAGATGATGCATTTGATTTTGCTATCAGGGGAGTTCTCCAGAGGACTCAGTTTTAAGAAAACAAATACAGGTTGGAAAGGACCCAAGAAGCAGGTTCCATTAGAGTCAGTTTGGAAGTATTACTTGGGCATTTTTATTCTTTAATACTTCCTGATTGTTCGTAAAGGGAAATGGAATCGAATCACTAATAGAAGAACTGAATCTCCCACATACATTGAGACTTCATAAACTATGGCTAGTAAGTATTTTCTGAAGCCCATCCTTTCTTCTCCAGCTCTTGCCTTAAAGCCTGCATCAACAACCATTCATCAAGAACCATCCTGAAGTGCAAGATCAACTAAATCAAAACTTAAATGAAATCTGAAACTAAGAGTTAAGCATACTATTGGGACCTAAAGTTTCACAATTTTTATTGTTTGGGACCTCTTTTTTAATTTTGCATGGTTTGGGACCTCTATCCAAACTTCTGTTACTTTAACCAAAGGTAAACTCAAGGTATAATTAACTATTCATAAAAGGAGAATTAATTCAACATCCTTGAAAAAAAAGTTTTTTACATTAAACAAAAACAATACTACCACAAATCCACAATACTAGGCAATAATATACTCCCGTTTTTTCCTGCTTTAATATGCAAAAACAGTACAACACCTACAACAATTGAAGCAATTTTTTTAAAAAAATTGGGAATACTTTGACAGGATTAATATAGTGGAATGCTAAAATTCACTTGAATTGTACTCTATATACATTATTTTTCAGCTTTAAATCAATTTATTTAGATTAATTCATCAATTACGTAAATATATCAAGGCCTTACCATTGAACCGTATTACATTATAAAAAATTTGTAGATTACAAACATTAACATTGATATTTACCAAGCAAAAATAATTTATATCTTACCTCCCTAATTTCGTTTTCTGTAGTTCAATATCAAAACTCTTAAATTAATCCCTTTAAGTCAAAACCCACTAAAAAGGAAATCAATTCATATGCTTTTTGAAATAAAAACACAAAGAGAAGTAGTATACCTGTAGAATTGCTTATTGCTAGTAAGAGATAAATATTTTTAACAGTAGATGAAAGATGAATAAAGAAAAACTTTAGAAGAGAAGTTTAATAGATGTTCAAATCCCACGAAAGAATTGCACATACAAATTAAAGTATTATTTTTGGCCATTTGGGGTTTTAACTCATGTGGACCCATTATTTTTAACTCATGTGGGTTATTTTAACCTAACTTGGACGGAAGTTTGGATAGAGGTCCCAAACCATGTAAAATTAAAAAAGAGGTCCCAAACGATAAAAATTGTGAAACTTTAGGTCCTAATAGTATGCTTAACTCCTGAAACTAACTACACAATGATATGAATTTTCACCTTGATTCTTTTTCGATTCATATCAAAATCAAAACTCCCTAAACGAGATGCAGAACGATACTGCACAATTGACTTCTTCCCCGAAGGAAACCAGAACTCGACATCATCAACAAACTACACAATAAAAGCACATGTACTGCAAGTCAATTTCTGTTTCCATTCTTAGATTATTTAGCAATTCTACATATTTCTGCTAATAACCTACCCCCATTATGGGACTTTCATATTCCACACGCACATAATCGTCTTTCTTCTCCATGATCCGGGGTGTGAAATTCTCCGGTTTTGTTGATTCAATCTGCAAATATAGGGATCATTAGTTAATTTACCACGAAAGACGCCAGCAGCTTTTCATGGACTGTTTAGAAAAGAAACCTTACAACTGCAAGAAGCTCCTGCATTGCTACTTCTCTACTCACAGGTTTCTTGCTCCCTCTCCCTTCTTCAGGGTTGTAGTTCCTGTTAGTTGCATATAATAAAAATTCCCATTATTAATATCCAACCAAAAAACCTAGGAGAAACTCTTTGCTACATTAACATATCCTTGAATGTCTTACTAATCAACCAAACTACACCAAAGCTACCAACTTTCTCAAATCTTATGACACTCCTACCCGTATGAATAAATTTAATCCTACATTCCTACTAGTAATAAAACTCATGTGGGTTACAATCTAGGGGAATAATTGTGCTTTTCAAATCACCACATACTTGATGACCAATTCAGTTGTCACGTGACTAGTTCAAGTTATAATGTCAATGCGTCCAAATTCAGTTGTTACATAATTAGTTCAAGTTATAAAGTCAATGCAACTTTTAATTCTTGACAAAGGGAATAATTTACAAGCTAGACTAACCCAAAGTCCCAAACCTACACTATTCATTGTGCAAATATGTAAAGACCCCCAAAAAATTGCAATGTGTAAGATAATTCAGCTCAAAGATGAAACTCAAAAATTGCAAGAAATCTAAAAAAAAAAAAATCAAAAATCAAACTTACCAAGGAGGGGCATAATGGGAAGTGTCAGATGAGTTTTCAGAAGTGGAAAGACAATTTTTAGTTGCAGGGCATAAGGCCAATGAAGGTGGATTCTTCTGCACTCCCAAATATTCTGGTTTTGTTCCACTGTTCAATTTTTAGAACCAACAATTTATCATTAAAGCATGAATTTAAATCTGAGAATCAATTTCAAATACAAAGTATAACCAGATAATTAAAGAATAAATTTTGAGGACAAAAAAAAAAAAAAAAATAACAACCTGAAATGGAAGATTGCTGCAAGTGTAGCAAATTCACTGCTTCTTAGTATTATTTCCCTTCTATTAATTGGGGCATTGGGTTTTATTTGTTGTTCTTGTTGACAAGAAAGGATGCTGAGATTTAGAGAGGGGTTATGATGGGTGTTTTGTTGTTTAATGATGTTTTTGTTGGTGAAATGGTAGCTGATTGAATGTGCCATTGACGCCATTGTTTTTAAGCTTCAAGCTGCTTTCTTGGTGTGTGTGTCTCTCTCTCTTTGAGAAGTTTGTGTTGTTGTGATCATTTGGAGTTTGGGTTGTTTTGGTGGGTGAATAAAGGCCCAAAGACCTTTACCCAAAGAAGCATGGGATCATTTACGAAAGTATGGTTATTTTAAAATTTATTTACACTTTTGCATCGGAATAAAACTTAATTATGAAATTATTGTCCACGTAGGCTCGGATAAGTTTTTATTTTAATTTTTTAGAGGTAGCGGTTTTACCCTTCATAAATTGAGTACTAATGACAAACCGCTACCTCAAGTAGTGGTTTTAGACTATAACCACTAAAACCACTACTTGAGGTAGCGGTTTGTCTCTAAAGAAAAAAATTACCCCAAATGTATCTCCAAGCCTACGTGGACTATATTTCCGTAAATAAGTTTCATTCCAATGTAAAATCGTAAATAAGTTTTTTAAAAGCTATAATTTTGTAAATCATCCAAGAAGCATGTAAATAAGGCTCGTATCGTTTTGATTTGACACGTTGAAAAGAATATACCCTCTGTTACGTATTAATATCGGGTATTTAAACAATACTAATGTCGAAGGGACTCAAGACTCGGTAATTGAGTAATACTTTTTTTTTTTTTTAATGAATATAATCTAGACCTTAATTATGAAAAAAATAATAAAGCAATTATTGGAAGCTATAATATCTTCCACCACACTTGAAAAATTCGCTACCCATACTTAATTTTTGTTTTCATAAAATTAAAATATGATACTACCTTCGTTTCATTTTATTTTTAACAATTTAACATAAATTAAAAAAAAAAAAAAAAAAAAAAAAAACATAATCGTTGTAAATAATATAAAATAAAGGTAATACTCAATAATTGTCACCCAAACAAGCCGAAGATATTGAGCTTGACTAGTCGAAAATTCTTTACTCCTAATTCCGAACGAGCTACTACCATCTTTTAAAATGTGGGACATAATTGGAACTTACAAACTTTTACCCAGGTGGCGGCAAAATTCTGAGAAAAGTGTAGTTTCTCTAAAAGTCTCCGTATTTTCATGGCACATTGAAGCGTCTTCAGCAATCTTTCTCATTTCCTCAATCAACATTTCTGAAATTCTCTCTCTTTTCTCAATCAACAATGGCTCGCAACAAGGTAATTTCTTTCCATTTACTTTTCATTTTCAATTTTGACGATTTAAAGGGTTTTTGTTGCTGTTTTTAGTACTCGTAGTAGTTTTTTTCAACATAAAATTTACTGAATTTCATTATTATGTACTTTTAATACACTTTTCAAGCTATTTTTAAGCTTTCGTTTTAATTTTTGAGGTGAATATTGTTTAATTTTGTGAATGAATTGCTGAAAACTTAAAATATAGCGAATTTGAGGTTTTGTAATTAATTTAATTTGTTGCTAGAATGTGCTATAATTTTGGTACGAAAAATATGCTAATTTTGGTTTTACTTGTAAAATTTGAAATTTGACGATGCCGTTTTATGGAGTTTATGCCCTAATTAGGTTGAATTGACTTAACATAAGCTCAAAGTTGTTTGCTTGATTTTATTTAGAGGGTAGGATGGATTTAGGCATGTTGTTATGTGAGGTTTGTTTGTTTCATCTGTTAGAGGACTGAGAAATTGAACATTCGTGTTACCCGAATTATACCGGATTGTCATGATGTGTTCCCTAACCCGGAAATTAAAAGCTGAATATAACATTGTTCATATTGATTATGAACTGAATTGGATGTAGTGAAGCTTTTAGGGAGGTTGACTCATGTGTTCCCGGTGAGCAAGACACATTGGATATGGAGAAAGTATCTTATAGGTGACTACTGGGAGATGTTTAGCATTTCTTATGAGTACAAAGGCGTAAATTTTAGGAAGAATCACATTTTTTCCCCAGTTCTCGCCGGTCTAATTCTCTGATACAAGATGGGAAAATAAATGTAGTTATTGTCAATGCTTTGGTCAGTTTGGTGTGAGAGGAAGTAGTTTAGACAGCGTTACATAATATTTGGATTTGCTAGCTACCGATAATGCTTTCATGATTAAACAATTGTTTACCTTTTTGATGACAGGAATCACTGGTCCTATTGCTTGATGTTGGTCCAAAAATGCATGGTGTTCTTCCACAAGTTGAGAAAGTTTGTGCCATGCTTTTGGAGAAGAAGGTTGATATGTCATTACTTTACACTCTTCCATCACCCCCTTTTAGGCTTTTACTATTCAAAGGATTTTCCTGTATCTTAATGTTTTGTTGTACATTCTCCAATTAATGATCATGCTTTTGGAATCCTGTAAACTGACTATTATTGAATGGAATAATATAGTACCGAACCATGGTCTGAAGTCTTAATTTACTGTGTCTGCAGCTGATTTATAACAAATATGATGAAGTGGGAATTGTCTTATTTGGAACTGCAGGTATCTTATCTTACACTTTATTGTTTTACATTTTTATTTTTTTTTTATTTTAAACTTCTGCATAGTAGATTAGTACATACCACATCTGTGATCTTAAAGGTGAGCTGTTTTCTACAAGTAAGGTGTGATTTGATATATCCTCAGATGATAAAAGAGAAATATTCTGGAAATTTTTTATATTGTCTCATCACGCTCATTTTATGCAATAGTTCATGCTCGTGTGAATGTTATTTGTTTATTGCCCCTTAACTTCTGGTTTAGGTACTCTACACATCTTATATGTACCACCTTACTATGCATCCTTTTTCTTGTTTGCTCCGTTATAGTAGACTATTCAATGCTTTTTTGGGTCAAGTCTATTAGAAACATCTTTGCAATAGTACAGCAATACTATGTCCATTTGACATTCTCTACCTTATCCTAGCCCCCTAAGTGAGAGATTCCTTTTGGGTATCGGGCCAATAGTCTGTTTTGAATTATGGCCACAACACACATGGCCTATATAGGAATATCTATCTTGATTTCATTGCAAGCTGAAGTAGCCTTAGAAACAGGCTAGCTTTTGCTCATTCAAAATGTGCCTGAATGGGATGTACTCCATCGTTTGCTAACATAATCACCTTGAAACTCTTATAAAACCCTTTTCAGTGGTCACAACATCACAAACATACATGTCCCAACTACCCAACAAGCCAGCTTGCAAAACTGATCTATGTATTGTGTAAACAGCTTTGTACCTTGATAATGTTAGTAAACTTGGTATATTCTGTAATCTTGTCAATGGTGTCTTTGTTGATTTTTTTTTTGTTTTTTTGTTTTTTTAAGTTGGGGCATATTATAGAGGAAACAAGATGAATATAGAAGGGAAAAAG
Source organism: Chenopodium album (assembly GCF_948465745.1). Taxonomy (NCBI): domain Eukaryota; kingdom Viridiplantae; phylum Streptophyta; class Magnoliopsida; order Caryophyllales; family Amaranthaceae; genus Chenopodium; species Chenopodium album. Next base: position 73,398,059 of record NC_137840.1, read on the forward strand.
ACTTTGTGCAACAAAGAACTCTTCAGTATTTCACTTTATTGCCTTGTATGTTTTTGCTCTGTGCTTATTAAAAGCCTACATATTGTTTCATTGACGAGTCATTGAATTTTGAATTCCAGAAACAAACAATGAGCTCACTAAAGAAGTTGGCGGATATGCAAACATTGTGGTTCTGAGGAGTATAAAAGTTGTAGATGGAGATCTGGTTGATGTACTGGATCAGATTCCACGAGGAACGGTTCCTGGCGATTGTATCTTTCATGATTAGTTGTTTTGTTATTGTGCTCTGAGTTTTATGCTTGGTTCTAAGTTTTTGAAGGGTTTGACTGGTTCTTCATAAATCTTTTCACAAACTACCTTTTCAGTATGTTACATGGACTCGGGTACCCATGTCCGACACCAGTACGTGTCCAAGAGTCCGACTCGGCTATTTTGTGAAAAAATTTCATGATTTTGAAGTTTGAACTAAAGTGAAGTGTCCAAGTGTCACACCCATGTTTTAGTGTCGGGGGTCTGACATGGGTACTTGTAGTGAAATGAAGAGTCCATGAAGCATATTTGCCTTTTTCCTATATATTTGACTTAGTTTAATTTACTTTACTCCTCTTTTTTGCCTATGCGTTCTTGTGCTTTCTTTAGTTTCGCTGCCAAATCAGCCTTCTGCATCTGCTCCACCCAGTTTTAATAGTCAGGCACTTGTGATAGTTACCTAAGCATGAATCTAAATGGATAAATTCGTCAATCCATAGTGACAAGGGTGGTTAATCTTTATTGATGATTGATAATATATGACTATTTCTCCTTGTTTCTTCACCCAATTTTGTCATTTTACTCCCGGTACTTTCGATACAGTTTGATTGGCCCCTGGGGTAGGAGGTTTTGTCAATTCCTAGACTCTACTTCTTGATTCTTCTCAATGATGAATAGATATATAAACTGATCACACCCGACTGGAGCAAATGTAGCTGTTCTCAGCTGTTGTTGCTCTTAGGAATCAGGATAGAGTCAGTAGATGAGTAGACTGTAGTTTTTTTTTTTTTTTTTTTTTTTTTTTTTTTTTTTTTTTTTTTTTTCTTTGTTGTAAATTATATCTGATTGTATAAGTGCTGTTGTTATATACATTCTTTTGATTATATGTTTGAGGCCTTGACTTTATTGTTAGTTCTTGATGCAATTATTGTTGGTATGGATATGCTAATAAAGAAGTATGGACCAACTAACAAGGGAAAGAAACGCCTTTGCCTAATCACTAATGCACTCTCTCGTCTGAGAGATCCATATGAAGGCACAAAAGAAGATCAAGTCAGCACTATTGCTCAGCAAATGACTGAGCAGGCTATTAAATTGGAATGTGTAGTAGTTAGAGGGAAGCTAAGTGGTGATGCTGATAAGAACATTATGGATGAGAATGACAAACTATTAGAACTTTTCACAAAGAAAACTTGGGCAAAGACTCTTTATGTTGAAAGTGCAACTTCGTTGTTAGGAGCACTCAGGACTCGGAGCATAGCCCCTGTTACAATATTCAGGGGTGATCTTGAAGTGAGCTCTGCACTGAAGATTAAGGTATGTTACCTTTCATGGTAATATGGTTGAATGCAGTTAGATATTATTCTCTATAGTTAGTATTCTTTTGCACAAAAAGTTAGGATTTGACTTATATTTTTCCCAATTACTTGACAACAATAAACAATAGGTCTGGGTATACAAGAAAACTTCCGAAGAAAAATTTCCTACCCTAAAGAAGTATTCAGATAAAGCACCTGCGACTGATAAATTTGCCACCCATGAAATCAAGGTGGACTATGAATATAGAAGCATTAACGACCCTGAAACAGTTGTGCCTCCAGAGCAAAGGATCAAGGGTTATCGTTATGGACCAGAAGTGGTTCCTGTATCATCTGATGCATGGGAAGCTGTCAAATTCAAACCAGAGAAGAGTGTGAAGCTCTTAGGATTCACTGATGCTAAAAACATACTACGGTGAGGAGTATTTAGTTTAAGCTGGATTTGCCATCTTCTGTTGAAGCAAAATAAAAACTCAACAATTGAATCTCTAATTTTCATGTTAACAGCCATTATTACATGAAAGATGTCAACATATTCATTGCTGAACCTGGCAAGAGAGAAGCTGTTACTGCAATTTCTGCATTAGCTAGAGCGATGAAGGAATTGAACAAGGTTGCCATAGTTCGCTGTGTTTGGAGGCAAGGACAGTCAGGTGTTGTGATTGGAGTCTTGACACCAAATGTATCTGTGAAGGACAGTGTTGTAAGTCTTCCCTTCCACTGTCACATCTATATTTGTTTACTGGCATACTCTGCTCTTTATTCATTTATCCTAAGATTTTTTTTTTTTTTCTAACTTTGTTTACTGTCTTATTATCCTCCTATATGCTATGTGAGAAGCCTGATTCATTGTACTTCAATGTACTCCCGTTTATGGAGGATGTTCGTGAGTTCCAGTTTCCTTCTTTCAAAAACCTCCCAACATTTCAGCCAACCGAAGAACAGCAAGCGGCTGCTGATAATCTAGTAATGATGCTTGACCTTGCACCACCTGCCAAAGAGGAGAACTTAAAGCCGGACCTCACACCAAATCCTGTTCTCGAGGTACTTTGTTATAGTTTTGTCTATTCATGCTATAAAATGTGTGTTTCGTGGGTGGAGGTTGAGGGGATTAGTGCATCACACTGAATCAAGGATCTTATGTTTTTCACTAGGGTTACCAGACCTGAATAATATTGCAGTACTCTTACGGTTTTATTTACTTCTATTTTTATCTTTTTATTAAATTTTATGTTCAGTTTCCTGACATTTTTAAATTTGGTTATCCTATTTTAAAATAATAAAATATAATAATAATAGAAACAAAATTGGTTTAAATCCTTATGCCCATGTGTGGCCCTCTGACTCAACCACTGATGAGTTTGGAAAGTAATTCATTCTTCCTGAGCTGGTCCTATACAGAGGTGTCAATTTGGGTACTCGGGACGGGTTTGGTGAGGGCGGATCGGATGTATTTCAAAGTTGAGTCATGCCAAATTATTGTGTCCATGCAAGTCGAAATATGAATTGGGTATTGTCGGGTCAGTTTATACACCTCTAGTCCTATACATGTTCATGTGGAGGGATATGAATGAATTTTTAGCATGGTCAATTGATTAAAAGGACTATGCCTATGGCATTATTTTAATGATAGAAAATTTAAGGGGCTTATCTTTTATTATTGAATGATTGATTGATAAGACAATAATAATCTGGCAGTGCTTGTTGCAAATGAAGATCATTTTCTACTTTCTAGCATGAATAATATCTAGGTGAATGCTGACTGTTATGGCTTTCTGTTATCCTTTCTTGAGTAACTACTTTGAAATAGATACCCTTCTGAAATTATCAGAGGGTTGAGAGGACTAGGAAGGATTAGCTGTAATAGATGACCTAAAATTGTAAAGGCAGTGTGCTGAGTTTCTGTCTTAATGGACTGAGCTATCTAATCTCTTGATGGTAAGCTGTTTTGACTGTATTGCATCATTGATTAATAAGATTCTCTGACTGGCTAGCTATCTTATGCCTATGCAGCGGTTTTATCACTTTCTTGAACTAAAAGCAAAAGACCCAGATGCTGCTGTGCCTCCACTTGATGAAGCCTTGAAAAAAATAACTGAGCCTGATGCAGAATTACTATCTCAAAACAAGTCTGTCATTGATGAATTTCGAAGATGCTTTGAATTAAAGGAGAACTCTACGGTGGGGAGATCTGGCTTACATGTTCTTCGTAAATCTTGTCACTGTTTATGCAGGCACTAACTTTTCCTACTTTAACAGAAGAAGAAATCAACTAGGTCAGTCAAAGAGAAGCCATCTGGATCAGATGATGAGAAAGAGGCTGCAGAAGATCATAATGTGGGGAAAACATTAATGACCACCGATGATAATACTGCAGTTAAGGCTGAGATCAGTGATGAGAAACCATCCAGTGCTGTGGCAAATAATTCTTCTCTCATTGTTGAGAAGATTGGGAACATCACCCCAGTCCAGGATTTTGAAGCTATGCTATCTCGTAGAGATAGCTCAGATTGGATTACTAAAGCAATCAAAGGTATGCGAAGCAAAATTCTTGAACTTTTAGAGGACTCATTTAAAGGAAGTAACTATGACAAAGCCGTAGAGTGTCTCGTTGCCCTCCGAAAAGGCTGTGTCCTTGAACAGGTATGCTTCTGAATTTTTCTTTGCAAATGAGCTGCAGTCTTTTTTTATTTTTATTTGTGTGCCACTCATTTTGTCACATTTGAACGTGACCATCTGACAATTGAAATAACACCAATGTGTTTCACAGTATATATTATTATATTGCTTGGATTTTGCTTTACTGAAGGTTCGATGACCACCAGCTTGTTTTGAATCTTAAAGTTTATTTATTGTAGGAACCGAAACAATTCAACGACTATCTACAGTATCTTTGTAGATTCTGCAAGGATCATGGCCTGAATGATTTTTATGAGCTCCTTGACTTAAAAGGGATGACATTAATCACAAAATCAGAAGCCGTAGACAGGTTTGATTAGCATTCTTCCTGCTAGCAACCTTAACCTTATGCCTTTAACATCATCTTTTATCATTATACATATATTCTGACCTTCACATAGCAGATTTACATCCAATTTATTCTCTTTGCAGTGATGTGGCAGATGAAGCAGCACGAAGTTTTATGGTTACCAAAGAGCCCAAAGTCGAATAACAACTTGTTGCCTAATTGAACTGGTGTACATAACTGGAATGGAGGATGCCTCAGGCACACGACGCACTCTGCAGTTTCTTTTCAATCTTTTACCCCAAAGGAGAGGTGGGGGGTTCCAGAATTTTGTAGTCACATGTATTCCAACGTAAATTTTGCTGCAGGCGAGTGCAATAACCAAATTTATTATCTAATGTTGCACTACATATTCGTAAGCAATAGTTGTGATTTAGTAGCTTGATATCAAAGATTAGAAGGATAACAGATCACTTCATTACTAATTGTCTATCGCGGAATTGAGTAGGAAAACACTATACAATGGTTTTCGAACCACACACTCTAACAGCATAGGGAGTACATAAACTAAATAGGATTTCTTGTCCTAATAAAGGTCACAAGTCATAATTCGTTTAACAGGACCTCTTCCATCAACAGCATCATCTGCCAAAAAACATAATGCCATACGATAAGGTAGGAACCTACATATAACTGTCAAACACGATATAATCTATGATAGAAAAGCTTTTAGTACAATATGTATGAACAAATGAATTCACTAGAAAGGGTTCCAACTTCCAAGTACAAGTTTATGTATGATTATGTGAACAATCGAGTGTTATAACATCATCCCAACTTCATATAACCTAAGTAATTAAAGTACTAAAGATTGTACTCGTATTTCGTTTACTTATCCTTTAGATGGAATGAATCATGAAAGCTATCTTCCTAAGATTTTTTTTAACATAACTAGTAGATATATAGATTAAAAGGCTATAGCCTTAATATTTACAATGAACATCCCATAATAATTACAATGAAGATTGATGTTGCAGCAAAAAACGCCTATGCAATAGGCTATAAATACATCCGAGTTAAAGCTTGTACAAGGAGCTATATGTACAATAGTAGTAAACCCAAAAGCTTCCTGCCACCAAGAAACTAAACTAACAGCTATTTTCAGCCATAATTCCAACCCAAAAGCTATAGACATCCAAGACTAAGAGAAGAACACCCACATGACTAGTGATCAGCTGTTGTCGTTGCAACACGCTCCTTTTCTGCTTCATACAATTCAGAAACGTAATCAGGAACTAAGTAGTGAGTTTTGTACCCAACCGCCATCTCTCTTCCAAAAACAGCAAGGCGATGAGCTAATTCATTAGCCTCTCTTGGGATATGAGTCACCACAGCCACTTCAAACTTGGAAAGAACAGTAGCAACATCACATATTGTTGCAGCTAACTCGTGATGAGGATTAGGCCCTGCTGTCATGAGCATATCTCTAAGCACCTTGGCATCAGTTTCCACGATCACTTTCTTAACCCTTAGATCCTCAGCAATCGAAAGACCATCATTCAAGGCATACAACTCAGTAAGAAGGGGAGAAATAGCATCATATTTGCAGGAAAAAACCCACATACCAAGAACCATCAGACCTTCTAATGACACCCCCTCCAGAAGAAACAGCTGAGTTGAGCCAAGCACCATCAGTATTTATTTTAAAATAGCCATCCCTAGGTGCTTCCCAAACTGTAGCAAAGGAACTTGACTCGTTGCTTTTCTTTTTGTTATTCACCTGTAACAAAGAGATAGAAATCTTATAATCGAAATAGAACTTAGTAAAAAGAGAAATCGGACCAATTTGTTTATTCTCAAAAATGGTATTATTTCTATGTAACCAGAGGTGCCACAAAGCAGTACCAAAAATCAGTTTCCATTTCCTATCCAAACTTAGATTATAATTAATCCAAATCTTCCAAGTCGAATTTTTAAAAATATTAAAATCAAAATTTTTTGGAAGATAAACTTTTCCAAAGATATCATTCCATAAGATAGAAGAAGCAAAACAATCTCTAAAGATATGGATGTGAGATTCTGAGAAAAGATTGCATCTTGAACATATAGGAGAAATTAGAGGCATGTAACCTGCCAAAGTTTCAGCCACTGGCAAAATCGAGTGAGCACAATTCCACAAAAACATTCTATATTTAAAAGGAATCTGAATTTTCCATAAACTTTTCCAGGAATTTAAATTAGAAGAAGCTAAACACTTCCCCTTTAGAAGAAGATGGTAAGCTGATCTAATATTAAAAATACCATCCTTGCTCAAATCCCATGTGATGAAATCCTCTAGATTTGCAAACCTTGGTAAAGGAGTAGCCTTGATCATATTGAGAATATGTTGTGGAAGAAGATGTTCTATATCATTCAAGTACCAAGCCTTATTTCTGATTATATTAGACACCTTCCAATTGATCATGTGAGGAGGGATATCACAAATCATGATATCTTTCAAGGGAGCATTACCTAACCAATGATGGTGCCATAGAGAGGTAGAAGACCCATTACCAATCCCCACCCTTAAACCCGAAGCAAGTAATTCCCTCCCTTTCAAAATATCTTTCCAAATTTGAGAATTAGAAGAACTAACATGACAATCAAATAAACCTGCTTTCTTGAGATATTTTTCATTGAAAATCCTAACCCAAAGTTTTTCAGGTTTTGTAAGTATAGTCCATCCTAATTTAGCCATGAAGGCTATATTCCACAATTTTAATCTCCTCACCCCTAAACCCCCTATTTCCATAGGCTTAGTGACATGATTCCAGGCTATTCTTGTAGAATATCTAGTTTTATCAACCTTATTCCACAAAAATTTTCGACAATTCCTTTCAATATCATCACAAATATTAAATATACCATTAACTATTATGAAGAATTATTAAATATTCCTTTCACATTTACATTATATGAATTGAAATTGTAATTAATGTTTATGAATGTTATCATCCATAATAAGTAACTTTGTAACAATAAATTATATCATTTATGTAATTTATCACTATATAAAGTTATAGTTAGAATTGATATGTACCAAGTAAAATACCAAGCATTCATTGGTTTTGTACTCAAAATGGCATCTCCAAAACTCCATTTTACCTGTGCTCTTTTAATCACATTCATCTTCTTCGCTCATTGCAAAGGTACATAGTTTTTCTTCTCTTTCTTTTGCTTTTTTCCTTTTCTTATATATATATATATATATATATATATATATATATATATATATATATATATATATATATATATATATATGGAGTACTTTCCTTGTTAAAATGCTAAAATTTTAATTAAGAAAGTATCATATGGTAAAGGAGTTATAAAAAGAGTATTTGTACCCCCTTTGCAAGTATGTACAACAAGGTGCAATCGCTTGCAAACATATAGTTTTGGTTCCATCGTACACTTTATACAATCGGTTGTACATAAATTAAATCGCCTTTTTCCACGTTTTTATTTTATGCTATTGTGATTTTTATACTCATAAGTCATAAGCTCATTACTTACATCATTACAATCTTGTACGTTTCAATTTTACCTAAAAGTGTCCATTCATTATACTACTTGTTATTTTTCTTTACACTCGTAATCACTCAATCTTAATGAAAGTATTTAGAATAAGACAATCATAAACTTAACAAAGTACGAGTATAGATACTAAATCCGGATAGATAAATTAAATCCGAGTTTTTTGTCAAACTAATTTAATTTCTCATGGGTGGTGAATAGGTGAAGATGGTGAATTATTCGATGATTGCAAGACTGTAGGGCAATGTGAAACGCAAGCTGAGTGTGCTGCAAAATGCTCTAAATTAGGATCGCCTGGCATCAGATTTTTCTGTGGACCTGTGACTAATCATCCTGAGGCTCCTAAAGTGTGTAGTTGTTGTACTACTTAGTTCTTATAACTAAGGCTTTCATTATATGTTTACTGTGATACGAGTATGTGAGTTTCATATGTAATAATACATGCTTCACACAATATTATTAAATTGAAAAAGAATGAAGTCTTAAAAATAATTGTGACTAAAATGTACATAGTAAAACAAGTTAAAGTTATCAGCTATTGTCATTTAAATGCAAATGTAAGCTAATGGTACGTTCAACAACATTATCATGTGTGACAATCAAACAACCTTTGTCATAACTAGAGCTGTCAATTCGGGTAAACGGGTTGGCTTTGGGTCGGGTAAGAGTGGGTCGGGTCAACTCGGGTCGATTCGGATTAATTCCATAACCTATATATGCGGGTCGGGTTTGGGTTGGGTCATGCTTGAGTCGGATCATGTCGGGTCATACTTCTTATCAGGTTTGGGTCGGGTTACATTCGGGTCGAGTGAACAATAGATTGGGTTTAATTTGGGTTTTCACGGGTTAAAACGGGTTTGGGTAATTCTCGGGTTCGAGTCGGGTTCGGTTCAAGTCAATAATTTACGGGTTAAAATCAGGTCGGGTCATTCTCGAGTTTGAGTCGAGTTTGGTTCAAGTCTATAATTTGCGGATTATAATCAGGTCGGGTCATTCTCAGGTTCAAGTCGGGTTCGGTTCAAGTCAATAATTTGCGGGTTATAATCAGGTTGGGTCATTTCCAAGTCGGGTCATTCTCGTATTCAACTCGGGTTATGTTCAAGTCAATAATTTGCAGGTTACAATCAGGTCGGATCATTTCTAAGTCAGGTCACATTCGGTTCAACTAAATATAAATAGATTTCATTTGACTATAATATATATGAAAATATACTAGGGAACTATAGTCTATAATTTAGGAAGATAATTATCTCCTTTGACCATATCGGGTTATGTTCAAGTCAATAATTTGCAGGTTACAATCAGGTCGGATCATTTCTAAGTCAGGTCACATTCGGTTCAACAAAATATAAATAGATTTCATTTGACTATAATATATATGAAAATATACTAGGGAACTATAGTCTATAATTTAGGAAGATAATTATCTCCTTTGACCATACAACAAATATATACTATATTTAACTCTTAAATTTGAGGATGATGCCCTTTTCTTTTGCTGGCCTGGACGACCGACTTGGTCTCCCTAAACAAAATGCTTTGATCAACAATAATAAGTGGTCTAAATTACATTTAAGGTGATTTGAAATCGGGTAGGAACAATTTGGGTCGAATTTAGGTCGGGGAAATAACAAGTCGTGTTAATTTCGAGTCGGGTTAGTAACAGATGAGGTTGAATTTTTGGGTCGGGTAAGTAATAGGTCTGGTAAAATTCGGGTTGGGTCAATAACAAGTCGGGTTGAATTTGGGTCAAGTCAATAACAAGTCGGATTGATTTCGGATCGGGTTTGTAACGGGTTGAGTTAAATTCGGGTCAGGTTATGAACGGGTCGGGTTGAATTCGGGTCAGGTTAGTAACAAGTCGGGTTGAATTCGGGTTAAAACGGGTTAGGGTCAATTTCGTTTCATGTCAGGTTCGGTGCAGGTTAATTAAATTGGTCGTTGTAAAAACCGGTAAATCAGTGCAAGTTATAAACAGGTAAATTTACCGTTTAACAACAAATTGGATGGTTCCACACCCAATTGCACTCCCGTAGGGTATTAAGGACCATGGTAAACATTTCGCCAATTTTTATTTTCGGGCAAACAAAAGTAAAAAAATTCCAAAATTGAAGGTTTAATCCACGTTTTTTGAGAAATTTTAGAGGTTTCGGGGCCTGGTGTCGAAAAGTCTTGAAATTCTATGGGATATATCTCGAGGTCATATAATTAATGTCGTGTTGAACCATATATGATCATTATATGTTGTCATAAATGTTCGTAGTATGATTGAGTTAATGAAATCCGTGCAAGTTGTAAACTGGTAAATTGGCCGTTTAAAGGCAAATTGGATATTTACACCAACCCAATTGGATTCCTGGAGGGTATTGGGACCATGGTAAACATTTCTACAATTTTTATTTCCGGGCGAAAAAAGTCAAAAAATCCCAAAATGTAAAGCTAATATCCACGCTTTTTGAGAAATTTTAGAGGTTTCGGGGCCCGGTGTCGAAAAGTCTTGAAAATATAGGGGATACATATCGGGGTCATATAATGCCGTTTGGAACCATATATGATCATTATTTGTTGTCATAAATGTTCGTGGAGGCTTGAGTTAATGAAATCGTTGCAAGTTGTAAACCGGTAAATTGGTCGTTTCAAGGCAAATTGGATGGTTACACCCACCCAATGAGACTCCTGGACGGTATTAGGGATCATGGAAACATTTTGACTATTTTTTTCCGGGCAAAAAAAAAGTCAAAATTTTCAAAATTGAAGGCTAATATCCACGCTTTTTGAGAAATTTTGGAAGATTCGAGGCCCGGTGTCGAAAAGTCTTGAAATTTAAGGGAATTAATCCCGGCGTCATATAATGTCGTTTGGAACCATACATGATCATAATTTGTTGTCATAAATGTTCGTGGTGGGCTTGAGTTAATGAAATCGTTGCAAGTTGTAAACCGGTAAATTGGTCGTTTAAAGGCAAATTGGATAGTTTTACCCACCTAATTGGACTCCCGGAGGGTTTTCGGGACCATGGAAAACATTGTTGCAATTTTTATTTTCAGGAGAAAAAAAGTCAAAAATTTCCAAAATTGAAGGCTAATATCCACGCTTTTTGAGAAATTTTGGAGGTTTCGGGGCCTTGGGACGAAAAGCAATGTGATTTTAGGGAATACATCTCGGGGTCATATAATGTCGTTTGGAACCATATATTATCATTATTTGTTGTCATAAATGTTCGTTGTAGGCTAAGGTTAATGAAATCGGTGCAAGTTGTAAACCGGTAAATTGGCCGTTTAAATGCAAATTGGATGGTTCCACCCACCCAATGGGACTCCCTGACGTTATTAGGGATCATGGTAAACATTTCGGCAATTTTTATTTACGGGCGATAAAAAGTCAAAATTTTCATAATTGAAGGCTAATATCCATGATTTTTGAGAAATTTTGGAGGATTCCGTGCCCGGCGTCGAAAAGTCTTGAAATTCTATGGGATACATCTCGGGGTCATATAATGCCATTTGGAACCATTTATGATCATTGTATGCTATCATAAATGTTCGTGGTAGGCTTGATTTAATGAAATCGGTGCAAATTGTAAACCGGTAAATTGAACGTTTAAAGGCAAATAGGATAGAGTAGGAGCTTAGGTACGAAATGCGGAATACATGAATCATATTCATATAGCACCTAATCCCAAGATCATTAATAACACATAAAGAATTAGAATTAATACCTTTGAAGCGTGATTCCACGTGTGATCGAACAAGAACAAGGGAGACAAAGAACCTCAAACGTGATTCCTCTACTTGGTCCACAGGCACATATGCTAGTTAGTTGCAATTAAACCCTTCAATTGATCTTCTAAGAAGAAGAACGAGCAACGAACAAATCACAAACCACCACACGCGCCGCTAGGGTGGTCGGTCGTGAGTCCAATGGGGAAGGAGAGAGGCGTGTGACAGAGAGAGATAGAGGGTTTTTGGGATTTCTGGTTGCTTAATGCACAATCGACTGTTAATTGTGTTGTATCATACAACCCTAGGCATAGACCTTATTTATAGATCTCATCTCTAAATAAGAGTCCATAATAAAGCCCAAATCCTAACTCTAATCTAACTATGTTAGCCTAATCCAATTCATGATTTGTTACTTGTTCATGAGGCCCATAAATGGGCATCTAACTTGTTAAAACCAATACCTTTGTGTGTGACCTAATAAAATCCATTCTAGTGGGCTTTGGACTATTTGACTAGCCCAAATATCATTAATCATAGTCTAGCAACAGATAATGACGACCCAAAAGAACGAACTTATTATCTCCATAATAGTGATCCTTGATATATCTAGTAATTGCACTTATCGAAGACAGAACTCCTTCAGATAGTTCAACCCACCCAATTGGACTCCCGGAGGGTATTAGGGACCATGGAAAAAATTTCGGCAATTTTTATTTTCGGACGAAAAAAAGTCAATAAAATTTCCAAAATTAAAGGCTTATATCCACATTTTTTGAGAAATTTTGGAGGTTTCGGGGCACGGTGTCGAAATGCCTTGAGATTTTAAGTAATTCATCCCGGGATATATAATGACGCTGGGAACCATATATGATCATAATATGTTGTCATAAATGTTCGTGGGAGGCTTGATTTAATGAAATCGATGCAAGTTATAAACCGGTAAATAGGCCGTTTAAAGGAATATTGGATGATTCGGCCCACCCAATTGGACTCCCGAAGTGTATAAGGGACCATGGGAAACATTTCGGCAATTATTATTTCCGAGCGATAAAAGTCTAAAAATTCCAAAAATAAAGGCTAATATCCACGCTTTTTGAGAAATCTTGGAGGTTTCGGGGCCCGGTATTGAAAAGCCTTAAGATTCTAGGAAATACATCTCGGGGTCATACAATGTCGTTTGGAACCATATATGATCATTATTTGTTGTCATAAATGTTCGTGGTAGGCTAGAGTTAATGAAATCGGTGCAACTTGTAAACCGGTAAATTGACCGTTTAAAGGCAAATTGGATGGTTCCACCCATCCAATTGGACAACCGGAGGGTTTTAAGGACCATGGTAAACATTTCGGCAATTTTTATTTTCGGGCGAAAAAAAGTTAAAAAATTTCCGAATTTGAAGGCTAATGTATGTGCATGCTTTTTGAGAAATTTTGGATGTTTCGTGGCCCGGTGTCGCAAAGTCTTGAGATTTTAGGGAATTTATCTGGGATCATATAATGCCGTTTGGAACTATATATGATAATTATATGTTGTCATAGATGTTCGTGGTAAGCTTGAGTTAATGAAATCCGTTCAAGTTGTAAACCGATAAATTGGTCGTTTAAAGACAAGTTGAATGGTTCCACCCACCTAATTGGACTCCTAGAGGGTATTAGGGACCATGATAAACATTTCGCTAATTTTTTTTTTCCTGGCGAAAAAAATTCAAAAAATTCCAAAATTGAAGGCTAATATCATTGGTTTTTGAATAATTTAGAAGGTTTCAGGGCCCAGTGAAGAAAAGTCTTGATATTTTAGGGGCTAAATCTCGGGTTGATATAATGTCGTTTGGAACCATATATGATCATTATATGTTGTCATAAATGTTTGTAGTATGTTGAAGTTAATGAAATCCGTGCAAGTTGTAAACCGGTAAATTGGCCGTTTAAAGGCAAAATGGATAGTTCTATCCACCCAATTGGAGTCCTGGAGGGTATTAGACTATTATGGACCATAATAAACATTCCAGTAACTTTTATTTTCAGGCGTAAAATAGTAAAAAAAAAAAATTCAAAAATTGAAGGCTAATATCCACCTTTTTGAGAAATTTTGAAGGTTTCGGGGCCCGGTGTTGAAAAGCCTTATGATTTTAGGGAATACATCTCGAGGTCGTATAATGTCGTTTGGAACCATATATTATCATTATTTGTTGTCATAAGTTTTTGTGGTAGGCTTGATTTAATCAAATCGGTGCAAGTTGAAAACCGGTATGGCCGTTTAAAGGCACATTGGATGGTTCCACCCACCTAATTGAACTCATGGAGGATATTAGGGACCATGGTAAACATTTCGGCAATTTTTATTTTCAGGTGAAAAAAAAAGTAAAAAAATTCCAAAATTGAAGTCTAATATATCATCGCTTTTGAGTAATTTCGGAGGTTTCGGGGTCCGGTGTCGAAAAGTCTTGAAAGTTAAGGGAATACATCTCGGCGTCATATAATTAGGTTTGGAAGCATATATGATCATTATTTGTTTTCATAAATGTTCGTGGTAGGCTTACTTAATGAAATCGTTGGAAGTTGTAAACCGGTAAATTGGCCGTTTAAAGGCAAATTGGATGGTTCTACCCACATAATTTGACTCCCGGAGGGTATTAGGGACCATGAAAAACATTTCGGCAATTTATATTTTTGTGGGAAAAAATATCAAAAAATCCAAAATTGAAGATAAATATCCACGCCTTTTGAGAAATTTTGGAGGTTTCGGGGCTGGTGTCGAAAAGCAATGTGATTTTAGGGAATACATCTCGGAGTCATATAATGTCGTTTTGAATCATATATGATCATTATATGTGGTCATAAATGTTCGTGGTAGTATTGAGTTAATGAAATTGGTGCAAGTTGTAAACCAGTAAATTGGCCGTTTAATGGCAAGTTAGATGGTTCCACCCACCCAATTGGAATCTCGGAGGGTATTAGGGATCAAGGTAAACAGTTCGCCAATTTTTATTTACGGGCAAAATTTTTTTAAAAAAAATTCAGAAATTGAAGTCTAATATCCATGCTTATTGCGAAATTTTGAAAGTTTCGGGTCTTGGTGTCAAAAAGTCTTGAAATTCTATGGAATAAATTCTCGGGGTCATATAATGCCGTTTTGAACCATATATGATCATTATATGTAGTCATAAATGTTCTTGGTAGGCTTGAGTTAATGAAATCGGTTCAAGTTTTAAATCGGTAACTTGGCCGTTTAAAGGTAAATTGGATATTTCCACCCTCCTAATAGGACTCTCAGAGTGTATTAGGGAGCATGTACAATTTTTATTTTCGGGTGAAAAAAAGTAAAAAAATTCCAAAATTGAAGGCTAATATCCACGCTTTTTGAGAAATTTTAGAGCCTTCGGGGCCCGTTGTCGAAAAGCCTTTAGATTATAGGGGATACATCTCGGGATCATATAATGTCGTTTGGAACCATATATGATCATTATATGTTGTCATAAATGTTTGTGGTAAACTTGAGTTAATGAAATCAGCGCAAGTTGTAAACCGGTAAATTGGTCATTTAAAAGCAAATTGGATGGTCCCACCTATCCAATTGGACTCCTGGAGGATATATTAAAGACCATGATAAACATTTCGACAATTTTTATTAACGGGCGAAAAAAAGTCAAAAAAATCCAAAATTAAAGGCTAATATCCACTCTTTTTGAGAAATTTCGAATGTTTCGGGGCCCGGTGTCGAAAAACCTTGATATTTTAGGGGATACATATTGGGGTCATATAAAGTCGTTTGGAACCATATATAATCATTATATGTTGTCATAAATGTTCGTGATAGGCTTGAGTCAATGAAATCGATACAAGTTGTAAACCGGTAAATTGGTCGTTTAAAGGATAATTGGATAGTTCCGCCTACCCAATTGGACTCCCTAAGGATATTAGGGACTATGGTAAAGATTTCGGCAATTTTTATTTCCGTGCGAAAAAAAATAAAAAAATTCCAAAATTGAAGTCTAATATCCACGCTTTTTGAGAAATTTTGGAGCTTTCGGGTCCTGTTGACGAAAAGTCTTCAGATTTTAGGGGATACATATCGGAGTCATATAATAATGTCATTTGAAACCATATATAATCATTATATGTTGTCATAAATGTTCGTGGTAGGCTTGAATAATTAATGAAATCGGTGTAAGTTGTAAACCGATAAATTGGTCGTTTAAAGGAAAATTGGATAGTTCCACCCTCCCAATTGGACCCCCGAAGGATATTAGGGACCATGGTAAACATATCGACAATTTTTATTTTCGAGCGAAAAAAAGTAAAAAAAATTCCAAAATTGAAGTCTAATATCCACGCTTTTTGAGAAATTTTGAAGGTTTCAGATCCTGTTGACGAAAAGCCTTGAGATCGTAGGGGATACATCTAAGGGCCATATAATACCGTTTGGAACCATATATAATCATTATATGTTGTCATAAAAGTTCGTGGTAGGCTTGAATTAATGAAACCTCTACAAAATGTAAATTGGTAAATTGGCCGTTTAAAGGCAAATTGGTTGGTTCCACCTACCCAATTGGACTGCCGGAGGGTATTAGGGACTAAATATTTTTGCAATTTTTATTTATGGGCGAAAAAAATGTCAAAAAAAACAAAAATTGAAAGTTAATATCCACGATTTTTGAAATTTCAAATGTTTCGGGGCCCGGTGTCGAAAAGCATTGAGATTTTAGGGGATACATCTCGGGATCATATAATGTCGTTTGGAACCATATATGATCATTATATGTTGTCATAAATGTTCGTGGTAGGCGTGAGTTAATGAAATCAGTGCAAGTTGTAAACTGGTAAATTGGTCGTTTAAAGGCAAATTGGATGGTTCCACCTAGCCAATTGGACTCCTGGATTGTATTAGGGACCATGGTAAAGATTTCGGCAATTTTTATTTCCGGTTGAAAAAAAAAGTAAAAAAATTCCAAAATTGAAGGCTAATATCCACGTTTTTTGAGAAATTTTGAAGGTTTCGGGGCCCGGTGTCGAAAAGATTTAAAATTCTAGGGAATACATCTCGGGGTTATCTAATGTCGTTTGGAACTATATATGATCATTATTTGTTGTCATAAATGTTTGTGGTAGGCTTGAATTAATGAAATCGGTGCAAGTTGTTAACCGGTAAATTGGTCGTTTAAGGGCAAATTGGATAGTTCCACCCACCCAATTGGACTCCCGAAGGGTATTAGGGAATATGGTAAAAATTTCGGCAATTTTTATTTCCGTGCGAAAAAAAGTAAAAAAATTCCAAAATTGAAGTCTAATATCTACATTTTTTTGAGAAAATTTGAAGGTTTCAGGGCTTGTTGACGAAAAGCCTTGAGATTGTAGGGGATACATCTAAGGGCCATATAATTCCGTTTGGAACCATATAAAATCATTATATGTTGTCATAAAAGTTCGTGGTAGGCTTGAATTAATGAAATCTGTGCAAATTGTAAATCGGTAATTGGCCGTTTAAAGGCAAATTGGTTGGTTCCACCTACCCAATTGGACTGCCGGAGGGTGTTAGGGACTAAATATTTCGGCAATTTTTATTTACTGGCGAAAAAAATAGTCAAAAAAATAAAAAATTAAAGGTTAATATCCACGATTTTTGAAATTTCAAATGTTTCGAGGCCAGGTGTCGAAAAGCATTGAGATTTTAGGGGATACATCTCGAGGTCATATAATGTCGTTTGGAACCATATATGATCATTATATGTTGTCATAAATGTTCGTGGTAGGCGTGAGTTAATGAAATCAGTGCAAGTTGTAAACTGGTAAATTGGTCGTTTAAAGGCAAATTGGATGGTTCCACCCAGCCAATTGGACTCCCGGATTGTATTAGGGACCATGGTAAAGATTTCGGCAATTTTTATTTCCGGTTGAAAAAAAAAAGTCAAAAAATTCCAAAATTGAAGGCTAATATCCACGTTTTTTTAGAAAATTTGAAGGTTTCGGGGCCCGGTGTCGAAAAGATTTAAAATTCTAGGGAATACATCTCGGGGTCATCTAATGTCGTTTGGAACCATATATGATCACTATTTGTTGTCATAAATGTTTGTGGTAGGCTTGAATTAATGAAATCGGTGCAAGTTGTAAACCGGTAAATTGGTTGTTTAAAGGCAAATTGGATGGTTCCACCCACCCAATTGGACTCTCAGAGGGTATTAGGGACCAAACATTTCGGCAATTTTTATTTTCGGGCGAAAAAAAAAAGTCAAAAAATTCTAAAATTGAAGGCTAATATCCACTCTTTTTGAGAAATTTCGAATGTTTCGGGGCC
Organism: Chenopodium album; assembly: GCF_948465745.1. NCBI lineage: Eukaryota > Viridiplantae > Streptophyta > Magnoliopsida > Caryophyllales > Amaranthaceae > Chenopodium > Chenopodium album. The sequence goes on from NC_137840.1 coordinate 73,416,182, forward strand.
CTATGTCGAAAAGCATTGAGATTTTTGGGGATACATCTCGGGGTCATATAATGCTTTGGAACGATATGATCATTATATGTTGTCATAAATGTTCGTGGTAGACGTGATTTAATGAAATCAGTGCAAGTTGAAAAACGGTAAATTGGTCGTTTAAAGGCAAATTGGATGGTTCCACCCAGCCAATTGGACTCCCGGAGGGTATTAGGACCATGGTAAACATTTCGGCAATTTTTATTTACGGGTGAAAAAAGTCAAAAAAAATCCAAAATTGAAGGCTAATATCCCGTTATCCTCGTTTTTTGAGAAATTTTTGGAGGTTTTGGCCTCATAACAGTACCACTTTCTTTAAAATTCACCCTAACAATTTATACACCTATACAATTATTTGTTTCCCTCACTTTTTTTAATGCAACATAAACCGTGAACGTTACCTCGATACCTAAAGGCTAAAAGAGGTTAGTAAGGCTAACTCTTGTAATATTACCCGAACACAAAAGTGTATAGAACTAAGTTTACTAATTACTTTTCTGTATCTTTTGAAATGAATGTTCTTTTGTGTACGTACTACGGTACTAATGTCGTTTCGATGCAGGGGCGTAGAAGGGGGTGTGCAAGAAGGTCTCTTGCACAGGGCCCCAATTTTCAGAGGGCCCAATTTAATTTAATTTAATTTTATTATTTTCTTTTTTTGGTAATAAAAGCTGATATTTTTTTTTGAAGTAGTAAAACTTTAAAAGCTGATATTTTTCTTCAGTTTTACATTTAGGTTTAGAAATTAATTAAGTCAACATTAATGCATTATTCTCATGCCTAGTTATTTTCCAATTCCTATGCATATTTCATCTCCCTTATTCAAGTTTCCATTTCTTCAACTTTCAATATTCTTCCAACGAACGATTTCCCTAGAAATTGTTTAAATCAAAATTAATTCCCAATTTGCGTCGTTTAAAAAACTTATTCCCTGAATAGTGTCCAAGTAGGATCGGGTATTAGCTTTGTATTTTTTTTTTTTTGGGTTCAGTTTAAAACCGCAATTGGTGATAACGGTTTTACATTTGCAAAACCGCAATTGTTGGCAACGGTTTTATGTTCTTTCTGCAAAATTGTTTGAAGTTCTTGAGGTTGATGTTGAGATATTCCCCTAAAATTAAAACATGAAGTAAAAAAAAAAAAAAAATGGGAATTCATAATTGTATGAAATTGCCCAGAAAATAGTGATATTAATTCGCAGCAATTCAATGTCGTCCAAGCTCTCAACTTCATCCATGAATTCCGTCGTCTTCTACTCTACTCAAGTTCAACATCATCTTCATCTTCAATTTCATCATAAGTCGGCTTTGGTTTCAGCGTCTTTATACTCTTAATAAACTTGTGTTTCAAATAGTATGATTAAATCAAAACAAAATTACCCAAAAAATAGTGAGATTATATCAAAATAAAATCACCCAAAATTTTCAATTGTATGAAATTACTAAGAAAATCAATACAAAATTACAATTTTTTTTTTAAGACAATACAAAATTACAAATAAAAACTGGTGTTTTAGAGAGAGAAAGAAGAGAGAGAAGATCTAAGAAGAAAGAAAAGGTTTGAAATGAAAAAACAAAACAACAGTGAAACTTGAGGAGAGAGAAATGGGAAGAGTGGAAGACAGGGGAGATGTCAGATGTGGTAAAATACGTGAGTAAGAACTACTTTGTATAACCGCTATCATCGATTGCGGTTTTACCCTTAAAAAAATACAGAGCTAATACCCGATCCTACGTGGACACTATTCAGGGAATAAGTTTTTTAAACGACGCAAATTGGGAATTAATTTTGATTTAAACAATTTCTAGGGAAATCGTTCTTCTTCCAACAATATTCTAATTAAATTTTCAAAATTACCAAATTTAAAACAAACTAGAAAAAAAAATAAATGTCTATTTCTCCATTAACGTAAGATAGACATGTAAAGAAAAATAATTATTAGGAATACTAAAAACCCTCATATAACAATATACTCAAATTGCTGTTTGAATTGTTGATTTAAGACTTTGAGTGATTTCGATAACTTCATAGATGTTCTTGCTTATTCATTTGATTTTACGGTAAGGTAATTTTCTTATTTTAGCAATGTCAACTAGTTTTTTTTATTTTTTTTCTTCTAAATACTCTACGACTCTATGAGTATCTATTGCAAATAATGTGTATTACTTGTCGCTTCGATTAGTAAAAAAAAATGCATATTACCTAAATGTAAGTACCTCATTAAAATTCCTCAAAAAAAAAAAAAAAAACCTCATTAAAAATTAAAAATTTGTATAATTTTGAAATTAAGGGCCCATTTTTTATTTTAGAATAGGGCCTCTAAAATCAATGAGACGGCCTTGTTTCGATGCAACATACTTACATACATGACCACTGCTAAGAATCCTAAGATCTAAACGTACAGTTTTCTGTATTACGTTTATCTTTGTATTTAAGACCAACAGAAACAGAATGTAATGGAGCAAACAGCTTCTTCAAGAATTGGTGAATTATATATAAGATCTATTATAACAAAGAAGATACTTCTAACATCAACCATTCTATCTATTTGGAAATCTGAACTTCCTAACATACATCAAAATTGCTTGATCAACTAATAATAAGTGAAGCCTCATCTAAATATTGCAATGCAGACAGTGCTGTCTTCTGAGGCAGGAAATATCCAGCTCTCAGTTCTTCAAAGGAATACTCAGGATTGTCATCCTTTTCTACTTCTACTGCCTTAACAGAAGCCGGAGTGTAGGGAGAAGCGGACCTAATGGACAGCGTTGATGGGCTGACTTTCACAGGAGTTGCTACTTTTTTGGGGGTGCTGCCACTGTTGCCTTTCTCATCCGACTTTAACATGGATGGTGTGCTTATTGGAGTGTTTCCAGCAGAAAGTGTTTTTGAAGGTGTCATATTCTGCTTTTCTGATGTGTTGGTTGGGTGCACAGCTGCAGTTACAGGATCTCGAATGAGAGCAAAAGGCTTGCGTTTCTTTGGTGATCCAAAATCTTTTAAATTTGTGGCTTTGGCCTGCTTCTTGTACAGTTGATCAGAAGGTGTATTGTTTCTCTTGCCTGCATTATATCAACTTCAGTTCGGGAGTTGATTTCAAGAGCAAAAACCAAAAGAAACGAAAGTATAAATACCTTCATCTTGGAATTGGGCTAATTTTTTAATAGGATGTGAATGAAGAGCAGTTCTTTCAGGTTTGAAGTTTTGTCTTTGCAACATTGCGCCACTGACAGAATATCTCCTGTTAGCAGCAGCCGCTCCACTCATTGAATATCTTGGAGCCTTCTTAACACTTTTTGTTGGACTGGGTTTTGAACCAAAACGTGCCTCCTTCTCTGCTAGGAGTCTTCCCTGAAGTTTCTTTTGATCCTGGACAAATGTGAATTTTATGATAAGTTACTGAATTTATAAAGAACTGAATCTTAGCTTGAAAAAAAATTACTGTGGAAAAGGTCAGAGGGTATACTCTTTGCCTCTGACGCTCTCTCTCCTTTTCTTGCCTTAAGATGCTGTAGTCATCAAGCATAGAGAGTAACCGGAGCTGAACAGGACATAGGATTTATGCATAAGTAAAATTCTAAATTCAAAACACATGGAGCATATATGACAAAGGATATGAATGGAAGGCAGACGAATTTGAAATCAGCTTAATGGCAACCCCAAAAATATTCTAGTTACAGAGCTGAATGCTTACCCCATCATAAGAGAATTCAGCTCCTCTTTCTTTCTCCCAGGTCTGGATTTTTGAAGTCAAGGTATCTACCATTGCTGTTCCAAACACAAAACATAACAAAGATATCAGTAAGGCTTCTGAATCTTGCAGCGTTCCTAGTATAGCCTTGAGAATTTAAACTTGGTTAATGTAAGAACTTGGTATTAAATTTGATCATTTGCAAAGCCAAGGAAAGTAGGACACCTTAAGTCAAACAAACTTTAAGTTTGTGGACTTAAGGAAGCTAAAGAAAAGTCAAAGCAGATTAGATACCTGGAATTTTGTTGACCAGTGTACGGGCCTTTTCAGCACGCTTCAAACTGATATGGCCACCTCTTCCACCATAATAACGGCTTTCATCCTGAGAAGAGAAGTATCAATTGAACAAGAGAAATCAGCAACGTAAAAAAATTTTAGGTTAGCCAAACAAAAATGCCACTCACCCTACTGTACTCCTCTAACCAGGATTCCTCTTCACATGCAGCCTTCCATTTTTCAACTCTTTCGAGTATATCCTTCCTGCTAAAAGCCTCTTCTTTGGCATTTGAGATTTGAAGTTCCGTTTGTTCTAGCATATAGGAGAGGTCAATGGCACCTGTAGAATACCAATATCATGATTACTTTTTCAGTGTAAATCAAGATAACTACATTGCTATTACAAAGTACATTACAAAAACCAAATGAAACAATAAGCTGAATTACTTTCATTCACACTTCTCAAGCTCAAAAAATTACCGGAATCTATAGCTTCAACTGAAAAATACTTCAAACTCTGTGCATCTATAATCATATGTGTTTGCCGACATATCTCCTCCAACTCAGACTTCTTTTTCAGTATAAGTTCCTTCATTTTGCTTGATTTCAAGTTTTCGAGTCTTGTTACTTCAGTCTCAACCTAAAAATATGCAAATAATCCATATTCAGTATCATAAATTACTTTAAAAACGTTTCCTTAAAATGTGCATTATATTTCTCAATAACAACATACATGGTTGATAAAATCCATTGAAAGACAGTTGGGCTCAGTAATTTCAGGTTCTGAAGCAGCTATCTTGGAGGTTACATTATGAAACATATGCTGCTCCTCTGGTGGAGTATCCATCAAGTTCCACAGCTCCAGCATCGTGCTAGCAAGATCTTGAAGCTGGCATACAGCTCCATGTCAATAGTGGCCTTAAACTTTAAAAGTTCAAAGCAAAATTTGCTTCAAACACTAACCTTTCGAAGCCTTTGTATTTTGGTTTCCCTCAAGTTATGTATGGCATTAGATAACCTTTGAATTGTGTTATCACTAATGTTTGTAATCCCTTTAGAATCATCTAGTGTGGGATTTATATCACAAATCTGGTCTCTAAACTCCATGCCAAGCACCGCACACAAGGAATTAAGAGTGCTCAAATTGTCAAGAACCTGCTTCAGACGATCACTCTGCCAATACAAAAGGAAGTCCAAACTCGATCAAATATACAACTAGAAAAGAGACTTCACTAGTAAAAAATAAATTCGGGTTTGATCAGTTTTGGTTTGGGACTAAACCAGATCATGTGCTCTCGGATACAGTTTGGCACAATGTTGCTTGGTCTAGTTACTAGTCCAGCTATAACCAAGTAACTTAAAGACAATGGACAGGTGAAATCGAGGTAATATGCATGGGCATCAATACATTAGATGGACAAACAAGATAACAAGAAAGTAAACCTTCTCTTTCTGCAGTGCAAGAAGTCGGGTGTGCAGTTCTTCTAGTTTCTTCAAACTCAGATCATTCTCATCCACAGTCTTCTGGGAAACAGAATCAGCTGCAGACCTAAGAATCTCACTCGAGATGTTGCTGATTTGATCAAGAACTTCTACAAATTGCTGCTTTCTTTCACTCTTCCTCTTCCTCATTTCCTCCAGAAAAGGACTGATCATATTCAATTCTTCCTTCAACCCGACAGCTTTCTCAGGCTAAACATCACAAACACTAATCAAAAAGATGATTGAAAAAAATCTAGTAAACTAATTCATGTCTTTATCTAAATGTAATCTGACCTGCCTTATATTGATGGGTCTCTCACCCAAGGAAGAGAAAATCTGTGCAAGCTCTGCCTCCGCGTCAGCAATTGCCTGACGTAACTGAGCCCTATATTGGTATGCTTGATCAACTTTTCTAGTATACACCTCCAAACACTCTTGCTCGATTTCCAAGAGCATGGCATCCCTTCCACTTTCGTCTTCTCCTACTTCATCCCATATTTCCTAATTTACAAGGAAATCAACGATACAAAACAATGACACACACTTTTCACAAGGCTTGAAATCAGTCAAGTGAAATCAAGCTATTATATGCAACTATAACAACACCTTAAACAATATCACATTTTTCACATTAAAACGTTAATTAATACGGAGTACTAATTTTAAGTGGATGGGTTTCATTTCATGATTTGTTACCCCTAATTAGTGCTAAAGTCCAAGAGTTAATGGTAAATCTACTTATTGGAGTCAAATTCCTATGTAAAAGAAAATTGGACTATGATGTTTACATAAAATCTTACTAAATAAAGTAAAAGCACAACACACGTAATCCTTATTCAGATAAACCCCAAAAAAAAAAGCACGGACTTTTTATCGATCAAGCAAGCCATGTATTAGAATGGTACATTGTAATATCGACACAACATTTTGTACACTAGTACTATAGTACGTGCGTTTTTCCGAGTGACCTTTATTTTACGATGATGATAAAGGACTTTTCGTAGGGAATGCAGTGAATTATTATAGTGTACCATACTACCAAATGATTTATACATAAGGAACACAAAACTTTTGCGATGAAATTTACCAAATGATTCCAACTTCAATATTTTTGACATGCTATTCAAGAAGAAATGATAAAAAGAATTAAAATAACACTAATTCAGCATTATAAACCACAATTACTGTTTTACTTGCATTGAAAATTATCATTATTTATAGAAAATAAAAACCTAAATTATGGATATACATGCAATTACAGTACATAAAAAAATTATAATGAAAGAAAAAGAAAGAACCTTCAACTCAATGAGAAGAGACTCGCAAGTGGTTTCCATTCTAAGAAACACGCTACTTTTCCGAATATCCATTGTTAAAAAATGCACCCAATTTCTCTGCAAAATAATAAAAATTGTACGATAAAATTATGCAAAGAAGTTAGAAATCTCGATAATTAGTAAATAAAATATACTAAAAACGATCAAAAAAAGAAAAAAATCAAAAAATGATCAAGAAATTTACGTGATAATGAATGTTGAATTGTAATTGAGGAATTACAGCGAAATTTAGGGTTTAAGATGAAACCCTAATCTTTAGAAAATGTAAAAATTGGTAAATAAGCTAGTAATGCTAAGTGCTATTGCTAGGACAGAGAAGAAGAGGAGAGAGAAAGAAGGGATAGAGCGAAGAGGGCGTTAGACTGACATGAGAAATGAGAAAAGATAAGTAGAAATTTCCGTTATTTTTACCTTTTTTATGGGGTTTTAGGAAATTTAGGGAGGGATTTTTGGTGATATTTAATGATTTTTTTAAATTTCAAAAATATAAGGCTTGGAAACGTGATTATCGCATTTTATTTTTCTTATAATTATGCATTTTGTATTTATTGGCCTAGTACGGAGCAACAAATAATTGCTCTATCGGTTTTCAAAAAAAAAAAAAAACGGAGCAACATATAATTTCTGCCTTCTTTCCATAAGTACAAGTTAAACAAAACGATTTTGATATCATGATTTTACTTCATTATGTGAATGATGTGAATCTAACTAGGAAAATTACAAAAGATGTCACGATATAAGAGATGGTGCGCAAATGCATCCATGGTTCAAAAATCAAAATTACAAGAGATGGTTCAAATGCAACCATGATAAGAATGAATCTAACTAGGAAAGTTACAAGAGATGGTGCACAAATGCAATTATGGTTCAAAAATCAAAATCAATACCCCCACTTCGCATCTCACAAACAAGCTATAGTGATAAATGCTAGAAAAAGGAATGTAATTTAGGGACAGAGGGAATAACTTCTTTTGTTCATGACTGAAACTAGTTTTACTCCGTATGACTTATACCTTGTAAGTTGTACGATTACGCAGATTTATCATTATCTTGGGACTAATGGAGACATGGGATAATGGGTGAGAGGAAAGAGCCATAAAACCAAAATTGTTGAGCACATGGAATTACCATGGACAAGTGATTTGCCTTAATAAATGAATAGTCAAACCAAGAATTTAAAGACACATTGTACAACTTCAGTTTCATATTCATCCAAATTAGCAATGGGCCCTTAAAATTGGGAGACGAAGTATCTGTCAATTTGTGAATTGTAAGCAAACTGAGATAGTGGGGCCGTCAACAAATAGACATAGGAAGCTTCCACACAAAAAGAAAACGAGTAAAACATCAACATTACACTCACTCATACTGATACTGGTGCTATGCTCTCTCATCACTGTCACTGAGCCAGTAGAAACGAAATTTCCATCCTATCCAATTTAAGAAATTAGAAAAGAATTTATTATTTTTTTTAAAAATTTAAAATTAGGATTTTTTAAAGACAACTTACACCTGATTAAGTATAATGCAAAGTATAGAACTAAAGATATAGTCCAAATTAGTGCGAACGTTGAAGTGCTGCGTCAGTGCATCTAAAAACGGAGGAAGAATCAAAGATTCTGCACTTGTTCTCAGCCACTGAATGACTGATGTGTTAAACAAAATGAACACATTTGGCACTTCAAAAATATGATCCTCTCTTCACTTCAAAAATAAAAATCCTATCCCAGGGTACTTGGGTAAAATCAATGACTAAATTCTGACTAATTGTCAAAAAAAGTCAGACTTTCTGAGCACGGTGTACCAGTATGGCAGTATTCTAAATACATTTGGCATATGTAACGGAGGCTAACTAACAAAACAAGAGTATAAAAGGCAAGAGAACTTCTAAATGGAGCTGATCAGGTGCAGGGTAGACGCGATATAGGAGGCCATCCAACACCCTGAGCATCTTTCAAGGTCACATACAGGACGGATAAAAGAGCCCAATACTGTGAAAATCAGGCAGGTTATTCTTGTACTCAGTAAGCTCGAGATCTTTAAAAACAATAACAGTTAAAGTAATTCAATAAATCACATCTGCACATCCACAATCCACCACTACTAAATAAAATTAGACAACCGGTGATAATATCAGTACATCTTATACATTCTCACGAAATTTCCAGATCCTGATGCCATATACCCTCAAAGTCAAGGGCACTCACTACCAGCACCGTAATAGAAACACATACCAGCACAACTATGCTAGTCGAGGGCCAGTTCCACAATACAGAGTCGGATATAAAGGCTACAGATGTTCGACAATATTCAGGCAAGCCTCAAAACCAAGTTGTTGCTTCAATTCACAACATATGCAAAACTTGTCTCCGGGCTTTCATTCATATAATTGTACATACATCTCAGTGCCTCCAGAAAACAAGGAAAAAAATACATTTGCAAACCATAAGAGGCAAAGTAGAAATCCAAGCAACTTCACAACACATTCGAAGTGCTAAATACCAAGTACTAAATTGACATGATTCAATCAATTGAAATAGAAAGGATCATGAATCAATCATATGCAATAATAATGGAGCTAAAAGCACCGGAAAATTACAAACAGGGTCAGAAGCAACAGAACAAGCTATGTGCAGCAAATCCTGGCAGTCATAATATACAACACTAAGTAGAAAAAGGCACCTAAAATCAAAGTCAAAGGGTCTGATTGAGTCCTCCTGTATATAAATTACAGCCCACCCTCAAATTCTACGGAGCCGCAATCCTTGAAAAAAAAATTTTGAGAAGCTAAAATGTGGGTGGACAATTCACCTCAACGGATAGAATCTACATAATCTCTCCATGTCGAAATTCACTACCCCCGCAATCTGTACTGGAGTCCAAGACACAAGGAGAATCATACCATTTCGGATTCTCCTGATAGAAACTATCTACCTGCAGACCAACAAGACCTACATCCTCATCTAAAGAGTCATGCCTCATGGGCTTTGTTAGCTTTGAATTACAGCTGAGAATACTCTTCTCATCGAATTCACTGGTATCTAACCACTTGTCTGGTTTACAACTCTCACTAATCAAATCCTTGTCACTCCTACAATCCGTCCTCATTTGTTCCCAGGGTACAACATCCCCCAATGTTCGTCCAAAACTGTCTTCGTCTTCCTCAATCAAATCAGTATCCTTGCCATCCCCATACAACCTATCATCATGAGGATCGTTCCAATGAGGCAAATCGCCCTCACCAACCAGCATAACATCAGAATCGTGCTTATCAGAATCCAATCCAACCGTCTTAGAAGTCTCAAAACCTAACGCCCTAACCTTATTAACAATATGATACAACTCTTGAGAAACCGAATCCAATAACTCCTGAGGAAGCTTCAAAATCCGACTTTCCAACAAACCAACTTCCAATTTCAGCTCCTGAGCTTGCTGCAGCACAGCATGACCAAAATCACTTTCATCCCTACCCATGAAAGAATCATTCTCCAACTCCTCATTCACCCCATACTCCGTCTCCTGATCATTCAAAAACACCCCTTTATGCCCCACAACCCGATGCATAATCCTCGCATTCCCATCCAACGGACCAGGCTCGTGTCCTGTATGCACAGCATACAGCTTAAAAACCGCCATCCCTTCCTCCTGATACACAAAAGTCTTATCCTTCTCATTATAATTCGTAATAGGCACAATCGCCCTAATCCTAAACCCACACCCACACCTCTTAGACGCATACGGTTCCCTCTTCAAAACTTTCGAGTTCTTCTTACTCGAAGCCGGCTCCCCAGCCCTATGACACGCATAATCCTTGACCTCAGCCATAAACGGCTTATACCTAATATACTTCTGCCTAATACAAAGCACCACCTTATGCTTCTTAGCAAGCTGCTGCAACTTATTCGGCACCTCTTTCGCCGGCACATCAAACGACTCCGTATACTCAAACCTCCTCCGTTTCGGCCTTCCCCCCGAAAACCCCCCTCCCCCTCCACCCCCACCATCAGACACACTGGCGCATACGTTACACGAAGCGATACAAACCCGAATAAAACTCTCGGGAATTCCATAAAACTTAGCCCCAACAGTCCAAAGTTGCTTAATCTTATCAACAGTTTCTCTAATCCCTAAATGTTTGAAATCACTATCACTATGAGAAGACATTACAATTTCTTGCCATTGACTAATATGAGAAACAAATTGATTCGAATTATTCTTAAAACAAAGATATCGAATTCCGTTACCGTCAATATGAGCATTCAATTTGTCCTGTATCCTCTTCCACGCCGTCAAGTACGCCGTATCTTCATTCCGGTCCTTCCAAACAGACCGCCATGATTTCAGCACTTCAACCGGCGTCACAGATCGGATCTCTACCGGAGTCGCAAGCCGATTCTCCAGAATACACGAAATCATTAGAGCATGTGATTCACTGTTGAAAGTGTAGAATTGGGATGAAATATGGGGCTCCGGATTGATTCTCGGGTTGATTGAGGGAGAAGGGGTTTGACCCGAATCATGACCCGAGTGATTTGAGATGGGTTGAATCTGGGGTTGGGTTTGGGCCGGGTTAATCGGGCTTGGTGAAGGAGGTGGCGAATCAGAGGAAGAAGGAGAAGAGTGGTGAAAGAGGAGGGAGAAAGAAGAAGGGTGGTTGTTGGAGGAGAGGTGGTGGAAATGGTGGAGGAAGAAGGGATCTGGGTCATCTTCTACTTTGCTGGGATTCATGGGAGGAGAGAGAAAGTAGAGAGAGAAAGTGTAAAAGTAAGTTGTTGAGGAAGAAGAAGAAGAAGAAAAAGGGGGATAATGTGGGTTAGTTTAATTTTTTGTGTTTTAATTTGTCTTTATTGTTTTTATTATTTGATTTAAATAATTGTATTTGATTTAATAATTTGATGTAATTTGGTGCTTGATGTAAGGGTGAGTCTGACAATGGTGAGGGAGAGTGTGTGTTTGTGTTTGTGTGGTGGGGAACTTTGTTGGGGGATTTTATATGCTTTTATAAGTCTTTGCTAATGGCATTTTCTACTTTGACTTCTTCCTTGATCACATGTTTTTTTGATGGATTATAAAGGATTTGTTCTTTTTTGTTCGTCTCATTATTCTCTCATTGTCTTTATGTATTTAGGTTAGACGTAGGAGTCTAATGCAAGATGTGTATAGAATTTGTGAATGATATGTATAATTTTAATGGAAAATAGAATAACGGTAGAAGGATAAATCAAAGAAAAAAGCAAATTAGACTTTTAGAAATGAAAGGATCAGACGGTACTGAGAGTTTATAATTAGTATTTGTAGTTCAAAGTTTGATCATCAATTACTTCATATATTACAAGAGAAATAGTACTCCACAATCCACATACAAAAAGGGAAGATTTTATGGTTGATTTTCAGCATCGTTTGTGATACGAGTGAGATATTATTTATTCGTCCACATAATCTTCTTGTCCAATGTTTCTAAGAGGTGAATCAAATAATGGATTTTATAACCAAATTTGATCACTTTAACTTATTGTCTTATCCATGTTGTGTATGTTTGTGTTCTTGTATTAGTGGTTTCCTCTTTATCATTGGTAATTGATAAATCATATTATGTTTACGAATTTAGGGATTTAAACTTGTGTTGAAGTTTAGTACATATTAATGATGAAAAATATTAAATGAACAGAGCATCAGGGCCGGCCCTGAGGGTAGGCCTCGAGTGCCGTCGCCTAGGGCCCACGCCAAAAGGGGCCCACAAATAACAAAAAATCAGCTTCAATACTTGTAGAAAGCTACTCCGTACTTTTGTTTGTTTAAAAAAAAAAAAACAGCTAGTTTGAAAAAGATAATTATTGCCTCTTTTTAGCAATTAACATTAAATTAGAATATTAATTAGCAGTCAATTTTGGTAGAGATTACAATGCAACGATTCACTTCTTCTTTTAACTACCTGTTTCTATGAGAATCTGCTACAAAAATTTTATCTTTCCAAATACACCGTTTCAGATTTATTCCATTTCCAAATTTCAAGCCTTTTAATTTTGGCTAATTAATATTGTGGCATTGGTTAAAATATTAAATCAGGTACTCCGTAAATAACAACAAAAATAATTCATCTAGGGCCCATTATTTTTAATACTCTGTATTATGATTTTTTAGGAGGGAGAAATTAATTTTTACTATTATGCAAAGTCATTATTGTGTATAGAGACTTACTATTTAAATAATAATACGCGGTTCAATTTACTCGCAACAAAGGGTATTATTTGTAAGACATAAAATATTCCTTTGTTGCGAGTAAATTGAACCAGAGGTAGTATAAGTTATTTTCATTTTGTTTATAATTAAATCGATTGCGTATAAAAAAAAAAAAATCTGTTTACGTAAGGGCCTTTTTTTACATTATGCCTAGGGCCCATAAATTTCTAGGGACGGGGCTGCAGAGCATAGACATATAGATTAATGATTAAAAATATTGAATGATCGGAGCATGGACATACTTTTGAGCACAACTAAAAAGCTCAAACCTGAACATGTACAAACTAGCTTAGAAATTATAACCAACTCATTCTATACACTACATTAGGAGACCACCATAAAACGCATAGATTATACTTGTAAGTATTAAGTCATAGCTTTACAAAGTATAAGTGACCAATTTTGGATTTTAATAAGTTTTTATTCATCTCAAATCACAAAATTAGTTCATATAACAGCTTATACTCTTAAAGTATATGATCCAATAATTAAGATTGAGTCCTCTTTGTACGAAGTATCAATTTTATTTGAATTTTTCACTCCCAAAAAAACTTATAAATGCAACTTGCTAATTGAAAATGGATGACTGTTAACTTGATATTTACCCAGAAAAGCCCAACAAAATCACCAGAGTATAATAAGGGCCCAAAAAAATGAGGCAATTTATCGGACTTTTACTAGATCCAGTAGCCCATCAACAGAGCCCAAAATCTAGACTTTGAAACGACTTACTTCAGCCTACATAATATGAAAAGATTATAATTTCATTCCGCTAGAACATTTAGATTAGTTTGTCACAGAAGATACACGTACAACACTTAAACTACTATTACAAAAGATTAGCATAAAGATGATACCCAAAAAATTATCAAGATCATTTGCTAAATCTTCATGATCAATAATAGCTATTAAGTATGAATTTAATTAGTGAGGCTCGGACTTGAACTTGACCCCGGGAAGGTACTTGGATACGAATTCACGTGTCAAATTTTGAAGATCACCATCCTCAAAAATTAGATCGTCTTGCTGATGATATTCTGTTAGGTTACAAAAACTGGCTAAGTCTGCTGCTGTTACGGGTGCTGATGCTGCTAATGACGATAATGAGGGTGGTGATTGTAAGGCAAAGTTGTCGAATGAAGGCATAGAAGTAATCGCGGTACTAATGCTAGTAGTGGTGGCAATGGCAGAAGATGCTGAGATTTGATCTAAACAGCAATGTGAAGGAGTTTGATCTACTCCAGGAAATGATGCCGGAAGGCGTTGTAACGTGGAAAGCCTGGCTTGAACAAAGGCTAACTCTGCTTGCATATTTAGTACCTGCAGCCATAGTCAGAAACAAAATTAGTTTATTTAAAATAATAAAACTTCGTCCATGTGGTGCAAATGTGCAATTGCTTGATATTTTTCCGTGTTATATTTGTAGAGAGGCACAAAGGACAATAATATAAAGTAAACATATAGGCGATGAAAACATGTCTTTGGTTTATATCATAAAGATAAACAAACTAAATTGTCTAGGTGAGCTGTATATTACATGAACTGAACTCCAAGTCACTCAACTAAATAGTCTGTTAATATGCAGGTACATGATGTGTCTCATTGGCCTACTTAATTTAGAAAATATTAGGATGTACTTGCCCAAAATAGATTATATTTTCCTTCATTTTAAGTTGGTAGAGTGGCATATATACAAAGCTAAGGTTAAGCCGTGTAGACTAGGTTAAAAATTTCTAGGACTTAGATACAAATAAATAAACCTCTAATGATATGATTAACCTCTTCTAATCAGAAGTCGAAAGTCGTCGAGGTAATGATTTTGAAGCAAGTACATACACAGCCTTTCCACATTCATGATAAAATTTCTAGATTTTGCTTTTCCTTTCCTCGTCTTTTATCTATCTTTAATGTCTAAACTTTTGATGAATCTATCTACTAATCAAGTGAATTAGTCAATAATAAGCCGCCAAAAGCAAAGTGGTAATTTGCCTAATTATAGCAGCAAAGCTTGATAAAATGTGCTAATCATCATTGTTACATGCCTAAGGATTTTATAATGCCACATGCCCTCACTTAATCAAGGATTCAAGGATCTAATCAAGCTCTTATGATCATGACTGATTATAAAAAAAAAATTAAAAAAAAATGGAAAATTGTTTTCTATAAAATCTAGTTTTATTGGATGTTTAGTTTTCTACCATCAGCATCTTTAATGTATCCCAGGAATCATATTGCATGTAACAGTTTACTATCCTAGGAATCACATGCGTAAGGGTCTGTGCTAATTTAATAAACTGAGTTGAACTGAACTAACTGAAGCTCAACTGATGTGAACTGAACTAAAATGAATTGTTTATGCTGAACAGAATAAACCCTAAGAGTAAAATTCATCCAAAAAAAGAAATCAAATACTCCTAGAGATATGAGAAAACCAACCATAAAATCAAGTTTTTACAAAATGACTTTTATGCACATACGTACATCTTATCCTATCACATACTTGTACTTCGTATGGAACAAAAGGTAAGCTCACAACACTTAAGATTTGGAATGATAATTAAAAAAAGACAGGCAAAGATATTTTGCGATTTAATAATTAAAAAATAAATCAAACTTTAATATTATATTAAGGGTATACACTCTAAAATTATAAAATCTCATCAATAGCTCAACGTGTCTTTAATTTGTCATTTTATTTAAGAATTCCAGTGTTTACAATAACAAACATAAAATCTCCTATGAATGACGTACATGATCCAAAAGTAGAGTTAAAAAATACACCGTAGTTGTAAAATACAGCCAACAAAACTTATTTGCCCTAGAGTCTTCTATATTGTCAATGAATAAACCAGCATTGGTGTAACAAAGTCAAATTAATTGTAAAAGATAATACTATAACTATTATTGTATGCACGTACAAATATTAAATAATTTAATAATTCTCGAGCCACTAAGTTTAGCTTGATAGTTCCGGCAAGCAATGTATGACCTCTTACATAAAAATATAAAATCAACCCCCAAAATTTTATGGTAAAGAATTATTATCAATTTATCAAGTTGAAATTTTTTAATTCTGATATTGAATTTTATGCTTAATACAATTTTTGAGAATATTAACATCCAAGCCCTTTAAAAACGTTATTAAGCTGTATATATTATTGAGTATAACAACAACCACATAGCATAAAATCAAAAGGATTTTGTACTGTTTAAGTAGTTCAACTCTTAATTTCCTTTTCTCGTAAAATATTCAATTCAGTTCAGCTCCAATCAATTCAATTCAGTTCAGCTCGGTTCAGTAAATGTGACAGACCCTTAATTAATGGATAATTGGGATTCTAATGTATATAACAAATTCTATGGATTGACAAGTGATTTTGTTATACTTAAATAATTTATTATAACCACCGCATAGCATAATTGAGATGCTAATAGATGTCTAACAAAAAAGATTAAAAAAGTTGTGTTTAGACATTTAGTACTACTCGGCATTTTGGTTTTCTCAACGAAAGAAAAGACGGACAAGAATGTCAAACGGAGAATTTAGTATCCGTTGATAATTAATGTTCTAGGAAACAACAAACGTACCAAACCAAAATTTATGTGATGTTCAAACTTCAAACTAGATTTATCCAATTGCAATAAGTTGGATGTTTGACCATATGCTATTCAATAATGAAGTACTACTAGCTACTCCTAGCTACTAAGATAGAAAACTAACACTCAATTCATATAGTTTAATGAAAAGAACTCTACTCGTTCCTTTGGAGATTGTTATATGATGATAGACAAGCTCTACTAACCCTCTTACGCTTATAAAATGGGTAATTTATCCACTGGATTGGATCGATAACTAGCCCCTCATCTATAAGTTACAAATCCGTAATCTACAAATTCTTATGAAACGTGTTAAATGGACAATTGGGTATGAAACACATGATGACCAACAAGCTAAAACTAGTATTTATACAAATTATATCTTATTCACTTAATTTTAACTTCTTTAAAATTCTTGGAAAATTTTATGTTATTATTAGACAATTAACCATAAATAGAGAGAATCTTTTAACATTTCCCTTAATGGGAAATTTGTAGGACATGTCAAATCTATTGTCTTACTTCAATTCACAAAATTGGTTAAAATACTTTAAAATTATGCTCATTTATAACATCATCAACCTTATCTTGGAATTTTTGACATGATTCCTTACACAATCATCTGTCACTTCTTTTACAATGAAAGAGAAATACAACTTTTATTTTAAAATCAACCAAACAATCATTTGGACCGAAAATACGTTTTGTCTTATGTTACTAATTTATTATTACTCTTGATTTGTTTAGTAAATCAAGGTCATCCTTAGCTAGTTAGCTTAAATTATCATCAAAAGCTGATCACTACAACTCTACAAGAAACTTCTTAAATCTTTTTACTAATCACTATATAATACTCGTAATCAAGACTAATATAAATTCATAATTAAATTTCCTAAATGAAATTCAAATCAGAATTTTCTTTTTTTAATAGTAAGAAAATTGTCTATTTGTTGCTTAATGATCTTGTTGTATTAATTTATTCATGGTGATTCAAAAAATTATTTCTTTTCTAAAACTTAACCTAGCTAATATTATTGATAGTAAAATGTAAATAATTCAAATGAATTATTGATTTTATTTTCACATTACTAGCTCAAATTATACCATGAAAACGACAACTATTATTGTAAAAATAAAAAAAAGTTTTTGAGTGAAAAAAAAAAGGGTAAGATAAGAATTAGAAACCTGTTGTTGAAGAGTGAAAATGTGAGCAACACAACCATAAACAGGATCACGAACCCTAGACAAAGCCTCATAACAAAGAGTGACAACGGCATCGAGGCGGCGGTGAGCGGGGATGCGGAGGAGGAGCTTTGAAGCATTGCTAGCACCAAACACTTTGTGCACGGCCGCAAAGTGGGCCGTGCCTTGTTCGGAGTCAAAGTAGGGTGCAAATACACACCCTTTTACACACTTTCTTCTTAGGTACTTGCATGCTCCGCACGGGCCCCCGCCACTATTATTATTACTATTACTATTATTATTACTGGCTCCGCCGCAACCACCACCGTCACCTCCGCCGTGCCATTGGTGGTTGTTTGGTTGGTGATGGTTGCTCATTTGTGGATGTTTAGAGAGAGGTTGGGAGAAAGAAGTTGTATGAGGGGGTGTAGGAGGGTATTTAAAGAGAAAAAAAAAAAAAAAAAGGTGTGAAAAGGGACTATTTGTTTAATCAATAAATTTTGATGATTTTTTTTTTTTTTTTTTTTTTGGAGGGGGGAAATTAAATATTGGTGGTGGGTCATTTTGGAAGCTACTTGTGGAGTTGTGCATCATTTAATTATAACCTTGTAATGGTGGCATTTTATTTAATTGTTTAGGAAGAAATTAAAAAAAAATGTGACTAATTTCACTTGATCTAATAATTACGTCAATAATTGGTCTCATGAAGAAGTAGGAGTTCCTTTGCCTTCTTTTGGAGTATTTTTTGTTTTCTTCAATGTATACAGCTGTGTTAGAATGAAGTTTCTATTACGAGTACTATTTTACAAAAATTGAAAATGGTGCACGTAATTTAGTTAAGATAATAATCTTTATTTTTTATATTATAGTTTAAGTGTTATTCTTTGTAAAATATACTTTAATTGGAAAATGAATTTTTGATGAAATGTAAATTTTCTAATCCGATGATGGATTAATGTCACATTATTATCAAACGTAAACTATTTAGTTTTATTATAACAATTGGAGTATTTGAAAGATCAGAGATTAATTGTTACTTCGTACAAATTGTTTCAAATAAGACAAGTGATCTGAGCAATCAATTCATTAATATTTCGAATGATAAATCATTTATAACTACAAAGTGCTCGTATATATGTAGTACTTACATACTTCAATTAGATGCCTATTCAATAAAGGGCTTGACCAATAATTATTCTCTCCTATAAGTATAAATTATCTACTTGTAGTTGTATGTATTAGTCTAATTAATCTCTAATAAACCACACGGCCCACATCATAATCCATTGGATAATAATAAAAAGTAAAAAGTGTGCATAAAACAATGGCACAAAATTGACCACTAACTATTTAAAGACACACCTAATTAAACTTTTTAATAAACTAATTACAAGTACACTTACTTATATGATCATTAGCCATGTTATAAATATCAGGAATGTTTTCTTACTTTTCAGTTTTTGATCATCAATTCATCATTAATAACATAGCAGAAGAAATGAGATGACCTAAGATGATATCAATAAAAGAAACTAACTAAAACATAAAAAGAAAAAACAGTAATAATAATAATTAAAAAAGAGTACGGAGGAAATAATATAGTTATGGGAAGAAGAAATATGGTTGAAAAATGAGAAGAATTGGGTTATTGGAGTAAACTTTAAAACCACGACATCTTTCAGAATATATCAGCCCAGGGGTAACCCTCTTGCGTGAAGCAAACAATTCTTTTCATTTTTTCTATTACTGCTACTTCCATTTTCATTTTTCTTTTTTTATTTAAACTATATACGTTTTTTTTTCTTTTTTTGAATAGCAAACTATGAATTGGAAAAGGGAAAAAAATTAAATTGGAATTTTGTCAAAGTAAATGGATAACTATACTTTCTACATGAATTAATTAGATGGTTTAGAATTAGAACTAACGTTTAAGTTGGATGTGCAAACGTTCGTCTTTTTTAGTTCAACTTAATTTAAAAGGTATGTTCTCTTCATCTTATTTTCACTTTAGTTTAGGTTCAATAAGTTCAATTCAGTTCTTAATTTCCTTCTCTCATAAAATATCCAGTTCAGTTTAGTTCGGCTCTAATAAGTTTAGTTAAGTTAAATTTAGTTCAGTAATAAATCACAACACGGCCTTAATTAGGGTGTGTTATTTTACTAATTTCTATCATCCAAATTTTTTTTTTATATACTTTGAAGCTGTAACTTAAACTTGGATAATGCTTATAAACTTTATTAGAGCTTACTTTTTATATATGAACTTTATATTAATTGAACTTATTAATTCTGAAATGAAGATGAACAGAATAAGACCTTTTTTTTTTTTTGCAATAATCCTTTTTTTTTTTTAATATTGTAAATATTAAACTATAACAGAGTAATTTCTTTATTCATACACGAAGTATTAATAAAATTATATTGTACAAGTATTAATATTTATATTTTTAAATATAATGTAATTAGCTAGATCCAACATGAATACATAAATAGTTTACTTACATAGTTAAAAATACCAATTAAAAAATACGAAGTAACATTGTTTTGTTTTTTTTTTTTTTTTTTGATGGGAACATTGTTATTACTCATATTACATCAATTTTTATTTACTTTTTTTTTATTAAAATACAAAGCATGCCGACAATTAGACAAATTTAATCCTTTTTTTTTTTTTTGGGAGGGGAGTGAAAGAATAAAAGAAAAATATTATGACCAGAAAAAAATCACAAAGAAGTACTACCTTCATGTCATATTATTGCAACGATTAATGTCTAATCATTGCAATTAGTATAAAACACGGAGATAGTATTTTATACGAGTACAAGTTTGTTTTTTTTTTTTTTTTTTTTTTTTTTAAAAAAAAAAAAAAATTAACATTACTTAAGAATTGGTAGGAAAATGGGAAAAAGAAGTGTTGAAGAAAGGGACATCTAGCTAGGGTGAGGTGATGCTGAGGCTCCTCATAAAAAAAAAAGTGTACAGCAACTTCAAATTGTCCTTATTGCCTTTCTCACACGCTCTATCTCTTGTCACTTCTCTTCTCTTCTGTTCACTATTTTATTCCATACCTCCCTTTTTTTTTTTAACACCATTGTTAGACTGAATTATTATTTTTTAACCTTATTAAACCTTAATCATATACGAAGTACCAACTAATTCATACTATAGAAGTACCATTGTTTTGCTATTTTATCACTTAGGACATGCATGTTCTGATTAACTGAGCTGAATTGAACGAAAGTGAACTGAACTGAATTGAATTGTTTATGAGAGAAAGAAATTAGGAATTGAACTAAATTGAAATTAAGTTGAAGAGAACAAACCCTAATTATTATATCGCAAAGAAAACTCAATCTCAAAGACTACAACTTTAAACTCTGGCGTTTTCATTTTGCACTAAATATTTATTCTCTTTGAGCATTTCCTGAGAATCTATAATAGAATGCACACAACTTTACAAGATAAAATGATAAATGACATAAATACAAAGTATAATTAGTCCTTTTCCACAAATCATTTGGACAAAAGAAACATCAATTGATGATAGTTTAACAACAAGCTAAGCTCCACGTACATACATTTTACCAAATTGAGAAATTAACAACTTTTTTCAGACAAAAGATTTCCACGAATAGAAGTTTCTAGGTGTTAGGTCAAGCAAAAATATATATATATAAGTATGAAATTGTGGGCAATTTATTTTAAGGAAAGTAGTAGACAAGGTTAGTGATCTGTTATTTTCTAAGGAAATTAAATAAGAAAAATACAATAGGATAATAAAAATATAGCGTGACAAAAAATGTCATTGTTCCTTAATCCGTAATATTAGAAGGAAATGTTTGATTGGATAGTATCCATACAAACAACCACATGCTTATTTTTAGGATTCTACCGTTTTCACGGGTCGTAGTCATTGAAGTAGGTTATGGTTCAACTAAGGAAGATAATTTTGAGTTTCATCCTTATTTTCATATACAATATATTGTCACAAACAATAAAAGTCGGAGATAGTATAGGCCTTACCTGTATTTAAAAAAAAAATTCAATAATAAATTCTTTACCTTTGTATATTGTGTATATGCCAGCCTATGTGGTCAATACTCAATATATACAAAGTATATTAGACTTATAACCTTAAAGTGTAAAACAAAGTTGGGAATGTCATAGTATCATAGTTTTATAAATACTAACTTATATATATGCGCATGGACTCTTTATACATGGGTGATTATACAAGGTTTATTTGGATATTCTATTAGAGTAAATGTGTGCTGATTAACTATTTAGAGGTGAACGTAATTTTGAGGGGGAAATAGAACATTAAAATGTGAGAGTTATATATATTCCAAGTAATAAATTGGTGATGCATATCTTATCATTTGTCAAATGAGGGTTGAACTTAGTTTATAAACATATTGTTGTACTCGTATGAAGTAACAATGTAACATCAATGTACACAAAAATTAATGCTGAAAAAATATGATTAGTTGGTAAAAAGCAAGGATTGTAACCCTAATTACAAGGTTACATCAAATCAACTTCTAATCACAATATCTCACTATATTATGTTTGTATGTATAGTGTTGTTGAACCGTCATATGTGAAATACGCACGCATATATGAGCGTGTGCACTTATTCAATCATTGTTGCATGATTCGAAAAAAAAAAAATAAAAAAAAAAAAATAAATAAATTAGTAAAACACAATTATCAAAACTCAATTATCTCGAATTATACTATATTCTCTATACTACGAGCATGTTCATATTTACTAAACTGAACTGAACTGATTGGAGTTGAACTGAACTGAGCTGAAATGAATATTTTATGAGAGAAGGATATTAAGAGCTGAACTGAACTGAAATTAAGTAAATGTGAATAGGCCCTACCTTCGGTTCTTATTACTCGTAAGAAAGGAATATTTTATATCTCACAAAGTCACAAATAATACCTCTTTGTTTTGTTTTGTTACGAATAATAAGAACCAGAATTAGTATGTAAATGGAGTAAAATAGATTTGATAGGAAGTAAGTTTGAGAAATATCCAAGAAAACAAGATACACAAAAGTCACAAAGGCATTCAACAACGGTTCAAACTACCTATACTACTAACTCCATATAGTAGCTGAGTTAGAGGGTATAGTACGGTGTACATACTTGGTGGAACCCTAGCTAAGCCATGCATCAACACAGTTGGTGACTAATTAGCAAGTACTAGCTAGCTAGATATATAGAGTTAGCTAGAAAGAGAAATTTGAAGTTACTTCAATCAATTTGATGGAGTGTGTTTCCATCCATCAATTGCATGTGATGGAAGAAGACATAAAATTTTACTACTATTACGATCTACTTCTTGATTTGATTTAAAGTTGTACACGAAATTGATTTGATATAAATAATATTTTTAAATCTTAATTTATTTTTTTTTAATAGCATTATTATTTTTTATTTAGGTTTTGCATTGTGTACATATTTTTCAATTCACAATTTTTGATCCTTAAAACATCCTTTCATTATCAAGTATTATTGCCTGATTGCCTCTAAATAAAAAAAGTCTCATTTTAGTTTTATTTACTTTTTTTTTTTTTGTTTAATTTAAATTAGTCAAATTCTACTATACATTCCATTTTTTCCATTTTTAATCAAACAAATCTAACTATTTTATTTCTTTAAATATAATTAATATATATACAAGTATTTATCTTTAATAAATCAAATGCAATTGTCCTTTATTTTTCTTTCACTTTCCAAAATAACATGAACGGAGTACATAAGGAGATTTTTTTTTTTTTTTTTTTTTTTGAGAAAAGTAGAATATGAACTTTATGTGAGAATGAAGGGGATATAAAATTACTCCATAAACTAGTATAGTCAGTTGGTATTTTAAATCTAAATAAGATCCAATATATTATAATTTGTAATTATATGCAAGTTAAAGGGATAAATAATTAGATAAAAATGAAGGTGTCAATTTAAATGTTTGAGTCAAATTTAATAAAATCAAATTGGGTCGATTTTTGAGAGGATAATAAATTTAGAGAAGGGGTTTTTAAGAAACATGGGATGTATTGAAGTATTGATACAAAATGTGAGTGAGTGAGTGAAGCCCACACTGTGAGTATCACGAAATTCCAAGCAATATTAACCCCTCTTTTTTAGCTTATTCCTAACTTTTACTGCCCCCTACCCTGTCTGTCCTCACCCCTTTTCGACACGTGTCCCTTTCATTGTTTCAGCCATTTCCTTTTGCCTTGTGTTTTAAGCAAATCACGATATTTTCAAGGAGCACTCGTCGGTTCAACAGTACCACATTGCTTGTTTGCTAATTTATCACTCCTAGCCCTAATTCTTGTGATTTGGATCCTTATTTAATTTTATGCAATTAGGATTGTATAATTATATTTTATCACTCCTCTATTCTTTTTTATTTGTCATGTTTTATTTATTACGCTTGTCAATGCATAATATTAACTATTAATAACTTTAATTTTCTATAAATAAAAATTGTTAAAGTCATATATATGATACGGAGTAGTAATTATTGAGACAATTTCAACAAGATCCCACCTAAATAAGTTTTAGGTATTAGACCGTCAAATAATGGATGGTGAATAGTGCAAAAGTCAAAGCGGATCAAGTAAAAAAACACGGAGAATGTATTATAACAAGCTTTTCGTAATCTAATTTTAGATATTGTTCTTAACTCCTGCGGCTTAAAAATCTAAGTACATACCGCAATAATTTTCATTATCTATTTAGATGTCCTAATTTATAATTACAGCTCTAACAAGTCAATTTTTTTGTTGCTTATTTCGTTTATTTATAGAATAAAATAACTTTGGATGTATGATATACCCAAAAAATCATTCTATTACCTTAAGTCAAATTCTAGGTATGCAAATTAAAGAAAAAGGGAAAGAGCTCAAATGTAGTTATAGTTATGGTCATTTTTCTTACCTTATACAGTAAAATACAAATATATTGAAACATTATGTTATAGGATGTTATTACCTCTAGTTCATAAAGTCATAATTTCGTAAAATTATATTACCGCCGTTTTATATTATTTGCAACGATTTTATACATAATAGAGAGAAAAAATGTCTAATTATTGTAAGTATTATGAAACGGGGGTAGTATATATAAACAATAAATCCAACAGCAACTAGTTGATGCCCTGTTGGTAAACCTAAAGCAAATACTCTTTACAAAGTAAAATTGGACTGGATGAACGAAAGAAAAGGATGGATAGAAAATTTCACAATTTGGGCTGATTTGAAGTCTGTGTAAGATGCATTGGGCCTTTATATTTTTGACAAATGTCCAGCTCTCTTATTTTATGGACCAGAATGGAGTTCAAATGTTACGGGCCTGTCACAAAGAAGCCCACTATATTTAGTTCTAAAGTTGTCTTTTTTTTTTTCTTTTTTTTTTTAGAACACTTCTAATTTTATTTAGCCCACTTTTTTTTAGAGAGCCACAATAACGGAAGAGATAACCGATCCCTGAATCTCCTGAAAACGGGAGGAAAGCCCTAACCACTTGAGCTATCCCTCCCTCTTTCAACCCACCCCTTTTGAGACTCTACCATTACATACACCACTATACCAGACTCATCACTAGATTTGGTTATTGGGCAGGGTAGTACAAACTATACAGATAAATAACGAGTCAAATCAAGTCAAGTCAATGTAGTTGTTGGTGAATAGCGGATCAATATCGGACTTAATTATACATACCACTAGATGAAGCCCGTGCGATGCACGATTTGTTTGAATTTTTTAAAATAATATTTTTACATACATATTTATGTGCTAAAAATTGTTAAATATTTAGATAAAATTCCTGATATTAAAAGATAATATTTTATATTTAATTAATTTAAATTGGATAATCTCATTCGCTAATTTTGCTTACGTGTCAGTTAAATTATTTAATTTTAAAACAAATTAATAATCTCGTATTTAATTGGCTACCACTAAAATTTATTATCCTACGTGGCGTGCTGAAAAAATTAAATCCTACGTGGCTCTCTAAAAACTCTTGAAAAAACTCCCCTTTATATTTATACTAGTTTTGTGCCCCGGCGATGCCCGGGTAGTTTATGGACTTTTAAGATAAAATTATACTATTACTCCCTCCGTTTATAAATACTTGCTCCATTTCTATTTTTTGCACTATTCATTTATCCTACTTTGACTAATGTTTGTGATTTATACATAAGAAAAAATATAGTCGTGTGGGTACTTATTGGAATCATCTCAATGAATAGTTTATTAATTTTCAGTTGTTAGAAGTTATACCTATTGATAATTAAAGATATTAGTGATCAAAGATTAGCATCAGCATGCGTGTCCAAGAGAAATGGAGCAAGTATTTAAAAACGGAGGGAATATAATTCAATTTGATTGAAAATAGAATTCTAAATTAACTATTTTTGCTACAAAGTCAATCTATATTTATCCAACGTGGTACGATACTTGGCGAAAAATTAAAACACTAAATGATGTTGTCTTGTGGCCTAATTATAAATTTATTATTTGGTATTTTATCGAAGAAATAACTCTAAACTAATAATCTTTACCTAATTTTTTTTATCTTATGAAATCTATCCAAGGCGGCGCGACACTTGACGGTTTTTTATCATAGGAAGTCTATTTAAATCTATCTAAGGTGGCGCGACACTTGGCGAAAAGTTGGAATGTCAAGTGTCACTATTTCGTGACCTGGCTAAAAGTTTAGCTTTATATATTAGTTATATGATATGATACTAGTTTTGTGTCCGTGCGATGCCCGGGTTGTTTATTGAATTTTAAGATAATTTTTAATCTATATGTCAAATTTTAAAATATAATACAAAATTAGTTAGGAATTGATGTGCTTTTGTGATGATTTAAACTATATAGTAGGCATATAATGACTAATAATAATAACATTGGTGAAAAACATTTCTTGACCCGTAACCTATAATAATGACCCTGTCCGAAATGACTCGTGACCCGACCCGATTGACAGGTCTACACACAGTAATAAAATTATATTAGATTGTAAAGTATATTGTTTTAATTGATTAGAATATATTATAAATAATGGATGTGGTTCATTTTGAGCTAATTCCTTCGCTCCAAAAAAAATACTATAATACAAAAAATAAATTTATATGATAATTAATTTAGGAGTGTCATAATTTTTTTTAAATAAAATTATAATTTAATTTGTACATATGAAATATTGGTACTTTATCAAAAATAAAACTATAAATTAACAATTTTATTCTAATATTCTATCCAAATTTGATTGAAAATAGAATTCTAAATTAACTTTTTTTTATCTTACAAATTGAATTCTATATAACTCTATCTTACGTGGCGCGACACTTGGCGAAAAGTTGGAACGCCAAGTGTCGTTATCTCGTCGCCTGGCTAAAAGTTTAGTTTTATATATTAGTTATATGATATGATATGATATGATTAGATTTGTTTAACCTTATTTATTTTCTTTCACAGATTTAATTGATTATCTCTTTGATCTGCATTAACCTTGTCTAATAAAAACTATATTAACTATATATATGCCCATAAGAGATTGGTCTATTAAAAAGTCATTCAAGTATTGACCAAATGTCCACTACTATACCGGCCTTGGTAGTATACTGCAAGTGCATACAGTAATGAGTATTGTACTTGAGCCTTTATGACTACCAAAAAATATTATTTTTTTAATTTTTTAAATTTTTATTTTTAACTAGTATATTGATGTATAAATGTGCCAATGTATTTAAGGAAAAGATTTTCAAAAAGCATAAATAAATTTTTTTGTACTAGTCTTTAACCATACTCAACTCAAATTAATTCACACATAATCGACATGGAAATTAGGTAGCAAATGATAACTGATAATTATATTTTGTACGAGTATTTTTTATTTTTAATAAATATTATGCTCTATTAGGTTTATTTATTTATTTGGATGATAAACAAATTGATTGGATCATGCAAGATTTCAAGTCATTGTCAATAGAAATCTTTTATGGACCATTTTCCAATGTTGTTTCAGCATACAGGGAGATAAAATTCAAGATTTTCATAATTAATTTGAATAGAGAGCAAGCCTTAAAAGACCAACTGACCAAAATTAAAAAATCACCCCAAAAAAAAAAAAGCCAAAACCCAAAACTTCAATAAAAGACAACAAAGTAATTTGGATCTTCTACGTACATTTGAACATCCCATCGACCATCAATAGTTTTAGTACATGGAGATGAAGATGAAGATGCAATCAATAGTAGTAGATCACACTAGCTAAGTAGCTAGCTATATAGTTGTACATTTTTGCTTGCTTCTTTTCAACTATTCAACTAACTACTCAATGTCATGTGTTACAAAATCCAAGCAATTACAATCTACAACATTGTTTGTCCTGTTAAAGTTGCCATAACTCCACATTCCTTACCCGTTGATTGGGCAATTTTAGTTGATAGATAAAGTGTCCACACCTCTATTATGATGAAATTATATCGATAAGACGATAACTAATTAAGCTACTTCTACTTAAATTCTTAATCACGTAAGAAGAAATATTGTATTGGATCGAAAGTTTTACAAGTAAATCAGCTCAGTTTTTAATGTTAGACTTTTGAAATTTTCCGTCTTTGATTAAGAACCATTACTAGTAGAGATTGTACTCATGACCTCAAACTATGAAAATAATCAAATGAAACCTCTACCAATTACATTAGCTGCGCTATTGATTAGTCTTACTGTAATGAAAGAAGAAAAAATGTTCAATTGCATGATCAGCTTAAGAGTCCACTTTTTTTTTTCCTGATATATGAAGAGTCATATGCTAATCTCAAATCTTAGATATCACTCTCCAAGATTTTAACCGATCTATCAAACATTCACATGAACGTTTTAAGCATCGAAAAACTATTTTTTAAAGCACAATATTATGTACTTAAATTAGAAGTATTCATTTATTCTTAATCAAGTATAATTAAATTTTAGAATTTCCGACAATGTAGGAATAGGAAAAGAATTTTCACACCTAATAAAGGATATATATTTTCACCTTTCCTCTACTACATGCTACTCAACACCAAATAGTAAGCTACTAAGCTATAGTAGAAAGAATGACCAACGTATAAACTTTTGGATTATAAACTCAATAAGTAGGTATACCAATAGGCTTTCATGATAGGTTGGTCCAAAAGCTGATATTGATCTTTGACTAGCTTCTTTACACTTTTATATAATCAAGTTTTAATTAATTAATTACAACTTTATAGTAGAATTTTTTGATTACTTGTTAAACCCCACATTTTCGCTAATTAAACATAATAAAGAGCCCCCCTTGTCGTGTCACAAGGTGACATCTTGTTGTTAACATACTAAGCTTAGTGATATGATTAGCAATAATAATCCAATGTAGTATCTATTTATAATAATATAAAAATGTAATGTTTTAAAATCCAAATATATTGTTGCATGATTACATATCATAGTTGCATATTACTAGCTACTAGCAAGCAAACGTCTTAGAATAAGGAAATTGTGTTTCCTAGGTTTTTGACTACGCACGAGTGGTCATAAATATACATATATCATACTATAGACTATAGTATTGTGATTGAGCATCGTTGTCCAATTAATTTATTTAGTCAAAGATAAAGTTCAATCAATTAATGAAGGGCTATTTAAATCGAGAAAGATGATCGTGTGAACGGTGATACAAACACTTAAAATTGTATAAATCTAATACTTCTTACATGTGATGAACTAATGAAGTAGATAAAAAAATTGTATATCCATACAAAGTATATATGTCTTAATTACAATGTTAATGAAACTTATGTAACTAACGCCCAATAACTTATTTAAAACCCACTTTTCTATCGGTGTATTGTCTTGATAGAGAATATCCATAGAATATTCTCATCCTAGGTTTAGGATATATTTTGTATAAGATTATCTTTGATATCTGTACATATCTTATAGTTACCTAATATGATTAGGTTTCTCATTGTAACCCTATAAATATTGATCAATGGAAATCACTCAGATTAAGGAGTTTTACATTATCTGACATGGTATCACAGCTTAGGTGAGATCTTGGGATCATATACAAAAATTCTCACCCTGTCGGTGGGTTAGAAAATTAAACCCACTGGCGGGATATACAAAGTTTTTTATGCTTCCGCAAACACACACATATATTTTTTTTTCTTTTCTCAAAGTTTTTTTTTAGAATCTTTATGTAACCTTGCGCCTCCTACCAATAGTAGCAATCGCGAAAGCCTCCTCCATCGTTGTTGGCAATCGCATACACTACCGCCTCCCCCTACTGGCAGTAACCACATCTGCCAACCTACTCCATGTGCCGCACTCTATTTCCACCTCCCCATGACCAACAATGATTCTTACATTGCCTCATTGGTTTTTTTTACACATAATCACATAGATTTTGTTTTGGTGGTGGTATATCACAATAAGGTCAACTTTTGCACATCTCTTTTGCTATCAAGTTAGCTCCTTTTATTGTTGCAGCACTTGGAATCTTTGTGGAGTATTACTTCTTGCTACCTGATTTCTCTTTTGAGAATTGATTTAATTTCAAGTGGTGGGATTTAATCTTTTCTTGCGCAATTTTATTGTTTTTCTTCAACTGTGATTTTACGTAGTAGTGTAGTGTCTTCTCCCCGATGATGGTTTGATCCCTTAACTTATTCTTCTCTGGATCTGCAACTCGGCCCAAGTATATGCGTGACTCTTCTCCTTCGGCCTAAAAGCGCATATCTCTACTATACGTAGGTTGTGGTTGTTGCTTCTCATCGTCATCACCAGCACACGTCTACTACTTCTCTCTTAATTTGATCATGGGTTACTATACTATCCTTCCCGTTCGATGCGTGATTCAGATCCAGTTTGAGCATCCGATTTTCTCCCGCTCTGACTGCGGGGGTGTGATAGAGAATATCCATAGAATATTCTCATCCTAGGTTTAGGATATATTTTGTATAAGATTATCTTTGATATCTGTACATATCTTATAGTTACCTAATATGATTAGGTTTCTCATTGTAACCCTATAAATATTGATCAATGGAAATCACTCTGATTAAGGAGTTTTACATTATCTGACATGTCTAAAGCACAAAACGGTACCATGCATATTGAACACAACATGAATCAATAACCACTTTGACACTTTGTTCTTCATACCAACTTAAGGGTCTGTTCTGATTTACTAAACTGAACTGAATTGATTGAAGTTAAACTGAATTGAACATAACTGATTGGAGATGAACTGAACAGAAATTAGGTTGAAGAGAGCAGGCCCTAAATATAAGCAGGTCTATACAAGTACGACATGTTCACATTTAAACAATCCACTAATATAATTTCATACAAGTTTGAGGGCAATGCAATCTGCTACCAAGTGAGATAATTGTTGCACACTTGCACTTAATATATTTTTATTATTATCATAACTCATAAGTAGTGTTACTATTTCTAATTTAACTCTAGTAAAATAAGTGGCGGATGAATCAAGCAAATATAGAGATTGTCAAATGTGGGAGTTGAGGAGATTTCAACTACTCAAATATTTAGCTAGTTTACATTAGTCACGCATTATATTCTTTGGTTGAGAGATGGTCTCATTTCATGTATTGTAAGAGCAAAGTCAATGGTTGCCCGTTTTAGGTGGGCATCAAGAGAGAGAAAGAAAAAAATATTAAAAAATTCAAAAGATGATACTTTAGGAGAGAGAAATCTAATGACCAGGTCATGGCCATGACCATTGGCAAAGGGTGGGCAAACAATATATGTGTGCCACTTGTCACAGTATGAGTGGACTATTTTTTTTTTTTAATATTTTCTTAGTTAGTGATGAATATTATGATCATAAAAAATTAGAGGGCAATCAATGGGTATATGTGGGCATAGCTGGGCATGGTGATTGGGCATAGATGAGATGAAAGAGAGAGATATTAATAAAAAAAGTTGATGACCACCATTGATTTGGGCAACCATTGGCTTTGCTCTAAGAATCAATAATAAGATTTGTAGAAGTTTCAAATATAATTTAGTTTTTATTTATTTTTTTATAAAAAATTTAGGGTCTAATTATGGTAAAATTATGGTCTTATTTAGTTTCTCCATTGATACTTCTATGACTTACAAATTATCTATACAACCTATCTAACCATCATATACCTTTTTTTCTTTTTTTTTTTTGAAACAAACCATCATATACCTAATTAATTTGCATTAAGTTACCAGCGTTAGATTCGATATTTAACTAATAAAGTTCGTAAAAATTAATGTGGGAAAATATATGAAGTATTACATGAAATATGTTTAATTCAATTTATTCGGACTTATTCTATAAACTTAATTATGTAAGAATAAATAAATCATTTCTAAAAATAATTGCTTGGACCTATACATGTTATGTGTTCTATTCTTCTACGAGTAATTAATATTCAAGCTGACAAAATATTTTATAATCCATATCACAAATATATAATACCGGATTATTGGGGCCTGTTCACATTTACTTAATTTCAGTTCAAGTTATTTTAGTCCAGCTACAACCAGTTTAGTTCAGTTCAGCTCCAATCAGTTCAGTTCAGTTCAGTTCAGCTCCTAATTTCCCTCTCTCATAAAATATTCATTTCAGCTCAGTTCAGTTCAGTTCAGTTCAACTCTAATCAATTCAGTTCAGCTCAATTCAGTAAATGTGAACAACCCTTGCTCTATTATATATCGATGTATATGGGACGTTATTAAGTTAGATCAAAGTCATATTCTTAGGGCCTGTTCTCTTACATTGAAATTCAGTTCAGTTCAGTTCAGTTCAGCTCAGTTCAGCTCAGTTCAGCTCAGCTCAGTTCAGCTCAGCCGTTCAGCTCATTTCAGTTCAGTTCAACTCTAATCAGTTCAGTTCAGTTCAACTCAATTCAGTAAATGTGAACAACCCTTGATTTGTTATATATCGATGTATATGGGACGTTATTAGGTTAGATCAAAGTCATATTCTTAGGGCCTGTTCTCTTACGTTGAAATTCAGTTCAGTTCAGTTCAGCTCAGCTCAGTTCAGTTCAGCTCAGCTCAGTTCAGTTCAGTTCCTAATTTCCTTCTCTTATTAAATATTCATTTCAGTTCAGTTCAGCTAAGTTCAATCAATGAGATCGAACAAGCCCTTAGTATAGTGTGATTCATAGTTTGTAACTTTGTATATATACTCATGTGATAAAAATCCACAAAAATGATTGATTCTTGTCATGCTAATTAGTATATTAGAGGCATAAATAAGTCATATGACATCTATAAAGACTAAACAAATATGATTATGTAAAACACAAATTTGTAGAATTAACTCAATAATAAATGACTTGCTATTATTAGTTGTATGAAAAAATCACACAACAACGTAAGCTACTAATTATGGATTTTTTTTTTTAATTTTTTTTTTTACAAATAGCCTGAGATACGTGGCATTTAAGTATGAAAGCTTGAAATTGAACATTGGTTCATTTACCTACCGTACCACACGGTTTGGACAAGCATCGAACGGCGCGGTATAACCCCGTAATGATGTTTCACCATTCACCAAATAGAGGCATAGTAATATAGTATAGACCATACTTGCTACTTTCTTCTACTGCCTACATTCTGTTTACGTGGTACTACACCTACTCCTCTACTATACATCACCGTTTCGATTGCCCTACCCTATATAATTGTTTGTCAATAAATCATTCCATCTATCCAAATTAAGATTGACCTTATTCTAGGCTAATTAATGTACGTATAACTTCACATAATTATATACTCGTAAGCATATAATTAAGCATGATTGTTTGAGGCTTGATCGGTATTATTAGGCTAGGTTAAGTTCAGCTTAGCTGTTCCTTTGCTCTTGTAAAAAAAAAAAAAAAAAAGTTTAGCTTAGCTTATATGCTTAATTCGAAATAAATGACCGGATCAGATTGAAATTTTAATTTATTTCATTTATTTAATTTACTTATTGCTAAATATCGATCTTGATCAGTAAATTAAATATCATGTCGCTTGTTGGTTATTGTATGTGCAATTAAGAATTCAAAATGAATATGAAACCAAAAATTGGATACACACCATCAATTCATTTCATAAGCCATTTAGCCAATAGTCATAGGGTAATAATATGTGCAAGTATGCAACAAACATGCATATGCATGTAACTAACGTTCCATACACCTCATAGGAATTGGAATTGGGGAATTTACTTATTATCTCAACAAATTAAGACGTCACCTAATTAGTACGATACTCTTAAATGTTTTGGGTGTTCTGTTGAATGCGCAAATTTCATTACATACTACTCTCTAGTTTGAATGATATTTGTCGCTTCTTTTTATGGTAAGATACAAGATTTTAAAGTGACAAACAGCATTTTACCACTTTCATGTATGTGCAATTTGCACTTATTACGGATGACATAGAGCCTAAATCATGTTTTAGATTATTTAGCAACACGGAATATGTCATTTTGCGACCATATGTGTGTGATTGACGTGTGCATGAACGCTCTATGTAGTGGTAATGGAATCCCACATTGAAAGAATTCAAGAGTTACCACCACAATATAAAGCTAAGGAATACTCCCCTCATTGCCATATGGTTTTGAGGTGGAACCTCCTTAGTCTTGTAAAGTGGTGGACTTGCACTCTCCCATGACGGGTGCGGCCCAGACCCGTATTTAACACTCTATGTGTTGCAACCTAAATTATATATTTTCGAAGCAAAATTTAATTATTATGGTTAGTAGAAAATTATACAGAATGGGTGCATTGAATCAATAAAAATAATTTTTTTGTAGTGCTTACATAAAATACGAAGTACGGAGTAAGTAATTGTTGACAGAATTATTTTAGACACAAAAATTTGTGTATACCCTCTTTGTCCTAAATTGGTGATAACCATTTTACTTTGGTGTTTAAAGATCATTTACGAAGAATTATCTTAATAAAAAAGCTAGATGTGAAAAGAGATGAGTGTTGGGCCAAGGGTAGAGGCCTAGAGGGGAGAAGTAATAAAATGATAATGACCTTTGTTAAAATAAAATTCAACTACATTAGGACCAATAAAAAAGAAAAGTATAAAAAAGTTAATTAGTTTTAATTTTATCGCATATTTAAACATTAAAATGTAGTTACGATTGAAAAAAAAAATCACTAATCAAAATAAACTTATTAAATCACAATTTGTAAACCATTTTGTTACTATGTATGTTTATCTAACGGCAAACATAAAGTAATAAATACCAAAATAAAAACCACTATTAAAAGTAACGGGGTGATTTGTGTTTAATATATATAACTTGTGGGCGCCTGGCGATACCACCAATAAATACACTAAAACATGAGTTGGCAATCGACAATCAACATTCAACAAATGTATCTCCTATTGGCAAGAAGCTTTTCAGTTATAAACTTTAAATGAATGAATAGTAATCTTTCTAATTACACAAACTTAGAATCCATAAATTAAGCAAATGATGAGTCCTTTTCAACAAAATAGAGAGATCAAAGCTTATAATCTTTGTTAAGAGATGATTTTGCATATTTTGCCCTCTACGCAGCTTCAAACACGCAGCTAAGGGAGGCAAATTTAGATTGACCCTAAAGGACACGTTCCACATTCTCCCTATTCCATACTTTTCTTTGAAAAACCATTGAATAATTTTTTTTTAAAAAAAAATAAATAAATAAACAAATAAATGTGAATGAATACGGAGTACTAGTAACAGTCTTTGCTAACAAACTATAGTCTAAAAGACTAAAACAATAAAATTTAAAAGCTAAAGGTTTACTTCATGACATCATAGAACATTTCCTATAACTGTTACATGCTCTCTTTGACGAAATTAGTTATAAAGAGATGAAACTAGCAAGTTAGATGTAATGGTAAAAGTTGGCTACTGAAATTGAGAAGTTAGCTGATTGCATGAGCTATTTGGACTGTAAACCCGTGTTTTTTCATTCTTTAATATTTATACATTATTACATTGGTAAGCGATAAATCCAATAAATTCAAGTAATTTGTTACTACGTATTTTTTTTGAAAGAAAAAGTATTATTTGAGTCACTAAACTTATCAAAATAATTAAAGATA
This sequence comes from Chenopodium album, assembly GCF_948465745.1. NCBI lineage: Eukaryota > Viridiplantae > Streptophyta > Magnoliopsida > Caryophyllales > Amaranthaceae > Chenopodium > Chenopodium album. The sequence continues at coordinate 73,452,178 of NC_137840.1, forward strand.
TATTGATGTAGCTCCATGTTTTCAAAAGCTTCTCAATTAGTAAATTCCTAATTTTTTTTTCATGATGAATTCATCCCAAACAACACTAATTATTCAAACACATTAAAAATAAATGTAGCCTAACAATTAATGGATTACCGATTAGAGCCATACATAATACAACTGATATCAAAAATGACAAAATTGTGTAGATCTCAACTGATAGGAATTGAAAAACAAAAAGAATTTCTCGTGAGTTAAAACCAGTTATAAACAACCAACCAGATATATAACACTGTCACATGGTATTACAGATTTACAGTAACGAAAATACCTCATGTATCACACATATACAACATAAATAAAAATCACCACGAGTTTAAGAAGGTGCAATTATAAATAAAAGGGACTTTGAGAGAGACATAAACTCAAAATAAGAGAGAGAAAACCAAAAAAATAAAAATAAAAAAAGCATGTAATGTAAAGTGCGGTGCTTTGGGTTAAACTAAGCTAGGACTTATCTCATGTTTGCTTCACGTAAGCAGCTAAAATGTGTCTTTGCTTTTTCGCGTGGCTTTAAAGATTTGTCCTCCTCCTTCTTCCTCTTCTTCTTCCTCTACTTAAACATTTCATTTCTCTCAACCCCAAAAAAAAATATTTACAAAAAATTTAGTGAGAGAAAAAAAAAAAAAAAAACATCATTATTCATCCCTAAAAAAACAACCAACCCAATAAAACACTCACCTACTTTTACATACACCCTTCTTCTTCTTCTCTTATATCAACCCTCTTCTTAATTCATTCACCAACAAAAAATAAAATTTATGTACGAACCCTAGTTAAAAAAAAAAAAAAAAAAAAAAGGTCGCTTTTGATATTGATCTGTACTGAATTGAATTGAATTGAAGTGATTGTTACAATGAGTTGTGCAAACCCTGGGAGTAGTAGTAGCGGAGGGGGAGGGGGAGGGGGAGGAGGAGGGAGTGGAGGAGGAGGTGGTGGTGGTGGCGGACCGTGTGGTGCTTGCAAATTCTTGCGTAGGAAATGTGTGGTAGGGTGCATATTCGCCCCGTATTTCGATTCGGAACAAGGGGCTGCTCATTTTGCAGCGGTGCACAAGGTGTTTGGAGCAAGTAATGTGTCAAAATTGTTGTTACATATTCCTGTGCATAAAAGGCTTGATGCTGTTGTTACCATTTGTTATGAGGCTCAAGCTAGGCTTCGTGACCCCGTTTATGGTTGTGTTGCTCATATCTTTGCTCTTCAACAACAGGTACCATTTTATTAATTATTTTAATGAATTAATTAATTATATCCTCAAAATTTAAATAAATTTAAACTTTGTGGAATTGAAATTCAAGTTGTGTTTTTGATGAATTATGGTGTGTTTGTATGACTTGTATCTTGGTGGCTTTGTCCTTGTTTTTTTTTTTTTTTTTTTTTTTGATGGGTTAAGTTGTTCAAAACTCATTTTCATGAAGCTCTATCACTTTTGAATTAAATTTAATGTACAAGCATTTGATTTGTGTACATACTTGTATTAATTAATATAATGATCCGTTTAAATGGTAAAGTCTCGTGAGGTATGACTAGTAATCAGTTTAATTGCATCATTTTCTTGTGTAATTGATTTGTAGCGAATAAAGATAACAGTTGTCTATTGCATGTAATAATGTTCAGTTACCAAAAGAATATGTGGTATTCACATTTAACCAACTAGTTTGTTCAAATTTTATTAAAATCAACAGGTGAATTTATGTTTAAAAGATTCATTTTAATTCCTATTTTTCTAGAATAAAAAAAATCAAAATTTTTTAATTATATACGCATGAAATTTTCCTCCAAAAGAAAATCATGTAATCAAGATTTAATTTATCATAATTAATTAAGATGCTTACTGACTTTTTTCTTTTTAAATTTTTTTTTTTTATTTTTTTATAATCATTCATTGAATAATTAAAATTGAGTCCATTGTCCTTGTTCATATAGATGACATACAGGTCACATTTTTGTACAGTTTCATCTAATACATATAATCGAATTAAATGCAATTGATCTAATTCTCTCTTATATATAGGATACATCTATATATAGATTTAGAACATATATAAACATAATTGAATTATTAGGCAAAATGCACTCAAGGATAAGACCAATAATATGGTATATCTTATTATATTAATTTCATATCAATTAAGCATTAAGGTGTCTTATATAGTGCCATTATTAAATGAAGAATAAACTACACTAAGTAACTTCTAAGCAACCTAGCTATAGTTGAAATTATATTCAATGTTAGTATACAAGTTCTAGTTAACATTGACAATTAAGAAAATCATTAATTAATGACTTAACCAAAGAGGGAAAGAACAATCTAACACTACTAAGCTACATTGTTCATGTACCTCCAAAAAATTCACAATTTAGATATGTAAACAATATTACTTGTCAAATTGGTTGCCCCACTAATTTAAACTTTCTACAAAGAGAATTTTTTTTGTAATCATCAATATTGTTCCAATTAGAGAAATTCATACAATGTACTATACCATTTAAGAAATGTGTATAATCTCTTCTGTTTTTAATTATAAAAACGCCTCAGCTCATTTCATGATCTACGAGTATGTAGTATAGTGAGAGAGTAACATTGTTATATAATTACGGAAAAAAAAATTTAGTACAAACTTAGGGCCGGGGATAGAGAGAGGGAATAATAATGATTGTGGTTAGGGGAAACAAGTATTCAACTGCGTTACTGAAATTGAGGATACATTTGGATTGCCATAAAACAAAGAAAAATAGTATGTTTGGAGGATCGAAAACTGCAGCTAGCATTAGTAATATTTGTCTGGTATTGTGGTGTTAAAGGTTGGTTAGCCAATTTTTTTGTGCTACGTGAATTTAGCAGGTAATAAGGAATTGGTCGGTTTCTCCTTTATTTTTATTTTGTTTATTTTTCTTCTTTTTTTCTTTATTAGGATGATTTAAGTATTTTCTTTTTGAAAAAAAGGATGATTTATGAATTTATTTTCTAAATTAATTTTGCTAGAAAAAGAGTTAACTTTACCCTTGTTAATTAATTTAATTTATATATCACCATTTTTTATGTATGTTGGCTTACCAATCCCCCACATGCTTCATCAATGGCTAAGTTTGTAGGGACATTATGTGTCATTTTGACTTCTAATTGAAAATTTTCTTCCCACATTTTTCTTGGTCTTGAGTATTCACTAAGGTAAGTAGTTACCTTGAATTTATAAAAATAATCCATCATAATTTTGTAATACTAATATAGTTGATTTTGTAAAATTATAAAGATTTGATAGATTTGGGACCAATAAGCATGAAAAATACTTATTCTACCTATTGAGTCCATTACTCATTGAATGTGGAAAAAACACACAAATTAGGATGCATTTTGATCACATTAAAAAATCATAATTCAGGCTAATCGGTTTTAATCAAGTTTGATCAGTTTCAATCATGTGTAAATAAAAGAGCTAATCAAGTCTAACAAATGAAGATTAGGTAAAAAGAACGCACAATTACTTAAACAAAAATACGAAAGATAAAAATAAGTGTTGTTAAACTCAATACAATACAAATGATTTTAAATTCTTTTTTCTCAAGAAAATAATACGCATGTAGTTTATAAATTATTTGCTAAATAGTTTTAATCGGATTTTTTCAAGATTAATTTTATACTTATAATATGGTTTTTTGATTGTATGATTTGCATACATGTTGCTTTTTTCTATGTGCTACTTTTTAATGTTTTCAAGAAGAGGTGGATCGATGATCCATATGTTTATGGAATCGAAGTACCATGTTAGCGTATTTATGCATTCAAGTTAAGATAATTTGTATAGATTTTCCGCAAAGTAGCTGAGAAAGAGATTGAAAACAAAACATGTAATCATATGATTAACTTGGAAGCATACTCGATCTAGAGTTTATATTAAGATTCTCTTGAATATATTAAGAAATAGTATGTACATACATAACTCCTTGTCTAAATTAGTTATCCAACATCAATTTTAATATGTGCTTTAGAGTTATCTTCTTACACGTTAGTCTCATATATACAATCTTCATAAACCTTGAATATAAATTTATTCTTTGTGGAGAATATATTAACTCTTTTGAAATTGATCTGAATGTCATGGTGTCTTGACCCTTGGTGGCAAAGAAAATACAATCCCCGTAATTCTAATAGTAATATATTTATAATATGAGTGACAGTTTACTATTCTCGAATTTCTCGGAATCATTATTTTATACGTCTATATCAGTAAAGAATGAGTAGGTGATGTTTGAAATCATTTCATCTCATTTTTCTTTCACTATTTAATTGTTTTTATGAAAGATTTTTTCGTAAAAAAAAATGGAAGGAATGTGATTTACTATATTATAGAACTAGTTAAAGTCCCGTGCAATGCACGGATTTTAATAAATTACATATTAAATTACAACATTAATATAACAATTATATACTAAAATAATAGAAAAATAATTACTGTAAAATATATACATATAAAAAATTCCGTTTGAGTGCGTATGGAAAAATATTATCGCCAATATGGAAAGTAAATATTATTATAAGCTATAAATATTTTTCATGAAAAAAGGAAAGATAAAAGTGGAGGGAAAATTTTTAACCAGTGAATGACATGTGTCATCACTGATTTCGCTTTTAGTATTAAGTTATTGATTATTGATGAAAGTGGTTCTCCGTATGATTTACTATTTTGAAGGATGGAAGTATAAAAGTATCACATTAACATGCTTATGATAGTTTCTCTATTGAATTATGTTAGTTAATTAAGTTGTACTAAAAAAATTTAAACATGTTTTCTTACTCCAAGGTTGTGAATTTACAAGCCGAGCTCTCATACTTACAAGCACATCTGGCACACCTAGAAGTACCAACACCACCACCTCCGCCGCCACAGCCACTAATGCCGCCACCACAACTATCAATCGCCGACCTTCCATCAGCATCCACCGTGCCCGCCACCTATGACCTATCCTCACTATTTGACCCAATGGTCCAACCATTATGGGCCATGCAGCAGCAACAACAACAGCAACAACAGCGAGGCCCAATGGATCAACGCTCATATGGATCAGGTGAAAGAGGCCCAAATATTGGGCCATCATCTAACATTGGAGGAGGTGATCTACAAGCAGTGGCACGTGAGTTCCTTCATAGACATGGATCACCAAGTTATGGGCACATGCATGATCCATCACCTTCATCATCCATGTCTAAATGAGATAATTTGACTCCAATTTAACATCAAGTACTTGACCCGAAACCGTTTTAAAATGGTTCAGATTAGGGAATTTGGGTTTATATCAGTACAATTTGGATAACTGATTTGCCCTTTGTCGTAATTATTATTGTTACTATTATTTTATTTTTTTTTCCTATTTATCTTTTATCTTGCCTTAATTGGAATTTTATGTTATATAAACTCTAGAAAAAAAAAATTAAATTTTCTTTAATTACATATAGGTTTAACAGAAAATTCAGTACTTTTTATGTTGCCTCCTAATTTGTTTTAAAAATTTGCTTTGCCTTATTAGTTTCATGCTTTTAAAGGGTTAATTCTTAACAAAATTTACTGACTATTAGAAAAATGGATCCTTGCTACTTTCATCTTTAGCTCTAATAAAATTAAACAATGATCGAAATAGAAGGCCAATGTTTTTGGTGTTTAGAGAGCCACAAGGGCGGGGGTGAGAATCTATCCGAGGATCTCCTGGAATCGGGAGGGAAGCTCTAACCACTTGAGCTATCCATCACTCTCAAATAGAAGGCCAATGTGCAAAAGAGGGATAATTAACTAATTATGAATTTGAAAAACTACAAAACCCTAAAGTTTATGGTGGGGTGATCAGGCCACCATCTTTAAAAGTGTTTATGAAATCTATCAACAGTTGTTAAGATTATACATGACATCTTTCGTATGCGTGGATGTTCAATTTGAACGTTAATAGTTTGAATAGTTACCTAATACTAAAACTTATGTTTTATTCAATGTTGAAAGTCGTTATGGATTTACCTTGTATTCTAATAATTTTTTTTTTTTTTTTTGGATTTGTATTTGAATTTATTTATAAGAATTCAAATTTTGTTGCAAAGTAATCACATGTTCGAGCTTCATATATGTGTGATGGTTTGTATGCAATATTGTATTAGATACACCAACACATATGTATTATTTGAATAATAATATATTTAAATAGTACCTTCACCAAAATATCAAACTAAATTAATAAATAGTTAACAAAATAAATATGTAATTATGATATTTATTTAGCATAAAAGAACGCCAGATAATGCACGTTGTTTTGACTTTGACCCAACCCCATCAACTTGTCCAAATTCATTAAATATTACACCGTATCTAAATTCGAGTTTGCTTCGATCCAATATTTGACTAACAAAATATGTCCAGGTCTCAAATTTTCTTTAGGCTAAGGCAATTTGAGCTATACTCGTATAATATACTTCGTATATTGTACCTTCATGTACACCTTTTCCATAGCCAGAACTATGACACAGATACCCTATTGTCACAATTTCATACTCTAATAATATACTAAAGCACTTATATCCACACTATGTATTGGTATGTTTCAGCAACCAAAATGTAGCTTCTATGCAATAGCACCATCACATTTCTCCTTAGTGGATTCACTTACAAATTAATATTGTCCTCAATTCATGCATTCTACTCATTATCTCTCTAACGCATACATAATCAAACCGTTTTTTTTTTTTTGGCTAAAGCTAGTTTAAAATTTGTTGTATGTTTCCATGGGTTGTTCGGGGTGTGATAGTTGGGCTGACACGAGAGTGGATGATTACTAGAAACATAGGTAATGCGGTGTTGATATATGTGGCCATTGGGTGAGCTTCGATAGTATTGGTTGTGACAACTGATAAGTGAAAAAGTGAGAAAAGGATAATACTCCATTGTCTCCATATCATCTTAGTGGTGTTGATAGATATAATTTGTCTATCGCATTTAGTAGTTTACTTTGGATTAATTTTATAAATATAGGTTTATTAATTTTGCTAAATCTATCAAAAAAACCTTTGATATATCAACTACACATATTACACACATTACTAGTTGTTAAATTATCTCAATCAAAATTAAAAATAGTAGATAATGTAATTGGTTGCAAAACTTCATGTTTCCAACCTATTAGTCAAACTTCCCAAGCTATCATTTATCCAATGCCAACAAAGATGCATGATTCTCACAATTTTAAAAGTTTTTCTTGATTCATCATTTCAATTGTTTCTTTTAAAAAATCTCCAATTCCATGTGGAAGAGAGAGAATTAATCCCCAAATTTGATTAGAAAAAAAAAAAACCCTTTAAATCTTTAATTATTGTGAGATGTAACTTTAATTATTTTCCTTTGAGTGATTCACAAACAAAACAAATTCACCCAAAAAAAAAAAAATTTGAAATAAAAATTCATCCAAAAAATTGGGTATGACTTTTAACTGAGCCACTTCCTCACTCACTAATAAGCACAAACAAAAAATCAAACAAAATCCTTCAAATTTCTCGATCTAAAAATTCCCCAAAAATTTCCCAATTTCTCTCTCCTCCGATCACCAATTTCCCGATCAATTGCCGGAAAATTGAACCCTAATTCCCAAATTCTATCTCCATTTTCACCCAGATCTCGACGATTAATCGGGAATGGCTTCTTCGGAAGCCGATTCCCGGCTGAAACAAGTGCTGGTGCCTTCTCTTGAGAAGATCATCAAAAATGGTTCATGGCGGAAGAATTCGAAGCTTGTTCATGAGTGCAAATCTCTCCTCGAGAAGCTCAATTCCTCTCGACTTCATTCTCTCTCCTCTTCTCCTGAATCGCCGTCTTCCGCCATTGTTACAGCTGGTCCGGTTGTCGATAGTGGGACCCACGAGTATTCTCTAGAAGATTCCGAGCTCATTCTCTCTCCTTTCATCAACGCTGCTTCGTCTTCGAACCCTAAGATCGCAGATGCTGGAATCTCTTGTTTACAGAAGCTAATCTCACATGGGTATCTTCGAGGTGAGGCAGATTCAACTGGGTCGAATCCCGAGTCGAAGTTGCTTTCCCGAGTTATTGACTCGGTTTGTAAGTGTATTGAGGTTAATAGTAATGATGAGAATATGGAACTTGTTGTGTTGAAAACTTTGCTTTCTGCTGTTACTTCGACTAGTCTTAGGATTCATGGGGATTGTTTGTTGCAAATTGTTAGGACTTGTTATGATATTTATTTAGGAAGTAAGAATGTGGTGAATCAGACGACATCGAAAGCGTCGTTGATTCAGATGCTTGTGATCGTTTTTAGGAGAATGGAGGCTGATTCGTCGTCGGTTCCTGTTCAGCCGATTGTAGTTGCTGAGCTCATGGAACCGGCTGAGAAATCGGATGCCGATCCTGGGGTTACTCAGCAGGTTCAGGGGTTTATTACTAGGATAATTCAGGACATTGATGGGGTTTTGCATACAGTGAATGTAGGTGGTGATAAGGGTGGTGGTGGCAATGGTGGGGCGGTTCATGATGGAGCATTTGAGACGAAGGTGAATGCCACGGTGGAGGGAACGAATCCTGCTGATCTGTTGGACTCTACGGACAAGGATATGTTGGATGCTAAGTATTGGGAGATTAGTATGTATAAGACCGCGTTGGAAGGAAGGAAAGGGGAGTTAGCGGATGGGGAGACCGTGGAAGGGGCTGCTGGGATCTTGGAGAGGGATGATGATCTGGAAGTTCAGATTGGAAATAAATTGAGGAGGGATGCATTCTTGGTGTTTCGAGCTCTATGTAAGCTGTCAATGAAGACACCTCCCAAAGAGGCAATGTCGGACCCTCAGCTTATGAGGGGTAAAATTGTTGCTCTAGAGTTGCTTAAGATTTTGCTGGAGAATGCTGGCACAGTTTTTAGGACCAGTGACAGGTAACATTCTCAATTTGGTTCCTTCTCCAATTTGATTGAGATGCTATACATTGCACTTAAAAAAGAAAATAGAATGATGTTTAATGCCCTGAAGCTTATGACTCGGTGATGAGTAGATGCAACTATTACACACGCATTGTGCTATAGAACTGTTCTTTAGTTGAAACTTAGATACATTATTTTCATGTTCATAGTGGATTTATTATAACAGTCATTGGATTTTGGGGTGGCTGAATTGCATGCTGTCTCACCTGAAATTTGGGAAGGCAATGTATTCAATGCCAAAGGGAGTGTAGATTTGGTATATCCTTGTATACTGCTAACACCACAGCTGAAGGTCGTATAGATTTGATAGATGATCTCGAGCATACCCATGTCAACTCATTTAAGAACAAAAACTCACATATATAGGCGACATTTCATCGTGCAGGACTTGTAAGCTGAAACTTTCACTTGATTTGATAACCATATAGGCAACTCCTTAGATTATTTATTTCCTTTTAGCTCCTTTCTTTAAGTCCAGGACCTGAGACCTAGATGATGTATGGTTTTGGAATAATTGCTGGTTGGCGGCGGAGCGAATTTTTTATTTTTATTTTTACTTTTTATTTATTTACTCTGTTATTTTGAATATCTGTTATTTAAGAGTTGTTCAGGCTGGAATATAATGGTTCATGGTCAATAGGAGCTCCTCTATAGGACTAGTGGTGATTTCATGTATTAATTTCTTGAATATCCCAAGTGCGGCTTGGTTCCTTTCAGTCTAAAGAATTAAGGTTTTGGAAAAACAAGTTCTAATAAAGTTAGTTCAGTATAAGGTTTATATACTTAAGGTAAGGGTTACCAAGTCCAATTCACAACTACACCGTAAAGGGGTTTCAGGTGAAAAAAACGTAACCTAGGAAGGCTGCTTCGACAGTTTAGTGGTTAGCTTTGAAGTTAACGGGCTACTGATTTTTGAGGATATAGTTTGTGCTATCAGATGTTTAAGTGTTTTTTTTTATTTATTTATTTTTTATTTTTAGCAGAGTTATTATTGTATATTGGATCTAAGCCATCTACCTAGTGTCCTAGTATATAAGCAGTTTTGGTTCTATAGGGTTGAATCCTGTGTGCAGTGTGCTTCCATGTGAATGTTTTAGTGTTGCTGTTCCTATCATGACACCATCCTAGGCAGGTTAAGAAACTCCATGAAGATTTCTCTATTCCCACATGGCTTGGTACTATTTTGGGCTTTTGGCCTGCCATTTGCTCTCTGTCATTGGTCCACCTCTTTTCATGAATTGAAGAAAGAAGGTCTTCCTACTTTTTCAAAAGCTCTGCCATACTTTAAAAATTTGATTGAAATAATTAAGAATTGCAAAGACCCAAAGGGATCGATGGTGTCTCTGCATAGTCCTACCTACAAGAATGACAATGATAGAGATATTATAAACGTCACCAATCCATTGGCTAGTTGATGTATAGGAGGGTGTTTTAAAAAGAGTATGGTGGGGGGAATGAAATAGGTGAGACTGAATATACAGATCTCCATTATGCTGATTCTTATAGATTCAGCCAATGAAGGCACTTGGTTTAAGGTTTATAGTAGAGTACTATAGTAGGGTATCATTCGACCCCAAATAGTAGATTTGACCAATGAATAATTTGTGGTGGTGTATGTTTTACGGTTGAATGGGCTTAAATCACATTTTTCCCGATCCTATATGCTATTAAGAGTAGCATATTGAGGAGTAGAATTGCTTTACTTAAATAAAATATTGAAATCTAATTTATTACAAACAAGCAGTACATCTATCAACACAACAAATTTTTGTTTTTGTCTGTACGTATGTTTTTATTCTATATTTTAAATGTTATAAAAAACTGCCAATAGAGAACTGTTATTTACCAAAAATTTTTGCAAAACATGGTATCTATGACTGTAATTTCTACTGCTCATCAAATCAGTTATCTCTTTCTCTCTGCAATGTGTGTTATTAAATATGCTCCTGGCAACTTGCTATCCGCTGTTTGCCAAATAGGGCCCGTAACAGGATCATAAATGATTGTAGTTTTTTGGTGTAAAACCGAAATGCCTAGTTAATCCTTTGAATATTGATTGTATTTTGTACTACTGTGTTAAACAGAATGTACATGTACTTGTGTTCATTTACTAAGTCTAAACTAAAACATCAAACTGCTAATTGAGCATTTCTTACATCCTTCTGCAATGATTCTTATATAAACTCCAATCTACTAATTGCTGAATAGGGCCTAACTCTTGGCAAGAACATCATCTATTTCGAGCACGTTTTCTTACTTCAAAGTTTACACACCTAAAGGATTAGAGAAAGGCATTACTTCAAAGCTACATCTTTTTCTTATTCTTCCCCGAATTTTGATATGATAGTTGGCAACACCAGTGAATTGCCACTTGTATTTTTTGGGTTGGCTGTTTCAAGTGGCTGAAGGCTTTGTTTTATTTTCCTTTTTATATTGCAAATATTAAGCTCTTATCCTTTGTGCTATAACTATACATCAAAAATGTTGTTTTAGTAGTTTCAAGTTTTACATTTTTTTAAAATGAGTTAGTTTCTGAGCACTAAATCCGACAAGCATTTTAACTTGCATAATATTTATTTCAAACTTTGGAAGTTTGCAGAGTTATTTTCTTAGCACTTTGTTTGGATTGAAGGAAATGGAAGGGAAGGGAAATGTAGGGATAAATTATCTTTCATTTGGGTAACAAATGAGGAAGAAAGGGAATTGGAGGGGAGAGAAATTGAGGGTTTAAATTTTAAAAAATTGATCTCTCCAACAATGGAGAGATTTGGAAGGAAAACTCACCTTTCTTTCCTCCCCTCCCTTTCTCTTGTACTCCCTCCCCTTCTACTCCCCCCCCCCCCCCCCCCCCCTTTCTTTTCTTTCCCATTCTTTATCCAAACAAACCTTAAATGCTTTTACCTGTCAGCTGTCCTCAGTCCTTACCATGATTCAGTGACCAGTCTGACCACTGACCAGTGGTTTTGTAATTTTCCTCATTGGTGATGCTCACAGCTTTCGTTTTAAACTATGATGGTATGAATCTTCTGAAATATCACATGCATCATTTCTGTTTAAGTGGAAATAAATGTTGGACTAAAACAGTTAACTCTCTTCGTTCTGAGAGTTTGAGCAATCACTTCTTGGTGTACATTGCAAATTTGCCATATTTCACCAAGGGTATTGTTACTTGTGCATTGTGGGGGTTTGGATTGCTGCATAGTCATCAGGATCTGTGTTTGGAGCTGTGGTTACTGTAAAATCTTTCATTCTTCTTCCAGGTTTTGCAAATTTATTCTTTTGCAAGTTTCTTGCTCTAAAACTGTTACCCATGTGAACGTCTTTTCCTATATTCTATTTCATTGTTTTTATATCCTCTCCACATTTTAGGCCTAGGTCAAATTTACTACTTGGTGATCATCTACCTGTGTCTCATTGATGTTTGCTCTCTTATATTTTCTGAAGCTTATATTCTTCTAATGTATGGTGTTTTACTTTACTCATATATGCTATATCTCTTTTCATATTTGTTATTTCTGTTTTTTTTGACGCAGATTTTTGGGTGCTATCAAGCAATATCTGTGTTTATCATTGCTTAAGAACAGCGCTTCAACTCTCATGATTGTTTTCCAGCTTTCATGCTCCATCTTCATGAGTTTGGTAGCCAGGTTTAGAGCTGGGCTGAAGGCTGAGATTGGAGTTTTTTTCCCTATGATAGTTCTAAGAGTTTTAGAAAATGTTACTCAGCCAAATTTTCAGCAAAAGATGATAGTACTGCGTTTTCTAGAAAAACTGTGCGAAGATTCTCAGATCTTGGTGGACATATTCATCAACTATGATTGCGATGTCAACTCATCTAATATATTTGAGAGGTACACCTTTGTTCCTTTATTTTCTTCTCATTTGTAATCTTGACACTATTCATAAAATGATAGAATCTTCACAATTACTCTTTATATATACAACATAACATAGTCAAGTTGTATCTTATACGATTTGTCTTAATGAGTAGTTTACTACTCCCTCCGTTCCTAAATGTTTTTTACGTTTCCATTTAGGGTGTTCCTTTTTATTCTTTACATTTAGTATCTTTCCTATTTTAGTCATAAATTTTGGACAAAATTACCCTTGTTTTACAATTTTTATACTCAAAAGTCCTTAATTTTTCATGTGCTATTGTACCTTTTGTACTATTTTAATAGTTTTTCAACACTTATTATTACTTTATCTCTCCTCTCTCCTCTAATTTCTTCACCCCACATGCTCAACATTGTATTTTTCAATAAAATTGTACTTTCAATCATTGAAATATTCCAACATACCTCAACTTTACATAATTTCTTAATAACTGCGCATAATTCCAAACGTAAAAAACATTATGAAACGGAGGGAGTAATATTCAATTCTTACATTTTTTTTTTCTAATGTGCAACTAATGATATTTATGGTCAAAGTCGTGCATTGGCAAACGCACATAATCAAAATGGGAAGGACTTTTGGGAATGGAGGGAGTATGTAGTTGTAGAAAAATCCTTTGGATCTTATCATTCTGGGAAAATCTCCTCCCTTCTTGAATTTGATACTGATCCATAGAGAAAAGTGTCTTGATTATATTGCTGTTAAGAGGCAATCTAGTAATTTATTGCCTTATTGTTGCAGAATGGTCAATGGCCTTCTTAAAACAGCTCAAGGTGTCCCACCTGGCTTATCCACTACATTGTTGCCACCACAAGAAGAGACACTGAAATTTGAAGCGATGAAGTGCTTGGTTGCTGTCTTAAAATCAATGGGGAACTGGATGAACCATCAATTACGCATCCCAGATCCTCATTCAGCAAAAAAATACGAACCAGCAGATAGCAGTCCTGAAGCTGGTAGTCCTCACATGGTAAATGGCCATGGGGATGAGCCTCTTGAAGGATCTGATAGTCTTTCTGAGTCTTCAAATGATGTTTCTGATGTGCAGACAATTGAGCAGCGCCGAGCATACAAGCTGGAACTTCAGGTATACTATGAGAAATTGCCATGCACACTGTATTTGCCGGATGAACTATGGAACTCTGCATTCTCTCTTTAATAACCGATTTGACTAAAAAACCAATCATATGACTATAAGGACTGTATTTTTTGTTAAAATTCATCTTGTATTACCATTTCTATTTCACCTATTTGTGATGAAAACTTTTCCTTAAAAGTACTGCATCTAAAGTTAAGCCTTTATTTTCTTTGCAGTGCTTTTGTTTATGCTAATGTATAATATATGGCAGGAAGGTATATCTCTTTTTAATAGGAAACCGAAAAAGGGAATTGAGTTCCTTATTAGTGCTAATAAGGTGGGCAATTCTCCGGAGGAAATAGCAGCATTTCTGAAAGATGCTTCTGATCTGAACAAGACTTTAATTGGTGATTATCTTGGCGAAAGAGAAGATATGTCATTGAAAGTGATGCATGCATATGTCGATTCCTTTGATTTCCAAGGCAAGGCGCTTGATGAGTCAATAAGGGTCTTCTTGCAAGGCTTCAGGTTGCCTGGTGAGGCCCAGAAGATTGATCGGATCATGGAGAAGTTTGCCGAACGTTACTGTAAATGTAATCCTAAGGCATTCTCGAGTGCAGACACAGCATATGTCCTTGCTTATTCAGTTATAATGCTCAACACTGATGCCCACAATCCTATGGTTAAGAATAAGGTATAGTATGTGAACTTCTTTTCCATTTGAAACTCATCTGATGTTTGAAGTTAGCTTCCACTTAGTCCTCTTTTCATTGTATTTCTAATTATGCAGATGTCTGCTGAAGATTTCATCAGGAACAATCGTGGTATTGATGATGGAAAAGATCTTCCTGAGGATTACATGAGATCCTTGTATGAACGAATAACCAAAAATGAGATTAAGTTGAAAGAAGAAGATCTAGCTTCTTTGCAAAAGCAGTCTTTAAATTCCAACAGAATCTTAGGCTTGGACAATATCTTGAATATTGTGATCCGTAAGCGAGATGAAAATTACATGGAGTCTAGTGATGACTTAATAAGGCATATGCAAGAACAATTTAAAGAAAAAGCTCGCAAGTCCGAGTAAGTGTCTCGTTCTTGCTTTATATATATTGCTCCCTCATTATATATTTTGCTTCAAGTTTTGAGATAATCAAGTTGATACTCGAGTCCAATCATCATCGCCTCTGTAATAACGCCTTTCTTGTTGAGGTCTTAGTTCATGAGATTTGATGTAAATAGTGTTGGTGACAGTTTGAGATACACTCTTTCTTGAAAGTTCTTTTTGAGCTTATTTACCTTATCCACATTGTGCAGCACTACCGTTGTTGTAGGCTAAAATTGTCTTCAAGAGGGGAATTATCTTATGGCAACTTTTAAAATGGCTTAGACTCTTGCTAGTAATTAGAATATTTTCGATTCCCATGTGCTTTGATGATTAGAATTTTAGCAAGCTGTTGCTCAAAGAAGGGAAAAGGGAGAAAATAATGGTATTGAATGTGAACTTATTCTCTTTCACAAACCAAAGAAGGGGAGCCCATGTTTCATAGTTCATGTTGAATGGTATGCAACCTATTCTCTGTTGTGTCTTGTGTGGATAAACAATGTGATGATTTGTTCTTAATTTTTTATTTTTATTTTAATTATAGCTGCCTACTTGTTTTTCTCTGTCTGGGGCCTCTGGGCCTTCTTTAATCATTTTTAATGATACACTTGGCTTAGGATTTCTTGTTCATTGTATCAGTATCTGTTCTTGGTAGGCTCTTGACAAAAGTAAAGTTTGTTATGTATGTAAGGTTGTTGATTGGTTTTAGTTATTTACATTATTTAGCCATTTGCAGGTCAGCTTATTACGCTGCAACAGATGTCGTAATCCTCAGATTCATGATTGAAGCTTGCTGGGCTCCTATGCTAGCTGCTTTCAGTGTTCCACTTGATCAAAGTGATGATGAAGAAATTATAACCTTGTGCCTTGACGGTTTCCGCTATGCTATCCACGTTACATCAGTGATGTCCATGAAAACTCATAGGGATGCTTTTGTGACGTCACTTGCCAAGTTTACTTCTCTACACTCTCCGGCTGAAATCAAACAGAAAAATATATATGCTATCAAGGTTAGTTACTTTCTTAGGTTCCCGTGTGGCTGTGTCAATCACTTGAAAAAGTTTAGCATTCTTTTTGTGTAAAAAATAAATATTTAATTATTTACAAAACAACCAAACCATACAATTACTGACGTATACATACTTGCATCACTGACTAGATACTGTGACGTTTCAATTATTGAGTGAATGAGCTTTGGATTGAATACCATATTTCTAATTAATAACTTTTGTGAAGTATTAGGTGTTTTGATCACATTTCTTGTTAAGGATCTAATTGAAACAGCTTCTCTGCTGACTGCAATTGATGTATGACTGCTTATGTAAGACCCCTTTATCATTTTGGAGATTGGAGGGCCTTGTTATATGAATCAAAGTATGCAGACTATTGACCAGTATTATACCGCATGCTATATAAAGAATTTTTTCCTCGATTGGATTTTCCCTTTTACCATCCTCATTTATATATACTACGTAGTATATGTTTTTGCATGTCTGTATAGTATTATTCTTCAAACTAGCTCGAATAATCCTTGACTCCTTATCTGCCACAAGGGGGAACTATGGTTAATTTTCCTTATATTTGTGAATACTCTCTTTGTTGTTCTTGCTCACAATCGTTGAGAAAGAATAAAATGAGGTGCCCAGCTAATAGTTGCTTCTAATTGGTTTCCCGCTACTGTTTATTTTAGCTCCTATTGGTAGTGTGACTGTAAGAGGTTAAAAGGAATTGGATTTTTTACTTTTCTTTGTATTTTAGTGCATATTTTGCCCTAAATTTTCCCTTGGGAGGAGATTTTGGTTTCTCACTGATAATGTGCTTCCTTTCTGCTTCACAGGCAATAGTTACAATTGCAGATGAAGATGGCAATTACTTGCAAGATGCCTGGGAGCATATTTTGACATGTGTTTCCCGTTTTGAGCATTTGCATCTGCTTGGTGAAGGTGCTCCCCCTGATGCAGCTTTCTTTGGTGCTCCTCAAACTGATCAAGATAAGTCAAAACAAGCCAAGTCCAATATTCTTCCACTTTTAAAGAAAAAAGGTGCTGGAAAAATTCAATATGCTGCAGCCGCTGTGAGAAGAGGCTCATATGACAGTGCTAGTATTGGTGGAAACACTTCTGTTACATCAGAACAGATGAATAATTTAGTCTCTAATTTGAACATGCTTGAACAAGTTGGAAGCAGTGAAATGAATCGTATATTCACTCGAAGTCAAAAGCTAAATAGTGAAGGAATAATTGATTTTGTCAAGGCACTCTGCAAGGTCTCAATGGAGGAATTACGATCTGCCTCTGATCCACGAGTCTTTAGCTTGACAAAAATTGTTGAGATTGCGTAAGCATCCCGTGACATTGCTATCGTAATTCCTTTTGATCTTTATGATGTCTAATACTTTAATTTGTTCTGAATCTTGAAAACAGGCACTACAACATGAACCGCATTAGGCTTGTTTGGTCAAGCATTTGGAATGTGCTTTCTGACTTCTTTGTAACCATTGGATGTTCTGAAAATCTTTCAATTGCAATTTTTGCTATGGATTCTTTGCGCCAATTATCAATGAAGTTTTTGGATCGGGAAGAATTAGCTAATTATAATTTTCAAAATGAGTTTATGAAGCCCTTTGTCATTGTGATGCGGAGGAGTAGTGCTGTTGAGATTAGAGAATTAATCATCAGATGTGTGTCTCAGATGGTGCTATCTCGAGTAAACAATGTGAAGTCTGGATGGAAGAGCATGTTCATGGTATCTGCTTCATCTATTATATTTGCTCATATTGTCTACTCTTTTTTCAGCAATATGACTAATGATGATCCATGTTCTGGAGATTCAGTCTGCTGTGGATCATCACTTCCTATACTGCCTCATTTGTATATCTCTGCCCAGTTCTTCGGGTTGCTCTACCTAAATTAACAAGAATTGGGAGCGTTTTTAATTGATAGTGATAAAAACAGCCTCCTGCATTGCCCAAATATCATCGTCGCTTCATGTTTTATCTTGGAATTTCTCTCTTTGACTACACATGTGTGGCAGAACTGAGAATTGATCAGAAGTTGGGCGTGTAAAAGTATTTAAACATTGTTGGTGGTCACAGATCTTTCCTTCCATGGCTTGCTTTTCCTTTTCAACCATTTATTTTTATCTAGGGATTTATGATGGCTGAAAGGCTCCCAATACATTTTCTTGATTAAATAACAACTATTTTATTAATCTACAAACAAGTATACAACAATCTTCCCATCAATTGTTTCCCAGTATCTTTTGTTTAGTATTGTGATATCCCCTAGCTTAAATGAAATGGATTAATTTTTTTAATTGGTGATGCGAAAAAGAATTATTATTTGGTGAAAAGAATCACAGTAGTTGATAGGGAAATCCTGTTGCTTATGGTTTGATTCATCTGATACGTCACTCCCATGCCCTACCCCCAGAGAGAAGTTACAGACAGTCCTGCTTCTTAAGATTTGGAGATTCTGTTATTGTTTCAGAAAATTGTTGTGTGTGATTTGTTGACTTATTTGTCGTTTTTATGTGTAGGTTTTTACCACAGCAGCATATGATGATCACAAAAACATTGTTCTGTTAGCATTTGAGATTATGGAGAAGATTGTTCGAGACTACTTCCCGTACATTACTGAGACAGAGTCCAGTACTTTTACAGATTGTGTAAATTGCCTTGTTGCCTTTACTAATAGCAGATTTAACAAGGATATCAGTCTCAGTGCCATTGGCTTCCTGCGCTACTGTGCAGAGAAGCTTGCTGAGGGAGATCTTGGCTCTTCAGGCAAAGATAAGGATAAGGAAGCTTTGGATGTCTCTCCATCCGTATCGCAAACAGTGAAAGATGGAAAGATGGAAAATGGAGAGTTGGGTGACAAGGTTGACCATCTGTATTTCTGGTTCCCATTGTTGGCTGGTAAGATACATGTTTACAGCTTAGCATATAGAGTTGTATTATTATGTTTGTTTAACACCTATTTCATACTTTAAAGATGTGTATTGTAAAGTTTGAAACATTATAACCGAAAAAATGAATCTGTGAGCAATTTTACAACTGACCATTGAATTCATTGATTTTTATACTTAAGATGTCCCTCTACCTATATTCTCAATTATATATAGAGTTGTTTCTAAAAAAACATAAAATAAAATTATATATAGAGTTGGAGTTTGTCTAATTAAACTTTCTTATGTTTCATTTTGTCCGTAGAGTATTCTGTATTACATGCTGCAGTTCTTAGTGATAATAATGGTGGAGTATGTTTAGGAAGTTGATTATTCCATTCTCCTTTGTAGGCCTATCAGAACTCAGTTTTGATCCAAGACCAGAAATCAGAAAAAGTGCGTTGCAGATTTTGTTCGACACTCTACGTAACCATGGCCAACACTTTTCGCTTCCTTTGTGGGAGCGAGTGTTCGAATCGGTCTTGTTTCGTATATTCGATTATGTTCGTCAAGCCATTGACCCATCCACAGAAAACTCATTTGGAGAGGGCGGTGATGGCGAGATAGCTGAATTTGATCAAGATTCATGGCTGTATGAGACTTGTACATTGTCTCTTGAACTAATTGTGGACCTTTTTGTCAAGTTCTACTCTACTGTTCATCCCCTTTTAAAGAAAGTTCTGATGCTGTTAGTGAGCTTCATTAAGCGACCTCACCAGAGCCTTGCTGGCATTGGTATTGCTGCATACGTTCGATTGATAAGCAATTCTGGAGATCTCTTCTCGGATGACAAATGGCTTGAAGTGGTCTCTTCATTGAAAGAAGCAGCCTTATCCACCCTTCCTGATTTTTCCTTTATCTTGAACGGGGATAGTTCAGTTAGGAATATCGAAGAATCTGGTGGTGGACAAGATCTTGCTGAAACTACCGGTACTGGCACACATGATTATGATTCAGAGAGCTTAAGAACGCAGCAATTTTATGCTGCTGTGTCTGATGTCAAATGCCGTTGTGCTGTCCAGCTCTTGTTGATCCAGGTATAAATGCTTGAATGTCCTGTTGCATGTTCTTAAATAATGAGTACATAGAAATAATTGTTAACGCTAGGCACGTGGCAAATCTTGGACCAATTTCTATTATGTTGATTGCAGAATTTTGAAACCATGCCTTGTTTAAATTTGCAGGCTGCCATGGAGATCTACATGTTGTATAGGACACATATTTCAGCGAAAAATGTTAGTATACTTTTTGATGCTTTGCGGGCAGTGGCATCACATGCACATAAGATAAACTGTGATGCAAATCTGTGCTCCAAGCTGCTGGAGATTGGATCCATTACCCAAATGCAAGATCCTCCACTTTTACGCCTTGAAAACGAGTCTTATCAAATGTGCCTCACACTCCTGCAAAATCTTGTGCTTGATAGACCTGCAGACTTCAATGAGGAGGAAATAGAATCCTACCTTGTCAATCTCTGCCGAGAGGTTCTTCAATACTACATTGAGGCTTCGTCTGGGCAAGAAATTGAGCCTTCTACTGGTAGTGGGGCCCATTGGAAAATACCCTTGGGCTCTCGAAGACGTAGAGAGTTGGCTGGACGGGCACCTCTTATCGTGACCACTCTGCAGGCTATATGTAGTTTGGCAGAAACTTCATTTGAGAGGAACCTAGCACGGTTCTTCCCTCTGCTTTCCACTTTGATCAGCTGTGAACATGGTTCTAAGGATGTCCAGGTAGCCTTGAGTGAAATGCTTAATGTGTCAGTTGGCCCCCTGCTGCTGCGATCCTGTTGATCATTTCTGGGTTTCCTCCAGCAGAGTTAGCTGTATTATATAACTTCACCAAGGTGCTGCAGTTACGATTTTGTTGTCATCTTTGCTTCAGAATATTTCTAGCTCTGAGGTCAATATTGTAGTTTATTTAGCTACTATATCATAGTTAGTATGGCCAATCTATGTTTCCAGTTGCTTCCATACTTCATGTGATATATAACTAAAGGTATGGGATGGCATCAGGTTTCATAGATTAAGATTACAGGCTTACATCGGGAGCTTTGTTGTATGATTTTTTAGTCACTTAATTTTTTTTTTTTTGCATACATTCAGTGTAAAAAATATTTTTTTTCAATGAGCAGTCACAGGTTTTGGCAACTTTCCATTTTTTATGGCTGAAAAATATAATTAGCTTAACTTTTCAAACATTTACTCGTTATTTTTTGGATGAAATTTATGCCAATACAATATCATATCCAAGACAGATTACGAAATCTGCACCATTGTTTATGAAAAATATGGTAAATAACTAGATATGCTGCAAAATTGTTGGTAAGGTTCTTAGTCTTTTGTCAACTGCCGGGATCAAAAAATTGTCCAATAATGAAGCTCAAAAGCATAAAATCTCATACACAATTTAATCATAATTTGCACTTCTTTCTAAACTTCAATGATTAACAAGTTGTTGAATACAGTAGGAACATTATTTGGGAAGAGAAGAATAAGAAGGGAATACAAATCTGCATATAATAACATAATAAAAATCATCAATATGAATTTGGATCGTTGTTCAGCCAACTTTGTATGTTGTATGTTCAGCCAACTTTGCCTGGATGTTTATCATAGTACTCCGTAGTCCATATACACAGAATAGGCTGTGAATGAGACAGACTCAAGTCAAATTTTCCCTTGTATAAATTGTCCATCAATCAACAAAATCTTTTGTTCTTTTATTAATGTGCGTGCCAAGTTGTACGATTATTATATATAATTGAATTTAACTTTTATCTGAAAAACAAGTTAAAATAAGTTTGGACATAATATAAGAAGTTACTTTAACGTAAGGACGGGTAAGTATCTATGGTTATCTATCTATCATGATCATTTACAGTATGATAGGTACTAGGCACTACCACACCAGCCACGCACCGGCCACCGGCCACCAAGCTATTAATTTATTTGGTTGACGATAAGTCGATAACATGTGTAGTTTCATATATTTTTTTTAAAAAAGTTGAATTTCCCACCTAATGGTAGAATTACAAAACCCAATCATACTAGTACAATAATTGGAAATAGATACAAATAATCATGAAAAATCATTGAATGTACTGCATTTCCTTTCTTATGAAAGACAATTTGATTACAACAGAGGATCCAAGAACAAAACTATTACTAGATTTTAAAGTGGCTGACCTTTTCTAGAATCTGGATTATTCCAATGGTGGGTCATACTTATCTTTGAAATCATTTGGTATTATTTTAGAACACAGACTAATTATAAAGCACAGCACATGGAATTTTCACATGTATATCCTAAGTCTTAGTAAGCATCTTATCATATTATTACCACTTTTTATATCATTTATTTAAATTAATCCAATGTGTATTGTATATATAAGTTGTCATCTCCTATTAAAACTCCCAACTTTCCTCAAACACCCAAAAATAAAAATATCTTCTTTACTAAAACCCTCCTTAATTCTTGTATAATCATGCTGAAATCTATCAAAACTTCCTTGATTTCGACACGAAAATCGATGAAAGCCCTTGTTTACCAACACAAAATCCTCAAAAAGTTTATGGAAGTATGCAAGAGTAAGTCCAAGAACAGGGGATTTAATGGGTTTGATGGTATGAAAGCATCATTTGCAAGCATGAAAATGAGTAGACAATTAGAGCTAGTGTTCAAATTTATTGATGCAAATGGTGATGGTAAGATATCTCCTCATGAATTAAGAGAATTTCTCTTGTGTTTTGGGCATGATAAGTCTAAAGTAGGTGATGAAGTTGCTACCATGTTGAAACATTTGGATGCTAATGGTGATGGTTATGTTGATTTGAATGAGTACATGAATGTTTTCATGATGAATGATCATCGCGATCATGATCATGATGTTGTTGATGGTGAAAATGATGTGTTTGTCGACGAAGATCATGATGATGGTGGTGGTGGTGGGTTTGAAGAGGATGATCTAATGGATGCATTTCTTGTATTTGATTGTGATAAGAATGGTTTAATTTCAGCTAAGGAGTTGCATCATGTGTTAAAGAGGTTAGGTTTTGCTAATTGTAGTATTAAGGAATGTAATCTTATGATTAAAGGGGTTGATAAAGATGGAGATGGGTTTGTTAATTTTGATGAATTTAGGCTTATGATGATGGGTTATGCATGGTAATTTTTGATGATCAAACCAAAAGAGGATGACTTCTTTTTGTGTTTGTTTTGTGATGAAGGAAGAAGCTAACTTTTAGTTGTTTTTTTTTTTTTTTGATATTGTTAGTTTATGTAATTTCTTTGATCTTAGTTATTTCATTTTTTTTGTATAGAAATTGTATAATGTATGGTATGAAATTATGCATATGATATGACTGCATTTGTATTTTGTGTTGTAGATAGTCACAGTGGTTTGCTACTGTAAGAAATAACAAATATCTTTGATTTTTCTTGTAAAATGTCATTAGACTTGCTTGTTTTTCAGCAAATGTTGAAGTTGCATCATTTTGTTTGACAAAAGCATATCCAAGTATGTAAGAAATTAAACCAGCAAATTGTTGATCGTGTGCTTCACTCAAGTTTAAATACACGTAACTTAACTACACTTTTCTCAATAAGATAATTTAAGATATTTCACCCTTACTATATCCTAACCAGTTAGAAAAGACATTCTCTAACAACTAAAGATGTTTGAAAGTATACCAGATATTACAAACCTTGCTATATGTATACTTTAGTTCATAATAGAGATGTTTTGAGAGAGGACATGGAGGTAGGGCCTGCAATGAGCCTTAGCAAAAATAATTGTAGTTGGTATTCCTAGTTCAGACAACGGATGAAAGGATTGATCCAACACTTGTGCTAACAAAACAATAAATACTTGTATGTATCCCTATCAACTACCAAAATCCTCTTTGGCTTCTTCTAATAATTGGATTGGAAGCAAGAGTAAGGGCCTGTTCTCATAGACCGAACTCAGCTGAACTGAACTGAGTTAAATTGAAATAAAAATTTTATAAGAGAAGGAAATTAGGAGCTGAACTGAGCTGAACGTATGAGAACATGCCCTAAAAATGGATTTGAGCCAGAGTAAAATTGGGTAGCTAATTTTGTTAACCAAAATCCTTCTTTTTTTTTTTTTTTTTTTGAGGACAAGTGAGCTAATGCATATTATTAATCAAGGGACAAAGTAAAAGGGGATTTTGGGTGATAAATTTCAGCTTCCCAAATTACCCCTCTTAACTTTTAACTATCATATTTAAAAGTTATAAGGTGAAATTTTAAAAGTGAGAATGTGATTGTTTAGGAAGGAGTACTTTATTCGTTTATTAAAATGTGAATCATGTTAAGATGAAAGATTATAAAAAGGGTAATATGGTCTTTAGCACATTTAATTACATTATGCATTTAGGTTATTTTGTACTGCATTTAAAACTTCTGATTTCAGTATTTGAATCTAGTATGGAGTACTCATTTGCACAAAACTTAGCTATTTGAACTTTTAAGAGTTTAATTAATTATTTAACTCATTTGAAGTTATAAGTGAAATTGTGGTAAGAAGAACCACGTCAGGTCTATAACTTAGTTGTCACAAATCACGTATTATAACAATTGAACATATAGTTTACGAATTGATTGGATCAAGTCATCGAACTAGACTTAACATTTTTTACCAATCTTAAATGAGAACGATTTACTTGTTATCATCCTAAAATCACCTTTTAGATGGGTTGGATGACTTGGGTCAACAAAATAGAGGAACCGAAATAGGGTCATTTGGCAGTGACTCGCAAAAGTGGTCTTATAATAGTAGTCGTATTATACGAGTATTGGTTTTATACAGCGATCCCTATCAAACATTGACCATACCAACCAAACCCCGTAAACCTGATTGAAGCACACTCCATATTCTCCATTGAGACGATTTCTCATATTTCTATCCTCCATTGAAGCAGCATCTGTGGTAAGATGTTCATTTTTTTTTTTGTAATCATTGAATTTCAATTTCGCAATCTGGGGTTTATCGTTGATCTAATTCTAGTATAATCAATTTAGGGTTCTTCTAAAGTCGATTATTGAACTGTTGCTTATAAATTACTAAGGTGTGAAAGATCGTAACGACTGTTGTTAATGCCAGAGAAGAAAATGTATCTTAATTTTCGAGCGTAATTTGATAATTGAATCTGGGTTCTTATTCTTGTAGATTTTAGACTCAAAGATAAATTTTTCTAATTTTTTTGGGAATTTATCAACGTAGTTTGAATAGTCATGGCTTGGAGAGGACAATTATCCAAGAACTTGAAGGAGCTTCGGGTCCTATTTTGCCAAACTTCTCCTGCAAGTGCTGAAGCACGGTATGCTTTCGAGGATTTTTGGATTGTTGATTAATTTACCCCATTAAATTTGTGGTTCCTTGGATTTGAATATTTATTTTGTATAATGATGTTGTGTATGATAATGGGAAAGTCACAATTAAGCTGCTTTTTTTGTGAATTTGGATTTGAGCTGTATATCCTTTTTCTTACACTTGCCTTTGAATTGTCTTAGAACTTTTGTTGAGAAGAATTACAAGGAGCTAAAGACATTGAATCCTAAATTGCCGATCTTGATTCGTGAGAGCCGTGGTGTTGAGCCCCAGCTCTGGGCTAGATATGGTAAGGATTAAGGAGTCCTACTCTTACATTTGATTTTATCCTTTTCCCTCTTTGCATTTCATGTTCATCTATGGCCTTTCAAATTCTGAATACATGTGAAATGCTGGTTAAGATAATTAGTATTCCTATCAGTATGTCATTTCTGCTATTTTGTTCTCATGGTGAAACTGTGAAAGTCTCTTTTCGTACTTCGTATATTTTCTTCTTGGTTTTGTAAGTCACTGAATTTGTGCAGTTTGATCTAAAAAGGGTAATCCAAATTTCTTTCCTGTGATATCTTAAATTTCGCTTTGTTTCTATTCATTGCTTTCATTCTGATGCCCTTTTACCCTTTTCTTAAAATCACATTGGGAAGAAAATCTTAAGCCTGGACAATCTGTTTGAGGGAATCTATCACTACTGAAGTCCTGTCCATGGTCCTTAACTCCTTATGTCAGCGCTAGTGGTCCCAATTGTGAAGTTCAAGAAAACATTGCACTTTGGCTAGAATTAGGATTGCCCGCTCTGTGATGATACCTGAGGCTGTCACCTTTAGGAATTGAATCCACATAGAGGAGCTTGTATGCTTCTACCTTTTGTTAAACATTGACCTCAGCCTCCACTAATCCTTCACACTTCACTCTTATGCTATGTGAGTGGAGGGGAAAAACCACCTTGATACTGTCAGAATTCAGTCAGGCCTTGCTGTTGGCATGAGCTGGGCATGGAATGCGGTTATAGGAGAGAGAATGAATATAGTATTGATAAAAGGGGGTATATAATCAGGAAGGATTTCCAGAATGTAGTCCTTTTCTCATTCATTTGGGTTGTATTGTTGATTGGTGATCTAATAGCACCTTTAATAAAGCTTCTGCTTCTCTATTTTCTCATGCCTTCTTTCTTTTCTTAATTTTGTCATAAATTCTTGCCAGTCTCTAATTATCTCAGTCCATATCAAATCACCCTAAAACGGTTATGATGCTCCTGTTGATTAATCTTCGCAGCTCAAGTTTTTAGGATATTTTTGGTCATGAGCTCTCTCCACTTTGAAGGCTCTTAAGTTCCAATATGTTAAGGACTTAGGGATTCCAGTTAAGGAACTCTTGAGCATTCTGCTGTGCTCATGGCCACAGGTTAGGTGACTATGTTTATGCCAGACTTCATTGTAGCTTTGATCTTCTGACCAAAATCTTAAGATACCGGCAGATCTAATGACATGGTGGATGATATTTGGAATTTTTTTTTACATATATATATTTTGTTAGGAATAAAATAATGCAATATATATGCATGTATATGTGCAGTTTTGACCCTCATTTCTCCTAATGTAGCTCCTTTTAAAAAATTTCCTAGACCATAGTAAGTGGTTTGAGCTGGTTAACACAAGGAATAACAGACTGCTAAGCTGGCCATGTTTTAACTATATATCCTGAAGGTCATAGGACCAGCGGTTTGTGAGTGAGCATGTGCTAACTGAAGATTGTATCCATAAAACCTTGATTCACAACAGAGTGCTTGGGAATGAAGTTAACAAACTTAGAGGTTGTTTGGTTGGATCATATGGAATGGGTTGGAATAGAGTTGGAATCCATTCCATCTACTACCTCTGTTACATATTACTTGCAACGATTAGACATTTTTTGTCTCTACTTTATGTCAAATCGTTGCAAATAATATGTAACGAAGGTAGTATTTTTTTTTCTTTGGTTCAGCTTTTTAAGAATGGAATGTCATATCCCGGGGGGTGGGGGGGGGGGGGGGGGGCTGGATTGAATCCTTCGCGATGGAAATGCCCTCTTCCCCCAATCAACTAAGGGCATTTCTAACTCTATCCCATACCTATGGAATCCCAATACCCACCTCTCCCCCCGGTATCCACACTTTATACTATGTATAAAGCATATAATCTATTCCAACATTACAAAAAAACTTTAGATTAGTATGGGTTTTAGAATCCACACCTTTTTAGTATGAGATTCCATACCAATCCATTCCAATTTAATGAACCACTCATATTCAATTCCTCTCAATTGCTCACGTTCAAATTTTTTTTTATTTTTTTTCGTAAATACTCACATTCAGTGTTAAGAGTACAATATACTACCTCTGTTCCTTTTTAGTTGACACGTATTCCTTTTTAGGAAGTTTTTTTAGTTGACACGTGTCCTTTTGAGGTAACTTTTTTACCTTGCATTTACAAGCTACTCCACTTGCTTTTTCATTCTCTCTCACTCTCTCTCCTCTCCTTAATATATGTGCCTAAATCAAACGCGTCAACTAAATAGAAACGGTGGAAGTAGCTATCAAGAATTTAACTATTGGGGACCTTCACCTTTTATTTCTGCATACTTTTCATTATAAATCAAACCTATAATTTGACCCTCAATGTCCCCTTTATACTTGCATTGCGATACACTGTAATATTACCTTGTTTTGGACATTTCAAGTTTTCTAGAAATATGTTGGACGTTGCTTAATTAATAGAGAGTGTTTATCTACATTACTTGAGAAAATATTTGTTAACAGCCAAAGTCTGATGTCAAACAAAGCAAACCTTAATTAGACAGTGGCTTTTTAGTTCAGGCTATCAGCTAAAAGCACTTATGTTAAATTGTACATGATACTCACATGATGAACGATGGAAGCACTTTGCTATCTATGCTGTTCTAGTAGTAGATTAGGAAATCACACATTGTAGATATGTCAAAAGTAGATAGATTTTTTCAATTCCATTGGCATTTAGGATTGATGTCAAATCTGATGCTTGAAACTGGTATTGGAAGAGTGAAAAATTGTGAATGATATGTTTCTCATCTGTGGCATTTTTGGTCCCAGCAATATGTCTTCACTCTTTCATTGGCTACTTGTGAAAGTTTTCACCACTAAATTTGACATAATGCACTGTTTTGTGTAGACTTTGGTGTTGAAAAAGGCGTCCGATTGGATGGCATGAATGAGGGACAGATTTCAAAGGCGCTTGAGGATCTTGTGAAAGCTGGGGAAGCTCTTAAAGCTTGAGACTTCTTCAGCTCTTCTTTGAGCAGTTGGACCCCTCTGCTAGATGAGCCGAACTGTCTGTCAGTTTCTTTGCTTCAGCCATACTTAAGGGAGTGAATTGCATTTTGTTCTTTTCTTATTTCCCCTGTATTATCGAAATGAACTAGCATGTGTCCTCTATTATAAGCAGCAGAAGGGCATTGAGCTACAGTCACTGTTCAACTGTTGCCTCCTTGGCTGTTTCAGAGTTGTAAACTGTAATAAGCATCCTATAAATTCACCATCATTTGGGAATTGTTCAGCAAATTTAACCAAAATTTTTGTCTACTATAACAAGTTAAGATCTACTTGATTGTTATTTTGGGTAGGACTCAATGCTTAATTACCAAGCCCAATTCCTTCTCAGCCCATTGAAGAACGGCTAGGCCCATATTTTAATCTGAGCTAGTTTTTATTTTATATTTTTTGAAAGAAAGATCTAATCTGAGCTAGTGATTACTGATTAGTCCATGTTTAAACTAATGGATACCTTATATGTAGTTAATTGCCCCCATTACTATTTCTTGAATATACACTTCTTTTTTTTTTTTTTTTTTTTTAAATGTTTGTATATGAGGTTATAAAATACATCTTACGAAGTATAAATAAATAAATTAAAAATTGGAGATGTCCTTTTCCTTTTGGTCCCTGTTCTACCCCTTGTAAAATTTTCACTCAATCAGGCTGTTTGCAGGTGTTCCTTTACACAATTAATTTCTTATTATATTCACCTTATTTAGTATCTTAGACAAGTCAACTTTATGACAGTTTAATTTGAATAAGCTCAATTATACTTATGTTTTGATAAGCTACTAGTTTTAGGCTAAATAAAAATAAGTTCAAATCAGATTAATAAGATATCGTATGCACCCATAAAGAGAAGCTACAAAACTATTATAATTACGAAATTTGCCAAATAGACTGTATTATTGAGTTGCTAGCATAGTAAATTATATTCTTCTTTACTTACACTGTTTTAACAAAATTGAACTTCAATTTTTTCAATAATCAAAATTTACTTTATGTAGTCAAACATTACCTCATATCCACTAGCTACTTGGCTAAATCTTCATCAACTATCATCCAATTGGTTATATTTTAATTTCAATGTGATTCTCTACTTAATTATTCAAAATTAAATTGATCATTTTCTACAAAAGTGTACTTATTTCATTGTCTGTCATATGGTTGGTTACCATCTTATTAATTAAATTACCTAAAATATCTTTCTATTTTTATACATCATATCTTACTTTATAAATAAGGAAAGTGCATTATTCATTCCTCGAAATAATATTCATAACCAATAGGTAAGAAATGTCAGTTGATTAGGTCTAGATCAAGCACCACTTTTACTAATTTAAAATTAGATTAGGCGGATAAATTTTTGATTAAAATTAATTAATTAGATCTCTTTCTAAGATTGATAATTAAATTAAATTAACACTTTGAACAATTGTCGTAGGTAATGATTAGCCTCTTTCCAATGTTAAAAAAAAATATTGGTTGCTTGGAGATTACTAGATTAGAGACTATCTTATTCATATTCATATAATCATATATAAAACTTTTCAGAGATAAACTATATTTTTTTGTAGTAAAATATTGGACAAACATATATTTCTCTTAATTTATCAGTACAAAGTTGTCGAAAGATTTGCCTATAAATGGCTACTGAATAATTAAATGCTTTAAAAAATGCAAGTACCTGATTTTGTTTGCATACAACCTATGCTATGTTTATGGAAGGTTCCAATTTTTATAACATTTCCAATGAAGTTGGAACTACATAATTAAACATGAGCCTAGTCTCTCACAAATAAATGTACTAGTACTATGATTTAAAATGTGCATTATTTTTATTTTATTTATTTTTTTTAAAATTATTTATTCCCATAATAATTAATATGAACATGACATCTTTTGTTATAAATAGGTCGACATAACATGTACTAAATCAATGGTCTTAATACTCAATTTACTCATCTAATATAACTATCTATATAAGTTTCGAGCAAAAACTTTTATTTCCTTTTTGGTGATACCAAATAAAAAATTTCAAAAAATTTTAATTAAACAAATAATAGAATATTCATTTTATCGAAACAATTTTGACATTTTATTTTCGAGTTATAACACATCCTATTTGTATTAGAGGAGCAGGAAGGTCGGGGGCTCCACGCACCCGTCCCCCCTAAGCTCCTCTAACAATAACATGCAAATAATGTAGGTCTTAATTAATGCTCATCTAGCACCAGTCCAATAGGAAGTATCAAATCAATAATTTAGTTTGGGAGACACGGAACACTTTTAGGTAAGACAATTAAGGCTCTTAATCTTATTGAGGATTATAATTAGTTGTTAATGCTTTGTTATTACTTTCTTTTGCTATCATGCCTATCAATGGGTCAAATCATGAATACTTATCTGGCATCAGGGGATTTAGGAAAGTTGATCAAACCTCTTTTATTCTAGAAAAAGTATCCGAGATTGTTTCACTTAGCTAATTTAATTTGACTGCAAAAACTTTACCTAATTTAGTTGTACAATACATCGTAATTATTTACTACTTTATGGTAACTTAACCTAATTTAGGGTAATTCTTATTCATTATAGTTTTTTATTAAAATTTAGTAGAAAATATTAAGGATTACTTTACAAACGAGTGTTTTTAAATTACAAGGTTAATTTCGTGTAAATAGACTAATTAAACTATAAATTATAGATTCTCCATAGATTTTAATTTATATCGAAGTAATTAGTTAATTATTATTGATTATTTTAGAATAACTTTAATTTCAATGTACAATTTTTTAATTTATTTATTTATTTATTGTTTGAAGACCAATGTAATATTAATTGTACACCCGTTTTGTTTTAAATTTTATATTAACCGAAAGTGACCTATAAAATATAAATACGATATATTTTATCATCTTTATTTATGAAGTTTAGATAGAAAAGTTATTTGGAGATATTGAAATCATATCATATGCTAAAAAAATATTAGAAAGGGTAGATTTTTTTTTTTAGGTGAAAATAGCTAGATTTTAAACCAAGCTAAAAAAAACATTTATCAACACTTTTTCTAAATTTCCTAATCATAATTTAGAATCATTTCTACATTTAGTACCCCTTTAAAGAAAAAAACAATAATTGATTAGAACACCAACTAAAAGTCCATATATCAAACATGGCCATTACTTAAGACTAAATATTTGGAATTCATGCCTAGCTAAGTTGTTTATCTCAATTAAAAAAGGATTTGTGACACCATCATGAACGGGCTTAAGCTTTTTTTATTAATAGGAAAATGGATAACTATCTAATGAAGATTGTAGCTCTAGTAAGAGGTTTTTTTTAACAAAATATGTATGTAATCTTTTAATTCATCCCTTACTTAATTAAAGTGCATCATATTCACAAAGTTTTAATTAATTATTTGAATGTATTAAAACTTAATTTAGTTGTAATTGGTATTTGAACAAACCTTTATTACCATGGAGTAGTTATAATTGGTATGTGAATAACTGAATATTAACCTTAATTTAAATTTAGTGTTTCATAATTGTATATAAGGTGAACAAAATATAATCTTACTTAAAACATATGATAGTTAAAGATACTGCAAATTCAACTTGACTAACTTAATATTGGATTTATTATCAGAACTTATAAGCTAGCTTCTTGAGTACTATATTATCTTTGATATGATGGAGAAAATTGCAAAGAAGAGAACTATCATAATAGGTTTAATTTATGTAACAAAACTACAACATGTAAATCCTTAAGTATCAAAAACCAAGCAAACTTTATGATGAGACGGAAGAAATACTCCATATAACATTAAAACTTCTTCCGATACATACATACTTATAATATAACAATACAATATTAATTAATATAATAATATGGGGTTAAAATTAACAATACGACAAAGGAATCTATGATATGTAAACAACAATTAGCGTTGACAAAATGCCAGCAAGAAATAGATCAAAGAAAGAGAGAGATTATTGATGAACAAAGTAGTAGTTGAAGTTGAAGTTGTGATTAGAATGATTCCAATTACCACATCGCTATCCATCACATGGAGACCTCATCACCTTAATTTTTGGTCGGTTGTTTAATTCTTTTATTATTCACTAAATTCAACGCAAGTGCCCAATTATTTTATTAATCCTCTTAATTACATTTAATTAATCAAGGTTTTGTCCTATAATTAAAGGACCACTTTTGGATTAAGTCTTGTAATTGGAGGATAAGTGTTAGGGGCGGGAAAATTGGAACAACCTCAAAATCACTTTCCACCCTAAATAAAAAAATGTGTAAAATAAAAAAAATTTTTAAAAAAAAAGTAAAGAACATGCAACATTATGCAAGATTCGAGGGAACTTAATTAGGTGCTCATCACATGTCAACTTATTTCTATGTTTTTGCTTAATGTGGTCCATAAACTATAGAATAATACATGTATAAAATGTAATGTATCTTTGCATAATATAAAGTAGCTTTCATATAAAAACTATAGTTTATTTATTGGTAAGTGGAGTATGGGCTTTGATTTCTTATGCTTCACTCTTATGTGTATGTAGTGATAACTATCTAGCAAATTAAAGTTAATTAATTAAAGAAGAGTTGATTAAGACATGGTTTAGAGTAGTTAGTTTATTACTTCTTTTTTTCTACCAAAATAATTAAAATAATTTGTTTGAGTTGGCATATTTCACCATATAATTGCAAGTTGCTACAATTTTCAAGGTCTATCTCTATATTGCTAAGCTAGCTACTTCTCTCCAAAGGGAATGCTCTCTTAGCTGTTTTTGTACACCAAAACTTAATTGTTTTCTTGCTCACTAAATTCAATGAAAATTAATCTATTTGTTTTTAGAGATTGTGAAGCATGGCATCGTTTATTTTATTAGATTAATGATTAGTTTGATTAAATAATTAGATGCCAACATTATTATAATATTATTTTCTTGAAGATAAATGACATATTATAACACAGACCGGAAAAGTAAAGGAGAAATTTTCAAATTAAATGCGAGTCTGATAGCATCAAACTCTGACATCTCGTCTAAAGTTCTTCGATCAACTTGGCCAATTGCTAGATCAAAGTTGCTAGTTTAAATTAATGACATGACGAAGGGTCTAATATTCTAATATTAACATTGATTTCATGCTTACATACATGTCTCTTAACCCTTAATTATTTGTTAAGTGATAATATCAATTAGATTTTTTTCCCCACTTTTATTTGAAGAGTTTTATAAGAAAATAGAAAGTTAGATAATGGTCACATCAAAACCGCACGAGAGGGTATATTTATAGGGGAATGTTTTTTATATATACTTGTACTCATTTTCATATTATTATTATTATTACAATATCAAGGAAAAAAAAAAAAAAAAAAACTGTTTATAAATCACTAACAAAAGTGGAGTTGCATGGTTAAATAATAGCTTATTCCGTATGATTTTGTCTCTTTCGATATTGGAGCATTTTGTGAGACAATTTGGTATATATAATAATTAAAATATAATCTTTTTTTGACTACATAGCATGGAAAAAATTGTTTTATATAAAACAGTTAATTTAAATTCATAATCTAAAGAAACAATCATTGTAATTAGAAGAGAAGCTATTATTTTAGCCTTTTAGGAAGTTTGATAGATTTGATTGAATAACGCCTTTTTATAAATCAACAAATCTAATATAAATTTAAGTTCCATTGACTTCGAAGAGTATGATTGAACTTATATTAGGGTAACAAAATTGTGGATATTATTTTTCTTCATCTTTGACTAATTATAGTATGAATGTATGTAATTATGTGAAAGGAGATTTGGTTAGTGTGAGGGTTGACAACCTTATACGAGACAAGATAGAGAGGGTAACTCAAGTATAATAAATATTGGGTAATTAATTTCAGAGAATTTTTTTTTTTTTTTTTTTTGATATTAAAAACTACTCCGTGTAGTAACGATATTATTTTGACTTACTTTAGAAAAGAAAAAAAAAAATAGGTAAGATAATTTTAGACATAACAAGTTCAGATACAGTCAAAAGTTTGAACAAAATAAGTCATAAAGATAAGTTCGGGCACAATAATATTATTGGATGTGAAGAGTTGGTTAAGCTAGGCGCGTAGTATGATTATTGGATCGGGTGATTTCCTAGCTCTTGGTGTATAGTAGGTTGGTAATCGGTATGGTGCAGCATGAGATGATGAGAGGCCAGGCTGAAATGTGGATGAGCTAGCTTAGTGTAACACACTCATGATTGTGAACAGATTGGCAGGGATAATACTGATGTCAAGCTTGAATATGATGCCCTGGATGTTGTTAAGGCAATTTATTTGAAGCAATTTGGAAGATCTTCCTAAGGACTTAATGTAATGTTGGAAGATGTATGTGTACTTTGTTCAATTATTAATTTATGCTTTATTATTTTTCTTGTTGTCATGCATGTTAATTACAACCGAGAATGTCATATTGAGCTTACTTAATTAGCAGCAAATTTATTACTACGTGGTACTTTCTTAATGGGTTGTTGGCCGAAACCTCTAAAATTTCTAAAAAAAACGTGGATAATAGTCTTGAAATTTGGAATTTTTTTACTTTTTTTCACTCAGAAATAAAAATTGCCGAAATGTTTACCATGGTCCCTAATATCCTCCGGGAGTCCAATTGGCTGGGTGAAACCATCCATTTTGCCTTTAAACGACCAATTTACCGGTTTACAATTTGCATCGATTTCATTAACTCAAGTCTACCACGAACATTTATGAAAACATGTAATAATCATATATAGTTCCAAACGGCATTATATGACCCCAAAATGTATCCCCTAAAATTTCAATGTTTTTCGACACCGGGCCCCGAAATCTCCAAAAATTTTCAAAAAACGTGGATATTGTACTTTAATTTTGGAATTTTTTAAACTTTTTTCGCCCGAAAATAAAAAATTTCGAAATGTTTACCATGGTCACTAATACGCTCCGGGAGTCCAATTGGGTGGGTGGAACCATACTATTTGCCTTTAAACGGCCAATTTCCTGATTTACAACTTGCACCGATTTCATTAATTCAAGCCTACCACGAACATATATGACAACATATAATGATTATATATGGTTCCAAACGACATTATATGACCCCGAGATGTGTCCCCTAAAATCTCTAGTCTTTTCGTCAACGGACCCCGAAACCCCCAAAAATTCTCAAAAAGCGAGGATATTAGACTTCGATTCTGGATTTTTTTTTATTTTTTTTTCGTCCGGAAATAAAAAATGAGGAAATGTTTATCATGGTCCCTAATACCCTCCAGGAGTCCAATTGGGTGGGTGGAACCATCCAATTTTCCTTTAAATGACCAATTTATCGGTTTATAACTTGCGTCGATTTCATTAATTCAAGCCTACCACAAATATTTTTGACAACAAATAATGAAGATATATTGTTTCAAACGACATTATGACCCCGAGATATATCCCCTGAAATTTCAAGATTTTTCAACACCAGGCCCCAAAACCTCCAAAATGTCTCAAAAAGTGTGGATATTAGCCTTCAATATTGAATTTTTTTGATTTGTTTCGCCCGGAAATGAAAATTGCCGAATTGTTTACCATGGTCCCTAATACCCTCCGGGAGTCCAATTGGGTGGATGGAACCATCTAATTTGCCTTTAACTGGCCTATTTATCGGTATACAACTTGCACCGATTTCATTAACTCAAACCTGCCATGAGCATTAATGAAAACATATAATGATTATATATGATTCCAAATGGAATTTTATGACCTCGAAATGTATCCCTTAACTTTTCGAGGCTTTTCGACACCGGGTCTCGATATCACCAAAGTTCCATAAAAAGCGTGGATATTAGCCTTCAATTTTGGAATTTTTCGTCTTTTTTTCGTCCGAAAATAAAAATTGCAGAAATGTTTACTATGGTCACTAATATCCTCCGGGAGTCAAATTGGGTGGGTGGAACCATCCAATTTGCCTTTAAACGTCCAATTTACCGATTTACAACTTGCACCGATTTCATTAAATCAAGTCTATCACGAATATTAATGGCAACATATAATGATCATATATGGTTCAAAACATCATTATATGACCCCGAGATGTATTCCCTAAATTCTCAGGGATTTTCGACACCGTGACCCGAAACCTCCAAAATTTCTCAAAAAGCGTGGATATGCCTTCAATTTTTGAATTTTTTTTGACTTTTTTTTCGCCCGCAAATAGAAATTGCCGAAATTTTTACCATGGTTCCTAATACTCCTGGGAGTCCAATTGGGTGGGTTGAAATATCCATTTTGCCTTTAATTAAGCCGATTTACGGGTTTACAACTTGAACCGATTTCATTAATTTAAGCCTACCATGAACATTTATGACAACAAATAATGATCATATATGGTTCCAAACGGCATTATATGACCCCAAGATATATCCCCTATAATTTAGATACTTTTCGACACCGGGCCAGAAATCTCCAAAATTTCTCAAAAAACGTGGATATTAGTCTTCAATTTTGGAATTTTTTGACCTTTTTTCGCCCAAAAATAAAAATTGACGAAATGTTTACCATGGTCACTAATATCCTCCGAGAGTCAAATTGGGTGGGTGGAACCATCCAATTTGCCTTTAAACGGCCAATAATTTACCAATTTAAAACTTGCACCGATTTCATTAAATCAAGCCTACCACGAACATTTAGGACAACATATAATGATCATATATGGTTCCAAACTTCATTATATGACCCCGAGATGTGTCCCCTAAAATCTCGAGTCTTTTCGTTAAAGGGCCCCGAAACCTCCAAAATTTCTTAAAAAGCGTGGATATTAGACTTCAATTTTGGAAATTTTTTATTTATTTTCCTCCGAATATGAAAATTGAGGAAACGTTTACCATGGTCCCTAATACCCTCCGAGAGTCCAATTGGGTGGGTGGAACCAACCAATTTGTCTTTAAACGACCAATTTACCAGTTTACAACTTGCGCCGATTTCATTAACTCAAGCCTACCACGAACATTTATGACTACAAATAATGAACATATATTGTTCCAAACAACATTATATGAACCTGAGATATATCTCCTAGAATTTCAAGATTTTTTGACATCGGGCCCCGAAACCTCCAAAATGTCTCAAAACTGTGGATATTAGCCTTCAATTTTGGAAGTTTTTGACTTTTTTTCGCCCGGAAATAAAAATTGTCGAATTATTTACCATTGTCCCTAATACCCTCCTGGAGTCCAATTGGGTGGATGGAACCATCCAATTTGTCTTTAAATGGCCAATTTATCGGTATACAACTTGCACCGATTTCACTATTTCAAGCCTACCACGAACATTTATGACAAATTATAATGATTATATATGATTCCTAACGACATTATATGACCCTGAAATATATCCCTTAAATTTTCGAGGCTTTTTGACACCGGGTCTCGAAACCTCTAAAATTTCTCAAAAAGCGTGTAAAT
Source organism: Chenopodium album (assembly GCF_948465745.1). NCBI lineage: Eukaryota > Viridiplantae > Streptophyta > Magnoliopsida > Caryophyllales > Amaranthaceae > Chenopodium > Chenopodium album. The sequence continues at coordinate 73,490,363 of NC_137840.1, forward strand.
TAACCTTTAATTTTGGAATTTTTTGACTTTTTTCGCCCGAAAATAAAAATTGCCGAAATTTTTACCATGGTCACCAATACCCTCTAGGAGTCAAATTGGGTGGGTGGAACCATCCAATTTGCCTTTAAACGACCAATTATCGATTTATAACTAGCTTGCACCGATTTCATTAATTAAAACAAGCCTACCACGAAAATTTATGACAACATCTAATGATCATATATGGTTACAAACGTCATTATATGACTTCGAGATGTATTCCCTAAAATCTCAAGGCTTTTCGACACCGTGCCCCGAAACCTCCAAAATCTCTCAAAAAGCGTGGATATAAGCCTTTAATTTTTAAATTTTTTGACTTTTTTTTGCCTGGAAATAAAAGTTGCCGAAATTTTTACCACTTTCCCTAATACCCTCCAGGAGTCTAATTGGGTGGGTTGAAATATCCAATTTGTCTTTAAATGACCAATTTACCGGTTTACAACTTACACCGATTTCATTAAATCAAGCCTACCACCAACATTTATGACAACATATAATGATAATAAATGGCTCCAATCGGCATTATATGACCCCGAGATGTATCGCCTAAAATTTATAGGCTTTTCGATACCGGGCCTTGAAACCTGCAAAATTTCTCAAAAAGCGTGGATATTAGCCTTCAATTTTGTAATTTTTGACTTTTTTCCGCTCGGAAATAAAATTTGCCAAAATGTTTAACATGATTCCTAATACCTTCCGGGAGTCCCATTGGGTGGGTGGAAGCACCATCCGATTTGCCTTTAAAGACCAATTTACCGGATTACAACTTGTTTCGATTTCATCAACTCATCCTACCACGAACATTTATGACAACAAATAATGATCATTTTTGGTTCCAAACGGCATTATATGACCCTGAGATGTATCTCCTAAAATTTCAAGACTTTTTGACACCGGGCTCCGAATCTTCTAAAATTTCTCAAAAAGCGTGAATATTAGCCTTCAATTTTGTAATTTTTGACTTTTTTTCGCCAGGAAATAAAAATTGCCGAAATGTGTACCATGATTCCTAATACCGTTCGGGATTCCCATTGGGTGGGTGGAAGCACGTCCGATTTGCCTTTAAACGACCAATTTTCCGGTTTACAACTTGCACCGATTTCATTAACTCAAGCCTACCACGAACATTTATGACAAAAATAATGATTGTATATGGTTTCAAACGATATTATATGACCCCATGATGTATCCCCTAAAATTTCAAGACTTTTCGACTCCGGGCTTTGAAATCTTCAAAATTTCTCAAAAAACGTGGACATTAGTCTTTAATTTTGGAATTTTTTGACTTTTTTTTGCCATGAAATAAAAATTGCCGAAATTTTTACCATGGTCCCTAATATTTTCCGGGAGTCCAATTGGGTTGGTGGAACCATCCAATTTCCCTTTAAACGACCAATTTACCGGTTTACAACTAGCACGGATTTCATTATCTCAACCATACTACGAACATTTATGACAACATATAATGATCCTATATTGTTTCAAACGACATTATATAACCACGAGATGTATCCCCTAATATAATTTTTTTCAAAAAAACGTGGATATTAGCCTTCAATTTGTGAAGCTTTGACCTTTTTTTCGTCCGGAAATAGAAATTGCCGAAATGTTTATTATGGTACCTAATACATTCCGTCATTTCGGGAGTCCAATTGGGTGCATGGGTGCAACTATTCAATTTGCCTTTAAACGGCCTTTTTACCAGTTTGTAACATGCACCAATTTCATTAAATCAAGCCTACCACGAACATTTATGACAACATATAATGATCATATATGGTTTCAAACGTCATTATATGACCCCGAGATTTATTCCCTAAAATATCAAGGGTTTTTCAACACCGGGCCCCGAAAGCTCCAAAACTTCTAAAAAAGCGTGGATTCAATTTTGGAATTTTTTGACTTTTTTTTGCTCGGAAATAAAAATTGTCAAAATGTTTACCATGGTCCTTAATATCCTACGGGAGTCCAATTGGGTGTGTGGAACTATCCAATTTGCTGTTAAACGACCAATTTATCGGTTTACAACTTGCACCGATTTACCGGTTTACAACGACCAATTTAATTAACTTGCATTGAACCCGATTTGAACCGAAATTGACCCTAACCCGTTTTAACCCGTCAAAATCCGAATTTAACCCGATTTGTTACTAACCTGACATGAATTCAGGCCAAATTGTTCCTAACCCGACCTAAAATCAACCCGACTTGTTATTAACCTGACCCAAATTCAACCCGACTTGTTATTAACCTGACCCAAATTCAACCCGAATTGTTATTGACCCGACCCGAATTTTACCAGACTTATTACTTACTCGACCCAAATATTCAACCCAATCTGTTATGTTACTAATCCGTCTCGAAATTAACACAATTTGTTATTGACCCGACCTAAATTCAACCCAAGTTGTTCCTGACCCGATTTCAAATCACTTTAAATGTAATTTAGACCACCTTATTATTGTTGATCAAAGCCTTTTGTCTAGGGAGACCAAGTCAGTCTAGGCTAGCAAAAAAAAGGAGAATCATCCTCAAATTTAAGAGTTAATTAAATATAGTATATATTTGTTGTATGGTCAAAGTAGATAATTATCTTCCTAAATTATAGACTGTAGTTCCCTAGTACATTGTCATATATAGTACTAGGTTAGGTCCCGTGCCATGCACGATTATTGACAAAAAAAATTATGTACGTATATACTTATCAGTGGTCATATATTGTAATATCTCGTTTTTAGTCATTAATTTTTGTCTATCTCAATTGTATCCTTGAAACGGATATTATGTTTGCCACATAAAAACTTATAGTAGAAGATTGTATTTTTTTAACAATATTTACAAAGATTATATTTTGTCATTCTATTTTCCATATTAATTAGTTAATTGAATGTGAATATAAAAAAAAAAGAAGGTAAATATCATTTCTATTTATATAGTAATTAAATTTTACAAACATGCTCTCTCTCCTCTCCTCTCCTCCTCTCTTCTAGGGTTTCTCCAAAATCTTGGCCGTTTAGGCCGAAAATAGTCTAATTTCTTCGGAAATTAGACTATTTCCGACCCTTTTCCTTTAATTTTATTTAGTTTTGCAATTTGAATTTCAATAAATCTACACAAGTAGTGTGGATATTCATCCGTCTCCCTATGGTGGAGTGTCTCCCTATGGCGAAGTCGTTAGTTTTCGTTAGTTTAGTTGTTTGTTTTTGTTTAGGGTTTGTTTGTGTGTTAGGGTTCATCAAAAAAGTAATCATCTTTCTTTTGCCATATTGTCAGTTTTTTGGTAAAGATTTGTTCGGGATCGCAACGGTTGTCAAATTTTCAAATGCGTTCAGGCGAATCACATGAGAATCATCCTTACGGCTACAACAAATCGTTAGACCGTCTCTCTGCGCGAAAAGGCTGTATATTCCAGCGATGTGTGCGAGAGATGTACCACAGTGCAAGATCTTTTCAACGATCGTAGCTCTGATGAAGGAAAACCTAATTTGATTCAATTTTATGTATTTGTTAATTTAGATTTCATTTGTAGATGCCGGATGGATTTTTATTAATGAATTGATTTGTTTCAAAAAAAAAAAAATTACAAATAATTTCCTTAAATAAATTTCCTATTAAATTTTTTAAAAAAAATACTAAGGACACACCAGAAACTGACATGTGTCATTGCTGGTGTGTCTTTAAGTATATAGTTATTGATAGTCAAAGGAAATAATTAGCTTGATAACCTATTTATAGTTAGTTCAACCCGAATATGACCTGACTTACAAATGACCCAACTTGATTGTAACCTGCAAATTATTGATTTGAACATAACCCGACTTAAATCCGAGAATGATCCGACTTGAAAATGACCCAACCTGATTATAACCCGCAAATTATTGACTTGAATTGAACCCGACTTAAACCCGAGATTGACCCGACTTGAAAGTGACCCGACCTGATTATAATCCGCAAATTATTGACTTGAACCGAACCCGACTCAAACCCGAGAATGACTCGACCTGATTATAACCCGCAAATTATTGACTTGAACCGAACCCGACTCGAACCCGAGTATTACCCTAACCCGATTTAACTCGTGAAAACCCAAATTAAACCCGACCTATTGTTTACCCGACCTGAATGTAACCCGACATGTTATAACCCGACCTAACCCCGATAAGAAGTATGACCCGACGTGACCAGACTTAAGCATGACCCAACCCAAACCCGACCCGCATAGGTTATGGAATTAATTCGAATTGACCCGACCCACTCTTACCAGACCCAAACCTGACCCGTTTACCCGAATTGACAAATCTAGTTGTTGCATGCTTATATTTGCGAACTCATCTTTTCCTAAGTAAAGATGTCAAAAACTAACTTGTTCGATCCAACCTAAATAAAACTTGATTGAAATTCCAATTTGTATAGATACAATAATACAACATGACTCAAATGTGAAATAGACCAACTATGCATACCCGATCTGATTTGAACTAGATCCCCAAATCGACACCTTTAGTTCCAAGACATCATAACCTTGGTGGAACTCTTTAATACTTATGTCTAAAGCAAGAAATAAAAACTTAGGAATTATCCAATGTACAGTAAGTTGTTGATGAAAGCAAATAAGAAGAAGAAAAAGGACAGCAAATGCAATGCATCTGACAGACATAACATAATAGCTTAACGAGCATGTCCAAATCCATGTGTACACACTCCTTACTCCGTAGCAGATAAGCCTTATTGCTCCCTTTATCTTTCTATTCCCCACTTTACCCTTACATTCCGCCATTGAAACGCAGCGTTTTGTAGGTGGCAAAGACCGTGTTACGATTAATGCGCAGCGCTTTAACTTCTTTTTGTTTCTTAATTTTAGGGCACGTGAATGAGTTATGACTTGACTGTTTCTTGTAACTATAATCAGTACTACCCAAATGCTTCACATAATAAATATGCTGCATTGCTGCCATATTGTCTCTCTAACCTTTACCTATTTGAATTGGCTGATAAAGAGTATTGTTTCAACTTAATTGAAGGTCTTATATTTGAATAATTTGATCATGAGACACTGCACAATAAATTATTTGTCGGTCAGTCGGGAAAATTTCCTGTCAATTAGGGATTCATTTTGCTCTAATTTGAATTAGTCTAAGTAAGAGTCCGTTTTGATTTACTGAATTGAGTTGCACTCAACTGAACTGATTGGAGGTGATGAACCGAACAAAATAGAGCTGTAATGAATTGCTTATGAGAGAAGGAAATTAGGAATTAAACTGATTGAAGCTTAACTAAAGTGAATTGAACCGAAATTAAGCTGAACAGGCCCTAAGTAATATAGTAGTATAATGTTGTCTTCTTATACTTCCTCCCTTTTTTTTTATTGCACCGTAAGGGGTTTCGCGCTTGTTAATGCATTACTTAAGCTATTTTATCTTTAATTATACTTTTGTAAAAATTATAAAAAGTTGATGTTTAGAAAGTAAATTTCGAGACGAATCTAACTAGATCCACATGAATATGTTTTTCCCAATAGATAAGTCACAAATAGTGATCGAAGAAGATTAAGTGAATAGTGTAAAAGTCCTTAGGGTGCAATAAAAGAAAAACGGAGAAAGTATATTGAATAGAGTTTAAAGCCTTTAATGAAATATTCATGTTAATTTTTTTAACCATATTTTAAAATTTTGTTATTACTACTACTACTCTAGGGTGTACATTACTACATAAACAAATATCAGATCAAACGTTTGTTAGTGAAAAATAAGTTTTTTTTTTTTTTTTTTTTTTTTTTTTTTTTTTTTTTTTTTTTTTGCAATTTCCTACAGTAAACATCAAGTTTATGTAATATTTGAAATACTTTCTACTCCTATTTTGGGAATTGTTGTATTCAAACTGAATTTTGGCCCATATATAACCGTTGAACAAACTTTAGACTCTGATTTCAGTGTCGAAACTTGTATCGTTTCTTTCAACAGCTAATGCATACGTGTGTGTAACAATAATCTTCATCGGAAAAGTTAATATTAACTCTTACTATTTCAAAAAAATGGAATATTTGACTCATATTACATGGAAACTTTACTTTGTATCATCTACTACTATTGAATTGACACAAGGGCTTTATCGTTACACTAATTTTAACAGCACAAACTATGTACATTATTCTCATCTTTATAACTAATCCTAAGTTATATGTAACGAGCATCTTTCTTATTTGGATTGAACTGTCAAATAAAGTCACTAATTAATAAGACTTGTAACCATTAACCAATCCACCACCTTTAGCTTAAGTTTGTGTTCTATTAAACATGTTGAAATAAGTTTAAATAAGATAAGTTTATGTTAAATAAGTTATGAGAAGTATTAACAAGAGCTACTTAAAATACAAGTTATAATAAGGTCATTTATCCTAAGTTTAGATCAACGAAAATCAGCTAAAATTTTCAGCCTAAATTATATATTTTGTACCTAATATGAGCTCACTAGGCCATCCAAAGTTACAAGTTAATCCTCCATACATCTAAGCCACAATATATGTATCATTTTACTACTTGTAATAATTTAAATCACATAATAAATCATATCAACGTAACTATTAATTCAAGACCTAAGTCAATAATACAAACAGTAATCCCTAGATGGGAATAAAAGTGAATGGTAATGAAATTGGGGAAAAGGGACACGTGGTAAGCATATGATAAGGGTTGGGAGAGTGGGACCCAAAAAGAAGAAGGGAGACGGCCATGAGACACGGCCTGAGCAAGAAAGGGTGTTGAGACCCGTAAAACGACTCCAATTTCCCATAATCAGATCATCCCCCCATCATCTTCTTAGCTCTTCCACATGCTCCATTCTCTCTCTCTCTCTCTCTCTCTCTCTTCCTTCCTGGTTTTTCCAATTTTATTTCATTTCCTCTATATCAGGTAATTGTTTGTAATAAGGCCTATTTTTTATACTTGTATTTTTTTTTTTTTGTCTTCAAAGTTCAAAGACTTTGTTTGGACTGTCGTTTTCTTGTTATCAATGTTTGACTATATTAAAGGGTTTGTTCTCTTCAGTATCAATCAGTTCAGTTCCTAATTTACTTATCTCATACAATATTTAGTTTAGTTTAGTTCAACTCTAATCACTTCAGTTTAGTTTAGTTTAGCTCAGTTCAGTTCAGCTCAGTTCAGTTCAGTTCAGCTCAGTTTAGTAAATCAGAACAACGTTACTGACTGATTTTTGATCATTTAGGAATATGATCGAATCTAATTAACACTCTTCTATCCTTAATCTTTCCCCTATAATCATAACTGAGTGAAAAATATGGAACCCTATTAGATTTGTTTACAATACATCTATTAATTATTATTGATATATTATCTTGTGATAATAAAAAAAAATTTAGTATGCAGATATCCAGATTGGTCTTAAATGAAAACATCAAAAGAAAACAGTAAATGTGGCAAAAATTCATACATAGCCATAGTAGACTAGCCACAACTATCATACGGTAATCATTATCCCCAAAAATACCTTAGCAGAAATCATAGTAATACAAGATCATATAATGCCATAATACAATGTACTTCAATTCTAGTCCACTTATTTTGGCTGCTAAATTTTTAAACTACTGCTTGGTTTATTTGGAGTATTATAAAATGGCACACAATAATTTGTTACGAGGTACGTGACAAGTTACGCAAAAATAAGACAATAAATAGTTTAAAATTAAAAGACAGTACTGTAATTAGATAATTAATTAAGGTGTATATATACTCCGTATAACATAAGACATGGAGAGATGAGGGATGTAAAAGGGACAACATATTATTATGTACGAGTACTTAACTGTATGTAACTCATTTAATTAAGGTACAACCTAATTATTAACAGGAGCTAAAATTAAGAACAAGTTTAATTAATTAATAATTTAAATTATTGGGTTGGTGGGGTTATGGGGTGTTTAATTGGATGATATATTAGGGGGCAGGGTTTAAATTAGGTCATATTAATAAAATGGGTCAACATCATTCAACCAAATATGAGGATAGGGACAAATTTGGAGTGTATCTGGGAGGGTCCCATTTTTGAGATGAGGAGCACTTTCTTTTCTTTTCTTTTGTTTCCTCACACTAATTCATACGATACAACCCCCATTTGGCCATACATTTTTTTTTTTTTTTGAACTTCCCCTAAATTAATGATCATTAATTACATATTCTTGATTGATTAGGGAGTTTATCAGATTATACATTCGGTTGTATAGTAGAAATTGTATCGATCTGATTGTATAAATGAGTTTTCAAAGTCAGTATATATTAAGAATACGAAGTATTATTCTTCCCAAAAAAAAGAATACGAAGTATTATAATTTTTATAAAGAGGATACTTAATAAGATTATAATATATATCTCTGATAAATTAGGTTCAACACATTAAACTAAACCACTGAACATTGATTTGTTTCCTTCAACTAATTTTCATTAATTTTGAGACAATTAAGCTCTTATAAATTGAGTTTGACATAATTTAGTTTATATAAATTTTAAACAAATTAAGATCAAAATTAAATGAGTTTACATTTGTTAATTCAGGTAAAATAAGAATTACCCAAACTTAATATACAAATACAATAATTTCCAATTAATTATCTAAGTTATAGAGTAAAATAAACTAACTACAAGGATTGTAGGTTCAGAATTCATATACATGGGTGTTTATTTCTAGAACTTTTCATATATACTTGAGTGCATGATGTTCCCTACTAAATCAAATTTATATTAGTTTTGTTTTAGTTTGATGATTTAATAATGAACTGAATTGATTGGAGCTGAACTAAATTGTTTATAAGAGAAGGAAATTAGGAGCTGAATTGAACTGAACTGAATTGATTGAAACTGAACTGATGGAACTAATTAAAGCTAAACTGAATTGAAATTAACCTGAATAGAACACACTTAGTGTACCATACACTCTGATAGTGTTTATAACAATATCTCCTTTATTTCAAATACAATGGAATAAAAAAAAAAAACACATAATCTATAAGTTTTATAAATCACATGAGTTCTAATCTTCACAATTTAAAAAATTTAGCCCAAAATACCATAAATTTTTGAAAAAAATCCTAACACCATCTAATAATTTGTTTTCATTCACTCACTACTCACTAGTCAGTAGTCACCGCCCATGCGCATGCTGCCTTTCCTCCTTTCTCCTTACACAAATTCTCATAACCCATCTTCTAACAACCTTATGTCCTTAATCCCTCTTACACCCCAACAAAATTTAATTTAAAATAAAAAAATAAAATAAATAAATAACTAAAAATAATAAAATCCTAACCCTTTAAGACCTAACCCTAACCCAACTCTCCCAAATTTCCCCCCTTTTTTGTTGATTCTTATTTGTTACCCCTCATCAAAAAATACATCATCAAAGCACACATCTCTCTTAAAATTTCTCTCTCCTCTCAAACTTAACCCAATCTTCAACTTCTTCTCTCCCAACACTTTCATTCTTCTCCCTTCATTCTCAACCTATAACCTTGCTCTACTCTTTTTCTTGCATTTTTTACGTGATTCTTTTCACCCTAATTTTACCAATTATCTTTTCCATCAATTCCATTTTTCATTCAAATATTATTATCCCATGAAAATTTTAATTCTTATTAGCTTCTTATCATCCTTTTTTCTTTCTTTCTTGTTCTAGTTAATTAGGGTTAATAATTCATACAAGTCCTTCATCCTCAAGGTTGGTTTTATTGATTTCGATATCGATTTCGATAATATGGATCAAGTAACTGCTCATGGAAGGCCTCTTCCTCCTCCTTTTCATTCCAATAGTCTTCATCTAAACCCTCATCATCAGTTTCACCACTTTCAGCAACAACAGCAACAACAACAACAACCGCAACTTCTACTTCAACAACATCATCAACAACAACAGCAACAACAACAACAGCAGCATCATAGCTCGGAAGCTGAGCAAAGCGGAAGTAGTAGCGACCTTAAATCGAGTCTAAAGAGGGAACGAGACGACTCGGGGGCTGCTGATAGCAAGAATGAAGGCGGAGGAGACGGCGAAAGAGAGATCCAAAGACGGCCTAGAGGAAGACCAGCAGGATCCAAGAACAAACCCAAACCACCTATTATTATTACAAGAGATAGTGCTAATGCTCTTAGATCTCATGTTATGGAAGTTGCTAACGGGTGTGATATTATGGATAGTATAACTAACTTTGCTCGTCGTAAGCAAAGAGGGGTTTGTATCTTGAGTGGAACGGGAACTGTTGCAAATGTTACTCTCCGGCAACCTGGGGCACCGGGTGCTGTTGTTACCTTACATGGGAGGTTTGAAATTCTATCTCTATCTGGGTCGTTTTTACCGCCCCCAGCTCCACCTGCCGCTTCTGGACTTACCATTTATCTGGCTGGAGGTCAAGGGCAGGTGGTTGGGGGCGGGGTTGTAGGGCCTCTTCTGGCATCTGGGCCTGTAGTGGTCATGGCCGCGTCTTTTGGGAACGCGGCCTATGAGAGATTACCACTAGAGGAAGAAGAGGGAGGTGGGGCCCAGATGCCAGGAGTAGGCCCTGGGAATAATGGTGGCGGTGGATTAGGGTCACCGCCACCTGGAGGAGTAGGAGGGCAAGTCATGGGCGATCCCAGTAATAATAATAATAATAATGGAAGCGGAGGTGGTGGAGGATCAGGAGGAGGAGGAGGAGGAGGAGGAGGGAATTTACTACAAGGGTTGCCACCAAACTTGTTGAATTCATTGCCACCTGAGGCTTTTTGGGGTACTCCTAATAATCGACCTCCTTATTGAGATTATTATGATCAAATGTTAGTACATTTTACTCCTTTATGGGTTAATTATAAGTGAATGAATGTTTTTCTTTTCTTTTGTTTGAATGAATGAATGAAGCTCTTTGTTAAGGTCGAAACTTTTATTACTCACAATTTAAGTAGAGAGCGAGAAAGTTTATCCCTCATCATCTCCTGCTTTATTATTTCCTTATATTTGCCTTATCTATGTTTGTTTGGACAATTTTCTTTTGTTTAATTTTCCTTTCTTTTATCTTACATTAGTTTGGATGTTAATAATTTTCATGGGTTTTGTTTTTGTTTTTGATTTGTGATAAACCATCAACTTACATTAGTGATGCTAATGTCCATGTGTGAAATTTAATTTGTAAAACTGCTTAATTTCAAGTTTTACACTTCATCTTGAATTCTTGATCATATAACATATATATATATACAAGAAAATTATAATTTTAAAAATTAAAATTTTCCACGTTTTCAGTACCTCTACTATTTCTCTCCATGTTCTATGTGATTGTTATATGGCCGAGTTAAATATAAACATATAAAACTATCAAGTTTTTTGTTTCTGTTTTTAAAAATAACAGAGTAATTAAAATGAAACGGATGAAGTATTATAAATTTTATGGAGTATAATCTAACAAATTAAATATTTTGGTTTTTTTTTTTTGTTTTTTTTTTGTTTTTAGAAAAGGTGGGTCAATTATCCAAAACCTTAAACTACTTATGATCCATCTTTAATTATAATTATGAAAGGAGTATTTAAACATATATATTAGGAAAACAAAAAATAATGAATAAGCAGAGTAAAAGTAGGGAGAGTCTTTGATCACTTTCTTTGTACTTACTTCACATGCAACTCAGCGCCCACCAACTTTTTCTCACTGCACGCATTACCATCATTCATTCCCATAACTTCGCTTTTATCACATAATTAAAAACAAATTAATTACTATTCTAAACATGTTGTTACATGACCATAATCATAGATTTTAGCATCAACTTAACACACACTAGACAATATAGCATGGGCATCACATACAACATTGTTGGATAGTGGTACATAAGAAGCTAAAGTTTAACACTGAATAATGGACGGTGTATGATTATGTTTTAAAACGCGGAATTAATACTACACGGGTACACCTATATATATGGCCTTTACGGCTGTATATAAGCATTACTATTAATGTAGGGGGTGGGATATATGATGAATTAAGAGTGAAGAATGGAGAAGGTTAGAAGTAGTGAGTACTGAGTAGTGTGCATAGAAGAAGGTGATTAATGAGTGAATATATTGGTGATCTGACTGAAGGATTGCACATTTGCACGTGCGCTGCTGCTCTGATGCTCTGAATAAACTAATTTTAAGGTGCTAAAAAAGTTCCTTTTCGAGGCATTTTTTAAAAATTTATTTATAAAATTAAATTTTTTTTTAAAAAAAAGACTGAACAGATTCACAGCTCAGCACTTAAAAAAAGAAGTATGTAAGTTAGAAAAAAAAAAAAAAAAAAAAAAAAGACAGCAACACCCACGCACCTCTCCGGCTTGAGAGTTTGTGAAGCTTATAACCATTTAGTTTCTCTCTCTTGTTTCTCTCTCTTCTTACTTGTTTGAAATTGAGAGGTTGTGTAAGAGTGGAAGCTTGTTGTTCACTACACATCACTGTTTTTGTCTCTTATTAAATTTATTCTAGTTTAGTGCACCCTTTATATTCACTTTTAATGTAATAAAGTATTTTTTGATTATGATAACAATAGGATATTTTAAATCTCGTTGAAGCATATGTACTTCGAATTGTTTTACTGAAATATCTGACCTTATTAAAGTGTATTGAGCTACTTAAATTTCTTGGTTTTAAGATGTATGTATGCATGTTTAGAATTATTTATCTTTACCGTTTAGATCGTTAACCTCTACTTGTCGGCGATCATCTTTAGCAAAGAATTTGACTAATGAAGCATAGTTAGTTCAATGATATAATTCAGTCTCCAATATATTATAGACTACTTATTGTCAAATTCCCATGTATATACGAGTATATAAGTTGATCTTTTACTTCGGGCTCATTCATATTTATTTAATTTCAGTTCAGTTCAGTTCAGTTCCAATCAGTTCAGTTCAGCTCTTAATTTACCTCTCTCATAAAATATTCATTTCAGCTTTGTTCAGTTCAGTTCAATTTAGCTCCAATCAGTTCAGTTCAATTCAGTTCAACAAATATGAACAAACCCTTCATTTATATGAACAATATATCCTCTATCGTAACCTACATATATATAGCTATCAAATGAGTATACTTATTTTGTGTTAGGTGTTATAATACCCAGTAGTAATTAGCTGCAATGTAGAATTGTCTCAAATGAATTAATTTACATTTTCAAACCGATCTTCTCTTTGATAATTTTGAGTTATAATTGTATTATATTGAGTGGCACTAATTAAGCTTTTCTTAGGGGTTAGTAGTGTATTGATTTCAGTGTCATACTAATTGAACAACTAAGAGGCTATACTTTGATTTCCACAAGGCTTTGCTATTGATTTACGGAAGTATCTTTGGACTTTGAACAAATTACAACAAAGTCATTTATCGTTTCCATCAAGGTCTAAATAGCTAAGTTATGGTTTATTAAACTTTATTTGAGTTTAATGCCATTTTAGCTCACTATGTTTTTACGAGTAAGATAATATAATTAGTCCTAATGCTTTGTACATTTTCTCAAATATTATTGATTTGAATGTATGGCTAGCTAATAAAGAGACAACAGGTTTGTTTCTTGCGTTATTTTGTAACTCCACAAATATTAGTGGAAAAAAAAAGGCCGGCACAAAATATGTATAAAGAATGACGAATTAAAAAGTTTTACATGGAAACCCTATCCAGCTTTCCATAAACTTTAACGCTTATTAAAGGATGTGTCAAGAATGACCTAATGAAAAAACCTTATATTGCCCCCATTTCATGTTATTTGCAATGATTTGACATAAAGTGTGAGTAAAAAATATCTAATCGTCGCAAATAATATGAAACGAGATAGTATTAATTTCATTTTTTTTTTTGTGAGCTATCATGTTGAGTGAATCCTAACCTTGATGAGCTGCCTTAATTGTCATTTGTCCGTATTATCTTCCTTGTCGTTTTGGTAAAGTTTGATAAATGAAGTAGATAAAATAATTATCCTTTGTCTTTGTCTTAAGCTTTGACGACAATGCATGGGTTATCGATCACTAAGCTTCATTCAAGTACTGACGCTGGGTTTATTGTTGTTCTTGTCCAACCTCGATATTCAATCTTTTGCTTACAATACACATTCATGTTTCTTACTCCATAATTAGGATCTTAATGTATGTATGTTAATTCAACCACTACATTTCACTCATACCCAAACATCGACTTTTTTTTTTTTTTTTTTTTGTTTTTCAAACCACCCTACGTGAATCACGCCAGCTCTTCCCACCACACATCGCACGGTCACACCCCCCACTACTTTCGTCGCGCTCCTCACGGCTGTGTACCTAGGGAAGAGTGAGGGATAGCTCAAGTGGTTTGAGCTCCCCTTCCGATTCCATGAGGGATAGATTCTCATCACCCGCCCATGTGATGATTCTCTAAACACTTTTAAAAAAAGCACTTAGAAGCTAGGGTAGCAGTGCTTGGAAGTTGGTAAGGTTACTCAGCTAACAGTAAATTGGTTGCAGCATGGTAAGATGGCAGGAGGTGTTAGTTGGACAGCCGAGGAGCGAAGTGTTTCATTTTACTCATATTATTTGAAGTGTATACTACAAGTTTACAACAAATCACGATAACAAAATCTTAGCCCCAAAATGACCTAGAGACTTCAAATATCTACTCATGTATTACGAGTATTTATTCTTATTAACAACATATCAGAAAATGTAGAGCATACTTTTTCCCGGTTGCTTGTTGCCAAATAATTATACTACCTCCGGTTATTAGTATTTATTATATACAACTTAGAACATTATTTGTGAGATATAAAATATAGGTTACACACAGTACTACTAATTCACGGAGGTAGTATTTTATTTGATAAAATTGAACGAGTATTAAAAAAAAAAAGAGAGAAAAAGAATCCCTACTTGATATATTCAACTTCATATGTATATTGGAGTACAAATACAATCAAAGTTTCGTTAAATCAAGAGACAATATTAGACTATATAGCTTAGAAATGGAATTAGATGACCTTATTTTAGTTGAAGAGAACACAACCTTAGACTTGTATAGGGAAAAAAATGGAACAATTTACATTAGAATTTACACAATTATGAAATGAAAATAGATAAAATGCTATTCCGTACAATACATTAGGCGAGACCTCAATAATGACATTTGTACTACTTTTTTTACTTTCATAGATGTAATCTGGGAATCCCATGGCGGTAACCACAGCTCCACAAGAACCCAGTGAGAATCATTTCAGGTGTGGCAGGTGGCAGGGGAGCTCCCCCTTCGAAACGGTATACATTAACTATAGGATTACAAAACTGATCACCACCACTGTGTATGCGTCAGACTAGCGAAAAACTCCTTACTGACTTGTTTGGCGTTGTATATTTCCTCTTCATAATACTAGAGGCACTGCACTGCATCCGGAGAATCCTATCTGGATTCACTTTATGGGTGAGAATATATAATCATCATCAAGATTATATCTCCACCCGTAACCGACTCAGCTCTGCTTGGAAAGTGGGGCTGGAAATAAGGGTTCGACGGGCAAGAGTCCTAATGTCTTCCCGTGAGCAGTCCCGGGATATGCGTACCAGCTCCCAGAGTGCTCCCCCAGCAATCATATCTTTCACATTTACTTCTGCGGAATTAATGTACAATATTTTCAACTGTCATTTCACTGAGTTATACCATTTCTTTTTACGCAGTTTGAAAAAGATAGGTTTTTACTCACCATGCTGAGCTAAGTGGCACAATGCAAGCTCAATATGCCGCCTGATCGGTGAAGCTTCATTATTGGCATTTTGTACAATCCAAGGAAGTGCACCATCCTCGAGCAGTAAAGATTTTCCAGTTTTTGACCCTAAAGTAAACAAAGCACAAGCATGAGAAACATCAAAGGAACCTATCGAATCCTAATTACTAAACAGCAAATTCTCCTTCCATACTCAAACTAGTTGTTGGACCATTAAGAGCAATGTACGTTTGAATCAGATTTGATGCTGGGAGCCTGGGACTATCACAAAGGAACTTTAATACTACTGATATTTAATTGTGCATGACACCTTTCCAAGGGCTTTCTCAAAACCTAGGTGTTTTGGTAAAAAGTCCAATACTACAATTTCCGTGGACACCTGACAGGAATGAAGAATGGAGTTGGGACAAAACAAGAAGAAACACATTTCTCCCCCCTAAAGCTGATGATCACATTCCACCACATAACCGATTAAACACACATTCTACTCATCAACTATCAGAACAAATACCAGTGCGAGTATTTTGTAATAAAGATTGATGATAATTTTAAACTTCAAAGCCATGAATCACTTTTAAATACTGAAACTGTTTGACTCTATGAGATAATGACGACAGGTCCTCTAACAGCACACATAAGAAAAACAAGCCCTTGACTGTTAGGAAGCCCTGGAAGCTCATGCAACAAAAGTTCAGAACAAGTCCGAATACAACAGTCGGAGAGAGACTAGCCTCTTGCTTAATCAAGTTACTCAACTAGGCAAAGATGGCACATAACCACATACCTTGAGTTGCACCCCGAGATTCACATTTAGCAAAGTTTGCTATTCCACGTGCAATCTGAGAAAGAACATCAGGATGTCTACATCTTACCATCCCAAGCAATGCCCTGATACCACCCTCAGCTCGTAGCTTGACCTGTAGCTTATCTGGAAAAAGCAAACTCAAATTTTAAAATCTATAAAAGCTTAAATAATTTGCATACATAAATTAGACAGAAAATAATATCAGACTGGAATCACTTTATGATGTGAACTTATTGGATAGCTCATAGCTCTATGGAGGTTCCTACTTTAACAATTCCTAAACAGTAGGAACAATAGAAGTTATTTGTATTTTACAGCAAGGAGAAAATGAAAAAGAAACTGACAAAGCACAAAAAGACTGTCACTGCTAGCTACTAAAATCATATGTGGTTAGATATACAAGAGTCACAATTGTGACTGCAATTAATTTGTTTTATTTGCTAAATACCCTTTGATTGAGATCTACAATCAATGGGAGAGAGAAGATTGAATTCACATATTTTTCTAAATGCAACTAAATCAGGAAAAGACAACTTCTGAAATTGATCATAATTGACAGAAGGAATCTATAGTAAAATTATTACAGCACGAGACTGTACACTGAATGGGCTGAAACACAAGAGATGAGATAAATTACCATTCCCGCACAGATTAGCCATTGCTCCAGCAACCATGCGAAGAGTCTGTGGATCTTCCGCATCATCAGCTGTTATTGATAAGAGACTAATTCCACCTTCAGCAACTATATGTTCTTGATTGGCTTCTGCAAGTACCAGTAAGAGACAGCATGAAAATGAAAGCAAAACTACCAATTGAACAACTAAATGCATGGTCATCAAGAAACCAAAAAACACACACAAAATCCATTTACCATTCATTGCAAGATTGGCAATTGCTCCAGCTGCTACACGGCGAACAGTTTCATCTTCGTAGCTTCTAAGAAGCATTAACAAGGAAGTGAGCCCACCAGCAGCTACAATCCTCTCTTGGTTTGTTTCTACATAGCCAACATTACTCTTTTAGGTTTCAACTTAATATATGATTCATGAGATGTTTACTTAAAATCTACACATGAGATGAACAGCAAAACAAGTCATAAAGGAAATAAGGAAAATCTTACAACCTTCAGCAGCAAGGTTAGCCACAATTTTCACTGCATGAATACGTGTATTGGCATCCTCCGACTCAAGCATCGATAAGATTCTTTGCAATCCAACTGCAATAATGAATTTACAATGAGCAGATGAAACTAACCTGACAAAAAAATAAACATAAATACAGCAACCGGGTATCATCCTTTTTTGGGAGTACTTCATTAGTTCAAGTTCCATTATATCCTCTACTCTCCCCTGCCCCAAAAGAACAAGAAAAGAAAGAATCTGATGGCATTTACATAGCCAAAATATCATTATCTTGTACTAAGTTGCATTCCTGTTTTCCACTAAAACAAATCCAAAAATAAAGGTATTGTTGATGCTTTAACTCTGATCACTAGGTCCCCTAAACAGAAAGGATAATCTTAAGTGTGGAATCTTAATCAACAGCAAAGTTCCCTTGTAAAAAATATATTCATAGTTCTGAATCAGAAAGAGCCACATTTCCAGACATGAGTTTACTTTTGTTTATGTGAAGTTGTGAACCCTAATATGCATTGCCTTTGTGAAAGTCTGTCTAATTACCTATACATTTCAGTGACCCTGACAATATACGATACTGAAGATGTCACTATGCAAGTGGAAGACCGTAAGAAAATTACTAACAATCACAGATGTCAGAAGTCACAGCATGCTGATAGAATATCAATCCCAGAAAAGCTAGAGCAAAAAAAACACTTAGTACAGAAGATGAATATTTAGAACATATACTGCATTTTACTACCTTGGTTACCAACCAGAGATATTATAGGATTAAGAGCCATTTAGAAAGCAATAATTTCCTATACAATAATAAAAATATTTAAATCATTAAGGGCTAGACTGCAAAGATTATCAGAAGAAAGAAAGTATGCTAAATGTCCTCGTGAAAGCCACAAACTGATAGACAGATAGAGTGATAGGAAGTTGAAAAGCTTAAAAATTATGATAGCACTTTGCTCAGAAGATAAATCTTGAGAATACATCATTTCAGCCCTGCCCTTCCCGATCTTGGTCACCAAACAAGGAGATAGTTCTATAATTTTCTAGTCATTGTTAAAGGCTTTAATCTCCAAATGACATCAAGAGTTATTGGCCAAACTATCCAACACTAGTATGCATAGATCTGTTCAATCAAGATATGATAATTGAAACACAGTGATTCAGGATGCCAAACATCAGATGCATCAAATACACACCTTATTCTCACCTTGTTCAAAGAGTGAATTAAATGATGACTTGGGTCCATTTTCTCTGTCTTTGTTTTGGGATTGTCTACTTGGGGACGTGAGTGATTGGGGACGAGATCCATTTCCTGATTCAAGCCTTTCAATGTACTTCCGCATCTAGTGACACAAAGTTCAAGTAGTGATCAAGTCAGAAAGTATCCAAATTAGAGATAGATAGTGTTGCTACCTATAAGAGAACACTCCTTCAATTCCAACACACAAACTCCAGAGATTACAAAGCCAATTAAAAAATATGTGACACCAATATCACAATTTAATTCTTGCTCAAATAGCTTAGCATTGTTATGTGCATATGCAATAACAATCACACGGCTAAAAAAGGATACAAGGCCGTAAAAAGAGAGATAAATACCTGATCGGCTTCAAACGTAAGCTGCAACAACTGGCTTTGTAAAGATGTGATTTCTTCTTGAAGCTTTTTCTTCTCATAAGCTTCATCTTCCAGCATCTGGTGAAGTCTAACAAATTCAGCAGTTCCACCTCCCTGCAAATCCAAAAAAATCAGGTTGAGGAATAAAAAAAATATATATAAAATTTTTTTAAAAAAAATAATAAAAAAAAGGAAGAAAAAGAGGGTAAAAGATGCTAGATCACAGGCACCACCAAACTAAAGTGAGAACACACCTCTGAAGATGTCAACTGAGATAGTTGATTTTTCAAGTTCTTGGCCTCCTCTTCAGCTGCCTTTCGTAATTGAGTTTCATTTTGAAGAAGCTTTTTAATTTCAGCAACTTCTTCTGATAGAGACACATTTTGTTCCTAAATGAACGAGGCACCAGGGAATCAATGCACTTAACATGCTTATGGAAACGATATTCAGCAAATGTTGTACATATTATATTCAAAGCCAATTATATATAAGTATATATCTGTGAAAAGAAAACATATGGAAACCAAACTAACAAACGCTATACCGGTGAAATCAATAAACACTATGCAACAAGTGTTAGCAGTAGTATACCTCTCTATCACATGGACCATTGCTGAACCCATTCTTCTGCTGGTTTTGCTGATTCGTAATCCACTTCTCCTCAAGCTTCTTTATGGACTCTAAATAATCCATTTGACACTTTGTTCTTTCTTTCTGGGTTTCAAGAGAACAAACTCAAAAGGTTAATAAACACCTCAAAAGGAATGGAAAGCAGAGAGCCACCCACTTCAAAGATGAATAGGTTTTAGAATCACAAAATATCCTCTAAAACAAGAGTGCAGTAGCAAAAAAGCAAAGTACCCAACATTTTCAACAAACCTCTAATTCATTAGAAAATTTCCTTTCAACTTCAGAGACATGGTTCTCAGCTTCTAGACTTATTTTTCTGACTTCATCATCAAATGCTTTCTGCCGCCTTTCTCCCTCAGCAATAAGTTTGTCCAGTTGTACCTCAAGTCTTTTGGACAAACTTTTGTAATCAAATTCTTCCTTTATTCTCAGCATGTTCTCAACCTTCATGGCCTGTGACAGAGAAGTCTCAGCATCTAACATAACAGATACCAATCATATTATTCATACATTAGTTCAACTATGTTGCCCATTTTCAATGAATTTCAATATATTCCTACATCATCCTCAGATTATTAGAAGTTTCAAATTTTCCCAAAAGAAAAGCATATCTATTTTTTTTTTTTACTGTCTGTATCCTACTTTATCCATCTTTTCTTTACACCCACTCATCTAATCAATATGAAACGGACAGAGCACAACAAAACCTAACCACAACGGATGTGAGAAATTATACTAAGTAGTAAAAGAGCATTGTGCAATCACATCAAATTACAGAGAAAAAGGCTGCTCACTCTTTGCCCAAACAATATAGTGCTTGTAGTCTCTCCACGATGCCGGGGTGAAGGACCAATTGTTACAACCAGGGATGTTCTCGCAGACCCTGTATGTCAAAAGAAGTACATGAAAACTTTCTTAACATATCTCAATATCTGTTTCTTTTTTCTTTTCTTCTAAGCCAGCTTCTTTTTAGATTTACACACAACAGGGACAAAACATTTGCCAAGAGATTTGACTCATTTGAGTGAAAACAGCTAGCATCGTGCACATAGCTGAACGAGTATGGATATCACATGAAATCCACTAGATCCAATTAAAACCCTCAATATTTCAGCAAAGTGAAACAATAATGCCTCACCTCCAAATGAATCTCTAAGCAACCTCGTGAGTTTGGAATCACGTACTGGAACATGAGGGCTATTCTCTGCAAGTGCATTGATACATTTTCCTAATGCAGTAAGAGAGAGATTGATAGCCTTTGCTTCCTCCAAGGTATGGCCCTCACTTCCTACAAGCAAAAAAAAGGAAATTAACTCCAGTAATGATCGCTTTTTTGAAACAGAAAGTAATCATTTACAATCCAGAATTATGAATATAGGCCAGGAAACATATAAATACATGAAAACAATAAACCTATACACTAAGTAATAAGTAGGAAATGCTTATGCAAGATACAAATGCACCACAATATATTACAAAAGTAGTAGACTATTCTTATCTGCACCTGACTTGTGAACACGCTCAGAACCAGCAAGATCTACCACCACCAACTTGCCCTTCCGCAGTATTGGTGGATCACAGTTTTTCACTGATTGGTTCTCATCCTCACTAGAAGAAGGCTCTCCTCCTCCAATGGACCTCTTAACTTGTATCTGGAATGGGCCATCAACACCAAACATGTTGCAACACATTTGTGGATATTATTACAAGCAAATAGAAACATAATAGAAAGAGCAACTCACATGAATGAAAAAGATAATTATAAAAGAAAAGAATTTCCAAACAAGTTGCCATACTATATTTTATATTGAATGGAAGAAAAGCAAAAGATATACTTTGTATTCAACTCTTCAACCCACTTTCCAGACGATAGCAATCTTTTACATCCATGACAATCTAACAGCTGACAAACAGGGTACTCTCAGTGCTCTAGCTGCTTTTGGAGAAGAAACCGTGTTCCACCCTCTACACCATTTATATTCTCAAGCCTTAATAACTAAGACTTCTATGAGATTAGATAGTAAGCTTTTCTCCTTCCCTGTGTGTTGCCAATCCTCCTAATGTCCTAATCTTACAAAATCCAGAAACGTAATCTCTCAATACTAAGACTTCTACGAGATTAGATAGTAAGCTTTTCTCCTTCCTTGTGTGTTGCCAATCCTTCTAATGTCCTAATCTTACAAAATCCAGTAAACGTTATCTCTCAATATTCTGCTGGTGTAATTTCTTGGTTCTTAACTAAATAATATGTTAGACCATGCAGAGTTTTCGCACTATGATGGTGTGATTTCCAGGGACCGAGTTTAATTGAATAATCAAATTTCAGTTTATTTTGAATGCCTCAACAACTGAATGAGTACTAATCACTTTGGAACAATCTAGTCCATCTTATGCCTATTAGTAGTCCATACATTGAAGCAATTATACTGTTATTGCACAATAAAACTTTGTGTAACCTGGAATTCTGGATGCAATTTTGCACCACAATATCTGTGGCAGGCCATTACATTATAATGTTCTCCATTAATTCTCACACTAAAAGCATAGCAGTAGTTAATTTTGCATCCAACAAAAATAAAACTACGGAATATTGTGCAATTCATGTTTAGTGTCTCTCAAATGATCAGAAAGTAGTGGGGGAACAACAGCACATCATATTTTTTAGCTTTAAGCACTACTCGAATGAATATTCAGAATCACATACTAGTAATTATTATTGAAGCACAACCACTTAAATTTGACAATTTAACATTTTAAACCGTTATGCTGGAAATAAGTAGGACGGAAAGTGACTATTCGAGTGATTGATGGGACTGTCATTCAGATACATGAGATATTTCTTTCAAGACTTGGCAAACTTTTCACAAATACTGTCATTCATATATTGTCTGCAATTATTATTATCATTGTCATCACCAGCAGCAGCATTAATTTTAATCAGCATTTTATACCAGATGTTCCATATTCAACGTGTTAATTTCCAGGCATAAAAAGAGATGAGAACACAATGGAATCAGAGAACACGAAGATACTAGGGAAATGGCTAGCATGAAATAGATGAGGGAAAATATTATTACCATAAGGATGGCGTGGCTCCTAGAAGATTCTGTATTCAGCTTTGTATTAGCAGCAAAACGATGAGCTTCCCCTAATCGCAGGAGATCAAGAAAGCTGTTTTGATCTCTTATCTCAACAACAGTTGCACCAGGCAAAGAAACCTCTCCTGTTTTGGGATCCTCTGTGATAGGAATATTGTCATTTGCAGGATTAAGAAGATCTTGAATAGTCTCCATATAAAGCTGCACAAAATTTATGTATTAGTAAGAGCAAAACAGAAAAAATAATTAAAAAAAATTTACAAGGAAAGTTTGGCTAGCTTGGAATAGCCATAAGGAAATCTATAAAATGCACATTACTAATAAAGTATGCTGCTTTTTCAACTATAAATTCAACCAACCTGTATGTATGATACATAGACTGAATCAGTATCTAAACAGATGTCAGCAAGGATATCCTCCATGGAACGGACCATGATACCTCGATCAGAAACATCTTCTTCTCCCAACTCTCCAAGAGTAAAAGTTTTTCCTGTACCGGTTTGGCCATAAGCCAGCACGGTTCCATTGTAACCATCAAGCACACTCTAGAAAAGCAGAAAAAACATATCAGTCACTCACACAACAAATTCTTAATTTAAGTACAAATTCTGCAGAATAAAGTAAGGAGTGCAGACTACAGAAGTCATGAAGAAGAAACAAAAATTACTGTGTTTGCCCTACATCCCTCACATAGGATGAACCGATAAGCATACATCTGGTCCAGCCGTCCACATTTGTAGCACTTTAAAATTAAATCACATCCCAACAGAAATGATGAGAAAAAAAAAAAAAAAAAATAAAAAAAATAAAAAAAAAAAAAAATATATATATATATATATATATATATATATATATATATATATATATATATATATATATATATATATATATATATATATATAGGGGAGGGATCCGGTGAGAATAGGTTCATATGTGAGAATTTATACTTATATGAGAACTGATTTTAAATTTAGAACATGTGAGTAAAAGTTAAGAACATACGAGTAAAAATTTAAAACATGCGTTTGAAATTAAAATTTAGAACATCTGAGTAATAATTTAGAACATCTAAGTGAGTAATATGTTTAGAACATTTGATTTAAGAATTAGAACAAGTGATTAAAAATTTATAAAATCTGCTTTATGAAATTTTAAACATATGAGTAAAATTTAGAACATTTGATTTAAGATTATGAACATGTGAATAAAAATTTAGAACAAACAAATATAGAATATAGAAAGTGTGAGTAAAAAATTTAGAACATATGAGTAAAAATATAGAACATACGCTTTAAAATCTGAAACATATAATTAAAAATCTTTGAACACACATTTTAAAATTTAGAACATATAAGTTAAAATTTTGTAACAAGTTATTTAAAATTTATGATATTAAACTTAACTAATTTATGGTTTAGAACATGTGAATACTAAATTAGAACATTTGATTTAATTTAGAACACCTAAAGAAAAGTTTAGAACATCATATTTAAAATTTAGAACATACAAGTAAAAATTTAGAACATAAAGAGTGTTCTCACATAAAAAAAATTCTCACATAAGAAAAATTCTCACGAGAGCCTCCCCCTATATATATAAAGACGGATAAAAAATGTGAAAGAACCCACTGTGCCTCTCAGAAGTCAGATCACAAGAAACAATCTTAACATCCCACTATTGATTAAAAAGTATAAGAAGCACATTAAACATACTAGAAACCATACAAAATCAGCAAGAAGTAATGCTTAATTAGGGAAGCAGAAATGGGAAGTTAAACAACAGTGCAGCCTACTTGTTGGTCACAAAATTAACAATCGAAGAAGACAATTAAGCAACAAAAGAGAAACCTGACAACCAAAAACACTCAGACTTCAGTTAGGTCTTCCAGCCACTTATTGTGCAAAGGACATCTAAGAATGGTCCAATGCAATACTCTTTGACTCATTCTCAACAACAATGATATCCTTTAATGAAAAAACTACATACAAAGCTACTAGACATTAAATGTCCTCATTAAACCACTTCACCACAATCACCAGAGCCACTTTGTCAATTGTAATACAGTAATATATATGCATCACATTAATATGGGTTTTAATTGAGGTTAAAAATTGCAAACACATTGACAACACACCTCAACCACAGGCTTTGCAACAACTTCATAGACACGCTTCTGGGATGAAAACTCAGTGAGCAATTCATCAAATTCATAAGTGTCTGAGTCCCAATTGTTTTTACGAAGCTTCAACCTCTTGAGCTGGAATAGAACGTCAATTGATTAGCAGTAATACTACAAACCACAAACACTTTATGATGATATACAAAGAGATGCAAGTTAATGCAAAAATACAGAGTTCTTGTGCAAGATACATAGACGGAAGGGGGAAAACCTCTGGTTGCAACTCTACACAGTCAGCATAATCTGCATCTGTAACTGATTCCTCTGCATTTTTAGGCCTCAGTCTAACAGCTACTCGTACTCTGCCTGGAGCTGATGACATAAAGTAAATGAATGAATTAGCAGGAGAGAGAAAACTAGAAAAGAAGTATATTTACTTGCAACTAGAAAGTCTTTGGACCATATGATGGAGGAGATAGTAGAGATAAAAAATGCTGATAAATTAGAATATACTTCGTACAGAACTCTACTGTACACAAGAATTCTCTTGTTAAACTGTCCCTATAATAGGACCCAACAGAATCATATAATACCGGTGTTGTTAGGAGGAACAGATAAAGATTAAAAGCATAATAAATGAGTCATTCAACTGATGATGTACAAATACGTCTTAGCTTCTTCCCTATAATCATAAACACTACGCTTTTCTGGGATTAAAATCGAGACAATGACACAAGAACTGCAGCAGAATGCATCTTCAAACAGCCTATTTATCAACTGCATCAGGCTATGAGACAGAATTGCTGCTCCAGAAGATATAATCAATAACAGCCAAATAATGTGATTAGTTTTTTTGTTTTTTTTCCTGATATCCTAACAAACTCTCTGCTAGTTTTCTTACTCAAGCATGGATACACCCACTTAAGAGAAGAAGCTGGTCTTCTCAGATAAAAAATTTGCACCCTACTATGTAATCCCTTGGAAAAGAACAACTATCACACCAATGATCTCCTGATTCTAACAATATACAATATCCTACATCCAAGAAATCACTGACCAACCAAGAGTCTAATACATTTAAACTCACGTGCTTAGTATACATAGAAGGCGGGACTAGAGAGTAGCAATTGAACAAACAGAATCTGCGTAATCCAAAATTACATTTGAACATCTTTCTATGGTGATTAGGATTCTACTCACTTTGGGTCACAAATTTCAAATGTGCAGCTCATCCGTCCAATTCTGGCCATGCCTTTAAACAAATTCGTAGTGATAAAACCTTAAGTCTGCAATGAAAGTTTTTCTCCTTGCAAATAGTCCACCGTTTCCAGTAAAATGGCACTTCAGTATTATCTTCCAGAAGTCATAAACCATCCATTTACATTCTCCACAGAGTAACCTCACATTCCACACCACCAACTCGTCAGCCAACTCATACCATACTACACATTCTCATGCCTCCCATCCGCAAAGAAAATCTAGGTAAAAGATTGTAATAATGGCAACGAAAAGCTCTTCGCCAATCCCATTCCTACCTCCATTCTGCATTTGATGTCATAAATTCAGTAATTCACCTCGGTCGACTAATTTTAACTACAATGTGCAATTCACCTAGCTCGTCTACCTCTACCGCCTCAACACCACCTTTTAAAAACAACCTTGATCATTACAAAAATCACGCAACACATACCACTACTATCACTAATTCCAGTTATTCAGTTAACCAATCAAAGCATCATTTGCTCCACTTCCAACCACATTACACTAATTCTTACATACTACACAAAAATCACAAACAAAAAACAAGCTTCACAACAAAATCAATTAAAAACAAAGGCATTGTTCAAATCAACACTAAATTTACTAATTTGCTCCAAAACTTAATCACTCAATGTTTCAAAATATAATTAACACAAACACAAATTAAGCTATAAAAAATCATCAATCACAGAAAACGAAACAGATCGAAGAACAAAAAATTTAAAAAAAATGAGGAAAAAAAAAAGCAGAAACCCTAACCGTCGGAAAAATCTCTAGCAGCGGCGGCAGCAGCACCAAGGGAGGCGGTACGACGAACAGGAGGCTTAGATTTGAAGGAAGAAGACTTATGATTAGTAGCAGAAGACGGCTTTAAGGAACCTCCTCGAAAACCGCCATTTTTAGTAGCCATTAATTGTTTGAAGCAGTTGTTTACAGTTGAGAAAGATTACACCATAAATGAATATACTTCTGGAAATTCCAGAAACATCATCCAAACAAGATCAATAAAAGTGTTTATTTATTTGAATATTTGTGAAATTAATTAATTTGTTTTAAAATTGAAATGAATGAAATTGAAATAAGAGTGTAAGAAAAAGAGGAGGAGGTGGTCAAGAGATGGTCAACAAAAATGGTGAAATATTTGAGTTTTGAATGAAAAAGGAGAAGAGAATGGGGTGTGTCAGGAAGGTGGGGTTACTGAATTTGCGGGGACATGAAGAGACTGTGAGAATTTAAAGTGTGGTTTTAAGTACCGAATATGGAGTTAATTTTGACGGTGGTGTGCTTATGAATTTATGATTAGTGTTAATTACTTACTTTTCGCGTTTTTGTCATACCTCCTTTTCTTTTTCAGTACACTACCTTTTTTTTTATTTTATTTCACTGTTTTTGTTGGAATGCTTTATGTTTAAACCACAAATGTTAGTCCGAGGCTAATTGACCAGATTGGTAAATTAAAAAGACCCTTAGCGACAATTTGGTAAAAAAACTTACTCCGGCGACAAATTGGTAAAAAAACTAACCTTAAGCGACAATTTGGTAAATAAAATAATGTCAGGCAACACTTAACCCAAAAAATACAAAAAATTTCGATAAATTACTCGCGAATGCTTAATATAGTTCGTTTTTCTTGTTATTTTACCAACCCTTTTTTACGGAAATAACAATTTGAAAAAAAAAACGTTAAGTGTCAATTTTCACTTAAGTTTCATACCCCTTATTAACAAAATTTTTTAAAAAAGGGGTTGGAAATAAAAAGGGATGACATGTAAATTCAATATTTTAAATGGAAAAAATAAATTTAAGAACAAAAAAACAAATTAAAATAGGATTTTTAAAGAGTTTGTCGGGAAAAAAAATAGATTTTTTGGTCAAAATGTCGCCGGAGTTTATTATTTTTACCAAATTGTCGCACATTGTTTAGGCCTGATCACGGTCGGATATCCGATCCGAAAGGGGATTTCGGATCGGATATCCGTATCCGAGAATACTTATATTTGCTATTTGTATCCGATCCGAAAAGTTTGGATATCCGAAAATCCGGATATCCGAATTTTTCGGATCGGATATATCGGATATCCTATATCTGACTACTTTGATTACGAGTTGTTTTAAATGGCAAAATTGAAATTTTTTTTTACCCATTTTCTCCTCATGTTACTCACAACCTGAACAAAGAGAGAGAAAATAGATGTGTAATTATCCTATTAAAAAATGGACTTGTAAATACTGTCCACAGCTAATTTAGTCATTTTCAAAAAAAAAAATAAATAAATAAAAAAATAAAAAAAATGAAATAACAAAATACAAATAACC
This sequence comes from Chenopodium album, assembly GCF_948465745.1. Lineage (NCBI taxonomy): Eukaryota > Viridiplantae > Streptophyta > Magnoliopsida > Caryophyllales > Amaranthaceae > Chenopodium > Chenopodium album. The sequence continues at coordinate 73,519,125 of NC_137840.1, forward strand.
TGCCATGGCTGCCAATTTGCCAAAATGCAAACTAATTGGATAAGTGCTACAAAAGTACAAATTATATGACAAAGAAAATTTAAAGTCCAAATACATTAATGTCCAAATAGTTAACAATACGTCAATAGTCAATACATGCATTTTATCTTATACTAAAAAATAAGTCATCAACGCCGGAAACCGATAGCGGATCAACAAAGTATGAGCATACGGCAAGTCAACAACTCTACAAAATATGAGATCAAAATATTAGATAATCATAAGATAAATAAAAACAAAAAAGATGCAGAAATTAAACTATAATTTTTTAAATATTCAAACTAAAAAGGTATTACCTTCTAATACTAAAAGTAATCATCAATGACAGAAACCGAAGGCGGATCAACAAGAGACGACAACTCTACGAAAAACACGATGAAAATACATTGTTAAGCAAAAGACAAAACAAAACAAATGCTAAAATAGGAGATTAAACTGATCAGAACATAATACAGATTACAGAACATACAAATTAAACTGATCAGAATCATCAGACCATTTGACATGATTAAAAAAAAAAGAGAGAGACAGCAAATAAAGTATTAACTGAAGTCAGTCATAATCATTCAAAATATTTAATAAAAAAATTTTTTAAAAAAAAGGGAAAAAGTATTACCCTCTTCAATTTGTTGAATTTCATCGATACTTTCTTCAATCATAAGTGGACCACGTGTAGTGCGCATCCAATCTTGTGCACAAACCAAAGCTTCAACCATATGTGAAGAAAGTGAACTACGAAATGGATCAAGTACTCTTCCACCGGTGCTAAATGCAGATTCGGATGCAACCGTGGAGACCGGAATGGCTAATACATCCCTAGCCATTAGACCAACTATAGGATATCTATCCACCCCTTTTTTCCACCATCCCAAAGCATCAAAACTCTTACCGATAATATTAGGTTCTCTATCATCCATCAAATACTTGTCCAAATTAGTTTTTTTGTCAAAAACTGTTTGTCCACCAATATCCCTCTCAAACTCAAAATCAGCCTGATCATGCCAATCATTATAGTTTTCGAAGTCTTTTGAAGTCAAATCAATATTTTCAGAAACACTTGACACATTTTGAGATTGTAAAGCAGCATAATGTTCATACAAAGAAGTCAAAGTTTCCATCACCATATCATACAACTGGGTGGCCTTGTCAGAATCATATTGATCATTAATAGGCCACTTAACATAATGCATTTTGCGTCTAGGGTCAAGCACAACAGCAACATACAACATCAAGTTAATGTTATCCACATTTTCCCAATATTTGTCATGCTTTTTCTTCATCCCATTGGCCATTGACCTTTCCTTAACATCAACACTTTCACACTTTTTTTTAATCATCTTGCCAATTGTGACAAGTTCTAACAAATACACATTAGTAGTAGCATACAAAGACCCCGAGAGTCTCAAAGTAGCATCATAAAAAATCTTAAGAAAGGGAATAAAAGAAGCAACACGATCCCAATCCATATCAGTAGGAACACCTGACATCTTTGTTAACTCTAAAAAATATTTCCCACCATCAGAATTTTCAAGCAAATCAAAAGCCTTACGAAAAATCAAAGCATACTCCAACATCAAATAGGTGGAGTTCCACCTAGTTTCAACATCCAAACAAAGCTGACGTTTTGATTCAATTTGTTCTTGATTCACACAATTTCTGAATTTTTGCAATCTGGCAGGTGAAGATCTAACAAACCGAACAGCATTACGTATTTTTTTATTGATTCATCACATTCTTTCAAACCTTCTCTTACTGTCAAATTAAGAATGTGAGCTGCACACCGCATATGCACAAATTTACCCTCTAAAACAGTCCCATCTTTCCATCCTAGTAACCTCTTCCTTAAATATTGGACCCCTACATCATTTGAGCTTGCATTGTCTACGGTAATGGTCATTACTTTAGTGATACCCCACTCAAGAAAACATTTTTCTACCCCTTTACCAGTAGCCTCACCTGAATGGCCACTAATTGGACAAAAATTTAAAATTTTTTTGTGCAAGTTCCAGTTGTGATCAATAAAATGGGTTGTTAAACACATGTATGACAGATTTTGGCAAGAGGTCCATGTGTCAGTAGTGAGAGAAATACGAGAAGAACACTTGCTAAAATAACTTTTCAGTTTTTTTTTTCATCTAAAAACACACGATAGCAATCTCTAGCTACTGTAAAAACGAGAGGGGATAATGAAATTAGGCTGAACAACATACATAAAGTAGCGAAAACCCTCACGATCAGCAAACCTAAAGGGTAATTCATCCATTATTATCATTTAAGCAAAAGCTTTCCGACCCTCCTCCTGCCTAAACTTCCAAAATTCTAGTTTACCCTTTTTTTCCCCACTTGCATTATCACCTACACTAACATCTCCTAATGGATGCTGACTTTGCTCACTTTGAAAAGCAAGAAGCATTTGGGATTTGCTCACATTAGGGGGTATTCTTTACACCTTTCTAAATGATTTTTCATAGCACTTGTACCCTTTTTAGAGTCACCAGTAACATCAACAGAACAATACACACATTTTGATCTTTTATCCCCATCTTTTACTATTAACTCAAAATGATCCCAAAGCCAAGATCTTTTCTTTTTACCTTTTTTTTCAGCTCCATCAGCATCACTAGTAGTGGTTGAAGGCCTTTTTTTTGTGGCTGTGGTGGTTTTTCAATTCCAGCATGCTCCTCATTAGCAGCGGTTGACGCCAAGGGCTCCTCTTCAGTTGGTTGATTTGCTACATTAGCAGATTCTACAGTAGCATCATCCATCTAAACCACATAAATCAAAATGTAAACTAGTTGACAAAATAAAACTGAATTTACTTATTTTTTTTTCAATCACAAGTTCTTTCACAGACTAATTTAAATCACTAAATCAGCAATTCAGCAGAAGTACGAGCATAGGATGACAGGAACAGAAACATAATGAAATTTTCTCCCAACATAACAGCAGAAAATTAACAGTTCAACAACACCATAACAATTAATATGAAACTTTTAAAACAGAAAATTTTAACAACACCATAACAATTAATATGAAACTTTTAAAACAGAAAATTTTAACAACACCATAACAATTAAACATTAAGTAATCTACTAAATACTAATCCTAAATTCCTATAATTTATGTATAATCTTTCTGTTCATTTTTCTAATTCTATCTATATTAGTCATTAATTATCATATTCACTACACAAAAATATAGAAAAGGAATAATAAGAATAAAAACAAACTAAGAAGATACTTTGATTTTATTATACTTGAATCTCATAACTAAGATTCTTAGCTAAAAGCTAATGGTATAATATACTAAATCTGATCTATAATTCAACAACAATAGATTAATAATTAATGTCTAACGTTTTCCCCAAATTTAATCAACAACAATAGATTAATAGAACCTAAAAATCAAGAAGAAGCAAAATAACATAACAATAGAATTTTGAAAACCAAATTAACTAATTAAAATTATAAATTATATCAAAAATTCAAAAGAGGAAAAGGAAAACGGTTAATTACCTTGGTGGAGGAGTGAGGGGCGCCGCTTCTGGTGAAGGAGTGAGGGGCGTCGCCGCTTCTGGTGAAGGAGTGAGGGGCGTCGCCGCTTCTGGTGAAGGAGTGAGGGGCGCCGCTGCTTCTGGTGGCCTGGATGAGTGAGGCGCCGCTGCTTCTGGTGGATGAGTGAGGCACTGAGAAGGTGGTCGGAGATCGAGAAAAGGAGTAGAGAGGAGAGATCGAGAAAGAACTCAGACAAGACTAAGAGAGGAGTGAGAAACTGAGAAGACTAACCGAGAAAGTGAGAAGAAAGAGGAAAGAGGCGGATTTGAAATTAGGGTAAGTTGAGATTTTGTTGGGCTTGGGCTGTTGGGCATATGGATAATATTTGAACTTTAAATATGGGTAAAAAAAAGTAATTTTCGGATATCGGATCGGATATCCGATCCGAAATCCGATATCCGACTTTATTTTCGGATATTCAGATAACCGAAATTCAAATTTTCGATATCCGATATCCGAAAATTTCGGATCGGTTACCCTAAATTGTCGGATCGGGTGCGGATCGGATCTTCGGATTATCGGATAATCAGATAGTTTTGCTCAAGCCTAACATTGTTAGCTTTTTTTACCAAAATGTCGCCGGAGTAAGTTTTTTTTACCAAATTGTCGCTAGAGGTCTTTTTTATTTACCAATCTGGTCAATTGGCCGTTAGTCCGAAATAGGATTAACTTTTCAAAATAATTGTGGAAGATGGATTTGCGCCAAAATATGATTTGTCAACAATGTTTCAATAAGAACCTTTCAGATTTATATGGAGTAATTAAAATTGTGGTGAAACTCAAAATTATACGCTATAAATCCTATAATGTGTGAAAAATTAATGAGAAAAAAGTGGGAAAAAATACGGAATACCAAATTTTACTAGTGTTCTCAAGTTCTAATCTTATCAACTTAGGGTGCAGATTTTTTTATCATCCCCTCTACTTCTGAGGACATGCTTGGATTAGGGGTAATATATTAAGGGGATAATAAAAGTCAAATTAGTTGAAATCAGATTCGGTGTTTAAGGATATAAAAAAATAAAATAAAATTTTGGTGTTCCACCTGGTTCACCCTTTGGGCTAATCTGGATTCGGGATCAGTTCTGGGTGGTTAGGTTCTAGTCCCCTCCCGATTGTTGTTGCGGGGGATCAAACACGAGTCCTCCCTACCAAGTGTAGTCCCAATCAACACTACACCAACAACCAATTGGTTGGATATCAAAAAATTTGAATAAGATCAGATATCTGATTAGGCCTACCTAGTATAAAAACGTAGGTATTTGGACCGAAAGTGTAACTAAAAAGCATCCCCACGCTTTATAATGGGCCTAGTTTGCTGGTAAAAGAGGTTAAAGGCCCAACGAGGAAGACCATCCCTTCGGGTCCAAAGAACGACAGCACAAACCAAATACCCCATATAAGTGTAGTGATGTAACAAACAAATACTTGTGTACAAGTACAAAATTTAACACCTTCAAGTCCTTGATCCATAATCTATTAATCTTTGTTCCTCCGATTTGATCCCAAAATGATTATTTAAGTAATATTCTAACTTTGTACTCGAGTATCTCAACCGTTGTGTTTGTCCTTATAGCAATACAACTATACATATACGAAGTATGATATATCTGAACCATTATGTACAATTTATTCATTTATTGTTATTAAACCTCAAAATAAATATCTCCTAATTGAATAAATTGTCGGATTTGTATGTCCCTTAGATAATTATCGAACAATACAAAGCATGAGAAAAGAGGGATTGGAAAGTAATTATATTATAACATAACCTAATAAACTTAAAATTCAGCCTTACCCAAAACTTATTGCTGTTGTTAGTTTGTTACTGCAACATAAGTCATTGCCTTAGCAATCCTGTTAAAGTTATGATATGCTTTAATTTGGAAACAAGAGTATAATAATGTAATAATCAAGTTAATACTTGTTATTAAACAATTATGGGATAAATTCCTTAAACCTATTGTTTGACGACTAAGTATTAAGTAAAAATTAAACCTCAAAAATAAAGGTTTGAGCAACATAATTCATCCAATACTATCGATCAACTTCATTGCTCTCTTGTTTGAAACGATATTATTATTCAAAAAACAAAAAGAAAAAGGAAAAGAACAAGTGTTGTAGTATGATTTACATCACAAGCTTAAAATTAGCTTAGCTTACTCTAAATGCACTCTATCAAACTATAAAGCTGCTCATTTATGTATCTAAAACATTGAGGATGCACTTCAACCTTACTTTACTTGATCATCTCATCGGATCGACTCAGTTCGTGTTTTATTTGTGAGATTCATACTGAGTTGTTGTTGTCGTTGTTGTTGTTGTTGTTGTTGTGAGGACGACAATTTCGTAGTTGAGCTAAGAGAACCTTGTTTTCTTGATTAAGATAAACAACTTTCTTCATTAGCTTAGCATTCTCCCTCAATATATCTTGGTTCTTCAAATATAACTCCATGTTTTTCTTTAATAACATCTTATTCAATGACGATTTTCTCATCTTCCTGTTACATTTGTATCATTATCATGTTAAATAACGAATAAATCAAAGGATTTTATTAATAGTTAAAAAAAACGTACTAGAAATTGTATAAAATACTTTGATATATATTATATTTATATATAGAATTAATTACGTACCTCCTTGTGATTAGCCAGTGAATATTGCAGCTTCTCATCTTTCTACGATGATTATAATATAAGATATTAAAAGGGGTTATTTCTTTGATACTCATACACATAATTAGCAAAAAAAAAAAATTAGGTGTAGAAGAAAATAGAAAGAGTTTTTTAAAAAAATTATTTTTTGGTTTAATTTGCTTTATGTATTGTGTGAATATATATAAGTAGGCAAAAGGAGTAATAATTTGCTGTGATTTTGTTGTATATTTATTTTTGTGCCCACTTTATGATAGTAATTGTAAACAATGATGGCAATAAAAGTAATGATGATAATAGGCCAGAAAAAATATGAAGAAGACGATTGATCGATGAGGTAAAGTAATAGTTGTAGTAGTATCGTTATCCATCTTGGCTTTTTTTAGGACTTTGCATTTATTATTTATGTCTCTCTAGAAGACTAAGCTAGAAAAGGTTTTACTTTTTCTTATGTCATTTTTTGTTTGGGATGTGGCAACTTACGTACTTCACAATCACGATTCACGACAATCATCTAATACAAGGTATTTTACAATCATAATTGATTTAAGGTCTTATCTTAGTTTCTTAGTAAAAAAAAACTATGTATGTATGTATATTATCGTGTTAATTAGTTCATCCAAAATGTCACTATAAATGTGTCAAGTGTATATATATTATATTATTATGTTATGCGTATACTATATATATAGTGAGTACTTCATTATGTCCTAGAGTTAATTCAATTTGTGGGGGAGCGAGGTGAAGCCATGACCGGCGAGTCGGTAACCCCCTCCTCCTCCACAACCAATCGTCGTTTTATTTGTTCCTTAATTAAAATGAAATACTACTTATGACATAAATTACATCAAAATTTTAAGGTCGATCTTTCTTTTAATCATTGATATTGGCTTATTACTGTTATTAAAGATATAAAATTTAAAAGTCGATAACTAGCGACTGATTTTCTTTACGGTCGGTAATTATCGATCGTTTATAAAACCAATCGCTAATTTGGTGCTCGTCGGTAATATTGGTCGCGTTTTCTTGTAGTGTGCATACATGGATATGCTTGTGAAGTAGTTATTAAAAACTACATTGAAATAGGTTACATTTCAAATATAGATTATTTCTATAACTAATAAATACTAATTTCATTAAGAGTGGTTAAGCTACCTTGGACTTGAAGAGTGTTTAATCTGCTTTTACTCGTACCTTCTTATCCATAATTCTTAGGACTATATACGTTTCTTCGGCCAACGATTTTCCCACAAGTAATATAATAAAATCAAATCAAACATAGCATAGGGATCCCTATCAAAAATTTCCCAAGGAAGCAAAGAGACAAGATGCATTAAATGGCAAAGGGGTCACAGACTCTTGATCTGAATTTGATTGTATTTGCAGTGAACAAATTGAATTGAATGGCAACCTTCATTTTCATCATCATACTACTTCACATGGACACCCACGAAAGAGGCACGTGTTAACGAAAATGGAGGAAATTCATTCATTGGATTTTGAAGAAGAGATATAATAAGTCAATGTTGTTAGGTTTCTTCTTTTGTCCTTTTTCTTCATGTAATCGATTAGGAAAAGCTCATGTACGTTACTTTTTTTTATGATTTTGGACGATGAATATATTCGCACCATTCGTTTATCTTTCTACTTTTCTGACGTCCATTATGTAATTCATCATCATTTTAGTTGGAAAACTAACGGTTCAATACTTGCATGTAATCAATACAATACAATGACTTCCTACTAGTAGCTCATCAACTAATTCCCTACGTTTTTAGCTAGGTATTTATGTTATTCGGATTTGGATACTCGTGTCAGATATGAGTACATGTTTAAGTGTCTGACTTGGTTATTTTGTGAAAATGATCAGTGATTTTGGTCTAAATTAAACTGTTAAAGTGTCCATATCGTTATAAAAGTGTCGAAAACATTAGTAATTTAAGTAATTGAGGCGAGACGAAGAGTTCTAGACATAATTCTAGCTAGTAAGTAGCAACATAAGGTGATAAAGATAATATTTTAAGGATATTTTCAGACATTCTGCCTTTTGTCATACAACATCCATGAGGGCATTAATATGCAATGAAGAAAACCTGTTGTAACCCACAATTGGATACATAGACATTTAGCATAATACTAATTAATGTACGAAATAATTGCCAAGGCCAACTTCAATACATTCTTGTTAAGAACAGTATAATTGCTACGCGTAAATGATTCATTTGTCATAACTATTGATAGGTGTAGTACTACTAGTTTTGGTTTTCATTAATATGAGGGACCATATTTATTATTTGGCAAATGGGGTAGAAATTTCATAACAAAGTATTAGTCTCAAAGTTCCTTATTTTGGACAAGCTATTACTGAGTCTGAGGATGTTAACTAGCTTAATTTATAGTCTTAAGAAGGCGGTACCTAAAATATGATACGGAGTATCAAACACTGTATCATCAAAAACTTTGCGGCTCTCTATACATATAAAAAAAAAGGTACAACTTTAACATGGAGTATTCAGCAATCGCATAATGAAGGCAGAAGGTAGTCCTCTTTGATTTCTCCACCACCATCACATTCTTTTATTTGACAAGATATTAACAAAATGCACCAAATTGAACGAACAAAATGTAGCAGCATCAAAGCCAATTCTATCAATTATCGTTGAATTGGATTGTACTAATCCCTTACATGCTCAAATGATTAAACTCATAATAATTCTTAAGAATCCTAAATTAGTTACAACAACCATCAATGCCCCTTAGATATAGGTGCCAACATCTTCCTCCGATAAATAAAATTAAAAAATTGTAACCAATCTGCTCCTAAACAAATAAAAGTGGGACTAAAGACACCTCTAAATAATTACAGCTTATACACTATATTTACACTTATTTTTCTGTAACTCACCAATCAGCAATGACTGATTGAACAAGAAATGCAATGAAGATGGGAAGAAGAAAACGGGAAACGAAAATATGACCACAATAATTATCCCACAGAGTCTTCCTGGGTATCATCATCGTCTTCTTCCATTTCATCGTCTTCATTTTTATTAGCTTGGTCATGAGCCTGTGTTTCATCATCTGATTCTGACCCATCATCTGCATCTACAATTTTGCTAGCTTCAACACATTCATCATCAGTTTCCGACTCAGAGTCAGAGACTTTGGCATTTTTCTCTTGAGAGCTATTACCGACAGAACTCTTGAACTGCTCCTTTACATCAGGTGCCATGATTCCAATCATATTACTCAATGCTTGAATTTCTTGGTCTGAATGCGTTGTCCTAGCAAGAGCACCAGAGGGTAAACTTTGAGACTCAGCCACCTGAGTAATGGAATCATTTGTAACTGCTTGATTTTCTCTCTCGTTGTGAGGAGATTCATTGTCTCCATATACAGAAGGGTCCGTACTACAAGCCCAGCTCCCAGCAACTTCTGATGCCAAAAGATCTTCTGTTCCGATGCATCCAGGTTTTGCATCCTCAGTAGCCTTCACTGCTTCCTCTCTGTCACTCAAGAGAGAGTCTTGAAGATTGTCTTCACACCTATGAGGGATCTGCTGCTCAGTTTCTTGCACATTTGTGTCCTCATCAAGCTGCATTGTGTCCCCAGCAATATCACCAGTTTTATTCATTTCTGTCTTTCTTTCACCATCAGCACCAGGGCTTTCAGTTTCAAGAACTCGCTCAGTTCCATCACCATCACCTTCAAACATGGGAGCTGTTCCAACACCATCAATGTCAGACCCAAACCCAGCTTTAACCATGCCCTCATCAACGAAAAATTCAGCTTCTTGGGTATCTTCATCATCTTGGTTTCTATTATCACAGTCATGCTTCTCAGTGGCGCTACCTTCTTCGCTGGAAGTCTCAGCCACTCCACCTTGTTCATGTCTCTTCGCTGAATAGCTAGGGCCGGCCTTAGCGGCAGCATTAGTTCTGTTACTTGTAGCTTCAATTCCAGCAGCAGCATTTACATCATCATTCTCCTCTGCTGCACGGCAGAGAACATCTAGAGAGGCATTGTCATAATCCTCCTCATCTACTAGAGCCCTCTGCATAGACTTTAATTGTTCTTGCTGCTTTGTGAACAGCATTTTGATCTCCTCTGTCGTCGAGTAAAACGCACGCAGCTGTGTTTCCCTGCACAGAGAACATGCGCTTGGGAGTTGGGATAAAAGTTCAAGAAGATGTATTTCAAGTAAATTCAATTCTAAAATAAATTAAGCTTCATCTAAAAAGCATCATTTCACATGGAATATGCAAGCACTACACAACCAAAATGTTGATACAAGTTCAAATATATAAGAAGCCTGGAATGTGTGAAATCATATAATATATCAGAAAGCACAGAGACTCAAATGATTATCACTGATATATTTTAACAATCAAAAGCAAGTAATTATACAAGGGCTTAGAATCAACGATCTGATGGTGCCACCTGACTTTCCAGAATATTGGCTGCCACTCAGATTGACAAAATAAAAGCCCCAAGGAACTTAAATGAAAAATGCATACTCTCTACAGAATGACTCCTGAGGTGCCAGGCACACATCAAAGTTCAACTAAACTTTCCAATTTATAGTTGATATGTACTATGAAATCGTCCAGGGACATAAGCATGCACAATCAGAACAGCTTCACTGAAAGTCTTATGCAACAAAACAGAATATTCACTAAAGTTTGCGAAACACACAAGAGTACAAGACACAACAACACAGCCCGACAGCCGTGCCATATACAAAATATCTACTACATATAATCTACCATATGGAAGTGACAAAACAAGAGAAAACAACCAAAATACTCCTATTTACTAATACAAACACAAATTGGTGAAGTTCAGTTTCAATTCATATCATCATAGAGTATGTATCAAAATAAATTCAACTTTCATGGAACTATTACTTGCACAGGAAAAAATCTAACAGACCAATGCCTAAGATTCAAGATCTTACCGCAGCATGATTCTTTCCCGAGCACCCTTTAACCTTCGTCTTTCAAATTCAAGATCCCGCATAGCAGCATTTATTTCTAGCTCAAGTTCAGAGACCTTGGCCCATGCTTCTTCCCGAGCTGCCTGCTACCACCATCAAAATAACACCTTTTTATATAAGCAATATAAACATTTTTGGTTTTCACTACTGTTGAACTGCCTTGATATTTTGATAAGCTCAAATCATCCATTAAAATATAAAATTTTGCATTTTTGTGGGTTTGTTATTCAAAAAAAAAAAAAAAAAAAAAAAAAAAAAAAAAAAAAAAAAAACAGGTGGTAAAATCAAAATTTGGTGTTAATGAGGGGTGGTTATTTACAATTTTTCCCAAATATAATGCTTACTTACTGATCCAAACTGATGGATTGACCAATCACCAGATGGCCAATTGTCACATAGTAACTTAATTCAAGCTCAAACATAGCCATTAATTATGAAGCCCCAATATTTGAGATGAGCCAATGTGCACAACTAATGAATAGAAACCTAATGACTAAAACTTTGTTCGGATTGAAAAATTGAAGGGGAAGGAAGAGAGGAGAAAAGAAAGCTCCCTTGTTTGGATACTATTTGATAGGAGGGAAGGGAAGGGAAGGGAAATAGAGGGATTCATATTCCCTCGCTCTTTAATGTTAGGAAGAATTGAAGGGGAAAATGCAATCTTACCTTCTCCCTCCCCTTCCTTCTTCTTCCCTCCCCTTTCCTTTCCACTTTGCTATCCAAACAAACCATAAATGAGCTAAATCAGAAGCAGAAACCACCATAAAGATTAACCAGTCCCGATCTCCACCCCTCTTCCTTTCTCCGTACAAAATAAAGTAAAAAGGACAGAATGAAAAAGAAGGAAAAGAGAGAGACGTAAAGTTTCCCCTTGTACCTTTTCTTTGTCAAGCTCTTTCCTCATGCTCCTCGTTTCAACTTCAAGTTCTTCCACTCGCTAAATAAGAAGTGCAAATATAATCAGCTAATAAAAATGAAGTATCAACATCATTTAGCATTACAATGTGACAGAGACAGACAAAGTTGGAGATTGCACAATAAAACACATACTTTTTTTCTGAAAGCAGAGGACTTTTGTTCGTTTGATACTTGAACCTCAAGTTGGCGAACTCGATTGTCAGATAAGACCAACTTCTGTCTAGTTTCCTCCTGTCATGAGCCAAGTTGTAAATAAAGTAAGACGTAATTACTGCTCAAAAGGACCTATCCCTTCCCCAGTCACCACTCCCTCTTCCCAAAAAAAGGTATTATCCTATCGAGAATACAAAGTTCAAAGACACCCATACCAATTTGGATCTCAGACTCTCCACCAGTGATGAATTCTCTCTTTCTGCTTCCTGATAATAAAAACAAAACAAGTACATCACCTATTGTTTATAACTACAGATGAAATAGAAGTTACCAAAATAAAAATAATAATAATAATAATAATAATAATAATAATAAAAATAAAAAAATAAAAAAATCATGGCAACCTGAAGTTTACTAATAATTTCTTGTTGTTCTCTTTCTCGCCTCGAAGCAGCATCTGATACTCGTTTTAATTCTTCTTCAGCCTCAGACTGAACCCTTTGAATTGAAGCTTTCAGATCTGCAACAGCCTTTTCTCGCTCTTCTCTTCTCTGGTCACGCTCTTCATCTAGCCGTGTTTTCAGTTCAGTTATAGTTGCCTTTTGGCTGCAACAAACAAATCATAAAAGGGTTACCTTCTGCCTTGGGAAATTATTCAGAATTGCATATCAGATATCACTCCTTCAGAATACAAGTTACAGCATTCCAGATGCAAATCAATTAACCAACTCTAACATCACAGCATTAAAATAAACCATGAAATCCAAGTACAACTCTGATGTCGAGCTTTATAGATTAAGAGAAATTTTGGGAATATTGGGATCTTCAGAACCACACATACACAAAAGAAAGCTGAGTCCAGGAAAAAAAAAACCGCAGCATCAAGAGCGATTCTTGGCAACCAACAGTTAGTGGCCATTGCACCAAAATTTTAGTCATTCAATTTTAGATCTAATGTCCTGCCAAGAGTACTATACCTTTTCACTATTTCATTTGTTTCAGTAGATGACTGCAAAGCAGCAGAAAGTCTTTCATTTAGATCTTCAACAACATGCTTTTGTTCGGCAAAACTTTTATTGGCCTCAGTCAATTCCTTCTTTGTAGATTCCAATGACACATTTAGTTCATTCAGTTGATCATTATAAGACTTCGAAACAGACTCTTTGAGATCTTTCATCTCCTACAGGATCCAACAAAAATAAATAAATAATATTTATAAAATGAAAAATGATATATAAAGCCCAAAGGACAGCAAACAATAATAAGCAATATGAAACAATAATTAAAGCAATCGACTTCTGCTATGCATTACTAAATCAATACCAATTTAGGATAGATATTAAACGCTTATTTGCAGCCAGCTTATATCATTAACCATATAAAATGTACCCAAAAAAGGAATAATATAGCTAAAAAGATAATTAACAACAATGAGAAGGGCATAAGCATGATAACCATCTAAGATAGATGTGCATGTATACAGAAAAAATGTATGACGTGAAAAAGCTAATTTGCAGTATCCTACTCTCCCCACCTTCATCCATACCAAGAATATTTTAAGTCAATCTAGATGAGATTCATGCACAAAGGACCAAGAATGGACAAAAACATCGTATGATACATACATGCAATATTTTTAGGAGAAAAGAGGCATTGCAGAGAGAAAACAGCCCATTTAACTATTTAAGTACTGTGGAAATTACTACTCTCTTCTCACAATTAGGACATAGCTAACAGATACATGGTCACCTTGGTTCAATTTGTTGTTTTCAACAGAATCTACACTCTATTTCCAGCTTTCTGCACACACCATCCCCAGTGTAGAAACAAAGACATTCAGCCAGTCACGTTCAAATTCTACAGTTCCACAAGCCAAACAATACCTAGTAAAGGATAAATTGGGATACATAGAGCATACATTTTGATGACGTTCAAGGACTTCACGATTTTCATTCCGCAATGCATCAATTGTAAGTACATGATTTTCCAATTGCTTTCTCAAGTCCTGCAGAAACCAAATCCATAAGCATATAAGGTCTTCCATCCCAAGGAAAAAGAAAAAAAAAGAAGAAAAAAAAACCATGTAAAGTAGCTCTTAGCTAATTTGAATTCAGACAAAGATGTAAATTGTATCTGGCGATACCGTATTTGAACGTTGAAGGCTTCGAAAGTCATCAAGAGAAACAGGGCCCTCAGTAGCGCCAATACCAATGCCTTTAAGTCTTTTGGTTTCGGGACCAAACTCCTCTGGAAAACAAATACAAGTAACATACTTCATATCCAAGCACCCTAGAAACTTAATGTATAATTACTGATCCACCATCCATGAAGAATGGATACAGACTTTACAAAAACTAGCACCACTTTTGCATGGGTGCATAGTTTCTGTTGGCAAGTGAAGCGAGTATATTTTTTTTTTTAAAAATAATAAATAAAAAAAAAAAAAAAAAGAAGAAAAGAAAAGAAAGAGTAATAGCTAATACCTGCTTTTCTCTTCAATGTGGTACCATCAGATGAAGGGACAGATGATGAGACTTCTCGATAAACAAATGCAAATGCATGCTCTACAGCCAAAACCACGAATCAGAGATGTAAAAAGTGCAATTCAGGACATATTTACCAATTCAAGGACTGAAGTGCAACGCTTGATCGAAATAACTGCATAGTACATATATATCATCTACAAGCAACACAATACCATGCTGAGGAGGAGCCGCTAGTGATATGATATCACCATGACAAAGCTTAGCTTCAAACTTAGAGCTACCTCGCTTCAATCTCTCCCAATTCAGATAAGATCCATTGGTGCTGACAAGGTTAAAGATTTTAAAGTCAGAATTCATTAACCTTCACAATCTCACATGATATACAAGTAAAATCTTTCTCAATACATTCATATACTAAGAGCCTTTGCAGTTTGCACATTTAAAAAAAAAGTATCGGGGCATCACTAGAAATATGAGGTATATATTTTTATAACATCAAATGCCTGTCTTCGAAAAAGAAAAACCTTGTATCTTTTAGAAAGGCAGCATTGCAGAAACCAGAAGGATTCTCAACATCTTCCTTAGGAACTCTTTTCCTAGAGATTGCACAATGTCGTTGACTAACTGCATTTGAGTCTATCTGAAAACGCACGTCATCTACTACTCGTCCAATGCAATGCTCATTGGCGGTTAATAGAATATTTATTCCCTGTTCACAGATATTCCATTAATCAGCTAAAGTGCTTAACGTTGGATTAAAAATTCAAAAAATAATAAATACCAGGACTTGATTTTACAGTGCACGGTAAATATGACCACAAAAACACGTCAGAAAGTAACTGAAATAAACTGACATGTTAAAATAAAATAGGTCAACAACGGTAGAAGAATAATTATACAAGTTGTGGCATATCGCACAAAATTACTTTCTTTTTTCAAATGTATGGGAAACTTACAATATAACAAGGCCTTGTTCAGCGTAGGCGCTTAGCTACAGTTTTTTCAACTCTTAACTCACTTTATGAGTGTATTGCCAATGCAAAAAGAACCTTTATGGGTACATAAAATGCACACATCTCATAATTAAGGATTCAACAGTTTTATTTATTGTGAACTACCTCTTCAAAAGTAGTGTATACTTGATCCTTTTTTCATCTCTCAATTTAACATGGGACAGTCTAAGGAGATCCATTATCAGTAATTACTAAATTTGGAAAGGTGATAGCTTTTCCCAATGAAAGAAGCATGTGGATGAAGTTGGAGTGAATAGATGGCAAACATCTCTAAGGACTCTAACTAAATATAGCAACAACATGCTAAGACAGTTATCATACAAAGGAAATCAGTTTCTATCCCTACCCTTGTAACTTACAAAATTAAATATACTTTCTCGTTTGATTAAGGAAGGATTACTTAAAAAGGAAGACTTTGTCTCATCAACCCTAACCTTTCTCTGCCTAAAGAATCCTGTAAATTTTAAAATCGTTTAAGAGCACCTCATCCTCAACATTTGCATTTCCTGTGATACATATTACATAAACCAAAAAATTAGTCTATTCCAAAACCCAATCCACCTTAGACTCACTATGTCAGTAATCTGACTAAAGATTGTCATTTGTCAATGATCGTAAAGCCCTTAATTGACAATTTTAGATTCAGTTACATCAAAGATCTCACCCTAATTCCCAAATGAAAAGAACAGTATTCCCCTTCCTTTTTCCTTACTTTATCCGTACAAAACAATTTTCTATACGAGAGGTTCTCCCAGGCATGATGGATGCCACAATCAATCTCATTTAGGTTTTCTAAAATAGTTCCTCTTTGAAAATTCCGCATCATCATTAACATCCGTAAAAAACTCTCACACCTACCTATATAATCTTCTTCATCATTGGTCACAACATGCGCCAGTTAATGTTCCCCTTCAAAATAAATCGCGACATCCACTCATCCTTTCCCTCCCATAAACAACACTCAAACTTTTACAACCAATTTCATTAATGTTCCAACATTAGTTCCTTCCATATATTCAGTGTCATCCTTTTCCACCTACAAACAACATTCAAAATCCAGGCTCAACCCGGAGTGTTACGAATTGTGAATTACTATTAAGCCACATTAATAACATTGATATCTTAAATAACTAATCTCACCCAAGTGAAGATTCAATATTTGCAACATTCTAGCTCAAACTACACAAAAAAATTAACACCTTTTTCTCAGTAATCAATACAATACCTAATTCAAAAACAAGAAAACCCTAGCAATTAGCATACAAAATATCATACATCAGTTTTACGAATCAATTACCTGAGACCGCTTACGAGCATTATTCGAAATAGCAGTAAGAACACCCCAAACATCAGGATCAGAGCAAGGGAGAGGTTGCGCAGCGATTTTGGAAGCGACGGCGATAATGGCGTCTTTAGGGGAAACAGGTTTAACCGTCGAAGGTTCATCTTTGGGTTGACAAGAGCTAGATTGAGATACAACTAGACCTTCTTCTACCTTTCTAGGGCTCGGATTTTGTTCCGGCGTAACTTGGATTCCTGGCCTCCTTTCCTCTACAATCGCCATTGAAATCCACTGTGAAGCTTCAGCGAAACCCTAATTTGTGAATTTGGGGAAGAAATTAGGGAATGTGAAGAGAAAATTAGTGTTTGAGAGTGAAGAATTGAAGAGGAGAGAGAAAATAGGGCGTTGGTAAAAGCAGTGTATGTGTGCGTAAACCCTTGAACATGAATTGTCAGCACTTTTAAGAGGGTGGAAGAAGAGTGACAATCGTACGCTGAAAGTTTGAGGAGAGAGAAAATACCCGCCAAATAATTTCCTACCGGCGGGCCCCACCTAACAAAACTAACTTTGTGATAATACAGAGTACGATTTTAGGTTAGGGTTGTACATGGGTCCAAAATCGAGTTCGAATTACTAGAATCTTTTGAACAACAAGGTTGAATTTTTAATAATGTTTGGATTGAGGTTAAGATTGGATTTTCAAGTTTACTTAGATTTTGTGTATTGTAAAATTAAAAATTGTACTTGTACTATTATACGGAGTATGTTTTAATACTTTTTTGTTTTTGTAAGTATTGCTTTTAAGAATGGCAAAATTATATTCATTGACACCAATTTAAGAGTACGTTGCAAGTATTGACATGAACTAGTGTCACATGTAAAATTGACACCAACTTGCTCAAAAAAGAATAAAATTGACATTAAGGCACTAAACATTCAATAGCGCTCTACATATGACATCTATATAGTCTTATCTTTCCAACACATTAAGAACTTTTTGAAACAAGTGATTGTATAAAAGAAATTTTATACTTATACAAGTGTTAAAAGTTATGCAAAATTAATTGTTGAGTGTCATTTATGTCAATTTTGTAATTTGTGTAGCAAGTTGGTGTCAATTTAGCAAGTAATATAAGTTGGTGTCGAAGCCTGGCAAGATTAATGATAAGCTCGTTTTTCTTCAAAAAAAAATCTTTTGGTGTCGAACAATCTTGGGAGAATCATTACCCCCAAGAAATAGCCCTATATGTACTCATGGATTTCCCTTGCTATTAATTAATGATAAGCTCGTTTTTCTTCAAAAAAAAATAAAAAAATAAGTTGGTGTCAATAATTGTAAAACTTCATAAAGCTGATGTCAATAATTGCAATTTTGCCTTTAAAAATGTGATTATTTTTTTAAAAGCATTACACTTTTTTTTGGTTATAAAAAAAAGCATTTTTATTAGGAGCAATTTCCTTTTAAAAACTGCCCAAAATATAAAAATATACTCTGTAAAAATTATATTCTTTTTTACTCTGCTCTGTATTTTCTACTTTACGGTTGACAACAGCTTTAACATTTATTTTTGGTTGTTAAAGAGAGGGCAAACCCCTGAGAAAGACATAAGGCAAACCAAAAACAACACAATCAAACCATAATCACTTCACCCAAATCCTAAAAATTTTACTGATTCACAATAAATTAACAAAATTATCACATCAAACCATAGTCACTTCACTAATACGTAACATGTTTTGCTTTTGCAACAAAGTTTGATTTGAGGCCTAACCCCTATACGAGACACAACACATATAAAAATACAAGTATAACATAGCTTTAGAAAGAGAGATTGGGAAACTGTTCCCGCAGTTCTTCAGAGTTCAAACTTCAGGTACTAATTTTCTCCAACAGCTTTCACTTTCTTGTACTTGTTGATTTCCCAGTAATTCGATTGCTTGAATTTCTGGGCATGAAATCCAGATTATTTCATAAGAATAGGGATATTCTTGACTTGCTTATACTAAAGTCGAAACCTTATTGATTTATTTTCATTAGTAATGTCCGCACTCCTTTTCTTACTGTCAATGGAGTAGATTGTTTGTTTTTCATAAATCCCGCTACAAAGGGCAATGATGTAGACGAGATTAAAAAGTGCTGAACTTTAAGGTGTTTTTATAGTTGTGAATCTAATTAGCACTCATTAATTCAGATTTCTTTTTCTATTGAATTCCTAATTTTTTGTGTATGGCTAAATTTGCTGGTGATATCTATATGTATTTAAGTTATTCTATTGCTAGTGATTTTTCTTGTGAATGAGAAGCATTATTCTGCTATAAAAATTGAGTCTTTTTTATAATTGCTATGATTTGCTTATCAATTTCTGTGATTTGCTATATTTGAACCTTCTAGGGTTTGTAAAGTATAGGGAAATTGTGAGGGTGATAGTGTTAAGTTTGCCCAGTTAAAGTGCTTGTCTAACAAGACCAAAACCGATCAATCAATCAAAGCCTTAAGTCCATAAGTGGGATCAGCTACATGAACCAATGATTTTTCCGTATAGTCATCCACAAAAATCTTCCTCCTCCATCCCTTACGATCAAATACTTCATTATCATGCAAATCCAAATACTTCATATCCTTCCTAACTCCTTCCAACCAAGTCATTTTCGGTCTCCCTCTACCTCATAAACAATTATTGAAGAGGGTTACTCTTTAGACAAGATTTAATCTTTGTTAAGGGTAGTGAAGGCTAGTTGGTTGGTTGCAACTCGTAAAATGAAGCCATTTTTACTAGATAATCTAATTGTATCTGCCAACTTTGTATTGTTGGCACTTAGTGCTAGGGCTGTGCAGAGTACGGTCTAGACCGCACCAAACCGCAAACCAAACCGCAATTTTGCGGTTTGGTGCGGTTTGGAAATTACGGTGCGGTTTTCAAATTTGACCAAACCGCGGTTTTGCGGTTTGGTGCGGTTTCGAAAAAATTTCAAACCAAACCGCACCGCAAACCGCAATTTAATGCAAAGACTCTTATATTGTATTTATATGTACTGAATTGTGTGGGTCATTATTAAGAAAACCAAAGTTTTCCTTTCTTATTACTCTCCGTTTCTTGTGCTTTGGAGTTGTAATGGAGTGGTTGTGGTTTACTTAATGATTTTGCTCCATGTTTGTCTTGGCATGTTACTGGGTCACTATTAACATTGAAGTAAAGCACTACTTCTTTATTGAATTATTTGCATAGTTGTACAGTTTCCAAGTAAAAATTTCATAACAAAAGATTAGCAAATAATCATTATTTGTGAGGTAAAAAAATTATGGAAAAACCGCAAACCGCACTGCACCAAACCGTATTTTGCGGTGCGGTTTGGTGCGGTTTGTATAGAATTGCGGTTTGGTACGGTTTGAAAAAATCACAAACCGCAATTTTGCGGTTTGGTGCGGTTTGAGATCCAAACCACACCAAACCGCACCGTGCACAACCCTACTTAGTGCTGGACACTACAAGAAATCAGGTCAAGGAGGGCGATTTACTTCGCCCTCTTTGATACATTTATCGCCCTCATGCTTGCCCTCTTAGCCTTGTATTAGTTTCAAAGGGCAACTGTAATATTTCGCCCTCTTTGTTAAAGATCAAGGAAGGCAAATTCCGTCCTCTTTATCGCAAAATTCCGGAATAAAATGTGTGCTGATAAAGATATTGCTTCATGTTTGCTATTATGAAAGAGTTTTTGTAGCAACGATGGGGTAGTTGCAAATGACAGTTCAATAAGATGGTTGCTATCAGATCATCAGTCGATAGAAAATACGTAGTATAAGATCATATGAACCAATATCAGATTATAGGAAGTGTTTATCATTTTAGAAAGTGAAAATATGTTAGGTGTAACAGTTAGAAAGATGGGTTTATGGGATTGGCAGGTCAGTTGCTGTGTTTTATCTTCTGAGAAATTGCCTAGGAGGGGTAGTTAGTAATTGATAGCACCTCTTTCTGTGGAAAAGATTTGTTCAAGTCCAAATCTTATGACGTTTGAGAAGGAAAGGGATTTAATTACATATCTCTACTAACAAGCTGAGTATTTGAAATGGATTTACAAGCTGATCTGCTCTCATATTTAATTATTAACCTTCACTGATGTTGGTTTCATGCTCATTGATTAACTCTTTTCTAAATATATTTTTGTTTACTTCGCTACTATGAGTACTATTACTGATGTTAGTTTCATGCTCATTTGTTAATTATATTGATATACTTTGTATAATCAATTCTATAATCTGTCAGGTGTTTCGAAATTGGAGGAGATCTAATAAAGAGCAAAAAGTTGGATTGCCTTTGAATAGCAGGAATTTTAAGTGTGGAATCATTGTTTAAGGTGCTTTTTATACCTTATACAGCTAACTCAAGTAAATCCATGCTCTCAAGCATTGCTTCACCCATGATTAGAAACCCAATAGTTGCAGCCATGAATTACACAAAGAAGAAAGCTGCTGTACTTTACCACTACCCTTGCCCTGATGGCACCTTCGCGGCCCTTGCAGCACACCTTTATTTCTCTGCTACTTCCTCCCCAGTTCAATTTTTTCCAAACACTGTCTACAGTCCTATCAAGGCAGACCAGTTGCCTTTGCAAGAAATCGGTGATGTTTATCTTTTAGATTTTGTTGGACCCTCTGGGTTTGTTGCTGATCTCTCATCCAAGGTGGAGAAAGTGATCATTCTAGACCATCATAAAACTGCACTTGAGACTTTAGGTGATGAAACCTCATTGGGTGAGAATGTAACGAAGGTGTTAGATATGGAGAGGAGTGGGGCAACAATTGCTTATGATTACTTCAAGCAGAAGCTTAGTGAAGGAAATGGAGGCAGTCATGAGTCCGTGCTTGCTGAGTTCAATAGAATGAGAAAAATTTTCGAGTACATCGAGGATGGAGATCTTTGGAAGTGGCGCCTTGAGAATAGCAAAGCTTTCAGCAGTGGGTTGAAGGACCAGAATTTAGAATTTGATTTTCAGAAAAATCCCTCTGTGTTTCAGCAGTTGCTCTCACTGAACCTTGAATCTGTTATAAATCAAGGTATTATAAGCTTAGATCATAAGCAAAAGTTGATTACTGATGCTCTTGAGCAATCTTTTACAATCAACCTTGGAGGTGGGGCATTCGGTCGTTGCCTAGCTGTCATCGCAGATGAAGCTCTTTCAGAATTAAGGAGTGAACTTGGGAATCAGTTGGCTTGTAAGAGCCAAGACCAGAACTTAAGGGGCATCGGAGCTATTGTTTACAAAGTTCCCGAGCTTGGGAATGACCAGATGTTTAAAATCAGTCTTCGGAGTGTCAAAAGTGAAGACACGACTCCTATTTCAGAGAAATATGGTGGTGGTGGACATCGTAATGCTAGTTCATTTCTGCTAAGATTGGCTGATTTTGAAGCATGGAAAATGAACAGTTGATGATTTCTTTGTTAATTTGTCAATCAACAAATTTTGTAGTTGTTTAGTTGACAGTGTTAACTACATATAGAAACTAACTTGGCAGTTAGGCATGTTTACTTATGAAGTTATGATCTAGATTTTGAAGTCCTACATTTTGTAAGAGAAAACTATAATGTCATTCTTGAGAAAAACTCAGCGCCAGGGTGTGTGCCTGTATTACTTCTCCAATTTTGCCAACTTCAACAAAATCTTTGCCCAGGGTTTTTTTTTTTTTAATTTCAAATCAAAGAATTGATTTTCAGTCACAACTTTGTTTACTAGTTAGAGAAAAAAATAAAACTATAAAGGCAAGTTTGGATTCAAATTTATGCTCATGACAGGGTTAGAAGACTGAAACAAATATCCTTCAAGTATAGGGTGAGAATTGAACCTCTCTCACAGAGTCACAGGGTTAGAAGAATGAGACGAAGACCCTCAACCACTAAGTCAACCTTGATTTTCAGTTTTCCATCCCCTCTTTGAATACGGGAAGCTAATCTTTAAACTTCTCACATTCGACAATGAAGTTTCATGTACTATGTCTGACGTCTGTACTCCAGCTTTCGCTAGTCCAAACTCAACACTCTGGAGCTCATCTCACCGACCTTGATTATATAATCACTCAAGCATAACCCATTGCATCAGATGCCAATAGTCACAAACTTGTAAAATTGGAAACATCTCAATATGTCATGAACGACATTTCTCAAAATGTTAGATTATCATTAATCATCAGTGTACTAAATCCTAACCAATTGAACAGTTTACATGGTTTTCACAAACTATGAGCCAATGAAATTACAATACCCACTGTGCTATACATTGTGCAGGAGAGCAATTGATATCGTTCAACTAGTCACTAAAATTGCAGGTTAAAGTGAATACACTGTCATCTACATAGTATATGATGAGGAAGTCGCATCTTGCCCCTGAATGCTAACCAGCAAGGGGATTAGCATGTATGGTGACACGGTTGAGCCTAATTTCAGCAAGTGGGCGATCTCCTGGACCTGTTTTTGTCTGCATATGCCAGGAAAAAAAAAAAATTATTAGGGACAGATGTCATTGAGGAATTGCAAAAAGATCACAAGGCAGAGCATCATCATGGCCCTAGAAAGAGGAAAAAAGAAGGAAAAAACAACAGTAGACTAAAGATGTAGCCTCGTATGAAGAAACTAGATATAGGAAACCATGCAAAAACAACAGTTTCATGACAAATGGTAGCACAAGCAGATATCAAATTCAAGTATCCAACATTACCTTTTCCATAAGATCAAGAACCTCAAAGCCATGGATCACCTTTCCAAACACAGTATACAATCCATTCAAATGAGGCTGCTTAGCATATGTTAAAAAGAATTGGCTTCCATTGGTATTTGGACCACTGTTAGCCATCGCCAAGATTCCCCTAGCATTGTGCTGCAAAAGAAATATACAGAATATTATAGAGGAATTAATTTTAAGGTTCTATTTCTTGTTCTCAATAGTTTGTCATCGTTAAGAAAAGAAAAGCAAGACATTTACAGCTTTTTCTGGCAAATCAGTCTCTGCTTCAATATCACACACATTAATCGAACAATGGAGTAACTTAAGTACTTAATCATATGAAGTTACCTTACAGAGTAAAACACAACACGACTTGTAGGTAGGTAAGGTTTAACAAGAATTACAGACACATGGTGAATTTTAGCGACCAAGAGGTCCCAAACAAACTCATGTATGATGACAAAATTTGAATGAACAAGGAATGAATTAATATCCAGATAGAAATCATAAGCTACTATAGTTCATAAAATACCTTAAGAGACTCTCTTATCTCATCATTAAACTTTTTGCCCCATATACTTGTACCACCTTTGCCAGTGCCAGTTGGATCTCCTCCCTGGATCATAAAACCTTTTATGTTTCGATGAAATATGGTCCCATCATAGTACCCACTGGCGCATAGAGCCAAAAAGTTCTGGAATATCAAAAAGGCATTTGAATCATTGACAAAGAAACAAACGATATCAAATTAGAATGAAGTATATCTATAAAATATGACTGGTTTTTTGTTCTAATCATCTCCAACACCTATCACATTCACTTAATCCATAATAGGATTTTGTGTTAGGTAATGGAAGGTATAACTTTTATATACAAAGAATCAGGAAAACTGAAGCAAAAAAAAAAAAAAGTGCTGCACCTACATATTTTATCACATGGAAAGCAAGGTAGACAAAAGCTTTTGCCAACATAAAGGACAATGAACAATGAATAAAAACTAATTAGAGTTGTTTGACTCAGGCCTCAGAGGAGAGGGAAGGAAAAGTACTGAGGAAAGGAAAAGAAGGAAAATACAACTCTTCATGCCCCCCAACTGTTCGGACACGAAGACCAGAAACATATGAAGTTCTAAGAACCTTTTCTTGCATTTGAATAAGTTGATCTACAATAACTCTACCCACTTCTCCTCCCCTCTTGTTCATCTTTTTCAGGATAGGTGATTTTGGAGATGAGTGCATATTAATTTTCTCCCGCTTCCTAAACTTCCCACTACCTATTAAATCCTAAGCTCATTGGATGGCCTACAACATATAGCATATATTTTCTTCAAAAAAATATGTGTAGGAGAAAGAATGAACACCTCACTATCAACTTATCCAAATATCAAGCATGTAATTCTGAAAAATAGAATACCGTGCAGAAAATCCATGCCAAGCACACAAAATGACAAAACAAACACTTAAATTCTTCTAGTTTGATCTCAAAAGGAGTATTCATCAAATTGAGATTTGTCTCTAATCTCTATCGATAAATATTGAGTACAAGGAACCCCAATCACAATTACATTGGAAAACTTTATCAAGGTTGGCATGTTTGTATAGAGTCATATTCCATATACAAACCCGAGCCATTTCCATTAGCAAAGGTCCTTCAGGGATAACTATGGAGTGCAATAAAACTTCGATTGTCCAAAAAACATACACACATGCCCATATAATTTCCAATGCCCTTCATGGCTTCACATCTCATAACACCATCCTTGTAAGACAACTACAAACTTCACAAATAGTTAGCAGTCTCCAACTATCCAATCCATGATTTACTCCTATACTTAGAAGTTAGAACCAATGCAATGCAACCAAATTCCAAATTCCCAATCTCATCAAAACAGCAATGCTACCCCAATCTATTCAGTATTCACAACCCCACATCCCAAAAATATCTAATTTTAATTTTATAAACGCCTTAAACCCTAAAGCAATCTTGTAAACTACCCAAGTCATTACCGTTCAAATTACACCATCAACGCGACCATTAAATAAATACGGAGAAAATGAGAACAACAATAAAATCATTTTAAAAAAAATAAAAAAATAAAAAAAATCAGCTCAAAGATAGAAATTTCAGTCTATTGTACAATAATTCCATTAAATTAGATTAATCAACAAGAAATAATTGTTCCCAGTAAAACTAAGACATCTCAAATTATACATACAAAAAAATCAACAAATTCATGAAGTATACCTCAGCAGCTTTTGGAACTTCATCACAAAAGATTTCGCATTTTATGTCGCCAAGATTAGTGTGAAGTGTCACTGACTGCCAGCATCAATATTCAAAACACCAATTTTAATGCCGAAAAAAAAAAGCGTTAGGTTTAAGCGACGAAAAAAAAAACGACGAAATTCATGAGTACAGAAGAAGAAAAATACCATTTTACTGTAAGGAAGGAGACAGTGAAGAAGAAATTCAAGTTTTGATGGTTGGCTTTTTTTTAGAATGCGAGATTAATCATCGATGCTGATCGTTGATGGAAATGAATTTTCTCGCCGACTTTAATTTAGGGGAACAGGCCCATTCGGTTTTATAAGTTTTGGCCCAGCCCATAGCCCATTAATCGTTTAAGGTCTACTTTTTTTCTAATGCTCACATTAGATTTTACATTATTTATTAGTTTTGACTTAATTTTTAACTAATACTCCGTATAAAGTAATAAATATATGTTATCGTACTCCGTAATATGTTGTTGGATTAATTATTTTTATAAAATCTTTTTACTAATTTCAAAATAAAGATATTGATATTTAAAGATATGTCTTGTAAAATGTATAAACCTAAGTGAAGCATAAAAAAACGGAGAGAGTATTACATATCAACTTATGTGATACAATAGTATTTGTGTTTGTGTATGATAATGAAATGAGATCTATCTTAAATTATTATGTAACTAGCTTTTGGATTTGGATGAAATATCTTTTGTATGGTCAAATTGCTATAGGTACAATGTATGGCTTTTTATAATTGAGAGTTAGGGCCTGTTCCGATTGACTGAACTCAGCTGAACTGAACTGAACTGAACTGAACTGAACTGAACCGAGCTGAACTGAACTGAACTGAACTGAACCGAGCTGAACTGAACTGAACTTATTAATTAGTGATTTTTAACTACGGATTAGTGATCTTTGATTATTTATTGATATTTATTACTATACATATGTGTATATACAAATGTACATATTAAAATATTTACGAAAAATATACTATATAATTATAATTATAAAATGTATGGAAAATATATTATAAAATGTATGGAAAATATATTAAAAACTTGAAACCTCTAAACATTTTAAACACATATACTATTTAATTCAAAAATAAAATAGTATTAGGACAAAAGAACACAAAACACTTACATGAACTAGGGATTCCAATCACGCACCAAGTTGAAGTCATGGAGCGAAGAGAAGATCATACTATGTACGATCCTAACAGAAAAGCAGCTATGGATATTGTACGACAAGAAATAACTGAATCAGATATGGGAGTCAGTTCAGAGGAATGCCGAGGTAATGGAGGAGTTTGGTGGACAAGAAGAAGACGAAGAACTAACTGACTATGAAAATTAGTTTAAGTTGTGTAGTACTCTAATTTTCTCAATGAGATTAACATTAGAAATATGTTTCAAAAAAATAGAACCATTTGAACAATGAATTGTATCAATATTACTATTGTTATTATTATTATTATTAATTATTGATAATTATTATTATTATTTATTGATTATTATTATTAGTATTATTATTAGTATTATTATTATTATTGTTATTATTATTATTATTTATTGATGATTATTATTATTATTTATTGATTATTATTGTTAATATTATTATTATTATTTCAATTATTATTGTTATTATTATTATTATTATTATTATTATTGTTAATATTATTATTATTATTATTGTTAATATTATTATTATTATTATTATTATTATTATTATTTTTATATACTATTTATTATTATTATTTTTGTTGTTGTCGTCGTTGTAATAAGATCTTAAAAGAATGAAATTTGGCTTTATATCATTAGCAATATCATTAGACATAAATTAAGAGCTGAGCTGAACTGAACTGAACTGAACTGAGCTGAACTGAACTGAACTGAACTGAATTTCAACGGAACAGAACAGGCCCTTAGAGACCAAAAAACGAAAAATATTGCACTCTACCTTCCATCAAAAATACTACGTATATCAGATTAAATAGTTGTTTTTAAACCATAAGCTATCAGTTTCCAAATGTTTAACGTTGTAGTTAATATATACATGTCCACAATACATTTGCTTATTATTAGGTTTAATACACTCTCAAATACTATGATTGACACATGCTTAAATCCACCTTAAAATAAAAAGCTTTCTTGTGGTTGATTTAAATCAACAAAATTAGTAATATAATAAAACATCTATATAAAAATCATTTTTAAAACTTTTAATTTAATTTATAATAAAATAACCGATTATGTTCGACTAACACGATACACACGTTCGTACAAAGAAAATTACCGCTACTTTCCATAGGAAACTAGAGATTTAAAAAAAAAAATCACAAAGTAATAAAAATAAAAACATGTATTCCGTAATTCATATTATATTCACATTAATATGACACAAATTCTTAATTAAGGCGGACTTTTATAAACTTATTATAATACAGAGTATGAGGTAAAGTTATTAAATTTATCCTCAAATTAAGCGTTTTGCCTGAACAAAACTCAAGTCCGCCTAATACAAAACTTATGGTTGGTATGAATGACATCACCGCCTAACTAATTACAGTTATTTAGTCTTTCTAAAACTCTATCAGAGTAATAACTCCTCTCTTCAATCGCTTAATTATATAAAAAACAATGCAAGATAAACTAAACTATGAAGTTTCTCCCCCAAATTCCGCAAAGATGGAGGTAATCAACGCTGATTACCAGATACTTCAAAACGACTGCGTTCAGTACGACGAAGAATCTCCTTTGTTGTTACCAATTAATCATGAAATTCAAAATAATAATCGTGTTGTTAATCGAAGGTGGTTAAATATGCCATTAACATGGTTGATGATTGTTCTGGGTACTGTTATTGCAATTTCTGCAATTGTAATCATCAAACGTTTTGCCCCATCTTTCGCCAAGAAGGTCCTTTTCTCTCTCATTCATACTTGTGATTTTTAGGGTATTATGAATTTGATTTTCTTGATTTTTTTTTGGGTTTTCTAGGGTTATAATTTGAAATTGATTAAGGGTTATTAAGATTATTGCAGATTAATTTTTTGACTGTAATGGGCAGGTTTTGTTTAGTGCATGAAGATGATTTTAGGTAATTCACAGCTCACTTTCCAATTTTGGAAAACTTAGTATTAGTAAAAATTGTGATATTCCGAATATGGAAAGGGAGAGATTTTTGTTTGCAAGTTTTAAGTTTTGATGGAATTGTTGCAATAATATGTTTTTAACGATCCATGTGATTTTACCTATCTCACAATGCTCCTCCTATGACGTGCACGAGCACTTAGTGAGGAGGCATACAGATACACCCGAATATAGAATGGACATACAGATAAACCCGAATATAGAATAGACAGGAGACTTGGTCTTAGAAGAAGTCATAATATACTCCTTGTGATATGACATACTGTTGAATCTCAAGTAATTGACCTGTAAAAGTATATGATAGCTACACTTGCAATAAATTTGTGAAGGAGTATGTGTTATTAGCTACACTTGCAGTATACTGTGATTAGTTACGCTTGGAAATTTTGTCACATGGGATATGCACATAAGACTACTCAAATGTTTTAGCTGTTAAACTGGATACTTAACTAGATTGTCTTTCGTCTTTTCGTAGGAGGTTATTCCTGTAGTACTCTGGCTGATACAAACTTGCAGTCCGCCCGTGCTTGCAGCTATTTTGTTTGCTGCAATAGCCTTGTGTCCGCTTCTACTTTTGCCGACTGTGCAGTTTAAGTGGATTGTTGGAATGACTTTTGGTTATGGAATTGGCTTCTTGCTGATCATGGCTGCAGTAACTGTTGCTGTTTCTTTGCCTTATTTCATAGCTTACCATCTGTTTCTTCACAAGATCGAAGTAAGATAGCAAGCATTTCCCGTGTTTTCTGATAGTGATTTATTCGATTCCAACTTTTTTCATGAGAGGAAATTTCTAATTTGGCTTATCTAACTATTGCTTGCTGTTTTTTGCTTATTGTATTTACGTCAGAAATGGTTGATTAATCATCCTGAAAAAGCTGCCTTTGTTAAATTTGCTGGTGAAGGCGATTGGTCTCATCAGTTTCGATTTGTTGCTCTGATAAGACTTTCTCCATTCCCATATGTGGTGTTCAACTATGTTGCTGTGGTTACCGGTGTTAAGTATAGTTCTTACCTGGTGGGAACTCTGATAGGGATGGTGCCTGATGTACTGCTTGCAATGTACAGGTTAGTTTTTGCATTTTGATTTTGAAAAATCTCTGGTTAATTCATGAACTACATTCCTTCAAACTGATTTTCTCGTCTCACCCTGTCGAAGTGTCGAGTATACTTCTTGATGCTATACATATCTGCCCTTTAGAGTCCTAATAAATTATGTTAATGATTTATGTATTAAGAATATAATGGAGTGTGTTCTGTTTCTGATATTGGCTTAATGCTTTTTCAAAGGCTGAAGCTGATTGAAGCTACCAAATGACTCTTATTTCAATTTTGTATTTTATACTTTCTGTTCTTATAGCATCAGATGAATTTCATCAGTTTTAATTCCGTAACTGTGACACTCTTTCACAGGAATCTGATACAAGGATGTGTATGAATGTATGATTTGCAATGCTACACGGTTTGAAGTGTAACATGTGTACTGAAACTAACACGTACTGTGTAATTGTACTCTTACTATGATTACAACTCGATATTGAATTCGTTTTGAATTTTTTCAGTAGGCTTAGGAGTTAGGAGCATATTGATTTCCTGATCCGTACACTAGTAGTGAACCTTAAAACTAAACAGATTTTGATGAGTCTGTTCCATTTACATTTACATCTAAATGGCTTATGGTTACAAGTCTCATGGAGGTTGTTGGTGGGGGAAGGGGGGGGGGGGGGGGTCCGAAAAATGCCATGAGCAATCGATGAAGTGTCTCACGCTATTTCATTGCTGTGAAATAGTAAAATGTTTTCAATTTTATTACATTAATTTGAAATTATCTCATACAAGATTTTGCTATTTGTCACACTTGTTGACATTGTTGATCTTCTCCTTGGTAGTGGAAAACTGTTTCGCACAGTGGCACAAGCAATGGAGGAGCATACTCATGTTTCAAAATACCATTTGATTTTTGATGGCATAGGCTTCTGTTTATCTGCGGTATCCACCATCGCCATTGGGTTTTATGCAAAACGGAGATTGAAACAACTTCAACAGGCAGAGGAGCAACAACAATTGAGGTAGCAGATCTTTCTTCAAAGACTTGCACAATTCTTCCACGTTGAATTTGATAAAGTAGGAGATAATGCCCAAGTTTTGGATATTATTCAAAATGTAAATATCTATACATCTAGTGTACATATTTTGGTATTAAAGACAAAATTGTTGATCAAATGAAGAATTTTTGAGATGTGCAATGAGATATCAAATAGTTGCTCTTTATTTTAGCTACTAAGTTATGATTGAAGGAATTTTTGAAAAAATATTTAAGGATTTTAATAACTATTTTACTAATTAAGGGCCTGTTCTGTTCCGTTGAAATTCAGTTCAGTTCAGTTCAGCTCAGCTCAGCTCAGCTCTTAATTTATGTCTAATGATATTGCTAATGATATAAAGCCAAATTTCATCCTTTTAAGCTCTTATTACAACGACGACAACAACAAAAACAATAATAATAATAATAATAATAATAATAATAATAATAATAATAATAATAATAATAATAATAATAATAATAATAATAATTGAAATAATAATACTAATAATAATAATCATCAATAAATAATAATAATAATAAATAGTATATGTGTTTAAAATGTTTAGAGGTTTCAAGTTTTTAATATATTTTCCATACATTTTATAATATATTTTCCATACATTTTATAATTATATAGTATATTTTTCGTAAATATTTTAATATGTACATTTGTATATACACATATGTATAGTAATAAATAATCAATAAATAATCAAAGATCACTAATCCGTAGTTAAAAATCACTAATTAATAAGTTCAGTTCAGTTCAGTTCAGCTCAGTTCAGTTCAGCTCAGTTCAGTTCAGTTCAGTTCAGTCAATCGGAACAGGCCTTAATTATTATAATTAAACGGCATTTTAGTGTAATTGCTTTTAAATGGAATTGGCACAAAATCTATATTTGAATTTTGATAATAAGAATATTTTGAGTACAACACGAATTATATTCGAAATTTCCTATAATTAGAAAGATTAATAAGATCTTGTCATGGGTTATTGGGTTGCATACTTGCATAGGATGATAGAAATCAAAGTAATAAGAGTCTACTACTTCATAACAAACAAACGAATGTAATATTTTTCGGTTAATATTTTAAGGAGTAAATTAATTTCGAGATTAGATTAGTTCAATTCAAGCCCAATAAAAATCAAATTTTAAATCGAATATACTTAGGTTGAGTAAATAACAGATACGAGTCAATTTTATGATTTTATCCGATCTGCCCTCGCAAGAGTCGCAACGCAAGTAAGTTGAAAAACTTGTAATATTTAGCGTAAAATAGGAATACTGCGTAGCAAAAGCCAAGAAGCCCAATCGAGAGCAAAACCAAACGCCAACCATGGCTACCACCGGCGGCAGCCAACAACCCGATAAACGGCCGCAATCAATCTTCGACCTTTCTCAAGATTTCTTCGACTGTTGCCGTCTTCTTCCTCCCGCCAAACTCCATCATCATCCTCCTTCTTCATCCACCGAAGCAGCCCTAACTTCGAAACAGCAATTGCAGGAAGAAATTCCTGAAGATGATGAAGTTTTGAATGATACTTGTAATTTTAGTATGAATACTTGGTCTTGCAATATTTGCAAGTCTGAATTCGACTCTCTTCTTGACCAGCGCTCTCACTTCAAGTCCGACCTTCATCGTTTCAATGTAATTTTCCTTTTTTCTTTTAATCTATTTTCGTTTTTAATTTTGATAATGAAGTGTTATGTTATTGATTATGTGAGATTTGATAATGTTTGTGGTAGAATTTGATTGATTTTGTAATTTTGATAATGTTTTGCAATAATCATAATTATGTTGAATTTGTGAATGTAAATTGAACTTACTCGCTTTGTTTGGAATCGAAATATATAATGAAAAATATCTTGATTAGCTCAGAATATACAATGAAAGGTGAGTTTAGGAGGAAATTTGATGGCAAAGTATTCTTATATTAGTGGAATGACAATTTTGTTTTTGCATGATTTTCGAAAGGTTACCTTTTGTTGGATTATCATTTTCTGCATTATTTAAAGCAATAGTAGAAATAGTATTGGCATTTGGTAATATGTAATGAATTTATGATTTTAAGATTGCTGAAGTATGTACTGGGGTATTGAATGTTTTTCTTCATCTGAAATTATGGGAAACATAGATTTTAGGAAGAATATATTTTGGTTTAAACAAATAAATGGAGAGTGAAAAAGAAGTGGTATTTGGGTGAGTATCCTATCACTTGATTGTAGTGTCATTGATTATTTGTTCAATATTCATTTGTAGGTAAAATTAAACCTAGCGGGAAAAGTTGTTTTGAATGAGGATGCCTTTGATGAGTTAACTTCAGACTCTTTTACTAAAGACTTTGATGTTTCAAGTATATCGGGATCAGAAGATGAAGATGAAAGAGTATCCCGTGTTAGGAATAATACAAGGGACATGTCGGTTCAAAGTATTAAGCAGAAATTATGTGTCCATCTTCAGTCAGGAGAAAAAGTCTCAATATGGAAGTGCTTTCTTTTGAAAGATAACGAGGATGTCTACTATGAGAACAATCAGTTAGTGGTTGTTGATGACAATGGACGTGTTCCCGATTTGAAAGTAATAGAGAGGTTGAAATCTTTGACTCACGAGCCAAGAGATAATACTCACTTGAGGATTGTATTGCTGGCCAGTGGAGGACATTTTGCTGGTTGTGTCTTTGATGGCAACACTGTTATTACTTACAAGACGTTCCACAGGTACCTTGCCTTGTTATAAAAATAACTTTTGCTGCTACTACTTGTCTCTCCTTTCTAATTTAATGCATTTCTTTTGATTTCAATGTATGGGTCTGTTGAACTTGATGTAACTATCAAAGATACCAACTTTAAGCCGTGGAGATTGCATAGAAGGCAGATTTTTAATAAAACTTTGATTTTTATTTCATGCTTATTTTTCCTGGCTCTCCCCTAGTTATTCTGTCTAATGGATGTTTGTATTTGTGCATTCATATCTAGTGTATTAGATTTTGTCTTATATGCTAAACCTGATTTGTGTCACTGTTGTCTCTATTCTTCAGGTAGAAGTTTAGCTGTAAACTGTGCCGCATAATGCATATATTCTGTTTTTCTTAATGCTAAGTTTAGATGTTTATTGTGACTTTTTCTTTCCTTTTGGTATATAATTGATGCCTTTTGTATTAGATATGTTGTGAGGGCCAAGGCTGGTAAAAGACAGTCAACCAAAGATGCAAGTGGCAGATCTATACATTCTGCTGGAGCATCACTTCGCCGCTATAATGAGCTTGCTTTGAAGAAGGTATTGTCCTAATGACTGGTTATCGCTGTGCTGTACATGAACATGATACATATTGCAATATTTTGATTGTTTGAACATGGCGCAAGATGACTTGTAGTATATATATTTATATCATACCCTGCAAATGCAATTGAATGGAAGAAGTGGATCTAGGTCTTTAGGAACACCCTACTAAGATTTGGTCCAACTTGACTATATTTGGAAATGTAACATAATGCCTAGAACTTTGCTTTGTATATGGGAATCACTCGCTGGTTTGCTTGTGACTTGTGCAGGACGTGCAAAGTTAAAGGACATAACTTTTTACCACAATTTTTGGTGCACCTGCCTTGTGAATTTATTTCTTTCCCCTACAGAATTTCCTTATATAATTTTGACCATTTCCTTATATTCTTTTGTATGCATATTTAGTTGAGCACCGACTGTTTCCAAGATAAAAAATTTCCTCTATCCTTTACAGTGAAGTAATCTACAGAATTGTATGAGTTATTCACGGGCGAGTTTAGCTTCATGTGAATTTCTCCCTTTATGATTACTTCAGGCTGTTCCCTAATGCTTATAAATTGTGTTTCAAGTTTAGTCAAACTACTCATTAGTGCTTACCTTTAATTAAATGTAAACTAGAACTACCTAATGTTTTGGACGGCTCAGTTTTAGGTAGCCCAGCGGTTATGTGAATAGCAGGAGATTTGCAAGACTGCAATTTCTTAATGCAAAAGTAAGACCAATCTTAACTTCTAGTAATGCCTTTTTAAAACAATGACACAAGGCCAAATCAGTTTCGTGTTGAGGTTTCCTAACATATTTGAAAGAAATTTTTGCAAGTGATGTTGTTTAGATTAAACATATATTTGTCTTTTAATTTAATTTTTTTTTTTAAAAGGGAGGATTTAATTAATTTTGACTATTTCATAAGCTGAAGTTGTATTTGTTCTGATTTTAGCTGCTCTATACAGCTTTCTCATCAAGTTATACTTGATCCATCTTTTCTTGTCTGATGGAAATCAAATTGATGTTGCTTACTCTCTTCTGTTTTCCAAATGGTTTTTAACCGTGATGTCATAGCTGTTGACACATTTATTTTGTTCAGGATATTCAAGAGTTACTTGCTTCTTGGAAGCCTTATTTTGATGCATCTTCCTGTGTTTTCATCTATGCACCTTCAAGCAACCGCCAAATGTTCTATAATGGCGAGGGCCCACTCTTCAGCAACCAACAGTGTGATGCTAGGAATATTCCTTTTAGTGTTCGGCGGCCTACCTTAAAGGAAGCACGACGGATATATAACCAGTTGAGCCTAGTTGTTTATGAAAATGAGGAAGAGCTTCCTGATATCAAGCAGATTGACTTAAATGTAAGTTGTGTAAGTGATGCAAACATATTGAAGGGTGCCGAAAGGGGTGAAGTAAAGGTGATTAAGGAGGATGAAGTTTCTGGAAGTGGCAAAATTTCTGATGAAGAATCCTCGTCAGAAGAAGGTGATAAAGAACTCGGACACACTACAACTCCATTACATGAAGCAGCGAAATCTGATAGTCCTGAAAAGGTTTTAGAACTTCTAGAGCAGGGTTTAGATCCTACTGTCAAAGATGAAAGAGGGAAAACACCCTACATGGCGGCTACTGATAAGGAAGTCAGAAATACTTTCAGACGCTTTATGGCTTTAAATCTTGAAAAATGGGATTGGCATGCTGCTAATGTTCCTAGTGCGTTGACTAAAGAGATGGAGGAGTCCCAGGCTGCAAAGCAGGTACTGTTCTTCAAATATTTAGTCACCAAGCTCTGTAGTACATTTGTGGTTGCATTCTTTTTCTATAAAGTGATGCTTTTGGCTTGGACTAGTCTGATGCATCATTGTCATCTTCTATGGTCTTTTTCCTCTTGTATATCATTTTTGAGCTGTAATTTTCAGTTCTTTTGGTGTGATTTATGTTTATCTTCTATTTTTTTATGCATGTTTTCTTGATGTATGACATGGTTTATTGTAATAATTTTGATCCGGCCATCAATGTGTAGGCTGAAAAAGATGCTAAGCGGAAAGCAAAAGCAAAGGAATTGAAGAAACAGCGGAAAGCAAGGGAAAGGGAAAAGAAAGCTGAGGTAATTCTTTTCTCGATTTGACAAGAGTTGTACCAACTCCTCTATTCCACTGTGCTATCAATCCTACTTGCCAGCTGCTGGATCCTGGTGTTGTGTTGTTATAGGAGATGCACACTTTTCACATTGTAGGAGTATTAGCACGTAGAATTTCTTGTCAATGTGACGGCCCTATCAGTTACCGGCATTGTGTATCCTTCTCTAACGTTGTAGTTTATTCATGAAGGTCAAGGCTGCAGAATCCCAGAAGATAGCAACGGCCGCAGAGAACAAAAGTACTGCTTCACGTCCAGTTAGAACAGTTCAATCTGTGATTGCTGCTAGATTGTCCAAAGAGGTATACATATATGAATCACATGGCATATTGGCATTCATAATTATCATGATATTTGAGGGAATTTTTGTTTTACTGCCTCATGACTTTTGCGATTCTGAATTTCTGACTCATATTTTCCTTCTACTTAGGAGGAACCAAATTACTGCCTTGGGGCTTTTGCGATTCTGACTTGTATTTTCCTTCTGCTTAGGAGGAACTAAAGAGGAAACAAATCGAGGAGAGAGAAAAGAGAGCTGCTGCAGCTGAAAGAAGACTTGCCTTGGCTGCTGCTGCTGCTAATGCTCAAGGGGCTAGCAGTAACCCTACTACTGCAAGCTCCTCCCAACCAAAAACCAACATTGGTAGTACCGACACAGTTTGCTCCTGTTGTAATGCATCATTGGTGGGTAAAGTTCCTTTCCACCGATATAACTACAAATACTGCAGCACAACATGCATGCAAGTTCACAGAGAATTTCTTGAAGATGGTTAGCAAACTGGTTAGAGTTTCACCCAGTGCTTTTTTACTGTAGAAATTTCAATCTATATTGTTCATTATTATGTTAATGGCTTTAATTTAATGCTGTATTACAATCATATCAATTACAGTTATACCACATTTTTTGAGATAGATTTATCATGGGAAAGATCAGTCTTGTTGACATTTTGTTACAGTAAAAACACACTAAACTCTGACCTATCTGATTGGAGTACAGTACATAAAAGGATATTTAAGACAAGGATATAAAATACATTAAAAAAGAGAGAGAAAAAGAAAGAAAGAAATAAACATATGAAAACAAATGTTGCTGATTGTAATGAAGTTGATATGTTTGGTTGATGGCAAATCTAGTTCTCTTCTTTTGTCACCGACACGGAACAAGCCGAGGCTACTCGTGAAATTTGCTTCTCATGCTCAACGGTCCCCATCGGCCCTCCCTTCACATCATTGATATTATAGTTCGTATTTCCCTTTCTTTTTGCTGTTATTGGAGGATCTACCATTCTACCTTGCACGACTGTGTAGCATATACCATAGTTTCTAGAATTTTCGGTAATCATCAATATTCAATAGGGATCACAAAAAAAAAAAAAAAAAAAAATTGTCGTCAAATTGTTAGTGAAGGGAAGCTACTTCCTCTTCGGCTTTGCTTTAAATTATACAGCACTGTCATGTCCCTTGTTCGAAAATTAGTTTAAATTGTAAATTTTATTTTCATTTTATTTTTTTGGCGATATTGTTGGAGCTATTGAAATTTTTTGAAAGGAAAAGGATATGAGGTGAGTGAAAAAAATTGAGCATCTTTAAGTAACAAGAGGAATATACAACTACCCGTTAACCATCCCAAATTCCCAATGTCACGAGGACGAGTTTTACATTTACTGTCAAGAAAGTGAGATAGTCCTATGGTATTTGTTAATTTGTATAGTACTTTCTGTCTATGAACTGGTGATAGGCTGTTGGAGTGGTCTTAAAAATTTAAGCACGGAGTACCAAATTAGTTGCCATGATCATAGATTCACAGTGTTTACTCCCACGAGTGTTCATTTATTTTGGAATATTTTTGGTGCCTTTATTTTTATTTATTTATTTATTTATTATTATTATTATTATTATTATTATTTTATCTGTCATTGTTCTATAACCTCATTCTAAAACAAAAAGTATTTATAAAATATAAAATCTTACTGTACTAATAATAATATTAGCAGATTAATAAAGATTGGTATTATTCCATGACCACCACCAGACAGACCAAAGAGCAAAAGGCCAAAGTTTTAGCCAAGTGACTTACATTTTAAGGGTCGGACAAGTTTTAATTATTTATAGGGCAACCTATTGTACTGTATTTGTTTCTTTAATGCATTACTTTTCTAGTTCATTCTCAAAGAGGAGTGTTTAAGAGGTTGGAAGTAGATTCTTTTTTGTTTTTATGTTTTCATTATTTATTATCATGATGCAAATAGATTATCTTCAAGTGTAAGAAAAATTGCAATAATGCAACTCTTCCTTGCAGTTTGTATTCGCAAACGTGTGATGAATTTGAAGCTATTTGTTAAACAAAATTTGTTTGAAAGTGTCACTTTTAAAGCGTTTTCTTACAATTAATCAAGTAAACTTACCATTTAAATTAAAAAAAGCTTAATCTATTCCTCATTTTTGGAATTAACCAACAACTGTATTAGACTGTGATACTTCAATATGCGATTTAGAGTTGTATGTAAAACCGATTGAAGTTATGGGTTACATCTTTACACATTGTGTAACTAAAACAACAAAATTATATCGTAAAAGACATGAGTATTTTTTTTTATTTTTTTAATTTACAAGGCACCTTTTTCAACAATTGCTATATATTTACTCCCTTTTTTTTTCTTTTTTTTTTTTTGACAAAATATTTACTCAATTTAATCCTATGGTGTTGTTTCTTTCTACTAAAGGTGAAAATCCTTATTTTCTACAGCATAGTCATGTAATACTATGATGGTAAAGGCTACACATACAATCGTTGTATGTGGTCCCTACATACAACCTTAATTTGTCATGTTTTTATTGGCTAGAATTATGGGTCTAAGTTTCATTTGAATTTAATTTATATTTGACTCCTAGTTTTCTCCCTTTTTTAGTAATGTGTCAAATTTCTAATGGTGTTGTATATAGGACCACATACAATGGTTGTATGTGTATCAGCATGATGAAATAAAATCATGATTCATGAACCTTTATAGAAAACGAAATAATTGGTTGATGGAAGGGCATTGATAATAAGTGCTTGCCAGCCCTATTTCCTTTTATGCCGAATGATTTGATCACAGAGTAAGCAATAAGATGGGATATATTGTGCTGTTCCTGCCTAAAAGGTTGCCGCTTTTTTTCTTTTTTTTTTTCTTTTTTTTTTTTTTTTTTTTTTAAATATTTATTTATTTGAACTTATTTTGCACTAATAAATCCAAATGATTAAAAAAGTTTTGATGAATTCAAATATACTTAGGTTCAGACAAAATAAATAATGTGCAATTTAGACAAAATAAGTAATAACAACCACCACAACAACATAGTGTAATACACTTTTACAAGCACTTTCTAGATAGTTTTCCAATTCAATTTAGATATATCCGATAATAATATGATTGTTAATAGCTTAATTTGAAGTAATTGTGTATTAAAAAAAATCCAAACAAAAGTAGTATATAATTGGTTAATAGAAGTAATTGTATATGTATAAAACCCAAGCAAATGGCATACTATAATTTATCTGATAAACCAAATTAGCATTATCTGATAATCCTTCCTCTTTACAATCCCATTCAATTTAATGTTAGTTGCTATATTACCAATAGTCACATTTAAGCCAATATTTAATCATTGGAATTTATATAGAATGATTTAATACACTTTCCAATTGTAAAAGTTTATGCATTATTCAAAAAAAAAAAATAATATAAAATGCATTGTCCATTACTATGAATCTGCCATCCAATTATCCAAATTTGATTGGATTTTCTAAAATTGTTTTAATATGAGTGGATCGGTGGAGTCAATGTTTATTTATTCAAAATTATTTCT
This sequence comes from Chenopodium album, assembly GCF_948465745.1. Taxonomy (NCBI): domain Eukaryota; kingdom Viridiplantae; phylum Streptophyta; class Magnoliopsida; order Caryophyllales; family Amaranthaceae; genus Chenopodium; species Chenopodium album. Next base: position 73,559,703 of record NC_137840.1, read on the forward strand.
TTTCTAATTTTCTTAAATGTAGCCTTTATACTATTTTTATAGTAAAAAGAAAGTCGATTTTTCAAGACAATTGTCATCATTAATTAGACAAAATTTCTTAATATTCCATTACAAACAATAAAAAAAATTACATACTATATTATCTTAGAAATATCATCACCCGAAAAAAATCCGTATCCGTAGCCATCTATGGCAAATATGCATCAAAATGGTTCATATTTGCTGGCTTGGTGTTGACACCACATTTGTCCATTTTCTCACTATTATTGAGGGCCATCCCAATTCACATCATTTTTAGAAGCATATACTTTCCACACTTTATTTCCTTCTTCAACATTTTTCCCACTTTAAAACGTTTCAATTCAAACCTAAAACACACATAACAGCTAGTTTTATATCCCATCTTAATGATCATGATTCCTACCTTACCCACATTTAGAAATTAAATCATATCCTTCCCTATTTCATCCCTTTTTCTTTTTTCCAACTTGCACTATATATTTATTCTTTAATTTCCTTAATTTAATAAAATTATTACTATTACCATTTTTGACCGTTACTAAAATCAAACCCAAGGTCAATTTAGTCATTTCACACACTCCCACCCTCAGTCTCTTCCCACCAGCTGTTTGAGTTAAAACAATAAAACCTCCACACTTAACCATAGTTAACTTAACTCCCTTAAACCCCAGTTAAACCCAACCTTAGTTAAAATCCTCCTATAAAAACCCCTTCATTTTCAACACTCCCTTACTTCCCTCTCTTTCTCTCTCTAAAACCATTAACAATGGCTTCCGCCATGAAAACCACCGCAATTTTCTCTCTCCTCTCGATCATCGCCGTATGTCACGCTCACAACATCACTGAAATCCTCTCCTCCGACCCGAGTCTTTCCCAGTTTAATTCCTACCTCACACAAACAAAACTCGACGACGAAATCAATTCCCGCCAAACCATCACCGTCCTCGCTCTCGACAATGGCGCAATGTCCACTCTCACCTCCGGCAAGCCGTTATCAGTTGTCAAAAACATTTTATCTCTCCATGTATTGCTCGATTACTACGACCCGAAGAAGCTCCACTCCATCGCCAATGGCACGGTGTTGACAACAACATTGTATCAGACCACTGGGTCCGCCTCCGCCCAAGAGGGTCAGGTCAATATCACTGATCTCAAGGGCGGGTCGGTCGGGTTCGGGTCGGGTGAATCCGGGTCAAAGCTAAACTCTACGTACACGAAATCTGTCAAGCAGATTCCGTACAATATCTCTGTACTTGAGATCAGTGCTCCGATCATTGCTCCGGCGCTGCTCACCGCCGCCGGCTCCGACGTGAATCTGACGGCGGTGTTGGACAAGGCCGGTTGCAAGACATTTGCATCGTTGATTTCGTCGAGTGGAGTTTTGAAAATTTTCCAGAATCAAATGGAGAAGGGAATCACCATTTTTGCGCCGACTGATGAAGCTTTCAAAGCGAAAGGTGTTCCAGATCTCAGCAAATTGAGCAATGCTGAGGTTGTCTCTCTCCTCCAATTTCACGCGCTTAGCAGCTACTCTCCCGTCGGAACCCTAAAAACGACGAAAGGTAAGTTAGCCACGTTGGCTCCCGGCGGCGGAAAGTACGATCTATCTCCGTCGACTTCCGGTGATACTGTTACGCTTCATACTGGCGTCGATTCTTCTAGAGTCGCCGGAACTTTGCTCGACTCAACTCCTGTTGTCGTTTACTCCGTCGATAATGTGCTTTTACCGGTGGCGTTGTTCGGAGAGTCCCCGGCGCCGGCACCTGCTCCGGAGAGTGATTCTCCGTCTCCTGCTCCTTCACCGGAAGCTGATTCTCCTTCTCCGGCGAGTACTCCGGCATCTTCGCCGCCTTCTCCGGCATCAGCTGAGTCACCGGCGGGTGAATCTCCGGCGGAAGGTCCAGGAACCGATGCCGACGACAGTAGCCCGAAGAATGGTGTTGCTGAGAGAAAAGGTTCCACGTTGTTTATTGCAGTTGTTTTATCAGTGGCATTCGGCGTAATTTCGTTGGTACTTTAGGGATAGGATTGTCTTTTTCTTCCACGTCCTTTTCCTCGGTTTGTTAATTACGAGTAAATGTTATTATTACCGTTTTTACTTTTTTTTTAATTAATTTATTTGGTTTAAGTTAGAATAGAAGAGTGAGATTTATTAGTATGGTTTGGACTTGGGTTTGACTGAGAGAGACAGATTCCACTTGTTCATGATACTGTGATTAATTAATTTAATCGTGTCTTTTCTTCTCTTTTATTTCTTTTTCCATATCTTAATTTAACATTGCGTGATTTTGTGGTATTACGAGTGATAGAGTGACCATTACCATGAAATTCAGCTCTATGTCAATTCAAGTTTAAGCCGGACTCTTTAATATTTAAATTAAATAATGATTTAATTATTCTATAAAGATTTTTAAGATTATTATTATTAGTGGGGAAAATCCAACGGCGGAAACTGGTATTATTGGACAGTGTGGGGCACGTGAGTTTGTTTGTAAGCAGGTGTCGAATTTTAGAAAATGGACACTTTAATAAATGGGTGGTAGGTAGGTGAGTGGAGGCGCACATGATAAAAAATGATATTGAGACGATGCATTCAAGATGATCCACGTGGTAACCATGCATTTTTACTGCAATGCGTTAATTACGAGTTTAGGACAGTAATTAAGCAAGTAGGAGTAAAATAAACTGTAACTAAAGACTGCACTTATTGTACTTATTACTGACTGCTGTTACGCTTAACATTGCATTAGTAACTCTTACGGAGTATTTTGTTTATTATGGATTCGTATGTTATTTTTAGCTAGCTAACGTACATTATGTATTGCATTTATGTTGACATGTGAGATGAGAGTAATTGTTGACTCTAGTGGTAATTAAAATTACCCGATTTGAAATTTGGATATGGATTCTATTGAATTACAGTACTCCCTCCGTCCCTATATTACATTCCTGTTTTCCTCTATTATGTGAGGAGTAAATGCTTGAAACAGGAATGTAATTTAGGGACGAAGGAGTATTATTTATTAGGTCTTGAAATATGATTATTCATTACAAAATCCCATACATAAATATATATATCAAGTATTGTTATGTAAAGATATTGCCAAGGTGACAATTGTAAGCAACTTAAAACGATGGAGCTGGTCATCCTCTTTCATTTTTATTTTATCTTTTTATTCATTTTTTTATTCTGAAAATTTTTGGGAGTGGAGTTCAAATTCATTTTTTAAAAAGATAAAAAGTGTAAATAAAGTTATGGAAATTACATAATCCAGAAGGTTCCCAAATCCCAATAAATCCATGATAATTGATAAGGTAGGAATATAATGCTGTGAGTTGGTTACAGCCTTACAGGTATGAATGATCAAACAAATTTCCTGCAATAAAAATCTTTGATCAACAATACGGCCAATTAAGGTGAAATTTTCATTATACTACTTATTTATTATTTATACAAAGAAGTATATTAATAAAGAGAAATATTAATCCAAATAGTTTCTATTTGAAGACTAGGCTAGTTCCCTAGCAAAAAAAAAAAAAAAAAAGAAAAAAAAAAAAAGACTAGGCTAGTTCCCAGAAGACTACCCAGCCTCATTCAGTCATTCATCCTTTCAGGTTGGAATCCTATTTGACATTCAGGAATTAGTACTGTAAGTTGGTTAAAGACTTACAGCCTTACAGATATGAATCATCAAACAAATTTCCTGCAATAATAATATCTCTGATTACTAATAGGCCCAATATAACAAAGAAGTATAAAACGAGTAACAAAGAGAAATAATAATCCAAATGAATTCTATCTGAAGACATAGGCTAGATATCAGAAGACAGACCAGTTCAGTCATTCATCTTTCAGCTTGGAATCCTATTTGAGTATTTGAAGCTCATTCAGGAGGATAGTGTCTAACAAAACGTTTGTTTCCGGAAATCAGACTTCTGCTTAAAAAAGAGAGTGAAAATTCAGCAAAACTAAACAAAAGCAACAGAAATATTTAACACAAATCTAAAAAATTACTGAGCATAGGTCACTACAACAGTTCTGTTAAGCAACAGTTTCAAAGGGTGGAACGCGAGATCTGCAAAATTTGAAATGCATCATCTAACTTTACACAAACATCAACAACTCAGGTCTACTATAGATGTTTTCTCCTTCATTTTCCAAAGTCGGGTAAGCAGCAACAAGAGCATCCTGAGCTCCAATATACAGAGAATTATATATCTTCCAGTAGACTTCCCTAACTTTCCTTGCTGGGTGGAACAAACCCTGCAGACAGTAATTCAGTATTGCAGCGGCACCCAATGCAACTCTCATTCCCTCAATGGCTTCTGTAACAGCGTTGATTACGTGAGGTGAAGTCTCGAAGATATTGGGCCACACGTAGTTCATCAGGTGCACCAAAGCATCTTCACAGCCTAAACCTGCAACACCAAGAGCCATATGTTTCACAGCAGAAGCTGCAGTCTGACGATGAACCAGGTCCCGGTCCATAAGAGCATCTTCGAGGAGAGGAGTCACGGCATAGATATAATCCTTTCCCATTTCACCAATATATTCAAAGAGGAAAGACAGAGATTTAAGGACACCATTCTGCACGTTAAGCTCAGGAACACGGTATTCATTCATAAGAGCAGGCAAAACAGTGAAAGGTGAGCAAGTCTCAGCAACGATTGCAATAGCCACGGTTGTACAAACACGGTTCTGACGTTCTTGCACCTTAAGGTTGTTAAGCAAAGTAGCCAAGACATCCTGAGGTCCAATGGCTTTGGCGATGTACCCGAAGGTGTTGACAGTGGCTCTACGAATTCCTTTCTTGTGAGCCTTGAGCATCTCCAGAAGCTCAAAGCATATCCTCATCCACTCTCTTGCAGGAACAAACTCTGCTCCACGATCTGCAATACGTCCCACAAGATCAATACAGTTCTCCTGTACTTTCTCATGCCTGTTCTTCAAAATTGGAGTCAGCCTAGGTAGCAGGTCTTTGATTGGTGGAGTCATCTTGGTCATACCAATGACATTAACAATTGCTTTCAGTGCTCCCAAGATTGAACCCAGCACTTCTGGATACTCCTCTCCTAGATACTCGTACAAAACCACACCCAAGTGACCCATAAGCTGTTCCTCTCCACACTGTTTCATGACCACTGCAATTCGAGAGATAAGATCAGCAGCCTGCTGTCTTACTTTTGCACTCTTGTTATTCAAACGCCACTTAATTGTACCACATATCTGGGGGAGATAAGGTTTGACCCTTTGGCCGAGGGCGTTGACCACAGCGCCAAAACCATTAAGCATGACATTGGCATCATCACTTGTCTGCTCTTGAAAGGCGTACAGAATACCATCAATCAGAAGCTCCTCCAAACGAGATTCAATATCAGATGCCCCCAAGTTTGTCACCACTTTCTCTATTGTCTCCATGACCATACGCCTATAGGGTTCACTCTCATCTTTAAGATCCTCCACTATCCTACCAACTATATCAGCAACGCCAACCTTGTTGGCTATCTCTACCGTAGTTTCCACAAGCTGCTTGTAGTTTCTTCTGTCAAGAGCCATTCTCCTAACCCAAAAGTTCTTAAAGAACTCAGGAAGGATATCACTTCTAATGTAGTCAGCCTCTACACCCTCAGTGCTAACACACTGCTTAACCACTTTCAGAACAATCTTCTTCATTTCTTCATCTGGTGACTGGAACTCCCGAATAAGAATAAACATAACTTCTTTTGTATAGTAGCTAGCATAAAGAGCATCCATCAACGGAATGATAAAACCAATGGCCTTCAAGAATGCAGCCAAGACCTTTCCACGGTGTGATCTGATACCTTTCCACAGCGGTTTCAATACAGAGTCAAAACTCTCAATACCATACGGGGCTGAAGCCTCAGCTAGAGCTGCCAGAGAAAGTGCAGTAATTGTTCTGACCTTCTGGTTCTCATCATTAAGACCATGTTCTATGATCTCCACCAAAGATCTTAAGTGTGGCAGCACAGCACAACCAATCAAAATGGCTATCTGTTGGACAATCTTAATACCTGTATGCCTAGCTTGCCATGACTTCTTACTTTGACAGACAGCCTTTAAAAATGGCAGCAGAGCAGGTATACCTAGAGCTGAAGCCACAACACTAAAAGCCCTCGCGGTTGTATTCCTGACATACTCATCAATGTTATCAATATCCGGTCTCATTGCAGCAATCATAGTGGCCAATCCAGCAGCCTTACTCAAGTTTGAAATAATTTCCCTCCCCTCAACACGGGCATAGTAGTCTTCATCAATTAAGAGTGGCTCAATAACCACAAGAATTTTGTGCACGAAAGGTCGAACCAACTCATCAAGCTTGTACAGCACCCTGTCAATAACTTTCACAAGAAGATGTCGTTCTTGGTCTTCCAATGTCGGCTGCATAAGCAAAGGCAAAATTTGGTTAAACAACGGACCAGCACCAAATTCTCTTGCTTTGTCAGTGAGTTGCCGCAACGCAGTCTTCCTCTGAGGAGGAGTACCATTTTTAACTTTAAGTAGCAACTTCATAATCTTTCTTTCCTTCTGCTCCTCTGGTGACAGCTCTTCCTCGTTTTCATCATTCAACAACGCCTGAAAATATTGATAGTCCTCTGGTTTCATAAATGGCAACCCATTAGCAGGCTCCTTTCCAACATCAAACTGCTGATTCCTGTCTTCAACTGGTATTTGATAAAGTGGAGTCCCCATTGGAGTGGGTGTGGCAAGAAGCTTCCTTGCTGGAGTCCTAATTGGCACATATGAAGCAGGAGGATCCAAGATCTTATATCCTTCAGGTGGGAACATGGAATCAAGCTCTTCATCAGTCAAGGGTCTGTTCCTCTCTTCAATATCCTTCTCCCACTTCATCAAGTTATACTGTTCAGGAGTTACGGGGCCACGCAGATTAATCTGCCCAGGAGTAGGTGTAGCCATATCAACCCCACCGACAGGTGTCACACCAGGGGTCATAGCCGCAGGAGTTGCCCCAGCCATGGGTGTTGCACTCCCCATGGTAGCTGGAGTTTCATCCCACCTTGATCTCTGACGTTTTGGTGTCGGTGTTGCCATACCAGTGATTTTTGGAGTGGCATCCCACGTTGATCCAGCAGGAGTGGCACCAGGAGTGAGCCCACCAGCAGACGGAGTAGCATCAGAATCTTGTGCACCGCCAGGTGTTGGTGTCTCATCCCACCTATTCTTCCGAGCAGATGGTGTAGCATCACCAAGTCTCCCAGGTGTGGGAGTGGCATCCCACCTTCCAATTCCAGGGGTAGAATCAGCTAAATCCCAATCAGAGGAAGACTTGGCCTTCTTTGCTACGCCCTCATCCCCTTGCTGATCCTGAGACTGATCCCACCTATTCCTCCTCTTCTGAGAAGGCTGAGCTTGAGCAGCAGCAGCTCCTTTCTCCTCTTCCAAACTCTTCTTCTGCTCCTCCTCTTCTTTCTTCTTTTTAGCAATCAATCGCAACGTCTCCTCCTTGTCTCTCCTCAACGCCTCCTCCCTCATCACATCAGCATAAGTCCTGACACCAACATCCGGGGTCTTATCCCCCATGGCAAAAGCATCATGCCTCGCAGGAGAAATAACCCGGTCAAGCCTCCTCCTCCTATAATCATCCTCACGATCAATAATCCTTTGCGGCTTCCTCAACCCATCATCATAATCAGCCCCAGCACCAGGCATTTCCTTCAAAAGAGACTTCGGGGCCGTATAAGAAGCCAACTTACGAGCCACCTCATTATCCATAGCATCCGTATTATCCTCATCATCATCAACAGGGATTGACTGAACATAATCCTCCCTCCCACTACTCCCATAAAGATCAGTATCATAGGTAAGAGATGAAAGAGAGGCTAATTCCTGCTCCATCTTCTTCCTCTCTTCCTGAGTTTTCGCTATTTCTGGGTCTATCGACGCCATTTCTCAATTCTAAACTGATAACCCTAGTTCCAATTTACTTCAACAAAAATCTATATCAAAAACAGATAAAATCTAATGAGTTTAACCAGCAAAATTCAGTCGATTAATTAATTTAAACACAAACAATAATCTCAATCAAAGAAGAAAAATCATGCTATAATAATCAAATCACAAATTCACAGAAAAATTGCAAGAAAAGAAATACAATAAGAGATTGAATTGAAATTGCAAATCAGAAAAGTATGAGCAGCAATTAAAAACAAGAATCTAAAGAGAGAATTAGATACCTGGAAAACAAGAGATGCAGTGAGCGATAATGGTGAGGAAGTTAGAGAGGGAAAAAAATAAATCAGGGTTTCTAAAACCCCTACAAAAAAGGAAAAATGAAAGATGTAAACTTTTGGTAATTGTTAGTTATGTGGCGGTTTGGTTAGTTGTGTGCTGGGTGGCCCTATGACGGTGTAGGGGGTGGCGGTGGAGAGAGGATTGGAAAAGGGTAAAATAGTAATAAAACTGATTTAGTGAAAATTTTTATTTTGGGCAAAGTCTCCAAAATTAAATTCGTCAAAAACACCCTCTTTTTTTTTTTTTTTTTTTTTTTTTTTTTTTGGATTAATTCCTCATTACAATTTGAAAATAAAGTTTACATAAACAATGTCCCATATAGAGGTGATCAAAATTCAAACTAGACGGACTTTATTAAGGAAACTCATGTCCAAACCCGTTAAAAAGTGCCGCTCTAAACTTTTTCAGATCGGATTGGGTTTTTTTAACTGAATTGTGTTTTTTGGCTTGTTCAAACTCGTCCGCTTTTAGGGTGGATCGGGTCGGGCTTATGTGTCAGGCTATAGTTGATTACCTCTAGTCCTTCATAGCCAACAATGGCAACAACACAAACAAGCAAGGCAAGATAAACAATGTCCCTCGTTGCCGACAAGGGCAAGGCTTGAATAAGATGGTTTCGGTTCCAGATATCAATTAGAGCCATTGAGACATTTTTGGAAACCATAAGAGTACCTCAATGCTTGAGTTTGTCAAATCCATAAATAGTCTCTATTGACTAAATCTGAAGGTTATTTTATTCACAAAATCAAACCATTTTTCAGAGATTTTAGATATTGTGTTGAAACTCAAGTGACGACGAGGATTACATCCTAATGTCATATACAAGTAATATTGTTTGGAACCACATACGATCATTAGTTGATCACGTAATGGACTAATGATATGCGGTTGTCTTGAGTTGATGAAAGAAAATGTGTACTGTGGCACATAAATTGCTAAGTTGACAGATCAAAAGCAAAGTGTATTTACAACTATCCAAATGACTTTCTAAGATCTCTTGAGGTTCTGGATAAACATTTCGTCTTCTCTTATTTTTAAAAATGAAAAAGTCATATTATCCAACCAATGAGCTGGAGTAACCCATAAACGGGGAACCTTTCGAAGTTGGCAAACAAAAGAAGATTGAACCGAAGTCCGCAACTCCTAAATGAGCCACCAAGCTGAAATTTCCATTGGACCAGAAGGGGGAAGAAGAGCAAGGAGGGCAACACAATTTGTATGAACTCGAATCTTCAAGAAGCCTTTTTGGGTTTAGTTGAATGTTTTAACCTTTGCATCTATACACCCTACTTTGACCCACATTTCATTGAAATCTTTTGATAATCTTTGTAGATTTAGATTTTATAAACTTAATATTAAAATTTGACATAGTAAAACACTAGTGAGATTTTTTTTTTTTTTTTTTTTTTTTTTTTTTTTTTTGAAGAGAACAGTAGTGAGAATGTTAAATAAGCAATATGCCAATAAAAGCTCGGACTGAACATTAGTAAAAAACTCTAAAAATTAAGTAGATAATTGAAACCTATTAATCAAATTTAATGATTAATGGGCCAAGTCCACTTAGGCCCAAAGCTAAATTTTCTAATTTCAGTTGTAATATGATTCCATATTAAAGACGGTTAAAACTAATTAATTATAGCTTGATTTAATCAAATTGTTTTTGATAGATTATTTACTTGAAAATCGATATGATTAATGTTAATGTCCTATAATACCCAAAAACTATACGAGTAACGCACTAACCAAGCATAGAGTATAAGTTTTTTTTTTATTTTTTTTTTCTTTTTCTAAGTGGGGTATGAGTACATGGACAAATCTTTCCTAGGTTAGTTTGCCTTTTCCAATCTTTTAAATACATGTCATGCTAACGTGTTGCGATTATACAAGAACGACGGTAAGAAAAATCGCAATTCAATCCCTCCCTCCCTACAAGGCTACATGTCAAGGTAAGAAGACTATCCATCGATCTATCTTATGGAGCATGTTCCACTCACAAATATTGAAAGCAATCAATCAAACAAAACACACAACAAAAATATTGACACCACACTCACTCACTATTTATTCACTACTCAGTACTCACTCTTTCTGACAAGTATTTGCCCCCTCTGTTTCCTGCCAAAACCCCTCATTTTTCTCTCTCTCCTCCTTTCATCCTCTCCAGTTGTCAGATGTCCTCACCCCTTCTGACAATCTCTAATGACTTTGGTTTTTCAGGCCTTCCTTTTTTTTTTTTTTTTTTTTTTTTTTTCCAAGTGTTTGTCATTTTCTACTTCATTTTTATTTAACCACCCACATATCAACCTTCTTTCCCTGTACTAAATTATCACAATGAAGCCTCTTGTTAACCTTTTCCCCACTTCTTCAGGTCAGTAACACATTTTTCTTTCTCAAATGTAGCCAACACATTGTTGGTGTACCACATAACGACTAACACTAACATCTTTGGTTAATTTTATTGTAATGATCTGATTTTTTTTTTTTTTTTGAATTGTGATGAAGGAGAAGGGGAGGACAGGTGGAGGAAAAAAACAGAAGAAAAACAGGGGGAAAAAACAGAGGAAGAATCAGAACCGTTGATCAGTCTTGCTCTTGGGATTGGTGGGTCCGATGAGAGAGAAAAAGACAACAGCTTTGGCAGGATTGTAATGGTGAAAGAGGAGAACAAGGAAGTTGATGATCATGATCATCATAATCAAGCGGTGGTGGAGAGAAAAGGGTGTAGGATAAATTCAGTGGTCAGGTTTACAGAGGATCAGGTTCAAGAATTAAACAAACAATTATTGATATTTAAGTATTTGGTTTGTGGTTTACCTGTTCCTTTTCACCTTCTTCCTCCTCATTTTTACCTCTACAAAAGATCATCTCCTCCTTTTTGTAAGTTTTTTTTTTTCAATTTATTTGATATATGTTCTCAATTTAATTATGTTTATGTTGTTTACTCGGTAGCATTTTGTAATTATTTATATGTTTATTTTTTTGTTTTGTTTCATTTATAATTCCCCTTTTTAATTTAATTAGTTTTTTTTGGAAGTTTTGATAATATGCATGTGAATTATGGTTTTAATTTAAGTTTTGGATTATAAATTGTAAAATATGTTTCATTTTGTTGTTGTTGTTTTTTGTTTGTAGTTTGCATTTTGGACTGCAATTCTTGGTTGGTTTAGGTATATACTGCTAATATGTTGACTTGGCTTATTTGCTTATTTATTTGTACATGTGTTTTTCAAAATCGGTTGATAAAGGTTATAGGATTATTTTGAAGACTATGTTGGGAATACATTCCCTGTAGTTGGAATTGTTATGAGAAAACGGACAATAGTTGGGATTTAATTTGCGAATTTCTCTATGTCATATCAGAATTTGTCCCTTGTAGGGGACTATTGAATGAATATCTTGAGACTTAACCGAGTAGCGCCTTAACATAAGGTTTACGTGTCAAACGTGTGTTTTCTTGTTATCATTTCAAATGAGGACCTAGGGTCTTTTGTGGGTTTGGTCACTTTGATGACTTTTTGTGAGGGGATGCTAAAACCCTACTGTGTTAGTCTCCTTTTAGAGATTGATCTTCAATTAAGGTAGGAAATTATGTGTTTGTACTACAAAGTTGGGTACTTGTGTGCATTTACTCTTTGGTTGATGAGTTTGTAATACAAAGTGCTAATGGATGTGTTTGATTAATGGATTACGGATTTACAGTTTGTGGGATTGCCAAATGTACTATGATTGTCTATGAATCATTGTTCAATGTCGCTTATACTCAAACGTCTTCATTACTGATTACTTAAGTTTTACATTATTATATAGGTACTTGAGCAATCATGAATGTAGGAGGTTTGGTTTTACTAGTTATGCTATATTTGCATTCATTTCTGCCTACAATATTGAACTTTTGCAATTGATAATAATAATAATAATAATAATGACAAAAATAAAGACAATCTTAAGAATTTAACCTTCCTACTTGCTAGTGTATTTTGTTGAATGATGTTGAGTGTTGACCGTTGAGTGCCTGAGGCGATGAGTGTATGAGTATTGTTGATTTTGTTTCGTGTTATCATGATTTGTGGTTGTAGCAATTTTCTGCGGGAGATCTGATCATCACCGGCAGATGATAGATCCGGAGCCTGGGAGATGCAGGAGGACTGATGGCAAGAAATGGAGGTGCCACCAATCTGTGATTCCTAATGGGAAATACTGCGAGAAGCACATGCATCGAGGCAGTAATCGTTCAAGAAAGCTTGTGGAAGCCTGTCCATATTCTAGAACCACCAACCTCAATAACTTAAACAAAAACATTTATCTTAACAAAGACATCTGGCCAAAACTCTCAGAAAATATAGGTCCGAAAGAGCCAGCTAAGGTTGTGAAGAGAGCTCAGGACTTAGGCACTTCTACTGCAGTGAGCTATGGGAACAACAAGCAAAACAATGAGGCAAAGTGTGTCGTTGCGAAAGATAGGATTGCTGTCATCAACCAAACATCAGGGTTGGATTTCTCACCCAAAAGTGTTCTAAATGGTTAGCCTTTTTTCTTACAAGACTATTTTTATGGTATTGAAATGTCGTTCCTGTTACGAAAAATTTATTGATGTATGTGTTCCACAATATATAAATGATTCGGTTTGAATTCAAGATTCATCATCAATTCATCATTGACCTCAATCGTCACCTGATAAATATTCCACTGGTTTTTGCATCATTTGGTGGGTCATTTGTTAAGAATGTATATTTCTCTGACAGCAAACCTTCTAAACTCTATTATACTGACTTGCTGTTAATTCTTATACTTTTAGACATTTAGTTGCATCTTTTTATTTTGTGTCCCACGTTCGCGAATTGAGGGTATATATACTGTATCCTAGCTGATTAGTCTACTCTAGGAGCTCTGATCTGGCCACGATGAATCTTCTCTTGACTCTAAATAATTCTTGTATTCTTTCTCTTATTTACCTCATTACCTGCTAATAGTTTATGTTATCTGTCTATTTTTAGATACAGGAATGAGGTGCCCGAGTGTTCAAAGTTGCCAGAGCAACACAGAATCTGAATCAAGGTGTAAGAGAACAGATGGGAAGAAATGGCGGTGCAAGAAGGAAGTTCTACCATATCAAAAGTACTGTGCACAACATGTCAACAGAGGCAGATATCGCTCAAAGAAGCGATCTATAGGCTCATCATCCTCCAGGGAAATCCAAGCTGCCTATGGTTCTACATCCAGCCCCAAAATCTATGGAACAGGACAGGCCAAAGTCGGCTTGGGGCTGAAGATCTCGCTTCCCACAAGACTAGATGATCCAAGGAACATCTTCAAAGGAAGCATGTCTCAGAATGGTGGCAGTAGCTCAAGCACTGAAGCTACTGAAAGTGATGAGAGCATGGATGTTTCAGACATAATTGTCCTTTCTTCTTGAGAGGTTAACAACGCGTAGTTTTTGGAGCTCAACAAAATGTATATATTAGTATATAAAAGGGCAGCTAATAGGTCAGTATCATTGTGCTTGCATTCAGCTTTTTGTAGGGAGTACTAATGCTGAAACTTTAACCTCATTTTGCATGAATTTGATGTTGCTGATCAGATGTGAACATATTAATATTGAAATATATGTACTGAGGTTGTTTGAATGTATGTTTGATTAAAAAAAATAAAAAACCAATCCACATTAGTATTTCAAAGATGTCCAATGTAGATCCCCTCCCTCTGTTAAGTCGTTACTGAGTTTGGGTTAAAGCCAGCATAGTCGTGCAGGTTTGCTTGCCCCCGAATATGAACATGGCCGTGTTTGGGCTCTAGGACAACCATCGATTAGTATTGATATTGTGAAGAACTATAAACACGGGGAATTTTTGGGCCTATGTGTTTTAATGTAAATCGGTAATAGGATGACAACATTGTAAATAAATATTGACATATACTTTTAACGTTCTACAGAGTATATATCAACATAGTGGTACGTAAAAAAATAACATTGTAATCCTTAAAAATACTTTTACGGACCATTGAATCACGTAAAATTATATTGATGACTTCGTATATAGGAGTTAAGCGCTGAGAACTATTGCATGAAGCACTTGGCTATTGTTATGTGGCGGTTTGGTTAATTGTAGCTTTGTGGGCTGGGTGGTGCTATTACCGTGTTATGACCATTGGTTGAGTGGCCTTGTGGGCTGGGTGGTGTTATGACTTTGTAAATGTGTATTTATTAATTTATTTATCACAAAATCTCCAAAGTCAACATTTTTTTTTTTTTTTTTTTTTTTTTTTTTTAAAAAAAAAAAAAGTAAATGAATACATTGAAATTATGCTGACAAGTTTCAATATGACTATTCGACCAGGTCAAATATTTTGAAATTGATGGAGTACGTAATTTGCAATGTTTCATTTACTTTCGTTCCTCTAAATTAAAAATTTATCATTAATATCTTCAACTTTATCGTTATTAATGTGAATCCAAATGACACATTGTCAATCTGCAATATCAAAACAAATTTTTTTCAATCTTGGATTATTTTCTAAATTGTATACTACTATACTAGTCATACTCATACATAGACATTGTCTTGTTTGAACGGCTGAACCCTCAAACAACCTTCAAGCATTGGTAAGACATGATAATCGTGATGAATGGGACATTCGGATAGATGGACTTCATGTGTTATTATCGCGGATAATGATATTGTTATTATAAACTTATGATTGGTGTGTATTATTATTTATTTTGCTTTTAAAAAAATAATTGGCCTTCTTGCCCTGCCATGCATTATAAGGCATGAGTTTATTTAAATTTATTGTAAATAATTGGTCTTCTAAATTTCACCTTTTTATTAATTTAGATGAGAGATTCCATTTTAAAAAAAAAAAAATTATGCATATCAATATACCAGTATATCTTTAAGGACTTTATCCATGAATATCTTTGATTATACAAGTATATCAATATGTCAAAATCATAAAAATCTAATACGGAGTATATAAATATAATTACAAATTGAGTTGAATAATCTTACAATATATTGCACATGACTATACAAGTATACATGAATTGTATGTATATCATATATGTAAATTTCAAATTGTTGCGTCGAAAAAAAAAAAATAAAGAAAGTACCTACAATTAAAATATTTTACCATAATTAAATTAATTTGTACTTATCATAATTGATTTTGCTATAATAAATTAAGTGATTTTACTTATTAAAATTTATCTTTTGTGAAGACAAGGAGGTACGTAATACAAAATCTCATTGTGAATATCATACGTGCTGACGAAGGCACGTATACGTACAATATCATACGGAGTAATTAGGAGCTAATTTATATAATTAACCAATTTTGAGGTTGTTGTGACTTTGCTTGTACCATTACATTTACGTCTGCGTATGATGGGCGAAATTTATGTAGGAGTGATCATACACTCACCATTTCACCAAATTTAAGTGCTTTCTTACTATTATAGTGCCCATCTACGTCGATTAGAGTATTTAATCGTATATTATAAAGTTTATTTGGTAAAATTTTTGGATAACTTGGTTTGTATGGAAGGATAATTTGCCAAAAATTTCATACAAGCCTAGCTATTTGACATCGCAAAGTATATGATAAATACTACTCCGTATTAACTATATTTAGGGTTTTTTTTTTTTTTTTTTTTTTTTTTTTTTTTTTGAAAGAACTATATTTAGTTAGAATAGACAAAATAATACTCTATACTCTCTTTGTCCACTTTCAAATAAAAGCCTCATTTTAATATTTTTTATACTCTTGAATTTAAATTAATCAAACTCTACCTTAGGTTTTTTTTAAAAAAAAAAAATTATCCACATTAATCAACAAAACTAAATCTCGGAGTATTGATTAACCAAATCCCATAACAGGCAAATTAGACTTTTATTTAAAGACGGATGAAGGACCTACTTAATTACAGGGTATATATTTATAGAGGCAACAAATTACAATAGTTTTTGGCATTCCATTTAATTTTTTAGGTACGTGTTTGGCTTTCTATGGATTATATTAATTACTTCGTAGGATAAGATAAGTATAGGGTTCTATTGCATTTTTTTTGGGATACTAAACTTACACAAACACTAATTACATTTTTCCGCACAAATGGAATTTGGGTCGATGCTGATGTAATTCGCACAAAATTGTCAATATAGATGTCATAATCCTAATCAGTATAGATGTAATTTTCAAACCAATTTAACTTCATAGAAATTTTAAAATTTCTGAAAAAAAATTCAATAATAAAATTTCTTGCATTGACTTATTGAGCTATTAAAAGATAACATGGTTGTAACCAAGCTAACAATTAATACTGATATAATAATAAGTCAGAGTACATTTTTTCATCTGCAAACTCTCCTATGACTACGAGGCTATGAGCTATGACCAAATATCAATATTTGCTTACTTGGATTTTTTGGTACGGTCAATGTACAATTGTACGAGGGGTCATGTTAGATAACAAATATGTTAGTTGCTTACTAAAATTGTCTTTTCCTTTAGATTGAATTTAATAAGGGTGGTTTAATACGTAGACGAGTCTCTTAATCGTAACTAATAATTAACAAATTATCTAAGGGAATCGATTTATCATAGAAGTTCATTCTCTACCAATGATTTCAATTTAATTGGTTTATTTTGTGCTGTTGTGAAGGTTTATTAATCTGTGAAAATACTAAATACAATACAATCAATATTATATATAAGAATTGTTGCATCAATAAAAAGTAATCTAAAGTTGGCGGTACCATTTAAAGAAAAAGAGAGATCGAAGAGCTTAAAACTTGTTACGTGTATATAAACTAATTTATTAATGGATAAATAAAAAAGTACAAGCCTTTTTTGTAGCTTATAAGTACAAGCAATCCATAACTTAAATCTATAGTACATTACCTATTGTTAATTGGTTTAGCTAGTAAATTCATACATAAATCGTGTATCTATAACATCCATAGAATGCACACACTATAACGTTCAAAATGTGAACCTTTGCTTAATTAGCTTTCTCTACTGTGCACAGGGTTAGTTGCATGCACCCTATGCTTCTCCACGTGTTTCAATGCAAGCGTAATCAATAACTACTCTTATTAAGGGACTCGTCTAGCCAAACATGTGCAACCTAGTTAGCTCTTACATTGCATCTAATTCAATCAATACCTACGTACGTACGACAACTATTAACTACGATGGGATAAGATCGTACATAGTAAAGTTTATATATACGGTGCATATGAGACTACGCATTCAACAGTTCACCACGTAGTCACATGTTAACACACACGCATGAATTACACGGGTCGGACAAAACCGGACTCTCACGAGAAATGTGGTCAAGCACTCAAGCTCACTCATATTGCATTGCATGCAACAACATTATTCAGTTGCTCGATTATCAAACAGAAATTAAAAACGTACATTCAGTTATTAATTGCTTTAGGAGCAGAAAATAAGTTGCATGGAGCATTTATATCGTGCATCAGAGTCGATCCACTTCAAACAAGAATCCAATAAAATTAATCTATCTTTATTATAATAAAGAAATCTTTTACTACTATCACAATCTTAATTACTTTGAAATTTTTATCTAATAATTAGATCAACATAGGTTAAATTATAAGGTATCCATATTAAATACGAGATTATTAATTTATTTTAGAATTAAATAATTTAAATGACACGTAAGCAAAATTGGCGAATGAGAGATTTTCCAGTTTAAATTAACTAAATATAAAAATATTATATTGATATAAGAAATTTTATCTAAATATATGACAAATTTTAGCACATAAATATATGTAAAAAAATTATTGCATCGCACAGGCTTCATCTAGTCTTAATTACTTTGAAATTTTTATCTAATAATTAGATCAACACCATTATAAGTATCCATATTAAAGATAAATTAATTATATTTTATAAGATAACAAAGAAAAAATAGATAATTATTTTCTAATGAGATTTTAGTCCTTTTACATTAAGATCTTAAACATTGGATAATATTTACAATTCCCATTATTCATTATATATATGGTAAAATATTAATTATAATCCGATAATGTTAACACAAAATAAGGGTTAAGTGCAAGTCTTTCTGAGTCAAACTTTTTTCTATAAATTCAGCCAATTTTCTTCGGTTTTTCTCTCACTTTTCAATTCATTCGTTTTTTTTTCTCTCTAATTTCTCTCTCTAAATTCTCTCTCTAAATTTTCTCTCCTCTTTTTCTCGTCTTCTTTCTGTTGATTCTTGAAGCTATTCAACAATGGTGAATCCTGATGTTATTCGTAGTATTCTCGGAATTATTGGTATGATTAATTTCCTCTACTTTAATTTTGTTCTTCCTTTTTTAGAAAAAAATAATTGTATTAATTAGCATTATTATTCTTGAAAATCTTCTATTAATTACATGCAATTAATTCAAACTTATCTTACTGATCATTTAAATGCATGAAATTCATCGAAATAGTTTTTTTTAATTACGTTATAGTAGTAGTAATAGTAGCTCAAATTGCATAAATTATCATGAAATTCTTGCTTAGTTTTTTTTTAAAAAATTTTATTTTTAAATCAAGAAGTAAAAAATGAAAAAAAAAAAAAAAAAAAAAAAAAGAAAATTAGGTTAATATCGATTTGATTTTGATTACTTACTTTCTTAGTAGGATTTTTTTTTTTTTTTTTTTTTTGGTAATTTTACAGTAATCAAACTCTCTTAATCACCTTTTTTTTTATACTAGTCTTGACTATAATCAAGAAGTTAGCTAATAATTAATTCTATAAATGTCGTAATTATGGAGTTAATTTGTATCCAAAACTTGATTAAGCTACGTCAAAATAGGTCATTGTTAATAATAAATCTTGATCAAAATTCCAAAATAATGAAAAAGACAGTGTAGTTTAATTAATTTTCATTAATAATTGGTAATGATTGAGTGAAAAAGTAAAAAATACGGCGTGTTGAAGAGTTGAGGTAGTCGTGAGTAAAACGGCGAGCGAAAAAATCGGCGAAATATAAGGTTGTTGTTATAATTACAAGTAGTAATTCTGTTATTAAAATTTGTATTTATTACCAAAATTTGATGCATGTACTATGGAGTACTAGAGTGCAACTTTCAGTTTGCTTAATCACACTTTTTGTGTGTTTTCTTCTTTACCACGCTTTTTGTATTTTCTTTAATCACACTGTTAATTATTTTCTGATAATAACTAATTTTGTTTAATCACACTGTTTAATTATTTACTGCTAGTAACTAATTTTGATTCCTTGATTAATTTTGCAGGAAATGTTACATCCTTCTGCTTGTTTTGCTCCCCTGCGTATGTATTTTTTTTTATTTTTTATAATACTTTCTCTCTCCTCTTGTGTTTTTATATTAATTAGTGATTTAATTGTGAGATAATTACTGAATTAATTAAGTTGGACTGGATTATAACTATATTGAATAATTTTAATTTGAATGTGTACGTTTATAATAATTGCTTGTGATTCTAGGGTGTGATAATGTATATTGGATGTGTGTGATATCACCAATTTAACAAAAGATTAGTGATGAATCTAATTTATAATTTTTGCATACGTTGATTGAATCTTATGCCAAAGTATGGAGGTTTAGATTGAGTATATATATTAGTTGTAACGCGGTAATATATAATGTATGGTACGATTTTGATTAAAACGAGAAATGTATATATGAACGATGTATGGTATGTAACAGGCCTACAATGTGGAGGATTTTTAAGAACAAATCAGTGGAGGAATTCAAGTTTCACCCTATTGTAGCTGGTATAATCAACTGTTTCATGTGGGTGTTTTACTCGATGCCATTCGTGCATCCTCACAGCATTCTTGTCACCACCATTAACAGTGTTGGACTTGTTATGTACATTTGCTACAACATAGTATACCTGAGATATGCTAACAATCAGAAGAGGGTAAGAATTGAGGAAAATTAATTCCCCTGAATTTTAGTCATATTCTTTGTTGTGATGATGATTACTGGTTTATGTTGTTGTAATTCAGAAATCAATGTTCATGTACTATCTTGCGGAAGTTGTGTTTTTGGCTGCCTTGATCTGCATCACACTCCTTGCGTTCCACACTCATACGTCGAGGTCTACCTTTGTTGGGATCTTTTGTGACGTCTTTGGGATCATTCTCTATGGTGCACCTCTCACTGTTATGGTATGAATTTTGCATCTGTACTTGTATTCTTTCGATGTTAGCTTTGTAAAGTAGCTGTTAATTACTTGAGTTATACATGTATATCATGTCCTGAATTATGAAAATTTGTTTGTTTGGCGCAACAGTACAAGGTCATTAAAACGAAGAGTGTTGAATTCATGCCATTGACTCTTTCATTGGCTGGTTTGTCTAATGGAGTTATTTGGAGTGCATACGCCTTCATCAGATTTGATCCTTACATTCTGGTAATCAATTATACCTCATTTCATTTAGTCATTCTCAATGTGCATGTTACAATGCTTGTAATTAGTATCCTAATCCTATGTGTCTTTGTTGCACGCAGATTGGCAATGGGGTTGGAGCCATACTTGCCGTAGCACAACTGATCTTGTACGCTTGCTACTATGGGTCTACACCGAAGGAGGGGAAGCCCGTGAAGGACCCGGTGAAGCCAACAGCACCACAAGTGCAGATGACTGTTTCTGCCGTCTAAAGATGATACTCAGTTTAATCTGTCCCTAGCCATTTTAATCTGTTCTTGTGTTGGCTAGCTTGTGTGTTTTTTGCTAGCGTAGGTAGTGGTTTTGGTTATAGCTTAAAAACAGTAATAGTACTCTGTGTTGTGTTTTCTGGTAGGAATTTCTTGATTACCTTAATTAATTCGAGCGTTCTTTCTTCTTAAGATTGAAGAGAGGTTAATCATTTCATATGATAGGGTTGGAATATAAATATGATAAACAAACCTTTTATCCTTTCACCTTTGTTCTTACTTTGCATTATTCAAGTTCTCTTTTTAATTTCAGTTCTAATGACTTGTAACCAAAAACGATTATTGATCGATGTTTTCATTATCTATGCATGTAGAGAGATAATGCTAAAGGAAAATGAGTAGTTAGTTCAATTCATAGTTAGTTGTTGATACCTCTAACAAATCCAGCATAATTTATGTGGAAAATAAGGATTTCTTCGATTTTTGTATTATTGATTTATCGAAGATTGGTCACATTGGTGTGTGATTGATATAATAATTACAGCACAAAGGTAAGAAATGTTACGAAGGATAGACAATTACTATGCAAGTGATTAATTATATAAATCACTTCATGAGATGTTTGGCATTTTTATTACCCGTATTTTACTCCCTCTGTCTCTAAAACTATGTACATTTATTATTTTCTCTCTCCATGAGCTATGAGCCTATGACCACATTTCAATATTTGCTTGCTTAGATTTTTTGGTACGGTCAATGTACAATAGGGGTCAGGTTAGATATCAAATATGTTACGGTCAATGTACAATTGTACTCCTGTGAAAAATGTCCAAAAAGATCGTTCTATTAAAGACGGAGGGAGTAGAAATATGTTCCACATTATCCGTGTGCTATTACAAGCTTATCATTTTTTTATTTTTTTTTTTAAGGAGCGCAGTGCGCAAATCCTCTAGTTATCCATTCATTAATTCAATTTTACAGCTTCAAGATGTTACAGCCAATGTCAACAACATTAATTCAATTATACAACTTTCAAGATGTTACAGCCAGCCTCCAACAGCAGGTTGGAAATATATATATTGACCAAATATGCTCAATAACAGCCAACCTCCTACAACCTATTTTCTTATGTACTTCGTCTTCGTTTTAATCAGTAAAGTTTATTCATTTACAAGATTTACATAAATAGTCAACAAAACAAAAAAAGAATCCAAGCTTATGTTCTTCCCTATCTCAAGTCTCAACCCACAACTAATCTTCAGTTGGATCAAGCTTGGTCAGCAAAATACAATTTAACCATATTAAATGGTGGGTTAGCTGGATCCAAACTCTTTGTTCCACCGTTCAAGCTCCTCCCATCGGCTCTTTGATAAGCTCGGTCTAATTACAGTCATAGCATTCCGAAAGTCTTCATATCTCAAAGGTCTGACCTGTTATATCAAATAAACAAGCAAATAAATACCTAAGAATCATTGCTTAATAAAACAAATTAATGATTCCCGCATAACAATCAAGCAACCTGATTAGCCTTGACTGTGAGTATGTTTGGACCAAGTTCTCTTATTGGCATCATGGCAGCTTCTTCACACAAGGCTTGCAGGTCACTTCCGGAGTATCCTAAAGATAGACAAAACATAAAGCAACTTAAAACATAAATATTGACAAACTATACTGGCATGTAATACCTGAAGCCATAAAACCAGAACACAGATGAGACTCAAGAATAACATACCCTCTGTTTCTCTCACAAGCCTTTCTAAATCTTGGCCTGCATAGAAAAAACAGTAGATGGGTCAAAATAGTGTTTCAGTTGAGTAATGAATACAGAAGAAAAAATAAGGTCAGTACATGAATGGATTCTTAAACAATCATTAGTAAGAGTGTTCAAATACATTATAACAGCATTTAAAATAGTCTGGAAGACATCAAGAAAACATACAAGGTTGGATAATCAAACTAGATTCTTTTAAGTAATCTAGACTTGTGCTATTTGAACTAGTAGATGGTGGGAATAAACAAGAAGCTCCTGAATGTATACAGCTAAAGTAAAAACAGTTGTATAAGAACAGCATACAAGTATCATTGTACAATATACTTAATGAATAATTATACATCAAAACAAAACGCAGAGAGGATAGGACTAAAAAAAATATCTTGTATGGAGTAAAATTATACTTACCAGGCAAGGAAAATGCTTGACCCTTCAATTTTTGATTAAGAATAAGCCGCCTGACATTTTGATCAGGCAATGGAATGTATATTCTCTTGACCTGGCCAAAGATTGCTATAACATGAGCATAGAAGCAACCAAGGATGTGATAGTGGTACATATAAAGAAGTCCCAACACTATAATCAGCCAAAAGAGCCCCAAATATATATACATAAGATTCTTATATACTCCGTAACTGAGTACACAGTGAACATATGAAGTTGCTAAACAAGGGAGGCTAAGTAAATGGATCGAATAAAGTAATACTTGCATAAATTTAACCAGGTTCAATGACAATCCTAGATCCACCTAATGATATAAGCAATAAAAATGTCCTCGCCATCAGAAACTATGTTATAGACTGAATTCTACTGATTTAATTAAGCACGATTAATAGTAATTTAAGGCTAAAAGCTTGAACATTTGATTGATTAAAGGTTGGATTACATAAGGATAGCCATAACTTGAGGTTATGAATCTCTCAGTAGCTTTAGGCTACAAATCTCTCTAGTAGCTTGAGGCTACAAGTCTCTCAAGAGGTTCACTCAATTTCTGCCTGCCTTCTATGTTACCCATACTACCATACTTATACTAAAATGGTCAAGCTGACATTAAGGCTAACATGTGATACTTAGCTAATTTAGAAAAACATAAATAGAACACAAAGAAACTAGCTGCCTTCCTTTCCTTCTATTCTTCTTAATGGAGTTTGTCTTGTTGCTAAGAAATGCCCCCTGCTGCTGTTGCTTGTTGCTGCTCATGCTTGCTCCTTCCTTTGTGCCTCGTATACACCACTAAAGGTGGTTGACCAGGCTGGGTTTGACCCAAGTTGAGGTTTGACCCCGGATTGATGTGTGGGTTACTTGGATCCATGACAAACTATCTCAGAAACACAAGAGCTCATATATACACAAGCATTGCTAATCATATGCTGGTCTATATGCCAGGCCTAACAACCTTATATGAGCACAGAAGACCAAACAGAAGAGAAACAAACATAAGTGGAGTTTTGCCTAGGTATAAGCTAATAATTAAAATCAATCCAAGCTCGGACACCAGGATAAACATCACTGAAAGATCTCTCTGTCACAGTGAGGTCAATAATGAATGTAGATACAACATCAAGAATTTTTGACAATATATCAAAGTGAGAAGACTTATTATATAAAGTGAAACAGGTAAAACAGTTTGGGGGGTAGGGGAGTAGGTAAGAAAGAGTACCAATCTCCTCAAAACTGCATCATCGAGTTCTTGTGGTTTATTAGTTGCACCTGTATAGGAAAAGAAAAGAGAGGATGAAACAAAATAAGAAATAAGTCTATGTGAAGATTATTTTATAAGAAGGCGCACTATTTTGGTTTGCTCTCTCTGCATTTCTGAAAAGCAGCTTTTTTTCAACCTACTTAAGTGTAGTGAGCTCACCAATTACTATCACTAGATCATCAGGATTTGAGGTGACACCATCAAATTGAACAAGGAACTCTGACTTCAACCTTCGGCTGGCATCATGTTCATTAGCCTCTCTAGTAGACATCATGCTATCGATCTGCCAAAAGAAAAAGGCAGAACATACTCATAATCAGTAGATGCTTTAAGGTAAGAATTTAAGAAAATCCAAGTTTATTTGCCAGATAAATAAAAAACTGTTTCTCAAGTGGCACTTCCATAAATAAATCAACAACTTTTTATTAAAACGTGGGGCCCAATGCCATGCTGACTGAGATTTTTTTTTTGTTGATTTATTTACGAAATTGCCACTTCATACATGTTTTTTTGTTTATTTGCCAAATACACAGGAGCTTCATCAGAAACTACGATTGGACATCAGAATCCTTGGAAAAAATTGACAAGGAGAACATTTATTAAGTAGTAGCAAAATATTTTCCTACGAAGTATAATTTTGAATTGATAGGGGGTATTAATCCGTAATCGTAAGGACTAAGGATGGCCATACAGTTTTCTATTACTATGGGCTGATAATGGGCAACATATTCCAAAGAGTGAAAAGCATAATATCCATTAATTAGAAACAAAGTCTTTGATCTTACCAGCCCCTAACCAAAATAAATTAATAGCAACAGAATTTCAAAATTATATCGATAACATTCATAAATGAAGAAAAATAATATAATCAGTAGTAAATGAACAATTATTATAGAAGGTTTTTCAAAACGTGTTTGCTACATAAAAAGGGGAAGCTTCACAGTCTTTTAAAGTGAGAGCCTGAGAGGTACACAAGGGCATAAATTTGCAATAATACTCCATATGATGAACTCATTCATAGGTTAACAAAGGCTTGCATTGTAACCAAAAAGAGAGTATAACTTTCAGTAAACAAGAAAACAAAGATATCAGACTGCTCCACATTCATGGCAATGACTTATCATTAAAAAAAATAAAAAAATAGCCAGACATTTCCAGGTCATCCAACTTGTTTCAAGATTAAACTCACAGGCCTAACTTCTTTATCATTAATTCATTATGGCACAATAAGACCTTTCAAGATTAAACTTACCATTTCATGACTACCACTCACACAAAAAATAAAGATATTCCTTAAACTCAACTAGCTTGCCCTGTTTAGAATTTTGGTAATGCAAAACATGGTGAACCACAAATTCCAAAGGCGGCAAACAATTATCTGGGTTGAGTAACATCTTACTGTTTTCTATTGAATGACTTATGGTATATTTGGGGTTCTAACTTGCAAATGATAAAACATGTATATATATCACGTGCACCCAAACACAACATACAACATTACAGAACAGTTGTTCACATAGTTTTTGAAGAATTTGACCATCTAGATAATCAGTTTTGGAATTCAGAACAGAAACATACCTCATCCATAAAAATTACAGAAGGCTGCCTCGAGATAGCAACCATGAAGAGGGTCCGGACAAGCTTTTCACCTTCACCAACCTATCACGACCATAGCACAGGAATTGATCATGACATGCAGGCTATAGAAAAACAAGAATATACCAACGCACTCGAGGCTAGAACACCCACCCACTTAGATGTTAAGGTAGACGCAGACACATTAAAAAATGTTGCATTACACTCCGAAGCAACTGCTTTAGCAAGCATTGTTTTCCCATTGCCGGGTGGACCAAAAAGAAGCAGACCTAGAAGCAGAAAATACTCAAAATTACCACAAAAGTAATTAGGCATAGTTATCACATCTCATATTAGCAGTCTAGAACACTATACCTCGGGGGGGCCTCCTAAGGCCAGTAAATAAGTCTTTTCTTTTGGTGGGCAGGATAACCATTTCAAACAAAGTTTGCTTTGCCTTATCAAGACCAGCTGAGAAAAAAGGTTTTCAATGATAATTTAGCACATAGTACAGATTATAAAACAAGGTCAAATAACAAAACTTTCAATGATGATTAAACAAAGCACAAAGCAGGTTGAATAGTTGCAACTAAGAACCCACTCGTCTTACCTACATCTTCCCATTTGACAGAAGGACTTTTATCCACAACTACTGTGTTTATCATCTCTACTAATTTTGCATCATAACCACCAGTATCTTGGTTTGATTTAGATGCTCCAGATTTATCCATTCGATCTCTAGCTAGTGAACTGCTTTTTGTAACAATTGATGGCCTCTGTGGAACAGTTTTTATTGAAGTTGATGGTTTTGAGAAGCCCTTAGAAGCTTGTGGTAGTGAAGAAGTAATCTGAAAGGTGGATTGAAAACTTTCTCAAAAAATTTAATTTATTAGCATGATATATAAAAACAACAGACCTAATTGTAAATGGGCAAGAGGATATACACCAACATGATATACACTCTTTGTTGACATTTCACATATATTAACAAGTACACATGAAGAATGGAGGGAATCAACCAAAAATATTTTAGTAGAGTGCAGAGAAAATTGATTGATTAATAAACACTTATTAGCCAAAGAAGACAACAAGCAGGGACAAACTAAAATAGAGAGGTGGACTATATCTTCACGACATGCCTTACTCTGGAAAATAAACATATGTTCTAAAAGTGGACTCTAAATGTCTTGCTTACGAGTCTCCAGCCACGACCAAACAGATTTATGAGGTTGTAGTATCCAAATTCAAGATTTTGCATTAGTCACGATTTCCACATTCAGGTTGTTTGTGCGCAAATACCAGATAAATAATCAAGCAAAATGCAATGTCACATCATTTTACACGCATTGAAGTTAAAACCACCAATAACTTCTCCAGAAGCAAAGTAACTTGGTCCCACACCAAACAGCAGATACAATGTAATAGAGGAGTAAGGGAAGCAAATCAGTTGATCAAACGAAGCTTTGACCCATATGATGCAAAAGTTTCAAGACAACGAATATATAATGAAATAATCAACTTGCAAATTACATAAAACCATAAGGGCCATAACATAGACAAAGACATACTTTGCTGGTGGTTTTGCTACCTGAAAAGCAAAAGAAGGAAAAAAGATAAGAACTAAAATCATTACTTTGCAAGGATCAAACATATTATGAAAATTCTACAAAAGGGAATTGAATAGAGCATACACATTTTCCGAACCTATTCTTGCACTCAAGATTTGTAATCTCTCAGACACGTGTCCCTGCCACTTCGATATCTTCTGATGGTAGGAATTAACTTTCTGCTGTTCACTACAGCAAATTGAAGAATTAGTCAAATTTAGTTTCCGCAGGCAAATCACATAACACAACAACCCCTCAAACAGTTCAAAAGTACAAGATTTTTTATGCACACTTATATATTGTTACACTTAGCTTCTATAATCTTTTGAATGTGGATATTAAGCAGAAAGGAGTTACGGTATGATCATACATAGTCAAATCCTTCTCTGATTTAAAGAGTTGTACCAATTTTTTCATAACAAAAACTTTTAAAAGATGCCAATAACAAAAGAATTCTAACCATAATTACAGAGTACAGCCTCATAAAACTACAAAATTTAATCAACTTTATGCAGTAATATTTCCGATTCTGTAGCTAAATTGGTTTTCTTCGTTTGATAGATATAACTGCAGTAGCCAACTCATTGATCAAGCATTCCAAGCAAAACATACAAGCATATGAGGGAAATCTACACACTGAGAAGAAGAATAAAGTACAGTCACACACTCACACAGGCACACTCTCTCTGTCCAGACATATTTTTGACATGCTCAAAATCTCCCATAAAATTCAAGGTGATCATAAATTGCAATCATAAGATTCAGTCACATTACTCATCCAAATTCAATACATAAACTTGTTCCGCGCATTCCAAAATAGTATATTGCCAGAAAAACCAATAAATAACAGCATGATCAAACACAAAAACTGCATACAGCCAAGTAAAGATCATCAATTTCCCGACTACCTGGACGAAATAAACGACGGAGGCCGTGTGGAAGCACCTTCAGCAAGTATACGCTGAGCATTTCTATAGTGCAAAATTGCATCATCAACTAAACCCCATTCTTCAGCTCTAACAGCCTTATCAATCTCTCCTGTCGCCAAATCAAAGTAGCCTTTCAATTTACCAGCAGTTCTCTCATTCGAAACCTTACTCCCATCTACACCTACTTCCATTGTTTCCCCAGTTCGATTAATTGAAGAATTAGGGTTTCCGTTACAGTTCGAATCATACAAAGTATCAGAATTTGAGAATACCGAATTCAATGAATCGATTAATCCTTTCCAGAAGCTCATATCTGCTAATTACAGCAAGTTCAATGCAAAATTAGGGTTTTTTGAATCAGAATTGTGGATTGTAAATGCGAAATTTGTGAATAAAAAAAAAAAATTTAAAGGGGAAAATAAAAATTATGCGATTAAGAGAGATTGAGAGAAGTGCTTACCAACTGGAGATGGAGATTGTTGCAGAAGTTCATCGTAAAGAGGAAGAAGAAGAGTAGTAAAGAGAGAAGATAAAAATGGCGGATTTGATGATCGGAATATTTAATGCAGAAGAAAGGTCAATTAAATTAAACAGTGATTATTGTAGGAAATGAAGCAAAAGGAAAGATACGAAATCCTAGAATATTTATTCGTACTCCGTATTATGGTTGGAGTATTTCCTTATTTGCTCATTCGAAAGTATAATGCGCATTTTCTTTCAAAAATTAAATAAAATATTAAAAATACTATAAAAATGAAAAAAATGAAAAATAATACTCTTAAATACACTGATTTGTGTATATTTTGTTACAAATTTTTAAATTAATACAAAATTAGAAAAGATCATAAAATGCTTGTTTATAATCCTAAAGATACCATATAATGTCATAGTATTTTCCGTAATTTATAACATCTTTAAAATGATTTAGAATTAAAATCAAATTATTTATACATGATTTAGATTTTTTGGTATCCAAACTTGAAATTAATTTAGAATCAATCAAATGATTTATAATGGATTGGAATTTTTTATTTATTTTTTATGCTTTTATTTTTGGTTTTTTATAGGCATGAAAGATACAGACAGAGGACTTTCACATTTTGGTTTTAGAAAATAGTAATAGATGTGTATAGTATAGACTCTATTCAATATAGAGTAATAGAGAAAGCAATATATTGTTTTCCAAGTCAACAATTGTGCAAGCATGTTTAGTGTTAGTTTCATTATATAAAAAAAATGAATTATTGCACAATTTTAACTTATGAATCGTTTAAAATATTCCATAATATATAACTATGAAATCAACCATACATGTGTTTTTAAACCTTTTCTTGATACTACTTATAATAATACCTTAATCCTTATAACTTAGAAAAGTTCGTCAAAATAAAAAGTACATACATTAATCCTTAAAAAAGATATATTATTTGAGTCAACGTGAATTACATGACATAAGATTCCAATCTTTTAAGATCACTTTGTATAATAAGAGCAGCAACATGTTTTACTCTCGCAAATGCCTTCTGCAGTATTATAAAGTCGTTCGGCATGTTCTTGGCACACATTTGGGTTACATATAGACCCATCGGCAAAACATTCAATAAGTTTATATCCCGGACGAGTTTTACTAGGTTGACATTGAGATAGTTCGTCAATTGAAATCAATGATCTTGATAAGATACCTGTTTTGAACATAACAACCATTATAATTACATCAACCTCAATTCAAGTATAATGTACTACGTATTACGAGTATATGATGCGGTAGTAGACTTTTCTTACAATAAGATATTAAAAAAAAAAAAAAAAAAAGTGTTAAATACCATCATAAAAATTATATCCATTGTACAAAATATATCTCATAATAATACGTGAATCAAAATGAATGATACTACCAAGTAATAATTTGAGTTGTAAAGTAAGTTTTAAAAAACCAAGACAAAGTAAATAAAATAATTACCTGAAAAATTAACGAGGAGTAAGAGTAACAACATTGGAGCTATGTATTGTGAAGATGCCATTGTAGATTTTTTTTTTTTTCTAGGCCTAGTAATGTGAATGGATGGCTGAAGTTTTTGTTTAAGGAAAAAAAAAAAAATGGTATAGGAATGATATGCATCTAAATAATCAGTTATACTCCTTTTATACTTGTAATCGTTCTGACCTATGGATTAGAATGTTACACCATAATACTTTTATTGCGAACAAATCACATGAAAATCAATTACAATAATTATATGAAGATATTCTTGGAAGATTTGTCATAATTTGTTATCTATTGCCTTTTTATGCCAAACAATGCCAATAACTTTTCTTGTAAAAATATTTTGTGATGGGATCTCAAACGTAATTACTTGGTGCTAATTGAGATGAAAATGGTGAACATATTAACTTGATTGAAGTAAAAAAAGGTAAGCATATTAACTTGGTTTTTAGCATACTCTAAATATAGCTAATAGGATGTGGACTGTTGGAGACATAAAATAAGACATCCAAATTTTAAAGGCCTAAAAGTCCCCCTTTTTTTTTGACATAAAAGTCTAGTGTATTAAAAATCAAAATAAAAAATGAATAAAAAAAAAAATTACTACTCTGTATTCTGTAAAATCTGCCTATCAAATAAAAATTTGACTAAGCTAAGCACAATGGTTACATACTCACATAGGGCCTGTTCACATTTACTTAATTTCAGTTCAGTTCAGTTCAGCTCCAAGCAGTTCAATTCAGCTCCAATTAGTTCAGTTCAGCTCTTAATTTCCCTCTCTAATAAAATATTTATTTCAGATCAGTTCAGTTCAGTTCAGCTCCAATCAGTTCAGCTCAATTCAGTAAATGTGAATAGGCCCATATTCACATGTTTGTTGGCCCTAAGGACTATTTATTGAATTCACAATAATTGTTGTTGGATCAAATCTTGTAATGCACTTTAATTTTCTTTGTTTGCTCATAATCCCTCTTCATAATTTAAATCAATTTAGGGCTTGTTCAGTTCAACTTAATTTCAGTTCATTTTAGCTACAATCAATTCAATTTAGTTCAACTCTTAATTTCTCTCGCATAAAATATTTATTTTAGTTTTATTCAGTTCAGCTCTAATCAGTTTAGTTCAGCTCAGCTCAATAAATGTGAACATGCCCTTACCCCCTTAACCTAGACTACGCTTAACCCTTCTCTCCATTTAAAGTACATAATATGAAGTAGTCGAGTCTTGTAGAGTAAATTGTTTTTTTTTTTTTTTTTTTTTTTTTTTTTTTGGTTCATAATATAAATGGCATTCCCTTGTTATATACTTGTACAATTATTCTATTATTACAGGACTATTAATCTATTTTTCATTAAACAAATTAACAGTCAAATATTGTCATTCCTTATGGTTTTGATGATAACTTGAAAATTTCTTACATAAGTAATCAATTACGTGATGCTGAGCTCTGTTGGGTTTAGTGTGGCTCATTTCCTTTAAGCCCAGCTACTCATGTCTCAAGTTTTTTGGAAAGTTTTAGCACAATGATTGGTTGGAAGAATGGTAGAATGAATGTTCGTTAGAATTCTAGAATCTTATTGTAGAAAATTTGTGTAGATATATCTAGTATCTACACCCTTCCTCTCGCCTATAAATATGACACGTTAGCTGGTTAGGGCTTATTTTGGAGCAATATACCCCTCTTCTAATCCTTATCTAAGACATTAGCCCTATTATACACTATGTGATTTTATGCGCATTATTACAATTTTGTGTTCCGAATAATATTATGGCTCAGTGGCGTAGCCGGGAATTTCAAATCGGGGGAAAAAAAAATAAAATTCACTTAATTAGACAAATATGTTGGAACATACATATACTTAAATTGTTTAAGTATTACAACTCAAAATTTCCAAAATACAGAGAACTTATTGGTCTTCCAACATCATGTACAAACTCTTCCTCCATTAATATATGTTTATTGGTTTAGAATTTTTGAATAAAATGCATAATTCATAATTCGATCTCTATTATAACCAGAATTTGGCATAATTGTTAAAAAAAAAAGAATACTATATTTTACATTTAAAAATATATATATATATATATATATGGCATAATTGTTAAATATATATATATATATATATATATATATATATATATATATATATATATATATATATATATATATATATATATATATATTACATTAAAAAAATAAGTAAAAAAAAAAAAGAAAAAAAAAAGAAAATGAATGCAACATGAATTTGGGATATTATTCATGTAGAACTAAAAGAGACAGAAAATGATTGTTTGAAAATATATTGACTTTTACCAAAAACAATAAAAAAAATACATACGATCATTGCACTAAATATATTATTAATCATTTAGCAAAATAAATAAATATAAAGAATTTTTTCTAAAAAAGTGGGGGAAGCTGTCCCTTGCTCTGCCAGTGCTATACTCTATTCAAATTTTTAATGACATACTAGTAAAATTGATGATAAGTTTAAATTATAATTAATTCCAATCAACAATTCACCTCAAATAATTCATAATTCAGTCCACTACAAACCTATCTCAGCTTCAGCAAATACCCGACGTGTTTCTGTGTCAATCACTAAAATCAATCCAATTAACAATTCTAATCAATCCCTATCATGATACTACCTTGAATTAATTAAACAAATTTTAACATGCCTCTACCCACTTAATTAATTACCGAGTACACAAATGTACCTCGAATATGATCTCAAAATCGCTACGACTACATGAAAATTACTCACTTGGAACTTGAAAGTCTCCTACCACTCAAAATTATAAAGGGACATTAATACCTATTCCTAATAAATTTAATTAATATTTTTTCACCAAAAAAATAAAAATAAATTTCCAACAATATATACACTCTTTAAATCACTTTTAAACTTTCTAAAATATGTTGAAAATTAATTTAAACCACATACTTTTATTCCCGAATAATGGGTAACTAGCCTCTACTTAAAAACTCCAGCATTATAAAAACTCTTAAACTTGCTGTAATTTAGTTTAAAAACATTAATTTTAATAGTTTCAGTAAAAGTATTTTCAGTTTAGTAAAAATAAGTCCAGTTCAGTAAAAATAATTTCATTTCAATAAAAATCAGTAATGTTAAAGAGAAAATATAACATGAAATCAGTAAAAACAAATTTAGTTCAGCAAAAATAATTTCAATTCAGTAAAAATAATTTAATTTCACCAAAAATAATTTCAGTTCTGTAAAAATAATTTCAGTTCAGCAAAAAAATAAGGAAAATTTAGTATTTATTTTTGGTGACCTTAAACAAGATTAGAAAAAACTTTAGGTTGTCTCAAAATAGAGAGAAGAAAAAAAAAGAAAAACTTTAAACTTCATAAGATTTTGATGTAAAATAGGCAAAGTTTTTTTTTTTTTTTTTTTTTTTTTTTAATATTTTACAGAGTTTTATTTATTTATTATTTTTTTAAAGGGTGACGGGATGAAATAAGGTTAATATATTGAGATTTGATTTCAATCCTTTAAAGCTTTAACTTTATTCACAAAATATATATAATTGTTATTAGTGTTTTAGGTGAAAACAATGGACCTACGGATGAGGTCCTTACGGTGGGTCAAAGACTGATCTCGGTCCAAGCTAAGTGGTGACTGGACCGAGGATTTTCTGTAAAGTAAACACACGTAAATTGGCCTTGGAGATTGTGCCGAGAAAGACCGCTCTGATGCCGAAGTCAGTACAATGTCTATAGAGAGAAAGCTATGCAAGATTATTAATTGCTTGAGGCTTTGTGTGAGTGAATGTAATAGAGAAGTGATGCTTTTATGCACAAATAGGAGGAATAGACCTTGAGTCAAGTGGGTTTGCCACGTTAAATGGGCCTTTGACTGACTTGGCATGACTTGAACCTTTGCTTTGGGCTTGATAATTGAATCATTTTAGACCAACTTAATTGGAGTAAATTAGACCCAAATAATTAGTATTATACGTGTAGTAAATTTAATGTATACTAGATTATTCCGGTGCGATGCACGGTTTTAATAAAAAAAAAATAGTATAGAACTCGTATATACTAATATATAATGAATCTTTTAAATTTTGCCATAAATTTAGGGAAAGAAATTTCTTAAATAGAATACAGTTTGAATATTTCAGGAAATTTCTGAATGTTTGAATATTAGTGTTAAGAAATTGAAGAGAGAGAATGATAGATCTTTAAATCCAAAGAAAGAAATATAGTTTCAATTTACGATACTTCGATTTTCTATATTAAAGTCGTTGAAATAACTTACTAAGCTTGTTTACGAAGTATTATATAAAAGGAAAAAAAATCCTTTTAAAAAAAATTATCACAAAAAATGACATCATCAATAGTTTTAGGCAGAATTTTTTTTTATAAGAAAGCGACACATATATAGTTTAGAGAAGAGATGATGTCAGTAATGATTTGTTTTAATAATAGTTTTTTTTTTTTTTGATCCAAGTGAAGATGCTTACATCCAAAGAAAAAGAAAATACCGAAATTAAAAAAAAAAAAAAAAAAAAAAAAACACAAGCAAAGCAAACTAACTAAGGAGGGATTAGCCGTGGCATAGCCACACCTCGAATGTCCTCCTCTAAAATACGACTAAGCTCCACCGGAATGTTATTAT
This sequence comes from Chenopodium album, assembly GCF_948465745.1. Taxonomy (NCBI): domain Eukaryota; kingdom Viridiplantae; phylum Streptophyta; class Magnoliopsida; order Caryophyllales; family Amaranthaceae; genus Chenopodium; species Chenopodium album. Next base: position 73,594,885 of record NC_137840.1, read on the forward strand.
TAAAATTTTCAAGTTGAGAGTCTTGAATGACTCCGCGGTTGGCCAACCAATCCGCCGCTCTATTGCCCTCCCGGAACACATGGACCAACTTCACTTGCCATCGATTGTCATTAAGGAGATCTAAACATTGCCTGATGTCATGGATATTCTCCCCATAAGCAACTTGCTGCGTGTTCAAAGCGTGTACACAAGCCTGATTATCAACTTGGACTTCTAGCTTGTCAATCTGAAGATTGCGAGCAATTTCTAGCCCTCGAACTAAGGCCAACACTTCAGCTCGAAATGCAGAACAGTACCCAAAGCTAGCTGCAAAAGCAGACACCATGTTTCCAGCATAATCTCGAATTATTCCCCCTCCCCCAGCTGGCCCAGGACATCCCTTAGCAGCTCCGTCACAATTAAGCACATACCAGCCATAGGGGGGGCATGCCAAGTGATGTTGACTGGCACCTTATAGCGTGGCTTTGCATTGCTGTCGTCCAATGCATCCCAAATTGCCCGTCTAGCCTCTTCATACCTCACTTGAAGAAACGCTCCCGCATCAATGGGAAGTTCATTGCGTCTATTATAAACATAGCAATTCCTCCATCTCCATATCCACCAAACCGCAACTCCAAAGAAGGTTGCCCAAGACTCCGTTCCTTCCAAAGAGTCTTCTTTTATATTCTCAGTGATCCACTCTTTCAAATTGCCATGATAGAATCTGTCCCTAATTGAGTCATCCACCACATTACGCCACACAACTCGAGCAGCCGCACAGTCCCTAATAATGTGGAGGGTACTCTCATCAGCACCACCACATATGTAACACCTCGGGTTGTCAGTCATGCGCCTCTTGAACATATTTGAGTTGCCAAGCACCCTATCGTGACAAGCTAACCAGAGGAAAGCTCTAATACGCTGTTGGACAGGGGCATGCCAAACCGCATCCCAACATTCTTCATCTACGACATCGGTATGATGTTGCATAATCTGAATGGCCGACTTGATTTTGAACTTCCCCTTATCACCATCCTTCCAATACACCAAATCACCAATCGAGGAATCAAGTCTCACCTCATAATTTTGAATTTTCTTAAGAACACTTTGATCAAGGAATGGGGCAAAGATGTTCCAACGCCATCCATGCCCATCCTCCCACATCTCACCCACTGTCGAACCTGCCAATTCCATTGGAAGAGGTTGGGTAATGAGGTCTCTGAAGGGTTCATTAGTAGCCCACTTGTGATCCCAAAACAAATTTTTTCCACCATTGCCCACCGCAACTCTTAGACCTTCATTAAGCGTTTTCGAATTTTCTGTGATCCCACTCCACACATTAGAGCATCCCACCTTATGTTCAAACATATCCATATCGCAACGGCCCTTACAATACTTAGCTCTCAACACTCTAGACCATAAGGCATTAGGTTCCGAGAGAATTCTCCAACCAAGCTTTGTTAAGAAAGCCGCATTAGCCTGTTTAGCCGAGAAAATACCAATCCCACCTTTTTCAATGGGTCGTTGCAGCACCTCCCATGACAGCAAATGCACTCGTCTTTTCTCATCACTTCCACCCCAAATAAATCTACGGGTTTTTCTATCAATTTCTTCACAAGTTGATCTCGGAATCTTAGCCGATTGCATAGAATAAAGAGCCATGGTTGAGATGGAGGACTTAGCTAAAGTGATACGGCCCGCCAACGACAAATACTTTGATTTCCAACCCGACAATCGCCTATCTATTTTTTCACAGAGGTGGCTGAACGTCTCCTTTGTGACTCGACTTGTAAGCGTGGGCATACCGAGGTAAGTACCAAGATCAGGGGTAGCTTCCATACGCAAGGCTACATTTATCGCTTGTTGAGAATCATCATCCATATTTGCTGAAAAATAAACTCGTGATTTGGCAAAGCTTATTTTTTGACCAGAAGCTTGACAGAATCGGTCTAGGCATTTATGAATATTTTCTGCCTGTTCAATTGTAGCCTCAGCAAAAAGAATTATATCGTCGGCAAAAAACAAGTTCGATAAGGCTAGACCATCTCGACTGGCGTATATAGGCTTCCATTTACCTTGAATAATAGATTCCTCGATTACTTGGTAGAACCTCTCCATACACATTACAAAGAGGTATGGGGAAAGAGGGTCCCCTTGCCGTATACCTCGGCTTGGTTTGAAGCTTTTTGAGGGCTCACCGTTCCATAATACTTGCAAAGAAGCTGTGGAAATACACTCCATGATAACCTCAATCATAAAAATAGGGAGGTTCATTTGTACCATGGTATCCCTAATAAATGACCATCGCAATCTATCATATGCTTTCTCAAAGTCGATCTTGATTGCCATATACCCCTTTTTTCCTTGCTTCCGTCTCATCGTGTGAATTACTTCTTGCACAATGACAATGTTGTCCGTGATTTGGCGTCCCGGTACAAAACTAGCTTGAGTATTAGAGATTAAATGAGGCAGGACCGGTTTAAGTCTATTGACAATCACCTTGGTGACCACTTTATATGCCACATTGCATAGTCCAATGGGGCGAAAGTGAGACGCAAGCTCTGGATTATCGATTTTTGGTATCAATGTGATGTATGTTTCATTGAGGCGATCAGGGATACCCTTACCTTCTAGGATAGGCATAATTGTATCATACACCGTGTTAGCTACCACATCCTAATTTTTTTGGTAAAAAAGGGCTTGAAATCCATCCGGTCCCGGAGCTTTTAGGGAGCTCATTTCCTTTATCACAGCTTCAACTTCTAGTCTCGAATAAGGTCGAACCAGCCCACTCCAATCCTGGGTAGAAAGCTCCGGAAAAATGTCTTGGGGAATATCAAAAGAACTCGGCTCATTTTCTTCTGTGAACAGCTTGGCAAAGTATTGAACAATATGGTCTTGAATTTGCAATTTATCCTCCAACCAAACATCATTTTCATCTTTGATGGCAACAACCTTATTTTTCCACCTTCGTACTATGGTGCTTAAATGGAAAAATGTAGTATTTCTATCCCCATTTTTAAGCCAGTCAACCCGGGATTTTTGATACCAAATAATTTCTTCACGATCCAAAATCTCATCAAGATCCTTGTGCAAACGAGCTTCTAGTTTAATGAGACCTCTATCTGATCTCATCAAGTTTTCTTTGAACCCCTGCAATCCTTGCCATCAAATTTCTCTTTTGCTTGAACACATTTCCAAAGACATCCCTATTCCAACATTGAAGGTCTGTCGATAGCTTTGACAGAGAAGACATGAGTGTACCATTCGAATCCCATTTTTGAGATACAAACTCCTTGAAATTTTCATGCGTTAACCAAGTTGCTTGGAATCTGAATGGACGGTGTAAGGCTTGTAAAGGTACAAAACCATTTGGTGAGATAAAAATTGGGCAATGATCAGAATGTATAGCAGGCAAATGTTTAACCTTGGCCTTATCGAATCGAAGAGCCCAATTGTCAGTACACAACGCTCTATCGAGCCTGCCACTTCTTCTCGTCTCTTCAGAATTGCCCCTGCTCCAAGTGTGGGCTGCTCCCATAAATTCAACCTCAATGAGATCCATTTCTTCCACCCAATCATTGAACAAACGCGACCTCCTAGTAGTCTCTCGACAGGATGAGTTCCTCTCCGAGGGGAACCTCGTATCATTAAAATCACCCGCAATGAGCCAAGGCTTATTGTGGGTTGTTGCAAAGTTTTTCAATTCTTGCCATAACTCTTGGCGTTGGGAAGGGTCCGGACTCGCATATACAGCAGTGAAGTACCAGGGGACAGCTCCTTGTCTAGAAATATCCATCGTGATATATTGTTTGTGTTTATGAATGGGATTGACAGTAACAACATCCGGTCGCCAATAAACCCAAATCCCACCACTAAAACCAACAACGTCTACTCTTGAGTGACCCGAATAGCCAACCATCGAGGCAATTTTTTCAGCTTGCGCACCACCCATGTGTGTCTCCACAAGAACAAAGACATTGGGTTTATTCTCTCGAATTAAATCCTTAAGGATAGATAAAAAATTGCGATTACCCGCACCTTGAACATTCCACACCAAGCACGTGATTGGTAAGGAATCTGGAGCTAAATTAGGTAGAGTATCTTCCATAGACATAGGTATCGATGGGAGAGTTGTCACATATGCTTGACTTATTAACCGCAACAAGCGTTGCGTTTCAACAGGTATACCCATCATCATTACCAGCTCCGGGGGGTCCGAAACCGGTGGCATCCAGGACTCTATCCTGATTTCCAGAGTGTGGATCAGGGGGTTCACCATCACCAAGTATGGCTTCTCCATTAATTGCCCCACACATAGTGTTTTGTCTGGAGGGATCACTAAACTTATCGGGGAAAGTTGAGGAGACATGAGTTTTGGCTATTTCTTGGCTATCGATGGCTTGAGTAGTACTTTCAATAGCTTCGAAGTGTCCTGGGTTGACTTGCAATGACTTCAAAGATACGCCTTGGTGGTCAAGAGAAGTAGTTTCCTTATTTTTGGCATGAATAACAGCAGAGGGGGAAAGGCTTCTTGGAATGTTAGGATTAATTTCCGAGAGAGGAGTGATAGAATCTTGGGAAAAAGATTTGCAAATATCCTTGCTTATCTTCGAATCAATCTTTTTTGAAAAAGATTTTTTCTTAATTGTCACTTTCGAATCCTTCCTAATTCCCACATCAATATTACCAACATCAAAATTTGCAAATTTATCTCCTAAACCTGCCTGTGAAGGGTCATCCAAGTTAACAATTTCCCTTAAATCACTCCCATTATTCTCTATTTCCATATTATCATGGTTATCTAATATGGAAAATCTAGAACCTCCCCCTTGAAATCCGCTACCTTCCTTAACCATCTCACCCTCCTTCTGAGTTCTCTGAGCATCACGCGCCACCCCATTACCACCCAAATTGAGTTTTTCAGCAGCTGGTGCACCCTTAGGTTGACGAGGAGCATACTTTCTAGTTGGTTTTTTCACCAACATCCATGAGCCAAAGTTCTCCAATTCCTCAGGCTTTCCTTGTTGATTAAACAGGGGATTTTCTTCAATTCGAACATGAGGATTATTCTCAAAAGCCTCATCTGGCTTACAGTCATCTTCAACATGTCCAAGTTTACCACATTTGAAACAAACCATACGAATTCCTTCATATTGGATTCTCCAAACCTTTCCCTTAAGCCAAAATTTCGAGAGTAAGGGTTTAGATAAATCAATTTCAACACTGATTCTTGTGAACTGTCCTCTTTCTGCTTGTGCTGTTGTTTTATCCACCCTTAACACCTTACCAACTTTCGACCCTATTTTGTTAAGGAAGTTGATATCGAAGTATTCAACTGGAAGATTGGGTATCCTAATCCATACAGTTAGAACCTTGATAGGTGCATCATCAGGAACAAAATTCGGGACCCATTTTCGAATCGTGAGATAATTATCATCCAACAACCATGGCCTTGAGTAAGAACATAATTGTAATCAGCCTCATTAGTGAATCTTGCAATATAAAAATTGCAGCCAATATCAGTCAGAGCCAATTCTCCACGAATGTTCCATTTCTTCTTTAACCTCCTCATCAGGCCCATGTAACCAAGATTTCCACTAAACATCTTGATAATTAGGGAAGTAGTCCATGGTTGTCTTAGTCTTTTTTTCTCCTCTTTCGAAAGGCTAATTACAGGGCACCTGCTGTCATTGAGGATTTCCTCCGGAGGTTCCTCATCATCCGAAATCTCATCATCCTCAATCTCCCTACCAATAGTCAAAGATTGATGCATCAGTTGAGTATTACCATATCCCTTCAGAAGATCTCTAAACGAGGGCTGGGATTTTGGTAATTCAGCAGGTTTGAACACACCATTAGGGCTATTTTCCATAGCCTTAGAATTGGCCCCTTGATGCAAATTCTCCACTTCCATCACATCATCATTGAAACCTTGGCTTCCACCAGAGTTTTGATGAATAATTTTTCTCTTAGGCTTCTTAGTAGAACGAGCAATTTGGTCATGTTCTTCATTTGATTTTCCATTTTCACCAGTTGCGGCCATCGAGAGCATTTTTTGTTAAGCTATGAAAAATAAAATTTGTTTTAATAATAGTTAATAGATAAGGAAAACTTTTATTCATTTCAAATGTAACTTTTGATCAAATTTTAGGAAATAATAGATGTTTTATGTACAGCTACTTTTTTAAAAATCATAATTTAAAATTTCTAACATAAAAAATAATTTTCTTTCAATCTTAATACTTTGATTCTTTTTTTTCTTTTCAAATTATTGTCTAAAATTATCTCCTTATTGGTCTAAACATTCAACAAGAATTTTTATTTTTATTTTCATTTGCTAAAAACCGGGTAGATTTTTTTTGGGAAGGATAATATTGAGTTGATTCACCTACTTTAATCATAAAGTTTGTGAAGTTCATTTCCTCATTTTTTTTAAGGAAAAGTTCATTTCCTCATAAAAAAGTGAAAAACCCTTTAATAGATATTTTTAGTTTTTTACCTCCTTCAAAAAAAAAAAAAAAAGCCACGTCATGTAGTTGGTTCCTATCACTAGAAAAGCATTTCTAACGGTCCGATCAAAATTTCAGATCCAAACAACAAAGTAAGTAAATACTTCGTAAACATCATCCCGTCAAAAATAAAAATAAAAATAAACATCATACAGAGTATAAATACAACTGTAGATTTATACAGATAAAATAACAATAAAAAAAAAAAAAACCCTTTTCTATTACACAAATCCAATCCTTCTTCAAAAACCCTATTTTATCTCTTTCTCTCTCCTTAATTTTAATTTTCCATTTTCATTTTCATTTTTCACTTCCAAGAAAATACCCAGAAAATTATACAAATACATAAAGAAAACCCCAATTTTCGGGGTCCCGAAAATCTCTCCTCTTTCTCATTCCTCTTCCATGGAGCAGCACCAGCAAGTTGGCGGCCTTCCGCCGCCGTTCGCCGTGAATTCCGCCGATGCTCAGCCTTCCGCCGTCGCAAACCCAACCCCAACTCAGCCCCAACTCCCCCCTCCAACTCACCCTTCTTACGCCGAGGTTTAATTTTTGTTCTAGATCCCAAATTAATTTTTATTTTTTTAATTTTTAATTTATGGGTTTTAATTAATTTTTATGGGTATTTAATTAATTTTTGTGGGTATTTAATTAATTTTAATGGGTAATTAATAATTTATGCAGATGATAACAGCAGCAATAATGTGGGACAGTTCACAAGGGAAAGCAGGAGGATCAAGCAAGAGAGCAATAGCAAAGTATATTGACCGAGTTTATACCAATCTTCCTCCAACTCACTCGGCCTTGTTGACTCACCATTTGAAGCGGTTGAAGAATTCTGGTCAACTCGTTATGATTAAGAATTCCTATCAACTTCCTGTTGTTGCTGCTGCTGCGGCTGCTGCTGCCTCTGCTTCTGCTGCTGCTGCTGCTGTTCCTCTTAGATCTGCACCACCTTCGCAATTGAATCCTCAGTCACAAGATTCGATGACTCCGAAAAAGAGACCGGGTCGCCCGCCAAAGGTTAAGCCTTTGGGCCAGCCCAGTCCAGTCCCTGTTGGCCCATCTCCGGCCCCTGCGGCTGGAGTTGGTAATGGGCCTTCAACTGGTAAAAGGCCTCGAGGTAGGCCGCCAAGGCAGCAGCAACAGCAGCAGCCGGCTGTTGCGGAGGTGCCGTTTGTTCAGCCTGTTTATGATGCTCCACCACCACCAGATGTTGGTTTGAATAATGGACAGTCTGTTAAGAGGCGGCCCGGCCGCCCTTTCAAGAATAAGCCGGTGCCGCAGCCGATTTATCAGGCACAAGCTGAATTCCAGCCTGCTAAGCAAGAATTGTCGATTGTTCCTGTGAATGGTACAGTTTCCGGGGTTCCTAAGAAGCGGCCAGGGCGACCGCCTAAGGCTAAGGGGGCTGCTGCCCCCGGAATTGCTGCTGTAGGGAGTGGTAAGCCTAGGGGCAGGCCTAAAAGGAGTGCATTAGCCCCTGTTGCGAAGCCGGTTGGGAAAAGGCCGCGTGGACGCCCGCCTAGGCAAGCGGGAGTGGCTCCTGGTAGCGGTGTTGCTGGTGGGAAGAGGCGCGGTAGGCCTCCTAGGGGGAGTGTCCCGAGTGTGGCCCCACCGAAACCGGCGAGGAAGTATTCTGGCAAGCCCCGTGGCAGGCCTAGGAAGGTAATAGTGCTGTGACCTTTTTTTCCCTCTTAAAGTTTGAGTTTGTTTGAATTTGAATTTTGGCACCTTTGAATTAATTGTCATGTTATATAATTTGAATGTTTAAATATGGATGTTGGAGGGGCATAATTGGAAATTAGTTTGTTGAGGAATATTGGAATAGTAAAGTGCTGATGTGTTCTGTTGAGTCCATTCATTGAGATTTGAGAAGAAAAAGAAAATTATTAGAGCTGAATACAAGTACTATGTTATCTTTATAAGATATTCTTGCCTTTCTTTGCTATAGTTATTATCAAATTTAAAGTCTTTATTTTGGGTTCTTGTTTGTTATTAAATGTAGATAAAATTGGATTTGTTTTCTAATTATCAACATTGTTGTTTGACTATCTTTATTTGTGGTTTTTGTCATATTATCTGAATACAAATTGAATTAGTTAATATTGCATGAAATTGTAAATATATTTAATTTATTGGGTAGGACTCCTTTAATAAATAAATTAATCATGAATTTTGAGTTGAGTTGAGTTGTGAAGGGGAGTCAACATTTTATATTTACATTACTCCCTCCATCCCTTAAAGATCGGCCCATTCTAGGGGTACAGCTTTGTAGTTATAGTTTTATAACTGTACAAGGCTTTCCTGAGAAATTTTTGGTTAGATGTTCTGCTGTGAGCATTTTTGTGGAAGCATACTCCAATGTAGTAATAGTCATAATCACCTGTCAATCTAAGTAGGTTGCAGTGGTGAGGCAGTGATATGTGTTTAGGCTATTGTAGAGGTTGCTCTAGGTTAGTGCATTACTGCATTAGAGCAGCAGATAAGCAGGCAATGGACTGACTAGTTATCTGAAATGTATCAGTTTCTATGTTACCATGGGGAGTAATATTGCTGCTAGTCTTTCTATATGACGATGATGGAAGGCTAACTTCATTATATACAAGCCCTGCCTTCTCCACCCCCACCCAGAAATTTCCCTTCTTATGCAACTGTTACTTCGCAATCATTTTTATTGGTACAAGAATACTATATTTGGGGGAAATTGAGAGCCATTTGAGTTCAGGTTTTGTCAGATTGCTGGCTTTGAATTTTTTTAAAATTTTTTTTTTTTATTTTTAATAGAGATGAATAGATGTTTATACAAACATATGAAGACAGTCCAACCATATTAATAGTATAACAGGAGAGTGAGGAGGCTGGTGGGTTGGGAGGTTAGTCTGAGAGGTATAATATGTAGCTAATTCTTTAACTCTTAAATCAAGATTCATTCTACTTCATGTTTTATTCTGGACGGGCATGCTAGTAAAATGGAGGGAGGTTTAATTTGTCAGCTTGGGTCTAAGTAGCTCCTCTATTCATGAAGATTGATTTGTAACTTTCATTACATTTTATCTTTCTATGTTCTGTAAACCTTTTGAGAGAATATTGGTTTCTTAGAAACCAGGATATTCTCCCTAACAAATTTGGGGATAAAAGGTCTGACCACTTTAATAAAGCCCAGTAAATGAACATTTGATGAACTTTTTGAAAGATGCATCTGTTTCTAAAAGTTCATAAGTTTTTGCTCATGGTGTGTCGGAGGATCCGACATGTGATACCCAGCATACAACAGTAATTCAAAGCTAGATAGATGGCAATTAAAGAGACAGTGTTGATGTCATAGGAATATGGTTATGAGAGTAGATAGTATGTAGGCACTTTCAATTTGACATCAAGTATCAATTCACTTGCAACATATTTCTGCTCTTGTATTACATGCTGCATGCTGGTGTGTTGTCGCTACTCTTCTAAAAGCTTTCTTGCTGTTTTACTAAAGCACTAATTTATTGCACAAATCTTATCTTGCTTAATGTGCATGTGAAGAATATCATGTGATCTTTTAAAATTTCTCATGCTGATTAATTTCAACTGTCAGAATGCTTCACCTGTGGGGAAGCAAACGTCTGAGCAAGTGGCAGCAAATGAAGAGTTGATGAAGAAGGTAGAAAACATGGTAAGTCATATGTGTATATTCATATTTTCTGTTTTATTTGGAACTGTCCCTTTTAAAAGTTGACCTATATGTTAAACCTTGTCTTTAATTTGATTGCAGCAAGCAACAATCAAAGATGCTGTAGGTGTGCTTAGGCCTTTTGTACCTAATGAGGGTGGAGCTGATGCATTGGCTGCATTGCAACAACTCGAACATCTGTCAACAATGAGTTTAACTGGATCTCCATCTCCAACTCCCGAAGAACCTCCAATGACAACTACATATGTGAATCCAACCGTTGAAGTCCAACCTGAAACAGAGAATATTACTGTATCAACTATGGTCCCACCTGTTGTACCATTTAGCATAGCTGAACCCACAATGAATGAAACGGCACCATTGTACGGACCACCTCCGACCATTGAAGCCCAACAGCCAGTTAGTTGGATACCGTCAAGTGAAGCACAATTGTGAGATGTAGGATAAAGTTTGTTGATTATGTTGATTATTAGGTCTAGTGCTTATTTAGAGAGGATGAAATTTGTAGAGGACTCAATTAGACGCTAATGTTATTTGTAAGAAAGTGTAATTGCATTATCATCATTCGGTATCGAATTTAGTCACCTTATCTGTATTACCAGTATCTTTTAACAGCTAAATTGTTCCTTCTGCTTTATAGCAATGAAGGTTTGAGTAGAAAAAACCACCCTTGAATACTGAGGAAGTCATCATAATTTCGATGTCAAAATCTAGTATGCAAATGATCAATTAGTAAAGCAAGTGATGATGTATGTGATGATATAATGCAGGTGAGCCCAGTCGAAGCCATTTGCAAGTATTAAGGTAATTCCTTTTCCTAATTTATGCGAAGTTGTGATGATGCATGACAAAAAGCTTTTCTGTGAGATTTACATGTTCTGTTGATTGCTGACTCATGCAGCTGCGCTTGGTGATCGTCAGCTACAGTTTTGATGGAGTTTCAGATCATGTTCTCGACGATGAATGTGATGTCCGAACCCATAAATTGTACTCTCTATGTACTTAGATAGCATGCTACATTCTTATTCGTAATTGTATGCTGTTTTTGCTTTCGCTTGTCTTCGTTCCTTGGTCCTGGTGTGTTATTCTTTACTTCTTTTTGGTTGGATTCAACACTTTCGCTGGTTGCTTTATAAGTTGCTTATTAGGGCCCATGGTTTTATGGAGTACTAGTATTGTTAATCCAAGTTTAATCATAGTTTTCAGTGGAGTTGTTCAGTTTGCTTTATTAAGTCTGTATCTCCATTTTTCGTTGACTTCTACTGAAAATGACATTCTTGAGTCTTGACATTAATAAATCAGTCAATGATAAATAAATACAAAGCTTTGTACATCACAACCATTGCAAATAAATGAACGGTTCAGATTTGTCTTTAAATTTAAACGATAGAAACTGAGAACATACACTGTACACACTTTGTTCTTCATTATCAATATAGAATACTCCATATTTGCTTTGGCTGTTTGGCACAACTTCAACCAAAACAAACATGGATCTTTTCTTAGCCACCTTTTACTTCATAACAACTGCTCTTTTCTTGTTTTTAGTACTTGTTCTTGCTATAATTTTGAAAGTATACTCCGGGAAGTCGATTAGCAATCCAATTTATCCTCCTGTGGAAGGGACAGTCTTCAATGAATTGTTTTACTTCAACACATTATATGACTATTTTACTGAAATTGCCAGAAAACATCCCACCTTTCGCATTCTAACTCCTGATCAGAGTGAAATTTACACAACAGATGTCAGAAACATCGAACATATTCTTAGAACAAAATTTGACAACTACACAAAAGGTGATCATGACAGAGATATACTTGGAGATCTGTTTGGGGAAGGAATCTTTGCTGTTGATGGAGATAAGTGGAGGCAGCAGAGGAAGCTGTCGAGTGTCGAGTTCTCAACCAGGGTCCTCAGAGATTTCAGTTGTGCTGTTTTCCGTAGAAGTGCTGCAAAACTTGTCAGGATTATTTCGCAGATATCAAAGGCAAATAACAATTTTGACATCCATGTAAGTGTTAAATAGCTAATATTGATTCTGATTAGATTGTTAAAAGGAATAGAATTGATGCCAATATTTATTTATGTTCAAAAATCCACTGTCTTCAGGTTGTGTTTTTGTTTATTATTATTACCACGAATAATAAGAGCTACAAAGGAGCTGTTATCTTCACCTGAATACAACCGAACTGCTTAATTATTGATTAAACCAATACTATGTGATCAAAGTTGTTTTAATGTCGAGTAAAATGGTTTTTACAAATTGAATGGCTTGATTTTCATTGACAGGTTTGTCGTTTTATATTGTATATAGTATCATTTTCCAAATTTTGAAAATTACTTTGAGCAATGATTTTCCATTTTATTATGCCTAGTAGAATAAGAGCTTTTGTAAAGATGCTGTAGTGATGTTGCAGTAGCATCAAATAAAAAACTCAGTTTTTCTTTGATTTAAAACAGATTGTATGCTTAAAGTAGTACGGTTTAGTTAGGATTAAAGTATATGATTCAGCAAGTTCATAACTTTATGTTTATAATACTTCAAAACACTGCAGGATATGTTAATGAGGTGTACCTTAGATTCTATATTCAAAGTTGGTTTTGGGGTTGACTTGAACTGCCTTGAAGGATCAAGCAAGGAAGGAATTGAATTTATGAAGGCCTTTGATGATGCTAATGCATTTGTGTACTGGCGATATGTTGATCCTTTTTGGAAGCTTAAGCGAGCCCTTAACATCAGTTCTGAGGCTATGCTTAAGAAAAACATCAAAGTCATTGACGCATTTGTAAATGGAGTAATCAGCACAAAGAAGAAACAACTGGCTGAACAACAAGATTCTGTCAGTATTCTTTACAGCAAATTAATAATGAAATATAGTCGAACATAATTTGAATGGGTTGTATAACGATATTGTTTTTGCTGCCATATTGCAGAATGTGAAGGAAGATATACTATATAGATTTCTAGAGGCAAGCAAGAAAGATCCGGATCAGATGACTGATCAATATCCGAGGGACATTATTCTGAACTTTATGATTGCTGGCAAAGATACAACTGCAAATACAATCTCATGGTTTCTTTACATGCTTTGTAAGAATCCATTAATACAGGAAAAGATTTTCCAAGAAGTGAATGATTATGTTGCTGGAACAGACAATGATTTCAATATCGATGACTTTGTGGATCAAATTAGTGATGATATACTAGAAAAGATGCATTATCTTCATGCTGCTCTTACAGAGACCCTGAGGCTTTATCCAGGAGTTCCAGTGGTAATTTCCATGCATCTCTTTTATGTATTGAAATTTGTCTTTGAATTTATTACTTCATCCGTTCCCAAATAATAGATCACATTTGATTAGGGTAATTTTTATTGTTATTACCTCCTTAACTATCCTTTTAGCATTTTGATTGTTGCATGTAGTTGTAGACTTATTTTGGAATTTTTTTAGGCTAATTATTAGTTAATTACTATGCTTCAGATAGTTGATCTGAAGTAGAAAAATTAGAAATCAGTGTATGGTGTTATGCTTTGTGAACTAATTTCTGATACACTCAACTTCTTTAGTTTGATGTCATGCAAACTTATCATAATGGCAGGATGGGAGGACAGCGCTTGAAGATGATGTACTTCCAGATGGTTACAAGGTTATGAAGGGAGAAACCGTAAACTACTTGGCCTATACTATGGGAAGGATGCCTTACATATGGGGAGATGATGCAGAGGAGTTTCGCCCTGAACGATGGCTTGATCAAAATGGAGTTTTCCAACAAGAATCACCCTTCAAATTCATAGCATTTCATGTAAGTGCTCTGATTTTATAACCTTCCATCCGGAACAAACACGCTGGTTGTTCAAATTGAATCAATAATGTGATAATTACAACCAAACAGAAGTTATAATTGCATATCTTGATTCTCTGATATGAGTATGGTAATATTATGTGAAAATTTTGATATTGGTAGGCGGGTCCACGGATTTGTCTGGGAAAAGACTTTGCTTACAGACAAATGAAGATTGTCTCCATTGCACTTCTTCGATTCTTTCGCTTTAAGTTGGGGGATGAGAGTCGAAAGGTTACTTATAGAACTATGCTTACACTTCACATTGATGGAGGTCTCCATGTTTGCGCTTTGCCAAGGACAGAAATTCGGTAATGCAAGGATTCTACTCATGGTCAGCAGTAGCTATACAACTGCATATCTGTTGAACAGAATAAAGAACAAATTTAGGACTTAAAAGAGTAGCTAGTCTTTTGGGGTTTTCTGCCCTTTTCTTCTGTAGTTTTATTTCCTACAATCCTCTTACTCGTACCTTTTGAATGTTATTATACCCCCCTTTCGGATAATAATAGGAACGTGTACTATTTAAGGATGTTTGGTCACCTTTGCTACAAGCTTTTGCTCTAATCATCAGAATGTACTCCAGTAAGTCAGATTTGTTATCTGAAATATCCACCAGTAGCCAACTGTTGTACTTCAACACATTGTATGATCAACAAACTGAGACTGCCAGAAAGCATCCTACTTTTCGGCTGTTAGCTCCTGACCACAATTAATTTTATACAACTGATGTCAGAAACATAGAACACATTCTGAAAACAAGTTTTGACAAGTATACAAGAGATCTGTTTGGGGAAGGAACCTTTGCTGTTGATGGAGATTGGTGGAGGCAGCAGAGGAAGCTTTCGAGCTCTGAAGTCTGAGGTCTAACCTGGTCTTCCGAGATTTCAGCTGTGCTGCATTCAGGAGAAGTGCTGCAAAACTCGTCAGGATTGTTTTGCATATTTTTAAGGCAAATGACATCTTTGACATTCATGTAAGTGTTGATTAATCACTAAATTAATCAATATTAAAAAAGTTTGAGCAATAGCTCAAAACAAGCTCCATTTAATCAATATCCAACTTATGCACATTTACATGTCTAAGTTCCATCAACTTATCTGTGAATAAGGGGTGCTTTTATGGAGCATATGAAGTATCACCTACAAGGCTACTATACATTGATTCACAGCTATTATTGAGCATAGGGAGTGTTAGATACATGTATTTTCAATTTTAGTAAAGATAATACAATAAAAAGACGTAAAGTAAAAAATACTCGTAGAATAGATGATGCAGATAAACAAATTTTATTCATGTTGGATAGATACAACTATGTATGACTCTTTGATACTTGTAACACATATAATAGGATGAAGTAGAAGCTTTGTGCCCAAAAAAAGCAACCCAAAACACAAAATTAGAAACGCTCTCTCTCTCCCCCCCAAAAAAAAACCCAACCGTCTTCTCAAAATCGCTCCGGCAATGAGGCTCGCCGGCGGGTGTGCGGCTCACCGCCCATGCCATTATGTCGGCGAGCCTCCGATCTACCTCCTTGAGGTGTTTTTTTCTTTTTTCGCTTTGGTTTTTTGTCCGGCCGACCTAGCTTTTTGCGCCGCTTCCCCTCTTCGGCCGCCGCTATTCCTCACCGGCCTTGTTGCCGGCTTGCCGCCGCTCTTATTCCCCGCTTCCCCGTCGTGTCTCTGCTCCACCGCCGCCTTGGCCGTCGTCGTCGCGACGTTTTGCAGGAGAACGGGGAGGGAGAGTTATTTCCCTCTAAGTCCCTCGTGTAGGGCCGTTCTCAGTCTGGTGTTTCCAGCCGTCGTTGCCGCGGTTCAGGGTTGTGTGGGGTTTGGGCTTCTCGGGCGGGTTCCTGCGGGTCGGGCTTTCCTGTACGGTGGTTTATGGGTTGGGTTGGTGAACCTCGGTGCTTGGATGGTGGTTCTCGGATTGGCTGCGGGGTCGTTTGCTAGGGTTTCGTTTGTAGTTCTCGTTTTTAATTTTCTGTCTGTTTCTTATTTTAGTCGTTGTGTGTGTTGTTCTTTAGGGTTTGTTATTTTTTCTTCTTGTGTGGTGCGTTTGTGTGCTATGGGGTGTGCAGATCGGTGTGCTGATCTTCTGGTGCATGTTTTGAACCGGGTTTTTTGGCTATGGGGCTTTGGTTTGATCTTCTGTTGGTTTGGGCTGAAGGGTTATGCTTCCAAGCTGGGGTCCGTGTTTGAATCAGAGATTGTATTGTCAATGGTGAAGTGTATGGCACCAAGTTTGATTTCTGGTCGAGGAGTACGGGATTCTGAGTCAATGAAGGTTCACGTCAGAAACTACAACATATTGCCAGACCCCCTTGCAAGAGGCTGCATAGGACAACGTTATATGAGCCAAGGGTATTTCAGAAAGTCATTTTGCGAGTGCAATTGTAGTTTCCTTTATTTCGAACTTGTAATTGGTTCTTTTGCCTTTGTATTGTTCGATTACGATTTCTTATGTAAGTGCCGTATGGCTTATTATTAATGAATTTTAATCTCCCCTTCAAAAAAAAAAAAAAAAAAGTAGAAGCTTTGTGTATGAAAATTTTTAGTATAATTTTGAACATATTGTTATTTTTATGTCATCAAAGCCAAAAAAAGAAATAAAACATTTTACAAACTCTTGAAATGCTAGACAGCTGGGTAATACATTAATACTCGCTTAACAACTACAATTATCACACACTTTATGTAGTGTTATGTTCTTAAAATTGATTGTTTTTATTAGAAGTATAATATATATAAATGCATTTTTATAAAACAATATGCTTTAAAAAATGCGTTCTTACTTAAATGCACTTATTTTATAAATATAAAAAACGAATTTATAATTTATTACACTTAAGTAGCATACTACTGTAACGTGTATGATCATGATCGCTAATTATAATCTATTTTTACCGAATTTATCTTATTTGAATTTATTTTTATTAAAACAAAATACTCTTAGAAAAGTCCTAAAAAGCACGAGAACTTGTTGTTCGAATCAAACGACGCAACTTCATCTCATTTAAAAAATAAAAAAACAAAAAAAGCAACCCTATTTCATTTCTTGACACCTGAATTAGCCTTTGACATTCAACTCTCTCATTTTCTCTCGCTGAGGTTGCTGGAGATCTTCTTTCTCAACAGTCGTCGAATTTCTCATCAGCTCAATTTTCTCTCTCCTCAATGCTGGTAATTTTGATCGCTTTTATCTCTAGATCACTTGCTTTTTGTGCCAATTTTTGATCGACTTTTGAAATATGATTCGCTTTTATATTATTGATTATCTTCATTTCAATTTCTTCTTGATGTGTTTTATAAACCTAGAATTTGAATTTTTGTAATTTACTGGTAATTTAGGGTTTTCGGTGTGATTTTTTGTCCATATTATAAAGCATAATCTAGATATTATAGGTTGGTTGAATATTAATTTTTTTGTAAATGGTTGAATTTCATGCTCGATGTTCGTATTATTTATAATCTGTGCCTCCGGAATCCTATGTTTACAATTCGAGAAATTAGAAATTAAAAATTAGGAAATTTTTGAATAATTTGTGCTGCCTGAATCAAAGGTTTTTTTTTTTTTTTTTTTTTTTTTTTTAATTGTCATCTGTTAATTTTCAATTTTATCGAATGTAATTCCGTAATTTATGTGTATAAAATTTTGATTAATCTATACAATATACATATAATCCAAGCATACTTAGGAGGTTTTGTATTTAATTAAGTTATAGATTTTGTAATTAGCTCGGAATTGCGAAACCTACAATTTGTATTAGTCTGTGCTTGTTAGCTATAAAGAGTTTAACCATACACTGAAAGACGAGTTGATGAATGTTATCTAATTGCTAATGTCAGGAAAACAGTGTTATATGATTATAAATGACATATTTATGATGATTTTAGTATGAGTAGGACGCTGTAAACATTTTCATGTTAATTGTTCTGCCTTTTGTTTTTTCACATTATTGACAGTCCAAGATTGCTTCCAAGTCGGTGCGCCGTGCACCTGCCAATTTGGTTCGACAGTTCACTCATGACGTTCGCTCATCCTCAAAAAATGTAGAAGGTGTTCCTTGCTAATCTCTGAATTGGATTTCCTTTTTGTTTGCCAATGGAATAATTGTTTAAAACTGTCTATATATCTTGTACTGATTAATATTTTTTCTAGTGTTATTTCATTGGTGTTTAATGTTCATGGTCTTGCCAATTTTTATTTTTTATTTTGTGATTAATTAATTATTGTTCTTTGAATTGTTGCTTGTCAATAATTATAACTTTGTCTACAGAGTTGTTGTGTTAGTTGTTGTTGTAAGCTTGTAACATGCTTGATTGTGTCTGAAACACTTTAACCTAACATTGAAAACCAGGTTTTATGTTTGTAAATGTAGTGCTGAATCTGTAACTTCAATTTTGTTGATATATTGTTTTCTTAATTTTTTTCCATTCCTTGAGCTGGCTTTCTGTGGTTAGAAACTCGTAATGCCTAACCTATATTTACCTTGTATATTTGGGTTTGAATGTGAGTTATCTTTGTACCAGATGCTTTGAAGATCCATCAGTCTGGCTGGAATTATCAGAAAGGGGATGGAACTTCTTGTAGCTCATTAAATGGATGGAGTTCCAGTAAAGGCAATTCCAGTCAGTTTCCTAGGGTTTCAAACCCTGCAGCTGGCATGGTTAGTGGATGTTGTTTGTTTCTTGCTGGTAAAGAAATAGCCAAGATGTGTTTTTTCCCCTAAACTTCTGCGTGTGATGTATAGGCACCAGCAACCGGAGTCTTCACTAGAAGTATTTCAAGCATGACTCTGAAAATGGGATCTAATGAAGTCCTGTCTAGAGGATCCAGGTTTGCCTCTAGTTCCTGATCTTCTGTAGACCACTCTTCTTTCTTTGTAGAAGAAGGGCTGCTATTGCTTAATCAGTTGGGGTACTTTTAAAAATTTGGACTGCCGCTATTTCTTCCACATTTAAATATTCTCTCTTTTTTGATTGTTTGAATCTCCAGTTTGCAGCTGCACTCAAAAAGGAACTTTTCATCAAGTGCAGGTATTTATTTCCTCTCCTTTGCTGTAATTGCATCTCTAGTTCTCTATTTATTAGTGGAGCATCTAAAATTCTTTCTGCCAATTCAGTTAAGCCTGTTACATTATGTGTTGTTGAATTAGTGGTCTGTTGAGCTTGGTTGGTGTCTTCTATTGGCATATGCAAGATTGATATTGAATTTATTTGGCCTCATTTGTGTGTTCGGAACTTTGGATATCTTGAAGTCTTTTTACGGACAGAATTTGTGCTTTAGCTCCTAACAGCCAAAATTTGATAGCTGTACTTATCTTAGCTGTTAATTCATACTCTTGTAAGCAGTTAGTGTATCAGCTTGACTCATTTTAAGCAAGTCTTTTGGACATGCATTATTTAATAGCACAATATTCTTTATTAAGCTAATAGACAAGGCAGAAGATGTTGTAATGTTTATTCTGTTATTAGGTTGTTTTAGTCACTCGTGGAAAATATGTGGACAGAAGGGTATATTATTACATGTTCATATCTCATTCAAATTCTGGCCAGCTTTTAGTAATTTTCCAGAGTGAGTTTTTAGTACGTTATTACTAAATTATGATGTTCTTTCAACTCCTGTGTTTTTCAGATCTGCCACCTCATCAAGAAATTGGCATGCCATCTCTTTCTCCTACGATGGAAGAGGTATGTGATTTACACCTCTCTTGACATGCTGGACTTACTTGACTTGATGAACTACAAATGGATAATGGTTTAATGGAATTCCAGGGAAATATTGCTAGATGGGTGAAGAAAGTAGGAGATAAAGTATCTCCTGGTGATGTAATCTGTGAAGTCGAAACAGTACGTATTTTGCTTCTTTCAAATGAGGTTTCCTTAATGCTCCCCCAAGATACTTATGCTTTTGTTTTCAATCTTAAAAGGATAAAGCGACAGTTGAGATGGAAAGTATGGAGGATGGTTATATTGCCCAGATAGTTAAAGGAGATGGCGCACAAGGAATTAAAGTTGGCGAGGTATTGAGTTGGCTGATTTTTATTATCATGATTTGATTTGGAGTTTGACTTGAGTTCCGTGGAAAGAGTGGAGTGCAGTTGCATTGTTTGTTTATCTTCTCCCTTAGAATTTCAAGCATTTGATTCCGGATGTGGAACTGATTGCTATAAGTATTCACTCTTAATGCAACTTGTTAATAATCTTACTTGGGGAAGGTTAGCTAGTCGAGCCTTCCATGTTCTGTTTCACACAAGTATCTTTTCCCTCTGAAGATATAGCACTTGCTGTGCATTTTTGGGCTTTTTCAAGCCGATAAAAGGCCAATTTATGTCAATTATATGACTGGGGTGTATAAAATATAGTTATATCTATTTTGTCAAGTTATTTGTTTAGTTTCAATTTTAACACTATTTGCAATAGCATGGAAATTACTATTTTATTGGACGGACAGGCTACTTTAGCTTATCTAGTTTTGCTGTTTATAATATACCCTTATATCCTAAAGCTCCCCACCCCCCCCCCCACCCCCCCCCACCCACACACCCTCCCCACTTTTAATCTCCCTGTGCTCAATTCCGTCGGTGTTATAACCCCACCTAAATGTGGAGCAAAGTGGCCAGTAATTTTGAATGTGCTGGTCCAGCACACATTCATCCTGCATGCTGTGTATCAACTCACTAAGAATTTTTCTTGATTTCTTTATTGTTGAGTTACTATGAAGATTTTTCAGCATATACACATACAGTGTTATTTGTGTCTTAATTTCTCATTGTCATATAGGATGTTCTTGGTATGGTGGGTTGACTTGTAGAAAGCATTATGAAGGATATGTGATTTGTTCTGGGGTGAACTCTTAGTGAGTTAAGAATAAGGTGGCCTTGGGATTTCGTTTGTAAGAAATTAGAATATTGACATGGTGATATACATTTGTAATTAGTTTTTATAGAATTTTATCCTTTATAGTATAAACTGTCTTGTAGCAGCCACAAGTTTTATCAGAACAGACAAGAGATGTAACATATGTTTCAAGTAAGATTGTAATAAAAAAATTTTGTATTCAATGTTTAATATTGCTACCCTCACAGTTTTTGAGTTTATAGTTCATATTAAAATTTGAGGGAAGATTAATCAAATTAAAATTACTCACCCAAGGAAGGCCTTTGCTTTATAGAGTAACAAAAATATTTTGTTTCAGCCTTACTGCCTTAGGCTCCATCAGAATAGATAGAGATGCCAGTTTTGTTTCTAGCATCATTGCTATAAGTCTCTTGTAAAAAGGCAAAGTGTGATGATACTTTCGTATTTATTAAATTTGATCCAATTGCAAGCACTTGTTTAGCAAAAGTTAGAAATATATTTTTTCTCAATTCCAGATTTAAATTATTGCTGGTTGTTGATGGTGGCTTGTGTCACTGTCACTTGCTGCATCATTTGAAAGGTGTCTACTGT
This sequence comes from Chenopodium album, assembly GCF_948465745.1. NCBI lineage: Eukaryota > Viridiplantae > Streptophyta > Magnoliopsida > Caryophyllales > Amaranthaceae > Chenopodium > Chenopodium album. The sequence goes on from NC_137840.1 coordinate 73,616,351, forward strand.
GTTTGTGTTACAATGTATATAGTTATGTACTGTCACTTTGAGGTTTACAGTTTTAAACTGTAAAAGTGATTGTGATAGTAATTACCTCATGACTCAACTACGCAAATGACATGCAGTCTTTAACCTCTTTAAGACTAAAGATAATAATTTTAGGATGATGCCAAGTGAGCCTTCTGGACTCCAGGGTTTTTATGCATTTTAAATTTTTGTTCACACTAGCATTAGTAATTCTTAAGCCTTAATATATAATTCTCTTCTAGTATTTCTCCTAATCAGGTATTCTTCTGTGAGAGCAAACCCAAACATGGAGCAATAATATCCTGTAGCTAAGAGAGAATTATGATGCGATATTATCAGATTCTTGAAACTTACATTAGGGATTGCATTGTTGTTTCTGTATTTCATTAAATTTACAGTATTGTTTTGCTGGCAGAATCTAATCTTCAAAACATTTTCCTGTCAATGTAATTGGTGTTCTATTGTCTCTGAAAGTCTGACTTTAGGTTATCTTGATTTCATGTTAGGTGATTGCTATCACCGTAGAAGATGAGGCAGATATTGAGAAGTTTAAAGATTACACACCCTCCAAATCAGAAACTGCTGTTCCTGAACCTGAGAAACCATCTGAACCTGAAGCTTCTGAACAAAAAACAGCTCAGACTCCTCCTGCTGTACCCAAGGAGAAGAACGCTCCATCTAGTCAAAAATCATCTGGAGGGGATCGCATATTTGCTAGTCCTCTTGCAAGGAAATTAGCTGAAGAGCACAATGTGGGTTACTTGTTAGAAATTTGTTCCAGGTTTTCTAGTTATTGCATTGGGATATTTCTATGATTCTAACTCGTGTCCCTTGATTTTGTTCTGTGCAATAAAGGTTTCTTTGTCAAGCATAAAGGGAACAGGTCCTGATGGAAACATTATCAAAGCTGACATTGAAGATTACTTGGGTAATTTGCATTGTTTTCTTTTATTTTTTTCTTTTGATGATTTTACTCTACAGTTATATGTGTCTATAATTCTCTGTGTTTTGGTTTATTTTTATGACATACGCCTGTTAGTCCTGTGATGGTTGTTTTCTTAAGTAGCTTTTTTTGGGTCAATTTTCGTCCCACTTTATATCGCAGAAAGATTCAAGAAGTTTTTTTTTTTTTTTTTTTTTTTTTTTTTTTGTTTCTTTTTTTTTTTTTTTAAAAGTCAATAAATTATTTATTTAAAATTTTCTACTGCAAATTCCTTGGATTCCAATACAATTTGTTGCCTATGTGGTGTGATTTATTTACCTATACTTAGTCAATAAATTTTGTATAGAGGTGCTCATGTGAATATAACCGTAGAAGTCTTTTCAGCACAAAGACATGTGTACTACCTTACAATTGGCTCACATATGTATGTGTTTTGCTTTTTGTATAGCATCTAGGGGCAAGGAATCACAAGTATCTGCATCTAAGGTTGCTGAAGGAGCTGGAATGGACTTTTCAGATGTTCCTCATTCTCAGATAAGAAAGGCAAGTATTTTCTCATTTCTTTGCCTCACAGGCATCTGTTCTTAATTCCAGAATATCTCCAGTTCTTAATCCAATTCTATGGCCATGGTGTTGTGAACCTTTATAGACGATGGGAAAAAGTCATTTACTATGGTCACTAAGTGAGCTGCTTTGGCTTACGTTTTATTTGTCAACATGACAGGTCACAGCTGCACGCTTATTAATGTCAAAGCAAACCATTCCTCATTATTATCTGACAGTAGATACTTGTGTGGACAAACTTATGGAGTAAGTAATTGCTTGATTCTCTCTCTCTCTCTCTCTAAATCTTGTTTAACTGTCTTAATTGCGCTCTTTGATGACCTTCAGATTGCGAAGTCAATTGAATTCGTTACAAGAGGCTTCTGGAGGGAAGAGGATTTCTGTTAATGATCTTGTGATCAAGGTATTTGCACTGTATATTGTCAGATACGACTACATCTTTTCCTTTTGCTATTAATGTACTTATAAATTTTGTTTTGGATGTCTATTATTTTCTACTTCATATTACATAATAAAATTTGTGTATCTTAGGGACAATAGCATATTTAATTTTGGTGTACACAGAATATTTCATTCTCAACAATTCTAATAGCTCACAAATACATTTGAACAAGTATCTAGCCAGGAAAGATTTTCGGGAATTCAATTAATGGTGGAAATATAATGTTTCATGTACCCTTAGTGTACATGTGCCCTTTCCTTTTAGTATCTAATTTGTTTTGTGCAGCACCTTGACTAAGATCTTATAAGTGATTCATGCATGTACACTTGCTAGGATTTTTTACATTCTCATCCAATTGCCATATAGCATTATCCAAATTATGTACTTTGTTTATAATTTATATTGATACATGACTAATGTTTTGGGTCATTGGAAAGAGTTGAAATATTGACAACTTGATGGAGGTAGTATTTCTATCAAACGTAGTCAAGATTGTGAGTGGTTTCAAATTGTTCTATGTATATCTCATATTGAAAGCAAACCAGTGTGGTTGTCCACTTGTTCTGTGATTTTTTTTTGTAGTCAGTCAGTAGGATGGGAGTTGTTTCATGTTGGTTTTTACTATTCGACACAGCATGCTGCAACTAGTTGGAGTTCTTGTCAACTTTAATGCAATTTTGTGTGTATATTAAATTCGGATTTATTAGATGTAATTTAAATGTATCTCTTTGTGTTTACTGTGTAGGCTGCTGCTCTGGCACTGAAGAAAGTTCCTGCATGCAATAGCTCTTGGAACAATGACTTTATTCGCCAGTGAGTACTGTGCTAATATGTCGATTTCATTTTGGTGCATTCCTCTTTATTATAGCTTCAAATTAATTGTATTTTTTGTTGTGTTCAGGTATCACAATGTGAACATCAATGTAGCAGTGCAAACTGAGAATGGTTTATATGTTCCAGTTGTCCGGGTATATGATGACTCCTACTTCTACTTTAGCAACCATTACTGAAAGCTAATGCTAACTGAATTTTTTTTTTGTTTTTTGTTTTTGTTTGTTGGCAGGATGCTGACAAGAAAGGTCTATCCAAAATTTCTGAAGAAGTTAAACATTTGGCCCAAAAAGCAAGGGAAAATAGCCTGAAACCTGAACAATATGAGGTAAAAACAACTTTAAACTTAATTTTATTATAATCGTGGCCTCGTTAGTGTTCTCATTTAATTTTTTCTGTAATATTTTTTTTGTTATTATAGGGTGGCACTTTTACTGTGTCAAACTTGGGAGGACCGTTTGGAATCAAACAATTCTGTGCAATTATTAATCCTCCTCAGGCAGCCATTCTTGCAGTTGGCTCTGGTACGCAATTATACATATATTTCTCATATATACATACAAGTGTTGAAACAGCAAATGTTTAAAGTAGACGTCAACCCAATTATACATATGTTTCTCATACATACATCTGGTTTGTACTTGGTGCAGCTCAAAAGAGAGTTATACCTTCAGATGATGATGTCAACCAATTCAAATTTGGCTCTTTCATGTCTGTTACACTAAGCTGTGATCACCGTGTCATTGATGGTGAGTAACATTTGCTACACATTTCAGTAAAGTTATGCATTGCCATGAGAATTGAATGTTAATCTGTTGTCACTCGCTTTATGTAGGTGCCATGGGTGCAGAGTGGCTAAAAGCATTTAAAGGCTACATCGAAAACCCAGAGTCAATGATGCTGTAGATTTGATTTTTAGTTTATAGTTTTTCCTTATTTGGGCTCAAGTTGATTGATTGAATGCTGTGATTTTACTTCCACTAGCATCTTCTGAGTTCACAGTTGTTTTGACATAAAGGAGCAAGGGTGTCATGGCTCTAGGAGCTCAGGGTACTCGTGGCAATCGTGTACAATTTTGTAATAATGAGGGGATGAGTCTTTTGCAATTTGACAAATTGATTTTCCCAAGCGAAATATAGGAGGCTTTAAATACCAAGGTTTCAATGCCTTTTATAGCATTGACAAATTGATAGCTGGAATTTCTTCTTTAGCCTAAACAATTTTGAAAATTAAGTGTACCTATGTTTATCACAAGTATATTTTTAAAATCATCACAATCCTTTTTTTCCCCTCTTGTTAAAATTGTTTGAATGTGACGTTTCTACTCTTTCTATATTTCTTTGTAATAACCAATTTTAAGGAAATGAGGAAGCGATCAAAAAGTGTTCATTTTTTGGAAAAAAAAAAGCTTAGAGATTTGCGGATTACTTGCGTTAAATGCTCTATATGTATTCTTTTCATGTACTTAGGACTAGAGCTGTCAAAAGTTGACCGGACCCGAAATACCGACTCAAACCGGATTATTAACCGACCCATCTGAACTCGAAAAAATGGTGACCTAAACCCGACCTGTCCCGACATGAATCCAACCCTAGACCTGAGTTGACCCCAAGTATGTGAGACCCAAACATGAACTGATCCGGAGATGACCCGACCCGAATGTAATCCGTAAATTATTGACCTGAACCGAACCCGACTTGAACCGAAATTGACCCAAACCTGTTTTAACACGTCAAAATCCAAATTTAACCCGACTTGTTACTAACCGAAATTGAATTCAACCCGACCCGTTCCTAACCCGACCCGAATTTAACCCAATCTGTTACAAACCCAACCCGAAATCAGCCCGACTTGTTATTGAACTGACCCAAATTCAACCCGACTTGTTATTGACCCGACCCGAATTTTACCAGACCTATTACTAACCCGACCCAAAAACTCAACCCGATCTGTTGCTAACCCGACTCGAAATCAACGCGACTTGTTATTGACCTGACCTAAATCAACCCAAATTGTTCCCGACCCGATTTCAAATCACCTTAAATGCAATTTAGACCACCTTATTATTGTTGATCAGAGCATTTTGTCTAGGGAGACCAAGTCGGTCCAGGCCAACAAAAGAAAGGAGCATCATCCTCAAATTTAATAGTTAAATATAGTATATATTTGTTGTATGGTCAAAGGAGATAATTATCTTCCTAAATTATAAACTATAGTTCCCTAGTATATTGCCATATACTTCGTATATTATAGTCAAAGGAAATAATTAGCTTGATAAAAATGATAATTATTTATTTATAGTTAGTTGAATTCGAATATGACCTGACTTGGAAATGACCCCACCTGATTGTAACCTGCAAATTATTGACTTGAACATAATCCGACTTGACTCCGAGAATGACCAATCCTGATTATGACCCGCAAATTTTTGACTTGAACCGAACCCGACTTTAACCCGAGAATGACACGACTTGAAAATGACCCGACCTGATTATAACCCGCAAATTATTGACTTGAACCGTACCCGACTAAAACCCGAGAATGACCTGACCTGATTCTAACCTACAAATTATTGACTTGAACAGAACCCGACTCGAACCCGAGGAATACCCTAACCCGTTTTAACACGTGAAAACCCGAATTAAACCCGACCTATTGTTCACCCGACCCGAATGTAACCCCACCTAAACCCGATAAGAAGTATGACCCGATGTGACACGACTCAAGCATAATCCAACCAAAACCCGACCTGCATAGGTTATGGAATTAATCCGAATAGACCTGACCCGCCCCCCTTACCGACACAAACCCAACTCGTTTACCCGAATTGACAGTTCTTCCCGAAACCTCCAAAATTTCTCAAAAAACGTGGATATTAGCCTTCAATTTTAGAATTTTTTGACTTTTTTACACCCGGAAATAAAAATTGCCGAAATGTTTACCGTGGTCCCTAATACCCTCTAGGAGTCCAATTGGCTCGGTGGAACCATCCAATTTGCCTTTAAACGACCAATTACCGGTTTACAACTTGCACCGATTTCATTAACTCAAGCTTGCCACAAACATTTATGGTCAAAAGGCGTTATATGACCCCGAGATGTATCCCCTAAATATCTCAATGTTTTTTGACATCGGGCCCCCAAAACATTTGAAATTTCTCAAAAAATGTGGATATTAGCCTTTAATTTTGGAATTTTTTGACTTTTTTTTGCCTAGATATAAAAATTTCCAAAATGTTTACCATGGTCCCAAATACCCTCCGGGAGTCCAATTAGGTGGGTGGAACCATCCAATTTGCCATTAAACGACCAATTTACCAGTTCACAACTTGCGCCGATTTCATTAACTCAAGCCTACCACAAGCATTTATGACAACATATAATGATCATATATAGTTCCAAACGGAAATATATGACCCCGAAATGTATCCCCTAAAATCTAAATGCTTTTCGAAACCGGCCCTAAAACCTGCAAAATTTCTCAAAAAGCGTGGATATTAGCCTTCAATTTTAGAATTTTTTACTTTTCTTCGCCCGGAAATAAAAATTGTCGAAATGTTTACCATGGTCCCTAATACTCTCCGGGAGTCTAATTGGATAGGTGGAACCATCCTATTTGCCTTTAAACAACCAATTTACTGGTTTACAACTTGCACTGATTGAATTAACTCAAGCCTACTACGAACATTTATGACAACATATAATGATCATATATGGTTCCAAACGACATTATGTGACCCCGAGATGTATCCCCTTAAATATCAAAACTTTTCGACTCCGGGCCTCGAAACATCCCAAATTTCTCAAAAAACATGGACTTCAATTTTGGAATTTTTAGACTTTTTTCGCCAGAAAATAAAAATTGTCGAAATGTTTACCATGATACCTAATATCCTCCAGGAGTCCAATTGGGTGGGTGGAACCAACCAATTTGCCTCTAAACGGACAATTTTATCAGTTTACAACTTGCACCGATTTCATAAACTCAAGCCTACCAAGAACATTTATGGAAAAATATAATGATCATTTATGGTTCCAAACGACATTATCTGACCCCAAGATGTATCCCCAAAAATCTCATTTCATTTCGACACCAGCCCCGAAACCTTCGAAATTTCTCAAAAAGCATGGATTATTCTTCAATTTTGGAATTATTTTACCTTTTTTTTCGCCTAGAAATAAAAATTTCCGAAATGTTTACCATTGTCCGTAATACCCTCTAGGAGGCCAATTGGTGGGTGGAACCATCCTATTTGCCTTTAAACGGCCAATTTACCGGTTTACAACTTGCACCAATTTAATTAACTCAAGCCTACTACGAACATTTATGACAACATATAATGATCATATATGGTTCCAAACGACATTTTATAACCCCAAGAAATATCCCCTAGAATTTTAAGACTTTTCAACACCAGGCCCCGAAACCTCCAAAATTTCTCAAAAAGTGTGGATATTAGCCTTCAATTTTGGATTTTTTTGACATTTTTTTGCCCGGAAATAAAAATTGCCGAAATTTTTACCATGGTCCCTAATACTCTATGTGAGTCCAATTGGTTGGGTAGAACCATCCAATTTGCCTTTAGACGACCAATTTATTGATTTACAACTTGCACCGATTTCAATAATTCTAGCCTAACGTGAACATATATGACAACATATAATGATCATATATGGTTTTAGACGGCATTATATGACACCGAGATGTATCCCCTAAAATCTCAAGCCTTTTCAACACAGAGACCCCGAAACCTCTAAAATTTCTCAACAAGCGTGGATATTAGTCTTCAATATTGGAATTTTTTGAATTTTTTCGCCCAAAAATAAAATTGCCGAAATATTTACCATGGTCCCTAATACCCTATGGGAGTCCAATTAGGTGGATGGAAACATCCAATTTGCCTTTAAACGGCCAATTTACCGATTTACAACTTGCACCTATTTCATTAATTCAAGACTACCACGAACATTTATGACAACATATAATGATCATATATGGTTCCAAACTGAATTATATGACTCCGAGATGTATCCCCTAAAATCTCAAGCCTTTTCGACAACGACATCCTGAAACCTCCGAAATTTCTCAAAAAACGTGGATATTAGCCTTTTATATTGGATTTTTTTTTACTTTTTTTCGCCTGTAAATAAAAGTTGCCGAAATGTTTACCATGGTACCTAATACCCTCTGAGAGTCCAATTAGGTGGTTGGAACCATCCAATTTTCCTTAAACGGCCAATTTATCGGTTTGCAACTTGCACCGATTTCACTAAATCAAGCCTACCACGAACATTTATGACAACATATAATGATCATTTATGGTTCCAAATAGCATTAAATGACTCCGAAATGTATCCCCTAAAATCTCAAGGATTTTCGATACCGGGCCTTGAAATCTCCAAAATTTCCCAAAAAACGTGGATATTAGCCCTAAATTTTGGAATTTTTGACTTTTTTTTTTCACCTGTAAATAAATATTGCCGAATTGTTTACCTTGCTCCCTAATACAATCCGATAGTCCAATTAGTAAGGTGGGACTATCCAATTTGCCTTTAAATGGCGAATTTACCGATTTAAAACTTGCGTCTACTTCATTAACTCAAGCATACCACGAACATTTATGACAACATATAATGATCATTTATGGTTTAAAACAATATTATATGATTGTGGGGAATATTTCAAGCGTTAATCCCCTAGCTTGAACCCCACTGTGATCATACACTAAAGTACGGTGGCGTCCAAAGGGAAAGAAGATAGAGCAAAAGAGTCGCCAACAAGTTTTTTAGGAACTTGTAAACCGTTCACAGGGTGAAGGTCACACCCCTTAACGATCCAAGAGATCATCAACTCTATAAGGTCTTGAACCAAAATAGGGTTCGGGGATGAAGGTACAAATCCAACCTAAAAGAGATTGAACCTGCCCTAATAATAGGCCTCTACTTTATTCTGATCGTATTCATGTGCGCTTTCTAACTAACATGCAATCAATAAGATTAACCCTAAACCTGTTTATCTATGTTGGTTGATTGTAATGCACAAATAAGTCTATTATTGGCGATCACTTGAATTATAATCAAATTAACCCTAAATAAGATTATTAAATTATCTTATTTAGCGTGATTACAAGTACAAATTCCCTTTAAACATACATAAAAAGGTGTGATCAAGCAATAAAAATAAATATGATCAAGAAACATGATAAATAATAATAAATTATAATCAGAATAACCATAATCATAATAACAATTAAGGAAAACAATTATAATAACCATAATCATAATAATCATGTTAAAGCATAATAATAGCAAGATCCTAGGCATGATACTAACAAGATTAATAACAAACCCTAGCATGTCACTAAGCAATAAAAATCAAAGTTTTAACCCTAACATGATACTAACATGAATAAATATTAGGAAGAACATAGAAGGCATCATACTTTCAATCATACTTGATATTAAAATCACCCTAGACATGATACTAGGAATATCATAATAAAAAGCTAAGCATGATATCTACATCATAACATCAATAAAAACCATTAAAGCACTTACTTGGATGCCTCGTACCTCTTTCTAATAACAAAATACACGCGTTAGTAACTTCAAGGAAAATAATAAACAACAATTAAATTAAATAATTGAAAGAGAGATTTGGGACTTAAACCTTTCACGTCTAGGGCGAAGGCAACTTCGAATATGGCTAGGTGTTTCTAGATCTAGTAAATGCGGAATTTTTATATTTGAGAGAAGCTAGTTTAGAAAAGAGAGAGAGAGAAAAAAATCAAGGAAAACTTGATGAGAGTTGGTGAGAATGAGAGAGAATGAGAATTGATGATTGTAGATGAGAATTGGTTAATATTGGTGAATGAAAACGGAGTTTTTATGACGTTATTTATAAAGAAAATCAGCCAAAAAGATAAAATATCAAAATAGAGTTCTGGCGCAGATAAAATTGGATCAGCGCCAACGCTGGCTATTGGCGCCAGACGCCAACATTAGCGCCAGGCGCCAATGCTAGCGCCAGGCGCTACAGCTGGCGTTTGGCGCCGATCTGGAGATTCACGCGTTTTCTTAAAATCAGATAAAAATTGCCGTACAGGAGGATAAAATCGTATTTTTCCTTAAAAATGCTCTTTGATTTTAATTAAAACTCTGAAAAGTCAACAAAAGTCAATTTATCAATGCTAATTGAATTAGGAATGAAAAGAACCTTCTAGAAGAATCTAGAAGACTAAAACCATTCCTAACTGCATTAGGAATGATAAATCTATATTAGGCCCTCCTCTAGATCATTGGGCCGCATATAAGGCTCAAACCGGCCCAGTTCAGTAATTTGGCCATAACTTCCTCAATATTAATCGGAATTGAGCTTATAATATATCGTTGGAAATATCTTTTCAAGCCCCATCCAACTACACTACTATTGGACCCATATCATGGACCAACCAAACTGGATTGGCTGTTTTCTTAAAATAAGTTTTAAAAAACAGAGAGAAGAGAAAAGAAATTAAAACTATCCGCAACACTAAACTTTCCACACTTTCACTTCATTCGATTATGATTCGACGTGAAATGTACTCATCACTGGGTTTGGTTTTGGGGAGACACAAATGGGTGTCTACAATGACCCCGAAATGTATCCCCTAAAAATTCAAAGGTTTTCGACATCGGGCCCCGAAACATAAAAAAAATCTCAAAAAGCGTGGATCCTTTAATATTGGAATTTTTTGACTTTTTTACCTGTAACTAAAAATTGCCGAAATGTTTACCATGGTCCCTAATACCCTCTGAGAGTCCAATTAGGTAGTTGGAACCATCTAATTTTCCTTAAACGCCAACTTACCGGTTTACAAATTGCACCGATTTCATTTACTCAAGCCCACCACGAACATGTATGACAAAATATAATGATCATTTATGGTTCCAAACGGCATTATATGACCCCGAGATGTATCTCCTAAAATCTCATTTCATTTCGACACCAGCCCTGAAACCTTCGAAATTTCTCAAAAAGAATGGATATTAGCCTTCAATTTTTGAATTTTTTTTACTTTTTTTCGCTTGGAAATACAAATTTACCTCTAAACGACAAATTTACCGGTTTACAACTTGCACCGATTTAATTAAGTCAAGCCTACCACGAACAATTATGACAACAAATAATGATCATAAATTGTTCCAAAAAACATTTTATGACCCCGATATATATTCCCTAAAATCTCAAGTCTTTTCGACACCGGGTCCCGAAACCTCCAAAGTTTATCAAAAAACGTGGATATAGCCTTCAAATTTTGAATTTTTTTAACTTTTTTTGCCCGAAAATAATAATTTCCGAAATATTTATCATGGTCCCTAATACCCTTTAGGGGTCCAATTGGTTGGGTGGAACCATCCAATTTGCCTTTAAACGACCAATGTATCGGTTTACAACTTGCACCGATTTCATTAACTCAAGCCTACAACGGACATTTATGACAACAAATAATGATCACATATGGTTCCAAACAACATTATATGTCCCCGAGATGTATTCCCTAGAATTTTAAGACTTTAAGAACCAGGCCTGGAAGGCTCCAAATTTTCTCAAAAAGCGTGGATATTAGCCTTTAATTTTTGAATTTTTTGACTTTTTTCGCCCGTAAATAAAAATTGCCGAAATGTTTACCATGGTCCTTAATACCATCCTGGAGTTTAATTGGGTAGGTGTATCCATCCAATTTGCCTTTAAACGGCCAATTTACCAGTTTACAACTTGCACCGATTTCATTAAATCAAGCCTACCACGAACATTTATGACAACATATAATGATCATAAATGATTCCAAACGACATTATATGACCCCGAGATGTATCTCCTAAAATTTCAAGGCTTTTCGACACTGGGACCGCGAAACCTCCAAAATTTCTCAAAAAGCATGGATATTAGCCTTTAATTTTGGATTTTTTTGACTTTTTTTTTGCTCGAAAATAAAAATTACCGAAATGTTTACCATAATCCCTAATACCCTCCGGGAGTCTAATTGGGTGGGTGTATCCATCTAATTTGCCATTAAACGGCCAATTTACCGATTTATTTACAATTTGCACCAATTTCATTAACTCAAGCCTAGCACTAAAATCTATGACAACATATAATGATCATATATGGTTCCAAACGACATTATATGACCCCCAGATGTATTCCCTAAATTCTCATGACTTTGCGACATCGGGCCCCGTAACCTCAAAAATTTCTCAAAAAGCGTGGACATTTATCTTCATTTTAGAAATTTTTTTGACTTTTTTTGCCAGAAAATAAAAATATCCGAACTGTTTACAATGGTCTCTAAAACCCTCCGGCGGTCCAATTGGGTGGGTGAAATTTAAACCATCTAATTTTCCTTTTAACGGTCAATTTACCGGTTTACAACTTTCACTGATTCCATTAACTCAAACCTACCACGAACATATATGACAACAATAAGTGATCATATAGGTTCCAAACGACATTATATGACCCCGAGATGTATTCTCTAGAATCTCAAGGCTATACCGGGCTCCGAAACCTACAAAATTTCTCAAAAAGCGTGGATATTAGCCTTTAATATTAGAATTTTTAGACTTTTTTTGCCTGGAAATAATAATTGTCGAAATTTTTACCATGGTCCTAATACACTTCGTGAGTCCAATTGGATGGGTGGAACCATCCAATTTGCCTTTAAAACTACCTATTTACCGGTTTATAACTTACACTGATTTCATTAACTCAAGCCTACCACGAACATTTATGACAACAAATATTGATCATATATGGTTTCAAAAGGCATTAAATGAACCCGAAATGTATCCGCTAGATTTTCAAGACTATTCAACACCGAGCCCCAAATCTTCCAAATTTTCTCAAAAAGCGTGGATATTAGCCTTCAATTTTGAAATTTTTGACTTTTTTTTTGCCTAGAAATAAAAATTGTCGAAATGTTTACCATGGTTCCTAATACCGTTCGGGAGTCCCATTGGGTCGGTGAAACCATCCAATTTGTCTTTAAACGATCAATTTACCGGTTTACAACTTGCACCGATTTCATTAACTCAAGTCAACCACGGACATTTATGACAACAAATAATGATCATATATGGTTCCAAACGGCATTATATGACCTCGAGATGTATCACATATAATTTCATGACTTTTAGACACAGGGCCTCGAAACCTCCAAAATTTCTCAAAAAACGTGGATATTAAGCCTTCAATTTTGGAATTTTTTGACTTTTTTTCGCCCGAAAATAATAATTGCCAAAATGTTTACCATGGTCCCTAATACCTTCCGGGAGTCCAATTGGGTGGGTGGAACCATCCAATTTGCTTTTAAAACGACCTATTTACCGGTTTATAACTTGCACTGATTTCATTAACTCAATCCTACCCCGAACATTTATGACAACAAATAATGATCATATATGGTTCCAAACGACATTAAATGACCCCGAGATGTATCCCCTAGAATTTCAAGACTATTAGACACTAGGCCTCGAATCCTCCAATATTTCTCAAAAAGCGTGGATATTAGTCTTCAATTTTTTAATTTTTTGGGCTTTTTTCCCCCGTAACTAAAAATAGCCAAAATGTTTACCATGGTCCCTAATACCATCCGGAGTCCAATTGGGTGGGTGCTTCCATCCAATTTGCCTTTAAACAGCGTGGAAATTATCTTTATGGTCTCTAATACTCTCCGGGAGTCCAATTAGTTTGGTAGAACCATCCGATTTCTCAAAATCGTGGATATTTTGTCTTTAATTTTGAATTTTTTTTACTTTTCTTTCGCCCAGAATTAAAAATTGTCGAAATGTTTTTCATGGTCCCTAATACCCTCCGGGAGTCCAATTGGGTTGGTGGAACCATCTAATTTGCTTTTAAACGACCAATTTAATTACCGGTTTACAACTTGCACGGATTTCATTAACTCAAGCCTACTATGAATATTTATGACAACGTATAATGATCATATATGATTCCAAACGACTTTATATGACCCCGACATGTATCCCCTAAAATATTCATACTTTTCTACATCGGGCCCCGAAACCTTCAATTTTTCTCAAAAAACGTGGATATTAGTCTTCAATTTTGAAATTTTTTGATTTTTTTTTTCGCCCGGTAATAAAAATTGCCAAATGTTTACCATGGTCCATAATACCCTCTGGGAGTCCAATTGAGTGGGTGGAACCATTCAATTTGCCTTTAAACAACCAAATTACCGGTTTACAACTTGCACCAATTTCATTAATTTAAGCCTACTACGAACAATTATAACAACAAATAATGATCATATATGGTTCCAAACGGAATTATATGACCCCGAGATTTATCCCATAGAATTTCAAGATTTTTCGACACCGGACCCTGAAACGTCCAAAATTTCTCAAAAAGCGTGGATATTAGCCTTCAATTTTGGAATTTTTTTGACTTTTATTGGCCCGGAAATAATTTTTTTTGAAATGTTTACCATGGTCCCTAATACCCTCCAGAAATCCAATTGGGTGTGTGGAACCATTCAATTTGCTTTTAAACGGCCATTTTACCGGTTTACAATTTGCATCGATTTACCGATTTACAACGGCCAATTTAATAAACTTGCACCGAACCCGACTTGAACCGAAATTGACCAAAACCCGTTTTAACCTGAATTGTTACGAACCTGACCTTAATTCAACCCATATTGTTCCTGACCCGATTTCAAATCACCTTAAATGCAATTTAGACCGTCTTATTATTGTTGATCAAATCATTTTGTCTAGGGAGACCATGTCAGTCCAGGCTAGCAAAAAAAAGGAGCATCATCCTCAAATTTTATAGTTAAATATAGTATATATTTGTTGTATGGTCAAAGGAGATAATTTTCTTCCGAAATTATAGACTATAGTTCCCTAGTAATGTCTCGAACTTCCCACTTGAATAGCTAATAAACTTGTGCTTCACTACATATGAATCTACAAAAATAAAAAAATACAACAACAAAATAAAAGTTAGTAATTTTGTCAAGAACTATAAAACAACCTAAAATTACACATTAAAACATACTACCAAATTCAACTAGTTAATTAACAAGTTTACTAATAATCTCTACTTTATTCAAAATTTCCTAATAAAACCTAACAATCAATTTCACACCACTCCAACATATCAAATTATACTCCATAATCCATATATTTCCTAAAAGCATTAGGAAAATCATTATGTAACGTAATCTAAAACGGATTACTCCTCAATCTAACTCCAAAATAATTCAATAATTCATACTATACTTAACCAAAAATTAAGCAACAACAACAAATTGTTAATAATAATAATACAATGAAAGAAATAAAATAAATTATTCAAAATATATTTTCCATTATACTGTTAATTCATGAACAATTAATCAATTTCTTGCATTCTAAAGATACACACAATTAAACAATTTCTTGATTTCTAAAGTGCATTCTCTAAAATTTTAACCCTACCAACAACAAAAAAAAACCCAAAAAATTCAGAAAAATTAACCAAAAAATCTCTTTTTCCTCTCATTTACACTGTTTTTCTTCTTATGGTTTCACCTCTAATTGCAGTTTCTTTTTTTCAATAATCTGGCGTAATTCTGATTTAGTATAAGCACTTACTTCCAAATTTCAAGTTTATGATTCACTAATATCAAGTAATTGCAGTTTTTTTTTCAATTAACCTAATTCATGAACAATTCTGAAAAAATTACCCTAACAACAACAAAAATAAAACACAGAAATTCAGAAAAAATTACCGTCTATTAATCAGCAATTTCGAACGGTGGCTGTGGGATGGTGGTGCGGTGGCTGTGGCGTCAGTGGTGGAGTGTGTGGTTGCTGCTTGCTGCTGCTTTTTTTTCAATTTCGAACGCTGCTTGCTGCTTCGCTCACTGGTGGAGGAGGTTCGGAGGGAGTGAGGAGGTGGTGGAAGGTGGTGCGGCGTCGCTGGTGGAGTGTGTGGTGGAGGAGGTTTGGATGGTGGTGCGGCGTCACTGGTCGTGGCTCGTACTAGAGTTTTGGTGGAAATAAAACAGTGGAGAGAAGAAGAAGCTTGGGCCGCGCGTTTTATATATTCAAATATTGCCACCGGTTCAAAACCGGTGGCCTTAAGCATTATTGCCACGGGTTCGGTTTGAACCGGTGGCAATAATAAATGCCTAATTCGCGGCCATTTTTTAAACCACCGTTTTTAAAAAACCGGTGGCCTTTAAGCGGTGGCATTTTCAATTTTTCTACTAGTGATATATTATAGTCAAATTAAAGGAAATAATTAGCTTTATAAAATGATAATTATCTATATTATAGTTAGTTGAATGAACCCGAATATGACCTGACTTGGAAATGACCCGACCTAATTGTAACCTGCAAATTATTGACTTGAACATAACCCGACTTGAATCCAAGAATGACCTGACTTGAAAATGACTCAATCTGATTATAACCTGCAAATTATTGACTTGAACCGAACCCGACTTGAACCCGAGAATGACCCGACCTGATTATAATCCGCAAATTATTGACTTGAACCGAACCCGACTCAAACTCGAGAATGACCCGATCTGATTCTAACCCGCAAATTATTGACTTGAACAGAACCCGACTCGAACCCAAGAATTACCCTAACCCGTGAAAGCCCGAATTAAAACCGACCTATTTTTCACCCAATCCGAATGTAACCTGACTGGTTATTAACCCGACCTAAACCCGACCCAAACCCGATAAGAAGTAAAGAAGTATGATCCGACGTGACCCGACTCAAGTATAACATGACCCGCATAGGTTATGGAATTAATTTGAATTGACCTGACCCGAGTTGACCCAATCCTCTCTTACCCGACCCAAACCCAACCCGTTTACAGAATTGACAGCTCTATTTAGGACTCTTGTTTTGAGAGGATTTGAGTGTGTAAGAAAAAATGAGGATATAGTAAGTAGATATAAGAAAATGGAGAATATAGTACGGGGCTGTTTGGTGCGCAGTCAACAAGGGGATAGAAAAGAGAGGGCAGTTTTGCTCTTCCCTGTCTCATTGGAGCATTGACTATAGGAGATAGAAGAGAGGGTAGTGTTAAATTGAGGCAGTGCTGCTGCAAGGGGTGGTGCTAGTTTGGTTGTGGAGGACTGGAGGTGGAGATGTGGTTGAAAAGGAGAGATGTGGTGGCGGTTTTGTTGGGGGAAATAAAGAAGTTAATGCCCTAGAAGTAATCACTAACATCAAGAGAACTTTGAATTGTATGGGTTGCCTAAAGGCTAGAGAGTGGAGACTCATTAGTTATGAGAGGGAAAAACTTACAAAATAATCACTTTTCTATATAAATGTAGTTTATCTATGACTTTGTCAATAAATGTTTAACATTGTAAGTATTACACAAAGATATTGTTTTTTCCCCTTAAAAGGTGATATTTGACACGCAATAGTAACTTAAGTGGAATTAAAAAATAATCTCAATAGATACAAGATAAAATGATACATGTGCCTTATGGTAACATATCAAAAAAAAAAAAAAATGATACATAAGAAGTCTAATGCAAAGAAATTTTTATTGATTTAGGATACGTTTTACAATTATTTTTAGATTTTTAGGTCAGCTATTAGCATATACTGCACGGTAACCCCTAAAAGTCTGTAAACACCCAAAAAAAAAAGAAATTTATTGCCCCTATATCATCTATCTTTGCTTATGCAGTTGCAAGTTCAGATCAATATGGCTATCCTTCAAAAAAAATTTTAAAAAAATTACAACAAAAAACCCTAGAGCCACTAAACTTAAGGTTCAATCTAAGTGATGAATGAGCTTATGAGCAAGTTTTATCCAATCTAGCAGAACGGTAGAATGACATGTACTATGTAGTGGTATATGTTATAGAATTATATATAGTCTATAGTTAGTGTCATTATTATAACTCTCTTACGTGCATAGAAGAGTGATCTTTCCCACTTCAACTACATAATTTTTATGTTTTCCATTTTCAAAGTCACCTCTCAACACTTTCGTCAATGACTTACTCTAATCTTCACCAACTCTTCAAATCAGTTATTCTATTAAAAAGCCAATTAGCAAAATGTATACCATATTAGTAAGACTAATACTTTTATTGTTTTATCGAAAGATTATCATTTACTTCTTTTTATACCAATTTGGCAAGAGGGTATTTTTTTAAAAAAATACCGACTAATTGGTCAAACTATTCATGATACTCGTACTATAAAACTAACATAAACATATCAAAGCACCAAATATCTAGCTTTTTCATAACAATGGATACCCAAATTGGTAATTTCATATACATTACGCTAACAATCGTAGTAATCCTAGCTTTTCTGGGCATCAAATTGTTGGCAAACAAACTGTTTCATAAGAACGGAGTGAAAAAATACCACCCTATTGGTGGAACCATGTTTCATCACCTCCGTAACTTCAAGAAGCTTCATCACTGCATGACTGATCTCGCTGCCAAGTACAAGACTTACAGAATACTAACACCGTTTCGAAACGAGGTTTACACTTCGGATCCTGCTAATGTCGAGTATATCCTCAAGACCAACTTTGATAACTATGGCAAGGTACGTAAAATCTATCACTATTAATCTTTTCCTTACTACTACCTCCGTTACATATTATTTATAATAATTTGACATGAAGTAGAAAGGAAAAATGTCTAATCGTTGTAAATACTATGAAACGGAGGTAGTATTTGGTATTGATTCGTTGGTATAATTGTACTATTAGCTTTGCGTTGTCAACTTGTTATTTTTATGACGAGTGTATCATCATACTCTTGAAAAGTTTAGTCATTGTTTATAGCTAGAGCTAGGTGTACCCAAAGGGTGCACATTTTTTGGGTAGGAACGACGTACGAAGAAATTTGACGTGTACGTAGTAAATAATCAAACTAATAAGCAATGTGTGACATATCGATCAAATTGGTGACTCCGATCCGAGCCATTGTTTTAATTTTATATGGCTGTGACTGGGTCTTTGGTGACATACTCCGTAAGTCCATACAAATATCGGACCAAGTTGGTGGTCCTTTTTTTTTTTTGGAAGAGTTGGACTTTGTCTTATTTTTTATTTTTATAAAGGTGAGTCTTCCATAGCTTCATTTCGAAAGAGCAAGGTAAAAGTGATGAGAGTATAAAACATATTCCTGGCCTCAACCATCAGCTTAAGTTTTTGGTTGAGTTGATCCTCTAACATAGTATCAGAGCTGATGGTTTGTACTCTATCATGAATATATTTTATACTCTATCAAAAAGTTTAAAAATAAGTAATAAGAAGTACTACAAAGTAAAATAATATGGATCACGTATCTCAAAAGAGAAAGTAAATAATCATCATCTAAATTGTACAGTTGGTTTGTGTTAAATTAGATTTTGGTGAGGGTCTTTGCCTCTTAAAGACATGTAGAAGTCTTCTAAACTAGTAAACTGTATACTGCAGGATTTTACTATCATATTTATGGTTTCTACAATGTAAAAGCTAACATATCCTTGTTAAAAATTGCAGGGGTATTATAACTATGACAATCTTAATGATCTCTTAGGCGATGGGATCTTTACAGTAGATGGTGAAAAATGGCGTAACCAAAGGAAAGTATCAAGCCACGAGTTCTCTACAAGAATGTTGAGGGATTACAGTAGCAAGATCTTCAGAACAAATGCTGTAAAACTAGCAGATATAATTGCCTATGCTGCTAATTCAGACCAAATTATGGATATTCAGGTAAGATGGTGTCATGTTGTATTGGACAAAAATGTTTTTTCTGATAAAATGAGCTAACTTGAAATGACTTTGTGTAAATAGGACTTGTTTATGAAGTCGACCTTAGACTCCATTTTCAAAGTTGCATTAGGAGTTGATCTAGACATTATGTGTGGCTCAAATGAAGAAGGGAAGAAATTTGGCCAGGCTTTTGATGATGCTAGTGCTTCAACCATGTTACGATATGTAGACATCTTTTGGCCGATCAAGAAATTTCTCAACATTGGTGCAGAGGCTAAGCTTAATAGAAGTGTCAAAATTGTTGATGAATTTGTTTACAAATTAATCAGTAACAAAGTAGAGCTAATGAAAAGTTCGCAATGCAATGACTCAGTAAGCGGATTATATAACTTAGAAGTCTGTAATCATATTGGTTTACTGAGGGATTATTTATGCAATTTTTCTGTTTGAATTTGTCCGCGACACAGGAAATGCAGATGAAAAAGGATGATATATTGTCCAGGTTCCTGGAGCAGAGCGATACTGATTTAAAGTATCTGAGAGATATAATCTTGAGCTTTGTGATTGCGGGCAAAGACACAACAGCAGTTACACTTTCATGGTTTGTTTACATGCTTTGTAAACACCAGAATATACAGGAAAAGGTTGCTGAAGAAGTAAGGAAAGTCACAAAAATGCAAGGAGTTGGAAAATTTTCAGAATTTGCTGCTAGTTTGACTGAAGAATCACTTGAAAGAATGCAGTATCTTCATGCTGCATTGACAGAAACTCTCAGACTCTATCCAGCAGTTCCAATGGTAAGTCTAGCTAGTCGCAGTCAGAAAATTTCATCGCTCTCATAGTCTCATTTGTGTTACAAGTTACTTGCTGAAGTTTCTGAAAAAGAAATGAAATAATTTGTTTAGTTTTTATGTAACAACAGGATCCGAAGATGTGTTTTTCCAATGACACACTTCCTGATGGTTATAGTGTGAATAAAGGCGACACAGTGGCTTACCAGCCTTATGCAATGGGAAGGATGAGTTACATTTGGGGTGATGATGCAGAGGATTTCCGCCCTGAAAGATGGCTTAGTAAAGACGGTATCTTCCAGCCAGAGAATCCGTTCAAGTTCACAGCCTTTCAGGTTGGATTTGATGATTACATGCTAATAATAAGCCTTTTTGAGTCCCTAAGATAAATATAATGTCCTCAATATTGAGATTTTTAGTCTTACAAGTTTTGGCTGATATCAACAGGCAGGTCCGCGAATTTGCCTAGGGAAGGAATTTGCTTACAGGCAGATGAAGATCATTGCTGCTGTTCTGCTGAGCAGTTTCATCTTCAAACTTGGTGATGAAAAAAGTACAGTGACTTATAGGACAATGATCAACCTTCATGTTGATGGTGGTCTACACATTCGTGCTCTTTATCGATAATAGGTAACTTGGAGATAAAGGTGTATCTCCCTCATAAAACAAAACAGAAGAGTAACATGTTTAAAATCTAATGTTAAAGTTTAGCTGATGTGAAAGTTCATGTAATTTTAGAATAAAGATGTATTGAGTATATATCTCCTAAATAAAAACCCTTCTTTTCAAGGTTTATTATATGTTTCATTTTATATCATGGAGCTCAAAAGTGGTGTTGATATCTCATAAACCAATAATTGTCATAAAATATACCATAGTAGATTATAGTTTTTGACTTTTTTTTTTTTTTGAACAAGTTTTCTTTTGACTTTACACTGTCTTTAATATGCGTATTTTGCCATTAATATATCTCAGAAAGCCTATGTAATTATGTAAGATATTGTTGAGTCTATTTTGATGTATATTTTCTTAATATAAACCTTTTTTTTTTTGAAACAACCAAAACTAGGCTTATATTAATGCAAGTTTATCCATGAGTACATACGGAGTCACTTCCGGGGGACAAGAATTATCCCACATTTGTTCAATTCCGAGTGGAATTAGCCTAGCTAGGTGATGAGCAACAAAGTTGCCGTCCCTTCTAACATGAGACCATCTAACAATATTTAAAGAACAATATAAAGAAAAAATTCCTCCAAGGACAGTATCTAGCTCAGACAGAAAAAGAGCTCCACGGTCTAATTTGTTGGTGATGGTCAGGCAATCAGTTTCCAGTATCACATTCCCGAATCCATATCTCTTCCCCAATCTGGCAGCAAGCTCAATAGCCTTTGCCTCAGCCACTTCAACACTCTAGTTGGCACGGACTCTTCTGGTTGCGGTAAAGATAACATCCCCATTATGGTCTCGAGCTATTACCCCTAGCCCAAACCATCCTTCCCCCGAAATTGCAGCATCAGCATTTAATTTGATGAAATCTGTAGGTGGGGGTTGCCATGTTTTGGGGCTATTCATCACCTATTAGAGCTTTTATAACTATATAATAAAACTATAAAAGATATTGAAGATCAAACATATGCATCGATAAGCGTGTCTGGGCCGGTTAAAATAATGAAAGTAAATTGGAACGGAGAGAGTATTAATGTTAAAATTTTAAAACTTGACTATAAAAAATCAAAATAAGATTATCAAATTAAAATGAAAGGAATGTTACATGCTACGTATGTGTCAAAAAAAAAAAAAACAGGAATGTTACATAATCTCATTATTGATCAAAATGAAGCATTTACTCCGTCTTACAAATGAAAACAGTAGTACTGTAGTAGTCCGTATTACTCCCGGCCCCTCAACAAAGTCAACACTCACCAACACAATACAATCCGTGTTAAACAACTCTTTAAGTATTGCGGTGCACAAAGCAGCTAAAATCTCTCCCCTCAAAAAAAAAAAAAAAAAAAAAATTCAAAACAATGGAAACCCAGATCGAAAATTTCACATACATAATCACTCCAACAATCGTAATAATCCTGGTTTTTCTGGGAATCAAGAAGCGGTTACATAAAAATGGAGAGAGAAAATACCACCCAATTGGTGGGACCATGATTCATCACCTCATTAACTTCAAGAAGCTTCATCATTACATGACTCATCTTGCTTCCAAATATAAGACTTACAGAATTATTACGCCGTTTCGAAACGAGATTTACACTTCTGATCCTGCTAATGTTGAGTATATTCTTAAGACCAACTTTGATAACTATGGCAAGGTATTTATCACTATTACCATTTTCTTATTTGGGATAATTTTGATTTAGCAAGTTTTTTGTTTTTTTTTTTTTTTTTTGATGCTTTTTACTTAGTAAGTTTTTTTTTTTTTCTTTTGGGGCGATTTTAATTTGGAGTTTTAAGAAAATTTAGTACGGAATACTGTTTTTGCTCTGTTTGCTTTGTCTAGTGGAAAAAATTCATCTGGTTGTGGGATCAAACCAACTAGAGGTACTTTGGAGTGGGAATTTCTTACCCTTTCGGCCTTGCCCGACTCCCAAAGAGGGTACTCCTAGCCCGCTAATTCGGACCGAATTGATTCATGAGAGGTTCCGGCTTGATAAGGGCATGCTAGTTATTACTCTTTTCTCATTTATAATTATTCCGTATAGATTACTCGGTCTTTACCATTTGCCAATAATTGGAGAGTGTCCATCTTGTATATATGCTTTCGCAGTTTATACTTGATATTGTGGTTGAAAAACTCTTAATTTGTGGATGTGTGGTGTCACAAGTGTGTACGTATATAAGAGGCTGAATGTCTATTAAATATTCGGGTGTATTTTATAACAATGTTTGAGAGGAGTAATAAAATTGGTGGCCTTTGGTAATTACTTTAGTTTAATGTATGATGTAACTATGTAAGTTGATGATGGTGCCTACCAAAAAAAAAAAAAACTTTTAGGGTATGTTCTCATTTAGTTACAAAAAATGAAGGTAAGGGGTCTCAGACTCTCAGCCCTCAGGGACTTGTGAAAGTCATCTAAACCAGTAGCCAGGCTATATTGCAGGATTTCACTATTGTGTAACATTCTTGTAACAAATTACAGGGGGATTACAACTATGGACATCTTAGTGATCTACTGGGTGATGGGATATTTTCGGTGGATGGGGAAAAATGGCGCAACCAAAGGAAAGTATCTAGCCATGAGTTCTCTACAAGGGTGTTGAGGGATTACAGCAGCAAGATCTTTCGGACAAATGCTGTTAAACTAGCAAATATAATCGCCGGTGCTGCAAGTGCTGACCAAATTATGGACATCCAAGTAAGATGGTGTCATGATGTATTAGTCAAGTGTTTTTTCTGATAAGATGAGCTGCTTTTGAAGTATTTAACTAAACAAAGCTTTGTGTAGGACTTGTTTATGAAGTCAACATTAGATTCAATTTTCAAAGTTGCATTTGGAGTTGAGCTGGACAGTATGTGCGGCTCAAGTGAAGAAGGGAGGCAGTTCAGCCAGGCTTTTGATGATGCTAGCGCTTTATCCCTGTACCGGTATGTAGACTTCCTCTGGCCAATCAAGAAATTTCTCAACATTGGTGCTGAGGCTAGACTAAAGAAAAACATCAAAATCGTAGATGATTTTGTTTACAAATTAATCAGTAACAAAGTGGAGCTAATGAAAAGTCCGCAAAGCAATTTCTCAGTAAGCGAATTATAACTACTTAAACCTTCTTTTAGTCATACCAGTTTAAGGGATTTATCATTTATGTGTCCTTTTTTATGTGAATTGTCTGTGACACAGGAAATTCAGATTAAGAAGGATGATATCTTGTCCAGATTCTTGGAGCTGAAAAACACTGATTCTAAGTATCTGAGAGACATAATTTTGAACTTTGTGATTGCGGGCAAAGACACCACAGCATCTACACTGTCATGGTTTATTTACATGCTTTGTAAACACCAGAATATACAGGAAAAGGTTGCTGAAGAAATAAGGAAATTTACAAAAATGGAAGGGGGAGGAAATTTTTCAGAATTTGCTGCTAGTTTGACTGAAGAATCACTTGAAAGAATGCAGTATCTTCATGCTGCATTGACAGAGACTCTCAGACTCTATCCAGCAGTTCCTGTGGTAATTTTAGTCTCATTCAGAAAATCTTTACCTGTTCTTATAAAAGTCCTACTATCCTTGCTTACGAAAAGAAGAAAAGAAATGGTTTTTATTAGACAACGAAGCCTAAACAAACATAATTCTTTGCAAGCTTATATTGTTTGTTCTTCTGTTCTCCTTTTTTATGGTTTCCTTTCCTGTTGTAGACGTCATGAAATAGAAGTGAGTACTAAGAATGCTTAATATATTGATATAACCTCAGGATTCGAAGATGTGTTTTTCCGATGATACACTCCCTGATGGTTATAGTGTGAACAAAAGAGACACAGTGGCTTACCAACCCTATGCTATGGGAAGGATGAGTTTTATTTGGGGTGATGATGCAGAGGATTTCCGGCCAGAAAGATGGCTTAGTGAAGACGGCGTCTTCCAGCCAGAGAGTCCGTTCAAGTTCATAGCCTTTCAGGTTGGATTCGACTATTACACGCTAAGCCTTTTAGAGTCACTAAGATTCTATTAAAGCCTCAGTTGAAATTCTTAGTCTTTACTTGTATTTTTTTTTCGGTATTAACAGGCAGGCCCACGAATTTGCTTGGGTAAAGAATTTGCTTACAGGCAGATGAAGATCTTTTCTGCAGTTCTGTTGAGCAGTTTTATCTTCAAACTCAGTGATGAGAATAGTACAGTGAATTATAGGACAATGATAAACCTACATATCGATGGTGGTTTACACATTCGTGCTCTTCATCGAGAATAAGTGAGATTAAGGTATATAAACTCCCGACCATCCCCCTCTAAAAAAAAAAAAAAAGGTGTACTACATTCAAAATGTAATGTCAAAATTCAACTGTGAATGTTTATGTAATTTCTAAGTAAAGATGGTGTATTGTGTATATGTCTCCCTACTTAACTAAAATCCTTCTTTTTTACATCTCCACCTTATTCCGTAAAGGTAAAAAGTGTTATTTTTGTTTGCAAGAGGAAATGTTTGACTGCATTTTACTCTGTTAAGGATTTCAGAAGCCAATAGTTATCAGGTTATCAGCAGCATTACATAGCACATTAGCAGCAGCTATTATCAATCAGCAAGAGATGTGCTTATAGGAATGAAGGTGAATTTGCAGTATCCATTTGGTTTTGGGCAGCAAATTGGCCTCACGAGGTTTTGTGGGAACCCTAAGAAGTGCCTCGATGCATAACCTTATTGGACCGAAAATGTTATCTTAAGGCTATGTAAATTACACAAAATTTGGCCATTATGGAAGATTTTGAGGCTCGGTATAGAAAACTCTAATTGTAGTTGGGGATGCTTCCCGTGGTAATAAAATGTTGTTTGTAAAATGGACGATTTCAACATTTGTTTTGATTACTGGTTTTAAGTTTATTAAATTGAATAGAATACTCGTTGAAAAGTTTTAGACGCAATTATAATAGTAGACGGTGTAGGCTTAGCTAAATAGCTCATTTTATTTTATATACAAAGTGTTCCATCATTAAGCTCATTTATGTAATTACAAAAACTAACCCGAACTGGATTAATCTAACCCAAAATTAAATAACTACCTTACAAAAATAAAAATAATAATAAAATCAATTCTTTTTGGACTAATGAGTCAACTTCTAACCATTATTTTTTTTACCAAAATGATATATATTAAAAAATAAAAAAATTCACATTAGGCTGGTGCAATTATCCACAAATGGTTTTGTTGTAGAGTTGTAGATTAATTTATAACCGCTCAAAACCCAACATTTTTCTCCTCTGAAGATAATACAGTTGAGCATCCACGCATACATCTACACATATTGTAGTACTAATCTCTAAATTTGTGCAAAGTTATCAAATAAATGAAAATTAGCCTGCTTCAATGAACTGATATAAACGACAAAACATGCCAAAAATAACAGAAGGTGGAGATCAATTATTGAAGACATTCATACTTTATATATACCGTATTTTGTTAAAGCAAAATCCTGTTTATTTTCATACAACTTATCAAAGCATAAAACTTTATGATAATGGAAATTTATAATCCAAATTTCAAGTCAATTACTCTGATATTCACAGCTTTTTCAATCTTGGTTGTTGTCTTTACTAAATTATTTCTTAAGAATAAGTATTTGAAGAAACATGGAAAAAGGAAATACCCCCCAATTGCAGGAACCTTTTTCCATCAGCTTCTAAACTTTGACAGGGCTCATCATTACATGACTGATCTTGCTGCCAAGTATAAAACATACAGATTGTTGGCTCCGTTTCGACATGAAATTTACACTTCTGATCCTGCTAATGTAGAGTATATTCTCAGAACTAACTTTCAGAACTATGGCAAGGTATATATGTATATATATATACATTGCGCGCATTTGTTCTTTAATGAAATTTATACATCGCTCGCATTTGTTCTTTAATGAAATTTACGGTTTTGTTACAATGTTTGAATGTTGCATGAACTTGAGGATGTGATCAATAAGTTTGTGAGATTATAAACTTCTGTAGTTTTTTAATATTTTGAATTTTGGGATTGGTTTTGAACCAGCAACACCAAATATTAGACCTGATTTTTTTGTGGTTAAAATCCTTAGTTTTATGTGTTCTGTAAAAAACATTGGCACTAATGGAAACTTTCAGGGGGATTACAACTATGACAATCTAAGCGATCTGCTAGGTGATGGGATCTTTGCTGTTGATGGAGATAAATGGCGCAACCAAAGGAAAGTCTCAAGCTACGAGTTCACAACAAGGATGTTGAGGGATTTCAGCAGCAAAATCTTCCAGGAAAAAGCAGTGAAACTAGCAAAAGAAATCACTAATGCAGCAAGTTCTAATCCAATCATGGACATCCAAGTAAGATGCCTAATGGATTTATTTGAGCTTTGAAAACTTTCATGTTCTTTGTACAGTTCTGATATTGCGCTCTGCAGGACTTGTTTATGAGATCGACATTAGACTCCATATTCAAGGTTGCATTTGGAGTTGATCTAGACAGTATGTGTGGCTCAAATGAAGAAGGTAAAAAGTTTAGCCGAGCTTTTGATAATGCTAGTGCTATGTGCCTGTACAGATATGTCGACGTCTTCTGGCGCATCAAAAGATATCTCAACATTGGTTCAGAGGCAAATCTCAAGAAAAACATCAGGATTGTTGATGATTTTGTTTACAAGTTGATTAGCAACAAAATTGAGCTACTGCAGAAGTCCCAAGGCAATAACTCAGTAAGTGATTGCTTACTTAAAACTCCCTAACAGGAGAGACCGAGAGATTATGACTAAGAAGCCAAATACCTAATGACTTAATTTCTCAGGCTATTAAGGAAATTATAGCTCTTCTATGAATATCAATTTCTTGAAACCAAGCTTGAGTAGCTTGTGATACGAGCAACTAGGCTCATCATTGATGCACTGTTGAAATGTGACACAGGAGATGCAAATGAAAAAAGATGACCTCTTGTCCAGATTCTTGCAGCTGCACACTACCGATCCAAAATATCTGAGAGACATAATACTGAATTTTGTGATTGCCGGAAAAGACACCACTGCAGCTACTCTTTCGTGGTTTGTTTACATGCTTTGTAAACACACAGAAGTGCAGGAAAAGATTGCGGAAGAAGTAAAGAAGGTTTCAGACACGAAAGAGGGTGAGAACACTGCAGAATTTGCAGCCAGTTTAGATGAAGAATTACTCAACAAAATGCAATATCTACACGCAGCATTGACTGAAACACTCAGACTCTACCCAGCAGTTCCAGTGGTATTTATACTGGACATCAGATAATTGTCACTCATTCACATATAATTATACAGTCCCCTTTTACAGAAAGAAATATGAAAAAGGGCACTTTTCAGATGATAGTATTATACACTCACATGATGGTTAATTTAATTCTGCTACAGGATGGAAAGATATGCTTTGCAGATGATACACTCCCTGATGGTTACAGTGTGAAGAGAAGGACCTTGGTAACTTACCAACCCTATGCAATGGGAAGAATGAAATTTGTTTGGGGCGATGATGCAGAGGATTTTAGACCAGAAAGATGGCTTGACAAGAACGGTGTTTTCCAACCTGAAAGTCCCTTCAAGTTCACAGCCTTCCAGGTCAGATTTTACCATTATTACATGCCTTTTAAAAAAATTCCAATAGCATCTGTGATCTTTAAAAATTCTCAGCACTTTTGCATATCCTGGTTCACAGGCAGGTCCACGGATTTGTCTCGGAAAGGAATTTGCTTACAAGCAAATGAAAATATTTTCTGCTGTGCTATTGAGGAATTTTATCTTCAAACTCGGTGATGAGGAAAGAGCTGTGAATTACAGAACAATGATAACCCTTCATATTGATGGTGGTTTATTTGTTCGGGCTATCCCTCGAGAATAAGGCACCCATAAAAATTTAGAGAATTTCAAACCCCCTCCCCACCCCTCCCCCCCACCCCAAAAAAAAAAAAATAAAAAATAAAAAAATAATCACTCCTCTTCCTCCGAAGATCCGTGATGTAATCCCAATAATTCGATAGTACAAGTAAACCTAATTTCAGCTAAGGGGTTAAGAGGGTGAGTAGTCAAGTTTCAATTCTCAACTAAGGTTTGTCTGTATTAAGTGATTTGAATCCTCCAATGTAATGTACTAATGTGTAATGTGTACTCCAGAATCTTAATCATACTTTCATTGTATTACAAGTAGGTGAATCAAAAGGCTTAACCGCTTAAAAGACAGTGTATTGCTGCACAATAACAAAAACAAAATCTGCATTTCACAAAGTAATTGAAGGCACTTACATGTTCTACCAGAGACTGTAAAAGTTGTCACAATACAAAAAGTAAAACTGGCGCTGATAAGCTTTAAGTAAAAAATGGCCTAACTAGAGCAGAAATCATAACAAATCTGGGGATGTGCTCACAGGAGGAAGGTGAATTCCTGGTCTGTTAGTCCATCCTTTACGTTTTCTATAAGCCTCAATAGCCTGTAATCGTAGCCTCTCATTTGAAGCAGACATAGCTTTTCTAAATGCCTGCAAAAGCATATGGGTCAATAGATGTAGTAACATACACACTGCAATAACAGGTAGATGAGATGCTACTTACAGGAATAGTAGGCAACTTCGGGGGGGCTTCAGCAACCTCTCCAAATTTAACTATATCATGCTTTGGAAGATCAAGAATCTGCTCTGAACTGCCTTTCTTTTGTTTCTTTTTCTTAGCCTTTAAAAACCTGCGTCAAAACATGGCTTAATTTACACAAGCTCATAAGCACCAAAAGAAAAAAGCAAAAAATCAAAGTAAAAGCATCCAAATTGCATCAGTGATCATTCAGCTCTGACCCATTACCCAGGAAGTTGGTCTGCTCAATATGTGAATAAATCTTCATTTCAGCAATATAAAACTTCAAAGTTTTCCCTTTGTTTAATTTATTTTTTTAACTTTTGTTTGTATTTGTGTGTGTGTGTATTGGGGGGGGGGGGGGGGGGGGGGGTCTCGAGGGAGGAATAAATCGACTAAACTTAATCCTATTATGTCCAACACTAGATTGTTTTCTCTGACTCAACCACTCATAATGACAAATACAACAATCCAACTCTGTTTGAGTACAAAAACAAACAAACAGAAACCCAGAAAAAAAAAAAAAAAAACTTACTCTTTCTTCCGCTGCTTTCTTGTTGAAACACCATCCAACTTTTCCATCTCTGCTTCAAATCGTAGGTCATTTGCTTGCTTTCGCTTCCGTTTCTTCTTATTTTTCTCTTCATTTGCATCAGTGCTCACTTTTTCTTGCGGCACAGTTGATTTTTTTACCTTTTCTCCTTTAGTTCCTTTGCTTTTACCGTCCACCTCAGATTTTGAGTGAGGTTTCTGCATTTAAGTTCAATAATTAAACTCCAAACGTCTAAATTTATAATTAAGAGTCATTATACTTGGCACATATAAATGAGTGTACTTAATTAGGCTTAAAGACCTTATTTCTCCTATGAGAACTTTTTTTTTTGAAATTTTTATACAGTTTCATCATCAGCACATTCAGAAAATAGTATTATCTGGGGTGAAATGTAAAGATCCTTTGGATTTGTAAATCAGAAATACAGAATGCATAATTCTATTTGAACATAATGGTAAGCCAAATAGATATAAGAACCTCCACTGATCAACCTAAGCTACCATGTCAGAGATATCATTAGTAATGTCATAAGCTTTCCTTGTTTAAGATTATGTAGAGATTAATATTGAAGTCTTTTTAGTGGACATCTAATCCAGATCTTCCTAAACAATGTATATCGAAGAAGTATGAGGAAATGTCTGATATTTCATTAGTAATGTCAGTGCTTGCTACCAGGATTAAGACCCCAATGCTATCCCACTAACAACATAGCAAGCAGCTACAATCAAGTTCTAGACCCCATTAATTGTAGACGAATACTGAAGTAGCCTCTACAAATACTCAAACTAAATAGTGTAGACTTCCTGGATGCCCCATATCCTTGCCCTTGCCACCCTAAATCATTTAACTATCTCGGTCTAGGAAAGAAAAGTTGAGCAGAAAGGATAGTAAATTTCCAATAATAAGAATTGAAAAACTTCTTAAAATCCAAACTAAGTCCTTGTCTTCCTGTCCAAAACGTTTTAAAATAATCGTAAACTTCAGCCATAGAACAGAATTATAACTAGAAGTCATATTCTCAATTCGTTCATTTACAGCGTACTTTTGAAAACTCGAGCCACTAACTTCCCCTTGTTACAAAGTTCAACAATTACTCACCAAAATTAAACCAAAAACCAATACATGAGCAAATTCAGAGCACTTAATATAAACATCAAAAAATTCAAAACCCTAATCAAGGTATAATTTAGTTTAGTTTTGAAACGGTGTCAAACAAGGAAGCCATACAAGCTTAGGCATCCAAATCTCCATATACAAACAGCAAAACCATAGTTACACAGAATCACTAGTCCTTTATACAAATTATACTCCTATAATGCAAAATCGTTCAATTCTATTAAACCGTAATTTGAAGACAATATCATAAAATCCAAGCTACAAGATTGTCCATAACGCATTAATAAAATATGGGTAACAAACCAAATGCTCAAATTTCTTCAAACAAAAATTACAAAAAGACTTAAAATTACCAATAAAGGGCTCACATTTAGAGCATTATCTACTTTTTTGCTCTTCTTTTGAGTATTCTTCGAATCAATCGCAGACCCTGAAAATATAATAACCCATTAATTCAAAGTATAAGAAAACAAATGGGAAAAAATTAAAGGAAAAAAAAAAAAGTAATATTAATAACAATAATAATCGTAAAATTAAAAAGGAGGGAAGAAAAACCTTGATTAGCAGGGACGGGAGAAGAAGCAAAAGACAAGATTTTGCGGAGTTTGGAAGGCAAAGCGTCGATAGAAGAAGTGTTGGGAGGTGGAGGGAGGCGGTTGTTGCCGCCATGAGCAGCTAGATAGTTTTTCTCTCTCCTCTTCTTTGCTTTCCCTCCCATCTTTACTCTCTCTTTCACTCTAGTTTAGCGTTTCAGCTTCTGCCTTGGTTAATTGCTATGTTAAAAAAAAAAATTCAATACCAAAGCACTCAACTAACCAGGCTTTAGGTATTTTATGACTCTAAATCAACTTTGCTTTTTTGGATCCGGAAAAGAAAGGATCGGAGATTCTTTTCATGGATCCCACGACACTCTGCGAAGTAGGGGCGTTCTAAATGTGGTCCGGACCAGAAAATTTGAACGGACTAGCCTAGACCGGACCACACTAATCGGTCCGATCTTCGGATAGAGAAATTTGTTTTCCCAGTTCGGTCCAAAACCCTATAAAAACCGGTTTTGGCCCTTTTTCTTGCTTAAAATTACACATAAAACTTTTAGTATTGATTAAGATTAACCTTAACTAGCTTGAAAAGAAAAAATTTGGTCGTATGAGATGTTTTGCACTAAACATGCAGAAAAAAGACGTTAAAATATTGTTTTTCCTTTATTTTTTCCGAATTTTCCAAAAATTGTTTAAAATTAAGAAAATTTTTATAAAAATTCCAAAATCGGTCCAAACCGATCCGGTCCAGTTTCTTGACCGAATTTTCGGTCTGATCCAGGTTCGGTTCGGTTTTCAGTTCATAAAATTCAATTTTTCGGTCTTCAGTCCGGTCTTCGACCAATGAATAGGCCGATTGCGAAGTCATTTGAATTTTCATGCATAAAACATTATAACTTGAGGCTACCACGGGACTTTATAAGACCAACAATTTATCATACGAAGTATCTGATTCCAAACAATATTATATTACTACGTGATGCATCCCCCTACAATCTTGAAATTTTTCAATATTAGGTCCTAAAACCTCCAAAATCGTAAATTAATTATAGCCTTCAATTTGAAGCAAATTTGTAACTTTTTGGACCCGAATTGAAAAGAGTTTGAAGTATTGTCTAATGAACCCTACAACATCATGAGATTGCCGAGAGACAAATTGTGTCAGGTGAAATCATCCACTTCATCTTTAAACAATTAGGGGGTGTTTGGTAAGTGGGAATTGAGGGTGGAATTGGGAGTTTTAATCCCAATATAAAAAAATAAGCCTTGTTTGGTTGATGGGAATGGGAATAAAAAAGGGTTTGAGAATGGGATTATTTATGGGTGAATTCCCACCATTTTATTACCTAGGGAGGGTAGGTAATAAAGGGATGGGAATTGGAATAGGGGGAAAATGACATTTTTCCACTAATGAAAAATAGAGTTGTCGGGTTTGGGTTGATAAGAGTGGGTCAAGTCAACTCGGATCGGATCAATTCGGATTAATTCCATAACCTATGCGGGTCGGGTTTGGGTTGGATCATGCTTGAATCGGGTCACGCGGGTCATACTTCTTATCGGGTTTGGGTCGGGTTAATAACAGGTCGGGTTACATTCGGATCGGGTAAACAATAGGTGGTTTAATTCGGGTTAAAACGGGTTAGGGTAATTCTCGGGTTGGGTTGGGTTCACGTCAATATAATTTGCGGGTTATAATCAGGTCGGGTCATTCTCGGGTTTGAGTTGGGTTCGGTTCAAGTCAATAATTTGCGGGTTATAATCAGTTCGGGTCATTTTCAAGTCGGGTCATTCTCGGGTCCAAGTCGGGTTCGGTTCAAGTCAATACTTTGCGGGTTATAATCAATTTGGGTCATTTCCAAGTCGGGTCATTCTCGGATTCAAGTCGGGTTATGTTCAAGTCAATAATTTGCAGGTTACAATCAGGTCGAGTCATTTCCAAGTCAGGTCATATTCGGGTTCAACTAACTATAAATAGATAATTATCATTTTTATCAAGCTAATTATTTCATTTGACTATTATATATATGGCAATATACTAGGGAACTATAGTCTATAATCTAGGAAGATAATTATCTACTTTGACCATACAACAAATATATACTATATTTAACTCTTAAATTTGAGGATGATGCTCCTTTCTTTTGCTGGCCTGAACCGACTTGGTCTCCCTAGACAAAATGCTTTGATCAACAATAATAAGGTGGTCTAAATTGCATTTAACATGATATGAAATCGGGTCGGAACAATATGGGTTAAATTTAGGTCGGGTCAATAACAAGTCGGGTTAGTAACAGAGCGGGTTGAATTTTTCGGTCGGGTAAGTAATAGGTTTAGTAAAATTCGGTTCGGGTCAATAACAAGTCGGGTTGAATTTGAGTCAAGTCAATAACAAGTCGGGTTGATTTCGGATCGGGTTTGTAACAGGTTGGGTTAAATTCAGGTCGAGTTAGGAACGAGTCGGGTTGAATTCAGATCAGGTTAGTAAATAGTCGGGTTAAATTTGGGTTAAAATGGGTTTGGGTCAATTTCAGTTCAAGTCGAGTTCGGTACAAATTAATTAAATTGGTGCAAGTTGTAAACCGGTAAATTGGTGCAAGTTGTAAACCGGTAAATTGACCGTTTAAATGCAAATTGGATGGTTCCAGCCACCCAATTGGAATCCCGGAGTGTATTAGGGACCATGATAAACTTTTCGACAATTTTTTATTTTGGGCAAAAATAAGTCAAAAAATTCAAAAATTGAAGGCTAATATCCACCTTTTTGAGAAATTTTAGAGTCTTTGGGGCTCGGTGTCTAAAAGTATTGAAATTCTAGGGAATACATCTCGGGGTCATATAATGTCGTTTGGAACCATATGTAATCATTATTTGTTGTCATAAATGTTCGTGGTAGGCTTGAGTTAATGAAATCGGTGCAAGTTGTAAACAGGTAATTGGTTGTTTAAAGACAAATTGGATGGTTCCAGCCACCAAATTGGAAGCCCGGAGGGTACTAGGGGCCATGGTAAACATTTCGGAAATTTTTATTTCCAGGCGAAAAAAATTCAAAAAAATCCAAAATTGAAGGCTAATATCCACGCTTTTTGAGAAATTTTGGAGATTTCAAGGCCCGATGTCGAAAAGCCTCGAAAATTTAAGGGGTACATCTCGTGGTCATTTAATGACGCTCAGAATCATATATAATCATTATATGTTGTCATAAATGTTTGTGGTAGGTTTGAGTTAATGAATTTAGTGCAAGTTGTAAACCGGTAAATTGACCGTTTAAAGGCAATTTGTATGGTTCCACCCACCCAATTGGACTCTCGAAGAGTATTAGGGACCATGATAAATATTTCGGCAATTTTATTTTCAGGCGAAAAAAAAAGTCAAAAAAAATTCAAAAATTGAAGGCTAATATCCACCTTTTTGAGAAATTTTGGAGTCTTCGGAGCCCGGTGCCTAAAACATTTGAAATTCTAGGGAATACATCTCGGGGTCATATAATGTCGTTTGGAACCATATGTAATCATTATTTGTTGTCATAAATGTTCGTGGTAGGCTTGAGTTAATGAAATCGGTGCAAGTTGTAAACCGGTAAATTGGTCGTTTAAAGACAAATTGGATGGTTACACCCACCCAATGGGACTCCCGAACGGTATTAGGGACCATGGTAAACATTTTGGCAATTTTTATTTTCAGGCGAAAAAAAGTAAAAAAAAAAATCAAAAATTGAAGGCTAATATCCACCTTTTTGAGAAATTTTAGAGTCTTCGGAGCCGGTGTCGAAAAGTCTTGAAATTCCAGGGGATACATCTCGGGGTCATATAATTCCGTTTTGAACCATATATGATCATTATTTGGTGTCATAAATGTTCGTGGTAGGCTTGAGTTAGTGAAATCGGTGCAAGTCATAAACCGGTAAATAGGTCGTTTAAAAGAAAATTAGATGGTTCCACCCACCCAATTGGACTGCCGAAGAGTATAAGGGACCATAGTAAACATTTCGGCAATTATTATTTCCGGGCGAAAAAAAGTCTAAAAATTCCAAAATTAAAAACTAATATCCACCATTTTTGAGAAATTTTGGAGGTTTCAGGGCCCGGTATCGAAAAGCCTTGAGCTTCTAGGAAATACATCTCGAGGTCATATAATGCCGTTTGGAACAATTATTGATCATTATATGATGTCATAAATGTTCGTTCTATGCTTGTGTTAATGAAATCGGTGCAAGTTGTAAACTAGTAAATTGGCCATTTAAAGGCAAATTAGATGGTTCCACCCAGCCAATTGGACTCACTGAGGGTATTAGAGACCGTGGTAAATATTTCAGCAATTTTTATTTCCAGGCGAAAAAAAGTTCAAAAAATTCCAAAATTGAATGCTAAGATTCCACGCTTTTTGAGAAATTTTGGAGATTTCGAGGCCCGGTGTCGAAAAGCCTTGAAATTTTATGAGATACATCTCAGGGTCATATAATGTCGTTTGGAACCTTATATGATCATTATATGTTGTCATAAATTTCTGTGGTAGACTTGTTTATGAAATCGGTGCAAGTTTTAAACCAATAAATTGACCGTTTAAAGATGAATTTGATGGTTCCAACCACCCAATTAGACTCCTCGAGGGTATTAAGGACCATGGTAAACATTTCGGCAATTTTTATATCCGGGTGAAAAAAAGTCAAAAGATTCCAAAATTAAAGGCTAATATCCACATTTTTTTGAGAAATTTTGGAGGTTTCGAGGCCTGGTGTCGAAAAGCCTTGATATTTTAGGGAATACATCTCGGGGTCATATAATCCCGTTTGGAACCATATATGATCATTATATGTTGTCATAAATGTTAGTGGTAGGCTTGAATTAATGAAATCGATGCAAGTTGTAAATCGGTAAATTGGCCGTTAAAAGGCAAATTGGATGGTTTCACCCACCCAATTAGACACCCAGAGGGTATTAGGGAACATGGTAAACATTTCGGCAATTTTTATTTACCGGCGAAAAAAAGTCAAAAAATTCAAAAATTGAATGCTAATATCCACCTTTTTGAGATATTTTAGAGTCTTCGAGGCCCGGTGTCTAAAAGTCTCGAAATTCTAGGAAATATATCTCAGGGTCATATAATGTCGTTTGGAATCATATGTGATCAATATATGTTGTCATAAATGTTCGTGGTAGACTTGAGTTTATGAAATCAGTGAATTTGTAAACCGGTAAATTGGTTGTTTAAAGGCAAATTGGATGGTTCCTCCCTCCCAATTGGACTCCCGGAAGGTATAAGGGACCATGGTAAACATTTTGGTAATTTTTATTTCCAGGCTAAAAAAGTCAAAAAATTCCAAAATTGAAGGCTAAGACCCCCTCTCCAATGGTGAGACTTGTTGTGGGTAAAAATACCCCAGATACGTGGACCAATCCCATAGTGACACGTGGCCCAGTTATAGGGTGACACGTGTCACCACGAGAAGATGCCACGTGTTAAGGGCCTCTGTTCCCTTAATAATCAACATGCCAGAAAGCCCTAATAACGTCAGGGCCCAAATCCCGAGAGATATCAATGAAAGCCGCAAAACGGCGCCCCCAGAGTAGCACGTGGCACTCACTGATTGCACAGCCAATCACGTCACGCACATCTAGGGTATAAACCCTAGAAAGGGGCACGAGTCCCACCCCTATAAATACCCCAATCATTTATGATGAGGGGGGATTCAGACAATTAAAAAAACAACAGAGCATTAAATAGCTCCAACTTCTCTCTACTTTCTCTCTCTAGCCTTTTCCGTTCTGATCACTGACTTGATCGTCGGAGGTGAATATTCCGTTGATCGGAATATTCGTTGTTTTGCAGGTGGGACCGACTCGTTGCCAGCAGAGCGTGACCAGTATCCCAGGAAATCCAAAAAAAACCCGAAACATTTGGCGCCGTCTGTGGGGATACTCGTACGTTATGGCGATAGACGGTCAGACACCTAATTCAGGCGAGGATGGACATGTAGAGGATTTAATCCCTACAATCCGTACTAGCGATCCTCTGATAGCCACATTTGAAGAAGCTGATGGCCCTCCTGTTACCGCAGCCTCTCTTAAGGCCGCGCTTAACAAACTCAGAAAAGAAATTGAAAACGGAGCCTCTACCTCTAGGCAGCCGCCCAGGAGAGAGGAACAGAGGGCTCCAAGGAAGACGCACAGCAAAACAGTCCATGCAACGGACGCTGGAAACACTCCATTTCGAAGGCCGACTAGAAGGTCCCCAAGAGTACCGCGGACTAATTTCTCTGACTTGCTGGCTAAAACGCAGTCGGCTGGGGGGAGGGGTAGGCAGCCTCGAAGAGAGGAGCCTGAGCCGTCCAGACGATGGAAGGACGCAAGTGATTACCTTCGGCATAAGCAGCAGGAACGCGTCGCCTACTCGGACACGGCCTCAACCCCGACTATGCCGGACAATTTTTCACATCATTCTCTTTCCCAGCATACCAACACGGCCATCTCCAGTGGAAGTCAGGCAGTTCGCACCCCAACTCCTATTCCAGTCTTCCATGCTCCAACTCCTATTCCAGCCCAATCACTGTAATATCAACCTTAGGGGTTCAATGGCTTGATGCAGCAAAACCCCCAGACATACGGACAATATGGGCCATATGGGCAGGTGTACGGACAAGCTCCCTATCTGGCTGGACCGTCCGTGCAACCGCAACCCATCGACTGGCAGATGCGCCTACTTACTCTGGGAGATAAGCCGCCCCCGTTTTCGCAAGATATCTTAAATGCCCCTCAGCCCCCAAAGGTGAAGAGTGTACTTGTGGGAGCTTATGATGGCACGGGCAACCCAGAAGAGCACATCACCTCGTACAAGAACCTGATGTACTTGCAAAGCGTAGATGATGCTACTTGGTGCAAATGTTTCCCGGCCACTCTGAAAGGTGTGGCACAGGACTGGTTCAACAGTTTGCCGGCCGGTTGTATCAATTGTTTCACTACTCTTAGTTTGCTGTTCGTGGGAAATTTTTCATACAACATACCGCCTCGAAAGACTAGCCTTAACTTGGCGACAATCGTCCAAGAAAAAAATGAGGGCTTACGCTCGTACGTCCAGCGATTTAACCAAGAAAAAGCCCAAATTCATAATCTACCGGACGAAATGGCTTACTTTGAATTTCTCCGGGGATTAAGGCACAATGGTTTTAAATTTGACTTGGTAAGGAAAAAGATTCGGACATATGCAGGTGTTCTGCGGGAAGCCGAAGCTTATATTAAGGCGGCGGACTTTTGTTCGCTCACAAAAGCAGAAGCGCCGGCCAAGGGGGCAGAGAAGAAACCTTCTCAGCAAGACTCGGCCGGCCAAAAGAAAGAAGGAAAAAAGAGAAAGGAAGTCTGGGTGGCTGATGGCCAGCCACAGAAATCCAAGAAGGTCAAGGCGTACGAGCCTCAGTTTGAATTCAACAAGGATTGTTATTCTATCTTGATGGAAATCAAGGATAAGTTTGAGTTTGAGAAGCCACAGCCGCTGAGAGGCCCGGCTCAGTATAGGAACAAGAACAAGTACTGTCATTACCACAAGGATGTGG
Source organism: Chenopodium album (assembly GCF_948465745.1). Taxonomy (NCBI): domain Eukaryota; kingdom Viridiplantae; phylum Streptophyta; class Magnoliopsida; order Caryophyllales; family Amaranthaceae; genus Chenopodium; species Chenopodium album. The sequence goes on from NC_137840.1 coordinate 73,655,698, forward strand.
GACATGACACGAACGATTGCATTAACTTAAAGAGACTGCTGGACAAACTAGCCGAGAAGGGCATGCTGAATTCATATGTGATGAAGTCCAAATTCACCTACACGCGGACAAACAACACGTCCGAGCAAAGACAGAAGAATGATAAGAACAAAGATAAAGAAGATGATGGCAATAGCACTGATTCAGGCTTTGTGGCCGTGATATCAGGAGGATTTGCCTCAGGCGGTCCCACTATGAAAGGGATCAAGCAGGACGCCCGGAACCTGGGAAAGGTGATGCAGATGGATTCAGTGAAGGCTGAACCCTTCCCCGAAGTAATCATCAGTGAGGCCGATCGGGGGGAGGTCAAAGCCTTGCATAATGATCCCATGGTATTCATTATGAAGATAGCCAATTTGAAGGTCGGACGAATATTGATAGACACGGGTAGCGCGGCTGATATCATCAGCCTGGCCGCCTTGAAGAATCTAAGCTTCCCAGAGGATGCTCTCCAGGACATCACTCACCCGCTGGTCGGATTTGGGGGGAATGTCATCCACCCAGTGGGGCGGATAGACTTACCTGTCCGATTCGGGCAAAAAGGGGAAGGAAGAGATATGGTTGTCCGCTTCTTGGTCGTGAAAGAACTGACTGGATATAATGTCATACTCGGCCGTCCTACACTGAATGCAGCAAAAGCAGTCATTATGCCTCACCTAATGCTGCTAAAGTTTGAAAGGACAGACGGGAAAATAGGTACGATCCAAGGAAGTCAGAAGATGGCTAAGGAATGCAATCAGTTGGCGGTTAAGCCTACAGCGCGCGGACCAAAATCGTCCGAGCCAAAAGAAGAAGGAACCCCACTCCCAACACACCAAGTCGTCCAGAAGCGTAAGGCGACCAAGATAGAGCAAGCATAGCAGCTAATGACTATCGGACGGCCAGAAGAGCTACACCCCCAGCCGGCCGGCAGTCACCAGGATATAGTGCTTGACCCCGATAAACCAAGTCGGACGGTCAGTATGGGCACTATAGCTTTGGGTGTGCTTGGGGATGAGTTAATTCAATTATTGAGAGAGTTCAAGGATGTGTTTGCATTTGATGTCGGTGAGATGCCAGGTATAAGTCCAGATCTGGCCGTGCACAAATTGGCTGGGAATCCGGCCGTTAAACCTGTCCGTCAGAAGAAAAGGAATCATGGAGAAGAGATGAATCAGGCGGCCGCAGAAGAAGTCAAGAAGCTTCTGGACGCCGGTTTTATTCGGCAATGCTATTACCCAGAATAGGTGGCCAATGTGGTCCTTGTCAAGAAGCCGAATGGAACTTGGAGAATGTGCGTAGATTACACCGATCTAAATAAGGCATGCCCTAAGGATAGCTTTCCCCTGCCTAAAATCGACCGTCTGGTTGATTCGACGGCCGGACATGCCCTAATGAGCTTTATGGACGCATACTCCGGATTCCATCAAATTCCGTTATGGGAAGAAGACCAGGAGAAAACAGCGTTCGTGACTGAGCAGGGGTTGTATTGTTACAAAGTTATACCATTCGGCCTTAAGAATGCCCCAGCTACCTTTCAGCGACTTGTTAACACAGTCTTCAGAGATTAACTCGGCCGGAATATGGAGGCGTACATTGATGACATGATTGTCAAGTCAAAAGAGCCGGCCGACCATTTGAAAGGTCTACGAGAAACTTTCACCGAACTCATGCGACATAAGATGATGTTAAATCCAAAGAAATGCGTCTTTGGTGTTGAGTCCGGTAAATTTCTCGGATTTTTTATTGATCAACGTGGAATCGAGGCCAACCCTGAAAAGATCCAAGCTGACATGGACATGAAGTCACCAAGGACAATTAAAGAAGTCCAAAGATTGACCGGCTGTTTGGCCGCACTTGGTAGATTTCTGTCAAGATCAGGGGATAAGTGCCGCTATTTCTTTCAAACCATAAAAAAGAAATCCATGTTTGAGTGGACAGAGGAGGCCGAAGAAGCATTCGTACAGCTAAAAGGCCATTTACATACATTGCCTCGGCTTGTCAGTCCACTTAAGAGCGAGAAGCTATTCATCTATCTTGCTATCTCAGAACACTCCTTAAGTGCCGTCCTACTTGCTAAACGGGACGACCGCCAGATCCCTGTCTACTTTATTAGCCACGTTCTACATAAGGCTGAGCTAAGATATCCCCCCATTGAAAAATTTGGCTTGGCATTGTACATGGCATAAAAAAAACTGCGGCCATACTTCTTGGCACATTCAATTGTGGTCTACACAGACCAACCTTTGAAGAAGCCATTTACAACGCTAGAGGCAAGCGGCCGTATGCTGAAATGGGCCTTGGAAATGAGAGGCTTGGATATTACATTTGAGCCAAGAAAAGAAATCAAGGGGCAAGCCTTTGCTGATTTTTTAGCTGAAATGACTCAGCCGGATCTTCAGACGGCCGGAGATCAAATCTGGAAAGTGTTCGTGGATGGCAGCGCGACAGCCACTGGTTGCGGTGAAGGTGTTATATGCTAGTCTCCTGAAGGAGATAAGTTTGAGTACGCCCTGAGATTCCAGTTTCAAGCCTCTAATAATGAGGCCGAGTACGAAGCCCTCTTGGCCGGCCTAAGAATGTGTAAGGCGGCAGGAGCGACCAAAATTGACGTATGCTCGGACTCTCTACTTGTAGTCGGCCAGGTGAATGGAGCTTCGAGGCGAGGGAGCCGGCCATGATAAAGTAATTGAAGATTGTAAAAGAGGAGGCTAAGAGCCTAGATCATTTTACCCTACATCAGGTCCCTCGTTCGTCCAATCATCAAGCGGACGCCCTCTCAAAGTTAGCATCCTCAGCATCATGTGATACTCCCAGGTCAGTGTTTTGGGAAGTAAAAGAGAAGAGGAGTACTGACGCTGAGCCAGTACACGCAATTGATAGAAGCTCCACTTGGATGGACGGGATCATATCTTACCTTAAGGACGGATTACTCCCGGCCGATCCTAAAGAGAGCTGGTTGATGAAAAAGAGAGCGGCTTGGTTTGAAATTAAGCAAGGAGAGCTGTTCAAAAAGGCATTTGTAAAGCCGTACCTGAAATGCATCACTCCTGAGAGAGGGTGTGATGTCTTGGATGATATTCACCAGGGGCAGTGTGGTTCTCATATTGGAGGACGAGCTTTGGCTGAAAAGGCTGCCCGCCTGGGTTACTACTGGCCGAGCTTAAAGTCGGACGCAATGGAAATGGTAAAGAAGTGTGACAAATGCCAGAGGTTTGCAACATTAATTCATCGACCCGCCAACAGTCTTTCGGCCATCAGTAGTCCGTTCCCCTTTGCCAAATGGGGGATGGACATTTTAGGACCATACACACCAGCGTCCGGCCAGAGGCGGTATGTGTTTGTAGCAGTAGACTACTTCACAAAATGGGTAGAGGCCGAGGCCGTTCGGGGCATCAAATGGACGGATGTTTCAGCTTTCATATGGAAGAGTATCATTACACGCTTTGGCGTTCCTCAGTCTATGGTGTTTGACAACGAACCTCAGTTCGAAACGCCTCAACTCAAAGAATGGTTGGAAGACCAAGGCATAGCTCATTGCTTTGCTTCAGTCGGCCGCCCACAAGCAAATGGTCAGGTAGAGGCATACAACAAATTGATCTCCAATGGAATTAAGCGCAAGCTTGAAAGAGCAGGCGGCTTATGGGCTGACGAATTGGTTAATGTGCTGTGGTCCATACGAACCACGGCCAAAAATTCCACAGGAGAAACTCCCTTCTTCTTAGTCTATGGTGCTGAGGCGGTCCTTCCAATTGAAATGTATGAGCCCACTCTTAGGGTGATGCTATATGATGAAGCGACCAATTGGGAAGCCATGAAGGCCGCTCTAGACTTCCTTCTTGAAGCTAGGGGCAATGCGGCGCTTAGACACGAAATCTATCGTCTTCGGATGACAAGGGCATACAATCGCCGAGTGTCAAAGCGACCGATAAAATTGGGAGATCTTGTCCTAAGGAAGATGGAGGCGGTGGGGCGAGCAAATGAGGATGGCAAGCTGACCCCAAATTGGGAAAGGCCTTATCGAGTCAGGGAAGAGGTCAGAGATGGGACTTACCGTCTTGAAGCCATGGACGGCCGACCCATCCCGCGTACATGGAACACTGACAATCTGAAGAAATATTATGTTTAATTACTTAGCCAAAAGCTGTGTATACAGCTAGGTCTGTTGACCGAGCAATGTAAGCCGTACGGCCACGACAATGTAATTTTGACAAATTAATGAAAAAGTCAAACATTGTTATAATTATTTTCCCATTTAATTTATGCTTATTTGCACAGTCATAACTTATACGGATAGGCCGCGTGGAAGTTGCAAGTAGGTTGCTTGCAACATAGCAACACGGTCGCAGAACAAAAGTAAATTAAATAAAAGAAGAATGGGCAACTTTATCCCAAAAGTCACATGAATGCGTCCGCCCTTAATTAATGCGGACGATAAAGGTAAGGTACCCTATGAAACTCATATAATGGGGCAAGGGCATACCTAGGCATTCCAGCCCAGCCGAGCATGAAAATTTTAAGTTGAGATCACACTTGGAATTTTCTGAGTGCGTCCAAGCGATAGTTTCAATGGACAAACTCACATAAAGCCAATTGAATGGCCAATTAACGTGTTGATTCGGCGTACCACCTAGTCCAAGGGCAATCATTATGATGATTTGATTAACTTGGTAGAAGTCATACCACCTAAAGTATAAATTCTACCAAGCCAATCAAACAATCCAAAGTATGGACTAGGCGAACGCCGAATAAAGGGGCATACCCCCCAATTGTACGAAGATACAAAAACGTGAAAAGTACGTGTACGAAAATGCTGAAACCATGGAAAAACTTGTTAAGTATAAAATGTGCAAAGTATGAAGCAAAAATTGGAAGCTAAATTAATAAAAGGGGCCGCTCAAAAGGCGGTAAAATATCTTATATAAAAACCGCTCAAAAAGGGGTTGAAAAATCTAAGAAAAATATACATAAATAGAGCCTAAAAGCAGAGAAAGCTGAAAGTCAGGGGGTGGCCGGGGTTGAAGCTGAATCATGGACTGGGATGGGATCCTGAGAAGCTGCAGGAGAGGCGTCCTCAGCTGGCACCTCTTTGCTCTCCGCTTCACCATCATGGCCGGCCGCCACTTGATTTTCCTCATCCTCTGAGGTCCTTGGTGTGGCGTCCAGCTCAGGAGAAGGCTGTCCAGCCTTCTTAGCTTCTTCCTTGAGGCAAACGAAGTTGAGGCGTTTAGTGAAGCGCTCTTGAAAATAGGCGGCCTCCCCATCTTCCACCATGAGCTCGAACGCTTCGAAGAAGAAACTATTCAGCCTATCCTCAGCATTTTGCTCAATGCGGACGACCTCGTCTGCGCTAGGGGCCCGAGGCGTCTTCAGCTGGAGAGTCAAGTCCTCAATAGACTTCTTCAAGGTCTCCACCTCGGCCCTAAGTGCGTCCGCCTCGTCCAGGGATTCTTTCAAATGCTTCTGGGCCAAGGACACCTCACTTCTGAGCTTCTCTGAAGCCTCAAATCCCTCCTTCCAGCGTTGGCCGTCCAGGAGGGCTTGATCCCTCTCCTGCCTCATAGTGTCCCTGGCTAAGGCCTCCTGTTCGAGGGACTTACCCAGTTTCACCAGATCCTCCGCCTGCCGCGTTTCCTTGTCGGACAGCGCATTGATTTGGGTATCAAAATATCGGCGCTGGACGACCACTTCCCCAGTAACAGCATCCTGGGCCTTCTGGACGTTTTCCCAGGCGCGCTTCAGCTTTTCGTTTTCTTTCTCTTTCCATTCAAGGAAGGCGGTCAGCCGCGAGAAAAGCTGCGCACAAGAAAAACAGGGTAAATGTGTTAGTAAAGTAAGAGTGAAAAATTGACTAAGTGCATTTGAGGGGAAAAGTTACCTCAGCGCTGCAATTGATCATGGGGCCGAGGAAGCCCTCATGTATCCCCCGCAGCTTGTCTCGCTGCTCAGCAGGGACGGCCCGGGCCATGGCTTCCCGCATAGCCTTCCTGTCCGCCCCAGTAAGGGACTGGCCGGGCAGCTTCATTTGTAGCTCCTCTGCAATGTCTGTAGGCGGACGCAAAGAGTTTAATGTAAGCCAAAAAAAAAAAAAAACAAAATAAAAGATCCAAAGTTACTTGGACTGACCGTCAGAGAATCTTGGAGGGGTAGGAAGGTTGAAAGTGAATGGCGGGGGCGACGCAGGCTCGTTATCCCTTCCCCCGTCCGGCCAGGCTGATCGCCGGCCGACTGATTGGCTTCAAGCCAATCAGATTCATTGACTTTTTGGACGGGCGGAGTCACTTCTGGCCCGGTCGGTTTTGCCGGGGTCGACTTACCCCTACTGTCCGATTTCTCGGACCCAACATGACCCGGCATGGCGGCCGGATCTATGGAATTGGAGGCCCCGCTATCGCTCAGCCGGGGTTGTTCTCCTTTGGACTGCCTAGAGACAGTCCGCGACGTCGTCTTGGCCGCAGAAGTGGAAGTGGTCTTGGATGCGACCGTCTTCCTTTGTTTGGACGCCTTACCGTCCTGATCCGTCTTGGACGCAGGGGACGACTGCTTCCGTTTGGACCGTGGGGTTGGAGTGGCCAGCTGTAGAGACAAAAGTTAGTACAAGAAAACAAGATAATATAGTAGGCCGAGCCAAGTTAGGAAGAAGATCTCTTCCGTAATACATACACGGACGAGGGGAAGAAAGCTAGATGGGTTTACTTACTCCTTTAGTTTGCTTGTACAGCCTCTGGCGAGCCTTGTACCGATCCAAGTCAATCTCGGACATGTTGACCTCCCCTTTCTGCTCTTGGTCCAGCATCTTGTACGCCTCAGCTGAAATAAAAGAGGAAAAAGAGTTAGAAAATTCTTCAATATCAAATAACTTGTATAAGTGTAAGAATATGTGTCTGTGCGTCCACCTTGGGGCAGGTTCCTGTACAGGCCATAGGCGGACATAAAGGTGGGATCCCGCAGCCAGCTGGATAAAGGGACCCAGTTACTTGGAACGCGCTCAGTTTTGCTGTTCCTTTTAACCCGCTTGACGTTGAAATATTCAAGCTGGTACTCCTGGATGGGGTGGACGGGTGGCTTATCGGGCTTGAGATCCCCACGTCCAAGTTGAATTGGCTCAGCATTGAACCGATTCATCCGCAAGTTAAATTCAACGTCCTTGGTTTTGATGCGGTAGAATCGGTGCTTCCAGTCACGCCACTTAGAGACGCGGTCCACCACCATCATATAATCTCTAGTGGTGCTCAAGATGAGCCAGCCGTCCGTGTCCGCGTCTATCTTAGTCAGTGAGTGCATCTCACAGAAAACTGCAAAGTCCGGCTTGAAGCCTTTGCAGATGCACGTCACTAAGTACCCAAAAATATTCAACCAGCTGTTTGGCATCAGCTGGAAGAGGGCAATGTCATACTCGTCCAAGACGGTGCGGACGAAAGGATGGAGGGGGAAGCGCAGTCTAACGTCCAAGGCCGCCCTGTAGACGCTGAAGGATCTTTGGCGCAGCCTCTCTTCTTCCCAAGCGGCCAAAGCGCGGGACTTCCTGGGAGGCTGGATCTCAAATCCCTCCCCAAGGTGGAGGAATGCCTTGTATTCCTCAAATTTGTAGTTCAGGTAGCCCAAGGCTGTGCTACCCACTGTGCAGGCGTACGGATCCTTGAAGTTGTCAATATTGGCAACATCCTCCTCGGCCGCCTCTTCGCCCTCTGAGGCCGCCGCTCCACCCTCGGCCGCATTCTCAGCTTCATCCTCTTCTCGCTGAGGAGCGCTCCCAAACTCGGAAGACAACACTCTGTCCAGGTCGGCTGCCTCCGCCGAGCTGCGGCTCCTAGAGCTATGGCCGCCTCGGGGAGAGATAATGTCTTCAAGTGGTCGTTTGCCCTTATCTTTGGCACCGGCCGCCTGACTCCCAGTAGGAGGAGCTCTGCGAGGGGGCAAGTCGGACGGTTCATTAATTGAAACCCCCGTTCTTGGTCTGTCCGACCTGCCATATCGGAGATAGAGTTCTGAGGGAGTGGGGACGGACGCATCAGCGTCCGCCCGAGAAGAAGAAGGAGGCCCCTCACAGAGTAGCAACTCGGCCCCATCCATGACCGAGTTGGCATATTGGGGGAACCTCAACCCCGGAGTTTGCCCGGACGTTCCCCCCATTGTAGATGTGCCTTCAATTCGTTGGCGCTCCTCGAATGAGGAAGTTACTTCCAAGGCCGAGCAGTGAGTGCCCGCGGAAGCGGTCGTAGGAGTGGTGGAAGGGGTCTCAACGTTAACATTGTTTGGGTCATAAGGAGGCCTAGGGTTTACCAGACTTCCGTCTGGATTTCTGGCCGCATGACGGCATCGTTCGTGCCATGTTCGACTGCAGGGACAGAGAAGAATGGGTGGATGTGAGTTGGTACGCACTAGAAATGGACCCACTCCATGAAGGAGACAACTCGTCTCCGTCCACTCTAGACTCCTCAGTCCCAGGCGAACGGCCGACCTCATGAGGAGAAACGGACGAAGCCAAATGTTGAGCCAGCTTTTAAATAAACAAAGAAAATAAAAGGACAAGGAAAAGAAAAACAGGCGGCCTACCTCTGTACGTGTTGAAAACTTGGAAGCCTTGAAGATTGATCGGAAAATTCAACGAATGTCACCGGAAAACTCAAATGCACGGCGGAGCTCTTGAAGATTCAAAAGAAAATGCACTTTCTCTCTCTAGAAGCTCTGACTTCTCTCTAGAAAATGTAAAGTTCCAAAGTACCAAAATGAAGTCAAAACCCTTGTATATATAGGGAAAAGTTAAGAGGGCAAGAGAGTAAATTCATCTTTCCCGCCTAACACAACTGAACGGTTACAATTTGAAAAATGTGACCTAGAATTTGGAGAGACAAGGAGAAACTCCGTTAAATTAGGCGGAAAAGAGGATGACCTAGTAAACGGTGCGTCTAAAAGGAAGTTGGCAGAGCTAAAGCTCTCTCCGCAGTGGCAAGACGGCCACATCTCCCAAAAGTAAGACGACCTATCTTCGTCCAGGGAGGTTGACAGAGCTAAAGCTCTCTCCGCAGTGGCAAGACGACCGCATCTCCCAAAAGAAAGACAGTCTATCTCCGTCCGCGCCATTTGTACAGATAGGCGTTCGTTCTAAAATTGTCAGGCGGACGGAAAACTGACAAAACCATAATACCCCTGTACGCACCAAGGCTACTTGAGGTTAGAGGAGTCGGCCTGTAAGCGTACGAGCCACCCCCTCTGAGGGGCAAATGTTGTGGGTAAAAATACCCCATATACGTGGACCAATCCCATAGTGACACGTGGCCCAGTTATAGGGTGACACGTATCACCACGAGAAGATGCCACGTGTTAAGGGCCTCTGTTCCCTTAATAATCAACATGCCAGAAAGTCCTAATAACGTCAGGGCCCAAATCCCGAGAGATATCAATGAAAGCCGCAAAACGGCGCCCCCAGAGTAGCACGTGGCACTCACTGATTGCACTGCCAATCACGTCACGCAAATCTAGGGTATAAACCCTAGAAAGGGGCACGAGTCCCACCCCTATAAATACCCCAATCATTTATGATGAGGGGGGATTCAGACAATTAAAAAAACAACAGAGCATTAAATAGCTCCAACTTCTCTCTACTTTCTCTCTCTAGCCTTTTCCGTTCTGATCACTAACTTGATCGTTGGAGGCGAATATTCCGTTGATCGGAATATTCGTTGTTTTGCAGGTGGGACCGACTCGTTGCCAGCAGAGCGTGACCAGTATCCCAGGAAATCCAAAAAAAACCCGAAACAAGACTCATATGAGTATTTTTAAGAGAAAGAGTGTGTTTTTTGCAATGTATACCAATAAGTTGGTATCTAAACTTAGCAACTCTAAAAGAAAGTTGCTTAGTTTAGATACTCAACTTTGAGTCTCATTTGACAAAAATTGTGGGCCCCTTGTCAATATTATAATATATTTTGTGATGTGCTTAAGTTTTACCTTTTTCTTTTGTTTTTTTTAATCTTATAATATTTTATATTAAAAAAGAAATGGATTTGGTAGGCCATAAATTGAAAGTGACATTTGTATATTTGAAGAAAGTTTCACCATTGGAAAATTAGACTTAACATGAGTTGCTAAATTGAGAAGTGGGTATGGTATCACTATTAGAGGTAAAAAAACAACTCATTTTGTATTTCAATACTAAAGCTTGAGTCTCACCATTGGAGATGGTCTAATATCCACGCTTTTTGAGAAATTTCGAAGGTTTTGGGGCCCGGTGTCGAAAAGAAATGAGATATTAGGGGATACATCTCGGGGTCATATAATGTTGTTTGAAACCATAAATGACCATTATATGATGTCATAAATGTTCGTGGTAGGCTTGCGTTAATGAAATCAGTGTAAGTTGAAAACCGGTAAATTGGTCGTTTAAAGGCCAATTGGATGGTTCCACCCAAACAATTGGACTCCCAAAGAGTATTATGGACCATGTTAAACATTTTGGCAATTGTTATTTTCAGGCGAAAAAAAGTACAAAAATTCAAAAATTGAAGGCTAATATCCATGTTTTTTGAGATATTTTGGAGGTTTCGGGACCATGTGTCGAAAGGACTTGAGATTTTAGGGAATACATCTTGGGGTCATATTATACTGTTTTAAACCATAAATGATCATTATATGTTGTCATAAATGTTTGTGGTAGGCTTGAGTTAATGAAATCGGTGCAAGTTGAAAACCGGTAAATTGGTTGTTTATTAAAGGCGAATTGGATGGTTCCACCCACCCAATTGGACTCCCAGAGAGTATTAGGGAATATAGTAAACCTTTCGGCAATTTTTATTTACAGGCGAAAAAAGTCAAAAAAATTCCAAAACTGAAGGCTATAATATCCACGATTTTTGAGAAATTTTGGAGGTTTCATGGCCCGGTGTCGAAAAGTCTTGAGATTTTAGGGGATATATCTCGGGGTCATATAATGCCGTTTGGAACCATATATGATCATTATATGTTGTCATAAATGTTTCGTGGTAGACTTGAGTTGATGAAAATCGATGAAGTTGTAAACCGGTAAATTGGCCGTTTAAAGGTAAATTGGATAGTTCCACCCACCAATTGGACTTCCGGAAGGTATTAGGGACCATGGTAAACATTTTGGCAATTTTTATATCCGAGCGAAAAAATACAAAAAATTCCAAAATGGAAAACGCATTTTGCGAAATTTTGAAGGTTTCGGGGCTCGGTGTTGAAAAGTCTTGAAATTATAGGAAATACATCTCGCGGTCATATAATGCCATTTGTAACCATATATGAACATTATATGTTGTTATAAATGTTCGAGGTAGGCTTTACTTAATGAAATCACTACAAGTTGTAAATCAGTAAATTTGTCGTTTAATAGCAATTTGGATGTTTTCACCCACCCAATGGGACTTCCGAAGGGTATTAGGGACCATGGTAAACATTTCGGCAATTTTTATTTCCGGGCAAAAAAAGTCCAAAAATTCCAAAATTGAAGGCTAATATCCACTCTTTTTGAAAAGTTTTGGAGTCTTCGGGGCCCAGTGTCTAAAAGCCTTGGAATTTTAGGGAATATACACTAGTAGAAAAATACAAAAAGGCAACCCCCAAATGGCACCGGTTCAGACCAAACCGGTGCCAAAAACCGCCCTAAAAATGGGCGGGATTTTAGACCAAGAGTAATGGCACCGGTTCAGATCAAACCGGTGCCAAAAATACAAAGGGCACCGGTTTGAACCGGTGCCACTGAACCGGTCCAAGGTTTTTAGGAAAAACCGGAACATTAAAAGCCTAAAACCCTTAGCTTCGATCTCCTTATCTCTCCTCCTTCTCTCCGCCTCCATTCCCCCATTTCATCTCCTCTCCTTCTCTCTCCTCCTTCTCTCTCCTCTCTCCTCTCTCTCTCTTCGTTCTTCTTTCTTCTTTCTTCTTTCATCTCCTTCGATCTCCTCTTTCTCTCTCTATTCGTTCTTCTTTAGTCTTTCAACCCCCTTCGATCTCCTCCCATATATATGCAGCAACCAAAGCTCGAGGACCACCACAAAGCTCGATCTCCTCTTATTAGCGCAACAACAGCCGCCGCCACCACCACAAAGTTCGAGCACCACCACCGGCATCAACATCAACAACAATTTCTGGGATTTTTTTTCAAGTTCTGGCTTTTTTTTTTCGATTTTAATTGTTTTTGTTTTCGATTCACCAATTTTGGTTTTGTTTTCGATTCACCAATTTTGGTTTTTGATTTTGATTTTGGTTTTTTATTTTGGTTTTTGATTTTGGTTTTCGATTTTGGTTTTTATTTTGGATTTCGTTTTTAGGGTTTCGATTTTAATTTGCCTTTTACTTTGGATTTTGGTTTTTTTTCCTATTTTTTTTTCGTATTTGTTTTTTTTTTTTTGTTCCGATTTTGATTTTTTTTTTTCGAATTTTTGGTTTCTTTTTTCGATTTCAATTTTGGTTTTTTTTTTTCGTTTTTGATAATTTTTTATATTTCGATTTCAATTTCTGTTTTATATTTTATATTTTGATAATTTTGGTTTTTTTTTTTCGTTTTTGATAATTTTTTATATTTCAATTTCGATTTCGATTTCTGTTTTATATTTTATATTTTGATAATTTTGGTTTTTTTTTCGTTTTTGATAATTTTTCAATTTTTTGATAATTTTTATATATTCTTAAGCTTATTTTTACCAATTGTTTTTTTTTGTGTTTTAATTAGTGTGTACAGATTATGCAAGAATATTAATATGTTCATGTTGTAATTTTTTTTATGATTTATAATGTAATTTTTTTATTTTTTTATTATGTTAGTTGTAATTGATCTATATTGTAATTTTGGATTTCATTATATATTGTAAATTTTGGATTTCATTATGTATTGTAAATTTTGGATTATATATATTGAAACCAATTCGATTTTTGTTGTGAATTGTTATTTTTTTTCAGTTGATTTTATTGGTAAGTGAAAAAAAACCAAAAAAAAAAAATAAAAAAAAAATTGGACATTTTAGGCACCGGTTAACCGGTGCCAAAAGGAGGATAAATATTTTTTTTTTTAGTATTTTTGGCACCGGTTAACCGGTGCCAAAACCTGTTTATGGCACCGGTTTTGAACCGGTGCCAAATAGGGGGGTATTTGGCACCCCCCACATAGGCACGGGTTTGAACCGGTGCCAAATGCGTTTTTTCACGTAGTGATATCTCGGGGTCATATAATGTCGTTAGGAACCATATATGACCATTATTTGTTGTCATAAGTGTTCGTGGTAGGCTCGAGTTAATGAAATCGATGCAAGTTGTAAACCGCTAAATTGGTTGTTTAAAGGCAAATTGGATGGTTCCACCATCCTAATTGGACTTCCGAGGGGTATTAGGAATCATGGTAAACATTTCGACAATTTTTATTTCTATGCGAAAAAATGTCAAAAAATTCCAAAATTAAAGGCTAATATCCATGCTTTTTGAGAAAAAGGTTTTGGGGCCCGGTGTCGAAAACAAATGAGATTTTAGGGGATACATCTCGGGGTCATATAATGCCATTTGGAACAATAAATGATCATTATATGTGTTCATAAATGTTCGTGGTAAGCTTGAGTTAATGAAATCGGTGCAAGTTGTAAACCTGTAAATTGGTCATTTAAAGTCAAATTTGATGGTTCCACCCACCCAACTGGACTCCCGAAGGGTATTAGGGACCATGAAAATCATTTCGAAATTTTTATTTCCGGGCGAAAAAAGTGAAAAAATTCCAAAATTGAAATCTAATATCCACGCTTTCTTAGAAATTTTGGAGGTTTCGGGGTCCTGTGTTGAAAAGGCTTGAGATTTTAGGGGACACTTCTCGGGGTCATATAATGTCGTTTGGAACCATATATGATCATTATATGTTGTCATAAATGTTCGTGGTAGGCTTGAATTAATGAAATCGGTGCAAGTTGTAAATCGATAAATTGGCCGTTTAAAGGCAAATTGCATGGTTCCACCCACCAAATTGGATCCCAGAGGGTATTAGTGACTATGGTAAACGTTTCGACAATTTTTATTTTCGGGTGAAAAAAAGTTCAAAAAAAATTCCAAAATTGAATGTTAATATCAACACTTTTTGAGAAATTTTGTAGGTTTCGGGGCCCGGTGTCGAAAAGTCTTGAAATTCTATGGGATATATCTCGGAGTCATGCTTTATTCGGGTCACATCGGGTCATACTTCTTATTGGGTTTGGGTTGGGTTAATAACAGGACGGGTTACATTCGGGTCGAGTGAACAATAGGTTGGGTTAAAACAGGTTAAAACGGGTTAGGGTAATTCTCAAGTTCGAGTCAGGTTCGGTTCAAGTCAATAATTTGCGGGTTATAATTAAGTTTGGTCATTTCCAAGTCGGATCATTCACGAATTCAAGTCGGGTTATGTTCAAGTCAATAATTTGCAGGTTACAATCATGTCGGGTCATTTCCAAATCAAGTCATATTCGGGTTCATTTAACTATAAATAGACAATTATCATTTTTATCAAGATAATTATTTCCTTTGACTATAATATATATGGCAATATACTAGGGAACTATAGTCTATAATCTAGGAAGATAATTATCTACTTTGACCATACAACAAATATATATTATATTTAACTCTTAAATTTGAGGATGATGCTCCTTTCTTTTGTTGGCATGGACCGACTTGGTCTCTGACAGGGTGAAGTCGTATCCCCAAATCAAAAGTAATACCTAAATCCTCTAACTAATGTAGATAGGGAAGTAGGGTCGAATCCACAGATAAACGGATCTTTCTATTCCTAATTAAATAATATGATCTAGATTATTAGGTAACCAATTATGTGAAATTGAATAATAAACTAAACTATGGAGATCAAGAATAGGGAGAAAACAATATATAAAAGGATCTAGGGCATAAGTTCACCAATAAATAAAACTCCAGGGTAAAACATAATAATCAACCATTGACATTGCATAAATAACATGATTAACAAGCTCTCGCAATTTATTAACCAACATAGATCTAACAGGCTCTCGCAATTTACTAAATCTAAGTTCCTATTGAAAATAGCCTCTAATATCAAATTAACATCTGCTCGATTCATCAATTTAATACTGCTATACTTTTACAAGCCATAATTGTAAAGCGTTAAAACAATTCAATAAGAAATTATCATGCAATACCAATAATCAATAATAGTCAATCATCAATGCATCAATTAACCAGATCGTAAAGGGCTTTCGCTACGCATTACAATCACACAATTAATTTACCTGTAATCCCCCGTATTTTTAAATATTTTATAAATGAAAATTTATTTTATTTATAATATTTATTTGTTATTTTTCATAATTTATAATTTCAAAAGTTTCAAATTATTAATCTGGGTCGAAAATTATTTGAACAAGTTATTTTATGCACCTTTATTCTACAATTTATGTCCAATCACACAAGCCTATTCTACAATTTATGTCCAATCACACAAGCCTAACCCATTTGTTTACTTAATCGCCCCATTATTTTTATGAGGCCCAATCTTTCTTTTTACCCTACAATAATTCTCTCCTATAAATACCCCATGAATCTCCAAAAAATTCCCACACAAAAAGGTTAGTCTTATTTTCATCCTCCTTTGTTTCATTATTTTGCTTAATGTTAATTTAATTGTTTTGGGTTTTGATTTTAGTATAAAGATTATATTTTTAGTATCAAATTATATTTTAATGGTATAAAGATTATAAATTTCATATTTTATGAATTATAAACCTAGGGTTTCAATTTATTGAAAATCATGATTTTAGGGTTTTTATGAACAATTGATTTAGGGCTTTTATAGTAATGATGTTTTGAAATTTTGGTGATTATAACTACTGATTAGTTTAACTTAATTCCAGATTATTTTGAAAACATAGATTCGTGTTTTAATTTTTAGATTTTCGTTCGTTAATATTAAGCCCGTTTTAATCCCGATCAGATTCCGAACTCATCCGATTTTGATGAAAAAGTAGTGTTTTCCATGTGGAAACAACGTTTTAAGAAAAAAGTAGTGAGTACCACCCTCTCGTGGCCAAATTCAGCCTCTAAATATGATTTTCGGGCAGTTTTTGATTTTAACGAAGTTTTTTTATACTTAAAATATTATCCTTGAGTTTGATTAATAAAATTAATTATGTTTAAAGTTAATTAAGCATAAATATTTGTTTTTATTGAAGTTTTAAGTGTTGGAAATAGTTTCTAAGTACTACTTTTGATGTTTTATAAAGAGGGTTTAATCACCCATTAAAAAGAGAGATTTTTAGGGGTTTTTATATAATTTTCAGATTTTTATTAGACTTTGAACTTGCTGTAATTTCATGTATAAGAGTGTATTTTAAGGTTTTTATGAAGAAAATTTAAAGAACTATATATAAGCCTTTAATTTTAACTAAAGGGAAGGTTTTAAAGTGTTGTTTGATTTGGATTTTGAAGGTTTTAAAGTAAGTTAGTATTGCTGTAAATTTGATTGATTGGGTATTGATTGAGATGTTATTATTTGGCTTAGGAGAGGAGTTTATTGAAGGTGATTTCTAGTTAGTAAAGTGGCATGCCAATTCGTTTGCTCAAGGTACGTACAAGTTACGAAACCTTTTTTTTAGGTGCATGTTTAAGGACGACGGATCGAGAACTTAGTATCATGTATAGGGATGACTGAGTTAAATTGTTTGGTTATACATTGTGAATTTCGTATGACGTGCACTATTTTATATTGCAAGTATTATTTGTGCTCTAATTATGCAAGGTGCGCTTAGAGGCAAAGGTATATGATTGGTGTAATGATTAATTTATTACTCATTCATGATTATGCAAGCAGGATGAGTAAAGGAAGAATTTAAGTCTTCTAAGACGAGGTTAAGGTTTTGGGGTGCCTTATGCACTCAAGGTGTTTATACACCGAGGTAGTAAAGGAATAAATAATAAATGTTGCTTGCCACTAATAAATCAAGAATTGAAATTGAAAAGTTGTTTTACTTGATTGAATTGATATTGGATTGATTGTATTGTTATGCATATGAGTCATCACCAAGTCTAAACCTGTAAATCACGTAAAGTGCAAGATGGATGAGCAATAAAACTCTGGATTGGTGCACTTCTGGAGTAATGACAATCAGGGGTTGGGGTACATGGGGTATTAGCCGTGTACTTTTCTCGAGGCCGTCTGATCTACGAGTCTCTTATTTCAAATATTTTTCAAAACTAGGAGTTAGGTGAGATCTCATACTAACTACGGTCACGGAGTCGCGCCCGTGGTCGTTGGATGTTTATTGATGTTTCCGAAAGGAGGCATGGGGTTTTTCTTTTATTGATGTTTCAAATGGAGCATGGGTTGGACAACCTTGTCTATTGCGTAATCCAATGAATAAAAATAATGATTTACCTATTATTAATTAATGGAGTCTTAGTAATATAAATAGTTGAGTCGTGTGTTGAGTCTATAATTTAATGATGCATGATGATTGATTATTAGTAGCATGTTATGGATTTCTTAATTTATTTTGCAGCTTGTATGTACTCAGCTTTGCTGATTGCGTGCTTTGTGTGTCTTTCTTTGGTCATGGCCTTCGCCTTTCAATGACCCTGTGACGATCCAATTTTTACACTTGTAATATTGGGGAGCAGAATTACCACAGGTTCTTACACATGCAGCATTCATCAGGGTTGTGGGATCTTGAGTAGAGAGTTGGTTGTTTGCATTTTATTTCTTTTGCAAGTTTGAATTTATTTTAATTCGATTTTATTTGACACTAATTCTTTTGGGTTTGAATTTATTCGAACACTGAATTTAATCACTTACTAATTTTATTGGGTTTTGAATAAGGGCCTTAATGGTTCCAAGTTGTATGACTTAATTTGGTTTCATTCGTTGGTTTTGAAACTTATTTATAACTGATTTAGTTTTTTCGCTGCTATTTTCTGATAAAGTCTTAACGTTTGAACACGTGGCGGTAGCACGCCAGTAATTCTCTTGAATATTGTTCAGGGTCCTCACAGGTTTAAAGAGAGAATTATTGGGGTGTTACATTACCGGTATTAAATCTCATCTCTCGAATCTCGACTTAACCATTTATAAATTAATCTGCTTATTGAAACTAGACCTAAACATCAATTCTCATCTGTCGAATCTCGAATCAATATTGTCAAACTCATGCAAAAAAGATTGGGCCTAATCTAGTCATAGAGCATTAAATCAATCAATAGGAAATTAATCTAGCATTGATAATTAACAAAAATAAATTACCCCTTCATATTATTTATGGATCCCCATAAACCCTAGAAATAAGACTACTCACACATGATAGAAACTAAACTAATCAAAGCAATGAAGGAAGACATAATCAAGGAAATAGAATAAATAACTAATATTAAGAGAAGAGAAATACTTACCAAACGAATCTGGAATTAATGAAGTAATTAAGAACAAGAGTTGATAGAAAAGTTAAGAGAGAGAAAAAATCCTAAGAGAGAGAAAATCTAAGAAAAGAAAGTAATCCAAAAATTACGTACAAATCTCGTACTTAAACATTTCCTAAAACAAAAATTAAAACTAACTAACCAGGTTCTGAGAAAACACGCGCCCGATCGGGCGAAGGGCCGCCCGATCAGGCCCGCCTTTTTCTTCACACTCTATCTGGGCAGCCGCGCCCGATCGAGCTAACGCTCACCCGATCGGGCGCGCCTTCTTGATGGTGTTCTCTTGTGCGCCCGCCCGATCGGGCGCAAGCTTGCCCGATCGGGCTCGGTCTTCTTCTTCGAGGCTCGGATTTCGATTGGGCTCAGTTCCTCGGCCCAATCTAAGTTTCCTCATCGGGTCTTGATTAAACGATCCAATAGCCTCGGTATCTCATACCGAGCCCTTAATCATCGGCTCTCACCGATCCTCGGCTTCAAAAGTGGTCGTGTCCTTCTAGCTTCCGTAGTTGACCCATAAAGCCCGGGAAAATGCTCCAAGAGTGCAATTTCCTGTAAAATACAACTAAAACTACGAAAACACTAGAAAACACATATTAGTAATAAAAGTGGCTCGAAAGAGCCAAAAACACTACTAATTATGACCAAGGGACGGGGGTAAATTACTATATAAAATGGACATATCAGTTTCCTTATACAAAATGCTTTTATCAGCAATAATAAGGTGGTCTAAATTGCAATTAAGGTGATTTAAAATCTGGTTAGGAACAATTTAGGTTGAATTTAGGTCAGGTCGATAACAAGTCGTGTTGATTTCGAGTCGGGTTAGTAACAAATCGGGTTGAATTTTTTGGTCGGGTGAGTATTAGGTCTGGTAAAATTTGGGTCGGGTCAATTACAAGTCGAGTTGAATTTGGGTCAAGTTAATAACAAGTCGGGTTGATTTCGGGTCAGGTTTGTAACAGGTTGGGTTAAATTCGGGTCGGGTTAGGAACGGGTCAAGTTGCATTCAGGTCGGGTTAGTAACAAGTCGGGTTAAATTCGGGTTTTGACGGGTTAAAACGGGTTTGGGTCAATTTCGGTTCAAGTCAGGTTCGGTTCAGGTCAATAATTTATGGGTTACATTCAAGTCGGGTCATACCCAGGTCAGTTCATGTTCGGGTCTCACATATTTGGGTCAAATTGGGTCTAGGGTTGGTTTCAGGTCGGGTTAGGCCGGATTTGGGTCACCATTTTTTCGGGTTCAGATGGTTCGGTTAATAATCGGGTTTGAGTCGGTTCAACTTTTGACAGCTCTAATAAAATGAATGAAATAATAATCTTAGTAAGGGTATTTTTGTAAAATTGTTATTTATTCCCTATATATTCCCACCCACTATCCAAACAAGGTATTGAAATATTTTCATGTATTCCCATCAATTAATTCCCAATCCTATTCCCACATTTTAATCCCCAAACTCCCATTCCCACAATCCAAACGCCCCGTTACAGTAATATGGCTGCTTTTTTATGTGCTCTTTTCATTGACTATAGACCAACAAAGGCCTTTATGTGAGTAACTAATGCATGATAATTGCTCAAAACAATGAGTGCAACTAGGCGCATACCTCTTATATGTTTACAAAACGTATAGGAGGGCAAAATGGTAAATTTGACAAGCTTTTGGAAAAAGTTGACTCAACACTGTACCTTTATACATGTATAATGTACTATTAAAATATAAATTGTCTAAATAGTAGTTTTTGTGTACTATTATGCATGTAGTGGTACTTTTTATCATCAAATACGTTGAATATTTTCCCCTAAAATATTTACCACCTATCATCTATTATACATGTAATGGTACATTTTTCGTCCTATATGTTTGATAATCTCATAGGAGCTATTATGTGACCTATATATACATACCTTATGAATCCCTGTGTTTTTTACATCATATCCTACCTACCAAATCTGTCAAATTTTGGGTATTATATAGCCATCAAATTTGGCAATTAGAGTATTTTTTTGAACCACCAAGTTGCTTTCAGAGGTTCCCAAAGGGGCTTCTAAATCAAATGGCATCTACTTATAGTGTTTAAATAATGTGAGTACTGTGTTCATGTGTGACCATAATTTACCTCTGTTAGTGGTTATTTGCAACTTTGGGTATTATTTCTGAAATATAAAATTTTTTAAAGTTGCAAATAACCATTAACAGAGGTAATATATTTTTTTTCCTCTCAATGTATTCCGTATTAAATTAAATTTCAGTGTATTTCATATTAAAATAAATTTCAGTGTATAGTGTGTGCAAAAAAATATTAAAACTGAAAGGGCATGATATAAAGATATAGCGCAATCCTAAAAATAGTAAAATAGGTTTTAGATATGCTATTGTTTGAAGAAACTTCTAATTCATTTCAAAAGAAAAAAGCAACTACAAAAATTCTATCAAAAGAAAAAAGCAACTCCAGATTTTATTATGTAAAAGGAATTGGCAACCGTAGATTTGTATTCTTGTATAACTGAACAGAGGGTTTTACAGCCTAACCTGTATCAATACCGAAGAATTTACAACTCAATCAAGTCAAAAATGTACCTAAACTAGCCTTTATCAAACCTATTTTCGTAACCTCGTGTTGATACATAAATACATGAAGATGATTACATACAATACAAACCAAATTGTCACTGTCAGATGAGAAATACAAAAACAGCATCTGAAGTCTGAACAATTTGGCAGTCAGATTACAAGGATATAACTCCTGTTTACCTCTTCCACAAAGACTTTCAATATTTTAGTTTCAAACGATACATGGCCCAATCATTTTATGAGAGGGCTAAGTCCATCGCCTTCCCAACCGAGCTTCAGCATTTGATCCACCACTTTTAAGCTCAACTGTAAGCAATAAGCAATAAAATTATGGTTAGCCAAAGATCAAACCCTTAAACCGTCTTTCTTAGGACCGTAAGCAATAATATAAGATTTTCATTCCTGAAAGACAACTACCACCAGACTTACCAGATTAAAGGACAGAATAAAACAACGAAAAAAAAAACATAACCATTATGAGTAAGACCGGTGTCTAGGGAGTTTTCAACCAAGATTTCTAGGGGTTGGGACTTGCGATCCTTATTTGGTTCAATATAATTGACATCAAGACTACGCTAAGAATTCAATACAATTTATCATACAAAGAAACGCCAAGAAAGGTTACAATTCAAACATAATGATGTGATGTTATTACTAGGTAGCTAAAATGCATCACTGTGAAACATGTACCACCTACAGACAAAAAGTTGCATAAGCTTTCTAGGAATAATCCTGCTTTTTATTAATGACATCCTGCTATAAACCGTTGGAGAAGCTGGTCAATCGACACTGGTCGATCCAGATTATAATCAATTTTGGGATGTAGTCATACAGACAATACAATCCTGTTTAAGGTACCAATAGTTATGTTTTCTATTGGAAAACATTCCACATGTAAGAAGCATGAAATGTGTATGTTTTAATGTTGCACACGTGTGCATTTCAGCTGTAAAGAGGACAGCCTCTGCATTACTGAAGTATGGAATTCTACATCTGATCAATGAATCACTGATCCACTTTAGGGAGCACTGTTCAAGAAAGTAAAATTTAACAGGGAAAGAGATTCTCTAGTCCAAATATCAAGGCAGTCAGGCAGGTTATCTTATCAAACTTCATGGAAAAAGTCAACCCAAGAGAGTCCCTTTTACTGTAGTTCTTTTCTACTCCGTAAAAATCTCCCACAAACAGCAGGAGAAAATGAGAGCCGTAATCTGTTTTTGTAGGTATTAAAAGATACAATTCGTTCTTAGAACAAGCAGAATAAAACTAAGTGTATTTCAACTTACAGCTGGATCCGTGAATATTATCAATTGCCTATCCATCGTGGAGACCAGAAGATTAGTGTTGTCCTTGTTCAAAGCTATGGCTGTTATATCCTGCCCAGCTTTAAGATTCAATGTATGTACAACCTGTCATTACAGCCTTGTTAGTAGGTAAAAACTTCTGAAAAGCGTTCGTCTGGAAGTTATGATTCAACATAAAAATAAAAAATTAGTTGACTTCAATCTGCAGTAATCCTTTATAATTATTATCATAAAAAGGGAAAAGAGGGATGAGGAGAAGACAGGGGGGGGGGGGGGGGAGATGGGAAGAGAAAGCAAGAAAGCATGTGAACAATAGAACTTGTGCATACCTTTAAGGTATATAGATCGAGAAAGCAAATTGAAGGTAATGCTATATCCAACATACAATCTTCCTGTTTCTCATCCAATCCCGAGGAAAGGGCTTCAGTTTCCAGTTGCTTTGACTTCCAAGACCTGCTGCTGTCAAGAGATCCTTCCTTCTGAGAGCAGTTCACCCCAACCAAAGCAGTCTGTCCATCAAAAGAAATTTCCATGCAGCTTATGCTTCCAGAAAAGGGAAGCTTCACTCTAGCAACAACAATACCATTCAAAGTGAAGGTGCTGAGCATATGAAGAGATTGATTCCAAGCCATTATGATGCCATTAGATGAAAGGCAGACAGAATGAGCCTTCCCACCATCTATTCTTCTGAGCAAACGGCCCCTTCGAATAGAATGAAGCAGAATATCTGGTGATTCAGAGCAAGAAACAACAACTCCAAGATCTGAGCTAACACAACAGCATATAACTTCAGAAAGGTGACCCCGCAAGACATGTATGGGTCCTTCAATTCGCCGCTTCCTGCTTTTGTCTATTAAGATACTTGCCGAAGCATTACTGCTGTTTGAAGATGTACCAGAAGCAGTGGAGGATTCTGAAATACTGGAAGAATGAGATGTAGCTGTACGATGTATCCTCCAAAGCAATACGGTAGTATCTCGAGACCCAGTCACAAGGTAATTGCTATCAGATGATAGACCCAAGCATGTCACAGGAGCACAGTGCCCTATGGCCATCTCAAGGGTCTTTGCCCCATCTGCTGATATTATTCTGATACTGTTATCAACATGCCCACCTGATGATGAGATAGATTCAAAAGGGGTAAGCAAATAGCCTCACTTAATAAACTCTTGTATAAGAGATCACATAAGTGAATTTAAAAAAATAATTAAAATTAAAAAATCCACTACGATCGTATAAGAGAGTACAACAGCAAAACACATACCAGTTATAATTTCTTTATCACTGGTTATAGCAACTATAGCCGAGCTTCTGATTCCTGAAGTAGGAAATGCCAATGCTTGAGGAAAATGCCAATCTTCAGAAACAGCTCCAGCTTGCCCTTTAAACATTCGCATCAAACCTCCACCAGAAGAGCTGGCAGTGGCTTTCCCATGATGGAAAAGAAAAGGTGCACCCTGGCCATCAGGTGTATTTGGCTGCCACTTGTGTTGAGCCACAAATGCAGCTGGAGCATTTATATCAACAATGATAACAGAATCCGAGGAAGCATGCATTGTAGAAGCAGGTAAATTGCAGCGTTCAGGCATTGGAACAGCATATGGTTTGAGTTCTTTTGGATTCCGAAAAATTGTCTGATTAGCACATTTCATATTAAAATAGTATTAATTATCAAAGTGTGCAACAATTGAAAAACAACAGGATACACTAATATATTGATGACATTGCACATGCATAGTGTTAGTAAAAAATAAATATATAAATTAATAAAAGAGCCACTGGGCAAGGAGAAAATTGCTATTCTTGCACATGAATTAGGCAAGCTCAGGAGGAAAGTTTAGGTGTTCACGCTGAGCCATCCTAAGAGACTGCAGCAGTGGATCTTGGATTTTATATGTAGTCACCATAAACGGATTGAGAGGATAAAGTAGTAATTAGCTTAAATTGTAACCAGGCTACCTGCAACTGAAGCACCTCTGAGAGCGACATTCTTTTTATGTGGGGAACAGTCAAAAGCTGAGATGGGGTTTGCCCAAAATAAGCAATCTGATCCTGAGTGGCACGTTGATGTACCTTAAATTCACAATCAAACAAAAATTGTGCAGGTAAAAGAAAATGTCAGTTTAAATTGGACAATTCAGTATCCAAACTGGAAAACAAAAATCACATGGAAAATTCTCTTACAGGGTCGGCAATTTTGTCAATATCAACTGTTCCTTCATATGTTATATAAAAGAAAACATTGTTGGCTGTTATAGCCTCCCTCCCCCGTTGTTTATACCTAAACAATCAATTAATCATTATGTACTGATACTTACATATAGCCAAGTCTTTGAGAAGAATATGGCTTTGCATGTTTTACTCAAATGAAAGATTAAATGAAGAAAATAAGCAATAAATATAACTTACCCAAATATGAGGTCAATCCACTCATGTAGATGAGCAGAAACATACTCACTCTCAAGAGCCATCCTATGCTTATGAATAAAATCAACAGGATCTTTAGCCCAAGCAGGAAGCTTAACTGAATCTGGAAGAGCGCATAAGGTAACATATTAACTCGTCCTCTCTAATTCACAAATTAACAATGCGCAAAAAAATCTCTTAGGGACATACCTAGCTTTTGACCAAGTTGTGTGGTACCAAAATCAATGGAATTCTCATTAATCAATGTTTCAGGAAGGTAAAACAGCTCCGGAACCTAAGATGTCCAGACAAGAACTAGTCAAAGAAGGGGGGGAAAAAAAAACCAAACCTTTGAATAATTACATAACTTGGGCCATGTTCTCTTCAACTGTTTTTTACTTTATACGGTGAACTGAAATTATTCAAACAAAACTGGTTTTCAATTATCATAATTGATTATCCCTGTGTTTTTTTGTTTTTTTTTTTAAATCTGAAAATTTACTCGCCCTAAAAGGCACATCCCCTAGGATGGAAAACTCAGCCCTTTAGACTGATAACTAGGCAGATTCCATTGAAGAAAAGTTGATTTTACCTGATTGAAATTGATTTCAATTTTGATCAACTAAATTTCACTTCAATCAGGTTAAATTTAATTTCCTTCTGGGCTGTATTTATCTGTCAAAGCAGATGCTTGCTAAACTGAACTGATCTAAACCAAAAAAATATTTTTTATTTTATTATATTTTAAGAGAACAAGACCCAAACATATTATGTATAGGAACTTCTGGACTGAATTGAACATAATTACCAATTCCTTCACATCACTCATCTCTTCAAGAACACTCTCCCAAGTAGCAGCAATATCAGAAAACATCCTGTCTGCATGGTCAAATTTACCACCTTGTAGTTGAATAGAGAGAGTGGTGAAAGGCTCCAGTCGAACAAGATAATACAGCACCTAGTAAAAAACGTAATATACGAATTGACAAAATTATGAAGGGAAGATCATCATTATGATAGAGATTTCGAAATTAACTTTAGCATACACATTATAATTAATAAAATCAACAAATTCATGGAAATGAAACAATTTATATGCTAGAGACTGAATAATAAATTTTAAAACCATATGATCCAAAACCTTCAACCTCATTCAGTTTTTCAAACTGGCCAGCTGCTTGTTTATATGTTTTTTTTTTAAAAAAAAATGCCTTCTAACAAAGCCAAAATATTTGGTTCACAAACATTGTCATGGAAAAGAAAGAAACGTACTGTTCCAGCACTTGAATAATGTGAGCCATAATGGAACTTTGGGATAACAGGATCATCAAAACTGGAATACCGCTCCTGGAATTTTTGTAGGCGTTCAGGATTTAGAGCACCAACAGGCTGTGAGAGGGGACAATAAGTTATCAGAACTGGTGCTTTGATCAATAATAACAATTATAAAAAAAATAACTTGTGTTAATCACCTTTGAAAGGTCTCGATAAGAAGAAAGATTAGAAAGATCCAGATTCTGTGAAGTATAATCAGACAAAATCCAAGGAAATACTGGATACTGCATCAAACAAGGTAGAAAAAGAAATGACATCAACAACTATGAAGAGTCATTACCATATATGTAAGAAAAATTCAAATATTGTAGCAGCAGAATGAAAACCTGAGTAATATCATTATAACTACGCCCAGCCAGTGTGTTGAGTTGCATTAGGTATTCAAAGTTACTGATCTGAAAATAAGCATACCATTCTTTTAGATCATTTTACTGAGAGACAAAGTAAACTTTGCTTGAAGAGCTCTACAAAACCAAGGATGATGCCTTTACCTCCCATCTAGCCCAACGCTCCATCAGTTGAGTTCTTTTCAAAAGCTGATCGGGTCTCTACAGGATATTAAAAACAGACAAAAGGGCTATGAAGCGGAAATAAAACAGCAACAGCAGAGAAACTACTACAGTCATAGACAAAATTTAAAGGGTCCAAGTCACTAATATCCTCCAACAAAAGATGTCAATCAAAAAAGCATTAGTAGAAACCTGAGTCGCTAGATATATGTTGTTCAAATGAGGAGGGCGTGCATTCACAATAGCTCGATACGCAGTTCTTCTACCTTCACTAGTCTACAAAACCAATATAAATTTGACAGATTAACAAAAATTTGCCAAAAATTAATGAACAAACAAAGGTTTCATAATATAAAGCAATTAAAAAAAGGAAATAAATTGCAGATGCCAAGACCAAATACCCCAAAATCAAAAAAGTAGTTAAAGCGATCAAGCATAAAAAGCTCCAGTGCACTTCTTCTCAGAAGATATCTGCAAAGACAAATTCAAACATTTCAAAATTGAAATTTTATTTTAACTCGATGAAAATTGAAGGTATATCAAAATGGACAAAAAGAATTGCAAAAAATATAC
Organism: Chenopodium album; assembly: GCF_948465745.1. Lineage (NCBI taxonomy): Eukaryota > Viridiplantae > Streptophyta > Magnoliopsida > Caryophyllales > Amaranthaceae > Chenopodium > Chenopodium album. The sequence goes on from NC_137840.1 coordinate 73,682,826, forward strand.
TACCTCCATTTTACAATAGATGCACCATTTTGACTTTCTGCACTATTTATCTATCAACTTTGACTAAACTTTATACATATATATAAAAATTAAATATTTTTATGTATAATAAAAAATATTGTGGGATTTCAATGCATAATTAATTAATATAAAATTATAAACAAAAGTTAATAGTAAGTGGGAGGTCAAAAAGACAAAAAGTCAAAACGTTGCATCTATAGGGAAACGGAGGTAGTACTTGACAGGGGAAAAAAAATATCTTCAACAAAAGAAATTTTCACCGAAAAAAAAAACAACAAGAAATCAAAGAAGATCCAAACTTAAATATATGACAAACTAAAATGGCTATGATCATCTCTCACAAACTAACCTTCTGCTATAGATTTGATGAAGGGAAGATATTAACCAGCAACGATTCTTTTCTTGATCTCTATTTTCTGAACTATGATCCAGTTCAATCCCTGACGAATTGGTCTCACTATTATCGGCTATAAAGTTAATTCTTTTTGTAGTTATCTGAAATCAACAATTATTTTGTAAGACAGATTACAAAACTGAAAACACATGCTGAACTAGCAGATGTATTGTGACTTCAGTCTTTACAATAAACTAGAAGATAGTTAAAATTTAAAAGTACACGGAATGTAATTATTACTTTGAAGCACAACATTTATCCAAAAGCGATAAGTTTTTAAAAAAACATATTACCTCCGTTTCTTTTTAGTTGACACATACTCCTTTTTAGGAATTTTTTTAGTTGACACGTTTCCTTTTAGGATAAATTTTTTACCTTGCACTTACAAGGTACCCCACTTACTTTTTCATTCTCTCTCACTCTCTCTCCTCTCCTTAATATATGTGCCTAAATCAAACGCGTCAACTAAATAGAAACGGAGGAAGTATATATTATTGATACAGTCTTATCAAGCACTACCTAGCATATAATTATGAAGTAAATATTTCTGATAAAATAACTCTTTATTAAAGCAGCAACACAGATCAAAATAACTGAAGCATTTGTCTTGTTTAATGAACACAATCAGTCAGACAGTCTTTTACAAACAATTATGTTGGAATCCTATTAGTGAATTTTTCACCTTCATCTCCTTAAAAGAAATTAGAAAGTTCTCATTATGGTTCAAGCTTTCATCTAAAACACTGTTCACCAGATATAATGCACCAAAATAGTAAAGTGTGATTTGAAAGAAACAGTCTATTGTCATTTGAAAGAAACAGTCTATTGTCATTAAAAGAAACAGTCTATTGTCATTTGAAAGAAAAATAAGCATTTCTTTTATATTTCCTAGTGCTTATGCTGTTTGAAAAAACTTTTATGAATGTTCTTATCTACAGAAAAATGACCATGAATATACAGCAATCTTCATATTCTACATACATTCTACTTCAAACAGGGCTTCATGAGGCTGAATTAGATGCGCGTTTAATATATGGGTGAACTAAATATTAGAGCTTGTCCTCAATCAGGGAACAACAATTCCCAATAGTTTTTTTAAACAGAGCATAAAAATCCTTCTAAAGTCTAAAATTCCTTCAATTAACTTACAGTTTCCCTAAGAATATGATGCTGCAGAACACATAGGAAAGATATTTCTTGAGTGAAAACTTTCTGCATTCAAGTGGAACAAAAATGCCTATGTTGTAGGGAACAATTTTAAGGTTTTGGAACTCGTAAATAGTAGTAGAGAGCGAAATTGCAGGCACTAGTGCACTACTACAGAGTCCTATCTATCCTTTTATGATCTTGTCTTGTCCAATTAGACACTTATCAATGTTAGCATCTAAACAGAAATGAATTTTGAAATACTTTCTACTTTATATATGGACATTTCCTTCAACATTTTGAAGATATTGAAAGGTTCCCTCTAAATGACACTTGAGGAAATTTCCTTCAACATCTGACAGAGGTACAACTGCATGAAGGCAACTAGAAAAAAAAATATAGTAATGAATTGCAACCAGCACAGGTCACACAAGACTTACTTGAAAGGTTCCTCGTACAACCCTCAGCGGCCTCACCATCGAGCAAGGAAGTTCAAGCATAATTCTCTCATCAAGCTCACTAGGAAGATACCCAGGAGCAACTGCTGATGTATCCTCTGTCATGCCTTGGCCACTGGTAGTTGGAGCATCATTAGCATCTGATGACACTTGCATTCGTGATTCCTGTCCAACGGACTGCCTTGAATGATTTTCCTCATGCTGCTCCCCATCAAAGTCAATACTCATCCTATTATTGACATCAGCATGCTCACCATCTTCATTTAATGCATCAGCGGAAATTGCTTCAGCTGCCAAGGCAGAAGCATTTGTTGCACTTATGTCCCTCGGTTGATCTTGTTTAGAAGCATCGTTATCTTCATAATCAGCTGCAGCACCAACATGTGATGAGCCTCTGTAATTTCTCCTTAAACACATCCTCATCCTTGAGGAGCTTTCCATGAGGTCTAGCTTCCAGAAAACCTGCAAGATATTAAGACTAAATTTTAGTACTCTATTGCCTAAGACAACCAGTAAAAACAAGTAATGTGTCCGGTCCATTGTTAAAATTTTACATAGCCTGGTGGAAGCAATTAATTACATACACATTCAGGATTGCATAGATGGTCACCAAATGGCCCAAAGAGACACTTCATCTCTGTCAAATAATAAATGAGTTTCCTCCAAGCACGACTTCCAGTAGCTTGACGGTGGCGAGCCAACATATCTACTTGAGAACGCCTGTCAATCTGCGATACAAAAATTTGCATGATGGCTGCAACAAGGACTCGAATATATAATGATTTATTGGTATAATGACTGAAAGCGTCCAAGATGAGAGTCAGCACAGACCTCAGATCGTTGGATGTTTCTAGCCAAAGCAAGACTTGCAACAAGTACTGCAATATATTTGTAGGAAAAAGCGTTAAAGTCTTTGCCATAAACTGATTTAGTATCAACTGGCTGCAAGCACTCCCTCCAAGCTGTTCCCATGGCCTCTGAAAGAGTCCATCTCTTAACACGTCCCATGTCACTTGCATTTCTTCGCTGACCAGAAGTAGCCATCGCAACAGCACTTAGGCCCCTGCCTGAACCAATTTTTGCATTACGCTCCAGGTCACGGGCCGCAGCTAAGGCAGCAGCCTTTGCAGCTGCTTTATCCTTAAGAGCAGCTGGAGATCTACTCAGAGTTTCTGGTGGCCTCTGAAAACTTGAAAATGTTTGTAGCTTAGTTGCTTTTCGCTCAAGCAACGACACATCACGCTTAAGCTGTGTTGTTGATGCACGTGTAGGAACATCCCCTCCAGAAGCACCAGCTGCAATCATAGCCAATGCCATTGCAGCAGGTGGAGATGCAAATGCAGCAGCCCAGGCTGGAGATACCATGGCAAGAGCTCCCTGAAACCACACCAACAATTTTTTATTATGTGTGCAGTAAACATCAAATGTACACAATTGGGCATATATGAATGTATAGTGTTGCGTGATCTTGTTAAAAAAAGTTCGAACTGACAAATACATAGACTTAAGAAATGGGCATCAAACATATAAAGACTTTAATATATGTGAAAGATACATGCACAATAGGTTTTAAAACATGCGACAGGACCACTAACGGGTCACAAGTATCCTAAAAAAATTAACAAATGCAGACGGCATCCAGCCTTGACCTTCTCCCCAGCTAATAAAATATTAAACATATTAAAAGAATGGACTCTTAGTCTGTTACGACTTGCAACTATTCAACGATATTTTACAGGTAGCAAGAACTAAATCTTAATCCTATTCATATAAAAAATTTAAAAATATAATAAAATAAGAAAACAGTTTTATCCATGTCAGCAGCAGGGAAGCCAAAAGCATTATTGCCATTAACCATACGCTGAAATGGAATAATCCACAGTGTGATGACAGGGATTGACAGACATGTATATAGCAGTTTGCACAAAGCACTTTCTAGAAAACTTACTCAACTAACAAGTGCATAGAGAGATTTTCAAGAATATATTGAAAAACCCATACGTGAAACAACCTTCAGCTTTAGCCTTTAGAGCAGCAGCAGCAAAAATGACAAAAACCATAGGACAGTGGAAAAGAGAAACAGAAATAATATAATTGTATAAAACTTACATCTATAGGAAGAGCATCTGCAGCCAATGCTCGGTCATCAGCAACAAGAGGATTGAGACCATCTGCAGTCGCAAGTTCATGGATTCCAGCTAATAATGGCCGCCACCGCCGCAGAATTGCAACAAATGGAGGTATTATAGCCTCCAGGTATTGTTTGCGCAGAGGATTTCTATCCTTTCCAACGGCATGCCACATCTGAACCAGACATCCAAAATCAAATAATTAAAAAGGTACGGACAACAAACAACTTGAAAGGAATCTGTTAGGGATATAACAGGATGTCAGGACTAAATAGCAATTTCAGAAAATGACAATTAAGATATTTTCAGAATGTAAGTTGAATCTCAATAAACTAACCTCAGAATACAGGACGCAGGATGCAACCAACACCCTCTGCCTTTTGGACTCAGATATGGGCATATTTAGAACAGGTGACAGCACACTGCACACCATTTTCAAGAAAATTGTTATGCATTTGGCCCACGAATAGAAGGTGTGGGGGGGGGGGGGGGGGAGGGGAGAGCAAAAGGCAAAGTGGCAATTAGGGAAAAACTTAATGCAATGAATCAAGAACTTGTCAAAGAAACAGCAAAAAGGCAACAGAAACTAGAGCCTGAAATAAGTCGATTTCTCTACATGTTATTATGGCATAGAGTAGAAGGGCACCAACATATATATCCAAAACTATACTGCTTTTCTCCACTATTTCCGGGGAACTAGGGCTGCTAGGGGGGGGGGGGATGAAAGAAAAGATTAATGGTAGGCCTTACTATATCCGTTAAAGATGTGTGTAGGGTAGTAAAAACGCTATAATATAAATCAGAAGATGCAGAGATAAAAACAAAGTTTTAACATAGTCTGGCATCATAGTTGAAAAACAAAGCAAGACAGAAACTAGGATAACTAACAACATGCCATCTGTAAAAACAATACACCAGCAGGATACTACAGTATTGGAAGTGGAAAAAAATAAGGCAAAAGTAATCGGAATAAAGCTATCCATATACCTCCATAACAATGCAGATCTAGGTTTTCTAGTAGATAATCTAGAGTTATAATCCATGGTCATGTTCCCAGCGTGTCTATGTATCATGTCTGATGATGCATCTTCAAAATTCAAATTTCTCATAAGCATACTTTCATCACCAGTGTCTTCTTCCCTCATGGAAACAAGCACCATTCGAAGCATGCATAGGAATGGTTGATCGCTATCCAGCAACTGGTAAAGAGCTGCCATTCCTCCCATTCCTGTACCAGATCCTCCGCCGATGCCAAGACCACCACCAAGTCCCGATTCATCTAGCAACAGAGCTTGCAGCATCGTAACAGATTTTTTTATCAAAGCAAGCTCAATCCAGCAACCATTTTCATCCTTTTCTAAAACAGAGTTCCAAGACTCCCAACCACTGCCACCACCACCAAATGCAGTTGACTTGGAAGGAACACCAACACCATACCAAAGCCGGCTCCTGAACTTCCATCCCTCTGCCAAATCTTTTGCACAACTTCCATAAGACACAAAAGCACAAGAGACAGATTCATAAGGTTCAGCTGCAGCTGCAGCAGTTAGTCTTTCCATAACAGCCGCAGATACTTGCCCATTTACATCAGCCATTGAAGTAAGGATCTGAATGATAAATACACAGGTTATGCACAAAGGTATTAAATTGGTGTCATCACAAATAACAGAAATATATGTTAACAGTTAACTTATAAGGCTTATGAGGTATTGTCAGATAAGACTATTTGCACAAACGCACAGTAAATCAACTATAGCAAAAATAACAGATGCACATACATCAAGGGGTAGTCCTCCAGTGTCACCAGACCATGATTTACGGTCACCCAAAACATCCTTCTGTTCTCCAGCAGCCACAGTTGATGAATGTGATTGACTAGCTGATGAAAGGGGGGGCACAGTGCCACTAGCATTATGACTAGCACCCCATATTTTGCTCTGCAAACGTAAATGATCCTCAACTAGCATCAAAATAACAATGGCATTCTCTACCAATGCCACTGAAAGCTGAGCAGCATTCTCAGCTTCCACCTTAGCATTTTTTGGTGTGGAAAATTCAGCAGCGATGCCGGCTGCCGCAGCAGCAATGACTTGAGTCTGCTCAGAAGGAAATAACAACACAGGTAAGAAGCTTAACATAAGTTTGCACCTGTTTAGAATGAAAAAAAAAATATTACAATTATGGTAGGCAAAAGGAGATCTCCAAGCCCCCTTATATCTCCCACAGGCAACAAAAGATCTCATTTCATTGGACAGAAACATATAACAGCAGGCCCTTTCACATTACTGCAAGGACAAGTACACAAGGGCCATCGCAACGATAACTGCTATAGGCTTATAGCTTATACTCTGTATAATGCAAGTTATGGGCAAAGACATCCTGCTCCTACTTATTCCAACAGCAGGCTTTGGATTATACTTCTCTTTCAAAATCAGAATTCCATAGGATTCACTATATTATCCTATAAACCAGGCATCTTAGAGTGAACAGTCATTATAGTTGTATTAAGAATCCTCCGCAGCTACTAAAAGCATTTAAAGGTATTTTTATGTGTTTTAAATGAACCAGATGTCAAATTATAATGTAAAGGCTAAATCAAATTTCAACTTTTCAGTTTTGAACGAAAGAGAGACGGGGAGACCATTAATTATTAGTCATTCAGCGTCCTACCCAAACTTTGAGTTAGATTGAGTTAATCGCAATTTTAGGTTTATCAGCATTAGACTGCATTCAGGGGTGATAAGAAAAAGTTCACCACTAAGGTTTAACATCCTTTATTCCACAGGGGTGAAACTGCGAGAAATGTCAAAACAAAAGAAACTAAAGCAATGAAACAATCTCTGCACACAGAACCTACGTTTCAGAAGAACATGTAGTACCTGAACCTGAAGTTCCCTAGCAGAGAAGTCCAGCAAGCTACCCAGTAGTCTTCTTTTGAATATAGGCAATGATTCCTCACGTCTTGAAAACATGCCAATAAAAACCAACAATGAGCTCTATTGAGGTTAAATTGTAGCAAATTTTTCAAGACATGTAGTAATAAATGCACTTCCCTTTAATCCAGTCAGTTAATTATTTCTTACAAAAAATTATAGATATAGAAATTTCTACAATCTGTCAGCACAACATAACCTTCAGTTTTTGAGGCACTCAAAGTTATGTAATAAGTACTGACCCAAGAGCACAGAAAAATGAAATTAACCCCTAGAGCTCAAAGTCACACTGCATCATATGAACAAATCCCTGTGACCTACCTAGCTGCATGCCTGCATACACTGACAAAGAAGCAAAACAAATATCTCCACCCCACAAGCAAGACAAAGTAGCACTGTTCCGAAAACATAAACAGTACTTCCTAAAAATAGAGCCAAAAGAACCACAAGAAAAGCATTTCCAAGGTGCAAGACTCATACCAGCCAAATTTAATGCTCCAGAAATTACAATAATGTATAATGTAAATCCGCTATACAAGTTGAAAACTACTTGAAAGTTGATAATGCCATATGAACTTTACGTATTCTATACTCCTTACATAACACACAAATCACACAATTTGGTTCCATTTGGTTTTTAGATTTGGAATTCAATATACCCAATCTAAAGCCAAAACTCTCTCCTTGGAGTCTTTATTTAAGTGAAATCCAAAACATTGAAAATTAGAAAAGCTTATCTTCTATAATGAATCTCACTCTTTTTTGTTTAAACTGCAATCTGCAGCTAGAGGTGTCAAAACCACACCCGATCCGATCCAAAACCGACCCGAAAAATATCCAATTCAGATTTTGACTCACGTAAACATAATAATTTAACATGACTCAACTTTAAAAATTGACCCAATCCGACCTCATCAGACCCAATCCAACCATCCGAATTGACACCTCTAACTGCAGCTATTGAAGCTAATGTAGCTATGGTTGCTATTAGCCCGTACCAATACCCCAAGCAGAGAAGAGGCTGCATTTGCTGCAAGCACAGAGAATTTTTTTTTAAGCTGTGAAAAAAGAACTAAGGATTTTCAAGCTGTTCAAGAGGGTGATTGGTAGGTTATCAATGTAAACCACTTGTAAATTGTATCAAATTTGGGTTTAATTCTATCAAACGAGTGATCCCTAAAAACTCAAACATGTAAGCTAGTGTTCGCTCTAAATAAATTCAAAGTCTATCATCTTATCATCTCTTTCCTCCTCACCCTTCTCTCTCCCCATGGCAAGGCTGATGTTCTCTGCTCCATCCAGACCTTTCTGCTGATCTATGCTTGCTCATCCTTCTCCCTTGGGAAGTCCCTCTCTCTTTTCTTCTTCAATTTTGCTCCTACCTCCTTTAGAAAGTCATAAATCATGCCCGGAAGGCCAGAACCAACAGTTCTCCCTTTCCTCTTCAACTGGTGATATGTCCTCCAACTTCAAGGCATTTGATGGTAAATTATGATCATAATATCTCTCTGCTAAACATTTATAAAAGGCAAAAGCTTTTTCAAAAACCCTTCTCAGTTTTTGCATGGAAAAACATCAATGATAAGAATATTAAGATTTGCCTTAACAATGACCTAAGATGCAATGTGCCTAGCAAACCAAAGTATATGCCATACGGAAGAAGAGTTTTTTTCAGCATTTGCTCTTCCATTCTTATGTTTGTTTGCTTTGGCACTTATCATAAGCCTTAGTTGGGATGAGCAGAAGGAAGCCTATTCTGCAAATGACGTCATTGTGACTTAGTAAAAAAAAACAAAATAAAAGTTGGTCGGCTAAAGTGAAAAGAATAGTTCTGTTGGCAGTTTAGTAGTGTGCTTGAAAAAAAAAAAAAAAAAAAAAAGAAACCAGTAAACTAGCGGCTTTTGGAGATTAAAGATTTCCGATTTTGAGTTCTTTTCCTTAGGCTATTGTATAGTTGGAGTCAAGGTGATAGGTTCGAAGGGATCCCAGACATTTTTTTTATTTTTATGATAAGTGGCTAGACAATAAGACGAAAGCCCCCAAGCATTAGCATTTTGTCCAAGAACCCATGATGTCTTTCTTATACCTTTAATGCTTATCCAAAAAAATAAAGAATCGAAAAGATGCCAGAAAAGGTGTTGCCTGTCAGGGCCATACCCAAAGTAGAAAAATTAATTTTCCTTACTGGTTATTCTGGTTCAAAAAAACCATGATATGTGATTGACTAATCTTCGCAGTTCAAACCCACAAAGGCAGCCAAAAAAACTAGGACTAAAAGACTTTTTACCAAACTAGTATAACCGTTACAGACAGGTCAAAAAACAAGCTATCCAAAATGCTCTATCTCATATTTAAGCCATCAAACTTGAATCAGATTTAATGTTAAGGGAGTACCTTATACGTTGATCTCCAGAGCTAGATCCACCTACCATAGAGAGCCACTCTGCACAATGAATTGTCGCTTCAATATCCTGTGCAAAAGAAATAACAGCAAGACCATAAATGATACTATTGCACTCAAAACAACCAGGTATAAGAAGATCACTTGTTGACCAAGTCATTAATAAAGTGGTTAAAATATTAAGTTATAACTTAACTCTATTGATCAACAAAGTTATGAAACAGACTGATACCCAGAGATCTCACTCAAGCACAAAGAAAAAAAGAAATAGAAACAAAAGCTATCATTTTTCCTGTATTTGAATAATAAATAAGAGGCACACTGAAGTGAAACATATCACAATTAGACAAATCAACATATTTAACTAAACATCTTTTGGAAGGTATGCTGTAGACAATCCCTTAAGACATTTGTAAAAAGTTTATATATTATATTCCTGCAATAAAGGTAGATAAGTACTGAACCAAGTAAGCCCACCTTCCATCCATCCTTTTGCCGCATTGAATGTTCTAACATGATGATCATGAAACTGTGTATAAGATCTTCTACATCTCCCAAACTTGAAGAATTCAAGCTTTTCGCTGAAGCTCTCTGATCAAACAACAAAACAATGACATCAGTACGCAAGTAGTTCATACACATACACAAAGCACGTGGGCTAAATATCTCCCGTTTCTAATGGTAACCGTAAGAATATGTCAAATTTCGTAATGCTTTTTCAAAGCTATGAAGCACAAAATGGAAAAGAGGTGGCATTTCCTGTTCCTAAAACATCCCCGGTATGCACGGGCAGGACAGGATAATACGAGAAGGAGTAGCAAGTATCGTCAAAAGACCATTAAGGGAATGTCTGAAAGCATCTTAAGGACAACAAACTTCGTTACAAGAGTGTCATGCCCACTATAACCCAAAGCTGACTTAATAAAAAATATATATATATAAAAAAAAAAAAAAAAATTAAAAATGGATTATTTTTAAAATAACACCACAAATTTTACAAAAAATGGATTATAACACCACAAATTCTCAAACTTTAAACATAACACCACAAAAAAATCCAAAAATTGGATTTCACCACCATGTCACGGATTCTTAAATGGAATCCGTTAGTGGGGCCCGTACAAGACACGTGTCAAGTGTCTAGTGGTTTAAATAAATATTATAAAAAAATAAAAAAAAAAATAAAAAAACCTAACCTAGCCATCCCACCACCTCTGCACCACCTGCCTCATCCGCCAACTGTCGCCGGCATCCATTGCCCCAACAAAATCCGACAAAACCAACCCCTTTGACCGCCGATCCACCAATTCACCCCCTCTCCCTCCCCAAAAACCACCTTAAGCCCTCCAAACCAACGCAAAAACCATCCCTAACCACCGCAAAATCCACCCCCATTTCCCGAACTACCGCGAAATCCACACCCATTTCCCCTAGTTTTGCGAAATCGGCGGCCGGAATCGACCAATCGAGGGTTGTCATGGTTGATTTCGGCCGTTTTGAGGGTGAAAGCTAAGGGAGAGTGGTTTTCGGGGTTGATGTTTGTAGTGGTAGGTGGTTAATTGCGGTGGGTATGCGGTGATTTGTGGCAGTTAAGCAGGGTTGGGGTGGTTTTCGAGGAGGGGGAAGAAGGGAAGGGAGAATTTCGCCGGGTTTCGGGGGGCAGGTGACGCCGTCGACTTGGGTTAGGCGTTGGCGCGGCTGGAGAAGGTGGTGCTGGTGGTGGGGTTGGCTGGGTTTAGGTTAGGGTTTTTTTTTAAAAAAAATTCTTTTTTTTTAAATCAATATCTTATTGACACGTGTCCATTGTGGGTCCCTTTAACGGATTACATCCAAAAATCCGTTAGCAAGTGGTGAATGAAATCATTTTTTTTTATTTTTTGTGGTGTTATAATAAAAATTTGAAAAATTGTGGTGTTATAATCCATTTTTTTGTAAAATTTGTGGTATTATTTTCAAAAAATTCCTTAAAAAATTAAAAATGTGACAAAAGATGGCTCATTATATTTCAGTGCATCTTAGTTCTTATAATCACCTCTCCACCAACCTTTCTCCCTGAGCCAAATCAACCACCATAGCAGGACTATATATGGGTAGAGACTCACAATATATCCACAGCTTGACAGAATTGGACCATCAGCCTTTCCAGCTGATAACACAAGCAGCCATCACAAGTGATGTCTCCTTTCTCTCTCCCAACTCCCTTCAGAGTCTCTAGACTCTCTCCATCACCAATCTTCTCTAAAGCATCTTCTCTCTTAGACTGACGTAATCTCGCTCAATAATCTTAGTTGTGTCTTATGTCACAAGCAATTACGCTTTGATTATCCATAAAAATCTAAATAAGTTGGTACAACTCCTGGATCTCCAATTCACTCAAATATCCATCACACGCCCCCCAACTACTTCCCCAAGGATTAACTTCCACCTCTAACCTCTAAAGCCTGGGAGGCAGGAAAGCCACCACTTGGCTGCTCCCATTGTCAAAGCCTTTGCTCTAAAATGAATCACTGGAACTTTCTCTTCTACTCCCTATCATAGGAAATCACTAGATGTGGATTTTATCTAAATGTCTAAATTGCAAATTGTGACATGTGATTACTTATTAATAAAATTTAGCTTAGGGTTTCATATTGGAATAAAGAGAGGATTTAAGAGATAGAATCAGAAATGAGGTTATTCGCAAGAAAGTAGGTGTGGCGGGCATTGTAGATAAATTAAGGGAAAATCGTCTGCGTTGGTTTGGACATGTAAGACGGAGACCCGAGGGTGCACCGGTGCGAAGAGTGGAAGAGTGGGACCATGGAGGGATTAAACGAGGAAGAGGGAGACCAAAGATGACTTGGTTGGAAGGAGTGAGGAAGGATATGAAGTGCATGGATTTACGTGAGGATGAAGTTTTGGATCGTAAGGGATGGAGGAGAAAGATTTATGTTGATGACTACACGGAATAATCAAATTTGGTTCATGTTAGCCGACCCCACTTTTGGGATTAAGGCTTTGATTGATTGATTGATTGATTGATTGATATAGAAAACTGATTCCTGATTTTTCAAATTACTGCTTGCAGCTTTGTTGCTACACATGTCTGTAAGTTTTTCATATTGGCCATTTCCCATTTCCATTTACACCAATTTTCACCACCGTGCAATTTATTTTCAAATCGGAGACATTTTCAGAATGAATAGAGACACTACCTCATAGTTTGATATGAGAACCTCCAAAAGCCACTCAGGCCATTCCTCCATTTGAGTTAGAAAGCTCCGGTTATCTGGATGACTGCAAGCCAAAAACAGAAGATCCTGAAATCATGTAGAAGGCAATTTAGAAACCTTAAAAGTTTGTGTAAAAAGCTGCATTAAACTAACAGCATCATGTAATTTTTTTTTATTATTATTAACAATTACTGACAGCATTATGTTAAGAGGACTTAAGACTGCACTCCATGAATTGAAAAGCAAATTTATGATATTGCTGGTTGTAAATAGACAGACAAATAACAATTAGGTACGACCACTATATAATTCAAAGAACATGTTAGATGCGCAGTATTGCGCACCTCAACACTAATACATAAACTTGAAACAAAAAGCTCCCCAAGTCTGTAGATCCTTTCACACCCAACCTAATGCTACATGCAATTAGTACTGATCACTCTTACTGGGTGAAATTACCCTCCTAATTGTATTTAAAAATAAATAGTAATATTTACTTTTTAAATTTTTTTAAAAAAAAAGGTCACTATGAACAACAACAAAGCTTAAGACCCAAATGGGTTGGCTAACATGAATTGTCATATGGAACCATCCGAGATCTGACAAAGAAAAAAGGAAATAACAAGAAAGCCAGTTGAAAAACTTCGAAAAAAGGTGTCTAAAGTGAGAAAAAGAAAGAGCATAGTAAAACTTAACAGAATTTTAAAAGAGTAAAAAGAATAAAAATTCTAAAAGGTTTTAAATGAGTGGTAACATGTGAATAAAAAACATAAATGGTTTGAAAAAGGTCACTATGAACATTTTACAAAATTACAAGTAAACAGTTCCCAAGATAACCCAAAAGTGCAAAATCATGTGAGACTAAGTACTATTATAACAAATTAAAATACATTTTGTTTTAAAAAGCAAAATAAAAAATTTTTAAAAAAAAAAGGTCAAAGGGCCAAAACAAATATGGGAATATCTACACTAACTCCTCCTCCTGAAATCCTTTGGTATTCTATCCTTCCAAAAAAAAAAAGTATCCACAGGTATTCCTTCCCTTTTTTCACATAGAAGTAACTACTGCTAATGCCTAAATAAGAAACAGTTAAATCTTATCACGAAAAAATAAAAAATAAAGACAAAGCAATTATAATTTCAATTGTCAATACTATTTATCTTCCTTCAATCGCCACTACCTCATTTTCTTCTATTCAAAAACTATAATAAATAATTTCAAGGTCCAAAACCCAGAATCCCAAAAATGTTTTACGTTAACCTGTATGGAAAATAACTATTAAAACTTTTATAGGATTCAATTCTTCAACAAGACAAACATATAGTATTAGTGTATTACAAAAGAGTGGAGAGCAGTACCTGGAGCACTCGACATTGCAATGATGTAGATGCATAGGGAAGTGACCTTAAGAGAACCAGCAAAAGCTGTAAATGTTCAAATTGATGTCCAGAATCATACAAGTTCAAACCATCTTCAGTCGAAGTAGCATTTATCTGGAAAAAAAAAATGACAAAATCCATGTCAAAAATTTATGTGAAAACTTGTATGAATCAACAGCAGCTGAATTTACAAATTGTCTATGTGGCTTCTTTGGAAGAATAACATAATACAACTATACAAGCAGTAAAGCAGAGGAGCAAAGAAACTTGGAATTACAATTATAGAATTCAAATCACCCAACTTGAAATATCGTATCATAAGAAACATTTTTTTCATGGATAATGGAAAGACTTGTCAAGTTATCTACTTATCTTCTGGAAGCACATTCCCAGAACTGACAAAGAGACACATTATCGTAACCTAAAGAACACTTTTTTCTTTACTCTAGCGGCACAATTTCATTTAGTAAATCCACAAACTGAACAAGGCTGCACAATTTCATTTAGTAAATCCACAAACTGAACAAGACTAATGAACAAACAGAGTATAATAATAAAAATAAATAAAAAAAAAAAAAAAAAAAGAGTAATGTCATACCGAGGCTGCCAGTAAAGCTGTGTACACATTAGCAGTCATAAGTCTTCTTGGGGCTGCCTGGAAAGCCTTTTGCAGAGCAAAAAGTAAAAGAGAAACCTTATCATCAAACATAGAGCCACCTGTATCAGGCAATCCAGAACTGCCGGTAACAGCTGACGATGGGGTATTGGAATTAAATTTTACATGTCCTGATGCAACCAAAGTACCCAGAAGTTTGATGATTCCAACAACAACACCATCGATTTTGTCAAAATTATAAGCATTATTCCTGGCATTATCAGCGCTGATTGATAGATTAATTCCACCCACATTTTTGGCAAAAAAATTTTCTGAAGCAGATGCCATTCTCTCCACAGACCTTCGTGTAGATAGATCCCCAGTAGTGTTCTGTAATTCAACATCCACCCCATTTTTACTGCTAAGGGACTCTAATCCCGGCTCACCCAAAGATGCAAGTTGCTTCTCTTCTAATGATTCAATATTTCTACCATCACTACTTTCTGATACTCCATCATCATGAGCCACTTCAGACCCATGTACGGACGAGCACTTCTCATTGTTTTCGATAGGATATTCAAACATATCCTGATCACCAGCCTTTGCTTCATGCTGCAGAAGAACAAGCAGTGTTTCCACCCCACCACATGATATAAAAGCATCAGCAAAGGTCTGAGCACGTGATGCCTTTGGTTGAACCACTAGCCTATAGATAAGGTGCAAAATCCTAGCAACCTGGAAGATTAGTGTAACAATCAACTCCTGACCCAGTAACACATTACGCAAAAAAAATTAAATTCGAAAACTTAAGATATAATGCTAGAATCACAGTAGTACCTGATTGGGCTGGGGACAGTCCACTAGAAAACAAAGCAAACAACGCATGTCTTCTAAAGCTAGTGTAGGTGGTGCTGCTACCATTAAAAGTTCAATTACTACTAGAAGTTCATCAATCAAAGCATTCACTTCACCAATAGGACGCGTTTCCTCATTTAGAGAAAAAGTATTGACTGAGTCCTTTTCGCGAGTCATCCAGTAACATCTTCTGCATGCATCAAGAAGCATTTGAATAGCATTGGCATCCCGCATTACAGACGATTCAGTAAAAACCATATCAGCCAAAGATGACAATAGTTTTTTCTGCAGTCCATAGTTGCACAAGCTCCAAATCCTAAGATCCAGTAAAAGCGTACTGAAAAGCTGCACCTTGAGCGCATGGTTATGTTTCTGAGCTTGGCATAGAGAAACAACAGCAGCAACAAGTTCCTCATCTCCCACGCCATCATGATGTTTACCGTCAGATGAAGACAATGACTGCAGAAGATAATTCAAGATCCTAGACAAAACCTCAGGACCTCTTGCACGACATATTTCTTCATTGTTTTTAGGGTGTTGCATAGCCATAGCAATAATTCTAAATATTGGAGCAGCTAGAGCAGCAGTGGCCAAAGATAAAGTAAGGTTCCCCGGTTCAGGCTCCAAACTATCATTATTTACACTGCAAACTGTTAGAGGAAGCAACGACATTGGACCACCATACGCCAATGCCCATAATGCATCCACTGGCTGTATCCTTGAAGCAACATGTACTTGTCCAAGCACTTCAGCTGGTCTGCGAAGTGCACCTGTAAACACATGCTACACTGTCAAGACATCTATTGCAGTTACCCAGTTGCAGTGAGGATAATACTACTGAGGACTAAGGAGAAATTAATGTCAATAACTTAAATAAAATCAAGCAAGCCAGATATGTTGGGTTAAAGGTGCTGAGCTAAAGAATAGCACTAAAGGAGATACTATTTAGGAAAAAAGAATGATCTACACAGAGAGCACCTACAATAGTGGTCTAACAATTATGCTTTAGGTTCACTGCATGAAGACCCAATTAAAGTTCTGGTCATATATGAACAATCCATGCACTAATTCCCTAGAGCTGAAAGTTATGATTGTTAAATGAGGAGTGTGGCAAGCCAACTACTTCAGCCTTTTATATAACCAGGACAGCAACAATGATCTACAGAATTCATGCTTAGACAAAAAATGAACTACTAATTGTATAGCTTCAAAACATAAAAAAGCTACAAAACATATAAACTCTGAGAAGAAATATGATTTCAGGTGCTTCTGAAGAAGTGATAATTAAATATTTAATTACAATTAATATACAATAAGTTTAAGGACCTGCAGCACCACTTGGAGAAGCATCTGGACAATATCGTCCATTGAGCAACCTCGGGTGATAAAGAAGATGTAGCAATCCAGCCAGCTCTGCATCCAGTAGCGAACTTTCTTCTGCCAGGTTTTGTACATGGTCACTCATTGCCAGCCAAGGTAGCCCAACCCCACTGCCAAAAGAAGGTAGCACATCACCTCCCCTAGTAGCCAGACGAGCCATTCTATCAGGTCCAATTGGTTCCTTAAATATATAAACAGGTCCCATTTCAGCGAAAAGGGGGCACTGACGACGACGACGTTGTAACCCTGCCATTGTAGGAGGTGGATTTGTCCCAATGCAACAAAATGCAAGTGTCTTAGAAACACGAGGATACTCAAAAGGGCGAGTTTCGTACAAAGACCCATCAATGTACAATCTCAGCTCACTCTCTGCCTTGCCAAGTAAACCCTGTTTGCAAGTATGCTCTAAACCAATGAAATACCAACATTGCGGCTTAAAAGCATGAGTAAAATGCAGTGAAGCCTTTTTTCCCCTGCCAGTACCAAATTCAACCACCAAAAACTGAGCATGAAAATATGCCTCCAAACCCTGATTATCAGCAGATAAGAAACTAAAAAGCCTTGGCATGTGTGCAGTGCCTTCACCAGCAAGTGCACTTGCAGCAGCCGCAGCAGACATTGGCGATGATTTTCCAGCTGTGGCAGCAGCAGCAGCAGCAATGGCAGCAGCTGCAGTTGCAGTATTTACTGTGTCTGCAAATGACTCTACATAAATCCATGTTGCAAATGCATACCCATTGGTGAATGGCCAACGACTTTCACCAGGACCAAGCAAACCAGAGCTCTCACCATCAAATTCAAACGTGCTAGCAGGACCTCTTGATTCCTTTCCTCCAATTGCCTTTTCCAGGGAAAGCATTAAATGAGGAGCCCATACAGTAGTAAGAGTCCTTGTGATAACCTCAAGCCACTTATGCAAATCAACCACACTTAAAGAATGGCCAGCCAAATACTGAATACAATAGCATAGAGGCATACCATCCCACTCAACCTGCTCCATAGACTGACCCTTTGACACAAAAATTCTCTCAGCGGATCTTAGAAGAACACCAAGTAAACCAGCTGTCGAGCACATTGCTCTGTTTCTTGTGCATGACCGTAGTATAGCCAACAATCCTCTAACCATCCGCGTTCGAGGGGACATTACACCCATACTATCACCAGCATAAGGAAGCCAAGGTATCAACTCGCCTGCAACAATGGCAGCCCTAGAGTTCAACATAACACTAGGGGGGTTATTACCTTCATCATCTTCAAAACTTTCAACACCGCCCATCGTAGCTAGAAGTGAATCAATCACCAGCAAAGACATTGCATCACTATCCTCATCACTAAAAGCCTCAACACCAGTGACAATATTCTTAAGTTTATCCAAGCTTTCTGGCTTTCCCATGATGGCAGAATCAATCAGATGCAATAGCTCAGGTGACACAGTGGACATGGAACCTTTAGGCCTTAATTTTGGCTGCGACACAATAGGTGAAGTTTCAGATTCAGTATCTACATCATTTTTAGTAGAAGAGGAACTTCTCATATGACCAACACTTGAACTATCGAGTTCTTGTCTCAACTCTACATTATCTACAAAACTTCCATCTAATACTTCCTCGGCTTTCTCCACCCCACCAGGTGTACTTACCACATTGTCAGAAGCCAGTGACACACCTGAATCCTCACGATCACAAAGTCCACCGTCACTATCCTCTTGATCGTTTAAAGCTACTTGCTCAAACCCCTCCTCTTCAACACTCAATGCCATAAAACTATCAGATGTATGATTCACGCGATCCTGACGGAACACACTATCATAGTTAAGTAGAGATGGCGATGACTGTGCTTCTTCACCTCCAATTAAACCACCTCCATTTCCATCTAAATCTAAGTCCTCCTCAGAAATATCTATATGTTTGAGTTCCTCTTCCTCCATTATATCACTACTTTTAACCTAACAATCACTCATAATAATTAATCGAAATTGCACACCTGAAAACCAAAAGATCATGTTATCAATTTACTTCCGGTAAGCTGGACTTCAACTTGCACTTTTTAATTACTTGATTTGAGATAAACAGGATAAGAATCACGAAACAATACTACATTTCAATGCAATTGAAATAACAACAACTAAAGTTCCATGAAAAATCCAAATTCATTGCCTAATTTGTCAAATCGAAGCTACAAAACTTCTCAATTTGAAGTCAAACTCGTAAATTACTTAAATTAGATATACATCATCAAAATGTGGACCAAATCCAATACCAAAAAAAAAAAAAAACAAAAAAAAAATACAACCAACAAAACCTAACAAATCGAAAAATGAAATGCATCAAAATAAATAATCAATAAAATTGCTTGTAACTGTTACCGTTGCAAATGATCCGGCAATGTGAATCCGATGATGAATTTGATCGGAAAATCAAAGAAGACGATGAATCGATCGGAAAATAGGAGAGAGAAAAAAGAAGAGAGAAAATGAGCGCGAGAGAAAGAAGAAGAAATTACAAGGTGCAACCGAAATGAAAGGGGAATGCGAGGAAGTGGACCTCCACGCTCTCTCTCGTGTTTTTTTTTTTTCCTCTCGTTCTTCTCTTTCAGTTGGGTAGCTTTTTTTCGTGCGATTTGAACAAATATTAGAAGGTGCAAGAATAAGTTTTACCAAATCAGGGGAACCAAAACAAAATACTAGTAAGTGGCTAGATCTAGACTCGATGATTGTGGATTATTACCGATTGTCGGATTTTTGGGTTTATGTCTTGATGAAATGTTTATCGTAAGCTATAATAGTATTGGATTCGATGTTTTGAGATAGATTAGATGATTTAGGAGGTTATTTTCGATTTGTTGGGTTGGGCACTTGGGCAACTAGGCTGGATAGGATAGGAAAATCAGGCAGAGGGTACAAGTGTACGATATGGATTGTCTGTTGGGCAGCAATTGGTATGGGCTTGGACCACTTGGTTGGTCCAATCCAAAATGTGATCTTAAAGAAGGGCTTTTATCACATATGTCTTGTTTAGTCACTTAAATTTTCTTATTTTTCAAAAAATAAATTCAAAAAAAAAAAAAAAGTTCAGGTCAGAAAAAATAATTTCAGATCAAATCATCGTTTAATATGCAATTTTTTATCGCTAAATATCTTTAATTTCGTAATAAAAAAATTATGAAAATAACATATTCATAAAATACATATTATTACAAATCTAACAAGATTATACTTGATATATTTTTTATCTTACAAATAATCGTACACTTAAGGTCAAATTTTAGTCAAATCACACAATAAAATCATATCAGACTAGATCGGATCAGACAATGTAAAATAAGATCAAATCATATCAGACTAGATCACATAAGTTCAGATAAGCAAAAATAAGGTGAACTAAACAAGCCCATAGTGGGTATTTATTAAAGGTAATTTTGTCAAAATCACCTTTTGAATTCTTGATTTTGCAAAAAACCACTTTTTTTTAAAAATATATATATATATATATATATATATATATATATATATATATATATATATATATATTGTAATCAACATCTTTTTGGAAAAGAAAAAAAAAAAGAAAAAAGAAACACTCACTTTAATCCCATCTTTGGCGATTTACTTTGAATTATCCCGATTTTTTATTATTATTGAATAATCCAAAATTGACATGTGTTTTCCTACAACAACAATCCCAACTGATCATCAACCTAATATATCAAGTTACTTTTACACGGTGTCATCATGTGAATGGTCCCCAAAAGAAAAAATTAAATTAAAATAAATAAATAAATAAAACCTCCACCTCTACCAGCCACCTCTTCTCTCCCAGCCCAGTTGGAAACCACCCCAACTCCAGCTGAAAACCTCCCCCTTCTCCTACCACTCCACCGAAAACAACCCCCTCTCCGACCCTGTAATTGAAATTGCCTCTCTCACCCCCCCCCCCACCCCCCCCCCCCCCACCCCCGAAACGACATATAACCCCACCCTCACCCTCGTGAAAACCACCACCTTCCCACCTTTGCCCTTGCAAAATCATATTATACCATACACTAATCATGTATATATATAAATCATGATCATATATAATTCACAAATTATAAAATTTACAATACATAACAATACGGAGTACGATTAATACTAACAATTTATAATCAAACAAATCTAAAAATCAATTAAGTTCGTGTATGTGATTACATATAATAATAAGAGTAAACAAGCAACTCCAAAATGACAAGTGTGATTACATATAATAATTAATATGATCAAACAACTCCAAATTAAAGGGCCGAGCATGATTACTCTTATATTATTTATTGAGGTGAGTTACAGGGGCGTAACTCTTTTTCTTTTAATTAAGAGGGGTAGAATGCGATATAATTTCGTGCTATTTACCTCATTTATGTTATTTATTGCTTGAGTTTGCATGATTTTGCTCATTATTAAACTTTCTCAAACTATGCCTTGATTTATATAATACTTTCCTTTCAAAAAAAAAATAATAATAATAATACATTGTTAATTGGGTTTGAATAAGGGCCTCGATGGTTCCAACTTGTATGATTTAATTTGGTTATAAATTATTGGTTTGAAACTTTAATTTAATTGAACTAGTTTTCCGCTGTTAAATTCTGAAATAGTCTTAATGTTTGAACACGTGGCGGTAGCTCGTTAGTAATTCTCTTGGATTTTGCTCAAGGTATTACAGGTATTACGTGGGGTGTTACAGTTTTGGTCTAGCCGGTATTGGGAGGTTGGGGTTATAGTGGGGATGGATTGGCATTGAGAAGTGAGACATCCCCAAATTAATGCGTTAGTTTTATTTACAAGTGTCGGTCAATAGAGCACGAGAACGGTGAACTGGTAAACTCAATACTAGCTATTGGACTATTTGTGGAATGGTGGGTTGAAAGTTGTGTTCAGGTCCCAAATGACACCTTTGGAAAACTGCCAAGATAGTACTCCATAGTCCATACTATAAGAAGCTAATTAGCTAAGGTATTTGAAGTACTCCATGTCTCCATATAGTCCATAGTCCGTACTCCATGGTCCATACGATTAGAAGTCAAGTTATTTAAAAGGCTGGGTAGATGATCAAAATTCAAACTCTGTGTTACATTAGCTTTGATGTTATATTAAACGGATCATCTCAACCTAAAAATTAAGCTTATGGTTAGTCGATAAATTTTTGTTAGTTCATCTAAATTTGTCCAAAAACTTTAAATTTTTAAACTAGTTTTGTGATAAAATAGCCCATGGTTTAACTTTGTAAAAATTCATTCACTCAACACAAAATCTTTCATTTGTTTTTTTTTAAAAAAAATACTAGTAGTTTAAAAAGGACAATAACCCATAAACATGACCAAACTGTATCGTCGCAAAGGCCGTGGACTCTTTCTACTTGAACCTACTTACTACGAGTCTACGAGTACCTTGGCAATGTAATTACTTGTAGAGTTGTAGGTTAGAAGCGCACTTCCTTACGTCACTAATTTCAACATTAGACTAATTAGAATTAGAGTACTTTGTATTTTCTAGAGCTTTAGGCTTCGTTTATTTTGGTTGAAAATATTTTTCTAGAAAGTAATTTTCCTCTATCTATCTACTCCCTATTTTTCTTTGTTTGTTTTGATACAGTAAGCGATGGAAAACGATTTTACTAAAGAGGAAAAATTGCATTTGAAAAAAGGAAAACTGTTTTCCTTTAAAAGGATGCATGCTACATTTTCCTATCCACTCTTTACTTCTCCTTATACTCTCCTCCCATCCTCCTTTTTATAACTTCATTTTTCCGTTTCTCCTTCAATTTCCCTCTAATTAAACAACTAAAGAAAACTTTCTTTAAAATAATGTTTTCCATTTAAAAATGATTTTCTACAACAATGGTTAATCCAACTATTCAAACCTCTTTTGTCAAAAAAAAACTATTCAAACCTCAAAATCCATCCATATTAACCCCCCTTTTTATTAAAAAATAAAATAAAATAAAATAAATAAATAAGCACACTGGATAATCCGATAATTTTCTTAAATACATAACAAATACAAGTATTTTACACCATGTTAATGTATTTTTTTTTTTTTTTTAATCTAACAGCTATTTACACGGACTTTTTTGTCCATTAATTTGTAATTTACGGAGTAGTTGTTAGATAGTAATCCCTCTGTTTTGTAATAATCATTACGTTAGGCGACAAACAAACAATGATCACATTATTATTTAATTTTATTTTTCGGAAAGATGATTACTACTCGGTACTAAATAAAAGCAAATCATTACAGTATTGACAATCCGTCATATTTGACTAATTAAACATTAACACTAATTCTACAAATAATTACTGTCTTAATCAATGAAAATGGACTGTCCAAGCCACAAGTCTAACAAGAGAGTAATTTAAACTAGTCCTCTATCTTTGGGTCTAGTGGTGGCATTCAAGATTCTTGAAACCATATAGGTCCAGTGTTCAACTGTTCAATGAATGGTGAAAACCCAACAGTAAAGTACCGTACTGTAAGACTGTAAGTATAAGATGGAAAGATCAGAGCCAAGGAGCAGCAGATACGCCATACAAAACAGACTTGCGTTGCGACCTCTAGCCACTAGTAGGGATAAAACGAGTTAAACGAGTAACTTACGTGTTCTGATTTATATGGTCAAATTTTACCGTAAATCTTTAATTTCTACCTCCGTTTCATATTATTTGCAATGATTAGACTACTTTAAATCATTGCAAATAATATGAAGCGGAGGTAGCATAAAATTCGCTACTCAGTACAAAGTATATATACGGAGTAAATAACTAATCTATACGGAGTAAATATTACTAAAGTAATAACCACTGACATCATCCCTTTTTAAATTGTACAGATGTCAAGTTGTGGTAAAAAAAAATCGGCTAAGTCAATTGCAGATAACATATTCTTATTTTTATTTTTACTTTTTTAAAACCTCCTTAAATTATTAAATTATATTTACATAGTTTTTTTTTTAAGACAACTATTATATTATGTTATACTCATTATTATTTTTTTTTACAGTGTTATGGAGTTATGAAAAACTATCCGGCTTCCAAATATAATTACTCCCGGTTAACGAGCACTCTAAATTGTATAATTTGCTTAAATTTTTGGAAAATTGGTTTAAAATAATACTAACTATCAACGGTAAGTGCAAAATAATACGAACTCAACTATTTGCTATTATTATTAATACCACCTTTTGTGTTATATGTGCAAAATAGTAAGTTGACCATCGGAAAAGAATCTCGAAAAATATTTCGTCTATATTTATTATTAATTTTTTGTTTTCTTTTCTAAATACATATTAGGTTAACAATTTTCTTTACAGTACAATCCAAATCCCTTAAGTTTTTTTTTTCAAAAATCAAACTGTAACACTTATTAAAACACAAAGGGAGTATTAGAGTTTTTTTTTTTTTTTTTTAAATGTCAATTTCCTTTACACTGCAATCTAAATCCCTTAGATTTTCTTTTCAAAAGTCAAACTGTAACACTTATTATAACACAGAGATAGGTTTTTTTTTTTTTTTTTTTTTTTTGGATTGTCAATATATTTAAATTATTTTTTTTTTATCAAAATACATGTAGTAATTCTACTACCACATAATAGTAAATATGGTAATTAAATGCATTATTATTTTGATATAATTAGTTTAAAAAATTATTTAACATCCAAAATTTTCCCACACTATTTTGATTGGTCAATCTGTGAAAATTTTGGATTTTTGAACTAATATAATCAACATAATAATGCATTTAAATACCTTATTTACTATTGCCTGATAATGAAATTATCGTAGGTATTTTGAGAAAGAAAAAAAAGCCTAACAAAGGGGTGGGGTATTATTAATTTGGATTATAAAGGAAATTGTTACATGATAATATAAAATGTATTTCGAAAAGAAGACAGAAAATTCATTAATAAAAGTATTATAATAAATATACACGAAATATTCCTCGAAATACATTTTTGGTGACCGACGTATTATTTTGCACATACAGTGTAGAACCACTAATAACAAGTAGTTGAGTTCGTATTATTTTGCACACATTGTTAATAGTTGGTATTATTTTAAGTCAATTTTTCTAAATTTTTACCATCTTCAAAATTATTTTGATCTAAATACTATTGTAATTAATGGTTATGTTTCTATAATTTTTTTTTTTATCATATGAGGTACATATATAAAATCTATTTGTTATATTTGCACGGTCTTCGATGTGTTTCTTTGACTACTACTATCTTTGGCATATATAAGTGAAAAATTATAAAAAGTTGATATTTGAAAAATATAAACTAAGATGAATCTAATAAGATCCTCCATAATGATTTATTTCTTTTGTATAAATCATTAAGTATTTATTTTTTCTTTTTTATAAAAAATTACTCGATCATCTTCTTTTTTCTTTCATGGATAAAAAATTACTCTTCTTTTTTTCTTTTTTCTTTCATGGCTAAGATGGTACAAAGTACCATAATCAAATTAGATATTGAATCAAGTTTATACTGAGTATAAGTGTTACCTTTGTTTCTAAAAGTTCGACTAACTCAATATTTATAGATAAAAATAAAATAAATTTAACCATATTTAATTATATGATTTATACAATAGAAATAAATTTGTATGTGAGATCTTATTAAAAACCTTTTATTATAAAATTTTGAAATATCAACTTTTTATAAATTTCATTCACACATAACAAAAATATATTCCATGGTTAAAGATGTTCATAAAAAATTAATTGTTTAAAAACAAAATGAGTTAAACTTTCAAAAACAGAGATAGTATATCATAAAGAGTCACGAAAGAGGAAAAGTATATTTACTCTCTCTTATTCTACCCTCTCTTAATCCACTCTCTCTTACTTCGTCTTCTACCTAACGTTTTTAAAGTTTAATACTTACTCTCTCTTATTCTACTTAACTTTTAAGAATGAATGGAGTATTTTACTTCGTATATCATACCAACTCACTTAATATTATTATTAGAGTATAGTGCAAATCCTTTTTTTTTTTTTTTTTTTTAAAAAGGGCACACTGCAACTAGGAGGAGAAAATTTAAATTTTCAAAGTCGAAGATGTTATTATTACAACTTTACAAGTACGTAGTATAAAGTACTTTTGAATCCGCCAAAAATTTGCATAAGAGCATTCCATCAATGAGCATTTTTTTGCTCATGAGCAAAAATGGTGAGCAAAAATGGTAGAAGATGTTCCCCATCAATGAGCATATTGAAAAATGCTCATGAGCAAAATGAAAATTGCTCATAAGATGAGCATTTTTTAAGATGAATAGTAATCATGTGGGGTCCACAATACAAGTAAAAAAAGGAATTAAAAATAATATAGTAGAGAGAAATATAAAAGGGTATTAGTAAAAGTAAGAGAGAAGATGTACTAGAGAGATAATGGGGAAGAATTTTTTTTTTGATCATTGGTGGGATAAAAATATAATCACAAAAATGCTCATGGGTTGAAAGAGAGAGAAAGTGGGTAGAGAGAGAATGAGGAAACCAGCTCTAATTGCATTGATCTGTAAACCATAAACACTAAAAAAACTCTCATCACGTGCCTTTGATTAGGATGACCCATTGCAGTGTGCAGTATGTAAAAAAGTATAAAAGTAAGATTCTTGCTTTATAAAAAAAAAAAAAAAAAAATCTAATTCTTTTAGGTTTTTTTTTTCTCTTCATTTAACGATAAGGAGAAAGGACCTTATCGAAACTTAAGGCTTGTTCTCATTGACTGAACTTAGCTGAACTGAACTGAACTGAACTGAATTGAATATTTTATAAGAGAAGGAAATTAGGAGCTAAACTGAACTGAATTTCAACGTAAGAGAACAGACCCTTAACCCTTACAGTTTTTTTAGTATGATATTTGCGAATCAAACACTTTAAAAGTAAGGGGAAAATGATAAGGAATCTCCACCCTCAAACTGTCTCTAATAGAGATTAAACCTCCAACCTCAAAGTTAAAAGGTATAATATTTTCTACTGGATCAAGCTTAGGGTATGTTCACATCTACTTAATTTCAGTTCAGTTCAGCTCCAATCAGTTCAGTTTAGCTCTTAATTTCCCTCTCTCATAAAATATTCATTTCAGCTCAATTCAATTCAGTTCAGTTCAGTAGCTCCAATCAATTCAGTTCAGCTCCAATCAGTTCAGTTCACGAGTTCAGGTCAATTCAGAAAATGTGAACAGCCCATTAACTTGGTATACATATGGGTATAGTACATACGACTATATGAGTATATTACGGTGTACCAACTACTCGTATTATTATACTCCCTCCGTTTTTAAATACTTGCTTCATTTCTCCATGCGCGGAGTTTTAGGAGAAATTGGAGAAAATAATAAAATATAAAGGTAGTGGGGTAATTGAGAAAATAAAAAATTGTAAAAAGCAAAAGTAGTGGAAGAATAGGAGGAGAGAGGGTATTATGTTGGTTCCACCAAGTGTGAGAAATGAATTAAATATTGTAAAAGGTTTCCAAAAAAAGAAATGGAACAAGTATTTTAAAACGGCCGGAAAAAGAAAGTGGAGCAAGTATTTAAAAACGGAGGGAGTATGAAGTTTAAATAGAGTATAATCTTTTTGTCCAAGCTAAGAATAATTGATTCGAAGTTTTTTTTTTTTTTTTTTTAACAAAGTACTAGAATCGTTTTTTAAAGTGGCCCATAAACACATATGAATATATGATGACGTAAAACTTTGATCAATAATTTGTTTAATTATCAATACATATAAATTATTATAATTGAGACAATTCAACAAGTACATACCCATAACACACTATGGCCTTGTTTGGCAAGTGGCTATTGGCGGTTGGCTGGTTCACTTGGCTTGTTTGACCAGCTGATATGTTTGGCGGTTTATAATGGCTTTTGAAATTGGCTGTTAAAGCTGGCTGTTTATTGGTAAATTAATTGTTAGTAGTTGGCTATTTATTAGATAATTTGTGGGCCAACAAGCCAAAAGCCAACAAAAAAAGCTACTCAAAGCAGCTTTTTCATTTTGGCTTAAAAGTCAATTTTTTCACTGGCTAAAAAGCCAATTACCAAACACATTTTTTGGCTGTTTGACCTCATAAAAAAGCCAAAAGCTAAAAGCTAACAAAAAAGGCCACCTAAAAGCCATTTACCAAACATGACCTATGTATTTTTTTTTTCTTTAAAAAATAAAATGATATGATTAGATCAAATCAGACCAAATCACATCTTAACTTTTTTTTTTTTTTTTTTTTAATTTATGTGTATTATTTATTTTCATATTTGAAAAGTACATATTAATACGAATATAATAACATCTCGTTTGATGTTTTTTTATCTTACGAATTATTGTACTAATTAAATTAGGATAGAATTTAGTTAAATCAAAAAATCATATTAGAGTAGACTAGATCAAACCAAATAATTAGATCATGTAAATTGAACTTAACCAAATTGAATAAAAAAAACTGTGAGGGTCAT
The DNA here is from genome assembly GCF_948465745.1 of Chenopodium album. Classification (NCBI taxonomy): domain Eukaryota; kingdom Viridiplantae; phylum Streptophyta; class Magnoliopsida; order Caryophyllales; family Amaranthaceae; genus Chenopodium; species Chenopodium album. The sequence goes on from NC_137840.1 coordinate 73,711,216, forward strand.
GGTCCGATCAAGTTCCTTCTGATTGATTACCTTACAAAAAATTGTCATGCATTTTTTTTATAAGTGTTAAATCTTACTCCTTTGTTTTAAAATACTTACTTCACTTTACATTTTCAGTCGTTTTTAATATTTGCTCTATTTCCTTATTTGAAAAGTTTTTACTACAATATTTAATTCATTTCTCTCAACTAATGAGTCCAACCTAAATCATAATTCATCCGAATCTTTTTAGTTGACGCATTCAATTTAGACACACGTGTTAAGAAAATTAAAGGAGAGAAAATGATAAAAACAAGTGGGGTACACTTAAAAAACAAGGTATAAAACTTATTTAAAAAGACAACGTGTCAATCAACTAAAAGTAAACTTCCTAAAAAAGAATACATATCAACTAAAAAAACGAAAGTAAGTATATTTTATTAAAATCTTATTCTTTCTCTTCCAAATCTCTCAACTACTCTACTTTTTGCATTTTTTTTATTTATTTTCCCACTTACTTCACTACCTCCATATTTTATTACTTTTTTAAATATATATAAGCTCAAATTCCACGCATAGAAAGATGAAATAAGTATTTAAAAACGGAGGGAGTAATTCACCACCAGGCACCACCCCTTGTCCCTCTCAGTAGTATTTATACTATGAAGTATCTCATATTTTCTCCAAACTTAATCCTCAATATCTAAAGACTTCGTAGTCAATTATATTAGTCTCCCTCGTTGCTACGTTCAACTTCGATTTCTTCATCGTTGGTTAGCCTTAATTCTCTTGTTCTTATTCATTCAATACCACAAATATACTTGTTTTTCAAGTTTAAAGTGTATTGTAGTAAGTTGGGATATAAAGGGGTTAACTAATTGTCTTACTAACCAAGATTTGAAACTCGATCTAAAAGTGTATAAAAGAATTGTCATTTTATAGTTTTGATTTGCGTATGCTTAGAATATTTACATAACAATATTAAATCTAGATTATTGATAGTCACTCCATATTATATTATTCCCTCTATTATTTGATATGGTATACTATACTCATTCCATTTTTGTAAAAACGGACATGTTAATGTCGTCAAATACGTCAACCGTTGATTAAAGTATGAACTAAATCAATCAACAATATTTTTAGTGTTATATAATCATTGCATGCAGGAAAATGGACACCGACCTAATTCCACAGTTTTACCAACCCGAAACAATGGAACAAGTCGTTGCATCCTTTGATGAACAACTAGCTGGTGTACTACTCGGTGATGACGACTTCTCTTATCCTCTCTCAGTCGACAGCAACACCTTTTATCCTCAATGGGATATTGGTTCCGACCTCCTCCTCGACCAAATCATTACGCCGCCTTGTTATGCTTCCGCTATCAACGACGACGACAACAACAACAACAACAATAATGAAAGTGTGGAGACTTTGATAGGCTCGGGTGTAGTCGAAGAGCCGAGATGGTTGAAGAAGCGCAAGGATGAGAGCGCCGAAAAGCAAGCAGCGAGTAGTGGAGGTAGGCCGAGGAGGAAAAGACAAGCAACTCAAGTGTATGATCACATCTTGGCTGAGAGGAAACGACGGGAAGTTCTTAGCCATATGTTCATTTCACTGTCATCCATGGTTCCTGGTCTTAAGAAGGTACTCCCTAGTATTACCTTGTTTTGTCCAATCCCTTCTCAGTTCTCACTCTATGGTGTCGTGTGGTGTACAGTGTACTACTTTCCAATTGTGACTTTATGCAATCACTTTTGTTTTCCCTTTTTATCCTTTACAATTGCATGGTCTTATTAAATTCATCACTCTTGTTTGACCATATAATACTCCGTATGATTTATATGTTAAGCAAAATATTGTCATATGGAATCTCGTTGGAATCGTGAAATAAAATTACTTTCACAATATCAACTTTTTATAAGTTTTACTCTTACGATTATAAATATTTAACATTTAAAATGTTCTTTGAAATGCGTAATTTTATCCTTGTTGCAATATTAATAGACAGAGAAGTATGATTTATGATGGATCCACTAGGTTTCCAAATAAAGTAATGAAATAAGTATTTAAAAAACGGCCAAAAATGTAAAGTAAAGCAAGTATTAAAAACGAAGGGAATATAAAATAAATAAAACACATATTAACATTATAAGATTTTAAACTTATTTCTTGTTTTTTTTTTAAAAAAAAAAAAATTGTAACAATTTGACTTTTACACTATTAATGTGTTTCACTTTGACGGGCTATATTTAAGTAAAAATATAGTAGTCGTGTGAGATTTTGTTAGATTCATCTCGTTTTATATAATAATTTAAATATCAAATGTTTATAATTTTTACATATTGGTAATTAAATATACTAGTATTAACGATTATAAACATACATCGACAAACGTACAAAGAGAATTGTTGCAACTATAAAAAAAAAGGGAAATAATAATAATATTGGGACAATCATTAAAATATGTTTATTTGTTTAGGCTTTCCCAATATTAACTCTTAGAAATTAAGAATGATTATACTAAGGGCATGTTCTAATAAACTGAATCAAGCTGAAGGCTGCTGAACTGGCTAAATTGTTTATGAAAAAAGAAAATTAGGAATTAAAATGAATTGAACTGAAATTAAGACGAAGAGAATAAATCATAAGTGTAACGTTATATGTATATGTATATTTGACAGATGGATAAAACAACGATCTTAGGAGGCGCAATCAAACACATGAAACAACTTCAAGAGAAAGTAAATCAACTTGAAGTGGCTGCTGCTGAACTAAATACTACCAAGTCTATGGTGGTGGTTAAGAATTATAAATTGCCATCAACGAACGATGACAATGACAATGACGACGATGATGAAAATGGTTCTTCCTCTACTCTTGTCGACAGCATTAGTGCTAGTGGTGGCAGTGGCAATGGTGGCTTCAGTGGCAATGATGGTAGTGACAACAATAATGGAGAAAATCTTATTAATAAGAATTCACTCCTAGAAATTGAAGTTAAGATATCAGATAATACCCTTCTCTTAAAAGTATACTGTGAAAAACGTAAAGATATTATATCTGAGTTGATTGCAGTAGTGGACAAGCATGAGTTGAGCATTACTAATTGCGGTGTCATACCATTTGGAAACTTGACCCTAGACATTACCATTGTTGCAAAGGTATTTCTCCTTCTTATCTTACCAACAGGAAATATGAGAAAAATCTATTTTAGAATTAGAATGAGTTTGGTGAGATTCGACCCCCTAGTTTTAAGCCTGAAAGTCGAAAAATTAACCAATTACTTTAGCCTCTTATTTCAAACATTAAATGATTAATATGGACCTAGTAGTAAAGTGATAATAAAAAATATATGCAGGTATGACATACTCCATCAATTTTCACACTTCAATAATAGGGCCTTAGTGTCGTGGTTTGTTTCATTACTTTTAAATACTTAATAATTGGGTCCCTTAAAAAAAAAGAAAAAAAAAGGTTTTAATCATTGGGTGAATTGAGTATGGAAAATTTTATACTCAGTACTAGTAAATTTTTTCACTTGTGTCACATAATTAAACTTTGTTTGATTTCCTGCTTTAAATTATGCAGATGAAAGAAGGCTTTAACAACAATGTGAAAGGTTTTGTCAGGAGTCTTCGCTCTGCCCTAGAGTCGACTAGTCCCCAATGTCAAGCATCAGAAATTCAGAATGAAGATTGTGATGCATAGCTTGAAAAAGCTGGTTCGTCTTTAAAGTATTCCAAGGACGGTTCAACATACCCAGGTCATGGCCCGCCTTATTATGCTATGCCCATAAATTCTTAATGTCAATTGATGCATTTACCAAAAAAAGAATGGAGAGTGCTCTTTCACTTTGTTAAGCCCACGCTTCTTTGTATTAAATTATTGTCTTTGTTAAATAGAAATTAATTGATCGATTTGGTTTCATTAATCCCGGGATGTTAAGCATGAATAAGATCGTGAATATTATCTTAGCACTTGCTTGCTCATCGTAAATTAGTACTTCGTATTATGTTCAAAATAAGACATAGGATGATAAGACGACAATGCTAGCATTATGGATAAGTGGATTCAAGCTAAGACTGTTTAGGGTCTAGTTTGTTTATAGACCCCCTCTTTTTTTAAATATTTGCTCCACTTTTTATTTGTGGTCATTTTAAATACTTATTCTATTTTCTTATTTGAAAAAACTTTTACAATATTTAATTAATTTCTCTCATCTATTGGACCAAATATCAATCAAATTTTATTAATTTCATAGTCTTCCCTTCTAACTCTTTCCACTACTTTTGCTTTTTACAATTTTTTATTCTTCCACCAATCCCATTACTTCCATATTTTATTACCTTCTCCAAAAACTCCGTGCAGGGAAAATGGAGCAAGTATTTAAAAACAGAAGGGGTATCATGCTAGAAAAACAGGCTTTTATTTCATGATATCAATGAGGACTAGCTCATTTTTCTCTGGCAAACATAAGGACATTGTCGTGAAATCAACGACTGGCCTGACCTTTGTTATGGTTGATATAGAATCCTATGATTCTAAATGCTCTGTAATTATACTGTATATTACTGGTCAAAGCGTTTATTTATCTTCCTTCAATTCTCTGATTATAATTTCAATTGAAAATACTATCTCCGTTATATATTTAGTTATAATTTTGGAATACTTTATATCTCATAAATAATACCCCAAAACTTCATTTTCTCCAATAGTCCAATGTTGGAATTGATTAGGTTAGATATTTACCTATTTATTTTTTCTATAAAAGAAATTGTCTTTTCCTGAAAAAAAAAAAAAAAAAAAAAAAGAAATTGCCTTGAAACTAGGATGACATATTGGGCCATAGTGAACAATTTTTGAACCAAGTGTGTTGGTTACCAATAAGTCTATTGTGCACCCTGGTCCACCTAGGATAGCTGGACCACAGACGATTGTTCAGATTTTATTACCAAATGTTCAAAAGTATGGACGTGGTGCAGTGTTCGGATTTTTTTTTACAAAATGTTCAAAATTTGCAATTGTTCAGATTTATTTACGGAATATTTAAAAGTATAGGCATACATTGAGATTGTTCAGATATTTTTACAAAATGTTCAAAATTTGCGAGGTTTAGATTTTTTTACTTAATGTTCAAATTTTGCAATTGTCCAGATTTTTTTACTAAATGTTCAAAAGTGTAGGCGTAGTCATTGTGATTGTTCAAATATTTTTACTAAATGTTCAAATTTACGATGTTCATATTTTTTTTACTAAATGTTCAAAATTTGCAATTGTACAGATCTTTTTACTGAATGTTCAAAAGTATATGCGTAGTACATTACGATTGTTCAGATATTTTCACTAAATGTTCAAAAATTTTGATGTTCAGATTTTTTAAAAAAAAATTTTAAAAAAATATTCAAAATTTACAATTGTTCAGATTTTGTTTACTAAATGTTCAAAGGTATCAGGTAATCGATCATAATATAACAGATACGAATTGATCGATCGAATTAACTTCAACAAATTCAATTGATATTAGAACAATGATTTCATCTACAATTTCATCTCAAAATCAAAAAAAATACGTACAACTTAACGAGAACAGTAAAAACAATCAGTTAACCGATTACGAATTGAAATCAATCAAATTAGCTTTCACAAATCCAATTGATATTAAAACAATTATTTCATCCACAAGTTCATCTCAAAATCAAAAAATAAATTAACATGGATCACAATGAGTTCATAATAACAAACCTGGATTGATATATTTGGGAATTTAAAATTGTTCCATCACGTTAAATGCAAAAATTTAATGGAAAAAAAAAATCAAAGAACAAAGGAGAGAGAAAATAAGAATTTGAAAAAAAGAAAACAGAATGAAGTAATTCAATAAAGAAATAAAAATATATTAGATTAAAAGAGAGAGAGAGAGTGAGAGTTTCTGTAAAAAAGGAAACAAAATTTTGTAAAGATGGTGGGAAGAAGAAGAGAATGGAGTTGTGTTTCATTTATACAAGGTTGTGTTTTAATAGAGGTCTAGCTATTTTAGATGGACTATCACTAGGTGAAAAAAGTAGAATGGCACCGCCTTAATGGCACCGGTTCTTCAAAACCGGTGGCAAAAACATGGGTTAAAGTAGGCGGGTTTTTTAGAAGAGGTTTTTGGCACCGGTTCGGTTCAAACCGGTGGCAAAAACCTTTTTTTTTTAAAAAAAAAAAAAACCCTTATATATTTCCCTAAACCCTACCCTCCCCACATACTCGGCCTCCCTCCTCGATCTCTTCTCTATCCTGATCTCATCTAGCCTTCTCTCTTCTCTCTCCTCTCCTCTCTCCTCTCCCTAAAAAAAACCCCCTTGTTCACCTAAACACCACCGAAGACGACCACCAACACCACCACCAAGTCCAATACCCAAGACCACGAACAACAAAGAATCTAATCAAGATGGGTTTGATTTTTTGGGTTTAATTTTTCGATTTTTCTGGGTTTGTGTTTATTGGGTGTTTTTTTGGGTTTGATTTTGGATTTTAATTCGAATTTTCTCTGGGTTTCATTAATTGATTTGAATTGATTTTCGGATTTCGATTTTCTGGGTTTATTGCATTTGTTTTTTTTTCGATTTCGATTTCTGATTTCGATTTTCTGGGTTTATTGCATGTGTTTTTTTTTTTCGATTTTATGGATTTAAATCGATTTTATGGGTTCTTGCATGTGTTTGATTTTGGATTTTAATTCGGTTTAATTTTTCAATTTTTCAGGGTTTATTTTTTTTTCGATTTCCATTTTTTTTTCGATGTCTGGGGTTATATTTTTTCTGGGTTATTTTTTTTTTTTTCAATTTCGATTTCGAGGTTGGATTTTCTGGGTTTATTGCATGTGTTTTTTTTTTTCAATTTCGATTTCGAGGTTGAATTTTTTTCTGGGTTGATTTTTTTTTTTCTGGATTTCATTTTGATTTTTTTTTTCTGGATTTCATTTTGATTTTTTTTATTCCGATTTCTGGTTTATTATTTTTTTCTAGGTTTCAATTCAATTGTCATACATTTGAATTTCTGGTTTGTTTTTTTTTTTTCTGGGTTTGAATTCCTGCTTTATTTTTCTGGGTTTGAATTTTTTGGATTGAATTTCTGGTTTTTATTTTGTTTTTCGTAGCTTATTTATATATATATTTTTTTTTGTTTTAATTGGTGCAGGTACATCAATTTAGATCTTAAATTGAAGAATCAAGGTTCAAGAATATTGATTTAGATGTGTAGGGTTTTTTTTTATTTATATTCTAATTTTTTTTTATTTACGAGTATATTGTAATTTTTTTTGATATATAATGTAATTTTATTTATTTATTTATATGTTGTAATTGATTGTAATTTTTTTTTATTATATATTGTAAAATTTGGATTATATTGATTCAAATTCGTCAGATTTAATTGTGATGTTCTTCTTCTTTTTTTTTTTTTTATTATTTAATTGTGAAGTGAAAAATGACAAAAAAAAAATTTATATATATAATGGGCATTTTTGGCACCGGTTAACCGGTGCCAAAAACAATGGAAAAAAATTTTTGGGCCATTTTTGGCACCAGTTAACCGGTGCCAAAAACTATTTTTGCCACCGGTTTGAACCGGTGGCTTTTCATGCTCGTAATTGGCACCCCTTACTTTGGCACCGGTTCAAAACCGGTGGCATTGAGGGGTTTTGAACCGGGGCCAATTACGTTTTTTCACGTAGTGTATGGTCCATAGAAGAATTTGTATGTTGGTTAGGATTTCGGCCTGCCCTTTAGATGGGCTTTTATTTTTGGTCCAACAGATAATAAAATGCTATATCCTCTCTTTCGTAATAATTGTACCACTTTTTATTTTTAATTTATTCGTTTCTTAATAATGCAACACTTTCTTCTCTCGAGTGCAACTAGGCGCATAACTCCAACTTCCTCTGTTCTTTTTTACTTGACCTGTTTCTTTTATCACGATTGTCAATGCAAATCTTTCACGATCAATAACTTAAATCCTCCATAAGTAAAAATTATAAAAGTTATATATTATGATAGTACTTATTGAGACGAATCCAAAAAAGATCATACATGAATATATTTTTTCTTACATATTATTCACAAAATACGGTCAAAGGAGAGGTGGTGAATAGTGTAAAAGTCAAAGCGGGTCAAGTAATAATGAACGGAGGAAGTATATGTTTAGGATGCATATAGAAAGGTTAATTGGTAAATCTCTTTGGTTTTTGAGATTTTTGTTTTATTGCTAGTGGTATTTTAAATGTACCATTATACTTACATTGGGATTTTTAATGTACTACTAGAGTATAAGCTATTTTAGTAGTACTATTTAATTATTTATAGCTATTATAGGTAACAGTGGTACAAATATTGTACCACTAGGGAAAAAAATCACCACTCTTTTGTCATATAACTGCTATTTACTTGGCATGTAAATAGCAGCTATGCGCCAATACTTAACATCTTCTCTCTTCGAATTATATTTCTAATATTTCGTAATAAAATGCTACTAATATTTTACTATTTATCTCTCTTACATTTTTAATATTTTTTATATTTTGTAATAAAACTCACTAAGCCCTCCTACATAAGTGAATTCCTACAATACAAAGGAAGTTATGGAGTATTTCCTAAAAAAATACTAATTCCCATAATGTCAACCAAACACTTTTATTTACCAAAAAAAAAAAAAAAAAAAAAAAAAAAAACACTTTTACACAAATTTTATGCGCAGGGGAAAAAACTTTCCATGACATATATGATTTCATGTGGGAATTTATTCCATGATGAACCAAACACGCACTAAGGGTCTGAACTCAGCTGAACTGAAATGAATATTTTATAAGAGAAGGAAATTAAAAGCTGAACTGAGCTGAAAATAAACGTATGAGAACAGACCCTTAGAATATTGAGCTATTTCATTTGATAATGCTTGTCAATACATTATTCCAATTAACTACTCCGTAATACCTTTTATTATATACTCCGTATTTTTTATAAGATAATATCTTTTATCATTAATATGCAAATACTTGTACCAATTGAGTGTTTGTGCAATGCTGATTGAGGCTGCAATTGGTAGAAAAGACCGCGTGTTCGATCCAACACAATAACAATTGGGAGGGAATTAAAACCTAGGTAATCATCCAAGCCATAAGTGAGTGAAACACACACACAAAAAAAAAAGGTAAATTTTTTTGTAAAACAAAATTGATATTGAAATTATTAATACGTTGACAAATATTTTAAACTCAAATCACCAAATATGTTAGGATAGATATTATACTCCGTATTTATCATGTTAAAATAACCTATAGAGTAATAAAAGAGATACAGAGAGAAGGTAATAAATTGTCTTCTTTTGATAATTCCTCCAATGCCTCAAAATAACTCTAGTTCTAGTCAATATTTTTCTTTGAATATACTCAAAATATACAAGTAACATGAGTACATGACTATGCGTGTATACCAAATTACCAATTCACAATTGCGTATAATTTATTTTGTGTGCAGTTATTACTCTTTTTATCTCATAAAACATGACACAATTAACATTGGACGCATGGTCAATACACTAGTGTGACTTTATTTATTTTTTTTAGGAAAGTTTGACTTTAATTTTATATAATTAAATATTTAAAAAAATAATTTCTAAAATTACTCTGTAGTATTATGAAGCTTTACATTAATAATTATCTAATGCTCCCTCCGTTTTAAATACTTACTTTATTTCTCTTGGACACGCATGTCGATGCTAATATTTGATCACTAATATTTTTTAATTATCAATAAGTATAAATTCTAACAATTGAAAATTAATAATCTATTCATTGAAATGATTCCAACAAGTACCCACAAGACTATATTTTTCTTATGTATAAATCACAAACATTAGTCAAAGTATGACAAATAAATAGTGCAAAAAAATAGAAATGGAGCAAGTATTTAAAACGGAGGGAGTAACATATTTTATACTACGTAGTAAAATATATATTTTAATACGAGTATGTTAGTAAAAACCTATAGTCAAAACTAGGGATGTCAATGGGGCGGGGCGGGGCGGATGTTGGCCTTCCCATCCCCACCTAATATTTTCATCCCCATCCCCGTGGTGGATCCAATTTTCATCCCCATCCCCGCCCCACCGGGTACAACTCCAAAACCATCCCCGCCCCACCCCCACTTGGATATCCATCCCCACCAAAGACCCGCCTAATCCCCACCCAAGATCCACCTAATATCCGCATCTCAAATACACAATCTTACAAAATTAATACGAATTATAAAATAAAACATTCTATACACATTTTGGTGTTATAATATAAGTGTCGTACAAAGTATTATAATTAATATTGTATTTCATGTAATTATTTTATAAATAGAATAAAAGTATGTAATTTTGCTTTAAAAGATATATAGATGTGGGTATGAGCTGGGGATGGAGCGGGTACGAAGTGGGGCGGGTGGGGCGGGGCGGGGATGGGGCGGGTATAACTTAAAATCCACCCCCACCCCATCACCCATAGCAGGTATGGTTTTTATCCCCATCCCCGCCCCACCACCCGCCGGCGGGTCTCCTACTTGACCCGCCCCACTGACATCCCTAGTCAAAACTAGTGTATGAGACAAAGACTAACATGATATTATTAGTTTTGACTATAGGTTTTTGAAATTTATGACATTGAAATTTTTGAAACATGGAGTACTGTAGAGACATAATATATGCATGTAGGGTTAGAAAGAAAGAAAAAGTAATTAATAAAAACCTATACTACAGTACTCCATGTTTCAAAAATTTCAATGTCTCATGAATCATGATATTCTCAAACGGAGAGAGTATAAAAGACGATATTTGTGGCTTTAAAATCAATTACATTCGCAAGACTTGTACTACGTATCTTTTGGATTGACAAGAAAGATAATGGTGCAGATGATTTTGAGGAATTCTAAGACTCTAACTGTTAGAGTTATTTATGACTCTAACAATGGTATAATCGTCCATTCACTTTTACCACACTTGAAAAAAATAATGTCATAACACACGTTGATATTTCATTATACTTTAGATAGTATCACCATAATATCAATCACCTTATTCATTGATACCAACGAACATAAAATTATTTTGTTGGTATCAATATAATTTGTTGTTGGTATCATGTAAAATACCAACGTGTGCTGTTAGAATCATAAATGACTCTAACAGTTAGAGTCCTAGAATTCCTCAATGATTTTAGCCACACACTACGTTCATTTAATTGGAATGGAAATATGATTTCAAAAAAAAAAAAAAAAGGAAATATCTGCAAATGGTTTAAATAGTACACGTGAGATCTACGGTGCAAAAAGCTCCACCATTTAAAATCCACACAACTCCCCAGAAAGATTCAACTTTTTTTTTTTTTTTTTTTTTTTTTTTTTTTTTACAGTAAAAAACAGTGTACATGAACCATTTATGTGGAAGAATGTATGTTTCCAACAGATACAATAGGAGGGAATAATAAATAAGGTCCCAAATGATGTTCATTCACAAAATCACAAGAATATACTATACTGTATAAAACGTGTTAAAATATTTTATTTTTTGAAAAGAGACACAACTTGAAAGATGTCAACATTAAGGGCTATTAACGACAACACTACAATCATTCAATTGGAAATAATTGTAAATGAGTATGTATGTGCGATCTACAATGCAAAAAGCTCAACCACTTGAAAACTATATACTCCATCCATCTTATATTTTCAATGTACTGTATTAATTTGTGTGTGTAACTATTACCTCCGTTATATATTATTTGTAACGATTTGACAAAAAGTAGAGAGAAAAAATATCTAATCGTTGCAAATAATATGTAATGGATGTAATATTTTTTACTGTGAAAATGAGGCTCTTACATTAATTTTTTTTGGCAATTTAGAGCTCATTTTGGACCCTTAAATACTCAAATGACTCCTAAAACCGTAATGGAATATTATTCGACACTAAATCAATATAATAATTGAATTGGATTGTAAATTACAATTTATTACTCCGTAGTACTTTTGGGTTGTAATTTGCATTTTTTGTAAATGGCTGAAATTTGCAATATACAAACGTTAAATGGTTGTAATTGGTAAATTTACCCCCTCTTCTTGATGAGTTGTTCTTTTTTTTGCCATTTTTTTTACCTTTAATATTAATTTTCAACACTCTTTCTTTCTCTATCCTTTCAGTTATTATTAATTACTTTTTCTTTCTCTCTAACCCTACATGCATATATTATGACCTTAATTCCCGCGTGAAAATCCAAAGAGACATTGTATTACGGAGTATGAGACAAAGACTCGGAGAGAACATATTTTTTTATTTTATTTATATATTTTGTTTTTTTTGAAAAGAGACACAACTCTTAATGACTAAACAAGGCCTTTAGTTCTACTTAACTTTTAAATACTTTTTCTTTCTGTCTAATTCCCGCGTGAAAATCTAAAGACACACTGTATTATGAGACAGAGACTCGGAGAGAACTGATTTTTTATTTTATATTACGGAGTATGAGACAAAGACTCGGAGAGAACATATTTTTTTATTTTATTTATATATTTTGTTTTTTTTGAAAAGAGACACAACTCTTAATGACTAAACAAGGCCTTTAGTTCTACTTAACTTTTAAATACTTTTTCTTTCTGTCTAATTCCCGCGTGAAAATCTAAAGATACACTGTATTATGAGACAGAGACTCGGAGAGAACTGATTTTTTATTTTATATTACGGAGTATGAGACAAAGACTCGGAGAGAACATATTTTTTTATTTTATTTATATATTTTGTTTTTTTTGAAAAGAGACACAACTCTTAATGACTAAACAAGGCCTTTAGTTCTACTTAACTTTTAAATACTTTTTCTTTCTGTCTAATTCCCGCGTGAAAATCTAAAGACACACTGTATTATGAGACAGAGACTCGGAGAGAACTGATTTTTTATTTTATATTATTTATTATTTGTTTTTTTTTAAAAGAGACATAACTCCTAATGACTAAACAAGGCCTTTAGTTCTACTTAACTTTTAATTGAAAAGAGACGCACAATGCAAGACATAACTTTGCTAAATTATTTAAGCTGTCAACCTTAACAAAACGTCAAAACTCAAAAGGGTTCATAAATCATAATGTCTAAGTTCCAAAATAAGACCGTTCCAAAAATGGTATATTCATCGCTTAAGCCAATTTAGGTGATAAGAAATGGGTGAGAGTAGTTAGCAGACTTGAGATTTGAGAGTGAGAAATCACTTTTAATGCGTTTGTTATTTTCACCGACATTACACAAGCGTCAGTCGTCATAATAATACCCTACAATCATTCATTTGCAGTTTTCCAAAAAACAAAAAAATTATTTATTTGTAAAAAACAGTTATTATATTTAAGAAATCTGAAATCCAACATTCCATCCAATTGGAGATAAGAAATAGGTGGGTAATGAGGCATACATAGCTAAGGGTAGTATAGTAATAGCTGCAATATTCTCTGTTATTTTAGATATTTTCTCATGGTTGTTTGTAATGCTGCTAGCCAATGATTAGCTGTAAGAATTCGCTGTTATTTTTGTCTTCTAGCTTGTATTTAATCTCCTGTGTTTAGCCCTCAGAAAATAATGAGAAATGACCTAATATTCTCTCCTCTATTCTGTCTCTCTTCTCTCTTCTCTCTTATTCTCTCAAACATTGAGCTGCACCCCTTGCATCCATAGTTTTCATTTACTCTTCATGGTATCAGAGCCGTGGTGCAAAATCGGGTCTGTTCTGCTCTTTCATTTCTTTCTGGTCATCTCATTTGTTTAAAAATTCTATCTTTGCTCCTTGTTGTGTTTTCTTTTTATACAAAGATCGTGTCTTTATTTGGTAACAATGGTTGCTGATACATCTAGCCCATTGTACTTACATCCAAATGATGGTTCATACTCCATATCTGTTGATAAGCTTACAGGAGCAGCTGATTACAGATCATGGAAACGATCTATGGAAATAGCCTTGTCATCCAAGAAAAAACTTGGCTTTGTTACAGGCACAGTTCTAAGATCTGCATATGCTGAAGATGCAGCAAAGACAGAGCAGTGGGATACTTGCAACTCGATGGTAATCTCTTGGATCCATGCTTGTTTATCAGATACCATTAAAAAATCTGTTCTTTATGTCAATACTGCTAGAGAAACTTGGATTCAGCTTGAAAAACGTTTTTCAATGTCAAATGGTTCTAGGAAATATAGATTGAACAAAGATATTTACAACTTGAAACAGAATAATGAGTCTGTAAATGTCTATTACACCAGCATGTCTAGTTTGTGGGAAGAACTTGATGCTATGAATGTCTTGCCTACTGTCTCTGATAATAATGCTGAAATCAGAAATTTGCTAAGTGTTATTGCTAAATTTCAAGAAGAAAGTAGATTGTTTCAGTTCCTTAATGGTTTGGATGAGTGTTATGCTGGTATGAGAAGCCATATTTTAATGTTAACACCCTTGCCAACTATGGAGTCTGCATGCTCTATGTTACAACAAGAAGAGAGTCAAAGGGAAGTCTTGCTCATAGGCAAAAATGAGCCTGACATCTCAGCTATGTACAACAGAAACCCAGGGAACTCAGGCCCATTTTAGAATTCTGGTGGTTCAAATAGGGTTGTTGTATGCAACACTTGTGGCAAAAAGGGTCATTCATCTGATAGATGCTGGTTGTTAGTTGGATACCCATCTTGGCACCATAAGTATAAGGCTGGATCACCAAAATCCAGTAACAGAACTCAGGATCAAAGATGGTCTAAACCTATTACAAAAACAGCTGCAGTTGCTCAGAGTACCAGTTCAGCTGTATCAAGCAATTCAGGGACAGTGACTCTCACTCAAGCTTAGTTTGAGCAACTTCTTAGAACTGTTCCTGCTGCAAATGCTGCATCTCAGCAAAGGGGGAGTGAGACAGATGATGAACTAGAAAATTTCTCTGGTATGGTATCCTGCTACAATGCTATTGGTGTGTCAAATGATTGGATAATTGATTCTGGGGCTTCTGACCACATGACTTCTAATCCACAAAATCTTGTTTGTTCAAAGTCAATTACTTCTCATCTCAAGATCAATTTACCAACTGGTGACACATCAAGAATCTCACATATAGGAACTGTAATTCTCCCAAACAGTCTGACTCTGAAGAATGTCTTGTGTGTTCCAAATTTCAAACACAATTTACTGTCTGTAAACAAGCTTATTACTGATTCTCAGTGTGAAGTAATTTTTTATGGCACTCATTGTGTCATAAAAGATATGAACACTAAGAAAATTAAAGGAGTGGGAAAAATGAAGAATGGCTTGTACTACTTGATTAATGAGACTGTAAATGAGCACTCATCTGTTCCTCAATGGTCTGGCAAGAATGCAGATGCTGATAACAGTCACATAGCTCTGGTTGTTCCTTCAAAGGCTGGAAATGCTCCATTTTCTGTCTGGCATCACAGACTGGGACATGCATCAATTGACAAATTGAAGCATATTGACTGTATAAAAAGGACAATCACCCAGGACAGCAAAGTGTGTGTGACATGTCCCTTTGCTAAATTCACTAAGCAACCCTATTAGTTGAGTGAGTCACATGCAAATGCTCCCTTTGAATTGGTTCACATGGATATTTGGGGACCCTACAAAGTTAGTACAAGAAGAAAATACAAATATTTTCTCACTCTGGTAGATGATTACTCAAGAATGACTTGGGTATACTTGTTACAGCAGAAATCTGACTCTTTGATGCAGTTCAAAGCATTTTACAACTATGCCAGCACTCAGTTTGACAAGAAAATTAAAGTTCTCAGATTAGATAATGCTTTGGAGTTTGATGATGGACCATGTCAAGAATTTTTTGCTGAAATGGGAATCATACATCAAACTTCCGGTGTTGACAGGCCACAACAAAATGCAAGAGTGGAAAGAAAGCACAGGCACATTCTTGAAATTGCAAGAGCAATCAGATTTCAGGCTGGACTGGAACTCTCTTATTGGGGTGGGTGTGTGATGACTGCTGTGCACATCGTCAATAGACTGCCCACTAAAGTGTTGAAAAATAAAACTCCATTTGAAATGTTGTTTAACACTGTCCCTAAGTATGATCATTGAAGGTGTTTGGCTGCCTTGCTTTTGCCTACACTCATTCCATTCAGAAAGACAAATTTCAACCCAGAGGGTTACCTTGTGTTTTCCTAGGTTACCCAGCCACTCAAAAGGGTTACAGGCTCCTTGATTTGACAAGCAAGAGAGTATTTGTGTCCAGAGATGTCATATTTCATGAAACCATATTCCCTTTCCAACTTCAATCCCTTAATCAGCTCATGACACCCTTACCCATAACCTTTCCCAAAAACACAAACCAAAGCCCTTTTCTTGATGATGACTGTCCTGTTCCTGCTATTACTGTTCTTGATCAAAATGAGGAGACTGAATATCATGCATATTCTGATCAAGATAGTGGCACTGAGCCTGTTAATCAAATTCCAAACACAAACCCAAACACAACTTCTCCATAACCTCCCAGACAGACATCAAGACCTTCAAACCCTCCTTATTGGATGAAAGATTATGTTCAACCAGGAAAAAGAAAGGACAGACAGATTGCTAATGTTGCTTACCAGCAAGTCCATTCTGAGTTTTTTTGCTTTGTTGCAACTCTTACAGAGAGTACAGACCCAGTTCACTATAAAAATGATGTTTCAGAATCACATCGGGTTGCAGCTATGAATTTAGAGCTTAGCCAATGTGAAAATACAGGAACATGGGAAGTGACTTCTTTGCCACATGGAAAAAAGGTCATAGGAAGCAAATGGGTCTATAAGACTAAATTTAAGTCTGATGGGACTATAGAGAGACATAAAGCAAGAATTGTAGTCTTGGGGAATAGACAACAATATGGGATAGACTACAAGGAAACATTTGCTCTTGTTGCAAAAATGACTACTGTAAGGGCAATCCTGGCTTTAGCTGCTGTTTACAATTGGCACACCACTCAAATGGATGTGACTAATGCATTCCTAAATGGTGATTTGCAAGAAGATGTGTATATGTCTATGCCCCCAGGATACACTGCTTTTGGCAGCAGAATTCAGGTTGATACAAGTGGTTCTGCTCCCTGCAAAACTGGTCAATTGGTGTGCAAATTGAAGAAATCTCTTTATGGGTTGAAACAAGCACCCAGGCAATGGTTTTCTAAGTTATCTGATACTATCACATCTTCTGGATTCATTCAATCTAAAGCTGATTACAGTCTCTTCACAAAACAAGATTCAAAAAAGTTCACTGCAGTTCTAGTCTATGTGGATGACTTGCTAATCACTGGCAATGATATGCAAGAAATTGAGAAAATAAAGTCCTTTTTATCTTCTCAGTTTCACATGAAAGATATGGGACCATTGAGATATTTTCTTGGTCTTGAGATAGACAGATCTGACCAAGGAATTTTTATATCCCAAAAGAAATATATTTCAGATTTGCTGAGTGACTATAACATGCTCAATGTAAAGCCACTGAAATTACCAATGGATACTCACCTAAAGCTATCTGCAGATAGAGGTGATGTTCTTCTTGATCCTGCTCCTTACCAGCAATTGCTTGGCAGACTAATATATCTGGCTGTAACAAGGCCTGATATCTCTTTCACAGTACAAATGCTAAGTCAATTTATGCATTGTCCCACAACTGTTCACATGAAAGCTGCAAAGAGGCTACTTCGATATCTAGCTGGTACAAGGTCTCAAGGCATTTTACTTGCTTCAGACTCAGCGGCTACCCTCACTGCATACTGTGACAGTGATTGGGCTAGCTGTCCTACATCTAGAAGATCAACCACAGGCTATTGCATTCTGCTTGGCCATTCTCCAATCTCTTGGAAGTTAAAGAAACAACCTGTGGTGGCTAAATCTTCAGCTGAAGCTGAATATAGAGCAATGGCACTCACAGCCTGTGAAGTCACTTGGATCAAGGCCCTGCTCAAGGATTTGACTCTGTCTCATTTGGATCCTGTTGTCCTTCACTGTGACAACAAAGCAGCTCTAGCTATAGCTGCTAACCCTGTAATGCATGAGAGAACGAAGCATGTTGAAATAGACTGTCATTATGTGCGAGACATGGTTAAAGCTGGGGACATCAAGACTGAACATGTGTCATCTTCAAACCAGTTAGCTGATGTTCTAACCAAAGTTCTGTCTGTTAAGCAACACAATGATCTTCTTCTCAAGCTGGGAGTCACTTCTCCACCTGCCTCTCAGCTTGAGGGGGGGGGGGGGGGGTAATGAGGCATACATAGCTAAGGGTAGTATAGTAATAGCTGCAATATTCTCTGTTATTTCAGATATTTTCTCATGGTTGTTTGTAATGCTGCTAGCCAATGATTAGCTGTAAGAATTGGCTGTTATTTTTGTCTTCTAGCTTGTATTTAATCTCCTGTGTTCAGCCCTTAGAAAATAATGAGAAATGACCTAATATTCTCTCCTCTATTCTGCCTCTCTTCTCTCTTATTCTCTCAAACATTGAGTTGCACCCCTTGCATCCATAGTTTTCATTTACTCTTCAAATAACAGAGAATATTGCAGCTATTACTATACTACCCTTAGCTATGTATGCCTCATTAGTGGGACTAGTTAACAATGGAGATTTTAGAGCTTGAAACTATTTAATGCGTTTGTTTTTTTTTTTTTTTTAACCAAAGTAGAAAAATGGTCCAAAGTGTATTTGTGGGTAGAAACTATAAACTTGTACGAGTACAAAGCAAAAATCAGGTCTCTGGAGTTAAGACCTCTAGTCTCTTTGTCCTCAAACAACAAAACGATAAACTCAATTTAAATGTGGGCCGAATGTTATACTCAAATTATTGAAATATGTCTACATATATGGACGCAAATTTGGAGGTAGTACATGGTCCAGTTATCTCTACATGGTCCAGATCTAAAACGACAGTGTTTTATATACAATCCCTCTAATGGCCTCCACCACCAACCTGCAACCCCCGTCCACGTGCTATACCCTGACTCTGACATTGCTTTCTTCTAAGACCATCATCACTCATGGTATAAAAATTTATACCATCCATCTTTTTCTACCATTTTCTGATTTTTTCACTCCTCCACATCATTTATACCACAATACAATATATTTTCTCCAAAAATCACGCCACCTATGGTATAAAAAAAGTTTACCACCACACTTTCTCTCTCATACATCTATTAATTATACAACTAATTTAATTATAATTATATTTTATTTTATTATTGGAAATAACTAATTAATGTTTGAAAAGTTAATTAAATAAAAATAAGCAATTTAGTAAAAAGCGAATTCAAAAAAATATATAAAACTATATTAATATGGGTGTCTATGTGTAGGACTTAAAATATTATGACCAATGATAATTTTTTCATAATTATTTCTTAAAATACAATAATAATAAAAAATATATAATAGATACATGATAACCAAGCAAGCCACATGACGTGGCTTGGTTGGTTTATATTACACGGGGACCAAAGCAAATGTGTTACCATGGGATGGTATATATCATTCCATGGTATATTTTTACACCACCATTGAGTAAAAATTATCATATTTTGGATGAATATTTATACCGTGAGACGAGCCGTTTATCATTACGATAGGTGTCAAGTGGAAGTGCAGTGATGTATGCAGCTGAGGCATCCTAACAGACCCACAGACTTGAACTTTGTTCCTACATGGCCCGATCAATTCGATCGGTATAAAATTACACCACGAGTGTTGATGCTCTAAATAGACCTGGTTATTGGGCAGGTTGGGTTAGGATCGGTGCGGATCGGGTCAAAAAGAGTCACATTATATAGGGTTAATAGTAGCGGGTCAATAATGGACGGACTTACAATATACAAGTATCAATTAAAGTAAATATTGAACAAAGCTGTTGTTATTAGTATATTTGAATACAAATTTATGTATGTAAGTACATTTTTGTCTATTAAATTGGAAAAACATTTTGGCCCTTGACCATACCCAATTGGTCTGATCTTGTCCGCTCAAGGTCTTGTCCATTAAAAACTCTTTAAGTTTGGCCCTGGTCCTATTATCATCTACCCTACCTAATAACCACCACTTCAGCAACCATTTCCACTTTTATAAAAATCAATGTGGAGAAATCATAATCCTTACTAATAAATAATAATCGATTATATTAAGAAAATCCCACCGTACCAAAATTAATTGGTAACAAAAACCGTAAGTATATGATCAATTACCGACGATGCAGTGAAGAGTAAAGTATTTTGTTTGCAAGATGATTACATGGTGAATATCTCGTCATGGTGGTTACTAACACGTTGCTCATAAGTTGTCAACAATAATAAAGTGTATAGAATGGAGCGCCAGGAAAACACTAAAACTCATTTTTGTAAGATGTTACAGCACGTGTATAAATTATGAGAATGGTATGTGTGTAAATATCGAGGAGGAACTACAGTTACCATTAATACGATGACATGAAATCTCATATACATAAATTCACTACCATTGTCGCCAAACGGGCTGTAATGGTCATAGCTAAAATGGACAACCTTAATAAATCATAGATGTTGATTCGATTCTTTTGGAAAAAAAGAGTATTTTTCTATGACAACATTTCGTACCCTTGCCCGAGTTATCCCTATGGTATAAAATGAGAACTAAAGTATACCATTAGGAAGTAATATGTTCAATTGTTCAAAGAAGATCAAAGATACATATGGTGAGATAGAATGAAAAAATCACCAATCAACAATTCTTGTACCCGTCAAAAAAAAAAAAAAAAAAAAAAAAAAAAAATCTTGTAAAATGCCAACTCACACTCAACGTCAAACAAATACAGGCCATGTGGCGGATTGGTGGTTAGCTTTTATCAAATGTTAATAATACGGTAGTATAAGCGTTTGAAAGGTAGCGAATATCTTTTCACAAATTTGTTTAGTTTATAATTTGATATTACACATGTATTTTTACTGTATTTTAACCAAACACTCATATGAGTACTATTAAGTATTAACCACTACATTAACAACTAATCTCTACTCACTATTAATTGACAGCTACTTACTATACTACTCTGACAGCTACCCGCTACTTCACTGCTAAAAGTTATCCGGTGCGGCTAGTTTTGCCTAATAGAACCAAAATCTATTTTTGTCATGCATTCATCCTCAACGGTTACATCTTTGTTTCACAACAAACCTCTCTAAGCTCTCTCCCTACTATATATACTCCGTAATGTATGGAGTAGTACTAGTATATTCCTCCAAAATCTAATCAATAAGTCACTCATCTACGTCCTTAATTAATATATCAGATAGCCAATTAATCTTCTCGTTGCTACAATCATTTTCAATTTCTCCCTTAGTGGTTAGTTTTAATTTTATTGTTCTTATTCAAATTACTCGTAATTTACTCATATTGTTTTATTGGCTTTAAAGTGCTTAATGAAGTATGATTATTTAATACACCCAATAACCCCACTTCTACCTTATTATATTAAAGTCAATCAAATTGCTTATAATTATGTGTCGTGTAGCACTTAAAAAAAAAAAAAAAAAAAAACGAAACAGTATAAAATATAGAAACTCTTTGCATGCAGGAAAATAATTTAAAGAATATATACTCTTTGCATGCAGGAAAATGGATATGGACCTAGTTCCAACCTTAATCAACAATTCTCACCCTCAATTATTTCAAACGGAAACAATGGAAGAAGTTGCACCTTTTGATGAACAGCTAGCTGATGTACTATTCAGTGATGACTTCTCTTATCCTCTCTCTGTCGAGAACAACACCTTTGATTCTCAGTGGGACATTGGTAGCCTCTTCGACCAAATCATTACGCCGCCACCACCTTATTTTTCCGACGGAAACCACAATCATAACGACGACAACAACAACAACAACAATAACGATGATGATGAAAATGTCCAAAATTTGGTAGGAGACAAAGTCGTCCAAGAGCCCAGACGGTCGAAGAAGTGTAAGGTTGGGAAGCAAGACGAGAGTGGATCGGAAGGTAGGCCGAGGAGGAAAAGACAAGCAACCCAAGTGCAGGATCACATCTTGGCTGAGAGGAAGCGACGGGAAGTTCTTAGCCATATGTTCATTTCACTCTCATCCATGATTCCTGGTCTTAAAAAGGTACTTGTAGTCTCTATGGAATCTTTTAACAAAACGCCTAATTTGACAAAAAGTATTTACTAAAACAGCTAATTATAATTTTTATTTCCAAAACTAGCTAAATTATTGACTTGAAAGGAAATTAACTATTTCTTATTTTCCTTTGAACCGTTTTGGTTCACTTTAATGATTTTTGTAATTAATTTTTTTTTGGGAAATTCTCAATGGTACTCTCCAATTTTTTATTTTTCTCAATGGTAAACACTAAAATATCAAATTATCATTGGTAATCTATAATTTGTAAAAATAATGCAGTGGTAGCATTAGTTAAGTATTTTAAGGAAATATTAACCATGATTCATATATTAAAAGGGAGGGAAAAGAGAAATGACTAAAATACCCCTTTTTTTTTTAAAAAAAAAAAAAAAAAAAAAAACACACTTCTTTCCCCTCCCCCAACCCAGCCAGCCCCTCTACCATGACCCCAACATTGGCGATGATCCTACCACCCATTAAACTCAAACCTTGAATTGATGTGGATTGAAACAGTTAAACAGAAGCATATCATTTGAAGGATTTATCCCCCTAATACTATTATTCAAGTACCTAGGTGAAGAATTAGGAAAAATTAACAATTTTTAGCATTACCATGAGCGAATGATCAGGAGAATGAAGCTGGTGGTTCTTGGGCGGCGGCGGAGTTCGATTAAGTGTGGCTGACTAATAATAACAGGTAATCGAGTAGCAAATCACCAAAAGAATGAATCATATGGAGCATTTTTTAGAATATGCAAGAACATACCCTCTCATCAGACTCGGAAATCTTGCTGATAGGATGCTCGAAAAACTCGATGCAAGAAACTGGTCATTCAAGAGCTCAATTGCTGAGGGTCTTTCAATTGCATTGAATTTGTCGAAAATTCGGGGGAATCAGAGGGAATTGCAAAATCAGGTGAAGGAGTGGGAATCGGAATCGCGACGGAATCGGGAACGAGAGGGAATCGACGGAGTTCGGTTCACGGCGGCTGGGATGCACTACAAGAAAACATCAAAATTGCGACGGAAAAAGTTTGTCGTAACATATGTCAATTCCGTCGTAAAGTAGGGTTACGACGGAATTCTGTCGTAAATGGTCGTCGAAAAACCCTTTGTAGGAAAATGGCCATATTCCGACGGAATTTCCGTCGTAAACCTACTTTACGACGGAAATAATATCGTCGGACTTGAAATTGGCCTTTATTGAAGATCCGTCGCAAGCTTCTGACGGAAATAGATCCGTCGCAACCTTTAATTTACGACGGAATTTTCTGTCGCAAAGTATAATTGACGACGGAAAAAAGCCTCGCAAAATATAATTTACGACGGAAAAAAGCGTCGCAAACTATAATTTACGACGGAAATTCCGTCGCAATTTATGATATGCGACGGAAAATTCTGTCGGAAATTTATACTTTGCGACGGAATTTTCCGTCGTAAATTAGAGTTCGCGACAGAAAATTCCGTCGCAACCTATATATTTCCGACAGAATTTTCCGTCGCAAACTCTAAATTACGACAGAAAATTCCGTCGTAAATATATAGGTTGCGACGGAATTTCCATCGTAAATTATAGTTCCAGCCCAAAACAAATTTCTGTAAATTTCTGCATTTTCAAACCTGAATTTTTTTAATGATAAATCAACAAAAAAAAAACTAAATATTGAGTCCTGAAATTGTTGTTTTAAAAAAATTAATTACCGACCTACGAAATTATATTTATGTACATATATATATAATAATTATGTCCTAAGTACAAAAGATAGTCCACATTTTGGTATCTATACCAAACAAAAGCTAGGTTAGAGTGATTCTATGCTAGACTAAAGCTAAGCTACGCAATCGCCTGGAAACCCTGGCCTGCTCCACCACTACCCGGGTCGTCCCTTGGGTCTCGATGCTGAGGATGAATGGTGGAACATGAGTCGTTGTTGGTGAGACGACTCATCATCTCATCCATACTCTCCTTGTATCTCCTCTCCATTTCGGCCATTCGGGCTTCCATTTGAGTTTGGAGAGCTTGCACCCTGTGTTCCATCTGGTCTTGCATTTGAGAAATGACAGACGGCGTGTATTGCTGTGAAGAACGGGAACCTCGACCCATCTGTTTTCCATAGTAGAGCTCTGCACTTTGTCCAAGTCCCTTCACACGCCCCTTCTTATTGCGCCAACCCACCGACTTACAGTACAACTCATTGGGACTCTTCTGAATCCCCTGACTCCTTGAATTGTTTCTTCCAGCTTCTTCTGGTAGGTCTCCTACAAAATATTGAAGATAATAAAAAATATTGTTAAAAAAACAACCAACAATATAAGGTAAGGATAGAAATTAAGTGCCTAAGGATAGAAATTAAGAGAAATAAGCACATATGTCAATTTTCGACCCTAACTCATCAAAAATCATCCAAATTTGGCCTATATGGCTAAAACCATGCCTATTTTCTAAGTTTTCAAGCAAATGGACTCGTTCTTTATTCTGACATTCCAATATCACATACTTTTACGTGCCTAAGGATAGAAATTAAGAGAAATAAGCACATATGTCAAATATCGACCCTAACTCATCCAAAATCATCCAAATTTGGGCTATATGGCTAAAACCATGCCTATTTTCTATCTTTTCAAGAAAATGTAAGGTTTCTTTCTTCTAACATTCCAATATCAATTGCTTTTAGGTGCCTAAGTATATAAATTAAGAGAATTAAGCACATATGTCAAATATCGACCCTAACTCATCCAAAATCATCCAAATTTGGCCTATATGGCTAAAACGATGCCTATTTTCTAAGTTTTCAAGCAAATGGACTCGTTCTTTCTTCTAACATTCCAATATCACATACTTTTAAGTTCCTAAGGATAGAAATTAAGAGAAATAAGCACATATGTCAATTTTCGACCCTAACTCATCCAAAATCATCCAAATTTGGCATATAAGGCTAAAACCATGCCTATTTTCTAAGTTTTCAAGCAAATGGACTCGTTCTTTCTTCTAACATTCCAATATCACATAATTTTAAGTGCTTAAGGATAGAAATTAAGAGAAATAAGCACATATGTCAATTTTCGACCCTAACTCATCCAAAATCATCCAAATTTGGCCTATAAGGCTAAAACCATGCCTATTTTCTAAGTTTTCAAGCAAATGGACTCGTTCTTTCTTCTAACATTCCAATATCACATATTTTTAAGTGCCTAAGGATAGAAATTAAGAGAAATAAGCACATAAGTCAATTTTCAACCCTAACTCATCCAAAATCATCCAAATTTGGCCTATATGGCAAAAACCATGCCTCTTTGCTATGTTTTCAATGAAATGGAAGGTTTATTTCTTCTAACATTCCAATATCAATTGCATTTAGGTGCCTAAGGATAGAAATTAAGATAATTAAGCACATACGTCAAATATCGACCCTAACTCATCCAAAATCATCCAAATTTGGCCTATATGGCTAAAACCATGCCTATTTTCTATGTTTTCAAGAAAATGGACTCGTTCTTTCTTCTAACATTCCAATATAACATACTTTTAAGTGCCTAAGGATAGAAATTAAGAGAAATAAGCACATAAGTCAATTTTCGACCCTAACTCATCCAAAATTTTCCAAATTTGGCCTATATGGCTAAAACCATGCCTATTTTATATGTTTTCAATGAAATGGAAGGTTTATTTCTTCTAACATTCCAATATCAATTGCATTTAGGTGCCTAAGGATAGAAATTAAGAGAATTAAGCACATATGTCAAATATCGACCCTAACTCATCCAAAATCATCCAAATTTGGCCTATATGGCTAAAACCATGCCTATTTTCTATGTTTTCAAGAAAATGGACTCTTTCTTTCTTCTAACATTCAATATAACATACTTTTAAGTGCCTAAGGATAGAAATTAAGAGAAATAAGCACACAAGTCAATTTTCGACCCTAACTCATCCAAAATCTTCCAAATTTGGCCTATATGGCTAAAACCATGCCTATTTTATATGTTTTCAATGAAATGGAAGGTTTATTTCTTCTAACATTCCAATATCAATTGAATTTAGGTGCCTAAGGATAGAAATTAAGAGAAATAATCACATATGTCAAATATCGACCCTAACTCATCCAAAATCATCCAAATTTGGCCTATATGGCTAAAACCATGCCTATTTTCTAAGTTTTCAAGCAAATGGACTCGTTTTTTCTTCTAACATTCCAATATCACATAATTTTAAGTGCCTAAGGATAGAAATTAAGAGAAATAAGCACATATGTCAATTTTCGACCCTAACTCATCCAAAATCATCCAAATTTGGCCTATAAGGCTAAAACCATGCCTATTTTCTAAGTTTTCAAGCAAATGGACTCGTTATTTCTTCTAAAATTCCAATATCACATAATTTTAAGTGCCTAAGGATAGAAATTAAGAGAAATAAGCACATATGTCAATTTTCGACCCTAACTCATCCAAAATCATCCAAATTTGGCCTATAAGGCTAAAACCATGCCTATTTTCTAAGTTTTCAAGCAAATGGACTCGTTCTTTCTTCTAACATTCCAATATCAAGTACTTTTAAGTTCCTAAGGATAGAAATTAAGAGAAATAAGCACATAAGTCAATTTTTAACCCTAACTCATCCAAAATCATCCAAATTTGGCCTATATGGCTAAAACCATGCCTCTTTTCTATGTTTTCAATGAAATGGAAGGTTTCTTTATTCTAACATTCCAATATCAATTGCATTTAGGTTCCTAAGGATATAAATTAAGATAATTAAGCACATATGTCAAATATCGACCCTAACTCATCCAAAATCATCCAAATTTGGCCTATATGGCTAAAACCATGCCTATTTTCTATGTTTTCAAGCAAATGGACTCGTTCTTTCTTCTGACATTCCAATATCACATACTTTTAAGTGCCTAAGGATAGAAATTAAGAGAAATAAGCACATAAGTCAATTTTCAACCCTAACTCATCCAAAATCATCCAAATTTGGCCTATAAGGCTAAAACCATGCCTATTTTCTAAGTTTTCAAGCAAATGGACTCGTTCTTTCTTCTAACATTCCAATATCACATACTTTTAAGTGCCTAAGGATAGAAATTAAGAGAAATAAGCACATATGTCAATTTTCAACCCTAACTCATCCAAAATCATCCAAATTTGGCCTATATGGCTAAAACCATGCCTATTTTCTATGTTTTCAAGCAAATGGACTCGTTCTTTCTTCTAACATTCCAATATCACACACTTTTAAGTGCCTAAGGATAGAAATTAAGAGAAATAAGCACATAAGTCAATTTTCAACCCTAACTCATCCAAAATCATCCAAATTTGGCCTATAAGGTTAAAACCATGCCTATTTTCTAAGTTTTCAAGCAAATGGACTCGTTCTTTCTTCTAACATTCCAATTAATATCACATAATTTTTAGTTCCTAAGGATAGAAATTAAGATAAATAAGCACATATGTCAATTTTCAACCCTAACTCATCCAAAATCATCCAAATTTGGCCTATAAGGCTAAAACCATGCCTATTTTCTAAGTTTTCAAGAAAATGGACTCGTTCTTTCTTCTAAAATTCCAATATCACATACTTTTAAGTGCCTAAGGATAGAAATTAAGAGAAATAAGCACATATGTCAATTTTCAACCGTAACTCATCCAAAATCATCCAAATTTGGCCTATAAGGCTAAAACCATGCCTATTTTCTAAGTTTTCAAGCAAATGGACTCGTTCTTTCTTCTAACATTCCAATATCACATACTTTTAGGTGCATAAGGATAGAAATTAAGAGAAATAAGCACACATGTCAATTTTCGACCCTAACTCATCCAAAATCATCCAAATAAGCATATAATGAGTTCTACTTTGCTAATTTGCCATATATCAACTCATATAATAAGTGTTTACCGCAATCCTTTTTGCTTTGTTGTTGGCAGCCACTTGGCCTTTTCCAGGCACTTCCTTGAAGTGTGTCTTCAAGAAAAGATCATGGGCATTTGGTAATTGGCCTTGGTTTTTTGCAGCCTTTATATATACATGCAGAAAATCAATGAAAACATGTTAGCCCACTAAAATTCATTAATAGACAAATGACTTAATTGTTACTGGACATATTGTAGGAACCTTACCATCCTTTTAGCATGTTGTACAAATGACATTGAACCTTGAAAGTGGGTCGGTTCAACGACATTTTCCATGGATCCGCCTCTTCGGTTCTTCTTGTTTTGTTCCGACCGCTTCTTATAATCTAGATCGGTGGCAACAATTCGCATCATGCCTTCGTGGACATCCTTATTAAGCCATCTTGGTCTGCGACCATTCAGCCTGTGTGTGATGTTGTAGAACGTGTCACGTAGGCGATTTGCAAACTTTTCTTCGAAAGTGTCCTTCACTTGGTTGTTTAACTCAGGTGCCCACTTGAATTTTTTCTGCAAATCAAGAAAATGTATTTATTACAAAATTCAACTCCATCAATATAATCTATAAAACATGTATTATGTTAGGTTAAAGTTATCATACGTTGAACAAGTTCCAAAAGTGCTCTCTCGAATCTTCATCAACCTCTCCATAATTCCTCCAAGGCTCAACATAGTAGCTGGTTAGCGAGTCGGAGAGCACATTCTTCACCGGGATATCATCAAACCTATAATAAAGGATAGACATTCATGTAAGTAGATAATCAACAAAAAGTGAATAAAACATGGTTAAAGTAATACAAATTCACTTTATCAAAGTAAATACGAATTTAAGGATATTTCATTATACAAATACATACGCACCAAAGTGTGGAAGGGTCCAACTCTAGCAAGTCATTAGGATGCGGGTCCTGTAGCTCCTGTTCCTGTTGCCCTTGTACATGCCTAGGAATCTGTCTCCGATTGATGATTTCTTGAGAGGCCCCCAAATCATGTGCCTCCTCTTCCTCCATTGACTCATCCTCGTCAACACGTACAACCTGAGATTTCCCCTTAGTCTTTCTCCTCTTGGACGTTTCTCCTTTATTTCCTCCTCCCATGATGACCACCTGAAAAAGTTGTTAGTACCATGATCGCACATTGTAAATTCATAAATTAGATCCATAAGACATTAAAATAATAAAATGAGACCAAAAATGTAATTCAATATTACAAGTCCGAGTAGTCATTAAAAACTAAACATTCGAAGACAATAGTTAAAGGAGTAACTACATATTCTCCTCTTCATTACTCTTATCACTACTACCACTATCATTATCACTATCATTATTACTATCACTAGTGTCATCTAAAAATACATCGATGTCCTCTTCTTCGTCACTATCACTGGAGCCAATGCTTTCTTCTTCTTCTTCATCGCTTGAGATAATAAAGCCATCGTCATCATCATCATCACTATCAAGTTCATAGTCTGGAATGTCATTTGGTGGACAAAGCGTTGCATGTACTTGTGGTGAAGGACCCTCCAAAAACTCTAAATCCACCGGAGCATCAATCACCGACCTTGCTTGAGTTCTAAATACAGCCCACCATTGAACCCGATCACGTTTAAGGCTAGG
Organism: Chenopodium album; assembly: GCF_948465745.1. Lineage (NCBI taxonomy): Eukaryota > Viridiplantae > Streptophyta > Magnoliopsida > Caryophyllales > Amaranthaceae > Chenopodium > Chenopodium album. The sequence goes on from NC_137840.1 coordinate 73,740,920, forward strand.
GTAAGATGCATAATACACTTGAGACACTTGTTAAGATAAGACAAATGGATCATACTTGGGATACTTCTTAGTATGATTTACTTCGACAAACTTGTATTGTTCATGAATGTTCATTCCTTTACCACAATCCATCCAACTACAACTAAACAAAATAGTCTTGTACTCTTTTTCGGGACCGGTGTAGACAAGTTCAATTATGTCGTTTAAAATGCCAAAGTACTCTCCACCGTCCTCACTTGAGACACACACCCCGTAATTCATCGTAGATTTGTGTTTGCCATAGGACTGTGTGTGGAAATTAAAGCCACCGACAAATATCTGGTTCCAAGTTCAAACACGCTTGAAAGGCCTAATAGACAATGCTCGCAACACATCGGAACTTGGTTTTTGTTCTCTCACCTATAACCGTTACGAATACAAATGTCACACTAATTGAAATGAAATATATTATATTATATTATCACAAATTAATCAATATGCAATGTTCGAAAAGTATTATCACCTTGTGATGAAACCAATCAGGGAATTCACTTTCGCATTTCTCCATGACATCTTCTCGACGCAAATAAGTTCGAGTACTAAGAATGTAGTCCTCAAATTGCCTAATAGATTAATGACACTTGGTTAATCATTGCAGCAATTATATTAAATTTAAGGGATTTTCAAAAGTTTATCCTAAACATATATACCTTTCGTATTCACCAAGAATGCCGGTATTTCTTAAAACGAACAAATGAGCACGTTCGAGTTCCTTGTCATCTAAATACCGAGTTTTACCCAAATTTGACACACGACCCTTATCCACCGTGAACAGCTCTGGGATTTCATCGTTGTCAGCCGGGGATTCCACATCAGCATTCACATTTCGACCTAGATCTCGTGTTTTTGTGTCAACTGAGGGCTGAAAGTAATTGGAGCAGAAGTTTGATATCTCTTCAGTGAGATAAGCGTTGCATATGGAACCTTCAACACGAGCCTTATTACCAATTTTTCGTTTCAGGTGATTGAGGAACCTGTAATTATGTTTATGTAGCCGTAGAAGTATAAGTAACGAAAAGCAATGAAAGAGATGAAAGTAAGAGTAGAGAAAGGACCTTTGATTTACCTTTCGAAAGGATACATCCACCGATATTGAACAGGTCCACATAACTTGCCCTCATATGGAAAATGAATTGGTAAATGCTCCATGGAGTTGAAGAAAGATGGGGGGAAAACCTTCTCAAGCTTGCACAGGATCTCAGCTATGTTTTTTTTCCAATCTCTCCATGTCGCTAACTGTAATTGTGTAGCAACATAAATCGCGAAAGAATTGGCTTATCTCTTAGAGTGTTTTGCTTGAACCACCCTTTTTTTGCATTCTTGAGACGTTTCAGTGCCTCGGGGCCATCTGTTGCTTTCGGGAGGTTTTTCACACATTCCCAAAGTTCCTCTCCTGACATGATGTGAGGTGGTGAACCTTTTTCGACTTTGTTTTTACAAAATGCATTTTTACTATTTCGAAAAGGATGATTTGTCGAAAGGAATTGACGATGGCAATCAAACCAAGAAACCTTACCACCATTTTCGAGCCAAAATGCTTTGCTTTTCTCCATGCAATATGGACAAGCCTTTTTACCGGCTGTGGTCCAACCAGATAACATACCATAAGCCGGGAAGTCACTAACGGTCCATAGGATGGCTGCTCGAAGATTGAAATTTTGTTTTCTCGAAATATCGTAAGTATTTTCCCTAACTTCCCACAACTGTTTCAACTCGTGTATGAGCGGTTGCATGTAAACATCCAAGTTGCCCTTAGGGTTTTTAGGACCAGGAACGAGTAACGAAAGAAACATGAACTGTCTTTTCATACACATTGACGGAGGCAAGTTATAAGGGGGTCAAAATGACAGGCCAACATGAATACTGTCCCCCAAACTGACCATGTGGAGCAAATCCATCCGTACATAGGCCAAGTCGAACTTTACAAGGTTCAGAGGCAAACTCAGGAAATCAACTATCTAGGTGTTTCCACGCTTCACTATCTCTAGGGTGTGCCATTGTGCCTTGAACTCGAGGATTTTTAGCATGCCATGTCATTTCCTCAGAAATGTTTTTAGTTGCAAAAAGCCTTTGCAACCTAGGTGTGATAGGGAAATAAAATAGAACATTCAAAGGCACTAAGCTACCTTTAGAAGTCTTCTTGTATCGGTCGCTGCCACACACCCTACATGTAGATAATTGAGCATCATCTTTCTAAAACAACATACATCCTTTCGGGCATGCATGAATCTTTTCATGGGGCAGCTCTAACCCCTTAAAAATTTTCTTGACCTCATAGAATGTCTCGGCCATGTGGTTGTTGTTAGGAATCGCTTCATTAACCAAAGAAGCAAATCCATCAACACATCTGTGCGGCAAATTATACTCACACTTTAGGCTAGTGATTCTAGAAGCCATCTCTAACACAGACAATGAACTCCCTTCGTATAACGGTTGTTCAGAAGCCCTTAACAAATCAAAAAATGGCTTGGCTTGTGCATTAGGCTCCTCCTCTAATGAAACAGGTGGCTCTTCGGAAAGGCCTTGATCTTGAGACTGACCAAAGGCATCCAAAACCATTTCACGATATTCATTTGACTGCCTTCTACGAGTTCCTGGAAACCCTTCCCCATGACACATCCACTCATAGTAATTAGGTAAAAAACTGCTGCGATACAAATAAAGTTTGACCGTATCTGGATCCCAAAGACGTTTGTTTTTGCATTTAAAACATGGACACCTAACTTCATTCGGGTTGCTACTCTCGGGATGATCTTCCACATATTTAAGGAATTCATCTACCCCCTTCAAGAACTCAGGATTAATAGAATTCCCAACCTTTCTTTCGTACATCCAGCTACGTTCTTTTCGTTTCATGATTACAAGTTCTACACAACTAACACATATGCCATTAATCACATTAGTCATAAAGCACAATATATATTCATTATAGATCAAACTGTTATGGAAATGCAAATGAGAAGAGAAATGATTTCCAAGGGTCCTTATCACTCCAACCTAACCCATTCTTGTACGTTCAATCTCACTAGTGAATGTATGCCAGAATTTCAATTCTATGGAAAATCCGGCAGCATCTCCCTACAGTTCCCCAAGTACACAATATAGGCGATTAGAAACACCTATATATGTACCTAGAGAACATTGTAGAGAAATGACAAGCAAGGATCTTCCTTAGAATTAAAACAAAGGAATACATTCACCACCTAAGTGAGAATAAACGTACAAGGACAGTCCCAACCGGGGACTATTCAAGACATACTCCTAATGTGTATGCCTTGAACGGGTATCTAGGTATATTATTATGCAAATAATTTTTTTTTAAAAAATATATACTTAACTAACATACATAATATTAAACAAATATATCAAGATTAAACTAAACAAGAGAAACATATCATAAGACCATACTATTAATATAAACCAAATCAAACCAAACCAAAGTAAACTAATATATCATATTAAACTAAACCAAACCAAACTACCGTTTTATATATTAAATTAAACTAACATAATTCTAAAAAAAACTAAACTAAATTAAGATACTTTATATTAACATAATTCTAAAAAAATTAAACTAAAACACATTATATTAACATAAACTTAACTAAACTACATTATGTTAAACTAAACTAAACCAAACTAACATTGCTTTTTTAAAGAGAAGGGAGCAATTAATTAATTATAAGAGATGACCAATGTGACTAAATTTACCAAACTAACCTACATACATACATTATAATTAAAACCCAACACACTGTCTAATAACCAAAGTAACATACACACATACATTATATTAGGGTTTGTAATGTAACTAACCTTTAGATCTGCACTTCTTTTAACAATTAAACCAACAAAATTGTACAAATCCTACAAAAAATTAAAAATAAATAAAATAAGTAAGGGTTTATAAGTAAACAAAATTAAATTGAAAAAAAAGGGGGGAAGCAAAGGACAACTTACTGAATTTTCAGCCAATATCAATGTAGGTGCTTCAGTCACGGCGAGGGGACGGAGGTGCGGCGCGGAGGCTGCGTTGTGGTGGTTAAAGGTTAGCCGGTGGTGGTTTTTTTGGCAAAATTAAAAAAAAAAACAAAACTTAGAGGGCAACACTTACCTAGACGCGGCAGTTGCGTCGCCGGAAACAACCACGGCCAGGTGGTTCAGTCACGGCGAGGGGACGAAGGTGCGGCGCAGAGGCTGCGTTGTGGTGGTTCAATGTTAGCCGGTAGTGGTTTTTTTGCAAAATTAAAAAAAAAAAACCAAAACTTAGAGGGCAACACTTACCTAGATGCGCACTACTAGAAAAAGGGTAATTTCCGACGGAAAAATTGCGTCGGAACCACCCCGAAATCCGTCGGAAAACCAATTTCCGACGGAATTCCGTCGTAACCGGTTGTCGGAAAACCTTTGGTAGGAAATTTGTCTTTTTTCGACGAAAATTCCGTCGGAAACACTTTTCCGACAGAATTTCCGACGGAATTTTCCGTTGAAAGAGGTTTTACAGCACCAGGAAAATCCGTCGGAAATTTCCGACGAAAATTCCGTCGGAAACTGTTTTTAAGGAATTAAAAAAAACGCCGCGCCACCACGGCACGACGTATCATCCACCACCAACCACCAAATAAACCCTTACCCCTACATCAGACCACCACCACTACCACCATCCCCTAACTAACCCCCCACCACCAGCCCCCTAACCCGTCCTATACCACCACCCACACCACCAAAACCCATACCCTCCTAACTCTAACCCACACAAACGAGCCCAGATCTACCACCCCACCTAAGCAAACCACCACACCACCCACCTCAAACCACCACCGCCACCACCACCACTGAAACAAACTACCACAACCCAAAAATTAAACAAAAAGAAAAAAAATTAAAATCCCAATCAACCCAACACCCAGAAACCCGGAAAACTCCCAACATACCTCACCCTAAAACCGACCCACCCTCCTAACCGACCCAGATCCGACCAAAAACCAAACCACCATGGCACCAAACCACCACACAAGCCACCACAACCACACCAAACAACCAACAATCGAAAATATTTATTAAAAAAACCAAAAAAATTAAAAGACTTGAAAAACATACCTTATTAACTGAAATTGGCTTTGAATTCTTGAATTTGGTTTAAATAGGTCAAATTCGACCATAAAAAGTATAGATCTACACTTTTCATGGTCGAATTTGACCAAAAAACATTAATTTCGGCCATGGAAAACACCAAGTAAGAGAAGAGAAATGAGGAAAGAGATGAAAGAAGGAGAAGATGGTGGATAGAAAGAGATGGAGGAAGAGAGAGGAGGCGTTGAGTCTGAAATTGGAGAAGAGAAGGGGCGGAGGAAGAGAGAGAAACGGAAGAGAGAGAGAAAGGGCGGAAGAGAGAGAAGAGATGGAAATGAAATGAAGAGGCAGTGAGCAATTTTCTCGCGTTAGGGTTTTAACAAAGGCTGATTATATATATATATATATATATAATAATAATAATAATAATAATAATAATAATAATAATAATAATAATAATAATAATAATAATAATAATAATAATAATAATAATATTCCGACGGATTTTAATTCCGTCGGAAATTTAGCTTTCCGACCGAAAATTCCGTCGGAAAGTATATTTTTTCCGACGGATTTATTTTTCGTCGTAAATTTCCGACGGAATGTTAAAATCCGTCGTAAATAAACGACGGAATAAAAATCCGTCGTAAATTTCGATTTTTCCGACGGAATTTCATGTATGTCGGAAGCATTCCGTCGGAAATCAGCCTTTTTCTAGTAGTGGCGGCAGTTGCGTCGCCGGAAACAACCACGGCCGTCAACCTCTTCCTCGACAACTCTCTCTTCCTCCTTCTCTTTCTCTTTCTCGTTCTCTTTCTCCTCTCTCTTTCTTTCACCCTTCTTTCTCTCTTTCGTTCTCGGCGGCGGGTGTGCGTCGACGGCAGGCGTCACCGTCGCTGGCAGGAGTTAACGCGCCGCCCTCTTTCTCTCTCTCCTTCTCTTTTTCTCTCTCCTTCTCTTTCTCTCTCTGCTGCTACTTCAATTCCGTCTTTCCCCCTTTTCTTAGGTCGAGCCAGATCTTTTAATTTTAAAAAAAAAACGCATAAGTTCCGACGGAAATAAATTCCGTCGTAATAATAACCTTACGATGGAATATTCCGTCAGAAAATTTACGACGGACACAGCATCGTAACTCAAATTTTCCGTCGCTAAATTGCGACGAAACATATTCCGTCGAAAATTGTGAACTTTGCGACGGAAAACGAGGTCCGTCGCAACAATTCCGTCGCTATTTAGCCTATTTCTAGTAGTGATGGGAACTGGGGAAAAGAGGGGGAATCCGGGATGGAGATTAGAGGGAATCCGGGAAGGATAGGGTAGCCGGCCGCCGCTGGCAGGGGGTTGGGGTGGCTGGGGTTTTTTTTAATTTAATTAATAGGGTTGTATAGGTCATTATGTCTTTAGTTAACTAAGGTTAACTTATAATTGCATATTTATATCATTGATGTTACCATTGAATTAGGAATGCTAATTAGTGAGTACCAAAGATAATTTCATAAAACTTTGTTTACCATTGAGAATTTTATAAAATTGGAGAGTACCATTGAGAATTCCCTTTTTTTTATATAAGTTTTATTTTTAGGATTTTCTAAAGTTGAAAAAGTTTAAACCATATACAAATATACGACATATGTAAACACTCGCAGAAACCCTAATTCCGATTAAAAAAACAAAAAAAAAAAACTAAGAATTAGCTAATCCAACAACATATTACGTTTGTTCCAACCCGATTTGTTGATACTCCCTTTATTTTAATTGTCACAATTTGACCAAAAACACATGCAGACTTCAGCCATTAATCTCTTTAATTATGTATTGTTAATAAAATGATATTATAATTGCACCCATTGTAGCTAATTCAACAACATATTACACATTAAATCTACTTTTTATTTAAAAAAAATAAATAAATAAAAAATAAATAAAAATATAGGAAAATTTGTGAAGAAGGTCCTTTTAAGTAGACCTTTTTGTGACAGGCCCTTTTATAAAAAATGTGGCACAAAAGGTCCTTATATCATGTTTAGGTTTTGAGGAGGGTCCTTTGACCATTTTCGGCGTTGGCTTTTTTATTTTTTAGCCAAAAAAAGCCTCGTGTAAAGCACATGACTGATTAAGTTTCCTTTTTTCCCTATTAGCTCTTATTGTGAGGAGGATTAGCCTTGAATTACTTTGAATGGTCTTCAATTTTAATTTATGGGATTACAATTGAAGTTTTAGTGTTAAATGTTTTCAAAAATTAGGGTTTAATAGGGGGAGAAAAAGGAAAACGAGGGAAAAGAGGAGGGAGAAAAAAGGGAACTTAGATGTGATTTTTTTGGCCGGAAAATTAAAAAGTCAACGCCGGAAAATAGTAAAAGAACCCTCATTACAACCTAAACATGATATAAGGATCTTTTGTGCCACTTTTTTTTTATTTATAAAAGGTCCTTTGTCACAAAAAGGTCTATTTAAAAAGACCTTTCTCACAAATTTTCTTAAATTATAATGTACTATCAAAAGAGTCAAGTAAATTGTTTTTTTAAAAAAAGAGTAAGTAAAACTATTAATATTATATAGTAATAAAAGTCAAATTATTATATACTTCAGACATATGGAAGGCATACCTATTCAAATTAAAGAATTAGTTAATACTCGTATGTGAGTTTGTGGGTTAGTGTTAAGTAACTTTAAAAGATACCGGGGTCATGTATATTCACCTAATTAAAGGATATACCTTGGCTTGTTAACTTGATTGAGTATCATCATATTGCACCATTTGTGTATCAAAATAGATATAGAAAATTAACAATTCAAAGAATTAATTAAAGAACTAGTGAAAAATATAGAATTAAAAATATTAGCTAGCATTGAAAGTAAAAGCATAACTAAAAAATTGTTAAATTATTAGATGGTAATTATTTTACTAATTTCTAGTTTGACCATGCATGCTACCTATAATGAAACTCGTGGCCCTCGTGGGACAATCTTTGAACTACGTTTGTATAGCTAGATAGATATCTCCCTTTCTATTGTTAAAAATTAATTAACTATTGTTAATTGTAATAATTTGTAAATGTGATGCAGATGGATAAAATAACAATCTTAGGAGACGCAATCAAACACATGAAAGTGCTTCAAGAGAAAGTAAAACAACTTGAAGTGGCTGCTGCTCAACTTAATACTTCCAAGTCTACGGTGGTGGTTAAGAAGTATCAGTTGTCAATGAATGTCGACAACAATAACGATAACGATAACGATGGTTCTTCCTCCGTCCTTGTTGACGTCATGAGCGCTAGTGGTGGCAATAACGATTGTTTGGGTCCAATTTAGTCCAATTGGGCCTAGTCATTAAATGATCCAATTAAAAGCCCAAGGTCCAGGTTCAACTCTCCAATTGTGCTAAAGTCAAGGTCAGTCCACCAGACATGACAATTGGGCCACGGCCCACATTCTCCATATGTGCTAAGGTATAAAAGCCTTCAATTCATTCATTTGTAAATAACACACAAAGCCTCAAGCAATTAATTCTCTTGCATAGCTTTCTCTCTCTACACACTGTACTGACTTTAGCATCGGAGGGGCCTTCCTCGGCAACACCCCCGAGGCTAGTTTACGTGTGTTTGCTGTGCAGGAAACCTTCGGCCCAACATCCCTTGGACCGAATCCAGTCTTCACCACTTCAGCGGGCCTTCGGCAAGGCCCCATTGTTTTCATCCGAAACAATTTGGCGCCGTCTGTGGGGAAGACTTTCAAAAATCTTTAAGCCAAATTTCTAATCAAAATCATCTTGCAATCATCTTAGTGGCAATGGCTAAGAACCGCAAGAGCAAAAACCTCCATCAAGGAGCAGGCGAAAGGCCTAAAACTCCTACACCATCACCCTCACCGGACCGGAACTCTCCCAAGGGTGCCAGTTCGGGAGGAGGATCATACGGGGAGGATTCCCTTTCTCCCGTAATTCACAACTCTCATCAGAGGCCGAGTCCCTCTCGGTCTAGTAGAGATCAGTCCGGTCATAGGACTCATTCCGTGCCCCAAAGCCAACCATTGACCGTCCGCTCTCATTCCCACACTCAGCCGAGGACCCCTTTGACGGGGCCCAGCTCGGAGGAGGTGGCGAGAGCGCTGGCAGTGCTCATGGAAGCCATGAGGGCACAAAATATGCCTCCACCTCGCGATCGAACTCCTCCGCATACACGGCATCAGCGGAGGAAGCTAGACCACGATGGTGGAAAACCTCCTTCCTTCCGGGAACTGGAAAAGTGGGAAGAGGATACCTGGAAAACCGAGAGAGAGAGGAAAAAGAACCCTCAATTTTTCTCGCGATCCTCAACCTCTCGACCAGAAACGCATAAGAGCAGCAGCTCAGCTTCTCGGCCAGAATCTGCTCGCCGAGAACAACCTGAGACTGTTCGCCGAAGCGTTCTCGACCGACTCGGCGGCAAGGAACCGAGTGTGCACAGTCGCCTCTCGTTCCCTGCAGCCGAAACCCAAACTTCCCAGCCAGGGACGAAAACCACTCCTACCTCTCTAAGAGGGCGGAGCGCGGTCCCTTCGGCCAGGAACAAGGGCAAGGCCGTTATGCTACCTTCCAGTTCGCCATTTGAGCAATGGATACTGGAAGAGCACGTGCCCACGGTTAAAATACCGTCGCACATTACATATGATGGGACTTCGGATCCGAAGGACCACATTGCCTCGTATGAGGCTCACATGCGTCTTTGCCCCAGGTCCGAAGCGACTTGGTGCAAATATTTTCCAACCACTCTCAAGGGGGTCGCGCAAGCATGGATCTCCAAGGGAGTGAAACAAGGCTCTATAGCAGGGTGGGACGATCTGTCCTCCAAATTTAGGAGCAAGTTTTCCACGGCAAACCGCCGAGAGAAAACTACTGCAGAACTCATGGGTCTGCAACAGGGGGAGACCGAAAGCCTCCGAGACTACCTGACCCGTTTCAGTAACGAGTCATCCAGCGTCTCTCAGCTGGACCAGGGGTTAGCCGTTTTTGCAATGCAGAATGGCCTTCAGCCTGGGAAGTTCCTAGACTTCATGGTCATGCATACCCCGCAGACCCTGGAGGAAGCTCTGAATGCCTCGGATAAATTCATCCGAGCCGAAGAGTGGAACAAAGCAAAAACCCAACCTCAATCTGGGGGAGGGAAGCAAAAACAAACACCCTTGTCTGAGGGCCAAGGCCAGAGGACAAAGGGAAAGGCCAAGGCCTCGGAACAATCTTCGGCCAACGAGCCGAGGAAGGAAAAATCTGCCTCGTTCACAGGTAGATACGAGTCTTACACTCCGCTCTCTCTTCCACGCGCCAAAATTTACAGCGTGACGAAAGAAGAGCAGAGTTACCGAAAGCCGAGACCACTCCCAGAGTGGTATCAGCGAAAAAATAAAAATCAGTGGTGCGAGTTCCACGAATCTCCGGGACATAACACTGAGGAGTGTATCCAGCTGAAGGACCAGATCGAAGACATGGTCCGGAAGGGATACTTGAAAAAATACATCGCGGATCACCGCGAGAAAAAGGAGGCCGAGAAGTCAGCAAAGGACTCTCGGCAAGACCTCGACTTCCCCCGGAAGAACAGTAAAAATGCGGAGGGAAAATTCTCTCCGATCAATGTTATCTCGGGAGGAATACGCTCTCGGAGGGAACACAAGCGACACCTTAGGGCTCTGACCCACCAGGTGAACAACGCCGACATTCAGCCTCCCCAGTCGCCGGTGCCGAACATGACGTTCACAGCCGCCGACTGCCGGGGGGTGACGTTCCCTCACGAGGATCCGTTGGTGATCATCGCCACGGTGGCCAACCACGACGTCAGCAAAGTCCTTGTTGACGGTGGCAGCGGAGCAAACATTCTGTTCCGAAAGGCCTACAATCAAATCAAGCTGAAGCCCAAGCATCTTACGCCAGTACCCTACCCGGTATCCGGATTCAATGGGGCCTCAACTTACCCAGATGGGAAGGTGACACTTCCTGTCACCATCGGCTGCGAAGAAGCAGCCAGGAATGTCATGACTGAATTTTTGGTCATTGACGCTCCTTCAGTATATAACGTGATTTTGGGGAGACCCATAATTCACGAGGTCCAAGGGGTCGTCTCAACTTATCATCAGCTGATGATTTACGTCTCAGACGCCGGCTTCCCCGAAAGGATCCAGGGCAGCCAAAAGGACGCCCGAAGGTGCAACTACCTCAAGCCATCCACTAGTCGCCCAGATGACGACGACAAGGATGAGGAGGAGAAAGGAAAAGAAAGAGAGCCAAGCACAAAAAAGCCGAAAGGCCTAAGCGCTTCGGCCCAAGGTTCTGTGCCCAGAGAAAAAGGGCCAGAAACGGAAAAGGCTAGCTCTTCATCTGAGCCGAAAGACTCAGAGAGCCAGCCGAAGAACAAAAAGTCTGGGACGCCGGCTGACATAGACAGCAGGCCAGATTGTGAAGAGTCCAGTCCATCAACAATGGACATGGACCAGCAGACTGAAACGGTCGAATTGACCGAAGGAGACACGGAGAAATGTGTAACAATCGGGATGGACCTTGATCCGAACACCCGTTGTGAACTTATTCAGCTCCTTCGGGATAATAGAGATGTGTTTGCTTTCTCGGCAGCTGACATGCCCGGGGTAAGTCCAAACCTCATCTCCCATAAGCTTAACGTTGACCCAACGTGTCGACCAATTAAGCAAAAGAAGCGGAGTTACTCTACAAATAAGAACCGAGACATCGCAGCCGAGGTCAAAAAGTTGCTGGAGGCAGGCTTCATCGAGCCTTGTCAATATCCGGAATGGCTGGCAAATGTGGTGATGGTTCAGAAGGCCAATGGTACCTGGAGGATGTGCGTTGACTTCACGGACCTAAATAAGGCTTGTCCGAAGGATTTCTATCCCTTGCCGAGGATCGATCAGCTAGTCGACTCGACAAGTGGCCATGCCTTGCTTAGTTTCATGGACGCATTCTCAGGGTATCATCAGATCTTCATGCACCCCGACGATCGAGCAAAGACGGCATTCGTCACGAACGCCGGGGTGTACAATTATAAAATGATGCCCTTCGGATTGAAAAATGCGGGGGCAACCTATCAAAGGCTGGTGGATCAAGTTTTCGCCGATCAAAAAGGCCGAAACATGGAAGTCTATGTTGACGATTCGATCGTCAAAAGCAAAAAATCTGAGGACCATGTTAAGGACCTGGCTGAAACCTTCGCCACCTTAAGAAAGCATCAAATGAAGCTGAATCCGAAGAAGTGTGTCTTCGGCGTGAAGTCAGGGAAATTCCTTGGGTTCATGGTCAGCAAGAGGGGGATTGATGCCAATCCCTCCAAAGTCAAAGCAGCGCTTGACCTTCCCGAGCCGAAAACAAAGCGGGATGTTCAGCGGCTCACCGGAAGAATGGCAGCCCTTTCGAGGTTCATTTCCAGAGCTTCGGATAAGGGGTTACCTTTCTTCAAAGCCCTGAAACTCCCGAAAACAAAGGAGCTCGTTTGGAAAGAAGAGCAAAAAGAAGCCTTCAAGCAGCTTCGGGAGCATCTGGCTCAACTCCCAACGCTGGCTAGCCCAGCAGAGGGAGAAACTTTGTATCTGTACGTGGCTGTTAGCCCAGCCACCATCAATGCAGTACTGCTGAAAGAAGAAAGCAAAATTCAGCAACCGATCTATTTCGTCAGTCACACCCTGACGGATGCCGAGACTCGCTACCCTCTACTCGAGAAAGTCGCTTTCGCGGTAGTGGTAGCCGCTCGGAAGCTGAGGCCCTATTTTGATTGCCATCAGATAGTGGTCTTAACTGATCAGCCGCTGGAAAAAGTTCTCGGCAAAGTTGAAAAATCTGGTAGGCTAGCCAAGTGGGCTTTTGAGCTCACCGAATTCAGCATCAGCTACCAGCCGAGGGCTGCCATAAAGGCTCAAGCTCTAGCGGATTTCTTGGCCGAATGCTCGTACCAAGAGACGCTAGATAATGAAAGGAAAGTTTGGACTGTGTTTACGGATGGATCCTCCACCGTAAATGGTTCAGGGGCAGGGGTAGTGATAACCTCTCCCGAAGGTAAATCCTTTGAGTATGCACTAAAATTTTCTTTCAAAGCTTCGAACAACGAAGCTGAATATGAGGCAGCAATCGCTGGCCTAGAGCTGTGCATCTCCCTGGAAGCCGAGCATGTCTGCCTGAAAACAGACTCTCAGCTAGTCGCATACCAGATCAGTGGCAGCTACGAGGCCAAAGAGCCCTCCATGATAGCCTATCTTGCCAAGATCAAATCAGTCATTGCAAAGCTGAGAACCTTTGAGGTTCAACTGATCCCAAGGGGTCAGAATACTCAGGCCGATGCACTCTCCAAACTTGCTAGTTCAACTCTCACTGAGCTGAACAGATCTGTATATGTGGAAGTGCGTCGGGAAAGAAGTGTCGACGAAGCACCTGAAGTGTGCTGCGCTGACCCAGAGCCCAGCTGGATGGATCCCATCCTAGCTTTCAAGCTTCGGGGGGAGATTCCCGAAGATAGAATTTTGGCCTCCAAGCTAAAGAGAACCAGCTCAAGGTTCATCGTCTTCAGGGGGGAGCTTCTGAAGAAATCCTTCTCAGCCCCATTGCTGAAATGCGTGGGACCGACAGATGCAGATTATATCCTACGGGAGATTCACCTCGGCATCTGCGGGAACCACATCGGGGGAAGGACCTTAGCCCACAAGGCATTGAGGGCCGGATATTACTGGCCCACCATGATCTCAGATGCTAAGGAGCTGGTCCGGAAATGCGAAAAATGTCAAAAATTCGCACCAGTTATCCATCAGCCAGCTAGGGATCTTCAGCCGATTCTTAATCCACTCCCGTTTGCCCAATGGGGACTGGATATACTGGGACCATTTCCAGATGCTATGTACCAGAAAAAATGGCTGATAGTCGGTGTTGATTACTTCAGTAAATGGATCGAGGCCGAAGCAGCCTCGAACATTACAGAGCAAACTGTCAGAAAATTTATCTGGCAGAATATCATCACCCGTTTCGGCATCCCGAGAATATTTGTCTTCGATCATGGGAGGCAATTCGATAACTTACCGCTGAAGCGGTATACAGATCAGTTCGGCATCAAGCTGGCATATTCAGCGATATGCCACCCGCAAAGTAACGGACAAGCCGAAGCTGCAAATAAACAAATCCTAAATGCCCTCAAAAAGAGGGTGGAGGATCAAAAGTCCAAGTGGCTGGAAGAGCTCCCAGGAACCCTTTGGTCCCTACGGACAATTGAAAAAGAGGCAACGGGCTATTCACCTTTTGAACTGGTGTATGGTGCCGAAGTCGTCATCCCAGTGGAAATTGGCTCTGAGAGCTTACGGGTGCACCACTTCTCAGCTGAGAATGAGCAACTGATGAAGGAATCTCTCGATTTCCTCGACGAAGTAAGAGACTCAGCCCGAGACAGAATGGCTGCTTATAAGCAGAGAATCAGCAAATTTTACAACCGAAGGGTCCAGGCAAGGCCCCTCAAAATTGGAGACCTTGTCCTTCGGAATGCTGCTGCGGTTCAGAAAGGCCGAATCCATGGGAAACTCTCAGCTACATGGGAAGGGCCCTACGAGATCAGTGATGAGCTTCAGCCAGGGACATACCGACTTCGGCAGTTGGATGGAACTGAGTTGAAAAATCACTGGAACGCTGATGTACTGAAGAAATATCATGTGTAAACCCTTCGGGGCAGAACAATCTTTGTAAGTACATTTTGAATTAATGAAAGGCCTTGGAGCCACCATTTATATAAACATTTGCAACTTTTTATTCTTTCAAAATTTTCTTTGTTCTATCTACTCTTTAAGGGTTTTTATTCAGCCCTGTCTGAAACCTTCGCCTCCGGGTAACTGGGTTTCGGATTGCTGACAAACCCGTCTTTTTAAAGAACACTGGTCTTCCAGCTGAAGTCAAGCTTCAGTAAGACTTGTTCTCCAAAGACATGAGTCCATAGACAAATCTGGGATATTGCCTTAACTGAGCCTTGTATCCCAGAAAGCCATTATCCGAAACATTGCCTTCAGTTGGCCCTGTGTTTCGGATATCCATTTTTAAAGATAGACAGGAAATCAAGGATATCAACAACTGTTGGAAATTTTTTTCAGCCCTGTCTGAAACCTTCGCCTCCGGGTAACTGGGTTTCAGATTGCTAACAAACAAGTCTTTTTAAAGAACACTGATCTTTCAGCTGAAGTGAAACTTCAGTAGGACTTGTTCTCCAAAGACTTGTTCTTCATTCTGGGGTATTGCCTTAACTGAGCCTTGTATCCCAGAAAGCCATTGTCCGAAGCATTGCCTTCAGTTGGCCCTGTGTTTCGGATAGAAAAATAAAACCCAGCTCAGCAATCCAAAGACTTGAATCTTTAGATTTCTGAGGGAGCAAGAGGCACTACCAGTGCAAGTCTATGTTCAGCAGAACTCTTTAAGCCGAAAGCTTTGCACTTCACGAATTTTTTACGAAAATTTCTCAAGATCAGAAACAGTAAAGCATTCAAAATAAGACAAAAGCAGTTGAAGAAAGGAACATCAGATTAATAATTCATGCTCAGAAAGTGAGCTACAAGTTCAAATAAATCAAAGACTGTATCGGCAGCCGCCCACAAGCGGAAAATAACAGCTGCCGAAATACGTACAAAAACAAAAATAAACTGTTTGTACGACAAGGCAAGCTGAAGCAAAAAACAAGGCAAAAAATTCAGAAAGCGGCAAGTCTAAAGTTGAGCGCACGATGAACCGCAAGATTCTGAAGACGACTGCCCGAGTTCCTATGCTTCAGCCCGAGGATCAGACTGATCAGCGTTGTTGGGCCCCATGGTGGCCTCGGCCCCAGCAGCAGAAGAGGCGGGCTTTGCACCCTGCTGAGCCTCTCTCTCCCTCCGTTCAGCCTCCAACTCCTCCCTCTCAGCTTCTTCTTCGGCTTCCTCAGCCTTAAGGATTTCAGCTTCGATTGGAGTTGCATATTTCATGTGAGGGTCTTCGGGATCCTGGACCCATTCAGCACATTTGGACCAGTCAAGCTTCGGCTCAGCATGTAGGCAAACTCTTCGGCACACTCTGAACCCGTTTCTAAAACCCATTTCATACTCTTCTTGGGTATAGATGCGGACCTTGAGTAGAGCCTCAGCATCAGCCAGCTTCTGTTTCATCTCCTCCAAGTCTTCTTTGGATTTCTTTAGCTCATCAGCAAGCTTGGAGGAAGACTCTTTCTGCTCGTCCAGTTCCTGCTGAAATTGGGAAGCCTTGGTCTGAGCTTGGGTCAACTTATCTTCCTTGACCTTCAGCTGATCCTCGGCCTCTTGGAGCTTGGCAAGTTGAGCTTCAGCGGCAGTAGCAGCTTCGGAGAGTTGGACATTACGAGCCTGGAGCGCCTCTTCAGCAGCCATTCTGCTGGCTTCGAGAGCTTCCAACTTCTGCTGCACTTCAGCCTGTGCAGCAGTTCCTTCTTGGATTCGGCTCCCGATGGCAGCTTTGAATTTGGAGATATCCACTCCCATGTGCTCCTGAAGAAATTTTTCCCCTTCCATCAGCGTAGGGAAAACTTCCTTCTCCATGGCATCGCAGAAGGTCTGAAGGGCTTCAGCAGCTTTCTTTTCATACTCCTCACCCTTCTGCCGCTTCTCTTCAGCTGCTGCTTGCTTCAGCTTGGCAAGCTTTAGCTCCTCTTCGGCTACCTTCTTGTCGTACTCAGCAGCGTCAACCCTATCTTGTAGGGTATCTATCAGCTCTACAGTGAGAGTCTGATTGTGCACAAACTGGAAACAGGGGCACAAGTAAAAAAAAAAAAAAAAAAAACAAACAAAAACACAGCTGAAGAGCTGAAGTGAAAGAGATAAAGGCAAAGAAGAATCACCTGCATCATCAGCAGTTGGTTAGACCTGGCTGGGTCTGGAACTGATCTGCTGGATTCGCCCATCCCAGCAGTGGCCTTCAGCGACCAGATCCTCGCCCTATCTACTTCGGACATGCCAGCAAAATTGCCGAAGTAGGCTGCAGCACCTTTTCGGTTCTGACCCCATATGAGGTCCCAGATATGATCTGGGATTGGCATTCGGGGGGCCGAGAAACCCATTTCTCCAGACTGCAGCGTCTGGAAGGAAGGGAAGGATGACGATGGAGCCTCTTGAGTCTTAGATGGCTCAGCATCCCCCTTCTTCTCAGCAGAGTCAATTAATATGACCTCCGCTTCTTCATCAGGTGTGAGGACGAAAGCCTCAACCTCTCTTGCAATATCGGCTGTGAAACCCTCAGCATTGGGCATCACAGCATTCTCATCCCTGTGCTCAGCAGCACACTCTTGAGCTTCCTCTTGAACCCCTCCCTTAGGATCGGGAGTTTTCTGATCCACCTCCATCTCGGGAGGTGGCGGAGGGGTCCTCGGAGGTGATTGAGCCGGCGGCCGGTCTCAGGTTCCCTTATTTCGATGCCGATGGTCATCGGCCTCCTTTGAAAGTCATGAGGGCCGATGATGGCCATCCTTCGTCGCCTTTTTTGAAGCGGCTGCTCGTCCATGTCTGAGTCTTCAGACTCTTCTTGTATCTGGTCTTCGGGACGAGCAGGGGCTTTACCCTCTCTTTGTCTATTACTCTCCTCGGACTGTAAAAGACAAGGGGGGACGAAGGGTATGAGTAACAGCAAAAAAAAAAAAAAAAAAAAAAAAAAAAAAAAAGAAGCAACAGCAAAGCTGAAAAGCTAGGTCTGAAGAACTCACCGAAGTCTTCAGCAAAGCCTCGTCTTCTTCAGCTGCCCTAGCTGCAGCTTCTTTTTCAGCAGCTCTGGAAGACCCCACTCCCCCTTCGCAAGCTTCAATAACCCGTGCAACCTCTTCGGCTGTACGGGCAGCTTCAGCTTCTTCGTCTAGCAGCTGAAACAAGGGGTCCCTCTTCTTCCACCAAGGCTTCTGCTTCTGATATAGAGCAACAGCCTCAATTTGGAAATGGGAAGAGTCTAGATGGACTTCCCTATGCTTCGATTCAGTGATAGAAGGAGCCCGAGAAGTTACGACACGTTCTCGGTTGACGCCGAGACGATCGTAGTTAATGCCGACGTTGGTCTCGTCCCGCTCTGAAAGAAGAAGAGGAAAGGGATTAGTTCAGCTAGGTCGGCACAGCAGAGAAGTACGAAGTAAAAGCAGAGGAAAAGATATAATTTAAAGGCCTCGGCCCCAGCCGAAGAAACTTACCATCCCTAAACTTTCGGCTGAGGTCGACAGCTGCTAACATGTTCTCTTGGAAGACATAATGCGTATCGGGGAGCCAAGTCTCCGGGATATGCTGCATCCGACCGCTGCCCCCCGGGTTCGGCCGCTTGCCAAAGATGTTCTGCTGATTAAGGTTCGGATCCGAACCGTCCCCTTCGGGGGGACCCAAGCTTCCCATCTCGGGATCAGGCTCGGCAAGATACCTGGGGGCACTGAAGACGCAAGGGTGGTCCGGATCTGTGGGCGCCCTAACCCAGATCCATTGACCTCTCCAGTCTTTGTCTGAAGAATCATTCGGCCACATGGTCAGATACTGGGGCCGAGACTCAATCCGGTACCACCCAGAGCCGTGATGTCCGTGCCCACTTTGAATATTTGGCACTAGCCGATGGAGCTTTCTGAAGCAGTGCAGGTTCGGCACATACCTGAAGAACTTGCAGACCCACAAGTATGTCATCACCCTTCGGATGCTGATGGGAGTTAGCTGACATAGAGAAATGTTATAATGGATCAGCAAGTCTCGGACGAATACGTCCAAAGGGAACCTCAGCCCATACTGAAGTTGTCTTGTATATACCCCCACATACCCCGGGGGTGGACGATGGATTCTATCGGATGCCACGGGCATTCGGCACCAATACCCATCAGCTTCAAGGATGCCATAATGCAGCTCAATCTGCTCGGCAAACCGATACTGTTCGGCATTCTCTACCCACCATGAGTAGGGGCGGTTCTTTATCATGGCCGAAGCCACTTCAGCATCCTCCCACTCTGAAAACCCAGGAAGGATATCCCAAAGGACGGCGGGAACTTCATCATCTCGCCCAGAAACGCTCGGCCCCTCCGCCCCCTGAGGAGGAGCCGAAGAAATGGGAGTTGCCCTAATCCCTTCAGCAGGGTCAGATTCTGCTCTCTGTCCATTCCAGGTCCCCGTCCTGTTCCTAGGATCGGGAATCGGCCTTGCTCTTCTTGGAGCACGGGCCCTACCTCTAACTTCCCTCGCCATTGATGAGTTTCGAAGAAAAAAGTCGAAAAAGAGGAAGAAGAGTTCGAATTTGAAGAAAAATAAAAACTAAAATCAAAGGGAATTACCTTAATCTGAAGCGAAAGTTGCTGATTTACGAATTGGTAGTGACGAATCTCAGTTTCTAAGCTCAATGCTCGGGGAATTTGCGAAGTTTTGATGCGGATTCTTGGGTGTTTTCTCGAGAGTTCTGGATTTGTGTTGGTGAAGAAGTGAGGAGGGATGACGCGCCTCTGATTATATCTCCAAGAATGGGAATTCTGGGAGTCTGCGCTTTAATTTCTCTTAAATGCTCCACTAAGTAACTGTTAAACACACGACCTCATGATTAAACCGCCCATTATCCGTCCAACTTCGACAATCATTCACCTAACCGTTGTTATCTCATTAATTACGGTTTGAATCCGAATTTCTTGGATTAACTAAATCATTTACTTCCCTCCTTTTCTGATTAATCAGACCCGACCCGTCATCCTTCCAAATCGGGTCTGGGGGGCAAGTTGTTTGGGTCCAATTTAGTCCAATTGGGCCTAGTCATTAAATGATCCAATTAAAAGCCCAAGGTCCAGGTTCAACTCTCCAATTGTGCTAAAGTCAAGGTCAGTCCACCAGACATGACAATTGGGCCACGGCCCACATTCTCCATATGTGCTAAGGTATAAAAGCCTTCAATTCATTCATTTGTAAATAACACACAAAGCCTCAAGCAATTAATTCTCTTGCATAGCTTTCTCTCTCTACACACTGTACTGACTTTAGCATCGGAGGGGCCTTCCTCGGCAACACCCCCGAGGCTAGTTTACGTGTGTTTGCTGTGCAGGAAACCTTCGGCCCAACATCCCTTGGACCGAATCCAGTCTTCACCACTTCAGCGGGCCTTCGGCAAGGCCCCATTGTTTTCATCCGAAACAACGATGATGGTAGTAACAATAATAACACAAATAATGTTATTAAGAATTCATCATCAATTCCAGAAATCCAAATTAAGATATTGGATGATACCCTTCTCTTAAAAGTCTTTTGTGAGAATCGTAAAGGGATTTTGTCCGACTTAAGTGAAGTGGTGGAAAGGCATGATTTGAGCATTACTAATTATTATGTCATACCATTTCAGAGGTTCACCCTAGACATTACCATTGTTGCACAGGTAATTCAATCCCCCTTATATTATTACCACCTCATTTTGTTTTCCTAATTAATGCATGCTACGTTTACATTCTCTAATTTTTTTAAAAAAAGGAATTAATAACATTTTCCTAAGTTATATGAGCATATATGTATTATGTACGAGTAAAATGTAAACTGAACAAGTCGTGGCTCTAGAACTAATCCTTCCGCTTTTAAATACTTAGGGCTTGTTTAGATACTAAACCAAACTTATTAGAGCTGAACTGAACTGAAAATAAGGTAAAAAGAACAGACCCTTAAAGTAATTAATTATTTCATTACTTACAAATAAAAAAAAAATAAAAAAATAAAGAAGAAAGTCTAAAGTTAATTTGGTAAACATGCAATGCATGTATGGAAAATTTTTAGACATACTTACGGCTACATAATTACATTTAACTTAATTTTGTATACTTTCATAATTTATGCAGATTGAAGAGGGTTTTAACAACAATGTGAAGGGTTTTGTTAGAACTCTTCAGTCTAAACTCAGGTCGGGCTAGTCCACGAAGCCAAGCATCGAATGAAGATCGTGATTCATAGTTTAGCACTTAGCTTGTTCGTCTTTGGATTGCCTTCCAAATAATAAGTCCTAGCTAGGAGAAGTGTTTTTTTTCTTCTCCTAGGACAAATCACCTCCCCTTTAAAAAAATTTATAGCCTTTCTCGACTAGCTATAATCTGTACTTCGTAGTATGTATTTATTACGGAGTATTGGTTATGAATTTATGATTCCTTCTGTGAATTTTTTTTCAGCAATTTGATTTTTTTGCATTATTATTATTATTTTTTTTTTTCCAAAAAAAAGTGTAATATGTCATTGGTTTAATAATATACTTTGGTATGTCATCATAATATTTTTGTGTAATATATGGACTTTCTATAATACTTTAATTTGTATTTAGTATTTACTACTATTTGTCTATTTGACCATAATATTAATGGTCAAACTTATACTTCAAAAGGTTGCACTTATACATATTTATAAAATGCACTTATGTATATATTAACAAGGAAATTTTGTTAACAACCACCAATAAAAACATTTTTTTATGAAAAACCACCCACAATAAAAAATGTTGTAAAACACCACTCAAACTAAAAAAAAATGTTGCAAAAAGCCACCCACTGTTGAAAACAGGTCATTGACCGTCCTCCCTCGTTGTTAACCACACTCCTCACCCCTAGAAAACCCTAGAATTCACTGGAAAAGTTTAGCCGCCCCTCCCCCTCCTCCTCAATAACCCCTAACATTCACCCCCCTTGAAAACCCCTAATATTCACTCCCCCTCCACCTCGAAAATCACTCTGACCACTGGGGTTTTTGATTGTTTCAAGTGAATTTTAAAGGTTTTCAAGGGGGAGGGGGAAGTGAGGTCGGACGTTTTCCGGTAAATTCTAGGGGTTTTTATGGGGATGGGACGGGTGGCCAAAACCAAAGGAGGGCGGTCAAGTCGTGGTCAACGCCGGAAAATATGGTCAACAACCTGTTTCTGACAGTGGGTGGCTTTTTGCAATATTTTTTTTTAGTTTGGGTGATTTTTTACAACATTTTTTTTATTGTGGGTGTTTATTCAAAAAATATGTTTTTAAATGGGTGGTTTTTTATACAAAATTTTCTATTAATAAACGCGTTTTCTCAATCAAAAGGTGTTTTCTTAGTCAAAAGGTAGCACTTATATATATTTATAAAATGAATCACATGAAGTTAATGGATATACTCAAAATTTTATAATCACAAATGACAAGAATGAATGAATGTATTTTGTATATTCTTACTCGTGAACACCATGTTTGATAAATTAGATTTAGTCCTCTGAATTTTTATTTTTTTTCACAATTAATCATTATTACGTGTTAATAAAATTTAATAATTTATACGAGCGTATAATTCAGCCGGTAAGTTGGATTTGAATATTCTTTTTATATTATTGTTTAACACGGAGCCTATTTCATTACCAAATATTTTAATACAAATTGGACCAACGGCCACGTTGATTTGCATGTTACTCCGTACTTCCAAACTCCAAAGTATGGATCGGAGTAGCTTCTTAATAAATAGGAGCACGTTATATCTTCGAAATTATACCTTAAAAAAAACATGGAATATTTCACCGCGTTACTACTCCTTACCATCCTCATCACCACCATCCAAATCTCAAAAATATTGTTTGGTAAATCCAAACTACCTCCAGGACCAAAACCATGGCCTATCATAGGCAACATTCTCAAGCTCGGCGACAAACCTCATCGTGCTGTCGCCGAGCTTGCAAAAGTCTACGGACCCATAATGAGTCTTAAGTTAGGGAGTAAAACTACAATAGTTATATCATCCCCGGAAATTGCTAAAGAAATGTTCCTTAACCATGACTTAGCCTTTTCTAGTAGGAATGTCCCGGATGTTGCGAAGGCTGAAAACCATTTCAAATTCTCTATGGTTTTTCTCCCGATATGCCCCAAATGGAGGAGCCTTCGGAAGGTTGCAACTATGCAATTGTTCACCAATCAACGACTTGATACGAGTCAGGATACACGACACAAGAAGGTGAAAGAGCTAGTTGAGTATGTACAACAATGTTGTGACAAGGGTCTGCCAGTCGATATTGGTATGGCGGGGTTTACTACCTCGCTAAATTTGTTGTCAAACACGTTTTTTTCGATGGATTTGGCGAGCCATAGCTCTTCGAAATCGCAAGAGTTTAAGGATCTTGTTTGGATTCTATTAGATTTGTGTGCTAAGCCTAATGTGTCGGATTTTTTCCCATTGATTAAGCGCTTGGATTTGCAAGGAGTGTTGAAAACAACTAGGGTTTACTTCAAAAAATTGATGAGAATTTTTGAGGAAATTATTGATGAGAGGTTGAAAGATCCAACAAATGCTAAGGATGATGTTCTAGGCACCTTACTCAAGCTAGTTGAGGACAATGAATTAAGCCTTGATGAAGTCAAACATCTACTCGTGGTATGAAATACTAATGACCTTTTTTAATCTCAAGTTAAATTTTTGCAAATAATTGTCATGTTTTACCTTAGGAAGTATATATTTGATTACTTATTTCCTTTTATATATATATATATATATATATATATATATATATATATATATATATATATATATATATATATATATATATATAGTGATTAAAAGTTAGTCCCAGTTTGATTTCGACAATATTACATCACTTTTTACATTTTTATAATACATGTTAGTCCTAGCTTGATTTTGACAATATTCACATACATTACTTTTTACATTTTTATAACACTAGTTAAAATCAAATTGTTATTGATGTAACATTTTTCTCAAAATAAATTTTAGAAATGTCAACTTTAAACTAATCTTATAATTCATAATTAAATGTTTTATTATCAAATTTGTGTGTTAGAATGGAAAATGTGTCCAATTATAAAATGGTTGTATGCAACACTTTTACCCTTTTTGTAAAAATGACTATGGAGTAAAATGTTTACTGAATTCACAACAATGTATTTGCTTTTGTGCTTAGGATTTGTTTGTTGCGGGAACAGATACAACCTCTAGCACATTAGAATGGGCGATGACTGAAATATTACGCAATCCTGAAGTGCATCAAAAGGCTCAAATAGAGATGGAAAAAGTAATCGGGAAGGATGAATCTGTTCAAGAATCAGATATATCAAAACTACTATATATACAAGCAATCGTGAAAGAAACTCTTAGATTGCATCCACCTGCCCCATTTTTAATCCCTCACAAGGCTGAGAAGGAAGAACAACTACACAATTTTATAGTGCCTAAAAACTCAACTATATGGGTCAATATATGGTCGATTGGCCACAATTCAAATGTCTGGCCAAATCCTGAATTGTTTTCTCCGGAAAGGTTTTTGGATAGAGAAATTGATTTCAAAGGACGATATTTTGAGTTAATTCCCTTTGGTAGTGGAAGACGAATATGTCCTGGAATGCCACTTGCTTATAGGATGACACATCTGATGTTGGCTACTCTTCTTCATTCATTCAATTGGAAGACCGGTCATGGAGCAAGTCCTCAAGACATAGACATGGAAGAAAAGTTCGGGCTTACTTTGCAAAAAGTCAAACCACTTCAGGCTATTCCACTTTGTAGATGATTGTTATAACATCTTAATCAAGAAATTATGTCATCGATTTTATTGTACTTGTTTTATTGTACTTCTTTGTTTCATTTAAACTACAACACGTCAACACCTGTTATTTTGAAAATTTTAATCTAAAATATTATTTAAATAATTTAAAGTGGAGAAAGATTTGAAAATTTAAGAAGTGGACTTGTGTAATAATTGTGTTATTGAATTATTGAATACGAAAAAGTACATGGTCCCAATAGACCATGATCATATTGTTCACATCCATACACTTGCCTATAAGATTTCTGCACTCCTTATCTTCACGATTCTTCCATTAGTCATCTTCATTGATTACAATTATAAAAACATGGTAGTTTTCAGCTACATGTAATAAAGTCCCTAAAATATTTTTGTCAATATTCATGAAACTTTTTGCCGTGTTAGATTGTCATACATCAAATTTCTGCTATCAATGGAACAATATTACACCACCATTGCCTTGTTCCTCCTCATCGTTGTAACCACTATTACTTTCCTAAAAAATTTGCTTAGCAAATCCAATAAACTTCCTCCAGGGCCAACACCGTGGCCTATCATAGGCAACATTCTTAAGCTCGGGGACAAACCTCATCGTGCTGTCGCCGAGCTTTCAAAGATTTATGGCCCCATAATGACCCTAAAGTTAGGGAGCATCACTACGATAGTGATATCATCCCCCGAAGTAGCCAAAGAAATGTTCCTTAAACACGACTTGGATTTTTCGGGTAGGGCTATTATAGATGCTATGAGAGCAACTAACCATGATCAAGTTTCCATGGTTTTTCTCCCAATATGCCCAAAATGGCGTAACCTTAGAAAGATTGCAACAACACACTTATTCACTAGTCAACGACTTGATGCTAGTGAGGCATTACGTTTACAAAAGGTAAATGAGTTAGTTGAGTATGCGGGACAGTGTAGTGAATCCGGCCTACCAATTGATATTGGTAAGGCCGCTTTTGTTACCACGTTAAATTTGTTGTCCAACACAATTTTCTCAATGGATTTGGCAACCCATGTTTCGTCGAATTCACAAGAGTTTAAGGATATTATTTGGACCTTGTTGGAAGAGGCTGCGAGGCCTAACGTTTCGGATTTTTTCCCGCTCGTTCGAGGCTTGGATTTGCAAGGAGTGTTGAGAAGGGCTACGGATTTTGCTAACAAGTTGTTAGGAATTTTTGAAGAGATTATTGATGAAAGGTTGAGAAATTCAAATGATGCAAAGGATGATTTCTTAGGTACTTTACTTAAGCTTGTTGATAACAACGAATTAAGCCTTGATGAAGTAAAGCATTTGCTCGTGGTATGTAATACTCCCTTAATCTCACTTGTATTAATTTTTTTTTTCTATTTTTTTTTTTTTGACACAAACTATTTTATTTTTCAATAACTATGCTTCATTATTGAATTTAGATGATGAATAAGCTAAGTGTAAGACCGATTTGAAAAAAATAATAATAAAAAAAAGGATCGTCGTGAAAAACGGGTACTTTATGTTAAAAAACACATCTTTACAAAAATTACTCAATTTTATTAGCATTTTGAGAATTCGTAGTCAAATCTAACATAAAATTTTAGAAATATTCATTTATTTAAAACTTATAGAGTTATAGTCACTTTTAACTTAGTTTACTATGCCCCGTAAAAATGTTAAAAATTTTGAGCTTTGATCTACATGTCAGTGTGTCATTGGTGTATCTAGGTTTTTACTATAGGGTTACAAAGTTACAAATATTCCTTCTTATTTATGTTTGTCTGTCCTCAATAATGTGTCGCAAATGAAAATTGAATTGAACCTCATATATACGTTAATTATAAAATTAAAGTAAGATTTTAAAATCTATACCACTTGTACTAAGGAATAAACGGGCCTTCTCTTTAAAAAAAAAAAAAAAAAAGGTATAAATGGGACTACCTATAAATTTTAAAAAAAAAAAAAAGAAAAAAAAAGGGTAGGGTTAGGTGAATTTTTATCAAATGGTTTGGATCATGGTTGTTGTGAGTCGGTATCAAGTTAATTATATACATATCTTTTTGTCATTAGGATTTGTTCACGGCAGGGACGGATACAAGTTCTAGCACATTGGAATGGGCAATAACTGAATTACTACGTAATCCGGAAAAGATGGAAAAAGCTCAGACTGAATTAGACCAAGTTTTTGGTAAACATGGGTTTATTCAAGAATCTGATATCTCAAAGCTACCGTATATCCAAGCAATAGTAAAAGAAACTTATAGATTGCACCCACCAGCGCCATTTCTAATACCTTACAAAGCTGAAAAGGTTGTAGAGCTAGGCAAGTTTTCAGTGCCAAAAAATGCACATGTGTGGGTGAATGTATGGTCTATTGGTCGTAATCCAAGTGTATGGACAAATCCGCTTATGTTTTCACCGGAAAGATTTCTAGACAAAGAAATCAATGTGAGAGGCCGGCATTTTGAGCTTATACCCTTTGGAGCAGGGAGAAGGATATGTCCAGGTTTGCCTTTGGCTTATAGGATGGTGCATCTAATGTTGGCTAAACTTCTTCATGCATTCAATTGGACATATCATGGCACCGAAAGTTATAAAGATTTAAATGTGGAGGAAAAGTTTGGTATTACACTTCAAAAAGCTCAACCACTTCAAGCAATTGCCCTTCCAAGATGATTGTATCGACCTATATAAATATATAATAGTATTTCAGTTTGTTTTCTAGGGTAAAACATTTACTAGTATATTATTTTGAGACTTATTGGTCCTCATCATTTTTGGCTCGATCAAAATGATATATAAAGATTTTTTTCTTGAAACTCAGTTACGTTTTAGATAAGAAAAAAAAAAAAAAAAAAAAAAAAAAAAAAAAAATTACAAAAACATTTAATAAAAGACTTTAGATGAACAATTGTTCAACTTTAATTTTTCCACTGAAATTATTGTAATTTTTTTATTTGGTAAATAATGAGCATGTAATTATGTAAACCTTAATATATTTTTATACAGAAACTCCAAGTCTCGTGTAAAAGGAATTTTTAAAGCCTTAGAGCAAGTTTAGCCCCAAGTCTTAAGACTTGAATGTGACATCATTTTTGGTGGTCCCCATTGAAAATGATGTCATCAAATTCTTCTTAAGACTCACTAAGACTTACACAAATTTATCACTTTAACCCTAAGACTTAACTATTTGACATATTATATGTAAAAAAGTGTAAAACAAAAAAAAAGGAATAATAAAAATAAAAGTGAAGTGGGTCCCAATCTCAAGTTTTAAGTTGAGTCTTGAAATTTCAAGACTCAACTTGAGACTTGCTTGAGATTTTTGAAGAAAAATGGGAAAAGTCTTAAGTATAAATCTTAAGACTCAAAATGATAATGTCACCCCAAGTCTTAAGCAATTTAGCCCCAAGTCTTAAGATTATGGGGTGACATCATCATTTTGAGTCTTAAGATTTACACTTAAGACTTTCCCCATTTTTCTTCAAAAATCTCAAGCAAGTCTCAAGTTGAGTCTTGAAATTTCAAGACTCAACTTAAGACTTGAGATTGGGACTCACTTCACCCACTTCACTTTTATTTTTATTATTCTTTTTTCATTTTTTTTTTTTTTTTTTTTACACTTATCTACATATAATATGTCAAATATTTAAGTCTTAGGGTTAAAGTGATAAATTTGTGTAAATCTTAGTGAGTCTTAACAAAAATTTGATGACATCATTTTCAATGAGGACCACCAAAAATGATGTCACATCCAAGTCTTAAGATTTGGGGCTAAACTTGCTCTAAGACTTTCGGTAATAATTGTTCACATTTTTAAGGACACTTAAATCATTATTATCTCATGTAAAAATCCTAAGAGCAAGTTTAGCCCCAAGTCTTAAGACTTGGGGTGACATCATCAATTTGAATCTTAAGGCATATGCTTAAGACTTTTTTTATTTTTCTTTAAAAATCTCAAGCAAGTCTCAAGTTGAGTCTTGAAATTCCAAGATTTAACTTAAGACTTGAGATTGGGACCCACTTCACTTTTATTTTTATTATTTTTTTTTACACTTTTCTACATGTAATATGTAACACCCCAAAATCTCCCTCTACGGAAATACCAGTATAATACGTATAATTATACCATAGAGATAGACTTGGGCGTATTACCGTCGCGTGATTACGCAAGGCTACTCAAAATACTTAACTCAACAACAAAACTTGCAGCGGAAACTCAACTTTCTTTTATTAATACTTATAAAAATAGTAACATTGTTATGAGCGCTCAAAAATAAAGACAAGACCAACATTCCTAAACTAGGTGAAGCAAATCCCTGGACTCCCATATGCTCATTCATGACTCCACCTGAAAATAGTCAACACTGCTTACCATTACGGTTAATGGGGCAAACAAAACAAATAAGAAATACGGATTAGCAAAATATGCTAAGTGCGATAAGTGCAAGATAGTGTAAACTCAATTTATTTGCAAACATCCTTTAAAACCAATTCCAATAATTAACCAATAAATTCAAAACTCATTATTCCAAAACCGATTTCAATGATTCAATATTCAAAATAATAGTAAATAAAACCAATTCCTTTTAATCCAATTCCTCACCCAAGTGTGCACACCCACCAAGCTAGTCTCTTTATATTACAAGGCTATTCTTGAGGAAAGACCCGGTCATACAAAGTCCAAGACCTTATCAATAAATCAAATCCGCATAGTGGGATTACTAACATGCTTATAAAGCATTAATAATAATAATAATAATAATAATAATAATAATAATAATAATTCAATGGTTCAATAAATCCTTTCAATATCCAATAGTTCCCAATATTATTTAAACACGATAAGTAATCCAAACCATTCAAAACATGATTTATAAATCAATCATTCAAATACTTTTATTAAAATAAATACCTTCAAACATAATTTATTTCAAAATCAATTTAATTCAATCACCAATCGCTAGTAGAAAAATACAATAAGGCACCCCCATAAAGGCACCGGTTCAGGCCAAACCGGTGCCCTAAACCGGCCCAAATTTGGGCGCCATTTTACACAAATATAAAAGGCACCGGTTCAGACCAACCCGGTGCCAAAAACTAAAAGGGCACCGGTTTGAACCGGTGCCAATTGAACCGCTCCTTAATTAAAAAAAAAACAATTAAACTTTTTTTTTTTAAAAAAAAAAAAAACTCGGCCATATTTATACCCCCCAAACCCTATTTCTTCATTCTCGCCGCTTCTCCTCTCCTCTTCTTTCCTACTCTTTCTCTCTCCTCTTCTCCTCTCCTCCTCTTTCGCTCCACTTAACCAGTCTTTCTCATCTCCTCCTACCCTTTCTCATCTCCTCCTTCCCTTTCTCATCTCCTCCTTCTCCCTCAAGACTAAGCTACCGCGTCTCCTTCTCCTTTAAGCCCACCACGAAGACCACCACGGAGACCACCATGAACACCACCACGGAGACCACCGCCACTACAAAAATTTGGCCTTTTAGCAACAGGTGAAATCCGTTGCTAATTGCTAAAAATCCGTCGCTGGACATAGCTAGCTACGGATTTATCAACGGAATCACTCCGTTGGTAAAAACCTTGTCGCTAAATGAATTTAGAGACGGAAAAAAAAAATCCGTCGCTGGACTTAGCAACGGAAAAAAAAATCCGTCGCTGGATTTAGCAACGGAAAAAATAAATCCGTCGGTGGATTTAGCAACGGAAAAAATAAATCCGTTGCTAGATTCAGCAACGGAAAAAAAAAATCCGTTGCTAGATTCAACAACGGAAAAAATGTTTTGAATCGAAAAAAAAGCTGCTATTTGGGTCGACCTCACTCGGGTCAACCCGACTCGGCTTTCCATGTAACGCTCCTTGAATCTCCAATCGCAATATTACTGTTAGTAGGAGTCGAACCCGTGACCTCAATGTCAAATACTGATACTCTTACCAACTATACCAAATATTATTTGTTTATTTTTACGCACATAATTGATAATAAATGAAAGAAATATTAGAGACGGAATTTAAAATCCATCTCTAATTTAGAAACGAAATTAGAAAATCCGTTTCTAAATTAGAGACGGATTTGAAAATCCGTTTCTAGTTTAGAGATGAATTTAACTTACATAATTCGTCTCTAATGTAATATTTTAAATAATTAGTTAAAAAAATTATCTAGAGACGGAATAAAAAATCCGTTGCTCATATTAGCAACGGAAAAAAAAAAATTCCGTCTCTAACTTAGCAACGGAAAAAAAAATCCGTCTCTAAATTTAGCAACGGAAAAAAAAATCCGTTGCTAGATTCATCAACGGAAAAAAAATCCGTTGCTAATTTAGCAACGGAAAGAAAATCCGTTTCTAATTTAGAGACGGATTTTCAATTCCGTTGCTAATTTAGCGACGGAATTTTCAAATCCGTTTCTAAATTAGAAACGGATTTTTAAATTCCGTCGCTAAATTAATTTAGAGACGGATTTTTTGATTCCGTCTCTAATTTAGAAACGGATAAAATTCCGTCGATAGAATTCCGTTTCTATATGGACATTTTTTTGTAGTGCGCGAGCACATGCAACACCACCACAGAGACCACCACGAACACGTCTCCTCCTCCCTCAATTCACTACTAGAAATAGGGCCATTTCCGACGGAATTGTTTCGACGGACACCTAATTCCGTCGGAAAGTACATATTTTCAGACGGAATATTCCGTCGGAACTTTAAGTTTCCCACGGAATTAATTTATGTCGGTGATTAACGACGGAAATTCCGTCGGAGTCTAATTAAAAAAAAAAAAAAAAAAAAAACCCTAAAACACCCCACTTCTCTCGTTCCGCCCCCTTTATCTTTCTCCTACTCCTTTTCATTCTCTCTCCTCTCCTCATCTTCTTCTCTTTCTCTCTCCTCTTTTCTCGGTGTTCTCTATCTCCTCTTCTCCTCGTCTTCTCTTTCTACTCTAATCCTCTTTTCTCAGTCCTCTCTTCTCGCTTCGTCCTCCTCTTCTTTGAGCAAATTAATGGTTTTAAGGAACAAATTCGTGGTTTTAAGGAGCAAATTCGTGGTTTTAAGGAGCAAATTCATGGTTTAAGGAGGAAATTCATGGTTTTAAGGTCAAGTTCGACCATGAAAATGCTAGATCTAGCGTTTTAATGGTCGAACTTGACCTTATATACCCAAATTCAAGACTAAATTTGGTTGATTGTGGTCGAATTGTTGTGGTAAGTGTAGTAGATCTACAAAGTTTTAATCTTTTGTTTTTAGTTTTTTTTTTTCTGTATTTTATCTTAATTTTTCAGTTTTTTTTTTCGGGTTTCGGGTTGAGGGGTCGGTTAAGGTGGTGGGTGATTTGGGTGGTTCTGGGTTAGGGTTCGGTGATAGTGGCTAATTTGGGTGGTTCTGTGCTAGGGTTCGGTGATGGTGGCTGATTTGGGTGGTTCTGGGTTAGGGTTCGGTGGTAGTGGCTAATTTGGGTGGTTTTGGGCTAGGGTTCGGTGACGGTGGCTGATTTGGGTAGTTCTGGGTTAGGGTTCGGTGGTGGTGGACTGGTGGTGGCTGGATCTTGGTTAGTTTGGGGAGTGACGGTCTGGGCTTAGGGTTAGTTAAGGGCTTGTGGTGTTTTGAGGTGGTGATGCGCCGCGCCGGTGGTGGCGCGGCGTTTTTTTTTTTTAATTCTATAAATCAGTTTCCGACGGAAATTCCGTCGGAATTTTCCGGCGGATTTGTGTCCGTCGGAAATTTCCGACGGACTTTTCTAGTGCCTGAAAATCACTTGCGACAAAAACATTCCGTCGGAAAAGGTCGATTTTCCTACGAAGGGTGTTCCGACGACGGTTTCCGACGAAATTCCGTCGGAAACGGGTTTTCCGACGGAAAACAAGGTGTTTTCAAGGGATTTTTTCCGTCGGAAAACAACAGTTTTCTAGTAGTGATTTCTGGGTTTGTTTTCCGATTTCACTTTAGGTTTTTTTTATGCTATTTTGATTTATTTTTTTGTCGATTTCTGGTTTTTTTTAACTCGATTGTTCTAGATTTATTTTTTTCGATTTTGATTTTTTGTTTTCAATTTTGATTTTTTTTTTCGGTTTTTATTTTTGTTTTTCTGATTTTGATTTTGATTTTTGTTGGCTGATTTTGATTTTCGATTTTTTCTGGGTTTTTGTTTTCTGATTTTGATTTTTGATTTTTGAAATTTGCTTTTTCGATTTTGATTTTCGATTTTTTCTGGGTTTTTGTTTTCTGATTTTGATTTTTGATTTTTGAATTTTGTTTTTCGATTTTGATTTTCGATTTTTTCTGGGTTTTTGTTTTCTGATTTTGATTTTTGAATTTTGTTTTTCGATTTTGATTTTCGATTTTTTCTGGGTTTTTTCGATTTCAATTTTTTTTTTCGTTTTTGTTTTATTTTAAATTGATTTCTGGGTTTTTTTTATTTTGTTCGTTTTTGTTTTTATTTTTTCGATTTCTGGGTTTTTCAATTTTTTATTTTTGTTTTTCGATTTTGATTTTTGTTTTTCTTTTTTATCGATTTTATTTTTGTTTTTCGATTTTTACTTTTGTTGTCTGATTTTGATTTTTGTTTTTCGATTTTGATTATTGTTTTTCTTTTTTTTCGATTTTGATTTTTGTGTTTCGATTTTTACTTTCGTTGTCTTATTTTGATTTTTGATTTTTGTTTTTCGATTTTGATTTTCGATTTTTTCTGGATTTTTTTTATTTCAATTTTTTTTGTTTTTGTTTTTATTTTAATTGATTTCTGGGTTTTTTAATTGTTCGATTTTGTTTTTATTTTTATGATTTCTGGGTTTTTTTTATTTTTTTCTGGGATTTTGTTTTTATTTTTTCGATTTTGTTTTGATTTTTTGATTTTTGGGTTTTTTTCGATTTTGTTTTTATTTTAATCGATTTTAATTCGATTTTTTTTTTCCTGGTTTTTTTTTAATTTTTTTCCCAGCTTATTCATTTTAATCAATTTATTTTTGATGTTTTAATTGGTGCAGGTATACATAATCGAAGAATCAAGAATATGGGGATTTTTAGATTGTGATGTTGTAATATTTTTTTTTTATTTATATTGTAGGTTTTTTTTTATCTATATGTTGTAATTTTTTTTGATTTATATGTTGTAATTTTTTTTATTGATCTATGCAATAAAATTTTATTGATTATATATATATTAAACAGAATCGTTTATATTGATTGTGATGTTTGATTTATATTTTGTGTTTTTATTTAATTTAGTTTATTAAATTTTTAAGCAAAAAAAGACAAAAAAAATGATTTTTGGGGTTTTTTTTATAATTTTTAGTGGGCCTTTTTGGCACCGGTTAACCGGTGCCAATTTCGATTTTTGGCACCGGTTTGAACCGGTGCCTTTTTAAACACCTTTTTGGCACCCCGCACATTGGCACCAGTTCAAACCGGTGCCTTAGGCCGGGTTTGAACCGGTGCCAAATTCATTTTTTCACGTAGTGAATCAAATTATGTAAAACATGTTATTCAAACCAATTACTTTGAAAGGTATCTAGCCACCTAAACGTACCTCCTTGCTAGAAAAACCACACAAAAAGAACCTCAAGAACCTTGATTGAACACACCCTACAAATAAATATAACCTTAATCAATATAAGGTTAACAAATAATCACAAATAATTAAATTAAAACCTCCCAACTATATGTACATGAACCTTTCAGCATAAACATTATTAAAAATCTGATTTTATATAATTAAAACTACTCATAATAATTATTTATAAATCCCCCATAATAATAATAATAATAATAATAATAATAATAATAATAATAATAATAATAATAATAATAATAATAATAATAATAATAATAATAATAATAATAATTGAATAAGAGAAGAGAATAAGAAAAGATAAGAAACCAAGGAAAAGAGAAGAATTGGATTTGCGTTGGAAAGAATAGGCAGAACTTGCAGAGGCTGTAACTCCTTCGATATAACTCCGAATTGGGTGATTCTTGAGCCTAAACTCGAAGAACAATCTTCTGTGAAACGTCAATACCCATAAAACTGAGCAGAAGTGCCCGAAAGTTGGCTTCAAAGATAAACGGGATGATTTGTGTAAAAAGAAGAGAAGAAAAGTAGAGAATTGGTGTGAATAAATGGGAAGAATTAAGGGTCTATTTACAGTGTTGAGGGTGTAGAAAGGATAGAGTTTAAGTTGTGATATGATTACTAGAAAATGTGATAAGTTTTTGGGGTTGTTAAGGTATTTGAATCAAATTAAGTCTAGATTAATAGTTGGGTTAAAAGATAAGAAAATTTAAATGGATATACATATGGTTGGGAGAAGAAAGATATAAACAAAATAAGATAATGAAGAAGAAAATTAGAGGTTAATTTAAAATATAATAATTAACAAACTAAAGTGATAACAATCACTCTTCAAAACATGATCAAATCACGTTTCACAATTATTTATTTATTTTTATTTATTTATTTATTTTAATATTAAAAACGAAAATAATAATAAAATAATTGAATAAATAAATATTTTAGATAATATAAAATTAGTTAAATACATAATGTATATTAGATATTTCTCTTGAAATAGTTAGTATAATAAAATATGGACCGACCTTATAAAAGATAATTATATATTATCAATTTAGAAATCCGAAAATAATTAATTATTCAAATGATTAAATACTTATATTTGGCGCCAAAATTCAAATATTATTTTGGCCCCAAATAATGAATTTACTAAAATACCCTTTTTATTAAATAATTCTTAATTAATTAATTATAAAATACGTATGAAAATACGGGATATTACATAATATGTTAAATATTTAAGTCTTAAGGCTAAAGTGATAAATTTGTGTAAGTCTTAGAGTCTTAACAAGAATTTAATGACATCATTTTTAATGGGGACCACAAAAAATGATGTCACATCCAAATCTTAAAACTCGATCTTAAATTCTTAGAAGTAGTTGGAACCCTAAAAGCTCAACTACTTTCCATCGCAATACACTAATACATTACTTTTCCCACAAGCAAGTAACTGCTCCTTAATGATCATATGTAACTATGGCCCTTTTTGGTGATAGCTTAGGTAGCTATAAGCATTTTAGTCAAAACACAACTAGAAAATATTATAAAAATTAATTCCATGGTGCAGTGATAACTTCTTAAGTTCTTATCCCGAGCTATATTCATATCCAAAATTACAAATTTTTGTATGTGGTTGGCCACATGGTGCGACAAGGGTTACTTGTAGGGTGTTATTGGTTTTGTCAGGAGTTACTTGTAGGTGTTATTTGTATTCTGGGATTACTTGTATGTGTGTTATTGGTTTTGGTCGGGGTTACTTGTAGGGTGTTACTGGTTTTGTCAGGGGTTACTTGTAGGCGTTACTTGTATTCTAGGGTTACTTGTATTGTTGTATGGGTGTTACTGGTTTTGGTTAGGGATTACTTGTAGGGTGTTACTGGTTTGGTATGAGATTTTGATTTGTAGTTACTTGTAGGAGTTACTCAAAATACAAGTGTCACATACAAGTAACCCATACAAGTAACCTCATAATACAAGTAACACCATAAAAGTAATTCATATAAGTAACCCTAGAATACAAGTAACCCTAAAATACAAGTAACCTCCGCCGCACCATGTGGCTTGCCGCACTAAAAAACCTCTTATCCAAAATAGATGTGGCTCGAAATCATGCACGGTACAATACAGTGTATCCACAAGAAATTTATTTTTGGGATGGAAATGGTGTATAGCTAGGAGTTTGTCCAACTACTACTCTAGATCTTGATTATAAATTTTCACTAAATTTCTTGTCCAAAAATAATATCCATAATTTAAAATTCTAGCTACTAATCAAATATCAATGGAGTATTACATTATTGCTACATTACTCCTTACCATCGTTTACATTACGTTCATATATAAGACGTTTAGCAAATCAAAAGTGATCAACCCTCCAGGGCCAAGACCATGGCCTATCATAGGCAACATGCTTCTTCTCGACGACAAGCCTCATCATGTAGTCGCCAAGCTCTCAAGAATTTACGGCCCCATAATGTCTCTTAAGCTAGGGAGCCTCACTACAATAGTGATATCATCCCCGGAAATAGCCAAAGAAATGTTCGTTAAACACGACTTAGATTTTTCTAGTAGGATTGTGCAAGATGCTGTGAGGGCCTTAAACCATGAAAAAGTCTCTTTGGTTTGGCTCCCGGTAAGCCCTAAATGGCGCGAGATTAGGAAGATTTTAGCCCTTCAATTATTCACAACACATCGACTTAATGAGAGCCAGGATATACGGCATAAGAAGGTGAAAGAGCTAGTTGATTATGTGCAACAATGTTGTGAAGCCGGCCAAGCTGTTGATATTGGTAAGGCAGGATTCACAACCGTGCTTAATTTGTTGTCCAACACATTTTTCTCGATGGATTTTGCTAGCCATTCTTCGTCGGGCTTGCAAGAGTTTAAGGAGCTTGTACGGCATTTCATGGAAGAGATTGGAAGGCCTAATGTTTCGGATTTTTTCCCATTAATTAGGTGGTTGGATTTGCAAGGGGTATTGAAGAGAAGTAGGCGAAACTATACTAAATCTTTGGAAATTTTTCAGGATATTATTGATGAAAGATTAAGAGATCCAAATGCTCCTAAAGATGATGTCCTTGCTACTCTACTCAAACTCATCAAGGATAATAATTTGAGCCTTGATGAAGTAAAACATTTGCTAGTGGTAAGTTTTACTATCACCCCCCCCCCCCCTATTTTTTTAAGCTATTGTCTATTTGTTTCCCTCAATGCTATTCATAGTTAATTAATTATTTTTAGATTATCATTAACCTTATTATAAAACTGAATAACATACATTCATTTTAGAAGATGTCGTGTTTTGAGTTTTGACCCTCGATTTGATATAATATCTAACACGTGTTTTCTCTTTTTCGAATGTTTTACACATAAGGACTTGTTTGCAGCGGGGACTGATACGACTTCCAGTACATTAGAGTGGGCAATGACTGAGTTACTACGTAATCCAGAAAAGATGGCAAAAGCACAAATTGAAATAGATCAAATTATTGGCAAAAATGGAACCATTCAAGAATCAGAAATCTCAAAATTACCTTATATCCAAGCAATTGTGAAGGAAACTTTTAGATTGCACCCACCAGCCCCATTTCTAGTACCCCATAAGGCTAACAATAATGTAGAAATATGTGGCTTTTTTGTACCAAAAAATGCACAAATATGGGTGAATGTGTGGTCCATTGGGCGCGATCCTAGTGTATGGCCAGACCCACTTATGTTTTCACCTGAAAGATTTTTGAAAAGGGAAACAGATGTAAAAGGTCGAGATTTTGAACTTATACCTTTCGGAGCAGGAAGAAGGATATGTCCCGGGATGCCATTGGCTAATAGAATGGTACATCTAATGTTGGCTATTCTTCTTCAATCATTCAATTGGAAATCTCTCGGCGAAGTGAGTCCAATTGATATAGATATGGAAGAAAAGTTTGGTTTAACACTTCAAAAAGCTAAACCACTTGAAGCAATTCCTTTTCCTAGGTGATCACATCATTTCCTCTCTAAATTAATGTATTAAATAAGGAATGATAAAAATAATTTGCAATGGTTTTATAAAAATGGTTTAAACAAACATCAATAATTATTATTGTTGATGATATATAATATGGAGCATTAATAAAATGTAATGTGCTATCTAATGTCATTGTATGATTGTATCCTTATTTTATTGCTTAAGATATACTTCGTATAATTCAATAAGTTCATCAACACATTATTATATATAGTATCAGATCTTATCATCTTAACAATTTTTTTATTTTTTTTTAAATTATAAAGTAATGAACATTAACTATCTAATCAAAGTGACATTATTTTGAATCTCATCATTCTTCATTGAAATGTGACATGCTCCATAATAAAATCATACCAATGGAATTTTACACAATAGTACTCCAATTGCTACCCTTCGTCATTATTCTAGCATTCTTCCTATCAAAACACAAAAAAAACAAACTCCCTATCCCTCCGGGACCAAAACCATGGCCTATAATAGGTAATATTCTCCAACTCGGCGACAAAGCCTCATCGTGCTATCTCCGAGCTCTCCAAAATTTACGGCCCTATAATGTCTCTCAAACTCGGGAGCAACAGAGTGATAGTGATATCATCCCCGGAAGTAGCCAAAGAAATGTTCACGAAACACGATTTAGTCCTATCTAGTAGGAGTATCCCTGATATTGGGAGGGTGTTAAACCATGAAACTTACTCAATGGTTTGGCTCCCTGTATGTCCCAAATGGAGAAGCCTTAGAAAGATCGTAACCATTCAATTGTTTACAA
Organism: Chenopodium album; assembly: GCF_948465745.1. Taxonomy (NCBI): domain Eukaryota; kingdom Viridiplantae; phylum Streptophyta; class Magnoliopsida; order Caryophyllales; family Amaranthaceae; genus Chenopodium; species Chenopodium album. Next base: position 73,779,855 of record NC_137840.1, read on the forward strand.
GTCAACGGCTTGATGCCAGCCAAGTTATAAGGCAAAAAAAAGTCAACGAGTTGGTTGAGTATGTGCAACAACGTTGTGAAGGTAGTCTGCCTGTTGATATTGGTAAGGCAGGGAATACTACCTCTCTAAATTTGTTGTCGAACACGTTTTTCTCGATCGATTTGGCTAGTCATACTGACTCGAAATCGCAAGAGTTTCGAGATCTGACTCGAAATATAGTAGAAGACGCTGCAAGGCCTAATGTGTCCGATCTATTTCCAATCGCTAGGCATTTGGATATACAAGGTGTGTTGAAAAGGCATACAGTTTACTTTGGAAAGTTGATGAGGATTTTTGAGAAATTTATTGATGAAAGATTGAAAAATCCAATGGATGTTAAGGATGATGTTCTAGGCACTCTACTCAAGCTTGTTGAGAACAATGAATTGAGCCTTGATGAGGTCAAACATATGCTTGTGGTAAGTTCTATATCTATCTTAAAGAATGTTTCTTCAATTGAAATTTTGCAAGTTATGTGATTTTACTAACCCAGTCCGATTAGCCGGCAAGGCTAACCAACTTAGTCGGCGGGTCATAGGCCCAACTAGATTGGTTCACTATATATATCCACTTTTTAGTATGATCCGTAGATAATTAACACATATATTAAAATATAAATTTTGTTGATCTACCTTGACACGAATTGATCTAACCCAATTTAAACCCAAAAGCAACTACGGAGTATTAATCTTCGCATTACCAATTGAAACTGAACTAACAAATATTGATCCAACTTGAGCCTATTCACAACCTAATTGGTACCACTTTTCTATGTAGGAGTTAAATAATCTTATGAATATTGATAAAATTAAAGTATGTATGTAAGTAAGAACTCCTCTTGTTTTTCAAAAAAAAGTAAGAACTCCTCCATATGTGGAACTGTGGAAGCATAGTCAGTTTGACATAGTCTACATCTTAATTGTTTTATTAATTAATTAATTTTATGTTTGACATTTTAAAAATTGTTTGACAACATAACTTTTATTTTTGTTAGCTCCTAAACATGACAATTTAATAATCATTGATGTTAGGGTGTATATTTTGAAATACATATAGAAGCATTAACTTTTGTCAATTGAAATTGAAATTAACAAGAAGCACAAAATGAATTGGTTATTATATATGTATAAATTTATATCAATGTATATTCAGGATTTATTTATAGCTGGAACAGATACAACCTCTATTACATTAGAGTGGGCAATGACAGAATTATTGCGAAATCCGACAAAGATGGAAAAGGCTAAAAGTGAGTTGGACGAAGTACTTGGCAAAAAAGGATCAATGCAAGAATCATATATTTCAAATTTACCATATATTCAAGCAATATTGAAATAAACATTAAGATTGCATCCACCGGCCCCACTATTAATACCTCGCAAGGCGGTAAAAGATGTACAACTAGGTGACTATTTAGTTCGGAAAAATTCAACTTTGTGGGTTAATGTATGGTGGATAAGTCACGATCCAAGTATATGGCCAAACCCTGAATGTTTTTTACCTGAAAGGTTTTTGGAGAAAGAAATTGATGCTAAGAAACAAGACTTCGAGTTCATACCCTTTGGAGCGGGAAGAAGGATGTGTCCAGGAATACCATTAGCTTACAGGATGTTGCATCTAATGTTGGCTACTCTAATACATTCATTCAACTGGAAGAATGGTCATGGAGAACTTCCAGAAGATTTAGACATGGAAGAAAAGTTTGGAATGACTCTTCAAAAAGCTCATCCACTTGAAGCTATTCCATTTATTAGGTGATCATCTCAAAATTGTAATTTTGTGACAACTATATGCCATGTTTTTGGCATGGTTCATTATATTATGTGGCCTATGTAGTAAAGTTGATAATAGAAATGTGTGGAGCTAAATAATGGAATAAAAATTCATACTCGTACAGTCGTACTATAATTGTGTACAAACACTGATGACTCATGTACAAAGTTAATTGATTATTCAGACATACTGTGTTCATTTGTTTTGGTTTCAGACATTTGAGTCGGAAAAAAACAACTCACACATTATTGACAATGGACACATTAATTATTAATTATTTCAAGTTGTTAGAGCTCCCCTCCCAATTCCATGTTAATCGATTCTCATCACCCGCCCTTGTGGCTCTCTAAACACCAAATAAAAAAAAATGACCGACAAATAGTTTTAGGTGTAAACTTATAAGGAAAATGTTATACTATATGTAGCACTAAGGCCCTGTTTGGTTTGAAATAAAATGTTTTCATGTAAAATGATTTTTTTTCATTTTCATTTGTTTGGTTTGTGAAGGTGTGGAAAACAGTTTTCTCATGGTGGAAAATTGCATTTTTAATGATTACAAAACAAGGAAAATCACTTACTCCATCCTCCTTATCTCCTTATTACTTCCCTCACATTCCCACTCATATTTTGATATTTCTTGAACATTTCTTTATGCAACCAAACAAAAGCAAACTAATTTGCAATTGTGCTAGCTTTTCCTTGAAAATATGTTTTCTATAAAAATTAAATTTTCATTGAAAATGTTTTACATCAAATCAAACGGAGCCTAAGGACTATGCATAGAAGTTAAAAGAGGAAAAGTATTAATGAAATATATTCATTTATTACACTGATTTGCATATGATTTTGTCATGTATTCCCAAACTTACACACAAAAAAAAAGACATTAAATGCTTATTTGTAGCCCTAAGGGTTACATATATCATTACCTTAAATATAATAAAATATAAGTGTGGTAGTTACTTGGAATATTAATTAATTAATAAAATTAAAAAGTTTAACCAAACGCGTACTTATGATAGTATTATGTAAAATATATTTTTTAAAATGTCTATTTATATACTTCCTCCGTTCTGTTAATATTGCAACAAGGAGGAAATTACGCATCCCAAAACACATTTTATATGCTAAATATCTATAATTGTGTAAGAGTAAAAATTAAAAAAAACTTGATATTATGAGACGAATCCAACTAGATCCTACTTGACTATATTTTGCTTAACGTATAACTCATATTATATGGTCAAACAAGAGTGATGAATAGTGCAAAAAGTCCATTGTTGCAATATTAATAGAATGGAGGAAGTATATACCTCCATTCATGCATGCGAATCACTTGTGTGACATTTTTTCCTTTTTTATTGCCAACATAGCTTTTTGGCTTTTTTTTTTCAAAAAAAAAGTTTTTTCTTCCCTATCTTTTAAAATTTTTGAGATAATTCATATAAATAGTGCAGACATGTATACCCAATTTTCTTTTTTTTTTTCCTTTTTTTCCCTTTCATATTTTGCTTCATTAATGTTACTAATAAATAAAGTTATGACATAAAACCAAACTGAAAGAGAATTCCAGACATGACTAGCTATATGCTTGCACCGTGCATTCGCGAGCGTTAACTACCCTAATTTTTAAAAAAGTATGTAAAGGATGTGATGAAAGGGGAAAAAAGTTGATTTGAGTAGTGACCATGATATAAGAGATATAATTTAATTTGTATCATACTCTGTATTAAAATATACTTTGTTTATAATTTTATTTTAAATGTCACACTCTTTTTTGGCATTATTTGAAATGAGTATATTAGAGTTGATAAATGAGCAACTTTATCAAAATAATTTGGACATCTAGATTACAAGTATAAATTATTTTGAATAATTTATTCATTTATATTGTTTAATCTCCTCTTCAAAATGTGTGTCGAAAAGACATGTTATATTTAAAAAGAAACGAAAAAAGCACTTTATATATAGTTTTTTTTTTTTTATTCAAATATTAGGAGTTTTAAATTAAAATACATGAAAATGTATACTCCTTAGAATAATCAACAACTCCAATACTCCATGATAATGATGTATTACTTTAAATCAAATTAAAGGTTTCAACAACCACAGTTAATATTACACGGGAGTCAACGTTCAAAAACTAATTTAATCAATTCAATATTTCATACCTGCAAATCTGGTGATTTCCGCTCACCAGTTTTGATTTATTTTCAATTGAATTTTGGGACTTTGCGTTTGTCAAATAATTTTTTTTTTTTAACAGAAATCAGTTCCCCAGCAAATCATTGAATATACTAGTAGAGTATATATTCTAGCTCATTAATAGCATGTTTAACTCATACGAGCAGATTATATAGTCGGATATTCAATAATAACTCCATATTCTCATATATCAATATCTTCTATTACAATAATTAGTCGGTACTTCAATAACTCCACTAGTTCTCATCATATCTCAATATCTTCTATTAAAATAATATATGTATTTGAACTAACGTATTTATTACGGAGTATCAAATTATATCTCAATAGTATGCTTCGTATTAATTAGTTTGTCGTACCTTGTAAGGGTCTAATTTTTATAGAGTACGTATTCAATTATCATATAAATAAAAGTACGTTGTATTTTCAGAATTATAAGCCTATCACAAAATGGAATACTACACCACTTTACTACTACTCCTCCCCATCCTCATCACCACCATCCAAATCTCAAAAATATTGTTTGGTAAATCCAAACTACCTCCGGGGCCAAAACCATGGCCTATTATAGGCAACATTCTCAAGCTCGGCGACAAACCTCATCGTGCTGTCGCCGAGCTTGTAAAAATTTACGGTCCTATAATGTCTCTCAAGCTAGGGAGCAAAATTATAATAGTTATATCATCTCCGGAAGTAGCCAAAGAAATGTTCCTTAACCACGACTTAGCCCTTTCTAGTAGGTATGTCCCAGAGGCCGAAAAGGCCGAAAACCACGAAAAATTTTCCATGGTTTGGCTTCCATCAGTAAGCCCCAAACGAAAAACCCTTAGAAAGATCGCGACTATCCAATTGTTCACCAATCGACAACTTAATATGAGTCAAGACATACGGCGAAAGAAGGTGAAAGAGTTAGTTGAGTATGTACAACAATGTTCCGAAAAGGGTCTGCCTGTTAATATTGGTAAGGCAGCGTTCACAACCTCGCTAAATTTGTTGTCCAACACATTTTTCTCGATCGATTTAGCTAGCCATGTTTCTTCAAATACTCAAGAGTTTAAGGATATTATTTCGAATATATTGGTAGAGTGTGGAAGGGCTAATTTATCGGATTTATTCCCGCTACTTAAGAAGTTGGATTTGCAAGGAGCATTGAAGAGAACAAGGGGTTACTTCAAGAAGCTACTTGCGATTTTTGAGGGAATTATTGATGAAAGATTGAAAGATCCAACAAATGTTAAGGATGATGTTCTAGGTACTCTGCTTAAGCTTGTTCAGGATCAAGAATTGAGCGTTGACGACATTAGACATATGCTCGTGGTAAGTTAGTTTAACTAATTCTTGCCTTGAATATAATTTAATTGAGGGTTTAATTTTATACTTGTATATAAAAATAAATTATAAAGTGTATTCTCATTTAGTAATTTATTTGTGTGCCTAGGATTTGTTTATAGCGGGAACAGAAACAACATCAAGTGCATTAGAATGGGCAATGACAGAATTATTACGCAACCCTGAAAAAATGAAAAAGGCTCAACTGGAATTGGACCAAGTGTTGGGCAAAGATGGATCAATCATGCAAGAATCTGATATCGCAAATTTACCGTACATTGATGCAATAGTGAAAGAAACAATGAGGTTACACCCAGGGGGACCATTTTTGATACCTCGCAAGGCAGAAGAGGATGTGTTGTTATGTGGCTATTTAATACCTAAACACTCAATTATTTGGGTTAATATATGGTCTATTGGTCAAGATCCAAGTGTTTGGCCAAATCCAAATATGTTTTCTCCAGAAAGATTTTTAGAGAAAAATATTGATATCAAAGGACAAGATTTTAAGCTCATACCCTTTGGATCGGGAAGAAGGATGTGTCCAGCGATGCCACTGGCAAATAGGATGGTGCATTTAATGTTAGCCACTCTTATCCATTCATTCAATTGGGAAGCAGCAAGTCTAAAAGCTATTGACATTGAAGAAAAGTTTGGGCTTACATTGCTAAAAGTTGAGCCACTTCAAGCTATTCCACTTCCTAAGTGATTAATTAACTACCAAGGATCTTGAGGAGTTTAGCTCTTTCAAAATACAATGTAATAATATGGTGTAATCATTATCGTTGTTTGCTTCTTAGAAGTCGTACTTGGGCTAGGATGATTCAAACTATACATAGGAGACAAGGATTAGCTTCTTATCAATACATCATCCATGAGCAAGTGGATCTTCCACGGAATATTCCCAAAATGTATAATTACTTCGTATTAAAAAAAAAAAAAAAAAAATTACAGTGTCTTTGATGATAGAGACACGTTAATCACGCATGTTAAATTTGTTTTCTTCTTGGATGAGGTAGAACCGTAGAACAATTGAAAAATTATGTTGTGAGTGACAGTTATGTTACGGAGTATTTTTTATTTTTATTTTTTTTAAAAAAAAAGTGTGTTTAACTCCTTTAATTTCTAATTTCAATAATCATTATCCTTAGATTTTGCAATGTTTTCATAATACAATCCATTGTACTTTATAGGAAACATATAATTGTCATATATGCTCAATTTTCATTCATGGATCAATCAATTATGACAATTAATATTACTAATGAGAGTGAGGGGTAGCTCAAGTGGTTAGAGTTTCCCTCCCGATTCCAAGAGATCTTGGGATCGATTTTCACCCCGCCCTTGTGGCTCTTTAAACACTAAAAAAAAAATACTAATAATCAAATCCCTCAAAAAAATAAAAAAAAAATATAACATAGCGAGGGTATAGTCTTCTTCCGATCAGATACTAATAATCAATCAGTCATATGGAGTAATAAAAAAAAAACATAGCGAGTACACTGTACAGTCATCTCCAAGTCACATGCTCAAGTGCAATCCCCTACTCCCCCACGTTGTTTCCTTTCCCTTTCTTGCCAATTTCAAAATATACTGTCTTACTCTACATTCTACAACGATAAGCTTCACTCAAATTAATCTTAACCATCCACCTAAACCATACAATAACTAAACCAGCCGCCGGAGATAGACCAATGGCGGCAATAATGGCAGCGGTTATATATATAACCGCCGTGATTGGTGTAACATCCGCCGTAACTTACACCAATCACACGGTGGGAGGACCGCCGCCATCGGGTTGGTATTTTAATAGTAATTCCAATATATCTTCTACTAATTATTCCTCTTGGGCTGCTTCTCAAACCTTCAACCTCGGCGATTATCTTAGTAAGTTCATCTTATATTCTCATCTCAAAAAATTTGCAATTAATTTTATATCGTCCCAAAAAAATACAGTATTACTTAGAGTCGTTAATTTTTTTTACATATATTACGCATGAATTAAATTAGAATAACATCCAAATACAATGTTGCTATGAATTAATTTAATTCAAATTGTAAATTACAGAGTCGAATTAATCTCAATTTGTCGTGAGTTTTTTTTAGGAAAGTTGCGTGTTTGAATTTAATTAGTAGATACTTTTCGGAATAAATGTGCGCTAATTACGGTTGTTTTATTTGGGAGAAGAAGTGGCTATTTGTATTGGGCTTAATGGCTCATAGTGAAGCAGTATCTATTTATGGCCCAAATGTCCCTCAAATTATAATATGCACCATGGTGTACCTTAAATTGTGTGCACCACCAATGAGTTGATGCCACGTAATTAGTAGTTGCCAGCTGTAGCTTTCTTCTTTCAAATTCTCAACGTTCTTTCCTTTTTCAATTATTTTCTAATTTCTCAATTCCTTTTCTTCAATTTTCTTCTTAAACTTACCTGATTTTAAATCATCATACATAATTTCTCTCTCCTCTATTTTCTCTCTCCTCTATCTTTCTCTCTTCGTTATTGAATGCGGTTATCACCAATGTTTATTCCTCTGTTTTGATTGAATTTGGCTGGAATTCTCCTGGAATTACCTTCATTATAAAAGTCAATTCGACTAATGAGATAGGATCGAGAGGAAAAATCTTGCATTTAATTTAATATTTGACTGGTTTTGTCCCGGAGAAGATGATGATGGTTCGACGGAGTAGTTGAGGCGAAATAGGTGGCGGTGGATTTTAGCTATATGAGGAGATTAATTTAGGAAGAAATTAATTAGGAAAAGTATATCTAACTTGCAGAGTATGTGGAGCTTCATTCATGGTGAATGTTGCCTAACTTGGAGAGAGAAAGTAATAAAGTTGTTAATGTATATCCTCATATAGTCATATCTGACTTACTTTGGTTAATTTGATCAAAAAAAAAATCAACTTAGCTTGGTATCAATTAAACAATCACGCATCCCGTAAAAAAAAAAAAAATTAAACAATCACGCACATTCATATAATTTTCAATACATGATCCCCTTTTATTTAGTTCATGTGTATAGAATCGATCGTTTTCTCTTTTTATTATGAATATTCCTGTATTCGTTTATATTTTGGTAATTTTGAACATTTTTGTTAAAAATTTGAACATATGATACGTATCCTATGTAAATAAATTTTTACCGGTATATATTTTGGAATTTTGAACATCTTAATTATAATTCTGAACATGCTATACATTTCTTATGAACATTTCTTTAGATCTATGGACATTATGAACAGTACATCTTAATTATAATTCTGAACATATATTTAGGAATTATGAACATCTTAATTATACAGATTGGTTATTAACATATATTTTTAATTATATTTTTCAGTGAATAAAGAATAAATCTATTCTAACTCAATACAGAAACAAGTCAGAACTGATAAAGAAGCCTTTTGAGCTATAATGGTTATGCTTTTTGATTTGAACTTCTAACGTAATTTCATGAACATATGTTATTTATGAACATACATATATATTTTGCATTTGCTTAAAAAAAAATTGTTTTTTTTAAATAAGTGGTTAAGAATTTGTTATATATTTTGTTATTAATTAGATATATGAACCTATATGTTACATTGGTTTTGAACATATATTCATTCTATATACGATTGCTAAGTAATTTTATACAAGTGGATACGAAGTATGGAGTATTAAGTTTGAACATTCTACTTTCATAAATTGAACACTAATTTTTTTTTAAATGAACATAATAGACGTATTTTCTTATTAGTTGTTATTAAGAGCATATGATCAATGGACATAGTACTATACCTGTATTATAGCTTTTTTTCTCACCGAGATAGTAATAAGTCCTTGTATAATAGGCTAATAGCTTCAAATAAAGAACGAAAGTGGTAATACATTACTATATATGTTGATAGCTGGTTTGTATTAGAATATGAGCAATGTGCATTAGCATAAGAACAAAGGACTTTGGTGGCTTTTCACTTGATTCTGATGCCTTATCAGAAGTTTCAGAGGGCTAGTCTGTTTCTTCTAGTGGCATATCAGAAGTTTCAGGGGGGCTTTTCTGTTTCTTCTAGTGGCTTATCAAAAGTTTTGCTTCTCAGAAGTTTCAAAGGGCTTTTTTAATTTCTTTTGGGGGCTTTTCTATGGCTTCTGGTTGCTATTAAGATGTTTTCGAGGGCTAAGCAGATGTTTGTTGTGGCAGTTCAAATGTTTGTGGTGGTAGTTCAGATGTTTGTGGGGGTAGTTCAGATGTCTTTGGACTGTTAATAAAAAATAAACAACATAATGAAAAACAATGAACACCCAAACAAATTTGAACTTCATAAAGCATAAGCTATATGATCATAAATAATAATTAATATGAACATGAAACATAAAATATTTGAACACAAATATTGAAGTGGGGGTTGTTCACTGTTCTTTAGGGGGATGTTCAGTGGTTATATTGTGTTGTTTAAAAGTTTTTTGAGGGTGTGCAGTAGTTGGTCTGCTTATTATTAAATATTAAACAACAAAATAAGGAAACACACAACATCCAAACAAATTATTATTTCATCATACCAAAATACTTAATATAATTTATACACAAATTATTACTTCATAAATTAAAGTATATATATATATATATATATGTGTGTGTGTGTGTGTGTGTGAACATCAAACATGAATTATATGGGCACAATTGCATTGTTAGCATTGCCTCCACTAAGTTCAGAAGTTTTTGAAGGTGGTATAGAACTTTATGGTGCTTGTACAGAACTTTATGGTGCTTGCATGTACAAAAGTTTCTGGAGGTGGAACAGAAGTTTTTGAAGATCGAACAGAAGTTTCTGGAGTGGGTGGTATAGAAGTTTGTGAAGGTTGTTCAGAATTTTCTGAAGGTAGTACAGAAGTTTCTGGTGGCTTCTCTTTCTTATGGGTTTTTTTTTTCTGTTTCAATGGGCATCTTTGGTTCAGAAGTTTTTGGATGTTGTTAAGAAGGTTTTGAAGTGGGTTCAGTGTTTTCTGGTTGTTTTTCTCTCGCAAGGGGTTCTTCTGTTTCAGGGAGAATCTGTTGTTCAGAAGTTTTTGGAGGTTGTGCAGAAGGTTTTGAAGAGGGTTTAGAAATTTGTGATTGTTCAGAAGTTTTTGGTGGTTCAGAATTTTTAGGGGATTGTGAGGGTTGATCAGATTTTTCAGGATGCTGTTTAGATATAAGTGGGGGCATTTCAAATGTAAGTGGGTGCATTCCAGTAGTTGGACTATTAATAAAAAAAAATAACAATATCATTAACATTTGAAACAAATATATGAATGTAAAGCAAATTGAATATCATAGTAAACAAAACATATATGAACATAAATTGAAGTGGAGGCTGTTTAATGTTTTTTGTTCAAAAGTTTCTTAAGGGTGTTCAACACAATATTAAATAGAACATATACCAACGTAAATTGAAGTGGGGGATGTTTAGTGTTTTTTTCTTGTTGTTCACAAGTTACTTAATGGTTGTTCAAACAAAAATAAAAAATAATTAAAATCAATGAACATGCAAACAAATATACAAACATAAACATGGAATTGTGAGTTGTTCAGTTGTTTATAAGCGATGTTCAGTGGTTTATTTTGTGTTGTACAAACATAAATTATATTTCAAACCAAACAACGTATATGAACATTAATCAAGAAATATATAACCCAAAATATACATGTTTGTTGGACTTTCTGAAATTTCTTTATCTAATTCTTCCAATATTTTTTGATCAACAATTTGACTTGACTTAGATATATCTTCTAATTTCTTCTTTTTTGGTGTTTTGACTTTGAACATTTTGCTTAATGTCCTGTTCAAAAAGTTATGGTTCAAATTAGTATTCAATTTTAAAATTTTAAAATTGTGAATTTAAATAATAAATTACTTACATATCATCTTCATCCTCTTCAATAGGAGTAGATACTTATGATTTTCCAGCAAAATAAAAATAAAAATAAAATTGAAAGAAAAAAACCAAAACGACAATTATTTTAAAAAATTTAACGAAATCGTATAAAAATTAAAGTAATTTAAGTGATGTTCACCTTTTTGAAGTTGTTTTTAGTTGTTCTTCATCGTTCGCCATGGAAGACTATCAGTTTTTAGAGAGAGAGAATTGAAGAGATGAGTGAGAAAATTGAAAAGAGGAGAGAGAAATGCAAATGAATTAATTGAAGGAAGTTTATAATTTATGAGAGGAGAGAGAATATTTTTAAAATGATTAAAAAAATAAAATGGTTGTTTAAAATTCAGAACAGTTATTTTTTTTATAAAAAAAATCGAATCACGTGTGTTGGGTGTGGTCAGCGTCTGGGTTTCAATAGTTGGGCGTGGATTGTTTGTCTGGGCTCCGTTTGTTGGACGCGTATTGGGCCTGGTGTAGGTGCACCATGGTGTATATAATACCAATTGGGGTGTCAGTTGTTTTATTTGGGAGAAGAAGTGGTTATTGTTTTTCAACTTTTGAAGTGTTGTAAACGTCATTTCTTAGGCCCCGTTCTATTTACCTTAATTTTGTTGAATTGAAATTATTTTTACTGAACTTAAATTAATTTTGCTGAACTTAAATTATTTTTACTAAATTGAAATTATTTTTGCTGAACTGAAATTATTTTTACCGATTTTCAATTATAATTCTTCTCTAAGAAAACTAATTTTTACTGAACTGAACTTATTTTTACTGAACCGAAATTATTTTTACTAAACTGAAATTATTTTTTTAAGGTGAAGAGAAGAGGGCTTAAATACTACGGAGTACCTCCGTTAAATGTTATGTGCAACCCAAAGTTGTAAAGTTGCACATAACATCAAATTAGGAATATCATATGGTTCAAAATTTGTATGGAGTTATATAACCTATTAAGTTGGAGTTTTGTCGTGATATGACCTTAATTTCTATGGAGTAATAACTTATTCCGTACAAAATAAGTTTAGATGACAAATTTTCTAAGTCTACTCACTAATCAGTAATGATCACTGGTCCAAATATGCTGAAATTGGATTATAAGTTATTATTAATAATTTAAAATAACTTCAAATAGCACACATCAATTAAGATTCATTATAGACTACAAAGTATTTAACTAATTGACATATCACAATATTGGGTATTCTATCTATAATTCTATGAAAATGTAGATGGATGGTTTTATAGGCTCGTTTAATTTTGAATTCTTCATATGCATAGTATATACTACATAATACTTGTCCTTTTTAAACTTTAAAGTACTCTATACTCATACAAACTGCAACTTTAGAATTGAATCAATGTATTATTAGACCATCTCCAATGGTGAGACTTAAATTTAACTATTGAAATACAATATGAGTTGTATTTACCTTCAATGGTGATACCATACCCACTTCTCAATTTAGCAACTCATATGAAATTTAAATTCTCAATGGTAAGACTCTAAAATCTACAAATGTCACTTTTAATTTATGACCCATCAATTATTATAAGATTAAAAATATAATAAAAAGGGTAAAACTTAATAAATAAATTACATAATATATTATAATATTGACAAAGACCCACACTTTTTGTCAAATGGAACTCAAAGTTGAGTATCCAAACTTAGCAACTTTCATTTGAATTTGCTAAGTTTGGATACCAATTTATGGTATACGTTGCAAAAAATATTCTCTCTCCTAAAAATACTTATTTGAGTCTCACAATTGGAGATGGTCTTAGGTGTTTTGAAATAAAACCTACCCGATCTTTCATTTTCATGCATTAATAATAAATTGACAAGTTCTTTAATAAGAATGCAACATGTGTTTTGTAGTTTGTCATGAAATATGGTACGTCTTGATAAATTGACAATTACACTGAGTAGTAAATAACCAAAATAAAAAGATGTCAAATTTCAAAATAAGTACAATTACTACGTAATAATTGTCTTGATAAAAAAAAAAATTAAAATAAAAAAAAAATTAAAATTAAAATTTGAAAAAAAATACTTCCTATATTTTACCCGGGAAAATTTACCATTACCATCTTTTCAATATGCATATCACTAACTAACTTTCCCACTCTTTCTTTTTCTTGGCAGTTTTTAATACCAATACTAATCAAACAGTGATCCAAACATACAATTCCAATACTTACAACAACTGTACCTCTGATGACTCCTCCGACAACAACACACTTGTCTTCAACTCGGGTGCCACCAAGTTTGGTCAGCCATTGACCATCTCCGTTCCATTGACAAAAGTGGGCCCCAACTACTTCTTTTCTGATGCCGAGGATGGGGTCCAATGCCAACGCGGCATGAGGTTTGACATTAAGGTTGGCCAAGGGTTGGGCCTTCCCCCAAGCCTTAATCAACCTCCACCTCCACTGTACTCTGCCCCGCCAATGGCGGAGCCTCCCCCGGCTTTTCAAGGGAGTGGAGGTGGTCAAGGAGAAAGCATGTACAATGGAGTAGAAGGGCTAACTGATGGAATATTTGGAGTTGCTGTGATTAGGGCTGGTCTTATTGTTTTGGGCTTGGGCTTTGTTTTTTAATCGTTGAAGCAAGCCCATAATTGGAGGTCAATTTTGAAGGGTAGTTTCGTAAAAGTATTTTTTGGATTTAGATGTCGGTAAGGAGTTAAGGACTAAAGAGCCGTGAAATAATTGTTGGCGGGAGACACATGTATACTTTAAATTATTTTTCTTTTGATGTGATAATGTAATACCTCTTTGGATTAAACTACGAGTTGATTAGTTGAATAGTTTAAGCATCTATACAACGTCGGATCTAGAGATAATTCTATGTAATAATTCAATGAAATATATATTTGGTTTTTTTTTTTTTTTTTTTAAAGTGTAGACGAAATATATGCTTTGCATATGAACTACTCGTATATGAGTTTTTCAATACTCAAATATGTAACCTATAGTTTTATAATAGGTATACGTAGTATATATTTTTCATTTAGGTCATTACGGGTACTAACAGCCAATGTACTACATAATATCAATTGTTTTATTTTAACAAAGTCGATTAAGCATATACTCATACATGCGTATGAAATGTGTTCGGTAGAAGTAGAATGATTTGCATGTAAGTTGATCATAAATTAGGTCAATCTTTTATTGGTACATATTTATTATAATAAAATAAGAAAATTAGACACCATGAATATGATCGTATATAAGAGAAATACAAAGGGTCTGTTCTCTTACGTTGAAATTCAGTTTAGTTCAGTTCAGCTCAGTTCAGTTCCTAATTTCCTTCTCTTATAAAATATTCAGTTCAGTACAGCTTAGTTCAGCTCAGTTCATCTCAGTTCAGTTCAGCTCAGCTCAGTTCAGTTTAGTTTAGTTCAGTTCAACTGAGTTCAGTCAATGAGAATATGCCCGAAATATGTATTTTTTTTAATGAAAAAATCTAACTAGTTTATATTAGATCGATCCCAAATTTATTTAAAGTAAATCTATTGTAGGGCTAAGTCACACACTGCATACATAAAGTCAATTGACTTAACCCTTCTTGATATGCATCAAATGATAAAATGTACACAAAATGATAAATAGATCAAACCAAACCCAACTTAAAATAAACACAACTCAAGTGAAGCTCACATTTAAAAGAAATCAAACCCTATTTGAAAAAAAAAATTAGTCCATATCAAATAACATGAACTTACCCATTTAGAGATAACACACATTTATGTAATAACCATTTCAAGCAAAAGAAATACAAAAATTTTCACATGTTGCTAGGGTTACGTAGTCATAAGTTACTCGGTCGGTCACGGGTTACCCGATCAATTATAATGTGGACGAGGTTACTCGATTGATTAGGAATTGTCTAGTCAATATTTTAGTATATGTCAGCTTGTCGTACGAAATAGCTAGCCAGACCAAAAAAGCGCTAAACGGGGAAAAAAAAAAGATTTTAAGACAATATACAAGAGAATTCAAACAGCGGGTGTTCATTTTTTATTACAGAAAACAATTCCCAAACAGCGGGTGTTCATTTCCTGCAGGTTGACGCTACGCCACGATTTTGTCTTAAGAGGGTGATAACATTTTTAATGGCAATCACAAACTCCAACTTCATCGTTTAAGCGGGTTAATTACTGTTTTGTAATTATCAACTAATTAAATTCACTACCTTTTTCAATCTCAAGTTTTTCAGATAATCTGAGGTCCACTTTGATAACGAAATCATCCCATAAATCTCATCAACTTCTGTCTTCTTCCAATTATATTAATTCCCAGTAATTACTCTTAAAACCCTCTCATTTATTACACCATTTCAGTTACCCTTTTTGATCCGTTTTTTGATTTTTTCTTAATTACTCCTTATTAATCTCTCATTTTGTAATTGTTGATTCCCCTTTTTTTTTTATTCCTCGAGATTTTTTTGTTTTTTCTCATCTGGGTATTTTTTAATTGGGTTTGATGTGATTTTTTGGTTGAATTTTTGTTTAATTTGTTGTTTGTTTCTTGATTTTTTTTTTCTGGGTTTTTGTTTTTCTGAATTTGCAGGGAAAATTATAGGTGGGAAAAATGGGTTTAATTTCGGGGATGATGTTGGGTGTAATAGTTGGGATCGGATTGATGGCTGGTTGGCATCGGATGATGCAGCATCGAAGCAATAAACGAATTGCCAAGGTTTAATTTCATCTCCTTGACTAATTTATCTCTCCTTTTTTTTAGGTTTTTGGTTTTTTGAAATTTACTGAATATTTTTGTTGATTGTTGATTTTTGGCTGAACATTTAGCCTTCTATTTTTTCTGGGTTTTGTTTAGTTTCTTTCTAATTTGAGGTTTTTCCAATATGGTTATTTGATTATTGTGAAACGAATTGTGGGATTAGGATAAAAATGTTTCTTGTGCTGCATACCAAAAGTTAAAATTTGCACACTTATTTTGAGCATAGCTAGGTTTATGACTTGGATAAAATAATTTGTGAAGTACTAAATTTGTTCTGTGTATTGGGGTTCGAGAGGTAGTCCGTGCTTTGATGAAAGAGGGCTACATTGTAGGTTCAGAGGATTAGTTGATTATGTTTATGGTGTAGTTGACAGCTGAGTAGTGAATAGTGGGACTCTCTTTAATGAAAGGAATTTGCTATCATGTCAATTCTTTGTTAGTCATACTACGTGAAATGTTGATTGTCAATTCTAGGTAGGTATAGTTTTTGACAAATTAAAGGCAGAAACTGCGAATGTCTAGACTTACCAAACCTTGCCTTGGCAGGAAATTTATGGGTTTCTGTTGTGATTGTTGTTTTATGAAATGAGAGCATCTTGGACTCGTGGTTTTTAAACCACATTTCACCTCTCTAGTGATTGCTAAGGTTGCATGATAAATTCCTCTACCCTTAATAGCTTGCTGGAAACCCTTTATAAAAATTGACTGATGAGTCAGAATGTTTGCTTTACTTATGGTTTAGTTATGAACTTATACCTGGATCTGTTTATTACATCTATATGGTATAAACTATATATATTTACTGGGATTTTTGACATGATTCTGTCTCTTGGCGTTATTTACTTGTGTTAGTTTCTTAGTGGAACTGTTTTTGACTGTTGATGCTCCTTGATTAGAATTATACTTAGATGTTGTTCAGGTTCTTAAATTTTTGGCTGTCAGGATTTTGGCATTGTCTATTTGTGTAATTCTGTATTTGCTTCCATTGTCATGCAGGCAGCTGATATTAAGGTTCTTGCCTCCCTTGGCAGAGAAGAGTTGAAGAAAATTTGTGGTGAAAGTTTTCCGGAGTGGATATCTTTTCCTGTTTTTGAGCAGGTTCTTACTTTGATAATCTTCTTTTGTCTCCTTTTACTCTTAAACATAGATGCAAGTTTTCATTTTTTTTTCTTATGCTCCTATATGTTATTGCTTTCAATCTCTGACTCTTATCGACATAGTGTAGAAAGATCAAAATGCAAATTTAAGAAGATAGAAATTTTATACATTGATTATGATTTACGTTGAAGAGATGTCACAAAAACTTCTATGGTTGAAAGCAGGCTGACTTAGTATCTTGATGTTTTCTGATGTTTTTTCAGGTGAAATGGTTGAACAAGCAGTTGAACAAACTGTGGCCATATATAGCCGATGTAAGTTCAATCACTTTTTTCATGCATCGTAATTGATGATGAATGAAAGCCTTTGTTCTTTTCCTACATTCATTTTTCTATATCTGGGTTAGGGGGAGGAGAGTATGGTTTGTGAATGATTAGCTTACAGTTATTTGGATGATTTTTGATAAATTTGATTCTCGCGAGTCTAAAGGATTTTCACGAGGAATTCTTTTCCGTCCATGCATTGAAGCATTGACCAAGCAGTTGAGTGATAATATTACACACTATGCATGTACTAATGTTTTGTCAAATCAAGAGATGTCGCTCCTAGCAATTGCAGGCCAACAATTTATGCTATATACAATTAAGCTCTAGTCCCATCCATTGGTTTGAATCTTGTATGATAGATTGATAGGATGACGTTAGTGTGAACTCTGTAAATTTGGAATGAGTTCTTCATTATAATCACAGCTCTAAGTATAAAGCAGTTGTGGTATTTTTTTAGATATTGGGCTATTGCTGATCACTGTGTTAGGATTCTTAGGAGCTTTTTATCACTTGGATTTCTGTACTCTTTGCAATTGTGTACTGAACTTCGATAAGCTCTGAAAAAGAATTTTGATATTCTGGTGTTTGTGCCCAGAATTTAGAAGGAGAGAGTCAGCTTTTCCTTTTTACAACCTGAAGTCTTTCCTCTTCTTCTTTTTATTTTTTTCCTTTTTATGTGTTTATTTTTTTTTTTTTAAATAGTTGCGTTTCTGAATTATTCTCAGGCAGCAGAGCTGATAATAAGGGAGTCTGTCGAACCACTTCTGGAAGAATATCGTCCTCCTGGAATTACTTCAATGAAGTTCACTAAACTCACTCTTGGTACTGTTGCCCCTAAAATAGAAGGTATGTTTTTGTTCATTCATCTGATCCTTTAATTTGGAGGGACTTTGTGATATGTTATTTCTTAAGATAATTTTATTCCAGTTCTAATCATGCATGACACATATTGTTGCTGTTGCTGGTGCTAATTGAATTTAAGACATAACTAATGTGTAAAATTGTATATAGCTATTATGTTGAAATGTCAGAATAATTTTAAATGATTTGTCCAAGATTGCTTCCTCATGGATGACTTATGCAGTCATATGGAAGCAATTTGCTGATTTCTGTAGTATAGAAGTTTGTTCTATCTCTGTACGCTTGTTATCCTGTCAGTTCCACGATTCCATTGATAGCAATTGAAGGAAATGATTAATTGATAGTGATGGTAATGTTGTTAGGGAGCTCTTTTGGGCTTTATGTACCCACTTCTTGAGTCCTGGACAAGTGTGCCTCCGCCTTTGTCTAGTCTGGTGTAGTTAAGCTGCTTCATTTTTATTATTTTGAATACGCTTACATGCATTTGCTCAACCACTGCAGGTATACGTGTCCAGAGCTTCCAGAAGAGTCAAATAGTCATGGATATTGACCTACGATGGGGTGGTGACCCCAACATCATTATAGGTGTTGAAGCTGCACTTGTTGCTTCTATTCCTATTCAGGTCAGTTGCTGCCTTTTTTGAATGATTACTTCCTTACTCCCCATCGTCTATATTCCTCTCCTGGTTCATAAAGTTTATTGCATTCCTTGCTCATCTACATTCCCAAATGTTGTCTCATTTGGCCATCACTTGTTTCTGGTTGCAGTTCAAAGATCTTCAAGTTTTTACGGTTGTCCGTGTCATTTTCCAACTGGCCGAAGAGATTCCTTGCATTTCTGCTGTTGTTGTTGCTCTACTTTCAGATGTACATCAGCCTGTTCTTTTTCCTTTTTCATAGATCTTGTTTGGGCCTTATTGCAAAGTATATTTATTTTATTGATTCTTTTTTGGAGGTTGTAAACTGAATGGTGCTCGTCTTATTTTTGACCAGCCAAAGCCTCGAATTGATTATACTCTAAAAGCAGTTGGTGGGAGTCTAACAGCTCTACCTGGTATTTCTGACATGATTGATGTAAGCAAGCTTTATCATCTGATCTTTTGGCGGTTTTAACGTATATATGAACTCCTAGTGTTAACCTGAAGATACTGTAGCTTGAACGCATGAATATGCTCTTTGTGTTCAATTGTGCAGGATACAGTGAACACAATTGTAACTGATACCCTGCAATGGCCTCACAGGATCGTTGTTCCAATTGGTGGTATTCCAGTGGATGTAAGGTAATAAAAGTTTATTATTGTCCTGATTTGTTTCAGCTTATATATGGGAGCCTGCAATAGTTAAAATAAAGTTGTAGGTGTAAAGATTTTTTTGAATTTTAATCTTAATCTGTTACTTTCCATCTGTTTACATGTTTGCTTTGAGTACATTTTACAATGTGAGGATGCTGAAGTCGGATGTTCATTATATATCCAGATAATCGTCCCATTTTATGCTGTTAGATTTATAGTTGTCACCAACTCACTGTGTTGTCAATTGAGGCTTGTAGTACATTTGAAAGAGTAGAAATAGTGGTACTTGTGTCTGCAGCTGTTTCTGGTGTCTTAGCTTGTTATTGGGGACTAGAAGCGTGAAGTTAATGTTTATGAAAATTTGAATAGACAAGAATGTTATGGGTTATATTATAACTTGCAAGTTTAAATGGTAAAGAGAAGAAAGATAGAAACATCAGCATGAGATATTGAAACCAGCATGGAGGACTTGAGGAGAGTTAACTGAGGCAGAATGTGCTAAGATGCAATGATGCATGTCATTATGTTGAAGGTCGTTAAGAATCATTGTATATAATGATTATATGGGTCACATTTTTCCTTAATATTCATTTTTATTTTTTAAGTGATTAAATTGGGAAAGACCCTCTCACCTGAATTTTCCAATACCCTGAAAATTTTACTCTTATAGAAGCCTTACATTTTATCTAGTCCCCTTGCCTTTTGAATAAGTGAATAGTTATCGTGTATATGTCCTGTTTCCTTCCCAATTGTTAAAGATCGAATTTAAAATCTATTGTTCTTGGGTTGTGGGCCTCATGGCCTTGGGACTTATTTAGGTATCTTGCTTTAATCAGTTATATTAGGCTTTAATATGTGGGTTTTATCTTCTAGCCTCCTAATACTAAGATTATGATTTAGGAATTATCTTATTTTCCTCACTCATTTTCGTTTGTAAATAGTTATCGTGTATATGTCCTGTTTCCTCTCTCATTTTCGTTTTATCTTCTAGTCTCATTTTTGCTATGTATTTTCTCAGTTGAATATTATGAATCATATTGAGAATTAGTTGAGTTTTTTCAGCTTAATAATTGGTTTTAATTGTTTATGATTTCTTTCATTTCCATCTTTATCAGATAGTCAGTAAGTTATCATTGTGGTGCAATATGTTTTTACATTGTGGGAATTTGTTTGGTTCTATGATGTTATTATCTGATGAAAAGCTATCAGATAGTCAGTAGGTTATCACTGTGGTGCAAGGTTTTGTCAATTGAGTAATTCAACTTTACTAGTCTACTTCATCTCCCTCTCACATTGTTGATGTTTTTTCTTTAATCATGGGCCTCTTATCTCCACTCCCTCATTCTCTCACTGTATCTTTTAATTAAGCTATATCTTATTGCTGGTTACTCTGCAGTGAATTGGAGCTTAAACCCCAAGGCAAGTTGACCGTGACAGTTGTGAAAGCCAATGATTTGAAGAATAAGGAATTAATTGGGAAGTCAGATCCCTATACAGTTGTGCATATTCGTCCACTTTTTAAGGTTAAGACAAAGGTTGTCGAAGACAATCTCAATCCAGTTTGGAATGAAACTTTTGAAGTGATTGCAGAGGACAAGGAGACACAATCACTTATAATTGAGGTTTGAATTTCCTCCTTCCATCTCCACTTTCTTTTTATGTGAGTTTTTGTCATTCTGCTTTCCGTGTGCTACTGCCCCATATAAAACTCCTCTTGAGATACACCGTTGAGTTTAAATATTGACAAATAGTAATGGTTCACTGTTTTGTAATTTTATTGCTTAAACCTTAAATATTGACAAAATGTGATTTTATGTTGTTATATAAGATAGCTCAAGTTCTTGCAAGGTTTCTAGCTAACCCGTTTCAAGCTTTATTGAAATTATTCAAAACTATTGTTGACGTTAAATGTTGGTACAATGGTACATCTTGCTTTGACAGCCTTTTCTCATTCCATGGTAACTTGCTCTTGGGTCCTAATTTTGGTGTTGGTTGCATTTAAGTTTTGAAGTATGAACTTTGTATTAGTTTTAATATTCATTATCGCAATGATGTAAATTGTACATTGGTCGATGTTCATTAAAATAGGGCAACATGTTACCTGCAATTAGCATCTTAAAAACTGTAAAAATTTTGGTTTTAGTAAACTTGAGCTGATGGGTAGACTATTTTTAACTTTGTAAACGGAATCGACAATTGCTATAAATAATGGGGAGTGGTTCGTTTCCTCATGCAGGTATTTGACAAGGATATTGGGCAAGATAAGAAACTTGGCATTACAAAATTGCCTCTCTTTGATCTGGAACCTGATAGTCTTAAAGAAGTTGAGCTAAGATTGACACCGTCACTTGATATGACTAAGGTGAAAGATAAGAAGGACAGAGGAACTATAACACTCAAGGTGCACAATATACTTAATTATTCTTTTGTTTACTTTTATGGCTCTTTAATTTGACAGTTGATTTTTGCATGTACACTTGTGCTGATTCTATTCGTTTTTTATATTTGTGAGTTAAATTGCATGGTTGACATGATGCAGCTTGTGTATATGGATATTTCTTCTTTTTTAAGAGTTGGGGTAGGATTGTGGCCAGGTGGGTGCAGGGGCTTATGCGGCAGCGGGTATGCGGCAGCGGGCAGCCAAGTGGGGATATGGGGTGGTTGTGTGGTGATTGGGGAGAGGAAGAGGACATTTACCATTGTGTTTTGAGTAATTATTTAGTGATGCAGTGTTGGGTTTACATGATAAGTTGGTACATGCTTTTAGGTGTTCACTTGCATGCTTTGGGGGCACAATGATATGTCTATATGTCTAGTCCTCTGGGTATGAAAGTGGTGATCCTAAAATTTGAATACTAGATGTCCATTGTCCTCTTCTCGGTATCACCTTTTTGTTTTTTCTCCCCTATATCACCAAGTTCATAGATATTTACAATCCCATTTAACTTCCCCGCATTAGAAATTCATGTTGCCTTGTTATGCATGACTAGTTATTCTTAATTTAAGCTACCAATCCTTTATGGCATGTATTAATGATGAAACTGCTAGCTGCTTCAATATCCTATGGTGTATTAAACTATTAAAAAAAATTACACGTGAAGCTTCGGCAGCGGAGAGGTTGGTTGACTACCCAGCAAAATGTGATATTTCTAGGAATTAATGAGAATTTATGTATTGATCTATCTTTAGGTGATGTATCATCCATTTAACAAAGAAGAGCAACTAGCTGCCTTGGAAGCGGAGAAATTGATGGCTGAGGAGAAAAAGAAGATGAAGGAAGCTGGTGTCATTGGGAGCACTGTGGATGCACTTGATGGAGCGGCATCATTTGTTGGATCTGGAATCGGAATGGTGGGAAGCGGTGTTGGAGCTGGTGTTGGAGCTGGCGTTGGTCTTGTTGGTTCAGGCTTTGGAGCCGTGGGAAGTGGCCTAAGCAAAGCTGGGAGATTCATGGGGAGGACAATTACTGGGCATTCTGCTAGCAGGAGGAGTGGCTCAACTACACCTTTGAGCCAGGAAAACGGCAGCATGAAATCCCAGTAGTTGTTTGCAGATAGAATCAGTAGTTTTCAGGTGAATTTGACCAGTGTGTATTTTAGCTTCTTTCTATTTTTTTGTAATAGTTTTTTAAAATGTTAATAGGAATTTTTAGCATTTGTTGCACAGAACTTTCTTCAACATATACTTTTCGGGTTTTTTTTTTTTTTTTTTTTTTTTTTATCCACCCCCTGTTATGGTGCATGAAAAATGAACAATAATATGTATAATATGAAATTATTCAAAGTATTAACTTTTGCTGGACTTGATTGTGGAGATCTGTTTTTAAACCGAGGCTCCTAAATTTGCCTAGTACATTTTTTGCAAGAGTTTCAATACTTGGCTCTAGCATAAGATTGTGTTGAAGGTATATTTTAGTAGCACAACATGTCAACATAAACTAATGATTTCAATTAGGTTCTGGCAATTGGATTTGCAACAGCTTAATAACAGCAGATTCAGGCCATAGAAGTAATGGTAATATAATGGTTGCAACTAGTGTTCGGTATGAGCTGGGCTGGTGCGCAAAGCTCCGGCCTGGCACAATAATCCCTCACGAATTTAGTGACACACTTTCTTTTTCCACAAAGTATGAGGATTGCATTTTAAACCAATTCTCTCTCCTAAGCTACGTTTATAATTCCTCTAATACGAGTAAATTAATTCTGTTACCGCATTATTTATAAACCCTATAATTTAATCTACTACGTAATATCTTTGCATTAAAACTAGTGTGTCGCCCGATAAGATGGAAGGAAGGAATACTCACTCCTTATGAAACGAGAAAGGTTAACAGAAAGGGAGTACTCTGAAAGTTGACATTGAAACATAAGATGGGATAGAGTGTAGACGAATCAAATAAAACCATAAGAGTAGTACTCGTACTGTAGTATAATATAGGCTGTCATATCCCATACTATTATTGTCTTTTAGGATTCAATTTCAAAACGAGTATCAATATCAATATCAAGGTATCTTCAAATAGTACGTAGTTTTGGATCTTTGCTTTTCGACTTTGTCTCTCTTCTCTAGTTTTTGTCCATCATCATCACCCCTTTTACTTTTGTTTTTGCTGCACCATTACGAGTAGCATCTTTTCTTAAGTCAAAATTCTTATTATTATGTTTTTACCATTATTTTTTATAGCTCTTGTCATTTTACTTCTGTTTTATATTTAAATTAATGTGTGTACGAAGGATACTCTGGGTCATTATTATAAATATCATGTTGTAATATTCAAAATTTTATATGCATATATTTAGTGCATCATCAATATTATTAAATAATAGAATAACAAATGGAAAAAAAAATACTCCATAATATTTTTGACATATGGACTAATGGTTACCCTTTGTCTCTCTTCATTCTAAATCCATCAATTAATATAGTGGGAGAAAAAAAATTAAATAAAATAGTCTTCAAACTCATTTGCTTTTACTCCGTATTTTACAATTTTATAAAATCTTAAAACGTCGTGAACAAAATCAATTGAGATAAGTTTAAATGTTTGGAAAGACACGGGACAAATTTTATTTATTAATAAAATTTTTCATTAAAAAAGTAATGCTTAGTTGCTTACGTTAGTGGTAAAAATTTGTATTTTACATTGAAAATAAAGCTATCCTTTGAAGAAATCTATATTAGGCAAATATTTCAACCTAATAGGACACTTACCATAATAATTTTATTTAAAAATGGCATGTAAATCAATTGAATTAAACATAGTTCATGGGTTATGCTTGCAAATTCATCCACTGGGCACATGCAAGTTGGCACAATTTCCACTGATATTTCACAATCATCGTATAACTCCAAAAACTAACACGACAAATGCTAAATTACAAAGCACGTTATTACACGCGATACTTGGAGCGCGTTATACGCCTTAATATTATCAAAAGTCTTGTAGATTTTGTCAAACTAAAGGTAGTGTTGGAATACTTCAGTTTTGACCTGTTTAAACTTTAAAGGTTTATCACGTGATTTTTTCAAAAGTCTACCCACCTGCAATTCTGCTACCTCATTGGAGCGTGCCATTCTATACTACACTAATCATAATTCAATCACCAAATTAATCTTGCTTATAAGACCATTAGGTTAAATTTGGCTTTAGACTCCTATATGACCGTCTCGTGTTAGCTCGAGAGATTATTAGTACATATCAAATGAGTTATGGTGAGAATTTAACCTTTTTTATGTTATTGTCAACCAAATAAACACTTAATTTCTACCGAAATACAATACTATTAATAAAGTTTTATACTTTCATTTCTATCGATGTATGACTAGTTATAATAGTAGTAAAAATGATCTTTATAGACGAGTTTGTTAACTTAGGGAAAGTAAGCATGAACATGACCAAATGTGTAGTGTTTGGTGTTTCATGCCACCACTTGATAAGTAAGTTTCAATTCTATCTAATAATTGTTAATTATGGTTGACACATTATAGTATTATACTAATGATCCTTTTTTAGATTTAAAGATATAAAATTTACACTGCAAGATTTTGTTACACTACATTTTATCACAAAAAATATATGGAATAAAATCTCTCTTATATTTATTACATCTTGTATTGTATCAAAAAATCCATTTTCTAAATTTGTCCCTAAAAAACCAATGAAAATTCCAAAAATTAGGTAATAGACAAATTAAAGAACAATATATTCAGTTAATAGTCAATTCTATTTCAAAATATAGTCCAGAATATAGTGTTGATTCACCCACTTTTCAAAAAATATTCTTTAAAAATTACTTCTTCTTTTTTCTTAAAAAAAATAAAAATAAAAATCAAGTCAAAACCTTCCAAAAATCACATTAAATACTCCACCACCATTACCACCTTCCCGCAAAATAATAAAGCTAGAATCCAATGCCAGACACAACGTAACAATAACTTCTTCCGTCTGTCACCATTTTTCCACCCTCCTACTCCCGTCACTTTAATCTTTCTCTCTCTCTTCTAAAATATTTTCACTCTTTAGCTCAAACTTCCGATGACTTTACTCCGACTTCATCTTTAACTTCTACCCTTAAACTTCGTTTTATTTACAACTATGCCATCCCGGCAACCTTCACCGCCGCACCATGCTATCTCCCGTCACTTTATCCCTCTCATTGTCGTCGCCGGCGCCGTCGTTTTCACCGTCGTTATTATTATCGTTGTTCTATACCGGAAACTCACTCTGAGCCGCCGTACGACTCCGTTTGATGAGGAGAGAGAAGCTCACCGCCGGCGAGAAACTCCGCCGGAGCTCCGGCGATTCTCTTTCTCTCTCCTCAGAAAATCAACCTCCTCTTTCTCACTCTCTCATCGTCTCGGACAAGGTGGGTTTGGTTCCGTCTACCGTGCTACACTCCCGAACTCCGGCGAGAATGTCGCCGTGAAAGTTATGGAAACTTCTGGAACTATCCAAGGTGAACGTGAGTTTCACAACGAGATTTCTCTCGCGAATCGTGTAATCTCCACCGTTGGATCGCCGTTTCTGGTTCAAGTTCTGGGTTACTCTTGCGGCGGCGGAAGACGGCGAGTTCTCACCGGAGAAAGTGGTGTTAATGGTGGCGGAGGAGAGAGGAAGCTTCTGGTGTATGAATTAATGGTGAATGGAAGCTTGCAGGAGAAGCTTCTAGATTGCAAGTGTGTAGAACTTTCGATTTGGGAGAAACGGTATAAGGTAATACTTGATGTTGCTAGAGCTTTGTATTATTTGCATTATAATTGTGGACCAACTGCTGTTGTTCATGGTGATGTTAAACCTAGTAATGTGTTATTGGATGAAGATTTCAATGCGAAATTGGGGGATTTTGGGTTAGCTACGATTTTAGATGGGGTTGAGAAAGAGAGAGAGGATGATTCTAGGGTTTTGGTTGAGATTGATGATGATGATTGTGAGGGTAATGATGATGATGATGAGGAGGAGGGTAATAAGGTGGGGAAATTAGAGGAGGAAATTGGGTCAATTGTTGAGACGGAGAGTGTGGTTACGACGGTGGAGGTGGAGTTGTCGCCGACTACGGTGGGGAGTAATGTGATGGCGTCGCCATCGGACGGGTTCGAAAGAGCGAGTAGTTTGCCTGAGAGTTTGGTGGATAAGATGAGTGTTGAGAGTGGGAAGAAGAAGAATGGTGGTGGGGGGTCAGGGAGGGATTATTGGTGGTGGAAACAGGATAATGGTGGTGGGGGAGGAAATGGCGGTGTTGGTGGATCGGAGTCGGGCCGAGTGAAGGATTATGTGATGGAGTGGATTGGGAGTGAGATTAAGAAGGAAAGGCCTAAGAGTTCTGATTTGATTGGAGGAGGGATAGGGATTGTTGCTGGTTTAGGATGTAATGGTAGTGGTGATGTGAATGTTGTTGGGGAGAAAGTTGAGGGGAAGAAGGTGAAGAAGAAGAGGTTGGATTGGTGGCGGGTTTCGATGGATGAGGATAAGTTTAGGAGGAAGAGGGAGAAGAGTAGGAGGCCAAGGGAGTGGTGGAAGGAGGAGTTTTGTGAGGAATTGACTAAGAAAAGTAAATGTAATGGTAAGAAGAAGAAGACGGGGGTTAAATCGAGTAGTGGAGGTGAATTGTGGTGGCAAAGGGATGAGGATTTTGTTGCTCCTGAGAGGAAGAAAAGGAGGAAGAGTAGAGGTAGCTTAGGGAGTATTGATTGGTGGTTAGATGGATTGAGTGGCGAGCTTCGTGGTGGCCGGAAACATAGTCAAGATTGGGCTAGTGGGGAGATACCGAAAAGTGGTGGGATTAGTAGCACGCCTAGTATGAGAGGGACAGTATGTTATATTGCTCCTGAGTATGGTGGAGGTGGACAGTTATCAGAAAAGTGTGATGTGTATAGTTTTGGTGTTTTGGTATTGGTCATTATTTCAGGCCGCCGGCCATTGCAAGTATTGGCTTCTCCGATGTCAGAATTCGAAAGGGCGAATTTGGTTTCATGGGCTAGACAGTTGGCTTACAATGGCAAGCTATTAGACCTTGTAGACTCTTCAATACAGTCATTGGATAAAGACCAAACAATGCTATGTATCACAATTGCACTCCTCTGTTTACAGAGATCACCCTGTAAACGGCCTAACATGAAAGAGATAGTAGAAATGTTAACCGGGGAGGCCGAGCCACCCCATTTACCGTTTGAATTTTCTCCATCACCGCCTTCAAATTTTCCCTTCAAGTCAAGGAAGAAGGCTCGGTGAGTTTTGCTTAAATTGTAGCTCGATTTCTTTTTAATCTAATGTCGAGTTTCATTTAATTGACAATAGAATGAACTGTTGTTGTGTATGACATTTTTTCAATGTAGTCATCTTCTGTAGATAATAACACAAGGAAATCGTAAAAAAGTCGAAAATCCTCCTTGATTTCAACCCATAACTTCTACTTTGCTTATTGGCACTGTTTCTATTGCACTTCTAAAGTAGTAATCTCATTGTAATTTGACTTTTATCTAGAAAGCCATGATTAGGGGTTGATTTGTGTAAGGAATCCCATGCATTTTTGTGAGTGTAAACTGTAAAGTTACTGCCTTTCACTTTCCAAGTGGTTAAGACATAATCATCAAGCACATATCTTTTAGTGCAGGAGGAGTTGTAATTGAGTAACTTGCTTTTTATATATAACCAAAACCAATTGGGCCCTGCTGTTTTTTCGATTTTTTTCTTTCTGTCTGATAGCCTTTGTGCTACAATATCAATCATGTTAGTTACATGGTTCAATTTGGACCCACATTTGCTAATTTAGATAACCATAAACGTCTTATTCGCGTTCATTAGCGTAAACTTAAAGTCTTGAACTGTACTTTCTGGTCAAAATATGAAACTTGGGATTAACTACAGAATATTTAACAGGACAGACATAGTTATTAAAGAATAATTTGTTTTCAGCATTACTTATGTGGCTACTGCTGGTGAATCTTATTGCTGCTAATTTTTGTATAGCGAACTTTATTTATCTTTAACGCAAGAAAACTTGATGAATTCAGATCACTGTTTTTTTTATCTTTTTTATAGATTTTTTACCCTTGAAATTTCGAGTCTTTGTTGATACAGTGCTAGAATGACAATAAAGTCATCATCCGTGACATTTGTTGCTTGATGTTGATTGCCTTTATGAGTTTCTGCCCCCCCCCCCCCCCCCCCCCCTTCCCTTTTTCCTTCTGCTTGCCCTGCTAACTGATTCTGACACTGTAGTAATCAAAGTAAATACGTTGGGCTGTTCATTCAGTGCAAAATTTGAAACATTATTGAATCTAGTGTAACATGTATTTGGCAGCTTAATCCAAAATAATGGAATTAGTGCTACTTAACTAGTGCTTAATGTTGCTAAGTAATTGAGTTCATTAAAACTAAGGCTGTCGTTTTTGTTAAAAGAACAACTTTTGTGTGTATGTCCTTTGAGCCCTTGTATGCGAAAGAAGTTTTGTGATAGAACAGATCCTTGCAGACGAGTAGATTTTAATCCTGGAGCATTGTTTTCCTGCTTCCTCTAATTACAGCAGGATAGGTTTTGGAACTTTTCTAGGTAATATATGTGAAGCTATTAAATTTATTTTCAATGTCTTGGTTGTTGAAGCATCTTTAAAAAAAGGGGGGGAAATTAGCTCTTCTGGTTTACGGTTTGCTCACATGGGAAGTGCACAAAATAAGGCTCGAGGCATGGAAATGCTGAACATTGTGATATGCGGGTTTCTGCTCAAGTTCATGTCTCTGGTGTATATGTTATGCAGTAAACTTTTTCACTCCATTTCATTTCAATGTAGCAATAGCAGTATATATCAGGATTAAATTTGGTGGAAGTGTTGGGTGTACTCCCTTCTCTCCCACCTCAAGGCCCCAACTAACCCTCACTTTCAACTGGTGAATGTTTGTTGAATCTGAATGACCACCAAGTGAGGCACATTCCATATGTTATGGTGCTTTATTCGTCGTCTTTTGGTATGGTCAGGCTATCCAATGCCGACCAATGTTTGTGCTTGGTGGGTCTAAATATTGCACATGGGAGTTTTTGCATCTGTAGTGGCCTTGTGAGAAATTAGTCAGATCACCGCGGCCTGTCCTTGGTAATTTCATCATGCCTGTAGCCTGTTATAGGTCCAGAGTTGAGAATGTGGACTTGCAGTATATCTTTAATCAATAGGTATAATTTTTAAACTTGTTAATTATAATTCCATACTACCAACCAATTTTTGTTTTCTTTTGTGTTTAATGTTTTGGCCCCCTTCAATACAAATTTCTAACTTCGTCCTTTGAGGATGTACTGTAGTATGTTGATTCTCTGATTAGTACTATGGAAACATGAACTTTTCCACTCTATAACTCCATGAAGGGGTGAGCAAAGTACAAGGTATCCGGAATTGAAACTCGAACTGAATTGAAACTTATGGTTTCGAAACCAAAACCTGAAACACCAGTTCCATTTTACAAGTTTAAAACACATAAGTACTCCATATTACAAGTTCCGTATTCGGTTTTAGGAACTTTGCCAACGTAGAATGAATATTTTTTTTGGAGTACAATTTACTCCATAACATCCGTAGGACATTGTTTTTAGTTCACTATGGAGTATAATTTGTTAGAGAGATTTGGTTAGATACTTAACTGGCAAGTTGGAAGGTGAACTGTCCAATGCGTAGTGGCAGTGGCAGTGCTATAACTCCGACTCCTATATGATAACGGCAACCAATTTAATGCAAAGTGAAGGATCAAACCCAGAAATGATGGGTAGTCATCAGATTGGAGGTTGTTGAGCTTTGATTGCAGAATAGGACAGCCAACGGCTCCCTTGCATATAAATGATACAATCAACTGATTCATAAGTGAGTATCATCTTTAGTTACCGAACCATCCGATTACTAAACGAGAGGAGGAATCGAATTAGGAGAAATGGTTAATTATGTTTGTCAAGCACACCACCGGTTTTTCACTAACTAAACCGTACAATGACCAATGATGATCCATCTCGCGTTATAACATGTCAATTGTTGTCAATTAAAGCCGTCCATTTGTGTTGATCAATATTGTTCTTGATCAAAGCCTTCTTCCTAAACTGTGTTGACGGCTAGTTAATAATGAGGTTTAGCTACATTGTACTCTCAAGAGTCTATTATACGGAGTACTTAAATTACCACCATGGTACTATAGCTATATTCAACTAATCAATCCGTGGGAGTCAAACTAGCTTTGCTAATAAAGTCTTAAATATAGAAGTTTCGGGATGAAATTAATCTATATACATCATAGTCCTATGAGACTGATCTATACACACATAGCACAATCAGTCACGAACGGTACAATATAGTAAATACCTGGTAGATCGATTAATTGAATGCACATTAAGTTGGTTATACCTGCCTTTGTCACAATGCTCAAAATGTGGCACAACTCCTCCCAACCTACCTCTCATTCAATGCCTCAAAACTCTGCTTTTAAAACCAACCTTTTACACTTTCACATTATACATTTCAGACTTCAGAAAATCCTTAATATTTTATTTTATATCCTTTTCAAATAATCCAAAAATGGATCCGTACAAATTCCTGAAAATATCCCCAAACCCAGATGGCACAATTACCAGACTTACCCCTACAATCTTAGTACCAACCACTGAACAACTAAAGCAAGAAGAAAAACAGGACAGTAACCCTGAAACTAATCAAAATTTTACAGTGATTTCTAAGGATGTTCCCCTTGATCAAACCAAGAACACCTTCCTTCGCATTTTCAGACCTGCAGAAATCGACTCATCGAACAAGCTGCCGGTTATAATATACTATCATGGGGGTGGTTTTGTGTTTTACTCTGCTGGAACTGTGTTCTTTCATGAGTCCTGCAACCGTATGTCAGCTGCTATACCTGCTGTATTCGTGTCTGTTGAATATCGATTGGCGCCGGAACATCGGCTTCCTGCTGCTTATGATGATGCTGTTGAGGCTATCTTGTGGGTCCGAGATCAAGCTGTGAGCTGTAGTAGTGGTGGAGAAGGAAGTGATCCTTGGTTGAAGGAGTGTGCTGATTTTGGGCGTTGTTTTCTCATGGGCAGTAGTTCTGGTGGCAATATTACTTACCATGCAGGTTTGTTTTATAATCTCACTGTGCTATCAAGTAACATTATTTTAATGTGTGGGTGTGCGCGCGTGTGGGTGGATAAAGTAAAATAGATCCACAAATAAATATTCAATCTAAGGTATAATCTAGACCTGTCAATTCGGGTTAATGGGTCGGGTTCAAGTCAAATTTCAGGTTGTTTGGGTCATTAGATTCGAGTGATTTAGATTGCTTGGATCATTAGTTCATTACAAATTATGATAAATGGGCCAACTTAAGTCGATTTTGAACCGTTTGGGTCTGGTTGGGTCGGGTTTAGAATCGGGTCGGGTTGGGTTATGATTGGGTTGATTTAGAAATTGACAAGTTTAATCATCATGAAAATATATACTTTGTACTACATAGATCAATTAATTTTGATAAATAATCATATGGTGGCTCATAGTTTCATATTGTACAATAATTGTTCACACATGTCACTTTTAGTGATTAATGGTCATATTTGATTAAATTGATCAATTTTAAGGAATAATCACAAATATCCTTCTATGTATAAATTTACATCTTTAGTTATCCACCCAACGTAGTCACATTTCTATTGTCAAGAGTATACATCAGGATAAGATTACACATGAAAAAAAATTCAATTTATGACGTCTTAACATGACTTGTTATTTTAGGATGCACAAAAATCGTACATAACTTTTTTTTTTTTTTTCTTTTTTTTTTTTTTTAGGGGAAGTCGTGCATAACTTACAATCAGATGTACATGTTAATTAACTTAGTTGCTGATTCATAACCTATGATAAATCGATGTATATGCAGCTTTGCGAACATTTGATCATGATCTATCACCAATGAAGATAGAAGGGTTAATAATAAACCAAGCATATTTTGGAGGAGAAGAAAGAACAGATTCAGAATTAAGACTACTCGATGACAAAATCGTTCCTTTACCAGCTAATCATGTTATGTGGTCACTTGCCCTGCCCGTTGGTACTGACCGTGATCATGAATTCTGCAATCCAATGGTTGAGAACGCTTACACTGATAAGATCGGACGGCTACCAAGGGTCCTGGTCAACGGGTACGGAGGGGACCCACTTGTGGACAGGCAGAAGGAATTTGCTAAGATGTTAGAGTCACGTGGAGTGCGCGTGGTGGCTGATTTTGATGAAGGAGGATACCATGCTGTGGAGTTGTTTGTACCTGAAAAGGCTCAAGCTTTGCTTGATAAAGTTAAGAGCTTTGTTGGGTCTAATGTTTCTCTTAGATCTATTATGTAGGGTTCCAAATTTGTGTGATTAAATGTTTTATGGATATAAATTATGTATGAACACTTATCAATATGGGTTACATGACTTCGATATCAGTCTCTGTTATTATTTACAGATACTCGTATTATACTTTACCAATAAAGTATACAAATTAAACCACACAAATCAATGTAGTAATCGAGAGCATTATGTGCATTGCTCTATTGCAATATTGAGATGTGAGTCTCTACTCTCTAGGTGTGGCTCTCCTAAGTCATAAAGCCTATACTTCTATATAAGTGACTTTTGAACGAATTTTACTGAATGAGTGATTTGATATTTTGATCTACTAACTAATGTGAAGTGTTATGTATGTTACCCCCGTACATAACATAATTACATACGAAGTACTTATATATCACTATATTAAAAGCATACACAATTGTAAACAAGACTCCATATTATTAGAAAACTTCTAGAAATTAGAAGAATCCTATCCTATAAAATGGGCAGCATAAATTTAGACTAATATTCATTTATTAGTCATGCTATTTTGTGGCTTCCTATCATTTAATCCGTGAAGCAAGCCCAACCTTCTAACAAATTAATCATGCAACTATAGAAGGAGAATGGAATAGAAAAACATGATCATAGAATATTAATTAACATATTAATCATTTGATACTATTAAGTTATTGTGTCATTAATCATGTCAAAATTCAACCCATATGAACACCTTAAGATCTCTCTAAATGATGATGGCACGCTAAGCCGGTTTAATAAAATCCCTCAAATAGAAGCAAATCCAAACCCTGGTGTAGGAGAAGTAGTGGCATCCAAGGATGTAACAATAAACAAAGAAAACAATGTATGGGCTAGAATATTTTGTCCCACTAAATTACCAGCAAATGATGGATGTGTTGCTAGACTTCCCATTGTGACCTATTTTCATCATGGGGGGTGGATTGATTATAAGGTGGGTGATATTTTCAGTCATGAAAGATGTGGACAGGTTGCCCGGGATCTTCCCTGCATAATAATATCCTTATCATATCGGTTAGCACCAGAGCATAGACTACCAGCACCATATGAAGACGCGATGGATTTACTCTTTTGGGTACGACAACAATTGATGGATCCCAATGGAGAAAAATGGCTAAAGGAGTTTGGAGACTTCTCAAGATTTTATGTAGCTGGGAGGGGGAATGGCGCGAATATAGCATATAACACACGCGTCATGGCCATGGATGTTGATCTTAGTCCTTTATCAATCTCTGGAATAGTCCTGAACCAACCTATGTTTAGTGGAAATCGAAGGACAAAATCGGAGTTGAAGTATGCATGTGATGAGTTATGTCCATTGCCAGTTTGGGATTTGTTTTGGGAATTAGCATTGCCTAAGGGGGCAAATAAAGATCACAAGTATTGTAATCCTATGAAGGATCCTACCATAATTAATAAGATAAGCAAATTAGGAAGGTGTTTGGTTATTGGATTTAGTATGGATCCAATGATTGATAGGCAACAAGAATTTGTGACCATGTTGATCAATGGTGGTGCAAAAGTTGAGGCTCATTTTGATGTTGGATTTCATGGAATTGATTTAATTGATACAAAGCGAGCTTCTTACATTGTGTATTTGCTTAAGAACTTTGTCTCATAATTGAATTAGTTGTTTTTCTTGGTTAAATAGAGCCATGAGAGGAGAATTTAAATATATTGATTATTTCGTATAGGCACCGAACCTAAGCTCGATTCTTGCCTGGAGTCTCAGGTTAGTGTTTATTATCAATCAATAACACTCATAGTTAACGATTATTTTCTAAGTTGTAATAATATCCTTCATGAGACATTGTTGTGGCTCCTTTACTTCATACTATGTTTTGTATAGCCAGCAGCACAAGAAAACCCTGTTGTACTAGCAACACTGAATTTTTATCAGCCATAATCAAGATCAATGCTGGAGAGAAGGCTCTTTTTCAAGTTTTGGTAGATGAACCCATATGTTTAGGAACCAAAACGCATTCCAAAAATATACTATTATTTTGAAATACAGACACATCCTTTAAAATGCAAATAATGGCACCCATAAGAACATAGGCTACTGCATTGCACAGCAACATCAAACAAAACTTAATATTTTTCCTACTGAGTATGTTCCTATCAAAAATGTCAGAGATCATCTACTTGAACAAATATGGAACAAAATACAAACTATATGATTCCAATCTTGTTTGCAACGTCCAGGGCATCGTAGTCAGGTGTCAAACGAACATATGCCTTCTTGGTGCCATCAGGCCTGCAAATAGGAAATTATAAATAACAATTAGAATCACAGGAAACTTTTAGTAAACCCTAATCAATAGTAAATTACAAGCTAAAAATCAGCAAGCAGGATTATAAAAACTGCAAGGATGGCATCATGGCACTACACTGTTCAATTTATGGCTGCCTTTGAGTTTCAAGTAATTAGTTTGCCATTTATAAAAAATCAGTGCCACGAGAAAACTATATCTAACAGGGTAACAGTATGCAATTCTTTCAACCTCGTGATTAATGAGGAATATAAGTTCTTTCTGTAGAAAATATGTCTTAGTCTCACACAGTTAAACTTATGAGTAAAGAGAGAATCGAAACACAACATTAAGGAAACACATAATGATATGAAGTGAAGAGCAACAATTTGATTGGCAGAAAATATTCACCTGATCAAGGTATTCACTTTCTTGGCCTGAATGTCATACATCTTCTTGACGGCAGCCTTAATCTTCTTCTTGTCAGAACGGATGTCAACAATAAAAACCAAGGTGTTGTTGTCCTCAATCTTCTTCATTGCAGACTCAGTGGTCAAGGGATATTTAAGTATCTGGTAATGATCCAACTTGTTTCTTGGTGTTGCACTAATACGAGGGTACTTAGGGTTTCTATCCTTCTTCAATGTCTTTGGCCTATGGAAAGTAACCTTGGTCCTGATCTTCTTGGCCTTCTTCTTCAAGGTACTTGAGCCAGATTTCACAGCTTTAGCAGCTTTCAAGGCCTGTGCCTTGGGATCAGCCTTCTTTACGTCTGACAGATAACTGATGTCAGGTATCCTTCTAGGATTTTAAAGACGTTATACAATTCTACACAGCTAAACAGTTTTGTAACAGATCCATATGTGCAACTCACCGGAACTGAAGAATAAATTACTAAACAAAATTGAAAACTGGAAACAGAGTTTGCATGAATATCTAATAAATTAGCAGGATTAAGCAATGCACTGTACAATCAAGGAAGAATTTTTCCCATCACTTACTAACTGATTAAATATCGGTACTCAAATTAAAAAAAACAACCAAGAATTAGCTCCAATAACATGGCATACGTCAGATTGACACAATCACTGAATGCTCTTACAGAGTCAAGAGTGATACTTAGTTAACCAACTCTCAATTAAGCAAAAGGGACTAATCCCTAGGAATAGAAATTAGTACGGCAATCAAATACTTCGTATGGTAGAACAATTTAATATTTTCTAAACCAAAATTACTCACTCAAACTAAAATAATGTAATCCATCAACAACCAACATGACAAAATATTAAGCAACAGTTAAAAAAAAAAAAAAAAGCATTAAACCCAAGAGTAGCATATCAAAGTTTGCATTTAAAACCATTTTATCCCTCTATCACATTCAATCTTTCAATCCCAAAGGTAGAGAGAACCTTAATGACAACCTTCATTCTCATAATCTCATTTCTCAACATTCAATTCGCTATTTTGCCATATCACATTACCAAAAATATAATCAACAAATGATTTAAGTGAAAGAAAAATCAAAAAAAAAAAAAAAAAAAAAAAAAAAAACCTAAAGAAAAACTAGAATCAAATGAATTCACAAAAGGCCACGAATTGTCTAATCCAAAGTTTAGTTGATCAAAGAAACAACATACATTCTAATAATCCCTAAAAACATTAACATTAGCATAAGACCATAAATTATCAACAACATTAAGCTTTTAAAAGCAGAATTACAATAACAAGATGAAAATTTTCATTATTATAACCAAATTCAACATGAATTCAAACTAGATTCATATTGTTATATATCCATAAGACCATAAATCAACAATTAACAAAATATAATCAAAAAATTCATGTATTCCTACACAATCAACAATTAAGGCCAAAAAAAATGGAAAACTAGAAATTGATTAGATACGGAAAAATAATACCTTTCGCAGGGGGCGCCATTTCTGCTGAAATTGAAACCCTAAATGAAGCAAAATAATGTAATTATTTAGTAAAATTTGAAAGAAAAAAAAAATGAATCTGAAATGTAGCAGATTATAGGAGAGAGAAAGTGAGGGAGAACCTGAGAAGAAAGATGAATCAAGGCAAGTAGGGTTTATGAATGAAAGCTGGGTTCTTTATTTTGAGTCTTACGGGCTCATCTCGTTTGCATACTGTTTCTTTTAATTGGGCGGGTTACTCGATTGTCGCCTAGGTAACATAGACACAAGAGCTACCCAAAGGCCATGTCGGAAATGGAGTGAAAAGAAAACAAATATGAGTACGAGTAAGAAAGGAGAACGAAATCTTTTACTAGTATTTAAACCTACCTAGCTCCTCTCTTTTTGTTTGAGGAGGGTTAAGTTAATTGTCACCACAAGTTTAAGTGACGTGACAAATACAAGGCCGTAGCAATAATTTTAGGGGCCCTGTTCTAATATTAAAAGGGGGCCTTCATAATTTTATTTTTAATTTAGGCAATACACAACTTTCCTATACATAACAAATGAAATTGCTTTTGTATAACAATTATACATTCGATTACGCAAACCCTAATTTTCCGATATATATATATATATATATATATATATATATATATATATACGAATTGAAGTATAACCTTCCGATAAAAATAATATTGGAAAATAAAATTGCTCATTGCCAATATTACAGTAGATGAATCGTTTGAGTTTGGTTGAAAATAATTTTTTTTCCATTGAGAATCTTGAACGGAAAAATAGACATACAATTTTCCATGAAATTGTATTGATGTAATTATGTTAATACTAATTATTTAAATTGATGGAAAATTATATAGAAAGTTGTAGAATTAAATTTTGTAACTTGAATTAAGAGAGGTAAAATTGCATGCGGATTGGAAAATATAAATATGCTGAATGTAGGGTGTTAACTAATAACAAGGCTTTTGCTAATATATATATATTTTTTAAAAAAAAATTAAAAAATTAGGGGGAAAATGGGCCCTCAAAAAATTGGGGGCCCAGTGCAAGGGGGCTCTTTACACTCCCCCTTCTACGACCCTGGACAAATAGGTATTTCGTAAACCATTATCTCTAGGTTACACAAACCTTTAGTCAAATATTTAGTATATGTAATGGTCTAATAAGTTTCTAGCCAAATAATTGCTCTTACCAAACATTTTCTTAATGTTCCCATTTTCAATTTGTATTTGACACACACTAATGTAGTTATTCTCGGTCAACAATGCAATTCATTTTCACTTTCTTCCCTTTCTTTTAACGGTTTTTATCGATCTATTTTGTTTGTAATTTTGCATTTGTAGGATTTGCTGTCAACCTACTGTGTTTGCAATATCTTATATTCATTGATTTCAGCATGATATGTATAAAGAAAGAATGCAAATAATCAATTATTGTTTGACTTATTTATAAATTTTGCAAGAATTGATTATGCCTCTAATGAAAAGGTTATAAGACGTGTTATCATCCAAAAGATCAATATAACTATACTAAAGGCGAAATCACAAATGACACTTGTTATAACCTGGTTAAAAAATTTTCCTTCAAAAGATGTTTTTTTTTTTTTTCCCAAAACTTCTTGGAGAAGTATTTAATTTAATACTTACTTACAATAATATTTCTTTTCTATTTGGCAAGTATATTCATTTTTACACATTCAACAAAGATTTATTTATTTATTTATTTTATGACGGAAACAAAGTCATATAATATGATAATAATGTAATCTTATTTATAACTTTGTAATGTAATCCATAGTTATTTTTATTAGTCGTACATGCATTTCTTCCTCCATTTTCTTTAATGATTTTTAAAAAATCGTAATTACAGAACTTTCATCCTATTTTGCAATTTGATATTATTTTTTATAATAAATATTGAAATTACCGTGCATGGCACGAGATCTAACCTAGTTATATATAATATAATATTACTACGTATGTAAATAAAGAATTGTGAGTTACTAAGTACTTTGTCCCCGTGGTTGCTATATAAGCACACACAAAATTTCCAAAGTATCCTTTTTTTCCCTCCATTTCCCATACCTTTCGCTTTTCTCTCTTTGATTTGATATCAGTCAAATTGAATCAATGTTCACTTGCGACATCAAATTGATGTAGCGCCATTAAAATTTGTCATATTTGTCCAAATTATTTCTAAAATTTAGCGTTGATTTTCACTACACACAATATTGGAACAAATATCTCATTTAGTTTTTACAAACTAGTAGTCTCTATTTTATTTAATTTGCACAAAGTAGTACTAATTGCTTCATTCAATTTGCATGAAAAAAGTACTTGCCATTTCATTCATTTCACATTAAAATAAGGGTTACCATTTCTTTCAGAATATTAGAAGCAAAACTCTATATCAAGCGAAATTCCCGTTCAATAAAAAAAAAAAAAAAAAAAGGGAAATTCTCAATGGTGCTCTTTAAGTTTTTATTTTTCTCAATGGTAAACACTAAAATATTAAATTACCTTTGGTAATCTATAATTTGTAAAATTAATTTAGTGGTAACATTAGTTAAGCATTTTAAAGAATATTAATCATGGTTAATGTTTTAAAAGAGAAGGAAAAGAAAAATGCCTAAAATACCCTTTTTAACAAAAACCCACCACCCCACTTCTTCCCCCCCGCCACCCCTACCCACTCAACTCCCGGCCGGCGCCGACCGTGCCATCCAAGATTCCCTCCTTGACGTCGGCGCCAGGCTGAACACCTTCTCCCTTTGTCGCTACGACCCTTACCACTCAATTCTCATCTCCGCAGTCATCTCCTCTCTCTTTCGCGGCACTGCTAAAACCACTAACACCAACACCATCTCAAATCAAAGCTGGTTAAATAAAGATTCACAAGTGACCAGAGGCATATATTGAAGTTGACTGGAAGGATTGGGGGTGTTGGTCGACGTTATCCAATGAGGGTTCCGGCCAGTGGGTGGCGCCAAGGGTGGTTGTCAATGGAGGTCGGGGTTGCTTCATTGGGGTTTTCAATTAGAGATTTCGTGGGTTTTACGGGGGGATCCGAGAGGGAGGAAAGGGAGGCGTCGCGACAGGGGGAGGGAATTGGCGCCGGCGCCGGGGGAGGGAGGTCTGGGGGAGGGAGGTCTGGGAGAGGTCGGCGCCGTGGGCAAGTGGCCGGATTGGGTTTGGGCATTGGGCAAGTGGAGTACTAGAATGGCTGGTGGGTGATTTTTTTTTCTTTTTAATTGTTTAAAATAAAGAAAAATCTGATTGTTTTTTCAAGGGTATATTAGTCAATTTGCCTTTTATTAACTATGGTTAAGCTTATATTTGTAGATTAATCTCATTAATGTCACCATTGTATTAGTAATACAAATAGTTGATTACCAAAGATAATCTTATTTTTAGCTATTTATCATTGAGAAAAATAAAAACCTTAAGAGTACCATTGAGAATTTCCCAAAAAAAAAAAAAAGCGAAATTGACTATTGAGTATTCATTTTATTATCCGTTAACGTTTTAAAGGAGATTAAGAGGATTTAAGACTGTATTCAACACACCTTCTTTTTGAAGGAATTTTTTTTTTTTTTTTAAAAAAAAGATCTATGTTTAATTTACCTTATTAGTATTAACTAGTTTAAATCCCGTGCAATGCACGGTTTTTACTTAACCTAATTTTTAATTACAATATTAATTTAACAAAAACTTGAAATAGATACTTGAATTTCTTTTAAAAAAACAAATAATAATAATAATAATAATAATAATAATAATAATAATAATAATAATAATAATAATAATAATAATAATAATAATAATAATAAAGGGAAAACAAAACTTGAGTTTAATATTATATTGATGTCAAAAGTTATTGATCATTAAACATTTGTTTTTTTAAAAAAAATAATAGGATTTTACATAAGAATTAAATTTTATGTTATTAATTATAACCCGTGCAATGTACTTTTTTTTTAGAGAAACATGTGCAATGTACATACCTCAACGTCCTAATTTTGTTGGCATGTTTTGACCGACACAATGTTTTATAGCTTACTTTGACCAATATAATGTTTTATACAAATTTAATTGACTTTTTTTTGTGATAATTAATAATCAAGGTTTTTTATTTTTATTTATTGAATTGTAGTGTTATTATTATAAATAAATCAACAAATATATACTTCGTAATAAAAGTTAAAGAGTCAATCGAGGTTGGAGCAAAAAAAAAAAAAAAAAAAAAAACTTCCAAAAAAAAAAAACGATACAAAATGATACGGAGTAGTACATTATTATTGTAATATATTACTTCGTATATGTTTGTTTATTTTAGAAAAAAATACTTATTATAAAATAATGAAAGATAGGTTAAAATATTATTATCATTGAATGCATATAGAATATACTTTGTATATAATATAGTTGCCAAATTGAAGGTTAAATATTCTAATATATATAAATTAATATTCACGAATATTTGTAAAAAAAAAAAGAAAGGAAAGTAAAAAATGGCGGGAAAATTTTTAATCAGAACATGACAAGTGTCATGTCAGATTTCACCTTTAGTATTATCTTATTGATTGATTGATTATTGATAATGAAAGATAGGTTAAAATATTATTATCATTGAATGAATGCATATAGAATATACTTTGTATATAATATAGTTGCCAAATTGAAGGTTAAATATTCTAATATATATAAATTAATATTTATGAAGATTTGTAAAAAAAAAAAAAAGAAAGGAAAGTAAAAATTGGCGGGAAAAATTTTAATCAAAATATGACAAGTGTCATGTCAGATTCACCTTTAGTATTATGTTATTGATGATTGATTGATTATTGATTAATGAATCCGATCATGTTTGGATAATCCACCTAAAGAAGGGAAGAATATCCAAATACGGAGTATTTTAATAGGTGTCCAAATTTGCTTTTTAAAAAATCTCAAACATATAAAAAGCCTATAAAAATAAAGTAAAAAAATAAAATAAGTGAAAAAGACCCCTCAATACCCACAAACCCAAAATCTTGAAACTCATGATCCCATCATAATCACCCCCAAATCTCACCCTTAAACCCACCATGACCGACGGCGGCGGCGATTTCCTCCTCCGCCTCGTCCAAAACCGTCAACAACAACACCTTCAACAACAGCAACAACACATTCAACAACACCAGCAACAACAACAACAACAACAACCACCTTTTCTTCCTCACAATCTCTTCTCTCCTTCACCTCCTTCGCACACTCTCTCTCTTGATCCCGCCGTCGCCGCCGTCGGACCTTCCGTCGGACCCCACCACAACCACAATCAGCACGATTACTCTCACTCTCGTTCTCCTTTCTCTCTCTCTCCTCAAACCCAAAACCCCAATTTCTATTATCAAGGGTTTCCGCGACCTAATTCTCCTAACTCCTCGATTTTCTCGGCTCCTCATCAGCATTTCGATCTTCTTCGTCGTCAGCAACACCAGCAGCAGACTGGGTTGGAACAATCTGGAACTGGGTACTTTGGAAATTACCCTAATTGTGGGAATTCTGTTGAGAATGAGAGTTTGAGATTGAAGAAATTGGAGTTGGAATTGAATTTGTTGAAGGAACGTGAACTGGGTTCAGGTTTAGGGGTTAGGAGGGTTAATGGGTTTGATCCGAATCGAAGGATTGATGGTAATGTTAATTGGAGTTATGGTTCGCCTGAGCAGAGACGGTCTGGGCCTCCGCCGGGGTTTTCGAGCACGCCTGCTAACCAAAGGCGGGATTTTGATGGTTTGAAGAATAATGTGAGTGGGGAGATTGGTAGTTCTTTTGGTGAATTGAAGAGGGGTAATAATCATAGGGATTTTGGTTCTAATAGTAGGAGTTATGAGAATGAAAGGCGGTTTTTGAGTAGAGATAGTGGAATTGGGATTAGTGGACAGATTGATCATCCTGGTTTGCCTGCTGGGAGTAGTCTGAAGTCTGTATCGGTTTCGGATATCGAACAGTCTTTGCTAAATGATCATGGTGGTGTGGCTGATAATGGGGTTAGTCATGACGAAATTGATGATTTGAGTGAACAACTAGTTGATTCAGTTCTAGGAGAGGATCAGTCTGCTGAGAATAATGATACTAGTGCTAAGAAGAAACAACCCCGTGATAAGGTATAATCTAGGTGCTCCTGTCTCTTCTTATCAATTGCATTTTGAAGCAATTCAATTTGATTAAATTTAGGCTGGTTATACAACATTTATATTCTTTATTGGATTTATTCTTTCTTTGTGAGTTTTCATTATGCCTGTGTTGGTAGTGTTAATAAATGTTGATTTGTATTGAACCATATATATTGATAAATGTCGATTGGTAGACATGAACAAAACCTCCTAGATTTTTTATCTTCCAAGTTAATCAGAGAAAA
Source organism: Chenopodium album (assembly GCF_948465745.1). NCBI lineage: Eukaryota > Viridiplantae > Streptophyta > Magnoliopsida > Caryophyllales > Amaranthaceae > Chenopodium > Chenopodium album. The sequence continues at coordinate 73,823,890 of NC_137840.1, forward strand.
ATATTGTTTTGAATTGAACCATGATTATCTTGTCATGACCTGGTCATGTCTAAGTTAGAAATGTTCTTTTTTGGAATAGAATCAGGCCTGGAGTTAAGGAGGAAAGGGTAGAACAAAGCTAGATTGTGTTTGATTTGGAGTAGTGCTGGATTCGAAGTTATGAAATTAATTTTGGGGACTCTTTAAGTCATAATAACTTTAAGTGAAACTTTGTAGTTTTAATTTACTCCATACTAGGAAATTCAGAAATTATGAGAATTTGTTGATGTTGTTTTATGGTATAAGTTATCGTTTTTCTGTCACGTATCTAGTATTATATTTGTGGCATTTGGGTTATGCAGGATTATATTAACCCTGGTCAATCTACCTTTTCTATTTTAGATTGTCCCAAAATAATAGTGTTCTTTCTATGATGTATCAAGTATAGTTTATTTAAGCTCACAACTTTTCATATTACCCTTAATGATTTTTTCAGGAAAGATACCTTGTGGTATGGTAAAGAACTAAATGTGTACTTCCTCTGTTTCTTTATAGTTGCAACACTTCCCTAAAATAAAAATGTCACAATAGTTGCAACACACTATAAAAGGAAGGTTTTTATGGTGAAAATTGTACTAATACCTTTATTTAAAGCACATGGCCCACTTGATTATACTCCTAACAATCTCTTAACCCCATTTTAAGTGTATTATATCATGTGAGTTCCACTTTGTTTAAATTCCGTGATAAAATGTGTGTTGCAACTATAAAGAAACGGAGAAAGTATATTCTTACAAAAGTAGTATAATCATGGCATTTCTACCTAATTTCTTGATAGCGATCTTCAATCTATTGTGCCTTTTATTTAGGGATAGGGAGTATGATTTAGATATGTATTGAATAAGGATGAGTTTGGAAACCACCTTTTGCTTGTCACGAGAGTAAGGCTGCCTACATCTGGCCTTCCCTACCCTGCTACTTGCCTTGGTGTGATACTATTTAGGGGTATCAGCTAAAATTGATGATTTATTTAATCTGCATTTTTAATAAAGGACTTTTTTAAGTTATATCATAGTTTAAGGAAATGTTTAATGATGGGGAAAGGGGTAGACTATTGCATATGGCCATAGCTATTATACCTACTGGAGAGCTGATTCAGTGCAGTATTTTGCATATTGACGTTGCTGTATATGCATTTGTATAATTTTAATGATGGTGATCAAGCCCTATCCTAGGGGTGTTTTGGCGCAAAGTTCTTTTCTTGTCACATGCTATTAATAGAATCACAGAAATTTCGAGGTTCTGTATGCCATTTTCTATTGTCTTTCTTTCTTTCTTTTTTTTATTTTTATTTTATTTTTTTATTTTTTACATTTTTTCTTTTGTGAGGACATCGGGGTAATATACTTGCATGTTCATCAGCTTAATTTTATTCTGTTTAAAATAGTTTCCACCCATAATGCTTATACCCATTGACTGCTAAATTTTTGTACTCAAACTGTTGTGCTTGCAATTAGGACTTCAGATCAGATGCTAGAGGGAAATGGATCCTTTCGCAAAGGATAAGGAACTCCAGAAGGCTGACTGAATGTCGGAGAGATATAGACCGGTTAGATGCCCCTTTTCTTGCAATTTACGAGTCTCTAATACCAGCAGAGGAGGAGAAGGCCAAGCAAAAGCAGTTTTTGGCATTATTGGAGAAACTTGTGTGCAAGGAATGGCCTAATGCTAAGGTTTATATTTATGGATCTTGTGCCAACTCTTTTGGAGTCTCAAAAAGTGACATTGATGTCTGCCTTGCCATTGATGATCTGTACATCAATAAGGTTGATATGTTGTTGAAATTGGCTGAGATTTTAAAGTCTGATAATCTCCAAGATGTGCAGGTAAGTCTTATTAAAGTTAGCAATCAAATATTTTGCACTGTATTTGTACTAGTATTCAAAATTTTTAATTAGACGTGGTCTATACTAGGTGATGTTTGTTCTCATAAATTGTGGAATCTTCTTTTCAGTTTGGATGTATCCAAATGATTTAATTTTTTTCTATTCTCATAATGGAATGAAAGCAATTTGATTTTGTATTAATAGATAAAATTTTCTTAAGTTATTGATCATTACAATACTGAAATATGATCTTGTATCAACTCTCTTGTGCTCTTTGCCATTACTGTTTAGAATTCACTTTTTACCACTACATCTGTGATTATTTTATTGAACACATAAACTATATATAGTGAAGGACTTCAAAAGACAGTTTTGTTCGTTTAAAACTTAACTTTGGTGTTTTCTTTCAGATAAAATTTGAAAAGTGCTAAAAATGAATTTGACAAGCATGAACAACTGTTTTATGTGTTTCTGGTTAGTAATACCAATATAGTGTCACCCCATGAACTTAAGGCGGGTTAAATCACTTAGAGCAACTACAATGGTTGGCTAATTTATTTAATAGCTTGGCATGCCACATCATCTTCTTTAGCTACAACAATTCAAGCTATTTGTTGCTTCAATGGTTAAGCTAGTTGTAAATTAATTTATTTTTAAATTAATAATATTTTTTATCTAATAAATATTTGCCAAGCTAATTAGCTCTACAAAGCTAATTTGCTTGCCAAAGCAAATTAACAAGATGTGCAACAATGGTGTAGCTACTAGCTTAAGATTTTTAATATTTGCAAGCTAGTCCCTTTTCCCAACCATTGGAGTTGCTCTTATATGGCTAAGCTAGAAAACTGGTATATATACATCTAGGACATGCATCTCTCTTTTTCTCCTTTGGGTCAATCTGGAAACAGTGTCATGTGATTCTTATTTGAAGTTGATTTGGGCATGGTACTCTCATTTTAAATTTATGCTTTGGTTTAAGTAGTTTTTGTGTTTCAATTTGCTTTAATTTCTGATTGCAGGCATTGACTCGTGCACGGGTTCCCATAGTAAAGCTTATGGATCCAGTGACAGGAATTTCATGTGACATTTGCATAAACAATGTTTTAGCTGTTGTAAATACAAAGCTGCTTCGAGATTATGGAGAAATTGATGCAAGACTAAGGCAGTTGGCATTTCTTGTGAAACACTGGGCGAAGTCCAGAGGAGTTAATGAAACTTATCAGGGAACACTATCTAGTTACGCGTGAGTTTTTCTTCAATAAATGATTATTTTGTGATGTGATTTGTTATATACTTATATCTACATCTGTATTTTTCATACCAAGGGGGTTGGCATTGTAGGTTTGCTCTTGTCATCATCTTCTTATTGACACTTGAATAATATACTTCTATGTCTGTAAAATAGGCCATTTAGACTGACAATGTACATCACCTTTTTAAGTTTTAAGTTTCAAAAGCTCTTATGTGACTTCATTGCTATATAACATTAGCATTCCATTTCTGTTGTTGATGAATTAGTCATGATTCAGTCAAGTTTGTGCAATAACTTATTTTCATGTCCTCACTCAGTGGATTTGATGGTGGTCCTCTAAAATTTAACTTTCTTCACATGGACTGAGCTTTTTTGATTTGTTATGCAGGTATGTGCTGATGTGCATCCATTTTTTACAGCAGCGTAATCCTCCCATCCTTCCTTGTTTGCAGGTAAAAGTTTAAATGCTTCTTCTGGAGCATCTGATATGTACAAGTACTATTTTACAGGGGCATTTTAAAGCTTGCTTCCTTTTTTCTTTTGTGTGTGTGTGTGTGTGTGTGTGTGAGGTACAAGTACTATTTTACAGGGGCATTTTAAAGCTTGCTTCCTTTTTTCTTTTGTGTGTGAGGTAATAATTTATTTTGGATTGATTAATCATAAGGATGCTATGCAAAGGTTTTTTGTTTGGATATGCTTGAAGGATGACCTGATAACTTTGAGTAAATACTTTTTTGAAAGGTCTTTAGCAGAATTTGGAAGCCTTTGCTAATTTTGCATTTTGGTTTCTACTTTTGTTTGAAAGGCCTTGCTGTCTTTATACTAGTTTGTCCTCTTTATAAGCTTCCTTCATATCCTGAATAGATAGCCTAAAAGATATTTTAGCAATGCAACAAGCATGCTTATAATGTAGTATACATTCACCATATGGAGTGAGTGTGGGACTGGATGTTGTATGTTTGTAGGATTTATGGTGAAGCTAGAATGAATTACTTTCTTCGATTTTGTTTGTCTTAAAATTATTTTACCTCTTAATCTGTTGGAAAATAGATACATGCAGGAGCACTCACAGTTCACCGACGTCTAGGGACGTTGTGTTCTTGCTCATAAGTATAAGATTCCAAGAGTAAAATTCTGCGATTCACTAAAATAACTAAACATCCTTCTATCGACCCCAGATAATCTGCACTTGCATTACAATAATAGCAAGATCCATTGTGTATTCTGTTGAAACTCGAAACTCTATTCTTTAATAAACCATCTAGTGACATTGGAAGAGAGTATCCAAGTTTTACATTCATCTGGTGTGCGTATGTCCCCTTCACTTGCTAAACCGGCTTTCTGTTTTTATTATGTAACTTCTGAGGATCTGTCAGACAGGTTGATTAACAAAAAGGTTTTTGATGATGCTTTTCTATCAAGTTCTTGATTTGTATCAAATGCAAGCATGCGTCAGTTTCTTTTTAGCATTGTATTTGAAGGATTAATTCTTGCCCTTTTGAGTAGTTTAACTAAGTCTTTTTAGCTGAATATTCTGGTAACCTGACGGCCTGACCCTTTAATTTCTTGCAGAGAATGAAACCTACGTATGCTGTGACTGTTGATAATGTCGAATGCGCTTTCTTTGATCAAGTCGAAAAACTTCGTGATTTTGGAGCCCGAAATAACGAAAATATTTCCAAGTTACTTTGGGGGTTCTTTTATTATTGGGCATATTGTCATGATTATGCAAATAATGTCATATCAGTTCGTGCTGGTTGTATCCTCAGGTGAGATAAATATTCAATTATTATCAGGATCATTTTTAAATACGGACCTTTCTTGTCAAAACTTGTGTAGTAATCCATACCCATGGTTAATGCTTCCCATTAGTCTTTATTGTACTATTTTGGGACTTCATGTCTTCCTTGTTTACTTTCTTCAGTTAATAATATGTTAAACTAACCTTTCAGTTTGGGTTTGTTTGAATACAAGTTGCTCTTCACTTTCTTTAAGTACTCTTGGGTTAAAAGGCTAAATTTATGCATGGGTAATTCTTTGGTTTTGGTAGGAAGCAAGAGAAAGATTGGACAAGAAGGGTGGGTAATGATCGTCACCTTATATGCATAGAAGATCCGTTCGAGACATCCCATGATCTAGGACGAGTGGTAGACAAACGCAGCATTAGAGTCCTACGGGAGGAATTCGAACGAGCTGCTGAGATTATGCAGTATGATCCTAATCCTTGTGTAGCGCTTTTTGAGCCTTACATATCTAGATAATTTTCATCTCTGTTTATTCTGCAAGTGTTGTTGCTTGTAAGTACTAAGTAGGGTTGCTCTTCAGCTTGTATAGCGGTGTTGCTTTTGGTTTTGGCTAATGATATAATATATTAAGTGATTAATGGCTAATCATATGCCCTCCTTAAGGTGTAGTCATGTGCTGTAAAGAAACCGTAGTTTCTTCACAACTAATCTGAAGCTAGCTGTTCTGCTTCCTTTTGAATCGGTTTGCTGTTGCAGCTGCTGCCTGTCATTTGTTCTTGTTTTGTTATATAATATGAAGTTGCAAGGTATTTGTTTTTCAAGTTTCTATTATACTTAAAAGTGTACATCTCTCTATTATCTACTGATATTGCTACTACATAGTGTATACGGACTACTCTTAGAACCTGTTGCTCCTGTTTTTCTCTGTATATTACGGAGTAGTTTTTTTTTTCCGTAATGTTAATCTGATATTAAATGTCATTGCAATGGTATCTGGCTCTTTAAAATTCCAATTCTATGAACACATTTCCTTTTCGTGAGATTGGGGTTATCTTTGGAGGGAAGGTAAATATATTTGGTTCGTTAAATTTTACTCGTTTATAAGAGCATATTGTATCGATTAGATTTACTCAAGCAACAATTGTGATGAAACTCTTCAAGGGGGCGTTTGGTTTGAAAAGTGGAAATGGAGTGGAAAGGAAACAAATAAGAGGGGGGAAAGAAATCATTTAGCTATTACCTTTTTATTTGTTTGGTTTAACTATAAAAAGGGTATTTGTTAAGAGGAAGGTAAGGGTATTTGTTACCCCAAGTTTTTGAGAGGTAACAAATAAGGGGTTATCATTACCCTTAGGTAATGGTAATTGTTACCATGCCTTCAAACCAAACACATAGTAACAATATTGGTTTAATCGAATCCGTTTCCAATTAAAAAAATACACCAATCAAACGCCCCCTAAGTGTTTGCTTGGTTGACTGCATATTATTAGAGATTGTTTGTAGTTTTTTTATTTTCAGAAAAAAAAAAAAAAAAAAAAAAATTCAAAAGTAAGAAACAAGAAAATGGTGTTTTCATTTTGTAATGGTCAATTTTAAAAAATTATCACAATTTCAATAAATTTGATCTGTCAAAAACAGAACCGCATAAACAATTGGTTTCATTTCACGAAAAGACTAATCAGTTTGTTTACTTGATGTCTCAAAGAGTAAATAATAAATATTAAAAAGACTGGTCAAAAGAATCAAAACAAAAGTAATCGAAGTACTACCTCCGTTACAGTACGTGCGACGATTAGACATTTTCTTTCTCTGCTTTATATCAAATCATTGCACATAACCTGTGAAGAAAGATGATATACTACCTCCGTTACATATTATTTGCAACGATTTGACATAAAGTAGAGAGGAAAAATGTCTAATCGTTGCAAATAATATGTAACGGAGGTAGTAATTATACATTTTCTTTCTCTGCTTTATATCGAATCATTGCCAAATAATTATTTGTAACGAAGGTGGTATAATTATGCTGTAATTTGAAAAATTGGACATAAAATCTGACAACTGATACTTGACTTGATGCACCAAAGTTTCAAAGGAATCAATCTGACAATGATATACCCAATACCCTGGTAGCTGTAGTTCATTGATTATCATCAATTTCACAATTCATCAACATGATTCATACTCCATTAACCCCATTCATATTCTTAATAAGTGTATAACTTTGACTATGTATTAGTTATGATAACTTAATATCTTTAATTTTGTATTTACTACCTCCGTTATATATTATTTGCAACAATTAGATTTTTTTTCTCTACTTTATGTCAAATCTTTGCAAATAATATATAACGGAGGTAATATTACTTTAAATTCTAATAATAATTTAATACGTAGTATTATAAAAACAAACATTCCCTCAAGTTAAATTAGTATGCGGGAAATGTAAAGGTCAAATTAATGTATTAATTATTTGACTTACTCTCTCCATTCCTTATTGATAATACCCCATGGGGAATTTCACGAGAATTAATTAACATAAATAAAAGTAGTAAAAATACATTGAAAAGGTAAATTTACATTAGATATGCAAAAAAGTTAGAGAGAAAAAATAATAAAAGTGTATAAAAAAACAAAATTTACATGAAAAAGTTAAATTTGTACAGATACTGTTGTAGATTGGAGGAAATTTTGATAAAAATTTGATATTAATGGTAAAGCAAATGGTACATTCAATAAGGGACGGAGGGAATAAATAAGAATAAGGGATGGAGGACTGGAGGGAGTAAATAAGAAGAGTGAAGGAAAATAAATGCCTTAGAGTATAGCCAATGGTTGCCCATTTTGGGTGGGCATGAAGAGAGAGAAAAATAAAAAAAACTTAAAAAATGAAAAATTTGTACTTTTTGTGAGAAATGGTTCATGATCAGGTAATGGCCATGAGGCCCATGACCATTTGTTGAGTGTGGGCATTTAGTAGTATTTCGCCACTTGTCCAACAAAGAGAGGAGGTTTAGTTTTTTTTTTTTTTTTTTCAATTGATGAAGACTCACATGGGAATGGAAGGAAAGGAGAATCAATGCCCACAAATTTGGAGGGCAACCAATGTAAGTGTATGGGCATGGGAGTTTGACCTAAATGAGGTGGAAGAGAGAGAAAGTAATAAAAAATATGATGACCACCATTAGCTTAGGACTCCTAGGAGGTTGTTTTGCCCCATAACATTATTTTTGGAACTATGAAGTGTTTGGTTGAAATTGATTTTTTAACAAGTTCATGAGTGCATTGCTTTGATTAATACTTATCAAAACTTAATTAACCCGTATTATCTTTAATAATCCATTATAAAAATTATACGAGTATAAAGTAACTAACTAAGCTTTAAAAACAAAAACGAAAAAAAAAAAACGTACTCCATATAAAGTCACTTACAAATCCGTAAGAGTTACTTCATTTGCATTTAGTCAAGATTAGCGTACTTTCACATCTTTATAATAAATGTAACCTTTAATATTCCAAAAAACATGCTCTTTAAATTCCTAGATCTTTCATTCTCTCTACGTACGGTTAATATAAGAAGTATATCAACCAAACAAGTCATAAATATGGGTAAAAATATTTCAATTCAGCATTTACTATGATAAAAACAAGTTTACCTATCTACAAAAATAAATTTACACTTGCTTGTTCATTCACATTCCTTTAAGAAAAGTAACTTACACTTGTTCAAAAAAAGTTGCAAAAAAAAAAAAAAAAAAAAAAAAACAAAAAAGACATGGATGGTTCAAGCAGTAAATCCACGAAGAAGAAGGGGAGTGCACAAGGAGAAAGTGAGAAGATGATGAAGATCACAGTAATGAAGGAAAACACCAAAAATATTTCTTACAACATTAAGAGAGATTTTGCATTAGGAAGGTTAATGTTTGATTATTGTCAAAATTTAGGTGTTGATTATAAGGGGTTTAAGTTTACTTATCTTGGTAAGCAAATTTCTGATTTTGATACTCCTAATCTCCTTCAAATGGAAGATGAAGATGTTATTGATTGTTGGGCTGATCAAATTGGTGGTCATCAACTTTTTTAATTAGTAAGACTTAACCTTCATTAAGCAATTAATTGCTTTGTTAGTTTCTTAATTTGTGTTTTCTTCGTAAAGTGTTCTTGTTTTCTAGGCGTTGTAACGAATTGGGTGTTGTTAAATATCGTCCTAAAATCACCCTTGTGTTTTCTGTTTTTGTTGGTGTTTTTAGTTGTTGCTTTGTATTGATTGTACTCGTACTAGTTTAATTTTGAATTGTTTTTCTTATTATGAGTTTAGTAACGTTTTGGCTGTGTTTCCTTTGAGCACTATATGTTCCAAATGCTAGATCCATTTAACAAGATCTTAACTGCTAGAGGATAAATTATCTAATGGGAATATGGGATTATAGTTAATTCATATTGTTATACATTTTCAATATATCAACTTTTTATACTCTTTTATTTTATCAACTCCTTTTGCATGCCCCCGGTTTACAGTAATTTTATTGTACATCGAACATTTTTACGAAAAAGTGACCCTTTTTCTTTATAAAAGTGACCCTTTTTCTTTACAAAAGTGACCCTTTTTATTATAAAAGTGATTCATATTTTCACAAAAGTTACCCCTTTTTTACAAAAATGACCCTTTTTTTCCACAAAAGTGACCCTTTTTCTTCACAAAAGTGACCCTTTTTCTTCACAAAAGTGACCCTTTTTTTCACAAAAACAGAGTATTAAAATAAAAAAAATAAACACAAAATACAAAGGTTACCCCAATGGCTCTACTTTCATCCCGTATCTTTATCTCTCCTCAAAACTAAACATTTCCACCATTAACAAACCTTCAAATTCTCTCTCCTCCATCAAAACCTCAACCCCCTTCTCCCTCTCCGTTACCAACTGCAAGCCCTCATATTTTTCCCTTCATAGTTGTCGTCATCGTCACCTCTGCCGCCATAGTCATCACCACCTCCGCCGCTGCCATGTTTGCCACCATCAAAGTAGATGAGGCGAAATGATAAAAACCCACAATAAGGTATATATGCAATTGGGGTCGAGGTATTCGGAGTTGTTGTAATTCCGGACTTCAAACTCGACAAATCGGGGGATGGGGGGAGGTCAGAAGCGCAGGAATCAGGGGATTGGGATGGTTAGCAAGGTCGAAATCGGAGGGGGACGCCGGATTCTTAGGAGAAGCTAAGGGAGTGGCGACAGGAGTGGTGGTTTGGCAGTTGTTGGTTGTCCCAACTTCCGCCATTCACTAATTTACTGAACACCGGCTTTTTTTAAAAATTTGTGTTATTTTATAATAATCGCAATATTTTGATTAACACATAAGCCTATGTATAACTTTGCCTGCTATTCAAAAAAAAAAAAAAAAATGTATAACTTTGACTATTACGAGTAATTTTTTTAAATAATGAGTATTATAAAAAATTTAAAGATTACCTAAAATAAAATATTTGGATTATATTTCCTAATTTTAGCTATAATGTTCTACTATAAGATATTCTAATTTTCATAAATTTCATTCTGTCTTTACTTTAATAAATACGATGAGTCAAATCTTACGTGGTACCAATAAATAACTGTCATGTAAACTTGTGACAATATATTTTGTGGCAACTTGGAACCTTTAGTATCACACTTTCTAAATTAATCCTATTTACAATCTTTCAAATAAAAAATTTCATTTACATACTCCACTTAAAATTAAAAAATTTGATTCAATATTTAATATCCAAATAAAAAAAAAAAAGAATAAATACCAAAGTCTAAAGGCCCAATCATCACAAAATTCACAATTCAAAACCCTACTACAGTAATAGTTCCCTTAACCTATCTATATATAAAATGGTAGCATAGGCAAAACAACGAAACCCCTCTACTAAAAATTTCAAATCTTCAAAATACGTAGTATTAGATTTTTGCATACTTTGAATGGAAGGATCATTCAGCCCTACACCGGGCGACGGCAGCGGAAGAAAGTCCGGAGGAAAAGAAAATGATGGTAAAACAGTCAAGATTACAGTACAAATGCAAAACACCAAGGATGTTACTTTTAAAATTAAGCGTAACGCTCCACTAGGAAAGCTTATGCTTAATTATTGCCTTGAATTGGGTTTGAACTACAAGGCCTTTAAGTTCACTTATTTGGGTAAGCAAGTCAAAGATTGTGAAACCCCTTCTGATCTTCAAATGGAAGGTGAGGATGTTATTGATTGTTGGTCTGATCAATCAGGTGGTCGTGGTCGTGGTCATGGTTATGCAATGTGATTACTTCAACTTATTGGTGTTCCGTTGTTAAGGGTAGTTTATTTTTTAGTGTTAATCTAATGAATTTACAACTGTTGTATTAGAAATTTTCTCGGGATTAGGGGTGTTCATTTTGGTGTTTTTTAAGAAATTTGGTTCTCGATGGTTATGAATTAGAATGGATGATGTTGCTGGTTGTAAATGTTACGTGCTATATATAAATATTATGAAGTATTGGAGTACTACTGCCGTGCAATATGAATGTTTTGTATTTTTTAGGTTACCCACAATGTAGTGGTACTGGTGCTTGGTGGGCTAATTGCTAATTTGCTATGGAATGGACACTATAAAGTTTAACCCATTTCTTTCTAAAATCATTAAGTTAGATTGTTTAATACTTTGCACTTTGTATGAATCAGTAGCTTTTTACTAAACTTCGATAAAAAATTTTTGCTACCCTTACAAAAAATGTCCTTCAAATGTACAAATTGGTTTTGAGATAAGTAATGAGTTTACTCATTGATTTTTAGGAGTATGGAAGATGACTCCATATATGAACAAACCGATCCTAAAAGTCATAGAAAAATTGTTGGAAAGAAGCTAAATTTTGAAAATTTTCATTCACTTAATAAAGTGATAAACTAATTGAAATTATAAAGTTATCTAATTTTACAAAAAGTTAGCATGAATTGTAAATTTGTGATCGGTATCACTTGCAAAGCTCACTAATTTAGAAACATGAAAAATTTCGCAAACGTGTCTCTAATTATTTAAGAAGGATAACTCATTCAAGATTAATAGATTATGCCAAACTCAATCAACATACTTATGTACTACTCCATTGACATTCACCAACACAATGAACAACTTTTATTATGTAGTCTACTCATATTAGCTACTTAGCTCTATATGTACGCGATGTGTGTTTAATCCGATCACGACGGACGATCACCACAATGATTTTGAATGAAGTCCATAACACTAGATAAAACCCCATCAACCCCACCCTTAGTAGTATCAACAACCAACCTAGGAACCTCACCCACATCATACTCCGTACATCCATCATACCCTTCCAACAACCGCTCCATATCCTGCCACGTGGCCGGCTTATGCCCCACCCCTCCATCTTCCTCTCCCCGCCGTTCAACACGCCGCCGCCACTCCCCTTCATCGGACGGCCGACATTCCACGATCACAACACGGTGGGTCCCACCGGAGATGCGGCGGACGGCGTCGAGGTGGTGGCGCCGGGAAAGAGGAGAATCGACGACGACGGAGAGACCGAGGCGAATCTGAGTTGATGCCACCCGCCACATGGCGTCGTAGGAGAGGTCGTTGAGAGCTGATGACGTGGCGGTGGAGGAGAGAGAAAGTGTTGCGTCGCGGATGTCGTCTTTGTCGATGAGTGTGCACCGGAGTACGGCGGCGATTGCGGCGGCAATTGTGCTTTTTCCGGTGCCTGGATGCCCTTTCATTGCTATTATCACCGGAACTTTTGGTTTCTCAAATTTCTCCATAAGATCAGGTATGAATACTAAGAGAAATACTTCGTAAATTAATTGATTGTTGTTAATTTTGTGTGAATTTTTGTTATTTTTATGTGAATTTTTGTGGAGTATTTTTTATGTGAATTGTTGTTATATGTTGATTAGTATGATGTGGAAGTGGATAGGATGAGAAGAAATAGTATGAATTTTGATTAGTACAAGATTTATCTGATGATGGAGCAAGGAAAATGACTTGTACCTGAAAAAGAAATTGGACAAGTGTATAAAAAAACGAAATACAACCATCAAGGAGGTTACATTAATGTGAATTCTATTCTATACACGGGTGTAAGTGTGCGTGATGTGAGATTATGTTAAATTATACTCGGGTTAGTCAGGTGTATCATGGATACCTAAGTAGGCTAAGTTATGTTAGTCTTGATGAAGCAGAGTTTGAACCATTGTAGTTGTTATATAGTCTTATGATTCAAATTATGCAATGGTGAAATTTTGCTGAATTTGAAGAATTAAACATTGTCCTGTTATTTGGAGAATGGAGAGCCTAATAGGACATATAATTCGATTGTGTTACTTGATTGTATTTCCAATATTGGCTTTCTCAATTTGTCGTGTCAAATTGGTGATCTTCTCCTAATATCTTAGGGTGGTTGTCTCAGAATACTCTTATACCTTCACTAGTTAGAAAAAAATCATTAATTGATCCAATAATCAAAGCTCAAGTTTGCACATTGTAAGGTATACAACAATATACTCCATCAGGACTTCCTAGGATCATAGGCCCTGTTTTATCTATATTTTATAACGAGTGCAAATAAGTTCTAGAAATTTGAAGTATATAACTGAACCAAGTTTACAATCGAAAGTAGCTAGCCATGGACTTGCCCTCCAACTCCTTTGAGAAGAACCTCCTAACCAAGTCTGAAAATTTGAGTTGTTGGTACAGTGCTGGCTTTTCAGGTGACACCAACTCAGGCAGCGGTCCATATATATTCTCATGAATGCCTGGGCTGAAGAACACAGCATTTGATACTCGTGGTGTGCGGAAAGGATTAGCAAATACACGATGTTCTCCACTCTTGTATTCATCATTAGATATTATCTAAATGGCAATTTCAAGATTAAGTTTCATTAGGATGAAAATGTACTGAACTTATGATGTGACGGCTGTCTATGTGAATGAGCTCGTGCACTAATGTCGAATACAAGTGTGTGCTAAATTGGATTTGGCTTTTTTATTTTTTTTTTTAAAAAACGTCTAGTCCTAATTGAAGAGTCGAGTAATCATGTCAATGTCATAGTTGAAATGAGGAGTTTAAGTAACACAGACTATTGGCTTCATTGAACTTTTAGTACAAATTAGATGTAACTTTCACTTTCTAGTTTTAATTAGCAGTCTATCCTCAGGATTTTCAGTTTTATTTGGTAAATTGTCCTGCCTTAGTTTATGAGATTGAAGAAAGATGTCAATTACTAGTATTATTATAATAGACAAGTACCTGTAATAAGTCTCCAATGTTAACAACAAGAGCTCCATGAATAGGTTTCAGATCAATCCACTTTCCATCATATTCAACTTGCAGCCCACCTACTTGGTCCTGCAGCAACACTGTCAAAATCCCAGGATCTGTATGCGAAGCAATCCCAACTGTTTTATCAGGCTCTGGACAATAGGGATAATATTGGCCGACCATGGTTCTTCTTCCTAAATAGGACTTCCCTGTCAACTTATCAGCACTGAGTCCTAACCCTTCACATAGCAATCCCATGAGTCTTTCCCCAAGATTCTCAACTTCCTTGTCCCACTCTACCACCTCAGTTCTGCAGAAATCCAGCACTATTTTTGCATGAAATGTTTCTTGTTTCTTTTCCAGATATCACATATATTATAATAGATATGATGATAAGAATTATAGTTCAGTCCAAGTTCATAAAGATTTAGGTTAGACCTTGTAGTTGTTTATACAGGAGGCATTATATATATGAATATTGTCAGAGAGAAACTCCTTATTACTCTGTATGTCGTTACATTAATCAGTGCCCTATAATTACATCAATTTGTTGAGGACACCAATAACATGATAAAAGGTTTGTGGTTTTTAATTTTGATCATGATCTTCTGACTTTAAAATCAAAATAGGATCACTTTCAAAATAGATATCAGTTAGAATTATAAAAACATAGCGCAAAAGCAGAGGAGAAAAAAAAAGGGTGATAGAGGTACTCTTTTGCAAAGCTGGTTTCATTCTGCTTATTTAGAATAGGTTTGCTTGTTTGTAAACAGAATGAATTTGGCCAGAGAGCTGATTCAGTGGATTGGCTTGGACAGCAGAGGACCTTACCTACTTAAATTAGTGCTGATATTATACCTTGAAGTATGATAGAACACATTAATGACTAACCTGCAAACTTCAGGGACTTCATTGGGATCAAAAGGGATGGGAGCTAGACGAACTGCAAGTGTATCCTGCCAGCTTGCAGCTTTAGAATGAAACAAGTCATAGTTAGAGTAGAATCCCACTCCACTTCTTGCAGTGACCATATCTCGTCGATAAACTTGCATCTTTTCCTGTGGCTGCAGCTCATGGAAGGCCTTGACAGCATCAATTAGACGGTCAAGGAGAGAGATTGGAATCCCATGGTTGATTACTTGAAAGAAACCGAACTTAGCCGAGCCATCTCGCAGCTGCTGCACCAGATCCTTGTGTTCGCCACAGAGGTCAATAACAGGTATGATCATATCGTTACTTGGGTTGGGTTGTTGAGGTTCATGATCAAAGAGAGCCTCGGGTGGGAAGTGGAAAATACGTGGAATCTGTGCTATGCCTGAGTCAACTAAGCCCTTTACTCCGAGTTTGGTGTCTTCGAATTCTTGTAGCTCTTTACTGCGGTCATATTCATCATCTTGTAGTATCCTGCTAGTTGTCATTTGTAATATATTTTGGGAAATGGTTTCACAAAGCCGAGAGTTTTGTATTGTTTCCTCTTGATTGGTGTTTAGTCGTCACACTTATTGACATTTCAAGCCATTCTTATGATTCAACCATGATTTTATTGAAGAGATCACTGTGGTTGATGTTGATGTTGATGTTAAGTTTTAACATATTCTGTAAAGATAACGCACATGTTCTAAAGAGTGGTTTTAATACCATTTGAATATTCTTCATGCTGTAATGTGCACGTCAGTTTTTAGTCACTTGGATTAGTTGGATAATTGGATTAATGTTAGCTTTCGGGCAGGGGCTACGGGCTAGGTGTACTTTAACATACAATTTATTCTTATTGAAATTATGAGTCACATTTGAGGACTACTCCAATGTCTTCTAAATTATCTCGCCAAGCATCAACCCCAATATCTTCTTCTTCTTCTTAATTTTTTTTGTTAAAAAAGAAAGTAAAAGATACCTTTTTAACTTTATTCTTAGTTAAATATCTAGTTTTGTTTTTATTCAAGCCTTGTATTGTATCATACAACCAATAATACAAATTGAAGCTAATATCATTGAATTAAAGATAACATTATTACAATCTGAAGTAGCTGGTCATGGACTTTCCCTCTAACTCCTTTGAGAAGAAATTTTTTACCAAATCTGAGAATGTGTGTTGCTGATATAGTGCTGGTCTTTCAGGTGATACCAACTCCGGCAAAGGCCCATAGAGATTCTCATAAATGCCTGGGCTTAAGAAGAATGCAATTGATACTCGTGGTTTGAGGAAAGGATTAGCATATACACGATGTTCTCCGCTCTTGTATTCATCATTTGATATTATCTACATGAATCAAAATGCAAGGAGTAAGCTTTGTAAAGCAGAAAGCATTCTGAGTATATATGATACATCATGTAAGCTACTTCATTCAAGTTTACATTAACATTCTGTTGTCAGAATTTTCTGTTCTGATATTTAAACTGTGACCTGCGCTATAGTTAGTTACTGGGTTTGAACTTTGAAGAAAGATGTTTTTTAGACATTAGAAGGTCAAGTACCTGGAATAAGTCTCCGAGGTTAATAACAAGAGCACCGCGAACTGGTGTCAGATTGATCCAACTGCCACCGTATTTAACTTGCAACCCACCCACTTGATCCTGCAGCAAGACTGTCAGAATCCCAGGATCTGTATGCGAAGCTATACCTACTGTCTTGTTTGGCTCTGGACAATATGGATAATATTGACCGGCCACAGCTCTCCTTCCCAAATAAGACGTCCCTGTCAATTTATCAGCACTTAGTCCCAACCCTTCAGATAGCAATCCCATGAGTTGGTCTGCGAGCTGCTTCACTTCCTTATCCCACTCCATCATCTCTGTTCTGCAGAAAACCAGCACTATTGTTGATTGATACATCTTTTACCCGATATACATAACTATTTTTTTTTTTTTTGGACGGGTACATAACATAATTTAGAATTAACCTATTTGATAAGAAAAGTATAGCACCGTTTAGGTAATAAGCTTGTAGTGTATGCAGGAGTGGAGGAGCCATTGTCCAAATGAATATTTCCGGGTATTATGTTTGTATATATATACATGTATAGGTAGCTTGCGGACGTATAAAGGTTGAGGACTAATAAGATGTTTTTGGATTACTATGTTGAGATTTACCTGGTGGCATGTATGGTTGAAGTATATGATAGAATACATAAATGACTAACCTGCAAACTTCAGGGATTTTACTGGGATCGACAGGGATGGGAGCAAGACGAATTGCAAGTGTATCTCGCCAGCTTGCAGCTTTTGATTGGAACAAGTCATAGTTGGAGTAAAACCCCACTCCACTGCCTGCAGTGACTGTTTCGCGACGATAAAGCTGCATCTTCTCCTCTGCCTGCAGCTCATGGAAGGCCTTAATAGCATCAAGCAGACGGTCCAGAAGGGAGACTGATATCCCATGATTGATCACCTGAAAGAACCCAAACTTAGCTGAGGCATCTCGCAGCTGCTTTACCACTTCCTCGTGCTTACCCGAGAGGTCAATGACAGGTATGATTTGCTCACCATCTGGGTTGGGTGTTTGGGGCTGTTCATGATCAAAGAGGGTCTCAGGTGGGTGGTGGAAGATACGTGGGACGTGAGTTATACCGGAGTCAACCAGGCCCTTCACCCCGAGCTTGGTGTCTTCGAATTCTTCTAGGTCTTTACGGCGATCATAATCATTACTATTAGTTGTCATTTCTGATAGATTCTGTTTGATTATAGGTGGGTGGTTTACTTTTGGTATGAGGCATGGGGAAGAAGGTTAAGAGTTATAAATAGAAATGGTTCTTTTAAGAAAGATTAATACTTAATAGTCAATTGTTGTTTTTGTTGACGGAATCAATGCGGATGGTATCAATCAAGATAAAATATATATTTTTTTAAAAGATTAATACTATAGTCTATAGTGATAATGCGCACATGGTTCTAAAGTGTAGATTCAACGCAATTGAATAAAAAAATGCACTCTTTTATGGTCATCAACTATGCTTCTTAATATCAAGGTTGGCTAAAAGAGAGGTCTTTTGTTGCATCTTTTTTCTGTTACAAAGTTGTACGAAGTATATATACTCCAAAGTAAGATAAAAATATTGTGATAGTTAAGCATTCTGGCTTGTTTTTATATAAATAACGCATTATTTGCTAGACTGCCTATAGTATATTTTAAGAAAGTTGCATAATTTTGAAAGCGTTACTAAATCAAATTTTTTAATTTTGTAAGATATGTATAGCCCTTTATTTAAGATGTGTCGATATTTTGAATATTGGATCAATTATAACGGATGCAAAGAATATGATATGTATACCCCTTCATTCAAGATGTGTTGATTTATGGAGTACTTCTTATGTAACAAAAATTTATGATTTACTAACAAAGCGTTATCTAAGTGCAGAGATGAGGATTCGGTGATAAAGTTATTTTAAAGCAGAAGAATTTAGGTGACAATGAAGAGAAAAAGTCAACACTAAAAGAAGGTCAATGATGGGAATCTGGAAGGTAATTTCTTTTTGTATTGTGTTAATTTGTGTGCTGGTTGGAGGGACTGGGGTAGGGGGTTGTTGACCTTGTTGTTGGGGGATCATTGATTAAGAAACATTATGTACAATTCTTAGAATAAAATCCCACTCCACTTCCAGTGGTGATCGTATCTCGGGGATAAACTTGCATCTAATTGACATCCCATAGTTGATTACTTGAAAGAATCAGAACTTAGCTAAGGCATCTCGCAGTGTTGCAGCTGCTGCATCAGATCCTCGTGTTCACCAGAGAGATCAATGACAGCATTATTGACAAGTATGGTCAGGCATTACCTGGGCTGGGTTGTTGAAGCTAATGAACAAAAGAGTCTCATGTGGGTAGTGGAAAATTCATGCTGTGTGCCTATGTCTGTGAGTCAATAAGTCCTTTACTCCGAGTTTGATGTCATCAAATTCTAGTAGATCTTTGGGGGATATTCAGCTCTTGCAGCTTCCTGCTAGTTGTCATCTGTAATACTTCGTATATTTTTGGGGAATGAATGGTTTCACAAAGACCAAGAGTTTTGCATTATCTACTCTCTATTGATATGAATTTTCAAACCAGAATTATGAAGCAACCACCACAATTTTTTTATTGACGTGATCAATGTGGTTGATGTTGATTCTAAGTTGTTAATAACGCACACATGTTCTAAAGAGTGTTTTCAATATCATTTGAATATTCTCCAAGCTGTAATGTGCATCAGTACTAGTCACTTGGTGTACTTTAACAAACTCACAGTTCACAATTTCATTTTATTGAAATTAAGAGTCACATTTGAGGAATTTTCTAAATTATCTCGTCATCTTTATTTTTTAAAACAGTAAAGTATGCCTTTTAAACTTTACTCTTACAGAGTTACAGTCTTACAGTACATAGTAATACAAATTGAAGTTTGAATTGCAGTACTTTTTTTCTTTTCCTTTTTTTTTTGGACATGAAAAGACCACATTTTTACGATCTGAAATAGCTGGTTATGGACTTTCCCTCTAACTCTTTTGAGAGGAATTTTATAACCAATTCTGAGAATTTGTGTTGCTGGTACAGTGAAGGTCTTTCAGATGATACCAACTCAGGCAAAGGTCCATTTAGATTATCAGGATTGCCTGGGCTTGAGAAGATTGCAGTAGATACTCATGGATTGAGGAAAGGATTGGCATATACACGATGTTCTCCACTCTTGTATTCATCATTTGATATTATCTACATGAATCAAAATGCAAGGAGTAGCTTTGTAAAGCCGAAAGCATAATGAGAGCCGTTTTATCTTGTACGAAAGCATGTACAGCTGACTAGCTAGCATGTTTGGCTTATATTCATATATTAACACCAATTGGCTATTGGTGTAGTGATGATTGGGGTTACACTTGGTAGGGAGGACCACGTGTTCGAATTCCCACAACAACATTTGGGAGGGGACTGGTATCTAACCATTAGAACTGATCTTCGAATCCGGATTAGCCTAAAGGGTGAATTGGGTGAAACACCAAAAAAAAAAAATATAAATATTCATATATTAACACATTACTTTTTTCTTTAGGTAAAGGAGAAGTGTCTTATCAGGCCGGAATCTCTCATGGGGAGTAGGAAAGAAGAGTAAGAATTTTCTCTTCAAAATATTGATTGAAGGGATTAGGGGGAGAGAGGGGTTGTTGGGAGTTATTTTTATTAATAAGAAACAAAATTATTGATAAGAATCATTATGCACAATTTAGAATAAAACATAAGGATGAGCTACCTTCTTAGAAATTTCTTACAAAACATTAATAATAAATTAATAATGTATGGTGTCAAAAGGCATAACGTATTGGTTGGTTAAAGGAGTAAGCAAATCTCAAATAATTGACTAAATAGTAGGGTTATTATGCAATTTTATACTTGTATTATATTATAAAGTTTGCAACATACTTCCTCCGTTCTGTTAATATTGCAACAAGGAGGAAATTACGCATCCCGAAACACCTTTTATATGCTAAATATCTATAATTGTGTAAGAGTAAAAATTATAAAAAGTTGATATTGTGAAAGTATTTTATGAGACGAATCCAACAAGATCCCACTTGAGTATATTTTTCTTAACGTATAACTCATATTATATGGTCAAACAAGAGTGATGAATAGTGCAAAAAGTCCATTGTTGCAATATTAATAGAACGGAGGAAGTATATTTATACTAAGTATGAACTTATGGAGTACACTAGACAATTAATACTTGTTTCTAACATAAGAGAACTACATGTATATGTAGATGTGTCTAGTTTTCAATCAAACATGCCGATTCATAGTTGAAAGTAGTTGATTGTGTACTTGCCCTCGCCTTCTAGCCCTGTATCCAAGCCCTTGTTAAGCACATCGGAGAATTTGAACTGTTGATACAATGCAGGTTTTTCCTGTGAAACTAACTCAGGCAAAGGTCCATACTCGATTTCACTGATGCCTGGATCAAAGAAGACTGCAACAGACACTCTTGGTTCACTTAAACAATTAGCAAATACACGATGTTCTCCACTCTTGTATTCGTCATTGCATATCATCTATATAGAATTCACAGAGATTAGTTTCAAATGACTAAACACAGAACATCTTTTTCAAATTTGGGGAAAGGGATGTTGGAGATATCTAATGGTTAGGATATAGAAAAGTCTGTAACATATACTTATACTTTTTTTTTTTTTGAAGAACCCAAGTCGGGCTTAGACTAGAATATCATTAGAAGCTAAATTAGCAATCCGTGGTGGGAGTACATCACGCCACACTCGCTTACCAACATCCCATGGCTGAACACGGGCAAGCTCGTGAGCTACCTTATTGCCACCACGTTTAACAAAAGACCAAACAACGCAAGAAAAATTAGAAACGAAAGCTAGAATATCATCAACAATAAGATTAAAATTTAAAGAAGTTTCTCCCAAATTTTATGGGTTTAAAGAAGTTTCTCCCAAATTTTATGTGTTTGGTAGCTAACATGTTAGCGATTCAGAATTTTTATAGTTCTAATGATAATATAAGATAGGATACCTGAAGTGTGTCACCAATGGATATAACAAGAGCACCATGAACTGGCTTCACATCAATCCATTTTCCATGGCAGTTAACTTGCAAACCTCCACATTGATCCTGCAACAATATTGTCAAAGTCTCAAGATCTGTATGTGCAGTGATCCCAACAGTCTTGTTAGGCTCAGGACAGTGTGGATAATACTGGCCGACCATAAGTCTTCTTTCGATGCAGGACATCTGCAGTAATCTGTTCCTGCTTAACCCCAAACCTTCGGACAATAACCTCATGAGTCTCTTTGCTAGCTGCTTCACTTCCTCATCCCACTCAATCACCTCCTCCCTACCATCCACAAACATTAAATACAACGAACCTAAGGTAACACCTGGTCATTTTTAACATAACTTGCAACAGAAGAGATGAAACTTCAGTTTTGTATATATATCTCTAATTCTTTTTTACAATATCAACATAGGTGGAGGTTTTGTTGGAATAATCCGAGGAGGTCTGAATATATGCAGTCTTGTTAAGTAAAGAATTGTGAAGTATTTCTCTAGAACAACTTATAAATCATGTCTGTTATAGCTAGTTATTAATTGGATCAGAGAATTTGTAAGAAATATGAAATTAGAGTTCCTAAATCATGCCTGTTATAGCTAGAGCTGTCAAAAGTTGACCTGACCCGAAATACCGACTCAAACCCGATAATTAGCTGACCCATTTGAACCCGAAAAAATAGTGACCCAAACCCGACCTGAAACCAACCCTAGACCCGAGTATTTGAGACCCGAACCCGAATATAAACTGACCTGCAGATGACCCAACTCGAATGTAACTCGTAAATTATTGACCCGAACCGAACCCGACTTGAACCGAAATTGACCCAAACCCGTTTTAACCCGTCAAAACCCGAATTTAACCCGACTTGTTACTAACCTGACCTGATTTCAACCTGACCCGCTCCTAACCCGACCCGAATTTAACCCAACCTATTACAAACCCGACCCGAAATCAACCCGACTTGTTATTAACCTGACCCAAATTCAACCCGACTTGTTATTAACCCGACCCGAATTTTACCAGACCTATTACTAACCCGACCCAAAAATTCAACCCGATCTGTTACTAACCCGACTCGAAATCAACACGACTTGTTATCGACCCGACCTAAATTTAACCCAAATTGTTCCTGACCCGATTTCAAATTACCTTAAATGCAATTTAGACCACCTTATTATTGTTGATCAAAGCATTTTGTCTAGGGAGACCAAGTCGGTCCAAGCCATCAAAAGAAATGAGCATCATCCTCAAATTTAAGAGTTAAATATAGTATATATTTGTTGTATGGTCAAAGGAGATAATTATCTTCCTAAATTATATACTATAATTCCCTAGTATATTGCCATATATATTACAGTCAAAGGAAATAATTAGCTTGATAAAAATGATAACTATCTATTTATAGTTAGTTGAACCCAAATATGACCTGACTTGGAAATGACCCGAACTAATTTTAACCTGCAAATTATTGACTTGAACATAACCCGTCTTGAATCCGAGAATGACCCGACTTAGAAATGACCTAACCTGATTATAACCCACAAATTATTGACTTGAACCAAACCCGACTTGAACCCGACTTGAAAATGACAAACCGCAAATTATTGACTTGAACTGAACCTGACTCAAACCCGAGAATTACCCAAACACGTTTTAACCCGTCAAAACCTGAATTAAACTCGACCTATTATTCACCCGACCCAAATGTAACCCGACATGTTATTAACCCATCCTAAACCCGACCCAAACCCGATAAGAAGTATGACCCTACGTGACCCGACTCAAGCATGACCAGACCCAAACACGACCCGCATAGGTTATGGAATTAATCCGAATTAACCCGACTCGAGTTGACCCGACCCACTCTTACCGACCCAACCCCGACCCGTTTACCCGAATTGAAAGCTCTACACGAAACCTCCAAAATTTTTCAAAAACCGTTGATATTAGACTTAAATAATTATGGAATTTTTTGACTTTTTTCACTCGGAAATAAAAAATTACCGAAATATTTACCATGGTCCCTAATACCCTCCGGGAATCCAATTGGGTGGGTGGGAACCATTTAATTTGCCTTTAAACGACCAATTTACCGATTTACATACAACTTGCACCGATTTCATTAATTCAAGGCTAGCACAAATATTTATGACAACAAATAATGATCATATATGGTTCCAAACGGGATTATATGACCCCGAGATGTTTACCATTGAATTTCATGACTTTTCGACAACGGTCCCTGAAACATCCAAAATATCATTAAAAGTGTGGATATTAGCTTTCAACTTTGGAATTTTTTTGACTTTTTTTCGCCCAAAAATAAAAATTTCCGAAATATTTACCATGGTCCCAAATACTTTCCGGGAGTCCAATTGGGTGTCTGGAACCATCCAATTGCTTTTAAACGACCTATTTTTCCGATGCACAACTTGCACGGATTTCATAAACTCATGCTTACTACAAACATTTATGACAACATATAATGATCATATATGGATCCAAACTGCATTATATGACACCGATATGTATCCCCGAAATTATGAAAACTTTTCTACACTGTGCCCCGCCTCGAAACCTTCAAAATTTACAAAAAAACGTGGATATTAGCCTTTAATTTTGGAATTTTAACTTTTTATTTCACCGGAAGTACAAATTGCCGAAATGTTTACCATGGTCCCTAATACCCTCCAGGAGTCCAATTGGGTGGTTGGAACCAATTTACCGGTTTATAACTTGCACCGATTTCATTAATTCAAGCCTACCACGAACATATATGACAACAAATAATGATCATATATGGTTCCAAACGGGATTATATGACCCCGAGATGTATCCCATTGAATTTCAAGACCTTTCGACATCGCTCCCCGAAACATCCAAAATTTCATAAAAAGCGTGGATATTAGCCTTCAATTTTTCAATTTTTGACTTTTTTTCACCCGGAAATAAAAATTGCCGAAAAATTTACCATGGTCCCTGATACCCTCCGGGAGTCCAATTGGGTGGTTGGAACCATTTAATTTCCTTTTAAACGAACAATTTACCGGTTTACAACTTGCACCGATTTCATTAATTCAAGCCTACCACGAACATTTATGACAACAAATAATGATCATATATGGTTCCAAATGGGATTATATGACCCCGAGATGTATCCCATTGAATTTCAAGACTTTTCGACATCGGTCCCCGAAACATCATATCCAAAATTTCATAAAAAGCGTGGATATTAGACTTCAATTTTGTAATTTTTTGACTTTTTTTAGCCCGTATATAAAATTGGTGAAATATTTACCATGGTACCCAATACCCTACGGAAGTCCAATTAGATGGGTGGAACCATCCAATTTGCCTTTAAACGCCGAATTTACCAGTTTACATCTTACACCGATTTCATTAAATCAGACCTAAAACGAACTTTTATGACAACATATAATGATCATATATGTTTCCAAACGGCATTACATGACCCCGAGATGTATCCCCTAGAATCTCAAGCCTTTTCGAAACCGGGCCTCGAAACCTCCAAAATTTCTCAAAAAGCGTGGATATTAGCCTTCAATTTTGAAATTTTTGGCTTTTTTTTCGCCCGTTAATAAAAATTGCCGAAATGTTTACCATGGTCCCTAATACCCTCAGGGAGTCCAATTAGGTGGTTAAAACTATTTAATTTGCCTTTAAACGACCAATTTACCGGTTTACAACTTACACCGATTTCATTAATTCAAGCCTACAACGAACATTTATGACAAAAAATAATGATCATAAATGTTTCCAAACGGGATTATATGACCCCGAGATGTATCCCATTGAATTTCAAGACTTTTCGACATCGGTCCCCGAAACATCCAAAATTTCATAAAAAGCATGGATATTAGCCTTTAATTTTGCAATTTTTTGACTTTTTTTAGCACGTAGATAAAAACTGCAGAAATATTTACCATGGTATCTAATACCCTACGGGAGTCCAATTAGATGGGTGGAACCATCCAATTTGCCTTTAAACGACAAATTTACCACTTTACAACTTGCACCGATTTCATTTATTCAAGCCTAGCACGAACTTTTATGACAACATATTATGATCATATATGGTTCCAAACGGCATTATATGACCCCGAGATGTATCCCCTAGAATCTAAAGCCTTTTCTACACCGGACACCGAAACCTCCAAAATTTCTCAAAAAGCGTGGACATTAGCCTTCAATTTTGAATTTTTGGGTTTTTTTTCGCCCGTTAATAAAAATAGCCGAAATGTTTACCATGATCCCTAAAACTGTCCAAGAGGCCCATTGGAAGGGTGGAACCATCCAATTTGCCTTTAAACGACCAATTTACTGATTTACAACTTGCACCGATTTCATTAACTCAAGCCTACCACGAACATTTATGACAACAAATAATGATCATACATGGTTCCAAACGGGATTATATGACCCCGAGATGTATCCCATTGAATTTCAAGACCTTTCGACATCGCTCCCCGAAACATCCTAAATTTCATAAAAAGCGTGGATATTAGCCTTCAATTTTTCAATTTTTGACTTTTTTTCACCCGGAAATAAAAATTGCCGAAATATTTACCATGGTCCCTGATACCCTCCGGGAGTCCAATTGGGTGGTTGGAACCATTTAATTTCCTTTTAAACGACCAATTTACCGGTTTACAACTTGCACCGATTTCATTAATTCAAGCCTACCACGAACATTTATGACAACAAATAATGATCATATATGGTTCCAAACGGGATTTTATGACCTCGAGATATATCCCATTGAACTTCAAGACTTTTCAACATCGGTCCCTGAAACATCCAAAATTTCATAAAAAACGTGGATATTACCCTTCAATTTTGGAAATTTTTGACTTTTTTTCCCCCGAAAATAAAAATTGCTGAAATATTTACCATGGTCCCTAATACTCTCCGTAAGTCCAATTAGATGGGTGGAACCATCCAATTTGCCTTTAAACAGCGTATTTACCAGTTTACAACTTGCACCGATTTCATTAACTCAAGCCTAGTACGAACTTTTATGACAACATATTATGATCATATATGGTTCCAAACGGCATTATATGACCCCAAAATGTATCCCCTAGAATCTCAAGCCTTTTCGTCACCGGACCCCAAAACCTCCAAAATTTCTCAAAAAGCGTGGACATTAGCCTTCAATTATTAAATTTTTGCCTTTTTTCGCCCGTTAATAAAAATTGCCAAAATGTCTACCATGGTCCCTAATACCGTCCAAGAGTCCCATTGGGTGGTTGGAACCATTTAATTTGCTTTTAAACGACCAATTTATCGGTTTACAACTTGCACCGATTTCATTAATTCAAGCCTACCACGAACATTGATGACAACAAATAATGATCATATATGGTTCCAAACGGGATTATATGACCCCGAGATGTATTCCATTAAATTTCAAGACTTTTCGACATCGGTCCCCGAAACATCCAAAATTTCATAAAAAGTGTGGATATTAGCCTTGAATTTTGGAAATTTTTTACTTTTTTTCGCCCGAAAATAAAAATTGCCAAAATATTTACCATGGTCCTTAATACCCTCCGGGAGTCCAATTGGGTGCGTGGAACCATCCAATTAGCTTTTAAACGGCCAATTTACCGGTGCACAACTTTCACGGGTTTCATTAACTCAAGCTTACTACGAACATTTATGACAACATATAATGATCATATATGGATCCAAACTGCATTATATGACACCGATATGTATCCCCGAAAATATGAAAACTTTTCTACTCTGTGCCCCTCCCCGAAACCTCCAAAATTTCTCAAAAAGCGTGGATATTAGCCTTCAATTTTGGAATTTTGACTTTTTATTTCACCGAAAATAAAAAATTGTCGAAATGTTTACCATGGTCCCTAATATCCTCAGGGAGTCCAATTGGGTGGTTGGAACCATTTAATTTGACTTTAAACGACCAATTTACCAGTTTACAACTTACATCGATTTCATTAATT
The DNA here is from genome assembly GCF_948465745.1 of Chenopodium album. Classification (NCBI taxonomy): domain Eukaryota; kingdom Viridiplantae; phylum Streptophyta; class Magnoliopsida; order Caryophyllales; family Amaranthaceae; genus Chenopodium; species Chenopodium album. The sequence continues at coordinate 73,851,575 of NC_137840.1, forward strand.
CAAGCCTACCACGAACATTTATGACAACAAATAATGATCATATATGGTTTCAAACGGGATTTTATGACCCCGAGATATATCCCTTGAATTTCAAGACTTTTCGACATCGGTCCCAGAAACATCCAAAATTTCATAAAAAGCGTGGATATTTACCATGGTCCCTAATACCCTCCGTGAGTCCAATTGGGTGGTTGGAACCATTTAATTTGCCTTTAAGCGGCCAATTTATCGGTTTACAACTTGCACCGATTTCATTAATTCATTCCTACCACGAACATTTATGACAACAAATAATGATCATATATGGTTCCAAACGGGATTATATGACCCCTAGATGTATCTCATTGAATTTCAAGACTTTTCGACATCGATCCCCGAAACATCCAAAATTTCATAAAAAGCATGGATATTAGCCTTTAATTTTGCAATTTTTTGACTTTTTTTAGCACGTATATAAAAACTGCAGAAATATTTACCATGTTATCTAATACCCTATGGGAGTCCAACCGAACCTGACTCAAACCCGAGAATGACCCGACCTGATTCTAACCCGCAAATTATTGACTTGAACCGAACCCGACTCGAACCCGAGAATTATCCTAACCCATTTTAACCTGTGAAATCCCGAATTAAACCCGACCTATTGTTCACCCAACCCCAATGTAACCCGACCTAAACCCGATTCAAACCCGATAAGAAGTATGACCCGACGTGACCCGACTCAAGCATGACCCAACCCAAACCCGACCCACATAGGTTATGAAATTAATCTGAAATTCCGAGTTGACCTAACCCACTCTTACCGAACCAAACCTGACCCGTTTACCCGAATTGACAACTCTAGTTATAGCGGTTGCAAAAAAGATTAAGCGAAATCAATAAACTAGAACACATGGATTTAACACATTTAATTAACAACTCGTTAGCTATGTCAACTGTGCAGAGAAGAGGATCTTGAGGACAACTGATAACTATATAAGGCAAAGCAAGAACCTGTGCTAGGTCACTCAAAGAGACAGACTGATTCAACGCATAGTAAATCATCAACATAGACTCACCTGCATACTACTGGGAGAGCTTTGGGATCAAATTGTTCCAGCCGAATCTCAAGAGTATCCCTCCAACTGGCAGCATCAGATTGAAACAAGTCAAAGTTGGAGTAAAATCCCACTCCACCACTGCTGCAAGTAGTGGTATCTCTTCTGTAATGAAGGATCTTCTGCTCAGGTGGCAGTTCATGGAAGGCCTTAATTCTGTCGAGCAGGCGGTCAAGGAGGCAGACTGAAATTCCATGGTTGATCACCTGAAAGAATCCAAACTTAGCTGATGCATCTCTGATACTCTGCACAATCTCTGGTTGCTTACTCAAGAGGTCGATAACAGGTATCGTCTGATCCTGTTCTGAACTGCTATCAGTGTTGCTGTGGTGAAACAAGGTATCTGGTGGGTGGTGGAAGATGCGAGGGATTTGTGTTATGCCTGAATCAACCAGGCCTTTTACACCGAGTTTCGTGTTATCAAACTCTTGCAGTTCTTTATCACGGTTGTAGTTTGAGAGGCTACTGATACTGCTTGTGTTTGCTGTCATGATTTCAGGGATAGGAAATATGGGATTAGGTAGAAAATTATGGTCTAAACATTGGTTGGTGGCATAATTAAGCGTGCTGTCAACATCATCAACTTGATTTGCAAACTTTAGTTGGATAGATTAGTGGGTTATTAGTTGTATATAATATACAAGTAATTATTTCCTTGGAAAATGCCTTCAGCTTGACTAACTTATTTAAAACCCTCAACTAAAAATGACTTGTGAACAAAAGAAATCAAGGAAATTAACCACAACTCTGAATGTTCTGTTTTTCATTAAAATGATAACATGTTTAGTGATGGAAAGCTCAAGATAAATACAGGTTAACCACAATTCTGACATGAAAGAGTATACATCAGTACATAAACGGAACCAAATGATTCATAGATTAACTACACAATCATGCCGAGCAATTACATGATCACAAATCATCCGAACAAGATTAATCACTAGTTTTCCAAACTGAAGTATTTGGCCAAGGTCTTTCCTTCCAGTTCCTTTTTAAAAAACCTGTTAATGAATTCTGAGTATGTGAATTGCCGGTAATGTGCAGGCTCTTCAGGCGATACTATCTCTGGTAATGGTCCATACAAGTCATCCCTCTTGCTCGGGTTGCAGAACACAGCAATTGACACCCGTGGTTCATGCTGAGGATTAGCATACACTCGGTGCTCTACACTCGTGTACTTATCATTCGAGAGGATCTGAGAAAGACACAAAACCAACCAGCTTTTTAACAAACTGAAACCCTGCATTAGTTAATATGTTTACAGTCAAAATTAAGCTATGTTTGATACCTGAAGCAAGTCACCAACATTAATAACAAGTGCACCATGGACTGGTTTGACATTCACCCAATTTCCTTGATGTTTAATTTGCAACCCACCAACTTGATCCTGCAGCAGCACAGTGAGAACACCGGGATCTGTATGGCACGCGATCCCAACTGTCTTGTTAGGCTCGGGACAATAAGGATAGTAGTGTCCAACCATGACTTTTCCTCCTGAACATGACATCTCTACCAACTTATCGGCTTTCACTCCCAATCCTTGAGAGAATAGTCCCAATAGCTTCTCAGTTAGCTGTTTCACTTCCTTATCCCATTCAAGAATCTCATTTCTGCCAAAATTAATCAACATCATCAATGAGAACCAATCTTCAGGGAATTTTTTTGAAAACAGAAGCATATATTACTTGGACATTAAGTCCTAAATATTACAAACCAAGAGTTCACAACCTACAGATACCCAAAAGGTAGGTTGAAAGCTAATATATACATAAGTGAACAACCAAGAAAATAAAACTAGGTTAAGAGTTCTAGGTAATTGTAACAGAGAAAAGAACCAAGGACTAAACAGAAGCAAAAACCCCCATAGCTTGGAGATCTGCATCATAAGCTACTCTTGATAGAGTTATGAGAAAAGAGAATGTTGGAAAGCTTAATTATATTGATGTGATTCCATGAGTATATATAGTACATGAGTAAGCAATATAATACGACTAGATACATTAGAGTACTTGTCTAGTTACACTAGCTAAGAATAAGGGATATCTTTGACTATCAATCTAAAGAGTAAATCAAGGGATTGCTAACTATAAACAATATCAATAAATATGATTTGATCAAATCCTTTACACGCCCCCGTAAGATGGACGGCCAAAGGGAAAGTACAATCTTGTAAAATGAATGTTCTTCTTGATTGTTGATTGCCACTTCAAGATGTTGGCGATTCTTCAATTGAGAGGTGTACGTACCAAATTGAGAGTTAAGTTTTTTTTTATTTTTTATTTTTTTATTTTTTCTTAGATGGAGGAGTTGCATGAAGAAGTAAAAAGATGTTTAATGGGTGTTTTTCACGGTTTTTAAACACATGAACCATTGATTGTAAATATTTAAAAATAAATTAAATAAAAATTTGCTAGCGTATGCTTGCAACAAATGGGAGGGAAAAAAAATATAGAGGTTCTGATCCTTCACCACCATTGAAGGCGAGATAGAAAATATTAATGGTGGTGATGGTGGTTTAGAACAGAATGTTATGTTTCTCCATAATGGTTTTGGAGAGAATTTCGTATATGGTAACACATGGTAGGTAAATTACGGGATATCGAAAAAGGTTTGTTTCTCCATGTAAGGGGTTTGGAGAAAAAATATATATCAATGGCATCTCTTGGTATATGAAATACGGGGTGCCAAAAGAGTTGAGTGAAAAATGTGATTTTGGTTTGAAGCTTTCCGAGAAGAAAGTTTGATATGGTCACCATCATTTGTCGGCGTCAACAAAGGGTTTTGATAGTGTAACCATGGTAGTAGCGGAAGCAAGAAAATATGGATCAAAAGCTCATGATACCATGATAGAGTTATGAGAAAAGAGAATGTTGGAAAGCTTAATTATATTGATGTGATTTCATAAGTATATATAGTACATGAGTAAGCAATATAATACGACTAGATACATTAGAGTACTTGTCTAGTTACATTAGCTAAGAATAAGAGATATCTTTGACTATCAATCTAAAGAGTAAATCAAGGGATTGCTAACTATAAACAATATCAATAAATATGATTTGATCAAATCCTTTACAGCTCTAACACCTGCTGGAATCTTCAGGGAATTGATCAACTTGTAATAAGGTTTCAACACAATACGTTATACGTAACAGTGGTACTTTTACCATGATGCTTAGGCTATACATCAACAAGTATGGTAGTTCACAAAGTCTTTTAGACAGGACAGGGGTAATTTATGTACTTATGCATCCAATTGTCCAAAATAACCATTTACTCCTTCCGTCTGTATTTGTTTTATCTATTTAAATTTTAGATTCTTGTTGAGAGACGAGAAAAGTAAAGTCAAACTAGAAACAACAAATAGAGACGAAAAAATTAATCATAGTTGAGCACTCCGTAATAAATTGCTTAATACCAATGTCAACAAATCAAAAAATATTACTCCTACCAACTAAAAGTTGAATATTAGGATTAATATAGATATCCATATCATAGAGTGGACTAATCTAATTCTGGGAAATTTTTTGGACATTGCGGCTTTAGTGAGTGGACTGCTTCTGAGCAAGTTTAGAATTCAATAACTTGCAGTTGTGTTATAGAAAAAAAAAAAACAAACAAACAAATAAATAAACAAAAAAAAGTGATTGAGATGACAAGTGTGGTTGAGGTAACGGTAGCTAACATGTCTTTTTTCTCGAGTCGTATCAAGATTAGGTTGAGGTCATGTTTATTCTAAATTAGTTTATCAAAGAAGAAATATCAAATTTAATCATCTAACATGCCGGACAATTTGGGTTCGGGTGAATCAAATCTGGTCCTAAAATTAAGTTAGATCAAATGACAAAGGACATTGTAAACAGAAGGTTAGTTGCAACGTAGTACAAACTTTAATCAACGAAATTCAAACTTGTGAAAATTTTAAGGTGCAGGCGGCTATACCTTGCTTGGTACAGCCAAAAAATGCAAAAAAACATGTAACTATTTTATAAAGAGCATACAGTTATTTTGTAAAGAACGTATAGTTGTTTTGTAATGACTAACGAACATCCAATTTTATATATTTTTTTCATATCTAAAGAACATCTGCAGTATTAATAAAGAACATGATAATATCATATAATATATAATAATAACTAATATATAAAGCTAAACTTTTAGCCAGGTCATGACGTTACGACACTTGGCGTTCTAACTTTTTGTCAAGTGTCGCAACACGTTGGATAGATTTAAATAAATTTCATAAGATAAAAAAAAAAAGTTAATTTAGAATTCTATTTGGATAAAATTTTAAGTTTAGAATTTTAATTTCGATAAAATACCAATATTTCAGAGATACAAATTGAATTATAATTTTATTCAAAAAAATTATTAGATTATAATTCTAAAAAATTATCATATAAATTTATTTTTTATGTCATAATTTTTTTTTGGAGTGAAATAATTAGTTTAAAGCGTAAAACATCTATTTATAATATATAATAATAATCGGTTAAAATAATATACTTCACAACCAATAGGATTTTATTACTACATAAACCTGTCAATTAGGATCGACTCATGAATCATCTCGGATTGAGTTCACTTTAGGTTACGAGTCAAGAAATGTTCAACCCTTACCCAAAGATTTTGGTTCTGGTCAACCCAACGGGCTTTGAACATTTATCTGATTTAATTTATTATTTGTTTTTTTAATGTATTAAATCGAACATTTCCACCAATATTATTATTAGTCATTACATGGCTTCTAGATAGTAAATCGTCACAAAAGCACATCAATAAACTAATTTTGTATCAATGGTATATTTTAAAATTTGACATATATATAGATTAAAAAACTTATATTTAAATTTAATAAACAACCCGGGCATCGCACGGGCACAAAACTAGTTATGTAATAAACTTAATCTATATGTAACCACCCTAATTTGAAGATAAAATTTAATAAACATTTCACATTAAGCAATGATCATTATGTTGCAAATAAAGTACATTACACTGACTGATGAATGAACATAAACATATGTTCTTTTTTTTGTGCAAGTATGTTCTTTTCACTCTAGGTATATGTTCATTACATTTTAATAGTATGTTATTTTTACTTTAGGTATATGTTCATTACATTTTAATAGTATGTTCTTTTCAATATAACTATATGTTCATTACTTTTATATATCATATTCTTTCCTACAAAACGATTGTACGTTGCACCGTACAAGCGCCTGTAGGAACCAGCTATTGTGTGGGGTATAGCCCAAGAAGGCAAGATTTTTCTTGTAACGCGAAAAAAAAAAAAAAAAAGGAAACGAACATTGTATTCTTGTAGAGACGTGTAGTTACACCATCAAGATATTCATGGGTCGCTTAATATTTTTGTTCAATTACGCTACTCGTACTACATTATTAATTATTGTACTCCGTAATTGATTACACAGTGAAACTTATCTCAAACCCGGCCCAAAAATTCAAAACACGATCAAACCCAAAAAAAACACACACACTATGACAAACAAAAAGATGAATTAAAATCCAACACGAAACTCTGAGTCACAAATTAAAACAAGTCACGTTTTTAGATAAAAGCTAACAAAAATCAGCATTATTACCTGCAAATATCCGGAATAGAATCAACATCAGCCATAATAGGACCCAACCGAAGTTGCAACGTATCCCTCCAGCTGGCAGCTTTTGATACGAAGAGATCAACGTTCGAAAAGTAGTTAACACCGGTTGTCATATCTCTCCGGTAATGCTTCATCCTTTCTTCAGCCGGGAGTTCATGAAATGCCTTCACCGCTTTTACGAGCCGATCAAGGAGAGAAACTGGGACTCCATGGTTTATCACTTGAAAAAACCCGAACGTACCCGCGGCTTTACGGACTTAGTCCACCACCTCTGGTGTTGGACCGGATATGTCGATAACGGGAATTGGATCAGCACCCGAACCCGTGTCGGGTGCTGAGTTTCCCGTATCGACCAGGTTTTCTGGAGGATGGTGGAAGATGGAAGGGATTTGGGTGACACCTGAATCGACTAGGCCTTTAACTCCTAGTTTTGTGTTTTCGAATTTTTTGACATCGTCTTGACGGTCGAATGCCAAGACGACCGGTTGGGTACCGGGATTAACCGATGTCATTATAGTTCCTGTTTTCGAATTTGGGCGTAATTGTGTAAGGACTTTGAGGGGGTGATCTAATTTAGGGAATAGGGATGTCATATACAAGTAGTTTTAAAGAGGAGTAATAGTCAATTTTTGGTGTGAATTTTCAACTTAGGAAAAAATGAGATTAATACGGAACTAAATGGTTTATATATTGTAAGCTACGCAACTCTAATTTTGGGACCAGTTTTGTTCATACTCGCGAGAACTTATCAACAAATTGTACAAGTCTAGATTGGAATAAGAGGTCACAAGCTTGTAGTGTAAAAGTGTACACGTGTAATCAGTTAGTGACTCATAAAAGCAGTCTACTAATAATAAAGTGTATTTAACACTTTTGATCTATTTTAAATACGGAGTAATTGTTGTTTATGATTAATATCAGGTTCTCATCTGTTTTTTACTCCTTAATACATTACGAGTATTATCTTATTTTTCTTGTTTCATAGGGGCCAATTTTATTGTTATTTTTCTCTCATTAACCCCACTTCCTATTTTTCATTTTTGGCATTTTAGTTAAAGTTCTCTTTGGCCTCTACCTTTCCTTAAACTTTGTTCCAAGTTCATATTCTTAACTATCAATATCAAGGTTGCCTTAGCAATTGGAGGCCCTTCTTTCAACTAAAGGTCTGTTCTGATACGATTATTTTCAATTCAATTCAGCTCTAATAAGTTCAGTTGCGTTCAATTCAATTCAGCTCTAATAAGTTCAGTTCAATTCAATTCAATTCAGCTCCTTATTTCCTTCTCTAATAAAATATTCAGTTCAGCTCTAATAAATTCAGTTCAAATCAGTTCAATCAAAGAGAACAAGCCATAAGTGAGAGGAGTTTGATTTTCACTTACACAAATAAGATCCATAATTTCCCCTTCTCTACATTTAAAAAGTTTATATTCTTAAAAAAATATTTATTTACTTATTTATCCTCATTAATAATTGACTACTTTTAAAATACTTATGAATCTATTAACAAAAACAAAAATTAGCAACCTCACTAATTCTCTAATATATTCACAATTCTCTAATTTCTTCGCAACTATTTAAGTGGCAATATCACTATTTCTCTAATTTATGCACAATTCTCTAATTTAATCATGAGGAGGTTTTGTGTGAGTCCGTTTCACGTGAGTCCAGTTTATAACACACTCCCCTTATCACAAACCGCAACCCCTGTGGCCACACACAACCCGGAATCAGCCACTCCTTCCTCCACGTTGGTGATGATGCCGCCATCTCCGACCTACCCACTGCCATCACCCTCCCTCTTCCCCCTAAATTATGAATGTTTTTGCTACTATTCATAGAATGGCAAACGAAATGGAGTTCCCATCACAAACGAAACATTAATAGAGATGAAAGAATATCAAGATAAAAATGGCCGAGCTAAAGCAGCAATGTTACTGAAGAACACTGATGGTAAGGATGTGAGTGCTCACAACTTTGCCGCAAAGTTGGTTGATCGTTGTGGTAGTAGCGTAGTAGCGTTGCTACTAAGTGTATGATTTACAATGCAACTGGAGGTCCTATTACATTGGAAAACTCCGCCATTGATGCAACACCTTCATCACCAGGAAAATTTGTCTAATATCTAATTAATATTGTCTAATATCTGATCAATATTGCCTAATTTCTGATCAATATTGTCTAATTTCTGACAATTAAAACCCGAAAAAAATACTATTAGAAATAAGCTTTTGTTAGTCAGGAATAAGTTAATTTTCGTCGGGAATTAGATATTTTTTGTCATGAATAAAATCATTCTAGTCAGGAATAAGTTAATTTTCGTCATAAATTGAATATTTTCTGTTTGTATGATCGGACTCACGTGAGTCCGTTCTACACAATACTTTACGTTTAATCATAATTCTCTAAATTATTCACAACTAATTAAGTGTAATCACAATTCTCTAATTTATTCACAATTCTCTAATTTATTCACAACTAATTAGTAGCAAGGTCACTAATTCTCTAATATATTCACAATTACCCATTAAAAGAACCTAAAATTACACATTAAAACATACCAAAATTCAACTAATTAAGTAACATTTTTACTAATCTCTATTATATTCAAAATTACTCATTAAATCAACCTCAAAATAACCCATTAAAACATACAAAATTTTCAACTAAGGAATTGAACAAGGTCATTAATTTATCTATTTATTACTTTTCTTTGAACCGATTTGGTTCACTTTTTTTTTTCATTTGTTAATTTGTTTTGTAATGTTTTTTTTTATTTAAATTTTCTTATATACATATTTTTTAAATAAACCAAAAAAATACAAACATTTATTAGCTATATATATATAGCTTATTACTACGTATTTTAGAGGGATATGCATAATTTAAATATACTATTAGCTTGAATTTGGAGCTTGATTTGGGTGCCTTATTTTCAATCTTTTAGTAGAAGCTTTGATGTTCGCTGTTTTCGGAGAAAATAAAATGATTCTATGTTTATAGCTGTATAACTCTACTTATTTTATATTCAAGACTTGATTGTTTCTACTTGCTTTTTAAATTTTAGGCTTTTATCTTATTCTAATGCACCTTTTTCTCATGTAAATAAGGGTTTGTTCTCATTGACTGAACTGAACTGAACTGAACTGAATTGAGCTGAACTGAACTAAACTGAAATGAATATTTTATAAGAGAAGGAAATTAGGAGCTGAACTGAACTGAAATGAATTTCAACGTAAGAGAACATGCCCTAAGTGCATTAGAAACTTTGGGCCTTAAGACCTTAATATATTTTTATCTTTATTTGTTATTTTTTTTTTGTTGTTGTTGACCGGAAGTTTGGATCAATTTTGACTGATTGTTTATTTTGTGTAACTTTTTTAAAAATTGAGAATTGTTGCAAATATACTATTTTTTGAAACCATGTTGCAAATATACTATGTTGAATGTTATTGTTCAAAATAATGGGATATTTTAAAATATGGCATTATGATTTCCCAAAGAAAAACAAAAAACAAAAATTTAAATATTTTTCTAAATAAAACCAGAATTTTTTTTTTTAAAAAAAACCCCCATAAAGTGAACCAAACCAGTTCAAAGAATATAAGAAATAGAAAAATTCCTTCCAAGTTAGTAAATTAGCTAGTTTGGGAGTTAAAATCTATAATTAGCTTGCCGTTTTGAAAAATACTTTTGTAAAATTAACCATTTTCGTAAAATATCCCATTCAACCGTTAAACTAATAGATTAGAGAGGTGGGGTTATGTGGAGGCCTATGACAATCATGTATTGGCACGATCAAGAAAATGTATCCATTCTGTCAAAAAAAAAAAAAAAAAAAAAAAAAAAAGAAAGAAAATGTATCCAGCGGACCTACAAGCTAAGGCTTGAAGCCACATTGACTCATTGAGTGTATATAGAGCTTGGCAAGTTGCCATGAATTAACCTCACCCTAGAAAAAGCTGCTTTAAGCTTAACACGACACAATTATTCAAGATTTAAGCTTTTACACGACACAATTATTCAAGAGACAAATAGGATCGTGATTCATGCACAACGCCCCTATTCAACGTGTTTCATACAACTATACTATACGGAAATTTGCTTCTACTTATCGTCACAAATAATTTTAAGTGGTGCTCTCAATATTGTTACTCCATTTCATTATTTGGTTATCAATTATTGTTATTATATTGGAAAATATACGAGATAGGAGATCATGGTATTTCAATTATTTATTTACTAGTTTTGTGCCCGTGCGATGCCCGGGTTGTTTATTAAATTTTAAGATATATTTTAATCTATATGTCAAATTTTAAAATATATCATTGATACAAAATTAGTTAGCAATTGACGTATTTTTGTAACGATTTAAACTTGTAGACATGTAATGACTAATAATAATAATATTGGTGAAAAACATTTCTTGACCCTGTCTGAAATGACTCGTGACCCGACCAGATTAACAGGTCTACACACAATAATAAAATTATATTAGATTGTGAAGTATATTATTTTAATTGATTAGAATATATTATAACCCATGGATGTGGTACATTCTGAACTAATTCCTTCGCTCTAAAAAAATATTATGATACAAAAAATAAATTTATATGATAATTTATGAGAGTTATAATCTAATTATTTTTTGAATAAAATTATAATTCAATTTGTACATATGAAATATTGATACTTTATCAAAAATAAAACTCTAAATTAACAATTTTATCCTAAAATTATATCCAAAGTTGATTGAAAATAAAATTCTAAACTAACTTTTTTATCCTACAAATTGAATTTTATATAACTCTATCCTACGTGGCACGACACTTGGCAAAAAGTTGGAACGCCAAGTGTCGTTGTCTCGTCACCTGGCTAAAAGTTTAGCTTTATATATTAGTTATATGATATGATTTGTCATGGAAAAATTAGCTAATACGGTGTACTCGTATTTTATAAAGGAATACTGATAGTGAGATAAATTGAAGTCCATTGTTTTAATTCTAAAGGATATAAATATATAATAGCTTTGTTTTCAAAGTAAATGCAACAATTCCATTAAAAAAATAAAAATTAAAAAATAAACGCAACAATTCAATATCCTTTAGTTTAAAACATGTAAAACTAATAATCCGCGTATTGAAACTATACATTGATATAATTCAAAGAAGATCTTGTCTTCTACAGACTTACTTATATATTAAACCAACCGTTAACTTAATTTTAGATTTTTACATGAATAAAATAAGACATATATCCTCCGTTTCTATTAAGTCGACGCATTCAAATTAGCCACACGTGAGCGAGGAGAGAGAATGAGAGAGAGTAATAAAGCAAGTGGGGTACACTTAAAAAATAAGGTATAGAACTTTGCTAAAAAAGAAACGTGTCAACTAAAAATAAACTTTCTAAAGAGCAATATGTGTCAAGTACGAGTAAAAATAAACTTCCAAAAAAGGAATATGTGTCAACTTTGATTTTATACAAGTTTTATACTTTAATCAACATGAAACACAAATTGTGTGGAGGAAAATAAATCAAAGAATATAACACAAAAGTGGAATCACATATTCACATGGATCGCTAAAAAACCAAAGTTAGATCTCGAAGGTAGTATAATTTGTTATATACACCCGGCTGTAACCTAACTAATTTAAGGTTAATTTTTGCTCTTTATTTGATGATAAAATGAAAAACAATCTCATGGGTGTAGAGTACACTGTACACCAGGTTGTATATACTCCATAACAACCTCTCCAAAGGTAGAGGTGTCAAAATAGATAAGATCCAACCAGATTTACTCTCTCTGTTTCATAATAATGACAACACTTGAATGGTATAAAATTTTAGAAATTTATAAGGTGGGGACCGGAAGATGAATTTTTTTAATATAAAGTATGATTAGAGCAAGTTTAGCCCCAAGTCTTAAGACTTGAATGTGACATCATTTTTTGTGGTTCCCATTGAAAATGATGTCATCAAATTCTTGTTAAGACTCACTAAGACTTACACAAATTTATCACTTTAGCCCTAAAACTTAATTATTTGACATATTATATGTAGAAAAAGTGTAAAAAAAAAAAAAAAGATAATAAAAATAAAAGTGAAGTGGGTGAAGTGGGTCCCAATCTTAAGTCTTAACTTGAGACTTGCTTTAGATTTTTGAAGAAAAATGGGAAAAGTCTTAAGTATAAATCTTGAGACTCAATTTGATGATGTCACCCCAAGTCTTAAGATTTGGGGCTAAACTTGCTCTTAGTTCGTAAATTTGATTGTTAGTAGGAGAAGAAAAACTATGCTATAAAAAATAGTGTAAATAAGGTTGTTAGGAGAGAAAAATAATACTTCCTCCGTTTTTTTATTATTGCACCATAGGAGTTAGGTAAAAATATTTTGGTAGTGGAAAAAAGTAAGAGAGAGAGGTAAAAATACAAAATTGCCTATTTGACATATTAATAAACTAAAAAGTAAGTGTGAAACAACAAGGGTATGTTGGGTATTTATAGTGTGAACACAAATAATTTTTTTCCTAAAAAGAAAATGGTGCAATATTTGTGAAACTTCCTAAAAGACAAGTGGGCAATAATAAAATAACGGAGAAAGTAATACCAATTGAATGTTGGTGTAGTGGTGATTGAGACTACATTTGGTGAAGGAATCGAACTGATGAAGGACTCGTGTTCGATTCCCCACAACAACAATTGAGAGGGGATTATAAAATAATTATATGTCCGTACTCCGACCTAACTAATTAACCAAATCATTTACCCAGAACCAACAGAATTGTGAATTAAATTAAATCCACAAACAAAACCAACCTTCCTTTCACCATTACATTTTTCTCTCATCAATGTCGGTCGACGCCAAACCACCACTACAAAAAGTCCTCATAATCAAACCACCACCAGCCTTTACCGTCCACGAATCCGAATTCTCCCAACACTTCAACTTCATCAAAGCTTCCGATTCACCTCTTCCGCTCCCAAACTTCCTCGCCGCCGCAAACTCCGCCGGAATCACCGCCTTACTCGCCAGTGGACACGTCCCTCTGAATGCACGTGACGTCTTCGATTACATCCCAAACCTCCGTTGCATCGTCACCACCACTGCTGGACTTAATCAGATCGACCTCCCTGAGTGTCGCCGCCGTGGTATCGCCGTCGCTTCCGCCGGAGATTCTTACTCCGTTGACTGCGCTGATCATGCGGTGGCTCTTTTGATTGATGTGCTTCGGAAAGTAACTGCCGGTGATGGGTTTTTGCGAAGAGGTGGTTGGACTGATAAGAGGGAATATTGCTTGGGTAATCGGGTAATTTCATCTTTTTAACTTTGATTCCTCTTTCTGTATTCTTTTTTACTGTGAATTGTGATTATTATTCACTTGCTCCATATGATGATTGTTGATACATAGAATTATAAAAAATGAATGATGGATGATTATTGATACATAAATAATTGTGCAAAAAAATATGTTTTGCATAAATAATTGACTTTGGTCTTTGGGATGTTTGGAACTAATATTAAAAAAAAAAATGAATGATGGATGATTATTGACTAACGATTATAATATGATGATTGTTGATACATAGAATTATGAACTAAACTAATTAGAGCCGAAGTGAAATGAAATAATCTGAAATGATTGGAGCTGAATTGAAGTGAACTGAGCTAAGGTGAAATGAATATTATATGAGAGTGGGAAATTAGGAGCTGAACTGAACTGACTTGATTGGAGCTGAACTGAACTGAACTGATTAGAGCTGAAACTAGGTAAATGTGAATAGACCCTAACACTTTGTTTGGATAGGAAGAAATGGAAGGAAAAGAAGAGAAGAGAAATGAAGGGGGACAAAATCTCTTGTTTGGGTAAAAGATTGGGGGAAGGAAGGGGAAGGAGAAAGAGGATCCATTTTCCCTCTCTCTATAATAACCATAATCTCTCCAAAATTGTAGAGATTTGGAGGGAAAATGGAGCTCACCTCCCCCTCCCTTTCTTTTCCCTTCCCTTCCTCCATTTTTCCCTTCCCTTCTTTTCCTTCCTTCTTTGCTATCCAAACAAAGCGTAAATGTTTGGTGATTATTTGTACTACATAATTAATACAGAGTAATAGCTGGTTTTGACGACTAATTTTAGTTATTTAACCTAATATTAGTAATAGCTAATTTTGACGACTAATTTTAGTTATTTGACTAGATTGATCATTCATGTACGTACTCTTTGCAACTCTCATGTGTCCGGAAGTAAGCTACTTATAGAATAATTGAAATTTGAAAGTAATACTTGTACATTATAGTCTTCTTCACTCTTCATATTCTATTATTTGTGATTTGTCCCTAGGATTTACAAGTTCACTGAATTAATTATAAATCCAAAAGATAACAAATTTATACTAGGTAGATTTAATAATTTTTGGCTTATTGCACATTTGCACAACTCTAAACTGTGACAAACCCTCTATTATATAAATAAAAGCAACTTTGTCACATACTCACATCCCATATTCCCATCCCACAAAATATCATCTTTATCAAATATCCCAATGGAGATCACTGGAAAACTTCAGCCGGAAAATCTTCCTAAGGTCCTCATTCTCAATCCATTACATTTCTTCTTCCTTTTCGAGGCCGAATTTTCTAAGCAATGTTACTTCATTTGGCCTATGACTCCCCTCTTCCCCTGCCTGAATCCCTCGCTGCTGCAAACTCTGCTGGTGTCACTGCCATGCTCATTGGTGGCACGTTCCCATTACCGCTGCTGACGTACTTGATCACCTTCCTAACCTCCGTTTATTACCATCACTGCTGGCCTCAACCATATTGACCTTGAAGAGTGTGGTCGCCGTGGTATTGCTGTATCCTATGCTGATGATGCTTACTCTGATGATTGTGCCAACTTTGCAGTAGCTCTTTTTATCAATCTTCTTCATAAGGTGTCTGCTGGTGATCGGTTTGTGCGACGAGGTGATTGGTGTTCTACTGATGGACTGTATTGTTTGGGTCATAGGGTAATATCATCTTAATCTAACACTTTTTGTCTGCAATTCATACATTTTAAAAGTCAAGGCATTTGCAAAAAAACTCCTACAGTCCTGCATACATTTTTTGTTTGTAGAATATATTATATATATCGAGATGAATCAAATAAGACAGCACGCTATTTGAATTTTCATGTATATTTTTGAAGTATCTGAGATTTTTAGCTTGTTGTGTTGCATATATTAATTACAATTAAACATGCAGTTAAAAGGGAAGAAGATAGGAGTTGTCGGATTGGGAAGCATAGGCTGTAGAATTGCGAAAAGATTGGAGGCTCTTGGCTGCAAAATTCTGTACAACTCAAGAAAAGAGAAACCATCTGTTTCATACCCTTACTACTCAGATATTCACGAGTTAGCAGCTAACAGTGATGCCCTGATTTTAAGTTGTGCCTTAACTGATGAAACCAGGCATATGATAAACAAAGAAGTGCTAACAGCATTAGGGAAGGAAGGTGTCATCATTAATATTGCTCGAGGGCCTATAATAGACGAAAATGAACTGGTGAGGTTTTTAGTTGAAGGTAAGATAGCTGGTGCTGGATTGGATGTTTTTGAGAAAGAGCCTAATGTGCCGAAAGAGCTGCTTGCAATGGACAATGTTGTTCTGTCACCTCATGCAGCCTATTTAACTCACGAGTCATTTCGTGATGTTTTTGAGCTTGCAAAAGGAAATCTCCAAGCTTTCTTTTCAAACAAACCATTACTTTCTCCGGTCATGGATGGATGATTCCTAAGAGGCTAAGACCTTGTTTCAGGGTCATACTCAAGCCAAATACAGAAGGTTCTTCCTCTGTTAGTAAGATATGAAGATGGTAGAGAGTTCATGAAAATATTGTCATAAAACCAAGAGTCTTGAATAACGACCTCAGCATTACAATAGTTAATTTCTGAGTTTGAAGCCTGCACGCTCGGCTTTCGCAGAGGAAGAAATGTATATGAAGCAGGGGAGTAAGTTGTTTTCAAGGTTCAAATTTGGATTGATGGAGTTTTAATTTATTTGAATGCTCTATGTAACTATGTTCAACCAAACAACCATATTCCTAAAGTATGTTTATTAGATTTGCTGTTGAAAATCAGAAAAGCATGTTAAATCGCTGAAGTTTTATTCTGAGTTTTTTTGTTGTTAAAAGTAATGCTGCAAGCAATACAAAGTGAGTCTTAAATGATGTAAAGCTGCAGGCAATACACTTATACACTCTCATTCACATAGTGCGGTTTTAAATGCTCTATTCACAAGAAGTACCTAAATTAGTTTCCATCGCTTAATATCTTCTTTGATTGAGAAAGTGATTGTGATTTAATCAGAGATTGATGTTTTTAAGACATCAACATTTTTTTTTTTTTCTCATGAGCAGTTCAGTTCAGTTCCTAATTTTCTATTCTCATAAACAATTAAATTCAGCTCGGTTCAGTAAATCAAAACAGGCTTTAAGTGGTAAAGTCGTAATATAACCAACAACATACCACCTAAGACCTAATCGTCCTAGTCTATATACAGTACTAAAGTCCAAAATGAACATCACCCTGAAACACACGTCTCACTCCCCTGCATCAATGGCGGACACAACCACCCCAAAACCCCACAATTCAAACCCCAAAAACCTACCAAAAGTGCTTCTCCTAAAACCCCCACCACCAATCTACCACCGCTTCGAATCCCAATTCTCTCACCATTTCAACTTCCTCAAATCCTTCGAATCCCAACTCTCTCTCCCGGAATTCCTCGCCGCCGAGAACTCCTCCGACGATGTCACCGCCATGTTCGTCACCAGCCTCGGCCCTCGAATCACCGCCGCCGACATTCTCGACCACTTACCTTCCCTCCGTTGTATCGTCACCTCCACCATTGGTGTCGACTTCATCGACCTTGACGAATGCCGCCGCCGTCGCATTTCCGTCGCTAATGCCGCCGACGTTTTCTCCACTGATTGTGCTGATTCTTCCGTTGGTCTACTAATTGACGTTCTCCGGAAGATTTCTGCCGCTGATCGTTACGTTCGCCGCGGAAATTGGAGCGTTTCTGGTGCATTTCCGTTGGGTAATCGGGTAATATGCAAATTCAAAACCCTAGTTTTTATTTGTACTCAATTGTTATTAACTTATGTTTATTGATGGCATTGGAAATAATTTTTGAATGAATTCTTTGTATTTTGTTAGGCAATGACAATAATTTCAGTTTAATTGACCGAATTGTAGCTAACCCTACCTGAAAATTGATATGACTAATAATCTCTGATTAATATTATCAACCCAGAACACTAGTTTGAGCATGATCCAAGTTTTAACTGAATTATACATTTGGCGCCTAATCCATGGGTTTAACCTGACCCCTACTCAACTAGTCAACCTAATTGATCCAAAGTCAACTCAATTCAACTAATGTGTCTTATAAAATGATCAATTCAAACTTTACTTGTGGAAATATATTCACTTCATTTTGATTTTTAAGTACTGATGAATATCATAATGATTCTAATATGATCAATGTTTTTTTTTCCCAGTATGTATAATCTTTGAAGGGATTACCTGTCTAGTTGTCTTTGCAAATTTGTCTTGCGAATAATATATGAAGAAATGAAGAATACTTGTAAATTTAGAAAAATTGTCATATATCTTGTTAAATTACCCAACTTTTGTGTAATGTAAAAGAATAAATCATTGAACTTTGGGTTGCTAATTTGAAATTTTGGCTGGGATGCTGGGGTGTTAGAAGTGTTTGAAACAAAGTTAAATTTTCTTTTCATATCTCAGCAGACTCTCAGTTGTATAAATACAATTATACATGACTACACAGCTAACTGCCATTCATAAGCCTACCGTTTCTTTTTGAAAGGTAGAAGAGAAGGTAGAGAACAGTAGAACCCCAACAAGTTATGCACGGTTTTCATTTACCATGTCATCTTTAATTCCAATTCCCATAGCCTTCGTGTAGCTTTCGTTCAGATAATCATCCATTACAATTTTATGCATGGCCTGTATTGAGCTTTGATGTTACTCTTATCACTCTAACTTTCACAGCATCCTAATTAGCAAGTCACTATTTTCATCTAGCTTCACCCGTCCTTTCTTCCCTAATGTTGTTGCTGTTTGCGTCATCTGGTTTCAGCTCGGATGCAGGAAGATAGGGATCGTTGGTTTGGGAAGCATTGGCTCCAGGATTGCAAAAAGACTTGCGGGCTTTAATTGCAGGATATTGTACACCTCTAGGAAAAAGAAGCCTTCTGTACCATACTCATTTTATCCAGACATCCATGAATTGGCAGCTAACAGTGATGTTCTTGTAATATGCTGTCCATTAACTGATGAAACGAGGCATATGATAAACAGGGAAGTACTATTGGCATTGGGAAAGGAAGGAGTTGTCATCAATATTTCTCGTGGGTCGGTAGTTGATGAGAAAGAGCTGGTGAAATTCTTATTGGAAGGCCAAATAGCAGGTGCTGGGCTGGACGTGTTTGAGAATGAGCCTATTGTGCCGAAAGAGCTATTGGCATTAGACAACGTTGTGCTATCACCTCATCTAGCTGCTTGCACAGACGATGCCTACCATGATTTATACGAACATGTGAAAGGAAACTTGCAAGCTTTTTTCTCAAACAAGCCACTATGCTCTCCAATAGTCTGATAGGTGATTCATTTGCCATTTTCTCATGCAGGTTTGTCTTAAACTTTCCTGTAGAAGCAACAAAATTGCATTGTCTTACAAACATTGTATGGTAGAAGATTTCTCCTCTGTAGGCAACTAGGCAAGCTTGCTGGAATGTTGAAATCTGGGTTACCTAACCAAACACATGTAGTGAATGTCATGACGATATGACTTTACTGGTGGGTTCCGAATTTCCTCAATGCCTGTAACTAATTCAAAATAGCACATGTATATTGTGGATATTATCATTATTTGATGCTCTGATTTTCACCTATGCCGTCAGAGACCTTGTAATAAGATGCTCATGGGCGGCGAATTTCTCAATTCTTTTTGATTTCTGTCTTTCCCATTCCTTCCATAGTCAAATTCTAACAAGTGTGTGGAAATCAGCATCGATTGACTCGATACTTCTGCTGTTATAAACAGAGCCTTTTGATTATCTTTAGGATGTAATATGTTGAATTATGCTTGTTTTAACTCATAGATAGAGTTGAGTGAAATAAAGATTTGATGCTTGCATTAGGTTTTAGAGTAAATTCCGAGTCTATAAGCAGAATAAAACTTGATTATGCTTTCGAGAATATTTCTTTTATTTTTGAACTCAGCACAAAACAAGATAGGAGAAAGAACCATCTTATTTCCATATTTCTGCAGGCAGGCCAAGGATATAGCATTATACGGACGAGGATTTAACGGAAGTTTATTAGTATGTAGGATTAGGGCCTGTTCTCTTACGTTGAAATTCAGTTCAGTTCATTTCAGCTCATTTCAGTTCAGTTCAGCTCCTAATTTCCTTCTCTTATAAAATATTCATTTCAGTTCAGCTCATCTCAGCTCAGCTCAATTAAGCTCCTAAAGAGTTGTTTGGATCAAAACTTTTGATTTTGAAGGGCTTCTCGGAGGATCTTATTGTTTGAAAGGGGTTTGTAACAATAGAGGAACATGTCTTTCTATTTTAAACTTTGCCAAGTTAACTACTTTATTATATGTTGTAATCATATATTCATATATTACCATTGTCTTAATTTAATTACAACACTGACTTTTGCGCTTAAACTATAAATTTTCTACCAGTATATAAAAATCAAATCATGTCATGTAATATGTTTTGGGGTTAAATTTTATGGTACATTTTTTTTTTTTTTTTTTGTTAATATATAATTACATATATTACCCGTTAAAAAAAAAAGGTTACAAAAATTAATGGTCATAGTTGTGCATTAACACGCGTGTCAAACGAACTTTCTTGATTAATTTGAAATTGGAGGAGTAATATATATACTACTTTCGTTTCATATTATTTGCAACGATTTAACATAAAATGTGAGCGAAAAATGTCTATCAGTTGCAAATAATGAAATAATATAAAATGGAGGTAGTATTCAATAATAAGGAAAGATAATTTGAGTGGTTTTTTTTTTTTTTTTTTTTTTTTTTTTTTTTTTTTTTTTGAGTGGGGGGCTTATTGAAGGTGAGTAATTAGACAAAATTGGTAATGTAATAGTGGGACATTACCTTACACTTACAAAAGAAACCTACTCGTAAGTTTGCTAAAGTTGTCTGTTTCCTTTAATCATGGGACCTGCCACTTGTGCAACTTATCTGTATCTGATATGTTTTTTGAGTGGGGCTTCTCAATCTTTATAAGACAACAACAATCAAGCTTTAGATTACATTATACAGCTGTCAATTCGAGTAAACGGGTTTGGGTCTTGTAAGAGTGGGTCAGGTCAATTCGGGCCGGGTTAATTCGGATTAATTCCATAACCTATGCGAGTCGGGTTTGGGTTGATCATTCTTGAGTCGAGTCATACTTCTTATCGTGTTTGGGTCGGGTTAATAACAGGTCGGGTTACATTCGGGTTGGGTCAACAATAGGTCGGTTTGATTCGGGTTTTCACGGGTTAAAACGGGTTAGGGTAATTCTCGGGTTCGAGTCGGGTTTGGTTCAAGTCAATAATTTGCGGGTTAGAATCAGGTCGGGTCATTCTCGGGTTTGAGTCAGGTTCGGTTCAAGTCAATAATTTGCGGGTTATAATCAGGTTGGGTCATTTTCAAGTCGGGTCATTCTCGGGTTCAAATCGGGTTCGGTTCAAATCAATGATTTGCGGGTTATAATTAGGATGGGTTATTTCCAAGTCGGGTCATTCTCGGATTCAAGTCGTGTCATGTTCAAGTCAATAATTTGCAGGTTACAATCAGGTTGGGTCATTTCCAACTCAAGTCTTATTCGGGTTCAACTAACTATAAATAGATAATTATCATTTTTATCAAGCTAATTATTTCCTTTGACTATAATATATATGGCAATATACTAGGGAACTATAGTCTATAATTTAGGAAGATAATTATCTCCTTTGACCATACAACAAATATATACTATATTTAACTCTTAAATTTGATCGAGGATGATGCTCCTTTCTTTTGCTGGCCTGGACCGACTTGGTGTCCCTAGACAAAATGCTTTGATCAACAATAATAAGGAGGTCTAAATTGCATTTAAGGTGATTTGAAATCGGGTCAGGAATAATTTAGGTTGAATTTAGGTCGGGTCAATAACAAATCGTGTTAATTTCGAGTCAAGTTAGTAACAGGTTGAATTTTTTGGTCGGGTAAGTAATAGGTCTGGTAAAATTCGGGATGGGTCAATAATAAGTCAGGTTTAATTTGGGTCAGGTCAATAACAAGTTGGGTTGATTTCGGGTCATGTTTGTAAAAGTTTGGGTTAAATTTGGGTTGGGTTATGAACGGGTCAGGTTGAATTCAGATCAGGTTAGTAACAAGTCGGGTTAAATTCGGGTTTTTACAGGTTAAAATGGGTTTGGGTCAATTTCGGTTCAAGTCGGGTTCGGTGCAAGGTAATTAAATTGGTCGTTGTAAACCGGTAAATCGGTGCAAGTTGTAAACTGATAAATTGGCCGTTTAAAGGCAAATAGGATGGTTCCACCCACCCAATTGGACTCCCAAAGGATATTAGGGATCATGATAAACATTTCGGCAATTTTTATTTCAGACAAAAAAAAAAGTCAAAAATTTTCAAAATTGAAACCTAATGTCCATGCTTTTTGAGAAATTTTGAAAGTTTCATGGCCTTGTGACCCAAAGTCTTAAGATTATAGGGAATACATCTAGGGGTCATATAATGCCATTTGGAACCATATATGATCATTATATGTTGCATAGATGTTCGTGGTAGACTTGAGTTAATGAAATCGGTGCAAGTTGTAAACCGATAAATTGGCCGTTTATAGGCAAATTGGATGGTTTCACCCACCCAATTGGACTCCCGGTTATATTAGGGATCATGGTAAACATTTCGACAACTTTATTTTTTGGGCGATAAAAAGTAAAAAATTCCAAAATTAAAGGCTAATATCCACATTTTTTGAGAAATTTTGGAGGTTTCGAGGCCTAGTGTCGAAAAGCCTTGAAATTTTAGGGGATAATTATCAGGGTCATATAATACCGTTTGGAACAATTTATGATCATTATATGTTGTTATAAATGTTCGTGCAATGGTAGACTTGATTTAATGAAACCGGTGCAAGTTATAAACCGATAAATTGGTCGTTTAAAGGCAAATTGGATGGTTGCATCCGCCCAATTGGACTCCCAACGGATAATAGGGACCATGGTAAAAATTTCGACAACTTTTATTTTCGGGCGATAAAAAGTGAATAAATTCCAAAATTGAAGGTTTATATCCACGCTTTTTTGAGAAATTTTGGATATTTCGCGGCACGGTGTCGAAAAGCTTTGAGATTTTAGGAATACATTTCAGGGTCATATAATGCCGTTTGGAACCATATATGATCATTATATGTTGTCATAAATGTTCGTGGTAGACTTGAATTAATAAAATCGGTACAAGTTGTGAATTGGTAAATTGGTCGTTTAAAGGCAAATTGGATGGTTCCACCCAGCCAATTGGACTCCCAGAGGGTATTGGGTACCATGGTAAACATTTTGGCAATTTTTTTTTCCTGGAGAAAAAGTCAAAAAATTCCAAAATTGAATGCTAATATCCACGCTTTTTGAGAAATTTTGCAGGTTTCAAGGCACGGTGTCGAAAAGACTTGAGATTTTAGGGGACACATCTCGGGGTCATATAATTCCGTTTGGAACCATATATGATCATTATTTGTTGTCATAAATGTTCGTGATAGGCTTGATTTAATGAAACCGGTGCAAGTTGTAAACCGGTAAATTAGATGTTTAAAGGCAAATTGGATGGTTACACCCACCCAATTGGACTGCCGGAGGGTATTAGGGATCATGGTAAACATTTTGACAATTTTATTTCTGGGCAAAAAAAGGCGAAAAATTCCAAAATTGAAGGCTAGATCCATGTTTTTTAAGAAATTTTGAAGGTTTCGAGACTCGGTGTCGAAACGTCTTGAAATTTTAACGATACATCTCGGGGTCGTATAATGTCGTTTGGAACCATATATTATCATTATATGTTGTCATAAATGTTCGTGATAAGCTTGATTTAATGAAATTGGTGCAAGTTGTAAACAGGTAAATTAGCCGTTTAAAGGCAAATGGGATGGTTCCACCCACCCAATTAGACTCCAGGAGGGTATTAGGGACCATGAAAAACATTTCGGCAATTTTTAAATCCGAGCGAAAAAAGTCATAAATTCCAAATTAAAGACTAATATCCACATTTTTGAGAAATTTTGGAGGTTTCAGGCCCCGGTGTCTAAAAGTTTTGAAATTTTAGGAGATACATCTCGGGATGATATAATGCCGTTTGAAACCATATATGATCATTATATGTTGTCATAAATATTCGTGGTAGGCTTGATTTAATAAAATCGGTGCAAGTTGTAAACCGGTAAATTGGCCATTTAAAGACGAATAATTGGATGGTCCCACTTACCCAATTAGACTCCCAGAGGATATTAGAAACCATGGTAAGCATTTCGTCAATTTTTATTTTCAGGCGAAAAGAGTAAAAAATTTCCGAAATTGAAGGCTAATATCCACGCTTTTTGAGAGATTTCGAAGGTTTCATGGCCCAGTGTCGAAAAGCAATGAGATTTTTGGGGATACATCTCTGTGGCATATAATGCCGTTTAGAACCATATATGATCATTATATGTTGTCATAAATGTTCGTGGTTGGTTTGAATTAATGAAATCGGTGCAAGTTGTAAATCGGTAAAATGGCTATTTAAAGGCAAATTGGAGGGTTCCCATCCAATTGGACACCCGGAGGGTATTAGGGACCATGGTAAACATTTAGCCAATTTTTATTTCAGGGCGAAAAAAAAAGTAATAATATTCCAAAATTAAAGGCTAATATCCATGCTTTTTTAAGAAATTTTTGAGATTTCGAGGCCCGGTTTCAAAAAGCTTTGAAAACTTAAGGAATTTATCTCGGGGTCATATAATGCCGTTTGGAACCATATATAACCATTATATGTTGTCATAAATGTTCGTGGTAGGCTTGATGTAATGAAATTGGTGCAAGTTGTAAATCGGTGAATTGGTCGTTTATAGGCAAATTGTATGGTTCCACCCACCCAATAGGACTCCCAGAGGGTTAGGGACCATGGTAAACATTTCAGCAATTTTTATTTTCGAGCGAAAAAAAAAGTCAAAAAAATCCAAAAAGACTAATATCCACGCTTTTTGGGAAATTTTGGAAGTTTTAGAACCCAGTGTCTAAAAGTTTTGAAATTTAACGAGATACATCTCGGAGTGAAATAATGCCATTTGAAACCATATATGATCATTATATGTTGTCATAAATGTTCGTGGTAGGCTTGATTTAATGAAATCGGTGGAAGTTGTAAACCGGTAAATTGGTCGTTTAAAGACGAATAATTGGATGGTCCCACACACCCAATTAGACTCCCAGAGGGTATTAGAGACAATGGTAAGCATTTCGTCAATTATTATTTCCGGGCGAAAAAAAGTCAAAAATTTCCAAAATTGAAGACTAATAGCCTAATATCCACGCTTTTTGAGTAATTTCGAAGCTTTCGTGGCATATTGTCGAAAAACAATAAGATTTTAGGGGACACATCTCGTGGTCATATAATGTCATTTAGAACCATATATGATCATTATATGTTGTCATAAATGTTCGTGGTAGACTTGATTTAATTAAATCGGTGCAAGTTGTAAATCGGTAAATTGGCCATTGGACTCCCATAGGGTATTAGACACCATGGTAAGCATTTTGTCAAATTTTATTTCCGGGCGAAAAAGTCTAAAATTTCCAAAATTGAAGGCTAATATCCACGCTTTTTGAGAAATTTCGAAGGTTTCGTAGCCCGGTGTCGAAAATCAAAGAGATTTTAGGGGATACATATTAGGGTCATATAATGCCATTTAGAACCATATAAGACCATTATATGTTTTCATAAATGTTCGTGGTTAGTTTGAATTAATGAAATCGGTACTAGTTGTAAATCGGTAAATTGGTTGTTTAAAGGCAAATTGGATGGTTTCACACAACCAATTGAACACCCGGTGGGTTATAGGGACCATGGTAAACATTTTGAGATTTTATTTCCGGGCAAAAAAAAGTCAAAATATTCCAAAATTAAAGGCTAATATCCATGTTTTTTAAAATTTTTTGGAGATTTCGAGGCCCGATGTCAAAAAGCATTGAAAACATAAGGGATTTATCTCGGGGTCATATAATGTCATTTGGAACCATATATAACCATTATATGTTGACATAAATGTTCGTGGTAGACTTGAGTTAATGAAATTGGTGCAAGTTGTAAACCGGTAAATTGGTCGTTTAAAGGCAAATTGGATGGTTCCACCCACCCAATTGGACTCTCAGAGGAAATTAGGAACCATGGTAAAATTTTTGGCAATTTTTATTTTCAGCCGATAAAAAGTCAAAAAAAAAAATCCAAAATTAAAGGCTTATTATATCCACGCTTTTTGAAAAATCTTGGTGGATTCATGGCACGGTGTTGAAAAGCCTTGAGATTTTAGGCAATGCATCTCGTGGTCATATAATACCGTTTGGAACCATATATGATCATTATATGTTGTCATAATTGTTCGTGGTAGGCTTGATTTAATGAAATTGGTGCAAATTATAAACCGGTAAATTGGTCCTTTAAAGACAAATTGGATGGTTCCATCCACCAATTGGACTTCCAGAGGGTATAAGAGACCATGACAAACATTTCGGCAATTTTTATTTCTGGGCGAAAAAAAAAATCCAAACTTAAAGACTAATATCCACGTTTTTTGAGAAATTTTGGAGGTTTAAGGGTCCGGTGTCTAAAAGTCTTGCAATTTTAGGAGATACATCTCGGGGTCATATTGATTATTATATGTTGTCATAAATGTTCGTGGTAGGCTTGATTTAATGAAATTGGTGCCAATTGTAAACTGGTAAATTGGTCGTTTAAAGGTAAATTGGATGGTTACAACCACCCAATTGGACTCCCACAGGGTATTAGAGACTTTGGTTAACATTTCGGCAATATTTATTTTCGGCGAAAAAATAGTCAAAAATTCAAAAATTAAAGACTAATATCCACGATTTTTGAGAAATTTGGGAGCTGTGGTTTCAGGGCCCGATATCTTTAAGTCTTGAAATTTTAGGAGATACATCATGGGGTCATATAATGCCTTTGGAACCATATATGATCATTATATTTTGTCATAAATGTTCGTGGTAGGCTTGATTTAATGAAATCGGTGCAAGTTGTAAACCGGTAAATTGACCGTTTATAGACAAATAATTGGATGGTCCCACCCACCCAATTAGACTCCCAGAGGGTATTAGAGACCATGGTAGGCATTTCATCAATTTTTTTTTTGCGGACGAAAAAAAAGTCAAAAATTTCCAAAATTGAAGGCTAATATCCACGTTTTTTTGAAATATTTCGAAAGTTTTGTGGCCCGGTGTCGAAAAGCAGTGAGATTTTAAGGGATAAATCTCGGGGTCATATAATGTCATTTAGAACCATATATGATCGTTATTTGTTGTCATAAGTGTTCGTGCAGTGGTTGGTTTGAATTAATGAAAACGGTGCAAGTTGTAAATCGGTAAATTGGCTTTTTAAAGACAAATTGGATGGTTCAACCCAGCCAATTGGACTCCCGGAGGGTATTAGAGACCTTGGCAAACATTTTGACAATTTTTTTATTTCCGGGTGAAAAAAAGTCAAAATATTCCAAAATTAAAGGCTAAGATCCACGCTTTTTGAGAAATTTTGGAGATTTCGAGGCCCGGTGTCGAAAAGCCTTGAAAACATAAGGGATTTATCTCGGTTTCATATAATGCATTTTGGAACCATATATAACCATTATATGTTGTCATAAATGTTCGTGGTAGACTTGAGTGAATGAAATCGGTGCAAGTTGTAAACCGGTAAATTAGTTGTTTAAAGGCAAATTGGATGGTTCCACCCACCCAATTGGATTCTCGGAGGATATTATAGACCATGATAAACATTTCGGCAATTTTTATTCTGGGCAAAAAAAAGTCAAAAAATTAAAAAATTGAAGGCTAATATCCACCTTTTTGAGAAATTTTGGAGTCTTCTTGGCCTGGTGTCTAAAAGTCTTGAAATTCTAGGGAATACATTTCGGGGCCATATAATGTCATTTGGAACCATATCTATTCATTATTTGTTGTCATAAATGGTCGTCGTAGGCTTGTGTTAAATCGGTGCAAGTTGTTAACCGACAAATTGGCTGTTTAAAGGCAAATTGGATGGTTCCACCCACCCAATTGGACTCCCGGTGGGTATTAGGGACCATGGTAAAATTTCGGAAATTTTTATATTCGGGCGAAAAAAAGTCATAGAATTCCATAATTGAAGGCTTATATCCATGCTTTTTGAGAAATTTTGGAGGTTTCGGGGCCCGGTGTCGAAAAGCCTTGATATTTTAGAGAATTCATCTCGGGATCATATAATGCCGTTTGTAACCATATATGATCATTATATGTTGTCATAAATGTTCGTGGTAGGCTTGAGTTAATGAAATCGGTGCAAATTGTAAATCGGTTATTGCCCGTTTAAAGGCAAATTGTATGGTTCTACCCACCCAATTTGACTCCCGGAGGGTATTAGTGACCATGGTAAAATTTTCGGCAATTTTTATTTCTAGGCGAATTTTTTTTAAAAAAAACTCTAAAATTGAAGTCTAATATCCACGTTTTTTGATAAATTTTGGTGGTTTCGAGCCCTGTGTCGAAAAGTTTTTAAATTTTAGGGAATACATTTCGGGGTCATATAATGTTGACGAATCATATTTATATTGGGTTCTTAGGCACGTTTCTGTTAGTTTTTGTACCTTTTCTTAGTCTTTTTAGTCGATTTTAGTGTCAAATTTGCACAAGTCATCATATATCGCTCTATTACGCTTCATTTGTGTATTTTTTCATGTTTCAGGTGGTTTCATAGTCATTTGGATGCTTTCGAATTGAAGTGTTTGGAGATGATTCGAATGATATTTGAATGGAAATTGATGGATCGAGTTCATTGGTCGAGGGATTTATGCTCGTGGATGTTGTCTCTAAGGATTTTCTACATGGGAATTGAATATAGAATCCACAAGGATTGATATACACTTTTCAGAATTAAATTTGAGTTAGAAACAAAGGAAAGCGAAGGTTTGCAAAGTATAAAAAAGGACCCTTGTGCATTGTTTCAGCCATATCTCGAGTTCTACAAATCGGATTGAGGTGATTCAAGTTAGGTTGGAAACTAGACTTGAATAGATTTCCAATAGGTCGCACGCCTTCATACGATTCCTAGATTGTGAGTTACAGCCTTCTGAATTCGGTCCTGCAAATCTGCCAGTCAAGCGCCAAGCCATCGGGCGATGGCTGCCCGATGGTTTAGCCGCATACACGACCTATGGAATCTTCCTAGCCCGATGGATATCCATCGTCCGATGGTCATCGTCGCAGCCCACATCCACTCGATCATCGGTCACCCATCAGGCGATAGGTTTGGCGTGCGGATTTCGAGTTATTCAGCCTCCACCAATCTTTGATCCTCCAAGCGACCAATCACAAGACATCTTTTGTTATTTTTATTTCCTTATTTTATTTTCACTAGTAGAAAAAATTCTATTTGTAACGCCCTATTAGTAACTGACGTATGTTATGCTAGTTAGGAAAGCATCAATAGTAACCAACTAAGATAATGCCAGTTACAAATTTCATGACATTAGTAACCGGCGTAGTAAATGTCAGTTACTAATATGTGGTTTAACAATGTTTGAAGTTTTATTAGTAACTGACTAAATAAATGCCAGTTACAAATATTAAGTCAAAGAAACTTTGACTAAAAAGTTTGTAACTAGCTTATAAACGCCAGTTACATATATTAGGCTAAAGAAACTTTGACCAAAACCTTAGTAACTAGCTTACAAACGCCAGTTACAAATAAACCATTAAGTTTGTAACTAAAATACAAATGTCAGTTACAAATATTAAGTTACTAGAAACAATTTATTTAATTTTTTTTAAGAATCAAGCCTTAAAACTTCTCAAGGGTACGGTGTTGCTCATTTCTTGTACCTCGATTTGATTATTTTTAATCAGCATCTTCGTCTGTTGTTGCTGCATCATCTGATAACCAACTTCTTCCAGTCACAACCAGGTAGTTTTCTTCTTTTTTCTCTTTAGTAGATAGAGTTTTAAACTCCTTGATTAATTTGATTGTTTTTTTTAACACTGATTAATTTGATTGTTAAAATAATAAAGTTCAATTTTTCTAGGGGTTTTCCCACTTAAAAAAAACATTTAAGAGTTTATTTTCACATTGTTGTTAGCATAGTCAATTTACGGTTCTATATTAATGGATTATTCAACTATTGTTTGAAATTGGTACTTTCTTACCCTTTTTTCCCCTTTTTCTTTATAATTACCTTTGGGTTTTTGATTTTAGGAAGTATGCCCAAAAAATGACGTCGTCATTGGTGGTGAGAGCGAGCGAGAAGAGAGAGAATGTGACCAAGGAAAAGACAAGTTTCTGTAATAGAGAAGATGAAGTTGCGTCCTTGTTGATATTCTTGGAAAACCTATGATTCAGGTAATTTTGCTTGGTTTTAATTTGCCCCAATTTTGAATTAATTTTGGTTTTTTTTATTGATAATTAGATTTGGGTTGTGATTTTTGTTCATGATACTGTTGTGTTTAGTTGTGTATTTTGTTTATTGTTTGATAATCCTGTTGTTTTAGGATGATAGAAATTGAAAAGCATTAAGATTTTTGTTGAACCTTGATTTAATGATGTCGTAACTATCAAGTTGACTGCCTTTTCAATTTTATGGGATGTGGTTAACTGCTTATAGCATAATCTTGTTATTTAGTTGCCAATTGCCGACTCCTCTCTATAATTATCAAAATTATATTTTGTTTTCTTCTCTACAATGCTGAGGTATTGTAATATTTATGGAGTTATTATGTTTTGTTGTAGTGACAGTACAACAATTTTTAGGTATTGAGTTTGATTTTGGTTTCAATTATACTTCTTGTTGTCGTTGTTATGTTGTCAAGAGGTCCATGCTCACGATTGTAGAATGAGTATTAGTGAGGGTGAGGTGAATATGAGTTGTTGTAGCTTCTTTGTGGACGTTTTTTAGAATCTTAAACATCCTTAGATTAACTTGCATTTGTGGCAAAAGTATTTTATTTGAGTTACTGTTAGGTGAAGAATCGAAGCTTGTGTATTGGCAGAGTACTCATGTCATTATGTAGGCTGATAAGTGATTATGAATCAATAAATAATGACTTGTTATATACTTATATTCATGTATATTTATACCCTTTAGATTATCCCTAGATATAAGGGCATTGTTAATGAATTTATAATTGAGAATTTGATTAAAAATTCATTAGAATGTATGCAATAATATAGAACAGGTGTATGTGATGTGATACTTTGGAAAAGAATTTTCCAGTTTCCATTTTAACAAAATTTTGTGGAATGGATCCCTATAAAATGAGGCAATGCATGTCTCTTGGGTATTCAACAAAAAGAAAGCTTGCAAACACTATTGGGCAATGTGAGTGATTCCGTTATGGCAGGTAAAATAAGTATTGGAGTAAAGCATACTTCTTAGAATGTCAGATTTATTGCAGCATTGTTGCTAACTTCCTGATCTTGTTTTTACACAGACGGAAATGGATGTAAGACTAGTACTATGAGGCTAGGGGCAAATGTTATCGTCTTTTCAATATGTCAAGGGAAGGACGGCACATGGTTAGTTGTTTTTCTTAGCTTCTCGGTCTCGTAGCCAGACACACATTATATATCATCTGATTTAATTTGATATTCTGCAGTCCTACAAGAAGTGTAGGGATGCTGTCATACACATTTTTTACTAATACTGGGAAGGAGGATATCGTTGTTCCCATGGTAAGATCAATAATCTTGTAAACGAGTATTAGTATTATTCTTCAAATATTAGTACAAAGTGACAAAATGATCAATGATGATTTACTAAACACTTCAACTGTTGGTCAATTGGTGATCACTTTTAATTTGTTTCGATGTTTCTGTTCAACAAGATTGACTATGAGAAGAAAGAGGAAGTTTGGACAAAGATTGTACGTAGTTCTCTTGAAGATTTGCATGTAAATTTAGAGGCTATTGTCCAGTGGTATCCATTCTCTAGTGAGCAAGACCTCCTTCAACAGGTAACCTCTGCTAGTAAATCTCTTATTTGCATTTGTTCAAGTTTGACATTCATGTAACGTGTAGAATGTCCTCTTCTTGATTAATTAATTTGATGTTTGGTTTTTCATTTCCTTTTGATGTAGCTCTGAATTTTATTCATACAAATATGCTTTTTGAGTCTGAAATTTTTGCTTTATATGTAGTTCAATTCCATAGGTTATTAAGGTACTAGAATTATAATTTACAATCTCTGGGAGGATGATGGAGGATAGTTGGAGCTGGATTTTAGTACTGATCCTCATGTATTATCAAACTGATTTCATAGGCCTAAGACAGTTTTTTATGAACAGGATATCCAAATTCGAGGAGTCAATAGAGATGAGAAGAGGTGGCTAGAAAGTATCCCAATTCTAAGCATTTCTCTACCTTCCCCATCTTCCTCAACCAATCCAACGGAGCTAAGTCCTCGTTTGTTAGAGGTAATCCTTCATTTGACTGAGATTGAACTCTTAATTATTATCACATGAGATGAATGCATAATTGATAATCAGAACTGAATTCAAAGCCAAATTGCAGAACTGAATACAGAATTGATAATCACAACTGAATTCAAATTCGAATTTCAGAACTGAATTCAAAATTGAAAATCAGAAATGAATTCAGAGCCGACTTTCAGAACTGAATTCATAACTGAAAATCAGACCTGAATTCAGTGCTAAGAGTCAGACCTGAATTCAGAACTGAAAATCAGAATTGGATTCAGAACTAAAAATCAGACCTGAATTCAGAGCTGAAAATCAAATTTGAATTCAGAACTGAAAATCAGACCTGAATTCAGAATTGAAAATCAAAATTGAATTCAGAACTGAAAATCAGACCTGAATTCAGAATTGAAAATCAAAATTGAATTCAGAACTGAAAATCAGAACAGAATTCAGAGCTGACTTTCAAAACTGAATTCAAAACTGAAAATCAGAACTAAATTCAGAACTGAGTTAGGATAGATAGTTTGTTCAGCGTTGTTTAGTCTTCTTAATTTTAGGTTAGTGGAGTTTGTTAGTATTGTTTGTAGAATTTGCTGTTGGAGTGGTATTCTTTTTCTTGCTATTTCATGTTTTTATTGAAGATAAAAGTTAGTATTGACCTTTTGTTGTTCATCCAATGGATTGTATCTAAGCTTCTTAATTTTGCATGTAAGCTTTTTCATTCATATCTGTGAGAATTTAACTTGACATGTGAAAATGATTTATGATTTCACTCATTCTCAAAGTACATTATATTGCCATTTAAGTCATCTTAGTGACCTCCTGTGTGCACTTGATGATCTTGGATGAGATGGCACAGGTTGTAGCGCATCTGTGTGATTGATATATTTTGGAGATAGGTTTACATGCTGACCAGATAGCTGCCATGGGCCTCATTGTACAATATACAGTAGATGAGTAATTTTGAAGGTTGTTATATCATGCTTATGTCTTTTTATGATGCTAGCATTAGGCAAATTTCTGTCAATTGTAGAAAACTCTGAGCTTACTTGTTTCATTATTGTCTCCAAATCCTTATCACTATGTCAACTAATATAACCTAGTTATATGCTGTGAATCCATTTGAGCTACATGAAGTTTCCCTGCATGAATGCTGAATTTCTGTCAATTATACTATGCATATATACTGTCTTAGTTTATCTTTGAATCTTTGATATAGCTGTCTTTCTGGACTAATTGAGATGAGCATCGAGTATCATTGATAAAGTTTCCATATTTTGGATTTCAGAGCATTTGAAATTAATAATAATAAGAAAAAGTAGAGAGCTTAAATTAATCTCAGAAAGAAGTAAAGTATTTTCTAGTTAAGTCCATTTTGGTAGGTGGGAGTTGAAATTAATAATAAGAATAAGAATAATAAAAATAAAAAACTGCATTAAACTCTAATAATTGTTAGAGAAAAGAAAGTTGTAGCTAGCGGCATATCTTTGTATTCACATACCAACATATAAACACATGGGTTTTGCTTTTATATAGGGGAAAATATATGGATTGATGAGGTTGTATTGAGTTAGTTAAGGATAGAAATATGATTCTGTCAGCTATTTACCTCCCTTGGAGAATATACATAATGGATTTTAAATTCTTTTTTTTTAATAGACAAATGGCCAGTTAAAGA
Organism: Chenopodium album; assembly: GCF_948465745.1. Taxonomy (NCBI): domain Eukaryota; kingdom Viridiplantae; phylum Streptophyta; class Magnoliopsida; order Caryophyllales; family Amaranthaceae; genus Chenopodium; species Chenopodium album. Next base: position 73,885,768 of record NC_137840.1, read on the forward strand.
AATAAATTAAGCTTAATAGGTTAAGGGAGACAAGAGCAGCGAAAATTGACATAAAATTTTACTCTATATATTTCCATGCAAATAGTTACAATGTAGGAACTATAATCAAATCAGGGCATAAAGTTTGGACCTAACTTGCACATATTGAAACTCATATCGAAGCTACGTACGAGTCTTGTGTATGAGTTTGATTATGTTATTCAATCACTTCCGAACGCTCGAAACTCAGAGTTGTCAAAATAATGAAGATGTTAGTACACAACATTCCTTGTACTACGTACTCATATGCATGTGATTAAAAGTTATTTTTCATTCGTTTAATCTAATGCTTTTTATGATTTTTTTTAGACCTTACAATGTATATAGGTCACATCTTAAAGGAAATGCTTTCAAAACAAGTAAGCCACAATTGCTACGATACACATAAGAATGGAGGTAAGCGTATAATTTTTTGTTTTTTGTTCTATTAGTAATGAAAGTATTATTTAATATATTAAATAATTGTACAATGTTCATTTGAATTAGTGTGCTCAACAATAATGTGGTGGTACCGAATGTGCTTATTATGTGATGAGATATATGTATGAGATGGTATCTTTCCATAGCGATTGCAAGGGTAATTTGAAAGAGGTTAGTGATGAGATATATTACGTGTTTTGGTTGATGTTTTAATTTTATAAAGTATAATATATATACACGTATTTTTTTAAGGAGTATTTGGCAAGACTTGCAGCCTACAACGATGTAGAATTGGATGAGATTCGAGAACAATGGGCTAAGTTTTTTAGGCTTAATTTTTTGTTGAAAGACTAGTTATCTTATTAATCGATGTTATCATTTATTGCATTTAGCTTAATAAAATGATATAACACATTTTATATATCTACTTTAATTTTATTTAGCCTATTGGTTATTGTTATTACATTTCTAAATTATAAATCAATGCTTTTTTAATTCAAGTTTTAATTGTTTTTTGAAAATTAAAGTATAATTAATTTTTTTGTATTTTATGGTTGTGGATGAATAATTCGAGTTGTGTGTAACTATTTAGAGTGTTTGTATTGTATGTTGTAGGTGAATTTAAGTTATATGGAAGTATTCGTAGTACGTGTTTTGTTGGTTGAATTGTAACAGGTTATAACCCATTTGACGATGGGTCGTTTGGTAGGATATACTACCATTTTTGTATTCGAATCAAATATATATATATATATATATATATATATATATATATATATATATATATATATATATATATATATATATATATATATATATATATATATATATATATATATATATATATATATATATATATATATATATATATATATTAGTAATTGGCGTAATCTAGTGCTAGTTACTAATAGTATTTTTTTTTTAAATAAAAAATATATTCGTAACCGGCGTTATAATTTGACAGTTACTAATAATACCCTTAGTGTAACCGACGTAACTTAATGCCAGTTACAAATATTGTGATTTCTTACTTGAAAATAGACTTTTTGTAACTGGCGTTGGGTTATGCTAGTTACGAATAATACCCTTATTGTAACCGACGTAACTTAATGCCAGTTACAAATAGTGTGATTTCTTACTTGGAAAATAGACTTTTTGTAACTAGCGTTGGGTTATGCCAGTTACGAATAATACATTATTTGTAACTAACATTTGCAGGTTACGAATAATTTTCACTAGTTGTAACGGTGGCATTCGCAACCAACAATGCCAGTTACAAAAAGTCAATTTCGCTAGTTACAAATAGCACTTTTTCTACTAGTGTTAATTTATTTATTTATTTTACTTAGGATTAAACTTTAATATAAATGCTTGAGAGGATTTTATTTTATTCTCTCATGCTATATTTTTCTAGAAAAGAACAAATCTTTAGTTTTCTCTCCATTGTTGAACCCTAGTTTTATTCTTCATTAATTCAATCATCGAGGTATTTTCATTTATTCTTTTCGTTCTTTATTTATTTTATTAATTATGAATTCAAGTCTATTTATCTCTTTTGTTTTGTTTATTTTAATTATGAATGAGTAGTCGTTTTCTAGGGTTAAGTAAGGGAAACCATGTTTATACCATGATTATTTGCTTAATTATTTATAAATTTATGAATTAGGGTTTGAATATATAATTCCAATTGATTTGTGCTTTGTTGTTTGATTCATGTAGTTGGCCAATATCATGAGTTGATTATTTAGCTAATTTAATGAATATTAGAATTGAAAGATCATATTTTTAGAGCCTTAATTACAATTGGCGAATTTGATTATGTTAGCGACGAACTACATATGTTAATTCATAAGTGTTATTTCCCGACCGTAGGATTAACAAGTGCTTTAATTATTCGACCTAGTTGTTTATTATTGGATTTTTTGCATTTCTTGGATTGGTACAAGCATGGTAGACCTTTATTTATTTGAGAATAAACTTATTTTCATTTTAATTCTAGTTTAGTTAATTAATCATAAATTCACTCTTCTTTTATTGAAATAGTTTATAATAATTGGGCAAAAACTAATAGAATCTGTTTCCCTATAGGATTCGACCCGGCCGTATTTGCTAAGTCTCTACTAACAACAGACACCATGCACTTGCAGTATTACTTTTTATTCATCAAATGTCGTTTAGAACCATATATGATGATCATTATTTGTTGACATAAATGTTCGTTGTGGCTTGAGTTAATGAAATCGGTGCAATTTGTAAACCGGTAGCTAGGCAGTTTAAAGACAAATTGGATGGTTGCGCCTAGCCAGGTGGACTCCCGGAGGGTATTAGGGACCATTGTAAACATTATGACAATTTTTATTTCCGGGCGTAAAAAGTCAAAAAATTCCAAAATTGAAGTCTAATATCCACGCATTTTGCGAAATTTTGGAGGTTTCGGGGCCCAGTGTCGAAAAAGTCTTGGAATTCTAGGGGATAAATATCAGGGTCATATAATGCCATTTGGAACTATATATGATCATTATATGTTGTCATTTATGTTCGTGGTAGGCTTGAGTTAATGAAATCAATGCAAGATGTAAATCGGTAAATTGGTCATTTAAAGGAGAGTTGGATGGTTCCACCTACCAAATTGGACTCCCGGAGGGTATTAGGTGCCATGGAAAAAATTTCGGCGATTTTTAATTTCAGGCGAAAAAAAGTCAAAAAATTCCAAAATTAAAGTCTAATATCCACGCTTTTTGGGAAATTTTGGAGGTTTCAGGGCCCGGTGTTAAAAAGTCTTGAAATTTTATGGAATATATCTCGGGGTCATATAATGTCATTTGGAACCATATATGATCAATATTTGTTGTCATAAGTGTTCGTGGTAGGCTTGAGTAAATGAAATCGTTGCAAGTTGTAAACCGGTAAATTGGCCGTTTAAAGGCAAATTGGATGGTTCCACCTATCCAATTGGACTCCCGGAGGGTATTAGGGACCATCGTAAAAATTTCATCAATTTTTATATTCAGGCGGAAAAAACTAAAAAAGTTCCTAAATAATCCACGTATTTTGCGAAATTTTGGAGGTTTCGTAACCCGGTTTCGAAAAGACTTAAAATTCTAGAGGATATATCTCGCGGTCATATAATGCCGTTTGGAACCAATTATAATCATTATATGTTGTCATAAATGATCCTGTTAGGCTTGAGTTGATGAAATCAGTGCAAGTTGTAAACCGATAAATTGGCCGTTTAAAGGCAAATTGGATAGTTCAACCCACCCAATTGGGCTCCCGGAAGGTATTAGGGACCATGGTTAACATTTCGGCAATTTTTATTTATGGGCGAAAATAAGTCTAAAAATTCCAAAATTGAAGGTTAATATCAACGCTTTTTAATAAATTATGGAGGTTTCGGGGCCCGGTGTTGAAAAGCCTTGAGATTTTACGAGATACATCTCGAGGTCATATAATGACGTTTGGAACCATATATGATCATTATATGTTGTCATAAATGTTCGTGGTAGGCTTGTGTTAATGAAATCGGTGCAAGTTGTAAACCAGTAAATTGGCCGTTTAAAGACGAATTGGATGGTTACACACCTAATTGGACTCCCGGAGGTTATTAGGGACCGTACTGGCGAAAAAAGGCAAAAATTTCCGAAATTGAAAGCTAATATCCACGTTTTTTTAGACATTTCAAATGTTTTGGGGCCTCATGTTGAAAAGCAATGAGATTGTAGGGGATACATCTCAGGGTGATATAATCCGTTTAGAACGAACCATATACATATGATCATTATAGGTTGTCATAAATGTTCGTGGTTTGTTTGAATTAATGAAATCGGTGCAAATTGTAAACCGGTAAATTGACCGTTTAAAGGCAAATTTGATGCATGGTTCCACTCAGCCAATTGGACTCCCATAGGGTATTAAGGACCATGGAAAAATTTCGGCAATTTATATTTCCGGGCGAAAAAAAATTCAAAGAATTCCAAAATTGAAGGCTTAGATCCACGCTTTTTAAGAAATTTTGGAGATTTATAGGCCCGGTGTCGAAAAACCTTGAAAATTTAAGAAATACATCCCGGGGACATATAATACCGTTTGAAATCATATATATAGTCATTATTTGTTGTCATAAATGTTCGTGGTTGGCTTGAGTTAATGAAATTAGTGCAAGTTGTAAACCAGTAAATTGGCCTTTTAAAGGCAAATTGGATGGTTCCACCCACCTAATTGGACTCCCGGAGAGTATTAGAGACTATGATAAACATTTCGCCAATTTTTATTTCCGTGCGAAAAAAAGTCAAAAAATATAAAAATTGAACACTAATATCCACCTTTTTGAGAAATTTTGGAGTCTTTGGGGCCCGGTGTCTAAAAGTCTCGAAGATCTAGGGAATACATCTCAGGGTCATATAACGTCGTTTGGAACAATATTTGATCATTATTTTGTCATAAATGTCCGTGGTATGCTTGAGTTAATGAAATCGGTGCAAGTTGTAAACCTATAACTCGGCTGTTTAAAGGCAAATTGGATGGTTAGTTGTACCTAGCTAGGTGGACTCCCGGAGGGTATTAGGGACCATTGTAAACATTATGACAATTTTTATTTCTGGACGAAAAAAAGTCAAAAAATTCCAAAATTGAAGGCTTATATCCACGTTTTTTTAGAAATTTTGGAGGTTTCGAGACCTGGTGTCGAAAAGAATTGAGATTTTAGGGAATAAATCTCGGGGTTATATAATGTCATTTGGAACCATATATGATAATTATTTGTCGTCAAAAATGTTCGTGGTAGGCTTGAGTAGTTAATGAAATTGATGCAAGTTATAAACCGATAAATTGTCCGTTAGAGGCAAATTGGATGGTTCCACCCACTCAATTGGACTACTGGAGGGTATTAGGGACCATGGTAAACATGTTGGCAATTTTGATTTTTAGGCGAAAAAAAGTCAAAAATTTTCAAAATTGAAGGCTAATATCCATGCATTTTGAGAAATTTTTGAGGTTTTGAGGCCCGGTGTCGAAAAGCTTTGCGATTTTAGGGGATACATTTCGGGGTCATATAATAATGTTTTAAACCATGATCATTATATGTTTTCATAAATGTTCGTGGTAGGCTTAAGTTAATGAAATCGGTACAAGTTGTAAACCGGTAAATTTTGCCATTTAAAGGTAAATGGATTGTTCCACCTACCTAATTGGACTCCTGGAGGGTATTATGGACCATGGTAAACATTTCGACAATTTTTATTTACAGGCGAAAAAAAGTCAAAAAATTCCAAAATTTAAGGCTATCCACGCTTTTTGAGAAATTTTGGAGGTTTCGAGACCCAGTGTCGAAAATCCTTGAGATTTTAGGGGATACATCTCGAGGTAATATATTGTTATTTGGAAACATATATGATCATTATACGTTGTCAAAAATGTTCGTGGTAGGCTTGAGTTAATGAAATTGGTGCAAGTTGTAAAACGGTAAATTGACCGTGTAAAGGTAAACTGGATGGTTCCACCCAACCAATTGCACTCCCGGAGGGTAATAAGGAAAATGGTAAAAAATTCGGCAATTTTTATTTACGGGCGAAAAAAGTCAAAAAAATCCAAAATTGAAGGCTAATATCCACGTTTTTTTCATAAATTCTGGAGGTTTCGAGGCCCGGTGTCGAAAAGGCTTGATATTTTAGGGGATAAATCTCAGGGTCATAAAATGTTGTTTGGAACCATATATGATCATTATATGTTGTCATAAATATTCGTGGTAGGCTTGAGTTTATGAAATCGGTTCAAGTTGTAAACCGGTAAATTGGTCGTTTAAAGGCAAATTGGATGGTTCCACCCACTCAGTTGGACTCCCAGAGGATATCAGGGATCATGGTAAAAATTTTGGCAATTTTTATATTCGGGCTAAAAAAAGTCAAAAAAATTTCAAAATTGAAGGCTAATATCCACACTTTTTTAGAAATTTTGGAGGTTTCGGGGCCTGGTGTCGAAAAGTCTTGAAATTCTAGGGGATATATCTCGGGGTCATATAATGTTATTTGGAACCATATATGATCATTATTTGATGTCATAAATGTTCGTGGTAGGCTTAAATTAATGAAATCGGTGCAAGTTGTAAACCGAAAAATTGGTCGTTTAAAGGCAAATTGGATGGTTCCACCCACCCAATTGGACTCTAGGAGGGTATTAGGGATCATGGTAAACATTTCGGAAATTTTTATTTCCGGCAAAAAAAAGTCAAAAAATTCCAAAATTAGAGGCTAATATCCACGCTTTTTGAAAATTTTCGAATGTTTCGGGGCCCGGTGTCGAAAAGAATCGAGATTTTAGAGGATATATATCGGGGTCCTAAAATGCCGTTTGGAACCATATATGATCATCATATGTTGTCATAAATGTTCGTGGTAGGCTTGAGTTAATGAAATCAATGCAAGTTGTAAACTGGTAAATTGGTCGTTTAAAGGCAAATTGGATGGTTCCACCAAGCCAATTGGACTCCAGGAGGGTTTTAGGGACCATGGTTAACATTTCGGCAATTTTTATTTTCGGGTGAAAAAAAGTAAAAAAAACTCCAAAATCGAATGCTTATATGCACACTTTTTGAGAAAATTTTTGAGATTTCGCGTAAAGCTGTCAATTCGGGTAAACGGGTTAGTAAGAGTGGGTCGGGTCAACTCGGGTCGGGTCAATTCGGATTAATTCCATAACCTATGCGGGTCGGGTTTGGGTGGGATAGTTCTTGAGTCGGGTCACGTCGGGTCATACTTCTTGTCTGGTTTAGGTCGGGTTAATAATAGGTCGAGTTACATTCGGGTCGGGTGAACAATAGGTCGGGTTTAAATCGAGTTTTCACAGGTTAAAACGGGTTAGGGTAATTCTCGGGTTCGAGTCGGGTTCTGTTTAAGTCAATAATTTGCGGGTTAGAATCAGGTCGGTCATTCTTGGGTTTGAGTCGGGTTCGGTTCAAGGCTATAATTTGTGGGTTATAATCAGGTTGGGTCTTTTTCAAGTCGGGTCATTCTCGGGTTCAAGTCGGGTTCAGTTCAAGTCATTTGCGGGTTATAATGAGGTTGGGTCATTTCCAAGTCGGGTCATTCTCGGATTCAAGTCAGGTTATGTTCAAGTTAATAATTTGCAGGTTATAATCAGGTCTGGTCATTTCCAAGTCATTAGGTCACATTCGGTTCAACTAACTATAAATAGATAATTATCATTTTTATCAAGCTAATTATTTCCTTTGAGGCTTTGACTATAATATATATGGCAATATACTAGGGAACTATAGTCTATAATTTAGGAAGATAATTATCTCCTTTGACCATACAACTAATATATACTATATTTAACTCTTAAATTTGAGGATGATGCTCCTTTCTTTTGCTGTCTGGACTGACTTGGTCTCGTCCCTAGACAAAATGCTTTGATCAACAATAATAAGGTGGTCTAAATTGCATTTAAGGTGATTATTTGAAATCGGATCAGGAACAATTTGGGTTGAATTTAGCTAGGTCGGGTTAATAACAAGTCGTGTTGATTTCAAGTCGGGTTAGTAACAGATCGTGTTAAATTTTTTGGTCAGGTTAGTAAAAGGTCTGATAAAATTCGGGTCGGATCAATAACAACTCGGGTTGAATTTGGGTCAGGTTAATAACAAGCCGGGTTGATTTTGGGTCAGGTTTGTAACAGGTTGGGTTAAATTCGTGTCTGGTTAGGAACGTGTCGGGTTGAATTCAGGTCAGGTTAGTAACAAATCGGGTTAAATTCGGGTTTTGACGGGTAAAAACGAGTTTGGGTCAATTTCGGTTCAGGTCAATAATTTACGGGTTACATTCGGGTCAGGTCATCTCCAGGTCAGTTCATGTTCGAGTTCGGGTCTCACATACTCGGGTCAACTCGGGTCTAGGGTTGGTTTCAGGTCGGGTTGGGTCACCATTTTTTCGGGTTCAGATGGTTCGGTTAATAATCGGGTTTGAGTCGGTATTTCGGATCGGGTCAACTTTTGAGTACTCTAATTACATACATGTTTGATTGTAAATAGAATCAACTGGTTTTTTTAGCCTAATTGCTGATTTAGTAGTCATCTTTATATATAAAGGCTTAGGGAAAAAAAATGAAAGAATAATTATACACAATAAATTGGTGTCCAAATTGCGAGTATTAAAATTAAAATGTAATATATAATCATTTTGAAGAAGATTAAAAGATTTGTTGTGTATAATTATATGATCCTCCGTAAGCTTTCTCTGTTAATTAATTGTTGTTTCAAACTGTATTATGAAGTCGTTTACATGGCCAGAAACAACCAATAACACATGTCATTTAATGAAAACCCTCTCACATACTCCTTAATGCCTCCAAAATATGCTATAAAAAGGTTGTTCGAGGTTTAGGATAATTAAATAATTTACTTATACTACCTCTGTTTCAAATTATTTACAACAATATGACATAAAGTGCGAGTAAAAAATATCTAATTGTTGTAAATAATTCGTAATGAAAGAAGTATTAAGATTTGTATGTCGTTCTAGTTACGAGAAAGATTTGTAGCTCTAACATGTTGAAAAGGAAAGGATGGGATTTAATAAGTTCAATTGTACAAGTCAATACTTTTTATATATATAAAAAAAAATGGATAAGGAGAATTCTCTTGCAAATAGGGGGAAATTTGAGAATCCTACTTGTTTGGGGTGAGAATTGAACGTCTTTTACAGAGGTGGAAGGTGAACCTCTAACCAACTAGGCTAACCTTAATTCTTAAAAAAAAAAAGTCAATACCTATATCCATTGAAAAGTAATCTTTAATATCTCAAGTATGAAAAAAAATGTACAACTTGTACATATTTGTCACTATAAGGTACTTGTTCATTCCTATGTATGTAATCATGTATGCCTAAAATAGCTTTTTCTTGTATCATCAAGAATCTATTTTAAGTGGTTTGTACTTTATAGCCAAAACTCAAAGTGGGTGGCTATTACTAATATTATTTCCATTGACTCAATGCGTAACCCCCTGTTCTTTTTTTAGCCTTATTTGGGCATCAAATTATGTTTGCTTCAAAGGAGACACTAACAAACTAGAGCCCACATCACATGTTGTACATGTGAACTTAGATAAATCAACATAACATATATATACTAAATCCACCAAAATTTGTTTACTAATGAGTAGCATAACAGGTATGATCCGCACCATTGTCTTAAGCCCCTTGTGAATGATGGGATATCTTGTCGTATATAGTTGTATTATATTTAATCAGTTATTAGGAGAAAGACCTTACTGAATCCATCCCCTATTATAAATTAGTTAGTCTTTCTACGTATATAGGTCAATGCTTGAGAGTAGATGAGAATGTTAAGGGAATCCTCTACTCATAAAACATATGTAGATGGTAGGTTCAAACTTGTGTCCTCAAAGTCACGAGGTGATCCCGATTTCTCCACTATTTTCACCAAGAGTGTTTGGTTGTCATACATATATAGTTACATGTATGAATTAGTTTTATATGCATATAGCATATACAAGTATATTATTAATCATAGTAGTAAGACTTTTATAGTAAGAACAATTTGCAACCTTCTAAAAAGCTATACTACTTGAGGGCCTCTTGCTTTGTGCAATAGTAAAATGTCATAGTCCTTTGAGTCATACTCGATCATAAGGCTTATACAAATCAAACTACAAATTCGTGCACGTATGTGTAGCCATATGGGTTCAGATCATATGTTCCTACTGATGTCTTATCTTGTCCAACCTCAACTCACTTAGACACAGTACACACATCACTAATTTAAAATCAAACGTCAAATGTTGTTGGTTTATAATAGATAACAAGGTACAATTAAAGACATTATGATCGGGGCTAATTGCTATTATGAATAATCAACATGAAATATAACTGTATGGGCGTATGTCTTTTAGAGACCCTTTGTGAAAACAGTATAAGTGATTCAAAACAGTAGAGTTATAATGCCTTTGTTTAGAGATTGTTATTTTTTTTTTTTTTGGTGTTCTACCCGATTCACCCTTTGGGCTAATCCGGATTCGGAGATCAGTTCTGGGTGGTTAGGTTCCAGTCCCCTCCCAATTGTTATTGCGGGGGATCGAACACAGTTAGAGATTGTTATTGATTCAAAACAGTGAAGTGTTTAAACTAAACACCTAACTAGCAGTTGACAATTAGCATCAAAAAGCTAGCACCATAGTTAGTTCTTGGCTCCACATTTGTACTATGTGTATGTATGAAGGTAAATGGTTGAAGCATTAATATTTATAAAAACTGATCTCCAATCGGATGTCAATTTCTGCATCCACTTCACTAGCTAGTCACTATCAACTACATATATATATGTTGGTGTTGGCTATTATCCATTGTGACCGACTTCGTAGTCCCTTGAGTTTTTGTTGTGGTCAGTCAGAGTCATACACCGCCAGCACCGGAGCTTAGCTTCACAAAATAGGTCATGACTGTCTAAGTGACAACAATAACATTTTTTTGTGTCGTCTGTGTCGGATTAGTGTTAGCAAAAGATGATACGACATTAACCAGACATGTAAAAGTATAGGTTAATGTGTGTATATAATTTACAATCCCTTTATTTAAATAGATCAACACGACAATACACCACGTGAGGACGTGAGGTTATGTTGGAATTTTCAACATGAAACTAACATGACTCCCCGCCTTATAGTTTATGAAATTGATCTAATGATAGGTCTTTTGAATGGGACTAATTTTTTGTACATAACATGACACCATAATACAAGCCAGAGAATATGCGGGTTAGTGTCAAGATTTCCAACATCATGTGTAATTAAACTAAATAACACGACACCTTTTATTAAACGGTCGAGTTAGTAAAGTTCCCCAACACGTTTAACTTCGAACACAAGCATAATGCGACGCATTTGCTAGCTCTAGTCTAGATCCGTGTTACATTTTTCGCAATTTCTTTTAATATACAATAATATGTACTTGTATATATTTTTTTTTTTTTTTTTGAAACATATGTACTTGTATATATATGGTAACGAACATAGTAAATTAGTAGCGAAAATATACATGTAACTATAAATTCCAGACAAAGAATAATATGACGTATCTTGCAGTGATTGAAGGGTCAAGGGGCGCTCTAAAGAGTGCAATAAACCTAAGCTAGAAGAAAAAAAAATAATAAAAAAAATAAAAAAATAAAGAGTGGTCATACCACGTGTTATTGCAATGCATCAACATAAACGACTTTAGACATGGTACATTAATAACTTTATAAAGATAATAATATAATCAAAAGTTTGAGTTGTAATTAATCAACTCTTTATTCCTTAAAATGTAGTGGTATTTTTAATTTCTTGATAAATTTATCGGTCATTTTAACTTGATTCTCTCGATTTTTGTAGGACCATGAAAATCCAAATAACATAAGACGTAGCACTATATTGTTTGCTCATTTTGGTATATGCTATCATGTCGAACAGTCGAAGTGCCTTATGTCTTGCATGGTCTTACACTCTTACTCACTCTTGTTGTTGCAATGTTGCCGATTGAATTCTTCACTTGATCTGTTTTTGAGCCACTTTGTGAATGAATCTAGGGTATTCATGTCGGCCCGATAATGTTTTTGTGTAAATTCTAGAAAAAGTGGCCATGTAAAGTCCGGATATACCCTTGGCTGCCCTAACTCGCCGTCTACCAGTTCATCTGGTGGACAAATCACTTTGTCTCCTTTGGGGCACAAAAAGAATGCTAGTGATTTTCGCGGTGTTTTGTTGTTTACCACTGCCCTGTGTAGGCAACTCTTGTACTTTCCATTCGATAAAGCCTACACAAAAATAATTTTTTGTTAAAGACAAGTGCGCAAAATAATGAGGAAGTGGTACGAAACCCTACATAACATACGTCCTACAATGTTATCCCACTTTGTAATAAGTGAGTCGCGTCACAAAGTGGGCACACATTGTAGAATTAAAACTGAGGGAGAACATAACAAATAAACTGTAATTTCAATGTTGATTACCATGAAGGTATCCCCAATGTTGACAACAAAAGCTTCGGGATTAGGACGAATGGAGCACCATTTATCATCGACAAACACTTCAAGGCCTCCTACGTGATCTTGATGAAGAATTGTTAGCGACGTGGGATCACAATGAGGTCCTGTTCCAAGAGTTATATCAGGCTTTTGGCAAGGTGGATAGTAGTTTAGCCTCACTATTGAGTCATTCTCTTGAAAAAATTCCCTAAAATAGTTTCCTCCAACTCCTAGACTCATTCCCAAGAGCTCCATGATACCAAGAGAAAGGTTGCTCATAGCCTTACAATATTCTTGGTACACCCGCCTGCACAAAAAAAAGAAAAAAAAATAAGTTAGGACAAATAAGAGGTAAGATAGGGTGAAAAAAAAAATAACCTTTCAAAGTCGCCCTTAAAGATATTATAATATACATACATATATACCACATCTGAAACTTAAATGTACCATTAGGAATTTAAAATAAAAGTTTTACTTACTAAATTTAGAATCGTATTTTTTTTTTTTGACGTCCTTTATATAAATTTATGGAATATGGTCATTTTTGTGTAGGACAGAGGAAGTAATACATACAAATCGCAATTGTCTTACCCAAATTCTTGAAACTCAGTCCCCATTGAGTTCAAAACATAGTTTTCTACCATCTTTGAAGCCTTATCATCAGCCGAATATCGAAAGGAAAAAGTCTCTTTCCAAGGCAACTTAGTAGTAAATCTTCCAACAAAGCTACTAGAATAGCCACAATGATCACCAGGTTTCCTAAGAGCTCTCTGTTTGTGTGAAATCGGCTTTTCGAAAAATTGAGTCATAATAAGTTCATGTGCTTTGTCTAGGAGCTTAGAGTTTACGCCGTGGTTGACAACTAAGAAGAAGCCATGCTTCTCGCAGGCTTCATTAGCAAGTCTAGTTGCATTTGACAACGCCACTGGGTCTCCGGAGAGGAACCCTCCTAGATCAATGGGAGGAACCTCGAGCTCCGGAGGCGGTTGCGAGCATGGTTTTTCATCATCTGGCCATATAAATTGGGTTGGAATGTTATGTTCATGTTTGAGAATTGATGTATCAAACAATGAGAGTTTTTGATTAGAAGGTGGAAGAGTAATAAGTGTTTGCATTGCTAAAGATTTAAGCATGCAATGTTTGTTAATACAAATTTTCTTTGGAGTGTAAATGGAGCTAAGAATTTAAGCTAGAGAAAGATAAGGGAGATAAGTTTAAGGTGTTTGATTTTTTTTTAATGAAGTTGAGAAGTGGAGGAGAGGGGTTTAAATGAGAAGAGAAACACTTGTTCAAAGTGTCATGTCAACTTCTATATTACTTCTTTCATACCAACTGGGCTTCTAGCACGTGCAATACAAATACTTTGTATAAAATTATGAGGTTAATCGATTAAGACTAGTTTTTTTTTTTTTTTTAAAGGAGAAAAAGGGGTGAAATTTGTCGATTTAAATAGTTTATAAAGGAGAAAATTAAAAGAGGTGGGATTTGAATAAACTTCTTATTAAGTTGGAGAAAATGAACTAAATTATATTAATTTGTATTGAATTAAGATTAGTTTTCTTTATTATTATTATTATGCTAGAAAGGGATTAAAAAGATAGGTTAAATGAGGTGACATTGGTATTATTTAATTAAAAAAACAAGGTGACATATGGCATTATGATTTGTATTTTTTATGTACAAAGTATAGATAAATTTGGCTTGTTATTTTTTTTTTCTTTACTTATTTCTTTTTACTTCCATTGTCATAAAAAAAAGTCTCATTTGTCTTTAGCACAAATTCTTTGAAATAAATAAAAATACTTTGTATAAAATTATGAGGTCAGCAATCGATTAAAGGTGAATATCAAGAGAGGGTAGCTATTGGGTCAAGTGTATGGTAAGAGCAAGAGATGGAGAGATCATAGTGTTGTAAATGAAATATAAGTAAGAAAGTTTAAAAAGAAATTATTGAAAGTAGGGTTTGTAAGATAAATTTAGAAGAGTGTGGTTTGTATGTAGAATAAGTTTGTACCCAAAAAAAAAAGGGGTGCAAGGATGGATCTAAGGGAGGGCTTGCCCGGGCCACGACCCACCCTATGCTCAACAATTTTTAGTTTTATTTGTATTAATCCGTTGTGTTTGTCAAATATAGAATAGTCAATGGTTGAATCGGTTTCATTAATACTAATTTTGATGCAATAGGTAGTGCGTTCAGATATGCAATTATTTTGAGGATATAAAATCAATAGAATTGAAGTAGAAAGTACGTGTAATCAACAAAAAGAGTAAGAAGGATGGAGGATCTTTGTAGCAAAAAAGAGAATAGTTTTGTTTGAGACTGAGTGCTTTACAAGTCTAAAATGAATCAAGTATTATAGGACTAACTGCTTTATAAGTCTATTAGGAATCAAGTATTCTAGGCTTAATGAATAGTTGTTGTCTCCTTTTTTTTTTTTCTTTTTTTTTGGGGCTATCACTTGATGGTCCAAAAAATGGTAAGAAGACGTTGGCATGGTAGATAACGTGGTACCATTTTTAAGATGTAGAAATGAAAGAA
This sequence comes from Chenopodium album, assembly GCF_948465745.1. NCBI lineage: Eukaryota > Viridiplantae > Streptophyta > Magnoliopsida > Caryophyllales > Amaranthaceae > Chenopodium > Chenopodium album. The sequence continues at coordinate 73,900,778 of NC_137840.1, forward strand.
GACATAAGATATGATATTAGCTTAGGATCAGGCAAAAATATGTACAACTATTTTTTTGTGTTGTAGTTAGTTCATTGTGGGACAAGTGATGGGGAAGTGACTTGGTTTTGAAGGAAAAAAGTAACACGAATAACAAAACAAATAACAAAAACAAATACTATTGGCTGATAATAATTTATACAATTTGCACACTTGAATATCTAGTTAAATTATAAGAAGACTAATAGTAACTTTAAATTCCCGCGTATGTTCTTTTTTAATTACAACATATTTCTTCTTGAATTATCGCAAAATGATTGTAACATTGCATCACTACTCTTAGGCCAACGGTTCTATTTCTCTCCTCTTTACATGGACACATTTAGTTTTTTCCCTCTATTTCTCTCTTTTCTTGTAAAACTGTGAATTTCATTAGCGTTGCGATTTAGAATGGAGAAAGCGTAAATGCATATGTAGGGTTGATGTTGTTGCATGTTCAATGAAAATGGAGGCCATTGGAGGGACTAGGGAGGGCCTCATGTATCTAAGGATTCCTTTACCTTGGATGCCCTTTTCTGTCACCAATAAAAATTTGATTTTTTTTTTTATTTGATTTTTTTTTTTTACAATTTTTACTATTGAATTGGTTGATCGTATAGGTTTTTTACATTTAGTTTACAATTTTTTTTACAATTTTTTACAATATATTGCTTGCACATTCGTGTGGTCTACATTAATGTCTAATATGACAAAAATCAGAATCAAAGATTTATGTGGGGGAATTGAATCATGATGAAGAACCACCAAGTGATCCTAAGTCATTAAGGGTTGTCCTTTCAAACGTTCATTACCCCCGAAAAGAGGTAATTCCGAAAAAAAAATTAAAACATTTTGTTATGGTGGCCTTTAAATGATTTGGAAGCCATCTAATTCATTAGGAAGCCCCGAAAAGAGAGTAAGGGTATTGAAATTAATTGTTATGCTTGCCTTGTTACCTTATAAAATACGAGTAATTATTACTCATATTTAGATAAAAAATTACAAATTTGCATCAAAAAAGATAAAGAATTACGAATATCCTTCGTCTCATATAAAAGTTTCATTATTTTTCAACTATAAATTCTTGTTTAATTTTATTTTCAATCCTTGGAAATACTTTGTTAGTGTCTTGGAAAAAAAATTATAGCAATTAAAAGTTAGTATAATACTATAAGTCTATAATGGAATAATAAACACGAGGAATTAACTTTCTAAGCTTATCAATGTATGATAAGAGTGTGTAATCATTTTCCAATGTGGCAATCATCTTTGCAATTTTTACTTGGTATTATATTTCGATCCATAATTGTATCTAGAAGTTGTGTATTTACCTCTCATCTTTTTATTATCTCATATTGACGACATATTAGCTAGGTATACAAGGTAAGATCTCTAATTTTTTAAGAAAATTGTGTTTTGAAAGATAAAAATAATTGTGCATATTTTAAATAATTGTACATATTTTAAATAATTGTACATATTTTTTAGATTCTTTGAAAAAAGAATAATCAAGAACACGACTAGAGTTTAATGATGATTCAAATCACCAACACTAGTAGTAGCAACTAGCAAGCACAAACGAATCAATGGCTAATCTAGCCCCTTTTTTTCCATACATACTCTCAATCAGTCAATTGTATCTTTTTTATTCTCTTGATATTCTCTTTAACTTCTACTACTTCTAATCTTCAAATTTCTAACCTTAAAAGACTTTTCTCTAAAGAATAACAAGATATGTAGGGCCTGCCCTCATCAGCTTAATTTCAGTTCAGTTCATATCAGATCATTTCAATTCAGTTCAGCTCCAATCAGTTCAGTTCAGTTCCTAATTTCCTTCTCTCATAAACAATTCAATTCAGCTCCAATCAGTCCAGTTCAGCTCAATTCAGTAAATTAAAATAGACCCGTAGATTTTTATTTTTTATTTTTTAAATAACATTAGGTACTATTAATTACATAATATAAGGAATTAACTATGAAAAAAAAAAAAAACCACTTATTCTCCAAAACAATACGTATAGTCTTCCTACAAGTCAATAGTTTAGCACGACAAGGATAACAGGAAAGAGTCATATCTTGCATGCCATGACAATTAAGTCTATTCTATCTATGGTGTTTGAATACGTTGGTTGGCAAACAAAATCAAAGGATATATAGTCGTACGTTAGATTGTTACTTACTTGGAGTAAGCACTTATTACTATCTTATTTCAAATCACTTCCCACTAATATATATAGTGATGCATGACTAACATAGATGCATAGCTCTATCTATATGACTAGTACTGTGGACTAATGTCAAAGTTTTGGAAAATATGATAATTACATAATAGTATATCCGTTTTTATTTACTTACAATGCGTACACCTCTTTGACACACTTTAAAAAAAGTGTTTAACTAAACGTATGAAATAACCACATAAGTTACGCTAGCTCTTACTTGTTGAGAGCAAATGAGTCAATAAGCAATACTGCCGACCCGGAGCGAATTATGCTAAATCCGACTCCGACTTCGACATCTGACTCCGACTCCGACTTCAATATCTGACCTCCAACTCCGATCCAACCCGAATCCGAGTTTTTTTTTTCATTATTCAATATACTTTGAGATGTTGGGCTATTTGGGCCTTTACAATCCACACCCAATGCTACCATGACCCACACAAAAATCCACTATCTATTGGAGTCGGAGTCGGATAATCCGTTAAAGTTGGACATTTGTCGAAGTCGGATTTTTTTCTCGGATTTTTTGTAGGATCCGACTCCAACCCTCCTCCGACTCGGAGTCGGATTATTTTAACGGAGTCGAACTCGGATTACTTTTTTCTCGGACTCGGAGCAGATATTTTACCTCGGATAGGGGCGGAGTAGGGTCGGATCCGGACTAGATTACCATCCCTACTATTAAATGTAATTTAAAATTTCAATTTATCGAATCCAAAGCATTAGCATTTAGCACTAGTCAAGTTGAATAAAAGACTTCCAAAATTCGAAAAGTTTAATGCTCATGTTGGTTAATATTTTGCGAGCCAGGCTAGGCTAAGCTAAACTGAACACAAAATTGATGATGAGAATACGGAGCAAAAGATTGACAAAAAAAAAAAAAAAATACTCGTAAGTCGTAAATGCACTAGCAAGGATGATGTCATGAAGGGATATATATAGTACAGGAAAATGGTTGTTGTAAGCCATGAAAATCAACAGCAACCGTGGTTCCCATTTTTCAAGCAGGGTCACGCAGCATTGTTACAAGTACACCTATCCTGATTTGCCACGTGTATGAATAGATTGGAAATATTTTGGAATTTTGTTCTTGCAATAAACCTGGCTCCCACTCAAAACTTTCTTCTTTAAGAATCTCAGCATAATTTAAGTGGAGTTCTTGGGTGTCCCAAATAAATCCTGTGAAGAAAATCACATCAAAACCTTTTTAGGATTGTTACCAATCTACTTAAAGTCATCTCGTCTTTACTTGCCAAGTGGATTGATTCGTATCCATACAAGTCATCGTGTATTGATATACTATATTCGAGATTGATAGAGTATAAAACATATTCTTGAGTCTCAACCAAAAGCTAAGGAATATATTTTATACTCTATCAAAGATAACACCTAAGAATGAGAAATAGCTCAAGTGGTAAGAGTTTCTTTACTAATACCAGAAAATCCAAAGATCGATTTTCTTCGCTCGATCTCTTAGCTCTCTAAACACCAACAAAAATACCAGTGCACAAGTTAATCTGTGTACAAATTTAGTATAAACAGCCCATGCATGCATCAACAATAGTAGTAAATATTGGGTGAGTTTCGGTTTAGTAACTCAATTGGTGAATGAAGTATTGTACCTTTTGACTGCCATTTTTACAACAAAATTTTGTAATGGACATATACTTGAATCAAACACATTATTAGGATTTATGTACCTCTTGCTATGTGTGCTATGGTCGTTCTAAACTAACTTTTATGCCTTCATTTTTGAAAAATTTCTTACTTTTTCGGTCTCAGAAAATAAATACTCCGTACCGAAAGAGTATTTGGGTAGTTGGTTCCATTCACTTTGCTTTTATACTGATAATTTTAACTGATTACTCAAGTATTCTTTCTTAATCAACTCAAGACTACCACAAGTCCAAGTGATAAACGGAGGGATTCTCATCATAAAGGAGATTGAAGGCAACTTCTCAATAAATTACTAAGTAGACGAAAAAAATATAGGTGTTACAGATTATAAGATCTACAGATCTGTAGTGCAATGTTCAAAGAATACAGCATCATCCTGTTCTGGTCCTAAATCTTAGACCAACTAAAATCGTTACATGAAAGTTTGATTACCAGGTTAATGATACAATAGACCTCTCAAATTTTTTCGACAGAGAATAAAGAACAATGGGGGTACAGATTAGACTTAATTAGATAAAAGAATAAACAATGTGGGAAACAGAGAAGGATATGCAAGCTCATTAAAACTGAAGCATGCCCCTTCTTGTGCCAGTAACCTCAGCCTCACCAAGCCCTACAAATAAGATTCCACGCAAAAAAAAAACTCCATTCAAGGTGAAGGAGAGCACAGAACAAGCACATTGACTTACTATCGCTATTCCATCTCACTGTGATTTTATTCACTCAAGTTGCATCTTCGGAGATAGGGGTGATCATACTTGATGTACTTTGTCCAGTATGATCGATATTTTGTCATCGCAATCTCCAACCATGGCTTCATGTTACCATTGTAATGCACAACTGCTGCTTTTTCAATCTCAGACCTGTCAATACTAGGATTGTACCCCAAACCAAGCACATGCCAAGACTTCTCGAGTGGATGTGTCAGCCCATAAAATGTAATGAGTCCAGGAGGCAATGTACCCAACTTCCAGAGTGTTCTACCTTCATTCTGTACAAGTCATCATGTGTTAAGATTAGATTCCAGTTAATTTCACATTTGGATCCACACAGATTGCGGCAACCATGCCAAAAAAAACAAAAAAGGAATAATTCAATATACAGTACAAGGGTTATCCAGTCATATAAATGCTCTACATGATGTTACATTACAATATATACTTATATAGCACTAACATGAAACTGAAGAACTGGAAGTAGAGAGCATGTGACAATTAAAAGTAAAGAAGATCAACGATACTACCACAAATGCTACTTAGGGCCTCAGGCATATATGACTTCAAAACAGTATCATACTCTGAGATCAACTAAATCAAATTTCATGAAACGATCTCTTATCTTTAATGTGTATCGACATAGTTATCCGGATACACATGTAACCATGCTTCACTGAACAGCCTAACAGCTAAAGACGTAGAAGAAAAGAAAGACTTTACCATATTCTGCCACTTGTGATATATGCCTGTGATATCCTTCTTTTTCCACTCCTTGAGATCAAAAAGATTCATGCCATATGCCCATCCACATGCACTAGGGTCAAAATTTCTGGATATATGTGGATTGGAAAAGTTCAAATACTTATCAAATCGGTGAAAGCTCTCTCCACAAGTTTCCACAGCACCATTGACTTTCCCATGAAGGTCCACGGACCACAACGGACTCAAATCCTTTTGAACAACAATGTCATCATCCAGAAACAGAATCTTATCTAGTTTTGGATAGATCTGGGGAAGATAGAACCTTAGATGGTTAAGCATAGATAGATACTTTGGGTTTCTATACTTCAAATTGGATGCCCCAGATGATATTGTAGTTGGATGATCTGCCTTGAAATAATATTCCTTCATGGAAGCAGACTCAAGCTGACGCAATACTGGACAATATGACGAGTTCAGCCACTTAAACTCATCAACATTTTCAACATGGATGGTGGCTTTTCCAGGATGGTTCAAAAGGAACCACATATTCATTGCACCAAAATTGAGCTTATCAGTAACAAGATGAAAAACATGTTTCTCTGGCTCCTGTAATCCATTCCAAAAGATACCATAAAACAAGGGTTAAACAACCAATAATTGTATCATTTAAAAATCAATGCAGCCAATATTCATTCATTAAGACTGCAAAAGCAGGGAGCATAGCAACAAGTGGCTTGTAAATTGTAAACACCACACTTTAACCATGGTCAGGCAAGATTAGTGTAGCACCTCCCACGACCAAAAGAAAAACAAATCTGAAGATATCTAGGTAAAGAAGGCAGCAATTTTTACCTTAGCATTCATGATAGTGGAGTTCACGACCACAGAGGCAGCAAGGACATTGTCAGAAAAAAGTGCATAGTGATAAAGCTTAGGATTTTCCAAATTTTCACTATGAGGGAACTTTCTCTTCTCTAAAGGAAGAAGATAGTAATCAATAGTTAAGCGCATAGCTAGACAATGAATTCCATTTGGAACAGTCTTGGCTGCCAACTGGCTCAGAAAAGTGCTCTGTTTTTTCAAGCTTCTCACTTGTTCCTCAGCAGATTGTAGCATGGCTCTCAGCTTTCCTGTCACCAGCTTGCAATCATACAGTTGTTCTTTAGCTTTTGAAAGAACTTGGCCCATAGCTTTAATCTTCTCAGGAGCACTGGAATTGAAGACATTCATCAAAAAAATAAAATAAAAAAATGAAGGAGGTAAGAACTATAGTAAATTGAGATATAAAAAATCTCTTAACATAATTTTACCTGCGAGAAAGATCACCATCATTAGTTGCCTCTCCTAGGGCACGCTGGCTCTCTTTAAGCCTATTCTGAAGTTCACGAGACAATTCCATCTTATTCTTCATCTTAGCAATGCCAATATACACTCTGGCCATAATAATTTGATCTCGCATTAAGCGCACAGTAGAATCGGCATTTTCATTGTCATTGTCTCTCCTCCATATATTATATTTCCCCAAAACTGCGGAGTCAACTGATTTAGAGCGCTGAATTGCAGCATTTTCGAGCTTCAAAATAGTTTCATCATCCTGCTTCACCAGATCAGCAGCACGTTTCTCACGTCTTCTCTCTCTTAACCGCTGCATTTATGCCAAACATTCACAAATTTAACTGGGGAACACAAAACTTAATTGCTATACAACTTCTTCAGCATACACCTTAAACTTAAAAGATTACCCTTCGCATCAGTACAGCCGGTGAGTCCACTACATCAGGGTGATTATCTGATTAACATAAAAGAGCAAGAAATAAGTCATCATGTACATGCTAATTTTATGGTATCATAAACCCTAAACCAATAACAAACTAAAGATGTAATACAGGGCAAAACAGACATGGAAAGTACCTGATGAAGAATCTGGTTTGCCCTTCAATTTATCTTGTTTTGCATGTGTACCTATGCGCTTTGCCTTCAAATACCAAATGATTAAAAAATGTAACAAACGAAAGATCAGGTAATGGAAGCCATTAAAGGATAGTGTACAGTTGCAGGAATAGCAGCAACAATAGGAATTATTTTAAGAACTAATATACCAACCTCTAAAGAAGCATCACCAGAATTCTCCTGGGCAACAACCTTCCATGATGCAGAACCGTTTCTTTTAAAGAAATCAAGACTCAGTGGCCCCAAATCCTTCACATTTGCTGAGATGACATCAATGTCCTGCAACATACATAGAACAACCAATACAAAATGATAACAAATCAAGCAAAAGTTAGCAATCCCAAATATAAGAGGAAATACCAAGATTGTCTTACCTCTTTTGAGAAGAATGGCTTCAAATGTTGCAATATGAGCCTTTCTCTCCAATCTGCATCCTGTATAAATTAATCTAACAAATTAATCGTTCGCAATCAAGAGTACAAAACTCAACATATAGAAAAGTGGATGGAGATACAGAATTATGAGCAACCTGTTTAACTGCATCTAATGAATTTCTGGACCCTGTAGAACAGAGAGAAACAGTAAATAAAAAAAAACAAGTGAATTTAATGCATGAACCGAAGGTCGTACAACAAAAAAAATAATAATAAGTATATGATCTACTTCCTCCAACTTTTTTGTTCAGCAGTTTCTTTTTTTAAAAAACTTGTCAGTGCATAACTTCAATCATTTGAAGGATGGAAGTTTTACAATATATACATTAAAAAGAATCTAACAAGATCTTATAGGACTAAATTCTTCCAAGCACAAGTCAAAAAAAAAAAAAAACGTAAGTGGATTGTATGAATAGTGTCAAAAGTCAAAATATGTCAACTAAATAAAAAGGGAAGAAGTATATGCCAGCCAGATGATGATAAAAAAATAAGTAACATAAAGTGTCAACTATTCGTAATTATCAGTCGCAAAGCTTTAAACTCACTCCTTTCTCCATAAACTTCAACTGTAATACATATACATACATTCTATATTAAAACAATCCTCTGCAACAACATGTCCAATCAGTGAACAATCCATCCTCTTTCACTACAGGCATTGTAATTTAGTTTTGACCAACAATACTACATAATCCTAATACTTACAAATTAAATCAATACCCGATAATCAGACGTTAAAGCACTACAGAGCGCACATTTACTGAAAAGAACATAGATTAATAAAAAAATAATTGTCATAGACAGAACGAAGCACCAGTGGAAAATAAGCCAAAGGAACAAACATTAATACGAATTTAAACAAAAAATCCATATAACACTGCAAAAAGTCCTAGCATTTCCTTCAAAATAAACAAAGGCATACAAGAAAATAAGTATATAACTTTCACATGATTATACAGCTTCCAAAAGCCGTGTACATAATGATTTGAGCCTAAAATGCAACTCAAGAACCTTCCTATCTATAATCTACCAACATAATCAAACAAAAATGCACAATAACCTGTCTCCTCTTAGTTGCATTACGATCGCATCCCTATCAAGTAAATTTAGCCATTTAGGTACTAAAAGAATCAATTTATCTAGTGCAACTCCTTGTCCAAGAAGACCTGACCAAATCTCATATTGATCCATCATTAAAAAGCCCTTGCAATTTTTATTATTTTTTTATTCCCAAACCAAAACCCAGAAAATACAGAAGTATTTAGCTCCAAAAATCCGACCAAAGAACAACTGTTGACCAATCATGACTAAAGGAGTAAGCATAGCAGGCTAAAACAGGCATATCTTGTTACCAAATGATGAAACCTCTAAGCCTACAAAATTAACCCCTTGGTCATCACCAATCTTCTGGTTCACTAAAGACAAAAAGGGAGATGGCAAACTAAACTCTAGAGAGCCCACATGACTAACATGAGTGAGTCCAGCACCTTTAACATCTAAGAACATTTTTCACCCTCCACATGATTTATCAAATATTGTACCTCCAAAGACATGGTGCCGAAAAGAATACGTATTAATGCCACAATTCATGAAGTTTCACATGAGTGCTACATGGAAATGCGGTGAGTTTTGGTATATGGCACGGGTATGGGAATGCGTCTGCTGGGCAATTCCATCAAACTAATAAACAAGTTTACCAATTTACTATGGTCCATGTACCAATTTGCATGTCCCAATTCATGGATTGCATGAAAGACGGGTAAAGTAAGTGATCATCTCACATTCTCATATAATGGAAATCTTTCAAAAACTAAACACTACCCTCAAGTCTCAGTTCAACCAACATAAACAAGAGCTCCAAGAGGCAAGAAATTCAAGCGAACACTTCACCTACAACACTAAGTCTAACAATGCTCTACCCACCCACTTCCTCCTGAAAGTCTACATGCATACTTACTCTTACACTCATTATGCTCCTACGATACAACTAAGGGTCACATTAATCAAAACAACATACTGCAGATTCACAAAAACGACAACATGGTAACAGACTAAAACACCAACAACCTTAATCCTTAATTTCAGCAATACTTGAAGCATGATCTTGTCACCCATCAAAAGCAAAGCTGAATTTTCTTCCTACACCTTACAATAAGGTATAATTAACAATTGCACGCAACCTTAACAAATCAAATTCAGCAGTTTCAAAGTCTAATAAGTTCCTCAATCCAAACAAAACTCCCAACTCGAAAAGAATACCTAAACTTTAGCGCAGTATCAGTAATCATTCAATTCCGAATCGCCAAGAAACTACAATACATGCACGAAATTCCATAAACATTCAAATAATTTAAAAATTAATACATTATACAATACAAATTCACAATCTAGGGTTAAAAATCCTCCAAAATTTAGTAATTTCAACCAAATAAATCAGGGAATGCACTACTACTAAATCACGCAATATCACCCTAATCAACCAAATTAAGCGATTCATCAGCAAAATAAGAAACAGATCTAACCCAGAAAAGGGAGTGAAACTAACCAGAGGAAAAATGGAAGCCGCGACCGACAAAGAAGAAGAGGGGGAAAATAAGGAGAAGAAGGAAGAAAGGAACAATGGAGGAAGTAGAAAAGCATGATAATGATGATGATGATGCATTGGTTCTACTTCTGGGGGTGTTTGTACTCAATAATCCCCTTTTCGTCGCCATTAAAATCTCGACCTCTCAGCAATCAATAGATTGAGGAGAGAGAGAAAATGAAGGAGAAATCACCCAGATTTTACCCAGATTTCTGAGAAATTGGGAATTGTGATTGGAAATTAATTGAGTGTGGGTATTTACAAGCTAAATTTGCAGAAAGAGAGAGAAGGGTGGAAGATGAAGCGGCTTGTGAGAAAGGAGGAGTGAGAAAGAGAGAGAAGAGTGTTATAATTTTAATTAAAGCGTCAATGAATTAATTGAGGTGAACATTTGGAAAGGGAAAGGCTGAAAGGAGATTATCCACAATTTCTATTATACAATCGGTTGGATGTGTAATTATTCAATCGATTCGATGTGTAATTATTCAATCGAATCGATGTGTAATTATTCAATCAAATCGATGTGTAATAAACTAGGTACTACGAGTGTTTCGATAAAGAAAAAGGAGAAGAAAAGGAAAATATCGGCAATTGTACAATCAGTTAGATGTGTAATAAGCTACACAATAAGAGTATTCCGTTACGACTATTATATTGTATTGGAATTTTTATTTTTTATTTTATTTTTTTTTTTGTGTGTGTTTGATTGATTAAATATTTAAAGATTTCTTTTTGATTGATGATAATTAGAAAAAACATTTTGATTAGGGTTTGTTACAAGCTAAGGAACAAACAACATTGATAATAAATGAAGTAGATGCATGCACACCATTAATTGGTAAAATTGCTTAACAAGTTTTGTTTTTCTTATTAAATGAATCATAGATTTATAGTCATAACTTGAAAGTTTTCAATTGTTTCAAATTTGGTTTTCTTTTATTTAATTATTCTTATGATTAGTACTCTACATTTTCACTACCAAACCTTGCATGATTAAACATATATTTAAGGTGGTCATAATTAAATCATCATAGATGTAAGCATTAAAGTTTTTTTTCCTTTAATATAGTATATAAAAATTACATAAATACGGAGTATAAAATATGTTACCTTTGCTATTGTTTATTAGTCATGTCCTATAATTTCTCTAATGACTACAGAGTACGAATCACATTACTAATAAAACCCATTCACACAAGTAGTCATCTTAAAACGCAATGTTATATATCTAAGTACATTTTTTACATAAATTAGCCAAGTTCTCCATAGTTAGTAGTACAAGTAGTAATTTAAAGTTAACTACTCGTATTAGTCGTATATGATTTGATTAGGGGACCATCGAGCGACGTCGTATTCAATCCAACATCAGCCTATGTCGGCAGTGTCTACTCATACACACGTGTTACACCATAAATCAGGGCTAATAAACAGGGATTTGATTGATTATAGCATAATATTACAGAGTAGCTATTTTTGAAAAAAAAAAAAACAGCCATAGATATAAATTTAATTTCATTATTAAATCCTAAATTTTTTTGAAAAAAAAAAACAGCCATACATATATCATATAATCCGTACTAAGTACTCGTATTTCATAGCACTTTATTTCATATGAATAATACTAATACTATTACGAGTACTAGTTTAATTAGTTATACCTTATACTACAAGTCTACAACCACTATATATGGGTAGATGATTTAAGCTTTAAGAGCATGCCCTTTAATAGTAGTATCTTTGGTCATAATAGCCATAACCACCATACATAGCACGGTGATCATGACGGCCATAAGTGCCATCACCACCATACATAGTTTGATGACCATGATACGGGTTCCCTGATCCATGACCACCACCATCGTCACCATGTTTAGGAAAGCTTTGGTTGTAATGATCTCTTCCCCACACGTTCAATTCGAGTGCTTCTTGTATATCATACGGCTCCCTCTTAGGTTCTCTCGATTCATGGGCATAGTTATGACCACTCCAACCATTCATATTTGCGAATGATCAATTGAATTGTGCGGAGAAATAGGCTGAGCTCTACATGGTATTTATAGTGGCATCCCTTCTAGTTTATGACTTCTTTGCATCGGATTCTTTACTATTATTTAATTCTTATCATATTATGCAATGAGATTAGTATATGTCCTACACTTGGAGATTATTCGGGATAAGATTTCGTAGATATTGATGTGATTAAGCACGGAACAAGAGCGGAATCTTGGATATGTGAATCTTGATCCGACCACCATAACCATCTACGGAGTAATATTTAACAAGCGGTCGTATGACCATAAGACATATACTACCACAAACACGTACGAACATGTTAATACTACATAAAGATACCACACAATGACACAACTATTATTGTTTTTGAGTTTTTCTACCCAGAATTGGAATTTTTTTGGGCAACACTCAAAAAGTTGATTTACAATTCTGATTCTCCTGTCTTTAAGACTTTAACCTTCCTTGAAAGGAAAGTAAATATGCTTGCTTCCACTAAAATGCTAGAAAAATCTGAACAAAAAAATCTTGTGTTTGAAGCAACATGTAATAAAGTGATGCTAACTCAATCCTCACTATGCATTAAAATTTCAAGCTGCTGCATTCTCAGGAGGACAGTGTCGCATGGATAGACTTAATTATTCATTTAAGATACAATTTCATAGAATTATTTGAGCGGAGTTATTTTATCATTTTTCCCTCAAAAAATAAAAATATAGCAGAATATTGATTAGTGAAAGAGTTGCTTACTTAAGTTGATGCTTCAAATGAGATGGATCTTGCTCTTCAAACTTCAAACCAATAAGAACCTCATATGCCTACGTCCTGACTCCTGAGTCCTGACATGTAGTGTAGTCTTATGACCTTGCTCTAACCTGTCAAATAATCTAATAAACAGCATTAACTGCTGCATGTTTCATGCAGACTATAGATATATATCTAGTTATCAAGATCCATTCCGCAAGAAGCCAAGTATCAGTGGCCAGTATAAGGTTGTGAACTTGCTACTCAATGAGCACCATAAAATTGATACTAAATCACACGAGCCACAATGTACAGTACAGGGTTAAACACTGTTACCATCCTCATAAAGCTAACCAAAGCTGGAACGAGTATTTACCCATTTCATTTAATATATGCACAGGGGCAAAACAAGTATCTTTGGAGATTATGTGCTAGATAATGTGCTTAAATATTCTTCTAACAGGACAGTTAATCACCACAGGAGCTGTAAAGCTTCCAAAAGACTAATTTCAGCGTCCCAAATCTATTGAGTAGAATAACAACCATGGATAATCTTGGTCCTGACAAATTAGTTAGGTTAGCGAATTTATGTTGTAGGAGATCAGTCTAAAAAATTGCCACATCCAAGTAGTCCCCAATCTGCAACCATGAAGATTAAGGAACACTGAGTGCTAACTAAAATATCGAATGAAGTAGGGCATCTTTTGAAATTCTGTAGGTAAGCAGGTGGATTTAAGTTCTAGAATACCTGTAAACCAAGTTGAGCCAATGCTTTTCCATCATCTATCTCCCTGTTACCATATGAAAATGTTTTCCCCACCTTCATAAATCACGACAGAAACAATAACATTAAAATTACTCCAAGGAAAGACCCCACGCAGCATAAGAAAAAAATAATGGTTTGATGCCAGAACGTAACAGTAATTAATAAATGACCAAAATGAAAGTAAGCTGTCCTAAGTTTCTTATTTAGCTAGCTGAAATGTCAAAGTCATTTGCGTAGAAAGGTAGGTGAGAAGTATGTCAAATTCAAGCAGTGTAGTGGCAAGCTGGTTGAGGAACTTACAGGCCTAACCACTACATGACCTTGTTTTCCCGGGAACACAAAGGCAAAAGACAATCTTGCATCTTTCCTCCTAGCTGCTGGGGTAACTTCCTTTACCTATATGGAATAAAAAATAGAAAAAGGAAAGGAAAAAAAAAAGGGATTTCGGTGTCAATATTTTTCTATCAAACTGAGACAGCCAGACAGGAAGAAGCAACAAATGCATCATAAAGATTTAACTGCAGGAATAAATAAAATTAATGTTGATAGAAAGGCAATAAGAATTCCTTGATGTTGTCAATCCCTGTCATCACTATAGAGAGAAAAAATTACATACATCCACATAGATCCCATAACCACTCTAGAAGGTAGTATCGGCATCTCTAGATCACAGCAGAGGTACAACTCAAAAACTCAGCTACATACATAGGAACAAATGCGCACAGAAAGCAACATTATGATAAAGGACAACTGCTCATTCCATTTGAAGCTAAATAATGAAATAAGCAAATGTGAAGTTTCTTCTTATTACTTATCTACATTAAGTAAGAATTAACACTCAAAGGGGTCTCTTCTCCTACCTTATTAGAAACATTATGCAAGAAAAAGTTTGGAAGTCCAAAAAAAATAATTCCTACATAATAGGTAAAGGCTATAACAGCTTGTGTTGGAAGACCATGACATAAGGCTAGTTATAGACAAGGATGATTCCGTACAATGTGAGGAACTTGGAATGAAATTATTTCTATAGAAAAAGTATGTCCATCAAGCTTGTGGAACCATATATAGGCATCATGCATTAAAGCTACATTGGTATTATATCATAATTGCCAATACAGTGTAGTTTCAGACTTTCAGATGGTCCAGAAGAGAATAGAAAGACCAGCTAAAACAATGGCTACCAAAAAAAAAAAAAACCACTGTGGATTTGTTCTATTAAATTGTTCTTAGAACAATCCAAAGTCACATAGATCAACCATTGAGAAGTTCAAGCCACATAACACTTAATCCCCCCCCCCCCCCCCGGGCGTCCTAACCCAATATTCTCCTCCCTCAGTATTACTGGTATTGAGACAAGAAGAAGAAGCCACAACCTAACATCACACTCATTCACAGAAATAAAGAAATCGAAAAAGGGGGTTATGGTGTCATGGATACAGGTAAGAATAGAAAGTCTTAAGCTAACTGCTAACCAGATCAGTTAACTCTTGTAGAGTAGCATCCTTCCAAGTATAAATTTGAAATTCATTTTTTGGCTCCTGTCCTCTTACTGCAAAGTCTTCCCTGCTATGATGACTCCCAACCTGCAAAAATTAAAACCACTACATTATGCTAAAAAATAAACTAAGAACTAAAGCTCAGACCCCGGCTTCTATCGGAGTTTGATTCTCATTGAGTCTAACATCAAGGATAGAGTTTATAGGAGGGTGTTTAATGGTGTCCACCCTCGGGCAGGCTATAATCTCAATTCCTAGCCACGCAAACTTACATACTTCATTTTTTAAACACCAAGAAACATAAAGCTGATGGAATTGCATTAAGGGGGTGTTTGGTATGAAAATTTGTAAAGTAGGAAATGTAAACAAATAAGTGTTTCCATTTCTATTAGTTTGGTATGAGCTACAAGTAACAAATACCGTTTCCAAAGGGTAACAAAATCCCCCAAATTGATACCCTTATCCAACTAGTGGAAACAAAATGTGTTTCCCTCCTCAATCATAAACTCCTCGACTTGTTTCCATTCCATAACGATACCAAACCTATATCAAAGGTAATGTGTACCATTACCCTTTCCCTTACTTATATAAATCCTTTTCATTCCGTTTACGAAATTTATACCAAATGCCCCCTAAGACTAAACACAAAATTGAAAACAAAAGTCTGGTAAATTTCAGTAAGTTGCAGAAATAATGGTGAAATGGCACCAACTCGCGCATTCTACAAAAACACAAGACTAAAAAGGAAATTCCTGGAAATGCAAAAGAAAGAGAAAGAGTGGGAAATAGGCAAAGTACCTTAGTGAAAACTCGAAGCAGAAAAGGGCAAGTCTGCAACCACAACAAGAAATACATTACAAACATATAACAATTGGGCATATCATCAACAAAGCAAATCAACATCATCCTTTGAAAACAGTGAAAGAGGAACAATTAAATCCCAACCTCAATTTCACATAAATCAAACTAGAGGAACCCTAAATAATGCAGAAGAATTAGACGCCAGATGATGCTAGAGTAACCCTAAATCAACCAACAAAAAAGGGGGAAAATGGAACCTTTTCGCGATCGACGTAGAATGGACGTTGAGGAAGCGCGTTAAATGGCGGAGGAGGAAGAACAGGTGGCGGGGGAGGTGGACGTTGCGGCATTCTCCGGTGAACTCCTGCTGCTCCCGCCATTTTTCTGTCTCTCTGTCTTCTCCACTGCTGTCCTTTTTTTTCTTTTTGAACTGTTTTCTTTAAGTTTTGGGTTAGGGCTTGCACCGATTTCAAAGAACTTTTATGACAACATATAATGATCATATATAATTCCAAACGGTATTATATGACCCCGAGATGTATCCCCTAAAAATCTCAAGCTTTTTCGACACCGGGTCCCGAAACCTACAAAATTTCTCAAAAAGCGTGGATATTAGCCTTCAATTTTGGACTTTTTTTTTACTTTTTTCCACCCAAAATAAAAAATTGCCAAAATGTTTACCATGGTCTCGAATACCCTCCATGAGTCCAGATGGTAGCGTGGAACCATCCAATTTGCCTTTAAACGACCAACTTACTGGTTTACAACTTACACCGATTTCATTAACTCAAGCTTACCACGAACATTTATGACAACATATAATGATTATATATGGATCCAAACGGCATTATATGACTCCGAGATGTATCCCCTAAAATCTCAATGCTTTTCGACACCGGGCCCCGAAACATTCGAAATTTCTCAAAAAGTGTGGATAATTAGCCTTCAATTTTGGAATTTTTTTTACTTTTTTCGCCCGGATTTATAAAAATTGCCGAAATGTTTACCATGGTCCCAAATACCCTCCGGAAGTCCAATTGGGTAGGTGGAACCATCAAATTTGCCTTTAAACGACCAATTTACCAGTGTAAAACTTACACAGATTTCATTAATTCAAGCCTACCACGAACATTTATGACAACAAATAATGATCATATATGGTTCCAAACGGCATTATATGACCACGAGATATATCCCCTAAAATCTCAAGTCCATTAGACACCAGGCCCCAAAACCTCCAAAATTTTCTAAAAAAGCGTGGGGATAGCCTTCAATTTTGGAATTTTTTGACTTTTTTTCGCTCGTAAATAAAAATTGTAGAAATGTTAACCATGATCCCTAATACCCTTCATGAGTCCAATTGGGTGGGTGGAACCACCAATTTGCCTCGAAACGGCCAATTACTGGTTTACAACTTGCATTGATTTCATTAACTCAAGCCTACAACGAACATTTATGACAACAAATAATGATCATAAATGGTTCCAAACGACATTATATGACCCCGAGATATATTCCCTAAAATCTCAAGTCTTTTCGACACCAAGTCCCGAAACCTCCAAAGTTTCTCAAAAAGCGTGGATATTAGCCTTTAATTTTGAAATTTTTTGATTTTTTTTCGCCAGGAATTAAAAATTGCCGAAATTTTTACCATGGTCCCTAATATCCTTCGGGAGTCCAATTGGGTGGGTGGAACCATCCAAATTGCCTTTAAACGACCAATTTACCAGTTTACAACTTGCACCGATTTTATTAACTCAAGCCTACCACGAACTTCGATGACAACATATAATGATCATATAAGAATCCAAACGACATTATATGACCCCGAGATGTATCCCCTAAAATCTCAAGCCTTTTCGAAACCGGGTCCCGAAACCTCCAAAATTTCTCAAAAAAGTGGATATTAGCCTTCAGTTTTGGAATATTTTGACTCTTTTTTCGCCCAGAAATAAAAACTGCAAAAATGTTTACCATGGTCCCTAATACCCTCCCAGAGTCCAATTGTGTGGATGGAACCATCCAATTTGCCTTTAAATGACAAATTTACCTATTTACAACTTGCACCGATTTCATTAACTCAAATCTACCACGAACATTTATGACAATATATAATGATCATTTATGGTTCCAAACGGCATTATATGACCCCGAGATGTATCCCCTAAAATCTCATTTCTTTTCGATACCGGGCCCCGAAACCTTCGAAATTTCTAAAAAAAAGCATGGATATTAATTAGCTTTCAATTTTGGAAGTTTTTGACTTTTTTTTTCGCACGGAAATAAAAATTATTGCCGAAATATTTTCCATTGTCCCTAATACCCCCCTGTGCCCAATTGGATGGGTGGAACCATCCAATTTGCCTTTAAACGACCAATTACCGGTTTACAACTTGCACCGATTTTATTAACTCAAGCCTACCACGACGAACATTCATGACAACAAATACTGATCATATAAGGTTCCAAACGACATTAGATGACCCCGAGATTTATTCCCTAGAATCTCAAGGCTTTCCGATACCGGGCCTGAAACCTCAAAAATTTCTCAAAAAGCGTGGATAATAGCCTTAATTTTGGAATTTTTAGACTTTGCCCGGAAATAATAGTTGCCAAAATTTTTACCATGGTCCCTTATACCATCTGAGAGTCCAATTGGGGGGGGGGGGGTGGAACCATCCAATTTGCCTTTAAACGACCAATTTACCGGTTTACAACTTGCACCAATTTCATTAACTTAAGTCTATCACGAACATTTATGACAACAAATAATGATCATATATGGTTCCAAACGGCATTATATGACCTCGAGATGTTTCCCCTAAAATCTCAAGCCTTTTCGACACCGGGCCCCGAAACCTCCAAAATTTCTCAAAAAGCAAGGATATTAGCCTTCAATTTTGGAATTTTTTGACTTTTTTTCGCCCGGAAATAAAAATTGCAGAAATCTTTACCATGATCCCTAATACCCTTCGAGATTCCAATTGGGTGGGTGGAACCATCCAATTTTCCTTTAAACAGCCTATTTACCTGTTTATAACTTGCACCGATTTCATTAAATCAAGCCTACCACAAACATTTATGGCAACAAATAATGATCATATATGGTTCCAAACGGCATTAAATAACCCCGAGAAGTATCTTCTAGAATTTCAAGACTTTTCGACACCGGGCCCCTAATCCTCCAAAATTTCTCAAAAAGCGTGTATATTAGCCTTCAACTTTGAAATTTTTGACAATTTTTTTCGACAAGAAATAAAAATTTCCAAAATGTTTACCATGGTCTCTAATACCATCTGGGAGTCCCATTGGGTGGGTGGAACCATCCAATTTGCCTTTAAACGACCAATTTACTGGTTTACAACTTGCACCGATTTCATTAACTCAAGCCTACCACGAACATTTATGAAAACAAATAATGATCATATATGGTTCCAAACGGCATTATATGACCCCAAGAAATATCTCCTATATTTTCATGACTTTCGACACCGGGCCCCGAATCCTCCAAAATTTCTCAAAAAGCATGGATATTAGCCTTCAATTTTGATTTTTTTCGCCAGAAAATAAAAATTGTCGAAATTTTTACCATGGTCCCTAATACCTTTCAGGAGTCCAATTGGGTGGGTGGAACCATCCAATTTGCCTTTAAACGACCAATTTATTGGTTTACAACTTGCACTGATTTCATAAATTCAAGCCTAGCACGAACTTTTATGACAATAATTAATGATCATATATGGTTCCAAACGACATATATGACCCCGAGATGTATCCCATAGAATTTCAAGACTTTTCGACTCCGGGCCCTGAAACTTCGGAAATTTCTCAAAAAGCGTGGATATTAGCCTTCAATTTTGGAAATTTTTGACTTTTTTGCTTGGAAATAAAAATTATTTCCGAAATGTTTACCATGGTCCCTAATACCCTCCGGGGGTCTAATTGGGTGTGTTGAACCATTCAATTTGCTTTTAAACGACCAATTTACCTCTTACAACTTGCACCGAACCCGACTTGAATCGAAATTGACCCAAACCCGTTTTAACCTGTCAAAACCTGAATTTAACCTGAATTGTTACTTATCTGACCTGAATTCAACCTGACCAGTTCCTAACCCTACCCGAATTTATCCCAAAATGTTACAAACCTGACCTGAAATCAACGCGACTTGTTATTGACCTGACCCAAATTCAACCCGACTTGTTATTGACCCGACCCGAATTTTACCATACCTATTACTTACCCAACCCATAAATTCAACCCGATCTGTTATCAACCCGACTCAAAATTAACACGACTTGTTATTGATCCAACCTAAATTCAAACCAAATTGTTCCTGACCCGATTTCAAATCACCTTAAATGCAATTTAGACCACCTTATTATTGTTGATCAAAGCACTTTGTCTTGGGAGACCAAGTCGGTCCAGGCCAACAAAAGAAAGGAGCATCATCCTCAAATTTAGGAGTTAAATATAGTATATATTTGGTGTATGGTCAAAGGAGATAATTATCTTCCAAAATTATAGACTATAGTTCCCTACTATATTGCCATATATATTATAGTCAAAAGAAATAATTAGCTTGATAAAAATGATAATTATCTATTTATAGTTAGTTGAACCCGAATATGACCTGACTTGGAAATGACCCGACCTGATTGTAACCTGCAAATTATTGACTTGAACATAACCCGACTTGAATTCAAGATTGACCCGACTTGGAAATGACCTAACCTGATTATAACCCGCAAATTATTGACTTGAATCGAACCCGACTTGAACCCGAGAATGACCTGACTTGAAAATGACCCGACCTGATTATAATTCGCAAATTATTGACGTGAACCGAACCCGACTCAAACCCGAGAACGATCTGACCTGATTCTAGCCCGCAAATTATTTACTTGAACCGAACATGACTCGAACCCGAGAATTACCCTGACCCGTCTTAACCCGTGAAAACCCGAATTAAACCCAACCTATTCTTCACCCGACCCGAATGTAACCCAACCTGTTATTAACCCGGCCTAAACCCGACCCAAACCCGATAAAAAGTATGACGCGACCCGACTCAAGCATGACCCAACCCAAACCCGACCCGCATAGGTTATGGAATTAGTTTAAATTGATCCGACCCGAGTTGACCCGACCCACTCTTACCCGACTCTAACCTGACCCGTTTAATTACCCGAACTGACAGCTCCAGTTATGCTAGTAAAATTTACTATGCCTCGATTTTTTGAGAGGTTATATATACTTGAGTGTATCGTACACCTATAATTATTTGTTCTCGTTTTGATGATTGTTATTAACTTCACCATCAAATAAAACAGTAAAAACTAACCTTATGTTAGTTGGGTGTACAATACACCCCGTGTTTATAACAAATTCTAAATTTCCTTTGTTTGCTTAATTCGTAGTATATAGAAACATGTTGAGTTGATGAGTTCTGCACTTTCCAACATACAAAATTGCAAAGAGTCGTGACTTTAATTTATATTTCGTAATATCGTTAGTTTTCAATTAAGTAAAAATAAAAAGTTGATGTATTGAAAATATAAATCTAATAAAATCTCGCAATTGATGGCCAAATGAAATTAAGTCAATAGTGTAAAAGTCTAACTATTGCAATTTTAGAGAAGCAGAACATATGTATTAATTGTATACGAGTATGCAATCTATAATATATTAACATTAACTCCATAATATATTGAGGTTGAAGTGGGTGGAGTACTTGATAAATCGGCATTGCTCCCAACTTCAGGTCCATTAGATTTACAAACTCGTAAACAGATAAGTTTCGACAACATAAAACTTAAAGCATCACTAAATTAAGATATGTTATAGTTAAATAAGGTGTATCAAACAAAATTAACCTTTATTCTTTGATAACCATTAATAATAGATTGAGCTTAGAAATAAAAATAATGAAACCACATAAAATTATTTCATAAAATTATTTCATGAGTCTTATTCTCTTGTGTAAATATGCTACTCTATACTTTAATGAAACCACATAAAATTATTTCCTGACATAGTATCAGAACCAGGAAAAAGAGGAAAATTATTTCCTGATATGGTACCTAAGTGATCACAATAAACCTAAAGGTGGTTAATCTATATATGTTTCATCAATTTAAATGATAATATGTTTTTCATTAATCAACACCCAATGTATGTTTATTTTCTCTTAAAAAAATCCCATCAGAAAAGAGGAAAGTACCAAGAAATCCTTGTAGAAGAATGGAATAGCTTGGTTCATAATAGGGCAGTGAAGAATCAAATTCTGAAAAAGGTGGAAATAAAATAAAAAAGAGGTCTAGTTTTCAATTTCTAAATATAGTAAAGGCTACTTATTAAAGTAGTCCATTAGGTCATAAAGACATTCTATTTTGGGTAAGTGATAACCATCACCACCACTGTTTAATTGTATTAGATGGCTTGTCATTTTCCATTTTTAAGTGGGGTCCATCCATGAAATCATTTCATCAAATTATGTGCTCTGAATTTTTTTATCAGAGATTCATATGCAAATATCATACATTTATTCACTGTTTGAAGTAACTTTTGAATTATATTGCTTTCCCTTTTTTTCTAGACAAAGTGGATGAAGTTTAATGTAGGGTTTAATAGAGAAGTTAATATTTACCATAATTATTTATTCAGACATTTTAGTAAACATCTTTTCAGATTGTTGTGAACAAAAACATAAAATAATTTGTGAAGATTAGTAAACCTCTTTTCAGATTGTTGTGAACAAAAACATAAAATAATTTGTGAAGATTACATTTTTGTGTTGATACAAAACGCGGTTGTTTGTTGAGCCTATATTTTCACAACTTCAATAAAGTTCTTTTTTACTTCTAAATATGCTTTTATCCTCTCAAATGAGATTTTTTTTTAAAAAAAAACATAAAAGTATACTAGTGTTGCTAATGTTATGATTTTCTCAATCGATAAATTACCATATTCGACCAACTTATATATACTAAGTACAAATTTATGTGGCTTACCAAATTCATATAATTGGCTAGATAAGGCTAGCTAGATGGCACATGGCAGGCACAATTAACTAGTTATTAAGGTACATCATACCACTATATACTATACCTAGAGCATTTTATATTTGTATGTAGCTAACGATGATTGATGAAGTTTGTTCGATTGTCATATGTACCACTACTAGCTTGTAGCAGTACAACAGATAGTAGTGTTGTTTAGTCTATCATTTCATGTCAAGAAAATAAAATCATTCTACTATCTTAGTATAAACAAAGTTGCTTTAATTTTCCTTTGATTTAACTTCATTTACTGTTGTTTCTATTTATGGCTTTGGCACTGCATCCTATAGTTTCCTCCTGCAAGTCATACGGATTTAATGTTATCCATATGCATGCATGTGACCAGAATTTTCGCTATAACATCCCCATAAACTACCTACAAGCTAAGAGTACATCTAGTACGTGTTTATTATATATTCGAGTGTACATACTCACATTTACATTTAGTAATATTTTCAATTAAGTAATTATCAACTCGCTAATTAACTTAGAAACTTATTATTATGTCTCATGACTAGCTGGCTGTTATAGCCACGTGTGACGTGTCATATGATAAAGTTTTAAATTTTAGTCTTTAAGAAAAAGATATTTGCTCTCTCGATCAAACATAAACCTCAATTACGTTCAATTCAAATAGGGCACGTACCCTCTATGCAAATTAGATGCTACTCCGTAGTTTTTTTGAGGTTACTCTAGGATATGATGGTAATGTTGAAATGGTCACAAATTGGTGGAATCAAGGTCGATGGTGAGAATTATCCATTACATAGCTAGTTTATTTTCTTTTTACAATAGCATACATAGCTAGGTTTCGTCCCCTAATTAGATGCATCGATGCTTTTGTCAATCAAACGACATTTTATTCTTCTATCTTCGTCCTTGTAATTTTTTATGTCAATTAATAAACGAGTACAGACGTACTTAGAGACTTACTTTGTATAGTTTGTGGAAGATGTGCTTGGTTGTTAACTTGTTACATAAAGATATATATAGACACATTGTGCTAATTTGTTGGACTTGCCACATTAGATAATAGGAACGCCAAATTAAAGAAAATGAGATCAGTTTCAAAGTTTCAATAGTAATTTATCATAATTCAATCATGCGAATCTCATTGTAATGATGGTCTGTTATCAAGTAAGAGGACCACGTGATAGACAAAAAAAAACCACCAAATAAATTTGAATCATAATTCTCATTTTTGGTTAAGGACTTATATTTTTAGACATCCCTCTAATGGTAGAAAATGAATATATATCATATATGCCACTATGTTCTTGTTCAACTGATCAATGTTCATTCACGATCACATTACGATTATAGCAAGATCGTAACACAAATCCACTTTTTTACTTTAATATGGAACAATTATTTTCTTTTAAATGGATTAATTTTGTATAAATATATAGCTACTTTGATCAGTATTAATTAATTAATTTGTAACAATTGGCCACAACCATGATCTCTACTATCGGACAATAATTTAAAAGACGGGAGAGTTTCAGTGTGTAACATATATAAATAAAAGTTACGGGGTATAGGATTATTTTTTTGCGATAGGATATATCATTTACAAAAGTCCTTGCTCCAATTTCGATCATTGAATCCTATTCTTTGATCAAACACTAATTTACATGAGCGTGATTAGGGTGGATGGCTGCAAAAAATATCAATGGTAAGAAAAAAAGATGCACAAAAAATTAGTAAATTTGGAAGTATGTCATGATTGAAGTTATTAGGAGTTTCTTTTTTCTTCATAGGGTTTGTTACATAGCATGACTTTATAGGAAAGTGACAATGGGAGAAAATCGTAAATTCATAATAATGAAAGTGATGAAGACTACATAGTAAAAATATATTAGCCACTTATCTTAAAAAAAGGGTAATGTTATACATAGCCCTTAGGGCTATATATAAGCATTAAAAACACTCTTATAAATTGTATAAAATAAGGAATTCATGACAAAACACGCGTAAATCAGTGTAGTTAGTGTGAATTTGTCATGAATTTTTAAATTTAAAAAGTTTTCAAGAGTATTTGTAATGCTTATATGTAGCCCTAAGGGCTATGTATAACATTTTCCTAAAAAAAAAAAAATAGGTAAAGTTATCATGAGAAATTAATGAGATTTGAGATTAATATCAACATGTTAGACACAGTTGAATTTAAGATGATATACTTTATATTAATACTTTATTTAGGCAGACAAGAGTCTATTATGCTTGCTTATTATATAAGCTTTGTGATTATATATCCAATAGCTAACCAACAATATACCTAGTTTTTGTAATATCAGCAAAAAGCAATGTGAATTGAAATGAAACAAATTGATATATTATAAACCCAATTACCTTTTCAAAACTAAAGTTGTTACCACTGCGTGTGAGTTTGAACATTGTAAGTATAAACTTGGTTTCTAATTAATTACGTAGTTTGATAAAAGTAAGCTCTTTAACTTGTAGAATACGTGACTAATAATAATGATCAATTCCAATTCTACTACTCCTTGTATCGAACGATATAAAAGTCGTCATAATATTCAGATTAAATTTAATATATTAACATATCACGTATGTATAATGTAATTAAGGGTTTGTTCTCATAGATAAGACTGAACTGAAATGAATATTTTATAAGAGAGGGAAATTAGGAGCTGAAATAAACTGAAAATAAACGTATGAGAACGGCTATATACAAAGTTATCATATTAGCTCGTAGTAACTTTCTTATATTTGATGTTTGTGTGTACTTGATACGAAATGCTTAGCATAATCATGTGTGTACAACATGTGCTAAAATAATTAATCTTTTATCGTGTGTTACGGGTGAGGTGGTGTTACATACTCCCAAATAAAAAGAACTTGAAAAAAAAAAGGTTATAACAATGATACATAGACTCAAATTTCCAAATAGATTTCCATAAATACACACATCCAAAGGTGACCAACAACATTATTGTTAGTTCATTTTTCAGCATTATTTCATCTCAAAATTCCTTCCTTCTTTCCTTCCTTCTTCCATTGTTAAGTTCTTCATTCTCACTCAAAAGTTAAGAGAGAAAAAGGGTAAAATGGGAAGAGGAAAAGTGGAGCTGAAGAGAATAGAGAATAACATAAGTAGACAAGTAACCTTCTCAAAGAGGAGAGCTGGTCTCTTGAAGAAGGCTAAGGAACTCTCCATCCTTTGCGATGCCGAAATCGCCCTCATCGTTTTCTCCCCCCGTGGCAAGCTCTATGAGTTCAGCAGCATCGAGTATTTTTTTTTTTTATCCTTTTTTCTCCCTCTTTTTTCATCTTATTCTTCCTCATTTATCATTGAAGATGAACAAAAACAAATATTTAAATAAATAAAAGTAATCACTTTCACCAATGGCAATAGGACACGTGGAAGATCTAGGGTTTCTTAAAATTTCTAATTGTTTAGTTGTTTGCAATTTTGCATTTTACTTATAAAATTCTTAATACAAAATGGATATAATTACAATTCTATATATATTTACACCAACAATATAATTTATGATATTTTAGTTTTTTTTTGTTTTTTTAAAAAATGGTAATAGTAAAAAATGTATGAAACAATGTAGATACTATAATTGTGATTATTTGGAATTTTTGGGCTAAAATTCTGGAATGACTTACCAAAATTCTAATTGCTTATTTGCATTGTAATGCTTGTGATGTGATTGTTATTTAAATTATTTTAAGGAATGAATAGTATAATTACTAATTTATTGAAATTGAAATAAATATAGTGTCAGAAAATCAATTTGTTTTGATTTTCCTCGGATTTTCTTGTAGTGGTTGCTTTTCTCTTTTCCCTCTTCTGTGTATGCTTCTCTCTCTGCAATTTTTTGCTTGTTTGCTCACTTTTTGTGCAACACTTCTTATAAAAGACAAGTAATTGGTAGACGGAATTTTTATTTTATGTTTATTGATACCGTCCTTATAATTTTAATCAATTAAGATAGCTAAGTAGCACTCGTTTTAAGTACGGGTTGATAATAACATTGATTAGACTTCTATAATTTTTGGCCTTGTGCAGTTGCCTTCCGAAGACCCTCGAACGGTATCAGCGTAGTGGCAACACTATTGATCTTCATCATCACCACCAAGACCATGCCGTTGAGGTTCAGACGCAGGTTTGAACATAATGTGTACTGAACTTTTGATGTATTAGTCACTGATCTCTTAAAAGGCTAAGGTTAAATTTGCTAGGTTAAGTTATAACTACATTGATTAATTAATTAATTAATTAATTTAATAGGTTCTTTGGAATGGTTTAGATTGACACTACGATAAAATTTGATTGAGAATTAGTTGATTTTGATCAACAAACCAATGATTAGCTAGCTAAATTATAACTACATCACTAATCTTAATTCAAAGTTTATATATGTAAACTTTTTGTAATTTTTTTGGACTAAATATATCATTAATTCAATTAAAATCATAGTGTAACATATATAAGCAAGTGCACCATAAGAATTTGTTATCCTTGATTAGAATTTGCTTAGTCTTGTTTAATCTATAATGTTATTTTACATTGTATGTATGCATCAAAATATTTTCTAATTTATAAATTCAATTGTAAATATTTATAAATTGAATCAATACATACATGT
Organism: Chenopodium album; assembly: GCF_948465745.1. Taxonomy (NCBI): domain Eukaryota; kingdom Viridiplantae; phylum Streptophyta; class Magnoliopsida; order Caryophyllales; family Amaranthaceae; genus Chenopodium; species Chenopodium album. The sequence goes on from NC_137840.1 coordinate 73,928,581, forward strand.
TATATTAAGTATCTCTCCTTTTAATTTCTTATTTACAGAGCTGGCTCCAAGAGATCGCGAACTTGGAGTCACAATATGAAATTCTACAAAGAGCACACAGGTCTAAATTCCTAGTAGTTTAATGTTAATTACCTAGTAATTTTGATTAGTAACATTTATACTGCTTGTATGATCAAATAACAATTGTTTGTTCATTTTAAAGTCATATATAAGGAACTCATTCAGGGAAATAAAGCAAAATTTTATATATATTTAACGCGATGATTTACTTGATAATTTAGGCAAATGCTAGGAGAGGAACTTGGAATTCTAAGCTTGAAAGACTTGCAAAGTCTTGAAAAGCAGCTTGAAGGAGCTCTTGCTCGGACTAGGGCAAGGAAGGTATTCTTCAAACGTTAATTTAAGTATATATATGCTTTGAAGAGTAATGAAAATTTGTGTAGTATATTTTTTTATTATGAATTCAGAAATAATATAGTTTTATCTCTGAAAAATTGCAGATTAATGTTACATATGTACATGTAGTAACATTGAGGGACAGAAATTGGACTAATTTAACAAAGCTACTTTAATGATATGAACCAAATAATTAATAATGTATACATAAGTCTGATATATATTCACTCAATTAAACCTAAATGACAAATTAAACAAAATGTAATCTGAATAATATTGATGAATTATAATAGGCACAGCTGATGACCGAGCAAATGGAGGCACTTCGAAGATCGGTAAGAACGCCGTCACATCTTCCTCAGATCATGAAGTATTCATAATCTTACAAAGATGTTATGTCATATGAATCGGTTTATATATATATTATCACTATTGTTTATTATTCATAACTATGTATATGTTTTGATTATAATTGATTAAGTACCATAATTAAGTCATTAACAATGCTTTGTGTTTTCTAGGAGCGCAAACTTGGAGACTTGAACAAGGAATTAAAGCTGAGGGTTAGTTTAATCTCGTTCACAACTTTCATTAATCTTAAAAGGTGACACAAAAAAAAAAAAAAAGGTTTGTGATTGGTTTTTCAATGTTTTGTGTATGTAATGCATGTAGGTAGGAGATCAGGGACATGGTTTTAGGCCAATGGATTTGAATTCAAATGGTTGCATCCAATTCATACACCCTTCTCAGTCTACCAATTTCGAGTATGATCCTGCTGTCTTGCAAATCGGATCCTACAAACCCGAGCCAGTTGTTCTAGATTATATAGGGTACGTAAATTATTCCCTCCATTGATCTCAATATCCTTCAAGCACGTTCTTGTTAATTGTTATATCATTTCATCAAAAAATTAGACTTTTAGACGGTTAAATTCTCTTTCTCTTGTGTTTGGTTTTTTTTCGAGCAGGTATCCTCCCCAGTATGCGTCTCATGAGGATGAAGGGCCGTCGAATGGAAGTCAAAGAGCTAGCTTGGGTAGTGACACTACTAACTTTCATCAGGCAGGGTGGTTGCTTTGATTAAGATGGTGCTCAAATACACTATTACTATTATACTTTCTATAAGCATAACTCTACATGCTTTGTTTGACAAATTAACTTCTGTAATCTGATGTGTTTGGTGTGTTACATACGTGTGTTAACGCGATTACGATTACTATGTAGGGGGGAAAAATGATGCCAACGACGTATCGAGTTGTGTTACGTACTATGATTTCTATCCTTGCAGTAAGTATATAGATTGATGTTCCTTATAGGAATAGTAGTGTTTTGGAGTACTAATGTACTACCCTGACTTTTTATTGATTTTGTGTGTATTGGTTATTTTGGATTTATGTATTTGTTACAATAGTGAGTTTGCTAATGAAAACAATTTACGCATCAGATTCGATCCATATTATTGATAGCATATTGTCCAACACTTCTAATCTGTTAATTATACACCTAAAATCATGATAATTGTTGCAAATAGGAAGAGCAATAAAAGTCTATTAAACATCAAAAAGGAACGGAGTACATTAATGACAGTTTTACAATTGAAAATGACTAGTCTAATAAAAAGGCTCAATAGTTCATACAAAGACATAATTATCATATGTGACTCGCGAAAAAAATAATAATAATAATAACAAACAAAAGCCGTTGATCTAGCATGTATCACCTTCGATAACATTCAGTCAAATCTGGGCATCAGATGAACCCAAGATGTCAAAACTTTTAATATGATGCATGAAAATTTAACTCCAGTCGCCTCATGTGCCAAAGCTACGATCTCCAGCATCACCAAGGCCAGGAATAATGAACCTGTAGCGCAAATGAATTAGTAAGCCTTGTGATAATGGTTCCATGTAAAGACAAATCATTACTCGAGCAAGAAATTAGTGCCTACCCCTTTTCATTAACAACTTCATCAATGATTCCAGTGTATACATGAATCCTAAATTTAAGAGAACAAAGTTCAGTTCATAGATCAACCGCACACATTACTCATTTGGAGCATAGACAACTAGGTAGAAAACTTTCATACCCTGGAAACTTTTCGCTGAGCTTAGTGAGTGCTGGAGGAGCAGCAACGGCTGAAATCTGTGGAAATTTTAGTTTACATAAGCTAAGCACTTTTCAAAATAAGAAAACCACAAATTTGCATTCATTGCAAATAAGGAAAAATTTTGATGGGTCAAATTCCTCAATTTCAGAGAATTGAAGCAACTTACCACTTTAATTTGTTTGTTTCCAACTCCACGTTCTTTCAACAGGTCAATTGCTTTAACTATTGTTCCACCTGAAATTTCAAATGAGCACCATTTATAAACTCGTACTCCATAAGTGTTAATGTATGGAAAAAGAGAGATTTGTATGCCCTGGCAAAAGGAGGAAAAAAAGAAAATGCAAAGATGATGCAGTTTTAATTTGTAGGTGCAGAGGACGGGTACTGCTAAAAGAACACAAGCATAATGCGCCAGTAGATTTATTACTGAAAACTAAATCTGAATGGCTGCTGATTCCTGACAATAGCTCTTCACTGAAACACGAGTCAATTGATAATCACCATCCTAAATTAGGGGAAAATTGAGGGAGAATTATCAACAGCAAGGGGAAAAATTAGCCAGAAGATATAAACATGTAATTGCATCTTGGAACACATGCTGAAAGGCTACTCATATCTCGCTCAAAGCATCACTGCTCGAGAAGCATTGACAATAGACATGCATGACATATTGAAGGTTCTAGGCCTAAGAAAATAAATTAAACATTAATGGGTTGATGTGTAGTAAAAGAGCGAAACTGCAAGAATGAACATGTTGTAGCAGCATAATTTGAATTAAAACAATGAAATAACCAGCAACAACATATATACTAATGCATATTGCAAAAGAAAGAATCCTTGAAGCCTCAAGGCATCAAAAAGCAATATATAAAAAATCAATTACCTGTTGCCAACATTGGGTCCACAACAAGTATTCGAGCTCCTTCAGGGAACTTTTCCGGCAACCTGGAAGACAAGATGTTCAGGCTTAAATTATGCCCTTGGCTATAAATTAAACTTGGAATAAAAAAGATCATAGATCAATAAAGCTACACCAACATAACACCATTCAAGAAATTACTCTCATACGCAACAAAAGTCAATTACATGTATAAAGCAGCAGAACAAAAAGCACAACATGTTAGCCACCAAACGCTCGACAAAAGTATTTAAAAGGTAGGTTTCTCTCTCTTTAACCCACTTCAATGTTTACTTCACTTAATTTAAGGTTTTTTTTTTTTTTTTAGGGGGGGGGGGGGGGGGGGAGGGTGGCATTAGATAACTAGATCCTAAAGAATGCAGCAGAAACCAATAGCCATCTGCTTTCTCCTTATGCATAATATGTCTTCTGGATAAGACTCGAAGGCAGTATGCTCATCCTTAGATAAGAATCTTACTTGTTCAAATAGACGGTTGGCTGAAGTGTCTCCTCATCTCTGCTGACCCCTTAACATGAGACATGACATGAGCATTAATATTTTGAAAAACATATACAACACAGAACAAGTTATATAAGAGAGTAGTAAGGAACCTGAACCTTGGTAAATAACTACTGCTTGAACCAAATCACTGCACCTATTTTCCTTAAACTCAAGTGGATATAATCACATAAACTTAACATACCTACATGATAGGTTGCCATTGAGGGTAGAATAGTGGCTGCATGCTCTGCAAGTGCAAGACCAGCTCTTAAAATAGGAATAACCTGCAAGATAAAAAGTGAAAACATTTAGGAAGGAAGCTATCATTCGGAGAAAGGTGATGAGGCTCAGAATCTCAGATCACTAACGCTTTGAGATGCTTTAGGTCATTTTGCTTGTCAAGAATTTTAACCCACAATAAGGGTAACAACGTTGTGCAAGGATATATATTGATTACTGAAACATCCATCCCAGTATTATAGATAATTGACATTGACACATGATGATATAGGAAAGCAGCTGATATGCATCTATAGTAAACACTCACTCATTCAATTCACTGTGTCCAATACAGAATAAAATGCTGAAGAGATTAGCCAAAATTATTCAGTTTGGTACCAACATGAAGAGAAGCACCAACAGTAAAAGCTTCCAAACTGTGAGTTAACTCAATAGATAAAAATATTAATTTAGCTATCAAAAAATAAAGATCCATAAATAAATGTAGTAAGTTACCGACTCTGCTTCCCAAACAACAACCCCAGGACACCAAATCCCTTCTCTAGAAAAGCAGCAGGAATAAAAAATGGATAGCAAGTTAATGATGCATCTGTCATCCAATCATATAATATCACCAATATATATCTAGAAGGAAACTCACTACAACACCACCACAAGGTAACATATATACGACTCCCCTTACAAGAAGAAATACTAAAGATCCAAAACTCGATACTTGCAGTGAAGAGTAGTCATCATACTGTTCCAAATATAGTAATGACCAAGAAAGAGAAAAAGTGCAACAATCTAAAGTCGATATTGGAGAAAGTGAATAGTTTCTAATATTGTTTTCTTGGAATTAAGATCTCTAGCAACAATTGCGGCAATTCCAAAATACATCAATATGCGATCTACATCTGTACACTAATACAACTCCAAATATGAGTGTTTTTTTTTTTTTTTTTTTTTTTTTTTTTAATAGAAACAGGGGAAAGCTTTTATTCAATCAAAGAAGCATCAAACAAAACAGCAGAGTTAGCACATAGAGGAGTTTCCTCTATCCACACCCTAAGACCTTCATAGTCCCTGCTACAATTAGCTAAGATATGGACCACTCTATTCCCTTTCCTACCCACATGAGCAAAACTACATTGAGTACAAAAAGAAGCAAGTTGTTTAATATCACGAACTAGAGCACCAAAACAGGAGGCCTCTTTTGTATCCAAATATGAGCTTCAAGAAATCTAAACCAGTCATCCTCATACAAAAGCATTGAAGGTAAATTGTAAAGTACACAATCAAGCAAAATTGTCATTACCAGTAGTACCGACAGAGAGACAGCATCTCCTACACAGACATAGTGTTTGTTATACAATGAAGAAAACAAAAACACAATACATACTCACCGCCACAGGCTCCCTTGGATCAATAAATTCAACTTTGGCGACTGCAATAGGTGTTTGAATTTCCCCAGCAATAATAGGCTAATAATAAGATCAACAGAGTACAAAAATTAATGTGAGAAGAATATGTGACATGCAGATATCACACAGAGGAATAAACTCACCAACCAATCCCTTGAAGCTTCATACATTAGTAGCCTCCCCAACTCACCCATTGCATTCTCTACGAAGAGGAAAGATATAGTATATATGAGAAACTGCAACAAACATAATTCCAACTTTCAAACATAACTAACTTTTGGAGTTGGAAGGAGAAAACTATTTTTCATTGAAAGCTACATTGTTTTACAAATTATTCCTAAGTATATAGTAGTGCAGATCTTGCTTAACTAGACGATCTTTAGTACGTTAAACTGGCTTTATTATAATTAAATTCAAGAAGATCTAGAATGCCAACACAGATTTTGCATTTACAAGTAGATTCCAACACCCAATTTTCAACAAAAGCAAACCAATACTAGTATAATTAACTAGCACTATTAAGCTGTTTCCATTTTCCAATTGAATTATTATTTCCCACAATTCCTTTTACCACAGTATACAATGCAAAAATTTAGCCAAATGTACTGTTATACACATGGTCCTTCAGTAACAGATACTAGATGGCACCCTTCCACCTTTCTATATCACTCCCCCCTCTTGGTGGTTCTTGGGTTCTTCAATTTTCATATTGACCTAGCACCCCATCCTGTCCTGAACGGTATATAAATGTAACTGAATGCGCCCAATATAAAACATTGCTTCAGTTACCCCCTTTATGACTACCTAAGAAGACAGTAAACAGTTAACTGTAAACAATACTATCAGTCTATCAACAGGTCAGCCCCAGACATATTGTCTTAGTTTCACTAGATTCTTAGATACTATCAAATATCAACAAAACCTTTCCTTCCTCCCCTTTGGAAGATTCAATTCTCTTTATGATATATAAAATCACAATTTCATAAAGGCTAGAGTTTCAAAAATAGACATCATCTTCAAGGTAATTTCGGTTGCAGCACCTATATATAAACTCTATGGCTCCATTTCTTTTGATGGAAAACATTTTCCAAGAAAAAAATTTCCCATTTTCCATTGGTTGTATACTGTGGGAAACATTCCAAAATATTGGGCATGAGAACACTTCACCTCGAAACCCAATTTTGATACTAAAGAAGAAAATCAACATAATAAAAATGTGCATGCATTGTTAGTTCAAATTACAATAACAATCCATTTGAATTCTAAGAGCTAAGTTACTCAAGCTCTTTCTTCATGTCATCTCAAGTATTTATGTATAGTCCTTAATATTTAACACTCAAACACGGGTATGGACACTTAACACTCAATTTTACACCAAAAGATAAATCTTTGCATAAAAAAATACCGAGATTGGACACTTGGACAAATACCCATGTTCAACACCACAAGTACCCAAGTTTGAGTAAGATAGCCATAGCCTTAGAGTCAACATGCAGCACTGACAGCATAATTGGTATCACACCTATGAGCTCAAATTAGCTACCACAAAATTAATTTTGCATGCATGGACAATAGTAATCACACTTATGAGCTCAATATACCATAGATCCAAATTTAGCATGCATTATCAATGTAAGTTATAGTAATCACACTTATGAGTTCAATTTACATACCATAAAACCAAATTTTGCATACTTTATTAATATAAATTATAGTGATCACACTTATGAGCTCAATTTACATACCGCAAAACTAAATTTTGCATGCATTGTCAATCAGGTTACAATAAAGATAGATTAAAGAAGAAGATCAACATACTGAAAACAGCGCATGGAGTCTGCTCGTTCCTAAGAACAGAAACCCAATGTTTAATCAACGGATGCGGCGGTACAAAAACCTGCAACAAAAGAACCAAAATTTCAATCAAATTACACAAAATTTGAACTTTCTAACAAAAACCCATATAAATTCAAAGAATTCCCACAAAACCCCATCAATCAAAACACAGAAATTGAACACTCCAACAAAACCCAGATAAAATTAAAGAATTCCACAACAGTCAATCAATCAAAACAGAGAAAATTGAACAAATAAACAAAAACCCAAATCAAATTATGAACTTTTCCAATAACCCAATAAGAAAATTTACAGAAACATTGAATAAGATTAGAAATTACAAGCATTCTGTCATCAGACATGAGGGGTTTCTGATCAATAGTAGCACGACAATTAACAGAAAGAGAAGGAAAACGGCGGGGTTGAGGAGTGAGAGAGTGGCGTGTTTGGGGTTGAGAGAAAGTGAAAGTAGTGGGAGTTGAAGTTGGGGTTATGCATTTTAATTCCCACATTTTTTCTTACTTATTAGAGTGACGAATTCTCGTTAAAATCGCCTTTAGAAATAGAAAGAAAATAAATGGAATTTTTGGATATTCAAAAAGAAGATAGATTGACAGATTGTGTGTTTTTTTTTTTTTTTTTGAACGGAGATTGACAGATTGTGTTGAGTTTGGGAAGAAGACAGGAAATTTAGTGCAGAGAAAAAAGAAATTGGGGCCAAAATTGCACCAATCCTGTGAGAGCGTTTTAATCAATAACTGTGAGAGGTTTTGTTTGGTATAACAAGGGTACATGCATCTTTTCAGGGAAATTTATATGCACTCGGGTATATGTATATTTAGGGTCTGTTCTCTTACGTTGAAATTCAGTTCAGTTCAGTTTAGCTCAGCTCCTAATTTCCTTCTCTTATAAAAATTCATTTCAGTTCAGTTCAGTTCAGTTCAGCTGGGTTCAGTCAATGAGAACAGACCCTTAGAGTTAGGTTGATTTTAATTTTTTTTTTTTTTTTTTTTTGGCAATAACTTGATAAGTGCATTCAATCATTAGTACTCCGATCATTGGATTTTAAGTTCAGATTTGGCTACAAATGAAAAAAAAAATAGTATAATCTTATTAGGTCAATCTAACATTATACGAAGTAGTTCTTAATCAAGTATTGATGAACCTAAATCCATATAATCATTCAACATGATTACATGAAGTTAAGTCGGATCATGAACCAAATGTTACCATTAGGCCCATTCACCTGACATCAAACTTTATGATAATGGCTAATAAGTTCAAATGATAATTTAGCTTAGTTATATGTGACTTATCTTATTTAGACTTTATCTAAATTAAATTGTGTATGAAATTGTCTAGAGAAAAACATTATTTTCTCTAAATCAATATGAACTTATCATAACTTATTTAAATATCTTGTCTAAACCAATTTAATCAATTAGGGCCTAACTTGCAAAAATTAATCATCAAATCAAGTTCAATTTACCACTAAAATTTACTGTTTATGTAAATTATTATTGAAAAACACAAATAAAATGTAACCTCATATAGGATACTATCTTAAATGATACTTCCTCCGATCCTAAATTACATTCCTAATTCTCTCTATTATACGAGGAATAAATGTTAGAAGTAGGAATGTAATTTAAGGACGAGGGGGGTATAGTTAAATGCTTCATATATAATAAACCCAGTTTCCATCTTATTGACTTAATTATCGTTATTTGTTTGCATGCTTATTCAGGTTGAAGGAGAGAGTACATAAAAAAGCATATTCATGAGTGCAAATGGGAGACATTAAAATGATTAAATAAACATTTTTTTCATTATTGAATATATGCATGTTAGTACTTTTGTATAGGGTAAGGAGGTAAATTAATGTAAACACTTGTTACAAATGAAAGATCAAGTGTAACTAATAATAACTCAAAGATACAAACAAGAAAGAAAGATGTCCTCAAAAAAAAAAAAAAAAACAAGAAAGAAAGAACAATCAACTAAAAAAATTGATAATACTATGTAGTTGCTTATTTGATTACTTGCATTGTATTCTCATTTAAAACTCGTCATTCACTTTTATCAGTGATTTTTGAATTATGAATGTAAATTTTTATAAAAGAAAAAAAAAAAGACATATTATTGAAAGATTATACTAACAGAGTTAATCTCCGAATTTTACAATTAAATTTACGCAGGACCAAAATGTAAGCTCCATATTGGGAGAATCAAATAAGACTATTATAAATATATACTTCAATAATTTAGGGATATAGAGACGTAGTAATTCAGTGAGTAAAAAAAAAAAAAACTCCTAGATGATGCAAATTAAAGCCTTAGATGATTCAAGTGTCACATGCATGAAATGGTACATACACCTTAACCTCACACATCATCGCTCATTGCTCATCCGATCTGAAACTATATATTATACGATAATCAAACCATAATCTTCATAAATCAGCTGGTAATAATAATAATCAAGTTAAAACCAGCTAATATAATCAACTATGCATTAGTAAGACGCCTAATTCTGGTCTCTGGTAATCCAATAAAAAGATCTGTTTCCACGTCCGAAATTTGGCTAATTGTATCTTCAGATGGTGATGCATCTTCTGCTATTATTGGCTGTGATCTTGACTCCTTTGGCAGCGTTTCATACTGTCAATTTTGTTACCGTGTTATATAAAATCATTATGTAACACCTTCATTTTATGTACGAGTTTATATAAAGATTAGAGGACGAAATAAATAGGTGGAGCTACTGGACCAATCCCCCCACTCGAAACTTTGAGATCCTAAGTTCGAGTCTCATACCACTAGTACTTGACAAGAAGGAAGTTTAATTTGCGTATAGGCCCAATAATAGAAGTACCAAAAAGAGCTCACCTTCTGAGTAAGCCTAGCATTTTCGGCAGCAAGATGTTTCTCCTGTCATTACAGAAAATTATTATTTATTAACGTACTACCTTCGGATCATATTATATGTATCTTTTGGAATTTTTTATATCTCACAAATAATACCCCAAAGTTGCATATAAAACGATCCGGAGGTAGTATAATTAATCTTTTTCATAAACAAATTTCATATCACATTTTGAATGTTAATTAGCTTCAATAAATAATTCAAAAAGATGGAACAGATCACAGTAATAAACAAAGTAAGTACCTTTTCTCTCAACTGCTTTATTTGTTCATTGAAAACTTGATTCTGTAACAACACAGCATATGCAACAAATTAAACTTTGTGTCAAAAAAAAAAAAAAAAAAAACAAATTAAACTAATTTTTGTACAGCAGAAAAAAAATTTGAGTTTTTTTTAAAATAAAAAAGGCATAGAAAATAACCTTTCTTGCTCTGATTTTGCTAACGCTTCTTTCCAACTGGCTTTCTAGCTGTTGCAACTCTTCTAAACTGCATGACCCTAAATTCTCTCCCAAGAGTCTCCTGATAATATTACAGCACTACAGTAATTATTGCTCGTTCGAGTTGTTAATAAATTATTTGTGAGATGTAATATGAGTACCGTTTTGAAGCTTCAACTGCCTCTATCTTCTTCACCAAAGTCGCGGTTTCTTCCTTTAAGTTCTGCAATAATTTTACAGAAAATTAATACGAGTACTTACTTCATACTTGTATATAGTTTAGCTAGTACCAGCAGCATTCTACTTTGCTTGTACAATGAGTTTTAACTATTAAAAAAGTACGTACTATGAATCTATCTCACAATTAATTTGGAGTATTGGCTAATCATATAATATAATGTAGCCTGAATATGGGCTAGGGCTGACGAATTAAGGGGTCATTTGATATAGATTGTTGATCAAACCTCAAACATTGCTAATGAATGAAAAATATAAACTTGTGACAATTTATTTTCTTTGATTTGATTATGAGAAATAATTCCTCTGGTTCGTATTATATGCAACTTTGGAATTTTTTATCTCACAAATAATACACCAAAGCTGCATATAACACGAACCAAAGGTAGTATAAAAACTTTATAAGATTAAAGTCGGAAAAGGCTAAACCTGCATATTTTCTTCAGCAGATGCTTCCTTGGCAGGTTGGACTTCTCTTGCGTGCCTCTGATACCGTCCAATTGTTTCCTGCATACTAAATTCAGAAGGTTTTCATCCATTAAAGTTAGTTACCAGCTATAAACAAATTAAAAAATCATCATTAACCAACATATAATTACTAGGGTTCTTCCAGAAGAACTAAGCTAACATGTATACGAAGTATATTCCTAGAACCAAAAAACTGCATGTTTTTTTTTTTTTTTTGGTTTTTTGTTTTTTTTTATGACCATTTGGTTTATCAAACAAGATCGAGTTAAAGGATGAATTTTGAACTCTTATATTATTCAATTGCATGGATCTAAATCAATTGCACACGCTAGATCTTAAAACTAGAACAAATTACAAACCAAGGTAATAAAGTTAGTTATATGATGCAAAATTTAACAATTGTTCAAACAAATAAAAGACTGAGTCTTAAGCGCGAAATAATGAAACAGTATAAAATGATCAATGAGCTATGTATGAAGCGAGCAAGCTAAGTGTGGTTGACAGACGAAGCTCAAAGATAGAGTGAAATGAGAGAGTAGGGTCCTGAATTGTAAAGGAGGAGCAAAACACGTCACATGAACGTGCATGACTTTCCTAGCTTGGTTGTAAAGATGAAAGTGGTGTCATTTCATGCCTAGCCAAGGCTTTCTAAATCATACCCACAAAGTTGTTTCACTACAACTTTCATCTCGAATCCATCTCCAAACAAAATCATGTAAAGTTGATCTTAAGCGCGTACTCGCCCAATCATAATGCTTCTTGTGCTAAACATGTCAATGTGTCTACTCTCATACTAGATGATGTTCATCTCAAAAAAATTACTACCTCCGTTACAGGTTATGTGCAACGATTAGACATTTTCCCTCTCTGTTATATGTCAAATTGTTGCACATAGCCTGTAACGGAGGTAGAATTTTTTAAAAAAAAAAAAAAAAAAAAAAAAACAACTCATCAAATCAAAAGTTGAACTAACAACGTGACAATAGAAGCTAGATGGCTAGGATGGATGATGCCTTGATGGAGAAAGAATTTGAGGAAGGGAAAATGTAGAGAAATAGCAAAAACTTACCATTTCTTGTTTTGACATACATAAGAACAAATGAACAATGTGGTCTTGTTCAACATCAAAATAACTATTGGCAATGAATTCGATACTTTCAAATAAGTTGAGATAAGTTTTAAGTAAAATTTATCATATATACAGTCGATATATTGGAGATATTCTAGTGTATTTAGGATATTATGGTTAGAATATTATTGTGATAATATTGTGAATATTTTAGGAAACATATCTTGTGGAAAGATATGATAGAATATTTGGGGTGTTATTATCCTAGGCTTATATATACTTGTATTATGGTCATTGTGATGAATATTGAAATATACAGAAAGTATTATTGATGATTTGTGCTTGGTTTAACATGGTATCAGAGCCTAGTTAAGGTCTAATTTTTTTTCTGTACGTTTAATTTTCATAATTAACGTACGTTTTTTTAGGGTTTGTGAGAATATCTTCTCGTGCAATTTGTTTTCCCCACTTTAATTGAGTCGTGAGTGATGGCGGGTGGCTCCGGTGCTGGCGGCTCTGGTGGTGATGATGGTGGGAAAAATAAGGTGGACATGGCTTATCACCTAGGTTCAAGTGATGGACCCGGGAACATTATTACTCCGGTTCAACTTCGGGGTGAAAATTATGATGAGTGGGCGAGGGCTATTCGAACCTCATTGAAGGCTAAGCGCAAATATGGTTTTGTTGATGGAAGTATCAAGAAACCAACGGATCAAGAGAAATTGGAGGATTGGGAGGCTATTCATTAATAAAGTATTATTGATGATTTGTGCTTGGTTTAACACGATATGAAGGTGACATCTATAATTTAAACTCACTTGTGTATACATTACCTTAAAATAAATTTTCTTTTTTGGGTTGAGAAATTTGATATTTGTAAAATAAAATTACAACAAATTAATTAATTAACATAGCCATTGGATCTCCTTAAAAGGCAACTCTACAAAAAAATGAAAAATGTACTCTTACCAAATGTGGGTTTGTCTGGGAGCGTGGAAACTAATAGCAGCTACTTTGTACTACCCCCCTTTATAAAGCAAGGAATAACACTCAAAATTTGTACTATTTATATATTTTTCTATATTTATACAAGTAAATTATTAGTAATTTTATTGAAAAAATAATAATTTCCTCCATTTAGGAGACTGGAAGAAGTACATGAACATTGTTTCTACCAAAAATAATGTATGGACCCTTACTTTGTCAGTTCAGAAATGACCAATCCTTATCCTTTTTTACTACTTCTATATGATTTGGAATCAAACTATTCATATTATATATATTCATGGAGTACAAATTAACCTCGGGTTGTGTGATTAATTACATCATTGATAAAGCTAGTTAACAAGAGTTTATGAACTTCTTCTTTTTTTCAGACAGGTTATTATTCTAATCACATCACATGGAGTGCATATAGTTTTATATCTTTGAATTAATATACTAGGAGTATTATGTACAAAAAATCAAGAGACTTAAGGAAATTTTTACTATGTACTTGTATTAATTTATTTAATTGAAACTAATAAATCAAGTGTAATCTTTTCATTTGACTGAAAGTTTAATAAGAACAAGTAAAAGGTATTATACTTAATATAGGATCATAGTTTGTAAATTTTAGTATATACTTTGTGCTTGTATACAAGTGACTACATGACCTTAAATATGTTATATTACTTTCACCATGTATTGTTTCTTTCATCCATTTTCTTTCACAATCGATCCCCACACAAAGATCTCACCAAGCTACAACCATAGCCAAAGCTTCGAACAAGGAACTACTGATTGACTTAGTAATGCAAACCCCGCGTCACATCTAAAAAAGGTTTGACAATGATTCCGATTTCATCAATAGTGTTCAATTATTTACATGTTTCATCTACCTAGAATTCCAATCAAGTAATTTAACCATGTCCGTCCAAAAAAAAAATGTTAACATAGGACAGCCAATAGATCAACCATTAATTTGACAGTGCACCAAACGGTCACCTATACGAGTGACCATAAATTGTCACATTTGATTGACATGTTGGCCATAAATTGTCCCGCTTGTATCAATGTGGGTACTAGTTTGATAATGTGAGTGTATAAGAAAGAAGTGATATAAAGCATATGCCTATGTAGGCTTAATTGTAGTTATGTGGTGGATATGTTGTTTAAGAAAACTAATTGTAATAAAGTCCATAAATTTGAATGCAGTGAAGTACGAAAGTAAATAATAATAAAAATAAATGTGACCTTTTAACGGAATGAAACTTACCTACATATATAGAAAATAAAATTGACCTCTTTATGGAGCTATCTATATATTAATGTGTAGTATGTATTCTCATCAATATAGTAAATCATGATGAGCCAAAAACAGAAAATCTAAAATGATCCTATAGCTCATTAAGAGTAGTTTGACTTTCCTTTTTTTGAATTAATTTTACTTTTGTACCCATTGTGCAAGTACATTTGACTTTTAGGTAAATTAAGGAGAAAAAATGGAAAATAGAAGGAAGATCAAATTGAGGTTTAAATGGTAGATGCAACAGCCTCATTAAATATTGTTGATTATACTTAACTTTATTCTTAATTTTACATTCAATAATTAGAAACAAATGTTGATGATCTATTGGATACAATGAAAAAAGAATTAACTTAATCCCCACCATTGATTATTAATTAAGAAGTCATAATTCTCCACTACACTTTTTGATCTTGGACTAATTTTTTTCATATAATCTCTCTATGAATTAATGACAGATTATTAAATATCTAAACACAACAGATTAAATGCAATTTCCCAGCAAATTAAAAGATACAACACATCAGTTAGTTTATAATGAAGCAAAATATTGATTAGAAAAAAACATCAACCCTAAAGGGAGTGTAAGTAGAATATAGATAGTATAGTAACCCTAATATTGACAAAATGTTTTCCCAAAATTTGACAATAAATGTCTGAAATTCCAAAAATTCATCAACAAAATTCATACAAACAACCCCCAATTAATGAAAGATCTATACAAAACCCACCTCTACTTTCATCGGCTTCTAAAAAAGTCAAGATGTACGCAACCTTATCCGATTATCCTTAATCAAAATCGACACTATTCCCAAATCTAACATCTTAATAATTTCTCATAATGACATCATAAAACTAACAAATAAATTTGCAAATTATTCATAATAATATATAATTTAAAAAATAATTAAAAAACATACCTACAACTTGCAAATTCATAAAGCTTCCCTCTAGGAGAAAAAATAATGAGAGCAACTTCAGCATCACAAAGAACTGAGAGTTCAAAAGCTTTCTTCAACAATCCATTTCGACGCTTCGAAAACGTCACTTGTCTGCTCGTCGCATTCTCAATCCTCTTCATCTGTGTCTTTCCCCTCACCATCTTCTCCTCTATCGAACCCGGCCACCAACATAATAATCAAAATTCAATCAATCTTATATCAACAACATAATTTACACTCAAAACCAAAAATATAACTCAACAGTTGACTTACCAAAATATATTTTTATTTTCTACTAAAAATTATAAAAACCCAGAAAATATGGATCTCTTACCTTAAAGCTGAGCTATAAACCCAGATGAAAAAGAAATATAAAAACTTATATTTATAAATATTTATAGAGGAGAAATTTGACACCACCCCATTTTTTTATTTTTTATTTTTTTTTTTTTTTGGTGTTGAGATTTTTAATATTTCTGGGTGTAAATCAGAGAAAGCAGGTGGTTGTGATTGATTTATTCTTTAAAATAGCTTTATAATGGGTTTATTTGTGAGAATGAGTTGCCTTTTTTGGTAGTAACTATCAATGGGGTTATATAATTTTCTCTCACTAGACCCACCTTTCCATTTTCATCATACTTTCTCTCTCTAGAAATAATGCCATTTTTTACTAATTTGAAAAGAAAATGAACAAGTTGTTCAAAATACAAAACCCCTATTTATGTACTGTAATGAAAAGGAAAGTTTTGGTTTGCTATATTTAACCCAAGAAGTAGGTAAAAAAGCTTAAAAAAAAAAAAAAAAGTTACTGTGGTTTTAAAATTTTATTTAACCTTGATGTGTTTAATATTTTACCTCAAAAGGAGTAAAAAAACCTGAAACTTTAGCTTGTTTTGGAAAAACCTTGTTGCTAGATTTGTTAATGGAAGTACCAACAACCAACCTGAGGAGGATTGAGATAAGATTGATTTGTGGAAATTGCAATTATTTGATAACATGGGAGGAGGTGTATAAATGGGAATCATGCAATTTTTGGAAATTTAGAGGAATCAGAAATTAGGTAAATTAAGATATTCATGGAATCCAATTTCTCATTTACTTTCTATTCTTTTATTTTAACTTGTTGTAATTTGTAAGTATTGATTTTTTTATTAAAAAAAATGTAACGTCTTTAAAAAAAAAAAAAATAGATAGAGAATGTATTTTATTGGTTTAATATATAGTGATGATAAACTTATTTCTGAAAGTGGATAAGAGCATCCATTTTTTAAGTATGCCAGTAAATTTATAGTGTTAATAATTAGATGATATTTTTTTCATGAAATTGATTTATTTACTAGCTCTCTATTATCCTTTCTTGTGTGGTTGATAAATTTGTATTAGTATTTAAGTCGTTGAATTATAATTTTGTAAATAGTATTTGAGAAATTAATTTAAGAAAATGCTACAATGTGTATTGTGCAATAGAACTTGAATCAACATGGAAATAATGTCTAAAGCGGCATCACTGATTTTTATTGAATGTATAAAATTAAACTACATAAATACCGTAAAATTTACTCCACTAATGAATATGAAACTACATAGCACTGGTTTTTATTCAGTGGATTAATCAAACTACGTGACACTTTTTTTTATTTTTTTATTTTTTTTTGGATTTATTACTAAAAAACACTTATAAAACGTTTTGAATAAAACTAATAAGACAAAGACGAGAAGACACTACAAAAAAGAGGGGGGGGGGGGGGGCGGGGAAGACATTAGAGTTTGTGCACTAGCTCCTTCAGTTTCATTGTGTATAACCTATACTAATTATAATGAAATTATGTTGGAAAAAAAAAATTAGTAGCCTTGACCTTTAAAAACTCTTTTGAAAAAAAATCTCACCTAGTATAAGGTTTAAGTTAGTACATAAATGAGAAAATTTAATGCATTCGGAGTATAAATGAGATAATTAATCTTAAAACACTACTCCGTAGTAATTACTTTAAATATTTAAATAAAATAAAATAAAAGGTGTAGTTACATACAAATATATATTTTTTTTTTTTTTTTTTTTTTTTGGGTTATGTTTGTTAAAGAAAAAATTGGGGAAAACAAAAATCTCCTTTGAGGGTTTTTTTTTTTTTTTTTTTTTGGAAGGATCCTTTGAGAGAATTAATATTTAATACTAACTTGTTTGGCCGCATTTTCATAAAAATCTTAAATATAGCACCAAAAAGAAGATTTTTCTTCTTTTTTTGTCTGTTATAAAGAGGTGAAATAAAATAAATAAATAAAAGAAAAAGGAAAAAAGAAAGTACTTACGGGTCTATTCATTTCAGCTTAATTTCAATTCAGTTTAGTTTGTGGTTCAGTTCAGTTTAGCTTCAATCAGTTCAGTTTAGCTTCAATCAGCTCAGTTTAGTTCACCTCCTAATTTGCTTCACTCATAAAATATTCATTTCAGTGTTTAGTTTAGTTTATTTCAGCTCACTTCAGTAAGGGTCTGTTCTCATTGACTGAACTCAGCTGAGTTGAATTGAGCTGAGCTGAGTTGAAATGAATATTTTATAAGAGAATGAAATTAGGAATTGAACTAAAGTAAACTAAACTAAATTTCAATGTAGGAGAACGTAGTTTTTTTTTTCCGAAAAAAGAAAAATAATAATTAAAAAAAAAGACGAGTAGTGTATTAAGGAAAAACGTCAACGTCGTCCGTACAATGAGACCAATGAGAAATCGAAAACGCAAAGGGGTGACAGATGCTCATACTGTCCCCGCTAAATACCGTGTCAGAGTCTGTCATTTCTCTTTCCTTTTTCTTTTCATTTTTATTTTCTCTGAACTATTAAATGACGACCTTCCTTAACTTTTATTTTTTATTTTAAATTTAATACGATGTATTTATTGTTAAAATGTAGTCAGTATTCCGTACGAGTAATATTGATTCAAGGTCATGTTTCATACACTCAAAAGTCTAAACAATCTCACCATGCAGTTTGGAATTTTGGATTCAAATTTCATTAACTTATGTAATCATTGTTAATTTGTTATACATCAATATAGCCTAGTCAATTAACGTGCGGATTTATCATGTATTTCTACATTAATACTTTGTACCGAGTACTTTATAACGAATTACTTGTACCCTATATACTATTATATACTTGATGTAGTAAACCAAATGGTTATGTGTAACATTACCCATTAATATGTGATCATGTATCAGAATTTTTATATATGCAAAAATGATCAAATAAGCTAAAAATAAAATAAGATTACAAAATACTGTAGTTTTAATTACATGTACCAGTATATATATCCGGGTGCACGTAAGAATCTGTCGATCACACATTACAACACTTTGTCTCTCCAGTTAGAGCGCGTGAGAATGTTCTAGAACGTCATCAGCTGATGGATCGCCACGCCCCACCACCACCCTCACGGCGGCCCCACCAAGGCCTTAGCCCAATTGAAATTCACGTGCACCACAATGCTCAATGCATACTTTTCTTTATATGCTCTCTTCACGTGGGCCCTTATTTTGATTTGGTCTTCGCATGGATCAAAAGCAAAGGGTCCTAATTCCATGTCATTAGATATTTATTTAAAATTTACCCTAATTTGTCATAACTAATTTTATTGTGTACTCCTTATTCATAATCAATTTCAAAATTGAATCACAAACATATCTTTAAGCTGTATTGATCTAGAAGAAGTAGTTGTTTGAATGGAATGCTAATAATTCGT
This sequence comes from Chenopodium album, assembly GCF_948465745.1. Classification (NCBI taxonomy): domain Eukaryota; kingdom Viridiplantae; phylum Streptophyta; class Magnoliopsida; order Caryophyllales; family Amaranthaceae; genus Chenopodium; species Chenopodium album. Next base: position 73,948,061 of record NC_137840.1, read on the forward strand.
ATTAATTAGCTGTTTGATAAAGTGGTGATGGAAATTTAAACCAGTTTATCTTGAGCGTCATTGAGTTATATGGCAGTGTTTGGTTGGTTTATTTTTTTTACAAAATCTATTTAATCGTGCGATTATCTATTTATTTGCAAAATATAGCGTAAAACTGCAGCACATAGGGGACTGAAGTCGCGTCATTTCACGCGTTTTGCACTAAAAAAGAAAAAAAAATGGGCCCTCATGTGGACATCCATTGTTGGACCCACCACTTAAACCTTATGAAAATGGATAGGTTGAGAATAGCCATTCCCATTTATGGGAAGTTTCTCCAATTGAGCCATGGGGCATAGGGGACAATTTTTTCATGAGAACTTTACTATCTTTGTATTTTGAATTACCGACAAGTTCATTTTTCAAGTTTTACAATGCATAAACTTTAATTGTGATTTATTAGAAATTTGAATAAATTGTGGGAAAAAAGTTATGAAGAATAACCCAAACAACTCTAATTAGAAAACCAAGTCGATTAAAGAGCAAGAAAGCCAATTTTATCTATAAGGGCATCTTTTAATCTCCAACAATGCAATGTCTTGTACTTTAATTTGTAAAGACATTCAAATTAATAAATTATTAGGATCATTCATTTATCGTCTTTCTCAACCATGCATAAACCAGTGTAAGAAAATAATAATAATAATAATACAATAATTCCCTACTTTTTAAAAAGTTGAAGCAAACTCTTATACTTCTAAATGTGAAGACATTTATAGCCTAAAATGTTTATGTACTAATTTAACCTGATTGTTGTCAAATGTCTTTTTTTTTATATAATTTTTGTGAATTATGTGCGGACATTTATAACCCTAAAAATAATACTCTATTCGTTCCACAATGATGTTCTAGTTTGGAATCTTTTTACTATTAAAAATAAGAGAGAATCTTCTAAATTTCTCTCAATCTTTAAGAATAAATATAGCCATATCTCATATGGGGTCTAGTTTGATTCGTCTTGGTGAGTACGTTATTAATATTTAACTTTTATATTTTTTTAAAGTGTGAAATTAAAGATATTTACAATCAAAAATTTGCAAAAACTTGCACCGATTAACGTAAACATAAATAATATGAAAAAGTCTTTTCAAGACTAGATATATAAATATTGTTTGACAAAGAATACATCATAACTTATTGGTAAAACATTTAATATTCAAGCTTGAGGTTGCGTGTTCTAATCTTGTAAAGATCAATTTTTTTTTTGAAAAAAATAAGTTTAACATTTATCGCTATAATAATCACCACAATTGGAAGTAGTTTTTGTATCGATTATTGAAGAGAACTCCAACAATATAGAAAACCACTACTAAAGTCTATGGTAACGGCGAATATTGTACCGAATGACCATTCATTGTGAAAACTTTTTGTAACAATTACAAACGATATCAAAACTTAGAATAATCGCTATGAAAAGGTAATTTTCTTGTACTGTTCATTTCATCAAATGGATGACTAGACTGAACTAGAACTTGTTGAAAAGTAAGTCTATATTCTAACATTTTTATGAACCGAAAAAAAAAACCCAGTCCATGACTCCATGCACACAAGTTCAATGGATTTATGAATACTCTGTTCAATGAAAACACAATTATTTTACATAGTACAAAGTGGAATGATAGAAACAAGGGGAATGTTTTTTTTTTTTTTTTAAAAAAAAAATGTTTCGGGTACCCCTGAAAACCTTTAAATGCACCATGTATTCCGCAAATTTGTAAATAAATGCATTAAATATCTTAATCATCTAACAATGCATATATCATTGTCTTAGGCCTTGTTCACTTAAGCTTAAAAAAATATTCAGTAAAAATAATTTCAGTTCAATAAAAGTAAGTTTAGTTCAGCAAAAATAATTTCAGTTCAGTAAAAAATCAGTAAACTTAAAAAAGAAATTTAATAGCAATTCTGTAAAAATAATTTCAGTTGAGCAAAAATAATTTCGGTTCAGCAAAAATAAGGTGAAGTGAACGGGACCTTATTAAATTAAAACCATGCCTACACAATAGCTCACTTTTAGTACCTTATATTTATGTAATAAAACCACATAAAAGCATAAATTAGGTGTTAGAATTTGCTTTATTAATTAACTTTACTTTATAAATAAATGGTTTACAGGTTTAGTATTATAGTAGCATTAAACTATAAGTATTTAATATAATTTGATGCTTAGGGGTCTTTTTTAACAAAATTAACATTTATTGTGAGTCTAAGGGTATTTGATGCAAGTTTTTACAAATCTCAAAGATACACGGTAGTACATTTTTTTAAAACCTCAAAAATACATTGAACAATTTTTCTAAAAACAAGGAGTATTTTATATTTTTATTACACCCATAATTTTGTTCTCCATATAAATACAAGACGTACGAGCCTGTTCACTTCAGCTTAATTTCACTTTAGTTTAGTTTAGTTCAGTTCAGTTCAATATCTAATTTTCTTTTCATATAAAAAATACTCATTTCAGCTCAGTTCAATTTACCTCCAATCAATTTAGTTTAGTTCTAAATTCTAATCAGTTCAGTAAATTTAAACGGCCCGTAATATATTGAATTGTTAAAAAAATAAAAAATTATTTTGTGAAGTAGTTGTGGTGGCGACACTTGTCAGAAAGTGAAGTGAGATAGCCAAGTGGGCATACTAGTTGAAAGAGTGACATGGTTGTTGTGGGTCCCAATTCCAGAGATCATGGGACCACTCTTCCTTTAGTATTTGAATACGACCAACCCTCTCTATTTTTAGATACTTCATTTTTCTTAATTTTCTCAAATTTCTATTCTTATCCAACGGTAACCTTAATTTATTCAAATACTGAAATTTTATCTAGAATAAATCTCTACCGTCCGTTTTTTAATTTTTATATTTTGATGTCATACATCTGAAAATCTGTTGGCGTCAGCAAGAAATCTCACTCTTTCATGTTGGATGTCAATTTTATCAAATAAAAAAAGAAGTTGCAAGTTGTTACTCTTAGTACAATAGTATATACACAATACTACTCCGTAAGTCCGTAATAAGGATATAAAAGAATTTTACCTCGTTCATTTGTGTCTAAAATTACTGTATGTACTGAAAAATATCATTAAATGTGTGTCTTATACGAAGTATATGATTATAAATCGTCTATTTCTCATTGTATCAACTTTATATGCGCTATAATGACGATTCTCGTTGAATTTTCAAGAGATATGTCTTTATCGACTCTAACAACTGTCCAAAAAAAGGACATAGTTTTTAGTGTCGATTTATAAGCACCTCAAACATAGCTGTTTTTTAACATTAGGCCATGTGAAATTGTGATATGGTGGTCCCAAAATAAAAGAGAAAATTAAAATGAGGCATTTAAATTTCCTCTTTCAACCATGATATGGCTGACTCTCCACCATTGTTATTCCTTTTCAAGACAATGGAAGTTGGTATCCAATTTATAAGATTATTCCTTTTTTTGATCAAGTATATATATTTTGACTAATCCGTACAATTATATTGTTGTGTTTTGAAATACAAATACTCGAACTTTGTGTTTAATTGGTCAATAGGATTGGGGCTACTAGGCACTAGGAAGTACATCTCCAATTCACATGGATACTATAGAGATAAATCATAAAGATGAGTATATAATATACACATAATATATATCAACTTGTGTACCTACATATGTCATAGAAACCTTCTATTGGAGAGCTTACGGTAAATCTTAAGATAAAACCGGTATTTGTTAATGTAAAACTTCATAGATAAGAATGAAGTCCTACATGTGTGGGGACCAACACTCCAACTTGAAGGCTAATTTATTCTATTAAAAAGCGTGTGAAACGATGCGACCATAGTCCCCTTTATGAATAGTGCTTTCAAAATGAGTGGATGCAAAGAAAAGTCATGTACAATCTTATCTTCTTTTTTCAGATCAGACCAATCAAAGGTTACCACGTGTTTGGAGTAGAGATTCTCTTCTCAAAGGTTTTCTTCTCAATATCTCCTTATGAGAGACAGAGATCCAATTAAATATTTTGGTAAATTTTCTCGACTTTATCAATTAACTCTATTATGATGTTACATTAAAAAAATAAATAATTAATTATTCATCAATTAGTATGATTTAATATCATACTTAAACCTAATCAACATTTCAAATAAATATTTGCCATAAAGTTATTAGAAGGGTTCTTAATATAAGATAAGGACTAAAATGTGGTCCCATAACATTAACCTAAATTAAGGACACTTCTAATAAATATGGGTATTTGCCATAAAGAGGCAGTATAACTTTATGTCCTTATTGAGGTCCATGTATAATTGACTCAAACAAAGAACAATAGGAAACGACATACTCCGTATATATAAAGAAAAGAAAGAGGCAGCCCACAAACTTACAAGAAAAATAATTTATTTCATTTCATATCTCTTTATAGATATGCCATTGATTTAGGAAGAACGGTGTAATAGAATCACTAATTTTTTTAATCAGTTTAGTCAATTGCGTCCCTATTAGACTTTTTCAACCCTCATTTAGAAAATACTTCGTAACTTGTAAGGTATGATGACCCCATTTCATCATCTCTTCAATTACTTTGAATTAGTGCGCGGGATTTAATATTATACGTAGACAATTGTAAGATGGTCTACTAATAAGTTACTTATTTGAAATATATATATATATATATATATATATATATATATATATATATATATATATATATATATATATATATATATATACTTCCTCCGTTTTCTTTTACTTGCAACACACCTTTTAGGCACGCAGTTTTAGGAGATGATTAGTGAGGATAAACGAGCGATTTTATCAATATAATTTTTACACAAAGATTAGAATAGGGTTAAGTATCATTTGTAAAAATTATAATGACTAATTTATCCGTTTACATTACATAAACCCGACCTCAAAACACGTGCCACAAGGCTGTGTTGCAAGTAAAAAGAAACGGAGGAAGTATATATATATATATATATATATATATATATATATATATATATATATATATATATATATATATATATATATATATATATATATATATATATATATTATTTTTGGTGAAGACTTATTTGAAATATGACTATGTCACACAAATCTTGTAAAATTATGTCACATAAATGAAAAGATCTTTATAAACAATGAGAAGTTGTGAACACACACTTTCTTTCTCAACTACTACAATATTTTTTTGTGTGTAAAGGAACTATTATCCTTGTTTAAGCGAGTAATTCTTAACCATAACTTTGGTGTTTAGTTAAGATGTCTCTCTCTTAGAACTATATACAACTATTCACGACTAAAAACTTTAATATGGACGTACATTTCAACACAAGAATTGTTGTACCAAATTAAACTCTTTCCAAATCGTTTCTAATATTTGAAATCTCAAAATAATTGTGTGAAACCATCTTATCCAAGACTTGAAGTTAAATAAGATGCAAAATGTATCCAATCTTTAGCAAAAATTATAGTTTTCTCCTGCATTCTTACATTGCACTTGGTACAATTCTATTACTACAAAATTGCATTTGGTAACACAGCATACTACTCGTATACGAGTAATATATTTGGTCATAGCTTCGAGTCCAAAACGTTATAGAAGTACACATATGTATATCAAACAATCTGTATATTAGAAAGCACTACACTTCCTGTCATAAAACCATTGCTACATCATAGTATTTCAATATGCTAATCAATGCTATTACACAAAAAATCACCCCCAAATTGGCTTACCATCAACCACGAGAAACTACTAAATGAAGGATCTGAAGTTGCCAAAAAATTTCAGACCCATCTGCCATATGCAAACCCACTCCAGGGCTCAGGGGAAGTGAAGAAGAATATATATAACATATAATGGCAAACCAATCATACAGCAATCGATGAAGATACCAAATATTTTCTTTCAAACCATCTCCAGCCCATTGCTAGTGTACTCGAGCCCATCTTGAAGAAGAGGTGAGAAGAGGGCAATGAACAGCGGGTTTTTTCTTAAGCAGCAGAGAAACTCGTGCTTCCTAATTCTCCCATCGCCATCCATATCGAACATATTGAAAAGTTCTTTAATCTGAAATTTTTAACATCACAGGATCCAAGAACTTGAGTAAAAGAAAAGAGAATACAGCTTTCAAGGTATACAAGAATTTTTAAAAGGGGGAGGGGGATCTTACATCATGGTCATTGACATTTGGAATACCCAGTCGAATCACATCTCCAAACTGCATCATAATAAATAAGAAATTAAGCCATATGAAATTTGATCTTATTTAAGGTTGGACATAGTGGTCCGGATATCAAACCTCTTCTTTAGATATGTGATCTTGGATCTCATCACTACATTTGGTAAAAGAAACTTCACAGGCACGATGAAATAATGGCTGTTTCTTGATATGATATGATGCTAACAAAAACTGCAGGCAAAACATCATCCATGAATAAGTTGTCGTTCACAAAAAAAAAAAAAAAAAAAAAAAAAAAAAAAAAAAAAAACCAACTCAAGACTACCACAACATTTCAAAACTAATAATTTGCATCCCCCCTCTTCCTCCTCCCTTTTATCATAAACATATCCCATAACAAGGTAAATCTGGGAGAAAAATTACCTTTAAGAGAATGAAGTTTTGTTGGAAAAAAATTTCAGAACATACTAAACAGATATAATTTGTAACACAGCAGAAATATTGCCATTACCTGTTTGAAAGTAATTTTTCCCATCTTCTCGATATCAACAAAAGCAAAAATCTGCAAGTCAAAAAGGATAACAATAATGTGAATGAGTCCCCATTGCTATATTACCAAGGCAGCTAATTCTTCTAGCTTCAACAATTCTAAGAAACACTTAAAACTTCATTTTCTGAAAATTTTGGTATAATGACTAGAAGTTGTGACGACATATTATACCACAGCCAAAAGCGCAGTCGTGGATCTTGGGCCGTAAAAATTTAGGGGCCCAAGGTTTGGTCCTCCAACCTTTTGCCCAAAAACAACAATACTTCACCATCATTTTTGTGATACAGAAAATGGCATATGCCAATCGTGTAAGACTTCCAATGTTTGTCAACAAGGGTATACAGAAACTCAAAGTTGCACTTATAGCCAAGCAAAAATCTCAGAAGCATATGCACACACCTTTTCAGATAAACCACAAGGCTTCAATCTCAAAACTCTTAAGAAGTCCCCAATCTCCACACAGCCACTGCAAAGGAAAAAAGGCTGAGAATCTGCTTATATCCTACAATTATCCAGAACTAATGTAGAAGACATGATTTATACTAAAATTAAGAAAAGCATATACTCAAGTGTCCTACAATATTGTTTTGTTGTATGTATAAATCAAACAATTATACATAAAAGCAATTAATTCCATCCATTTGCCAAATAACATCACTTAAGCCATAACATATCGTATGAATTTACAAATCAATAACAGTTCAGTAGTAAATACGCACTTTGTATGAAGTGATGAATTTCAATGGTGATGGCAGTATACCTCTTATAATATTCATATATTCACCAACATAAAGCATAATTAATATTAAACTTAGCCATGTTCTCTTCAACTCATTGTTTCTAAAATAAATGACTTTTAGTCGGTTGCTGCTCAAAAAAATTGTATTTTTACAGGTCAGAACTTAAGTTGCTCAGTAACTAGTGTTGTGTCATAATCATTCATGGATTTAACCAAACATACCTGCTATCAGGATTCATAGATATAAACTTCTCCAATAATTCCAAAGCCTCCATAGTGCTCACGCGGTAAGACTGTAAATTAGGAAGTTTATCAAGAAGACTGTACATGAAAATGAAAGAAAAAGAAGTACTGCGTATATCTTTTCATGACTAAGCACCATCATGTGAAGCATACAATTACACATGACAACAAGATGTAGAAAGGCACAATATGCAGGCATCACATCAGTATTTGAATAGGCAGTTAGTACAGTGATAGAGATACAGATGTATTACCATTATGAATAGTATTCTAATATCAAACACATAGGACAAAAGACCTTAATTTTACTATTTAGAGCTTTGAATCCTCTGATACTCAATATCTTTCTCCCAGATAATTGTAATCTGAAGCTTTGCTATTTTGCTCCAATAGCAATTAGCATCATGCATGCACCAACAAAAAAGCACATCCCTAGTCATGAATGTGATCTGATGTATAAAATGCCTACTACTGATACATTAACCTAGAAGTACAATGTGCAATAAACAGTTCAATTCTGGTTTCTAAAAACCAGGGGGAAAAATAACTTGTAGCTTAAATATACTCACCGAATTTATATGACCCAATTCAACCATAAATCTTGAAGGGTTTTCCTGAGATTTGCAAAAGTAAGATGTTAGTCACACCAAATTCATTTGCAGCTCATTTGGCACAAGATCATCAATTGTAGAAATAGTGATGAAATTGGATGCAAATTACATGATATATTTTTTATGGTTGATGTCCATATTAATCCGTTTCCACTCGCCCAAACAAGTTCGTAACAGTAATTGGTGTCAAAATGTAAGTAATAAAAACACGTGCTTGGGAAGTGGATGCACTACCTCAAGTGATAACTTATATTAACCTTGAATCAAACTGACCACTAATGTTATAAAATGGCACAACTGAATCTGTAAAATTAAAATACTGACAACAGATAAAATTGCCAATTCCAAGTAAGCTGATGGTCATCCAGTTAAATTATAACACGGGCAGAACAGGGAAGCTAAATAAGACAAAAGGGAGATTCAGAGCCAGCAAAACTGCAGCATAATTCATTTCTTGAAAAGGGAAGAGAATAAACAGGAAAAATCAATTCATCAGCTTCAAATCTGAAAGCATGTGCTTTATGTTTAATTCTAGTTTATAACCAGTATCACCACATTGGAACCCAAAAAAAAAAAAAAAAAAAAAACTTCATTGAAACTTTACTAGAGTACAAATTTCCTAATCTACCAACAATGAATAGAAATATCCTTCAGCTTACACTCTTACAGTATAGAGCCCACAGCTTAAAAAAAAACAACAAACAACAAAGAAGCATAAATCTCGAAAGCTTGATAGCAAGCAAATCCATTTTTTTAAATAAGAAAATGTCAAGAGACTAATAAAACCACTCACCTGCTTTAATTCAACTGCTTTCATCAGAAGCAACATGTCCCCATAGGTATAAGATGTTTGCACAACATTCAGTGCACTGGCCATAGCATGGGCAGTCTGCATATATCCGAAATATGAAAGTTAAGAAGTAATTCTATGCTCGGACTTTTCTTTTTCTTTTTTTTTTTTTTTTTTTGGGGGGTGGGGAGTGGAGAACACAGGATGAACTCACCCTTTCAGCAAAAAGAGGCACATTTTCTTTTTGACTGTGCAAAGGCCGTACAACTGGGAGGTACTCCACCTGGTCAACGAAAAGCAAAAATAATATCAATAAACAAGTTCTTCATCACACTGCCTAAACATAAGACCGATTCAGAAACCAGCGCATTGTCAAATATTGATACAAACACTAGTTGACAGTTCATAATTGACCATAAACATGAAAATGTTACATAAAATTATAAGATCTCACACTTGGACATGTATCAATATCCAACACTTGCAGGTAGCTCTAAGTAACAGGCATCATTTAAGCTAACAAGCAGTAAAAAAAAGAAAAAAAAAAAAAAAAGAAAAGAAAAAAAGAAGCTAATCATGATACATATTATCTTGTCCTCATTCAGCACAACTCATAAAAGAGTATTATCCAAAACTTGACCTCATTCCTCCTCTCCCCCCTTGTGACACAAGGCTAAGGCTCAACCCCTTGTTGTGTTACCATTTCTCTATGCCAGTGATACGCAAATTTCCCAAAAATGAAAGCAGTATCACACTATCAATTATCCAATCACTAGAATTGTCCCTAATTTTGCCAACGATGCCCACATAGCACCGCGCCACTATGTGATAGAGAGCAGAAAATAAGTAAATAGATAAGAAAGAATACCTCCATAAAATTGTGAAACTGAGTAAACATTCGAAACATCAGCCTCGCCAAGGAAATGTTACCCCTAGATATGCAATGGAAAAATCAATGCTTTAATATTTAACCAAGAACAAAAGTAAGGTGCTTTAATAACTGAGTAAAATTCAAGAATAATAACACATGGTAAAAGTTATACCAGGATTGATCAAAGTGTACATGAGGATATCGAACTACTACTGGCTGAATTGGATGATTTGGAATGAATGCACCCATTTGGAAAGAGAGAAGGAATCTTCCATTGGTGGTAGTCCCCTCCGGAAATAAAAGAACACGAGGAAATCTATTGCATGAAGCCTTTCTCTGTACACAGGTCCTTGAAAGCACATTTCTGTATCAAATGCCTTACAATTGATAAACAAATAGCAAATCAAACTTTTTATTACTAAACACTGAACTGGTTCCATCATGATCTCTTATGTGCCGTAATTTATCTACCAACATCGATAGAATGGTAGCAGTCTAGGAGCTAAATACCCTCCATTGTAGGAATATATCAAACAATCACTATACATGGAAAATTAAGTTTGGAAAAGAGAAGGGAGGAGCTTATCAAAGCTCCTATCTTTAGCACTCATAGACAGTCCCAACCCTCTTCATCAACAAAGTTCTTTGCTAAGTCAAAAAAATAAATACTAATGAAATTCAGGAAGTCAACGTGGAACATGGTAATCAAGTCTTATTAGATTTACATGCTGAAAAACAACATGAGGCCATTAGGAAGACAAATACATGTATTTTGAAAAGACATCAGATGATCAGAAAGAGCCACAGGTTCCTGTACCTTTATCTCATTAACAGCATGTTTCCTTGATGAAGGTGAGAACCTATTCACATATATAACCTGTAAACAAAAGCAATCAATCATGATTATAATATGAGTGCAGAAGTCATATATAATCGAGCAAACATCAGTCACTAATTCATTGGCCTTCAACGCATGATAGATTTTTAATTTACCCACAGGGCAACGTATAACTATACCAAGAACACAAGAACTTAAAAGGTACAAAGAATCAGGAAGAAAATTAAGTCAGTAAAGTCAATACCTGCATAGCTCTGATAATAGTCCCGACTACAGGCATTGAGTCATGGGAATCAGACGCAACGATTGTAGGGAACAACTCGTAGAAATAGAAAATTGGGTCAATGTATGATACATGGTTTGAAACAATGATAGGAGCAATATCTCTCGGTGCAGGCCGTCCTTTGCGTCTTATCCAATGGTACCTAAAACAAAATAGAAAGATTTCAGATAAACACTAACTTGAAATGCTGACAGCATAATAATGAATTTGCTTGCAACACAGAAAACAACAAAATGTCGCCATGAATTTCCTCTAGTACGTACTCAAAAAGAAAAACAAAAGAAGACATAGAGGCAGGTAACACACCAAACCAAGGAAGCTTCCTTGGCAAAGCAATCACAAAATTTGCAAAACCAATCTCATATCTCCTGTAAAATTCATAACAAAACTACTATGCATTCTCAAGCACATATTCCACTATTCTGGGTGTGCCAATGAGTTCAACCTATGAATTATATCCGCAAGAACTCCGTTTAAAATCATCCCACCATCCAGAATTAGTTGTCATATCATCGCAACTACTCATAATCAAAGAGAAAACCATGAATATACTACAATCATTACACATTCTTTCCCATGGTCAATCTTATCAAAGGACATTTCAAGAAATCCAGTCATTAAATCATTAAGTTCCTTCGGCTCACTTTCAAGACAACCCAAAAAAACATTATGCATGAAAACTACTTCCACACAAAACTAAAACATCAAATACTCAAATTCCAATCTTTAACCAAATACAGTATATACCAACAATTTGCATAAAAATAACACAACATTTCAAACAATTCTCAATCCAAATCATCAAAAAAAGAAGGAAGATTAAAATGAAACTTACCCAAAAGAGAACAGTATGCAACGAGAGCTAAATCGAGTGACCCACATAAGATTAGAACGCCATCTAGGCATAGGACTATTCCTATCTTTCCAACCTTGAAGAGCAATCAAAGTAGCAACATACCCAACTAATAAAGTCAACCCAAAAAACACAAGCCTAATTGCAGCAATTGGGATACAAATTAAAATCTTAATCCACTCATAAACCCCAACAATTTTCAGGGTATGATTTCTGAAAGGATCAGCAGAGGTAGAAGGGTGATCATTAAACCCTTCAACACCCAGAAATTCAAAGGGGTTTTGAAAATTGATTTGGGGGTTTTCTGAGTTAGGGTTTTCGATTGTAAGAACAAGATGGGATTTTTCTGAATCTGAAATTGCTGGGGTTTGATTATTTCCATCCTGGGTCAAAAATGGGGTGGTAAGATTATGATCCGCCATTTTTGAGGAAATTCTAAATTCCTAGATTGAAGGAGACAAAGTAGAGAGCAGAAAAAACAGGGGATTCTTGGCAAAAGAGACCAAATTAATTTGATGCTGCCTGATTTTTGGTAAGATTCTGGGAATTTATTTTTGAGTAAAAAGGCAGAAAATCAGACAATCTAGAGAGAGAAAGAGAGAGTGAGGTGGGGTTTTGGTGAAAGAGAGTAACAGAGACGCGGTTTATTTTGTGGAGGAGGCTATTTGAAAATTGGAAAAAGGGCAAAAGGACATTTTAATTTGATCAAAATTGTAAATTTTTAATTTGATTTGGTTCTTGTCTTATGGTTACAAATAACCAAATCAAATTGGATATCACTAGCAGTCTAGCATATTCCCCATTATAAAATTTTGATAGCGAGATTGTAATTTGGTCCACATTAATTGATATCATTTTTTTGTGTATTAATAACCCTATTTTGTTCATTTTATTTCTTTTAAATGTTTTTATAGGATAATTTCAAGAAAAATTATGTTTAAAAAGAGTTCTAAGTTCTAAAAGATAAAATCAAGAAAATAATGTCTATCCTTATGAAGTAAGAAAACATTGATGTCATGTGTGAACATATTCATATGCTGCCAAAGTTAAATTAATATCAAGGTTTGCTTTGTTAATTGTATTGGTTTTCATTCCTAAGTTTTGGCATGTGATACACTACGTACAGTTGTTCGTGCATGATTTCATTGAGCAACTAGCTTCATTTTCAACAAACACAATCACCTAAAAAGCAAGTGTGAATTTATTAAAACAAAATAGTGAAATGTATTACTTTTAAAATTTGATAAAGATCCAAATACAACACATGGCATAGCTCATGCTTTTCAAAATTCACTTAATTAGCAACAATTACGGAAAACTAATTATGTCCACAGAATTATAAAACTCCAAAAAACACACACACGGCATACTTTACAAAGTTAACTAAATAAACTAATTAAAATCTAGTGATATAGTCATATCCACAACATTATTAAGTCCTTTTCATTGCAAAATATCAACATTTCCAAATTCTAATTTACTCTGATTGCACAATTGTCTTCTAGGGGAAGAATGATTACAAGACTCCGCTTGTCCATTACGCTGCCAGGGGATCTTCAGGAATACGTCCATTAGTCGGATGGTCCAATAACAGGAGAAAATCATCTTCGTTAAAAACAACCGTGTAATCTCTTAGCAACCAGGTGGGGATATCTCTGGTTAGCAACCAGGCTGCCAGCACTTTTGAAAGGGGAAGCAGAAAAAGGGGAAGCCACATGCTATTAGATCTGGATGAAGCCACAATGCCACATGCTTAATAAGCAGATCAACCATGTAAACATCTACATCACCAAGCTTCCGTGACATTAGACAAATTGTACCACCAAAGCTGGATCTAGTCACTGCTCCCAGGGTCCCCCTTGAGCTTACAGATACACAAGCTCACATCCTCAAGAATCCCAAATCATATTATCAATAGAATTCTCAACAGACCCCCTTGCTGTAAGAATAGGCCTATTTTCCGTAGGTTCGTGGTTTGGTCCTCTCCACACTACAATTTGTTCCTTTTCAAGAATAACAGGGATACATGGTACCAAGTCCTGTAAACAATTTGGTGATAAACAATCAGAGTACTGCTATACAAGCAGCATTATAAAGCAGATTAAAGACTGTATGAGCTGCAGCAAACAAGCATATGTATCTCACAGGAATAAGGCTAATTAACTGGGTAAATAGCACTTTCATTGTTCACGAAAAATTACTGCAAAAAATCTAATTCTATAAAAAATCATTGCTCAAAGATGTGCAAAAACCCAAATAAATATAGGCACCAAATATCATCCAAAGCTGCAACAGAACCAAATGTGGATTCAGGGCAATCTTAATTCATATCATGCTCCAGGAAACTTGGTTTGGTTCAGCAGCAGTTCAATGAAAATTGATTTTCCACTTGCCAACAACTGATCCACCACTATCCAATTTTTGACATAACATATGCTTATTACTCCCTTTTCATGGACATGAAGGAAAGTAGCAAAACAAAAATATCTGCCATGTTATCACTAAGACACTAACCAAAAAAACAAAATTCCTTCTAAACGAAAATCTATACGATTCATCACAAGTTCTTAACAGCAGTCAAGTACATACACATTGGACTTTACAATGAAGTATAAACATACTCAAGAGTCAGAACAACATAGGAATCAAAACTAGAGATGTATAAATAATTATACAGAATAAAAACAAAGCCATCAATTTCAGATCAGAACTGTTAGCATTCAATGTAGTTATTGATCAGTTAGTGGTCAAGGGAATTTGAGGCAAAATTTCTTCCAATTGAAAAGACACCAGATCACAGAGAGTAAAGGCTTTTGTTAATATAATTCGTACTGGTTAGGGGTCAACACATGTCAAACTTATTCATTTCATATGCCATTGACAGTACTTTGCTACACCTCAATAACAGAGCTGGACTACCATAATAACATACTCTATATTAAAGATGTCTACTTTTCAAAATAGTTTTTTAGAAGTATGAAAGGTGAGATTCTACATCCCCTATGCTTCATGAAAGAAGATTTTTGATGAAAGAATGCCTAAGAAAGAAAATTCAGCTAACTTAGCTTATATAGCCCTTTTATAAGATGCCCATACAAGTTATAGAAAGGAGGGCATTTTCAGTAATCAGAACAGATCCAACCGGAGCAAGTAAACAGATGCTAGGGATGCCAAAGCTTCACCGTTTCTGGCTGGCCAACCACTAAGAATTCTGGTTATCTGAAATGAGCCCTGGCTATGTTGAAAGGTAGACAAATTCAAAGAGCATGAAGAGTCATCAATGGTCAAAAGACGCTTCAAAAGTGATTAAGAACCACGATTTTCCACGGGAATCGATATTCCTCATCACTGATCTTATTTGTCAGACTATTCAAACCCACCTATTGACTTTTATTTGATTTTTGAGTTACCTAATATATACCTCCAGATAATTAAACCGATTTACTTATCTTAGCTGTCCAGCCATCTTGCAGCATCTTGTTTCTTTCACTGCACAGTTTGCCTCTCAGCACTAAGCAGATCTTTATCTTACCCTGTTTTTACTTTAATTTAGTACAGCAAAAATCAGCATTCCCTTGTCCATAATGGATACAATGTTGTTATTAAAGTGGAACCAACATTAAACATCTATGTCATTAGAGTAGGTTTGCTTCATCACTGAATTCATTATCCCTCTAATTTCTATGTAACATTGCTTCAACAGCTAGAAGATATGTGCAAAGTTTGCTCAACACAGCTAAAAACATCAATGAAGCACAGAGAAATTACCCTAAGTTTAACGGCTATTTTCTTGTGATCACTCTTGTCAAGACCAGTGCAGTCTATCCGAACTAGCTCTTGCACAAGAAAAGCATCTCGAACCATAACTACAAGGCCACCATAGTATTTATTTCTACCTGCATTTTTCATTGCATGAATTAGAAAAGAAAAAAAATAAAATTAAAAGTATCTACAAACTCAACAGAGCAGAAAATTACTGAGTTTAGTCAATGCAGGAACGGCTAATCCTCTTTTTCTCAATTTCTTGGTTTCTTCAATGCTTAATCCCTCAACCGTAGTTTTAATTAGCTTTGGATACACAGGCTCTTGGGGTTTCCAAAGCATTAATGGAATCAGAGGCCTCTTCTTAAATTTATAGTTCCTACCTCGGTACAGAACAAGAAGACCACTTTGCCTGTGGATGATCTTGCCAAATGTCTTATCCTACAATGAACAAATTAGATATGATCAGCTATGCACACAGTTGGTAAACCACAGAAATGAGATTCTAAGACTAGAATTTACAAAACACAAAGGCCATAGAGGGAATGTAACTTAAATTTAGTTCGGTTGTCATTTTAAGGCAAAAAGATGTCTAGTTAATCATCTAATTAAGCCTCTGTATGATGGTGTTGACAGTTCAGTTTAATTAAGGTCATCTAAAACCAGAAAACAAATTCTAGCTCTCGCTTATCAGTTTCCAATATTAGCACTTCAGCAGGACAAGTCTATATATAGTTGATTATAAGCTAATCATATAACTCTAATGGATTATGTTTGGAATCTTAAAACTGAAAAAATCTTACATCATTTCTTGTCCTTTGCACAGCAAGAAACTTCGTAATAGAAATACTCCAATATCAGCCTTACCGATTAAATGATGTTTCACAATTCATATATGAAATCATTCTAAACCCACCTCCACTTTATGACAATAGTAGTTGTTGCATTGCAAATTGTAAAATTTGTAATCATAAATTTAAGCAAACAAACCTCGAGCTGAGTTATAACATTCTCCATATCAATAGTTGGTACTCCCATGCACTTAATCCTCACTGCCTCAGCATCCTTCCAGTGATTGTGAATATCATTCAACATATTGTGAGTCAGACCATCTCGCCCTAAACAAAACACAACCATCTCAGTCGCGTTGCACCATGCACTTCAGAGTTTTTCAGCATTATAATATACAAAGTACTTACTAAACCCATCATTGGATCAAAGAGGATTAGAGGAGAGCGCATTAATTGTATTAGAAGAATTAAGCTTGACATTATTATTTAATATCCTCATCAAGTTTGATCCAGAGTAAGCATAAAAAATCAATACTTGCTAGCACGATACTATCATAAAACTTTGCCAAACAAATTCTGGGCAGTTCATTAAACACATTAAACAAACACCCCATACAATTATATGATCAAACTACCCAAAAACTATCCAGCATACTATAGAGAAACACAAAATTAATAAATGTACATCAAAAAGAATATCGATATTCAGCTGGGCATTTCATCAAACACTTAAAGTGCACATAAAATCATCCAAAATTCAGAAAGAGAAACCCATAAAACTCAAATTACCCAGGTTCACTTGCTTCTTGACTTTACCCCTCTGACAACTGTCCACTAAAATCTTCTTCTCAGCATCCGTCAATGGCTTACCCAGAAGTTTCTCTTTCGTCAACCTCCTTCTCTCCTCCAGCTTAGAATCATCATCCTCCACTTCCCCGTCTACAGACAAAACCCTCGGACTCTTCACCGGAGCACAAACCCCAGTCCATTCCCGTTTAAGGCGGCCCGGCCCAAACGGAGAGTACTTGGGCCCGCGAAGCCCAATGGGCCTCACAGAGGGGTTACTCTCAGTGTAACTGTACCGGAAATCGAAGGGAAGGTTTGATCGTAAGGGCTTTTCGCCGGTATCGAGGGTTGATGGAGGGCGGTAAAGGGGCTTTTTGCGGATTTTGGTTGATGAATTGGGGTTTTGGGAAGGTGAACTAGGGTTAGAATTAGGGTTTTGACGAGAGAGAGAGGGGGGAGGAGTGAAGGAGTATTTGGTGTGGAGTTTGGAGGAAGTGATGGTGGTGGAGAGGTGGCGGAGAAGGGAGGAGAGAGAAAGACGGTGGTGGTGGTTTTGGCGGGGAATCACAAACATGAACATGGGTTTATCACTAGCTAGGTTGGTGGCTAATTATGAGAAATACTACTACTACTACTAATATGGTCAAGGTTATGCAATCGAGTCTAGTGCACACCATGGCGTACAATTGTACATTTGCAAGTGACTAAGGACATGTTCTGTTTGGCTTAATTTCAATTCAATTCTTAATTTCAATCTCTTGTAAACAGTTCAGTTCAATATATCACAACAGGTATTAAATACATGAGACATTCGACGATTCACTCAACAACAAACAAGTGCCATCTTCCGATATAGCACTAGTGCTCCATCCTGTCACAACTTGCACCTTCAATTTCGGGAACACCATTGTTTTTTGCTACATCTCTCCATAAAGGCATAAAGGCATCCTTCTTACTCTCTCGCATGAGATTCAACATTACTCATCGAATATGATAATCTTCTAGTAGTCAATGTAGTCAATGGAGTTTGGTCTATTTAATGGCAAATTCTGTCTTAGTTCTCCTTCAAAAGTTTCAACCATGGAAAATTAATTACGTTTATTGAGAAATAAACAAAGCAGCTAAGTAGATAGCAAATGCAAGTCTTCTTGCTAGTGATGACATGGATACTTCTTTTTGTATTTCCCCATCTTTATACCTTATCTATTATCATTGATCCTCAGACGCGTTAGGAATTTTCCTCGTGAGGAGGGATTCATAATAATAATAATAATAATAATAATAATAATATGAGGCTCGTTGTCAGGTTGGATACTATCTCCATGGCGATTAGCTTTGTGAAAAATGCTTCTGACTACAGCTCATATTCGCACAAAGTGATTAACCTGCCTCCGGTAACAGACTTCCCCTCTGCCAGTAGATGGGTGTGCCCTCCAAATGGTGTTTTCAAGGTCAATGTTGATGCCCACATAGCTGCAAATTCTTATGTTGGTTTAGGGACCGTTATCAGGAACTCAAGAGGTGAGATTCAGCTTGCTGCAGCTCGCAAATTTGTTGGTGAGTGGAGTGTTGAACAAGCAGAGGCTGCTGCTGTTCGATATGGCCTTCAGGTAGCTAGAAGACTCGGGTATAGATGCGTGTGGGTTGAAAGCGACTCTCTTTCCGTGGCTCGTAGGGTGGACAAGATGATCACAGGAATGTCTCCTCTCTGTTTGATTTTTGATGACATTTTTAAGCTCATAGAATCTTTTGATTTCTTTAGTATTACACATGTAAAACGTGTAGGCAATACCGTAGCCCATCTGATTGCAAGACGGGATACTTGCGGGAATGATGAACTTGTATGTTTGGACTCTTTTCCCCAAAGCATTTCTACTTTGGCGGAAAACGATTTATTATAATATCGGCCTAACGTGTTTCAAAAAAAGGCTCGTTGTCAGGCGATTGGTTATGGGTTCATTCCCTTCTCCTTTTCTTCGTTTGGTGAATTAGAGAAGGAGCCTGTTGCGTTGCTTAAGCGAATTCAGAGGTTCTCGACGACGCAAGACATTGGAGCACGTACTAATCTATTGTAGGTTGTATGACTTTTGTTTTTGAGATATAATAATAATAATAATAATAATAATAATAATAATAATAACCTATACCAAAAGAAGAAACATGAGACGAGAATAACCTATACCAAAAGAAGAAACATGAGACGAGACATTTGTTTGTCTTTTGCAATTGTATAAATAAAGTGTTGTAACTATAAAAAAACAAAGGAAGGTAATTATTAAACGCGGATTTAGGCCGCACCCGCAAACCAAGAGAAAGCCCACTTCACAAGTCCAAGGATGTTCCATCCCAAAATCATATGACAATAGCAGGAGTAGCCCCCTTAGCCTTATAAAGTGTTTAATTCTCTCTTCTTCAATCAATGTGGGACACTTACATGTGGTAACACTTGAGCGGTTTATTCTTCAACAGTAATATAATAAGATTTCATATTAAGTATGGTTATAAACTCATTATAGAAATATGAAAGTCATGAAAACTTGGCAAAGAAAAAAAACAATTGTTCGTTTTACTCTTTTGGTCGATCATACGGAAATTTGCGTCACTACTCACTAGGACCATTGAGAACTGATTTATGAATTGGTTCTTAACAACAACGAATTGAATTAGGATTAACAGTACTCTCTCTTGCTTGGATCTCAATTAATAATTCGATTTTACTATACAATGTTGCAAAGAAAATGAAGGGACAGTTCTTATTTTGGGAGGAGTTTAATTTGTAAATTAAATTTGAGGGAAGTGATTAATAGATCTGACAATACCTGACACGACACGACAATACGACTGAAACCGACACGACACAAACACGAAGTTACTAAGAGAAAACACGAAATTGACATGACACAACACGAAATAAATTCAAACATGACCCGTTTAGATAAAGTGGTCAAATTATGAACAATACGATATTGACACCAGACTAAACACAAACACGACACGACACAAATTTTTGCCAGCTCTAGAAGTGAAGGTAATTCTAGCTAGCTTATACAGTTATACAAGTGATGTGGATTTATATTTATCCATGTGTCGAATAAAACTTACATACTACGTACAAAGAGTTAACCATTGATCTACAAAAGTACAATAATAATATTGATCCCTCGCTCTAACAACTGCTCGATTGATCAAATTTTTTTTTTTTTTTAAAAAAAAAGAATTAATATATAAATAATTCTGACATTTGCATAAACTATTATTTCACATGAATTCATGATTTCTTTTTCATACTATATTAGAATGAAACTGCAACCTAGATGAAGCTTAATAATTACTTGTATTTCAAGTCAAGACATGTTTGTGGTTGCTGCAAGTTTAGTGTTCATTGGTTGATAGTTAAGTGACTTAACCCCTAAAATTTTACTACTTTCTCTGTCCCTTGATAGTATTGTGCTCGATATGATGTAATTTTTAGGGCAAAGATGTTGACCATATTGTTATGATATATTTTTTAAATACCAGACAATTGTTTTGGATATGATGAATGTTGCTTTGCAAAAATTCCACCCTATATATCTTCAGATCCATTTAAAATATTAATTTAGACCATTTCCAAGCTAGATTTAGTAAGTTACAACTATTACAAACTTTAAGGAGTAACTTTTTAAATGAGTTGAATAATTGATATAGAGCTTGAAATATAAAACAAACATAGAACTTGAAAAATCCGCTTAAAACTTAAAATAATTGATATAAAATTAAAATAGAACTTGAAATATTTGCTTAAATTTTTGATTGAGTTGATCATTATTCGTTACATACTGTGATTTTATCGGGTTTAAACTTTATGTGCCGAAAAGATTTTCATGCATGTACAAAATTAGTATAACATTAATTTTAATTTAATACAACTATGATATTCACACATGATTCAAGTCAAAAAAATTTAATTCGTCATAACATAAGTGAACTTTTTTATTAAGGGAGTGTCGTAGGGAGACAGTATTCAATCTCAAATCTTGAGTACTACTCGTTGTTAGCAACCATACGATATCTTAATCTTTAAATAAGTAAATAACACATTCAATTCGCATAAATAGATAACATAAACTACACCAAAGCAAAGCACACACACTATTTATTTTTGACAAAGAAGTCATGCCTTCAGAATTAGGAAACTTCCTCAAAATTCTTCTCATCATCTTCTTTGTTTCATTCTCTAATATTTTAGCTACCACAATCAACCAAAATGACGACCAAAAGGTTGCATGGCAGCTACATATTGCTTTAATTTTTCATCAAATTTATATATATATACTTCGTAATTAATTAATTAAACAGCCATAATATGTATAGAAGTATATAATATAATTAATGTGGTTTTATTTTTCTTATATGGTGTAGAAATTTTACATTGTTTACTTGGGAAATCATCCACCAGATGATGAAGCAACGGCGAATCGAGCACATATTAATGTACTCTCTAATCTAAAAGGAAGGTTGGTCCATTGTTATATGGTTTAGTTTATGATCATCTTTGTTGTAATTTATTAGTAGAACTAATTATTGATGTATTATTTGATTTTGTAGTGAATTCGAAGCTAGAGAATCAATAATTCATAGCTATCATAAAAGCTTCAATGCGTTTGCTGCAAAATTATACAATCATGAAGCAAAATCATTGTCTGGTTTGTACTAAATTATTATATATTCAATCTTATAACTAAATCATTTTATAATTTTATTTTTTTCTAATGTTTAAAAAATGGTTGGAATTTATATTTGAGATGAATATTAATTAAGTTAATATAATTTTTGTAGATATGGAAGAGGTACTATGGATATTTGAAAACAAATATCACAAGCTGCACACAACAAGATCATGGGATTTTATTAGATTTCCTCAATCAGCTAAGAGAAAATTGAAGACTGAGAGTAATATCATTGTTGGTCTTTTTGATACAGGTAATTAATTTTGGAAATTTTATATTACTAGACTAATTAGGGATTTAGTAAGCGCGGTAATATGTAGGTTTAGATCAATGGTATGGTATTATTATAAGTCTGTTTTAAAGGTGATTTTGACTTTATGAGTGATACTAATAATTTTACAAAAAAGTTACATATCATATTGTAGGATGAAATTTTATTCTTATAACATCATTTTATTAGTGATGCGCAAAACTTTTTTTAGTCTTACAAAAACAATCATTGTTTATCTATCGTCATTTTTCACTCCCTAAAATAAAAACCCAGACTAGATTATGAAATTGTACTTAATTACTGGTTATTTGTTATAGGGATCACTCCAGAGTCAGAGAGCTTTAAGGACGATGGGCTTGGACCACCCCCAACAAAATGGAAAGGAACTTGTGATCACCATGCTAATTTCTCTGGTTGCAACAACAAGTAATTTTACTTAAACTATTTATCTCATATTACATGCATAACTTGTCCTGTATGATAGTTGAATATTGATTATCGAAGACATCACAACAAATCTCGTATACTTAAGAGGTTCAAAATCAACAAACTCCTTGAGGATTTACTCTTTAGCCCATAATTATAAGTCGAGTTGACTCATATGTAAAAAGTTCAAATTCATCTAGTCGTATTTGTTGATTACTTAAATAATTTAGAGTCCAATAAAGGAAGTAGAAGAACAATAAAGAGGTTAGTGACCAGTGACCATTATGCCCTAAGTGGAAAGGTGACGATTGATCCAATAATTTAGGGTTTGGTGCATGAGCACATTTGCACATGCTTCCCAAATTTGAGTAATCGTAAATTTTGGATAATGCATTTAGTTAATCTGTTATTATAATAACGCATCCATTAACGACAACTACATGCTATGGAGTATATATCATTATATAAGAGTACTTTTTTTTAAAGGTACTTATACTTTCTTGAAGTGTATTTTATTGGCTTAATGTTAGGATCACCCTTCGAGTTTCCGAACAGTGCATTGACTTAAAGTTGGTTGGTAGAAAGCTATAAATATAAAGGATATGAAATTATTATTCCAAGTATCTTTGTAGCATGCAAACTATACCTTTTTTTTTTTTCATAAAAAAATCTATGGTTATTTGGTTACTGGTTAGTATGGTAGCTATCCAATCAAAGAGGGCTGTTTTAATTTGCAAATCATAAAACCAATTACAATCATGGAATATACAATTATCATATGTACTCTTGGAAATACATATGTATAGAGAGTGCGTGTACACACATACATGCGCGTAGCCATGTAGGGTGTAGTGATTAGTGACGAATCAACACCTCCATCCAAACCTATCATAACCTTAATGAAGTATTTGCAATTAAGCAAATACAAAGTACGGAGTATTAGATAAGTAAAAATTAAAAATAAAAATTTATATCACGGGTGCACCTCTAGCCCTGTAGATGTTGTAAGCAGTGTCATAGTTCTAAATATATATTCACAATCATGAGCTTAATGTCATTACTTAAGTGAAGATTAATAGAATTATAGGATTGTCTAGTCATATACTCAGTATTGGTTGATGTCAAATGGCTCCAAAATGATTCATCGAACTACATAGAGTAGGTTATATCTTAAACGTATAAGACAGTCGTTACACACGAGCTAAAAATCTTTGTTTAAAATTACCAACAATCTAAGTTCTTTTTTATACCACACTAGTTCTCATTTTCGAAGTACAAGTTGTAATATTTGAGTGGTTCACAAAGTTTTATACGTGACTGAGTTATTTCCGTTTATTGAGTCGTAACACTTCACCTCAAGGTTCAAAGGTAAATCGAGTATCAGACTCTCAGTCACTCGCATTCATTTCTCCTTAAACATGCAGCAAAATCGTAGGAGCCCGCTACTTTAAACTCGACAAGGTCCCGGACCCTTCCGACATCCTCTCCCCCATCGACGTCGAAGGCCACGGCACTCACACCTCCTCAACCCTCGCCGGAACCCTAGTTCCCGATGCTAGCCTCGCCGGCCTCGCCGCCGGAACTGCGCGCGGCGCCGTCCCCTCCGCCAGAATCGCCGTCTACAAAGTATGCTGGGCATCCTCCGGTTGCTCCGATATGGACATTCTCGCCGCCTTTGACCACGCCATCTCCGACGGCGTTGACTTAATCAGTATCTCCATTGGTGGGCCATCTTCGGGCTATGTTTCCGACTCCATTTCAATTGGGTCTTTTCATGCTATGAGAAAAGGGATTCTTACTGTTGGGTCTGCTGGAAATGATGGGCCCACTTCTGGGACTGTTGCGAATCATGCTCCTTGGATGTTGAGTGTTGCTGCTAGTGGGATTGATCGTGGGTTTCGTAGTAAGGTTTCTCTTGGTAATGGAAACTCAATTTCGGTAATTTTCTTGCCCCCCTTTTCAGGTTGTTTGATTTCTGCAATTTGTTGTAAATTAGGTGTTTTTGATCATGTTTTGTAACTTTCTGATTTGGGGTTTTTGTTTCATGAGGTGAAGGGTTTGTTATTTTGGTACTTTTGATTAGATTAGAGATTGTTTTGGTTATGAAGGTGAGAATTCAATTTATCTATCTTTTTGTTAGGGGAAAATCCAAGTTGATTTAGGCGTATGTGAATTTGGGAATGTGGTTTAATTAAGCAAAATGTAAGAATGCTGGATTTTATATATGATTAAAGGATGATGAGCACGTTTCATGTGGCCATTATGTGTGACTAATGGCGGTGTTTTTGGGATTGCAGTGATTAAAATGGGGCATTTTGTAGATAAAGTTTCATGTGAGTCCACTTTCAGAGAATGGTTTAGGGTTAGAGGGCGCTTATGAGTGATCGATAACTTGTTTGATGTTGGTTCAGTGTGTAAGGGAGTGTCTGAGTGAGCTTACAATAATGATTCTATGCTGAGCACAAAATGGGGTTGAAATAGAGAGAAGATGAAAAGGTAAAGGAGCTTAAGGACTTGCATTCTCTGATGTTTGTTCAAATTAGGACTGGTTTTTGAAGGGGTTGTTTTGTTAGTACAAAGTTTTAAAGAACTCAAAAACTCAAATGTAGTAAAAAGGGGGAAAGACCTTGTTAACATCAGGATGCTTGTACATTTTTGGCTGAATGCTATAGTCATCTAATCAAAACTATAGGCATTACGTATCTGTAGAAGGCTATTAGATAGCTCATCTTTGTTAAAGTGCACTTTAGTTATAATGTTTCTATTATTTCCTTCATTTTAAAACAAATTCTTGTTTAGGAGCAAGCTACACTTAGATTGTCATTGACAGGAAAGGAAAATTTCTCCTTTTACTGACTATTTGCCTGTTGAGCAGGGGGTTGGGATAGACTTGTTTGATACTGGGAAATCATATAGTCTTGTTAGTGGTGAGGATGCGGCAAAGAATTCAGAGAACAAGGAAAACGCAAGGTACTTCATCCTATGGACTCCAAGTTAGCCCAGTGAGACAGTGACTTTTTCCATTGAAAATGAGTCCCGCATACAGACAATCTTCTTCTATTTTTGACTAAGAAAATTGCAATGCTGATCCAGATACTGCATGGAAGATTCAATGAGCCCTTCCAAGGTGAAAGGAAAGCTTGTTCTATGCAAGCTACAGGACTGGGGTGTTGATTCAGTGGTGAAAGGAAATGGGGGCGCTGGTGCTATCGTCACAAGTTCAAGGTTTCTTGATGTTGCTATGATATTCATGGCACCAGGAACCATAGTTAATTATACTGTTGGTGAAAAGATTTATGACTACATCCATAAATCAAGGTATATAATATCTATCTTATCAAGACAGCTAACTTTGGGGTAACTTAATGGAAATAAATTAATGGAAGTAAATTATTGATTTTCTTGTGTGTTATGGCAGTTCACCGACGGCAACCATATACAGATCCCAGGAGGTAAATATTTCAGCTCCATTTATCGGTTCATTCTCATCTCGAGGTCCAAATCCAGGATCTTTACGACTTCTTAAGGTACATGTTAACATCAATCACTTCTGTGTTATTCTGGTAAACTGATAATGATCTGCAATTTGACATTTTAACCCGTATTTATTCACATATAGCCGGATATTGCTGCTCCTGGAGTTGACATTTTGGCAGCTTATACCCCCTTGAAGTCATTAACTGGACTAAAAGGTGACAACCAACATTCAAAATTCAGTCTCATGTCTGGAACATCCATGGCATGTCCCCATGTTGCTGGGGTTGCTGCCTATGTCAAGTCATTTCATCCAAATTGGTCACCTGCTGCCATTAGGTCTGCCATCATTACTACTGGTATGAAGGGCAAGTTAACTCTTCAGTGGTTTATACTTTTTTTGGGCTTAATGCTTGAGTCATGAATTTGGCTAAATCTTCTCTTTTTAACAGCGAGGCCTATGAGCTCAAGGTTAAATAAAGATGCTGAATTTGCTTATGGTGCTGGTCAAGTGAATCCACTCAAAGCAAGGAGTCCTGGCTTAGTGTATGATATGGATGAAATGCCTTACATCCAGTTTCTGTGCAAGGAGGGATATAGTGGGGCTTCTTTGTCTGTTCTCGTTGGTTCAAAGTCCATCAATTGTTCTGCTTTGCTTCCCGCATTCGGCCATGATTCTCTCAATTATCCTACGATGCAGCTGAACTTGAAGAACAAGCAAGAGCCAGTAATGACAGTGTTTCGCAGAAGAGTTACTAATGTGGGTCCCTCAAATTCAGTCTACAACTCCATTATAAGAGCCCCCAAAGGTGTGAATATTACTGTGAAACCTACAAGTCTATCATTTTCTCGTGCCTTGGAGGTGCGGAGTTTTAAGGTTGTGGTGAAGGCAAATCCCCTTTCAGGTGCAAAAATCTTATCAGCTTCTCTCATTTGGAAAAGCTCCCGTCATGTTGTTAGGTGTCCAATTGTCATTTATAAAACATAGAAGTATATATTTAGATGTATGAGAACAAAGAAGAGAGGTGATACCTTTAATTATTTGTTAGTAACCAATAGGATGTATGTTATAGGCTTGTATATAACAGAGGACTCATAATGGAATAAATTATGCTGACTGGATCTGTCCTTCAATTCTGAAAGTAGTTTCTATTACCTGTGTAAAGGTTTTTCAGAATATCCTTGCTTGACACTTGTACTATGTACAGTATATGTTTTTGCATTCGCTGATCAAGCATTTTTTCCTTTGTAATTGCAATGCTGTAAATGGAGATTAAAATTATGTCAGGGATCAAATTAACTGACTGTTTTGCATAGTTACTGACTGTTTTGAGTGGTTGGAAAAGCGCGGATTCTTGTTGAAAAAGGTTTCTGCTTTCAGTGTCAGATTGTAAGTAACCCCCTTGTAAGGCAGCTTTGTTGCATTCAGAAACCACCAGTAGTCCAGTATGTTCAGGACTCCAGGATGAGTCATGTGGCAAGGAAAATCCTTAATACTCATGCTGCATTAAGTAATAAAAACTGTCATCTCTGTTACATACTCACTTTCTGAAAGGGAGAAGGTCGGATGTTCAGACTCCAGCAGAAATTTCAATAACTGTCAGAGACTGAAAGACAGGTTTGCAACTGCATGACTCTTGTTCTCTTTCAGTGTTTATATAAGACTTGACTGCCTGAGTATTAGATCATGATCGTATGACTTAACAAAAATTAAGGTCCATCGCGTGAGTCTAGGATTTTTTCTAATAGTACACCAAGAAAGTAATTTGACATATAGAAAAAATGTATGTAATATTACAGAATTTCCTAATTGTACTTCCAGAAAGTGATTGAGGACTGATTATTGCTATGAACAATGTTTAATACAACTGATTTTTATTAAGTCATTTGTACTGTGCTATTTGAATGCAGGGACATTAATTTTGAAGTTGAGAGAATGTTAGCAAGAGTAACGTGTACTACTTCAATAAAAACCACGTTTTTTTTTGTTTTGTTGTCCTATTTTTTTAATATTTTTTTTCCTGCTGTTTTGAGAACAAAGCATTGCTGATCAGTAAAGTTCAGCAACAGAGTAGTGTTTGCTCAGTAGAGTTATTAATAAAACCCCAAAGTCAGATATGATCAAATGATGAATCGTTGAATTTGTGAATTGAACTACTATAGATTGGAACTCTGATTTTTTTTAATTATTTTTTTAATCATAATACAGTACCCACCAACATTAATCATGAATCAAACTTGTTTCTTCAGGAAAAAGCAAATTATGCCAAATATCAGGCATTTCTCAGCCTGACTCAATGATGAGAGCTAACCAGACTTCAAAGTAAAGTATGTGTATTTAACTCACTTGATTAATTATGTTTCCTCATCTCGAGCACTTGTAGTCTCTTAACATGCTGGCGTATTATGTCCATACCTATGAAGTTTATATTGCTAGAAGCATCCATGAGACGACAGCATATCGTTACTAGAATGTGATCAGTTGGAGTTTTAACAAAGAACTGATATTATTGACTAAGTATTAATAATTGAAAAGGTGAGACAATATGATTTTACTTAGTTACAGACAATTATGGGGTTGAGTTATATTTTTGTGCTTCAAATTGAAATTTTGATGTTGTCAGGCTTCACATGCATTTTTGCATGGTTGTTGAAAAAGCATCATGCTACTTTTTTCTACATGCCCATCCTTGTATTTCCTTAGGTAAGACTCAAAGGAAGTTATTTCATAATGATCCTTTTTGTATCATACTATCATTGTGGAGTAACTATCTAGCATGCTTTTCATCAATTAGTTCATCAATTTTGTAATCCTTTTCCTATCTTAAGAAAGTAGCACTTAACTTTTCACTCTTTCTCTTCATGAGCTGCACGCTCATACGTTACTTGTCTACCGACTCAATCCTCACTGAAATATGACATTGTACAAACTAGTAGCTCAACGTGACATGGAAATAAGCTCCTTAAAAATTAGAAGTCCAGAGATGGATGTCAAATTGTTCATACCAGAGTGTCAACTGTCAAGGATCAAAGACAAATACTTGAGGTGAAATGAAGAGTTTAATATAGATAAGAACTTGTTAATTAGCGTTAGAAGTTTCCCTTCATATTTTTTTGGGATGGATGTGTGTGTGTGTGTCTAAAATAGGTGAGCTATTTACCTCATCTGTTTTAGGATTTTGCTTATGATAGCCGAGGGTGGTCTTATACCTATATGCAGAGCAATTATTACCATGGCGACATGGCCTCATTGAAAGAGTACTCTATATTCAGTAATTCCTTATTTTCCTACTAGGATCAAGTGAATCATATTCAGTTTAACAATTTTTGATTCCATGATGAACTGCAAATTTTGACTGATTTCACCTGTTCAAATTCATCTCACTGCTATTACTTCTCAATCTGTGGATTAGTAGATTACCTCGAGTGCTTAATTATAATTTTATGTCAGTTTGGTAAACTTTTCCGAATGAGGCAGCTAGTCCATAACATTAGCTTACAAAATAATCACATCTCTTACCTAAAAAGGAATTCATCATCATTACATAGCATTAAATGTAAATAAAGATCTGTAGTGCCGTTTTCTCTAAGTGTATGGCTTGCTTATATAAAGAATCCCATTTGGAGAAGTTATGCACCATCCTCTTTTTCATTTACTTGTGGTGGGTGCAGAAAGATAGGTAACTTCTGCCTCTGCTAAAAAATAATATCTTCATGAATGTTGCTACCTTTTTTGTTTGTGTCGAGTTTGATCTTATGCGATCAGTATCTTTCTACATAGTATCTTGGATTAGTTTTTAAATTTCTTCTAGCATAGGAATGTCTTATCTGTCACCAGTTCTGATAAGTTTAGTGCAAATGCTGATATATTTTGTAGTTATCAAAATCTATATATAGTTTGCCTATTCTCCAAATTTTTCCATTTCTTTTTCACAGTTTCAAATAACTGTTAGTTCTATACATTTAACTTCATAATTCTAAGTTAATCTTAACTTTGTCATGCTTTGCTCAATATTTTGGATTATCAAGAAATAATTGCTTACTAAATTGTTGCAGTTGCAGGTGCAACCATCAATATGGTACCAATGAGGATGGTGTGTCAGCTAATTCTATTGGGCCTGGTAGCAGCAACGACAGTTGCATTTGCTGACAGAACAACGTACATAGTTCACACTGAGGATTCTAAAATCGTTGAGCTGCAGAGTTTGAACAAGCAACCCCGAGAATGGTATGAAACAATTCTTAATTCTGTTATCAAACCAGCAGCCCAAGATGATGGAGATGAAGAATCATTGGCCCCTGAGCTTCTTTACACCTACGAGACTACCATGACCGGTTTTGCTGCTAAGCTTACCACAAAACAATATCAATCCTTAACTGATATTGACGGGGTACTTTCTGTTGCTCCTGATGTGATGCTAGATCTCCACACCACATATTCCACCCATTTTCTTGGCCTTGAATTTGGCCGAGGTTTATGGAATTATTCTAGCTTGGCATCAGATGTTATAGTAGGTGTTCTTGACACAGGAATTTGGCCAGAACATATCAGTTTTCATGATAGAGGAGTTAATCAGGTTCCTGCAAGATGGAAAGGCACTTGTGAAAAAGGTGCAAACTTTTCAGCTTCACACTGCAATAAGAAGCTTATAGGTGCCAGGTACTTCCTTAAAGGATATGAGGCTATTAATGGAAGAATCAATGGAACAGATGACTTCCGGTCTGCCAGGGACTCCAATGGCCATGGGACTCACACTGCATCCACAGCTGCAGGAAATATAGTTCCTGGAGCTAGCCTCTTTGGCATGGCCAACGGTGTTGCCAGTGGAATGAGGTACTAACAGCTTGATGATATGTTTCACTAGATAAAAACAGTTTCATGTGATTCAAGCCATATACAATTTTTTTATTTTTTCATTCAATTCTTTTTTTTTTGGTTAATAGTTCATTTACTTCACTGTCACTTCTATTAAAATTGACTGTTTGCACATTTTTTAACAGGTTTACATCAAGAGTAGCTGCATATAAGGTCTGCTGGGACAGGGGCTGTGCTAGCTCTGATATATTAGCTGCTATAGACCAAGCAGTAGCTGATGGTGTTGATGTTCTTTCTCTGTCCCTTGGAGGATTACCAAGGCCTTATTACCAGGACAGCATGGCAATAGCGGCTTTTGGAGCCATGGAAAAGGGAGTTTTCTTTTCATGTTCTGCAGGAAATTCTGGCCCAATCCCTTCATCTGTTGGCAACATGGCACCATGGATGACGACTGTTGCAGCTAGCTACACTGACCGAATCTTCCCTACTAAAGTTAGGCTAAGTAACGGCAAAGCTTTCAAGGGTTCATCTCTTTATTCTGGTGCAAAGAAGACTAAGCAACTCCCAATTGTGTACAAAGAAACAGCTGGAGGCAACAGGGCCGAGTTCTGCATCAATGGATCCTTATCTTCCAGCCTTGTGAAAGGCAAGATCGTCCTCTGTGACCGTGGTCTAAATGGAAGAACTGAGAAGGGATTTGTGGTAAAATCAGCAGGAGGAGCTGGGATGATACTGCTTAATAGTCCCATTCAAGGGGAAGAGCTTTTTGCTGACCCTCATGTTTTGCCAGCTACCACAGTAGGCTCTACAGCTGCTAAGGCCATCAAGGGATACTATGCTCAAAACAAAAACTTAACAGGTTCAATCTCATTTTATGGAACGAGATATGGAGCACGAGCCCCTGTAGTGGCCGCTTTCTCATCTCGAGGCCCAAGCCTTGTGGATCCCTATGTCGTCAAGCCTGACATAACTGCCCCTGGGGTGAACATTTTGGCTGCTTGGCCTCCAATTATTTCACCAACTGAGCTAAAAAATGATAACAGAAGGGTGCAGTTCAATGTAGTCTCAGGTACTTCCATGTCTTGCCCTCACCTTAGTGGTATAGCTGCATTAGTAAAATCAGTCCATAAAGATTGGTCACCAGCTGCAATAAAATCAGCCATCATGACCTCTGCTTATACTCATGACAATAAGGATCATCTCATTTCTGATGCATTTGTATCTAAAAGTACCAAATTCGCGACCCCTTTTTCATTTGGGTCAGGTCATGTGAACCCCGAAGGAGCTTCTGATCCGGGGCTAGTATATGAAATCAGTGCAGAAGACTACTTGCACTATCTATGCAGTATCAATTTCACTAATGCTCAGGTCTCCATTTTGGCAAGAAAGAAGTACAGCTGCCCAAAAGAAAAGAAGGGAAATTCCCTTCAGCCTGGTGATCTGAATTATCCTTCTTTTGCTGTTATTTTCGAAGCTTTTAAGAAAGGAAAGACCACATTTACTTACAAGAGAACAGTAACTAATGTAGGAACTCCTAAGATTAGTTACAAGGTTTTTGTAGAGAAACCGAAAAATGTCAAGATTAGTGTTGAACCCAAGGTGTTAAGTTTTAAGAAACTGGGTGAGAAGCAAAGTTACAAGGTGAGTTTTACAGGATCAGGAGCAAATATCACAACCAGGGCAGGAATTTCGAAATTTGGATCATTGGTTTGGGTGGGTGGACATTATAGTGTTAGAAGTCCTATTGCAGTTACTTGGCAGCAGTAATCTCAAGAGTTCTCTTTGTTTCCACAAATATAATTTGGGTTAACAAAATTGTTTCTGCTTAACTTAACACCTTTCAATCCTTAAATGTATTCAAACTATTTATTTGAAGGGTAAATTTGTTCTTAATGAAAATTATCTATTGATTTGTGCTTAATTTGATTTGCTTAGTAGATTGATTTGGGACAATTTTTTCTTTGTGCTTGTCACTTTGTTCAGTTTTCATGGAAGTTTAGTCTATATTCCCTACTCTTTTAATTTTTACGATCCCAATATAGCACCATATTAAAGTGAGACATATGTTATTGTTTTTATACATTGTAAAAAGTCAAGACAATGTATCTATTAAAAACGGATGAACATGATACTCATTGACTTATACTCCATTATATACAATATATTTTTTTACATAAAATACATCTAGAATTCTTTATTAAAAAAAAAAACGTGATAACGTGTAAAATTTCCCAAATTTTCAATAAGTACTCATTCATTGTCCACTGCTGGCTAGTTTAATCTTTCTTTGATGGCACATTTTTGTTGCTCAAGTTTATTATGACATATCTAGACAAAAACAAGTAATTACTTAATTAATACTAGTAATGTGTTTGGAAGTTTGGTGACAAAACATAATCATCCACTTACTAATGCTTAATAATTTAGGCTATAATATAAACAAATAATGCCCTTAAATAATAATTTTGTCTAGCAGTGCATTCTTTAGCTAGGTCTAAAAATTAGGGCTAGTGTAGTGGATAGACATGATCATGCATCCACTTTCAAATAGAGTCAAAGGAAACCTTTTTTCCATTTTATTTCTTCCACTTTGACAAGAGTAATTCTCCGGTTTATTTGATATTTTACCAGTTAAATTAGTTAACATCTAAAGAAAAAATTAATTCAATGTCTACCTTTTAATGTTCATTGAATACTTGCCGATGAACCACTAATTGATAATTATACATGTAAAACTATTAATGATTATCAATTTCTCCAATGAATTACCAACTGATAAAACTATTTCATGCATAAGATGTTTTAGGGCATACATATAATTTAATTTACTACTCCCTACTCCATACTAGTTCTAGTTTTAGTTAAAATTAAATTCATACATTTGGTCGTTTTTTAGATTGTGCATAATTTTGTCAATAGTCAATACTCGTTCATGATAATAAAATAAGATAAAATATATATATAAAAAAACAATCTTTTGTGACTAATGAACTAATTATATCGTACTGTATAGTCCATTGAGATGAAATCTTTTTTTTTAATAATTATTTTTTTTTCTTTTTTACTTTTGACTTTGAGCATTTTTGCCACATGTTAAATAAGGTCTCATTGGATAGTGTTTTTTTTTTTTTTTTTTTTTCTTTTTCTTTTGTAAAACCTTTTATTTTTCCTTCTCCTTATAGTCTTAAGGAATTAATATTAATGCCTTTTTATTTTAAAAAAAAATTAAATATCACACAAAGTATGGAGTAAGTCTGTTTTACCATAAGTCTACCCAGTCAATACATAAAATTCCAAAATAACTTATTGAGATGTTCAAACTAATTGAAAATTTCAATGGCTTATATAAAATATCCAAATACTTATACACACTTATATAAAATGTCCAATAACTTATATTCGTCTCATCATGAGTCTGAATTTATCATACGTTACTCTCTCGGTATATAAAATTCACCCAAATCATAAGCCTCTGATTACTAATAAGCTTATGGGTGTAGTTTTTAGTTGAATTTCCACCACATATCTTCTATGGGTTGGCTTCCTTCTTGTCCATACATATGGATGATAAATTATATATTATTAAAATAAGGGGCAAATGAGTTAGGGTTACACAGTTTAGTATTATGTACATGCATAAGATAATTTACTTTACAATACTAGTCGTACTTTAATAATTTGTATGGAGTACTTCATGCATTATGTTTCAAATATAATGGTTACACTTCACTTTTTCACACTTGTCAATCTAAAATATTTAGCATTAATTTTTTTTAGTTATATGACTATGTACTAAGCACAAGTGACAGTCATTGAGGAGTGTGTGAATAGTGACATAATTCATTTAGCGTTACCATTACATTGATCGAAATAGAGGGAGTATAAGACAATAATGAGCGTATTATGAGACAATCTCACCGAAGACTCGCTCAAATATATAGCTAAGCATCATAATGGAGCAACTGCTGTCTACTTTAGGGATAAAACTTGCTTATATATATATAGAGGATGCATCTAGCTAAGTTTCACATCAATATCCTATTCTTCATTTACTTGGACACCAGATTTAATTTACTAAGGTAAGCAACTCTATCATATACCATCTTGGTCAAATTAGTCGTTTTTTTGCTGTCAATTAATTTTGTGCACAAATTTTTTTGTTCAGTATCATTTCTTATTACAGATAATAAATGTTCAGAATGTAAGAAATAATCCATACTTTTTCCTATCATTCATAACTTAATGTGAACATGATTTTAATATTGGATTTTCGAAAACTGATGCCAACTAATTAATCATCCTTTTGCAGCTACAAGGCCTACTAGAATGAAACCTGCCTGCAGGATATTGTTGCTGATTCTGATAGCTTTATTTGCTGTAGTATGTACTGCATCGTCGTCTGACAGAAAAACATACATAATTCACATGGATAATTCTAAACTCTTGGAACTAAAGAGTGCTAACAAGCAACCCCATGAATGGTATGAAGAGATTTTACAGGTTACTAGTACAACATCAGCAGATGAAGGGGAAGAAGCATTAGTCCCAGAGCTTCTTTACACATACGAGACTACTATGACCGGGTTTTCTGCTAAACTCACCTCAGAACAGTATCAGATGTTAACTGATATTGATGGGGTACTGCATGCTGCTCCTGATCAGGTACGAAGCCTCCAAACCACATACTCACCTGATTTTCTTGGCCTAGAATTAGGCCAAACAGGGCTGTGGAATGAAAAGCCGGCGTCTGATGTCATAATAGGTGTTGTTGACACTGGAATTTGGCCAGAACATATCAGTTTTTCTGACACAGGACTGTCTCTTGTTCCATCAAGATGGAAAGGCACCTGTGAGGAAGGCACAAACTTTTCGGTTACAAACTGTAATAAGAAGCTCATAGGTGCCAGGTACTTCCATAAGGGATATGAAGCAGCCTATGGAAGAATCAACAGCACCTTAGAATTCCTGTCTGCTAGAGATTCTCGCGGTCATGGGACTCACACTGCATCCACTGCAGCAGGAACTGCAGTGCCCGGTGCTAGCTTCTTTGGAATGGCCAAGGGTATTGCCCGCGGAATGAGGTAACTTTCTAACAAAAGTGAACTATTGGAAGCATCTTTAATCATATGTATTCTCACTAATCTTTTCATGAATCTTAACAACAGTTTCCCTTCAAGAATAGCAGCATACAAGGCTTGCTGGGAAGGGAATTGTGTCGACTCTGACATATTGGCTGCCATGGACCAGGCAGTAGCTGATGGAGTTGATGTTCTTTCCCTCTCCCTAGTAGGAGATGCAACACCTTATTATCAGGATAGCGCGATCATTGCAGCATTGGGTGCGTCACAAAAAGGGGTCTTTGTGGCATTTTCTGCAGGAAACTCTGGTTCTTTACCATCCACTGTTGGCAATGTTGCACCCTGGGTGATGACAGTTGCAGCCAGCTCCCTTGACCGGGGCTTCCTGGGACAAGTAAAGCTAAGTAACGGAAAGACTTTCCGTGGTGCTTCAATCTATTCTGGTAATCATAAGAAAACTAAGCAACTGCCACTAGTATACAAAGAAACAGCTGGTGTCGAAAAGACTACAGAGTACTGTCTCCCTGGATCACTATCTCCTAGCCTTGTTAAAGGCAAGATAGTCCTCTGTATGCGTGGCATCAATGACAAAACTGAAAAGGGATTTGTAGTAAAATCAGCAGGAGGAGCAGGGATGCTACTACTTAACACACCCAATTACGGCGAAGAGCTTGTTGCTGACCCTCATGTACTACCAGCCACCTTATTGGGAGCATCATCTGCCAAAGTCATTAAAGACTACTTAACACAGTACAAAAACTTAACAGCCGCGATTTCATTTCATGGTACGACATATGGAGCTAGATCCCCAAAGGTGGCTGCCTTTTCGTCTAGGGGACCGAGTCCTGTGGATCCTCACATCATCAAGCCTGACATCACTGCACCAGGAATGAACATCCTAGCTGCTTGGCCTCCAATGTCTTCTATAACTCGGTTAAGTAGTGACAAAAGACGGTCACATTTCAATATACTGTCAGGTACTTCAATGTCCTGTCCTCATGTTAGTGGCATAGCTGCTCTGATAAAATCAGTTCATACAGACTGGTCACCTGCTGCAATAAAATCAGCCATAATGACAACTGCTTACACTCGCGACAATAGAGGCCATCTCATCTCTGATCTATCTGCATCAAGCAACACCAAACACGCGACTCCTTTTGAGTTTGGTTCTG
The DNA here is from genome assembly GCF_948465745.1 of Chenopodium album. Lineage (NCBI taxonomy): Eukaryota > Viridiplantae > Streptophyta > Magnoliopsida > Caryophyllales > Amaranthaceae > Chenopodium > Chenopodium album. The sequence continues at coordinate 73,985,340 of NC_137840.1, forward strand.
GTCATATTAACCCTGATAAGGCCTTAGACCCCGGTCTTGTGTACGACATCACAGGTGATGACTACTTGCATTATTTGTGCAGTATCAATTACACTAACACTCAGGTCACTATTTTGGCAAGGAGGAAATATAGCTGCCCAAGCAACAAGGGAAAAATCGCGGTTCAGCCTGGTGATCTGAACTATCCTTCATTCGCGGTCATTTTTGATGCAGCAAAAAGAGGAAAGACTACCACATATACTTACAAGAGGACAGTGACTAATGTAGGAAGTGGTAAAATAAGTTACAAGGTATTTTTGGACCAACCTAAGGGTGTTAAGGTTAGTGTCGAGCCTAAGGTGTTACACTTTACGAAAATGGGTGAGAAACAAAGTTACAAGGTGAGTTTTACAGGAACAAGTAGCAGGAATTTTTGTTCCTTTGGTTCTTTGATTTGGGTGAGTGGAGAATATAGTGTTAGAAGTCCAATTGCAATAACTTGGCAATAAATTTGAGATAATTAATCGTTATCTCTGTATAATCATATAGTAAATGCAAAAATAAAGGAACATTTTGTTGTTTTAAATGTTACACAACATCTGATTTTGTGGTTGATTGGAATTTGTGAGTTAATTGTAGAACATTTTGCTTCCTTAAGTTTATTTCCCTTGAATATACAAGTACATAGTTTTCTACTTTTCTTTGTCGTGCAAGTAAGAAGTTTGACTTTGGAAGTTTCTACTGTGACAAGGGACAAAATTACAAATCTAGATGACCAATGAAAATTATTAGTAGTTTAATTATTATGTTTACTTTAATATATAATTTATTTATTTCACTTTCTTCAAAAAAATAAAAAAAAATAAAATTATTTCACTATTATTTAATGAGTTACTTATATTTGGAAACATGATTACTAGACGCAATCTACAAATAAAACACAACTTCCACAAAAATATTGGTTAGGTGAATCAAAAGGGTAGAAAATAGAAATGTAGGTGTAACCAAACTCTACTTTGATTTGGTGAACCATATTAATTTCTTGGACTTATCTCAGGTGAAATCCAACTATATTTCCTCATTTAACCATTTTATTTACCATTCCCAAAAATAACATAACTCATAACTTGGCGTCTTGGCACAAAGCACACGACATTACACATTGGTACGCCCAATATTTACCATTCCTTCAAATTATTTATGCCAAAAAAAAAAAAAAACTCAGAGTATTAAAAATCAAAGCATTTTGTGTCTGGTTGGCCACACTATGTAACCGTTTGTGATAAAACAAAGTAATCTTTATAAGGCTGATCAAGTAACCTTCATGACGCTGCCCGAGTAACCTTATAACATTGGCAAAATATCCTTTGTAATTGTAACAACCGAGAAACCAATAAATCTGAATTTGTTATACACCGTAGTCCGTACAACATTACACAAAAAAGTCAAAAACTATTTTCTTTAAAAAAAAGTCAGGACTTTTCCATGCGAAATCAAAACAGTATCTCTCTTCTTCTCCTTCCTCCCGTCTCTCTCCACCATCATTATTCCCTCTGTTTTCATCACTCTGAAAAATCCCTTTTTATTTCTTGATCTGAATCTAAGCTCAAGCATTCATAATCTTCACTTAATTCTAATCAAATTCACAAAAAAACCCAGCAATTTGGTTGGCTTTTCCATCGATTTTGAGGTAATGACATTCATTTCTGTTTATCAATTGCATGATCGTTTCTTGAACCCAGAATTACTTTGCTAAAACCCTAGAAATCTGAGAAATTAGATTCTGCATCGTACCCTTATTTTTGTATGATCTGTTGTTGTACTAATTATTAACAAACCCATTTTGCATAATTTTCTGGGAATTTTGTTTCATCTTGTAGTTTTGATGTATATGTATATCTAATTTGATTGAAACTTTGGAATCTGGGTTTGATTGATTGATTATGGATAATAGATATGGTTCTGGACCTCCATATCCTTATGGGTATCCACCCCCAAGTCAGCCATATCCACCACCCCAAATTTCTGAGGTTTACCCTCCACCACCACCCCAAATTTCTGAGGTATACCCTCCACCACCACCCCACAGTTCTGAGGCATACCCTCCACCACCATCCCACAGTTCTGAGGCATACCCACCACCACCCCACAGTTCTGAGGCATACCCACCACCCCCACATTCCCATTATCCATACCCGTATTCGCAACCGGCTTACCCGTATCCATATGCGCAACCAGCTTACCCGTATCCGCCACACCCGTATTCTCAACCTAGTTACCAAGTTCCACCTCCTAGACCTTACTCATTTTCAGGTCCTCTTCCCCAAACTACTGCACCTCCACCAAGTATACAGCATAGTAGTAGTTTTCAGTATGGTTCATCTCATTACCAATATCATCCTGATTCGAGTCCTTATCCGGCCCCTAATGCCCCTCCCTTGCTTCCTTCGCGGAGTAATAGCTTTAGTAGTTCCCATGGACATGATAATGTAGTGAGTGAGTTGCCGGATAGTAGTGGGGTTGGTGTTGGTAGTAGGCCTTCCAATGCTTCGATATACCCTCCTTTGGACGATCTAATGTCGGGTATGCGATTGTCTGATGTTCGCCCATCTGCCCCTGCCTCACCTCCTGCACCTTCTGTGCCTTCGATGGATAGTTTAGCTTTAACAACCCCTGCAAGTCCTGGTGGAGAGTTTGGTCATCATGGCAGCTTGCATGGGATACATGCTAGAAGTCCTAGTTGGGATAGTTGTTTTTCTTGTGTTGGTTCTCCAAGTTCTTCTAGTTTTGAGAGCGAAGGTATGCAGATTGTGCCCTCACAAAAAGGGTCTTTGAAAGTTTTGCTCTTGCATGGAAATTTGGATATATGGGTTTACGAGGCAAAAAATCTTCCGAACATGGACATGTTTCATAGAACGCTGGGTGATATGTTTGGAAGATTACCTGGGAATGTAACCAATAAAATTGAGGGCCATGTATCTCGCAAGATTACTAGTGATCCGTATGTGTCAATAATAGTATCCCACAGTGCTGTAATTGGGAGGACTTATGTGATCAGTAACGAAGAGAATCCTGTGTGGATGCAGCACTTCATTGTTCCGGTGGCACATTATGCTGCTGAAGTGCACTTCTTGGTCAAGGATAGTGATGTTGTAGGATCCCAACTCATAGGAAGTGTATCGATTCCTGTGGAACAATTGTATTTAGGGGCAAAAGTTGAGGGTACATATCCTATCCTTAATGCTAGTGGGAAGCAATGTAAGGCCGGAGCTGTCTTGAGCATTTCCATTCAATATACACCCATCAAGAATCTAAGTTCTTACCACCATGGAGTTGGTGCTGGCCCTGATTATCAAGGGGTTCCTGACACTTACTTTCCTCTTAGGAAAGGAGGAACAGTTTGTCTTTATCAGGATGCTCATGTTCCTGATGGCTGCCTTCCAGAATTTATGCTTGATCGAGGAATGAAGTATGTGCATGGAAAGTGTTGGCAAGACATATTTGATGCTATACGACAAGCAAGAAGGCTTGTTTACATTACAGGGTGGTCCGTTTGGCATAAGGTTAGATTAGTTCGTGATGGTGGAAATCATTCATCTGACTGCAGCCTGGGAGAGCTTCTTAGGTCCAAATCAGCAGAAGGAGTGAGAGTTCTGCTTCTTGTGTGGGATGATCCTACTTCAAGAAGTATATTGGGTTATAAAACGGTCAGTGGCTTCTCCCAACTTCACTCTTTAATCATATATATCCTATTAGTCTGATTTCTATCTTCTAAAATCTGGATGTAGTGGGCTTAATAGCAGATTTATGATTCGTTTGTTATCCAAATACCACTAATGATATTGTAGTAGGCATACTTTCTTGCAATTTTATGCTTGTTAATGTGTTCCTGAGTACTATTTCCATATCTTATGTATCTCTAATAGTTCAGGATGGAATTATGGCAACCCATGATGAGGAGACTCGTCGTTTCTTTAAGCATTCATCAGTGCAGGTGCTATTATGTCCTCGCGTTGGTGGAAAACGACACAGCTGGGTCAAACAAAGGGTAAATGCTACGTTCTTGGTTTTGTGGTTATGATGTTTGTGATGAAAATTTGTTTATTCTTTGGCCTGATAGTTGGCTCTGTCAGAATACATTGTTATTATTTTGAGTGTTGGAATATCATTGAGTTTGTATTGGTCATGTCTCCTGGGTGCCCTTTTTTTTCTGTTTTTGGGACAATGCCATAGTCTATGCTGTTTGGACTCTATTTCCACCTGCAAACACTTGTGTCAATTAGGAACGTTGAGAGTGCATTTTAGAAGAACTAAGAAAAAGAATATGGGAATTTAGGCACAAGTATAACTATTTCTCAGTTGAAATTAAATACAGGAAAAAGACACTAAAAGGTTGAATCCAGTCAGTCCTTTGGTAACATAAGTAAACCAACAATGACAGTCACCACCTGAGTCCATGCATGTATGTAACAGTCAATTTAAAGGTTATACTTTCCATTCTTTAATGGTTCTTGCAGTATTTTTCGACTACCATATTAACTTGGATCAATTTACTTTTTTACTATTTGGGCCTGACGTCTAGGACCCACCTAGTGGCAACTAAACTGAAACACCTATCACATTCTGTACTTGTAGTGTTTAAATTCTGAATTTAGTGCTGCACTTCTGCTTGCCAACCGGGTGAAGCTCATTTTAGTAGGTGGCTTATTTTGTTGAGAAATGGGAAGTGGATATTTGTATTTTAACCAACAGCACAATCTGGAATCAGCATCTTTTTTTACTTTTGTGGCAGAATTAAATAGGCTTGTTCAGGCCCATTTTTACGAGATTGTTATGGTTTTCCTATCTAAAATTTTCTATTTCCTCTAAAATTTTATGTATGAATTCAGTCTGAATATGCTGTTTTGTGTTTCCTTTTAGGAAGTTTCAACAATTTATACCCACCACCAGAAAACTGTGATAGTTGATGCTGATGCTGGCAATAATAGAAGAAAAATTGTTTCTTTTGTTGGCGGGCTTGATTTATGTGATGGGAGATATGACACTCCAGTCCATCCTCTGTTCAGAACCCAGGATACAGTACACAAAGATGACTATCACAACCCTTCATTCCAAGTAATTCTTAATAACTTCTCCATTTTTTATTGCTATACGGTCACTGGTTGCTATTAAACAGAAGACATAATGTCTGTTACGGCTGTAGATAAATTATGATGTGCTAAATGTTATATAGTAAAACACATATATCATAACAGGAGATGAAGAAAAAAAAAAGAGATTTTTGAACTTGCAATGAAATAACTTTTTTTTAGTATACCAAAGGGGAACAGAAGATTGGCATTTTGATGGGTTGAGGTTATGCTAATTTCATCTCTAAATTTCGTATAAAATTGGTGTGCTTTAATATGTTTTCTTGTGAAACTTTTGGACAGGGCAATACCACTGGCTGCCCAAGAGAACCGTGGCATGATTTGCATTGTAAAATTGATGGGCCTGCAGCATATGATATTCTTACCAACTTTCAACAACGATGGTTAAAAGCTTCTAAAGCACATGGGATCAAAAAGTTAAAAATACCTAGTGATGATTCATTACTGTTAATTGAACGCTTGCCTGACATTGTTGGTATATCTGATGTTCCTTGCCTTAGTGAGCACGACCCAGAATCTTGGCATGTACAGGTATCTTACACTAGTTTATTTCTGTTTCTGCATTTTCCACCTAAGGGTAAGACTGTAAGAGAACTAAAACAATTTATATCAGGTTTTTCGATCTATCGATTCCAGTTCTGTAAAAGCTTTTACGAAGAATCCTAAGGAAGCTACTAGCATGGTGAAGAAAACTTCCTGCCAAATCTTTTTTTTGGTTGTTTATTACCCCCCTTTACTTTTTCTTTTTAGGTGTTACTAAAGTCGATAAGCCACTTTGAATCTGTAGAATTTAGTCTGCGGGAAGAATGTTTTGATTGACATGAGCATACATACAGCATATGTGAAGGCTATTCGAGCTGCCCAACACTACATCTATATAGAGAATCAATATTTCATTGGTTCTTCTTATAACTGGAGTTCATACAGAGACTTGGGTAAGAATTACTTTTATTTAAACTAGCAAGGATGTATCTATAATATTTTGTCGTGTATTGCATTTGCTTCTGCTGCCTTGTTATTACAACTGATGTATTTCTATGCTGTTATTTCTTACCCTTTTTTTTTTTTTTTTTTTTTTTTTTTTTTTTTTTTTTTCTCATTTTTTTTTAATCAGTTGTACTACTACAGTACTCTGTATTAGTTCAGCTATTACTGTTTGTGCTCTTCCACAATTCTCATATCGAAAACAATTCTCATATGGAAATAATGTATTTCTTTGCTGCGGTTTTTGTTTATGATGGCCCATATGCTGGCATTGAATGTTGTGCTATGTGATCCCTCACATCCATTCAGTGGCCTGCCAAGTGTTATTGTTTCTATTCTGTGTACTATTGTGACTATACTTCTGATATGGCATGTATCAAAGGGCTAAATTGGTGGATGTTGTGTGGATTGGACATTACAGCTAGTAATGGTGGATGGTCTATGCTTGTGTGCGGGTTTTTGACAGCATTGTGATAGAGGAACCTTATAGAATACTGCTTGTCATGCCTGATTTGGCATTTTTACCTGGCTGTCTTTTCTTTATACAGTAATAAGAAAAAAAGTTTTCTATCACCCCTTACTCTATGTAATTTATTTTTAGAGTTTTGTAAAGGGTAGTGTCCGTGAGAAGAGGCTATTTGGAGATGTCTCTAGCTACAATGTAGTTCTGTGAATAATATCAACTCCTGTTGATTTTTTTTTTTTTTTGCCATTTGCTACAGGTGCTAACAATTTGATTCCCATGGAAATTGCTCTCAAAATTGCGGAGAAGATCAAAGCTCATGAGAGATTTGCTGCATATATTGTTGTCCCAATGTGGCCAGAGGGTGTTCCAACTGGCGCTGCCACTCAGAGGATTCTCTTTTGGCAGGTGAATTCAGTTTGTGACTTAGTTATTGTATAAGTATAAGCAGCTTCATTACCTCCCTACCCCCACCCTCCCTCTTTCTGTGGGAAGTGAGGTGGGAGATCACGATCTTCTGCAATAATAGAATTCTGATTTTTCCGTAATATAGTGTTGGATAGCTTCCACATGTACATATGGAGTGCAAATATTGGCACTATATTGTGAAATCATGAAAGGTCTGCTGCTGCAGCCTGTCATGAAGGTGTTCTAATTGAAATTTCAGATATGCAACACATTTGTATCTAGAAATATACAGCGGGGATATTCCATTTAAACCTGTTTACTTTTGCTCTTTTAAATTTGTTCTTCAGCTTTCAATTAGAGAATTCGTCTTTTTCACTAGGACATAGGGTGTCACAGAATTACTGTGAATCAAAAGGCCAAGGAATAGGTCTGGGAGTAAGATTTGAAGTGAAACATTTATATTTTAATCTTCTTTATCATCAAAGATACAAAAAAATGCTTTAACTCTCAGCTTTTGCCATTCTCCTGTGTCTCCATTCTGGCAGCCATAAACATCTGTAACCAACAGCTATGCTTCTCTTTGTTCGACAATGGCTACAATCCCACAATGGTAAATTGGTAATAATAGCATGTATACCTCCGGAAAATTAAAAAAGGAGGAGGGGGGTTGTCTTTAATCTCTCTACTTGTATAATTTGGTGGTCTCTTTGATTTTTTGGTAAGATACTTTCCCTTTCAACAGAACTTTGATTTTTAATTTTTATTTGTTCAGATTTTGGTAGGGAAGGAAAGGATAGAACTAAATCGTCCAGTTTCCTTAGAAGATAGAGAAGATTTCATGTTAAGGAAATTAGGCTTGACCACCCTTGAGACTTTGAGAGTGTTGCTTATTGTTGGTGTGTGGGCATTGTATTAATTTTGAGGATTAATCTGGGTTTTACTTACTGATTAAACAGAGTTCCATAATAGTTTTCTTTTTGCCCTCTTTGCCTGAACCCTATAGCTTAGTTAATTCAAAGATGAACAATTTTTGGTGCAGAACAAAACAATGCAAATGATGTATGAAACCATTTACAAGGCTCTGGTTGAAGTTGGCCTTGAGGAAGCTTATACGCCCTTAGATTACTTGAACTTCTTCTGTCTTGGCAATCGTGAAGCTCCAGATGGGAGTCCTGCCTCAGCTGGAGGTCCCCACCCTCCAAACAGTCCTCAGGTGGTCATTCATTTTCCCTTGAGACTACAGTTTTTTGTTCTGAATGACTATGTAGATTCAAGCAGTCATCATTTGTCTTCTGATTCTTTTGAACATTGACAAAGTTCTGCATTTCATGATTCTCTTTAAGCTCTGGTATTTTATCCCTCATGTCCATTGTTGCATCTGTGCATATATAGGCTATGTGTCAAAAGAGCCGAAGATTCATGATATATGTTCATTCTAAGGGCATGATAGTGGATGATGAGTATGTGATTTTGGGTTCTGCAAACATCAACCAACGGTCAATGGAGGGAACCAGGGACACAGAGATTGCAATGGGAGCCTACCAGCCTCATTACACCTGGGCCAAAAAATCAGCTCATCCTTTTGGACAGGTATGCCAAGTTCCAACCATCATACGAAGTATTATTTTAATGCCTCTGTGGTTTTATAGTAGGGTATCGTATAAGTATGGAACCATGTGCTGCAAATACTTGATTGGAGAAGATTAATTGACATGCTACTTGACCTTTGAAAATAATGAGTAGTTTTTTTTTTTTTTTTTTTTTTTTTTTTTTTTTTTTTTTGAATCATTTGTTTGAACTTCATAAATGATACAGTCAAAGATAAAGCCCAAGCTCAATACTCAAAAGGAATATTTGGTAGTGTACCATATGGAATAGTAAATATGTATATGATGTGCTGTTTTGCGAATAACTGATTATCTGTGTTCTGCAGATATATGGGTATAGAATGTCTCTTTGGGCTGAACATCTTGGACTTGTTGATGACTGCTTCACTGAACCAGAAACTATAGAATGTGTTAGAAAAGTGAGGGGTTTGGGAGAAATGAATTGGAGACAATTTGCAGCTCCAGAGGCCACCGAAATGAGGGGCCACCTCCTTAAGTACCCTGTTGAGGTTGATCGAAGGGGTAAGGTAAAATCTCTTCCTGGATGTGAAAATTTTCCTGATCTTGGCGGTAACATATGTGGCTCCTTCATTGGAATTCAAGAGAATCTCACCATCTGATGAACTTATTGCCACCACCTTGCAACAAATAACTATTCAGGTTTTCAACAGATTTAACAAATTTTGTGACTGAGACGGAAGTTATAGCTTAGAGGCTAGAGTTAAACTTTGATTTATACCAATAGCTTTATTTTTAACTTGTATGTTTTCCGAGGATGTAATTAAACATAGTGTTGTTAACATGGTTATCTGTAAAAGTGATGACTTAGTTTAATAATTCATCTTATAATCAAATTGTTTTTGTCTTTAAGGCACTTCTTTAACTATGACAATTTTTAAAAATGTAAAGTATTATACGTACATGAAATGTTATAAAAGTTGTTTTTTTTTTTTTTTTTTTTTTGAATATTTGAAGCAAATTTAACAAGATACAGCAAGATTGTCTAGTTTCACAACAGTGAATTCCAGCTATCAAAGGTTTGTGTTTAGCACCAATGCACCATGTTAAAATAAATGATCCAATATTGGAAAAATCTAGTAAATTTTAACAAATTTGACAACTTTACACTAAATGAGACAGTTTGAAACATAAATTGCTCAACTAGCTCAGGAGATATTTACAAGTTTAGCATGTTTAGTATTTGGGTCTATGTCCACCCGTAGTCCAAGCTTAGCTAGTTCAGGAACCTCCACAGTTCCTTGCATCTCCAAATCAGCCACCATCTGCTGGTTTTCGGCATTACCTTGCAGTATATTGCTTGCACACCATATGCCCCATTCCCTTAAGAAAGGATTGTCTTCATCAAGAACACATTGCTGTAAAAGAAGAATAATCCCATTCTTTTCTCTCACTTCATCTTGTACATACTTTCTTCCAAAAGAACAATTTGCAATGACTGCAACAATATCTCTTCTAAAGCCCTTGTATGGACACGCCTTTGATGGCTGAGAAGTAAGACCTTGATTCTCACCAGGTTTCATGGATTTCCTAATTGATGATGGTAGCTCAAGTTCACGGAGGAGAGATAAGAGCAAGTCCAAGAGGCCCCTCGATACCAATGAATCCACTGCATCCTCTGGAACTTCTTCAGTACCAGCAGCTTGAGGTTTCCCCTGTGCACATATATCTCTCAAAACAGTGAGTGAATATCCGAGGACATCACTGGTAGGAATGCCTGTAGGCAGACCAGATTCGCCTCTTGTGTAAAAGTCAACAGCTTTGACAGCTTTCTCAAATATGCCAAGAACAAATAAGGCAAGCTCAGAACCAACATGAATCTCCTTTAGTCGCTCATTCAAAATTTCGGAGAGGATGCGCAAAAGGAAAGCTAGTTCTGTAGTAAAATTTATACCTCTACTTTCATCATTGCCTAGATTATCAAGGCCACCATTTATACTCATGAATAATGCAGGGAAATGAGATTCCTCCAAACAAATTCTTGAAAGAATTATCTTTAGCCAGTCTTCTCCAAAACCAACTAGTAGAGATGTAAAAAAAACACCAATTAAAGACAAAACATCAATATATTTTGAAAGTTTAGAAGTTATGTCTTATGTGATTACCTTCTGACGCTGTCTGAATGATTTCTGCCATGATAGCCAATCCTGGAGTTCTACAAAGTTCAGGAAACAGTTTCATGCTTCCATCGCTACAAGTGTAAATAATCATACACAAAGGATCACAAGTTTCCCTCTTGCGGATTCTTGCAATTTTGAGAAACAACTCAGGGAAAAACTGGTCCCATATTGCACACTGGTGCTTCTCCCCAGCAAGTGAAACATTGGCAACCACCTGTAAGGCTGTACGTATAATTGCAACACCCGAATCATCAATATCAAACCCCACCACATCAATTGCACTAGAAACAACTCCAAGACCATTACAGTCAATGAACAAGTTCTGATTCTCAACCTCTCCTGCACAAAGGTTCCTAAGGAGGCGAAGAGACAACAATAGAAAATGATGTGCCGATGAATGAGGGATAGACTGTATTAACTGAAGTACAACTGGGAGTATACGCTTTGATGCAAGATCTGATCGACCATCCTCAGTTCTTGAAACCCCTATAAGACTTTGTAGGGCTTCATTCAACGTTGAAGAATTCGAAGCCTTTAACAAAGGCTGCAGAATATCTTCTGGTATGTATATTTCCCCAGACAATGCAGCATCCATTTTACCTACACAAATTTCCAAAATTTATACTATAATTAAAGTTTCTCAAATTCAATAATTATCAAACCAATCTCATGACTCAATCACACTACATTAATAAGGCAATGATAAAATATAAAATCCCATATTTTACAGAATATATCAACCATCAAATTCTGAAAATTATATCGTGCACTCGAGACCATGATACGCATTCTCTCCCCGAAGTCAACATAGATTATTGAAATGTTAAGATTATAATACATATTGATCAAATTAAGGGGCAATTAATTCCAAAATGCCCTAAAATTTCAATTTTGCAGGAGAAAGCTCTCTACTTTCCACTCTTGGCTATCCATAATCCAAGAAAATATCATTTATTATGACAAAGATCTTCAAATTTCATAGTTCAATCCTAATATTAAAGTGTTCTGCAATACATTAGCAACCAAATTTGATTCAATTATCACATAATTTTAGGGATATTTGATTCAATAATCAATTAAGCTCATAATTTTCTTTTCTAACAACAGAATCGCTGCTTATGATCCTTCATAATCTTAGTATTTAGAATCAATAGTTCAGATTTTCAACCCTAACCTAGATTGTGAAATTGATAGGATGATTACAAAAAGAAACAACTTACCTCAGAAGCTGCTTCAATGGGGGATACAGATATTTCAATAGAGAACGTCAAGCGCGCTTCAATGGAGAACGAAGTGAGAGAGACAGGAGGAGGAGGCAGGACTAAGCACTCATACTTGAAAATAGGAAATTCTATAAAAATTAGCACCCTAACCCCTAATTCTCTAACATCAAAACAATTTACGGTTTTTTGGTACAGTATTTGCGACTTAGATACTTGTAGTTACAATTTGGTAAAAGTATGGAGTATATGTACAATTATTCGACTTTCATACATAGATGTGAGTGTGTTACTTTTTGAGATGTTTTGATCATTTTAAAAGTGAGATTTTTTTTTGCAAAAAATATGACTGCAAAATAATTATACGAATTAAGCATTCTTCGTTCTAATTTGATTGGCATGTTTTGAGTTTTGCCACTATTCACATAAGTTTCTTTGACTTTATTTTGTAATTTAATCTTAACAAGTCATTTTTATGATATATCATAAATTTTTGATATTTCAAAGGTAGACGTTGAGACTAATCAAACAAAGATGTGTCAACTAAAATGAAACGGAAAAGTGATGGGATAAATAAAAACACGGAGTACATATGTTTATGGAGTCAATGATATCATATTATTTAAGTGATAGAATAAATAAAAATTCATTGGCAATAAATTAGAGCACTAATTATTGGTAAACCATACAAGATTGATTATTTATCATATACCATTTTTCTTACAAAATAAATAAATTTGATACAAAGATTGTCATCAAAACAGCAGCTTAATCTTCAGCACTATGATCCAGACATGTAAGTATACCGTGTCTGGGCTCCAAAGATCAGGTCGACTAGTTTTTCTGCATCAAGTAGAAATCATTAAAACGCATATTAGAATTTTTTCATAGCAGCAGAAGTCCACAACAATGATTATTCTATCCTATGTTATCCGTCTTCAACAATGTCACGAAGTTAGGATTGCATGAAAAAGCAAGTCATTTTTATGTTAAACAGAATAAATATAAGTGATAAAACTAAGTTCACAGGGAAACAGAAAATGAGATAAAATCACACCTGAGAGTAATCCAACAACAGGAATAGGTTCCAACACCTTTTGGGTACTTTCAAGCCGTCGTCTGTAAGCATAACACAAGCACAAACTGCTCAGATACATAATCATTTACTGTCAGAAAATTTTAAGAACATTACAGATGACTAAAACACCGAACCTGGTATAAGTGCAAAAGAATGGATCTCTCATAATATACAGTATTATGACATTGATCATCCAGAAGAATGGTGACATTGATCAAGACGTGACCCACAGGATTAAGTCAGGGTGGCTTAAATGGAGAGCGGCCACGGGAGTGTTATGCGACCGCAGCATTCCCTTAAAGTTGAAGGGAAAATTCTACAGGACTGCCATAAGACCAGTGTTGCTCTATGGTACAGAATGTTGGGCTTCTAAGAAAGAGCATATTAAAAAGATGGAGGTTACGGAAATGCGCATGTTAAGGTGGATGTGTGGAAACACTTTAAGAGATAGAATCAGAAATGAGGTTATTCGCAAGAAAGTAGGTGTGGCGGGCATTGTAGATAAATTAAGGGAAAATCGTCTGCGTTGGTTTGGACATGTAAGACGGAGACCCGAGGGTGCACCGGTGCGAAGAGTGGAAGAGTGGGACCATGGAGGGATTAAACGAGGAAGAGGGAGACCAAAGATGACTTGGTTGGAAGGAGTGAGGAAGGATATGAAGTGCATGGATTTACGTGAGGATGAAGTTTTGGATCGTAAGGGATGGAGGAGAAAGATTTATGTTGATGACTACACGGAATAATCAAATTTGGTTCATGTTAGCCGACCCCACTTTTGGGATTAAGGCTTTGATTGATTGATTGATTGATTGATTGATCTCATAATATACAGTGCCCACAATACTTTCCGCCGCCTTAGCTGCAATCCAACACACAACATTTCAATACTAAGCCGCCTTTAAGAAAGAGGTTGGTTAATTGATGATTACTGTATAAAAAAATGTTAAAATAGAGAAAAATTTATGACCTCGTCCTTCTCAGCTACAGAAAGATTAGTCTCTTTCTGTTCATTTGTCCCTTCTTTTGATTTTGTTGCTAGTGAGCTGACGCTTGAACTAACCAGGTCCACGGCTAGTGAAATGAGCCATGGTTTCCATGAACGAATCCCGTATTTTCTGATAAACCATACATAAATGAGAGGCCTCAAGATAAATAGTGTCTCCCCCATCAGAAACAAGCCGCCACAAAGACCCTTCTCTGACAATATCGAAGAAACTGTTGGCCTTTCAATCACTACAGCTGTAAAAAACAACACTTGAATAACTTTAATTTTTCAGTTATGAAATGATAAGAACCAAACTTAAAGTTCCAGATCAGTAAATACTTGGAGTGCTTGTGATTACTCCTGGCTGTTGGGTCCTTCTAAGCCATGTTGGATCATAAACCATCCTAGCATTTTCTCCAAACCTATTCAATGCGGCAAGTGCCTTCCCTTCACGATTCCATGGATTTTGAACGTATTGATTGTTGAGGTATGCAGGCCTCAGATCTCCACCAGGTTTTGCCAAATCTCCAGGATTATTTTGAGGATTTGGGGGATCATCAATGTTTGGTGTTTCACCACCGTGTAAAAGCATCTTGTAGCCACTATCTCGAAACAATGCTAATCTCAGCAAAGCCCTAAAGCAAATTGCACACACTATATCAGCCATGTATAAAATCAATAGGATATGCAGGTACAGAAGATGAAGAGCTGCACACAAACTTACTTAGAGGCCTCTGTAATCAAGATAAAGTTCCACTTTTTGTCATCTCCATACAACTGCTGCGCCACAACTTCAACCAATGTCTCTGCTTCCTTCAAAGCAGATATACACAATGAAAAAGGAAATGATGATGATGATGATGATGATGATGTGGGCACTCGCCATTGTGCTGGTGTTGGTGTTGTCTCAATTATATGTTCATTGATTGCTGTAAGTATACCCAATATCGAAGTGACTGTATGCAAATCATCAAACATTATCTCATTAGAAGACCACTTGATATATCCTAGCAAAAGGCAGCGAGGAGCGTAAACCGCACCAAAAGCAATTGGTAAAAGCTAGTGAGAAGAACTTAAAGGTTACCAAAGTTTCACAAAACCTGCTTCTGGCCCAATTTCTGAAGCAGAAAAGCGTTCAGGAAGAAGCCATGTCAATCCCTACACAAAGGTGAAGAAGAAAGACATCAGAAGTTCAGAACACAAAAACCAAGTGACAAACCACAGTATTCGTTATCACTTGTACTTGATTTCTAAGGAAAAGAATAAGGACAGATGAAGATAGTGTCAAAATACAGGACAAACTCAGCCCTTCATCAGCCAGTCAATTAGTGGACAAGGAAAAAATGTTCTTCATTATAAAAGCAATAAGCAATGAGTGGCAAAGAAAGAAAAAAGTTCTTCATTATACGGATCATATTGTTAATGAGCAACGAGTGCAAGGGTAATACTCATGATTGTATATACATATTTTGGATCCAAGACGAGTAAAAGATTTTGTGACACACAATTGTGAACTGGATACATATTGCACTGAGTGAATGTCTTATATGGGGATAAAGAGATAATTTACATATAAATTACTTCGTTAAACCAAGTAAATTTGACTAACAGAACACCGATAACCATTATACTTCTGATACTAGAGTGGTTGGAAACTCGGAGCCTGCAACAAGTACCACCAGCATCACTGATTCTACAAAGCATATTGTTTTTCAATGCTGCTCCAGGGAGTCAATACAAGACCTTGAATGCCATTCAGACATGATACAGCATACAAATATGATCCCTAACCTGAATTCCCCAGCTGATAATCCATCTATATATCAACTAAACTCGGATAATCCACTGATGATGATGAAACAAGGGCTCAAAATTATTCATCTATATATCCACTAAACTAGAACAATCCACTCGTATTTGATGAAAAAAGGGCTCAAATTATTCATCTAAATATCAACTAAACTCGAACAATCCACTCGTATTTGTTACTCCTACACAACTTCCATACAGACAGTAAAATATCGATATACACTAATACAGCGCCTACGCACGCGCACACACAAACACCAACACACCTGCCGGCTGCCAACACTTCTGACTATATAACCCAAGCCTACCAAATCCTAAAGCTTCAATAATCACATCAAATTTAATACAATATACTCAATTTATTAATAACAATATATATCCCAATCAAAATTCACACAGCTAATTAGGTAATTATATACTCCAACAAATTTCTGAGAATTTACAATCTCAGACCACACAATCATAAATAAAAGACCAATGCACAAACCTGCAACATAATCACATAAAGTTTCGTCCTTTTCAGCTAAACTTTGCTAAAATTGCAAAACCCATGATCCCAAAAGTTCCTACTTGTTAAAATATTCAACAATTTAGCAACAAAAATTACAAAAATCACACTTACATTAGCAAGAGATTCCAAGGAATGGACGTAATCTTTGTTTTGGCGAACCCAATTCTTGTAAGCCTCCATTTTCACCAAAAACTTACAAATTTAATTGACCCCCCAAGAAAGAATTACTAATTTTGTAAGAAATTGAAGACGAAACCCTAAATCGAACTCACTGAGTCATCTACCTCCAATTGCAAATCTGCAATACTTCCAAATTCCCAATTCTATTACAACTGTACAATTAAATTTTTTTTATTTTTAATTTTGATTTAATTAATTCCCTTTCAGGGGTATATTGGTCTTTCTTTATTTGCACATGAGTATGTAGGTTGGTGCAAAACCGACGTCGTTTAGTAGCAGGGTAAGACCAACGCTAAAACCCTGCAAAAGTATCAAGCTTTCATTTCATTTTCTTCTCAACTCATCATGCAACTCACTCTTGAATTTGGGTATTTTCTCTATCTTTAATTAGATTTCTATTTTCACTTTTTTTTTTTTTTTTCATGGCTAATTATGTTATTTTTCATGTTTCCCTAAAATCTTTAGTCTTAAATAGAATTAGTGATTATTGAATCATGAAAAATAGTAGAGAGTTATGGAATTGATTTTCTTGTATAACGGTATATGAAATTTGATTATTGAAATTTTAGGAATTTATGAAGATTAAGGTTATATGTCAAATTGTATTGTTTCTTGTCAAATTGCATTGGTTATATTGGTTAGATTAGGGCCATAATCATGGAAATGGTATGAACAATTTTTGGAAGTGCTTATTCTTTGCTGTAGGTTTGTTGGCAACCGATTGCTTCATAAATGTTAGCTTCGCGCTTGCATCTTTGTTGTAATTGGCGATGAATAGATACAAGAATGTATTAATAGGAACCCCTTTTTTGTTAATTGTATGATTGGAACTGCTTGAGATAAATAGCTACTCCCGTACTTCATTTGTCTTTTAAATATTGCCCTGTCTCCAATTTTCACTCTATTTAGAGTTGTATTGAGTGGGAAGGTAGAATTGTTTGGGGATGATAAATAGAGAACAATTGTGGGTCCATGCCATCTAATTTGGAGATGGGGGCAATCTTTTTGTGATGACCCAAACAGAAAATCAGGGAAATCTTTAAGGGACGATAAACATATATTTGGAGTGATCAAGTGTTGTAGAAAAATACTTCGTAGTTTGTAGCAATACCTATGTTCATGGCTTATTTTCCTGGAAGGCTAGAACATTGGAATTGAAGTGCAATTGAAGATTAATACCTTATCCAATTAGCCAAAGTAGTGTGAGATCTCATGTGAAGAATATGTTCATTAGGTTAGGTACTCAAGAATCCCAAGGATGTGGAGAATGGCTCTACACGTGGTATATTTGAATGTAAACATCAGATAAGTCGTATGGAAGTTGATTAGAAGTACATATATGATATTTTGATGTATAGGTGAATCTATGTTCCATCTGTGTTGCACGCTGAGCATTGTATAGAGTCTCGGCCACATTGTAAAGCTTTTTGAACTTAACATGACCTAGATGTTAGGCCACAACAGCCACGAACCATCTATATTTACCATAAAAGTGGTTTCAGGCTAAATATCTTGTTTTCGATCGCATCCAAAACTCAAAACCTTGCTGTGCAATCTGGACGACCAATTTCATGATTGATTGAGTCTCTCTAATGTTTAGAAAAGTGGGTAGAGTATGGGGTAGAGAAAATTAAATGGATTGGCTGGAGTTATGTGATGTATTCGCAGAGACAGTTCTATATACTTTGATATAGGGAGGTTTAAATTTATTGAAGGCGTCCTTAGCTGAAAGATTCCAGCCAGAGCATTAGTGTGGCTGCCGGGGCATAGCAACCCTTTACATTTTCAAGTGTGGCTAGAGTGAGATATTGAATCTCCAGCCTTATAAATTTTCAGAGTGAGGGACTGAATCTTTGTGAATTGTGTGGAATTTAGGATCTGTACTTTTAGTCTTTTACAGTTTTAGGCTTAGCTACAAGGTTTATGCTGTATTAACTTTTAACTTTTGACATAGCAAATGTGAAGTACTTACTAGTCAGGTATTTTTATCTTAACTTTTGGTCAGTTTAATGTTCATGTTTCAGTCAAATCTATGCTGTGACGTTTAATAAGCTATGCCTGCTGGAAAGATGCTTTCTTGTTTAGAGATGTCTAATCCCTATTTATAGATGCTTTATGTTGCCATTCACTCGTTTATACCATTTTCTGTAATTTTCAGTAACTTGTTTGAGATATCAGTCAAATTACAGATTTGGATTTATATACTTCTCCGTTGTGTTGCGAAAGGTCTTTTGACTCAAATCACTTGATTTTTGTTTTTCTTCCTTATAATATATCTAGAATATATTTTCTTTTATGTGATATTTTCTGCATAGAACACTATCCGTGGTCTTCTTTTATGCATTATCTCTTAACTTTGGTCTCATAATGGTGGCTTTCTGTGAAGAGGGGGCCTAGAGCTTTTGTGCGAATCCAAAAAGGTCCACCATGTCAATGTCAACCTATCAGATGGAGAAGAGAAAGTGAGTTTTTAATTGACACCTTCCATCTTCAAAAAGTATTTTGTAAAAGAAAAGGAAATCGGGGAGAATGAGAATTACAAATGCTAGTGTAAGTTTTGATTTGCTTCAATTGACCTGCTTTTCATGTTATTTGCAGCTAACCATGAAAAGATTGCTGTCATGGGTTAAAACAAATCTTATAAAAGAGAGGCCTGAGATGTTTATGAAAGGAGATACTGTGTAAGCTCGGAAATATTTTCCCTTTCTTAACTGTAGTTATTACTCCATACTTAGCATATTAGCGTGTCGTATCATTAGCTATATTCCACTTTCTGATGAGAAGATCTATCTGATTGGTCTGGCCTAATTGAATGGGTTTTGGCAGAATTTCTGCCCTGACCTGAATCATCAGTTTCAGCCAAAATTAGTCATTGGCTAGCTTGGTCTAATCTGTCCTGCACTGATTTTACTGGCTTTGGGCATGGGCTAGAATTTCAGGCCCTGATAAAATTTATTCAGGCCAAAGCCTGTCCTTGTTCATGTTCACCTCTGCTGTTGAGTACCGAGGCTAAAGTCAGTGAATCAAGACTAATAATTTGTTGTTAGTTTGTTACATTGCTTACATGTGAATTTTACTAGTATGAGTCTTTATGGCAATAGCTAAAAATATCTCGTAGCACATTTCTGTTGACGTCTAATAAAGTCAGAACATTCAACTGCAGGAGACCCGGAGTTCTTGTTCTAGTGAACGACTGTGACTGGGAGCTTAGCGGTCAGCTTGACACTACACTTGAAGAGAAAGACGTGGTAGTCTTTATATCTACCTTGCACGGTGGCTAATGCTAACACTAATATTAATACCAATACCTGTGTTCTGTTTTCTACTTGATCATAAGACAAACATTGTTAGAGAGTATATTTCATTAAGATGTATCCTACGAAATTGGAGATAGTGATCAATTTCCCTTGTACTGTTTACTGATTATTAGTTTTTTACTGCTACTAAAGGTATACAAATCAATGAAGTGGCACGGTGTTTTGACGCCACATTTTGCTCGAGTGTTTTGTGTAATTATCAATTTTCATTTTATTCTTGTGATAAACTATGAATTTCCCATTTCCACTCATTCAAAGAAGTGTGTGTTAACTTGGAATGTAGAAAAAAAAATCAGCTATCTTCAAAAAAAAAAAGAGAATTTGTTGAGAGTGGGATTTGAACCCACGCCCTTTCGGACCAGAACCTTAATCTGGCGCCTTAGACCAACTCGGCCATCTCAACGTTATGATCAATAATTTCTCAAGAGAGTATTTAAAACAATACAACCTTTAACCTTTTAAAACTTATAGTACAAATCCATACTTTTTGTTAATTAAATTTGACACACATTATTTTGTTTTACAATTACTATAATGCATGTACCCCATCCCACCTCGATGTGATAAAAAACTGGCCGGGCTTACGCATAAAATTTTGTGTCCAACCCGTAAAATTATGTCAGACTTTTTTGGTTTTTGAACCAAAAAAAAAAACATTTTTAGCTTTGTCCAAACCTTTATTTTTTTGGGTTGAGCTAGTGGGCCAAAAAAATACTACTCCGTAAATAATAGAAAAAGATTATACAAATAGGTTTTTTTTTTTTTTTTTTTTTTGCCTAATTTAGTATTTCTTGTCAAGTAAATGAAGACTATATTCTTAAAAAAAGTTAACCTCAAATACTTTTTTTTTAAGTAATTAACTAATTATATGTAGAGCTGTCAATTCGGGTCAACGGGTTGACTTTGGGTCGGGTAAGAGTGGGTCGGGCCAACTCGGGTCGGGTCAATTCGGATTAATTTCATAACCTATGCGGGTCGAGTTTGGGGTCATGCTTGAGTCGGGTCACGTCGGATCATACTTCTTATCGGCTTTGGGTCAGGTTAATAACAAGTCGGGTTACATTCGGGTCAAGTGAACAATAGGCCGGGTTTAATTCGGGTTTTCACGGGTTAAAACGGGTTAGGGTAATTTTCGGGTTCGTGTCGGGTTTGGTTCAAGTCAATAATTTGCGAGTTAGAATCAGGTCGGGTCATTCTCCGGTTTGAGTCGGGTTCGGTTCAAGTCAATAATTGCGGATTATAATTAGGTCGGGTTATTCTTGGGTTTAAGTCGGGTTCGGTTCAAGTCAATAATTTGCAGGTTATAATCAGGTTGGGTCATTTCCAAGTCGGGTCATTCTCGGATTCAAGTCGGGTTATGTTAAAGTCAATAATTTGCTGGTTACAATCAGGTCGGGTCATTTCCAAGTCAGGTCATATTCAGGTTCAACTAACTATAAATAAATAATTATCATTTTTATCAAGCTAATTATTTCCTTTGACTATAATATATATGACAATATACTAGGGAACTATAGTCTATAATTTAGGAAGATAATTGTCTTCTTTGACCATACAACAACTATATACTATATTTAACTCTTAAATTTGAGAATGATGCTCCTTTCTTTTGCTGGCCTAGACCAACTTAAATTGGTTGTTTAACTTGGCCGTTGTAAACCGGTAAATCGGTGCAAGTTGTAAACCGGTAAATTGGCCGTTTAACAGCAAATTGGATCGTTCCACACACCCAATTGGACTCCCGTAAGATATTAAGGACCATAGTAAACATTTTGCCAATTTTTATTTCCGGGCAAAAAAAGTCAAAAGATTCAAAAATTGAAGACTAATATCCACGCTTTTTGAGTAATTTTAGAGGTTTCAGGGCCCAGTCTAGAAAATGTTTGATATTTTAGGGGATTTATCTCGGGGTCATATAATGCCGTTTGGAACCATATATGATCATTATATGTTGTCATAATTGTTCGTAGTATGCTTGAGTTAATGTAATCCTTGCAAGTGATAAACCGGTAAATTGGCCGTTTAAAGGCAATTTGGATGGTTCCACCAACCCAATTGGACTCCCATAGGGTATTAGGGACCATGGTAAACATTTCAACAATTTTTATTTTCGGGTGAAAAAAAGGTCAAAAATTTTCAAAATTGAAGACTAATACCCACGTTTTTTGAGAAATTTTGGAGGTTTCGGGACCCGGTGTCGAAAAGTCTTGAAATTCTAGGAGATACATCTCGGGGTCATTTAATGTCGTTTGGTACTATATATGATCATTATTTGTACTGTTCTCATAAATGTTCGTGGTAGGCTTGAGTTAATGAAATCAGTGAAAGTTATAAACCGGTAAATTGACCATTTAAAGGCAAATTTGATGGTTCCACCCACCTAATTAAACTACCGGATGGTATTAAGGACCCAGATAAACATTTCAGAAATTTTTATTTTTGGGCGAAAAAAGTCAAAAATTTCCAAAATTGAAGGCTAATGTCCATGCCTTTTGAGAAATTTTAAAAGTTTCGGGGCCCGGTGTTGCAAAGTCTTGAGATTTTATGGAATATATCTAGGGGTCATATAATGCCGTTTGGACCCATATATGATCATTATATGTTGTCATAATTGTTCGTAGTATGCTTGAGTTAATGAAATCCTTGCAAGTGATAAACCGGTAAATTGGCCGTTTAAAGGCAATTTGGATGGTTCCACCAACCCAATCGGACTCCCTGAGGGTATTAGGGACCATGGTAAACATTTCGACAATTTTTATTTACGGGCGAAAAAAGTCAAAAAATTCCAAAATAGAAGACTAATATCCTCGCTTTTTGAGAAATTTTAGAGGTTTCGGGGTCCGGTGTCGCAAAGTCTTGATATTTTAGGAGATACAACTGGGGGTCGCCGTTTGGAACCATACATGATCATTATATGTTGTCATACATGTTCATGGTAGGCTAGAGTTAATGAAATCCGTGCAAGTTGTAAACCGGTAAATTGGCCTTTTAAAGGCAAATTAGCAGCTCCACCAACCCAATTGGACTCATGGAGGGTATTAGGGACCTTGATAAACATTTCAGCAAATTTAACTTCCGGAAGAAAAAAAGTCAAAAAATTCCATAATCGAAGGCTAATATCCATGCTTTTTGAGAAATTTGGGAGGATTTGGGGCCCGGTGTCGAAAAGTCTTAAAATTCTTGGGGATACATCTCGGGGTCATATTATGTCGTTTGGAACCATTTATGATCATTATTTGTTGTGATAAATGTTAGTGGTAGGCTTGAGTTAATGAAATCGGTGCAAGTTGTAAACCAGTAAATTGGCCGTTTAAAGGCAAATTGGATGGTTCCACCCACCCAATTAGACTACCGGAGGGTGTTAAGGACCATGGTAAAAATTTCAACAATTTTTATTTTAGGGCGAAAAAAAGTCAAAATTTTCAAAAATTGAAGGTTAATGTCCACGCTTTTTTAGAAAATTTCAAAGTTTCGGGGCCCGGTGTCGAAAAGTCTTGAGATTTTAGAAAATACATCTGGGGTCATATAATGCCGTTTGGAACCATGTATGATCATTATATGTTGTCATAGATGTTCGTGGTAGGCTTGAGTAAATGAAATCCGTGCAAGTTGTAAACCGGTAATTTGGCCGTTTAAAGGCAAATTGGACGGTTCCACCAACCCAATTGGACTCCTGGAGGGTATTAGGGATCTTGATAAACATTTCGCCAATTTTAACTTTCGGAAGAAAAAAAGTCAAAAAATTCCAAATTTGAAGGCTAATATCCACGCTTTTTAAGAAATTTTGGAGGATTCGGGGCCCGATGTCAAAAAGTCTTGAAATTCTAGGGGATACATATCGGGATCATATTATGCCGTTTGGAACCATTTAAAATCATTATTTGTTGTCATAATTGTTCATGGTAGGCTTAAGTTAATGAAATCGGTGCAAAGTTGTAAACCGGTAAATTGGTTGCATGTTTAAAGGCAAATTGGATGGTTCCTACCACCCAATGGGACTCTCGGACAATATTAAGAATCATGGGAAACATCTCGGCAATTTTTGTTTCCAAGCGGAAAAAAAAGTCATAAATTTCAAAATTGAAGGCTAATATCCACGCTTTTTGAAAATTTTTGGAGGATTTAGGGTCCAGTACAGTGTCAAAAAGTCTTGTAATTCAAGGGGATACATCTCGGGGTCATATAATGCCGTTTGGAACCATTTAAGATCATTATTTGTTTTCATAAATGTTCGTGGTAGGCTTGAGTTGATGAAATCGGTGCAAGTTGTAAACCAATAAATTGGTAATTTAAAGGCAAAGTGGATGGTTCCACTCACCCAATGGGAGTCCCGTGCGGTATTAGGGATCATAGGAAACATTTCGGCAAATTTTATTTCCATGCTGAAAAAAGTCAAAATTTTTGAAATTGAAGGCTTATATCCACGTTTTTTGAGAAATTTTGAAAGATTTGGGGCCCGGTGTCGAAAAGTCTTGAAATTCTAGGGGATACATCTCGGGGTAATTTAATGCCGTTTGGAACCGTATATGATCATTATTTGTTGTCATAAATGTTCGTAGTATGCTTGAATTAATGCAAATTGGATGGTTCCACCCACCCACCCAATTGGACTCCCGGAGGGTTTAAGGGACCATTGTCAGTAATTTTTATTTCCACGCGAAAAAGTCAAAATTTTCAAAATTAAAGGCTAATATCCACGATTTTGGAGAAATTTTGGAAGATTCGGGGCTCGATGTCGAAAAGACTTGAAATTCTAGGGGATATATCCCAGGGTCATATAATGCCATTTGGAACCATATATGATCATTATTTGCTGTCATAAATGTTTGTGGTAACGTAGGCTTGAGATAAAAAAATCGGTGCAAGTTGTAAACCGGTAAATTGGTCGTTTAATTGCAAATTGGATGGTTCCACCCACCTAATGGAATTCACGGACGGTATTAGGGAACATGGTAAACATTTCGAAAATTTTTATTTCTAGGCGAAAAAAGAGTAAAAAATTTCAAAATTGAAGGCTAATATCCATGGTGTTTGAGAAATTTTTGAGGATTCGAGGCCCGGTGTCGAAAAGTCTTGAAATACTAGGGGATACATCTCGGGGTCATATAATGTCATTTGGAACCATTTATGATCATTATATGTTGTCATAAATGTTCGTGGTAGGCTTGATTTAATGAAATCGGTGCAAGTTGTAAACCGATAAATTGGTCGTTTAAAGGCAAATTGGATAGTTCAACCTACCCAATTGGACACCTAAAGGGTATTAGGGATTATGGTAAAAATTTCGGCAATTTTATTTTCGGGTGAAAAAAAGGCACAAAATTCCAAAATTGAATGCTTATATAAACGCTTTTTGAGAAATTTTGGAGGTTTCGGGACATGGTGTTGAAAAGTCTTGAGATTTTAGGGAATACATCTCGGGGTCATATAATGACATTTGGAACGATATATGATCATTATATATTGTCATAAATGTTCATGGTAAGCTTGAATTAATGAAATCGGTGCAAGTTGTAAACCGGTAAATTGGCCGTTTAAAGGCAGATTGGATGGTTCCACCCATCCCATTAGACTACCGGAGGGTATTAAGGACCATGGTAAACATTTCGGCAATTTATATTTTCGTGGCGAAAAAAAGTCAAAATTTTCCAAAATTGAAGGCTAATGTCCACGCTTTTTGAAAAATTTTTAGGTTTCGGGGCATGGTGTCGAAAAGCCTTGAGATTTAAGGGAATACATCTCGGGGTCATATAATGACGTTTGGAACCATATATGATCATAATATGTTGTCATAAATGTTTGTGGTAGGCTTGATTTAATGAAATCGGTGCAAGTTATAAACTGGTAAATAGGTCGTTTAAAGGCAAATTGGATGGTTCCACCCACCCAATTGGACTCCCGAAGGATAATAGGGACCATGACAAACATTTCGGCAGTTATTATTTCCGTGCGAAAAAAGTCTAATAATTTCAAAAATAAAGGCTAATATCCACACTTTTTGAGAAATTTTGGAGGTTTTGGTGCCCGGTATCGAAAAGCCTTGAGATTCTAGGGAATACATCTCGGGGTCATATAATGTCGTTTGGAATCATATATGATCATTATTTGTTGTCATAAATGTTCGTGGTAGGCTTGAGTTAATGAAATCGGTGCAAGTTTTAAACCGTTAAATTGGCCGTTTAAAGGCAAATTGGATGGTTCCACCCACCCAATTAGACTACCGGAGGGTATTAAGGACCGTGGTAAACATTTCAACAATTTTTATTTTCGGGCCAAAAAAAGTCAAAATTTTCCAAAATTGAAGGCTAATGTCCACACTTTTTGAGAAATTTTACAAGTTTCGAGGCCCGGTGTCGCAAAGTCTTGAGATTTTAGGAAATAGATCTGGGGGTCATATAATGCCGTTTGGAACCATTTATGATCATTATATGTTGTCATAGATGTTCGTGGTAGGCTTGAGTAAATAAAATCCGTAAAAGTTGTAAACCGGTAAATTGGTCGTTTAAAGGCAAGTTGGACGATTCCACCAACCGAATTGGACTCCTGGAGGGTATTAGGGACCTTGGTAAACATTTTGGAAATTTTAACTTGCTGAAGAAAAAAAGTCAAAATTTTCCAAAATTGAAGGCTAATATCCACGCATTTTGAGAAATTTTGGAGGATTCGGGGCCCGGTGTCGAAAAGTCTTGAAATTCTAGGGGATACATCTTGGGGTCATATAATGTTGTTTGGGACCATTTATGATCATTATTTTTTTTGTCATAAATGTTCGTGGTAGGATTGAGTTAATGAAATCGGTGCAAATTGTAAACCGGTAAATTTTGTCATTTAAAGGCAAATTGGATGATTCTTACCACCCAATGGGACTCTTGGACGATATTAGGGATCATGGGAAACATTTCGGCAATTTTTATTTCCAGGCAAAAAAAAGGTCAAAAATTTCAAAATTGAAGGTTATTGTCCACGCTTTTTGAGAAATTTCGGAGGATTCGAGGCCTGGTGTCGAAAAGTTTTGAAATTCTAGGGGATACATCTCGAGGTCATATAATGCCGTTTGGAAACATTTATGATCATTATTTTTTGTCATAAATGTTCGTAGTATGCTTGAGTTAATGAAATCTGTACAAGTTGTAAACCGGTGAATTGGCTGTTAAAGGCAAATTGGATAGTTACACCCACCCATTTGAATGCCTGGAGGGTATTAGAGATCATGGTAAACATTTCGAAAATTTTATGAGTAAAAAAATTCTAAAATTTAAGTCTAATAACCACTCTTTTTGAGAAATTTTTGAGGTTTCGGTGCCCGGTGTTGAAAAGTCTTATGATAATAGGGAATACATCTCGGGGTCAAATAATGTTGTTAGGAACCATATATATATTATCATTATTTGTTGTCATAAATGTTCGAGGTAGGCTTGAGTTAATAAAATCATTGCAAGTTGTAAAACGATAAATTGGCCGTTTAAAGGCAAATAGGATATTTCCACCCACTCAATTGGACTCCCGGAGAATTAGAGACCACGGTAAACATTTCTGCAATTTTTATTTCTAGGTGAAAAAAAAGTCAAAAAATTCCAAAATTGAAGACTAATCCACGCATTTTGCAAAATTTTGAAGGTTTCGGTGCTCGGTGTCTAAAAATCTTGAAATTTTAGGGAATAAGTCTCGGGGTCATATAAGTACATAACGCTGTTTGGAACCACATATGATTATTATATGTTGTCATAAATATTCGTAGTAGTCTTGAGTTAATGAAATCGGTGAAAGTTGTAAACTAGGAAATTGGCCGTTTAAAGGCAAATAGGATGGTTTCACCCCCCCCCCCCCAATTGGACTCCCGGAGGGTATTAGGGACCATGGTAAACATTTCGGCAATTTTTATTTCTGGGCGAAAAAAAGTGAAAAAAAATCCAAAATTGAAGGCTAATATCCACGTTTTTTGAGAAATTTTGGAAGTTTCGGGGCCCGATGTCGAAAAGCCTTTAGATTATAGGGGATACATCTCGGGGTTATTTAATACTGTTTAGAACCATATATGATCATTATATGTTGTCATAATATTTGTGGTAGACTTGAGTTAATGAAATCGACGCAAGTTGTAAACCGGTAAATTAAATTGGTCGTTTAAAGGCAAATTGGATTGTTCCTCCCACCCAATAATTGGACTCCCAGAGGGTATTAGAGACAATGGTAAACATTTCGGCAATTTTTATTTCCGTACGAAAAAAGTAAAAAAATTCATTAAATGAAGGCTTAGCTTGCTTTATCCACGTTTTTTGGGGTTTTTTTGGAGTCTTCGAGGCCCGGTGTTGAAAAGTCTTGAAATTCTAGGGAATACATCTTGGGGTCGTATAATGTCGTTTGGACCCATATATGATCATTATTTGTAGTTATAAATGTTCGTGGTAGGCTTTAATTAATGAAATCGGTGCAAGTTGTAAACTGGTAAATTGGTCGTTTAAAGGCAGATTGGATGGTTCCACCCACCCAATTGGACTCCCGGGGAGTATTAGGGACCTTGGTAAGCATTTCGGCAATTTTTATATCCGGGCGAAAAAAAGTCAAAAAATTCTAAAATTGAAGGCTAATATCTACGTTTTTTTGAGAAATTTCGAATGTTTCGGGGCGCGGTGACGAAAAGCATTGAGATTTTAGGGGATACAGCTCGGGGTCATATAATGCCGTTTGGAACCACATATGATCATTATATGTTGTCATAAATGTTCGTGGTAGGCGTGAGTTAATGAAAACGGTGCAAGTTGTAAACCGGTAAATTGGTCTTTTAAAGGCAAATTTGATGATTCCACCCAGCCAACTGGACTTCCGGAGGGTATTAGGGACCATGGTAAACATTTCGGCAATTTTTATTTCGGGTGAAAAAAGTAAAAAAAAAAAAAAAAAAAATCTAAAATTGAAGGCCAATATCCACGCTTTTTGGGAAATTTTGGAGGTTTCGGGTAGAGTTGTCAATTCGGGTAAATGGGTCAGGTTTGGCTCGATAAGAGTGGGTCAGGTCAACTCGGTCGGGTCAATTCGGATTAATTCCATAACAAATGGGGGGTCGGGTTTGGGTTGTTGGGTCATGCTTGAGTCGGGTCACGTCGGGTCATACTTCTTATCAGGTTTGGGTCGGGTTTAGGTCGGGTTAATAACAGGTGGGGTTATATTCGGGTCGGGTGAACAATAGGTTGGGTTAAAACGGGTTAGGGTAATTCTCAGGTTCGAGTCGGGTTCGGTTCAAGTCAATAATTTGCGAGTTATAATCAGGTCGGGTCATTCTTGGGTTTGAGTTGGGTTTGGTTCAAGTCAATAATTTGCCGGTTATAATCAGGTCGGGTCATTTTCTAGTCGGGTCATTCTCGGGTTTAAGTCGGGTCATTCTCGGGTTTAAGTCGGGTTCGGTTCAAGTCGGTCATTCTCAGGTTTAAGTCGGGTTCGGTTCAAGTCAATAATTCTCGGGTTGAACTTAGATCAATTTGACAACTTTTATAAAATAGGAAACTAATCTTTCTTATCTTAAAAAATATCCTACTTTCCATAAAATTACTTGTAGTCCACTCGTCCAATTTTTTTTATAAATAGGCCAAATTATTTGCTTTAGAATTTCATACAATCATACACAATACTCGTTCTTTGTTAATCCCTTTTTTTATTGGTGCTCTTACGTACAAAAATTATAATGGCTAAACTCAACAAAAATTTTCATAGTATTATAACCAAAATGGCATCATTAAGTTGTGTTTCTAATCCTAAGAAATCAAGAAGCAACATCAACAAGAAGCAGATCAATAACACTACATCTTCAACACCGCCTTTTTCTACTAATAAAGGTGTCACGGCTAATCAAGGTGTTGTAAATATTACTCCGGCGAATCACAAAGGTGGCGACAACTCGTGGCTTCCCAATAATGTCCCTGCTCGAGTAGCTATGCCCTCTTATTGTCACAAATTTAGTTCTAGGCTATTGATTAATATGTATTAGCTTAATTAGCATGACTTTCTTTAAGTCATTAAGTGTAATTATTAATTAACTAGTTTGAATAATGTTCTCATTCGATTTCTTAAGCATTATGTTGGTGTACGTACTTAGTAAAATATTTTGTAAGTAGATATTTGTTATTAATGATCAAATCTAACATTTGAATTTTGACTTACTTTTGGATGCATGGTTTTAGGTTGATTTTGAGTTGAGTCGAATTCGATTTAATTACCAAAACTATTCCCAAATTATAGTCTTATTAGTTATTATGATAGAATATTATAATAAACATCCAATGTTGATTGCTTAATTCAACATCAAATTTTGTTTAATGTAATTTTTGGTAATAGGTGATGATTTTTTGTTTAATGTAATTGATTTCAAGTTTTGCTGGTGAGTCATATTGAATTCAATTGTCAATAGGCTTATTTAGTGAAAATTAATAATTATTAGACACATTATTTATTTTGTACAAGTGATAATAAATATTACTACATACTTTGTACTATCTTAGTAGTAATAATATCTAAAATATGAAATCCAATTTTACCTTATTCTAATCTTATCTACTTACCAAGACAATACTAATGACGGTAGATTTATTGGACTTAAAACAATTTTTATAAAATAGGAAACTGATATTTATCCTCTTAAAAAATATCCTATAAGAAAAAATTATCCTTTATAATCATGTAGTAGAATTTTATTGGTTTAGTAATTTTTCTCTAACAACCGAGTTTCCATAATTACATACGCGTAGTCCAAATTTGTGTTATAAATAGGGCAGTTAATTTGTGCTAGATTTTCATACACAATACTCCTTCAATCTTCTTTATTAATCTCTTTTTTCTTTTTTTCTTGGTGTTCTTACGTATAGAATTTATAATGGCTAAGCTCAGAAAAATTGTGAGTAAAATGGCATCATCATTAAGTTGTGTTTCTCGTCCTAAGAAATCAGAAAGCACCATCAACAAGAAGAAGATCAAAACCACAACGTCTTCAACACCGGCTTCTTCTTCTAAAGGTGTCGCGGCTAGTCAAGGTGTTGCAACGATGACTCCGGTTAATCACCTAGGCAGGGACAACTCGCCGTGTCTTCCCAATAATAGAGTTATTATGCCCTCCTATTGTCACAAATTTAGTGCTCGGATATTGAGTAATGTGTATTAGCTTATATTATAATTAGCATGCATGACTTTAATTTCTTCAAGTCATTGTTGTAATTAACTAGTTTGGATTATGTTCTACATCGATCTCATCTTAATGTACGTACTTAGGAAAATACTTTGTAAGCATATATTTGTTATTAATCAAATTTAACTTTTGAGTCATGACTTACTTGGTAGTTTTTATTGATTTTTGGCTTAACAATCGACTTGTTTGAATGATCAAGGTTTAAGTCATATTTGGACGTTTAGGTTGATTTCGAGTTGAATCATATTTGATTCAATTACCAAAACTATTCCCAAATTATAGTCTTATTATGATGAATAATTATCAAACGTTGATTGCTTAAGTCAACATGAAATTCAAGTTACATGATTTCATGTAGAATTTTAGTATTAGGTCATGAATTTTAATTTAGTGTAATTGATTTTGGGTTAATTAATTTTTGCTAGTGAGTCATATTGCATCAATAGGCTTAATAAGCAAAATTATTCCCTAATAGAAAAAACAACACTATTGATTAATCCCTAATAGTTTATGTAATTTCATAATTTAGTTAAAGTAAAGTCAAATTTAGTTTTTGTAATTTCATAATTTCACGGTGTAGGTGTTGAGTCGAAATTTTTTGCTCTTTAACAATAGTAATTAATCCCTAATAGAAAAAACAACACTGTTATTAAAAATAAATAAATAAAAAAAAACACCAAGAATTGATCAATACAATACATGAATACAGTACGATTAGTTGTGCTATATCATTAAAACATTCAAGTTTGTGATTTCAAGTAGAGTTTGTGTATTAGGTCATTTATTTTGGGCTAGTAATCAAGTACGAATCAAGTTTCGTAAGGTCAAATTCATTCAATTCTATTGTCAATAAGCTTGTTAAGTTAAAACAAAGATTATTACACATTATTGTTGTAAGGTCAGGCTAAATTTAGGTTATGTGATTTCGTATAGAGTACTTTTGTGTTTAAATCCAATTTTCTAGGTCTAAATAATGTTAACAAAATAATTTTACAAACTCGAAAATTATTGGTGATTATTCCCTACTATTTAGCCAAGGCAATAAGGTAATAATAACTGATCTTATTACTCTACCAAGTGTTTTGAGAGTCAGGTTCATCTGTTCAAGAAGATGCATGACAAATTGAAAAATACAGAATATCCTATAATGCTACTATGTTTACCCTTTAACATATTCCCTTTGTTACAATGACCTATATAAAACACATGCATCTTGGTGAAGAATCAATGAATAGGCCATCCTTGGGCAAGCCCCGGTGGCCGGGCTATCACCTGCCTATCCCAGCACCCCTCAAATAAGAAAAAGAAGAGCTAAAAAAAAATCTGATTTCAAGGAAAAAAAACAGGGCAAAATTAAATGTTTGTCTCATGTGTCGTGCTTACACCTTTTGTTTACCCTTTCGTATCTTCTCCAGCTCCTCTTCTGCAGTTTTCAACTGTAGTTTTAACTCAGTTATCCTCAGTTCCAATTCTTCAACACTTCCCTTTTTTATTTTAGGTTCGTATGGTAAGAGGAAATGTCGAGAAAATGACCTCAACGCTTGTAAGCCAGTGACCTATATACAAAAATCAATCAAGTTTTTACAATCAAGGTAATCGACAATGTAATAACTTTAACATGTAAAAACTAATTGCCATGTTTTCCTGATCCCTCCTAATTAAAGATATGACACAGTTCAACAAAAATACTTTTTATATTAGGCGGGTCATTTCATATTGCCCCATCACTTATTGTTGCATACTTGAAAATTTTATAACAAATCATTACCAAGTTAGGAACCTAAAACAGTACAAAGTATATTCTTTGTAATATATATGGGACTCCTAATGCCAAATGGAGGGAGGAGTTATTATCACATCGACTTAAGAAAAAAAAGTTACGCTGACTGAACTCAAGGTAGAGACTAGTTTCAGCTGGACCTACCTCTTCTGGCATCAACGGCAGTTTTGTAATGTGGAAGTCTTCATACAACATGTAGAATTGATCAATATATCTCTCTTGCATTCGCATTCTTGCTTTCAGCAGCTTAGAATCAACAACTATAATCACCAAATTTCAAATGGAGTTAAGCCAATTATCTCAAGTTGCAGAATAAACAAAACCTGATATGTATAGATACAAGAAATAGTACCTTCGTCATCAAATAGAACTTGATTGATGATGATATTGTGAGTATCAATCTCAAACTTTGCAAGTTCCTGCACCAATCTCTCAGTTTCATACAGTGATAAGAACTCAGGAATGCAGACACAAACAAAGGTTGTCATATCCTGCAAAATGAGTGTCAAAAAAATCAAGATAAGCAATAAATTTAAGAATAGGATGAATTTCACAGAAACATCGTTTATAAAAATTTAAAAGCAGGATGAATGCCACTAATAAAGGAAAGCATATTATATCATAACCAACATTATAAAGACAGGTGATTATGTTAACCAATATGGCTTCAAACATTACAACAAAAACTTAAAGCAAAATTCAAGAATGGAAAGAAGATTTTAAACTACAACTGATATAATGTTCTACTGTTTTTAAATTCTCCTAGTGGACCAAAAGTTAGTCAATTGGCAATTTTGTTCCCTGGTTAGTCTGGATTAATTCACAGTTAAAGCTTCTACAAAAAGTCCCACGCAATATAAATTACCAGCGAGATGTCAATAAGAGTAGGGCAACAGGAGCAAACAGACTTACTGGATCCCTGAACTGCTGGTTAACTTGTTCAATTACTTCTTTCATGCCTTCAAGCCTGCCAAGAATTGCATCTTCACCAAAGTCATCTTCAACACCAAAGAGACGAGTCATCTAGCATGAAAATTCACAACAAATTAATTACTTGTGAATAAGGTCTAGTAGCTAGACATCAAGGATCAATGTACTGCATCATTGAAGATCAGTAACCCCTTCCCCCCAACAAAAGAATGTCATAGGAGGCTTGCAATAGCACAGGCCAAGATCTTTATTGAAGTATTCATGCATCACAGGAAATCATTCAGCCATACCTGACTTAATAAGCCCCCAAATTTGTTCTTTAAGGTCATCATTTTTGCCAACCCCTTTTCTAATGTGGAAGGAAATTGCAATAGACGAAGAGTGTGTCCTGTGGGAGCTGTATCAAACACTATGACAGAGTAATCCATGGTTTGAACTAATCTGCAATAACACAGTCAATAATTAGCAAGGGAAATGTCTTGCACAATAAAGCTACCAGAAAAAGGAATTATGAACTGCAATCAAAGCAGATATAATCACTCATCCTTGTACAATGGAGGATGTGCTAAAAGAAAAATGTCTCTTAGCTAGTACTCAATTTTTTGAGAACTGAACTAAAAACTGTGATATATCTGAACAAAGATCACTAATTTGAAATTTCACCCATTTGGCTAAAATGCCTAGCAAGCCAATCATTACTCATACCATTTACCCTCTATGCCCAGGTAAAGATATGGAATCACTTTCTCTATTACAAAAGACACTACAATTGGTT
Organism: Chenopodium album; assembly: GCF_948465745.1. NCBI lineage: Eukaryota > Viridiplantae > Streptophyta > Magnoliopsida > Caryophyllales > Amaranthaceae > Chenopodium > Chenopodium album. The sequence goes on from NC_137840.1 coordinate 74,019,827, forward strand.
TTCTGATTGGATCCATGAATTTTGTTTCAATTGATTTTCTTTCATAGATGCTTATACACCAGATAGCCCAATCATTTTTGAATAGTCTAGGATATCATCTTTTTTAAAGAGATGGGATTATTATACATGAAAGCAGCTTTCTAATCCATGATATTAACATCAAAATATGTAAACAAACAGGAAAAGGCACTGCCAACTCCAATTAGATTTCACCTTTTTAGAAAAATTGTCTTTTCATGCTAGGGCCTAGGAGGAAGGGTCAGTTTGAGTGAAGTATCTTTAATCCATAGCAGTGTAATGAATGTCTTAAAGGCTAGATAAAACCTCTCATCTTCACCGACTACGAGCAACAGCACAGAAATGGCTCAATGGCAAGTCAGATCACAAGTGCTAACGCAATACCAATGGTGTGACTGAATCCTTGGCTCTCTATGAGCATTCTACACTGCATTTAGAGGTTCAGTGAGAACCCAAGTAATTTGGAAGTAGGCCAAGCACAAATTAGAAATTCAATTGGCGCCCTTGCGATAACTGACAGCATGTAAACACACCATCCCCCCACCCCCCGCCCCAAAAAATAAAATTATTATCTGAAAAGAACCATGTTCTTTAAATTTTTCTTTACTACAAACAAAATGACAATAACTATACACTGAAAAAAGACCTAGCACAAACGTGAGAGTAGGACAAAATCCTGAGTCCAGTGGTAGACAGAATACTCACTTCAGCATTTCTGCAAAACTCATGGCTTCATCGATTCCAGGAATTGCATTTGCTAGCTCAGATACAAAGTTATCTTGCCCATCAGCAGAAAGATCATCATTCTCTACAGACGGATCCACTTCCTACAGGTAAATGTATGTTGACAACATCAAATTTAAGCAATATACTATAGTATAAGGGAAAGCAAAAATTACAAACAAATATACATCATTTTTCAAAATTAAAGGTCAAATTGATCAAATATTTTGCTTTTTATCATGCACATTAAAACATCAAAATTGTCTCCTCCTTTATGCCTCTTTTCTCATATACATATACCATCATCCCCTTAGGCTATTCTTTTCAGAGATCATAATTCAATTTCAGCTATTCAACATGCATCACGACATTACTTACAGTAATCCTTTGGTTATATGTGTGATCTTTTTTTCATTTTTTCATTTTCGTTTTCTTCTTTTTTCTTTCAAATGCATCATTATAGACCTCTAGTTTAGAAAGTACAATGACTCCATCCAACTTACTTACCCACAATTTTTCTAAAAAACAATAATTTTACATAATTTACTCATTTATTTTAAAACAAATAAAATTTCAAGGCACCCACATTCTTTAATGGCATCTACATATGATTATCTCACAAACAATTGGCCTGTACCTGTAAGAATTTTTACCAAAAAAAAAAAAAAAAATTGAATTCCATGTGTCTGAAATACCATTCTTTTAAACATCCGAAATGTGACATGAGCACTTGCAAACTCTAAAATTACTTCTACAAAAGCAGAGGACACTCTCAGACAGTACATCAGATATGTAACAGCTTTTGAGCATTGGGCAAATACGAGGTTTTGCGTTTTGTGATCAGGCAGTAAACAGACAACCTTCCCAACACTCTGAACCTCACACCCTTTAATCCACTTCTTCTGTACTACAAACTTCTTCCATTAACCAAGTAAATTTCTTTCCTTTTAGTAAGCTAGTGAAACCATATCAGGTTGAAGTCAATGGCTCAACAAGAAAAGAAACCATTTAGTCCCATTCAAAATAAAAACAAAGAATACTTCCAACTTGCAATTTTATAGCAAGGGAAATTTTACATCAAAAGGGTGGAAACAACAACTGAAAATACCATCATTTAGAAGACGGTTGATGTCAGCTAGTTTAGATTGTACAGTTTTGGGGGCAATATCTAAGACTTGGAACCGAATACCATCTAAAATTGCTGAAAATCAATCAACTAAAATAATCCCAAAAACATGCAATCTCACCCTAATTAAACAAACACAATTTCATTCCTAACAACTGATGATCTCTCTACTTCATCAAATACCATATTGCATTTTAACCATCACTCCAAAAAAAAATCAAAAAAACATTTCAATTCCCTTAAATTCATATAAAATTACACCCCAATAAATCCCATTTTGTAAATTGGCAAATTAAGAACACCCCACAAAATAATATCAATCAAAAAGCAAGGAAATTACCATGGCAAAGAGATTGGGGAAGCCATTAACAAGAGTAGGAGTCTTGGTAAAACGCTGTTGAAAAGCATCGCTAAGATTGTGGGCAGGATCAGTGGAGATGATAAGAACAGAAGGTCGAACACTTGCAAGAAGAATGGCAAGAATTGAGCTACAAGTTGTCTTCCCAACACCACCTTTGCCTCCTACGAATACCCATTTAAGGCTTTCTTGGTCTAGAATGTTCTGCAATGTTCCTTCTGGCATTTCCTGGGTTGTTTCTTGATCTGACGCCATTGATGAAAGATCCAAGCTTTCTCTCTCCTCAATTTATGGGGTTGATTTTTCTGGGTTAGATTTGAAATCAGAAGAAATACAGGAAATTGCTGGGTTTTTTGGAAACGATATTGCTAAATCGTGAATTTGCTTGTTTTTATGGATACTTTGCAATAAAATTACCTTTTCTCCCCTCAGTTGTTTCTTCTTTGGTTCTTCCAGGATTTATTTTCTTACCTTTTTTTTTTGTTAATACTTTACTTCCTTATATTTCTAATCATTTCCACAATTTCATTCCGGGTGAATCTAAAATGCAATGTGGGAATGATAAATTCTTATATGCGGATTTAAAAATTAACGGTATTTAATTTAATTTGCTTTAATCGGTTTAAAATAAATACTACTATTCTGTATAATTTTTGAGAGGTTTTGTATAAGTTTAAGTGGGTTTAAATAGTTAAATTTTTTTAATGAAAAATTGACTTCATAATAACCAACATAGCTACGTCAATCTAAAGAACTGTCACAAAAATAGCAAGAGTGAAATATGAGATGGATATTGCAGTTTAAACCCACATTATAACTTTTGTATCATGAATTTTGTTACCAATGGGATAAGAAATGCTCTCATTTTCACCCAATTCTCTCAAACTTGTATAAAACACCCTCCTGGCCTCCTCAACATCTTGTTTAATAAGCTTTTTGCTAGTTTGTTATGGAGCAAATGACAATTGTTTGATGAGTAATTTAAATTAGAAAAAGACTCCTCGTTATATAGAAATTTAGAACAGAAATAAACTTCTGATAAGGTAAAAAAAAATAAAAAATTCTCTTAGCATGAGTCACATCTTGTGTCATACTCCATGAAGATAAACTTTTTATTCATTAATACATATTACATAGTAGTACATATTGTATATTTTGTTACTGAGAATAGTGTAAAATTAAAGGCACATATGATTAACGATTAATATGGCCTGAGAGCACACTGAGGAGCAATATGACCCCACAATCTTCTGCGTGGCCCTTTCATGCGACCAAAAAGAGTTTTTTTTTTAGCCTATGAAAGGATATCATGTAATTTTACACCCGAAGGTAGGATAGATATTATCAATACTTTAAGCATCTGCTGGCTTGGAGTATACAACAATCAGATCTAATCCACCTGTTAAGCCTCCAGCAGAATGACAATAACCTGTATTGCTGAAGAATTCTGCTGGTTGATTCATTAGCACAGTGCTTCCCGGAGAATATCAATTGTGAGTTCCTGAGTGCAGAGTGTTGCCTTACAACTTGCTGTCATGACTAAATAAGCAAGTACAGAAGTATTTTCAACAGTCTGTAAGTGTCCATTGCTGACACATTTAGTTGAGGCAATGAGGAGCAGGAAACATATGTTAAAAAGGAATATAGCCGGCATTTGGAAAGCTTGTCACGGGCTTTTACTCCCTAATCAACTTAATTATCGATGACCCTATAAGCTGTACAATTTCCTTGCAAACATGAGGAGGTTAAACTTTCTTTTGGGACTCAGTACATAGAATTATATGTGAAGCAGGTAGCTATGATTGAGGAGATACAAATCAGAAGAGAAGGAAAGAGAGTAAGATTCAAAAGCTTGCTTTCACCCCATAACCCAGCCAGAGTTATTGTACCATCAGCAACTACTCGAGCTAGGGTCCCTGCTTCTGTAGAAAGCAGTCCACCATTGTAGGTCCCACGAGCTAACCTCGATGACATAACTCGAGACAAAAGTGATAGATTGACACCTGCAAGCATTTATCAAGTACTTAAACGAAATGAAGTAAATAGAGCTATGGCAATCTATAGACACATAATATACACAATTCAAGAGAAAAACAGTACTATGCATATAGCTAGTTGATTAGAGAGATTTAGAGGGCTGAGAAAAAATTGCTATTTGCACTATTCTGACTTCCCTAATCACATTTTCATCAAATTTTCCAAGGAAAAAAGGTGGATGAAATGCAGGAAAAAAAAAGGGGGGGGGGGGGGGGGGGGGGGGAACATTAAGGAAAATAAGAACTACCTTCGAGTACTTCAGCAGATACAAATGTGAGGATTGCTGAGATGACATACTGTGGAACTGTATAAGGTATTCCAACCTTGAAGCTTAGGACAATGCCTATGCAAACAATGATCTCGGATGTCAACAAAACTTGCCTGCATCAAGTAGTCCACATGAATCACTTCAGAGCAGTAGTACATATGTATATCACCCTTGAATATCAAGGGATCACAATGCTTTGAGTCATTGATATAGAAGATTTATCAGATATAATTGTGCCATGTGGCTATTATTTATACCCTTATGTAATAATTTACTCAAGAAAGTGTGACACTAGCTTACCAAATTACAAGCATACTTTTTAGTCTTTGCCATTATAGTAAATTAGTCAAACTTTGAAAAGTCTCAAGGAGAATATCACAACAGGCACTCGAGAGTTGGAAGTAAGAACACAGCGTAAAAAGAATGAACTTAAAAGACAATTTGATACCCTCTACTCATTGTGTAACTGATTTTAATTTTGTAAATTACTGAATTTCGTCCAGTCAAACTAGCAAAACAGCTAGGTCCATATATCTTGACGTGATTCCTAATCATAATAAGGGACAGGACAGCCACCAGTGAGCTGACGAAGAAATAACAATTAACATAGTAGGTTTCAGTTGATGGTTACCTTTCCTCAAACATATTGCTGATGTAGTTTCCAACCAGAACATTGACTGGGAGAACTGTTAGCCCAAGACATGCAAGAAAAAGTGCCACATATTGGGTAGACCACATAAAGTAGTATCCTGTTATGACGCTTGATTCTGCTAGTAGTATCTCCATTGCATATTTGAGCATGAAATAAATCAGTAGTTGAGCCTGATAATAGGCAAAAGGACAATAGTTTAGAAATCTGTCATTGCAACCAAAGAATAGAACTACTAGAGAAACTATTAAGGCAGCATACAAATTCCAGCTGATTTGTTTAGCCACACAAACAGTTATTTATTAATAATAATTTTATAAATAATCATCCATTCATATTTCCTGAAAGAGTTGCTTCATTAAGTAGTGAAGAAACCTATATGGAAAGAGGAAGAACCACAGATAATCTTTCACTTACTGAATATATCTATGCGTAAAATAACAGTATACATAATGCTATGAGACTGTCCTATAGAAAAAATCTAAGCAACACAGCTTGAAAGATGTTGTTTTAACTCTGTCTGTCTTAAGATCCATCCTTGGGGATACAAGCCCTGGTATATTGGTAATGACTCCAAGGGCCGTTATAGTTTTACACTATTGGTAAGGTATTGTCCTAAGCTTATGCATGAGTAATTATTCCTTGATAGTTAAAAAACAGAGGGAAACCAATTTACAAAAATAAATAAACTGAACTCCGATCCATACCTTGACTGAAGGTGTCAGTAGTCTATAAGCTGCTACAATTGAGGTAGCAGGTTTATGGCTTTCATCAGAATCTTCATCACATTGGTCAAAGTCTTGACCTTCTTCGTCATCATCATCCTGTAGTTTTTCCTCTGAGCTTTTAAGCAATGGTTGCTCCAAACCATTCTCCATTGCGTTATGTGTCCTGTTTCCTTTTGTATCATACCAGGTACAGAGAATTAGACAATACCAAGACAAAAGAGATACTGAACACATAAACAATATGACACATGAGGCAAACTAAAACCTTCCTCTAATAGGTCAGTAAAAGAGGGTTTATATGAATGGTTTTTTGAGGACAGCTTGCACTTGGTAATCAGACGGTATATTTAGTTATTCACACTTATCCAAGGTACTTAAACGTACAAAATTGTTTTGATTTTCTATATTATACTTGTAAAATAAAGAAAAGAAAGAGTTATGATTTTCACATATGAGCCTCTAAGGTTGCTAGAGAGCTCAAGGTATTCCACTACAACTTATTCTCAGAAATTCAGGGTGTCAAAATTAGCATCCTAGACTTTGCACTGTTTTTTCCCCTATCCAGAATAAGTCCCCTGTACATGCATGACTTAAGAGTTAAGACTTTCCTCAATCATAGAGCTAAAAAGGATAATACAGCTTGTGGTTTAGTTGGCAAAAATGCGTACCAACCTTCAGAATTCAAATACTAGTATACTACCATGAGATAGCTAAGGGATTCAAGGAGGATATATTTGAGTTTCCAATATTTTCCATCAAAGTCTTCTTGGTCTTTTTTGTTCCTTAAGTATCTCATCTCATACAGTAGGTACAGAGGCAAAACATAAGCAGTGATTAAGTAAAAAAAAAACATGCTGCAACAGGCTATTCATAGTAGCAATGGATCCATTACTTACCACGATTTGATTCCTTAGGTAAAATGTTGCATTCAGGCTGGGGAGGTTCTTTAAATGATATGCAAAGACACAATAGGTAAACAAGCCATGCCAGCGCCATAAACCATCCAGGTAAAGTGTCATCATTGAATGTTAGTTTGAACAATTTGAATTTGGCTTGGAATAAACAAGCAAGAGCAGGACCACAAGCCATTCCAAGTGCACTGGCAGTAACAAAACCTGCAGATGCCTTCATTCGTAATTTTGGTGGCACACAATCACTAATGTAACGCCTATTTACAGCCCTAGCAGAACCCAACCTGAATTAATGACATCCGAATTCCAAGAATGAGATCCCTTTCAAAATCAAAGCAATGTATATATGTAATAAAGAGGTTTTAAACAAGTTGAACTAGATTTTAGTGTATGACCTACTGAAATGCAAAAGGTTCGACTTGCAAACGTCACAGTCTCCATCCAATACCAACAGAGAGCTAGATTCAATTAATACCTAGAAGATTAGCATGAAGAGTTTCCATTGAGAAATTTAGGCATCTAAATTTCTTCCATAGTTCCATTAGGTTCCCTATTTCTGTTGTTTACGTTATAAAGCTCAAACCCCCTTAGTTTCCTGGCCCTTGTTTCATTTTCATCCTAAATATGCATGAACTCACTAAGTGGCTCAAACCAAGGACAGTTATTTTGTTTAAAAAGAGCACCAAAATTCTCAAAGAGCAAAGCTACCTAGGACATGATGAATAATATAAAAACATATATCTGAGGAAACATGGATCTTAAGTAAAAGAAAAACAGGTGTATAGAATTTTCTACAAGTATTAAAAATAAAAAATGATAGTAAAGGTTAAAATTTATTACCCACAGAAGACACGGCCAATGAGAAGTACTGATATGGAGTCAAGGTCATATGCCAGTGCATACAGGACATTTCCAACAAGGAGAAGAACACTGCTAAACACAAGGGGTTTCTTATATGATTTATTTGACCATGCACTGAGGTAGACAGAAGAGAACATTTGGGCAACAGCCATTGATCCAATCACTGCCCCACAAACAGTTGCTGCAGCACCAAGGCTTAGAGAATAACTATCGGCTGTGGGGACAATAATGTATGTATTGACCATGTATAGGAATGTGTTCATCAAGTTTAACATAAGGGACATTATATCAAATGCCTGATCATCAACATCATCCTGAGATGGGCTTGGTAGATCTTCTTGCATTATCATGGCATGTTTCCCCATGAAATTAAGGAAATTTGTTGAATTTGTCAGCCTATCTACAGCTGCTCGAATGGAAGTCACAACAGGATCCTGCAAACAATACACTATTATAGTCAAGAAATGCCACATTGCATCTCTGTTCAGAAAATTTTAGAGAAGGTTCAGCTGATAAATTATGTTTCTCCTTGAAGGACTAAGATATGAGAATATCTGGTAATTTAGCATGATATGAAGCAGCAGCACTAAAGAATACGAAGTAATTGTATAAGTGAGACCTGGAGATGAAGAATTGGTTGGTCATATATTGATACATAGCTTCCTTCGTTATCCTGAAGATCTGCAAGATTGCGGGATATGGCTCCCACAACAGCCCCAAAACCCTGCATGTTCAGCAAAATAGAAGGTTACTAGTGAAACAACATCAAGGGAGCGCATGATTTCCCTTCAGTCTCAGAAAGTCAATCTTGTAATGGTATCACAAGGAAATGATAATCATGATTCTTGATAAGTCATCAAATCTGCTCATCATAAGCATACTCCCAAGTCCATGATACAAATTTCTATAAGACGCCAGTAATCCCTCTGAGAATAAGAAGTACATGAGAATCTAGATATATTATCCACCAAATTTCAAGATTGAGATCACAAAAGTATCAACTATCAAGGATCCTTCATGTCTTAAATTGCAATGTGAAAACAAATACAAGCAAAAATGAAGCCAATTAAGAAAGGCCAAGTGCAATTTGTCATTTTATGAGCAGAACTCAGGGTATTACCACATGCTTGAATATTTGTTGCAGCTGTGAATAAGGATGATTAGCTCGAGTTTTGACATAATAATTGGTGAAGCCATAGCCCAAGCGTTTATCAAATTTTTTTAAGATCTTCCGCAAACCTATAGCATTCATTTCAACAAAGAAGAGAAGCCTCAACAGGTCTTGTCCCACAGCACGATATGCTTCACGTACTTCAGACACATCAAGAATGGTTCCCTGCTGAAATGCAGTATCTTGCTGTTCCCTGAGAGCAGACAACCTCTTTGCAAGTAGCCCTTGTTGCTCTAGCATGAACAAGACAATCTTCTCAAGCTGTTTACATGTAAGGGAATATCAACATTAAGCACTTGACCTCCTCAAGCCAAACAATGACCAAAAAGTTCATCAAGATTCCAAAAGTATAATGTAATTCCAATGTTAAGGCAGGGTAAGATGCAACAGAAGCATATTTGCAGCTTCACCCATAAAGCAAAGGAAATAACAAGCAAATGGCCTCTGAGTGATTAAAGATATATCTTGGCCTCTTCTAGGCATGGGCTTTATGCAAGCGAATTAAGCATTAGACGAGATCACTATAATATATCATCATTAAGCATGTAAGCCATGTTTTACAACCAGCTTCACATATAATAATTTCATATAATAACCCATTCTTTCTATTTCTTGAAAGCATTAATAAAGTGCTTTGTTTAGTTTCTCATAATGTAACAACTTCAGTTGTCAGAATAAGTCTGATGCATCATCTGCATTAATTTGCTCAAGTAGTAGGCCTAGAAAGGTTAAAACTCAATACTGTCCATGCCAGCCCAAACTCAAAAGTATGATCAGAAGTTCAGAACAAACCATCTAGAAAAAGGGTCTCAGAATCAAGTGTGCAACAAACAATTAACATATGTCTGTGTTGTAATACCTGATTATCCAGCATAAACGAAAAATCCTTCAGAACAAGAAGATGATCACCCGAGCCATTCTCAATTTGTCGAGAATATTGATTGACCTTCTTCTTTAGAAACTTGTAGTTAATATAGTACCTTAATGTAAACAAGAATAAAAACAAAAAATAAGTCCAGTAACTACCATAGAGGCTTAAATCAACTGTGTAACCGCGACAAGGTACAGGAAACTGTAAGCCGGAAGGAAAGCATATAACACATGTTTTTTGTAAGGAAACCACTAGAATATATCTTCTGTTATCACCCACCACAAATGTCTACGTCTAAATTTCTCAGTACAACGACCGACTCGTTCAATATGCAATAATTTCCATTAACCCAACCACCAGATTGATTTTTTTCACCCCACCTTACAACAATCACAAAACATGAATTCAGCATGCTACATAAATAACAACCCCACCCCCTCCAAAATTAACTTTTTTAATAATGGCTATTGTTCTTACTTTTTAGTCAATTAATCTAATAGAACATAACAAAATCACATATATTACAGTATAAACATAAAATTAAAATACACATTAATCTAACTATTAAGAAAAATATGAATTAAAAATTACCCCTGCCATTCTTCAATTTGAGTTTCTTTTAGCTTTTTCCCAAAGGCCACCATCCTGGGAAGCTTATTACTCTACCATGAACAAAAAATAAACATCATAAGTTAATAAAATGCAGAAAATCTAATTTATTCATATTTACTTCTTATATAACTACACGCAATTTCATTCCCGTTACAAATATATATTACCGGATTTACCAGCTATCAAACGGGGAAAGATTGTTATATACACCCAGGTATACCGTAAACCCATAAGTATTTTGTTTTCATTTAACAATCAAATGAAGAACAAAAACTGACCTTGCATTAGTTGGGTGTACGGTGCACCCGGGTGTATAAAACAAATTCAACGAAACGGCTGTTAAGACCGAAAAGGCGAAAACTATGTTCATTAATTCAAATACCATTCATCTCTAGTATGTATGATATTTCCATTACTGTAATACTTCTAAATAAGGAAGTGATCACCATTGATAAATACAGAGTTATAATCTGACACTGTTTTTTTTTTTTTTTTCTTGTTTTTTTTAAGGACACAAAAATCCAAAACAAAAATAAAGTTTGTTTGCATTTTGTGATTCTGACAAGCGGTGTTCATTTCACGTAAAATGCACACAATATCTGATTTCATTTCATCCATAAAATTTCATAATCAAACAAAAATAACCCTAGAATAATACCAACATTTGTTCAAACATTTTTAAATAAAAAAATTAATAAAATGCATTATTTTAATAAAAATAAAATTTGAAACTATTCATGAATTAAATTAAAAGAAAAAATCAAAAGAAAAGAAAAGGAAAACCTTAAAGCGGCAGAAAAATCAAGAATATTGTAGAGCAAGATAGGATACTAAATTTTAGGATAATTTGGACATTTTTTGAAAGAAATTAAGAAAGAAAGAGTGATTAAAATAGGGAGTAATTAAGCTAAATGAGCAATAATAATGGTTGAGGTTGGGGAGAGAGAAAAATGAGTATGGCTGGAGAAGAAGGAAGGAAAGAGAGTGAGTGAGTGAGTGAGAGATTTTGAGGGAAGTGCTCGCGCCTATTACGTTTGTTGTTGTACTCTGCTTCCTTTCTTACCAACTATTTATTTAAACCCGATTTTAATTTTATTTTTTTTTATTGAAAATCTAATTTTTATTTATTTTTTATATTTTGATAAGATTAGGGAGAACTAGAAAACACATACTTCCTCCATTTTTTTTTTAGTTGCTACACTTTTTATTTTCACGGTCTCTTAAACGTTTTTTAAGAGGATAAAGATAGAGAGAAAAATAAAGGATGTATGTTGTAAAAGTTAAAGTTTTATATATACTCGGGTGTAAGCTACATCAAAGTTAATTTTTTTTTTCCTCATTTGATGATTAAATGAGTAATAACCACCCTCATTCAAATATTGCATTAAGCAAAACATATCTTGAAAGTATTATATACTCGGGGTATATATAACAACCTTTGCATATTTTCGAATTGGAGCCTGACACGAATCAACTCAAATCGGGGTAGCGAAGTGGATTTTTTAGGTGTGAAGAGAATAGTGATGGAATTTCCACCCTATTCTCCAAAAGTGTTGCTATTGAGGATTAATTTCGATCACATGCTCTAAATTGTATTCCGTAAGATACAATAGTTATCATTGGTACTTTGCACTTATTCATTACGGAGTACTTGATGTTTTCATGTTCTGTGATATTAATTGACAGTGCAGTCTTTGTTAAATAAAAATAATTAAAATAAGAATTAGGCCTTTCCTGATTTACTGAACTGATTGGAGCTGAAATATTTATAAGAGAAGGAAATTAGGAACTGAATTGAACTGAACTGAACTGAACTGAAATTAAGGTGAAGAAAAAATGCCCTTAAACAATATATTATTATTATTATTATTATCCTGTATTATTTAGAAAAATATATGCTTATTCTTGATTGATAAAAAAAGGTTTTGATATAAAGTCTTATTATTATCCTGTATTATTTAGAAAAAAGGGCTAATTCTAAATAAGCAATTAGGCCTTTTTTTTATTTACTAAACTGATTGAAGCTGAAATAAACTAAATTGAAATAAACTAAACGAGAATGAAATTAAGCCGAAGAAAACAGCCCCTTAAACAATATATTATTATTATCCCGTATTATTTAGAAAAATATATGCTTATTCTTGATTGATAAAAAAAGATTTTGATGCTCCTAGTGTGAGCTAATAAAGTCTTGATATGTTCTCCTAAAAAAATAAAATAAAATAAAATAAAATTAAAGTGGCAAGTTGCATCAACCTTTATTTAATGTCTATGTGTCACCATCACCAAAGTGGTACATGGCACTTTCGTAATAACGATTTGGATAATTGGTCTTGATTGTGGTACCCCTTCCTCCTTAATTTTCCTACGTACCCTATTTCAATTTCTTGATTAAATATACCAAATCTTAACATAATACAGAGTATACAAATTCTTAAATGGATCTGGTTGGGCTGGTTCACACTAATTTATTGTGAACCACTAACAATAGAGATAATATAATTGTTTTATTAATAAAAAAAAAAAAGTTACTATATTAAAAAAAAAAAAAGTTTACTATATTAAAATAAAGGTTAGTGTGACAATAAAAGTTATAAAGAGGTTAATTTTTTTAATGAAATTTTTAATATAATGGTCAATATGAATAATAAAGACCACCATGTTAAAATTAGGTCACTATCAATATAATGTCGTATTTTAATTTCATAATAACATTAAGGTCACACAAGTTTTAAAAAGGTTACTATGTTAAAAATAAGGTTACTATAGTAAAAATAAGGGCTCACTATATTGAATATAATGCCAATTATGTGTGTATAAACCTTAGGTCCAGGTTCACGCAAGATTTTCTGGACGGAGTATGTAAGAATAAATATAATTATGTAAAGTCTTTATTAAAATTTGATTTGTTTTATTTTTTAATTCAAAATATATTTTCTATATTCCATTATTTTTAAATAATACGAAATTAAAGATAATGAAATTAAAGATGTATATTAAATTATGTAATAAAAAGGCTAGTGAGTACTGATTATATATTAAAATTACATATGCTATGTATGAATAAAAATAGAGTATTTTTCTTTCAATTCAAAAAAAAAATAAAATAATAATAGAGAGTATTATGTTGGAATTACTTTTATCCACTTATATAACTTTTTTTTAAAAAGGGTGCCCTTGTAACTTTTTTTTAAAATAATGTTTCCCTAAATTTTTTGAATATATTAACTCTTTTTTTTTTCTTTTTTTTTTAATATATTAACTTTTTTGAATGTATTAACTTTTTTTGAATATATTGATATGCTCCTATAACCCCACGAGAATTGTGAAATGGAAAGGCAAAGCAAAAAGAAGGATTAATCTCTTTTTTTTTTTTTTTTTTTTTTTTTTTTGAGGGAAATCAATCTCTTTTATTAATATCTCACATTTGAGGGAACCCTATATTTAAAATTTACTTCGTGCTATATTTTCAATCAGAGTTTACATGATAAAATATACAAATATATATATGGATATCTTACTTCCCAAATTAAGTAATATAGAGAAACTTTTCTTAAAAAAAACGGGGGGGGGGGGGGGGGGGGGGGGGGGGGGAGGGGTTTATATAGAGAAACTATTATTATGGGCATATTATGTGATAAACTATTATTTCATAGTAATTTTTTTTTTTAGGGGAAAGAGTATCATACAACTTAATATGAGGAATTAGCACAATGTGATAAATAATAATAATAGAAAAACAGCAATTGGATTTTGACAATATGGTTTTGCCGATTCATCTTCAATTCATAATTTTTTATAGGTATAACCGTATAAGAGTTGTTATAAATGTCTAGAATATCTCAATCTGCAACCTGCATTTTACTAATTGTATACTAATTTTACTAAAATTAGATATGGTTTTGCTTACGAAATAAAGATAGGGGGATTTGACATTGTAACATCATTATATGTGTGAATTTTGTTGGCATCAACCACTCGTAAGTTGTTAAGTTTTTTTTTTTTTTTTTCTCCTTCTCTCTTGTTGTTTACTCGAGTACTCTCCATATGTATTACGTTAAAAGTTTTGTTAAATAGTCATTAAACACCATATCACTTGGTTGCATATATTTATAGTACTCGCTACCATGACTTCACTGGCAACTCGGTCAATTTGTATACTACAAGTTTACAATACACTCGTTGTATACAAGCATATGCTGCTTAATATGCTCATACTATTTTAAACATGTAAAACATATGTCCACACATATTCTCACTCGGATTTTCATTAATTCCATGTTAGGTTATTTTGTTGTATTCCCCGTTAAAAGACACTAAACAATCGTTTTCTAGCTAATTGCTAAGCTTATCAATCACTCAATCGGATTAGTTAATAATATGTAATAGTAGTATGTAAAATAAGTAATAAGATATGATGGATCTAAGGAAGCCAAGAGATTCGTGACATGGACCACCAGAATCTAACAGCATATTCGGGTTAGATCCTTTATACGTGGCTTATTTTCATGGCTCAGACTCCAGACTCCAAGGGATCCCCTTTGCCTATGTTCATGGTTGTTAATTGTTATTGCCTCGTGATTGTTTTAGGGTCACTCTTTATGTTTAGGGCATCATAATATTCTTAGAATCCTAGTTTACTATTCCAACAGCATATACTGTTTAGGGTAATCACCGTCGTTAGTTAATCAAGGCGGCAAATCGTCCTCGAGTAAATTAGTTAGGTCATGTTCAGTTCACCTTAATATAAGTTCAATAACGTAGTTACAGTGCTTCATCAGATATAAGTTATGATAATTAGAGTCATCTAATTAAGCTCAATTACAACTAAACTAATAAGTTCAAGTTAGTTCAAATAAGTCCATATAAGGTACATAGAAGTTATGCTCTAAAAAACACTCCTATTTTTGACCTTATTTTGTGTGGCTATAAAGAATGCTCCTATTTTTGGCCTTTTGTTGCCTACTCAATAAACAGATTCCTAATTGTTTAGATTTTAACTCAGAACTCTAACCTAGTTACGGAGTTACTCGACCAAAAACGCACTCAGATCAAAAAATTATTTAAATCTATAATTCCTTTAAATAAAAGAACAGAGAAAAAGTAATTACAACCTTTCAAATGTTGTAATTAACAACTTAAGTTAATTATAAAAGCTTGAAATGTTGTAATTAACAATTTAGTTAATTATAAAAGCTTGACATCAATTAAATATGAAGAAGAAAGAGAGTACTTACATAATTTAAATAAATTCTGCAAGATGAATTTAGATATTATTAAAACTCGTAAACTCGAAAGATGACCTTTGGTGAGTTGAAAAGCCTTTTAAATGTGACTAAGGCCTTTATGTAAGAGAACCACCAAGCCACTAACTAAAACACAAGGCTACTACCCTCACAAATGAGGAAAATGACACTAGATACTTTGTTCTTAAACTTGCTATGTTTTGTTGAATATAGTAAACCACATCATAAATAAATACAAACAAGGCATGCATGCATGCATATGGTTTTAATATATTCTCATGGATTTTATTCTTATTATTTAGCCAGTTGCCACACAATGAGGTGTTTTTTGTGTCACAATGTGGACACTTTATCCTTAAATTATATTGTTTGGAAGAACATTTTTCAGTTATTTCAAAGTAGTACAAGGGGTAAATTCAGGAGATTCGATTAATATATGTGGACACTACTCTAAAGATTGTGAAGGACTATTTACTCTTGTATCATGTTTAGTTTAGGATTTAAAATCTGTTTCGTGTTTGGATGTATAAAATCTCCCGTGGCAAATATGAGAGTCATCGAGAATATTGCAAGACAGCTAGTCAGGTCATAATTTTAAATTATTCGTATAACACGTACTATTCATTGTTTTCATTTTCAAGATGTAACTGAACAAAAGAAGACGTGCGTGATTAGAATCGTCAAAAGAATATTGAGATTCACATACACACAGTCACATTATTTGTTTAAAGTACATTATGAACAAAATTATTAGTCTTAGACAAAAAGAGTGCTTGAAGAAACCTGAATGATTTACAAATACTACACATAAAAAAAAACAAATGCTATATTATATAAAATGTTGTTTGAATTATCATCTCTTCAATACTTCCAAGTTTTTGACATATTTACACTTGAATTAATTCATAAAGGCTTTAATAATCCAATAAGATGCTTCATCTTAACTTACCATTCTAAAATCATAAAGAAGAAAATAAACATATTGTAATTTAAGTTGTAACTTAGCTTAAAAAAACTGTCATTTTCATCTCCCCCACAAATAATATCCTTCATTAGATCATAATATAAAATGACAAGTAATGAAAAAAAATTAAAGATTTTATCCTTAAAAAAAGAAGACCATAAAATCATCCAAAAGAGCAGTTATTTGTACTATAATTTGATGTCTGCTTTTTGAATATTTTAATAGCTTCGAATGACCAAAATTAGCATATGTTTATAATACATAAAGTGCGCAACCCACATCAGGAAAGATCATCATCCACTACTTTTAACTTGCCAATTTCATGCATATCCACATTATTCTTTTAATCAAAGTCTTAATCTTAATTATATCAGGTTTACAAAACTAATCAACTCAACTGTTCTATTGTTTTTTGTCACTTTAATTTATGTTAAATCTATAATATATATATTACATGTATGAGATGGTGAAATTAAATTAGATTCTAATTATGTCTTATAAAATGGAGCACTTGGATTAATGTCGAATTAGAAGCCGACAAATCGGCTAATTACTTTACTTCCTCCTACGTAATAATAGATACTAGATATTTAGTGTGTGTTTAGTGTGATATAACGACAATTAAACTTTATAAATGTAAACCTTTTCACCTTAAAAAGTTGGGTAACAAGAGTATATGCTCTTCATATACCCTGTAAGATTCTCCTAAATGATCAATTAAATATAGACTTTCATTTGACAATGTTTGATTACACAACAACGAAAAGTAATTAATGGGTGTTATTGAAAGTGAGATATCCAATTACAAGGTTATTAAACCCTCTGATAAAATGTTTATGGCTAGACCAAGCAAAGCAACTTTTTACTCGATGTGTAATTATTTTTATTGTCCAATATACTACTCTCTCCGTTTCTAAATGTTTTTCGATTTTATTGATAAGTGGAGTAGTTACATAGTTCAAAATCGTACAGTACTCCATAATGAATGAGAATTTACCATAACTTGTGATTAGTTTCACTAGAATTCCCCTTGCTTAAGAATCTCCCTCCATTCCGTATATCCCAAAATAGTATACCAACAGACTAGTGTTGCGACAAATGGAGTACAATTTACAGGGTAATAGACACTAATCACTTTCTAACTGACATAGTTTTGGACAAGATATGTTTTATGGGTGCTGTCCTGCGTGTCCAGTATACACCATCTTTCTAACAGCTGAGTGTTTTTAAGACTTTTTTTGGGTCAAGTATATGATATCATAGGTTAATCAAAGACAATTCATGGTATTTACTTTCAATGTATATCCACACAACACAATGCATTTCCAAATATCTTTCCAAGACTCCTCATCAATCTCAGATAGATCTGTAGTATGTTGATATGCAGGACTACGAAGTAAGGAAGTATGGAGTACTCCGAAAGAGTAGCCAGAACCTGGTTCAATGATCAAACATGTAACCATAGATTTGATTGTTTTGCCACAAATATAGAGATCAGAAGGATTTATGATTGGCAAACTGAGAAGTGGTAATCAAAATTTTGTATCTCGATTACAGGTTAATAACCCCGAATTACTTTGGGGCATTCATTGACAACACATATCCAAAAATTTAATCACTAATGTTACAACCATCAATCTATGATACAAAAACATCCAACATAAAGTGATAAAACTTAGAAAATGATAATTAATCTAAACTTGTCCAAGTTTGACAACTGCAATAGAGAAGCTGGAATTATTACCTACCTCGATCGTGCAAATAATAACTTATGAAGCTTAAGATACAGACTGCAATTTCTTAGATGCACCAGTTTCTGCCTTGTCTTGGAAGAAGTCCTGAAGAGCATACATTTTCACAGGGCTAGATTTCAAGCTCTTAATTGCCTCTGCTGTAACTAGAGCACCAGCAACAGTTGTTACGATTGGAACCTTGTAAGCTAGAGCCATTCTCCTCAGAGCACGTCCATCAATCTGATCAAGATCATCACCTGAGCTTGTAATCACCATCAAATTGATCTGCCCATTTGCAACCATATCCCCTGCATGAGGTCTCCCTTCATGCATCTTCAAAACTCGCTCAACTGGTATGCCTTCTAATTCCAAAATACGAGCTGTTCCTGAAGTAGCGATAAGGTTGAACCCAAGGTCTAAAAAGCCACGGGCGATAGCTGGAAGGTGAGGTTTCGTCAAATCATTCAAACTCAGGAACACCGTGCCAGAAAATGGTAGTTTCTGTCCGGCAGCAATTTGAGCCAAAGCAAAGGAGAGCGAGAAGTCATAGGCAATACCCATAACTTCACCAGTACTTCGCATCTCAGGGCCCAACAACACGTCACAACCAGAGAACTTCTCAAATGGGAGGACTGCTTCCTTCACAGACACATGTTTTGGGATAAACTCTTTGGTGAAATTGAGATCTTCAAGAGACATCCCAGACATGACCAAACAAGCATATTTAGCTAATGGGTGGCCAATTGCCTTGGATACAAATGGGACCGTACGTGATGCACGGGGGTTAGCCTCGAGCAAGAAAACGTCCCCTGATGTTGTGATGGCATATTGACAATTCATGAGGCCACAAACATTCAATCTCTTTGCCAATTTCATTGTCCAAGTCCTAATGGTCTCCAAGCACGAAGATGAAATAGTTTTGGTGGGGAGAAAACAAGCTGAATCACCAGAATGCACCCCAGCTTGCTCGATGTGCTCCATAATCCCACCAATTACCACATTACCATATGAATCAGCTAAACAGTCGACATCTATTTCAACTGCATCAATTAGATACTTGTCGATGAGAACAGGTCGCTCTGGATCCACCTCAACAGCATTTTCAAGATAAGTCATCAATTTTTCGTCATTATATACTATTTCCATAGCCCTACCCCCAAGGACGTAGGAAGGCCTCACAACAACAGGGTAACCAATATCAGCTGTAATTTTGAGAGCATCAGCTTCACTCTTTGCAATACCCCCCTTCGGCTGCTCAATCTTCAACTCATCTAAAATAGCGTTGAACCTTTTTCTATCTTCCGCTGCATCAATGTCATCAGGCGATGTTCCCCAAATACGAACTAGGCCTGCCCCACTAGCACTTTTAAGCTTCTTCTCATCCAAATATTGTTGAATAGGTAGTGCAAGTTTCAAGGGAGTTTGACCACCAAACTGCACAATAATGCCATCAGGTCGTTCAAGGTCAATGATGTTGAGAACATCTTCGACTGTAAGAGGTTCAAAATACAGTCGGTCACTTGTGTCATAATCTGTGGATACAGTCTCAGGGTTTGAGTTCATCATGATGGTCTCATACCCAGCATTCTGCAAGAGAAACGAAAACAAGTTAACCACTAAACCATTAAATACAAAGATGTAATACCACTATTTCAAGAAATTTGACAGAAGAATGAGAGCCTAAAAAAAAAGTAATTATTTTTTTAATAAAATCAATGTTAGCACTTAAAAGAGTCAACAGTGTATAGGACCAATGGTTGTTAGTTAAAAGGCATTATTATATCACGAGAATTAGAATTAATTATGCTAACACGAGTATAAAGCTTTTTAAGAAAAGGAGGGATACTCGGCACAAATGTCAGCGAAGGAATATTTACTTTTTAGTTTACATGTATGATATGGTGCTGAAAAAATAATACTCCGTACCAAGAAGTATGCTGAGTGCTTTTCAAACATGTAAAAACGCGGGAAAAATATTGCCATCATTCATTTTAATAATTAAAAACTTTCCAAATAAATCATTGACTAATAAGGAGTATTTTATTATTACAACAAAACCATTGACTAATATCATCACAATGGACAGCACAAAGCACATGCTAACCAATATCTTTAACATTTAAGGCACAGTTCTTTTTTCTTGCATGTCCCAAAAGGGGGAAAAAACAAACAATTAAACAAATTATTGAACAGGTATTTTAGGTTTTGAGTTTTGACACAATTACAAAATGGACAAAGCACCATTTGTTTCCAAAAATTCTCAAGCATCCGAAGGTTATTACAGAAAAATTTGCAATATATAATGTCCAAAAGTATGCAAACACCACATGCAAGCAATACAATAAATAAACAAATAAAGATGTCACAAGCTACATTAGCAGAAAGTTTTAGCTCAACTACAAACCTGAAGGGCAAATGAAGTATGGCAGCAGCAGTAGTCAAATTCAATTCCTTGGCCTATACGATTTGGCCCACCACCAAGGATCAACACTTTTTTCTTTTGAGTAGTAGATGATTCACACTCAAAATCATAAGACGAATACATGTATGGAGTATTAGCCTCAAATTCAGCAGCACATGTATCAACTCGCTTATAAGCTGGGGTAACACCAAATGACAACCTTGTAGAACGAACCTCTTTCTCAGTCGATTTAGTTGCAAAGGCAATTTGTTTGTCACTAAAACCTCTTTTCTTTATCTCATAGAAGTCATCCTTCGTGAGGTCAGACAGTTTTTGAGATAGAAGATATTGCTCAGTATCAACTAATTCTTTGAGTTGTGTGAGAAACCATTTATCTACAAAACTCAGTTCATGAATTTCATCAATTTTCATGCCTTTCTTCATCACAGCATAGATAGCATGGATGCGATCAGGATTTGGAACACGGAGGTTGTATTTCAGCTGCTCCCAATCCCAATCCAACTCCTTTATCTTGCCACATCCCCACCCTGAGTAGCCAAGTTCCAGAGATCTCACTGCCTTTTGGAAAGACTCCTGGAATGTGCGACCTAAGGCCATGGCCTCACCAACAGACTTCATCTGAGTGGTGAGAATTGGCTGAGAGCCAGGGAATTTCTCAAATGCAAATCGAGGAATCTGCACGAGTGTATAACATGAAAATAATATGAGATGCGTAAATCCACTGGTACTAACAATGACAGTAATAAGAAAGAGATATTGATAAAATTTATATGAGCAACACACAGATAATAAAATGCTATGCAAACAGATCAGCTACATGACACTAACTCTAAAATTTCTGCTTATCCAGCAACACCTAGAAGTTGCAGTCATGTCTAGCAGATGTCTAGCTATATTTAGCATTTCCCTAGTGGTCAAGGGTGCCTCCAAATTCATAGTGAGAATACATTTGAGCTCTATAACAAAACTTCCAAAAGTCATTTCGGCAGAATATTTGATGCTAGATCATTCAGTGATCACTGCTTCCATATATGGACATAACAGCCACCAGAGAAAAGTAACCACAATTTCACAATGGATTTCTTAAAGTGAAAATCACTAAATTATGTATAATGTACATCTCTTACGTCTCGCATCTTAACATAAATAATAAATCATCTTCATCTCAAATGAGGAGCCTTAACAATATCTCTTTTCCTTCACCTGGGCACCTAGCAGCCAACATTCACTACCTACAGCATACTACAGGTATTTTATAAGCCAATATTCCACAAGCAACTAACTTACCAGAAAGTCAGAAATACCTAATTACACTATATTCAGATATCCAGGAGAAAGGGGAGAGGGGGTAGTGCAGAAATTGTAAAAGACTTACAGAAACAATAGGATAATACTGACCTTTGTCACCACATAATCAATAGAAGGCTCAAAACTAGCTGGAGTTTTTCTTGTAATGTCATTTGGAATCTGATCCAAAGAATAACCAACCGACAACTTGGCAGCCATCTTTGCAATCGGAAAACCAGTAGCTTTAGAAGCAAGTGCAGATGACCTTGACACCCTAGGATTCATCTCAATAACCATTACTTCCCCATCAGCAGGATTAACCGCAAACTGAACATTCGAACCACCACATTCAACTCCAATCTCTCTAATAATAGCAATAGAGTAATCCCTAAGCCTTTGGTACTCCTTATCAGTCAAGGTCTGAGCAGGAGCAACAGTAATCGAATCCCCGGTATGCACTCCCATAGGATCAATATTCTCAATTGAACAAATAATAACCACATTGTCAGCCAAATCCCTCATAACCTCTAACTCATACTCTTTCCACCCCAACAATGACTTCTCCACCAACACCTGAGAGGTCAAGCTAGCAGCCAAACCCGACTTACAAATCGTCTCAAACTCCTCCCTATTATAGGCAATCCCTCCTCCGGTCCCTCCCAATGTAAACGCAGGCCGAATAATCAAGGGAAACTCCCCAATCTCACTAGCAATCTGAAAACACTCATCAACAGTATTCCCAATCCCAGAAGGCGGTGTCTTTACACCGATATTCTTCATAGCCTCCCTAAACAACTCCCTATCCTCAGCCTTCTTAATAGCATCTAATTTCGCCCCGATTAACTCAACCCCATACCTATCTAAAGCCCCATTTTCAGCCAATGCAACAGCCAAATTCAAAGCAGTTTGTCCCCCCATAGTAGGAAGCAATGCATCAGGCCTTTCTTTCTCCAAAATTTGTTCAACTAAATCAGGGGTTAATGGGGTAATATAAGTTCTATCAGCCAAATCAGGATCAGTCATAATAGTAGCAGGGTTAGAATTTACCAGAACAACTTCATACCCTTCTTCCTTCAACGCCTTACAAGCTTGAGTACCCGAGTAATCGAATTCACAAGCTTGTCCAATCACAATTGGGCCAGCACCCAGAATCATAATCTTCTTCAAATCAGTTCTTTTCCCAGTTTTCTGCACAACTTTTTGTGGGGTTTTATTAGCACCATTTTCTGCTTGACCCTTGATAGTTGAAGAAGTTGCCCGTGTCCTGAAACTCCATGGCCGTGCGAGGCGCAAGTTTAGGGAAGAAGAGAGGGTGTTCTTGGAGTGGAAAAGGGTGGAGTGGGAAGAAATTGATTTGGGTAAAGAGGGATTTCTGGGTTTAGGGAGTGAAGGTGATATGAAATTTTCAGGAATTTGATGAATACAGTAACTCATTATTGGAGATGATGAATAGAATTGAATTGAGGAGGAGAGAGAAAATGGGGTTTAAGAGTATTGATGGAGTGAGTGAGGGAAGAAGGAGGCCGTTGGTGAAGAGAGAGGAAGAAGGGTTTTGAGAGAAAAGCAGGGTTTTTGAGGTGGTCTTACTGAGGCAACTGACCAAGATGAAAATGTTAAGGTTAAATTTTGGGAAAACTCACTCATAGGGATGGCAATTCTAAATGGATATCCGCAAACCCGATCCACCCGATATAAATAAATGGACGAAAATCCGCATTAAATGGATGAAGGGCGGGTGACGGATGAAGCGGGTGACGGATCGGGTCGGATTCGGGTGGGGCTCCGTTTCATCCGTCACCCGATCCGTCATCCGTTTATCACCCGATCCGCAGCCCATCCGTATTTAAATAAATTTTTTTTTTCCAATTTTCATATATACTACACTATGTATGTACTGTATATTTCTAAAAAAATAAATATTTCTAAAAATTCTTTAATTTTATTTTACAAAATATAAAACCTCCCTCAATTCCCAATTATGTAGTACAGAAATAAGTTCATGATTCCGTTCAAAAAAAAAAGTAAGTTCATGATTATTATTTTATTATTATTATTGCTATAATTTGGAATAAAAATTTAATTAATGGTTTACTTTTTAAGTTTAAAATTGGCTAAAAGTGTTTTTTTATAATAACATATTAGATTTTATAGTTAGAGTAGGATTATAATTATCATCCGCTAAGCATCCGATCCACCCGTTTCATCCGCGGATGACGGATGGATCGGATACGGGTGATGGGTTTTGCGGGTGACGGGTGGATCGGGTGGAGCGGATGGTTAATTCGGGTGGATGCGGGTGGAGCTCCATCCGACCCGAATCCGATCCGTTGCCATTCCTACTCACTCACACATTCAATCAATCA
Source organism: Chenopodium album (assembly GCF_948465745.1). NCBI lineage: Eukaryota > Viridiplantae > Streptophyta > Magnoliopsida > Caryophyllales > Amaranthaceae > Chenopodium > Chenopodium album. The sequence goes on from NC_137840.1 coordinate 74,044,175, forward strand.
CTTCACACTTGCTGATGCGGCCCTTCTTAAATATTACGAGTGTGTGCGTCATACCGACATTGTAGCATAATTGATGATATAAACAAGATTTGATTTAAGTTGAATTACATCATTTAGGGTTTAATCTAATCAATTATTCATTAAAATTGTGATATTCGGCTCATGAGATGCCGGTTTTATATAATTTTTAAAAGATAAAATTTTAAATTCCATCCATCATCCCATTCTCTTATTTCTATTTTTTTTTTCCTTATATTTGTACACCTTTTTATTTATAACCAAATAGCATTAAAATCTTAACCAACCAAGTAACCCCTAAATGAGTAATTTCTGACCTGCCGAGTAACCATGTCTGACTGATTGTATCTTGTCCAAGTAATCTCAGCCACACATAAAACTTTGTGATTTTTTTGTAGTTAGTGCCAAATTTCAATTGATGCATTAAATAAAAAATTAAATAAAGTCAAGCAATTGCAAATAAATAATGTAACCCCATTTTTACCAATAACAAATAAAGTAATGTTATTACCAACTTTGCTATCTTTTTATTGTGCTTCATATTCAATAATAATACACTAAATACTTTAATTTGTAGTTTACAAGATATCATTTTGAGAGCATTTATTTAATTTCATTAGTTATTATTGTCTACTTATTTTTTGTAATTATATAGTTTATGATTTTATAGCCCAAATAATATATGTATTGATATTCAAAGCAAAACCCGATGCATCGCCCGAGACCACACACTAGTTCGTTGATTTAAAATGTTGATTAAACTAAATTGAAGTGAACTAAAATGACCAATTCCACAATGAACAAATAGGAATGACACTGTAAAATAAATCCTTCGTAAGTTAATATTCCCCGTACGGTAAAAAAATCCTTCAAATCAACCTCTCTTTCAAGTTCTGTTTGATTCGGATTTCAGGACTCAATTCGAAAATGGCGAGCCAAGAAGAAGAGATTAAGCTTCAATTATTTCTCCAATGGCTTCAGGTTAATCTTCTCTTTACTTCTCTCCTAATTTTAACATTCCAATTTCATCAATTTGATTGTAGTTGAGACAATCTAACACCAATTTCCCACAAAAACAAGGTGAATGGAGTGGAGTTTCGAGGTTGCAACATCAAATACTGTGATTCCAGTAAAGGGTTTGGTCTATTTTCAACTACTAATGTTTCTGATGGTTAGTTTATAATTGTATCTTCCTTAGTTTGAACCAATTTTTATCTGGGCAATTTTATATTTCTTGGTTAAAAGGTGACAGCTTTATGATTAGTTTTGGTTTATATGACACAATTTGATTGCTTGATTTTTGTTGTTCTTGGTTTGGTTTGAAATATGTCATCAGGGGTTTTTTTGGTTGTGCCACTTAATTTGGCAATAACCCCTGCGAGGGTTTTGGATGACCCTTTATTGGGACCACCATGTAGAGCAATGTATGAGGAAGGTGAAGTGGATGATAGATTTTTGATGATATTGTTCTTGACTGTTGAACGTCTCCGTGGTAGTAATTCGACATGGAAACCGTATGTTTAGGCATTGATGTTATATGTGTTATTGGTCCTTGGTTAACATGGTTCCTTAGGTTGATTGTTAGGGCTTGTTGTTGCAGGTACCTTGATATGATTCCTAGTTCCTTTGGAAATCCACTTTGGTTTACTGATGATGAGTTTCGGGAGTTGAAAGGAACTAATCTTTATCAGGCCAGCATATCACAAGTAAGCATATTTGGCTGGTTTTTTGGGGTGTGTATGTGTATATAATTATATATGCTGAAATATCATCATATGTATGCATGTCGAAGTTCAAGCCATCTTGTCTTTACTCATAATTATGGTCGTATATCATTGTCCTTTAATTTAAATGAGCATCCTATGTTTGTCAGTTTGTGAACATCAAATGAACCTCCTTATATGTATTACCTTAGTTTCATCTCTTTTGGCATTTTAACGAAAGAGCTGCATTACAGAAGAAGAGTTTGCTGGCTAAGTTTGAGGACAAGGTGAAGAATCTGGTACCGAGACTTCTAATTTTGGATGGACAATCAGAAAGGTTGGTATGTCTGTTTATTACATGTTTGAGAGATACAAAAGATATTCGACTTATGAACAGGCTCCATGATCTTGGAGAGTCGGAACCATTATTTTTTTGCTAGTAATCTAATAGATTTTGCATTAGACATACCTTGCGTAACTGTAGGTACTATTGTATATGGACAACAATGAAAAGGATGAATTAGCAAAACATAATTATGGAATGTCCCTTTTGCACAAGAATTGTCATCAATCAATCAAGCAATCAATAAAAGCCTTAATTCCATAAGTGAGGTCGGCTAACATGAACCAAATGTCCAAATATGATTATTCCGTGTAGTCATCGACATAAATCTTCCTCCTCCATCCCTTACGACCCCTTTTGCACAAGAATTGTCATGCATGCCATTTTATTTTCCAAAAAAAAAAAATATGACACTTTTTTTTGGCAAATTCTTTGTTCAGAAGTAAAGAGGCTGTGGGTTTGTTAAAGTTTATAATACATATTGCATTGTGATAGAAAAACGAGGATAATGTCTATAGCTTTTCTAGTAAATTACAAAGTATTGGGGTGGTAACCTGTGCTCTGTTACATAAGAATTGGTTGACATTGTATCATTTGCTCGATCTCTCTGATTCTGTCTCCTAATAAATCTAGAGATACATCCTGTTCGCTGTAATACAATGAAATGCACATTATTCTGCATCTGCAGATCAAAAAAGTTGTGTGCATAAATGAGAATATAAAATCTGTTAATACAGTTTGCCAAACCCCGAATTTTTCTGAAAATAGGCTTTATGATTTTTTTTCCTATGAACTTTTGCTATATCTAATCACTATGCTGACTTCCTGTTTGCAACTTAATGGCTATTAACATAGTTTTTGTTAGGATTGGATAGGAATTAGACTATTAGAGCATGTGAATTTTATAAAATTTACTTTGCCTTCATGTCTGGTAATGATTATGGGTGTTCATCATCATAGCGTTTACGATTTTTATAGCTACTCACATGTGATCTCTTCTGTCTTTCTTTTCAGGGAGGTGGCTTTTGAAGACTTTCTATGGTACGCAACTATGTATTCTTTTTACTCCTGAACTTGTTGTACTCCTCCGTCAAATTTTCTCCACACTTTGACATCCTTTTTTTAAAAAATAAATTATTATTATTACCGTGTAGAATCTGGTTTAATTTGTTTAAATGTGTATTTTAAATCTACAAACTTTTATATGGAAATAACCTGTGCATAATAACGATCACAAATTGGTTTTGGAGACCTGTGAAAAGTAAGTGTAAAGTTAATTTAGGGATGGGGGAGTATACTCTTTAACACTTAGGGTTGACTTTAGCTTGCTTGCTAAGTAGTCATTTTTCTGATATATTATGTTTAGTTTTTCCAATAGACGGTTTGAATATTTACGCTGGTTGTCGAATAGGTAGTTCATAATATGCATGGTTTACACATGCAGGGCTAGTTCTGTCTTCTGGACCCGTGGTTTGAACATTCCTCTTCCTCTAACTTACATATTTCCTGAAGGTAATGAAGGGAACAATTGTCACTTACCCCAATTTAGCTGTGGTTCTAAAAGTTCATGTAATCTCACCTTGGTTAACAAATCAGACAAAAGACTTGGGCAGAGGAAGCTTTTCATCTAAATGATAGTGTACCTCTTACTTTCCATTTTTAAGGAATCTGCTAATTACCAACTTGTCTTAAAGAAAAACAAAAAAAAAAAATTAAAAATCTGCAGCTTAACGGGTTGCTTTATTTTGTCAGTTGATCTATCATTTGATGGGAATTATTTCTGACGAGGTTGTAGTTTTGTATGATTAATTTTTGTTGGATCCGAGATTCCTGCATCTGATAGTATTTCTAATGGGGTAAATATAGCCTCTATGGAAGGAGAGACTCTGTGCATTGAGGGTCTTGTTCCAGGAATCGACTTCTGCAACCATGGTAGTTATTCTCAGTCCTCTTTCGTACGCAATCTTACTCTTTACTTCTTCTATTGCTTTTGCTTTCTCAATATGCTGTCTTTTGTTTCATGTCTACCTTCACAATCTCTTCAGAGATAGTTGCTAACTGGTAGTATGTGATCTTGTGTAGTTACTGTGTCATCCTAATCATTGAGTGTACTTAGCCATTAACTGCTGGATGTTAGATTGCCCTAGTTGATCTGTCCAAGCATCCAGTTTAGGAAGTTACTGTGATAATAGTTATTAACAGATTTATAAGTCCATTGTGCATTCTCCTTGTGGTTATACCCTGTATTATGTGATGGAATCTCTTGCTAGGATAAAAAAAATTCTGCGCAAACCAACTTGTGTGTAAATTTGTTGTTGCTAACTTGGCATTTCTCATTGCAGGAAGCTTCACTAATCTTTCATATTCTCTGATTAATGACTAGTACTTCTATTGATGTAATGCCTCGAATATCCAACTAAGCTTTTCTGTTTAAAAATTTAGAACACTTTTTTATGACTTATCTCTTTGTCTGCTATTAACCTAAGATGTACAGTAGAGGGATTGGACATACACTACAGGAAATGTCAGGCTGCTTACGTAGTGGATGGAAGGAGCGAGAATGGTTTAATTTCTCACATCTGATGGTTTAAGATCTTATGAGTTAGAAGGTCTACCTAATTAGAGAATCTTGAAACAACTCTGCATGTAATGGCTTGATAATAAAGCTCGTAACATAGATCTTCAAATAGGATTTATTAATGGATAGTTTAGAAATTGATGGGCTTGATTGCAAGATTTGCATCCACAGCTAACTTGAGATTTTGTCATTCCAGCTATAAAACCTGCAGCAACGTGGGAAGTTGATAGCACTGGGACTACCTCTGGAGTACCCTTCTCAATGTTTCTTCTATCTGGTAGACTTTTTTTCCCCTGAAATTATGTTTTTTTTTTTACAGCCTGAAATTATGTTGATATAATTAATTACTACTATCTACAAAAGATCAAAACTCAATGTTTGTTGAATTGTTCATTGTGGTTGTAGAATATCTTGATTATGCTTTTTTCACTCTTAGTTTGTATATCTGATGTTTCTCAATTTCCTATTCGCATGTAAAGTAAATTCTGAAATTGAGAAAGAGATAACCATCAGCTATGGTAACAAAGGAAATGAGGTACTTCTTATCTATGTACTCTCTTGTCAATTATGCACTAAATAGTTGTTTGAGTCTTGCACATTGGTAGCAAAAAGGAAGAAGCATTGGCTTTTCTACTTTGATTCTAATGCTAGGATGGAATAAGTAATAGCGCACCACCCCCACCACCCTCCCCACCTCACCCCGCCCAAAAGATTGGAAAATAAACAGGAACTCCATGTGGTTTGTTCTACATTTATGCTTATTGAAGTAGTGTGCAGGAGCTGCTTTATCTCTATGGATTTGTAATTGAAGACAATCCAGATGATTTTCTGATGGTAATTTTATTTTCTGACATTCTATCTTGTAATGTAAATCACTGATGTCACATTCTTGCTGTTATCTCATAGCTACGTTAAACTTCTTTGGATACATTAGTTGAGTTACTGAACACATTTTGTAATCGACTTCATAAATATTTTTTCAGCTATGTTAGGTTTAGTTACACCTGTAAGTTGATCATGATTTTAGCATGGTGATGAAACTGAATGTGCATGCAGGTGCATTATCCAGCAGGTGCACTTCAAAATGATCCATTTGCAGACTCGAAAACACAACTTCTCCAAGCACAGGTCTGATGGCTGTGCTTCTTCAAGTTGCTTCATTTTTTTTTTTTTTTGGGATGGATGGCTTTGGATGTTTCTTCTCACATACGTAGTATATTGTTAACTGATGTATCCATGCTATATCTAATAATGCTTTAATCTCACAGAAAGCTGAATTAAGGTGCCTGCTACCTAAAAGCTTGTTGGATCAAGGTTTTTTCCCATGCTCATCCTCAGAAAGCAACATTCAGGAATGTGCCGAGAATAAGGGCCCGAATTATAGTTGGAGTGGCCAGCGGAAGACCCCTTCATATGTGAATCAACTTGTTTTCCCTGAGGATTTTATGACTTCCTTGCGGACTGTAGCAATGCAAGAGAACGAGCTTTTCAATGTTCAATCCTTGCTTGAAGAGGTGCAGTATTGCAACCACTTTTCTTGAACATTCTTGGTTTGTGAATCAATATTTCTCTAGAATAAAAATAATTCTGCATTTCATTTCTATTGGCATTGCTGATGTGGTCTTCCACTTGTGTGATGAGGCCCTCAGGTCTTACTAGTCATTTTCCTGCATCTACAATCCTGATCTCATTCTTTCCTCCTCTAACAATGAGTAAAATAATTGAGCTCTCTTTTCTGGTTATCTTCAGATCTTATCTGTCAGTTGATAATTCTGGATTTGAGTGTTTGCAAGCATTATTTTGATGTTGCTCCTATGTGTATATGTGCCTGTACGCGCACGCGCACACACACACACCTGCTTTTGACATCAATCATCATGAGATTTTATAATATATAACCCTGCGCCCCTGCCCTATGACCTGTCTTGTGAATATAGTATAATGGTCTCTAGTCTGTAATGCTACTTAACTAACTAAAAGATCTCAGTTGATTACAAGAGTATTCCTTTTGGAAATTCTGAAATTCTGTAGCTTGTTTTTATTCTTCTTCTAAGTTTATCTAGTCAAGTGAATGAGTGATCACCCCTTTTTTTTTAATAAATATTTGGTGATAGTTTTTTGTTTCCTTTTATACTATATTTATTGGAGTATCACCAGTAAACATCTTATTTGCTAATTGTTATATAGCTTGTTGGAAGTGAAGGGGAGAGGGTGCCATCAGAGGCTGAAGTTCGAGCAGCTGTATGGGAAGCTTGCGGGGATTCAGGGGCTTTGCAACTTCTTGCTGATCTGCTGAATACGAAGTGAGTTTCCATGGTCCTTTATGCTATTCTGAGAGCTGTTTTGTAAAATTATGCCCTACTTTCTCATTTTTAGTTTAAATGAACTGGTCAAAACGATTTCCCCCCACCCCCTTCCCTTCCCCTTGGGTTTTTACTATTGATTACCATGTAGGCATGAATTCATGAAAGTATATTCTTCCCTTCCTCCAATCATTTCCCCCCAGTAGGTGATCTTTATCTTTACATGCACTTTTTTCGTCTCACAAAAATCATTTAAATTCCGAGGCAAAGCTGTGAGGACACTGAGATCTGAAGAAGATATGAATTGCATTGTCTAATGTGCTAACTGGAACTCTGATCGTGCTAGGTTAATGGATCTTGAAGAGGGCTCGGGTACAGAAGAATCCGACTCCAAATTACTTGAGAAGACTGATGAGATGATGAGCAGAAACCGGTGGGCGAGTATAGTCTATCGACGAGGACAAAAGCAACTAACCAGACTGTTCCTACGTGAGGCCGAGCATGCTTTGCAACTATGCTTGATGGAAGAGTGCTAGACCTTCTCTATGACTATCCCACACAAATCAACAGCATGAATTCATTAATTTGCACCCATTTTATCTAGTAAGCTTTATGTTCTATATTATCGAATTTTGCATAGAGTTATAGATTTACTGATAGTTCAATAATGTTAATGCCTATTTGATTTAGGATTTTGCAACCAAAATTTTGTCATAGAAAGTTAAATATATTGCTCAATAAGATCAGTGACTTGCAATCTTACACTTGAATTCTGGAATTCATATCCAAAGAGCTTCATTTTACCTTGCTTCGTGTTTTCACATTTGGTTTTGCTTATGGCTTATATTTGTCCTAGGCGAATCCATATCGTAACAAAGGCAGTACTACATTCACAAGGTTAGAAACTTAAATACTAGCCGCGTCACTACAATTCTCATCAGTCGATTTTCCTCAAGTAACACCACATTACCAATGTTTTTGTAGTATATGTAGAAGTATAATTAGAAGCACAAATATCTTCATCTCACACCATAAGAATCAAGATTGAAACTTTATAGTGCAATTTTCAAAAGCCTAGCCAAAAAGCTTCATTTCCCTCATATATAATACAAGTTCAAAAAAATTGAGCATAGCTTCAAAGAGTTGACAATATAAAACTAAGGCTCTTCTAGGCCAGCAAGATTTCTAAGACTCCATCCAATGGCATAAGCAACAGCAGCAGCAATGACACCATTAGAAACAGTCATGACAGCCGAAAGCGTATAACTTCCACCGGAGATCTTCGCCTTTGCGAGTCCTAGAAGAGTGAGGGCGAGGACGGACAGTATGCAAGCGCCGATGAACTTGATGGTGTCGTTGTTGGTGAATGGAATGAGAATGATAAATGATAGAAGTGGAGCACATCCAAATACTAGGAAGGAAGTGAAGGTGACTAACCCACTCTTCCATGGCTTCTCCTCTTGGTCTGGTGGCATTATCCCCTTTTGTCCCATCATTTTCTCATCCACCATTATATTTTTGTACTTTGAAAATATTTCTACCACCTGTTAAATGCATGCAGTCAAATTTTTCACATATGCCGATTTTAAATAAACGACCAAAATGCCCTTACTAAATAAAAGGTAGGGAAAATGAGAACACAACACAATCTCACCATATCAGCTCATTTCATTAAAGAGTTACGCTAATTGATTAACAGTTAGACAACTAACAGAATAAGAGCTCTAATTCGTTAAATTTATCAAGTAAAAACGCGACAAAATGAAGAGATTTGGTAGATTACCGTATTAGCATCTTGGGGATCCATACCAAGCTCTTGATAACGCTTAACCAAATTTGTAATTTGTGACAAACCATGATTATCAACCTCCCATTGTGTAACATCTCTTTCTTTAGAAGCCATCTCCTTCTCAGTAGAACTACTCAAATAATCCCCAAACCCCATAGAAATCCCATCAGCCACTAGATTCGCGAATCCTAACACCAAAACATCGACGGATGACATACTGCCACCACTAGAGATCGACGAGATAAGTGAAAAACAGGTGACTATAGCATCTAACCCTCCATACACAACACTTTTTGCACTCTCTCCCTTCCATGTTGGGCTTTTGGGCTTGGGCCTATCTTCATTTTGGGCCCTTTCATCATCATAACCATCTTCATCGGATCTTCTTCTTCTAAACATTTGGTTTTCTTCGTCAATTTCTTGGCTTAAGAGGTTGGTTTTGTCAATACTAGTGTAAGTGCTATTGTTGTTTTTTCCAGACATTTTTATTTCTGGAAATTTTTACTGGTTTTTTTTTTTTGGTTTGTAATTGTTTTTTATTTTTTATTTTTACTTTGCTAGAAAATGGTTGCCGCTTTTGGAATTTAGTATGGTTAGTTTTATAATGGAGGAAAGGTGATGAAATGAACGTATAGGTGTCACCATGCATGCAAACTAGAATGAGGTGCTTATACGTGTAACACTATTGTTATTTATTCTAATTTCTACCTATGCATACTCGCAATACTTTTTAATGGCTACCATAAAATTATATCGACTATGATAGTTTTCAATTTAGACCATACCATTTTTAGAAATTAATCAAATCCATTGCTTTATTTTATTTTTTTTTGACAAAAGATACTATTAAAGAAACAGGATTACAACCTAAATAGACTAAAACATGTACATAAAAAGCTACACACACTAAGAACTAGAACAGGAAGATCGAAGATAACAAAATACTGAAAAGATCTTTTCCATTGATTTATTTAATTTGACTATTGCAAGAAAGATTAGAAAAAATAATTGGTTATCACTTAATTTTATCTTATCTATTGCACAATGTATGAACTAATAAAATTATTATACTCCGTATTACTCTAATGATCAAGTTGACAATTCTGATTTAAAAGTTTATATGTTCGCTATACGTGATTTTTATAGCCCTTTTAAAACTATCCTGTATATGATTTGTTATTTTATACTACGTAGTATCTATTACTTTGTACTTTGTATGATTGTACAAGTAACCTCGGCCTATAATAAAATTATTGTGAGGCCTATCCTATGAGAATTTCGCATTTATTCTCATAGCATATTGGTTGCTTACAAAGTTTGGCTTGCATAAAACCACAATGAGTTTGCTAATATGCTTTTAATTTCCAATCTATCCTTACTTCTAATGTTTTGCTAATTTATCTTCTCATTTTCTAGTTTAGGTTCGTTAACAAAAAAAACTAATCTGATTAAAGTACAACCGATTATACAGTAAAAAATTTGGTCGAATTACATCATATCGGCTTACACTTGGAGGTGATTTCAACATTACAGCTCACGATTTTAATACTCCTAAATCCAACTTCTTCGGATCTTGTTTACTTGGCAATTTGGCATTCATAGATGCACATAAATTTTTACATATCACGACCCCAAAAATACTCAAAATTGTCCCTTCTTCATCCCCAAATTCGCCAAAATACCTAAATACCCTTAACAGAATCAAGAGTTATAGTACACCAATCCCATTTCCATGGATACTTATATTTATCTTACATTATTTTGGGAAATGATCCTAGTCAAACTACATTAATATTTATACTCCCCAAATTAATTACTTTGTATAATTAAGATTAGTGGGAGAAACTTTAGGAACTTTTAGATCAAGCAAGAAGCAACGTTAAAGTTAATACTCGTAGTTTACTATAGTCTTCTTCATCTAAGTAGGATACTAGGATCAACAATGATTCGATGATCGATTATGAATTTCGGACTATGTTAATAAAAATGAAATTTTAACGATTACAGATACGAACGACTAGAATCCTTAATTAACCTGTACTAGCTATTATCTTCTGCTGAAATCACCAATGTTAATATATATTCACCTGATATATATGTAACACATTCAAAAGGGGGGAATATAATCAAATACATCTCTATAGACTTGCTATCACAGCATCACCAACCCAATTACACTATTGCTCCCTAAATTTTTGGAGGGATCCTATCAATCTACAACAGACGAACTCATTAAAAATGTTGTGCTAGACGCGGTATTTACTCTCAAACCACCTGCCTTCTTTCTTGGTCATCTTCGTTGATCAATCGGTTCATCTCCTCTTCTGTGGGTAGTCTTTCCACCTTGCTGACTTCGGTTGGTTTTGGGACTCTATTCTGGGGTTTGTTATCTGGCAAAAGCTTTATTACGATTCCCATGGTAATCAACAACAGTCCTGTTCCGTGCTGCTCAGTTAAAGGCTTTGTGAAGAGCAAGTAAGATAGCAGCAATGTCACTGCCTTTCTTGCTGTGGTCACCTGAGATTCAATCAAAATACGTTATAATATGAAGTGTTAGTTTTGTTGTTGGAAAATGGATCAATGCATAATATTCCTTAACAAAAGATGACAACGAGTTAAAAGCAGAAAAAAGCCAAGGAAATGGGCATATACATTACATACCATAGCTGTAGTAGCAGCACCAAACAAAGCAATGAGAGATAAGACAGAAACTTGACCAATAAAGGTAGCCATGGCTTCAAAAATCAACACAGCATACACATAGGGATGCTGCGTAAGGAACGTGAGAGAAACGTGTCAAGCAAATCAGACAAACAAGAACAAGGTTTTGCGATAAGGCTGGCTAGTTCAGTTGTCAAAGCAGGAGTTTCACCTGAGAACATGAAGTCCATGCTCTAAACAACTCTCCTGTCAGAACCATAGGTGGAATCAACATGGGCAAACCAACAACTGTTGAGCAGAATAACATCTCCATCTGTTACCATAGAGGTCAAAAAGATGGTTAGGCAATCGTTTAATCTGGAATTTGGATCACATTTTCCTTATGAAATGAGTTGTGTAGGATGGTGTAAACAACACCTGAGTGGTTTCAGGATTCATGGTGAAGATCGCTTCTTGCACGTTTCCGAGGAAGGAGTCCATAATAAGAGCACCACTAATCATCATAACACCAATCATACTAAAATTTGGAGATGTTTGAGCATCTGCTAAAGTGAAGAGTATCAAACCCACCACCAAAAGCAATGCTGATAAATACTCAGATGGAGGGTACTTCCTTCTTAAACCCGGAATGAATGCACCCATTATCATAACCGGTAAAACCTGTTTATGCCACAATCAACGAAATGTCCTTTATTAACATAATGTTACAAAAAGTACTTTCTTTGGCTCTTTGCTCGAAATTGATAGTCACATGTACGAGTACGATTTAACAAGGTGTCACATCGTTGGTTTAATTTTTCCAAAATGACTTAGAATGTAACAGCTTACAGCTAATTTCGGACAAATTGAATACAATACTAAGAAACACAAGCACCTTGATCTACAAGGATTAAGTTGGGTTATTAGCAATATTAGTATCCATGAAGGGGGTAAGGAAATCAAGTGACACAATCTTCCAAGTCAAAAGTTGCACCTAAAACATATATAGAATACAAGTAACCAAATTGATTAAGTAATAAAAATGCCACTAATTGACATTCAACTAGTTCACCAAGTAACATAAACAAGCTCAAATTCATAAACGAAACGACGAAATCAACACCGACACTGATTGAGAAACAATAGTGCATAAAGATTAGCAGAAAAAATGGTGCAACTTTGAATAAAATATGATTCATATGAAGTAATTAGCAAGTAATTAGTGTGTACCTTAGTTGACTTGAACATAATTTGAGCAGGGTAATTAAGAAAAGCCAAGGATCCTTTAGTAAGTCCATGAGAACCCATTAAAACTGCTGAAAGCTTGACATAAGTCTTCCATGGATTCACCATTTGTTTAGTTGTAAACCCATTCATGTAGATTAATGCTAAGTAAACAAACCCCTGAATAAATGTGAAGTACCAACCATAGCTGCAACCAATTTTACCATTAATTAGCTTATTAATTAATTAGAAAATTATCCACCAAATTCCATTTTTTTTTCCTAATTACCCTATAATATCCCAAATAATATTGACCCAAAAAAATCACCCTGATTCATTAAATTATTGTTGTAATCAATTAAGATATCATTAATTTTTTACTCAAGAAAATCCCAAATGCAACTACATTAGATTATTAGATAGAAAAAACTCACCTAAATTTAAGTCTGTTGTATACATATTCCTGAAATCAACAAAAAAAAAACACAGAAAAAGGGGTAAAATTTGAGAAATTGAACTAGAAAAATATGACGAAAAAAAAAGGAGCATGCATGAGAATGTATACCAATGGAAATACAGGACAAGGGTAAAAAAAAATACAGTAAAAAATTCTTAGAAAATGTACTGATTTAAGCTGTGATAAATTACAGATACATTTTCTCAAATATGATTTTTTTTTAAAAAAAATAATTAATCACAGTACAGATACAGCCAAAAACAAACTAAAAAAAGTGACAGAAATAATTGATGAAACCCAGAAACACATAAAACAAGCGTAACAAACCCATAATTGTTTTTTACAAATTTCACAACAGAAAGTGAATTTTCTTGATTTTCGCAAGAAACCCAAAGAAAAAAAAAATAGAAAAGAGAAGAAAAAAAATGTGCGAAGAAGAAGATGATGATTAACCTCGCAGATGCCATTGATGAGGTAACCGAAGAAAAACCCAGAAGAGCAAATCAGGAATTGATGCCATTTAGGTCTACTTGTTAAGCTGATTCCAAACAAAGACCTAGCTTGTTCTTCGTTGTTGTTCTTCATCGAGCAAAAACCCAGAAATTAAAAATCGAAAAATTAATCAATTTTTGGTTTAGAAAGAAAAATATAAATTGGGATGAAATTATTAAAACTGGGTTTTATTATTTTTAAATTTCAATCTTAGACAAACATTATTAGAAGAGAGAAATTGGAGAAAAGGAGATGAATTATAAATTTCTTCCCCTGTTTTTGAGACATGGGGTTTTCTTCTCTGTTTTGGAGAGAGTGTGTTTATTATATAAGGAGGAGGTTACTAGTTAACAAAGTTATAAAATATTCCTTTTTTGAGGAGATGGTCAACAATGAAAATTGGGGAGTGGAAAGGGGTAAAATTGGAACTTTATTTGGACTTCTATTAAATTGGAGATTATGGTTATTTTATTTATTAGCTAGATTTTTAAGTTTGTGTATGTTAAGAATTAGGTAGCTTATTATATTTACATTAATTTTATATTTAAAAAAACATATATATCACATTTATATTGTATGTATTTCTTTCTAATTTTCTATAACTCTAATTCATGAAAATGATAAATAATGCATCATTTAACAATGTTAAGGTTGTATAATAAGCTAGAAAAAGAAGGATTGAAAATAACTACAGTACTTACAGAAAATTATACTGCTAGCTTCTTTTCCTTTTTTATTTATTTTTGCTGGTTTTAGGAATGATAATTTTAGATTAATTAGCAAAAATAAAGCTATATTATTGTGAAACAAAAATTCTTAAAATAAGTTAAGTTTGTTAAAGAAGATAAGGGTTTTCTAAGCTCAATCCACATGTCTAGCTATAACAAATTAACCAAGTATACATGAATTAAGTTCATGAGTGACGACCAAGGATTGGTTCGCTTCAGTCTTCCCTGTATTTTCTAGATATTACCTTTTAATTATTTACTTACTGCCAATTAACCTTAATCCCAATTCAAATTAATAAACATTATACAAAGTACAAAACTAATATTTGAAAAATCACACATTTACCCAAATCTTAAATCACACATATAGTCAAAGCTTGGTCAATTCATGCTAGCCCTTGTAGCCTTGTAGGTGTTATAACTAAGGTATTATACTCTTGTTGGATATTAGGTACACTTTAATTTGATGGTTAATCCGTCAAAAAGATGGTTTAAAACATTACGAAGGAGAGGATAAGAAGGTTCACATTCTAGTATCTTTTTCTAAATTGTCATTATGTCAATTAAAAGCTTGTGAAATTCAACTCCTCTCCTAGTTTCTTTCTCTTTTTCATTCACCTCATGCTAATAGGAGTAATTGAGAGAAATAAAGGGGTTAGGGTTGACGGCTATATGAAGGAATCAAGCTAATAAAACTACAAATTTAAGCATTCTATGAACATTAATCCAAATTTTTATGTGACAAGTTGCAAATTTTAAGATACTTGGTACAAAATTCTGAAAAAGATAGTTTTTGTATCGTTGTATACTGACTAGTCTACTTCATAGTGTACTAATTTTTTTTTCTTTTGTTTTTATATTTAGCTTAGTTAGCACAAAGCTGTTGGAAATAGAAGTGGAAGTAGCTAGTGGTGGGTTGAAATTGTAAGTATTATTGCATGGGAAATTTCCTACAAATGCATGGCAATTTCTAGTATTTATAGTGGTATATGTCGGTTTACTTGCTCCACCGACATACTACACCTAACTTTCTAGCTTCCTCTAGATTACTCTTTGACTTAATTTCTTACATACACTAGATTTCTCTAGATATTTATGACACTAGGCTTATTCTACAATTATCTAGCTAATTATAGATATTTACTAAGATTTTTCTAGATTACAATTTTTAACACTCCCCCTTAATCTGAAAAATCTTGTACTCCAAACTGTCTTCTCAAAATATTGTTGATGCTCTTGTCACCAACGACATCTGATGTTGTTTCTTCTTCTTGTCTTTGTGTTGGTACTCATGTTACCAACCTTAATTTGTTGTCTTTCTTTTTGTTAATTTTGTTGGTACTCGTGTTACCATCTTTCTAACTGATGCTCGTGTCACCAGGTATCTCCCAAATTCTTCCTTTCGAATCTATCTCTCTCCTTTTTTTTCTTCTAATTTTGGTGCTCATGTCACCAAATATTTCTGCTAATGCACTTGTCATTAGCAACCTCTTATTTTCTTCTTCAAAACAAGCTTTCTTCATTATCTTCCTTGCCAAAATTGGCAATTTCCATATCAGCTTTCTTGAACCTGCAATTCTTTCCAACATGGCCGAACTTTTTGCATATCCAACATTGTGCTTTTCCTTTGAAGTAGCAATCTGCACTATCATGGTTAGTTCTCTTACAAATTTTACAAAATAATTTATTCTCCATACCTTTGTATTTTGGTGAATCTTCTTCATCTTCACCCTCGGCCTTCTTCCTGGACCCATTTTTCTTGATTTCTCCTGGTTTAAGAGAAATTTTTGCTGCAAGCACGGTCTCCATCATGTCTTCATCATTACTTTGACGATTTTTTCTTTGTTCATGGGACTCCAGAGATCCCATAAGTTGTTCAACAGTTATGTTGGATAAATCTTTTGTTTCTTCAATTATTGTAACTATATTATCAAATTTGTCATTTAATGATACTAGAATTTTCTTCACAATTTTTTCATCCGAAATTTCTTCTCCATATGATTTCATTTGATTAACAATCTCGATAATTCTTGAAAAATAATCTTTAACCAACTCATTTTCTTTCATCTTTAAATTTTCAAAATCTCTTCTTAAAGATTGAAGTTTGATACTTCTCACCTTGCTATCTCCCTGGAACTCTTGTTGTAGAATCTCCCATGCCTCCTTTGCTGTATTAGCCCTCATAATTCTTGGAAAAATGGTATCTTTCACCGCGTTTTGTATGAGATATAATGCTTTTGCATCCTTCATCCTTTCCTCCTCAAGTCTCTTCCTTTGAGCATCACTTAGGCTGCTTTCATCTTCAGGTTCATTATAACCTTTGTCGGCATAGCTCCATAGTCCATATGACCTTAGCATCGTCTTCATTTTAATTTTCCAAAAATCATAACTTTCTCCCCCAAAAGTTGGAATGGGAAAATTCACATTGTTATTGGCCATTATATATTATGTTGTGTTTGGGATAATATGTGTATGATATTATAGGAAGGCTATGGGTATTGTGGCTCTTGATACCAAATGTTGGAAATAGAAGTGGAAGTAGCTAGTGGTGGGTTGAAATTGTAAGTATTATTGCATGGGAAATTTCCTACAAATGCATGGCAATTTCTAGTATTTATAGTGGTATATGTCGGTTTACTTGCTCCACCGACATACTACACCTAACTTTCTAGCTTCCTCTAGATTACTCTTTGACTTAATTTCTTACATACACTAGATTTCTCTAGATATTTATGACACTAGGCTTATTCTACAATTATCTAGCTAATTATAGATATTTACTAAGATTTTTCTAGATTACAATTTTTAACAAAAGCAACATATTGTAAACATGTTATATTACTCCATACATGATGATTATGTGGTGTACAAGAATCGGTTAATAGAGATGATTGAAAATTTGACCTTTCAACTAAATTCCACACGACCTTGGAATAATGTATATAGTTATTGATGAATTTAAATAAAGGCTATAATACAAAATACTTGTCCTTTGTTGGAAGCTCTAATTCTCAATTTAAATAGTACCTCCAGTTCGTATTATATGCAATTTTGGAATTTTTTATATCTCACAAATAATCCACCAAAGTCGCATATAATATGAACCAGAGGTAGTACTCAATATGTCAAAAAAAATATATCGAATGAATTAATTAAGATTTTACATAAAATTACATTTTACAATTACAAAGAGGTTAAAAAATAAATAAAGGTCCCCACTACATTTGACTACTGTGATAAACGGCTCAAACCAACAAGTCTATAAATTTTCTAGCAGTTGCCATAAATTGAATTCATCAAATGGGACAAGCTGATAAGCTCCTAGAGGAAGAAGAAACTGATTTTCATTTGTAGAAATAGTTTAAATTAATTAGTTAATTAATGGGATATTATCAATGGTACAGCCGTGGTATTGACTTTTATCAATGATACACCTGTGTTTTTATTATTTATCAACGGTACACCTGTCGTTTGGACTTTTCTCACTAATACACCTATTCCATTTGAAAAGTTAAAAAACCGTTAAAAATTTTATTTTTTTTTTTAAAATCTAAATTATTCTAAATTTTTTTTTTAAAAAAAATAACCCAGCCTCCCTCCCCACCCCCTCCTCCCCGTCACCATCGGTCCCCCTCCCCCCTAGCCAGCGGCCGACGCCTAGAGGGTCGCCCGGCGCCGGCCACCCCACCTACGCCTCCCTTTCCCCCATTAAGGCAGCCTACCACCCTCCATTTCCCCTTTTTTCGTTTCCCGACCCCAATCCCAAAACCACCCCTAACCACCGTTCTCCCGTCGAAAACGCCCCCTTCCTCTCCCCCCTCCCCCAGAAACCTCCCCTCACCTTTCCCCCTCCCTTAATTGACCCCCTATGGATCCTAACCCTAAACCACCACCTTATTGAAACCCTAAAACCGCCGGTGAATTAAGGGAGGGTTAGGGCGTTAGAGTCCTTAAGGGGTCGATTAAGGGGGGGTTTCCGGGGGAGGGGCGGTTTCCGGGGGGAGGTGAAGAGGAGGGGGGCGGTTTCGAGGGGAGGACGACGTTTAGGGGTGGTTTTGGGATGGGGTCCAGGAAACAAAAAGGGGGAAAAGAGGGTGGTGGGTTGCCTTGGTGGAGGAAAGGGGGGTGTGGGTGGGGTCGTCGGCTCTGGGCGCTGGCCGCCGGCTGGGTGGGGGAGGAGGGACTGGTGGCGACGGGGAGCAGGGGTGGGGGATGGGTGGCAGTAGGGTGGGGAGAGGGTGGTTGGTTTTTTTTTTTTTTTTTTTTTAAGTTTTTATAATAATTTTTTATTAATCTTAAATTATTATAAAAGCTTTTCCCTTAAAAAAAAAAATTTAACACTTTTTTAACGGAAGAGGTGTATGAGTGAGACAAAGTCGAAACCACAGGTGCATCTCTGATAATTATTAAAAACACGAGTGTATCATTGATAAAAGTCAAAACTACGGGTGTACTATTGATGAGTAGAAGAAACCCTTTTGTAAAGTTCTTTAAAAATTGAACTGTCTTACTACTAAAGACACTTGTTATATCCTTAGCTTTAGTAGATTATATATAAAGTGTAGATAGTATAACAAATTACATCACTTTCTTTTTAGTTAGTACAACAGAAAGCAAAGTATCTTTCTCGTTTATTTTTTCTGTTGTACATCCAGGATATAACCGTATTTAATTAATTGGAAATCTAACCTCTAATTTTAGATGGCGTGCGTTTGTGGATACCCGGCCACTTGCTTAATTTGTAAAGTTTTCAATATAATATTTATATCTTTAGGTCGTCACTAGGTTAAATCCCGTGCCATGCACGGTAATTTTTAATACTTAATGCTTATCATTAGTTTAACACTATTATTTAATTATAAAAAATTATACATAATTGCAAAATAGGATGAAAGTTCTGTAATTACAAAAAAAATTAAAAATTAAAAATTTATCACACTAAAAAAAATAGAGACAATAATATATACATGACTTATAAAAATAACTATGAATTACATTACAAAGTTATAAACTATTACTGCATATTATTGTATAAAAAAATAATATCTTTGTTTATAGGAAATGAAATATTATTGCATAGTTTGCACAAAAAAAATAAAAAATTATTGCATAGTTTGTATTAAAAACTTCTCTATGAAGCTTTGGCCAAAAAAAAAAAAAAAACACTTTTGGAGAATATTTTTAACCAGGAGATGACATGTGTCATTCCTGGTTTCGACTTTAGTATAAAGTTATTGATTCTCCATTATAACTCTTTAAAGTTTAAACTGTAAATGAAATAAAAGGGTTTAAAACAATTGAATTAGTGATATATATACGATAATTGAGAAGTATATGATATGCAATTCATGATTACTAATTTACCATAGCGATCCATTTCTTATTGACTAGATTAATGCAATGAGTTATTATTGACCAAAGGTACAAAATTTTATTTTTAAAACTCGGCAAGTTGTGTTAATTTGAATAAACTGTGAAGAAAAAACTATTTTGTGCCAAAAATATAAAATTTGACTTGCTAAACCAAGAAAGTGACCAAATATTTTATAGTAGAGAACTAAATTACAATTATTTATTGTCTTGTGATGAAGAGAACTGATTCGAAAAAGGCTAATTTTATTGAGAGAAACCACCCAATATATTTACATAATACAACATACTCAACCTTTTCTAATTATACTCAAGAACTCAAGCAACCTACCTTTTGAATGTAAAGGTAATGATGCTAAGATTGCTAGCTTGTTTATGAAGTAGTACGTGCTCCTACCTATTGTATTAGAATTGATAGATTAAGGACCACGACAATTAAATGTATTGATTATGGGAGGTATGCAAATTCCACAAGCCAAATTCAAGTAAAAGTTTTGTATATTATGTTACTTTATAAAATTATAACATTGGTTGGTAGTAAAACAAGTAGAAACAATTTACTTTAATAGGAATATAGAGGATAGAATAAATAATGTCTAGAGAGTCACATTTTCTTAATGCACCTGGTTCTTTGATAATTGATGATTTGAATATCTTATACATCGATCTGAGTCTACATGCGTAATGTGAGTTACATACAAATTTCCAATATACACACATATATATATGAGCGAGTGTGTCATATTATACATACCACCTTGACAAACTCAAGTAGTCGGATGTACTTTCTTATAATTAATCAGTGAATAATGTCCCCCATTATAGCAATACATACACCATCAAACAACCCTTATTAATTTTGACCAGCCACAAAAACTACACATATATAGAGGTTTTAAAATGACAAGAAAACAAAAGAAGTTGTATTGTAGTGAGTATAAATTTAATTGCCAACAAATAGAGTATTGAATTGAGCATTTGAGCACTGCCTTATTTCTCGTGGCTAGTAATGGTAGTAAGTCCAAAAATTCCATAAGAAAATGCGATACAATGTGCAATCTATTGCATTAAAGTTAGCAGTAAGTTGCTGTAATTAAAATCCAAAGTACCTTAAATCACCAAAAGACACGCGTACTTCATACCATCAGTGATCAACCTCAATATTTAAGGTGGCAATTATACACCAAAATATGTAACTTTCCTACAAAATATAAGTTACCATTATTATACGAGTATTTGTTTATTTATAGTATGATACAATCAAATTAATATACGTGATGCACCTTGTCTTGTGGAATGTAGACTGATTATCCTGCCAATTTTCTTAGTTAATCTTGCATGCATGGGAAATGGGCGGAGTTACTTCATATCATCAATACTAACTCTTCTGCATACTACAATGTTAGGGCCTGTTCTGATTGGCTGAACTGAACTGAATATTTTATGAGAGAAAAAAATTAAGAAGTGAAGTGAATTGAACTGAACTGAAAATAATCTGAAGAGAACAAGTGCTTAATGTACTTGTACTTCTATTATATTGCTTTCTTCATCCTACTACAATATAATTGTGTTAGAATATTCCAAACACAAGTTTCAAAAGCCCATGTTGTACAAGTTTAAGCCAAGGAGGCTTGTCACTCTAGTTCAATCCAAATCGAAGAATTAGGAAATTCTAATCCGATCTAATTTGACTAAATTGGATCACTTAAGTTATTTTTCACATGTTTGGATCATATTGGACTAGAAAGTTCCAAAGTTTATAGTAAACTCATTAGTCATTAATGAGCGTGCTCCCAAAAAAGTACTTCATTTGTATCTTACAAATTAAATGTACATTTTCAACCAAATACATTTAAGAGATACTTCGTAGTATTCTATATTTCTATCTACATTTGCGTCACAAGCATTGTTTTTGAGTTATAAAGTTTGAACCCATATTTTACCCCTTTATTATGCTTTACTGAATCATTCTGCTAAGAAAGAGAAGGCATTTGATTATTGGGGATGGAAAGGCTACCTATATTAACTTCAATGCGGCCCATTATATGAGTAGAATAAAAATTCTAAAATTGGAATTTTGGAAATTTTAATACAAAATGTTTATGCCTAAAAATAGAATAGCATGATTGCATAAATAACTTTTTCAATGTGATCCCACTAGGATAATTAGTACCCCGTAGGATGGAGTTGAAGATACGTACCAATTATTAATGTTCACTCTAGCCATTCCACATTTCTTGATCCATCTCCGTCCCCCACTAAGTACAGTGAGCTAGTAAGAATTATACGGAGTACTCCGTTTTCACTATCTTCAAGTTATAGGATTGACAATTATTATCTTAGACACTTTAGAAATGGAGATTCTCTTATCCTTTTACCCTTTTTTTTACCTACAAAATAAAATTTATACTGCAAATAATATGAAACTATTTATGTTTATTATAGTTGTTATTATCTTTAAAATGTAATTGAAATCGGCTCAATTTGTTTGTCATGTTGCTAGATGGTCAATGAAGCGCCGTAAATGTCCTATAGGCCTAATTGAAATACTTGTACTAGTTTATTTTATTCTCAATGAGCTTAATCCACTTGCCAAACCAATCTAATTGAACTTGTTTATATATAAAAGATAGTTGTTCATTGAGAATGGAGACAAATTATGCATCAAAAATCTAAATATACAACAATACTCCGTAGTAATTAAGCAGCTTTAGTTGGTATATTATTATACATGTAAATATGTAATAATATTAAATTAACAAGTACGTACCATTCCACATTTTACGGATCATCTATAATTTGTTGACTAGCTAGGAATATTAACTTCATGCCAACATTTTATCAAGTATTTTTTGTTCGGTTACTCCCTCTAGTCTCTAATGTTTGACGGTAAACGAGATATTCTAATAAGCAGCAAGATCAGATAGTTTAAACAGTACTCGAACTAAACATGTTTGTATCGTATGCTTTAGCGGAAGTTGATTTGCAATAATAACTCGCTGTTCATTATTATTTCCCTTGACTAATAGGCAATATGCAATGCGTAAGAAAATGATGAGCAATGAGGTTTGTGGTGGTTTTATTAACTTGATTTTTTACTTATCTAAACGATAGGCCTGATTAATCTGAACTTATCTGATCTTATCTAAACGTATCTGAACTTATTATCCCTTATTACAACTTATTTTAGTTATAAATTAAACTTGGGTAACCCTAATTAATCTTTGTCACAACTTATCTGAACTTATTTTTCCTGAACTTATCTTATATGAACTTATTAATTCTTATCTGAACTTATCTGAACTTATTAACCCTAAAATAAGTAAAAATAAGGTGAACATATGTGTATTTTTATCTTTTTGGATACCAGTAGAAAAGAGAGATTAATCCCTCTCTTGGACTTGCCCAGCTATAATAATTTTCTGCGTATACTATGATAGCTTGATTTGGACATATATACGAGCTTTATATCAAACAATACTCACATAGTTATGTCACTTTGAGAGTGATGGATAGCTCAAGTGGTTAGAGCTTCCCTCCCGATTTCAGGAGATTCTGGGATCGATTCTCACCCTCGCCCTTGTGGCTCTCTAAACACCAAAAAAAATATAGTTATGTCACTTTTATGGAATATACGTAGTATAATTAGTGCATATACGATGACATTTTTCCTAATATATGGCAAGATAACATACATGTATATTTTGAGGATTTTAATTAGAAGGGAAATAAAGGCCTTGTGTGACCAAAAAGAAAAGGGGAGCATTATAATTAACATGAAATTTTTAAGCAATAAAGAATCTGTCACATGTATTTTGCTACAAAAAAAAATGAAAGGGGAGTATTATTTTTACCCAATCATAAAAGCAAGCTTTAATAAAGATTATTAGGCTTCATACGCTAATATCAATTAATATTCCTTTATTAAAATATATATATATATATATATATATATATATATATATATATATATATATATATATATATATATATATATATATATATATATATATATATAATTAATAAACAATGGGCCTGTTAGAATACACCTGATCATGGTCTGGGCCAAGTCTTGGCTAAAAATGGCACATTCTGGGTCAGGCTACCCATTCAACCTCTAAATAACCTGTTTTCATCTATGTTTTGTTATTCAGTTCTAAATAGCTGGCTTTTCTTTTTAAGTTGAGTTAAATTTAACTATAGGTTTTTAAAATTTGGGTTGTGCTTGAAAATTGAGACCAATAAATCTGCCCAAACCGGATATTGAACTACTCGGGTCGCTGTTGATCAGCTCTAGTTAGAGTAACCCTACTTGAAATAGTTTGATCAAGGTAATTCATTATTCGAATTTAAATGTTTTGATTTTGACTTGAATCAAATTTTATTTGTTTGAATTAACTTTAATCCAAAATTCAATTTTTTCCTACCCAATCATATTTTTGTTGTTGTTGTGTTCAATAACTTGTTTGCCAAGTGCTGCTCTTCATTTAACATAGTACATAATGAAAGACATTGGTATATATATCCACTCAAAAAAGCCCATATATATTAGATATTAGCATCATATTCATACAAAAGTCCTAGCTATATGCATATTACTAAACTAAGCAATGGTGCATACATAGCATACTCTTTATTACACTTTCTTCATCTCATTTTCTTCTTCTTCCCTCTTATGTATGTACATGTAACAAACTAATCCGCTGACACTCGTAAATTCGTAATAGTCAAATTAAATTCATCACAATATATATATTTTTTTTTTCTTGAATTTACTCATTGCATCCACAAAAATCACTCAAAACCTCATCCAACAAATCACTTAACACCTCTTCTTCCAATTCAACTCCTAATTCTGTTTTTTCTTCCTCAAACTGGTTCCATTCTCCTAGCTTTCTCATGCACTCTTTTTTCTCCATTAAACTTTCACTTCCTCGTTTAAACCAACAAAATCCCCTACTCGAGTTAGCTTTACTCTTAACAACCTCCATTGGTTGCTCGTCTTCTTCTTCTTCTGAATCTGTTTCGCCGTCATCATGGACACCAGCCAAGTCCTCGAACCATTGGATGCTTTGAAGAAGTCTTTGCTTCGTTCCTACATTCATCCATGAATAAATTTTCGCGATTAGGCTAATGGTAACGATTTTATAACTAGGAAGACATGTTAATTAGAGTGTATTAGAAATGTGCTTACTTTCCATATTAGCCATTTTTTGGTCAAAAGATAAAGGTAACTCTTCTTCTGAGACTTCATCTCTAAATGGAGAGTTAAGAACAGAAATTGGACTTTGTTGCTCTGTTCCTTCTTCACTTCCTATGTTATGTTTATCCTGTAATGACATAAAGATTGCAACATTTTTTGTTACAACATACTCCATAATAATAGATAAAGCAACCTAAGTGGCTAATCTGAAGACACAATTAAACTACCATGTTCTGACTTGACTCGAGTAGATAAGTATTATTATAGATAAGCAACAGATAAAGTCATCATCAAAATATCTGTACAACGTTTAGAATTTATTACAAAATCACACGTCATTATAACTAACATGTTATATCTAGCGAAATCCAAACCCGCAATTAATTACTCATATGTCCTACAAAATTAATTATGAATCATTGTATAGTTAGGGATGGAGTACAAGATATGTAGCATGTTACTTTGCTAAAGGAAGGATCGGATGTAATATAAAATTCCTACAAAAATGTCTGAAACAGTAAGATAGATATAATCTCAACAACTGTATATTATGTTGAACCAGCAAGATAATGTAAGCAGGTCAACTAAGCAACGCGCTAATCCAAAACAAAAGGACAAAGGGTGACCCATGATTGTTTATAAGCTCAATTCCAAACATGTACTGCTTGCTTGACTTATTGTCATGTTACTTTCAATGGCACCCCTTACCCTCAACCACCAGACACTTGCACTCCTTATGCTTCCCAATTTTAAGTCGGGTTAACGTCGCCCTCTCTATTACATCTAATGGATACGGGTTTTTTTTGGGTCATATTCAAGTGGTGAGTTATGTTGGTTTTAATCAAAATTGGATGAAGTCATTTTTAATTTGTAAGACAGTAGTTTATGTTTTCACATCATGTTTAATTTTGGGGTATACCGAGTCAAATTCAATTCTTATTTCGTAATGTCATTAAATTTCAAGTGCAATTTATTAATTATAAGTCAATTTAGTTTCATCATCTAATTAATTAAAAAAGAAAACAAAAATACAAAAGACCTTTGTTTCATGGACCGCAGTTGCATGAGTATAATTGGACATATTGTACAATATTTATGAACCACAAAAGTTTTGGGGAGCAAAAAGTGCACAAAATTTATTACGTAAATTATAATTGTTGTCAATGAGTTGTCTTGGCTTATCTAACTAATAACAAACAATAATTAGTTGGTTCAAATCTCCTCCTCCTTTGCTATAATGTGTGATTTATAATACTTGTTTGCAATTTAGTGACGAACTTACAAATTTTAATCATCAAAGACAAAATAAATAGCATTTCAAAAATACATCAATGCAATTATACCTAATACTTTCTAATTATCATTAATTAAAATAAAAAAAAATACTTTTATAATTAGCCACATTATAATTTGTTACAAGTACCAACCATAAAACTTTGGCAAAAATCAAAAGTAGCATACCATGTGCACATAATTAAAAAGTGGACACCCTCCAAATATGTCAATTTTTCAACCGTATCCTCTAAAAAAAACGAAAGCCAAAAAAAAAAGTGAATAGAAGTCGTTACCTCTTTGGACCCCACTTCAGAATCCGATGCACAATCAACACCAACATCGTCCCAATTTTTACCCTCTTCATCACCGGAATCACCCATACAACACGGTAACTCCTCCTCTTCCACCACCGTCTCCGCCGCGGTAAATTCACTTTCACTCCAACTCATTTCCGATCCATCATTACTATTACTACCACTACTATCACTATTATTATTACTATTACTATTCGTGGGCGCGTCATTGGCGGGCCCCACATCATTATCATCCAACGGCTGATAATGATGGGATTCCACCTCTTCCTCTTCCTCCTCCTCCTCCTCGACGACTCGAAACGATTTCCACCGTAGGATATCCTTGACTCGAACCGTGACCACCATTATCTT
This sequence comes from Chenopodium album, assembly GCF_948465745.1. NCBI lineage: Eukaryota > Viridiplantae > Streptophyta > Magnoliopsida > Caryophyllales > Amaranthaceae > Chenopodium > Chenopodium album. The sequence goes on from NC_137840.1 coordinate 74,070,963, forward strand.
ACTACTCCTTACCTCACCGGATAATCTAGTATCCGATCTCTTTGCTGGCTTCTTGTTACGCAACCTTTCTAACAACCTCTTAGAAACACTCCTTTGCAACGTTGACGGCGTTGCGAATGATGTGTTGTTGTGGAAGCTCTTAACCGCGGTAAGAAGCTTCTGGAATGAGGTTAACGCTGCTCGTGATCGACTCCGGCTCCTAGGAAGGGTACTAGGCACATCCGCCGATAACGCGGGTTGATTATTACTATTATTATTACTATTACTGTTACTATTACAATCTTGTAAGAAATCTTTGAGCATTCTTCCATTTTTTGTTGCCATTTTTTTTGGGAGGAGATAATGTAAGACTAAGTTAAGGATAAGTGTAGGAAAAAAAGAGAGGGAAATGAAGGGTATGTATAGAGGAGAGAGAAAAAGAAAGAGGGAGGCACTTTCTTTTTCTTTTTTTTTTTTTGATTGTTAATTATTATTTAGGTTTTAATAAAAAAAAAAATGAAATGAAGCATGTAATTTAGTGAAATAGGTAAGAAGATGCTAATTAAGTGATTAACATGGAAAAAGATGATTAGGAAATGACATTTTGGTAGGTGAAGGAAATGTACCTTTGGAATTTAACATGAACAAGGCCACGTGTGGTGTTTGTTCAAAGAATTTACTAATTAAGTGGATGTGATAAGTATCTTGTTAATTAGCTTAATCACTTACATAATTACCTAGGAAAATGACAATCATGTTTTATAAAACTTGATCATGATTAATTATTATAGTGGTGGAGGACCATAATTGTTTCATCAAGTCATCATCGACTAAGTTGATAATTTTTTTTTATAAAATTGTGTCTTAATCGGACATTACTCCCACTATTTATAAAATTATTGATTGGGGTTGATAATTTGTGATTGACTAGAGACATTAATTTGAAATTTTGAACCTTTCTTTGGACGCTCATATATATAGACAATAATATAGTTGAAGGAAACAAATTTGCACTTGAGTTATTCATAATGTACGTGAGGTATAGTAATTGTTGCACAATAGCTACAAGTAAAAGATGTTTTGTCCTAATTTAATATTCAAGACGGTTTGTCACAATTAATACTACTTTGTTGTATTATATGTTACCTTAATTTTGAGGCATACGAAAAAAAAAAAAAAAAAATTCTTTTGAAATTTTGATGAGTGATAATAATTTAACCTCATGAATTAAAGGTTATGGGATCAAATCTCATAAGAGGTTCGTTTGGGAGTGGGAATTTCCTCATCACTCCTTGCTTTTGAAAAAAAAAATGTCATAAAGCTTATATTTTCATTATCGCCAAAAATAAAAATCTTGTACTTTTCCAATATTAGTTCCATTTAGTACATACGTAATGTATGTAATTAAAACTTTTAGGATACTTCATATGTCATATACATCTATCCAAAGCTAACCATTATTATTAATTCAAGTATTGTTGATGACTTAAGCCCTAATTTTTACTATCAAAATCTTGTATGTATTAGGTTAAAAAAAAAAAACAAATGTATAAAATTAAGTTACAACAAAGCTATGATTGTATACAATATTGATTTGAAAATTAAAATGTGAAAAAGACATGGATGCCAAAGAAGTGTGTACGTGGGAATGATATGGGGGAGTAGAACCGTGGATGCTTCTTAGTATTGGAAGCTTGTAATTAAGTATTTACTTTTGTTTTTTTTAGAACTACAAACAAACTTTGTCCATATTATTATTGGCATTTATATATATATTAATTATAAAAACATGTTACTATTTAAGATTTATTTTTTTACAAAAAAAAAAAAAAGTAAAGATAAAAAACTACAAGTTGGTCATAGGATACGTTAATGGACGGAGTATAATGTAACAACAACGTACCAAACAAACAACATAATTAATATTTAATTAACTTTATAATATATGATAGTATTGTATGTTTATTAAGGTCAATGGTGAGGTTCACTTTATGATTTTTTACAAAGTATGGGAATATCGTTATCTTAACTCGAGAGTTTGACGCCTTTCCCCTTGATTAGCAACAGTTATCACTACTGCTCAGATTTTGTCTGATAATATGACGAGTTAATTAAGTTAATTTTAATATAGTTCGCCTATCCACCTATGTACATGTAATTGGTCCACCTCTACTTATGAAGCAATTAAAGATTAATAGTTTTTCGGCGACTCTGGCCTACCTAGTAATCAGTATGTTGTAGGTAAGTTGATTACGTAGTTATTCCCTTTGTTCGTAATTAGTTGTCGTATTGTTGTTATTAGTTGAGTTTTAAATACGAAGATTGAAATGGAGATGAGTAGATTCATGTAAACGAGAAGGTGAGTAAAGTTTGCCATAAACAAATTACTAACAAGCTCACGTGAATTTACTTCATTTTCAACACCAATATCAACTCTTTGTATTTATACGTCCTTCAATTGTCTCAATTTTATTTTCACGTTTTTGTGAGATGCTGCAAGTATATTTTATTTTGTTATATAAAGGAAAAATATAATCATAATTCATAAAAGTATATTATAATTATAAACTCCCTTGATAATGATATGGTTTACAATATTTTGAAATTGAGTAATCAATCAAATTAGAGAATCTTAGTGTGGATAGAAGTTTGTGCAGCGGATGCGTGCAAAACATGCTAGCTCAGGCATTGGAAGCATCTCCTGGTGTTTTGAGTTACACTCCAATCTATGTTTCCATTTCAATTTGCAAATCTTTCAGTGATTTGAATTAGTACATGATTGTATTAATAGACCAATTACATTACCGGTATTATCTTTAGTACTTCATTAATGTTTTCAAACTTCTTGTTTTGCATGAAATGAATAGCAAAAGTAGAGGGATTACTGGCTTTTACTTTGTTTTCAAGTTGTTTGGGTTGGTAAAGTTTGTTTTTGTGGTGTTGGGGTATCGGGTATAAGGGTAATTTGGATATCCCAACCTATTTTACGTGGTTCACTTCAGTGGCGGATCCAGGATTTTCGAACTTATGAGTCACCATCAATAATTGATCACTTGTTTCAATCCAAAAATTATATAAAAATATTTTATTTCACCAAAATGATTTCAATCCAAAAATAGGATATAAAAATACATACTACAAAGCTATTACATTAAACTAACTTTATGATTTTTACTTAAAAACAAGAATTATTTTTTTAAAAAAAAAAGTTTAATAACTTAAGAGACCGGTTATTAAATATAACAGGTCTCTTTAATGAAATATGAAAGCAGCGCAAAAAGTTATTATGGCTGACAAAAAGAGACCTGTTATCTAGATAACAGGTCTCTAATGACGTGGTGTCAATCGCAGAAACAAAGAGACCACCTATATGATATTTTAATAGGCGGTCTCTTTGATGTTAAAAAACTGACAGTGGGGTAATCTCAAATAGGAGCAACAAAGAGACCGCCTATTTGTAATAGGCGGTCTCTTAGTTTTTTTTTTTTTTTTTTTTTTTTTTTTTTTTTTTTTTTTGTGCTGGTGAGTCACGTGACTCACTGTGCACCTTAATAGATCCGCCCCTGGTTCACTTATGATGAGTTAGCAACGTCCATGGACCAGCGAGATGAGAGTCCTCTACAAACAACTGCATATTAACTAACTAAGATAAATATAACAAAGGATTCAATACATTACCTCCAAATCCATAAAACAAAAAAAGATAAAAAAAAAAATAAGCCAAAAGATAGAAAATCGTGATAGTTGTTCGAAGCTCTTATTGAATCAACGCATATGTTAACAATTTGGGCATGTCATCTATTTGTGTTTATCCAAGGGAGAGTGTATGTACTCACGCTTAATTGACTATTGGTAAGTACGAGTGTGCAGTATTATGTGTTGTCCCATATTGAATGATAAACTAAAAAATTCACTTTAATTATAACTCAAGTGAACTACTCTTATGTCAATCGTTACTAGGAAGAAACCTCACTCTGTTTTATGTTAGTTGATTTCTTCTCAAGTGTCTCCTCATTTTTTAATACAGGTGGAATGGATTCGACAAAAGGACATGGAGACCCAAAGATTGGGAGAAGTAGGAAAATGTTTAAATTACCATTGATGTTCAAATATAGCAAATACTTACTACTTCCTCCGTTCTTTTTTACTTAATAACTCGCTTTGACTTTTATTTACACTATTCACTGCTCTTCCTTTGACCATTATTTGTGAATTATATACAAGGAACATATTCATGTGAGATCTTGTTGGAATTGTCTCAACAAGTATTATCACATTTTAGAACTTTTACAATTTTAATTTATAGAGAAATAAAGTTTTTTTTTTTGGTGTTCTACCCGGCCGGTTCACCCTTTGGGCTAATCCGGATTCGGGGATCAGTTATGGGTGGTTAGGTTTCAGTCCCCTCCCGATTGTTGTTGCGGGGGATCGAACACGAGTCCTCCCTACCAAGTGTAGTCCCAATCACCACTACACCAACAACCAATTGGTAGAGAAATAAAGTTATTAATGGTTAAGTTTTCAAAAAAAAAAGTTATTAATGGTTAAAGTTGTGCATCGACAAACGTGATAAAAAACAAGTCAAGTGAAAAATAACGGAGGAAGTATATTTTTTGTAAACTACTCATTATTTATTCATTGCACATTACCACTTACAATTAAATGTGCATTGATCTTATTTTGGCCTTGTTTGGCAATTGGCTGTTAGCTGTCGGCTGGTTTGTATTGGCTTTTTTGTTGGCTATTTGACTTTTTATTAGTCTAAAAACATATTTGGTAAAATTGGTTGTTGATTGTTATAAGTAACTTAGGTAGCCAAAAGCTACTCCAAGTAGTTTTTTTCATTTTGGCTTAAAAGCCAGCTTTTCAGCTGCTCATTTATCAAATACAAATTTTGGATGTTTGACTAAGGCCTTGATTGGCAAATGGCGGTTGGCGGTTGGCTGGTTCACTTGGCTTGTTTGACTAGCTGGAATGTTTGGTTGTTTATAATGGCTTTTGAAATTGGCTGTTTAAGCTGGCTGTTTATAAAAGTGTTTGGTAAATTAATTGTTGGTTGTTTATTAGATAATTTGTGAGCCAACAAGCCAAAAGCCAACAAAAAAGCTACTCAAAATAACTTTTTCATTTTGGCTGAAAAGCCAGCTTTTTCGCTAACTAAAAATCCAATTACCAAACACATTTTTTGGGTGTTTGACCACCTAAAAAAGGCAAAAGCCAAAAGCTAACCAAAAAGCCATTAAAAAGCCAATTACCAAACATGGCCTAAATGAAAAAACCAAAAGCTAAAAGCCAATAAAAAAAAGCCAATGAAAAGTCATTTATCAAACAAGCCCTTTATATATACCTTATTTTCACTCTTTATCCCAGTCTATCCCCAAATATACATTCCCGCAAAATAGATGCTCCTTATATTCCAAAATGACATTGAATCAATAAGCTAATTTTTACCTTCAAATTTCAATTAAACATGCAATTCTTGTTTGTGGGATTACTTGATAAAACATTAATCTTACACACTCACATTATACTCCATAATTAATCAACAATTAACAAATGTAATTGCTATAGGAATGTTAAATTTTGTCAATAATCCAGTTTAACAAGCGTTTTTTTTTATATATATTTACTGATCACAAACTATTGGGTCAGTCAAGTCTGACCAAATAGTTCATACGAAGGTGGAGATGGTGATATGATAAAAATGATGATGACAACAATTGTGGATCTCCTTCTCTCCCTGTAGGCAACGATGACGATGATGACATCAATAGCGATGGAGAGAAGCGAGACCATTCATGTCGGAAGAGAGAGAAAGAGTTTAATTCTCGGATTTTTCGAAAAATACCCAAAAAATCGAATTGTGGATTTTTTATGTGATATATATTGTTGAAATTGTTTGTCCATATGATTGTATATTGAATTGTGACCATTTTAATGACAAATGCATGTATTCTGGTTGAGAAATGAGCAAGTTTTGTTATATCCATGACCTTTAGTACAAGCTCTTCAGTGGAGATTCCGCCATTGTTATACATATCATCAAACAAATTATACATATCCTCCATAAAATAATTTATGTCTTCCAATATCATTTATACATATCATCTATTGGGTATATGATATTATAACAGAATAATATCCTCTATTGGTTATATAATATCATTCTATTGGCTATATGATATCATTTATGCTTGTGTCTATGATACATTTATTAGCTAGTTGATATTCTCTATTGGTTAGATGATATCTTCTACTAGCTAGATAATATCGATATCATATAGCCAGTAGAGGATATCATCCAATTAATATAGTGGTGGGTAGTATGAAGAGGGGGCAAGTTAAGGGGTAATTTTTTTTATTAAAAAAAGGTAAATTTGTAATTTTAGTTTATTTTACGGGTGTTAGTTAGATATTCAAGGGTGACGTTTCTTTTAACATAATCTACAAAATTGTTCATCCTTGAAAAAAGACAGAGGGGAAAAAAAAACAAAAACAATTGTTACCCCTGTCCGATAACTCGTCGTTTGGAATTGTAATTTGGTTCCACAATAAACACCGACTGAAAAAATTCCAATGAAAGATTCTACCTTTATCCAACAATCTATTACCCTCACTCAAAATTCCACTGTATAAGTAATCAAAATTCAAAATTTGTGGGTTTAATTTAGAAACTAAAATTGATGGGTGTTGGAGGAAATTTCTGGGATGCCCTAAAACCCTACGCTCGATATGAGGGTTTTGATTTTATAAGGAACAAGAAAGTTGCTGTTGATCTTTCTTTATGGATTGTTCAACATGAAACTGCCCTTAAATCTTCCCGCGTTCGAAATCCTCATCTACGCCTCACTTTCCTCCGTACAATTAACCTTTTTTCTAAGGTAATTTTCCTTAATTTTGATTTTATTATCTGGGTTTAGACATTTTTCCCAATTTTTGAGTTGAATAGAGAAATGTTGAATGATTTGAATACCCAAATGGTGTTTCTTGTTCAGAATTATGCTATGATAAGAAATTACGTTTGGGGGTTTTTGTAGTTCTTTCAATTCATCAGTTTTATATTGATATTTGTTATTTTTTGCAAGAAACTATGAGGGTGATTTGAAATGCAGGAATTTAGGTATTGTTCTGTTCAGCTTATTTTCACCTATGTAATATATTGAGTTTATACAAGGGTTAATAAGTTTAGATAAGTTTTAAATTATAAAAGTTCATGAAAAAATAAGTCCAGATAAGTTCTGGTAATTAGTAATAAGGGCAACCCGAATTTGATTTTACTACTAAAATAAGGTCATTAGTTCAATTTGGTTTAGATGTGTGAATTCCAGGTGAATAGGATACATCCATAGTTGGTGAAGGTCGTGGTTATTAATTATAGTGCTGCTGAATATTTGCAGTTTGGAGCATATCCTGTATTTGTTGTAGATGGGAAGCCATCGCACTTGAAGTCTAAAGCAAGGATAGCACGGTATTTCCGATCATCTGGCATTGATCCCAAGGATATGCCTGTTGTGGAAGAGGGTATTTCGGTTGACCGGAACAAGTTTTTTGTTAAATGTGTGGAGGAGTGTGTGGTGAGTAAGATTCTTCACAGTTATTGTTCATAAGGCATTTGTTTTTTAAATTTTTTTTTAGCTTGGCAATCTGAAATTGTATGTGAGTAAGTGTGAACTTCTCCACAAATGTAGCATGCTTTTCTGCGTTGGTAATAGACCTAAAAGTGGCTGCAGGCCTGCAACAACAAGTTGCTTATATTAGTGACCTAAATTGCAAGCATTGGAACTGTTTTTATGATGATTATTCTATTTCCATACCTGTGTGTGTGTGAGTTGTATTGATTCCCTTTAGGAGCAATTAGGGTGCAATATATCCATTTCCTGCAACGTTTAGAGTCATTGCCTGCACAACTTTCTAATTTTGATTATGTGATTGCAATGGACTGAATTAGTTATATCATTGAACTAGAATTTGGTTCTTATATGCTGTTTAGTAGCAACCACAATGCCTTCTGGATCAAGGGTATGAGGAAGATAACCTGTAAGGTTGTAACTACAGAGAAAGGCTGCTTTGTGCTTACAATGTGACTGTCCCATACGGCCATGTTTACCTGGAAGGAGTCTTATGAGAGGCGTGAGGCACTGGGGTATTAGTTTGTTGATATCAAATAAGGCTTCAAATAGCCTCTATTTATCTTATTATTGTGAAACAATTTGGCAGGATTATGTCGTCTCAGGGCTTATCAGCTTTGATAGTCATTATCTCATTAGAATAAAGTTAAATTTTTTACTACTTCTGTTGCAGATTTCATTTAGTACTATCTCAATCGCTGTTGGCTGTAGATTTCATTTAGTCCAATCTCCAATCTCAACTATTTGTTTTGAATGACGAGTTATCTTTTCATAAGTTGGTGTATGCTTTTGCAGGATCTTCTCAAGCATCTTGGTATGCCTTTTCTTAGAGCTAGAGGTGAAGCTGAAGCTCTTTGTGCTCAATTGAACATTGAAGGTGCTGTAGATGCTTGCATTACATCTGACAGTGATGCTTTCCTTTTTGGCGCTAAGTGTGTGATAAAACACGTGGATCCTAAATCCACGGTAACTCCTTATCTTGTTCAATGTCTCATATACTCTTTACGGGCTACTTTTTTCTTCACTTTCTTGCCAATGGTCTTTTTTATACCCTGATGACCATTGGGACGGCTGAGCATGGATGTGAGCCCTTAATGTTATTATTCTTTTGATCTGTTTTATTGCTACAGTCCAGTGTATGTTACAGAATATCTTTTTTAGTTTTCTGTCTCACACTTTTATCTTCTGGCTCATTTTTTTTCCCTCTGTCCTTGACTTGATTTGTAATCGCATTGCTTACACTGACCAATTCCAAGTTTCATCGGTTTTGATTTTCCCTTATGTTCAGGGACCATTTGAATGCTACTATTTGGAGGACATCGAAGTTGGTCTTGGCCTGGGGAGAAAACACTTAATAGCGGTTTCTCTTCTGGTTGGGAGTGATCATAATATAAATGGAGTGCAAGGAATCGGGATGGAAACAGCTCTTCGTTTTGTGAAAAAGTATAATGAAGACGAAGTTTTACAAAGGTTTGCCACTAAACATTTGAAATTGTTGGTTTCTTCAGTCATTCTTAAGCCAGGCCAATATATATTTGGACATGGCTTTTAATTAGCTGAACTACTGTTACAGGTTAAGCGAAATAGGTTCTGGGCCCATGTTTCCATCTAATGCCAATGTTGGTTCTCCTGGAAAGTGTACAAGAAATTCGGATATGTTGCAGAAATCTAAAGCCCCTCATTGCTCTTTTTGTGGTCATCCAGGCAACAAATCTCTTCATAGACGAGTGCCTTGTGAGTATTGTCATAGCATCGCAGGAGTGAATTGTAGTAAAAAGCCTCCTAAGTTCAAATGTGTATGCTCTTGTTGTGACAGGGTAACAATCTTCACTCATCTTGCCCCCCCTTTTAAAAAAAATGTTGAATAATTTTCCACGTGCCAAGCATAGCTTGTCGAAGTTCTGTCCATATATTTATCTATTTATCTCTCTAAAGAATTTGTGGTAAGCAAAAGATAATACAAACATATGAAGTATATACACTGCTTCCTTAAAACTACAAAACTACGCTTTTGCTTTTGCACTACTTACATACTAACTTTTGATGCCTTCTTGGAGTGCCAAAGCTTTAAGTTGGATCAATTAATTTGGTGCCTCCAAGTTCTAAGTGATCCAAACTGATCACTAGTAACAAAATTCAAGGCGAGCTATTGTTTGAGCAAAGGGAAGCATCAAAGTTAATCTTTAAATGATTGGAAGAGGGAGGAGCTATCCAAACTTTACACTTTAGTCTTTAAACTAGAGTTACAAGATTTCAGAAGGGGCATAGATTGCTTGGATTTATACAAATCAACTAATGTTGTGAATAACCAATCTTTGTACCCATTTTGTTATCCATGGTCATTATTTATGCATAACCTGTGAAAGTTTGTTATGTACGCTATTGTTGAGTTCATATTATATGCTGTTTATATATTGCAACATGGCATGGTCTCTTATAGGCAACTTGATAATGATTCTTTGTCTTAAGTTGTTTATTTGTTTTAGCCTGTTTTCATAGTTTTATTTTCCATCCCCCCTCTTCTCCTAGCTGTTTCCTGAAGGTGACAAAAGCTCTCCAAAACAAATTTGGAGGTTGGATTAAGTAAAATAGACATGTTCACTTCTTATGTGTTCTATGTTGGAGGTCTCAGTAAGAGCATCAGTTTTGTTTCTGCTAAGTTGCACACCAGAGAGCTTCGACACTTTTTGCACTGTACATGTTCTTGATTTTGTCCACCTAGTTGTTTTTAGTTTTCACTCTTGCATGGTTAGGGCTTCCAGATAGCTACAAGAGTTAACTGACATTTGCATTCAGATTGTCAGATGACGGACTACTTATGCTTTGCTTGCCTTTTGCTTTATAGGATCGGAAGGAAAAGGAACTTAAGAAGAATGAATATTTTCACTTAAGAGTTTGTAACAAGATAGCCATGGAGTGCAATTTTCCTTGCAATGAGATTATTGAAATATATCTGAGAAATGAAGGTGGCACTTATATCGTTTATTCAAATTCTTTTAACTCTATTTAGAAGTGTGTTTATGATTGCTGACTTGCTGTGGACCATCTTATCATGTTGTGAGGATAGTGTCTTTTGCATCAAAGAAATCCAGTTAAAAGAACAGGTTAGAGATGCCAAATTTGGTTCTACTATAACTTATCTATCTATAGTAATATATAAAGAGAAAGACCTTCTTGGTTGATAAATTAGTTTTTTTTTTTCCCAAAATACCCTTCTCGATTTGCAAAATTACCCTTAAATTTCAAAACTACATTTTGTTTTGGTTACCAGGAAAATTTCATCTATATTTACCAGTTACACACCAGCACAGTATACCACAACTATTCCCACTCAAATTTCCCCTTAACTACTATTTTTTTTTTATTTTTTATTTATTTATATAAATGAGCCTAAAAAATAGGGTGCACTCCGTAACAGTTTATTCCTGAATTCCAAACAATGGGGTAACTGCAAATTTAGCCAATCATCTCCGTTTTATCAACTATCAAACGTAATTTCAAAAACATGCACAAGACTCGTGAAAGAGAGAAGATGGAGAGAGCAGCATTGCAAAAGAGTTATAACCATCTATATATACCCATGGTCAATTTCTCCCTAAAATAAATTAATACACCAATTCAACCTGTATATGTTGGATAATAAAGAATTCCTCTGAATTCTTTCTTATGAAAAAGAATCTGAATCTGACACTTGCTCTTCAAAAGCCAATATCAATTGATTTTATTTTGTGAGTCCTCTATTCTTTTTCCACCTATTCTATAACCCCTGATTTCGTGTCATGTGCCTTTACATGTTTATTATTTTTGTCTTTTTTGATTTAACATGTAAATTTTGTGTTTTGTACTTCTGTTTAAGTTTAATAAATGAAGTTCTCCTTTGGTAGAAATTGAATTTGAATTTCGGTTGTATTGTTGTAATTTATGTAGTAGTATGCCCTTTTTTTTTTTGAAGCATGTTACCCATGTTTTTGCTAATATGGGATTTTATGTGTGAAGAACCATACAGACTACATTTTTTGTGTCAAATATTGTATGAGTATGATTAATGTTCATAAAATTGTGCCCGGAAATAAGTATTGCATACGTCATTATACCTTTCTTTTTGTTTGTTCAGTTTGACCGACTTCTGTATATGGGTAGTTTGCATAGGTAATTGTTTTGATTTCTAAATAAATTTCTTATATTGTACACGCGTAGCGTGTGTCTCTTAACTTGTTGTTTTAGAACTTTGTATTTCTTTTGTAGGGTACCTTTTTGGAAAAAAAAAATTTTGTACAATTGATGAATATGCAACAGGCTAGTTACCCCAAATCACATAAATGGTTGACTTTACAAAGGGTAACTTTAATTGTGATTCAAGATTCAACTTAGCATATTGTTGTAAATGCTATGTGCAAGATCTGTTTTTTTATTTATTTATTTATTTTAAAAAATTTCTGCTTCTTTCTGGACTGCTACTCAGCATTGTCAGCAATATTTGCTATATAGTCAATTGTTGTCTATAACACAGTATTATCAGTGATATTTTCTATTTATTCAAATGCTGTTTTTTTGAAGATTATATGTGCAGAGTTATTCATGACATTTTTGGATCAGTCACATTGCTTGTTGTTACTGTTGATAATCATCTAGTATCCACCATCTTTGCTTGCAGATATTGCCGAATACAGTGCACATCTCTTGTGGAAAGAACCAGATATTGAAATGTTAATTGATTTTTTGGCTTATCATCTGCATTGGGAGCCATCATACATTCGGCAGCAGATATTGCCGATGTTCTCCACCATTTTTCTGAGAGAGATGGCTTTGAATCCAAGTGAACTTCTCTTGCTTGAACAATATAAGTTTGACTCTATTCAACGTCTAAAAATTAGGTATGATCATCAATTTTATGTGGTCATTTGGAGGAGATTTGCATTATCGATGAGCGATGCCAACCATTCAGTACCTTCTGAAGGATATTCTGTAACATCCGCTTCTGAATCTGAAGAGACTCAAACAGATGGAACTTGCAATGGTTGGGATGAGTTGCATGTGCCTCAAATTCATGTTGATGGTGAAAGCAGCTTTATACTCACAGATGAAAATTTAGAGCTAGTCCAAGCTGCTTTTCCTGTAGAAGTTGACAATTTTTTGCAGCAGAAGGTATAGCTTTCATGAGTCTCATCTGATCTGTATCTCCTTTATTAATTATCTTTCAGGTGATAGGGATTGATAGATTTGTTTAATGCTTTTATTGTGTTAGTACTTGTCTTTGTGCATTCATCATACTTTGGTTGCTTATTGTTTAGAGTTTTTGGGAATTGGTGTTTCTCTTCTGGTTCCTCTTCTGACAATATCAATCTTATCTATTTGTCACTTGACAGGAAGTGAAAGAATCCAAGAGAAAAGCGTCCAGATCTAAGGGAACATGCATAGAGTCACCATCTCCAAATTCAGGCAGTGTTCAGCTAGCTATTACTGACTATTATCGTTCAAGTAAACCACTAAAGCAGGCTAAAGACAACCAAAATTTGACTCAAAGTGAAGGAACTGGATGTTTGAAAGAAAAGAGGAAGGCTTCAAGTCCAAGCCTTTCTAAATCTGTGAGACGTCGGCTTTTGTTTAGCTAAATCCCTTCCCTGAAAATCTGTTGTCTTTATTAACTTGTACATATTATCTTTTGTAAGTCCTGGTACCGTGTGCCATGTAGGTTATATTTAAGCATGTTTAATCTGCTTGTGCGATTAGGTAATGCACTGGCCTGATGGAAGCTAGTTTCTGCTCTCACTAACACGTTTATAAATTTAATGTATTTGGGTTCTCTTAATCTTATATTGCATGTCTAACTATTTCTGATGTGAGGCAATGCTAACACAAGCAAGCGACTGATTGGCAAGAGCAGGATAAGAAGGAAGGAGAGAATTGCATGGATGTGTAGCAGTTTGAATGTGTTGTGCTTATTAGAGTGACAGGAAAAGGAAAACGAAAACCATGGGTTGGGGGGGGGGGGGGGGGAGGTATTGATAGAGGAGTGTAGTAGTTGCACACCACCAAGGTCTACATGTATACAAGAATTTTCTCCTTTGGAGAGAAACCTTGTTCAATAGTTGTCTTTTTTTTAGTGCTCTTCTCCATACTAAAATAAGTGTCCACTCAAATATTTTAGACAATATGAAACATTAATGCAATACAAGTATCTTTTTGATTGGATACTAATGCAGTATTTCTTCAGTTTTGAGACATAATATCTTTTTAGTCTGTTTGCATTACTTTTCAGTTTTTAATGCCATTGCTATAACTAACATCTCTGAAAACATTTTATTGTATGATGGAGTCACATAATGATTAGACAACATTTGAGTATGGTTGCATACATGTTTTAATTAGTATCAGTATTTAGTATGAAGAAGTAAGATTGATGTTCTTATGACCCTTGAGGTCGTGTTGGTCCTATATTCAAGGATTTACATGGATTTGCTGCTTATAGTTTGGATCTCTGATTGTGAATTTCTTTGGTGAAAGCTTGGTAGCATCAGTGGCCAGTATAGGAGGTCCATTACTGCTGTGTCATTGTGTATAATTTTCAAGGTGTTTCTGAACTGATGTTATCTTGTTGATCACTCATTTTTAATATAGGTGGTCTCAAGGAAGTTCTGTCAGCACAAAGAAGTTGAGTGCTTTTCCTAATCTATACCCTTTAAAATATGTGAAGTTGCTACTGTTCACTTATGAGCAGTGATATTACGATTTTTCCTATTTATTAAATAATATTCCCCCCCTGGTTTTTTCTCCCAGCCATTGCTTTTGAGAAATTGAGAGTCTATGTAATGTACTCCTTTCCTCTCTCCTCCACGGCTCTCCTGATCAACTTCTCCCACAATGTCTCCTTGTAATCATTCTCTCTCTAGGAGTTTCTCTTTTGAGCAGCAAAGATGGCAGGAGGTGGACTATCAACAAATGCTTCGTCTTCTGCTAGGCTTGCTAAGGGTAAGGTTTATATATATATATTTAATCTAATTTGATTTAATTTTCAATCACTTCACTCTGGAGTCCTACGGCTACCGCTTTTGGCACCGATTTCTTGTCCATTATACCTCTACTACTTTTGAAATCATTTTTCCAATTCTGCTCAAAAATCAATTTGGATTTCCATTGCTCATACATCAGCCTTCATTGCTGGATTGGAACACGAAAGTATGAAGCTAAAAGTTCTCAAGGTCATTGAAAAATTATTTAATTTTCTGATTTGTTATTCTTTTTCAATTGATTTGTCGGTGTGATTAATATGTACTAGGTTTTATGGATGTTTGTAATGTTTTTTCCCCCTTTAATTGATTTAGTTTTTTTTATTCTATTTGAAGGTTGAATAGATTTGAAAATCAAATTGGAAGTGGCAGAGATATGAGTTTTTTTTTTTTAACTCCGTAGTTGTTTTTGAGTTGAAGCGGCTTCTGAACTTTATCTCCTCCATTGAAGTGATGTCTGAGGTAAGCTGTCTTGATTAATCTCATCGAATATCATATTCACAATCTAGGGCTCGTCGAGCCGTCGTTAATTTACTTGTTAGTTTGTTTTCTAAGATTGAATATTGAGCTAATGGTTATAAATAATGAAGTTTTAAAAAATTGTATGACTGATTTTACTGAGATTTTTGAGCGAGAAGAATTTTATGTCAGGTTGATTGAAAGGTGCTGTTGAACAAATATTCAAATTACTGAATTTTATACTACCTCCGGTCCAAATTACTCACAACTTTGTAATATTTTATATCTCACAAATGATACCCCAAAGTTGCGAGTAATTTGGACCTGAGGTAGTAATTAAGTTATGACCTGTTTTGTTTGAATCGATGATAAGTTTTGTTTCAATATGATCATATTTTGGTCACTTTTTCCAATTTAGTTTGATGAGTTGTTCTGGGTGCTAATCTTGTTGATCAAGTTGCATTTTTTAAGCAATGTGTTGAATTTTGATTAGTTTATCACATGTATGATTCGGAAGTGTATGTTTTTTGCCTGAATTTTTATTGATTTCAGCATTTTGGTTTATTGAATATTATACTCTTTTAATTCTAGTTGAATTCATCATTTTGGTGATTAATATGATTGCATTTGGGTGTTTTTTGTAGGTTGGAAATCACAGTCTTATTTTATCTTTAATCTAGAGCTTTGTAATCTCCATCTTTATTCTTTACCTCACGATTAATCATGTTAGGGTCAAAGTAGCAACAGTATTTTTCCATGTTAGATGTTGAACTCCCACCTAATAGTGTATAGTATTTAGGCATTATTAGGATTCTTCATTCTATAACAATCTGTTTTCTCTACTGCTAACAATAACCTTGTAGCTATTTCTGGGTTATGACATTTAGGCAATGTACTGACTTCCATTTAGACATTTACACTTTTGAGCTTCTTTGTACACAACAAAATACCGAAAGCGAGGGGTAGGGAGAGAATTTAGTTAGTTTTTTAATGCATCAAATCCTTCCTGTGAACACTTCATACATATGAATGGAAGAAATTAATTCATTGGAGCTGTAAATCTGTTGATTAGTGATCAGTTGAGTTGTTTTGTGGAGGCGGTTATGTTGTTTATGCCGAGGAATTTCATTTCGGCGTTGCGATTTTAGTATACTATGGGGATATGAGAAAAGAAAATGATTTGATAATAGGAGTATAAGTTCTATCAACAAAAAACCAAAGAACCATGATTTTTTTTTTTTTTTCAGCAAATCTCAAACTGCCAATTTAGCAGTTGAGTAGTTCTTGAACTGAATGATGTAGTTGAGTCAAAATTAAGCACAAACCAGAGCTTAGTGAAGTTAAATCAAACTGAGCTGAGCCATGTTGGTGTTTGAATGATGTATTTGTGTCATGTGTATGGGGGAACACAAGGTAGTTGCTTCCCACCTTACCAAGTTCCACCACTGATCTTGAATCTGTCCACAGCTATCACAAAATTCTTTCTATAGTTATTTAGAATTAAAATTTAGGTCATTAAGTGGAGGCAGTAAAACAACTGGTAGTCTGGTACTATAGAAATTATACAGTATAGAGTTCTGCCTAAGCCGCTTTTTTTTTTTTTTTCTTTTTTTAAAAAAAATAAATAAAATTATATCCTTTTATTTACTGATGCATTGTGCATAGTGGGTGTATAATAATATGTATGTGTTATCTGAAATATGTCTGCTTTCTTATTTTGCCTTTTGTGTTCCTTTTGCAGATTGTATCCAATTATTTGTTAGAGCCTATCTGTTCCCACAAGGATCTTGTCAAAGAAGTTGCACAATTTTTTTTTCAAATAGCAGTTAATTTTATGATAATTAAGGAAAACAAAATGCTAGACATGGTCATGTGTTGGACCTCTTTGCCTCTGCACTTGATCAGGTTTGTCATTATTGCTATCTTACTTGCTTTTTCACTATTTTTTATTTTTTTTTCCTTTTTTTTTCTCTCTGATTGTTGTACTGCTGATATAAGCCTTAATCTTCTGAGTGAATCATTTATTGTCTGTAATCATTTTTTGAGATTAGAAGTAATCAGTTTTCTTGTATGTGATGCTCATCAAGGAAGATCTAATTTATATTCATTTGAACAATCTGAAGACTGATGATATTACTTTTCAGTTCTGAACAATTAAGACAAAATGTGAGATGTTTATTTATTTATTTATTATTATTTTTTTTTAAACAGTGTTATTGCCAATAGCTGTATAAAGTTAAAGTTATTTCCTTCCTCAGGTTCAAAATCGTTGTAGTATCACAGTTCAAACTTCAAAGGGTTAAGAGATCCAGGTTAGAGATCCAAAAGCCTCGAAATTTTCAGCTTTTGTTGTGAAATTGACTAAGTTCAGAAACTATAGGAACAAATACTCTAGGTTTGAGCTGTATCTTATGACTGTTATCTTTGTCTGTTGGAACAGAAAAAATCTGTCTGGTCTAGCCTCCCGACATTGAAGTATAGAGCATTGCTCTAAATCCTCAGTACTTGTAATTGTTTTTAGCTTCTAAAAAATAGGTACTCAAATTTTTTAGTAACACTGTTTTTAAAGGAATTAGGGGATAAACAGGTGTAACACACTTCAATTGAGTTTTTGCTATGATTTTACACTGGACTGAATTTGTTAGACTTTTGGCTTAGAACTTGGAGCCAATTTAAAATTTCAAGCTTACAACTGTCCAACAAAGTGTTCTGTTTTACTAGTTGATCTTATTGTCTTAATCATTTAATGCTAACAGAAGAATTTGCACGCATCTTCCTCAACAAATAGATTGTCCATTATATTATTCTCAAATGTATGTTATATTTTGTAATGGTCTCTTGATATATATAGCTAAGGGGAAAAGGCTGAACTACACATTATATGCTTCCTATTTAACAATATAGTGCTTATCAAATTGATGCTATTGCCCTTTTCCTCATTTAACAATATCCACATTTAACAACGTTTTGATAATTTGGGGGGTTGCTCGCGTTAGCGTGCAGACCAACAACTAGTAATAAACCTTCTCAATGTTAGAATTTGCCTACTGTTCCTTATGAACAATATAATGATGATTCTGACTTAGGAGTAAAGTAAATTTACCATTTTGCCCCTATGCTTTACCTGCTTTTCCTCTCTCTTAATTTTCTTTGAACCTTATTCTATCATCCTTTTCCATCCCCTTGTTTTCATTCTCTTAATCCTTATCTTTGTTTTCCTCTCTTAAACGATGAAATTGCAATATTCTCATCCTCTTATTTTCTCTCTAATTTCTTCTCTTTTTCATTATAAAATTCAATACAAAGTATTATCAATTTAGGTTAACAGGATGTTATGGACTGAATTCTACTGATTTAATTAAACATGATTAATATTAATTTAAGGCTAAAAGCTTGAACAATTGATTGATTAAAGGTTGGATTACATAAGGATAGTTATAACTTGAGGTTATGAATCTCTCAGTAGCTTTAGGCTACAAATCTCTCTAGTAGCTTGAGGCTACAAGTCTCTCAAGAGGTTCACTCAATTTCTGCCTGCCCTTCCCACTACTCAAACTACCATACTTATACTAAAATGGTCAAGCTGACCTTAAGGCTAACATGTGATACTTGGCTAATTTAGAAAAACATAAATAGGACACAAAGAAACTAACTGTCTTCCTTTCCTTCTCTTCTTCTTAATGGAGTTTGTCTTGTTGCTAAGAAATGCGCCCTGCTGGTGTTGCTTGTTGCTGTCCATGCTTGCTCCTTCCTTTGTGCCTCGTATACACCACTTAAGGTGGTTGACCAGGCTGGGTTTGACCCAAGTTGAGGTTTGACCCCGGATTGGTGTGTGGGTTACTTAGATCCATGACACAGGAGGTCAAGTTGTAATGATGAATTGCACAGTAGAAGAAGATAAATGCTTTGGACAAATTGAGGTGTATGCTTTTTTTTTAAAAAAAAATTTATTTAAATATTACGGTCTTCAAATGGATTATACGAAGTAATTTTTATTTTCTTACTTAGGCTTTAGAATGCATGATACTTGATAATAAGTGGTGAACATTATCTTGGGGTTGAATCAGATTCATAGTTTGAAGCTTAATTATACTCATTCTGCAAATTAATGCTTCTGAATTTTTGGATATGGATTATGGAACGAGGTACTGAAGAATTGGGGGTTTTGTCATCAAGCTTTCCTCCTAGGGTTTTGAAGCTGCCGTTTGTGGGGGTTTCTTCTGTCTTTCGGTTGGTGACTGAATACTCTATATCACTTTCTCTCTCCTCAATCCCCTTGCAATTTCAGGTAATTTGCGGATCTAATTTCTTTTCGTAATTTTACTTTGACTTTCTGCATTTTGGTCATGGAAGTGAGTTATAAAGGTAATCATTCATAAGTTTATTGTTAGATTCTGCATGCATATCACTCGTCAGTATCCAAGTTCTATTAGGATGTTCTTGACTTTACTAGTTTGCAAATGGCAGGACTAATGTTCGGCCAGAGTTCCTTGTCTTCTTCACTTGTGACTTGTCACATTGTTTATCATTTTATTTTATTTTATTTTTTGTATTTATGGAATGATTGTGTTTGAATTTAGAAGTTGTAAAATTTCTTGTGCTTGATCATATTTTTTATTAACATAAATCAGCAACAATCAAAGCCTTAATCCCAAGGATGGGGTTGACTATATGAACCAAGTTTTTATCACCAGAATTCACCAACCATGATTCACTTCTTTTATTTCCTTCTGTCCAGTGTTATATGTTCCTACTTCTTAATGTCCTTTACTCCTTCCAACTAAGGCATCTTTGGCCTTCTCCTGCTTCTTCTGTGATCCCCCTGATCCCGACCCTGACCTTTCCTGATTGGTTTGTATTTCAACATGCCCAAACCAACACAATCTGTTCTCTCTCATATTATCGTCAGTGTCCGCCATCATAAGTTACCTCATTATCCTTAGTACACACATTTCTGCCACTCGCTTCTTTCTTATACGATCCTTCCTGAATGCCTGACCCAAATAGCAATGCTGCTTTGATAGCCATTTGATAAAATGTATGCTACAGTCACAATACCCTCCATTTTGGCCAACTGGTTTTAATATTGTGGGATTTTTAATCAATTTATTCATTCTCCTGCAAAATTGACCCAAGGTTTTTAAAAGACTTGCTCATTGGCACCTCCTGACCATCCAATGTTACTTTATTCCCACTTGAGTTCCTAACATTGCTAAAATTACATTCTATGTGCCCATTCTTGCTCCAATTTAGTCTAAACCCCTGTGGGTTCTAGATTTTGCCTCAATTGCTCCAAGTTGGCAATAACCCCCAACTTTAGTTTCATTTACCTATACAATTATCTTCAAACAGCATACACCCAAGGTATCTCACCTTAGCTAGATCTTGTTCATTTATCCAATATTGTTGCAAAGAGGGAGAACTCAATGCCTACCCCTGGTGCTGTCCAATCATAAGTAGGGAAATCCTTCGTGAATCCCCCTCAATTAATAGGGAAATTATATTTCAAGATGCATAATGAATTTTGATGGACTACACTTATGCACATATGTCATCTATCCTCTTACACGATCATCTATCTTGTTATGTCCATATTAGAGGGTCCCTTATGATGATTCATGATAGCCGACCCCAAATCATATTGGGACTATGGCTTTGTTGTTTATTTGAGCCACCTAGAGTAGTGATGCAGTCTGTTGATGTTACTAATTTTCAAAACTCCCTTTTGTATCCCATACCCCCCAAATATAAAGGAAAAAAAACCATGTGTCTGAACTTGAATTGAAAGTACTGATGTCAGCATTGCAGTTTGAGCATCTAACTGCTTATTTTCCAGTTGTCTAAATAAACACGAGGCTGTAAATCTCACATTTCGATGTGACTATTGAATATGGTTGTTGGTGACTTGTTTTTAGCTGATGATTAGTGTTTCCAATTTCAAAACAAATTATTTGGATATACAAGTACAGTGATTAGATTAATGATCATTGTACGTAATTCCTAAATTATAACCTTGTTAAACTATCCAGGGTAATATTATCAACAAGAGTATCATGTTTCACAATCTGTCCCTCCTGGGAAGGTAAATCTCTTGTCATAACAGTTATTTTGTGAATTAATAGCATTAATCAATTGTGGAAAGTTGATAGTTTTCATTGATTATGGGCTTGTGCTGTGCATGTGGTAGGTTAACAAGTTAACAATGAGAGCTTCACATTTCATATCCTATCCTTGCTTTACAGCATGAGCTTCTTGTTTGTGTTGTTCCTCTACTCCATTCTATTTTGAACATGAAACAGGGCAAGTTCCAACTCTCTTATCTCCTATACCATGTGTTGTGGCACTATGTATCAGGTTCCTCATATCGATTTGTGGTTTTGAATTTCCCAAACTCTGTAGAGGCGACCTGGTATCTTTCACCTCTGCCCTAGAAATGACAAATTGAAAAGAAGAAAGACAAGAATTTACACTTAAGGGATGTTTCTCTTCCACAATATATGTGGAAAGAGGGTGGCTGACGGGTTTGGACTGAAAAATCCTAGACTTAGCTTGTTAACTTTTAAGCATTAACCAAGAGAGACGGAGGGGCTTCTACCCCCCAAAAAATGTTTTTTAAATACAACTAAGGACCTTGGAACAAAATAGCCCTCTTACAAGTAGATAACTTTTTACTAATTGATGTACTCCCTTAATTCTTTTGCTCTACCATTTGTTTTTTCCATACTTCTTAATGCGCTTCTTTAATTGTCTATTTCTTAATTTCCATATTACAATTTATAAGTAACTTTTTGAAAACTACATATTGAAATGATTTTAGCAAGACCCCCCCACATGACTGTTTTTTCTTGCATATTGGTGAGAATTCGTGGTTATAATTTGAGCTCTTCAACTGTGACTATAATACATGAATACGTCTTTTGGAAACCGATACTTTGTCCAAGGAAGGGTACTTGTCTAATCAAATTTTACCTTCACTACATTTTGTCACGTTTTTCTTTGGAACTAGGACAAGTCTGTTTCTGCCTTGTTTAAACGCCGTTTGTCGTATTGTTTTTGTTTAGGTGTAACGGAACTGAAAATCTGTTGTGGTTTGTATCCTTTTTGGAAATTAATCCTACTTTGACTTATATGGTAGATTTCTTCAATCAATGACTTTTTTTTTTTTTTTTTTTTAACAGCCTAGAAGATTCCTATCGTTTCAATTGGGAACGTTACTTATACCAAAGATATTACGGCACACTTAAGTCATTTTTAAGACTCCTAACCCTACATTTATAAGGTTTATTCATCTATATAAACCCTATTCACTTCCTCATCTCTCAATATAAACATCACATTTTCTTTCCTCTGCCTCTATTTCTGCATCCTCTCCTTTCTCATAGTGTTTTTTTGCAGCATGGATCCTGAACGTTGCCCAGACATCTGCATCATGCTCGTGGATCCTGATCCTAGATCCTCACAAAATACATTGGCCCTCTTGGTTAATTCGAATTACAGAGGTTTGTACTGAATCTTGCAAATTAATCTATTGTTTTCGTATGCACTTATATATGAGTATTTGTTTCTTGATGTTGATAAGATTATTCTCATGAATACCTCTGTGTATATCCTGATGATTTGTCACATTTGACATCGGCGTATAAAAATCATATATTAATCCATAAATTAATGAATTGGTTTTCAGAAGCATCTTTGTGCTGTTTTTTTTTTGTTTTTTATATTTATTTTTTATCCCTGCGTTTTAATATTGCTTTACAAGTTGCTGTATATTTGATTTAAAAGTATGAGAAAATCAAATCGATTTAAAAGTAAATCGATCGTGTCAAAAGTTAAGAAAACTATCAATTTGGATTGTTTTAAATTTACAAATAAAATCATAATGTTGTGGGTGGCATCTTGAGCGTCCGATCTTCGAGATCTAACAATCCAAATTGGTTTTTAGCTCTCATTATGGATTGAGGTGTTTTTAAGAGCATTGAGAGCGTCATATGGGTTTATGTCACAATTTTGAAGATAGGAAATAGATAGATACTTGCTCTATTGCTTTTTATTCTTTTCGTTTTGAGTTTTACGGTCACCAATACACATCTTTGACCTAGATATAATTAATTAAATTTGAGTAAAAATTTTTTGAAAGATATTTTGAATAAATTTATTAAAACGAATTTAACACGATTTCGCGTGATTTGTTTTTAATGTTTATAATATTGTGTTTTTGTAGTCAAAGATTTTAAAAGTTGACCATTAAAGACAAACGTAAAGTCTAGTACGGAATGGATAATTGATATTTATTACTAACTCCGTTTCTTTTTAGTTGATACGTTTCTTTAGTCTCGTTTGCCAATACACAAATTGAACCATTAATATTTTTAATTACTGATAAGCAAAAATTTTAAAAATTTGATATTTTGAAAATATATATCATGATGAATATAACAAGATCTAACATGACAATTTTTTTTTGTTACGTATAAATTACTAAACACGGTCAAAGGAATGCGTGTGAATATTGCTAAAGTTTAAACGTGTCAACTAAAAAACTGGAGGTAGTATATTTGGAAAAAAAAAAAAATTAAATCAAAATTGTTTAGTAAATTTGATGAAAAAAAAATAATCTTTAGGACATTTTCCAATTAATAAGGATGGTACATGTAAATTAAGCATAAATTATTCTATGATTCAATTTTTTATAAAAAAAGTATATCCGCATCATTGAAATAGTAGTATTATTTTGAAAAGAACAATGATAGTGTTATTAATTTATATATTTTAAATAAAAAAGTTTTATTACACTGTTTTCTGGGTTTATGGCTTAATACTAGTAGAAACAAGGGGGTGTTTGGCATGTTTATTTGATGGTAGGATTGAGATCCTGATTAAATTGTTTTGGGTGTTGGGAATAAAATGTGAGATAAGATTTAGGAATAGGAAGGGGCTATTCCCACCATTCTTTTACCATTGGAGGGAGGAGGATAGGTATCAGGTGAATGGGAATTGAATTGGAATTATGGATCCATTTAGCCACTGGTGAATTGGAAGAAGAGGTTGTCAACTTATAGATTATGTACAATTGCTATTTATTCTCATTACCACTTTTTAACATACCAAACTCCCATTTATGCTTATGAAATGGAACATGTATCTCTCTCTCTCTCTCTCTCTCTTAATTAATTATATTAATATAACATCACCCCATCTAATCTCCAAACTCTCATTTTATGTACCTAACAACTCATAATGGATGAATTCTGCCTGAAGCTAGGATTCTATTTTCCTCTTAACTTTGAACTACTCCTGGTAGATGAGATGTCAGTTATGCAGCTGCTGGTAGTGCCTAGCTGGAAGCATAACTCTTTGCTTTGTGGTATAGCATGATTGTGGGTTTACATGTAGTGATATGGCCTAAAAATATATAAAGCTTGCATTGTTCTTCCTATCACTAGTCATTTGGGATTTTTATACTACCTACGTATCATTTTATAGGACCCAAAAGTGCTTGCTTTGTTATTTTTTGCCTAAATCTTGCATTTGATTTTTCTCATGAAAGTGAACCTAAGCTGACTGTCAAATAGTAAGTTGATGTTGCTTTAACAGATGTGTGTTGGAAATTCTGGGATTTAGGCTTGGATTGATTGATTGTGTTGGAAATTCTCTTGAAAAGTATTCTTTGAAAAAAATTGCTTTGTATTTTTTACTACTTCCTCTGTTTTTTTGAGTTCTACTTGGTTACTACAACTCCAATAATAAAGGAGAATAGGAAAATGACCATTCATATGCCCTTTGTGGGTTCTTTTAGGAAGGGAAAGGTTTAATGGGTCTCATTTTGTGGGGTTGTTGGACCATATAAAGTGTAAAAAAAACTGGTAAAATAAGGAATAAGAAATAGTTAGTGGAAATTTAAAAAACTGATTTAGAACAAACTTTAAGAAAATAATTGGGGTTTTTTTTACATGGGCTGTAAATGATCAAAATGTGTTCTGATTTGAGACTCCTAAATTCAAGTGAATGTACATTAAGTTTTGGAGATTGTGGTTGTTATCATTCTTTCCTCCATAGAATCTTGCATATATTACCATCACCTCTTTATTGGCATTTACTGAGTAGTTGCCTTCTTTGGCTGCATCACTAGTTGTCACAGCTTTCCAAGGAGCAGATGCTCTGGAGACGTTGAAAAAGAAGAAGCGGAGGGTTGACTTGGTGTTGATGCCCACCGAATTGCCCGATATGTGCACTCTTGAGGTTTTAGACATCCTAAAGAGCAAATATAATATGGCTGTTGTCAGTAAGTGCCAGTTTCACTTCTTTTCAATGTGTATGTCAAAATCTTTTCTCACTTAATTGTTGCACTTTCTTTAGTGCTTGTTGATACTGATCAACCATCTGCTAAGGAGGAATTTCTTTGGAATGGAGCAATGTTCTGTTATAAGAAGCCACTGGACTCGATGAGTGCTGCAACCTTGTGGCAGCATGCTTTTGTAAAGGAAGCAGAACTTTTCAGTCTATCCCTTAGACCCCCAAGATCAGGTGTGACTATTAATGATTTTGGGAAGATCCATGTAGCAAAGAGAAAATTTGAAGGCTCGTCTTCATTCACTTGGACACCATATATAGAGAATATTTTTCTCGGAATTGTTCACAATTTGGGAGTTTATGGTAAGAATCTAAATAAGAATTTTAAATGATGCAATTTTTTTTATATGATTATGTTTTAATGTTTTTACTTTGACTTTCAATCCAGATGCTGATCCATTAGAAGTTCTTAATCGCATGCACGTTCCTGGGCTCACTCTGGATGAAGTCACTGACAAACTGCAGGTTTGTTTCTGTTGTAATATGGGTGTCAATTTGTCTATGCATGTTGTAGAAATGGCTGAAAATTTGCAAGCCTGCTGCTCCTTCAGACTCTTTGTTTTTCAGAATAAATTTTACTTGAAAACTTAATTGCTGTTGGTGTGTGGTTCAATGTTGTAGGAATATCAAGCAAGGCAGAATAACCCAGACTACCCCCCTATTCCAATGCGTATTATTGATCTGAATGCTGGCAACCAACTGATGGGCCAAAACATCTATGCAAATCCTGGACAGGCATTCGCCCATGAGCAAGGTATTCTGCAGAATCCTCGTCAGGATCAACTGAACAGAGCTAGAGCTTACGAAATCCCGGCACCGCCATTGGCACTGGTGACTTCAGTGCCGTTTGTGCCTCATGTGACTAACATGCCCCAGCTGCCTCAAGCTTCAGTGCCTCCAGCAAACACAGCTCAGATGCTCATTGTACCGCCATGGCCTCCTGCTCCTACTTACCTACCTTCATCGAGCGTGGCACCACCGGCGCCTGGCCATGGAGAGGATGAGGGCAAGCTTGGAGGTTAAATTCAAGCCGTCAGTTCTTCCCCTTAATAATTATTTTCAATAAAATTGACTTGGATGTTTGTCAAACCTTGATGAAACTGCTGGCTGAAAAGCCCTTGTCAGACAATTTGATGGTTTTTTTCTCTGTTGTTGGAAGTTTGGCTGCAAACTTTGAATAATTGCTTCCCGGTATTGCTTTCATTTTCTATGATGCAATGGTTTTTTTATTTCTTCTATTAGAAATATGTGTGTTTGTGTTTGTGTTTTGTTTTTTTGGATAAAAAAGATATCTGGGCTTGGTTGCAAGACTTGCAACTGTTGCAAGGTTTTTATGAAAGTTGAATTCCAGTTTCTTATACCCTCTGTTGGGTACTCTCTACAGGTAAAGATGTTTAGATCGTTGATCTGAATTCCGAACTACAGTTAAATCATAATCATATCATTTAAGCTTGTCGAAATGATGTTCTTATTTGGTGATTTAAATATTTCATTTTGATGTTTTTAATTATCTCTTTGCACAGGATTAAAATGTTATCATATAGTTGCACTCGCACATTTGGAAAATATGATTGATTAGTTTTACACTTATACAGAGTGCGTTAAACAATTTCCGCCGTATGTCACTGGCTCATCGTATTAGCCCTAAGATACAGATACATTAGGCAGGAAGTCTTTTGACTTAAGTATGCAAGTGCAAAATTTACAACATACGCAGTAGCAATTTTCCCCCTCTCAAAACAAGCGAAATCATAGATTGACTTTTGGATTATTCATCTCTTAAACTATTTTTAGTACTCCGTAATATACAACTAAACGTATTAATCTTTGTCGATCAAACTGTTACACTTATACAACTCCGTATAACGGAGCGAGTAACCAGTAACCTAATCACTCAATGACTCCACCAAATCCCCATGGTCCAAGCCTCCAAAATCCGAAAACATTCAAAGATCTTTCCAGAACTCTCCAAATTAAGGTGAAAAAACCACAATTGTTCTTCAATACCATCATCTTCTTCCTCACATAATCAGAACTCCTGCAACAATGGAGAACAGCAGCAGCAGCAACAACATGGTTACAGATTTACAGCAATCACAACAACAACAACTAACAGAGCT
Source organism: Chenopodium album (assembly GCF_948465745.1). Classification (NCBI taxonomy): domain Eukaryota; kingdom Viridiplantae; phylum Streptophyta; class Magnoliopsida; order Caryophyllales; family Amaranthaceae; genus Chenopodium; species Chenopodium album. The sequence goes on from NC_137840.1 coordinate 74,098,506, forward strand.
AATACAATCACTCGAACAAGCTACTTTAATGGCGAAGCAACTTCCGGCAACCTCTGACCCCGATCACCACCGCCTCATCTTCTCTTCTCTCTCCTCCGCTCAACTTTCTCTCTCCTCCTTCCTCAATGTTTACAGCAATAATATCGCTGACAATTCAGTCTCCTCCGCCGCCGTCGCCGGCGATGAGCCGATGGTTGCCGCCGACGACGGCGACGATGAGCAGAACTCGAAGGATTCATCGATGGAAAGAGTGGAGGAGAAACTAAGAGACATGCTTTACATTCAGAATAAGCGGCCGAAGCGGCCGCTTTCGCCATCGTCTATTGCCGCCGTAGAAAGGCGGCATTTGGAGGAGAGAGAAATAGTTGAAGTTGCTGGTGATGTTGATCCTGTTGCTATTCGGTTGAGGAATTTGGACCTTGTTTATCAATTTCATGGCTAAACTTATTTTTAGTTTAAGGATTATATTTAATTGTAATTTAATTTTGGTGACAAAATATTGCATTTTTGGAGCAAATAAGTGTAAATTAGAGCTTGTATCACAATTTTCTTGGAAGACTTTGATTATTAGTGTGATTCTTCCTCCATTGTTTGTTTAAGTACTTGGTTTGGAAAATTTCTTTAATTTATTATGCCTACAAATAAAAAGGGTTATTAACAATATGTAAATAACAGACCACAATTGATTTGGAGTCGTTTCGAAGAAACTAGCTACAATACCATGAAGTACATTGTAAAATCAAGGGTAAAATAATGTTTGCAAGGTTTTGACTATCAAGTACATGTAATAGACTGTAATCAATTGATTGCTGATAATTGTAGCTTACAAAATGTAGGAATCAACAAATAAAATATACAATTGATTAGGCATACACCAAATTTTACTACACTTTATGCTTGAGCTCCTATATTTGAACTTACTCAGGACTTGCAGATTATTACAGTACCAGATTATACCCTCCATTTCAAGTGTTCAACCTGTAGCAGCCCAACGTTTTTCCTATGTAGAATTCAAGTCTGATCACTACTTTGTACAACAGATTTTGACTATTCTCAGAAGATTTCAATAACTAACGCGCTGTGCTTGACTGCTTGTTATAACTGTAAAAGCGTGAACTTGTCAGGTATTCACAAGGGAGTTGTGCAGTTTTACAAAATCATCCAACGTTAGCTCCTCTGGTCTTGACTGCTCAAGCATAATTTTGGAGAAAGCATTAGAATGAATTTTCCATTTAATAAATAGGTGCTGACTAAAAGAGAATTCTGTGCAAGTATTACTTACTGTAGCTGGAAGACCCACAGTTCTTAAAGTTTCTTCAATCTCTGAAGGTGTGCATATATGTTGAAGTGTATTCCTCAACATCTTGCGTTTGCCGTTGAATGCAGAATTTATCTGAGACCCAGGCAGGTTTAATTATTGAATTGCAAATTTATCAGACCAAAAGCCAAAATTCACAAGTAAAAATAACTCAGAGCATAAAGGATGAAGAAAAAACCAATGAGAAGAAGCTTTTGACTGATGGAACAGAGGGATAGTCTGACGGTTGCTTGAGTTTGAAGGAAACAACAGCACCGTCGACCTGCAGGAAAACATAATCTCTATATTAGCCTGAAACAAAGAAGCTACATTTTCTCCCAGTGAAGAAATACAAAGTTACTCAGCATTCATTTGTTCAAGCTTACCTTGGGTTGAGGGAAAAAGTTTGCCCTTGGAACTTGAAATTTGTACTCTGGATCTAGGACAGAAAAAAATGACAATAGTTCAGTTTTGCATGGCATAATAATTACGTTTTCATTCCAAACTGAATAACAATCGTTGCTTATTACACACAAATCCAAGTTCACAAACAATATGATATCCATGATTCCAAATTTTGAGCATAGTTGCTTATAATTGAATATTAACCATCTAAGGGCTTATCTAATTATCTCCATTACACCAGATGATGCCCAGACAAGGAATCACTGCCATCAACAAGACATGATTCAACATGAAATGTGATAAAGGAGAATTAATCAAGAGCCAACTTGTTCTATCTGCAGTGATAGCCATTTTTTAATCCACCTGTGTGACTGTCGACATATTGTCACATATACATGACAAACATGAATTTGAGCCCTGTACCTGAATAGAATTTCACAAATATGTTTATAGGCCTGTACTCTGATGATCTTGAAGATGGTTCCACCAACCGTATAGCTGTCTCATCCTGAAAAAGACATGGAGTAAAGTTCATGATTAGATATATACTTCGTAAAAACAAGCCTTCATAAAGATGTGATTGATAAAAGATAGTACTATCTATCAAAAAGTTGAAAACTGGTGGAAAGGCGCAAAACTAGGTATTTTAAGATATTCAGAAAGTTTGGATAAGCAAAAGTGAAAATGAAAAAAAAAAAAAAAAAAAAAAAAAAAAAAAAAAAAAAAAAGAGAGAGAGAGCTAATAACAAAGAAAACATAATAACCTGAAGTAATAGAACAACTTCTGAAAATATGTCACCCATAGGAAGAAGCTGCTTCACCACATCTTTACTGATGTTGAAAGGTATGTTTGCCACAACCTGAAGAGAAAGCAGTCTGTTTATGATAGCATATACTACTTCATGACCATTACAATTGCATGGATAGAAGGAAAGCTTAAACAATCCCTGAATTCATTGTGAACAAAAATTAATAAAAAGAAGTAACTTTACTCAAAATCTCAGACTCCGATAACAAGAAACAACTTCCAATGAAATCTTTATTCTTGTTTAAACAGCAGGAGATACCCAAGGTCATTCAACACCTCAAGACTCAAAAACAGCAGGTCATATGCCAAGAGAATGAGCAATTTGAGAGCTGAGAAGAATCAATAATTCATTAGTCATTACTCTCCTGAATTCCTATAGGAACACCAGCAAATTGTTCTACCTCATATAGAAGCACAATAGTAACCCATACGTCAGCAAAACAAGTATCACACAGCTAGTACATCAGTGCTGCACATGTCCATATGTGTTTCATAAACAATAAAAGTCCATGTGTATTTCATAAATAATAAAAGTCAATGTGTGTTTCATAAACAATAAAAATTGTTTTCAATTTAGAGCTGTCAATTCGGGTAAATGGGTAGGATTTGGGTCGGGTAAGAGTGGGTCGGGTCAACTCGGGTTGGGTCAATTCAGTTTAATTCCATAACCTATGCGGGTCGGGTTTGGGTTGGGTCATGCTTGAGTCGGGTCAAGTCAGGTCATACTTTTTATCAGGTTTAGGTCGGGTTAATAACAGGTCGTGTTACATTCGTGTCGGGTGAACAATAGGTCGGGTTTAATTCGGGTTTTCACGGGTTAAAACGGGTTAGGGTAATTCTCGGGTTCGAGTCGGGTTCGGTTCAAGTCAATAATTTGCGGGTTAGAATCAGGTCGAGTTATTCTCAGGTTTGAGTCGGGTTCAGTTCAAGTTAATAATTTGCAGATTATAATCAAGTCGGGTCATTTTCAAGTCGGGTCATTCTCGGGTTCAAGTCGGGTTCAGTTCAATTCAATAATTTGCGGATTATAATCAGGTTGGGTCATTTCCAAGCCTGGTCATTCTCGGAGTCAAGTCAGGTTATGTTCAAGTCAATAATTAGTAGATTACAATCAGGTCGAGTCATTTCCAAGTCAGATGATATTTAGGTTCAACTGAGTATAAATAGATAATTATCATTTTTATCAAGCTAAGTATTTCCTTTGACTATAATATATATGTCAATATACTAGGGTTCTATAGTCTATAATTTAGGAAGATAATTATCTCCTTTGACCATACAACATATATATACTATATTTAACTCTTCAATTTGAGGATAATGGTCCTTTCTTTTGCTGGCCTGGACCGACATGATCTCCCAAGACAATGCTTTGATCAACAATAATATGGTGGTCTAAATTGCATTTAAGGTGATTTGAAATCGGATAAGGAATAATTTGGGTTGAATTTAGGTCGGGTCAATAACAAGTCGTGTTAAGAGTCGAGTTAGTAACAGATCGGGTTGAATTTTTGAGTTGGGTAACTAATAGGTAAGGTAAAATTCGGGTCGGGTTCATAAAAAATAGGGTAGAATTTGGGTCAGGTCAATAACAAGTCGGGCTAATTTCGGGTCGGGTTTATAACAGGTTAGGTTAAATTCGGGTAGGGTTAGGAACGGGTCGTGTTGAATTCAGACAGGTTAGTAACAAGGCGGGTTTAATTCTGGTTTTGACGGGTAAAAACGGGTTTGGGTCAATTTTGGTTCAAGTCGGGTTCGTTGCAAGTTAATTAAATTGGTCGTTGTAAACCGATAAGTCGGTAAATTTGCCGTTAAAAGCAAATTGAATGGTTCCACACACCAAATTAGACTCACGGAGGATATAAGGAACCTTGGTAAACATTTTGGTAATTTTTATTTCCAGGCGAAAAAAAGCAAAAAATTCCAAAATTGAAGGCTAATATCCACGCTTTTTGAGAAATTTTGGAGGTTTAGAGGCCCGGTGTCGAAAAGTCTCGAAATTCTATGGGATACATCTCAGGGTCATATAATGCCGTTTGGAACCATATATGATCATTATTTGTTGTCATAAATGTTCGTGGTAGGCTTGAATTAATGAAATCGGTGCAAGTTGTAAACCAGTAAATTGATCGTTTAAAGGCAAATTGGATGGTTCCACCCACCCTATTAGACTCCCGGAGGGTATTAGGGACCATGATAAACATTTCGGAAAATTTTATTTCCGGGCGAAAAAAAATCAAATAATTTCAAAATTGAAGACTAATATCCATGCTTTTTGAGAAATTTTAGAGGTTTCGGGGCCTAGGGTAGAAAAGTATTAATATTTTAGAGGATACATCTCGGGGTCAAATAATGTCATTTGGGACCATATATGATCATTATATGTAGTCATAAATTTTCGTAGTAGGCTTGAGTTAATGAAATCCGTGCAAGTTGTAAACCGGTAATTAAATTGGCCATATAAAGGCAAATTGGATGGTTCCACCAACCCAATTGGACTCTCGGAGGGTATTAGGGATCATGGTAAACATTTCGGCAATTTTTATTTCCGGGCGAAAAAAGTTAAAAAAATTCCAAAATTGAAGACTAATATCCATGTTTTTTTGAGAAATTTTGAACCCAATGTTGCTCCCCGATGGAAGTGAGCATCTAAGGAAAGGGATGATGGCATTGCCCGGTAAACCTTCTTTAGCCAAAGAGATCCTAAATTTGAATTAGCGAAGCTTAGAGAGTGGAGTTTAAACTGGTTTCGGTCCCGGTGTCGAAAAGTCTTGAAATTTTAAGAGATACATCTCGGGGTCATATAATGCTGTTATGAACCATATATGATCATTATTTGTTGTCATAAATGTTCGTGGTAGGCTTAAGTTAATGAAATCGGTGCAAGTTGTAAACCGGTAAATTGGTCGTTTAAAGGCAAATTGGATGGTTCCACCCACCCAATGGGACTCCCACACGAAATTAGCGCCATGGTAAACATTTCGGCAATTTTTATTTCCGGGCGAAAATAAAGTCGAAAATTTCAAAAATGAAGCGCTTTTTAAGAAATTTTAGAGAATTCGGACCCGGAGCGAAAAGTCTTGAAATTATAGGAGATACATCTCGGGGTCATTTAATGCCGTTTGGAACCATAAATGATCATTGTTTGTTTTCATAAATGTTCGTAGTAGGCTAGATTTAATGAAAAGGGTTCAAGTTATAAACTGGTAAATAGGCCGTTTAAAGGCAAATTGGATGGTACCACCCACCCAATTGGACTCCCGAAGGCTATAACGGACCATGGTTAACATTTCGGCAATTATTATTTTCGGGCGAAAAAAAGTCCAAAAATTCCAAAATTAAAAGCTAATATCCACACTTTTTGAGAAATTTTGGAGATTTCAAGGCTCGGTATCGAAAAGGCTTGAGATTCTAGACAATACATCTCGGGGTCATATAATGTCGTTTGGAACCATATATGATCATTATATGTTGTCATAAATGTTCGTAGTGACTTGAGTTAATTAATCGGTGCAAGTTGTAAACCGGTAAATTGGCTGTTTAAAGACAAATAAGATGGTTCCACCCACCCAATTGAACTCCCGGAGGGTATTAGGGACCATGGTAAACATTTCGGCAATTTTTATTTTCGGGCAAAGAAAAGTAAAAAAATTCCAAAATTAAAGGCTAATATCTACGCTTTTTTGAGAAATTTCAGAGGTTTCGGGGCCCGATATCAAAAAGCATTGAGATTTTAGAGGATACATCTTGGGGTCATATAATGCCGTTTGGAACCTGCTAGGAACTGGAACAGAACAGAGCCTACACAAGCACACACACACACAGAAAAATAGAGGCCAACAGATAAGATGTATAGATTATCAGAGTAATTAATCAAAACAACTCTCCTTCTTTCGAGAGGAAGAATTCTCTCCAACAAACAACACCCAAAACAATATTCAGCATGCCTCTCCTTATTACAGAAATCCTATATATAAGCAGTTACTAGCATCTTCCACAGCTAAGAGGAATAACAAACTATTTCCCAAAACAAACTACCCCAGACCCACATAACAAGCTCATAACAGAATTCCAACTCAGCATCAAGTTGTTGGAGGAATCCTTTTGGGCTTCCTTCGAGCATATGTGATTAATGGCCTGGCTGACCCCTTGCAATATCCCCTTCCCAAACTTGCACCTTGTCCTCAAGGTGGAAATAGGGAAATCTGTCGTCTATCTCATTGAATTGCTCCCAAGTGGCCTCAAACTCTTGCAGCCCTTTCCACTTGATTAAAACTTCTACAGCCTGCTGAGAAGACCTCACTCCAAGCACTGCCTCTTGTTCCACATCAAGAACCAGGTCAGAAGTAAGTTGGAGGGAAGCTGTGTGGGTAGGTGTCCTGCTCCCATGGCTTTCTTCAACTGTGAGATGTGAAAGACAGGGTGGATTCTGGCAGAATCCGGTAACTGCAGCCTGTAAGCCACTTTTGCAGCACTGTGTAAGGGCCATAGAACCTCGGGGAAAGCTTCTCATTCTTCCTCTTTGCCAGGGACTGCTGCCTATAAGGTTGCAGTTTCAAATACACCAAGTCTCCAACTTGAAATTCACCTTCCCGTCTACTCTTGTCTTTGTACTGTTTCATGTAACACTGAGCCTGAACCAAATGATACTTCAACTCGTCCAGAATGGCATCTCTCTCCAGCAACTGATCTTCAATGGAAGAGACACAAGTACTGCCAGGAGTAAAACGCACCAAATGGGGAGGGTCCCTACCATACAAGGCCTTAAAGGGGGTACAATGCGTGGCTGTATGGTATGCTGTATTATACCAATACTCAGCCCATGGTAACCAAGTTGCCCAACTCTTAGGCTTCCCATTTACAAAGCAACGAAGATACGATTCCACGCCTTTGTTAAGAACCTTTGTCTGATTTGTTTCGGGGTGATAAGCTGTGCTTCTCCGCAAGTGTGTGCCTTGAAGCTTGAACAACTCAGACCAAAAAATATTGAGAAAAACCTTGTCTCGATATGAGACAATGGAGGAAGGAATTCCATGAAGTCTCACTACCTCTTTCATAAAACAAAGAGCTACCCCTTGAGCAGTGTATGGATGCATGCTTCAGAGGTATGAAGTGACCATATTTTGTGAGGCGATCCACCACCACTAAGATTGAGTCCCATCCCCCCGACTTAGGCAAACCTTCTACAAAATCCATGGGATGTCCTCCCAAACTTTATCGGGGATAGGCAAAGGTTGGAGCAACCCCAAGGGAGAGAGAGTGGAAACCTTATTTTGCTGACAAACACGACATTGCTTGACATAGCTTGCCACATCGTTCCTCATACCTAACCAATACCATTCTGCCGCCAAACGCTGATAGGTCTTTAAGTCACCCTGGAGAGTCATGATACTCCTTAAGCAAGCGAGCTGTAAGCTCAGATTTGTGAGGAATCACAATCCTCCCCTTGTATTTCAGTACCCCGCTATCAAGAGAGAACCATTTTGGAAGGGCATCCCCTTTACTCAACTGAGAAATCAGTTTCTGTAATCCCACATCTTTGTTAATGAAAGCTTTAACATACTCCCAACTTACCCCACAAGCTGTCACCAATGATGCACACTCCACCTCTGACAGAGCATCGGCCACCTTGTTGGTGGGGCCCGGCTTGTAGTGGATATCAAAGGTGTACCATAGTAACTTGCTCACCCATTTTTGGTAAGCATGACCAACCTCTCGTTGTTCCAATAAAAATCACAAACTCTTTTGATCAGTGTGCACAATAAATTGTCTCCCCAATAAATAATGTCTCCACTTCTCTATAGCAAACACAATTGCCATCAACTCCTTCTCATAAATTGGCTTTGCTTGCTGAAATAAGCAATAGGGTGAATCCCTTGTAACAAAACTGCCCCTAGCTCGAAACCTGAGGCATCGGTCTCAATGACAAAGGGCATGGAAAAATTGGGCAAGGCCAAAATAGGTGCTCTAGTAGCCTCGGTCGTCCACCCCCAACAATCTTTACGTAGCTGGTCAGTTAAGGGCCTGGCTATTTCAGCATAGCCTTGTATAAATTTTCTATAATAGCCCGTAAGGCCTAAGAAGCCCCGCAAGTCCTTGAGATTCATTGGAACCGGCCAGTTAACCATGGCATGAATTTTTGAGGCATCAACCTCCACTCCCACAGCTGAAATGACGTGGCCGAGATATGCTACCTTTTCCTTCCCAATTTCACACTTCTTCATATTAGCATAGAGGGAATGCGAGGTTAAAGTTTGTAAAACCTGCTGCAAGTGGAGGTAATGTTCCTCCATAGACCGACTATAGACGAGTATATCGTCGAAGAATACCAAAACAAACTTCCGGACAAAAGGCCTGAACACCTCGTTCATTAAAGAGTGAAAAGTTGCCGGAGCGTTTGTAAGGCCGAAAGGCATTACGAGAAATTCATAATGTCCCTCGTGAGTGCGAAACGCAGTCTTAGGCACATCTTCTTTCTTCACTCGAATCTGATGGTACCCTGACTTGAGATCCAATTTCGTGAACACCTTAGCACCGTGGAGTTCATCAAGTAATTCGTGGATCACCGGAATAGTCGACACAAAAACGCCACGAGCCGTCCTTCTTAACAAGGAGAACCGGACTTGAAAAGGCACTAGTAGAGGGTTGAATTATCCCAGCATGTCCTGCACCTGCCTTTCAATTTCATCTTTTGGGTACCTATACGGCCGCACACTAATCGGGTTAGCCCCATTCTTCAGAGTTATGGCGTGCTCAATGTGTTTAGAGGGAAGCAGACCATCAGGCATATGATACACATGCTGAAACTCATCTGTGAGGGGCTTGAGTGGGGCTGGCACATGAGTGTCATACTCAGGCTCACTGTCTAGCTGATTGAACTCTAACAGAACACCCTGACCTTCTCGTTGTAGAGTCTTAACCATAGCCTTGAGGGAGATACAAGTGCGCTCAAGCTGGGGTCTCCTTTTAAGGTCACCATATCTCCACCAACCTGGAATTTCAATGTCTGATTCTTCCAATTCGAAACAATAGTGCCTAACTTCTCAAGCCACTGTATGCCTAATATCACATCTGAGTTACCCAAGGGTAAGATAAGAAAGTCTTAAATAATGGAGACCCCTTGAAGCTCCAAAAGTACACCTCTGCTTATCCCCTTCCCCCTCAACAGTCTCACCTGTTCCTAAGGTGACCCCAAAGTTCTTTGTAAGTGTCGTGCTGCAACTGCCGATATAAAATTATGTGTCGCCCCCGGGTCGACCATTACCACCACCTTGCCCCCGTTAATGGTGCCCAACAACCGCATAGTTTTAAGGCTTGTGATTCCCATAACTGAGCATAAAGAAACCCCTGGTTGCGGGTCAAGGGAAAGAGAAGAAATAGGAGAAGAAATAGGGGTGGTAAGAGCCGAAAACTCAACGGCAGCAAACTCACCTAAATCGCCACCATCATCATCGGCGTCATCAACAGTGAGGAGCACACTAAGTTCCCGGCGGCGGCAGCGGTGGTTCAAATTCCACTTCTCATCGCATCGGAAACATAATCCCTGCTCACGCTTTTGCTGGACCTCCTTTTTCGACAGCCGTTGCACTTCTTGGGTGGTGTTTTGGTTGTTGTAGGTGAGTCGATTTGGGAAAGGTTGGGAGGAAGTGTTTAGGTTCTGGGTTGTGTTTGGGTTCGGGAATGTGTTTGGGTTCGGGTTAGTGGTTCGGATGGTGTGATTATGGTTGGATCAGTAAGATGGAATTGGGGTTTTCCAACTGGCAGGCCCCCACCAGATTTGGGCCTTGGGCTGAGCCTCATTTTCTCCTCAACCCGCATTGATAATTCCATGGCATGATCCAAAGAAACCGGATCCAAGATCCGCACCTCAACCCGGATCCTCTCCTCTAACCCATTTATATATTGCCCCTTCGCAATCTCTTCACGCACCCCTTCAAGTGGAGCTAATAGTTCAATGAATCGGCGACGGTAATCCTCCACTGTTCCGATTTGCTGATGAGCCAACCATTGCTCATGCAACGTGCCGGTGGCGGTGGTATGGAAACGGCGTAGGATCAGTTTTTTCAGGGATTCCCAAAGTAAGCAAAGGGTGGCGACGGTGCTCCCATTGATACCAGAGCAAAGCGTCTCCGTCAAGGGCCACCACCGCTGATAAAAATGGAAAAATCTCTCAGCCCTAAGGATCAATGCAATTGGCTGGTTCCACCAACCCAATTGGACTCCCGGAGGGTATTAGGGACCACGGTAAACATTTCGGCAATTTTTATTTCCGGGAAAAAAAAAGTCAAAAAAATTCGAAAATTGAAGACTAATATCCACGCTTTTTGAGAAACTTTGGAGGTTTCGGGACCCGGTGTCGAAAAGTATTGAAATTTTAGGGGATACATCTCGGGGTCATATAATGCTGTTTGGAACCATATATGATCATTATTTGTTGTCAAAAATTTTCGTGATAGGCTTCAGTTAATGAAATCGATGCAAGTTGTAAACCGGTAAATTGGTCGTTTAAAGGCATATTGGATGGTTCCACCCACCCAATTGGACTCCCGGAGGATATTAGGGACCATGGTAAACATTTCGGCAATTTTTATTTCTGGACGAATAAAAGTAAAAAAATTCCAAAATTAAAGGCTAATATCCACGCTTTTTTAGAAATTTCGGAGGTTCCGGGGCCCGGTATCGACAAACATTGAGATTTTAAGGGATACATCTCGGGGTCATATAATACCGTTTGAAATCATATATGATCATTATTTTTTGTCATAAATGTTCGTGGTAGGCTTGAATTAATGAAATCGGTGTATGTTGTAAACCGGTAATTAAATTGGTCGTTTAAAGGCAAATTGGATGGTTCCACCAACCTAATTGGACTCCCGGAGGATATTAGGGACCATGGTAAACATTACGCCAATTATTATTTCCAGGCCAAAGAAAGTCAAAAAAATTCCAAAATTGAAGACTAATATCCACGCTTTTAGAGAAATTTTGGAGGTTTCGGGGCCCGGTGTCGAAAAGTCTTGAAATTTTAGGGGATACGTCCCAGGGTTATATAACACCGTTTGGAACCATATATGATCATTATTTGTTTGCATAAATGTTCGTGGTAGGCTTCAGTTAATGAAATCGGTGCAAGTTGTAAACCAGTAAATTGGTCGCTTAAAGCATATTGGATTGTTCCACCCACCCAATAGGACTCCAGGACGGTATTAGGGCCATGGTAAACATTTCGGCAATTTTTATTTCCGGGCGAAAATAAAGTCAAAAATGAAGGCTAATATCCACGCTTTTTGAGAAATTTCGAATGTTTCGGGGCTCTGTATCGAAAAGCATTGATATTTTAGGGGATACATCTCGAGGTCATATAATGTCGTTTGGATCCGTATATGATCATTATATTTATTCATAAATGTTCGTGGTAAGATTAAGTTAATGAAATCGGTGCAAGTTGTAAACCGGTAATTAAATTGGCCGTTTAAAGGCAAATTGGCTGGTTCCACCAACCCAATTGGACTCCCGGAGGGTATTAGGGACAACGGTAAACATTTCGGCAATTTTTATTTCCGGGAAAAAAAAAGTCAAAAAAATTCGAAAATTGAAGACTAATATCCACGCTTTTAGAGAAATTTTGAAGGTTTCGGGACCCGGTGTCGAAAAGTATTGTAATTTTAGGGGATACATCTCGGGGTCATATAATGCTGTTTGGAACCATATATGATCATTATTTGTTGTCAATAATGTTCGTGGTAGGCTTGAGTTAATGAAATCGGTGCAAGTTGTAAACCAGTAAATTGGTCGTTTAAAGACATATTGGATGGTTCCACCCACCCAATTGGACTCCCGGAGGATATTAGGGACCATGGTAAACATTTCGGCAATTTTTATTTCTGGACGAATAAAAGTAAAAAAATTCCAAAATTAAAGGCTAATATCCACGCTTTTTTAGAAATTTCGGAGGTTCCGGGGCCCGGTATCGACAAACATTGAGATTTTAAGGGATACATCTCGGGGTCATATAATACCGTTTGAAATCATATATGATCATTATTTTTTGTCATAAATGTTCGTGGTAGGCTTGAATTAATGAAATCGGTGTATGTTGTAAACCGGTAATTAAATTGGTCGTTTAAAGGCAAATTGGATGGTTCCACCAACCTAATTGGACTCCCGGAGGATATTAGGGACCATGGTAAACATTACGCCAATTATTATTTCCAGGCCAAAGAAAGTCAAAAAAATTCCAAAATTGAAGACTAATATCCACGCTTTTAGAGAAATTTTGGAGGTTTCGGGGCCCGGTGTCGAAAAGTCTTGAAATTTTAGGGGATACGTCCCAGGGTTATATAACACCGTTTGGAACCATATATGATCATTATTTGTTTGCATAAATGTTCGTGGTAGGCTTCAGTTAATGAAATCGGTGCAAGTTGTAAACCAGTAAATTGGTCGCTTAAAGCATATTGGATTGTTCCACCCACCCAATAGGACTCCAGGACGGTATTAGGGCCATGGTAAACATTTCGGCAATTTTTATTTCCGGGCGAAAATAAAGTCAAAAATGAAGGCTAATATCCACGCTTTTTGAGAAATTTCGAATGTTTCGGGGCTCTGTATCGAAAAGCATTGATATTTTAGGGGATACATCTCGAGGTCATATAATGTCGTTTGGATCCGTATATGATCATTATATTTATTCATAAATGTTCGTGGTAAGATTAAGTTAATGAAATCGGTGCAAGTTGTAAACCGGTAATTAAATTGGCCGTTTAAAGGCAAATTGGCTGGTTCCACCAACCCAATTGGACTCCCGGAGGGTATTAGGGACAACGGTAAACATTTCGGCAATTTTTATTTCCGGGAAAAAAAAAGTCAAAAAAATTCGAAAATTGAAGACTAATATCCACGCTTTTAGAGAAATTTTGAAGGTTTCGGGACCCGGTGTCGAAAAGTATTGTAATTTTAGGGGATACATCTCGGGGTCATATAATGCTGTTTGGAACCATATATGATCATTATTTGTTGTCAATAATGTTCGTGGTAGGCTTGAGTTAATGAAATCGGTGCAAGTTGTAAACCAGTAAATTGGTCGTTTAAAGACATATTGGATGGTTCCACCCACCCAATTGGACTCCCGGAGGATATTAGGGACCATGGTAAACATTTCGGCAATTTTTATTTCTGGACGAATAAAAGTAAAAAAATTCCAAAATTAAAGGCTAATATCCACGCTTTTTTAGAAATTTCGGAGGTTCCGGGGCCCGGTATCGACAAACATTGAGATTTTAAGGGATACATCTCGGGGTCATATAATACCGTTTGAAATCATATATGATCATTATTTTTTGTCATAAATGTTCGTGGTAGGCTTGAATTAATGAAATCGGTGTATGTTGTAAACCGGTAATTAAATTGGTCGTTTAAAGGCAAATTGGATGGTTCCACCAACCTAATTGGACTCCCGGAGGATATTAGGGACCATGGTAAACATTACGCCAATTATTATTTCCAGGCCAAAGAAAGTCAAAAAAATTCCAAAATTGAAGACTAATATCCACGCTTTTAGAGAAATTTTGGAGGTTTCGGGGCCCGGTGTCGAAAAGTCTTGAAATTTTAGGGGATACGTCCCAGGGTTATATAACACCGTTTGGAACCATATATGATCATTATTTGTTTGCATAAATGTTCGTGGTAGGCTTCAGTTAATGAAATCGGTGCAAGTTGTAAACCAGTAAATTGGTCGCTTAAAGCATATTGGATTGTTCCACCCACCCAATAGGACTCCAGGACGGTATTAGGGCCATGGTAAACATTTCGGCAATTTTTATTTCCGGGCGAAAATAAAGTCAAAAATGAAGGCTAATATCCACGCTTTTTGAGAAATTTCGAATGTTTCGGGGCTCTGTATCGAAAAGCATTGATATTTTAGGGGATACATCTCGAGGTCATATAATGTCGTTTGGATCCGTATATGATCATTATATTTATTCATAAATGTTCGTGGTAAGATTAAGTTAATGAAATCGGTGCAAGTTGTAAACCGGTAATTAAATTGGCCGTTTAAAGGCAAATTGGCTGGTTCCACCAACCCAATTGGACTCCCGGAGGGTATTAGGGACAACGGTAAACATTTCGGCAATTTTTATTTCCGGGAAAAAAAAAGTCAAAAAAATTCGAAAATTGAAGACTAATATCCACGCTTTTAGAGAAATTTTGAAGGTTTCGGGACCCGGTGTCGAAAAGTATTGTAATTTTAGGGGATACATCTCGGGGTCATATAATGCTGTTTGGAACCATATATGATCATTATTTGTTGTCAATAATGTTCGTGGTAGGCTTGAGTTAATGAAATCGGTGCAAGTTGTAAACCAGTAAATTGGTCGTTTAAAGACATATTGGATGGTTCCACCCACCCAATTGGACTCCCGGAGGATATTAGGGACCATGGTAAACATTTCGGCAATTTTTATTTCTGGACGAATAAAAGTAAAAAAATTCCAAAATTAAAGGCTAATATCCACGCTTTTTTAGAAATTTCGGAGGTTCCGGGGCCCGGTATCGACAAACATTGAGATTTTAAGGGATACATCTCGGGGTCATATAATACCGTTTGAAATCATATATGATCATTATTTTTTGTCATAAATGTTCGTGGTAGGCTTGAATTAATGAAATCGGTGTATGTTGTAAACCGGTAATTAAATTGGTCGTTTAAAGGCAAATTGGATGGTTCCACCAACCTAATTGGACTCCCGGAGGATATTAGGGACCATGGTAAACATTACGCCAATTATTATTTCCAGGCCAAAGAAAGTCAAAAAAATTCCAAAATTGAAGACTAATATCCACGCTTTTAGAGAAATTTTGGAGGTTTCGGGGCCCGGTGTCGAAAAGTCTTGAAATTTTAGGGGATACGTCCCAGGGTTATATAACACCGTTTGGAACCATATATGATCATTATTTGTTTGCATAAATGTTCGTGGTAGGCTTCAGTTAATGAAATCGGTGCAAGTTGTAAACCAGTAAATTGGTCGCTTAAAGCATATTGGATTGTTCCACCCACCCAATAGGACTCCAGGACGGTATTAGGGCCATGGTAAACATTTCGGCAATTTTTATTTCCGGGCGAAAATAAAGTCAAAAATGAAGGCTAATATCCACGCTTTTTGAGAAATTTCGAATGTTTCGGGGCTCTGTATCGAAAAGCATTGATATTTTAGGGGATACATCTCGAGGTCATATAATGTCGTTTGGATCCGTATATGATCATTATATTTATTCATAAATGTTCGTGGTAAGATTAAGTTAATGAAATCGGTGCAAGTTGTAAACCGGTAATTAAATTGGCCGTTTAAAGGCAAATTGGCTGGTTCCACCAACCCAATTGGACTCCCGGAGGGTATTAGGGACAACGGTAAACATTTCGGCAATTTTTATTTCCGGGAAAAAAAAAGTCAAAAAAATTCGAAAATTGAAGACTAATATCCACGCTTTTAGAGAAATTTTGAAGGTTTCGGGACCCGGTGTCGAAAAGTATTGTAATTTTAGGGGATACATCTCGGGGTCATATAATGCTGTTTGGAACCATATATGATCATTATTTGTTGTCAATAATGTTCGTGGTAGGCTTGAGTTAATGAAATCGGTGCAAGTTGTAAACCAGTAAATTGGTCGTTTAAAGACATATTGGATGGTTCCACCCACCCAATTGGACTCCCGGAGGATATTAGGGACCATGGTAAACATTTCGGCAATTTTTATTTCTGGACGAATAAAAGTAAAAAAATTCCAAAATTAAAGGCTAATATCCACGCTTTTTTAGAAATTTCGGAGGTTCCGGGGCCCGGTATCGACAAACATTGAGATTTTAAGGGATACATCTCGGGGTCATATAATACCGTTTGAAATCATATATGATCATTATTTTTTGTCATAAATGTTCGTGGTAGGCTTGAATTAATGAAATCGGTGTATGTTGTAAACCGGTAATTAAATTGGTCGTTTAAAGGCAAATTGGATGGTTCCACCAACCTAATTGGACTCCCGGAGGATATTAGGGACCATGGTAAACATTACGCCAATTATTATTTCCAGGCCAAAGAAAGTCAAAAAAATCCAAAACTGAAGACTAATATCCACGCTTTTAGAGAAATTTTGGAGGTTTCGGGGCCCGGTGTCGAAAAATCTTGAAATTTTAGGGGATACGTCCCGGGGTCATATAACGCCGTTTGGAACCATATATGATCATTATTTGTTTTCATAAATGTTCGTGGTAGGCTTCAGTTAATGAAATCGATTCAAGTTGTAAACCGGTAAATTGGTCGTTTAAAGGCATATTGGATGGTTCCACCCACCCAATTGGACTCCCGGACGGTATTAGGGCCATGCTAAACATTTCGGCAATTTTTATTTCCGGGCGAAAATAAAGTCAAAAATTTTAAAAATAAAGCCTAATATCCACGCTTTTTGAGAAATTTCGAATGTTCCAGGGCCCGGTATCGAAAAACATTGAGATTTTAGAGGATACATCTCAAGGTCATATAATGTCGTTTGGATCCGTATATGATCATTATTTTTTGTCATAAATGTTCGTGGTAGGCTTGAATTAATGAAATCGGTGTAAGTTGTAAACCAGTAATTAAATTGGCCGTTTAAAGGCAAAATAAGATGGTTCCACCAACCCAATTGGACTCTCGGAGGGTATTAGGGATTATGGTAAACATTTCGGCAATTTTTATTTCCGGGCAAAAAAAAGTCAAAAAAATTCCAAAATTGAAGACTAATATCCACGCTTTTTGAGAAATTTTGGAGGTTTCAGGGCCCGGTGTCGAAAAGTCTTAAAATTTTAGGGGATACATTTCGGGGTCATATAATGCTGTTTGGAAACATATTATCATTATTTGTTGTCATAAATGTTCGTGGTAGGTTTCAGTTAATGAAATCGGTGCAAGTTGTAAACCGGTAAATTGGTTGTTTAAAGGCATATTGGATGGTTCCACCCACCCAATGGGACTCCCGGACGGAATTAGGGCCAAGGTAAACATTTCGGCATTTTTTATTTCCAGGCGAAAATAAAGTCAAAATTTTCAAAATTGAAAGCTAATATCCACGTTTTTTGAGAAATTTTGAATGTTTTAGGGCCCGGTATCGAAAAGCATTGAGATTTTAGGGGATACATCACGGGGTCATATAATGCCGTTTGGAACCATATATGATCATTATTTTTTGACATAAATGTTCGTGGTAGGCTTGAATTAATGAAATCAGTGTAAGTAGTAAACCGGTAATTAATTTGGTCGTTTAAAGGAAAATTGGATGGTTCCACCAACGCAATTGAACTTCCGGAGGGTATTAGTGACCATAGTAAACATTTTGGCAATTTTATTTCCGGGCGAAAAAAAAGTCAAAAAAATTCCAAAATTGAATACTAATATCCACGCTTTTTGAGAAATTTTGGAGAATTCGAGGCTTAGTGTCGAAAAGTCTTGATTTTAGGGGATACGTCTCGGAGTCATATAATGCCGCTTGGAACCATATATGATCATTATTTGTTTTTATAAATGTTCGTGGTAGGCTTCCGTTAATGAAATCGGTGCAAGTTGTAAAGCGGTATATTGGTCGTTTAAAAGCATATTGGATTGTTCAACCCACCCAATGGGACTCCCGGACGGTATTAGGGCCATGGTAAACATTTTGGCCATTTTTATTTCCGGGCGAAAATAAAGTCAAAAATTTCAAAAATGAAGGCTTTTAAAGAAATTTTAGAATTCTGGGCCCGGTGTGTAAAGTCTTGAAATTCTAGGAGATACATCTCGAGGTCATTTAATGCATTTGGAACCATAAGTGATCATTGTTTGTTGTCATGAATGTTCGTGGTAGGCTTGATTTAATGAAATAGGTTCAAGTTATAAACCGGTGAATAGGTCGTTTAAAGGCAAATTGGATGGTACCACCCACCCAATTAGACTCCCGAAGGATATTAGAGACCATGGTTAACATTTCGGCAATTATTATTTTCGGGCGAAAAAAAGTCTAAAAATTCCAAAATTAAAAGCTATTATCCACACTTTTTGAGAAATTTTGGAGATTTCAAGGTCCGGTATCGAAAAGGCTTGATATTCTAGACAATGCATCTCGGGGTCATATAATGTCGTTTAGAACCATATGTGATCATTACATGTTGTCATAAATGTTCGTAGTGACTTCAGTTAATTTAATCGGTGCAAGTTGTAAACCGGTAAATTGGTCGTTTAAAGGCAAATAAGATGGTTTCACCCACCCAATTTTACTCCCGGAGGGTATTAGGGACCATGGTATACATTTCGGCAATTTTTATTTTCGAGCAAAGAAAAGTAAAAAAATTTCCAAAATTAAAGGCTAATATCCACGCTTTTTAAGAAATTTCGGAGGTTTTGGGGCCCGGTATCGAAAAGCATTGAGATTTTAGGGGATACATATTAGGGTCATATAATGTCGTTTGGAACCATATATGATCATTATTTTTTGTCATAAATGTTCGTGGTAGGCTTGAATTAATGAAATCGGTGTAAGTTGTAAACCGGTAATTAAATTGGCCGTTTAAAGGCAAATTGGATGATTCCACCAACCCAATTGGACTCCCGGAGGGTATTAGGGACCATGGTAAACATTTCAGCAATTTTTATTTCCGGGCAAAAAAAAGTCAAAAAAATTCAAAAATTGAAGACTAATATCCACGCTTTTTGAGAAATTTTGGAGGATTCGGAGCCCGATGTCGAAAAGTCTTGAAATTTTAGGGGATACATCTCGGGGTCATATAATGCTGTTTGGAACCATATATGATCATTATTTGTTGTCATAAATGTTCGTGGTAGGTTTCGGTTAATGAAATCGGTGCAAGTTGTAAACCGGTAAATTGGTCGTTTAAAGGCATATTAGATGGTTCCACCCACCCAATGGGACTCCTAGACGGTATTAGGGTCATGGTAAACATTTCGGCAATTTTTATTTCCGGTCGAAAATAAAGTCAAAATTTTCAAAAGCGTTGAGATTTTAGGGGATACATCTCGAGGTCATATAATGTCGTTTGGATCCGTATATGATCATTATATTTATTCATAAATGTTCGTGGTAAGATCGAGTTAATGAAATCGGTGCAAGTTGTAAACCGGTAAATTGGTCGTTTAAAGGCAAATTGGACGGTTCCACCCAGCCAATTGGACTCCCGGAGGGTATTAGGGACCATAGTAAATATTTCGGTAATTTTTATTTGCGGGTGAAAAAAAGTCAAAAAATTCCAAAATTTAAGGCTAATATCCACGTTTTTTGAGAAATTTTTGAGGTTTCAGGTAGAGCTGTCAATTCGGGTAAACGGGTCGGATTTGGGTCGGTAAGAGTGGGTTGGGTCAACTTGGGTCGGGTCAATTCGAATTAATTCCATAATTTATGCGGGTCGAGTTTGGGTTGGTTCATGCTTGAGTTTGATCACGTCGGGTCATACTTCTTATCGAGTTTGGGTCGGGTTTAGGTCGGGTTAATAACTGATCGGGTTACATTCGGGTCGAGTGAACAATACGTCGGTTTAATTCGGATTTTCACGGGTTAGTGTAATTCTCGGGTTGGGTTCAAGTCAATAATTTGCGGGTTGGAATCGGGTCGGGTCATTCTCGGGTTTGAGTCGGGTTTGGTTTAAGTAAATAATTTGCGGGTTATAATCAGATTAGGTCATTTTCAAGTGGGGTCATTCTCGGGTTCAAGTCGGGTTCGGTTCAAGGCAATAATTTGCGGGTTATAATCAAGTTGGGTCATTTCCAAGTCGGGTCATTCTCGGAGTCAAGTCAGGTTGTGTTCAAGTCAATAATTTACAGGTTACAATCAGGTCGGTCATTTCCAAGTAAGGTCATATTCGGGTTCAAGTAACTATAAATAGATAATTATCATTTTTGTAAAACTAATTGTTTCCTTTGACTATAATAGATATGGCAATATATTAGGGAACTATAGTTTATAATTTAGAAAAATAATTATCTCCTTTGACCATACAACAAATATATACTATATTTAACTCTTAAATTTGAGTATGATGCTCCTTTCTTTTGCTGCCTGGACCGACTTGGTCTCCCTAGACAAAATGCTTTGATCAACAATAATAAGGTGGTCTAAATTGCATTTAAGGTGATTTGAAATCGGGTTAGGAACAATTTGGGTTGAATTTAGGTCGGGTCAATAACAAGTCGTGTTGATTTCGAGTCGGGTTAGTAACAGATCGGGTTGAATTTTTGGGTCGGGTTAGTAATAGGTCTGGTAAAATTCGGGTCGGGTCAATAACAAATCGGGTTGATTTCGGGTCGGGTTTGTAACAGGTTGGGTTTAATTCGGGTCGGGTAAGGAACGGGTCGAGTTGAATTCAGATCGGGTTAAATTCGGGTTTTGACGGGTTAAAACGGGTTTGGTTCAATTTTTGTTCAAGTCGGGTTCGGTTCAGGTCAATAATTTACGGGTTACATTCGGGTTGGGTCATCTCCAAGTAAGTTCGGGTTCGGGTCTCACATACTCGGGTCTAGGGTTGGTTTTAGGTCTGGTTTGGGTCACCATTTTTTCGGGTTCAGATAGGTCGGTTAATAATCGGGTTTGAGTCGGTATTTTGGGTCGGGTCAACTTTTGACAGCTCTAGTTTTCATAGGCAGTTTTCAATGATTTTCAAACAAACATCATCTACATAGGTAAATGACACAAAGGAAAAAGCTAATCTGCATATATGAAAGAGAGCTTACTTTGGCATGCCTTGTCCCTGTGACAGCTAAATTTTTACTTTCCAATAACGATAACATGTGGGAACGGATATGACATTTTGTGAAGTCTTCTTGAATAACCTGCATATGAGGATGGAACATGGGAACCAAGGACTCTGAGATTAGGATAGACATATTAAGATGGATATGCACTTATATTACAATACTAGACCAAGGTATAGCTTGATATAAAAATTCGTAAAACTCGTGATGCTGATATACCATTAGGCGGCCTGTATCTGCAAATCGTTCCTGGACCAGGGAAGCCATGTGTGGATCCTAAAACATATGCACAGTACAAAAGCAAGGAGTCAAAATCCAAGAAAAGTAGCTGTAGTTTCAATTGTTAGTTATGTGTCAAAACTCAAAGAACCATTCTTGTGCCAAATTAAGAAAATAGCAAAGTCCATAAATATTACACAAATGCATAGTACTACATCCCAATCAATACAAAAGAAGACATAAATTATGAAGGAAAAGGCTAGTTTTCAAATGAACTGCAATCAACTACAAAGAAAAATAAAAATCATCTTTTATGACCAATGTTGATAAATTACACAGAATTGCATATGAAACAAAATGCTGAATCCAATTTGATAACCTTTTCAATGGCCAGAACAGTAGCACCAGCATCAATAAGAACATTGGTCAAGGACCCGGTACCGGGACCGATCTCAAGCACCAAATCCCCATCTTTTACATTAGCAACAGCAGCAAGCTGATCATTGATGGTAGAATTCAACATATAATGCTGAAAAAGTAACACATACAAAGAATGATCAGCAAGTGTTCGACGAAATGCCTCAATGAAGTTTCATGAACTACAACCCCACCATTTCAAATATGACTTGTTACCCATAAAACCCAGTTCTTCCAATGTAAAAAAGGTTAAATAAAGAAGCTAAATTACCTGACCAAGAGATTTTCTGGGAAAGCGTTTTCTGGAATTGAGAGCTTTGAGGGTAGCATTGTAATCATCTGGGTTTGCAGCACAGACTATGAATAAGGATTTTCTTCGGTTAGGCAATCTAGTTAAGGTAGTTGAATACCAGGAATTATGGTGGATTTTGGAGGTTGAGGTGACTGGTATTGGATTTGGCGGGAAGGATTGTAGTGACGACAACATTGTTCTTTGTTTGGCGAAGAACTAGTAATCAGAAAGACAACTACAGACGAGTGAGACGACATAGCGGATTGGAGTAAGTTAGCTGATTAGACCAGCCAATCCTCTAATTTTGGTGTTTGGTAAGGAGCGGTTTCAAAAAAGCGTTTCGGAGACAAATCCGCTAATTTTAAAACGCTACTA
Source organism: Chenopodium album (assembly GCF_948465745.1). Classification (NCBI taxonomy): domain Eukaryota; kingdom Viridiplantae; phylum Streptophyta; class Magnoliopsida; order Caryophyllales; family Amaranthaceae; genus Chenopodium; species Chenopodium album. Next base: position 74,121,086 of record NC_137840.1, read on the forward strand.
AATCCACCACTGGCCGCCCATACCGGGTAGTGGGTTATACTTCCTCAACTTTTAAGTATGAAGTTAAACCCATTAGTCATACGGAGTACGAGTGTAACAAAACATACTTCCTCGTTTAAATATTAGTTACGCATTTTGTTTAGGCGTTTTTGTTAAGAAATAATTTCAAACAATAAGATCATCAAACTATTATTTACAACCAAGAATATAAAAACTTAATAAATGAAAATTTGATGTTGAGACAAATTAAACAAGACCTTAACTCGATTATGTTTTTTTATATAAGAATAAATCACAAAATGAAGTAAAACTTAATCCCTCCATATTTTAAAAAGTTATACACTTATCACATGCAACCATTTTTTAGATGCCACACTTTCATTTTTCGCAAAAAGAAAACTACATTTTAATATTATTTTTCACTCCGCTTATGATCCCCACTCAAATTTAATACCATCTTTTGTTATTATTTCTTCTCTGTATTTCTAAATTTTCAATAAAATATCAATTCCTCCACTATCTCATGCTATCAATCAATCAATAACAATATACTAAAAGACACACCAGCAATGACACGTGTCATCTTCTGGTGTGTCCTTAGTATATTTTTTTTAATTTAAAAAAAAAACTAAAACTTTGTAAAAAAAATTGATTGGAAATATACACAAAATATTTACTTTCAAACTTTAGGAAAAAAAAAATCGTAGAATAATAAATTTATAAACTTAAATATCTAACCATATCATTGTTTAAAATAAATCCCTATCTTAGTAATTACTTTTTAATGTATAATGATTATTTATAGTAAAAAAAAATCATGAATATATATTTTTTCAACTTAACATAGTTGGTGAATAAAAAATTATCATATTTGAAATAAAAAAAATGTCATAATGAAGAAAGTAATATAATATTTATTCAAAAAAGAAAAAAAAAATATTTTAATTAGCTTGAAAAGAGAAAAAATTAAAAAAAAAAAAAAAAAAGATTTTAAATTGATATTCTATGACAAAGATTGAAAAACCGTGCATGGCACGGGATCTAACCTAGTTCAATGTAATTTTTAACACTTCAATTAATCCACTTACATATTAAGTCAAATAAATTGCCTACAGCTATGTGCTGGCAAAGTGTATCACTTAAAAGAACAGATGGAGTATATAAATAAATGCGAAAGAAAAAACATGTCCACAGAGTAAATAAAACGGGTGACGTACATAAAATACACGTTGAATAATGTGACTAATTGATATTGAGTCAAGAAATCAACTATTAAAATATTTGAGAATTTTTGTATGCATCTGATGTACAATAATATTACTGTACATCGAGGTAACTTTTGTTGAATTTTGGATAACTTTTACACTTTTTTGGGTAACTTTTGTCAATAAAGCATTAATAACTTTTTTATATCAAAATAACTTATCTATATTGGGTCACTTTTATTCCTTACAGGGTAACTTTTGATCATTTTAAGGTAACTTTGTAACAAATGTACAATATTTTATTGTATATCCAATTTTTTAAAATGTATCTGTTAATAACTCAGGGCATGTTCACATTTACTGAGCTGAGCTGAACATAACTGATTGAAGTTGAACTGATTGGAACTGAACTGAATTGAACTGAGTTAAAATGAATATTTTATGAGAGAGGGAAATTAGGAATTGAACTGATTGAAGCTGAACTGAATTAAACTGAACTGATTGGAGCTGAACTGAAATTAAGTAAATGTGAACAGACCTAAATGACCTATTTGTAATTTTCATTTCCAAATTTTATTTTTGTATAAAAATAAAATATTGTAATTATTTTCAATAAACATATCTTTAATATCCCATTACAGATGATTAATTGCAAAATTTTCAAATAATCCAAAAAAAATGCTGATATCCAATTTGATTTTTTATTTTTTTTGAATTAATATCCAATTGGATTTATTTATTTATTTATTTTTTGAAGCAATATCTCATCTGATTTTTAATGATAAGATATTTCAAAAAGCATATTTATTTTTTCCAATTAGAAATTTAAAAATTCTTATAAAAGATACTTTGTACTTTATATCCAAAAAGATCCATATAAGGATGATTAATTGTCAAAATTTTCAAACATCCAAATAAAGCCAATATCCAATTCAATAATTTCTTTTATATCCAATCTTTTTTTTTTTTTTTTATCCAATCCTATTTTTTAAAGTTAAGATAATTTCTATATAAATAGATACTTTGTATCTTATAGGTGATTAAATTAGCTGTCAAAATTTTCAAATACATACCCATCAAAAAAAAAAAAAAAAAAAAGCCTATATCCAATCCAATGTTTTTTTTTTTTTTTTTTGAAGCAATATCCAATCCAATTTTTTAACATTAAGATATCATATTCTTGAAAAAAAAAAAAAAAAAAAAAAAACTGGCATATTTGTTTTTGAGGGAGTAATCATTTTTATTTATCTCCTCTCACAACTTTATGCATTGATTTCTATGTCACTTTATCATTTCACTTTTATTATTTACAAATTTATCTCAAAGATCAACTTGACTTTGCCCATTGTTTTTTCCAATTAGAAATTCCTTGTTTGTAGGGAAGGGAATAGATGAGCACACGAGCTTTGTTTGCCTAGTATGCCGAATAAGAGGATTTGGATCGATAGTTTTTCTTCTTGTATTTCTTCGTTTTGTGTCATGATCTTTGAAGTATTTTGGATTGAATATCTGATTGGGCCATCCCTAGACTCAACAGAATGCTTGATCAAAAAGACCAAAAAAACAAGAAAAAAAAGAGACTTGCCATTCTCGGCATTCCACTTACCACAGCTCTCCATACAGCAAACATGATCAGCAACATTCTCAAAGAGTGTTACTAAGAGTCTAAGATTGCCGGAAAGGAAAATTTCCCAACATCAGGCATTCAGGACTTTCAGGTGAGGCAAACATACTTCAACACCAATGAATATTATACAATGGTTCACACATTACGCGATATACTCCATATCTCAAATATATAAGCTTGTTCAAGGGAGTACTCCGAATTATTTTGTTCAATGCATAATATAGGCTAGTTTGTTCAAATTTTTAAAGCATTTAACTACTCGCATTTTGTTCAATCTGGCCAAGATACTTCAAATGTACTTGCACTCAATGGATGCAAATTAGGGCTCTATCATTTCAAATTATAGAGCTGCACAATTACTCTAGGTTTAAGAATAAAAGTCATCCATAACATGTTAAGAAGAGGTTATAGCAATCTGAAACGAATAGCTCATATTAATATATCACAAGATATTCACAGAGGCCAACTGAGAGTATTGATGAAGAGATTCCGAAAATTCTTGATACAAGGCTGCACACAGACATGGACTACTACTTCATACTCTCATTATACTCATTGTACCATAGAGCAACAGAACTTTAGTAGCTTGAAATAATTAACCAGGTCAGTGTTACTACTATTCCAGTAACAGCATAGAATTTTAACCAAAGACTGATCAGTAAGCCATAGATCAGCATGAGCAGAAAGCACAACTCGTAATTCATAGGGAGCAGGTAGCAGTGAATTTTTAGGGGCAACCAGGAGATGAATACAATTATACAAGTACACAGCCAATAATGTAAAAATGTTAAACATCAAGGAACTTAAACCAACACAATCAAGGATTAAAGACGGGGGATATCATCAAACACATAACGAAATCAAACTAGTCGTTCCACACAAACATCAATCTGTTTTAGGATAAATGCCTACTGGCAGAGTATATAATCATGCTAAACATAACAAGTCTTGTAGCCTCAACTTCATACTACTAATAAGAACAATTCAAAAAAAAGTCTTCAACCTAAATGAGGCGCCAAAAAACTGAGAATGGGTACTTCACCGAAGTCTCCTTGCTTCTCTCTCAGACTCGAGGAGGGTGAGAATGTCGCCCTCTCTGACAGGTCCCTTGACGTTCCTCATGATGAAACGGTTTTGGTCATCGATGAACTTAACTCTGACCTGGGTGACCTGCCCCCTTGATCCTGTGCGGCCCATGCACTTGATAACAACAGCATGCTTGATCTGAGACTCCATTCTGCAATCAAGTTAAATGGTACAATCAGTTACTAATTTAAATGTATTTATATTTACTAGTTAAATACAGAGATTGAAGCAATTCAAATCCATCCTCTCATATACGATACCACATGACCCGACATGATATGACATGACACGATACACCAAGTATATTACCCAAAAACAATAGCACAGTTTGAAGAAACAAAACAGAAACCATCACATTGTAACAAATTCATTTTTAGAGTTAAGGGTTGTATAATAATCTATTATTTGAAATAGTGCAAATCTCAATATTGTTCACTAATAATTACGAATAAGTTTTTAGGTTTATTGGCAAATAAATATTGTTTATTCTATTAACATATAGAAGAAATTCAATAAAACTTAAACAGAATACAGCATCTGAAACTCTATAATTAACCTAGTACAAATTGAAAAATAACAATTACCAGTACAATTGAATTCAAGGCATTACAAATAATCCGTAATAATCACAATAACATCTAAAATTAGTAATCAAACTTTTATACAATTAAAAAAAATAATAATAAACACATTCACTGATAGTTAGATTTCGGAGTAGGGTGCACATAAAATTGGGGAAAACTGGTTAAAAGATCAAAGGATAACTTAAAGGAAGAAGCTTTTCATACAAAAAGAAAATCAGAAAAAGGGAAGAATGAAATTTTAAACTAAACAAAACAAAACCCATCAGCAATTTCAATGATAATTAACAAAAAATTGTAAAGAGAATAAATTACCTGAATGAGTGAGCAGATGAAAATTAAGGAGTTTGAATCAACAAGAATGAAGAGAGGCGAGAGAACTGTATGAAAACGAAAATGTATAGTTAGGGTTTATAATTGATAGCCGCCTAAGAGTGGAAGACAGCAAGACAACATTGGGTTGGGCCAATTTTTCATAATAAAAGGCCAATGATCATTTCAACTAATTGGGTTAGACATGTTGGTTTTAGGTTAACCCGACCTGAAACCAACCCGAAACCGACCTAATTAGTTAAACGGTTATTTTTGGTTGGGATTACCAACCTAAACCTAACATGTTTAATTTTTGGTCGGGTTCGATTGACCCTTTTGTATAAATGGATTGCCAATCTCAATCAACTCGTTTATTTCGTGTTGGGTTTGAGTTGGGTCAACTCTTTGCTAGGCTATGTTACTCGGACTCAGGTACCCATGTCCAGCATGATTGCGTGTTCAAGTATTCGACACAAGTACTTGATGTGAAATGAAGAATTTGAATAACATTATGAAATACGAAATACAATGTACAATACAATGACCGACAAAACAGTATAATACGAAGCACCAAATACGAAATATAAGTAACTTCTTTTTCAGTGGGGGTGGGGGGTAGACCAGGGCAAGAGATAATATGGAGCACTAATGTATTAGACTGATAGTTTGTCTCAAAAAAAAAAAAAAAAAATGTATTAGACTGATAGTACCTATTTAACACAATGATACATGAAAGATGGTACAATTTTTTTTGCTAATACATACATTCAAATGAAACATGTACAGGAAATTTACATCTCAGTAGAACTGCGTCTAAATCTTTAGCATCCGTAAATAATCTTCGATTATAGAGAGCGAAGATGAGCGGTAACTTGAGCCAAAGAGATTATAGTGATTAAGGTAGTGATACAACATATAAAGGTCTCTTCTTTTCTCAAATCCTGGTTGTTTGGGCATCACCTGAGGGAAGTTGCACAGGAAAAAACATATGAATAAGCCATATAAGAATAAAATACAAAGCAAAAATTGAAGTAACAGGCCATTTAGCAACTTCATCAAAATGAAAAACAGAAGTAATTATGGTTCAAAGATGCAACCATATTAAGGAAGCTAAATGTGATAGGACAGCACGAGATTTACAACTTCACAAGTTATGCAGTATACCTAAGATCACATCATATTCAAGACCACTTTAGCTTGCATGTAACCCAGTGTAAAGATAGCTAAGGGAATGTCAGTATAATTGGTCAAAAAACAACTCAATCTTCCCATTAAAGTAGTTTCGGAAAGATTTCAAAGCTACCACACTCTTCCTGAGAGTTAATGATTTCTGCTACAAATAATATCCCTTTGCCTCAAGATGATAGTCACATAAATATATCTTGGCATGAATGGTAGGAGTTACCACGTTGCTTAAAGCCTTAAACCAGCAATACATATTACTATTGATTGTCTGAACAAACCCCCCATTATTGAAATTGAGTGCTGAAGAGAGGATGGGCAGGACATAAGAATTACGCGGTTCTTTTGATGAGTTTATAGCAAAACTTGTTTATTGAGGGTAGGAACATGTGGCCATGTGGGGGGGGGGGGGGGGGGGGTCAAAGCACCTCAGAAGTATGTTACAGGAAGACAGAATTCGAAAGAACAGTTATTGTACATGTCATACCTCAAAATAGGAATTGTAAAATGATGAACCAAAGCCAGCGCACCAAGACATTCCAAATTCTGCTTCATTATGTCCATCTACAGATAAAAGGGGGGAAAAAGGGCAAGTGAGATCAGTTTGTTAATTCTCCATCCAGTTTTATGCTAACTACATACAGTAACTTCATACATCAGTGAGAATATACGAAATTGTATTTTTCTGTACGGTACCATTATTATGTCAATAATCAAGAAGTTAGGAAAAGTGTGATGGTATCATTTATTACAAATAGGAACTTCATACATCAAATACCAGAGTCGGATCTTTGACACTCCAACAAGGGCATGGACACTTTGACAGATCATTTTAGGCCAAAATGAAAGGAAGTTTTCACAAAGAAGCCAAGACAAACACTTAAACATGAGTACCCCAACTTTGAGTGACATGACGCAAGTGCATCCAAGCAAAGCAAAATCAACTAGGACTCACAATAGCATGCTGGATCAAGAATAACAGGCTCGCCATTCTTGTCATAGGTTACATTCCCACTCCACAGGTCTCCATGCAGCAAACATGGCTCAATCACAACATCTTCAAAGAGTGGTGCCAGGTTCTTTGCCAGCTTTTGTCCTGACAGAAGGAAAATTCCCAACACCAGGTGAAGCAAAATATATTCCAATACTAACAACAGCGATTACAATAAGGTGACCATCAAAATAGTAGTTGACCAAATAACTTCCTTAAGTGGAGGGAGATACAAACTGAAGCAAGGGCAGCAGTTATGTGACTTCTATCAAATGATCAAAGTTATAAGTAAGGATATCAACAACAATGTAGTAAGTCTATTAACTACTAAATCAGACAGCAGTGCAGCAAAAACCACGAGTGTAAACCTTTTTCATAGATTAAAGAATCTCCAAACTGATCTCGAGCCAATTTAAGTTGGTAGCCCAGTCTATGCTTTGCATAAAAATCTATCCAGTCTGACGTCCAGGTATTAATCTGTGGAGTACTGCAAAGCAGTTGAATAAAAAATAGAGTCAAATTATAGAGGAAAGGACCGATGCAGTGATCAAGACACCCATTACTGCTGCAGAAAAAGATTAGAGCATGTAGACCATTTCATAAATGTAATAGCAAATGAAGACAAACAAATGAGCTACTCCCCGGTCAATCTGAAATCTATAATGCACCAATTACCTTCAAAACTATCGGTTAACTATAAGACAAACAGATATATGTAGGCCTTAGGCATATGCACCCATCAGTCAATAATTTAGACAAATAGAAAATTAAACTTCCAAGAAATATCTAGAAGAATAAGGCTTGATGCCTACATAATTGATGACGGCAGCTATAAAAGGAATGTACCTCCCAATAGTGTTTTCAACTTCAAAACCAAAGCCTTTCTCAGATTTCCCAGCTTTATGCATTTCTGCAAGCTTTCTCCCTAAAGCAGGCTAAAGATATGAACTATTTAGGATACTTGTTGAACAGCACAGAAATCATATATAGATTATATTTAAGCTAAGCTGTCCTCACCTGGCCACTTCTAGCTGCCCCAAATTCTACGAATTCCATAATGATGTAAGAGCCACCTCTTGGTAGAGATCCAACCTGCAGTCCTTAAAAAGTGATACACTCAGATATTCTAGCTGCCTAGAGAGCTCAGCACAACCATGAATTAGGTAAATTACCAAACCAAACTTCAGCATCTTTCTACCTTGTATGGCTTAGGGACACGAATTGTATTGGTTTCGTACATAAGTCTCAAACCAAGAGCCTCCCCTTCAAACATGGATGGGCCAATACTCCTATTCCAACATTCCAAATAAGTAGAGCAAGTTCAGTACCTAGAAATTGTGATAACTTCCATACATGATAACATCTCAAATTTGTCCACATTTACAATTGTTGCAATAAGTAGGTACTATTAACTCCAATTCCAACATCCCAAATAAATAGAGCAGGTTCAATACCTAGAAATTACAATAACTATCATACATGATAACATCTCACATTTGTCCACACTTTCAATAGTAGCAACAAGTAGGTACTATTAAACATAGAACAAGTAACACAATCAAGCCACTCAGCATCCAAGCATAGCATACCTATTAGTTTTAACAAAGAAAGGACCAACATCGGTATCGTAACGGGTAGCAAGATTGATGCAACCACCACCAACAGAACTTGATTTAGTAATCTGTGTTGCCTTCCCTTCAGTGAGAATCCACTCAAGAACTGGGTCTTCACTCATTGCCACAACTGCCCAACATTTCACAATTGACAACCCAAAACTCTAATCACCAACTCAATTAAACTAACCTAGAACAATGGGCATTGGGTCTACTTCAAACCCAAAATTGATCAAAATCAAGGCAAATATAATCACAATTTCAACATTTTCAGCAAAAATTAGCCCCAATAAAACCCCATTAACCAAATAGAAAACCCTGATAAACTGTATACTAAAAAAAAGTACAGTTCTTGAATAAATTTAACAGTGGCAAAATTAATGGAAAAGGAAACACAAAGATCAACAAACAGATATAAGATGATCAAAATAATGAAATGGGTAGAATTTAATTAGTTCAAAAATCAAATTAACTTGCTTGTAAATGGTTTTGGTTTGGAGAACAAGAACTTGGAGAAAGTGGGAAGACTGAAAGAAGGACGGCATTTACATGAAGAGAGAGAAAGAGAGGTAGGAGGTGCTATTACCATCATTTCCCCCTCTTGCTATCTCGCTCTTTCTTCTGGGATGTGGATGATGCAAGTAAATGCAACCCGTCTTCGTGTTCTGTTTTTGGTGGCGCCAAATTAGCCATAAGCTATGTTATATGGACTCGAGTACCCATGTCCGACACAGGTATGTATTTAAGTGTCGTCCGAATGTCGAAGGTCCAACATGAGTACTTGAGGTGAAATGAAGAGTTCATGTAACATAGGTCATAACTCATAAGGGTCCCAAATGAAGGACTAGAAAGGATTCAAATCTATCCGAATCCAAGTGTTTTTATTCCAGAATTATCGAAGTAGATAAGGGCCTACGCCTTACCGTCTTAGGGTCCGTGGTCGGCAACATAACCAAAAGGATTAGAACATATGGCTACTAGCAAAGGAGGTTCAAATATCTACTTGTTAGAATATGAACTACTGTATTTCTAACTATATTTCTAGTCTTTAACACGAAATTTTATCAAAACTTCAGAAGCATTGACAATTTGCTTGTATTTTCTCTATTATTATTATTGTTTCTTAAATATTTTCACGTCTAATTGATGATCAAAGACATGCATGTTTGTAGCTCAAATGGTACATTTACTTATTGCTCTATGTACGATTGCAACTAACACAGCAATAAATATACACGAAACTTAGTACAATTCACATACACCATACACACTATGCAATAGAATAGTTTAATTCAAATTTGCAAATTGATTATACTTTGAGGATTAATTATCATGTAATCATATACAATAAAGTAGTTGTATATATATACAAAACCTACTAAGTATTGAACATTTGAACTACCCTTTAATCATTTTCATGGCTCGTGAAGCTACTTAATTTGTTAAGGTGGCTCGTGAAACTACTTAATTTGCCTACTATTCAAGCCCCAAAATTATTGCATTGTGATTAAAAAGGTAATTTACGTCTTAATTTAGAACTCCCCTTCATTCAAGTAACCTACTATTTACATTCTACTACAATTAAGACATAACATTTTAACCAACTAATAATCACAATGAATCAATGAATCAATGATCCTTAACATTATAAATAGCAAACCAATTTAATTACACTCTACTCATATTAAAATCATGGTTATTACATCTTTCAAAGTCCTTTTCTTTCTCCTACTTTTCTCTTATTATATCCTGTTTCCTACTAATGTTGCTAGTGTTAATATTCCTGATTCAGAGAGGCTGGCCTTTGATACCATCTTCCAGTTCGGAGACTCGTTGAGTGATACCGGGAACCTTGTTCTCGAAAATCCTTATGGTGCTCACTCCTTTGCTAGCTTTCCTTACGGTCAAACCATCCATCACCCTACAGGTCGTTGCTCTGATGGACTACTTATCATTGATTATATTGCCAATGTTTTTCACCTACCCTTGCTTAGTCCTTTTCTTGATAGACAGGGTAATTTTAATCATGGTGTTAACTTTGCTGTTGCTGGCTCAACTGCTCTAGATACCGCGACTTTAAGAGCTAAGAACATAGTTTTTTCACCTCCTACTAACAGTTCATTGTCTGTTCAGCTAAGTTGGTTCAAATATCATCTTAACTCTATGTGTACTAATCGCTTAGAATGTGAGAAGAAGGTTAGTAAATCGTTGTTTGTTATAGAGACGGGAGGTAACGATTACAATTATGCTTTTCTTCATGGGAAGACTATGAAAGAGGTGAAAGAACTGGTGCCTGAAGTTGTTGGAGCTATTAAAGAAGCTGTCAATGAGGTTATTAGGTGTGGTGCAATTAGAGTAGTTGTTGCTGGAAATTTGCCTATTGGTTGTTTACCTGTCTATTTGACAGCATTCGAATCAAGAGACCGAACTCAGTATGATGAATTGAAGTGTTTAAAGGAGATGAACGCGTTTGCCATGTATCATAATGATCTATTACAACAAGCCATTAGGGAGCTTCAAATGGAGCATCCTGATAATGTTGCTATTGTTTATGGTGACTACTATTCGGCTTTGAGGTGGATTCTTCAGAACGCTGCTGCTCTCGGGTTTGATGAAGATGATGTACTTAAGGCATGTTGTGGATCAAGCAATAATGCATATAACTTTGATTTGAAGAGGATGTGTGGAGCTAAGGAGGCGCAAGTTTGTGCTAACCCAACTCGACTCGTGAGTTGGGATGGAATCCATTTGACTCAAAGGGCTTACTTGCGCATGGCTCAAAGGCTATTGCAGCAAATTGTTCCAAAAATCCTAGAAGTTGTATAAGGAATTATAAAAACATACATAATGTCTTTTTATGTTTTGAATTTGCATTTAGTTATATTTTTTTGAGTTTTGAGTCCATAGAAAATAAAATACTGTTAAGCATTCGAATATTGTGAACTTTTCAGTTACAGTCAAATATGACCTACTGATTCTATAGCACCATGATTCATGGATGAGTCCTTATTGGTGATGTATATTAACTGTTAGTTAGTGCATCAATGTTCAATAACAACAACAACAACAAAGCCATATCTGGTTAGCCCCGTATTTGGGGTCAGCTAACATTAATCGACTCAAGGAAACTCTGCAAAAGCGCAACAAGAAGAGTAAGTCAAAAAACTTAAAATCAGATCTGAAGAATAACGAATAAGAGAGATAGCAACTGGTAAAAGTTGTTGATTATATAGAGTAATAGAGGTAAGTTGCAAATTCTTAGACATAAACTAGTAGATAGCAACTGCAATCAGGAAATCATTCATAGTTAGATTGTTGCTTCATAGTTCAGACTAGGTAGCGCGACAGTTCAGCCAGGACCATTAACAATCTTGTTCACATCTCATTATCAGATACATAATATAAACTCTCATTATCAACCAAAATTGTATAATTCTATATTAAGATAGAACAAGTTTTGCCCAACGTAACTTCTGGTTGTTAGTTGTCAGTGACATCACTGTCAAGGATTTAAAACTCTGCATGTTTTTTTTTCTAGGCTTCAGAGATGGATTACCATTTACCATATAAAACAGAAGTTCCAATGGGAAAAAAAGGCATAAAATCTGGCTAGTGAAGTCTTGAGTTTTTCTGAATGTTTTCTTCGGGAAGATTGCTTTGTTTCTCATGACGTAATGATAACCGAGTATGGTTAAGTCTTCTTGCAGAATATTAAGAGCATAGTACCTCACTGAAACTGTATTCTGTTTTTCGGTTTCTAGTAATTCCTTAGCATAGTAAGCATACTCAATAAAGGTAACGTTTAATTGAAATTTTAAGAGGGTGACATTAAAGGCTTCCGTGCTAAAGAAACCCGCCTATATATAATATGCAGCATCCTTTTTGTTCATCTGCTTACAGTAGATGAAAGCTAAACAACCTCACTTATACCCTGCTAAAGATAATTATTCTCATGAAATCTGATCGATAGAGCTAACATGACATCCAGATATTTTTTATACGGAGTATAACATGTCGAGAAAGTTTCTTCTAGGATAAAGGCAATCTAAAATTGTGGCAAGTTTGTGTAATCAAATTACATCAGCTATCTGCTGTTTCTCCTGATTTTGCCTCTCAACAGTTTCAAATTGGTATTACTCTTTAGTTGTAATGGTCCCACTTAGCTGAAGCAACTAATACAAGCCTACCAATTGTAATTAGGAACTTAATTATCAAATCATAAATACAATTAGAGGTTCAGAAATTCTTAAGTTCAGAATTTCAAATAGGTATTGTATACAAATGTCTCGCACTCACGCCAATCAACTGCAAAGTTTACATGAATTGTCTAATCAGCAAACACTTCAGTTTGAAGTTATAAGCAAAATTGTTTCAAACCATGTGGAAAAAAAACACACACACACAAAAAATTCCAACAGACCAATGCTATCAATCTATGAGTACAAAGAATTTTTTACACGAAAGTTTACTTCTAATGTATCCACACATGACACATTCTAAGCTTCATTAACACACCCCACCCCCCAAAGGCCCGTCTCTCACATCTCAAAGAAAGAGTTATGCATAAGGTAGCTAGCATTCTGAATAACAATCATGTTAAACCAGAAATAGGAGTAATTACTTCTATCCATTACCTAGGCTCTGATTCTCCATGTAAATTGGATTCAGGGTTTCTTGATGTTGACTGGTGATGCTGTTGGCTGCTGACATAACCTGCTGTATACCGTGAACCAGGTTGCAAAGACTGATTGAAGTCCTCCATTGCTAATTGAGCATTGTCATTGGACCTCACCGGCTTTGGATCACAAGACTGCTTTAAAGGCAGACGGCAAACAGGACAAGTACATTGCTTCATTAGCCAGGGATCAATGCAGGAAAGATGAAAACTGTGGCCACATTTGGGCATGATTCTTAGTACTTCTTTTTCTTGATAGTCCCCCAAACAAATAGAACACCTGGTCATAAAAGAAGGCAGTAATAAGCAGAAATTTCTTAGCTATTCACAACTGAAAGATAACATTTTGCTTCCTAAAATGAATTTATTTTTGGCAATGGTACTCGATACTCACTGTAGATCTTCGGTGGAGTTAAAAGCATCCCAGTGATATTTCATCGTGGGTATTGCAGCAACCGCAAACGGTTCAAGGCCATCAGTCCTTTGCTCTGGCTATCACAAGAAAAGGACACAGCAGATGTGTTACAATTGGCATAAGTGTTAGGTTCCAAACTAGTGGAAGCAGCCAAGCAGGTACCAGTTGCAAAAACTACAACAGTATTGGCATGTTCGGCAAAATTAGGTGTCACTACTTAATCGTTTTACTAGCTAATAGAGTTAACTGTCAAAATGTTACATAGTAGGTGTAGGATTGATAAAAAAATCTCATTTTTTTTCTCTCCTTTTGAAAGCTACTTTACACCAAAAGCTACACTTTTCACCGTTTGCAAAACACTACCTCAACTGGAAAAAGCAACCTTAAAACACTACCTCAACCGGAAAAAGCAACCTTAAAACACTACTTCATCAAACAATGTATTCCACATTTACTAGAGCTACGACCAAGTCAAAACTCTAAAAGCTACTCGAAAAGTTGTTGCCAAACACAACCTAAACATAGATTATTCTAACAAACCCAATGTATTCATTCAACAGATTGACAAAGATGATTCTCAGTTAAAATCCAAAATTACAGTCAACAAGCTTCATTGTTAATAATAAACACTTGACCAAACCTGCTACTGTAACAATCAAAGCATAACATAATTCACTCAAAAGTCAAAACCCAATATACAATGCTCCAAAACTTAAACTGCATAAGAATCAAGAAGAGAAGATAGATTTATACCTGCTCGATATCGATTTCGGGTTCATTATCAACATTCCTCCTTGGTTCAGTCAATTGAACCCTCCTACATATGAGTCTTGTGCATATAAACACTATAAAAATTGAGCTCATCCCAAATCCAATGATAGTAGTGATCAAATTAATGTCATACATCATTTCTTCAATGCTCAAACCCTTAATCTTTAATTTCTTATATCAAATGCCCAGAAACTGCTGAATGACTGTTAATCAGATGATCAATTGCATACAGCACAAACCCAAATAACAAATCCAGATCAATCAAAAATAGGAATTTTTTCCACAAATAACATAACCTAATCATAATTGTTTAGCTAATTAAGCTACCCACCAAATCAAAGTTTCAAACTTTGTGACAAACCCAACTCCATAAAACCCAATAAAACCATATTAAAGGTTATTTAAAGAACCTGGGATTTTTTCCTAATCAGAACAACAATTATACAAAAAAAGAAACAATTGCAAGAACCCAGAAAAGGTAGGATCAAAAAAAGCAAAAAAGGAAGCTACCCATTTGGAATCCTAAATGTTTTTGATTGAATTGAGCAGAAATTCCACATGGGGTTTAATCAATTAGGTACAACTTATAGAGTCTGTGAAAAAGACAGGGAGAAAATAATGGCTGCGTTACAATAAGGAGTGAAATAGGCCGTTGTTATCGTTGCTTATCCATTATATTCAGAATCATAGCTTTTTTTTTTCTTTTTTTTTTTTTTTTTTTTTTTTGGAGGAGCTACACACCTGTAAAATTTAGGGACCCGCAAGAGTTTTGTTTGTTCTTGAACGTCTATATCTTTAAAATTGATTTTGATACGGAATGCTCTTTAGTTTGATTTATTATGCACTCCTCCTTCAAAACTTATATAATTAAAACGCTGAAAATTGTGCTCTCATAATGTGCTTAATGTCAAGTATATTAATTAACCTTTTGAAGATCAATGCTTTCTTGCCATGAATTTAGAGTGCTAATCTAATCTTAACTTATCGAATTTGTTTTAATTTATTTTGATTATAAACTGAACTGAAATTTTTGTTATTAACCTTTATCTAAATCTATCATAATAAGCGAAAATAAGATAAATAGAACCGTTTTCAACTATGTGACTTGGAGCCTTGGGGTTGGGACTTGGGAGATGATATCACCACCTCATCATTCCTTGATTCCCTCCCATGCATGTTCATAAGCCAAATTATTATTTTCTAAGGAAGTGTTTGCCGGTAAGTGTGGGGTATGGTTGTTTTTTATTTAGTTTTTAAAGAAAATGGAGCATGATGTGAAGAAGTAAAGAATCAAATACAAAGTATCTTGTGAGTTGTGTTTAGTGAATTGTGCTAAATACTTGAGTAGTGCTTGAACCATTTAAGACAAATTATTGCAATTAAACAAGTGTTTAGTAAATTAGTAATGCTTCCGTTTTTTTATTGATGGTCAATGCTTGCAAATATACAATTGTTGATTTGTTGCACCAATCATCAACAACTTGTGCATCATTTTGTTGGAAGACATTTTCTTAAGTCATCAAAATCAATCAAGGACAAGTGACATCTTAATTGGGGATGGAAGCATTGTCTTGTAAGTAAGAAAATAAAATAGAAAATATTTTTAATTGGAGCATAAAAAATAAGTGATCCTCTATTGTACTTTGCATAATCAACAACATTAGTAGGATTATCATGTAAAACTTGGACAACCATGTGTTAAACAACTTTATTATTCGCAGCAATTATTGTTTGATTTGTCTTATCAATTTTTGAAACCTTAGTTGGAGTACTTGGCTGCCTAATTCTTCTAAACACTTTTTTTTTTTTTTTTTTTTTTTTTTTTTTTTTTTCAGAGCCACAATAACGGATAATGAAAATCGATCCTAAAATTTCTAGGAAACGAAAGGGAAGCTCTAATCACAACTATCCCTCACTTTTATTCTCCTCGACTTATTTAGATTTAAATCATTCAATTTGGACAAATAAGCTTTATAAAGATGACTTTTAGACAAAGATTTCAAAAACATTTAGATATAATATCATTTTTTTTATAGAAGCATAATATAATTTAGATAAAATAAACGCCTGTTCTCATAGACTGAATTCAGCTGAACTGAACTGAGCTGAACTGAACTGAACTGAAATGAAATAAATATTTTATAAGAGAAGGAAATTAGAAGATGAATTGAACTGAAAATAAACGTATGAGAACAGGCCATAAGTTCATATAAATTCATAAAGAAAATATTGAATAAGTTGAAAATGATAGCACACAGAAAATGAACATTAGGTGAGTTTGGTGACAATCCTCATTCCTCAAGTACAAAATAAAGTAAATAATTCGTCTTTCTTTAAAATAAAAAAAAATCAAGTAATTTGTCTTGATAATGATAGATCTTTCATGTAATAATGCAAGATGCAGATTACGTATAATTTAGGAGTAAAATAATGTTAATGTGTGGCAACTTGTACTGATTAATTAAGGGAGTCATGTAGTTGATTAGTCAATTAGTTTATGTTTAATGGTGCACACACCACAAATGTTGGAAATGAAAAGGATGAAATCTTATCAGGATTCCAAATTTCCAATACACAACTAATTTAAATGGGGAATCCTTGGTCATGCTCGTAAATGGCCCTTTAATGCATATCAGAGGTCCACTAAATAGGAATGACAATTCAATTCAAAATTGATTTGGGTCTGACTCTCAACCGAAGGAAAGGAAAAAGTATAAAAATAATCCGTTCGACCTAGATTAAGGGGCTAAACACTTAAAGAAGTTAAGAATGGGGGAAAGAGTAAAGTGTGATCTTCATCCTCAAATTGTTCTAATAGCCATAGGGATTGAATCCCTTAACTATGATGTCTGAAGATTCCTTTCTTACCGTTAAACAACATATTATTGGTATAAATGTATTATAAGCATGAACCGAATTACCTAACATAAGAGATTAAACCTCAGTCTTGTGTCTATAAAATATATTAGTGACTCGATCACTAATATCTAATTATCTATGATATCAAACACAATTATAAGGACGAAAAAAAAAGCCTAAAACATGAATCATAACGAAGTTCAATGTAACAACATAACGTAAAGCAAGTCATTCCTCAACTGCACATTCAATAGGTACATGAACATTTTTGTAACGGCAAACATAGGGCGCATCACACCCTACATAAGGACCAGCCCACCTCGCATCATCGATGTAACTAGCATTCCAGACTGATGAATAGAGGAACATAGGCTTCTCAGGGAAGGCAGAGTCGCTCTGTCTCTCCACCCGTCGCACTAGTTTCCCGTCGATGAGCCACTCGATTACGTTTGGGAACCACTTGATCACGTACTCGTGAAACCCATCTGAACAGTCAAATCCTAACTCATGAATTTCCTCCTTGTTCCCAGTTCCTGCATTTAGTTCATTTATATCAAATTCACTAAAGTTTCTATTTCAACATTAAGCATGAAGTACTAGGGGCAATAAAGTCATTAAATCAAGTCATTTTTTTTCTTTGCTTTTTTAATGTGTATAGTTTAAATCACCAGTAACCGTTGAGCCTATCAACAAACCCACATGTGATTGAAAGTGTTTTTTTTTTTTTTGACATCGACGTGATTGAAAATGTTGTCGCACATTAAAAGAGTACATAAGTGTCAGCTATTATAGCTACGGAGTATTATGTAGTTAGGTTCATGGCCCTCCAATAGGTAACTTAAACTATATTCTTGTAGTTAGGTATTTCTTGTGGATACACCTAACTCATTTAGTATAGACATATACTCCGTAGTTAGTTGAGCGGCTTGAGCCAATGTCTCTATGGTATAGAGGCATCATAAATTCATAATATAATAACGGAATTATAAATTTTGAATTCGTTAATGTTCATAAATACAAATTAATAGATACACGTATATAGAATATTTGTAACAGTCCGTAATTTCTCTTATAACGATCAACATGTATAATTGTAGATTTGTGGATGACTATTTTATTTCTTACGTGCTAAACTTGGAAGTTTGAGACATCCGACTATGTGTTACTATGTTAGGAATTAAAATTAAAATAAACTAGTCCGGTTAAACAATGAAATGAATTAGATAGTCAAAAAATTGGTCTCCTAGACAAAATTCTATATTTTTAATTTGTTTTTCGGACCCAAATTGAATTGACTAGATCTAAAAAAAACAGAGATAAAAAAGAATACCAGAGGTGTGATAATTGGTCTGAACAATGGTTTTATCCTTGCCCAAAAATTCAAAGTCGATCTCATCTTGGCAATTATCACCTTCCAAAGAAGAAAGATAAATATTGAAATTAAGACCACTAGTATTCCCCTTAGGACATTGGATTTCAGCACTAAAGGTCCCATATTGGTAACGACCGGGAGATCGCCAGCGCGAGCCGCCTCGGTCGTCGAAGGTGATCGCGATCTCATTGGTATGCGAGCAATGGTCACAAACTTGTGGGGTGTAATCTATGACGATCCCCTTCATAGGTTGAGTCATATTGTGTTGGGCTATTTCTTGGTCAAGTGATGGGTCTGCCATTTTTGGATTTGGTTATGGTGCTAAGAATATAATCACCGAGTTTAATTAAATGGTTGAAGAAATGAATGGTTAATTTTGATGAAAGAATAAGGAGGTAGCAAATTAGCGATTAATAGAATAAGTACAATATTGATTATAACGTGCATGAAAACATGATTATTGTACATTTGTACCCCTTTGGCACTCTTTGGCGCGGTGTTTGATAACACGGTATAGTATGTACTACGTAAGTCGCTATGTCGGTATTGCCGTATTGGTTGACTATCAATGGTTTCGTTTAAATAAATGATAACACATATGAGTATGTCGGTATTGGTTTAGCGGTTGCATTATTGGTTTAGCAGTTGAATTAGTGTATCAATTGTTAGTGTAAACTTGTTTGATAAAAAAAAATGATGTAGGAATGTATTTATATTTAGGGCATGTTCATATTTATTGAACTGAACAGAACTAAACTAAATTGATTGGAGCTGAACTGAACTGAATAGAGTTGAAATAAATGTTTCTGAAAGAAGCTAAGGAAATTAGGAGTTGAACTGAAGTGATTGAAGTTGAACTGAAATGAACCGAACCGAATTGAAATTAAACTGAAGTGAACTGACCCTTATTAAATAATGTGTTTGAAACTAGGAATGTTGGAATTGATTTAGGCCTTGTTTGGCAAATGGTTGTTGGCGGTTGGCTGTTGGCTGGTTCACTTGGCTTGTTTGACCAGGTGGAATGTTTGGCTGTTTATAATGGCTTTTGAAATTGGCTGTTTACAAAAGTGTTTGGTAAATTAATTGGTGGTTGTTGGCTGTTTATTAGATAATTTGTGGGCCAACAAGCCAAAAGCCAACAAAAAAGCTACTCAAAGCAGCTTTTTCATTTTGGCTTAAAAGCCAGCTTTTTCGCTGACTAAAAAGCCAATTACCAAACACATTTTTTGGCTGTTTGACCACCTTAAAAAGCCAAAAGCTAACCAAAAAGCCATTAAAAAGCCAATTACCAAACATGGCCTTAATTGATTTGACTATCAATTGTTAGTGTAAAATCACTCAATAAAAAATTGATGTATACTCCATTGTCTAAAATAAACAAAGCAAGAGCTGACGAGCATTTCTAGGACGTTAGATAAGAGAATTAAAAGTGGAAACATTAAAGTAAAAATAATATTAATTACATGGATCGATGCGTGATTTTGTCATGCACGGAATTCTATTTTAAGTAATATATTAAGTACGGAGTAGTTAGCTAACGCCCCGGGACGATTGTTAGCAATATCCAATAAACAATAAAGACATTTCAGCAAATAATACGGAGTAGGAAATACTTTGTAATTGTTTTACAATTACACTTCCAAACAAGCAATCCTGCAACCAATTGTTTTGGCCCGGCTAAAGTCTTAGTCCAATTACCAATGAAATGATGAAAAATCATTATCATGGATTAGGCTTAACATAGAGCGTGTTTGGCAATAGCTTTTGAGTAACTTTTAGGTAATCTTTAATGGATTGACCAACTAGTTAACAAAAAATATGAGTGTTTAGTAATGTAGTGATTGAGATAGCTTTTAGTGGTGGAGATAGCTTTTATCAAAAGTTAACAATATTACCCTTTGAGATTAGAGGTAGCTGTTGAAAATTTTATCTATAGTTTTAAGAAAAATATCGATTTTTATATGTAACAGCTAGTCAATCGCTACTTTACTAAACACTAATACCTAAATTATCTATCTTCATATATAGCTAACAACTTGTTGACAACTAACAACTATTATCACAACTAACAAGTAACAATTACCTTCACATCTATATTTTGCCGAACACTTATAATCAACCCTATTTTACTCCTTTGGTTTAATCCAAATCACACTTCATTATTTTACGTATCGATTTCTATTGTTAAATATTATTAAAAAAAATTATGTTATAAAAATGACAATATGATGAATCTAATGATATCTATAAAATAACATTTATTTTTATAATAACAGAAAAAATTAAGTCAAATAAAACATGTGAATAATGCAAAAATTAAAATAATGTTTTTTAAAAAAACGGAGAGAGAATTATTTTAAGCCTTTTTTTTTTTTTGAAACGTAAGCCAATTTTTATTGAAAACAAAAGACCGGTCACATTTTGGAAGTGTAAACGGATGAAATAAGAAGTAAGGACATGTTCTCTTCAGCTTAATTTCAGTTCAGTTCAGCTCCTAATTAATCTCTCATAAATACTCCCTCCGTTTTTAAATACTTGTTTCATTTCTCCATGCGCGGAGTTAGATTTTGGATAAAGTAATATAATATGGAGGTAGTGGGGTAGTTGAGAAAATTAAAAATTGTAAAAAGTAAAAGTAGTGGAAGAATAGGAGAAGAGAGAGTGTTATATTGGGTCCACTAAGTATAAGAAATGAATTAAATATTGTAAAACTTTCCAAAAAGGAAAATGGAGCAAGTATTTAAAAACGGTCAGAAAAGAAAAGTGGAAAACGGAGGGAATATTTATTCTCTATTTAATTCAGTTTAGTTGAGTAAATCAAAACAGACCGCAAGAGTGAATAAAAGTACGGAGTAGTCCCTAATCTAATATATAATTGCAGAGTCACTTTTAATGTGAAGCCTCCAAAACCCCAGTGCTAAACTCTCATGCATTTGAGGTTTTTTTTTTTTTTTTTTTTTTTTTTTTTTTTTTTTTTTTTTAATAAAAAATAACTACCCACCCTTATCCCATACTTTATTTATTTATTTCAATTTTTTTATATATATTTTTATTTTTTTTAAAAAAACAGTAACTACACCTACCACCTTTTTTTTTTTTTTTTTTTCTTTTTTGGTATTAATGTACAGCACGCTTTTTGCGTGACTAGCCTCGCCGAATAACTGCTTGCAAAATATCAAAGTAACTCCTAGAGCATTGATAGAACAACCCTTATGTCACTAACCGAGTAACCCCTATAATACTGAACGAGTATCTTCTATAACTTTGACAAACTAAATCCCATAATAGTTGGCCACATTGCGTGGCCACCGGTAAGAGTAAGACCATGTTCTTTTAAGTAGAGCAAAGAACATCAGATTTCAACAGAGAAGAGAAATGTCAGCAAGCCAGAACGAGTGTTCGCGTATTACTAATACTCAGTGGCATAGCTAAGTAGGCATCAGTAGAGCAAATCAAACCACAAATACACAACAAACAATAACAGCTCAAAAGAATAACGTCTAAGTTAACATCAAAATCAACTTCCTATATTTTAAATATATTATATATTTCTCTAATATAATATATATCCCGTGCATTTTGCACGAGTACACTCTCGTATTAAAGAAATAGACAGAAGCCTTGAACCATCTTCCTCGCAGTAAAACCTAGCGGAGGCAGCGAGCAGAAACTGAGTTTGGTTGCTTGCTGCTCTGAGTTTGTCTGAAACTCCTTCTCATCACCTAAATCTAAGGTTTTTTCTCTCTCCTCTTTCTTCTATCCATGCTTTTAACTTTTAACTCTACTATCGTTTTCTCTAATCAAACCATTCTTACTCACAAATCATATATCTGAATTTGTCGTGCATATTCTTTTTCATTTTTCTGGGTTAAATTTGCTGTGTTTGAGTTTTTATTCTTGATAATTTTGGTTGATTTTCAGTTTGTAATTGGATTTTTTAGGTTAGGGTTTTTATGTCGGTTTCAAATTGTTGGTCAAAATTCAAAAAACCCTCTTAAACCCTAATTTTATTATCGCAGTAAATTAAGAATTTGTTGATCTGATGTATACGAGCTCACTATAAATTTATTAGTTTGGATGATTTCATTGCTCATTAATTTGATCTATTCTCTATTAGAATACAATTTATGGTAGCTAGCTAAATGGTTGCTACCATTATAAATTGGTCTAATTTTATTACGCCGGAGTTTACAGTCGAGTTGAATGTTAGGAGGGGGATTGGGGTTTGGAGCTTTGGACCGATCACATTGTCGTGCTTATGCTTTTACTTTGGTATTTGATATACTATTGCTGTTTAATTATTGAAAGCTTGTTTTGCGATGTAATAATCGATTAATCGACATGAAAGTTGAGCTATTAGAGCTTGTTGATGACTTGATGTGTTGGGGTTTAACAGTACGTTCTCCAAAAATTTGACGTTGGAGCGTTTTATCGTCTTAAGCTATTGATTTAGGCTGAATGATGTACATTTTTAGTTCTTTGTATCCATTCGATGTTCTCTGCATATATCATGGTTTTACAGTTTTAATTGGTGAAATTTAAAACTTGTGAAGTCACTTTCTTAATTTTCGTTCCCCTTCTTATTTTTAAGGGCAATGGATGTTCCTTACTCTTTTTTATTTCTCCTAGTGCTATTTGAAGGTTCCCTAATTTGAAGCTTTGCAAGATGAGGGCCATCTTCTGTGGAAACTTGGAATATGATGCGCGGCAATCTGAGGTTGAGCGGCTTTTTAAAAAATACGGAAGGGTGGAAAGGGTGGATATGAAGTCTGGTCAGTATTATGTTGGCTCTTCTTGTTGATGTTTTGAACGCTTAGTTTTTTTTTGTTGCTATTCATGTTTTAGGACTTGAATTCGTTCTTTGTCCGTAAGCTTTAATTGTTTGTTGTTGTTGATTTTACTACCAACTTCTACTAATGCTGCTATTGTTATTCTTTATTTCTGATCCCTTGATCTCTCTCCCATATGAAATGAGAGAAAATGATTATGGTTATCTTTTTTTTTTTTTCAAAATCATAAATATGGTTCCTTTGTGTTGTATTTTTTTTGTATATATATATTTTTTTTTATTTGGAAATGGACTTTCTTTTTGTATTGACTGTTGAAGTGTATGTATAGGGTGTTCACATTTTGGCCTCTCTATATCTTGTCAATTTTTATGGCAGAGTTTGTATTTGATATATATATATATATATATATATATATATATATATATATATTTTTTTTTAATGCTTATTGCCTTATTGGTATCCAGTAAATGCATTTACTGTGTTTTTTGGGTACATTTACTGTGTTTTTTGGGTACGAATTGGTCTCTTGCCAAGGTATTCCATATGCTGACTAGGATTGGGAAGGTTATTGTCCAGAATAGGGTTGGTTTTGTTTTGTTTTAAAGTATGCTCTCCCCTCAAATTCAGTGGAAATGTCATTGATTCCTACTCTTTGTTGTACTCCCATTTCAATTTGGATGTCATCACTTGGTAAGGAATCAACAGGATTATCACTGGCACCTCTCCCTGTAATTGAGAAGATGATGAGAATTGACGCTGTTGATCCATCATGTTGAAAGGAAACATCATCACTATTCCGAGGCAGAGTAGTATGATTGATGAGTCCATCATACTTATGAATATAACACCAAAGCTTCTGGAAGGGTCAACGCATTCTTGAAAAAATATTTTTTCTTGGATAGATGTGTATATTGTTTCCCTTTCAGACAATCATCTTTTCAAGCTATAGAACCCTGCACTCAATAATTTCTTTGGCGCAGGATTCTTTGGATTATCCATATGTTTCTTGGATGGATTGGATTCTCTGCATTTTCTTTCTGCATTGTGCCCACGCACCATCCTCCTATGTTTTACTTGAAGAACCAATCTGATTCGCTTGGCATGAACATAATTTCTGAGACACTCATTGCCTTTTCATTTATCATGCCTCTTGTCCAGTCTTCAATTCCTGACATGTATCAACAATAAATCATGATGACTTCACATTCAGTAGCAGGTGTTGTTTTTACTTCCTAGTCTTTAATATGGCCACGTCAGGTTTAATGAATCATCAATTAGCTGGTGTAACAACTGTTTGTTTGAAAATTATATGTACAGAACTAATATTTTAAATTTGTAGGATTTGCTTTTGTTTATATGGAAGATGAGAAAGACGCTGATGATGCCATTAGAAGACTTGACCGAGCCGAGTTTGGGAGGAAAGGGCGGCGTCTTCGGGTTGAGTGGACTAAGGTAACTACAGTCAGTTATTCCACATCGTTTTTCAGTTTGTACACCTTTACTATTTAGATCATCTGGTATCTTTACTTTCTGTGCTTTTCCTGTCAACCATTGTACAATCTGAAGTTTGCTTCCTTTGTTTTTTTCTTGTCCAATCCAAAACCAAGTTGGACTTCATATTTTGAGCAGTCTGAATTAGGTTGTATAAAACTTAAGTTGATTTTGAATTGCAGCAAGAACGTGACAGTCGAAGGCCGGGTGGTGGCGGTGCAAGAAAACCTGCAGCTAATGACAAACCTTCTAAAACCCTGTTTGTCATTAACTTTGACCCTATCTATACTAAGTCCAAGGATTTGGAAAGGCACTTTGATCAGCATGGAAAAATTGCCAACATAAGGATAAGGAGGAATTTTGCATTCATTCAGTATGAAACCCTGGAGGATGCCACTAGAGCATTGGAAGCTACAAACATGAGGTTGGGAACAATTAAGTATTTTGATTCTTATGTTTCTTTCCCCTCTATACTAGAAGTATTATTGGATTTCTTTGAAATTTTATATACATTCTTCTTCTAAAATGTGATGTAATTATAAATTTTAGATTTATGTTACGATGGATAAAGGCATCCTTCTTGTTTGTGCTTAATGCCTAAAATTTGGAACATTCATTTATACCTGTCGTGTACCATATGCTAGAAGTCTCACATTCACTGCTTTCTGCTACTGGGACTTACCTGATTTAAGTGCTTGTCAAATTGACTATTTAAGCAACTTATTTCACCTTTAGAATGGCTAAAGAGAGATTGAACTTGTATTATCGTGTTTAGAGTCGTATGGTTATGTCAAAGTCATAGAGATGTGGTTTATCATGAGGTCGTAATGAGTTTTTCTAATCTGAGCTTATTGTTAATAAGATCATTAACTAATTTTTTTATATAATTATTCAATAGTCTGCATTGGATTTGCTGCTTATATCATTCTGTAACTTTTCTGATGGTTGTCTATTTGATTGCTTGCAGCAAGCTTATGGACAGGGTTATAACTGTGGAGTATGCCATTCGAGATGATGATAGAAGTAATGGTCACAGTCCCGATAGAAGGGGCAGGGACTTGTCTCCTGATAGAGGAAGTTACCGTAGAAGATCTCCAAGTCCATATCGCAGGGAGAGGGGTAGTCCAGACTATGGATATCGCAGGGACAGAGGCAGCCCTGACTATGGCAATGGTGGCAGATCTGGAGCTAGAGGCAGTCCTGAATACAGCCGAGATGAGAGCCCTGCTAATGGGAGATACCACAGGTTTGTGTAAATCTGCAGTCTTACTGTTTTGATTTGATAATTTTTCTGTAACTAAAGACTTATTTTGTAACATATATTATTGATTCAGTCGCTCTAGACCTGATGCTCGAGGATCTCCTGTTGGAAGCCCTGCTAATGGAAGATACCACAGGTTTGTGTTAATCTCCAACCTGACTTTCTACATTTCTCTAAATTTTGGGACTTGCATTTTTTTAACCTATACTGTCGATGCAGCCGGTCTAGACCTGAAGCTAGGGGAACTCCTGAATATGCTAAAGATGAAAGCCCTGCTAATGAAAGATACCACAGGTTTGTTTTAATCTCCTACCTTTTTATCTCCATTTCTCATTCTTCAACTCAATTGGAGACTTAAATTTAAGCTTTTTATTCTGTTGTAGCCGCTCTAGACCTGAAACTCAGGGAAGTCCTGATTATGTAAAAGACGAAGGCCCCGCCAATGGAGGAAGATATCACAGGTATGTGCCCGTTCCATCTTTATTACCTCCAGACCTCCAGTTCACCCAGCTGAAGAGATCTTGGCCTAAGGTCCTAGTTTTAAATCCCCAACCCCCTGTTGTTTATTCATATTTGTTGTGAAACAAAGTGACCTTCCATTTCTCTCTTCACCCCAATTGTGAACTCACTTCATTGCACCTTAACTATTAATGCAGTCGGTCACCTCCACCACGAGAGAGGTCACCTCCGCTAAGAGAAAGGTCACCTCCACTAAGAGAAAGGTCACCTCCACCATGCGAAAGGTCAAGATCCTAAGCAAGGAGATGGTATTAAGTCAGTATTTTACCGGGCTGTTTCTTGAGAGAGGTTGAGATGGTAAGCGAGGAGATGGTCTTGTGTTGTTAATTTGGCAGTGCAGTTTCTAGAGAAGAGCTGTAATTTCTTATTTGTGAAAAGGCTTGTATCAACAATTTTAGGATTGAATTTGATTTGTGTTAGTGGCTTATTGTATTTGATATTGCTTCCAAAGAAGGTTCATTTTTGCCCTAGTTGTTTCAAACCCTTCATATGTTCCTGTTTCGCCGGTATATTTAGGCTACATACTCGAGCTTGAATTTAAATCAAAATCATTTGTAAGATTATGGATTATGTTTATTTTTCAGTAGTTTACTGTATGTATGTACGGGTACTTTGTACTTAATAGTAGTAGAATTTTATCCTCAAATACGCGTAGAATACAATATTTATCATTTGTGGTCCTGTGTACAGCAAGCAATGCATAGCAGACAGGAAACAGCGTTACGATCTGGCTATGTAAGTGTTGCACGCGTTTTGGATAAATCAATGCTTACTGTTGTGTTCTCTTCTCAAGTTATCAGTTTTGTGAAAAAGGTAACCAAATTCAAAATCTTCAACCCCCCTCCCAAATGCCAATATTATAATGATTTTTTTTGTTTTTAAATTTGAGTTAACCAATAGTATAAGTAATGAATAATGCAACTTGCATACTTTACAATTATGGAGTATTATTTGAGAGAAATTTTTTTAAAAGTTATACAGCGAAAGTAATATTATTTTGATTTTGAAGATGTTTGTTTTGAAGCTCTTATTAGCGAAAGTCATCAGTGAACATTATATGATCTTTATTCTGGTTAAGAAGTTCCTAAATTATTTGGTACGGAGTACAACTTCGGGTTAAGGTCTACCATTTGAAAGTAGCATAGTACGGAGACATCCCATCAACACAATAGTCTATACTCGTAATTGACAAGTAATTGACAAGATCACAAGACTAATGATATGAGCTTCAAAACATCGATTATTATAACGGTTTGAAATTCAAAATGAACAAGAAAGAAGGGAGTAATTGTCTCATTATTGAATAAGATCTGAAAAACAGGTACCCTTTTCTTGAAACTGATTCATACCCTGTATAATTGGCTTAAGCTACATAATTAGAGCTTGATTAGATTTTAAATCATCACACTTTTCAAAACTGGGTGTGCTCCTCGAAATAAAACAAAGGAGCCTCACGAAATTCAAATACTTTTCTAAATAATAGTAATTTAATTATACTCCGTAGTTAGGAAAGCTATTGTTGTCTTTTGCGTATGACATAGGAGTAAATAATAATGGGGTCATACAAATCCTATAAATAATGAATTGGGAAATATTGTTTCAAAGATAGGAAGATGAGAATGACATTAATTTATGTTATAAATTAGTGAAGCTTCTAGCCACGAATGGTGAAGGGCTAATTGTAATTTCATGGACCACAATTTCATCATATCTTTTTCTTTCATTTTCATTATGCTACATTATTAATGTCTTTTTTTGTGTACATGTATTTTTTGTCCCTTTTTTCAAATTTGAACGTAATTTATTATTGTACGATTTAGGACATAGGGTCGTGGAATCAGGAATGCAATGAATTTCAGGGCTTCCAATATGTTCCTACCATTATTATAAATAAATTTCAAAATTGAATTTTTTTTTTTTTTTTTCATGGATAAGAAATTAGGTACGGAGTAACAATTTTTTAGGATTAATGATGCATCTTGATAAGACATGTTTGACAATGCACAAATTTAACCATTAATATCTAATGAGAGATTGTTATATATACTCGGGTATCTTTCGTTATATGGACAAAAAAAATACTATTAAATGTCCATACACTGAAGTGTATATAATTATTTTCAATATTAAATATAAATTTGTAATCAATATGTTGATAAGAAGTAAAAAATATCTTTGGGGTGGCAATTCCAAAATGTAAAATCATATCACTATCAAATAATTGAGTCACTTTTCCTCAAATCTTTAATTAACCTTTACCCTTTTCTTTGCAAATCATTTCCTACCTTTTATGGAGTAAGTTTTATTACATGTAAAGGAATAATTTTTTTTACAAAAAAAAAAAAAAAAAAATTAAAACAAAAAATATTATGGCTAACAAGTTTGTATTAAAAAAAAAAAAAAAAAAAAAAAAAAAAAAAAAAAAAAAAAAAAAAAAAATCACGCTCAAAGCATTTCCAGTCCAACTTTAAGACTTTAACACACGTGGTTGAGAAAGTGAGCATGAGTGGCACTCATTAGCCGTCCCCACTTAACATCTGTACTCCAACCTCCACATCATCTTTGGATTTACCTCAAAATCTGTGAAATTTAATTAGAATTAAATTCAAATATTTTGATCAACTAATCCCAACGGTCAAATACTGAAATACTTGTTTTTCCAATCTTGTCCCTCTGATAAGCAACATGCCAAACTTCAATTCAGTCAATAAGAACAAATCCTAAGTCTAATTTAACTCACTTGTAAATTTTTTTTGCAGTTTGTATCTAATTGAAGTGACGATGCTAGGCGGTGAGGATCTGTTTAACTCTCCCCGTACTTTCATTTTTAAGTATTTTACGGTTGTTTTAGTTCTTAAGGTTTTTTAATCTATCTAAAAAAGTTACTCGTATAACATTTTAGCTTAATACTTTGATAGTTAATAGCTTCAATATAAGTTAACTGATGAATCTAAACTTTAAAAAGACTAATAATAAAAATTTAAAATTGTTACTCTTTTTGTTTTATACTTTGTATTGTATTTCTCAATTTGACTGATTTTCTCACAAATTTTTTTACCATAAGTGAGAAGAAAAACAAAGGGAGTAAACTTATATAAAGTGCTCTTTAAATTAACTTATTATTTTTTTTTATGTTTCTTTCAATAAAAAAATTAACTTATTTAATGCTCAAATGCAATGTCAAGTGCCATATAAAACATAATTGGAAAAAAAAAAAAAAAATTCTTATTCCATTGGTTATATTTTTGTCACGTTTGACTTTTCAAATAAAATATGAGCAACACAAATTTTCAAAAAAAAAAAAAAATAAAAAAAATATAACAGCAAAGTTTAAATTTTTTTGTTTAATTTTAACATAAAGTTTTGATTTTTGAAATGCAGTTCATAAGAAATAATAATGTTACTATTATTGTCTCCTCACATAAACACATAACTCTATCTCTCCTTTTTATGTAGCTTGTCCACTTGCTACTAACTAAAACTAGTAATTCAAATACATGGGTTCCTGTCTCTACTACTATTAACTTCACTCTCTCTTCTTCTACTTCAAAAGATTCTTCCTTTTTAAATTTTGCTGACCGTTTTATGTCATCATTTCTTCTCTTTCAAACTCAAAATTAAAATTCTGGGTGTATCTAAATTTCTCAGGAATTAATCTGGGTTGCTCTCAAAAAGATCAAATCTTTAATATTTATGGTTAATTTTATTAGAGAGAGAAAGAGAAGGTGAAGTTTGAAGATCAAGCTATAGTGGGTGGTTACTTTTGTATTGAGATAAAGTTACAAGCTTCTGTATTTTTGATTCTTAAAGGTTAGTTCTTCATGCTAGATTCTTTTGCTTCACTAAAAATTAATACTTTAAAGATTTTCTCTTTTGCTTTGATCCCCAATTTTCTGTATTTTGTGTTGTGTAATTGTACTTGTATATGCTTGTCACCTTTGATCATTTACTAGACAGGGTAATGATGTAGATGGGGTTTGATCTCGTGTCGAGGCTTTACCGACTAAAGTAGCAAAATTCGATATGTTATCTTTGATCATACAAGACGATTTCTACTCCGTATAAATTAGGCAAGGAAAATTGACGATGTATATGTAATTTTGGCTTTGTTGCTTTAATTTTTCCTAAGAATTTTAGTGGGTTAGGTTGAAAAAAATTCAAATCCACTCCATATATTAGTAGAAAGAGACTAATTTCGTCTCTTTAAAGCTAAGACAAAACCCCACAAAATACGTTATACCAAGGATTAATCTTGACAAAAGATAGCTGGAATCTCCTTTGTACTTGTCTTTATCAAAATTATTAGCCTTAGAATTAGATTTAATACCACTTGGCTTAGCTCAATTGAAGTTAATAGCTTGATAATCTCATCAAAATACTTTCTTTTTACCTCATACTCCCTTATAATCATTCATAGATTACACACTTTGAAATCTAAAAGGGTATTTTAGTAAATTAGTCACGCCGACGATTTATTTCACTCTAACGGCCTTTGATTAGTCTAAAAGGTATCAGTATCAAAATCATAATCAATATCCATCAAAGTGACTATGATGTCTAAACCTCTACAATTTTTTCTAAAAAAATAAAAAGATTTAATCTTTCATAGGAAATGGATGATAAATTCACAATTTTTACTACTTATATAATAGTTGTAGTACACATGGTGGGGCTTTGTTAGAGGTACTTTGATTTTCCTGTTGGTGGGCGGTTGTTGTTTTATGTAAAACGGGCTTTCTGTGACACTTCTTTGTTGTAACTACTCCATTTTATATTTGTAGTATGTCATAAAGTTACAAGCTTTAATTACTTTTGTTATTTGGGTGTTTCTCTTTGAGATTGATACCTTGCTAAGTTCAATCTGTATGTACTGTAAGTCTGTTTCAGTGTCGGTTGATCTTTTCGTGTTACTGAGTCGAAAATTTTGCTGTAATTGGACTGCAGTTTCTGCTGATCAATTGATTAATCAAAGTTGGAGTTAGTAAAAATAGGTGCTATGGTGGAAGAGAAAGGTCAGGGTAGTTTGGTGGATGATCAGACAGCTGAACAATGGCTATTACATGCCCAGGAGTTGGTTCCTGTGGCACTTAATAAATCAAGACAGGTTAAGGGGTTTCCGGGGAGATGGAAGATGATCGTATCGAAATTGGAACAAATCCCTTCTCGTTTGTCGGATTTGTCTAGTCATCCTTGCTTCTTGAAGAACACACTGTGTAAGGAGCAGTTGCAGGCTGTTTCGAAGACGATGAATGAGGCAATTGAGTTAGCTGATATGTGTATTGAAGAGAAGTATGAAGGGAAGCTACGTATGCAGAGTGATCTTGATTCATTGTCAGGGAAATTGGACTTGAATCTTCGAGATTGTGGTTTGCTGATCAAGACTGGGGTACTTGGTGAGGCTACGATGCCTTCAGTTTCGTCGAGTTCCTCATCATCTGAATCTGATCAGAATGCTCATGTCAATATAAGGGAGTTGCTTGCTCGCCTTCAAATCGGGCACTTGGAGGCAAAACATAAGGCTCTTGACACTCTTGTTGAGATAATGAAGGAGGATGAAAAGAATGTATTATCTGTTCTTGGAAGAAGCAATATTGCTGCCTTGGTGCAGCTTCTCACAGCAACTTCTCCTAGAATTCGGGAGAAAACTGTAACTGTTATATGCTCATTAGCAGAATCAGGATCCTGTGAGAATTGGTTGGTTTCGGAAGGAGTTCTTCCGCCTCTTATAAGGTTAGTAGAGTCAGGCAGTTTAGTAGGAAAAGAGAAGGCCACAATTTCTCTCCAAAGGCTATCAATGTCATCTGAAACAGCTCGAGCCATCGTTGGGCATGGTGGTGTTAGACCCTTGATTGAAATGTGCAGAGCAGGAGATTCTGTGTCACAAGCTGCATCTGCGTGCACGTTGAAGAACATATCAGCTGTTCCTGAAGTAAGGCAAACCCTTGCCGAGGAAGGGATTGTTAAAGTCATGATCAATCTTCTTGATTCTGGGCTTTTATTAGGATCCAAAGAATATGCAGCTGAATGCTTGCAGAATCTCACTGCAAGCAATGAAGCTCTCCGAAGGTCGGTTATTTCTGAAGGGGGGATTAGAAGCTTATTGACTTACCTAGATGGGCCTTTACCTCAGGAATCTGCTATGGGGGCATTGAGAAATTTAGTAGCATCTGTTTCGATTGAGTTACTTGAATCACGCGGATTTCTCCCAAGAGTAGTCCATGTTTTAAAATCTGGATCAGTGGGGGCTCAGCAGGCTGCTGCATCAGCTATTTGTAAGGTTTGCAACTCGACTGAGGTTAAAAAGATGGTGGCCGAAGCTGGGTGTATCCCATTACTTATTAAGATGCTCGAGGCCAAGACAAATGGTGCTAGGGAGGTTGCTTCACAGGCACTTTCGAGTTTGATGACACTTTCCCATAATTGTAGGGAAGTGAAGAAAGATGACAAGAGTGTTCCAAATTTGGTTCAATTACTAGTTTCAAACCCCCAGAATTCGGCCAAGAAATATGCAGTGTTGTGTCTGCTTTGTCTCTCATCGAGTAAGAAATGCAAGAAACTCATGGTGTCATATGGTGCAATCGGGTATCTAAAGAAGCTGACAGAAATGGATGTTCCTGGTGCCAAGAAACTGCTCGAACGTTTGGAAAGAGGGAGACTGAAGAGCATGTTCAGCAGGAAATGAGGCCAGAGCTACGTAAGTTTGCATCGTATTACTCCGCTTTTTAGCATATGATGGTTTCATAACCTATATGAAACAGCAGTTGTTAAATTAGCTAATTAAGCAAAAAGTATTATATGTCTGACCATGTTTAACCATGTACTATATTGTATCCAGTAGTATGTGTGCCTTCTTAGAATAATTTATAGTATGGTATTCAATCCTGGAAGAAAGTTTCCAGTCATAGCAATTTATCTTGAGCTATTCACTTGCATTGTTTGCCTACTTAAACTGTATCGACTGTTTCATTGTATATCTCGTCTTTAAGCAGGTAATTAGACGAAAGCTCAAACAAATCTATGTTGGTAAAGTATAATCTGCTAATTTATTACCATTTGGTAATAAAATGTTTGACAGTGTAATTAGTATGTCTTTGTTGAAAGTTGGTCAAAGAAAACAATTCTAAACCCTGTGTAAGATTCTGAGGGTTAATCATTATTCTGGTGCTTTATACTCACTTGCTGTTGGGGTTCACTAAACCAGTCAGAATATTATTATTAGTCTGAATTTGAAGGATTTTCCAAGTTTACAATCATTAAAATGCATTACATCAGCCTCCACTGCAGGTCAGAACTTCTTGGTCTTTCATTAATATTTTTCTGTGAAGTGTAATTGAAGTTAATCTCCCTTAATTTCTGTTTTCTCCATGGGTTGATGTCGAGCTATGCTCGTATGAGATTCTGGTTGATGGTTCCTGCTTCCGAACATGAAACTCTGAGAGTGGACTCTTGGTTATAGGTTTGGTTCGTTAGGACATAAGGCGTATGTTGATTAGTTTCCAAACTTCTGTTTCTCATGAGATGTACTCGTACGAGTCATGATAAACCTTCTTCTCAAGCATGCAACCTGTGTGAACCGGTTGTAAACAGAAGACTGAAGACCATTCCAAATCAGTGTGTACTGCAGGATTTTGATTAGTTTTGTTTGCGCAACTGTGCAAGTACCAAGAACATATACCGCTATTTCGTAGCAGCTACCAATTTTGTCAGCTAGGGCCAAGGAGTAGTAGTTTAGTACTAATAATTTTGTACTCGTACCGTTGTATGAAGTATGGAGTATTAACAAGGGACAAAAAGAAAGACGAAGTATGGAGTACTAATAATGGATGGAAAAAGAAGGGTTTATTGGACCGTCGGCCCCCAAATTTTGTGACATGTATGTGTTACATCCCAGAAGTATGGCCAAGGCTACTATTACTCTTTGAGAAGAAACCCTTTTAAATTAATTCATGCAGCTAATCAGGATTAGAGGTGTCAAAAGTTGACCCGACTTGAAATACCGATTTAAACCCGATTATTAACCGAACCATCTGAACCCAAAAAAATGGTGACCCATACCCGACGTGAACCTACCCTAGACCCGAGTTGACTCGAGTATGTGTGACCCGGACCCGAACATGAACTGACCTGGAGATGACCCGACCCAAATGTAACCCGTAAATTATTGACCTGAACCGAACCCGACTGGAACCGAAATCGACCCAAACCCGTTTTAATCCGTCAAAACCCGAATTTAACCCGATTTGTTACTAACCTCACCTGAATTAACTCGACTCGTTCCTAACCCGATCCGAATTTAACCCAACCTGTTACAAACACGATCCGAAATCAACCCGACTTGTTATTAACCTGACCCAAATTCAACCCGACTTGTTATTGACTCGATCCATATTTTACCAGACCTATTACTAACCCGACCAAAAAAATTCAACCCCATCTGTTACTTACCTGACTCGAAATCAACACGACTTGTTATTGACCCGACCTAAATTCAACCCAAATTGTTCCTGACCCGATTTCAAATCACCATAAATGCAATTTAGACCACCTAATTATTGTTGATCAAAGCATTTTGTCTAGGGAGACTAAGTCGGTCCAGGCCAGCAACAGAAAGGAGCAACATCCTCAAATTTAAGAGTTAAATATAGTATATATTTGTTGTATGGTCAAAGGAGATAATTATCTTCCTAAATTATAGACGCTCCCTAGTATATTGTCATATATATTATAGTCAAAGGAAATAATTAGCTTGATAAAAATGATAATTATCTATTTATACTTAATTGAACCCAAATATAACCTGACTTAGAAATGACCCGACCTGATTGTAACCTGCAAATTATTGACTTGAACATAACCCGAATTGAATTTGAGAATGACCCGACTTGGAAATGACCCAACCTGATTATAACCCGCAAATTATTGACTTGAACCGAACCCGACTTGAACCCGAGAATGACCTGACTAGAAAATGACCTGATGTGATTATAACCCGCAAATTATTGAATTGAACCGAACCCGACTCAAACCCGAGAACGACCCGACCTGATTCTAACCCGCAAATTATTGACTTGAACCGAACCCGAGAATTACCTTAACCCGTTTTAACCCGTGAAATCCCGAATTAAACCCGACCTATTATTCAAACAACCCGAACGTAACTCAACCTAAACTCGGCCAAAACCCGATAAGAACTATGACCCGACATGACCGAACCAAGCATGACCCAACCCAAACCCGACCTGCATAGGTTATGGAATTAATCCGAATTGACCCAACCCACTCGTACTGACCCAAACCCGACCCGTTTACCCAAATTGACAACTCTACCCGAAACCTCCAAATTTTCTCAAAAAGCATGGATATTAGCCTTCAATTTTGGAAAATTTTGACTTTTTACGCCCTGAAATGTTTACCATATTCCCTAATACCCTCCAGAAGTCCAATTGGCTGGGTGGAACCATCCAATTTGCCTTCTAACTACCAATTTACCAGTTTACAACTTGCACCGATTTCATTAACTCAAGCCTACCACGAACATTTATAATGACAACATATATTGATCATATATGGTTCCAAACGACATTATATGACCCCGAGATGTATCCCCTAAAATCTCAATGCTTTTCAACACCGAGCCCCGAAACATTCGAAATTTCTCAAAAATCGTGGATATTTGCGTTCAATTTTGGAATTTTTTGACTTTTTTTCGCCCTGATATAAAATTTGCCGAAATATTTACCATGGTTCCTAATACCCTCTGGGAGTCCAATTTGGTGGGTAGAACCATCCAATTTGCCATTAAACGACCAATTTACCGGTTTACAACTTGCACGATTTCATTAATTCAAGTCTACCACGAACATTTATGACAAAAAATAATGATCATATATGGTTCCAAACGACATTATATGACCCCGAGATGTATACCCTAGAATTTCAAGACTTTTCGACACCGGGCCCGAAACATTCAAAATTTCTCAAAAAGCATGGATATTAGCCTTCAATTTTGGAATTTTTTGACTTTTTTTCGCCCGGATATAAAAATTACTGAAATGTTTACCATAGTCCCTAATACCCCTCCGGGAGTCCAATTAGCTGGGTGGAACCATCCAATTTGTCTTTTAACTACCAATTTACCAGTTTACAACTTGCACCGATTTCATTAACTCAAGCCTACCACGAACATTTATTATGACATCATATATTGATCATATATGGTTCCAAACGACATTATATGTCCCCGAGATGTATCCCCTAAAATCTCAACGCTTTTCGACACCGGGTCCCGAAACATTCGAAATTTCTCAAAAAAGTGGATATTAGCTTTCAATTTTGGAATTTATTGACTTTTTTTTGCCCGAATATAAAATTTGCAGAAATGTTTACCATGGTCACTAATAACCTCCGGGATTCCAATTTGGTGGGTAGAATCATCCAATTTGCCATTAAACGACCAATTTATCGGTTTACAACATGCACCGATTTCATTAATTCAAGCCCACCACGAACATTTATGACAACAAATAATGATCATATATGGTTCCAAACGATATTATATGACCCCGAGATGTATTCCCTAGAATTTCAAGACTTTTCGACACCGGGCCCAAACATTCGAAATTTCTCAAAAAGCGTGGATATTAACCTTCAATTTTGAATTTTTTGACTTTTTTTTTTTGGCCCAAATATAAAAATTGCCGAAATTTTTACCGTGGTCCCTAATACCCTCCCGAGTCCAATTTGGTGGGTAGAACTATCCAATTTGCCTTTTAACTACCAATTTACCAGTTTACAACTTGCATCGATTTCATTAACTTAAGCCTACCACGAACATTTATAACAACATATATTGATCATATATGGTTCCAAACGACATTACATGACCCCGGGAAGTATCCCCTAAAATCTCAATGCTTTTCGACACCGAACCCCGAAACATTCGAAATTTCTCAAAAAACGTGGATATTAGCCTTCAATTTTTTTATTTATTTTTTTTTTTTTACATTTTTTCGCCCGGATATAAAATTTGCCAAAATGTTTACCATGCTCTGTAATAACCTCCGTGAGTCCAATTTGGTGGGTATAATCATCCAATTTGCCATTAAACGACCAATTTACCGGTTTACAACTTGCACCGATTTCATTAATAATTCAAGCCTACCACGAACATTTATGACAACAAATAATGATCATATATGGTTCCAAATGACATTATATGACCCCGAGATGTATTCTCTAGAAATTCAAGACTTTTCGACACCGGGCCCCGAAACATTCGAAATTTTTCAAAAAGCGTGGATATTAGCCTTTAATTTTGGAATTTTTTGACTTTTTTTCCCCTGAATATAAAATTTGCCGAAATGTTTACCATGGTCCCTAATAACGTACATGAGTCCAATTTGGTGGGTAAAACCATCCAATTTGCCTTTTTACTACCAGTTTACAACTTGCACTGATTTCATTAATTTAAGCCTGCCACGAACATTTATAACAACATATATTGGTCATATATGGTTCAAACGACATTATATGACCCCGGGAAGTATCCCCTAAAATCTCAATTCTTTCCGACATCGGACCCCGAAACATTCGAAATTTCTCAAAAAGCGTGGATAATAGCCTTCAATTTTTTAATTTTTTGAATTTTTTTCGCCCGTATACAAAATTTGCCGAAATGTTTACCATGCTCTCTAATAACCTCTGGGAGTCCAATTTGGTGGTAGAATCATCCAATTTGCCATTAAACGACCAATTTACCGGTTTACAACTTGCACTGATTTCATTAATTCAAGCTTACCACGAACATTTATGACAACAAATAATGATCACATATGGTTCCAAACGACATTATATGACCCCGAGATGTATTCCCTAGAATTTCAAGACTTTTCAACACCGGGCCCCGAAACATTAGAAATTTTTCAAAAAGCGTGGATATTAGCCTTTAATTTTGGAATTTTTTAACTTTTTTGGCAGGGATATAAAAATTACAGGAATGTTTATCATGCATGGTCCCTAATACCCTCCGAGAGTCTAATTAGCTGGGTGAAACCATCCAATTTTCTTTTTAACTACCAATTTACCAGTTTACAACTTGCATCGATTTCATTAACTTAAGCTAGCTACCACGAACATTTATAACGACATATATTGATCATCTATAGTTCCAAACGACATTATATGACCCCGGGAAGTATCCCCTAAAATCTCAATGCTTTTCGACACCGGACCCCGAAACATTCGAAATTTCTCAAAAAGCATTGATATTAGCCTTCAATTTTTTAATTTTTTTGACTTTTTTAGCGCGGATATAAAATTTGCCGAAACGTTTACCATGCTCTCTAATAACCTCCGGGAGTCCAATTTGCTGGGTAGAACCATCCAATTTGCCATTAAACGACCAATTTATCGGTTTACAACTTGCACCGATTTCATTAATTCGAGCCTTTCACGAACATTTATGACAACAAATAATGATCCTATATGGTTCCAAACGACATTATATGACCCCGAGATGTATTCCCTAGAAATTAAAGACTTTTCGACACCGGGACCCGAAACATTCGAAATTTCTCAAAAAACGTTGATATTAGCCTTCAATTTGTGAATTTTTTGACTTTTTTTCGCCTGGATATAAAAATTACCGGAATGTTTACCATGGTCCCTAATACCCTCCGGGAGTCCAATTGGCTGGGTGAAACCATCCAATTTGTCATTATCTACCAATTTACCAATTTACTACTTGCACCGATTTCATTAACTTAATCTTACCACGAACATTTATAACATTATATATTGATCATATATGGTTCCGAACGACATTATATGACCCCGGTATGTATCCCCTAAAATCTCATTGTTTTTCTACACTGGAACCCGAAACATTCGAAATTTCTCAAAAGCGTGGATATATTAGCCTTCAATTTTGGAATTTTTTGACTTTTTTTTCGCCCGGATATATAATTTGCTGAAATGTTTACCATGGTCTCTAATAACCTCCGGGAGTCCAATTTGGTGGGTAGAACCATCCAATTTGCCATTATACGACCAACTTTAACGGTTTACGTACAACTTGCACCGATATCATTAATTCAAGCCTACCACGAATAATTATGACAACATATATTGAACATATATGGTTCCAAACGACATTATATGACCCCGAGATGAATTCACTAGAATTTCAAGACTTTTTGACACCGGGCCCGAAACATTCGAAATTTCTCAAAAAGCGTTGATATTAGCCTTCAATTTTGGAATTTTTTGACTTTTTTTCGTCCGGATATAAAACTTGCCGAAATGTTTACCATGGTCCCTAATAACCCACGTGAGTCCAATTTGGTGGGTAAAACCATCCAATTTGTCTTTTAACTACCAATTTACCAGTTTACAACTTGCATCGATTTCATTAAGTTAAGCCTACCACGAACATTTATAACAACATATATTGATCATATATGGTTCCAAACGACATTATATGACCCCGGGAAGTATCCCCTAAAATCTTAATGATTTTCGACACCGAACCCCGAAACATTCGAAATTTCTCAAAAAGCGTGGATATTAGCCTTCAATTTTTTAATTTTTTGACTTTTTTTCGCCCGGATATAAAATTTGCCGAAATTTTTACCATGCTGTCTAATAACTTCCGGGAGTCCAATTTGGTGGGTAGAACCATCCAATTTGCTATTAAACGATTTACAACTTTGCACCGATTTCATTAATTCAAGCCTACCACGAACATTTATGACAACAAATAATGATCTATAAGGTTCCAAACGACATTATATGACCCTGAGATGTATTACCTAGAATTTCAATACCTTTTGAGACCGGACCCCGAAACATTCGAAATTTCTCAAAAAGCGTGGATATTAGGCTTCAATTTTTGTATTTTTTGACTTTTTTTCTCCCGGAAATAAAATTTGCCGAAATGTTTACCATGGTCCCTAATACCCTTTGGGAGTCCAATTTGGTGGGTAGAACCATCCAATTTTCCATTAAACGACCAATTTACCGGTTTACAACTTGCACCGATTTCATTAATTCAAGCCTACCATGAACATTTATGACAACATATATTGATCAAATATGGTTCCAAACGACATTATATGACCCCGAGATGTATTCCCTAGAATTTCAAGACTTTTCGACACCGGGCCCCGAATACTCCAAAAATTCCCAAAAACGTTGATATTAGCCTTCAATTTTGGAATTTTTTGACTTTTTTTCGCCCGGATATAAAATTTGCCGAACTTTTTACCATGCTGTCTAATAACTTTCGGGGAGTCCAATTTGGTGGGTAGAACCTTCCAATTTGCTATTAAACGACCAATTTATCGGTTTACAACTTGCACCGATTTCATTAATTCAAGCTTACCACGAACATTTATGACAACAAATAATGATCATATATGGTTTCAAACGACATTATATGACCCCGAGATGTATTACCTAGAATTTCAATACTTTTTGAGACCGGACCTCGAAACATTCGAAGTTTCTCAAAAAGAATGGATATTAGCCTTCAATTTTTGTATTTTTTGACTTTTTTTCTCCCGGAAATTAAATTTGCCGAAATGTTTACCATGGTCCCTTATATCCTCCGGGAGTCCAATTTGATGGGTAGAACCATTCAATTTTCCACTAAACGACCAATTTACCGGTTTACAACTTGCACCGATTTCATTAATTCAAGCCTACCATGAACATATATTGCAACAAATAATGATCATATATGGTTCCAAACGACATTATATGACCCCGAGATGTATTACCTAGAATTTCAATACCTTTTGAGACCGGACCCCGAAACATTCGAAATTTCTCAAAAAGCGTGGATATTAGGCTTCAATTTTTGTATTTTTTTGACTTTTTTTCTCCCAGAAATAAAATTTGCCGAAATGTTTACCATGGTCCCTAATACCCCCTGGGAGTCCAATTTGGTGGGTAGAACCATCCATCTTTCCATTGAACGACCAATTTACCAGTTTACAACTTGCACCGATTTCATTAATTCAAGCCTACCACGAACATTTATGACAACATATATTGATCAAATATGGTTCCAAACGACATTATATGACCCCGAGATGTATTCATTCCCTAGAATTTCAAGACTTTTCGACACCGGGCCCCGAATACTCCAAAAATTCCCAAAAACGTGGATATTAGCCTTCAATTTTGGAATTTTTTAACTTTTTTTTTTCCCCCGGATATAAAATTTTCCGTAATGTTTACCATGGACCCTAATAACTTCCGGTAGTCCAATTTGGTGGGTAGAACCATCCAATTAGCCATTAAACGACCAATTTACCGATTTACAACTTGCACCGATTTCATTAATTCAAGCCTACCACGAACATTTATAACAACATATATTGATCATATATGGTTCCAAACGACATTGTATGACCCTGAGATGTATCCCCTATAATCTCAATGCTTTTCGACAACGAGCCCAAAAACATTCGAAATTTCTCAAAAAGCGTGGATATTAGCCTTTAATTTTGGAATTTTTTGTCTTTTTTTCGCCAGGATATAAAAATTACCGGAATGTTTACCATGGTCCCTAATAACCTACGGAAGTCCAATTTGGTGGGTAGAACCATCCAATTTGAAATTAAACGACCAATTTATCGGTTTTCAACTTGCACCGATTTCATTAATTTTAGCCTACCACGAACATTTATGACAAAATATATATATTTATCATATATGGTTCCAAACGACATTCTATGACCCTGAGATGTATTCCCTAAAATTTCAAGACTTTCCGACATCGGGCCCCGAATACTCCGAAAATTCTCAAAAAGCAGGGATATAGCCTTCAATTTTGGAATTTTTTGACATTTTTTCGATTGGATATAAAATTTTCCGAAAGGTATACCATGGTCCCTAATAACCTCGGGGATTCCAATTTTGTGGGTAGAACCATCCAATTTACCATTAAACGACCAATTTACCCGTTTTCAACTTGCACCGATTTCATTAACTCAAGTCTACCACGTACATTTATGACAGCATAATTTGAACATATATGGTTCCAAACGGAATTATATGACCCCGAGATGTATCCCTGAAAATCTCAATGCTTTTCGACACCAAGCCCCGAAACATTCGAAATTTCTCAAAAAGCGTGGTTATTAGCCTTCTATTTAGGAATTTTTTGACTTTTTTTAGCCCGAATATAAAAATTGCCAAAATGTTT
The DNA here is from genome assembly GCF_948465745.1 of Chenopodium album. Taxonomy (NCBI): domain Eukaryota; kingdom Viridiplantae; phylum Streptophyta; class Magnoliopsida; order Caryophyllales; family Amaranthaceae; genus Chenopodium; species Chenopodium album. The sequence goes on from NC_137840.1 coordinate 74,164,046, forward strand.
ACCATGGTCGCTAATACCCTCAGGGATTCTAATTGGCTGGGTGTAACCATCCAATTTGCCTTTTAACTACCAATTTACCAGTTTACAACTTGCATCGATTACATTAACTTAAGCCTACCACGAATATTAATGACAACATAAATTGAACATATATGGTTCCAAACGGCATTATATGACCCCGAGATGTATCCCCTAAAATCTCAATGCTTTTCGACACCAGGCGCTGAAACATTCGAAATTTCTCAAAAAGTGTGGATATTAGCCTTCAATTTTAGAAATTTTTGACTTTTTTTCGCTCGGAAATAAAAATAGGCGAAATGTTTACCATGGTCCCTAATAACCTTCGGGAGTCCAATTGGGTGGGTGGAACCATCCAATTTGCGTTTAAACGGCCAATTTACCGGTTTACAAACTTGCACCGATTTCATTAACTCAAGCCTACCACGAACATCTATGACAACATTCAATGATCATATAAGTTTCCAATCGGCATTATATGTCCCCCAGATGTATTCCCTAAAATCTAAAGACTTTGCGACACCGACCCCCAAAACCTCCAAAATTTCTCAAAAAGCGTGGACATTAGCCTTCAATTTTGAAATTTTTTTACTTTTTTTCGCCTGGAATAAAATTTGCCGAAATGTTTATCGTGCTCCTTCATACGCTCCGAGAGTTCAATTGGATTGGTGGAACCATCCAATTTGCCTTTAAATGGCCAATTTACCGGTTTACAACTTGCACCGATTTACCGGTTTACAACGGCCAATTTAATTAACTTGCACCGAACCTGACTTGAACCGAAATTGACCGAAACCCATTTTAACTCATCAAAACTCGTATTTAACCCGACTTGTTACTAACCTGACCTGAATTCAACTCGACCCGAATTTAACCCAACCTGTTACAACCCGACTCGAAATCAACCCGACTTGTTATTGACCCGACCCAAATTAAACCCGACTTTTTATTGACTCGACCTGTATTTTACCAGACCTATTACTTACCCAACCCAAAAATTCAACATGATCTGTTACTAACTCGACTCGAAATTAACACGACTTGTTATTGTCCTGACCTAAATTCAGCCCAAATTATTCCTGACCCGATTTCAAATCACCTTAAATGCAATTTAGACCACCAAATTATTGTTGATCAAAGCATTTTGTCTAGCGAGACCAAGTCGGTCTAGGCCAGCAAAAGAAATGAGCATCATCCTCAAATTTAAGAGTTAAATATAGTATATATTTGTTGTATAGTCAAAGGAGATAATTATCTTCCTTATCTATAGACTATAGTTCCCTATTATATTGCCATATATATTATAGTCAAAGGAAATAATTAGCTTGATAAAAATGATAATTATCTATTTATAGTTTGTTGAACCCTAATATGACCTGACTTGGAAATGACCCACCTGATTGTGACCTGCAAATTATTGTCTTGAACATAACCCGATTTGAATCCGAGAATGACCTGACTTGGAAATGACCCAACCCGATTACAACCCGCAAATTATTGACTTTAACCGAACCCGACTTGAACCCGAGAATGACCCCACTTGAAAATGACTCGACCTGATTATAATCCGCAAATTATTGACTTGAATCGAACCCGACTCAAACTAGAGAATGACCCGACCTGGTTCTAACCCGCAAATTATTGACTTGAACCGAACCCGAGAATTACCCTAACCCGTTTTAACGCGTGAAAACCCGAATTAAACCCGACCTATTGTTCACCCGACCCGAATGTAACCCGACCTGTTATTAACCCGACCCAAACCCGATAAGAAGTATGAGCCGACGTGACCCGACTCAAGCATGACCCAACCCAAACCCGACTTGCATAGGTTATAGAATTAATCCGAATTGACCTGACCCACTCTTATCCACCCAAACCCGACCCGTTTACCCGAATCGACATCTCTAATCAAGATCAGGTATTAATACCAATCCGGAGGTGGGTTGTTTCCTTATAATTGATTTATTCAATCTGAATAACATGCTATTATAATATGAGCATGTTTTTGAATAAAGGATAAGCAAAATTGAGCTATCAAGTACAGAGGCATGATGGACCAGTACCAGGTAGGGACTCTCATGCCCAATACCTGGGGGTATATTTGTCATTCAACATATATTGGATAGTAACTTCATTAATAGTTACCATATGAGTTGACAGTAATAAAAAGTAGTTTCTCTCTCATACTTTTGGAAAAGATACCACCAGTGTTGTCAATCTGTCATTGCCGCTTTCCTCCATTAACACCACCACCAAAACCAAAGAAAACACCATTATCATCATCATCTTCTTCATCAATTACATGATGGTTTAGATTATTGCACCGCCTTACCACCACCACTATCGGATGTCCAATAACAGTATACAAATCAATAGTAGTAGTATACAATCAACAATAACAGTTTATTAATTAACAATAACAGTACAAACTTAACCTAAACCAAGTTATAAAACGATAACATTTAAATCAAACCCATGAAATTTCCAAAAAAACAGAAAGCATATAAACCCAGATTTACAGATAAATAAAATAACTTTTTAATTATACTAATCAGCCAATAACAGTATACTAATAAAAATAACAGTATACTAATAAAAAATAACAATATAACAATTAACAATAACTGTGTAAAATCAATAATAGTTATGACTGCCAAATAATTTTCGTCGTCGACTTCAACCCCAAACATCCAAAGCTTAGATGAATAATCATCCTACCTGATTTGTATATTATCTACAAAAGCTTGCAAATTCCATGGAAATAGATCAGAGCTTTGCGCTTAATTTCGTTCCACAAGGGAGCTCAACTTTCCCTCGAGATTTTCGATCAATAGCCACCATATTTGGAATCTCCTCCAGATCTCGGGTGAATAGCCACTAGCTATGATGCCATTTTTGAGAACTCCATCTAATCCTCTAGTGTTTTTTCATGGAGAAATGGTTTACCCAACTATTTACCCCGATTAAGGTGGATCTCCAAATTTAGGTGGAAGTTCTAGCCAAATTCCCCTCTCTGAGCTACCTTCAGCTACACCACCGGCGCCGATCGACTGTTTTTTCACGGGAAGAGCAACAACTAAATGGGGGAAAGTAACTTCTCTCTCCTCCTTTTTTTTTTACCCAACCCTTTTTCATTTTACCCCCCAATTTTATTTTATCTTTTTTTTTTAATTTGCAAATATTATTTTTTTATTAGGGTATTGGACAGGGGGGCCTATACCTGGTAAGGGGCAATAGTTTCTCATCAAGTACATCTACCTTGTAAGGATTTGGCAAGCGAGAAGGACATGTGATCCTCTCTAGTAGTCTTTGACACTAAGGGATAGACTTGCGTACAATCGTACATTAGTATATATGTATCTCTTTTTATTTTTTCTCCCGTACAACGGCAACATCAAATTGTTGGCACATACCATGTTGTCGACGATGCCCATATTAGATGTGGATGGGCTTAACCCGACTCGATTGAGCAGAGTTTGTCCAATATGTTTGCTTCAAAACCAGAATACCCAAGGTTCACAACTTGAGCAAATTCTTAGGCCCAATATATGGGCCAACCCAATGTATTGGGCCAAAATGACCAACTTTGTAATGGTGACACCCAAGAGTAGCAATGATTTATGCCCAAATGTTTTGCCATACTTTTACGCTCATCATTCTACCATAGAAGGGAAAGGAGAATGCATCACTTTAATATTTCCAATCATTTTTTCACATCGACTTGAATATAGGAATTTGTTGAGTTTAGATCTTTGTATTGATTACTAAATATCCCATAGTCCGATAGGCGATAGTCTCATACCATTATAAACTTCCATAATCACCCACCCTAACCTCCCATGCCCAAATTCTTTTACTTATGCTCCATACTTGTACTTTAGAGCTGTCGAATTGACTCAGCATGACACCAGATCACCCATACCCGATTGAATAACCAAATCGATAACTATAACTACACGTACGTGGTACAGATAATCACCAAAGGAGAATGTAAGAAGCATAATAACTACTTGAACAAACAATTTGACCCATCACAACCATCCAATCAAAGTCAATGAAAGTAATGGACGGCCAATACCAAATTATGCTTGATGGAAGCTTTACTTTTCCATTCGAAGCAACCAAAATATAAACCAAAAATTAAAAAAAAATCAAGCAAAATGGATAATCTTATTTAAGATATTTCAAAAAAAATTATGAATAAAAAAAATTAGCAAAATCCCAAATTTGTTGTTTAGCAAGAGAAAAATAGAGGACCAAACAAGGCCTTATCAAATTTTTTAGCGTCTTTTCTTTTACTTCTGACGCTCATTATTTTTTGATAATTCCCAGAAAAAATAAAATAAAAATAAAAGATAAATCCATCTCCCGCGACCAGCAGGAGGAGAGAGAAAATCAAACATCATTTTGCAATTTCCCAAGATTTTTTCTCAGGTAATTTACATCTTTCTTCCCTTTGATTTGATTTGATTACCCAGAACCCTAATTTATCGGCATAATTAATTTCCCTCTTAATTACGTCTTAATTCACCCTTTTTTTTGAGGTAATTCAAAGGGTTTTAGCTTTTATTGTTTGTGTTTTTATTGATCATTTGTTAAATTATCATTTGTTAATCAATATTTGTGTTTTTTGATTCCGCTAGAATTTTCTGTTTCTGGGTTATGATTTTGTGGGGGTAATTTTTATATATTTGGGAAGAGGGGTGTTTGCCCTGTTTGGTTGTTGGTCAACTTTGAGGAGTGAGAAATTTTGGTGATGGGAAATTTGTTATTCTGAAAGATCTTATTGATTTGTATATGGGTTATCAATTTGATTAGAATTTTGTTGTAATTTATGGTTTTGAATCTTTTGATTATATAGAGGTTTTACAAATTACAATTGATGTGGTATTAAAAAATGAGAAAATGTTTGTCTTGCTGAATTCAGCTCAAGGTCTTCAACATTTTAAATATGGAGAAATTGGTGATATTCCCATGTGTGATTCTTTATTTGTGTAGGTGTGTATTGTGATTGTTCCGAAAGCTTGTTGGGTGTTTGGTTCTTGTTATTCTGAAAGCTTGATAGATGCTTGTTATAGTGGATGTTTCTTGTTCCGTTCGTGGGGAAAGAATGAGCTTTTCTCAGCTGATTTTTCTGATTCTTTTGTTATAAATTCCTACCCTAATGTAGTATGAATAATTAAGTGATGTAGTCTGCTTAGGCTTCTCGAGTTAGCTCTTATTGGCTATGTTGTGAGATGGAATATTAAATTTTAATAGGGGGCTCTTTTGTTATATTGTTAATGTAATTGGCTAACACTATTCATTTAATAATTAGCCAAATGATCAAATTCACCTCATGTAAGTTGATCAATGGTTGAAGTTGGATTGTATGTGTAGAAGAGACAACCAAAAGTTGTTTTGAGAGATGACCATTATTAAGTAGATTAAGTGGATCCATTTGATAGGGTAAGGGAGGGTAAAGGAGAAGATTTTGTATTCATAAAAAGAATATGTGAAATAAGGTAGAATTTAAAGGAGCGGATTTAAACGGATAGAGAGACACACACAAAGAAATGGAGGGAGTATAAGATAGCTAACATCTTAACTGTTTTATGTTTATTCCCCGTGTATGAAGTTCATAATTTGTTATGAACATCCAATGTGAACCTTACTTTCTAGCTTTAGGCTGCTTTACTTGCTTTAATTTTGCCGTTTAAGTTCAGTTCGGTGGCATGATTTATACAACATGAGTTTACTAAAGATGGTAGATTGATTTGTAGGGATTGTAGAGAAGATAAAGTATGAGTACATTAGATGTTCCCAGGGCAGAGCTTGCTCTTGCAGTTCTGTACTTGAACAAAGCAGAAGCCAGGGATAAGATATGCAGGGCAATCCAGTATGGTTCAAAGTTCTTGAGTGATGGACAGCCAGGTACAGCACAAAATGTTGATAAATCAACCAGCTTGGCAAGAAAAGTCTTCCGTCTCTTCAAGGTTTGCTCAAATTTCATCTTTTGATTTCAAATTTATTCGATTGAATAGATTTTGGCACTATGAGGTTTTCTTCTTATTTTGGGGAGTATATCCACTATGGTTTTCTCTTTGAACCCTATTAACAACATTTTGGCTTTTTAAATTGAAGTTGACCTAAGCTGACTTTTTCATTGCAGTTTGTTAATGATTTGCATGCTCTGATTAGCCCAGTTCCGGCTGGAACTCCTCTTCCCCTGACCTTACTTGGAAAGGTATTCAAGCTCATTGATTCTACTCTTAAGACAAGTATCATATCTTCTTAGATACTTGTATAAGATATCTATTAACCTTTTATTTTTCTTTCCAGTCCAAAAATGCACTATTGTCCACATTTTTGTTCCTTGATCAATTTGTTTGGCTTGGTAGAAGTGGCATCTATAAGGTATGGGCTCCATTTTTTCTTTTTCTGTTGATCTAGCACTCTAGCATGGTTTATATGATTCATACTTGATGAAACTCAAATTTTGATTGATAGAACAAGGAGCGGACTGACCTGATTGCCAAGATTTCTCTTTACTGTTGGATGAGCTCCTCTGTTTGTACTTCTTTGGTTGAGGTTTGTTGTTTCCCAAAATCATTTATCATTTTTGCTCCTGTAACTGGGGAAGTCTTTCTGCTATCGTGTTTCCTTATAAATTTAGGTGCTGTTGACTTTCTGAAAGGTGCTAAGTGACTTTCTTTAATTAGCTATTGGTACATAAAATTTCAGATTGGGGAACTTGGAAGGCTTTCGGCCTCCATGAAGAAGTTGGAGAAGGAGCTTAAGGGTAGTGAGAAACATGAAGTAAGTGTTTTTTTGAGATACCTTGCTGGCTGTAGCTCATCTTTATATGTCTCCAATGTTAGCATCTTTGACTGTGTTGTAGATGTTTGTGAATACAGAATGAACAATACAAAGTTAAGGTTCAGAATTATAACGACAGGTCATTGGCCTTGATTAAAGCCGCCATGGATGTAGTTGTAGCTGCTGGACTGCTTCAACTGGCACCCAAGAAAATTAATCCTCGTGTGACTGGGGCCTTTGGTTTTGCTACATCTCTCATATCTTGCTATCAGGTGCGTCCATGTTGTGTACTCGATCCATTCCTTGGTTGAACATGCCTCCGTGTCTAGTTGTGCTTGTAGCGTGTCTAGATTGTTTCTTGCTTTGCATTTGAAACCTCATGCTACCATCATTAGCTGGCCATTCAGTTTCAGTTTTTGTCCTATATGGGACCAGTTTTATGGTAACCTGAAATGTATTGTTTGAATTTAAAACTTGAAGTTCTGTGCAGTAAGCAATAGAGGCTACTCGGGAGGATATGTAGGACATAATAGAATTGAGTACTGGTTTCAATTTGTATAGTTTTCTAACAATGAAGGTTTCTGCCTAGGGTAGAGACTCAAATAATTCGACTAATTCCAAGAGATTTTTTTTTTTTTTTAAAAAAAAAAAAGTTTGGTAAGGTTACTAAGTCCTCTGACTGGGAATATTGCCTAATTGATATACTCCCCCCCCCCCCCCCCCTCTTCTCTCCCACTCAACGAGAATTAAAGTAGCCGTAGGACAAATTAATCTGATTTAATATACGGAGAATGTAATTCAAGTCTTCTCAAAATATACCCTACCAAGGGGAAAGTTAGAAGAAACTACTAAAATCTGGTTTCAAACAGAGCTTAGTACATTTGAGAAATGTCATTCATGTGTGCATAATAGTGTGAAGACTGCCGGGTCATATTATCAAGCACTCGCATGATGTTTCCGTAACATTGGTCTATGATTACAGCATTGTATTTTATAATCAGTTTGCCGGATTTGATTCTAACTTCTTTCTTTGCCATATCTGATGCAGTTACTTCCTTCACGACCAAAGACCAAGACATCTTGAATAAGGAAATCACCTCCTTTGCTGCGAATGATTATAAGAAGCCATGATCCATGTCTATGTATGCTTGGGTGAATCTAGATATTAAGTAGGGTGACATTCATTTAATTAAGAACTGGTACTGTATTTCTTTCTCGCCAAGTTTGTCCTCACAGTTCGCAATAGTAATATGTTTATTAATCTCGTTTAGCCAAGAAAGCACTGTTGTATTGTGTGGTTTGAAATTAATATAGGCAATAAGCTTTTCTTGAATCTAACAATTTTTCCTCTTATCCTCCCTCCCCAAACATATGTTTTTTTTAATACAATACATAAATTGTATCTTTTATTACTCTTAAGCATATTCGGAAAGTGGAGGAGAATGAAGCACAGAAGCTGGAGCTCTAATCGGACGAGCTAAACTGAATTTTAAGATAATAATCAGCTAAATGTATACTAGCCCATGGCAGCAAGAGATATGAAGTCATTATCTACTTCAAGAGCACTCATTGCATCAGGTGGTAGGCATATCTCCAAATCTATGCTTTTTCCTCCTCCACTTCCTGGATATGCAGTGACTTTTCCAGGAAACTTGTTTGCATACCCACTGCGACCAGCCACCGGTTTACCGATTCCAAAATCATTCCCGTACACATCAAATCTTGGGGAGCTTCCAATCACTGTGCTGTTTGGCTCAAAGAACGCATCAATCTGATAAACAAAAGGCGACTTCATCCAAGCCTCAAATACACTTCGCACTGTTTTATCAGTCAGCTCTAACACTGACTTCTGCAGCAGTTCTGCTGTCCATCCTAAGCTATGGTCAAGGACTTCATCAGCTTTGGCAGCAGCTTTAGCCACCCAAATTGAATTCCCAAAATAACCTTGAGGTAGTTGAGGGTTTAACCTCTGCCTCAGGTTAGCATCCAAGGAGCAGGTAGTCTTCTGATCACCTGCTAAACAGCGTGCCCTGGTAATAGACCTCCAGACTAGCGCAGACAATGCTTGCAATGACGAGATCTCCTTATTAGTCTCTCCAACCTCTATGTTTGCCTTCATCTTGAGCTTTGATATCGACTCTGACGAGAAATGGAAGATTTTTTCTCTTAGTTGAGGTGCCTCATATCTGCTTATGAATTCATCAGTATGGATAAAGGGAAGGGTGACTCGTGGACCGTATCCTTCAGGAAACCAACGTTCATGAACAGGTAGCTTTGACATCGAAATAGGACTGTGTTGCATATGTATCTCTGACCATATGTTCCAGAAATTCCAGTAAGCAGTTCCATCAGCTACTGCATGATTCAATGAACAACCGATGAAAATCCCATCTACAAGCTCTGTTACCTGTAGCCAGAATTATACAATTAGATGCAGGACATCTTTTGGGAAAAAAACTTGAAAGAATGAAATGAAACCCCTGATAATTCTTGTAGATTTTCCACTGTCTGTTACTTTACCTGAACAGATAACAAAGGCCTAGTATGGCCATCGTAATTGACAGCTTTATGGTGATCAAACAATGATTTCACAATCACAGGCACGTCGATAGGAGACAGAATATCCTGAGCAGTCATATCAAGAGTAGCATGGATAAATCTAGCTCCAGGACCCTTGTTGCAGTCAATAAAGATCAAGCTAGTATGCTGATCTTCATCTATCAGTGTCGAAAGTTGGCCTGTCAACAGATAGAAATGAGCAAGAGTACGAGTAAGAGAATCCCTGATCTTTTCCAGGAAATCTGCAATGCTGAAATGTTGATCAGTTGCTGAAGGTTTCATGTAAAGAAGACCCTTCTGAATGTAGTGAGCTGAGAGCATGGCTAGATCACCAGGTGACAAATAGTGAGGCTGTTTCGAATCATTGTCGTCGAGTTTTGGCTTGATGAACCATTCTGAAACAAGTTCGACAATTGGAGAATTCGACATTGGAAATTGTTTCACACCAGCTGCTATTCAGTAGCAATTCGCCGTATATATCATAGAAAATACATATATTAGTTAATCGTAATTTTGCAATATCACAAGTTTTACAGTAATAGCAAATGAGGTACAAGATGAACTGACAAAATCAATAATTAGTTCACCCAATTATCTCTCAACTAATTACTAATCTCAAGAAACAAATTTTCTACAATCAAATTCAATTCGTAAATATTAACCCAACAGTTGAATTAATTATTAAACAAAGTGAAATGATCATTAGCAAAATTTAACAAATACTCAAGCGATAAATTTTGGAAAAACAAAAAAAAAATTAAAAAAAAATAAAGAGAAAGAAAGAGAAGTAGGTACCAGAGGAAAACGACCAGATTTTGCTGTCACTGGCTTGCTGTTTCGTCTGCTATTTTTTGGCTTTTTTTTTGGAAAAATGAAGTAAACATATGGATTTTTTTTTTTATTTTTTTTTTTGGAAGATATTTTTTTTGATATTTTGTAGTTTGAGGTTTTTTTTTTTTATTTTTTTATTATTATTATTATTATTATTATTATTATTATTTTGACAAAGACACCTAAAAACATAACAAAACGTAAAGAAACCAAAAGCAAAGAAAGAACACTCGCTAAAAAGACCATAAGAGAAACTGACGACGACGAGCACGAGCTGCCAACCAGTGCGCCGGAGCAACTACCGAACGAGGAACCTTTTTAATCCAACAGGAATGGAAACAAGAAATTGCTTCCCTAACTGCGTCAATCAACCAAAAGCAGGAAATATCATCAGACCAAGAGCGACGCAGCACGGAAACCAGAGTTACACTATCAGTGTAGAGGACAAGATTTAAAAAACCCCTACGCCTAGCAGCCTGGAGAGCCCAAAGACAAGCTTGAAATTCCGACTGTAAAGCAGAGGACGTCCGACTAGCTCTTGCACCCCCTCCCAGAACCAAAGGAGAAGAAACCTGGCGGAAAACCCAACCTGTGCCAGCCATTTGATCATCACTGTGCCAAGCACCATCAAAGATAATACAACAATCCAAATTGATGGGAACAGAGTCCAACCCCTGAAGGCGGCTACACGAGACCTGAGGAGGAAGAGAACCACGAACCCGCCACGAATGAGAAGAAGAATTTACCAACGCAACAGCTGTAGAATGCCTTTCAACCCACTCAGCCGACACGTGAACAATTGAGTCTGGAGACCAAACCGCTTGTCTGAAGATAATGGCATTGTGAGTCGTCCAAATAGCCCAGAAAAAGGAAACCAGCTGAACAAGAGAAGTCCAGTTCCGAGACCGACCCTAATCAGCAACCAACGTAGTAAACCAAAGAGCAAAAGGTTGATCTGGATGGATAGAAGACTGAATACCCACTAAGGAGCGAAAAACCTGAGAAACCAATGCACAGTCCAAATGTTCCCAACAAAAGACACAGAGTGGAGACACCGGGAGCCCCCGAGCATGCAAAGTAGCACTAAGAGGAAGAGCATCATGAAGCAATTTCCAACAAAACATTCGAAACTTAGGTAGAAGAGGCATACCCCAAAAGCGCTTCCACCAAATAGAAGAAGCAGGAATGCTAACTATAGAGTGCTGAGTTTGGCGGATTAGTAAAGCATACGCCGATTTGGTAGAAAAACTACCATCTCTCGTAAATTTCCAGTACACAAAATCATCCATTAACTTCTGCGGACGATCAAGAGATAAGATTCTAGCAGCAGTAGCATTATCAAACAGCAGATGAATCTTAAGAGAGTCCCACGCGTAAGTACGCGGATTAATGATAGAGGAAACATGAGTAGGAATCACCGACTCACTTAAATCTGATCTAAAAACTACCTGACCTCCAGGAGCCCATACATCATCGAGGAGACTAACCGTGGACCCCGAGCCAACCTTCCAAGCAGCTCCCTGCGCCACCGCTGAGGATGAGTAAAAATACGCCACCGCTGTTTAGCCAAAAGAGCAGAGTTAAAACTCTGAATGTTCCTAATGCCCAGACCCCCCAATTCTTTTGGGAGCTGAAGTAATGAGGGCGAGCGAAAAGCCATTCCCCTAGAGGAAGAAGAAGAGCGCCACCAAAACCGAGCTAACATCTTATCCACCTGTTGACAAACAGAGACCGGGACCTTGAAAACTGACAAAATATGATTAAAGGAAGCAACAAGGACCGAGTTAATAATAACGAGCTTGGCAGCTGGAGAAAGCCGGAAAGGACCCAACTCAGAAATACGTTTTGCAACTTTATCAATTAAAAAACGGAAGGTCGCAACTTTACTCTTTCCCAAATCAACCGGCAAACCCAAATAAGAATCCAAAGCGTCTCTACAATGAAGACGAAGAGAATTTGCCAGATAATCCCGATAATCTGAGGGAGTATAGGGACTGAACTTAACAAAGGATTTTTGTAAATTAAGCAGCTGGCAGGACATACCACAAAAATCCGAAAGCAAACTCATCACATTACTACAAGCTGCAGGAGACACCTGAAAAAACAGTAGAGAATCATCGGCAAAGAACAAATGGGAAATAGAAGGCGCTCCCCGAGAAACCTGAATTCCTTTAAAAAGAGAACGTTATTCAGCATTGCGCAACATGCTCGAAAGGACTTCCAGGCAAAGAACGAACAAGTACGATGAAAGCGGATCACCCTGCCTAAGACCACATTGAGGATAAAAGGTGGCCGATGGATCCCCATTAACCAACACCTGATAAGACATTGTAGAGATGCATTGATGAATGATATGAATCCAATAAGGAGGAAAACCATAAACCCTGAGAGCATGGAGTAAAAAATCCCAACGGACCCGATCGTAAGCTTTATTCATGTCCAGCTTCAAGGCTGCATAAAAACGCTTCCGAGCCTTAGAGGCGTTCATGAAAGTAATAACCTCATGAGCTATAAGAGCGTTATCCGACATCAAATGGCCAGGAACAAAAGCATTTTGACAGTCCGAAACCAAAGAAGGAAGAACCAGTCGAAGCCTACATGTCAAACATTTGTACAGGTCATTGCATAAACCAATCGGACGGAACTGAGTGACTAGTTCCGGACTATCCACCTTAGGAAGAAGAGTAAGGAATGTACGATTCCACTCTTTCAACATATAACCATGGGAGAAGAAATACAAAATAGCTCCAGTAACAAACGGGCCCACCGAAGTCCAATGAACCTCGAAGAAAGCTGAAGAAAAGCCATCTGGACCCGGAGTTTTATTATCATCGATGCTAAACATAGCCGCCTTGATTTCCTCAGCCGTGAAAGGAAGCATCAATTGTTGTTGTTGGATCAAAGAGAGAGAAGGAAGTTGAATCTGATCTCACCAAGACGACTCAGAGACCAAGGGAGAGTCCTTAACAGTATAAAGATCCTTGTAAAAAGAAAGAATCTCTGATTTAATTTGCTCCCGATCTTGTTATAGATCAAATTATATTGTAATACTTCGTATATAATTGATGACACTTCAAAAGACATTATTTTCGGAATAATCCAAAATATTACTTCATATTTTTTGGATAGAACCGTATATAAATCATAGAGTTTGTTCTATATAAAGGTACGACCGTACGAGTAGTATACTCCGTAACAAGTCATTTCAAGCGTTTAATATTTTACCGATACATTATGATCTACTACTTTGAAAACCCTCGTCTATAGTTGAAGTTGTGGTCAAACTTGAAGGGGGCAATAGACGCTTATGGATCGCTTGAACTAGCCCCTTAATCGTAGTTCCAGTGGTATCTTGCTGTGTCAAAGACTAATAGGAAACACAGCAAGAAGACATCAACAAGTTCACAACAAATTAGGAACAAGTAAACCAAGACAATCGCTCAATCATCAAGTAATAAAAGCGGACTCTTCTTGCTTGTTAAAAGCTATTTACAGAACGATGGACCAGTCTCAATGCACAGGAAACATTGACAATGATTATTAAACGATTTAACAAGAACAGTTACTGGCAAATAGTCTTTCTCATTCCAGAGTTTAATCATCAAATGACTTCAATGTGAGATATATGGTCATCAGATGCAAGCGATGGAATGACTGATTGACTAGTACAACAAGAAAAATGTGACGACATAAAAGTTTAAAGCTCAAGCTCCTCAGCCATCTCATCTTCCGAATAGAGGATCTCATCCTCGGAGTCATAAACTTCAACCCCTAGAGTTCCCCGTAACATGTTTAGAATCTGCTCCCAACCCCTAACGTGTCTTTGCACCATCTCTGGGGTAACACTGATTTCATCAGATTCCTCATTACTGCTACGAGGGGCAGAGAACTTGGCCTGAGGGTTGTGCACAAGTGTAAATTTTCCACTTGGATCAAGAGATTTAACCCCGAAAACAGGGTCCAAAGAACGCCCCAGAACTTGAACATGTGCCACACTGTAAAAAGCATGACAAACAGCAAATTAAATTAGCTGCAAGATACAATAAAATAGTTAGAACCTGGTTGGATATCCAGTAACCAGTATCATTTATGGCTAATATATGAGGAATGCCAACAACAAACCAAAATAGCACGATCAAAGTCTAAACAAACAAAAAAAATACTTAATCCAAGAAATGATAACCACAGACTTCAAGTAATTGAATTGATCCACACATTCTAATTAATCTTACAGAAAGGAACCATATAGAATTCTGAATTCTTACAGATGACAATGAGACTAAACGTTACGTTCCACAACAAAACTCGAGGAATAAGAGCATAATGGGCTTGCAGACCATTGAGGGTAGGATATAGTCTTTAGAAAAATTCAAAGTCTGGCAATGACTTTCAAAGAGAAGGCTAGGACAACAAATAAGGTTTCCTAGTTAAGATACAGATAATTCCATCACCATAAAAAAATATTATGGACTCTATTAGAGTACTACTTCTAGCTATTAGCAGTCTGGTTAGTTTTACGAAGTATATTTTTAAAGCATAAAGAACAGAAGGAATAAAACAGGGTGAAAAGAACCCAATATTAGATGGAAAACTATTACAAAAAAAAAAAAAAAAAAAGAAGGTAAACCTTGACAGGATATAAAGTATAACCTAGTTTATCAATAATACTATGTCAGACCTCAAGCGTCAAACGAAATCTCAATATATGAATATGTAAGTAAAAAATTGACTCAAAGTAGCCCTTTTCAAGGCTTAACTACAGACAAAAACAAGCCATCAGTCAAAACATAGTATTATATCAATATAGCACTTAACTTAGTTCCAAGACTCACCATATGTAAAAGAGTTCATCCATTTCTTGCCTCTGAACTCTACCCAGAAGCTCTATCTGCAGATATCCCCCAAAGCAAAGAACAGGCTCTGGAAGCTTGAAATTTTGTAGGCGATTCTCCTGTATTTAGAACTATCTTAATAAAAACAGTCCTTAAAACACCAAATCAAAACATAAAAATTATCTGCAATCTGCACTAATTACACTCGTCTTTCCTTTTGTTCTTTCTGTTCTAATTTCTGGATCTATTCTTATGTTCTTTTCCCGGACGGAGGGGAGGGGAGATAGGTTAAGAAAATAATTCACATGTGAAAGCATCACTCATTAGCATCATCAGATACATTATAGAAATGAGAAGGTGCACCGATGTTCCTCCTTACAAGAAAAACATCTCTGTAATTATTTAATCACATAGGTACCAACTAAAAATTTCCCTCGGCATGTGATATTATCAGGTATAAGTGTATATTACACAGATTATGCATACTAGCAACTATACAAATCAAAGCTTGACCAAGGATCGTTAATGGTGCCCTGACTTCTTGGGTTAGAAGATAGGAGTCATATTAAAGACAAACTTTTAAAAAAATCGGATGTACGATAAAATATTGTACATCCGTTATAAAGTTACCCTAAAATGAGTAAAAATTACCCCTAAAATAAATAAAAGTTACCCCAATATGCATAAAATTAATAACCCAATACAAAT
This sequence comes from Chenopodium album, assembly GCF_948465745.1. NCBI lineage: Eukaryota > Viridiplantae > Streptophyta > Magnoliopsida > Caryophyllales > Amaranthaceae > Chenopodium > Chenopodium album. The sequence continues at coordinate 74,179,795 of NC_137840.1, forward strand.
AAAAATTATCTACGTTTTATTAGTAAAGAACCACATTTTAAATGACTAAAACTCAATTATTTGTGATTGAATGTAATTAAATTACATTTATTAAACTTTTCTTGTTGTCTATTTATATAAAAATTGAATTATGTTTAAAGTTACCTAAAAAAGGGCAAAAAGTTACCCTAAAATTAGCTAGAAGTTACCCTAATATTGCTCGATTTACACTAATATTAGTGTAAACCGGTTGTATACAAAAGTTTTTCCATATTAAAAGATCCTAGGCATACTTTATAATGCAAGCACTAATGAAACGAAAAAGAAAAAGAAAAAGAATTTGCCGGTGGAATATACAAGTGAGTGAATTACTAGATATGGCTGGATTCAAGTGAAGCGATGACCAAGTCATTCAACCAAATAACTTAACCAAGCAGTCAAAGTCTTTACATTCTACAGGGAAGAGCAGTCAATTATTCAATAAACAGCATCAAGTGATCTGACACACCCCTCAGTCAGTTAAATGCCAAATGAAGAGGGAAGTGAGGTAAGATATAAATCTCAGCTTCCCACACATTTTTGTTGTTTGAATGTAAAGTATAACAAAATTCCCACTTCCAAGAAGTTGGCACCCTCAGATTTCACCGACGTCAATAGAAATAAGACCTTTTTGGTAGAAAAAAAGAACTAAATTTCTCATTAATGCACCACTCCCAGTACATTCAATATTACCAGATGTTATAGTGCAGTATCAACTGTACGTCACAAATTTCACAATGTATAGCCAATATGCAGACAAAGATGCCAAACTCAAAGAGATCCCCGTCTCAAACTCTAGCAAAGGTGTTTCAAATCTAAACTTATAGTATCTTTGTCAAAAAAAAAAAAAAAACTTAAATGTATCTCTTCTGCTACTTTGATCACAATTAAACTAACTTTCAAAATTGACTTAACAGCAAGATAATTTAAGCGTGCTGCTAACCTGTGTCATTGGAAAATCTTGTGAAGTGTAAGTCCAAACAAATTTTTTCTCTGCACATTCGTGGCCTTCATGAATTTCATCACAATGATCTCCATCATCATTAGGCAATATTCTGTGACCCATGTGGAAGCGAACTGCTTTTGCAGAGTATATAGGTGAATCCGATTGAAAAAAGGCTACATGAACATTGAACAAAAGCAACACAATTAGCAAGCATCTAAGTGGCCATCGTAACAAAGGTTTACAAGTACGTCGGAAGAAAAGGATATTACCTTGGAAAGGTTGAACATTTATTTCAGTAATAATACAAAAGTCAGAAATTAACTTATAAGTTAGTCTCTCGGGTACTTCAGGGTTGCTTTGTCCTGAGCTTGACCAGTATGAAGGCCTACGCCCAAAACGGTCCCTGGATTCCAAAGTGTTGTGAAGACCTTCTTCCGGATAATTATCTGTGCTGGAAGCACTTATTGCATTTGAAAGGCATTCACCCACCTCTGATGATGTAAGACCTCGGGCTAAAGCGACATACGCTTTGTGTTCCTTTTTCAAATGCTCAAATTCAACAAACCGGCTGCAGCCAGCATCTTCTTTGTTGCTCGTATCTATGATACGAGCAATGCCAGAGAGTTTAGGAAAGAGTCGTAGGCACAAATGCTTGCATATACCATTACTTATCACTGCAAATAGTCACAAAATAATGTAAGCATATTCGTTAGTCATCATATCCCCTACTTAAGAGTTAACATGTTCCATCATCTGTATCATCATATCAGGAGTAGAATCAAGCTGATTACAGTCCATATGAAGTATATAGCAGCATAACTTGAATATTGAATGATGTTAGTTAGCTAAAAATATCTTGGAAGAGAAGCAAAGAGGTCTGGAGGAACGAGCCAGTATGGCCCTATGTATGTCCACTTGCAAATAGTAAGGATATGCAGTGTATAATTAATCATCAATTAAATGAATTGTGAGTGAGACATCACTAAAATGCTTTCCAATGGTGAAACACTATATATACTCCCTTTGTCCCTATTTTTTTTTGCCCATTTGACTTTTCACGGTCTCCAAGAAGCGTTTTAAAATGTATATAAGTTTATTTCAATACACGTAAAAATTATTAAAAAAAAATTGATATAATAAAATATACAATTAAGACAATTCTAACAAGACCTCACATGACTATATGACTATATTATCTCTTGTTGATTAATGCGAACTAATGGTCAAAGTTTTTGAAGTTTGACTCATTTATTTGCAATGGTGCAAAAAAATGGGGACAGATGGGAGTAATTACTAAGACATTGAGAATGCTTAATCAGGAAAAAAAAAAAAGTACTCTGCACAAACAAAAGGAGGGGAGGAGGAGGGTGGCAAAAGCCCTAAGATTTCGCCTCCATCTTCACCATTCAATGCTTCAAATTTCTGATTTAGGATTTTTCAACTTACCTAGAAAAGTTCATTTCTTCAATCAGAGATTTCAAAAACAAGGAATGTGTAATAGACTAACATAAGGAGGGGCAATATTGGTAGTCTAATATTATTAGGTAAATAGTTTTAGCCTTAGTATAAATCGAAAGAGGAAATAAAGAAGAAGACAGGCAGAATTTTGTGTTAAAAAACCTAGAGAGTTATGGCCAAAAGCCATTATAGGAGATTTGTGAGCTAAACTCACTATTGGAGCTTAATAGCCTTAAGCTATTAAACTATCTATGGTTCCCTTCCACCATTATCAATCAGGTCTTAAAGTTGCCATCTTTATTATTTTTTGCAATTTATAAAGTCAGATTATCTAGATTATTCAAAGACCCCATCTTTCTCTGTATTCTTACGGTTAATTGCGTGAGTAAGTTAGCAGTAAACACCAGTTCATTACAAAATGTAATTATGTCACATCCAAGGCATTATGTTATAAAAATGGTACTGGGAACGTAATAGTCTAATACCCTATATACTGAGAATACTAGGGTAGGAGAAATAGGGAACCCTAAAAGGATGGAACAAATAATCAACTTGCACGACAAAGGGCAAATCAACTATTAATCTTACATTAGCTGAGACTCTTCATCCAAAGTACCTGGATCGTAAAATTCAATACTCTAGTATACACCTGGACTGCTGGACAATTGACACTTAATTCCCAAAGTCCCAAACTTCTCGCTCCCACTGGCAAGCAGATGGAAATAGACTGACGTTTGACAGCCAGGTTTTTTACCAAAAGAACGCAAACTTTTCATAAAATGACCAATTCTGAAAACTGGATAAGTACTTGTGTCTGAACTGTGAAACTAGCAGTTAAATATGAGCAAAATAGATAGTGGGTGAGAAGGAAGGTGATATTTGATATTGTGATGGTTGCAAAGAAGTGAAACACTTGTAGATAAAAGGAAAAGGAGAAAGGCATTGGAGTGTAAGTCTGAAGATAAGAGATAACATAGGGTGGGAAATAGTTAAATAGTCAAAGTGCAAGGTTCTACTTTTAATCTCCTTATCAAACATCTCCTTCATTGGGCTCTTTGACATTTACATTAGGTCTTTCTTGCCATATCCACCTCCATCCATTCCCTACCTATCATTATAGTTCATATGGATTTGTACTACACACCTAACTCATTCTTGTCATCTTAATCAATGTGAAAGCCATGCAAACTACATACAATACAATCCAATGAACTGGTTCATAAGAAATTAATGACTTGGAGATACGATCCAGTCATACACTCGTATTACTATGAGCCTAACCAAGATACATACATGTCTACGAATTAACCGATAACATAAAATTCAAATTGCCACAAGCCGAATCAAAAATTACCATACAGCTACCAAATTAATAGAAAAAACGTCACGGAACATCACAAAACAGTTGCAAGAACTATTGGAAATAAAAGCAGCTAAATGCTCACCAAAATCACGCCACGCTCTCGACACGGAACTAGCACGAACAATATCAGCAGGATCATCCAAGCTCATAAGTATCTTACTCGAAACATCAGGATCAAGGGATTCTAAAAAATCCCATTGAAATTCCATCACTGAATATCTCACGAACACAACTCCGAGCTCCTGTAAGCCTCTACAACCTAATTCCCACCATCACAATCACATAATTAGAGCACCTCCATCTAACACATTACTATCAAAATTCACCCTTTTACTTGAATTACAAAACACGAACGAAAAACAAGCTAATAAATATTACCTAGCAATCAAATCTATGGATATTAACTCAATTCCACCAGAAAATTTCCAAGACTAAGAAAAAAAATGTCAATTGAAATATTCAATAATTGAATTGCTTAGCAAAATTTGATGATAGAAAAAGAGAAGAGAGAAAGAATACGCGAAATTGAAGAAATGGGATGCGGAGAATGAAGGGATTACCTAATCTTCACCGACAGAAAAGAAATCTAGAGGAAGAATTTAAAAAACCCTAGGAGAGAGAAAATCCAAAATGATGATCGCCCCTTTTCCTTTCCTTTCCTTCCTTTCTCCTGGCATTCGCAGCTCGTTGGTCCAAAACATAGATAGATAGATAATAATACATTAATACTTGAATGTAACGTCTGCGTTGCAAGCCAAATATAATCTTCAATTTTTAATTGCAATGTTTTGACTTTTACACGGTTTAGATTTAGATGTACTTTGTATTTTATGTTAAGTAAAATATAGGCATGTGAAATCGTATTATATACAGAGTAATGTATATTGACAAGCTTGAAACACTCCATGTTGCAACTAAAAACGAGGATGAAGTAATTCTTGTAGATAGACTAGATAACATAAATGCCTCAATTTAATCTTATTACTTTGAAAAATGAAGAAATATACTAATAGTACTTCGCATAAAGGAGGGTCATGCAAATCGAATTCAAATCAAGTGAAACAGCTACTTTAATTTTCAATTTTAGAAATTTCACTTCACTTATTGGGGTTACAATATTGGAATACTACTAGTTGTAAAGAATGTCTTTAATCAAAAACGACTTATAATAGCTCTTATAATCTTTATTGTAAATCTTTATTGTAAATTGTAAGGAACAAATATTGTTGCACAAAAAAGATTTTGTGTTACTATGGATCTTGAACTCTTGATAAGATGAGTTATTTTTTTTAGTATGTTAAATAATTTAAAGGCGGAGATCGAAAATTTAGTCCAATAGGTAAAGGGGATAGGCGATAACCTAATATAGGCATTGGCTTAGCTTAAGCATCTGTTTGCAAAGAGAAGGGGCTTATTGAATTATGGGCATTTAGTAAGCTTGATTAGAGGTAAAAATCTACTGCATCTTTTCTCTTTACTTAAGATTTTGCTTCACTCAAAAGCTTACACTACAACCTTGTGGCGTAACTAAATCAAAAGTAGAGCTGTTGATAAGTGTCTTTCTCAACGGCCCAACGCCTCTCAAGTACTCTAAGGCTCTCAGCCCCAAAGTACAATTTTTTTTACTTCTCTCATTGTCACACTATCTGTTTACATGTTGTATCATCTAGATATGGCTCGAGCGTCTCTAAACAATGTTGGAATGCCATCAACCCGTAGCTTATAATGTGCTGGAACCTCAGATCATCATGTAAGGCATAACCGTAGAACCAACTTAGCATCAGCGATGAGTTACCACATGATGGAAACATGATAACTGATTTATTAACCCTCGTCCATTGCACTATCTATGCAAATACCGAAAATCTGATATACATAATAGTATGTACATATTCTTTGACGGCTATTGTCTTACTGGACATGATATTCTGTATAAACACCAACAAAAAAATATACTTATATAGCCTTGAATCCTTAACTCACTGCCTTCTCGAAAGCAAACATAATCTGAACATAAATACAGTACAAGGTTTAAATAACTTTAATACAAGAGCTTTAGAAACCGAACAAACACAATCTTCTGGAGGACTCAAAAAAATCTACTAGCTACTACCTTCTGAATTCCTAGATCACTTGTACAAGTAGAAATGCTAAGGACTCAATCTGCATAACAGAACAACTATGAGCTAATGAAGCCAAGCTCGCCCTAGAAAAACAGACATCTTGACTATGTACATGAATAAGCCCTTATACAAGTATACAACCAACCTACTATGATGAACCAACTACTCTGTTTACTTCTATCATTTTTCTCACTATATGACATATCTAAGAGAATTTACCTAACTTTATGGGCTATACTCTTGGGTAGAATCATGACAGAATCGAAAGAGAGACCACCTTTGATGTGGGTACAATCGATCTGCCTAGCTGAAAACTTAATCTTTGTCAATTTATCAGGCTCCTTGATGACAAAATCTCCTGCATGGTAGAGGATCCATGATCCTGGAGTATCTAAGTAGCACTCTGACGAAGCATGCTGACCGTCTGATGTTGTTAGCTGGAATCGGACAGGTTTTAGGTTCCATCCATGTATATGTTCAACATTACATGAGCGACGACCAAACCTCTTAGAGGACTTGCCTAGCTGGATTCGAAAGAATAGACTATATGTCCCTGCTGGGAATTTGAACTCAAGTTCCCCACACACTTCAAACCACCAAATCTGAAGAAGATATGCAACTGTCTGGAATCTACTAGCAGAAAAGAAATTTAATCAATCAACCGCTTCATTCCATATCTACTATCAATAATAGAACTACAGAAGATCATACCAATTCACAATAATTGAATAGCACAAACATCAATAGTGTCTAAAGCAACTTCTCCAAATCAAGGAATAAATTCACCGATTCAAGTACTCAAACTTTCTAGACTGCGTATCTACCTATTTATTTTTCTTTGTTCACATTTGGTGCATTATCATACTATGATATGGTCGGTCATATTCAGGTTTCTCTCTTTATTATTCTAGGGGCACACTGTACATGGTCTAATGAACTTGGTTTTGATCAAGTATCAGATACCATTCTTTCGATGACTTTAGTTCCTAAATGCTTATTCTGAATGTGACAGCAAGAAACTACGAAAACCTTTGTTTTCAAGCAATGCTTCCACCAAAACGTCAAAGTAATAACCATTTCAACATTCATACAAACAACTTTTCTAGGAAAAAAAGACACCGATGATTGACTGGTTCAATTCCAAAACGCTATGCATAGTATTAGCATTCTAATAGCAGACAGAGGAGCTAAAAGGAGCCCAATTTACTGTTACCTTGAGAATTTTCATCATTGACTAGCAACACAAAAAATTGGAAATCATGAAACTATTGGCCAACTTCTATATACTAACAAGCTGATTTTGGGATACCAGGGGCTAATATCTGCAACTATTCGGACTCTTCATTTCACCTAAGGTCCCTATGTCAAATTCTCTACACCCAAACATGGATTTAGAAACTTGACTCTTCATTTTAAACAAAAACAAAAAATTATAGAATTTCGTTAAATAATAGGCATGTCTAACACTTGGGAGTACTTCATTGTGACCAAAATCGATTGAAAAACAAATGTTATAAATCTGAATCTATATATTCAGAGTGAAACCAAAGATGTGAAAGCATGCAGCTCACCTAGATTCCTCGGTGGGAATGTGATTCCAGTACCGCCTGTCATCTATGCCAGTAATTGACAAAGCCTTAGATGAAATCGACACACATACACCTCCAGTATTCTTGTCCAGCCATACTTCCTACCAAACAGAATCCAATAAGACTAATCAGTATAAAGGTTCATACAGAGTCAATTGAGTAGATGTCTATATTAGGTGATTATACAAATTTAGACTGATGGATATAAGAGCGTTCATAACCAATCAATTCATCTACAACGTTATGTAAAACAAGCCATTAGTATCATTTTCACAATAATTTCAGAAAAACCAAACATCTGTATATCAGGACAGCCTAAAAGACGGCTAATCGATTCTATACAAACACCATTGTTAATAATGATTAATTGATTATTAGCTGCTCTACTCTACAAAAGTTTGTCAACATCGAAAGTGACATTATATTGATATTACAGTACTCCTAATAATCACACAATTTAGCTTCTCTAGTGAAGCACCTTAATCTTATCCTTATTGGTAAAAAAGCCTTTCAATAATATTGCAATTCTTTGACAAAAATCAACATCCATACAAGAAAAAAAATCAAAGGACATCAATTTCGAGTGAAACATCTAACCTACATAAAACACTTGTACGTACATTCCCTCTTTTCCTCCAATAATACAAAAGACTGCTTATGATCGACGTAAACTAAATTTTTTTGATCTTGTCCCCTTATATATATAAGAACAAATACTAACATAAAATTATTGGACTAAGGTAAGATTTTGTTGTATTTTACGTATCATTTTCGAATGATTAATCCAGCATTCACATCTCACCAAGCTCGACTTCAGCATATACAACTAACACAAACTACAAGTATAATGAAACAAACTAGACCTTGAAGAGAAAAAAAACACATATTTGTAAAATGAGTCAAAATAAAATTGACAATATATCACCAACATATTCATAAATCTAAAAAAAAAAAATCTTTTAGCCTATCATTAAAGAACCAATTCAAGTTGTTCATCCAAAAATCTAGTGGAGGGTACAGTTAGGTAGAATCTCTCAATTGGTTTTATATTCTATCACGCACTCTCACAACATTGCTCTATCAACTTGAAGTTTGAATGCAAAATGAGTCGATTTTTTAAACCCACCACTAATTAAACCCACCACTAATTTTTTGTATAAATTTGCCGCCTTTCATTTAAAAATCCTCCATCCCTAACTATAACTCAACACAATTGACATTTTTACCTTTATCTTACAAGTATATTTAGTTTTTTTTTTTATAAAGAATATGTGAATGTATATTTGTTTATTCTATTAACCAAAATTATATATTTATCTCTATAAACACCACTAATAATTTATAATTTCATTTTCTTAAATTAATTAGTCAATCAATTAAAAAAAAATAATTGTTACTCAATGGTTAGCAATTTAGCATTAATATATAGTTAAAGATTATCAAGAATTCAGAACATAAAATACAATCACCATCCAGAATTAGATTAGCAGTAAACTAACATAAAACATTTAGAGATATTTCCTCCCACCGGATTAAAATTTCACGTCCGGTTGTTAACACGTTCAAATTACGCTATCAACGTGACTATAAATTCCGAACAAGTAAGGGTGCGATAACCCTTACAACATTGTAAGGGAAAGAAAAAGAAGTTAGAGAAAATGAATCACCTTAGTACCGGAATCAAAAAGGTTTGGACGAGAAAGACGAGCAAAAATATCCTTCTTAGTTAAACCCATCAATTTATTATTATTCATACTACCATAATTCTTCTTCTTCTTCATATCATCATTATCATTTTCATGATTCAAATCAGAAATTTTATCAACTATGAATGAATAATTTGTAGGAAGTTTTTTCTCCCAGATAAAATCAGCCGAAGAAGCGCCGCGAAAGGCCCGATTTAATCGGGCCAACCGGCAAATCTCCGGCGGGTCAAAATGGCCCAAAATCATAGCTATACAACTTTCCGGTATGTCTTCAAGTTTCCGATAAATTCCCGGCGAATCTCCGCCGTCGGTGGAGGATTCCGATGAAATTCCGGCACCCATTTTAAAATATTTTTGGAGAAATGTTGTTTGTTGGAGGAAAGGAGAAAAATGGTTGTGTGTTATAAATAAGTAGGCTTTATCCATAATTTTGTGATTTATATATGACTGCTATTTTGGTGGAATAGTTTGTACTGTTCACGCTCTTTGGAAATTGCGTGACTGTAACGCTCCTTACCAAAGTCGCCACTAGGTCGTTCGGTATCATGTATCAATGTATTATTAAACGCGGCGGTACTAGGTTATGTTCTCTTCAACTTATCCTTGTTTAGTTTACCTTAGTTCAGATAAGAAAAATAAGTTTAGATCAAATCATCGTTTTATGTGCAATTTTTTATCGCTAAATATCTTTAATTTCGTAATAAAAAATTATGAAAATTACATAATATAATACACATTATTACGATTCTAACAAGATCCCACTTGATATATTTTTATCTCACAGATTACCGTACACTTAAGGTCAAAGATTGGTCAAATTAGACAATAAGATAATATCTGATCAGATCATATCATATTAGATAAGCAAAAAGTAGTGAATGATTAATCACTATTATTTTTCTTATTATTACTTGTAGATTTTAAGTAATGAATGAATTCATAAATTTAATGAATGAATTCATAAATTTAAAGTCATATAATGGTTACAATCAAATTCAAAATCAAACAATCCATATGGAATTGGACATATTATATTTACTCAAGGAAAATTAGTCATCATGAATGAGATATGACATATTTATTCTTTTTCTAAGCAAATTGTTGTTTAATAGTGTGGTCTATCTATCAATCTTTCATAGTTTCATAAAGTCGTGCCTCATTTTGAATCTACATGCCTATTTAGGTGTTAACTAGCTAATAGATTATTTTACCTATGAACCATATATACCTTAGCTTCGACAGCTAGCTTTATTTCTCTAATTTTTATCTTATTCTAAACCAAATAGCTCAATTTCTATATGCTTGTATCTTATTTCATTACATCCACATCACATGTTATGTATAAAAATGATGGCCAATAATTTACAAAATTTAGGTTGAAAAGTCAATTTTGACAATTTGGTTGAAATATTTGAAACGAATGGAATAAATGGTGAATAAACTATGAAAAGTAAAAGTATGTACTCGTATATAAGAAACACAACAATACATACGTTGGCCAGAAGAAGGGAACAACTACAACTACATCATCCATGAAGTGTAATGTATAGTTACTAGAAATTTGTATTACATGAGAATATTCTTAATGACGAATTTGCGTGCACTCCAACGAATTTGCTAGTTGTACTAAAAATAATTATACTACTATACACTAGTAATTAGCTAGTCGTAAACTCATATAATTAAGCAAGCGGCTTTTAAAGATTTATTAAATTGTTGTGGAGTAGTGATGGTGTTTATATACTTGAATACTAGAACTTATTAAAAGAATTTCCAATTTCTTATTACTCGAATCCATTGTCAAAAAAACAAAATTTGTGAAAAAAAAAAAAAAAAAAAGTTTTTGCATTTATATTTTCAACATACCATGCATTAATACTAAATAATTTGTATGAACTTTCTTATACTAGTATAAATCTCATTCATGAAATAAACTCTCTATAAAGACCGCACCGATATACAAGTGAATGAAAGTAATCCTATACATTATTAATATCTAATATATAATACAAATACATACAATATAAATTTATACTCTGTAATATTTAATTACATAAATAAAAACAAAGGATGAAAGTTTCTTGACTTCAAATCTTGTATTACGGAGTATGTTTTACGAGTAATTTATATACACACATTAGTTGATTATTGTACCGATATACTACATACATGATACAATTAATAACGAATGTCATTATTTTTTTATTTTTTTTTTAGGGAAATAACGAATGTCATTATTGATTACTCCGTATTAGATTAGTCATGAAAGTGAAAATAAACGGAAGTAGTATATATTAGGATGATGTTTATATTTCGATCAAATCTTGCATTTAGATTAGTAATCGTATATTTTTTTTTTTTTTTTTTTTGGTGCTTAGAGAGCTACAAGGGCGGGGTGATAAGAATCGATCCCAGAATTTCCTGGAATCGAGAGGAAAGCTCTAACCACTTGACCCATCCCTCACTCTCAGATGAGCGTAATTATGGCCAAGACGAAATTATAGGCAATAACAATAATAATGCAATCCAGGTGCTAATTAAAACATCCAGATGTCACTAATTTATAGAAACTCTAAAATCTTTTTTCTAATTACGGGAAGAAATTAATTAAAGACAATAATGGTGAGTACTTAAGAAACAAAGTCAGACACTATCAATCATCGGACTTAAGTTAACTGTTTAGATTTCCAGTTGTCATTAACTTAAACCTTTTAAAATAATAAGACAAGCTTAATTACATGGCTGTTTTCCACATGCTATTGATAGTGATAGATAACGAAACTTATATGGATTGTTAAGTATAAGCGCCGAAAGAAAGTTTGATCACATATAAACTCTGCAATTCATTCCATAACCAATTGATAATATCATTTTCTTTAGTATAACTTTTGGATGAGAAATAATTAGTCTTAACATACATATAGATTACGAGTGTATTTGAATAAGCCGATATGTGAATGAATGATAAATTAAACAAAGTGCGACGTTTTAGGGCCTGTTCATATTTACTTATTTTCAGTTCAGTTCAGCTCCAATCAGTTCAGTTCAGTTCAATTCAGCTCTTAATTTCCCTCTCTCATAAAATATTCATTTCAGCTTAGTTAAGTTAAGTTAAGTTCAGTTCAGTTCAGCTCCAATCAGTTCAGTTCATTTCAGTTCAGTTCAGTTCAGCTCCAATCAGTTCAGTTCAGTTCAATTCAGCTCAGTTCAGTAAATATGAACAGGCCCTTAATCCCTGATATTTACTTGGAAGTAGCCCTTAATTAATTAGTTGGCTTGTTTTAGCACGCTACGTATGCCCTTAGCAGTCTAGCACTACCCATGCTCATACTCTCGGATAAGGAGGCCGACATTTAAATTTCATGGATAGCAATTTTTTATACAGTATTTTATATTTTTATGAAATGATAGAATATCAATTTAATATAGTATTTTTTTTTTTGTTTGTTTGTTTTTGGTAAAAGGAAAAAAAGTTTTACACGAAGAATTAGACTAATGTAAACAATGCTTAGTCGAATAATATTTTACGTATCACCCACAAAATTTAATTGATGATTCATTTGATCATTACTTTTCATCCGAATTGATAATTCTCTCAAGTATTTATACTCCGTATTTGATTATTACAGTATTACTCAAATACTAACCAATAGCGAATTGGTGATCCCTATTATGTGTTTTAATTTCGAAGTAGAAGTGTAGAACCATGTTTATACATCGAACCAAGATTTGAAAACCCTTGTTTAGTTAGACTCGTCAACCTAAGAATATTGAAGAGAGTATAATAAGTTTTTTTCAAAATTTTGCTCCATAGAGTATGGAATACTAGATTAAAGATTATTCACTTTGTTTACGTATTACATAATTTTGTATTCACATATTATGCAAAATTCTTATATTATACACATTACAAAAAAGTCATCAAACATTTTATGTGGCGAATCTAAGCAACTATTTGATTCACACATTGCAATAATACAAAACTTAGTTGATCTTATCCAATTCTATAGTTCTATTACACCCAATAACATTATTATTAGAATAATTAATTACACTTTTAACTCTCTAATCTATTTTTAATTGTTCCTTTTGCTTTCATGTGAAAAAGAGGATCTAACCACTTAAAAGTTAATTTATTCTTTAAATTTTCCACTTTATTCCAGATGTTTACTAACCATTTTTATTTTATTTTTGTATCACATTCACTTCTTAACAAGAGGTGTCTTTTCATCTTAGTTTAAGGGCAAAGGAACATTTAGGCCACCTTTTCCTACATTAGAAAAACATAAAGTGAACATGCTATGCCAACAAGGCATAAAGGTCCATTATTAGAAATTTTTTGGATTAGATTAGTAGAACTAATTATTATTAAGAGACTACTTTACTAAGTGGCACAATATTTTACCATAAAATATACGTAGTACAAAGTATCTAAGCTATTGTAAGTTTCGTCTTTAAAGTTAAAACTATTAAGCCGAAAATAGTATGACTTGATCACAAGTCTTTGATGACTTTTTTAAATTTGAAATTAATGTTTCTAACTTTATCTTCCTATCAACGATATTTAAACTACGTAGTATATATATCATTCTGCCTAATTGTTATGATTGACTACAGGTAATATTTTTAACAATACGTACCTAAGGAATTTTTTTTTTTTTTTTTTAAAAAAAAAAAAGAAGAAGAAGAAGAAAGTCTTAATATCCAATTATTTAAAAAAAAAAAACTACTTGCAATTATATGTTATTTCTACTAGTAGATATTATTTCTAGTCATTGCACCAATTATATCAGACAAGAACTTAATCTATAATACTTATTATTATAATTAGGGTATTAAAAGATCTAGAAGTGGAGAATTATTGTGCATTATCGAGCATGATCTAAGCTATTCCATTATGTGTTCGTTTGTCTAAAAATACCAAAAGTATAATTCATTGATTTTTAATTGAATTTATGACGTGGTAATGAGTCAGCTACACACTTGAGCCACATATATAAAATATCTGCCATGTTTCAGCTAATCACCAACATAGCATGCTTTGTCATCAACAAAATGAACACCACAAACTGAGGAAATCAAAATTATTTGTATTTAATTATTTGATTATTGACTACTTGACTACCAATTTAGCCGACTTGTAAATTAAAACAAGATAGAGTGTTTGTTCCTAGTTTCTTAGAACGGGAAGGTTAAGAAAGATTCATGTATTATTTTGTATATAAAAAAAATTAATGGTAAAAAAATTTTGTACATGCAAAAAAAAAATGTTTAATGGTTAATGTTTGGGATAAAAATACAAGATTTTATTTAACGAGAAAAATACAACATTGGTCATTAATATTCTTTTTAATAAAATAAAAAGGCATATGTATATGTAAAGTCGTAAAACATTAACCATTGATATCATTTTAATTAAACTTTTTTTTTTCAAAAAAAAAAAATTTAATTAAACTTTAGAAATTATACTACATTTAATTTATTCAATAACAATATTTTATGATAACATACTAATACATGCAATTGATTTTAGTTTATACATATACAAAAGTTAAATTGTTGCAATTTATATAGAAAAAAATATAGAGCTAGTACTTTCTAAATATTTCAATACATAAAGTCTACCTACTTTCACCAAAGTTTAATTTGTAGTCATCAAGAGTACTAAAAAATCGTCTTCCTCAATACCCAATTCTTACAATTCATGATGCTTGAACAAGTTCAAATAAGTGTCACTTTCATTATAAATTAATCGAAAACAAAATATTTGTGTCACAATCTAACAATAAGAGTAGGTCCAATTATAGCAAAAAGAAACAACAAACTTTATTATTATCACAAAGAAAACTTAGGGTTATGTATAACCAAGATCCCCAACCAACCAAACGTAACATACTTGTTATAGTAATAAGCTTGTTGAAATGGATAAGTGGATATACAAGAATTCTAGTCAGAAGACTAATTGAGAGCCTTACCAAACATACAAGAGGCAAGCAACGTCTTCTCGTATCGAATCACAATCATACGATCTTTGAATTGTTATCTATAGATTTTTATTCGTATACATATACAAATTACAATTACGAGTAAGATGTGTGTAAATGAATTATTTTTGATGTACAGCTAGTACATGAACCTGATATTTTTTTTGGTCTTGATTGATTATTGATTGAGTGAATTCAATAATAACAAGCTCTAACAATCGTTTAGAAATTGAATTCTTGAACCATAACAATCAATTGTTTGAGATAATAATTCTGAACAAGTGAACAACTTGTATATGCATAGATACATAGTAACATTTTAAATAATATCATTCTGATTTCAACCTATCTTATCTCAATATCATTCAAAATTTTCTATCAAAAAACAATATAACATTCATGAGTAAATAAATCTTTTGTTATAATATTTTTATGTCCAAGTTTTCTCCTAAACAAATTATTGGATTTTACATTCAAATTACAGTGACCAAAGTCAAGGAACTCACTTCACTGAAGAACTAGTCAAAGAATGAATATACAAATGATTGCTCATGTTATTTTTAGGGAGCTAGGCAGAAAGAAAAGAGGCTCATAATACTCAGATCAATACAAGGCAAAGAGTCTGCACTTGAAGCCGGCTCGAAATATTTGATCTTAGGTGCATTTTCTACCCGCCTTACCTTCCCCCTCCAAAAAAGAAAAGAAAGACTTCAATGTAGTAGTGTATGTGTATTGATGCCGATTACGAGTATCATATTTGGCACATCAATAATTGGTGCGTAAACAAAGTTGGATGGTTTTTGTCAATTGCTACACAGCCAACCAAATTTTATTTGGCAGTGTATCCAAATGGTAATGTAGCCAAAATTCGACCGACCTCGGACATTAACCTCATTTAAATATCTACAAAGATCTGATATAAGTGTATCTTATAAGTGTAGATCTAATTATAAGACCAACCCAATAATACATACTACATATTTACTGCTTTCATTATCAACCTACGAAGTTGCCGTTCTAACAAAAATATATTTGCATCTCAAAATCAATAAACAAGAACGAACTGTCCATGTGAATATATGATATGATTGCAGGTTCATTCAGACTTCAATTCTTGGGTAGTTTGAGCACTTGGATAAGCACCATGAATCCAATCATCAAACTGTCCACTTGCACTCAAATTGATCCTAAGGATCGATGGTCTGATATCAGACCCAAACACGTCGATGGCAGCAGTAAATTATTAAGCTAATAAATCCACAGCTATTACATTGATCATATTGAGTTAACAAAATATTCACAATAGCATTCCATGACTGTTATGTTTTTAATTCCATATATCCACAACTCCACAAGTCATCTCAGAGCTAATATTACCCGCACAGCAATGACTTCAAGAATAGCTCTGCTCTCCTCAGTCACCTCCCACCTGCCTCTTCCAAGAATCTTCGACAATTAATTCATCCACTCCCCAGTCTTCATAACTGTAGAATATTTACAAAGCGATCAAATTAACCATTCAATGTTTCTCAATTAAAAACAGGTGGGATAGCAAACAGAGATAACACATTGTATTCAATCAAAGATGTACCTTCCATCAGGCAAGTAACGACGAATAGTAAATGGTATCTTGCGTTGTCGTAGTTCCTTCATAGCAATCTGATTTCCCACAAGGAAAAAAGATATTAAACATCATCAATGCACAAAGAAATTTGATTGCATCTCAGTCCCCACAAAACAAAATTTAATGAAATGAAAAACTACATTTCGGGAAGAGATTATTCACGGTATTGCATGATTTGAATTCTTATGAGAATATATTCCCTTTATACATAGCTTTAGCTAAGAATTCTGTTGGAAGAAGGAAAAAGAAACAACTGACTAACTGAATCCATACAGTGATACAAGCAGAATAATCCCCTGGTCCTCCCATATCTCAGAGACAAGGACTTCGTATACAGAAAAGAAAGCAAGTTTAAACCACACTGAGAAGGCTGAAGGCTTATGCAAAGAATTTCCCACCCCACTAAATTCCTTGTTACAAGTATTGCACCAAGAAGCAAAAACGCAATGCCAGGACCCCAACATGCTGAAATGGCTAACCATCACATCTCTGAATAATTTGTTGTAAATTGCCTTAAAAGTCAAGAGCTGAAAGCCTGAAAGAGCATTCCACCCCCACAGACTTTCATAATGTTTAGCCCTCAACCTTGGCATATGTTAGGGAAGTGACAAGAAACAATAAGAAGGATCAGGCATAAAGGGCTCAAAAAAAAATCACCTCGAGTGGGTCAGTTTCACCTTCCAATTCAACCATGACCGGGGCATTCATACTGCATAGCCATAAATATTCAATTGATCAGTAAATGCAGTGTCTCTATACCACATTTACTATTAATGAATTGACAGTCTAGTTCTACAAACCTGATCTGAAGTGCACGTGTCCCTAGAATTCTAGCTCGCTCATATTTTGTCATGTATTTAGATGTCTTCCTCTGCTGCTTCTCTTTTGCCTCCCCTTCTCTGTCTTCACCTTCTATAAGAGGATCATTCAAGTCATCATCTGGCTGTAAAGTCTCTTCTTCCTCCCCTTCCTAAATACAGTGGCAAATGAAGATGACTGGGCTATAGCTATAATCATGAAACAAGAATTAGATCATATAGTTAAAGATCTTTTACCTCAATTTCAGGCTCTGGGGGCTCTTCCTCATACCTGTAAAATCAAACCCGCCATTTTTGTATCAGTGAACATGAAATTTTCAACTTTTGTTCACTATAGTCTTGAGCACAAACAAGAAATACATATCAATAGCCCCCAATTAATCCAAGACATCAAACTTCATTCATACAATAAGTGTATTTACTAATTAGCATTGCAATTGAACCTGATACATTACTATCCACTTGTTTCCCCTTTTTTAATTCTTATGCGGAGAATGGTGAGTGGTATGTGCAAATAAATACAACTCAAACAAAAGAAAACAACCACTTTTCAGATCTTCATGAGACCTCAAGGGCTGGGATACGAGATGTCAAATTAAAATCAACTCAAAAAAGAAAGAGGATACACGAGATCCTCAAATTTCATGTTCATGTATTGGAGGAGATTTGTTTGTTATTTAGATAGAAAAACCAGGCAGACATTCACTTGATCAGATTATTGCAGCAATTTTGTGACTTGTGAAAATGAATTTTTTTGTACATTTCAAAGCTCAGACAAAATGAACAAGTATTTTCCCGGACCTACAAAAGATCTCAAAGAGCTGGGATTAGACATTTGTCATCATCGCAACACAAAATCAAATAAATAAAGGTTACTGACAGATAGTAGTTTGTAGTTCCCGAGTAATGCTTGTTTGAAGATGTAAGCAAAAGATCGTTATTTCAATTGTAAAACCATGAAAGAATTCACATATTACCCTTTTCTACCAATTTTTCTTCTCTTACAAATATATACATTCTAAAGCTCAGACAAAATAAACATATCTATTTCCCGGACCTACAAAAGATCTCAAAGAGCTGGGATTAGAAATTTGTCATCATCGCATAATGATATCTAAAAAAAACAACTAAAAATGAAGAGAGATAGAGGACCGCCCTTTGCTAAATTTGTCTTCTAAAAAAGTGAGTAAAAGGTTCACAGCTACTGAACATACATTACAAAAATAGTTTCTCTAATTGTTTCCCTCCAATTTTCATCTTTTGAGAAAAGGTATGTATCATTTTCGCAATTGGATACTTATTTAAAGCTCAGACAGAATGAACAAGGTATTTTCCCGGGTCTACAAAAGACCTCAAAGAGCTGGGGTTAGACATTTGTCATCATCGCATTGCAAAAAATAATCTGGAAACTAAGGCAACGAAAAGTCAAAAACAGATTAAAAGGATCTCCAATTTTGTAATGTTTGATCAATAAAAGGGGGGAGAGCAAGGAAAAAAAAAACTGACAAACACACATTTCAACAAGAGGGTTTCCCAATTCTTTTACTCTATTGCAAGGGAAATTGTGTGATTTGTAAAATGGATACATTCTATAGCTCAGACAAAATGAACATATGTATTTTCCCGGACCTACAAAAGGTCTCAAAGAGCTGGGATTAGACATTTATCATCATTGCTACTAAAATTGTCCACAACAGCTCAAGACTTAAAGAAAAGATTGTGAAAAAGGTCTTCCTTTGCAAAGTTTGTTCATTAGAAGGTGATAAAAGAGGCAGTTAGTGTTATTACATAAACCATGAATTAAACACACAATTCATTGATTCAACAACCTAAATTCCTCACGTCTCACAACAAATGGTGGTCCACTGATACGTCGAGTTGTAAAGGATAACTTCTACCTTATATAACTTGAGGATAACAATGACCAACAAGTCTTCTTATTCTAGTAAGAATTAACAAAACCAATTAATACGAAAACCGTTTATTGGCAGAGCTACTTCAATCATCCCCATTGTGCAAATACTACTTCTAAATACTCCTGTACTCTCAAAACCACATCTTCTTCAATAATTTGTATACAACTGCTATAAGGTCAATAATCCACCAAAAAATTGTAGGTTTTACAACAAATTACAAAACAGACCTAAAAAAAAGTAAATATTGGGAAAAACAACTCTAATCGAAGTACAAATAAATCAACAAACACCAAAAGCAACATTACATTGTCGAATATAAATTAGCACACTCCAATTTCAGCTCAAGACTCGAACTATTACGGGAATTAACAACAAACAAATAACAGAATATATGATAATCAAACATTAAGAACAACAACATCCAATAAACTAATGCATTCAATTCACTCAAACCCTAAGCTAATAACTAACACGAAAACATGCAATTAGAAGAAAAAACACGATAATTTGCGAGAAAATATAAATTGATTAAAGGAAAAATTACCCCATATCAATGTCATTGTAATCATCGTCCGCCATTGAAGATTGTTGAAGCTTGCCTGAAGCAAACGCAAAAACCCTAAATTGGTTCTTGGTCGGAAGAGAGAGAGAGAGAAAGCAGAGAATTGGAAGTATGGTGAAAGAAGAGTATTTGTTGGGCTTTAATAATAACAAAAATAGTAAGACCGACCTAACCCTAAAAAAGGAACTAATTTTATTCATTGGGCCTTTTTTATTTTATTTAATTTTGGGCTGGATTTGTGTTGTTTAAACGGGCTTTTATTAGTTTTTGTGTTTGGATTTGAAATATTGAACTCATGTCTAGTAAAAGCCTAAAGGGACCATATTACGTTTCAATTTGATTTGGACATTATTTGGTGGAAACATTTACAATTTTCAATTCAATTCAGCTCCAATCATTTCAGTTAAGTTCAGTTTAGTTTTATTCCGTCATTAACAGTTCAGTTCAACTCAATTCAGCTCAGTAAATCATAAAAGACCCTTAATTGTACGTGTAGTTGTTAGTTGTCGACTACCGGTTATATGTGGAAATAAATAATAGAGTATGAGTGTTTAGTAAATTAGCTATTACTATTAGCTGTGAAATACTACAAAAATGATGAAGTATAAGAAAATTCCAAAAGCTAACAATATTAACTTTTCACAAAAGCTAATCAAACCACTAAATTATACACCACCACTATATTGCCAAACACTAATATTTTTTTTACTAAGTAATGATTTGAATAAGTCAAACCACTAAAAGCTACACAAATTCTAGTGTCGAATACAACCTTATATCGCCCTTGATCATCCATTCATCCAACTATCCAATCATTTTTAGTTTTCACCTCCTAAATTAAAGGTATTCTAAATAGTATATAACTTGATTATTATTTCTCTAATATATTATATATAAAAAGCTTAATTGCTTAAATGGTTTATGGGTACATGGTTACATCATACAAAGTATATAATATACAAAGGTTGTATATTTTATAATTGTCCCAACAAAAATCAATAAAATAAAATCCAATGTTTTACAAGGCTTATAGAGTTATAGCTACATCCTAAATTGATCAAGTATATCCAAGATTTAATGACAAAGGAGGTATCACTCCTTATCAAACTAACATCTAGTTGTATGTTGTATTATCTACTTGTCCTAAGAATCACAATAATTATTCACTATATAAATACTTCTTTGATAATGAGTTGATGATAGTCACACATCATAAAATTGCTCTTATTAGCCCCTTTTTTTTCTTAAATAGTTGCTCTTATTAGCTTATGTCACGTGAATTTATGCTCCTTATCTATTACCTCTGAGGCTCTGACCAATTGAATGATCCATTAATGCCTTATTTTAAAAACATAAAAATTAATTGACGAGGATTATCATTAATTCATAACATTTTGACATAAACATAATCATAAACATAATGAAATATTCTACTCCAACAAAAATAAAATTAGAACAAAATAATGTGAGCAATTTCCTAATTAAGTAATGGGACCCATGTCACGTAAGAGATGGCCCGCATTTATGCTTACCAAATGTCTTTTTCATCTTGGAAACATTCTTTGATTTCAAAGGAGACCTTCCAAAGATGCATAAATTCGAACCATGTTGGAAGAAAAGTATTTTCTTTTCAAGGGTAAATTTTATGAATGATTTTATAGCTAGTCTTGCTACTTGTAACTTTTTTTTTTTTTAGGGAAATATAATAAGCGAATTAGAAATAGTAGTCCGAAAAATGAGTCAATGGTCAATCAAATGATGTATTATTGCTCGAAACAACTTGACTTGGGTAAATAGCTAGTTAATGTAGCAATCTCACTAACTAATGTCTAGCAATATGAAGTTTCGTGTAAAATTATCCACTAATTAGACTTTCAAGCAAAAGGAGAGAATGGTAAAATTTGATGATGGTTAGTCAAAATTGGAGTGAAATTGCGCAACTTTGCATGTGGAGGTATTGGAGTAGAAATGGTAATTCCAACTTGGGGAAAGTCACTACACAATTGACACTAGTATTACACTAGTGAGATATTATTCCACGATATACTTTAATGTTTTCATTATCCACTTGCTATATCGTGTATGTGACACAGTGACAGTAGTAATATAGTCTTAAATAAACGTTACACTCAAATATAAAATATAATAATATGATTTGCTATTTAATAAATCTTGGGAGCGACTTTTTTTTTCACCAAAAGAAAAAATATAAGTAGCGTTCGTAAATTAAAGACTCAACGGGCTAAAAAGTTGGAGTTTATTTGCTTTGTTATGATGAGTATGATCCTACCATGTAAGAGATACAAAAACCTCTTGAGAAGCTATCCTAGATTCAAGAAGTGTGAAGTGTTTCAAAATTTTGATACGCGCGGACTTTTAAATGCGAACACATAATGTATGAGCTACTCTTAATATTCAGTAGAATTCCTAAAGCAAAAGCTACCTTACTTGCCTAGCTACTACTAGCTAGTAATATTATGTAGTCCTACTACTTAATCACTATCACGAGAAAAGGCATGGGAATTTCTATTTTGATTTTACATGTTTAGTTCTTATTGAATGTACATACTCCGTGTTAATCAATAAGTTGATCAATAAGTTGATACATGTTATGGGGTGTAATAATGGTGTATGACATACGACAGAACGGGATAATTGTCGAATGTTGCCGGTTTAAAATGCCAATGCAAATATGCAATATGATTTGATTTAATTTGTATTTAAAAAATATATATGTATTTAGTACGGATTTTTCATTGTTTCGCAATGTTAATTTTTTAATGTTTTCAGAATTATCATAATTGGGCATTAAAACTAATATCGTCATGTAAATAAATATATTGTTCTTTAATTAAGCATGAGAATTGGGCCTTTTTTTAATACATATTTCATATTTGGGTTTGTATAAAGATTATGAGGATTTTATTACCATTATTTGAAGATTATGAGGATTTTATTACCATTATTTTATATTAAAACATGTCTAATATGGAAGTAAATCATGTTATTTAACATAAATCCTTTATGATAGCATACATCTAAGAATGAGATTATTTTTTTAAAAAAAAAAAATATTAAGCAAATGCTAATTTATGCTAATCACCCAAAGTAAAGGTATTAATGTATTATTAATAAGTCATAAATTAAATCCAAATAAGAATTACAAATTATTTTATGCCCACATCTACAATAGGAAAAACCGCGTTGTAATCTTGTAAATCTTGAATTCTTAATCACTCTTCTTTTCCTTCTTAGATAAATATACCTCCCCTAAAAGTTTAATAATTCGTAATTTCCATTTTTTATTTAACATTAAGTCTCGTGCATAATATCTAGCCAACTATGCAACAGATTATATGTTGCATCATTGGGTCATTTCAGACGAGGTTATCAAAAAATAAATCGTTTTATAGATAGTACGTAGTATATATTTTTAAGAAAATTATTTTTTTTAACTTTTGTAAGATTTCTTCATTACAACAAAAGACTTTTAATTAATACGAAGTAATAAAATTTACAGCATTATACTATTGTTACATACTTACATTATCCGTATTTCAAAAAGAAAAAAGAAATAATTAAAAAAAAATAACACAATCACACTTTTCATTTTGTCAAACCCACCAACAAAATAACATATACTCTTCCATATATATAAATATCCCCCCATAAATTTCATTTCATTAATTTTCTCCCTCACTTCCAACACTATGGCACACCACCACCCTTACTACCACCTTAAACACAAACTCTTCCTCTTTTTTAGCCAAAAATTAAACCTTTATTACTTACTATCACTTCTCCTCCTTTGTACACTCTCATATCTCCTAGGCTCTTACCACCCTACCACCCCACCTTCGTCGCTTTTCCCCGTAAAACTCTCCACCTCATGTTTCACCTCCACCACCAACTCCACCAATCCGCTACCGATCCCCCTAGACTTCAAACCCCACCATGAGATCCCTTCACCAGCGCGTGTACCTCACTTCCCTCCATGCAACCCTAACTTATCCGAGTACACTCCATGTCACGATGTCGATCGTTCCCTACCATTCCCACGGGAACGCCTAGTGTACCGTGAACGTCACTGTCCCTTGGAAGAGAGTGAGTTTCTACGGTGTCGTATTCCTGCACCTAATGGTTATACGACGCCGTTTCGATGGCCGGAAAGTAGGGATATGGTATGGTACGCTAATGTTCCTCATAAATGGTTAACCGTTGAAAAAGCCGGTCAAAATTGGGTCCGGTTCGAAGGTGACCGGTTCACTTTCCCTGGTGGTGGTACCATGTTTCCTCGTGGTGCTGATGCTTATATTGATGAGATTGGAAGAGTTATTAATCTCAAAGACGGTTCGGTTCGAACCGCTATAGATACCGGTTGCGGGGTAAGTATTTCATTTTTAGTCCGGCCGGTTCATTTTGTGTGGAATAGTCTTAACTCTTTAGAAGATGTGGTGTTAGAAATATTTAGGATATGCTTTGGTAGAAATTAGTATAACAAACAAACAAATCAACTTTATTCAATATTGACTAGTTTTAATACGTACTGACTTTTTTATATCCAAACTCGGTTCAACTCCGTAATCATAAACACGCAATAACACAAATGAAATAAGAAATCGAACTAAACTTGTTTTTGCAATGGATTTAATTTAAGCAACTACTTAAATTAATTTGGTACTTGAAACTTATAAAGCTAAGGCTTAGAGTAATTATTACTATGGACTAATTTAATTTCTAACTAATTAAAGTTTGAATTCTATTAAACCATCCAATTATTTATAAGACTTTATATTAATTGTGATGCTTTTTCTATGGTTTTGAGTTTTGACGTGTGATATTCGTGGAGGCCTATACATGAAGTTTGATTGACTTTTCAATGGAATAATGGAGTTACGTGTTTGGGTAAAAAAGTTGATCGGTTTAGTTGAACCGGGAATGAACCGGAATTTGGGATTTGAAATTAATTTTTTGGGATTTTTGGTGATCAGTTTTTTGGATTTTCTTAGGTAGGTGAAAGAGGGGTCAGCTCAGATTATGGTAAGTTAGGATTGGGTATGATTTTATGCAGCAAATAAGAGGATTCATAGTATTGTTTCCTTTTTGGTAGATCACAATAATATTAATTGCTGGCAAAAGTTGATAAATGCAACATTTCAAGTATAATAATTAATCTTTTACTTTCATTCAAAAAAAATTAATTGATTAATCAAAAAAAAAAAAAAAAATTGCCATTATTAAATGAAGAATTACTTCGTATTATTTTTATTTAAGAGATAGAATTACAAAGGATAAATAATGTCGGGCAAATTTTAATATAAGGTTTTAGTACCATCGTCTATATTTTAACCAATTAAACTAATTGATATTCATAAAGTCATTATATTTGAAATATCATTTTGAGTTCGTTTCAAAAAAAAAAAAAATTATCATTTTGAGTTACAAATTTACAATGACCTTGTGGATGTCAACGATTAATATCTTAAGGATGGTCCAAGTCTCCAAACTTGTCTAGCCTACATCTCTTTTATTGATCTCTAAATTAACTATTTTGAGTTTATATTCATTGATGATAAATTATTGAATGATAACGTACAAATACCATTAAATTGTTAATATCGATCTTTTAATAATTTTAATGTACTCCCTCTGTTGAAATCAATAATCACAACACATATAATGTATTATCAAACAGAGTAATTATAAATTATCAAACCAAGTATCAAGTGATTATGAGAAGAAAATAAACTAAAATGCTTTGTAAACACATACAAGTAGCATAATTATGAGAGGCAAATTAATGTATTTTATGCTTTAAAGAATGTTCTTTCTCTTTCACTTAATAATATGTCTTGGGTAATATCAATTATACGAAATCATAGTGGAATTTTTTGTGAAAGTTATTAAAAAAGAGAGATAATATTGCTAAGAAAATGAGACCTTAATAAATTTGTTATTAAAACTAGTTTTAATAACTTTTTAAAAAGAGATCTGTAAGTTTGTCATTATCTTTCATGTGTTAGATATGAAAGGGGAACATAACTTGTCACCAAAGTAAAGATTCCACCTCTGTTCATGTAATGGTGTAAATCTATATCTATATCTATACTTAGTATTTAAAAACACAAACCACAAATCTATACTAAGCCACATGTCATCATAATCACTCATATGCCACATGTCACCTTTCTTAATCCTTTCTTTTTAAATTCCCATTTTAATATAAAAATAAAATATATAAATAATGTTTGAGTCTTTAATCTTTATGCATTCTAGAACTTACAAATTTAAGTAAGAACATTAAGTGTTTCATATTCAATATAGTAAATTAAAGTTAAACTAATTAGCGCTCATTACATTAACAATAAAATAGTTTTTTCATCTCCTTAACTTAAATATAACTTAAACCAATGTGTCATTTCATGCCCTACAATATCTATATATATATATATATATACCTAGCTAAATTCCACAACACCGACACTTTTCAAGAAAAATAATCTAAGTAACAACTCGTGCATCGAACGGGTCAAAAGTCTAGTTGAACTTCACAAATATTGCCATTTGTACACTTTTTAATTATAAATCAACGATAAACTTAGAAAATTATGATAGCTACAACAAAATTACGGCTAACAACTTTGATTAATTGTTAATATTGTCATAATTGATAATGTTTTATATATATGATGACCATTATTAATTTATTATAATGTATTTTACATTACATCTTCCTTATAATTTTGTCAAATCTTGGAATTTAACCATATATATTAGCTAACAACTCTTCACAAGATGTATAGACTATAATGTCGTTTAATGGCTTTGATTAAGGGAGAAGGTTGAAGCAAAATATCTCACAATCACATAGGATTAGTAGTTGCCTGACCTCATATGGTCCAGCTACAAATTATTACTCCCTCTGTTTTTTTGTGCTACTTACTTATTATTCACGTGATTTAATAAAAACCTAACTGTATATGTTACAAGATTTAAAATATTAAATTATTATGTAATTAAAGATATGGAGATAGTGCGAATTGTGGATGATGAAAAAATTGAATGGTGGAAGTTAAACAATAAGCAATATAATAGTTTAGGAGATGTGAATAATGACTTATTGAAGATTATTCTTGGGTAATATATTTGAAGGTTGCAAGTTTTGGAGCTTACCTTTTGTCACGCAACATCCTAACAGTGTCATTTGCACCAAAAGACACACATGAAGCACAGGTTCAATTTGCCCTTGAGAGAGGTGTACCAGCATTGATAGGGATCATGGCTACCACCCGCCTTCCTTACCCTTCGAGATCTTTTGACATGGCTCATTGTTCGCGCTGCCTCATCCCTTGGGGTCAATATGGTAACTTAACATCTTATCGTGTTCTGTTTTTATGAGCTGCATTTTTAGGCATTGAGGTCTTAAATAATTGTGATTCGTATTTGTTTTAATGTTTTCATATCGATATAGGATTGTTATTATATGATTTTTGTCTATAATAATGTATTCATTTAACAGAACTTGCAATGTGTCATGACACATATTGCAAGTTCTGTTATTAATTGACGTTTATCATGTATATGTGTTTATTGAGTGTTCATGTTTTCATGATTTCTACACATTCATGAGCTAATTAGTCACTTGTTGTGATTGAGCAGACGGACTTTACTTGATTGAAGTGGACAGGATTCTACGGCCTGGAGGTTACTGGATCCTTTCCGGGCCACCCATCAACTGGGAGGGTCATTGGAAAGGTTGGGATAGAAGCAAGGAAGATTTGAGCTCTGAACAAAACACCATTGAAGCTGTTGCTAAAAGCCTTTGTTGGAAAAAACTTAAGCAAAGAGGCGATATTGCAGTATGGCAGAAGCCTTCTAATCATGAACACTGCAAGAAGAGCCGCAAGGTTTTTAAGAAACCGCGATTTTGTAATGCTCAAGATCCTGATCTTGCATGGTATGTATACAATCTTTTATCTCATAGTCTTACCCTGTTACCTATAGTCATATACTCCCTCCGTTTCATTTTATTTACACACGAGTTTTTTGAGTATTACTAAAGTTCATATAACATGATTGGTTATTGTAGGTATACAAAAATGGAGGACTGTTTAACTCCACTCCCTTCAGTCTCTAATATAACTCAAATAGCAGGAGGGGAAAGAGCGAAATGGCCAACTAGACTAACATCAATTCCTCCAAGGGTGAGTAGTGGTAGCTTGGAGGGTATAACCCCTGATGTTTTCACAAAAGATACCGCGATTTGGAAGGAGAGGTTAGCATACTACAAGTCCTTGAACAATGCACTAAATGATCCAGGGAGGTATCGCAATCTCCTTGACATGAACGCGAAATTGGGAGGCTTTGCAGCTGCCCTTGTCAATGACCCTGTTTGGGTTATGAATGTTGTTCCTGTTGAGGCCAAGGTTAATACTCTTGGAGTCGTCTTCGAACGTGGTCTTATTGGTACATACCAAAGCTGGTAAGTCCATTATTATAGTTGGTTTTTGTAACAAAGTTTTCCTTCAAACTTCTTGCAACAACTAAAAACTTTGTCTCTTGTTTATATACTAGTAATCAAGTAATAACTACATATATTTGTACACAAATATTTGATTTACACTCCAAAAATTGCATAAAGTTCAATACTAATTAATGGTTTTATTTCGAATATTTCTGCTAGGTGTGAGGCAATGTCTACTTATCCAAGAACGTATGATTTGTTACATGCTGATTCTGTATTTAGCCTTTACGATGGCAGGTAATATATGTTTTTTCCCTTTATAATGATCCAATTAGCCTTCAAATTAACTGACTTAAGTAGCTGATTAAACTTCGTGATCACGAAAATATGCTGTAGGTGTAAGATGGAAGACATTCTACTAGAGATGGACAGGATTTTACGGCCTGAAGGTTGTGTAATATTCAGAGATGACATTGATGTTTTAGTGAAGGTGAAAACTAACATCGACGAAATGCAATGGGATAGCATAATATATGATCATGAGGAAGGTCCAATGCAAAGAGAGAAGGTCATGGTTGCTGTTAAACAATATTGGACAGCTCCTGCACCTGTCCAAACTGATTCTTAGAGATTATTAAGGTCCAAATCTTAGGTTTTTTACCCTTTTTTTTTGTTCATTTTGACAATCGATTCTTTTGTAAGCTCTTTTTTATTTAACATTTGGAGTAACCTTTCTCGGAAACATACTTAAGTCTTTGGGTCGTCTTCTCTCAAGAGTCAAGACTCACCACTTCTTTGGTGAAATGTGAGTATTGGTGGAGGAAAAGGAAGATGGTACTATCAATATACTCACTAGCATTACCCCCGGTCTATTTTAGTTGAAATTTATAGACGATAAACATATAGTATATCTAATTCTTTTATTATTGTTGTAATTGATTGATTTATAGAGTTAAAAAATTCATAGGTAAAACATTTCTGTGATCATCTCATGTGTATGGAAATGTCAAACTATTAGAATTTTCTTTAAAATGATATATTATCTCTTGGATGTCTTGACAAGAATGAATTTGTTCATGAGCTATCTATTATTTGTCATTGATAATTTCGAAGAGAGTTTTTGACTATAAGTTCCCTCCATTTCTTTGCTATAAGTAGAAAATGCTGTAATAAAATTTTTCCATGTATGGGCTTCCTTTACAACTCATAAGATAAATTGTCTCAACATCACCTATCCCTAATTATAGAAAATGACAATTGATTAAGATAATTTTTCAAGAATCCATTAATTTAACTAGTTACATTTCATCATAGATAATGATAATAATAATGATACTCTTTAACTTTGATAAATTCCTTGTAATTCAGGTAATTTTTATCCAAATAAACTTCATTCGATTTGAATTTGTTTCAAATTTTGATAATGTATTAGGCTAATTTCAATATTCACTCTATACTTCGTATTGGATTGTAGCTTATCACAAGTATAGGTGTCAATACAACTAATTAGGATGAATCAGGACAAGTCTTGTTAGGTCAAATCTAGTTTAGGTTTGAGTCGTGCTAAATTATTGCGTCTATATAAGTCTTTAAATCTAAATTGGGTTATTTTTAAATTAGGTTGAGATAGGTTAATTTTTGACGGATCTTGTATTAACTTGACTCGAAAAGGTTGCAAGTCTAACGTGGTGTAACCTTTCTAGTTTCTACTCCGGCCCAAAGAACGCACCGTGTTTCTCCTCAATTATTCCAAGTAGAAGACTAGAAGTAGAACTCCACACTTTCTGTAAACAAAATAGAAAGAGAAAAATAAGAACACAGAAACTCAATTTTCGCTAAAACCCCTTTCTCTCTCATCCTCACCCCCAAATTGATCGCTAGGGTTTTTCTCATCCCAGAAAATCCCCAAATTCATCAATGGAGAACGACGAAGAAACGAGTTCAGGTCAGATGATGGACGAGATCTACGCCAACGGTGACGATAAGCAGCCTCACAAACCAATCATAAGCAGCGGAGAACAACTCGACGTTGAAGCCTACGCTTCTCTCTACTCTGGTAGGACGAAGATCATGCGGCTATTATTCATCGCTGATCGATGCGATACTAACCCTTCGATGCAACTCGAAGCCCTAAGAATGGCGTATGATGAAATCAAAAAGGGTGAGGATACTCAGTTGTTCAAGGAAGCGGCGCAGAGGATTGATAATCGATTAGGGCCTAATTATGGCTATGATTCTTCTTGGATTGAGGCTGTTGAGCGTCGTGCTGAGCAGAGGAAGGAGAAGCTTGATAATGAACTCAATGCTTATAGGGTATGATTTATGGTTTTTGTTTTGTAATTGTGAATTGATTTTTTGATTGATGAATATGTTATGATTACTGATTAGGTTTATGTATTTGGAATGTTGAATTATAAATTGGTGTGATTGGGAATTTTGGGTTTGGAGGGAGTGTGTAGTGCTTAGAAGTTAATGTGTGACTGTGTGAGGTTGTAATGATGAAGTAATGGTTGTAATTCGATTCCCGGGACCTCGGTAGTGAGGGACTTAGGGTAGTTGTTGCGGTTTCTTAGTCGGTATGGTGGTATGCTTTGTGGTTGGTTAGGGTGTACAAAGTTTAGAGTTACAAGTAACCTTTTACTTAAATCTCAAGGAGGGGTTGGAGAAATGCTTCTGGATGATAGGATACAGAGACTTTGTAGTTACCAGCAATTGCGAGAAAAGCATTGCTTTGGTTAGGGCTATAGACCTATAGTCTGTGGAGCTTTGGTATTTGTGGACCTTAGGTTTGGCTTGTGCAATACTCGTGTCAAATGAGGTTTGATTGCTGTTATAAAGTTGGATTTTTATTATTTTGACGAACTTGTAGTTGTGCCTTTTCTTTTAGTTTTGTTGATAATTGGTTTTTGATTTGAGGAGGTTCGCAATTGAGTTCTTTAATTAGTAATGGGCTTATTGATTCATTTTGTAATAAATGTTTGAGATTGGTGCTGTTCCATAAAGCTTTTTGAAGAGGATGTGATAAAGTAGGGTTTTATTGCTGGTGCCTGGTGGGATGGTGGAGGTTGGAGAAATGAGTGTGTGCCGTGTCCTCTATCTAGTTCCATCTGTCCATTTTTTATGGGCTTTGGTGAAGGGTGAAATCTCAACTAGTCAATTAATCTGAATCTAATAAGATGTTATTAAACATGTGGATCAGTTTTGAGCCCTTCTGTTATACCTTTTCTAATAAGTGACTTTAGTTTTTTGTATTTTTGTCTTCTCTATATTTTGGCTTCTGTAAGTTTGTGAATCAATGGAGATCTAAGATTTTGTTATGCCTTTTTCAAATGCTTTTTTATAAGTTAATGACCCTCCAGTCTCCGTCTTACATGCCCAAACCAACGTTGAAAATTTTCCCTTAGTTTGTCTTCAATGCCTGTCACAAAGTGGGTGTGACAAAGGGAAAATCGCTTGCGTTGGTTTGGGCATGTAAGACGGAGATCGAAGGGTGCACCGATACGAAGAGTGGAAGAGTGGGACTATGGAAGAGTTAAATGAGGGAGAGGGAGACCGAAATTGACTTGGTTGGAAGGAGTTAGGAAGGATATGAAATGTATGGATTTGCATGAGCATGAGGCATTTGATCGTAAAGGATGGAGGAGGAAGATTTTTGTGGATGACTATATGGAACAATTATATTTGGCTCATGTAGCCGACCCCACTTATGGGATTAAGGCTTTGATTGATTGGTGTTTATAGCTTTGTACTTTATAAAAAATCTGGATGAAGTTTATAACTTTATATACTAGGACAGCTTGAAACAATGGTTTGTTTTGTTTGATACAATTATTTTGTTGTATTGGTTATCCTGTTGACTTGCATTTAGATTTTTCATTCTTGTACAAAACTGATTTTAGTTCTCCAGGTGCACTTCTTTTATTAATGAGATCTTTATCTTATTACTGGCTAGTTATTTTGTTTCTTCCTTTTGGCTTATGCTAATTCTATAGCCTTTGTTTGTGCAGACAAATTTGATTAAAGAAAGCATTAGGATGGGATACAATGATTTTGGCGATTTCTATTATGCTCATGGACAGTTTGGGGATGCCTTCAAGAGTTATGTTCGCACTCGTGATTATTGCACCACTGCAAAACATATTATCACCATGTGTTTAAATGCAATTCTTGTTAGTATTGAGATGGGTCAGTTTTCACATGTTACCAGCTATATAAGCAAAGCAGAACAGACACCAGAGGCTCTAGACCCTGTCACTATTGCAAAACTTCGTTGCGCAGCTGGATTGGCTCACTTAGAGGCTAAAAAATACAAACTTGCTGCCCGCAAGGTTTGTTTACTCTAGTCTCTTTATTAAAAGGGAACAATTGGTTTTGAAAGTTCTATTGCAGTACTGCTTATTTATTTAAACCTCTGCCTTCCATCACTCTGGATTTAGGAGGGATGTAGTTAGGGTATTCAAACAGTCACATGGAAAGATCTAGTTTAGCTATTCTTGGTTATAAAAGTCTGATTTCAAAATAATTATTTGTTCATTGTTGTGCTGAATTATATTACGTCTAGGCGTTTAATGAAATGGCTGATCGAACTAGAAAGGTGCTGCAAGGCTTAGGTGTTTTTTTTTTTTTTTTTTTTTTTTTTTTTTTTTTTTTTTTTTTTTAAAAAAAATAAAAAATAAAAAAAATTGTGCTTATGGATGGATTAGAAGTGCCTAAATCTGAGGAATCTCATGTTAAGACAAGGAATACATCTGAGAGGTTTAGTGCGCTAGTATGTAAATCTGTGGTGTGCCAAGAAAAGATGGTCAATGTTGAAGTTTTGTTATGAATCATTATTATATTGCATAGTTCATCTCTCTTCATTTCTTTCTGAAGTTTGTTCATTCTAAAGCAGATCTGTAATGTTTATATCAAGTTGTAATGTTCTTCTTCCTGCATTTGGTTTTGTCAACCTTGTCTGACATTCTGATTGCTATTTGCACACATGGAATTTTAGGTCTGATCATGCATATTTGGCAAAACTTTGCTGCTTGCTTAGCAAGTTCTCTAGATTGACGTGCTGATGTTTCTGCAGTTCTTAGAAGTTGGTCCTGAGTTGGGTAATAATTATTCTGAAGTGATTGCACCACAAGATGTTGCAACCTATGGTGGACTCTGTGCACTTGCTACATTTGATCGAACTGAACTCAAGGCATGTACTGAACATCTGTCTTTCTGATAATTCATGATTTCATGTTTGCTACTATATTAAAGTGTTACTTTTTATACTTGGTATTTTGCAGAATAAAGTTATTGACAACCTCAACTACAGAAATTTTTTGGAATTGGTTCCAGAGATTAGAGAGCTAATCAATGATTTCTACTCAAGGTAATTGAAAAAAAAATAAAAAAATATATATATATATTGTTATAGACTGAATTCTACTGATTTAATTAAGCATAATTAGTATTTAATTAAGGCTAAAAGCTTAAACATTTGATTGATTAAAGGTTGGATTACATAAGGATAGTCATAACTTGAGGTTATGAATCTCTCAGTAGCTTTAGGCTACAAATCTCTCTAGTAGCTTGAGGCTACAAGTCTGTCAAGAGGTTCACTCAATTTCTGCCTACCTTCTATGTTACACATACTAACTTACTTATACTAATGGTCAAGGTTGACCTTAAAGCTTACATGTGACTACTAAACGAAAATGGAAAAACCATAATAAAACATACTAAAAGCTGATTGCTTTCTTTCCTTCTCTTCTTCTTAATTAAATTTGTCTTTTACTTAATTACCCCCTAAAGTTGGTCTATTACATTACCGGCCCCCTAAAGTTCCACCTTGTCCTCAAGGTGGTTTGTAATCGGCACTTGAATTTGGGTCCCGGTAACGTTGATCTCTACTCCAATTCTTGAATGGGCCAAGATTGAGAATGAGCTGCCATGAGAGTTGTTGCTCATTGGTAATTGTAACAGAAAAGCTCGGCAGTTTGCAATGAGAGATGATTGAATTTTGGGTGGAGTAAGTGGTGCATGCCTTGAAACAGTACTTGTGCAAGTTAGGGAGAACTAAAGTGTAGCTTGGTAGGGAATAGAAGATGATGGGCTTAAAATGTGGGAATAGTTCATAAATGTTCTGGTTGCTAAAGGATGGCAGGGTAGATATATATTTCTACTCAAGGTAATTGAAAAAAAAAATAAATATATATATATATATATATATATGTATATTACTGTGGAATGTTCTTCTTCCTCGTTCATCTGTTGCTTCTTCAGGCTATCATTCAATTGGTCATTTATTATCTTAGTTGTTGAATGGGTGTGTGTGGTGATTTAATTTGTTTTGATAAGGATTGAAATATGATGCATTCTACTCCTCCACACACAACTACACACCAAAGCATGCAGCCTTTGGCCTGCCTGAGTGAGCTGGCTTTTATCTTGTGGTATTTGGTCGGACAGTATAGGATTATTATTTTCATCTCTTTTACAATATGCTAGTACTTGAACAATGGTACATATTGATAATTTGATATCAACAGGTAGTGTTCAGTTTGTGCTGAAATTTTTTGTTGATATCATGTTTTGGGGTTATCTCACCCTCGCGGGAATTATGTTGTTACTAATTGTTCTGGTCTGTTGTGAGAAATACTGATTAAAAAGCATAGTATTTTTTTTAAGGGTTGGGGGGGTGGGGTATGTAATTTTTTTTTAAAGATGAATGCAAATCACAATTTCAGTTGAGAAGCTCTAGAATCCAGATATGTAGTTTTAATTAGCGTCTTACTGGTTACCCTGAATTTCATGGCTAAGCTTTTCTAACCTCATTTTGTGATTCAATAATGTTGAAATTGTTGATAACCTAATATGCTTATTGTCCCAGCCGTTATGCATCTTGCCTCGACTATTTGGGAAATCTCAAAGCCAATCTTTTGCTTGACATTCATTTACATGACCATGTTGAGACTTTATACCAAGATATTCGTCACAAAGCGCTCATTCAATATACACTTCCTTTTGTGTCTGTGGATCTGAACATGATGGCAAATGCTTTCAAGACAAGTGTGTCAGGCTTACAGAAGGAGCTTGAGGCTTTGATTACAAGCAACCAAATACAGGTTAGGACTGAGAGTTTACGTGGAAAGTTTTAAAACTCGAGCATTCATATTTTATAAGCTGCCTAGTTTACATTACTTATGATGATTGGTATTGATCTTGTTAATGCTCTATGCAGGCTAGGATTGACTCCCATAACAAAATCTTGTATGCACGTCATGCAGACCAGAGAAATGCTACTTTCCAACGTGTACTACAGACAGGCACTGAATTTGATCGGGACGTTAAGGCGATGTTGCTCAGAGCAAATATAATCAAGCATGAATTTAATTTGAGGCAGACAAGAAAGATATGATCTAGCGTTTTTCAACATTTCTGGGGCCGTTAATGAAGAAGTATGGAATACAGAAGCATTTTTGAAGGGTATTCAACAATTGAGTTGAGATGTTTCTGCTTTGCACAGTTCTTATTTTGCTCATTTTGTGCATACTTGTACACTTAAAATTTAGTAGGCGAAGTTTAGATATTTGCTGGCACCCACCCTTCTGTTTCCGAGATCAGTAGGATGATATTATTATGGAAATAGAAGTGTGCTTATTCATGGAGATCATTTCTTTTGCTATCTTTGATTGATTTCGTGGCAGCCACTTCGCCCACTATACACTGTCTGTTTTGAACTGTCCGTTGGATTATATAAATGAGAAAAACTGTCTTAATAGATACTTCGTAGCACTTGATGGGAGTTGCCATTGCCTTGGCTCCTAGTTTGATTGGTAGGTATTGCACATCCCCATCCGAAATTTGCGAGGAAAAAAAAGATCCGAAAATGGTCATTAGAGAGGTGTATCCATAGATGACTTTGTGATGATGTACTATGTTATACTTGTTCTTTATGTAATGCATCATTACACTACAGACTCCACATACCTCCCGTCTTCCTTAGGTCCAGCCCATCACTTTATTTGTGTGCAATGTTGGTGCATTGTGCATGTACATTGTGAAGCATGGACATGTTACCCCAAGTCCCAAGAGGTACTTGGTACTTAAATGAATTTATATGAACATGATATCGTTTTCGATACAATTTTTTTGTTTTTGGAGTAATTTCGATACAATTACTTCGTATGTAACTAGGTCGATTCTACTCTTAATTCAGCCATCTTTATATGACATTTTGACATGGGTTTTGACAAGAAAGCATAGTCATTTTTGATGTATTTTGCGCATGCTTCGCGAGATTATATTGTTTGAGTAGTAATTAAATGGATCGGATCCAACATAAGCTCACCAAGATTTTCATAGGTTATTTTAAATTTCATAGGTTAAATTAAAATATTTTCAAGTAATTTTTTTTATGAAAAAAATTTGTCAAGTTGCTCAAATGCTTGATTATTAAGTCTTAATTGAAAGTTATGTATTACCTATCAATATTTTAGTGAATATATATACTTGTATTGCTTTATAGTTCAAGATGAAGCATTTCTTTAAATTATGAAAAAAAAAAAAAAAAACTATATTTTTTTAAGACATCTGTTTTTTTTTAGTGTAATTTTTTTTTTTTTTTTTTTTTTTTTAATTTTTTTACAAGATCTTATTTTTATTTTTTTTTTAAAAAAACAACAATTATTTATGGAGCTTTATTATTATTATTATTATTATTATTATTATTATTATTATTATTATTATTATTATTATTATTATTATTATTATTATTATTATTATTATTATTATTATTATTATTATTATTAAGTTTATCCTTTCTAAAATAAAAAAGATTCGAAAAGAAAAGAAAAAACCGGTTACCAGGAATAAGCTGCCGCCAATATCATCAGTTCTCTCTCATTTTCTCTTTCTCTCTCCTCTCCACTCTTCACACTCACTGCATCTCACCACTGCTAATCCCCCACTTTCTCCGCCATTTTCACACTTCAATTTTCCCCCAAATCTCATAAACCCTAAATCCCCTCATTATGCCCAATTAATCCTCAATTTCCCCAGATCTAGCTCAATCAATCCACCCCCATTTCAATTATGGGTCATCTAAATCTACCCTCCTCCAAAAAACCTGCTAAACAATGGAAACTTCTAGACTTAGTCACCGCCTTCTTCTTCGGAATCGTCATCCTCTTCTTCCTCCTCATCTTCACCCCTCTCGGCGATTCCCTCGCTGCTTCTGGTCGGCAAACGCTGCTTCGAGCCTCCGCTTCCGATCCCCGACAACGTAAGAAGCTTATTGTCTCCTTGGAGGAGACATCCTCCGGTGGTGGCCACATCATCGATACTTGTCCGGCTGAGTTTGTCGATTATATGCCTTGTGAAGATCCTAAGAGAAATAGTCAGTTGAGTAGAGAGATGAATTTTTACAGAGAACGTCATTGCCCGTTGCCTGAAGATTCTCCGCTTTGCTTGATCCCTCCTCCTGAG
This sequence comes from Chenopodium album, assembly GCF_948465745.1. Taxonomy (NCBI): domain Eukaryota; kingdom Viridiplantae; phylum Streptophyta; class Magnoliopsida; order Caryophyllales; family Amaranthaceae; genus Chenopodium; species Chenopodium album. Next base: position 74,217,828 of record NC_137840.1, read on the forward strand.
GGTTACAGAGTTCCTGTTCATTGGCCTCAAAGTTTGCATAAGGTTCATTTTCTCTCTCCTCCCAATTTTTGTTTTTGATTTGTTTATGTTTTGGGATGATTTGGTTTTATAATAATGTTGAGCTGATTTTGTTTTATTGTATAAAGATGGGGTTTTTGTAATGTGTTGTTTGTGGATTTGGTTTTGATTTAGTAATTATTGGTGAATAATGGTGATCAAATTGTTTATGATTGGATATTGTAAGATACCCTCATTTGAATTGAATGATGTGGGGGGGTTTTAGAATAGACTAACTGATTACATAGGATCTTTAGTGAAATCGTAGGGTATTGTTAGTTATGAGAGATTAAGAGAATGTGATAACATCTTTATTACCGGATTTATATAAGTGAGTGAAACTTTATGGCATCCTTGGGGTGATCTTGTAGTTACTACGGGGTGGAGATGATGTGGTCGGTCCATGGATTTCCCTTCCTTTTGTCTCTAAGGGAGACGGTGCATCAAGTTGTTCGCAAGGGCCAACTTGATCCTTTTCCCCAGGATCCAAATTGGGGAACCCCTGCAGCGCCCCCAACTTCGACTATATTCTCACTGATACAATGACTGCTAGATAGAGAGTTATGGGGGAGTTGTTAGTGTAAAGTCATTGGTTACTGAGCCATACTTTCTAGATCATAAGGATATGGGTAGGTAAATTTGATCGGAGTATCGCATGTTACATGGGTGCCTAGTTGATACAATGCAGTGAATTGATGTAATGCATAGAGGTGTTGTTGCATAGTCGCTGGTTGTTGCTACAATGATGATGATGAGTTGAAGTCCAAATGTAGTTAATTTATAAACTAGTAGAGAGGATTTTTTGAGGATCCTTGGTGAAAATAATGTGGACAAAGGGTAAGTAGATGTAAGTGGGAGTTGAACATGTGATGAAACTAGTGCTATTGATGTTTGGACTCTTCTTTACTCATATGCGTGTTTGAAAGTGATTTTCTAGTATCATGTATTGTATTGTTGTTTTGCAGATTTGGCACTCAAATATGCCTTACAACAAGATTGCTGATAGGAAAGGCCATCAGGGATGGATGAAGAGAGAAGGTGAATACTTCATCTTTCCTGGTGGGGGAACAATGTTTCCTGATGGAGCAGAACAATATATAGAGAAGCTTAAGCAGTATATTCCCATTTCTGGCGGATCCTTGAGGACAGCTCTTGACATGGGCTGCGGGGTACGATGCTTTTGATTGATTCATTTTTTTTATAAGATACGGGTACTTTTGTAGGTATGTGTAAGATTAAGCAGCTCTTTCTTTCTTACAGGTTGCTAGCTTTGGGGGTTACCTTCTGTCAGAAAACATTATGGCTCTCTCTTTTGCTCCCAGAGATTCACATAAATCTCAGATTCAATTTGCTTTAGAAAGAGGACTACCAGCTTTTGTTGCCATGCTTGGGACACGTAGACTACCATTTTCTGCCTTCTCATTTGACTTGGTGCACTGTTCGAGATGTTTGATCCCATTTACTGCATACAGTGAGTTCTATGTAACATGTCACCTAAGTCTATATGCACCTGATTTTCCTTTCTGCAACCAACTGATCTAATGTGGTTAACTTGGTTTGCAGATGCATCGTACTTCATTGAAGTGGATCGCTTACTTCGCCCAGGGGGTTATTTTGTAGTCTCTGGCCCTCCTGTGCAGTGGGCCAAACAAGACAAGGAATGGGCTGATCTTCAGGCAGTGGCTAGGTCATTGTGTTATGAGCTTATTGCTGTTGATGGGAACACAGTCATCTGGAAGAAGCCTACAGGAGATGCATGCCTCCCTAATCAAAATGATTTTGGGATTGGTATGTGCGAGGAATCTGATGATCCAAGTTATGCATGGTAATATGACGAAGGCAATGTGTTAAATTTTGGATTTCATGACTGATAATAGATACTTCTCTTTACTATGATAAGCATTAAGCAGTGACAAAAACTAGAATGAAAAGACAACATTGTTGGGATCCATCCTTGAATGGCTTACTTTTTTTTCTGTCTTCACAGACCTTCAGGTTGTCTTTTCTTCTGAGAAAAAAAGTGATTCTGATGCATGTGGCCTTTCTGCAGGTACTTCAAACTGAAAAAATGTGTGAGCAGAATGTCTTCTATTAAAGGTGATATCAGTGTTGGGGCCATACCCAAATGGCCAAAGAGGCTGACAAAAGCTCCTACCCGTGTTACTCAAATTAAAAATGGCTTAGATGTATTTGAAGCTGATGCTAGGAGGTGGGCGAGGAGGGTTTCTTATTACAAAAATTCCTTAAACTTGAAGCTAGGGTCTTCAGCTGTACGCAACGTGATGGATATGAATGCATTCTTTGGTGGATTTGCAGCAGCTCTCGTATCTGACCCTGTGTGGGTAATGAATGTAGTGCCTCCACATAAACCTTCAACACTTGATGTGATATATGACAGAGGTCTTATTGGAGTATATCATGATTGGTGAGTCTTTGTGGCAAATTAATGATGTAAATGCATTATAGGTTCTGTTTCTTTTGGAAACCAGATGTATGAGTTGACTTCCCATGACTAGAAAGTTGGTGGTGATTGCTAAGAGGAAAAGGGAAAGGGAAAGTGAAAGACAGATGAATGATGAAACTTGGTATAGATTCCTTATTTACACAAGATGCTATATGGCTTTGACATTATAGTTAGAAACAAGAACCCTTGATTTTAGATATTTTCAGTAGAATTTCCCCCCTACTTAGCATTGATGCTCTGGAAAATAGCAGAAGCTCACCCAGCAACTCATCCTACCTTCCTGAAAAGGTTTCGAACATGAATTATAGAATTTTAGACCATCCACTTGATTTTTCTAGAACCTAAATAATGCAAAAATTAGGTCTAAGTTAAACCATTTAGGTTGATCAATGGTGCAAAGCCATGCCTAAGTAAGGCACATTATTAAGACTTGTCTACTTATTAGGCATAAAATGCAGATTATGTAATTACTTGGACTTGTTTTAAGGTTCACTATAACTCTTGGGATGCTGGATGCTTAAAGACTACTTCCTTAAGGTGGTTCTCCAATGCAAATATTTTGCAAATTGGTCATATCTTGTTTGTAGAAAGAAGTTGTCAAAATTGTATTCCTTAACTTCTTTGATTGCTGGCCAATTAGCAGAAGCTGTTTTTATTTATTTATTTATTTATTTATTTATTTTTAAAGCACTCCTTTGTACAAAATCTGTCCATGCATTAATTTGGGCAAGGATGATCCTAGTTTATGCCATAATGCTTCTTTTATCAAGTAAAATCCTTGTACACCTCTTTGGACCTTTTGAACTGATATACTTTTGTCTGATGAAAAACAGGTGTGAGCCTTTCTCAACTTATCCTCGAACTTATGATTTTCTCCATGTATCTGGTATTGAGTCACTATTAAAAGATTCAGCATCAGGCAAGCAAAGGTAGGGTCATTGGATGCTTTGTACTCTTGTGGTTTTTCATCCATTTCATTTTAAACTTGTTCATGGATTTCATGCTGTTGATGTGTTGTTCGTTATAAAGGTCATCATGGTTTACATAACCTTCAATGCTTCATGAAACATACTTGATTCCCTTTTTGTTTATCTGCACATTCTTTCTAATTGAATTGACTATTATTGTTTGAACATTCATCCAAGATTTTCAGGGCATGAAGAATATACATAAGATCTGAATTGTAGAATTGTATTTATGTTGAACTGCTAATTGGGTTGCTGTCAGTGGATATAATATGTGTGCTAATTGAATTATTCATTTGTGGACTTTATAGTATTTCTCCTGAATTTATTCCTATTAAACTTGGACCTTGTCAAACACTTTGACTAATGGAAATCCTGGTCAGACTATTTACACTAGTTTGTGAGACTCTGAGAGTCCTGTAATTCTGCTAGGAGAGCTAGTGAGAGGTTTTTTAGATAGTGCTCCTTCTATCCTGAACAGCACTGTACTCTTACCTCCTTTACTCTATACCTTTCTCTCTCTTAATCTTCATGCCCTATCTCAATGTTAACGGGACAAAAAGAATATAATTCAGAATTTGTAATTTTATTTGAGAGGTCCCAAAATTTTGAAAACATGGATGATAGATTGGCAAAAAAAAAAAAAAAAAAAAAAAAACAGTGATAGAAGAGTATTTTCTTACATTGTTTATAAGTTCTAGTCATGACTGGTTGATGTGATCTTAGTAGGCTATTGTTGGAAGATGTTTATGTCAACTAATTTCACTAATCTGCACACGAGAATTTTTAAGATATTTTAGAAAATTCTAACTTGAATCTTGAATTTATTGCTGAACATATGCTGGGTTGGCTTTCTAAAATTGACTTCGGTAGTCAAAAACAAAGATTGATCTCTAATTTGGCTTGTTGTGTTCCTCTGTTTACACAGATGAAAGAAATTTCTAATGTTTGTTTTCAATATACATATGGTTGCTTTTACATTGCTTCATGTGATATAAAGTGGTCTGTTGTCCTCTAGAAGCAATAATATGGAATTTGGCTTGTTATGTGTTCCTATGTTTACACAGAGGAAAAGGATACCTTGTTTATCAAAACTTTTAGGAAGCTGACAATTCGTCTTTTGCCATTGACCTGTTGCAGATGTCACCTAGTGGATGTGATGGTAGAGATGGATCGTATATTACGTCCAGAGGGAACGGTGGTGGTAAGGGACTCTCCAGAAGTCATCGACAAAGTAAACCGCATTGCTCATGCAATGAAATGGACTACCAGCATCCATGAAAAGGAGCCTGATTCAAGCGGGAGGGAGAGAATTCTCGTGGCCATCAAAACCTTGTGGAAGGCAGATCATTGACACAGATATAGCAACTAGTCCCTGTAGTGTATCATTTTTTTGAGATTTTTCTGTTTATTATGTATTTATATCTATATATCTTATGGCAAACTTGCATATCTATGCACAAAAGTGCATCCAGCCAACCTGACTACTAAACATTTTCGCATTTCTCCCTAAATTCTTTTTTTCTCTGTTTAGTTAGTGTTATGTAGGGTTATAAACTTATAATTGAAGGAAGATATATAGTCCCATTATACTGGAGTAAATTTTTATCTCTGTGTTCATAATCAGTCTACGCTTGTCTCTTTAGATCGATTATCTTAGACATTATATAATATTTCCACATTTTGTATTAATTAAATTTATAAAATTATGACCTTGGAAAAAATGGTTCAAGTGTGTCCATATAGTAATTATACCCTTTAAGAAATTTAATGTTGCATTTGAGTAATAATTCTACATTTATACTCAAATTTAACATTAATGTATGGAGATCTGTTGTTTAGAAGAAGTGTGAATACTAATTAGGTTTATTTAAACAAAATAATGTACTCCCTACTAAGTCCGAAGGATATTTTGAAGTAGGGCTCTTTGGTTCCCCTTCTCGTCTTCCCTTTTCAAAGACTCCGCTAACTTAGATTAGGTTGATCCGTACAGGGTTCCGACCTAGTCAGAGTCTCCTCTTTACATACCAATATACGGAGTATAATGTATATAATGAATAAGTCAACATTGAAAAGTTGAATAAAGAGTACTTAGAAAGAAGAAGAAAAAAAATCAAAACGATGTCTTAGAATAAATCCACTCCGAAAGAGTAGTCAAGTCTTTCTCAAAAGGTATGTGTTTGAACAATCTAAATGAAGTTCATTTACAAGTGTCAACATCGTTATCGCTTCGATTTCTTTCTCCAAGCCTCCATGTCTCAATTGGGACCATTCGTAGTAAATTTTCATGTCCCTAAAAATGAGTTCATTCATCATTTTCAGGTAATTTTATGTCAAATTTATGAACCACTACTCCAAACCTCTTGTTACTACAAAGCCAAGTCGTGGTCTATCCTATCCCCTATCATTTTGAATTTTGATATATACCATGTGACTGGTTTGGGATAAACTTAGCTAATCTAATGGGATGTTCCTACTACAATCTAACATGCCTTTGTTCTTCTCTTATATATACATCGCTATGGTTTGATATGAATTGAATTGTCCTAAATTGATTCTATACTCGCCGATATTTTGATAATTAAGTTCTTTAGATTGAGATTGCCCTTCAATGTTACACATCTTAGGTATGCTAGCACAATCAAAGTTTTTTGCATGGTACAAGTTGAGCTAATTTCCGGCATAATAACATGCATAAGACGCTTACATGTTATATGAAAATCTTGATTACGTGCTGTCTGAATGTATGTATATCTGATATCGAATGAATTGTTTAACATTATTGTTAATTTTCATGGTTATATATTGAAATAAAAGAGTCAATAATATCTTTATTCTTAACTAGTATTCCTAATCAATTCTCAATTTTTGTGAATTTCCTCAAAATTTATACTCATTCAAAATTCTTGACTTGGAAAGGGTCTATATCATTCAACTCGACGTAGAAACAAACAAACAAGCAGTCAACTTCTTATGAATTTTTATTTTAATTTATTGTATTTATTGTTAACTCAATTTTTGGCAAGGACTTGTCATGAAAATAATCGAAACAGATTGATTTCTGCCATTTATTGTGAAATCTGAATTAATGCACTGCTTGAGACATCTCTAATCAGTATTATTTTCAATCGACAAATAGTTTATTTAATTCTTCTTTCTTAAAAAGAACCCAAAAAAAGGAAAGATTGGACAATTGTCTCACCAAAAATAAAAACAAATAAAAATAAAAATAAAAAACGAGTACAACATAAGTTTAGAGCACCTTGGTTGGAGGGACAATTACCCGCTTGTCATGGAACATTTTCCTTGATATTAAGATATCTCCCCAATTTTAATGCATGATCATCAATTTTAATGCATGGTAATCATCAAGACTTTGGAATAAGAGTTTTAAAAAACATGGTAATAATTCTTGATAATTACAAATTTCTAAACAATCATTATTATTATCATCAACTTAAGCTCACTAATAATTATGTAAAGTGGCTTCTTGTATACCTTGCATTTATGTAATAATGTGAGTATATTATACTTAGGTTATGTATGTTCTTTAGAGCAAAACTAAAATGATCGAATTAAAATAGAATATGAACAAAGTTGAACAGATTCTATAGTGGTTATTACGGTTATTATGTTTTTATCCATCATAATAAGATACAGAGTACTTATCTAAAAGACGGTGTTTTCCTATTCTCATCTCGTCTAATCAACATCCTTAGCTTACTTTATACGAGTACTTTGTATATCTAAGATGGAAAATGTGGCCAAGTAGCCTAGGTAACCATAAGCATATGTTTGAATTTAATCATTTATATCAATTGAATGGAATTAACAGAGAAAAGAATTAAGGGAGTAAAAGGCAAAAGATTCGAAAAGCTGTATGCAATAGATTCCAACTATATTGAATATTCCTCGGTTGAGCCGTTATTAAACTCGTAATTAATTAGTGGTAAAAGTATAGTTAAGTACACTGCTAATAATTACTCTATCCAGCTGTCAACCTTCAAAACACAAACATTAATGCTCCTAAATTTTGAAATTAATGGGATTAGAGCCTATTTACTGAACTAATGACTAGTTGTATTAATGACCCTTGTTTACAAATTCATCTGTCAACTCTCAAAGTTTGTGAGACTCGTATTAATGAAGAAGCTTCTCTTTTAAGATCCATATGTAATATGCAAAGTTTTAATGTCTCAACCCTAAAAAATTGCTGCTGTAATTTAATCTCAAAGCTACTTACTTCAATTCATATTAATCATAGAGTATTTTCTTTGTCTCTTAATGATTGTTTAAATCGACTTTATAAAGTTTTTTAAGACTCATCTTACTAAATATCTTTGTTTCTAAACATGTCTTAGGGTCTGTTCTCCTCAGCTGAATTTCAATTCAATTCAGTTCAGCCTTAATCAGTTCAGTTCAATTCATTTCTAATTTCCTTCTCTCGGGAAATAATCATCATTTCATTTCAGTTCAGCTCCAATCAGTTCAGTTCAATTTATTTAAATACTTCAATTTATTCAAGTATATATTTGACGTAAATTATTATAGTGTAATCTTTTAGGGAAGAAGTGAGTGATAATGTTACTAGTCATGAGTTTGGGAGGCTTTGAATTTATGCATGATCTTTTACATCGAGGTTGGTGAAACTACATCATTGGCTGCATGTGATCATTTAGCTCAAAGTTACAAAGTCACATTGTAGTTGTTGTAAGAGACCTTTTAAAGATGGAGTCTTTAATTTGCATCATATATTCATTTATTTGATTAAGGTTATTTCTCTAGTTCTTTATTTTGTCTCCTTCATCTAAACCAATTCAATTTGAATCCCCTTGCCAAACTGCTATAACAATGTTTATACATGTTGTTGGCCCTCATCTTCTTTATTGATAATTAGTTCTTATATAAATCACTAATTTAATACTTGTAGATAGACAATAAAAACATAAACGAGTAAGAAGAATCCAATTTAGTCACTGAATAACAAACATTAATTAGTATGTCTATTCTAAAATAAGTGTACATATTAATCGTCATTCGTATGTAAGTATTCAATTAACGTTTAAACCAGGGCCGTCCTAAACATTTTGGGGGCCCTGTGCTAATTATAGTATAATAAAACATACTTTGTCCATAATGTTAAATACACCTTTTAACATACACTTTAAAATAAGGTTGAAAAATAAATTACTAACGAAAATCCATTAAAAGGTGGGTGAAAAATAAGTGAGTAGTGAAACCTTTAAGGAAATGAAACAAATGCTACGAACTAAGACAACAAAAAAGGGAAAAAAGGGTCGACACCTATGAAATGAGAAGATGCAAAAATGCAAAATATGGAGGGGGGAAAACGCTTTACTAGGATTCGAACCCCTAACCAAGTGGAAGTTATAACAATAGACTTACCATCTTTACTATGTATTCTTATTGTAATCCTAAGCACTACTATTATATATAACACTTTTAACTGATTGGGGGCCCTTAGAATAATTGGGCCCTGTGCTGTGGGTCTGTTTGCACAGCCCACTAACCGGCCCTGGTTTAAACATGTTGTATATCATACACCTCTTACAATTAGGATTTAAAAAATCAATAGCGCATGCATCCTTTGTACCTTTATTGTACTTGGTCAAAGCAAAGTTGCATTACAAAGTTGCACATGGTTGTATTAAGGATCAAATTAGCAAGGCTATTATCAATAATCTAGTAGCTAGAGAAGCATGCAAAAGGAAATTAATGCTTACATAAAGTATATTATTATATAATCTTCTTTATATAATATCATATGGTTAGGCACATTGTTAGCTAGCTGCCCTCTGGCCCAAACTTGCTATACAAGGTTATCTCAATAATTTTTTAAATTTGATTTTTAAAAAAATAAAATAAAACTAGAAAATGATTGTATAGGGATTTGGAATAATAATTATCCTGTTTGAACCTCTTATGATCTTTCTATACCGAATTACTTCTATGTTCAATTTTGATGCTTGAATAATTCTAGGGATCTGAAATTTGAGTAATACTTTGTTAAGAGTTTTGGTCCTACAAATTAATGAGTCAAACTAAAGTCCTTCAAAGATTCTTAATTATCGCTACATCCCAAAACGGCTAAACACACAATTTTTTGTACTTGTGTACTTTGTGTTTTAGTTTTACTTAATTAGTTTTACACATATAATCCCTCTATTCTTAAAAGTAATAGTGCGCATTTGTTAATATATTACTTTGATCATAAATAATGTTAATTGCATATTAGTAAAAATATATAACAATGGGATATCATATCAATAAACTACTGAATCGGATCAAATAAGACTTAACATGACTAATCTATGTTGTACATAGTATATATCGAGAGTGATTTAAAAGACTCCCTCATCTTATGAATAGTGCCAATAGTTGCTATGTAAGAAGAAATAAAAGGAATGGATGGAATAATTAATATGGACTTGCTATTTAAGGTATTAATTAACTTTAATAGTTGAAAGAATCGTGTTACTTCGTATTATGTATTTTGGTGTTTTGGACTCTAAAGTTTGTCTCTTTTCGATTTGTAGAAGATTCAATTGTTTATGAAAATATTCTTGCTTTAAAAGCTATATTCGTAGTTCAATGGATACATAATTTCAGAGTACTATGGTGGATGATCACGATACGATGTATTGATTAATTTAAAATGACAACTATTTCGACCTTTCAGTAATTTAATTAAGCGATCCATAATACTATATCCTATTACAATAAAATTGGTTAATTACATCTTTAATTTGTTATTTTTAAAGTCTAACGGATCCAATTTCGAATCCCTCGTGAATTTTACCAAGTAGATGCAAATCAAGATGCCTTCTAGCCTTTAATAAATTTCTTAGTCATAAATTCGATATTTGACAAACTCAAATTAAAATATTAATATATTATGAAATTAATGAGAAAATAGTTACTATCTAGGAGATTTAATTAAGAATATAATGCAAGTATATTTGTCAAAAAAAGTCATTGAAAGAAAGACAAATAGAGGTGTTTAATTTGTTCACAAAACTCATGTGAAAGAAAGACTAAAGATTCATCTTCAACGTCCTCCCCCCAACCAATAACCCCTTACAAACCCTTTATTGTTCTTTGTCAAATTTTGTTTATTTTCAAATAATTCATTTGTCCCTAAATAGTGAACGTGCATAATTAGATTTAATACATCATTTCCGACATGAAAGCATTGTTGCAAAGACCGGTACCCTAATTTTTTTTTTGAAGGAAAGACCGGTACCCTAATTAATAAGCTTGTGTTCACGAAACATATTCAAAATAATAATCTATACGGAGTATATAATACAGTAATACATGTTTTGACAATTAATTGGTTGTTAAATCTATTATATGTGACTAATTAATTAAATATTCTCATTGCTAATCATCAAATCATTTGGACATAATTTGACCTAATTATTAAGTGCTACAAGCCTAAGCTAAGCACACCCCACTCTTTAATACTGGTATCTCTCATATTTATACTGCATGAAATAATTGTCTCAAAAGACATAATAAAAGAACAAAGTGTGAACAAACAATAATCAATCCATTCATGCATGAAAAAAATTAATGAAAATATTTATAAAATATCCCGTATTAAAAGTTAAAAGACACAATTAATATGGATACATAGAAATATCAACAAGATTACAAAAGTAGCGTTGTCAAAATTATTAGAGTAGATCATTGTCCCATCAATTAAAATGGGAACACACAAATTGATGTTCCGTGACATTTTTTCCCCTTTTTTCATGGGAGCCTAGATTTTAATTCAATTAATAATTACAAGTTTCTTTTGCTAGTCTATTTTATTCTTTTCATTATATCTTTAATGGAGTATTATTATTATTATTTGTTCCCAGGTCAAACCTCAAACAAATTAAAAAGATATCTAGTATCATAATATCAAAAGGTTAATGACGATCATTTGTTGTGTTGAGGGGTTGTTTTCGAAAGATCTTCCTTTTTTTATAATTATGTCGCATGTGATCAAGCTATTTTTAAAAGTGATTAGGAGGTTTTTATCCTCTTGAATGATAATATAAAAAGGATTTGACAATTACAATAGTATTAGCTTGATCATTAATTACATGGATAATAAATAATTATAATTATCCTTAAGCCCCTATTTTTACTAAATTTTGCTCTGTTCTACTTAATATAAATAAGGTACTCCATTAAAACCTGCTTTGAATCTCAAAATATTAGAATTTAAGTGTTCTACTGTAGTCTGTACAAAACCTTAGCCATAAATCTCACAATGGGTTCATATTGACATTGTCATGAAAGATCACTAAGTACAAAGATCCTAGTGTTACCCCTCAATCGACAATTATCCCCACCCCCCAATGAACTATCGTTAACGGTTAGCAAGTTATGCAATGGTGATATGAATTTTGATGGATATAACCTTCAATCGCAGTTGAAAGGTTTGGAATCTTGAGTCTCGGTCAAGAAACGCTAAGCAACACGAGCTTAAAACCTAAACTAGGCCAAGAATACACAAGCACAAGCATACGTAAAACTTTATAAATTTCAAATCAATCAATCATACTTTTCGTTAAACACCATCACGTATTTATAAGCTAAATAATTAGCCTAAAAATCGGTAAAACAAATTCTAATCTAACTAGGAAACTAACTCTAACTTGTAAAGATAATATTTTGCAAATATGATCTTTAAAGTTAAGCTTATCTTATACTAACCGAATTAAACTAACAAAAATATCCTAATAAATTCGGTCATCTAATAATAAACTAAAAATAACAATAAAAATAATTATAATAACAATATTGATGCCTTGGAACCGCATCATACTCCCCCTCTTGAAAAAAACTTGTCCCAAGTTTTAGCAAATCATGGAACCAAGATATCATCCAAATTAATCGAACATGAGCTAAAAGAATATGTCTCCATCCAACCACGTCATGCTTATATTTTACACCAATGAATGCACCACAAACTTCAATTGAATGCTCCAAAATTTTAATTGATGACACACCTTTGTCAATGCAATCAATATAATGGAAATAATACGTGAAAATATTTGTATCCCAATTATCACCATAAAAGGAAGTTGTAGAAATTTGACTTTTTGCTACCAACTTAGATAGTTCAAATGTAACCTCCTCGTCAACAAAACTAGACAAATATACACTTTTGTGCTCCATAATTTCTTTTTCTTCTACTAGTTGTTCATGAGATTGCTCTAAAATTGGATTTGTAAGATTATCACTCGGTAAAGATACAATCTTTTCCTCGTATATAGCCTCAACAATTGGTTGCTCTAGTTTCTCGTTCTCATAAGACATATCCTGTACACCACATCTCACGTCACGAATTTGAAAACGAGCATCAATTCTATCCAGATATTCATTCATTTTCTTGATTTCCATCATAAATGCTTCAAACCAACTTTTATTTTCCATGTTTATGTGGATGAGAAAACACACAAAACCAGTCCAGAAATTGATCGAAAGTACGAGGACCAAAACCCAATGAAGACACCTCGAAAAATTCTGAAATTTTGTATACTGCTAGCCCTATCTGTCTAAAATACTCGACCAAAAATTCAGAAAAAAATTCTCAGCCAAGTAATCGCAGTTTATTTTTTTCTCAACAATGGCAGATTAATTTGATTTTTGACCAGGTGTAAAGAACGAACCCAGTTTAATAGCTATGCTGCTCGAAAAGTTCTCAAATTTTGCAGGTGAAAACTAGACAAAAAATTAACCAATTTGAAAAAAAGAATCACCTCAAAATCTTTAGAAACGAAGGAGAACCAAGTCGATCAATATGACATTCGAAACTGAGTTTTTTGACACAAATTGTCAAACTCGTCCCTCGTCAAACAGCAGCCACACCAATTTGATATGAATTTTGATGGATATAACCTTCAATCGCAGTTGAAAGGTTTGGAATCTTGAGTCTCGTTCAAGAAACGCTAAGCAACACGAGCTTAAAACCTAAACTAGGCCAAGAATACACAAGCACAAGCTTACGTAAAACTTTATAAATTTCAAATCAATCAATCATACTTTTCGTTAAACACCATCACGTATTTATAAGCTAAATAATTAGCCTAAAAATCGGTAAAACAAATTCTAATCTAACTAGGAAACTAACTCTAACTTGTAAAGATAATATTTTGCAAATATGATCTTTAAAGTCAAGCTTATCTTATACTAACCGAATTAAACTAACAAAAATATCCTAATAAATTCGGTCATCTAATAATAAACTAAAAATAACAATAAAAATAATTATAATAACAATATTGATGCCTTGGAACCGCATCAAATGGGTTTAGACTAAAAGAGCATTGTGCGTTTAGCTCTATTTAAATCGTAAGTGCACCCCATAGGTGCAAGCCGTGCTACTAGTGTCGCACACTATGTGATGACAAGGTGTGATTATGTTATGTACAAAGCTTAAAGCAAAACAAATGCTACTAGTGTTAAAGATTGGTCACACCGCATTTGTACACTGTATCCTCGCTAATACTCCGTATTATATAACAAAAAAATGTTTAAAAAAATGTACATCTAATCAACAATAACTTCATTATAACAAAAAGGTGTGAAATTAAGCAATTAATGAGGTATTCTTATACAGAATACGTCAAGACCTATATTTAATACGAAAAAGCTTATTATGGTCCCTAAAGCCCAACCCGTATAGGGCATATTAGCAAGTTTGGGTATGACTTTTTGGACTAAAAGTGGATCAATATTTGATAGTAAAACAAATACAGAGTACATTGTGAAATTTGAATTGACTTGGCTTAGAAAATATTCACCCCTCAACAATACATTCAAAACAGTTGAATTTGTTTTCACTATTTCCCTATTGATGTAAGATATGGATAAAGGAAGAACTATCTGATTCATCCCTCTTTGTAACACCCAGATTTCCTTACTATTTTAAGCTTTTAGCCTAGAATTTCTTGTCATCTCGTGTAAAAATGAAAAGGCGTAAAAGTTTTTCAGAAAAATCACTACACATTTTCAACTCAAATTGACTCTCATTTGCTCAATGTGTTGTTTCACTCAAATCCACTTAATTTAATTCTCGTTTTCCAGTTTTTTTTTCTTTTTCTTTTCAAAAAATGATAAATTCACTGTACAATTGATAATAATGTTCTCCAATTCCAGATTACCAAAAATGGCTGATCAATCTTTTCAATTGCACCAGTACACCACTCAATCTTCTGCGAAAATTCGGTACGATTTTATGTATTATTTACTTATTTTATTATTGTTGATTCATGTTTGAAGCATGCCATTAATTAAATCGATTTTACAAGTAGTAAACCCTAGATTATAAAATTAATGATATTTTGTGAAATTGAAGTTAACTTTTATCAGAATGTAAAATTATACGGTTGTATTTTAGGGAAATCTGAAAGAAAGAGCATTGGAAGAAATGATTTTGGTGTCCTGTCATGTCTACTTGTCTTATCTTTACAACATTGCTTTTCCCCATACCTTTTACGGAGTACCAATTTCGTGTGTCACTATCTTTTTTTTTTTTTTTTCTTTTTTTTTTCTTTTTTTTTTTTTTTTGGTTCACTTAATTTGCCACACTAGATATCTTCAATTACAGAGGTAAATTTGGCTTTGTATGTTCAAAATTTGGTTAGAACTTGGAACCAAGTTATGGTGATCGGGAATTAGTGTTAAATTGAGTCGGGCCGATTTTAAAATTAGATGTTTGATTATTTGTATTTTGAAAATATTAGACTAATTGGTCGATTTAAGGCCAATCTTTGCTAAACTACCAAGTTATAGGATATTAGGTCGATTGAGGCTTATTAGTACTCGGCCCAAACTCCTCATATTATGCTTGAAATCAATAGAGTGTACAAATTTATATTAATGATTTATACATTAAGACCGACTTAATTGATTGTTATCAAATTAAATTAAATGAAAAGAAAGATAAACAAATTCACAATTTGAATATTTGGGACCATAAGTTTGATTAAATATTATGCTTAGTAAATACTAGATCAACTCGACCTCTTTAAAAATTATTGGGCCTTTTATTTCTTGCTAGTTTGGCCTAAATGTTGTTTAGAACCTACCAAATTACGAAATTTTGTTATTGGAGTATTCTTTTTTTTTTTTACTCCGTATTATTAAATTTTTGAAACTTTAAAAATACTTTCATTCCTTAATTGTCAATACCTATGTTAAAAAATTCTTAATTTTCAGTAGATTATTTAGAATGAGACAAAACATAAAAGAATATATATATACATATCTACAATGCTTTTTTTAATAAACCAATTAATGTATAATCTTCGAATCTTTGGGCCTATTCTCATACGTTTATTTTCAGTTCATTTCAATTCAGTTTATCTCAATTCAATTCCTAATTTTCATCTCTTATAAAATATTCAATTCAATTCAATTCAATTCAGTTCAGTTCAGTTCAGTTCAGCTGAGTTCAGTCAATGAGAACAGACCCTTATTATTTACAACTTTGAAATGTTGCATAAATTGCTAAGCAAATTTGTGTGTAAGTATAAAATGAATACTTTAGAGAGAGAGAGAGATAGGTGTAATGTGTATCTGATGACAAGTTACAAAGGATTTATTTTTTTTAATAAGTAATACTCGTATTTAATTTTCTTTTTTCCGACAAGGATTGCAAATAATATCAAACAGGGATTAGAACCATATAAAAAAGTTTGATAGGTTTAGGTGTTAGTGATAGAAGTAACTTTTTACAAGTACTTAAACAAGAAATGATTTTAACTTTTGCAACACATAATAGAGGAGAGAGAAATGAAAGAGAGAGTGAGTGAGAGGGAAAAAGTAGGAAAAATAGTCAACCGACGCTTTTGTTAAATAATCTAAATTTTTGGAGGCAACTATTTGTAAGGCTTCGAACACTCCACATACACCCACTGTCCTTTTATCTTCTCCTTCTTCTTCCCTTCTCCTTTCTCCTCTCTTTTCTCTTCTTTTTTTCTCTCTCCTTTTTTTTCCTATCCCCACCTAAAAAAGTCCCTTTTTATTCATTTCTCTCTCTTTTTTTTTCTTTTCCATTTCATATAAATTTATAGGTCTTTTTATCTCATCATTTCATTAAAAAATGAGAACTCCAACTTCTGATTTTCATTTTTCAAACCATCATGCACAAAATTGACACTCTTTCTCCTTTTTAGGGTTCTTCTTCTTTTCCTTTTTTTTTTTTTTTTTTTTGTTGGGTTTTTTTATTTTTAAATTATAAATAAGAGTTAGAGAGAGAGTTTGAGAAAGATAGGCTAAGCTTAAAACTGCCCTTCTTTCTCCTTCTTTCTCTCTCTTTTATTGAGAGGAATTGTAGACAATCTGGGTTCATTTTCTCCTACCCTATTGTCTTCTCTCTCCTCTTTTCTCTCTCTTTCATCATTTTTCTTCATAATTTATTTCATTAAACTACTTATACTCAAATTTATTCAACTATAAGAAGAAAAAAAAAAGTGGGATATTTTCATTTTTGATGAATTTTGGAGGATTTCTTGATAGTAGCGGTGTTGGAGCTGACGGTGGTGGTAGCGGGAGCGGAGGTAGTAGTGCAAGGTTATCATCAGACATTCAATATCACAACAACAGCAACAACAACAACAACACTATGCCTCCGGGTGCCATTATTCATCAGCAACAGCAACAACAACAGCAACAACACCAGCAGCAACAACAACAACAACATTTAGTGGGTCCCAACTCCATTAACAAGTCCTTCTTCAACACCCCTGGCCTCTCCCTTGCTCTTGTACTTTCTCTCTCCTCTTATTTATTTATTTATTTATTTTATTATTACGATAAATAATTATAATATATGGAGTAATAAATGATTTTGTTTGTGTTGTTGGAATATTAGCAAACGGGGATGGAGGGGCATGGAGAGGTAACAGCAAGAGTAACAGGAGATCAAAATTATGATGGAAATGGTAACAATAATGGTGCTGGAGTTAGTAGTATTGGAGTAAGGCGAAGTCGAGAAGATGAACACGAGAGTAGATCTGGTAGTGATAATTTGGATGGTGCTTCTGGTGATGAACAAGATATTGCTGACCTTCCTCCCCGGAAGAAGCGTTACCACCGACACACCCCTCAGCAAATCCAAGAACTCGAAGCGTATGCTTACCTTCTCCTTTCTCATTTACATCTTAGATAACGTTTCGTTGTTATGTATGTGTGTCGTAATTGTTTTGGTTTGACAATAACAATATTTTTTTTACGAATTTAGTGTGTTCAAGGAGTGCCCTCATCCTGATGAGAAGCAACGATTGGAGCTTAGCAAGAAGCTTTGCCTTGAGACTAGACAAGTCAAGTTTTGGTTCCAAAATCGCCGTACTCAAATGAAAGTATGTGCAATACTAATCATATACTCTTTCGTATCCATTTTCGTGCAACCCGTATTAGGATAACTAATGGTTTTTTTGTTTTTTTTAAATTTGGTTTTTTGTAGACTCAATTGGAGAGACATGAGAATTCAATCTTAAGACAAGAGAATGATAAGCTGAGAGCAGAAAACATGTCAATAAGAGAAGCGATGAGGAACCCAATGTGTACAAATTGTGGTGGTCCGGCAATGATAGGTGATATCTCAATGGAAGAACAGCATCTTCGGATTGAAAATGCTCGTCTTAAAGACGAGTTAGACCGAGTTTGTGCATTAGCAAGCAAGTTTCTAGGCCGACCGGTGTCATCTTTATCAACGTTATCAGCCCCGCCCATGCCCAACTCTTCCTTAGAGCTCGCGGTAGGGAACAATGGTTACGGTCACTTGACAACCGTGACCACCTCATCTTTGCCCTTAGGTGATTTCGGAAGTGGGATATCTAATGCTATGCCTGTTGTTTCACCTACAAAGTCGACCGCGAATGTAACGGGAATGGAGAGATCTTTTGAAAGATCCATGTATTTGGAGCTTGCTTTGGCTGCAATGGATGAACTGGTTAAGTTAGCTCAGACCGATGAGCCGCTTTGGTTAAGGAGTATGGATGCCGGAGGGCGGGAAGTATTGAATCATGAAGAGTATAATAGATCTATTACATCTTGTATTGGTTTAAAGCCTAATGGTTTTGTCCCTGAAGCTACTAGGGAGAATGGTATGGTCATCATTAACAGTTTAGCCCTCGTCGAAACCTTAATGGACGCGGTGAGCCCTTAATTAAATTACTCGCATTTGTAAGTTATAACATTTGTTTTGAGTACAGTGTGATCGTTAGTTGAGGACTAATAATAAGCTCGGATTTGTTGATAGAATCGATGGGCGGAGATGTTTCCTGGCATGATTGCTAGGGCGTCAACAACTGATGTTATATCTAGTGGAATGGGAGGAACTCGAAATGGTGCACTTCAAGTGGTAATTAGACTAATTACCATTGTTAATCTAACTGCTTAATGTAGTACATTAGTAGTATAAATTGAGATTCTAATATATTTTATTTTGGTTAGATGCATGCTGAGCTTCAAGTGCTATCACCATTGGTGCCGGTTAGGGTGGTGAACTTCCTACGGTTCTGCAAGCAGCACGCCGAGGGGGTGTGGGCGGTTGTCGATGTGTCGATCGACTGCATCCGAGAAAGTTCCGGTTCACCGACATATGTTAACTGCAGGAGGCTTCCCTCAGGGTGTGTTGTACAAGATATGCCAAACGGGTATTCTAAGGTACCCACTATACTAATAGTAGTAGTGATGATATTATTACGCCTTAATTAATCACAATTTCACACAGCATCTAATTGTGTTCCTTAACATGATGATTGAAATACAAGTATAGAAGTTAATTACAATATTGATTGAGTTGATCCCAAGTTGGGTGTCCTTTCCACTTTAGCTTTTAATGATATTTAGTTGCAACTGCAATTTCGGATTTCATGCTGTTTGAACCATCTATTAATTGTTGAAAGCAACGTACACATGTAGTCATTATCGATTCATGATAGTTATATTTGCATTCCCGAGCTTAAGTTGGAGCTCATGCATCTATGGATCTTGTTTGTCGGGTGATTAATCGCTTAAACACCAGGGCCTTGATCACGGTTTTCGTTCCGAGGAATTAATTAATCAAGGTTCTTCTTATTTAAATAAGAGTTAGATGCTTCTTTTGTGCCATATATATTGCTATCATCAAGTTTCGACAACTCCTTGTTTAATGCTTTAACATGATTATTACTATTTTACACGAATTCGTACGTCAGCAGATCGAGGTTACAGGCATTGTTTAATGAATAGAAGCCTCTATTTATCCGTATTTTCTGAACCTTGAACACATTAATTTCTTTATATCCTATACATTTTAATGCCTTGTAATCCACAAACATAGGGTCATTAAACTATACATTTGATGTTTCTATTCTGATTCCCTTGGATTATTTTTATAATACAAGCTTTAATTTCTGTGTTGTTTTAGCTGCTTACTGAAGACTTTGTAGTCAAAACTACAAGACTGTCTACTTTGTTCTCATCTTACTATACTATTTATCTGCTGCTTAATGCTTAAATTATGTCCAAATCTCAATGACAACCTGTTCTTCGGCTCAAATCGCCTTGATTTTCTTTATTCTTGTATTATACAGAGACCAATCTTAAGCTATATCCAAGATTTTAGCATAATATATTGTCTTATCATATCTTTTATTTTAATATCCAATTGCCCTTATATTGTTCCTTTTTTGAATAATGTACTTTGTAGTTTGTAGTGATATTATTATTTTTAAGTGTTTGATAAATTTGAATTATCAAATTCTTCTATTCCACTGCTTCTCCCTCACTTGCGCCGTCTCTAGTGTTTCTTCTGTCAGAAGTCTGACTGCATTGCATTGAACCTTATTTTGTCCCTTTCAACTTCGTAATTTGACTCTAATTCTACGCTTAAGCTAATTAAATAAGTGATTAGCTTACTGCAAACTTGTCTCCGTAGGCACGATAATTAACTGTTGTTTAACAGTCTTTATTAGCTTGATATGCAAGATGATTATGAATTTTCATTTATTAACTCGTGGATAAATGATGGTTTAATTTGTAACACAGGTTACATGGGTGGAGCATGCAGAATATGATGAGAGTAGCGTCCACCTGCTCTTTCGGTCATTAGTTAGCTCGGGTATGGGCTTTGGTGCTCAAAGATGGATCACCACCCTTCAACGACAATGCGAGTGCCTTGCTATTCTCATGTCCTCTAACATACCATCAGGAGAACACACTGGTATAGCACCAAGAATGCCATTATCTATTTGGTGTAATTATTATCATAATTATCATTTAATCTTATTTACAAAGTGTTAACATTATTTATGATAAAATGACAGCTATAACGGCAAGTGGGCGTAGGAGCATGTTGAAGTTAGCACAAAGGATGACCAACAATTTTTGCGCGGGAGTATGTGCATCCACGGTGCACAAATGGAACAAGCTCAACATAGGCAACGTCGATGAGGATGTCCGGGTTATGACTCGAAAGAGCATCGATGACCCGGGTGAGCCCCCGGGTATAGTACTGAGTGCTGCAACTTCAGTATGGCTACCTGTTTCCCCTCAGAGACTGTTTGATTTCCTGCGTGATGAACGGTTGAGGAGCGAGTGGGACATTTTATCCAACGGTGGACCCATGCAAGAAATGGCCCACATTGCCAAAGGCCAAGATCAAGGCAACTGCGTCTCTCTACTCCGCGCTGGTGTATGTCCCCTCTCTTTCCCTTCGCCTCTAAATATTATTCTTACTTTGACGGTAATTATCTCACAAAAAAAAAAGTAAAGTTATGGAGTGGTGCTTTTTTTTTACTTTGGGTATGCATAGAAGTATAGTGTATGATCATAATGCTGCAAAATTTTGCATGGTACGTTGAGATCTGGAATTGTGCCTGTGTCTTGGAGTGAAAGGTCAAAAAAGGAGATTTGTCATTTGTATGGTAAAAAGGTGTATTTGGATCATAAAATTGGAAGCATATGATAAAGGACATGTTACTTTGAGACAGATATAGGGACCAGCTTTTTTAATCTATACATATACCCTTCAATTTTTTTATTTTTATGAGAAAAGTCAAAATGTTTGGACTTTTTTTTTTTTTCCTTGTTTTATTTCATGTTTTTATGTGGGACCACTTTATGACTATTGGCCATTCAATTTTGACTCTCTTTTCATGCAGTAGAGTAACTAGTAAACACTGTTTTGATGAAATTCCTAACTTTAGTATAGTGGCATTGTTATGTAAATATGATAAAATTTGATTGAGGGTATTTTTGTCTTTTGTTGGTTTACAGGCAATGAATCCCAATCAGAGTAGCATGTTGATCTTACAAGAGACATGCACAGACTCATCAGGGTCGCTTGTAGTGTACGCGCCAGTCGATATCCCGGCAATGCATGTGGTGATGAATGGTGGGGACTCGGCCTACGTGGCACTTTTGCCGTCGGGTTTCGCTATCGTCCCCGACGGCCCAGGATCACGTGGGCCCTCGAATGGGGGCCCACAAAGGGTAGGAGGGTCCCTCCTTACAGTTGCATTTCAAATCCTTGTGAATAGCCTTCCTACAGCCAAGCTCACGGTAGAATCTGTTGAGACAGTAAACAATCTCATATCATGTACGGTTCAGAAGATCAAGGCCGCTCTTAACTGCGAAAGCTAGGCTGATCCAACGGTGGTAAATCATTCAATCATGGAACTATGGCAGTGGTTATTTGAGTTGCTGTACAAATAAATTTTTTGGTGTTTTTTTTTTTTGTTGGAAATTACGCTTTTGTAAGGGGTGATCGTAAGGGACGGTGAAAATATGGGGGTAAAAATGGAGAAAACTCAAAGAGGTGGGGTGTGAGTCAAGAACGAACCGCGCGTGTTGTGCAAAATCCTTGCTACGAAGGTGGTGGTGAGACGAACCAGCTTGGAGTAAGGGTGGTGGTTCGGGTATTGACTCAAGGTTTTTACCCATATGAGTTTTTGAACTTTTGTTTAGCTCAATTGTAATGGTGTAATTTTGTTATGTTGTCAATGATAAAAAAATGTTCATTGTTACTCTTAAGTATGTCAAGGGGTATATTTTATTTTTTATTTTAGAAATTTAAATAGTAGTAAATTCACTACTTATTATTTTCTCTGATCCTTTTTGTTCTTTTTAATTGGAATCTTTTTACGGGATAAAAAGGTCAAAGTGGAAAGAACAAAATTGATCAGGGTGAATAGTTTGTGATGTGCACTTAACTATGGGATGTTTTGTGTGTATGTAATGCAATTTTACCCCGATTTAGCTTGTATTTTTGGTAAAGTAAATATATTATGGCAAATGATTTTGGGTTGTTTGCAAATTTTTGATGTAAATTGACTCAATTGTGACTTGCTAACCAAATTGGATGAATATTTGAATAATTGCAAATTATTATTATTAATTGAGCTCATGTTTGAGAAATTCAAGCTCACTAGATAGTGAAATTTATTAAATGATCCTCGCATATGAAAGATTTACAAAATTTTTAAGTTAGGAGTTAACATTGATTTAATAAATGATAGAAAACGTCTAATTAGGAGAAAGAGTTGTTCTCTTTGACAAACCTTTCAAAGTCTATTACATGTCTCTCCCCTACCTCCATTGCCCTATACTTTTCAATTCATCAATGTGAATAAAAGTCTTTTGTCGAAAAACCCTAACCGTCCCATCAACCAGGGGTGAATGGGTGATCAATCGATCATGGTCGTTGTAGACCAACTTGTATGTAGTGGTTGAAACTGGAGATCAAAATAGAAAAATTCAAAGCAAATAAGATCTACATTATACAATTTATTCTATGTTACTCTTTGCATACGATTGGTACTACAAACGTGATTCACACATACACACAGATCTAAAATTCATTGACACGCTACCTAGGCCATTTTAACTCCATATCAAAAATTGTTAGTCCCACCATGACACAATTGAGAATTCACAAGTTGAATGGACAAAAATACAAAATGATTATTTAATCTATGAAAATACATACAAGTACATTTAAGCATGAATGTAGCTTAGTACTCTCATATATAGAGTCATAGACCATAGTCCAATAGGGCATATAGGTAGTAAAATGAGACTAGTACTAGTATACCTAAAACTTGAAACTCTAGTGTGTTAATGATATATTCTTTCTTCATTCCCTTGTAAACTTGTAAGTGGGCACAAGCACAACTAGCAAATTGCTAGGAATAAGAAACTACTACTCGTAGTAACAAATAATCCCACAATATAATAATTTATTCATTACAACATTTTGGTAGGAAAATAATTGAAAGGGTAATACTCAAAAATGGGTGGAGTTGATAAAAAGGAAGGAAAAAAAAGAGCATTAAATGAAGAGAGAAGATAAAATGGCAACAGATTTGTTAGGACAGCATTTATTGCAATGGCCCTTTATTTTATTTTATTTTATTTTTTTTAAAAAAAGTGTGGTACTAGCTAGTCTAGAATATAGTAGTGAGATGCACAGAAATAGCAAGGGAAAAAAGAGACAAAGAGTGTCAGTTATATGCCCTGTGATGCATTCTTTGGCCGCTCTTAAGGAATGACTGGTGCGCAGCTGCTTTACTTACACACCAACAGGAGTACGTACGTAGCTTTGTAGGAGAGAGAATTGTGTAGCAGTAGCCTACATGGTTAGCCTGCTGTTTCATTTGGGCTCTTATCTTGCAGCCAAACTAAGGTTGTGACTTGTGAATGATTTTGATGGCAGTGAGCCATGATACTATCAGACCCCTTCTTAATTGATCATATAGACCCATGCATTTTACATGCTAAAGTGTTATGTTATGGACATAGAGTTTTACACTATAGTACTATACCGAGTATATCAAGTTGTACTCCTTTCGTCGGAGAATAATTGACACAATTAAATTTAGGGGTTGTTTGGTTGACAAATAAAAACATGGGAAGTTGGAAATTCTAGGAATTGAAATTCTTTGAAGTAGAAATTCCCATGAATTTCCACTTCCCACAAAATGGGGGAAGTTAATTACCTAGGAGGACCTAGGTAAGTGGAACTTCCCATGGGAATTTCCACTTCCCTTAGTTAACCAAACACTTTTTAGAATTTCCTAGGAAGTTCAATTTCATGGGAAATCAATTTTCCAAGGAATTTGCAATTCTTACATTCAACCAAACGAGCCCTTAGTATACATGTATGGTAATGACTCTATTTAAACCTTTTATATATTTTTAATAAATTTATAATGTTAAAATAATACAGTAAACTTTATTTTATTAATACCTAATTAGCAACATGTTTCATGATTAAATTTGTTTATAGCATGTTACTAAAAAAAAAAGTAAGGTGTTGGGGCCTGTTTTCTTCAGCTTAATTTCAGTTCAGTTCAGCTACAATGAGTTCAGTTCAGTTTTTAATTTTCTTCTTTCATTAACAATTCATTACAATTCTATTCGATTCAGTTTAGATCCAATCAATTCAGTTCAACTCAGAACAGACCCGTGGTCCTAGCGTCCAGCCTTAATTTTTATTTCACTACTAATATCATTAAAATTCAGCCTTATAATCCCTCCGTTACATATTAAAATTTAGTACTACGTATAAAAGTTGAAAATAATAAGCTAGATGGTTAAACAATCCTCTTGAAAAAAAAAGGCTTACTCCATTAAACTGAGTTGCCTAGATAAGAACTTTTTTCACATCATTTTCATACACTATTTTCAGATGGTTATTGTTAAACAGAGTGCATCTAAGCGCATAGGGCCTATGTATTTTGCATGCACATAGGAAGACAATCTGGAGTTCGGTGGTACATTTTCTATTTTATTTTAGTATAGTGGTACATTTTTGTGTACTACTATACATGTATAATGTATCATTAAAGCATAAGTTATTTAAATAGTATTTTTTATGTACTATTATGCATGTAATGGTACTTTTTGTCATCAAATTTTTCACCTTTAGATTCCCATTATTTACAAAAATGTCATCCTATGTGCATCCTTAATACATAGGGACTATGCGCCTAGAGTTTTCCTTAACAAACCATAAAGTACCTAATACGGAGTATTTAATCTGCCGCCATTTGCATTAGTCACTATTTGAGAAATTGAATATTTAGGTTATTAACTTATTATTCATTGTATGAAGATGCTTTGTAATTACAGTATAATGAAATTCAACATCAAGTCTACCCATGCCCTACCTTTATTCTTTGTACCATCTTTTTTTTTTTTTTTTTTTTTTTTTAATACAAGATTCTTCGTACCATCTTAGAGAAATGACGTTCAAGAATTATGAGTATACATATGACAACTAAATTCGAATGGTTGGAGGTTATATTTTGAACATAGCACAAAGATACGAAGTGTATATTGGTACAATGTATTTATCTAATAAATTAAATAATGTCCCAGTCTTGAATTCATTAAATTTTTGGTACGCCGTAATAATGGAGCATGATAAATTTGATAATCTTTGTGAAAGCGAGTACATTATAATTATGAAATATGGTGTATTTTGTTGTCTGTTAAGTGGTAGGCAATGACAATCAGTAGTCTCTTGAGATTATAGCTACTCAATAATTCAAGTCTTTAAAGTTAGTTTTCAACTAAAAGGTGATGTATGCATAAATTTTGGTATGCTAGAATTGTAACTCATATTTAGGGCTATCGATATTAATAGTTTGACAACCAAATTAAACAACTGCTATATATTACTCCGTACTTGTTCTTGTTAGCTGTGTATACGCATAACTTTTAGATTGCATATACCAATCTTATACGCGTATTACGGGGTATTTGGTAAGCAGAAGACCCATCATACAAGGAGAGAAATTCCTCATAGAATGATATTGTTGAAATTCGACCCTTAACTTGGTCATCATACATTTGAAAGTTGGAGAACTAGCTAGCTAATAATTGATTTGGCCTCCGATCCTATCTCAAGCATAACTTTTATTAATTACGCCTTGTTTTACTAAAAAAAATTCAATATACTATGCATAAGATCAAAAAAAGTAATGATAATTTTGTATAAAAAGCACTAACCATTCTAATCAATTCAGTTCGTTAAAATTTAGTTATCATTAGCCTTCTACGAATCGGAGTACCACTCTACCGGACATGTGACCTTTTTTTTTAATTCTTGTATAGTGAACCATAAAGAGCCATGATGATAATCAGATAATGTGATAAACTGTCTAAGTAGACACACCCTAGTATAAGGATGCATAATACACTATTGAATATTTGGTAGTGTAAACTTGTTGCATACATAATTCAATCAACATGTACATGTCATTCATATCTCTTTCAACATAGCACACTGCTTCCACCTTGTCAACTTAATAAAGAGAAACCAATTAAGATTCTACCCCGTTCTTCCCGACTTCTAAAAATTCATTCTAAACCCTTAATTAGCATTGATTCAATCCAATAAATTAAAATCTTTAAATGACACGAGGTTTAATTGAACAATCTACAAAAACATAATTGTAAGCTTACTTGCTAGTTGCTACTTTATCCGTCCTTAAATAAAACTTTCTTATCTCATTTGATTTTGGCCCACTACATAATTTGTAATTTTGGATAAAAATAAAAAAAATTGAATAAAGAAGCTAAGATCCAATTTTTTTTTTCCAACCTAATAAATAATATGTCTGTAGTAAACTAGTAATGAACAAAACTCCACTACCACCATTTTATCTTAAAAGGTTTGAGCACAAGAGAAATAATTGTGGACAAAGGGAGTAATAGAGCAAATACACACTCTCACCGAGAAGTGCTAATTGAGCTAATTTGAGACAAATTAAATTTGGGTTGATCAAGTTAAATTGGTCTTTTTACTTTCGCAGTCAAACTAATTATCTTAATCTTAGGGTATTTTTCGATTTATTAAAAATAATTGAACTGAACTGAATAGGGCTGAAATAAATTGTTTATGAGAGAAGTTAGGAACTGAACTGATTAGAGCTGAATTAAACTGAATTGAACTATAATTAAGTTGAACAGAACATGCCCTTAATCTTGTTGTGTTTGTAGTGCTTAATGCCTTAGCTAGCTCTTCTTGAAAATTTCAAGTTGAGCTAGAATAATTTACGAACTAGCTAGCTAAGCTACCCCCAACTAAGTAAGATAAAAATTCAAGTATTGAACCCAACGGATGACAATTAGGGAGCAGAATTGAATTTAATTAATAGTGGCAACAATTCAGAAGAGATGGGAGAGAGAGAGAAAAATGATGATTGATTAAAGATTGAAGATTGAAGGTATTACTCCATCACACGTGAGGAAGTGGTATCACTCACAGCAGGTATCTCCATGCAAGTTAGGTGTGGACGATGCTAATAAAGTCAAGACAATGAAATGCTATCCGTATTACACCATTTTGTAGCTGGCCTTAGCCTTGTGAAAGAGACTATGATCGAAAACGATATTGTTTTTCCTTCTGGATGTGTAGCTCGTACTCGGGGGTGGTTCTCAGCATGTGCAGGGTAATCGATCGTACATGGTCCGATTAGGTGAAATTTTCTTATGCAAAGTAAAGAGAAAACTTGTTAAACAATAATCTATTCTTCAATTTTATCATAAGATTCTTAAGCTAGTAAAACGTTTTTCCTTACATAAACAATTTTAGGACGTACTCGATTTAAGAAAATTGAATCAGGTCATTTTCATTATTAGCATTCATAGCCCCGTCTCTGCTAGGACTAACACGCATACAGTAATAATTAGCGACTGATGTCTTAATTTTGTTTTAGGATTATTGCGTGGGCCCGGGGGTCCATGATGTATTTGGATCTTACTGTATTTTTTTTTGGACCTTAGTATATTGCTCCCAAAAACACCCTAATTTCCTAGTCACAATACTTCTACCAATTGGTATGATCACAAAAATAAACCAAAACCCCCCTTTCCTTCTTCTTCGTCTTCTTCACATGCAAAAGGGCCCACTACCCATCCTTACGACCTAAAAGATCATCCTTTCTCATTCAATACTATTCATGCATTTTAGATTGCTTGCCTTTGCAAGTTAAGCTAATTCCTAGCTTTAATTTTGTCAGTCTTCATCTTCAATAATGGTTTTCTAACAAGAATTGTAAGGATACATACAATTTAATTTATACACAACTACTATCTTTTGTGTAGTCCTTATTGTAAGTTATGGCTTTAATTTTAATTTCAATTACATCTTTATTGCACTAATTAATGATTTATATTGCAAGTCAATGTGTGCATTTAAGTTGTGTTTAACAACCATTGTGAAAAAAATAGTTGTATTTGATTAATTCGGTGTAATTAAAAGATAACTGACTCGGCTGATTGACAAGTAGCTGAAATTGATACACTATATCTACCTGCATGAAATCATTGATACAAGTGGTTCGCCTAAGAAAGTAGATACCTCAATTTAACCCTAGTCGGTAGATTATTACTGACCTTTGAAAATTGAATTGATAATGAGGGTGATGAACAACTCTCGTGATTTGAGTCAAAAGAAGTAATTAATTATTAGGAAACATGTTGTACATATAATAAAGATAATATATGCTACGTAATAATTTCTTTAAAAAATCAAAAGCGATTATATGCAAAGGTTCTATATAAAAACAATTTGTCACAAATGTTTATTAATAATTAATTAGATAATTAAATTATCAACATATAGTGAAAGTTCTCCTATCATATTCTAATGTTAGTTTTTATTAGATTAAGTAAACTTGCAGTTTTATACAGTACACATTTATATATTGTGTTTCTAGTAATTATTAGTAAAATGTGTGAAATTATTTGATTCAGAGATTTCAAAATCTGACCAACTGATCAAATTAAACCAACCAGATAAAAATCAAATTCGGATTTTGATTTGTTTGGACACCCATCTTCCTTTAATTATTATTTTCCTCATAATTTTCCCCTACTTGCTAATTTCCTTTTAGCTCATTAAATTACGTTCATTATTTATTTCAATTAAGCATGCATGCCCTTCAATAATATAGTGGTTTAGATCTTTTGCTTAATTGAGTGGAGTATTTCAGCCATTGGTAGATGGCACGATCAAGATTCAAGAGCACAAGGGAATTTCAAACAAGCATGTGATTAGCAAGTAGAAACTCATTCTTTCTTGTATATTTTCTATTGATGAATTGTCATTTTCAAATTTTCAATTAGAGTCTGAATGCTTGAAAATTAGTAATTAAGAATACACCTTTAATTATACGTCAATACTACTCTCAAAAGATCATATCGACTCCAATTAGCGTTTGTTACAATTTTTCTAATCATCATTGCAACGAATTTTCCCCAATTTAATACATGTAATAAACGTACATCATATAAAATTTAAATTATAATCCTACGTATTTTTAGTGAAATTATCGATCATATATAATCATTGAAGACTTGAGTGAGATATATATAATTATATATACGGACTACGGAATAGCTAGTAGCATACACTCATTTATAACGAATGTATGCTACTTTGTATATAATGTCAAAACGACCTTTTAAGCTTTCAATGTTGTTACTATTTTGGATGTGACAATTCTATAAAACTAAGGAGAAAATATCTCATGAATTGGAATAAAATTGTACGAGTACACACTAAACAATATTCACACTTCTTCCGTTAGTTTCGTTGCTACCTTAAAATGTAATACCATGAAAGTCAATCAAAATTGTTCTAAAATTGCAAAAATTATACGGAGTATTCCATATTGTTGATTTAATTCTAGTGCAAAGAATTAATTGTCCATCGAATTTAGTACAAATTTTACTTTAATCAACATCAAGATAAGTATCTAATCATTTTTTGTCACATAATAGGACATTGATCTAATCAGCCGACACTATACCGTACCATGTAAAATGTAATCATAACAACCTTTTTGAAATGATGTAAGAATAAACTTTACATTACTTGATAGTGGTTGAAAATGAGATTACCTTAGAATATAATAAAGGAAACAAAATAGGAATGTTAATTAAAATCTATACATTTTGATTCATTTGGGTTTTTTTGGAGCTGAGATGATTAATTGATTACTCAATATAATGTCATCTATCTAAGAAATTTCAACATATATAATATATGTCAGACCTATATACATACACAATTTAATTATATGCGTAAACTCAGCATAAGAATATATATGACATTAGTATTGGAAAAACATTATACTTAAGAAGGATTGAAAACAACTAATTATGTATTCTTTATTATTTTAGATGAATGACATTAAATTATTTAAGAGCTGGCTTGTATAATATAGAGGATTACCTATATAAACTATGTGACAGTGGATAAAATATTGTCACAAGTTCACCACACAAGTATATCATAATTGCTAATCGATTAATATGAACTTATTTGAACTGATTTAAGTTATAATTTGAACTTAAATAGCCCTTAATCACAATTTATCTGAACTTAATTATTTTTCCTAAACTTATATGAACTTATTAACCCTTATTTGAACTTATAATAATTTCAAATAAGGTGAACAGAAGAGGACCTAATTTATATTTAACAACATTGAATTGATGAGATTGAAAAATTGAAAGTAGAGAAAAACATTAACTAAAAAAATAATGATTCCTTTTCTTTCTCATCTTGTTGTACAATCAAATACGTTACCAATATGCAATGACTCTTGCAAGCCTTAAAAGCTTCATAGAAACTTTGCCAAGTTAGTAGGAGTACTATATAGTACCAACGTTTTAATTGGCCACCATTTGATAGATTGTAAAAGGACCCTCCCAAAGATTTCACTATCAATCAATCAAAGAGATCCATTGAAACTACTTGATAAAAGGAAAAGGGATGGAGTTGGTGATTTAATTTGCTATCTACTATATGTTCGTACTTTGTAGATGATTTCAAGTTGTTGAATGAGTATATGAGTTAATGTGGATTAATTATTTTACTATTTAGATTCCGGCAAAAATATCAAATTTAAAGAAAAACCACAATGTTTTTATTGAAATTAATTCACAATAAAGATACCTTGATTGAATCATTAGTGTAGTACCTTTTGCTTCATATTTAGCATAATTCCTCAATATTACTTAAAATCAATGTTACACTATAGCTAATACTAAGATAGTACAAGGAATAATATAGAAATAATAGATCACAAGTAATTAAGTAGTACTCGTATTTGATATAATGATAAGGATTGTATCCCACAACTTTAAAGTTGTGGTGGAAAAATTGTGAGATTAATTCAATCAGATAAAAAATACTTCGGGGGTGTGAATTCTACCACCCTTTCTTTCTACTCCTTGCGGCAATGCTGTCTACTAATCCGAGTTGAGTAGCCATGTGTGAATTTCTGATTCGATAGCACTCATTCTTATTTTTTTTAAAAAGTAGGTTTATATAATTATACAATAATAATTACAATAACAATAATTACTACATAAACTTTTAAAGAGGTGGAGCCAAGCAAATATAGAAGGTGAGAGCTCAAAAATCTATGGTGCATTAAATAATGGAAAAAGAAGGGTAGCAAGGTAGGGCCAAAAACAAGACCAAATTGATGGACCAATTTCCATAAAGAAAGGGATGAGATAGTTACCTTCAATTAAATTTGTATCACTTGTAAAGTGTAAACATCGGGGTGACAAAATAAAAGTCACAAAAGGCAAAGAAGAAGGTAGAGTAGTAAGTTAAGTACAAAGAATATTTAAACAACTTTGCAAGGCACATTGTTGGGTTTTATACCTTTCTTCATTTATTACCAAAGCCAATATATAAATTGATATAGGTCAATTAAACATAAAAAGTAGGGTGGTGTTTTTTATTTTTATTAAGAAAAATGTTATTGTTATTATTATTCCTTTTTTTTTTTGAAATTTTGAGTCATAGAATGTCAAATTGTCTAAGACTTTTCATGCCAACAATGTCATATTATAGTTCCTCTTCTCCTCTTTGGTTGCAATACATATGACAAATGTTTTAAACAATTAGTATTTTTTATTAAAGGAAAGAGTAGTACTTATGAAGGCACAAATTTTATACATAGATTTATGTTTCGACAATTTATTCCTTTTTTAATGAGATGGAAAAATATATTGAACACCTTCATGACGTACCTTTGGGTATAACTCTACTAATTAAGGACATACTATCGATAATTGCTTAATTTTTTTATTAAGCATATGCCTTTCTTTTTAAGGAATAGAAAAAAGTCTTCGGGAAAAATTGAGAATTTGATTTATATAGGGTGAGAATGAAACCCGGCCCCTCTCACGAAAATAGAAAGAGGGCCTTCAATCGCTATATCTTGATTCTCAAATATATAAAGTCTATATATTGATAAACATATGTTAATGTACGGAGTAGAAACTAGTAAAGAGTATTAACGTACATTGTATATGTATATAGCCAGTCACCAACTCACCATCTAGCCATTATTCACTTTGAAATACACTTTCTTGTATGTTCGTCTATTTTTCTTTCCTTGTCTCTATTATACTACGTATAAAAAACTTTTGTCACAATGTATTATAAGTGAATTTGGACGAATACCAATTGTATTCAGTTTGTATTACTCTTTTCATGTTTAAGTAAATGAAACGTTTTGACTTTTGCCACTATTAATCTAATCAACTTTGACTAATGTTTGTGATTTATACATAAGAATAAATATATTCTTGTGGGTAACGTGCTTGTTGGAATCATCTCAATACATAGTTAGTATTTAGTTGTTATAATCTTTTATTGATGATTATTAAAGATATTATTAGTCAAATTTTTTGCATTGGCATACATGCACAAGAAAAACGTTTTACTTATTTAAAAACAAATTGAGAGTATAAGTTTTGCATCATTAAAATTGAAGTAAAAGTAAATATAATTTTATGGGATTGTAATTTTTAAAATATATCTAGCTGTATCTTATAAAATCCAATAGTAAACAAAATAAATATTTTCTAAAAAAACTTTCAAAAACAAATACTTTGGTCCGATGTAATAAAGTAATCATAATTTGATAATCATTTTAAAGAAACACATGATATATAGACAGTAGCCATATTCCAGAATTATTAAACCTACTACTGACTTTTGTCTCAATTATTTACATGATCTTTGTGATATGCAGAAGTTATTTGCCCATTTCTGAATGTGATAATTGATATCTCTATTATTGTATTTGTTTTTTGTATTATTTGGGTTATATGATAACATGTAATCTATCTTTTAGTTTACCAAATGACTGAAATAAGTCATCCCCTCTTTTGCTCTCTACTATATAATTTTGGTATAGTGGACCTACTATATGTATATATACTTGTTTTGTTAATGCAAAAATAATACGGAGTAATGTACAAAATTTCTTTTTTGTACACCTAAATCTTATTATTCTCTGAACAATTTATCATGTTGTAGACATGTTCATATTACCATTTATATTGTCAAAACTTGTATCTACACATTCTGATTGTGATCACATGAGGTGAGTCAGTTAGGCCAGCAATAAAGAAGTTGGACTTTTAAGGAGCAATGAAATGCACATCGTTATATGGATTTCATTCCTATGATGACTTTGGCGAAAATTGATTTAATTTATGATAATAAAATCCGCTGGTTTGTTTCATAAAAAAGGATAACTTGTTTTGATTTTGTACGTGTCAATAATCTGATACATACTTTTATCAAATGTTTAATTATACAACACACGCCTTCTAAACATAATTAGGTTTTTGTGTATTGTAATGATAGCCGACCCCACTTTTGGGATTAAGGCTTTGATTGATTGATTGATTGATTGATAATGATAATGTCATTTACATGCATGGATAGGGAAATTGTTTTGTTATTTAATCATGGATGGTTATCGGTCTTGCTTATCACTACGTCTACAAGTACATTCTAGTAGTAATTCTTGACATACATACTAATTTTCTCTGCATTTAACATATTTTATCATGATTGTTTTCTTTCTCGATACCTTATTTTTCGTTAAAATGTTCTATATATCACAATCATTTCTCTTTCTTTGCGATGATTAGCGATACTCGAATGCCCTATTATTTTGAGCTGAATTATTAAGTTGAAATAAGTCCAATTAACAAGGCATATTCTCTAGTTAATTAAACCAGTCCTCTTCAAAATTTGTTTTTTTTTTAATTTTTTTATTATTATTTTATTATTTTTATCTTAATTCGTTTCTGAAATAGTCCTTTGGATTAAATGATTGATTAGTGGGCAACTCTATTTTTAGTCTTACGATTGCTGGGAAATTGATTTCTTTGTAGCCTACGAGTTGGATGTGTATACAAAGGCCTCAGAATGTGGGCTTTGTTCCAATGTCATAGGCCCAAAAGCCCATTTTTGTATCTTCTACGGCCCAGCACATGTTCCTTTTTTTTTTTTGTTGATTTGACGTCTAGCAGCCCAAAAATAAGTCAAGTGTTTGGTTTGTAAAGCCTATAATAGTACTTTGTGTAGGTGCATCTTTCATTTTTGAAAAGCCTATAAGACATAAAACAATCATTATCCAAGATAAGATAAACTTAAATCTTATATTTCGTATTTAGTTCAACACAATCACTCAATTATCAATTGATCTAACACAAACGAGTAATTTGTATTGTAATCCCTCTATCCCTAATTTTTTGCCCCATATAACTATGCAGACTCCAAGACGCGTCTAAAAACGTCTATAACTTTATTTTCATACACGTAAAAATTATAGAAACGTAATGTTAATAAAATACTTCCTCCGTTCTTTATTACTTGACCCACTTTGACTTTTACACTATTCACTACCCCTCCTTTTTTACCGTCTTTTGTGAATAATATGTAAGGAAAAATATATTCATGTATAATAATTTTGGATTCGTCTCAATAAGTACTATCATAATATATAACTTCTATAATTTTTACTTATGTAGAATTTAAGTTATTGATCGTTAAAGTATTGCATTGACAAGCGTGATAAAAAAATGTCAAGTAAAAAAGAACAGAGGAAATATACAATAAGAAGAATCTAACAAAATCACTCATGACTATATCATCTTTTATTGATTAATGGCAATTTATGGTCAAAGTTTTTAAATTTAACCCAAAAAATGGCAATGGGGCAAAAATAAAGGAACAGAGGGAGTACTACGTAATAAAAAGAATTGACAAGAACAAACTATATCTTATTAATATAAAATATAATAATAAAGTCAATTAAAAAACCCAATGAAAGACGTATTTTTGTAATTGAGAAATTAGAAGGAATAGTATGACAAAGACCTATTCCTCCTCTAATCCACCCAAAAAAGATCCACCTCTCCCATATTATCCATTTTGCCTAAATATAGCCCAACCATCAATCCTACTGATTACAATCAATCAATCCATTTTTTCCTCTATTATTAATTTCATCATCAATTAATACATCATAAATAAAGAAAAAAAAAAATAATGTACTACTTCCTCTGTTTATTTTTTTACTTGACCTATTTCTTTTATCACGCTTGCCAATGCAAAACTTTAACGATCAATAACTTAAATTCTCCATAAGTAAAAATTATAAAAGTTATATATTATGATAGTACTTATTGAGACGAATCCAAAAATATCATACATGAATATATTTTTCCTTACATATTGGTCAAAAGAGGACGATGGATAGTGTAAAAGTCAAAGCGGATCAAACAATAAAGAACGGAGGAAGTACTACGTAATAAATTAAACAAATAAATACTACCTCCATTACATATTAATAAGTACTCCGATATTTATTCCCTCATTTAGGAATATACCAACCAAATCTACGGTCCTAAAATTCATTTTTTTTTTCTTTTTTTTCACCATTTATTAATTTTCATGTACTTTGTAATAAAAAAACGACAAAAAAAAACCACCTTGATTCTGCACCGTCAGATCAAAATTGAATCCAACGGTGGAGAAGCTAAAGTTTGACTGGGTTTGACTGATCAGGTGAAAAATGAGAAAAAAACAAACAGTTGAGGCTCGCCATGATTGGAGCTTTGACCAGATGAAGGAGTCCCCAAATTTTTTGAGGAGAGAGAAAATCAGAGAAAATCAAAGTTTTCCCCAAATTTTTTGAGGAGAGAGAAAATTTTTAGCCTCCCCTTCGTTTTCGGGAGGAGAGAGAAAATATTTCATAAAATTTCTCTAAATTTTTATGTTTTTAATTTAGATTTTTTGGTGTTCGATTTTCCCCTCTTTTGATTTTTTGTCTGAATTTTCAGAGGAGAGAGATTTTTCTCTCTTTCTCTCTCTATCTTCTTCTCTTTCTCCAGAAAAATTGATTTGATTTCAATTGATTTTCTAGGGTTTGTGGTGTGGGAGATTGGGGAAATAAGAGGAGAGAGAAAGTTAAAAGATGAATGTGATGCGTCGTCTTAAAAGCATTGCTTCTGGGCGTACTTCTATATCTGATCTCGTATGTTTTTCTTCTTCTTCTTTTTTTTTTTTTTTTTTTTTTTAAATTTGTTAAAATTTTGTTTATGATTTTGTTGTTGGAAATTAGAAATTGATTTGGGGGTTTGAATAATTTTCATATGTAATTCGAGTATTAACTGATTATTATTGGTGTTGATTGATTGGTTTTTTTAATTTTAAAAGTATAGTTTGTAGAAT
The DNA here is from genome assembly GCF_948465745.1 of Chenopodium album. NCBI lineage: Eukaryota > Viridiplantae > Streptophyta > Magnoliopsida > Caryophyllales > Amaranthaceae > Chenopodium > Chenopodium album. The sequence continues at coordinate 74,254,903 of NC_137840.1, forward strand.
CATGAAGTTTCGATTACATGATTTTGTGAAAATGTGTGATAATGATTAGAAATTAGCTGTAATATTTTTATCGGTAATTTTATTAGTAGCAAATTTTATTGTTATTTCGGTGAAAAGTTTCAATTTTTTTCTTCCGGAATATTATTGTTTAAAAAAATAAACTTGCGAGGATATGTGAATTTAACTGTTTAGGCATTATCTTACAACTAAGGAAAATCTGGCCTTTTTAATAATGTCAAATGTTCTTATATGAGAAGATATTTAGGATCCAATTAGACAAGTTAAATTTTTTATGTCAATGTAGAAATCACAATGTCATGCACTCATGTAGAGCTTCTAGTAGGTGTCAATCTATAAAACACAATGTCATGTGGAGCTTCTAGTAGGTACACCCGAGGGCCGAGGCCATTTGCGTGCCCCCAATTGGGGAGCGGGGGCGGGGAGGATGATTCACAAGGGCTGCTTTCGCAGCCTTTGAATTGTAGCTATATTGGTTTGGGGTATATAGATTGTCTATTATGACCATTATGATATTTTTGGGTCCTTTTAGCTGGAGGAGTTTGAAATTCAATTCATCTCTCGTCATTTCTGTTACAAGAAATCTCTTTTAGCATTGTCCTTCTGCTCTTTTCATTCCTGTGCTTTCTTGTAGATTAGTCCATGATATTCATTCATGTAGCCGACCCCACTTATGGGATTAAGACTTTGATTCATTCATTCAAATGTGCACACAAGTACAAGTTTTATTTGCTGTACCTCTTGCCGGTGTATTTATAAATGCTCTGTTCTCCGATTGCTGAATTCTAATACATCTATTCTCTTCAATGGGAAATGCTCACTTCTTCTTCCGCGTCATCTTTAGTTGCTATTTTGATTGTGCTGTATGGAATTTTTGTGAGGGGGTAGAATAAGGAATGACCACCTCATTCTCTTTAGACATCTGAAAGCTTGAACTTGATGGTTACTTAGTCTCAATTTTTGATGTCTGATGGCTTTGGATTTTGGTCAGAAATTTTCTTTTATTATTCATGCTGATATAAGTTGACTGATTTACTAGTTTAAGAGTTAAGGATTATACTTAATTGTTTGAGGATGTTATTCACTTGTTTGGGGTTTGTTTGTATATGCAATGCCCAGATTTTGACATAACCATACATATGTATCACTCTAATACCTTTAACGAGGCTCTGCCTAGTTTGCGTAAAGCGTTTGTCTCCTGAACCAAAATTCTACCTGCTGCTTTAGGTAGGAATGAAACATTTGCTGTTTTGTAAGCTATTTAGTTTAGTCCGTGATAATCCAAAGAAAAATTACTATTGCTGAATTACCTTTATTTGGTTAATTTAAAAACAATATGCTTGAGCACTATAGTGTATTACTGTATTAGGTCCAATAGCAGAAAGTAGTGAACAAATGCTCCGTATATTTATAGCTAATCGGAAGAGTTAACATGACTCATGGGTCTATAAAATCAATTCTGAGGTGTACTGATGCTAGGTTGTTGAGAGTTTTTTTCTTTTCCAGCTGTCTTTTTGATCTAGTACAATTTAAATATTGGGAATGTAATTGTGTATTGAGGATCAGATGGTTTTTTAATTGACTGGTGATTGGAGAAGAAGTTAAATATTTGAAGAAACTTTTGTGTGTTATGATGAGAGTCTAGAGACTGGAACTGGATGCAATGGTTTTTTTAAAAGAGATGCATGATTCTATCTGGTGGATGCTGAAAGCTGCAAATTCTTGTCACTGGCCTCACTGCCACCTCTCTCTCTCTTATGGAGTTCACACCACTTTGCTGTGTTGCTTAGCTGTGTTGCAATTTTATGTCCTTTCCCAGCTCGTCTATTCCAACTCAAGTTCGTAACCAGAGTATTGACCTTCCATTGTTTAAACCTGTTCTTCTGGTAAATCTTTGTCGATATCGACCTTTGCTATTAATTGCTGCTCTTCTTGACCTTTGGATGTGCCTGAGGGTATCTGGAAATGATTAGCCTCTCTATTGTGCTGAATTATTCTATTTTATAATTCCACTGAAATGTTGTAGGATTAGGAAAACTATGAAAGGTTGGACTCTCTTGGGAGCAGCCAACCGGACCTCTGAGGCTTTGTACTCTTTGTTCAGCCTGTCAGCCTATTTGCCTGTTTGGTTTCCTTTGCTCGGGTTTCTGATTTATTGCACTGAAATGTCATTGTTGTTGAAGATGCCTGAGTATCTTACATTTTTACAAGCCAACTTACTTAAGAGTAGTCCTCTTGCAAGAATTGAAATGGAAAATTCTATACGGAAGTTCTTTTGAGGTTGCAAACAAATATTGATTGTGTGGTTAAACAGTTTAATAGTCTTTCGTTGACACTATTTTTCTGCGTGTAGTGTTTGCATCAGAGTGATGATTATAATTGGTTAGTTCTTATCAACTGGTTTAATTGGAATCTGAACACTCACATGCTTTATTCAATAATCAAGATCCGTTTTATTTTTAATCTGGTTCATCTCGTCCATCTTCCTTATAACTTCTTCACCATTTTTTTTATTTCGTTAAATTTCTACAAAATTGGGCGGATTTGGAGTTTGATTTCTTCATTATAGATTGTGATGTAGTTTCGAGCATTTTTATATCATGTGGATTTATTGCAAAGTGCAATTGATGTTTATTTAGGATGGGGATGGTAGCACCAAGAGGGCCAAAGTTGAGCAAGAAGCAGAGGGAAGTTTCACAGATGAATCACACACGGATGAGAGATGTACTACAGAAGTAGAGCACCGTGTAGCTTCAACATCCATGGAGGCTGTTCCAAGCACATCTGATGGGAATCCTATTGATAGGACACAGAGAGCTGATTATGATAAGCTTCCTACAGAAATGCATGGAATGAAAATCCAGGATAGCAAAGCAGATAAAGGTGATGATAAGGTAACTTTGAGGGCAATTAGAACTTCGTGGATTGGGCAAAGGGTTTTCTTCACATTAGTGGCTATTAGAATTCCAGATTTGAGTTCAAGTTTTGCCGTGGAGGAATTCACTTTTGATGACTTCCCGCCTAATCAACTATATAGTATTAATTAATCCACATAAACTTTTGCTTTTGTTTTATATGAATGATTTATTTGAAAATGGACTATATAATTCTTTGGAATGGTGACTTTTTAAGTTTTTAGAATCTTCTGTTCTCATCTTTACATACTTATGTTTATAGCATTAATTCATTTTTTTTTCATACCCTGGAAATATTTAGGACATGGAAGCTGCTGTTGTGAGTGGCAGTGGCACTGAAGCAGGGCAGATAATTACTACTACAATGGGTGGTAGGAATGGGCAGCCAAAACAGGTTATTTTTTAATTTGTGTGTTGGTCTTCTGATTATATACGATGAATAAATAGCATAATTGTTTTGGCTTTTGCCAAAATCTTTTGAATTAATTGTTTTGCGCTTATTTTGGGGATTTTTTTTTTGGTGGGGTTGGGGGGGGGGGGGGGGGGGGAGGGGGGAAAGGGGAGGGGGGGTTCAAATGAAGGGTATATGTGGATTCTTCTCTACTGATCCGGGCCTATCATGTCTATGTTGACTTAAAATGGTATACTGAGAAGGTAATGGCTGCAATTACATGTTTGAAGCTAAAAAGAAGTTGTGATAACATTAAAGAATATCAAAGGAAATTGCACTCTTGTTTGTTGTGTCGGTTACATTATGTCTAGGAATAGGGTCACCATACACGTATGATCCAAGGCTGTTCGATGGTTGTTATTGATTTTTTTTTGGTTGCAGAAATATGTCTGAATGTCTGATTATATGTCCAGGTAAGAAGGTATATTGGCTGATAAACTCAAGTGGCAGTGGTGTGATGGCATTATAGGCGATATTCAACTGGAGTTGTTGAATTGTTTAGAATTTTTTTTTTTTTTTTTTTTTTTTTTTTTTTTTTTTTTTTTTTATTTTTTTATTTGGGAGAGGTTTGTTTATTAAATTAGCTATCTAATCTAAGGTTTGGGACTAGGGTGGCATTGTGATAATGTATTGTTCTTGGGGTGATAGTATTTTGGTTGTCGCTCAAAATAGTGATAGCCATTTTATCTTTTGGGTTGGCACTGTTGCATAATCATCTGGTAGGTTGGGTTAGCCAAAGCTGCTTTTAGGTTTATCTTGTGTGACTTAGACTGCTGCAAATTGCTTGAAAAAAAGATCATCTTTTGATTTTATTGGTGATACTGCTGTTATCATGGTATTAAATGTCGTCCGTGTTATGCATCATGCTGCATTGTAAAGGAATTCAATTTTAGCAAGATTAATATATGCCGCAACTGCCACAAACCACTTGTTTTGTCAGAGACACTTACAGCGATCTTGAACACATCTGGGATGTATCTATATTTCAGTTGTGTACATCATGTTATTGCTAATTTTTGAGGGTCTTGTGTCCTGAGTGGTTTCAGGTTTGAGTTGGGAATTTGATATATCGTGAACTTTTTTTTTTTTTTTTGACAAAAATCGTGAACTTGATAATTGGATAGGTTGTCAACTTGTTGATTCTTTTGCTTTGGATTGATTGGCAAATTTAATGTTATATGGTTGCTTTGCATATCAATTCATTATGGTGTTTATTAAAGGGGCTGATTTATTGTCCGTGATGTTTTTTGCTTTAGAAATCTATTTGTTTTTAGTCCTCTGTGTTACATGACTGTTATTGATTATCAGTATATTGTTTAATCTGTCTCAGACTGTTTCTTACATGGCGGAACGTGTGGTTGGCACTGGGTCATTTGGTGTAGTCTTTCAGGTAAAGTGATTGGGATCACTGTCTTGTTTTTGGCTTTGGCATTTGAGTACATTACTACATTCTAATGTATCCATGTTCCTCACAATATTTAGGCAAAGTGCTTGGAAACTGGTGAACAAGTTGCGATTAAAAAGGTGTTACAAGATAAGCGATACAAGAATAGAGAACTCTCAATCATGCGCTTACTAGAGCATCCAAATGTTGTTTTACTAAGGCATTGTTTTTATTCAACAACTGAAAAGGATGAGGTGTATCTTAACCTCGTCCTAGAGTATGTTCCTGAAACTATCTACCGGGTTTTGAAGCACCATAATAGGATGAATCAGCACATGCCAATGATCTATGTACAATTGTATACTTATCAGGTAATCTTGACTTCTATTTATGATGTAAAATGTTTCATACGAGTAGCTGATCTCATTGATGTATATAAGCACTTTTTGTCTTCTTTTGTAGATTTGTCGCTCGCTCAATTATATACACAATGTTATTGGTGTTTGCCATCGTGACATCAAGCCCCAAAATATACTTGTGAGTTTTTTGTTGAGTTTTCTTTTAATTTATAGTATTGTGCATTTATGGAGTTCCCGTTTGTTTGGTATGATCTGCATCGGCATTTGGCATGTTGGTAGGACTAGAAAGAAAATGTCCTCCATATTAAAAGTGATCAGCTAGTGAATCATGCAAATATCTTTTGTTGTATGTGTGTGTATATATGTGTGTGTGTGTGTGTGTATATATATATATATATATATATATATATATATATATATATATATATATTTGGTGGGGGTTGGTTGTTGAAACTTTTTTCTTTCCCCTTTCTTCTATTGTGGGGTGTGTGTGTGTGTTGGGGTGGGGGGGGGGGGGGGGGGAAGGTGGTTGACATATTTTATCTTTTCTTAAACATTTTTCTCATTTTCTGTATGGGGTTGAAGCTTTTTTCTTTCTTTCTTTCTGTTTATTCTTTGTGTGGAGGCTTGAGATCCATTTGGTATGTGGCTGTACGAATCTTTACTTCCTAGAGCTTGTCTGGCCGTTTCTCAGTGTCGTTTTCATTCCACTGAGATTGTTCATGGTCTTTTCAGGTTAATCCACACACTCATCAAGTAAAGCTCTGTGACTTTGGGAGTGCAAAAATGCTGGTATGCCATTTTTACAGTGCAGGATTATGTTATATATTTTTTTGATCTGTCATGCAAGGTTTAAGTTTGATATCCAACTGTAGGTACCTGGTGAACCTAACATTTCATACATTTGTTCCCGGTATTATCGTGCTCCCGAATTGATATTTGGAGCTACCGAGTACACAGCTGCAATTGATATGTGGTCTGTGGGTTGCGTAATGGCTGAGCTTCTCTTGGGGCAGGTTAATATTTGCAATTTTAACTAAAATGCAATATTTTATGATGAGGGGGCCTTAATTTATGCAAGCACTTTGAAGCTGGATTTTCCTCATATTCTCTATATTTTATTTAAGCGCTTTGAAGTTGTTCAAGGGATTGGGGTTAGTTATTACTTGTTTTGATCGAGAATCGAGAACTGGAAACAATACCTGAACCTTAATTTACGACACTGTTCAAATGATTGTCAAGCTGGTGTACATGTTGGATGCTATGAAAAATTATACTTGTACTTCATATTAAGAGCTGGCTATTGGTTAATCCCCCAAGCGGAGGACTATTACAGTATTAGCTGTGTCTTAAACTGATTTTTTCCCCCTATACTACCCTCCCGTGAGCAGCTTTTGTTTATAGACTTGACTTATTGTTTACTACAAGATACTAATTATTTTTAAAATTTTAGGCAATTGTTTATATGTTTTATAATCAAATAATTTTATTTATATGATGACATGGCTATGTGGTGGCTTTCTTCAGTTCTGATTGTTTTGTATGTGCAGCCTTTGTTTCCTGGTGAAAGTGGTGTTGATCAACTGGTGGAGATCATCAAGGTGTGCCTTGAAACTGTTTTCCTGTTTACAGTTTTATCTGCCTTCTGCCTCTGGACTGTAGTGACATGCTTCTTCTTCATTGTTTTGTTGTTCAGATTTTGGGAACACCAACGAGAGAAGAAATAAAGTGTATGAATCCAAATTACAGTGAGTTCAAGTTTCCCCAGATCAAGGCTCATCCGTGGCACAAGGTCTTGTTAGATCCCTTCTCTCTCTCTTTCTCTCTCACTGCAAAACACACACATACGCAATTGCATGCTCACAGAGTTAGATTCTCTTTAGTTTATACCAAAGTTTATTTTTGCTGTTCTAAACAAATTGATATCTTATTTCAGGTGTTTCATAAGCGTATGCCTCCTGAAGCTGTGGATCTCGTGTCAAGATTGCTCCAGTATTCACCTAAGCTTCGTTGCTCAGCTGTAAGAATCTCTTTTTTATTTTATTTTTTCCGTCTGTAATTTTAGACCAACTCCTAATAGTACATTGCTAATCCATTTTGGTCTTTATGACTGTGACATTCTGTTTACTGTACTTGTTTACAGACTTCTGACTGTATTATTGTTGGTCATGCATCCATTTAATCCAATCGTGTAATGTATATGAAACTTTTTGCTTTGATTAACATTGGGCTGCTGCGAAGTTGAGGATATATAGATTCTACAGCGTGGACTGTACCACACTTTCACCCTCTTATTTTGGGCTGAAATAGTATATTGTTACTGGAGAATTTTTTGTTGTGTTGGAGTAGCACCCCTCCCTCCAAAAGAAAACGAGGGGGGTAAATGGGTGATATAATGATCCCACAACTGTGCTTGTCACTTCCTCCTGCCCTGCCAGTGCATATATTAGTCCCTTGACCTCAGTCGTGCCTTGTATAAATCAAATTAACTTTCTTGCTAAATTTTAAAATTTTAATACTTATATCCAATGTACTCTCAGCTGGAAGCTTGTGCGCATCATTTCTTTGATGATCTGAGAGACCCAAATGCAAGCTTGCCTAATGGAAGACCTCTTCCTCCTCTATTTAACTTCACCCCTGAAGGTATGTTTTGTTCTCTTTTCGTCATTTATGGTAACCTCGTCCTCCAATTTTACTCAATTTTCGGGTAATATTTTCAGAGTTGGCTCATGCAACACCTGAACTACGTCAACGCCTGATCCTTGACTCAACAAAGAAGTGAGTTTTCAAGGCAATGGTTGTAACATTTTCTCCTGGTTTGCTAACTTGCACAAGTATCTTGAATTGTGAGTTCTCGTGAAGCTTGTCATCCTCATTCAAGTGTTATACAGACATCCAGATAGAACACTTTACTAGGCAGATCAGCTATTTATTTGTGACAGCTCATTTTCTTTGACCGAGTAATTGGGGCAGTATAAGTTCAAGAGAGTGAAATTTACGCGGCAATGGAGGTTATTTAGCTTTGATTTCAAAGTTACGGTGCCTCTTCAGTTATGGTGAATTGTACTTGTGAAATTGTGTATGATATTGTGTATCTACTCCTTAGTTATCTCTGGTCATCGATACTTTCCATGGTGACTAGATGCATTCGTCATTACTTAGGCTATGGTGTAATACTGTAAGTCTGTAATTGGTTGTCACCTTTTGTGCTTCATTATGAGGTGTTGAGAAATTTAAGGCTCGTTTTTTTATGCAACCTCTAGTTCTCGGGTTACTCCGAATTATTACCCTTGTTGAAACATAATGGTTACATTTTGAATTTTGACATTATTCACAAACTTTAATTTGACCGTAATCAGTATTTTATATGCAAGGAAAGATAAGAGTTATTTGGGAAATTGGGGATAGTTTTAATGGTAATTTAAAAAAGGGACCATAACATTTATGCATTCACAGATTTAACATAGTATTAGGGAGTATGGATCCCATGCACATTTGGAGCAATATGGTTTATTGTTAAAATGATAGATACATCTTATAAAAAATGGACTGTATTTCACAAGGGGCAAGGAATGTATGAAGGGGTGGTACGAAGTTTAATAGTTTAAAAAAAAAAAAGCTGAAAATGGGGGATAGTTTAAGTGGTTAGAGCTTCCTTCCCCGATTTTATTTTATTTTCATTTTATTTTCCGGTCATTGAGTTAATTTCATCCTCAAAACTTGGATTCCCTACCAATTAGTTTTCATAAAAGTTCATTTACCACGGAATATTATCCTCAAACGGTTACAAATATGAACGTGGTTACAAATTACTCAAATCACATCCATTTACCTCTCTACGTGCATCCGATTGTATATACAAGGTGTTGGTTAATGCTAACTTGATTTCATTGTATACCCTATTTTAATACTAATTTGAATCTCCTTTTTTTTTATTTTTTTTTTATTTATTTTTTTTTAAATTTTAAGTTAGAGCCAAATTTGCACATTTGCTAAGACACGAAATACAACTAAAAATTATGAAAAAATTAGATTTAAAAAATAGACATTATGACAAATCCAACAACATATTATATGATCGTATTTTTATATAATACATCGGTGACAAAAAAAAAAGTCAATGATGACATATGAATGGTGGAAAATCTAAAAAAAAAAAAAAAAAAGGAGTAATATCTAACTTCATAACCGATTTTATTAGATAAATTGTTGCACAATCTTGAAATCTTTAGCTTTAAACTTGTCGATTTTTAATTCCGAAACCAAGTTTCCAATATGCCAATAGTTTTGCTCACCAATAGATGGTTCCTACAGGCGCCTGTACGGCGCAACGTACCGTCTTTTTGTAGGAAAGAACATGATATATAAAAGTAAGGAACATATAGTTATAGTGAAAAGAACATACTATTAAAATGTAATGAACATATATCTAAAGTAAAAATAACATACTATCGAAATGTAATAAACATATACCTAGAAAGAAAAGAACATATTTGCACCAAAAAAATAAATAAAAAGAACATATGTTTATGTTCATTGATTAGTCAGTGTAATGTACTTTATTTGCAACATAATAATCATTGCTTAATGTGAAATGTTTATTAAATTTTGTCTTCAAATTAGGGTGGTTATATATAGATAAAGTTTATTACATAATATTATCATGTTCTTTATTAATATTACAGATGTTCTTTATATATGAAAAAAATATATAAAATTGGATGTTCGTTACAAAATTACTATATGTTATTTACAAAATAAGTGTATGCTCTTTACAAAATAGTTACATGTTATTTTTGTGTTTTTTAATTGTACCAAGCAAGGTATAACCGCCTGCACCTTAAAATTTTCATTTGCCCACCCCTAGTCTCGAACAATGCCAAAATTGTTAACTAGACAAATCCCGAAAAAAATAGTTTATGCAAACCCACGTCCTTTCTTGCAAGACTTTTCTATCTTGTATTGTTGTGTACTGGTATTTTAAACAAAATAACTAAAAAAAGAAAATTCTAAAATCCACTCCATTATCTTTACAATTTCAACTCCTTCAACTTAATTACCCAATCAAATCATTCCCCTCTTTTCTTCTTCATCTTCATCAATTTCTTCCTAAAACAATCCCTAATTTCAACTTTCTCTCTCCTCAATCCAGGTTATCAATGGCTTCTCCCTCTCAATTTCCCTGAATTATCTCACGAAAACCCTAATTTATCAATCGACGACTTCAATTTCACCTCTAATTTCTCAATTTCTTGCACCGCCATGTCCGCCACCGATGTCGATACGACGGCGCCGTTACTCGCACCTCTTTCACCGCCTTCCGGCGACCGATCGTTGCAGTCGCGAAGCCGGAGAATTTCCAGTAGAGCTGGGCTACGTGGCGCCGCGAGGTTTCTCCGGCGAGCTAATAGCCGGAGAATGATATCGGAGCAATCGGTTATGGTGAGAGAATCGGCAGCGCAACAAATCGAAGAGCGTCAAAGTGATTGGGCTTACTCTACTCCAATTGTTGTTCTCGACCTTCTTTGGAACACGATATTTGTGTTTGTTGCCATTGTTATTATGATCTTAAGCGGCGATGAGAAAACGCAGGTTCCGTTGAGGTTGTGGCTTGTCGGATATGGTTTTCAGTGTATTTTGCATATGGTTTGTGTTTGTGTTGAATACAGGAGGAGGAGAGAGATTAGCAGGCCTAGGTTCGGGTCTTCGGGTGGCTGGAATGTTGGTGTCGGGCCGAGTTCTGGTTCTAGTTTGGCTTTGAATTTGAATTCGGGTTCAAATCGATCGAGTAATGTAAATTCAGCACATTCGAGATCAAATTCGAGTTCTTCAGCGAGCTTAGAGGGGGATTCCATGGAGTTTTATGATGAGCATCAACAGGATGAGGATAACACCAGGTATAACTCTTCTACTGCTTTTTTTTTAGGTGTATGATTGATTGTGAATGATAGAAGTGTGGAACAGGATATTACTGTTAGGAAAGCATGGATTATTATTGGGAAAACAGTGTGAATTGTCTAAATTTGCTAATGTCTACTAGATTTAGATGAAAGCCCCTTGTTAATTGTTCTTCCATCCCTTGGAACTAGCTGCACAGTCGTGGCGGCACTTTGCAATTAAGCTTGTGGCACAATGTAAATTAAAGGCTTTATAAAAATCACGGCATTACTCAATTAAGCATAGGCCATCTTGGGTTGTGACTCTTGTAAGACTATAGCAGCAATAGCACGATAGAGTAATAAAGTGTGAAATGTTGTAACAAATGCGTTTTTTTTGTTAGCTCGACGCTACTAATTGCTTTAGGGATTTTAAATGTTTGTCAATACGTACTGGCAGCATAAACCTAGGGGACTTTATTGACTAAACAAAGCTGTGCAATTTGGATGAAGTAGGACTCTGTGTGAATCAATAAAACTAGTTTTTATGAAGGCTGTGTATACTTCCTTTGCTGTACAAAAATTTGCAAAGGTTAGCTATCATTTTGTTCAGCAGAAATGTACGTGTGCCACTAGAATATGGGAATTTATTATCTTGCACCTTGCTATTCTCTCTGCTAGTAACACAATCATGATTTTTTGTCAACTCTCGATGTCCGAACCTTGATGATCTTTGGCGTTTTAATTCCATTTTTTATGAGCTGCAGTTTGCTCAAGACCATAACAAGGTCATTTGATGCAAATTAGTGACTATGTTCTCGTTAGGTAATCAGAACAGTATATACCTGGAGACTGGGTGTTGCTATTTTATGAGGGCTGTGGGTTTTTCTTGACCGGAGGAACAAAGATTCAAAGTGATTTATTAATCTGGGAGCAATTTACAACACATTGTATGTCAAGAATTTACTCCATATACCATTTCTACAATCACCTTTATCCTGCATCAACTACTGTCAACTTCAATCACATTACCCCTTTTTCCAATGGCACATTTTTACGGCTACCATTTTCCCCTCTTTTTTAGCCTTCTTTGTTTTATTCTTCCTTTTGGAATGATCAAGCTGTGGTGATCAGGATATGCCTATAGTGGTCAAGAGGTGTCAGTCCTGTCAGATATACGCCCGTCAACCTGTCATGGATGTAGCCAGTCTCTCCATGGCTCCCCATGTTTTGCTTTGGGGCCTCTGGGCTTTGCTATTACACAGTCATGCACGCCTAAACCTTGGTGGTGATTTCAAGGAGAGCAACTGGATTAGTGGTCTTGTGGTGAAATGAGCTGTAGCAGGTTCAGCAATTAACGAGAGAATGGATGGTATGATAGATATAGAGCTGGTCAGGTATAAATTTTGTCTAGGGTGATGGTCAGGATGAAGATTGGATTATGGTGATGGGAACTGGTGACTGTCTCCACTCTCCAGTGATGGCTACTTCGGCTGCATGGGGAAGAATGGTGAGAAGAGTAACAGTTTTGAGTTAAAGTATTTACATGAATTCTGGAATCATTAGTAAGTAGACATTGATTTCATCTCCTAAGAGTTGAAGAAGCCCAGCCAATTCCCTCAAGTAACAATTTTAGATTTGAAGCAAGAAGGATGGATAAATAACTATTTACTTGATTGTCTGTCGCTAAACCCTTGGTTGCGATGATTGTTTGCTGTTTTAATTTAGGCATAGCTTAGATGAATTCACTATGTATCAGCCCATACTTCCTTATATGTGCTTTTCTTCGACTCTTTATTTTCCCCTTCTCTCTCTCTCTCTCTCTCTTAAGGGGTGGGGGGTAAAGCTGTATGTGTGACTGTTCAAATACATCTTTTTCTTCCTCTCCTTTCTCACAACTTTGTCTTACTTGAGAACGCGCTACACGTGTTCATTTGCATTGCAAAATAAACTGTTAGACTTTATTGTAGAGAAATAAAATTCGAGAATAATGAGATATAATTCCAGAATATTTCCAGAGGGGACCCGCCGCGGGGGGGGGGGGGGGGGTGGGGGGGGGAAGAGTAAATAGATATAACTGGTTTATATTTTGATGTGTTAGTGTATAAATGAACTATTTGAGTTGCTTTAGAATGTATAACGATCTTTAAATAAGTGTTTGTTGCTTTTGTTTGCTCTGGCAGCGTTGCAAAGCATCTAGAGTCAGCAAATACAATGTTCTCATTTATTTGGTGGATCATTGGATTCTATTGGGTGTCTTCTGGTGGACCAAGTTTAGCAGATGATGCGCCTAAGCTTTACTGGTAAATTTCTTAATAGTTTTTCTATCGTTGTGTACATACAAGCAATCTTTTTGCATCACTCTTACTTTTGTTACTCATATGGCATATGTTTTCACAGGCTCACGATAACATTTCTGGCATTTGATGTGTTCTTTGTTGTTATCTGTGTGGTGGTGGCTTGCATTATAGGCATAGCTGTCTGCTGTTGTCTTCCATGTATCATTGCAATTTTATATGCTGTGGCTGATCAGGTATGGTTGCTCATACTTCAATTTTTTTATTATGTATAATTTGGAATCGTCAGCTTTCTCTTCTCACATTATTGCATGTATCGCACAAATAGGAAGGAGCTACTAATGAGGATATTGACCGGTTGCCAAAGTTCAAGTTCAGGAGACTAGGCCAAATTGAAAAAAAGAGCGGTGAAATTCAAGAATCTCTTGGTGGAATTATGACCCAGTGCGGCACTGACCCACTTATTGAACATGCTCTTCCAGAAGAAGATGCTGTGAGTCTTCTGAGCACTTGAAAGAAATTTGATATTAACCATGCTTTAAACTTAACCATTGATAGTTTTGTAATTTTTTGGTAACTTTGATGTCTGTACGGTCCTTTCATCTCTCTCTTTCTCTTTCTCTCTAAACTTGGCACACATTTAGGCATCTGACCTCCCACCCACCTTAATCTTTTTGCCCTAATGCAATCTTGAGTTCTTGACTTTGAGTTGGGACGGTAGAAATATTCTTTTGATTTGTGGAGAGGGAATGTCTGGTAGAAGTTAGATAAGCATGTGGAAAGTGGTTTAGTCTGTCTTTTTTCTTTAATCAGAAGAAGTACAGGGGAAGCTTCTCTTCTGTCCTGTATTTGATTTATAGTCTAGGACTAACATTAAGAGCACTTTAGCAATCATGTCATCGAGAGGTATGGTACAATGGCTTTTGTAGCCAGTGTATGAGATCGTGCGTGGTTATGTTCTTTACTTCTGAACTGTGGAAACTGGATTAGTGACCTTAATATTTTCACAGTACTTTCCAGCAGAAGAAATTACTTAGAAATTTGGGGTTACTCTATAGCTTTTCAAAGAAACTGGGAGGTGGGGTTTCCACCTGGCCTCATTCCCTTAAGAGCCAGTTGATTATAAGGATAATAAGTGAGCTCTATGATTGCTTCACAATATATGTTATTGGTTTATTGTGAAAAGAAGTCAGAACAGAACAGAAGCCCTTTTTGTTTTTAATTTGTACTCGAATTTATGAAGTTACTTTAGTTTTTATGCCTAATGTCAAAGTTTGTGTTATCCTTTCATGTTTGTTTGGATTATATGAGGGGTGGTGGGGGTCTGTAGATGATTATATGAGGGGTGGGGGTTTTGATTTGGCTTTATCCCGTGGGCAAGCTACTGTGGAGAAAAGGTTTGCTTGTGACTGCTTTGGATGTTTTATTAGTCTTTTGCATGTAGTGAGGTTTTATTGTTTTAATTCTGAATTGTTTTAATAGGAGTGTGTGATATGCCTTACATCATATGAGGATGGGAGTGAATTACGTGAACTTCCATGTCGTCACCATTTTCACTGTACTTGCATAGACAAATGGCTACACATCAACGCTACCTGCCCCCTTTGCAAATACAACATACTCAAGAATGGCTGCCAAAGCAGTGAAGAAGTGTAGATAGGTCACCTTCTCGTGACTTCACAGCAAATAGCTTAACGCTTTGTTTCACTCCGTCTGTGTGCATCGTACATATTGGGTCCTGTAGCCGACCAAGAATTATCTTGCTCGAGCTGCCCCACTGCAAATTGCTTTCAACCTTTTCACTAAGGATATTTATAGTTCTTGTAAATTTTTTTATTTTGCTGATGAGAGATGTACATGGTTTTGTAAGTTATTGTCCTTGTGTAGGTGGAAATTTATTCGCTCGTAATATTATCAGGATATCTAATCGTGTTGAAACAAGGATTAACATTTCATCTCCGCTTCCATCAACTCTTTTGTATGTTTGAGAGATAGAGGAAGGGAGAGAGGAGGAGCTGCATAATATGGATGTTCCATACTTCGGGTTATTCATTTTGATGTTCCAAAATCTCTCTTTTTTTGGAAAGAAAAGTGTGTTAATCAATCGATTTTATTTATTGAATTCATTTCTTTCGGGATCATATCAAAGCAACCCTAATTACTACCTGTAATTCAGAACTTGGTAATAATACTACTGTAACTTACAGCATAGCTGAAATGTATAGTTTTAATACAAATATTATAAGATAGTTGTAAAAATTTCTGAAAGAATCTATAATCAAATAACATGAAGTATGTTTGCAATTTGAATCATGCATGGCATGAATTGTACCACGCTGCAGGAACTCCAACAACAGTAGAAGTAGATTTTCTCCTGTCACCTAACAACGATGTTCTGAGCCATGGCTTTGGCCTATTATAATTCTCTCTATAATTAAACCCTTGTATTTCTGTTGTTTCTCGATATATTTGATTTCTTTCGTTACGTTGATAACTATCTAAATCCCCCTTTACAGTCACGCTAAAATTTATTATCCCATTTGGTTCGCCATTACGATCCCTTAATCTATAACATAGACAATATTGGTAGTTTAGAGGCATTTTGTCTCCAGCAAAATCTGAGGTCGGAACCTTAGCAATTCCAATCAACTTATCGCTTGACCTCTTTTTATATCGAACCTCTAAGAGAATGAACTTCGTGTTTGTAGGCATGTCCATTATCAACTTCTCATTCCATTCAGGTTTCAAACCCTCATTACACAGTCTCGTTTGTAATTGGTTTGAATAACCTTGATTTTCTATAGAAACTGTTACAAAAATATTTTTTCCAACGGGTTTATGATTTCCTATAGTCAGTGCTTCAGCTGACTTTATGATAATATCTAAGGAGTACGAGGAGGAGGTGGAAGGATACATTTGATAAAGTACAAATATAAATTTGGTTGAGCAAAGGTTAGAGTGGAATTGAAGGAATTGTGTTTGTCAATAATCTATCTATATATATATAGTTTAAATAGGGAAAGTAAATAGAAATAAGAGAGAAAGAGAAATGTTGTTTCTTGGTATTGCTAGAGAAAGAAGGTGCAATGGAAATTAAAGTATAACGGCAATGTTTTCGGCACATAACATACCAAAATTATTGGTAAATTTGTGGGGCCATGGGCTAGAAGGCGTAAATGTGTAATGAAGTGATGAAGAAAGTGCGATGTAGCCTCTAATTAACTACTCCAAATATTGGAATTCTTGAGTTGACTCAGTAAATTATGTACTCCACTTAATACATTACTGTAACATTTAATAGTCAAATATTGGAATTTTCGAGTTTGAGTACCTTGTCAATTTTGTCACAGTGAATTAGTACTCAAGAAAGTTCTACGGTTTTACTAGTAAAAGGAATTGGCAAACTTTGATCTTAAGAACACGTATTAAAAATTTGAAATGTTCCACGGTTATGTTAGCCAATGCATGTGAAATTCACTATTGAAAGATAATGGGGTGGAAGCAGAATCGTGGAAAGACTAATTGTTTGGGCCTAGTCCATTGTCCTAAGCCTTGTGACTTGGAATTACGAAAATACCCCTCCATGATCCAGCCCATCATTAGTCAGAGCAAAGTACGGATTTACCCCTAATCTGTCCAATTAAGTACAACTTCTGCCACCTGAAAGTACATCTATAAATAGCTCTCCAATCATTGATGATGGTAACTTTTTCCTAATCCTCTAATCTTCTCTCTCTACTTTCTCTCTCTAGAAAGTACATTCGCTGACTTAAGTATCGGAGGGGCTTTCCCGGGTCACACCCCCGGGGCAGTTAACCTTCTTTCTCTTTTGCAGGCCTAGCTCTCGGACAGCAAGGCATAGCTGAGGGACATTCGGACAATCATTGGACATAGCTCTAGGACATCTTGATTACCCTTATTACCCTAAGACTCCCAGGAGCATTCTGTTTCCAGAAACACTAATAAATAATGGAAGAAATGAAATCTATATTCATGCTTGTATAATTTTGAGTTGCGGTAACTAGATTTATGTCCTCCATCCTAAAATAATTAATAAGATGCACTTTTTTCACCACTCATACGCCAACTTCACAAAAAAAACAAACAAGGTCAATTTAGTACCTTATGTATTTAAAGTTTAATCGTGTCATTTATTTTGAAACAAAGAAAGTAACATCTACTTAAAATTAGAGTATCATTCATCGTGTTCAAAGTTGTGCGTAGATAAATATATTGAAATGAGTTTTATTTATTTTTATTTTTTTTTGAAAAAATAAAACGGGAAATTAACCAAAAAAGACTTCATTCTTTTTCTCGCAGAAAGTAATCAAGGAAAATGAGAAAATACGGAGAGTACAAAAAAGGAAGCATATAAAACGACTGCGTTTTACATTATCCTGATGACCTTCAACAAACAACATTTTCATGGTGTAAAATCACAAAAATGGCGTCTGCATCATCTTCTTCCTCACTCTCTCTCCTCTCCAATTCTCTCTCCCAACTCCACACTCGCCAACTCACAGTTCGACCGACCTCGAACCAATTTCAATGTCGAGCTTCCGGCTCAACCGGATTCTTCACCAAATTAGGGCGCCTCATCAAGGAGAAGGCCAAAAGCGACGTCGAGAAAGTTTTCTCAGGTTTCTCCAAAACTCGCGATAATCTTGCCGTCATTGATGAGCTTCTATTGTACTGGAACCTCGACGACACCGACCGCGTCCTCGACGAACTCGAAGAGGTTTTTTTCCATGATTTTTTGGAATTTTTTAGAATTAATTTTACTAGTAGTTGAAAATTGGTGATTTTGTTGTTGTGTTCTGTGTTCAGGCATTGCTTGTGTCTGATTTTGGGCCGAGAATTACGATTAAGATTGTGGATTCTTTGCGAGAAGATATTTTGGCTGGTAAGCTTAAATCTGGACCTGAAATTAAGGTATGATCATTTCATTTCATTATGTAATTAAAGATGATCATCTTTTTATTACATTTCTTAATAGGATGATAATTTTCTTTGGTTTTTGTAATAGAAAATGCATTCATTTTCAGAGATTATATTACTTCGTGTTACAATAAAATTGTAACGGAACAAATTGGATGAGTTGAGATTTAATAATGTAGTCAAGACAAACAACGATGATTTGATGATCATACTATGTATTCACAAATTCTTATGGACTAATGATGATTTATGATTGTTTGTGTTGTGTTACATTTTTTTTTGTGATACGGCTTAACTGATAGGAAAGATTAGTCTAAGCATGTCACATTGTTACTTGTGAGACCATGCTTGATCAATTTTTTGATTTTAGTTTAGTAGAGTCTTATATTGAGTACCTAATTTGGTGTAGTGGAATGTTGGTTAGGAATTCAGGGATATTAGATGGTTTAGTAGTTTCCTAATGGTTGCTGCTTATGAAGGCATTTAATTGCGTTGAAATATTGTCCGTTGAGTGATGATATTCATGAAAAAGCTTCAAATGTCTTTAAATAGAAATAGGATATGCTTAAATTTCATACATACTTCCTCTTATACAAAATTGGGGAAAGAGTTGAAGAGTGAAAAAATATGCTTATAGTAATCTTTGCCTAAATAGTACACAGATTGTACGTGAAAAAGAGCTTTAAATTAATCAAAGTTATGGCTACAAATTACTCCATTTGTGTGGGGGTTGGGATGATGTGGCTATCGATTCTGGATGGGGTACATATGGTGTTTTTTTTTTTGCTTTGGCGACTGGTGTTGAAAATCACTTCCATTGATTTTCATCTGTGTAGGATGCCTTGAAGAGGAGTGTTCTCGAGTTGTTAACTGAGAAAGGAAGTAAGACAGAACTTCAGCTGGGATTTAGGTCCTCAATCTGTGAATCTTACATACTTCCTCCATTTTTTTTACGCTTTGATGATTTATTGCCTAGTCTTGTGAGATTTGTTGGTTCACCTTGATTTATGGTTTAACTATGTCAAATTTTATAATTGTAGATATTAGTAATTAAAGATGTTATTCATTGAAATATCAAATATTGCATTGGCAAGCTTGAAAAATAAAAAGCAGTGTATTAAGTAAAAAAAAAAAAAAATACAATACAGAGGAATTATTTGCATAGTTAAAATCATCTGGGCTGCTGGGCTTAGAAAACTCAACACACTGTTGGTTGTTGCCCTGTCTTGTAGGAAACCTGCTGTAATCATGATAGTTGGTGTTAATGGAGGCGGAAAAACAACTTCTCTTGGTAAGTGCATAACACGATTCTTCAGATTTGCTTTTAATCATGTCATAACTATTACGGAGTATCTTATGTCCTGTCTTTCTTTGCAGGGAAGTTGGCTTATAGATTGAAGAAAGAAGGAGCTAAGGTTAGTTTGGAGTCTTTCCCTCAAGCTTTGCCTTAGTGCTTAAACTGTGATTTTTTTTTTTTCTTTCCGTTTCTTTTGTGTGAGTAGCCTGTTTTTCTACGGGAGTTACTAAATAGTGAGAAATACTCATTCATACTTTATAAAAGACCTGAGTAGTGCAAATCCTGATGAATAATCAACAGCACAAAATTCATAGAAAGAATTTATTAACATCATAAGAGGGATATTTTTCAGCTATGGAAGGGGCATTAACAGTGCTAAATCTATATTTGCTTGACCTCATGTTATCTATTGTTTCAGATACTATTGGCAGCAGGTGATACATTTCGAGCTGCTGCGAGCGATCAGCTTGAGATCTGGGCTGAGCGAACAGATTGTGAAATTGTAGTGGCAGAGAAAGAGAAGGCAAAAGCATCATCAGGTGGGACTTCAAAACTTAAAACGTTTTAGTATAACAATAGGATTCCTGTGTTAGGCCTCTTGGCTGATGACAGATGACAGTGCAAACTGACATTAAGATTGTGCTTTCTGAATAGTTCTTACTCAGGCTGTTAAAAGAGGAAAGGAAGACAAATATGATATTGTTCTATGTGATACATCTGGCCGTAAGCGCTCTGCATCTCTGAAAACATCTGCTGTACTCTCTCTTTTTTTTTTTTTTTTTTTTTTTTTTTTGGTGGTTTTATTATAAGCAACTTCATTTCCTTAGGTCTTCATACGAATTACAGTCTCATGGAGGAGTTGATAGCCTGTAAAAAAGCTGTGGGTAAAGTAATTTCCGGTGCTCCTAATGTAAGAAGCTTATTAACTTCCATATCATTAGAGTTGCTATTTAATTAGAGTTGCTATTTAATCCGGAATGTGTTTTGATTTCGCAGGAGATTCTGCTTGTTTTGGACGGAACAACTGGTTTAAATATGCTTCCTCAGGCCAGGGAGTTTAATGAAGTATTGCCCCTAACCTTATTTTTATACTGCAAGCTCATTTGCTTTGTTTGGCTGTAATGTTCCAGCTGTCTAGCTTGATGATCCATCTTTGCCCTTCATTGCGGAATCGTTTGCCAATATCTGACTTGTTAGACCTCTTCACTGGCAGGTTGTTGGAGTGACTGGATTAATCTTGACAAAACTTGATGGTTCTGCAAGAGGTGGTTGCGTGGTAATTAGTAATTACTTTTAATCCAAATCTTTTCTGGACATGATTATTCTATTTCTTTGGTATTCATCTCGACTGTTAAATTGGCATGCAGGTCAGCGTGGTAGATGAGCTTGGCATTCCTGTGAAATTTGTGGGTGTTGGTGAGGGCGTGGAGGATCTTCAACCTTTTGACGCTGAAGCCTTCGTTGATGCCATATTTCCATAATGTGTAATTGGTGAGAGGTTATATTGATGGCCCTAATTTTGGTTAACATGCACATGCATCTGAATTCTGAAGTGACTAAAACCATTCATATTAGTCCATCTATCCTACATGATCTTAGGCACAACCTTCCTAATAGTTGCCTATTGTTGTAAGGTTGTTACATATGGACCCTCCCTACCACAATGGAATTATCTCGGGTGATGATTATTAATGTGGCAATACATTGATCATGAACATTCCTCCCTTTCATTTAGTCAGAAGAGGAAATTATTGTAAGATGTTCAAAGAAAGATCATTCAGTTACTTTGTTTTGCTCACTTGCTTAGGTGTTGTATGTATCTTCACAAGATTTAGCCAACCAAATGAGATTACAATTTAAAAACTGCAAGCTAAATTGCAAGTCAAGCAACTGAAGCTGAAAGATAGATGACCATCATGATGATATAGGATGCAGTTACAGAGATTGAAGCACGCCAAGGAAAAGCCCTCGGCCATGATATCAATGTGTTGTCCATGATTTGCATCACTCCAAGTATTTATTGTGCTAGTCCATCTTTTGTAATCTCTCAGGTAGCCTAGATATATGCAAAATACTCACTGATGTATTATAACTTTCCGCCGAAATTGTACAAGGTTCTTGCCCTATTATTATGAGCTACTTCGTTGATGGGAGATATATCTGTAGAGTGGCTTCATCTTGAAATGTATCAACATGAAATGTAATTAATGGTAATTTTGTGGAAATTTTGGAGGTTAAAAAGTTTCAATATGTCCTCGATATACATTACCCTGATCAATTACAACTTCTACACAACATGGGATTTCCTAATGAAGAAATTGTAATAAAACAGCTATAATTTTGCTGCAGGGAGTTGATGAAAAGTAGCTTGAGCAGTGTAAAGCAGCTTCTTCGTCTCTTTTAGTCTGATTTCAATTGATACTACGGTTAAGTTTCTTCCACTCCTCACAACCGATCCAACAGCATTCAACTCGGCCTGCATCACATAGTACTTTCAAGTTAGACGATCAACTTAACCAGTCACTGCAATACAATCTCCCAGTTTCCATTGAGATTAGCTTACATTCATGGGAGCAGAAGAAAGGTAGGAAATGCTGAGCTCGACAAGAAACAAAGGCTTCTCCTCTGCTACTATGGTTCGAGCACACGCTATGGCTAGCCTTTCAGCTATACTTGCCACTGCTCCTCCATGCAACCCCTTGTAGTAGTTCTGAAACAATACACCAAATATAATTCTACTAATTAAGTTGATTACTCTTTGATCATGCTATCTAACTGCATTCTACAACATATAAATCAAAATCAAAGACCAAGAACATACTTCGTATAAGAATAATAAGTTAACAACGCCACCAATTCAAAATTTTTACATGAAGATTTAGCCTCATGTTTGTTTTGATTGGCACATTTATGCTCATAAACTCCAATTACTCGTTTCCTTGCCAAGTGAACATTTCGAACTATTGTATACTCGAATTATTTGCTTATTTGTTGATTAAATGAGCAAATAAACCGAGTGTACATAACAAATTCTACATGAACCCATATAAATCTAACTACACAGTAAATAAGTAACACTAAAATCCAATTCATTGGGATTATACACACTCATAAACTATAAATCTATAATAATTTGAAAAAAAATATTCTCACCAAATTCGAAAAAATAACTAACAAGTACAATTAGCAATAAAATAAAATATAATCATCATAGAATGTTTAATTAGTAAAGTAGTGAAGCTTACGGCAACAGAAGGTAGGACGGAAAAGGAGCAAGAAACATGGCCTCGAGAAATGGAATCAACTTTGAGAAGATTGATCAATAATTCAGATATTAAGTCGTGATTACTCGAAATTTTTGGGAGTTGAAGAGAGATGCCCAGACCTTGGAAGAATTGCAGGGTTGATGATTCAATCGTCTCTTCCTCTTCAATTTGTTGTTGCTCCAACTTTTTCTTAGAATTTTCCATCGCAATTTTCCGAAATTATTTGATTTTTGAGGAGAGAGAAAGTTTGAGATTGGGGGACGGGAATTAGGGGTACTCGTACTCCGACTATTGGGGGTAGATCTGACTATACATGCTATTGGTAAGGGTGTAGTAGCAAATTAGCCCCAACACTTTTATTGCAGGTGTAAAGTAACCCCATAACTTTTATTTGTAGCAAATTAACCCCACAACTTAATATAATTGTGCAATCAAAACCTATACATCAAATTTGAGCAAAATCACATTAAAATATATAAATTTCATAAAATATACTCCAATAAAAGACAAAAAAAAGTTAAAAAAAATTAATTACATCCAAAATATTGTGCATATACATTATCATACATATTAAATACATACTATAAAATATAGAAATTATCGACACTGAAAATATGACAAAGGGCGAAAAAATTAACGGAATTTAGCAAACCATCATACTTGATTAATCTCTTCAATTGCTCACATTTAATTGAAATGGTAAGAAATATAACGCATGTATAATACTCTTAATGCTTATTATTATTACAAAAAATTAGCATGTTTTGATGAATTTATTGTTAAATAATGATGCTCAGATGTACGTTGCACGATATGTTAAGTTTTGGGGTCCATTTGCTATAATTAAAAGTTAAGGGGGTAATTTGAACATAGAGTTAAAGTCTTGGTGCTAATTTGCTATATTTTGGTAAGGTTTCTATTTTTAAGAGTATAGGAATTGAATTGAATTGAATTACTCGTATTAAATTTCGTATTGAAATATGAAGGGTACAGAGTATCATATTATTTTCGTAGCTTTCAAGACTTGATCTCAAAAATTATCGGGAGTGTAGGAGATGTATCATGAAGTCATATAATATTGTTTGAAAATCATATACAACCATTAGTCAATCACATAATGAATTAATGGAACGTGACGACCTTAAGCCAATGAAAGGAGACAAATACGTAAACAACAAAATCGACAATTTAAAAAAGAAGCTAGAAATTGATATTAATCAAACAAGACTATCACATAACTATATTTTTTTCTTCCGCGTATACCAAAGTATATATGACTTAAATTGAGAGAGTATGAAAAGAAGTCGATATCCTAATGTTGCAGCTAAAATGGAGTGCTATACATATTGGTGTTGTGTTTGATACTCACCCATCCATGTTACTTACACCCTTGTTTTATTGTTTACAATCTTTACATAATATTGTTTATTCCTAGCTAATGGAATGAATTTTTTTTTTAACACATAAAAGACGAAATATATTACTTAATCAAAGAGTTTACACAACAAGTGTTCCACAAATTAAAAGCAACAACAACAGGCCTCAACCCGTTAACAAAATCTGAGGCCCTTACATGAACTGAAGATAATAAGCATTCATGAAACAGAAAATTAGCTAATGGAATGAATTGTATGAATGGAATGGAAGCCTAGCTAGATTTGATAATCCTTTTTAAAATAACCACAATAAATCATCATGATATTAATGTACTTACGTAATTTTAATATGACAATCATGATCTCTTCAAATAAAATAAAAAGAGGGTTCTCATAAGTATAGTACATACAATGTTTTCTATAAAGACTAGGTATAAATTATTAGATGCGTCTATGACTCTATGGTACACGTGGTACATACCTATAAGATGTGCGCGTAGGGTCTTTGACATGCTTGCCCAATGCCCATGACGGACAACGTGAATAATAATCCGAATACATCAATACAACTATACAAGTACTATTAATCGAATCATAAATCTAGCACATACACATCATAATTTTGAGATAGGGAGATGATAGAAAGTAGCTTGAGAAATGTAAAGCAGCTTCTTCGAATCTTTTGGTTTGATTTCAATTGATACTACTGTTAAGTTTCTTCCGCTCCTCAAAACCTTTCCATCAGCAACCAACTCAGCCTGCACCATATATAGTACTTATAACTTAGATTTTTTCAATAATAACTCGTAATTGCAATAAAACTGTCTAGTTATATTCTATGACTTACATTCATTGAAGCAGCAGAAAGGTAGGATATGCTTTGTTCACCAAGAAACAATGGCTTCTCCTCCCCTACCATGGTTCGAGCACACGCTGTGGCTAGCCTTTCGGCCACACTTGCCACTACTCCTCCTTGCAACCCCTCATAGTAGTTCTGAATGAAATTAAACACCATACATGATTTTGAAATTTTAATTACTTAGTGATCGTCACGTACAAAAAAAAATTATAGTGACACACTAGCACGTACGAGTTATAAATCTTTTGAACGACTGTACTTCAATTTATACGGTTACCTATACCTAACGATGTAATTTAAATCAAAGGACGACTCTTGTCCTGAGACTCAAAGCCAAACACATGGAATACTTGACAAATCATAGAATATACGAGTACTTCGTACTCCCTCCGTTTTTAAATACTTGCTCCATTTCTTCATGCGCGGAGTTTTAGGAGAAATTGGAGAAAATAATAATATATGAAGGTAGTGGGGCAAGTGGAAGAGTAAAAAATTGTAAAAAGCAAAAGTAGTAGAGAGGATTAAAAGAGAGAAAATATGTGGTGGGTCTACTAGGTGAGATAAATTAGTTAAATATTGTAAAAGCTTTCCAAATAAAGAAAGTGAAGCAAGTATTTAAAAACAGCCGAAAAAAAAAAGTGGAGCAAGTATTTAAAAACGGAGGGAGTATCATTTTCTATTTCATTTATACACCTTTTTATTACACGCATCACACACATATTGTTGTTGAAACTTTGAAGTTTTCAAAAAAGAAACCATAGGTGTATTACATACTGTAATTGGATCAGATCAAAAAATTTAGATCGGACAAGATCTTCATATATGGAGCATTTTTTACTTTGATTTGCTTATTATTATCAAATATCTTAATTATATATTGTTGAAAATTAAAATTTAGAAAATTAATCATTGAGATATGTCATGTAATATCCCATCTAATAGTATTTTTAAGCATTAGTGGACAAATGCAATCATACAACTATTCAAGAGATTAGATCAAATAAATTTTAGACTAAACCTTAATAATACGAATACATATCAAATTAACACACACACCTTATATGCTAGGTGAAGAGGACATAACCTTAGCATAAGCATATTTATGTTACCTTATACAAGTCAATCTAACTTGAAATTATTCGCACTTGTACAAAACATACAATTTTGACTATTAAGTAATACATATGATAAGGGGAAAAAAAACGTGCATACTCAATGTATGGAATGTTAAGTGTTGATAAGGGCGAAAGGAGGTAAAACGAGTATGTAGTAACTTACGACGAAAGGAGGTAGAACGGAAAAGGAGCAAGTAACACGACCACGAGAAATGGAATCGACTTTGAGAAAATGAACCATTAGTTGTGACATGTAGTCGTGACCATTGGTGTTTAAGGGCAGTGACTCAATTGAGCTACCCAATTCTTCAAAGAAATCTAATGTTTTTGCAACAGCTTTTTCTAAAACTATTTGTTGTTCATGTTGATGGTCTACTTTTTTCTTAGAATCATCCATTTTTGCAATTCCACAAATCTTTCTAATTTTAGGAGAGAGAAAGTGAAAAGAAGGAGAGATCACTTATCCTAAACAGAGCAAGTGGAGTATGTGGTAGTGTGATGGTAGGTGTTTCTAGTTCTATGTAAAGGTGCAATAATGATGTGATAAATTGTCAATAATAATGTAAATGTGCATAGTTAGTACACTACTCCGTATTACACTGTAATACATTGCTCACAAAAAAACTCTAATACTACGTACTAGTACTCTTTAATGAGGGTTGGTCTAGATATTTTAGGAAAGTATCCAATGGTATCAACCGACCGTTTTTACTCATCACACAAAAATTGTTTGTACATTTGTACTCTCTCTTGTGTTTAATTGTTACACCTTTTGTGGTTGTGATAACCCCCAAAAAAAAAAAATGTAATTTTAATATATTGAACCGCTATTATCGTGAGCGGTTCTTTTAATTAAAGAAAATTAAAATAAAGTGTGATATTATTTAATTAAAAGAATCATTAACGGTGTTTGCGCTAAACCAAAAGTTTTTTAAAAAATGAATAAAATTTAATGAAACTTACACCAATCCTATGTGGACAATATGGTGAGAATAAAAAAAAATTTATATCGACGCAAGTAGGAAATTAATTTACATTAAAGCAATTTATAGAGAAATCGTTCCTTACAAACAAATCTCTGCCTTATAAAAAGTGATTCATATAATTGGCTGTAGCCTGTAGGTGATCCAGGTGGGCTCAATCCGACTTTAGGGAGAATACAAACATAAAAATTCGGTTGTTTTTTTTTTTGGTAGGACAAATCATGGGCAAGCATTTTATACATGACTTTTCCAAACCATAGATTAATATGATTCCAATAATATAATATTTGACTTGAGCCTAATGAACCTACGAAATATTACATACATGAACTCTTATTAATTAATTATAGATTTAGGCCTTTTCACTTCACTTTAAAAAAAAAAAAATATTCTGTAAAAATAATTTCAATTCAGTAAACTTAATTTCAAGTCAGTAAAAATAAGTTCAGTTCAGCAAAAATAATTACACTTCAGTAAAAATAATTTCAGTTCAGTAAAAATCAGTAAATTTAAAGAAGAAATATAATTGAAAATCAGTAAAAATAATTTTAGTTCAATAAAATTAATTTCAATTCAGTAAAAATAATTTAAGTTCAGCAAAAATAATTTCATTTCATTAAAAAAGAATTTAATTCAGCAAAAATAAAGTAAAATGAACGTAGCCAGGTGACACTACCACAAATCTACAATGTAATAGCCGCCTTCAGCAGATGGCTAATATAATTTTTGGACACAAGAAAAGATAGTCTACCAAATATTTTTTGTAAATTTCTAATTCAAAAAGAATGGTGACAAGCTGGAAAATGGGTCAATAAAAATAATTAAGAGAGACTAATTAATTAAGTTCCCATATAAATCAACTCTGCCTTTGACATTCCCATTCTCTGTTTTCTGTCTCTCCTCGTTTTTTCTGAGAAAAACCAAAAGAGAGACAGAACAATATTATTCATAAACATTAAATTAAATTCCAATTAATTTTGTAAACCAAAGTTTTAATTTTTATTATTGGGATTTGAAGAAAAATGGCTCAGGGAAAGCTTGAAGTCCTCCTCGTCTCTGCCAAAGGCCTTGACAACTCTGATTTCCTCTGTAATTTTCTCTTTCTCTTTATTTTTATCTTAATTTTTGTTGATCATTTTATATAATTATTTTGTTGTATGATTTTAATCGCATTTTATCGTTGATTTGGCGTTATGATATCTCTTGATCTCACATTAAGAAAATTGAAATGTTGATTTATTAGATTTGAGATTTTGATCAAAGAAAGTTGAGATTTTTGTTTGATTAAATGGTGGACATTTTATAATTAGGACAAGAAATTTGCGATAATGATGAATTGATTGTTATTTGCTAATGATCATAATTATGTTGGTCAACTTTCTTTCAACCTAACCCACCTCTAATTGCGGGAGAATTTTGATCATCATCCTTTGACCCTCTATTTGTTAAAGTCTTTACATTTTATTGTTACTCCCAAATTATTTTATTCCTAGTTTTAAGGTTTCACTTTTCTTTTGTTGTCAGACTTACAAGGGGTGCAATTTCTTATATACACCCGAGTGTACCTCCAAATTATTTTATTCCTTGTTTTATGGTTTCACTTTTCTTTTGTTGTCGGACTCAGGAGGGGTGCAATATCTTACATACACCCGAGTGTACCTAATGTTGGGAAAATGTGAGATTTGTTAAATGAGATCTTACACCTAAACGAAAGGCGGATTATTGACAAGTATTAACAATTATCTTTAGTGTAAAAGTTTATATATGATGTGTTCAATGGAATTATAACAAAATGAATGTGGGTTATTTGGCCATTGATGATATGTAATCATGATTCCTAATTTCTTTCTTGTTTTGTTGAGATTTCTTTATTTGAGTCTGAATCTGGTCCATAGAATACCATTATTTTGAATAATAAACATTAATATCATTGTTTTTTGTTGCTAAGGTAACATGGGGGATTTTTTCTAAAGATAATAACATGACAAATTGTGTTCAATAACTACCTTAGCATTATGTCAAATAAGATGGAATCTTAATTTCCACCCCAACAAGTTGTCTCTTAAAAATGACATTTTATCATACTATATGTTATAAATTGATTGAATGTTTGTTGATGTTATTCAGCTAGCATGGATCCATATGTCATTCTTACTTGCCGCACTCAGGAACAGAAGAGTAGCATTGCAAAAGGTGTGTCTTAGGCTCTAAAACTCGCACCAGTATGGTCGCGTATTTCATTTGATGTGCAACTAATTGATAAGTACTAGCCATCCCTTGTATGCAAACTAATGGAAAAGCCGAAAACTAACTAAGCTTGTCATATTGATGAACCATGGCAGCAGATGAAGGATCAGCCCCGGAATGGAATGAGACATTTTTGTTTACTGTCTCAGGACATGTTCCTGAACTCCATCTCAAACTTATGGACAAGGATACCTTTACTGCTGATGATTTTGTTGGCGAGGCAAAGTAAGATGGATAGAATTGTTGTCTGATAACCTTAAGTATAGTCCACAAAATGTTAGAAATCGCGTCTTTTTGTAAGATGATTACTGAAGACAATTCTGAAAGTTTTCATCTGTATATCATTGCAGCATTCCTCTGAGTGTAGTTTTTGAGGAAGGAAGTCTTCCACCAACATCTTACAATGTAGTCAAAGATGGAGAATTCAAGGGGGAAATCAAAGTCGGACTTACTTTCACTCCTGAGGTAACCACTGATCTATAACTTATTGTGACAATATGGTGATGTTCTGTAACTATTTTAACTCCTTGCAATTAGCTAATGCGCGATTGTCTCACTTGAGACTCCATCAATATCCCAATGCGTGATCAATGATCTATATATAATTAATCGCAGGCATACCATAGCCGTGATCTTCCAGAGGAGGAATTCGGAGGATGGAAACAATCATCATACAACTAAATTAGAGTTCTAGCTACTGCAGGTGGTGGTGCAATCTACTTGTTTCTTTGGCATTTCAGCAATCAGAAGACGTCAGATTTTTCTTACTGCTAGGACAGTTCTTTTTGTCATATTTTTAGATTTCTCTGTTTGTTTCAATTTTGAAGTACTTCACCAATCACCTGAGTAACTGAGTTTGTTTGAAAGTCATGAATTTTAATGGAACAATATTCTTGCAATATTCAAGATTGTTGGTAAATCTACCTTTTACTTGGCTTCAATTTTTGATGCAAGTAGCAATACATTTTTTTATAGAATTTTGCATTCAAGAATTAAAATTAAAATAAGGAAGAAAAAAAAATGGATTCGTCATAGGGTTAACTAATGGGAAACTTGAGGTACAAGTTTCCAATCCTGTCAAAAAAACAAGTATCTGAAACAAATTGGAAAACAAGCTGTAAGATTAACACCAGGTGCCGCAATTTTGTATGGTACTCTAGGAGTACTTAAGGCTAATTCGCACTCGCATTAAGATTGTAACAAAGAATATGTTCTACAAGTTAAAATTTACAGATGGGGCAACTTCACCCAATAAAAAACGAAAATCAAAGTGGAGGAGAATGGGGAGAGAAAGACGGACAATGTGTAATGTCTACAACAATAATACAACAACAGTAAAACTAAGTCATGAAATCAAGACCGAAAGACTCGCTTCCTGCAGCACTGTGCCCATGAGTTAAGTAGGAGAAGGTAATCCCAATTCCTTACATAGTTCATCATCAGGGTGCAAGGTGCCGGGGATAGCACCAAATGCCGTTCGTGTAAACTCAGTACCCGATACTGCGTTATGTATGTATGCTGAGGCATCTTCCAATTTTTTCTTCACATTAGAGGAGGATAAGGAGGCAAACTTTTTAGAGGAGGATGTTCTAGAAAGTTTGGGGGTTGTCCCTTGGTCCAACTCAGCGGCCTTTAGAAATCGTTCTGTAGCAGCTGCCCATGACAACTCGTGCCTCTGTGAATCAGTCAAGGGGGCTGGCTGTTCAGCCAATGCTTTACGTGTTGTTGCAACAAATTCTTCACCATCATCATACATACGACAATTAGGGAATTGCTTAAAGAATTCATTAGATGGATGGTTGGCACACACGACAATCTTTCCCATGGCTAATGCTTCCGCTGTTGTCGTGCAGACTACATCTGTTGTGCTTGGATTGAGGAACACTTTGTAACTGAAAATACACAAGGAAACAAATATAAGAGAAAGGTATCTCAAAATACTACAAAACTTGTTAAATTTACTATTTTGGTAACAATGAGGAATGCTAGATAATTAATTTGACCGTCAGTGTCACAAAATCACTGGAGAGAACAACCTTATGGTAGAAGCCCATGACAACTCAAAATACAAATGTGGCTACAGAGTACAGACAACATACGACACTAAAGAAGCTGAAAATTCCCTTATTCTAGTCTTGTTTCTTTAGATGTAGTAGACTAGAATAGGTAGACTGAGCAAGGGCATATGGTGTCTATACTCTATAGTCTATACTATCTAAATAAGAGTATTAGTTGTCTCACACCCCCATAAAACTAAAGTGGTCTCCTTATTTCACAATGTAAGGTCATTGACAAGGCCTCAATCAATTACATTTCATGGCCTATGCCCTCTTGGCTGTTGCCAACCACTCAAGGCTAAGAAGGCCCTTATAGAAGATTTTCATCCATGAGCTTAAGATCCTTCCAAAAGGAATAAAAGAAATTCAAGGGGAACCACCTCAGCAAGAAATGACCTAGGTATGGGCCATAGGCCTGTACAAGTGTATCACACAACATCATTTTACTCGCTTATTTAAAATAATCTATATCACATGAGAAAGGAGTTGAAATCTACAGCAAATTTTATTGACAGACTTTTTGTGGTGAAAATGTTAAAATTGAACCTAATTAATTGTCTCTTGCTGAATACGTTGTGGAAAAGGGAATATAGGACATGAGGCTAGAACTTACTCGTGAAACAGGGGATCAGCATGATCTCGTCCAGGATGGACTCGTACAGGCAGTTCCAGTTTCTTAGCTGCCACCTTGACTTCATTAGAGTCCTCTCCATTACCATAGAGATCTACTTCCAGACCAACTAGCTCTTTCTGATGGTCTTTAAGAAGTTTAAGCAACTCCTTATATCCTTTATTCCAAATCATTTTACCTATGTAATAGGCCCCTTTAGTGAAGGCGAGTTTCCCGTCTTCAAGTTCCTCTTTCTTTTTTTTGCCAGTCTCAAGAAATTTGGGATTTACTCCATGGACATTGCATATTACAGATCTTGGAAGGTCCTGAGTAGCTGCAGATAATCGAATTACCTGTTAATGATGAGTCATAAAAACGATTAGAAAGCATAAAAATATGAAGTAAATAAGTAACTAAATAATATAAATAAATAGTCGGGGTGGCTTATAAAAGAGATTGAACAGCCATATATTTCACATATACATGAACAGGAATCAGTTCGTTCACACTTTACACTTTGCAGGTGACTAAGTCACAAGATTATCTGCAAGTTCTCTATATTATTGGAAGGGGAGGAAGATAAGTTTAGATATTATGATAATAGAGGCAAAATGATTAGTCTCTAATCAGTGCTGCAAAGAGAATTTGACTACTGTCTTTCACAGGAAGATTCTGCAGACTAGAGTTTGCATAAAGATAAACCATGATAAGCTTAAGAGTAAGAATGATTTCCCTCAACTCACTAATTTTCCTTTGGAACTCAAACAGCATAATATATGGCCTCTTTTTTTTTTTTCTTTTTCTTTTTTTTTTTTTTTGAAATAATACATGGCCTCTTTTAGATGCGAGGGACTGATGTCATAATATATGGCCTCATTTAGCATGCATATGTCAATATTAGTTCTGAATATCATCTGCATCTCTTAATATAGAAAAGATTTTATTAAGTTAAGCAATACAAGTAAAAGAAAACCAATTTTCACGCAAATGAGCAGAGTCTTAAACATCCACCTTGTCGCAGTAGATACTGATCACCCAACTATTTATATGCTTCAGAAGAAATGCTTGGGCAGCATTTTTCTCTCGTCTAACATATTCTAGGTAATTGGTGTGGACTATCCCAATGACCAGCCGGAACTTTGCTTTCCATCTTTTTCCATGATGATACCATGTTAGATGCTCAGGTTCCTCAAGGACAGCAATATCTGCCTCTTCATCTGATATAATTTCAGTAATATCTCCCACAGGAAGAATACTCCTTTTATCTGTAGAAAACTGCAGTAAGGGTTTAATCTACAGTTGTTAGTACCAGAGATTACAAAAATTATAAATAAATAAAATAAAATAAATATGTGAATAAGAAACAGATTATTTCCCCCACACCAGAGAGCAACTCAAATTAATGGCTTGTATTATCATGCAAAAAAGTTGCATTTAAGAGTAGAAAAGTAGGTATTTTAAGGATTCAAAAAATGTATACACAAGGCACAAATAAAACTTTTGCAACGAACAAGCAATGAAGCAGACATTGACAGCATCATTGGCATTAGGCATGCTCCATTGCTCTCTCCTGTCCTCCCTTCTTCTACAGGTTTCTAAAGATTTTGGTATGAGAAATTGATTTAGATAGGGTACAAAATCTCTTTAGATGATTATCAGACAAAGACAAACTGCAAAGATCAAAAGTCAAATCAATTATTTTAATATCAACTTTTGCTTGACAGAGTTTAAGAGCCTTGAATAATTGAATGGACCTAGCAAACTAACACCAATATGTTCAAGCTTGAACGAACCCATCTAACTGACATCAACATTTCATGCTTGAATGTCCCCAACCGTACTAACATCAATGTTTTCAAGCTTGAACGAACCCAACAATAAAAACATAAGAGTTCTGCTATCATTGCCACCAGCCCACCACAACAGCAACAATTTGCAGCAGACAAATTACTCATTAGACATAACACATTAGTCTAGTAGTAGTACTTACCCTTCCAGGATAAAATTTTATTTCAAACCGAGATATGAATCCAGTCCTGTCTTCAAGCCATTTGCGCACATACGCCTCGTGCTCTAGGGCTGACTTGAATATTATGTTGTCAGGGTATACAAGTCCTTGATCTTTAAGAGACAACCAAGGAATTACCAGAGTAACCTTCCTCTCCCCATCTTTTGCAAGATAGCAAGCACGAAACAATGGATTTACAGCAGTACCAGTCATCCATGGTAAGCTGGCAGTGGTATATATTGCAATTTGCTGCTTCTTAGTCATTTAGACATCAGCTTGAATGTAGAATAAGAACAATGAGAATAAATGTTGAAAAGAACTTGGGTGCAAACCGAGTTTTCAAGGCTCACTTTGACAAACCGCGATACGGATCAAACTGAAATGGAAAACAGTGATTACAAATTCTGCACTGGTAAAGTTCACTATCAAAAGAAACTAAGATAAAAAGAAGCCAAATGTAGAAGATAACAGAGAAATCACTAGTCGTATACAAGCATCATACTTGAGTAACTTGACTAATTAACTGTGACCATGTCCGTGGCAGCAAAATTCACGACGCAACTCAAAGCTTCCCTCCAGACCCCAAAATCCCAAATCCCTATTCCTGATCCAATTTGGGGCAACTAAATCTAATAATTGCTGATTACAACCTTAGCCAGAATAAGCCATTCAAATTTTCAAATGACACAGCTAGTTTGCATCTTTGTCTTAAGCCTCACATATTGTCAACCTTGATCATTATTGGCATTCTGGGGATATTTGATCTGTATCGCATATCCTCCTTTTTTCCATAACCTCCAAATTATTGAGAATTGTGACAATAGAAGCTATAATATCCAGTACAGCCCTTCCATGAGAACCACTCTTGCAGAAGTGCTGCTAAAACTTATTGCACATAATGCTCGTCATTGATATGAATAAAACTGTCATATGATGGAATCAATATTAAATGAAACTGCTTCATATTATCTCTATGTAAACTTTTATCGATAATGTAGCTTCAATCACTGGGCATCACACTAAAGACAACTCCCACCAAAAAAAAAGAAACTGCTCACATTAGATTTTCATTTCGCATAGCCCAAAGTTTCCATATTGCCTCCAGAGTCCAGTTTCATACAAATGCCCTTGTATGTGGATAACTGTTTTCCCCAGTTAATAATCATCAATAATTTAGTAAGATGTGCTAGTTTTGCACTAGGCTTGCTAATTCAATTATCCACCAATATCGTACCATAATATAATAGCATTTCCCCAAAACCATTATCACTAATAATTTCAGTGCAAAAAACCAACATAGCATTTCTCCAATGTCCACTCTCTATAATCAGTTAATCACCATAATTTATCCAATTCACCCAAAAGTTCACTATTCATTTCTTCCTTAAAACTAAGTACAAATGATTTACCCCCAATTCCCAATTATTCTTTGCTAAAACCCATGTCAATTACATACTTAAACAACCATGACAAAACAGTGAAACATTTAAGATCAAATTTGACATATTAAATCCCCTAATCAGCATATATGAGTTCTTCAAAACCTTAAATTGATCATACATACTTTAATCTGCTCTAATACCTTTAACTATTCATAAATACTGCAATAAAAATAAAGAAAATCATATTCTGCAAATGAAAATTCCAACTTTCTTACAAACCCTTGAATCAATCCTCAAAAATCCCAAAATAGAACAACCCCGCATATAAAATTCAACAAAAACACAACCCCATCTTACAAAACGTAGTATAAAGGTTTCAATTTCATCCCATTTTAGGAACAATCAAAATTAACACTAAGAAAGATTCAAGAAGTTAAAAATTGTACCAGTGATTCGTCCAAATTTTGGAAGATTGATGAAGAGTCAGCTTCACTCTTGGAGTACTTGTCTTCCAAGCTGAGAAAAATAGGAGAGAGAAAATGAGAAAGTTTCGCTTGACTAGCGGTTGATTTATATACAACGAACAACAAAGAAGAAGAGAGAATCTGCTGTATAATTCATTTGATTCATTGGTATGAATAAATAAAGAAGAAATGAAAAGAAGTAAACGTTATTCAAACGAATATTCGTTACTAAGATTGGTCGTTGCCCACATGTTTAGCCTTCCCTTCTGCTCTTGTATGGGCCATTACATGAACTTTCTTAAGTTAGTACAATTCTATTTTTATCACACCCCACCCAAATAATGAAATTTTGTAACTTTCTTAAGTTAGTAAGTACTCACCAATAAATTGGGTTGGCATTCCGTGACTCAAACTCGACCCGAAGTTACCAAGAAAAATTAGGACCTAATTTGAATTGAATCTGAATAGTCTAAATTCGACCCGATTTGACCCAAATTTCATATTTCATAAAATATTAAGTTTTTACACTATTTCTGATAGTTTTTATGCATAACTCGAAATCGACCTGAAATCCGACCCGAACTGACTTGCTGACCCGAATTGTCACCCCTATAATAGACAATGCTTAGATCAATTATTAAAGGGGATGCTTTTAAGATTTAACTCATTCACGGTATTCCAATCAAGATGTGAGAACGCATCAATGTTTGTTGAAAGAGCTTTTTTTTGTATTACAATTAAAAAGTCTAATGGACTTAAGAGTAATAGAAGACAAATTCGGCTGAAATTTGAATTAGCCATAACCTAGTGAGGTTTGGATTATTACGTAGATTTACATAAAAAAAAAATATTATAATGATGTAGACCTATAGTTTAACATAATATCACTTCTCGTGTTTATGTTTTATTTTTCCTTCAATATATTAGTCAATCCTTGGAAACAATTCATTGGTTTATACATGATATAATGGCATCTTTAGAATCGTGTGTGTATACAATCCATGAAAAAGTTTAATCCATAAGTATGATTTTCACATCTTCTCGTGTTTTGAGTTTTTTTAAATGGGGTTTATTTGCAAATCTGCTACTCACAATATATATTATGAGGGGTACATGTCTCATTTGATAGGTTACTAAAAAAATAAAACTTGTCAACTATCACATTGACTATAAAAGTTTTGGTGTTCCACCCGATTACCGTTTAGACTAATCTGGATTCGGGGCTAGATTTGAGTGATTAGGTTCCATTATCTCCTAATTATTGTTACGGAAGATTAAACACGCAATCCTCACTCTCAAGTCCATTTCCAACTTTAAAGTGCACAAAAAGTCAAACACCTAATCGGTTATTATCGCTCCTCTATAAATCTATATGTACACGAAAAAAGATATTTGTGACAAACAATTAAGATGAAAAGAGAAAGTAATAAAGAGGGAAGAACTCGGCAAACAACTGGTAATTCGTAAGTTCGTTACAATTCTAGAACAAGCGTTCACAGGGGAAGAAACAGTGAACCCAAATTCCAAATTCTTCCAACAACATCAGAATCTCCCAATTTGTCGACTTTTGAACTAGGTTTGATTTTCTCTCTCCTAAAACCCAATTTCATTTCAGTCTCAAATTCGCAGTTTATTTGCAATGCGCTTAAAAATCTTGAGCTGGGAACTCATTTGATTCTGCTACTGTATCGATTAATCAACGCATTTATTTATATTTCCTGATAAACTTTCATTATTTTCAAATTTATCCCTTTTTTTAAAAAATTATAATCACGAAAGATGGTGCAGAACAACATAAAACAGCTGATTTTTCTGCAATAAATTCTAGGATTTGTGGTTGTTACATTAAAAATTACTGGAAAATTGCGTAAAACATTTGTTTGTAGGCTGGTAAATTTATATATATTTTTTTTTGAGAAAGTCGTTTTCTTTCCTTTTTTGGTGTATAAAATTTTCTGGGCTTTGTATTTGAGCTGCTTAATAATATCTATATGTTTGTATTTTTGGTGGCTAATTGATAGTGAAATTTATTGATAGTTTATGTGAAGTAGATAATAAACTATATGAGGAACTTGCAGATGTATTTGTAAAAAAAAAAAAAAAAAAAAAAAAAAAAAAAAAAAAAAAAAAACTTGCAGATGTAAATTCTAGTATTAAATTGTCTTTGATGCGCGATTTTGGACGAATTTAATAATTATTTCACAAAACATTACAGGAATTATATGTTTTGTTGATTCTGTTGCTAAAGACTAAAGAGTAGCTCTTTATAGTTTTTAATGAGAATGAATTACAGGATTAAAATTTCACACTGAGTGACTACAGATATTTGATTGATTTCACTATTAGTAAAGAGGAAAAGATGTTTTTGGGGCGTACCCACGGTCTTCCGGTGTATAGCTCACTGAATGATGTGTTGTATCCGGACCACGAATCAGAAGTTGATGAGGATGGAGGAGGAGGTAGCTCTAGCCAGATTTTATATATGGCTTCCTTTGATGAACTTGCAAAGAATTACATTAACTATGAAACTATCATATGGCTTTCAATTTCGTTACTGTTGGTTTTAGCTTGGGGAGTTGGGGCTATTATGTTGTTGTTTTTGCCCATTAGAAGATATGTGCTTCAGAAGGATATTTCTTCCCGGAAGCTGTATGTTACGCCAGCTGAAGTTGTCTACAAGGTAGAGTTAGGTAGAACTTGTACATCTGGATTGTTTTGAGGAGGGATTTGGAAGTATATTTGACATTGCTGAACTTTGTTGTGACAGGCATCTAGACCATCGTATGTACCCTGTTGGAGAATGGTGACAACGGAGACACGAGTTCCTTTGTCCTTGGTGATTGATATAATTATAGAACAAGGTTTGAATTCTAAACCATGATATTTTGATGTCCAATAAATGCTTGATTGAGTATATATTTCTCCAACCATTCTTGCTTGAAGAAATGAATTAATGTTAATCCTCTATTAAATCACTGATAGTTTGCTGCTTTCATGCATGTAGTTCACTTACTTTGCTTTATATATTTAGGTTGCTTACAGTCTGTGTTTGGTATACACACCTTCAGAGTGGAGAGTATATCTCGTGGTAAGTCTGCTCCTGTGGATGAACTGCAGATTCAAGGGATATCTAATCCAGGACTTTTGCGGAAGGTATGGCACTGCACACTATCTTGCTTCCTTGTAACTGTTGTGCCTTTTACTTGCCTTGATCCCCTATAACAAAAGAAAAAATTTCATACAATTTAGCAACTTTGTTCTCTTTTTTTTGGACGGGAGCAACTTTGTTCTCTTGCATGGTTTACATTGTATCATTATGACAAAGTGATGTTAAGGACTAAGTAGATGGATTTGTGTGTGTCCTATCAACAGGTAATTATAACAGAAGCTTCAAAGGTTATTCGAGATGCTGGAACGAAGATGAACCTTATGTCATCTTTGAATCAGAGACTTGCTTCTTCAAGACCACCATCCAAGAAGTGGAAGGTATGCCAATAATGGGACGATAACATAATTGACTTAACTCAAAACCTTGAGAACCGACACCTTATAATTTTTCTTCAGCATGCATTGCCTAATTTATGTCAAAGATATATAGTAATAACTGGCACCAATGTTAGTAATGTCTCTTAATATAGAGTCAAATTGAAGACTAATCGAGTTTCTATGTTTTTAGATGACCATGAATATGTTTTAATGAAAATTTTTACTTAATGACTGGATAACTGGGGTGATATGTAACTTCCATGAAAGTTGACTACTTCTTACTATCCTTGCGTTTGTTATGCGCAATTACAGGCTGAAAATTCTTCATTTTCTCTGCCTACGGAGCACAGAGGAATGGTTTCTGAAGAGCTGTTTCTGAGTAAACTGGACGAAGTGGATCAATCTGTTAAGGTATGTAGTTTCCTTGATCCCCTATCTGAAGTTAGAGATTTGAGTTTGAGGTTTTACACTATCAGATTTGAAATTGCCTCCAGTAATTTGGCATCATCAAAGTTCCATGATATCTTGATTTTGTCTGATTATTTGGGTTGACTGACAAAATGATATGCGTGTGTTCACTTGCTTCAGTAATTCGTATCAGTTGTGCATGTTCTACTTTTAAGTTCACCTTAATTCTTCTTTCCCTGATGACCAGAAAATTGAGTTTCTTATTGACAAATCCCGAATCTCACCAAAGTTAGATGAAAGATGTGAAGATGTGGCTCCAAGTTTGTAAGTTTTCCTCATCCATGTTCGGCCAACTGTAAGTTGACAAGAGTTATAAGTGTGAGGTGTAACCAATCTTCAGTGCATATTAATGTTGAAGATCATTCTTGCAGCATACAGGATAGATAGTTAGATACGACTTGTTTCTGTACAGTGTATATACTTCGTATATTATAGTGGCTTTATGTAGGTTTTGCAATTCCTTGTAAACCTTTGTATTCCTTTGTGCTAAATTGCTAATGCTTATCAATCTTTGTTGCCTCGTAAATTGTAATAGCATGTTTCAAGATTACACCATGAGGCATAGATGAGCCTCATTTTGTTTCCCGGTTACACCACGAGGCATAGATGAGCCAAGTGAGTGATTAATTTGGAAGCTCTTGTATGTTGTATCTGCGATTGTCCATCAACAAGCATAACGATACTTTGTCATTCTCATTTCTCATAGCATCTTACTCGCTATCTATATAGCATAATGATACTTTGTCATTCTCATTTCTCATAGCAACTTACTCGCTATCTACATACCATGACTAATCCAAACAGTCCTAGTGTCCATGATTGTAAAAGTGCCCAATTCTTATACCGTGATAGTCCATCAACAGTCCTAGTGTCCGCGGTCGTTAAACCACAAGCAAAAGTGCACAATTCTTATACAACCAACAATTATTATTACCGATAATATCAATCCTCCTAACTAAATGAGAATTAATGTAAAAAATAAATAGAGTAAAATACTGTTATTCAAAAAAAAAAAAAAATGTTCTCAATCAAAGTCTTAATTCTATCGTAT
The DNA here is from genome assembly GCF_948465745.1 of Chenopodium album. Lineage (NCBI taxonomy): Eukaryota > Viridiplantae > Streptophyta > Magnoliopsida > Caryophyllales > Amaranthaceae > Chenopodium > Chenopodium album. The sequence goes on from NC_137840.1 coordinate 74,295,810, forward strand.
CCCAAATTGTTTTTAATTTACTTGCAATCAGTCAATAAATCAAGCTATTTTGGGGACAAAAGTATTTTACTCCGTATTATTTGCTTAATCTCCCTCTCTTTTTCCATTAGCAAAATAATGGAGTTTTTTTTTTTAAAAAAAAAATTTATTTATTTTTATAAATCATACTTGTATATAAAGAAAGTTGAAGAAATCAATGGCTAATCCATTTTACCAATTTGACAAACTCAACATCTGATAAATTAAAAATTTAGTAACTTATATAAACCCTAGATTCATCCTATAACCAATTAACCACTAGAAATAAACATCGAAAAAAAATAACCGAGATCATCAGAAGATTAAACTGCAAGATAATCATGTAAATTATCATATTGTTGGTCTTCAAAGTGTTGCAGTAAAAATCTCATCAATTGATCTCATAAATATAATAAAATTAAAAAAAATTCAAAACCAAATAAAAGACGGAAGAAATTTTCGAATGATATAATAGAGAAAACGTTGAGTTTAACTTAAAAGGATATGCTGTTTGCTAATTTATAGGGTTGTTATTTCTTCATTTCCAGGGTTTTATGAGTTGTACGCCGTCAAATGTTCATCTCTTTGTTTTTGCTTTTATACTCTGGTTTTGTTTGGGCCAGATTTCTCTTCTTATTGGGCCTTTACTGGACTACTTAAATGGGGCCTAATGATTCTATTGGGTTTGAATGTTGTCTTTTGGATTTGATTTGCACTTTTGTAAAATACTTAACAAAATTTTTAGAAAGGTAAAAATGTTGATCGTCTAGTCAAGTGTGATAAAAAGGTTAAAATGTTGATCATCAAGTGTGATAGTGATAATGATACTTAGGTTCTTCATATTGGGACAAGATATTAATTTACAAACATTTTCACTAACTTTTTTAAGATTTAATATTTTGATTTTAGATCTATATTTAGGAGCCTATTCATATTTACTGAACTGAACTGAACTTAGTTGATTATAACTGAGCTGAACTGATTGAAGCTGAACTAAACTGAACTGAACTGAGCTAAAATGAATATTTTATGAGAGAGGGAAATTAGGAGCTGAACTGAACTGAGCTGAAATGAAAATTTTATGAGAGAGGGAAATTAGGAGCTGAACTGAACTGAACTAATTGGAGCTGAACTGAACTGAACTGAACAAATCTTATTGGAGCTGAACTGAACTGATTAGAGCTTAACTGAACTGAAATTAAGTAAATGTGAACAAGACCTTAATGTACAACTTTCTATCGCTTTGTGTTTACGAGGTAAATAGAGAAAATGGAACTACATTCTTATCATAGATTCCAGATTTATTTTGTCGTAGATTATGGATACATTTCCATGTACAAAATTTCTTATGTTTTTTGTAACATAGACCAATAATATTGTAATCTTCTAAATTTTAGGTTAAAAACTTAAAAGTTTTATCATTTTCCATTAACTTCAAACTCTCATTCCAACCTATCACGGTAAAACAGTATTACTCTGTAAACCCTCATTTTTCTCTTTACTTTGTAATCATTTGTCTAGACCCTAAATTTTCTATTTACTTTGTAACAATAATTTAATCCTTAAACTCTCATTCCAACGTATCATAGAGTACTGTCGCACGAAATAGAGTACTGTCGCACGGAGAAAGTGGGTGTAAAATTACCATTGAGATGAATATATTACTCTCATATTCTAGTGGTCCATTAATCACTATCATACCACCCATTTCGGAGTCACAAACACAAAATACACAATACTCCCAAATTCCACAGTCGGATAGTTATCGTCCACTGATCAGAAAACCAAGTTATTCATCGAATATGAATAAAAAGAGGATATTGATAGTAAGAGGAACAGGGTACTTGGGTCAGCATCTTCTCCAATCATTTGCAAATCTCCAAACATCATCTTCTTATGATCTTGCTTTCACTTATTGCTCGACCCCTCCTTCTGATTTGCTTCATGCTTTCCCTCAATCACTCTCTTTTCCCCTTGATTTGCGCATTGGTGATGGGTTTGATTTCATTACCGATACATTCGGTCAGGTAATTCATATCTGATTTAATTTTAATTGTTTGATTATTTCTGATAATACCCTTTTGAATTTGCTGATTGTTTTTATATATGAGGGCAATGGTTGGTTAATTATTTCGAATTATACCTATTTGGATTTGTTTGTGAAAATTTAGCGGAGTTATAGATTAGGATTAATTTTATGTTGTGGTGTTGCGATGTAGTTGAATTTCAATTTAATTTTATGATACAACTAATTTGAACTTTGTTTCAAATTGAGCATATTGGCAATGTTGTTCTAGATTGTTGATTTTTGATGTTGTGGTTGTTGTTGAATTTCAGTTTAATTTTATGATACCACTCATTTGAATTTGTTTTATGTTGAGTTGCATCAATTTAATTATGAATGAATGTGATACTATATATGCTGTAATTATTAACAGGAATGAATTTTGGTAGATTAAGTATTGATATTAGTTGAAATGATATTGATATGGCAGCCAGATGTAGTTGTGAATTGTGCTGCACTCTCGGTACCTCGGGCGTGTGAGGCTGATCCTGTTGCTGCTATGTGCATCAATGTGCCAAAGCCTCTTGTCAGCTGGATATCGAGTTTTAAAGAGAAACAAACTCTCTTGATTCACCTTTCAACTGATCAAGGTACAATTTAATGACTCAAATTCTATCTGCTGTAAGCCTGTAAAGGATAAAAAGTGTTGTGGTTTTGGAAATTTTCATTTGGTATGTTTTCGAGTTATATTTTCGTATACATTAACTTTGAGAGACTTGTTTTGATATTTTTGAATCAACTGTTTTTGTAATGTTGAACTTGCCTTTTATTTTTCTGTTAAGTTTTGTTCGAGTTTAAAGGGTATGCTACTTGCATTGTTTAGCATTCTTGTTTACGGATCATTTTTTTTTTTGTGCTCGAATAGTATGATTGTTTTGATTGCTCCAATGAATTTTGTGTTTAGTGTAACTGAACATTAGTTGAAGTGAAGCACAGTATTTTCAAACCTAGTTTACTTGTTTCATTTGTCTTTAGTTTCTTGTTTCATTTGTCTTTTGTCTGATATGTCTAGCCTTCAGTTTATGAAGGGACCAAGTCATATTATAAAGAAGAAGATAAGACTTGTCCAGTGAACACTTATGGGAGATCAAAAGTGGCAGCAGAAGAATTTATTAATTCAAATTGTTCAAACTTTGCAATTTTGAGAAGTAGCATTATCTATGGTCCGCAAACAATATCTCCTGTCCTAAAGTCCCTTCCTATTCAGGTACGAAGTTTCATATGCTATTACGTTTCTTATTAATATTGGACATACATAGAGGTTAGCAATGACAGAGACACTTTTAAATTTTAATTAATGTAATAATTTGGGAACATTTTCAATTAATTTTTTTTATGACGGTCACAAACTTTCAACATTATAAGCTATATATACATCTCATTCACTATCTATTTAACTTGATTCTTTTGTGATACAGTGGATTGATGACATATTATCTAAAGGAAACAAGGTGGACTTCTTTTATGATGAGTTCCGCAGCCCAGTTTTCATCAACGATGTAGTGGGTGCTGTTATAGCTCTTACAAAAAAATGGGTCATAGGTGAGAAACTTGTTTTCTATATTGAAATGCATTTTCAAAGTATTGTAAATGTTTTGTTATAAAATTTTCATAAAACTTAATAGATTCTTTATTCTATCAGATGGCATTCCAATGCAATTAATATTAAATCTTGGGGGCCCGGAAAGAGTTTCCCGCACTCAAATGGCAAAAGTTGTAGCGGAGATCAGAGGATATGACGCCTCTTTGATCAATCTCGTGTCTGCATCATCGGTTGGTATTCAAAATAAGATAACATTTAATTTGCGGATTGTAATTGTATTAATTTTAGATTCAGGTTTTTAATTAGATAATAAATAATTTATTATATTTCAGGTTGATCGCGGTGTGAAATCGCCAACAGATATATCCATGGACATTAACAAATTGGTGAACACACTCAATATAGCTCCTATTTCATTCAAAGATGGTGTAACTTTGACACTTTTAAATCGTTGACTAATCCATAGAATTTGGAAGATACATTTTCATGTATTTTTTTATGACATTTTGTTTTTTTATTGCCAAAACTATAAATTATCATTTTGGAGGATAATATTTTTGGTGGATGCTTTTTCTTACAAGGAAATGCCTTTAAATAAATTCTTTTGTAACTTTTGGACCTTTGTATATTTTTAAAGTGGATTTTGATATCCAAAACTTTATTGGTCTTTCCAAACAATATTGCTAAAATTTTGCTCAAGTCTCACCTCCATACTTCTTATTAAATTACCCTTATATGTGGATAATAGTTAAAAGGAGAGGAAACACCAATTTTATTTTCTTTTAAATGTTTAAAAATTTTACAAGTGTCTAAGCTAATTCCACTTTGTATTGTTTAAACAATCATATAATGTGCATGCCAACAGTTATTTATTTTTGACAATAGGTTTGTTGGGTGAGGGGTTTACATGATGAAATTGGTGATGATTTGGCCAGTGAGGTTTGTTAGAGCATCTCCAATGGTAAGCTATAATACTTTGTAGCTTACCTTGTCACATCAAATATTCAAGCTAATATATTTTGTAGCTACAAAGTGTTTCAACGTTTAATTGTAGTATGTTGTAGCTTGGAAGAAATATAAATAATTAAAATAGATTTATTATACACATGTCATATGTTTAATGGGTGAAATTATCTTTGAAAAGCAAAGTAGCTTGTGTTGAGCATCGTTGCTTACTTTAGCTACATCAATTTTCCACTCCAGTGGTAAACTACATGCTTGATGTTTAATTAATTTACAAGCAAGTCCCTATTTGTATACCATTGGAGATGCTCTTATATTGCCCTTATACCCTAAGTTTCCTTTTGAAAGTGTCTAAAATTCATCGATCGTATTTTGGAATTCATTTGGTACCCAATTTCTTTTCGAATTCCACATGATACCAATATACTTTTAAAGTTTTTCTCTAATAGAACATTATATCAAATTTGTTTTATATTCTTCGATTTGGGTGCCATGAAAATTGTTCAGTTAAGGTTTTAAAGGGAAGTTTAAGCCCTTAATTAAATATTCAAATTTGAAGTCGAAACTAGCAAAAAGACGCTTAAAATGCCTCAATTTAGTGCAAGAAAACTGTCTCAATTTACATATTTCGATTGTTTCACACAAAAATATATTTGGTAAAAGTTTCAAAATTAGAAAAAGGGCCACAAATCCCTAGAGCTGTCAAAAGTTAACCCAACCCGAAATACCGACTCAAACCCGATTATTAACCGAACCATCTGAACCCGAAAAATGGTGACACAAACTTGACCTGACCCGACCTGAAACCAACCCTAGACCCGAGTTGGCCCGAGTATGTGAGACTCGAACCCGAACATGAACTAACCTGGAGATGACCCGACCCGAATGTAACCCCGTAAATTATTGACCTGAACCGAACCCGGCTTAAACCGAAATTGACCCAAACCCGTTGTAACCCGTTAAAACCCGAATTTAACCCAACTTGTTACTAACCTGACTTGAATTCAACTCGGCCCGTTCATAATCCGACACGAATTTAACCTAACCTGTTACAAACCCGACCCGAAATCAACCCGACTTGTTATTAACCTGACCCAAATTAAACCCGACTTGTTATTGACCCGACCCGAATTTTACCTGACCTATTACTAACCCGACCATAAAATTCAACCCTATCTGTTACTAACCCGACTCGAAATCAACACGACTTGTTATTGACCCGACCTAAATTCAACCCAATCTGTTCCTGACCCGATTTTCAAATTACCTTAAATGCAATTTAGACCACCTTATCATTGTTGATCAAAGCATTTTGTCTAGGGAGACCAATCGGTCCAGGCCAGTAAAAGTAAGGAGCATCATCCTCAAATTTAAGAATTAAATATAGTATATATTTGTTGTATGGTCAAAGGAGATAATCATCTTCCTAAATTATAGATTATAGTTCCTAATATATTGCCATATATATTTTAGTCAAAGGAAATAATTAGCTTGATAAAATGATAATTATCTATTTATATTTAGTTGAACCCGAATATGACCTGACTTGGAAATAACCCGACCTGATTGTAACCTGCAAATTATTGACTTGAACAAAACCCAACTTGAATCCGAGAATGACCCGACTTGGAAATGACCCAACCTGATTATAACCTGCAAATTATTCACTTGAACCGAACCCGACTTGAATCTGAGAATGACCTGACTTGAAAATGACCCGATCTGTTTATAACCTTCAAATTATTGACTCGAACCAAAACCCGACTCAAACCCGAGAATGACCCGACCTGATTCTAACCCGCAAATTATTGACTTGAACCGAACTCGACTTAAACCCGAGAATTACCCTAACCCGTTTTAACCCGAATTAAACCCAACCGATTGTTCACCGGACCCGAATGTAACCCGACCTATTATTAACCCAACCTAAACCCGATAAGAAGTATGACTCGACGTGACCCGACTCAGGCATAACCCAACCCAAACCCGACCCGTATAGGTTATGGAATTAATCTGAGTTGACCCGACCTACTCTTACCGACCTAAACCCAACCTGTTTACACGAATTGATAGCTCATCCCGAAAACTCCAAAATTTCTAAAAAAGCGTGTATATATGCCTTCATTTTGGAACATTTTGACTTTATTTCACCCGGAATTAAAAATTGCCAAAATGTTTTTACCATGGTACCTAATATCATCTGGGAGTCCAATTGGCTGGGTGGAACCATCCAATTTGCCTTTAAACGACCAATTTACCAGTTTACAACTTGCATCGATTTCAATAACTCAAGCCTACCACGAACATTTATGACAACATATAATGATCATATATGGTTCCAAACGACATTATATAACCCCGAGATGTGTCCCCTAACATCTCAATCCTTTTCGACACCGAGCCCTGAAACAATCGAAATTTCTCAAAACGCGTGGATATAGCCTTCAATTTTGGAATTTTTTGACTTTTTTTCGCTCGGATAAAAAAATTGCCGAAATTTTTACCATGGTCCCTAATACCCTCCGGGAATCCAATTGGGTGGGTGGAACCACCCAATTTGCTTTTAAACGACCAATTTACCGGTTTACAACTTGCACCAATTTCATTAACTCAAGCTTACCACGAACATTTATGACAACATATAATGAACATATATGGTTCCAAACGGCATTATATGACTCCGAGATGTATCCCCTAAAATCCCAATGCTTTTCGACAACGGGCCCCGAAACAATATAAATTTCTCAAAAAGCGTGGATATTAGCCTTCAATTTCGGAATTTTTTGACTTTTTTTCGCTCGGATATAAAATTGCCGAAATATTTACCATGGTTCCTAATTCCCTTTGGAAGTCCAATTGGATGGGTGGAACCATCCAATTTGCCTTTAAACGACCAATTTACCGGTTTACAACTTGCACCAATTTCATTAATTCAAGCCTACCTTGAACATTTATGACAACAAATAATGATCATATATGGTTCCAAACGACATTATATGACCCCGAGATGTATTCCCTAGAATTTCTAGACTTTTCGACATCGGGCCCCGAATACTCAGAAAATTCTTAAAAAACGTGGATATAGGCCTTCAATTTTTGAATTATTTGACTTTTTTCCGCTCGTAAATAAAAATTGCCGAAATGTTTACCATGGTCTCTAATACCCTCCGGGAGTCCAATTGGGTGTGTGGAACAGTCCAGTTTGCCTTTAAACAGTCAATTTACCGGTTTACAACTTGCGTCAATTTCATTAACTCAAGCCTAACACAAACATTTATGACAACATATAATGATCATATTGTTTTAAACGGCGTTATATGACCCCAAGATGTATCCCCTAAAATCTTGTTTCTTTTCGGCACCGGACCCTGAAACCTTTGAAATTTCTCAAAAAGCGTGGACTTCAAATTTTGAATTTTTTGAACTTTATTTGCACGAAAAAAAATTGTTGAAATTTTTACCATTGTCCCTAATACCCATGGGAGTCCAATTGATTAAATATAATAACAAAAATTTCTTTTAAAAAAAAAACAAATAAAATCTATTTTAGGGACTCAAATAGTAGAGCTCCATCTTCAACTTGGTGAGCGCAGTGAACAAACACAACTGAACTCATTCATCAATTTCTGGGTTTTTTTTTCTCTCAGCCTTCAGGTGTTCTTCTTCTCTCTCTTTCAATCGCAATTACTTCTTTCTTCCCCAAATTTCCAATCACCCGAATTTTCAATCTATGTTTTCCAATTTAGGGTTCCTGATTTCCACATTCCAATCAATCTAGGGTTTTGATTCGGTCTTTAATCTGATCCGATTGATTTTGTTACAGGTATTTTGCAGATTAATTTAGGAGAGAGAAAATGGGAGGAGATGGTGGTCATGTCGATGGAGGAGACTTTAGGTCGAAGGTGTGGAGTTTATCAGGTGGGCCCAATTGCCGTCCCAAGCATTGGCGTCGTAATACCGTCTTCGCTCTTGCCGGCATTTTCCTCGTCTGTGTTCCCATTGCCATGAAATCTGCTCAGCTTGAGGTCTTTTTTTCCCATTGATTTTTTCTTGCAATTAGAGTGATTGATCTTCAAAAATGTTGCCAATTATATGAAATTTCAATGAATGGAATGCTAATTATGTTCTGAGTTTGCAATTAATTTGGGTGTTCTATGATAAAGTAAAGTTGGGGGAGTCTAAATAAATGGGTTTTTGTTACTGTTGTTTTTGATGGGTTTGTTGGTGTTCAATGGTGTTATGGTAATAGTCAAATATAGACAGAAGTGGGAGGAGGAGGAGGGGGTGGGGGGGGGGGGGGGTAGGCTGGAGGAGAATCGGGTGCGATTGGGAAGGAGTCCTCTGCTTCGATTTTTATGTTACCATCCACTTTCAAAGATGTGATGGTAAATGCATAAGTTAACTCACTGAACAGAATTTTATTATTACACTTGTACCTTAATATCCCTTCAGATGGATGAATTAGTACTTCCTCTGAGATTGATTGATGTTTATTTTCTTTGAGGGAGAACTTGGGGAAGGGGCGGGGGGAGGGGAGTATGCTGGCCTGCTGGCAATTATACGAGTTGATACTCAAAAGGCTTTAACTAGGCAGACGGACATATGCCATCCTTATTCCTTATGATGTTGCGGACTTAACTGTCTCAAAATGAAATGTAGATACTTGATGAGGAATTAAGGGGTTGGTGGTGGGGTCTGGAGTTGGGTGGGGAGTATGCTAGGTATCTTATATGAGTCCTAGGGCTCAAATTAGGTGGATGTACTTATGCCATGCTTATGATGTTAATCTATGTTACTTGGACTCGGATGAAGTGTCAAATTAGACACGGGTGTCCAAGTATCGGACTCGCCCATTTTCTTGAAAAAAGTTTTGTTTTTAGTTAAAAATGAAGTGTCCGAGTGTCGGTGTCGGTGTCCGACACGAGTCGTGTCGACACGGACACGTGAGGTCGTGAGGTAAATGAAAGAGTCCGAGTAACATAGATGTTAATGACTTCAGCACTTAACTGTATCACAATGAAATGTAGAGGGCTTGACGGGGTAGAATGGTTTTGTATACTTGATGGGGGTTATGCAGGGCATTTTATGTATTGAAGGGCTTAAGCTAGGTGGATGGACTTATGCCATTGTTATGGTGTTGAGGACTTAAATGTCTCAAAATGAAATGTAGATGCCTTGACTGGATAGTGGATAGAATGGTTTTGTATACATGATGGGGGCAATTTAACTTGGTATGATGTGGCCTTTTTTTTTAGTTATAATCAATGCCAATGCAGTATTCTAGTATGATATTTATCGGTTTTAAAGCAGTAGTTGGTGCTGTCAAAGATTAGTGGAGTATCGGAGAACCTTTGTTTAGAGAGATTGTAAAATGTGAAGGGAGGTGTGTAGCCAGGCATTTGTATGTTTAATGCACTATTTATGCAAACAATTTTTATATGCAGATCTTTGAGCAACAAGGAATGTAGATCACTGGTGCAATTTATACGTACTAGTTTATAACAAATGATCCTAGTTAACATGGTAGTGCTGGTAGAAGTTGCATAAATAGGTAGCAACAACAGCTTAGGTTTAGACTGTTGTTGTTGCATGATGTATTAGTAGAATGGGGAAAACTTATTTTAGTGTTTTAGCTAGTTGATTAGTTTATGATCAGGCTATCGCTACATTGTAAGGTCATAAATTCTATATGATGAACGCGATAAAAGAAGTTTAGAAAGTCATTTTGTTGAGACTAACCTCTAGTCATCCATGTTACTGGCTGTAGTATCACCTTATAGTATTACTTTACACATCTCTATACATGAGTAATTGAGTGCTGCTTAGTCTGCTTTCTGAAATGATCTCTAGACGTTTTGACCTTGGGATTTCAGATATGAGCAAACGTCCAACCCTTTACACCTTTAATCCGTCATTAACAAACCATGCTTTTCTACTACCTAATTGGCTGTGCCTTTCAGCTCATCCTACCTTGATTTCTTTCCCAACCAAGAAAAGTAAAAGTTTAGAAGAATATGATATAGACCATATTTTGCCCGTCTTACAAAATAATACTTCATGATATGACTTGGAAGAGACAGTTTATAAATCATAAGGCACTCTACAATAATCTTTAGTTTGTTGAAAACTGGTAATTTATTCCTGTTAAATCTGTAAGGGATGTGTAATGTGTTTTTGCAAACCTTTTGCGACCGTAATCTTGATCCATGTCTAGGCTTCTTTTATCTGAACTATTGAGACAGAAACAGTAAGGAAGATTATGCCGACTATTTGTGTTTGTCCTAGTTTCCAAGCTGTTACGATATATCTTGACCAAATTGGTACATTATGTTGGAGTTAGTTTCTCATAGACATCCTAAATAAAAAAAATCTAATTATGTGGCTTTGGAGAAGACAACTTTCCTAGAGGGGGGTGGTTAAAGGCCATAGAGCAGGGATGAGGGATCCAACGCAATGGATGGACTCTGGGATTTAGACTCAGAAACAAAATTCCCACCCAACCAAGAGGTGAGGTGGGAGTCACCCCAACTTCAAGATTTGGCCTTTTGCTTTGTTTTGACCCCTTGGCCGTTTTTTTGGGCTCTTTATTATACGAAGTAAAATTTCAGTGCAGCTCTTTGTCAGTGAGTAATGGAACTTATCATACAATTACAAAAATGAATATTAGGGACTCATCGTCTCATCTCATGTCTTTAAATGATTGCATGATATTTTTTGTATTTTTCGGTCACATAGAGATCCCTTAAAATTAATATAGGCAGTATTGACATTTGATAGCCCTTTTATTTGTTCAGAAAGAGGGCTTGTAAAAATATACTTATTTATGTCACCTTCATATACCATACACTCGTAGAATTGCTGATGGTTATATCTTCTGCAGCAACGACCTCATCAGCCTGTCCGCTCCATTCCATCACAGATGTGGTGCAAGAACTTTGGGAACAAAGATTACTAGAGCTGCTTCAATATGTTAATTCTGTACTGCTAAGTGTTTTAATTTTGAAATTGTGGACTAGTGTCTCTATAATATTTTGCTCTTCAGCTGAGTAGCTCTGTATGCTCACCTTTGAGGTAATCTCAATAAAAATTGAAATTGAGTGGATAAACATTGTTTTGTAGTTTACATGAGATGGAAACTCCTTTCTCATTTCTGCCAATTTTTAACAATATTTGGAATGATTTTCAAGCTGTATAATTGAAGTTTCATATTATCACTTTCAAGTTAGATTATTCTCCGGGATAGTTCACTTAGGATAAGTACTTAGGATAAGTACTGCAGAAGTACAAGCACAATACTACAATCTACATGTGGGGAAAGCAATAGGATCAGGAAGTTACCTCTTTGAATAGAGTGATTTACTGCTACAATATCTTGGCCTGTTTACCTAATCTTTCCCCTTCTTTTAGGTCCCTTATTATACTATTGTAATTTCTGATGATGCAAATTGTCAATTGCCATCGATTTGGTCATATGCTGGCTGGCTATGTGATCCTTCTGGCCCCTGGCTAAGTCATTTTCACAGCATTTAGGAGATATAATTAGATTAGAGAGGGGGTTAGGTTTGCAAATTGTGGTCACTGGAATTTGCTCTTATACAGTAGACAAATTACTTGAGCTTTATTCAGATTTCGATGCTTGTTGTTTGTCGGTCACACCAGAAGTTTCAGGCTTGTTGGACCATATTTCCTCTGTGATTTTTTCCATTTCTCTTTAATTGCATTTTGCTACTTCCACCCTGAAATGATTCTCGTGAAGGCGTGGCCTCTCACTCTCACAGTTGCACACTAGACCAGGTTTAGACGATTTAAGATTATTTCCATTCTTCACAGAACTCTTATGGGAGGATCTGATTCTCGAACATGTAATGTCCTGTCATTTAGAAGAGATGGGTGGGATAAGTGCGTCATTTCAGAACTTGTTTGTGCTTTTCTTCCAAAGCATCTCATTCCGCTTGTGTAGACTGGAGAATAGGGAAGGCAGAAAGGTACGAGGGATTTGAGACCAACAGTGACCACGTTCTGTTTTCTGAAACTAAAAACCAACAGAACTATGCCTATATTCGAATTCGCTGTATCCTGTGTATAGATTAGCAGCTGCATGACAACATTATTATATATGAAAAGTGGACAAGTCGCAACATTCCCTATAACGAAGATGTTTAATTGGAGTCGTCACCTTTTTCCTGAGCATATTCTCAAGGGGGAAATCTGAAAAAGCAGAGATGGAGAATGGAGTATAATAATAAGGGACTCTGTAAAAGATTTGCTTTTGAAGGTTGAGCTTGTGGTTCAATAGTCTACCCACAATGCTCAAAATAGTATGGAATTTATTCCTTTTAACTGTTATAGTAATGTAAAAGTACAATCAAGAAACCTTTCCCTGGTAAAACGTAAATTTGTTCTCACAACTCTCAGTTGTGACAAGAACAAATAATGGATGTCAAATAAATGGTAGATTTGTTGCATTTAAGAAGTTGTGATATCACGGTGTTTCAATTATAGGGGGTGAGCAGAATTGTTTGGTTGAACATAAATTGGAATTCTCATGGGAAGTTTTACGTAGTTAAGAGGGTAAAGCTGTAGAAGTTCCACTCATGGTGATCATGTTAGCCAAACTAACCCATCAAATCTTTTACTACTTTTTAGAAAGTTGTAATTCTCATATATTTTGATATCAACAAAACATCGACTTAAATTAAGAATTGATGGTACGATTAACTTTATAATACACATACTTTGAACAAGTCTTGAAAAGATTAAAAGCTCTACCGAATTACTCGTACAATTTTTACCAATGGCGTGCAATGGTCGCCGCGTAAAGAATACTGGCACTGGCATAATGAAAGTGATTTAAATCAGCATTGATGTCATGTAACGGGGGTGAAAATTGGAAAACACAACTCTAGCCCTAAATCAAGGAAGAGAAAATTTATGCTTTGGTTCCATTGGTTTCCATTTATACTACCTCCGTTTTATATTATTTGCAACGATTAGACATTTTTTCTCTCTATTTTATGTCAAATCGTTGCAAATAATATGAAAAGTTTATTTATTCTGCTTAAAAGAATTGCTCCATCAATCTTTTTCATCAATTTGATTACATTGGGACATATTTGATAAAGTTTTCCATGGAAGAAAAGTTCGCCCCATAGGAACCTATATTCTCATTAACTTTTCTCGCCTTTTAATCACTTGGTGTATAATGATACTTAGAGCTTGTTCACATTTACTGAACTAAGCTGAACTGAACTGAACTGAATTGGTTGGAGTTGAACTGAGCTGAGCTGAAATGAAATGAATATTTTATGAGAGAGGAAAATTAGGAGCTGAAATAAACTGAACTGAATTGATTGGAGCTGAGCTGAACCGAACTGAACTGATTGGAGCTGAACTGAACTGAACTGATTGAAGCTGAACTGAACTGAATTAAGTAAATGTGAATAGGCCCTTACCTACTTTTAAGTATACTCAAGTCTTGAGTAGAGAAAATTTTCTCATGGGATAATTAAAATTGATTTACAAAATACATCAAGGTTTCCTAATATGTACATAGTTGTTTATTCTAATAGAAAATGTAAAATGTTATTGTAGAAGAAAAGTTCTAACATTTTTATTGTGCACACTTATCTACTAAACCCCATAATATGGATCCTTTTAGGCGTTCAAATGCTCTTTCAACAAATGATAGGTAGCTTATACATTGCTCTCTCAAATGCTTTTTCAACATTTTTATGTCTTGAGTTATGTGAACAATACAAATTGATGACTTTTTAAAACTTAAGATATAAAAATGCTCTTTCAACTAATGATAGATAGCTTATACAATTGTACCCTAAATTGTGAAACTTTTTATATGTATTAGTTAATTGCTACAATATTTAAAGATGTCCATTAAAAAAAAAATGCTTTTTTTTTTTTTTACTTTTTATACATGCAACTTTTATTCATTCGTTACGTGTTTACATATTTGGGTATCCGACTATCTACCACACAATTTTCGTGTCTATAATATCTTTGTATTTGGTTTCTATAAACACTTATATTTTAGTCCATCCGTTCTCGTATTATTGCAACATTGAATGGGGGAAGACACATACATAAAAAGATTAAATTGAATAAAAGATAAAGACATTGATAACTCTGATGAAGAAAGATAGAGATAAATCACACATATAAAAAGAAACGTTGTCATATTTTTAAAATTTCCTAAAAATGATGCAGAAATAATCTACCATAAAATACTCCATAATTATTACTCTTACCATATCACCTAATAGTAAAATCTCCATATCACTATTTACTTTAAATAAAAAAAAAATAAAATTTCCAGAATTAGTAAAGATGATCCCCAAGTAAAACCTGTCCAATAAACATCTACTTCCAGGAACCTATAACAATTCTCCTATTCTACCCGTTTCTTAAACGGGCAGCCCCATTACCGAATACCGACTATCCAAAATCTCTGCCCGTTTATTCCGGGCAGCTCAGACTCATTCACTCCTCTGAAAACAAAGAACAAAGTCACCAATACTGAACTCACTATATAAATACACTTACGACAGAAATTTATTGACACATTCTCACTTTTTTCTCTCTCCTCTGATTTTCTTCCTCTTTACTGGGTAAACTGTGTTCTTCGTCACTTTTAATTTTTAATTCATGAATTTGAACTTTATTTTGTGTTTAATTTTGTGATTGATTGATTATGATGATTTTGATTACAAAGAATGTGATTGATTTGATGTCGTTTTTCAGTAGTGAATAATTTCTGGAAAATGTGGAGAGTTACGCGATCTGCGGCGGCGAATCTCCGCCGTACGCGGCGGTTTTCGGTGGCTGCTACGATTCCTGGTCCTTGTATGGTGCATAAGCGTGGTGCTGATATTCTTCATGATCCTTGGTTTAATAAGGTTGAATTTATGTTTTGATTTTTATTGATGTTGTGAAAATTGATTGTATTCTGGAATTTTGATGAGTTTATTGTGTTAATTTTGAGACATTGTGATTGATTTTAATCAGATATACAAGTCAAAGTTTGAAAAAGTTTATTGACTTGGTAATATGAGACTTATTAATCATATTTGTGTGATTATACATAATGTTAATTTAAGTCAAATTGGAGATTATTGTGTGAATTTACTGGATTTAAGGAATGGAGTGATTGATTTGAATATATGCTTGAATTTGTAGTTTTATTGCTTCTGGAAGTGGAAGTTTGTTTAGGTGTTATTAATGCTAAATGAGGAAATAGTTGGAGATATGTGATGATGAGGGCAGGGCAACCCTATGTTGTGTTTATGGAAGTTTCGCCATGATTTGGACACGGGTTGGAGCTCGAATTGTCAATTGATTGTTTCTTGTCACGTTTATAAAGCTTTTGAGATACAAGGAAAATCTGGTAAACTAACAGTAATTCGGCTAATTGATGAAAAAATTCGGGTGGAATACATTTATGACTTGTGAGTTGCCATAAATTGGTACCAATCTTTGTATAATAGTGCAATAGAAGGGCTTATGTGTATGAACAATGCACTTAGACAAAGATTTTCAATGGTAACTATGTCAAGTGATTATCTATTTGGCTAAGATCACCATTATAGATTTATTGCTTAATGATACACTACTTCTAAGTTCATTTAATTTGCCTTCGTCATCTATCTTGCCATGAAAAAACTTTCTTTTGTTTTTCCTAGTACTTGATTTGCTACAAGAGAAATTTTAAATTTAGTTGTTTGCATTTTTAAAATATTTTTTGAGCAGGATACTGCATTCCCTTTGACAGAAAGAGATCGTCTTGGGCTTCGTGGTCTCCTGCCACCTCGTATTATTTCATTTGAACAACAGTATGCCCGTTTCAGTAAGTCCCATCCCTTTTTTAACTATGCCTACCATAGTACTTTATCTTGAGGATTTTTTTTGTTTGATAGCTTTTTTGGTACAATCTCTGTTTGTACTTCTAAAATCTGGCTGAAAATTCCGCAAGTGGTGTACTATATGATTTTTTAAAATTTACATAGAATTGAGACTTGAATCAACCTCCAATTGTCTAATGTACTTATCCCAGCTTTCTTACTATCTATCTCTGTGTAATGACTAGTTGATGAAGAACAGCAGATGTAGCTATATCCCCTCATCCCCTGGGGTATTTGGGGTGTAACTTGGTATAAAACTGAAATATGGACTAAGAGAATTTTCATGACTGTTTTCAAGTTATTATGTATACACTCCTTTTGACATTATTTGATTAAATATGAAAGCGAAGTCTGCATATGATACGTATCATCAGCTCTATCAAATAACCTTTATTATAAGACATTAAGACTACACTTTGCTCTCAAATCTGCAAAGGCTCACCTTATAGTTGTATATGATGTGTTTCTTAAACTCCTTTCATTGGAAATGCATGGTAGTTGAGTCATAACTTTAGCTACACTATGCAATTTGACTATAAAATAAGAAAGTATCTTGTGTTGTTATTTGCAGCTGGAAAGAAGAATTTGATAACTTGCTTATTAGTCCAATTATAAATGAGAAACAGTTTGGCATGAAGTCTTTGCTAGTCAGAGCGGATGATATGCTATCATTGTAACATTGGTTCATTAGAGCAACTGAGTAATGAAATTTGTGAAAAGTTCTTCTGTAGTGTATGTTCCCTATTTCTCTTCAAGGGTTAGTCCTATTAAGGCTTCATTCTTTTCACCTGAAGATCCCTTATCAAAACTTATCTAGCCTTTTAGTACTAGTCTAAACTTGTATCTAACTGTGAATGAACTTGGTAGCCCTAATGTGAAATAATCCTCTACTTTCATTAAGCTTATTCTTTGTGAAATTTATTTTATTTAAGGTTAAAAGGTCTTACTTTGCACAAAGTATTATATTTGTTTTGTTTGACGAATCAAAGTCTTTCTCTTTGTAGATACATATTAGGTATGTTAAAGTATATTTTCTGTTGATTTATGAATTACAGTGGATTCATATCGGTCACTGGAGAAAAATACTCAGGGGCAGTCAGAGGCTTCTGTATCTTTGGCAAAATGGAGAATTTTAAACAGACTGCATGACAGGAATGAGACGTTATATTACAGAGTAAGTTTCATGATTTCTTACCACAGGTTTTGAATCAGTTATGACCTGAGACACTTCGGTCATTGCATTCAGGTCCTTATTGATAATATCAAAGACTTCGCTCCCATTATATATACTCCAACTGTAGGGCTGGTGTGTCAAAATTATTCCGGTTTGTTCAGACGTCCTCGTGGAATGTATTTCAGCGCCAAGGACAAGGGAGAGATGATGTCCATGATCTATAATTGGCCTGCTCAACGCGTATGTCCTTTGTCAATTCATTGCCCATCAGCTATTATCATTCCTTGTTAAATATTCCAAGTTGAAGTCTGGTATCTTGCTCAGAGTTTTAAAAAAAATTGTTTTCTAATTTATTGTACTGCAGCCTAATTAGAACATAACTAAAACATTGAATGGTCTCTGATGTATCTCAAATTACCTGAGCACAAAGAAAATATGATTGCTTAGTGGATAGTAGAAGATAAGGTAATAGTGGAAGTATCACTTACCATGTCTTGCTAATTACTCATGCAATTGCAGGTTGATATGATAGTCGTCACAGATGGCAGCCGAATTCTTGGTTTAGGAGATCTTGGAGTTCAGGGAATTGGCATACCTATTGGGAAACTTGATGTATATGTTGCTGCTGCAGGAATGAACCCACAGAGGGTATGATTTGTGTATCTTCTGTTCAATTATATCTTCTCCATATCCTGTTTTATACCTTATCTTGATTTGTGTATAAGTTAATTTTAAGCTTTTAACTTTTCATTTCTAACAGGTACTTCCAGTTATGCTCGATGTGGGTACTAACAACCAAAAGCTTCTGGAAGATCCTCTCTGTAAGTAATAACCAAAATACTGTGCTCTTTGATCTTCTTTATATATACATTATGTTGCATGCGGTGTCTACTTTATTCTCAGTTATTATCTGCTTGGAAGTTCAGTGGTGTAGTGTTCTGTTGTGTTTTTGCAATGTTACACAAATTTTTTCTCAATATTATATTTTGGAATAGTGATGTACTGCTTCTTTGGTAAAGTTTACAGAGAATATGCAGCTAATAGTGACTTACCTAGTGAATACCTGCGATGGTCTAGTAGAATTGCCCTCCTTACTGAATGATTTGTTCTATCTCTTTAATAAATATCATTGTACATTTGAATTTTTTTATTGTTTGAAATCTGTGTCATACTACTGCTTTTTAATTTTTAACTGTATTCTAACAATTGATCTCCCTGTATGGTAGACTTAGGACTCAGACAACCTAGGCTAGAAGGGGAAGAATATCTCTCCATAGTTGATGAATTTGTTGAAGCTGTTCATACACGTTGGCCCAAGGCTGTTGTGCAGGTCTGTTCTTTCAAGACTTAATGCAACTATTAAAATTTTATGCTGGTAACTTATTGTTGATATATTTGGGCAGTTTGAGGACTTCCAAATGAAATGGGCTTTTGAAACACTGCAAAGATATCGCAAAAGGTTGTGCATGTTCAATGATGACATTCAGGTAAATTCATCGGTGATATTGCTATGTAAATTTAGTTTTGTAGTCAAAATAAGATATACCCTCCCTTAGCAAGGGGCTTTGTGATTTGTCATTTTTGAGAGGCATTGGGGTGCTATTGTTTTATGCAAAAGCAAGGATGATGTGCACTACATTTGAAATCTATATGTTATATCTGTCAAGTTCGTGAAGCTCTAATTACGCTGTTGCTACCTTTTTGCAGGGAACTGCAGGTGTTGCTTTGGCTGGATTACTGGGTGCTGTGAGAGCACAAGGCCGTCCATTGACTGACTTTATAAAACAGAAAATAGTTGTGGTTGGAGCTGGGAGGTAAAAATATGATTTTGCATTTCTATAATACAGGACTGATCATTTATTGTTTTAGAACTTTTTGCCTTTTAGGTAGTATCCATCATATCTACAAAATACTAATATTTGCAATGATGTATTCAGTGCAGGGATTGGTGTCCTTAATATGGCAGTGCAGGCAGTTTCCAGGATGGCTGGGGCAAATGGGCTCCCATCTGATCATCAATTTTATCTAATAGATAAAGATGTAAGGTTTTTTTTTTCCTTTCCTTTTTTGGCACTTGCCTGATGCAGGATATATCTCATTGCATATATTGTGAAATAATTGCAATTGTATGGTTAAACATTATCTACCTGCATCCTCTCAACCCCACACCCCCCACCTCCACCCCCACCCACTTTTGGGCCATTTTGGGGACACAAGCTGACCATGTGCTAAGCTAGTCAAGAATAGAATAGACATTGCAATTGTATACTATGTAATTAACATTATCTACATGTCACCCCCCCCCCCCCCCTCCCATCCACAAGCCTTGTCAGTAGTATTGCAGCTAGACAAATTTCTATTGTGCTTGCAGCTAGACTTCCCATGTACTATGCTGATCTGTATTTGCGAAAATATATTTTTCCATCTGGACATTGCTTACCACCAATATGCTTAATAGTTTCATGTTTTCTTTTGTCTCTGAATAATTCTCAAGGATGGTAGAAATTTCAGTGAAGGGCAATGTTAAATGAGCACTCTGTACCATTCTGCTTAATTTTAATTCTATACATTTCAGGGGCTAGTAACGAAAGAGAGAAAGAATTTAGACCCATCTGCTGCACCCTTCGCAAAATATCCAGAAGAAACCAAGGGGCTTATGGAGGGAGCTAATCTAGCTGAAGTGGTAAATCTTGCTCTCATGCTTTTCAGAAAATCACTTCGTAAATTCTGCTGCAATAAGAAAACACAGGAAGTTAGCTATGAATTGAAGCCTTTATGTGCTTCCATATCTTCTAGATATATTGATTTCAAACACTTCAAAATTTCAGGTTAGGAAGGTTAAACCAGATGTGCTTCTTGGTTTGTCTGGAGTTGGTGGCATCTTTAATGAAGAGGTGAGCGAGCCCCTATCATGAGGTCTTTTGAATTTTGTAGTAGGACTGAAATGGAGTAATGAGTCAATGGAAAATTCCTTCTGATCCCATCTTATGTATCATGAGATGTGAAAGGATCGAAAAACACATCTCTGAGATGGTTCCTGATATATTATTGTTTTCATGTTGGAAACAAATGTGATGCAAGATGTCTTTTAGTTGGGTTATGAAACTCAGTGGGTTTCCTAGACCTCGAGGCACTTTCTGTATCAAGCCTTGATTTCTTTATAATTCTTGACTCAGGTGCTGAAGGCCATGCGAGAATCAGACTGCCCTAGACCTGCTATATTTGCCATGTCAAACCCTACGATGAATGGTTGGTCCTTTCCACCCATGTCTCTGCTGCATTTTTATATTTTATTTTATACAAAGTGTCTAAACTTTAATCGATGAACAGCTGAATGTACTCCTGCCGATGCTTTCAAGTATGCTGGAGAACACATTGTTTTCGCAGGTGGAAGCCCCTTCCAGAATGTAGACCTTGGTACGCATGGTTCAGCCATTTGAATTTATTCTGATTTGTTTGGTTTACTCTACATGAAGATTTTATTTTCTTTGTATTGGACTGTTATGCTGTGTTTGACTGTAGTTGCTGGTATCTGTAATTGCAGGGAATGGAAAAGTAGGTCATGTCAATCAAGCGAATAACATGTACCTGTTTCCTGGGTGTGTGACTGTGATTCATCTTTAGTTTCTTATGATACATAAATTTGACCTATGAGACTGCAAGTTGCTCAATGAGATATTTATTGAACTTTTGCATATAATTCAGGATTGGATTGGGAGCATTGCTTTCAGGTGCTCGCTTAATTACTGACAACATGTTGCAAGCTGCTGCTGAATGGTAAATGAATTTACATATCATTCTTTCAACAAGTAAAATGACATCTTTCCTTAGCTAAGTCAGACCGCTAGTGCTCCCTTCTTAAAAAGTTTGTGCTTTGTGGCCCACATATTCATCAGGCAATACGTAAGCAAATAGTGTTCCAAGTTCTGCTGCTCTATGTGTCATGAATACATGTATATAACCTCTACATCACCGCAACTCACCCACCCTGCCATGATTATACCCCTGTAAAATTGTGGACTTTTTATGCGGAATATTATTCCCAATATCAGTACTTTGTTCTCTTGACTTCATTAGCTCCTCTCCACTGGTCAGCTAAAGAATCTCAATACCCTTTTATTTGTCTTGCAAGACAGGGAATAACTCATATCAACTGTGTTAGTACTTTATTATGCTGCTAGGCTGCTCTAATGTCATGGCATATGCTTGATATGAAGCCTGCATAATTGGTATTGCTGAAGAGGTTAGCATGATCGTTGGTATAGTTAGTCTCACTACATGTTAATTGTTGGTTTTTCTGCAGTCTTGCTACCTACATGTCAGACGAGGAAATAAGCAAGGGTGTTTTGTATCCATCAATTGGAAGGTCAGCACCTCATTTGCTTAGAGCTTCATTCCCCGCACCCCAAAACATTACAATTGTTTATGCTCTGTGGAAAACTGGAAATACAAGGGATAACAGTAAACGGTCTAACCCATGTTATTAATTTCAGTATACGAGAAATTACAGCAGAAGTTGGAACTGCTGTACTGCGAGCAGCTATTGCTGAAGACCTTGCTGAAGGACATGGTGAAGTGGGGCGGAAAGAACTCAGGTGTATGTCAGAGGTAAGATTATCACTTGCTACTTATCAGCAATTATACCAGTTGAACCTGTATAGTAATTCATCTTGGATTTCTTGGGGAGGCTCCTGTCTTCCCTCTGCTTAGCTTTCCTTTTTTTTTTTTTTTTTTTGGTCATCAGGGAACTTCTCCCCTGAAAATTAAATCATGTATTTGCCAATAATTACTGCTGCCATTGTAACTGGTATTGATCAAATGCAGGAAGAGACTGCAGAATATGTCAGACGGAATATGTGGTTTCCCATCTACAGCCCTCTTGTACACGAGAAGTGAGGCTATGACGATCAGCCCCTTCATCTGCTACATCAGTTGGACAGTCCTCCGTTCTGGCTGAAAACTGTAAAACTGTCTGAGAAGACAGTATTGTTGCAAATTGGAACAGAAAAATTGTAGAATCATAGGAATGGGGAGTTGTGAAATTTTTTGCCATCTTCATCTGTTTGAACTGAAACTGTTGAAACTAGGATCCTCCCTTGTATAGAATTATATCTTCAGGTTGGGTCCATTTTACTTGAAATTATTTGTATGCAGATGCAGTGCATTGTAGCTTCCAACTGATTCTTGTGTTGCTTATTAACTGACTATTATACATTAACACTTAATATATTTTTGGTACTTCGGTAGGATATGTTATTATGGGATGCTTAGAATCTGTGTACAGGTACGTGAAATTCCTAAACAACGAACCTTGATTTATACATAGTATTAAAAGATGGCTATACAACGAATCAAGCTTGTTGATAAAAAACCAGTTAAACCTCAAATATAAATTGAATGACTCATTACTCGAATATGACCTAAAAAATTGATTACCTATAATCGACAATAGCAACTAAGCAAGAAAGAACCTGTTTTGTCTGTCTCACTCTTGTCCTTATCTTTTATCCCTTCTCCTTATCTATTTTTTGTGAGCAGCAACTAAGCAAGAAAGAAACTACGTGTGAAACTTATCATCATTCATCAAGTACTAAGGCAGACAATTCGGATATTACTTCTTGGATTTGGTAGGTAATACTAGAACAACCTCAATCAATAAAAAATAAAATAAAAAATTGTGATGTACTGAGATGGTAGAACATGGAATCTCCATTCTTTTGTTTGTTACTAATTTCTAGAGAGTTGAAACTAATTCCCACTAATTCAGGACTTCTTGAATGTTTCATTTGATCAACTAATGCACAGTACAGCTGGATTATTGGTATACAACAAATTTTACCATCCCAAATCAAGACTATGTTATGTGATTTAAAGTGAGCATGTGAATACCACATTCACACAACTACTCTTATACAACTACTCTGTATAACCTCGCGTTAATTAACTATATAGTATACCTGAGTGTATAATAAAAATTGGTCCGATTTAAAGTGACTAAGCATCCTGTAAAAAGAGAAAGAAAGAGCCCACATTATTGACATGAAACAACAGTTACATTATTGGCCCCCAATCCCATCCAATACCACATATAAGGTAGAATAACACTCAATATTAAAGACCTATAAGTCTATAACAACAAACATTGCTAAAAAAAAAACAACACTATTTTGTTCAGGGAAAAAAATGGCTGAACCATCCAACTTTCTGGATGAAAAAAGGTCCTGTATATTTTCTCTTTGTTGATTACATTTGCTAGTATTATTCTTTAATCAGGGATTAATTTATAATCTGGATTATGTTGGTGAATTATGCAGATATGCAGTAGTAACAGGAGCAAACAAAGGAATAGGGCTAGAAATATGCAGACAACTTGCTTCCCAAGGAGTTGTTGTACTTCTAACATCAAGAGATGGAAAGAAAGGATTAGAAGCCCTTAATGATCTCATTAAAACAGGAATTAGCGCCGATAATCTTCTTTTTCATCAGCTTGATGTTACTGACACCATGAGTATTGCTACTCTTACTGGTTTCATAAACTCTAAATTTGGCAAGCTTGATATACTGGTAATATTGACTTGGTTACTTGTTTATGTTAATTTCAATACGTATTTCAACTATTTAGGATAAGGTTGCGTACATCTGATCTCTATAGACCCTGTAAGTCGATGTATGCTCATTTTAATTGTTTGGAGAAATTCTAGAGGTAACCCAGTAATTATTTTGTAGGTGAACAATGCTGGGACTATTGGAATTAAGGCTGACTTTGATGCTTTAAAAGCAGCAGGTTTTGGCACTGTAAGTATTTTCTGAGATAGTTATTTTTTTTTTGTTTCCGAATGAATTAGGGATTATATATCTTAAATAACACCACTTTCCGGTGAAAGACAAATTCTTGGAAATGATCGTCTCAAATTAACTTATTGTGAGACACGAGTACGTGTAACCATAAATGTAACCCTAACAAAAGTAAATAAACAGTATCCTTGAAATTGAAAATTACCCTATTCTCACAATAAGTCGTGTAACACCATCTCATACAAGACTTTGCCTCCGATAAAAAAAAGTTTCCTAGAAAGTTTTTTTTTTTTTTTTTTTTCATGATTGCAGTCATGTTTTCTGATAACCAAAGTATTGTAACAATGTAGCCAGGAGCAAAGTTCAATTATGCTGACATGATGACACAAACATATGAACTCACAAAAGATTGCTTAGAAACTAACTACTATGGAGTAAAGAGAACAACTGAAGCTCTGCTTCCTCTCCTCGAGTTATCGGACTCACCTAGGATCATCAATGTTTCCTCTGCTATGGGGAAGTTAAAGGTATAAATTTCTTTTTTCCATAGAAAAACATCATCTATTGAGAAAAATACTCACCAATTAACTCCTACTTTTCTTTTTTCCCTAGAATATACCAAATGAGAGAATCAAAGGAGTCTTAGGTGATGCTGATAACCTTACAGAAGAACAAGTAGACGATATTCTGAACGAGTTACTGAGAGACTTTAAAGACGGTACATTCAAAGAGAAGGGGTGGCCTTCTACAATGGCAGCCTATATAGTGTCAAAGGCGGCTTTGAATGCATATACAAGAATATTGGCTAAGAAATATCCATCAATTATTATCAACTGTGTTTGTCCTGGCTATGTTAAGACAGATATCAATGGAAACTTGGGACATTTAACAGTTGAAGAAGGCGGTGCAAGTCCGGTGAGATTAGCATTGGTGCCTCATGGTTCGCCTTCTGGTCTTTTCTTTGTAAGAAATGAAGTTTCTTCATGGTATGAATAAAATGGAATTACATATACTCATTCAATCCGATTTCAGATCAAGTGTTTGTTAACACTGGAACTCATTGATCACATGACTAGTACAAAAATGTATGTAAGCTATAACAAGTGTATGAATGTTTTACATGACTTATTACTCGAATATGACCTGGATCAAGATCGCATCAAAAGCAAAAGTTGTGTGTTTTGAAACTTTAAACATCCAATTTGTCTTTAAACGACCAATTTACCGGTTTACAACTTGCATTGATTTCATTAACTCAGACTTACCACGAACATTTATGACAACATATAATGTCCATATATGGATCCAAACGACATTATACGATCCAGAGATGTATCCCCTAAAATCACAATGCTTTTAGATACCGGGCCCCGAAACTTCAAAATTTCTCAAAAAGCGTGGATATTGGCCTACCATAGTACCAAATACCCTCCGTGAGTCCAATTAGGTGGGTGGAACCATCCAATTTGCCTTTAAACAACCAATTTACCGATTTACAACTTACACCGATTTCATTAATTCAAGCCTACCACGAACATTTATGGCAACAAATAATGATCATATATGGTTCCAAACGGCATTAAATGACCCCGAGATGTATCCCTTATAATTTCAAGACTTTTCGACACCAGGCCCGAAACCACCAAAATTTCTCAAAAAGCGTAGATATTAAGCCTTCAATTTTGAAATTTTTGACTTTATTTTCGCCTGAAAATAAAAATTGCCGAAATGTTTACCATGGTACCAAATACCCTCCGGGAGTCCCATTTGGTGGGTGAAACCATCCAATTTACCTTTAAACGACCAATTTACCGATTTACAACTTACACCGATTTCATTAATTCAAGCCTACCACGAACATTTATGACAACAAATAATGATCATATATGGTTCCAAACGGCAATAAATGACCCCGAGATGTATCCCCTATAAATTCAAGACTTTTCGACACCGGGCCCCGAAACCACCAAAATTTCTTAAAAAGTGTGGATAAGCCTTCAAATTTGGAATTTTTTGACGTTTTTTCGCCCAAAAATAAAAATTGCCGAAATGTTTACCATGGTCACTAATACCCTCCGGGAGTCCCATTTGGTGGGCGGAACCATCCAATTGGCTTTTCAACGACCAATTTACCGATTTACAACTTGCACCGATTTCATTAATTCAAGCCTACCACGAACATTTATGACAACATATAATGATCATATATGGTTCCAAACGACATTATATGACCCCGAGATGTATCTCCTAAAATCTCAAGCCTTTTCGACACCTGGACCCGAAACCTCCAAAATTTCTCAAAAAGCGTGGATATTAGCCTTTGATTTTGGAATTTTTTGTCCTTTTTTTCACCTAGAAATAAAAATTGCTAAAATTTTTACCATGGTCCCTAATACCCTTTGGGAGTCCAATTGGGTGGGTGTAACCATCCAATTTGCCTTTAAACGGCCTATTTACCGATTAATAACTTGCACCGATTTCATTAAATCAAGCCTACCACAAACATTTATGACTATAAATAATGATCATATATGGTTCCAAACGGCATTATATAATCCCTAGATGTATCCCCTAGAATTTCAAGACTTTTTGACACGGGCCCCGAATTCACTAACATTTCTCAAAAAGCGTGGATATTAGACTTCAATTTTGAAATTTTTGACTTTATTTTCGCCTGAAAATAAAAATTGCCGAAATGTTTACCATGGCCCATAATACTGTCCGGGAGTCCCATTGGGTGGGTAGAACTATTCAATATGCCTTTAAACGACCAATTTATCGATTTACAACTTGCACCGATTTCATTAACTCAAGTCTACCACAGACATTTATGACAACAAAAAATGATCATATATGGTTCCAAACGAAATAATATGACCCTAAGATGTATCCCATAAAATTTCAAGACTTTTCGACACCGGGCCCCGAAAACTCCAAAATTTCTCAAAAAGTGTGGATATTAGCCTTCAAATTTGGAATTTTTTGACGTTTTTTCGCCCGAAAATAAAACTTGCCAAAATGTTTACCATGATCCCTTATATCCTCTGGGAGTCCAATTGGGCGGGTTGAACCATCCAATTGGCTTTTAAACGACCAATTTGCCGATTTACATCTTGCATCGATTTCATTAATTCAAGCCTACCACGAATATTTATGACAACAAATAATGATCTTATATGGTTCCAAACGGCATTAAATGACCCTGAGATGTATCTCCTATAATTTCAAGACTTTTCGGCACTAGGCCCGAAACCACAAAAATTTCTCAAAAAGTGTGGATATTAGTCTTCAATTTTGGAATTTTTTGACTTTATTTTCGTCTGAAAATAAAAATTGCCGAAATGTTTACTATGGTACCAAATATCCTCCGGGAGTCCCATTTGGTGGGTGGAACCATCAAATTTGCCTTTAAACGGCCTATTTACCGATTAATAACTTGCACCGATTTCATTAAATCAAGCCTACCACGAACATTTAGAAAACATATAATGATCATATATGGTTCCAAACGGCATTTAATGACCCCGAGATGTATCCCCTAGAATTTCAAGACTTTTTGACACGGGCCCCGAATTCACTAATAACTTTTCTTAAAAAACGTGGATATTAGCCTTCAATTTTGAAATTTTTGACTTTATTTTCGCCTGAAAATAAAAATTGCTGAAATGTTTACCATGGTCCATAATACTATTTGAGAGTCCCATTGGGTAGGAGGAACCATCCAATATGCCTTTAAACGACCAATTTATCGATTTACAATTTGCACCGATTTCATTAACTCAAGCCTACCACAGACATTTATGACAACAAATAATGATCATATATGGTTCCAAATGACATTATATGACCCTAAGAGGTATTCCGTAAAATTTCAAGACTTTTCGACACCGGGCCCCGAAACCTCAAAAATTTCTCAAAAAGTGTGGATATTAGCCTTCAATTTTAGAATTTTTTGACGTTTTTTCGCCCGAAAATAAAAATTGTCGAAATGTTTACCATGGTCACTAATACCGTCCAAGAGTCCCATTTGGTGGGTGGAACCAATCAATTGGATGTTAAACGACCAATTTACCGATTTACAACTTCCACCGATTTCATTAATTCAAGCCTATACACGAACATTTATGATAACATATAATGATCATATATGGTTCCAAACGGCATTATATGATCCCGCGATGTATCTCCTAAAATCTCAAGGCTTTTCGACACCTGGACCCGAAACCTACCAAATTTCTCAAAAAGCGTGGATATTAGCCTTTGATTTTTGAATTTTTTGTCTTTTTTTCACCTAGAAATAAAAATTGCTAAATGTTTACAATGGTCCCTAATACCCTTCGGGAGTCCAATTGGGTTAGTGGAACCATCCAATTTGCCTTTAAACGGCCTATTTACCGATTAATAACTTGCACCGATTTCATTAAATCAAGCCTACCACGAACATTTATGAGAATAAATAATGATCATATATGGTTCCAAATGGCATTAAATGACCCTGAGATGTATCCCCTAGAATTTCAAGACTTTTTGACACGGGCCCCGAATTCACTAACATTTCTCAAAAAGCGTGGATATTAGCCTTCAATTTTGAAATTTTTGACTTTATTTTCGCTTGAAAATAAAAATTGCCGAAATGTTTACCATGGTACCAAATACCCTCCGGGGGTCCCATTTGGTGGGTGGAACCATCCAATTGGCTTTTAAACGACCTATTTACCGATTAATAACTTGCACCGATTTTATTAAATCAAGCCTACCACGAACATTTATGACAACATATAATGATCATATATGGTTCCAAATGGCATTTAATGACCCCGAGATGTATCCCCTAGAATTTCAAGACTTTTTGACACGGGCCCCGAATTCCCTAACATTTCTTAAAAAGCGTGGATATTAGCCTTCAATTTTGAAATTTTCGACTTTATTTTCGCCTGAAAATAAAAATTGCCGAAATGTTTACCATGGTCCATAATACTGTCCGGGAGTCCCATTGGGTGGGTGGAACCATCCAATATGCCTTTAAACGACCAATTTATCGATTTACAATTTGCACCGATTTCATTAACTCAAGCCTACCACAGACATTTATGACAACAAATAATGATCATATATGGTTCCAAATGACATTATATGACCCTAAGATGTATCCTATAGAATTTCAAGCCTTTTCGACACCAGGCCCCGAAACCTCAAAAATTTCTAAAAAAGTGTTGATATTAGCCTTCAATTTTAGAATTTTTTGACCTTTTTTCACCCGAAAATAAAAATTGCCGAAATGTTTACCATGGTCACTAATACCATACGGGAGTCCCATTTGGTGGGTGGAACCATCCAATTGGCTTTTAAACGACCAATTTACCGATTTACAACATCACCGATTTCATTAATTCAAGCCTACCACGAACATTTATGATAACATATAATGATCATATATGGTTCCAAAAGGCATTATATGACCCCGAGATGTATCTCCTAAAATCTCAAGATTTTTCGACACCTGGACCCGAAACCTCTAAAATTTCTTAAAAAGCGTGGATATTAGCCTTTGATTTTGGAATTTTTTGTCTTTTTTTCACCTAGAAATAAAAATTGCTAAATGTTTACAATGGTACCTAATATCCTTCGGGAGTCCAATTGGGTGGGTGGAACCATCCAATTTGCCTTTAAACGGCCTATTTACCGATTAATAACTTGCACCGATTTCATTAAATCAAGCCTACCACGAACATTTATGAGAATAAATAATGATCATATATGGTTCCAAACGGCATTAAATGACCCCGAGATGTATCCCCTAGAATTTCAAGACTTTTTGACACGGGCCCCGAATTCACTAACATTTCTCAAAAAGCGTGGATATTAGCCTTTAATTTTGAAATTTTTGACTTTATTTTCGCCTGAAAATAAAAATTGCCGAAATTTTTACCATGGTCCATAATACCGTCCGGGAGTCTCATTTGGCTGGTGGAACCATCCAATATGCCTTTAAACGACCAATTTATCGATTTACAATTTGCACTGATTTCATTAACTTTAGCCTACCACAGACATTTATGATAACAAATAATGATCATATATGGTTACAAATGACATTATATGACCCTAAGATGTATCCCATAGAATTTCAAGACTTTTTGACACTGGGATCCGAAACCTCCAAAATTTCTCAAAAAGCGTGGATATTAGTCTTCAATTTTGGAATTTTTGACTTTTTTCTGCCCGGAAATAAAAATTGCCAACATGTTTTCCATGGTCCCTAATACCCTTCCTGAGTCCAATTGGGTGTTTGGAACCATTTAATTTGCATTTATACGACCAATTTATCGGTTTACAACTTGCACCGATTTACCGGTTTACAACGGCCAATTTACTTAACTTGCATCGAACCCGACTTGAACTGAAATTTACCTAAACCCGTATTAACTCGTCAAAACCCGAATTTAACCCGACTTGTTACTAACATGACCTGAATTCAACCCGACCCATTCCTAACCTGACTCGAATTTAACCCAACCTGTTAAATTATAAACCCGACTCGAATTTAACCCGACTTGTTATTAACCTAACCCAAATTCACCCTGACCTGTTATTGACCTGACCCAAATTTTACTTTACATATTACTTACCCAACCAAAAAATTCAACCTGATCTGTTACTAACCCGACTCGAAACTAACACGACTTGTTATTGACACGACCTAAATTAAATCCAAATTGTTCCTAACCCGATTTCAAATCACCTTAAATACAATTTAGACCACCTTATTATTGTTGATCAAAACATTTTGTCTTGGGAGACCACGTCGGTCCAGGCCAGCAAAAGAAAGGAGCATCATCCTCAAATTTAAGAGTTAAATATAGTATATATTTATTGTATGGTCAAAGGAGATAATTATCTCCTAAATTATAGACTATAGTTCACAAGTCTATTGCCATATATATTATAGTCAAAGGAAATAATTAGCTTGATAAAAATGATAATTATCTATTTATACTTAGTTGACCCGAATATGACCTGACTTGGAAATGACCCGATCTGATTGTAACTTGCAAATTATTGACTTGAACATAACCCGACTTGAATCCGAGAATGACCCGACTTGGAAATGACCCAACCTGATTATAACCCACAAGTTATTGACTTGAACCGAACCAGAATAGAACCCGAGAATGACCCAACTTGAAAATGACCCGACCTGATTATGATCTGCAAATAACTGCCTTGAACCGAACCCGACTCAAACCTGAGAATGAACCGACCCGATTCTAACCCGCAAATTATTGACTTGAACCGAACCCGACTCAAACCCGAGAATTACCGTAACCCGTTTTAACCTGAATTAAACCCGACCTATTGTTCACCCGACCCGAATGTAATCCGACCTAAACCCGATAAAAAGTATGACCCAACGTGACCCGACTCAAGCATGACTCAACCCAAACCTGACCCACATAGGTTATGGAATTAATCTAATTGACCCAACCCGAGTTGACCTTACCCACTCTTACCCGACCCAAACCCGACCCGTTTACCCGAATTGATAGCTCTATTTGTACTTGTATATCACTTCTTGATTTGGTAGGTAATAGCGATACTAATTCGAGCCAAAAAAAAAAGTTGTGATGCTTTGTTAAAAAACGATGAATTTTTTTTTGATGTGGTAGAACTTGAAATCTTTATCTTAGTTTTTTACTACTCCGTAATGAATCAAAACTAATCCCCACTTGTGAAGTTGTGATATAGTAAGAACTAACAAGTACCTTGATCTGATTTAATCATCATTTTAATTTGATTGTAGATAGCATCTACTTGTACCCAACTGATGGATTATATACAATGTTATACCATCCAAAATCAAGAAGTTACGCGATCTAAAGTGAATACGTGAATACTACAATAGGCCAAAATTAAGTCATACGAATTATATAATAAAAATTGACTTAGACTAAGGACGTTGTAAAAAGAAATACTACGTAGAATATTAACATGTAACGACAATTATAGTCAAATTATTGGCCCCCCAATCTCCATCAAATACCAAACATAAAGCAGAATAACACTCAATATAATTTAAGAGACCCAACAAAGCAACACTATCTTGTTCAAAGGGAAAAAAAATGACTCAACCATTCAACTTTCTAGCTGAAAAAAGGTAATCTAAATTTTTTCTTTGTTGATTACATTTTCTAATAAATCATTTATCTTGGTTTATAATCTGAGTTTATTTGTGGATCATGCAGATATGCAGTGGTAACAGGAGCAAACAAAGGAATAGGGCTAGAAATATGCAAACAACTTGCTTCTCAAGGAGTGGTGGTACTTCTAACATCAAGAGATGGAAAGAAAGGATTAGAAGCCCTTAATGATCTCATTAAATCCGGAATTAGCGCCGATAATCTTCTTTTTCATCAGCTTGATGTTACTGATACCATGAGTATTGCTACTCTTACTGGTTTCATCAACTCTAAATTTGGCAAGCTTGATATACTGGTACTATTGGCTTAATTAGTTGGTTATGTTAATTTCAATACGTATTTTAAGTATTTAGGATAAGGTTGCGTACATCTGATATCTATAGACCTTGTAAGTCTATGTATGCTCATTTTAATTGTTTGGAGAAATTATAAAGGTAACCCAGTAATTATTTTGTAGGTGAACAATGCTGGGACTAGTGGAATTAAGGCTGACTTTGATGCTTTAAAAGCAGCAGGTTTTGGAACAGTAAGTATTCTCTGAGGGAGTAATGTTTCTTTGTTTCTGAGCAGATAATAAAGGTTCTTATTTGTTCATTAACCCCTCTTTCTAGTGAAAGAGCAAATATTGGAACTGATCATCTCAAACCAACTAACACACAGTAATTAAGGGTTACCCTTATATTAGAAGTAATCTCTAAAGTGACAAATATATCACGTAAAAGTATTTCACACGAGACTTTGTTCCTGATAAAATAATGTCCTAGAAGGTCTGTTTATGCACTCAGTAATGTTTTATGATGATCGATATTGAAATATGTAGTCTGTAGTCATCAGGATTACCGGACAATGTTGCTGAGATGATGACACAGACATATGAGCTTGCAAAAGAATGCTTGGAAACAAACTACTATGGAGTAAAGAGAACCACTGAAGCTTTGCTTCCTCTCCTCGAGTTATCAGACTCACCAAGAATCATCAATGTTTCCTCTGGTGCGGGGAAGTTGAAGGTACATATATACTCGCATTTTTCTCTATATGTATATCTCATCTTCTGAAGAATGTATCATTTTTTATATTTCTTTTCCCCACAGAATATACCAAATGAGAGAATCAAACGAATCCTAGGCGATTCAGAGAGCCTTACAGAAGAACAAGTAGATGATATTCTGAACGAGTTGATGACAGACTTTAAGGATGGTTCAATTAAAGAGAAGGGATGGCCGTCTTTTATGACAGCCTATATAGTGTCAAAGGCAGCTTTGAATGCATATACACAGATATTGGCCAAGAAAAACCCATCAATCATCATCAACTGTGTTTGTCCTGGCTATGTTAGCACAGATATCAATGGAAACACGGGATATTTAACAGTTGAAGAAGGGGGCGCGAGTCCAGTGAGATTAGCATTGCTTCCCCATGGTTCTTCTTCTGGTCTTTTCTTTTTAAGAAATGAAGTTTCTTCATATGAATAAAAGGAATTTCATATTCAAGCCGATTTCAGATCAAATGATTGTTTTCACTGAATGTAAACCATAACAAATGTATGAATATTTTACATTACATATCTACAAGTTTTCCATTCAAGCCTACAACAGCTTTTGGCCTTTTGGCATGCTGTCTCTGGTTCTCAATTGTTTAATAGTGACCACACTTGGTCCAAAAATATTGCAGTCACAGACTACTGAAGACAATGTAAGGAAACGATGACTGCCAAGGGAGCTGAAACTTCAGCTTCCAATTGCTACATTGATTCTGGCTTCAAAGTGGTCTACCCCTTTCATGGTCTGCAGTTTCTTGTTCCGTAAAATTGAAACCTGCATGAAGCAGATTATGAAGTAATTTTTGCAAGATAATGAACCTGCATGATGAAGTAAAAATGCTACACAGCATTTTCTTTTATTGCCAATAATGGACATTTGAACCCTGCTAATAATTTTAGCAAGATAATGAACCTGCATGATGAAGTAAAAATGCTACATAGCATTTTCATTTATTGCCAATAATGGACATTTGAACCCTGCTAATAATTTTTGCAAGATAATGAACCTGCATGATGAAGTAAAAATGCTACATAGCATTTTCATTTATTGCCAATAATGGACATTTGAACCCTGCTAATAATTTTTGCAAGATAATGAACCTGCATGATAGTAAAAATGCTACATAGCATTTTCATTTATTGCCAATAATGGACATTTGAACCCTGCTAATAATTTTTTTCCCACTAGATATATAACCATGAAGCAAGCAACAGCTTTGAACATTGGCATATCATATGTTAAGGGTTGGTAACAGATAGACAATCATAGGACTATAGGAAAATTATCACTATAAGAACGTTTTATTATTATTATTTTTATTTTTTATTTTTTTTTGTTTTGTTTTTGGAGAGGAAACAGTATATCTATTACTAGAGCTGTAAATTCGGGTAAACGGGTCGGGTAGGAGTGGGTCGAGTCAACTCGGGTCGGGTCAATTCAGATTAATTCCATAACCTATGCGGGTTGGGTTTGGGTTAGGTCATGCTTGAGTCGGGTCATACTTTTTATCGGGTTTAGGTCGAGTTTAGGTCGGGTTACATTGGGGTCGCGTGAACAATAGGTCGGGTTTAATTCGAGTTTTCACATGTTAAAACGGGTTAGGGTAATTCTTGGATTCGAGTCGGGTTCGGTTCAAGTCAATAATTTGCGGGTTAGAATCAGGACGGGTCATTCTCGGGTTTGAGTCGGGTTCGGTTCAAGTAAATAATTTGCGGATTATAATCAGGTCTGGTCATTTTCAAGTCGGGTCATTCTCAAGTTCAAGTCGCGTTCGGTTCAAGTCAATAATTTGTGGGTTATAATCAGGTTAGGTCATTTCCAAGTTGGGTCATTCTCAGATTCAAGTCGGGTTATGTTCAAGTCAATAATTTGCAGGTTACAATCACGTCAGGGTTCAACTAACTATAAATAGATAATTATCTTTTTTATCAAGCTAATTATTTACTTTGACTATAATATATATGGCAATATACTAGGGAACTATATAATAATTTAGGAAGATAGTTATCTCCTTTGACCATACAAAAAATATATACTATATTTAACTCTTAAATTTGAGGATGATGCTCCTTTCTTTTGCTCGCTTGACCGACTTGGTCTCCCAAGAACAATAATAAGGTGGTCTAAATTGCATTTAAGGTGATTTGCAATCGGGTCAGGAACAATTTGGGTTGAATTTAGGTCAGGTTAATAACAAGTCGTGTTAATTTCAAGTCGGGTTAGTAACAGATCAGGTTGAATTTTTTGGTTAGGTAAGTAATAGGTATGGTAAAATTCGAGTCGGGTCAATAACAAGTAGGGTTGAATTTAGGTTAGGTCAATAACAAGTCAGGTTGAATTTGGATCAGGTCAATAACAAGTCGAGTTGATTTCGGGTCAGGTCAATAACAAGTCGGGTTAAACTCGGATTAGGTTAGGAACGGGTTGGGTTTAATTCAGGCAGGTTAGTAACAAGTCGGGTTAAATTGAGTTTTGATGGGATAAAACGGATTTTTGTTTCAATTTTGGTTCAAGTCAGGTTCGGTGCAAGTTAATTAAATTGGCCGTTGTAAACCGGTAAATTAATCGTTTAAAAGCAAATTGAATGGTTCCACACACCCAATTGGACTCCGGGAGAGTAATAGGGACCATAATAAACGTTTCGACAATTTTTATTTTCCGGCGAAAAAAAGTCAGAATTGAAGACTAATATCCACGCTTTTTGAGAAATTTTGAAGGTTTCAGGTCTGGTGTCAAAAAGTCTTGAAATTCTATTAGACACATCTCGGGGTCATGTAATGCCGTTTAGAACCATATATGATCATTATTTGTTGTCATAAAATATTTGTGGTAGGCTTGAATTAATGAAATCGGTACAAGTTGTAAACGGGTAAATTGGTCGTTTAAAGGCAAATTGGATGGTCCCAACCACCTAATTGGACTCCCGGAGGGTATTAGGGACCATGGTAAACATTTCGGCAATTTTTATTTCCATGCGAAAAAAAATCAAACAATTTCAAAACTGAAGGCTAATATCCACGCTTTTTGAGAAATTTTGGAGATTTCGGGGCCTGGTGTAGAAAAGTATTAATATTTTATGGGATACATCTCGAGGTCATATAATGCCGTTTGGAACCATATATGATCATTATATGTTGTCATAAATGTTCGTAGTAGGCTTGAGTTAAAAAACTCCGTTCAACTTGTAAACCAGTAATTAAATTGGCCGTTTAAAGGCAAATTGGATGGTTCCACCAACCCAATTGAACTCCGGGGGTATTAGGGACTATGGTAAACATTTCAGAAATTTTTATTTCCGTGCAAAAAAATTAAAAAAATTCCAAAATTGAAGGCTAATATCCATGTTTTTTGAGAAATTTTGAAGGTTTCAAGGCCCGATGTCGAAAAGAAATTAAATTTTAGGGGATACATCGGAGTCATATAATGCCGTTTGGAACCATAAATGATCATTATGTGTCATAAATGTTCGTGGTAGGCTTGAATTAATGAAATCGGAGCAAGTTGTAAAACGGTAAGTTGGCCGTTTAAAGGCAAATTAGATGGTTCCACCCACCCAATTGGATTCTCGGAGGGTATTAGGGACCATGGTAAACATTTCGGCATTTTAATTTCCGGGCGAAAAAGAGTCAAAAAATTCTAAAATTTAAGGCTAATATCCATGCTTTTTGAGAAATTTCGAAGGTTTCAAAGCCCGATGTCGAAAAGAAATGAGATTTTAGGGGATACATCTCGGGGTCATATAATGCCGTTTGGATCTATAAATGATCATTATATGTGTCATGAATGTTCGTGGTAGGCTTGACTTTATGAAATAGGTGCAATTTGTAAATCGGTAAATTGGCCGTTTAAAGAAAAATTGGATGGTTCCACCCATCCAATTGGACTACGGGAGGGTATTAGGGACCATGGTAAACATTTCGGCAAATTTTATTTCCGGGTGAAAAAAGGTGAAAAAATTCCAAAATTGAAGGCTAATATCCACGCTTTTTGAAATTTTTTGGAGGTTTCGGGTAGAGCTATCAATTCGAGTAAACGGGTTTGTAAAAGTGGGTTGGGTCAATTCGGATTAATTCCATAACCTATGCGGGTTGGGTCATGCCTGAGTCGGGACGTATCGGGTCATACTTCTTGTCGGTTTTGGGTCGGGTTACATTCGGGTCGGGTGAACAATAGGTCGGGTTTTATTCGGGTTTTTACGAGTTAGGGTAATTCTCGTGTTCAAGTCGGGTTCGATTCAAGTCAATAATTTGCGGTTAGAATCAGGTAGGGTCATTCTCAAGTTTGAGTCGAGTTCGGTTCAAGTCAATAATTTGCGGATTATAATCAGGTCTGGTCATTCTCAAGTCGGGTCATTTTCTAGTTCAAGTCGGGTTCGGTTAAAGTCAATAATTTGCGGTTTATAATCAGGTTGGGTCATTTTTAAGTCGAGTCATTCTCGGAGTCAAGTCGGGTTATGTTCAAGTCAATAATTTGCAGGTTACAATCCGGTCAGGGTTCAACTAACTATAAATAGATAATTATCTTTTTTATCAAGATAATTATTTCCTTTGACTATAATATATATGGCAATATATTAGGGAA
Organism: Chenopodium album; assembly: GCF_948465745.1. Taxonomy (NCBI): domain Eukaryota; kingdom Viridiplantae; phylum Streptophyta; class Magnoliopsida; order Caryophyllales; family Amaranthaceae; genus Chenopodium; species Chenopodium album. The sequence goes on from NC_137840.1 coordinate 74,334,099, forward strand.
CTATATAATAATTTAGGAAGATAATTATCACCTTTGACCATACAACAAATATATACTATATTTAACTTTTAAATTTGAGGATGATGCTCCTTACTTTTGCTAGCTTGGACCGACTTGGTCTCCCAAGACAAAATGCTTTGATCAACAATAATAAGGTGGTCTAAATTGCATTTAAGGTGATTTGAAATCGGGTAGGGAATTATTTGGGTTGAATTTAGGTCGGGTCAATAACAAGTCGTGTTAGTTTCAAGTCGGGTTAGTAACAGATCGGGTTGAATATTTTGGTTGGGTAAGTAATAGCCAACAGGTATGGTAAAATTCGAGTCCAGTCAATAACGAGTCGGGTTGATTTAGGTTAGGTCAATAACAAGTCGGGTTGAATTTGGGTATGGTCAATAACAAGTCGGGTTGATTTCGGGTATGGTCAATAACAAATCAGGTTGATTTCGGGTCAGTTCAATAACAAGTCGGGTTAAACTCGGATTAGGTTAGGAACGGGTCGGGTTGAATTCAGGTCAGGTTAGTAACAAGTCGGGTTAAATTCGGATTTTGACGGGTTAAAACGGGTTTAGGTCAATTTTGGTTCAAGTCGGATTCGGTGCAAGTTAATTAAATTAGCCGTTGCAAACCGGTAAAAATTAATCGTTTAAAAGCAAATTGAATGGTTCCACACACCCAATTGGACTCCGGGAGAGTATTAGGGACCATAATAAAAATTTTAGCAATTTTTATTTTTGGGCGAAAAAAAGTCAAAATTGAAGACTAATATCCACACTTTTTAAGAAATTTTGAAGGTTTCAGGGCCCGGTGTCAAAAAGTCTTGAAATTCTATAAGACACATCTCGGGCTCATATAATGCCGTTGAGAACCATATATGATCATTATTTGTTGTCATAATATGTTCGTGGTAGGCTTGAATCAATGAAATCGGTACAAGTTGTAAACTGGTAAATTGGTCGTTTAAAGGCAAATTGGATGGTCCCACCCACCCAATTGGACTCCCAGAGGGTATTAGGGACCATGGTAAACATTTCGGCAATTTTTATGGGATACATCTCGGGGTCATATAATGCCGTTTGGAACCATATATGATCATTATATGTTGTCATAAATGTTCGTAGTAGGCTTGAGTTAATGAAATCCGTACAAGTTGTAAACCAGTAATCAAATTGGTCGTTTAAAGGCAAATTGGATGGTTCCACCAACCTAATTGGACTATCGGGGGTATTAGGGACTATGGTAAACATTTCGAAAATTTTTATTTCCGTGCCAAAAAATTAAAAAAATTCCAAAATGGAAGGCTAATATTCATGCTTTTTGAGAAATTTCGAAGGTTTCAAGGCCCGATGTCGAAAAGAAATTAGATTTTAGGGGACACATCTCGGAGTCATATAATGCCGTTTGGAACCATAAATGACCATTATATGTGTCATAAATGTTCGTGGTAGGGTTGAGTTAATGAAATCGGCGCAAGTTGTAACCCGGTAAGTTGGTCGTTTAAAGGCAAATTAGATGGTTCCATCCACCCAATTGGACCAGCGGAGGGTATTAGGGACCATGGTAAACATTTCGGCAATTTTATTTCTGGGCGAATAAAAGTCAAAAAAATCTAAAATTAAAGGCTATTATCCATGCTTTTTGAGAAATTTCGAAGGTTTCAAGGCCCGATGTCGAAAAGAAATGAGATTTTAGGGGATACATCTCGGGGTCATATAATGCCGTTTGGAACCATAAATGATCATTATATGTGTCATAAATGTTTGTAGTAGGTCTGAGTTAATGAAATAGGTGCAAGTTGTAAACCGGTAAGTAGGCCGTTTAAAGGCAAATTGGATGGTTCCACCCACCCAATTGAACTCTCGGAGAGTATTAGGGACCATGGTAAACATTTTGGCAATTTTTATTTCTGGGCGAAAAAAAGTCAAAAAATTCTAAAATTGAAGGCTAATATCCATGTTTTTTGAGAAATTTCGATAAAATTGAAGGCTAATATCCATGTTTTTTGAGAAATTCTAAAATTGAAGGCTAAAATTGAAGGTTTCAAAGCCCGATGTTAAAAAGAAATGAGATTTTAGAAGACACATCTCGGGGTCATATTATGCCGTTTGGAACCATAAATGATTATTATATGTGTCATAAATGTTCGTGGTAGGCTTGAGTTAATGAAATCGGTGCAAGTTGTAAACCGGTAAGTTGGCCAATTAAAGGCAAATTGGATAGTCTACCCACCCAATTAGACTCTCGGAGGGTATTAGGGACAATTGTAAACATTTCGGCAATTTTTATTTTCGGGCGAAAAAAATCAAAATTTCCAAAGTTGAAATCCACGCTCTTTTAGAAACTTGGGATGTTTCGAGGCCTGGTGTCGAAAAGTTTTGAGATTTAAGGGGATACATCTCGAGCTCGTGTCGTTTGGAACCATATATGATCATTATATGTTGCCATAAATGTTCGTAGTAGGCTTGAGTTAATTTAATCGATGCAAGTTGTAAACCGATAAATTGGACGTTTAAAGGCAAATAGGATGGTTCCACCCACCTAATTGGAATTTCGGAGGGTATTAGAGATTATGGTAAACATTTCGGCAATTTTTATTTCCGGGCGAAGAAAAGTAAAAAAATTCCAAAATATAAGGCTAATATCCACGCTTTTTGAGAAATTTTTGAGGTTTGGCCTGATGTCGAAAAGAAATGAGATTTTAGGGGATAGGGTAATAATGTAATATAATGCCGTTTGGAACCATTTATGATCATTATATGTTGTCATAAATGTTTGTGGTAGGATTGAGTTAATGAAATCGGCGCTAGTTGTAAACCGGTAAATTGGTCGTTTAAAGGCAAATTAGACTCCTGGAGGGTATCCCAGACCATGGTAAACATTTCGGCATTTTATTTCCGGGCAAGAAAAAGTCAAAAATTCAAAAATTGAAGGCTAATATCCACGTTTTTTGAGAAATGTCGATTGTTTCGGGGCTCGGTGTCGAAAAACATTAAGATTTTAGGGGATACATCTCTGCGTTATAATGCTTATAATGTTGTTGGATCCATATATGATCATTATATGTTGTCATAAATGTTCGCAGTAAGCATGAGTCAATGAAATCGGTACAAGTTGTAAATTAGTAAATTGGCCGTTTAAAGGCAAATTGGATGGTTCCACCCATCCAATTGGACTCCCGGAGGGTATTAGGGACCATGGTAAACATTTCGGCAATTTTTATTTCCGGATGAAAAAAGGTCAAAAAATTCCAAAATTGAAGGCTAATATCCACGCTTTTTGAGAATTTTTTTGAGGTTTCGGGTAGAGTTATCAATTCGGGTAAAAGGGTTTGTAGGAGTGGCTCGGGTCAATTCGGATTAATTCCATAACCTATGCAGGTTGGGTCATGCTTGAGTCTGGACACGTCGGGTCATACTTCTTGTCGGTTTTGGGTCGGGTTACATTCGGGTCACGTGAACAATAGGTCGGGTTTTATTCGGGATTTTACGAGTTAGGGTAATTCTCGGGTTCGAGTCGGGTTCGATTCAAGTCAATAATTTGCGGGTTAGAATCAGGTCGGGTCATTCTTGGGTTTGAGTCGAGTTCGGTTCAAGCCAATAATTTGCGGATTATAATCAGGTCTGGTCATTTTCAAGTCGGGTCTTTCTCGGGTTCAAGTCGGGTTCAGTTCAAGTCAATAATTTGCGGTTTATAATCAGGTTGGGTCATTTTCAAGTCGAGTCACTCTCGGAGTCAAGTCGGGTTATGTTCAAGTCAATAATTTGCATGTTACAATTAGGTCGGGTCATTTCCAAGTCAAGTGTTATTCGGGTTCAACTAACTATAAATAGACAACTATCATTTTTATCAAGCTAATTATTTCTTTTGACTATAATATATATGACAATATACAAGGAAACTATAGTTTATAATTTAGGATGATAATTATCTCCTTTGACCATACAACAAATATACACTATATTTAACTCTTAAATTTGAGGATGATGCTACTTTCTTTTGCTAGCTTGGACCGACTTGGTCTCCCTAGACAAAATGCTTTGATCAACAATAACAAGGTGGTCTAAATTGCATTTAAGGTGATTTGAAATCGGGCCAGGAACAATTTGGGTTGAATTTAGGTCGGGTCAATAACAACTGACTGCCACCCCCTGCTGAAACTGATTGAGCACCCAACCCAGGAAAGATCCTTAGTTAAATTAATTGTTGGTGATATTCGGCATGTAGCTAGCAAGCTTGAGTTATGTTCCTTTTCTTTTTCTCCTAGGATGTGCAATAAAGTTGCTGACTCCTTAGCCAAACTAGCCACCTCTTGGCAAGAAGAATTAATTTGGTTGGAGGATTGTCATCACTCTGTAATCTCTCTTGTCATCTCTGACAAGGTATTGAATTCTAATATATAAGCTCATTTTTTTGGGTGTTTTGTCAAAAAAAAAAAAAAAAAATAACAAGTTATTTTGATTTCGAGTCGAGTTGGGTAAGTAATAGGTCTGGTAAAATTTGGGTCGGGTCAATAACAAGTCGTGTTAAATTTGGGTCAGGTCAATAACAAGTCGGGTTGATTTCGGGTCGGGTTTGTAACAAGTTGGGTTAAATTCGGGTCGGGTTTGAAACGGGTCGGGTTGAATTCGGATCAGTTTAGTAACAAGTCGGGTTAAATTCGGGTTTTGACGGGTTAAAACAGGTTTGGGTCAATTTCAGTTCAAGTCGGGTTCGGTTCAGGTCAATAATTTATGGGTTACATTCGGGTCGAGTCATCTCTAGGTCAGTTCATGTTCGGGTTTGGGTGTCACATAATCGGGTCAACTCGGGTCTAGGGTTGGTTTCAGGTCAGGTCGGGTTTGGGTCACCATTTTTTCGGGTTCAGATGGGTCGGTTAATAATCGGGTTTGAGTCGGTATTTCGGGTCGGGTCAACTTTTGACAGCTCTATCTATTACTATTATCAACTGTGGGCCTTAGACACTGTCACAATCAATATTCAATGTACATCACCTATGGAAATCCAGGCAAAGGTAGAAAACAAGTAGCTCACCTAATCCCAGGCCCCGTCCTTGGATCAAATATATGTGATATAGGTGAAGCCATGAAGGAATTATACAACATAAAAACCAAAGCAGAGATGGGCTATATCAAAGTAGCAGATGGAAGGATTAATCTATCCACTACACAATAGGTTACATTAACCTATCAGAGAAATTTGCATCACATTTAAAAACGGCAAAAATGGAAAACTATGCATAAGCAGCTGTATGCCGTGCAACAAGTTCCAAAAAAAAAAAAAAAAAAAAAAAAAAAACTGTACCTTGGGCTTTGCCATTGAGCTTCCAAAGTATCCTATCCCAAATGACTGTGATGAATATCCAGCAGCAATCTCCACTGCTTTCAGCTCTGGTGTATTATTAGGACCCTAGAACAATTATGTCAAAACAGTTTGAAGACATAAAAATACGTCAATAGGAGGAAAAGAACAACTATAAGAACTAAAACAAGTTCCACAAGGGAAGGATTTGGTTCAGGTAGTTACCACCTGAGGAGCATCAGCTTGGACGAGGAGGATCCCAGCACTGCCATCGGCATCCTGTTGTATACCAGCCTGAACTACCAAACGAAGGATTTTGATACAAGCAGAAGCCGGACCTGCCTGTGACCTGTTATTAGATGGACCGATTGAATTATCAATTAAGGAATTGGTCCAAGGCTACAAGAAGCTCTAAAAAGTACGCAAGAAATACAAGATCAGCATAAAAAGGCTCATTAGGTTAGCAATGTTTTTTCTTTCTGTCTTTATCATTAAAAATAACAAAAACAAAGAAAGAAAAGAGAGTAGATACTAAATATCAAAGAACATATATAGTTAATTACCGAATTTTTCCAGAAATTTGATGTTATTTTTTTTAACAAGGATCATAAATCAAGATAGAATATACTCCAAAAATACCATCAATGAGGTGGCTAAGAATAAGCAACACCTAGAGACTCCAATACAGGCAATACAGCAGCTACAAGTTCGGATATGATCTGGCATTCAAACTGCCAGTTATAAAATAAAAATCAAAGTGGGGACCAACTTAAAAAGATTATTTTCACAAGCAACTTTAAGTACTTCCCAACAGAAATTAGTCAAAATTGCTAGCATAAGCCTCTTAATAGGAACAAAGCAGACTAAAATAGTACACAGCCCCATCTGGTCTACAAGGAAAATGGCTAGCCAACAATAGTAGTGACATTATTAAAAACAACAATGAAGAAAGAATGAAAGAAAAGAGCCAACATTTGTCCTCTTGAATTTGATATATTACTAATCAAGCATTAGATTCAACGTAAAAGCAACTGCAAGTCCTTTAGAGAACATACTAAAAATATAAATGCTACATGCTAGCTCATCAATATTCAAGCTGTGGACAAAAAAGGTCAAGATATAATACAATGACAATGATGTGCAGCATTCTCTGGCAGCAAAAGCTCTCATCAAATACTCTCCTACTCCAGTAGTGCAACAGCCTACAAGAAATGGAGCTCCAAAGGGACCCTTCGAGGATGCCCAACAACCAGATCCATACATGCCTGCTAATCCTACTCGTCCACTCACCTATAGGAGAAAGACCTAAATATCACTTTAATTAAAATATGAATATGTATTATTTATGAAGAAAAAGTAGTAGAAAATGAAATCCAAATGCTATTTCACCGCTTACATCAAGCAATTAAAAAAAAAAGAATACCAACACTGAATTCATTCACTCAAGTCAGAAACAAATGATACATAAATAGTCTTTTTCTTCCACCAAGCAATATAAATTTTCCTATGTCCTATAAAACATATGGAAAATCCAGAATTAAGAAGCAACACAATGAGTTTTTCTTTTCATATGTACTTCTGATATACAGGCAAATACACACAGAACAGCACAACACAGACAGGCACATATAACACAAGGCATTTAATCAATCTCCACCTTTTTATCACATGGGGCACCCACAGTTCTTGAGGCTGAATTAATAATCCAGTGCACAAGGGGAAAATGTGGGCGATTTTGCATTGTATCTTAGAATTTAACCAAAGACACGCAGATGCACATAAAATAATACACAAGTCAAACCTACACAAGAATGTTGCCAGGGAATACTGGTACCCAGTATTGTGTTCATCAGCTAAAGATCAAATTACAGAGTTACAGAACATGCCAACATTTATAGCTTGATTGTAGCCTTGTAAGTAGAACCCATATCTCAAGGACTAGGTTCATTCTGGAGTTGATAAGGATGGGGAAAAAAAAAAAAAAAATTAAAATAAAATAAAATCTTACGCTTAGTACTTGTAATCTCATCATGCTTCACTGTGCCACCAATCAAAAGGTGAGAATCTGGCAGAAACTAGCAGTTTGAGGTTTCAACTCTATCATGTCAATTTTATTTAACCTGCCCAACTCTCTTCTAGTGTAATTCTTTGATGTAGGAATAATAGCTTCTACTTTTGATAGTCTTAAATTGTTATACTCACTCACAGCACACCAGGAAAGTGGGAGGTGAAACGAGGAGATCCACTCAGTATACAGTGCAGCAAACAAATAGATGAAGAATAATTCAATTGAATTAGCTACTTTTAAGTATTTGTTTTTCCGGTGCAGAAATTTAAGTGAGATCAGGGAAGAGATTGAGTAGAATTGAAGATGAATTGGATGACCAAAAGAAGCAACCCCAAATTCAGTACCTTCATTGCAATACCACCACTGGAGGCTCCAGAGGCAACGTGTCCAACACGATCAATACATATGACTCCAACAGTGTCCATAATGCAGTCTTCTTCTATTGCCCCCACTGTAGAGGACTCAACATCCTCAATCCCTACAAAAGCATCACTGGTGAAAGCTTCCACATCTAGAGCACAAATCAATACTGTTTGTAGAAAAGACTTACCAAATAATAACTCATTTTTCTGAGATCTACTGCTAGGAAGCATTGCTCCTATCTGTGTCTTCGCAGCATCAAGCATTGCTTTATACTTGCACCATTGTAATCTGGTTCTTTCAGTTACTAACCACTGTATCCATAAGATGAAAAGTCACGCTATACACAATACAGAACCAGAGAAAGAGTATCCACCCTTCCAAGATAGAAACCCCCACAAGTCAAAGTTACAAACTTTACTCAAAATTTAATAGAAAAAATAAACCTATTTTTAGATGGTAGTGGGAACCTTTTCAGCTTCTGTTACTGTGTCAGCACAGGTAATGCTCTTTGATTTTGCCCACTTATGAGCACCTTCACCAACTAAGAAGCTGCAAAAAGACCAACTATTATACATCTCAAAAACAATTTAAATGAGATTAGCCCTACGTGCTCATTAAATACAATGTAAATGACTAGAGACACCTTTACACACTAAACAGCACAAGGGAGGCTATTTTTTTTTTTTTTTTTTTTCCTTTCTAATTTTGATTGATGGAGAGGTCTTCTTCAATTCCATTTTTCATACAGAAGGAACCCCTTTATATTATGCCCTTATTGCAATTCTTTCTGTTTCTTCTCTTAAAGACCTTTGAAGCCTTGATGATGGAGTTTGTGGACATAAACAGCCAAGAGATATAGTGTGTAAGAAGCTTTCAGACAGAGTATATACCTAGAAGCTACATATACAAGTCAAAATAGAGTATGGCTTCCTGGCAGCGAACTACACCATAGTGACCCCATATTCCATACTGTCTATTCAAATCATAGATGATACCTAATACAAAATGGTCCCAATTAATATATATTAAAGGCTTGAGTCATGCTCTAGAAATCTTGTATGGCCTGCTTATAAACTTCCATACTCAACTGGAGAATACAAGTTCTGTAAAAAAAGAAGACGAGAGTAGGAAATATTACGTTGGCGGCATTCGGCCAAGCAATGAAGGTCCCATCTTTTGTTCCTTGATTAAGCAAGCGGCAACTTGGATGGGATTCCGAACACCTGATCTACAAAATAATTGAATGGAGAAAAATATTAAGAATCAGGAATTAAAATGAATAAAAAAATTGGACAACCTGGAAATGCTGAAATCAGCATTTAGATACCTGGAACTGCTCCAACAGCAGCAAATGCCCCAGAGTCACCATCCATGATGCTAGCATCACATTCAACATGGCCATCCTCTGTCAAATTTGAGCCACGGCCAGCATTTGTGCTGGGATCATCCTTTAGAAAAGAAAATTGCGTAAATAATGGAAATAAAATGGAATACCTGATAAATCTATGCTTCTCCCATCTAGAAGGAAGGACTCAGTGAATTATATACTAGCAGTAACATCAGGACCAAAAATAATTTCTCATATGTTTTTTCCACAAGTTCAAACAACCTCATCAAGTAGAAAATCATGTTGAAAATGGGATTCTACCAAAACAAAAAGTTGGGTTTAAGGATACAGGATTTTGAGATAAATCAAAGTGTTAACAATCTTAACAATGGCTTAAAGATGATGAATGAAGGATCTTAATATAATAACCCCATTGTTTCTATGAAAAGCAAAGTAATTAACAATCCAATGGATGAATATGAGAAAGCTTATCTCCATCAAATTATTTTAGTTACACCAAGGCCTAACATAGAGCACATTCTATTCACCTAATTTTCATTCATGTGAACTTATTATTGTTCTGAATTATACTCCGTATTATGTACTTGGCAACCCCTATCACCCTGACTTGAATTTATCAACCCTTATTTTAACTTATTAGTCCTAAAACAAGTGAAATAAGGTGATCATAAAAGTGCCTTGATGGATTATAACTAGTACGGAGAACTCAATAGTCATAAGATGGTCCCTCCATAAAATAGAACGTTTGGAAAAGGATGCATAGCTACACACTGAAACAAGCAATATTACCTCCAAAACTCGAATTGCTGCTTCGACTGCATCAACACATTCACCAGAGTCCTAAGTCGAATTTGAGAAAGAAGAATGAGTTCCAATGGCACTAGCATAGAAACTACTCTGTATTTCACAAGAATCCATTTTCAATAACCCTTTATCCTATAAAATTAAACCCTTGTCCAAAAATCAAAAATCCCAAATCAAACCAATCATGCACTGACAGATTATATGAAGGGTAGGAATTGAACAACTCACGCGATATCATATGCAATTCTTCCCCCTTTTTTGGGGGATTAATCAATTTTAAACAAGTTCCCAAATGAAAAATCATCTCAACATACAATTATGAATAGAATTCAAAGTTGAAATATAGTAGAAACTACACCATATAGTAAAAGCCAAAAAGAAGCAACGAGTTGAATGACGTAAAAGAAGAAGAAAAAAGAAGAGAGAAAGAGGAAGATGTAAAACCATGCGAAGAATGGCGGCAGCAGCAAGGCAAGCTCGATTCATGGCGGATCTGAGAGGCTTCTCGTTGGAAGGAGCATGGAATCCGGCGCCGACATGAACTGCCACGAAAAATGGAGGGCTTCCTTCTTCCTTCTCCACTTCCGCCATACTTGCTCTTTACAGTTTGTTTACACTACAGTTTGAGCGCCGGGATTTTGCATCCTCTCCTTTAGTAGGCATCGGGGCTAACCCCATTTTCCTTTTATGGACCCTTGTTCCTAAACCCGGGTTCAAAATCGAGAATGAAATTAAATGAATGAATACGATCCTTTATGGACCCTTGTTCCTAAACCCGGGTTTGAAATCGAGTTTGGACTTTACAAACTTAACATGGTGTATGTGTTCGGTTTTTGTTCAAAAATGATTAAATGAATAATTTTAATATCTTGTTTGGATTGTTCAAAAATGAAAAGTTTATGTTACTTAAAACCTCATGCCTTTGATGAGTGACATTTATGTCACTCTTAGGGAGTAGTTTTAAAGTCATTTTCGTGTTTATTTTATCTTATTTTCCTTTCTTTCTCTTTAATAAAGTTTCTAGTTTATTTTGGTAATTTTGTCGTGTTTTAATTCTTTTCGTAGTTTTTAGTTTATTTTCGTATTTTATTTGCTTTTGATTTGTTATATTTCGTTCTTTATTTTGAGTGGCATTTATGCCACTCTTTTATCCTTTTTCTCTAAGGATTCTCCCCTCGTTTGCTCTTGTTTGGCCCTCTTTCTAAGCATTTTTACTTAGCTTTGCTTTCTCTTTTCTTTCTCCTTTATCCTCCCTTTTCTCAGTCTTCCCGCTTTGTTCTTATTGTGCTTTTCATGCTTATGCTTTGTAGGAACCATCGAGATTTTCAAGAGGAGGAAGCTAAGCTCAAAGGAAGCTAGAGGAAGCATGATTCAGAAGAGGTTCGGCCGAACCTCCTGATGGTGTGGCCGAACCTGCTCAGTGGTTCGGCCGAACTTCGAGGCAGGGGCAAGATGAAAATTGGCAGTTTTGCAGGAGTGGCCGAACCACAGGAGTTCGACCAGACCAGGATCAGGGAGGTTCGACCGAACCTACCCATGGTTCGGTCGAACCTACCCTGTAGTCCGGCCGAACCTTCCCATTTGTTCGGTCGGACCTCTCCTTTTCTCAGCTGACTCTGTACGGACTATATAAGTCCCTTTTTTTAGAACGTTTTGGGGTAATTAGAAAAGAGGGGATGGAATAACTATCTATTCTTCTCTCTAGTTAGTTTTAGTTTAGGTTAGGTTAGGATTAGTCTTCTTTGGTAGAGAGAGAAAGTGAGGTTTTCTTCATTAATGAACTTGGATTTTGAAGAAGGAGCTTGTTCAATCCTTTGTAGACCTTCATCTTCAATTAATGAGCAATTTCTTACTCTCTCTCCTCTATTTTTATTTGTTTATTTTGATTATTATTTTAGTTGTTGGTATTGCTTGTTGATCATGTTGATTCTTGATTATTTGTTGATTAATCTTGTTATTATCATGATTAGTGAGTAATTTCCCCATTAAGGGGATGGTTGTGGTGTAGTTGGACCTTGAGCATGTTCTAGGGTTTAGAATTGATTTATTTGTGATTAAAGTCTTTATATGCTTGATATTCTTTAATCTTCTTGCAAGTGCACATTGTTGGTTGATTAAAGGTGAATCTTTGCTAACAAGAAACGGAAGTTGACTTAGTTAAGGTTCATTAGTAGCGATTGTTATTTAATAGTACCTCCTAGTATATGGTTCTAATGTGGAAGCATAGAGGCTATGTTAGGAGAAGCCAATTGACCCTGGAAGGCGGCTAGATTGGATTCTTAATTTCGATATTCGAGCATGTTTAGTTCATAATTAATTCAATTTCTATGCCTTTGTTTATGTTCAAGTGAATGCTATACCTAAACCATTTCCCTTAATGTTTTATTTCTTGTTTTAGCATCTTTAGACTTTAGTTTATTTATCTCCTATTCCGGACTAGCTTAATTGTCGATAACATTTGGTGGTGTTTACCGTTCTCTGTGGTTCGACCCCTATGCTTGCCTTATACTCGTATTAGGTTTGTTTAGGTTGTATAAATTGTATTTGATCTAGGGATAGACAATTAACGACGCGTTTATTCCCTTGTCAAATTGGCGCCGTTGCCGGGGAGCGGCTTCCATTACCGTCATGTTATCTTATTGAGACTAGTCCATTGTTTATATTTTCTTTTGATTTGTTTTTGTTCTCTTTGTTTTGTTTGAAAAAAAAATGGCTTATATTTCTATTCCTCAATTTGATAATGAACCGTTTTGGGTGTATTTCAATAGACTTGAGGATTTCCTAGATGGTGTTAAAGGTTTAACCAAGGGTGATTATTGTGAAATCATCAATTTGGGATTAAATGAGAATTTTAGAGGAGTAGTTGATAATATGTTAAATGGTAAATTTCAAGACATGTCTTCGGATGAAGCTTGGGATTTCTATTCATGGTTAGCTAGGGATAATTATGATTGGGAGAGGGCCAATCATGAGACTTATGTTCGGGATTCTCATGCTTTTAATGTTGATGCTAATTGTCATGATTTGTCTAATATGAATTCCCATGATGTGCTTGATGCTCCCCATAGTGACCATGTAATGCATGATTTCAACTCCCCTCCCTCTATAACTCAATGTAATGAGGTACATTCTAATGATGATGAAGTGCGTGCTCTTTCTCATTTTGCATCCGATTTTTGCATGAATTCTAAAGGTGTGCCCCATAGTCCCCTAGATGATTCCAATGAGCAAGCTTTTGACTCGTCTATCCATGATGATTTGGACTCATTTGAGATTATGGCCCAAATATTTCTTGAGTTTCAAATGGTAGCCCATAACCTTATGAGTGAGTTCATTGATAAGGCTTCATTAGAAAGAGATGAGTTTGAGAGAAATTTGCCCCCATTCACTCTTGATTTTGAGATAGTAGAAGGAAAGGTTGTTTATTGTGGTGAAAAGGAGGATAAGGTTGATTACTTTGGAGTTTTTGAGCTTGAGGGAGATGTAGAACATGAGGGTTCTTCATTTGAGGATTCCATGATTGATTTTCATTCCCTCATTAGTGATGTGAGATCTTGTGATGAGGGATTAGCTACCCCTTTTTGCCTTTCTCATACACCTTTTTCCCAAAGGTTTAACCATATCTCCTACTATCCTATGTTCCTCCCTTCTTTTCTCAAAGAACCTCTTAGGGATCCTCTTCCTTTTCAAGCTTCCAAAGCCCCTAACCCTTTCATTGTTGATGAGGAAAAGAGTTATAATGCCAACCAAAAAGATTTTTGTGAGGATTTTTCTTTTTCTTCTTCTACTTTTTCTTCTTATTTTCTTGATTTTTCTTTTGATTCTTTTACTTTTTCTTTTCTCCCTTCTCTCAAGCATAAAGTCTCCTTGTACTTTATGTTTGCTTGTCATATGAGCATCGCGTATGCTCTATTTCTTGATATGTTTTCCGGTGCATATGACAAGTTATTGCGTTCTTTGTCGGGTTATTTACTAGATTGGTCATGCTTGGACATTAAGCAGGCCTTTGCGGGAAGTAACCCGTGTTTTATTGCTTTCTTTTTCTTTCTTTTGTGTTTCTCATTTTTGTTTACTCTCTTGTCTATGTGTATAGGTACTCGATGCATATACTCATGTGCAAAGATTTTGGATTGAGCTCCTTGAGACGAAGCACACCAATGATTGCTTGCATTTGGAAAAGCAATAAAGACGAGGAATTAGATGAAATTGTGGACAATGTGCTCAATTGCGGGTTTCAACACCCACCTCACATTTGGTTTACTCTTTCCTTCTTCCCTCATCTTGGATTTTCTTTCTTAATTGCATTTGGATTGTATGATTATGAATTGTTGTGTGAATGAGTTTTCTTCCTTCCCCTCCCACCCACCCTTTGTGCCTTTATTTTGAGCATTGAGGACAATGCTCCATTCTAGCTTGGGGGAGTAGCTATTCGCTAGCATTGGGGGGTTATCTATATCTCTTGGTGGTTTCTTAATCCATAGTCTCATGATTGCTTGATTTATTTCTCTCATACTTGCCAAAGTCTATTATTGAGATTGGTTTTCTATGTTTGGATGGCCATGAGCGCCTTATTGAGTTGACTTTTGGTATATGTAGTTTTGATTGATCATGCTTTCATATTGCACTATTGTATATGCATTCTTGAGTATTGTTGGTTTTGTGAATATTTGTGTGTATAGTGTCTTTCCATGGCATTCAAGGCAAGTTTCAAAATGTTTTGTTTTAAACTTGGACATAATTGGGCTTTAGCACCTAGAATACCCTCTTTGCTAGTTGTTAGAGGTTTCCGTGCACTTGAATGTCGAGGTTGGTTCACACATATAACATTGCCAAGGTAGTAGAACTTAAGGGCTATGAGACCTTAGCTCACTTGGTTTGTGGTAAGATGGTTGTCGCTCTCTAGCTAGTTGAAGCTTTAAAGGTGATTTTTGCTACTCCACTACCGTCTTTTTTGTGAGAATGTGTCTATTTTGTTCTAGCCTTCTACATTTCTTGCATGTGTGGCGTTTGGATCCTTGGCATTGCTAGCTTATATCGAGAATTTGGCTTAATCTACCCAAGATCGAGACCGAACCAACCTAGGGGAAGACGAAGGCAATTAGGATTTTTGTTTTGTTTTATTATTTTCTTTTCTTTTCTTTTATTTTTCTTTTGCATTTGCTCATTTAGTAACCCAATTTGAGCCATTTTCCCTTCTTTGGCATAACCACATTACAAACCAATGGACCTTTGCTTTATTTTCACTTTTTTTAGTTTTTGTGAAGCATTCTTGGGACTTGACTTGTATTTTTGGTTAATGAAAGTGAGAAAAAGAATGAAAAAGAAGTGAAAAACTCAAATTTTGGTACTTGAGATTATTTTTGTTATGTTGAATGGTTTGAGTAAATGAAAAGAAAATAAAGGAAATGAAAGAAAAAGCCGCTCAAAGTTAAAAGAGGCGAGAGCAAAGAATAAAAAGAAATGAAAAAAAAAAGGGGAAGAAAATATCGAGAAAATACAAAAATATTTGTTGTTTGGTTGAAAAAGAATAAGCTTGGGGGAAGAGTTGCTAGAATTTTTGATTTGAAAGTTGGTAGTTTATTGAGTTTGAATTGAGGAATGATCAACCTTGCTTCACTTCTAAGTTTACCACCAATTTCCAAATTTATTTCCACACCCTTTACCCTAGCCTAAATGTTTCAACCCTTTTAAGACCTTTTGACCTTAGTGAGGTTTAGTTACTACCGATGGAGGGTAATCAAGCCAAGCCTATTGAGCGAGCTATCAATGCCAAGATGTCGGGTAGCCTAAATGTTTTTCATTGATTATTTCTTTCGATTCCTTCGAGGAATCTCGAGATATCACCTTAAAAGTGGATGCAAAACTAGTGAGGATGCGGGAGTTTGGTTGGAGATAAGGAGGAGTGTAAGTCCCTCTAAGTTCTCTACCCTTTGCATGCTTTATGTGTGTACCAACCTTAACTATTCTTTTGCTTGGCTACCTTTAATGTCTAGAAAGGTTTGTATTCTTGTGCATTTAGCCCATTGTTTGTGTTTGGTTTGAAATATCAAAACTCGAGTTTTCTTGATTTCACCTTTGCCTTGAATGTTATGTTTTGTCAAGAGTTGTGGGGTAAGCTCTTAGGAAACCCTCACGAGAGCTTACTCGTCCTCTTTGGCGACATAGGGGTTTAAAGGGCTTGATGCATACGCTAAATGCATCCGTGATTCCTACGACAGTGAGTTAGTGTACATTCTTTTTCTTTGTTTCTATTTTGTTTCTTTTGCCTTTAATAATTCCATCTTGTTCTCTTTTGCCTTAGCTTTGCTCGAGGACGAGCAAAGGTTTAGCTTGGGGGAATTTGATGAGTGACATTTATGTCACTCTTAGGGAGTAGTTTTAGAGTCATTTTCGTGTTTATTTTATCTTATTTTCCTTTCTTTCTCTTTAATAAAGTTTCTAGTTTATTTTGGTAATTTTGTCGTGTTTTAAATAGCAGATTAGAGAATAGATTTATTAGCAGATTATCGATTGTGCTGCTTCTCTTGGATTGTTATTTGTTGCTGTTACAGTTAGGGGGGCAAAAATAAGGTGTAGCAAAGCAATCGGGCTAACATGTAAATTGCTTTCTACCTTCCTAATCTGAAACTATCAACACTATTATCAGCTGAAATTGTGCATCCTTTTTGCTGAGCTGAGAGTATTTGAAAGAAGCATAGCAATGGTCATTGGACCAACGCCTCCAGGAACAGGGGTAACAGCGGAAGCAACCTTGACAACCTCTTCATAGCAAACATCTCCAACTAAACGATATCCTCGAGGACTTGCTGGATCCTGTTGTTGCATAAAATATCTTAGCAAAAATATTTGACACTATCTTAAACTGACAAACTAAAATTTTAAAGTATAAGTTCTATTGATTTAAATTAGGATTATTGGTGACACTTCCTGATTTACTTCTAATCATTATAACGCACATTAACCATTCATATTTTATTTTGTTAATTCATGAAATTTGCATAAACTGCTAATAAATCTATTCTCTAATCTCTACTAAATGGAAATTTAAAATTACAACATGCCCAATAAGAAGGTAGTTGAGCACATAAGATGTTGCAGGTTTACCTCAACTGGATTGATCCCAACATCAATGACAGCAGCACCAGGCTTGATCCAGCTACCCCTAACCATGTTTGCTTGTCCTACAGCAGAAATGATAATATCTGCTTCTTTTACAATATCCTCGGGATTGTTTGTTCTAGAATGAACTATAGTAACAGTAGCATCTTCCCTCTGCAAACAGTAAGTGTTCTAAAGGTCATATTGGATAGAAAGAAATGTTCAACAAAACATGATTTGATTGATTTCACGCATACATGAAAAAAATATGAACTAACAATTTAAACTTACCTGCAGCAAAAGAGCAGCCGGCATCCCAACTATATTGCTGCGGCCAATCACAACTGCCTTTTTCCCTTTTATTTGAATTCCATATCTATGCAACAACTCAATACATCCTTTGGGTGTACATGGGACAAACAAGGGTTCCCTGCCCCGCATTGCAAGACGGCCAATGTTTAAAGGGTGGAATCCATCAACATCCTTTTCAATTCCAACAGCATTCAAAATTTTCTCCTCATTCATATGCTGCAAAAAGCATTTTTTTTATCAGCACATACCGGTAAAAGAGTTAGTAAATTAGACAGCCACCTACATGGATGCCTTATCGTTGTAGTGCACACTACATAGTCAGCATCCTTTTAAAATCCAATTATTGAGTAATGGAGCAATAAGCCTTAAAAATTTAAGTGAAAACATCTTCCCACGTAAGTTTATGATTTAGAACCAAATTATTGAGTAATGGAGAAATAAGCCTTATTTTCACTGTAGTGGATTTAGTGGCTGCAAGAACAGATTTCTACTGAAAATTTCTACATAATTAGGACAATACAACTACACAAGCAGGTAAAATAGTGAAGAACCGCATTTTACCAAGTAACAACTACCTTAAGCAACATCCATCTTGTGATAAGGTATTATAGTTACACTAATTCACAAAGAATTAACATGGAACATGATAATACTGACAAATTAAAGCTATCCTTTTTTAAATTATTCCCAACAAAACAACAGCAGGAAAAGCCTTAGTATTACGATATAATATCAACATAAACAGAAGAAAATATGTGGGACAGGAAGATCCATTCATTCCAAGAAGCATACCGAAGGCAGAGGTAACTGAACAAGTATTCCGTGGACTGAAGGATCTTCATTGAACTTAGAGATAGAGTTGAGCACTTCCTTCTCTGTTGTATCTTCTGGCAAACGAGCTTCAAAAGAATTAATTCCCACTGCATCACAAGCTTTCTTCTTATTACGAACATACGTTGCAGAGTCCTTTCTATCCCCAACAAGGATCACAGCCAACCCCGGAACAATACCGGTAGCTTCTTTCATTCTTGCTATTTCAACACCTATCTCCTCCCTAATTTGCTTCGCCACCGCCTTACCATCAATAATTTTTGCAGAACTCTCGGTTGCCATATTAGCTGTAATAGGAGCTTACAATGAATCATCAAATGAAAATTTAAGAAGTATGACAACAGCATTTCAATTATCAATCAACGTTATCATAAAAAGAGTAACTTGCAATAGCCAATTAAATATGACTCCGAAAATCAGCATCATACACAAACGTCTACACATTACATGATTCACATCCTATATTTTTTCCATTATTATTTTACTTTCAAGGAACAATGATATACAAACAGATGAATTAAACTATGAAATTCACCTGCAAATGAAATAAACACCTAACACCTAAATTTTGGGAGTAAAAATGATAAAGTAAGCAAATTTGATGCTAAACCCCATCAAATTCCACAACCCCAATTCAAATTCAACAGGAAAACAAACACCAATGAAAAAAGACAATCGGAAATCATCCCTGCATCGAAAACTTCAATTAGCCTTAAAGGTGTTCGATAAAATGCGCCAGTGAATAACCAAAGGAATTACATAAAAAGAAGGAAAACCCAGAATTGAAAGGACGCAAATAAGCAATAAAAAGAAAAGGGATGATCGATTAATACCTGAAACAAAAGTTGAAGAAGCATGAGGTTGGAAGGAGAGAGAAGGTAAGAAAAGGCTTGAGGAAGTGAGAGGAAGAGAAACCCGGCGAGAAAAGGAAAGACCGGTACAGCTAAGGTGGCAGCGAAGAGGAAGAAGACGAGCAGTTGAACAATCGGAGAAAATCATGGAAGCCATTTTTGGGTTACAAGAAAGGATTCTGACTAGTAGCTTAAGAGTAGGAATGCTGTCGCAAAGTTTATACCTCACTTTTAGGGTTCTACTTTCACTAAAATTTTATATGCATTGCCAACGTTTTACTAGTATTAATTAAATAAAATAATATGATACTTCATAGTAGTATTATGCAGTTTTTAATTGAATTATTTTTTATGCGTATAATATATCTTATTAATTGTTTTACGAATAAGCTCTCAATCAAATGTATATATGCTTCTTTTAAACTAGATTTTCAATTAATATGGAGCATAACAATATGCTATGCATGGCATCAAAAAAATCAATTGGTTTATTATTTTGCTAAGCGTTTTTTGTAGGATTTTTTAAAATATAAATCCCTAAAATAAAGTTCGATTTTAATTTTAGTTTTAAATATTTAAATAACTATGCTTTACCCCGTATTGCGCTACCTCTAATTGAAAATCCTGGATCCGCCACTGATTACAGACTTAGTGACTTACAATCGTTGGTGAGGGAAAATAAAGCAAAAAAGAAAAAAAGGGAAAATGAAGGCAATTTTAGAGGAACATTTTCTTTTCATTTCCTAAAGCTTTTATTAGAGATAGATTGATAAATAAAGGCATTCGTCAAATATCGTAATTACAAATTTTCAAAACGAACATAAAGGTTGAAAGCTCCTTCGCTTTTGATTCAGAAGGCAAATTGGTCAAAATTTTGGATTCCCCACAAAGAGGAAATGAGCATTAAGAAACGAAAAAGAAGTATTTACCTTTGATATTTTTGCCCAAAAATTCTATACAAATTACACTAGTGAGAATGTAATGAAACTATACAATTTTGTTGCCTTCTCTACTCTTGGTTGTATTAGCTGCAAATTTATATAGCCAGTGTTCCCTCAATGACTTGGTTATCATCGGAAGAGTCAACTGGTTGGGATTTGGGTTTGCTCATGACTCGAGAATATCCATAACCTAGTGAACTTCCACTAGCTTCACACAGCTGCAATAACACGGAATTCAGTATATTTAAAACACTATTTATCAATGGGTAGCAACAGATCATGTCAAAGATATGAAATAGCTTATACCTCAGTCAGTTCAGAGAGGTGACGGGATCTAAACTCATTGATTGCAGATGCTATCTCTGATGTTGGAAGTTTAGCCTAAAAGAAGAAAAACACCAAATTTCAAATCACAGTCATCAGTACATAAATTATCACCATTGTTGGCAAGTTAACTGGATATTAAACCACTGACAGAATTGGCCACAACAGTTGTCCGCCTTTATTGGCCTTTTGAATTGAAATTTACCTCCGTTCTCGTTTATTAAACTTTGTACTTCTAGGAAAATATATTTTAAAAACTACTACGTATATTCTAAAATGCAATGTTAGAATCCAACAACACTGCAGATAATTAATAAATATCAGCATATATATAAGGATTGAGCTATTAAAATTTCTTATGGAGGGATAAACAAAAACACACTACACAATCACAATTTTATCACTTGCTCACATTCTTTCACAATATCAAGACATACCTGTGCAAGAACAGCAGCTGCCAACTGTAGACTTGGTTCCAATGTCTCAGGGACAACCTGGAGCAAGAATATTGTAAGACTTTTTTTGCATAATAACGATGTCAGAATATGAATTAATTCTGATATTATCAGTTCAGAAAACAAAAAAAAATCCCCAACATGATACAACTTTATATAGCACACAATAATTAAATCAAGCAAAATCTCAGTAGTCCACAGTCCACAATATGAAAGGCTATCCATGAGGACTATGACAGGAAAAAAAAACAGAATAAACAGGGTACAAAATTAAACATCATACCGCAGTTGCCCCAGCCTTTTCTAGATTTAGACCATGATCGACATCATGTGCACGAACAAAGGTTTTAACATTTGGGAAATGCTTGCTCAATGCCCAAACAGTTCTATAATTTGCACCAGGAGTGTCCAATGTTATTGCTGCGGCACAAGCTCTTTCAGCCCCAACCTTATGAAGTACCTAAACACAAAACAGTAAAGCTTTTTAAATGAGAATATGCAACAAGCTTGAATAGCTTGGAAATTTGTTGTACCTCACGACTTCCAGCATCTCCAAAATATACAGGAAGATCAAGTGCACGACCAATTGCTACCCTGTCACTGAAATCGTGAAACATAAGCATAAGAGACATGAAGCATAAAGCAGTTATTATACATTATGACCTTCCATCGGTCAAATAACATCAACATTTATATATCTGAAGAGGCTCCCATCCTCGGTAAGGCATAAGAAAGCAGAAAAGTAGCCTATATATATATTGCGGTAATGGTCTCTAAACTGTATTATCAACCAGTTCATTGAAATGTGTACAAAATAAATGCTCTGAAGTGTGGCTAAACTCATTTTTCAATGCGAGGTACACTCAGAAACACAATTAAGTGAAAATTTTGAAACAGTAACTAATGCAAATTTTTAAAGGCTTTTGTTTCCTTATTTAACTTCGTATGTTTCTCATGTATAGTTGTACTAAATATAACCTCTACTTTCATTTCTTGGATGCTTGCCTAGATTTTCAAGCTAGGTTTGTCATCTTTAAGACAAAAAGAAAACTTGCTACAGCCCTAGCAGACTTATTTCGCCTCAACATACGCACAAGCACACGCGCGCACACACACATTTGTCAGCAGCTATAATATACTAGCTTGCTTCCCAAGAGGATCAAATACATTTATCATATTATTGTGATCGGTGACTATTGCATGAGATTTTTAAGTACAGTACATGTGAGTATGTGATATCTAGTTTTTCTGCATTAAGACAAAAGATACATTCATAGACCCCAAATAAAATAAAATAAAAAGTAAATAAATAAATAAAAATAAAAATAAAAATAAAAAAAACAAAGCAGTATCGTCTGCCCTAGGAAAAAAGATCAAATAAAAATAAACCCAGTGCTTAAAGGTCTCAATTAAGTGGGAGGTGGGCAAGAGAAAGAGCTATATATGCAAATCTTACCACGATCATACACATAGCTTTAAAGGAGATCCAGCCATATTTGGTGCATTTTTTTTTTTTTTTGAAAGAATATTTGGTGCATATTTAAAATGAGTATAAGTTTACCTTCTAACATCAAGAGCAACAAATGGTATCAAACGTTCTGACAGGAGCTGAGCTATGATCTGCATGAAAGAAGCAAGATCACAGGGAGGGAGATAAAAAAAAATAATAATAATAAAAAAAAAATTAAAAAAAAAAAAAAAAAAAAAAAAAAGAGGCAAAGCTCAAGATAGATTTCAGGAACTTAATATTTTATAACAATGATGTTCACCTGGCCTACACGTCCAAATCCACATATAATAATATGATCCTGAAGGTCATCCGTCTGGGATGAAATAAAACATGTCAGCAGAAAAATAAGAAACAGAAAAAAAATCATTTGAAAGCCTGAAAGGTCAGAACTGAAAGAAGTATGGATCATAAACAGGAAAGGGAATTCGTGTCATTTTTGTTGTTGAGATACACCTTCAGCTAGACCTAAGTCCTTCCACGCTAGTCAAGAGGCATGCCATTCTAACTGAAGAACATTTTTGAGCAACACATCATTTATGTTGACACTAATCGTCATTTAGAATCCTTGCTGGATAAGCTAAGTGGATAGGTCTATCTTTAGACTCAATTCCTCCCCTTATGTTCTGTAAACTACTGAGATTTTTCAGTAGCCTGACATGACAGTTTGAGGAGCCTAACTGATTCCCATCATTAATTCTAGTAGACCTTTCATGATCAATAAAATCCTTCTTTAGGAATATGCACAGCCTGCTTCTACAATCAGCAGATGGCCATCACACCAACACCTTCAGGAACCAAACCTATCAATTCAAGCATTGAACCAACTTATCTTTGGACAATAAAAACTATTGAATCTCCTGCAATATCTCACTTAAACCCACCTAAACCAGACGCTGTTTATCTTTATGAATTTTAATCTTGAATGGTCATTTTCCTAAGAAATTACTATAGTCGGGAATAGGCATGCAGTCAAAATCATCCTTGCTACAGGTCTGACATAAGCAAGAGTGCTTGGAGACATTTCAGTTGTTCTCATTCAAACTAAATAGCACCAGCCATCTTAGACTTTAAAAATTGGCTGCACTTACAGGAAAACGACAACTATAAAAGTATAAAAACAGGGAAAGGGGAAGCATTAACTTACAAAAAGGTAGCATCAGATTAAATACTGTTCAATCAATTTTATTTTTATGTTTTAGTTTTTTGTTAAAAAATGATTCTTAGTGCAAAGAGATATTCTGTTAAAAAGCACAGCTAGTGAGAATTAGCTAACACTGAGCTCAACCCACTGAAATAAAGCGTCAAACTTAACGTTTAGTACCCATGAATCAGCCGCAACATTCAATTTGAAACCACCAACGCTCATATCCTATCAGAACAGACCACCATTGTGCAAGCGGACAGGAAACTTCCTCCAGCAACCACCAACTAAAGTAAAAAAGTACACTTGAAGAAGATGAAAGCGAATAAAGAGCTATTATAAGCATTTTTTCCACCTATCTAACTATTAATGGCTGGAAATGTGCCATGTTGACTTCAAGTTACAAAACGTTTCAGAATTTTCTGGGTCATGCATTAAATAGTTGGAAATGATTCCCTCTTCAACCCATTTCAGAAACTTTTTGCTTGCACTCCTCTGCATTTTCCCAGCAGTTTTCTTTCCAAAACAAAGAAACAGAACCTATCTTCCGTTCCCATGCTTTCTCAAGTCAGATTTCATGGACAATAAATCACAAGGCCAACCAATTTCACTTCAATTAGGCCATATAATTATCACAAACTTCATCAACACGGTGAGCAAGAACCTAAGGGCATATTGTAGGAAAAATAAAAAGAAGGATACGAGATACCTCACTCTCAACAGGTAATAAACTTCGCACATCATGCAACTCAAAGCGAGAGGCAATCAGCTGGCCACCAGCAGCCAGCCATGGTGTAAGAGCCATGGAAATCCCAACCACAAGGAACAACAAAGATGACAGCTGTGGAGACATTATGCCCTGCAGGTAAAGCCAACAGCAATAAGCAAATATAGAGTTATTTCAGCTAATGAGCTAATACAATTACCCCAATATTCTGGACAGACAGAGATAGAATTGTGCTTGTGATCATGTAGAAGAGTAATAAATTTAGATGCACACTGATAGAAGAGATACGAAAACCTCTACCATTGATAATCTATGCTGTTACACACAAGCACATTTAATTGGACCCTCCCATTATCCACAAGTTATAACATGCAAGTCCATCATTTAGTTGGGTGGTTCCTTGTGTGTGGTTGGCACAGATGGTGCAGTAAAAGGAGGACCTGGGCTTGCAGGTGGAGAGGGGGGGGATTGGGGGTATTTCATATCTTGAAGAATGAAGCTAGGAGAATGTATGCAGCAATCTAAACAAATTTCCAGATGGGGAGATTGTTCAGATGCATTGTTACTGGGAATTAAGTATAGTGATGAATTGCTAGCATATACAAGTTCCACAAGCTCCTCTGATGAATCTGATCAAAAGTATCTAGGATAATATTGAAGGACTGGCGTTACCATGTGTAGTTACTAGCTAGTTTATGTAATTCAATTTTTCCCCAGGCTTTTTTCCTCATTTGCATAAATAACAAAGAATACTCAAGTGCTCAACATGCAACTATGCAAGTTTATCACTTTATCAAAATCCAAGCCAAAATGAAAGTAAACTTGTAACATACAAACAATGCCTTGAATCAAAGATTAAAGATGCTGTATTCTTCAGGTGCACCAATTGAGACAAAGAAGAGACACAAAATAATAATCAATGCAAGAAGGATTCCAATAAAATTAGAAAATGAGGATTAACAAAACGCAAGGTCAAACCTGGTTTACAGCTTCACCAAATGCAACAAAGGCGAATTCTCCTCCAGGAGCAAGAAGAAGACCTGTTCTGATTGCAGCTACTGTTGAAACACCAAAGACTCTACCAACTAAAGTAACCAGCATAGTCTTGCCCACGATTAGAAGTCCTAATGCTCCCATGATAACCGGGAAGTTTGAGAGGAGAAGTTTTGGATCAATAGACATCCCTACCTGGAAAACAAAAAACAGGTGCTGACTAAATTAACAAATTGTGACGAAAAGTTAATTAAATGAAACAAATGACAGTCTACACAATAATCATTTTAAAAAATATATATATCAAAAGTGACAGTCAGATAAATGGGAATCAGAACCCAATGGCTCTGAGAAAACAGTAAAGAAGAAAGTCCAGAGCCTTTATATCAAACATGCTTAAGGTCAGCACCTAGCTGGTTATGCATGGATTAGCTAATCCCAGGTGTAACTCAGATTAAATTTTAAATAATTCAGAGGATAAGGCAAAAGCAATTTGCCCCAAAGAAAAAGGAAAGATTTCAGCAATGAATCTATCACAAGCTTCCAAAAAAATTACAGACAGAAATCCCAATGGAAGGCCACACATACTCTATGTGCATGATGGAAAGATTGGCAGCAGAGCATGATGAAGAGCTTTAGTGAAAATCTAAGAAGATGCATGTTGGGAAGCAAGATCTGAAGTACATACCGTCATGAAGAAAAGACCCAAAAGAAGGCCGCGATATGGTGCAATATCTGACTCCACTTGCAATGAAAACTCAGTTTCTGCAAGAAGTAAACCAGCCAAAAATGCCCCTAATGCCATAGATAGACCAGCCTGAAAGAATAAAAAACAAGATCTAAATGAACTGATGACAGGAACACTGGACAGGATTACTCTTTTTCAGACAATCACCCTTCCCACTTGGTTGTGACAACTAGCCCCTCACAATAAATTAAGAAAAAAAAAATTTAAAAATTAAAAAGCATAAGTTAATGATTCATAAAAGTTTTCCCACTCACCCTAGCAGTAAGGAGACTTGTCCCTAGTATAACAAGAAGTGTAC
This sequence comes from Chenopodium album, assembly GCF_948465745.1. Taxonomy (NCBI): domain Eukaryota; kingdom Viridiplantae; phylum Streptophyta; class Magnoliopsida; order Caryophyllales; family Amaranthaceae; genus Chenopodium; species Chenopodium album. The sequence continues at coordinate 74,360,209 of NC_137840.1, forward strand.
AGGCTGAAAATATCTCCGCGTTCTGGTTTTCAGCAATTTGCCTGTAAATTGGTCGAAGAAACTGCAGATGATCCAAGAAGTAAGAATATGTTCTTGCAAAGTAATTGTTTAACAAATAACATCAAGCAAAGATTATAATTTTGAAAACTAGACTTACAAAGAGAGAAATTTTCCTGAAGTAACAAAACTGCTCCCTCATGCATATATAACCAGCGATATAAATGTATGACAAATTTTCTTAGTTTTTTATGTTCAAACTTGCAAGAAGAGTGTATGACAAATTATACAGATTACCAAAAAAAAAATAGAGGGAAAATCTCTTTTGTATTATAATTACTAACACACCCCTCCTTCCAAGAATAGTTTTCTCACTTATCATGGCTCATAATTTGACGAGACAAGTTGGTGATTGGTCATCAAATGTTATTTAATCAAATGTGATTAGAGATAGTAGAGTAATTTATAAGAGAATAAGAGCAGAATGTGGGATCCTAACTTTTGGTAGTGGGAAAAATAATAATTGATGATCAAAATACAGTGGCCATCACCATTTTTGGAAATGGTCAAACTAATCTAAGATAGACAAAAAGGAAAGCGAGCAAACTATTTTGGGACAGATAAAAAGCAAAGTGAGCAAACAACTATAGGATAGAGGGAGTAAGCTACAATGTCATTAGTTTTGTCTCACACAATGATTTCTCTTTAGTTTACTTGACCGAGAAGGGACAACCAAGGTGACTTATTAAGATATTAACAATATTAGCTAGCAATACATCACAATATATTCTGAGCAATATAAGTTCAATGTATTTAGACAAGATACTAGTAGCATAAAATTGTAAATAATCACTAACAAGTAACAACTATCTTCACGCTGGAACTGAAATGTGCAATAAATTCAACCACTTACCAAGCGTCCACCAGCAATTATAGCGGCAATTGCAACAACTGCCTTAACAGCAGCCAATCCTAGGGCTTCTGCAATAGCTTGGAAACCAATCTGAATGAACAGCAGAGTAAAATAAATTATTGGTCATTATTTTAATGTAGTTGTTTAGATTGTTATAGAATTTCTTCCTTTTACTTAACCCCTACAACTATGTTCTGCCCATGAATTAGGGGATGACATCTACCTCTTCATTAGATATACTATTTCCATTCCAATAAAAGTCACTGATTATGTACAGGTAATTTGATGAGTTGTTAGTTATATAATCAATATTAAAAACCACAAGCCCTATTCCATAGGTAAATCAAGCTGACAAATAATATTGCATAGGTATTTTAAGTGAGTTGAAATACACAGATAATATGGAATGGAGGAAATAGTAAATTTACAAGTTTAATCTTTGTATGAAGCGCTTTATATTTGTTTTCATTATGGTCCCAACACTATCCTACTTGTTGCTTTTTGATGCAACACATAGAGTAAGGTTTCATCCTCAGAATTAAATCTTTCACAAGAAAAGCCACCTTAGAGGTATACTTAAAACCAATCCTTTCATTCTGGCCCCTCAGATACCTTTTAATCTCCCTTAATGCTTTTCAATGCACCAGCTCAAATAAAAATCTTACTGGATCCATAACCACAACCATCATGAAAAAGAATATATATATAAGAAAGCTTGCCAGCCATTCTGGAAAACTCAAAGCAACTAAGCTGGGAATGACCAGACAGAACATACCACAAACCAGAAACACCCTATGAATCCACAACACACCTCAACCCCTATTACAGATGATAGGATCATCATGCTCAAGCCACATATTCAGCTTAACCTTGGTTAAAATCAATTAATTATGACTTAGATTGCACTTTTAAGTTTCAATTAATGCTTCTAACATGGATGTTTCAGTTCATTAACTAAAAAGCTAATTTAAGTAATTTCAACAAAGTGAAATGCAGTGGGATACTTTTCAAATCAATAACCATTTATTCTCTGTTACAAAAATTCACAGTAAAAAATTATAAGTTGCCAACTTGCCACGTATCACAAATAACCACATTGCAGGACTTGAAACCAAGCAACGTACATAAAGATTAAAAAACAAATACGCATAACGACATTCAACAAAGAGCAAAATAATGAAATAATGCAAAAATATTTGAAGTAGTTACCCCGCCTTTAGAAGAATTTGGTGAAATGAGTGGTATGAGTATCAGCAAAACCACCACAGCTAAATCCTGGAAAAATAGCAAAGAAAAGCAAAAGCAAAATACCAGAAATTATTTCAGGACAAAAAAAAAAAAGTGAACCAATAATATATTGACTAAGATCTATACAAGGAGCTTGATTGGATTTCAAGGAGCAATGGCGTATTTTACAAGCATCAATCAAATGTAAATCATGCAATTGTGAAGCTGCAGCTAGAAAATATGCATGGCCATAGACAGCCAGTTTACCACATAATCCAAAATTTAGCAGCACTGGCACATCTATCTACCCCTTGGCTCTATTTGTTAGCCCAGACATGTCTTGGTAGAAAATGGCAAGGATTCAACTTGTGATCAAACATCAACCAAAAGCTCTTTACAAATGACAATGGAAGGAAGATTCTCCTCATAAATTAACTATCTCCAGAATTTATCCCAGACTAAAAGGTTTACCTGGAATAGTAAGACTGAAAATGTAGAACGCCCATGCCGTGAAGTGCTCTCCCCTCGCTCTTGCAAAACCTGAATCAAAAGTTGAAGAAACTCCATCAAAAATCATCTAGATTAAGTTTATGCAGCACAAAATATAATTTTCTCAGTGGAAGTAGGTAGGTAATTAGAAATTTAGTTTTCTCTGGAGTACATTCTCATGCTCATCTGATCCCCAATATTTTTTATTAAGCAAGCTTTGTTTGAACCTAAATATCACAAGATCAAACTACCCGCACCTTCCTTTGTATATTGCTCTAAGCCTTAGTTAAACATCAAAAGACATGGAAAATAGCACATTTCAATCTCAAGGGGCAAGCACATGTACACAGACACTTTGATTTCTTATGCTAAATTGCTAGAATCCTAGAATGGAAGCAAATATCCCAGTGAACAATCTGTAAGATGGGATTTATGGTTGTGTTTTGCCTAAAGATGACCTTGTGCAAAGCGAACAATTAGATATTATGATGGAGTTTAGAGTCACACTCCTAGTCCCCTATAGTCCTATTAGGGCATTAGAGGGAGCACAAAACACACAACTAACAATTATGAATGTTACCTGCAGGACAACAGCAGTTGATGACAAGGCCAAGCCATTCCCAATTACTATTGCCGCAGGACCTGCCTGTTTTGAAATATAATGGGCCACCATGCCAACTACTGCAGCTGTTAACAGCACCTAAATAACCCAAAGTCAGTACTACAATACTAAAAGCATGAATAACCCCAAGAGGGCCAAGATATATGTGAATGGCGAGAACTTAACATTTTAGTACCTGGGCAGAACCTAAACCAAATACGTACTTCTTCATGGAGCTCAGTCTTTCAACAGAAAGCTGTCAATGGGGAAAACATCAAAACGTATTTAAGTTCTGTAACTTGGTAATTACATTAGTTCAGATTATGTTACAAGAGCCTTGACAGATTTTTGTACCTCAAGGCCAATGTTAAATAGTAAAAACACAACTCCAAATTCTGCAATCGCCTTAGTTCCATGCACATGACGAATTATTGAGAGGCCGTATGGACCAATCAAGATTCCAGCAGCCAAATAACCAAGGACAGGGCTACCTGAAGATAAGAAAACGCAAAGAATAAGATTGCCAAAAAGTATTATAATTAGAGATTGCAATACTAAAACTTCTGACACATATCAGAAGAGTGGGAGTGAAAATCAGTAACATTCGAACTTTTCTGGAATATAAATTTGCTCAATAAAATTCTTACAGGGCTGCATACATTCTGAAAATACATTATACATACAATAGATACAACCCATCATTTAAGGTAGAGAGAAGTATTACCCCCAGGAATTTTCTGGAAAATAGGTACAAATATCACACTGGCCAGCAACAACCATAGCATATCAAACAAGGATGCTTCCTCTTCATTAATCTGTAGAAAGAGAGGACATACAACAAACAAACACCAGATTAAAACCTTTTCTCAGAAGACTATAACAAGACACTTAAGAAATCGAATATATGAACTATAATATATTTTATATATTAATGAAAAATGGGTAAGTGGAGGAAACCACATGCCTCTTGCTGGGGAAGCTTATCAATTAGACTCTTCACTGTCTTAGAAATTTTCTGCATTTGCTGAATCAGAGGTTTTCCATTTGAAGAAACTTCTTCAATAGTGGAGGTTAATACATGTTGTGGCTGAAACAGCTGAGCACCTCTCTCACCTCGGTTAATATAATAGCCAACCCTGTTAGTAAGTTAACCTAGTATCAGATAAGGTAATATATGCATTATTTATGACAATAAACAGTGAAATATCAAATTCATTCAGCTATCAATGTTTCAGAACCTAGGAAGGATTTTAAATATTAGTCTTATCAAGAAAGGAACTTGACTAAGCTCATACATAATTGTTTGCTAAATTTTAATTGGTATACAGATAGGACTTCAAACATAGGAGACATTACGAACAAAAACTGGTAACAGAAACTATGAGAACTCTTCTTTCATCAGACATTGAGTAGACAACACGATAGTTCAGAGAAGTGATTCCAAGTATTAGATTATTAGTTCCTTGTGGAACAGTTTAACTTATAAGCCATGTAGTGAACATTTAGAAGGTGTAGAGGACTACATGTTACAATCCATTAGGCATCTAAAAAAGAATGAAATTTCTGCTTAATTAGAAATGAAATGAAGTTTCAACCAAGGAATTCAACTACTCGGCACAAAGGTGCCCAAACAAATTGATACCGAATACATTAGCTAAGTAAAACTTAGAGGCTAAGCCAAGGTTTCGGCATAATTTAAAGAGACTTCATTTTTTTCACAGATTAACATGTAGTACTTCATAAGAAATATTAGGGATAAGAAAAATGATATTTATAGAGCAGTATTTTACAAAATTTACGCATCACATACAACAACAGTAGAAGAAAAATAGAACTGGAAAAGAAAAAACTAAAAACTGATTCAACATACCCTGCTCCAATGAGCAATATTCCAACGATCAATTTTGGCAACTGCTTCTTTGCAGAATCCATAACACCATGAAAAACAGAGGCTGGTGTGAACTCTTCATCATCTTCATCAAATGAAAAGAATGATGCAGAAAAGAATCGAGATGATTTCTTCACTGATGCCTTTGAGCTACTTGGTGGAGAACTGTCACGTGCCACTTCTTTTTGTATCTCTAATTTCTTAGCTTGTGCTGCGCTCTTCACTTTTTCTACCTCTGCATCAGCATCTCTATTGACTTCTACGTATGGTTTTCTATTTTCTTTGTCGCTTGAATCATCAGATAAAGCAACGTCAATCAGATTCTGGCTTGTTTTGTCAGAGGGCTTATCCAGTGATGGTTTGCTGGCCAAAGAAGCACCTTCTACAACCAAATTGTTTTCACTTTCAAAGCCATCAGTACCCAGAGATCCTTCGGACATCTCTTCCTGAATAGCAACATCTTCATTTGAGGATGACCTACTTGAAAGATCAATAGAATCTTTGACATCAGTTTGAGAAATAGAGAGCAGCTTTTCAGCTCGCTGCAAGGCCATCTCAGCATCATTCACGCGCTGAGCAGCCTCAAGCTCAAAAGCAACAGCCTGCTCGGCTAAAAGCATTATGTTAGCGACATCCTCTTCAGCTTTCAGTGCATTTATCTGAGCCTGATCAGCAACTTCATTCAATCTCTCCACTTCTTTCTGCAGCTCCTCTTTCTTTAGCTGCAGCCTTGTTAGCTCTGCTTCACAATTTTCTAAAGCCATCCTGAATTCTTTAATCTCCTTCTGAGCAGCTAGTAGGGCATCCTCCTCTTGCCTTAGCTGGTTTAATACAACCTCATCACTTTCGTTTTCGGAATCACTATTCGATTTGACAATCTCTACAGTGTCCAAGGCCACCTGAAGCCTTGCCTCAGCCAAAGAAAGAGACATTGTGGCTTTCTGAAGAGCTTCCTTAGCACCCACTTCTTGATCTATTAGCTCTTCTATCATTTTCAGCGTACTATCAACATTATTCCTAGCATTCACTGCTTGATCTTTTAACGCAAAGGCAGCTTCCGATATATTCTGTGCCTTCTTTTCGAACATAGTACTGTTCAGCCGTGCAATTTCCAATTCCCTGCAAGCCTTCAGCAACGATTCTCTCAAATCCTCCAAAGTTGTATCCTGAGCTACCTCATCTTCTTTTTTTTCCTTCTCTCCTCCAGAACTATCCAACTCTAAGTCAAGACTGTCCTCTTCTATCCACCCTTCTCCTTCATAATCTTTTCCTACCTCAGCACTCCGACCATTTCCATCGATGTAAACTACAGCATCATTACCCTGACACCGAGCAACCCCTCCCAAACTCCCAGACTCAGAACCCTTCTCGCTCCCACCTACCCCGGCTTTCCTCGAAGGCAAACCCCACAATTGACCATCAAAATCCCTCCCAGACGGCAATTTTACGATAGAACCACCACTAACACTACCAATTCCCTTCACATTCTTCCTCAAACAGATTCTTGAAACTGACCTTGAATTACTTCCATACTTATTATACCCAAACCCACTGACTCTAAACCCCAATTTCGAATGGATAAAATCAGAACGATATCTTCTGCACTCAATTCCATGAATCAAATTGGACTGCTTAAAACTATAACCAACATCCATTTCATACCAATCAATACCAAAACACCGTCAACTAAACCAACTACTTTGACCTATCGTTGACCGAAGCACAAACACCTGACGAAACAACAAACTTTCCAATTACACTAACAAAATTGACGATTCAAATATCAAATTATCAAAATGAATGCACAAAGAAAACCCTAAAAAAATCACAAATATGAGTAATATAAATTATTAAAAAAAATCAAAATTAATTGAGCTAGATAACACACAAAAATGGCATGAAGAGAGAGGAGAGAGAAAGAAGGAGAAGAGAAGAAAACTTACGGAACTTAGAACAGTGACAGTGAGTTAGAGGAGGTGCAGAGCTTCGAAGAGCTTCTTCAATGGCGGATATTTTTTGAAATAAGGAAATTAAAACTGAAGTAAAACAGGACAAATGGATGGAAAAGATATTAAAAAAAAATTAAAAAAATTGTTAATTTGATTTTATTATTCAGAAAAATGGGTGTGTATATTTTAATTTGGCCTTTTGAGGTCTCAGAAAGTGAGAATTGAGAAGGAGATATTTTTATTTTATTGCTAAAAAGGTTGATAAGGTGACGTGTTTAATTAGGCTTTTTTATGTTTTTTTTCTTACGTTATTTTTCATTATTGGTTTCAAAGCTTTTGTTTTCACTAATTCGTCGACATATGGAGTGTAACCAAATTGAGTAAGATCCGATTCTCATGAATATTCCATTGCTTACCATTTACACATAACTACTTGTCTAAACTTGTCATTATACTCTGTATTAACACTAAATAGATGTTGATGGGGCAGGTTAGAGGTGGAGGATGATACTTTCACACCCACCTAGAAATCTACGGTCATTTCTGCCCCATTTTTCATGACGGATATAATACCTACATTTATTCTCATTCCAATAGATACAAGCTTAAATTCATCATCGCTTCATTAACCAACTTAGATATCCATATCCCCTTGAAAAACTTGATAAACCAATAATAATAGTTCCCTCATTTCTTATTATTTACAACTTTGGGAAGGGTACGCAAAAATTGTTAAGAGATGTTTAAGAAAACAAAAGGCATGTCAAATGTCATTAATAAGTTAATCAAATCCAAATCCTCCATATTCTACAGTATCACCACTAGCAGTCTAGCACCCACCCAGAGTATTTTGAGAAGGGTTTATTTCATTTGCAACTAGACGAAAATAATAATAAGAAGAAGAAGAATTATTTCGTTAACTTGAATAAAGAAAATAATTAAAAGGCTCATGTGTATTATATGAATTAAGACTTATCATATCATGTGAAATTGTACCTTTATCATATGCTAAGTATCTTCGCTAATTTTCGTTCATCTCTTACATAGAAAGAATGTGTGGAGGTAATTTTCATTCATCTTAGCACATCATGTGAAATTGACAATCAAATTGTGAATGAATTCAGACTTAACATTCCCTTATTATTGCTCCACAAGTGTGCTAAGTCAGCTTATACATGAAGGTAATCAACACAACAAAATCAGGTTAGTTTTACATTAGACAATGTCAAGCCATAACTTTCTTCCGAATATCAATATACAAGAATTTTGAACAAGATACATTTTGATTTAACAAAAAAAATTAGATAACACTACAATATCGTGATGGCAACATGTTACGGATCAGAAAGTAGTTGCAATTGCTACCATACCACCTGTGGCCTGAACACTCAAAAACAACCCTACACACTGTACAAAACAATGATCTTGAGGCTATGAAGTTAATTCACCCCGTTCACGAGCAATAGAGGCTGAAAGTATACCAAGATCTCGATTCAACAGTGTAAGAGATGTTTCACACTCTGATATAATTCTCACAACAGAGGAAGGCTCACCACCAACTGTCTCAGATGACCCAGCCTTCACCGCGTCATGTGAATCTCGAAGGTTCCTCAAATTTCCCAGGAACTGTATATATCAATACCAAAGCAGTCAGTGCCAACCGAGTCACCGAGACTAGCTAAAACAAAGTATCTAAAATTCACGTAATCATAATTCAAAGCCTTCAAACAGCTTCCACACAATCGTCACACACTTGTTAAATTCTGACCAAAGTGTCCCTATATTAACTAGTTTTTACCATTTTTGAACTAATACACCCCCACCCACCTTCAAAATTCCCCAAATCCAAACAAGCAATAAAAAAGAAAACTAAGAGAAATACAGGCGTTATAGCTGTTCAGAGCAGAATCAACAGCTTCTGCTCCGAATATTCAGATTTGTTAACAAGGAAGAGTTAGAAATGCATCCTCCAAATGAGGAAATGCAATTTTTAAATTCCAACAAGGAATACAGTACCTTCAACAGCATTTTATAGGCCTCCAGTAACCTATTTGCTGCAGGACCAAACCCATGAAGCTGAGGTACTTCCATCATGTGCGTCCACGGACGTATCTCCTATAAAGCACAAATTTCGAAAAACCAACAAAAACAGAATAGATTTGTTAGCATTATCCAACAGAAAAGCAATATTCTGGTTAGCTCAATAAAGAAAAGTTAAAATATGAGCCAACAAATTGCACAAGTGCAAAACAATATTGTTTATACCACTATTCAATGCTCGTCATGGAATGTAGTAAGAGATACTTCCTCCGTTTCTATTTAGTTGACGCGTTTGATTTAGGTACATATATTAAGGAGAGGAGAGAGAGTGACAGAGAATGATAAAACAGGTGGGGTTAGCTTGTGAATGCAAGGTAAAAAACTTACCCCAAAAGGAAACGTGTCAACTAGTCAACTAAAAAAAAAACTTCCTATAAAGGAATACGTGTCAACTAAAAAGAAACGGAGGTAGTACATAACATCAATAAGAGTGTGTTTGGATTGAAGGAAATGGAGGGAAAAGAAGGGAAGGGATATGAAGGGAGAGAGTATCTTCCATTTGGATATCAAATTAGGGATCAAGGGAATAGGAGGGAAGAGACATGGAGGAGTTAAATACTAAGAAAATAATCCCTCCAACAACGAAGAGATTTGGAAGGAAAACTCTCCATTCTTCCTTCACCTTCCTCTCCCTCCCCCCCCCCCCCCCTTCTTCTTTTCCTTCCCTTACCTTTACCCAAACAAGCTGTAAATGAAAGTTTTCCTATGACAATTTTTAAATCATCCACACCGACCACACATCACACTATCACAGTCCCTGTGAACTAATGGTTTTGGACATAACCCTTCCCCCACCCTTTCCAGCTCCATTCATATGCAAATCTTGGAAATCTAATCCTTCCACCCCAGATTAGTCGTCTAAAATGAGAGTATTATATAATAAACTAGAAACGTGAGAACTAAGTTCAGACAAAGGTGATAGTTCTAAAGGAAAATGACAGCATCACAGTGGAAGACATTCAAGGAGCTCATGTGATGAGGAGTGAGATAAATAAATTAAAAAAAAAAGTTAAAGAACTATGTGATGAGGAGAAAGGTTAAGAGAAAATCACATGCAACTAAGGTGACTTTACAATCATATTGAAGTTTCCTCAAAAGAAAAGTGTTGCAAATAAGAAGCAGAAGTTTAATTTTGGATCAAAGACATAAAATAGGCCCGGTTAGCATTTTGCATGTTGAAGCATGCTGCAAATCTCTCAAAATCATAGACTCATCACTAGATTGACTTAATTCTTGAAGATATCATTTGACAGCCATCGTATAAATAAAAGCAAAAAGAAGTCAAAATAATTATAACCTTTGTGTAAATCACATTGAAGGATCTGGCTGTTTCCAAAAACGACTCCAAATGAGAACGTAGCTTTGTTTCTACTTCTGCATAATCTTCATCTGGATTATAAGCATGCTGAAACCAAACATAGAAAGATATATAAGTAAGAAGAGGCTGTAGCAATGAGTTACACATACCACAAGCTTTCATTGTTAACACAATCCTTAAACCAGCTGTATCATATAGCAATGATGATGCAATGAGGTCCCAAAAGCCCCATCAGCAGTAGCTTTCATTTTCAGTGACTTCAATTTTCTAAAAAAGCAACAGACCTTTGATGCCAAATCATCAACATTTTGTTGGAGGGTCGAGAATTTTTTTGACAACTCTGACAGCTTGGACTCCAGATCAGCGATGTCTGGCCTGCGAGTGACATAGAAAGAGAAAGTATACTAAGAGAAAGTAGTTACAAGCATACTAAGAGAAAGTATCTTCCACTAAGGACCAAAAAACCATGGATTAAACAACATGAACATGATTATGTGACATAGAAAGATAGAACAATTCAACATTAATTAAACTATTCTTGGCAGCCAAAATCCATCCAGCTCTAATCTTCAAGGTTATTATCACTAGAATCAATCAATCCATCTGCATAAACTTTTGAACTCAAAAACTACGCAAAACATCAATATTCACGGAAGACTACTTTGTTATACCAGGGCCTTTCAGTGCATGAAATTTAAATTAACAAAGGCTACTTATTAGTGCAGAAGTCCTCTCCTGACATGTAATCCCTTGCTCGGAGTATATCTTTTTTTAACTAGGATATGAATGCACAGAAGAAATGTCTTACAAGGGATAAATGGATTGAATCTGCACATCTGCAGGAAACAACTTGCACTCTTCCGAGAAAATCTGTGCCTGCTTTTCTGCAATGGCATCAATTAGCTGTATGTCCTTGGTAACCTGCTCATCAACACTGCAGATTTTGAAAGCATACTCGTAAGAGAAAACAGAATGAAGGAAGAAGGAACTGACAATACATTCTTAAACCATGGCTGAGAATCTGAGATCATTGCCCTAGTTATATCTCTTAGTAGCACAAAGTTAATAAAGTAAGCTAAGACAAGTTATCTAGTAACGTTGCTACCTCCAGTCGGGGTTATCAGCATAGATGCTGGCCTCAACAAGGTCTACAATGAGTCTAAGCATTTCTGTGCGGTCTTCATAGCTTCCACGTCCCTGGTTGAAAAAAAATGTTCATTTAAGCATATGAATGATTAATCATCGATCCAAGGTTTTTCAGAATTATAAGTTTATAACCAATAATTCTAAGACAACTAGCCAGGCTAAACCTACAAAGCAAGTAATATTTTTCCAGTAGTCACTAGGTCCACTACATCCAAAAATAAAACACACAATAAAACAGAGTAAAAGTTGCATTCATTTTACGTGTCTACATTGGTGTTGCATCCAGACTTCTGCACAACTGCAGTGCATAATAGTTATACCCGCAATGTGATGTTAAGAGTTATAGGCACAAGCATAAATACAAGCCAAGAAGACACATGAGCAAGAAGCAGTAAGCATCCCTCTCCCAAACAAAGGCAAGAAGGTTGAGAGAAAAGACAATGAAGAAGCCAGGCCAGTCAAATGAATATCCGGGAAAAGAAATAATGGAAAGAATTATGAAACTAAAGAAAAACTTGGGTTGTTAACTTCTGATAAATAATAGATACTGCATGATACATTTAACTTATGGTGGTCAGCCTTATCTACACGAATGAGACATAGAAGTTGCAATTATATTGAAACAGAATGATAAGAGATAAATTAAAATTCGACCTGAGAGTATGAATTACAGCAGAAGAAATTCCAGAGCTCACAAAGACTATTGTCAGGAATTAAATTAACTTACTTGAATGACCTCTGTATCCACAATGGTTGTGATGCCAAGAAACTTAGCGATTTCTGCCAAGTCTGTGATATGAGAAGTTCAAGTTAAATTCAATGATACTGAACCACTATTTACAATCAATGCCCAGCTTGTATGTAATGCACATAAATACAGTTCGTGAAGAAACAGCTGGAAACAGTGACAGAATTGATACGAAGAGAAAATATAGTAAAAGAAACAACTTAAACCATGATGAAAGAACAAAATACGAAGACACAATGCAGTTTTCCTAGTTAAGTTGTAAAAGTTCAGCAGCACATGTCTTTCAAATTAGAGCATAAAAGAGAAAGGTTCCAAATTTGGAATCAGTCAATTGTGGTCTGATTGGAAGACTTAAAGGCAACAAAAGCCCAATGCATACAAAGTTGTCATTCAAACCAGTTGGATGCTGTTAAAGCTTAGGTTTTTTATCAAAATAAAGTACGGCTCCGTCAGAACACTCTGCAAAGATGTCCTGATCCCAAATTTGAATGATGAAAGTAGAAAGAAAAGTCATGTCTAAAGAAAAATAGATGGCTCCTTTATGGTGTAAGAACAGTTATTGGAAATGACTTAAAACAACTTATGCACAAATGACTTAAGCGAAAGTTGGAAGTCCACCACACATTTTCAGCATTGTTATAGACATAGGGATCCTACACAAAGTTTTGAGAAAAATAGCACCCTAAAAAATTTGATATAATACAGATAAAGATCAATGAAACATACACTGAATGCGAGAAGTCTCTTCATCACGGTCTACACCATCTCCTTGCAGATTTTGCTGAGAGAAGGGAGACTTATCGCCCAACAGCCTATAGACAAATAAAGGCAAAGAGTTTTAATAAGATTCTGTGTTACAAGATTGAGGGAAGACAAAAAAAATTCTGCAGTTAATGAAAGCCTCTTCCAAAAGGAACCAGCATGCGGCAACAGTTGCCTCGAATGAAGACTAGTAATTATCTGCAAACCCCATATAGTTGGAACACAAACTATAGCAATCAGCAAAGAAGTGAGGGAAAAAAAAAAAAAAAAAAAAAACAATCCCCAATTGGCTAACAGTGATAGTTCCAACATTTTGCAAAATTCTACCACCAGTTTCATTTCTAGTGATCCCTTTCCCTTAAACCAGATCCCACTTCAATAAACATCAAATAACACCTCTAACCATTACCAATACTATTCAAAGAAACTTTCAACTCGGAACAGTGATCACTTTGAGTTATGACCCAAAGTGATTGACCAGCACGGCAGGTCTACACCCATAACATCTAAACTACTAATCTTCCACTCTTAAGGCATTTGAATGAATTGACAAGTGATACATGCTAAAATTCACTTCACCCAAATTAAAACAAACTCAAATCACTCCCAGGCTTCTAACACAGTTTAAATATGGAGTTGGACACATAAATCAAACATTTCTTTCATACATTACCCTCAAATGCAATACCGTCATTAACTGGCAACAACAACAACAACGACAACGACAACGAAAATAACAACAGTAACAATAATAACAATGTCAAAGCCTTAATACCGATAAGACGGGTTCAGCTACACGATCAACAACAAAGATCCTCTTCCTCCATTCATTTCCATCAAATGTTATATAACAAAGCAATTTTCCAAAATTAGGTACTAAAAACAATAGTGAAGAGCAGAAATAGAACCTGAAGAACAGCCACTCAAGAAGAGCGTAACGCTCCATTCCAGCAAACAGCAAAGACTGAGCAGGAGCATTAGCTCTTGGATAATTCAACATTGTCAATTTCTTCTGTATCTCCTCCATCTGCTTCGCCGCCATCGCACCAATTTCCCTACAATTAACATGAAATGCGACAAATTCAACATAAATCTGGAAATTTTCAAGCCCAATTTTTGAAAAATTAACAATAAAATGATAGAAACACATTGCTGATGATTTGTGATAAGTATTACCTCTGAATTGCGGAAATTTGTTGCCGGAAATTACAGTGGATCGCTTATTATTTATTCAAATGGGGGAGATTTCGAAATTAGGGTTTAGGATTAATCGGAAATCAGCCGAAAAGGAGCGTCGGAGATAGTGGCCGGCGTGATTTGCCGGCGATGAATTCAAATTTGTAGGATGAACTGAGACTCTTTGGACTACTCGCCTTGTTTTAAGGCCCATTTACATATGAGCTTCTTTTTTGTTGGGCTATCGATATAAAAAATAGTTTTTTTTTTTTTCCTTTCTTAATTTCTAAATTATAATAAATAAATAAATAAATAAAATAAAAATAAAAATAAAAATAAAAAAATTATAACAATTCAAATTGCATCAAGTGGAATTTTGTTACTCCCTTTGTCTCAATATAATTGCCACATTTAAATATAAGTAAGATAAATACTTATAATAATTCAAATTGCATTAAGTAGAATTCTGTTATTCCTTTTGTCTCAGAATAATTGACACATTTAAATATAAGTATAATAAATATAAATACAGATATAAATATATGATGCATTTAACATAACATATTTTTTTTTAAAAAAAAGACACATTCATATAAATGCTACATCTTCTCACCAAAGAAATATATATGCTACATCTAATTTCCAAGAATGCAATATTGTTACTATATTTAACATTTGATTGATTCAACTAAAACTTCCCTTGTATTCCTCAACCTTTTCAAAATCACAAAAGTTATAAAGACATGCATCATATAGGATCACCACCACATTTTTTTAATTAACCTACTAAATTGATCACAAACTTCCTCAACAAAGTAACAAGAACTATCTAGTCACACAATCACCTCATCATCAACAAAAATAATATCAACCATGTTGAGAATCAAGATACAAGAAGGATGGATACTAAAAAGAGTTTTAGCAGTTGTTGCAAACATAGGTCCTAAAGCCTTGATAGAGACCTTACCAACCGGGTTATTATTCCGGGTCAAAAACCCGGCCCACGACGTATCAACCATACTAAGGGTTAACACCACGGCGTTTCATCACTACTCTTGTGATGGAGCTCATGTCTTGAAAGTGAATCTCCAACAATTTAGCTCCATCGTAAACTCGGCAACTGAAGATGAAACCATTACCATAACTCGATCTTATGATTCTCCCAACCTTGTTTCTTTTGTATTTGTCAATAATCAAAGTATGTGCAAGGTACCTTTTTTTCCTTCTTAAGGCATTTTTATTATTTGATATTTCATCGCCTCTAAAAGTTCTTGTTTTAATTTTTTTTTGTAACTAGAGAACTTTTAGGGACAGATAGAGTACATACAAGAATTTATGTTACGATCTAAAAACAGTTTTGTGTCTAATAACATGTATGTGTATGTGTAGATAGTGAGGACAGCAGAAACATAGGAATAAATGTTGCAGAAGTGAAGAAAGATCACTGGAGTGCAGGTGACGAATCAATGCATGAATTCAAAGTGTGCATTAGGTGCAAAGATCTAGTACGTATAATGGAACATTCCAAATTGACC
The DNA here is from genome assembly GCF_948465745.1 of Chenopodium album. Lineage (NCBI taxonomy): Eukaryota > Viridiplantae > Streptophyta > Magnoliopsida > Caryophyllales > Amaranthaceae > Chenopodium > Chenopodium album. Next base: position 74,376,058 of record NC_137840.1, read on the forward strand.
AAGGAAGCCAGTAAGAAAGCTTTTCACGATTCCTAATTATATATACTCGTGTTAACTTAAATTATACGTACTATGAACAACATATGTCCCCAATACTAAAGAATAAGGTTGTGACACATACAGACAATCAATAAATTACTGTAAATCCGTCTTAGACATCCAAATTTTCCCATTCTCGATTTTGGCTTTGGCAACGCTAGTTTGTTCCATGATCTTGTCTTATCCTTTGTTTGCTAATTCTTGAACATATATGCACTTGAGCAGTAACAATTACTATGATGGGAAACATGGTCACTCTACATTCAGGCTATGAGACCCTCAATCTCAAGGAAGAGGTACGTAAATATATTCGAGTTTGTTACAATATAAAGTTTCGAATTAATTAATTTTATGCTTTAAGGCTAATAATCATATATTTGGGGTTAGTGCAGCATCAGGAATGCATAATTGAGAATGTACCAGCAGGAACAATGCACCATTTACAACTACATGTGAATAGGCTGGACTCTTTTCTGTTAGCCTCACGTATAACAGCCATTGTATGGATACATGACTCGAATTCACGGTCTCCTATTCGCCCCTTCTTGGAGTTTCCCCTTGGAGATTTAGGCAGACTCCTTATATTCTTGCCTCAACCCTTTATCATATCCTGATAAAATTGAACACTCTTACATTATTTGCTGTGTATGGAATGGTAGGAAATGTCTCCATCTCCTCTTAGACCGATTATACGAAGGCATAGACAAAGATCTTTGAATGAATTATTGTATGAAGCATTTATTATAAATCACAAGATAATACACATTGTGTTTAACTAAACAAAGTACAAATATTGTATGATAAAACAGAAAAACTAAATGAAGGTTATAACAAGATTGTACTACTATAATATAAAAGGATCACGGATGTAAAACAGTAGCCTAGAATATCGACCAAATAAGAACTCTAGCATGGTTGGATCCTTAATTCTGCTATATGAGTCTTTTATGTAGACAACATCTGCAATGCAGGAAGCCGAAATGATTGATTTCGCCAAACCACAGGGCAATCTTAGCTCATACATCATGCTTTTTGGTGCATTTTCGATCTTGAATTCAGCTATTTCCTACAAATACATGAATAGAACATCTATCAATACAAAGTACATACAACATTGCTATAGTAAGGCACAAAATAAGCGCGAATATTGATTTAGCCCAAGTGTGGCAGCACATTACAACATGCCACAGTACTAATGTATTGAAATTTTAGCAATTGTGAAACTTGGAAATTTAATTTGATACCTGCATAGTATGTTTGACAATAGTCTCGGATCCGGAAGCCAATCTAAGACATGTGCTGGTTACAGAAATAAGAACTGTAACACATTTTAGCAATCATATAATATGAAATTAATGGACCGAAAATTAGAAATAATGCTTACTGGATGTTTTGAAATGTGCTGAATTCATTGCAATTTCTTTGAGCAAATTAGAACTTATTGCCACCCTAAATTCATGAATTGGCTCATAATGAAAAGGTTCTGCATGTACTTCTATAACTTCCAGTGTCATTATCTTGATTTCATTTCCTGTAATTAAACAAGTAAATTCTCATAAATCAAAGAAATACTAATATCTTTGAAATTTTTAGCAGATAATTTGATTAAACTGGTGATTTTTTGTGCTAATTTTCGAAGAAATTTTGATAAAGAAACATAATTTATTAAATTTATTAATTAGGTATCCAAATTCAGAAAATTTGTCAGAACTTTTTTTTAACAAAAACAGAGGAATAATACAAATTCCATGAAATTTCTCTGAAATTAAAAAAACCCATCTCGTAAAATCAAAATAAAAAACGTTTAAATGAAGAGAAATTCATCAAGAACATGAATTTGATCTTAAATGGAAAAATCAAGAAAGAGAGGAATCAATAGAAGTACTTGAATTATGAATTTGAAAGTCAAGACTAGTGATGGGAGACTTGTCTTCGGAGTAGATCACAATAGAAAATCCGTCATCATCGACAGCAATGTCGCCAAGAAAATCGTCGATAGGAGCGAGTTTAGTATTGACAATGAAGGGTCTAGAGATATGATAATGATGAAAAAATTTAGAAGAAAGATGAAGCAATGATAATACATTGGAAGTTTTATGGGTAGTATGAAAGAGGGTGAATTTTTCGGAGAATTCGATGTGCGTAGTATTGGAGATGTTTGAGATTGCTGCTATCATTTGTCTGAACTTCATTGCTGTTGTTATTCTAAGCTTCAACATTCTTGTTTAGAAATGAGAAGAAACAAAAAAAGGCGGGAAAGTTAGTTTAGACTATTTGTAACCGTTAGTTCCCTTTTATATGTGATGGGTTTGCTATTGCCTGTCTGTTTGCACTATATAAATAGAAAGTTTTAACATATCTTTAGTCATTAGTCAACGCATAACTTTGACCTTTTTTCTTTTTTTTTTTTTTGGTAAAATGATCAATATATATATTTGATATAAATTGTAAAATTTTAATATTTGGGGAAATACAAGTATACTTGAGACATGTTTAACATATTTACATATTACACTTTAAAATTGAATGTACTAGAAAAAACTTGATCAAAGCGAAACAAGTATTAAAAAACGGGGAGAGTATCTCTTTATCTTACAGGAATGTAGTATATTGTTGGACATTGGTTGTCCTATAATCCAATATTATCCTTGAACTGTCCAAAATATGCTTATTTCAATCTTAGCTATGAAAAGCTTTGATATGTATTTATATACAATCTCAAAGGGTTAAGAACTGTACTCGAAATACGATTATGATCTTCCATTTTCAGCACCGAGCTTACCTAGCAGAACTACCTCTGTAGGAGACACCAGATCATCTTTCAGATTATCTATTTTCCCTTTCAGAAATTCAGCTTTCATAACAGCAGCAATTTTCGCCTTTATCTCATCCTGTAGTCTTGTTACCTTTTCCAAGCTTGAGTTTTCTGAAATCTCTGCCTTCAGTTCCTCTATTTTTTCCCTAAGGCCTGCCTTGTCTATAGCCTTTTCGATTTCTGCATTCATATCATTGTTCAGCACTGAAGGCTTCTTGTTCAAATCATAACGCGAACTTCTTTCACCTCTCTTTGTCGTACCAACAATCTTTAAGTCAGATGACTTCAAGACCTCTTCGAGCTCTTTTTTAGTATTCTCTACATCTACTACTATTTCCTTATCTATTTCTTTGCCTTGCAGTAATTTCTCTTCAGCAGATTTTAGTAGCAACAACTTCTCCTTTACCTTTATTGGTACTTTTTGATTGATCTCCGCTTTTATCCTGTCACCTTTTTTCTTGATCTCTATGAGCCTGTTTAGCATTTCAAATTTAGCTAGCTTCTCTTTTAGCCCCATATATTCACCTGGTTTCGACAATTTAAGCTTAAATTCCTGCATTAGTCTATCTGCTTTATCTCTAAGAGTAAGGCTCAAAAGCGGGTTTGAGGAGTTAGCTAAATCTAACTTGAGTGATTCGAGTTCCCCTTGTAAGCCCATGGATATGAAGGCCTTTGTGATCTCTTTGTCAACATCCTCCTGTATCTTTTCCAAAGCTTGGTTTGTTTGCTCATTGGATCCTTTCGCTTCTAGAATCATCTTCTTGAAGTTCTGAACTTCAGTCTCTATATCAGCAGATGCTGCCATATTAATATCTGAAGGTTTCATCTTCCATTTCTTCTTTGGATCAATCGCGATGCCTTCTTGAAACTGACCAATATGACGGTACTTAAGCATACGATGTTGAAGCAACTCTTCTTTACTCATCCTACCTAGTTCCTGGAATAAATGCAGCATCAGCAGATAGATAGAAGTTGGTGAATTATATCATCATAGTTAACACATCATAAAGGCTTACCTCCATGGCCTGTAAAATGGCGGTCTTTATCTGCTGAGATGTCCATAAAGGATCAGAATGTGCTCCTCCAAGCGGCTCCTGTAACAAAGCAAGATTAAACACAACTGATTTGCTGAACTGGAAAATTCCGGTACAGATTAAGGCTAAATTTAGAGCCAATGAAAGAAGTTTCACACAACAATGGTTTTTAGCAGAAATTGTGGTCTGATACCAGGCAGAAATTTGTGAATTCAGACACTTACAGGAATGATAGCATCAGCAATTTTTAGCCTGATGTGTTCTTGAGCTGTTATCCTCAGTTTTTCAGCAGCCTTTTCATGTAAAAGAACGATTCTGTTGCAGTTAATAAGGCTGCATGCATGTATTCTACGAAAGCTTATTAAACAACATTGCAAGAGTAAAATTCATATACCTTTGGGGCTGCTTTGGATGAGTTCCATAATATTGCAGCGCATGCTTCAGGACTGTCAACACAGCAATGATAAGGTATTGTATGAGTATTACGCGATTTATAAAAACATTAGGGAAATCATATAAAGACCATAACCTCAAAGAATACCTAGCAACATAGCAAACAGAGTTCTCAAGCATCAAAAATTTGTTGCAGAAGCCGATAGCCACAGCTCCTCCAGAACCACCTTCACCAGTTACAATTGTGATGATAGGAACTCGCAGTCCAAACATGGACCATACATTTCGAGCTATTGCTTCACCCTGCATTCAGTGAGACAAATCATTTCATCCTCATATTATCACATCTTAAGTCGAAATAAACTTAAAACATACTAGTAGTTGTCTACTCACTTGACCAAGTTCCTCAGATTTGAGATCAGCATAAGCTCCTGGTGAGTCAATAAGTGTAATAATGGGAAAACCATGATGGTCTGCATACTTCATCATGCGCAAAGCCTTCCTGTACCTGTTAAAAGGTCACTCATACTGTCAAAAATAAAACAGAATTCACTAAAATTTCCCTCAGAAGTTAGTTTGTCAGTTCATAATTATATACCCATGAGGAGTTGGCATAGCAAAGTTTCGATAAATGTTTTCCTTTGTGTTTCTTCCCTTCTGATGGCCGATGAACAGATAACTTCTACCATCGATGCTCCCTATACCAGTTACGATAGCTGGATCATCATAGCCTGCACGATCTCCATGGAGTTCCACCCACTAAAACATGTATGAAAAGAGAAGAACATGATCCTTAGATATTCTTAATTGAAATTAAATATAATCATTAATAACAACTAAATTACCTTCTCTGTGATGTTCAGAATATGATCAAGGACAGTTGGCCTGTTGGGATGTCTAGCCATGTCTAAACGTTGAATCGGTGTCAATTTGGTGTACAGATCTTTAATAGCCTAACAATGATGAATTAGCACATCAGATGATCGAAAACAAAGGAACGTTCCTACAATCCTACTTAGTACAGCTATGAATATTACAGTAATGCCTAAAATTTACTGCTAACATCAAACAAAGCAACCAAAAGATGCAGGGCACCAAAAAAACCTGTTGATATTTGAGCTCCAAAGCACTAATTTGATCACTGTAATCTAGACCAGTTTCATCTGCCATTCGACGAACCTGCAAGTAAGAGATGATCACTTTTCAAAGGATAAACAACATTTTTCGACTGATGCACAAGGAAAACTCATGTAAGATTCAGTAATGCACCAAGAAAGTCACTGACCTCGATGATCTTCTGCTCGAGATCAACCAATGGTTTCTCAAATGAAAGTGTCACAAGTTTTGGTTTATCTTCCAAAGGCTTAAAGTGAGAGAGGTATCTCAAATGCCCACTCGATAAATTAGGATCGATGTCATCTGGCCATGGGTAGTCATGCTTCTTCCCTTTCTTAAGTTTAGCAATAATGTTCATCTTTTTTCTGCTGTTCTTATAGTTAGAGCATTCTAAGGGCCTTAATACACACATATTTATGTTCATGACTTTACCTTCAAGAAAATCATTAGCAAGAAGAACCTTCTTACCATTGCCAAAACATGACTTCGACATATTAGCACAATGTCCTGCTGCTAGGGAAATGGTGGCCATTTTGATAATGTTGTGGACCTACATTGAAGAGGGGTACAAGATCAAATTTTGCTACTAAAACTAAGCAAAAAAAAAAGTGTACTAGTCAATTGTTATATTATACACCGGGGAGCATTAGACAATCCACGGAAAATATAACATGACATAAGTTTGAAAATAATTCGCACATTATGGATTGTATATGTTTCACATCAAAAGTGAAATTCTCTTGTATAACAAGACATGATACTACATGAACAAAATATGTTACATAGGATACAAAAGTTAACACTTGAAAATATGTACACATTTGTAAAAAAACTCAATGACGTGAGTTGAGTGATATACCAAAAATTGTGGGAAATTGTGTGATATAAAATGATTGATTCAGTGAACTGAAAATCATGAGAAATCAGGTTTTTTTTTAAAAAAAAAAGGTTGGTTATTTATGTAGTAAAAAGTTTGAAATTTAGAAGAATAAATAGAAGAGAGTGAGTTAAAGCAGAAGATGAGCAGTTGAAGAATGGTTTACGATTTACATGTTGTTGGCCTGTACTGGGGTCTGCATACTTGCCAACGGGCAACTGTTTTAAGACTTTTAACTCGTTATTAAATTTTTGTTAACCAATCATAATCACGTCTCGTTGTTAGTGTTTGAAATACATGATTAGTGTTTGTTAAGATTAAGACTTAAGAATATTAATGTTTCATGACTTTCATCCAAAAAAATATTTTACTCTTTAGTATTTCTTAAGGCTGAATAAGTTTTAATGCACCCAAGAGCATGTTGTCACGTGTTGACAATTTTTCCCATGTCACTACACTGCAAGTTCTAAATGAAGCAACCTCCCTATGTTTGTGTGATTTACTGATACATGTGTTTGTAATGTAAGTTAGTATCACTGCGTGTTATTTCCTCTATTTATTAGCTTGTTGTGCATAAGGGAAGACTGCCTGGATCAAGCCTTGAGGATTTGGGCGTCGCACAAGCAATTTGCGCTCATTCCATGACAACATGTCTAATAAATGAACAGATTGTGCATGCAATCGTACATATGGAGTTGTCAACATCTGCATCAATGAAGTTCGTTTTCTAAACACGCAATATGACTAGTTTGTTAAACATGCATGATTTACTCCAAGTCTCCAATGTCACCATATCTGGCCCAATTCCATTATGTGAATAATTATAGTTAGCTTTAATAGTGCTAAGTTATTAATTAACGAAACAAGTTCATAATAACTCACCCTCGAACAAGTAATAATGCGTGTTGTTAGCCTTAAACATAGCTCAACCTGTGACCACTTTATCAAGGTTGAGCTTGATACCGAAAGCTCGGCCAAAATTGACCATTCATGATTCTCAATTATTAATCTTAACCAATTCTTCAATTATAATTAAGCTTAAGTTGATAAACATCAGCTAAAATATAAACTATGAGGTGCTTAATACTCCAAATTCTAATCCGCCTCCATCTATAAATATTTGAGTATACACAGATCTAAATCATACAATCTAAGACCCAAAAAATGATACAATTTGAGAACACCTAAAAAATAGTGGAACAACGAAGGGCACACATTTTAAGCCAGTTTGAACTCTGCAGACAACTGCATGAAGAATACGAACCTAAGTTCCTATCAACTGACAAGTACAAAATTACTAATCTTTAACTAAAGCTTCTCTACAACTCTAACCACCAAAATATAAAGAACCTTAATGTAGAAAGATTAAATAGAGGCGCACAATTCTAAAGGCTAAAACAAACATTATACAAGCAAGAAGGTTCACATATCAGTACAAACCCTGTGAAACAATGTCACCTTCAATCTCCTAGCGATAAGTTAATGTTAAGATGATGATAAGATATTATATCAGAAACTGAGAAGGCAGAGAGTCAGCAAAGCTGGGCTTCCATGAAGGGTGGATCTGCTGCTATCTCAAAAACAGCCACCAATAACGCAACACCCACTGCTTCTGGCACTACCCCGTCAAAACTGATGAGAATATCATGGAGAGATCATGTTGAATTGAAATCTTGACAATTGCTGAGGGATGGTGGAGATCACTGGTCCATATCTCTGCAACACCGAACAACTCATATTACTTTTCTAGTAAACAACTGATCCAAGACATAGCATGCCAAAAACATACAAGCATGCACTGCTAATGAATGTACAGAAACTTAAAAATTCCATGTCACTTTAGGCAGGATTTATGCTTATGTAAAAAAAATTGCCATTTGAAAGACCAAAAAGGCATATGAATGATTCATTGATTGGAATCTCTACTAACCTGAACATTGTCATAAAGCTCAAAGAGGGGCACGGCCAACAACTTAAGATTTTTTGGTACAGCAAAGTATTCTCGCTCTGGCAAGTGGACCATGAAAAGCTTTTTACATTCCTGTTACAAAATCTTTCAAGGTCAGCCTAGTTCAAGAGACATCATGAAAAGAAAAGAGCACCTTCAAATAAATCCTTCACCTTAGGTTTTGTGATGTGAGGAGGGCAGTAGGGATACATCACTGTTTCAAAATTTGGCCTCCACCAGTTAGCAACACACTCACCAATCTGCAAAATAGGACAATTTAGACCCTTTAGGAATATGTCTCTACTAGAATTTTGCTTCGAATAAACACTTCATGAGGAGCCAGAATAACAGCAAAAAGGAAAGAGCAGAAGGGTGTTCAAGACAGATAATCACAATTAAAGGACACCAAAGAATCATACCTGCCAATTAGGTTGATGAGCAGTCGAGTTAGCACCGAGTTTGCTGGAAAGTTTTCTCTTTAAACCATCAATTTCTGTTCACAATAAATGAATAAAAGTAAGGTAAGGAGAATGTGATAGAGCTGGGATGGTGAAAGCACTGAGATGATGATATCTTAACCCATACCATTTTCACCAGGCTTCAAACGACCACCAGGAAGTTTGCAGAAAGTGTTTCCGATTTGTAATAGAAGAATGTGCGGATGATTATGCTCTTGGACCTGGTGAAAAACCACCAAATTACTTTTTTTTTTTTTTTGACTAACCAAATTACTTATTTAAGACAAAGCAGATACTGAAATTTAAGTGTATAGAAATATTACTCCAAAATCATGCTTGCACTATAAGTAAAAGCTCTGATGAAACATACTACAGATATTAACACCCCAAAACAGTCAAGAGAACTTAAAAAAAAAAACGATTCTTAGAGCATTGAGGATTAGTTGCACGTGCCGACCTACCATATGAGGTCAAGGATTCAATCAATTCCAAGATTCACATGCCATAGTTTATGATACACCATTGGTAAATGATAGAAAACAACATAAAAGGGGGTAACAAGATCCTGAAATCAGTGCACTTTTCCCTCTGTTCAGCTCTCATTTACTCATACAAGTTTTCTTTTTCCAATCTTTCTATCTTAATTACCAGCTGACAAAAATGTCCTCTCCCTCTTTGAATACATGGACAAGCAATCCCTACACTCCCTTCCTTTTTCCAACAGACATCAGAAATTAACAAATCTTTGATTTATGTGGAAAGACCAGCCTTTGGCCACTAGCTACCTTTGTTATGCAATACTAGATAGTTGAGTAATGCTAGGCACAGAGCTACCAACTCCATCAACACCCAACTAATGAGTCACGTTCTAAAATGTGCAATTGGATACGTCGATGTGGAGTAGTTTAGCAAAACCAAGTAGGAATTTGCAAACCTATACCCATTCAATATTCAAGTACCAAAACATTCTAGATTCCAAAATATTATGGCTTGGTATCAGACTTTCATAATCATGTAAAGTTTGGATATTCACCAATTACCCATACTAGAGCTTGCCATAGGATACAAGAACCAGCTCAAATATTTAAAGAAGATTCAATACCCTCACAGATAATAAATTCTGGGCCTCTTAAAAACAGTGCTAGCTTTGAAGAGCAAATAATCTAATCAGAGAACTAGGCTTCAATAAAATCCTCAACTTAGTGCTATTGTCCATAAAAATGCCAAGACAATAGTCTTTTCCAGCAAAGCCATCCTCGTGTGTCCTTCAACAAATCATCCCATACTGCTATATTACCAAAACCATGTCTTGTTAATGAGCCAACCAAGATCATGACTCACCTATCCTTCCACAATCCACCCACTATAAGAAAACCTACTTCTTGTATCCACAATTAACATACAGCTTCCTCTGAGCTCTCTCAGCACACCATATCTTTCGGTCACGCCATGGCTTAAAGAATGAGTAAATCTCTTAAACAAATCTAAAAAAAATCCCACTATTAAGCCTCAATAATAAAGATATACGTAGAAAGTACCAGCCTTTCTACATAGTCCCCACATGAGAGAAGCATGCAAGTGGTGCAACATGATATAATAGCTAGCAAACCATGTATCAAAAGTGAAAATTAAGGATCGAAAGAAGACACCAGTATCAAATAGTTTGCACAGTGTGCGGGAAGAATAATTAAATTTAAAAAAAAAAAAAATCACATGATTGTTCACAGTACATGATAGATAGGCAGATATCATTCAGGATCACTGAAATATAGAAAAAGTATTTACAATGCTGATAATAGGAAACTCTGATCCAAACACAATTAATTTTAAGGAAACACACAAGAATAAGATAGAAGAAAAAAAAAAAGCTTACAAAACAAAAGAAACAAAATGTATAACTTTCATATCCAATTGGAAGCACATGAATAACATCAGTAGCATGCTGAGAGTAACTTACGAGTAGAATGCCTTCCACACTGGTCCTCATGCCTTCTTTAAAGTAACTATAATTGAAAAAATACAGTGGGTCATATTGGTATCAATTGTATAATTGAAATAACAACCACACAAACATATTAGATTATTCATCAACATAAGAAGATATTTTTATCAAAAAGGCAATCAATAGTGCAAATTATATAGCCACCTTTAGGGTTTCCATCACTACCAAAAAAATACAATCTGTAGGGAAACAAAAACCCTCGCATACAACAACTGTAAGAGGGTAAGATCAATCAACAAGCACATATGACTACAGTTGATTTTCATCCATACCATATATGGATAAACCATAAGCAATCCCATCATCTACTTTCAATACAGCTGTAAGGGCTAAATTATGATTTAAAGCTTCCGCACGACTGCACTTTACAAACCTCTTTTATTAGTTTAATTCAGGAACCAGGAGCAGTAGGTGAACAATGGTACAACATGTGAAAAGACCAGCTCCCTGTCCTATGGCAGTGCTACACTATTACAGAATGTAATTCCCAGCATTAAATGAATGACACATTTCAATCACAGCTCAATGTTAAGTTTATAGATTTCTTTCAAGATTTAAGCAAATGGAAACTATTGGTCAAACAAACTACACCTCTACTCTTTCTATCCCAGAAATTTACACTCACTTGGTACCCATATCTCTTGTCATGGTGATAACTGCTAACCAAATGGTTTATAAATTATAATTATAATCATTGATCATACAAACTTTATATACTGATGAGTGATGACAGGTAAAATAATTACCATTTCAGTTCTAATGATGTTTGATTCAGATCCACAAGTAGTAGACAACTTGACACATCCCTAAGATCACTGACAATTGCAAAAGTTTTGATGCAGAAACTCAAACATTCTATGAAAAAGTGGATGCAGAAAGCAAAAGGTTGAAGTGTGCTGGTATCTATATTGTTTTTTAGGGAAAGTCCATCTGGTTAATGCAGGCAAGACTAAACTCGATAATTATTGCTACTTCCTAATCTAGGAGTCCAATTCATGAGAAATTGGCTTCAATTAGTGCAAATTTACAAGTCAAAATCCCAACAACTTAACCTAAGGTAGCATACTAGTCCAATTACCTGCGTTTCACGTGCCTCATCTAAGTCATCTTATTACCAACCAATCTACCATAATTTCAAAAATGAAATGATCTCCAAAACATAATACAGAATTCATACCACCTATCAGACCCGCCGAGCGGTACAATAAGCTCTAAAAATCATAACTTATGGGAACCTCGTAAGAAGAATACTGTTCATCTTAAAACCCTAAAACAAGGTTTGCCCTAATCAAGCACCAAATAACACAACTAACAATAATTCCTAACAAAATTTTCCCAAAACTCAAAATTTCCAACTGGGTATTAACAGGTCTAACATAAATCGCACAAAATTCAATCAAACAAATTAGCAGCATCACAATCAAGCAAATAAATTTGAAACAGAGAACCCAAAATCACCCAGATCAGAAAAATAGCGAAAGTATTTCCCTTTATAGTAAATCAAAACTAGAATTTAAATAATTGATGATATAATCAAAGTAAGAAAAGAAATCAAATGGAAGAAATAAAATTACTTGACTTTCATACGAGCAAGACGATCGGCAACAGAGGTATCTTTTTCAAGCTTGGGTTCTTTGGTGCCAAAGGTGTAGCTTGATAGTGGGTATACGGCCACCACTGACGAGGACGCAGCCACCATTGTTATCTTCTTCTCTTCTCTCTCTTTTTCACAGGCTGTGTCGCGGGAAGGAAGAGCACCCTGTCTCTCTCTCTTTCTGAAGCTGCTTCGGGTGTTTTTGGTGATTGGTCACCTGATTTGTATTTGCTTCGTGTTTTGGAACTTCACTAAAAGCCGATGTCAATTACTCCCTCCGTTTTTAATTACTTGCTCCATTTCTTTTGGACACGATGATAATCTTTGATCACTTATATCTTTAATTATCAATAAGTATAAATTCTAACAATTGAAAATTAATAATCTATTCAGATGATTCCAACAAGTACCCACAAGACTATATTTTTTTTCTTATGTATAAGTCACAAACATTAGTCAAAGTAGAACAAATGAATAGTGCTAACAATAGAAATGGAGTAAATATTTAAAAACGGAAGGAGTAGTAATTATTTTAACGAGGTTAAGGTGAGGGAGTAGTGGCATCGTTGTTATCTCGTGTTCTCTTATTTCAAGGATTAAAAATTATACACATTTGAGGGTTTTCCCCTCTCCTTTCAATTGAGACTCCTTTTTCTTATCCAAAATAAATAAATAAGTGGTAAAAATTAAAGTGGTGCTTTTAGTGGAAGTAAAAGTAAAAAAAAAAATTACCTATAAGAGGTTGTCATTCAAGATTTAGGATCCAATTTCAATTTTATTACAGTCTATTACATCACTTTATATATCGAATATAAATACTATATACATACAAGTAGTTGATTTGATTTTGCATCCCAAATAAATTATTTGGCCCTGTTCTCATCAAATTATTTTCAGTTCAATTCAGCTCTAATAAGTTCAGTTCAGTTCATTTCATTTAGCTCATTTCAGTCAATGAGAATAGGGCCTTACTGCCTTAGTCCTTTAAAAATGACCAAACAATCAAGCATAGGTCAAAGGCTAATCATGTGGAAAGAGATAAACAAAAAACAGATAATAGCAAAAACATGGTTCATTAGCTTTGGTGATCAAGGTTATTCCTCAACCTCACACATTGCCAACTAGGAGTCTATGACAACTAATCTCATTAGTATCCAACTATGTAGTTCATTGTATTAATGGCATGCTTATCTTTTTATTTTATTTTTTTCCCAATAGATGAAATTTTTTCTTCCAATAGATGAAATAGATTTTTAAAAAATCAATTTTTTTGCCGCACGCAATATTGGTGTAAGTGAATTTGATCATCTTAATGACCCGATTGTGTAACAATTTATTTTTCCTAATTATAAAATATTAAAAATTGTGCATGATAATTTATTAATATATTATCACTCTATTACTAATCCACTATTGTGAAACACCAAAAAAAACAACTAATCCACTATTGCAAAAATACAAAACTTAAACATTCAAAATTATAGTACAATATGAAATGGATAAGATCATTAAGACATTAATTAAGTTAATGTGTCTTCTTCAATAGTCCTCTAATATTATTTTAATCCAAATACAAGTAATATTCTTCATTTTTTTTATGCATAACCACTAAAATTATTTTGTTCCTACAGTTCTTAAAAAATAATAACAAAAAAAAAGGTTTCTGTAGTACTTCCGACTATAAATTAAGTCACAATCAAAATTTTGAAGAGAGAGAAAAAACATTCAACGCTGAAGAAGAGGTAAGTTGAAAATCTCTCTGATTAATCACAAACGCTTCATTATTCAAGTATGTCAGCAATATTATCGTACCCCATTTCATATTTTACTCCTAATTTGATTATGTAGAATTATCATACCTCATTTCATATGTTTGATTGGAAAAAAAAAAAAAAGCTCAATTTTTTTTTGGTATCTCTGAAAACCCTTCAAAGTTTATGATTATTTGGGTCCGTTCGATGCACGGTTTGTATGAAAGAAAGATACTCCGATTTCTGGGTCATTTGGGGTATGATGTTTAGTATTTCTTATGAAAATTTACTTTAATGAGAGTAAAGGGGTGTTGAATTTTATTTATGCAGAACTGCAAACGAATGAATGTTTACTGTTTAGTGGAATTGTGTTATTGAGTGTTTGCTGCTTATATGGTGTTCAATTTGTCGAATTATTTAGACACCCTTTTGTTATTGTCTAAGATTTTAGGGGTACGGCTGCATACATTTTGTATCGGGTTGTATCGTTGTTGCTGTTGTTGTTGTGCTTGGGGTGTGACAGGACTATGTAGATGCTTTAGAGAAATAGTAGCAATAAATTTTATGAATGTTTTAAGTTGTTAGAAATTGATTATGTGTTTTAAGTTATGTAATTTGTTCAAGAGGGGGATTGAGGGAGTTTAATTGGTAACGACGAAGAAAAGTATTCTGATTCTCTAGAGAAGTATATAGAAGTGGATGAGGGTCGATTTATATGGGCCCAAAAAGACATACATTTAGGATTTCAGGCTGTGTTCTGTGTAATTTATCTATATTGAATTGATTAAAATTGATCTTTTTTTGTGCTTAACTGAGTTGAATTATGCTTATTTGTTTGTTGTTTTTCATCTAATTTCTGTTGAATGGAACATTGGAACTGTACTAAATCCATTTGTGCCATCTGTGCTGAAGGAATCTTTAATTTAGGTGAAAAACAAGTCCTACCCCGGGTCTTGTTTTTGTCATTCTATTGGTCATCATATTGTGTATACTAATTATTTGCCAGTCTCTTGCTGAGTGCTTGCAATGACATCTAATACAGGCATGATGGAGAACTATGAGGAACACAGTGGTGATGTATATGATGATTGTTTGATCAAATTGGTTAGTTATACATCTATATTCTAATTGTGTCAGCATAATTTTGTATCATGTATTGAACTATTATATGCTTGTTTTGCTTCAGAGGGTCAATCCTAAAAGGAGACGGGATAAAGTTTATGTTGGTTGTGGAGCTGGCTTTAGTGGTGACAGGCCAATGGCAGCTTTTAAGTTGCTTCAAAGTGTGAAGGAGCTTAACTATATTGTACTTGAGTGTCTTGCTGAGCGCACTCTAGCTGACCGATACAAGGAGATGATATCTGGGGGAGATGGTTATGACCCACGCAGTATGTTTGCTATATTTCTTGGCTACTCGACATTGGCTTTTATTAGATTTGTCAATCTGCTTTATAAGTCTTGGTTTTCTTTGACCTCCCTCTCTTATTTAAGAAGGAAGTAGAATGTGCTACCAAAATCAGTTTTTTGTGTATGGATTAGTTTGTACTTCATTAATTCTGTCTTTTACGTACATGCAGTTTCAGAGTGGATGCACTTGCTTTTACCTCTGGCTGTGGAAAGGGGAACATGCATAATTACAAATATGGGTGCAAGTGAGAGCTTTTTTTGTTTGGTTTGTTTGGTGTAGGTTAGATCATGGATACAATCTAATTATTTTTCCATTCATTTTGTCTGATTCCTTCTATACAAAAGTGGATCCAATTGGTGGTCAGATAAAGGTCCTTGAAATTGCAAACAGCCTCGGGCTTAGTATAACAGTTGTTGTTGCACATGAAGTTGCCTTCAAAGATCCAGGTAATACTTGTTTGAATGTTAGGGATTGTTTTTTGTACTTAAGTAACTGGTGAAAGGTAAATTTGATATCATTATAACTTACTAAGTCCCTTCTATTGTATTTTCTTTCTCTAAAATTCAGGGTCAGCATCCTCACATAATATGTCTTTTGTCATGGATGGTGTAAGAAACTGACAGCCTTGCAGTAGTATCGTAGAGTTGGTATTTTCATTTTGATTGGAAAAAAGTTGTCTCTTTGGTAAATATTGGCTTATTCTATATTCCTTGTCATTGAAGGGTATTAGCACATATCTAGGTGCGGCTCCAATTGTCAGGTGTCTTGAGTTATACAAGCCAAATGTCATCATTACTAGTCGTGTAGCAGATGCTGCCCTATTCTTAGGTCCAATGGTGAGAATTTTCTCTGCTGTGCCTCTTGCATGCAATTGACAGCAACATATTTCTGTTATTGCGCCTTACAGTTTGGGAGATTAATATTATTTAGGTAGATTGTGTATTAAACTACAATTCTGCATTTCTATCATCACTTTCAAAGAGAGTGGGTGGGAGCGGGCTGACTTATTGAGGAAAGGAAAAAGCTGAAAAACTTATTCCCTGGCAGTAGGACTTATTATGTACACATTTGGTGTTGAAGAACTAGCATCTTTTTCACTTGATTTTTTATGAGTTGGCTGCTTAGGTTTGACCATCAAAGGAACAAGGATCGTGAATATATTGGACTTGTACTTACTAGTTGCTACTATGCAGTTTTTCCCTTACAAATGTTAATTTAGCTGCAAAAATATTTTTGTTTGCATTTTACTTTTATTTTGATTTTCTTGTGTCGCTGGTAATATCATTCAGATTGTCAGTAGTCTGTACTTTGATTAACAGGTTTATGAGCTGGGCTGGAATTGGGATGATCTGGAGCAGCTAGCACAAGGAGCTTTAGCAGGCCACCTATTAGAGTGTGGTGGTCAGCTGACTGGAGGTTATTTTATGCACCCAGGTTAGTTTTTCTTTTGACAGCTTCTATGCTTCGACATTCTATCAGTTTTCTGAACTTGGAATCTTAATTTACCTCATGTAGGAGACAAACACAGAGATATATCTTTTCAGTGTCTTCTGGATTTATCACTTCCATTTGCTGAAGTCAATTACCTGGGAGAAGTATGTGTGGCCAAGGCTGATAGCAGTGGTGGTGCTCTGAACTTTAGTACTTGTGCTCAGCAGCTTCTTTATGAGATTGCAGATCCAAGTGCTTATGTCACTCCTGATGTGGTAACATGTCTATTCTATTTGATAATGTATTGATAGGTGGGAATTGTTGATTACAGAATATTTTTCTTCTTCTGATGCAGGTCTTAGATATTCGTGATGTTACGTTTGATCCCTTATCCAGCAGCAAGATTCTCTGCACTGGAGCAAAACCCTCAGCTACATCAACTCCTGAGAAACTTCTGCAACTAGTACCAAAGGTATGGATGATTCTTATCTTTCTGATCTAGAGTTGAGTAAAAAAAGTCATTGTACATATATAATACGTCATTTAATCAGTTAATCCTTTTGCAATTGACATAATACATGTCTGCCTTTTTGTCCTGTTATGTTCTGGATTGTGCATTATGTAGTAGGTTTTCATTTTATCTATTTATTTATATATTTTAGAATCTTTATCCAATTGTTCTCTATCTGGTTTAGGAGTCTGGATGGAAAGGCTGGGGAGAAATATCTTACGGAGGTTATGAATGTGTTAAACGTGCAAGAGCAGCTGAGTATCTGGTAAATATGCTGCTCTCTGATTCTTTTTGAATTTTCAATTATACTTGCAGTACAATGTAGTAGTACAATCTGAGACATGACTGAAGTACTGCTGCAAGTTTATCATTTTTGACAATCAGGCTTTGTGGTTTTCAATGTTTCATATGCGTTTAGGTTAGATCTTGGATGGAAGAATCATATCCAGGCATTAATAGCCGTATAATTTCTTACATTATTGGATTCGATAGCCTGAAAGCAGTCTGCAATGAAAGTATTACATCAATAGCGGCTGGGTGCCGAGACATAAGGCTACGCATGGATGGACTTTTTGAGGTTGAGGAGCATGCAATCAAATTTGTCAGAGAATTCACTGCTTTATATACAAATGGGCCTGCTGGTGGAGGTGGTGTAAGGTAAATCACCTCCTTGGTATATACTCTATTTCTTAATTGTAAAACGGAACATAAACATAATGAAATTAGTCTACAAAACTCAATTTCCTCACTTGCAGCTTTCAGTTGCTTCCATGTAAATCACAATTCTTTAATTGATGTTTGTGTTATTCATCTTCTTACTTTCTACTCAATTGCAGTACTGGACACAAGAAAGAAGTACTCTTGGTAAAACAACTGGTATGTATCCCTTTCTAGCTGCCTCAAATGTTAATTTCTGCTCTGGATTGACCTGTATTTTCAGTCAGCTCAGAACTTGTATGCCGGCTATGAAGTGATCAAGTGACACGAATCACATGAGTAAATCTTTGTAGGTTGGACGTGAGTCTATTTTCTGGCATATCAGGGCTAAGAGTACAAACATGGCTAATATACATGGCCATGAACACAAGACGAAGAGACTAAAAGTGCCAACTACCATTTCAGACAAGTCAGTTCCATTACCTGATGGGCTTATTGATTTGTCTGATCAGAACCTTGAAATGTTATCAAGTAATTATCCAAGTTTTCCTGCACCATCAGGCAAGAAAGTTCTTCTGTATGAAGTTGCACATGTGAGGGTCGGAGATAAAGGCAATGACATGAACTTTTCCATTATTCCCCATTTCTTTCAAGATATCAATAGGTTGCAGGTGATAATAAGTCCTGAATGGGTGAAGAAAGTTTTGTCTCCTCTATTGAACCCTTCTCCATTTCCGCACCCAGATGCCATTTCAAAGAGAGATAAATGGGTCAAAGAAAATGTTAAAGTTGAGATTTATGAGGTCAAGGGCATTCATTCGTTGAATGTTGTGGTTCGCAATATTCTTGATAGTGGTGTCAATTGTTCTAGGAGAATTGATCGTCATGGGAAAACCATATCAGATATCATACTGTCCCAGCAAGTCATGTTGCCATAACTACCATTCAGTAACAAATTGTATCGAATTTCAGAAATCGCATTAAGATTATAGGCTGAATAATGCAAGGATTGATAACTTGCAAACTGTATCCAATAACTGCTCAGTTATATGGAAATAATACCGTTTTTTTTTTTTTTTTTTTTTGGGAAAACATATCAGATTTATTTTTGTGATGTTAAACAAATACAATGTTGGTTTCTACATCCCAGAAATACTGTATCTTCTTGTTTATTTCTGATTTGACAGACTGAACTCTGAAGGTTATAAGTAACATTTTTATCATATTTGCGCTTGAAGTGATGACATGCTAATGAGGTAATGTCTTTATTTATCATGTCTAGCTTATCTGTGATCTCTTTTCTTTTTCTGCCTTTCTTTGAGCTTAGGGATTCATTAAAATGTATTGCCTTTTAATATCCTGTATTCCTGACAATATTTTATAGAGCTTACTTACCGATATTTTTTGTTATTTTTTATTTTTATTTTTTCTATTTGTTTAGGTTGGACCTATAGGAGGCAGGGTCGTATCTCTTCTCAGCTCCTCATGGTATGCAAGTAATGCATATTTCAATTATATAATTGATCCAAATGAACCTTTTTGTTTATTATTTTACATATAATGTGGGCTATTATTTTTTAAGATCTTGTCTTCTGTTAAAGAATTATTGTATGATATATATTAAATCTATATTTTATATATTTTGAGAATCTATAAAAATAAAGGGCTAAATTAACTTCACCTTCTAAAACTAGTCAACCAGAAAAAACTGTCAAACACAACCATAACAAAACAGATGTCAACTTTTCTGATATTGCATCCTTTGGAAAAAGTCAGACCACCCTTCATTCTCTCTTCCACATTTAGTGCCTAGCCTGCAATTCTCACCTCATAATTTTTGGATGTCTTTTTTCTAACAATGATTTCTTTGGGAGCTAATAAACTTAGCAAATAAGTCGTATAAATTAGTTTTTGATCGGACAAATTAGAGACTTTGTTCAAACTGATCAATAGTCCAATTTGAGTCTGTGGCTTAGGATTTGCTGCATAGAGATGCTTTGACAAATCCCTCTCTTTGATATATATCTTTCTTTCTGTGCGGTTGGGGATTCAAGAAGTTAACTAATGATTTGTTGCTGATCATAGCCTTGATATTCGATAATAAACACAATTTCGTAGAAATTATTTTATGCGAAAGAGTTGCAAATATGGCATTTACTGGAACTCTTGACAAATGCAAGGCTTGTGACAAAACTGTCTATTTTGTGGATTTGTTATCAGCTGATGGGGCAACTTTTCACAAGTCCTGCTTCAGATGCAGCCACTGCAATGGTACACTCGTGGTACGTCTCTTTTCCGCTACAATGTCATATTATTGATTTCTGTCAACATTTGAACAATGTCTTAACCCATTGTAGAATTTCTGAAGGAAGATACATTTTTTTTTTGTTTGTCAAGGATACATTTTTGTCCCTTCTATATGATCCCAGATTTCATTTGATTATCGATCTCCTGATTTCCTCTATCTTTGCCTTTTTCTCGTTTCCAGAATTTAAAATGTCACGTTCATATTAACTGATTTCATATCATAAATAATAATGAAGACAATCAGATAGAAGAAGTGTACAAATAATTTAATTGCTGATAACTTTGTTACATTTGACAGATGAGCAACTACTCTTCGATGGATGGAGTCCTCTACTGCAAAACTCACTTTGAACAACTATTCAAAGAATCCGGAGATTTCCGTAAAAACTTTCAAGCAGGTAAATGTTACCCTGTAAAGAATTGATTTTTGCCTCAGATATTCATAAATCTCTTCATTTTCATACTGTATATTTTTCTTACAATTTTCCTGGTATATTTTCTCCTCAGGGCCCAAGACAGACCGGCAATATGAGCAGGTAAATGTCCATCACATAATTTTAGATAATCTGTGAATGATTTTCCTTGCTTCATACTTTGTCTCATTTTATCCCATTTCCAAATTTTTACAGAAATTTTAATCCCAATTTTCTCTGTTGATTCCTCATATTTTAATTCCATTATTGTGATTTTCTTTGAGCAGGGCAGGACCCCTAACAAACTCTCTTCTTTCTTCTCTGGAACCCAAGAAAAGTGTCCTGCTTGTAATAAAACTGTCTATCCGTTGGAAAAGGTCAGTTTTTCTATGTTCAATCCCTAAATCCAATCTTGTTGTTCGATGTTATAGGTTTTGTTTGTTTATCGTTGAAGAATTCAACCATGATTTTAGGAAGGTGAATTTGAGCTTTTTCCCTCCACACATTCATAGCAGTAGTTGCTACTCAACCATGATTTACAATTTTGCTATTTGATAAACAAATTTTGTTTATCAAATTGATTAACTGGTATTTTTCTCCGGATTTATTATCCCCCTCCCAACAAAATAAAGAAAAGATCTAAATGGAAGTAGTCTATGTAATTGAATGATCTCCATAAGGAAGATGAAAGTTGATTAATTCTTGTAGCTGTTGTAGCCCTTACTTGTAGGTAACCCGACATTCATCTTCATTTTATTTTACGCTCACAGATAACAATGGAGGGAGAATCCTACCACAAGACATGCTTCAGGTGTGCTATTGGAGGGTGTTCTCTTACACACTCATCCTATGCTGCTCTCGACGGAATCCTCTACTGCAGGCACCATTTCCAACAGTTGTTCATGGAGAAAGGAACCTACAGTCATGTAAAGGCTGCTGCTAAAAAGAATGCATCATCTTTATCCGAAGCAAGAGAGGATGAAACAACTGAGCCAGTAGCCGAAGCTAAAGCCGCAGTAGAAACTGAGACAATTCCTGCAGAAGAAACTGCTGAAGCATAATCTGAAAAAAAGGATTTTGATATCATTTTAGCTCCTAACTTCAACAGCTTTCTTGTATGGATTTTACTGGCCTTCGGGCATTTCTAATCATGTTTAGCTCCCAAATGAGTCAGAAAATTTTCCCTTAGTCACAGAAACTTCAACAATGTAATTTCTTATTTTATTGACATGTTTGGCCATTCAATTTGTCATGGTGAATATTTCGTTCTTTTTTTTTTTGTAACACTTGAGATAATTTATAAGACATTTTCATTGTTTATATTTGACATGGTATTTTGTGGTTTTATAGTCTCCATAAAAAAAATGTTTGAACTTATTGTATTGAATTTCCAATTCATTCTAGATTTGCAGTTTTGCACTTTACGTAGTTTTTTTTTTTTAAATGCTAAGTATAGGTTACGAAAAGTGTCCTCTGCAACTCTACCTTGAGGTTGATCTAAGTAGATTTGTGTAGGGAAAAAAAATGGTGTTAAACAAGGATAAGAAAAAAGAAATACTCCGTATTTAAATGGTATACTGGAGAAAATATAATAATTGGATGAAAAATACTTGTCAATATGATATATTTATCAATATTAGATTGGATGAGAACAAGATGAAAAAAAAAAAAAAAAAACCAAATTAAATCATGAATACATGTGCAGGATGTTTAATATGCACCTAAAGAACACAAGGATATACATAGTATTTTGAGAAAATGGGATTTACTTTTTACATGTACTTTGTATATACATTTGTGTTCTTGTGGTACAAAGTAGGGGTGAGCATAACAGGATACCCTGTAAAATTCCAGGAACCGGAGCCTGTTGCAACATGTTCCTCAAAATGGGAACCGGAACCGGAACCTGTTGAACAGGTTCTTGGAAATTGAAAACCAAAATCGGAACCTACAGGTTCTGGTTCCGATTCAGGGTACCCTGTTTTATAATATACTCACTAATTTTTTCGCAGATTTTTTAATAAAAAACTGGTTGGTCACTAATTTATAATGTGTGCAACTTGCAAATAAGACAAACTAATAGTAGTTGTCTAACAAATTTAATATATACTTCGTATATTTTTATAATTGTAATTTTGATATTTATTATTTAAAAATTGAGTAAGAATTAGTGTATACTTCCTCCGTTCTTTTTTACTTGACCCGCTTTGATTTTTACATTATTCATTACCTCTTCTTTGACCGTCTTTTGTGAATGATATGTAAGGAAAAATATATTCATATGATATCTTTTTTAATTCGTCTCAATAAGTACTATCGTAACATACAACTTTTATAATTTTTACTTATGAAAAATTAAAGTTATTGATCGCTAAAGTTTTGTATTGGCAAGTGTGATAAAAGACACAAGTCAAGTAAAAAAGAACATAGAAAGTAATTTGAAATTAAGTGATACTTTTATCAGGTACAGGATACCCTACAGATTCCGGTTCCAAAAAATTGAGAACCTGAACCGGTTCAGGTTCCGGAATCAGGGTACCTGATTTTTTGCTCACCCATAGTACAAAGTGAATATTGCACACATGTACAATTTGTTATGCCACTTCATCTCAAATTAACTCAACAAATGGTTGTGCACTTGTGGCCCCTGAAGTGCATTCTTGATTTTCATTAACACATTATTGTACTGTACGCAGAGTCACCGACGACTTTACATATAAAAGAACATATAATTGATAAAGTCATTTTGTAAAACAAAACGCTTTGATCTTATATATGGTTACCCTAATATTGTAATAATGTTCTATTTATTTTTTTCACTTAAAAAAATACTTTTCATTTTCCCAACCTATCCATTTATTGTTGTTACGCTTCATATGAACTATATAAATCTTTTATAGTATCATGTCGATATCATGCAACTCTCTTTTTGATAAATAAACTAGTGTTTAGCCCGGGCGATGCCCCGTGTCATGTATAATATATTATTGTATTATAGTTTTCTGTTTTCATGTATTATACTTATATAGATGAATTTGTCGGGTCTTTCGTCCCCATGACATATGAGCTAATAGACTAATAGTTATATAGTATCATATCGATATAGTTTTTTTTTTTTTTTTTTTTTTTAATTGGACCTTGTGCTTTAATTTATATAATTTTTAGTACATATTTATAATGTGGTTGGTAATTGGTTTAGACGGTTAAATAATCATCCTTGTTATAAGAAGTTGGGTGTTTGAATCTCCTTAACCTTATTTTTCTTTATTAAAAAGTTTATTTGAGCAAAATTGGCTTATTTGTCTAACATTAGAGCAAAATTGGCTTATTTGTCTAACATTAGCTTATAGACTATTAAATAAGCTAATTCAAGGTCTTTGGTAGGAAGCTTATTTAAACAGCTTATTCCACTAAATAAGCTCTTTTCCAAAAAGCTCCTTCTAGGACCTTTTCAATTAGCTTATTCAATTCTTATAGTGAAATGACACTTATACCCCCATGTAATTAAAAAATCTTATATGAACTACCTACCCCACAATTAGCTTATTGATTATTTCACGTAGCCTGTTTGATAATTAGCGGTTAGTTGATTGGTAAAAGTTGGTTGCATTAACTCTTTTGACTACCTGGTTGCATTAGCTGTTTTGACTAGCTGATTTAATCTATAAGAGGTTTTTATGTAGAGTTGTTTGGTAAAATTAGCTTATTATTTGTAGTTGTTTGTTAGTTGAACATATATATGAAATGACAATTTAGGACATTGATATATTTTTTTAACCTGACTAGGGTAAGAAATTGGGGGGGGGGGGGGGGGAAGAATGTGAATTAGAGTAACTTTTAGGATAAAATTGTCTTTTGACATCCATTACTTAATAAGCTAATATAAAAAGCTCTATTTTTTTAAGGCCCTGTTTGGTAGTTAGCTTATTGGAGGTATATTAGCTTATTTGACTAACTTTAGCTGATTGACTAGTCATACAAGTGTTTGGTAGTAAGCTTATTGAAAGAGCTTATTCCACTAAATAAGCTCTTTTTGAAAAAGCTCATTTTAGGAGCTTTTTCAATTAGCTTATTCATTAATTATTGTGAAATGACACTTATAACCTCATTTAATTTAAAATTCTATCTAAACTACCTACCCCACAATTAGCTTATTGGTCATTTCACATACTCAATCACCTTTAAGCTATCAGCTATTTACCAAACACTTTTATATAATCAGTTAATACAATAAGTTAGTCAAATCAGTTAATAAAATCAGCTAGTCAAAATCAACTAACTCAATCAGCTTCAGCTTTCAGCTTTCTCCCAAACAGGGCCAAAAGCTTTTTACAAATTAGCTTATTTACCTCAATGAGCTCATTTAAAAAGCTCTTTTACCAAACAACCAAATTAGATAATTTATGTAGTCAAACCTCTAACTTGGTCAAATAAGCTCATTTTTGGTCAAAACTCTAATTACCAAACATGGTCATAATCAATCAGCTTTTAACAATCAACTATTTAACAAACACATTTCTACAACAAGCTAATAAAACAGTAATAAGTTAGTCAAATCAGTTAATACACTCAGCTACTTAAAATCAGCTAACAGCCTAACACAATCAAGTTTCAGCTTTTCCCCAGACACGACCTATCTCAATTCTCAAATTCTCAAATTCTCATTACTATCCCCTCAAAAAAAAAAAATAAAAAAAAATAAAAAAAAATCTCATTACTGTCGGTTTTTTCAATATAAAATATTTTAAAATTTACTGTGTTGATCATTTTCTTTTACCCAAATTAGTAATTTAACCGTAATCGTCTCTCCAAAGATAATTTACACTCATACTATCTCCAACCTTCATTTTAAATTTTCCCCCGATCCCAAATTCACAATTACAATTTCTCCAAACTAATCAAAAAGCTTCGTCCTAAATCGAAAAAAAAAATCCCTCTTTTTCCCCCAAATTTTTGATCTTTACCATGAGCAAACCCTAATTTCGTACTCCCAAAATCTTCAAATTCAAATTCAATTACTTTTACAATTAATTACTCCTATCGCACTTTAATTTGAGCCCCTCAAATTTTCGCAGTTTCGAAACCCTAAAATCTTCTCGATTTTTTTCTTCTCATTGATTAATTTACAATCTTCTTTCCTACTTTTTTTTTTTTTTTTTTAAGTACAGATCTGAAATCTTTGTTAGGCATTTAAGTTGGTAATAGTGGCACTTTTTTTTTGGACGTCCACTATTCTTCTTCGAATTCGCAAAAATTCGGATTGTGTATATACATATAATCTTTAGGATTTCTGGGTTTTCATTTGTTTAGGTTTAGATTTCTGGGAAATTTTAGGGTTTAGATTTCGCGAATTTCGAAGATGAATGACAACATTAGAGGTCGTTATCCTCCTGGAATGGGCAGAGGTAGAGGCGGAATGGGCGTAGATGTAGGCGGAGGAGGTGGTGGAAACCCTAATTTTCAACGTAGGAATTATGAACACCAGCAACATTACGCGCAAAGAGGGATGATGCAGAATCATCACCAGCAACAGCATCAGTTTCAGCGGCAGCAACAACAGCAGCAACAACATCAACAACATTTTCAGCATCATCAGCAGCAATTACAGCAGATACAACAGCAACAGATTCAGCAGCAGAAGCAGCAACAACAGCAGCAGCAATGGCTTAGGAGGGGTCAGTTAGGGGGTACAACGGAGGCCGGTGTCGATGAGGTTGAGAAGACAGTGCAGTCTGAAGCAATTGACACGAGGTATTGAGAATGTTTTGTTACTTTTAGTTCCTTTTTTATGGTTGTATTGATTGCTAACTATATCATTTTTGGTTATTGATGTTTGTGGTAGTCAAATGTTAGGATGTATTCTACACATTATTTAAGAGAGGGAAAAGAATTGAGGTGTATCTTTTGAAATCCTTGGAGAATGCCTGGTTAAAAAAAAAGGGTTCAAATATAAACTTTTAGAAGAATTTATATGAGCAGAAAAGGAAGATACTTTTTGTAAACAGAAAATCCCACATAAAAGATATGTTGGGACATTTTTACTATTCAATCCAAATACATTGATACCACTAAAATTTGCCATTCAATGGTGGAAGTTTTGAAATTGAAACCCAGAAATATATGTGGGCTGGGGTTTGAAAGTGTGATGCTTGAAACCTGTGCCATTAAATGCTTGGGAATCTTGAAATTTTAGTCAGATTTACAAATGGTAAGTCTTTTGTATACCCAGGATATAGTCAAGATTTCTCAATCTGACATTATAAATTAGGTGTTCATGCGATTAGTTGTTTAGGATATTGATACATCAGGTTAAATTGAATGCTACATATGCTGGGTTTTGCAAATCATAGGGAAGGGTTGCATTATCAAGTTTTCCTCCCTTTCAAATCATCTTGTTTCTGCTATAGTTGTTGTGGTCAATCATTAATGCATAAAACTTTGTGTTATTTCTTGCTTTGCTCTGGTGTTTTTGCCGTTGTAATTTAACAATTATTGTTTTTTGCTCATTTTATCCTGACATACTCTCTATTCTGATGTGCTATATGGTTGCCCTTCTCTCTTTGAACTCCATGACATGGAGCATTGGAGCTGGTGTTGCAGTACCCTTAGTTCCTTTTGGTGCTAGATTTCTGATTTTTTAGAACATAGAGAGGATTTAATATCTGTCTGTGGCTCTATGTGCACTTCAGTTTGTATTCTGATGTGTTTTGACATCAGATCTGATGCAGAGAGAAAATATTAAGATATGTGTAGGCAAAAACTGAAGCCACTGGGTTAGTTGTATAAATCTCGAGATCTAACTGAAGATATCATTTTTTTTTTGCCCTTAAGTACCTTGCTGTTTATCTGCTGAGCTTTCTTTTGGCATAGATCTTATGCAGATTAGAACATTAGATATTGTGAAGGTATGATCTCAAGGCCAAAACTGAAGCCATTGGGTTGGTTGTATGAAACATGATACCTTAGTAAAGTTATACTTGATTCTGTTTCCTTTAAGTGCCTTGCTATGTATCTACTGAGTTTTTGACATAGATCTTATGCAGATTAAATCATTTAATGTAAATATCTGATGAAAGTTAAAAATGTTATTTCTTCTTGCTTTCTAGTGCATATGTGTGTGCTTGCACATCTGCACTTGTCTCTCTTCTAACCTGTCATGTTTCTTGTATATCTTTGGACAGATTTCTATGTATCTTTTTGCTCTGTATAGTGTATGTCCTTATATTTTACTGATTGTTACCTTTTGTACTGTTGTCTAGTACACCAGATTGGAAGGCAAGGTTGAAGTTACCACCACCAGACACACGCTTTAGGACAGAGGTAATGATTTGGAAGTTGTATGTGGGTTTTGTTGCTTACTGCTTACTGTTTACTGTTTACTGTTTGGGCTGTTACATTAGATACTACTGGTTTATGACTTTTCATGGTTATTTTTTTGTAATGAGGTTATGCTGATGCTAGGCTAAAGAGTATTGGTGGTAGTAGCACAAGGCTTAAGATTAGTGAGAATTATTGAATGGAGCTAACAGTATCATATTAGGCAGGATTGAGTATATGAATACCATGACTAACTTGATAACTGCTGTTCGACATCTTTGAAATACATTGGAAATTTATTGTTTTGATTTATATTCTTCATTATTTTGTTTTTTGGAGTTCAGTTTTGTCAGTAGGACTTTATTTTGCTTGAATATGAATGACATTGATCTGGACTTTATTTTGATCTTTATTTTTGATAATTAATGATGCTTTCTAGCTACGTGTACCATTGGCTGTTTACTTATGAAATTATTGTTACTGTGGAGAAAATATTGGTTAGTCATCGTGTCAATAGATTGTGATTCATGCGCAGTAACCATATGTTAATTGTTCTTCCGTGATTTGGATCATGCTTATCAATATACTTAGAAATAATTTGTTGCTAGGACTATTTTAACATTATCTACTGAAAAATATGCAATTGCTGGTTTTACAACTATCTGCTGTTTTCCTCTCTATAGGATGTGACGGCTACTAAAGGGAATGAGTTTGAGGACTATTTTCTCAAGCGTGAGTTATTGATGGGTATATATGAGAAGGGTTTTGAAAGGCCATCCCCTATCCAGGAAGAAAGTATTCCAATTGCGCTTACTGGGAGTGATATTCTTGCCAGAGCAAAGAATGGGACAGGAAAAACTGCTGCCTTTTGCATTCCTGCTTTGGAAAAAATTGATCAAGACAACAATGTTATTCAAGGTTCTCACTATGACTATTTCCCATTGCATATGCAGAATTTGTTGTCTGGTTATGCCTAAGTTTCTACGGTTGATTTTTTAAAAAATTTAGATGTATTGCATCATCATTGCCTTTCTTTACTCTTGTAATTGTTGAGATTTAAAAGATATGATTGCACTTGGCTAAAACTAGTTAATTTAAGTTGAAGGTTATGGTTGCTCATATCTGATTCCATCTTTCTAATCTTATATTTAGAATTATATATTTTATGCTATCATGAGAAGCAGCCAATTTATAGACTTGTGATTTCCTTGAAATCAATAAATGTAATATTAGGAAGGAAAGGTTTTTTGTATGAGGTCTGTAGGGAGGTGTTTTCAGCTAGTTCCATACTGTTTAGAGTTGTGATTTAATCCAGATCAAGTAATAATGAATTTACATTTAATTTTCTGTCATTTTATGATGACCAACTCTATATTGTAGTTTTTTTATTTGATGTTCTCTGTCTTTTGGCAGTTGTCATACTTGTTCCTACAAGAGAGTTGGCTCTCCAGACATCACAGGTTTGTAAAGAGCTTGGTAAGCACCTGAATATTCAGGTTATGGTTACCACTGGTGGAACCAGTTTGAAGGATGATATTATGAGATTATATCAGCCAGTCCATTTACTCGTGGGAACTCCTGGCCGAATATTAGATTTGGCGAAGAAAGGAATTTGTGTTTTGAAAGACTGTTCTATGCTTATAATGGATGAGGTAAAGATAGTGTGCTCTGATTTTTGCGATAAAGCAAATTTCTGTTTCCTTATATTTGATGCTGTCCTTTGAAATTTGTTAGTTTTTTTTTTGAATTTTGGATCATTAGAGACATCATTTAAAGGATGATAGATAATCTGGTGATATAGGGAGGGGGCTGTATGTAGATCTGTCAATGTCTTATGATGGAATATGCTACTTTTTAAGGGGAGTTTCTTTGATCCTCATTGCATAGTTGAGTAGTTTGATTTAGGAAATGTAAGCATCTTTCTCTGCAAATTTTGGAGTTTTGTTAATAACATCTTGATTTTTTCATGATTCTTTTTTATCTTTTCTGTGCTGTTGTTTTATGGATATTTTTCACTATCTTATGATGGAACATATGACATTTTGAGGGTAGTTTCTTTGATCCTTGTTGCATAGTTGAGCAGTTTGATTAAGGAACCGTGTCCGTAAGCATCTTTCTCCGCAAGTTCTGGAGTTTATTAATATCTTTACGATTTCTGTACTACTGTTGAACATATCTTATTTCTGTTTCATACTATTGTCCTGTAAGTTGGAATTGGAGTTTATCTTCTCATATTTTGGCTAAATTTATTTAATTACTGTAAGATAAATTTTTGTTTACAAGTTAATTTTTAATGAGATTACCAGCCAGGAAGAGACTACAGGAACCATAATGACATGATGTAGAACTAGTTGTGATATTTGCTCCTGCAAGTTCTCTGAGGGCTCTTTTCTGTTTTATTTTGCAGGCTGATAAGCTTTTGTCTCCGGAATTTCAGCCGTCTATAGAGCAGCTTATCCAATTTATGCCTACGAATCGTCAGATCCTAATGTTTTCAGCTACATTTCCTGTCACTGTTAAAGATTTCAAAGATAGATATTTAAATAAGCCTTATGTTATCAACTTGATGGACGAGCTTACCCTGAAGGGTATAACACAATTTTATGCTTTTGTTGAAGAAAGACAAAAAGTCCACTGCCTGAACACCCTTTTTTCCAAGGTTGTGATTGTAAGCTTTTAATTAAAAATACTCTGCGTTGCTCATAATGTTCCCTTCTGATCTTTTTTTTTTTTTTTTTGAATTGGTTTCAGCTTCAAATCAACCAGTCAATTATTTTTTGCAATTCTGTGAATCGTGTTGAGTTGCTAGCTAAAAAAATTACAGAACTTGGGTATTCTTGTTTTTACATTCATGCAAAGATGCTGCAAGATCACCGCAACAGAGTTTTCCACGATTTTCGTAATGGGGCATGCCGAAATCTTGTGTGCACTGGTATGTCTACCTTTGTGCTTCGTTTGCCTTTACTCGAAAAGTTTGTGTAGAGGCTGCTGATTAACATAGTCATTTAGAATTTAATTGAACTTTTTTCTATGATTTAATTAGCTAGCACATTTTGCTTCACTTCACCTTTATTTCCAATTCCTTTCTGTTTATTTTTTCATTGGGGTGGTGAGGTACTTAAGGATAAGAATTTTTTGTGGCAAATCACACATTTTTGCAACGGTACCTAGGTTTTTCCAGTAATAAATTTAAATCTGGATGTATCTCAAAGTGCTTGATAAATCAAAGAGAAATGTTCTACAGAATAGTGTAACAAGGTACTGAAGTTTGCTGCTCTGCTTAAGTGCATGGCGTTTTATATGACAAAGCTTGTATATAGTAAATAACTCATTCTGTATAGAACACTGGGCATAGTTGTACTGTAGTGCTTATCTGCAGCTTCGTCCGATTTTTCAAGCCCTAGTATTTTCCACCTTATTGGTCATTTTGTTTTATTGATTCAACGCATTGTATACTAATTTGCATTTCGTACTTCATTATGAAATTTATTCTTCCAGTTGTATTGTGTTACTTATGCAGTGCTCCTTTGATCTGCTGTGTCTGTTGCTGGACTATTCTACAACTGTGCATGAATCCTTATTTTTGGATTTGTCTTGCTGTTATACACACTTTAATCAGCTTGTTGCTATCGTCTTTTGATCGTTTTGTGGTTTGGAATTACTTGCAGATTTATTTACTAGGGGAATAGACATTCAGGCCGTCAATGTTGTTATCAATTTTGACTTCCCAAAGAATGCTGAAACCTACCTCCATAGGGTATGTAGTAAGTAGATCTTGGGTATTTTGCTCTTGTTATATTTTCAATATGGTTATTGACATTGTTGTTTTGATCCAATTGTGTACAGGTTGGTCGATCTGGGAGGTTCGGCCATCTTGGTTTAGCAGTGAATTTAATCACTTATGAAGACCGTTTTAACTTGTATGTATCTTGTCCTTTGAGTTAATATTATTCTACATGCTTCGCTTTTGATATATTTTTTGTTCTAATATCTTTGATTTTCTACAACAGATATAAGATTGAGCAGGAACTTGGAACTGAAATAAAGCAGATTCCTCCACAGATAGATCAAGCTATTTACTGTCGTTAAGTAGCTGAGTTTAACCGATGCTGTACTCTATGGGTGAATAGATGCTGGTCATGGTAAGTCTATTTCCAATCCTGTATATGTGCACCGTCCCTAGGATCTTTTTGCATTTATTTTGTTGTTTCCATTTTGATGATGTTTTGGTTGTTGTGTCTTGTCCCCTCTTGAAATAAATGCGACTTTTTCCTAAGATTTGATCTTATGATGAATATCTTTCAAAGATGATGTGATGTGTTGATAAGGAAAAATACTGTTGTTAAGATGAAAGAAATGGTATCTACTTTAGGCTAGCATCTTTTATGTTTAACTAGGTTTTTGGCAAGGGATTGTTTCCTTCCATACACATCTTAGACCTGCCTTGCATTTCATTCTCTCATTTTGTTCTATATTTTGAGATCCTTGGACTGCTTAATCTGGCTTTGTGTTTATCCTCGTAATTCAGCCTACAGACATGAAATTGAGCATTTAGTTTTTGCTGATTATTAATGTTTAGTGTCGAAGGCATAAGAATTTCATAGTTGGATGAATATTTATGTGCTCTTTCTCAGGTATGTGGATCAAGATCGGATTTTCCCAGCTCAGCGTCAGAATTGTGATTACTGTAGAATTTTGGGTGATGTCTAGTTGTTCTGTCGTCAAGTGTCTTGTGCAGATCTTCACGGAATGTTCCCTACTACTAGATAGTATTGTGTAGGAAGGAGATATTTTCAAGAAAAATTTATTAAGAGATGTAGTCAGAATGTTGCTCTGGGGTTAGATGCCTGCATTAACTGGCTGGAAGGATGTTTCATCCCTCCGTCTGACTTCCATCAACAACCTATTAGCTTGTTTCCTATCGTTTGTTGCATTTCCCGACTGAGGTAGTTGGATTCTGGATGTTGTTCCTTGTTTGTTGTGGCAAAAAAAATAAAGCACTCCATGTTCTTATGGAGTGGAGTTTTTTAGATTGTGTATAGTACTACAACCATCTTTACTTCCGTATTTCACTTCTACAAGCTCCTGGCCTGGGGGTATTTTTAGTGCAAAGGAAGGGGGAAAATGTTGATTAATTTCACAGGGAATTCGAATTTTCCTGTTTGAAGGCTGCCAGAAGGCTAGTCATTGCTATTGTTATTGCCATTGCTGCAGGTTGCTTTTTGTGCAACAAGACTGTTGTCCTTGGTTCGAATTACATGAGAACATAGGCAAGTCTTCTTGACAAAACATCCTGGTAAGACTGAAAAAACCCCTTTGTAGACCAAGTTATTTTTCACCCATAAGAAAAAGACCTAGTTATATTTTCTTTCAAGCATGAGCAATAACATGAGATCTTAAACGATTTCAGATACGAAGTATTTCATATATATGTTGCATTTGCTACATGTATTGAAAAGCTTAATTTATATAGCTGAAATATTGTTTAATTATGAATCATTTTCCTTGCCTTGAAGTTGTAAACATATATGCTTGTACGTAGTCATATTCGGACTCGATTATAGTTGTATTACATATAATCCCATCGTTTATTATCGATTCATTTATTTCTTACCAATGCATCATAAAATCTTAAATTCTTAGGAAAAGAGGCCAAAATTGATCCATTATCACTCACGCCTTAGGTTGACTAGAGAAAATAAGGTGGTCAGAGTGGTGATAAAACTCTTTGCCTGAAAGCCCTGAATAAAGCTTAAACAGTTTTTGGGTGTTGCTTATAATTTACGCATTTTTAGCCTTAACCTTGGTCTACAAGCAATAGCCCAGGGGTGACCAAAAAAATTAACAGTACGTACAGCTACATTTATGGGTACTTGTGTGTTTTCTGCCCTAAAATTGACCACATTTATTATGTTGTGATCATTGAATAATTGGTGTCATCTTTGATTCTTTGAACATACATGCTCATTACTGACGCCTCAGAGACTAATCCATCTATACTACTATACTAGTGAAATTGATAATTTCAAATTTTTACGAGTAAATTTATACCCTTAATGTCACGCGTTGTTTGATGTTAATGAATGTAACAATTGTTACTTTTCTAAATCGTTTATATGAACCTTAAGCAAACAGATTGCAGAATAAACAATCATATAGCTTAGCGACACAAATTCTGTAGTTACTTTTGTTGGTGTTTTTTTTTTTTTTTTTTTTTTTTTTTTTTTTTTTTTTTAATATAAATCTTTCTTCATTAGGGTGGCAGCGACACTTTAAGTTTATGGAGTTTTGTGTGGTTTGTAGAGTACTTGTTCATAGTTTTGGTTTTGCAATTTGGTCTTACAAATCTCTATTCTATAATTTAATTCTTGTACAATTTTACCAATTTAAATTTATCACTCTAAACTTAACCAAACAATCCACATTTTTATGGGTTATGACTTATGAGTAGTCAATTTCAGGGTTTTAATAGATTAGTATTTCTCTAAAAAAAAAAGCCAACCCTAAACGCCATAGACAAAGGACAAAGTTGTTTTGGTTATTTGGCATTTTAAATTTTCAATCGAATCATTTTATACTTTTGGAATTTCACTATTAATTATTTTATTTTATACACATAAAAAAGATGTTCTATAGCTTATTGTGATACTTTTGGAGTATCATACACACCATACTCTAGTTTAAAGACCATAAACAACTCATGCATGAATCAACATTAACAATTGTGTGATAGGTCATAGGTAATGGGTGAGTTTGGGTGAAATGACCCAATGAAGGATTCCTCACACTTATATATGACCCATGAATGCTAAATTGCTGATTGGAATCACATCTTGACAACCAATACCACAAAATTCCAAGATAGCCACGATATTGAACCAAACTCATTATTAAGACTTTTTATAGACTTATTGATTGGCCTATTATAGTTTTAAACTAGTTAAAATAGCCAAGATCTAATATAGTTCTTAAGGCAACATAATACGTTACCTTCAATTGTCAAAGGTACTTTTATTTTTTTTCGAACGAGGTGTATTTATGCCTTTTGCTCATGCCTCGTGCCCATGGCCTTTGCCTAGGCCATGGCATGCCATTACCACATCACGTCCCTTGACTTGGGCAATAGCATCCGGCCCCCAGGCCTTGGCTAGTTAGCTTTAGAACATCAACGCCTTAGGTTAACTGCCCTTGTTCATATTGGTATTACACACTCCATTATCCAAAATGATCCGATCCTTCTTGATCCGACCTGAACCCAACCGATAACCAAATTAACCTCTTATAGTCTTATTACCACCACTAGTCCACTACTACTATTTGACCAACAAAAACAGAGAAAAGCAATACACGACCGTACTACCCTGCTACCAAAATTAAATGTGCATGTTTTGGCAACTCTATTATCTTTACCTCTGTCTTTTCTTATCTTCCCATACCTCCTTTTCTCATTTATTGCTTCCCCCCTTTTTTTCTCTCTCTCTTATTTATTGTAAATTTCCCCTCTTTTTTTTCTTTTCTAATTTTTGAATAAATAAAACCTCTGTTCTCTCTTTTCCATCTCTCTCTCTCCTCTCAAATTGCATTGATTTCTGATAACCCTTATTCTACTGTAATTTTTTTTTTAAAAAAAAAAATTTATGATTTCATTTCATCAAAAAATCACTGTTCACCATTTGAATGATGTAATGTAATATTAAAAAAGCAAGTAATATCATTTAATG
The DNA here is from genome assembly GCF_948465745.1 of Chenopodium album. Lineage (NCBI taxonomy): Eukaryota > Viridiplantae > Streptophyta > Magnoliopsida > Caryophyllales > Amaranthaceae > Chenopodium > Chenopodium album. The sequence goes on from NC_137840.1 coordinate 74,411,850, forward strand.
CAAGAGTTTTTCTCTCTCTGTTTTTTTTTTCGTTGTTGCAGAAAAACAGAGCACAGTTTTTTTTTCAGCTTGAAACTCGCTGATTGTACAATTCTCTTTCTCTCTCCTCTGATACACAAACAATTATTTCTTCATTTTCCCAAGATAGATATTGCCCAATTCCACTTTTTCTCATTTCTTGGTTTGTATATACATTTAATTCACCTCTTTGGCAAAATTTATTATCCCCCTCCCCTTTTCTTTTCTTTCCTCTGTCAAAGTTCTAAGCTTTTGAATGAAAATTTTCGAAATCAAATTCTGGGTTTTATTAATTAGATGATTTGATTTCTGGGTTTTTGTTCAATTGATAATTAAGTTTTTGGGTTCCATCAAAAACTCTGTTTTATCACTCAAAAGTAAGGAAGAATCAGGAGAGAGAAAATGGGAAGATCTCCATGTTGTGAAAAGGAAGGGTTGAAGAAAGGACCATGGACAAGTGAAGAAGATGAGTTGCTTGTTAAATATATCAACAAACATGGTCATGGAAATTGGCGATCTCTTCCTAAAAATGCAGGTTTTATTTTCTATTCCTCTGTTTTTCCCCTGTTTTTGATGTTAGGGTTTTTGGAGGGTTTTAGCATCGATTTTTTGAATGAATTAAGCCGCCAAAAGTAGAGTATTTGCTTATCTTAGCTAGAAGATTGTTTATGATGTAAGAATAATATATTTTGGAGTATTATGATTTCCAAAACATTAGTATTTTTTAATCTTAAAAGCTGAACTCTTTTTTGGGTGTTTTTTTTTTTTGGAAATAAATTTAGCAAATTTGCAAAAAGATTATCATGGGTACACTACTAGAGTGTGTTTGTGGACTATGGTGGTGCACCTTATATATTCCGATTTTTAAAGAAATTGACATTAAATTTATTTGTGGTAGATGAAGTTAGGAGAAAGTTATTACTCAGAAGGTTTTTTTTTTTTTTTTTTTTTTTTTTTTTGAGGAATTAAGATTTGTATTTCTTTTCAAGGAATAGTGCATAGATTTTTATCTTAAGGATTGAAGATTTGATGAGTTTTGATTTGAAGATTTCTTAAAAAAATAATTCTTTTTAGTGGAATTATAATTCTTCACCTCTCTTTGCTAGAGAAATGGATGACCTAAATTAGAGAAGAAATCGCCAAGTAAAGTCCACTAATAGTAGTCAAATTCCCAAAATTTTTTCTCAAAATACCCCCTAGAGTGGACTCTTTAAAGTGAAGTTATGCCTATGCCTATTTTTGCTCACCAATTAGCAAATTGTGTAATTTAAATTTTGGTCCTTATTTTTAGTTGTCACAATTATAAGTTTAAGAAGAGAAATTGGTTAGACAAAGTGTTAGTTGAGTTGTACTATATATTTAAAAAATTACCATTTGGCTATATTTGAGGATTGCATGACATAATTGATCTTTTGATGACAACTTTTATTGCTGCTGAATTAATAGCAAAATGTTAAACAAGTTCTTGAAAATTTGAGATTGATTGATTTACTTGCAATATAATGATAGACTTCCATTAGATTGTTAATTGTACAAGTTGTACAATAGAGACCTTGTCCATGATTACGCGGTTGTGGAGATGAGCTAAGGCTCCAGTGCCATTAATTTATCTTTGTACTTTCGGTTTAATATTGCCTTAAAAAAGACAATAGGTCAATCTCGAGATATGCATATTTTCATTACATTTTGCAAAATAATCTGACTTCAGGTTTAATCCGATCTGTTGATGTTCTTGGTTGTCATAGTGTGTTTAGAGTAGCAAAAGATGAAATGAACAACACATTGTTGTGTTGCTGGTTAACATGATAACATGCTTTGCAAACATCCTTCTCTAAATTTCGTGTTTAACCTTTTCTTTTAACACATTGTTGTGTTGCTAGTTAAAATGATCATACTTTGCAACCATCCATCTCTAAATTTCGTGTTTATCCTTTTCTCTTTGAAGGGAAAATATCATGTTTGTTGTAGAACAAGTCTTGTCATATATGATAGGTAAATGATTTATGACCTGGTCTATATGGAACTCAAAAATTGATTAGTATTTCGATTATTTCCTTCTCTGCAGGTCTCCTTCGATGTGGAAAGAGTTGTCGTCTTCGTTGGACTAATTATCTTAGACCAGACATAAAACGCGGTCCATTCACTCCTGAAGAAGAGAAGCTTGTTATACAGCTGCATGCCATTCTAGGCAACAGGTATGGTTTACCGGATAACTATAGCACAATGCTATGTGGACTCGTATCAGTTATTGAACAAACGAATGTATGCAGTGCTCATAAGATGAAAATTTGTGTTTCAGGTGGGCTGCAATCGCTGCACAACTACCAGGAAGAACAGACAATGAGATCAAGAACTTATGGAACACCCACTTGAGAAAACGGTTAATTTGTATGGGCCTTGATCCTCAAACCCATGAACCAGCTTCTACACCTGCTGGACCATCCAAAAAACCCCCAGCATCGCCTTCTACACGTCACATGACCCAATGGGAGAGTGCTAGGCTTGAAGCTGAGGCTCGGCTTTCAACTGAGTCTTTAGTGTGCCACCCGCATCCTGCTAGGTTCCTTGATTCTGACTACTTCCTTCGTCTTTGGAACTCTGAAGTTGGAGAGTCGTTTAGAAACTTTGATATGAAGGAAAAGATTGTTTGTCAAAGTCCAATCTCCCAAGCATCCACTTCTACCACAAAATGTGCCTCTACTTCAGGTCTGACAGTAGATAACCGTGATGAAGAGATCAAGTGTAAGAACTTTATCAAAACCGAAGTTCTTGATGTTAATACAAGATCAGATTCTTCGAGCTCCAATGAGGTAGAGGATTCATCTGAGTCTGCATTGCGGCTGCTGTTGGATTTTCCTGGATACAGTGACATGAGCTTCTTGGAAGATCCTGTCGACAACTACCCTGATAACGCGAGTTTTTTCAAGTTTTACTGAAGATATCTGGGGTTTTTGTCAGTCACATTTAGCAGTATATCTCTTAGTTAACGGTTATAGTTCTAGCTTTAAGTTTACCTGCTCTCCTAATCTAGTCATGTAAATTGTTCTGTTTCTGCTGATAGGAATATAGCATGTCTCCATGAGCTGCATAATCCGGTTTATGTTCCTAGATCTGTTTTCTGATGTCGTGCTGCATTTTGGAATTTTAATGTTGTCTTTAGACTCTTTTACTAGCTTGATTGGAATATATGTATATGGTTGAATCGTTAATTTTATTTTCACTTTTCTATTGCAAATGTTATGACTGAAAACAATGAACTTGAACTACATTGACAGATATTTAAGCCTAGATTTGGCAAAATGAGACATACTTGACTATCTGATTCTGAATTCAAGGCCAAAACCAACCAAAAAATTTATATCCAACCTGAATTTCCCTATTGGCAAATAGATCATCATCAATTACAGCTATTACACTGATCATCCACAATCTTAACTAACGCAATCTGGTAACTATCTCTGCTGTGGATGATCTAAAATGAGATGCAACCAAGGATCTTCTTTGGGGTATATCCTGTGGCTCGGTATTTTGCAGCCTTCTCCTGGATCATGAGGAGCTCCTCGCCTTTTCTTGCTTGAACTATTGCCCTCTTCTCTTCTGTTTGCTTGTGGACTAAAGCTACCATGTTCTTCATCTTTTCTGCATACTCGGCCTTCTTCTTTTCAAGCTCTTCCTGCTCATTAACACCCAACTCATTAAATTTACCATGATCAATATATACTGCTGCACACATATGTACTACAATTTACATGAATATCATGATTGAACAATTAAGGTACCTCGATATACTTCAGCTTAGCGTCGATGGATGCTTTCTTTCTGTTCTCCCAAGCGTTGAGAGCAGAAATCTGCTTCTCAGCCCTGTCCAGTACAGTAGGCAACGAACATCAACATTCAGTTTTCGAAAACTCTTAAGACACTACTATATGATCATTAGTTTTGTCACTTTTGTGTAGAGTTTTCGGGTAATCAGATCATAGTAATGAACATTTATGACTTCATAGGATAATTATTTTAGGCTTTTAAAGTTATAGACACTAATCAAAGACACAATTCTAATGTTATCAAGCCACATGAACTAATCAGCAAGCAATTAAATTTTCTGCCTTGAAATATATAACACCCCCCACCTCTAAATCCTTCTATACAAAATGTAATCTTGATGATATAATCCAAAATCTAATTTTTGTTACATTTAATATCAGACTTAAAGTAAGCAAGCATGCTACGAGGTACGGCACGACATCATGCATAGTTGTTTCTTTAGTTAATAGAGACCACAATAAACAAGATTCGATCTTATGTCTTGGGCATAACCCCCATATGTACGTACGTCATGTAACATGACATGATGATGAACAAAAAAAAAACTTACTTGTTAACTGTTTTAGATTGCTCACTTTCTTCCCATGCCTTAATAAAAGACAACCTCTTTTCCTGCTCAACATGTGCTAGTGCAATATCTGCAACAACCATAGTACAAAAATGTGTAAATACAACATTTATTCTAACTATATGAACTCTGACAAATATCATATTTAATGAAGCTTGTTTGTTTTTGTTTTTTTTTTTTTTTTTTTTTTTTTTTTATCATGTCATATTTTGTCTTCTAATTAAATAAATATGAGTGAACTGAAAATTATGTGCCACTATAAACTCACCCCTGTCAGATGATTGTCTACTTCTTTGAGATTCAGCCTCTTCAGCTTCTGTTAATTCTTAATTGACATCATATGTATTAGACATTCTATTCATAATTAGAATTTCAAGAAAATGTTTGTTTCATAAAGAAAAAACAAAAAATAAAAATAAAAAATAAAATAAAAATACACCTCAAGTATTTTACTTGGTAACAAATGATCACATGCTCGTAACATAATACCATCTTATGTTATGAGCACGTGTGCCAGATAATGTGAGAGGGTGTAAAATTTACATTAGAATGTATAATGGACATAGATAGAAAGAGAGAATGTAATACTTTCAACTACGGGAACTATAGTCTCGGTAGTTGCCGGGGCCGAGGGAGGAGTAGTAGCCTTTGATATCTCCTCGGTGATGCCGGATGATGATGATGAAGATGGTGTAGCAACAGCCGTTAATTTGCTCTCCACAATTTTCTTAATCTCCTTTTCAATCATTTTGTTTTCTTGTTGCTATGCTTTCTTTTTGTTCTAAACCAAATTAAATTGAGGTCTATTTATGATTAATCTTTCTTCTAATACCTGCTTTCAATCAATCAATCAAAGCCTTAATCCCAAAAGTGGGGTCGGCTAACATGAACCAAATTTGATTATTCCGTGTAGTCATCAACATAAATCTTTCTCCTCCATCCCTTACGATCCAAAACTTCATCCTCACGTAAATCCATGCACTTCATATCCTTCCTCACTCCTTCCAACCAAGTCATCTTTGGTCTCCCTCTTCCTCGTTTAATCCCTCCATGGTCCCACTCTTCCACTCTTCGCACCGGTGCTTCTAATACCTGCTTTATTGTATGAAATTGTAGTATAAACTATTCTTAAATCTTAATCAAAATTTAAAATGACAGAGATTAAGGAGACATTATCTCATATATATATAAGAAATTGTAAGCTTTCATACTTTTAGTGGGCTACCATGTTACCAACTTATAAACCATTTTTTATTCTTTTATTTTTTTTTTCTTTGTATGTGAATTATTCAAAGAATTAGTAAATGATTAATGTTTAGGTAGATAAAGAAATTGAGCTACAACACCACGATATAGCATAGTGCTGAAGCTCAACTCTCATTCATATTAAATTTGTTTTTCCAATGTTACTCTAATAAAATAAAATAAAAAATTTGTAATCAATTAGTACAACATTGGATAATTGAAACATGAAATAGCAAGTCCAATGAAGAAGACTGAATTAGAAATAAAATTGCCAGCTAAAATTGGAAGGACGACAACTTTGAAACAAAGGAGCTAGACGTGTTCAAAATACATGAAAGCCACCACCTCATTACCAAGTTGCTCTCACAACTACTCCTAATTACTTTGTTTTACTTCAGATTATTTATTTATTTATTTAATAAAAAAAATAAGGAACAAATACTACTATTACATTACATATTTACATTTGTGTCACCCTGAAAAAAAAAAAAAAAAAAAGCCCCCATATATGCTAAGAAGCTCCAAACTAAAAGTCAGAACCACAGGTCCAGTTCACTTTTCATTCTCCTCCTTGTAGCTTGAAATCCAAAATGAAAACATTAGCTCCGAAAATGGCAGCAGATGCATCAGATTGAAGAAAACATTAGCTCACTCATCGACGACATTCTCTCGCACTTCCTCATCAAATACAGTCATACATGTACTAGATACTTGGACATTTAGACAATGTAACAGCAGAATTCTGGCTACTATTCCCAGCAGAATTTTCAGCTCTTAATTTTCAGCTCTTTCTACTTGAAGTGAGTATGTTAACAAAGCAGTAATTAGATATATCTTGCCCAGTTTTATTTAGTAAAATGGTCAGTAGTTGCTGCTCCTACGTAAAGTTTATTGGCATGGGATACAAAAATCACTTCACTAGAATAACAAGTGTTACATACTTCAACAAACAAAGCCTGTTTCCTGTCAAATTTTGCTTTTCATACAATCATACAGCCGGAGTAACAAGTCTCTGAATTTTAAGGTTAATAGACCAAACTAGACAGAGAAATTAGAGTACAATGGAATATAGGCTTGTATCCAGTATCTAATTCAACTTGAATATAAACTCATGTGATTAGTATATCGCAAACTCTTGAATGTAATCCGACCAGAAAACAAACTGAATAGCTTATCACTAAAATCAATCCAAACTTAACAGCCCATTTGCCTTGCATACTTCTTATATATAGACAAGTGTCTATTATACAGTGTACTTCGAACATGATACACCCAAGACTACAAACTGTTCATTTGGAGCTACGAATGAGTGCATAAATCGCTTTGTTATACCTAATTCTAGGAACATCAGGGTGTGGTGTAAGAAATTTTATAAAAACCACCATTAAATTCTGTTTAACCATACCTAAACTACGCCCCTTAAATTCCTTAGCGAGCATCACAAGTGCAACTGTGCAATTCTTACGCTTTATTGTTAAGATTAACTACCAACAGCATCCAAGGAGATAGCAAATCTCAGCTAATTGGAAAGTTTATTCACCTTTAGCATCCTTGATCAGACCAGAAAGATATATAAAGCATCCCTTCTGATGAAAAAAGATTTAGTGTGCTCAAAACATAGAAGCGCATAGAGAAAACATTGAAAATGAAATATATATTTGAGAAAAGGTTTTAGTACAGCCTAATTTGAGAATCATCAAATGTATCCTCAAAGTTCTAAGCTTCAAACTAGTGTAAGATGTTGGTAGCCTAATTACTTGCCAAGTAAATCAAAAGCTCACAACTACTAACCAATGGAATAATGGGCCAAGCAGGGAAGAGCAGAAGCCTAAGGCAGATGACCCAAAAGCAAAAGCTATACAAAAACTATGCTAAATAAACTCGAGCAACATAATCTCATAAGGAACTAAGGTTAATTGACCAAGTTTTATCTCTATCCAAGAGTCTAAACAAGCTATCAATCTAAGTAATCAAGGGGTCAATCGAGCTCAAATTCCGTAGGTTGGAACAAACAAACCTACATAAGATTTATTACAACAATAATCATCAAGAACAATGACATGAACAATTAAGTAGACAATACATATGGTCAACACCCAATTTCATACATTCTTTATTCTCCAATACAGCAATAATCATCAAGAACAATGACATGAACAACTAAATAGACAATACATATGGTCAGCAACCAATTTCATACATTCTTTATTCTCTAATTCCATGTAATATCATGTCTCATGTGAGCAATCCAGCACCACACTTCATTATCTAGTCTCTAATAATGCAGTAATCAGTATACAGCTCCAAAAATTAATTATATGCCGCAGTGAAAAATGATCCTAAATATTGAACAGAAATTAAAACAAAGTACTCTTTTAACTAACATGATATGATAAGAGACAGAGGATATACCTAGAAGCAACCACATTGCTTCTTCCATCCCATAAAACTCTCTTATTGCTTATTCCTACAAACAAAAGCCTCAACACAACCCAAAACCGACCGGTCACGAATTCAACTCTGCGAATCAGTCCCAAAGAGCTTCATCCTCGAAAGCGGAGACCTCAAGTACCCTTCAACTTCATACTTCTTAGGTGAAAGCTCTCTATACTTAGCAAACTGTTCTCGAGCCTCGGTGTTTCGATCAAGCAAGCTATAAATCATCCCTTTACAGAAATAAGGCCTAAAATCTTTAGAATCCTCCTTAATCAATTCATCATAACTTTTCAATGCTTCATCCACATTCTTCTGCAAGAATTGAATTTGAGCAATGATCAACCTCACATCCCTAGCTTCCTTAGCCTTACTCTCATCCATAGCAATGCTTAAAGCCTTCTCTAACCTAGCAATCACGGTATCCCTTTCGCCGCAACGGTCCATAAGCAAAGCATTCTCAAACAATGCCTCAAATGAGAGAGGATTCAATGCTAAGATATCTTCAAATTCATCTCTAGCTTCCTGGGTTTTCCCCATTTCACTCAATAACCTTGCTCTTAGAAATTTCCACTCCGTTTCATAAGGTTGAGCTTCAACCAATTTACCCAGAATCTTCAATGCCTCTTCATCTTCCCCAATTTCAAGTTTCTTCTGCAACAAACTCCACAAATTATCCACAAATTCAGAATTTGTTTCCAATAAATGAGATAATGGTGAATTTTCTTCAACCCCGCTTCCAATTTCACTCAAATTAACAGCTTTCTGTTCCTCAACTGTCGATTCTTCAACAATTGGCGTCGGTGGTTCCGCCTTCGCCGGCATTTCCTTCAATTTGGAGGCCATTAAAGTGGCTGCCACCGTCAAAACCACCGTCTTAGCAGCGGTGGAAAGAGTTCGGGCAAATGGGGTTTCTTTTGGGGACCCATTTGAGGGATTAAGGCTATGATTAGAGGAAAAATTAGCAGTAATGGAGAGTTTGGAAGAGGGTTTTTGTGGGGTTTTTGAGGAGAAAGAAAATGGGGTTGTTGGAAGAAGAAGATTGCGATTTGATTTGGGAAAAGGAAGGAAAGAAGATGATATAGCTAAGGCAGAATCCATTAGAGGGGTGTCGAGAAGAGCGAGAGAGAGAGAGAGAGAGGGGCAGGTGAAGCAGCTTTTGAAGGAGTTGGAAATGGAGGAGGTTTTAGGTGAGATGGGGTGAATTTTGCTGTTTTTGGGTAGGTGAGAGTGAGACTCGTGAAAAAGGGGGTTCAAAAAAGTGACCTAAAAAATGGAAGCAACTTTAAGAGAAAGGTCAATTGTTTGTGCAATGTTTAGGTGAGAGGTCGAAACTGGACTGGATCGGAAAAAGTCGGGTTGTGTTGATTTTTTAGTCTATGTAATTTCTCGGTTTGGTTTCAGTGTGAATTTGGACTGGTGCGCACTTATGGTTGGAGTTAAGTAGACTGAGTAGTCAATGCCTAGGGACTACGTGCTTTAACCTTCATATTGGGGGAAGATTTGGTGCATTTTAGACCTCTAATTGTGTTATGATTAACCAAGTAGAAGAGAAAAGTGTATAATCACAAGAACAGGGCCTATGTGAGTATGTGGAGCATTGCTCGCTGCTCATTTCCCCAAGTGTATGCAGGACTTTTGTAAAGTAATGTAAGATCAACCCTAGTTCCGCAATAGAACATATTGGATGGATTAATTTAGTTGTGGCCCAGCCGAAATCTAGTATGAGTAATAATCAAGCCATTTCAAAGTGTGATGCACTGATGCCAAAGCCAATATGACTTTTTGGCTACTTCAATCCAAAGAAAAAGGGAAGAAAATATGGTCGAGCACAAATTAGACCACAGGCTGTAGTTATACAGTGCTCCTGAAACGATTACTTCTGCACTACAAATATCATGCAAGTAAGAATTTATTCAGCTTCAAAGTTGCATTCTACAAAGTACAGTAATCTAACCCATTCTAGCTCCTTTAAATATGGGAAAGAAACAAAAGATAACGCACACAGGAGATTAAAATAAATGAGAGCGGAACATATACATCAGCCAGTGATCATGGTTCCAGCCCCTTCATCGGTCAAAACTTCCAGCAGCAGAGAATGCTGAACCCTACCATCGATTATACTTGCTGTTCTAACTCCTTGAGCCAGTGACCTAATACAACAGTTGACTTTCGGGATCATTCCACCAGCAACCTTCCCTTCTGAAACCATCTTCCTTACCCCGGCAATGTCAATCTCCTTCACTAAACTACCCGGATCGTCTTTATCTTCCAAAATGCCCGCAACATCAGTTAACAATATAAGCTTTTCAGCACCCAATGCAGCTGCCAGTTCCCCTGCCACAGTGTCTGCATTGATGTTATAGGACTGCCCTTTCTCATCGGCTGCAACAGACGCAATGACAGGGATGTGATTATTCTCAACTAATGGCCGGAGGACTGTGGGATCCACAAGAGCAACCTCGCCCACAAAGCCAAGTTCAGCAGCTTTGGGGGAAGGACGTGCCGTGAGGAGACGTCCATCTATACCAGACAATCCAACAGCAGTGGCTCCAGCCTTATTTATGAGAGAGACTAACTGTTTATTGACCTTGCCCACAAGAACCATTGTGACTATTTCCATAGTGGAAGCATCAGTGACTCGAAGACCATTGAGGAAGTTCGGTTTGAGGCCAATGCGGTCAAGCCATTGGTTGATTTCAGGACCACCTCCATGTACAAAAATAGGGCGAATGCCCACACATGAGAGAAGAACTAGGTCATTGATTACTGATGCTTGAAGAGATTCTGATTTCATGGCTGCCCCGCCATACTTGACAACAATGGTTTTACCTCGGAATTTTTGTAGGTATGGGAGTGACTCTGCTAGGATATCAACTCGGGTCTGAGCAGGAGTACATTCAGCTAATGATTTATCAAGGTCCAGCGAAAGTGACGATCTAATACATGGTAAGGAACGGTGCGTGAAATTTTTGTTTGCTGGATGGGCACTAGTAAAGGTTAAAGGGAGCTTGAGGCAGTAGTTTGGACATTTTAAAGACTTCTCTGAGAATGAAAGAGGAGGAATAGAGGGAGATTTTGCAGCAAACATATTGTTATCAAATTACTGCTTTATACTTATAGGTTATGAATACAGTGATCTGAACCTGCAAATTTAAACAAAGTAAGGTGCATGTGAGAATACTTCATCAAGATATATTACTTGGACGATACAAGAATTCAAGATATTTCCACTACATTGCAGGTCGAACTCAAATATCAGCTGTAGGAGTCTCCATTAAGTACACATGTAAATCTGCATTCTGCCCATAAGAAAAGCATAGCTTATTGCTGCCTCATCTCAATAAAGAAAACTTCCATTGTATATATAGCACTAAGCTCACAATAAGAGGAAGATATTTGGGGATACGTGTTACCACTATAGTCTCTTACATGCCAAGAATATAGAGTTAGCTCGCTTATACACCCCTTCATACCATTTAGCATTTATTAAGTTCTTGGTATTGATTTGTGATTCCCCGGAGTCCAAAATTCTTGAAGAAAGAACTAGTATTCTCCAATCAACAAAACCCCTTCACCATAGTCCATACCCCTAGACAAGGTAGATTGTATAAGCCAAATCTTATCCCATTAAGCTATTCTCTCCTACAGAAAATTTAAGCAACAATTCTAGATATGGCCTTTGAATAACCAATTAAAAAACGGAGTGACAAATTCTTAAAAAGATTTGTCCCCCTCCCTCCCAAATTAATTTGCAATTTTGCATACAGCTAACTATTTTCAGCTAATTAGACCTCCCCTAAATTCATAAATAAGAGGCGAGGAAACTCATAATTTCATAATTACGAGGCAAGGTCTGCGAGGAAACTAATGGCAAAGGTGTGAATCTAGGACAGAAGGTCAGTGCATTATATTATGTAACGTATGTTATATGGAGTCCGATTGTTATATAGGTTTCCCTTAGCCAAATCCATACTTTGGCTTGGCCTAAGGATTGGGCTTCTTACCAAGGATACATTAATAAAGGTTCATAACTCCTCACCTTACATGCCAAACGCATAGCACTAAAGAGTAATCCATACTCCACACAACAACTGTTGTTTAAGGTTCTCGGCATGGATAAGTTATTGTACATTTGCCAAGGTTCATGCCATGGATAAGTTACTCTACAGCTACGATCACCTGAAACGGCTCGAGGTAACTCAACTGCTAATTCAGATACAGGTACCCAAAGTAACCCAACAATAGGTACTTGCATTTCCAGTTTTCCAATTCTAATTAGTAAACAACTTACTACCCAACAATGTGAAAATTAATAATCAATCTATTGCCCAAATATGTGAAAATTTGTAATCAATTTGCTGCCCAAAAATGTGAAAGTTATTATCAATTTACTGCCCAAACATCTAAATAGTGATTAAAACAGTTATATGATGTAGAATTAATCAAATAAACAAAAAATTTCAAATTTATAATAGAGTTGCAAGAAATGAAGATGCAATTACAATTTCCATTGGTATGCATCAAAATTAAACACTTGATTACTTATACATCGTTAAAAAAAATGCAATTTTTAATGTTAAGCAACAAATAGTCCAATCAAAATTTTCAAATTAAGCAAATTACAAAATCAACTGTACAAAGATGAAATTGATTATACCTGGGATTAATGGAGGACGGTAGCCGGTGGAGCGGAGATGCGGCGGCGGATCTAGAGTGGAGTGGCAGAGTTGAGTGAGTGAGGAGAGAGAAAGTGGGCAGGTTGTAAATTTGCAAAACCCCATCTTTAAACCCCAGGTTGATAATTTTTGGAAAAAACAAAATGGTTATTTGGTACCCATTTACTCCAAAAAATCAAACCTATACCCGACCCGTTTACACACCCTTTCCCAGGTCGGATAATATGTTTGGAAAGTATTTGTTCTCGTCTTAATCATTTTAGAAAATTTTGCAAAAAACCACCTTTTAAATCTTATTTTTTTGCAAATAACCACCTTTTAAAAAAATTGTTGCAAAAGACCATCAATTTTAAAATTTTTGTTGCAAATTACCACTTTTTAAAGCCAAATTTATCAATTGTGTTACATTGAATTGGTGGTAAGTTGCAACAAAATTTTTAAAATTGGTGGTTTTTTACAACATTTTTTTTAAAAGGTGGTTAAATGCAAAAAAACAATATTTAAAAGGTTATTTTTTGCAAAATTTCCATCCTTTTATTGTAATTTATATTGAGATAACTTATAACCATTTTAGTTTATTTTGTACACCATATATATATATTTTTAAGAGTTTGTGTGCAACTAAAATCTGGTCCAAAAATCGAATTGGATCGGAATGAAATTAAAACCAGATTTTTGGAACGGACAAGTTGAGGGAGTTCAAATTTTGGGTCTAAATTGTATTCTAAATATTAAAAAAAATACTACGTACTAAATAAACACCTCAAGATGACTTAGTACATTATCCTCAAGATGATCATGATCAAGATCACAAAAGTACAGGCGAGATGAGCAGTCAAAAGAACAGCAACTCACAAAAATAAACACACAATTTACTAAATATTAACACCTAGAAGGTTTAAGGGCATGGACATCTACAGAATAACGTAACACTTTTCCAACAGGAAAATCTATCTTCTCTTCTTCTTGGCCTTCTTCTTGGCATGTTTCGACATTATTTGTCCTTTCCCTTGGCTTATCTCAACAGCTTGACCGCCCTTTTCCTGTTTTCCAGGAGCAGCAGCTGGAGAGGCATCCATCTTCCCCTCCTCAGTCTTATTATCATCATCATTTCCTTTCTCTGCAGTAGTTGTCTCATGATCCTCTGGGAAAGTCACGTCCTTTTGAGGAATCAGCGAACTGAGAAAGTACTCAAATACTGGCTTTCCCGATAACAGCCTTCTTGCACTGTCTTCAACCAGCAACACATTATCTTTCAGATGTCCGCTGAAATAAGCATGCCTCCAAATGATTAGTATGCAGGAAAACATAAGAACTGAAGTACGTTTAAAGTGTAGTTAGTAACCTGACAAATAAATATATAAATGGACGATAAAAGAATGAAAAAAAAAAAAAAGAGCTATTATGAGGCACAAATTACAGGCCAACACAAACAGTTGCTTGATTTCAGAAGTGTCTCTTCTTCAGTAAATGTATATAGTTGCTTGAATTCTGTTGTGACTTGTGACAATCGGCTATACTGAGAGATCAAGCCTTACACGTTCATGAAAAAATCATAATAAAGTGTATCTTTAAGCAACACTACATATATATTGAATTAGATTAGAAGTTTGAACTGACCTATTTAAGGCTGCTGATAATAGCTGTAACTCAAGAAGCAGACAATCACCTTCTTCCTTGTACTCGTCAGTGCAAGTATTATGTAACAATGCCATGGATATTGCGTTCGTCAGAAGGTCATATATTATGTCAATTTGAACCTGTAAATTGTAACAAAGATCATTGTATACAAGAACTAATAGATTAAAAACAAAAAGATGAATATCTGTTTCAAAGAGAAATTCAGAATTACCCTAATCTTTGGGACATTAGACACAAATCTATTCCAGCTTTTGTCATCCTTGTTTTCTACCAGCTTGAACAAATCAAAAACTTCCCATAAATCACCATCTTGGGACTCACATCCTTCATTCTTCTTTTCAGGTAATATGGAGCCGCATGTAGTACCTGATTTAGTATCAGTGGCATTGACTCTATCTTGACAACCATTCACCTTCTCTGGGAACAGGATTCTGAGCAAGTCCTCTTTACTCTGGCCAACAATATCAAGAGAAATGGCACCCTTGCAGAACACTTTTGGACGGGTTTTTCCAGTCCTTACCACAACCAGAGGATCATTAATTGCACTAAATGCTTCAGCGATACCATTGTTGATGCCAACCTTCTGACATTTGTGAATAGCATTAGAGAAGTCATATGGTAATTGCTTGATAATTTCCCAGCTTAACACATCTTGAAGTTCCTGCAAATAGCTATTAGAGTTCAGATGAACTACGCACATTAAAACAACTAATCTCAGTAGCAGCACAGGGAAATTCTCCTTTGCACTGATGCCAGATTTTTTTACCCATAGCACCGTTTCAGCTCTGTTCATAAGAAGCTGATGAAGTATGCGAGCCAAAAGAAAATAAGTATCTCTCAAAAACACAGATTTTTCGCCGGATCTATCACTGACAGACACCCAATTTTTGCTGAAATTGGAATCTTCTTCAGAATGAATAAACCATTCAACAAGAGATGATCTTGTTGTCACTAAGAAGCCTTGAAGCCCCAGGAGGGAAACTATTAGGCGGTCAACTAGATATAAGAAACAGACAGGTGATATGTAATCTCCTGTCCTCCAATCTGCATCATATACATCCCTTAGAGCTCTCTGAAGTTTGCAAGCAAGGGACTCTTCCAGTTGAGTTTGAGCCTGAGCTTGAGTCGCAGAACACTGAGAAATGACCTGAAGAAGCGGCTTCCAAGGAGAATCAGTGTTGAGTCTTCTCAAAACCATTCGTGAAGATGGAATTTTACCCTTAGGTGAACCAAGAAGCACCATGGACACACGTCCAAGCTGCCCAAATGTCATTTTATCAGTCCCCTGGATGTTAGTTAATATGACATCTTCTAGTATTTTCCTAGAGATATCTACCTCCCTCAAAATCATCATGTCTATGCTAACAGACTTTTTCCATTCTAAAGGAAACACACAATGAAAGTGTTCTGTTATTGAAACATCAATGTATCTCTGAAGCAACCTCTCATCCTGAGATCTCAACTTCACAGGTTTATAGGAGGATAGCATCTGTGCAATTTCATAAACATAGAGGACTAACCTAGACGTGCTAAAATCTGACAATGAACTCTTCCGAGGGTTCTTCCGTAGTGCTTCAAGAACACTCAACACTTTCATGCCAGTAGAGAGTAACTCCATGGACCAATGGTTGTTCGCAGCAGCTAACAAGTGCTCCGTACCAACCGTTAACAATTTCCCAAATTTTTGGAAATAACTTTGGTCACTATCTTTGATCCAATCAGCATCAGGGTATAGGCAAACATAAACAGCGCTCGTACTAGAAGACAGTTTCCGAACCCCAAGGTAGTTCAAACAGAATTCCCCAAGTTCTGCAATATCACTAGATTCACTAACCTCTACTGCCCCAAGGAACTTGAATATTCTCAAAATAATCTCTTTCCAGGAGTTCCAAAAGTAAATTAATGTTTCAACCGAGACCTTGTTTCGGGAAATCCTTTCCAGATGCATGGCCGAATTCTCTGTGATGTCCCTTCCCCGTTCAAATTTGGAAATATCAACTTGAAGCATTAAGTCCAGAATTCCTTTAGTTGATAGTATCACCCCTCTCCTATTGTTATGACGTTGAGAGATGGTCAGCAATTGTTTCATCTCAGGCAGAGAATAGTTTCTGTTCATGAAAATCAGGCTATCTGTACAAGCAGTCTTATAAAGATCACGTGGCTTGATAATATGAGCAGAGGCTTTGGCTTTCATTAGCAGCTCCTCCATCTGTGGGAAATTTTTTAACGGCCAACCTTTACCATCAGCCCAGAGACAACCGGCAAGAGCGTACCACAAAAGAAGTTCACATGCTTCCTTGTGAAGCCCGCCCTTTTCCAGTAGATCTGCTTCAAGCAGAAGCTCCCCTCTTTCCCTTGCAATATCAGCAGCCTTTAAGAAGTTACCTAATTCTAACTCCAAATCCAGAAGCTCATAAAGGCACCCCAAATTCTTGAGAAAGGTTTGCATGGAATCCTCTGAATTAAAGGCCTTAACAAACTTCATCATCTCAATCTTATCATCCTGATCATACAGAGAACGAGCACAATTTTCTAGGAACACTTGTTCAATCAAGTCTAATTCTCCACCCGTTTCCTGGTGTTTCCAATTATGAATGAACTGTAGACCTAAGCCATACAACTTCCCTTCTGAGCAAGACGAAAGGCACTCTGAGAAAAGATTACACTTGGCAAATACCTCGGCAGCACACTCATGGTGCCCAGCCAAGGCTCTTTCCCTAGCAATATCAGCAGCCTTAGAGAAGTTTCCTAGTTCTACTTCCAAATCCATAAGCTCATCAAAGCACCCTACATTCTTGAGAAATGAGTGCATGGACTCCTCTGAATTAAAAGCCCTAACAAATTTCAGCATTGCTACCTTGTCACCCTGCTTATGTAGAGAATGAGCACAATTTTCTAAGAATACTTGTTCAATCATGTCTAAATTTCTATCCATTTCCTGGTGTTTCCAATATTGAACATACTGCAGGCCTAAGTCATACAACTTCCCTTCAGTGCAAGACAAAAGGCACTCAGAGAAAAGATTACACTCAGCAAATACCTCAGCAGCGCGGTCATAATGTCCAGCAAAGGTGAAACAGTCACCGGCTTTTTTAAGATTAGAAAAATCACCCAGCTCAAAATATATTATACCTGAGAAGATACATGCCTGAGTCAATATGAGTAATTCCCACAATAGATAAATCACATAAAAAACCAAGCATTATTTTCATTTCCAAAGAAAATCACATCAGTAACAAGATAATGCTCTTTAATAAACCTAAGATAGCTCGCATTTTAGATAGATGATTCTCAAGCTGAACTGAAAAACGTTAAGTTTAGAAAAATCGAAGGCTATCGAAACAGGTATACACAATAGTTCTTAGTTATCTATTAGAATCAGTCAGTTACCTTTTAAAAAATGACATAATGACAATTAATATATCAGCAAGTTGCCTTTCGTAGTTCTATATGTGAGTACATTCCCAATTTCCCATGATTTCTGGTTGCAAACTACCACATGCTTTCCCCTCCCTTATACATAAACCAGTACAATCAAACAAAGATTGACTTTAGTATTTTATAAACAAACAAAATCAAAGCTCTAAAACAGCTATGCTATTTTGTGCTACAACTGTTACAAGGTAATAAGTAAGATGCAAATATGAAAAGGATTATAATCCTATTACTATTTACAGGTTTCAGAATTGAAAGCAAATCAATAACCAAAATAAAAGATTAAGATCAAATTTCGGCATCTTATATACATTTGATAGGTTTCGGCTCAAAATCATTTTATTTTTATTATGTAACATAAAATGAAACCATTCTACAACTGCTCAGCGCTAGATTGGAGTTTCTGACTTCATAGCCCTATACTTGAAATTTTTTGTAAGAAAATATGAGATCATTCAATCTCCAGAAATCAGTGGGTTAAAACAGGCTGAATAATAATAATCATATGTGCCTCTAGATCCCAAAAGAAGTGGGTTTAATATAAGTCTCTGCAAGAAAAACAAGTCATATCCCAAGGGCAAGGGCATACCTGCTCTATCATATTCTTTCAACTCATAGAAGCAATCCGCAGCTTTCTGGTACACATTTATGCTTTCAAAAAGCTCAGCAGCTTGTCTGAGAATGGTAGAGGCTTCTTCAGGATTCAAGAGATAAGTTCGATCAGCAGCTGCCTTAAGCCCAGCAGCCTTAGCATATGTTTCCCAATGCCTATCACCAGCTCTTTCAAAGCACATTGTAGCCACCTCATAGTTTTCAACTGCTAGCAACTGCAGATTAAAACAGAACTATCATATTGTGAAGGAAAGATATCATTAAAATTTTAGAGTAGAAGTGCGCATCAAAGTTAGATCAAAACAGACAAACCTTTCTGCCCCGAGCTTTCCACTCCTCTGGACTGCTTGCGACTTGCATTGCACGTGCAAGTGAATCATCCAATTGCCTGATCTGAACCACACATAACTTCTTCCAATAATCAAATATAGGTTTTGAAAGATCCTCTTTGTTCTCACAAATCCATAATCGTTGCCGTGTGCGAGTGATGGCAACATATAGCTGCTTCAATTCAGAGCATAATACATTGTGCTTTGCAGGATTGAAATTGGGAAAGGACGGTTGCAAATTTGTATCAAGTAGATTCTGCAACTTCATAAACTCATAGATCACTCTCCATTGATTTTTTAGCGGAGACGACCCAAAGAAGTTGTACAGGAGTACATCCTACAAAGGCAAAAGTATATATTACAATTTACAACCATAGTGTATCTAATTGAGAGTACCATTGAAACTTGGACTTTTATATAAATATTCTAATTTCATTTACCTGAAATTCCAACCCTTTGCACTCAACTATTGTTAGCACAAGAGCATGTTTCCCTACATAACTTGATATTTCCTTTCGATCACAATCATCCCGCACAAGTATCACCTGCTCAGCTCCAAAACCCACAAGATTACTACTGCCCATATTGCCAGTATTGCCAAAAATTGTGACAATAGCATTCTCATCGGACCCAGACTCAAGCAAGATTGGAGCTTCTCCAAAGATAAGACTATTCTCAGGTTTCAAAATGTCAATAGAATGAGGAAAGAAATGATAAATAAGATTTATGACACTTTGTCCTAACTTTAGTATACCAGCATGGGTACGAAAGTTCTGGCTCAAATGGAAAATCTGAGAAATATGTCCTCTCATTTGGCTTCCACTAGCCACATCATTTCTTTCTCTCGTCAAAAACTCTTTGTAGAACAAACATCTCACATCCTGAAACCGGAAATCAATCCCTCTTGCGATTGTCTGAGCTGTATCTCCAGAAAAAATAAAACCTTCATCCACATTTCTGCAGACATATTTAAACAGGGCAATCTGTCTCATTGTCAGGTCCTGAACTTCATCAATATAAACAAAATCAACTATATCACCAACATATCTTTCACACTTGAGCCGTCTATGAAGATCATTCACAAAATCTGATAAATCAAATTCTCCTCTTTCTAATTTCATCTTCTCATAAGTCAGGAATATGTCATATATCATCTCTCTCCTCTGCCGACTTAGAGTTGATGTTCTCCCAGCAGAAAGAAGAAGATAATCCTCTAAACTAAGCTTACCATCATCAGTTTCTCCTGTTTGGAGACCACCTTTAATGATAGAGATTATCTCAGTAAAAACTCTGGAGGAATCAAGCTTCTTCGTAAGCTGTGAATTGAAGTGAGGCCAATAAACCAAACTAAATTTCTCAAAGTTGACCTCTTTCCTTTTCATAAGGAAAGTGATGGATGTACTGGTATTTCCTCCATAAGAAAGATCTAGATCACCATGAAATCTTTCAAAGTAAGAACTACCTAATGTACCGTCAAGCATGAATAAAAACTTGTTAAAAGTTAACACAAGAGGGTATGACTTTGGATGAACTTCAACAAATGAGTCTGGGATACCACTAAACTGCTCGCTGTCATCAATAACATCAGCATCAATGGGGTCACTAGCCAAAGAAGAACTCTCCTTACGAGCAAAACTGCACGACAAAAACGGTAAAACCAGTTTTACAGAAGAATCAGAATTAAGCAAACACTAACATGCAGGATGCAGCAGAGCTTAAAGTTAAAGAACAATATATCAAGTCTACATAGAAGCAAGCTAGCAAAGTCAACAACTGGCATAGGAAATAAGTGGTGAAGGAATTAAAATGGTGATATATGAATCAAAAATGACACCGGCACACCAACATTGGCACCATACACATCAAACAAAGAACCAGAAAGGGAGCTAGAAAAATCATGGGAGGACACACTCCACCACATACCTTTTAAGATGAGAAACATGTTGTTTTATGGCATAGCAAAGTTTTGGACTAACAGTCACAAAAAGCTGGCGTAAGACATTTTCACTCGCTGCATTCCCATTGGAATGGGTGACATCCACATTGCCGGAATCTTTATTTACTTCAACCAAGCCTTCAGCAGCCATGTGATGCAATTGCTCTTTCTGATATAATTTCATCGTTAACACAGTTGTCTTTCCAGTACCAGAGCGTCCTAAAATAAAGGAGCTTTTTGGGTGAAGGATTATTTGATACTCCTCATCCGTTACTTCAAAGGGCAAGTCCAAAGCTTTACCATCAGCATCAGACAGCAAATGACCTACTATGCCCGCAGAAAGAGAGTAAAACTTCATCAACAACAAGCTTTCGCTCACTTTGGCATTCTCAGCATAGCATGTTCCATCTAATTCACCATCAGAAGCAGTTGTTGACTCAGCATAGTTGCTCTTAAATCGGACAATGTCAATTGACTTGCTCCAAGTCCTTGGGACCTCTAGCTCCCTAAATCCATTAAATAAGATTATTAAAAAAAGGCAAAAGCTAATGAGCGCCCCCGGGGCGTTAGATAAGAGAATTAAAGTGCAAATATTAGAGTAAAATTAACATTAATTACACCGAACGACGCGTGATTTTGTCATGAATTCCTAACTTAATACCATTTCAAACAATATAATTTATACTTATCTAACGCCCCGGGGCGCTCGTTAGCAAGATCGTTAAAAAAAAATTAGAAAGAACTTTAGAAATCAATGTATTTCAACTCTTTAACAAGGCAGGGGTATCTAATTCAAGAGATAATGGAGAAAAAGGAATACCCCTCAAGACTACGTTCTTTGCAACGACTCAAGAAATCATCAGTGAAGGCTCCATATATGCTATCAAGTCTTTTAACCAGCTTTGACACATCTTCCAATGGCAAAACATCCCAGATCTTCAGCATTTGGACGTACACAGAATCTTTCATGATATCATTCGTGCAAATAATGTAGCGACCTTCAACTTTGTATTGTTTGACAATTTGCACACTACTCTCACAAACAGGGTCAGCTTTGATTTTCTTAGGTCGCCACCCATTTGAGAGTTTCACAAGCAGATTCATAACTGATTTTTTTGCCCGGGTTGAAGGAAGCTTTGAAAAGCTTTTCACAAAATTGTCACTAAACAAAACCTAGACAACACAATAAAAATGTGTTATAAAATGCTAGACAGTCTAAAGATCCTGGAAAACTGATTCATCAACAGAAAATGGAAGAGAACATACCTTCCACCTGGCACTTTTAAAAAGTATACTATCCTTATTAAGCAAGTCATCAAGTTGGTTAAGCTCCTTCTTGATATCTATCATGGCTTCAGTCAAGCTCTTATCTTCATCAGCATTGAAAAGACAACGACGCTCTCTAGCATCGTAAACTAATCTTTTCCAAATTGAATCACTTAAAAAAAGTGTTTTTTGATTTCCAAGTATCCACAAACAGTGCCTGAACATAATGAACAAATTCATACAGTTGTCTTATGGTACAGTTATAAAATTTTAAAATGAGAGATATAGAAGGACAGACAAAAATGAGCAACACAAAATTCACAGCCATACCTTGCCCTGGTGAGAGCCACATTCATACGTTGTGAACTTGAGAGGAACCCAACTTCACCAACATTATTAGACCTTACTGTTGATATAATTACGATATCCTCCTCTCCACCTTGAAAGCCATCAACAGACTTCACCTTCACTCCAAAATTTTCGAGTTTTTCATACCTTTTCCCTAGCAACTCCTCAATGGCCACAACTTGTGCAGCATAGGGTGATATTACACCAATGACAAGCCTTTTAGTTGAGTGACGCCATGCTGTAAAAGAAAGCAAATTTTGACAATTATTTGATCAGACTGAAATATTTTAGCAGCTATCATAAGGAGACCACCCAGGAGAGTATATAAACCTCCTCGGAATTTTTTTTAAAAGAAGGAAAGACAAAAAAAACAGAAAGCACTCCAAGGATAGTATTCATAACTAAACAAGGAATGGTATCTTCTTGTAAACTCTCCTCAAAAGACTAAGAGGCTCTAAGAACTCATGAATTCCATCTCAATCAGTCTTAAACAGGTTAGTTTATCTATCAGTCTACCCACACCTGTCAATATAACATTTGTTTCATCGCTTGATATATATATAAAAAATAAAATAGAAAAAAAAAATTAAAAATAAAAAAATAATTCTAGTTTCATGCAAAAGAAGGGAAAAAAAAAAATCATAATAGCAAGAGGATACTCAAACCATAAGCATCTAAATGGCATATTATCCCCGCAAATTATCAAAACATACTCTTGTAAAGATTATGCAGAATTTTAGCCACAACTGCAGCCTCAACCATATTTCTGCGACTACGTCCATCATCATCAACCTCCTCTCTTCCCTCAGAAACATTTATGAAAGAATAAGGCCCATACATGAGCGCTGGAAGATATTGTCTCTCATAGCACTCACTCCGGACACTAGGAGCATCCAAAATTTGCTTAAGATAAAATTCTGAATTAGGAAAAGAACTAATTGCAGGGTGCATCCTGTATTGCACATTTAGCAGGTGTTTTGGCCAACCAAGCAAACTCAGTCTCTGAAATAAGCTTCGTCCAAAACCAGCATTCTTAGATAGCTGCAATAAAAACCATATAATATTATATGTGGTAACTGAAAGTTAAGTGAAAACGAAAAACAATAGTATTTCGACCTTTAACATACCTCACTCTTAACCAAAGCTGGCAATTGGCATTCATCCCCAAAAAGAATAGCATGCCTTAGACCAGGCAGTTGCAAAGGTATCGCTGATTCGCATTCCTTCAACTGTGCAGCTTCGTCTATGACCAGAAGACTTAGTGGCTCTATCGGTGTAGTGTAGAGCTTATAAGAGCTGGAAGCAGTGCAAAAAATTAAAGATGCCATCTTAAAACAGAGTTCCATTATGGATTCTTTACCCATGATATTCGGAAAGAGAGCACCAAGAGATTGATGCAGAGTTCTAAGGATGGAAATGCACTCTCTCCTATGTGCTTCAAGCAAAGGCATGTTGTTAAGGCCAGCCCCATCAACCAGAGAATCTTCATCTTCCCTTGAAGAAAAAAGTTCCAACAGTTCTTCGGAACTCAATTCACATTTAAACAACAACTTTTCAAAGGATTCAAGGAGATTAATAAGAAGGTTCATGAACTCAAGATTGTGTTCTCCAATGTAACTATTTGATACATGAGTGCATAAAAGAAAAATACAACGCCTGACTGGTTGTACAGCAGCTTTAAAACGATTTCTGACAAAAGTAAGAAATGGTTCAATCTGGGGTACAGTAACAACTTCATCAATGCTTTGATCCTTCACCTTAATCAATTCATTTTCCGTGTAAACTTTATACTGTGAAACACAATCCTCAAGGAAATTAAACAGGGATGGAAAGCAACTCCTCCATCCAGTTAAAGGCGCAAAACACTCGGTTAACCTTTTGACGCGATAGTCAAGATATATATCTTCTATGTTTGAACCTACCCTTAACCGATCTTTGTTTCCAAACAGAAGTATATCTCCCAAAGAGTCGGATGTTCCTACTGAATCCCTTTCAGAAGAATTCATAATTAGTTCTAAAAGGCGACCGGCTACTTCTGTGATGGCAACATTTGTTGGAGCACATATTAAAGTCCTAACAGTCAACCTCCTGAGAAAATATAGCAGTGTACCGAGTGTTTTTGTTTTGCCTGTCCCTGGCGGGCCCCAGACAAGTTGTACCTGAGACGTGTGCTCAGATTGTGTTGCTTGCAGTGAAGTTATAACAGCTTCATATTGAGATGTATTCAGACCGGAAGAAATCTCCATACAAAGATCTTCAGACAAGATGCTACAATTACTGGATTCACACGAATTATGATCCTGCAATTACAAATTTTTTTCAGTTTAAAGGCTCATTCTTGGAAACAGGTATATTCAGAAGCAGCTTGTCATAAAGGTCATCTTAGCCTGTTTGTTAATCATTTAAAACCTGCATGTTAAATGATGTAGCTGTGCACTAAAGGCACTTGACAAGCAAGAAATAACACACAGGAATGATGTAGTATGTAAATAACCATGTCAATTATTTTAACACTTACCACAATACTTCTTTGTAAAGCTCCCTGGATGATTCTCACATTTTTAAACATCTGAAGGGCATTCCATATTCTTTTATGTGTAGTGCTATTCATCAAGAATACCAAAAAATGAGAGCTAAAGCTGTCATCTATCTCCTCTATGTCCCTTGATGATATAACTTTGAAAGAGGTCAGTGAACCATCATCATCTATCTCGTCCTCATTGTAATTTTTGGAAATATATGTGACTGAAGCCAGAACCCATGTTTGTGCCAGCATTTGCAGATCATATATACTTTCAGGCCGAGATTTCACAAGAGCAAATACATCACCAGGCAATGTTTTGTATGGCTCCTTGCCTCGGTCATTGTACCTGTTTCTCCATTCATCTATTTCAACACTATACAGTAATTGATCACGCTTAATTTTTTCACAGGAAATTATTTCAGCATAAGGTGCCCTTGAAATGATCTCCAAACTTGAACGAAGATCAAATCGTGTCTCTTCTAATAGTGGGTAAACAAAAGAGCTAAAATACTCCATTACTGTTTGAAATGAATCAGGAATCTGCCTGATCTGAAAAGAATTGAAGACAAATGGCCTTATATCAGTTTTTGTTTAGTGAAATTAGTTTACAGATTAACTTTGACACTAAGTCAGTGCTAATAATACATATGTATCTGATAATAGCCCAATATTGGAAAGATGTAAACACGACACAGTTTACAAGTAAGATTCCACAATCAGAGTAATCACCATTATCTGATACAGTGCAATCACAAAAATCTTGCTGAAGTAAAATCAACAAAATACTTACAAAATTTCATCACAGTAGTACAAGATTTTAGCATTAAATTACTTTTCCAGCCTCTTATTGTGTGAGTCCATTTAAGCAGACATATGGGACAATAACTATACATGTTACAGACAAAGTCCAATATTAATCACTTAGTAAGTGAGAACAAACAGTGGGATTATTAAGTGGTACTCCGTTTTGCATAATAGTAGCCAGAATCTGAAGCCAATCATCTTGAACTGACTCGAAAATGATATAGAATGATCTTTAAACTAATCTGCACAAGAGATTGTCTACCAGAGTTGAAACCGAAAACCTTTCACTTGATCAGGGACAATTCCAATACTCCTAATTGTCATTGTAGTTAGTACATCCCAAAATGTTAACTAACTATAAATGGAACCTTTAGTTTTCCCATATAAGATATAACCATATAAATGGATAATTTTTGTTGAAGAATGTACTTCCTGTTGTCATACAAACACTTTTAATTGATCCCCAAATGTATGACTTCTTTAAGCCAACCAAATGACCCACCCAGCAAAGTCATTGTACTAGTATCAATAATCTTACAAATACATAGTAGTATTGATTCCTTCGGGTTTTTTTTTTTTTTTTTTGGGGGCATGTAATTTCAATGAAATATGTGGTTTAAGAACAATCTTGAATACATGGTTGAGTTTGCAACTACTTGTAATCGGAATTAAAAGTAACATCCCCTTTGGTGACTAAAAAAGCACCAGAAATGCACAAAAAAAAAAAAAAAAAAAAAAAGGTAACAAGTTTGATTATTACTCTTAATAAATATAAATCGTACAAAGTTTATTTTAATAAATTAATAAAAGTATCATTTGAAAATATAAACATGGGAGTACAAAAAAGTCAGGAAATTCACCACCATGATAAATTGATAAATTTCAATTTTATTCAGAATTGACTACTGTACATAAATTATCAAATGGGCCTTCCAACCTATTTTAATCCCTTCCCCATAAGAGGTGGGTCTACACTCTAGAAGGTTCAAATATCCGCAACCTTATCATAAGCCCCTAACCCTAACTCGTAAAGTCAATAGGCCTACCCGTATGAGATGGGTCTAGAGAGTAGAGAGTTCAAATGTACACAACCTTATCCCAAAATCTCTAACCTTAACTCGTAAATTACCAACCGTCGAAAATAACTCCGATATAAAATCCAAACCCGAACTTGAAATGATGAATTCCATCAATTGTCAATTGTCATTACTTATCAGATAATGGTAAACACACAAT
Organism: Chenopodium album; assembly: GCF_948465745.1. Lineage (NCBI taxonomy): Eukaryota > Viridiplantae > Streptophyta > Magnoliopsida > Caryophyllales > Amaranthaceae > Chenopodium > Chenopodium album. The sequence continues at coordinate 74,438,749 of NC_137840.1, forward strand.
CATAAACAAATCGTTCAAGCATAACCATCATTTATCAAACACCCTAAAAATTACTACTACTCAATACCCATCATTTAAAAGCAAGCACACCCGGATAACAATTTAATAATAAAAATTATATCAACGCATTATATCAAAGTATTAAACACAGATAATAATAAAAATAAAATTCATATCAAACCATTTATATCAAAATCAAAGTAATAAACACAGCAAGAAATATTGGACCATATATAAGTATAGTTGCAAAAATATGGAAAACAAAAAGAATACCTTTTCACTGTAAAAATGATCATTGAAAATGTCATCAATAGACCATGAAAAAACCATATCAAGAAAACTAACGTTACTCGCAATTCTGTCATTTGTATCATCAGACGATAAACATGAACCCTCCATCATCATCAACAACTAACTGCAATAAAATCATAAAATGAAACTATATATTATAAATAAACAAATACTTGGATAAACCCATTTCAATAAATAGGACAAAAAAGATTTCTTAACCATAAAGGAAATTAAAGGAAGTAGTACAAACCACTATAAAGAAAAAAAGTTGTGCAGGAAGAAGAAAAGAAAACCCGGTAGAGTAAGAAAATGTACTGAAAATATTATTTATAGCGAAATAGGAGAATTTGAAAGGACATTAAACAAGATTAAACATTTAATTAATTAATTACGAATATAAAAAAAGGAGATGAATTTTAAAGGATTGGTTGCTTTTTATTGGGACATTGACTTGGCGTTGATTCTGCATTGACGCTTGTTCATCAAAAAAAAAAAAATGCTTAAGGTAAATTATGGCTAATACCAACATTTTGTAAAAAAAACTTTATTAAAAAAATAAATTTAAAAACGAACCGTCAGTATAAACCAGTAGAAATAAGTTGTGTAAAATGTTTTTGATCACTCGAGTACACCCCTACTAGACTTGTAGACTAGCAGTTGACACAACTCACACAAGTAACGCCTATGTATATCACTTACATTTTCCCGCTTCTTTTCTCCTACCTATTAATTGTTGAGCACGCTTTTGGATTTGGCTAGGTCTGATTTACGGTATGGTTCATTAGTTGCGTGTTATGTTTAACTTCTCCAAAAGGAATATGTTTAAGTTTAATCATGTCTTGCTTGCGCGTTTAGGCCATGTTTGAATTGTGTTTTTTTTAGTTTTAGGGTCTGTTTACATTTACTTAATTTCAATTCAGTTAAGCTCTAATTATTAGTTCAATTCAGCTCCTAATTTTCCTCTCTCGTAAAATATTTATTTCAGCTCAGCTCAGTCCAGTTCAGTTCCAATCAGTTCAACTCCAATCAGTTCAGCTCAACTCTATAAATGTGAACAGGACCTTAGTTGTGTTTTTGTGAGTAAAAGTGTTAAGAGTTTTTTTTTTTCAATAATTTTATGTTAGTGTTTCATATTCACTTTTTATTAATGGTGCATATCAACAAGTCAAACCCTTACCAAATAAGGAGTACAACATGAACATTTGCACAAGGTCTCAATCTTATACCATCTTCTGTTCAAATGGTTAAGGACTTTAGCCTAATTAATTAGCAAACAATTTTTTGTTAATTGAATTATCTTATTCTTGGCTAAGAGCAACATATATAATAATTACTTGAAGTTTATGGATCCATCACCCTATAATTTTGCAAATTCATTTATGCAGTGCCGCAATTTGATGTTCTTCATTTCTGTATTTTTCAAAATTCTTAAAAAATCAGTGAAGATTGTACCAACAAAAAAAATTATTGAACTACTTTTGTGATTACATTCTTAATAGTTAAACCTCTCATTTTATTTTGTACAAATTATACTTGCTACGTCACACATCAATGAGTAAATGTTACGGATTACTTAGAGAGGTAATGAGACAAGGTAAATAATTATAAACGTGTTAATCGTTGGTGTGGATTGTAATTTAGACTATCCACCCTATACCTAGCTCCCCCGCCAATAGCTTTTGCTTTCAGTTTTGCATCCCTTCCTTTACTCTCTCCATTTTTTAAATTGACTTGGCCCGATTCATGGTGTGGTTCATTAGTTGCATGTTATGTCTAACTTATCTAAAAGGTTGATGTAGGCATGGCTCAAGAGTCAAGGCACCACGTGTTTAAGTTTAACCATTTCCAACTTCTATTCTCATTTCCCATCTCACAAACACGTACTCAATATGTGTGGTATTGAATGATAATGAAATAGTGAACATTTTGTGAAAAAAAATACTCGTAGACTTGAATATAACTTTTTAAATGTACTCGTAAATAGTATTTATTCTAGGTCACGAGATTATACGGTACATACTATTACGACTTCGAGTCTATGTTATTTTACTGGCCAAATTACACTTAACAAAAGTGACACGTTTGAAAATTCTACCTCATAAAAATAATAACTTTTTTTTTTGCAGCCTCGTAAAAATAATACTAAGTATCTTAAGTGATTAAAAGCTTCTCTACCAATTTCAAAGGATTTTGGATTGATTCACCGCCCTCTCTAAACACATGTTGGATCCGAATAGCCCAATAATGTTAGTAGAAAACTAGAAATTGAAAAACCGAACGGCCGAACCACCATTCGGAAGCCATGAACATACACAGTTACCGGTGCTATTGGTGATTTGGTGGTAATGGAAGAAATTCAATCGTTTGGAGGAGGAAATTTATGGGGAGATATCATTTCTGACAAAGTTTTCTCTCTCTTCAACTCTCTTCCTAAAAAGGGCAAACCTCAAGGCCGTGAAGTCACTGTTTTGGCTGCTTTTCTTCTATCGTCTCCTTCGCAATGTAACCCCATTTCCCTCCATCTTTTTATCTCCTCAATTGGGTCAATTCTTACTAATTAGTATTTCCTTCAATTTATCGACTTGATTTAGGCTTACCCTTTTGATTTTATGGGTTGAATTTGAGAATTAATTGCTGAAAGAATGATGAAACTTCTGGGGTTGCAGATTTGGAGGTGGTTGCTTTGGGTACTGGGACTAAGTGTTTGCCCAGATCAAGTCGGAGTTCAAATGGGGATGTTGTCAATGATTCTCATGCTGAGATTATTGCTAGAAGAGCTTTGTTAAGGTAGTGATTATTTTGTGTTTTTGATGAATATGGGTCTTATGACAATTATGTTAGCCTACCCCAAATCATTTTGGGACGAGGGCTTTGTTGTCGTTGTTGATAGTTGTAGTGTTGTATTAGTGATATTATATACTTCTATGTGATTGAACATTTAATGGTGATAGGGAGATTTTTTTTTGCTGTAGTGATATTATATACTTCTATGACAATTTGAATAGATGTACACTTGTTTGTTTTAATTGGTTCATGCAAGTTTAATTCTCGGAACATGTTCTTGATTATTTGGTAGATTTCTGTAGTTGCCTTAGTGAGACTTAGTAAAATTGGAGATAATGGGATGTTAGTTTGGCCTATTCTTAGCATTTATTTGATTTAGGTGATACTTTAAACGCGTAGTATGCAAAGGGCTCACTGAAACACCCCTGTTGTTGAGGTTGTGTATGTGGATGACTTTGTGCTAGATCACATTAAATTTGATGTTTTGAGCTGCTTAGACATGTATTATGTGTGATTTACAGTGGCTGCAATCAATAGGAATTGTAATCAATTATATATCATGGCCATTTGTGCCATTTGAATGATTTGATAATGAATTCATAAACCACCTTATCTGGTATATACCTTAATATGTTATGCAATTTTGTTTGGCGCTTTATCTAAGTCTCATTTGAGCTAACATTATATCTTAGTTGTTCAGTGACCATTTTGTGGTTGTTATTTGTTAAAGACTTAAAGTACGTCTTAAGCAGAATATCTTTCTGAAGGAAAATAGTTAGAGTTACCTGATTAATATAGTGGCAACTTCAACATTTTTGTTTTCTCTATGCAAAATATCAGGTTCTTATATTCACAAATTCATTCTTATTGCGATTTAAGTGAGCAACCACAAGGTGCCAATGGCAGAAAGTTGCCTATTTATTTGGAGACTGATGGCTCTGGTCAAGGGCGATACAAGATCAAAGAGGGTTGGAATTTACATATGTATATTTCACAGCTTCCATGTGAGTCTAGCTATATCTTATTTCTTTCATCTCTTGCGGGATAGTGATGTGTCCCAAATTATCTTTTGATAATTATTTGTTCACTTTTTGCCTTTTTGGGATTTCTGTTATATTTTTATAGGTGGAGATGCTTCACTTAGTTTGCCACAATCGTTGAGAAATATTTCCTTTGGAGAAGAGGTCCCAGCATCATCAACAAATGTGTTTCATCCTCCCGGAGAAAAAACTTCCGAAGCTTTATTGAAGAAGAATGGTTGAATGTATTCTTTCATCTTCTCTACCTCTGCAGTTATATGACTTGGTTACATTATATCGTGATACATTATTTTACTAGATGCATCTTGTCTGCAGCGGCTTCTACAGTAAACAGATGTTTCCATACAGCGTATTGTGCTTTTGATTGAACATGAAATCAGTAGAAGTTTATTGAGTAGAAGAAATTTTGTAGATTTATTGTATGGACTTTATGAGATGATGCCTGAAACCTTATAAATGGGGGAAGGCATTGCTAGATCCTCATGTTATAATTAAAGATTACGAAATAATCATCATTAGTTAAGATCTATGGTGCATTACATATATGTCAGATTGTGTTAGAAAAATGTAATGCATATCCCTTGTCTATGGATTTTCATCATGTGTTAGTCTCTAAATATTGAAAATTGTTCTTGGTCACTTTATTTTTTTTGCAGGTGACTGTCCAACAATTACTGGCTTAGTTCAAAGAAAGCCTGGCCGTGGTGCCACGACTTCTTCTGTTAGCTGTTCTGACAAAATAGCACGCTGGAATGTTGTTGGAATACAAGGTCAGTCATCAGTCACTGGAGGGTTCCATGTGTGTTAAGGATTATGATCTTTTAAAATAAAGCCTTGAGCAAACAGACCTCAATTTTGATGTAATTTCTTGTGTGTCAGCTCTGTTTGTGAAGAAGTTTGGTAATTTGATCTTTCTATTGTCAATGAAAAACTTAAAAAAATAGGTTTAGATCTTTTAAATTTATTCATCCTATCCATGGAAAATGCTAGCAACTCCACACATAACAAAAGGGAGCTATAGAATGCATAGAAGAAAAAAAAAAGCAGCAAAGATTAGTCAAGATTGGAGTTAACTGTTTCGGTCATGATTTGTTGGGATAAAGAACAAAGAATGTAGAAATCTACAAGGCAATCAGAAACGCAACGTTGGTCTTCTGAATATGAGGAAAAAAATAAAAAAAATTACAAGTCTGTTTACGAATAGAAACATCATTTATTTAACTGTTACACATAGATCTATGGTATGTCTTTGATAACGAGATGTCTACTTTACTTTCGTATCAGGTGCAATGCTTTCCTACCTGCTCCAACCTGTTTATATTTCTTCAGTCACCATTGGGCAATCATGCAGTAGTTCTCAAACCCTTTCCCTGAAGGAAAACTTGAGGAGGGCATTGTATGATAGGCTAACACCTATATCAAATATGTTAGTTGATCCTTTTCTAATTAATGAGGTATGCATAGTGTGTTAAATGTCAATGCAGTATGCACTTCGGCTCATCATAAAAGTGGCCTCTTGATTTTGCAGCCTTTATTTTTTGAAGCTCCTGTCCCACCTAAGGAATTTCAGCATCTTGGTTCTGCTCAGGCGACTTTAACGTGTGGGTGAGTCTTCATTTGGTTGTTCATTTCCTGGTGGTGGATATGTGACTTTGAGTTGCAAAATTCAAGCCACGGTGCTGTGCAGGTACTCCATATGCTGGAATAAACATGAATTACATGAGGTTATCCTTGGGACAACTGGAAGAAAGCAAGGAACCTCTTCAAAGGGAGCATTATTTCCATCCACGGAGTCATCCTTGTGCAAGTAACTTTTAATTACTGTAATATATTTGTTTGCTCAACTTTTTTTGTTCATGGTAATGTTTCTTAAGGATAATTATCACTTGGCTGAATTTTTTATAAATATTTGTAAAATTATTAAATTCTGGTAAGTCATGTACTAAAAATGTTTTAAATGACTTTGCTTACATCTGGACAACTTGATCTCCTTAGAGGCTTGAACTTTGTTAGGTTATGGTGGTAGTGTTGATAATATTTGTGTGTTTATAGTTATAAATAGTGTCAGGTACTCAGGTGTCACTCTCTATCTCATGTCTTATATTCATTACTGTGTATATTGCAGGAGGAGATTGTTGGAATGTTTTTTGTCATCGAGGTGCAATTCTTTGGATGATTGGAAAAACAAAACGATGTCATATAGAGAACTTAAGGTAACATGGCATTGGCTTTGATCCCCCTTCACTGAAGTGATATTTTGGAAATGCCCTACCCCTTAGAAAGTATATCATCCTTGCATATAAAGGTGAATTAACTCTAGGAGACAGAGGCTTCTTATAATACAACCTGAGCCAACCTTAATAAGAGGTCCATTTATGGGCCAGGGATTTTGAATTACTCCATGAGACCCTAAGATGTCATGGCATGCTTAATTGTCATGGCAGTGAGTTTCTCGACCCTTTGCCTTAGGATCAGTCAGTTCTTTATCTTGATAGGGACAGGGAATGAATATAATTTGGCGGAAGAATTTCACTTTGACATGGTAGAACTCATTTGTTCAAGAGCCCAATTCTGTCTAAACCTTAATGTGAGTTTTTCTATTATGACTTGCTCCCTTGTCGTGTTTTAATATTTGGTGCCCTAGTTTTTGAGGAATCACACGATTTCATTCCGAATTGGGTGGTTAAACACTAATCGTGGTGGCGATACAGTAAGTGAGATCCTGAATTGATATTGTATAGTACTCTGTATGTTGCCGGCAGTTAAACAACCAGAGTGTAATTAATATACTTAAAAATTCATAATGTCTGCTTATCTTGTCTTTGGTAAAAAGTCTTCCCATGTGAAACAAAACAATCAAATTTCAACGAGCTGCTGGCCAATGAAATTGAAGTTTGAAGGCTAAAAGCCTCCCGTATGTCCTCTAGCTATAGCCTATATGCACAATTTGATAATATTTGAAAAAATAAAGTAAATGTCACTAGTTGAAGAATAACAGCCAAGCATCACTCCACCACTGCAATCTGTTTCACTTTCTGGTTATTTCATAAATATATAACCCCTTCCGATTGCCAGAATATGTTCCTGCTCTTCTGAAGTTCTTAATTCATTATGATATCTTTTGCAGGAAAATGCTCATGAGTACAACCAAATGTCTAAGATATTGAAGGGGAGCTCAACTTTCTGCAATTGGCTCTTGAAACCTGTTGATTCTGATATGTTCTCTATTAGCCTGTAGAGAGGTAAATGACGCTCTTTGATCCTTTTTTATTTTAATTTAAATTTATTTAATGGGAAAGTAAAGTACTTGCAGAAATGCTAACTGTTGACTGAACTAGTTGAATGGCTGTCTTTCAATGTGTATGCATTGGCATTTCATGGAAATTGATTCATCGATTTGAACGTGTCACATTCATTGAGCATTCTGAATGACTTGAAAGCTTATATATTCTGCAGTCAACCATTGAATGCAAAAGTTGAATTTTGGAAAAATCATGTATATTCAGGAATACATACAGTAGATTCCAGTTAAATTGAAAATCAGATCCAATACTTGTGTGAAAATGCTAGATTTAGAGTGAAATCTGAAGAATCTTGACCAGAAAGGCAGAAAACATCCTAATAATGTAATTTTGGTGTTTTGGGAGCTCATGAGCTTGCCACAGAAGCTGTTGAGATTTATCCCAATTTTTTTTTTCTTCTTATATCCCGTATTTGAAGGGCATGCCTTCTGTTTGATGAAAAACTTTGAAATTTTCAATACATTGACATACTACTTGAGGCAAAATTGAGCTGTAAGATAAGGATGTTTATACCAAAAAATAAATAAAACAATCTACGGAACACTTAAATGTAGCAGCCTCTACCACATAGGTTATGTGTATGCGCTCTCTTTCTCTAACACCCACATTTACCGTGACAACTTGGTTGCTACTAGTTTTAATGCAGATCCACTTTTTTCATTCACACATGGATATATTGCACTTGATTTTCACTTTGTTAGAGAGCATTATCAATTGAGCAATATGTTGATGCCCTTACGAAACCTCTTGCTTAAACTCGTCTTTATCCGTGTGCGTAGCAATGTAGCATGATAAGGGTTTAGCCTCGATCAAACCGAGTTAAGGTTACATTTATTGCAACAGAATGTAATCGGCATGAATTGCATGACATTACTGGTTACAAGATTCTGCCTTTGTTAATGTTTTGCAGCCGGGGAGATAACGTGAAGCTCGAGAAAATTCTTGGAGCAACATGTAGCATCACTTGAGCATTCAAAGGCGTAAACAATGTGACCCCAATACGTTTCAACATCATATACACAAGAAGGATCATCTTTGGAACATGCAATACGTTGGCCTAAAATACAAGAAAAAGGTGACTTGTGGCCCCACTTGTTACGAAATCAATGTCTTTAATACCATTGTTTTGCTTCCTAATTTCCATTGTAGTTAGATTTATTAAAATCTACAGTATATATGATACACTTTTAGGCATAGGCACCACACCCTGACTGCCATGACAAACGAGTTTAAGTTCTTTGGTCGGAAAACTTTGGGTTATGGAAGTTATCATGCACTCGATTGGCTAAACATAGTCACAGGACCACGATGTCAAGAGTCGAAGAAACGTGCTGTAGCTGTCAATGTCTTATTCTGTCTATTCTTGCTCTTCACCCTCTTATTTTGCTACGAACTTTTTGTTGGTTGGAGTAATTCTGTAAGTCAAATTTTAAACTTTGTTTTTAAATAGCGAATTCTTTGTTGCTATTACTCTTATATGCTTAAAAATAGATCAATTAGATATCTATTAAAAAAAAAAAAAAAAGAGAACAAATTAGATTAGATATTGGATCAAATTTCATATAATTTCAGATTTCTATGTATGTTAGGTTAAAATTTGTTCTGGTTATAGTTTGTATTTCATCAATCTGACTATTGGACTATGATGTGTTCTTAATTCCTATCTACATATATGTATTGTACATGTTTCAATCCAGAAACTACGTATTTCGACTTCTAAATCCTTGCCATCACCACCACCGCCGCCATCCCAACTATATCCTCTACATTGTGTTATCAATAGTACCGCTCAATCATGTCCTCACAATTACCCTACAAACTACATCTCTACAAATCATGGTCATCAAGCAACGTGCCCAGACTACTTCCGTTGGATCCATGAAGATCTACGGCCATGGAAGGAGACGGGTGTCACAAAACAAATGGTTGAAGCAGGTCGAAAGACAGCCAACTTTAAGCTAGTGATCCTGGAAGGAAGGGTGTACGTAGAGAAGTATAGGGATTCAATTCAAACTAGAGATGAGTTCACTTTGTGGGGAATCCTACAACTACTAAGGCGGTATCCTGGGAGGTTGCCTGATTTGGAGCTAATGTTTGATTGTGGTGATAGGCCTGTAATTCCAGCAAAGAATTTTAAGAAGCCTAATTCTGGGCCACCACCCTTGTTCAAGTATTGCTCTGATCCATGGAGTTTGGACATTGTTTTTCCTGATTGGTCCTTCTGGGGTTGGTAAGTTTTAGCTTCTTGTTTTAAATTCCTTTATTTCAACCCGAGATCAAATCTCATCTACATTGTCTCCCTGTTGCTCTCGACATCAAAGAGAAAGAAAATGGATTATAGTTATGTAATTAATTTTCCTATAATTGGTATGTAGATTTGATTATGACGCCGTGTATAATTGAGTAGGGCGGAGTGTAACATAAAACCATGGAGAAACACATCTCTTGAAATACAAGAAGGGAGCAAGATGATGAATTGGAAGGACAGGATACCCTTAGCTTATTGGAGAGGCAACCCTAAAGTTGCACCATGGAGGGCAGATTTGCTCAAGTGCAATGCAACTAACACTACTGATTGGAGCGTTCGCATCTATACTCAGGTCTCTTTTCATCAATTGGCCTGAACATTTCCATTAGGTAGTCCAATGCCAACACATACGATAAATCAACGCGTTGAAAACTTAACATGATCAAGACAACACCCTAACACATTAGTATCATTTGAGAAAGGATCATTATACATTTCATTATTGAATTGGGTCGTTTCCGAAACCAATTTGCCCTAACAGAGGATAGTAAAGTTTGAACTCAAAACATTTACATTTGATTGCAGAATTGGGAAAAACAAGCTAAAGTAGGGTTTAAAGATTCCAACCTCAAAGATCAGTGCACCCATAGGTATGGATATTAGACTTATTAATTTATTTTTTACAATAATTTTATACTATTAATCTATTATAATATTTGTTTTATGTCATAAAGGTACAAGATCTATATTGAAGGATGGGCTTGGTCTGTTAGTGAGAAATACATTTTAGGATGTGATTCTATGACATTGGTAGTAAAGCCCACATATCATGATTTTTTCAATAGAGGGATGTTGCCCTTGGTCCACTATTGGCCCATTAAGAACAACAATGATAAATGCAAATCTCTCAAGTTTGCTGTTGAATGGGGAAATAGTCACGTTGATAAGGTAATTTAACGTCACATTATTTGTATAGTGTGACTTAAATTTTTCTTAGTATTAATCTCGTATTAATCTATATGATTGGATAGGCTCATGAGATAGGGCAGGCCGCAAGTAGGTACATCCATGAAGATATGAAGATGGACTATGTTTATGATTATATGTTCCATTTGTTGAATGAGTATGCAAAGCTACTAAGGTTTAAGCCCGCGATACCTCCCAAAGCGGTTGAGCTTTGCTCCGAGGCAATGGCGTGTGGAGCTGAAGGTAACTGGAGGAAGTTTATGGAGGAATCCTTGGAAAAATCTCCAAGTAATGGTGTTCCTTGTTCTATGCCGCCTCCTTATGATCCCTTAGCTTTTAGAGGTTTTCTAGAGAAGAAAGCTAATTTGACAAGACAAGTAGAGATATGGGAAGATGAGTATTGGAAAAATTTGAACCCAAAAAAACCTTGATTGAATTACATATATCGTATTCTTGTGCATTATAAACGTTGTCACGAATTAATGACAATATGTTAGCCAACTTTCGCTCTATATATTGGTTGATATGTACTTACCTATCTCAAGACTAATGATGAATAGTGTAGTATGAATCTTTCAAACAAAAACAAACTAAATGATTCAATCTATTTCCATAATAGCCAATGTTAACTCAATCACATCATTATGTAAATTGATAATGTTTGACCATTTACTTGAAATTTCATTCTCATAAACAATACACCTAAAATTTGAGAAATAAATACGCAAAAGATTTAGTCTACCCAACAACCAAGATTTAAAATCATTAGTTAATGTGCAAGGCTTCTATTGGTTCGTGTTTGCTACAAAATTGCTAGCCAATCGTACTCTTTTCACTAAACAAGTAGTATGAGTATTTGAATTTGGCTTAATTGGTCTCTTTCTAATAGGCAAATATGTGTAATAACATGTGAAGGTAGGAAAATCCATGGCATGTAACATGGAAAAGCTAGTCATGGAAAAGTTGATTCCAAAATATTATACTTCTAAAAAGCAATTGCACCATTTTCAAATTGGCTATAATTATAAGTAACATGTAACTTGTAAATATAATGTAACTTTCCTTAATAAATTACGGAGTACAAAACATCTAATTTCTTTCTATAGAGTGTTTTTTTTTTATTGCTTTGATGAAAGGTGTTTCAACTTAATTTAAACACATCAAAGCTAATCAGTTATAATAAGGGTAATTAAGTCCAATCTAAGGTCATGTCTAATCAAACAAGGTTAATTAAGTTGAGAACACATCTAAGATGAAGTAATATGACTTTAATGTTATGTTTTTGGTTATAAACTAATAAAGTCTCAAATATAACGAAATAAATGAGATTTGATTCTAGGTTTTAAAATTCAGCTCCAAAACTTTAATCAAATAAAGTAGCTTACATTTACGACAATACGAAGATAAATTTGTTACAATACAAGATGATTATAGTAGTCAAATATTACAAATTTAAAAATCTTACCACCGATGGGATTCACCAAACGTTGTCAGATGTAAGAATCTGATGTATTAAATCATGTGTATAAAACCTTATAATGGAATCTCAATAATGTATCCAACAAAATTATACCAAGTATACTACGTGTATTAAAACTATATTAAAGTATAATTAACCAAGCTAATGGGCTAGTCATGTCTCTCACTCCCCATTTCCCAACCACCCAAAAATTAAAATTTAAAATTAATTTAAATTGTTTACAAGTCAAACTAAGCTTCAGAAGACTACCAAAAACACATGCCAACAAATCAACATCACTTTTTTTTTTTTTTTTTCTTTTCTTTTTTGTACTAGTATATTACAATAATACTCTCATTCAAGAAAAAGCAACAATTAATTATATCATTTTGTCTTTAATCAGTAATTGGTTAAATTATTCTTTTTTTCTGGGGTGCTAAATATTGAGAATAAGAACTTGGTTGCTAAATAGTTCATCAGCCCACCACAAAAAAATCTAATGGTGGTGGGGAAGATTGATATGGCTTGGTTTACTGTCAATAAAAAGAAAATTCTCTTCTATTTTTACATCTTTTTATTCCTTGGTTGCATCCTTCTAGTTCGACGTTTCGATCACACCGTGGTAAGTCCTTTAATTTGAACATATTGTTTTACGGAACAGGATTCTCTCTAGTTACTAGACGGTCTAATTACTCGAGTTAGATTTAGAGAGGCCGGAGAGGTCCTCGGCCTCTCATATAAAGCTCGTTACTTGATGGTCTAGTAATTAGAGAGAATCCTCGTTTACTCTTTGGAGAATCTTTCGAGTAATTTTTGGATTTGGTCGTTATGACATTTTTATGCACCGAACCCCATCAGAACTCGAAATAGTTACATAATGTTGTCAATAAATTGATTATAATTTCTTGTTTATTGTTTGTTGATTTCATTGATTTTGTTTCTCAGCCTTCAATTAAGATCACAAATCACAGCAATTCACCAGATTCAAGCAACAAAAACATCCCAAATTCAGTTCAAAACACACCAAAAAATGCAATACATTCATCAAAACCAACAGAATACCCCCTCATTTGTTCAAGCACAAACCAAACTTGCCTTAAAAACAACTACCCAACCACAACAGAAGTCAGTGAGGCAAATATCATATCATCCTCAATCGACTCGTGCCCGAATTACTTTCGATGGATCCACGAAGATTTACGACCTTGGATATCAAAAGGAATCACAAAGAAATCGGTAGAAGCCGGAAAGAACATCGCGTCTTTCCGGCTAATAGTATTGGAGGGAAGAGTGTTTGTTGAAAGGTATAAAAGAACATATGAAACAAGAGAAATGTTTACAATTTGGGGGATTTTGCAACTACTAAGATTGTACCCTGGAAAATTGCCTGATTTGGATATAATGTTTGAGAGTGGTGATAAACCAGTGATTAAGAAGAGTGATTATGATGAAGCTGCTGCTAATTACACTTCCCCTGTTCCTTTGTTTCATTATTGTGGTGATGATCAACATTTTGATATTCCTTTCCCAGATTGGTCTTTTTGGGGTTGGTAATGTTTCTCCTTTTACTCCTTTTTTTATTTTATTTTTTTAATTTTAATGTCGGTTATTAATTTAATTGTAACACTCCTTCTGTCCATAAATAGTTGTTATAAATTCCCGATTTTTTCTAATTTGATGTGGTTTAAATTTTTATAACAGTTGTGTTAATTCTCATAGACAATAATATACTTGTAGACATGTAGTGGTGATGTAACAAGTATTAGAAAATTCAATTATGTAGTATATGCCATTATAATTTTGGAAAATGTGAATCTAAACAGTCTAAAATATCTCGACTATTTATTTTTGTTAATAAGATAGTCCAAATCTAGTCAAGTACAGAGACAAGGCATGTATTGATAATTGATGTGTTTGGGCTCAATGTAATCTCTTTTTGCTCTACTTTAATGATTAATTATTTTATTTTACGCCATGGTTGATTTATAATAATGTGTGGGGTCTAATTATGTCATTATGTAATGTGTGGTGGTACCATTAAAAACAGAAGAGGTGGGGTCTATTAAAATATACGTACGGAGCAAATAAAGTATTGTACTCTTCTACAGATTATATTCGTATTTTGTAATATTATGAAAGTTTCTTGAATTAAATGAGACAATCATAGTAAGACGGAGGAAACAGAAGACACGACTCAAGTTGCTATCGTGAAAGTTATGTTTATCGTAGTTGTAATTGGCATTAAGTGTACACTAAATCTTACTATGGTGCTGCAGGCATGAGAAAAACATAAAGCCATGGGAGACCCAATTGAATGACATAATTGAAGGCAACCAAAAAGTGAAATGGGTAAACAGAGTGCCCTATGCTTATTGGAAAGGTAATTCTTTAACAGGAACCAGAAGAGACCTTCTTAGATGCAATTCGACTCGAGCGAAAGCTCAGATTTATGATCAGGTAACAAATCTTCTTATCCTCTACCTAGTAATCTTTAACACGACCTGAAACTACTTAGAACAACTTAAACCCGACTTGACTTGAACTTACCAACATAAATATGATCCATATATCGTATCTTGTTATTGTTGTTCCATGTCTTACAATCTTAAATAACTTTTCACACGTTTTGAGTATGATAAAAAAAAAAAAAAAATTACCCTAACCAAATTTGAACTCATTTGTTATATTCTAAGAACTTCGTTACTTTTTTTGTCTCTCAGAGTTCATCAAAGGAAGTTAATCATGGCTTTGAACAATCAAACATGGCAGATCAATGCACCCACCGGTAAGTTTTATTTCTTCATTTAGACAAATAACTAAATAAGTACAGGGTCGCTATGTGTACAAAGTGATAGCGAACCTAAAAACATATGCAACAATTAGTTTTATTTTAGTTCGCCCCAACATAATAGGCCACTTTCTAAGTTTAGTAACTTAAAATTTGAATTTGGAACTTTTATATGCAATTGGATGAAGTAGTGAGCTTTCTACTAAAATTTGATTGCATATGTTGATGGATAATGAATGAAGGTACAAAATATATATGGAAGGAAAAGCATGGTCGACGAGTGAGAAATACATACAAGCTTGTGATTCAATGTTACTGCTAGTACAACCACAATACTATGAGTTTTATAGAAGAAGTTTGCTACCATTGAAACAATATTGGCCTATTAATCCCTCCAAATTATGTGAATCCATCAAATTTGCTGTTACTTGGGGAAATAAACATCCAAACAAGGTACACTTTCCTCTTTAATTACGGTTTAAAAGACATGCTTGACCATAAATATCTTTAATTACGTAATAAATAAATCAGTAAAGTTAATAGTTCGGATTATATTTCTCCACTTTTGAACATCTAAAATAATTAAGCCACGAATCGTTGAATCATGATCTTGAATTCTTAACAAAATGCAGGCACAAGAGATAGCAAAGGGTGGAAGCAAGTTCATAACAGAGGAGTTAAACATGAGATACATTTATGATTACATGTTTCATTTGTTAAATGAATATGGAAAAGTCATGAAATACAAGCCAACTATTCCTCCAAATGCTGTAGAAGTTTGTACAGAAACAATGGCTTGCAAAACTTCTGCCAAAGAAAAAGAGTGGAAATTAAATTCCCTTGTAAAATCTCCTTCCCAAATAAGCCCTTGTTCAATTCCTCCTGCTTATGATCCTCATCATCTTCAAACATTTCTTAATACTAAAGAGGAGATTTTTAGGGATGTTGAGGGATTGAGTAGAGTAGGATGATACTTAAATTTTGTTTAGATTGAGTATTATATACGGAGTATTGTCCAATTTTGTAAATAAGCACCTTTTTTCAGGGGAAATTATTGGTTACGGATTAGTTTTGTAACTAAATATAAAAAAGGCTTAAGTGGCTTGTTACTAGCTCTCTTATACGAAGTATTTTTTTCGATTCATTTTCTAACATACACACTTTTATTTATCTTTAGGTGCTCGCGTGAATAACATAATGTTATGATGAGTTAATGATAATAGTGGATGTTTTCCATAATGATAATAATTAAGGATTACTATGTATTTATGTAATGATATGATTTGTTTGGTCGCATGAAGATCGTTTCTTATTTTTATGTTATCTGATCTTATGTTATGTAAAAAATACTCATCAATAGTGATGATTTGATGAATAATAATAGTACAATCTACAATATTAAACCTTCACCCTAAACTTGTCACGTAACAAGATTTTAAAAGGAAAAAAAAAATACATGACTAATAGCAATTAAAATGAGAAAATTTATAGCTAAAGATAGTATATAAGACAAGTTTCAAACTTCAAAGTGTGAGGTTATGGAATATGTGATGCATTTTCTGGTTTGACAGAGAGAATTGCGCTTCTTTTGTACAATTTTCATTTCTTTTGCCAACAAGAAAATACTGTTTTTTCTCTTTTCTTTTGGTCTTTTCAATTTCCACACCATACATTGCCAATAATATGGTCAATGTATACAACTCAACATGCATTCTCAATTGGTAGAAGCCATAACATGGCCTTTCAAGCGAAGGGCTTCAACTGTTATCCTATTTTATGCCATCCTCCTCGTTGTTGCCTTCGTCGGAACCCGGTACATGACCGTTGTAAGTCTCTGATCCCTATTTTTCGATATACCATTCATAGATATGTTCTTTAACTTTGAAGAAAATTCATCAAAAGAATGACATGTTATGTAATTTAGGACTATTTTGGGAAAATTTAATCTTGAAACTTCATAGCATGATTGTAATTTGTAAATTATCGTGATGAAATGATTAATCCCTTTTCGGCTTTTGTTCTAGAGAGCAATTGTGTAACGTAACGTAACGTATGTGTTTGTTGATTTTATTTGGGTGACATTCTCAATGCATTTCTATATCAACATTAACGTTACCCCAATACCTTTATAATGATTCCCGTTCAAAATGGACTATAGAAACATCGTGTTTTCATGCTTGTATTACGAAACATTACTAAACTAATGTATCATTTCTGATTACACAGCCATCAATTTCAGCAACAAGTTTAATCAGAAAAGCACTTCCAGGCTCTAAACAAATAACTGTAACACAATATCACCCTTTTAAAAGAACAGAATTCCCTTTACAATGCACCCCTGAAATGATCAATGCCACCCAAACATGTCCTTCCAATTACTACCCAACCACATTTAACCCTACTAACCCATCAACCCGAACATGCCCCGAGTACTTCAAATGGATCCATGAAGACCTCCAGCCTTGGAGAGACACTGGCATCACTAGGGACATGGTTGAAGCAGCTAAAGAATTCGCGTTTTTTAGACTAGTTGTGGTTGATGGTAAGGTGTATTGGGAAAAATATAGAGATGCTTATCAAACAAGGGATGTTTTTACCATTTGGGGAATACTGCAGCTTCTAAGACTTTATCCAGGGAAGCTACCGGACTTGGATATCATGTTCGAGGCAGGGGATGTTCCTGTGGTTCGCAAGAGTAACTACACCGGACATGAATCGAATGCTCCTCCTTTGTTTCATTATTGTGGAGATGATGATACTCTTGATATAGTGTTTCCTGACTGGTCTTTTTGGGGCTGGTAAGAAGCTAAGAACCTTATTTTAAGAAATATAAACACTTCTATTTTCGTAAGCATATTAGAGCTGATCATGAGCCAGGCTGCAGCTAGGCTGCCCAAATTGGACTAGGCCATACTCGATTACTCTAAGCTAGGCTTATCATACATTCATACCAAGTATATAATCGCGTGTGTTTGTTCTGTATCCTGATTTTTTTTGTTCATTATAGGCCAGAGATCAACATAAAAGGGTGGGAAGGATTGAAGAAGGATTTAGCAGAAGGAAACAATAGAGTTCCATGGATGAATAGGTTACCTTTCGCCTTTTGGAAAGGGAATGCTGATATGGGTGACAGAATTAAGCTTCTTCAGTGCAATTCTACTGACCGGTGGAAAACTCAGATTGCTACTCAGGTAACACTATTCCTAAACTAAATCGTCGTAGCCTAAAAGCCTATACACACGTTTTTACAGTAATCTACTTAAGCTAATGTGATCATATGGACTATTTGGCACTTGCAGGATTGGGAGCAAGAAACCAAGTTGGGCTTCAAGTCATCAAATTTAGCTGATCAATGTGTCCATAGGTTGGTAATCATACTAGACCGCGATTTTCTCTGTTTCTTGTAGTGATTACATACAGAGTAAATGTCTAATGGTTAATCTCCTAAACAGAACTGCGCGCTATACATGTTCTTATACTGTTATTTATTTTTTCTTGAAAAGGTACAAGATCTATATTGAAGGAATCGCGTGGTCTGTGAGTGAGAAATATATTCTAGCATGTAATTCTCTAGCACTTCTTGTAACACCTAAGTGGTACGAGTTCTTTACAAGAAGCTTAATACCCATGAAGCATTTTTGGCCTATTAATCCTAATCCTGAGAAGTTATGCAAGTCCCTGAAGTTTGCTGTTGATTGGGGTAACAAGCATACAGAAAAGGTAAAATGTTACAGATTATAAATTTTTAGTAACATGTTCTTGTGATCATACACCGATAATTCACTAAATTTTCCAATGTTTATGTAATCAACAGGCACAAAAGATTGGAAAAGCGGGCAGCAAATTTGTCCAAGAACAATTAACCATGGAAAATGTCTACGATTACATGTTTCATTTGTTGAATGAGTACGCGAAACTATTAAGGTATAAACCAACTGTGCCACCAGGAGTTAATCAAACGTGCTCAGAGGAGATGGCTTGCCTTCAAGAAGGGCTACAAAAGCAATTTAGACTAGACAATATGGTTAAGGGTCCTTCTAATACAAACCCATGTATATTAGAACCTCCTCAAGCACCTCAAGTTATTAAGGCTTTCTTGGAAAAACAAGATAGTGTAAGAAGGCGCGTTGATGGCTGGGTGGTGCAGGGGAGTTCTAGCGAAGATTTATGAGGTTAAGATGAAACGGAGATTGAACAAAGGACGCGGAGGAGGAGGAGGAGGTGGTGTTGGTAGGAGTTAATATGCACCAACAAACGTTACAACCTTGGACAAAGTCTAGCAACAAAAGGAAACACGTACATGTACGCCTCCTAGAAGGATTTGTTTAGTTAACGACATCTTCAGGCTCCAACTTTGCACGGTAGATTGATCCAATTAAGCTTAAAGTGTTAGAAAATGGAAAAAGAAACAAAAAGTTGAATATGGTTACATTTCAAATGAAAGAGGATCAAAAGGCTTTATATCTTCAGACAATGATGTTGTACAATACGTGGTATATACAATGTATCAAATTTTTTTGTACTCCGTGTGTACTACATACTACGTTTTAAATAGAATGCATGTCTCTTGTGTATTGATTTCCAAGTATACTATTAGTTAACATGTGTTGATTTTTAACGCAAACTAGATAACATAGTTTGACCATGGTGAGGGGATTTGCACTCGTGACCTAGCTTGTATAGGGACCCTCAGTCTTAACCACTAGCCAAAATCTTATCGGTTATACAATATTCTCTTGCTCTAGCTCCAGTAGGAAGTGTCCATTGATCGTCATTGGGCGGAGAGCTTATTCCTAACTAATCTCATCTTGACGTTAATTAATAAGTGATTACCAAATATCAAATAGAATTAGTTTTGTCTGTTTCTGCAACATTCAGACTTGAGAGCATAAAAGAATTGAAGGGTGCAAGGATTAAGCTGAAAGCAAATCAGCAACCAGCTCGTTTGCTTAACAAATAATTAATTAAGTTTAATTAGTCTCCTAATGACCTGCTTATGCTTAGTGTACTTAATTATAGTCCAAATTCCTTAGTTGATCCAAGTCAAATGTTGTTAATGATTTAATAATCATCTAATCTTAATTAATCATATCTTTGGTTAATCACATCATTTAACTCGAGGTTAAATCTGAGGTACTCTTTGATTGATGATTGGTTTCAAAATATGTAAACAATTTATTTTTAAAGTACAAGACACACTATAAGCTAAGCTAAGGTTAAGGATCCTTATTTTTAAAGGTAAACTCGGCCAAATCAATGTACATTATAAAGTCTAACTATGTGATTTCCAAGTTTATATAGTAGGTCTACTCAACGTATATTATGTCATTATTATGTGCTATAAAACAAATGTCTGAGGTCAGGGAGCAAGACGTAACATCGTTATTTTTGGAGGTCTCGGTGCAAAGTTTGTTACCCTAATTCCCTAAAGGGCTAAGGCGTGACACCTCTAAAAAAAGTCTTAATGTATAACGGTTATTTTAAGAGAGAAATTTGATGTAGTCAACTTAAATTAGTTGATAAAAGTCTTGAAATGTAACCTATTTTTTCACTACGAGTATATTGTGACTCTAATACACCGTAAAATTATTTATTAGAAAAAATTATTAGAGAATTCGAGCTTTGCTTGGTTATTTAATTTCCATTAATACAAGAACACAAATTTTTATACGGATTAATAGTCACTTCTAAAAAGCTTTTACCCATTGAAATTCACTTGGGTTACTAAGGGTCAGTTCTCATTGACTGAAATGAGCTGAACTGAACTTATTAGAGCTGAACTGAACCGAAATAAATATTTTATAAGAGAAGGAAATTAGGAGCTAAACTGAACTGTAAACTTATTAAATCCGAACTGAACTAAACTGAAATGAAAATTATTGTATGAGAACAGGCCCTAAGACCCTAGAGCCAAAAATAAATTAGAGTAACATTTAATAATAATAAAGAACTACACGTGATATCATATTCAACCAAATAAAATCATTTATGAACATAAATAAATTATATGATAAAGTATGATGATTAGGTAATATCAATAAATTATTATTATTGGAGCTTTTTTCTTGCCATTAAAACAAAGAATAAAAAAAATAAATAAGAAAAATCTTGAATATTCCGCACGTTAATGTCAAACGTAAGACTAACTATTAACTAATATTATCCCCATCAGTGGCGGATCCAGGATTTTTAAGGTGCTGGGTCACTGTCACCTATATCGATCATCACTCATCGACCGCATACCGGAGGTGGATGAATTTTGTGATAGACGATGAGTTTTTGGAGGAGGATGCTTGGGACTAAAGAAACTTGTTATATCATATGTTTTTTATGAAAATTAAGTCACAATTTCAATTTAATTACAAAATCCAATATTGTCAAAAATAGATTAATTCAATCTTTTTGCAACTTATCTATTCTATACCCAAGTGGTTTTTAGAATATTATAGCCAATTAAGTCACAATACCCAATTTAATTATACAAACATAATATATACAACACAAATTAGGAAAACCACTTAATGTAATGTCTCAACAACACAAAACATAACAGCATTGAAGGATAATCAAATTAATCACATGTTAATCAAATATCATAAGTTCATTATCATTTCAAAAGGAAAACCAAAAAAAAAAATATTCTATTTCTAGCTAATGCTACTACAATGAATTAAATGAAAAAAGAAGGAAAAAATTGAAATAATCACATGAAAATCAATAAATCACATAACCATAACATAGGAAGGAAAAAAAAAAAAAAAACAAAAAGATAAAAGGAATTCCAAAAAAAAAACAAAAAAAAAAAAACAAAAAAACAAAAAGATAAAAGGAATACAAAAATTACAAGTCTTAAGGCTCGAACTCAAGACTTGTGTGGCTAGGGCCTTGCTAATTGGGCTTTGTCCCAATCCCTCCAACCACTAAGCTACAAGATTGTATTGCTAAGTTATAACCAAAAATAATGTTTATATCTTATTTTCTAATAGGTGCCATTTAAAAAAAAAAAAAAAAAAAAAAAAAAAAAAAAAAAAAAAAAAATTTCTGCTAGGTCACGTGACCCAGCAGGACCAAGGCTAGATCCGCCACTGATCCCCATACCTTATTATGACAACTAAACCTTTCTTTTTTTCTTTTACTCCCAAGAAAATTCAACCTCATTAATATTATTATTGTTGTTATTATTATCAAATTATCTATGTCATTAATCAACCATATTACATCATATGGTATATTTTGGTGTATATATATACTCGTATAAGTTCCCCGTCAAAAAAAATATACTCGTATAAGTTTACACATTTCTTAGTGCATGAATCACCAACTGTTCAACTAAAGAAAAAAAAAAAAAGAAAAACAGAGAAGATGGAAGAGTATTCTACTTCTTCCTCTTCAAACAATGACTCAAACAGTATGAAAAAATTATGTGATTCATTCAAATTAAAAGTTTGTACTTTGTCGTCGTCGTCGAAATCGAATAGATTTTCCGCAACAACAGCTTCTTTGCTTCTCTTCTTCCTTTTCATATGTACCCTTGTTTTCACTAGATGGTCTGATATCGTAAGTCCTTTTTATTTCCTCTTATTTTCTTGTTTCCTTTGTTTGTTTGTTTGTTTTTTTTTTATTTTTTTTTTTGAGATTTTAATCAATTCATATAATTTTGGTAGTTTATATGTTTATGATTAATTGAATTTAATGTTTAATTTTAAAGTTATTACCATGATACATGATGATTTATGAATTATATGATGCATGGTATGACTTGATTATGTTCATAATTGTTGTAGTGATTATTCTTACCTTGTTTATTACTTGTATGTTTTTTATTTTCTTGAGTAATTTCATATGATCATGATTCTTGTACTTTGATACGTAACTTGTTTTGTTTTTTTTTTTTTTTTTTTTTTGCCCTCTCTCTTTTTTGGGTGGGGTGTAGACAACTTTGAAATTTTGGTTTTTTGTGGTACGGTGGGCTTTAATGGAGTAATTATTTAGGTTTAACTTGTTTAATTGGTATTGACAAATAGGCAAATTTTGAGCTTTCTTAAAAGTTAAAGCATATTGGCTAATCCTTATTGTCCTGTAAAGGCGGTAAATTACTTCATACTAAGTTACACACGCAGTAGCTGTAACAAGACAATAAGTTACTCACAACTCACAAGAGTTACAAGCTAATAAAGATGTCAATTCGGGAAACTGAGACGGATTTATTGGTGAGATCGGATTAAATTGGTTTATTTCAAAGTCTTGTCATACTAATTCATTAAGTCCATACAAATCAGAAATCTAGATTGGATTATTTTTTCAAGTCAGTCAAGTCAATTTTTGACACCACCACAATTCATAATAAGACAAGTATCATCCATTAATGACATAGATACATAGTTTAATGACATAGATAGTTAGATACATAAAATTTCCGGCCTTGACGTATTACTAGCCTGATACTTTGTACAAGTTAATCTCTAACATAGTCGGTAGTAATGAAATGTTGCGGTGTTCATGATTTCATATGCAAAGTTGGTTTTAGTGAATTTAAATTTAGAGAAATATTTTAATAGGCTCGTGATGTAAGTTTTATATTTTGGTAATTTGTAATTTTAAAGATCAAATATAAACGAGAATTGGTAAAAAATAGTTTTAATCACTATAAAATAAAAATAATTTAAGTATAGTAAAATAATTTAAATTCAAGAAATATTAAGTAAAGAAAACATAACTTAATAATTAAAATATGCAATTATAGATATTGGATTTTGTTTTTTTTTTTTTTTTTTTTTTTTTAATACGGTAAAATATGGGAGGTTCCCACCCTATCACCAAAGTGCTACAAAGTCAACTTTTGAGCAGACAAATCGATCAAATAATGTTTGATATAAACTCCTAAATAGCTCTTTCAAATCAGATAGTAATGGTTTTAATTATTTTCTCGTATATTAGTGACTCCTTCGATGAATTCAATTGGTTGATTTGTACGGAGATTTCCAATCAAAACCTTTGAAAACTATACTGTAAAGCAACCAATAGCTTACTAGTACGTGGTGGTGGTCCAAGTAATTATCTACCCTCGATGTTACTTAAACGTACAAAAAGTAAAATAAAAGTGTGGATGAATGGATGATCTATAGTATATACGTAAATAAAAGGAATATAGTTATATTACCCAATATGTAAAATTCAATTAAAAATACACGATATTTTTGGGGAGAAAATAAAAACATACACTTATATTTGCATTTGCTTAACCATACTTATGTTAATTCGCTACTTTGCTAGATTCAACTACGCAAAGGGGGATAGAGAAGGGAAATAGAGAGAGGATTGCCCGCCTTAGGACTAGGCTTGGTAATTGTGGGCGTGGGTCATGTCAAAATATGGTCACTTTTAA
This sequence comes from Chenopodium album, assembly GCF_948465745.1. NCBI lineage: Eukaryota > Viridiplantae > Streptophyta > Magnoliopsida > Caryophyllales > Amaranthaceae > Chenopodium > Chenopodium album. Next base: position 74,463,012 of record NC_137840.1, read on the forward strand.
TTGGGTCAAATATGGATCGTACGTTCGTAACCTTGTAGGTTAATATATAGAGGTATAGAGGGTCAATAACAGATAGATCAATATACCATAAAAATATACAAAGTAAAATGTAGGAGATTTTGTATAGGCCGGGTAACCTTGTCCAATAATGATTTTGTCCATTTTTAATAAAAACCTTTTTACCCCATCAGATATTCAGATTACCCTATACAATAACCAGTTTTACGTAATCCTTGTGTCAAAAAAAAAATTAATTAGGACTAATAGGATAGAAAATAGTAGGGGTAGACAGTCAAGGTCCTCATGGATGGGACTATATATGGACGGAAATTAAAAAGATTTGGTTTTAGTATTGGTTTACATTTAGTAAATTCCATGTTTAATCAGTCCATGAGTCAACTAATACCAAAAAGTCGTCCACCAAAACTACAATGCACGGCATAGTTTGTTAGGCTGATGGCAAAATACACTTCCTAGTTGAGAATTTGAGATCAACTTCTTTTGTCATCTTATAACATTGTACATGAACTGTCAAACGCGGGTATGGGCCGCACCCGCAAATTAAGAGAGAGAGTCAACTTCACAAGTCCAAGGAGGTTCCATCCCAAAACCATATGGCAATAGGAGGAGTAGCCCCTTAGCCTTATAAAGTGTTTAACTCTCTCTTCTTCAACTAATGTGGGACACTTACATGTGGTGACACTTGAGAGGTTTATTCTTCAACATGAACTTTGAATGTTCTGTATGTATATCTTGATTGGACCAATTCCATATAACTGAGTGTTCTATATGTAATACAAAATATATTTTCTACTTATGTATAGATGGTTGGTTAGGAATCGTTAGGATTATAGATTATGGAATCTTCAATATCATTTCTATACGTCTAATAACAAAATTTTACATTTGTTAGCTAGACTCGAATGGTGAAACATGTATCATTGTCATATGTCATATAAATTCTCAATGCATGTATATTGATGATAGAATACCAATCAGTGTAAAGATACTTGTCAGCTTTTTAAGTATCGTGTTTTTAACAAGTCTCTAAATTAATATTCCAAATATTACTTACCTTATACATAACGCTAAACAAATTTTATTTATTTCATTGTGTAATTATGTTAATTAACCAAGAATATTTTTTTTGATGCATTATATTTTTCTCAGTCAACTTTAGCAAGCAGCTCAGGGTCATTCACCTTCTTAATGTTCTCAAACCACAACAAACAAGAGTACCCAAAGAGAGATGAGTATCTCCTCAACTGCACCTCAAGCAACATGACTATAGCATGTCCATCAAACTACCCTCCTACACCCGATCACACCTTTACGTCAAACGAAACGTGCCCCGAGTACTTTCGATGGATACACGAAGACTTGAAGACATGGAACAAGAAAGGGATTACAAGAGAAATGGTAGAGAGTCTAAAAGATGTCACACATTTTAGACTCGTTATTGTGAATGGAACGGCCTATGTAAAGAGATATGCAAAGGCGTTCCAAACAAGGGATACGTATACATTTTGGGGTATATTGCATGTTGAGCAATTAGGTTTTGATGATTATAAACTAATGATGATTATCTATCTAACGTGTATGTTAAGTTGTGCATAGAAAGAGCAAGTTATGTTTGGAACAGGATACAAGGAACCTGAGCAATGACAAGTATATATACAAGGAACTTGAGCAATATAGGATAAGCAATAGAGGAACAAGAACAATGATAAGTGTTACGGTTGATAAGCATGATGATGGCTAAGGAACCATGAAGGTAACTATGTAAATAGGTGTTTACATATGTTAGCTTCACGAGGTAAGTATCCTATACATATATAGGTCATGTATGTGTAGGAGTCTTTTAATTTAGTTTAGTTTTCTTTACTGTTTTTATAAATGAAAAAAACTAACCTTCTGAGTTACTTTGTTATCCTCAGAAGTTTGCTCAGTTTGTCATCATTAAAAAGGGGCAACTTGTTGACCCTTATGAGGTTTTGATGATGATGTTAAGAATTGAGCAAACTTCCATTTAATAAGGATTTTCTAGTGTTGTGATGTTTGCAGGTTCAGTAAGCGTTGAGGGCTGAAGTAGGAACTGAAACAGAGGAACTTTAGAAGATCCATGAGGATACAAGTAAAGTTAGAAGAAGAGTTCCAGAAATGGAACTTCCAGAAGTTTCTTAACAGGAACTTCAAAACGGGTTGTAACGACCTGGTTCTGGTGTAATGCTGGGGCAAACCCTAAGATCCAGAATATATCAAGACTACAGGATTCCAGAACAAGAGTTTCAGAGAAGCAACATGAAGACAGAGAAATAGAAGTATATTGCTCTAGGATTCATGTAAGTATGTTGGACATAAAAGTCGGTCTGGAACAAGTCTATATAGAACCTAGGTGAACTCCAAACAGTCAATGAAATTAGAGTAACTGACTTGTCAGGAACTCGGAGACTGTCAGAGTTCAGGAACCTAATAGGAACTTAAGTGTGCACGTTGTTAAAAGTCGGTTTTAATGATATATATATTTACCTTATACGTGCATATCTTTTAGGGATTTGGTTTTACTGAATAAAGATATTTATCTTCTAATAAATCCCTTTTGGAAAAAGATAAATTTTGTTTAAAAAATATTTTTAAACTAAAAGATAAGATTGGAATTAAATCTGATTTTATGTTAAGTTTATCTTATTATTATTGACAGATTTTATTCTGAACAAAAAGATATATTTTCGGAAAACTTGTTTTAGAAAATATCTTTTAAACTTATCTTTTCAGAAAATCTATCTTTTTCAAGATGAAATGAATATTTCGAGTGTACTATAAATATGCTCATAAGTATTCATTCAAAGTTGAGGCTGACGAAGTGTAGTGGTCGTGCTTAATGGTTTTAGCCTTCACCACGAAGCTAAGTCAGTTCTCCTGGTCAAAGTTCCTATCAGGTTTTGGTTACAGTATGTCCAGTGAGTTCCAGACAGGTCTCGAGTGTTCAACATATTAGTTTTATCTCTTTATTCATAGATATGTATTTAGGGATATTCAATGAGATCTTGTAATGGGAAAAAGGGTTTTTGAGTGTTTTGTATTTTGGGGTGAGATTGTGAATTCTCTTAAATTCACACAAGTGATGAGTTTGAAATCTCGTAAAATTCGAGTGGTAGCTGTGAGTGCACAGTGAGTGAAAGGAACCTGAGAAGTGTCTTGGGTCACCTAGGAAGTGTCCTGGGTAAGGGGAGAAAAAGGGTCCTGAGAAGTGTCTTAGGTCTGGTAGGAAGTGTCCTATCATAGAGTCAAGTGTCCGTGGTGGAACTTGCAAAGCAAAGGTCTGTGTAATAGGTTGTACTAGGAGAGTTGCCTATTATAGTGGAATTTGTTTATAAGTCCCAATGGGCCGAGGTTTTACTTCCAGTTAGGCACTGGATGGTTTCCTCGTAAAACTTGCTGTGTGCTTTAAGTTCCTTTACGCTTTAATTGTTTATTTCCGCTTAAGTTCCGCGATTGGAACCTACTACCATTCACCCCCCCTCTTGTAGTAGTTCATCTAAACTAACAATTGGTATCAGAGCAGGTGCTCTTGGTAAACCGGGCAACCCCGAGGAGCAAGTTCCAGGCTATGATGGATATCTACAAAGAATGCAACGAATGGAACTCAACCCTAGAACGTACCCAATACCACGTGAAGACCAAAGTCCGCTTGTGAAGCAGAAGAGATTTAAAGATGAACATCTTTGAGGTAAGTGTCTCGTCTTTGAAGTCTTGATTATATGCATGATATTATGTGTACAAGTTCCTTGCAGTATTTCTAGTTAAATTTTGGATTTTGTTTTGAAGGTTTGCAAATCAATTCTGTGTAACCTTAAATCTGATTTGTAGTGTGAAAAGTATTTGTCAGATTTACAAATTGATTTATTTTTAAAGAATCGGTTTACTAGAAATAGTTCAAGGAACGTATTGTGTAGAATTATGCATATTTGGTCTCTTGGAACCTGGATTACTGCTGTATGGAAACTTAATTCTTTGGGCAAGGTAATGAACGTATATTTTGAATATTTGCCAAAGAATGACCTTATCATGTGTATGTGTTATTCTGAATATTTATTATGTAGACACATGATGTTTATTGTTAGTAAAGATAGTTGGTTTAACCGTAGTTGTTTAATTATGGATTATTAACGTCAATTACTAACATGAAGGTACCCAATATATATTGGGTAACCAAAGCCAAAAGATGACTGATTTTGCAGGCTATATGAGTGAAGACAACTTATTAATAACGATGATCTTTGGTTGTTTGTATATAAGAAATTATGTGCAAGTTCCGCTCACTAGAAAGCCTTTATAAGAGGGTTATAGTAGGTGAAGCGACAATATGGATAAGTGTGTAAGTCACCTATACATCTCTCTGTAAATATTGGTCATGTGCTTTTGGTATGTATTAATCCTTCACAAATTCCTATTGAAATTCAATTCCCTATTCTTATGAAGGTTATTTGTGAATGGATAAAAAGAGAAGTTGTTTTGATGTTTATAATGTATATCATGACAAACTAACTTCTCTTCTAGTTTTGTGCAAGTTATTAATGATTGTTTTGTAGGTTTGTCCATTGAGACAAATTGGTGCATAAAAGTTTGTTCCATTAGGAGCTCAGTGCTTAAATTGGTTGGAACTTGGTGAACTTGAAATGATAGAACGAATTAGGGATACAGGAATAACAAAGCTTCTATATCAAGGTGCTATAGGAGTTAGCGTATACGTTCCTGTAAAGATTCTGGTTCAAGTTCCAGTTAAGTTCTTAGTATTCAAAGTTCCTTGGAACAAAGCATTAATTCCTGTAGCAGACTCTTATGAAGGATGATGAGTTAAGATGATTATCTTTGACTGCGTGTTGGAGATTCATCATTTCGTTGATGGAACGACATCTAAAAGGGAGTACTCTTACAGGAACTTTATGTTTCAACACTTTTATGCTTTAGGTTTTTTCTATCTCTTTTGACTAACCTACTGACATTTTAAAGGCACAAAGGAATCTCTTGGGTTGTGAACTTTCAGGTTATATCTTTTGAATGATAATATGAGGGACTTTGACAAGGTGTTGAAGAATTTGAGATTAAATCAACACGTTCCTCTACCCAAGATACAATGGTCTAAAGGACCAGAAGACATGTTCCAACTTTATGTCAAAAGGAACATGGAAGAGTTGAAGGTTTATAATAGGAGGGAACTCGCATTATCTCGACAGCGAGGTTCCAAAAGAGATGATGATAGCCAAATCAAGGTATCTCTTACTATAAACCTACAATGGAAGAACTTTGACTTATAATACTAACACGAAAGGTAAAATTTCTACATAACAGGAAGTTAGTAAGTCAAGTTCCTATCCCATTGTGAATATTTTTCTCGTCGAGTTTTTAATGCACATTCTGGTTTTCAATTGCTTGTAACTCTATTTGTTTCATGGCTTCAAGATGACATCATCAATAAAGAGTGGAAATGTCACATATGAAGGGAATCAAAAAGGGAACACATCATTTGTGGATCTCAAGGTGATTCCTAACAACAACCTGACATTTCTAGGTTTTATTGAAGATGAGATACTTCTATGCTTCAAACTGTGAACATGTAAATCTTTTCATGCTTGATAAACCTAGTAGGAACTCGATAATAGGTATATGTATATGTAAGTTCCAAACAGGTTAAGATCGAAAAGCATGAGAATCAAACACATGTTACATTCTCTTTCAACATCAGGTAGATGGTAAGCAACACTAATCCATTGGATCTTAGTGATATGGATATGTTTACCATGTGATATGTAGAGACTAATTGAAAGAGATGTCTTGTTTATAAGTAATGAAAGCAAATGTGCACTTGGTTACTTTTCTTAATAGAAGAGACGATGAATTGTTTGAAAGTCTTTTCTATCACAGGGTAAGTGGCTAAGTGTTCATCATCTATGAGGTTATAGATCTAACAACGGAACCTAGTTCCAGTCATGTTTAGTGTTTGTTGCAGGAACACAGATTGATAACAAGTTTTCAATTTTGAATCATGAAAGACAAGAAGAGAACAAAGTTATATACTAATGGTCTTTGCAGGTTCTTTGGAATAGTTTTCAATGCCTCTTGCTACATCATCAACACTGAAGCAATAGATCTTTGATTAACAAGACACCCTATGTTCCACTTAGGGATGTTTGATGATAGAAGTGCCAAGGCGATTTATCCATAAACGCCGAGAACAGCAAAACATAAAGAGTTTACCCTATCTTATTTAATGTGCAATAAGTGAACATATTTTGAGACTAACATGTTTGTTCCCATCAGACAGGTGATAAAAGGTGAACTCGCAAGTTCTTGAAGAACTATCTGAGTTCCTAGTAAAGAAATATGTCACTAAGAATAACAGCAAGGGATAGCTACATATGTTGAGGAACTTCGAGATGTTAAGTTCCAACTCATGCAGCAAAGTTCAAAGAACTCAATACAAGAAAGCAAGTTCCAACGAAGTTCCAGAGCTGAGATAATATTTGTTCCGACCAGCAATATCTCAACAAACTATGGAACTAAAGTGTCTTTCATGCATATGTAACCAAAGGGAAAACCTCAACAACCAAGGATCAGAGAAGAGCTCGAGATATCAACTGAAAAAGATGGACTTCATAACTCATAGTTGTATAAAAGATAAGTTTGTTTTTAAGGTTGATGTAAACATATAATTGGTTGTTATCAGGTTAGATGTGCAGCAGGAACTTAATAAGCTTAAAAGGAAGAGGATGCATGTCACATCCTGAACCTATTCTAGAACACCTAAAAAGGGTCGGAGATTAAAAAGGGTGTTCTGGAAAATGCTTATTGAGTAAGGCACGTGGATGGAACAAGGCCAGGTTGGATCTTAAAAGAAACAACCAATACAAAGGTATGTAGTGTCTTTAAGGAACTTGTTGCGTGTGTAGCTAGACTTGAAGCAAATTGAATAATATTTGTTCTTGCTGTTTATATGGGATTAGAGTTGTACCACATAGATGTCCTGTATGTCTTGATATGAATTTTTGTAGACGTCTATGTGGAACATACTCTAGGATAGAATGCTATCCAAGTTCCTTCTTGAAAATTGAGTTTTAAAAAGTATCAATTTTTGTTTTCAAGATGAACTGAGTTATTAGTAGTACTTGTTTACATTGATATATCTCTGGTACTACTAACGAGCCATTGTGCATTGATTTTTGCTAATTTATGATAAGAAAATATATTTGTGAGCATTAACCACTGACAATGGAACTTGAGTTAGAAGTGGAAGTTCATATTAGATTCGAAGATCATCAAGGAACATAACAGCCACTTCAAGAACTCCAAGGTAAGCCATCATATTCAACCAATGCTTTAAAGTTATATTTTTATTGGTAAGAGACTACATAAGATATAAGTTCCTTTTCACATGTCGGCATTAGATGAATTGAATTGATATATTTTTGGTATGAATGCAATATGTGAATTTTTGAATTGATTCTCTTATGGTTTTGTCTTGACTTGTCATATTCTTGTTTATTGCTTAATGGAACAAGACTTGATGAAACATAACATGAGTATAAAGTATTTTTTTCATAAGTTATGTCAAGCTGGGGGTTCCTATGCATGTTATACTTAAAGTAAAGAATATGCGCTTATTGTTTATGTGTCACACTTAGTTCTTGTGTTGTAAAAGACATACTCACTTGCCTAAGAGTATTAGAGGTCTCATAATAGAACTATGGGTGCTGTCAAACACGAAGTTCCTAAGTTGCCAAAGGAACAATGAAAGAAACTTTGATGGAACAAGACAGGTAAGTTCCCAGACCGTTTACACCTCACTTGTTTAAATTTCAGAGGGAACTAACCTATATTTTAGCCAACTTTCAAGCATCCACGTCATATATCTTCGATCGCAACATTATTCTACAACTCTAAGTTGTGTGTCCGTGTTGCATATACTTTAATTGTCCCATATTCAGAAAATCGAAGATTCTTATTCACCCAATTCAATTTCCTCTTTCCGTTCACACACTTTTACTTCTTATTCTTGATTCCCATGTGCTCTAAGTTTGTTGATCATCTTTTTATGATTTGATGAAACATGAAAAATGGTGATTATATTTTGAGGGGGAAGTTGAAGATAAATAAAGAAGTAAGTACTTGAAAAGGAAGAAGAATGGTAAGGGACTCAGGGGAAATAAGGCAGGAACCAAGAAATCAAAATGGTTCAGATCTGGTTGTGGAACTCAAGTGTATGAGTAAGTAATATCTTCATTGATTTAAAAATGTGTTATTCCAGGAAAGTATGCAAAATTTGTATAATGACACCCTTTAAAAAAAAAAAAAATAAAGAAAAGAAAAGAAAAAGAAAAGGGTGATCAAATATTTAATTTCCTGGATATCTAAAGATGAAGAATATTGACTTTGATGTGGAGTACTCGTATACTTGGTGAGCTAGTGAAGGAACAACGACAAACGTTGAAGGAACTTGGCTATGATGAAACTGAAATCTATTTAAGTTCCAGTATGCAGAATGTTCCTCAAAGAAGTTGGTGGTAGAAGTAAGGGAATTTGGTTATCAATTGGTAAGATGAATATGTGTTGTGTTTAGCAGGAGGTTCAAGAGTATGAAATGAAGAACAAATGTGGAGAACCTTATCATCTCAAAAGGTCTAAACGAAGAGCACAAATTCCATTTCATGTTCCCTCTACTTATTTTGTTCCATATGCTTCTTTATATATCGTTTGAGCTTGCGCTTTCATTTGTCTATTCATGCAGTCCATTCCTAACTTTTTAGCTCTGATATTTACTTGATTCTTAACCTCTTATTTGTCAAGTTCAATTAAGGGTTTTGAAGTTGGGCCTTTGGATTGTGAGTTGGAAATTAGTGTGAAAATGGTATTCGTGTTTGAAAAGTGAGTACCTTGAGGCTTTTAGGAACAACAAGTGTTTAACCATTATATATTTACTTATTATATGGTGGTAGGTGTGACATATGACTTTAAGTGTGTATAATTTACGAAAAACAAACATGTGGAACAATACCCTTTTTGATAATGACAAAAGGGGGAAGAATATGTATGATGCTTATGGTATGCAGTAATTAAGTCTAAAGTTCATACATCATGATCGTTGAAAGTATATATATATATTGATAATGATGTGTATTGCTAAGTTCCTAACTATGTTAAGTTCTTGTGTATGTTCTTAATGTTCTTAACTTGTTCATATGGTATTTCCTTGAAAAACTAAGGGGGAATAAATGTACAATGATTATCCTTTAATATGTGATAAGCATCATTAGTTTGTCATCATCAAAAAGGGGGAAATTGTTGAGCAATTAGGTTTTGATGATTATAAACTAATGATGATTATCTATCTAACGTGTATGTTAAGTTGTGCATAGAAAGAGCAAGTTATGTTTGGAACAGGATACAAGGAACCTGAGCAATGACAAGTATATATACAAGGAACTTGAGCAATATAGGATAAGCAATAGAGGAACAAGAACAATGATAAGTGTTACGGTTGATAAGCATGATGATGGCTAAGGAACCATGAAGGTAACTATGTAAATAGGTGTTTACATATGTTAGCTTCACGAGGTAAGTATCCTATACATATATAGGTCATGTATGTGTAGGAGTCTTTTAATTTAGTTTAGTTTTCTTTACTGTTTTTATAAATGAAAAAAACTAACCTTCTGAGTTACTTTGTTATCCTCAGAAGTTTGCTCAGTTTGTCATCATTAAAAAGGGGCAACTTGTTGACCCTTATGAGGTTTTGATGATGATGTTAAGAATTGAGCAAACTTCCATTTAATAAGGATTTTCTAGTGTTGTGATGTTTGCAGGTTCAGTAAGCGTTGAGGGCTGAAGTAGGAACTGAAACAGAGGAACTTTAGAAGATCCATGAGGATACAAGTAAAGTTAGAAGAAGAGTTCCAGAAATGGAACTTCCAGAAGTTTCTTAACAGGAACTTCAAAACGGGTTGTAACGACCTGGTTCTGGTGTAATGCTGGGGCAAACCCTAAGATCCAGAATATATCAAGACTACAGGATTCCAGAACAAGAGTTTCAGAGAAGCAACATGAAGACAGAGAAATAGAAGTATATTGCTCTAGGATTCATGTAAGTATGTTGGACATAAAAGTCGGTCTGGAACAAGTCTATATAGAACCTAGGTGAACTCCAAACAGTCAATGAAATTAGAGTAACTGACTTGTCAGGAACTCGGAGACTGTCAGAGTTCAGGAACCTAATAGGAACTTAAGTGTGCACGTTGTTAAAAGTCGGTTTTAATGATATATATATTTACCTTATACGTGCATATCTTTTAGGGATTTGGTTTTACTGAATAAAGATATTTATCTTCTAATAAATCCCTTTTGGAAAAAGATAAATTTTGTTTAAAAAATATTTTTAAACTAAAAGATAAGATTGGAATTAAATCTGATTTTATGTTAAGTTTATCTTATTATTATTGACAGATTTTATTCTGAACAAAAAGATATATTTTCGGAAAACTTGTTTTAGAAAATATCTTTTAAACTTATCTTTTCAGAAAATCTATCTTTTTCAAGATGAAATGAATATTTCGAGTGTACTATAAATATGCTCATAAGTATTCATTCAAAGTTGAGGCTGACGAAGTGTAGTGGTCGTGCTTAATGGTTTTAGCCTTCACCACGAAGCTAAGTCAGTTCTCCTGGTCAAAGTTCCTATCAGGTTTTGGTTACAGTATGTCCAGTGAGTTCCAGACAGGTCTCGAGTGTTCAACATATTAGTTTTATCTCTTTATTCATAGATATGTATTTAGGGATATTCAATGAGATCTTGTAATGGGAAAAAGGGTTTTTGAGTGTTTTGTATTTTGGGGTGAGATTGTGAATTCTCTTAAATTCACACAAGTGATGAGTTTGAAATCTCGTAAAATTCGAGTGGTAGCTGTGAGTGCACAGTGAGTGAAAGGAACCTGAGAAGTGTCTTGGGTCACCTAGGAAGTGTCCTGGGTAAGGGGAGAAAAAGGGTCCTGAGAAGTGTCTTAGGTCTGGTAGGAAGTGTCCTATCATAGAGTCAAGTGTCCGTGGTGGAACTTGCAAAGCAAAGGTCTGTGTAATAGGTTGTACTAGGAGAGTTGCCTATTATAGTGGAATTTGTTTATAAGTCCCAATGGGCCGAGGTTTTACTTCCAGTTAGGCACTGGATGGTTTCCTCGTAAAACTTGCTGTGTGCTTTAAGTTCCTTTACGCTTTAATTGTTTATTTCCGCTTAAGTTCCGCGATTGGAACCTACTACCATTCACCCCCCCTCTTGTAGTAGTTCATCTAAACTAACATTGCAACTCCTTAAGTTGTACCCTGGTAGATTACCTGACCTAGATTTGGTGTTTCAATGCCATGATCAAGCATCCATCAAGAAAGACAAATATAAAGGAAGAAAAGCCGCCTTTGCTCCTCCACAATTTCATTATTGTGGGGATGATTCTACTTTTGATATCGTCTTTCCCGATTGGTCTTTTTGGGGATGGTAATTATTCATCGATCTCTTTAAATATACTTCCTCTGTTTCTTTATTATTGCACCATACAAGCTGGACACAATAAATTTGATAGAGGCAAAAAGAAATAGAGAAAAAGGTAAAAAGACAAAAATGTCTATGTGATGTAACATAGGCTAAAAAAAAAAGTGTGAAAAAGTAACAGTATGTTGGGTATAAATTACAGTGTGAACAGAAATAATTTTTATGAACGGAGAAAATATTTAGTTTCCAGAGCGAGGTGTTACATATGTTGCACGTTACATGCTATAACAACATTGACATGCACATGATTAGAACAATTATGTAAAAATTAAACATATCATATATATAAGTCTAGCAATATTCATCAAGGATGATTTTTTTAATTTATGTTGTAATAATATGTAAATTAATAATGTCTTTATTTTGTATTGTTTCAGGCCAGATATTAATATAAAGCCATGGGTGCCCTTGGAGAAAGATTTTAAAGAAGGTAACGCAATGAAGAACTGGACTTCTAGGGAGCCCTATGCTTTTTGGAAAGGTAACTTGCATACTGGTCCAAGACAAAAGCTTGGTAAATGCAATTCTGTAAATGATTGGAACGCTAAAATTGTTAACCAGGTAATTATAATCTAAGCTTTGATTTGTTACATTGCATAATTTGAAATACGCATCACATGCATATAGATTAAAAATAGTCATGCTTGTTAAAGTAGTGCACCGCACAAGATTAACCTAGCTAATAGCTAATTAAAGCGGTGTACATTGGCAGAATTGGGGCAAGGAAGTTGCAGAGGGATTTAAGAACTCTGATTTGTCAAAGCAATGTACTCATAGGTAATAGGTAGATCTTTATTCTTTCATTTTAATTTTTGCTAAGACTTTTATTTTTTTAAAAAAAAATTATAGAATTTAATTTGTGTGATTTATATGCAGATACAAGATATATATGGAAGGAAATGCATGGTCAGTTAGTGAGAAATATATCTTAGCTTGTGATTCCATGACCCTTCTCGTAAACCCTGTATACTATGAATTTTTTACAAGAAGCTTAATTCCAATGAAGCATTATTGGCCCGTAAACCGTAATAATCTATGTCATTCCATCAAGTTCGCTGTGAATTGGGGCAACAACAACACTAACAAGGTAAGTAACAAAATGTCAATTCATCTTTTAAAATACTCCTTTGAATTTAATCTCCAAATTACAATGCATCATAATATAAGGTCTATACCGTCCATAAAGTATTAGCGTATACTTCCTCCGTTTTTTAATTTCTGAAATTGAATTAATTTATGTATTAACAGGCTCAAGAGATTGGAAAAGAAGGAAGCAAATTCATATTTGATCAAATAAAGATGCAAAATGTGTACGATTATATGTTTCATTTGTTGGATGGATATGCAAAGCTACTAAGGTATAGGCCCACCGTACCCGAAGGGGCCATTGAGTTATGCTCTGAAAAATTTGCATGCAGCCCAATGGGCTTGGAGACAACGTATAAAAAAGAGACCATGGTTAATGGGCCTTCAGAAAAAGGCCCATGTAAACTTCCCCCACCATATGATCCACAAACCCTTAAATCTATTCGTAAGCAAAATGCCAAGATCAAGGAAGTTGTTGAGATGTGGGAAAAAGGAAGTGGCTAATTTACCACATTTTTGAGAATATAATTGTAAAACTGCATTCATAATTCAACTTGTAACAAAAAAAGACATAGAAGTAGAATTGTAGAAATAGTTTTTTTTTTTTTTTCTTACATATGTATTTAGTATAGACATCTTCTTTCCAAAACTAATATACTACATAATTCTTTTCCTTACGCAATTGGTTTTTACTAGGGGTGAGCAAAAATTCCGGGTACTCGAAATTGGAATTGGAATCAGTGGGTTCGGAGCCGGAATTGGACCCGATGATTGGATACCCGGTTAACTAACATATGCTACACTAAATAAGTTTTTTTTTTTAAATAAAATTATGTTAAATGTATAAGACTCACTTTAACCGAAGGGGCCATAGAGCTGCGCTCCGATAAATTTAAAAGCAGCCTAATGGACTTAACTTGCTATTTTGTCCAAACTCGCAAATCATATACTCTGTATCATTTAACAACCAAATTATATGATTACATCTCATGGTATTTTTTGATGTATAAGTATATATTCAACATTTCCTAGTGTATTATTATTTGTTCAAAGAAAGAGAGAAAAAACAGAGAAAATGGAAGAATTTGTTTCTTCTTCTTCAAATAATGTTTCAAATGGAAATAAAAAGAAATTGGATTCATTTAAATTGGTAGTTGCTTCTTCTTCTCCTTCATCATCGTCATCGAAATTAATACGTCTTTCTGCAACAACAACTACCTTGCTCCTCCTCTTCTTCTTCATTTGTACCCTTGTTTTCACTCGATGGTTTGATGTTGTAAGTCTATTTTCTCTCTTATCTTTTTCGTCTTTCTACTCTTCATTCTCCTTAGAAATTTGTTTTTGATAGAATCTTCAACTCAATTCATAGCAATAATATTATTCCGTACATTTTAACTACGGCCCGATTCTGTTCACATTAAGATTAATAAGTTTAGATAAATCACATAAGTAAAAATCAAGTGAATAGAATGCACCTATAGTCGTCTATGACATGGCCAATGATGAGATTATGAGGGGATGCAAATCAAAGAGAATATTGATAATTGGAAACTATATATTCTTAATTAGCATACCTAATATATAAGATTTTGAGGGGAAAAAAACAATTATGGGAGATATGTAATTAAGGGAATATTGGAGTGTATAACTCGCTCATTTTGACACAATATACTTACCTAATTAAGGGAGTCAAAGATTTTACAAAAGGAAATATTAAATATTAATTTGTTGTCTTATTGGGTAATAAATAATGGACAAAAGTTAGAAAAATCAAATAATTAAAATAAGGGTAATGTTTTATGTAGCCCTAACGGCTACGGAGTATATAAGCATTAAATATACTCTTGAAAATTGTATAAAATTAGGAATTCATGACAAAAAATACACGTAAATCAGTGTTATTAGTGTGTATATACTATATTTTGATGATTTCTTAACTTTTTACGGTTTTCAAGTGTAAATTTAATGCTTATATGTAGCCATAAGGGTTATGTATAACATTTTCCTTAAAATAATTAATGGTCAAACATTATCACAAGAAAAATTAGTCGGCATTAGAATAGAGTATGACCAATTGACCACATATAAGCCTAATAGAGTTTCATATTAAAATTAATTGAGTAATTGGTGATAGTTGAAGTAGCGGCCTATTTTTTTTTTTATTCATTCATTCTCCCTTTATATCTTCAATACGGAACTGGTTTAAACTCAATGTTCGAACCTTGTGGGGTGCAACCGGGCAAAGGGGCGAGGGAAGTGAGGGAAATAGAGGCCAAGGGTTGCACAATAAGCTTTGCTTAATTATCCCTTCTAACAATGTAACTTGTACATAACTTTAATAATTGACATACATTTCTATTAATTGACCAAGTACGTACTAACCATTTTATTTTTTTTTAATCTTTTGGTGCATATTCCTCAGTCAAGGATATTAACCTACTCAATGCTACTTAACAACAACTACAATTACAAGTACCCAAAGAAAGATGAATATCAACTCAACTGTACCTCAAGTAACATGAACATAACATGTCCATCAAACTACCCTCCTACAACATACGATCTCAATTTCGAATCGAACGAAACATGCCCCGAGTACTTTAGATGGATACACGAAGACTTGAAAATATGGAAGGAGAATGGTATTACAAGAGAAATGGTGGAGAGTTTGCAAGAAAATGGTACACATTTTAGATTGGTTATTGTGAATGGAATAGCTTATGTTAAGCAATATGGTAAGGCTTACCAAACAAGGGATACGTATACATTATGGGGCATATTACAACTCCTTAAGTTGTACCCTGGTAGACTACCTGACCTTGATTTGGTGTTCCAATGTCATGATCTAACATCCATCAAAAAAGACGATTATAAAGGAACAAAGGCCGCCTTTGCACCTCCACAATTTCATTATTGTGGGGATGATTCTACGTATGATATTGTCTTCCCTGATTGGTCTTTTTGGGGCTGGTAAGTCATCGATCAATCATTTCAATTATGTATGTTACATTTCATCCAAGAGATGAATAACTAGTCAATGGCGGATCTATGTAGGTGCCTGGGTGGCAGTGTGGCACGGGCCCACCAAAATTATTTTAGATTTCTTTTTATAGTTTAAAATTCAGATGATATAAAAGGTCATGTCTTCATACTTATTCACTAAGTATCCCTCCAAACTTAATAGATCCATCTCTGTCACTAGTTATGAATATCAATCATATCATGTCTAAAGTGTATTATTAGGCATGTTTAATCATGTATGTGTAAATGTCTTTTGCAAAATTTCAGGCCGGAAATTAATATAAAGCCATGGGTGCCCTTGTTGAAGGATATCAAAGAAGGCAACCATGTGAAAAATTGGACTTCTAGGGAGGCCTATGCTTATTGGAAAGGAAATGTGTATATCGGTCCAAGACGTGAGCTTAAGAAATGTAATTCCACAAATGATTGGAATGTTGTAATTGTCAAACAGGTAATTACAGTCCTTATTACTCTATATAACCATAAGTAATGCAAGAGTTTTTAATTTCTTGTGTGCACAATGTTACGTTTATAATATGGAGAACTCACTAACTCGGTAACTCCTAATAATGTTGTAATCGAAAAATGAAAATAAAAAATTATCAAAGTTATGCTTAACAAAAGTGTAGTGATGACTAATGCATTGCACATTGACAGGATTGGCGCAAAGAAGAAGAAGATGGGTTTAGGAATTCTAATTTGTCAAAGCAATGTAATCATAGGTATGTTTTCTTTTAATATTTAACTTTTTTTTTTTTTTTAAAAAAAAGGTCTAAACTACAACAGAGCTTTTTTTTTTATGTAGTTTGCCACACCGTGTGATCTCTAGCAAATGAACAGAATAACCCCACTATAACACTTACCGAGTAATTCTATAACAATAAATGAGTAACCCCTATAACATTGACTGAATGGTATGACCAACCACATATAAGACTGTATAAGAATTAGTGAAATTACATTTTTTTTTAATGTATTTTTTTATATATATATTTTTATTTGCAGATACAAGATATATATGGAAGGATATTCATGGTCAGTGAGTGAAAAATACATTCTAGCTTGTGATTCCATGACCATTTTGATAAACCCTAAATATTATGAATTTTTTACAAGAAGCTTAATTCCTATGGTGCATTATTGGCCTGCAAACCCTGATAACTTGTGTCATTCTATCAAATTTGCGGTTGATTGGGGCAATAAAAACACTCACGAGGTTAGTTTCCCTCTTACACAAGAGAATGTGAAGTTGAATATTCAAAATAATTCCGGAATAAGAGTCTAATTTTTTTTTTTTTAATCTTATATTATTTATTATTATTTTTGGCTAAAATTGAATTAATGGATGTATAAACAGGCTCAAGAGATTGGAAAAGAAGGAAGCAAATTCATATTCGACCAAATAAAAATGGAAAATGTGTATGATTACATGTTTCATTTGTTGAATGAATATGCAAAACTACTAAAGTATAGGCCCACTATACCTGAAGGGGCCATTGAGTTATGCTCCGTGAAATTCGCATGCAGCCCAATGGGCTTGGAGACTACTTTTAAAAAGGAGGCTATGGTTAATGGGCCTTTGAAACATGGCCCATGTAAACTTCCCCCACCTTATGATCCAAACACACTACAAGCTATTGTTGATCGAAATGCCAAGATCAAACAAGTTGTTGAGATGTGGGAAAAGGGAAGTGCCTAATTTGCCATAATTTCATACTTGATACAATGTATGCTTTCAATTTTAGACTAAAATGTGAAAACGTGGTTATCATGTCATATAAAGTGTTAATGCATTTTTTATGTTGATTCAGAATACCAATCTATTCTATTGAATATTACTAAAACAAAACATGCTGACATCATCAAGGGACACTTGTCGACTTTTTATGAAATTTTTTCCCGCCAAAACTATTTTTGACATCATCATCTTTTTACCAAATTTTTTTCTTCCTTAGCTCTAAAACTAAACAAATACAATATTTCTGTCAAAATTAATTAATGAGTTATTACACATTTTCAAATACAAATATTCAAACAAATAATATCTATTTAAGCCGTGCAACACACGGAATTAAACTAGTGCACTAATAATTGTCAATATTTGAAATATCGTGTTACAACAAATCTCTTCTTACATTATACACATAACCTTAAAAATGACATTTATGTTTCTCAACCAAGAATACTAAGCAACATTTTTCTTTTGGTGTGCAAACAAAGAGGGATGATCAAACTAAGCCCGATTTGGCCTAGCGTGAAAAATGCCCAAGTTTGGACAGAGTTTTTGGGATAGAAATTCAGACACGAGCTAGTCCGTCCCTAACCAACTTTTCTTTTTCTTTCTTTTTTTTTTTTTTTTTTTTTTTTAGTTTTTTCGCTAGAAATTCAGACACGTGCTTTGTAATATTTGGTTACAAGAAAACGTTATGTGTGATCTTATTTGAATGTTCTCAATGTAAATTATATTAATATTTACTTTTTATAATTTTGCAATGTTAATGATAAGAAATATTGATTGTTAAATTTGTGCATTACAATCTTGATAAAGAAACATATCAATTAAAAAAAAAGTAGTACAAGTACATATTTTAGTTGAAATTTCAGCTCCTTCAGCCCATTATTATTTTATCTAAAATAATGGTTTTACTTTTTCGGCCCAAACTTGGGCCCAACCAGAAGAGGACCACCTTTTAAGCCTAGGCCCAGCCCATGAACAAGTCTAGTATAAGTATATGTTTACACAAATCCTAGTATTATTATTTGTTCAAACAAAAAATGAGGAAAAAAACAGAGAAAATGGAAGACATTGTTTCTTCTTCTTCAAATAATACTTCACATAAAAAGAAAAGAAAATCGGTTTCATTCAATTTGTTATCTAAATTTTCTTCTTCAACTTCTTCATCATCGTCGTCATTTAATGCAACAACAACTACCTTGCTTCTCTTATTCCTTTTCATTTGCACCTTTGTTTTGATTCAATGGTTTGATATTGTAAGTCTATCTTTTTCTTTTTTTCATTGCTCATTTCCTTTTAGTTTAACTATATTTTATTTGTTATGATTAATTTAATGCTTACATTTTTTTTTTTTTTTGTATTAATGTATTTTCTAACTTTTTTTTTTAAAAAAAACGTGTATATATATATATATATATATATATATATATATATATATATATATATATATATATATATATATATATATATATATATATATATATATATATATATATATATATATATATATATATATATATATATTTATTTGTAAGTCCTTTTAATTATTTTTTTTTAATTTTTTAAACTATGACATGGCTAAGATGATCCTATGTACTTTGTAGGAATGCAAATGAGAATCAAATAGAACATTCTTAATGTGGAAACGATATATTCTTACCATGTAGACATAGTACATGTGATTTTGAGAACTAAATATATTCATTTATAGAAGATATGCAAGGGAATAATGCATAACTTTCTTTTATTGACATACTGATCTAATTAAAGGATCGGGTAAAATATTCTACAAAAAGAAATTAATTACTTCGTAATATGAATTTGATGTCTTATTGTGTACTAATGGGCACAAGTCCTAAAAATCAAAATACTTAAAATAATTAATGATCAAAATTATGTGTTAGCAAAATGGATCTATTAGGGGATAATATATCTATATCCTTTGATAATTTGGAGATCTATTTTTTTGGAAAACCAACTCGGCACGGAGTAATAAAAATGAAAATTTGATCTGCAAAATAAAATAGTTGGTTATAGTAATGAAAATTTGCAAGTCCAACGAGTATATATATTCTTTGATTTTTTTTTTTTAAATAAAATAATACACGGCATTTTTATAACAAATTTAAATATGCGTTAATCAAAGTATATATGACCACGTAACTTTATTTTCTTGCAAAGTAGCAAGATTCAGTTTGCTTGTGAGTAAAGGGGTACTAAGATTGAGAATCCCTCTACTCCCAAGCGATTGTAGGTTATGAGGATTGAACTTGTGACCTTAAACTCACAACGTGAATTACCTATTATCTGGTTATCTCTACTAAATTTGCTTGGTTTATATATGACACGCGTCATTTATACATATCAATCTACTAGTACAAAGAGTATGTACGTAGTAACGTAGTTGTAGTGTACTGTGGTACTAAACAATTATGTTTTTTTTTTTTTTTTAACACTATTTTGGTGCATATTTTTCAGTCAAGTCTAGCAAGCAGCACAAGGCTATTCACTTACTCAATGCTATTTAACAACTACAATTACAAGTACCCAAAGAAGGATGAGTATCTTCTCAACTGCACTTCAAGCAACATGAATATAACATGCCCATCAAACTACCCTCCTACAACATGCGATCTCAACTTCGAATCGAACGAAACATGCCCCGAGTACTTTAGATGGATACACGAAGACTTAAAAATATGGAAGGAGAATGGTATTACAAGAGAAATGGTAGAGAGTTTAGAAGATAAAGGTACACATTTTAGATTGGTTATTGTGAATGGAATAGCCTATGTTAAGCAATATGGTAAGGCTTACCAAACTAGGGATACCAATACATTTTGGGGCATATTGCAACTTCTTAAGTTGTACCCTGGTAGACTACCTGACCTCGATTTGGTGTTTCAATGCGAAGATTTACCAGCCATTAAAAAAGACGATTATAAAGGAACAAAGGCCGCCTTTGCACCTCCACAATTTCATTTTTGCGGGGATGATTCATCTTATGATATTGTCTTCCCTGATTGGTCTTATTGGGGCTGGTAAGCGATCATTCATTTTAATTATGTATGTTTCGTTAAAATTAAAATTTTACTGTAGTCATATGACTTTTGATTACCACAATTTTAAAAAAATGGACGGCTGAGATTATTTATTTTTCGATCTATTTTATTTTTAGATTTTCGAAAATATTAAGTAATATCTGGAAGATAAAAATATATTTAAAATAATTAAAAATATTTTTTTTTATCAAAATTATTAATTAAAAATAAATAAAGAAACAAAAAATCTTAGCTGTCCAGGTCATTATAAAAAAAATAAAATTATGGTAGTCAAAAGACATAAGACTACAGTAGAATCATCATTCGTTTCAAGAGATGATCCACATTGTATGCTATATAAAGTCATGTGTAAATTAAATGTCTTTCATTCGCAAAATTAATTTCAGGCCAGAAATCAATATAAAGCCGTGGGTGCCCTTGTTGAAGGATATAAAAGAAGGCAACCCAATGAAAAACTGGACTTCTAGGGAGCCTTATGCTTTCTGGAAAGGAAACTTGCATAATGGTCCAAGACGCCAGCTTAAGAAATGTAATTCCACAAATGATTGGAGCACTGTAATTGTCAAACAGGTAATTATATTACAATCCTTATTACATGCCCATAATTCCTTATGGAAAATGTCTTATCTAGATCTATCAACATATAGTAAACATCAAGCTAAGTGTATACCATCTATCTTACGGTTTTATATAAGTAATTAAGGGCATGTACAATACACTTCAGTTTAATTTCAGTTCAGTTCAGCTCCAATCAGTTCAATTCATTTCAACTTCAATCAGTTCAGTTTAACTCATTTCAGTAAATGTGAACAGACTCTAAATATTTAGAGAACGTTTTTTTTTTTTTTTTTTTTTTGTTTTTTGTTTTTTTGTTGAGAAAGAAGTATTTAGAGAATGTTCGCAAACACCTATAATTTTTTACTCCGAATCAAAAAATAAAAATAGAAAATGAGAATCATTTATTCATAAATCATGCTTAATAAATCGGAGTATATTGCTAACTAATGCAGCGTAAATTGACAGGATTGGCGCGAGAAAGAAGCATTTAGGAACTCTGATTTGTCAAAGCAATGTACACTTAGGTATGTACTCCGAGTATCTTTAACACTAGACTACTATGTAGGTTTTTTTTTTTTTTTTTTTTTTTTTTTTTTTTTTTTTTGTGTGTGTGTGTCTTGAATACAATTTTTTAATTAATTTTTAATTTGTACAGATACAAGTTATATATGGAAGGAATTTCATGGTCAGTGAGTGAGAAATACATTCTAGCTTGTGATTCCATGACCATTCTGATAAACCCTAAATATTACGACTTTTTTACAAGAAGTTTAATACCTATGGTACATTATTGGCCTGCAAACCCTGATAATTTGTGTCATTCTATCAAATTTGCAGTTGATTGGGGTAATAAAAACACTCAAAAGGTTAGTTTCTAATTTTTGAATAAGAGTCTAATTTATTTATTTTTTAAGAAAATCTTTTATTATTATTATTATTATTATTATTATTATTATTATTATTATTATTATTATTATTATTATTATTATTATTATTTTGACTAATATTGAATTAACGGATGTATAAACAGGCTCAAGAGATTGGAAAAGCAGGAAGCAAATTCATATTTGATCAAATGAAGATGGAAAATGTGTATGCTTACATGTTTCATTTGTTAAATGAATATGCAAAACTACTAAAGTATAGGCCCACTATACCTGAAGGGGCCATTGAGCTATGTTCCAAGAAATTTGCATGCAGCCCAATGGGCTTGGAGGCTACTTTTAAAAAAGATACTATGGTTAATGGGCCTTCGAAACATGGCCCATGTAAACTTCCCCCACCTTATGATCCAAACACACTTGAAGCTATTATTGATCGAAATTCCAAGATCAAACAAGTTGTTGAGATGTGGGAGAAGGGAATTGAAGTGGCTAATTTACCATGATTTCATACTTGAGAGTTGAGAAATTGTATTCATTTAATTTTGTAGTTTTCAACAATTTGACTTTCTAGTTTGGCAACTCACATTCTGTTATTAAATCTCTATACTTCTATTATTGATCATGCTTTAAAGGAAAAAAATAACCTTTTCAGTACTAGTATTATAAAGATGTAATCGTAATTAACACTATTAACGTTCACCTTACTTTAGCATAATTGAGTTCTAGGGTTTGTAAATTTTGAGAGAATAATTTTAATAACATTATAAGCGTACAAAGTTTATATAAGTTCACATCAAATATTTTGTTAATTTTATGTCGGAAAGTAAGTCGGATTAGAGAAGTCGTGAGGTGGTGTACTTTAGAATGTTTTTTTTTTTAAGAAAATTTTCTTATTAGTTTCCATTTTTCCAAAAAGAAAAGCGAAAGCATAACGACATCACGCCACATCCCATACCGGAAACCCAACCCCACCAACAATATTATACTCCAAGTGTACTACCAAGACTTTCCAATTAGCTCAACTATACTTGTATAATTAAGCTTTATTATCCTCTAAACAAACTGTACATACTTGAATTCATTTCAAACACAAAAATGGAGGAATCTAATAATCTTCCTTCTTCTTCTACTACTCCAAAATTCTGGAATCCATTCAATTGCTTAAATTCTTCATCAAGATCGAAATGGTTTTCTGCAACAACAGCTTCTTTGTTGCTCATTTTCTTCTTCATTTCTACTCTACTTTTTACTCACTATTCCGATTATATTGTAAGTTTTCTCTTTCCTTTTTATTTCGAATTTTCTTTTATTTTTTGCTTTTAACTTTGATGATTTAATCTTCTTGTTGATTTATCTCGAAGCTTGAATATTTTATTTTTTTTTGTTTTGTGATTGTTTGAAAATAAGGTTCTATAAAATCAATTAAATTATTCTAAAATAATGCTTTAATTTGAATAACATCAAATACGAGTAGTATTTACTTTGAATTTGTTGATAAAATTTACCTAATCCGTTAGGAAGCAAATAAGCAACAATCTAATTACTATTTTAATATATAAAAAGAATTGTGTTAAGTTTCCTAAAATAGTGAAATTAAATCGAAGAGGCGTTTAGACTGATAATTGTAGCTGTAGGAGTTGCACATGTTTGGGTCATAATTGGTCCTTTGAAAATGTGGGAATCGTTGGCCACGTGACTTGATGCTATTTGTACAATTGTACATCAGTAACGTACGAAACACATATGAGTACTCCGTATACGGAGATACGGAGTACTACTATTTTTTAGACCTATAAATATGTGAATCGCTAAATACGATCAACAATTTCTAAGCAAGTGGATAAATGTATAGAAACATGTATGGACTATTGAGCATTGTATTTTATGGCTCATATTAGTCATTTTAACTCGAGTGGGTAGATAAGACATTTTAATTTTCAACTCGAGTGTGGGTGGATATATGTATAGAAACATGTATGGACAATTGAACATTGTATTTACGGCTCATGTCAGTCATTTCAATTCGAGTGTGGGTGGATAAGTGTGTAGTATGGAAGTTGAACATTGTATTGGATGAGCACTCGTAGTTGTGCAACATATGAGTTATGTGTTGTATACAGAAATTCAGACCATCAAATTGGTGATTGAATATTTGGATATTTATCAGAGTCCTATAAGTTGAGTACTTTGTTATTGTCACAATTGGTTTATCAGAAAACTCTATGTTTATATGTGAGATATTATATGCGGTTGTTATTATGTAATTATGGACCAATTTGTGTCATAATCTGAGACAAAGATTTTGTGTTGACCATCCTAAGGGCTAGGCCCATGGACCACCTTTACTCCATAAGTTTTTCACTATAACTGTTGATTGATCTTGCTAGCCCATGGCCTACCCAATACGTCGTGCAAGGCTTTTGCGAAACGTGGCTCAGTCACGGTCCACCCAGGGCCCGTGTGCACCTGTTTGAGTACAACCTACCAGACTACCACCAAGGCACCATACTTAGAATTAGGCACCCTTTATATTTCCCATATTACAAAACAGAGAGAAATAAACCTCTTCACTCTATTAGATGGAATTGTGTTTCACTTATCATACTAGAAATCTTCATTTCGAAAGTAGGAACTAGGAAACAATCCTAATCTATAACCTTTCATTTTGAATATTCCATTTGCAATAAGTTTACAAGTCGTATATACATTCATAATTCATCTATAGGATATTACATTTTTACTGAACTAGCTTGATATGCTGATCAAACAAGTGTATTGAGGTGTTGATTTTTGTTTTTTTGGGAAGTATTTTCCTCAGTCAGCTTCAGCAGGCAACTCAGTGCTATTCAACTACTCAATAATGTTCTCCAAAAACAACAATCACGAATATCCAAAGAGAGATGAGTATCTCCTCAACTGTACTTCAAGCAACATGAACATAACATGCCCTGCAAATTACTCACCTAATACATTCAATAGCAACAATTTCACATCAAACCAAACATGCCCTGAGTACTTTCGATGGATACACGAGGACTTGAAGACATGGAAGAGCCAAGGGATCACAAGAAAAATGGTGGAGAGATTGAAAAAGGATGCTCATTTTAGATTGGTTATTGTGAATGGAACAGCATATGTTAAGCAATATGCAAAGGCTTACCAAACAAGAGACGACTTTACATTGTGGGGTATATTGCAGCTCCTGAAGTTGTACCCTGGGAGACTCCCTGATCTTGATTTAATGTTCCAATGCCATGACAAACCATCTATGAAGAGGAAATACTATAGGGGATGGAGGGCCGCCTTTGCTTATCCTCAGCCTCCTCCACAGTTTCACTACTGCGGAGATGACTCAACTTTCGATATTGTCTTCCCTGATTGGTCATTTTGGGGCTGGTAATCATCAGTTAAACCACTTTATATGATCTTGATTCTAGATAATGCTTAATGTTGTCACATCCATAACAAGTATTTATCATCACTCATTAAGTTCTCACTTTGCAATCATGTGATGCTATATGGTTGAGCAGAAACTGAGTTAATTTTTGTAAATTTTCAGGCCAGAAGTCAATGTAAAGCCATGGGTGCCTTTGGAGAAGGATTTACAGGAAGGTAATGCGATGAAGAGCTGGACATCTAGGGAGCCCTATGCATTTTGGAAAGGGAACTTACATAATGGTCCAAGACCTAAGCTTGGGAAATGCAATTCTATAAAAGACTGGAATGCTCAGATCATTGACCAGGTAATCATCTTCCTTTAATTTCATTCAAGCAACATGGCCCCCATAAAGTCGAGCCTGTCTGTTGGACTTGGCCGCTGACCACCTCTGCTTGTTAAATAATGACAAAAGCTACGAAACTATTGCAGGATTGGATCAAGGAATGGAGAGAAGGGTTCAAGGACTCGGATTTGTCGAAACAATGTGTTCACAGGTGAATTATTTTTTATCCTTTTTTTTCTTTCCTTGCTCCCTTCCACATCCAAATATGGATGCTAATTAATATACTTATGTTTTGGGTGAAAATTTATCTGCGCGCAGGTTCAAGATATATATGGAGGGAAATGCATGGTCAGTGAGTGAGAAATACATTCTAGCTTGTAACTCCACAAGCCTTCTTATAAACCCTATATACTATGATTTCTTCACAAGAAGCTTAATTCCAATGAAGCACTATTGGCCTGTAAGCGATAAGCACATATGCAAGTCCATCAAATTTGCTGTTGAATGGGGCAACAACAACACTGACAAGGTAATTTTCTGAATTTACCTCTGTTTTATCATTATAAGGTATTCCTCATGATGTAGAAGCTGAAACTTGACCATTAAATGTGGTTACCTCTGTTTCATAGTAATTAGCTATCACCCTAATTCATGTTAATCGAGTGAATGAATGTAAAAACAGGCCCAAGAGATTGGAAATGCGGGGAGCAAGTTCATATTTGATCAGATAAAGATGGAACATGTGTATGATTACATGTTTCATGTGTTATATGAATATGCAAAGCTGCTCAAGTATAAACCTACTGTGCCTGAGGGAGCAGTTGAACTTTGCTCAGAGAGATTTGCCTGCAGCCCATTGGGGTTGGAAACAACATATAAGATTGAGACCATGGTAAATGGGCCTTCGGAACGAGGCCCATGCCAACTTCCCCCACCTTATGATCCTCTTACAATTCAATCTATTCGGGATCGAAATGCCAAGATCAAGAAGCAAGTTAAGTCGTGGGAACCAAATGCTTGGTACGAATGGTAAGGGGGTGAGAGAGTTGTTCTACCTTAACCAAAGTTCTTGAGTATGAGCCTAGGTATACAACATTGATTGTAGGGAGATCTTTTCCTTGTTTGAGGCTCAATTAGGCTAGTAGCCAGATTAGTGGGTAGTTTACTTACAAAGGAGGTTAGATGTTGTAAAAGGGTAGTGGCTGAAAAAGAAGAATTTTGAGGACAGTTTGTAAATTGAGTAGATGATTATTCGACTTATAAGGGTTAGATTGATTTTAATTTTTTTACATTTGATGGGTTGATTATTTGTATTCAAGAAGAAGCACGTATAGAGCCGAAGGCCTATTAGGTATACCCAAGAATACATGGTTGTGATGGTACCTATTTCCAAGTGATACAGATAAAATTATGTTCTAATTCTTGTACTTCCCTAGTGTACCTGATAATTAGCGGGAAGTCCTCGTCTTTTTACCCCTTGTTAGACCTTAAACAAAAGGAATACACTTTGGGATATAGCAATAGAATTATTTTTGAGTGAAACATATTTGTATACAACCGGAAAAGCTTAAGACTCATGGACTTCAGAACTTGTATATTGGAAGTATATTTGTTATGGAGAATTGAAATTTGTGACCAGATTTTTTTGAAAGTCAATTTAAATTTCCTGCATTTTATGTGTTAGTTTGGTAATTTGTAAAATTCCTACTTCAGGATTTTTTTTTTTTTGAAACATCCTACTTCAGAAATTAGGATTTTGTTATTTTTATCTAATTAAATGAGATGAAGACACTAACCTATACTGAAAACTACATCATTGAAAATTTGTATACTAAAAATCAGAACTATGGAAAATGAACACAACAATAGAGAAATTACAATAAAAATCTTGAAATTGTTAAGATCCTCAAGTAAATAAATAAATAAATAAATAAAACATTGGAGAGAAACTGCACTGTTGCTTTGCAGTCTTTCAATCTCCTCTGTATGTTTAAACATTGAAGAAGTGACATCTACACGAGCAATCGAATAAAGAATTTGTATTAAAAAACATTGCAGTAAGCATAATTCACAATTAATTTCATCCCAATTAGTTAACTCTCCCTTTAATTATGTCAAAACTCATCTCGCTTGGATCTGTAGCTTGTAATTCAACCTGAAAGCCATCCAACTCTCTCTTGAATGTGTCCTTTGAGCTTGCATACAACATCTTACTTCTCACTCTTGATGTGTCTGGTGACCTGCATTCATAATCACATTAAATTGTGAAATGTTGTGGGAAAAGGGTGGTCTATTTTCGCTACTTGTGTGGTTATAGTAGTGCTTTTACTTGAACATATCAACATAACTACAATCTGCTCATTGAAAACATCCGTCTGCTATTATTTGCCTAACTGTTAATCACACATTTTTTTTTCTCTAGACATAATTAAGAGTGCTAAAAAACATATCATTAACGAATATTGAACCTAGGAATGTAAAAAATGAGAATGAGAATGTATACCATGCAATGAAGAAGATCTTGCTCTTTTGACAATTTTCAACTGTAGTGAAATCATAATCATAAACAGCATAACGGCACTCATTGTCAGGCAAAGAATTGGTGAAGTCTTCATAAGTTTCGTTTGGTGTTCCTATCTTCTCTACCATAATTTGTTGCATCTTCTCCTCTATCTTAAACACTATAAACCGATGGTTTCTTTTCGCTTTCAGCTCCAAAAACTTCAATTTGCATTCATCATCTACCGCCATTCCTGACTTTGCGTTTGCCTATCATTGCAAATTACAAATAATTCATCATTCAATCATATAAATATTACTGATGAACAATGTTGCTATTAGCTCAATTGTTCTTGTTTGGAAAGTGAACATTTTAATCTAAACATCCTAAAATAGTGTATATGATGAACAATGTTCGTTCTTTTTTAGATTGAGAGATGAATTCGTACAAATTTTTGCAACATCTCGGCATATCTGTGAGTTAGTAAATGTGTTACGGTTTATGTACCCTGTATATAATTTTCATTCAGCCTTATCCTAACCAGATTCGGAAACAAAAACAACTCATTGTACATGCAAAATTATTTATTTGACATAAATTTCTACATCCGTCACTGGGAAAATTCTAACCTCATAACGAGCATGAAACGAAAAAAAAAACAATTTCATTTTAAAGAGCAATTACCATGTTGATAACTTAGCAACGAGCAGCAGCCTCCCAACAAAATGTACGAATCAATGAAAACGAACAGATCAACAGAAATCGGATGAATATGATATGTGAAAACTACAATGATCAAAAGAAGTTTTATTTGTTGTTTTAGAGAATAACAATAAAATTAAACGAACAGGTTTTGAAGGATGAGAGATTTTTAAGGGTGTAAGAAATTAATTAGATTAATAAAGAGGTGATGGATGGAATATTAATATAATCTTCTTTGTTATTCTCTGTCTCAAGATATGGGTATGTAGTAAGTATTAGAATTATGCTTCCCACGTTTGGTTCTTTATTGATTTTATGAAAAATTAAACACCGATTTTCTGTCCATTTATTCCCTCTACTTGCTTCGTAATTACTTAATAATTTGGCCGTCTAATTTTTTTATATAGACAAAAGGTGGTTCAAAATTTTTAAAGGATCCTCTCTTTGACCTTTGCTTATTTCTCCATCTTAGGAATGTGAGAGAAAATGTTTATTGTTATTGTAACGTGTTGAGACTCGAAACCGTATGTTATTCATTTTTGTGTTGTCCTATATGGGAAGAAAGGTGGATATTAATCACTCTATAGGGTTGAAGAGGTTAGAATGAAATCTCATTTGGTTTTTTTAGTAAAGGTGGTAATTAGATCATTCAATTATAAGAATCAAATGAATTTAAAGTTTTAAATTATGTTTGGTTTTGGAGATATTACGAGTTAATTTATGTTTGAGTATAATTTGAGTTTGATTTGCTAGATCTACTTGTTAACTGTCCAAATTCATCTTCCTTTATCTGTGTCCATTTTGTTTTCTCTTAAAATATACACTCCTTTAAAGTAATAATTTCAGTACATACACTTTAAAATACTACTTCATTGAAACACAAGACCTAGGATTATTAACGGTATGTGTAATTTCGATAGGATCACTAATTGAAATTTTAAATTAATCATTCTTTTTTTTATAGTTTTCACTTTATGTTTTTTTTAAAAAATATTAATTATTAAATTTACGTGTTTAAAAACTGTCAAGCCAAAAATAAATTTTTACATATAACCTAAAACCAAAAAAAAAAGGGGGGGGCGGGGGGGGGGGGGGAAGAAAAAAAAAGTAAAAATTAAGGTTGGACAATAAAAAGTCAATAAGAAGACCAATTGACAAAATGACCCCAACATTGGCATTTACCAGTCAATACAAAAGGTCCAATGGGTTTCTACTTTCTACTTTCGAGGAAGATACTTGTTTCTTTCCCCCGAACACGCTTCGTTACCGGGTCCAAATTTAGTCAATAATCCGTGTCTCAATGGCCCATAACCTCTCTTGGTCCTAATAAAGAGTAGGCAGTTTATTGATTCCAAACTTTACACAGGTTAATCTGACTCGGGTTATAAATTTTTAGGGTATAGTAAAAATCTACAATATTGAAAAAGAAATTGAAATACATTGAAATATTTTTATCTTTTGTCCTTAAAAATTAATGTTGTTTTTAATTTTTTTTTTTTAGATATGTTGATTTTTTCATATTTTCTTTGAATAATCTATACCTAGTATTTAAAAAGACAAACCACAATCACCTATAAGACACATGTCATCATAATTCACATATATACCACACCCTATACATCCATTAATATTTCCTCTTTATACTCCCTTTTAAAGTTAAAGTTAAAATAAAATGTTATTGAATGCTAAAAGTCTTTATGCATTCCTAACTTGTAAATTTGAGTAAGAAAATGGAGTGTTTCATTTTCACTATATAAAAAAAGTGTATTCCTCTCTATACCCCTTTTAATGTAAAGTTAAAATACCAAATTATTTAATGTTAAAATCTTTATGTATTCCTAAATTGCAAATTATAAGTAAAAAATTAAGCAAATTATGACAAAAAATAACATACATATACAAGACAAATAAGCAACACATTTCAAGAAAAATAAAATGAGCTACAACCCGTTCGTTGAACGGGCCAAAATACTAGTTATACATCAAGTAAGAAACTAAGCTAAAGAAAGATTACATTGTGACATTAATGAAAAAGTAAAAGTCTTATTCGTGATTAGTAAAAGTTAATCATTTGAGTAAATTTGTTAAGAGATGAGCTTTAAATCATATGTACCTTCTAGTCAATAAGTTAGGGACGGGAAAGTTTACATTAAAAGTGTTTGATTATTATTTATGAAAATAATTATAAGGTGTTAGCTAGATTTAATAGCTTACCATGTGGCGGCACCTATACTCTTGACTTCTTAAATATGTATGGCAAATCCTTTCTTGCACGTTTTAGTACTTCCATATGGAATTAATGTCCTATCATTACATGCTAATAAATGACTTGATGTAATTCTTATTAATCATGTATTTTAACTTTAAATAGTGATTGTAATGCAAGAAACACAACACATATATCTATTTGAGTTTTACTTCAACATGTAATCAACTAATCACCCAACAACTTTCTTGATAAAATTATAGATTATTATATCTTATACTCCTTCCGTTACATATTACTCGCAACAAAGGAATATTTTATGCGAGTAATATATAACGGGGGGATATTATATAATATTGTAAATGATACGAGTAAAATCACTCCAAATTTTGTCGGTTTAAATCTTTATCTTCTTTGCTTAATCAAATGCATACATATAAGATAAGGCCATAAAATATTTTGATTTGTTAGACACTTATTTAATATAATGGTCAATGTATGATAATCATGTAAAATATTTGGTTTAGGTAGATGCATGGTTTTGTTAATCTATTTGGATTACCCTAATGGGCCCCATATGATGACATGGTGCAAGAGCATGATGTTTCCATCCCAACTTGCAAATCAAGTTCTTCATAGAAATCCAAATAATTTATTATAACTAACAACAATTACAAAAGAAGAAAATAAATTAGTCACCATAGGATGACAACGACGTCGTATATTGAAATATAATTAAGAGCATTATTCACCCAACTTCCTACATTTAACAACAATAAATATAAATTAAATCGAGTATGGACAAAATTCATTCTCAAGAAAAAATGAAGTTGCATTGCTTAATTAGCTAGTTTTGTTAAATAAATCAACGCTCAACATGAAGGCATGCATTCATCATCATAATTGCCTACTAGCTCACTTATATAGTTACACTAGGTGAAACCCCGTGCAATGCACGGATATTGACTAATTATAATGAAAATATAATTAGATATTAAAAAACTAAATCGATTGATCAATATCAAACCGTATGAAATACAGTTCGTATTAAAACAATAAAAACATGAGAGAGAAAATATTTAAATATGTGACAGTTATAATGTGCAAGTTGATATTTTAGAAAGTTTACTTTAGATTTTATATAAAATAAAAGTCATAATCTAAATGCAATTTTTTTTTTTTTAATGTAATAATATTTTTTTTAGAAAGTAATTTTGGCGGGAATTTTTTTAATAACACATTGACAAGTGTCCTCCTAAATTCGCTTTTAGTAGTATGTAATTGATGATTATTATAATCTTAAATTAGCTATGATTTGCTTTAAGGTAACTAAAATAAGTATTTATGTCTAAATTTCACATCACATTACATCACTTCACTATTTCTCCATATTTTTTATTATGAGTAATTGGCTACTAAAACTAACAAGATCCCACATGACTTTGTTTTAATTTAAGTATAAATCGTCAAATGTAGTTTTACTAAAATATATAAATAGTGTAAAAGATAAATCGTTACAACTATAAAGAAAATCGGAGGAAGTAAATGTTTTTTTTAAAAAAAAAAATGTAACTCCCTCCTATTGTTTGACAAGAGTAACGTATCTAACGACTGCAAATTAAATAATAAATGGGGATGAAATAAACAACTTGTTTTTCTTTCCTTTTCTACACATACAAACAATACTCGTTTACAACAACAATAAAGAACAAGTCTCCGACGACTCTGTTTTTTGGGTTTTTTTTTCCTCTCCAAAAATCACACATACATTTCTTCCTCATGAAATTACGTGATCACCTTCTTTAAGTTTTTCTTCTTCTTCTCTCTTAAACGACTTCTTCAAATTATTTATTTATTCATTCTTTGATGAATTAAGGAGTTTTTCTGAGTTACAACTTCCATCAGAATTTATCATTTACAGGTACTTAACAATCATTATTTCTTTTATTAATTTCCTTAATTTTATTTCTTTGATGTTATTGATTATTTAAAATTCTGGGTTTTGGGTTACATGTACTGAGGAAAACAGGGTTTTTTTTTTTTTTTTATAAAAAAAATAAATAATAATTTTTTGATCATCTTATTTGGTGGTATATTCAGTTATTCATAGAAAATGATTCCCACTTTTTGTTTGAGTTCTAATTTGAAATTGATATGTTTATCTTTGGGATTCGAATATTTTGAGTTGACTTGTATGATAGATATTACTAAATTTTCATATGTTCTATGTTACGGAGTAGTTCATTTAGAGGGAGGGCGCAAAGTTTTAGTAACTCGTGTGATCAAAAGATATATTATGTGTCCAAATGTCAGACTCGATTATTTTATGATGTCCGTATTTAATTGTAAAGTGCCAATACCCATGTCGGAGTGTCGAGGATCCAATAAGGGTACTTGCGGAGAAATGAAGAATCCGAGCAATATATGCTTTAACATTTCTGTTAATGATAGTCTTTTCTGATGCAAGATATTATTAGTACTATGTAATTGTAGTATTACCTTAAGGAGGATTGATGGACATTAACACTTAATTTCATATTTATGCAGGAAGCAGAATTCAAGGGCTTAGCATAATTGTAATTATATCTATATCAATGCAACTGTATTGAACTTCTATCAATCTATGAATTACTAATTCATGAACTCTACTTCAAGCATCTGAGGAGGAAGATAGAATTATCTGATATCATTTTTTCGGTATGATTTCCTCTTCCATGTACTTGGATTTTATCTTGCATCTATCAGTTTAATTTACTCTCAGATACTAAAGCATTTCCTGTCTTATTTTCAGGGAAAAAAAAAAGGTCAGTCTTTTAACATGAACAATATTAAACTGGGGGTAGAAGTCACTGCAGCACATGATCTTGTGCCTAAAGACGGTGAAGGCTCATCGAGTGCCTATGTAGAGCTCAAGTTTGATGATCAAAGATATCGTACTAGCACGAAAGAAAAAGACTTGAATCCTGTTTGGAATGAGGTATTCTATTTCAATATATCCAATCCAAACAATCTTCCCAATCTTACCCTTGAAGCAGTTGTCTATAGCTACAATCAATCAACCAATGCTAAGGATTTCCTTGGTAAAGTATGTATCAGTGGATCATCCTTTGTTACTTACCCTGAGGCTTCTGAATTCTACTTCCCCTTGGAAAAACGACATATTTTCTCTCGTGTTAAAGGAGAACTCGGCTTGAAGGTCTATTATACAAATGATCCATCCAACAGACTGTCCATGCCGCCTCCTGTTATGGAATCAGATCATATACAATTCTCTGAAGGCCTAGAAGCCGGAAATGAAATCCCAAAATCATCTTCTAGGGAATCAAAGTCGAATTCAAGGCATACTTTCTGGCATCTTCCAAAGCAGCAGGACAGTGCTCCGAAACCTCAGTCTCAGCCTCAGCCTCAAGTAACTCAACATGTTTCTGCTGCTAAGTCTGAATCACAAGCTCCAAAAGTTATGCAAGCAAATCCGGGGATTCCAGGACAGGCATTTGAGTACAAGCTTAGAGAGACAAGTCCTATGCTTGGTGGTGGAAGAGTTGTTGGGGGTCGAGTTATACGTTCTAGTTACAAACCTGTTAGCACGTATGACCTTGTTGAACAGATGCTATTTCTTTTTGTTCGTGTGGTAAAGGCTCGTGAACTTCCCACCAAGGATCTTACAGGAAGCCTTGATCCGTATGTAGAGGTAAAAGTTGGGAATTACAAAGGGGTTACCAAGTATTTTGAGAAAAAGAAAGATCCTGAATGGAATGAGGTATTCGCCTTCTCTAGGGAACGTCTGCAGGCATCTGTCTTGGAAGTTCAGGTGAAAGATAAGGATTTGATGAAGGATGATTTTGTTGGAGTCATCCGATTTGATCTTCATGAAGTCCCGACTAGAGTTCCACCTGATAGTCCATTGGCTCCTCAATGGTATCGTCTTGAAGACAAGAAAGGAGATAGGAGTAATAATAATGGGGAACTGATGCTCGCGGTCTGGTATGGTACTCAAGCAGACGAGGCATTTACTGATGCTTGGCATTCTGATGCCATTACTCCTCCTGATATGTCAGCTTCAGCTGCTAACCATATCCGTTCCAAAGTCTACCATTCACCCAGGTTATGGTACCTTCGAGTCAATGTAATCGAGGCTCAAGACTTGATTACCTCAGATAAAGGCCGGTTTCCTGATTGTTACATAAAGGCACAGCTTGGAGCCCAAACATTAAGAACAAAGCCTGTTCAAAGCAGGATGGGAAACCCCTTTTGGAATGAGGATCTGATGTTTGTTGCTGCTGAGCCTTTCGATGAGCATTTGATCATTTCTATTGAAGATAGAATAGGTCAGGGAAAAGAAGAGACTATTGGCAGGGTCAGTATTCCATTAGCTGCTGTTCGCAAGCGTCCTGATGATAAGAATTTTCCCACCCAGTGGATCAACCTTCAGAAACCAAGCTCTTCTGATACTCATGAAGAGGAGAAGAAAGTTAAGTTTGCGAGTAAATTACATGCTCGTATAAGCCTTGATGGCGGTTACCATGTCCTTAATGAATCTACTTACTATAGTAGTGATCTCAGACCAAGTATGAAGCAACTGTGGAAATCTTCAATTGGTGTTCTTGAACTAGGAATACTGAATGCTGATGGACTCCACCCTATGAAGACAAGAGATGGAAGGGGAACTGCGGATACCTTCTGTGTGGCTAAGTACTGTCAGAAATGGGTTCGTACACGAACAATCATTGATAGTCTTAGCCCCAAGTATAATGAGCAGTACACATGGGAAGTGTATGATCCTGCAACTGTTCTTACCATTGGTGTTTTTGACAACGGCCATATTGCTGGCAACAAAGACACTAAAATCGGAAAGGTGAGGGTTCGAATCTCCACACTTGAAGCAGGCCGTGTATATACTCACTCATATCCCCTGCTAGTCCTCCAAACTTCTGGTTTGAAGAAGATGGGAGAGTTGCATTTGGCTATTCGATTCTCTTGCACAAACATGACCAACATGATGTTTTTGTATGGAAAGCCGCTTCTCCCTAAGATGCATTACTCTAGACCATTGTCTTTGATGCAGACTAATACTTTGAGGGTTCATGCTACTAATGTCTTAGCTTCTAGGCTTAGCAGAGCCGAACCCCCTTTGAAGAAGGAAGTGGTGGAGTATATGTGTGATGTTGATGCACATTTTTGGAGCATGAGGAGAAGTAAGGCTAATTTCTATCGCATTATCTCCCTACTTCAAGGTTTGATTGCAATTGGGAAATGGTTCACAGATGTGTGTGCTTGGAAAAACCCGGTCACAACTGTCCTTGTTCATTTGCTCTTTGTGATGTTGGTTTGTTTCCCTGAGCTCATTCTTCCAACAGTGTTCCTGTACATGTTTTTGATCGGGCTATGGAATTATCGGTATAGGCCAAAAAACCCTCCTCACATGGACACAAGGATCTCCTATGCTGACAACACAATCCCAGATGAACTTGATGAAGAGTTTGACACCTTTCCCACAACAAAAGGCACAGACGTGGTTCGAAGAAGGTATGATCGACTCAGGAGCATAGGTGCCAAAGTGCAATCTGTGTTGGGTGATTTTGCTGCTCAAGGAGAAAGGGCTCAAGCATTGCTAAGTTGGCGAGATCCACGAGCCTCGGCTCTATTTCTGACATTCTGCCTGTTTGCTGCAATTATTCTGTATGCTATTCCTTTCAATGTTATGGCTCTTCTTGCTGGTTTTTATACCATGAGGCATCCGAGGTTTCGCAGTAAGTATCCTGCTACTCCAACAAATTTCTTTAGAAGATTACCAGCAAAAACAGATTGCTTGCTGTAAATAGTTATCTTTATTTATAGGCCCTCTGAATGAATACCCTTCTGTATGTTGAGATGAGGCCCTTCTTTTTTGCTGCTTATTTCTTTCCAATTTCCTTGTGGATTTTGGGTAATGTAAACATTTTGTCCCTGAAAAACTGAGTAATACATAATGTATTCATGTGTACAATATTTTGTAAATATCTGTTTTATCCTTGCCTATTTTTATTTATTACAAAGATACAATTTTGATAAACAGAGGCCTTTTAAATCATAAACAGTATATATGCAGGTGTTCTGAGTAAATTCTATACACATAAACCTGCATACTTCTAAATTGCAGCTCAATGGTCTCTAAGAGCATAGCAAAGACCTAAAGGTACGAAGTTAGTTGTCATGTTGATAGCGTAATTTGAACTATTTACATACGTACGTAGTATAACAACTTAATCTGGATTAAATAATAATAATACATAAGCATCATTTGCATTTTTCAGGGAGATTTTATTCTAGTGTCATGATAGTTTGTTTTATGTAATGAAATTGAGCTTTATTTTACATCATTAGCTCATAACACTTGCTATTATATAAATTAAACCATCATATAGACTGACATAAATCATATCAGCAGATCTCAACATATTCTTCATCTAAATTCTTAAGCATCAGCCCATGTAATATTAAGTTGGCCCCACTGACTCTGTGGGACCCCCAGAGCCTTCCAAACAGCCTTAGAAGCAGCAACAATGTTATACCCACAAGGTGGGTGATAACCCTCCCCTGCATCACACCCCTTTGTAGAATCACACTCATCAACCACCTTAGCCTTCACTGTCTTCCCATTCCCACTTATCGCGATCATCTTCCCACACCGGCCTCCACCATTGTACCACCCTGTAGAGAGTGCAACCACCAGTGAGTTGTCGGTATGGTAGGCGTTGTCACACTTGGAGTGGCTGTTCTGAAAGGTTCTAAGTGTAAGCATTCCCGGTGTTTGGGAGGTTACTGAAGGGGAGCATTGGAAGGTGAAGTAAACTGTGTTTTGGACACAGCAGTTGGAACTGCATTTTCCTGGTGGAGGGCTTGTGGCTCGGAAATAGCCTGTTGTTCTGCAGTTTTGACCTTCAACTTGTACACTATATATAATCAGTAACACAACAAATGAAAACCATACTCTAATACTAATATTATTCAACATTGTTGTCTTTGATTTTTTTTTTTTTTGTTGTGTGAAGTTTGTGTTTTTGATGATTTGAAGATTGATATAATAAGAGATGATATATATACACTTATAAAAGGGGTGGTTTTGTTGACATGATGTATTAATCTTTGTGTTTATCTTGTTACTATTAATGCAAATTTTTGTCAACTTTGGAGAGCTGGTCATATGCTCAGAGTTCAACATGATGTTCCTTGATAAAGTTTGTCGGTTGGCCATGAATTAGTAGTTTATGGATAAAATGGGAATTAGATTTAAAATAACAATTGTTTAGTCTAAAATAATGATTATTAAGGGAAATTTATATAAGATTTCTCTAATCTACATGGCTTGTAGTTGAGACTAAATTCATATTGCATCAAACTTGGTAAAATTGATCTGATTCATAAGTGAATTTGATTGAAATGAATCAATTATCTTCCATATTAGATTAAATGACAAAAAAAAATGATCAGAATTAAAATGAACGTATTCAAACTTGAACTAAATACGAATATGATCCTAATGGAATAAAATCAAACCGAATTACCTCTATCTATCTATCTATCTATCTTGTGTTTTCCATGTTTGAATTTTGATGGACAAGTATTGTAGGCTCTTCATTAGTACTTGTATGAAGTAGGCTATTTAGTTTTGTGTTGAATTTAGGCAGCCTATCTTGTCCGAAGTGTTGCCTAATTGTGTGGGGCAAATTTGGATTATTATCGACCCAAATTAAACTTAAGTCATTAACAACCAACTTCTAGCCCAGCATTATCACAATTCAGAACTCAAGCTTTAGCCCAGTCTTCAATGTAATTTGTAACCTTTTTTTCTCTTTAACCCAACAGTCCAACACAATTGAATCTTAATTTTGGTGGTTTTTTTTTTTTTTTTTTTTTTTCAAATGAACAATATAATTACGTGAAATCTTATTAAACTTTGTCATATTTTATGCTCATTCTAATGTCTAAAGGCCTGTTCACATTTACTGAAGTGAGCAAAACTGAACTAAACTGATTGGAGCTAAATTAAACGAAACTGAATTGAATAGAGCTGAAATGAATATTTTATGAGAGAAGGAAATTAGGAGCTGAAACTGAATTGAGTTGAACTGAAATCAAACTGAAGTGAACGGACCCTAAATATCATAGACATTTTTTTCCAATAGAATTTTGATAATTATCCACTTATAAATGGTAAAAAGTTAAAATTTTGAGACTATTCTAAAAGGTATTCACATAACTATATTTAATCTTTTATCTGAGTTACCGACTTACCGAGTATGAATCGGGTACCACCGTATTATACATAGAGCTGTCAAAAGTTGACCCGACCCGAAATACCGACTCAAACCCCGATTATTAACCGACCCATCTGAACCCGAAAAAAAAGGTGACCCAAACCCGACCTGAAACCAACCCTAGACCAGAGTTGACCCGAGTATGTGAGAACCGAACTCGAACATGAATTGACGTAGAGATGACCCGACCCAAATGTAACCCGTAAATTATTGACCTCAATCGAACCCGACTTGAACCGAAATTGACCCAAACCCGTTGTAACCCATCAAAACCCAAATTTAACCCGACTTGTTACTAACCTGACCTGAATTCAACCCGACCCGTTCCTAACCCGACCCGAATTTAACCCAACCTGTTACAAACTCGACCCGAAATCAACCCGACTTGTTATTGACCTGACCCAAATTAAACCCGACTTGTTATTTAACCGACCCGGATTTAACCAGACCTATTACTAACCCAACCAAAAAATTCAACCCGATTTGTTACTAACCCGACTTGAAATCAACACGACTTGTTATTGACCCGACCTAAATACAACCCAAATTGTTCCTGACCCGATTTCAAATCACCTTAAATGCAATTTAGACCACCTTATTATTGTTGATCAAAACATTTTGTCTAAGGAGACCAAGTCGGTCCAGACCAGCAAAAGAAAGGAGCATCATCCTCAAATTTAAGAGTTAAATATACTATATATTTGTTGTATGGTCAAAGGAGATAATTATCTTCCTAAATTAAAAACTATATTTTCCTAGTATATTGCCATATATATTAAAGTCAAAGGAAATAATTAGCTTGATAAAAATCATAATTATCTATTTATAGTTAGTTGAACCCGAATATGACCTGACTCGGAAATGACCTGACCTAATTGTAACTTGTAAATTATGGACTTGAACATAACCCGAATTGACTCCGAGTATGACCCGACTTGGAAATGACCCAACCTGATTATAACCCACAAATTATTGACTTAAATCGAACCCGACTTGAACCCGAGAATGACCCGACTTGTAAATGACACGACTTGATAATAACCCGCAAATTATTGACTTGAACCGAACCCGACTCAAACACGAGAATGACCCGACCTGATTCTTACCCGTAAATTATTGACTTGAACCGAACCCAACTCGAACGTGAGAATTACCCTAACCCGTTTTAACCCGTGAAAACCCGAATTAAACCCGGCCTATTGTTCACCCGACTCGAATGTAACCTGACCAAACCCAATAAGAAGTATAACCCGATGTGACCCGACTCAAGCATGACCCAACCCAAATCCGACCCGCATAGGTTATGGAATTACTTCAAATTGACCCGACCCGAGTTGACCCAACCCAAACCTGACCCGTTTACCCGAATTGGCAGCTCTACCCGAAACCTCCAAAATTTCTCAAAAAGTGTGGATATTAGTCTTCAACTTTGGAATTTTTTAATTTTTTTTTTCCCCGTAAATAAAAATTGCCAAAATGATTACCATGGTCTCTAATACCCTCTGGTAGTCCAATTGATTGGGTGGAACCATCCAATTTGCCTTTAAACGGCCAATTTACTGATTTACAACTTGCACCGATTTCATTAATTCAAGCTTACCACAAACATTTATGACAATATATAATGGTCATATATGGTTCCATACGGCATTATATGACTCCGAGATGTATCCTTTAAAATCTCAACCCTTTTCGTCACCCGGCCCCATAACCTCCAAAATTTCTCAAAAAGCGTGGATATTAGCCTTTAATTTTGGAATTTTTTGACTTTTCTTGGCCCGGAAATAAAAATTGCCGAAACTTTTACCATGGTTCCTAATACCCACTGAGAGTCCAATTGGGTGGGTGGAACCATCCACTTTGCCTTTAACCGACCAATTTACCGGTTTACAACATCCACCGCTTTCATTAACTCAAGCCTACCACGAACATTTATAACCACAAATAATGATCATATATGGTTCCAAACGACATTATATGACTCCAAGATATATCCCCTAGAATTTCAAAACTTTTCGACACCAGAACCCGAAACCTACAAAATTTCTCAAAAAGTGTGGATATTAGTCTTTAATTTTGGAATTTTTTAACTTTTTTTTTTTGCCCATAAATAAAAATTACCGAAATGTTTACCATGGTCTCTAATACCCTGTGGGAGTCCAATTGATTGGGTGGAACCATCCAATTTGCCTTTAAACGACCAATTTACTGATTTACAACTTGCACCGATTTCATTAATTTAAGCCTACCACGAACATTTATGACATTATATAATGGTCATATAGGTTCCATACGGCATTATATGACTTCGAGATGTATCCCCTAAAATCTCAACCCTTTTCGTCAACGGGCCCCATAACCTCTAAAATTTCTCAAAAAGTGTGGACATTAACATTTAATTTTGGAATTTTTTTGACTTTTTTATGCCCGAAAATAAAAATTTCCGAAATGTTTATTATGGTTACTAATACCCAATGAGAGTCCAATTGGGTGGGTGGAACCATCCACTTTGCCTTTAACCGACCAATTTACCGGTTTACAACATCCACCGCTTTCATTAACTCAAGCCTACCACGAACATTTATAACAACAAATAATGATCATATATGGTTCCAAACGACATTTTATGACTTCGAGATATATCCCCTAGAATTTCAAAACTTTTCGACACCGGACCCTAAAACCTCCAAAATTTCTCAAAAAGCATGGATATTAGTCTTCAATTTTGGAATTTTTTAAACTTTTTTGCCCGGAATTAAAAATTGCCGAAATGTTTACCACGTTCCCTAATACCCTCTGGGAGTCCAATTGGTTGGGTGGAACCATCCAATTTTCCTTTAAACGACCAATTTACTGATTTATAACTTGCACCGATTTCATTAACTCAAGCCTATCACAAACATTTATGACAACAAATAATGATCATATATGGTTCCAAACAACATTATATGACCCTGATATGTATTCCCTAGAATTTCAAGATTTTTAGACACCGGACCCTTAAAACTCCAAATTTCTCATTTAGCATGGATAATTCGCCTTCAATTTTTGAAATTTTGACTTTTTTTCGCCCGGAAATAAAATTTCCGAAATATTTACTTGGGTTCCTAATACCCTCCGAGAGTCCAATTGGGTGGGTGGAACCATCCACTTTGCCTTTAACCGACCAATTTACCGGTTTACAACATCTGCCGCTTTAATTAACTCAAGCCTGCTACAAACATTTATAAACCACAAATAATGATCATATATGGTTCCAAACGACATTATATGACCCCGAGATATATCCCCTAGAATTTCAAAACTTTTCGACACCGGATCCCGAAACCTACAAAATTTCTCAAAAAGTGTGGATATTAGTCTTTAATTTTGGAATTTTTTAACTTTTTTTTGCCCGGAAATAAAAATTGCTAAAATGTTTACCACTGTCCCTAATACCCTCTGGGAGTCCAATTGGTTGGGTGGAACCATCCAATTTGTCTTTAAACGGCCAATTTACTGATTTACAATTAACCTGCACCGATTTCATTAACTCA
Source organism: Chenopodium album (assembly GCF_948465745.1). Lineage (NCBI taxonomy): Eukaryota > Viridiplantae > Streptophyta > Magnoliopsida > Caryophyllales > Amaranthaceae > Chenopodium > Chenopodium album. Next base: position 74,505,911 of record NC_137840.1, read on the forward strand.
AGCCTGTCACGGACATTTATGACAACAAATAATGATCATATATGGTTCCAATTTCCAAATGAAATTATATGACCCCGAGATGTATTCCCTAGAATTTCAAGATTTTTAGACACCGGACCCTTAAAACTCCAAATTTCTCAAATAGCGTGGATAATTCGCCTTCAATTTTTGAATTTTTGTCTTTTTTTTCTCCCGGAAATATTAAATGTCGAAATGTTTACCATGGCCCATATTAACCTCTCGGAGTCCAATTGGGTAGCTGGAACCATCCAATTTGCCTTTAAACGACTAATTTACCGGTTTACAACTTGCACCGATTTCATTAAATCAAGCCTACCACGAACATTTATGACAACATATAATGCTCATAAATGGTTCCAAATGGCATTATATGACCTCGAAATGTATCCGCTAAAATTTCAAGGCTTTTCGATACCGAACCTCGAAACCTCCAAAATTTCTCAAAAAACATCAATTTTAGCCTTCAATTTTGGAATTTTTTGACTTTTTTCGCTCGAAAATAAAAATTTCCAAAATGTTTACCATGGTCCTTGATACCCTCCAGGAGTCCAATTGGGTGGGTGGAAGCATCCAATTTGCCTTTGAACGGCCAATTTACCAGTTTACAACTTGCATCGATTTCGTTTACTCAAGCCTACCACTAACATCTATGACAACATATAATGATCATATATGGTTCCAAATGGCATTATATGACCCCCAGATGTATTCCCTAAATTCTCAAGACATTGCGACATCGAGCCTCGAAACCTACAAAATTTCTCAAAAAACGTTGACATTAGCCTTCAATTTTGGAATTTTTTGGCTTTTTTTTTGCTAGGAAATAAAAATTGCCAAATTTTTTTACCATGGTCCCTTATACCCTCCAGTATTCCAATTAGGTGGGTGGAACCATCCAATTTGCCTTAAACGACCAATTTACCGGTTTACAACTTGCTTCGATTTCATTAACTCAAGTCTACCACGAACATTTATGACAACAAATAGTGATCATATATGGTTCCAAATGACATTATATGACCACGAGATGTATTCCCTAGAATCTCAAGGCTTTTCGATACCGGGCCCCGAAACCTCCAAAATTTCTCAAAAAGCGTGGATATTAACCTTTAATTTTGTAATTTTTAGACTTTTTTTCGCCCGAAAATAATAATTGCCGAAATGTTTACTATGGTCCCTAATACCCTTCGGAAGTCCAATTGGGTTGGTGGAACCATCCAATTTGCCTTTAAACGGCCTATTTACCGGTTTATAACTTGAATCGATTTCATTAACTCAAACCTACCACGAACATTTATGACAACAAATAATGATCATATATGGTTCCAAATGGCATTAAATGACCCTGAGATATATCCCCTATAATTTAAAGACTTTGCGACACTAGACCCCGAATCCTCCAAATTTCTCAAAAAACGTGGATATTAGCCTTCAATTTTGAAATTTTTGACTTGTTTTTCGCCCGGAAATAAAAATTGCCGAAATTTTTATCATAGTCCCTAATACCGTCCGGGAGTCCCATTGGGTGGATGGAACCATCCAATTTGCCTTTAAACGACGAATTTACCGGTGCATATGCAACTTGCACCGATTTCATTAACTCAAGTCTACCACGAAAATTTATGACATCAAATAATGATCATATATGGTTCCAAACAGCATTATATGACCCCGATATGTATCCCCACAAATTTCAAGAATTTTCGACACCGGGCCCCGAAACCTCTAAAATTTCTCAAAAAGCGTGGATATTAGTCTTTGATTTTGGAATTTTTTGACTTTTTTTCGCTCGAAAATAAAGATTTCCGAAATGTTTATCATGGTCCCTAATACCATTCGGGAGTCCAATTGGGTTGGTGGAACCATTCAATTTGCCTTTAAACGGCCAATTTAATTACCGGTTTACAACTTGCACGGATTTCATTAACTCAAGCCTATTACGAATATTTATGACAACATATAATGATCATATATGGTTCCAAACGTTATTATATGACCTCGTGATGTATCCCCTAAAATTTCAAGGATTTTCGACACCGGACCCTAAAACCTCCAATATTTCTCAAAAAGCGTGGATACTAGCCTTCAATTTTGAAAATTTTTGATTTTTTTCGCCCGAAAATAAAAATTGCCGAAATGTTTACAATGGTTGCTAATACTCGAGAGTCCAATTGAGTGGGTGGAACCATCCAATTTGTCTTTAATCTACCAATTTATCGGTATACAACTTGCACCGATTTCATTAATTCAAGCCTACCATGAAAATTTATGAAAACAAATAATGATCATATATGGTTCCAAACAACATTATATGACGCCGAGATGTATCCCATAGAATTTCAAGACTTTTCGACATCGGGCCTCGATACCTCCAAAATTTCTCAAAAAGCGTGGATATTAGCTTTCAATTTTGGAATTTTTTGACTTTTTTTTCGTCCGGAAATAAAAAATTGCCGAAATGTTTACCATGGTCCCTAATACCCTTCGGGATTCCAATTGGGTGTGTGAAAGCATTCAATTTGCTTTTAAACTGTCAATTTACCGGTTTACAACTTGCACCGATTACCAGTTTACAACGCTAATTTAATTAACTTGCACCGAATCCGACTTGAACCGAAATTGACCTAAACCCGTTTTAACCCGTCAAAACCCGAATTTAACCCGACTTGTTACTAAACTGACCTGAATTCATCCCGACCCGTTCCTAACCCGACCCGAATTTAACCCAACCTGTTACAAACTCGACCCGAAATCAACCCGACTTGTTATTGACCTGAACCAAATTCAACCCGACTTGCTATTGAACCGACCCGAATTTACCAGACCTATTACTAACCCGACCCAAAAATTCAACCCGATCTGTTACTAACCCGACTCGAAATCAACACGAGTTGTTATTGACCCGACCTAAATTCAACCCAAATTGTTCCTGACCCGATTTCAAATCACCTTAAATGCAATTTAGACCACCTTATTATTGTTGATCAAAATATTTTGTCTAAGGAGACCAAGTCAGTCCAGACCAACAAAAGAAAGGGGCACCATCCTCAAATTTAAGAGTTAAATATAGTATATATTTGTTGTATGGTCAAAGGAGATAATTATCTTCCTAAATTATAAGCTATAGTTTCCTAGTATATTGCCATATATATTATAGTCAAAGGAAATAATTAGCTTGATAAAAATCATAATTATCTATTTATAGTTAGTTGAATCTGAATATGACCTGACTCGGAAATGACCCGACTTGATTGTAACCTGTAAATTATTGACTTGAACATAACCCGAATTGACTCCGAGAATGACCCGACTTGGAAATGACCCAACCCTATTATAACCTGCAAATTATTGACTTAAACCGAATCCGACTCGAACCCGAGAATGACCCGACTTGAAAATGACCCGACCTGATAATAACCCGTAAATTATTGACTTGAACTGAATCCGACTCATACCCGAGAATGACCCGACCTGGTTCTTACCCGCAAATTATTGACTTGAACCGAACCCAACTCGAACGTGAGAATCACCCTAACCCGTAAAAACCCAAATTAAACCCGACCTATTGTTCACCCGACCCGAATGTAACCCATCCTGTTATTAACCCGACCTAAACTCGACCCAAACCCGATAAGAAGTATGACCCGACGTGACCCGACTCAAGCATGACCCAACCCAAACTCGACTCACATAGGTTGTGGAATTAATCTGAATTGACCCGAACCGAGTTGACCCAACCCACTCTTACCCGATCCAAACCCAACCCGTTTACCCGAATTGACAACTCTAATCTATTAACTATTACTAAAACAAAAGATGATGACATCATCACTGCCCACGTGTCATTCTCTTAATAAAAATTTTCCCGCCTAAATGCAATGACGATGCCATATATATATATATATATATATATATATATATATATATATATATATATATATATATATATATATATATATATATATATATATATATATATATTTTAGAGTTATCTTATTTAACATTTTTGAAATTTAAATATTAGAAGCTTTTATCTTACAACTAAAACCTATCAATTTATTGTAAGAAATTAAAACAAATTTCAATAACACACTAAAAAACTATCTCCTATATTGATCTATGAATTAGACGACATTGAACAAATACTATATCAAAGTTTTGATGAAAATAAAAGATTTTAAATTACAAAATGTACGTAATTTTTATTTATATTCATATATAATAGCGATTTATTATTAAAATGTACAAATTAAAAATAGGTTTTATATAAACCGTGTATCGCACGGGTTCTAACCTAGTTATACATAACGGGACAGTTTAGATACGAACGGAGTAGATGTTTTTAATAAATGGCGGCAAACATATGCAGTGTACCCCGTGCTGCAATTGCTAAGCTGTAGTAGTGTAGTGGCGTTTCATCTCTCTCCCATCATTTCCATTCTTATCAAAAATCGCACTAATTAATCTTATTTACTACAGTAGTAATATGTATCGTCTCAGTCTCAACTGTTCAAATAAACCCATTTCTCGAAAATCCCACTTTAAAATGACTACCAGAATTCCTTCAATTTAATACCCACAACACAATTCATCATTATTCTTCAACTGGGTATGTTTTCTTTCTTTGTAATTTCAACTTTTTCATGCCTTTTTTACTGATCATTTTCTGTAAAAACTTGAATTTTTAGACTATAAAATCTAATACTAGTATAACTTGAGTTGGGTTTTTGGGTTCTTGATGTTTACATGCAGGGGAAGAGAGAGAATTATGGATTTGGAATCAGAAAAGTTTGAAAAAATTGGAATTGATCAAATGCTCTCTTCAATAAAAAACAAAAGTAGGAAATCAAAGCTACATTATCTTATAGGGAAAATATTTGGTCCATTTTCTTTTATAAATATTTCTCAAGGAAAGGAAGAAGTTGATGATTTTGGACATAACACAAGAAATATGGTGGAAGTGGCCATTTTGATGAATATTGTGCAACGTTTGCACAAAGGTAAGTCGTATTGTAAACTTGTTAGGAGTTGATTGTTTCCTTTTTTATGTATTCATTTGATTGTTCTCTAAATAGCTGTAAATTATGATTAGTGATAATGTGTTGCATGTCAAATGCTATCAACAAATGTTATGTAAATGTGGTTGAGGAGTCCAAAGTCCAAACCCTTATTGTTACAAGCAAGGGTGATTCTTGTTTTTGTTGTTGTTCACTATGTTGTTCGGACTTAGTATTTATGTCTGGCATGGGTACGTGTCCAAGTGTTGGTGAAAATTCCATGATTTTGGCCCAAAATGAAGGGTTGATATGTCCTATCCATGTTTTAAATGTTGAGAATGACGTGGGTACTTGAGGTAAAATAAAGAGTCCGAGCAGGTTGTTGGTTGTTTCATGTCAACTTTTTTATGTATAAGGTAGGTTCAGAATTTGGAATGGGTTGCTCAATTTCTTAATGTGGCTCTTAAATCTGCTAAAAAATTTGTACGTATAATAGACCTTGGTCTATTACAAGGCTTGTTTTCTATATAATGATTTCCATAATATCTGATGCTTTTGCTGTTGTACACAGAATGGTGCTACAGCCAAAAGATTTCTGTTTGTATAGTATCTCAATATGCAGCACAAGTTAAGGAGATTGAGAGAAGAATTGGGAAAAGGTATGGAAAGCTTTTAAACTTTGAGTTGAAGGTGAAATCGGTTGAAGGATTTCAGGACGAAGCAGATATTGTTATAGTATCTACTGTAAGATCCAATTCTGCTGGATCTTCTGAGTTCAGCTTAGATTATCGAATAACCAATGTTGCTTCGAGTAAGGCCAGGTATGACTTGGGATGATGTCTCTGGACAAACTATAGTTTCTGTTTGTTTGTTTGTTTTTTAAATCAAGTTTACTCCCCTCCCCCCTTTTCAACAATTGTAGGCATTGCCTTTGGATACTGGGGAATATGGAAACCCTTGCTGAAGCGAATAATGTATGGAAAGATATAATTGCTGAGGCCAAACAGCACAAGTGTTGCTTTAATGCTGAAGTAGATGAGACTTTAGCTAAAGTCATGGTAGATGTTAAAAGCAAGTTGGATGAACTCGAAGACTTGCTTGACAAGGATAATAATATTTTCAAAGCTTCAAGATGGAAGGTATACTCTTGCTTTATCCTTCCAGAAGTATGTATATTCTTTTGAATTTTGTGATAATATTGCATTATGTATCAAACTGAATTTTCTCATTCCTTTTCTTTGTAGGTAGTTTTTAGTGAGAATTTTGTCAAATCTTTTGCCAAACTGCACTCAATCTACTCTAAGAAGCTTGTGGTGAATTTCCTTCTGAAATTAGCTAATGGCTGGCGGCCTAATAAAAAGAACACTGATGTGGTCTGTGAAAGCTCTGTAAAAATTGCTAAACAATTTGAGGTTGAGGGTCGGTATATCATATGCACAAATGATATTATCAGGGTACAGGGATATGCTACTCAAATCTTGAAGGTGTGGGATATATTGCATTTGGTAGATATACCGGCATTAGTCAGTAAACTTGACATAATTTATGGAGCATTTAGTGATGATTTCCTTATACGTTGCAAAGAAAAGTGTCTCCAGGGGTATGTTCTCTTTATATACTTTGCATATCATCTATTAATGCAGTGAGCGATCACTCTTCAAACATGTACTGAAGTGCTTAGACGACACAATTGCATCATAAGAATGAATATGCTGCTGCATTTAGCTCAAAAGAAAATTACCTTTGTTTGTCTGTACCTCTGTATGTGCATATTGAAATTATTGACAAAAGCAGCACCATATGTGGCTTTCCATCTTTTCCTAATGTTCATCATGATTGTTTATGTAGGAAGTTGGAACTCCCAAGACACTTCACTTCATTTGATGTTGAACGTTACAAAGTTGTTAACAGCTCAAAATCAACAAGTGCTTTGGATGCTGATAGAAGTGGAACAAGTTTTATTGAGAATGCAAAAGTTAAGGAGAGTTTGCTCCTTATGAAATTCTATCCATTTTTTGCAGGTGTCTTGAGTCACTTGATGTCTGCATCTGATGCATTGGCTCTAAATGTCCCTTTTGAGGTATCAGACCAAGAAAGAGAGGTAATTCTCAATGGAAAAAGCACCTTCATTTTAGGGCGATCTGGCACAGGTAAAACAACTGTGTTGGTGATGAAGTTGTTTCAGAATGAACAACAACATCACATAGTTTCAGAAGGAAATGTGCATGAAGCCTTGATGATGTGTGGGTTTTCAACCAATGCTCCTGTTAAAATTGGAACATCCCTTCGCCAACTTTTTGTGACCGTAAATCCAAAACTTTGTTTTGCTGTCAAACATCAAATCAACAATCTTACAAGGTTTGTGAACATTTTCATTATCTTTTTCCCATGCAATATATACTATCCTTCATATGCAAATGAGCTTACCAATGCTGGTGTTTGGTGTACTAATGAGCTTACGGTGTATTCTAGTAAGGACCTTTATGGCTGTATTGATATAATCCTGCAGTGCTTATTAATTGCCTGCGCAGAAAATTTTCTATAAGAAACGCACTTTTCATTCTCCTATATTCTATAGTTTTATGCCCAAGTCTTAACTGACTTGTAATCAAAAAGTTGGCTTGTTAATTCTTAGCATTATTGATTCTCTTACGGTTGTTACAGCTTTGTTCATGGAGAAAACTTTGGTGAGGGATGTATCTTTAATGACGTGAATGAAATGGATGAATACGAGATGTTCAAGGACGTCCCAGAGTCTTTTGAAGATATTCCTTCAAATGTCTTTCCGCTCGTGATAACATTCAATATGTTTTTGCTGATGCTTGATAGATCCTTTGGTTTATCATATTTTGATAGATTTCCTGATGTTAGGAAAATCTATTATATGGAAACTGCAAGTTTCAGACTGGTTGTTCAGGCAGTAAGAAGGAAAGAGGTTACATTTGAGAAATTTAAATCATCTTACTGGCCTCATTTCAACTCCCAGCTCACAAGAAAGCTTGATCCTTTAAGAGTTTTCACTGAGATTAATTCCTGTATAAAAGGTAGGTTACATTATGGGGAAGGTGATAACAACAATCTGAGTTTGCAGAGTTATATGCAATTATCTAAGAGCCGAGTATCAAAATTCAGTGAGGATGAAAGAGAGCTAATATATAAGATATTTGAGGACTATGAGAAAAAGAAGGTTGTTCGAGGAGAATATGATTTGGCTGATCTAGTGAATGATCTGCTTTGTCGTTTTAAGTGTGAAAATTATGAAGGTGAGCTCATGGATTTTGTTTATATTGATGAAGTCCAGGATCTAACCATGAAGCAACTTGCTCTCTTCAAGTACATATGCAGTAATGTTGAGGAAGGGTTTGTATTCGCAGGTGACACTGCGCAGACTATTGCTAAAGGTATTGATTTTAGATTTGAGGATATAAGAAATCTTTTCTACGAGGAGTTTCTCAACAATAAAATAGAAGGTGTTGGAGAAGAGCGAAAGAGAATTAAAGGGCTAATATCTCCTACCTTTCAACTAAGCCAAAATTTTCGAACTCATGCTGGAGTTTTAAATTTAGCTCAAAGTATTGTTGACCTTATTTATTATTTTTTTCCAAATTCTATTGATCCCCTGAACCAAGAAACTAGTCTCTTATGTGGGGAACTTCCAATACTACTGGACTGTGCAAGTTGCGAAGATTCCCTCATGAGGATTTTTCAAGACAAAGCAAGTCAAGGTGACAACAGCAATAGCATTAGCTTTGGATCCGAACAGGTGATAATGGTCAGAGATGATTATGCAAGAGACAAATTAGGCAAATTTGTTGGCAGACAGGCCCTTGTGCTGACAATCTTTGAGTGCAAAGGCTTGGAGTTTGAGGTAATATTAGTACTGTAGTACATTTTATTTGGATGTGTAAGTTGCTCTAGCTATGTTAATTTCTTTAAATGAGCCTTCTTATTATCTGCTGCTCAATCAATGCTCTCCTCGTTTCAAGATGGTGGTGTTTTTTTTTTTTTTTTTTTTTTTTTTTTTTTTTTTTTGGGGGGGGGGGGGGATTTGGTCTGGAAATCTCAGCTTATGGCTTTATGGTCCCTCATTGTTGCAATTTCCTTTGGAATTACATTACCTAGTCAAACTGTTTTTGGAGTGTCGAATTTCCAACCGCAATACTTACTTTTCTCTGCATTTTAAGTGTGTTACTGAAATCCATCATTATCCCTATAGCCATATTAAGTGTTTTCTCGACCTTTCAAGTAACACTATGCTTGTTATTGCAGGATGTGCTGTTGTATAACTTCTTTGGATCCTCACCATTAGGAGAACAGTGGAGAATTATTTATGAATACATGGAGGAAAAGCTCTGTACTTTGAATCCAGAAACTTATCCAAGTTTTACAAATGCAAAGCATGATGTTTTGTGTTATGAGCTAAAGCAATTGTATGTAGCCATTACTCGTACCAGACAAAGGCTTTGGATATGTGAAGACAACGATAGTTTTTTATCTCCTATGGCTGACTATTGGCAAAAGCTGAATCTCATTCAAGTTAAAAAGTTGGATGAGTCATTTGCACGGTCTATGCAAGTTGCTAGTAGCTTAGAGGACTGGAGATGGCGGGGTAAAAAGGTTTGTCTTATTAACTCATGCTATTAAGGTTCTAACTTCTAAGGTTCTTGCTTTTCTATTTTTTAAATTTCCTTGTTGCAAATAAAGTACTCCTGTCTCATGTGTCTGCTGTTTATTAGTCTGATCTCATGTATCCCCATTTGGTTCTCTTGCTTCCTTTGATTGGGCCTTTTGAAATTACAGATGCTGGAGGTGCAGAACTACAAAGCAGCTACACAGTGTTTTAAACGTGCTGGAGATTTTTACTGGCAAAAGTTTGCCAAAGCCTCTGGCTTTAAGGCAGCTGCTGACAACTTACGAGGCTTAAACGTGGAAAAGTCTTTGGAACTGCTCAGAGAAGCTGCTGAGCTGTTTGAAAGCATAAGAAACATCAAGAAAGCAGTCGAATGTTACATAGATGCTGAAGACTATGAAAAAGCAGGTAATGTTTTTAACTATCCTTCAGCCAAGCCTCAGGGAGTGCTAGAGAAATTTATATTTGGCATGAATTTGATACTGATACCCTATGGAAATATAGTAGTTACCTTTACTAAATACTCCGTACATGATCTTGATTTACGTGGTAAAAATTACATCCTCCAATAGATGATGGTCCAAGTATACAAGTGCAGTTGAAGAATTGGTGGTCATTGTAGTTTTAGATTGACTATTAGGATAGACAGCCTGATAGAAGTAATACTAGTTGGCTAACTTGCACCATATGCTGGAAAAACTTATGTATCTAACAGTCAAGTCTATTGTTTATGCCTGTTTGGTATCTGATAGCTTATTAATGTGTATGCGTTGCAGGTAAGTTATGCCTTGAAGAATCAGATCTGCAAAGAGCGGGTGAATGTTTCACCCTGGCAGGATGCTATAAACTTGCTGCTGAGGTTTATGATGAGGGACTTTATTTCAATGAATGCTTGTATACATGCTCGGAGGGTAAGTTGTATGACTTGGGCTTGTGTTACATACAAAGTTGGAAACAAAAGTATCACAGTAAGCCTACAAAACAAAGGATCGACTTCAATGCAAGTGAACAAAAGTTTCTCCGCAAATGTGCACTTGCATTCTTTGAGCAGCAAGACAAGCAAACCATGATGAAATATGTTAGAGATTTTAGCTCTCTGGAATCAATGAGAACTTTTTTGAAGAAGCTAGGTTGCTTTGCTGAACTTCATGAGTTAGAGTTAGAATATGGTAATCTTGTAGAAGCTGCAAAATGTGCTAGACAAATGGGTAATATTTTACTGGAGGCGGATATGTTAGTGAAAGCTGGTGATTGTGAAGAAGCATCTCGGCTCTATCTTGCCTTTGCATTTGCTGGCATTCTTTGGGCAGATGGTAGCAAGGGATGGCCTCTAAAAGAGTTTCCATCAAAAAAGGGTCTTTTGTTCAAAGCCAGAGCTCAGGCTCGTAACTGTCCACGCCATTTCAATGAGGTGTGTGAAAATATCAAGTTCATATCAAGCGATAAAGTCGACTTACATGAGTTGCAAAAGCAGTTGGCATTGTCACGACAGCATAAAAATTTAAGGGGAGAATTCTTGTCTACACGTAGAATTTTGGACAGGCTTCTTGCAACTGATGTTTCAATGCATGAATCAAGACGAAATACAATTAAAAAATCATTGAATTGGATATCTGTGACAAAATTGATTCATCACTGGAACGATTGGAAACATCAGATTGAGACAATATTTAAGTACCTGGACTCCTTAACAGAACAAGGAACTAGTGGTTTTCAAGAATATGAAACTTTCTGCTTGGAATATCTTGGTGTGAGGAAACGGTCCATCAGTCCGGATGCTGATTATTTTCTTCTCTATCCAGATGCAGAATGGGTGAAATATGTGCCCAGAAGATCTGATAAGATGGAAAGTATTGATGCTAATCAACTGGTGTACGCTGCAAAAAGGCATTGGTGTGCTGAGATATTCTCTGTTGGCTTGAAATATTTGGAGCTTATTGAATCTTTCCGAATTTTAGCTGTTGAAAATTCTATGTCGATGTACCGTATAAGTCAGACTCTGATTCATATTTTTGAAGCTGCACAGCTTCTTATCATACAGTCCAGATATCTGAAGCAGGCAAATGATGTTTTACCTTCTCTGATGAATTCCATTGATCACTCAGCAGAAGCATACTTTCTCCACTTCTTTTCTCTTGTTTGGGGGAACAAGATATTTATGGGGTCTAAAGACCTTGCGATGCAAAGCAACACTTCAAGAAACCTGCTGAAAAAAGCCATACTAAAGAAGTTCATGGTTGAGGTAGATGGTGTAGATGAAGCTTTACTAACACTTTCACAAGTCAGTCAGGTGGCAGTAATATTATTTGGATCGAATTGGAAAAATAATGAAAAATATGAGGGAGTTCAAAGCAAGATCAAGTCTAATTCTCCTTGGAGTTCATTGATTAAGAATCTTGTGATTGGCACAGTGCCGCAAACATCAGATGACTATTTGCAACTTGCTTGGAATCTTTGTGATGCTTTAATGCAAGCATATGATTCAAAATCAAATATGTCGCCTTCTTGTTTTGTATATCTTCTGGAACGCCTGTTAGTGCTGGTATCTTGCTTTGATGGATGCTTATTTGCAACAAGATCGTCTGTTACTGAATGGCTTGTGCACCTGAACTGGAGTGTAAGCAAAGAACCACTCACGCTCAGTGTTGCTGGACTGTCATCTTCTGTGGAACCCATCTATGACTTCATGGCTTATACCATACACGAGCTTCTCTTGAACAAGCAGGGCATTGAGGAATGGATTGAGAAAGCTGGGTTTAATGTGAAGCAATTTTTGCCATTGTTGATACTGAAATTGCTGGTTCTGATGTGCTTAATCTGCCTCAACTCAGGAAAGTATTTGGATCGGCTGAATGATGTGATTAACAGGTCAGATACCATATCATTCTTGCCGGAGTCATTTAGTAAAGTCTTTTTTCAGAGAGAGGGTTGCAGCTTTTGCAATGTGATCGCTGAAGCTTTGAATAGAATCGATGATCCCCTAGTGATTATTAGAAATCCAGACGTTTGTCCATATGTGTATGCTAGGCATACTATATTCTTGAATGTTTTCAACCAGAGCATGAATAGTATCATGGAAAGGTTGTTCCCGTCACTTCAAAAGAGTAGTTATGCTCATAGGTGATGATTGGTCTTTAGTCATGTGATGAATGATACTGGATGTTACTTTTGTAACTTGATTTAGCTTGTGCTAGAGTTTCACTTTGTTGTACTTCGTATATATGAAGCTAGTGTTTCGATGTGAAAATTTGTAATGTGCTGATATCCTCATTGGAATTGGTCCCTTTTTTTTTTGTGACAAAACAATGGACTAAATGCCTTTTTTTTTTTTGTTGTATATCATGAGTATTAGCTCTCTTTTGAGCAGTTCTAGTGGTGTTTCTCATCTACTTATGCATCATCTAAGTGTTTTTTTTGTTACAACCACTTTTTCTTTTTCTTTTTTTTCTTTTTTTTTTTTGGGGGGGGGGGGGGGAGGTCAGTTTATAACTATACAAATAATTGAGAATAACAAAATACAGTATGGAGGTAGTTTATTAGCCATTTTCTAATAAAAGGGCAAAAGACTCATGTAAGGAATACCACTACACCTAACTCTACGTACACACAAAGGCATATCGGTTGATTAATACGGCACAACGTATTACTCACGTAGACTTTTGACTTACTAGTCTAGCCAACTATCACCAAACTTTAGTAAATACTCACATTGACTTTGACTTTGACTTATTATTCTAACCCAAAAACCACGATAACAAATAGTACTCTACTAATAATGCACCATTTCTTGACTAAAATCTCTGTAAGTATACCCAAGTTAGGGGCACAATTCAGCATCACAGACACCACTAACAATCATGAAAAAGCTTGTTACTGGCACACCAAGCTCCTACTACTATACTTTTATAGTAGTGCTCCTCACAATTTCCACCAAATTCCTGCACACCACCCATGCCCAAGCTTGCAACCCAGGCCAGCCCCTGATCGGAACCAGTGGCGGCCAATGTGACCCCAATGAAGCCGACTGCTGCGAAGCTGGGCAGTCATACACTACTTATGACTGCTCGCCCCCGGTTACTGCCCAAACCCAAGCTGTGCTAACTCTAAACAGCTTTGCTGAGGGCGGGGATGGGGGTGGGCCCTCAGAGTGTGACGGTAGCTATCATTCTGACGATACCCGTGTGGTGGCGCTGTCAACAGGATGGTACAACGGGGGCTCACGCTGCCTCCAGGAGATCATCATCCATGGCAATGGGCAGACGACAAGGGCGAAGGTTGTGGATGAGTGTGACTCCAGAAATGGGTGTGATGAAGAACATGGGTACCAAGTCCCTTGTAAGAACAATGTTGTCGATGCGTCTAAGGCTGTTTGGAGCGCCCTTGGAGTGCCAGAGGACTCAGAACAGTATGGTCAGATGCAAATTACTTGGTCTCTGAGTGACTAGTTGAGTTTAAAATCTTCTCATGTAATGCTGTTGCATATGTTGTTGCAATTATGTTAAATAATAATTAGAACTACTAGTACCAGTACTAATCATGTACGGTTAGCGTATGCATAAGAGGTTCAAATATGCTAAAATTTATATACTTCTTATACATTATGTATCTTAATCCTGTATGAACTGATGCCTGAATTAATAAATTTTGTATGAATTTAGTATATCGGTCAATTATATGAGTAATTATATTCTGACTGTAACAAGACTAACAACCAGCAGACAATCACTAATTATCACCGGGGTGGTAAGGTTTGGAGATTCACAAAATGATCCTCACCACCGCTTGATTTCCAGAAATCAGATTCGAGCATGCCTCATTATACTAGTGGCATAAATTACAACATCAAAGCATCAAACATATACTCCATACTATGTCTCAAAATATCCATTATCCAAGGCAGGTACTTGGCAGATGAAAGAAAATTATGTTAAGCAAACCTAACATATACGAAGTATTCAGTACCTTGTAAGAATGACATAAACATGATTTCCATGTCAAAATAAGGGAGTATCAAGCCTAAAATGAGCCCTACTCCTTTCTTTGGGTTGAGCTGCTGATATACAATAGTTAGATTAGACATTAATTAGTGTAGCATTCAAAAGAGAGAAGATATTTACAGAGGTAATTATCCCTTTCATCCACGCATCAGATCAATGTCCATATGAGAGTTTCTCAAGTCCAGCGTCTGTGGACTAGCCCATGCACCCATCGCAGAGGTTGGAGACGATAAATTTTGGCTCTGTCGACCACTTGGAGGAGCCATCATCGTATTTTCAACAGAATAATGCTCCGAATCTTCACCACCTTCATTTCCTTCTTTAATCTTTGGATTTGTCTTTGGGGTTGTCCATAAAAAGCTCCCAACTATTACCTAAATTTTCCAACTTAGAATTACTGCTATGGTTTCGTTTTCTAAAAAGAGCTTTATATATTAATTGAATGAAACAGACATCACTTCTTTTTATTCCGGCTACTCTAGATTCTTTATGCATCAAAGCATATTCTATGTTTAAGGCAACAGAGATCGTAAGCTTACCTGAACAGGGCAGGCTGCAATAAGCATTCCACCAATGGCACCACCAATGACACGACCATCAGGGCTTGCAAGTGAAATGCTCACACCACCACTTCGATCACGAGAACCATCATTACCAAGAAGCAAGAAAGATCCTGACATGCATAATATGTCAAAGCGCCCCTACACAAACCAATTTTCAGCACTAAGAGATTTGAAGAACAGTTTAAGGCTTTAGGTGAGGTCAAAGCAGTCTAATGTAAAAACCATAGTGGAACTTTGGAAGGGCAGTAACAAATCTAATGGTGCCAAGGGTTCTTTGGTGAGAAGACCCATTAATTCTCTCATAATGCAAACATGGTGGTTATGGGCCTTATGGCTACGTTTATTCACCTGGATTCTCCCAAAACAAACTTACTCTCCCTTGTTTAAAGTTTTAAGGGCTTCAGGATATGCTAAAGGTTTTAAAAACAATGAAACTGAAAACAATACAGAATATAGCAACTAATCATGCGGTAACAACCTCATATGTGACGGTACCACCAGAAGTTGAGGGCTGCCGTAGGGTCACTGTGGAGACAGCACCATTTGCTGACAATATGCATACAGCTCTAGGCCCTTGTTGTGCAAATGCCAAGAGTTTTGATGCAATGTCCTGGGCAGTGTTAAAACATATGTCAGATAGCAAGCAGATTATGTTCATTTTATACAAGCTGCAAATTTCTTAATAACATTAATATAGTTGGGTCGACATAGGATAAAAACATATAGCAAGTACAAACTTCGTAAATATGCATAACAGAGGCAGAAAGTAAACTTCTGGTACAAAAATAATCAATCTATTTCTCAAAGGCAAGTACAAAAATAAGATTATTGTACAATAGAGACGGATAGCATACTTCCCCTGCTGCAACTTGAATAACATGAGGAGTAAAGCCCACACCAGCTGAACCAGACACAAATTTGCCTGGTAAGAAAATGAAACATAGACTAATATCAATACAACAAGCTAGTTCCTTGGACAAGCCAGCGCCATTGAACAACAACACTGAAACTCATCTAGTTTGTTATGCTTGTTACAGAATTAGCAGATTTTGCCAAAATACCAACTTATACTAGCTAATACTCCGTATCTCAATTGGAACATCACAACTGATTCGTGATTTTGAAAGTAAATAAGCTTCAAAAGCAGATACCCAACAAGATACAAGACAGACCAAGGTACAAGACTTGGAACCAAGATCACTGGTGATATTGATACCAAAGATACAATTAATATTACTGGAAACCATCAAGCACAGGTTATCTCCATAGTTTAGCAGTCATCTCCTCCAAACATTTTTTTAGCACTCATCTCTCCAAGCAATTTGAGTCTTAAGAGGTGACTCATAGTCAGAAACTACACTAGTTACCTCGTATAAACCCACCCTCAAACTACCATATGTTTAAAACACATTAAAATTCTAGGCGAGTTCAGGCATTCTAGTGAATCAAGTGGCATAACAATACACCATTAATCTAATATGGTCATCATTGGGCCATCTTTGACAAAATTGCTAAATGCTAAGCAGAAGCAATACATGTCATTGTCATTCCCTGAGAAAGTCGAAAATCTTACCAAAGGGAGCCAATGGTTGCTTTCTTCCGCTACCAGGAGGCCGGCCTCTACCCCTCTTCTCAGTTGAGGTGTTCATAATCCTAGGGGCAGCTGATACAGAGGAGAGGTCTGATGAAATTTTCCCATCAATTCCATATTTCCGAGGCCTTCCTCTTTTCCTTCGCATTGGTGTAACAGAAGCCTGCATTGATGATGGTGCACCTATACCACGGCCATCTGATAGAACAGTTGAAGAGGTTTCCACCCTCATACTCGGTCCTGAAGAGCCCCCGACATTTGACTGGAAAGGCATCCCGGAATTAGGCAATGAATGGACACTTTGCGGCCCATGTAACCCGGCCAATCCTCTCTGCATATAAAACCCACCTTGTCCTGACATTGGCATAGGTTCTCTCTCCATGCATTTAGTTCACAGAATCACAGCAATTCAGAAGATACTTGCACAACCCCAATTGAGAACACCCTTAACTTCCAATCAACTACACAAATATATAACTTCAACCCAAGCAGTCTCCTCACCTCTTTGATCTAAGAAGACTTAAAAGCTATGAAGCAACCTTTATAGCAAAACTGATTGAATCTTCAGTTCAGACACATAAATACACTACAATGTACTTAATTCCCCTAGACAACAGCTACACTCGTTTCTAAGGCACAAGAAATTTTCAGGAGTTCAAGCAATTTAAAAGCTGCATCAAAGAAAGTTCAGAAACTTGTAAGTTGAGTCATGAAAACTCTAACAAAACTAAATAACAAAAATTGAATTATGTTACAATTAAATTCAGAAATGTGACAATATTTGGATCTAGGTTATCATTGTGCAATTTATGCTACTAGTTATCTAAACTTGTCAAGTTCCAGGCTTTTTTAAAGAGTGTGTTAACAATTGTATTTGGGTCAGGTTCTTGTCACCAAGTTACACACTGAGCACAGGAAAAACACTTCCAAGGAAACCAACCAAAATTGCATCACAAACAAAAACTTCATACTAGGTAACAACACATCTATTTATTCACTAATTAAAACAGACATGCAATGCCATAAAATAATAATAAAAGCAACCAAACAAAATCCCAAAAGTACCTAACACTAACTAACTAAGAGAAAACTTAAATAAACAAAATTACAAGTTTCAGAACATACCTATAATTAGCCAACCAAATCTTGTACTACTCCACTAACCAAAAAAACCCATTTAGAAGAACATAACAAAAATTGTTTAAAGGGGTTAAAATTGAAGAAAATACAAGAAAAATTCTGGGTTTTTAGAGTTGTAAATGATCAAGCGCCGCATTAATGAAAGATGAGTTTTTTAAGTGGGTAGAATGTAGGTGGTTTTTATTAAAGGAAGATTTTATCATCAATCTTAATTATAATAATGATAAAAAGGGAGAAAAAAGAGGATGGATTTTAGCAAGATTATGTGATTCTGTGAGGTTGAAGATGACACTTCATTTCCACTACGGCGGGATTATGAATGAATGAATGAAAGAGAGAGAAAATTGGAGTGTAGTGTAATGTAGTCTATCCAAAACTACAAACAGTGTTTATTTTTTTGGGGTAACAGAAAATGAAATGAAAGAAAAGAAAATGGGATAATTTTTTATTTTTTTTTTTAATTTTCTTGTGGATAAACTAGCTCTTCTTTTGGTTGTGAGTTTTATCTCATCATCAATCATCATCCACTTCTTTCTTTCTTCCTTTTTAGAACCTTACCTCCTGCTCCCACCACAATCCCCATTTCAAACAATTATCAACCCGTGCTTGTAGATCATATGTTTCCTTTGTGGTCTTTAGTCTCTACTAGAGTTGTCAAATCCGATATTCGTCTTCTAAAAAAAAAATCCGATGTTCGGGTTAAATTAAAAATGAAAATGGGTCGACTACACGCTGACTCAAGGCACGATGCGATCCATCTAAATAAAAAGTTTCAACACATATATAGACCCGGCTAGGCACGGTACAACATGACTTAAAATGACATGACAAGCATTTGGGCACCATATGTAACCGGCATAGCTAACCCCAAGATAAGCATTTGGGCACCATATATATAGGTAAGATTTTGGTGATCTTGAGTCATATTTTTTTCATTTTTTGGTTAATTGAGTTGGTCAATATTACACCTTTTGTCTCAAATTTTGGCATGTCTTACACTAATGAATGTTACAAAAAGAAAGGTTTTAATGAACAAAAACACTACTCCATGTCATTTCAATTCTTTCAAACATTATACTTTAAGACATTTTGGTTTAATTATCATCTCTATTTAAAATATGATCATACTGATCTGTGTTACACCTTCTGTCTCAAAAATTGGAATCATCTTACACTAATGAATGTTACTCCACAAAATAAAAGCTTGTACAGTAATGAACAAAAACACTACTCCATCATGTCAATATCAATTCTTTCAAACATAAGAATTTATCTTTTAAGAGCAATTTAAGACATTTTAATTTTTACTTTCATATCTCTTTACAATATGATCATAATGTAAAATAAAAAGTTAAAAACCATTATTTTGGTTCACTCAGTTTCAATTTCTGGAGCTGTTAGCATAGAAACGGCCAATAATTTCTTTCCTTTTCGGGAAAATTTAAGCGTGAATCCTGAAAATTTAGAAATATCACACATTTGGCCAAGAAAATCCCATTCAAGCATTTATGTAAATACTTCATAGCTAAATTACTCTGTATTGCTATAGTATTAGACATGCAAAAGGAAATGTAATCATATGTCTGGATATAATTGACAACGCTGAAGAAAATTGAGGGTAAATGAAAACGATATCTTCTAACTAAACAGAACGATCTAGAAAATTACGCATACATTTCTCTATCGAAAGACCATGACTATTAACAGCAGCGAAGAGTAAGATAAATACATCCAGCCTACAGAAAACAAAACAATTGGTGCAGTCACATTGAATCTTTATAATGGATAATTGAATCCCAAAAAAAAAAGACATGATCACCCAGAGCCTATAGGGGAGAAATCTGTGGGTGCCCCTGCTGAAACAAGATTAACAACCTGCATAAAAGAGATGGAAGGTATTCAGAAAGATAATGACCATAGTCCGTGGTGTGCTATAAAGATTGTGACAAACATCAAATGCAAAATATAATGAAAGTAAATTACATGAACTAGAAATCATAACATAACCCAGCTTGGCTAATATATTTATTCAACAAATTGAACTATTGCGAGGAGACATCCGATAAGTAGCAGAATTAACAAGCTCAACGGCTTCTTAAGTACAAGGTCATAGATTTCCCAACTAGAAATTACTTACTTCTTATACAGTTACTTTACACGAAATGCTCCATGCAAAATATCTCTGATAGTATGGGTCTATGGGATAATTTCCCCCAACTAGAAACCTTTATTTAAGATTTTCTCATAATTAACATGGCACCCTCTAAATCTCTGCAGTCTGCATAACCCAATTAATCTTTGTCTTTGGCAAATAAGTGGGAAACAGGATTACAGCCTATGGGTCATAAAAAGCCAAATGCTATGATAAAATTACCGATTCAAATGGCCATTGGCCAAGGTAAGTCGCTTCTTTAGTTATACACATGCACTCCTTGACCGGATTCACTAAAAAACCAAAAGAATATTCCTCAATATTTAAGTTAACCTCGTTTTTTCAAAAACTGAGAAAAACAAAGATGCAGAACAGATAGTTGCCCAATGCTTGAAAGCTACCGTTTCTAATATGACCTACATTAACCAAGCATTGTAGCCTTGTAGACAGACACATGGAACCAGCCAAAAAGGTAGAGCTACCATCTCTCGTGCCTGATTATTTATTTCTAAGGATCAAGCACAAAATCTTGCACACTCGTTGCTTAAAAGTTACCGTTTCTAAGGATCAAGTATATAGATATATAGCAAATTCTCGATTGTAGGAAGCCTACCACGCATAATTGCATTCCCTGGAAATTTCTCTTCCTAAACTTCAATCTAGCAAGCATGATTATGTATCTTAAAAGCTGTCCACTAGTAACCAACTCAATTCGATAGGGCAACAGCAAGTCACTTTTGATACAAGCAGCCATTGACTCATTAGGTAGTTCCATTGTCACTATAGTAACTATATTAAACTAACAATGCTAACTTCCAACATACGATCGATAAGACCTACAATAAGTCTATAACATCATTTTAAACCGCCAAGGTAGTATTGAATTATTGATTACAACATTGGCATCAGATAGAACAACCAGATAAAGGGAGTTAATTGCATTAAATTTAAGTTTTGATGCAACCACATTAAAACATATGAAAATTCATCAAAGCATTAAAAAATCAGTTCATTGCAAATAAAATCATATTGGCATTGCTAAGATAATAAATTAAACCTTAATCATCAAGCTCCATAGCTTGTTGAGCCTTAGCTTTCGCCGACGCCGACAATTTGGTCTTCAATTTCTTCTTCACTGAGAATTTACCAGTTTTCTTTTTCTTCTTATTACTCCCATCAACCTACACACATCAAATTCCAAATTCAATTAACAGATTACAACATTGACCCAAAAAACTTAAACATCCAACTTTCATTGACATGATATTCAATCAAATTCCAGAATCAGTAATAATTAATACTGCGTAATAAATACCTTCATTTTGTTCTTATTAGCATGAAGCTTCTTCGCCTTTTTCTCTTTCTCCTCTTTTTCTCCTGATAATACAGCAACAATTTGGGAAATTTCAATTAGCAAAACCCTAATTAAATTGACAATAAAATCAAATTAGAAAGGATGAGAAAGATGAATAATTACTTCGCATATCGAAATCGTGCTGTCTCTTGCGAGTAGCAAGATTGTTTTTCTTCGACATCTTTGGCAAAGAATTTTCGGCTTCAAATTATGAAATTATATTACCGAACTTCTGCTATTCCACAGTTTAACTGACAGAAGAACCCTAAATCCCCAATTTCTGATATAATTGAATATCTTCTATTGGATTTTGACCATAATCATCGGGTAGCCAGGCCCAGTCAACTCTCCTTATGCCACAAGTGAATCAACCATTATATGGCCCAACCAAATTTTCCTTTCTATATGTCTAGACCACTTAAGTTAAAGACTCGTTTGGTATCGCGATCAATTTTTAATTTTTGTTTTTTTTTTTTTAATTAGTACTTGTAGACTCGTAGTATAATGGGTTTACATTAAACAAAAACGACAAAAAATATAAATTAATGACTTGTTCATTTATAAAAGTATACTTGTACGGTTGTACCCTCAAACATTAATCACATTAATCGATTCTATTTTTGTTTGAATTGACCTTACCTCAAAAATGCAGAGTATACCGGAAAATGTACATGTGTTAATGATGTGTTTACGGGGGAGATTGAGGTTTCGAAAATAATTTAACATATATTTTTTCCCCAATCGGGGGAG
The DNA here is from genome assembly GCF_948465745.1 of Chenopodium album. Lineage (NCBI taxonomy): Eukaryota > Viridiplantae > Streptophyta > Magnoliopsida > Caryophyllales > Amaranthaceae > Chenopodium > Chenopodium album. The sequence goes on from NC_137840.1 coordinate 74,528,106, forward strand.
AATTCTGACCAGAGATCGACTTTCACGATATTTTTTAGTTTTAGCATCTGCATGTCGGGTAATAAGATAAGGGAATCTTCGTTTTTAAGAGCATGAACATTAGGGAGGATACCTAATTTATCTCTAATTACGTCCATTTGATGCATTACATTTTCTTTCTTCCACATCACTTTTCACTATCTCTATCCTTTGTGTCACCCTCTCTCTTTAATTTTTCTATCAATAGGGGTATATTTTTTATTTTTTCTTTCCTGTTTACATATACCCCCACCATGTATCATTTCTTCTATTAATATACTAAATTACTCATTAAAAAAATATCAAAATAATCAAAATTTTGGTTGGGGTTAAGGATTTGTTTCCTATTCAGGAAGAGAAATCCTTTAAGCTATTTGAGCATCAATAGGAATCCTTTGAGCAACCCAAACATCTAGCCAAAAGGATATGCTGTATATCATTATTGATGTTCATGTTCTAAGTACTCTTACTAAGTAAGATTTGAAACCTAAATCAAGCAACATATTACTAGATCAACATTTTTACACGATTATACTTAATTTTTAAAATCACCTCACACGTAAAATATATTAAGTGTCATGTCAAGTTGCGCCTCATGTTGAACTAACATGTCATAAGTGGTCATAGTTCTAGTCCACAGTACATACAAGCTAACTACTAATGTCTTGTTTTATGCCAAAAATCTAAAAATGGTGACTTTGATAAGCTTAATTGTAACGTGCATAACTGCATAAGTCAATTCTCACTTAGTTTTAGTTTTTTTTTTTTTTTTTTTTGATTGACTTTTTTCATGTCATATCTTGTCATGCATTTTCAAAAAAACTAATCTCAAATCTAACATCCATAATTTCATATTAACATGCTTACTTATGTCATTTTATCTTTTCATTAGTGACCACATACGAGTGTTGAATCATCAATGCCATTTGCTATAGGTTACAAGCTACTAGCTCTAGGTTGCATGAATAAGATCTTTTTTCACAACTCCAAAGTTCCCTATTTGCCTTTTACCAAGAGAAAAGTTAATTATTACAAAATGCAAAAATAGCCTTAAAAAAAAGGCCATTAACCTTCAAAGAGAATAATGATTCGAATCTCAAGAATGAGTACAACCCACGTGCAACTCCCATAAAGTTCTTCTCTTTTTTTCATTTCATCTTATTAATTTCTTCTACCAATTCAGAAAAATTGACCAAAATCTCAATTATTATCTGGCGCCGTTCTGTTAAATCAACGCATAAAATTATTACAGCCACTCTCCTACTACTAGTCTTCTTCTACTGTTTTTTTTGCTTCAATTGTTAAACATAAACACCCATTTTATCCTCTTAATAATGGAGTCACTTTAGTATACTCTATATTACTCAAAAAAATTTGGATTGATTGATTGACTGACCCCCCCTTTTATTTTCTTCTTCAAATTCCATGAATTTGGACAACACTTCCAATTTTTTTGTCAAAATTCCCTGATTTCATGTTCTGAAACCCTTTGATTTTCCTTAGATTTTGTTATTTGGGTGTATCTTCAATGCCCCACTTATTAATTTGATGACCCATTTGCTTGATCTGATCCAATTTGGTTTATTTAAGTTGATTTATTTAGTGGGGTTTGTTTGATTTTTGAGGTACCCATCTTTTATTTTTTGGATTGAATTTTGTTTAAAATTGATCAGAATTTTCTGGGTTTGAGAAATTTGGATCTGGGTGTGATGATTTGTTGAAATTTTTTCATGTTTTTAGGGTTTTGGAAGTGTTAGAAGCTAATCTATTGACTGAATTGAGGAGTAAGAAGCTGTCTTAGCTGATTGTGTGTGTAAAAGGTGAGCAATTCCTCAACTTTCTAGAAAAATATTCTGTTTGTTTGTAATTTGGATTTTACTAGAAAATGGTTGTGAGGTTGCTAGATTTATTGATTACTTTGTTTGATCTTTATAATTTTTACTTGTTTAGGTTATATGATATTGTTGCTTTAATCGATTTAGTGACAGTTGAAAAGCTATTTTGATGGGACAAACTAGAAAGAGAGAAAAATAGAAAGAAAGATTTTACCATGCATTAGTAAACTTTTTAATTTTATGAGTTATCTTTATTAGAAGCCTTTAGGCTTTAGGTGAAAATTTAACTAGGATACTGTTTTGATAATAATTCTGAATCGCCCCTTTCATGTTTGAATAATTATCTTAAGCATGATGCTAGAAAAGTATATTTGTTGCTTGTGCTTCAGGTAACTGTGTAGAGAAATGGGATCTCAAGGGTCTAAACTCGGAACGTGTTGCTTAGGTTCACCTAATAAGACAGCAGTGCTCGAGGCTCCTGATGTTGGTAGGTCAAGCAGTTTCTCAACATTTTAAGCATAGTCATTTTCTTGATGTGTTTGTGTGTGTTTTTTTTTTTGAGAATTTTTGTGTTGATTGGTGATCATGTTTTGGGACAGGTAATGAGGATGATAATGGACTTGGGTTACTCACATTCCGCGAGTTCACATATGAACAACTTAAAAATGCAACATCAGGCTTTGCAGTTGAGAACATTGTATCTGAACATGGTGAAAAGGCCCCAAATGTGGTGTATAAAGGGAAACTAGAGAACCAGACAAGAATTGTCGTTAAGCGTTTTAATAGAAGTGCATGGCCTGACTCTCGCCAATTTTTGGTAAGGAAGCTCTCTTATCGTCCTTCGATCCAAACCTACCATGCTTTACCTTTCATACGAGTAGTTCTTTGACTTTTTTCATGCTTTAGTAGGCGCTTATGTTTGAAATTTTAATCTAATGTACATAGTGAATTACCAGATGATTGGCATGTTATTTATCTGCTCTCGTTTTCTCTCTGATTATAAAGTTACTTTCTTGAGAGAGAAGACTTACTGAATTGTGTATGGCGGCACTATGTTAGCTCAGAATTAATGGCTTAGGTAATATATATTACTATTTAATTCCTGAAAACAAAATTATGTTGTAGAGCTTAGTTAAGGAGTCCAATTACAATCTGTTCCAAAAGTCACATTTGAAATTGAACTCCTTAGTCCTTAACCAAGGTCATATAAGATATGTTGTCCGGACTCAAGTATCACTGTTAGACATTGCCACACTGGTACTTTTCCAAGTTTTTATTTTGCTATACTATGAAATTTTTTCCATCGTGTTGTCCACTTGTCCAAAATGAAGTGTCAACTGTCCATACCATAGCTGGAGTACTGATCGTTTGACATCATTTGTAGCATAATGAAGAGTTAAAGTTGATTGTTTGAATCGATGCTCTGCTGTCACTTTAAATTATCTGTCCAATTGTCACCTAATATGATATTCTTGTCTGTGCCCACCTTGTCTGCAATAAGCTTTTTAGTTTGTACGGAGTATGTGACATTTACGTGGCAAAAGTTTCAGTGTGTATAATTTGTGTTAGTTTAGCTTAGTTTCCTTTGTTTCATCTTCCTTAGCTAGAATTGTTATATAAGCATTTATTGCTTTGCTGAATCCGTGTTCCTGGTCCTTCTTTCTCATGTTCAGGAAGAAGCTCGGTCTGTTGGTCAGCTGCGTAACCAGAAGTTGGCAAATCTGCTTGGCTGTTGTTGTGAAAATGATGAAAGGCTACTTGTGGCTGAGTACATGCCCAACAGTACCCTTGCAAAACATCTTTTCCATTGTAAGTATGTGGCCTGTGTGGCTGTGTTGTTTTAGTGAGCTTTGTGGGGTGCTTACAGCCTTACATATAGTTCTTGATAACAGTGTCATGCAAATATGCAATATTCTGGTTCAAGCTCATCTGGCCTGTACCCATTGATGCCGCCCCCTTCCCCCCTTCTCTTTTCCCCATATCTTCTTATAAGGATGAGTTAGCAGCTTCATAAATGTTCTTGCTAATCACGTGCTTGTTAATTTATTAGAGCTAATGGCTGTTTTTTTTTCCTCAAATGAAGGCTGTGCTATGTTGAAAGTCTGTAAAACTGCTTCTCACCTTACATTCTTAACCTGAATGGCAGAATTAGGTTTAAATCCTTTGTCTCCACAATTAAGGTTATATAAAGACCCATTGTATGCAATGCCACCTGCAAAACTATTTTCTTCCCTAAATTAGGGTTTTTTTTTTTTTCTTATGTATTTTGATTTGTTCATTGTTACTCACTTTGGTAGGGGATGCACAGCCAATGAAGTGGGCAATGCGGTTGAGGGTTGTCCTACATCTTGCTCAAGCTTTGGAATATTGTACGAGCAGAGGACGATCCCTTTATCATGACCTCAATGCTTACAGAATTCTATTTGATGGGGTAAATAATTCACTGATATTCTGTCATTATTCTATGAATCTAATTCATTGTACTAGTATTTCTTTCGATATTCTTCAAATCATTTATTGAAAACTTGCAGGATTGTAATCCCAGGCTTTCTTGCTTTGGCTTGATGAAAAATAGCAGAGATGGGAAAAGTTATAGTACAAATCTGGCATTTACTCCTCCGGAGTATTTAAGAACTGGTAAATTATGATCTTTTTCCTCTCCTCTTTCACTTATCTTCTATTATGATGGAAAGACTCAAGTCATGTCCCATTTTCTATTTGGGGGTTGTTATTGTGGAGTTTTCTTTTCAATATTAGACATTATTGTTCTTTTAGGTTTGATATCTTGGTTAGCTGCTCAATAACATGTTGAACTTGGGAAGACTTGCAATGGAAGAGCTGCAATGGAAGAGTTGGGGTGAATGGGTGATTAGGAAATTTGGTTTTCAGTTTAGTTCCTAGCAATATTGTTCTGCTTTATGCTGCTTGAAGGACAAGGGTTGAAATTAAGGCGCTTTAGGAGTCTGCTTTTCCTAACTCCTAAGTACATTGGCTATATCAATTTTGGTATTATATATGTTGAGTTGTTTTGTGGTGCAGAACTATTTAAGGTTTAAGTCATCAATCAAAACCGGAGTAAGCAAAAGGGGTAAAAAAGAACTATGTTTTCACCAAATTGGATTTTCTTATCAGATTTTTTCTTCAATTGAGTAGACTACTAGGATATTGAGAACAACTACATGTGATTTGTCACATTGAAAGCGTACCAATTATGAGCTAAGCTTTGCAAACAAATAATAATTACCGATGAACTAGACTGCATGTGCCAAAAGCTGAGTGAAGAATTAAAATAAAAAAGTAAAATATATATGACGAAGGATTTGTTTTTATAAAAACTATTTTGAGTTTTTTCTTGTGAGTTAATAACTATTTAGTTCTCTCAAAGTGTATTAATGAAATATTCTTCCTCATTGAACTGAAATTCCTGTTGGAAGCTTGTTTTATGTTTGTGACCTGAACTACTATGAATTAACTGACCATGGTCTGAGCAGAGCCCTTCCCAAAATGTTAAGTTCTTAATGTGGGGGAGGATAGAACTTAGGAAACAATTACCGTAATAGAGTTTGCTGTTAGGCTACATATATTTGGTCACATCACTATTTATTTTAATATTTTGTAGCAATGTGGGAGCTGAAGGTAATCTACCTAGAGGTCACTAATTTAGTTATTGTTGTGCATCATCTTATGCTTGTAGGGAGAATAACACCAGAGAGTGTTATATATAGCTTTGGAACTCTGTTGCTCGACCTTATTAGCGGAAAGCATATTCCACCAAGTCATGTAAGTATTCATCTCTTTCCTCTTCATTGTTGTTCAGATATCTGTTATCTTTAGTAGAATGATATTTTGTCTTACTTGTTTCTGTGAAATGCGGTGGGTGAGGAATGCGATGTTCATGTTTGCATGAATAAGTTGGATTATTGGATAAATAAATTTATCTTTTGACTAAAGTGTTAAACTATTGTGTATTGCTGAGAAGTGTCATGAAATGTGTTAAATATCTTTGATTGATTGAATCTTATACATTACGCATATGTTTAGGCCCTAGACTTGATAAGGGATCGGAATCTTCAGATGCTGACTGATTCCTGTTTGGAAGGACAATTTTCTAATGATGATGGTACTGAGTTAGTGCGCCTTGCTTCCCGATGTTTACATTATGAACCACAAGAGCGACCAAACACTAGATCACTGATTGCAGCTTTGACGCCTCTTCAGAAGGAAATTGAGGTCAGTTACCTTTACTGTTCTTGGAATGCCTCCATTCTCCTGTTCTAAGTTGTAATTTGGCAATTGTTAAGTTTTTGCTTATTCCTGTCTCCTGACATGCCGAATGCCTTGATTTATTCTTTTTATAAGTGGGATATTTGTTATTATGGAAACAAAAACCACTATTAATTCGCTACTGACAACCCCCCCCCCCCCCCCCTTTTTTCTTCTCTCTCTTCTTTTAAAATGGAAATTGCAAATTAGTGCGCTAAAGTGGTTTATTTTGGCCTAAAGTCACAGAACTAGGTAGCAAATTGCAGTCCCGCACCCAATTTTTCCATAAATTAAGTTAAGCTGCCAGTCTGCCACTGCATTCACTGTGCTGGTCTTTGTGTCAACATTTACATACTTACATGTACCCACTTATGCAAGTTCCATGATATCGTAATTTAATTCTATCAATTCATTATGCAGGCTCCTTCTCACGTGTTAATGGGTATCCCTAACAGTGCATTATCCTTGCCTTTATCTGCTCTGGGTGAGGCATGTGCAAGAAGGGACTTGACTGCCATTCATGAAATTTTGGAGTCACTTGGTTATAAAGATGATGAAGGAGTGGCGAACGAGGTTTGTTTTTGTGGTTATTTTTATTCTATATTTGATTTAATTGTCATCTGCTGTCTCTACTCTCAGTCTTTGCACTAGATACTTTGAAGTTATGGCAAAATATATTTCCTTTTTAAAGTAATGCTCTTCAGTCTTCAGGGAAATTCAATAAATTGCTTTATTCAGTCTATCTACAGCAGATTGAATCTAATAATATCAGTGTTGTAATTGTCATTTGATGTAGTATGAGAAATTACAACAATGGGAAGTCATGATGTATGCAGCTTTACCTTCAACCAGCCTATATGCACGAGACTATTAACTGCTTGTTGAAAATTAGCAGTTGATGACATATAAATATAATGTACCATGTCGATGAGACTTTTCAGATTTTTGGCTTTTCTGATCACTTAGTGCTCTTATTAGGCAATAATAGGGCATGTATCAACACTTCTTCATGTTCAGCTCCATGATTTGTTCCTGAATTAAGGAGAAGTCTAGCTCATGGTTATTTCTTTGCTTTGAAATCCAAATAGACTCAAATGATGGGTATGGACTGTGTTGTCAGTCATGTCAAGAGTTTGTTCTCAAGTTCATTCAAAGTATGCCTGGCATATTTCGGCAATCTCAATCAATCAATCAATCAAAGCCTTAATCCCAAAAGTGGGGTCGGCTAACATGAACCAAATTTGATTATTCCGTGTAGTCATCAACATAAATCTTTCTCCTCCATCCCTTACGATCCAAAACTTCATCCTCACGTAAATCCATGCACTTCATATCCTTCCTCACTCCTTCCAACCAAGTCATCTTTGGTCTCCCTCTTCCTCGTTTAATCCCTCCATGGTCCCACTCTTCCACTCTTCGCACCGGTGCACCCTCGGGTCTCCGTCTTACATGTCCAAACCAACGCAGACGATTTTCCCTTAATTTATCTACAATGCCCGCCACACCTACTTTCTTGCGAATAACCTCATTTCTGATTCTATCTCTTAAAGTGTTTCCACACATCCACCTTAACATGCGCATTTCCGTAACCTCCATCTTTTTAATATGCTCTTTCTTAGAAGGCCAACATTCTGTACCATAGAGCAACACTGGTCTTATGGCAGTCCTGTAGAATTTTCCCTTCAACTTTAAGGGAATGCTGCGGTCGCATAACACTCCCGTGGCCGCTCTCCATTTAAGCCACCCTGACTTAATCCTGTGGGTCACGTCTTGATCAATGTCACCATTCTTCTGGATGATCGACCCTAGGTACTTAAAACATTCACTCATGGTCAAATCCTTTCCATCCAAACTCACCACTTCATTGCTTGTCCCCCTCTGAGTGCCAAAACGACATACCAAATATTCAGTCTTACTCCGACTTAGCTTAAACCCTCTAGATTCCAACCTTTGCCTCCATTGCTCCAACTTGACATTAACCCCATCCTTAGTCTCATCCACCAAAACGATATCATCTGCGAACAGCATACACCATGGAACCTCATCTTGAATTGGTCTAGTTAATTCATCTAGAACCGTTGCAAAAAGAAAAGGGCTTAATGCAGACCCTTGATGCAATCCGATTGTAATAGGGAAATCTTTTGTCAACCCTCCGCATGTCCTCACATTTGTTGACACATCCCGATACATATCCTTAACTAGGTCTACATACCTTCGTGGGATACCTTTCTTCAACATTGCCCACCAAAGTATCTCTCTTGGCACCTTGTCATATGCCTTCTCTAAATCAATAAAGACCATATGAAGATCTTTCTTCTTTACCCTATAAAACTCCATCATTTGTCTTATCAAATGGATTGCCTCCATAGTAGATCTCCCAGGCATAAAACCAAATTGGTTATCTGAAATGCTTGTGCATGCCCTCAACCTTTGTTCAATCACCCTTTCCCACAACTTCATAGTATGGCTCATAAGCTTAATTCCTCGATAGTTAGAACAATCTTGAGCGTCTCCTTTGTTTTTATAAACCGGGACCAAGGTGCTCTTCCTCCAATCTTGTGGGATCCTTGTAGCCGTCCATATCTTGTTGAAAAGGTTTGTTAACCAATCAATACCAATCTTACCCAAACACCTCCACACCTCTATCGGTACCCCATCAGGGCCAACCGCCTTCTTAGGTTTCATCTTCCTCAGTGCAATCTCCACCTCTACTCTCCTAATCCTTCGCACATACTCCATGTTGATTTCTTCATCACTCATAGAGGTATCTCCTATCACAACTCCATTACTTCCATTAAATAATTCATCGAAGTACCCCTTCCACCTGTCCTTGATGCCCTCCTCTTGCACTAGGACCATTTGGTTCTTATCTTTGACACACTTCACCATGCCAATATCCTTCCTTGCCTCTTGTCTTCTCTTTGCCATCTTATAAATGATCCTTTCTCCCTCCTTGGAATCAAGCTTTTCATAAACCTCCTGATATGCCTTTTCTTTTGCTTGGCGAACAGCTGCCTTTGCCTTGCTCTTAGCCTCCTTATACGCTGCAAAGGTTTCATCACTCCTACATTTTCCTAAGGCTTGATAGCATTCCCTTTTTTGCTTAATTACTGCTTTCACCTCTTCATTCCACCACGAAGTATCTCTCTGTACCGAAGTTCTTCCCCTTACTTCCCCTAAGACCTCTTTGGCCACTCTTAGGAAACAGTTCTTCATTCGTAACCAAGTCATGTCCGGATCCACCTCTCCATCCCAATCCGCTTCTTCAATTACCTTTTCTGTAAAAACCTTAGCTTTTGCATCCCTTAGGGTCCACCATCTTATCCTTGGTTCTTCTTGTCTAACTTTTTTCTTCGCCTTCTCTTTCAGACGAATAGTCATTACCAATAGCCGGTGTTGGGTGACCACACTCTCCCCTGGGATAACCTTACAGTTTATGCAACTTTGTCTATCTATGCTCCTTGTGAGCAGGAAGTCTATTTGAGTTGCATTTGCTCCATTCCGAAAAGTTATCAAGTGTGAATCCCTCTTCTTAAACCAAGTATTAGCCAAAATTAAATCATATGATTGGGCAAAATCCATAATAGCTTCACCACCGGCGTCCCTCTGCCCATACCCAAAGCCTCCATGGACACTCTCATAGCCATCTCGGCTCGCCCCAACGTGCCCATTTAGATCCCCTCCAATATATAACTTCTCTGAGTGGTGGACACCCTGCACCACCTCGTCTAGGTCCTCCCAAAATTGTCGTTTCTCTTCTGCATCTAAACCCACTTGGGGAGCATAAGCACTGATAACATTCACAATCTCCTTGCCACATAGCAACTTCAGCCTTATCAACCTATCGTTCTTCCGATAGACCTCGATCACCTCTTTTGCCAACCTCTCATCGAGAACCACACCAACTCCGTTCCTAGCTCCACCATTCCTTGTTCTGTGGCTCGTTTCTTGCCCAACATACCATACCTTATACCCCAAAACCAAGCCTCGAGCTCCTTCTCCCGTCCATCTTGTCTCTTGGAGGCACATGATGTTCACGCGTCGTCTTTTCATTACTTCTACCAATTCTGCTGATTTTCCCGTAAGAGACCCCACATTCCAAGAACCAATCCGCAAACTAAATTCTTTTCTCCCACGCTCCCTCCTGATCCCAACTCCAAGCCCTTGATTATTTGACACCACAATTGGGCAATATGGCGCGTCGCTTCTGGGCGACGACCTAGCAACCCTTACATACTTATCACTGCACCCGGGTCTGGGAAGTGCAGCGCGTCGCTCAGTAGGGAACGCCCCAATGGCACGCCCTTGCTCATTTGACACCACACTCGGGCAATGTGGCGCGTCGCTTCTGGGCGACGACCTAGCAACCCTTGCATACTTATCACTACACCCGGGTCTAGGAAGTGCAGCGCGTCGCTGAGTAGGGAACGCCCCCACGAAAATATCTGTTTGGCTCATGTCATGGGATGTGACGAAGTTTTATACTGGCTGTCACTGGCCTACCGTAACAGTATAAACTCTTAAATTTATGGATCGTATAACTTCTTAAATTATATTTGGTTGGAAACAGTATAAACTCTTCTAAAGCCTGTATCTCTGTTTGGTAATTATTTGGCTTTAATTTAATCCATTTTACTATCCTTTTCTTAGTGGAGGTAAGGGCTGTTTATATGCATATTTAAATATCCTTGATGAGTAGCTTATCATGGATTTCCATATACTGCAGCTCTCCTTTCAGATGTGGACTGACCAAATGCAGCAATCTTTGGAATCAAAGAAGAAAGGTGATAGTAACTTCAAGCAGAAAGATTTTAAGTCAGCAATAGAACGATACACACAGGTGGATTTTCCTTCCTAGCATGTTTGATGATTTCTACATGTTTAGCATGATTTGATTTCCATTTCTTGGTGTATCAGATAGGAATTCTGAGTGTAAACCATGAGTATGTGTCAGTTATTTGTTTCGTGTGTTTTATTGCTACTGATACACCTATATGATGGTGTAAATATCGAGTCTAGATAAGTTTTTGTTTTTTCTGCTGTCAATCTTGGTAGCTTGGGATATATAGCCAGGAAGAATGCTCTGGAGGAAGATTTTTTGAGTCGCAGTGGTTAAGATTAAATGGCTAAAACATTTTCCAAGACCTGGGAATTTTAAGTTTTCTCTCTACCCCTACTTTTTTCGGATTTCCTGAATTTGCTTCTCTATGGAAATCTCCGCCCCTAGTGAGCAGTGAAAATGGAATCCTATTTTTCCTTTTTACAACTCTATCCAAATTTATTATTATTGTCTTTTACAAGCCTACATGAGCTCTTACTAATTTGTTGGGGTTTCTTAAAAAAAAAATGTTCGTTGGGTTCAAAGCGTTATGAAATGATTGACAAATCCAATCCCTATTGATAGTGGGTTACTTCCCAATTAACCCCCTCAGATCTTGCTCTGATCAACTAGAATTTTTTTCCAAATCAAACGATGTTGGCACACCCTCCTAGTTATTTTTTTCTGTATATATTTGTGCATGACAGCCTAACCAGAGAATAAATATGGAGGGAGGGAGTAGCCTGCAGAAATTGATGACCGAAGACCTGTTTTATGCTCCTGACTGCTTAATTCAATGTGCTCATTTGCTCTGATAATTTGCGCCTTAACAACTGAGCCCTTTTTCACTATGTGCAGTTCGTTGATGGTGGGATGATTTCTCCAACAGTCCTTGCACGCCGCAGTCTCTCACATCTTATGAGCGACATGCCACAGGAAGCTTTAGAAGATGCAATGCAAGCTCAAGTGATTTCACCTGTCTGGCACATTGCTTCATATCTTCAAGCTTCTGCTCTTTTTGCCCTTGGAATGGAAAACGAGGCACAAGAGGCTCTGAAAGAGGGCACTACCCTTGAAGCGAAAAGGGATGTCAGAGATGCAAAATAATCAGAAACCTTGTGCAGCAATGAATTAATACTGAATGAAGCATGCCCTCCCCAGAAAAAGGTCTTAAAACGTGAGTTTTGAAATTGAGGAGAAGGCAATGCAGTGATTCTCTTGTCCGAAGATTTTTGCCTCCTTTGCAGCTTCTCAGACGAAAAATTTCAGCTGTCAAAAATTTTAATAGGTTGATTAGCTTGTCCCACATTCTCCTTGGAGAGTTTGCAAGTGCAAGGCATCAAAATCCTATAAACTTGTAATTTGTGTACAGTAAATATGTGGTTTGGGTGGTTTTTGAACTAAAAAACTCAAGTTTTCAGCTTATATTTACGGAAGTAAATAATGGCTTCCGTTTCTCCATCAAGTCTTGTTACAATTGTGTGGGCAATGCCTTTCTTTAACATATATATCCAATGAAAGTTTCAATATCAAGGTTCAGACTCGTTATTAATCTGTTATTGTTATTCAGTTTGACTTGCAGATGAAACATTTTATTCGCGTAATTTAATCAGCATCTAACAGGGGAAAAATGTAAGTAGTGTAAGCCCCCTATAAACTCGAACTTATAGTCAATTCCTCGACTCATGACTCTAAAGTCTTGAAATTCTACGTAGTACTTCCTCTGTTTCCTTAAAATCTAACAAATCGCAGCTACTACCAATAAGTCCCTAGTAGTCCAGGAAAAATGCTCTAACAATAGCCTTCGTCCATGAGACTTTGACGGGTGCTTCATTAGCCCGTTGTTCCCTTTGATTCAGCTCCATTTCCCTTTGGATCTTTGCCTCGATTTCTTTTGTCATATCACTTCTGAGTTTTTGGACCTCCGCTTCAACTTCCCTAACACAAAAGAATGAGTTTGAATCAGACATTATTCAAGTAGACTGTAAAGTAATTGCCGAGGTTATTGATAAAAAAATGTATCCTGACCTTCTTATTTGTGCATCCATCTCCTCCCTGTATATACTTAATTATAAATAGTATTAATCAGTATTGCCACAAAAAAGCATAATTATTTCTTAACTTATTTTAATTTCAAGGCTGTTTTATGTTGACTTATCTACTCTTATAAGAACTTATGCTTCGTGATAAAAATAAAATAAAAAAATTACGCGAAAAGAATGCAATCCTAAAAGAAGCAATAACTATTTGCCCCATCTAGGACTTCAAATTCAGGAGGTAAAATGATATAGCTTAAACCTTTTCGAGTTTCTTCTTGCTTCTATTTTGTCGTTCACCCTGTGTAATTGCATACAAAATTCTAATCAGCAAGTAATACTTTATTTATTTCAGAAATAATAGTCACGTGTACTAAATAGTAAATACAGAGTATGAAAAACCTTTAATTAATAACTAAGGAAATGGTGAAGTCTACAGTCTACTTAGTTATAAAGGGTCACTGTAACAATGTAACGTGACTATTATTTTCGGATAGAGAGAAGGATAAAAATAAGCTGTATTACGTACCCCTTAAAAGGGTCATAGACTGCAACGCTAGATAAACCAAGTATACCCAGAATCCAAACTACGAACCACACTAAATAAAGAGGAAATAAAACACGGTAAAATTAAAAGGAGGAAAAAAAAAAAAAAAAAAAAAAGTAGATAACACTTAAAAAAAAAATAAGTTGCGTACCTGATGATGGTTCATCAATGCTTGACCTGAAAGTCATTAGTAATTCTTTTTATGATCTATGATATAAACAAAAAAAAAAAAAAACTAATACTACCTCCGTTACAGGTTATGTGCAACGATTAGACATTTTTCTCTCTGTTTTATATCAAATTGTTGCACATAACTTGTAACGGAGGTAGTAATTAAATCGAGAATGTTCATGTGTACATACGTTTGATTCAATGGGGCACGATTCTGAGCAGAAACATTGCAGTGATTTGATATAGCACGTCTTTGAACGGGCGCACTAGAGACATTGACGGGAATACGGACATTCTTACTCCTCCAACTCCAAAATTTCCTAAATCACGTATCATCATTACCAACAAATTAAGCCATCAATCACTAATTAATTCTTGATTGTCAAATAATGTGTAGTACACAAAAGAAGTTAAAACCCTAATACTATAATGAATTAATTTTTTTTGGGAGACCCTAACAACAAACAAAAACCCTAATAGTATAATAATACTCCGTAATAATGATAATAATATGATTAAAGAATCAATAACAATAACAACAACCAAAAAAACATACATAGTATGCTTCGTGAGAGTGGTACGGATCACCATAATCTTTTATGTTTGTTGTTCCAATAGAAAATTCTTTGTAAACTATACTATGAACAAAATTACCTTGGAGAAAAAGATAAGCAGGCCAAAATATTTGGAAAAATTAGCTTAATCTAAAAAAAGTAACAACAATTAATCTTTAACCCTCAAAATGCTCTATATATATATATATAATGGTCTGGACTTTCAGCTATATATGGGCCTAATTTAAAGGATTGGAATTGATTTAATAATTACTCTAGAGCTGTCAAAAGCTGACCCAACCCGAAATACCAACATGAACCCGATTATTAATCGACCCGTCTGAATCCGGAAAAATGGTGACCCGATTTTAACTCGAGATTGACCCGACCTAATTGTAACTCGTAAATTATTGACTTGAACTGAACCTGACTCGAACCCGAGAATGTCCCTAACTCGTTTTAATTTTGATCGAATTAGGGTTTCAATTTCAAACACATTGATTAATTATTTTCTGATATATTATTAGGCCCATTAAACGACTGAAAAAAGGGGATGGTAGTAATGCTATACTGTTAGAAGAAGAAGATAGAATCACCAGTTAACCTGATGCTCTATTAGGAAACATACTCTCATTCCTTCCTATAGAAGTAACCTAAGGACCGAGGTTGTACTTGATGTTTTAATGTGGAGTATCTAATGTATGACGACGTTTCTGCATCTCACTACTGCATTGGAGATCTGAATGCTCTTGTTGAAGCTGAAATCAACCAAAGTAGTCTTTAACATTATCTTTAATTACATTTAATTTTCTTTGTTTGACTTTTACAACCCCTTAATGTATTACCCCCAATCCAAGCATGCCCCTAATATAGAAGGAACGAGAAGAGAAAAAAAGTCTTAACATGCCATAATCGCTACCAAGTATTTATATGGAGATATCTAAGATTATTGTGATTTATAAGAAGGGAAATTAAAAATATAAAAAAATATAAGAAAATGTTTTGGTAGGAAAAAGGTTACAAATTATAAATTGCAATTAATCCATTTACCAAATTGATGAGGATATTCAAACCAGATCATTCTAAAACAAACCAAGTCGCCAAATTTAACTCCTACAGCAACTAAATAGAAAGTCACACTCCACAAGTTGATAGCCTAATATACAAGAGATTAGCAATGGGAGCTAGTTTCTAGATCCAAAGAAAAAGAAAAAAAAAAAAAAAAAGGGAGCAAGCCTTCAAAAATTTGACCCACCAAAAAACGATGGAAGAACTAGAGTACAGAATACAGATGCTGGCTTGATCAATATTAGTAGCCCTAGATAAGACACCATAACCTTCCAACAGTCGAGAAAATAACTCATTTACCAGCCCGAAATGACTCCTTGGTTCTGCCATAATACTCAGGTTTAGTTCCATGGAATGTGATGAAATTCCAGCCAAATGCTGAACCACCAACAATGTAAGTTCCCGTGATCCGGGTACTGCCATGCGTTGGCTTTTCAAGATTATTTCCTACTGGGAAGCGCTTTTCTTGTGATGGCTGATCAGCAGGCTTCTGCACAGGCCCTCCCTGTTTCTCGTTAGTGAAATCAACATTTCCTGCTCCGCTGTTGCACTTAGCTAGCGGTACCTTCTCCGCTGTCTGGTGTCTACATAACTCTACCATAAGCGTCATTTCTGCAAGTTTATAGTTGATTTAATAAGTACTTCATAAGATTTACCAAAGGTAGCAAGTGGTCAGCAAAGAAAGAAACAAGTTACAAACTTGTTAAAACGGAAAATAAAAGTCTTGATCACTCATTAATCAAAAGTAAGGCATACGTGTGAGTCTACAAAATTTCTCTAGAACACTTATCACCCAGAAGAAAGGCAAAGGTGTGAACAATCATTTTATTTAAGGTGTAAAGAGTTGGAGACCAACGTAAATGGTATTACAAGGTTTAAGCTACCAAAGTAGGACCTATATTTAGGGTCATCTGCAAACTTCTTCACCACCAAAGTCGCCTCAAGAAAGGGGGAGGGAGAAAAAGGCAGTCCGCAGTAGCATTTGATAGAACAAAGGAAGTGATACAAAAGGCAAACAAGATTGAATACTTTGCATACAACACATAAATAGTTACTGCAGAGGCTAAACTTTTAACATCTGAGCTAAAGATGAAGAGAGATTATCATACTTTCTTGGATCTTGCGAGCAGCTTCACAGTTTTGAAAGTCAGGGGCACGGAGAACCTTCAACATAGAAAAGAAAAGACATCAGTGTCTTATTATGATCATACATAGTTATCAGCACACTAAAAAAAGGATCTATGATAAAAACTTTTGAGGCAAACTGGTATCACAGTACTAATTAAATCTGAGGCAACAGGTATAATGGTAAGACCTCATCTCAAGGGCCTTGTATTTCAGGTATAATGGTAAGACCTCATCTCAAGGGCCTTGTATATCAGAAGTCTAGTTCAAGTGTCAAAGAGTTCAAGTTCAAATATCATATTGAAAAACAAACT
This sequence comes from Chenopodium album, assembly GCF_948465745.1. NCBI lineage: Eukaryota > Viridiplantae > Streptophyta > Magnoliopsida > Caryophyllales > Amaranthaceae > Chenopodium > Chenopodium album. The sequence goes on from NC_137840.1 coordinate 74,544,856, forward strand.
ACAAATCAACTTAGAACCAGTTCAATTACTCTTTAGGGAGTATATTGAAAAACAAGGTTAAAGAGTTGCATTGCTCTCACCAAGAGAATCACTGAGGATTAGTGTGCGATAAACCTAACAGAGTATAGCATATTCTACAGGACTTATGCTGATTAACTACAAAACAAAAAGAAAAACATTATGTCAAGGCAGCCAGCACACATCCATACAGAAAATCTGTAGCATCCTCCAAAGAAATTCATTCAACAAAGAAAAGAAGAGAGACTCTATCCGCAGTGGTTGATCTAATATTCGTTTTGACTAAACATTGAAGAAGTTGGACAGAAATTTGTAAACATGAAAAAATTGCTCATAACAGTTTCTGGATCAGAAAATCCAAAAACGAGCATGAGCTATAAAATTGACCAACGAGTACTAATGGACATCAATGGAAGGTTCAGTTACAAGTACACCCATGGGGCGCCACGACCATTTCATATTAAGTAATATCTACACATACATCATAAAATCTAATTCTCTTTCCAATTCTGCAACACCTTTCCTAGCTTAGGTAACTTCATCAGTCATGACCACTAATTCAATTAAACAGCTCAGGAAAGAAAATCATAAACAGGATACGCTTTAATTATTTCCTAATTATGTCAATTACAAAAGAATAAATAGACTGTCAAAGTGGAGGTTAGTGTTGGTTGACAGTAAAATATCTAATACTCGTGCAAACCAGAAGTATGGATGATCACTTAAAGAACGGCTCAAATCAAGGGGTAGACGCAATCTTGCAAAAACAAATTATTCACGAATGAAAATGGCATGGATTGCACCCACATCAAACCCTCAGAAACCCGGATTTGCAATTAGACTAATATAGTAGAAAAAACACTTCCTCGGAAAGATAGTGCATTATTGCATTATGCATCTTGTACCTAGAGTTTCAATTCAGATTTTTTACGAACAAAAATGCAAGCTAAGTTACTCGGACCATTGAATTTATGACTTGTAAATACTTAAATAGACTTATACTAATAAACAAACACGAACATTTGATAATCAACTCTCAGCAGATACAAAGCATTAAATTAGCTCACTGAATCCACATTGAATTCATATGATCTTATTAAAACTCCAATAATCAATTTCAATAATTAACATGACCAAAAATCAAATAAACCTAAAATTGCGAAATAATCCAATTCCAGGCACATTACCAAGAACTACACTCTCGCTCATGCACCTTTACGCAATTAGGGAAGATAAACATTTCTTTGACGCAATCAAACCCATAAAAATCTCAAAAAAAATTCGCCCCGCAAAATTTAATTTGATTAAAAACAAATTAAAGTTCAAATTTTGGCAGAAAACAGAAATCCAAGCAACACCCAGTTGGAGAAACAATTAAAACCAAAACCTAGAAATTCAAACTTTACACAAATCAACAAAACAAGCAACCCACAAAAATTAACAATTGGAAAGTAAAAGTAAACAGAAAAGCAAGCAACTTCAAAGAAAAAAAAAATTCAATTTTCCAGAAATTAAACGATACCCAGAAAATAAAAAAAGTAAAGAAGAGTAAACCTGAAGAAAAAGGGGACGAAGGTCTCTGATAAAAGCACGCATCTTAAAGTAAGGAGAACTCTGAAGAAGATAAGCATGGTCAAGAGGTCTCTTCTTCGGATTGAAATTATTTGAAAGAGGTGGTTGAGATTGTGGCGGGAGATTTGGAACTACTGGAATTTGATTTTGATTTTGATTTGTAGTTGTTGTTAATGGAGTAGTAGTAGTTGTTGTTGAAGGGGTTACTATGGATTGTACAGTTGAAGACGCCATTGAATTTTCTCTCTCCTCTTTTTCTCTTTTCTTCACTTCTCTTTTCTCCTTTGAAATCGGTGAATTTTCTCTCTCTATTAAGTTTTCTTCAAAACGAATTTTAGTGTTTTTGGGACTTTTTTTTTTTTTTTTTTGGTATTAAATTTGGTCTCTTTGAATTCTCTCAGTCCCACAACTCCTAGTCTCCTACTCTTCCAGATCTTTGAATTCCCCTTCTTTTAGTTTCTGGCCGGGATTTTCTTTTATTGTTGTAGTTGTCGCGGTCGTCGTCGAGGTTGTAAGACGACCGAATTTTAGGTCGGAAACTCTAATAATATGATGGTTTATCATTATTCGTCTGCTTTATTAAATTAGGTTAAGCTAAATATTGGTTGTTAAGACTTGACATTAGGGTAAATTTTTATCGGTATGAAATTGGTTGTTTGGTCCATAATCAACTCGATCTATTGAAATTTGAAAGCATCCTTTTTAATGAACACATGAAATAAGATAGCTATATGACTGCAAAAAGCATTGACTTGAGCTAGCTAACTTTAATGATCGGCAAAATCAATCACTTGTTAGTTCCTTAAGATAATGATACTTCGCATAATTGGGTGTTATGGTTGTAGATGACAATTTGGTTTGAGGGAAGAAATCTTCTAAAAAAGTTTATTTCAATATCCTTAAAAGAAACGTATCAGTCTTATTAGGAGTTGAAAACGCTTGTGTCATCTATTGTAGCTATTAGTTTTGATCCAGGTCTTTGAGCTTGGTGTTTCAAATTTCATGGATTAAAAATCAAAATTTCATTTGAAAGAAGTGAAAGAGAGGTATAGGTGTATAGTTGATCATTATAAAGCCTGATTTGATCAAGCTAAATTTGGATATCATTTTCGATATAACAAACAAGCTTGGTGTATGTGAGTTCATACAAAACTCCAACATATAGTTTTGATTCACGACCCCTTTAGTTAAATTTGATAACATTGATAGTATCAAATCTGCATATTTCCTCACTTCATCAATTCCCTCGAAACAATACTCCATATGTCCTAAGATAACTGACACAGTTCTCATTTTCATATGTCTCAGAATAACTTACACGTTATTAAATATAGCATGTGACCACTAATTAAAAACTATATTTCACTACTATTCACTGGCCTGGCCCACTGATTTTTGGAAAACAATTTCAACCACATAAAAATATGAAAAAGAATATTTTTACATCAAACAAATGTATTAAAGGGTACGGTCTCATTCAAAATTGTCTAAAACTATGTGCTCATTTCAACTCCTAGATATTTTGGGGCGAAGGGAGTAATACACAGGGATCCAATGATTGGGATGCTTACATAATTGCATAGAATAAAAAGTAAAAAGCTTCGAATCAATACAAATGTTACCTAAATTTACCGGCAAGATAATTATTTATGGTAATAATATTTAATGTATTGATACGCATCAATAAACCGGAGTTTTATCTAAACTTATTAGTGTAATTAATGAAAGTTTCAATCTTTATGATACTGCTCACCAATATCCAATTTTTATGCAACTACTCACTAGTATCCAAATTCATTATTCAACTTGATACGAAAAAAGAAACACAATTTATGTTTACAAACATTCATAGTAAAAATTGATAACAAAGTTAGAAAGCTACTTGGATGAGAGGAGAGCAAAAATTGAAATGCACTTATTTGGCGTGCCATATTATTGCCACGTAAGTTATACCATGTAAAAGGCAATAAAAAAAAAATTCACAAAGTCTTATATATGGCTGGCCACACCGGCCAGCCACTATAGGGGTTACTTTGCTAATGTAATGGGGGTTACTTGATCAGTGTTAAAGGGGTTACTTCATCATTGTTATAGAGTTACTCAGTCAGTGTTATAGGGGTTACTTGATTGGTATTACAGGGGTTACTTGATCAATGTTATAGGTGTTACTTTAAGGGGTCACACGGTGTGGCTGGCCCGCATACAAGACGAGGTGAAAAAAGTTGATTAAGCAAGAACAAAGAGATAAATTATCTTCAATCAATAACAATCAAACAACAAAACATTTTATAGAGATTTCAATAAAGATTTTATTTTTGTATTACAGTATTATTTTAATACATTTGTTCATTGACATTTAACACGGATACATTCTAGTTAATATTTTTTAAAAAAATTTCTATAAGACGAATAAAAATAATGACTCCATGTTAATAATATGTGACATTGCTTAATCATCATTTTGTGTGAAATAATTATCTTAGGGCCTGTTCCGATTGACTGAACTCAGTTGAACTGAACTGAACTGAACTGAGCTGAACTGAGCTGAGCTGAACTGAACTGAACTGAACTTATTAATTAGTGATTTTTAACTACGGATTAGTGATCTTTGATTATTTATTGATTATTTATTACTATACATATGTGTATATACAAATGTACATATTAAAATATTTACGAAAAATATACTATATAATTATAATTATAAAATGTATGGAAAATATATTATAAAATGTATGGAAAATATATTAAAAACTTGAAACCTCTAATCATTTTAAACACATATACTATTTATTATTATTATTTATTGATGATTATTATTATTATTTATTGATTATTATTATTAGTATTATAATTTCAATTATTATTATTATTATTATTATTATTATTGTTAATAATAATAATAATATATTATTATTATTATTATTTTTATTATTGTTTTTGTTAATGTTGTCGTTGTAATAAGAGCTTAAAAGAATGAAATTTGGCTTTATATCATTAGACATAAATTAAGAGCTGAACTGAACTGAACTGAATTTCAACGGAACAGAACAAACCCTTAATATAGTGTAATTTAAAAAAAAAAAACTAAACTTGGTCCACCTTTATATGGAGTTGGCCTTCCACATTATTCTAGCATGTTTGGCGAGCAAGAAGAAGAAAATCGGATGAGAGAAGATGAATCCCAACACAGACAAGCTTGTACGACGCACAACCATGGTTGGGACTTGTGTTGCTGCTTACTTGCTGTTAACCGCTGATTATGGTCCTCAACCTAATGTTCTTGACCCTGTAAGCTCCCTCTTCTTTCCCATTTTCTTGTAATTTTCTGTTGATTATAGATAAATGGGTCATGAAATTGCAATTTATGTGATACCCAGATGTAATTTTTTGATCTTTGTAGATAAATTAGTTGTTATATGCTGTGATTAATAATTGATTACTTCCATGATTTGAGATTCTATTTTTTTAATTTTTTTTTGGTTTACGGGGGAAATTGATAAAGCTTTGATCTTTTGGGGTTTTGTTAATGAAATGGGTTTATATGTTACAATGAATCTGAATTTTGTAATGCATGTTTTGCTTGAAAATGACTGTCAATTTAGCTTCATTTTGAACTTTGTGATGGGAATTGAATATTTGAATCGGGTCATTCATTTGGTTTTATGTAATACCCGCTTGTGCTCTTATTATGTGGCCTTGAGGTTAAGGATTGGTTACAATTGTGGATTCAATTGGATGGCCGAACTCGGCTAGTTGTGGAAGTCTTTGGTTTAATCTGAAGTGTCAAATTGGTGATAATGCTCTACTTGTGGTTTCCAAGTGGGTGCTCATGAGTCATGATTGAGTGATGTATGTAGTAATTTGTTATCTATCTTGCATTTTAGTAGCATAGTATGGTTTGTTAGAGTATTAGATTGTCAAGGGCTATCTTTCTTGCATTTAGCAAGATAATTTATGTAACTACGAAATAGGATATTTGCCTAATTTTGGCATGAGAATTTCTTTAGAGTTTAATGGTTCCATTTAACATGCTCCAGCTTTACTTAAATCCTGAATATCGCGCCAGTTTCAAGCAGTTAGCCCAAGTTCTCAGAATATATATGCATCCTTTTGAATTGCTATTTTCTGTGAAGAAGAATGCTTTCAGTTTTTCCGAAGGGAGTAACACGAAGGTTACAGTCTCTTCGCTGCATGCTACAGCCCTGTAGGCATATAGCTGATGATGCTGTGACAAACTGGCCAATGTTTTAGAAAGTTAAAAAAAATTATTCATTGGCAGTGTCAATTTTTAGGTTTATTCCTGTCATAACAAATATTATTGTCCTGTTTCTCTTGCTCTTGTTGATTGGTTCCACTTCATCATGATTTGCGCATTGAGCCACTTTATCTTTTGTAGACAGCTGCTTAGAATGAATGCTTGATACTCTCCAATCCAATCCAATCCCCTAATCAAAGGGGAACTTACATATTCAAAACCTCCACAATAGGCCAATGGTGCTCGATGAATTTGAGCCTTTTGTGATGCTTTGTTCTCGTTTGATGTTCATTTTAACCACCTCAAAGTCAATTTTGTTGGTTTTTGATTGAGATATACTACAAGTTGTGTTTAGTCAAACAAGATATAGGTAATTTTCTGTACAGGAGGACAAATCTGCTGATCCCATAATATATCTGTATTACACCTCCTGTGTTAATGCAATAATTGGTTTCTAGGACTATTATAGAGCTTTCCATCTTACATTAAATTCCTTTTTATGCCATATGGAACTTTGCAAGAAGCTCTCTTGAGAAGAAAACAGAAAATGTTTAAACATCTAGAGAGGTAAAGGCCTGTATATAATATTTGGGAGAACTGTTGTGGTTCACTGGTTCTGTGAGATATGAACTTTACAACATAAAAATAAAAGAACAAATTTTATGACTGCTTTTTGAAGTAAAGTTTATCTACGCTACCTTATGACATGAGTGATGCAATGCATAACCATCACTAGACTAGAGTCTGAGTTGTGTTCCTCATTGCATGCTGTTGTGCTTAGAGTTCTACTCACTGATTTTGAGTGTCTATAAACCTTTTTCTCTCTACTCTTATGTTTGTTAGGCTCCTTGTTTTTGTTAAGAATATATATATTTTTTTAATACTATTGGGTAATTTTACTGGTGGCAGATCAAAAACAAGATACAATCAGCAGAACGTTCAGCAAAGGAGTTCATATTTGGATCAAAGAAGAAACAGGAGGAAACTGATGCCGGGAAGACAGGGTCGAGCAATGCCAAGTGAAATCTATAGTCTGTATATATGTAATGTTTCAGGATCCCGCTTTTGTTTTATTTTAGCTTATGGTGCATTACAGATTTACAGTATAGGAACTCCTGTCATTAACTGATATAGAGGCTTGGTACTTAGACTAATTACAAGTGTTTTTAATGTATGCTTTTGACTAGTTATATCAGTCATTTTATTGTTCTTTTCACATAGTATTTACCATACGCTGTATCAGTTTTGGTGTCTTATTCCTTCCCCTACAAAGTCAGAATGTGATACAGAATTCTTCTACATCAGTTTGACTTACTAGTATAGTCTTTGTCAATATGAAATTGGCTGTCAATTGAGAATTTTTATTTTAACGAGAATGATCATGAGTAGACCTCAACCCACACAAGTTTTTGGTCTAGCATTTACAGTTGAAACACTTGAGAATAGGGTGAAAGGTGAGGGGATTCTCACACAAGTCACACCCAAACACTTTCTAATATTTAGGCCCTGTTTGGTTTGATGTAAAAGGTTTTCATGGAAAATGAATTTTTCATTTTTTTTTTTCCCATTTTCCTTTGTTTGGTTTGTTAAGGGGTGGAAAACAATTTTTCCAAGGGTGAAAAATTTCATTCTTAATGATGGAAAACATTTTCCTTCCCAAAACAAGGAAAGCCACATTTTCCTCTCTCCTCCTTACCTCTTTTTTTACTTCCCTCTCATTGATCCTTACATTTTCACTCTTATTATTTTATTTTTCTTGGACTTTTCTTGTATGTAACCAAACAAAGAAAAACTAATTTGCAATTGTGCTTTTCCTTGAAAATATATTTTTCATGAAAACTAATTTTCCATTGAAAATGTTTTACATTAAACCAAACGGGGCCTTAAGGTAAGAACTTTATCAAATGAGTCAATCCTAGCTTGATATCAATTGGGAGAAGTTGGGCATCGAAGTTTAAGATCAAAACATGTGTACGCCTAAATTATGTATTGGAGCCTCGGAGTTTGCATAATCATATCAAATAAGAAATATCTAGCCACCCGTTAATGATGTTCTTTACCAAATTGAAGCCTTTCTAAGAATAAATAACTTATTCAATATTTTCTCCAACCTTAACCAACTTATTTGTGAAAAAGTAAACCTTACCAACTTGACAAACTATTTTTTTGAAAGTGAACCTTTACCAACTTGATCACACATTCACAATGTGTTCCCAAAAAGATTATTTTAAGTTATTTTGTCAATTTTTACAAGTTCACCTAAATATAGAATCTATAATTAGCATTGAAGGGAATAAGAGAAGACAATGTTAAAATTTATATACATTTAGATGTATATACAATATACAGTATATTGGCATATTGCCATATTGGACAGGGGTGAGTGGGATGGACAAAAAAAAAATCTATAAAGTGTCCAATTTTGTCTAGTTTCATTTGAGCCCCATACCAAAAATAAGAATATACTGGAGTAGTAGGTTAAACGTGTTAAAAAATCTAACACAATTACACAATCAACGGTTTCTAACTACCCATTTCATCTTCCCTTTCCTCTCCTCTCCTCACTGTGTAAACCCCAGCTTTGAGCTCCAAGTTTCTCTGCCCTAATTCTCTCCGATTATCTTTCAAACCCAAAAAAATTCCTCCAATGTCAAATTCTACACATCCAACCATAAACCCTCCTTCAAAACCACCTTTTTCTTCCAAATTTACCCCAAAATTCACCCTCAAAATTTCCCCTTTACCTATTCCTTCAAAACCCACTTTCAAATTCCCCTTAAAAATCCAATCTTTACACTCCCCAGATCCCCAAAACCCCCCAAAACACCAAAAACCCCTAAACTTAATCTCAATTTTGAGATCTTTACCTGATTGGGCTGATGAAGTTCAAGAAAAGGGTATGAGAAAGAAGAGGAATTTGTATAATCATCAAAGTTGGGCTGAACATAGAAGCTCTCTTAGGCATGTAAGACATCTAATGTCTTCACTTTCTTCAAGGGTCATTGTTTCTCTCGTCCCACCTGTGCTTTTCTTCACTTCTGTGGCTGTTATTGTTTCTGTGTACAATACAGCAGTGACTATGCATTTGTTGCCTGGATTTTTCCCTGTGTTGAGGGCCTCTACCTTGCCTTATCAGCTTACGGCGCCGGCCTTGGCCCTTCTGCTGGTGTTTCGAACCGAGGCCTCGTATTCGAGGTATGAGGAAGGGAGGCATGCTTGGACTAAGGTCATTACTGGGGCTAGTGAACTTGCTAGGGAGGTAGTTGCTTATGCAGATGACTTGAATGATGGGGTTATGAAGAGGAGTCTTTTGCAGTACATCATGGCTTTTCCTATTGCCCTTAAGGTTGATCATCTATCTATTGCTTTATTCTTTGTTAATTTATTATGCTCTTATTTTTTAGCCTATTTTGAAATTGTAATTACAATTGTATGACCTTATCAGCATGCTGCTGGCCTTGGCCCTTCTGCTTGATTTTGATGTTGTGTCTTCAATTGGCTAGATAAAAGGGTGTTTGTAGGTTGAGTGAGAATTTATGTGATGAATTGATGGTTTGGTGTTAAGGAGATTAACCTGTTTCTGCTTTATAACCCAATGCAGCTTATTATTTGAGTGAAATGTTTGTAATGAACCATGAAACTCCAGAAATAGAGTATTTCATTTGGTGATACTTTGTTCTGTATGATTTCTGTGGTTTAATTAGGGGATGTTGATTTCTGCAGTGCCATTTGCTTTCTGACTCCGATGTTAGGCGAGATCTCCAAAGTGTTCTTGAAGCAGATGATCTAGCAGTAGTTCTCAGTTCAAAGCACCGGCCGCATTGCATCATTCAGTTCATGTCTCAGAGCCTCAAGTTGTTGAACTTAGAGGAGCATAAGAGGAACGCATTGGTAAATTTCCCCCCTGAATCATGCATCTATATTCTTGAACTATGATGAAATAGGTTAAGTGGTCTCAACAAAGTAACAGCCGAACAGGTATGCTATAGGCTTTGGATGTTGTGGTGGATTCATTGATCCACACAACTAAGTCAAGGTAATATTTCAAAAATTCAAGTTCTTAATTAAGCACAAAAATGCAGGATTCGAAGTTATCCTGTTTCCATGATGGAATTGGTATTTGCGAACAAATAGTGGGCACACCCATTCCTCTGTCATACACCCGGCTGACCTCAAGGTTCCTCGTTCTTTGGCATTTAACATTACCTGTCATACTATGGGATGATTGCCACTGGATTGTAATTCCTGCCACGTTTATTAGCGCAACATCTTTGTTCTGCATAGAAGAGGTATTCCCTATCCCCTTGTTTTGAAACTGATATCTGATAGTGCATATCCTTCAGTATAAAATACTGTAACTTATGTCTTTGTTGTTTGGTGAATCTTGCTTTTGTTCTGTGGTGAATCTTGCTTATGCATTCTCATGATATTGACGTCTGGTGTTCAAAATCTGTGCAGGTTGGTGTCCTTATAGAAGAGCCCTTCCCTATGCTTCCACTAGATGAGCTGTGCAAGGTGCTTTGTACCAACATTCAGGAAGCTATTGCAGTCCAGAAGACAATTCAAGTGCAGGTCGCTTCTAAAAGGAAGATCCATTACAACAACCATTCCACCAATGGTTGGCCAGCCTCAAGGGGTGATAAGATTTGATGAAACTTGCCAGCTTTCCCAGCTTATGCATGCCAGCACTCTTCAGTATACCCAATGAGAGTCGTTCAACTGAAACTAGTATGCAACTTCCAAGCACCCAGATGATGCAATGTAAACTGAATTTTTATTCCGAAAATATCATTTGAGAGTGTTATAAAAGCTCAAAGGGACGATTACAGAATAGAACAACGGGGATATTTCTGCCATTTGATGGTTTTAACAGCCAACAAGGAGTCTTGCTTGTACTCTTGTAAACATACATGTACAGAAAGTAATGATCTGTAGTCATTTGTATATCAGTATATATGTAGTTAAAGCACATGCTGCTTCTTTTTGTAAAATATTTGACTCTTTGAATATATATATTAAGTTGAGTTCTGCATAAATACACTCATTATTCCCACAATATTAAAACATTTCTGTTGTATGAGAAAGAAATTGAAATTTTTTGTCAGTAGTACAAAGTATACTTTGAAGCAAGAGCTTAAGCTCATTATTCTCTGATATCTCTGGCTCTCTACAGTCAGATGCTAAGGAGTGTAAGGAGCATGAAGCAACTGAGTAAACTGTATTTTTCATATTATTATCATCGAAGAATGAATAAATATCAAAAATATCCCTCGAGCAATACACTATCACGTACAATCCTAGTTGATAAGTTCGTCAACCTTTTACTTTGAGCAACACTCATCTTTGTCAAGCAAGAAGTTTTATTCCCTGCCCAAAGAGGCAGAACCTCCACTACCACCTTCTGCATTGAATTTGTCAGAAATCCTTCCTCCAGAATCTCTTCCAGTCCATCAAGCTTCCCTCTCAAATCTATCAATACATTGCACATTCCTTGCCTACCACAATACTCCAGAATAGCATCCAAACTTATGTCATCCATAACCACTGTTTCGATACCCTTCTGAGACAATTCTGAGGCTAGAGTTACTTCTTTGTCAGAAAATATAATTGCTTTACAGTTTGCTTCAGCAGGCAGATTGAGATTCCAATGAAGAAAATCAGATTTCTTGGATATAAAAATGTATTGAGGTTGGCGGGCATTTGGTTCTTGTGATGCAAGGAATGACAGCTCTTGGTTCATCGTGGTGGTTGCATGTATTATCACATCATATTCTTGAAGTAATTGAGAGTAATATCCTCCACACTCGGTGGCTTTTTCCCCCAGCTGATCTAAAAGCACAGCATTTGTGGAGATGGTATATCTGCAAGTCAGTCACTAGTAACTATTAGCCAAAAATGCAAGTAATCGTGAAGACAAACCAAAGAAACCTAGTAAAAGAAACCTAGTGTACCATTTATTTAGAAATACAATTATACAAATGAAGTGGTATTAAAAGCGCACACTCATCCATGTTTTAGCTAGTAAAAAAAATTACTATGACTGAAAAAAACAATTTCACCACCAAAGGGAAACACATAATGCACAACCTACATTTCCTATAATTTTTTACACTTGTAATTTGTATGTAACTATGTAAGAACAATAAGCTCATGGATTCATGTACATATGTTGTTCAGTGCAAATCATAAACCATTACACATCACTATAAGATATCATAAGATGTACCTGAGAGTCACAAACGGCTTTCCAGAAATCATTTTGTGGATGAATGCTTCATTGAGCTTCTTACACAAATCTTCCTCTACTCCAACGACGACTTCAATGCCTGCTTCTTGAAGTCTTTTAATCCCCCTCGAAGAAACAATGGGGTTTGGATCCACCATTCCAACCACAACTTTCTTCACTTTGGCTTTGATCAAAGCCTCGGAACAAGGAGGCGTTTTCCCAAAATGATTACAGGGTTCCAAGGTCACATAAGCAGTTGCATTCTCAGCTTGTTCCCCAGCATCCCTCAATGCAAATACCTTCAAAATCTCACCTTAGCATCATTAAAAACTACGAACAGAAACTAAAACTGTCACGACGAAATGATGAATATGAGACAAGTATACTCTCCACATACACAACTACAACAATATAACATCCAATAAGCACCATGAACAAATCCCCAAACAAAATTTGACCATCAAAACAAGCATATCAGGATTACTGCTATGAATACAATTAGCATTACACCACATTTCATTTACAAAAACATACCATATAGGATAATCAAAATTAGCTTTTACATCACAATAAAACTATCAAAATCAAGCTTTTTTTTAGACAACCATCATACAAAGAGGAAGAACTTTTAAAGACGAATGAAGTGATTAATTAGTACTAATTAATTACCTCAGCATGAGGCTGTCCTGCTTTAGGATGAAATCCTTGACCAACAATCTGACCATCTTTAACAATAACACAGCCAACCATAGGATTAGGACTAGTACACCCAATTGCCTGCTTAGCCAGCTCCACACCCTTCCTCATGTAAAATTCATCTTCTTCAATTTCACTCTCAAAATCATCACCATTTGTATAACTAAAACATGCCCCAGATACCCTTTTGCCCATATTCGAATACCCATTATTGAATTTAGAATCAAATTCGGGTTTTGGAAAATAACCCGTATTTCTTTGTGAATTGAGCACCCATTTGGGCACACTACAAAACCCAGAAACAGATTTGAAAGCTGAAATTGAAGATTTGGTGCAGTGAGGTGAGAGAATAGGTGGATTGAAGATGGGATTTGGGTTTGAAAGAGTAAGAAAATTCATGTTTGTTTTGATAATTAGTACAGTGATTAGCTAATTTAGAGAAGGATTAATTGGTAATTATGTGAATAAGAATTGGCTAAAATAAGTTTAATTGATCAGCCATTAATTGAAGTCATCACTAAAATAGAGCTAAAGTATTTAAGAGAGAGAAATGCAGTGAAATTTACAAGAGATACCTCATACCTGCAAACAGCAAGAAGCATGCCGAGGGAAGCAGTAGTTGAAGGAGGCTTAGAAACGACGTCGTATATTTGTCTAGTAGGAATTGCAAAAATTACCAATGCACTAATTATTTATTAAGGTCTCGTTTGGTTTTCTATTGAAATATATTTTCATGGAAAATTCTAATTAAAGGAAGTTATCATCTTTATAAATCTTTAATACTTCGTATAACTTAAGAATTGTTTTTAACATTCAACCACAATACTGGTCTGTTCAATTCAGCTTAATTTCAGTTCATTTCAGCTTCAATCAGTTTAGTTTAGTTCATTTCAACTTCATTTCAGCTCCGTTCCTAATTTCCTTTTCTCATAAAGTATTCCTTTCAACTCAATTTAGTTCATTTTAGCTCCAATCAGTTCAATTTAGTTCAGTTCAGCTCCAATCTGTCCAACTCAGTTCAGTAAATGTGAACATGTCCTAAACCCTTAATTATCAAAACCTAAGCATTTCTTTTTCTGCAATAACCTTTAAATAGTATCCACTTCTTAAAAATAAAAAATTCTATAACTTCCAATTCTACTATTTTTTTCTTTCTAAATACATACTAGTATACTACGAAGTATATTACTATACATAATCGTATATATATCCCGTGCATTAGCACGTATACACTCTAGTTCTTAAGAATTTACATAAGAGAATTTGGTAAATTTTCTGGGATGTTGAAATCGTCATAAAATTGTGATTTTCTCAATTTTACTTTTTAATATTAACCAAACTTTAAACAACATAAACAAAAAAAAAAAAAAAAAAATTCATGAAAAATTTGGTCATTTAATACACATATACACTATAGTTCTTAAGAATTTACATTAGAGAATTTGGTTAATCTTGTGGGATGTTGAAATTGTCATAAAATTGTGGATTTCTCAATTTTACTTTTTAATATTAACCAAACATTAAACAACATAAACAAAAAAAAATATCATGAAAAATTTGGTCATTTAATGCACGTATACACTCTAGTTCTTAAGAATTTACATTAGAGAATTTGGTTAATTTTGTGGGATGTTGAAATTGTCATAAAATTGTGATTTTCTCAATTTTACTTTTTAATATCAATCAAACATTAACCATCATAAACAAAAAAAAATCATGAAAATTTTGGTCATTTTGATCAGTGATTGTTTTGAAAAATAAAAAATAAAAAATGTCTGAGCCCGGGTTCGAACCGGGGACCTCTAGTGTGTGAGACTAGCGTGATAACCGACTACACCACCCAGACTGGTTTGTTCTTTTGAAATTGAATAACATAATACATCACATTAAAATTACTACTTTTATCCGTAAATTAAATTTGACTTCTGAAATCAAAGATGAAACAAATACCTGGAGAAAGGAGCGGTTTCCATAAAATTTCAAATCAAAATCCAAAAATTCGCGAAAAATTGAAAGCCCTAACGTCACCCAACTAGAGAGAGAAAGAGGAGAGAGAAAGAGAGCGAATCACCGGTGACTCGGAATGGCCTACCAGCTCAGAATCGGCGAGTCAACTCGCGAAGAAGAAGAAGAAGAAGATGAAGAGGAAGAAGAAGAGGAAGAAGATGAAGATGAAGATGAAGAAGAAGAATCAGTGAAGCTTGAAGAAGAAGTTAAAGAAATGGCGATGAGAGTTGAAGAATACAGATCTACTTTGCCTGATCACTTGAAATCGTATCTTGCTTCTGTTCTTTCTTCTCAGCGTCCTGCTTTCTCTCTCCTTGATGATGTCTCCCAACCCGCTCCTTCCTGCGGGCCCAACTCAGGTCACTATTTGCTAAATTCTCAAACTTGTGATTTGTGTAATGTGGTGCTGGAGTTGTTGTCAATTTTTATTTTTATTTTGAATTTGAATTTTCAGTTTAAAGCAATTTAGGTTTTTTTTTTTGAGAATTTTGTTGTGGTTTGATTGTTAATTTCGATTTTGAATTTCAAGTGAGTTTGAATTTAACTTCAATGTTGATTTTAATGTGAAAGTGGAGATTTTTAGGGTTAGTAAGTGATTAAGGGGTTACATTTTGCTGAAATTTGCAGAAAAATTCGTATGAGTGAGTAATCTGTGTGGTAGTACTGTAGTAGGGTTGGTGATGTAGTTATTGAGCTCTCTTTCGTGATATTTGAAGTAGTTTGTGTTGCCATCGTGGTTCCGTGGCATTGTTTGATGCAAGAGAAGAGAGCAAGGAAATTTTACAATGGGATGTTTGTGTAAGGCTGTATGAATTAGGTTGTTTTAAGTGCGCCTGTGGTGTTTTTGTGTTTTGCTAAGTCTGAGATGGCTTTGGAGGGACTTAGCTTGTGTAATTATGCACCTAATTGTAGACTAAGAACGATGCCTGAAAGTAGGAAGTTCAGAAACCTTACAAATGGTTTTCGGATCTGTGGAGATATGTTGGATTTGCGCGTTGTTATTGGAGCTCAACCAGCTTATTGTTACTGTCCATGTACAATTCTGTGAAACCACATGGTAGCCTGTTTCTGGCTTTTCATACTCTACAAAAGTACAAAGTCTTTGGGCATATTGCTCTGAGTTTAAGTTTCTAGGTTAATATATATGCACCTCTCTTCTCTCCATTCAATTGGTTGGTGCTTAGCCTTTCACCCTATCAATCTTTAGTTGGCCGAAAACCTGAGACAGTGCCAATGCAAGGTTCAAGGTTTTGCTATCCCTGTTCGGAGTGTCAAGCAGGCCAGGAGACTATTCTATCCTTTAACTTTTGGCCATGAGTAGGTGATGAAAATGAGTCAACAAAACCAAATGCCTTTTGTGTTCCTAGATATTGATTAAGTGATCACATGAGTAATTGATTGCATTTTCATCAATAGGATTTTTAGCCTTATGAAAGTTATGTCTGATGCATTTTGTAGCCTTTGCTATATGACTTCTCAATGAAACAATTAAAAGCAAACCATTTGCATGTAATGAAATTAGGTTGAGAAGGTACTAATAAGTAATAATGGTTAATATGGGGGTGTGGTGGTAAGACCTCCAGTTTATGTTGCTTGCCTGCTGTCATTTTAATAGCAATCCTTTGATTGTGGTGATCCACATGTATTTGCTTCACCATTTCTTTACATATGCGAAGAAGAAATAAGAAATTGTTAAAAAAAGTCCTATATTTGGTTCATTTTTTGTTTTTCTTGAATTCACTCATGCTTCTAAGTCTGTTACCAATTAGTTGCCTTTTAGGGCCTCATTGCCAGCTTTTGTGTTCACCTTATTGAGTGTCGACCATCTTTCTCTGTTTACAGGTGCAGAATCTAGCCATGGTAACTCCAGTACACAGTTAGAAGTTGATGACAGTGAAAAAACGCCTGATGAAGTTCAATTGCTTAGAGATAAGATTTCTAGTAACATCTCTGCAATTCCCAAGGTTTTAAAAAGGATGAATGAGTGCATTTCTAGAATCGACAAACTTGTTTCTTCCAATGAAACCATTCATCCTGTATTCAAAAGGAAAAAGAGTTGATATACTTTGTTGTCCTATTTATCTTCTGGTTAGTAAGGGATTGTTGTGGGTAGCAAATTTCATTTGTACAATGATTTTATGACACTAGGCAATAGGGTATTACTGACAGGGAGCTGTATAACAAAAGATTATATCTCCATTATATGTAATTGAGTCACAAGCTAGTCCAATTTAGTTAATCTTAATTCATAATTTTTTCTGGAAATTGAGCATGTGGAGGAAAATCTATTTGTTGTGTGTTTTCCACTTCACCATTTAGCTATTACCAGTGTGTTCATTGCCAAATAACTTGGAACAATTGGTTTTGGTGTATTGCTGAATCCTGTATGCCCCCACTGGAGAGAGCTGCACGGTGCTTCCAGGGAGTTTTTCCAATTTAGGTACTTTCTTCGATCCTTTCTGCAAATTCTTCTCAATACCAACTGTCAAGGTTGTTTTTTGGTGGTTATTGATTATTTTCTTCAATTTTTGTGGTAGCTAAGTATGATATTTCTTTTGCAGGTTGATGGCTTTGATTTTGATATTCTTAGATCTTCCACATGACATTGTATCTGATGGCCGTGCAATGGGGCTTGTATCGGCTTGATATCATTTGATTTGTTGAGCTTATGATGCTGTTTAATTTTTAGTTTTTTTTATTCCTTTATAAGAGTCTGCTTATTTCTCCAATTGACTTGTAATATATGTAGTTCAAACAACTTGAAGGTGATTTTGAAAACATCCTGTATATATGACAGAAACTTTGGTATTCATGTCATTACCCATAGCAATGGTTAGATGTTGATAATCTGCATTAGTCATTGAATTTACCCTTTCCTTTATTTTATCTCAATGTACTCGTGTGTCGTGTCCCAAAATAAGCAAATTTCCCTACTGAATGAGGATATAGGATCCAAAATTGAATTAAAGAACCCAAATGATGAAATGCTTTGTATTATTTACCATTACGAATATGAAATTGGTTAATTACAAGGACTCCAAAAGTCCCATGGTAAAATACAAACATCAGAGTAGAATTACATGAAAAGAATTCAGATTGACACACATTTACAGCAAATTACATCATCATCATCACAGGAAAAATTTGGTATAGATGAGCTTGCTATCACTCTATCCGCATTACCAACATTGCCGATGTCCAAAACAACTGCGCTAAGCCCTCTGCCAATTATGAAGATTTTTCCTCCAATAGCAACCATCTGACATGGTGGTCTTGGAAGGAGAGGCGAGAGCCTACACAAGGGAATCCATTCCCTAGTGTTTTTCTGCCACATCATCAACTTGCTTCCCAAACTCTGGTCCAGTACATAGATTGTATCATCCACAACTACAGTAGGGCCCAGCCATCCTGATGCCATATCAGAATCTGTTTGTTGCCATTTGCCACTCGACGGATCGTAGACAGCTATATACACATGAGGTGGTATGGTTGAAGTGCGAGATCTTATGTAGATTTTTCCGCCCATCACTACAGAATCCTCTATGTCAAGGATGATGTTTGGGTCTAAATGTGATCCCCAAGAGTTTGTTCTAGGATCGTAAGTGTCCCAAGAATGTGGATCACTCGTCTCTAAACCATATCCACCTATGGAATAAATCTTCCCGTCCATATTAACACAGCCAAAATAGCACCTGAAAGAATAACTAGAATATAAGTTCAATATCCAACATTCCTTTTCTGTATAAGTCACTAAGTCGGAAATTGTGTATATAAAGCACAGATATTCAACTCAACAACTAAGGCAGGAAGCAATCCAAATACTAAATACAAACATGATCTTTTCAAGAAGCTCTAATTTTTATCAGGCATGAGATAGCAAATTAACAAGGCCATTATAAGTGGTTCATTGAGCAAATTCCAAAGAAACTCCCAGAAGATCCAACCACTCTCAAGGAAATAAAGCAACTCTATTCAATTCTCTTCCGTTGAACTATAGGACAGTCGCATTCATATTCAACAAGTTACCATCCACTCATAGCATATAAAAGCAAAACCATAGCTTTTGATCAGCAACACCAGAAGAACATAGCACATTATATGGATAAACGAAGTATAACATTAAAAATCTTGGGTATGGATTCGATGTCTGACATCATAAGGATTTGTAACACATATGTTGGTTCAAGGTTATAATATGGACATGGAAACATATAATCCACAATCACATACTGGTATATGTTTAACTAATAAAATGCATCACCAAAAGCCAAAAGGGTGCGCATGTACCTTGCAGTTGACATGGAAGGTGCTTCACTCCAAGTATTCATGGCCACATCATAGCAATAAACTTCATCAGTAGCATCTTCAGACCAACCACAACCCCCTAAAAGATATAACTTCTTGCCGATTGTTTCAAAAGCCATTCCTTTTCTCTTCAAACATCGAGGCGGAAGACCACAAATGGACTTCCAACATGCCTGTCTAGAAGAGCTAGGGTCTAACACATAGCAGCTCACTTGATCAGTACTCTTATCTCTGCACAATGCATATATCCAAGATTCGCCTAAATTGTTCTTTTGGCGATAATCCCACCACTCTTCACTGCACACCAAGTCTCTCCACCTCTTTGAAACACACTTAAGAACTATATGGTACTTCCTAGGAACCCTTGCCAAGCAAAACAAAGCAATGTCATCCGGAAGTCCACTTATCAGAGACAAATGACGCGATTCGGTTTCGCTGTATGAGCTAAAACTACTTGCTGATGGGTCCGTGATCATGGTAACATGTAATCCTTCTACACAAAAACCAAATTGACAATTTGACATTAATTACTTTCCCAACAATCAATAACTCATCAATAATACGATAAAGATTTTTAATTTAAGCACCCAACAATAATTAAAACCCACTGATCTATCAAATCATGTCAACAAATTCAGATATAATTCGTAATCAATCAAATTAATCAAGTAAAATGGCTATTTTTGTGATCAATTCTACTTTTCACAGCTGAATGAAGAAAAATGAGAGTCAAAACAATAACCCTAATTTGGAAATAATTAAAACTGAAATCAGGACTCAAAAAACATACAACATTACCCTATTCCTGATCACCGGTGAATGAAACAGAAGAAAAAAAAAAAGAATTAAAATACTGAAACTGAAATCATACAAGATTGAATTTTCTTGAAAAAAACCTAAGATTTTAAAAATTATTGTAAGAGAAGAAATCAAAGACAAAATAGAAAAATTAATAGAAATTAAATGATGATAAATTCTGATATACTAACCGCTAGGATAAATTCGTAATTGGATCCAAGAATACTTGGAATTTGATTGAAAGAGGGAGAAATGGATCTAGCAGAACCTTGAAAATGGCATGACGTTTGAGCAGATGAAATACCCAGCTTAGTTTATACACTACGATAAAATAACGATACTCTGTCTAGGAGGGAAATCATACTCTACGACAGTTAAAAGAATTATGGAGCTTCTTTTGAAAAAATTAAAAAATATGGATTCTTTTAAAAATAAAAAATATAGAGTATTAATGTGGATTATATCGTATTTTCATTTGATGAAAATCATTAAAATATGTAAATCGTTATTACTACGTAATATGATTTTATGTTACAATAAGTGATTTATAAAGTTGGTAAAGCGAACTTAAATATGAAAATTGAAAGGAAAATTGAAAATACAATAGCTTTCGAATGGTGGATTGGTGGTAATATGAGTATTTTCTACATTAGTTTCCAAGTTTACAAAAATAATATATTGCGTATTAGACTTTCCAAGTTTCCAACCCATTAATTTGCATAGGCGCATACAAATTTTTACACTTTGGACAAGGGAGAGTTGGCCACATTTATAGTCATGGGCAAGCAGTTCAAATCTTAAGCAAGCTTAATGATATGATATATTGTACAAAAAAATTATTTGTGTATATCTTACCATGATACGAACCAATGGATTAGTTAAGTGCAAGACTAAAGTATTGTTGCACTAAAAAAATTATGATACAAGCAATAATCATTTGCGTGTTATAACAATTGCCTAGTTGAATAACGCTTCTTATGACAACATGCTGAGTATATATCATTTACAGGCAAGGAATTATAGCAAGATTTTGTCTGTGAACTTCAATATCTGGCTCTGAGTGCTCTGCCTGGAGTTCTGGCCACTCTAAGTAGACCTTCTTGAGCCAGCGATACAACAAGCTGACAGGAAACAGATGCAAGATATCAAATTAGTCGTGAACAAGAAGAAAGAACGTTAGGACAGATGGTCAGATAACGAGTTGAGATTTACCTCTCCCTTCCTATTGAACATTCGACCTGCAACTAATCCTCGTGCAGAATGAGCAGATGGACTCTCCATCTATGATAGAAGGTAAGTTATTATATAATGGAAAACCTAAGACAAATTCAAACGACAGAAGTGTCTGTTGGGCTTACCACAAATAACAGCCAATCATCAGCTTTTACGGGCATATGAAACCACATCCTGACAAAGAGAAACCAAGCAAATGTATTGAGAAACTAGTCAACACTAGAGGCAAACACAAACTCAGACATGACAAACTAACACAGACTTGCATGTATATAATCCTACTAATCTACATATTTGGACACAGGGAATTAGGGAAACGTATGATATCATCCTATCTGATACAAAGTATGATAAAAGAGTTTTTTTATCACAATACTCTAAAATTTCAGTATTCATATTCTACACTCCATCAGCCCATCTTAGAACAAATAAAATAAAAACATCAAAGACAATTCCCCAATGGTCACTATAACGATCTAATTGTCTTTCTTCACCAAGGATATATTCCTTGAATTAGCACGGATACATTCTAGTACAGATAATCTCCTAGTCTGAAGAAAAATTCATAACCACTTCTTCACTCACCTAAAGCTTCACATGGCATTGAAGATAACATGTCCACTTTACGAGATCTAATGAAAGCAACATATCTATAGTGGAACTATTAAGAGCGCAGATCAGGAAATAAATAACATTAAAATTGTGACTAAAACTACTGTAATGAATTAATGATAGCAAAAGCACAGTCGAGGGTGCAAATGTAGGCTGGGATCGACGGGTTAATCTAAGTTATATACCACGGGGAAACAAATATAAAGCCAAAGGTTCATCTACTAAGAGGCAGTTACTCACGTATGATTCAAGCTTAGAACACTGATCTTCAGACCCCTGTCACGATGAGGATTTGAGCTGACTTCAATAAACAACAGATCCGAAGCATAAGCCACCACACATCTGCAGAATAATTGAACAATATAAGATAACATCGGCATAAGAAGCAATTGTACACTTCTACATATTAGTGGACATGTTCCTTGGAGTAAAAAAGAAGTAACAAAATGTAAAAAATAAACATTCTAGTAATGGTCAAGAGAGGCAAAAAAATCCAAGCGGATAGCATTCACAACTAACAAGCAATATTAAGTCTATAACTGCATAGTTTTTCCACTGTGCAACTGAGCCTAATATACTGAATGATTTGCCTCATCTTTTTTTTTTTTTTTTGACAAAAAATGATTTGCCTCATCAGCAGCATATTGTTAACCAATTAGCTGTAGATTTTTAATTGAAAATTCAATATGACAGTCATCATGTGAATCTACAGGCTTTCACAATTAACGCAGAGGCCTTTACGATTTTCATGATCTACTTTCACCACACTGGATGACATTAAGAAGTCCAGGGACCAGTAAGTAGAGAGCAACTTAAGTACTTATACTTCTTTGCAACATCTATTCCGTCATACAAAAAGTTTGGTGTCTTCACCAGTCCAACAAATGAGGGAAGAACATCGGTCAGATAGCAATGTTGCAGCAGTAATTAACATCATGGTTTTCAATTTTCAAGCCAATTTGGAGCATGAGAGAATGCTGAAGCTTTGCTTTAAAATTACTTCATATATGGGAAGTTATAGGGACGGTGAATATGGTTTTAATTATGAAAGCAGATATGGATAAAGGACAATGGACATCAGCAATGCCATAGCATCAGATAATGAGATAACACATAAAACTCAAGCAAGTCAGAACTCTGAAGCATGAGAAATTGCTGAAGCAATAATCAAGCATTATTTGAAAAGTTGAATATCATGCACCACAGAAAAGAATTCCAATCTCCAAATTAAGAAGTCACTCAGATTTCAACAAGTCAGGTTGAAACTAGAACTGCAAAAGGCTTACACCAACTTGCCCCTTCATTGTCTCCGTTGCCCTGCTGGTATCCCTAATTTCTAAATCATCTAGCTTAATTTTATGCAGCCCTGACTAACACGAGTAGTTCTTAGTCAAGTGTTTCAGGGAAACCATAAAATTAGTCCAAAACTAATCACCAAATACTCGTTAAAAGCTACCATCAAAATCAGCTTGCGACATTAACATTAGCTCCTTTTCACTAGCTTCCGTAGCATTGCTTCACAAACCGTATCCTCCATCACCCATCCAATCATCATGGACATTGCCAAACAGTCCAGACCTTATATGCATTAAAGTTAAAAATTTAATAGCATAAACGAGAGGGAATAGGCACAAAAGCAAATGCATTCAAAGACCCCTTAAAAATTAAAAAGTGCAAACACAGATAGCGTTCCTTCTTGTTTTTCAGCAGACAAATCAGAAGCCCGAGACTAAATTTAACCCCAGCCTTAGCACATCTTACCTATGCAAAGCCTGGTCATCTGACAAAATTCCTTTGGCCCTGAACCAATACCTCAATCTGCATACAAAAATATAACAAGAACCCTATACAAGTTAGGTATATTTGGATACAGCACCTGCATTCAATCAAATAACAATTTTGTAAAGAAAAGGATAATAACTTTGCAGGGGATTTCGTCTGATTCGTAAAAGTATTTGGATCACAAAATCGAATCTCTATGGGCCAAGGAGTAAACTCTGACATGGCCACTTTGTTGCGGTAGGTCCTGTCACATCATCAACCAGATAAATCATAAGCAAGAATGGTATGTATAAAATGACTACAAAATTACAAATGATGCAGCATTGCTTCAAGAGCAAGAACACATTTGTTTGGGAGGAAAACAGTTGTTTAGGAGTAGGAAAAAAAACTTTTCTAAACCATTCTCCTAAGTGTGAAAAACAATTACTTTTTTAAGAGGGAAGCCACACTTTCCTTCCTATTCCTTACCTTCCTCTTTTTCTCCTCCCATCCATCATTCCCTTCCCATATTCAATTTGCAAGGAACCAAACAAAGGAAAACAAATTAGCAATTGTGTGATCCCCAGAATAATAATTTCTGCTAAAAATATTTTCAGCTGGAAATATTTTTTTTTGTCAAAGCTGATGTATCCCAGGCAACATTCTCCTTTAAGATTTCATCTTTCAACTAATCATCCAAGCTAATGCGCCAGATTAACCATGACCTTGTCAGGATGACTGGATGAGAGAAATGTTTACTCTTCAAAGCATCATCCGAGTTCCAACCAAGCTCATCCAGTCCCCCCCCCCCCCCCCCCCCTCCCTCCTCCTCCAACCCCCGAGAAAAAAAAAATGGTATGACTGCTAACAATGAGTTGCAGAGCGCAAAGAGAGTGAGTGGATATCTACAAACACACATATATCGATATAATGAACTCGGTAATTTAATCAATAATGTACAAACCTGGGGAGTCGAGGATCAATAATACGCTTTTCACGTAGCTCTTCCAATGATAATAGCTGAAATGCATGGGGAACATATAGAATCAGTGAAGTAAAACCCCAGAATTTTGCTATGACAAAGTAAAGCTTAAACAATACCGTATCTGGAGCTGGTACCAAGGGCATAACTGCATCCTGGTGCTCAAACCCTAATTCTTCTTTCTGTGGAATTAAAAAAACTAAGCATGAAGCCCAGGAACATGTCAATTGTCATCTAACAGTTGTCACTTATCTTATCAGGCCAATCAGTCAACTTTTATCTCAGAGACTCAGACAATTAGGGCAGCTAGTAAATCCTCAATATCACATGACTAAAAAGCAACTTAAGTATGATAGACACCGTAAATGGCAACCACTAGGTCATCTGGGATACAAAACGTTGTAAGAAGATGATTGCTGACTTTAATGAAACGAACCTTTTTTCTCTTCCATAGTCCTATTCCAGACTAAAAAAGGGAAGAAGAAGGGGGGGGGGGGGGGGGGGGGGGGGAACTACTGAGAGTCACAGGAAATTTCCTACCCAGGGCCCACCCTGCAGAGAGACTTTTCATATGGCTACGAAGCCTAGATCTAGATGGAAAAAACTCTCCTAAATATACTTTTTAATTTGTCACACCCCAGTCCAATGTGAAAGGATTCTTATTTGTGCGCATTAAGGGTGTATTATAAGCACATATTACATTTAAGTCTATGATTCCAATCGCATCTCATTATTGCTGGAAGCTGTGAAAATCCAGTGCTTTTCCATGTAAACATACAGCTTCTACAAGTTTGCACAATAAAAAAACTCCATCCACTAACCGAAAGACCGGACATAAACACTAACATGTTGACATTAGGAATATTCATTAAAAGAACCAAATGTCTAGCTAAGGTATGTCATCGGTTAAAAAGGATAGCAAGAAAGGATGAGACACCTACCTAGAGCTAAACATTTTCCAAAATCTGAAGTAATAACTGCATTAAAGATTACAACAAGAGAGCCACACTACCAATGCAATCAAAGTGATAAATGTTGATGCTTGTCAGCGTGTGTATAAAAGCTCCTGTCAAAATTTGACTATGAAGTACGCAACATACATGCAACTCATGGAAGTGACAACAATGACATCCATCTTATATTGTATGAAGTGATCAATCTTAGGGGTAATGATAGCAGCAATTTCTTGCTAATAAATTACTCTCTATGTTACACTGATATCAAGATGAAGTGGTAGACACAAGTAAATTACTTGAAATGACGCAAGCAAGGTGAACACAATAGTTCCTTTTTGTATAGCATCCACTCTTCTGCTGGAAAAGCTTTTCCCATCACGGAGGCGGTGAACTTCATATATGATTGGAACTGCATATAAATGAACAGTTAATCAATAATAGCACCAAATTACATGAGACTTCAGACTGAGACAGTTAAGTGACTGAAATTAAACAAAACTAGACATAATCCACAAAAATAGATTTTCCAAGGTCCACTCAGCTTTGTCATCAGGCAATTAAGAATGAGAAGCAATTTACTGCCGCAGAACTAAAATTCTACAATTATGATAACGCAAATTTCTATGGATATAATAAACAAACAAAAAAAAAACAGAATAAATAAGGATGAGAACTCTTGAAACAATGTAATGGAAAGCCATTTACTAAGTCTCTGGAGAATTCTAATGTACTAGTAAAACCAAACTGAATAATATATTTCATACATCTAAATTTCAATATTGATTAGAGATTAAAATTATAGAGGTTATTCTTCATTCTCTTAGGTAAAATAAGATTGCACTTAAGTTCACCAAAAGGTTTCAACTACTTACTATCATAGTCTCCAACAAGAAGGAAATAAGCCTGCAAATGATGGACAATTTTTAAACAATCAACAGTCTTTGATGCTGCAGCCACAGCCTGTAATTTAACAAGCGGAATGTCAGATTGTAGGTGTTGGAATATTGTACAGGAGAAAAGATTTTTTTTTTAGGTACAGTGTTCAGATCTTGAAATAAAGCAAGCAAGTACATTTTCTATAATTTGGTGAAATATCTATCTGAATAAGAACTCATAAGAAGAAATCAGTGGTTACAAAACTACCATAAGAACAAACTTTAGTCAGGGCACCACATTTACTTCTGGCAAACTGAGGCCACCCATTATAAGAAAACATGTACCAAAATTGCATTTATAATCATATAGGATCAAGCACTACCTTCAAGAAACACCCTGTCTTGACACCAAAAATACATACCAAACCATACTTTAGGAGTATAGGGTTTCAGCAATAACAATTTAAAAAACTTGAAATGGAAGAATTTTTCTCTTCAGTCTTGCGTTGGAAAACAGTCAGCAAGTTATTTGCAAATAATAATATATTTTGGCAAAGGAGAACAAACCCCAAATTTTTCATCTATAAAAAGACCTAGTAAGTTTACTGGAACAAAGAAATACTCACTCGAGACATTCCCCAAAAAAAAAAAAAAAAAAAAAAAAAATCCTAATAGCCAATGCTCGTGCAAGAAAGCAATCAAGGAGAGGTAACAACGTTCTTCCCACTCACATCGGAAGCTTAAGACATAATGAGAGAAATAAGGAAATGGTGAAAATAAAGACTAAGGAGGGCTAAGATCCACAAGTTAAATTTTAGACTTATCAACTGCATTGTCTACATGGCATGCAACACATTTATAGAAAACAACTCATGCACCTGAAGTAAATGTACCTGTACCTCTCTATGGGGTACAATCACAAAATTAAACAAAAATAAATTTAATCGGGCATAATGTACAAAGAGAAAAGCCAATGAAAAATCATACCTGGCCGATAAACTGTCCTCCAAAAACTTTTCCAAATTTTGGAGCTTCAGGCAAGGTAATCCCTTGAAATAGGTTCACCTACACAAAGTAATTAGTGTAAAACAAACTTCACTTTGCTCAGAACTCAGCAAAGTTGACAAAGAATAATTCATATACAGCACATAAAGTGATTCATTTCAAATGACCAACACACGTCTAGAAACTACAAGAATTAGGCCTTGTTTGGCAAATGGCTGTTGGCGGTTGGCTGTTGGCTGGTTCACTTGGCTTGTTTGACTAGCTGGAATGTTTGGCTGTTTATAATGGCTTTTGAAATTGGTTGTTTAAGCTGGCTGTTTATAAAAGTGTTTGGTAAATTAATTGTTGATTGTTGGCTGTTTATTAGATAATTTGTGGGCCAACAAGCCAAAAGCCAACAAAAAAGCTACTCAAAGCAGTTTTTTCATTTTGGCTTAAAAGCCAGCTTTTTCACTAACTAAAAAGCCAATTACCAAACACATTTTTTGGCTATTTGACCACCTAAAAAAGCCAAAAGCCAAAAGCTAACCAAAAAGCTATTAAAAAGCCAATTACCAAACATGGCCTTAGTGTGTGTACACAAGATGAGACTATCGGTGAAAATTTTCCAGCTCCTCTATTCATCAGATCTATACAATGTGATTTTAGCATAGTTATAATTTAGATCCCATATGAAAAAAGATACCATGTGCAAATGTGTATACTATTCTGGAGGGGGGTCTTGTGACTGAGAAAATCACGTCCCAAATGTAAATATGGGAACAGTGTTTTCAAGATCAGAAAAAACAAAGGATTATGGGGATTACCAACATCTGAAAATTCAAAATGAGAATCAGTTAGGTACAGAACTTTGGGTGAGAAGGCATTACTTAGCATGAGGTACTAGAAATTGAATTAAATTCAATACTTCAAGTCACCTCATTAAGTCATGTGAATCATCCATGGTCCTTATTAAGCCTATTAGCAGTATATTCAGCTCAGGACAAGTGAAAACTACAAATTGTCTAGGGCAACATTTGTATAAAGAAAGTATCTTAAACAGCTTCAAGAACTGATAGACTACATGAAAGAAAGGCCTAGTAAATTCTCCTGTGACCTATAACATATGCAGTCAATATTTTCTTGAATTGCAAACAGGACTTATAACAGAAAGAAACTACTCCATATATCTTTAAAGTCCATAGGTGACATATCATGTAATCTAGTACTCAGTAATGAGGTTTTTATGCATCTAGTAGGAAAATTGCATTACAATGCACACTAACCCACCAAAATAAATAAATAAATAAACCAACTTCAAGTATGGAGTACAAAGATTATGATAGGCTCAAGAAGACATACTTCAATAGGATCCAAATGTAATATGCTCTCTACAGGTGCACAGGTCTCTTTTCCAGCATTAGCATTCCAGATTGACTTTGGCCGCAGCAAAGCACAATGGTCAGAGGGAAGCACCAAGCAGGTCAACTGTCATGAAAAGTGAAAAATGGTCACAACTCAATAATTGATTTATATCCACAAGTAAAATTGAAATACACTCTTGAACTCATGTAAGAATTAAATACTAAATATACCCAAAATTTAGACACTGTTTTCATCCCCTTAACCAAGAATTGTTTTTGATGAGTTCTAGACCAAAAAAAATGTATACCTTGGATGATGCAATCACATCTGCCTGTTTCTCAGATGTTGGGGCACCTAAAAAACAACAAAAAGGAGCATGTTATACTGTTATAATACACCAACATAGCATAGCTCACAATTATGATTAAACATTGAAGAAAAAAAGCCATCAGCACAAACAGAGCTTCACAAATGGAAACAATATTTACTAGCCAAGTAGCCAGCTAATTTGAAGCCATCTCAAACCAGATATGAATTGAGAACTAGCTTCCACTACTATCACAGCACAATGTATCCAAGTTCCCAGCAAGAAGGCTTATTCATCAATGCCATCATCAGCTTTTCTTTCTTCTTATTTGTTTGTACTAAAGTTATATTACTACAAAAAATCAAGGAGTGACAAGACCAACCATTGCCAAAATAGTCATAACGTTTTAACAAGAACTCTGGACGAATTTCTTCCTCAGCGTGTCCACAAACTTCAGCCTATAGTGAGTAAAGAAATACATGAATACATGATTACCAAAGCCCCAAGATCACCAAAAAGTAATAAATTGCAGAAAGAACCTTAAAAAAAAAAACTTACCTCCCCTTCCCAAACAAAATACACATTGTCTCCACTTTCTCCCCTACGAATAACATACTCTCCACTGTCTACAAGATTTGAATAAATACTTGTCAACGCAATTACCATCAATGTATATGAATACTACAAAAGAAAATGCAAGAGATTTGTACAGCTTAATCTTAATGCATAATAAAGCATGAACACAATCACTAATCATCAGCACATGCAAATTATGTCACTGGCCATACAGATGTATGATTACATGGTACTCCCTATAAACAACATTGACAAGCTTAGTCACCCCAAATCACACCAAACTTGATTTTGAATGTGATTGACTATCATAGCTTTATGTGATTACCTTAATACAACAAGCATGGTCACCCCAATATGGAGTGATTACACGATTTACACCTATCGTTTATGATACACTCGTTGTATACAAGACCTATTTGGTGAAACTTAATTACACAATAGTCATCAGTGTAACAATTATACTGTGATTAAACCCACAAAACTCTGAAACCCAACAATTAAATCAAAATTGGAAACAAGGGATTGAATAGAAGATAAATGATACCATAATGCTTGACTTTAACGACCTCAGCAATTTTCTTGAGAGATGAACTGGGTAGCCGCTGAAGCAGTGGAACTCCCCCCAGAAACTCTGTAACTGTAAATCCCAAATAATGCAAACACCCACCAAAATAAAAATCAAATAAAACAAATAATCACACTCATTAATAAAAAAACAATAAACCCAATTCAATCAATGAAATAACAATCTGTTTACCTGATTCAGCGTTCATCTTCAAGCTCTGTTACTAATGAATATTTCTAGAAATTTTGATTTTTGTATCAAAAAGAAATCAACAATAATACAACATTGACGAAGCTTTATATGATGGGAAATTGAATAAGATTAAACAAAAAGCAAGAATTGCAAGATGAAATCTTTAGCGTGTGAAAATCATGGGGTCTTTATTATATAATATGATTAAAATTATTTTGTACGGTTGTATAATAATTAAATTGAACACATATGGTTGTCTGAACTATTTTGGTAATATCAATTGGGATTTGGAAAGGGGACAAAAATGTTGATACTCTGTCTAATTTAATATGGACCACTTCTCCTCCTATCCAGCCCCATTCTAATTCAAAAGCCTAGCCTAATCAGGCCCAAAGTCCAACTTTTCATTCCATCGGATCGAAATGTCTCACAAGTCATTCCAAACTAGGCTAACGGGTTAGACCTTATGGAAGTAAAAGAGAAGGGAAAGGAAATCATATAATTCTTACCGTGATTGATTTAGGTCTACCTAAAATTGATTATACAGCTAATACAAGTATTACGTATACAAGTAATAAGTAAACAACTATCATATTTTTTTCGCAAACTTTTATATTTTCAAAAAAATTAAATGTATACAACCAATACAAGTCAATAATTGTATAAGGCAACGCCCGGGGTCACTCACTAATTATACATAAGGTAGCAACCCGCATCATCAGGCCGCATATGTATAACTTGTTTACGAAGTACAAAAGTCACGATTTGTGGCATTAAGTCTTACAATAATTGCAGTTTTGAAAATTATCGAAATGTTTACCATGGTCCCTAATACCCCCCCGGGAGTCCTATTGGGTGGTGGAACTATCCAATTTACCTTTAAACGACCAATTTATCGATTTACAACTTGCAACGATTTCATTAACTCAAGCCTACCATGAACATTTATGACAACATACAATGATCATATATGGTTCCAAACGGAATTATATGACCCCGAGATTTATTCCCTAGAATTTCAAGATTTTTCGACACCGAGCCCCGAAACCTTCAAAATTTCGAAAAATGCGTGGATTAGTCTTCAATTTTGGAATATTTTGACTTTTTTTCGCTCGTAAATAAAAATTGCCGAAATGTTTACCATGGTCCCTAATACCCTTCGAGAGTCCAATTGGCTGGGTGGAACCATCCAATTTGTCTTTAAACGGCAAATTTACCGGTTTGCAACTTCATCGATCTCATTAACTCAAGCGTACCACAAACATTTATGACAACATATAATGATCATACATGGTTCCAAACGGCATGATATAACCCCTAAAATATCAAGGTTTTTCGAACCCAGACCCCGAAACTTCCAAAGTTTATCAAAAAGCGTGGATATTAGCCTTCAATTTAATAATTTTTTTACTTTTTTTCGCCCGTAAATAAAAATTTCCGAAATGTTTATCATGATACCTAATACCCTCCGTGAGTCCAATTGGGTGGGTGGAACCATCCAACTTGAATTACCTTTAAACGGTCAATTTACCGGTTTACAACTTGCATCGATTTCATTAACTCAAATTTACAACGAACATTTATGACAACATATAATCATCATATATGGTTCCAAACGACATTATATGACCCTGAGATGTATCCCCTAAAATCTCAAGGATTTAGGACACCCGGCCCTGAAACCTCTAAAATTTCTCAAAAAGCATGGATATTAGCCTTCAATTTTGGAAATTTTCAACTATTTTAGCTTGTAAATAAAAATTTCCGAAAAGTTTACCATGGTCCCTAATACCCTCCGGGAGTCCAATTGGTTGGGTGGAACTATCCAATTTGTCTTTAAACGACCAATCTACCGTTCTACAATTTGCACCGATTTCATTAACTCAAGCTTATTACGAACATTTATGACAACATATAATGATTATATATGGTCTCAAACGACAATTTATGACCCCGGGATGTATTCTCTAAAATCTTAAGGCTTTTCGACACCAGGCCCTGAAACCTCCAAAATTACTCAAAAAACGTGGATATTAGCCTTCAATTTTGGAATTTTTTGACTTATTTTCGTTCGAAAATAAAAATTTCTGAAATGTTTCCCATTGTCCCTAATACCCTCCGGGCGTCCAATTGGGTGGGTAGAACTATCCAATTTTCCTTTAAACGACCAATTTACTGGTTTACAAGTTGCACTGTTTTCATTCACTCAAGCCTACCACGAACATTTGTGACAACATATAATGATCATATATGGTTCCAAACGGCATTATATGACCCCTAGATGTATCCCCTGGAATTTCAAGACTTTTTGACAACGGGCCTCAAAATCTCCAAAATGCGTGGATATTAGACTTCAATTTTGGAATTATTTGTTTTTTTTTTTTTTTTTTTTTTGCCCGGAAATAAAAATTGTCATAATGTTTACAATGGTCCCTAATACCTTCCAGGAGTCCACTTGGCTAGGTGAAATCATTCAATTTGCCTTTAAACAGCCGATTTAACAGTTTACAATGCAACTTGCACCGATTTTATTAACTCAAGCCTACCATGAACATTTATGACGACAAATAATGATTATATATGGTTCCAAACGACATTAAATGACCCCGAAATGTATACTCTAAAATTTCAAAACTTTCGACACCAAGCCCGAAAACCTCCAAAATTTCGGTTTGAACCCTCAACCTCTCTTATCAAAGATGACTATATAGCCATCCAAGCCAATGATCAACTATGTTATTAATAAGTAAAAATAATTATATAAGTGTAAATCACAATATTCAATTAAAAAAACAATAAGATACTCAAAGAATAACTCAAATTTGGCTTGACAATGACAATTACAATTTTGAAAAACATTTACACAAATTTATCGATTGTACGTCTACAACAGTAGAATCCCGGGGCAACGCCCGAGCTACTCACTAGTTTACCAATTTACAACTTGCACCGATTACATTAACACAAGCCTACCACGAACATTTATGACAACATATAATGATCATATATGGTTCCAAACGGCATTATATGACCCCGGGATGTAATTAAAAAAATTTCAAGGCTTTTCGACACCGGGCCTCGAAATCTCCAAAATTTCACAAAAGCGTGGATCTTAGCCTTCAATTTTTGAATTTTTTGACTTTTTTTTTTTCACCCGGAAATCAAATTGCTATGTTTCCCATGGTCCCTAATACCCTCCGGTAGTCCAATTGGGTAGGTGGGGAACCATCTAATTTGCCTTTAAACGACCAATTTAGCGATTTACAACTTGCCCCGAATTTATTGATTCAAGCCTACCACGAACATTTGTGACAACATAATGATCATATATGGTTCCAAACAGCATTATATGACCCCGAGATGTATCCCATAAAATCTCCAAAAATTTTCGACACCGGGCCCCGAAACCTCCAAAATTTCTCAAAAAGCGTGGATAAGCCTTCAATTTTGGAAAATTTTGACTTTTTTCGGCCGAAAATAAAAATTGCCGAAAATTTTACCATGGTCCCTAATACCCTCCGGGATTCCAATTGGATGGGTGTATCCATCCAATTTGCATTTAAACGACTAATTTAACGGTTTACAACTTGTACCGATTTCATTAAATCAAGCCTACCACGAACATTTATGACAACGTGTAATGATCATATATGGTTCCAAACGACATTATATGACCACGAGATGTATCCTCTAAAATTTTAAGGCTTTTCGACACCGGGCCCAGGAACCTCCAAAATTACTCAAAAAGCGTGGATATTAGCCTCCAATTTAGGAATTTTTTGACTTATTTTCGCCCGGAAATAAAATTTTCGAAATGTTTACAATGGTCCCTAATTCCCTCCGGGCGTCCAATTGGGTAGGTGGAACTATCCAATTTGCCTTTAGACGACTAATTTACCGGTTTACAACTTGAACGGATTTCATTATCTCAAGCATACCACGAACATTTATGACTTTAATTTTGGAATTTTTTGACTTTTTTTCACCCGGAAATAAAAATTGTTATAATGTTTACAATGGTACCTAATACCCTACGGAAGTCCACTGGTTGGGTGCAACCATCCAATTTGCCTTCAAACAGCCGATTTACCGATTTACAACTTTTACTGATTTCATTATTTCAAGCCTACCACAAACATTTATGACAATAAATATTGATCATATATGGTTCCAAAGAACATTATATGACCCTGAAATGTATTCACTAAAATTTCAAGACTTTTTGACGTCGGGTCCTGAAACCTCCAAAATTTCTCAAAAAACGTGGATATTAGACTTCTATTTTGGAATTTTTTAATTTTTTTTCGCCCGAAAATAAAAATTTCCGAAATGTTTACCATGGTCCCTAATACCCTCCGGGAATCCAATTGGGTGGGTGGAACCATCCAATTTGCCTTTAAACGGCTGATTTACCGATTTACAACTTGCACCGATTTCATTAACTCAAGCCTACCACAAACATTTATGACAACATATAACGATCATATATGGTTCCAAACGGCATTATATGACCCTAAGATGTATTCCCTAAAATCTCAAAGCTTTTCGACACCGTGCCCCGAAACCTGCAAAATTTCTCAAAAAGCGTGGATATAAATCTTCAATTTTGGAAATTTTTTACTTTTTTTTGCCCGGAATAAAAATTGCCGAAATATTTACCATAGTCCCTAATACCCTCCAGGAGTCCAATTGGGTGGGTGTATCCATCCAATTTGTCTTTAAACGACCAATTTACCGGTTTACAATTTGCACCGATTTCATTAAATCAAGCCTACCACGAACATTTATGAAAACAAATAATGATCATATATGGTTCCTGTAACACCCCAATAATTCTCCCTTTTCCAAACCACTTACTTTAAATAAAAATAGAGGAGAACCATTGGCATGTTACCGCCACGTGTTAAAACGTTAAGGCTTTATCAAAGTATTGCAGCGGAAATCCAACTTAAATATTAAAATAATATAATTTAGAAAACCAATAAGTCAAAGCTTACAAATTGGAACCATAAAGGCCCTTATTAAAACCAAACCAATATTCAAATCCCAAAACATAATTAAAATAGTAAAACATAAATAAGTTCAACACAAAGAACGAATACTCTCAATCACACCAATCCCTTGACAATGCGTATGTCAAATCCCCGAACTTCACATCATCAAGCTAACCTGTGCAATACTGCTCCCCAATAATACAAATGTAATAATTGGATCATCACAGGGTCATTGAAAGGCGAAGACCGTGACCAAAAGAAAACACACAAAAGCACGCAATCAGCAAAGCTGAGTACATACAAGCTACAACGTACCAAGCCTAGCATGCTCAACTAATTAAAGTAAATAAACATACAACATAAATTCATTAATCAAGACTCCACACTTAAACAATTCAATCGACTCAACATACTTGCTAATCAATTCCAAACACTTGACTCTTTATATTTAATTTAATTAATTTAGTTGGAGTAAGCAATAGACGAGGTTGTCCAATCCACCAAATCATTTTGGTCCCAAATGACCATTTAAAAATAAAAGTTTAGCGCGATGCAAGAATGGGCGCGACTCCATTCTCACAAAGTTAGTCTAGGATCCCATCTAACTTTCATTATAAAATAAAATGTAAATACCAAAAGAATAGAGGACATGTTGATCAAACAAGCCTCGGAAAGCCACGGGCTACCACCGTGTACCCCAACCCATAATTGTCAATACTCTAGAAGTGCACGCTTTCTAGAGTTTTATTGTTCATCCATGTTTCACTTTACGTGATTACAATTTTAATTAATAGCCGACTCATTCAAGTAGACCATACGTAACAATCATACATCATTGCACTTTTAATCTTGTTTAGGACAATGGTGATCACATAACAAATTGACCTTTAATTCCATTAAACTTCCAAATTATCCAAATTGTTGAACATAGTCAACTCACCTAGCCATTTCGGCTTAATCCACCTTTACTCAACATACTAACAAGTCATGCTCGAGTAATAAAATAAATAACAACCTTGTGGAATAATTAATAAATTCACTCCACTTAAACCATTCAATTTCAATCCTTTAATAATCCAAATGTGGTTAACAAACCGATCCAATAAAAATATGCCTGTATCAACATTCCATACAAACAATTAATCCAATATAATTCAATATGTTTGCATCCATAATTCCATACAAACATAATCAATTCACCAAAACATGTCTCATAAACATAAGCACATGAATTAATTAAATGTATAACCAAACAATTTCCATCAAAGTGTTCTCTAATTATGAAACTAAGTTCTTTTCTTTGGTACCTAAACATGATACTACTTACAACGAAGTAGACATGTACGTACCTCGTATAAACAATCCTTTGTGCCACTTTTAATCACTTAAAAGTCTCTTAAGAAATAATCACTTCCTATAAAACAAGCAACAATAATAAATTAATACTTAACCAAATTTCCAGCAATATAATTTAGATTAAAACTCCTTAAAACTTCATTAAAAACATGTTTTTATGGTTAATTATGCATTAGAAATACAATAGGAACAAAAGCCCCAATTTAATTAGTCATAAGAACCCTAAAATCCCAATTTAAATAAATTGAAACCCTAGGTTTTAAAATTATAAAATCTGAAAATTATAACAACAATTATAATCTGAAATTATTATTTTAAAACATAAAAACATGATTTTGATACTAAAAATATAAACTTTATACTATAAAATTAAAACCCAAAACTAATTATAAACATTAAGCATAAAAAAAACTTCGTTAAAAATCAAAAACTGCCCGAAAATCATATTTAGAGGCTGAATTTGGCCACGAGAACCTGATCGGGATTTAAAACGGGATTAATATTAACGAACCAAAATCTAAACATTAAAACACGAATTTACGTGTTCAAAATAATCTGGAATTAACTTAAACTAATTAGTAGTATAATCACCAAAATTTTAAAACATCATTACTATAAAAGCCCTAAATCGATTGTTCATAAAAACCCTAAAATCATGATTTTCAATGATTAAAAACCCTAGGTTATTAAATTTACAAAATCTGAAAATTATAACATTTATGAAATCTGAAATTATAAAGTTTAATCATCAAAATACAATTTGATATTAATTAAATTAATTTCAAACAATAAAATCAAAACCCATAATCAATAATTATAATTACACAAATTAATAAAACAAAGGAGAAAGAAAATAAGACTAACCTTTTGTGTGGGGAAATTTTTGGGATGTATGGGGTATTTATAGGAGAGAGGGTAGTAGGGTAAGTAGGGATATTGGGCCTCATTAAATTAATGGGTCAATTAAGAAAGTAAACTGGGTTTGGTTTGTTTGTTGGACATAAATTATAGAAGGAAGGTTCATAAAAAGTTCTTTGTAATAAAATCGTTTATCAACCCCAAAAATAATTTGAAACTTTTGAAATTAAATTCCGGAAAAATACAAGTAAATATTATAAATAATATATAATTTCATTTATAATATATTTTAAAATATGGGGGATTACAGTTCCAAACCACATTATATGACCTCGAGATGTATTCCCTAGAATTTCAAGACTTTTCTACATCGGGCCCCGAAACCTTCAAAATTTCTCAAAAAGCGTGGATATTAGTCTTCAATTTTGGAATTTTTAGACTTTTTTTCGCCTGCAAATAAAAATTTCCGAAATGCTTATGGTTCCTAATACCCCCCGGGAGTCCAATTGGGTTGGTGGAACCATCCAATTTGCCTTTAAACGACCAATTTACCGGTTTACAACTTGAACTGATTTTATTAACTCAAGCCTACTACGAACATTTATGATAAGATATAATGATCATATATGGTTCCAAACGACATTATATGACCCCGAGATGTATCCCCTAAAATATCAAGACTTTTCTACACTGGGCCCCGAAACCTCCAAAATTTCTCAAAAACCGTGGATATGCCTTCAATTTTGGATTTTATTTTTTTATTTTTTTCGCATGGAAATAAAAATTGCCGAAATGTTTACCATGGTCCCTAATATCCTCCGGGAGTCCAATTGGGTGGGTGGATGGAACCATCCAATTTGCCTTTAAACGACCAATTTACCGATTTACAACTTGTGCTGATTTCATTAATTCAAGCCTACCACGAATATTTATGACAACAAAATGATCATATATGGTTCCAAACGGCATTATATGACACCGAGTTGATCCCATAGAGTTACAAGACTTTTCAACACCGGACCCCGAAACCTCCAAAATTTCTCAAAAAGCGTGGATTTTAGCCTTCAATTTTGAAAATTTTTGACTTTTTTTCGTCCGCAAATAAAAATTGTCGAAATGTTTACCATGGTCCCTATTTAATGTTAATGTGTTAACATTTGATCATTTTACAACTTTTTTTTTATAGTTGTATTGAAATCTCTTATGAATTATAGTTTGACTTTGTATACACTTGGTAATATAATATCTTGTATAATACAAAGTGTTTAATGTATATTTATCCTGAAAGTTCTTATGAATTATAGTTTGATTTATTTTTGTATGTGTGTTTTTTCTTTCTATTAATTCTTTTTCAATTTTTATATAATGTCTTGAATGCTACTCATATGTTGGCATGTACTTCTATGTTCTATAATACTAAACTAAGGGCATGTTCTCATCGATTGAAATAAGCTGGACTGAACTTATTGATCAGTGATTTTTAACTACGGATTAATGATCTTTGATTATTTATTATTATATATATGTGTATATACAAATATACATATTAAAATATTTATGAAAAATACATTAAAAACATGGAACCCCAAAACATTTTAAAAACATATACTATATTATTATTATTATTATTATTATTATTATTATTATTATTATTATTATTATTATTATTATTATTATTATTATTGTCGTTGTTGTAATATAAGCTTAAAAGTATGAAATTTGGCTTTAAATCATTAGCAATATAATTAAACATAAACTTATTAGTGCTGAACTAAACTGAACTGAAAATAATCTAATGAGAACAGGTTTAATTTGAATGGAAATGATGTTAGTGTATGATTTATAGGGAAATACCGGTACATTATTTCTTAAACAAGTAATAATCATTTAGTCAATTCACATTCTATTAACTTGTGACGTTGGTCGTTGAAGGATAGTTGTATAATAGAGAAGTTTCATTGTTTTTAATTATTGTTTTATTTTAATTATTATTTTTTATATTTTAATAAAGATGGAATATGTAAAATTTGAGTATTTGACTCTTAAAAGAATTATGGTTAAAAGTTATGAAATAATCTTAAATAAAACTAACTACCCACTCTCTTCCTTAAAATTATTTTAAGATAGGAAAATCATTTGATATCAAGATTCTCTCCCAATCATTTGATACAATAAATATCAACTTCAACTCACTTAATTTGGTAGGCAAATCATGTGAGTAGTAAATAATGAATGCATTATTTATTTTGATTTGTTTTCCTTTTAATTTTTCATCATTATATAACGCATACACAGTTACACACCATCTTACTGGTAAATTTAATTCACTAATAATTATGTCAAAATTAAAACCAATGAACTTTTAAAAAAAAAACAAATAAAAAATTTTACTTGTATTTTCCTTTGGAAAAAGTAATTTGTTTTTTTACCTCTTCTTTTCCCTTAACATTTTGTACTTAAAAAATGTTCTTATTTGCTTTTTTGGTGTCATTAATTTGTAATTGTAGGCCATAATCTCCAGCTAACAATCAACACTGTTCAACTTTCAGGGTTCCAGAAAAAACCAAACTTATTAAACTACTAATAAGACCAATACCCAATCCTAGATTTGATTTGTCCACCTTCAAACTTCTTACCTTCCCTTCTCTGATACTTTGAATGATTGTTCAACTTCAAAAATTAAAGTCCAATATTCAATTTATAGCCCAATTCAAGGGTTTGTTTCATAGCTCATCTGCAGCAGTTTTGAAGTTTGATTTTTTCTAGAAATCTTGTCTTTTCCTTTGTTTATTTCATAAGGAAATTTCCAGGTAAATCCTTCAAATTTTTGTTTATATATTAGATAGGTTGTATGTATAACACATCCTCAATTTGCTGCTTTCTTGCCTTTTGATTGAGTAATCTTATATAACCATTTTTATCTTTTGTTCAAATTCTAAACCCCAGTTGAAATTCAGACCTTTTTGCAATTAACTTGGCTATTATTTATATAAAGTAGTTGAATTTTGCAGAAATTTGAATACCCAATTGTTGTAACACCATATATGTTCAGTTCCATTGTGTAATTGATCAGTGTAATTATCGATTGAAGATGAGTTTCCGACATTGAGTCAATGTCAGTTGCCTTGGTTTCAAAAACTAGTTGATCAGTCGATGAAGATGTACTTTCAACATTGAGCAAATGTCACTTGCATGTTGTCTGCCTATAATTGAATGTGTATACTGTTTAGCTTGTGCTAGATGGGTCTGGAAGCGGTGTATATATGCCGCAGGCCATGAGAGTGAGGATTGGGGCCTTGCTACTGCTGAGGAATTTCAGCCTGTATCTCGGCTTTGTCGATATATTTTAGCTGTATATGAAGATGATCTTCGAAATCCCGTTTGGGCACCCCCAGGTGGATATAGAATGGACCCTGATTTGGTTGTCCTGAGAAAAGATTATGATGATACCGGGGGTCGGGTGACTCCTTACATAGTATATCTTGATCATGAGAATGCAGATGTAGTGCTGGTTGTTAGGGGTCTAACCATGGGGAGAGAGAGTGATCGTGCCATCCTATTCGATAATAAACTAGGGAGGGCACCGTTTGATGGCGGCTATGTACATAATGGCCTTTTAAAGGCTGCTCAGTGGGTTTTTGATGAAGAGCATGAGATTTTGAGGGATTTGCTTGAGAAGAATCCTACATATACTTTGACGTTTGCTGGTCATTCATTGGGTGCTGGAGTAGTCTCTTTGTTGGCACTTGTGGCTGTCCAAAATCTGGATATGTTGGGGAACATTGAGAGGAAGAGGATTAGATGTTATGCAATGGCTCCTCCAAGATGCATGTCCTTGAATTTGGCTGTCCGGTATGCAGATGTTGTCAATTCTGTCGTGCTTCAGGTACAACCATAGTTGTCTTTCCAGATTTACTCACTTGAATAGAATATTAAGAACTAAACCGCTTATCATGAAAGAATTTTCTTGTAAACAGGACGATTTCTTACCCCGGACAACTGCTGATTTAGACGATGTTTTCAAATCACTAATCTGGTAATGATCTTATTATATGTTATCAGCTCCGTTAGTGGGTGAAATTTAGTATTGTTGTTCATAGTAGATATAAGGTAATCTAGCCTTTTTATGCTTGTTGCAATAGCATGTTTGAATATTCAATTTGAAATATGTGTTATTGATTTAATATGTGAATTGCATTCATAAAGGTTGTCACATTTCCAGTAATTGCTTCCAATAGATATACTTCGTATATGGTATTTGTTGGGTATTTGTGTCAGACACAGGTGTTTGTTTAACTGTTGTGCTGATGCACTAAGGTATTTGATGGAATGTTACCATGCTTTTGTTTAAAATAAAGCATCAAAGGTCCATACTCATGTCAAAGTTCGGGGATTTGACACTGGTATATGTGGTTAGAGGAAGAGTTTGAATGACAAAAATATCAATTAATTCCTTGAGCATGATGCTTAAAAAAATCCAGTTTTAAATACAAGTGTGGTTCTTGTTCAGCAACTTTAAAATCAAATTTTCTCTACGTGCTCTACGATAAAGAAATTTTTCATGGTGAAGAAAGTATGCTGAGCAGATACAGCTTTTAGCATTTAGGTGCTTTGCAACCGATTTGATGTATATGCTTTAATAACTGCTGATAATAAGGTAAGGTGCTTTGTTATATTTGGACCCTTGATGGTGAATTTTTATTTGGGATCTTAGATGGTCTTGAACTGTTACCAGAATGTTACTTTTAAGGATTCTTTTGAGTACTGGAAAACCATCTGTAGTTTAGGTTTCTTCTGTGGAATGCACTTGTCTGCATAGCCACAGCTAGTTTGCTTTCATTTATTAATTGCGCATCACAAACTGAAAACACTTTGTCATATGATTGTATGATGGCTTGCTTGATCTATATTTGGAATGTCAGCTCTTGTATCTAGATTTTGGTTTCCTGCTGGGTAATGGTTTTTTTTGTCTAACTCTAAACATATAGCCTTCAGCACATGCATACTTTTTAATCAAACTACCTCTGAACTTAAACAGTTTGCCGTGCTTATTGTGTGTTATGTGTTTAAAAGACACATGCATGATGGAGGAGAAGATGATAACAGATCCAAGGAGACTGTATGCACCAGGTCGCGTTTATCACATCGTGGAGAGAAAGCCCTTTAGGTATGCCTAGTGAAAATTCTTTATCACTCACCCTACTAATTTTGTATAGATGTACCAGGCCCTTTCTGATTTATGTTGTTTTACATCTTACAAACTATACTGAGCTATTGTCTGAAAATTCTCAAGTGCCTTTGTATTGGAATTTGTATAAAAATCCAAGGTTCTGGTGAATTTAATAAGCTAAGAAGCTGGCAGAAGCATTAGCATAGTTGTTCTTTATAGCTTTGTAATAGACTAACCTAAGGAAGGGCAATATTGGTAGTCTAGTATTATTAGGTTAGAGTCTTTAGCTTTAGTATAAATAGAGTGAGGGGAGAAAGGAGAAGGTAGGCAGAAATTTGTATTGAGGGAAACCTTATAGAGTTATGGCCTAAAGCCATTGTTGGAGAGCTGTTAGCAAACTCGCTATCAAAAGAGTAATAGCTTAAACCAAACTTTTTTTTTTTTTTTTTTTTCTAATTTCAATTTATTTTAAAGCTTTCATTTTGTTATTTCTTCTTATCAAATCAATTTAATAAAAAATATTTTAAAAAAAAATTCAGATTATTTAGTTAATCAAGAATTGTTCTTTTCTGTGAGTCCGGTCTGTGAAAATCAGTTCATTACAAAATCCCTTTATTTCTTAATTTACAATGGGTTGGACTACAGCTAGTAGGGCTGCAATCTGAAGTCTAGCCAAGAGTTGGAGTTCTCTTATATCCTAATGTAGCCACTTGGAGCAGCTAAGCATTTAGTAGTGTTGTGCTCTGTGTAGTTGTAAGTTGTAACTGAATGAACTAACTTTTTCACGATTTTAATCCAGCTCCTAAACATGTTCTGTTAGTGGCAGCTTTTGATAAATAATGGCAAATAAAAGGGATCAATATAAGTTTTAAAAATTTCAAATTATTGTTTGATTTATCAAATACGTAAAATTTGACCACTTAATTTCCTAGAGAGCAGACTTCAAGGATAAATATTGCTGCTATTTAATTGTTTTCTTAGCAAATGAGCTTTGCCTGAGTTTGAACCCGTTCATTAGTAAGTGTATTGGTTCATTTGCAGTCTAGCTGGAAGGAGGGACTGTGGACAGTTAAAGCTTAATCCCTAGTATTTGTATGCTCATGGAGGCTTGAGCCAAGTTACCTGCTCATCTGTCTAGCGATTATATAGGTAGTAAGTTTGTCTGGTGAAGAATTTTGTAGATTCATAGGCATCTCATGCCCTAGTGTTCATTCTATCTTGCATTGCATATGCATAACATTCATGACATGCATATGTTTCTGCCCATCTATATTTCATAATTCTAAAAACATTGTTTTGAAAAAAATAAGAGTAAGACCTTTGTGACTAGTTGCTTTCTATAAATCAGCAAAACAGAACAGACACGGCAAATTTAAACCATGAATTACATGTTTAGCGAGAATAAAAATAGGGATCCTGAAGAGTTCAAGGCCAAGGTTAAC
Organism: Chenopodium album; assembly: GCF_948465745.1. Lineage (NCBI taxonomy): Eukaryota > Viridiplantae > Streptophyta > Magnoliopsida > Caryophyllales > Amaranthaceae > Chenopodium > Chenopodium album. The sequence continues at coordinate 74,588,964 of NC_137840.1, forward strand.
TAAAATTGGTGATAAGAAAACATATTACATGATTATATTCTTGTGGCTGAAAGAAAGTGAGAACTCACCTTGTGTAGAGCAACTGCTCAATGCCAGACCTAACTATTAAGTATTAACTGGGTAATAAGAGCATGCATTACATGAACATCTTCTGGGGGCTGTAAGCCTGTAAGGGAAAAGTTACTTGGTGTAACTTTTAAGAGCACTTGGTCTTGTCACAGTTTAAGGAGAGTGTACGGGAAGATCTAAACTGAATTTTTGAGGCCTTTCTTTTGTGAAGGAAATAATGAACTTGTCTTTGATTGTTTGATTGGCTGTTCAGAAAAAAAATACTTCTTTACCTGTCCATGGAATGAGATTGTTGAACCAGCTGCATGTGCTGCACCCCCCCTCTCTCCGATCAAAGAAAGAAAGAAAAGATAGTAAATGAATGCCTTTTTTCTAAATCATATTGTTTTTGAGTTATAGATTTCAAAGATATCCTCCAGTAGTGAGAACAGCAGTTCCTGTTGATGGAAGATTTGAGCACATCATTTTATCCTGTAATGCAATTTCAGACCATGGAATCATTTGGATTGAAAGAGAATCCCAAATTGCTCTTGATGTAAGTCTTTTAATTCATAGTAGTGGCACCTTTACAGTTAGCTGATGTAACAGACCACCTCAATTGTTATCTTTCTTGTCATGGATATTACATGCAGTGATACCATGGAATTTTGTAAAATAATTTTTCTTTTTTTGTCGGTGGAATGAATTTTCCTCTGGAAATGCGAGGCAGTATAATTTGTTTAATGTTTCTGCTGGTAATTGATACCTTTGCCGCTGTTATGGGAAACTTGTCAATTTTGATGTTGCTCTAATGGAATAACCTTTTGCTTCAGTGTTGAGATTATACTTTTGATCTACTTAAATGAAGTGCATGTATAAGTTAATTTTACTACATCTATTTGTGGACGGTGTGTTTATATGTAAGAAAATGTCTCAGCTTTCACGATCATATCTTATTGAATCTTATTTCAGAGCGTCTTTATTAAACTCTTGTTTCTTCAATTACAGTTGATGATGGAAAATGATCATGTCATGGAGATTCCACCGAACCAAAGGATGGAACGACAAGAGAAACTCGCAAGAGAACATATACTGGAGTATAGACAAGCCCTTGAAAGGGCTGTCGCCTTGGATGTTCCTCACTCCTTTCCACCTTCGCCTTACGGAACCTTCAATAATCATCCTGAGTCGGGGGAAGGATCGGATAAATCAAGTGTAGAAGGATCATCGTCATCATCCAAGAAGAGGAGAGAGAGCTGGGGTGATTTCATTGGGCGACTTTTTGACAAAGATGAGTCAGGCCATATGGTACTTAAATAGTACAGTATGTTATACAATGCAAATTGCAGAAACCACAATTGAATATTGCTTGGCTATCAGTCTGTCACATTCTTTTATTATTCATAGCTCAATACATTGTACATCAGAACATTTCCTTCAATATTAGTAAAAGGGATCATTCTTTTATCTGTTTAAAAGTTACTGTGGTCACTCTTCATCTCATTTTTGGCATTCACTTTCATTTAGCCAACATCTCAGTGCGGCTCTTTGCTGCCTGGGATTTAAAACTAACTTAAAACTGTCACGCTGCAAATCGAGACTGTGATGTCTAAGATCATACATCAGACAAATGATACTAGTACTGTGCCGTGACTGCCATCAATGTTATTGTCTCACTTTGGAGAATTAACTTAATAATGTACTCCATAGATTGGAGCAGGCTTACAGATGTTCGAATTACAGAGAGCATTTTTGGATTGCAAATTTGCAATAAAAAATAAATGCACCTTGAAAACAATATATTAGTATAACTTAAAACTGTCAAGGTGCAAAGCAAAGGGCTCTCAAAGCTAACTTTACAACCAGGTTTTCTACTAATCAAATCATGTACATGAAGCTTGCCTGACATTTACACCAAGGAAATCACCTATCCAATTTGTAACTACACCAAAACTGCATGGCTTTGCCAGCCGCTGCAGAAGAATCGTACTATTAATCTTCAATTATACCTGGGGGTCAAGAACTGCTTCTCCTGGAATAAATACATACTATCCCATATTATATATTGACATTGATTAAAAATGAAACATTGCGGAACACTTATATATTTTGGGCTTCATTTGAAAAATCCTCATATTTTGCTAATTTTTTTAAACACACTTGAGTGAACTAAGCGACTTCCCATAAAGATTAAATCCCAGTACAGTTAAATTTTGTCTGTAAAAGAGAGTAAATTTGAAAGTGTACCAAATGACAATTTCTCGTGAATTTGGCCATGAATATAGTAAAGACTTTATGAACAAATTACGATTAGAACCTGACCTAGTTGAGGCATTAATGGCAGCAAAGAAAAGGGGAAGATATGCTAAAACAGGTGTCTCACCATGCATTTTCTTGACAAATCTTTCAAATTCCATAAGATTGTGCCTTTCCATGAGTTGGAGGCTAAGTCTGTGGTATGTAAATGATAACAAGTGACGACCATCAGGATCATTGAAGGGCTTTGCATTTTCAAGTATTTTGTTATATACTTCTCTACTATGACAAGGAACAGAGTTTTCACTGGCAACTGGAATGTTAACATCCCATGCAGCATTCAGAACCTGCAATTAAAGAGTAAAACTTGATCAGTAAAATCTGAAGCCCTAACTGATTTGACTTTGTTGGAGGAAAAAAACCGCAAATAATGATGTAATCTTATGCTTACTTGCCAAGCCAGCCCTTCAGGATCTGCTAGTGCTTCAGAAGAATCCTCAAGCTGATCCAACAAGCCCACTTCTGCAGTTGTGAAGGTCACAGCAGCTCCATGTTTTTTTAACATGGACATTACTGCAGCATAACCATCACGATTACATGGGTTGTAGAATCCAGCGGTTAATTCAGCTGCATGACTTGTAGTCTTGTACCACCAATGTATCCCTGATAGCTGCTCAGAAATTAGAGTTAAAACATCAGCATGTCAACAAATTCTGAAGTGGGGGAACACTGAGATAAAAATCAGAATCAAGCACATAATTTCTGAATGTGCAAACTTTTCTTATTCCCCCCTTTTCAGTAACTTTATATCCAGCTGAAACCAGCTCCAACTAGGACAAGAAATAGTGATGTGGGAGAGAGGAGACAGATTAAATAACTGGGAATAAGTCAATATCATTATTATTGATGAAAATCTAGTCTTTGCAAGGTATGAGATGAACTGGTAGAGGCAGCAGTTATTCAAGGTCTCTCTCTTTTTCAGGATTCTGCGATAGAAGTAATTACTCAATGGTTGGAAAGGGGCTTCTTTATCAGGGTAGGGGAGAAAATCTTATCAAGTCATGCATCTATTCCATCCATTTCAGGCCTGTTCAAAGAACCTGCACTCTGCAGCATAGCAAAGAGAATATAAAGAACAATGTGGTTTGTGTGGATATCTAGTGGCAGGCTTTGAAAAGAAACCCAACTGGGAGGCCACAGGCCTTAGAAAGGCAGTGATATGGGTATTAATTTCCTACACATAACCTTAATGGTGATGTAATTGTGGAAGTATGCCCTTAGCGCAGATTATCTATGGGTTAAGGTTAACTAACAACAATGAGCTTAAGCAGAAATGCAGAATGGCTGGAATGCAGGGGCGAACTCGAAAGCTCCCTATCATTCAGTGGATACAGAGATGGGCTGTGAAGTAATGAAGTCCAAGAATTCCAAAGCCTTTTTTAACAATTGGGAGGTGGGGTCGTGGCCTCGTGGGGGGTCAAACCAAAGGGGAAAAACTGAAGATATATCACTTGAAAAGTTCTTCAAGAAATGTACTACCTCCGTTAACTTTTATTTGCAACTTTGGAATATTTTATATCTTACAAATAATGTCCCAAAGTTGCAACTAAAAGTTAACGGAGGTAGTATATAAATTTTCTTGCATACAATATTGGCGATAAAAAAAACTATGTTAGAAACTTACAACAGATGCACCTTTAAAGTTGACATTCATCAGCCCATTTTTGGTCCAACCACAATGGAATGCAACATAAAATGATTTAAGTAGCAAGATCAACCCACCTTTGCAGCAATGCAGGTTCCCTCAAAAGCCAACTTGGCCAAAGAAAGTATCCGGTCACCATGGTCAACTAAGACTTGAGAGTACCAATTAAGAAAGAACCTGCCATAATAGCCATCATATTCACCCCCATCACAAAAAAATCCAGTCTCATGGGGCCGTGAATTGTAAAAACCAGCATTAGTTGGCCCTTTAGCCCAAAATGAATGTCCTCTGGCTTCAGCTGCCTTTCGTAAGCTTTTCAACATATACTGATCATAACACTGCCAAACAGGACAAAGAAGTCAGTGAAATTGCATGCATATACATCATATGATGCTATACACAGAGATTAGGTGTTATATTACCATTAAAAACATCAAAATTTGATATAGAAAAATGCAATTGCAGTAAAATAGAGAAAGTAATTAAACATGTACTGCTCAAGCAATAAAGACAAGAGAACCAATATGCGCATAGGAACAAAACTTGAAAAGACATTCCACAAGATTGAAAACGTTAATTGACTATAACCTGGAATTCTCCGAGGCCAGGGTATCTCCAACCGTGCTTAACTGGGAAAGAGGGGTACCTCAAATCGCCACATGGACCAAGTCCAACTTCAATCATGGAAATAATACCATCTTCAAAGTATTCATCAAACTCTATCCGGAAGCTTCGCATGAAATCAAAGTAGACCTGAATCAATTTAAAACAGGATGAAACATAGCGAATATCTAAATTACATGATTTTATCATAGCTATGTTATTTAACACGGCAGTTTGAATTCTGCAGAGGAAGCATTAATAGACCCAGTTCTATTTTGAGTTCTCTCTTCTGGAAAACATGACATGTGGAAGAGGGATTGTAAGTAGGAAATAAGAAATGGGGTGGTGGAGGGGGCTGTTCCAGTAAATAGAGAAGGATCATCATATTAGAAAGATTAAACGGCAATACTTTGTCAGCAAAGGGTTCCCCAAACTTGCTAGCAGACTCAATTACAAACTGTTAATTTATCCACAATATGACCAGGTTGTTAAACAAGAAAATATACCTCAAAAGCTGTTCGACCTTTCAGCACTCGCTCTTTATCAATTCCCCATGAAAGACACTCAGGATTTCTTCGTCCCTCTTTATCAGTGAAATATATGTCAGGGTTACTACGACCAATCTCTGCTACCCAAAGGGGCAAAGGAATACAAACATCATCGCGAAAGTTGCCTCCACATTCATGAAATGACATCACAACCTGCGCTATCCAAACAGCTTTCTAACCTCAATAGGTAGTATTACAGGCTATAAGCTAACTATCAAGCATGTACAAAACAATTTCAAGGACTGTCATTTTGACTCATTTCTACTATAAACTTATAATTAAGTTTTTTGGGACTCCAATAAAATGTTGAATATTTGACAGTTCACAAAAATTCGTTTGGTCCTGTCCTAGCATGCCGAAACAAGTAATCAATGAAACCGTGAAACAGACACATAGAACTCTTAAGGCTATCAGCTTTACCTGTAATTTAAGTTTGAGATCTTTTACTATTTGAAAGAGCCTTTTGTAACCATTCCAATTATACTCCTGCGCAGCATGAGCTTCCACTATCCCCCACCAACAGTCAACTACAACACCATCAACATTAATTGATTTCAGAATCCTCAGCTGCTTCAGCACCCCATTAGGATCAGTAAGCTCACATTTCATATTTATGATTCCCAACTGCACCAATTAGCATAGACATCACATATGGATTTAAGCATCTAAGAGAACTTAAAGTCACAAAAACTAGATCCTGTTCATTTTTGCTAAAGATAGCTGTCAAGAGTCGAGATATATACTATTGTACAATCTACAAATATTTTTGACAAAGGTATTGACAGCAATTCAATTTATAGTTAGCACAGATACTAATAAATATAAAAAATTAAACACTCACAGGTAGCATCACATAAACTGGTATATATGGAGTGCCTGCAAAGTCATGCTCATGCAACCTTGAGGAGGGATCAACCACCTATCATTTTAAAGAGTTAATCAGGATTATCAGTATAAGCAGCACAAAGCAATCAAGGTAATATCTAGATCCATCCAGCAATTAACATGCCTTTACTTTTTTCTTAAAAAAAAAAAGGTAAACTGTGTTCTGTCACCATTAAGAAAGCAGTTACTAACATAAACAGGGATTAAAAAGAGATTATCTAGATGAAAAAAGGATGGGATCATGCACCTTATGGTTGTAAGAGGGGGAGAGGGGGGGGGGGGGGGGGGAGCTGTGGAGGAGAAAAAAGGATTAGATAGTGAACCTGTTTGTTACAAATGGTATCCACAGAGCTAATAAGAGGATGATTGTCTATTCGTTCTCCCCTACTACCTCCTGTGGAGGATGCATGGGCATGTGAACCGGAAGATACGTCATAAGGAGAGGCAGTGTGCCCAAAAACCTCTTTCATTTGACCGGTATTATATTCCACAGAGTTTTGATAGCTAGGGCATACACCTTTGACGGAAGTAACCTGAGTCTGTTGAGGCAAAACTTGTGATGAGGGGATGGCAGTTGGCACTGGAGAATCATCAGACGGTCTTGAGCCCTAGATGAGTTAGATAATTTTTTCATTCTTAGATATTCATTAAAAAAAAAAAAAAAAAAAGTCACTTTCACTTTACACATGTGCTATTAAGCATAATCGAAGGGACATACATAGCATCTAACAGATTACAGCAGCAAGAAAGTAAGAAAACAGCATATCAGAGAAGAAAAATTCAACTTTGTGGAAGAAAAATACTGACAAGGAATGGCAAGTAAAAAGGAATAAGAAGAGGGAAACCAAAAAAAAAGTTGCACCACCTCTAAATTCTCCCAGTTTTTCAGCTCTAAAAAGCTTAATGTCCTTCAGGACAAGAGCTGGCTGACTACAATTCCACTATTAAGTTAGATTGGCCGCTCATTTAAGGACACATTCATCAAATCAAGACTGCAACTGTGAGAGACTACTTTTTTTTTTGGCAAAATTGCTAAACATGTCATCTTACCAAATTAGTATAGAAAGGATCAATTTATTTTCGATTATGTGTAAATCAATATGTAGTTATTAGAATATTTCATACATGTTAACTCCCGTAAGCCAATAAGGGCTTACTTAGGAAGACTCTTTTGTAATTATTCCAGCTGAATATGATAATCTATTCAAGAATTCCTTAATAGAATGTCCAAATACTAAGATAATATCTAAAACTCAAAATCTTACGATCATGCTCTACTATGATACACAAACAGATCCAGCAACATAGCATATGCAATATTTCCATAAACTAAGAGCCAACTAGACATAACATCAATGTACAACAAACTCAAAATATAACCTTAAAAAGTTGAATGCATAAGGAGACTTTGAAGTACCTGAGACTGTGAAGGAAATGTGGTACCATCTGGAAGCACAACCCAGCCAGCTTCCCTTGCCAAAGCCGCAATTACATCATTTATATCAGCCCTGACCCTAAGATTGTAATTCCCATGGCGTCGAAGTCCAGCCAAGATCCTTGCAGTAATGGCTCTCCTATGCCGCTCCCGCAGCTTTGTTCTCTCTTTCTCCTCTAATGGCCTCGGCCTTTTAGCAACCCCTCCATGGTTGATCTGCTGTTCTTGGATCTGGGAGTGATACTGAAACTGACTGTCACTGCTGCTTGTAGTGATTCCTCCATCCATATTGACTATCATGGAAGCTGCCATGTTTTTACCTTCTTCGTCATCATCTTCATCCTTTGAATCCATGTCCATTTCTTCCTCATCATCATCTTCACTAGTTCCAATCAGCTTATGCATACCCGTTGCCTCATTCATCTTATTAAAAATTAGGTACTATACAACCATTTGGACGAGACAACTAGCCATATCAATGAATATTTTTTCTCTGTCACCCAGCATTGCAATGTAAACTCGATAATTTATGCTGCTCTAGGCTCCAGAATAATTAAGTTTTTCCTTTCTAGGCAACCTACAAACGAAACATACGTTGGCATACTTATCAATACCCTTTCTCCTTACAAAAGTTTGAACATACAGTGAAATAATATATTTCACCATGGTCTCATTCCCCTCAAATAAACTCGAACAAACGATAACATAACATACTTCATCAAAGTCACCTCTCCTCTCACAAAAAGCTCTAACAATATGATGACAAAATTCAACAAGATTATGCTATTACAACACAAGCTTGGATGCAAGAGAAACAATAATTAAGTATCAAATTATCAAATTTTAGCAAGAAATTTACCCCCACTATTAATACAAAAATTAAAATTCCTAAATCAAATGTCCTTTTTTTTTTCCATAATCTTTCAGGGTATTTCGCTAATACCATAGTTGAAACTAACTACTTATTCAACTTATTAAGCTAAATTAACAATAATAATCTCACATTACAACATCCAAATTCCAAGAATTCACATAATACTCAAAGTTTAATTTTGAAAAAAAAGGTACTCAGTAGTATTTTTGGATAATTCAATATCATCAAGTAATTCTTCCCTAATCCTGAATTATATAAGAAATAATAATTATACAATTTCAACTTACAAAAAAAAGCACCCACATTTTCCAAAATTAATAACAGAAATTGAAACCCTAAGAAAATTGACAAAAGTGAGAAAAAAAGTGACAAAAAGGGCATACCGGAGAAACGAGGACGTTTAAAGACATCGGTGACGGAAGACTAACTGTCGGAGAGGATAATTCGGGAATTTCCGGGAGAAATGAGGGTGATTCCGGCGAGAATTCCGGCGAGAGGAGAGAGAAAAATAGTTGGAAGAGTTGAAACGTGCGAGCATGTGAAGGAGGTAAGAGTTAACACGCGTGGATGAGAGTGAAGCGTGTTAAGGAGGAATATTGTCACGGGTTTGGCATTAGCACATGACTGTTCTGCTGCCCCCATCCAACGGCGTGACGGACCACCCACTACACGTGCCTTAAATTTTATTAGGGTTTTTCTAAATTATGCCCCCAAACTTCTTCAATTTCTTAAGTTGTGTCAATGATTTTTCAAACGTCTAAGATGTACCCTCAACCTCACTATTCTAATATATATATATAAAGGGGAGTTTTTTCCCGAGTTTTTAGAGAGCTACGTAGGAACTAATTTTCTCAGCGCGCCATGTAGGATTATAAATCTTAGTAGTAGCCAATTAAATAAGAGATTATTAATTTCTTTTAGAATTAAATAATTTAAATGCCATGTGAGCAAAATTGGCGAATGAGATTTTTAAGTTTAAATTAATTAAATATTATATATTATCTTTTAATATTAGGAATTTTATCTAAATATATAACAAATTTTAGGCTCATAAATACAAAAAAAAACATTTTTAAAAAAAAATCAAACAAATCGTGCATCGCACGGGCTTCATCTAGTTTTTATTAACAATAACCTTTGACGTTAACAATAACCTTTTTTTATTATTTTATTTTCTGATTTTTAATTTTTTTTTAAAGCGTTAAACCATTAAGAACGGGACACGTGTCAAATTAATAATGCCACGATACCATTATTGATAAAAATAACGTAACGTTCGTTAATGGATATGATTGTCAAAGGGTATTGATAAATAAATATCGTGAGTAGAGGGCACAACTTATAACTTTGAAAAAGCATGGGTACAGCTTGGAAACCGAAGAACTTGGGGGGCAGAGCTTAGAAAAACCCATTTTATTTTCAAATTATTCAGGTAAAGTCGTAAAGGTGATGATTAATAAAACTTCGTAATAACATCTCTAATTGTAAGCTAAAGCTTATCATGTCACATATAATTTCGAGCAAAACCACTTTGTAGCTATTTTATGCCCCAAAGCCCCCAATGGTTACTTACTAGCTTGCTATTAAAATACGGAAATTTCATGAAATTCCCTTGAGTAATTTCTTTATTCACCAAATACCCATCAAAAATTTCAAATACACCAAATACTCCTGAGTTTAAGAAAAATGTCACCAAATGCCCTTAATGACTAACGGCGGTTAACACCGTTAGTCATTAAGGTTAATTATGTCACGTGGCATGTTGCAATTGGTTCTCTTTTAAATAATTAATCAATTAATTGAATTAATTACTTAATTAATATTTAAAAAAAAAAAAATTAAACCCACCCCCTCCCCCAACCCCTGCCAGCGGCCGCCAGCGCCGATGGTCCCCCTACCCCTAGCCAGAACCGGCGCCGGTGGTCCCTTTCCGTCGGCGAGGCCAGCCCCCCCTCCCCGGCCTACCCCCAGCCCCCTCTCCCTCCGTTTCCCTTCCCCGTCCCTCGAAACCCCCCCTCCTTCACGAATGGCGTCCAAACCCCCTCCCCGGCACCGGCGAATCTTTTTCGCCCCACCCCCCGCCATCCCCATCCCATTTCCACCCTAAACCACCACCCAAAAACCCCTTAAACCCCTTAATCGAAAAAACCCCAAATCGAAATCTAGGGTTTCGATTTGGGGGTTTTCGGTTTTTTTGGGTGGTGGCTTAGGCTGGAAATGGGGTGGGGATAGTGGGGGGTGGGGCGAAAAAGGTTCGCCGGCGCTGGGGAGGAGGTTTGGACGCCGACCGCGAAGGAGGGGGGTTGTCGAAGGACGTGGAGGGATTTAAGGGGAGGGGAAACGGAGGAAGAGGGGGCTGGGGGTAGGGGAGGGGGTGTCGACGGTGGGGGGGACTGGCCATCGCCAGCACCGGCGCAGGGGGAGGGGTAGGAGTTGGCGGCCGCCGCCGGCGCCGTCTGGCAGAGGCTGGTGGTGGGGTGGGTCTTGGGTGGTGGGGTATTTTTTTTTTTAGTTATTTTTTTATATTTTTAAAGTTTTTTTTTAATAATTAATTAACTAATATTACAACAATTAATTAGAGGCTGTCATTGGCATATTAGTCATTAATGACTAACGGTGTTAACCGCCGTTATTCATTAAGGGCATTTGGTGACATTTTCTTAAACTCAGGAGTATTTGGTGTATTTGAAAGTTTTGATGGGTATTTGGTGAATAAAAAAATTACTCAGGGGCATTTCATGAAATTTTCGATTAAAATAAGGTTGACTTTCTCAATTAACATTATTAATTTAATAATTTTAATATATTAATCTGCAAAAAAATTTGGAAACTTTTTTATCAAGCAAAGTAGCTTATTTAAGCTAATTAGCTAGTCAAGTTAATTTTATTTTTTAACTCTAATGGTCAACCTAGTAACTAGAGAATTTTGAAAATTACAAGCAAGTCCATAGTTATAACTATTGAAGTTGCTCTAAGACGGTGAGAGTACAAATGGAGTTGAATTGAAGTTATCATGTGGTTGTGGTTGTTTTATTGCTGCGATAATTATATACCTTCTTTTAGACAAGATTAAAGCAATAATCGTGGCTAAAATAGTCTTAAATTAAGAGACTAAAGAGGTATTTATAGTTTTCCTGATTAACCGTACTGGATTGACTTGGATAAGAATGTATCTCAAATCAACCTATTTGAAACATAAAAATGAGACTCCTTGAAATTCAAATAACGGTAAAAAATGAATGAATTGGGATAAAGAAGGGACTCAAGATAATAATAATAATAATAATAATAATAATAATAATAATAACAATAACAATAACAATAACAATAACAATAACAATAACAATAACAATAACAATAACAATAATAATAATAATAATAAATAAATAAATTTAATAATAATAAATAAATAAATAATAATTAAAAAAAAAGTGTATGTGACAAATCAACCTATATAATCTAATCGAATATATATAATTAAAGAAGGCATTTTCCGAGAGCATTCGGCGGCACATAAGCAAAGGTATTATTTTGACTTATTAAAAATTAGATTTCTATTTTATTTTTTATATTAAAAAATTCACTTTTCACCTAAGCAAAAGTGACGAATGAGATTTAAAAATTTTAACACATAGGTAAAAACAACGAATAGTGATTTATAAAGACTTAATTTAGTTATAGAACTAAAAACAGTGTTTATTTTAGAATTAAAAAATTCACTTTCCATGTTTAAATGTATATTTGTGATTATGGCTTACAGTGTGTTTACTTGGAATGTTTAATGATTATAAGTTTATGTTTTGTTTATTGAATTTTGTTTTTACATACAGATCTAATTTAATAAGAGAATTATATTCGGGCAAAAATAATTGGAAAACCAAAGTACGAAGAGGTATTATATTTGTATAAATCGTTTACATTTATTAAATTGTTTATAAACCTTTATAGTTTTTATTAATTAATTTTATGATTTTTTTTTTTTTGTGATTTAGGTAGCTTAATCAAGTCATCAAATTAAATTAATTTTTATTTTTAATTACAGGGTGATTACGTCTATGCCTCATTTAAAGCCAACTTTGTACAATTTCGTCCATAATTAATTGAAATAAAAGTTTACACCATTAGATACTTTTCAACCATCACAAATAAGAAGCGAGCGACGATTAGGGATGATTGATAGCAGAAAGTTGAAGTCTACTAAGAGCAAAACTGCCTAGCCAACGCCTCAGGGTCTGTTAGTGCTTCTAGGTAAGACTCATGCTGGTCCATTGTGCGTGATTCCACACATGTAAAGTTCAGAGCAGCTTCATGTTGCCTCAACATTACAGCAATCGGAGCATAGCCATCACGATTGGTAAAAATGTCAGTCAGCTCAGCAGCATGACTGGCCGTCTTGTACCACCAATGAATACTTGACAGTTGCGCACCAACAAAAGTCTTAGACTTCATTAATGAAAGCACATTCCAACCTTCAACTGTAGATAGCACATTGAAATCACAAAAGCCCGTAAAGCAGGGCTTAAAACATTGCTTCCTCACCTTTGCAGCAATAGGGAAGTCGCCTTCAAAGACTTGGTTGGCCAGGGCAAGTACACGACTTCCATGATCAATAAGAACCTTAGAATACCAATTCAGGAAAAATCTACCATAATAACTGTCATAAACACCACTATCTCGAAAGAATCCTGTCTTGTGTGGCCAAGAATTATAAGAACCTGAATTATCAGGTGTTGTGCCCCAACCCCAAGACACAACTCCCCTCACTTCAGCTACCTTCTAAAGACTCTTCATAAGATATTTGTCATAACACTGCAGAAGACAAGTTTTAATTCATGTCAGGTTTCTTCAATATATACCATGCTTTGTTAATTCCTTTCAAAAAGTATCATAGCAACAACTCCTTTTGCGCTATGAATTGTATAATCCTAATTATGAATTGAAATATCCTAGTTCTTAAAAAAAAAAAATTTAAATGATATTTCACATGTTGCAACAATTGAAGCATTCAGAAACTGTTGGGATGAAAGTATTTGGAATCTAAGACAACTTTCAACAATATGCAGGAATAATGCAGGTATGTAGTAAACAATTTACAGTATGCAGATAAGTTTTTGTCTGTAATTCATCAATGCTTGGATATTTCTAGCCATGATTTGCAGGATAGGATAGATAACGTAGCCCCTCACATGGACCTAGTTCAACCTTAATCCCAGAAATGGTTCCACCTTCAAGGAATTTCTTAAATTTCGACGGAAGCTTCTCATGTAATCATAGTATACCTGTTGTGTCACCAGAAAGAATTTCATAAATATGATTCATAAACAAACCCATCCAAACTAAATAGTTCACTGTAGAATATGGTATTTTAATTAACGTAGTACTTTGTGATGCAATTTCCATGACATCGTAACTAAGTTATCTAAACCCTGAAAAAAGAATTAAAAAGGCATATATTGTACTAAGAGATGAACAAATACAAAAGCAAACTGACACTAATAAGTCCATAAATTGTAATACCATAACTGTTGTACGACCTCTTAATACATGCAATTACTTCTGGAGTTGAAAAAATTCATCGATGAACAAACTAGGGTAAGTTTTATGATTATTTTTTTTTCATAAAAAAAATAGTTCTACTTTCTCTCTTTCGCAAATCACTCCATTAACTCAACTTTGTGTAGGAGATGCAATTAGAGTCGAGTCATATCGCTTCTATAGAGATAAGTTACCCGTTCGATTTGGTTGGTGGTAGATTATGGTTAATAAGATATAAAATGTTATATGTTATTGCATTTTTGCGTGAAACAAATTATATTAAAATTATTAAATTAACAAATTACGTAAAATTACATGTACGTAGTATATTATATTAGTTGACGCATATAATCATGTATATTAATTACTCAAAATTTTCAAATTATTTTATACCTTCTTTTATCCGATCCGTGAAATATATATCATGATTACTTTAACCGAATTTTGTGATCTAATGAAAGAGAGGAATGTGCACATAATCCCAACATAGCTTTCACAAGCATGAAAAGACATATTTATGAGAGAAATAAATTAAGAGCTGAACTGAACTGATTGAAGCTGAACTAAACTAAACTGATTGGAGCTGAACTTAATTGAACTGAACTGAAATTTAGCTGAAGTGAACAGACTCAAAGTTTGCATATTAATGTAAGAATCTTTATGAGTACATTCTTGATCCGAAAATTAGTTATTCCAAATAAGAATAGGATGATTAATATGACAACAATTTAGTTGCAAGCTTGTCAAACCAGTTCAATTATAGTTTACAAAAACATAATAAAGATATATAACATGTAAAAAGAATCATTTTTTTACTCAAAGACATAATATTGCTTAATAATATGTATCTAAAGACCTGTGAACTTGTGAATGCCTAACCATGTCAAGCCATTAGAATATCACAGTTTTTAAAATCAGGAAATCAGAAATGAATTTTGATCTACTAAGTTTTTTTCATTTTTATTAAATAGTAAATTGAATTAAATTGGTACAATGTTAGTTGTGGCTGCTGGTTTGTGAATAGTTTACATGATAATGATGGTAATCATGTCTTTGTAAGTAACTGAGGTAGCGAGGCTGTGAGGAACTTGTGTGGTAATGGTTGTGAGTGAGAAAATGCAATGGATAATAGTAGTATGTTAAATTAGTGTATGGATATGATACGTTGGTGAAGGACTAAAGGTCTTATGGTGAGCTGTCCACTAAAAGTGGATGCATACCTAGATAAGAAGTTTTTTTTTTTTTTTTTTTTTTTTTTTTTTTTTTTTTTGTACAATGGCTTTGGAATAGTGTTTTATTAGGGTGTGACTTGTGAGGTCGGACATGTCCTCACTATTTCTCCTCCTCATTACTAATCATTTTTCCTTTTTTCTCTCTTATCACTCCCATAAAATCTCTACATGTGACGCATGATGAGTTGTTACACAAGTAACCCCTATAGGCTATAACACTAATGAGTAACGAAGTAACCTTCTCGATAGTTGGTCACACGGTATGTAAGAATTTCTGCAAGAAATTAAGGGGTGTTATATATCGCCAACAAAAACGATCAAAACCGTCGACATTTAGTGTGAATGGACTACAATCATACCCTTTGTACTTCACCACTATCTTCCCTCTAGCCATCATTAACACCTTGACACCACCACCCTAATCGACGATGACCATCACAACCACACTGAGAGGCAACGACCACCACCACCCCCCTTTTGGGGATTTTCTAGTAAACAAGGCTCATAAAGGAATAAAAATGAAATTATTAGAAAAAACTTCGAGGCGTGAACGTGATCACTTTTTCAAAAGTATAATTCCGACCCTATATTAAAACTGACAATAACTCTTTATGCCAAAGTGATAAGATAGAAATTATATTTCATCTCTCAATTTTCATTCATTATATGAGGAGTTTTTCATATATATAAGATAGTAGTATGTCATTATATTTTACCGAACGTAACAATGCATTTAGTCCTGCATTAAAATTAAACAATATTTTATGTCATGCATTGAACAATGTCATAAAACATACATAAAAAATGCATTAAATAACAATACTGCAAGATAATTAGTGACGAATCAACCAATTTCTTCCTTTCTCTTGACTAGTTGTAAAACAACCCACCACATCCCCCTCAATGACCAGCGACCCACTAGACCCCCCCTCAATGATGACCCACCACCCTTCCTCGTCGATGGGAAGGTACGTGGTCCGTCTGTGGGGATCGAACCCACGACCACGTGGTTAAAAGCCACGCGCTCTACCACTGAGCTAAGAAGGCTATTTAATTGATTATTTGTTACTTTATCTTGACTCATTAACATGTCAAAATGGAAAAGCAAATTCAAAAAAATATTGCGCATCCGGGGAATCGAACCCCGGTCAGTACCGTGGGAGGGTACTATGATACCACTACACTAGATGCGCTTGTTTTTATTCACACTAAAATTTTACCAATATATTTTCTATTATACATCAACAATAATTCCTAATTAACAACTCCCTCACAAATTGAGAATACGATTGCGTTAGTTAACCCACCTCCTTTCTCTCCTTCCCAGAATTCCTAGAAAACAAAGATGAAGGTGATCGACAAGATCAAAGCAGCAGAATCAGAGAACAACACCATCTTCTCCTTGGAATTCTACGTTCCAAAAAACAAAGATGGCGTCGTAAATCTATCAAAGAGTATGGAGAATTTGGTGGTTCATTCCCCTTCTTTTTGCGACATTACTTGGCGTGCAACTCAAGGACCTTTAACCCTAGAAATCGCCAATCTTATGCAAAATTTAGTTTCTGTTGAAACTATGATGCATCTTACTTGCATTAATATGCCTCTTCAAAACATTGATCATGCACTCGATACTATCAAATCCTTTGGTTTGCAAAATGTTTTGGCTCTTCGCGGTGATCCACCTCGTGCTCAGGAACAACTTCGTGTTGACGGCTTTTCTTCCGCCCTCGAACTCGTAATCGACCCCACTTAACTCTTATAATCTCGGTTTTATAGTTGATTTTAGGGTTCAGGGTTTTTATTTTTTAATTTGATTTCAGGTTCATCATGTAAGGAGCAAATATGGAGATTACTTTGGGATTACTGTTGCTGGTTATCCTGGTAATGATTATTCCTGATTTAATTTTATGTATTTGGCAAAATGTGAATTGCTAATTAATTTACATACATGTCATTAATTTAGAGGCACATCCTGATGTTATTGGAGCTGATGGTTTAGTAAGTACAGAATCATATGCTAATGATCTTGCTTACTTGAAAACAAAGGTATTCTTGATCTCTTTCTTTTCTATGCCACAAGATTTGGTTAAAATTTCTAAGTTAAATGATGTTATTTGTGGATCTGCTGCAAATGGCTTAGGTTGATGCTGGTGCTGATGTTATCATAACACAGTTGTTTTATGATACCGAGATTTATCTCAAGTTTGTAAATGATTGCCGCAAAATCGGAATTACCTGTCCAATTGTTCCTGGCATTATGCCCATTCTTAGCTATAAGAGGTTTTTAGGAACGACTCGATTGTGTAAAACAAAGGTATATATACTGTCCTGCTAGATACATTAGATGCTGCTTGCTGACTTTTTGTGTATTAGGTTACTTAAATTGCTTGTTTTGGGCTGGATGTAAATATATTTTGTAGATTCCTCAAGCGATCATTGATGCATTGGAGCCAATTAAGGACAACGACGAAGCAGTGAGAGCCTATGGTATACATCTTGGAACTGAAATGTGTAAGAAGATTTTGGCTAGTGGAATCAAACAGCTTCATTTCTATACAATGAATGTGGACAAGTCTGCACTAGGAATATTAATGGTCACTCATCCTCCCTTCGTATAATCAACTTCCTGCTTGTCATCTGTTAGAATAAAATTCTTTTATACTCTGTCCAACTGCTGCAGAATCTGGGACTGATTGAAGAGTCGAAGATTCAGAGGCCACCTTGGAAATGCTCAGCAATTGCTAGCAGCACCGAGGAAGATGTTGGGCATGGGCAACGTGCTGATGCTCATAACGCTTTTTATCTTCAGGTAAGTTGATATGCTAGCCTTCGTCTTAATCTGCTGTAAGACAAATATCTGTTGCAATATTGCTGAAGTTGGCATACATGAGCTTACTTGCTTCATGTACCTATTGAGTTACATATGATCATAACTTACATGCTTGAAAATATATTCTTTTGTACCAAGTGCTCATGCCTCCTCCAACTATTGGCCTTGCCTTTAACATTTATCTTCTTAGCTCTTGCTTGTCTTTTGCTTGCTCGATAATTCACTAGACCATGTTGAATGTAAACACTTTTTCCAATCACGCTCTTCTCTAAGTTCACACTAAAAACAAGTTATGGTCGTAAGGAAAGTTGATACAACGAACTCTGCTTGTATGTTGCTTTAGCATTAACCTTCAAACTTGAAACTCGAAGTTATAACGTTTTCTAATTCCATGGTATTATGGTGACCTGTTTATTTATATTAGCAGTCAATTCTCAAAGTATTATCATACTATACTAGTATTCTTGTAATCTCCCTAATAAAATGGAAAAGTTTCATTGTGGTTGCTTCCTCTTGGACTCTCTACTGAAATTTTGAGCCTGTCTTAATGTGATGAGCTTCAACGTGAGCAACTCAGCACCTCTGCTGGTGCTTAGCAAGATGCCGTATTCCTGCTGGAGTTGTAACCATGAGATGTCTCTGAGAACATGTCCTTATTGTTTGCAATCAAAGCTATTGGCAATAGCTAGTATAGTAAATGCATAAGGTAGACTTCCATTTCTGCTGATTTAATTTGCTGAAAACATTGGTGTAATGATCGATAATTATAGCCAATCTTGCGGTGTATGATGCTTTGTTTTTGTTTCAGACATTCAAGAGCGTTTGCCTTGGCAAGCTGAGATGCAATTTAGTCTGAAGCAGAGGCCCTTCATCAGACAGATACAAAGATCGTAGGCAACGATTAACATAAACTCAAGGATATAAACTCAAGGATTATCTACTATTGATAGCCAATCAACAGTTTAATGGAGAAAAATCAGACTCCTCTGCTATTGGAAAGTATAAGTTTCGAGTATTGAGATTATAGATGCAGGACTTGCCATGCTTACAATTACGCCATTCTCATGATTTATTTATTTATTTATTTTCAATTCCCATGATCTTTAACACTCTCCTCTTTGGAGATCTTAAATACGGAGTAGGAGATAATGACTACTTGTACATTTTTATATACTTTCTCTGATTTTTCCGTAACTTGCAACATTTTTCATTCATTGCATTATTCCAATCATAATATCTTAAATTATATTCCAATCATACATGCACCAATGTTTTTTTTTTTTTTTTTTTTTTTTTTTTTTTTTTTTTTTTTTATTTATTTTAACAATGAATACATACCTTGATAACACGAAAGTATAAATCGAAACAATTCTAACAATATTTCACACGATTATATTTTTCCTTAATTACTTGTAAACAATTTTTTTTTTTTTTAAAAAATTATAGATCAATTCATATTTTGTATTTTTATCAAAGTCGAATATATGATAATCAAATTATTACAATTTAAAATTAAAAAAATTAATAAAGGAAGTGTCTGTAAGTTAATGAAATTCATTAACGTCTAATCATGAAAATGAAAATAAATATAGACAATTATAGGATGCAAATAATAATTTAATCAATATGTACTTATATTAAAGAGCCTTCTTAGCTCAGTGGTAGAGCGCGTGGCTTTTAACCACGTGGTCGTGGGTTCGATCCCCACAGACGGCGATTAAATATTAAAAGATTAACTTAGAATAATTTTTGAATTTGCTGTTCTAATTGATTTTGTATCTTCAATAGGTTATAATTAGACCTCAAATTCACCACAGTCAAAGGTGAGTGTGAATTATTGCAAATTTACACTACTTAGTTTCTTGTTTGGAATGTTGCAACTATTTACAATGTTAGGGAATCTTAATTATGGGAGTCTAAAAGAACATAGTAAATGACTAAATTCAGGCGTTGGATTTGTTATACTAAGATATTGAATATCAAATTATTTTTAATTTTTTACATTTAGAGTTATAAATGGTGAAGGATGTGTATGATATAAATATATAATCTAAACAAAACATCAAAAAGAAGGGAAGTGAAAAGTAATGGATGGAGTATAACTGTATAAGGTTATCATTCACCTTAAATTTTAAATTCAGTATAGTCCCAATTTTCCTCAACTTCAATTTTTCTTTCTATGATAAGAAAATCAGTTTCTAACCATAAATAATCACTACCTGTTTTAGGGCCTGTTCACATTTACTTAATTTCAGTTCAGTTCAGTTTAGCCCCAATTAGTTCAGTTCAATTCCTAATTTCCCTCTCTCATAAAATATTTATTTCAGCTCAGCTCAGTTTAGTTCCGCTCCAATCAGTTCAATTTAGTTCAGTTCAGCTCCAATCAGTTCAGTTCAGTTCAGCTCAGTTCAGTAAATGTGAACAGACCCTTAAATTATTTGTAACGATTAAACATATTCTATGCACTCTTTCACAAAAAATTACAATACTATGTAGTTTGATATGTAAACATAGTGATAGTGTCATATGCTCTTACCATCTCATTCATGTAAAAGTTTGTACGAGCTATGAAAATAGCCTGTGTCATGCGTGCTCTAATGTTATTTATCATATCTATTGTGCTAACCATCCGATATACGAATGATTCAGTTTGAAAGAAATATGAATATACCATGTTAATAATGAAGTATTATTTATGATTGTAGGCTGCAATGGACAAAAGCTATGGAAAGAGAAGATGATCAACAGAATAAAGCGTTATTCCATGAGGTATGCTATCAGTCTGAGTGTTGTTTGCAAACATTGGCTCGATATTGTGAGCGTAGAAACACCTGGTGAACCACCATGGATTACAGTCAAATCGTCTTTGGATTATGTGTTAGAGATATTGGAAAATATATATTAGTTGCTTGAATTTGTCGGGCAATGAAGATTCAATGGAGATCGGACCTATCCATGTCACCGTGACAACGTGTTTCTTTGAATATATACATTTTTAACTACGGAGTACATTCATAAAGTCAATTACACACATAAGGAGCAAAGGCAAACAACATAAGCAGAGTATGAAAGGCGTATCGATCTCTTGATACTTATCAGTGTTCACATGGTGTCTAGCTCCTTTGACTTTAAAAAGTCAGCTTCATAACCATCCAAATAAACAACATAACTCGTTTCAACTACACATCTTCTTTTTCCTGCAACATATGAAATATGGAAAAGTTAATTTCTTCACACAATCTAAGTTAGAATTCTATAAATATATGCATGCTACTCTTCAAAAACCTTCTTGAGTATTCCCACGTACTCGTTCAAACTTTTAACTTAGTTTTTTATCACCTGAATTTGCAGCTACTACTTCTCTCTTTGCAGATATATACAAGGCCATAAAATATACGAAGATGATCATCGAAGATCAAGAAATACAGACAGAAATTTTGACAAAACAGCAGCTAGCTCTTGCAGTTAGAAGCTCACAATGGAGCTATGCAGTCTTCTGGTCCTTGTCAACTGCAGAGCAAGGGTACATCTTCTCACCCCCCTTTGTTTTGTTCATTACCTCGTTATGATGTGTTTCACAGGCCTTATTATCAGGGCTGTGTTGTGCTGGTGAGCAGCGACACCAAGTAGTCCGATATATAATCATCACACTCTAATCCTTAGGACAGAATTTCAGTTAAACAACTAAAACTTGGATCATCTAGCTATAGATAAATCGTTGGGTTGTTCGTCAGCTTGTTCCATAAAAGGCCTATCACAGTAAATAAAAATTTTGATCAGCTTGATTGTTGCATTGTGAAATTGTGCATGATAAAACTTTATATTCTACTATGCTGTAAAACGTATGTATGCATGTCCCATATTTAAGTATCAAAAACCATTTTTAGTAAGTTTTTTCCTCTCTACTTGACAAAAAAAGACATCAAATCTACCCATCTACTCATATTTTTTCTTTTTTTCCTGTCCTTATTCTCTGTATAATACTTTGTGTATAACTTAGCTGTGGGATAGAAGAGAAGGTATACTAGCTAGAACTGGTATACATTTGACTTCCACCAAATAACTAACCTAACCAATAGGAAAGCAACCTATCTATTGAGTTAGCAATAACAAAACTTTGCTTCACTATTATTCGATCGGAGACAAGAAAATAACTCTTAATAAGTTTAAGCAGGCTTATTAGTTGTCTGATGCAAAGACCCCCTGAAATATACAAAAATGATAAAAGAAAAAGGGCTTGGAAGTTTGGTTAGGGAGATAAGATGTGCTGAATAAATATTTGAGATGAAAAACAATTGAAGAAGTGGAATATAAGAAACTACTGTTATTTCAAAACCAGATTGTTCAATGGATGAACATACACCAACTGTTTATTATCGCGTTGGCAGAGATGATAAGTCCAGTCATGTACTAGTAGGGTGGAGCTGTCAGCTGTGGAGGGACGAGGGAGTAAAAGATTTTATACATAGTAGTCCTTTATTTTTATCTCAGCCCTATACACTTTCTTGATAAACTTGATTTATCTTAACAATTGCCGCGTGGAATTAAAAATAATCTTTGCAGGGTACTGGAATGGGGTGAAGGGTACTACAATGGACACATAAAGACGAGAAAATCAGTTCACAACAAGGATGTTGACAACCACAAACTAGGTTTAGAGAGAAGTGAGCAATTGAGAAAGCTTTATGAGGCTCTTTTAGAGGGAGAATCCGAGCAAGGAACTAAGAAACTCTCACTGGCACTATCTCTGGAGGACCTCTCTGATCTCGAGTGGTATTACTTGGTTTCCATGTCCTTCACTTTTAAAGTTGGCCAAAGGTACAGGACCAATCTTCTCCATCTTGTTTGTCTCGAATGTTATGAATTTTACCTTGCTAAATTATATAACAATCCTCTCAATCTTGCTAGTCATTATTTCTATCTCAGCCTTAAGTAGTTGGTTCTGACTTGTACTATGAAACAATATGTAACCAAATCAGAAAACACCTTCCCCCTCATTCCAATCCCAAAAATCTAATCCATGTCAATTATTACCCAAAGTCTGACTGCCTGAACCATATAGTTTTGTTCGGAAACTCCTATGACAACCAGGTGTACCTAGTATGGTAGTACCTAAAGGACGGTACACCAGTGCACTCCACAAGCATATTCCTAGGGGCTTTGGTGTATATAATAGACAACGAGCCTGTTGATAGATGTTACTCCAGGATAAAACAACTCTAATAGACGAATCAACCTTAAGTGTGTAATAATTCTCTCTACATATAGTATATTAATTAAACTCACAACTGTTATATTTCAAACAATTGGCCAGTTTGCCAGGAAGAGCATTGGCAACCGGGCAACATATCTGGCTATATGACACTCAATCTGCTGATAGCAAACTGTTTACTCGCTCTTTGCTGGCAAAGGTTAGAATTGGGGGCATTTAGAATCTGTTTCATACGCATATATTATAATTAAGAAAAAATTATACCAAACTACTTGCTAATTTCTTTTACTCATTTCCTTTCGGTCTTTCTCCTACCACAACAAATCTGGGTTTGTAAAGAGCGCATCTATCCAGGTATGATCAATTCTCCTATCTCCTATGATACTAAGTTTCAGTCTTTTTGTTCTTGTGGATTATTCTATCCAGATTATTCTAGTACTGTACTTAATACTCAAATATGATATGACACTATAGTTCAAACTAGATGCAAAAACATGTAGCTCCTAAGTTATATAGTTGACACCAGCCTCACAATATGCACCATTCACAAGTTTGAGTGTGTAATCTCTTGCATATTACCAAATATCAGCACACTTGAATTTTGACCAGAGAAAAATAATGCAGTACTAATCTGTAACTTTAACAGGAAACTGCACCTTCATATTCGAGGGTCAGAAACAATTTTACCCCACATTGTGTAGTTCAGTCATTAGCAGCATAGCTCAATCACACCTAAAGCAATTCTGCATCAAAACTAAAAATATTAAGACTTAAATGCAAACAAAAAATTTATCGGATAAGATAAGATATGTAATTCCACACCTTAAGATCAGCAGTGATTAGTTGTCCATGCCATTCTCTGAGAGCTGTGTACAGAAATCAATTTTCATTCAAAGCTGAGAAACAAGCAAATACAAATTATACCACCAGATAATATTTATTACAACTATGGTAAATCATTGTATATTTTAGTTTCATTCGACATGCTTCTATATTTCCAACACTATGCAGCAAAAAGTGTCAAGTGGTTAAAAAATTAGGCCCTTTAGCATTAGCCTAAGAATAACTTGAGTGACTGAATGCCTTGCTTCTGTTATTTGCTTGCAGACAGTAGTTTGTTTTCCACACAAGGGGGGTGTGATAGAGCTAGGTGTAACAGATTTGGTAAGCGCTATACTCATAATGCAGAGCCACTAATCACCTAAGTTCACATATTGAACTTTGTCACCATAATAATACATTTTGAAATGATTTCTTCATTATTGCTTTTCATTCAAGGTACTAGAGGACATAAGTTTCATTCAACACATAAAAACTGCCTTAGTACAACCAGAGCCTGATTGCTCCCCCAAAGCTTCATCAGTTTCACAAAAGGAAGATTCTGACAAGGACCATGTAATTGCTAATATTAACGAGAATGAGGATGAGATGGTGGATATATTACCGTTCTCAAGCCTTCATAACTCTGCCGAACAAATAAAGTTTGACGAAGATATTGAAAATGGATTATATCAAAGTGTCCTAGAAGAATTCATAGGTTCTCCAGGTGATTGCTCAAATGACTCCAGCCACCATGCAGAGGAATCTTTCTACAGCTGCACATCCACCTTCATGCCATGGAAGAAAGAATTAACAGCCGATAATTTCAGAATGCAAGAATCACAGAATATTCTGAAAAAGGTCTTATTCAGAGTACCTTTGATAAAAACAAATAGGAGTAACTCAGGCAGAGTAAAGGAAGATGAAATGCAAGACTATCCTATGAGTCCACAGACTTATGATGTATATAAGCTGGATTTTGCTTTACAGGAAACCACAGCTAATTTACTGCTCTCCGAATTGGAGGAGAAAAAAGACAATCCACTGTATATGGTACAAGAGTCAATGATTCCTTCCATCACCGAGGTACTTCATCTCTATTTGTATCTTTATTTCACTACTTTGTCAACAAACATCAGAACTAGCAGGAATACTTTTAACCAAATAAATAGCTATGAATTAGTTTAGTTTATCTATTTATTCATAAAGAATCTTTCACTTAGCATCCTTTGGACCATTCCTTATCTTCAGTTTTTCAACTAACCATATATTGGTTACATTTTGTTAACAGCCTACATACAGTCCCCATTTTCCTATTATATAACACAATGAATGACAAAATGCCCCTTCATTTCAATTTTACAAGAATGAGCCATGTTTAACAAAGGACCATCTCATCACTTATTAATAGAATAGTAACATAAGGTGGTAGATGCAAAACAGAATGTAATAGGTTGTCAAATGAAAGACCATAGTAAAGGATTTTTCACAAAACAAAGACTGCAAGTGTGGTGAATTGGAAAGAGTAAAAAGGAAGAGTTAGTTTTAGGAAAAACATAAAAATTTGCAATTATGTTTACTTGTCAGCAAATTGATCCCGGCACTGATGACATTTCAGAGGGATGAAGCATTTATTCTAACTGATGCGACAAAATACTTGGCTGGAGTTGAAGAGCTAGAAACTAGCATAGATTTGGAAGGAACAGGAACAGCAAAAGACTTAGATATGCTAGAGCAGAATCAACAGGCATATGACATTTATAGCAAGAGTATGGCTTCTGAGATCAATGAAATTGACCCAAATTCAAATAAGGCTATTCAAACAGAAATTCTGCAGCCATTAGACATTGACATAGAGGTAAGCATAGAAGAGCTTGAGGTTCTAATCACAATGAAATGCCCATGGAGGGAATGCTTATTGATTCGTATTATGGAAGTACTAAGCAATCTTAACTTGGAGACTCACTCAGTTCAATCATCAACTCTTAATGGTATTCTCTCCGTGTTCCTTAAATCCAAGGTTTGAGTCTACCACTGAATCTTAGCAAATCTATTGATGGATATCTTTTCATTTATAATCATCAGTCTAGACATATCCTGAAATGAGGTCGGTAATATCATGAATGCTGATTTTTTTCTTTTTTTTTCTTTTTTTTTTTTTTTAACTTAATTTCAGTTTCAGAAGGCAGCATTTGCATCAGAAGGGATGATCAAAGAAGCTCTTAGTAGAACTATCGGAACGTGTTGAGATGTAAAATCGATTCTATCAGTGTAATGCTACTCAGTCTTCAAACTCCAATTCACACCAAATTACTTGTGCCAACCCTTAGATACTTGCCTACTACACAAGCCTTGAACACTTTAAATTCAGTAAATAATTAAATGAGGACATCTAGAGTCCGGACTGTTTCTGATGCTGGTCTAAGATGTGGAAATAAATCAGCAGCTTCTGTATATTATTACAAAAATAAAAATATAAAAAATAAATAAAATAAAAACAAACTTGAAACTGAATGACTATCTTCCTATCTTTTTATCTAAACTATGTACACCAAGTAGCTAGTTACTTTGTGCTCCAGATATGTAGATTCTAGTAAACTAAGTTGCTTAATCTGATAGTCGAACTAGCAATTGAAGGCAAAGAAAAGGAAAAAGTAGCACATGCACAAGGCTTGAAATTAATAAAGCAGAGGGAGACAAGCAGCTGCTTTTAAGGCCAAATTGGTTAAAAACTCATGCTTAATGAAGCAGCAAGTAATTAGTCAGGCTTCGTGCAAGAATTTCAGGTGCAAACTCACTCAAGTCAAACTTCTTTTCTACCTCGAATAGTAACAGTTTATATAGGACATCTATGTAAGATAGTGAATGTAATATCAGTCCCGACAAGTAAGAGGTCTTTTATCAACATCATAAACTTATATAGTCTGCTTCTCCTTAAATCATCAAATATCAAATGCTGCAGCCAATCTATGTCTCCAAATAACCAAAGAATAGATTCATGAATTCAGATATGTTACTCTCCTAAGACAACTCAACTGAGCTGTACGCCTATTAGCTACTAGCCTATGACCTACTATTAATACACATGAAACTGAGTACATATTCCAACAATAGCAACAGACGTCTACATATTTTTATAGAACAAAGAAACAGAATTTGTACACATCAAATTATAAGCTAGTAGAAGCAGCTATTAGAAATTTTTTGATGATAACTACTTACTCTTTTTAAAGCAGTAAACAAACTATAATTTAATTTTCAACAAAGTTGAAAGACATTATAAGGGATTCTTTTAATATTAATGACAATCATATATATCAATCATAAATCTGTTACTAGTAATGAAAGTGACTATTTTCTATTAGTATTCCCTAAATCATATATGTGCCTCAAATTCTTGAACACAGCCACACAAGGAAATCAAATGTTTTACCAAGATGCCCTGTTTTTAATTTATGAAAATAAAAGATCAATCAACTTCTGTTTTATAAAAGTTCTAAAGGAAAAAACCAATTTAAGCACATCGAACCCTTTGATTTAATCATCTCACATCTTAATCAGACACAATAATAACTTAAGGGGCTAATGGGTGACGTAGACTTGAGTGATTCTGATTAAATTTCAAGTCAAGAAGTCAAAGGACACAATGGCTACATATATGATAAAACTTAGCACAGTGAATCAAGCAAGGATAAAGAAATTTAAATTGGCCTTAAGTTTACTCAAGCAACAATCTTATATGGTTTTCAAGAAAGCGAAAGAAGGCATAGGAGATATATTCAAATCAATAAGATAAGTAATTTCCCAGCTGTATCCTGTATGTCTAAGGAATTTAAAAGGGGATCTATTGCTTCTTTGACTAATGCTCCAACTATAGTTTTTTCTTAAACTTTATGGCTTAGCTTCAATCATGCATATATTTAACTAATAGTACCAATAAACAAAATAGTCGACTACATCATTACATGTAAATCAATTCTAGAAGCAGCAACGACTGTTCAAAGGTGTAAGCATCTTGATTCGAAGAAGCTCCTATATAGCAGTAGGAAAACATGGATTGTCCTTACATGCCAACTGTAATAAGCAACTGAGGTAATACCAAATCTACTAGTTGTGAGGCTAAGTGAACCTTAATTGTTTATTATCACATGTATTGGTGTGGTAGCAAGTTCAGTGCACACTTCACTTAGACAATATAAACTCTCTGTCACTAGGAGTTCACACAAGACAACCTATTTCTTAAACTATGCTCCTCAAATTTAGGGTCAAATCTACAGTGACTGTCTAGCCTAAATAGGCCTTTTGGTCAAACATAACTTGGTTTAAATATTTAAACATACTCCTAGCTTAGAGCATGAGACCCTTGGTAAGACTTTTTAACATACTCTTGCAGAAGAGAAAACCAACTAGGTGACTGCATCTTTCGATCTTTTCCCGGAAATTTTCATCATTGTTTAAGTTACATTTGATACTTGTTCCGTCTCTCTTAAGTAGGCCACATTTGGTTTGAGGCAACTTCATAGAGATGGGGTTAAGATACCATGATTATTATAATTTTTTGAGATATACAATCAAAGGTTGACTTTTATGTATTTTTTTTTATCTCAGAACAAAAATAAAGCACTTAAATTCATCATAGAATATTGTAATATAACAGGTAGATTGAACTGACCTAAATAAAAGATTTATCATGAAAAAAATGAAATCAACTATGAAGGAAATGAGCTAACGCCGCCTTAATACATTAATTTATTACAAATCCAGCCTGGGAAGTAACATAGCTCTCAGCCTCTCAAAGGAATAAAACAAAAATTGATCCACAGTAGTCTACTCGAAAGTGAATTCATACAAATATTAAAGACAAGTTTTTTCTTTGGCACATGGAATAGTAATGTTTCAAACGGGAGCAATATGAGCATCTAATATTATATTCCCAGGTCATTAATCAATGGAAACTATCATCCTATAGGGGAGCAATTAGACATGTTCATAATTCAGCAGGTAAAAATGAAACAACTTGCTCATTTTTCATTATTCATGTCCTTTTTGTGTGACTTGCAGCCACGGCTGAAACGCTAGATGTTGATGTAAGCATACAAGTAAGACCATAATTAATAACTAACATTTGCACAAGAATATTGGGCACAAAAACCAAACATTACTTGTATAATTCATAATGGAAGGAGCAACAACACATAAGTATTCCCACAACAACAAGCAACAAAGTCAAAGCCCTCCAAGTCGCCTATAAACTAAACCTTACATCGTTGTGATCTGTCTTTCTCTTGAATAACAGAAAAAAAAACAGTTGGATAATTATTAGCAAGCAATCATGAACCGCAGTTAGGATCACACTATATTAAACAGCAGGAACCAATTAACAGTCATAATACAGTTGACAATCGTACATTGGAGGCAATATTTTCTTTCTGATCTTAGAAAGAATGGTCTCTGGAGTATTCATGATAATTTACATCCCAACTCCAGTCCCTGCAAAATCTCTAACCGTATTCCCCACTTTTTCATACCTCTCTTTATCATCAAATTCTCTAAAACGGATATAGTCCAAGCAAACAAATGGCTTGAAAATCCTGTTATTACCTTCTCCCACAACCTCCTCAGGTGCAAAGATCAGCTTCTCATCTTCAAAAGTCCAAAAGAAAGCCAAGGACAAACGATTTCTAGGTTTTCTTAACATGACTCGATGCTCAGATGACCTTAGACTTCCATTGCTCCAAGCTTCCATCATATCACCTAAATTCACCACAAGACTACCCTTGCAAGGTTCAACATCCATCCACTTTCCCTCCTTTGATCTTACCTGAAGACTGCTTACATCGTCAGGATACAGGATTGTCATACAGCACATGTCTGTGTGCTTTCCAAGCCCTTCTACTTCTTCATGAGATGGTCCTGGGGGACTGTAGTTTATAATCCTTAGATAGCCATAACATTTCCCAAATTCAGTTTCATAGAATTTTTTCTCAAAACCATCTCCCAAGCTCATCAATATGACCTCTAGAATCCTCTTGGATAATTCTGTCATTTTGAACCCATACTCTTGCACCACCTCACTGTCAAAGAAAACTTATGTACATGTGATAACACTACAACTAAATTGGATGAAATATGAAATCTACAACATCCCATCCTAGTAAACTAAAAAAAAGAAAGGAATGATAAAGAAATGATGAGGCTGCACACAGTGTTTACCTGAATTCATTACTCTTCTGGCCAAAAAGAACTTTACCAGAACATTCAGCAGAGGAAAAGAAATCTGGACCTAAAACTCGAAGACCCTCATAGAAAGGAGAGGCTATAAATTGAGGAGTATAACTCTTAACAGACGACGAAGGACCAAGCTTGAGTTTTGTCTCAGAGGGAAGGCTGTAAATTTGTCTCGAAAATGAGGATAACTTGCTGTAAAGTTCTTCAGATATTCCATGATTAATGATATGAAAGAAGCCCCATTCTTTGCAGGCTTCCAAAAGAGAGGACAAAGAAGATGGATTTGGTTCCTTTGAGAGGTCCAAGATTGAAAGCTTTAGAGAGCTAGGAGATTGAGACATTCTATTCTAGAAAAAGACAAAAAGGTTTGGCTGCCAACTAATCCTGTACACTAAGATACAGTTGGAAGGTTAGATTACAAGGCAGAGAGAATGTCTATATCTTATATATAACCTTTTTAGGATCAGCAGCAGTGATTATTTCCTACGCACATATGAGTTTCTTGATGGTTAGAATTCTATATATGCAGCACCGTATTATTAGTAGAAAATGACTACTAGGACTAGGCCATTATATCATAATCTGTAGCAACTTGAATAAAAAGTCTTCTCACTTACTTTCATCTAGGCATTTGGGTGTATTGAATGTTTGACTACATAAAGAAAAGTTTTCCATCCAAACGGTTTAAGTAATTAAAAAGTTTTTGCAACTTGCTAGTTAAGCAATTGAATAGCAATGCCTGCATCAGCTTTGTCTTATTGGGAAGGTTATAGGTAATTATGTTAGAAATGGAATAAGGTTCTTGATAAATAGGAGATAGCAAGATTATATCAAGAGGTTCGTAAATAATTTTTTTTTGGCTTCATAAGTTCATAAGTAAAATTCACCTTTCAGGAAAATACAGGCTCAGCTAGTGGACAGGTCAGATTTCATCCTATCACATCAGATTTTTCCAAAGTGTATGCAGACATTATGACCTCAGCTAGGCTTGAGAGAAACATACTACAGTTGAAAAGAAACCTAGGAGATCCTCATGCATACAATATACTAAAGGTTCATTTAGAACAAGGTATTTAAATTAAGCCATAGCTCAAAGGTAAGATAAGTAAATATTGACAGGATATGAGGTAACTCTTATCAGTGGTCTTTCTGCAGACAGGTAAGATAAGTAAATGTAAAACGGGGCGAATTTGACTGTTGTCTTAGATACACATATGGTATCATCAAATCTGGTTAAAGATATGACATGAGAGTAGGATAATTCAAGAAAGACCAAGGATGAAGCAAAAGTCTGAAAAGTATCATGTATAATCTTCAAATCTGCCCCCATATACAAACCTTAATCCAGTTGTCTCAAGGTTCCACAAAGGACAATATGGCATTTTCTTCCCTTCAATTGAACATTTCTAATGCCGGCACTAAAGAACTCAGTCAAGCCATGGAAAAAGACATTGATCTGCTAGAATAATCTAACTGAACTACCTCGAATCCCACTGAACAGAACAATGTTCCCACTCGTATCAGATTGGTATAAAGAATATCTCTGTATGTAATATTCTACAGTACTTGGCTAGAGTAGTCATAGATTTCGGATAAATTATAAAATTGAAAAAAGATCAGTCATACACCTTATCAGATCTGTTTCTTTTCACTCCACCTCAATTCATATTCTGTTTCACAACTTCAACCCACTCTGTCTATACTTTTCTATTCTATGATAAATTAAATGAGCATTACACCCGATATTAATACAAATCAATAGAAGATAACTAAATTAAGAAGCATGAAAATCTGATTACTATAGCTACCCATAAACTGCAGCAGCACATTATCAAATCGTTGGGGATTCTCATGGATTTGTCATACTTAGGCCAACAGGAGGCAGGTTATGTCCCTTGTTAGCCCCCTGGCAGTATTTTTCCTCAACCAACAAGCACAATCCAGTCAATTCTTTAGACTACAAATTGGTAAGTGAAAAACATATAGGAGCCATCTATAAATCCTAAAATCAACAATCATATAAATTAAAATCCATGTGAATGCAACGCCTCTTAAACATCCTACACTATGCATGCGAAAGGAATAGCTCAATGCACAAATCTCACCTTATATCATCCATCTTATCATGCAGAGATTAAGTAGTCAACTCAAGGCTCAATTAGCATCTCCAATTCACAGAGGCACATAATCCAGCAAACTAAACAATCTACCACGACTACTGTAGCACATATGTCCAATACTTCAATCATTGGAAGAATTTTAACTCAACTTCCATATCTATCATGACTATATTATGATATTCAGTAATAATAATAATTTCATAGAGATAAGAGCAGAGACACTACTGACCATATCATTATTCCATCACGATCAAGCAATTGTCCAAGCCGCCAAGTCCCATCCCATGATTCTATTTACTGCAACAATCTGAAGATAAATGAATTGCAATTGGGTCAATGGTAATCAACAATGGTACACAAAGAGCAATGTCATAAAAATTGTCGTGAACACATCCTTGTTAGCATTTAACATAGAAATTGTTATCAATAGTTTGTCCTAGCAATCCATATCAGTCATTCCAATTACAATTTATGGCTTTGTCGCAAACAAAACACGTTTTATAACCAACACCTAATGAAACTATGTCACAGGACTGTTCCTTTATCTTAAGTACCCATGTCAAATACTCGACACGAGTATTGAAAATTGAACATTTCAACTTAGGCCAAAACATGTGAACATTTGGAAAAATGGTTGTGGTTGATTCTCACACTTGGATATATACCCATGTCAGACATAAATAGCCAAGTCGTAAACTTTAAAGACTTAGCAAAGCATGATCCAAAATTACCCATATTAGGTCTAACATACCCAAAATCCACTCAACTCAAGTGAACATAAAATATGCATAAACCACCAAATTTGCTAATATTGTCTTCACAAGCAGATTAAAAAAAACAACCCCAGAAAAATTTTCCCCATAACACAATAATTTTATCATAAATCAATACAAACTCAGCAAAAATCACCAAAAAAACAAAAATGAAGCTGGAGAATTTTCATCATCAACATAAAAAGTTCAAAGGACTTTTTTTATTGAAAGTTTCAACATCAATATTCAACTAGGAAAAAAAATAACAGCTAATTGTTTTGACAAGCTCACTAAGATAATTTTAGAAGTCATTGTGACACCAAATTCAATGGCATTCGTGCAAATCACGATTACCTTACAAAAAACCCAGAAGAATTAAAGCCAATCCCACTTCAAATTTCTTCATTTTACGCCATTAATCAAACAAATGCTTCGTCAAATTTTCTTCATTTTCGCCATTAATCTAACAAACGTTTCGTCAATTTTCTTCATACTTCTGCAGAATACAGAATACAGTACTGTAGTTAGTTGAATGTCACACCAAAATCAGCTTCCTAAATTGGGCCCAGATCGCTTAAAGTCTATCACAGTCACTCTCTATATTTGGGCTAGTATTCGGTGAGGTCTTCCAAAGGGATGTTAGTTATGTATGAGTAAATGCATAACGAGGGGCATGGGGGTCATTTTACGTAAATGCATTTTTGGTTTTAGCGTAGTACTACTGGGTGATCAATTGTATCACTGGATGATTAAATGGTATCATTGAACATTTCAGTGGTACTATTTATGTATGTAGTGGTATTATATATTCATTCAGTGGTACTCACTACGTGTAGAAATAGTATCACTACGTGTAGAAATAGTATCACTACGGTAGAAATAGTATCACTACATAGTCAATGGTACTATCTAAGCTTTCAACGGTACATTTAAAAAATGGCCCCACTTCCCCGTCTCTCTCCTCCTTTCTCTTACCCCATGTTCTTTTTAATGGCCTTGTTTGGTAGTAAGCTTATTGGGGGTATATTAGCTTATTTGACTAACTTTAGCTGATTGACTAGTCAAACAAGCTAATACAAGTGTTTGGTAATAAGCTTATTGAAAGAGCTTATTCCACTAAATAAGCTCTTTTTGAAAAAGCTCATTTTAGGAGCTTTTTCAATTAGCTTATTCATTAATTATTGTGAAATGACATTTATAACCTCATTTAATTTAAAATCCTATCTAAACTACCTACCTCACAATTAGCTTATTGGTCATTTCACATACTCAATCACCTTTAAGCTATCAGCTATTTACCAAACACTTTTATATAATCAGTTAATACAATAAGTTAATCAAATCAGTTAATAAAATCAGCTAGTCAAAATCAGCTAACTCAATCAGCTTCAGCTTTCAGCTTTCTCCCAAACAGGGCCAATATTTTAGTATTTGTTATGCATTTGCAAATGCATAACTAACCTCCCTCACTACTTTCTCAGTATTCGGTCCAGTTCTCTTTTCCTAAACCTTACTACGAAGTAAATTTATTATTTTTCTCATTTTTTTCTGTCAAAATGGAAGACTAAATCATTAATCTCATAAATTATTGATACAAAATAATGATAAAAAAAAGGTAATTTATTATTTTTCTCATTTTTTCTGTAAATGAACCATGATAAACATCTTGACAATTTTAATTTCTTGGCAAAAAAAAAAAAACTCGACAAAATTCCAAAATTGAAGGATATTATTATCCACCATTTTTAAGCAATTTTGGAGGTTTCATGACCCTGTATCGATAAGTCTTGAAATATAAGAGGATGCATCTCGGAATCATATAACGATGTTTGAAGCCATATATGATCATTAAATCTTGTCGTAAACGTCCTAGGTAGGCTTGAGTTTATGAAATCGGAGCAAGTTGTTAACGGGTAAATTAACCGTTTAAAGGCAAATTGGATGGTTCCACTAACCCAATTGGACTCTCGGAAGATATTAGGGACCATGGTAAACATCTCGGTAATTTTTACTTTTGGGCCAAAAAAACTCGAAAATTTCTAAAATTAAAGGCTTATCCACGCTTCTTGAGCAATTTTGGAAGTTTTGGGACTTGGTGTCGAAAAGTCTTGAGATACTAGGGGATACATCTCGAGGTCATATAATGTCGTTTGGAACCATATATGATCATTAAATATTGTCATAAACGTCCTAGGCAGGCTTGAGTTTATGAAATCGGTGCAATTTGATAACGGGTTAATTGATCGTTTCAAGAAAAATTGAATGATTCTACCCACACAATTAGACTCTCGAGGGGTATTAGAGACCATGGTAAACATCTCGGCAATTTTATTTTCGAGCCAAAAAAAAAAAAAACTCGAAAAATTCCAAAATTGAAGACTATTATCCACTTTTTTTAGCAATTTTGGAGGTTTCGGGACTCGAAGTCGAAAACCCTTGAGATATTATGGAATACATCTCGGGATCATATAATGTCGTTTGAAACCATATATGATCATTAAATGTAGTCATAAACGTCCTAGGTAGGCTTGAGTTTATGAAAGCGGTGCAAGTTGTTAACGGGTAAATTAACTGTTTAAAGACAAATTGGATGGTTATACCCACCCAATTGGACTCCCGGAGGATATTAGGGACCATGGTAAACATCTTGGTAACTTTTATTTTTGAGCCAAAAAAACTCAAATTCCAAAATTGAAGGCTATTATCCACGTTTTTTGAGCAATTTTGGAAGTTTCGGGATCCGGTATCGAAAAACTTTGAGATACTAGGGGATACATCTCGAGGTCATATAATGTCGTTTGGAACCATATATGATCATTAAATGTTGTCATAAACGTATCCTAGGCAGGCTTGAGTTTATGAAATCGGTGCAAGTTGATAACGGGTAAATTGATCGTTTCAAGGAAAATTGAATGATTCTACCCACACAAGGGTATTAGAGACCATGGTAAACATCTCAACAATTTTATTTTCGAGCCAAAAAAACTCGAAAAATTCCAAAATCTAAGGCTTATTATCCACGTTTTTAAGCAATTTTGGAGGTTTCGGGACTCGAAGTCGAAAACCCTTGAGATACTAGGGAATACATCTCGGGATCATATAATGTCGTTTGAAACCATATATGTTCATTAAATCTTGTCATAAATGTCTTAGGTAGGCTTGAGTTTATGAAATCGGTGCAAGTTGTTAACGGGTAAATTGACCGTTTAAAGGCAAATTGGATGGTTCTACCAACCCAACTGGACTCCCGGAAGATATTAGGGACCATGGCAAACATCTCGGTAATTTTTATTTTTGGGCTAATAAAACTAAAAAATTTCTTAAATTGAAGGCTATTATCCACGCTTCTTGAGCAATTTTTGGAAGTTTCGGGACCCGGTATCGAAATGTCTTGAGATAAAAGGGGATACATCTCGAGGTCATATAATGCCGTTTGAAACCATATATGATCATTAAATGTTGTCATAAATGTCCTAGGCAGGCCTGGGTTTATGAAATCGATGCAAGTTGATAACGGGTTAATTGATCGTTTCAAGGAAAATTGAATGATTCTACCCACACAATTGGACTCTAGGAGGGTATAAGAGACCATGGTAAACATCTCATCAATTTTATTTTCGAGCCAAAAGAAACTCGAAAAATTCCAAAATTGAAGGCTATTATCCACGTTTTTAAAGCAATTTTGGAGGTTTCGGGACTCGAAGTCGAAAACCCTTGTGATACTAGGGTGTACATCTCGGGATCATATAATGTCGTTTGAAACCGTAAATGATCATTAAATGTTGTCATAAATGTCCTAGGTAGGCTAGTTTATGAAATCGGTGCAATTTGTTAACGGGTAAATTGACCGTTTAAAGGCAAATTGGATGGTTCTACCCACCCAATTGGACTCCCGGAGGATATTAGGGACCATGGTAAACTTCTCGGTAATTTTTATTTTTGGGCTATAAAAACTTGAAAAATTCCAAAATTGAAGGCTATTATCCACACTTCTTAAGCAATTTTGGATGTTTCGGGACCCGGTGTCGAAAAGTCTTGAGATATCAGGGGATACATCTCGAGGTCATATAATGCCTTTTGGAACCATATATGATCGTTAAAGGTTGTCATAAACCTCCTAGATAGGCTTGAGTTTATGAAATCGGTGCAAGTTATTAACGGGTAAATTGACCGTTCAAAGGCATATTGGATGGTTTTACCCACCCAAATGGATTCCTAGGTAGACTTTTTTAGAAACGCCTTTATAAACCAACTTGTGTGATTCCAAGTGCAACATCATTGATAGTTATATTTTAGTTGAATGCAATGAATCAATTTAATTGACAAAAACACAATAATAAATAAAAGATATATGAACTTACACCACAAATTGCATTTTTCACCAATTTCATATCATAAAAATTCACCATTAGATCAAATCGGATTATTTGGGTAAAAATGACCCCCCTAAACCTCTAAAGAGCATGTTTTTGACACATAAATGGAAAGAATTTTTTTAAAACGTTAGATTTAACGGTTTTGGTGGTGAAATCTTTTTTTTTTTTTTTTTATGGGTGGTATTTTAAAAAAAAATTATTTTGAGTGGTGATTTGGGGATTTTTACCCCCGCCGCGTGGACCCATGAGAGTGTGACACGTGTCACTCTGTAAGGGGTCCAAATGGACTCTACTGGACTTGACACGTGGCATACGGATATTAATCAGGGAATGACGGCCTTCGGGGCCCAATTCCCGAGGAAGCTGCAAAACGGCGCAACCCAACAAACCTAGGTCATTCTGACCTAGGTAAGGGCACATTTACCAATGACCCTATAAATAGGGGGATTTATCCCACTTTGGGGACACATTCAATTATTACAACATAGTCAATTCTCTCACACCTGAGAAAAACACCTGATCTCGGAATCCGAGAAGATCTTCACTTTCCGCACCTTTTCACTTTCTCCGTACACATTCTAACTTGATCATCGAAGGCAGAACTCCACCTAACCGGAGTCTCCGTTGTTTTGCAGGTACAGGCGCTCGAAATCCAGTCTTGGTGACGTAACTCTCCCGAGGGACACAAAAAACCCCGAAAGCAGTGGTAATATCAAAAAGTGGGTTATTTATGCATGGTAAAATACAAAATTTCCTACATATAATTGATACTAGAGGAAACCCATGCGATACACGGTTTGTTTATATTTTTTCAAACAAAATATTTTACTAAATATATATTTATCTTATAAACTTTGTGATATTCGCTTGTTTACTACTTGAATTTTTTATTATAAAATGAATTATTAATTTTGTTTTTCATATTTAGATAAAAATTCCTAATATAAAAAAGATAATATTTTATTTCATAAAGTTTTATATGTGACTGGTCACACCGTATGACAAGAATTACTCGGTTGGTCAAGAGTTACTTAATCGATCAGGGGTTACTCGGTCAGTGTTTTGGTATGTCTCAGCCGGCCACACGATATGGCCTGCCACATAGAAA
This sequence comes from Chenopodium album, assembly GCF_948465745.1. NCBI lineage: Eukaryota > Viridiplantae > Streptophyta > Magnoliopsida > Caryophyllales > Amaranthaceae > Chenopodium > Chenopodium album. The sequence continues at coordinate 74,627,530 of NC_137840.1, forward strand.
ACACGCTGATTTTATTTTTATAATTAATATAAATTTAGATCTAAAAAAATTGATATTCTTAATTTTTTTTTTTTTTTACTAATTCTCTATTAGTTTTTTTTAATTAAATTAAATATATTATAAATGGATCTTATTTTAAAGAAATTTTTAAAACGAATTTTATAGTATATTGATAATAAAACTTTATACAACACTAGTTTTGTGCCCCGTGCGATGCCCGGGTTGTCTATTGAATTGTAAGATAAATTTTTAATCTATATATCAAATTTTAAAATACATCATTGGTACAAATTAATTAGGAATTGGATGTGCTTTTGTGTCGATTTGCTATCTAATAGGCATGTAATGGCTAATAATAATGTTGGTGAAAATGTTCGATTTAATACACTAAAAAAATAGCAAAAATAAATTAAATGAAATAAATGTTCAAAGCCCGTTGAGTTAATCCGAACCTAAAACTTTGGGCAAGAGTTGAACATTTCTTGACTCATAACCTGAAGTGACCCAATTCGAGATGACTCGTGACCCGACCCTAATTGATGGTTCTACATAGTAATACAATTCTATTAAATTGTGAAATACTCATATTATTTTAGCCGATTAGTATACATTATAAATGGATGTGTTATCCTTTGAACTATATTAGAATTATAATCTAATAATTTTTTTGAATAAAATTATAATTCAATTTGTACATCTGAAATATTGGTATTTTATCGAAAATAAAACTTAACAATTTTATCCTAAAATTCTATCCTAATAGAATTCTATACTAACTTTTTTATCTTATAATGAAAAGTTTATTTAAGTATATCCTACGTGGCACGACACTTGGCGAAAAGTTGGAACGCCAAGTGTCGCTACCTTGTGACCTGGCTAAAAGTTTAGCTTTATATATTAGTTATATGATTTTTATCTTAAAAAAATATCAAAAATTCACTTACTTAGTATCATATGTGTCACAATTATATTTATTTTTTGGCCTAAATGGCACGACACTTGGCGAAAAACTAAAATGCCAAGTGTCGTTGTCTTATGGTTTGGCTGCAAGACCGACTTTATATTTTAGTGATATAATATGATATTATATTTGGCATATGGAAATGATATTTAAAAAAATAGAAGAGTAAAAGGAAAATTGATACCAATTAGTATTAGGTACTACTGGAGTACTATTCTCATGGTACTCCAACATATTAAATGAAATAACACATCTTTAAAACAAAATAACATAAAAAGCTGTGAGAGTATATAAATCAATATAAACCTAAAATAAGCAAAATTTCAATTTCATTTCTCTCTCCCCACCTTTTCTCTCTCTAATTTCCCAACCCACCATTTTAGCATCATCAAATCTTTCATTCTTTTCAACAAAAACCAAAAAATTTCTTTTGATTATTATTTTAACCACTCAAACAAGCACAAAATTACTCAATCAAAGCTGAAAATCAATTTCACTACATAAAAAATGGTTTATAGTTATGAAAAATATAAAGAAACGACAATTATGAACAAGAATGAGCAAAACAAAGTAAGTATATTTAATTTGTTTTGTTTTTAGTTTAATTAATTGAAAATGATACTGCTAATTTGAACTAAAATATGTTAATTTGATTTGATTCAATCGAATCGTTATTTTTGAATTTGCCAAAATGTTGTGTTATTTTAAGAAAACTTTATGTTATTTTACTAATTAAATACTATGTAGTTCTACTAAAACATTATGTTATTTTACGCAAATCTTGTGTTGTTGTTTGCTAAAATAACCTTATGTTACTTTGCTAAAACATTGTGTTACTTTACGTAAACCATGTGTTATTTTGATAAATTCTAGTGTTATTTTGTGGAAACCTCAGCCCGTGTTATTTTACTATAAACTTATGTTATTTCACACGAACCTTGTATTATTTCAGTGAAATCATTTATTATTTTGCTAACAGATTATTGTGTTATCTTACTTGAACTTTTTGTTATTTTGCTTCAACTTTTTGTTATTTTCAAATGTATGTTATTCTTACAGAACAATACGTTAATATCCCTCTCCGAAAAAATTCGCTCACTTTATTTTTTTTACGTAAAATTTCTTCTGAAAATTCTCATAAATTTGTCCGATTCTTTTTCTCTTCTTTAAATAAAATCATCTTCATTCAAATTGTTGTTCAAATTTTATCAGATTCTCACAAATATAAAACACTTAATTGATTTTTAGGGTTTTAATTTTTCTATTTTTTGAAACAAAGGGTTTTAATTTTTCTGATTTTGGTAATTTGAGCAATTAGCTCTTCAATTCAACAAAATTTCTTAATAATAGAGTGATTATTTGAAATTTTTTGAAAAATAAAGTAAGCCAAAGGGAAGAGCAGAAGAACAAAAATAGAAGAAGGATTTTTTTTTTTTTTTTTTTTTAATTCAAAAGCTAGTATTTGACCCCCTGGAGTACCATGCTCACGGTACTCCAAGAGTACTATAGAAATTGTGAAATTGATACTCCCTCCGTTTCATAATGTTAGTCCCATATACTGTTTTGAGTGTTTCAAAAAGATCTACCCACATTGAATATATTTCATTTATAACTTGATTTTTTTTGGAATTAATTGATTGTGGATTGATGACATGACTCTAACTAAGGAAATTTTTACCTTAAATCATGCAATTATGACTTGTGATTTCCTAATAAAAAATCAAAAAAGTTAAATAAGGTAAACTAATTATTTTATGTGATTGATTCCATATGGGATTAACGTTATAAAACGGAAGGAATACAATATAAATACGTAGTATTTAGTCATTATAGAAGCACGGCCCAGAGATAAAACCCCCTCTCTTTGAGTTCTCCATTGTAGCGCACTCAACATCGCACTTGACGTTCTCATCGAGGCCTTCTAATACTTGTATCCCCCATTGAAGCATAATCTGAGGTAAGTTGTTGTTTCTTTTAGTAATCATCATATGAATTTCACAATCTAGGGTTCATCTTTGATCTAATTTAATTTTATTGTGAGTGCATTAAGTGTAGGGTTCTAAAATCTCAACTATTGGTTCTAAATACTAAAATTATGTTGCTAGAAAAGAAAATTATGATCCTAATTTGATAATTGAATCACATATACCTAAAATTATGTAATTTGTTTGATAATTGAATCAAATTTGGTTGCTAATGTTTTAGTTGCAACAAACACTCACTTATAATTAGTTAGTTGCGTGGTCATCAGCAGATTTTGGATGGCATTATTTGGCAAGCTTTGGTGCAGCAGCTGCTTTGCAGCTATGCCTCACGTTTTTGCGCCGTAAGTTTACTTATGCTCTCGATTTCAAGTACTTTTGTGTTTTCATTGTTTTTGGGCAACTTGGATAATCAAAGTTTAAAGTAAAAAAAGTAAACATACTCTTAGATTGAGATAGGTGCACCAAAAGATGCTCGATAATGTCATTTGTGGGAAACATAATCTAATTGATTTCCTCTGTTTTCTGGTTAGACGTTGTACTTCCAATTAGTTCAGTTCAATTTAGCTCATTTCAGTAAATCTGAACAGACCCTAATATGCTTAGTTATAAGATTTTCAAAATATTAAAAGTGCAAAGGTCATTTATAATAATAATAAAAAAATTATAGTAAAAGCTCATTTATTAACTTGACACAATCAATAAATGAATCGTTTATGAAACGATTCATGAACATTATAACCTCCTAAACGAATTGAGGTTGCACATATCAGTTGAAAGCTCGGGCTCGAGCTTGGACTTGCATAAGTTAAATGAAGATGAGCATGAATAAGGTAATACTCGGCTTGGTTTGGTTCGTTTACACTCCTAAGTTTATTGGTGTGATCGAGACTAAGTTTTAGGAAGGTGAGTTGAGTGGAGTAAGATAATGTGTATATGAGAGGGGGATTAAAAATTATAAATAAGAGATAGTGGGGTTAATAGTTTATGTTTGTCTTAATATTTACCTTTGAAATATCATGTTTTATAATTTTTACAAATACATAATTAAATTAGTTAAAATTTACTTTGGCGAGCGTGAAAAGGTAAAGTGTAAAGAACATAAAAGAACATCTTTAGTAGGAGCGGAGACCTATAATAAGAAAGAAACAAGAGCAGATCCCCACAAAAGAAATTGATGAACAAAAAAAAAAAGTCGGTCAATCATGAAAAATGATGCACTTGAAAAGAAAAACAAAGGAAGTAACACCTAAAATGTAGTTACTCCCTTTGTTCTATCTCACAATGCCAAAAACCATTTTGGTGCAAATTATAAGAAAAATGAAAAAAAAAAAAGAAATCTTATGAATGTGGTAGCATTTTTTATTTTTAAATTTTTTTTTTTTTTTAATAAAGGTAAGTAAAGCAGTGGCGATTCCAGTATGGGTTCAGTGGGTTTTAAAATTCTGATTTGATATCTTTGATATAAAGTTTAGTTAAATATTATACAATGTAAGCATATGCATAGATCTTCCAATTTGGTCCAGTGGTAGAATCCCTTAGTTTTATAATGAAAGTCGCGGGTTCGACTCTACTCCGCCTAATAGTTGTTATCATTTTTTTCTTCTTTTTTTAGTGCTTTTATTTTATTTTATTTTTTTTGGTCTTTTACTTATTGCGCCAATTACTAGTTATCTCTTTCTTGTTTTTTTTGGGCTTTTACTTTATTTCTTTGGCTTTTATATACTTATTAATACCTCAATTACCCATTATCCAAAATACCTTAACCATGAAATATGATTATATTGGATATTTAATTTTATTTTCTTGTTAAGATTTATAGATATTATAGATATTATTGTTTCAAAAAAAGATTTATAGATATATAATTGTTCCAAAATTTGGAGACTTTCAAGTTCAATTGTAATTTTTTTTTATTATTATTATTTTGCACTTTTATTACAAATGTGCACACCCAAATTATCAATCTTAATGTATTTTGAATTATGTTATTTGATGTTCTCAAAAAAAAAAAAAAATTATGTTATTTGATTTCTTTCATATACGAAATATGCGTTTAGCAACTCCGAACCCATAACAAAAAATTCCTGGAATCGCCACTGAGTAAAAGAGGGAACATGAGGAGACCATCCTTACAAGGGGAACTCATAATGCATCAGATACAAGAATATGAAATAAACTTGAGTTGTTACAAGGTACAATGTCCATATATATACTACCACTAACTAAATTACCAACACTAACTATCTAGTCATCTGCCCGATTTGCCTCACGATAGATGTGTCGAATACTCCAGTTGTCAAAATTGTTATGAACAAGACAAGCGTTTGCAATAATATGACCTATCTGCCACATGGCCGCCCATAAACCTTTAACTAAGTTAATAACTATCATTCGCAAATAACAAACATGGGATATCGAAAGAGCGAGGGCAAATTTTAAAACCTAATTCTGATTTACAATAGGTGTTTTCTAATAGAAACTTCCATACATAAAATTAAATAAAGATGGGGAGATAAAGGTGACCCTGTTGTAAGCCTTTAGTTGGTTTGAACCATTATGTAATTTCTCCATTTATCTTTAGGGAGTAAGAAACTTTGGTTACACATTCTCGTATCCGATTAATACATTGTATTAGAAACCAAAAAGCTTTTAGACATTCCCACATGAAGTTCCATTCTATCCTATCGAAGGCCTTTTACATATCTAATTTAATTGTGCGACAATTTTGTTGTTCAACTTATGAAAAGTGTTTAACGGGTAAATTGATCGTTTCAAGGAAAATTGAATGATTCTACCCATAAAATTGAACTCTCGGAGGGTATTAGAGACCATGGTAAACATCTCGGCAATTTTATTTTTGAACCAAAAAAAACTCGAAATACTAAAAAATTAAAGGCTATTATCCACGTTTTTTAAACAATTTTGTAGGTTTCGGGACTCAAAGTCAAAACCCTTTAGATAATAGGGAATACATCTCGGGATCATATAATGTCGTTTGTAACCATATATGCATGATCATTAAATGTTGTCATAAACGTCCTAGGTAGGCTTGAGTTTATGAAATCGGTGCAAGTTGTTAACGGGTAAATTGACCGTTTAAAGGCAAATTGAATGGTTCTACCCACCCAATTGGACTCTCGAAGGATATTAGGGACCACAGTAAACATCTCGGTAAATTTTTTTTTAGGCCACAAAAAATTGAAAAATTCCAAAATTGAAGGCTATTATCCATGTTTTTTGAGCAATTTTGGAAGTTTTGAGACCCGGTATCGAAAAGTCTTGAGATATTAGGGGATACATCTTGAGGTCATATAATGTCATTTGAAACCATATAATGTCATTTGAAACCATATATGATCATTAAATGTTGTCATAAACGTCCTAGACAGGTTTGAGTTTATGAAATCGAAGCAAGTTGATAACGGGTAAATTGATCGTTTCAAGGAAAATTGGATAATTCTACTCACACAATTGAAATCTCGGAGGGTATTAGAGACCTTGGTAAACATCTCAGCAATTTTATTTTCGAGCAAAAAAAACTCGAAAAATTCAAAAATTGAAGTCTATTATCCACGTTTTTTTGAGCAATTTTGGAGGTTTCGGACTCGAAGTCGAAAACCCTTGAGATACTAGGGAATACATCTTGGGATCATATAATGTCGTTTGAAACCATTTAGATCATTAAATGTTGTCATAAATGTCCTAAGTAGGTTTGAGTTTATGAAATCGGTGCAAGTTGTTAAAGGGTAAATTGAGCGTTTCAAGGCAAATTGGATGGTTCTACTCACCCAATTGGACTCCCGGAGGATATTAGGGACCATGGTAAACATCTCGGTAATTTTTATTTTTGGGCCACAAAAACTCTAAAACTCCCGGAGGATATTATCCACGTTTTTTGAGCAATTTTAGAAGTTTCGGGACCCGGTGTCGAAAAGTCTAGAGATATTAGGGGATACATCTCGAGGTCATATAATGTTGTTTGGAACCATATATAATCATTAAATGTTGTCATAAACTTCCTAAGTAGGCTTGAGTTTATGAAATCGGTGCAAGTTGATAACGGGTAAATTGATCGTTATAAGGAAAAATTGAATGATTCTACCCACACAATTGAACTCTTGGAGTGCATTAGAGACCATTGTAAACATCTCGGCAATATTATTTTTGAGCCAAAAAAACTCGAAAAATTCCAAAATTGAAGGCTATTATCCACGTTTTTTGAGCAATTTGGGAGGTTTCGGGACTCGAAGTCTAAAACCCTTGAGATACTAGGGAATACATCTCGGGATCGTATAATGTCGTTTGAAACCATATATGATAATTAAATGTTGTCATAAACGTCCTAGGTAGGCTTGAGTTTATGAAATCGGTACATGTTGTTAACGGGTAAATTGAGCGTTTAAAGACAAATTGGATGGTTCTACCCACCCAATTAGACTCCCGGAGGATTTTAGGGACCATAGTAAACATCTCTATAAATTTTTTTTTTTGGCCACAAAAACTTGAAAAATTCCAAAATTGAAGGCTATTATCCACGTTTTTGAGCAATTTTAGAAGTTTCGGGACCCGATATCGAAAAGTCTTTAGATACTAGTGGATACAACTCGAGATCATATAATGTCGTTTGAAACCATATATGATCATTAAATGTTGTCATAAACGTCTTAGGAAGGCTTGAGTTTATGTAATCAGTGCAAGTTAACAACGGGTAAATTGATAGTTTCAAGGAAAATTGAATGATTCTACCCACACAATTGGACTCTTGTAGGGTATTAGGGACCTTGGTAAACATCTCAGCAATTTTATTTTTGAGCCAAAAAAAACTCGAAATTCCAAAAATGAAGGCTATATCCACGTTTTTTAAGCAATTTTGGAAAACCCTTTAGTACTAGGGAATACATCTCGGGATGATATAATGTCATTTCAAACCATATATGATCATTTAATATTTTCATAAACGTCCTTGGTAGGCTTGAGGGTATGAAATCGGTGCAAGTTGTTAACGGGTAAATTGACCGTTTAAAGGCAAATTTGATGGTTCTACCCACCCAATTGGACTCCCGAAGGATATTAGGGACCATAGTAAACATCTCAGTAATTTTTTTTGTTGGCCTCAAAAAAAATTCCAAAATTGAAGGCTGTAATCCACGTTTTTTGAGTAATTTTGAATGTTTCGGGACCCGGTATCGAAAAGTCTTGAAATATTAGGGGATACATCTTTGAGGTCATATAATGTCATTTAGAACCATATATGATCATTAAATGTTGTCATAAACGTTCTAGGCAGGATTGAGTTTATGAAATCGGTGCAAGTTGATAACGGGTAAATTGATCGTTTCAAGGAAAATTGTATGATTCTTCCCACACAATTGGAATCTCGGAGGGTATTAGAGACCTTGGTAAACATATCGGCAATTTTATCTTCAAGCAAAAAAAAACTTGAAAAATTCCAAAATTGAAAGCTGTTATCCACGTTTTTTTGAGTAATTTTTGAGGTTTAAGACTCGAAGTCGAAAACCCTTGAGATACTAGGGAATACATCTTGGGATCATATAATGTCGTTTGAAACCATTTAGATCATTAAATGTTGTCATAAACGTCCTAAGAAGGCTTGAGTTTATGAAATCGGTGCAAGTTGTTAACGGGTAAATTGAGCGTTTAAAGGAAAATTGGATGGTTCTACCCACCCAATTGGACTCTCGGAGAATATTAGGGACCATGGTAAACATCTCGGTAATTTTTATTTTTGCTTGGGCCACAAAAACTCTAAAACTTCCAAAATTGAAGGCTATTATCCACATTTTTTAGCAATTTTAGAAGTTTCGGGACCCGTTGTCGAAAAGTCTAGAGATATTAGGGGATACATCTCGAGGTCATATAATGTCATTTGGAACCATATATGATCATCAAATGTTGTCATAAACGTCCTAGGTAGGCTTGAGTTATGAAATCAGTGCAAGTTGATAACGGGTAAATTGATCGTTTCAAGGAAAATTGAATGATTCTACCACACAATTGGACTCTCGTAGGGTATTAGAGACCTTGGTAAACATCTCAGCAATTTTATTTTCGAGCCAAAAAAAACTCATAAAATTCTAAAATAGAAGGCTATTATCCACGTTTTTTTGAGCAATTTTGGAGGTTTCGGGACCGGAAGTCGAAAACCCTTGGATACTAGGGAATACATCACGAGATGATATAATGTCGTTTGAAACCATATATGATCATTAAATGTTGTCATAAACGTCTTAGGTAGGCTTAAGTGTATGAAATCGGTCCAAGTAATTGAGCGTTTAAAGGCAAATTGGATGGTTCTACCCACCCAATTGGAATCCCAAAGGATATTAGGGACCATGGAAAACATCTCAATAATTTTTATTTTTGGGCAAAAAAAACTCGAAAAATTCCAAAATTAAAGGCTTATTATCCACGCTTCTTGAGCAATTTTGGAAGTTTCGGGACTCGGTATCGCAAAGTCTTTAGATACTAGGGGATACATCTCGAGGTCATATAATTTTGTTTGGAACCATATATAATCATTAAATGTTGTCATAAACGTCCTAAGTAGGCTTGAGTTTATGAAATCGGTGCAAGATGGTAACGGGTAAATTGATCGTTTCAAGGAAAAATTGAATGATTCTACCCACACAATTGAACTCTCGGACTGTATTAGAGACCATAGTAAACATCTCGGCAATTTTATTTTTGAGCCAAAAAAAACTCGAAAAATTCCAAAATTGATCGTTTTTTGAGCAATTTTGGAGGTTTCAGGACTCGAAGTCGAATACCCTTGAGATACTAGGGAATACATCTCGGGATCATATAATGTCGTTTGAAACCATATATGATAATTAAATGTTGTCATAAACGTCCTAGGTAGCCTTGAGTTTATGAAATCGGTGCATGTTGTTAACGGGTAAATTGAGCGTTTAAAGGCAAATTGGATGGTTCTACCCACCCAATTGGACTCCCGGAGGATTTTAGGGACAATAGTAAACATCTCGGTAATTTTTTTTTTGGGCTACAAAAACTTGAAAAATTCCAAAATTGAAGGCTATTATCCACGTTTTTTGAGCAATTTTAGAAGTTTCGGGACCTGGTATAGAAAAGTCTTTAGATAATAGGGGATACATCTCGAGATCATATAATGTCGTTTGGAACCATATAGGATCATTATTGTTGTCATAAATGTCCTAGGTAGGCTTGAGTTTATGTAATCAGTGCAAGTTGATAACGGGTAAATTGATCGTTTCAAGGAAAATTTAATGATTCTACCCACACAATTGGACTCTTGTAGGGTATTAGGGACCTTGGTAAACATCTCAGCAATTTTATTTTTGAGCCAAAAAAAACTCGAAAAATTCCAAAAATGAAGGCTATTATCCACGTTTTTTAAGTAATTTTGGAGGTTTTGAGACTCGAAGTCGAAAACCCTTTAGATACTAGGGAATACATCTCGGGATGATATAATGTCATTTTAAACCATATATGATCATTAAATATTTTCATAAACTTCCTTGGTAGGCTTGAGTGTATGAAATCGGTACAAGTTGTTAACCGGTAAATTGATCGTTTAAAGGCAAATTTGATGGTTCTACCCACCCAATTGGGCTCTCAAAGGATATTAGGGACCATGGAAAACATCTCAGTAATTTGTATTTTTGGGCCAAAAAAACTTGAAAAATTCCAAAATTAAAGGCTATTATCCACGCTTCTTCAGCAATTTTGGAAGTTTTTGGATCTGGTATCAAAAAGTCTTAGAGATATTAAGGGATACATCTCAAGGTCATATAATGTTGTTAGAACCATATATGATCATTGAAATTTGTCATAAACGTCCTAGGCAGCCTTGAGTTATGTTTATGAAATCGGTGCAAGTTAATAACGGGTAAATTGATCGTTTCAAGGAAAATTGAATGATTTTACCCACACAATTGGACTCTCGGAGGGTATTAAAGACCATGGTAAACAGCTCGGCAAATTTTTTTCGAGCAAAAAAAAAAACTCGAAAAATTCCAAAATTGAAGGCTATTATCCACGTTTTTTGAGCAATTTTGGAGGTTTCGGGACTCGAAGTCGAAAACCCTTGAAATACTAGGGAATACATCTCGGGATCATATAATGTCGTTTGAAACCATATATGATCATTAAATGTTGTCATAAATGTCCTTGGTAGGCTTGAGTTTATGAAATCGGTGCAAGTTGTTAACGGGTAAATTGAGTGTTTAAAGGCAAATTGGATGGTTCTACCCATCCAATTTTACCCCCGGAGAATATTAGGGACCATGGTAAAAATCTCGGTAATTTTTATTTTTAGGCCAAAAAAAATCGAAAAATTCCAAAATTGAAGTCTATTATCCACGCTTCTTGAGCAATTTTGAAAGTTTTGGGACCCAGTGTCGAAAAGTTTTGAGATAATAGGGGATACATTTCGAGGTCATATAATGTCATTTGGAACCATATATGATCAATAAATGTTGTCATGAACGTCCTAGGCAGGCTTGAGTTTATGAAATCAGTGCAAGTTGATAATGGGTAAATTAATCGTTTCAAGGAAAATTGAATGATTCTTCCTACACAATTGGACTCTCAGGGGGTATTAGATACCATGGTAAACATCTCGACAATTTTATTTTTGAGCTAAAAAAAAAAAACTCGAAAAATTCCAAAATTAAAGGCTATTATCCACGTTTTTTGAGCAATTTTGGAGGTTTCGGGACTCGAAGTCGAAAACCCTTGAGATACTAGGGAATACATCTCGGGATCATATAATGTCGTTTGAAACCATATATGATCATTAAATGTTGTCATAAACGTCCTAGGTAGGCTTGAGTTTATGAAATCGGCGCAAGTTGTTAACGGGTAAATTGAGCGTTTAAAGGCAAATTGGATGGTTCTACCCACCCAATTGGACTCACGGAGGATATTAGGGACCATGGTAAACATCTCGGTAATTTTTATTTTTGGGCCAAAAAAACTCGAGAAATTCCAAAATTGAAGGCTATTATCCACGTTTTTTGAGCAATTTAGAAGTTTCGGGAACCGGTGTCGAAAAGTCTTGAGATACTAGGGGATACATCTCGAGGTCATATAATGTCATTTGGAACCATGTATGATCATTAAATGTTGTCATAAACGTCCTAGGTAGGCTTGAGTTTATGAAATCGGGGCAAGTTGTTAATGGGTAAATTGACCGTTCAAAGGCATATTGGATGGTTTTACCCACCCAAATGGATTTCTATGTAGACTTTTTTAGAAACGTCTTTTAATATATTAGTATAAATTGTATGTACTCGTCTTTTGTTTTACTCGGTACTTCCTCCGATATCTTTTGGTTGCAAATCTCACTTATGTGGACGTTTACAAAATTACAAGTAGTTGCGTTGTAAGATATCAACGAATTTTAGATAGCAATTGCAAGCTTTGGTGCAACAGCTGCTTTGCATTTTTGCCGGCTTAGAGTTAAGACTACTGGATTCAGAATTTTGTGAGTTTACTTAGGGTGTGTTCATATTTACTAAATTGAGATGTATTGAACTGAACTGATTGGAGCTCAACTAACTAAATAGAGCTGAAATGAATATTTTATGAGACACAGAAATTAGGAGCGACACTGAACTGAATTGAACTAAACTAAGGAGCTGAATTGAACTGAAATTAAGATGAGTGAGCAAACCTTTATTCTCTTAAAACCATTATGAACTTTTTAAATGCATGTTTTTGGGCCTCTTATTACGCCATAACACTTGGATAATTGGGCCATTAAGGATGAAAGTAAAATACATAAAGACAATTAATTTGGGCCTAAGGTTGGCTATTTATTTATTATTTATTAATTTCTCCGTTTTATACTGTTAGTATCACATGGAATCAATCACATAAAATAAGAAAAGAAGAATATTTGGAATGTAACATTAAAGTACAAAATAATTCAGAAATAATTTACCTTATTTACTAGTAAGTTTTTTTTTTTTTTTTTTTTTTTTTTTTTTTTTTGGTTTAACATAAGTCATAAACTCATAATGCATAATTAAAGGTAGAGACTTCCTTCATGTCATCAATCCAGAACCAATTTATTCCAAAAAAATTAAGCTGAGAATGAAACATATTCAGTATGGGTAGATTTTTTTGAAATGCCTATTGTGGGAAGCTCATTAATTATGTGGATGATCTAAACAAGCCAAGTTTTCTTAAAAATGCGCTAGAATTAGATGTTTTGCGTATGCATTATCTGACCAATAAGCATACAACAACAACAACACCAAAATATACACAAATTGCAGTTAAAATTTGCCGCGTTTTTTTGCATCTTTCAAATTGCAATTCCTTCACCATTCAATAAATTCCCCTGCCTCTAAACCCAGATTATCTGCAAATTATGGCAATTAAGTATCCCATTTATTTCAGTTTTAGGAATGCACACAACCTGTTCGATAAAACTACCAACAGAAGAATTTCCCTCCAAGCTCCATTATTTAGTTTATACTGCAGTACATTACACCACACTGCTGCCTCTATAAAAGACCCAATTGAATTTTATGGTGAAATTAAGGATGTGGTGCATTGGACTTCAACCATTTCTGGTTTAGTGAGTCGAAACCGCCCGAAAGATGCCATTGATGTGTTCAAGTTGATGCTTTTTAATGAACAGAGGCCGAATTATGTTACAATATTGAGTGTGCTACGGTCTATTAATGCATTAAGGTGGAAGAACATCGCGTTCGGTGTTCATGGGTTGGTGATCAAGATGGGATTTGAATTGGAGATTTCAGTTGTGACTGCTTTGATTGGTGTTTATGGTAATTTTCATACCCCTTTTGTATGGAAGCTTTTCTTTGATGTACCTAAGAAGGATTTGGTCTTGTGGAGTGCGATGGTTTCGATATGTGCAAAGAGTGGTGTATATATGGGTGCTATTGAGGTATTTAGGAACATGATATGTGAAGGCATGGAACCTAATCTTGTGAGCATTGTGACTATTTTGCCAGCTTGTGCTAAGCTTGATTCACTAATATTGGGAAAACAAGTTCATGGGTTTGCTCTTAAAACATCATTTTATTATGTAAATAACATCCAAAACTCTCTCATAGACATGTATGCAAAATGTAGGAATTTCGAGTATGCAGCTCAAGTCTTTGCTCGAGTCCAAGAGAAAGATGTAGTCACTTGGAAGACGATGATTCGTGGATGCATTGAGAATGGCTACTCAAGAGAAGCATTATTTGTTTTCGCTGACATGCACAAGTCTTGCTCTGAAATAGATAATGGCATTTTCTGTGATGTTATTGGTGCAGTATCTGATACAGAAGAGTTTATATTTGGACTTGGGTTGCATTGCTATAGCTTAAGATCTGGCTTTGCTGTATCTGTTTCTGTTGGGACAGCTCTTCTGCAAATGTATGGAAAGTTTGGTGAAGTGGAACCATCTTGGTTACTGTTTGATCAGCTTCATCTAAAGGATCTCATTGCTTGGACTGCAATGATCTCTGCATATGCTCAGAGTGGTTACACGAGTGAGGCTCTAAGTACATTTCAGCATATGCAATCAGCAAGTGAGAAGCCTAATGAGGTCACTTTTGTCAGTTTGCTACAAGCTTGTTCTTCATCAGGCACTCAAGAGCTTGGTGAAAACATCCATGGTTATGTAACTAAAGCTGGTTACTTGCATAATTCATTCTTAATCTCAGCTTTAATTGATTTATACTGTAAATTTGGAAAAACAAAGGAAGGAAGAGCACTCTTTGACAAGTGTTCAATCAAAGACCTGATAATATGGAGTTCAATGATTAATGGGTATGGATTAAATGGTTGTGCAAATGAGGCTTTGGAAATTTTCTCAAACATGTTGGAAATTGGAGTAAAGCCTAATGATGTAGTTTTTGTATCGGTCCTGTCTGCCTGCAGCCATTGTGGGTTAGAAGACGAGGGATGGCACTGGTTTTATTGCATGCAAGAGAAGTATGGAATTGTGCCAAAAATTGCTCATTATGCTTGCATGGTTGATTTGCTTAGTCGCCAAGGAAATGTTGAAGAAGCTCTTGATTTTGTATACAGTATGCAAGTAGAGCCTGATAGGAGAATTTGGGGGTCTCTTCTAGCTGGATGTAGATTAACTCATGTATCAATCACTGTAGTAGAACGTGTTGCTGAACACCTGATTAGATTAGATCCAGAAGATACAAGCTGTTATGTTGTTTTGTCGAACTTTTATGCAGAAGAAGGTAGATGGGATGATGTTGAGAGGGTAAGAAAATTGATTGATGATAAAGGAATGGAAAAGATGACAGGATACAGCACTGTTTGATTTTATTATACATCAGCTGCTGGATATGTTACAATTTCATAGAAGGTATATCCTCTATTTTTATACCCTCCTCCGAAAGAAGAAAATATCTTTTTGAGAAGATACTTGTGAGTTTGTGACTAGCACTACAAGCATTTTGAATACTTTCTTTCTAGTTCTTAACTTTTGAGTGTTTTTTCTGTCAATTGATTACTGTTGTAATGTTATTCTGAAGTCTAAACTCTCTTGAAATAACACCTCAAATTTTAGAGATTTAAATCGTTGGGCTAAACATGGTAAAAGTTAAAATATCTTGCCCTTGAATTCTTGCCATGCAACATAAATTGATGACTATTGATTCAATCCTGAAATCACCTTATAAAAGTTCCTTGATATGATGAAGCTTTTGCAAGAGCTTTCAAAATTTTTCTAAATGTTCTTCTATTCTTATAAAAATTATAACTTGAATGTGCTAAGAATGGGTTTCTTATTACTTTACTTTCCCATGTTTTATAACAAGTATTAACCATAATTATTTATGTTATGGAGTACTACCCTCAGTAAATGTCATGTTAATTAGGAGGATTGTTATGTTTAAACTTGAATGATACTAAATTAGACATTTATTGCTCATTTATTTCTTTTGAAGTTATGAAGAACAAAACTAGGGTTTTTTTCACAATGGAAGGTGGTATCCTTGAAGTACTAGTTGTTAATGCAGAAGGAATCAAACCAAGAAATTTATTTGGTAAGGCTTCTCATCTTTGTGAGAAGCATGATTTTTCTATTATAGAGCTGTTTCTTAGGACGTTTTAGGTTGGAAATATTTATATGTTTAAATTTTGAAACAATTCTGATCTTATTTGGATTGTTGTTCAACTGATGTTATCTAATTCTTTGTTCCTAGGTAAACCGGCCTATTATGTAGTTATACAATGTGGCACTGAAGTGAGGAGGAGCAAGGCTACCAGAGGTCTTAGTCAAATAGTCAAATTTATTTGAGCTCATACTTAATAATTTTTTTGTTGTTGTAGTTAACCATAAACTCAATGCTGAAAATTACAGGTTATCACCATGAAGCTTTTTGGAATCAGAAGTTCGAGTTTGACTTTTCATTTTCTGAATGGAAGAATTTGACTCATCTGGAAATCAGTATAATGGATGATGAATCTTTCAACGATACTGGATTTGTTGGTCATTCTATGTATGTTAAAAAACACAACCTTCATTCACTTGTCTGATAAAGTCTCATGGTTTCAGTTCCTTTCCTGTGATGCAGGATTTTTCTGGGTGGGATTATTGCAGAAGGAAATGACAGGGGAATCGTCGAATTACATCCTTCAGCATATAATGTTGTGCATGAAGACACCACATACGAAGGAGAAATTAAGATTGGGCTTAAATTCGAAGTTTATGTGAGTACTATTTTATTTTCCTGTTTTAATTCAGGGCCGGAATTTAGGTAGGAGGGGCAGTAATGTACTACTCCTTTCCTCCTCTCTTAAATTGGTCCCCCTTAGCTAAAAAGTTGTGTTTGGTCCATCCCAAAGGTAGTAAAATTATGGTTCTGCCACTGTTTTGATTACCTCAAGTGCTTTTCCAACACTTCTATGACAATCGATTGTTGCTTGTATGCAGAAAGAAGGGCACAAAGCGACCAAAGAAAAAACTGTGCAGGTTACGGAAGCTGGCCATGATGTCTATCGAAGTTTGTTTAGAGCTTTAAAGATATCGTGGTGGCGAGTACTTTTTCCCTATGGTCCATATTGAAGCCAGGCAAGTACTGAAGCTAACAAAGGCATAAACTGTTACTGAAATCATATACATTTAGGAAGATGGTTAAGGGGTTATTTGAAGGATCTCCCAAGCATTAGATTTTAAACTGCAAAGGTGCAATATTCTTTGTGATCTACTAGTTCTAAATTGTAACACTTATAAAACGTTTAATATCCATAACCTCTCTATCTGTCAACATCACATTGTCATTTCATTGTCCGTTATATACGTACTTTTGTACCATCCTAATGTAAATTTGATTAATAAAGTATACCCTTTGCATTGTGTTGCTTGTGCTGTCTGAAATAGCAAAATCTAGTTAGCTCAAAAACAACTTCTTCTCTTTTATTTATTTATTTATTACAGTATTATTATTTTTTTTTTTTCTAAACAAACAAAAATCTGATATATGGGCATAAACCTACAAACATTCATGGAATGCACGTCTTCATCACCACCTCTGCTCTTCATATTTTTTTAAAGATTGCCTGAAATTAAAACCTCCATGTGTGCGCATAAATTACGTATTGTGTTACTGTTTTAATATATACATAGCATATAGATACATTATTTACGCATATAATTTATTTTATAATATATCAACTTCCAAATATATAAGGAATATATAATTGAGTAACTCAAGTCATAAAACATGCAAGTTTACACATGCAATTTTTTCATTTTCATCCCCATAACCAATAATATAGAAATACAGCTTGACCACTCCTCAACCGCAATCCTCATACATAAATAATGTTAATTAAACTCTAATTGTCTAATCATCGTCCAATAGCAATCCTCCAAAGGCTAAAAAATTATATTATCAAAGTTGACCATATATATTAGGATGATATTGACAGGTAATTTAGCCCTGGTTAATATCTGCACAATCTTGATTTTGTGATTATAATCTTACTGATTCAGAAAAATATAATTGTATACTACTAATAATAATATACTACCCCATAAAAAATATTAACATAATTCTGTGCTAATTCTCCCTCATATATACTTCATGTCACGTATATTTTCAGAAATTTAGTGCATGTTCTCGCAATACTCATTCAACTCATTGGAAAAAAAAAAAAAAAAAAAAAAAAACCCTGTTTTTAGTATTTTCAAACCCTCTTGCAGGCCATTTTTTTTTTCTTTCTCCCGCAAAATTATTCCAAAATTTGAAGACCATTTTCCAATATTTGATCTGGGTTTGCCTCATTTTAGACTACACTGCAGTCGAATCGTCGAATTTTAGGCCTTTATGTGGTCAAAAATATGGTGAATGTGTAAGAGGAAATGAGCTAACTAGCATGCTTAGATTGTGCTCTTTTTCCAGGAAAGCAAAGGTCTTCAGAACAGAGGAAAAAAAGTAATGTACTAATTGGGAGGGAACTATTTCAAAAACCCACATTTTACTCTTCAAATTCAAAATTTTTGGCAATTAAAGGTAACATTTTATTTCATAATCTTGTTTACTTTTCTATTTTCTTTAAATTACCCTTATTAAAGAATTGTATTACTCTTTTTTTGCAACTTTTACCTTTTTTTTTCTTCACAACTTTCACTTGAATTCTGCTGTTAATGACAAGGACACAAGATTAGACCTTTTCCTATGCTTTTGTGTTGTTTACAAAAGAATTCTAGTTGCAGTAGTAAAATTTGAATTTCATTTGAGTTTTTTTTGCAGCTTTTTGTTTCAATTTTTTGGGTTTAATGTTTACACAAAAATTGTCTATGGGGGACTGCAGATTAAGGTTAGGTAACTTTTGCTTCCAAGGAAGTATAACAGAAGAAATCATGGAGAATTCATTAACAGATGAGAGTTATGATCTGGGTTATGAGGCTTCACCATCATCTTTCGATCCCAACGATCATTCGACAAATTCTCCCATGAGTACTGTCTCATTTAATTACTGCAGGACTAATTCAGAGATGTCAACCTTCTCTGAACCAAATGATAGCTGCTCCGAGGGTGCGTCCCCTGTCAGGTGGCACCCGCCCAGGGCCGGTACCCCTCCTATGGCTTCACCTTCTAGGCTTGGAATGAAGAAGTACATGTATAGCATTGATTCAGGGCTTGATGAATTAGAGGCAGTAGATATAGGTATGTTTCTCAGGTCTTATGATCACAGCATAATCTTTGCAGTTTTCTTAGAATAATTCAACTTTGTTTTGTTAACTGGCCTTAACTTTGCGGATAAAGCTGATATGGGATTTTACTTTTTTGTGCAAATTTTAAGAGCTTGAGATTATGAAAGAAAGATTTTCAAAGCTTCTACTGGGTGAAGACATGTCAGGAAGCGGGAAAGGTGTATGTACTGCAGTCACAATCTCTAATGCCATTACTAATCTCTATGGTATTGTCCTCAAATCCTACAACATAAAGTCTAGGCAATATGTGCAACATACTTTGTATAAGAAAGTTGTGGACACTTTTGTTTTACTTCAAAGTGTTTAAGTTTGAAGTTTGTATTGAGTATGTTGCACATACCAGTAAATCATTATTTTCCACCAAATTTTATTGATTATCCTGCCTTGTAATGCTAAACTATGTGATATATGAACCAATACATGCAGCTACTATATTTGGCAATGCTTTGAAGTTGGAACCAATGAAACCGGAGAAGAAGATGATGTGGAAAAAAGAAATGGATTGTCTACTCTCAGTGTGTGAATACATTGTAGAGTTTGTTCCTGAGGACGGACATGATATTGAGGCAAGTAAATTTCTACATTGCATAACACCTAATATAAGTAGGAAACTAAGTTTTGATTGAATGGTTGTAATGAAGAAAGATATGTTTAAATATTTTGCAGGTAATGTGTACAAGGCCAAGGACAGATATTCAAATGAACTTGCCTGCACTAAGGAAACTTGATGGAATGCTCATGGTATGATATATATATGCCTCTATCGCCATTCATATTGCAGCTACTGAATCTGGCATTCCCTACTATTATACAATAAGAAAAAAGAAAAAAGAAAAAAAAAACTCAGTACTACGTATTTGCTGTGTCACAGGACATTTTGGACAGTTTCGAGGAAAAAGAGTTTTGGTATGCTGAACAGGGTAACGCGTCTATGAATTCAACATCGAGAGCAACCTCATTCAGGAAGGTTGTTGCACGAAAAGATGAAAAATGGTGGCTGCCAATCCCCTGTATCCCACCGGGTGGCCTCTCTGAAACTGGGAGGAAACATTTAAAGCACCAGCGTGATTGTGCCAATCAGATTCACAAAGCTGCCATGGCCATCAACAATAACACTCTTAATGAAATGGAAGTACCAGAATCTTACATTTTAGGGCTTCCAAAGGTACTTTCCCATTATCCTGCTAGATGCAAGTAACATGGAGTAACACTGAAGCATGAAACACCGACAATTTTTTTACTGTCATATCTGATGGCACCTTTTGTTGTTTAAATTGTTTCAGAGTGGAAAATCTTGCCTAGGAGATGCTATATACAAGTACATGCACAATGCAGAATTTTTCGCCCCTGATCACCTCCTTGATACATTGAAGATAACCTCGGAACATGAAGCACTTGACCTTGCTGACAGAGTGGAAGCCTCCATGTACACATGGAAACGCAAGTCTGGAATGACACATTCGAGATCATGGCATGTGATGAAGGATTACAAGTCAGAACCGGACAGGAATGACAAGAATCATGTTCTTGCAGAAAGAGCTGAATCTTTGCTGTTTTTCTTAAAACATAGGTTCCCTGAACTATCGCAGACAACATTAGACACATGCAAAATCCAATACAATAGGGTAAATTTTACTGCTCTTCACAATAAGGACATCATAATATAGAGAGAAAACATTCGTAAATGATGGTAAATGAACTCTTTGCAGGATGTTGGCCAAGCAATCTTAGAAAGCTATTCAAGAGTGCTGGAAGGTTTTGCGTTCAATCTTGCTGCTTGGATTGAAGATGTACTTTCTGCAGACAAGTTGATGAAAAATCAAGAACAGTAGAAAACATAAATACTCGTCCAAGTACCAGAAATTTCTGCCTATTTTGCTTCTTCACAGCACATAAAGTATTCATCACATGAGGTCGACAAGGCTAAGAGATGAACACAATTCGCATATGTACATCTATGATGAACACCAAAATTAGCACATTAGGTCTTTTTTGCAGTTTAAGTTGAATGGTGCACCAAGAACTACTATCGCTGAATCTTATGTTCTTAAATATAGCATATGACTCTAAAGTTGCAAGTCATTGCCTGAATACTTGTACATATTGCTAAGTCCAAATGATCAATTGAAAAAATATGCAGAGTCCTATTCAACTCCACTATGAAAACAGTCAAAGTTCAATTGTCAAATTCAAGTCTAACTTGTACAATATTTAGCTTTGTTATAGTACGAATCGATTAAGATTATCTAGTTCCATTCATATATTTGATCAATCAAATTTCAACACAAAGTCTCGAGTACAATTGTATGTACAGATTAATTAGTGTGACTTTACTTTGCAAATAATCAGGCAAGATACATCAAAATTTTGTGATAACCAATTTCACCAAATTGCAAAGAATAACAGATCACCCAGAAACTTAAGATATTTAACTGACACAACAATACAACATAGTAATATATAAAAATCAAAAGACAAATATAGCACAAGATTCCTTCATAATTCTGCCCTAATTCCAAAAGCATTAAACTTTTGTTAATATTTTTACATAATACTCAAAACCCACAAAATTCCATGGGTTATCCTAAGTTATAACCTCAAATCTAGCAAATTTATACAAGATTTGTACCAAATAAAAGATGGGGTAAAACCCTAAAATAATATAATTAAGAATTAAACATCAGTAAGAGAAGCCCTGGTGAGAATCTTGGGAATAGGGAAAGGATTTAGAGGAGGAGGAGAAGCAGCAGATTTGAAAGCTTCAATCTTTGATTTACATTTGGTCTTATCACCTTTGTTGTCTTCCAAACACTTCCTTAAAACTTCTGCATCTGTTAATGAAGATGGTTTGTTTGCCTCATTGGGAGATTTTCTATTGGCACTTTCAGAAGTCATGTTTTTTTGTGAATGGAGTTATTGGAGACTTGGAGTAGTTGCCACTTCCAATTTCCAAATATACGTTTTTAATCTTGAATGTTCCATTGATAATTGGATAATTTTTGTAGTTTAAGTCGAACCAATGTTCCAGCAATAATTGTTATAGCCCAATAGCTGAATTTTATGTTGTCAGATATGAGGAACTAGAAATGGAGGAAAGTTATGCATTTACTAATGCATAATATTGATTAAAATATTATAAAAACACATGGTAGAGAGAGAAAAGAGGAGAGAGATAGGAAGAGAGAGGCATGTAGGTGGACCACACCTATTTTTTGATGGGATTGTATCACGTGATGGGGGACACATGCTGATTGTTCCACTGAAAGTTTATATAGTACCATTGAATCCTCAGTGGTACTATTTACGCATAAATTTAGTACAACTGAATGCATATATAATACCATTATGTGCACATATAGTATCACTGTATATTCAATGGTACCATTTGATCATCCAATGATATCAGAATATTTATTCGTTTGTACTATGCATAATTACATGAATACCCTTTGTTATGCATTTCTAAATGTCTAACATTCCTCCCTTTAAAATTCCTCGTCAGATATATCCTATGCTTCTAAAGTTGCATGACATTGCCTAAATACTCCGAGGAAGTAGTGATGGAGGTTAGTTATGCATTTGCAAATGCATAACAAATACTAAAATATTAAAAAGCACATGGGGGTGAGAGAAAGGAGGAGAAAGATGGGTAAGTGGGGTCATTTTTTAAATGTACCGTTGAAAGCTTAGATAGTACCATTGACTATGTAGTGATACAATTTCTCCCGTAGTTATACTATTTCTACACGTAATGAATACCACTGAATGAATATATAATACCACTACATACATAAATAGTACCACTGAAATGTTCAATGATACCATTTAATCATGTAGTGATACAATTGATCACCCAGTGGCACTGCTCTAAATTCATAAATGCATTTACGTAAAATTACCTTCATGCCCCTCGTTATGCATTTACTCATACATAACTAACCTTCCTTTGGAAAGCCTCAAATACTCCTACATATTTTTAAATCCAAATAATTGATTAATTGAAAAAGATGAGCAGAGTTCAATTAAATATTAGGAGTTTAGCCCCATTAGTGGCTGGACTGATTACAAATTTAATCTCTAAGATTCCGTTAGGATTGGTTGATGGCTTGATTTGGAACACTTGTCCAAACACTTTAATATTTGCTGGTACATGTGATGGATTCTTGCAGGTAATTTAAATTTAACATAGATATTGATTTACTTAATTGTTTGAAATGAACGTTATATTTGAGGAATTTTGTAAAAAATTAGCTAAGAAGCCCCAAACTGAAAATTGTGGGAAATTCCGCAACAAATGTTGGTGACATTACATAGTAGATTTTGAAGTGGAGAGCTCGCTCACAATCAAAGATCCTAAAGGAGAATCCACCAGCGTTTGTGAAGATGTACAGAAAATGTCCAATGAGGCTTTGTGTACTTTCAAATTGTACTAACGCAACAATGAAAGTTGCCAAGATTGCCTCCAAGACATACATCAAACAACGAAACAAGATACTTAAGAGTTGCTCGGCTTACAACCCTTTAGTTAGGATGACAGTAATGCAAATGCATCGAAGCATCCAATACGCACCAAGCGACTATCAGATTCTGCAGTATTAACTTTTTATTAAGACTGATACGAATGATGTATTATTGTACCTTTGTTATCTAAACTTATATAATATATGAATATATTGCTTTAGTTTTATTTAATGCTCAAAACTAATTGACAATTTTGTTGAAGTTTTTTTGTACTAGGGTTTAATTTTGTAGCGTTTTCTAAATATTTGGATTTGTAATTTGGTTTAATCTATTGGGTTATGAGGAAATTTTACATGGTCGCTAAGCAAGTAGTAATTGATAAATTGTGTGTAAGGTTGTCAAAACTTTAGGAAAGATAAACTTCAAAACTTAATTAAGAAATATAAATGGTGTAATTTGGTTTATGTTTATGTTTTTTAAGAACAATGGAAGAGTTAAATGAATGTTGATGCTCATATTATAAATGGATGCAGCATTAAGTTTAGGGCTGTGATCAGGGGCTATAATTTCTGGAGAATGAGCTAACACTTTGAATATCTGACAAGTTAGGCAAAAGAAAAATGGCAAATAGCCATATTCAGGCCCATGATCTACAATGGCATTTCTTCAATGCTGAGTTCAAAAGTCATAACACCTATGCCCCGGCTATATTCTACAGTATAGATAGCTACCAGCCAGAATATCTGGTGACTTGGTGAGCATAGTACTCAGGGCATCAGAGGAGAAGAATGGGACAAGATATTTCAAAAAAAAAAAAAAAAAAAAAAAACTACAGAGCAGAGATTTTGCCGAGCTCAAGCAATCACGGTCACCATTATATCTAATTATATACAAGCCTCCGACCCGTGCTTGTGGCGGTGGTGTTCATAGGTTAGTTAATGAAGCAGACTTCAGATAAGCAGCCACCTTGGCACTTGGGCAGGATAAAAATTCATAGCAGCTTACACAGATCCTCAGCCCTCAGGCCAACAAGTAGCAAGTATTCCACCTGCTTTCTGGCCCTCCAATCCGAGTGAAGAGGGCAGCAACAAGAAAGATAATTGCCTTCTTAATGCACCATGAAAATCATTGATTTTTTCTCTCTGAAGGATCTGCTCATTCCGGGACCAAAATAAATTACAAGGTCAAGTAGGATCAGCTATCGTCATCCACAGCACCAATGTATGTGAGATCAGTCCGTCTCACTCTAACAGCTCCTTTCAACCAACTGGATGCTCTAAGGTTAGCATGGTCACCACCACCCATAACTGCAGTGTTACTAGAAGATGAGCCTGAACCTGCCCCATCTTCCAAAAGCATCCATGGGTCAACCTCCAAATCGTTATCAGGTTGAGAGACAGCTGATTTTGACTTTCCAAGCATGGCAGTAGATGTAGCAGTGCGCACAGACGGCAGTATATTCTTTGGCAACGGACTTGCTTGGTTAGAAGGAAAACTGACACTGGGCTGAAGTGAAGCAAGAGCAGTAGATGCAAGAGTAGGCGGCTGGCAAGAGATAAAGGTTCGTGGGTTGGGTACAACAACTGGCATAGCTGCTTGAATACGCCATCGTATTGCATCTGGCAAGTGCATCCGATCCAACTCACTCTGCAATAAGCAAACAGAAAAAAAAGATGAAATGATACCCCTAGGATACACCTTGATATCAGATATACACTCAGAAAAAACATTATATCAACCAATGGCAAATGGCAAATGGCACTAGCATTCACACAGAATATAAACAAAAACTACAAGTCACATGCTGGCCCCTTCGCTGAGCATAGTTACTTGATAGATGAGCTCAGAATACATGACCCCTTCACCCCTCAGGGTAACCTTTAATCCAAGGAAGTACAACACAATAATTACATGCAGCAACTAGTTGAATAGGTCTGTTTCTCCAGTCGCTAACTAGCTCCGATTGGCAGGAACCAATTTGGAGCAATTGATATCACATGGTTTTCTGGTAATTTTTCCTTTCAAAAGAAAAACCATACATACATACCTTAATAAATATACCCATTTCTCCTACATACCTAAATAAATATACCTTAATAAAGAAATGAAACGTTTCTTTAGGGGAGGAGGGAGCAAAACATTTAAGTTAAGTGCATCCTTATTGCATCTTGCATCAAATAGAAGTTGACCAGAAACAGCTTCAAAGATTTATCCTAGCTCTCTTGAAGAATACAGACTGTTTCTGGTTTCATACAGAACCAATAATGTGTCAACAAATCATCTATTAGTAACTTTCACACATCTTCACCTACCTATTAGATTGTTTCACCCTTATATATGAGTTACAAATTAATTGCTTTAGAAAGAAAATGGCCGATTCAAGTCTTTTGAAAAGGCAATTTATTAAAAACACATAATAAATCAAAAGGTAACATGGAAAGGCTAACAATTAGCAAAGGTGATTTTTGAATGAACTCAGCATGATGGGAAGAAAATCAAAGGAGAGAGGGGCTCAGTTATTAAAACACAAAAAACGTGCCAAACACAGACATCATGGAAACAACAAACCAGTAAACCACAGCAACACAAGAACCAAACCTGTAAATTCTCTAAGATCTCACGATCAAATCCAGCAAAGTCTTTCGAGGACACAACAGTTGACTTTGAGGGAGATTTTAATCTGAGCCAACTGGGTTGAGAACTGTTCAGCAAAGCATGTAATACTAGCAATAGCCAATCAAATAAATTCTTCCCTGACAAATCCAAAGAAACATCTGCACAAGTTTCCATCTGTAACTCAGAATCTTTCAGTGGCGATCCCCGTCGAGGATTGAAAGACATGTCCACATCTTCATAAACAACCCTACTTCCAAGAAGACGGAGTATAGCTGATGCAAGCATAAACCTTGAACTGCGACCAGACGAATCCCTGGAAAATCCAATAACTGACTGAGAAAACAGCAACAGAAAATGAAGTGCATTTCACAAATAACAGAACAGAACACATAGTAAAGGCAATTGCCTCCAGGTTAAGCTACACCCACAAAGCCACATCATCCACAAGCACCCTCTTATTAACAATATGCAAGGGGTCAGCCAATAGTTTGCTAAAATACTCATGTAGCCACATTACAGTATCTACTTAGAAATCTTATGTTCTGAAGCATTTCTAATAATTTTGAAGACTACATAAGAACGTTTCATTTTTTTAAAAGGGAAAATGTTAAAACAATAACTTTCAATTGAACACAAAAAGGATGAAAGTTCAACATGCAAAGTACAGATGTAATACAGTACCAAGAAGAGAAAAGGCATTTACCCATCCGCACATATAGAAGGAAGCAATCTCACAAGTAGCTGTAGTCGCAATGATATTGATGCTCGCAGAGCTAAAGGAGAAGACGGTGCTGAATCAGTTGTTACTGCTGCTGCTCGTCGGGCTAACCCAGGGCTACTTCCTTTCATGCTCTTTCTGGTACTACTTTTGCTAGTAAAACCTTCAGACCCAGAAGGAGATGATCCTGTCTGTTTACTGGACCCTGAAGTAAACCCACTTATTTGTTGCTCAATATTGTTCATCTGCTTAATAAGCTCACTTGCAAACCTATTGCGAGAATCATCAGGACTTCGATCAATGCAAGGAAGAACCAATTCCATAAGAGCTCTCTCCGTCACAAACTGTTGATTGGAGTTGAGGCCTTCACGATTTGACAGCTTTGAGGCACCTCTGGCATTTCTTTTATAGTCCTCCTCAACCAGTTCACCTTCTTCCACAGATGGAGTTTCAAATCTCCTTTTGTCTCCCCGACTTCCTATAGCGTCAGAATTGGAATTAGCCCAGCCCCAGGGCTTCGAGAACTGGGCCTTAGTAGAAATAGCTTTAGAATCTGCAAAGTTCACAAGCCGCTGCCTTATAGATTTCTTTCCAAAAAGCACATCTTGTCCTTCTAGAAACCATTTAACATGTAACAGCAATGAATCTTCCAATGACCTTCCAAAAAGACGTACTACTTCTGAAAAGAGTGGAGCAGCATCTGGCCTCACCAATAACCTTGTAAGGACAATCGGAATGAAATTGCTCTCATTTTCCAAAGAACCACCCTTATCAGGATTAGGTGTAAGGCAACGGATAGCCTCAGCTACTGATACTGTGTCATTGGAGGAATCTAGTTTATTGATAAGGGTTAGCTCACTAAGAAAAAGCCTAAGCTCAACCCACTGCCAATGAAATTTAGCAGGCTGCAAAGTATCCAAAGCACTAACAAGCCTATCAGAAATATTTGTTTCACTCTCCTCATATTGAACCTTTGCATCACTAGTCCCAGATAATCGACCACCATCATCCTGCAAAGACACAGAATGTGGTAGTTTACAGTCAACTAATGCATTCAGAAAAAGCCTAGCGCGCAGAGGGATAAAAGCTTTGGCCTTTAAAAGCCTGTCTGAACCATTCAGCTCTAAAATGGATGCAAACTCAGCATCTGTAGTATCAGAAGTCACGATATCAAAGAAACCATGAGTATCTCTTAGACATATATCTCGAAAAGGTGCATGTTTTATTGCATCGCCTATAGCCAAGGACAAAGACTGTAGCAACTGAGGAATCTCTTCACGACCTCCTGGGGTGAAACTGAAGATAAATGGCCTCCATATCATAAATGCAAACAAAGAATATGCTGGAGGTAACACAAGGTTAATAGGAAGTGTGCGCTGCATCCTTGAAAGAGCAATCACAGAGGGTTCACCTAGAAGCTCTACAATTACACCATCAGACACTGCTCTACAATTTCCAACAAGTAGCCTAAACCAATGAATATAAACTTCAAGTGCATTGTCTATTTTGAGGGCCCCAGCTGATCTTGCATTCCCATTTGAGTGGGTCCGAGAACTCCTAACAAACTGAACCAAATCCAAACCATCTCTAAGCCTGAAGACTGTTACCATTCTCTCCAGGCTAGAGACCCCGTGGATAATTGCCCCAATGATAAGAGCTGACACAGCTGCAGAAATCTTTGTAGCCCTTCCAACAGCAACTTTTGTGGAATTATTAGGTACTTCATTTGACAAATTCACGCTAGAATCATGAGCGTCGGGTGACACATGATATTGACCTCGAGCATTCTTACCTGGCAAAAGGACTCCAGCAAGAGCAGAAGAAGCTTCTGTAGCAAGAGCTATTTCAAAAGCACGACTATGCCTCTCACCAAGTGCTTCTTTGAGTAAACACAGGCAATTTATATGTATCCGCAAAACTCGGCGAGCAAAACTCAGTGACCCAGTTGGAGCAGGAAAGTTTGAATGATTACTGACTGATGTGAAATCTGGCATTTTAGCTATAGCTGGCCCAACATTGCCAACGATTGCAGAAACAGCAGAAGAAACCAAAGCAGGATCCCCTTCTTGAGCAGCACCACCAGTCTGCCTAATACAATCAATGAGCCCAACAACAATTTGCTGAGCAATTTGATACCCATCATCCCATTTGTCTATGCCAGCATTCTTTTGAGCACCAGGCCCAAAAAGCTTTCTCTCCTTGCCAAAAAGGTGACGAACTGCTTCTTCAACACATCTTTGCACAATTTCTCGCATACTCATACCCATTCTAGACGAACGGTTACTACTAATTTTTTGGCGGATAAAATCGTCAAGATCCTCAACACCAGCTGGAACTGCAAAAGAAAAACCAAATTCTCCATTTTGCAATTTTCCGGATTCAAGTTCAGAAAGGAGTCTTTTGTCACAAGTTGCCTTAAAACTTTTCTCCCATTCTATTACACTGCTAACATTGCAATATTTCTTCAGCAAATATCTAGCATACAGAAAGGTTGGTGAACCGGAAAGCCTGCCATTGGAGCCTAAAACTGCTGCAGCACGATGCATTGTGCTTGACAAGATTTCAGGTAAAAGATCCACTGCAAGAATTATGTTCTCATACCTAAAACAGGTAAACAGTAAAAAAGAGGAGAAAAAAAGAAAAGAAAAGAAAGCAGGTTCAGCAACAAGATACAAATAAAATAAAGTCTGTGCACACAGAAACAATATAAAACATCTTTAACCATACATCCTTCTTCATATCTATTTTTACCATGGATAAAAAGAGGGATAAAATTTTGCAGCAGCAATAAAGGGAAAAATTTACAAAATGAATACATATAATACAGAAAAGATATAATAGTAAATAACACCATTTTCTGGGCAAATACAACAACAGATCTTGTATGCCCCCAGATTTATTCAAAAAATTTCAAAAGAGAACAACAAATGTAGACGCCTACAATTATATAGCTCAAGTATTCAATTGACCTGGTGTGGAACAATCCCATCGTGATATAACTATTATCATATACTAAGAAAGGACAAGACAAGGAATAGTAAAATTACTTCCTTGAAAACATAAAATGGAAGACAGAACAAAAAATTATAATTCCTTCATTTCCATGTTTGTCAATACCCTACTTTGACCATTTATAACTTTAATGATTCTTTTATCAAAAAATAAAAAAATATTATATTTTGAATATATAACGAGATTATCTAAACAACAAATAAAATAATGATATTTATTACTATTAGTAATAGAAAATGGTAGAAATCAATATAGAAATAGTGTGTTAAGTGAAAATGATAAAAACACGTGAAAAATTGAGGAAGTAGTGAGATTATTTAATGTTAAGCAAAAGGACAGTAAAAAAAAAATTAATAATAATAATTTAATTAAATAAGATAAAATTTAAAATCAAAAAAATAAAAAACCATTTTAATACAGAAATTAGACAACTTCAACACAAAGTTCAAGGTCACATTACAATAACAATATAGCAGAAAAGACAGTCATGAGATGAGAATAGGAAAGAACCAAATGTTTTGTCCATTTATCCATGCACAAGTATAAAGCACAACACATCCACTAACAAAATTAATAATATACTCAACACACCTCCGTATAGCTGACAAGAGAAATGGTTCCTTCACTTCGCATGCATGGCTTTCCACATTTCTAGGCAGCACCATCATATTTCTTCCACCATGTATAGGGGCATTAAGATTACCTAGAGCCTTAGGCAACAGCCAAACGAGAAAACTGATTGCCAAAGGCACTTCAGTGCACATGTCCATCAAATAAAGTATGACAGACAACTCATCCTCACCAAGCTTCCACTTTGCTGAGCTCTTTTCATCAACAGAAGATAAAGACCGATTAACCTGACCAGCCTTGGTTGAAGTTCTTTCTGTTTCCTCAACAACCTGCTTGACATAACTAACTAGCCAAGCAGAAATGCTCCTCTTCTCAGCATATTTCAATCGCTTCAGCTTTTTACCAATAGATACAATATCTGTGCCACTGATTGCCCTGTTGCCATCAGCAGATTTTTCAGCATCTCCTTCCGGAACTGGCCGATGGTGAGGACATCCCACCTTATTGTCACATACATGGCTTGTAGATGCTCCCTGACTTCCCTCAATTCTTGATGCAGCTAGTTGAGCCAGACTTTGTGTTTTACGCACAGACTTCTGTCGACCTCTCGAGGCTTGCTTGCTCGGCTTGATTGGTTGTTCTACTTTAAGGGAATCCACGGATTTTGGCTCCTTCCTCACCCACCAACTATCTTCATCGTCTAATGGGTTTGAAGAGGGTCCATGAAGAAATGAATATTTTTCTTCACCTATTTTTTGTCTCTTTGCCCTTTGACATTCTTCACAGCCAGGTGTTCCATCTGCAATGTCTAGCTTGCCTGAAATGAGTCCAACAGACCTTTTCATGTTTACTTGAGATTCATCAGCTCCAGCATCAGCAGCAGACTTCGGCAGGAGCAACAGCTCCAGAATAGAGAGTTTCAATTTCTCTAGGTCAAGACCATTTTTCTTGCTCTTATTATAAGACACGGCTGACAAAGTCTGTGGTGTTTTCAACTGGTATATGGAAGGAGGTAAAGAATGATCCCTTTGAGAGATTTGATTTTCTTTCTGCTTCTTTGGTGCATAATTAGTACTTCTAATTTGCTTGTGCTCATCAGCAAGCAATCCACGAAGAAGAAGGCACCTTTCATTAGAGTATACATGTATTGCTTCCAGAAGTAGTGATCTGTCAGCACTCTGTGCTTCATCAAAAACATCAAGCATACATGAAACTGAAAGTTGTTTCAAGATCCGAAAATGTCTCTTGCGTCTGTCTGGATCAACAACGGGACCATTTTTGTCCATAATTCCACTAACTAAGAGCTGCCTTGCATATGCCAATGGAGAAAAAATTCCAAAGCGAGTGAGCTCGATGAGGAGTAACTGTACACGCTTAGAACCTTCCCCTTTTTGAGCATCATGTTGATCCAACCAACATATTATAATGTCATGTAAGGGGCCAGGGCTTTCAAAATAATCTGATGTTTCAATGCAGGTAAATTTGTCATAACTTACATCAGCCCTACTTTCAGAACCTTTCTTTCCTTTTTCTGACCTCTGTATCTCCCTCATCTTCTGCTTCATGAGCCTAGTAGCAATATAGAGTTGAGAAAAATCTTTTCTCCCAGTAAATTTTACATCATGAAAAGATGACGTTCTAAAATCCCTGAAATCACAAGTACACCATTCGCAAAGCAAAAACACGGAATAAACTAATGGAGGACCAACATATCTTATCCATTTTAACGATGACCTTAAGCATGGGCTTACTTCGCCAATCCAACCTTCATGAACAGAGGAGTCAGAAATACCTTCAAAG
Source organism: Chenopodium album (assembly GCF_948465745.1). NCBI lineage: Eukaryota > Viridiplantae > Streptophyta > Magnoliopsida > Caryophyllales > Amaranthaceae > Chenopodium > Chenopodium album. The sequence continues at coordinate 74,659,860 of NC_137840.1, forward strand.
AGTAACTTATAAGCCTCTTGGACATCTCCTAGCACAAGAGCTTTATCTAAGGCTTGCACAGCTTTAGCAACATTCTGCCCAGAATAGCCAGGGCTGGCAGCCTTTGCCAAATAAGTTGATCGTTTCTTGATCGACGAAACTACACGCCTAAACCAAGATGATGGATGTTTGACATCAAGACGGTTGTTAGTTATAACATGCGAAACCCCTGCAGAATCATCCTTTGGGTGTTCAAAACACACAGGTGACTTAGAATGATGTGACACACCACTTTCTGCAGACATCATCAGACAGTGCGGCAAGGGAAAGCAATCCAGACCAACAAAAGTATCCGGTACAGACAGTATTAAATATTGAAGCATCTCAACAAGAGCAGAACAAGTATATGCTCTTCGAGAATTATCCACCGGATCAGAACAGCCTGTGGAAGCTTCCTTGAGAAAACGCAGAGTGACTTCAACAAGTTTGCGCACATATGTTTGACATGTAGTAATGGTTTCCAATACTCCATAAATTATTGGCAGAAGGAACTGCATGACCTTGAGTAAATCTTTATCCTACAATGAACACAGGAACAAAGTTTTAAAATAAGACAGAAAATCAATCAAATCAGATAGCTTACTATAATATTAGGTGGGTATGTCAGAAATCTAAAATTTAATTAAGAAAAGAAAAGCACCTGAAACTGCAAGAATACCCAGTCAATAACTTGAGAAGGAAGAATAAGTCCTTCTGCATGGTGCCAATGAAGAATACGCACCACATACCACCACTTAGTATGCAATGACGGCTCCTCAGAATCCAAAGCCGATGAAACTTGATCACTTTTTTTTTGCACTGACCCTGCATATAGCATTTGTTGTGATCGATCCCTATTTTGAGGGATGGAATGAGAACTATTCCTTGGGAATAACTCATCCAGAATATACTGCAAGTAATCAGTGACATCCTTTGTCCAAATCTCTGTACGCGATAACTGAATTCGGTCAGGAGACCCACTGGAGACACTTGAGGATCCAGGCCTAATCTGCAAAATTTTAAATGCAGGATGACACATTATAAAATATAAACTGAAAGACTGCTGTGAAGTCAAGTGGAAATAACAATGATATGCATCCCATCAATAGAGTGTGTTAACAAATTTAGGCCAACAATATCAGAATATCAGGATGCACTCAAAATGCTAGCAACGGACAACAATTCTAACCAATAAGCATAACACAAAACAATCCAAAATATACAAAAACTGAAGTGCATTCAAAAATTACGTAGGAATATTTTATGTAGAAAGGTAAAATAATTAAATTATGACACGAAAATTTGGGGACATATAGGAGTAATTTTTTTATTCGAAAATAAGTAAAAAATAAAATTAAAAATAATTATAAAAAAAAAAAAAGCACAACATTTTAGGAAACCCAAAAAGAAATATAAGAGTTAGAATATGGGACGGAGTGAGAATTTTTTTTTTAACTCTTTTATTTGTTTTCTCTTTATTCCAACTATGGACCATATATAGACAAAAGTAAACTTCTATATTACACCAATAGCAATAATAATAATTTCCAAACTTCAACTCATAAAAAGTTTTCCATTTTAAGTCGAACATTATAATATTTAACAATAAATTTTGCTCGTTAAATCTTAGTAAATGTTTTACTCATTTAAATCAAATGTGCAAATTTCACAACCAGTTGGTTTTACCCATTTAAGTCAAACGTGCAAATATCACAACCAATTGTACATTGGTGAATGAGCTAACTACTGGCAAATAGAAGGAACACAAGATAATGGTTTTTCCTTATGTGATTTGGGGAAGGAGGGAGAGCACATACCTGATTGAGATAGGTTACTTTAATAAACCATGTTGCTCTCAGCAAGGGAACATTGTTTCTGATGAGAACCTCAAATAGCGACTTTTTCCTATAGCCATGGGGAACATGATCTGCTAAAGAACGAAGGCTTTTGTGGTATTGGGATAAGCCCTGAAAAATGGAAGGCACAAAAATATATAAGAGGAGCACATTTAAAGCACATACGTCAAAAAAATAATCTATATAAATCAGCATATCTTCCAAGATTCTGAATTACATATTCTTCCAAATACTTTGACAATATATATCAACTCAAGCTATGTTCTCCTCAGCTTAACTCTTCCAGTAAAAACAAGTTAAGTTCAGCAAAGTTAAGTTGACTTAAGCAAAAGTTCAGCAAAATTACTAAAAAAAAAAAGGAAGCTAATCATGCAAGATTCAAAAATTAAAATGAGATTTTCCGATAAAGGAGAAAGCACCTCATAACAGCCGCATTTTGCTTCATTAAAGATACTATATAAAAAAAATTATTATTGTGCAAGAGATATTATTTCTATAAAAAAAGTTTTAACATGTTTGCCAACAAAGTAGAGCCATTACGATGTTTAACTTATCTAAAAATATCTAAATTTAACTGTATCCGAAAGTTAATCTTCATAAAGATTGAGTATACGATTGTTCACCCCCCCCCCCCCCAACTCCAAAAAAAATCCCTAAAAAGATTTTTCGTGAAAATACGCATACATTAGTGTAACTATTAGTATGAGCAATCCAGCTAAAACACATGCATGAAAATGAGTACTATAAGCAACAAAAGTAGTAATCCCTTCAACAACGAACATGTTTCCATTCATATTCGGCACAATCAGCAGAAGGCATAAGTTTTCAACTATGGACCCTACACTTAGTGTATTCATTAGTTCTTTGTCAAACTAAGGCCCAATTCTGTTCACGTGTTTTAACCATCAGGAACAGCTTCAGAATAAGCTGAAGTTTAAACTAAGTAATTAAGACAAATTGTTAATTGGAAGACAACCATCCAAACCCCCAAAATATGGGATCCCCATACACCTCCTCCCATTAAATTAAACCAAAAGAATACAAAAAATAGATTTTAACAATATCTTTCCTTCCGCCACGCCAGGACACACCATCACCTCTGGCTCTACACCACACCAGCCAACCATGACTTCTGCCAATACTAACACTGACCATAATCATCAAAAACACCATTCCAACAAGAACCACCACTGCTAAATCACACTAAGCAACACCAGTTCAACAACATCCACAGCCAAAAATCAATACTTTAAACCCCTTGGATATTTACAATCAAGAGTGAAACCCTTAACATTCATTTCAGGTCATCTAAGTTCCAGATCTGGAATTTCGAAAGAAAGATTGACAACCTTAGGCCAAATGTTTGCTAACCTAAAGAAAGGCCAGTGAAATTTTGCTATGAAATTTGCACATAACAGCAAACCTGTAAAATTTTAAGTACAACTGGCACAAAACCTGTAATGAAGATAGCACCATAGGTAGTACACAAGTACCAGAAACCTTAATAAAATTTGCCAGCCCACCAATACTATCAATTTCCAATAAGATACTAAGAATTAAATTATAAAAAAAATAATAATAATAATAATAATAAAAAAAATTAAAAAAATTAAAAAAAAAAAAAATGAGAACACAAACCTCAATCCATCTTTTCTTAAAGTCCTCGCCACAAGACTTCTGCTCTGGAAAGACACAAGATTTACTCAACAAGGAACCAGAAAGTGGCTCTCCGTAAACTTGGCCAGCCTAAAGGATTAAATTGCAGGGCATCAGTTTCACTCAATATCACTCAATAGAAGAAATTAGGATACCCGCCATCGAAAAGCAAGAAGCAAATATAAAGGCTGTGTTACAAAAAGATAATTACCTTGCGCTTCTGAGCACGAGACTCATTGATAGCTCTAAGACGTTTCCTAATTGCCTGCAACGATAAGTTTCATACACGTCAGTACAGCCCACACATCCATTAAATAACAATTAACAAAGCCATATTAAAGTTGCCAGCAGCCCCCCGGCAGTTCTCACCTCTTTGCATTTAAGAACAATAGGTGCCGTAAAAGTATTGACTTGTGTAACTGAGAGCTCTTTAGTTTCCTGCAACAGACAGAATAAAGCTACTTGCTGTAACATTCATATCTAGAAAAAAAAAACAGAAGGTAAGACGTGCTCTAAACCAATCATCCAACCGGTAATCCATGAAAAAGATAAAGTTTGTTTACACTTTTCACTATCATAAAAGAGATCAATTTTGTATATCTTCAAAATGACTATAATAAGTGTCTTCTGTAAATACGGATATTTTGCGTTCTATTGGAGAGGTCAAAGGAGGCTTGACAAGAAAAGCCCAGTAAAACAAAGGAGAATGTGAACAAAGAGAATGAAAAATGCCAATTTTGATTACCTCAAGCCCTTCAACTGTTTCTCTGTAACCAGATTGCACATACTCCTTGGTAAGAGTCTCCTCCGGACAATTTACAGTTTGTGGATGAAAGTCAGGTGCACCAAGGCTAAACAGCAACAGAGAGATGAAAAACAAGAAATCAGAAACAAATAGCACAAATACATTGAAGAAGAATCTCAGTGTTTATTCACTTTGCATTGGGACAGCAAAGCTGTTGATGAAGAAACAAAAGGAAAAGAAAACGTCATCAAAATAGAAGCAGTGAATCCAGTGATTAAACAATCTTATATTTTCACTCTAAATCAATTCAACATTTCAGAATCTACAGCATTTTTCATTCAAGAAAACCATTATACCACTATATATAAATAAAATTACAACCACACAAACTCCATTCAGATATAATTATGTTGCAGCAGCCAGGGAGGAAAAACAGGATTAATTCAATGTCCTAATATGCAATAGAATAATTCCTAGTTTAGTCAAATCTACTAAACTAAAATAAAAGAAAAAAGTACCGAGAGTTGAGTGGCTCCTTCTCGCACTTCAACTTATATGGTGTAAGTGGTGAAGTCCGCCTGTAAGAGTTTACAAAAAAATGAATTATAGTGTTGCAAAAGTAAATTGACCTGCAGACTGTCTTTAATGAACTAAGTTCATATTGATTATAGATTCCATCAATTTTGAGATCGGATTGGGATCAAATCTCTATCATTAAAAAAAAAATATATATATATATATATAAAAAAATAAAAAAAAATAAAAAAAAAAAAAGTCGTTGCTGTGCAGATCTGAAACAATTAACTTATTTTTTCTGATGGTATGCCATTGCATAACAACAAAATATCAAACATAGGGGCAAAATCAAAAGTATTCATATGCCTATAAACCTAACAGAAACCTGACCTTAGATATAATACTTAATGGGGAAGACAAGACACCTGACCTTAGATACAGGAAAGGAGCGACCATCACAATTCACAACACATAAGTAGGAACAGTAACAATCCTGATATCAATACCAGACAGACACTACCCAAACCTAATAGGAAAAAAAAAATAATAGAAAGAAATGTTCCGTAATCAAGGGTGTGACAACATGATATATAGCACCAAAAAGCTGAGTCAAATGTCGGAGGTAAATTAGCGCCAAACACCTCTCGCACACAACTCCCCTCCCTGCCCAACAACTGTAAAGTGAAATTCTGAAATCATCAAATTCTGAACTTAAATATGATTGCATCAGACTGTTTTCACATTATCGACTGCTTGCTAGTGGAATCCTCTTCATAAAGAAAGACTAAGCACCTCCAGTCTCAAAGTCTAGAAGGAGAAAACACTACATACATATTCCTTTTCTAAATCTCTAAATCAAACAACTTGATCCAGACTGTCAAAGTTTAGCATTGTTCAAACAATATCCAAGCAGAAGTAGTGTCATGAGTAATTGAACAAAACAATTATTTCGTATTCCAACACAATCAATAGTGCCAAAAAGGTATGTTATCCAAAATACTTCGCGGGTTTTAGTTCGGTGATCTATAATGGAAATGTCACACCATAAGGTTTCAACTTGCATAGCTTTAAAACAAAATTCACGATATCCAAAACTAAAGTAAGAACGATATACCTCGAGTTTATAGAGAAGTTGGCAGACAAAGACGAATCGTTCCGAGCATTAGTATCTCTATTGGAAATGCCCCCAATAGCAGTGTTGTTATTGACAGCACTAGTGCAGCTAGCAGCATGATACCTTTGCATTTCTCCAAACTACCAGCAGCATACTTCCTACACCATTTACCCACTAAGATTTTCTGCAATTGCCAGTCCCAAAAACTGCCATTCCACCCAAAATCTGCACTCATCACTAACCAGTACCAAAAAAAAAAAAAAAAAAAAAGCTCCATACTTTGCAAAATATATATATATATAAAAATCAAAAATTTAAACATAAATAAAATCATAATTACCTGAATCAATAAATCAGACCTCTTGAAGAGAACAATCCACTTCAAATCATAAGCCCTAATTTCCGATACAAAAATCGAAAATCCCCAAATCAGCACCAATTAAGAAGCCCTAGAAATCGAATGAACACAAAATTAGGGTTTCCAACAGTCAAGATCAAGTAAAAAACCTAATTGACGAAAAATTAGGGTTTTTCCCCAAAAATCAAAATCACGAAAATTCCCAAGTGAGAGATGAATCTGCACCTTCGAGAAAGTGAAATTGAAGGGTAATTGATTAATGGAAGCTCGAAAAAAAATGTGGGAGTTACAGGTGATGTAGATGACGACGAAAATCCAAGAAATTCTGGGAAAAAAAATTGTTCGAAAATTTTTGGAATCAACGATAAAAGAGCACGAGGCAAGAAGAAATCGGAGGCGAGATAAATTTTTAGACGAGGAGAGAGAAAGAAAGACGGATGTGGGGATATTTTTTCTTTTTTATTTATTTCTTTAATTAATTATTTAATTTAATTTACACTATGATCTTATATGATACACTAGTACGATTACTTGACTTGCTTACTAACTACGAGTCATGCTAATTAGTAAATCCTAAATGGAGTATGAAATCTATGGGAATTAGCGAGTTTGAATTGTTTGTTAATCTTAAACTTGTATAGTTGTATGATACACTAGTACGATTAATAAACTTGCTTACTAATTACGAGTCATGTTATGTGTGAAATCTGATCTACAAGATTTAATGAGTTTAAATTGTTTGTTACTATTAGGTAATTGACGAGATAACATTAAATGTAGCACAAACTTTTTAAAAACAACTTGAAATTATGAAAGTAGAATTGAGATTAGTGTGTTTGTAATAACATTATAATTACTGTGATATGATGGGTAAAGATTCTATAAATGAATTTGATTGTTGCATACAATATAAATTTTGTTTCATCTGTCAAGAAAGGCTAGCAAAGCCTCGATTAAAGAGTAGCACGGGTGACATTAATTATTTTTGCGATTAATGATAATGGCTATCTCTATAATTTGTTCCGGTGGCTCAAATTATTGGAGAAAGGTAATTAGTTACTAAATTTGTCCAAACTAAGAAAGGAAAAAAAGTTTATTGTCATAAATTTTTTTCTTTTTTGAAAAATATTAAGAAATGACTTTTAAAGTATGATTAATAAAAGGATATTGACTTTTCTTTAAAAGAAACAATTGAACTAATTGAGGCATGTGAGGTTCTTTGTTATTGAATAATTGTACGTGCGTGATTACTAGATTAGGGTTTCAATACATTGACTATAGAGAATGAACTTTACAAGAATTTTATTGCAATTGTGTGAAAGGAATATTAAGTAAAGTCCTATTTTTATTTTCTAATTATTTTTATTTTTTATTATATATAGATAATCTAACTTGCATTACAATTTCACTTAACTACAATTAGATTTTTTTATTACTTCCTTTGAAAATGCCAAGAGACGAGTTGGTTATAACTTATAACCCTAATGTTAAATACTCCTACACCAAACACCACTCAAAGGCGGCCCTCTTTAAATATGGTGGTTGGGAGGGGAGAGGGAGTTCTTACATCAATAGCCTCTAGCAAAAATTGATTTTTTACCATAACAAAAGCTTAAGGGACAATTTATACAACCAAACCAATTCAAATTGAATGATCCATTGTAGTAATGAGAGAATTGACAACCTCGACATTATTCGAATTGTTCACAAGAGACAAGGAAAGAGAATACTATAGGAATGGTAATAATAATGGCAATGTTAAAATTCTCCATAGCAAAGAGCACTTCACAATTTGTAATTTTTCATATAAATGCATCATCATTTTGGACTTTGGTTTATTTATTTATTAATTTATTTTTATTTCATTATTGTAGAATTGGTTGAAGTCTTAGATCAAAAGAAATTATATCAAATTAAACCATAAATATTTATAGTTGAAAATAAAACATCAAAGTTGTTAATTTATTTTCTCCAGTTATATAGTCATCCTCATAAATTCACACTATAAGGTAAGAAGCCTTCCACGAAATATTGATTAATGTTACCATCAAATCAACAATAAACGGTATACTCTTAAGAGCAATTAATAATTTACCATGATTGCCAATAACTTTAATTTCCAAATCCACCACCACTTCAAAGCTTCATACATGCAAGGATACATCACTAATCCTTTTCAAGTTCATAGTTAAGACCAAATCAAATAACCAAGAACTCCAAATCAACTGTAACACTAAAATCAAAATTTAGCAATGTATGTAACCATTATTAGTATACTATATCTAGAAATCAAATGAAAAACATGAAAACAAAGGTAAAGCATTTTTTTCTTTGAAAGAGCTTACCATTCCCTCATGTTATTACTATCCCCTGCTTCCTCATCTTCATCCATAAGTTGAAGATCAGCAAGCAACTCATCCAGAGGAATGGAGGGGAACTCGTCTCCATCGGTCATAGAAGCTGATTCCGATGCTTGGTAGTCCTTATTCGAGTACAACGTTAACCCGAACCTCAGATCAGGGTTCTCTTCCAAGTCTATCAAGAATTCCTCATACTCATTAGCCTCCTTTTCTTGCTCAATTTTACCTTTGGCAGTGTCATCAGCCTCCATATTAAGCTTCTTAAGCTTCCAAGCACGAGGCTTCCCACGCTTTCTTTGGCGTTTCTCTTCATAGCTCTTCTTTATCAGTATGACTTCAGGAAGAATAAGGCCTTTGTTCTTGTCCAACTCAGAGTCATTATGATTCGCGCCATAAAGATCATAACCAAGGGCATAGTCTCCGGGACTAAGTAGATGGCCTAAGTGTGTCCTGGTGCAGAATATCGTGTCATTCCTTCCAAAATCTGAAACTCGGGCTACTTGAGCATCAGCCAAAGCATACCTCGAGCCAGCAACATTAACTTCAGAGGATATATTATCGATGTCTAGCACAATGTACTTCACTAGACGCCTGCTAGAGAGCAGGCTGTCGAAAGGTGACTTCCAATATTGATCAGCATCTATGAAGCAGTACCTCAAGGTGTTTGGATCCATCAACATTAAACTGTTGGTTACTTTTGTGCAAATCACAAGAGGGCCTATATTCCCATGACTAACAGCCACTCTAGGAGGAAGACATATAAGGTCTTCGCGACAGATGGGGCTGATATCAACAGAGAAAGTGTACTTGTACCTGTAAGTATTGCTCTTCGAATCCTGAGACACGAGCTCTTTGTCACTGCGACTTTTGACAGGAGCAAATTTACCAATAAAATCCACAAATTTCAACCCATGACTTCTGTTGGAAAAAAAGAAGTCAATTCCATTATGCAACTGCTTAATCCTGATAGCTTCATTGGCAGCATCATGCTTAATAATAAGCTGTTCTAAATACAAGAAAGTCCTCCTGTGCGAAACATGCTGTCGCAGTTGAACTGATGCAACCCACTGATCTGGATTAGACTGTATCCTATTACAGTAGGAGCACATTTGGTAGAGCTTGACATAGATTACATGATAAGCTCTCTCTAAAACCGCCCCACGAAGCACTTCTTTCTGAATTCTTAGCTTCACCTCAAGCCTCTTAGAGTTTTCTTCTCTCCAAACAAACTCAGCATCCACCAATGTGACTTTAGCCTTGGCCAAATTCAGCCTCTTCAGGCAGAATGTCAGGAGTTCCTTTGACTCTGGATCAGCCCTGACTCGAGTATTCGGAGGCTGCAAGTAAGTTTCACATTTAGGGCAATATGAGATTCTCACTTGCTTCTGCAAACCTTCTGTGATATCGATTTCGGAACACAAACACCTCACACACATGTTGGCTGCATTTGGTTGCATAGAGATGCCACATTTGCAGCATAGAACGTTGCCATGGGTTTCATGTACTAGAAACATACCATTTCCGTCTGACATTGCTTCAGATTACTGAGAACCTTGGAATGTTATTAAATCAGTGTTCATATGAAACATTATTTGCAACGATTTGACATAATATAGAGAAGAAAAATGACTAATCGTTGCAAATAATATGAAACGGAGGTAGTATATGCATTAGAGCGGAAAAATTGAAGTTACAGCAAAAAAAAAAAATTTGAAGTTAATTAACTATAGACTGCTCAAATTGATGATTTGTAAATATATGATTTAACCAAAAAAAAAATCCAAATATGTAAATAATGCAAAAATCGAGGTTAAACAACTATAGACTGATGAAACTACAGAATAAAAACCCTATCATCACAATTGTCCACCATAAGTGTTAAATTAATTCTGCTGATTATTTAAAAACTGTAACGTGTAACAATTAATCAATTGGCCTAGTGCAAATATATGTTTATATGACTTTGGCCGCATATACCTGATAAGTGCGACGGCTTAGTGCAGTCCTGCCCTGGATTAGTGTATGTCAACAGGAGGCTACGAGTCGTGGCCGATAGGCCGTCGCAGCGTGTGAGAATTGAGCGCGCCTGTGTTGGTTGCGTGATATAGGACCAACTAACACTGGAAAGTCTCACGTCTGAAGTAGAGTAATTTTTTTTTACATCTTATATAGTTTTCCACCTGCTGGTCTTTGTTAGACTCTTATTAGGGTTTTTTCTCATTCATAATTTATATTTGAATTCCTAAAAATAAACTTTGTGACCCTACACTTAGGCCCTGTTTGATTCACCTTAATTTTGCTGAACTGAAATTATTTTTACTGAACTAAACTTATTTTTACTGAACTGAACTTAATTTTACTGAATTGAAATTATTTTTACTGAACTTAAATTATTTTTACTAATTTTCTATTATAATTCTTCTTTAAGAAAACTGAATTTTACTGAACTGAACTTATTTTTACTGAACTGAACTTATTTTTACTGAACTGATATTATTTTTACTGAACTGAAATTAATTTTACTGAACTGAACTTATTTTTACTGAACTGAAATTATTTTTACTTAATATTATTTTTTTAAGGTGAATCAAACAGGGCCTTATACTCCACAATCTTAAAAATATCCGAATTTTAACTAAAAATTAATTATAGGCCGAGTAGTGTTAATTCCGTGTTGTTATCAACACTAATCTGACTTATTTGGACTTATTTGAGTAATTAAATGTATTGTTGTACAACACGTTAGAAACCCTCCATTTTTCGTTTCTAGTTTGCATTGTCATATCTTGTCAACGTTGTAGTTTGAAAGACATAACTAGGCTAATGTTTTTGCTCTTCTAAGCTCCGATCATCTAGTGTTAAGACATACGGAGTAATGACTTTGTAGTAAGTTGTAAGATATAGCATAAAAATGAGGCAGAGGTTTTGAGAAGATACACTATTACTAAATATATATAGATGTGTATATATGTGTGATTTTCACTTCCATCTTTATTTCCTAATTACACACGCTTATACACTCGGTTATAGCTATAACATGATATAATCAAGGGGAGGAATAAACTAAAACCAATCAGCCCCGAGAAACACCCAAGTAAAAAATGTACAAACAAAAACTATAAACCACCACACACCCTTCAAAACGCTACACACACTAAATCCTATAAACTTCTCAAACAATCAATGTAGTTTCCACGACTTCGAATGCATTGGCCCAGCATGAACCTGTCGGAAACCTGTTGTGTCAGCTATTCACTTCCTACAGCATTTACCGAAAAGTTGTTCCAGCCAACTCTTCGTGAAACTAGGTGGTACGTTATCAGCAATCCAATGTTACTATTGTTCCAAGTTAGGAAACACGAGCTGATCTCAGATTCTTGCTCAGGAACTCTGATGTATTGTTAGGTTGCAACCTATTCTACTTTGCTCCCATGAGTCTTTCTAACTGCCCGGATTTCCAAAGGGAGCTCCTGGAAGGAAGTCAATTGCAGTCATACCTCAACGTCAATGTCAATATCCTTTGCTACAGCCTGTTGGATGACGGAAGATTCACTCTCCAATCCCGCAGTATCAAAGCTCAAAATTGTTTCCTGCACCAGTTCTTCGAGAATGGCTTCTTGTATTCGAATCCCAATGCACTGACAATCAAGCTGCAGGTCCAACCATTTCCCAGGTTTTTCTAAGTCTTTTTCGACAATCTGGTCTAGCGTTCGTGGGGGTCCCTCCAGCTTTAAGTACCAGTCGACTCTCTTCCATATCTCAGTAAATATATCTTTTCCTTTTAACTCTGGTTGAACGTATGGCATTGTAAGTGATAGCAAGCAGCCAAAGTTCAAACAACAGATCTCGATAAGAACTTCATTGATAAGATCAAAGAGAACATTGAAGTCACAAGAAAGCAGGTCTGGGAGAAAATCGACTTCATCAAGCAATGATGGATCGACAAGATGATCCGAGAGAATCGACCTTTGGAGAAGCTCCTCCCAAGACAAACCAGACATTTGGACCACAGCTTTAACAAACTCAATCGTATACTTGTCATCATGCACACAAGTCCCGCAGCTTAAAACTCGTTCTAAAGGTGCAGAAATTTCTTCTCCAAACCTTATTTGTCGTGGTCGAATAGGCTCTACAGATGCAAATTTTAAGACCATTAGTTGCCTCATTTTGATGCATATGCAAGTAATCCAACTACTATATTAGAATAAAGTCTTACCATTCGAATACTTGTTGCCAGGAGGGCTAATGTCATCTTCTTGGAATAATGGTTCGAGAACAGATATGGGACTAGGCCTGCTTGTTGCATCACTCGCGGTATCTAGATCTTCATCATTCTCAGTCAATTTACAAATAAGTGGTGACGCATTTGAAGACGATGATGGTTCGTTCTCTTCACATAAATCCTGCAGAAAATCAAAGAAAACAGTTAAGCGCTATTGCAATGGTTTGACAGAGACAGATGAAAGGGAAAAAAAAAGACATATAAGGTATTAACCTCTTTTAGGATTGTTGGATGCAAATTTTTATCGGAACATGTTGAGCAGCTACTATCTTCCTGATCATTCCTCTTAATGGGAGATGGTGAGAATTGTTCAGTGGAGATTTCCTTCGCATCACTCTCTTTCGGTGACTGTGCATCAGGAGATCTAACAGATACCACGGGAACTACAAAATTGCAAGAATTCACACTTAATATTCTACATAAATGTAAAGCACAATTCTGAGAATCTTAAATTGGAGTAAAAGGCATACCTTCAGAAGTCAAAGCCTCAGTTTCGCAGGTAGGCTCATCATTATTCCTTTCGTGAGGAAGCCCTTCAATAGTAAGAGTTTCAATGATGGAAACATCAGCTTCATGGACAGGTTTGTCAACAGCTATGCATAGCTCATTTTGTGACTCTTCCTTCACTTGAGCTGGATGGCTGACATAGCTTGTTTGCGTGATTTGAGATGACTTCTCATCGCCTGTTTGACATTCCCCATTGGGTGGCAATTTCATACCTCCCTCTGTTCTAGGACTGCATATAGGAGAACTGTAGCCGGAATAAGCAAGTATTTTCCCAAGAGACCTGGGCCCTTTTTTGTTGGGAATATCTGCATCTATGTCACCATTTCCTACAATCTCAGCAAGATGCTTCCTAGCTTCAATATAAATGTTGGATACCCTTTGCTCAGGAGTAAGAGCACTGTCATCTTTTAGCTTTCCTGTCTTGCCAACTGAAGTTTTAGGTATTTTTTCGATAAAGAAATGGTCTCTACTAGGAGAAGCCATTCCAATCAATTCTCCACTAAATTTCTTGTCTTGATTGGCCAGAGTAGGATGATCATCTGACGGTTGATGGGACAACCTATGTTGCTCTTTCCTCATGGCATGTTTCAATTTTCTCTTAAACTCGGAAAAGGAAAAGGGGGAATATGATCTTTCAAATTGACCTTTGTCTCCTTTGGTCTGAGGAGATCCTGGTAATGAACTGCACAGGGAGGCCGTTTCAGAATTATTTGAGCTTGGTGGACCCGGTTTTAAAACAACAATTCTGTTTATATCCTCTGAAGTATCGGTTTTTCTTGAGGAATTTCTCTCCAAGCCCTTAAACCTCCTCCAGAAGTTCTGTTGTTTAGCATTACCAATATCTTGCTGTAGCATGTCAGACCCTGTCAGCACTTTGAACTTGCCTTCTTCAACTTCAATATCCTGCGAACTTTGTATGTGTTTCACCAACTGTGAGTTTGGATCCTGTAGGAGCTTCAGAAACAAATCTTTGTGTGAATTCAGAATCTGAAGGGCATCGGTGAGTTCTTTTGAAGGTTGAATTTTACCATCTTTACCGGAGCTATTTCCATCAGTAAAATGATTCACCAACACCTTTGTTGATTCCCACAATTTTCTCTCTATGACAGAAGGATCTTCTGTGGATTGGATGGTACATTCTCTATCTTGACCATGCTTCTGACAACTGGTACCCTTTTGGTGAATCCTGTTACATAGTTCTTCCACAATTACATTTAGGTCGACACTACCACAGGATTTGTTCTTTCGGTGGCTAGGCCTTTCAGCTTTTAAGTCCTCGGCTGCAACAAAGCCACTAGCATCTAGATCAAGGGACATCTTATTTCTCATCCATCGACGATTCTTCTTCACATTACCTCCGTCACCTGTTGTATTCAGCTTTGCTTCTCCATTAGCAATTTTCTGATCTTGCTCCCCAAGCATCTCTTCCTCCATTAGTTCTTTCACGCTCAATTTACTAATGTCGCTTGCTGCTGTTTCACATTGGACCGAGCCCTAATAAATGTACCAAATTATATACACACCATTAATGACATGTACAGCCAAGCACAAAACAAATTCATACTATTAAAAAAAATTATTCATCCCATGACAAATCATGTTAGGGACCTATAAGGCTATAAGCATGAACCTATTGTGTTCCAGAACATCAACAAAAAGAAAGTGAAGAGGATTGAGAAAGAACAAAGAAGAGGAACTTACTTCATTGTCATTACAGATTTCACATGAATCAGTCAATGTCTCAAGATTAATATTCGCATATGCAGTCCCTGCACAGAACATGAGAAGATTTGGTTCACTCCACAGTTGCCAGGTAAGATAACACAGACACCAAAATCGGCTACCAAACAAACACTAATACGAAGTATATTCCCAAGTCTTAATAGCAGGATCAAGTGAATAATAGATTTCATATGTGCTTTCATTTCTTATACTACGTAATATAATTCTCTCCAGCACTGAAGGCTGAAGGTCAATCTATGTAAATATATAACGATACACTAGAGCTTCCAAAGATAGATTTGCTTAGCAATGACCACACAAAAGCAGACCACGGAATTGATAATAAAGAGATCTAAATCATGGCCACACATTATGAATTACTATTAGATCAGAAGACCTTCCTACAAGATTGAATACTGTAATCCAACACCTACTGTAAAATTTTACTCACAACTAAAAATTCTCAAAATATAAACAGAATATATTACCATCTAGTCGCCTGCTCACCCGCTTCTTGTCCACCAGCAATTTTTGTGAGGAGCGACCATGGCGGAAATCAAAGATACTAATCAAACCCCACATACATCCTGACTGGTCCTTCTGGTATCTGGCAACCTTTTTTCTTGATCCCTTTGCCATAGTTAGCAGCAAGTACCTTAGCCAGAAACTCCTACCTATCCACATTGGAAAGCAAATCCATCAATGATTGCAGAAAAAACTATCATATAATTCCATGGAAACCATCTTAAAACAAACTCATCCAATCTTATTCCCCAAAAATTATAGTATAAATCAACGAAATCGAGACGAGCTGAGTTTCACTAGTTCAATTAGGCAAATCCAACAAGCCAAACATCAAAAGGCATCAATGATGCAAAGTTAAATCAGTTCAAAATCGAAATATTTGATATACAACATTAACTTTTGCAAGCAAGGTAGTAGAGATTAAGATCACAATATCTTATTGATTCATCTCCATAAGTGACTTTAACTTTGTGTGTGTGACTGTGTGTGATATTTTTTTTTTAGTTTTTTTTTTTTTTTTTTTTTTTGAGCAAGCATAAAAATTTAGATTCTAGCATAAACAAAGATAAAATCATATGATCTACAGGACAAATTCAAGGAGACAAAATAAAAAATAAAAAAAGATAGAAATTACTACAGAATTAAATTTTTATAAATGATGATGATAAAAACCAAAACAGACACTTACAGTAAGATGAAGAAGCAAAATTACCTGAAAATAACAAAAATCTTCAAATTTAATAAAACCCCACCACCAAGAATATATCAAACCTTCATCTGATAGCAAGGAATCAATACTTCCAACAGTAGCACGTTCCCACTCATAAACCAGGAACAATTCCAAAAAAAAACAAAAAAGATGCCAAACCCTCAAAATTGGACAATCTAATCTTCACTTAAGAGAAAACCAAAAAGACCAAATTTCCCCTTCTTATAAATTTAAGCACTCCAAATTTCCAATTCTTCAATCATCACTAAAAATAACCCGAAATCGTACACGATACATTCGTTAAAACCTCGAGTAATCTCGAGGATATAGATGAATTGGAGAATAACCCAGCTAAAGATTCAGCATTGAATTCCCTAAAAAAAAAAGAAAAAAAGAATCAAATTGGGGGTTTATTTTCTTCCACTCCAAAAATCATATCATAAAATTAAAGTGGCAAAAAGGAAATTCCAGACTGTAATCATTGTAAGAAGAAATAAAAAATTGACAAAATTCCCCAACTTTAACTTTGCTGAAAACCGACCCAAAAAAGAAAAGAAAAGAAAAGGTCCAAATCCCAAATAATGGTGGGGTAATTTAATTGAACACTACTGAACCTCTTTTCTTGTAAAATTCTACAAATAATGTACAAAATCCCATGTGAGTAGCTTCCATTAAATTCTGATCAAATCAAATTGGGAAAATACCATCACAAAAAAAGTGAATTTTTGACAAATGTTAGGGGTAAACAATACTGTAAGACAGATGATATCTGGGACCCACTTAAAAAATCATCACTTTTTTAAAAAAAAAAAAAATTGGGTTTGCTTCAAGAAGAATCTGACACCATTTTTTTATCCCAGATTTTTTTTTTTTTTTGGGTTGAGTTTTGAGTGTACCCACCTGGAATTATGATAAAAAATCAGAGCTTTTAAGTTTATCTCTCCTAATTTTATGTAAGAAAACAAAAAACCCAGAAATGGGGGTTTTTGCTTGCTTCATCAATGGAAATTTTTTTGTGAATGTGATGATTTTAATGGAGGTGATGAGAGAGAAAGTGAAAGGGATGAAGAGAGAGAGAGAAATAGAAAGTGGAGGTGAGTTTAGCTTTTTGACTTTTTGTAAAGGAGGACAGCAGGATTGCAGGAAAGGGTATGAGGTGTAAATAGATAATGTTTTCGAGGGTATTTTTGGAAATTGGTGGAGGATGAGTTGGTGGTCGTGCGAGTATAGATTTGGGGATTTGAGGATCCTGCGGTTCGATAGCGGATCGTAGTTTCTCCTAACCTGTATGTCCTATCGAACCGTCCGAGGCGACACGTGCCTTGTATATGTTTGAAAATTCTTACACTACTCCGTTAATTTTTAGTTGTAACATAAGCATTTTTTAAGTCTTACAAATAATACGGAGTATTCTTTATTGCAATTGAAAATTAATGAAAGTGGTATTTTGATGTAAGATGTAATCAATGATAACTAGCCTTCCGCCCCGTGCAATGCACGGCTTGTTCATAGAAAATTGCATTGAGAGATGAGTGAGGAAATACCAATAAATAATTATGAGTGTAATATGTAACTGAAAACATAATTAAAGAAATAAAATTTTGGGACTTTAATTTAAAATAAGACTTAATAGAAAGAAGATGGAGGGACTAAAATCAAAGAGAGAAAATAAAAAGGTTGAATTAAAGAGGGGAGATGAAGATAAAGTGTTTAATGAAAAAGTTAAGAAAAATTGTATAATTAAAAATATAAAATATAAAATGACATGTGGCACATTGAGTTGAAGAAAATGATAGTGAAGTGTAATAGAATGATGACATATGTTTTTTTTTGTTTGGTTTTTTAAATACTAAGTATAGATTTTTCATTTTTAATTTTGATGATTATGTACATTTTCATGAGGTGCCTCCTTGCACTACGGTGTATAGACGAATCTCCTTACTTTATTACAATGTAAGAAAATAATTGCCTAAATTGGCTTACCTGAGTCAGCGAGACTAATGAACTTCGTGCAATGGTTTTTTTGGAACGTATAAACCCCTACATTGCCAAATATATTCTTTTTTGTAGTAAAATCATAAATCTGTCTTGATTACGAATTTACAATTATAAGAAACGAGACAAGGAATCTCGAGCATAACATAGCTCATATCTAAACTCTACGGAGTATTTCACTAGCTATAATACTATATGACATACCAACGGGCTTAGGGTCTGTTTCGATTGACTGAACTCAGCTGAACTGAACTGAACTGATTAATTAGTGATTTTTAACTACGGATTAGTGATCTTTGATTATTTATTGATTATTTATGTGTATATACAAATGTACATATTAAAATATTTACGAAAAATATACTATATAATTATAATTATAAAATGTATGGAAAATATATTATAAAATGTATGGAAAATATATTAAAAACTTGAAACCTCTAAACATTTTAAACACATATGCTATTTATTATTATTATTTATTGATGATTATTATTATTATTTATTGATTATTATTATTATTATTATTATTATTATTATTTCAATTGTTATTGTTATTGTTATTGTTATTGTTATTATTATTATTATTATTATTATTATTGTTGTTGTTGTTGTTGTTGTTGTTGTTGTTGTTGTTGTTGTTGTTGTTGTTGTTGTTGTCATTGTAATAAGAGCTTAAAAGAATGAAATTTGGCTTTATATCATTAGCAATATCGTTAGACATAAATTAAGAGCTGAGCTGAGCTGAACTGAACTGAACTGAACTGAATTTCAACGGAACAGAACAGGCCCTTAGAGCATAATTATTTATTGGATAATATTGAATATTATATTAATGCATGCTTTACACTTAATTAGTTAATTTTGAATAAATACATTGTATATCATTATATAGTTTTATGGACATTCAATCCTAATCTGCATGGTTGCATGAGAATGCAAGTAGATTTGCCAAGTTACCTTTCTAACTGTTTGCTTCTAATTGCATTCTTTAGGTAGTTTGTCAAGTCACAACCAATATAATGATCCCAATTTTGACTTGATTAATTACAGGTTGCCTCAAAATTATAATTACTACTATTTTTTTCTTGTAATTCAAGTTTTCCAACTGTTTTTTGTTTAATAAAGTATATACATTATCCTTAACTAATGCATAATTAATTCTATCACCTTCAAGGTCTCATAGTCATAGTCATCCATGCATGATGCATAGTTGATCGTTATTTGATCTCCAACTGCTAAGCTATATATAGTGATGGCTTGATACTAACAACTCATCAAATCATCACTGCATTATCAAAAAAAAAAAAAAAAAAAGTTTGAGTTTTACTTATTGGTAGTCTTAAATATATGAGAGGTTATTATTATATACACCCGGGTGCAACGTACATCCATGATCCATGAGTATTTGTTCTCATTTTAATGATTGTGTTTTCATTTTATCATCAAATGAAAAGCAAAAACTAACAAAGTTAGTTGGATGTACGGTATACCAGGGTGTATGTAACAAATTCTATAAATCTACTACGTAATTCTTTTATAATCTAAATCAGGTAATATGTGTCATAAAAATATTTAAGTCATGTATGCAGTAAGCACAAACACTGTATAATGTACATATACGTTTCTCATACTATATTAATCATCTAGCTAGCTAGTCATGTTTATTATTACGGATTAACAATAAAGGAATTTGATTTTAATTAGGACTTTATGTGTTGTACAATTGCAACTTTGCAAGGTAATAAGAACCAATACGGTTCAATGCAATTAATGTCATCTCCATACATGTCATGTGAAAAGTAACATGGAGTCTCGCCATTTTATGTCCACGCACATATATATTACCAATTGGTAAATTGGTTGTTGGTGTAGTGGTAATTGGGACTACACTTGGTAGGGAGGACTCGTGTTCGATCCCCCGCAACAACAATCGGGAGGGGATTTGAACCTAACCACCCAAAACTGATCCCGAATCCAGATTAGCCCAAAGGGTGAAACGGGTGGAAAACCAAAAAAAAGTCCAAATACATATTAATTAATATTATATTTAATTTTACATCCTTGCAGAAAAATATATGTATATATATGCATCAATTGACAAGAAATGTTAGTTAAGAATTTAAAGAATGGTTTGGTAAATTTAAAGGATTTTCTTTTGGACGGTAGAAAGTAAGAGAATAGTTGATGGTTTCTTAACATTCAAATCTAGTTTTGACCAATAATAAAGAGAAATTCAATTCTAAAAACTTGAATTATATGTATGTACTTATCTTAATTTAAACACGGCACTGCAACGCATTTACTTAGCTTCTCTACTACTCCTACTCTACTTTGACGAATCTATAATCTTTTAAGAGAATAAAATGTACTATTATGACAATTTCTTGGGATAATTATTTTAATTTAGTGATCATAATCATGATGAATTGAAGACCGATTATGCTTAAATTTGAATTAAAAATAATTATTGTAATTCCACCAATTGGAGCCATAATCACTTGATCTGGGAGAGCTTAACAATTTATAGTCTCATGATGAACATCATTTCATGTCTTCCCCTCCTTTTTAAAAGTGTAATGTTATTTTATTGAACAGATTCCATTTAAGTCTGATATACTATAGTTTATTATTCAACTAATTAAATTAAAGTACTTTGTTTTATTAAAAATATCATTCATATACACTATTATGTCACGATTTTATTTATTTTTAATATATCCAGGTTGCATATGTAATACACTCCGTGATAGTAATTTATCATATACGACGTACGTAATCCAAGTATATACACACCGACACATATATACGCAATATATAAACACACTTCCATAAAATTAAACTAAGAAAGCAAGCGAAAAGCTGAGCTCAATTAGGGTCCTCCTTACTCCACATATGTGTCCGTATATACATAATTATGCATATATATGTATTTATTTCATATTTATATTGTATACATTTTTATTTTTTATTTTCACACTGATACTATTATACTGATCGAATTATATATAAATATAAATTATTATATTTCTTTCCGAACTTGAACCAAGCACGTGTCAAACACTAGTCGTGTGACCATTATATTAAGTAGAGTACTAGAGTCCATACATAAAATGATCCTAAATTTGCCCTTGATATATATAAGGAAGTGAGCATTGAAAAAATTAAATACATGTTCCTAAATTGATAGAAAGGTACAAGACATGCAACTATATATACAAGTCATAATAAGTGGGGAAAGAAAATGAAATATGGGCATGCAATTAAGTTTGAGGAAATGGAATTATATTTATATATACCCTTAAACTGTCGGCATGCTTTCTACAATTGTGCACCCTTCACTAACTCTATCCCTCATTTTATCGTGTTTGAGGACTGAGGTCAGGACCATCGATCACCTAGGAGACGCCTATGCTGATTTTGATACTTAATTTTACTACTCCCGTTCTTCGTTTCTTATTGTTTGTTCCATTTGTCTTTTTCATTTATATTTTACATATATGGTAATTAAATACTATAAATTTAAGTAGTAATATCTTTAATTGCGTATGATTAAAATATGTATAAAAAAACAAAAAAAAAAAACCTTATATACTTCGATATTAATACTACATAATGAAAATAAAGTATCATTTTTCTTACATCGTTATTTCATGGATAATGATCATGATTATACTTTTACACTATTCAAAAAAATACTCACAAAAGATTAGCTTTTGTTTATAAGTTTATGTATTTTTGAAGGACGGAGGTTTATTTATTTATTTTTATTATTGTAAATATATTCACGAAAGAAATAGGGAAGCATATAATATCAATATTTTTTAAGAGGTCCGGATAAAATGGATTCTTTAACTGTACTATACATTATTATCATAATCATTAACCTATACTAAAAGCGAATCTAAAATGACACTTGTCACAATCTCATTAACAATTTTCCCGCCCATTTTACTTTCCATTTTTACGCAGATTCTTTAAGTAAATCATTTTATAATAATTTAAAATATCTTTCTTCCAATTAAAATTCTTAACAATAATAACTCTCCATATAAACCCAACTAATATATTTTTACATATAAGTAGTCAATTATTTGGTATTATTTTTGTAAAAAAATGAGGTAAATATTATTAAGCAATACTGCTACATATTAGTTTAGTCTTTTCCGTCAAAAAACATATATATATATATATATATATATATATATATATATATATATATATATATATATATATATATATATATATATATATATATATATATATATATATATATTAGTTTAGTCTTCGATAATACTATTAACTTTTTTTTTCCTTCCAATTTTGTTACTTTTGCAATAAGGTTTAATTCAATTAAAAATCAAATAATTTTGTTAAGATATATATATACACTTTATTTTCTACTCTTAAAAGTCATATCAATACTAACGCAGCATGTGCAGGTACTATCATTAGAATTTTTTTACAAAAAAAATAAAATTTCAAAGACTTTTTTTTTTTTTTTTTTAATCAAGTCTAAGGGCCTGTTCTCATTGACTGAACTCAGCTGAACTGAACTGAGCCGAGCTGAACTAAACTGAACTAAACTGAAATGAATATTTTATAAGAGAAGGAAATTAGGAGCCGAACTGAACTGAACTGAGCTGAGCTGAGCTGAACTGAACTGAACTAAACTTAATTGAATTGAACTGAACTGAACTAAACTTAACTTAACTAAACTGAACTGAACTGAATTTCAACGTAAGAGAATGGGCCCTAAGTGTCACTAATCTTGACATTGATAGAAATACATATAAAATTAAAGTTATAAAATAAAACCAAGATAAAGAGAATCATTAGCCTATACTAAAAGCGAACCTAAAGTGACACTTGTCACGATGTTATAAAAAAATTTCCCGCCTTTTTTTCTTTCCTTTTTTTTTTTTTGCCAAATTTTAATAACTTCCATTTTATAACCTACCATGATACTTATTTCCATTTTGACAACACATTTTATCCAATCATATTCAATTAATTTTTTATTATTATTTTATATACTATAAATCTTTTAGTTACAAATATACTAACATAGTTTAAAATTAAGGTATTGACATATATCATCATCCAAGATTATCATAATATTATTATAATTTTTTTTCCTCCGACTTAAAACTTATTTTAATTAAAAATAGGAATAATAATTTTGGTAGGATAATTTGTAAAATCCTTACAAATATACATAACGTTTATAAGAACAACTTAACAAAATCATTTTATTATATTATACTTCTCCGTTTTTTTATAAGTTATGGTTGGATTTGCACATTTGTTGAGACACAACTTTGACCATCAATATCTTTAATTAGAGACTATTATTTTGTTACAAATTTTTTTTTTTGGATAAATTTGTTGAATTAACATCATTTTTTTATAAATTTTGTTGTAAAGTTTAATTATGACCGTGCATGGCACGGGATTTAACCTAGTATATGGACTATAGACACTATGTCAAATGATTAATCAACATGTACAATCCTGTAATATATAGGATCCATAATATATAATGCATTAGTGTTTTTTTTTGTTTTTTTTTTCTCTTAACACATAGTTGATCAATCATAGCGTTGCAACATTTAATTTATAGCATAGCATCCCTTTTCTCCGATCCCTAGGATTTATAAAATTAGTCTTTTGTACAGTAGAATTTGGCTATTTAATAAGACCCTTTCTCTTTGAGTTATCTTGTTTTGTTATTATTAGTTTCAATCAAGCTAAATTTTTTGAGCGTATCCCTATTGTGGATTTTTTTAAAATTTCAGTTTTTTAGATTTAGTATAGTACGGAGTACAAGTTATTTAAGGAATAAATATTTATGCGGGATTGAAAAAGAAGTTAATTAGGATGAATCAGACAAAACTTTTTTTCATAGTTACAACAGTACAAATTGATAAACCCCCTAAAAGGTTGTAAATCACGGCGATACAAAATAGGGTATGAATAATTTACAATGTGGAGAACGAGTGTAGTTTTGCCAAAAAAAAGGTTTTTATTCAAACCAATTGTCATTTACAAAGTAGGTGTCAAAAAAGACTGTAATATAATTATTGTATTCTTTTAAATTACGATTGAACAATTTTTGTTTTTTTTACTTAAAAACACAGTAAAAAGTTAAATACAATATAAGTTAGTTGAAGAAAAACTAGGTGAAAATTAAAATTAAATCGTTTATAAAATCAGCTTCTAAAAAATGGAGTAAAAAATACTCCGTATGTGTTACGGAGTACCTAGTACAAGTACACCGTCCGTATATAATATTAGCCTGATATGGACAGTGTGCTGATTTCAAATGACCAAATGTAAATGCCTGGGATTGAAAATCCAATTTTTGTACGTCATGAGTGACTCATGAACCATGCTATTGAATGTCGGTGCAACCATTTCGTCCATTTGTAGAACTTTTTAAAAAAATTATTACCCTTATACGTAATAGTACGGCCATGTTTTGATTTACTGAATTGAGTTGAACTGAATTGAACTAAACTAAACTAAACTGAAATGAACTGAACTGAATATTTTATGAGAGAAATAAATTAAGAACTGAACTTAACTTTTTAGAGCTGGACTGAATTTAACGGAAAATAAGTTGAAGAGAACAAACCCGTGTAATACACGAGTGCTGAGGTGTAAATCCCTCCATCTCCCCTAAGAGTGACCTGAGTTTGACTCCTCACTTCCCTCTTGTGATAGGAGGGGGGTCCGTCGTATATTACGAGTACAAAAAAAAATGTAATATGAGGGCCTTAGGGCCTGTTCATATTTACTGAACTGAGCTGAACTGAACTGAACTGAACTGATTGGAGCTGAGCTGAACTGAACTGAAAAATTAAAATGCATAAAAATATACGGAAATGTTTATGAAAATTAACAACTGAGCTGAACTGAACTGAACTGATTAGAGCTGAACTAAACTGAACTGATTGGAGCTGAACTAAACTGAACTGAAAATAAGTAAATATGAACAGACCCTATAAGCTTAAGCTTATCAATACCAATAACGTATCCAGATAAAAGACAGTTACTTTACTCCATATAATATAAGCAAGGCTTCATTCTTAAATTAGGATGATCAAATTCATGACACAAATTATATATTTTCGTATGTTTTCCTAAAACAGCTAAAATGTGTATATTACAAGTACGTTTATTTTTTACCCGTAATTTTTTTGGTATTAAAAGTAAAGGAAAGGAAGGAAAGGTGACTATAGATGGGCACGGGGGCCCACCTGTGGGCCGTAGGCCGCGCCGTGAACAAATCTAGCACGAGGCATACGGTAGGCGGCACGGTGGCCGGCCTGTGGATCGGCACGCCGACACGACCCGCCATAATTATAAGCTATTGTACAATTTTTATATTATCGAACCTCGTATTCCGTATAATAAATGAAGTTATTCACCAATTATTGTATGATTTTTAATTATCATTAATTATTTGTATTATCGATTTATCGTACCGGCTACCGGCATATAATAAAATAAGTTATTCTTCATTTTTTTGTGTTTTCGGCTTAGAGTACTCGTAAATTTTTGTTTTTTTATTATATGCATTGTTGTTTTTTGCTAAATTAATAAAATTATTAATATAAACTTAAACATAATTAGATAAATAATTTATATAACCTTAATTAAAATAAAGTCGTTCAAAACAAAATATATTAACATTAACATAAACATAAATTAAGTTGTACTAAAAATAATATATATCGTTTTTTTATTTATATTTATTATTAAAAAAAGGCACGGTTTGGCCCGCGACCCGACAAGCACGTGGGCCGTGCCGTGGGTTGGAGTGTGCCAAATTTAGGCACGGCACGCCCACCACCGCGGCACGGCACGACACTGACCCGTTGCCCATGTTTGTGACACAAGTATTATATTTCGCTATCAAGTCACTAGAAAAATTAAAAGTAGTACTCAAAGGGAGCATCCAATAAGTATAATTAAACATGAACAAGAAAAGAATCATAATAATAGTCAACACACAAATAATAAGTTGAATACTTCATCAACTATTTAAAGTATCCTCTAATTTTCTCTCATTTTCGTTAGGATTATACTATAAGTAACAGACAATTCAATATAAAGAAAAAGGAAAAAGTATATGTAGCACATCAAAAAAATAGTACATACGAATGATACGATTATTGATGGCTAATTAGTTTGGTTAGTAAAGTAATAATCAAGATTACAAAGCTATGTTAATCATGGAGACAACGATAAACTAGCATGTACCGTATGAATAATGGCCCATATGTTTATGATCTGTAAAATTGATGTACATGCATCAGGGACAATATATTGTGAGATTGGTCTCTTTTCCTTTACAAAGTTTTTTTTTAGAACAAATAACCTTTTGGTTTATATGTTGATTTATGAACTTCATAAATCTAATTAAAACTCCGGCAATACTTGTTATCTAGATTATATCTAGTAACAACTAACAAATGTTTCCTCCGTTTTTTTTTTTTTTTTTTTTTTTTTTTTTTTTTTTTTTTTTAGTTGCAACAATTTGACTTTTACACTATTTATATATTTCACTTTGACTAACTTTGACAGTTTAGAGTTAAGTAAAAATATAGTCACGTTGGATTTTTTTTTATATTAATCTCGATTTATACAATTTTAATATTAAATGTTTATAATTTTACAAATTAGTAATTAAATATATTAATGATTGAAAACATCCATCAACAAGCGTAAAAAGAAATATATATATATATATATATATATATATATATATATATATATATATATATATATATATATATATATAAAGAATAAGTATAATGTTTTGAATATGAATTTCAATAACATGATACTATGAAACATATGATCATTCATAGGGAGCAATAATAGAGAAGCCAAGTATTTGTTAAAAAAAAAAGGTACATGGTATTTGAAAAGGAGAGCATCCAATCCAAATTAAAAGGCAAAACCCCACACAAATGTTCAATCACATCCTCTCCAAT
Organism: Chenopodium album; assembly: GCF_948465745.1. Classification (NCBI taxonomy): domain Eukaryota; kingdom Viridiplantae; phylum Streptophyta; class Magnoliopsida; order Caryophyllales; family Amaranthaceae; genus Chenopodium; species Chenopodium album. Next base: position 74,687,228 of record NC_137840.1, read on the forward strand.
ATTAATATTATCAATCATTCATTCATTCACTCACAAACATACATCTTAATATCTTATCACATCATTTGCGTGTTTTGTTATCAATAACACCAAATGACATTACTATTTCAACCAAAATTCCATACCTGTTTTTTCTTTCATGGTCTTCATCCCTCAACTAACATACATTTAACTAATTCATCCCGCCAAAATAATTTTAAATCTCTTACTCACTTGTGTAGTTGTGTACAAATCTTCTCGTAATAAGATACCCTGAATTTAAACACACAATCGCTTTAATTTCAAGTATTAGATTATAATGAAGAGTTAATTATGTCGATGTCTATAAAGAAAGAACACTTGTACAATGGTACGGAGTACCTAATTAATCATCCAAAAAAATGAGGCCCCATTTAAGCTTAACTACATTTGATATTGTACTGAATAATGTTTGGTTGTTGATAGAAATTAGAACACCAACAAATCTGATAATGAACCATGTATTGACTTATTAAGCATAATTGTCTAGTTTTAGAAATTAAAGATCTAACCTGAAGTTGACTAACTAATACATTGTTCATTACCTTCAAACAGAATTATTCCCTTGGACAATCTAATGACTGCTTAACTGCAGCATTTATTAAATTTGTTATGTATTTTGTCTGACCAATTTTTATAAAGTCTTATTATGACATTTTTGTTTTTAGCCTTCTTTTATTCTAGTATTTTTAAATTAAATACATGTAAATAATTCATCAAGATTAGAAAATATGCTATAAAATATATATGTGGTGGTTTGTCATCAGATATTCATATCAGAGTGATAGCATCTCAACAACAATCAACATGGAATCTGACCAAGTATGTATATAATAAGCTCAATAAATAATTAAATATATGTCTACCAGTATATAATACTATAATAAATTTTGATATATATAAATATATATAGTGGAAGATTTGTTCAATTAATTTAAGGTCAAAACCCTTAAAATAATCACTCGTATAGTCGTATAATTACAAAATTAATGTATGAAGTTAAGGGAAGATGGTATTAGTTGACATGAATCACATTGCAATTACAATTTGACATGAGTCATGAGGTTAGAATTATTATAATAGATGTGAGACCATTTACAAGTACTACACAATTTTGTACTAGTATTATACAGTATGAAATTGACTTGGTTTATGTTTTGTATTTGATTTTAATAATTTCGATTAAGTGTATTTGACGTTTATTAATACTCTGTATTTTTTTCACAAAATTAATATTCCGTATTAAACAAGTGTACAAGTTAATACGAAGTATGTTGTTATTACTACGTCCTCTGTATAAAACATCTTTAAAATTGTACACCTTTAAACCTTTTATAAATTTTTTTCTTTTACTTTGTTACTACAGCCACTTTGGGTTTATTCAAATCAAATGCATTGGATGCGTTTACTTTAAATTAGTAATTTGATTAAGGCGACATATTTTTCAATCCCTTTTCAAGCACAAGGACAAAAAAAGTTCTTTCCTATTTAAATCACTTAAGTGTAAGTACTTACTAATTTGTAAAATAAAACACAATTATGGTCATATTGCAAGATTATTATTTTCATAGTCTGTGACTATACACATAGTAAGAGTAAGGAGTTACAGATTTTCAAAATTTAGATAAAGATGGCAAAAGTCATAATCAATACTATATCGTATTACAGTATTACTAAAAATCCGCTACATGTAATTTTATTCCTCTTTATATTGTTATCCAAATACGCGGTTAGCTACTCAATTCTGGCATTATAATAACAATTTTATTTTTTTGAGAGCTACAACTCCTTTAAAAGATTTGTCATATGTTAAACATCTAAATCCCCTGCATCAAGTAGGTTAATAGTTATAATCATGATGTTAATAAGATTGGAGCTTAGTATCATTTGTGGTCCTAATCCCTAACAGAAAGTGACTATAGCATGAGAAAAGCTTATTGTTCAAGTAGAATTTTAGAAAGTAGTCATAATAATTGAATACTTAATTAAAGTACTCTTCCTGTCAAAAAATTAAATTAAATTAAATTAAAGTACTCTAACTTGCTAATTAAAGACAAATTTTTTTTGCTAAATAATCATAAACGCCAAATATTGTTTAGATTCTTGTTTGTAAAGCTAAGAGCTGAAAACACAACTGCTTGATTTTTCAATTTAATTAGAAAAAAAATTATCGTAAATGATTAAATAAGACAAATTGCGGTCGCACTCTAAACGTCAAGTCTAAAAGAAGATTACAATAGATAAAGTAAAATACTATTGCTACACATAAAGAATGTATATGCTATTATATCTTCAAGTTTGGTAAGTTTGGCCCCCAAACATGCCAAAACAATGAAACATCACATAATTTATAATTAGGTATTATTGATTTTGTAACGGTTAGGTTTGAATCCTCTAGATCCTGCCTAAGACGATATTTGTTATTGTAGTACAGTATATTATATATCAGTATGATCAAATTATTAGAAAAGAATTATAATAAGGTGATGGTTTTGCCGCGTAAATATAAACAAAATGTCCAACCACTTTTGGTACGGAACGTTAAAATAATTAAATATACAATCAATCCACACAATATACTATTGGGGTTTTAAGTCTTTAAGATGAAATGACAAATAATTTTATGATTCAAAATAATGCAAGTTCAAGAAGACAAAAATAAGTTGCCGGTAGACAATGAGCTGTGTATTTGTGACATTGATACCGGCATTCGAGTTTTCAATTCCCACACTCCATACTTCCTACATGTACTGGGGGCTTGGTCTAGCCAAGACTTCGTCCACCGGAACAGTAGGGATATGTCACCCTCCTACCGCACACATTACCAAAAAGTCTCACATTGTTTTGTTCCCATACTTGGTTGCTTTTTCCCTACTTGTACCCTTAGTTGTTCTTACCACACACTTTCACATCATGCATGATTCGCCCCTTTAGAAAAAGACTCTTTTCAAAGGAAGAGTAAAGCAAAAGAAAAGAAGGGCAGAAGAGATAGGGGATGGGAAAATCAGATCGGATGACATATCCGAGGTGTTGGCTCGAGTAGGAGCTAGTGTTATACATTGTTACTGGGTAAGACCTGTTTTTGACTCTCCAAAAACTGTACTATTGTACTAAGATATAAGACTCAAAAGGATAAACAAGATTTAATATATTACTGGATTGATAAAATATTGTTGAATTCCTTACAATGTTGCATCCATAAAGATAAGGAACAAAAGAAAGATATCGCGAGTAATTTCAAACCCTTGTAATTAGCAAGGGCGAGGAGTCTGAATAATTCCTAGAATCAGCTATATGAAAGAACTACTCAGATTACAACTCCAAACACCAAAATTGAAGCCTGAGTTCATTCTTCTCCTGTACTGTGCAACTATATACTTTGTATGACTGTATGAGAGTATAAAATGGTCTCGGATTCTTTGGGATAATTTCATCATGGAACTTCAAGTTTCCCATTGTTTTTACAGATCTTTAAGCATGTACATGGGTACACTGTCAGTGTAACGTAGTGAACCACCGAGAACGAGAAGGACAAGAGAGTGGGCCAATGAGGAGCTGAATATAAGAAAGGATCAGGAGGCATCTGATGCTCTACAAGTGAACACATTTCCCCAATCAATTTCAACCACAAAAGAAGAATACAGTAATCATCTTGAAAGAGGTTGTAGTTAAATATGATGAGTTAAATGTTAACACAGTTGAAAAGTGTAAGCTTCCTATATCGAACAATTGCTGAAGGCCATATTGGCATGACAGAAATAAGTCCGCCACTAAGATCAGTTACAGAGTAGAATTGTTGAGTTCCTTGCTACTACTAGATTGCCTTAATCTAAAATTTGAAAGTTTGTCTGCATCAAAATTACACATTTTAAAATGGATTTCACCATCTATCCCAAGTTAGTAATTTGCATTATTAGCATAGATTCTGGTTCTCAGAAACTTAAACAGCAGTCAAATACAAAACTTAAAATACACGTTTCCAAATACTAAAATCCTTTTCATGATCTATCTTTTTTAATCCATTTTTCATAGCTTTGGTCTCTTCAGGCATTCAGCAAAAAGCAACTCATACTCACTAGGTTAAAGCAAAAGTTGTATAATTTTTCATCAAAGTGTTCAAGCATAGCATGAAATTTCAGTTTCATTGAGTTTATAATGCCAATGAATGAGCTCTGATATCATCAACAAAACCGGAGAAGTGGTTAAATATTCAAGGATGATCAAAAGCATGACTGCAAGTACAAGGACCATACCTTTACTTTCTGCGAGTTGCAAATAATTTTTTACTATCCCGCTTTCTCTTTCTTCTTCTGGCTTCTCTAAGGATTCGTGCAGTGTCTTCCTCCAATCCCACCATAAAATGTCTATCTGCATTTTGTGACAGAAAACAATTAGCTTAGTAACTGGTAATGAAGCATGACTTGATTAGTTTGTGAAATTTACCTGATTCCTTTTCAACTATCAAGCAAGAAAAATCGCCATCAGTCTCATCGTCTAAGTCAATAATAATTTTCTGTTCCCTATCCTGCAAGCAAGCATTCTCTAAATCAGGAAATGGAGCACACATTTGAAATTTTAAGGTACAAGCTTCAAGCTTCAAATTATCCCCTAGAAATCTAAAATCAATGTTGTTAGTCTAGACTGGCTACTCTAAGGTGGCTGGCATATTAGCACAATCACAAAATTCTTTGCCTGCACTTATAGAACAAATTCTTTGAAATGTGGCAATAAAATCCCGCTACATTACTACCATGGAAGATCTTTGTTTCGGATTATTGCAAGAATTCCCATATCGATTTGATTGAGCAGTTTGCTCTGGTCTGACAGCGGTCCACCTTCCCATTTCTATCTTTGGAGCAAGATGTGACGGTTTGAATAATTTAAGGGGCTCAGCTTCCCTAAAATTCAGAGGAGAACAGAAAAAGACAGAATTAGGACACTAGCTGAGTACTAATGCGAGAAATTACAGCAGATGGTGGGCTTAATATTGTAATCCTGCAAACAGGGGGTGGGAGGTAAGATTTTATCTATGTACCTTGACTACAGTAATACTTCGTAGAAATCGCAACAAGATCATTTGCAGTTACAGGTGATCATGCACAATTAATTTGCCATTCCGGAGAGATATTATTAAAAAGCTATTCTGGCTTTAAACATAGTGCAATTTACACTTGATTATAAAAAATTAACCCAGAGATCAGTGCTTGATGCTTCATAATGATCTTAAGTAACAAAGGGAAAAGACACTCTTAGAGCTGGAGAATCTTATTCATAGTACCTTGTTATAATCGGCTTCTGTGATGAAGAACTAACACCAGACTTCTGCAGCATAGGTTGCTTATTAGAGAAATCTCTAAGTATGCTCTTCACATGCTACAATGTATAGATAAAGAATATGATAAGAAGTTAAGAACCTTTGGTGGAAGAATGGCAAAGGGCGCATTCTTTTGATGTAAGGTCTTAAGGCTGAACATGATTTCCTGTTCAAGAAGTTAGAAAAACACAGTCACTTGAAAGTTGAAATAGACAGCAAAATTTAGATATTATTAGGATATATCAAAATGATAGATTTGAATAATTGTGCCAACATACAAATACATGAAAGGGAAAATTTACATGCCTGCAGGTCTCTAGATAAGCATTTGGACAGTTCATCACTCTGTTTCTGATAATTTAAGTCAATTTTCTCCTGCAGATTTGAAACTGCCATCATAACCTCTTGGTTCTTGTCCTTCTGCATAATAGTAAGCAGTTGATTGCTGATTGATTCCAGGCTAGTTTTCATCTCTTCTTGTGTTCGATTCTGATCATAGCATTTTGACATGTTAAAATGAATTTATCTAAAAAGAAATAAAAGTACTGGTAGAGATGAGAGACTCTAATAGACATACCAGCAGATGGAGGGAATCATGATGAGCGATTGATTTTTGGCGTATGCCTTCCACTAAAAAAAAGTTGAATAAATAAATCCATGAAAGAATTTATTAATAGAAAAACGTTAACGCACATATTCAGCCTTACAAATGCTTTATGCTCAAGTCACCTTCGCTCAAATTTTTAGAATTCAGTTGATCAAGTAAAGTTTAGAATGTAATTAACTCACAGCCAGTGGTCTATGACTCATGATGTCCATTAAATCAAATATCAATATATCATCATGTATAGTTATTGGAAACTTTCTAGTTCCACATAGCTCACCTTCAAGGGATAACTCTTTTGTCCCCTTGTTCACTTGCATAATATCAGCCTGAACAGAATCTAAGATCATCCCTAATCTGTTCAGAGATGTATCCATCATAGAGATTTTGTGTTCAAGTTCATCACTTAGCTGACCTGTAAAAGCAAGTATGACAGAATCATCATAGATATTGATGCAGTCAAAGAGCCAAGTATTTAACATGCTCTGAGATACAAATATAAGGTGTGCAAGAATGCTACACCAGAAAATACCAAAGACCTGTTAAGGATGACAATAGATGAAATTAAGCAACATCAAATAGAAAGAGGCAAGAGCTAAGCATACATTTATGTTCTGGTACAGTAGTAGAGTTCCATCTGCGTGTCAAACTAGAGGAATTTCTGGAGAGTGGCATCTGGCTTTCTTCCCGAGGGTATGCTGTGGGGGCGAGACAAGAAAGTCTTCTTACAGAATGATCCTTCTCTTGTGAACTGAATCTCTGCAAAGTGAACCAGCTGCAATGTAATAATCATAAAACCAAAGGACTATACATAATATATTCCAGAGTATATGATAAACAAATTCCACGATAGACTTTGGTGTGCGGCCCAAATTAGCAGATAAGAAGCCTGAGATGATGAAAGATCCTAATTTCACTGTATTTTAAGTAAAATGACCATAGTTCAACAAGAAGAATCCAAGATGTCAAATCTACCATATTATATGATGCTACAATCACAGCGACAAGCAGTTTTTCCATCTTAAAGCATCATTATCTAGTTTTGGGCATTCACATTTTAGTCCAATAGAGGGAACACATTCTCCTACAAGAGTAAAATATTAGTTTTGACGTATCACAAATACTCAACTCTTTCTCCACTAATCAAACCAAAATTTTACTACAAGTTTTATTAAAAAAAATTCTGCAATACAAAGTTTGACTTTAGCGCCTAAAGGCTAAAGAGACATACTTTTGGGGACATACAGATTTCATTATAGTTCAGATTCAAATGTACAACCAATAATAATTTTTGAAGACATCATGGTGTATGCTGTGGCCACATATAAGTCAGTCAAAACAAATTAAGGAATACTATAATACTCTTAGAAAAAGGAGCCTAATATGTACTTGCTCGACATGTGAACGCCATATGATCTGAAGGAATAGTTGGAAACTTGGCAATCACCTTAAGCTACATTCACTGGATAAGGTTTGACTTAAAATGAAACGAATATGTTGCACGGAAGTCATGAAGATCTGGCTCCAACGACAACAACCAGTGTCCACATGAACCGTACATACACGATACACCTCTAGTGATTTTCACTTTGTAATTAACAGCACATACACTATCAATGAGACATTGCTACAAGTGCATATATAGCTAGCCAGCAAATGAACCTAGAGTAAAATCAAAAGATCAACCTATATCCTCCTATCTTTAATAACATCAAAAGATCAAAAATATCTCCTCCTATCTTTCAATAACATCAATATCTCATCGTCTACCAAGTGTCACGCCGAAAAAAGTGATTGGATACCAGACGTGTGAGAAAACAAAAACTAATCAATGTATCCGCAATAACAACAATATTGCTAGAAGCTAAAGATCTAAATCCTAAAACAATTTTTTTTAGGAAAAATGTTCGACAACTAAGTATAGTTCTGTTTGCAACGATCACAGGAGGATAGAGCTACATCTACTCAAACAAACACAATTATTGATTGCTCACTTCTATCATAGCATGAATCGCAAATTACTACAGCAAAATAATGACGACGAAAATCACATCCAAAATTTCCAGAAATTCAGCATTTTCATTCAATTTGTAACTAACATTTGATCCAAAATATGAACATTTGAACCAGAAAATCAAGAGGAGAGAGAATTGAGACCTGATTGTCCGTTATAACCTCGTCGACAGAGTTCTGAGAGATTTGAGAGAAAATTCCGTTCTGTTGCGACGAAAAACCTTGCGAGAACGATTGTTGCGACGGCTGCGACCTCGGTTGCTGCATCATACTCGATCTCCTTCAAATTATCGCCGGAAAATCGCCATTAAAGCAGAAAAAAGCAATTCAGAACAAATAAAATACAAAAATTGAAAAAAAAAGAAAAAACAAAGAGAGAAATTTAGGTTAAAAACCTGGAATGAGGAGGAAGAACAGAGATAGAATTGAGATCACAAGCTTTGTTGATCTTCAGCTTCATCTAATTCGAAGTTTAATCGAAAATGTTTGGAAGAATTTCTGGAATTTGATTTGAAAGTGAGAGAAAGAGAAGATAAGCTGAAGAAGTAATTAGCAGCAAATAGAAGGAGAGAGAAATTGGGGAAAGTTGAAGTGTTTATATAGGGATTGTTTCGAGGGCGGGAATTAGTGACGGTTTTGTATTATAACTGAGAATACATTTGGGCCTGAAATTTGGACTATTCGTATAATTTGAGAAAATACAAGTAATGTTAAAATGTACTCACTGGTCCGAAAATAAGGGGGCGTTTGAGAAACGGATTCATGTAACAGTTGTTGTTACTTGCTGTTTGGTTTGTGATGTGGGGAAACAAATACCATTTCCTTGTGGAAACAGATCACTCCAATTCGTTTCCACTCAAACACCCAAGGAAACAATTACCGTTTCCAACAAAGCTAGCTCTCCTACTTCAATAAATAAATAATAATAATACCAAACAATAAATAAAAGTAACACTTTTGATTACCGTTTCCCCTTCTTATCAAAATCCTTTCCATTCCATTTCCATATTTCTTACCAAACACCCCCTAAGAATATAAGATTAATGTTAATTGACAAAAATATGTAAATCGAGAAAATTCAATAAGAGTACTCCGGTGTTTTTTAACCGCCTCCGTTTCGAATTATATGTAATATTTTCTATAAAAGAAGAAGGTACACATTATTATATACAATAAAAGAAAATTTTCCAACATACACTTACTTAAACTCAATTAATACGAGTACATTTTTTATAAAATTATCACCCTAACTTAACTTAAGTTCTTTCTTTTAATTCTCCTCCAAACGAATCAAATTCACTCTTGACATTACACTTGAGAAGCATTCACTCTTGACATTGCAGTTGAGAAGCTAGACAAACTGGTAGTAAAATTTAGGGTTTTGAACAATTGTTAACGGTAAAATAAAAAATAATACTCTGATAATAATTGGTAATGGTGATTTCTAATACGTGAACGAATGGTAATAATCAAATTTTCCTGTAAAAAAAAATTATAAATTAGATTTAGTTAAATTTGTCTCGGATTAAGCTTTTTATATGTAATTTTTACTAATTTTATGAATTCACAATTGAAAATATTTATTCATTTTATTGAAACAGAAATTAGTTGCATCACTTTCTTAAAACGGAAATTTCAAATGAGTTGAATCATTTTATTGAAACAGAAATTTCAAATTAATTGCATCATTTTTTTTTGAAACGAAAATTTCAAGTTAGTTTCATCACTCTTTCTATTTTTTTTTATCATATGAGTCCATTTTTATATCGTTTAGAGGAGCCCACAGTTCATAAAGAATGCAACTAAAAAAACGGAGGGATTTATACAACCGGCAAGTCAAATAGAGGTCAAAAGGTTAAATAACGAAATCTCAATGTCTAGAGTCTAGTCGGCAAAACCCCTGAATGTTCAGAGGCAAGGAACCATCGTGGACTTCTTGTCCAAATCTTTCATGGCTGTTCATGGGAGGATCTGGGACCCACCATAAAAGGCATGAATTATCCCAAATCTAACCGATGATTGAAAAAAAAAAAAAGTAAAATACAGTTAATTGCCAGAAGAATGAGGGAAGAAAAACGTTGGATTCAGACTACACGAAGATTTGCATACATTCTACAAATTTGGTAATAATCATTATATTTTAATTTCCATACATTTATTATTTATATTTTAGCATAATTGTTTTACTAATTCAATGACAAGTAACCCCTTTACACCAATTTGATATCTTTCTTATAGTTTTCTGTCATTTTCATTCATATAAAACTACATTATTGAATTTTCTTGAATATGATTGCGTAAATTAAATCATTGAAGAAGTTGCTTTAGTTTGATTAACGCTCAAACCCAATTGAGAAATTTGCTGATTTTTTTGGGGTTTTGATTTTGGAGCAATTTTCTAATCTTTTGGATTGTGGGTTGATTATATCTATTGGGTTATTAAGGAATTTTAATTTGTACTTAAACCCATTTGGAGAGTCTGAAATTTGCATATTTTGCTGGAAATTGTGTCCAATTTGGATACTTGGGTTTTTTGTTTTTTTTTTTTTTTTTTGATATTTAAGCTAAAATGGCATTAGTTAGGGAAGAAGAGGTTGGTGATGAGGTTAATGAGAAGATGTATGTTGCAGTGAGCAAAGATCAGAAAGCTTGTATGTCGAGTCTAGAATGGGCGGTTCGCAACTCGAAAGGAAAGAGACTATGCTTGGTGCATGTTCATCAGCCAGCAAAGTTTATGTCCATATGTGAGTGCTTAAGTTTATTTGTTGTTGCATTTTACATTGTTTGATTCCCAAATATTCCCATATGTACTTTTATAGCCTAATTTTATGTTACTCGAACTTAAGAGTACTTAACATTATGTTTTTGATGCCTGAATGTGGAATGTGCTTTGAGTTTGAAGGAGAGTTTGCAAAAAATAGTCTGTTTTGATATCTAAATGTAGAATATGAGATCGAAATAGAGTTTGAGAAATGAAAGTTTCTGTCTGCTCGTTAGAGTGACTGTGTTCAGGCTTCCATTTTGCAAATGTTTGTTCACATTGTGGAAATTATTGGGATTGTTTGTTTCTTGTTATTCTCCCAATTTTTTGTTTCTTTCATCTGAATCTGATAGTATTCAAGTTGGTTTATTTTGGTACTTCTTTTGGTCTTTCCTGTAGTGAAGAGTCAACATTAATTTAAATGGTACTTCTAGTTAAATTGAGCCGAGTAATTTGTATATCCAAATTCATTATCGAATGTCCATTATGATAATGTCATTCCTATGAGTTTAGTTTGCCTCTGAAGTGCAGCATGCTACTATTTGACTGCAGTTGATCAATAAGATGACGAGGGATCTTGTTTAACTTCTGATATTGTTTCTGCCAGCCTGTAACGAAACTCATAGTTGCCTGGAGCCTCTCATTTGAGATGTCTTTGATTCTGTCTTCCCGTTGAATCTTCTCTGAATTCTAATTTAACTCCTGTTTTGTCCTGTCTTTTTCCTTTTGTTATCAGTTTGCTGTATCTTTGGCTCCTTCGGACTAGTATTGCACCTACTAATCAAATTTCTGAATGACTCTTCATGGTTGTTTATCTAATTGTTTTGGTGCTTGCAGTGGGTGGGAGGTTCCCTATAAGCTCACTGTCAGAACAGGAAGTTATGGCTCATCAAGAACAGGAAAGACAAGATATGTGCAAGATTTTAGACGAATATCTTTGCATTTGTACTAAAGCCAAGGTAATTTCTTTTTCAGCTCCTTTAGTTGACATTGAAACATTAAGGAACTTACCCTTTGCAAATAACATCATAGATTTTCTATTTGAATTCTGCTTTATTGTATTTTTGCTCAAGTCATTTTCTCGTGTTGGTAGGTTCAAGTAGAAAAACTGTATATTGAAATGGAAAGTGTAGAAAGTGGACTTGTGGAGCTCATATCCCGGCACAAGATTGAGAGACTTGTCATGGGAGCAGCAGCTAACAAAAGTTATTCAAGGTGTGCATGGAGTAATCGACTGTGGCTAATTCTGGCTTTGTTTCTATCTTCTGCCTATGAACTTAATCATTACTTCATACTACTACATGTGCTTGGAGGATAGTCTTGTTTTTTTTTTTTGGACAGTTTGGTACTCCTGAGCTTAGTTTATGTCTTGAAATGGAAAATGCGGAATTTTAACATTTGTGGAAGCTTCTTACTTATTGTGATTCACGATTCCAGAAAAATGGTGAAACCAAAATCCAAGAAGGCTAACTATGTCCGCCAACACGCACCTGCTTTCTGCCACATCTGGTTTATCTGCAAGGGGCATCTAATCTATACAAGGTATAATCTGTCAACCCCATTATTAAGATTGGCCAAGTTACTTTTCGCTTCTGTATACATGCCATGTAGTTCATGCATCCTTGGACTATGTTGCTTTACATAAAGACAGGATTTTAGTACTGAACTTAAGGGCCATGTACAGGTCAGACTCAAGGGCCATGTATAGCCATGATTGTGGGAATTTTTTTTTTTAGTTTAAAATTGAGGGTTCCAAGTTTTTAGTTAATTATATTTTAATTATTTGGATTTTCATAACTTGCAGTGACCAACAATTTCTCCTAGAAACACAATACAAGTACAAAGTAGTACAGAGTATATTTCAATGATTAGCAAAAATCTAAGGTTATAAATCATGCTAAAGGATGGATGATTTTGGCACTTAACACAGTCAAAACTTGTGCTATGATACATTATGCTTCTGCAAGAATTTAAAAGGAAAATACAAAACTGAAAGACAATAAAGGTTGTTTTGTAGTATCAAACAGGATCTGTGGTCATGTGCCATATATTCTACAACAGTCTTAACCCCTGCACAACTCTACAAGCAATCTGGGTCTTTGGGTCATTATTTGGATTGTGAGATGAACTGAGATCATATGATCATATATCATATTTTTTTTTACTTACAATTAAGTTCAGATATCATCGTTTGGAAGACCTTACATAACAAGTCATTTCATGCAGGGAGGGTATAAAAAAGTCGTGTTTAAATGATGAAGATTTAAAAAGGCACCAGGCAGATTCTAAGTCAAGATGGAGTCAGTTTACTGGTAAACTTTCAAATTCCTTCAGCATGGTGGAGTCTGAAGGGAGTTTTGATCAATCATCAACATTTAGTCTTTCTCAGCTATCTGTCTTCTCCCGACCTTCTGAAGCTGCCACTGATTCTACTTCCTATCATTCGGCAACAGAAGATAGAGAGCTCTCATTTCGGTCTTTTGTTCTTTCTCCTGTACCTGAGGGGAATCAGCATGGTTCATATTCTCCAAAGGTGTTGGTAAGTACAGTGTTTGTGGAAGTTAGAGCAACGACATTAAGTATGGTTATCAGTCTCTCTGAAAGTTGCTGAATTTGGCTATCAAACTATAGCAGGAAGAGGACATGGAAGATGCTCTTTATGATCAACTTGATCAAGCCATAGCAGAAGCTGAAACCGCTAAGGAGGAGGCTTATATTGAATCAATCAGGCGTTGTAGAGCAGAGAAAGATGCAATTGAAGCAAGAGACAAGGTAAAAGTTCTGAAACATGCAATCTTTACGCCCTTAGTGTCTGTTTGGACCATTAGTATTTTCCACAAGTGCTTCTCTTGTAGGAAATCAATATTATTTTGAGTAAAAAAAAAAAAGAATTCAATATTAAAGTTTTTGCATTTGATTCATTGATCTCATGATACTTGCTGAAAATGTACAAATTTAACAGGCAAATGCAGCAGAAAGTATGTACTATGAAGAGTTAAGAAGAAGGAAACAACTTGAAGACGAATTGGCTAAGACAACAGAAAAACTTGAGAGTACAAATAAGGTGCACGACATGGCCTTAGATAAACTTCGGATTATAGTGGATCAGAATTTGTTACTACTAAAGAATCGAACTGAGAAATCTGATGTCATAGGGGAAGAGTTGGAAGAAAATTTAATTTCTGCTTTGGAGTTGTTACAGAGCATCAAGAAGCTCTAGGACCTCTTTTTACATATTTTCATGGTTGATAATTTAGCATGGTTGAGCTCCTAGGTTTTTCCTTTTGATTAGGCAATATATTGTACTGTATATATCAATCTCACAATATAACTTTAAGACTAGGGTGGAATTTTGGTTGTAGTTAGTACTCTATAGGAGATACTCCGTACTTTTTAGTCGTTTTTTTATGGCTCATTCGGAGTAATAAATACTTGTACGTTATACAGCTTATACTTCATACTTGAAGTAATAATGATGTTAGAATACTCTGTGTTGTTTTTTTCTTTTTATTTGTAAAATGCATGATTCAGATTGTATGTTGGCCCTTGAGAATGCATCACCTTGATTTGAACTTCTGTATTTATATTAATCAACTATTACGTTGCAATATAATGAAGTCATTTTGCAAGTCATTTTCTTGGACCAAGTACAGTTTGATGAAGAATGTTTATGAAGGCATCTAAACATTCCAAAAATATGCTTAGCCGTCATAGATTGTCTCGCAGCTTGATAACGTAATGTATATAAAAATCATAACAAATTTTTTTAAATGATTGAAATGTGAGTGTTGAATTCTATCCGGAGTCTTTTATTATGTAGCTCGTTTGTATTAAATATCAATTGCATGGTACTTCGTACAATTTAGGCTATTTCATGCCAATGTACTTGGACATACCTCATGAGCACATACAAAAATAGCATCAATAGTCCATTGTACGGTGAAAATCCATACTCTTTTTTTTTTTTTTTTGGCTATAAATCTCCTGAAAGAATCATTCCGACTTTATGCTACATGTAAGATTATCTTTTCTTTTTAATAAACAATGAGATTGAAAACACGTGTATAATAGGTCACGCCGCCGTGATAAAAGTTTAATATAAGTATCAAAGTGTGAACACACTGAACAAGGATACAAAGGATAGGATTGCAGGAAGCCCTACCACTCCCATCTTAACTACCCAATAATGAATATCCATCCCTGTTATAGTCTTATAGAAGCTTCGTTGCAACTAATGGATGTACAAAGTGAAATAACCAGGCATTTTGCTATGAAATTGCCCTGTCAATGTGGCCCCCTTACCTAGTCGTCTCATTGACTTATCAATATAATAATATCAAAATTATATTTTTTTTAAAGACTTGTCAACTAAAACAGTCAGCATTAAAACAACATCATCATCATTTTATAATTCATTTTTCATCACACACTCCAAATTTGCTGTTTTTAGAGTTGAGTACTATGTTTGTTCACTAATTTCTCACTTCACTATAGTATTTTTTTATTCTTAATTTTGCATTTTCAACACGATTTTTCTGGGTTGATGACAAGCTAAAGCAACCCTTTTTTTGCCCAAAAAAGTGGTGATTTTTCCTTTTTCACTTTGGCGTTTTCTCTCACTAAAACCCCTTTTTTCTCTAAATCCCATCTTTTTTTCTTTCTTTTTATCTTTTCTATACCTTTTTAATTCTTAAGTTGGTTGAATCTACGTTGAAATTTTAAAAATTTCGGCTTTATTTATTTTTTAATCTAATTTTGTTTTACCTTTTCTCCATTATAATTACTTGTACTTTAAGCGTAATTTTATAAAGAAAGAAGCTAATTTTAAGTCGAATTTTGGGGGTTTTATATGGTTTGTAATTAGAAATATGATCTCTGTGGACGAGCACGGAGATTAAATCTTGGTTCATGTAGCCGACCCCATTGTTCTAGGGCTACGGCTTGGCGGTGGTGGGGCCGGTTTTTATGTAATCTGAGTTAATCAATTAAATTGTGGGGGTGAATTATTTTTTTATTTTTTATTTTTTTTTATTTTGGGGTAAATTATTGAAAAACCCAGAAATGGGATCAAGCAAAGATCTTTTAGGGGAAGCAAGAAAAGGGGTGGTAGTTGATGATAAGGTATTTGTGGCAGTAAGCAAGGAGTTAAAGGAAAGCAAAACTACACTGCAATGGGCTTTGCAGAATTCTAATGGGGAGAAGAAGATTTGTATAATTTATGTTCATGTTCCTGCCAAAATGATTCCCATGCCAAGTAATTATATTAACTTTAATTGATTCTGTTCTTTTAATTTATTATTAGTAATATGTCATTCATATTTTATGTACTTTAATGTTAGTTTCATTTATTGGAGTGATTGCTGGATTTTGTTATGTTTATACCTACTAGATCTTGTGTTTGGTGTTGTGTTACCTAATTCGCGGTATTTGAATGGGTCAACGGGGTTTAGGAACACAATTTGCTACCTGCACGTTAGGTAATTGTACCAATTTTGGTGTTTTAGAGTGCAGTTCACAGGGGGGTTTAGTGATTTAGGTAGTACTCATTGATTTCACACTGTTAGATTGTTTCCGGTAGTAGGTTTTATGGAAGACATATGTAGAATTACAAGTTTTATTTGATTTGGCTTTCTAGTTTATGTAAAAAATGTGTTTTATTTAATCACTTTCTATGAAATCATTCTTAGGTATAAAGAATTCATGAAACCACTGGTTGAAGATGTGATGATGGACTGGTAGGGCAGCACTTCACCGAGTTATGCCTACCTTTGTAATTTGTTAGTGATATATCTTCTTAAAAGACAGTTTTAGAATTTGTATCATATGTTTCAGATAGATCACTTTGAAATTTACCTCTTGATTTGGAGGGTGTAGGTTGCCTAGGATACATACCAGGATGATATTTTTGCTTTCTTACTTATGATGGCTCATTGTGGTGTTTCTGCTGTCTGATTATGCATAAGCAACAGTCATTTATTTGGTGTTCTACAATTTTTAAAATTGCAGTGGGTGGGAAATTTCCAGCTAGTCAAGTGGGAGAAAAAGAACTTAAGGCGTTCCGAGAGCAGGAAAATAGAGAGATGCATAAAATTCTAGATGATTATCTACAAATTTGTGCCAAAGTTGGGGTATGATCTCTTTTTAAACTGATAGGAAAAAGCAAGATGTTATTGTATTTTACTGCTGATTAGCACTGTTTTTCCATCTCAGTCTTTTTTGATGTTAGTATACACATTGAAATTTGATAGGCACATGCTGAGAAATTACATATTGAAAGGGACTCCATAGAGGAGGGAATTGTGGAAATCATATCTCGACAAAAGATAGGGAGACTCGTCATGGGTGCAGCAGCAGATAGTAGATATTCAAGGTATCCATAATCGATTTTGTTGTGCAAATCCCTAATGATGTTTGTAGGAGCTCATAGACCCCAATTGTGAATGTTTGACATTTAGATTTGACTAATTTCTAGGTCATATACTTTGAGAAAAGTCATATCAATGAAAACCTCAAAGAATGACATTTTCCTGTGCTATTGTCTTGAAGGAAAATGGTGGAGCCTAAATCGAAAAAGGCCAACTATGTGCGTCAACATGCACCTGATTTCTGTCACATCAGATTTATATGCAAAGGCCGTTTAATCTGTACGAGGTATGCCTTCCATTTCCTCTTAATTTCTTACTGAGAAACCAGCTGTACTTAGAATCCTGAATTATCTGGTTCAACATTTCATTATTAATTTTTTAAATGTTTTTATGAAGCTTCCTAAGTGATCTTTTATAAAATATGTATGGTATCACATGCTGCTGATCTTTCTAGATCCAGATATGATTTTATCAAATTTTGATACCTTTGGTTGATCTGAAAGCTCCTCGATTCAGTTATCTGTTTGAGCTGATAGATATTATGATAAGCTCTTCTAATTACTCCAGCTGGAAGATACGTTAATTTGTATTTTGCATTTTGATTGTAATTTTTTTTTAACTGTAGAGAGATTTATAAGATGTAAAATTTGATATGCTGATCAACTAGCTGCTATTGAACCACTTGTAGTTGGTCTAGTGGTTGTATATGACAGTATCTTTGATTTTTGATGCTGTTCGAGTTTATTGATAATATTTTAGCACTGCCTGAGTGTAGGGAAGGTGTGAAGCAACCAAGTTTGGATGTTGAAGAGAGATCATCAAAATCCTTAGAGAATGTTCAAATTGATTCGGGCATTCTAAGTCAAAAATTACATTCTAGTCTAAGAATTTCAAATGATGATGGATCTGAAGGCAGTTCTGATAGATTTATTCAAACACTGAGACCCTGTTTTTCTGAGTCCTCAATCCGATTGCCAGGACCCAAATCAGCTTTTAGTTCCCCTTGCTCATCATTCTCAAGAGAAGGAGCCCCAGACTCTAGTCTAGAACTGTTAGTTCTTCCTCAGACAAAGATTGAGCATCAGAGATCATCACCTCCAAGTGTATTGGTCAGTAAATTTGTCACTGCCATCTCCGTGCTCTAACATTTATGATTATATAGATCCACATCCACTATAACCTAAGGTTCTGAGCAGCAATATAGCAGGCTTTGTTTATTAGCTGATGTTGCCACTGTTTAATAACTTTTCAAGTTCCTGAACTTTTATTTGGTTCAGCAGGAAAGCAGTATGAATGATGATCTGTATGATCAGCTTGTGCAAGCCATGGAAGAGGCTGACAATTCAAAGAGAGAAGCTTTCGAAGAATCAATGAGGCGTCGGAAAGCTGAGAAAGAGGCTATAAATGCAATTCGCAAGGTAGTCTATTGTCTAAGAAGAACTTTCTGCTAATCTTGATTTTTTTTTTTTTTCACCCCAGTCATTATAGAAGAACTTTTTATTGCAGCTTCCCTTTTTTCTTATACCTGGTGTCATCATGTCTATGACTAAGGGCCTGCAAAGCTAATTTTGGATTATATTTTTTTGATATTACAAATTTGGCTTTGTCGCTACTTAAATTGTATGATTATCAGCAAACAAGTCTTCTTTTCCTCTTTGTGTGGTTAGGATATGACCCTTTGCCTTTTATATTCATGTCTTTACTTCAAATTGTGTGGCTATTCAGGCAAAATCTGCTGAAAGTTTGTATTTTGAGGAATTCAGACAAAGGAAAGAGCAAGAGGAAGAGCTGGCTAAGCGGAAACAGGAACTTGAATTCATGAAAAGCCAGTTAGAAAAGGTTTTGAAGGAACTCCAAGAGGCATCGGATCGGAGGTTGTCACTTGAAAACCAGTATGAGAAATCCAAGATCACAGA
Source organism: Chenopodium album (assembly GCF_948465745.1). Taxonomy (NCBI): domain Eukaryota; kingdom Viridiplantae; phylum Streptophyta; class Magnoliopsida; order Caryophyllales; family Amaranthaceae; genus Chenopodium; species Chenopodium album. Next base: position 74,706,219 of record NC_137840.1, read on the forward strand.
AAAGGAGATGGAGGAGAAAATGTTTTCTGCAGTGGCCTTGTTGCAGAAGTATAAGACTGAACGTGATGAATTGCAAGTAGAAAGGGATCATGCTCTTCGAGAAGCTGAAATATTGCGGAAACAATTAGATCAGGAACCATCAAGCTCTCATGTTCCTTTTTTCTTCTCTGAATTCTCTTTCTCAGATCTGGAGAAAGCTACTAACAACTTTGACCCATCCTTGAAAATTGGGGAAGGAGGATACGGGAGCATATATAAAGGCTTTCTACGTCAAACTCAAGTGGCAATTAAGATACTCAATCCTAACAGCATGCAGGGTCCTCAAGAGTTTGAACAAGAGGTAGTCAATCTTTTCTAGCCTTTTGTTTTTCATAAGAAAATAGAACTCTAGTCTCTTACTGTGTTTTCATTCATTAGGAAGGTATTGAATTCAGGTTCAGCTGACTTTGATAATTTTAGCCCAATTTGAAGATATTGAATATATTGTCTTTTATGTTATCATGTTTGGTAGATTTTATTTTGCTTAAATGAGCCACGATCCAGAACTTTTCACTGAAGTTAAAATATGATTTCAAATCCAAAGCTTTGAGTATAGTTGTATAGGCGTGATGATTGGGCAACTTTGTGGCTGTGTGTAACTTTGTCTTGAGAAAATAGCCCAACAACAATTTTATGAGTATTAATCTCAATTGATTCTGATGAATTTTCCTTAGGATTGTAAGAGTTTTGACCTCTTTCCCTAATTTTGTTTGGTTGTTTTGCTAGGATTTTACTTGCCTTTATTCATGGCTCAAGATTTTTTAAACTAATTGAATCACTTGAAACATTGAGAACTCAAGATTACCTTTTAAAATTTATCTTATTGTGAACTTTATGGCTGTTGCTGAAGGATTCTGTCTGTCTTATCTCTCTTCGTTTGATATGCATCAGTTTTAATGTGTATTAAAGTATTTCTATTTTTCTTACCTGAGCTAGTCTTTTCTTTAGGTGGATGTTTTAAGTAAGCTTCGGCATCCAAACCTAGTAACTCTCATTGGTGCCTGCCATGAATCTTGGGCTCTTGTGTACGAGTATCTTTCCGGCGGAAGCCTTGAGGATAGACTCATCTGCAAAGACAACACTCCTCCACTTCCCTGGCAAACAAGAATTCAAATAGCCACGGATTTATGTGTCATTCTTATCTTCCTTCATTCAAGCCGACCTACCAGCATTATACATGGAGATATAAAGCCTTCAAATATACTACTAGATGAAAATTTTGTGTGCAAGCTCAGTGATTTTGGTATATGTTGTGTAATCTCACATACAGAAACATCGATGGAACAAACTACAAGGTTTTGTACCTCTCAACCAAAAGGCACTTTCTCATACATGGACCCAGAATTCCTCACAACCGGAGAACTTACCCCAAAGTGCGACATATATTCTTTTGGGATTATATTGTTGCGCTTATTGACTGGTAGACCAGCCATGGGGATAACAAAGGAAGTTGAATATGCTTTGAGTAATGGTAATCTCAATTGCTTATTAGACCCTTCAGCTGGAGATTGGCCATTTGTCCAGGCCGAGCAGTTAGCTCGTATGGCTTTGAGGTGCTGTGAAATGAATGGAAGGAATCGCCCTGATCTTGAATCGGATGTATGGAGGGTTCTAGAACCCATGAAAGCTTCATCTCGAAGCTTATCTATGCCTTGGCTGGCTTCTGATGATCGAGCACCTCATTATTTCATATGCCCCATTTTTCAGGTTAGTCAGGTTCTAACTCTGAGGAAGTTTCCTATCACATTTTCATATTTTGTACCCCTTCTTTCTTGGTTAATACTTATCAGTTTGTCTTGGGTTTGCAGGAAATAATGGAGGATCCACAAATTGCTTCGGATGGCTTTACATATGAAGCGGAGGCTATTAGAGGCTGGCTAGATAGTGGCCATGACACTTCACCTATGACTAATGCGAAACTTGCAAAACATGATTTTATTCCTAATCATGCTCTTCGGTCTGCTATTCAGGAATGGATACAAAGTCGCCGCGGTGCGTAAATCCTTTCAGTCAGTACAGGCGTTTAGAGAAAATCTCACACTTCTTTCAGGTTTCCTATTACTCAAAACTTCCAGCTTCGGTTATGTTTGATTTAGACTAATTGTATAGGATTCAATGGTATATGCAACCGTAGCTTTTAGTAGGTGTACATACATAAAGTTGATTTTATGCTGTGTGTTGCGGCAATTGAGGTCTAGAATTATACTAGCATTCTTCCTTTTGTTGTCTTAGATATATTACTTACGAAGTTTATGAAAATAGATATATTCAAGAAATGGGCATACCATGAATTTGAGGTACACGATCATTCTGTTGCACTTTCATTTTGAATCCTGTAATAGTGCTTTGTACTGCAAACATCAGCTTCTCATGATATCGTTAATCATAACTTCTGTGGTCAAAGGTCTGTTGCCACTTTTGCAAATATAAGCGGCGAACATTCTTTTCAGTAAGGTACACGATGAGCTTCGAATGACTCTATGCTCGGTGGAGTCACGGTCTCATTCTTTGTACCTCCAGTTAAGCTTAGCACGCTGCTAGCAGCCTATCAGAATATGTCAAAGGCATAGTAATTTTCAAAGTTATTCGTAGACTCGTAGTAGTGACTGAGGAAGTAACAATTAACAAGCGACGCCTTCAAATAATTTGTAGGGAGTATATAGAATAGTACTCGTCGTACGGACTATGGAGTTTATCCTTATAGCAAGTAGAATGACCAAATGCATAATTGGTTTTCCTTAAAAAATATATATATAAAAATAAATTTGGTACCATGGTTTTGTGGGTATTGATGTTATAAATTTGGTATTCTTCCTTTTGTAATCGTTTAAATAAAGGTTAAATTTGGATTGATTACATTTCAATAAAAAGAATAAAATTACCTGTATTAAGGGTCTGTTCTCTTACGTTGAAATTCAGTTCAGTTCAGTTCAGTTCAATTCAGCTCAGCTCAGCTCAATTCAGTTCAGTTCAGCTCAGCTCCTAATTTCCTTCTCTTATAAAATATTCATTTCAGTTCAGCTCAGCTCAGTTCAGTTCAGTTCAGCTCAATTCAGTTCAGTTCAGTTCAGTTCAGTGAATGAAAACATGCCCTAAATATGTTAAAAAATAATTACTAATTTGTGGCAGGGTGTAATTAAATAAACAAATCAATTAAAATTATTACAGTACATTAAAATTAGATAAATATCTTGGATATAATCCACTCATAATATTATTGTAGCCTCGATGGCTAGGTTTTTTCAATTTTATTGTAGATCGAGTATATACAATATCAATTCAATGATTCATAGCACTAACCGCTTTCCCTCAAAAAAAAGTATATACAATATCACATTAATACTACTTTCTTTTTATATTAAATTTAATTAAATTATAAAAATAAAAAAAATAAAAACAAGATAAAAAACGAGAGAGCATAATCTTCTATAAATAAACTAAAACAACAACCGCTGACATCATCCATTTTTCAAATTGTACACATTTCAAGTTGTGGTTAAAATTTTTTCCGCCTAAATTAATTGTTGACATCATATTTTTAATTTTATTTTTTACCTTAAGTTGAACAATAGTTTTTTTTAAAACAATTATTATATTCCATATATTATATTATATTATATTCCATATATTATATTGACATCATATTTTTAATTTTATTTTTTACCTTAAAGTTGAACAATAGAATTTATGAGTTACTATTTGACTTTCAAATATAATTACTCGATAGATTTAAATAGCATTATAATGGTTATATTTTTATAATTTATCAGGACTACTTTCGAAAGCTGCAAAGGATAATATTATTCATGGTGTGAGGGTTTGTAAAGGAGCTCCTCGGATTTCACATCTTTTTTTCGCTGATGACAGCATTTTATTTGCTAGAGCAAATGCTACGGAGTGCTCAAAAATTGCGGATATTCTCCGTATTTATGAAAGAGCTTCAGGGCAAAAAATTAACTTTAGCAAATCGGAAGCAACTTTTAGTAAGATTGTCTCGGCGGATAGAAGGAAAAGCATTTGTGAGTCTCTTGGTGTTAAGGAGGTAAATCGTCATGAAAAATATTTGGGGCTCCCTACAATAATTAGCAGATCAAAGAAGGCTACTTTTGCTGGACTTAAAGAGAGAATATGGAAGAAGCTCCAAGGTTGGAAGGAGAAGCTCCTTTCAAAACCGGGTAAAGAGGTATTGATCAAAGCGGTCGCTCAAGCTATTCCCACTTATATTATGAGTGTGTTCAGAATTCCCGATGGACTTATTGATGAAATACACTCGATTTTGGCTCGCTTTTGGTGGGGCAATGGAGATGAGAACAGGATGCATTGGAAGAGTTGGAAAACTCTTTGCCTTCCGAAGTCACAAGGGGGTATGGGATTCCGAAACCTTAAAATCTTCAATCAAGCACTACTAGCAAAGCAAGGGTGGAGATTGATGCAAAGTGGGGATACACTACTGTACCGAGTGTTAAAAGCCAGATATTTTAAACACTCTGATTTTTTAGAGGCAAGAAGAGGTTTTGACCCAAGTTATACTTGGCGTAGTATGTGGGGAGCTAAGTCGTTGCTCCTCGAAGGGCTACATTGGAGGGTTGGCAATGGTCGGGATATTAAAGTTTGGCAAGATAAATGGCTCCCTCTGCAGAGTAATCATGTTTGTCCTGCCCCGCCACCAAATAGATTGCATGATCTTGATTTACTGGTGAGTGATTTAATCGACGAAGACTCGGGGTGCTGAAAATCGGATGCTTTGGAGCTACACCTTGATGCTGAGGATATTAGAAAGGTGTATAGCATCCCTCTTATTCACCCTCTTGTGCCTGACAAAATGTATTGGGGACACACTACAGATGGTATTTTTTCTGTGAAATCGGCTTACTGGTTGGGCACTTTCGGTGTGAACAATGCTGCTAATAATGTTGATGATGATTTGTGGAAATTAGTATGGAATATTGAGGGACCACCGAAGCTTTGTCATTTTCTTTGGAGAGTTTGTAGTGGGGCAATTGGAGTTAATGATGTTCTGAGGCGCAGACATATAAGAGGGGATGGAATCTGTCCTGTTTGTGGGAATGCAGAGGAAACAATTATCCATGCCTTATTTAGATGCACATCACCGATTTTGATCTGGAATGTAAGCTCATTTAAGAATTTTCTGGATGAGTGTGATGACTTGTCTTTCCAAGATTGCTTGAAAAGAATGGCTAGGAAACTAACAAAGCAAGAATTATCCACCTTTGCTGCGTTAGCGTGGGCTGCGTGGACAAGCAGAAACAAGCACATTCACGAGCAAGGGTCGCATGATGCTCGAATGCTGGCTGCTGGTTTCGTGAGGTATGTACATGACTATAATGTGTATTCTGCTAGAGTTTTTGGGAGGGTGGCCTGTGGTGGGTTAGGCTCTGCTGCAACATGGATTAAACCCCCTGAAGGAGTGATAAAAATTAATGTTGATGCTGCCATTTTTAATGGAGTGGATGTGGGTTTAGGAGTGGTGGTGCGAGACTCAAATGGGAAGCTACTCGCCACTGCTGCTCGAAGACGCAAGGGTGGGTGGGACCCAAGCATTGCTGAAGCTGCTGCAATGAGTTTTGGGATCGAGATTGCTCATCGTCTTGGCTATACGAATATCTGGTTGGAGAGTGATGCTCTTGGAGTAGTCCAGAAAATTAATAGGAAGCATGAAGGGTTAAGTCATATATACTTGTTCATTGATAAAGTTTGTACTTCTATTTCTTCTTTTAATTTCTTTCATATTAGTCATGTTAAAAGGGGAGGGAACACGGTGGCACATTCTGTAGCTAGATCATGCCCCCAAAATGTGGTGGAGCTTGTATCTTTTGAGCCATTCTCACAAGTTGTCAGCACCCTTGCTCAGATGGATGTTTCTTGATCTTAATAAAAGTTCCTTCCTTCTTTCAAAAAAAAAAAATATTTTTATAATTTATCTTATACGATTGACACATAAAAAAAAAAAATAAAACGTGAAAAAGAATCCTAAGTAATGTTGACCCTTTTTTTAACAAATACTCTGTTGACCTTGCAATAGTAACTTTTATATCATCACGAAATATAAACCCTAATTTACTGCGAATTTGGAAACTCAATTGATCATCTTTGGAGTTCAATTCAGTTAAATTTTACCAAATTTCTGTCTTTAGATTCACAAACTCAAAACCTAATTCTTCAGTCTTCTTGCTGAATTGTTTCGTCTCAGAATTAATTACAGGATTACAGAGCATGCATTAAAGAAATTATGGAGAATAAAGTATACATAGCAATTGGGAAAAACAATAATTTTTTAAAGGGAAGACAAATCATACGATTTGTTTTATTCATGTTCATGTTCCTACCAAAAGATGTTCTCCTAGAAGTAATTATGATTATCTAACCTTTTTTTTTTTTTTTTTTTTTTTTTTTTTTTTTTTTTTGTTCATATCAAATTCGCATATTTACCAGAATTTGAATTTTGCTGTTGATTTTATTGTAGAGGATTTTCCAGCTTCTGTGATGGCAATCAGAGAAGTCGAGGACAAATTGTATAAAGAATTGGAAAGACAAGAGGTGGAAAATATGTTAGATAAATATGTTCAGATAATTAAAAGTTTTCAGGTATAAATCGTATGATCCTTTAGTTCCCTCATGATAAACTATTTTATTATGTCTCGGGCGATGTCACGGGTTGTTGTTGCTCGCTTCATTGGATGAGTGACCGGAATTTTTTTGTGTTTCTTGGATGTGTTAGTAAAGATGTAGCAGATTTTATTAAACTAGTGTAATTATTGTAACATACCTTAAATATGTGATTCTGTTAAAGATGCATTAAGAATAAGTTTGCAACCAAAAAAATTGTCCAGAAAATTGACCAAACCTACTACATTGTTGTGTGAATGGCTCTTTCCATCTACCTTATGCTGTTGTGTTTATTTGTTTTATCCCATCTTCTCTTAGTTCCTGGTTTATCTAGTAGTCATTTATGTGCCCGTTTTTGCAGGTTCCGTCTGAAAAAATCTATATCGAAAAGGAGTCTGTAGCTGATGGGATTTTGGAGCTCATATCTCAGTTAGGGATACAGAAATTGGTTATGGGTGCAGGACCTAACAGCAGATTTGTGGGGTATAAATACATTTTTTGATATTGTATATTTATATGTACTTTCATATTTTGTGTCTGTTATTTTACAGTTTTTGATTAAGTGTGACACCTGATGATATTAGTGACCTAATTCTATGCAGTATGCTCTGAGCAAAGACAGATAATCTGTATATATTGTACGTGTTTTGATACAATTGCCCTGATATCTATTGCAGGAGTTTAACAAAACCCGCCTCACAAAAGTCTAACTACGTGCTTCAACATGCTCCTGATTTCTGTCATATCTTCTTTGTATCTGAGGCTCGTCTAATCTATACAAGGTATATGCACTAATTAGAAAATAGTCTTACAATCTGTTCATTACCTTATAGACCTGGTTTCATTTAAAATCACCGTGTCTACTAGCTTCAAATCTCTTGAATTGACTTGTTTGTATGATATCACAAATATAGTTACTGGCTACAAGATTGATATCGAGGAGGGATTCTTTGGGTGATAGATTAGGTATTCTCTTGCAGATAGGTTGTGGATTATTTGCTTGTATTAAGTTGTATTTCAAAGAAGCATAACATTATATTCCTCTGTTCAGAATCAATTGTTACTTTGTCTTAATCTTTCATAATTAATGAATGTAGAAAATCTCCCTGTTTTAATGAATGTATCATATTTTTTTGAATAGCCAATACCCCATTACTTGATTTAAGATTTGCTTTTGATTTTTACGAATATCCTGAACGAGCATATTTGACTATTAATACTGATGGAGTGAGTATATATCATTAATGCCTGTTCGTGTATGTGCTATATAAAAGCTAAGATTTTATTTCTACCATAAGCTTTGCTTGTAGATTAGTAAACTTGCAAAAAATTTGGTCAAAGATGCCAAGAAATCATGAGAAAGGTTTCCAGCAATAGCAACAGCATGCTTTTACCTCTGATTAATGTGATTGGTTCTAGTGGCATGCAAATACAATCTTTGAATATATGTACTAATTTTTGCAACATGGGGGGATATAGGGAAGGTGTGAAGCAACTGAATCAACATCTGAAAGGAAAAGAGTTAAACAGATTGAGTTACACATCAGTTGATTCACCTTCAGCTCATAGCTCATCAGAGTCATCACCACCATCTCAAAACACACAGCATGTTTCATCACCTACTAATGTACTGGTAGGCATTTGGCCCCTGTTTTTATGCATCCTACATTATTGAAGTAGTAAAAAACCTTTAATCTACCAAAACTTTATGATCGGCATATTTCTACCTTATTATCACTTCTGAGTTTGATTTGGTAGATTGAGATGTCAACTGTTGAAGACCTAAATTTTGGTGGGTTGGAAAATAAAGGAATAGACCTTTTTTGGCACAGTCCCTAGTAACTTGTGCCAAATCTCTCTCAAAGTAGTAACTTTTTAGTAACTGGAGTAATGTTTTTATTAAAATTCTTTGAAGCTCCTGACCCTTTTTCTAATTTTGTAGCCAAATATCATAAACAATTATCCTTGTGATCAACTCCGGCAAGCCTTAGCAGAAGTTGAACTAGCAAGACATAAAGCACATGAAGAATACAAGAGACGACAGCAAGCTGAGGAAGAGGCCGTTAAGGCACTTCACAAGGTAACTTTTAAACAGAATTCTACAGACAGAGGGACTAACAGTCAGGATTTTTTTTGTCTAGACATGTACAAATTTGTACCAAATCAATCTCTCTGATGAAGACATTTAGCTTAAAATATATCCCATTGCCTGTAAAGAAGTTTGGAGAAACATTTTAAAAATTTACTTTCCTTAAAGTGCATCATGGTTTTGTTTTTAACCACTTATATATATGCAGCTGAAAGCAGCTGAAGATGAGCTGGCTATGCAGTTCAAGATAATTAAGGTTTTGAAGATGTTTTCCCAAGCAGCTGGTGAGTTCTCATCCCTTGAAAGACTTATTTGAGGTCTGTGTTCTCGAGGGGGAGGAAATGGAAGAGAAAATGCTCTTTGTAGAGAAAGTGCTAAAATAAATGAAGCAGTGCCATAAAGTGCAAATGGATTATGATGATACTAATGATGTTTGTATCTATATGCAGATAATAATGCTGCTGAAGTGTTATGTTCAAATGTTTTAAAGTTTTCCCAGTTAGATATCAAGGCAGCTACAATGTTCTTTGATCCATCATTGAGAATTCAGGAAGGAGATTATGAAAGTGTATATAAAGGCTTTCTGCATAACACTGAAGTGGCGATAAAGATAATTAAACCTGATAGCTTGCAGGGTATCGCAAATTATAAACTAGAGGTAACATTATATAGTTACTCTCTATATTTGTCATGCTTCATCTGTGCATTGTTTGATAGAAAGTTTGGTTTTGATGATAAGTAACAGTGTAATCATTTCTTCAATTCTTTGGAACGCTAAACAATATCAGAAGTAAATATGTATTACAAAAATAAATTTTGGGAATTTTGCAATATTGCTCTTGTGTAGAAATAGGAACATGATCCTTAAGAAGGTAAGATGCATAGAACATGGGTTCAAGTCCATATAAGGTAGAGGATGAAAAAACCATCGATATCTCCTCTTCCAATCAAATGACTGGAATTTTGACTTACCTCTGCATAAATTGTACTTGGTTGAACAATTTGGAACTATGAATAATCTATACATAAGCTGTACTTTTCTTTCAGATTGATGTATTAAGCAAGCTGCGTCATCCAAACCTGTTGACTCTCATTGGTGCAAGCCCAGACCCCTTGGCTCTCATCTATGAGTATCTTCCCAACGGAAGTCTTGAAGACCGACTGATTTGCAAGGACAGTACCCACTCGTTATCCTGGCAAACAAGAATCCGTATAGTCACTGAACTGTGTTCAGTCCTTAACTTTCTTCATTCCATCCAACCTTGCAGCATCATACACGGTGACTTAAACCCAAAAAATGTACTGCTTGATGCCAATTTCAGCTGCAAGCTAAGTGGACTTGGTTCTTGCCATATTATTGCAAACAACAAGAAGACCCCCACAGAAGAACATCTTTCCCCTAAATATGATGTATATTCATTCGGTATCATATTATTGCGCCTGTTAACTGGAAAACCTGCCTTGAATATACTGAAAAAGGTTCAGCGTGCTCTACAGGAGGATAATTTCTATAGGATATTAGATCCTTCTGCTGGTGACTGGCCGGTTGTACGAGCAGTGCATCTAGTTCAAATAGCATTGAAGTGCTGTGATGTCAAAGCAAAAGACCGACCAGACCTTGGTTCAGAAGTATGGAAGGTGCTTAAACCAGTGATGAATCCTACTAGTAGCTTATCAAGCCCTCTTCAGCTTGTCAGTGGAGACCAAGTGCCTTCCTATTTCATTTGTCCCATTTTTCAGGTTTGTTAACTTCATAGATTCCAGACATTTCAATCAAACTGTCACAAATATATTTACGTTGATAACGTACTTGTGTAGGAAATAATGCGGGATCCACAGGTTGCTGCTGATGGATTTACATATGAAGCAGATGCTATTAGAGGGTGGTTTGAGGGTGGCCATGATACTTCACCGATGACTAATCTTAAACTTGATAGTCTTAACCTTACTCCTAACCGCGCCCTACGATCAGCAATTCAAGAATGGCAGCAGACGCACCAACTTGAGTAATTCATGTTCATATGTTGTATGTACACCAAAAGGTTTATGAAATCCCATCATTTTGGGTTCTGGTTGGATTTGCTTCAAGTAATTTCGGTTTAATCCAATCTTGGATTCAATTTATTTTGGGTTTTGGATGGATTTATATCGATATATTTTGGGTTTGAGGGTTTATTGGATTGGGGTCAAGTTTTGACTCTTGTATTGCTGGCCCAGCTCAAATTTGCAAGTACGGAGTACTTGTTATAATTTATAACCTTGATAGTCACGGCTTATAAGCCTAAACATATGGTTCAAGGAGCATACAACTCAAATTTAATATTCATCGTAACATTTACATTATCCAACTCAAATTTAATATTCATAGTAAGTATATGAGCATAAAATAAACAGAACTCTCTATTTCCCCATACACTTCACTTAAAATCGAGTTTACTTGATTGGGTCAATCGCACTAATGCAATTGTTATCATGTCGGATGTGGGTTTGATTTGGCTTGCGTAGGTTTGGTTTGGTTTAAATAATCAAATTTAAATCATGTGTCGAGTATCCTCAAATTGGCTGTAAATAAATTAAATCTTTCGCATTTTAAAATAAATGGTAATTATCAGATTGATTCAACTTCAGATTGAGAATTCACTTTCTCAAATTCATTTGGGTGAGTTGGGCCAAACTTCAATTAATTTCTCGAGTCAGGTCATCTTTTGACAGCTCTATTTGAATTCAAATAAAAAAAAAAAAAAAGCCACGAAACTAGCGAGCCCATTTCAATACCATACCATGGTACCAACAGTCCAACACCTTCGCACTACTGTACAGTTACTTATTTATTGTCTAAACTTTCAGACTTCAGTTGACTGAGTTGGCAAAGAATATTGGAAAAGAAAAAAAATACCAATGACTTGACCTTGTATAATGATTCTTTCCCAATAATATATTCTTCTCAATTTGGCTTAGAATTAATTGGGGTTTTGATCAAATTTTCTTAAAGTATAATTTAAAGGGTTGAGTTAATTTCCAAAAAAAACATGGATTTGATAGTTGTTGAAGATGATCATGGCAGTTATTCAAAACCCATAACTTCCATGAAAGAAGAAGAGAAGCTTTACGTTGCAGTTGGAAAAGAGGTGAAACAAAACGAATCCCTTTTATCTTGGGCTATCCAGAATTCCGGTGGTCGCACAATTTCCATTCTTCATGTTCATCAGCCTGATAATTTCATCCCTATTTGTAATTTCTTCAATTCCCATCATTTTTATTATTTATTTCTTATAATATGGATTATATTATTGTTATTGATAAATTTTGGTGGGTTTCCTTGTACTATATATAAGTACTTTTATATGGATTATTTATTATACAAGAGTTTTTAGTTTGGTTACTATTTTTCCTTTGATCAACTGTTTTGTTCAAGTTGAACTGGAAATAGGAATTGAAATGTTTTTGGTATAGTGGGTTGAGGTTTTGCATATTAGAGTATCGTGTCGTGTCGTGTCGTGCCTTGTAATTGGCTGTTTATATAATTACATAGTGGTCGCCTGCAAGGCTGTAACTTGAAGTTGAGTAAAGTTTAAATTTTTTGATTTGGTGCTTTTTATAGACTTGTGAACTTATATGGGTTTTTTTAACCCAAAAATAATAAGGAATTTGAGAATTGTGTCATTTTTTCTAGTTTAGTCTACCAATCTACTTACTGCTGTATAAGGAAGAGCTCTTGGCTTATGGGTTCATCCTATAATTATCTTATAAATGTAGAATGCAGCGTTGGACCAATTACTTAGAAATTATTACAATAGTGTGTTTAGGATAAAATTCCTGATGAAGAATGCATCTTTTTTGTGTTTCGGAGAATAGGTTCTTCTTGAATGGATTAGCTTGTAACATTAGATATGATCATATAAAGAGGCCATATATGTTTATTTACTGATGAAATTTCTCTATTTATGTTAACTTGTAGTGGGTGAAAAGTTCCACTGGAGCTCCTTGAAAGAGCAGGAAGTCAAGGCATATCGAAGAATTGAGAGACAATTTATGCTTAAAACTTTAGATGAGTATCTTCACATCTGTCACCAGTTTGGGGTAATCATTTTCTTACTTGATGATTTGTTCGGTCTTACATACTTCACTCCTGCTGCTGTTCTGCAAACTAATGATTTCTAGAATAAATCCGATTGCAACTTTATTTATTGACTTTTCGGCTTCAATTTTGTGTTTTATTTTTGTTGTAGGTGCAAGCAGAGAAGCTCCATATTGAGATGGATTCAGTTGAGCAGGGGATCTTGCAGCTTATTGCTGAACACAATATTGAAAAGCTTGTGATGGGTGCTGCGCAAGATGACTGCTATCAGATGTATGTGTAGGAGGTTAATTTGGTTTTGTTTGGTTTCATGTTATTGCCAACTGTGTGTAAATTCTTGACTGGTGAGGAAGAATTCTCATAATCAATTTGTTACTGTAACAATTTTCATGTATAGCATTTTGCTAATTAACTCCTTGCAGAATAGGCAATACAAGTTCATAACCTTACTTTGTAAATATTGGGTTTTTAGACATACCATGTGTATAAAGCCAAACAATCACTTTAATTGTATCTGGTCAAACTTGCATTACTTGCGAACAAGACCGTTGTTTGTGATTCTAATTATATTGTCTTAAAATCTGTAGGAAAATGATGGAGCCGGTGTCAAAGAAAGCAATTTATGTGCAGCTGCATGCACCTGCAAAGTGTCACATCTGGTTTATCTGCAAGGGACATCTGATCCATCAAAGGTATACACCATACATGATACTCCTTTCTCTAAAACGTTGGACTTTCTAGATCTATAAGCTGTAGCACCAGCTGCAAGACCTCAATATTTACTGTCTAGATAAGTACTATTGTTTATATATAACACAGCTTTCAGAGTGTCTGTAGAAATTTTGTCAAGAGCTTCACAATTGGGAATGTTTGCTTGGCTAGGTTTTAGAGGATAAACCCTTCTTGAATATGATTTTTCTTAGGGTGAAAAGGATAGCTAATAGTTTTTTCTTTCAACAGGAAGCGTCCTGCTCTGGGATTGCAGATCTTTATGCTTTTGGGTGTCTGATTATCTCAGAATTGTTTACATGATTGGCCCTTGTTTTTTTTGCACCCAAACTTGTGATTGAGCCCTTGGCTTTCTGTATGCTTAAAGTTGTAGGCTTCCTGACCCATAAAAAAATTCTGATTTAAGCTGTCTAGTGAACCCCGACAAGGTGATGAATCTAGGAGAGCTCAAATGGACTTGACCATTGTATAGTGTTTGCTTAACTTTTGGGATGCTTAGAATTTTATAGGAGCTTAGCATGAAAGCAGGTTGGCACTAATTAATATTTTTTCCCCAATGGCTGTTGTATTTGTTTCTGATGTTGTACCTGAATTTATCAGCAGTTGGGGTACTGATCTGAAGCATTTACTTTCCTCAGGAAGTTTAGTTCAGAAGAGAGAATTCATGCTCAGAACGAGAGGTCCATTAACTCAAATTTCCTTTCAGTGAATGGTCAAAGCAATAAGTCTATAATTGGGAAAAAAGAGTTAATTTTTGGTGAAGGATCATCTCAATTTGATACAAGTAATGGGAGATTCACTGATCTTTCCTCTATGGACAACATCAAAACTCATGTTTCTTTGCCTGAATTTGATCTAGAAGCTAATTGCTATGACTGGGGTGAATTTTTAGAACAGAATCATCAACGTCATTTATCTTCTTCTCATTCAGATGCACAGGTATGTACAACAGTCTAATTTTGTTAAAGTTTTGTTATGTGTCATATGGTTTGTTTGGCCGGGACACTTATTACTTATTAGGGATGCTTTTGGCCATCACAAAGTGATAATCTTGTCTATGGCACACTTGTTCTTTTATCAAATATTCTGCTAGCTGTGGGTTTTATGACAGTTGCTGGGAACTGGTCTGAACCATGAACAAGCAGTTTTGAAGTAAACCGTGCTTAAGACAGAAAATTTAAGGCAGACAGTTGCTGTAGATTAGTTCAACTGCCACTGCACTGAAATTAGTAGATTTGTTTCTGTTTTGATGTATTGTAGTGACTTTTATTTTGTTTAATATACGGTTCTTTTGGACCAGAATATGGTGTTGTATAACTTAAACATTCTGACATGAGGTCTCTTTGGTCCTTGATTGTGATGATGCTTGATAGAAGGTTTGAAAGCGATTTCAATATTTGCTTTGCATGGTACTTTATCACTTTTCTTTAATTTTCTCCAGCAGAAAGCTCTAGTTTAAAATATCCATGCCTAAAGGTTTTTTGAAGTATTACCATCTGTTTATCATTGATTTACTTGCTTAAATGTCTAATATTTGAGATGACTAATTGTTTGTCACTAGTGTTTAAGCTTAAACTTCTCTACACCTTTCACCATTTGCCAGTCACCTGGCTGCTGATTTTACAGGAAATATCATCAGGAGCATATGCAGAGGCAGAGAGAAAATGTAAAGAACTTGAGGAAGAACTTGAAAAGTTGAAGAATGATCGAGACAAGCTTAGGGAAAAATACCAGGATGCAATGGATCAGAATTTAGTGTTGGAAGGCAAAGTTGCAAACTACGATCAAGTACTGAAGGAATTAGAGGAAGGGTTTATTTCTAATGTAGAACTGCTACAGGTTTGTGAGAAAGATCGCGATGACTTGAAGATTGAACGTGACAGTGTCCTCAAGACAGCTGAAGAATTGTTAAATCAATCTGCTGAAGCAGCATCCAAATCTGATGACCTCAGGTTCTTCACCACATTCACTTTTGCAGAGATTGAAAGAGCAACTAATGACTTTGACCCATCATTTCAACTATGGGAAGGCGAGAATGGAAGCATTTATAAAGGAGTTATCTCCCACACACAAGTAACTATAAAGATGTGGCGTCCTGAGGGCCTGCAAGGTCCCCAAGAGTTTCATCGAGAGGTATTTTACTAGTTTTATTATCATATTTTGAACACTTTTGGATCTTAAGCCATGCCCGTTTGTTTATTTATTGAAATCCTCTTACACTGTTATGTACTAGGTTGAAATATTGAGCAAGTTTAGACATCCAAATGTGGTAACTCTTATGGGAGTTTGCCCTGAAGCTTGGGCTATTGTCTATGAGTTTCTCCCCAATGGAAGTCTTCAAGAAAGATTAAACTCTACAGGGGATACGGATAATATTCCTCTTTCATGGCAAACTCGAATAAGGATCGCCACTGAACTATGTTGTGTTCTAATCTTTCTTCATTGCCATGGACCTGAAAGAGTGGTTCACGGTGCTCTAAACCCCACCTCCATTTACCTTGACTCGAACTTCACATGCAAGATCAGTGACTTCGGAACTGAGTTGTCTAACAGTTCCTCGTATACAGATCCTGAGTATATTATGACAGAAGTGGCTACACCTGCCATGGATGTTTACTCTTTTGGATTGATATTGCTGGAATTTCTGACTGGAAAACCAGCTTCTGATATAACATATGAATTGGAAGACGCTTTGAATGAAAACAGTTTTGATACCCTCTTGGATTCTTCAGCAGGAGATTGGCCATTTGTGCAAGCTGAGCAATTGGCTCGGCTAGCATTGAGATGTTGTGAGGAGAATGCAAGTGATCGGCCAGATTTGGAGTCTGATGTATGGAGGATCCTGGAGCCAATGAGAACTTCCTGTGGGGGTTCAACGTCGTACCATCTTGGAGATGAACATCGTCAAGCTCCATCTTATTTCATTTGTCCCATTTTCCAGGTATATCTAATTTTACATACCTTGATAGACACTCAATTACATCAAAATATGTATCAGGGTTCTGTTTTTGTTATTTACAATCCGAGTAAGGAAACTGTTGCTCCCTTTAATTTTAAGATATAGATTTGTTTACATGTCTTATGGACAAAAGTTGTGGTGCTACTCTCAGGAAGTCATGAAAGATCCACATGTTGCAGCGGATGGCTACACTTATGAGGCGGAAGCATTACAAGGGTGGCTTGATAGTGACCATGATACGTCCCCCATGACTAATCTACAACTCGAACACTGCAATCTCGTTCCCAATCATGCCCTTCGTTCTGCCATCCAAGAGTGGAGGCAGCGGCATTGACTCTCAGGCTCTCTGCAACACTCAAATTGCCTTCCTTAAAGCATATTAGACAATAGCAGTGATGAATTTATTCTTCTTTTTTGTATTCTTGGGTGATCTAGTAAGTTTGTAAATTGCTAAGACTATAAGAGTGTGGGATGGAAATCTAAAAATGGAGATTTTGTAGATGTATTAAAGTATTTCAGTATTTGTATATGATAAGAAATAAATTCCAAATTTTCCCTGTTAGAAAAAATAATGTTAAATTCAAGTTGAGGTATTGTTCAAAACTTCATATCATTCATAACTAAATATTGTGATTTGTGACTACGATGAGCAGTGACAGATGTAGAATATTTAGTTTCAGTGGTGGGTGTAGAGTTTTTCATTTGGAGGAGCTGAAGAGCACTTGATAAAAATAAAATAAAAAAAAAAATAAAAAAAAAAGAAATAAATAAAGAAGAAATAAGAGAAAGGCTTGAACCTAAGACCTTTGGCACAAACTCCCACGCTCCAATCACAGCTAAATATTGTGATGAATATGATTTTCAATAAAGATATCGAGTTAATCCAAATTTTCAAATTATGAATGTTAATTAACTTAGTTAATTAAAGCATTGAGAGATGGCGCTCAAAATAAATTTAAATTAATTTTTAAATTTAATTATCAAGATTTTAAATAAAATTTGAAAAATAATACAGACTCCATACATAACATCAAGTATCAACCACAATTTCATAAAAAAAGACATGTAATCTGAAATCAAAGATAACGATAATACAAGTAATTTGGTATATTGTCGTTCTCAAAATTGGAAGATAATGTCAATAAATTAATATGGAATAGCTTATTGTCTTGTTGATGTAGGATATTCATTCCGTACATTGAAAGGACCTCAGCCCGTGCACTCTTTTATTAGTGGGTCCGTGCAAATAGTTGCTCAATAATTTTTATTATTATCTTGAGGCCTTATTTATCAAGAAAAAGAAATTAAATGCTTATAAGATAAGAAATATAAAAGTATTACTAAAATATTAGTAATAACAACACACAATCTTGTACAAAGGAGTAACATTTATACTATTATTAGTACCGTATAAGAATGTAAGATGATTACAGTAAATACTGGAGTAATAATAATTTTGTGTTAAACAACTATAAGACATGCATTTAGTGATTTAGTTGATGTTGTGACCACTTCAAATTCGAAGTATTCATATAAGATTATTGAGTAATGAAGTTTTGACGATGATCAAATAAATTATCATAATAGACACTTTTATAAACAACTAGAGTTATTCATTTACTTTGTAAATAGTCAAAACAAGATAAAAGGTTACTCAAATGAACTCATCAGATTACTTTTTATTACTTTTTTTTTAAAAAAAAAAAATAATTAAAGTTATTAATGTAATTAATGGAGTTTTTTTTTTCTTATGGATAAAATAAGGTTACTTTTATAAATAAAAGCGATTATTAATTATAGCATCGAGCCCTCAACGGCTACTCTGAAAAACAAATGGGAGGATAACATGAAATTGGTTATACACAAGACTTAAAGATTAGCTCAGTCTCATCTAAAGACTTTATTTCATTGTCACATCAGCTTTTTAGATTAAATTTAATTATTTTTCTAATTTATAATTATGTAAGGCTCCTTAAGACTCGATAAATTTTATCTCTTCAATCGCTCAAACTCATTTTTTACATATAAATTAAATTATTAAAGTTTTTTAAAAATTAAAAAATAATTAATTGAGTGGTAAATTGAGTCTGAAGTTGAGTCTTGAATTTTCAAGACTCCACTTCATATTTTATTAAGACCAAACTTCATAAATGCTTTAAAATAATAAAGTCTTGTCTTAAGACCACAAAATTAGAAAATGATGATGTCATCTAAAATCTTAAGACCTAGGGCTAATCTTCATAATTAAATGCATTGTATGTAATTTCAAGTCTATAAAATAAATCTCTAATCAAGTTTCTTCAAAGATGAATTATGAATTATCTGATTTTGATAGACGAGCCGCTTAATTTCACAAGTGGCTCATAATAAAGTACCAGTTACTCCTACATTAAGCTCTACGGTTCAGAGTACATGGACAATTAGACAGTACATACAGCTGCATGCATAAGATGAGTGCTATGGAAGTATGGACCATATGCAGTGCTAATTTAGGTATGCTCGAACGTGTACTACATATGATTGGATTATACAGTTAAAATACGAGGAAGTACTAATGAAGGTTTGATATGTATTTGCAAATACATATCAAACCTTAAAATGTTAAAAAGTATTGTAAGCACATGGGGGTGAGAGAAAGGAGGAGAGAGATTAGCAAGTGGGACAAATTTTTAAATGTACCACTAAAAGCTTATATAATATCATTGAATATGTAGTGATATTATTTCTATAAGTAGTTGGTACCACTAAATGAATATACAGTACCATTGAGTGAATATATAGTACCACAGAATGTTCAATGACACTATTTGATCATCTAGTGATACTATTAATCACCCAGTGGTACACTTAAATCCAGCACGTGGGGGTGAGAGAAAAGGAGGAGAGAGATGGGTAAATTTCATGCGAAATGTCTCAAATGCCCCTTAATATGTATATACAAGTACCTATCAAACCTCCCTTTGGAACTTGGAAGGCCTCTAGATTAACCGTGTTTATTTTGATATGTTTGCTAAAATTAGTTGTTGTATTAAATAATACAAGTAATTGAATTATTGTTAGTTACATGGTATAATAACTCTCGATTTTGCTCAACTATAGTGTCATGGTGAATATGTTACCATGTACCTTTGAAATGGTTGAGCTAATTAACTAACCCAATAATAGTACCCCGTACCCTAAAACTACCCATAGACCATAGTAGTGCAGTACTTATTACTCACTAGTCACTACTATGATATTTTAAACATACCCTAATCTTGATTAAGGGTCTATTCAATTCATAGTTAAGTACATAGTACTCCCAAATATTATTATTGTACCATAAAATAGTTGGAGAAGGTGGATTGGTAGGATGTTGATTGATTAGCTTGTAGATTAGACATGAATAAGGTCCCCATGAACCATGATTAACTAGTACGGACTCCTCCATTCATTAATTAGAGTAGGTTTTTTAATTTTTTTAATTTTTTTATTTTTTTTTGGGGGGGGGGGTGTAAGTAGTACCGGTATTCATTAATCATTATAGAGCTCCCTCCATTCCCTATTATTTGTCCCATAGTAATTTTATACAAAAAATATTGGGTGAGAGTTAAGTTGTGGTATCATGGTATGAGACATGTTTGTAAGAACAACTTAAAAAGAAAAATTGAGGACATGAGGCAAACATTGGAGTATACATATTGTGGTATACTAGTCATTAGAATGATCAATGTCAAGACTCTGTTCTTTTGAGCTATTATGCTCTACTGATTCTATTCTACTCTTTTACACCTGCTTTGTTTTGTTAAAATCTGATTTGCTTGCCTAGTTAGCTAGAAGCTCAAAAGAACAGGGTCTAACTCCACTTCCTCCGTCTCACCTAGAAAAACTTTTAAACTCTTGCAAAAGTTGTTTTGATTAAAAGGATACATTTTATCAGGCAAGAGAAATTAAAGTAGATAAACATGGCAATACTATACTCTTTATTCATTTTTCTTGTACCTTTCATAGTTTCATCTCTATACTCTAGAGAGTGTTTAAAATTTGACAGCAATTGTTTTTAGAGTATAAAAATGCTTTGTTAGCTATTATGGAGTAATAAGGAAAGAGTAATGACAAGGTACAAGGTAGATAACTTTTAAATTAATCAATCATTTAGCATTTCTCACATGTTAGTAGACATCAACTTTATATGGAGGTGGTATTCTCACTACACCACATATTGCAAAATTCAAAATTAAACACACATAAGTCCTATTTTGTACTTTTACAGATCAATAAATGAGTACTCCATTGAAAAAATTAAAAGAATAAGAGTAATTTACCCATTTTCTATGCTAGTTAATAGAGTTGAAGCAATTTAATTGCACTCTAACCCATTTAAAAATAAAAATAAATAGAATATAAGACTTTTTAATTATCAATTATGTAATATTTTACTTTTTTAAAAAATTAACATTAATATATACATACACATCAAAAGAGTGAGGGATAGCTCAAGTGGTTAGATCTTCTCTCCCGGTTACAGGAAATCTTGGGATCGATTCTCACCCCTCCCTTGTGGCTCTCTAAACACCAAAAAAAAAAAAAAACCATACACATCAAAATGGAATTACAAACTTTTAGGTTTTTTTTTAAATTTTTTTTTTTTATATCACATTATTGGTGATTTGATAAAAATGTTTATAAAAATACAAATAAGATTAATATGAACTACTTTTCTTAATTAGAAATCAAAGAATCAAATACCACAAGTCAAAATATCCTCATCAAATAAGTTGACTATTTATCTTAAAATTCTCAAATATCCTTTTTCTAACTACAAAACTAACCTGAAAACCATAAATATGAATGTCAGTCCACTCACCTTTCACCTTTTTTTTTTCTTTTTCTTTTGTTGACTTTTTTTTTTGTTGACATTTTAATACAACTTCTATAAAAATAAATTATTATAATAATCACTGTCTTTAATTTACTCTCTCCCTCCTTTTTATTGTCTTATCTGTACGGTTCAATACGGAACTACATTTATCTCTTTCTCTTTCTTCAGATAAATTACCGGTTTAACCGGTAACCAGTTGACATCACCGTCGAAGCACTAAACTCCCTTTTGTACGGACGACACGTGCCCCAATCTCCGGCGCTTTTATTGGTTCGTTTATTTCACGCGCTAAATCAACACGTGGCGTACGATCATCCCTGTTTAAAAATCAACGGCTATAAATAAAAAGTACACTCAAATTAAGTTTTTTTTTTTTTTTTTAAAAAAAAAACATTTGTTTGATGACTTACCTCCTTAACATTTTCTTCTTCTCTCTCCTCTAACTCCCACCTTCTTTCTAGCTTCTGTTGTGTTTTTCACTATTTTGTTTGAATTAAAAATTAATGTAAATTAAACTCTTTTTTATATTTATTTGATGGTAGTACAAGAAACCCATAAGTTTGAAGAAAAAAACCCTATAAAAAAGAGAGAAAGATTTGATTTTTAAGGGGAAAATAGTTGAAGAAATTCTATGATTTTTTGGAGATTTTTGGGAATTTGTTGTTTTTTTGTTGGGTGGTTTTCAAGTGGGGTTTATGGCGGTGACATAGTTCATGAAGATAATAAAGCTCCCAAGAAGCCTGGCTGTGAAAACAATTTTGTCCTGGTAATTTTGTTTTATTTTCAGTAATATTTAGTAATTTTTGAGATGTATATGATTTATGATTAGTTGCTTAATTTGATTTGATTTGATCAATTTCTGAAATTAGAGCTGAAATGGGTGTTGTTTTGATTTTTGTGGGTGTTCTTTTGGTTAGAGTCTTGTTTTATTGGGCCTTTGACTTTTTTTTTTTTCTTGGGATGATTTATGTGTAATTTTTCAATTCAATAAAATGGTAAATTTTTTTTTTATTTTGATTTTTGATTGAGAGATGTGGGGTTGGGTATAGTAGAGATACGCTCACTACAAATCTAGAGTGGTGAGTTTTTGTTTGATCATTTGTTGGGAGAGTTTCCTTCCCAGTTGGGGCTTGAGTACGCTCAAATCTGGATTAGTCAGAGTTAGTATACTTAGGATTACCTGGTGAAGTACCCCAACATCAAAACCTTGATATTTGGCTTTTTAAATTAATGATAATGATATCTATAATAATAATTACTACTTGGTATTAGTTTATAATCTTGTTTTGATGTTGTTCCTAATTTGGTTTTTAAATATACTTGTGATGGAATTATATGTAGTCATTTCAGCTTCAAGCTATTATCTTGTGCTTTCAAAAAATTGCTGTACAGAACATTTGGATTTTTAAATTAAGGGTTTTGATCAAGTAGAGCTTGAGGCCTATGGCTGAATCATGTAGATTTTTCCTCAAGTGATCTAGGAATGTTAAAACATTGTGATTGTTATTATTATAATAGGTTAAGGTGCCAACATGGGTTGATGGATTTGAGGATAATGAGTATGTGGGACTCGGTGCTCGATTTGGGCCAACACTGGAGTCGAAGGAAAAGCATGCCAACCAAACAAGACTCGCTCTGGCAGACCCTCCGGATTGTTGCAGTCCTCCCAGAAATAAGGTTCATATCTTTGTTTTCAGCTATGTTCTCCAATCTCATACTTTACAAAACATATTCCTAAAAATCTAAGATAAATTTTGCCTGTCTTTTAACAGAATATCCTACAAAGGTGGTACTGTGATTACAGTAGTACAGTAACACACTAACACATCTGACAATTTTTGTTTGACTTCCCATGGCTATTATGGGTTACCTAATTTGTCTATTATCTAGTATACTATATTATTATTATCTATCTTGTTTCATGTACTTCGAAGTAATTTGAGATTCCTTAAATCCCAGAAGTCCTGATTACATAATTGGTACTCTCCAAGTAGCATATCCCTTTCATTGCCTCATACATGTATGTTTTAATTATAAAAATGGAAAATACTACACCTTGGAGATGCTGCTGCTATCTGCAAGTTATGGTTCTGATAAAAAAAGATCCATGAGCTAACACGTAAAGCATCAGCTGAAATAGGAAGGGCAAAAATTTGCCCCTTTCCAATTGTTTGCCCACAAGAAGTATGTTTGAGTAATATTTCATTCCTTAGTGAAGTTAGATAAGTTATATTTAGCCCATATAGTATACAGTAATATGTAATGGATTGTTATGCTCAAGAAAGTGTTTTAGAAATTCATCATTGAGTTGAATTCCACATGAGGTTTGCCACCTGAATATTTTATCAATTAGATTATTGTGCCCTTTTTTTTTCCTTGAAAAGTTTTTCTTTAATCAAGCGTTTATCCATTTATTCCTCCTTTAATAGTTATGTCTTTTCTTTCATTTTATGTGTAGCTTACTGGTGAAGCTATACTAGTATACCGTGGTAATTGCAGTTTTACTACAAAGACAAACATTGCAGAAGATGCTGGTGCTTCAGCTATCCTTATTGTAAACAATAGCACAGGTATTTGCTCTATCTCTTCTCTGTTATGGATTCTGCTACTTTGTATGCTTTGATGTGCCCTTTTAAAAGTTTCAGGCGAAGTGTTTTATTGTATTTTGCCTAGTCTATGGTGGCGGCGGTGCTCTAAGCCTCTAACCCATGTTTTAATTGTTCTTCAAACATGTTTTATTTGCTAATGTAGCGTCCTTAATTTTGCACAAGGAAGATTTATCCGTTGGCACAAATCCTTCTGGCCTCTGGTCCTCACGCTCTCTCTTTCTTGCTTTATCATGCTAACTTAAGTTTGGTGAAGGCCTAGTGTTATTGGATTTTTAGTCAAGTCATGGCTGCATCATTTTACCTTCTCAAAGAAGCCTATATAGCGGGTGCTCCACAATGGCCTTGAATGTTTTTTTTTGTTCCTCTGGGCTTATCTCCAGTTCTCCACTATGGACTATCTATTAAAAAAAATTCAATTGATAATTTGTTTGAAGGCTTTACGACTTTTTTCTGGCTAGAGAAGGTCAGTGTGTTATTACTGCAATCTGCAAGAGACTAGAAATCAAAGTATTAAATCTTGGCCGAACTTCCATATCCCAACTGCTGCAAATTATCACATTCTGCGACCGCAAGATCACAACTTAGGAATACAGCTGCAGGCCTGCAGTGATGGTTTTGTTTATTGGTTAATAGCGTGAAGCTTTTTCATAGGACCCCAAATTTAAAGTGATTGCATGTTTTGGCACACATATGTGATGTTTGTCCAATCAGATCTGCTATTGATGCCAAAGCTGAAAATTGTCTGAAATCAGCATATCTGTATGTATGTGTCTAGTCTCTGGATTTCTCTGCTCTATAGACCCCAAAACACATGTCCATTGTACACTCCTATGTTCCCCTGACCTTGATTTTATAGAAGTCTCGGCAAAATGGTGATGAGACAATGGTTAATTGCTCTTTTGGTAGAAATTTACTATTTTTCCTTGTGGGATAGATTCTATATGGCTTGAGGTATGGCTTTTTGTGCAAACGGAGAACCACAACTGATGTCTGTTGTGTGAAATCTCTCTATTACAGCTAGAGAGCATAACTATTCATTGGATCTTTCATACAGAACTCTTCAAAATGGTCTGCGAGGAGGATGCTGATACAAATATCCGCATTCCTGCTGTCATGTTACCAATATATGCTGGTGAAACCTTGGAAGATTTATTGTACAACAATTCTAGGGGTAAGATATAATTGCTTTGATTGACACTTATTGGTAACCATGTATGGCTTGAACAGCCATTGTTTTTGGCATGGGTTTTCATTTCCTATGACTATTTACAGGATTCCCTTTCTTCAGTTTATGTGCAGCTGTACTCTCCAAAGCGCCCAGAAGTTGATGTGGCAGAAGTTTTTCTGTGGCTCATGGCTGTCGGCACTATTTTATGTGCGTCTTATTGGTCCGCATGGAATGCAAGGGAGGCAGCTATTGAACATGATAAGATGTTAAAGGTTCTGCCATGCAATTTTTGGATGCTTGTGTATTTTCTTGTTTGAAAAGGTGAAAATGGATGATAAAATCAAATTATTTGATTTTGTTCTGCAGGATGCATCAGAGGAGGTTGCAGTTTCTGAAGAAACTGGTTCATCTGCATTTGTAGATATCAGTACCAGATCAGCATTTCTTTTCGTTGTGGTTGCTTCATTGTTTTTGGTTATGCTGTACAAACTTATGTCGCTCTGGTTTATCGATGTTCTGGTGGTTCTGTTTTGCATTGGTGGAGCAGAGGTAAGCACAGCTCATAAGTTGCACAACTGCAGTTAAATTCAGTTTGTCTTTTGGCAGAAAAATCCTGATTATCCTTTACATTTATGTATGATCAGAGAGGCATCTCAACCATAAGTATTTACCTAAAATGTTTGCTTTTCACTGTTAAAATCTGTACTGATCTAAGCTCAATGATCTTGTACAGGGTTTGCAAACGTGCTTGGTAGCATTGCTATCAAGGTATGCTTACATATTGCCTGATTGTTATGCCATATTGCTAAAGTCTATCTAAATAAATAAATAATCTGCAACAATTTGATGCTTTTCTCAGCTAAGTGCTTGTTGTACTGTCTGGTGACATGAGATCCAATCCTATGATGTGTTGGCTAAGTCTGTGTGATATTGTGCAGATAAATTTGTTTAAAATGAATAAACTGACATGCTTGCAAATGTAGTTTCAGGTGCTTTAAACATGCTGCCGGAACATTTATTAAAGTGCCCATCTTTGGAGCAGTCTCATATCTGGCTATGGCTGTTTCTCCGTTCTGCATAGTATGTGCTGTTCTTTGGGGTGTTTACCGCCGGGAACCCTTTGCATGGATTGGTCAAGATATTCTTGTATGAATTTATCTTTATCCATTTTCCTTAGTTCTACCTATTTTACCACTTATGAATATTGCGTTGATTACAGTCTTTGCTGCATCATGCACTCATGCATTAATTTTGTTTTAATAACAGGCTGAGTCCTGGAATAGGCTTAGATAATTGGGTCAAATTCAAGAAAAGACTGAGCTTAGGACTAGTTCCGGAAGGGGAGACTGAAGACTTGGAATAACATACTTCAGTTTCAATAAAAGAGAAAAAAGAATTGTGCTCAGACCACTATTGTAGTTTGTACTATGGTGAAAGTTAGCATAAAATGTTCTTTTACCTAAGATTTGAACTTTTAACCGGAGTCTGGGTGGGATTAAAAGGAGGAGAAAAGTTAGATATCTTACAATTAGTGAATCCACCCTGCACGCCTTATTTTTCCCAATTTCCAGGGAAAGGCACACGGGGATGGTTTAAAATGCCTTTTCTTGTTATTGGTGCTTTCTGAAAATCTACAACTGCTAACTAATTTTTTGCTCTGGTAGGGTATTGCGTTAATTCTCACTGTACTTCAGATTGTGCGTGTACCAAATCTCAAGGTAAAATACTTCTCTCAATTTCTTCCTTAGTTCCTTTGATATCTGTATGGTGTAGGGTTTTTATATTGCATGTACTACTTGAAGTGACCTATACAAATTGCCTTCTAAACACCCCCCCCCCATGTCACCCCTAATCCAAAAACCAAAAAAATCTAGCACCCCCGCTCTAAAATATTCATAAAAAAAAAAAAAAAAAAAAAAAAAAACTAGATATAGTTCCTTTTGAATTCTTGATTGTTGAACAAATCCTTCTAGACAAGCCAAGACTACACCTTTCTGGCTTTACAGTACTCGAGGAAGAGAACCTATTAACAAGTGGTATGTGAAAGTTATTTTGCCAGGGATGAGCTTTGGCTTCATTAATCAGGTCTCATTTTACAAAGAACATGTATTTTATTTAGTTAAAATTTTGGAAATTCTAACTCTAGGAATTTTTAAATAGCTATTCAGAGCAATACAAACTCTCTGGAAAAAAGCTTTTGCTAATAAATGGCTTGCTTTCAGTTGTTTGTTACCTCAATGATAAGGAAGTCTCTTTCTTTCTTGGCCTTCTCCCATGTCTTTTTATAGATTCAAAACCATTGATAAGAATTGTCCTTTTCATTAACAGCTAAATTCCACCCACTTTGATGTTTCCAGCACTTTAGGCATTAATATTCTTCTGTTTAAAAAAAGCCCCAAAATTAGTGTAGCAATCTCAAGTCATCGTCATAACTATTAACTTTGTGGCAGTGTTGAACATGTTAGCTTAGCATTGATTTTGAGTTTTCCTACTAGTATGACACCTAAAGGTCAATTTAGTGCTTGTGCGGCTCAACCTGAAATGCCATTTAAGAGAGCAAGAAGAATTTGAAGTTTATTTCCTGAAACTATTGTATAGGCCTTTGAGTAAGGCTAGAATAAAAATTGTGTTGGCCAATGGCCATTTGCTAGCTGTATGTAACTTTATATTTCTCCTTAATTCTGACAGGTTGGCACAGTTCTTCTCAGTTGTGCGTTCTTTTATGACATATTTTGGGTCTTTGCTTCCAAGTGGTTCTTCCATGAGAGTGTTATGATTGTGGTGAGTTATTTTATTCTCTTCCTGCTGATTCAACGTATGTAGCTGTCTCTCAATGTACAAGGTACAAGGTACATAAGTTGTTTTCTGATCTCTATACAGGTTGCTCGTGGTGATAATAGTGGGGAAGATGGAATTCCAATGCTGTTGAAGATACCAAGAATGTTTGACCCGTGGGGCGGTTACAGTGTCATTGGATTTGGGGACATCATCTTGCCAGGATTAGTAATAGCCTTCTCATTAAGGTGAACAAATCTGCTTTGCTTGCTTGCTTGAACGCCTTGATCCCATAAGTGGGGTCAGCTACATGATTTGAAAAATAGATTGTAGACCTATGCTCTGATTTGGAAAATAGATTGTACACCTATGCTACTCCAATACTTCATTTTCTTTTCTTGAATGGCAGTCTGACACTTGAAAAGCAAATGAATTTGATTGGCATTTTAGCGAGTTGCTACTTCTTTATTCTATTGTGTATTGAATATTTGAATGGCATTATGTGGAATGTTGGAATCCAATGTACTTGCATTGTCCATCCTGTAGCATACAGGAATGGTATTGAGTTGTGTTTTTGGAAGGACTTGTGATTTCTGCACTAAATTCGAGGGCAGTGCTAAAATATTAATGTATTTTCTAATTAGAGTATTTACTCCATTATCACACAATTGCATTTGCTTCGTCATGTTTCTGGTTGGATTAAGTTAATGGGTTGAGTGGTTGACTATGCAGATATGACTGGCTGGGGAACAAGAGAATTCGAGCTGGATACTTTTTGTGGGGAATGACTGCTTATGGTTTTGGTATGAAAAAAATATATAAAACTTGTGGACTCGGACATATATATTATTGAAATAACATTATTGTGTTGGATAGGGTTATTATTCTCTTTATCTTATTTATATATGAAATCTATAGCATTGCCTTTATCAATTCTTTCATCTTCCCCACCCCATTTTTTTTTTTAGAAATTTATGTGTTTTTCGCTTGTTCTAGTCGTTTAACGTCCCCTTCCTCCGGGGCATATCAAGGTTCATCACTACTTTTCTTGTGTCTGAAACAATTTTTGTTCCACATAGGATCTACGTCATATATGTTTGAAACTTTGAAAGCAGTAATGTCTCCATGACATCTGATTTATGATATGCTGGCTAGTTTGTTTTAGATTTCCTGGCTGGAGTTTAAAGATGACCTCTCAAGTTCTTATAATTTTCTGTTGCAGGTCTCCTAGTAACGTATGTTGCCTTGAACTTGATGGACGGACATGGCCAGCCAGCTCTCCTCTACATAGTTCCTTTTACGCTTGGTAAGTATCATATTTTCTGAGCACTGATAACCATTGTTAGTCCATATTGAATTATAGAATATTGAAGTCGGACTTCTTTTAGTGGAATTATTGGTACTTTCCATGTATCACTGTACAAATCGAATCGGGTTAAAAGATTCATCCCCATGATGAAATACTGCTTAGAAAATAACACATCAAGTTATTATCCCACATTCGCGCTTCTACCCTGGCCTGCAACACAGACAATTTTCCATCTCAGTTATGCAGCCACCAATTCTTCTCTCCTTCGTGTCAAAGCCACTGGAAACCATGGCCATTCTGTAGACACCAGCTGTGATGTGATCTTGTCAGCACCAGCAAGGTCCAAAGACCTTCACTGTTTCCCTTTCAGTGAACTTTTGTGTTTTCATTTTGGTGAACTTTAGCCATCTTCACGTACTTCTCATTTCTTACTCGTAGTAGTTGGTGAAAAAGAGGAGTTTTGGGCATTGGTTTGACCACTGATTGTGCCTTTTATTTATTGATCTATAATCTGTGCAGGCACATTCTTGACACTTGCTAAAAAAAGAGGTGATCTTAAGAATCTATGGACAAGGGGAGAACCCGATAGACCTTGTCCGCATGTCCGGCTCCATTCATCTCAATAGCGGGTATTACTTAGGGTGTAACATCAACTATCAGGACTGTTAGAGGGGATAAAATCCCTGTGTAAGTTGTAGGAGATGTAACATAATGTTTGGTATAGTTTTGATACTTTACCATTGCCCCAGGGTTATGTAGTTACCCAGATATAGTAGAGAATTATCTTTTGCCCTCTTTTTACACTTTTTATAGTTATGTTTATTCATGGGCGATGCTATCTGCACGCCTCCAAAGCCTTCATGCACTCCCATCTGTAAGCGCAGATATTCGACACAATGCTCTTACATACCGGAGTAGAAGAAGACTTTTCTGGGGTGCAGATAGAAGTTCCTTCATTCATATGTTTTGATTCTTTCCTGGTATTTTGTCCCATGCTCCTTGGAAACTATGTAATGCGAGCACCTGCGTGAGTTGATGTTTGAGAAACGCGTTGTGTATTGTATTGATCAGTTGGTTTTTTCATTCTATAGCTAGTTAGTCATAAGCATCTCATGTTGTTGTCTACAACTTGTTCAACAAATGATGGTGAAAGTGAAGTAAAGATTACTTTTTGTGTTGATAATGCCAACTTGGTAAGCAGTGATAAAATGTTTGAGTTCATCTCTACTTTGTGGTTCTTCAACTATAAAATTGAAAACCCTACAAGTATAGTTTACATAAATCAAATTTCGCAATGTCAAAGTTTTCTCACCTCACTACACAAATAATTTTAAAAGTGACACACTCGCTAGTTACTTATAACTAGGTTAGGTCCCGTGTCATGCACGGTTATTTTAATTACTCCATATTTTCTTTCTATAAATTAATTTATGGCATACAAAATAAAACATTAATGTCTTTGTAGAATAACCTAGATTCCACCATAATTACATCTTTTGTAAAAAGATTATTTATTTCCTTATTAATCCGTACTTAATTGCATAATAACATAAGAAAGGTAAATATTATTGCTCGACAAAAAAAAAACTTCTCTTTTAAATAAATTCCTTAAATAAAAATTTTCCGATTAATTAAAAAAAAAAATACTAAGGACACACCAGGAAATGACACGTGTCATTGCTGGTGTGTCTTTTAGTATATATATTACGGAGTATTGATTATTGATTGATTTTAAAATTATATCCATTATTATATTTTTCTCTCTGTTTTGATTATGGGGACAAATAAAAGAGGAGAACTCGGTTACTCGAGTTTCCACAAATTATTTAAAAATAATAGATTCCCTAATTTTCAATAAAATCTAGAGATCTAAAAATTGATAAGGTGAAAGATTTAATGATGTTTGAGGCGTTATTAGTAGAAAGCCAATCTGCTAATCAAGATTAAATAATCAATAACGACTATATTATCTACTCCGTATATATGTACATAGTATATCCTCACAAACATAAATAATGACAAATATAAGTGTATTTATACAATCTTTATAATCTCGAGCAATTTTTTTTTTTTTTTTTTTGGTGCTCACGAGGGGCAAAGCCCCAGAAAGAAAAAACTACAAAAGAAAAACTACGGAGGAATCGAACGTGGCATAGCCACCCCTACAATATCATCATATGAAATTCTCCCTAATGCTAAAGGGGGGACTTGAATCAACTCCGTAGGGTTGTTCTGGTTGACTCCTTGATTGGCTAACCAATCTGCAACTCTATTTGCTTCCCTGTAGAAGTGATGCACTTGAACCCTCCATTTTTCATCATCAAGCATCTTCTTGCACTTTGAGATAATATGCATTGCTTCCCCAACATGCGCCTGTTCCCTTTGTAAAGCTAGAACCAAAGCTTGGTTGTCTATTTGAACTTGCAACATTTCGGGATTGAGTCTATCTGCTAATTCTAGCCCATACTCCAAGGCCCTTGCTTCAGCTTTGAAAGCATTACACACCCCCAAATTCAGAGAAAAAGCATAGGCTAATTTACCTGTAGCATCTCGAATTAGTCCTCCCCCACCTGCTTGTCCAGGGGCTCCTTTTGCAGCCCCATCCGTATTCAAGACCAGCCAGCCAACGAGAGGAGGTAGCCATCTCACATAAGTTTGGACACGCTGCCTCATTCCTGCATTCGAAGGACTCTCGAAGTCCCCAACAGCTCGCCAAGTTTCTTCAAATTTGGCAAGCAGAAAAGCTTTTATATCAATGGGATTTTCATTTCCTCGATCATGAATAACATTGTTCCTCCAACGCCAAGTCCACCAAACAACCAAAGCAAAATAAGTTGGCCAAATTTCGGATGATAAGTTGCTTCTTTCTTGCACTTTTAAATTGCGCACAACCCATTGTTTTAATGATCCCGTTCGAAATTAGGGGGAGTTCGCAGGGCCTCCAACTTGTTTCCAAATTTCTCTCGCCACTTTACAATCTCTTAACAAATGGAGCATGGTTTCATCATGTTCGGGGCAGGCATTACACTTGGGGTCATTTGTTAAGTTCCTTTTAAACCGATTCACTCTGGTCATTAGCCTATCATGTAGCACGAGCCAGAGCAATACTTTGATTCGCTGTTGAACTCGGACATTCCAAACAAGCTGATCCCAACTTCCATCACTTGGCACATTGTCTTCCCCTCTGATTATTTGCACCGCTGATTTTATAGTAAAGCGACCTTTGGCACTTCCACCCCAGTAGAGTAAATCTCCCATCAAGGGATCATCTCGCACCTGATGTGCAGCGATCTCTTGTAGAGTATGACCTGGCAGCAAGTCTCCAAACAAATCCCATTTCCAACCCGACACTTTATCCCAAAGCTCCTCAACCGTTGCCCCATCAATGTCATGAGGAATTGGGGCAATAGCAAGGCTTCGAAGATCACTAGAACATGCCCACTTATGGTCCCAAAACAAAGTACGATTGCCATGACCAATTGCTACCCGAGCTCCTTTACATAGAAAGGTTGCATTTTCTGTTATTCCACGCCACACGTTTGACATATTATTTTTTGCTTCGAACATATCAATATCACACCGATTCCTACAATATTTTGCTCTCAAGACACTTGACCACAGCGAATGGGGTTCTGTGAGAACCCTCCATCCAAGCTTAGTAAGAAAGGCTGCGTTCATCTCCCTTGACGATCTCAAACCCAAACCCCCTTGGTTTTTATTGAGTTGCAAAGTTTCCCATGATACGAGATGAATTTTGCGGTGATCCTCATTGCCACCCCATATGAAACAACGCACTTTTTTATCGATATCATCACAAATAGATCTTGGGATTTTAGCCGATTGCATTGCATAGGAACTTATAGTAGAGATAGAGGATTTTGCCAGAGTAATTCTTCCTGCAAGGGATAGATATTTTGATTTCCAGCCCAATAATCTTCTATCCACTTTTTCACACAAATAGCCAAAAGTATCTTTCGTGACTCTACTTGTAATTGTAGGCATGCCTAAATAATTCCCAAAGTCTTCTGTGATCTCCATTTGCAAGGCATTAGCAATGGCATTTTTTGAATTTACTTCCATGTTGGGCGAGAAGTAGATGCGAGACTTTGCAGTGCTCACTTTCTGTCCCGACACGGCGACACCGCACAAAACTTAGCCAAAAAACCTTGTATGATTTTGGCTTGATCAATAGAGGCTTCCGCAAATAAAATTAAATCATCCGCAAAGCAAAGATTTGAAATTTTGGGACCATTTTTACTTGCTCTAATAGGCTTCCAAAAATTATTGAAAATAGATTCTTCAATAACTTGGTTAAGCCGCTCCATACATAGAACAAATAAGTAAGGAGAGAGTGGATCACCTTGATGAATACCTCTTCCCGGTTTGAAAGCTTGGGTTGGTTCACCATTCTAAAGGACCTTCATTGAGGCAGTTGTAACACACTCCATAATAACCTCGATAATCACCGGGGGAAATTTAATTTCGAGAAGGGTGTCATGTATAAATTCCCATCGAAGTCTGTCATACGCTTTCTCAAAATCAATTTTAATTGCCATCATGCCTTTTGCCCCTTGCTTGTTTTTCATAGTATGTAAAACCTCTTGAACGATCACTATGTTATCTGTAATCTGTCTACCCGGAACAAAACTAGTTTGAGTACTAGAGGTGAGGTGCGGCATCATAGGTTTAATACGGTTGACAATAGCCTTAGTAATTAGTTTATAGACCACGTTACAAAGACTAATTGGACGAAATTGTGAGGCTAACTCCGGTGCATCCACCTTTGGAATAAGAACTATATATGTATCATTTAAATGAGCCGGTAGTCCTTTACCCGAAAGAGCCTTTAGAGCGACTTCATACACATTATTTGCTACTAGATCCCAGTGTTTTTGGAAGAAAAGGACTTGAAAACAAACGGGGCCAGGAGCCTTCAAAGCTCCCATCTCACCCATTGCTTTATCAATCTCACACTTAGTGAAAGGGCGAGACAAATTATCCCAATCTCTTGAGGTGAATTCAGGAAAAACATCAAATGGTAAAGCACCTTCTTCGAGCTCCCCTTCAGCACTAAATAATTTTTTGGGAAATTCTACATGGTGGCCTCATGGTTTTCATTTTTCTACGTGGAAGACGAAGTTTTTTCCAACTCTCTAAAGTGGCCCCAAGGTTTTGAAGTATTATGCATAGTGCCTATTTTTTGATTTTTTGGCTAACTTTTTTAGCTTTTGGTTAGCCATAAGTAAAAATAAAATAAAAAAAAAATATTTAAAAAGAAAAAAATAAAGAAAACCACCAACCACCAGCGAGCCACCCACGGTAGCCGGCGCGCCACCACCCCCTTCCCCCCACCTCACCGCACCCCTCCCCGAAACCACCAGTCGCGTCGCACCACCACCCCCTACCCACCGGAACCCTTCCCCTCCCTTTCCCGCAGCCGCCTCGCCCCCAAAAACCACCAAACCCAAAAACGCACCACCACCCCCTACCCAAAAACGACCACGAATAAGGCCGAAATTGGCCAAAATCGGCCGATTTTGGGGCTCAGTGGCCTTGATCGGCCGATTTCGGCCTTTTAAGGCCAAATTCGTGGTCGTTTTTGGGTAGGGGGTGGTGGTGCGTTTTTGGGTTTGGTGGTTTTTGGGGGCGAGGCGGCTGCGGGAAAGGGAGGGGAAGGGTTCCGGTGGGTAGGGGGTGGTGGTGCGACGCGGCTGGTGGTTTCGGGGAGGGGTGCGGTGAGGTGGGGGGAAGGGGGTGGTGGCGCACCGGCTACCGTGGGTGGCTCGCTGGTGGTTGGTGGTTTTCTTTATTTTTTTCTTTTTAAATATTTTTTTTTATTTTATTTTTACTTATGGCTAACCAAAAGCTAAAAAAGTTAGCCAAAAAATCAAAAAATAGGCACTATGCATAATACTTCAAAACCTTGGGGCCACTTTAGAGAGTTGGAAAAAACTTCGTCTTCCACGTAGAAAAATGAAAACCATGAGGCCACCATGTAGAATTTCCCTAATTTTTTAAAGTAATTAACAATTACTCCTTGCACACGATCAGTCTCATGAATCCAATCTGTATCCGGATTTTCCTTAATGGCATTCACTTTATTCCTCCATCGACGAGCAATAGTGCTTAGGTGAAAAAACGTGGTGTTTTTATCACCTTCCCGAATCCAATCAATTCTTGACTTTTGATACCATAATACTTCTTCTTGCTCAAGTACTTCATCTAGTTCTTTTCTCAATTTTAACTCTAACTTAATTAAGTCCCTAGACTTTTGTTGAGCCAAATTTTTTTGAACCCCTGTGATACGAGCTTGTAACACCCTTTTTTTCTGAAAATATTATGAAATATCGTTTTATTTCACTCTTGCAAGTCGTCAGCTAGTCGTTGCAGATGGGGAACAAGTGGAGCTTCTTTATCCCATTTGCTTTCCATAAATTCTCTAAACGTTTCATGTGTTAGCCATGCTGCTTGGAACTTAAAAGGTTTATTGACACTTGATATAGGAGCAAAACCATTGGGTGAAATAAACACCGGGCAATGATCTGAGTGAATAGCAGGGAGATTGCGAGAGGCAGCATTGGCAAACCTTAAACTTCATTCGCCATTACAAAGAACTCTATCTAATCTTGCACTTTTACGAGTTTGCACAGAGTTACCTATAGCCCATGTATGAGAGGGACCGCTAAATTCCACCTCTAATAAGTCCAACTCTTGGACCCATTAATTAAACAAAGCTGAGCGTCTAGTAGTTGCGTGACAGCTCGAACTCCTTTCCCATGAGAAACGAGTCTCATTAAAGTCTCCTGCTAGCAACCATGGTTTATTATTATTAGTAGCAAAGTCTTTTAATTGTTGCCATAATTCAGTCCTTTTTTCAGGGTCCGGGCTAGCATAGACCGCTGTAAAATACCATGGTGTCTCTCCCACCCTTTTAATGTCCATGGTAATGTATTGCCTATGTTTTATAATTGGTTCCACAGTAACTAATTCTGATCTCCAATAAATCCATATACCACCACTAAAACCTTCGGCATCTACTCTAGTATGACCAGTAAAGCCAAGAATATTTGCAATTTTAATAGCCTGTTGACCACCCATATGAGTCTCAACTAGAGCTAGGACATTCGGCTTATTTGTTTTCACAATGTCTTTTAAAGCATAAATAAATTCTCTACTTCCCGCCCCCTGTACATTCCATACCATACAAGTAATGGGGGGGGGGGCTATTTGGTGCTAAATTCGGAATACTACCATCCATAGTATCAGGAATATGAGTGAGTGAACTTACATAGGCTCCTCGAATCAGATTAAGAACTCTGTTTAGTTCAACTGGAATTTTCAAGGTTACTACCAATTCCATTGGCTCCGGAATTGGTTCCATCCATGACTCTATGTTGACCTCCATCACATGGATCAGGGGGTTTGCTATTCCCATGTAAGGCATCTCCATCGGTTGCCCCACACATAGGGTCTTCTCTGGTGGCACTGCAAGTGTGATCACATTCGGCGTTGGTGGTAACATGAACTCTTGAGTCTGATTTTGCATC
Organism: Chenopodium album; assembly: GCF_948465745.1. Lineage (NCBI taxonomy): Eukaryota > Viridiplantae > Streptophyta > Magnoliopsida > Caryophyllales > Amaranthaceae > Chenopodium > Chenopodium album. The sequence continues at coordinate 74,743,009 of NC_137840.1, forward strand.
CTTGAATGTTACTCGAAGTTCCTCTTTATCACCCTCTCTATGATTTTGCTTTGTTTGTTCACTGTTTATAGGCTTTTGGTTTTCTTTGGCTGGAATTGAATTATTTTTTGTGGCTTCTTTTGTGTTTCCTTCGAGGTTAGTAATTTGAACCAGGGGAGTTTTCACCACTTCCTTTCGACTATGGACTTTAGAATTATCTTTTTTATTTTTATTTTTGTTAAGAAACAGATTTTCTTTATTTTGAAAAATATTCTGAGGCATATCCTTTCCACAATCAAAAGATAAGTTTCCTTGAATTTTCCTTAAGTGATTTTGTGATATATTCCCCAAATTCACAGTTGCCATATGACTCTCTTGACTTCCAGAAAGATAATCTTGGTTTTGCCCAATTTTCTCCCCAGTATCTTTTGTGATATCCATCACTTGCATATTTCCAGTATTGGACTCCTCATTCACCTTATTCTCGTTACTTTCCTGCTGATTTAGCGCTTCGAATCGAGATCCTCCCCCATAATTTCCTTGAATTTCGCTTGTTATAGTCCGAGTTCGTTGACCTTGCTCTTTTGAAGCTCTAAGGTTTCCTTTTCCCACCGATTGTCCTGTTTTATCCGGTTTGGGATTTTTTTTCCGGCCCGGTTTTTTCACAAGCATCCAGTCACCAAAGGCATCTTGTTCCTCAGGCCAAATAGTAGGGGATGTTTTTTCGTGCACTATCTCATCCAAGTTCTTATTGATGTCATCTACTATCATATTATCATTAGGTAGCATTGAAGCACATTGCTCTTCAGTATGACCCATTATTCCACATTTATAGCAAATCATCTTTATGCCTTCATACTGAATTCTCCAGATCTTCCCTTTCAACCAGAATTTTGCTAAGAGAGGCTTTGATAAATCAATTTCGACACTTAGCCTCGTGAATTGACCCCTCTCAGCATTTGCAGTTGATCGATCAACTCGCATTACTCTTCCAATTTTTGCTCCAATTTTCTTTAGAAACTCTTTGTCAAAATACTCAACCGATAGATTTGGAATGCGAACCCAAACAGTTAAGACATTGATTGAGGCTTCTTCAGGAATGAAATTTGGAGTCCACTTCCTGATAGTGAGATACTTATCATCAATGAGCCAGGGACCCTGGGTTAGAACATAATTATAATCATCAACATTTGAGAAGCGAGCAATGAAATACTTGCATCCAATATCAGTCAGATTTAAATATCCTTTCAGTTGCCATTTTTTCTTTAATCTTTTCATTAACCCCATGTAGCCCAAACTACCATCGAACATTCAGATAATTAGGGTGTTCCTCCATGGCCTACGTATTGCTTGTTTCTCCTCCTTAGTAAGCAGGATAACAGGGCATCTCTCACTATCAACCACACCATCTGGAGGTTCGTCATCATCAGAAACATCTTCATCCTCCTCAACTTCAAATTGCATCCCATTCTGATTTGCCAACTGAGTGTCACGCAATAAATCCCTAAAAGACCTCTGATTCGTGTCGAAACCCTTTGGAGCAACAAATTGGTTTTGCGCGTTTGGATTATTTGTAGGAATACTCATTCTCTGACCATTTAAAATGATATTTTCAACCTCCATGGGTTGATCTGAATCCTCAGCAGCATTCCCAAAAATTTCTTGAGTGATTTTCCGTTTGGGTTTTTTATTGGATCTGATCAATTGATCAGTTATCTCAGGAGGGGTAGGAACAGACTGGAAAGCGGCCATATCGAGAGAGCTTTTTTTTCCTCTTTGTTTACTATCCACTTTTTCTTTCTTGATAGTCTTCAAATTTAAAAAGGGTGGACCTCCAATTTGTGTTTTCAATCGCCACTTTATTCCTACTTTACAAATCTTTACAGCTGCATCTCGAGCAATAATATAAACTAAAAATCATTACTACCACACCTATACTCGTGTCTATTTTCGTGCAACCTATAAACATCCTAACCTAATCAAACACCCCATAGTAAAAATCAAAACCATCTCCCTAAAAAAATTACAACAAAATTTGACAACCCCCCCCCCCCCCCCCCCCCCCTCAAAAAAATAAAAAATTTACAGGGTTGAAGAAAAGAAGAAGGAAGAGCAGAGAGGAGAGAGAAAGAAGAGAGAGAAAATTTACCCCCAGAAAAAAAAAAAAAAAAAAAAAAAAAAAAAAAAAAAAAAAACCCTGACGACGAACGATAAGCAGCCGTATAATTGGTGGTGGTATTTTTGTATGTATCTCATCTTCTTTACCTCACCTTTCTCTTCTTCTTCTTCTTCTTCTTCTTCTTCCTCCTCTCGCCGGCGTTCCGCCATTTATTTTCTCTCTCCTCCATTTCCGCCGCCTCTCAGGTATCTTCATTTCGATGTAATTATTATTGCTGGTGTTATTGCTTTGTTATGATTTGATTGGATTTTTATTATGTTGTTTTTGTTTGATTTGTTGCATTCTCTTGTTTTGGTCGATTTTTGTTTATTATTTTCATTTCTTCGTGAGTATGAATTCTTCAGGTGTTATTGTGGAGCTCGATGATTTTTATTTTATCATTTCTGGATTTTTTTTTTATGTTCATATTTTTATTTTATTAGCAAAATGACTTATTTTTATTTTTTATTTTTATTTTTATTTTCATGTTTAGGACAAGGTTTTAGGTTTTGTAATTTGGAAGTTGTAATCTTTGAGATTATTCTTGAAGCTGATCTTGTTTTTTTTATTATTATTATTATTTTTTTTATACTTTTGAGCAAATTAAAATCATGTTGAAGCTCTTTTTTTATAAATTTATGTGTTTCATTTTATTGAATTGGATTCTATGTTATTATTGGATTTCTGTTTTCTGTATTATATATATTTATTGTTATTATTGTGAGAATCCCCAAGATTAGTATTTTAGGTTAATTTCTTTCCTTGTCAAAAAAACATAGCTTTGGCATCAAAATGTGAAAACAATTGAAAGTTATTGTGACTGTAGCTATCATAATTATCCTGATTTTCGGAGCCAAAATGGGTGTTTGTAATGCAATGAAACCGTATTGAAAGTGAAATGGAACATGTATAACTGGATACGGAAAATTTTGCTCGTGAATATTTTTGAGAGAAGATGCCTGATTGATAGTTTGGTATACTTGATGCAATTTTATTCTGGATTATATGAATGGTATCAATCTTATGTTTAGGATGTAAGTAGGATTGTTTCATAGCTATAACTATAGAGCCATGGCTTGTGGGTCTGAGTCACGGAGATCATTATGAATAGATGACTGAATCTATAGTCAGAATAATAGTGCAGAGAGATTGTCTAAACTCTTAACAGAGAGTTTAGTTGGAAACTCAGAATTGCAGACTGTTTCATAAGTCACGACTTGATATCTAGTTTGCTTGCTTAGTTTCTTACACAACCTGGCATAAATGGGCATAACCTAAAACCCTCTTGAACCCTCCCGAATATTATGGCTTTTGAACACTACTTTGGAACCTGTTTCATGCTAAAATTATTTTAAAATGGATTGGTCTGAAAAAAATTATTTTAAAATGGATTGGTCTGAAAATCAACTCTTTCAAACGCGAATCGACAGATGATCTTACCCCATCACACTTTCCAATAACTCAAGTAAAAGTGGCTATTTCTATTGAGTGTGTAGGTGAAGAAGGCCCCCCAAAAGAGATAGAAGTGTCCAACTTGACACCCATTTTTTACAAGTAGCAAGACTTGCTTTTTTGTTTGCCTTTGATCAGTTAGATGTTAGACTTTTTATGAATTTTTTTATCCCTAGTTTTTCCAATAAATTAAATTGCAGTAATTTTTCTGTTGAATTTTTTAATAGTATACATGGATGAACTTTGTGCACTAACATTGTTGTTACAAAGTTTTTATTTTTAATTTTTTTTATCGAAGGATTGAATGTGCCTTTTTAAGTTGCAGTGATGCTTTTTAATCTCCTTTATAAATGTATTATTATCTCAGTAGATTTCTGACTCAAAATTGTGTCATGATTATTTTACAGGAGTGCTGTTCATACTAGCTCATTTGAGCTATCTGCCTGTTGCTCTGTAATTGGGTACACCAACTAGAGGAAGAAACTAATTTACTTACCAGTATTTAAGTTGGAGCTGACAATTAAGTCAGGGTGTAGATTTTCATCTGTTGTCTGAAGGAAGCTGCAAATGTCTGATTTGGACGTGGTGGAATCTAATTCAAGGTATGTTCTGTACTCAAAGCAGTAAATTGTGGATTCATAGGTCATTTTGGGACAAGTCATTATGCAAAATTATGTACTTTATCTATTTATAGTTGCAACATACCCTTTTGCACAGAAATTAAGAAAGTGGAGAGGAGAGACAGAGAGTGTCAAAGTATCAAAGGCTGGTCCATGCATGGAGTTAATTACTTTGATTTGTATATCTAATCAACCACTTCATCCCATAACATTATGTCTGTCATTTACCAAAGCAACCCATTGCACCTCCTCCAGAACTCACTGCCGCCTCCACCACTGCTGGTCTGCTGCCATAGTAACTTAAACTTTGGGGAAAACAAATCAGAATAAAGACCACATCTTAGACAACTAATGTGAACTTATAAGAGGGGGGGGGGGGGGAAGCACATAAATTTAACAAATTAATAAACCTATAATTGATTGAAATGAAGCAGAAAAAGGAAGTAGATGAACAACCGTTCACTACAACACCATGATCCCATATTCCTTCCCTCCTCATCCCAATCACCACCACTATGAAGCCATCACCACCCTTCCTCAATTTTAAACAAAGAACAACTAGGAGGGAGAAATATCAAGAGAAAAGTACCCATCACCATTCCCGTGAATTTATATTGGGGATAATAAAAGATTGAGAGAAGAGAGAGTGAGTTATGGTTTGATAATGGTAAGGTTGCATGGTGTGGGGATTGGTGATTTTGGACTTTTGAAGATGTTGGTGTGGTGATTTTGAGAAGAGGATATTTTCAATGTTAAGGGTTTGAGATTTGACTGGAATTTAAGGGTTTTTATATTTGGGTATGGTGGTTTTGTTGGTAGTGGGTGGGGGTGCTGGTGGTTTTTGGTGCGAGTGGGGATGCTTGTGGTTTTCGGCCAGAGTAGAAGGGTTGCAAATTGTTTTCTGTAAGAAGGTTAGGGGGGGTGCTTTTTTTGTGACAGTGGTGGGGTGCTGATTGTTTCAGTGAGGGTGGTGACACCTGAGGTGGGAATGTTGATGGGTGGTTATTCAAGATCTGTTGGTGGAGCCATGAACTTGGGGAAGGGAAGGGTTAACACTGATAAGGTAAGTTGGTAATCAAATAGAATTAGGAGGGAGTGGATGGAAAAATACTTCCTTCGTTCTTTTTTACTTGACATGCATTGTTTATCACACTTGCCAATGCAGCTTTAACCATCAATAACTTTAATTTTCAACAAGTTAAAATTATTAAAACTAAATATTATGATAGTATTTATTAAGACAATACTAATAAGTTCCCACATGAATATGAATTTCCTTACATATAACTCACAAAAGACGGTCAACGGAGGAGATATGAATAGTGTAATTGGTCAAGGTAAAAAAAGAATGGAGGAAGTAGTATAATTGGGTATTTGGGTTGGTAAAATAAGTTAAAATTGCAACTTTATTTAGGCAAAGAAAAGTTTCAATTTTGCGGGTGTTGAAAGTATTGTGAGATTTAGCATTATTTCTGGATTTTCCCTTTAGCTGAAACCATTATTTTACTAATGTATTTTGGGTCAGCACTTCAATGATTTCTTTATGTGGTAGTGATCCTTCATCTGCAAACACAAATGTTAATCTTCACACAGATGTTTCTTTTCCATCTTTAATACATAGCTATTAGTGGTTGTATAATTTAGAAATTTGGGTGATTTGGTGAGTTCTTTTGTCCATTTCTAATATTCCACAGTCTAGCTGAATTGTTAATTATTAATGATGCATGTAATAGATTGGTACATATTAATGGCTGTGACGAGGATATTCCACAGTCTAGCTGAATTGTTAATTATTAATGATGCATGTAATAGATAGGTACATATTAATGGCTGTGAAGAGGATGAATGTCCTTCCTTCAAATAAAAATCATCAGGATCTTCCTTCTCTCTAGAAATCCTAGCCTCACCCCCTCCCATAAAATAAGGAAAAAAAAAGGCCCTTGATCTTATCACAGCCCCATCTTGTGAGATCTTGGTATCCATCTTTATAGCCTTTTGCTTTTGATACAATGCTCATCGTCTTGCCATTTTGAGAATTTTTTTTATAGCCTATTACTTAGATATAATGGCCATCATCTTGCTAATTTGAGATATTTGTTTATAGCCTATTCTTCAGATACAAGGGCAGACCTAGTATTTTCCTTTCCTTTAAAAGAGAAGTGTTCTTTGCCCTGGTGGTTCCACTTGATAGTGTCATTGTAGTCTCCACTCTTATTTCTATTGTCTTGAATTCATTGTAATTTGTTCGCGGAACTCAGGAAATTCAATTGGCTTGGTTTACTTTTCTTACAAAAATATTGTAAATCTTTCCTTTTATGATGGTTGAATAATTCAAGAACAATGCCTAGGCTGTGTGATGCTGGTTTAATTTTCTTAAAATGAAATGTGCTTATTTGAATTTTTTGCCCCACTGAAACATAGAATCGTTTCTTACTTTGTGCTAGTCTTCCACTGACATTCCTGTTTTTCAACATGATGAATTTCATGGAAATCTTGACAGTTTACCTGCTCCAATATATGCTCAGATGATGAAGACTTACATTTGGCTTCAGACAGCTGATGGTTCTATTCAACAAGTTGAACAAGAGGTAGCTATGTTTTGCCCTGTCATATGTCATGAAATTCATGCAGGAAAGGGCACATCCAAAAATCATGCTATTTGTCTTCCTCAAAGAGTCAATCCTGCCATGTTGAGTCTGATTCTTGATTATTGCCGCTTCCATCAAGTTCCAGGACATTCTAACAAGGTTTTCTCTACAACTTAAACTGTCGTGGCCTTTTCCTGCTCTTAATAATATTTGCTTTGAGCTGTTTCTTGCATTTTATATTGGAAAACAAGTGGTTATTTTGATAGACACTTCGATGTAAAGAGTGACCTTTTTTTTTTATTATTATTATTTATTATTTTTTTAAAATGAAGAATTCACCTTTTTAGGATATTTATTTTCTCAGATATAAGCAAATGCATAGCCTGACATACATCTTTATTTCCTTAGGAACGGAAATCCTTTGATGAAAAGTTCATTCGAATGGATACAAAAAGGCTTTGCGAGTTGGCATCTGCTGCTGATAGCCTGCAATTGAAGCCCCTGGTTGAACTTACAAGCCGTGCACTTGCACGAATGATTGAAGGCAAAACTCCGGAGGAGATACGTGAGATATTCTGTTTGCCTGATGATCTTACAGAGGTTTCTGATGCTTACAGTGTTGTGTGTGCTTGACATGTCCTCTTTATCTTGTCTATTATGTTAATGCAGATTTGATTGTTTTAGGAGGAGAAGTTGGAGCCTTTGCGAAACATGACTGATGATCCTCGAATCAGACTTTTGAATCGGCTGTATGCAAAAAGGAGGAAAGAGCTTAGGGAGAAAGAGAAATTAAAGGTATCCGCTTTGGGACTTTCCGTGCATGCTTTCATTAATCCGCAATTCAAATTTTCTTGTTTACATTATTATGATGACAATTTGGCTTTCTTTTTTTCAGACTGCTGAAACTGAAGAAATGCATGTAGATAACCGATCTGTTGATGATTTATTGTCATATATAAATGGAGGTGATGAAGGTAATTTGATTTGTCTAGCTTTTACTTTTTAGTTCAGGGTTATGGCTAAAAGTATATTGCAATTATACTGGTAATTTGTGATGAACCGACTCGGAACAGAGTATTTAATTAACTTTGATACGGAATTATAGCAAGCTTAATTATAATTTGATTGATTAATGGAAGGATTGCAGGGAAATTACAATGATAGTAATAGCTTTAGGCTATTTATCTCAAGGTAGCTTGAGGCTACTACTCTCTAAAGGTTTCTAACTCAATTTCTGGATGCTCTTCTGTAACACAGCCAATCCTATTTATACTCAATATTTGTAATGGTCAGGCTGACGTTAAAGAACTACATGTGACTTACTTAGCCGATATAGAAAAACCATACATAAATATAAATTAAGCTGCTTGCTTTCTTTCCTAAAGTTCTTAATTATATTTGTCACCTTGCATAGAAATACCCGTTGCTTCCTATTCTTGCTCTTGACTTTGCTGATCCTGGTGTTGACTCATGTTCTTTCCCTTTCTCCTCCTCGAATAGACCAAAAGGGGTGGCTGACTGGTTTGACTTGGGTTAGTAAACCAGTCTATAACATAATTGTAGAAGGCTGCATTCATACTTGACACTTTGACAGACCCCCCCCCCCTCCTTCCCCCTTCCCCTCTTTTTCTACCCTAACCTTGCCATACAATGTATTGGTCTTAAAGATGATCTAATTTAGTCTGCCATTTTTGTTAGTTATTTGTATGAAATGATGGATATATCATGGCCTGTGTATAATCCTGCTGGTAGGCGTAGTAGCTATATAATATGCCACAGAGTACCTGTATTCACTCACTGAAGAACTATAGAGATTGGCTTGCAAATTTCATATAATTGTTTTAATCATGCTGCAGTTCACCCACTCATTAGTTCAAATATGCACATAGTTGAATTTTAGAAACCCTAAAATTTAGTTTGGATCTTGAGCCCCATCTATCTGTTCAAATTGTGAACAGTTCTTTATTCATAACTTTCTGGAGTTTGTTTTCACTAGGATCATTCTAGTTCAGCTTTTAGAGTGATGTACTCTTAAGATTCTTGCTATTAAATTTTTTCAGAAAAACCTGTAGCTCTATATCTGTTTACCTCCTTGCTTACGAAATCAAAATCATTGCTTGTGATAGAATAATATTTTATTGACTGAAATCATGTTTATTTTAGGTTCCAGAAGACATCGTATGCTGATAATGATATGCTTCTTGTTGTGTTATTTACCACCTAGGGTTTTGTATTATGTTATATAACTTTTAGGGATGGAATGCTATGCTGGCAATGCTGCACAAAAAAGATTAATGGATACAGAGACTTGCAAATTGAAACAATGCTTTAGAATAGCTATAAAAACACAGAACAAAGTTCCATTCAGCAATAAATATAGTATATAATGCCCAAATGATATAAAAGTAACAGTTGTCTAATGATGGCTAGTAGTTTCACTTGATAAACACATATTTTCAGTTTGTCAAGAGAAAGCTTGCCATCCTTCATGGCATCAAAACTATTACCACTTACCTCTCACATTCTTGTTTTCTCATCATTGTGTTAATAAACCAGATCTTAAGCTTATTTTGGAGGATTTCTTTGAAGTTTCGAGTGAGTGAATTAAAGAAAATGCACTCCAATAGCTTTTAAAACATGAGAAAGTTTGTCCAAGTGCTTTCTCCATCTCATGTCCATATCTATTAGTAGTCTTTTGGACCCTTCTCATTTCCTTTATCCCTTAATTCTGATTTCCAAGCATATGGCTCCTAAACCTTTTATATGTTGCTTGATAAGAACCACCATTAAGATTACTATTCTGCTATGCGTTGTTTTGCCTTTTCTGCTGTTGAATAGTCCAAAGAGACCATATTATAATTCTTTTATTGTTTTCTCGCCGGTAGAATGCAGCTGATGATAGAGTGGCTAGCATTGTAGGTTGTTGGCCTGTCTGAAGGTTAATAGCACCCCATCCCCCTTGCAAATTTTGGAAGCAAATATCCAAAGGAGACCTTTTAATATACTTCTTCATTGGTAATTTCTGCACTATTAGATTCAAGAGTAGCCATAGCAAGTAATCAATCAACACACAGTCCCAAACTATTCAGTCACCAATAAAAAAAAATAAAAAAAAGAAAGAAAGAAAGAAAAAGGTTGAGGGTAGAACTGTAGAACAGATTAGTAGAGAGAGAAAAACAGAATTAGGAATGGAAGAAACCCATTAGGCACTAATAGAGAAAATAGAGAATTGGTGAAAAAGAACCTTGGACTTGATAGTATGTGATCGAATACGCAACCTCAGATAAATTTGGTTTACAGTTGTGGTCTTTGTTAGCAAGTGTCGGTTTTTGGGGAGCGCTCATGATTCAACCCTAATGCATCACAGCAATTGCTGATCAGAGATGCATGTTTGAACAAGGTACTGACTTGCCTGTGATCTGGACTATGGAAATTTAGGATGATTGGTATATTAGTTTAGAAATTTGTGTCCAGGCCATGTCTTTCCTCTCTTTCTATATGATACATATCCCTATGTTTCAAAATGTTCTTGTATGCATTTTCTCATATGGCGAAAGGTTTTAGAAATCGATTTGTCCAACTAAATTCTCATTTCCATGAATCAGAGGTGATATGACCTTCCATCCTTCTTTAAGGTGATCTCTTTGGTGGGTACAATTTTAGAGATCTACATTATCATATACAATTTCTATGCACTGGTGAACAAGTTGGGAAAAGAATATTGCTTTATCATATTTTTCCTTTAACTTTAGAGAAGAACATCATCATGGGCTACGTATTATGTAACGCTCATCTTTTCCCCAAGAGGTCTAAATCAGTGTCAAACTTTTTGCTTGGAACATCTTCCTTTACTGTCAATCCCGTGTTCTTAAAACATGCATCTTAAGAGTGAATTGCGATCTTTCTTTTATCTTTAAACAAAAATTGATACAGACATGTTTCCCTGTGTTTCTCTGATCTGCCGGTTATATACAGTCAAGAAATCCTTCTCCTTTCACATGTCTATGAGGTTGTCTCTACCCAGACTGAAATACAGCTCTCTCTCCATTTCAAAAAGGTAGGTTGTCACATTTTCTGGAACTATTTTCAGTCATTATTTTTAGGAACTAGACCAAGACTGGAGGACGCATCCTTTTATGAATCTCACTATTAAGTATTAACTGTACTGTCTTTTTTTGGATGTTTTAATAATTTCTAATTTGTCACTAGTTTCTGTATTTAATAAATTTGAGCCAGTGGTGGATCCAAAAAAAAATTCAGAGCGTCTCGTTAAAATTTGTGAGGTTTCTAGTATATGCTTGTTTCAAGTATCATTGTCAATTTGTCAGTGAATAGAACTCTTCTGGAATTACAGGGTCACGTGTTCTTTTTGATGTTTTGACTTTACATCATGCTGTTAGCATATGAAATGTATATTTTATGACAATTAAAGCTTGCTTAAGCTTTTGCTCTTTTTTTTTAACCCTATATGATTCAACTCTATACGGTTCCTCACGACAATTCATGTTAGATAAATCCAAATCATTTTGGGACTAAGGCTTTGTTGTTGTCGTCTATATTTGAGATTTAATAATCTTCACTATATTTTTGCTTCCCAGATAATAAAGCCGTTAAAACATCTAAAAGCAAGAAAAAACACCGAAGAAAAAAGGACCAGTCAAAAAGTTCTCCTTTAATTAACGGCGTTGAGAACCACAAGGTATGTCTGGCTGATTTTTTCTTCTTACTTTTATTTATTTATAAATCAGCTGAGTGAGATATCAGAATGAAATTTCATGAATGTTTTCATATACTGTAGGAGACCATGGACAATTGTTCTCAAGTCTCTACCAATGGGGCTAGCCCCAGTGCGAAAAAAGAGTTGTCCAATTTAAATTATTGCTTTGATGGTGAGGAAAACTTGGACGATGGTGAGGATGACATTGATCCTGCAATAAAAGAACAAATTGATAGGTTTGTCTTTGAATTCCAACCTTTATGAATTATGAATGAAAAGAAAGAAATGAGGCTTCCATCTTGTCACTTGCAAGGTTACCTAATAGTTCTAGATTTCTGCTTTAGTGTGGTACAAACATGTGTCCTGAGTGTGTTAGGTTATACCTTGGCCCACCCCATGCTTATGTTGAATTCTTGGCTGTGTTGGATGAGGGGTTTACTGGGGGTTCTCACAAGATTTAAAGAAGGAATAGGAATCCCTTAATGGAGGAATAGTTCAGGTGCTGCCATGAATTTAAGGAAACTGATCGCTGGGATCCCTTAAAGTGTTACTAGCAGTGAGAGGAAAGCATGTGTGATTCTGGTTTTTGATAATGTGCTCCATGGTTTGGCAGATTTTGATGGTTATCCATTCTTGTTTTGGGGTTATTTAAATGAGATTCAAAACACAAAATATTTTCTTTGTCAGCTGTGCTCCTTGTGATTCCTACATGCTTGAAACAGTTCCGTTGCTCAATAATCTTGATGTTGATAGTAGCTTAGTAAAGCAGCTGGTTTTGTCTATTGTATGTACTTTTGATGTATAACTTTATGGATTACCTATCTTGAATATTTTCCATGATTACTCACCAACACTGCATGAATGTGAGAGCACTATCTCAATCTTCTTTTTGGAAAGCTAACTGTTCTGTTCAAATATTACTTCCTATGTGTTTTGTGAATACACCGGGAAAAGTATTGATATATACTTGAATGATTATGTCATTCTGACATGAATCTTGATTAGGCTGGGTGTATATCTCCCGTTTTTACACCTTCATGAAATTCTTCCAAGGCATATCTTCACTTCTGTTTGCAATTTTCTCCATGTATCAATTGACAACCACCATATATATATTGACTTTTGCTGGTGTTATATTTAAAGTATTCACATGTTTCTTCAGGGAGGTAGAGGATTTTACTCGGAGGCTGAATTTGAACTGGTCCGAGAGAATGAATGAGGTTCTATATGGATCTAGAAAGGAAGTCAGTAGCTTCATTCATTAATAACAGTGATCCCACTGGGAGATATGTAAGTTAAATGCCTTCAATTTTCTGTCTGAATTGTTGTTTTATTTCCTTCCGTCTAAATTGTTGTTTTATTTCCTATTTTTGTCTTATTTCCTATTTTTGTCTTATTTACCTTAAGGAAGGTTCCGATGATAGATAATAGGTCTATTGTCCGCTTTTGAGCTATTTTTTATTGTACAGGAAGGGAACTAGGATGGCAAATTCCGTGGAAACGGAAGAGACGTCTTCCTTATGATGGATGATAGGATGAATATGTCCTGTGTACATTAAGCTGATGATTCTTGCTGCATAAATGAGGCGGGTAATAATGCTGGATACCGATGATTCTTGCTGCACGAACACAAGCAATAAGTTGGCCGCAGGGCAACACCAATGGGTTTGTCCTTTTTTTTACTCTCCTTTACCTTAAATTTTTCTCCACTGTTTTTTCCATTCTTTTATAGTTGGTAAAGTTGCAAATTTTGTCTGAGTAAAATTTGTTGTAATTTTAGCGAACTTAATAAAAGAACAGGATTATTTGAGTTCTTTTGTTTTTTAAATCCCTTGCGATTTACTCACTTGGAAGAACATCCGGTGTGTGATACCATAGACTGGGTGGTCTGAAGCCACATTATCATTCATTCCCCTTTTTGCCACAAAAATAATTAGAATGTTGTATTTTGTAATTTCCCCTTTTTCCAGTTTCTTTATGTATGTTCCGTTGGTATATTTTTAGTTCATTGAATAACTCAATTTCAAACGGTGTAAAAACAAGCAAAAATATGTTGTGAATCTTGTGATATCTTTGAAATGACCCTTGGTGGCCTTCTCCTACCATTCTTGGATAGTTGTAATGGTAGTAGAACTCATCATGAGTCGGCTAAGTGCCTAAGTTGCAACGAGCAGGGCTTCCAGTCGGGTGGGCGTTTACGGCAGGCCCTGTAAGATAGAATGTTGACAATTCGATATTGTTCTATATCTGGTAAATAACCTTCGTTATATTATTCTCTTAATCCGTTTTTTAATTTTACGGTATTTTTACTTAATCATGTAATCTATCTCTCTTACTTTATTCATCACGAGATGAAACGGATGGAGTTTACCATATACTCGTACATACGAGCTTTTGGTGTACGAGTACATGATTACATTGAATTGAATGGATGCCACTTGTGACGTGTCTCATAAGATTTTGCTAACATCCATTCAATTGATGATAGTCACAATGGGCTAAGCACTCCATAGTCCATACTCATTGCCTTGGTCGGTCAAAATTTGTCGTAACTCCTTTATTTTCTTCTCCTTTATTTATTTATTTATTTATTTTCTTTCTATTTTTTATGGTAAATTACGGGGAGGACCCCCACCTATCTACCCTATTACAGGAATGGAAGCTACGAGGAATCGAACCTCTATCACATGGGGCATCTCCTCAATCCTCATTTGTGCAAGTGATTAACTTTACTTTTCACTTTTAACCTTGACCTTTATTTTTTTATTTTTTGGAAAAAGAAAAGATGAAATTGATGAATGATACTACGTACGAGTATTATGGAATTCACGATAATCTTTTGATTTAGAATTTATGTGCTCCATATTAATTTTAACTAATACAGAGCATATTTTAATATATTCTTGAAATGATCTTGCTAATGAACGTTCATACAAAAAATAGTACTCTCCTTTCAGAGGAAGTATTAATGTAGGTTTGATATGTATGTGCAAATACATCCTCCTTTTAATACCAGTACGAGTAATAAAATAATATTGTGGCATATTCTTTGGCTGTGATTGGGTGAATGCGGGCCCAACTATGCATATGACTGTTAGGGGAGGATGGCAGGGAAATGCCAGTCCAATTAGTTGTTGTCCATACGCCTACGCTCTGATAACTTAACTTTTCCATATTTTTTTTTTCAGGGGATTAATTGTACTCGTATACTGTATTCCGTATTTTTTTATTATCATGATTTTTTTATAGCCTTTTCTTTTTAAATGGATATCAGGATATGGATGCTTTGATTTTATTAGGGACTTTATATAGACAAATTTTGGAAGTTTAAAGGTTTTTTTTAAAAAAAAAAAACAATCATATGGTACATGTAAAAAAAATAAAAATACATAAAATAAAAAATAAAATAAAAACCCTTATCTCATAACAAAAGTTATTAAAAAATCATCTTAAACTTGTCTTAATTTGGAGTTAAAAATTTTTCAATGCACTCAAGGTATTTTTTGCTCGTTTGATGATTGAGCGATAATCATCTTTTACTCATTAAAATGGCAAAATATTATATCTTGGGTATTGTTCATCCGAGTGTATATAACAAAACTTGTTTTACTACATGACTTATGACACTTATCTAGTACATACTCTATACAAAATTTCACCTTGTTTTAACTTATCTCTGTATATGAGTATAATTTACATGCTTATTACTCTATTTTATCTTGTACATATTTTCTTACATTTGTAAAATAAATTTTAGTGGTTTTTGTTAGTGTCAAAATTGAGGATAAAACAGTTTTGTAAATATTTTGCCCCTAATCCTTGAATTTATAATTAGATTAAAAAAAATGAAATAGCTGAGTTGGAGAGTGGTGGTTGGTCCTGTTGCTTGACCCACCGCCCAACGAATGATTAAAAAATGAAATATTTCACCTTGTTTATTAGAATTTCAAGACTTTTTGACACCGGGCCCCGAAACCTCTAAAATTTCTCAAAAAGTGTGGATATTAGACTTCAATTTTGGAATTTTTTTACTTTTTTTTCGCCCGGAAATATAAATTGCCAAACTGTTTACCATGGTCCCTAATACCCTCCGGGAGTCCAATTAGGTGGATGGAACCATCCAATTTTCCTTTAAACGGCCAATTTATCGGTATACAACTTGTACCAATTTCATTAACTCAAGCCTACCACGAACATTTATGACGACATATAATGATTATATATGATTCCAAACGTCATTATATGACCCTGAGATGTATCCCTTAAAATTTCGAGGCTTTTCGACACTGGGTCTTGAAATCTCCAAAATTTCTTAAAAAGCGTGGATATGCCTTCAATTTTGGAATTTTTCGACTTTTTTTTGCCCGAAAATAAAAATTGTCAAAATGTTTACCATGGTCACTAATACCCTCCGGGAGTCCAATTGGGTAGGTGGAACCATCCAATTTGCCTTTAAACGGCCTATATACCGACTTACAACTTACACCGATTTCATTAACTCAAGCCTACCACGAACATTTATGACACCGTATAATGATCATATATGGTTCCAAACGTCATTATATGACCCCGAGATGTATTCCCTAGAATCTCAAGGCTTTGCGAAACCGTGACCCGAAACCTCCAAAATTTCTCAAAAAACGTGGATATTAGCCTTCAATTTTGGAATTTTTTGACTTTTTTTCGCCCACAAATAAAAATTGCCAAAATTTTTACCATGTTTCCTAATATCCTCCGGGAGTCCAATTGGATGGGTTGAACTATCTAATTTGCCTTTAAACGGTCAATTTACCGGTTTACAACTTGCACCGATCTCATTACATCAAGCCTACATGATTACATTGAATGGATGCCACTTGTGACATGTCTCGTAAGATTTTGCTAACATCCATTCAACTGATGATAGTCACATGGGCTAAGCACTCCATAGTCCATACTCATTGCCTTGGTCGGTCAAAATTTGTCGTAACTCCTTTATTTTCTTCTCGTTTATTTTTTATTATTTTTTTTTCTTTTTTTTTTCTTTCTATTTTTTATGGTAAATTACGGGGAGGACCCCCACCTATCTACCCTATTACAGGAATGGAAGCTACGAGGAATCGAACCTCTATCACATGGGGCATCTCCTCAATCCTCATTTGTGCAAGTGATTAACTTTACTTTTCACTTTTAACCTTGACCTTTATTTTTTTATTTTTTGGAAAAAGAAAAGATGAAATTGATGAATGATACTACGTACGAGTATTATGGAATTCACGATAATCTTTTGATTTAGAATTTATGTGCTCCATATTAATTTTAACTAATACGGAATATATTTTAATATATTCTTGAAATGATCTTGTTAATTGAACGTCCTTAAGGCGTAAGATAATCCTATAAAAAATAGTACTTTGTACCTTTTAATACCAGTACAAGTAATAAAATAATTTTGTGGCATATTCTTTTGCTGTGATTGCGTGAATGCGAGCCCAACTGTGCATATGACTGTTAGGATGGCAGTTTCGAACAGGGAATGCCAGTCCAATTAGTTGTTGTCCATACGCCTACGCTCTAATAACTTAACTTGGCCCTATTTTTTTGGAAAATTTGCAAATTACAGCCATTTAAATTTTTTTTTGCAAATTGCAGCCTAAAAGTTAGTATAAATTGTAAATTGCAGCCCGATTCAATTTTTTCATCGGTTTACATGTTGAAAAATATTCGGTTAAGGTTTTAGGGGTCATTTTAACCCTTAGGGACCCGAATTGAGCTCGGAATTAGCAAAAAAATAACGTAAGTGTCTCATATTTACAGTTTCCCACAAATCGATACACTTTTGTTACGCAAAACGAGATACTTGCGTTATTTTTTTGCTAATTCCGAGCTCAATCCGGATCCCTAAGGGCTAAAATGGCCCCTAAAACTTTAATCGAAGATTTTTCAACTTGTAAACCGATGCAAAAGTTGAATCGGGCTGCAATTTACAATTTATATGAACTTTTGGGCTGCAATTTGCAAAAAAAAATTAAAATGGTTGCATTTTGCAAAATACGAACTTTAAATGGCTGCAATTTGCAAATTTTCCTTTTTTTTTTTCATTGGATTAATTGTACTCGTATACTGTATTCCGTATTTTTTTATTATCATGATTTTTTAATAGCCTTTTCTTTTTAAATGGATATCAGGATATGGATCATGGATGCTTTGATTTTATTAGGGACTTTATATAGACAAATTTTGGAAGTTTTAAGGATTTTTTTTTTTTAACAATCATATTCATATGGTACGTTTAAAAACAAAACAAAAAACAAAAAAAAAAAACTTATCTCATAACAAAATTTATTAAAAAAATCATCTTAAACTTGTCATAATTTAGAGTTGAAAATTTTTAAATGCACTCATGGTATTTTTTGCTCATTTGATGATTGAGCGATAATCATCTTTTAATCATTAAAATTGTTTCGGGGGTTTTTGTCCCTTGGGAGAGTTACAACACTGAAACTGGATTCGACTGAGGATGCCTGTACCTGCAAAGCAAACGGACCGCCAGATGGTCGGTGGTCCGCCTCCGAAGATTAAGTTAGTAAACATTCGGTAATAAAACGCGCGGAAGTAAAGTTTATCTGCTCGGATTCCGAGCTCAGGTAAAGTGTTGTGTGTTCCTTGAAAACGACAGCTCTATGGTAAGTGACGTGTTGTCTCGTATTGTGTGAATATTCTCACTCTTTTTTTCTGTTGTGTTGTTGTGTCACCCTTCTGCCATAAATGCCAGAATATCTCTATTTATAGGGTCCTTTTCAAAAGTGTGCCCCATCCTAGGATCTTGGTGACCTAGGAATTAGGTCACGCCGTTTTGCGGCGCCTCGGGATTTGGGCCTTTAGAATGCTGCCATCCCCAGGCCAATTGCCTGAGTGACACGTGTCACTGTGCCCAAAAGGATTCTGAAGCACCTTTTGGGTGACACGTGTCGCAACCTGAATGGTTCCTGCTGGACCTTCAGTCCACATAGGACGGAGAAGAGTTTACCCTCCACGTGTCATCATTCCATAGGTCCATATGGCACCTATATGGAGGACACGTGGCGCTTTCTGATTGGACCACCTGGCCGGGTATAAAATACCCAAATCAAAAATGGCAAAATATTATATCTTGGGTATTGTTCATCTGAGTGTATTTAACAAAATTTGTTTTACTTCATGACTTATGAGTTATGACACTTATCTAGTACGTACTCTGTACAACATTTCACCTTGTTTTAACTTACCTCCGTATATGAGTATAATTTACATGTTTATTACTCTATTTTATCTTGGAAATATTTTCTTACATTTGTAAATTAAATTTTTGTGGTTTTTGTTAGTGTCAAAATTTAGGATAAAACAGTTTTGTAAATATTTTACCCCTAATCCTTGAATTTATAATTAGATTTTAAAAAAATGAAATAGCTGAATTGGAGAGTGGTGGACTGGTGGTTGGTCTGTTGCTTGACCCACCGCCTAACGAATGATTGAAAAAAAAATGAAATATTTCACCTTGTTTATTCCAGGATCAATCTTCACTAATCCCGTTTTTTATGCTTTCTAATATTCTTTTTTGTTTACTAATCTTAGTAAATTCTTTCTTTTAGCTAATTTTGGTAAATTTAAGTGTTCCATATTTGGTTATGGTACACTCATCTTACAATTTATATGAATTCAACCCGATCGGTTCCTAACCCGACCCGAATTTAACCCAACCTATTACAAACCTGACCCGAAATCAACCCGACTTGTTATTGACCTGACCCAAATTCAACCCGACTTGTTATTGACCCGACTCGAATTTTACCAGACCTATTACTAACTCGACCCAAAAATTCAACATGTTACTAACCTGACTCGAAATCAACACGACTTGTTATTGATCCGACCAAAATTCAACCCAAATTGTTCCTAAACCGATTTCAAATCACCTTAAATGCAATTTAGAATACCTTATTATTGTTGATCAAAGCATTTTGTCTAGGGAGACCAAGTCGGTCCAAGCCAGCAAAAGAAAATAGCATCATCCTCAAATTTAAGAGTTAATATAGTATATATTTGTTGTATGGTCAAAAGAGATAATTATCTTCCTAAATTTTAGACTATAGTTCCTTAGTATATTGCCATATATATTACAGTCAAAGAAAATAATTAGCTTGATAAAAATGATAATTATCTATTTATAGTTAGTTGAACCCGAATACGACCTCACTTAGAAATAACCCGACCTGATCGTAACCTGCAAATTATTGACATGAACATAACTCGACTTGAATCCAAGAATGACCCGACTTGAAAATGACCCAACCTGATTATAACCCGCAAATTATTGGCTTGAACCGAACCCGAATTGAACCCGAGAATGACCCGACTTGAAAATGACCTGACCTGATTATAACCCGCAAAATATTAACTTGAACCAAACTCGACTCAAACCCAAGAATGACCAGACCTGATTATAACCCGCAATTTATTGACTTGAACCGAACCCGACTCGAACACAAGAATTACCCTAACCCGTGAAACCTGAATTAAACCCGACCTATTGTTCACTCAAACTGAATGTAACCCGACCTGTTATTAACCCGACCCAAACCCGAAAATAAAAATTTCAAAATTTTCTCAAAAAGTGTGGTTAGGCTTCAATTTTGGAATTTTTTGACTTTTTTTCGCCCGGAAATAAAAATTATCGAAATGTTTATAATGGTCCCTTATACCCTCTGAGAGTCCAAATGGGTGGGTGGAACCATCCAATTTGCCTTTAAATGGCCAATTTACCGAATTACAACTTGCACAGATTTCATCAATTCAAGCCTACCACGAACATTTATAACAATATATAATACCCGAGATGTATCCCCAAAAATCTCAAGCCTTTTCAACACCGGGCCCCGAAACTTCAAAAATTTGTCAAAAAGCATGGATATTAGTCTTCAATTTTGGAATTTTTTGACTTTTATTCGCCCGGAAATAAAAATTGCCGAAATGTTTACCATATTCCCTAATACCCTCCGGGAGTCCAATTGGGTTGGTGGAATCATCCAATTTGCCTTTAAACGGCCAATTTATCGGTTTTACAACTTGCACCGATTTCATTACATTAAACCTACCACGAACATTTATGACAACATATAATTACCATAAATGGTTTTAAACGGAATTATATGAGCCTGAGATACATCCCCTAGAATTTCAAGACTTTTTGACACCGGGCCCCGAAACCTCTAAAATTTCTCAAAAAGTGTGGATATTAGCCTTCAATTTTGGAAATTTTTGACTTTTTTTACCCAGAAAAAAAAAAATGCCGAATTTTTTACCATGGTCCCTACTACCCTCCGGGAGTCCAATTGGGTGGATGGAACCATCCAATTTCCCTTTAAATGGCCAATTTATCGGTATACAACTTCGACCAATTTCATTAACTCAAGCCTACCACGAAGATTTATGACAACATATAATGGTTATATATGATTCCAAACGACATTATATGACTCTGAGATGTATCCCTTAAATTTTTGAGGCTTTTTGACACCGGGCCTTGAAATCTCCAAAATTTCTCAAAAAGCGTGGATATTAGCCTTCAATTTTGGAATTTTTTTACTTTTTTCGCCCGAAAATAAAAATTACCGAAATGCTTACCATGGTCCTTAATACCCTCCGGTAGTCCAATAGGGTGGGTGAAACCATCCAATTCGCCTTTAAACGGCCAATTTACCGATTTTTAACTTGCACCGATTTCATTGATTCAAGCCTACCACGAACATTTATGACAACATATAATGATCATATATGGTTCCAAACGTCGTTATATGACCCCGAGATGTATTCCCTAAAATCTCAAGGCTTTGCGAAACCGTGACCCGAAACCTCAAAAATTTCTCAAAAAACGTGTATATTAGCCTTCAATTTTGGAATTTTTTGACTTTTTTTCACCCGCAAAAAAAATTGTCGAAATATTTACCATGTTTCCTAATACCCTCCGGGAGTCCAATTGAATGGGTTGAACTATCCAATTTGCCTTTAAACGACCAATTTACCGGTTTACAACTTGCACCGATTTCATTACATTAAACCTACCACGAACATTTATGACAACATATAATTACCATAAATGGTTTTAAACAGAATTATATGAGCCTGAGATGTATCCCTAAAATTTAAAGGCTTTTCGACGACACCAAGCCTCGAAACTTGCAAAATTTCTAGAAAATGTGGATCTCAGGAAAATAAAAAATGCCGAAATGTTTACCATGGTCCCTAATACCCTCCGGGAGTCCAATTGGGTGGGTGGAACCAATCAATTTTCCTTTAAACGCCCAATTTACCGGTTTTCAACTTGCACCGATTTTATTAACTCAAGCCTACCACGAACATCTATGACTACATATAATGATCATATATGGTTCCAAACGACATTAAATGACACCCATATGTATGTATTCCCCAAAATCTCAAGACTTTTAGGGTCCCGAAACCTCTAAAATTTCTCAAAAAGCGTGGACATTAACATTCAATTTTGGAAATTTTTTACTTTTTTTTCGCCCGAAAATAAAAATTGCCGAAATTTTTACCATGGTACTTAATACCCTCTGGTAGTCCAATTGGGTAGGTGAAACCATCCAATTTGCCTTTAAACGACCAATTTACCGGTTTACAACTTGCACCGATTTCATCAACTATGACAAAAAATAATGATCATATATGGTTCAAACGACATTATATAACCCTGAGATGTATTCCCTAGAATTTCAAGGCTTTTTCGATACCGGGCCCTGAAATCTTCAAAATTTCTCAAAAAGCATTGATTTTTGGAATTTTTAGACTTTTTTAGCTCAGAAATAATAATTGCCTAAATGTTTACCATAGTCCCTAATACCTTTCGGGAGTCTAATTGGGTGGGTGGAACCATTCAATTTGCCTTTAAACGGTCTTTTTACCGGTTTATAACTTACACCGATTTCATTAAATCAAGCCTACCACGATTATTTATGACAACATATAATGATCATATATGATTCCAAACATCATTATATGACCCCGAGATGTATTCCCTAAAATTTCAAGGCATTTCGACAACATGCCCCGAAACCTCCAAAATTTCTCAAAAAGCGTGGATATAAGCCTTCAATTTTGGATTTTTTTGACTTTTTTTCGCCCGTAAATAAATATTGCCGAAAATTTTACTATGGTCCCTAATATCCTCCAGGAGTCCAATTGGGTGGGTTGAACTATCAAATTTGCCTTTAAACGTCCAATTTATCGGTTTACAACTTGCACCGATTTCATTAGATCAAGCCTACCACGAACATTTATGACAACATATAATGATCATAAATGGCTCCAAAAGGCATTATATGACCCTGAGATATATTTCCTAGAATTTCAAGACTTTTCGACACCGGGTCTCGAGACCTCAAAAATTTCTCAAAAAGCGTGGATATTAGCCTTCAATTTTGGAATTTTTTGACTTTTTTCGTCCAGAAATAAAAATTGCCGAAATATTTACCATGGTCCCTAATACATTCCGGGAGTCCAATTGGGTGTGTGGAACCATCCAATTTGCTGTTAAACGACCAATTTACCGGTTTACAACTTGCACCGATTTAATTAATTTAGGCCTACCATGAACCTTTATGACAACAAATAATTATCATATATGGTTCCAAACGACATTATATGACCCCGAGATGTATCTCATAAAACTTCAAGACTTTTCGACGCCGAGCCTTAAAACCTCCAAAATTACTAAAAAAACGTGGATATTAGCCTTCAATTTTGGCCTTTTTTGACTATTTTTGCCCGGAAATAAAAATTGCCGAAATGTTTACCATGGTCCTTAATACCCTAAGGGAGTCCAATTAGGTGTGTGGAACCATTCAATTTGCTGTCAAACGACCAATTTACCGGTGTACAACTTGCACCGATTTACCGGTTTACAACGACCAATTTAATTAACTTGCACCGAACCCGACTTGAACCGAAATTGACCCTAACCCGTCAAAACCCGAATTTAACTCGACTTGTTACTAACCTGACCTGAATTCAACCCGATTGTTTCCTAACCCGACCCGAATATAACCCAACCTGTTACAAACCTGACCCGAAATCAACCCGACTTGTTATTGACTTGACCCAAATTCAACCCACTTGTTATTGACCCGATCCGAATTTTACAAGACCCATTACTTACCTGGCCCAAAAATTCAACCCGATCTGTAACTAACCTGACTCGAAATTAACACGACTTGTTATTAACCTGACCTAAATTCAACCCAAATTGTTCCTGACCCGATTTCAAATCACCTTAAAATGCAATTTAGACCACCTAATTATTGTTGATCAAAGCATTTTGTCTAGGGAGACCAAGTCGGTCCAAGCCAGCAAAAGAAAAGAGCATCATCCTCAAATTTAAGAGTTAAATATAGTATATATTTGTTGTATGGTCAAAGGAGATAATTATCTTCCTAAAGTATAGACTATAATTTCCTAGTATATTGTCATATATATTATAGTCGAAGGAAATAATTAGCTTGATAAAAATGATAATTATCTATTTATACTTAGTTGAACCTGAATATGAACTGACCCGACCTGATTGTAACCTGCAAATTATTTACTTGAACATACCCCGACTTGAATCCGAGAATGACTCGACTTGGAAATGAGCCAACCTGGTTATAACCCGCAAATTATTGACTTAAACCGAACCTGACTTGAACCCGAGAATGACCCGACTTGAAAATGGCCAGACCTGATTATAATCCGCAAATTATTGACTTGAATCGAACCCTACTAAAACCCGAGAATGACTCGATCTGATTCTAACCCGCAAATTATTGACTTGAACCGAACCCGAACCCGAGAATTACCCTAACCCGTGAAAACCCGAATTAAACCCGACCTATTGTTCATCCGACCTGAATGTAACCTGACCTGTTACTAACCCGACCTAAACCTGACCCAAACCCGATAAGAAGTTTGACCCGATGTGACCTGACTAAAGCATGACCCAACCCAAACCCGACCCGCATAGGTTATACAATTAATCCGAATTGACCTGACCCGAGTTGACCCGGCCCTCTCTTACCCGACCCAAACCCAACCTGTTTACCCAAATTGACAGCTCTAGTCTTTGTGCTAATTACCTCTTTTAGTAATCATGAGTATGTATCAAGCTGTGTTTTCGAATATGCTCAACAGCTCAAGATAGAATAAAAAGTTGTAATTATTCAAACTATCTTACACAATGGATTGATACTACATACTTTGTACTTCGTATAAGATATGTGTACATGTTCAATTATTTATGTATGAAGAGCCATAAAACCTCCCTTTGTTGTCAAACGTTTAATATGTACTTTGCCACTTTCTATTGAATAAACATACAATAATTGGATTGAACTGAATTGATTGGAGATGAATTGAACCGAATAGAGTTGAAATGAATTGTTAATAAGAGAAGGAAATCAGAAGCTGAACTGAAATTAAACTGAAGAGGACAGACCCTTTAAAAATGGATAAAATGAGGTGAAAGAATACCATAAAGCTCAAGTTTAGCTTTTAAACTTAGAAAATTATACTTTGCAATAGCTATTATCGATTCTTTTCAATTTATCTTGTCAAAATTTAAATTACTATAAACTGTGTTTAACTAGTGATTATCTAAATTTTGTTGTATCTTAACTGTTTTTAGCTCATGAGCAAGAATGATTTGTAACTTCTCTCGAAAAAATAAACTTTATCAACGAAAATCCTTATACTATGAATTAGAACAATATAATTAGTTTAGTTCGTAAATGCAAGTAGTACACAATAAGATATTTCACATAATCAATTACTAAATATGATCCATGATTGCACAAAGTATTTTACATGTCACTTTTATACCAGTAGTTTATAATTGGCTAATCAATAAACTTAATACACAAAAATAACATAAAATTGGGTTTATTGAGCCAAAGCACTTGTGTTGTAAACAAGCAATGCACCACCAGCAAGGAGTCCGGCTAGAGTCACAGCCCATATTAATAGGCCAGTGGTACCTACAGGTTTATCCAATATAATTAAGTTAGTTTTACCATAATTTTACTATAAACTACATTAAATGTTTTTTTTTTTTTTTTTTATTAAATTTCAAATATATTTATGCAATATTGTTTGATTTTTTATTTATTTTTTCGATGACATATTGTTTGATGTTAAAGCCATTTAAATTTCAAAGGAAAAATTTTCAATATAATTCTGAAATTGCATTTAAAATGAAGCATACCGCCAGCGTACACGTCACCGCTAGGTGACCACTCCTCTTCGTTGTAGATTGGACTGCACATAATTAGGGTGAAAGTAAGAAATTGGAAAATACTCGTAAATCAATGTCTTTCTATAATAGACCAATGATAAATTCAATCAACAATAGTACTTCCTCCGTTCTATTAATATTGCAACAATGGATTTTTTATACTATTCATCACTCTTGTTTGACCATATAATATGAGTTATACGTTAAACAAATATAGTGAAGTGGGATATTGTTGGATTCGTCTTATAAAATACTTTCACAATATCAAGTTTTTATATTTTTTACTCTTACACAATAATAGATTTTTAGTATATAAAATGTGTTTTGAGATGCGTAATTTTCTCCTTGTTGCAATATTAACAGAACGGAGGAAGTATAAATTATGAAAAGTTGACATTGAGATTATTTTAACGAGAAAAAAAAAATCAATAACTTAATACAATACTTAATAACTCAAGAACATTTTTAAGAAATTATTTAGATGTACATGAGAAATATTTATAATTACAATTGAATAGAAAATCAAAATAGGGACTCCCTAACCTGTAACCATCAACATTGGCACCATATTTGTCAACAAATTGGTAAACACCTTTGCCCTGCATCCATTCCCAAATAGAACATCAATATATAATAAATCAATCAATATACTCCATAACCCTCAACTCTTCACAATTTTATTATAATTAATTCTAATAAGTTAAAACAAAATGAAATTTGCACTGCTAAAATTTAATTTTAAGTATGCGTATCTAGAAAATAAGAAATATTAAGTGGAAGAGAAAGTAATACATCTAATTATAAAACATGACGAAAGTAAGAATTTTGTCATAGACGAAACACCTACCCTTCCTTTCCTTCCGGACGAATCAACACCATCCCTCAACTCCATGCCTCCGCCAATTCCTACATAAATTAGCAATAATATTTTGTTAACATCTCGTATATATCTTGTACGAGTAGATTAAAGTGGAGTTTTTATAGAGGGGGAATTTCCTCTCTTAAGCTTTACCTTTTTTTCCCATAAATTCATTAATTTGAATAAGAATATATCATTATTTATTAATTATCATGACTATTTGAGTTAAATATTTCTAGACTTCTAAGGATTTATGTTGATATACTATGAGTCTGTTCTGATTTATTAAATTGAGCTGAACTGATGTGATTGAAGCTGAACTTAACTGAAATGAATTGTTTATGAGCGAATGAAATTAGGAAGTGAACTGAATTGATTGGAGCTGAAGTGAACAAATCTATAAATAATTTTTTTTAAAAAAAAATTAATAATCATCTATCTCATAACCAAAACTTTTTTTTCCATCCAAAATCATTTATCATCACTCTTAAAAGTTTCTAATATTTTATTATCCATCCAAAAATATGCAACTGATTTTCTTTATCTACACAAGTTACAATTAAGACAAATTCCATTAAGTTATTGTTGTAAGACGGGTTGAAGTTAACCTAAAAATATTTAAAGCATGCACGTACATATGTTATTCATCTACTACCTCCGTTACAGATTATATGCAATAATTTGACATAAAGTAGAGAGGGAAATGTTTAATCGTTGCACATAACCTGTAACGAAGGTAGTACTACGAGTAGATATGAAAAATGGAATACATACCAAAGGGTTTGTCAGTCTTGATCTTCTTGACACCACTAGCACGAACAGTGAAAGAGGCAGAAGATCTTGAAAGAGAAGGCAAACCTTTGATTGCTGCCTTACTTTCAACACCAAATGAAGAAGGCTTCAAGCTCAATGAAGACATCACTGAGGTTGCCATTGTTTTTTTGCTTCCTTAATTACTATGATATATTTCTCCTATACTAAAGTTTATTGTAGCTTCAATTGTTTACAAGAAACTATTATTAATGCTACTCAATGTTTACCAATTACAAAAATGGTGATTGTGGTTTTTACACGTGGCATGGAATATGTGGATGTCTTTAAGATATGGTATTGCTAACATTATCTAAAATCTAACTTCTTAGCCATTTATTTCTCACCATTTATCATTTTATTTTTCAATATTTTTATTTCTTCGTTTTTTTTTCTCTAAAATGCATTACTTGTATTTATGTGGAGGTCTAAAAGAGTTTATTTATTATGAAGTATAATATTATTTGTATTTTTAAATTAGGTGGATTTTCATTAATTTTATGTATTACTTGTATAATATTATTCATATTTTAAAAATGTATTACATTAATTTTCATTATTTTTATTAAAAGATGGTATGAGGATATCTTAAACAATTTTCATATTTTCTTTAAAAAAAAAAAAATCATGTTACCTTTAACCTATTTCAAGGTAATTTTTTTGTTTATTGTGAGTTTGATTGAATTTTAAGGTAAAAGCTAACGAACGTTCCGAGGGCGTTGAATAATCTAACTAAAAGTAGAAAGATTAAATTAAAATGAATTTTAATTACATCAATCGACGCGTGATTTTGTCATATTTTTCCAAATTTTATCATTTAAGCAATATTTTAAATACTTATCTAACGCCCTGGGGGCATTTGTTAACAAGATCCTAATTTTAATACAATATTGAATACCATGGTATTGGTTTGTTGTGTGACACTATTTTTTTTTTTTTAATTAAGTGTAATTTTGTGGTATTTCCTTTAGCTATGATTGGCTAAGGGCGGCCCCAACTGTATACAGTTTATAGCTGTTATAGTGGGTCCCAGTTTCGAACAGGGCATGCCAGTCCAATCCAATACTCCAATTAGCTACGCGTATTATTGTACATACGGCCTGATTGCGTTTTTTTTAAAAAATTAATATGGACATAAATTGTTTGGTTTTTACTACAAGTAGAAACTAGATGTTGAGGGCCTGAGGGGGTAAAGGATAATTTACCAATTTTCTATTCTGACTTTAGGAGATTTTAGAATCGATGTTTGATTTTTTTTTTTCCTTAGGGTCTCTTCACTTTAGGTTAATTTCAATTCACTTCAGCTCCTAATTTTCTTCTCTAAAAAATTATTTATTTCAGCTCTATTCAATTTAGTTCAGCTCCAATCAGTTCAGTTTAACTCTAATTTGTTCAACTCAATTCAGTAAATGTGAATAAACTATTACTCCCTCCATTTTTAAATACTTACTCCTTCGATTTAATTCGGTATACAATTAATAATAAAAAAAAAGTAATTAGCAAAAAAATAAATTTATAAAAAAAGAAAAAAAAAAAAGAAAAAAAGGTGAGTTGGAGAGTGGTAGTTGGGTTGTTGCTTGACCCACCGCCCAACGGGTAGTCTAGACCGTCCCACTTTCTTCCAGGACCTATTTTGAATTTTCTGTCCCACTTTCTCTCTTCATTTCTATTTTGTCATTTTTCATTTGCCATTTTTTTTAATTTTTATTAACCTTAGCAGTTAAAAAAAGGTGGGGTAAAATCCAATACAACAAAGAGTAAAAAACAGACAGTGAGTGGAAAGGTTTGGTGGAATAACAATTAGGGCAGCCTCGTGACAGAGACATGTCTTTATGTATTCTGCCATTTTCTGGAAACATCTTCACTAATCCCATTTTTAATACCCTCCTAATATTCTTCTTTCTTTACTTTACTAATCTTAGTAAATTCTTTCTATTAGCTAATTTTGGTAATATTTGGTGTTTTGTTTTTGGTGATGGTATACTCATCTTACAATGAGCAATTGAATATCATTATTAATCTTTGTAATCTTGTATAGTTGTATGAGTTGCTTAACTTGCCATTGTCATCGCCTCATCGGCCCTCATATATCCTCTACTACCATTTAAACATGTTTATATTATTTTTTTTATTTTTTTTACCGAACATGTTACAAAGAAGTCAATTCTATAACGACTCAATGCCCGTTTTGATTCATTGAAAATAACCAGGCTGAATTGATTGAGGCTGAACTGAACTGAATATATCTGAAATGAAATGTTTATAAGCAAAGTAAATTAGAAACTAAACTGAACTGAATTGAAATTAAGTAGAACAGAATAGACCCTCAAACTACTTTACACAATGTATTCACACTACATCAATTTTTTGAGCGTATTATCTTACTTCTAACAGTTATAAATTTGTGAGTATTTCATTTTTCATTGCTTACATTAATTTTGTCTACTATCCGTTTTGGCCATGGACCGTTGCTAACAACTCAGAGGCCATAGTTGTCATATTTGTCTACGAGATAAAGCAACAACCTTTTTTCATAATTAATCATTCTTAAAAATGCAATTAATTAAACTAAAAAGAATCCCCTGTTTTTGTTTTGTTTTGTTGTTATCAAAACTCAAGAACTTACTAGCCAGTACTCACACACTCCCTCCCATAAAGCAATCATCTTTCCCTATAAAAACCCACTCTTTTTACGCTTTCCTCTCACTCCAATTCATCATTCATTAATTCCATCAACTTCTAGACAATTCTAGAGAGAGAAAGTAAGAAGCTAGAGAGAGAAAGAAGAAAATGGAGGGGAAAGAAGAAGATGTAAGATTAGGAGCAAACAAGTACTCAGAAAGGCAACCATTGGGAACATCAGCACAATCAAAGGACTACAAAGAGCCACCACCAGCACCATTGTTTGAGCCAGGGGAGCTTCAATCATGGTCTTTTTGGAGGGCTGGAATTGCTGAGTTTATGGCAACATTCTTGTTCCTTTACATAACTGTATTAACTGTCATGGGTGTTAAAAGAGCTCCCAATATTTGTGCTTCTGTTGGTATTCAGGGTATTGCTTGGGCTTTTGGTGGTATGATCTTTGCTCTTGTTTACTGCACTGCTGGTATTTCAGGTTTGCTTCTTAACCCTTTTTTTCTTGTAAAGATTTGAACTTTTTTGGTTGATTTTGTGTTCTGAGTTCATTAGATCTTGTAATTGCTTCTGGGTTTTTCTTGGATTTATTTTATGTTTTTAATAATGTATAAGTGTAGTTTTGAGGCATATAGTTCTAAGAAATTTTTTTAAAAAAAATATTATGTTTTTGGTTTATGAGTAAAACTTGAGCTATTGTATATAAATGTGTGTCAGATGAAAGCTAATTCTGGGTTATCTTTCATTTATTTTTCTTTTATAAATAACATTCTTAAGCCTGTTTATTCCTTTTTCAGTTAGATTTAAAAAAATTTCTTCTGTTTTATGCTTATAAATAATGTAGAATTGAGCTTTAAAGGTAGAGATTAAGATGAAAGGACAAAGAAAGTGTCAATTTTTACATTTTCCTGGTAAATGTAATTAATTGAAATGGTTAATTAAGTACTCATGTTCTATTTTTTGGATTAATAATGTTTTATTATAAGAAAATTATCAGCTTTTGGGGGTAAAATTTGGGAACTTAGATGTTTAAAAAAATCTTCAAGCTAAAAAAAAATCAAGATAGAAAGATAATGTAGTGTTATTTTTTCCTTCTTTGTTAAATGTAATTAATTGTAGTGGTTAATAGATGAATGATAAAATTTTGGTTAATAAGGTTAAACTGAACAAAGGTTGTGAATATATTGGACAGGTGGTCACATAAACCCAGCAGTGACATTTGGTCTGCTATTGGCAAGGAAACTGTCCTTAACAAGGGCTGTATTTTACATGATAATGCAATGTTTAGGAGCCATTTGTGGTGCTGGTGTGGTTAAGGGTTTCCAGCCAAACATCTATGAAATGCAGGGTGGTGGAGCCAATGTGGTTAACCATGGTTACACCAAAGGTGATGGTCTTGGTGCTGAGATTGTTGGCACTTTTGTTCTTGTCTACACTGTTTTCTCTGCCACTGATGCTAAGAGGAGTGCTAGGGACTCCCATGTTCCTGTAAGCCTTTTCTTTCACTCTTTTTTAACTCCTTTTTATTTCTGCTGAAGTGCTTGTTTTTGTGATCCTTAAATCCCGTGAAAAATGAGAAATAAATTATCATTTTATCAAAGGAGGGATTGAGTAGTGTATGTTTTGCATTAATTTCATGAATTATTAGTTCATAACAAATATAATTCAAGTATAATTGACCCAATATTACTTTAAGGGCCTGTTCTCTTACGTTGAAATTCAGTTCAGCTCAGTTGTTCAGTTGAACTCCTAATTTCCTTCTCTTATAAAATATTCAGTTCAGCTTACCTCAGTTCAGTCAATGAGAACAGGCCCTTATTGGCCCAATATTACTTTAAATTCTCCTATATTACTCTGAATTGTTGCTCATAAGTCATAACAAACATTAATAAATGTGATTATTTGCTTAGTGTTTAAAATGAGGTTAATTTGGCTAAATTTAAGACAAAGATCTATTGAGATGGATGAAGCGATAAGCATACATGAGTATTTCTGGGGGGAAATTGATGTGTTAACTGAAAGACTTCTTTGATTTGCACATAAACACC
Organism: Chenopodium album; assembly: GCF_948465745.1. Classification (NCBI taxonomy): domain Eukaryota; kingdom Viridiplantae; phylum Streptophyta; class Magnoliopsida; order Caryophyllales; family Amaranthaceae; genus Chenopodium; species Chenopodium album. Next base: position 74,775,176 of record NC_137840.1, read on the forward strand.
CCTTAACTGATAAGCAAGCTATAAATGTTGCTTAATACAGTACTATCTGAGATTGCAGTGATATTAATTGGCTATCTTGATTTGTTGTACCACCTGAATTTATATTAGGGTGGTGGAATGTGAACATCAGGGTCTAAGATTGTAAATGACTTGTTGTTTTACTACTGCAACATAATGATGGTAACTTATAGTACTCCTGTTGCTAAATAAATGCAGATTTTGGCACCACTGCCTATTGGATTCGCCGTGTTCTTGGTTCACTTGGCCACCATCCCCATCACAGGTACCGGCATCAACCCTGCCAGGAGTCTTGGTGCTGCCATCATCTACAACAAGGACCATGCTTGGGATCATCATGTATGTCTACTCGACCTTGCTACCACTTCTTATTGTGTTATACTATTATGTTATTATTTCTTAATAGCAGAACATATTAAGCATTAATGAGAAATTTGTTGCATACACTGAGCAGCAGTCCCATTTCCCTCCCTACTAATGTGACTCGAAGTAATCTGTAGTAGTGCCGTGTTCTATTTTATTATACTTGACTCTAATGACCCTTGTGCATGTGCAGTGGGTTTTCTGGGTTGGACCCTTCATCGGAGCTGCTTTGGCTGCATTGTACCACCAGGTGGTGATCAGGGCTATTCCATTCAAGTCTGGATCTTAAGAAAGGATGTTTCTTGAATCGTCTGATGCTGTTTGTGCTTGTTTGTTCAAGGACTTGTTATCTATTTTTTGTTACGGTGTTTTTGTAATGAAGTTGTTGTATGAGGATGTGAATATCTTAACTTGAATTATTATGCTTAATTTTATGGCAGCTTCTAAATTTCTTTTCAATGTTTCAAGTAACTTCCAAGTTATAAGCCCCCCGAATCTGCTATGTAGTTTTACCGTTCTATGACTTTTGATAACTTCAGGCTATCCTAATCCTCCATTACAATCATCAATTAAATACAGTATCGGAGTTGCAACATTGTTCTATCTACTAAGAGAATATAACCATCCTGTATTCCTGTAACTCTGAAATCAGTTTTAAACTAACGCGTTATATATCCAATTCTGCTGCATCCAAGTGAACAAGGCCTAAGTCACCAACCCGATCTCAACTTAAATGGATTATGGCTTATATTTGGAAAATGAACTCGAAACCAACACACTTAACCAGTTTATTTTGACAAAACACCCAGATAGGTAGTTAGGTACTACACACTGTTATTAGAGCCCACACACTGTCATTAGAGCCCATTTAAAGGGTCATACTCTCTAATATATTTCGTAGCTCATTGGTTTAATTTACATTCAAGATCCATTTAGACAATAAACATACAAAAGAGGCCCATTCTAAGGGTGTATGGGTGAAGTACGACAAGCAAACCCATAATTGGGGCCAAAAGAAAACTGAACATATGGCTTTTTTTACAGAAACTTGTTGGGGCTGTGTTCATTGTCTACGACAACAAATGATGGTAGACCCCTCTTTTCCTCAATACTATTCGATGCCAAACACTATGTATGTCATGTTTGACTGACCCCATTATTAATAGTTTTATGGATTCATATTCAAATGTCACTAAAAAATTATGAGTTTTTACATCCAATTAGCTTTCTAGGATGGGTTTATGTTCATAAATGCCATTTGGATCATAATTGACAATAGACAGCAATAAAAAAAATGTCCTATAGGTGACACTTGAACGAGATGAATTAATATGGGAGCACATTGCGTTAAATAAGCTTGGATATATGGTTTATTTGTAACTTATAAGTTTAAAATGAAGTTTTATTCTAAAACCATTTGAAAATGAGAAAATTACAAGTGGCTAAATCTGAGAACATCTTTGTCTTTTTTTATAATGAGAGATAACTTACATATGCACAGTATTAGGGTTCTACTGAGTGAGCAACGACCAACTTCTTTAGTCTATAGAGTTGACAAGTGGGATGTAAGGATCAAATTTGATACAAGTTGTATTTGGGGGTTGAGTCATTCATTTAAGTGATATTGAACTAACCAATATAATAAGCCAAAAGTACAATTAGTGGCACCAATAAGGCAATAAGCCTATACAAGTCTAGTCGAGCTAGGCCATATTTAAAATTTTGGTTTAGCCATTGTGAAACATTTAAGAGTATAACTCAAGTTTATGGTCTTATGAAAATTGTGCAGCAGCATTAACATATAATGGTAGGCCGTAAGTACAGTTGAAGGCATTAAACCGCTGTCGCTGTTATACTATAAAGTGTGCTTGTTGAAAATTATGGTACTCAGCTCGTATGAATTAACATTTCCTAGACAAACATGTTAACTAACAACTGTATATACCCTTCTACAACTGTACATATACTGCTCAACACCTCGCTCTATTTTGTTCACGAGTACCCTCAAAGTTACTTTATTTTATTTTGTTTTATTTATTTTTTTATAAGACTTTAATTTTATTTTCTATACATCAATTTTGGCGGAGAACATCTATTAACTACCCCGTATTACTAAAATAAAACACTGCTGAGATCATCGACCCTCAAACTTTTATACATGTCATTCTTGCATTAAAAAATTTCCCAAATTTCTCTCCTAAATTATAGTTTTGCATATCTAATTTGTTTGATGTTTGATTATGGGTTCAATATATATATATATATATATATATATATATATATATATATATATATATATATATATATATATATATATATATATATATATATATATATATTTTTTTTTAACTTTCCCAAAACTTTTTGATTATTTTTATATCTAATTCTAATCTTCATATATAATGTAATGCAACAGAACATAGATTACAAAAAAGATTAATTCTAAACGTGCATCGTATGGGGATAACCTAGTTAAATAAATAAATGATAAATTGAGCAAAATAATTAAATAAATAAATAAATAAAAACTTATGAATACATATAGCTCTGGTATACTCGAGAACAACTAATTTGTACATACTTTATAAGGTTGTCTAATATCGCCCAAGTCCTAACCTACCTACCCTCAATTAATTCTTACCTACAAAATACAGCAATTTCTGTTTTATTATTCTTTCAATTCTTCACATGTGGACATTAATTATTCAGCAGGGCATATTATTAATACTAGTACTAGTACTAGTACAAGGCTAGCAACTAGATGTTAAAATGGAGCAATCTTTACTTTGATAATTTTCTCTATCTAAATTTGCGGTTTTTAAATTTAAAGCATCGATTTATTCCTAGCTTGATGAAAATTCTTATTAACTAGCTTTTTGTAAGCTTAAAATAAAAAAAGAAAGCACGACTTATTATTATGAACTGCATGGTCGGCATAAACTTAGCATGAGATAGAATATGAATGCACCAAAATTTCATGAATTTGGTACATCCAAAAGTTACATCACAGTCATAAGCATTAATAATCCTACTTCATTGAAGAGTACTCTTTATCTTAGCTTTTATTTATCCAAGGTCGAAAAAAGCTTTTGTTACTAGTAACAACATGTACTTCATTTGTTTGAAATTAATAGTCACCATAAGTAATTAAGGTAATTAAGTTTCTGGTGGCTTCTCTTCGTTTGAAAGTAATTAAGTTTAAAGTTAAATAAGCTAATATCAAACAATATAACCTAAGGTTTAATATATTCAAAAGTTTGGCAAATTTCAAATAAAAAAAGTGCAGGTTACATAAGTTCAAAGAAATTATTAATTAAAATCAAACACCCTTAATTATTTGAGGGTAGGTTGGTTAATAACCTAGTCATGATTTGATATCTCCAATTGTTGCACTACATCACATTACACTTTCTTGTTTAGTGCTTTTAATTCTCATGCAATTAAGTACGGAGGACCTTCTCGAGGCTTAGCCTCTCATTCTCACACACACACCCCAAAAAAAAAAAAAAAAAAAAAAAGTACGAAGGACCTAATTAAGTGTTAAAATCATTAAGGAACAATATCGATATGGTATAATGCTACAGATGTGATCAATAAGAAAGTTAAGACACTACTCTAGCAATAATCGTGATTCTACATATGCATACGGTTTTTTTTTTTTTTAATTTTTTTTTTTTTAAGAAAGTCTCGTCTATGACAATCGACTAATTAAGTGGTAAGATGTATGCCTTTTACATTCCTGGTCTTAAATCCGAGGCTCCTCAACTCTTACTCCTCTCTCCGGACAACCCGTCCTACTCGACACCCGTGTTGGACCGAAACAAGGGCCACCATTTAGCATTGATCATAAAACCCTTTTATTCTAAAAGAAAGGCGTCACATATGTTTTGAACTAGTAACAAAAGGGACCAAAAAAGGGGGGCGAGGGAGATAACATTGAATATACTTTCTGAATCAAGTAGATGTGTTAGTTGGAAACTTGGAGATTTTACCTTCTTTCTTTGTTTTTGTTCTTCCTCTAAATTTGTTGGTCCGAACAAACTACTTCTAGTAGCTTTATCTTATTATACGACTAATTGATTTAGGGTATAATCTCTATCATTATTCTAATGCTTATCTATTATTATGATACATGCTTTTTTCAAACTTCAGTTTTTCTAACCATAATATATCATGACGTTGGTCGGTAACGAATATATTGATTTAAAAGAAAGCTAAGCTATATTAGTAGTAATACTATATGCTAATCATAATTTGCATTGTTTGATATATAAGTAGTAAAGATTAATCGAAACATTATGCTAACCTTAATTCTCTTACCGCTATTTATAATTGGTTACCGAACTGATTGAACCTAGCTTGCTTAGGTGTATAGATATAATTCGTATATTTGATACGACATATTTATTTTTTTTCCCCTACTTGTTCTCCATATGACCATATGGACCAAAGATACAATATAAAAAAGTTAAAAGACAAATTGGGAAAGTTAAAATAAATGAAAGTCAATGTAGATGAAAGAAATGAGTGCTTGCTTTATCTTAATTTAAATGTCATTACAACTGTAACAACTATATATAGTAGTTGTAGTTTTCACACAGTACATATGTATAATCACATTTAAGTAATCATATATACCACCAAGTACCATGTGAAGTAAATTCATGATATTCATATTTTGTTTCAACTTAGCTTGTACATACACACTCTTCGTCCTTTAATCTAGCAGATCATATGTAAAATATATAACTTACTAACTTAATTAGCTGTTATTTACTAACGTCCGTCACTGCCTAGCTTAAAAACATATCCATAACTCCAGAAACACTATGACAATACGCTGTAATATATAGGAAAATTTTTAAATTACCACAAAAAAATGTATCCATTTTAAAAATAATCACCCGTTTAGTTTTTTATTTTATTTTATCACCTTTTAGATAAAAACTACTAAGATTACCACCTATTGCAAAATCCTAGTGGATTTCTTGCATGTGGACCTACCCAATGATTATTAACGGCTATGTCTCAGCATTACAACCAACCATGTCTCCACTCCACCTCCCCTTTAAACCAGTTTATTAAGTACAAGACAACCTAAAACCAAAAGAAAACAAGTAAAAAAACCAAGAGTTTGTTATCTGAATTGCCACTATTACTGATCATCTTCTTCCTGTTATCACTAAGAGTCGTTAGGTGGGGCCCACATAAGAGAATTCCACCAGAATTTTATAATGGGTGGTAATCTGAGTAGTTTTTGAATTTAAGGGGTGGTAAAATAAAATTAAAAATTTAACAGGTGATTATTTTGAAAATGGATACATTTTTGGGTGGTAATTTAAAAATTAACCTAATGTATATTATCATACTCCGTATAATATTATTAAATTCACATATGATGGAAATGTATATCAATCTCAAGTTGTTTTATGTACCTTCTCTAAGACTTCACCAAATAAGCTAAATAGTTGGTCACTAAAGTTGTGTCGAATTAAACATCATTAACGCTGGATAGTAGGGGTAAATAATAAGCTAATTAATTATCCGAAATGATAGAAACATATCTTAAAGTTCCCACAACACGCTAATACACCAAATAGTAGGAGCAATAAATAAAACCCATTTAATACACCTTCAACTTCCAACCCACTCTTTTTTCTCCTTTCTTCTCCTTCTTTTCAATCTTCCTTTTTCCTTCACATCTTTTCTTCAATTCAATTCACTAAAAAAAAAAAAACAAACAAAGTTGATATTACCACCTCTTCTTTCCCAACCGTTGGCCAACCCACACCCTCCATTTTCTCTCTCCTCAAAACTCAATTATCCTCCATATATATCCCCCCATTTCACCCTTTTTTCTTCATTCATAATAATAAATCCACCCCCCAAAAAAACAAAACAAAAAAAAAAACATGGGTAAGTTGAAATTCCCTCCAATTTCTGAATGTAACCCAGAAAAAAAATCATACAAAAGTGTTGCAGCTGATTTAGATGGAACACTGTTATTAAAATCTTCCTCTTTTCCTTACTTCATGTTAGTAGCTGTTGAAGCAGGAAGTCTTTTACGAGGGTTTTTCCTTCTTCTATCACTGCCCTTCATTATATTCTCCTATTTATTCGTCTCGGAATCGTTAGCCATTCAGACTATGATCTTCATTTCCTTTGCCGGTCTTAAGGTCCGCGAGATCGAGCTCGCGGCACGGGCCGTGCTCCCTAGGTTCTACGCCGCGGATGTAAGGAAGGATAGTTGGGAGGTGTTTGATAAGTGTGAAGGTAAAAAAGTTGTTGTCACCGCTAACCCCACTATTATGGTTGAAACCTTTGTCAAGGAGTATTTGGGTGCTGATAAGGTGTTAGGAACTCAGATTGAGGTTAACCCTAAGACTAAGAAGGCTACTGGTTTTGTTAAGGGTAGAGGTGTTTTGGTTTGGGAGAAGAAAAAAGAGGTTGTTTTGGAGGAGTTTGGTGATGACTTGCCTGATCTTGGACTTGGTGATCGCGTTTCTGATCACGAGTTCATGTCTCTCTGTAAGGTACGTATTACTACTCCTTCTGTTTCATAATATTAATTTTATATTATCCATCAATCGTTAGATGTTATAGTGTGTACCAATAATATTAGCCGTTTGTTGTTTGTTAGGGTCACATATATTATGTGCTACTTTGTGTGGTATGGTTACGTAGAACTATTACGAGTCTTTGGAATTAATGAAAATTAGAGGATATTACATGTGAGTTATGTGTTACGGCGACGAGTGAGTACCGTCACATGGGCTAGCAAATGTAACAAGTACAACTAAACCAAAATGAATCAACTACCTTCTTCATAAGACAAGGGTCACATCAAGTATCTAAGCTTTGGATTTTCACGTAAACAACATTAATTATACACATTTAATACATATAATCAAAAATAAAAAACTTGGACCTACATAATTAAGTAAGATGAATTTCCTTAATTTTTCTAATTTTTTAGTTCATAAAGGTAGATACTACATAATGTGTGTATTTATTCCATGTTACATCAATTATAAATGTGCTGATGTCTTGTGTACTCCATGGTAGTAGTAAAAGTTATAGATAGATAGATATACGTGGTATGACAAATATTACAGTATTATTCAGAAAATACAGTAAATATGATTAATAATTATACTGAGAATAATAGCAGAATTTTATTTTTCAGTTGGTTGCCTTAGTACTGAGATATGAATGTTTTGAGCTGGAAAATAAATGAGGCATGATCCTACTCAACTACTTTGTACATACATCACTGAAAATTCATGTTATATAAAACTATTAATTAATAAAAAAGAGTGAGATATTAATAATAGTAGTAGTAGTTTTCGTTGATTTAATACAAGTAAACGATATATATGCACGAGTCAATTCAAGTTGACAATAATCCAAGAAAAGAAGGGAAAACTTGATAGTCAATTAATCAAACTCTTTTCTTAGTCGTGGAAATTGGATTTTACTTGCACTTAGTTGATAAGTTTGTTGGTAGGTGAACTAATTGGAATTTGATCATCAATATAATAGACTCTTTAGCAAGTGGACATATACTTGGAAAAAATCACGCATTTGTTTTAATTTCTTAATGATCATTAAGTATTAGATTAATTTGTCTTGCTATATGAGGTATTTTGACTAATAATAATCTACGAGCTTGTTGTAGACAATTAATTAAAAATGTACTCAAAATAGTGTTTGATAGTTGATACGATGATTGTATGCACCAGGTGCATAATTTTATAAAATAAACGTGTACAAAAAACATAAGAAGTGCTACGCATCAAACTAGATTGCACATATATGTCTAATGTTAACGTAACCAATGGAAGCGAATGAATACAATATATGGAGTACATTAATTTACTTTTGCTTCCTTGAATGAGGTGAAAAGGTATATTTCTTGTTGATTTTTTGGGATATATAAATCGAATTGATCTCAAACTTTTCTTAGCGGTTTTGGTTTTTAATAAAAAAGGTGTTGAAAAAGAATAATTTTAGTTTAAATCAAGAATAAGAATAATTTTGTCTCATGTTTTAGGATCAAATAATGCTAATGCTTCAAGAAGGTAATCAAGGTATACGATACCTAGCTACATATTTTCAATAATACAAAAAAAAAAAAAAAAAAAAAAAGAAATATAGTTAAATGGGGTTGGAAATTAGTTGAGCTACAAGGCAAGTAGGCAACATATAAAAATTAAGGCCCACAATTATAGAAATTCTTTCAAGTAGTTCAATGTTGCCAAAAGTTTAATATCCTTTATTTTTATGGTCCAAAGTCCACCCACAACCAATCAACACTTATGAAATTAGATTTAGCCCATCACAATCGTATACAGCTTCACCTTTCAAATTTATTAATATCATCTCCAACCATATTTAATTATACAAAATTAAATGTATACTTTATAATAGTGTAACTATTTTGATATAATAAACCATTTTGATGACAAACCCATAAAGTTGTCATCTATATGTACAAATGTACTGAGTAACTAACTAGAAGTACAACTATTTATGATAAAATCACGTGTGGACTACTATATTACAGTATCAGTATGTTTGTTACGTTTTTCGCAAAATCTAATAAACCCTGTTGTACAGGAAGGGTACATGGTGCACAAAGACAAATCAGCAAAGGCAGTAGCACAAGATCAATTAAAATCAAGGATCATCTTCCACGACGGAAGGCTAGTACAACGTCCAGACCCAATAAACGCATTGATCACATTCATATGGATACCATTCGGGTTCATCCTAGCCATATGCAGAGTATACTTCAACCTGCCACTACCCGAGCGCATCGTACGATATACATACGCTATGATGGGAATTAAGCTCGTGATTCGAGGGGATCCGCCACCACCTCCGTCACCAGGGAAACCCGGAAACTTATACGTGTGTAATCATCGGACTGCCCTTGACCCTATTGAAATTGCTATTGCACTTAAGAGAAAGCCTGCGACTGTTACGTATAGTGTGTCCAAATTTTCTAGATTTATATCTCCAATCCCAGCCGTTGCTTTGACTAGAGATCGTGTGGCTGATGCTAATATGATTAAAGCTTTGCTTGAGAAGGGTGATTTGGTCATTTGTCCTGAGGGAACTACTTGCCGTGAGCCTTACTTGCTTCGCTTTAGTGCTCTCTTTGCTGAATTGAGTGACAGGTATTTTTCTTGTTATTACTCTCTCCGTCTCTTTTTATTTTACTATTTCCGTCCCTTACTTTTCTACACTGTTTTTTAAAGTAATTATTTATTCATCAAGCGTAAAAGTTAGAGGTGATTATTAGGCGGACCAAATTTTGGACCAAAAAATTCATGCTCAAACCCGCCCAAAATGGTCAGGCCATATGGACTTTTCGGGCCAATTTGTGTCGGGCTAAACAAAACAACTAAATTTGCATTAAAATGATTTCTCTATCCCGCCCAAAGTTTTTGAAGAATCAGGCCACGTCAGGCTTGACCCAATTTCGGGATGGAAAAAACTGCCCAAAATCGGGTCGGGCCACATTTGATCAGCTCTAAGTCTAAAAGTATAATATACAGCGTACGTATAATATATGGAATCACGATTAATTCCGATTAGTTAAAATGACAACTAAACTAGGAGTAATTATAGTGTAATTTTCGATATATACTTGTTCGTTTTTTTTAACTAGATAAAATGCACGATTAGAGATATCTATGGCCAAATTAGTGCATACGAGACTTGTGAAAAAGCAAATGGTGCAATTATGCAGTAACAAATAACAAAATATTGTTTATCTTCAAATGACCGAAGTTTAATGTTAAAAAGAAGTTTTTATTAAGCTGACAATTGTATTATTGGGTTTGGAACGTACAGAATTGTTCCAGTAGCAATAAACTGCAGGCAAAACATGTTCTATGGGACAACAGTAAGAGGGGTTAAATTTTGGGACCCTTATTTCTTCTTCATGAACCCAAGACCAACATACGAAATGACCTTCCTAGACAAGTTGCCGCCGGAGATGACGTGTCAGGGAGGCGGAAAGACACCAATTGAGGTGGCGAACCACGTGCAGAAGATGTTGGCTGGGGTGCTAGGGTTCGAGTGCACTCAGTTCACTAGGAAGGATAAGTACATGCTGCTTGGTGGCAACGATGGCAAGGTTGAGTCTATCCATGCTGCTAAAAAATCTATTTAGATTTTTAATAAAAGGCTTGTTAAAAGATTACAAAAATTAATCATGTTTTAGTCATGTTTTTTTGGGTTAATTATTGGTGAAATTGGAAGTACAGTTTGATAGTATTGTTTAGTCAATCATCGTTTATATATAAAAAAAAAAAAAGATTATTAATGTTATTGTTATTGATTGTTGTAGCTTTCTTTTGAATTGGCTATTTGAATTTTGTACCCAAATAATTGTGATTAAGGTCTTTAAGGGTGCATTAGTAGTAAGTTAGTAACTACTACTCAATTTTATTTGTATCCTTTTAAAACTCTAATTTTGTTAGAGTATATGCGATGTATTAACGGAGTATGTATTTTGTAGAGTAAAGTATGGTATGCTGCTTATCTATAGGATCGCATTAATTGCTTATTATATAACTTGTGTAGTAGTGTATAATAAGTTTGATATCATTGTTCAATAAATTGTTAAAACTTAACTCGATTCGAAATGATCCCACACTCATCTAGTGAAAACATGATCCAACTTCATAATGAACATTTGGGACTTAGTAATTGGCTAGCAGCCTAGCATAATGTATTAAAGTGCAATAATGTGTAGGGATTGACCCTTCAAAATGGTAGGTGATTAATTTATTTTCATGTTTATGGGGTAGTAGGGTGTTGGGTTTGTTAAATTAATTAGCACGTTGCATGTGCTGTTTTCCTATTTATGATTTTAGAGTGTAATTATACTAATGCATGAAATCATAAATAAAAAAATGTAGTCTCACTTTTAAAGTTTTAATTAGATATGTTCCTACATTGTGTGTTAGTTATGCTATGAATGTCAGTATGATAGTTTATTACTATTATGAGTCTGTTTTAATTTACTGAATTGAGATGAGATGAGTTGAGTTGAACAGAATTGAGCTGAGCTGAGCTGAACTGTTTATAAGAAAAGGAAATTAGCAACTGAATTGAACTGAATTAAAATTAAGCCGAAGAGAACAAGCCCTATCGTCTTAATTGAAGATAATCAAGTTAGCTATGAGCATTATGTTGCTATTAAAAAGAGTTTTCTTCAATTTATTAACAAATAAGTGAAATTTATATAAAACATCAACTATTGGTCTAAATAGTTTTTTCTTAGGAAAAAAAAATAATAAAAAAATACCAGTTCATGAATTTTTGAATTACACAGCAATTAAATTACTTGGTTAATTTTCCTCCAATCTACACCAAGATCCCATCGGCATGAATGGTCTAACTATGTAGTCCGTACATTCGAAGCGGCTAGAAAAGATGACGATAGATACATACTAGTACTTGATACTTGCACATGAATGATGAATGAATACTACGTACAATATTGAATTGACAGTTCAAAGGTGAAGGTGCGTTGGTGGGATACTAGCTGACGAGCGAATATGTTGATGTTGCACCCACCAACTATGAATTATGGAAGGTGCCAAACCTTATGGAATCTTGGAATATGATTCCGGCTTTGTTCTCCTTGCCTGAATAAGGTGTTTTGGTTTGACCTGGTTTAAATTTTCAGAAGTAATGGTCTAATTTGATTTTACTTGTACGTCAATGTATATAAAAATAAAGCATTATCAAGTGGAATCTTGTTAGATTTATCTCAACATAGTAGTATATTTTTCAAAAAATATGTGTATTTTATGACTCTAATAAGATTTTATAGTCAAGAAAACAAAGTTTTAATTAGGGTATGTTCTATTCTCCATAATATATAAAATAAGATAAATCTAATTCAAGAAAAATAAGTTTTGATAAAAGGGTTACCCCAAATGAGTTACCCATTTAGGGCCCCGTTATATTCAGCTTAAGTTCACTTCAGTTTAGTTTAATTCCTGATTCTCTTCTCTCCTAAATAATTCAGTTCAGCTCAGTTTAATAAATCAGAACAAACCCTTAGATTATAACTAAAATGAGTTTTAATATGATATTATAAGTTTAGATAAGACAAAACAAATTCATATAAGTAGAAATCAGATGCTTAGAACACACCCTTACCGAGTAGGCGAGTAGTGATATTTTTTTTACCAAATAACAAGTAGTGATATAAGATTATGTAAATTACTCCATAGTTGATGATTATTATGATGAGAAAATAGGAGGTTTATAGGTAAGGTAAAGAGCCACGTGTGAAGATAAGAGCCCTGCATCGTAGTTCCACAGTTGTACCAGGATGAAATAATTAACGGAAGCGGGAAAATTCCATGAGATATTCCCACCAGCTTATCGTCTACCAAGTGTTCGTTTCCTTCGTCTCACTCAGGAGAGAGAAACTTCAACACACCACAATTTATACTACAATTTTAGGATGATTTGACATTTTCGAACTTTCTAGTTTTCAATTCTGCAATTTTTTGCCGGCAACTATGGCAATCGGCGGCGTTATCTCCAATCGCTCCTTCACTTCTTTTCTCTCTCCTGGTAATTTTTCCTATTTCATCTTCAATTTCATCAATTTTTCGTCAATTTCAATTTTTATTATACTGTAATTTTAGTTGTTGATTCAATTTGGATAAGGAGTACTTTGTATATTAGTATTATTACTAATTTCAATTTTCTGGAAATGGAATTTTGCTCAATTTTGTCATTTGATTGAGACCGGTGGATAACTGCGGTTCGCTTTATTATCTGAACTTATCCGAACTTATTTTTAGTGTAATGAGTGGAAATAAGGTGAATGGAATATGACGTTATACAGTTAGTTATACTCCGTACTTACTAAGATTATCTGCAACAATGAGTAATGAAGAATCTAGAAAGGGCGGAATTTTCGAGGTCAAGATAATGTCATTATGTTCAGTTGCAGAGTTATGGCATGCATTGGTAATGCTGAATTGAGGTTGTTTTTGGAGTTGACTTTCCTAATTTCTTTTTAAATTTTGAGTTGTTTCCTATCTGATATCCGCAAATTGCGGGTAAGGTTGATGGTGGAATACATATTGGGTGGTTGTTGATGATTTCGGTTAATTAGTTAAGATTTGATTAAGTTCTGGAACTAATGCTCGAATAACGGTTGGTTAAAGTAAGGTTGTGTACATTTGAACTCCTAAACCACAAGCCTAGACTTAGTGTCGTAAGAGAGTTTCGTGTTGGGTTGAAGGGAAGAATAAGCGAAAGTGAGATAGTGTTGACTCGTGCTTTTATGTACTCCAAATATCAAATGTTTAATTATGGTGAAAAAGCTGACAGGAAAATGGTCTAAAGTTTCTATTTTGGCAATATTTAGTAAACTAAGGCACTTATTGAATTATCCAAACATTACACATATAGCATAAAATGGTCTTAAGTTTCTATTTTGGCAATATTTAGTAAACTAAGGCACTTATTGGATTATCCAAACATTACACATATAGCATAAGTGCATATGCATAACATGTTAAGGGTTTATGTAGTTTGTTTGTCAATTGGATAATGTCTGAAGAGTGGGGTTTTATAAAATGACGATCTTTATGTCTTTCGATTGAGCTTTGTGGAGCTATAATATGCTTTATGATTGACTTAGCACCCTACATTAAACTTATCAAGTTCTTAGTGCACTACAAAAGGGTTAGATTGGGTTTGTATTGGAGCATTGTTGTAGATGTATGAATGTACTGTATCTGCTGTTAAGAGTGGTTTAGCTTGTTAAGGAATTGTGCTATTAACAATGTTTTTGATAGCTTTTGTTATACAAATCCTTCACAGTCTTTTTTATTTTGCAGGTAATGTATGTCAGAAAAGAAATGATGTAGCACATCTCAAGAAAGAGGATTTTGGTTCCTCCATTGGGCTATGTGGACAGGGGAGATTGCTGAACAAAACATCTCACCGCCTGACTAAGAACTGTCTTACTTCTAAATGTTCGCATTGCTCGCTTGTTTGTATTATAAATGCTTCGGACTCCAGTAATACTAAGCATGCCAAGACAACTTATGATAATAATTTGTTTTCTCACTTTCATCATGCACATGATTACTTTCGTGCTCCAAGCTCTATCAAAAGGGTTAGAAGACTATCTAGAAGCCCTATCTCTTCTAAATCCTGCTGTAAAAGCGGTACATTGGTGCCTTCAGGACCAGTGGATAAGTTTCTTGTGGATAACAGTAAGTTGCCGATGTCTAATTTTGTGGGAGACAGTGGGGTCCGTGCTTATTACAAGTCTGAGGAATTTGACATAACTGAAGGGGCCTTTGATTCACTGAGGCCATCTGAGGGAGCAGGCGAAGTTGTTTTACCAGACAAAAGTGCACCGAAGACAGCTCAGTTACCAAAGCGCTGGGTTGTTGTGTTGCTTTGTTTTGCAGCATTTCTATTATGCAACATGGATCGTGTGAGTTGTTCTCCTATTCATCTTGCTGTAGTTGTCTGCCTGGATATTGCCTATGTAACCCACAGTATCCAGCTATATATGTGATGTAAAATTAAGCTTTAGCCTAATTTAAAATGGCTTCTGCAGGTAAATATGAGTATTGCAATTCTTCCAATGTCCAAGGAGTTCGGTTGGAATAGCACAACTGTTGGTCTGATTCAATCATCCTTCTTTTGGGGATATCTTCTTACTCAGGTTTAGCTCTAGTGCTCATTAACTCAACATTCTGTTTAATGTGTCATTATGGCAAACTATATAGGCATAGTAAATTCTGTTATGCATCTACCTTCCTTAACATCAAGCAAATTGTGATGTTGATTTCACCCTCCCCCTTGATTTTGATGGTAAGGCACAAAGATTTAAGTGAAATCTTCCCCACTCCCCCCCTCTTTGATTTTGACGGTAAGGCACAAAGATTTAAGTGAAATTTTTGTCCACTATTGATGCTCTCATTTAGGAAATTCACATTTATAAGGGAATGTGTTTCATCATAGGAATATGCCATTATGGTTAAGAATATTATATAAACAGTCCAATTACTTTTCTAGTGTATCTAGAAGGATTAACGTATTGGCAACACGTCTTTCAGTTCTGACGCCTTGCTTTCTAGGTTATTTGTCCTGTTCCTTGGTTTAAGCAGATAATATACCTAAAGAAGTAAGCTGGAAACAGAAATCAGTTGATTATGCCGGCTTGGACAGTATTTTCAGGGAAATTTTATCCAATAAAATTCTTTTAACTGGACGATTAATACCTATGTAGTTGCTGAATACTAATGGCACAGTTTCATTCTCATAACTTGAATATTTTCCCCATTGGGTTGACATTTGATTATTTATGTTCATGGTATTAAATTCACATTATAATATGATTTGAAAATTGGGGTGTTCGATGAATTAATTTTGTTTATTTTTCCACTTTACCATGTTCATTGAATTCGACAGGTTGGTAATTGCCCATGCATAAACAAGTTTAATCAAGCAATCAATATAATAAGCTGTTATCTCCTTTCTAACATATTCTTTGTGTTTCCGGATTCCCAGATTGCTGGTGGTATATGGGCAGATAAGGTGGGTGGGAAGCTTGTTTTGGGTTTTGGAGTAATTTGGTGGTCTATTGCCACAGTATTGACTCCTATTGCTGCAAAAATAAGCCTGCCTTGCTTACTCATCATGCGCGCGTTTATGGGGATTGGTGAGGTTGGCCGATATCTCTTACAAATATTTGTGCAATGAAGATTCAATGCATCTCAATTATAATTTAGATAGTGCTAGTATCTGTGTATCTGTTGTACAATGCATGCTAAGTTGCAGATTCTTAGCTTTATGCCTTGGGCAACATCACAACCTTCATAGGTTATACAGGGAATACCACTAGTCTTTCTTGAAATTGGATAATGATGATATGGTACTTGGTTTAAATAAATCTTAGTCATGACTGGAATTTGAGAAATACTTTGCGTCTTTGCTATAATATTTATGGAGTACTAGCTATGGTTTGGCAGTAAGGTGTACTTTAGGTCTATGAGCAAATGTAAGCTTTAACCTTAGAATGGTATTTGGCTATATGTGGCTGTTTCATAGCTAGTATAAATAGATGATATACAGAATTTCAGATGTATGTAATTCTGCTCCCCCCCCCCCCCCCCCAAAAAAAAAAGCAACTTTCTGCAATGATTCCGTGTAATACAGGTCTTGAGCAAGTTTTCAACTTATGGATCCTCATGTTTCCTACTTGCCAAGTTTTCCTATGGATCTTCAATAGGCAGCTGAAAACATTTTCTTTGTCAAAGTTGATGTAAATAGAATAACTGATTCATTCTCTGAACACTTTTTTGATAGATTAACACTAGACTCCATCAACAAAGCCAAATATTATCCTTCGAGAAAAATTGGTTGTGCCACTTTTGCACATTCCTCTTCTTTTTTTAATCTTCAATTCATATTTAAATGAACTCTCTGCCTCCTTACTCTGTATATCTGTCGATCAAGACATTGTTTCATGTTCCAGGGTGTTGCTATGCCTGCTATGAATAACATGATCTCAAAATGGATTCCAGTATCTGAGCGAAGCAGAGCACTATCCTTGGTATACAGTGGCATGTATCTAGGGTCTGTGACAGGATTGGCCTTTTCACCAATTTTGATCCACAAGTTTGGCTGGCCTTCCGTGTTTTACTCCTTTGGCTCACTTGGAAGCATCTGGTTTGCATTATGGCTTGCCAAGGTAAACACACTTTTTTCTTATTACATTAATTACCTCCGTATTGGATTCATGTAACTTTTAGTTGCATGAATATCATGTAGATTTGCAAAAGACAAAATGATTTTCATGCTATAACTGCTACCATCACCATCTATAGAGATTTATGCCCTGTGAATATGTTTTACATCACAGGTTCAATGCCTACCCTCTGTGTTATAATTTAGATTGTAATTTGAATATCAATATCCTGCTGTAGTCTTTATTTTCACTGTTGATACCATATAGGTGAGATGAAAATAAACTTCAGAACTTAGTTGAATATCTTTTATAATCACCATTGATTCCCTTTTCTCTTCCATAGTCATGTTTGCTTGTCGCTTAAATTGTATTTATTGAACAAGTGAGATGAATTGTGCACTGCTGAATTACATTGAAAATATTTCATGTGTTTGGGTTTTCCTAGGCATGTCACCCATCAGTGTATGAACTAAGTGCCCGAGAAACAAAGGTTCATCTTGTGAGGCACGTGATCTTTTAATGCACATGGCACTAATATTGCATTTAGCAAAACACATGTAAAATGCTCAAACTCATACTCATGACCACTTCCCCAAAGCCTTGATAAAGGCCCCCATCTACACAGGGTGAGTGAGGTAAAATGTAATCAGCCCGAGAGTTATTTTCATCATTCCCTTATTTATTGCAACTTCATGGAAAAAAGTGTGTGAAAAAATTTATGAAGCCATTTTGGTTTAATAACATTTTTCCTTTCCTTTCCTTTCTATTTGGTCACATGTCACTGAAAATGAAATTGCCTAAAAGGTGTGGTGTAATGAACTTCAGAATTCTGTGTAATTAAATAAATTACATTTTTCCCTGGCTCTTCACAGGCACGTAGCACACCAGCAGATGATCCAGAACTTAGTCCTCAGGAGAAAAGGTTTATCATGGAAGGTAGCATAGCCGAGGAGCCTGTTACTGTCATTCCCTGGAAACTGATCTTATCAAAACCTGCAGTCTGGGCTCTTATAGTTTCTCACTTTTGCCACAATTGGGGTACATTCATTCTTTTGACATGGATGCCAACTTATTATAATCAGGTATTGGTCTTTTCTAATAGTAAATATGTAATAATGTAAGTTTGCAGTTGTCCTGGCATATACTACGTATATATATATATGCTCTTGTCCAAGGGTTAGAGAAGACCAGTATAAGGAATTAAGGATCTCAGGATGATGCCTCATGTGAAAGTCTTTGAAAATTCAGTACTTGCAATAAAATGTTCATTTCTGTGCCCTGTGAAATTGTCTATCGTTTGGGTTCCTGCTTCTTGTTTATCGGGGAATAATTCTGATGTTTTTGTGGTCCATTCATATGACAGCTCTTAGGAATTAAGACTGAAAATTTTATCTTATATCTTTTTTTATCTCAAAAAGTCAGAATCCTAGTGTATTGACATGTTCAAGGGTTTTCATGAGCTGACTCAGCTACTTATGTCAGGTGTTGAAGTTCAACCTTATGGAATCTGGGCTGTTCTGTGTACTTCCATGGCTGACTATGGCTGTGTTTGCAAATATAGGAGGCTGGATTGCTGATACACTTATCAGCAGAGGCCTCACTGTTACTTCCGTTCGTAAGGTGTGCATAATACTTGCATGATAGATGCTATATTTATATATGTTTTCTGTCTTTGTTATTGTTGGACTCTTTGAGTGGTAGAATCTGAAAATAGAGTATAATATTAGCTGTTTAGCAAGTATATGTATATACCTTAGTTTTTACTATACCTTAGAAACCTTATCATGCTCAACTATAAGGTTCTGCATGTTGCATCGACAACTTGGATTGGCAATTGATATTCATAGCCTATGTTACACAGATGCTTTGGACTCCTCATACCTTGTTTGAACTTTGAAGTATCTGACTTGGATATGGATAGCTCTTTAGGATCACTTGCAAGTATCCATACCCATTTGAGAAGACAGTTAAGATGTACTTGTAAAATGATCATTGCTGCTTGACTATTTGTCCACTGGTGGTCCTTTCAACTACACGGAAATTGAACAAGCAAAATTATACAATTCTCTGTTTGGATTTTTATGTTTCTGCTCATTCATCTTTGTCGCTCTAGCTTGGATAAAAGTATCCATAGAGTTTAGGGTGTGATGACCAGAACAGCTTTTTAAATTGTATTACTCTAATTTTGTACTCAGTATAATTTGAAGAACCCACCTGTATGAGTTGTTAAGATGACAAAGGTGTCTTGATATATGCCTGTTTATACATTGGGAGCAGTTTTTTTCCCCTTTATTTCCTTTTTTAGCAGAGTTGGTATTTCATGGCTATATTCTTGTTGGAACAATTTTTTTATTTTTATTTTTTTCATTTTATGCTATTATGATACATCTATAGGCGTAGGCTTGTCGAGGATATAGCATGTGAACAACTGAACTTTATGCTTCATGTTGGATTGGTCTTCTCTAAGGCTTTTAGCATCTCTTTGCAGATCATGCAAACTATTGGATTTATTGGCCCAGCTATCTCTCTTTCAGTACTAAGTCAAGTCAGGACCCCTGCTTTAGCTGTACTCTGCATGGCATGCAGTCAGGTATATGCTTTCTCCAAAAGACTTGCAGGAACTATTATTGGCAGAGCCCCTTTCTTCAATTTGTCAGTTTGTAGTATCTATTTATGGGTTTTGCAAGAATATGAAAATGGAAATAACGTTACACGCTTGTGATGGATGACAGGGATCAGACGCGTTTTCACAATCTGGATTGTATTCCAACCACCAAGATATAGGGCCTCGATATTCTGTAAGTTTATTTATTCTGGTCCATTCTTGACAAGAATGGCACCCTTGGTCTGTAGAAAGTTGGTACAATGTAAACTTGGTCTTAAGCAAACATGCTGCTACTGTCATTCTGAACTTCTCAAGTCCTTATATCTATCTTGTTTTCTTATCCCTCTTATATCTCTTTGCCAAGTTCAACCCTCAATAATCCTGAACTATGCTATTTCTTTAATTAAAAATCCCAATTTAAAATTGTAGGGTGTATTGCTGGGGTTGTCGAACACAGCAGGTGTTCTTGCTGGAGTCCTAGGTACAGCTGCCACTGGAGTCATTCTCCAACGAGGTATATACATTCTCCTGTACTCTAATTTGTATACTTAACTTTTGAACTTCCTCAGACTGACTATTTATTGATGAATCTGGTTGATAGGCTCCTGGGATGATGTGTTTAAGGTGTCAATAGCATTATACCTTGTTGGGACTTTAGTATGGAATTTATTTGCGACTGGAGAGAAAATCCTGGACTGAAAGGGCAGTAAGAAGGATAGGCCTCTTCTGAATCTA
The DNA here is from genome assembly GCF_948465745.1 of Chenopodium album. Lineage (NCBI taxonomy): Eukaryota > Viridiplantae > Streptophyta > Magnoliopsida > Caryophyllales > Amaranthaceae > Chenopodium > Chenopodium album. The sequence goes on from NC_137840.1 coordinate 74,795,656, forward strand.
CAGTCTTCCACGGTACTTGTTATCTATTCCGGACATGATGAAACAGTCGATCACTGCACTATAGATAAGGATATTGTGATCGAGGAAAGTGTACGTTGATTTGGCAACAATAGGTACTCTTTGACCCTTCTTAAGACTGGAGCAAGAGTCAGCATGGATTACTGTGATTTCTATTTTTGTTATATTTCAACCTTCGTAGTTTAAGAAAAATTTTGAGGAAGATGATGCCTCATGGAACTTTGATAAAAATCAAAATATTGAAGTCCTTTTTCTGTATTAGCATAAAGTCCCTATATTAGATGAAAGGAGAAAATTGTTAGAAGACCAACATGTAATTGCTTAGAGAAAAAGCCTGTTATAAACATACAATATATGAATGTAGTTTTTTCTTCTTCTGCTTGTGTTCCCTCCATTTTCTCTGCATTTTTTTTTTGAGGAATCTCTGCATCCTGTTTGTTGTTCATGCTTACTTTTACTATGTTATTTTGAAGGGAAATGAGGAGATCAATCCTCTTTCGTTAACCCGAACCAAACACCACCTAAAGAAAGGGGAAAATCTAACCTTATATTCACTTTTGAATTCATTCTCATATCCATCTGTCTCAAAGTCTGAGTAACAGAGTTGCATACTGAACATAAGATCTCAGATTAGACGGTCTGATCAGAATCGCCTGGTCAGATCCTCTGACCCAAGTTTATTTACGCAAGCAAGAATTTAGTTATGCAATTCATTTTTCTTGCCTCATCTTTTGATGTTTTTTCTTTAATTTAAGGATTGAAATCTTTCATAAAAGTAATTGTCCCCTAAGAAGTGGGAAGCCAACAAGAATATCCCCACGCCATAAACCAGAAACTGTTATTATAATACATAATCTAAAAGAAGACAGAAAAAGTGTAAATGTCATGAAGAATGAAAATTAGACTTTATTATTGCTTCAAATATTATACTTGTAATTACAAAATGTCAATAAACAAATTAAACCAAAATTGAAAAAGAATTGCCTGAACAAATGTTTCTAAGGGGTGCCCTACGATTGTAGGGTGGTTGGCCCAAAATACACAGGACTATAAATGCCCTCTGAAATCTGAATACAAAATTACAAGTTTTCCATGAATTACAACACCAAACAGCTGTATCAAAGCGAGCCCCTTTAATTCCTCAGTAATTATTCAAACCCATGTTGTGTGTGATTCATCCGCTGCTAACATATTAATTGCAACGTACCTTTCTATCTTCCCATGCTCTCCCCTTCAAATTGAGCCATAATTTCTTTTACTGCAGTAAAAACCCTGAATTCTTCTGTTATCTGACAGTTAATTTTCTGTCTCCTGCTTCATATTTGCAATTACTTGGGTTAAATCCCTTTGATGCACGTCCACCTTAAGTCCATGCTTCATGAACAATGTCATTGACATCTTTTGCTCCACCTTATGCCCTGGCGCCACGGCCAATCGGTGGCGGAGCAAAACTGAGGCCGCCACCGATTTCATCTGTAGGTAAGCCAAATCCTTCCCTAGGCAAATTCTTGGCCCTGCATTGAAAGCCACAAACTTGAAGTGATCATGCATGATGAACTTTGTACCATCAGGGGACAACCACCTTTCGGGCTTGAACTCTAGGCAGTCCTCTCCCCATGTGCTCTGCATCCTCCCTGCAGAGTATATCGAATACGATATCGACGAGCCTGCTGGCACGAATGTGCCATCAGGCAACACGTCGTCAGCCACTACATGCTTCGAGTCCTCCGGGACTGATGGGTATAACCGTAGGGTCTCTGACAGTGCTGCCTTAAGGTACACCAGACGGTCCACCTCCTCGAAATCCAACGGCTCATCCACCCATTTTGCCATGTCAGCGCCACGTGTTTCCATCAGGACTGTGCATATCTCAAGCAAGACCTTCTCTTCAACTCTGGGATTCTGTATGACCAGCCAGAAGAACCAGCTCAGCGCCACGGAGGACGTGTCACGTCCAGCTAGGATGAAGTTTAATGCCACGTGTTGCAGGAACTTATCCGAGTAGGATGAGTATTCCTTCCTCTTCATGAACCTAGAGAGCAAATCATCATAGTCTTTTTGCCTGTTCATCAACTCTTCCTTGCGCTTATCAATGACTTCAGACAAGTAATCGTCTATCTTAACAAGGCTTCGGCTCAGGCTAACTTCTAGCCCGAGCCGGAGCCACTTCTTGAGCCTCCATATGATCTCCGGAAACACGAACCGTTGGAGGCATGCTTCCGTGGCTCGGTCAAAAGCGTTAGCAAAACCATTTTCCGGTAGCCCTGGCACAAGGGTGTGAGGGTCCCCGCCAAAAGCCAAACCACAAATGTTGTCAAAAGTAAGCCGAAGCATGAGGTCCTGCATATCAACTGGTTTAGCTTCACTCTGAGCCGTCTCAAGGATGGGGCACAACCGTCCATGAATGGCTCGGTTGACCCACCTAGCCATGGCTTGACGGAGGGTTCGAGTGGTGAACTCGAGCGCGGCCGTCTTCCTTTGGAACAGCCATGTATCACCATCCGAGTTAAAAATTCCAAACCCAAGTAAATCATGAAACACAGCTTGCCAAGTTGGACCCTTTGGGTAGTTATCAAACCGGGTCTTGAGTATATGCTCTAGATTCCTTGGATCACAAGTAACCGTAACAAGACCTTGCTTCCGAGCCAAGAAAGGTACGGCACAGATGCAAGTTTGGTACGTGCCACCACACGCGCGGAGATTATCAGCCATCCAATCATGCATCCTCTCAAAATTCTCGATCAAGCCGGGAAGGCTGCCCAATAAGGGCCAGACACGTGGACCCCGTAGTGACCGTGATATGAAGGTGAACCATAGCAAGTAAGATGTAATGGCAGTAAACAATAGCAAGGCTACATAAATATCCATATTTTTTTTTTAGTACAAGATTTCTTGTATAACTAGCCTAAGAGGGTAAACCAAATGTATAAGAAAACAGAAAATGTAGGTTTACTTGAAGAGATTATTTTCCCCTTACAATTAAACAAAACATTACTTTTAAAGAAATCCTCAAATTTTGGCTGCTTCTCTTAAGCATCAAAATGCTCAAATAATTTTCTTTTCTTGGTTTAATCTTCAAATAACATCATCAATTTTGGCATGCAAGTCACTTTCTTACTTCTTGGCTTGCTAGAGTCCTGAAAATAAACAGGAGAAAAAAACAAAAAACAAAAAAAATGCAAGAAAATGAGGGAAAAAAATGGGAAGAAAAGAAGGTAATTAAGAGAAAAACAGGGGGAAAACAGAGAGCTAGAAAAAGAGAGATTATTATGAGATGAGAGAGGGAGAATAAGAGAAAGAAAATATATAAGAAAAGTGGTAGGTAATAAATCAAAAAGACAGAGCAATTACTAAGGCCAGTTGTAGTTCTTAAATTAAATTCACCCACTTTCTTCCTTCCTTCTCTTATTATGTCTCACACAAGAGAACTTGATGTGTTTAAGTTGTAACTAGTAACCATTTTTCTGCACGCCTATTTATGGAAAAGTGCCAACAAGAGGGGGAGAGGGAGGGTGGTGGAGGGGTTGAAATAATGGTGTCACACAAAAGCTAGTAGCGACAATTATTATAGCGGTAAAGAAAAACACGGGCTGAGATAAATTAAATTGCACGAACGAGTAATAAGACTATCTTGTTTATTATTAGCCACCTAACATGGTAAGGGTTAAAAAAGAATTTAAAAAAGGGTCTGTCATTTTTTTTCTACCTTATTAACGTGTCTAGTTTATTAAGGGTAAAATGTCGTGTTATTATTATATGTTTTACATGTTTAACATGTAGTTCTACTCACTAGGTGGAAAATCAATTAAAAAGGGAAAGAGTGAAGCATCATACCTCAAAGGCTCAAAAACATAACATGAACCCTCCTTTGTCTTCTTTATCAATGCCTTTTCCACCTAACTTTAGCAGGGCTTTTAAGTTGATGCATTCAATGGAGAGAGAGAGAGAGAAAGAGAGATATTTATTGTGATTAGTTGAGAAACTAGCCCACACTCTATTATGTTTGATTCCAAATATTTAAGGAACTAGTAAGATAAAAAGAGATAGACAAAAGAAGTGTAATCTTTAACACACACAATTTAAGGTTTAACAAAGCCTTATGACTAGATTAGTTGCTTGATAACAACAATTAATAGTTCCTTCGAGATCACGATATCACAATTCGATATAGTTTACCAAAGAAGAAAGAAACTTAATACGGATTAAGAAATGGGGTTAATTTGTAATCGGGTTTTGAGGGAGTACTTAATCAAGTAATTTTGTGGTGATTATGGAAAAGAAATTAAGGTGGAAGATGAATTTAAGAGGAGATGAGAAGATAGGTCAGGGTTGGGTGAGCAACCCAACCACAATTTAAAGTTTCGTGTAAGATTTTTATGTAAGAGATTCCAATCTAGCTATCCTTTACTTTTGCAACAAAAGAGTGTCATAACTCTTTAACAGTCAACGCCTTCTTCTTGATGAATATAAATGATTGTGATGAATTATATAGAGGACAGTCCAAATGCATGGTAACAAATTAAATTTAACCCAAAGTTTTTATATTCATGAAAACTAAGTTGGGTTTACCATCTATACCAGATTAGTGGAAATTAAAACATACACATTTATAGGTTGCCTGTTTAATATGTAGCTGTCTAACACCCTACCAAAAGTCTGCTTAGTTAAACAAGTATTTGAACGATGTTTGTTGACTAGTGTTTTTTATTGGATGTGCAATGTTTTTGAGTCTAAAACAAGGTTTTTAAATGTAAGTTCGAAGAAGTTAGCTAAAAACTGCTTTGAATTTGTCTTGGAAATCGACCGAATATGAACAAATTCAAGCTCAAAACTACTTGTATTATATGGTATCTAAAGCTGATCTAATTGACCTATATGACATATTTAGTCATCTTTTCATCTTAACTTCAATACTCAACCCCAAAAAAAGACAAATTAATCGTCGTCTAATCATTAAGAGATATATGAGTAATAACAAGTATCATCGTCGAAAATTCAATGATCCCTAAACAATATGAAATTGAGACTTTTCTATGAGCGCCACCAAACTTTACATGATTTTGTGTAAATTATATGAGATTACCGAGTATGATATTATGCATCAGCTTTGATTAATACCAATTCCATACGTAACAACACCTTAATACATTGAACATGAAAGTATTCCCTCCGTCTTTATTTGTTCTTCTAATTTCCTTTTTTTACTTCTCGAAAAATTCAGAATCAGAAGAACAAATGGAGACAAGGTTGTTTCCTTTTAGGATAAAATATAAGTTCTTTATCAAATAATTTGTGGGTAATTTGGCAAAGTAATCCAACGCGGTAGATGTTCAAGTGATCTTTCCTTCAACTATTGAGCTAAGGGAGACAGGGATATCAAAATGGGCCACTTTTTACATTTGGGTTTGCTTGCATTGGGCTTTTGTTTAGCCCATTTGTATCCGATTGCATTATTTAATAAAACCATATAGCATGTAAAGAACAATAAGTCATTAAGCATAAATTTAAAATCATTCGAATTGCACAATCTCTCCAAAATTACTCTTTCCAAATAGTGATGTTACATATGCATAATTGCACAAGTGAGGGTGCACATAGCAGATTCGCGAGGTTTGAAATAAAGGATTACAGTTACAGTTACAGTCTAAGTTTTAGGAAACTAAAACCAACACAGAAAGAAAATATACAAGTAACAAGTAGCTTAAGAAGGCAAGTGCAATTAATCATTTACATGAGTCTAACAGCAGCTGGAGCATATACCTGTAGATAAGCTTGTGCATTACCACCCTTTGCCTGTGAATCTTATACTTAAACAATGCAAGACTTCCTCCCAAACTACCGCAAAGAGTTGAGGCCACAACCTTCCAAATTAGTGAAAGAGTCTAAACAAAAAAGTGCCATCGTATGTCAATTTTTCCAATGGCCATCGCGAGATGCAGCATTTTGCTGGTGTGGATCAGTATAAGAAAGCCAGGTCATCGTCTATACAGGTATCTTGAAATGGGAAACTTGAGACTTCTTGCAATCTGAGCAGATTTAAAAGGTAAGAAACATACAAAATGACATAAATTTGTAAGAAAGGAACTCTGTTCAATATCAACCACATCAGAAAGTTACCTTCACAGCCAATTCTTCAGAAACAGTAGACTTGTAACGAATTGAGCCCTCCAGTGGACAACTGCTTCCCTTACTTAAAAAATTAGCATTACAGAGACTGGACACTTGCAAAAGAACACTAGAAGTGAGGTCATTCTGAGCTCCTTGGTTTCCCAGGGAGCCATCATCATCATCATGCACTTCTTCGTCAGCAGACTCATCTATCCCATATGTGATGCACTGGAAGATAGCTAATAACCTTTCCAATGGAAAAGTCCCAGGGCCCTTCAAAAGTAATTCCTGCTCTGCCATTTCCTTCTGCTCCATTGACTTCTCAGAACACCTGCAGAGCCATTATATGAGAAAAACCAAGGCATGCATGCACACATACGCCTTTTTAAGAAGATACAGCTTTGCTTAGAACCAAAGCAAGACAGAGATATTGCCAATATTGCAGGTCTGTCGAAAACTATGGGTGGATAAAAATCATCAAAAAGACGGGCAAACTCTAGAATGTTAGCATCTTGGGAAGACATCCCCATACATGAAACGACATACATACAAGCAGGCAATATTGTTATATTAAGTATGTCTCACTATTTAAGCTATAGCCACTAGCCAACCCTCATCATAAATATGACAGCCATTTGAATTGACAGACCTAACTCAGAATGACAAAACTAATGATGCACTGCTTATTGAAAGCTTGGAAAAAACTTACTTTCTCTTCTTTCTGCCATTAGATTGACCTCCGGTTGAATCAAAAAATGAAGCATCAAGAGTAGCAGGATTTCTTGAAGCAAGAAATGCTGAAATAAGAAGATACTTTGCTGAAACAGACATGTGGAAATCCAACTCTTCATCCTGAGCTCCCAATTTCTTTGCACTTGCCTTTCCCTTCACTACATTTGTTTTAGCTTCAACATCAAGTGATGAAATTTTAAAAACTTCATTAAGAGAAGGGCGAATATGTGGCACAAGATGACTAAAAAGTCTTCGCTTTGCATCTTCTCTTTTTTGTTTGGTTTCCCAGCTAAAGTTAGATCCTGGATCATTCAAGGGCTCACAGTATTTCTCATAAAGTGGATGGAAAGCGACGGATAATTCATCAACTTGCCTTGTGACTCTAGAGAAAGGCTTCAGAACAATACTGTAAGCAAGAACACAAACACACCCTCATTACCAATCCTTAAGTTCAATAATTAGAACTTAACAAAACTTTGATGTAATATAAGAGAAACTTACTCTAGGAAACAGGAATTAAGCTCTGGTTTTTCTCTTTTCAGCATGAAAATTTGACGAAGATCCTTCTCCGTATATCCAGGGAAATATAGAGAGACAGGCTCAAAATGACCAGAATTTGTGTAGTAAACATCAGGAGACACTTTACTTAAGAAGATTATACCAACTTCAGGCAAACCCAGCATACGATAGAGACCAAACAGAAAAGGCAAAACAGTAGAGCTTTTATCCCAGGCTCGAACAAGCTCAAAATCATCGAAAATTAAGTAAATCATATTCCCTAAATCATCTATAGACCTTCTCTTCGAACTCAATTTAGCAGATTTCCCCTTCAAAATATCCAAAACACTAACCAATGCTTCTCTAACAAAGTTGGCAAAATCAGAGGGTTTATCACACTTCTTCACACTCAAGTAACCATTTTCCTCGCTCCTTTTATGAAATGCCAACTGATTCAATATAGACTCAAACAAAATCCTAGGACTATAACACGAAACACAGCTCGAATACACGAATGGCCGCTTAAGATATCGAAAAATCTCAAGGATGATGCTAGTTTTCCCGGTTGAAGTACCACCATAAATGAATAGAGGAAGCATAGGAGAATTCAAGGGACCCAAATGACCTAAAACCTTAGTAATCTGAGTAGTTCTACCAGGGAAGCTAGAAATAAGATCATCCAAGCTTAAATTTTTATCATCACCATTTCTAGAACTATATATAAAATCATAAACTGTTGGTTTATAAGAAATACTCTTTCTGGGTTTTTCTGAACAATTATCAGCAGAAGCCAAAGATCTTGTTGTTCTTCTACTAGATTGTGGGGTTTCTTCATTACCCATTTGAATTCAACTGCTAATTAACCAAATTCAATACGTTAATCCAATACCCAAATCCTCAATTGAAAGATAATCCTATAAATAAACATCAATCGTTCAGTTTCAAATTCACCCTAAAAAAAACCTAATTCAAAGCTGCGACGCCGCAGGAAGAGAGTGAGTATGTGAGTGAGGAAATTAAGCAATGAATCAAAGTAAGACGAACCTACCTAAAGAGAAACAGGGATTTTGAAGTTGATTTCTCGTCGGAAAAGTTTGAATTTGGCCGGAATCCTGCTTATTTGTTCCTCAAATTGGAGCCCTAGAAAGCCTCGAAAATTAAAATAAATGAAAGCGGGATACTTTCCCTCTTTTTTTTTTTCCTTTGTATGCCATAAATAATCTCACTACAGTCTGGCTTGCTAGCCCGGCCCAAAAAAAAGACGGGTTTTTTCGGTGCATTTTTTATGTGGTACACCCCACAACACTAATTGGGAAAACTCTAATCGATTGAGTAAGTATTACTTGACTAAGTAAACCCCTGAATAAATAACCTCGTACACATTGTGTGGCCAACCACATATGAGACTTTGTGAATTTTTTTTTGATAAAACTCCAAAAAAAACCAACTTTGTCCCGACATGCCTGCCCCCAACATGCCTTCCACTTTTAGCGTGTTTGAGGCTTTGAGCATGAAAATTGATGTTAAGGTCCGGCTCAGACCAATTTTTTATCACCTCTAATATGATCTAAAGTTGTGTAGCTCTATTTTATTTAGGTTACATTGACCAATTTTTGCATGCAATAATTACATTCATTAGGCAATAATGGAATAATGGTACAACAAAGAAAAAGTAAAAAATTACACAAAATTCATGTTTATCGTACGAAATAAAAAATTTGCGCAAAGCTCTTAGGTTATAAATACATACAATTTATTTAAAAATTATCCAACAAACTTGTTCAAATGGTCTACTTTGTATTTGGAAATTTGAAACCCCAAATGAGATCTTAGGCAGCAAATGCCCGCATATTTCACAATGACAATTGTACAAATGCCAACACAAAATTACTGTACAGCTTAAACCATCATGTGCAGAATTTTTACCAAGTAATTAGACCTTTTTGCAATTAAGCTAAGTTCAGACCACTCCCATCTCCATTCAGAAAGGCCATTTTCCAGGAACCATAAGCTATAATCCCGCTAATAATATAATACAGCAACGTAAATCAAGCAAAAGTATTAAAAGCTATTTTAGCTCCGTGAGAATATCATCTGAATCATCACACTCCAGCATCAATCTCCCATGGTATGTTGTATCTCACGTTTCTCTCACAATCATCAATTGTCGTCATCATCTCAATGGTCAGCTGGGGCAGCAGTGATATATGTACTTCGGCGACTTCCTCCAACAATCACATCTTTCAGGCGTGATAATATCCTTCCTGATTTCTGTCAAGATAAATTCACATATGTTAACCATGAGCCATCACATATATTAATACTTACATTCTATCCATTCCTATACAAGTGTATATTAAACTCATGCAACTAAGCAGCAGCTGTGGTCACTGGCAAAAAGTTTGGCATTAAAAAAGGGACATTAGTTCAGGATCAAATCCTATACAAGTCTCTCTCTCTCAGTTGAGAGAAAACAGTAATTTTACACTAAATGAATAATCAATTTACTCACCTGATTCAGAACGAAATAAAATTGCCCTAAATTTTTCTTAAGATATTTGGGTTGGTTCAGGGATTGAGATTAATATAGTTCACCCACACACATTAATGTGCACGTTAGCAGAACTTTTCTTGGTGGTCACCCTTTGACGAATACAGTTTTCGGCATCTTACTTTGACTTGTCTCAGAATTCTCCTAAGAGAAGTGCTTATTGGGAGCCTGATTCAAAGAGAATTGCAACAACGATGGAAGAGGAAGAGGAAGAGTTCAGTTTTACATGGGAATCTACACCATTGTCTTCTCCTCTTACTTTCATTTATGGCACAGTTGTAGTAGCGGGAAGAGAGAATAAGAAGCCTCATGGGAAGCAGAAGAGAAGTTACCTTTATGCAGTGCATCATGCCTATAAGCTAGATACTCGCAGGTCAAGTTTATGGTAACTCTCTCTTGGGTAAATGTCGGTGTGTGTATCTCACATTCTCACTGAAACCTGACTAACTCTCCCGGCTATCAGGGAGCAGCCTTCCAAGGTGTAACTACAATAAGTTAGCAAGACCTCGTGCTTCATAGATAACCCCTAGGCAGTTTTTAAATCAGTTAATAGCACTTGCATTTTGCTCTCATAAATGAGACAGGAGATTAGTAACTCTTCTTACTTTTTTAGTACCCACTTAATTTACACCTATAGTTAGTTAATTACCCCCTTACAAGTTCCACTTCTGTTTAAATTGCTAACTCCAACCAGACAACTTCCATGCCAAAAACCAGAATACAACTTAAAATATGACAAAGACCTAAGAATAATCTCCTAGCACCAAATGTCCTATCACTTGATTCTCTACAAACTAGCTTCTTTAATGTGGAGTGTGGACCCATCACCTCAACAATTGCAGTTTTTATAAGGAATTTCATAAGTAGATTAGAGTAATTGAAGAACTAGAGCACCTGCAAACTTGCAATTCGACCTTGTGAAGTGTAACAGAGAAAATGTACAAGAATACGGCTGGAAAGGAATAATACTGTACCATGAATCTGCAAGCATATATTCTAAATTCTAACGTTTCTTGGCAAGTAACTATCTTTTGGACTTACTATCTACAACTACTGTTTTGTATCTACTTAAATTTCAGCAGAGGACCTATAAACTGTTTCACCTTTCAGTAGAAAAAGATTTCCTTATCTAACATGGGAGAATAAAATAAATACATATGGTCACACAGGTTCTCCAATAGCAATCTAGGCTGTTATTTAAGGACAGCTACAATTGTAATTTCATTTCTACAGCTGAATTAAGAATTAAATAATCATCAATCATATCTTAACTTAAAAGTAACAAACAAACAAGCAAACAATACCTCATTGCCAACACTGAGCTGCCACCTTTGTTGCAAAACCTCCCACCTCTCTTGTTGCCATCGTTGCCCAAGTATGACAAGACCCATCACAGCAGCAGCAACGAAAACAGACCAAAATGCATTTGTATCTTTAACTTGAGCACGTAAAGAGGCAACACTTCTTTTCCACCAAGCCCCACAAGGGAGCCCAGAGTCATCGATTTCTCCAAACTCTTCTTCTCCAGACTTGGGACGCCTCGATATAAAAGATGAAGGATCTAAGCCATGGTCAGATGGCTCATCAAAATCACTCTCAACTAAACTTTCACCATAAGCGGCTGATCCACCAATCTCTGTTCCGCTGTTAAATGAGCTAAATGTAGCAGCCTCGTACACATTTTGTTCTTTGTCATCAACAGCCAGTCGATGTAGAGTTGTCGAATCATCTAATCCTGAACCATGAACTGATAGCAGCCTACTGCTTTTCTCTTCAAGAAATGGAATACCAAGAAACTCCTCAGGAACATTCAATCCTTCTATACTCCAGTTTTCCTCTTCCTTCTGCTCAGCTTTACTCTCTTTAGCCACATTCAGGTCACCAACATCATCCTCTCCTTTGGAATTTTTAAGGCTTTCAGATTCTATGGGCAAATTTTCATGCTGACTTGGTGGAAAAACAAAGTGACCAGACATAAAAAGAGCTCTAGAAGTTTCTGCTTCATAATCTTCACCTAATGTAGGATCCTTCTCCTCGTGAATTGATTCATCCCCTCTAGGTCCAGGAGCAGCAGCGTAAGCAGAAGCTGTTAGTGACACAACTTCCCATTCATTTCCACGTGGCATGGCTTCCTCTCCCTCTTCACTTTCAGCAGCCTTGTAAACATTCTGTTCATTTCCTTGAGAGGTGGTCTCCTCTCCATCGTCATTATTAACCATCTTATTTAACAAACTATCAGATCATTCAAGGATCCGTAAAACTATGTTAGATAATTGAAAAAAAAAACTTTATAATTCCACCATATACAACACAATTGCAACAATCATTAAGCCGCAAAGCCCAAAAAAAAAAACTTTATAATTCCACCATATACAACACAATTGCAACAATCATTAAGCCGCAAAGCCCAAAAAAAAACAAAAACCTTCAACCAGTGAGTTAACTAAATTCTAGGACATCAAAACAACAAACCACAGCTCCGACTGACGAACAAGATCAACACTACACGGCTTCAAAGAAAACTAAAAGTGCCATATTGTGCAACATTTCTCATTCACCAAGCAACAATCATTATCAAAAGGCCACAAGATGATGATTATAAATTTACAATCATGTAAAAAGAATCAAAGGTGCAACATCAAGTAATGCCCAAATATTTATTCCATAATTCGAATGCACTCAATTACCAACTTCATATGCATTCAAATGATAAACCTTCTCAAATACTGTATCGATTACCATCAAATTTGTTCATGAAAGCAATCAATCAAAGCTAATATAAATCAGCAAAATCCAATCAGAAATCTGCATATCAATCGAAAGCGACAACAGCAATTCGAACTTCAAGCTCACAAAAACGAACATCAACATCTATGCTCTCAACAAATCACAAATTCACTAAAACATCCTTCACATCATTCAATTCAGTCAGATATTCACAAATTCAATAAACATCCTAAAATTAACAAAAACTGGCAAAGGAAAAATCAAATAAATCCGAAAAAACGAAACCCTAATAGATGAAAACCAAATCAAATCAAATCAAAAGTAATCCAAACAACAAAACTGATGCCAATAATAGAAATAATTGAATCAAACAACAATTGAGTGGTTCAAATATGTAATAATCCGATGATTGAAGAAATTAGAGAAGAGAGAGAAAATGAAAACATACATAGAAATCGAAGGTGATCGCCGGAGAAAAGGGGAAGATGAGTAGGAGATAGAAACTGACTTTGGGAAATGCGAAAATTATAAATGAGTTAATTAAATAAAAAAAAAAAACAATAATAATAATAAATACAGTAAATAAGGATGAGATGAGATAAAGGAAAACCGGTAGAACCGGTGACAGGTTGGTTTGGAGTTTTTGTGTACCGGCTTTCGTCGGTGAGTGTTTGTCACGTTAATACGTAATCAGAGAGGTGACCTAGTATTGGGAGTCGGGGATTGTTATACAATGGTGTTTGCGTGCAAAGAGAGATAACACTGTACGATGCTCCATAACAAAACTACACTCGAAATACTACATCTTAACTCCCTCCGTTTTTAAATAGTTGCTCGCCTTGCTCCGGTAGCGACACTTGACGTTATAACTTTACGACAAGTGTCGCGCCACGTTGGATAGATTTAAATAAACCTCATAAGATAAAAAAATTAAATTAGAATTCTATTTGGATAAAATACAAATATTTCAAATGTACAAATTCAATTATAATTTATTAAAAAAATTATTAGATTATAATTCTCAAAAATTATCAAATAAATTATTTTTTGTATTATAATATTTTTTGGACAAAGGAAATAGTTCAAAGCGTAAAACATACATTTATAATATATATTAATCGGTTAAAATAATATAGTTCACAATCTAGCAAATCGTATAAAGATTAAAAAATTATTTTAAAATTTAAAAAACAACCCAGGCATCACACGGGTACAAAACTAGTTGATAATTAAAGATATTAGTGATCAAATATTAGCATCGACATGTGTGTCCAAGAGAAATGGAGCAAGTATTTAAAAACGGAGGGCGTATATATTAACTACAATTCGGGTAATATACTACTATTTGTATTTGTGACATTAAAAAATTTCTAATAAAATAGCAACTAATATGTATTGATACAATTTAAACAAAATCTAAAGATTCTTCATAGTCATGTTTATCATAATGTAAATCAAAAAAGATAATCAAAATAGAAGTTATAAAAAGCGTCCAAACTTTAGTTAATATCTAATAAAAGTTACTTATTTTGAGTTAATCAAAAGATTGACTTATTTAACGAAGATGGTACTCATGTTAATTAAACTCAACAACTTGGTGCAAGTTTCAGCGGTGTGGTGGTGCAATAAACCTGGGATTATTTAGTCTAACCCCGTGCTCGTACAATCCCATTTTAGAATAATAAGTGGTATTGATCGCTCCATCTTCCAAGGAAAATATTATATGTTTATATTGGTCGCAGACATGATAGTAGATGCAATTTGGTTGCACTTTGGATGATTCGTTCGCTAAAACACAATAGGAAGCACTTCTCGACATGGCCAAGAACAGAGCATGATCTCCAATTGAATGTATCCGCCGACTCACTCTCATACCCTTATTATTGGCTAACATGTACAATTCCACCTTATTAGTTTCTCGAGGCCAAACTTCCACCCCAGTTACCACCACAACATGTCCACAAAACTCAACCAAGTGTGTCGAAAACGAAAGTGCATTGGCCACACTAACTCTAATCTACACAAAAAAAGCAAGTCAAGTTTCAAATCGCCTCACAATCAATTATTACAACACACTTTCATTTAGGAATGTCTACACTCAAGTATTTATACGTCAGACACTTGGCTACTTGGGAGTAGATGGGAGGGTAAATGTATATAATCCCTACCCCAAGTACCTTCACTTGATCTGAGTAAAAAAAAACCTTGCCAAGTAATAAGCCAACAAAGTAATAAGCCAACACTTTGTTGGTAAGACACTTCATTTAGGTAACACTCTTATAGTTTGTGTGATTCATTACTCTTTTAATATGGTAGTAATATGTCCCATGAAAATTCCCAAGAAATAGAAAGAACTAAGAAGGCATAATATATCAACTTTACCTGCACAGAAGATACAACATTAAGGCGAAAATCCTGGATAGTAGCACCATCATTTTCCTTATTGTCACACTTTATTATTATGAATATATCAACTCTTCCTATATTATCTTAAGCATACAAACATTGTTCCTCCTGTCGAAACAATAAATCGCAAAGAGTTGAATGATGGCGATGATGATGATAAGACCACTGGCCTAGCCCATCAAGCCTACACAATGAAAGGTTATTGTTGCTACTGGCTAGCACAACAAAGTAATAATCGGGGTAAATATTATACCGAAAGACTGACATCGCCTTGAAAGCTACTGTTGGGAAAATACCTGTCGATTCCAATAACAAAATAGAGAAGATGAAAAGGAAAAATACTTGATTGAAGATCTCAACTCACAGTCGCGCCGTGGAACAATAATCCACTGCCTTAGAAGCGAAATACGCCACCACCGGTACAGGTTTCCTGATGACGCACGCCCCCAAGTTTAACGCAACTCTCTTCGTAATTCGTGCACCCGAACCCGAAGAGTGGAATTGCTCAAGAACTGTTCAGATCTCAAAGGGTAGGCTTTTTGTTTATGTGTTTAGGGTTCAATAATATTAAAATTATGAATACAGGAAAAGCAATGCTCGTATTTATATGTGTCCCAAAATTAGGAGACAAATAAACAAACCGACCTAAGGAAAAAGGCGGGCCCGATCGGGCAAACATCCGCCCGATCGGGCGCGAGATAAAGTTTTCCCAGACCTGATGTCGCGCCCGGTCGGGCGAACACCGCCCGGTCGGGCGATCTAGAAAACCCACCTCGGGCGAGCCATCGGGCGAGAGCCGCCTGATCTGGCTCGTCAAAAACTCGAGTCCGTCGCCCGATCGGACGAGGGCCGCCCAATCGGGCGCGAGAGTTCTCCTATTTTCCTTAGCCACCTCCGCCCGGTCGGGCGAACCACCGCCCGACCGGGCCCGCCCTACTCGAGTAGTAACTGGGCTAGTAGTATTAAGAGCAAGCAATGCTCAACCTTCCACCTTCGGTGTCATTATCAATCCTACTCTAAGAGCCACTGGGCTAATGGTCTTAAATCCGCTTAAGAACCATTATCAATCCCTGCTCAAAGAATAACTGGACAAATGACATTAAGAGCTACGCTCAACCTTACTAATCCACCTGATCAACAAACCACTGGAAAAAGTTATAGATTCAATAAACATAAATGGTGTAAATCCAACAATGAGTCAACCAAAACAAGGCTCTAGACCCATTCAGAACAAATGTTCCACAAATTAAAACACTTCGGTGTGTCCATGTAAGCTGTCTCAATTGACCACCCAACCTGGGTTATGGACATATTAAAAGCACTTAAAGCTCAACCTGCAAACGTCAAGCAACAAGTCTACCAAAGCATCTCATAACCATATAAATTAGAGGGTTATCAAGCCAGATCACTTCAGGACGTAGACTCAATTTTTTAAACTTCGTCACTAGAATAATTTAAAATACCCCACAGGATCTTAAATATATTCTCTTAAACAATCAAGCACTTACCTGTG
Organism: Chenopodium album; assembly: GCF_948465745.1. Classification (NCBI taxonomy): domain Eukaryota; kingdom Viridiplantae; phylum Streptophyta; class Magnoliopsida; order Caryophyllales; family Amaranthaceae; genus Chenopodium; species Chenopodium album. Next base: position 74,812,209 of record NC_137840.1, read on the forward strand.
CTTCATCCTAGTATAAGGACCTGCTTGATTCTTCTTTCACGCACTCTAACATGAGTATCACCTCCACAAGATCTGTCTAACTTTGTCACTACATCTGTAGTTCCTGACAACATACATAGACACTTGTGAAAAATAAAGTAGAGAACATGAGGATCAACTTACCCCCACAATGGGCAAACTTCCCGAGATTAATTTTTGCAACAATCATCTTCTTGACCACGTCATCCAATCTAATGAACCTTTTCTTCATAATGGATAGCGTACAACAATTTGTTTTGCAGCGCACTCGAAACAGAGCATCACCCTTCATCATGTAAAAACCATACACTGAAGAGGTTCAACTAATCATCGTTGTTCATTCAATCATTGTCTCTTAGAATTTACTGGATAGGTACTTGAGAAACTTTCTCACTTTAACCTCCATCCCTGTACTATCTGAAACTCAAACAATAATTGAGTAGTTCTCTCTTGATAAACAGAATGAACAATATAGTTCACAACAAAACCACTACATGTCAAGAATATTCATCATTTAGATTGCAAAACATCAGCACATTTGAATCAAACATCAAGGCCAAATCATGAAAATAACTCTGGCTTAGACATGATAAATATAATTTACCAAACCACTTTCTCTACATCACGATAATGAGATTGATGCGTACCTTTATTAGTTCATCGGCATACTGCCTAGAACCATTCTGCTTATCACATTATCTTGTACTTGTTTCTTGGCTTAGAGACACATATACATCTTTATCTCAATTAACAACATGCATGTGAAGTTAACAACTTATGATTATTCTAGCAAATGAACTCTATCAATGCGAACCATAGTAACATCACACATGCATCAAGAAGTTCAACTCACATGCCAAGAAAAACTTAACATAACAAGTTAGAGTACTCAAATCTAACCCCCACTCACCATACATATCACAAAGGATATAACATCATGAGCAAAAAATACCTCATCTTCTAAGTTGTCACTTGTGCACGCGTTTTAAAATACACACCCTTGATTTACAATCAATCATGCCAGAAAGCTTAAGCAACCTTACTGCAAATCAGACAAGCTTAGAACAAACCAGGTGAGTCATAAGAGTTGGTCAGCACCAAACTTACAGAGTAAATCCTAACAACATAGTATCTTACCTTTAGCCCATTTCCAATCAACCACCTTTCAACTCACCTTGAAAGATACTTACAACAGATGGATTTCTAATAGCAAGGCAAGATATACTCTTCTCAAACATATCAGACTCAAAGAGAGTGCACAACTCGCGTTAACATGCTTCTTTCCACAACTAGTCAATCAGGTTTATCCATATGGTTCAGGAATTTTCCATTCACCACTACATGAATATATAAACCACACAACAAACATCTACATACAACTTTCGATCAAGAAAGTAAAACCAAGATGATACACAACTAGTTTAAGCTTTAATCCAATACATCTTAGATGAACAACTCATCAACTTTACTAGCAGAAAAAAGCTTAGGAAGCAAGAACAAATCCTATGAACGAGCAAAACTAACATGTCATGTCATAGGAAAACATATACTTGAGACATTTCAAGGATTTAACTTATCAAGCTTGTACATGATAAACGTAGCAGATATTCAGCATACATATCACCCACAATCCTACAAGCCTTCATGCTTTATGTGAAACATATATAGAAGTTAATTCTTCTTTATTGGAAACCCCCACATCACATATACCACATGAAAATAATCATGACTCGGGTAACAAAAAAAAGGGAGTATCAACCAAATTCTTGGGTGAAATACTTACTAAACAAATAAACAACTGAAACATATCTGCAACCCCCACAATACTAACATTCACAGAATATTAATAGACTTTAAAGACATATGGGATGTTAATTCTCATCCTTACCTCATGTGGGGCACTTACACTTCAAACTTGCACGGCCATTCTAGCTTTGTTAAGTCAAGCCTTTTTATTCTGCTAATAAGCACGAAAATCAACCCGGTCTCATCTAGACCATCAACAAGAAAAATAATTGCTACACCTCTAGCAAATTAAATACATTTTAAGTTCGTGAACAAAGCTGATTAAGATCACAAAAATTAAAAGAAACAATAATTCTAAATCCCTTTTTAATCTAAAAAGAGACACCTACAAGCTTATCACATACTCCGTGCTCAACAAAACATTGTCCATGATTAGGAAAAATAACAATAAAAACACTATCGTAAGACAGAACACATGTCATCCCTAATCTACTAGGACAAAACACATTAAAGACCATGAACATAAATAAATTACCATTGGACAAAACATAAATTAGCATAAATAAATTACTTGCAAACCAACAAGCAAATAACCACAGATAAACGTCTCTTACGGAGACCTTCCTCCTCTATACCACTCATCAACAAGAGTACAAACAACTAATTAACTTACTAGTTAGTCTCAAGATCTAACTCACCTCATCCCCACATTGCATTGCAATAGCTCATAGTCATAAAATTAAGCATATCAGGGGCCACATAATAATAGACACCATATTATGTAAAGTTAGAAAATAATTATTTGAGAAGGACTTATCTGATTTAGCTTATTGTAGCTGTTATAGTTCTCCACTCTGATCATATTCACTTGATCAACCGAGTGAATCGAGGAGACTGCTACTATCGGGATAATAGTTGTATATCACATCACCAGAAAAAGAACCATGTTTTTCATGGAAATACAATCCTGAATTCAGATATCCATGCGGCACTCTTCAAGACTCCGATTAATAGCTCCCGAAATACATCCAGTTAACCACAAAAAATAATTTAATTGCAGTGCCTTTATGTCACAAAATAGAGACAATTTAAATGTCCAACCTAACTGCATCATCATGGCTTCAAACCTTAGAGCCCAAAACCAATGGCAGTAATTCATAATTATGCTTTACCCAAACATCTGAGATAAAGGACGAAGTAGGCGCAACACTAATATTCCTAGTTGTATATTGAAAAAAGATAGTTGTGACTCAAATTCTTCTTTCACGATTTCATAAATTACTCAAAATTCCACCGAATCGATGGGACGACAAGGATTCCGACGGTATCACAAAGAATCCCAAAGATTGATATAAAACTCAAGGACGATATCTTCTTCCGGAACCAGATAAAATAAAATTGAAATTATAATTCATCCCAATATATAAGTTAGGGTTCTTGACAATTACGTGCCGCTTAATTCTTGTTCCCCAAGACAATGATTTAACACAAATTCTAGGAATCAACAGATTACATATTAATATTATTTCGCTTCTAAATTGTTGGGAAAATACCTGTCGATTCCAATAACAAAATAGAGAAGATGAAAAGGAAAAATACTTGATTGAAGATCTCAACTCACAGTCGCGCCGTGGAACAATAATCCACTGCCTTAGAAGCGAAATACGCCACCACCGGTACAGGTTTCCTGATGACGCACGCCCCCAAGTTTAACGCAACTCTCTTCGTAATTCGTGCACCCGAACCCGAAGAGTGGAATTGCTCAAGAACTGTTCAGATCTCAAAGGGTAGGCTTTTTGTTTATGTGTTTAGGGTTCAATAATATTAAAATTATGAATACAGGAAAGGCAATGCTCGTATTTATATGTGTCCCAAAATTAGGAGACAAATAAACAAACCGACCTAAGGAAAAAGGCGGGCCCGATCGGGCAAACATCCGCCCGATCGGGCGCGAGATAAAGTTTTCCCAGACCTGATGTCGCGCCCGGTCGGGCGATCTAGAAAACCCACCTCGGGCGAGCCATCGGGCGAGAGCCGCCTGATCTGGCTCGTCAAAAACTCGAGTCCGTCGCCCGGTCGGGCGAGGGCCGCCCGATCAGAGTTCTCCTATTTTCCTTAGCCACCTCCGCCCGGTCGGGCGAACCACCGCCCGACCGGGCGCGAGAATCCGTTTGCATTACCTATTTCCAACAGCTACAAATTGATAATGACAACAAGTTGGAGTTGGTGGTGAATACGCAAGTATATCAAAGCAAATCTTGGCAAACGGGTTATAAAGGCTAAGAGGGTGCTTATCAATGGGTGGGTTTAGAAAAGGAGGCCATTGACAATAGTGACAATAACAACCAATCATCAGCCAACCGTCTAGTGAAGTTGCTAAGATTTGCTTGCGTACACCACAAGGTGATCGAGCCATAGCCTGAGGCGAACCATCAAGCCTGTAGACGGCCTGCTTAAGAGACGCTTCATTTCCCCAAAGATTTAAGCAGCTTATATATTTATTTTTTGAGCGTCTCTTTTTACTAATGGTAAGCCAAGGTGGTTCAACAGGTGCTCTGATGCTCGCGATATAGAGCCAATCTTTGCATACGACACTGTATCTGATGGCATCCTTCATACTACATTGCTTGATCAGGATTGCAATAATCAAGTCAATTATATCTCCAGGAAGAGAAGGATTTTCAATATTCTCATCAATTTGGCGGTTGCCTTTTATCCATTGCACAATCCTACGAATCAAACGACTTTTACACACCCTACCATTAAAACCACATGTACATGTAACATTATTAGTTGTTCATTCAATTTCATGCATATAATTAACAAAATCATCATTTTAGTAAATCAGAGAATATAACCACATTGTTACAATTACATACATAGGTGTTGACTAGTATGATGAGCAACGATGATTTAGACATGTTGAGCCATGGCACGGGACTTAACATTATCTATGATAGTATGATAAGTATTAAAAATTATCGTGTATGCCACGGGACTTAACCTAGTATATGAATACTCCAACAAATTAATATTTTATTTTTTTTTAAGAAAAAAAAATCAATATTTCAATTGAACTACATTTCAATAATAAAATTTCAGATAATAGTATACTACGGAGTATAATTTACCTCAAAGGGCTCAAACAAGCCGTCGACCGTTCCAATTTCATACCTTGCTGCCATTACCATGAGGAAAAAAAATTAAAGCTAAACATACAAGGTACAATGATACAATGATAATCGAATAATATCCTACATTTCCCACACATAAATAGAGTTATTCAAACAATCTATACTACTTGTATGATCATTCTTATTAAATTACATAATTAATGGGAAATTCATACCTTCATGGCTTTATCTTCTTCTCCTTAATTAAGCTTCACTAGATCATGCGATGCACGGTTTGTTTGATTTTTTTTAAATAATGTTTTTTTTTTTTTTTTTTTTTTTTTTTTTTTTTTTTTTTTGTATTTATGAGCCTAAAATTTGTTATATATTTAGATAAAATTCCTAATATTAAAAGATAATATATATAATATTTAATTAATTTAAACTTAAAAATCTCATTCGCCAATTTTGCTTACATGGCATTTAAATTATTTAATTTTAAAAGAAATTAATAATCTCTTATTTAATTGGCTACTACTAAGATTCATAATCCTACATGGCGCGCTGAGAAAATTAGATCCTACGTGGCTCTCTAAAAACTCGGGAAAAAACTCCCATTTACATATATATATTAGATTGAGTTTGGGCGATTTATTGAGCTAAGAGTATTTTTGATATATATGAATTATTGTGTTTTATTTTTCGTTGGGTTTGTGCCTCTACATATATAAGGAAAATCTTTTGTATATATCCGATTTACAGAATTACTAACTTTTGTTGAATTTAGGATTTTTTTTTTTTATCCATAGACCTTGAATAACTCTTATTTATAATAGGATAATAACCAAGTATATACAGAATATTTCTTCAAAAAGTATATAAAGAATATGTTATTAAAATATATATATATATAGAGAATACGGAGTATTTTCTAAAAAAAAAAAAAAAGTACTTCGTGTATACATGGTATACTGATTAATGAGTACCAAGTACGAAGTATATCTTAATCTAGTGGTCAAGTTTGTATCTCACAAGTCACAACTAAGAGGTTGTGCCTCACTAGAGACACTTTGGGGGTAAGTATTCCCTTATCCTTTCCCGTCACTTCCAAAAGTCTAGCCCGATAACCCGGGTCGGGAGGACCTAGGAGAGGTTACGAACTTCCGACCCGATAGGACCCTTCTCCATAGCAAAAAAAAAAAAAAAAAAAAAAAAAAAAAAAAAAAAAAAAAAAAAAAAAAACTGATTAGTGAGTGAGTGGCGGGTGATGGAGCAGTTGAGTTGTTGCATAATGTTGATTCATACTTCGTATTAGCAAGAGATTAGAAGAGAGAGAAAATCAGTAAACACTAAAAATGGGGGATTTATACGCTCTTGATTTCGATGGTGTTTTGTGCGATAGTTGTGGCGAGAGCTCCCTCTCTGCTCTCAAGGTGCCTCTTTCTCTTTCTTCATCTTCTTCTCAATTCCAAATTTCTATTAATTTCATTTATTTTTCAGATTTTTAATTCAATTAAATTCCAAATTTTGTTGTTGTTGCTGCTGCTTAATCAGGCCGCCAAAGTCCGATGGCCAACTCTATTCAACGGCGTTGACTCCGCCATTGAAGACTGGATTGTTGACCAAATGCATATTGTAATTACTTCTCTTTTAAATTCTTGCTTTAAATTGGTTTTAGGTTTTTGTAAGTTGAATTATACAATTTAATTCATGTGAATTAACTTTGGATGATTGAAAAAAAAGCTAGGTTGATCACAATGCAACATTAGAAATTTTAAAATTGATGACCTTATGTCCTCAAAAGGGATTGTAAATTAGGTTTTTGAATGTGAACACAATTTTATTTTGGGATATACGAGTAGTAGCTTACAAGAAAGGAGATAATCTAGTTGGAGTTTTGAGTTCTTAATTTGGTTCATTAGAGCTCGAATTTCGTATATTTATGGAATTGGGTTCAGGAACTACTAATTAGTCTATCTGTTTATACTTCTATTGTTAGGTTTTGATGCTATATATATTAGATGAAGAGCAAACCTTAATACACTATGCAAGACATTATTAGCTGCCGCCCTGAATTGTCTTGTAAGAATTTACTCGAGGTACTGTGAGGCCGTCTCATGTGAGAATTTTCATTGAAGGAATCATGAAATCCTATGAATTCTCTAATTATGTTGGGATAAACTCTATATTTAGGTTCACTAGTCTATGTGAGACCATGTATTATTTTACCGGAAACTAATACAATTCAGTATAATGCTGAATTGATGATGCACATTCTGAAAACTTTTAGTGGGTAATACTTCAAAATCTGATAGCATTTTCTTCTTTTCAATTTCTTTTCGTTTTAGCCTATAAGAAACCTGCTTATTTGATGTTTCTCATCCGTGTTGAACCCTTGTACTACCTCCGTTTCAAATTATTTGCAACGGTTTGAAATAAAGTGTGAGTAGAAAATGTCTAATCGTTGCAAATAATTTGAAACAGAGGTAGTATATTGTTGTCAGTTTGATGCCATTGCATGTGGCATTTGAACAGAGAAGCAGCTAGAGTGCAACTGTTTACTAGGTTGTCAGAAAAAACCAATTTTGCATATTCATTCATATCACCAAAATATTCTTGGTTGAATTAGATTAGAACTTTCTTATTTTATTACGATTTGGTATTTGCTGATCAAGTGAAAATTACAGCATAAAGTTTGATGCCATTGATGCAGGTGCGACCTGTGGTTGAAACAGGATATGAAAATTTGTTACTTGTGAGATTGCTGTTGGAGATCAGAATTCCTTCCATCCGTAAATCTTCAGTGAGTAGTATTGGGGATATTCATTGTTCCAGCAATAGTTTCAGTTTATCACTATCATTTGTTTAATCTATATGATTCTATCATCCCTCATTGACAAGGTTGCGGAGGGGCTCACTATTGAAGGCATACTCGAGAATTGGCCTAAGCTGAAGCCAGTTATTATGGAAGCATGGGATGAGAAGGAGAACAGAGAGGCCTTAATAGAACTTTTTGGGAAAGTAAGAGATGAATGGATCGAGAAAGATTTGGCTACATGGATTGGTGCAAATAGGTAACTTCTGTTTCATCATGATCAGTGTGCATATATGTGATGCACTTAACAATATACTATTAAAGCCTCACATAATGGAAGATGGACTGAAGTGGATGGTATTATGGTAATAAAGAGGGTTGTAGTCGTGCCTTTTCACTCTGATATATCTTCATTATTCTTTACTGAATGTTAATCTACTTGTCTTAGTTTTACTACTGTTCATCAATTTGACCTTTTGTAGGTAATTTTTTTTTTTTTTTTTTCCCCGCATTCAATAGGGTATGCGTATGAATAAAATGATTTTTCAAGAACAATTTCCTATCAACAGATTCAATACTATTTACGCTTAAAGATAATAGCTGGGAAAATTGTAAATTATTCATCTATTAAGTGATAAACCGGGAAGCTTAGACAAGGCTTAGTGATGACATCATAATATTTTACTGCTACAGTGCTACTGAACCCACTCTTTTAAAGCTCACTTGCTTGAGGCAATCTGGGAATTTTCATTTAGACCACTCTGAGGATGTTATGCGAATGCTTAATATTATCTGGAATCTTGCAATCCTTAAATTTTCTGACCTTTTATGTTATCTGCAGACTGTATCCTGGTGTTTCTGATGCTCTAAGATTTACAAGCTCAAAAATATACATAGTTACCACAAAACAGGTATTTTCTATCCCTGTCAATGTATCTATAGTACTATATAAAGAGAAAGGATTTCTTCGTCGATAACTTTTGCTTTTCCTAAAATACCCTTCTACTTTTTTAAAATTGCATTTTACCCACAATTAAAAATTAATTTTTTTTAAAAAAAAAAAAAAAAACTATCCTATCATAATTACCTATACACATAAACCATTATTTAAATAAAAAAAATAATAATTAAAAAAACTACCTATCTTAACTACCCTATAATAAATGCTCCACTTCTATAATGTATATCTTCAATTATTCTTACTCCCTATAAAAAATGAAACTGCTCTTGATTTTTTTTTTTTATGGTTAATTTCTTTTTTTTTTTTTTTCTTCTTCTAATTTTTTATACGGTACACGCATAGTGTGTACCTCTTAGCTTGTAAACATAAAAGAAAAGGTTGAAGTAGCAAATAATTGAAAGAGAAGGATGGAACATATAGAATGAAATATTGCGAAATTCTAGTATAACTTCTGTCTTTTCTCATTGAAGATTGTGACTTTCTGCCTTTTAACTATTCAAGTTCTTTCTCTCATGACTTTCTTACTTGTCTATGTGCTTTTTTTGTCCCTAATCAGAGCCGATTTGCAGATGCTCTGCTGCGAGAGCTTGCTGGTGTGACTATACCTCCCGAAAGAATCTATGGACTTGGGACTGGGTAAGTATATTTTTTCTTGAACTATGTCTATGCCAAACTCACTTATGAAAATTTCTAGATCTATATGGTCCCATAGGATTTTTTTATACATCATTCTCATTTTTCACTGAACTCAGCCCAAAGGTGGAAGTGCTCAAGATGCTTCAGAAACAATCAGAACATCAGGGACTTGCTCTTCAGTAAGATCTTTATCCTTTGCTCCATAGTTGGCTTAATAAATTTGTAGATGTGCTTTGTAAAACACTACGGAGTATAATGTTTCCAATTCTGTTGATTTGTGAATTTGTGGTTGTTACGACCCTACAATTAGTACTATGAGCAACTTTGGTCTGACATTATATCCATATACAGCTTTGTAGAGGACCGACTTGCTACACTAAAAAATGTCATAAAGGAGCCAGAGTTGGACGGCTGGAACTTGTATCTAGGTAAAGCAGTCATTTTCATTTATTCATGTGTTTCTTTTCTTCCTTTGCTTGAACAAAGTCCACATCTGATTATTGCTTTATCATAATCATATAATCAGGTGACTGGGGCTATAACACACAAAAAGAAAGGGAAGAGGCAAGGAGTATCCCCAGAATTTGCATGCTTGAGCTGTCCGAATTCAGTAAGAAGCTAAAATAGATTCACAATTTGTTTTAATGTAGTTATCTGTCTTGCTCACTGCAATTAATGCACAGCATTTCTACTTAAACTTACTACACTGCAATTCATCAATTATCTTCTTTTGTTGTATATCCTGTGATACACACTGTAATTACTGAGTATTTCTGAAGTTCTTCTGACACTTTCTATGTTCTTGAACTCATCAGAAAGAAACTAAGGTTTTGCGTTTGACAATGTCAACTATGCATAACAAATCTGTAAAATTTATGCATTATTACATGCCCGTCAAAATTCAATCACATCAGTTAAGTGGAAAATTACAAGCTAGGAGTTTGTTTTCAGCTTCCAAGGAATCGTTGTTAGGAGCCAAGCCAAGAAGATACGCCAGACAGTAGTATTGTGTAGTAAAGCTTTGGAGCTATAGCTCAATTGCTCATCCTTCTCATACCACTCTGGAGTTTTGTACGTCTCTCCTTGGAGCATATCAATAACCTACTCCAGTGGAAGATCTCCTGGTCGGCGGTAAATTTTGTCTCATATCTTGATTTCGTATGCATCTGGCTGTCTTAATATGAACTCCTTCAGCTGGAAAAAGCAAGGTGTAGAATCATGATAACCTTTCAATAAACAAGACGATCTGAGGTTGTCATTCATTACCATGTCTAGCTTCGAGTGATGAAATGAGAGAGCATTGCTTTTCACGTAATTAGTACCAAACGACGGATGTACTCTGTACTGAACTACAGTGCTTACTGAGGGACAATCTAACTCAAAAACTACAACTTAAAGCAAACCATCAGGTTGTAATTGATTAATGAGAGTGAGGGATAGCTCAAGTGGTTAGAGCTCCCTCCCGGTTTCAGAATATCGTGGAATCGATTCTCATCTCTGCCATTGTAGCTCTCTAAACACCAAAAAAGCAGGTTGTAACTAATTATCGTGTGATGATAGACCTTGTTAATCTATAGTAGGCCACATTAAATTACAGGTAAAAAAGCTACTTTATTGAGAAACTTGGAATTTCTAGTTTAGCTTGTATAAGTAGTTAAATACTTAAATTAGGACAAGTCTACACTGAAACGGGGCCCACTAATATCTCCCGCCGAAACTGTTTGTGGAAATCTTTTGTGTACCTTATAATAGTGATCACTGATTAGTGATTGAGTGGCGGGTAATAGAGCAGCTGAGTTGCTCCATAATATTCATTCAAATATTACCAACAAAATACAAGACAAAATCATTAACACTGAAAATAATGGGGGATTTATACGCTCTTGATTTTGATGGTGTTTTGTGCGATACTTGTACCGAAACTGCCATCTCTGCTCTTAAGGTTCCTTCTCTTTATCTTCATCTTCTTCTCAATCCTAAATTCGATTATTTTCAGATTTTATAATTCGATTGAATTCTTTGTGATTGTTGCTTGATCAGGCCGCCAAAGTTCGATGGCCGACTCTATTCGATGGCGTTGACTCTGCCTTGGAAGACTGGATTGTTGACCAAATGATTATTGTAACTCTCTTTTCTTATTTTTCGAAATTATTATTATTTGTTGGGTGAAAATTATACTTAGTACACTTTAAAAAAGAGAGAATTATGTGATATGATTACAAATCAAACTTGATTAATTGCAATGTAAAATGTTTTTTTTTTTTTATGATCTTAAAATGAATTATAAATTTTGTTTTGTGGATCTGAATATATCTTTATTTGGTAATATAGGTGGTTTTAGGAATATACATTTGGAATCAAGTTTCGGAACTACTAATTAGTACTAGCATACTGTTTGTACTGCTATCATCTAGTTTAGGAATACAATTCGTACTATGCAAGACAATATGAGTTGCCACCCTGATTCGCCTTGTAAAAAGTTACTAAGTTATTGCGAGGCAGTCTTATGTGAGATATTGCCTTAAAGGAATCATGAAATTCAATGCATTCAGGTTTGCTTTTGTATGTGAGTTGGCTGTCAACAGGAACATATTCTATTTTCCCGGAGGCTAATAATTAAATTGGTATAATGCTAAATGAATCGGTGTAATGCTGAATTATTGTTGATGCTCATTCAGAAAGTTTTTTTGTGGGAGCTATTTCAAAATTTGTTAGAATTTGCTTCATTTCAATTACTTTTCTTTTTAGCCTGTAAGAAACCTGCTTGTTTTTAATATTACTTCAAATGAGGTGCTGTCTGTGGCCTATCTGATATATTTTTTTCCAACTTATAAGCTGCCCTGCAAACGATCTGTGGTTCTTATAGATGCTAAACTGCTTTATCATACACCTTTTAAACCATCCGAGTCTTCTGTGTAGGCTGTGTTTAGACAGGCTTTGACCTCAATCAATAACTAATAGCATTGCAAAGGATCTGGATTTATGCTGCCATCTTTGGTTTGTTTGAGTATTGGACAATAACAAGACTGTAAAGTCTGTCAAAAACAAAACTATTCTTATCTATCGTATGCTAAACTAGACCCTGTAAGCCTGGTATTTTGAAATTTTTGGTTCTGTTTTCTGTATGAGCTTGAGCTTGGACAGAGTAAAACTTCCACTTTGCTATTTGCTGATCAAGCAGAAATTGTAGCATAAATTTTGATGATATTGTGTAATGAACTAGACATAGGAGAATTAATGTTAGGATTGCACAATAAATCAGTTAAGCACAATAAATCACTATCTTCATCTCTTCATCATTTTCCTTAATATGCTGATTTATAACATATTGTTGCAGGTGCGACCTGTGGTTGAAACAGGATATGAAACATTGTTGCTAGTGAGGTTGCTGTTGGAGATCAAAATTCCTTCCCTTCGTAAATCTTCAGTTAGTACCTAAGATGTCTATAGTTCCAACAATATTTTCACTTTCATTTATTTAGCCTAACAAGCTATTGTCCTGCATTGACAAGGTTGCAGAGGGGCTCACCGTTGAAGGCATACTCGAGAACTGGCCAAAGCTAAAACCAGTTGTTATGGAAGCATGGGATGAGAAGGATAACACAGAGGCCTTAATTGATCTTTTTGGGAAAGTAAGAGATGAATGGATGGAGAAGGATCTGGCTACCTGGATTGGTGCAAATAGGTTACTCTTTTTCCACCATGATCAGTATGCATATATGTGATGTACATAATAAAATCACTAATAAATACTCGCATAATGGAACATGTTTCAATAATTCAATCCCTCTAGCATTTAATCCCGAGCCTCACTCAAGAGGTAAAATGGACTGCTTTATAGGATCTGCAGAAGATGGTAAAAAAGAGAAATGTAGTCTTGTGGAGATCTTTCCTCTTTTCTAATACATTTCCATTGTTGTTTGCTTCAGCTTTTTTTTTTACCTTTTGTAGGTAGAGTTGTTGTTTTACCTACATTCGACTGGGTATGCAGATTTGAATTAAATGATTTCTGAAGCACAATGCATATATCCGCACAACAGATTCAACACTATTTACACTAAGAGAGAGTAAATGGAGAAGCTTAGGCAAGGTTTAGTGATAACAAAAGTTGAATCTTTTTAAGGATTTTCTGACATCATAATCTTTTGTTGCTACTGAACCCACATGTGGAAACTCACTTGCTTGAGGCAAGCTGGGATTTTCAAGACTACTATGAGAATGTTATGCGAATGATTGATACACAGTATCATTAATTGAATCTTGGGGATCTTGTGTGCTATCATTAAAATTTTCTGAACTTGTATGCTATCTGCAGACTGTATCCTGGTGTTGCCGATGCTCTAAGATTTGCAAGCTCAAAGATATACATAGTTACCACAAAACAGGTACTTCCTATCACTGTCAATAAATAAACATACAAGAAAATGTTGAAGTTGCAATTTATTGAAAGAGAATGATGGAACATAGAGAAGAAAATGTTGTGAAATTCTAATATTACTTCTGCTTCACATTTCCCATTGAAGATATTGTGTCTTCCTGCCTATAAACTAATCAAGTTCTTTCTATGTGCTTTATGTCCCAAATCAGAGCCGATTTGCAGTTGCTCTGCTGCGAGAGCTTGCTGGTGTGACTATACCTCCCGAAAGAATCTATGGACTTGGGACTGGGTAAGTATGTCTTGTCTGGAACTATGTCAATGCAGACCTTGCTGATGAAATTTTCTAGATATGACCCCGTAGGATTTCTAATACATCATTCTCATATTTTACTTAACTCAGCCCGAAGGTGAAAGTGCTCAAGATGCTTCAGAAGCAACCAGAACATCAGGGACTTGCTCTTCAGTAAGATCTTTATTCTTAGCTCTTTTGTTGGCGTAATTAGTCATATGTGTGCTTGGTAAACACTATAATGATTCCAAGTCAACATTCTGTTAGTGAACTGTGGTTTTTACAACCCTACAATCAGATCTATGGACAAATTTGGTCTAATATTATATCCAAATGATATACAGCTTTGTAGAAGACCGACTTGCTACACTTAAAAATGTCATAAAAGAGCCAGAGTTGGACGGCTGGAACTTGTATCTAGGTAAATCATCTGCTCATGTGTTTCTTGTCTTCCTTTGCTTGAACAAAATCACATCTAATTATTCCTTTATATGTGTATCATAAACCTATAATCAGTTGACTGGGGCTATAACACCCAAAAAGAAAGGGAAGAAGGAAGGAGTATCCCCAGAATTCATATGCTTGAGCTGTCCGAATTCAGTACGAAGCTAAAATAGAGATTCACAATCTGTTTTAATGTAATTATCCATTGTCCTGCTCACTGCAATTATTGCACAACATTACATTTCAATTCATCAATTACCTTCTTTTGCTGTAATTCCTAATCACAGAACTGGCTGTGATATTTTACACACTGTAACTACTGTCTACTGAGTATATCTGAAGTTCTGATGACACTTTCCTTGTTCTTTCACTCTAGAGAAAAAAACCTTGGTTTTACACTTGACAAAATAAACTATTCATAATAGATAGTTAAAATAGTCATCTATGCATTACAAGCCCAAAAATTGAAAAAATACAAGCTAGGAGCTCATTATCTACTGCTAGGTGTTAAGGATTATTTGTTAGGAGCGGAGCCAAGCTGAGGACTGAGGAGACACGCCAGACAGTACTATTGTGTAGTAACACTTTGCGGCTATAGCTCATCCTTCTCATGCCCCTCGAAACTGTTGCCTGTCTCTCCCCGTAGCATCTCAATAACCTCCTCCAGTGGAGGATCTCCAGGTCTACGGTAAACAACATCTCCAATCTTGACTTCATATGCATCTGGCTGCTCCAATATGAATTCCTTCAGCTGGAAAGAACAAGGTAGAATCATGATAAAACCTTCTAATCAACAATATCTAAGGTTGACATCCATAACCGCGCCTAAGGTAATGAACAATGACACATTAAACCGCTGTAGTCGCGTGTTTAGTACCCAAACTACAGGCTTCCTTTTACTGCTTAGCAGTTAGCACTTAGGGACAATCTAATTCAGTAATTTTACTAAGGGCACCTTTACAATGTATTCAAATAAATTCAATAGGAGATTAGGAGTCGAGTTTTGGTACAAACATTTAATTGGAGATCATTCTTAAGAAATTGAGTTATACCTTAGATTTCTCGTACACGCACCAATGTAGTTTCTTTTAACAATGTTCGTGAATAGTATCAAAAGTCAAAATTTATTTTACGGGAACGTACCTCGTCCCTGTCTTGGCCTGCCTCCATGGTAAACATGACAGTGCTAAGATCCACCCCCATGAACTTGACCTCCAAACCTCCCGTTTTCGAAACTTTGCTCCATTTCATGGCTATCTCTGATACCTCATCCTGACAATCCCCATTGCCAAAAATCAACAGATCAGTACAATTGATAGAATTACCTACATACAATTCACCTAAAAATGCAAATCTACAATTCACCTAGAAATGGGAAATCAGTCAAGAAATTATTATACCGGGGTTCGACGAACTCCTAATCTGAGCTTGATAAACCCGAAAAGGGGACCGGTGTGATGCTTGATCATCTCAGCTTGGATCTGGGAAGGGTCCATTTTATCCAAATCAGAAGGATTTAAGTCAAATTGGGGAGATGGGGTGGGTGTTTTTTTGCCCCAGTTTATCCAGTCATCGTCTTCTTCATCATCAATTACGTCGTCGAGGTCGTCGGTAATGTGGATTTTGCCGGCATTGGCCAATCTGGGGATGTGATGAATGAGGAATATAGTGAGGAAGAGGAAAGTAGAAAGAGAGAGTGTGATTTGGTAAGTCATGGTTATTTTACAAGTGAAAAAGAAAGTTAAATTTTGGGCGTATTTATAGGTTTTGACTTTCTGATTGATTCATTTCTGTGAAAACATCAATAATAGAGATTAGAGAGTAGTATAACTGTGTATAGGGTTTAGGTCATTCAGGTCTAAGTTATACTGTACTTGATTTCTGAATTCTGATTGATTGTTTATACTGTACTAATTTGCTGGTTTCTGTGAATTGTACTGTAATATCAGGTAATCTGTAATGTTGAAGATTGCAGGATGATTGCTGTTGCACGGGTGTGCCGTGTGCAGTGTCAATTAGCTGCAATAAGATGAAGTGGCTCATCTCATCATTGTGGTGGTGTATTGGAATTTGAGCTAACTCATGGATGGCGTTGAGCTGCCACACTGGCCACACACAATAGGTTAGTCGGATTGGTTTAAGGCTCACATTTTGGTTGATATGTTAAAATGTTTTATTTTGATGGATAAGAACTCGACATATATGGAGTATTAAACTTGTATACTCTCTGTCCTTATTTTATTGCTCTATTTGACTTTTCACGTTCTCAAAGACGCGTCTAAAAACGCACATATTTTCATTTTCATACACGTAAAAATTAAAAAAACGTGATATTAATAAACTATGTAATGAGTCGAATCTAACAAAATCGCTCGTGACTGTATTATCTCTTATAGATTAACGGTAATTTTCGGTTAAAGTTTACAAAGTTTGACCCAAAAAATGACAATGGAGCAAAAATAAAAAGGATAAAGGGAATACAATGTAAGATTTAAAAATTACTTGTATTACAATTTGAACAATAATTGTGTTACTAAGGTTGTGTTTGGTTCACTTGAATGGATTATGGCATGATTCGATTTCTTAATTTGAATATGGTATGAAAATTCCACCCCTTACTAATACTTTTCCAAATGGGGAGCTATTTCCAAGTTTTGTGGACATGATTTTCATGAGCTTACATAATTTGAGTGGAAAGTTTTGCTAGACTCTTCTTCACTAACTAAATTTATAAAAGCTTAGTTTCGTATTTTCGTGGATATGATTTTCATGAGTTATATAATTAAATAATTTTGAGTGGAAAGTTTGGCAAGACTCTTCTTTATAAATAATTTCCAATCAAGCTTAATCATGTTTTTTTTAAGGTGTTCCACCCCCTTCACCCTTAGGGCTAATCCGGATTCGAGGATCAGTTTTGGGTGGTTAGGTTCCAATCCCCTCCCGATTGTTGTTGTGGGGGATCGAACACGAGTCCTCCCTACCAAGTCTAGTCTTAATCATCACTACACCAACATCTAATAGGTAATCCCTACCAAGTCTAGTCACAAATTTTTCCAATCATCACTACACCAACATCTAATTGGTAATCAAGCTTAATCATAGAAAACATGTTCAAAGTTTTCCTTATAAAAATCTAATAAAAATTTTGAAAAAAGTCTTCCTTATAAAAGTCCCAAGCATAGTATAGTGGCGTTATATTGATTTAATTTCAACAATTTTTTTTTTTTTTTTTGGTGTTCCATCCGGTTCACCCTTTGGGCTAATCCGGATTCGGGGATCAGTTCTGGGTGGTTAGGTTTCAGTCCCCTCCCGATTGTTGTTGCGGGGGATCGAACACGGGTCCTCCCTACCAAGTGTAGTCCCAATCACCACTACAACAACAACCAATTGGTATTTAATTTCAACAATTAATTCATAATATTCTTGTGTATACATGATCAATCTTTGAATAGGGCAATAGTCCCAAAACCAAGTTGAAAGCGCAGTGCCATTATACTACTCTATTGATTTTATCTCAACAAACTAATCAACAATAATGTAAAATGTGATCGATTTTTGAATAGATCCCTATCATCTTGAAGTTAGATTAGAGAGTAGTATTAGACTATTAGGATATACAATATTCCCTCCATCTCTTATTGTTTGCACCATTTGACCCAAAGAGCTCTCACAAAAATTGACACCATAATATAAATAAAAAGGGATTAGGGGAGTATGATTCATCACCCGAATATGACTCCAACAAAGTCACCCAAAAGCAAAACCCGTTTATCCCCTCCAATGTGCCTCCGCTTAAAACTATGCTTTTAGGAACTAAGGCTAGTTCCATTGTACCTAGCACTCAATCTCTAATCATTTTAAGGTACATCACTCACCAAAAGCAGCCACGATTAAGTGCAAGGTATCTAATCAATTTCTTTTGAATTTACTTGACGATATTCATGACGACAAATAGTCAAGACCATACCCCTCCACAATAAACCACATGCTCTGCAAAAATAATGACACAATAATAAACTAACCAATCCCTCAATTTCCTAAAATAAACTATACCATTAAAATGTTGTACCACATTTAACAGTTCTTTCTTTTTCACCAACTATTCATATAAAAACAAATATAACAGTGCACTAATGCTTATAAAAACAATAGATTTCTTGTTATTGCTGTAGTACTGCTCATTCCACTCATTCCTTTTTCTCTCTCTAAAAATTTTATCTTTCTAGCTGAAAACTGAAGAAACTATGGCAACTGTTTTGATAAGAAGATCAAGATCAACCTCAAACTTTCTTAAAACAACAATCAGATGTTTTAGTAGCAGTTCTTTTTCTTCTGTTGCACAACCTGTTGCTGATTCTGGTTCTTCTCCTTTTCCTTTTGCTGGGACTAACATCAAAGCCAATGTTTCCCAGGTGAGTACATTCATTGAATTGAATCTTCTATAGTTATTCTTGCCTTGGGGGAACTTGATTTGATTTGATTTTGTTAGTGGACCAAAAAAAGCTTAAACTGATGGTTGAGGCCTATGTACATGTTTTATAATCTATCACGCCCCCTCACATTGAGACCCTTTTAGTCTTGAAATGTGGGTGCGGCATGGGGTCTCCGCATACCTTGCGCGAAATATTCCACTTGAAAATGGGGGTCGATGAGATTCGAACCCGTAACCTTTGTGTTACGCTGGCTCCGATATCATATTAGTGGACTAATTTAACCAAAAGCTTAAACTGATGGTTGAGATACAAAATATGTTTTATAATCTATCAGATTTAATAATAATATTGTCCAAAGGTATATATCTTATAATTAAGTACATATATTTATATACCAATCATGGTTCATGGTAGTTGTTAAATTTAATTTGCTGATGAATGTTTATAACATTACTTGATGAATTAGGGAGATTGTTTATTAATTCTGAATAATTTTTGTTGATGGTTTGATTTAATTTAGATAGATAAATTTAGCAAAGAGTAAGACAAGGTAGCTTATAATCTTACATTATGAGGTGGAGATTGCTCATTAGTGTCCCAACTTATTTGGGTACTTTCTGTATTTAGATAAGGGCAGCTTTCACTTAACTCCAGTAGCTACATTGAGCCATAATTGCCCTTTCTATCCGGGGCCAAGTGGGCCCGTCTAAGAATGAAATTGGATTTCAGTTACAAGTCTTACAACTTTACTAGGGACCAAATGTCTTGATCATTTGCAATTTTTATCTTAGATCAAGTGGTCTGAATTTTCTTTGATAATGATACCTTAGCTTAATGTTTAAATTTCAGACCTTGTAAATGGTTCATATAATCATATGGCCAAGTATACCCTGTTTTTTTTTATTTAAAATGGCGGCGGTTGAATGAGATATTTCCATTGTCAGTAGATTTTATGTATCTCATTTTGTGTCTCATCTTATGTCCAATTATCTTGATTTGTGCCGCATTATCTATGATTTATCAGTTAAATTAGAGTGTTGGCTGAGTCAAAATCAGAAAGATTGACACTATCACATACAGTATGACAGGACAATTGATTAAAGCTAGTTAGATTGGGTCCATAATTTTCCACTGATAGCTATGTGCTGAGATTGCTGATGTAAAAAAAATAAAATAAAAAAAAAAAATTGTTTTTTAGATTCTGCAAGTTAATTGCCATAGTAAAACCCCTTTGCTAGAAATCCTTCATACCTTGATAGAATTGCATGAAACTACTGTAAAATGTTTTGAATTGATTTATATACAATACATTGCAGCTTATTGGGAGAACTCCCTTAGTTTATCTAAGTAAAATTAGTGAAGGATCTGGAGCATACATCGCCGTTAAGCAGGAGATGATGCAGCCTACTGCTAGTGTCAAAGACAGGTATGTTATAAACCAACTATAGGCAGTAATATGTGACACCATGTGCTAACTATATTATCTACTGTAGACCTGCACTGGCAATGTTAGAAGATGCAGAGAAAAAAGGATTAATTTCTCCAGGAAAGGTAATCTAAAATTAGTTACTGTCAAGCTAGTGTTACCGGGAAATATATTTGTTAACTGTTATGCTGGGTCGATGATCAGACTGTGTTGATCGAGCCTACATCAGGAAACATGGGAATAAGCATGGCCTTCATGGCGGCGATGAAGGGATACAAAATGGTGTTGACTATGCCATCATACACAAGCATGGAGAGAAGGGTGACTATGAGGGCTTTTGGTGCTGAGCTTATTCTCACTGACCCTGACAAAGGAATGGGGGGAACTGTCAAAAAGGCTAACCAGCTTCTAGACTCCACCCCTGATGGTTTTATGCTTCAACAATTTAATAATCCTGCTAATACTCAGGTCTGATCAGCTAATTACTTATATGTTACAATACTATTAGTCCCACCCTTGGAGAAAACTAGCTAACTAGTGGCTGAATAAACAGGTTCATTTTGAGACAACGGGTCCTGAAATATGGGAGGACACTCAAGGGAAAGTGGACATCTTTGTCATGGGAATCGGAAGTGGAGGCACTGTGTCTGGTGTTGGACGCTATCTCAAATCTCAAAATCCTAATGTTAAGGTATATACATGGTCTGTTCTAAGTAAGACTGCTTTGAATTGTGCATATACTGATTAGTGTGATTCATTTTTTTACTGATGTTACAGATTTATGGAGTTGAACCAGCTGAAAGCAACATACTCAATGGAGGCAAACCAGGTTTTGCTCAACTCTGACAAGTTTCTAGCTTCTTTAGTCATGTTAGTTGAATAAATACTCATTGCATCTTGATTTTTATTTTCTGCCAATGTAAACAGGTCCTCACCTTATAACCGGAAATGGAGTTGGTTTTAAACCAGAGATTTTAGACATGGATGTAATGGAAGCAGTTCTTGAGGTAAGATTCGAGTGGTTTAGCTCGAGTATTGTTAAAGATTACTACCTGTGCTCAGATATTGTGCATTTTTTAACAGGTAAAAAGTGATGATGCTGTAAAGATGGCCAGGCAGTTGGCATTGAAGGAAGGACTTATGGTAAGATGTCTAAGAAACTAAGAACAGATCGATTATGCTGGTTTCTGATACTTCTTATCATCTTTGCTAGTTTGATAGATTATTACGAGTTCATGTCATTTAGTAGATTAATTTTAGGCTCTTAGCTAATGTTTATGTATATATGTAGGTTGGAATATCATCCGGAGCTAACACAATTGCTGCCCTTGAACTTGCTAAGAGGCCGGAAAACAAGGGAAAACTAATTGTGGTATGAAAAGTTATCTTTATATAATCTAAGTATAACTTTCACCTTCATTCATCTAGATTTAGTTTGTAGTCGCATCACTAGTTCAAATTACACTTATGTCGGGTTGTGATTATCTGATTTAAAATATTGTGTTTTCTTTCTTGATCATAGACCATCCACCCGAGTTTTGGAGAGCGATATCTGTCGTCTGCCCTGTTTAAGGAGCTGAGGGAAGAGGCTGAGAAAATGCAACCAGTCCCAGTTGAATAATTCAGGGATATAGCTCTTTGCTAATTAAAGGATCTATTAATGTTTTGCCATTACTATAAGTTGTAATACTTTAATATTTGTTTAATGAGCATATGTCAAAAAAAATTGTATCATTGCAAGTCTATTGTGTATTTATGTTTAATAAAGCTATAGGAAAAAAATTTCATCGATGAACTAATTGTCGTTTTTACAGAACAATAGGCAATCGCTTTGCTAAATAGTGGGTCAAATACCCAAAGGCGTATAGACTTTGTTCATTTTTTTTTTTCTATGAGAATTTAAATTACTATAATAGGGTATTAAGTTCGCATTATTTCTATGCCCTTGGAAAAAAAAGTTACTGCTATATTACTTTCATGCAATAAAATAAAAATACTTTGGAATAGGGGTTTTTTTTTTAACTTCCCCCTCTACTCTCAAAGTCTCAAGCGATGAGCTGAGAAGCTGAGCTGGCTAAACCTGTGAGAGGTGCATTAAATATACTCGTTAATTACATAAATGTGTCTTAAGGAATATGAAATAATTAAACATTAGACTCTCATGTTAAAGGAATAAAGTTTTTTTTTTTTTTTTTTTTGAAAAATATTTATAATTTTTTTTAGGAAATGAAAATATTTATAATGTGAAATAAGTGGTTAGTGTTTTATAAGTCATTTACTACATGATATCGGTTTTAATTTCTATCAAGATACTTATTACACATATAAAATGGTGTAAATGTCATTTTTTATTTCAGTAAAATAAACGATCGATTAAACGATTATTCTCCATATATTTCTCTTATGTTGTCGGTGTCATCTAACTTGACTTTTTTGTCACATCAACAATTTTGTCATCATCTACGCCTCTTATATGTTTGTAAGTTCTTTTTTTTAAAAAAATATTTTTTTATTGTTATATGCATGATTATATAATTTCATCTATTTCCTCATCATAATTTTTTTTCTTTTTTGTTGAAAGATTAGCAGAAAAAAAAATAAAAAATCATGCTACTTTTTGTTCATCATATTAATTTTGTTTTTGAGGTCACTTGGCATATTAAATTATATTGGGTTTTACTAGTATATGTTTTAATTTATGCTTAAGACATACTATCGCCGTTTCTTTTTAGTTGACACGTATTTTTTTTTTAGAATGTTTTTTTTTAGTTGACACATTTCCTTTTTGGGTAAATTTTTTACCTTGCATTTACAAGCTATCCCACATTCCCACTTGCTTTTTCACTCTCTCTCCTCTCCTTAATATATGTGCCTAAATCAAACGCGTTAACTAAGTAGAAACAGAGGAAATATAATGTGTGAAAGTTCCTTAAAAAAAAAAGGTTTATGAGCAAGGATATTAATTTTGCCATAAATTGTGGCAATTAAATTAAGTTTGTGTTTTATACGTGACAAATTTTGTGTGTGGGGTTTTTTTTTTTTTTTTTTTTTTTTTTTTTTTTTTTAAAAAAACTTTGTAATTTTTACTTTGAAAGGTTACATGCAATGTGAGTTTATTATTGAAGATGAGTTACTGTCTTACCAATATAATTGCAATTTTATTTAAATTTGTAAATATCCACTATACAGTCTATAAGGTATTGTATATATAGATGCTATATTGTTATGTATAATTCATATCTATATATCTTTATAGATAGTGTTGTTATATGCATCCAACTGAAAATTAATGAGATGACTAAAAAAAAATCATATCAATTGTAGTAATATAAAAAACAACATTAATGACAAAATCACACAAGAATCGTGTAATTAATGTTTCATTTAGTGAAATAGAGTTGTTAATTTTTTATTTAACACATAAGAAAATAAATAAATAAAATTACACGGATTGAGTACTTCCTTGAGAATAAGACTTTGTTCTTTTCATTTGGAACAAGGTGGATTCATATGAAATTTATTTATATAAGGTCATGAACTTTTGGGTTAAGCTATGTGACTAACTCTAACAATTTTTATTTTTTTTTACTCTAATTCACTACAAAAAGACATTATATATAGTTTAATACTTGAATTCGCCTAATTTTATATTTTATAAATTCCTAATTAACATTAGCTTTACAGAAAACGCGTTAAATATTTGATTATTACTTAGTAAAATTTAAAAATGCGAATAATTAAAAGTTGATTACTCTGTATTTACCAACACGATACGAGTACTCCGTAATCCGTATAGTAGAGTATAAAAAATCTTGAAAGGTCCAAAGTTAATCGAACAAATTGCTTTACTTGGAGACACAAAACTCTAACCACTTTTTTCCCTTTTTCTTTTTCTTTTATTTATCCCCTTAACCATAGTTAGAGAAAAAGAGAGAGAATAATAATAAAAAATAAAGGCAAAATCAAAAAAAGAGTTAGGGTTTGACTGATAAAAACCCAGAAAATCGCGTGAAAAAAAAGTAAAATTCATCCAAAGAAGAGAGAGAAAGAGGCATCAAGAAAAAGAAAAAAAATTATAAAAAAGAAAAATTAAAAAAAGCACAAATCAGCAGATTCCGACGAGTTCGGACTGTTGAGCCAAAACCCACATCTTCTTCTTTCTTCCGATCTGTGAATTTGGACCCACAAATTTGCCGCCAAAATATACTTTTCTTTTTTTGATTTCTTACCTCATTGATTATTATCATCACACCTTCCAATTTTCCTATTATTGTTGAAATTTATAGACTGAAAAAGGGGGAAAAAAAGTGAGTGAAAAAAAGTGGGGTATTGGGTATTTTTATTTAAAGAAATTGACACTTGAATTTTCACAAGTGGGGGCAAAATTTGAAATGAGGGTTTTGTCATTTTGTTGATTAGGATTTCTGGGAATTTTCCCATTTTTTGATTTTTCTTGTTTTTTGGGGTTGTTTTAGGAGTTTAATTTTATGCAATCTGGCGGTGGGTCCCAGCACGCCGGTGCCGGCGGGCATGGACGGAGTCCGGCGTCTGCCGCCGCATCGCCATCGTCTTCGTCATCGGCGGCTTCGCAGCAACAGCAACAACAGCAGCAGCAGCAACAACAACAACAACATTTTGATTCAATTCAGCAGCAGCAACAACAGCAACAGCACAGACAGGTTAGGGTTTAATGCTTAGCCTGTTATGTTGTAATTCTGGATTTTGGGCTGTTTCTACATTGGTGGTGTTTTTGATTTTTCACTTAATTTGTGAGATTAATGGGGGTTGATTTGCCAATTTTCGACCTAATATTAGAATTGCCTTAAATGGGGTGTTTTCAATTTAGGTTTTTGAGCTGATTTTTGGTTTCTGGGTTTGATATTTTGTGTGATGTTAGTCAAATTTCAAATGGGTTTTGCTCAATTTTGTGATTTATGGTGTTAATATTAGAGATTTCTAAAATGGGTTATGCTTAATTTTGGTTTTTTAAGAGATGTTTTTTGCTTGACTTTGAAGAATATCACTTGAATATAACTCAATTTCGTGATTAGTGATGTTGATTTGGTGTATTTTGAATGTTAAGCTGGTTGTTTGTTGTGGGCTGACGTTTTATAACATGTGGTGTAGAAGTGGATATTATAATTATTAATTTTGTAGTTTGTGGATTGACCTGAAAATGTCAATTTTAATGCAGTACGAGGTTTTAAGTGAAATAAACAAAGGTTGGCCAGGTGCTTTCCTGTGTTGCTTTATACTTTTCCTTGCCTGACCACTCTTCTTTAGTCAATTGTGGGTATCTTACTTTACTAAGAATTAGAAGTGGCAGTTGGGTGAGAGTTATTACTTCGAAGTTTGAGCTACTTAAGTACTGGTACTGGTACTGGTAGTTTGAAGTTGTCTCTTTCTGACTGCAGATTCTCTTAGGTGTTTATTCTTTATTTTTTTTTTTCTGTAGCTGAAAATTTATTTGTTTTCTACTGTTTTATGAGCAAGATTTAATCAGTGATTGTTGCTAATTGTTTGCTCAAGCATTCATGGTTATTGATATGTGTATTATGATTTGTGCGCTTGTCTGATTTATAATTTATTATTTATCTCTGAAGTTTGGTTTAGAATCCGTATGACTCTGGAGAGGAAGATTGTCTTCTGTAGTTTTTGAGTTGCTGCACTGAAATGTATATCACGAATCTAGTTTTTCTTTCTTCTAAAAAGTTTTAGGATCACCTAAAGGTTCAATTGTTTGGTTTCATCTGTATTTGGTTAGAGCCCATATTGTTTCTGCTTGCCACTGCTCATGTTCAAATAAAAGAACATTAACTTGCCCATGTCTGTTGTATTTGTGTTCCTGGTTTGATACCCAGCCCTTATAACTCTGGTGTTTACTTAGTCACAATCTGTTATAAAGATTTTGATGTGTTAGGTATATTGGCTTTTGATGTAATTGTGTACTCTTAAATTGAGCTGCTTTTGTATTTGGTATGAGGTGTCTGGTTTTTCTTTGATTTGGACAACACTGTATGATGTTTTTGGAATTTTTTAGGATATTCTGAGCTCTAACCTTGCATAATTACCTTTTGTAGTCACTACAACAGCAACTGCTACGAAAACCTGAAGGAAATGAAGCCATCCTAGCTTTCCAAGCTGCTGGTTTGCAGGGTGTTATGGGTGGGGCTAATTTCATGGGATCTCCGAGCTCATTGCAATTTTCACAGCAGCAAAGAAAATACATTGATATGGCTCAGCAACATGGATCTCCTCATTTACGTGAAGAAGGTCAAAATAAGAATCCTGCTCATGAGCAACAAGGTTTAAATCCAGTCCATCAAGCATATATGCAATATGCTATGCAGGCTGCAAAGCAAAAATCTGTTATGGGCATGCAACCTCAAGGGCAAGCCAATATGGGAATGGGAAGCCCTTCATCTTCAAAAGACCAGGACATGCGTATGGCAAATATGAGAATGCAGGAGCTTGCTTCAATGCAGGCAACTAACCAGGCCCAGGCAGCTGCATCAAAGAAGTCATCTGAGCCTTTTGGTCGTGTCGAGAAGCAGATAGAACAAGGTCAGCAGGGGGGCTCTGATCAGAGGAATGAGCCAAAGCCCCCTATGATGCAGACTACTATGGGGCATCCTACTTCTGCTAATATGATGAGGCCTGTACAAAATCCACAGGCTCAGGCAGGGATTCAAAACATGGGAAATAATCAAATGGCTGTTGCGGCTCAGTTACAGGCATGGGCACGGGAACGCAATATTGATTTGTCACAACCTGCAAATGCCAATTTGGTGGCGCAGCTGATGCCACTAATGCAGTCTAGGATGATTTCTCAGCAAAAGACAAATGAAAGTAATTCACAGCCTTCTCCTGTCCCTATGCAAAGGCAGCAGGTTACTTCCCCACCTGCTACTAGTGAAAGTTCGCCCCGTGCAAACTCTTCAAGTGAGGTTTCTGGGCAGTCAGGTGCTTCTAGAGCCAGGCAAACAGTTCCACCTGGTCCATTTGGTTCAGCTTCAAATGCTGGTATAGGTAACAGTACTAACAATTTGCCTGCACAGTTCTCTGTACACAGTAGAGATAACCAGGCACCTTCAATGCAATCAACAATGGTGGGAAATGGAATGGCTTCTGTCCAGGCATCCCGCCCTTCTATGAACTTGAACCAAGGTTCAGAACATTCTATGAATGTTAAGAATGCAGGAAATGGTCAGGAAGCATTGCAAATGCAGTATCCCAGACAGTTGAACCAGCCATCACCTAGACCAACAAGTGCACCTAATGATGGAGGATCAGGAAATAATCTTCCTCTCCCAGCTCAGCCGCCATCCCAGATCTCTCAGCAGCAATCTGGATTCACTAAACAGCAACTTCATGTTCTCAAGGCGCAAATACTTGCCTTTAGACGCCTGAAGGTTTTAAATCTTTCTATTTACTTCCTTTTTTACTATCTGCTTGATTTTCAGTATTCGTTGTACATTCTTTTGGACCCGTTTCAAACTTGATATTTGTTGCTATGCTATTACCTCCTAGTTCTCACTCTCATACTTTGTGCCCTCTCCTTGTTTGCACATTCCAAAGGCAATCATTGCAATATGTTGAAGTGTGTAGGATTAAAACCCTGGTTACTTGGTATATGACACTAAAGTTCTCTGTCGTTTTTGGATTTACAAATGACCCATAATATATGTCCAGTACAAAAATAATTGCCAAAAATTCTTGAGACCTTAAATTTTGTCAATTTTTTTTTAATGGAATTTTGAGTGCTGTACTTGTAGGGAATGTGTTGGTTGGAACAGAATTGCAGACTGAAAATCCAATATCTATCTGATCGTATATGAACAAAATTAGTGATTTCATCATTAAACTTTTAAAACTTTGAAGTTTCCTTGAAGGACTGAATATTAATGTTTTATACTTGTTTTGCATGTCAACGATTGTTTTGTGCTCACTTAAACGTGTTAGGATACAATTAAAGATGTGATATGTCCATTTCTATTTCATTAATTGTTTTCCCTATATAAAAAATGTGTCCATTTCTGAAACTCATTTCTTGCTCATCTTGTTTTCTGTTCAGAAAGGGGAAAGCACTCTTCCCCAAGAATTGCTTCGAGCTATTTCTCCCCCTCCTCTTGAATCACAACCACTGCAGTCTGTTGTCCCTGCTGGTTCTATTAATCAGGATAAGTCTACTGTTAGAAATGCTGATGAAAGTCCAAAGCATGCGGACTCTGGTGAGAAGGCTCCCCAAGCTCCCCCGCCTGCTGTTGCAAAAAATTCCCTCAAAGAGGAGATTTCTACGATTGATGAAAAGGCAACAATCTCAACTAATATGGCAGGTGCAACATCTGTAACTAGAGAGACTTCTTCAGTATTATCTCCTGAGAAGGAGGATCAGCAAGCTGCTCCTGTTGTTATTAAAGCTGAACAAGATGTTGAACGCAATATACAAAAAACTCCTATAAGAAATGATGTTGGTACGGATAGGGGTAAGGCTATTGTGCCAGTATCTGTTGGTGAAAGTGCACAGGCTAAGAAACCCCTGCAAACAACTTCATTGTCCCAGCCAAAAGATGTCGGCTCAAGTAGAAAGTATCATGGTCCTTTATTTGATTTTCCCTGTTTTACTAGAAAGCAAGATTCTCTTGGGTCTGCAGTTATGGGTAATAACAACTTGTCTTTGGCGTACGATATCAAAGATCTTCTTTCTGGGGAAGGTATGGAAGTAATTAATAATAAAAGGGCAGAGAACTTGAGGAAGATTGGTGAGTTACTAGCAGTCAACTTAGAGAGGAAGAGGATCAGGCCAGATCTTGTTGTGCGACTGCAGATTGAAGAAAAGAAGCTTAAACTTTTGAACCTTCAAGCACGTGTAAGGGACCAAGTAGATCATGAGCAGCAGGAGATTATGGCAATGACTGATAGGGAATATAGGAAGTTTGTCCGTATTTGCGAGCGACAACGGTTGGAGCTCTCAAGGCAAGTTCAAGCATCACAGAAAGCTATGAGAGAAAAGCAGCTCAAAGCTATTTTTCAATGGCGCAAGAAGCTTCTTGAGGCACATTGGGCCATCCGTGATGCCCGGACAGCTCGCAACCGAGGTGTTGCAAAATATCATGAGAGGATGCTTAGAGAGTTCTCAAAGAGAAAGGATGATGATAGAAATAAAAGGATGGAGGCATTGAAGAATAATGATGTGGAAAGGTATCGGGAAATGCTTCTAGAGCAGCAGACTAGCATCTCAGGTGATGCTGCAGAGAGATATAATGTTCTTTCGACATTTTTGACCCAAACTGAAGAATATCTTCACAAATTGGGGAGCAAAATAACTGCCACAAAAAGTCAGCAAGAGGTTCAAGAGGCTGCTGCTGTTGCTGCAGCTGCTGCTCGATCTCAGGTATGATGACAGAACTCTAGCTGGCAGTCTAGTGTTTGTAAAACCAATATGGGCCTAGAAATTCCTTGATCCTGCTCACTTGTTCGTTTTGTACTTCGTATCTTTTATGCCTTTATTATTTCATGTTTATTTACTGATTTTTTTTCAATGTTTTTGCCTCATGGTGTCTTGGGATAAAGGGCTTATCAGAAGAAGAAGTTAGAGCTGCTGCCGCTTGTGCTGGTGAGGAAGTCATGATCCGAAATCAGTTTTCCGAAATGAATGCTCCTAAGGATAGTTCATCAGTGAACAAGTATGCTAATCATTTTCTTTGGCATAAGTAAATATGTTATGGTTGACTTTTTATGGTCAAATTAGTTACATTGGATGCCTATATCGCTGCCAGTTTGTGTTAAACCTTTCATGCTATCTGGTTATTCCTCTAAACTAATCTGTGGCTCTATGCTGGTTTGATAAAAGTCCAATTATTTGGATCTTTTACTTTCTATATTGATGACTGTAGTTTATGAATTGTGTATCTATCATAAGCAACCATCTTTAATAACCTTCTAGAAATTATTTAACATAAAACTGCCAACAGGTATTACAGTCTTGCTCATGCTATAAATGAGAGGGTTGTGAGACAGCCTTCCATGCTGAGAGCTGGGACTCTGCGAGATTATCAGCTAGTAAGTTGCATTCCTTTGATTAGTGAAATTCATTTTTAGTGTATATTCATGGTCTTCTTACCCTTTGGTCACAATTGGTAGGTTGGTCTACAGTGGATGCTTTCTTTGTATAACAACAAGTTGAATGGAATTTTGGCAGATGAAATGGGTCTTGGAAAAACTGTACAGGTAACTTGCACCCTTTCTCATCCCCTTCACCAATAGAAATTGTTCCATGTATGGCTGCTGCAATTTTTTTGAACATTTTTTAATTGGAATGCGAAACATTTTTCGATTGGAGTGAGCAAAATTGAAGATATGTAAGAAGTGGTTTTAGCAAAAGGGAAAGGAAACTCCCATTCTTTTCATGTGGTAGTGCTTTCTTTTTATATATTTCTTTCCTCTACTTCAAATGAATGGGGTCACCCCAAATGCTGTCTTTTTTGTCCCCCCAACTTCTATCTCAGTCTCCCTAACTTCCTTTCTAGCAATTTGATCTTTTCCACCACCAGCTGCAGCTCAAAGCCACCAGCACCCACTTCCATAGCCTCCCACACCACCACCACCACCATCTTTGCTCTCCCCCCCCCCCCCTCCAACAGTCCATACCTTCATTAGTCACCTAAAATCGCTGCCCTTTGCCCCAGTGCATATGAAATCTTCTGAAACTAACCCATTTCTCAACTGAAAAAAAGCAACGGAGGCTCGTTCAAGCAGTCATATCCATCCCTTTTACCCTGAAAAACCCCTCCCAACAATTTGTCCTACCACCACAGTATACACCCTCCAGAGAAGGAAGAGATGGTGGAAAACTAAGACAAAGAAGTGTGCTATTTTTTGGTTTAGTTTTGGGACTCAAACTTTGTGTAGACGTATGATAGTCTGTTTCTATTTATTTACTTAATTTTTGTTTTTTTTAATATTAACTAAAGTAATTAAAATGCGTTTCTTGATATATTTCCATTCATCTCCTTTGCTGATTTATTTTCTTTGATGAACCAAACAACCCATAGTATATTTGACAGTGTTGAAACTTTAGAGAAACACTTTTTTTTTTTTGAATATATATGCGTATTCTATTTTTCAGGTGATGGCATTGATTGCTTACTTGATGGAATTCAAAGGGAATTATGGACCCCATCTAATCATAGTTCCGAATGCTGTTTTGGTGAATTGGAAGGTCTGTGGCTACAGTTCCCTAGTCAGCTAAGTAATCCATGTACTCCACATGTTTCTTGGCCTTTGCTAACTGCATTTATTTTTTCAACAGAGTGAGTTGCATACCTGGCTGCCGTCTGTATCCTGCATATACTATGTTGGTGCGAAGGACCAAAGAGCCAAATTATTTTCTCAAGTAAGGGTTGTTTTCTTTGGTTTTCCGATGGATGTACCAATGTGATAAACGCTCAGTGGCTTAACATCCTCTTTCTTTATTTCCCAGGAAGTTTGTGCCATGAAATTTAATGTTCTTGTCACAACCTATGAGTTCATTATGTATGATCGTTCAAAGCTCTCTAAAATTGATTGGAAGTATATCGTGATAGATGAAGCACAGAGAATGAAGGACCGAGAATCAGTTCTAGCACGTGACTTAGACAGATATCGTTGCCAGAGGCGTCTTCTTTTGACAGGGACTCCTTTGCAGGTTTGTTAGAAATTATTACTGGATCTTGTATTCTATCATTTGTGCTGCTCAAATGCTTGAGTTGTGATATTTATTGTCCGTGACTCTGTGTTGGTGTCTTAGTGATACTAAGATCAGCGTAATAATATTTTGCTAATATTCACATGCTCAATGTTCTTTTTGTTGATTGGTTGGGGTTTTCAATGACTGAGCTGGGCCTCTTCAGACTCCTGCAATCTAGTAGTTGTCTGGCTTCTTTTAGTTTGCATATGGGTGTCTGCTCATTTGAAGTGTGTTTGCAATACATCTTGGATTGGAATTTTTAGGATGTATCTAAAATTAGAGATAGAAAGCACCTGCTGCAGAACATAAAATAGTTGGGACGATATTAGTGACAGGTGTTTTGTATGTGTGTTTTTTCTCTCATGATGGATTTGTTGATCTTGTAGAATGATTTGAAGGAACTGTGGTCTCTATTAAATTTACTTCTACCTGAAGTATTTGACAATCGCAAAGCATTCCATGACTGGTTTTCTCAACCATTCCAAAAAGAAGGTCCTACCCATAATGCTGAGGATGATTGGCTTGAGACAGAAAAGAAGGTCATCATTATCCATCGACTTCACCAGATTTTGGAGCCATTTATGCTCAGACGCCGTGTTGAAGATGTAGAAGGCTCCCTTCCTGCTAAGGTATGTATCTATCTACTTCTTTGATTATAAATCTAATTTCCTTCTCTTGTCTTTCTGACATCCAACTTGGTTGCAGGTGTCATTTGTTTTAAAATGTAAGATGTCTGCTATCCAGAGTTCTATATATGATTGGGTTAAAACTACCGGGACTCTTCGTGTGGATCCTGAGGATGAGAAGCTTAAGGTCCAAAAAAGTCCGTATTACCAGGCTAGAGCTTACAGAACTTTAAATAATAGGTGTATGGAGCTCCGGAAACTTTGTAATCATCCATTGCTTAGCTACCCATTTTTTAATGACTTTTCAAAAGATTTTCTTGTGAAGTCATGTGGGAAATTATGGATCTTGGACAGAATTCTTATTAAACTTCACAGAACTGGACACCGGGTGCTTCTTTTTAGTACCATGACCAAGCTTCTTGACATCTTGGAGGAATATTTACAGTGGAGGCGACTCTTGTATAGGCGAATTGATGGAACTACTAGCTTGGAAGACCGGGAATCTGCAATCGTGGACTTTAATGATCCGCAGACTGAGTGCTTTATCTTTTTGCTGAGTATTCGTGCTGCTGGACGAGGTTTAAATTTACAAACTGCTGATACAGTCATTATTTATGATCCTGATCCGAACCCCAAAAACGAGGAACAGGCAGTTGCCAGAGCTCATCGCATTGGACAAAAAAGGGAAGTCAAAGTCATCTACATGGAAGCAGTTGTTGATAAAATACCTAGCCATATAAAGGAGGATGAGTTCAGAACTGGAGGGATGGTAGACTTAGAAGATGATCTTGTGGGAAAGGATCGATATGTGGGTTCGATTGAGAGCCTAATAAGAAATAATATTCAACAATATAAGATTGACATGGCTGATGAAGTAATCAATGCTGGACGTTTTGATCAAAGAACAACTCACGAGGAGAGACGAATGACATTAGAAACGCTATTGCATGATGAAGAGAGGTATCAAGAGACTGTTCATGACGTTCCCTCTCTGCAAGAGGTAAACCGATTGATTGCAAGGAGTGAAGAAGAAGTTGAGCTCTTTGATCAGATGGATGAAGAACTTGATTGGATTGAGGAGATGACGAGGTATGATCAGGTACCTGAGTGGCTTCGTGCCAGTACCAAGGAAGTTAATTCAGCCATTTCAGCTTTGTCCAAGAAGCCATCAAAGGACATATTTAGCGGCAATGCGGGAGTGGAACCAGGTGAAACTGATAAAAGAAGGGGGCGATATAAGGGGAAGAAAGTTCCTGTGTACACTGAGTTGGATGATGACATCGGAGACTCCTCTGACGCTAGTTCTGAAGACAGAAATGAATATTCTGCTCCTGAAGAGGATGGTGAAGTTGGAGAATATGAAGATGAGGAGGATGCTGCTACTGCAGACAATAAAGACCAGTCAGAGGAGGACGTTCCTGTTAATGATGGGTTTGATTATCCTCGAGCTAGTGAAAGTACCAGAGCTGGCCATATGGTAGATGAACCTGGATCCCCTGGATCATCATCTGACAGTCGTAGGATGACACGGGCAGTCTCACCCTCTGTATCTTCTCAGAAATTCGCAACTCTATCAGCTATAGATGCCAGGCCTAGTTCTGGCTCCAAAAAACTGGTATATTTTCCTCCTGTTCCTACAATCATTTATGTTGCTCTTTTTTTTTTTAAAGAAAAAAAAAATTTATATATAAAACATATATATATACCAATTCATCTTTTATTACGTTCAGCTTGATGAGCTCGAGGAGGGGGAGATTGTTGTTTCCGGAGATTCACATTTGGATATACAGCAGTCAGGTAGCTGGAATCATGAGCGTGAAGAAGGAGAAGATGAACAGGTGGTTCAGCCCAAAATCAAAAGAAAGCGTAGCATAAGACTTCGGCCAAGGCATACTATTGATAGACCAGAAGAGAGGTACAGTGAAAAGATGTCTCTTCAACATGGAGATCCATCACAATCTCAATGTTTACCAGATCAAAAGTTTGGAAGTCAATTGAGGATTGATCCAGAGTCCAAAATGTTTGGAGATGCTTCTGCTTTGAAGCAAGATCAGTGTGACATGTCTTCAAAAACTCGTAGGAGCTTACCTTCAAGGAGAACCGGAAGTACATCAAAGCTGCATGCCTCTACTAAATCTGGTAGATTAAATAGCTTGTCTAATCCAACTGAAGAAGCATTCGAGAATTCCAAGGACAGTTTTGATGGTAACAAAGATGTGAACACATCCGGAAATTCAAGCTTTGGTGCTAAGATGTCCGACATCATTCAGAGAAGGGTACTTTTTAATTGGTCCACTTTAAAGATAAACGTGCTTAGATAAATTTGAATTCGACTGTTTTCACTTAGTCCCCCCCCCCCCCCCCCCCCCCCCCTCTCTCCCACCCCACCCTCTTCCCTCCCCATATTATTGCAAAATTATATAGCAGACAGCCAAACAATATATTTAAACATGCTAAATTTTATGTACTTTAAATTGCTTGTCCTTATTAAATTCCTAGCAGGCATGTGAAGGCTTTGTGTGATATTTTTCTATAGTACAAGTGTATTTAGGTGACTTATCTTTATTACTCCGTATAAGTAACCAGAGTTGGTTATTAATTTTAAAATTTTTAATCATGCAGTAGTTGTTGGTATGCTCTCTAGGTCTAGGGGCTTTAAGATTGTGTTTTTTTTTTGGTTCCATGTCTCAATCTTAAACTGAACGTTTTTCTCCAAGTTTTTTTTTTTGTTTGTCACACGGTCATCTGAAGCACAGCTGTTGTCTAGATCATTCATTATACTTGATTTGTCATATATATTTCAGAATTGTTTATCCTTGACACTGGGTCATGCCCATAATCTGCTCTGAACTTGTAATATGAGAGGACCATAGTATTGTAATTGACAATTGCATTACCTCTTCTAAGAATATATTGATTTAGATACCTGGAAGTAGGTTTTTGGTGATATTTTTTTTATTTTTTTTATTTTGGTGGTTAAGATTGATTTTTTGAAGTTTGTGCAAAAGCATGATTCAATCTTTTGTCCATCTGTAGTGCAAGAATGTGATCGGCAGGGTCCAGAGGAGGATAGACAAGGAAGGCCATGTTGTACCTCTCCTGATAGATTTGTGGAAGAAAACTGAAAGTTCGGGCTATACAAATGGACCAGGAAACAAACTATTGGATTTACGTAAAATAGACCATCGAATTGACAGACTACAGTATAGTGGAGTGATGGAAGTTGTTAATGATGTGCAATTGATGTTGAAAAGTGCAGTGCAGTATTATGGTTTTTCACATGAGGTATGTCTTCCTTGTTTGTTAATTGTTATCAATATTAATCATGCACTTCAGATGTTTAATCTTTACGACACAAATAAGCTGTATATATGTTTAATTACAATAACTAAAGTGATTTAGCTATACAATTGCTGTGCTCTGTAATGCTCCCCTAGGATTTTCTGTCTAGCGTTGTTTGTGCGCTTGACTAATAATTATCATTGTGGATATCAAAGAATATTACCCGTTTATAGAAATTGGACTATAAAGGGCTGTAAAAAGTCTGATAAATCCTTGTTTGTAAGGTTAATTCTTGTTTGTAAGTAATCCTCTCCTACTGAACTGTCTTTGGCTGAGCTCTAATGTTAGTAAGCTAATATGAATGCATCCATGTATCTAAATTTCTATCCATCATTCCATCTCTTATTGCATGAAGGAACTCTGGTGCAGTTCCAATTCATTATATCTGTTGATTTTTATTTTGTTGTTGACAAATATTTAGCATGTATGAAGAATTGGTACAAATGACATTAGCTTACCCAGGGAACGAGCTTCAAGAGCAGTAGAGCATTCTGTCCTCTGGGTCAACAATTGCTCTGTTGCCCCTTTGTTTAATCATAAAAAATATTCTTGTTATGGGCTTGTTACATTAACTTGTCACTTGTCTCCTTGTATGAAGAACAATTTCCTAAAAAACTCTGAAGTTCAATTTGCAGAACAGTTGTATTTTAAAATTTTGCATTACAAGAGACTTTTTAGTCTCTGTAAAATAAATTTAGTTCACCCTCCTATTACTCCCTCTCTGAAGAAAAAAGGGGGAAAGATGGCATTTTGCATGCTGATCTCATAGTTTTCTAGTTGCTTTCAGCATGTGTAGCAAGTTGACCTTTATATACAGATAATACAGAGCAATGGCTACATCATTTGTTTATGTGAGATGTAGACTGTTGTTTGTTTGTTTCAAAGTATATCAAAAGAATTATCTTCCTCATTGAAGAGTTGTGTTCGACTTTTTAGATAGCTAGTTGGTAGGACGGAGTTAAATTATGTGTATTTTGTAGTGGTAATTGAAGAGTGAGCTTGTCCTCATCGTCGATAAAACAGGATTATCATTTATCAGGATGCTCTAGGATTCTGTTCGAAAGAAATGTGTGGGTTTAATCCTCTTATTTTGAGCTCTGCATGTTTCCTAGTATTGGAGATAAAGGGTCAAGCTTTTATCCACATGCCACTCTCAAAATAAGGAAAACTTTTGAGCCAGTGCATGTTTCCTAGTAGATAGTATTTAGAACAAGATATTTAGCTGCCTATGTCCTAATTTAATTAAATTCTTCACAGATTTTAACACTGCCTATTGTTTGTATGGGCAGGTGAGATGTGAAGCAAGGAAAGTTCATGATTTATTTTTCGACATATTGAAGGGTTCTTTCCCAGATGTTGATTTCCAGGAGGCCAAAAGTACTGTGTCTTTCTCTGGTCCTCCATCAACTGCAGCTTCTGTTGCTTTGAGATCCACATCTGCATCACAAGGTAGTAATAGGAAGCATAGATTGATGAATGATGTTGAACGAGGTGATGTGAACCCATCGCCAAGGCAGTCATTGCGAGGTCCACCTATAATGGCTAACGAAGACTCAAGGATGACTAGATCCAATTTGCCTGTAAAAGAATCGAGGCTCGGCAGCAATAGCAGTCGAGACCAAGATGACTCTCCCCTGCTGACTCACCCAGGAGACTTGGTTGTTTGCAAGAAAAAGAGGAAGGACAGGGAAAAGCCTGCGGCTGTGAATACAAGATCTGGGTCCACAGGGCCTGTCTCTCCTCCAAGCATGGGACGAAGTAGTATAAGGAGCCCTGGCTCAGTGTCAACCCCAAGGGATAGTCGAGCAGGGGGGCAGCAGCAGATGTGGTCCAATCAGTCGGTCCAACAGGTTAATGGCAGCGGTAGTAGTGGTGGAACGATTGGATGGGCCAACCCTGTAAAGAGATTGAGGACAGATGCAGGAAAGAGGAGACCGAGCATTATGTGATTGAAACATTATATTACATTTGAAGTATGATGATGTTTAAAGAAAATTCCTTTGCCCTTAATGTGTAAGCAGGTATAGGGTAACTAGTAGATCTGTACAAGTACAGTTAGGCTTTTAGGCTTTACCCCCGCTCCCTCTAATTTTTTTTTTTTAGTGTTTTTCCTCCTTTTGCCAAGCATATACTTCCTTTTCGTTGTCATATATAATTCGAGCATCACTGCCGCCATTGTATATCTGGTGCTCTGTCCTGTGAATGTTTTGTTCTCATAGCACTATAGTCTCCTCTTTGGCTCTCTGTTAATGTCATTTAGTTTGCGCTGTGGCGCACATTAGTTATCAGTCGCCAATGCTGTATCTCCTTTGGTATACAGAGTAATTCATCACACCTTATTTTTGAGTCTGCAATCAGCATGACTGCCAAATTGTTTTTCTTTTTTTGGGTGAACATGACTGCTAATTTGTTTAATGCTTTTATTTTTTAACAACTTTCACATGGATTAACGAATGATCTGAAAATTTCACTCCATAATTTGATACATGGTTGGACATGCTACTCGTGATAAATAAATTTAAAAAAAAACTATTTAGGAAGAAAAAGAATTTTACTAACAAGTAGTCAAATGATATTTACAAGCAATTCTTAGGAAATCTAAAATTTTTATTACAAGTGCACAACACCTTAGAATTTATTCGTAATCATTTTAAACATACAAATTGCCACCGTGATATTTTTAAGTTGGACTACAACGGATAAATTTTAGATTTCAAACTAATTTTAGCACAAATGACTTCTTTTTTTTTGTTAATTTTTTTAAATTGGTCTTGTTTGTTTATTTAATAAAACAAAACAAATATGCGGAAAATGAAACTTTTGGAAACAAAGGAAGATGATTAGGTGTTTGGTTTGTAATTTAAAAAAAAAAATTGAAAGTACAGAATTAATTTATTTTAGCCTTTTAGGTAAAGGTAACCCACTTGAAGTGGAGAGATTAAGAAAATCCCTCAAATGAGCTCTATGAGATTTGATACCTAAATCATAGAAATATGAGGGAGTGAGATACCCTAAACAAGTACACTACCAGCAAATCGAATTATTAGAAATCTAAACAATTGTGCATGAATATTAAATAGACAGCATACATTTATTTACAAAGACAGATTGAACAAATTAAAGGAACTTGGGGACAGTCACTTCCCCCCAACAAATAATTCCCAACAGACTAAAGTCTTTACATTAGTGTTGGGAATTGATTCAACCAGACCTACATGATAGATAATGTACAGATACAGTAAATTCAATGAGATGATGAGTACATGCAACTAAGGATCTGCTTCACCCACCATTGCTTCATCACTCGAAGCATATTCATCCTCGCTCAGTTCCTCATCGCTACTCTTTTCTTCAGGAGCAGCTCCTGCATCTTCTGGCTTTGCATACTTTTCACAGTATTCTGTATAATGACATACATACCACACAAGATCCATCATGACCTATTAATATAATCAGGAGTGGGATTATTTAGCAGTT
Organism: Chenopodium album; assembly: GCF_948465745.1. Lineage (NCBI taxonomy): Eukaryota > Viridiplantae > Streptophyta > Magnoliopsida > Caryophyllales > Amaranthaceae > Chenopodium > Chenopodium album. The sequence goes on from NC_137840.1 coordinate 74,851,641, forward strand.
TAGGGATCTACTGACTTTCTGAATGACATTCTTCTCTTTTCTGAATACTTAAGATACTTGATTTGATAGTCTTAACAATCACATAATAAGTACAAACACTTCAAAACCATTACAAATGTCATTATATCTTTCTAGTAGATTTTCTAAGCTCCCAAAAAGACTGTAGAATACTGTCACCCATGAGTTTAAACAGGTACCAAGCTTGAAAACAAGGAGATGAGAAAATATGGCACATTTTATGTTATGATTCGAGTGGTACAAATAAAAAATAAAAACCTTGCTTGTTTGAAAGTTTCAGTGGCGATAATAGTGACAGGGAAAGGAGAGAACTTTCTTAGAATAGCAAGTAACATTTTTAAGATATGAAAGGTATAATCCATACTGATTTTGTGATAGTCTTCCATGAATACCTTTTACACTATACATGCAGCCGATATATTCTTCAACTAAAAACAGAATTAATAATTAATTTGTATCCAAATTGACTGTATATAAAGCCAAATTTCTATAACAAACTTTCTAAAAATTATAGGCCACTTTATAGATTTAGTTAGTTCCAAGTTTTCCCATGCTAATAATAATAATATCCTCACTATAAATTCATAGATAACTACATTGCAGTACAATGAAAAATATAAAAATACAAATAGTGAAGCATATTCATGGACTTTCACCTCAACACCCCAATTAATAACTGAATATATAGAGACCAGTGAGGAATAATCGGTGAGTTGAGAAGTTATTCTGCTTTGTTTTAGATTGACATTTCGAAGTGTCCAGCCACTCAAATAACTGGGCTTGTAATCCTCTTGATGATGATTCAATTGCATTGCTAATACAGTCATTTATTTTTCTTCACCCAAATACCTGTTTTGTTCATTTCTATCCAGTCTATGACAGGTCTCCTCCCCCGACTTACAAGTGAACTTTACTACTCTCTTCCACCTCTTAGCTAACCCATTTAATGAAGTACAGGAAAAGATTAGAATGCCAAGTTCGAGTAAGCTTCATAAGCCCCACCTCCCAACCCCAAAGAATAATTAGCTCTCTTCCATCCAAATAGCTTCCTGGAGGCCTCCTCATTAATCAGATTCCTAAAACTACTAGGATAGTACCCTAAGGAGCAAGGTAAAATGAGACGATATTATGGATGATAAACCCTGCCAAGGGAGAAAATCTACCTAGACAATGGAATCGACATTTATCTCAATAATTATGAATGATACTGGCTAAGTAGCTTAATGAAGGAGGGCTGAAGCATTAAAAGACAGCACTGCAAGTCTGTTGTTACTTGTTAGCAATTGACAAAGTTGCTTTGCACTTGTCTATAAATAGATGAAAGTTGAGAAGGATCATGACAGAAAATTCCGAGAACCTAGATGTCCTACACTGTATGCAGACTAACTTACCAACCAGCCTCTCCTTGATTCCTTGAATGCTTGAAATCTAACCCTTACATTTCTACAGTAATTATGCACTTTTAGTTTTTAAAATCCAAGGATACTCATTGCATATTGGATCAGGGGTTAAAAATTTGACTGAATCCTCTGCAATTGCAAAGGTAAAGCTGGGTGCATCCTACGATTTTTATATTTACCCTGCCTTTTTAGAGGTATTGGGTAATGTTAATGGCCTTAATGTAGACATTTTTCTCCTACACTCTTATTGGCAGAGCCAGATCTCCCACAGACTTGAAAATTACTAAAAAGTAACAGGTTATCAGATGTTGTGAAGCTGCAAAACCTTACCCTGAACCATCCTAGATTGGACAAGTCATCATAATCAAGAAAGAAATAATTATAACTTCAGATGAATATAGTTTTCTTAAACCTTTGGAATGTATGTAGCATGACAGAAAATGAATATAGTGTGCTTAGCATAAATGAACATTAGAACCATACATAATTTTTCAAAGAATTAGAGAAGGAAATGAAAACCAGCAAAGGGAACCCATCTCAGCCACCAAAATTGCCAAAAAAAAAATTAAAATCATCATGACAGTTGATACCTTTAACTCTTTGATCATATGCAGCTCGATCTCGCATCATCAGAGCAGCAGCCTCTCCATTAAGGGGGTCTGAAGGATTTGGGTACAACAGAAGCTGTGGGAGGAACACCTCAAAAACATTTACCAAATCTGGGAAACATGAACATAAGCATGTCAGAACAACTCCCTAAACCAGCAACAAATTATGAACTCATTGAACAATTATAAAATTCACTAAAAGAGATATCTGCATTACCAAACATCGGACTCCAAGTCTGATTAATGACATCAAGACAGACTGATCCCGACCTGAATATACAAAGTACCCACAAAACAGTGAGCTATAGATTATTCAATCAACAAAGCACCGGGTAACTAAGTATACAAAAATAGAGCAATATACAATATCCTATAAACTTACATCTCATCAACATTGGGATGGTATATCTTGTTTATAAACCCTATAGATGGAGATTTGTATGGGTAAGCATCTGGAAGCTCAACCCTAATCCTCCACACACCTCCATGATAGGGACCTAACACAATCCAATTTCAAATCCATAACTAATCCGATCAGATTACAAGATACCAACAACATATATGCTGCTTTAATTTTCATATGAAGAAAGTGGGATACTCAAATTATATAGCTATATCGCATGAATCTATATACCATGCTCATTCACAAACCACTGAAACAGATTCCTGAATACAACTGAGACTTAATTAATGAATAAATGGTCGCATTGGAGATGTTAACAAAAGTCTTTTTTACTGTAAATCAATTGTAACATGTCACTCAAATCCATAAGAATTAAGATCTTTAATAATCAAAACCAATTTTAAAAAATTGCATTATATATAAAATTTGATTAGTGAATGATGATTAGTGAATGAACTAAGAAAACCGAGCTCGGTATGACCTATACATAAAAGCATATACACAACAAACTAATAGGCCTACTCCACATTCAAGCCTAAACTAAGAGCTAGTGACCTATTGTGAATGCAGGGGATTTCAAAATAAATTGTAAAGGGATTTTCTCCAAGGTAGTATCAATAAAGATTATCCTTTACATAAATCATTGAAACATTATAAATTGAATATATACTTATGTAATGAATCATATCCAAAATTGTAAATTCATAGGTGAATATAAACAAGAAAACTACCCAGAAAAAGGAACCATTCTAAATATAGCTAAATTGTAATAAGAAGTTCCCCAAAATACCAATGATCTTCAAAAGGTCAAAGTGATAAAAACTATCAGTATTAAGTAAATACCCAAAAAAAATTCATCAAACAAAAAAGCAAGCAATTTATTCACATACCAAAAACAAAAACAAAAAAATTATTACCCAATACAGAAAAATCAATAATTTACCAAACAAAATAGAGATTAAAAGTGCAGATAATTACTTTCAGTGGGCCCATGAAATTCCACATAGAATTCTTGCATACCATCATTAATCATCTCCACTTTGTAATCACTCATCATCCTAATTTCACAAAATCAATCAATTAATCACCAAATACAAAATAAATCAAAGCTAAATTCTTTAGAAAGTGAAACAAATATTAAAAACAAAAAATAAAACAATTAATAATAATAAGGTAAAATAAGTTAAAAAAAATGGGGGAAAAAAGTTAGAAAATTCACAGTTTCATCAAGTCCATCTCTCGTCGTTTACTTGGGGAAGACATGTTTGCTCCTTTTTTGCAGTAATAAAATTGTGGGTTTTCTGGGTTTTAGAGAGAGAAGTTAGAGAGAGAAAGAGAGGTGTTAGATAAAAGCAAAGAATGGGAGGTCTGCAAACAAACAACAATGGTTGAAGAAGATACAAGAAAGAAGAAAAGTAGGACTATTACCAAATGAGGGCCCTATTTTTTTAATGCAAATAGTATTATTGATAATTGTTAATTACACTGTGCTTAATTAATTAGATTAATATTTGGTTAAAATAATCTTAAAAAAATAGATGGCTTGCATTTTGAAGATTCTCTCTTTTCATTAATCGACACCTATCACTATTGTCAGAGTTTCTTTCTCTGACTAAACTACAGAATTTTCCAATATTGGTGGTATTAGTATTAATCCTGAATCTTATCTTATGATTACCATAATTAGATATTTAGTTAATGAATTTATTCACTACTGTATCACTTGTTTATGGGGATTACTCACTTTTTGTTATACCGCATCTGTTTAGAATTAATAATCACGTTATTTTAACCGAATACATTTCCTTTTGTATGGACATAGCACATAGTAATAAATTAGATCAAGGTTTATTTGAATATTTTAGTCCACGTTGGTAATTAATTTATTGTGGAATTTATGATATGCGAATGTCAACTAGTTTAAGTGATTTCCAGCAATTATTTTATTTGGTGGATTAAGGATGCATAAGATTTTTTAAATTTGTCATATAGGCATCATGTGGACATAGTGATATCACCGTTGTTGCAATTATAGGCTTGGTGTTATGTTGCTTTCCTTCTCAATATTATCTCTGCTTGTTTTCCTTTTTCTTTCAAGGAGAAGAATACAAACTAATTTCCATTCATCAAAACAATATGAAGCACAAATGTTATGAATAAGACAATAATGTATGCCCACTTAAGATAGAACGTTTTATTTATCACTTTGACATATACCCGAATTGTCTTTATACAACCTTTATCCTTTACTTTTGTTCATGATAAACAAAAAAAAAATGATTATTTAGTGTCATTTTTGTAAATAAATGAGATGGTTTCGGTCATTAAGTAGGACTCTGAAGGCCCTTTTGCATGATTAAAAAACTTTTATTTAACGGCATATTTTGTAAGAAAAAAAATGAATACAAATATGGCATGATTGGGTTCAGTTAGGGGAAAGTTGGAAAAGGCATGAATGAGATGGTTTTGAGCACTAAGTAGGACTCTCAAGGCCCTTTGGGAGCCCTTGGAAATACCAAGATCCATAATCTTGTCGGGAATTACCAAAGCCAAATTTGAAGGCTTATTATAATACACGAAATCGGAGCAATCTAGAAAGTTTTGAGACCTAATCTAAAAAATTCATAGAATTATATGAAATAAATCACGGGGTCATATAAGGTTAGTAGGCCCATTTACGGTCAGTAATCGGTAAAATAACGACCCTATTAAAGTTTTTAGTCAATACAAGAGGCTTATACGAAAATATCCGTATTGACAATTTAAAGACAAAGTGGATGGTTCCACCCACCCAAATGAACACCGGGGTGTATTGGGAGCTATGGCCAGCAGTGGCGGATCTTGGTCGAAAATATTAGAGGGGCCGGGATTTGAATTTTTTTACCCCTCGATAAAAAATAATCAATATGCCTCAATTGTTTATAAGATAATATAGGTTATTTAAGTACATTTACTAATCAATACAATAATTAATTGGGGGGGGGGGGAGGCCCAAAATGGCCCCGGTGGAAGGTCCTCTGGCTATGGGAAGCATCTCGGCAAATTTTTTTTTTCAAGTTCAAAAACACATAATTTATCCAAAATTGAAGGCTGTAATTCACAATTTTAGACCAATTTCGAAGGTTTCAGGATTTGGTGTTGAAAAATCTAGAAATTTTAAGGAATATATCAGGGTCATATATATAATGTTGTTTGAACCATATATGATCATTATATGTTGTCATAAATGTCTGTGGTGGCCTTCATTTAATGAAATCGACATAAGTTGTGTAATCAGTAAATTGACTATTCCAAGCAAACTATATGGTTTAACCCACCCAAATTGACTCCCATGATGAATTGGGGCCCACGGGAAGCAACTCGACTAAGCTTTTTCCTGGGTCCAAAATTAAAGGCTATAATCCACGATTTCATACCAATTTCGGACGTTTCAGGACTTGGTGTTGAAAAATCTCAAAATTTTAGGGGATATATCCCAAAGTCATATAATGTCGTTTGGAACCATATATGATCATTATATATTGTCATAAATGTCTGTAGTGACCTTCATTTAATGAAATTGGCGTAAGTTGTGTAATCGGGTAAATTTACTGTTCAAAAGGAAACAATATAGTTTCACCCACCCAAATGGACTCGCGAGGTGTATTGGTATCCACGGGAAGCATCTTGGCTAAGTTTTTTCCTGGGTCCAAAAAAGTCAAAAATCATCCAAAATTGAAGGCTATAATCCACGATTTCGCACCAGTTTTGGACGTTTTTGGACTTGGTGTTGAAAAATCTCGAAATTTTAGGGGATATATCCCAGGGTCATATAATGTCGTTTGAAACCATATATGATCATTATATATTGTCATAAATGTCTGTGGTAACCTTCACTTAATGAAATCGGCTTTAAGTAGTCATTGTGTAATCGAGTAAATTGACTGTTTAAAGGCAAACTATATGGTTTCACCCACCCAAAGTGACTCTTGGGGTGTATTGGGGTCCACGGGATGCATGTCGGACAAGTTTTTTCCAGGGCCCAAAAAAGTCAAAAATCGTCCAAAAGTAAAGGCTATAATCCAAGATTTTGGACCAATTTTGGATGTTTCATGACTTAGTGTTGAAAAGTCTTGAAATCTTTGGAAATATATTCCAGGATCATATAATGTCTTTTAGAACCATATATGATCATTATATGTTGTCATAAATGTATGTTGTGACCTTCATTATATGAAATCGGTGTTAGTTGTATAATCGAGTAAATTGACTGTTAGAAGGCAAACTATATGGTTTCAGCCACCCAAATGGACTCTCGAGCTGTATTGGGGTCCACAAGAAGCATCTCGGCTAATTTTTTTTCCCGGGCCCAAAAAAGTTCTAAATTGTCCAAAATTGAAGGCTATAATCCACAATTTCGGACTAATTTTGGACGTTTCAGGACTTGGTGTTGAAAAATCTCGAAATTTAAGGGGATATTTCCCGGGGTCATATAATGTCTTTTGGAACCATATATGATCATTAGATGTTGTCATAAATGTCTATGGTGACCTTCATTTTGTGAAATCGGCGTAAGTTGTGTAATCAAGTAAATTGACAGTTCAAAGGGAAAATATATGGTTTCAGCCACCCAAATGGACTCCCGGGGTGTATTGGGGTCAACGGGAAGCATCTCGGCTAAGTTTTTCTTAAGCCCAAAAAAGTCCAAATATCGTCCAAAATTAAAAGCTATAATCCACGATTTCGAACCAATTTTGGATGTTTGAGGACTTGGTGTTGAGAAATCTCAAAATTTTAGGGGATATTTCCCGGGGTCAAATAATGTATTTTGGAACCATATATGACCATTATATGTTGTCATAAATGTCTGTGGTGAACTTCTTTTAATGAAATCGGCGTCAGTTTTGTAATCGGGTAAATTGACTGTTCAAAGGGAAAGTATACGGTTTCACCCACCCAAATGGACTCGCTAGGTGTATTAGTGTCCACGGGAAGCATCTTGGCTAAGTTTTTATTGGGTCCAAAATCGTTCAAAATTGAAGGCTAATATCCACGCTTTTTGAGGAATTTTTGTGGTTACGGGGTCTAGTGGCGAAAAGTGTTGAGAATCTAGGGAATACATCTTAGGGTCATATAATGTTGTTTGGAACCATATATGACCATTAAATGATGTCATAAATGTCTGAGGTAGGCTTGAGTTCACAAAATCGATGCAAGTTGCAAATTGGTAAATTGATCGTTATAAGGCCAATTGGGTGGTTCCACCCACCTAATTGGACTCCCGGAGGGTATTAGGGACAATGGTAAATATCTCGGCAATTTTTATTTCCGGGCGAAAAAAAGTCAAAAAATTCCAATATTGAATGCTATTATCCACGCTTTTTGAGGAATTTTTGAGGTTAATGGGCCCGGTGGCGAAAAGTGTTAAGACCATAAGGGATACATCTTAGGGTCATATAATGTCGTTTGGAACCATATATGACAATTATATGATGTCTAAAATGTCCGCGGTAGGCTTGAGTTCACAAAATCGGTGAGAGTTGCGAATTGGTAAATTGATCGTTTTAAGGCAAATTGGATGGTTCTACCCACTCAATTGGACTCCCGGAGGGTATTAAGGACCATGGTAAACATCTCGGCAATTTTTATTTCCGGGCGAAAAAAAGGCAAAAAATTACAAAATTGAAGGCTATTATCTACGCTTTTTGAGGAATTTTTGAGGTTACGGGGCCCGGTGGAAAAAAGTGTTGAGACTCTAGGGAATACATCTTAGGGACATATAATGTCGTTTGGAACCATATATGACCATTAAATGATGTCATAAATGTATGTAGTAGGCTTGAGTTCACAAAATCGGTACAAGTTGCGGAATGGTAAATTGATCGTTTTAAGGAAAATTGGATGGTTCCACCCACCTAATTGGACTCCCAAAGGTTATTAAGGACCATGGTAAACATCTCAGCAATTTTTATTTCCGAACGAAAAAAAGTCAAAAAATTCCAAAATTAAAGTCTATTATCCACGTTTTTTGAGAAATTTTTGAGGTTAATGGGCCCGGTGGCAAAAAATGTTAAGACCCTAGGGGATACATCTTAGGGTCTTATAATGCCGTTTGGAATCATTTATGACCATTAAATGATGTCATAAATGTCTGTGGTAGGCTTGAGTTCACAAAATCGGTGCAAGTTGCGGTTTGGTAAATTGATCGTTTTGACGCAAATTGGATGGTTCCACCCACCTAATTGGACTCCCGGAGGGTATTAGGGACCATGGTAAACATCTGGGCAATTTTTATTTCCGGGTGAAAAAAGTCAAAAAATTCCAATATTGAATGCTATTATCCACGCTTTTTGAGGAATTTTTGAGGTTAATGGGCCCGGTGGCGAAAAGTGTTAAGACCATAGGGGATACATATTAGGGTTATATTATGCCGTTTGGAACCATATATGACAATTATATGATGTCTAAAATGTCCGCGGTAGGCTTGAGTTCACAAAATCGGTGAGAGTTGCGAATTGGTAAATTGATCGTTTTAAGGAAAATTGGATGGTTCTACCCACTCAATTGGACTCCCGGAGGGTATTAAGGACCATGGTAAACATCTCGGCAATTTTTATTTCCGGGCGAAAAAAAGGCAAAAAATTACAAAATTGAAGGCTATTATCTACGCTTTTTGAGGAATTTTTGTGGTTACGGGGCCTAGTGGCGAAAAGTGTTGAGAATCTTCGGAATACATCTTAGGGCCATATAATGTTGTTTGGAACCATATATGACCATTAAATGATGTCATAAATGTCTGTGGTAGGCTTGAGTTCACAAAATCGGTGCAAGTTGCGAATTGCTAAATTGACCGTTATAAGGCCAATTGGGTGGTTCCACCCACCTAATTGGACTCCCGGTGGGTATTAGGGACAATGGTAAACATCTCGGCAATTTTTATTTCCGGGCGAAAAAAAGTCAAAAAATTCCAAAATTGAAGGCTATTATCTACGCTTTTTGAGGAATTTTTGAGGTTAATGGGCCCGATGGCGAAAAGTGTTAAGACCCTAGGGGATACATCTTAGGGTCGTATAATGCCGTTTGGAACCATATATGACAATTATATGATGTCTTAAATGTCCGTCGTAGGCTTGAGTTCACAAAATCGGTGAGAATTATTGCGAATTGGTAAATTGATCGTTTTAAGGCAAATTGAATGGTTCCAGCCACTCAATTGGACTCCCGGAGGGTATTAAGGACCATGGTAAACATCTCGGCGATTTTTATTTCTGGGCGAAAAAAAAGTCAAAAAATTCCAAAATTGAAGGCTATTATTATCTACGCTTTTTGAGGAATTTTTGAGGTTATGGGGCCCAGTAGCGAAACGTGTTGAGACTCTAGGGAATACATCTTGGGGTCATATAATGTTGTTTGGAACCTTATATGACAATTAAATGATGTCATAAATGTATGTGGTAGGCTTGAGTTCACAAAATCGGTGCAAGTTGCGGATTGGTAAATTGATCGTTTTGACGCAAATTGGATGGTTCCACCCACCTAATTGGACTCCCGGAGGGTATTAGGGACCATGGTAAAAATCTCGGCAAATTTTATTTCCGGGCGAAAAAAAGTCTAAATATTCCAATATTAAATGCTATTATCCACGCTTTTTGAGGAATTTTTGTGTTTACGGGATCCAAGTGGCGAAAAGTGTTGAGAATCTAGGGAATACATGTTAGGGTCATATAATGTTGTTTGGAACCATATATGACTATTAAATGATTTCATAATGTCTGTGGTAGGCTTGATTTTACAAAATAGGTGCAAGTTGCGGATTGGTAAATTGATCGTTTTAAGGCAAACTGGATGGTGCCACCCACCTAATTGGACTCCCGGAGGGTATTAGGGACCATGGTAAGCATTTCGGCAATTTTTATTTCCGGAAAAAAAAATCAAAAAATTCCAAAATTAAAAGCTATTATCCACGCTTTTTGAGAAATTTTTGAGGTTAATGGGCCCGGTGGCGAAATGTGTTAAGACCCTAGGGGATTCATCTTAGGGTCTTATAATTCCGTTTGGAACCATATATGATCATTAAATGATGTCATAAATGTCTGTGGTAGGCTTGAGTTCACAAAACCGGTGCAAGTTGTGGATTGGTAAATTGATCCTTTTAAGGCAAATTGGATGGTTCCACCCACCTAATTGGACTCCCGGAGGGTATTAGGGATCATGGTAAACATCTCGGCAATTTTTATTTCCGGGCGAAAAAAGTCAAAAAAATCCAAAATTGAAGGCATTATCCACGCTTTTTGGGGAATTTTTTGTGGGTACGGGGCCCAGTGGCTAAAAGTGTCGAGACTCTAGGGAATACATCTTAGGGTCATATAATGTCGTTTGGAACCATATATGACCATTAAATGATGTCATAAATGTCTGTGGTAGGCTTGAATTCACAAAATCGGTGCAAGTTGCGGAATGGTAAATTGATCGTTTTAAGGAAAATTGGATGGTTCCACCTACCTAATTGGACTCCCGGAGGGTATTAGGGATCATGGTAAACATCTCGACAATTTTTATTTCCGGACGAAAAAAAGTTAAAAAATTCCAAAATTGAAGGCTATTATCCACGTTTTTTGAGAAATTTTTTTGGGTAATGGGCCCGGTGGCGAAAAGTGTTAAGACCCTAGGGGATACATCTTAGGGTCTTATTATGCCGTTTGGAACCATATATGACCATTAAATGATGTCATAAATGTCTGTGGTAGGCATGAGTTCACAAAATCGGTGCAAGTTGCGGATTGGTAAATTGATCGTTTTGACGCAAATTGGATGGTTCCACCCACCTAATTGGACTACCGGAGGTTATTAGGGACCATGGTAAACATCTCGGCAATTTTTATTTCCGGGCGAAAAAAAGTCAAAAAATTCCAATATTGAAGGCTATTATCCACGCTTTTTGAGGAATTTTTGTGGTTACGGGGCCTAGTGGCGAAAAGTGTTGGGTATCTAGGTAAAACATCTTAGGGTCATATAATATTGTTTGGAACCGTATATGACCATTAAATGATGTCATAAATATCTGTGGTAGGCTTGAGTTCACAAAATCGGTGCAAGTTGCGAATTGCTAAATTGATCGTTATAAGGCCAATTGGGTGGTTCCACCCACCTAATTGGACAACCGAAGGGTATTTGGAGTACTATGATTTTTGTTTATATTATAGGTTAGAAATCATCGTTAGGGTCCTCGTTAGGGTCAATATTGATTTTTTTTTTTTTATGATTCTTATGTCTGATTTTTTGTGAAATATATGATGTTTTATGTGTTAGAAATTACAAAATGTTGATGGTCATGTTTGATTAATGTAAACTAAGTGAGACTTCAGGAACCAAAATCAGTCAAACACACGTTTAGAAAAGAACCACATGCTGTATAATTGCTTCCACCATAGCACAACATCAAAACAAGCATCATAGTAAGCATGACAGTAAATCGGAGCTCAACTGCAGACCTGACATTCAAAAGAAAGCCCACAAGGCTCTGAAAAGCTGAATCTTTAAAAAACCCCCCAACTAATTGAACCTGGATCAACAGCCAAATCCAAGCTGCTATAGTCTAACTCACCTCCACCAAGCTGACCACAACCTGTGTAGCACCTGCTAAGACAACCACTGATGCCATTAGCATGATGCCTACCCCTGCTGCTGCTACTCCACCCAGCAGCAGAAAACAATAACCCCATCTGCAGATTTAAATCCTAGTCTGCAGACCCCCCTTCCCCAAAAAAAAAAAAAAAAAAAAAAAAAAAAACCACCTGCTGCAGGTCATTAGACCACAACAAAACCACATGCATCAGTTGAATCCACTGACTTGACCAGTAGCCCCCTGCATAGAGAAACCAACCCCCTTTGATCTTTTTGCCCAGCAGTACACCTCTGAAACAGAAGGAGCAAGCAAGGTCCAAACAAAGTATGGACCCAACTCTCTACATTTCATGATTCTTTTGAGCACCCAATTGTAATTGCAAGGTGCCTTATTGTTCCACCAGTCTTCTCCATGTCACTTTAGGGGATTGAGGTCTTATGTGATTATACAGGACTTTGATACTCCATTTGCAGATCCATTTGTTACATTTCATTCACTGCCCACAATAATTTGTTTTTAAAGTTCTCATTTGTTTGAAATTGAGGATCAATTAATCTTTATTAACGTTCTTGTAAGCCTGAATTCTTAGGCATCATGGTTATCATAACTAATCATGATCATGGTTATTTTTAGATGATGATGCTTGCTAAGGATGCTGCTGCTGATGATGATGATGGTGGTGATGATGGTGATGTATGATGATGTAGATTTATGATGACGATGTATGGATTTTATGGCGGATACTTTTTTTTTATTTTTTTTAAAATGTTTTATGCGGATATATTTTTATGTTTTATGCGAAAAATGGATCAAATTATTTTCTGGGAAATTAGATCAAATTATTTTATGGAAATTGGAACAAGTTGTTTCTTACAACTTTGCCTCTTTAACTTTGTCTCTAACTAAATAATAGGCTTCTCACGTTGAAGTGTTGAACACATAACTTTTTCATTTTTTTTAGAAATAAAATACGGTATGTTAATTGGAGTGTTTAATAATGTAATGATAAAGATTCATAACCAATGGCGCAAAGTAAGTTTAGAATGAGCGCTTAAGTAAAATTGTTTTTGAATGTGTGTTTGTATATGTCATTAACAATTAATAGTTTTCTATTCATAAAGAAGTTTATTAGGCCCAAGTAGCTTGCCATTATAGTGCTTCAAAATGAATCAGGCCCATTTAGTGTTTATTAATGCTATAGCTATGATGTCTCAAATTCCCAAAATATAAGCTAATGTATTATGCACATTATATATAGTGGCATTTACATTTTACTACTTGACTGCGGTGCGAGGGTTAGACATGTGAGACACCCATAATGGGGGTGAAGACTTTGGCGAGAGGGTGGCGACAGTCATATTATAGTGTGTCGGACAAACGAGCGGCAGTGCGAGGCCCAATCGACAAGTTCGGGACCCCGTGAACAGCTGCCAAAGCCAACGACAAGGGTCTGAGGGTTAGACATGTAAGACACCAACTCGGGACTGAGGGACTTAGGCTAGTTGATCACAAGGGATCCTCGATCACCTATCATCGACATTTGCCCAATCCGAGTCTTCCCAATAGCATTTGAAAGCAGAATATCTAAAAGCTGTGTGAAGGATGTTCCAAACTCTCCTAGATTGTCTCCTCAATAGCATTTGAAAGCAGAATATCTAAAAGCTGAGCTACTGAATTATTTTCCTGATCATTAGATATATTTGATGACCAAAAGATATTGTTTTGTTCATCTAGGGCATGAATATTACTATCCTCGGAAACTTAGAGCGCCCCAAAAGAAGTATTGCGTAAGGTCCCTCTATGAGAGTGGGGTTTCCTTAGGCGTGGGGTCCCTCTATAAGCTTGGGGTTTCCTTGGGCGTTGGCCCCGCCCCTATATAAGCATGGTGTCCCTCGGGCATGGGGTCCTCCCTAAGGCGTGAGGCTTATTAGTTGGGCGTGGGGTCGGTTGGTTGGGCGTGGGGTTGGTTTGTTGGCGTGGGGTTGGTCCTAGGGCATAGGGTTGGTTCGTTTAGGGTTTCTCCTTGGGCATGGGGTTTCAAGATAGGCGTGGGGTTTCTTCCTTGAGAGTGGGGTTCTTCCTTGATCGTAGGGTCCCTCTTTAAGCGTGGGTTTTGAGCTTAGGCATGGGGTTTCAGGATGGGCATAGGGTTGATACATTAGGCGTGGGGTATCAGGATGGGCGTGGGGTTATTCCTTAGGCGTGGGGTTTGAGTTTAGGCGTGGGGCCCCTCTTAGGCGTGGGGTTCTTCCTTGGGCGTGGGGTCCTCTCTTTAGGCTTGGGGTTTAAGTAACGGCGTGGGGTTTCTTCCTAGGGCGTGGGGTATGAGATTAGGCGTGGGGTTGGAGTTTGGGCGTGGGGTTCAACTTGGGCGTGGGGTTTAATCTTGGGCGTGGGGTTTGACCTTGGGCGTGGAGTTTCTTCATTGGGCGTGGGGTTTGACCTAGGGCATGGCGTTTCTTCATTGGGCGTGGGGTTTCTTTCTAGGGCGTAGGGTTCTTCATTGGGCGTGGGGTTGATACAGTAGGCGTGGGGTTTGAGTTTTGGGCGTAGGGTTGATATAGTAGGCATAGGGTTTCTCCTAGGGCGTGGGGTTTTATGATGGGCGTGGGGTTTGAGTTTTGGGCGTAGGGTTGATACATTAGGCGTGGGGTTTCTCCAAGGGCGTGGGGTTTCATGATGGGCATGGGGTTCTTCCTTAGGCGTGGGGTTTGAGCTTCAGCGTGGAGTTTCTTCCTATGGCGGGGGTGAGCTTCGGCGTGGGGTTTGAGTTTTGGGCGTAGGGTTGATACATTAGGCGTGGGTTTCTCCTAGGGCGTGGGGTTTCATGATGGGCGTGGGGTTCTTCCTTGGGTGTGGAGTTTGAGCTTCGGCGTGGGGTTTCTCCTAGGGCGTGGGGTTTGACCTTGGGCGTGGAGTTTCTTCATTGGGCGTGGGGTTTCTTTCTAGGGCATGAGGTTCTTCATTGGGCGTGGGGTTTGAGTTTTGGGTGTAGGGTTGATACAATAGGCGTGGGGTTTCTCCTAGGGCGTGGGGTTCTTCCTTGGGCGTTGATGTGTCCATTTTATATATTATTTTACCCCCGTCCCTTGGTCATAATTAGTAGTGTTTTTGGCTCTTTAGAGCCACTTTTATTACTAATCGGTGTTTTCCAGTGTTTTCGTAGATTTGGTTGACTTTTGCAGGGATTTATGCTTTTGGAGTATTTTCCCGAGATATTTTGGAGCAATCACGAGCATTGAAGAAACACGACCACTTTTGGAGCCCAAGACCGGTGAGAGCCGGTGATTAAGGGCTCGGTAATCGGGATACCGAGGTATATGGACCGAGTGATCAAGACCCTAAGTGGATACCCGGATTGGGCCGAAGAAATAAGCCCAATCGAAGCTCCGAGCCTCAAGGTGAAGCAAGGGCCCGATCGGGCAGCTTAGCTCGATCGGGCAAGGCACGCAAGTGTGCTGGTGCGTGGCCAAAGGCGCGCCCGATCGGGTGAGCTGCTAGCTCGATCGAGCGCGGCTATGAGAAGAGCTGTGCGAGAAAAAAGGCGCGCCCGATCGGGCGGCCTCTAGCCCGATCGGGCGCGTGTTTCTGGAAAGGCTCTTTTGACGAGCAATTAGTTTCTAATTAGGAGTTGTTTTTAGTTTTGTTTTAAGTACGTGTTTAGGACGATTAATTTGACTTACCTTCTTTCTTAGACTTTCTCTCTCTACTTAGTTTTCTCTCTCTTAAACTCTCTCTAAACCTTTGTTCTTAATTCTACTCTTAATTCCAGATTTATTTTGGTAACGATTTCTCTTCCCTTAATCTTAGTTGTTTATTTTATTCCTTTCATCATGATTTATTTTATTACCTTGATTAGTTTAGTTTTTAATATGTGTGAGTAGTTTAATTTCTAGGGTTTATGGGGATCTAATATGAAGGGGTAAATTATTGTTGTCGATTATCAATGCTAGATTAATTTCCTATTGATTGATTTAATGCTCTGTGACTAGATTAGGCTATCTTTTATGCATGAGTTTGACAATATTGATTCAAGAATCGAGAGATGAGAATTAATGTTTAGGTCTAGTTTCAATAGGCAAGTTAATTTATAAATGGTTAAGTCAAGATTCGAGAGATGAGATTTAATACCGATGAATTAATTGTGTGATTGTAATACGTAGCGAGAGCCCTTTACAATCTGGTTAATTGATGCATTGATGATTGACTATTATTGATTATTGGTATTGCATGATAATTTCTTATTGGATTGTTTTAATGTTTTACAATTGCGGCTTGTAAAAGTATAGCAATATTAAATTGATGAATCGAGCAGATGTTAATTTGATATTAAAGGCTATTTTCAATAAGAACTTAGATCTAGTAAATTGCGAGAGCCTGTTAGATCTATGTTGATTAATAAATTGCGAGAGCCTGTTAATCATGTTATTTATGCAATGTCAATGATTGATTACTATGTTTTACCCTGGAATATTATTTATTGGTGAACCTATGCCCTAGATCCCTTTATATATTGTTTTCTTCCTACTCTTATTCTTTGTAGTTTAGTTTCTTGCTTAATTATAAATATTGGTTACTTAAATAATTTAGATTATAATAATTAATTAGGAGTAAAAAGACTAGTTTCCCTGTGGAGATCGACCCTACTTCCCTATCTACCTTAGTTAGTGATTTAGGTAATTATTTTTTATTAGGGGATACGACTTTACCCTGTCAGGCGTGGGGTTTGAGCTTCGGCATGGGGTTTTTCCTAGGGCGTGGGGTTTCATGATGGGCGTGGGTTTCTTCCTTGGGCGTGGGGTTTGAGCTTCGACTTGGGGTTTCTCCTAGGGCGTGGGGTTTCTTCCTTGGGCGTGGGCAAGGGGCCGTGTGGCGCATGCATTGCCTGGTTGAAAAGCCAGTGGCGCGAAACTACCTTGTGCTGGATTATGATTGAACGCCTCTAAGTCAAAATCCGGGCCAGAAGTACTTAGATGCATAATCTCGCCGGGTGAAAAAATGATATACGGAAGCCAAATATGAAGGCTATAAAACACGAAATCGGAACAATTTAGGATGTATAAGGACCAGGTGTGGGAATTTCACGGAACATTACGGGATGCATCCCGGGGACATATAATATTGTTTCAACCCATATATGACCATTATTCGACTACGTACAAGCCCTGTGAAAGCTTATAGCCAATATAGGAGGAGTGTACGAAAATGTGTAAATTGATCGTTTTATGGCAAATTGGATGGTTCCAACCACCCAATTGGACTCCCGGAGAGTATTAAGGACCATTGTAAACATCTCGGAAATTTTTATTTTCAGGCGAAAAAAAGTCAAAAATTTCCAAAATTGAAAGCTATTATCCACGCTTTTAAAGAAATTTTTGAGGTTACGGGGCCCGGTGTCAAAAAGTGGTAAGACCCTAGGGGATACATCTTAGGGTCATATAATGCCGTTTGGAACCATATATAACCATTAAATGATGTCATAAATGTCCGTGGTAGGCTTGAGTTCACAATATCGGTGCAAAGTTATAAATTGACCGTTTTAAGGCAAATTGGATGGTTCAACCTACTCAATTGGACTCCCTGAGGGTATTAGAGACCATGGTAAACAACTCGGCTATTTTTATTTCCGGGCAAAAAAAGGCAAAAAAAATTCCAAAATTGAAGGCTATTATCCACGCTTTTTGAGGAATTTTTGAGGTTACAGGGCACGGTGGCGAAAAGTATTAAGACCTTAGGCGATACATCTTAGGATCATATAATTTCGTTTGGAACCATATATGACCATTATATTATGTCATAAATGTCCGTGGTAAGCTTGAGTTCACAAAATCGGTGCAAGTTGCGAATTGGTAAACTGATCGTTTTAAGGCAAATTGGATTGATCCACCCACTCAATTGGACTCCCGGAAAAAATTAGAAACCATGGTAAATATCTCGGCAATTTTTATTTTTAGGCGAAAAAAAGTCAAAAAATTCCAAAATTGAAGGCTATATTACCCATGCTTTTTGAGGAATTTTTGAGGTTACGGTCTCGGTGGCGAAAAGTGTTGAGACCCTAGGGATATATCTTAGGGTCATATAATGTCGTTTGGAACTATATATGACCATAAAATGATGTCATAAATGTCCGTGGCAGGCTTGAGTTCACAAAATCGGTGCAAGTTGCGAATTGGTAAATTGAACGTTTCAAGGAAAATTAGATGGTTCCACCCACCTAATTGGACTCCCGGAGGGTATTAGAGACCATGGTAAACATCACAGCAATTTTTATTTCAGGGCAAAAAAAAGTAAAAAAATTTCAAAAGTGAAGGCTATTACCCATACTTTTTGAGGAATTTTATGGTTAATGGGCCCGGTGGCTAAAAGTGTTAAAACCCTAGGGGATACATCTTAGGGTCATATAATGCCGTTTGGAACCATATATGACAATTATATGATATCTTAAATGTCCATGGTAGGCTTGAGTTCACAAAATCGATGAGAGTTGCGAATTGGTAAATTGATCGTTTTAGGGCAAATTGGATGGTTCAATCCACTCAATTGGACTCCTGGAGGATATTGGGGACCATAGTAAACATCTCGGCAATTTTTATTTCTGGGCGGAAAAAGGTCAAAAAATTCCAAAATTGAAGACTATTATCCACGCTTTTTGAGAAATTTTTGAGGTTATTGGGGCCTGTGACGAAAGGTGTTGAGACCCTAGGGGATACATCTTAGGGTCATATAATGCCGTTTGGAACCATATATGACCAATAAATGTTTTCATAAATGTCCGTGGTAGGCTTGAGTTCACAAAATCGGTGCAAGTTGCGAATTGGTAAATTGGCCGTTTTAAGGCAAATTGGATGGTTCCACCCACCTAATTGGACTCTCGGAGGATATTAGGGACCATGGTAAACATCTCGGCAATTTTTATTTCCGGGCAAAAAAAGGTCATAAAATTCCAAAATTGAAGGCTATTATCTACGCTTTTTGAGGTATTTTTGTGGTTACAGGGCCCAGTGGCGAAAAGTGTTGAGAATCTAGGCAATACATCTCAGGGTCATATAATGTTGTTTGAAACCGTATATGACCATTAAATGATGTCATAAATGTCTGTGGTAGGCTTGATTTCACAAAATCGGTGCAAGTTGCGTATTGGTAAATTGATCGTTTTAAGGCAAATTGGATGGTGTCACCCACCTAATTGGACTCCCGGAGGGTATTAGGGATCATGGTAAACATCTCGGCAATTTTTATTTCCGGACGAAAAAAAGTCAAAAATTTTCAAAACTGAAGGCTATTATCCACGATCTCGGACAAATTTTTGATGTTTCAGGACTTGGTGTTGAAAATTCTCAAAATTTCAGGGGATATATCTTGGGGCCATATAATGCCGTTTGGAACCTTATATGACCATTATATATTGTCATAAATGTCTGTGGTGACCTTCACTTAATAAAATCGGCATAAGTCATTGTGTAATCGAGTAAATTGACTGTTAAAAGGCAAGCTATATGGTTTCACTCACCCAAATGGACCCTCGGGGTGTATTAGGGTCCACAGGAAGCATCTTGGCTAAGTTTTTTCCAGGGCCTAAAAAAGTCCAAAATCGTCCAAATGTGAAGGCTATTATCCACGATTTTTGCCAATTCTGAATTTTTTTTTCCAAAAATGAACTAAATGCCTGGGAAGATTCCCGGGATCATATAAGTTGATTTGGAATCAAAAGACACCTATAAAAATGTCTATAAAGTCTCAAGAATGAGTTTAATTTGACTCAATAATGTTGCTGTTGTGAAATCATGTTGCATTATTATTCACTAGTAGAAAAAGGCTTATTTGCGTCGCTCATTTATAGTGTATTTGCATCGCTTCTATGAGCGACGCAACTGCTCGCGACGCAAATGACTTTTAAGTCATTTGCGTCGCTCCTAGGGGCGACGCAAATAAGAGTCATTTGCGTCGCTCCTTTATAAACAAGCGACGCAAATGACTTTTTTTATAAACTTATTTTTTGTCATTTGCGTCGCTCCTTTATAAACAAGCGACGCAAATGACTTTTTTTATAAACTTATTTTTTGTCATTTGCGTCGCTCCTTTATAAATAAGCGACGCAAATGACTTTTTTGACAAACATATTTTTTGTTATTTGCGTCACTCTTTTCTAAAGGAGCGACGCAAATAACTCTTTAGATAAACTTATTTTTTGTTATTTGCGTCACTCCTTTATAAAAGAGCGACGCAAATAACTTTTCTGATAAACTTATTTTTAGTCATTTGCGTCGCCCCTTTATAAACAAGCGACGCAAATGACTCTTTTAATAACAAGCGACGCAAATAACTTTAAAGTATGGTAAAAATACACATTTGCTTCGTTCTTTAGAATGAGTGACGCAAATATGGCGACGCAAATGAGCCTTTTTCTACTAGTGATTGGTAGTAAAATAGATGGTTTCAATAATAACCAACTTGCCATCCCGGGGTCTTTGATTAATTTTCTTAATCTAATCATGTAATTGTGAAAAAAAAAAAAAAAAAAAGAGAGAGAGAGAGAGAGAGAGAAAATGGTAAACACATTCTTCTATTTTGGTGTCAAGTGCAATGTCACATAGCTTAAAGAATCGGGCAAAAGTAGCAATCAACCTAACCTTCACTAGGAATTCTTTTTACATCGATTTTTGGAGAGATTGATTCATTGTTTGTGTGGAAAGATACCTAAAATGATGAACACATGCATCTTTCTATCTTTTCTACTCATTTTTATCACCCCTCTATTAAAGTCATTGGAGGGAGTTGCTTTTTTTACACAAGTATGGCATGTTCTGTTACAATTCCTATTAATTTTATGCTCTACTAGTGCTATTATAGATGGAAATAAATTCGACTAAAACGTAAAATACTTTATCAACTAAACTAATCAATGCTAGTTAGAGTATTAGGGATGATACCTATAACACCATTATATCCGCACAGTAATGACAAACTTGTGATTAGGGTCTAATTAAGGTCCTTTTCACCACCTCTAAGATTGTTTATTAACAAGAACAAAAAACCTAAAAAGCTAATAATTGTTAATATGTTATTTGGTTTGCAATAGATAGTGTCCAGCATAAAAGCTCTAATCTTTAAAATTAGTGAGTACTTTTTTTTTTTTTTGAGAAAAAATTAGTGAGTACTTGATTCCACAATATTTCTTATATAATTTGTATCATATAAGTTACTGTTTTTTTTTTTTTTTTTTTTTAATTGATAATATGTATGGATAAGTCAGATCTTAAAAAGCATTTGAAGAAAATACCAAGTATTGAGAATTGTAGATATGTAATTTCAATATCCAAATTATCTTGTACTTCCAATTTTGGTACCATCTTTAATATTGTACTGATGAAGAGATCTTCGTAGATTAACTGTTATCATGTTATGTAGGACACCTATCACACCTTCTCCTTGAATAGTGTACAAAACAAAAAAAAATCAGTCTACATTCACAATAGAATGGCACAATGAAAGCGAGTTAATTTTTTAAAAATGAAAAAAATATCCGGAACTAAGTTT
This sequence comes from Chenopodium album, assembly GCF_948465745.1. NCBI lineage: Eukaryota > Viridiplantae > Streptophyta > Magnoliopsida > Caryophyllales > Amaranthaceae > Chenopodium > Chenopodium album. The sequence goes on from NC_137840.1 coordinate 74,873,211, forward strand.
TTAGCCAGTCGATATAAAGCCTTGTTCAATGATAGTGTTGAGATAGACACCAAATTAGTGTTTCAATAAATTATGTATCGCATTGGTCTATTAAATGTTACGTACAGTAACTTATTAACTATATGCAACATTACAGTAAAACGTACGAATTTTAGTTAAAAAAAAAAAAAAAGTTGACAACAAAATTAAGAAAGGAAGAAAATGATGAGAAAACAAGGGGCCAGATCTCTGAATTACATGATGGTCCCATACCAAATAGTAGACCAAATACTAAGAATGATGATGCAACTAGCACCATTTTAGGACTTTCGCTTAACAAACTTACATTGATTAATAAATGCTTCGATAGATATGACCTAATTACGCTTCTGTTTAAGTGTCTTTATTTGACCGAAAAATTTGACAATGTAATGCTTTTTTAATTATTACGGTAATAAGTATAAATTATAGAGAGTTAATAGTTGAAAAGGAAAATGATAAACATAACTCTTAAGGCCGTGTATAAGAAGCTAAAAAAAGAAATGTTAAGAATAAATTAACATTAATTACATTGATTTACGCATGATTTTGTCATAAATTCCTAATTTAAATTCATTTTAAAAAGTATATTTAATGCTTATATACAGCCCTAAGAGCTACATATATCATTGCCCTCTATGCTTTGAATTTTTTTTAACAATTACGTTAGATGACTACAGTTAATTTTATGTATAAAACACAAACAAACATTAATCAAAGCCTCAAAGGACTGTATGTGGATACCAAATAGTGTAAAAGTCAAGATGAGATAAATAAAAACAGGGGGAGATTTTTTTTCATTAATCAATTAAGATTAATTATAACTAAGGGTTAATATAAAAAGAGAGGCAAAAACTTGAGGTAGAAGCATATGCGTTGGAATAATACTAGTATATCTTAATATGAAAGCTTAGTACCACCACCCTATTCTAGTTAAACCCCCCTTTTAAATTTAATACTGAGTGCTTTCTTGGTGAACTATACACTTGGTTAATGTATGAGATACCTAAATGGGCAAAAAATTGCAAACAACGTAACTTGATGTAATTTGCGTGCAAGTAACCTCTAGTGCATCCATGAGATAACTTGTCTATCAATAGTTCAATACTTTTTTCTTTTTTTTTTTTTTTTTTTTTTTTAAATGGGAATAACCGCGTAAGTAATAGTTCAATAATCAATACTACATACCAAGTATATCCCAAAACAATTAATTATCCCCTAGGATTGTTCAACAACATTATTCTGCATCATCTAATTCGAAGTATACTAGCATCACCGTAAACAATATTTCGAGTTCAGATGAATAATTAAACAAAAGAAAGTTATATATATTGTTTTGTTGGTATTCCACCCGGTTCACCCTTTGGATTAATCCAGATTCGGGGCTTTGTTGTAGGTGGTTAGATTCCAATTCTCTTCCAATTGTTGTTGCTATGATCGAACACGCAGTCCTCCCTACCAAGTGCAGTTCCAATCACCACTGTGCCAACATCCATTTGGTTTTTTCTTATATATTGTTAAATCTGTCAAAAGTTGACCCGACCCGAAATACCAACTCAAATCCGATTATTAACCGACCCATTTGAACCAGAAAAAATGGTGACCCAAACCCGACCTGAAACCAACCCTAGACCCGAGTTAACCCAAACCTGACCTGAACCAACCCTAGGCCCGAGTTAACCCGAGAATGTGACACTCGAACCCGAACATGAACCTGGAGATGACTCGACCCGAATGTAACCCGTAAATTATTAACCTGAACCGAACCCGACTTGAACCGAAATTGACCAAAACCCGTTTTTACCAGTCAAAACCCGAATTTAACCCGACTTGTTACAAACCTAACCCGAATTCAACCCGACCAGTTCCTAACCAAACCTGTTACAAACCCGACTCGAAATCAACCCGACTTGTTATTGACCTGACCCAAATTCAACCCGACTTGTTATTGACTCGACCCAAATTTTACCAGACTTATTATTAACCCGACCCAAAAATTTAACCCGATCTGTTACTAGCCCGACTCAAAATCAACACGACTTGTTATTGACCCAACCTAAATTCAACCCAAATTGTTCCTAATCCGATTTCAAATCACCTTAAATGCAATTTATACCACCTTATTATTGTTGATCAAAGAACTTTGTTTAGGGAGACCAAGTCGATCCAGGCCAGCAAAAGAAAGGAACATCATCCTAAAATTTAAAAGTTAAATATACTACCTCCGTTACATATTATTTGCAACGATTAGACATTTTTCCTTTCTAATCGTTGCAAATAATATGTAACGGAGGTAGTAGTATATATTTGTTGATGGTCAAAGAAGATAATTATCTTCCTAAATTATAGACTATAGTTCCCTAGTATACTGCCATATATATAATAGTCAAAGGAAATAAATAGCTGAATAAAAATGATAATTATCTATTTATATTTAATTGAACCCGAATATGACCTCACTTGGAAATGACACGACCTAATTGTAACCTGCAAATTATTGACTTGAACATAACCCAACTTGAATCCAAGAATGACCCGACTTGGAAATGACCTAACCTCATTATAACCCGCAAATTATTGAGTTCAACCAAACCCGACTTGAACCCGAGAATGACTCGACTTGAAAATGACCCAACCTGATTATAAACCACAAGTTATTGATTCGAACCGAACCTTGCTCAAACCCGAGAATGACCCGACTTGATTATAACCCCCAAATTATTGACTTGAACCGAACCCGACTCGAACACGAGAATTACCCTAATCCGTTTTAACCTGTGAAAATCCGAATTAAACCCGACCTATTGTTCACCCGACTCGAATGTAACCCGACCCAAACCCGATAAGAAGTATGACCCGACTAAAACATGACCAGACACAAACCCGACCCGCTTAAGTTATGTAATTAATTTTAATCGACCCGACACTAATTGACCCGACCCACACTTACCGACTTCAACCCGACCCGTTTACCCGAATTGACAGCTCTACCCGAAATTACAAAATTTCTAAAAAAGCGTGGATATTAGTTTTCAATTTTGAAATTTTTTGACTTTTTCACCCGAAAATAAAAATTGCCGAAATGTTTACAATGGTCCCTAATACCTTCCGGGAGTCCAATTGGCTGGGTGGAACCATCCAATTTGCCTTTAAACAACCAATTTACCGGTTTACAACTTGCACCGATTTCATTAACTCAAGCCTACCACGAACATTTATGACAACATATAATGATCATATATGGTTCCAAACGGCATTATATGACCCCGATATGTATCTCCTAAAATCTCAATTCTTTTCGACACCAGGCCACAAACATTCGAAATTTCTCAAAAAACGTGGATATTAACCTTCAATTTTGGAATTTTTTGACTTCATTTTCACCCGGATATAAAAATTGCCGAAATGTTTACCATAGTCCCTAATACCCTCCGGCAGTCCAATTAGGTGGGTGGAACCATCCAATTTGCCTTAAAACTACCAATTTACCGGTTTACAACTTGCACCGATTTCATTAATTCAAGCCTACCACGAACATTTATGACAACAAATAATGATCATATAAGGTTCCAAACGAAAATATATAACCCCGAGATGTATCCCCTAAAATTTCAAAACTTTTCGACACCGGTCCCAAAACCTCTAAAATTTCTCAAAAAGTGTGGATATTAGTCTTCAATTTTGGAATTTTTTGACTTTTTTCATCCGGAAATAAAAATTGCCGAAATGTTTACCATGGTCCTTAATATCCTCCGGGATTCCAAATGGTTTGGTAGAACCATCCAATTTGCCTTTAAACGGCCAATTTAACGATTTACAACTTGTACGGATTTCATTAACTCAAGCATACTACGAACATTTATGACAACAAAAAATGATCATATATGGTTCCAAACGGCATTATATGACCCTGAGATGTATCCCCACAAATTTCAAGACTTTTCGACATCGGCCCTGAAACCTCTAAAATTTCTCAAAAAACGTGGATATTAGCCTTCATTTTTGGAATTTTTTGACTTTTTTTTCGTCCGGAAATAAAAATAGCCGAAATGTTTACCATGGTCCCTAATATCCTCCGAGATTCCAATTGGGTTGGTAGAACCATCCAATTTGCCTTTAAACAGCCAATTTAACAGTTTATAACTTGTACGGATTTCATTAACTCAAGCATACTACGAACATTTATGACAACAAAAAATGATCATATATGGTTCCAAAAGGCATTATATCACCCAGAGATGTATCCCCAAATATTTCAAGACTTTTCAACACCGACCCTGAAACCTCTAAAATTTCTAAAAAAAAAAACGTGGATATTAGCCTTCCATTTTGGATTTTTTTTTTCTTTTTTTCGTCCTGAAATAAAAATTGCCGAAATATTTACCATGGTATGGAATACCTTCCGGGAGTCCATTTGGCTGGGTGGAAGCATCCAATTTTCCTTTAAACGACCAATTTATCGGTTTACAACTTACGCCGATTTCATTTACTCAAGCCTACCACGAACATTTCTGACAACATATAATGATCATATATGGTTCCAAACGGCATTATATGATCCCGAGATGTATCCCCAAAAATTTCAAGACTTTTCGACACCGGCCCCGAAACCTCTAAAATTTCTTAAAAAGCGTGGATATTAGCCTTTAATTTTGGAATTTTTTTACTTTTTTTCGTCCTGAAATAAAAATTGTCGAAATGTTTACCATGGTCCCGAATACCTTCCGGGAGTCCAATTGGCTGGGTGGAAACATCCAATTTTCTTTTAAACGACCAATTTACCGGTTTACAACTTGCACTGATTTCATTAGTTCAAACCTACCACGAAAATTTATGACAACAAATAATGATCATATAAGGTTCCAAAAGACATTAAATGACCCCGAGATGTATCCCCTAAAATTTCAAGACTTTTCGACACCGGCCCCAAAACCTCTAAAATTTCTCAAAAAACGTGGATATTAGCCTTCATTTTTGGAAATTTTTGACTTTTTTCGTCCGGAGATAAAAATTGCCGAAATGTTTACCATGGTCCTTAATATCCTGCGGGATTCCAATTGGGTTGGTAAAACCATCTAATTTACCTTTAAACGGCCAATTTACCGGTTTACAACTGGTACGGATTTCATTAACTCAAGCATATTACGAACATTTATGACAACAAAAAATGATCATATATGGTTCCAAACGGCATTATATGACCCTGAGATGTCTCCCCACAAATTTCAAGACTTTTCGACATCGGCCCTGAAACCTCTAAAATTTCTCAAAAAGCGTGGATAGCCTTCAATTTTGGATTTTTTTTTTCCTTTTTTTCGTCCTGAAATAAAAATTGCAGAAATGTTTACCATGGTCTCGAATACTTTCCGGGAGTCCATTTGGCCAGGTGGAACAATCCAATTTTCCTTTAAACGACCAATTTACCGGTTTACAACTTGCACAGATTTCATTAACTCAAGCCTACCACGAACATTTATGACAACATATAATGATCATATATGGTTCCAAACGGCATTATATGACACCGAGATATATCCCCTAAAATTTCAAAACTTTTCGACACCGGCCCTGAAACCTCTAAAAATTTCTCAAAAAGCGTGGATATTAGCCTTCAATTTTGGATTTTTTTTTCCTTTTTTTCGTCCTGATATAAAAATTGCCGAAATGTTTACCATGGTCTCGAATACCTTCCGGGAGTCCGTTTGGTTGGGTGGAACCATCAAATTTTCCTTTAAACGACCAATTTACCGGTTTACAACTTCAACGATTTCATTAACTCAAGCCTACCACGAACATTTATGACAACATATAATGATCATATATAGTTCCAAACGGCATTATATGACCCCGAGATGTATCCCCAAATATTCCAAGACTTTTCGACACCGGCCCCGAAACCTCTAAAATTTCTCAAAAAACTTGGATATTAGCCTTCAATTTTGGAATTTTTTTACTTTTTTTCGTCCTGAAATAAAAAATTTCCGAAATGTTTACCATGGTCCCGAATACCTTTCGGGAGTCCAATTGGCTGGGTGTAACCATCTAATTTTCCTTTAAACGACCAATATACCGGTTTACAACATGCACTGATTTCATTAATTCAAACCTATCATGAACATTTATGACAACAAATAATGATCATATAAGGTTCCAAAAGAGATTATATGACCCCGAGATGTATCCCCTAAAATTTCAAGACTTTTCGACACCGGCCCCGAAACCTCTAAAATTTCTCAAAAAGCGTGGATATAGCCTTCATTTTTGGAATTATTTGACTTTTTTTCGCCCGAAAATAAAAATTACCGAAATGTTTACCATGGTCCCTAATATCCTCCGAGATTCCAATTGGGTTGGTAGAACCATCCAATTTGCCTTTAAACGACCAATTTACCGATTTACAACTTGTTCGAATTTCATTAACTCAAGCATACTACGAACATTTATCGCAACAAAAAAGGATCATATATGGTTCCAAACGGAATTATATGACCCTGAGATGTATCCCCAAATATTTCAAGACTTTTCGACACCAGCCCTGAAACCTCTAAAATTTCTTAAAAAGCGTGGATATTAGCCTTCAATTTTGGAATTTTTTTACTTTTTTTCGTCCTGAAATAAAAATTGCCGAAATGTTTAACATGATCCTGAATACCTTCCGAGAGTCCAATTGGCTGGGTGGAACCATCCAATTTTCCTTTAAACGACCAATTTACCGGTTTACAACTTGCACTAATTTCATTAATTCAAACCTACCATGAACATTTATGACAACAAATAATGATCTAATAAGGTTCTAAAAGACATTATATGACCCCGAGATGTATCCCCTAAAATTTCAAAACTTTTCGACACCGGCCCGGAAACCTCTAAAATTTCTCAAAAAGCGTGGATATTAGTCTTCATTTTTGGAATTTTTTGACATTTTTTCGTCCGGAATTAAAAATTGCCAAAATGTTAACCATGGTCCCTAATATCCTACGGGATTCCAATTGGGTTGGTAGAACCATCCAATTTGCCTTTAAACGGCCAATTTACCGGTTTACAACTTGTACGGATTTCATTAACTCAAGCATACTACGAAAATTTATGACAACAAAAAATGATCATATATGGTTCCAAACGGCATTATATGACCCTGAGATGTATCCCCAAAAATTTCAAAACTTTTCGACACCGGCCCTGAAACCTCTAAAATTTCTCAAAAAGTGTGGATATTAGCCTTAAATTTTGGATTTTTTTTCCTTTTTTTCGTCCTGAAATAAATATTTCCGAAATGTTTACCATGGTCTCGAATACCTTCCGGGAGTCCATTTGGTTGGGTGGAACCATCCAATTTTCCTTTAAACGACCAATTTACCGGTTTACAACTTGCGCCGATTTCATTAACTCAAGCCTACAACGAACATTTATGATAATATATAATGATCATATATGGTTCCAAACGGCATTATATGACCCCGAGATGTATCCCCAAAAATTTCAAGACTTTTCGACACCGGACCCGAAACCTCTGAAATTTCTAAAAAACCGTGGATATTAGCCTTCAATTTTTGAATTTTTTAATTAATTTCGTCCTAAAATTAAAATTTCCGAAATGTTTACCATGGTCCCGAATACCTTCCGGGAGTCCAATTGGATGGATGGAACCATCCAATTTTCCTTTAAACGACCAATTTACCGGTTTACAACTTGCACTGATTTCATTAATTCAAACCTACTATGAACATTTATGACAACAAAAAATGATCATATAAGGTTCCAAAAGACATTATATGACCCCGAGATGTATCGCTTAAAATTTAAAGACTTTTCGACACCGGCCCCGAAACCTCTAAAATTTCTCAAAAAGCGTCATTTTTGGAAATTTTTTGACTTAATTTCGCCCGGAAATAAAAATTGCCGAAATGTTTACCATGGTCCCTTATATCCTCCGGGATTCCAATTAGGTTGGTAGAACCATCCAATTTGCCTTTAAACGGCCAATTTACCGGTTTACAACTTGTACGGATTTCATTAACTCAAGCATACTACGAACATTTATAGCAACAAAAAATGATCATATATGGTTCCAAACGACATTATATGACCCTGAGATGTATCCCCAAATATTTCAAGACTTTTCGACACCGGCCCGGAAACCTCTAAAATTTCTCAAAAAACGTGGATATTAGCCTTTATTTTTGGATTTTTTTTTTCCTTTTTTTTGTCCTGAAATAAAAATTTCCGAAATGTTTACCATGCTCTCGAATACCTTCCGGGAGTCCATTTGGCTGGGTGGAACCATCCAATTTTCCTTTAAACGACCAATTTACTGGTTTACATTTTGTGTCGATTTCATTAACTCAAGCCTACCACGAACATTTATGACAACATAAAATGATCATATATGGTTTCCAACGGCATTATATGACCCCGAGATGTATCCTCAAAAATTTCAAGACTTTTCGACACCGGCCCCGATACCTCTAAACTTTCTCAAAAAGCGTGGATATTAGCCTTCAATTTTGGAATTTTTTACTTTTTTTCGTCCTGAAATAACAATTGCCAAAATGTTTACCATGGTCCCGAATACCTTCTGGGAGTACAATTGGCTGGGTGGAACCATCCAATTTTCCTTTAAACGACCAATTTACCGGTTTACAACTTGCGCCGATTTCATTAACTCAAGCCTATCACGAACATTTATGAAAACATATAATGATCAATTATGGTTCCAAACTGCATTACATGATCCTGAGATGTATCCCCTAAAATATCAAGACTTTTCTACACTAGATCCCGAAACCTCCAAAAATTTTCAAAAAAACGTGGATATTAGTCTTTAATTTTGGAATTTTTTTACCTTTTTTCGCCCGGAAATAAAAATTGCCGAGATGTTTACCATGGTCCCTAATACATTCTGGGAGTCCAATTGGGTGTGTGGAACCATCCAATTTGCTATTAAACGGCCAATTTACCAGTTTACAACTTGCACCGATTTCATTAATTCAAGCCTATCACGAACATTTATGACAACAACTGATAATCATATATGGTTCCAAACGATATTATTTGACCCCGAGATGTTTCCCCTAAATTTTCAATGTCTTTCAACACCGGTCCACGAAACATTCGAAATTTCTCAAAAAGCGTGAATATCAGTCTTTAATTTTGGAATTTTTTGACTTATTTTTGCTCGAAAATAAAAATGGCCGAAATGTTTACCATGGTCCTTAATAATCTACGGGAGTCCAATTGGGTGTGTGGAACCATCCAATTTGCTGTTAAATGGCCAATTTGCCGGTTTACAACTTGCACTGATCTACCGGTTTACAACGGCCAATTTAATTAACTTGCAACGAACCAGACTTGAACCGAAATTTATCCTAACCCGTTTTTACCCGTCAAAAACCGAATTTAAGCCGACTTGTTACTAACCTGACCTGAATTCAACCCGACCCGTTCCTAACCCGACCTGAATTTAAGCCAACCTATTACAAACCTGACCGGAAATCAATCCGACTTGTTATTGACTTGACCCAGATTCAACACGACTTGTTATTGACCCGACCCAGATTCAACACGACTTGTTATTGACCCGACCCAAATTTTACCAGACCTGTTACTTACCTGACCCAAAAATTTAACCCGATCTGTTACTAACCCGACTCGAAATTAACACGACTTGTTATGTACCCGACCTAAATTCAAACCAAATTGTTCATGACCTGGTTTCAAATCACCTTAAATGCAATTTAGACTATCTTACTATTGTTAATCAAAGCATTTTGTCTAGGGAGACCAGGTCGGTCCAGGCCAGCAAAAGAAAGGAGCATCATCCTCAAATTTAAGAGTTAAATATAGTACTTCGTATATATTTGTTGTATGGTCAAATGAGATAATTATCTTCCTAAATTATAAATTATAGTTCCCTAGTATATTGTCATATATATTATAGACTTTATAGTCAAAGGAAATAATTAGCTTGATAAAAAAGATAATTATCAATTTATAGTTAGTTGAACCCGAATATGACCTGATTTGGAAATGACCTGACTGATTGTAGCTTGCAAATTATTGACTTGAACATAACCCGACTTGAATCCGAGAATGATCGGACTTGAAATGACCCAACATAATTATAACCCGCAAATTATTGACTTGAACCGAATCCGACTTGAACCCGAGAATGACCCGACTTGAAAATGACCCGATCTGATTATAATCCACAGATTATTGACTTGAACCGAACCCGACTCAAACCCGAGAATGACCCGACCTGATTCAAATCCGTAAATTATTGACTTGAACCGAACCCTACTCGATCCCGAGAATTACCCTAACCCGTTTTAAACTGTGATAACCCGAATTAAACCCGATCTATTGTTCACCCGACCCGAATGTAACCCGACATGTTATTAACCCGACCCAAACCCGATAAGAAGTATGACCCGATGTGATACGGCTCAAGCATAACCCGCATAGGTTATGGAATTAATCCGAATTGACCCGACCCACTCTTACCCGACCCAAACCCGACTTGTTTACCCGAATTGACAGCTCTATATATTGTAACTAAAGCTCAAACTCTGGATTTTGATTTTCTCCTATTACAAACTACAAAGAAGGATTTTCTACATGGGATCTTGATTTTCTCTTATTGCTATGAAGGATATGTAATACAACTAAGTTTTAAAAAGTGTATACGCTTATACTATTCCCAATATAAGTTTCCTTTTTGCCAACATTATTTCTTCATAAACTTTGCATGGCTAACCTGATAAGGTGTGTGAGCTTGAATTTAGTATAGTCTCTTTCTGCTAGTCATTGTTCCTGCTCGCCTCCTCTGACGTCTGTAGACTAGATTGAGAAGCCAGTCGATATAATCGATTTATCACGTTCTTTCATCCCTTCCCACCTACTGGCTTCTATAAATTTATACCTGTTCAAACTCCAAACCAATATGTTTCACTTGCATATTACAAGTTCAGACTTGCCAGTAAAATAAAAACAGATAAATGATAGATCACAGTTTGTGTGCAGTGGTCGTCTACAATGTGCATACTTTTTTTTATTCCACTATTTACTCTAATTATTGAATTTTTTTAGTGCTTTCTCCCTCCCCTGCTTCCTTGCAGGGTTGCAGCCGCGGCAACCACTGTGCCATGACCAAGAGAAGTTAGCTATACGCCTATACTTGAGTTCAAGCAAAGCTTTCTCATTGCATGCAGTGTCTCATCCTGCTTTTGCACAGCCTAAACGCTAGTAGTCATACAATTGCTGTTGGGAGAGAAGATGTCAAATTGTCAAGTGCAACAAGGAGATGAGTCGTGTGATTGGCCTAAGCCTCAGTAACAGCTGCCTTTATGGCACTTTCACTTAAATAATTTGGAGTTGGTTTACAACTTTAGATCCATGGTAACAAAGCAAGGATCACTTCTGACTCATCCAAGTCCGTTACAAATTTACTAAGTTTTCTGGAAACCAGTTATCTGGTGTTATTCCAAAACAGAGATGCACTGCAAATACTCTTGCACAAACGCAAGATAACAAGCAACAAGTATACGAGTGGGTGTGTGCACAATTAATATGAGTTTATGCCTTTATGGTGTGGATTTATGTTCCTGTGTATTACTAATACTATGTAGAACAAGTAATAAACTAATAATACAAAAGTTATTGACTCTGCCCCTACTCGTGTTTACTAATGTACCTCACATGCCATCCCAGCCAACAATAGATGACGGAAAAGATATGGCCAAGGAGATGACATTCCATTTAAAGTTTTAAATGGATGGACCCTGTGAACCAGAGGTATTAACAACTCCATAGCAGTTTAACAAGGTAAATCCAATTGGTAGAGCTCCCACCTCGGACCTCCCAACCTAAAGGTCTGGGGTTTGGAACTCGCCTATCCTATCCTTATGGTTTTGGATGATATTGTGAACTTGTGACACCTACAAAACTTCACAGGGATTGTGCCTAATTGAACAGAAACCAGAATCTCCACGACTCGTGTTTTTTGCCAAGTTTCTATCAATATGTTAAGAGCACCTAAGTTTTCCTGAAGATGTGCAAGTGCAGATTGCAACAACATATAACATGTAAAATACAATTAACACTAGTAGAAATGAAACCATAAAATAAAAAATAAAAGATAAAAACTTCAAACTTCAATAGGAATGCAGATATTTAGGCATTCGCTACTAACAGATAATAACTGCAACAATGATTTGATGCAAGAACCAACAAGGCAACAATTGCAATAACAGAAAGCAAAAGCGCAATCTGATTGTCTGAAACCTCGCTTCCAAAGATTTGCTATCATGACTTGGCAACAAAATCATGAAGGAGTTTATGTACAACAAGTAATTCAGGATCTGAAGTTCTATAATTCATAGAAATTAAAAACAGGTCCAAAAACCAACGGCTTAATGAATTTGCATCAAAAGGTATACCTGCCAGCATAAAGTAGAGTAATTCACAAGGGTCTTCACTGTATCAAAATTGTGGTGGTATGTGCAGACGTAGATAGCTCAATGGGAATGGAGGTTTACTTAATCAATAGGGAAAATATCCAAACAAAATTCAGAGAGGCAGCCATAATCCTGATGTCCTGAAAAATAATATATTTGCACCCATATCCCATGATGAGGTGCTTTCTCACGCTTGTATGATCTATATTCGAGAAGCAGTGTCATGTCTGAGAGTGTTAGTTGCCATTCTAGCTAGCACATATTCTGACTCATCATCGTCGCTGTCAATATCCTTGGGGGTGCTTCTATTCTGGAAAGCTCTACGTCGAAGCACAAAAACATTGAAGTAGTAGTTCACCTGGTCAACCCAGCTCTTTTTGGGTAAAACCTCAAGCATTTGTTTCCAAAAACACTTTTGATGCGATAGAGGATTCTCCTTCACCACATATTTAAATTTCTTCTCCTCCTCAGCAGTCCAGGATACGCTACACTCTTCACCCATCTTATCAAATTTCCAAGTATAGAATGCTGAACCTAATTCAAACTTCATTTCCATTCTTCTATTTGCAACATGAAACTTCACACACTCAACAGTTCCAGGAAACAGACAGCCACAATTATCTGACCTTCCTTTCCCAACAGGATATGTTTCAATCAAGACATTGTTACTTCTATTTTCCAACGGCCAATCTCGAGTACCTAACCACTTAGAGTCACACTCACCAACCACTCCTGTCCATTCTGGTACTTGTACCTGAAACTCTTCTCCAAGAGGAATTCTCTGCTGAGGACGACTTGTGTAGATTGAAGCAGTTGGTTTCATGTCCAGACGAGCCTCCAACCGTTGCCTTGGACGTCCTTGATTAGTAGATGACGGCGCAACGGGAGGTGAGTTTGGTAGAAGGAGTCTAGGACTGAATCTTGGTCCCTCATTATCATCAAACATGGATGGATGCATTTTCTGCCTTTTCTGCAGAGCAGAAATAACAGTACAATAATGGATAGTAGTCCAAACAAAGAAAAAAAACAAAAACAAAAAAAAGAACCAAGACAATCTCGGAAAAGAACTGTGAAACAAAAAAGAGAAATTCATTGAAATTGGCCAACAATCAATTAAGGAAGCAATGGGTGACAACACTCATTATCTGATTCAATTTGAATTATAGTTCAACAACCAACACCAAGAGATAGAAAAAAGCAATTTAGCAAGGTGACAGCTAAATGATGGACATAAGAAAGTGAAACACTCATGAGTAGATACATGCATAGCCAAGACCACCTCAGAAGAAAACCTAATGAGCCATACTAGAATTAATTAAAAAAAAATCGTGCTTAACAACCAAAAGGGATCAATGAGAGATCACTCTCAGATGTTATAATTTAAGGCAAATTCTTCAAGCTGTTTTATCTGTTAGCTCTACTAGCAAACTTGACTGCAGTTCTTAAGTCATAACTCGGACTTATATGACTTCCTGCAAGGTCAGATGTAAGGCATACACATTGATAAAAACATGGCATTTAATAAAGCATGATATTCTAATAGAGCACAAGGGGGGAATCTATAAAGAATAGAAAGTTAAGATGTACAAATCAATGAAAGTATTACAGATTATTAAGAGTTTTTACATAAATATGACAGCTTCTAGATTTTTTTTTAAAGGTAAGGAGAAGGGCCCTACGGAGCCGGAACCTCTCACAAGTCCAACCCGATCCGGGTTAGCGGGCTAGACAATTTGGGAGTAGGGGGGGGAAGGATAAGGGAACCCCCACCCCCCAATTGCCTCTAGTGGGGTTAAATCCCACAAGGTGACAAACCTTACCACTAGACCAAGCTTTGCTTGGTATATGACAGCTTCTAGATGGTGAAAGTTATATTAATAGATTTGTGCAGTGAGCAGGAACGAGGGGATCTAGCCTAAATTTATAGAGTAACTTAGGCAAGCTTCAGTCAATGTCATTTCCTATCCACGAAAAGTCATCATCAACATCAACATTACCCAAAAACTTCCCAAGAGGCTCCCACCTTGGGGATTGTGGGAGCTGGAGATATGCAACCTGACTGACATCAGTCATGATCACAGAGATATTGTTGCCAATTTACTCTTAATCCAAAATACAAAGGCCTGCCATAAATAAGAACTGCAGACAATTTAAATTTATTTAACAGGTTTTATGTAGTTAGTATCCATAAAAAGATTATGCTTAATATTTGCCATAGCCAGGATCCTCACGGCTGACACATGCTTCTAAGACTTTCCTCACATCTCAAAAATGCCGGATACAACATATCATTTAATACATGTTCAACTATATCTTTCTAGGTTAATACCGCACAAGAAAAGCTTCCATTTAATAACAAAATCCACAAAGATATCAAGCTTTTTTCAATTATACCTTACTACTTCATAGATAGTCCTATGCTACATGTAACACCACGCAATTATTACTTCATAAGATACTATGCATATTCCATATAAAAACTTGGTATCATGGATCCTATGACAACATCAGACTCAGATAGCTAAACATAGCTTAAGAAGGAAACGTACATTGCACAAGTAAACCAAAAATTCTCAAAGATATGTGAATTACAAACACTGCCCCTCCTAAAACTCTTAACAAACTTCAGATACTGAACACTTGAAGTGAAGGATAGGGTAACCACTACCAGCATCATCAATTCACAGTGACATGGTATTTGTGTGGTGTTATTAACAGTCAAGTTTAACAAGAAGCTATCTAGATTAAACATGCTCCATCATACATGATCTCATGCACATATGCGAAAATTATTGCCCAAAGCATATGAGACAGGTAGTTCCATGTTATGCAATATTGTTATTAGATTTCAAATAGGCTTACAATAAATTATCAAATATCAAGAAAATGAAATAGCTGAGTACCTGAAAAGCAGATTGCTCAGCACTTCTTCTAAGGAACAGAGCTTCACGAGCCAACAAAACTTGCTTCCAACTGTTATCATTTCCATACGATGCCCACTTAGAGCTCTCAGGAATTGTGCCAATCTCGGGATCAGTAGGATGCTTGGCTACTTTAGCTATCCAGCAGAGCATATCAGACAAAGAATCCCTCTTCCTTTTCAGACTTGAAACCTCCTTCAACACACTCGACTCCATAACCAATTCCTCATCATCAGTCGAACCTTTCTTAGAATCACACGAATTTTCAGAACTCTTAACCACATTATCAACCACAAAAGTGTCAACTGAAGACCTACCATCATCCGACCCATCCGAAGAAAAAACACCAGCATAACTCATCTCACTCTTCGTTTCCTTAAAGTTCTCCTTATCATTGTTCTCTCCCGTGAAACCAACACCATCAGAAAAACCCATCTCAACATCCTGCTTAAACTTGCTAGTATCCTCATTCTCTGGTGTTGAATCACCATCATCTCCAAAACTCCTAACAAACTTATTCCAATTCGATTTATCACCTTTAGTCTCATTCTCATTCTCCCCATCTTCTGTCAAGTCAATGTAAGTAACCCCACTTTTCTCTTTCAAGCTATAAGTATCATCACTCTTCCTCATCTCATTCATGATATTAGACACAAAACTACTATACTCCGACCCTAGCGCCATCATAACCCCTTTCGACCACACCCCACTACGAAACCGTTCGTTCTTCGAGCTCTCAACACTCGATAACTTGCCTAACCAGCTCTCTAAAGAATCCAAATACTTCAAGTAAATCAACTTCAAAGCAGACCCAATTCCAGGACCCAAACCATAGAGTAAACCCACCTCATCCCACAACCTTTTCTTGGAAATCGCCTCAAATCCACCCTTCAATTTCACAACAAAGTACAGTTTAAGCAAATCTACAGCATGCCCATTTCCAAGCATTGGAGGTAAAGGCCGAAAACATTGAGTAGAACAACTCTCTTCTAAAAAAACCGAAATCAAATCAACAAATGAACTTCTGAGCTCATTTTCGTCGCTTTTCAAACCCTTATTACACGATTCAAGCGTCTGAACTGACTTGCAACCTCCTAATTTTGACCACCCTGCCATGGACTTTCCAATTCAAACCCTAAACCAGTAAATGACATTATATTTAAACAAATCCAAACCCAAAAACCCACCAACAAATCAACTGAAAAAACATAAATAAACAAGCAAATAATCACAAAAATTCAAGCAATGTAAATGGTGTTTCCACATTATAACTAGGGTTTTAACCCAATCTAAATTCTGGGTATCTACAAAAATTGTTGCTTAACCTCGAAATTGAAGAAGAAAAGATGAAAAAAATGGGGGGGAAGAAAAAGGAGGGAGAAAGCGGGTGATTTGAAAATTTTGATGAAACAATAGAAACCCAGTTTTCCCCACCCCACCACAGTAGAAGTCCTCGAAAAAATTGAATAGTGTGATGTGAGTTGGGTTAGAGAGAGAAACAGAAAGAGATTGTTAGAGAGAGAAAGACGTACCAGAGAAAAATTAGGGGAAATTTTGGAATTTCTAGTGAAACTTCCTTGACCTTTCTTCTTTCTTCTTTGGCCCTTTTTGCCCTCTTTGGTGATTTTTTAATTTTTTTGAGGGCCTTCAATTTGGGTGAATTGGATTTTGAGGAGAGAGAGAGAAAATTGAAATTTTTTTAATATGGTTTGTGTATTGAAAGTTTGGGGGTAGAAGAATTAGGGATTATATAGGAGAGAAAGAGGGAAATTATTTGGGTTTTATGGGAGGAGAAAGAGGTGGAGGTAGGGTGAGAGTGGGGGTTGAGGGGAGAGAGAAAAATAAATTATGGGATGCAAAAATTTTGGTGATTTTTTGTGAGGTTTGGTGTTTGATTTATAGGAATAAAGTATTGGAAAAGTGGTAACTACGGTTAAAGTTAACTATGGTGGCTGGTTGATTTAGGGTAGGATGCGAGTTAAGGTATAATGTAAGTTTCACTTTTTTTATGAGATCTACTTTTCAATTTGTTAGGTTCCAATCCGGGATCGTTTTGTAATGAGATCTGCTTTTGAATCGAATGGGATTTAGATCTGTGCAATGGGCAAGGTTTATGATTGATATTTATGCTATTTTTGGTAATTAACCATGGTTGACTTAACTATGATTTTTGAATGGTAGCATGAGATGGTAGATCGGTAAGTGGATACAGATCTGACATGATTTTTTTAATTCGATCTACACATTTGCACATAAATCAATTGGGTTTTCATATTCATAATAGGGCAATTTATTTTTAAGGAAAGATTCATGGTATGCATAAATCTCATAATAATTTTTTAATATGAGATACACTATCAATTATGGGTAGAATTTTTTAAAATTTTGCCTATATTTACCATACACGGAAGGTATATATATTGAAATCAATACATGAGAGAAATTTCATAATCAAATATTGTCTCCTTTTTTAAAGTTGAGACGATTTGTTATTTTCACAATTCACATACTTTATCTCGACTCTTTAATCATCTATTCTTAAATAAAAAATTAAGGTCTCATTATATATAAAAAAAAAACAATGGAAAGAAATTTTTGCTACCACTATTGCATATCTCGAGCATATTTTTTATAAAAAAAATAATATAAAAAAAAATCAGTTTATTAATCAAAAGTCATTCGCATCTACAAATGAAAACCTAAATTAACAAATACATAAAATTGAATCAAATAAGGTTTCTTTCATCAAAGCTACGATCGTTGAATAGATCTTGCACTATGGTACATCTCTCGTACACATTACTAGAATATACAGCCTTTTCGGAAAAACGGTCTAACAATTTGTAGTAGCCGTAAAAAGATGATTTTCATCTGATTCACTTGAACATCTTTGAAGATTTGACAACCATTGTGATTCTGGACAACTCTTTACCAGCGAACTGATAATAGGACAAAAGATGATTACCTTTTTAATAAAATAAATAAATAAAAACTAAACAAAAACAAATAATTAAATTAATACAACAACTCCACCATAGGGTGACATGGGCAAACATCTAAACTACTCGTATTGATTTATTGAAATCTAAATTGCAAAACTAAAGAAAAAAAAAAGAAAAAGAGTGTGAAATAGTTTAACTTTAGAAGAAATTAGACTATTTTCAGCCGAAACGCATAAAAAAAATATAAAAAAAAAAAAAAAAACCCTAAAAGAGAGGAAGAGTGGTGGAGAAAGAGTTTTCTTTAGGCTTAGACTAATGCCTTAAATATCTCGAGCATCTTGGAAATTTTTGTAAAAAAAAATGTAAACAAGTAAATTGAGAATATTCTATTATTTCTTTTTTTTTAATTTAGAATATATTTTATTGATTGATTTTGGGATTGTTTCCCTATATTACATTTTGTATGATTCAGTTTGAAATAAAATATATATATATATATATATATATATATATATATATATATATATATATATATATATATATATATATATATATATATTCTACCAAATACTTTTTTAAATTTTTTTGCTTTGTTATGCCCTTAATTAGCACATTAAACTAAAATCAAACGTAAACAAGTCAATCTACAAGATAATTAATAAATTAATTTTGTTTTCTTTTATTACAAACGTTCTTTGGTTTTATTTTAAAACATGCAATACTTTCTCAATTTTTATTTTAGTAATGGTTGGAATAATTTTTTTTAATATCGTGACTTAATAACTCTTGATTTATTTATAATTATTTTTATTTTATTTTTGTAAACTAAATTTATAAGATAATTATTGAAAGTTATAATTCAACTTATACATAAAATTGGAATTTTATCGAAAATAATTTTTTAAAATAATAATTTTATCTCAAAAATCTATCCAAATTTAATTGAAAACAAGACGTTAAACTAAATTTTTTATCCCAAATTTTATCCAACCTTTTAATCCTACAAAAAATATCAAAATAAAATCATGTGTCATACTAATAATTAATTATTGGCTACGCGGCGTGACACTTGGCGAAAAGTTACAACGCCAAGTGTCGTTGTCTCGTGGCCTGACTAAAAGTTTAGCTTTATATAATAGTTACTAGTTTTGTGCCCCGTGCGATACCCGGGTTGTTTATGAAGTCGATTTAAATCTATACAACGTGGCGCGACACTCAAGTTTTATTTTATTGAAAATAAAACTCTAAATTAACAATTTTATCCTGAAATTCTATCCAAATTTGATTCATAATAGAATTCTAAACTAACTTTTTTTTTATCTTATTAAGTGTATTTAAATCTATCCAACGTGGCACGACACTTGGCGAAAAGTTAGAATGTCAAGTGTCGCTGCCTCGTGACCTGGCTAAAAGTTTAGCTTTATATATTAGTTATTATATGATATGATTGGTTCGAAATAGAGCTTTTTTTGTTGTTGTATGAGATCTAAGCCGGCTAGGTCTTATTTGTGTGGTTTTTAGAGTTATTGTTTGATATTCTAGTATTAATAGTAGTTATACAAATTGATTTAACCATATGGTTTGGTTAGCAAGCTAAGGGATCGGATAACAGATTGGCGGGTGAATTCAAATTTTTTTTTTTTTTTTTTACAAATTATATAAGGTCTAACATTCTTGTAGATTAATGATATTATTCATAAATCTCTTAATAATATTTAAACATAATGCATATATATTTGTTATATAATTTTATTAAATTCCACCTACACTTACCATACATAAGGAGGCTTTAGTGTGTATAATTGACTTTATTTTTAAGAAAATATTTACTAATTATATATATATATATATATATATATATATATATATATATATATATATATATATATATATATATATATATATATATATATATATATATATATATATATATATATATATATATATATATATATATATATATATATATATATATATATTAGATGGTTAGATCAAACCTAACTTGATTGGAGTAGAGGCAGTATAAAGCTAATTTGCTTTATAGAGCTATGTAGTTTGACTACACCCAAAACATGTGTTGTACCTTAAATTGATGTAGTTTGAGAATAATGATGTGATAACTGATAACCCAATGGGATGAAGCTATATATCCATTTGTGGATGTTTAAAAGATATTTAGCTAAAGTAAACGCAAATCATTACCAATATTGACAAGTACCTACTTACTTAAATAAGTTGAACAAGACCTAGTCTTAAACTAGATTAATCGAACATTATAAGCTTGACTTTCATGTTTAAAAACCTAGGCCATGTTTGATGAATGGCTCTTTTTCTTGACTAATCTGTGTGGTTTAAGAGTTTTAGTGCTATTATAGTCATCATACAACCAAAATACATGTTTGGTATGGAGTAGTTAGCTTTTTTGAGTGCGTATATAGCTTTTTTCTTGGCTATTTTTACACCGAAATTAGAATTTTCGGGTTGACTCTAACCATCCTTATAGAGATTGGTCCAATTTTACTTAATAAAATAGTGTGACTCAAACCTATGAACGATAATACGCTCAACGATATAAGCCCATTGGGGATAAAGGAACCTACCCAATAGGCATGAGACAAATAGCCTAGTAAGGAGCTGAGGCCCAAACTCCTTTAAGAAGCGTGGTCAATGCACTGCTAAACTTTTTTAAGGATTAAAAAAGCTTTGTTTGAATGTGTTTGACTTTCATTTGATTCAAAAAGCTTTGTTTGAATGTGTTTGACTTTCATTTGATTAAAAAAACTTTGTTTGAATGTGTTTGACTTTTATTTGATTAAAAAAGCTTCGTTTGAATGTTTTACTTTCATTTGATTAAAAAAAATTTGTTTGAATGTGTTTGACTTTCATTTGATTAAAAAAACTTTGTTTAAATGTGTTTGACTTTCATTTGATTCAATTAGCTTCGTTTAATGCATTTGACTTTTATTCGGTTAATAAAGCTTTGTTTGAATGTGTTTGACTTTCATTTTGAATGTGTTTGACTTTCATATGATTAAAAAAAACTTTGTTTGAATGTGTTTGACTTTCATTTGATTCAAAAAACTTTGTTTGAATGTGTTTGACTTTCATTTGATTAAAAAAGCTTTGTTTGAAAGTGTTTAACTTTCATTTAATTCAATTAGCTTCGTTGAATGCATTAGACTTTTATTCGATTAATAAAGCTTTGTTTGAATGTGTTTGACTTTCATTTGATTCAAAAAGCTTTGTTTGAATGTGTTTGACTTTTATTTGATTCAAAAAGCTTTGTTTGAATGTGTTTGACTTTCATTTGATTCAAAAAGCTTTGTTTGGATGTGTTTGACTTTCATTTGATTCAAAAAACTTTGTTTGAATGTGTTTAACTTTCATTTAATTCAATTAGCTTCGTTGAGTGCATTAGACTTTCATATATATATATATATATATATATATATATATATATATATATATATATATATATATATATATATATATATATATATACACACGAGTACTAAAGTAAATGTAATTAATAATTTAAGCTATATTTATATTTCATCACATTTTTTTTTTGTTAAATCATAAAAGTTCATTTGCGATATACATATAATGATCCGGGGCAATTGCCTAGGCAAGAAACTAGTTACATTGATAAAACTATAATGTCAATAAATGTTTTCTATATTGTTATGTGTCTTTTTATTATAAACTACAATGCACAACTTTGAATATCTACTTTTATTATTCGTGTTTTTTAGTTGACACGTTCCTTTCTTACACATGTTACGGAGAAAATATTCTTTCAATTATTGATATTTTTAGTTGTTACAGTAATAAGATTGTTGTTAAAGATCAACATTTTAAAAATAGACGGGATACATTGAGTCAAATTTGTCTTTTTACCTAAACTTGTAATAAAGTAGGATAACTAGTCCACTATGCCTATGATACTACCATTTTAATAAAGTAATTAAGGGTCTGTTATGTTCAGCTTAATTTCAGTTCAGCTCCAATCAGTTCAATTCAGTTCAATTCAGCTCAATTTTTTTCAGTAAATCAAAACATGCCCTAAGTCTACATCTTTGTTAAAAAAAGGGCTTTTCTAAGCTATGCCCCTAAGGTAGTCGAGTTTCTAAGGTGTACCCATGCTTTTTCAAATTTCTAAGTTGTGCCCCTCAACTCACTACCATTAATGAATAGTACCCTCCTTGGGACTTTCACGTCACTTATATTTAATTATAAATTTAATAAAAAGATGATAAAAGGTAAGGAAATGATATGAGAAAGACATCTTAACCACAACAACCCGAATAACGAAAACTAAAGCCACGAAATCACACTCTAAATTAACTTTTAAATAACTAATAAGGGTACATTTTAGTATTGATAAGAAGTTGAAGGGTATGACTTAGAAACTTGAAAAAACATGGGTACACCTTAGAAACTCAACTATCTTAGGGGTATAGCTTAGAAAAACCCAAAAAAAAAAAAAAAAAAAGTCTATCATAGAAATGTAACAAACCCATAAAATTTCAGCCCATTGATATGTATGTCAGTAATTCAGCATTTGTAAAACTCTAAAGCCCAAATATTTTTCTAACCCATGACCCAATCTTTTTCTTTCAGTTAGCTCAATTTAATGTAATTATCAAACCCAACAAAAATTGACAAAGGAACCCAATGAATTAATACAGTCACTAAATAAATTTCAACAATAGCTCGTGTATTTTGAGACTTGAGATAATGCTTTAAAGTATCCTAAACATTTCTTATAATTACTTTCTCTGTCTCTAATTATTCTTTTTTTTTTTTCCTCTTTTGATTAAAAGAAAGTATAAAAGTATTATACTCAATACTCCGTAATTTATGAGCAAATAAGTAGTAGCACTGAGTTAATTGCAAGTTAGAAGTAATTAAACTTTTTTTTTTTTTTTTTGACAAGATAGAAGTAAATAAACTAGCTGTATGATATTTACTTAGTCAAATTAGAGTTATTAGTCGTGTTTAATAGAAAATACAGGGCAGTGGAACATGATCCCCACTATTTGTGCATAGTTGCTTATGTTTAGCTATTGTAGAGTGCATCAATTTTTATTTTTGCCTAATTTAACAAATTACATATCAATCACTTTTGTATACACCCGGTTTTCAGTAATTTACTGTACATCGAGTTCACTTTTGTCAAATTTAGTGTCACTTTTGTCAAATTTAGTATCACTTTTGTGAAATTTATCAATGAAGCATAAATAATTTTTATATATGTCAGAGTAACTTTTGTGCGTTTTAGTGTAACTTTTGCACCTTTTATTGTCACTTTATAACGGATGTTCAGTAATTTACTGAACATCCGTTTTATTTAAAAGTTTGTGATTACATATATTAGCTCCAACTGCTCCGTGTCTTATTAATTGTAATAAAGCGGTAGATAAATTTCGAAACAATATAAAATGGGCCTGGGCAACCCGAACAGGGCGAATAGGAAGGAGGAGAGTTTGGTCCACAAACAAGGCTTTTGAGCTTCCATACTAAAACCAGTTGGCAATAGTAGGAGTAACTCCTATACCTTATAAAGTGGAACCACCTCTCCTCTTTATGAAACATAAAAAAAGTTCTTTTATTGTAAATTTTACAATTAATAAGAAACGGAGGTAATGAGCATTGATTATTGATTTCATTTTTCATAATTCTTTAGTAGTGATAAGCTAACAAAGTAACAATGCTATATTTTCCTTTATGTATACACCAGTTAAAGTCCCGTACAATGCACGGATTTTAATAAAATTATTTAACAAACTATAACATTAATTTAACAATTATATATAAATAAAGAATTACATTTATAAACGTAAAAAAAATAGCTATATTGACATTTCTTTTTGACAATGATGCATGTAAATTTCTAAGGCTATTGATGTGTTAGACTTTATAAATATGAAAAAAATAGGGTCTATTGATTATTTAGAACCCATGCTATATACATACCCTATCCTGTCCTTATTTTATTTCCTTATTAGCATGAGAATATTGTAGAAATCTTGGAGAAAATTACTTAATATAAAAAATATAGACATATAAGAATATTTCATTAGGTGAATATTATAGGCTATAAATAATTTTCATGAAGAATTGACAAAATAAAATAAAAAACACAAAAAAAAAAAAAGGAAAGAAAAAATAGAGGGAAAATTTGGATTGATTTATTGATTTGAAAAGAAAAAACACAAAAAAAAGGAAATAAAAAACACATGTATCATCACTGGTTTCGCTTTTAGTATTAAGTTATTGATTTGGATTGCATCCTCCAATAAACAAGTGCTTGATCTACTCTTTTTATGTATTGTGTAATTTCTCTTTATTTGATCTACCTTTTTTTTTTTTTTTTTTTTTCCGTCTCCATTGTATATTAAGTTTTTGGTTTTGTCAATGTGATAAGAACACTAGCAATTGATGTGTATTTTTCCTCTAAAGTCGATGAGTGATTTTGTTTTTAGATTTTTCATTGCTACTCATTATTACAAGTTTCTCAAAAAAAAAAAAAAAACTCATTATTACAAGTAATACGTAACATTTTATACCTAGTTCGACCTTGTTTTAAAATTCCATTAAATTTAAATAATTTTTAAGATTAACATTCTCAATCTTTGACCATGTTTTACTAGTATATAAATACAAAAATTTGTTTCAAAAAAAAAAAAAAAAAAAAAAAAAAAAAACTATAATTACAAAAATTAAAATTACAATTTTTTTTTCCAAAAGGGTTGAATTATTTTTATTTTTTAAGTTTTTGAAAAAAGATAGGTTGTACCTTGTACCAACTGACATATGCACAGGTAATTATAAATGGAAATTATCTATCCTGTATAATTTACACGGTTGAAAAACTATAATCTGTATTTTCTTCATTTTAAACCTCCAAAATTGTCACACCTATACGACCTACATGGTCCACATACAATAAATTTTCTCATTGATGCAAGTGAATGGTAGCATTGTTCAATTTCAGCAAGATATTATAGTTTTTGTCCTTTTTTTTTTTTATTTTTTTTTTAATTTTTTTTAAATCACAATCTAATTTATTTACGACGCTAATTATAACTAAAATTTCGTAATTTAATTAACTTAACCAAGTTAATTAACAATTGCAACTCCTGAAATAAGTGGTTGAGATCGGATGAAATCATACTATTTGCCTTAATTGCATATTGTCATTTTGTCAACAAGACAATTCACAAAGGCCAAGGCATTAACAAAATACTTTATGACAAGTGACATGGAATTAATTTCTCAACTATCACCATATTTTATCCTGTATATACAATATACATGGCTTGTACTTTGACACAATCCTTTAATTTGAATGTTGATTGATGCGATTAATACTCACAACATTGATATGCAAATCAATACAATGCGTAGAATAATTACTAGTAAGATATGATTTAAGTGTGTAACTAACTCAAAAGAAAATGATAAATAAGGTAGGATAACTCTTATATAGAGTAGTTATTGCGACCTTAGCTTATGCATAATTATAAAAATACAAGCCATATAAGCATTATATTTGTGCTCATAAGAAATAGAAAAAGATGATACATATAATTCTGAAAGAATAATTAGCAACGCATTAATTATTAATTAGCTAGTGAGGGAGGCTAGAATTTTGACGAGACATTTGTTGAAGGCGATTGGCCTTTCCAACAAAACTAGGTGACCAGCATTCTTTATAACTTGTAGCTCTGTCTTTGATCCCAATTTTCTGCATCATTCATCATATATTTATATACGTTATTAAGATATAAGATAAACAATTTCATAAGGGAAAAAATGAGTAAAATAACCTCGATTTTGGTCTAATTATTTTATCATACCAAACACATTATTAGGGCCTGTTCTCATACGTACCGTTTATTTTCAGTTCAGTTCAGCTCCTAATTTCCTTCACTTATAAAATATTCATTTCAGTTCAGTTCAGCTGAGTTTAGTCTATGAGAACAAACCCTTAGTTTGTACGGAGTATTATAAGTTGAGTACTTTTATGTAATAAAATTGTTCAGTAACGTAGACCCTTAATTCCCCCAATTGGAGCATATTGACTTATTGTAGATCTTTTGTCACCTACAGAGTTATCATAATACTCCTTAAATATGATGATAAAATGAAAAAAATAATCAAAATAAGGACAAATACTCATGGGTGTACGATACACCCGAGTGTATATAACAACCTCTCATATATGGGTGCAATTAAGTAGACTAAAGATCCCTTATTTATTTATTTATTTTATATTTTTTAAATGTTTATGAGAAATTAAGTGTTTTGAAAAAGACATATTATGAATAGGACGAATACAAAAAATTGAACAAAGGTGGAGGGATCATACTTTTTGAGGCTGTTTACCACTTCCATGTTGAATACTTTGTCCTCACTGCCACATAATAGGTGTATCCTCTGTAACAAATTAGAAATATGTAAAATAGAATCAATTAGCACATCTTTTTTGCTTAATTATATATTTCAGGAGTTCAATTTGATCAAAATTTTGATAGGATTTATTAAAAAAAGCTTGCTTGTAAACTAAAATGTTGGTTATTATTTCTATTAAATGACAAAAAAAAAATTTAGTAAATAATTACTAAAAAAAAAATTATTTTTACTGCAAACCTGTTGAAATTGATGGTTATGGGCATCTTCATCTTTGACCACAAGAGCCTTTAATAGTTCAACTCTCTCCTTTCTATTGCTAAACATAATCTGAGATCACCATGTACAACAACGTGAGTCTAACAGGATCTCACATAGATTAATATTATATATTATTTATGAATTATGAACATATCACGTAAAAAAAAAAACATAAATAGTCAAACATGAATGTGCGTGAACATGTAAAATTTGAAAACATAATAAGATTACGTACCTGACAATAGTGTTTGTAGAAAAAATCAGGCATCCAAGGCAAGTCATAAGAACCAATATCAAGAAGAACCTTAGCACCTTGAGCATTATCAGGCATCAAAAAATCAGTCCAAGAAGCAAACCCTATTCTCTCCAAGCAACCACTACTTATAGACTCAGTCAAGGCGTCAACCGAGCCACTAACCACCAATGAACCCACCAAGTTAGGGTAGTGTTGAGCCATTTGGAACCCAACAAACCCACCATAACTAAACCCAACCACAACACATTTTTCCTCAACACCCAACTTCTTTAACCCTAGTACAAGACACTCAGCTTGAAACTTTGTAGATCTCTCAGTTTTGTTAGTTGAGTGGGACCTACCAAAGAAAAGAAGGTCAGGAACATAAAGGGTGTATTTTTTTCTTAGGGCTAAAATTTGGAATTGCCATGTTAGTAAACCATCACCAGCAAATCCATGGAGAAGTATGACCGGTGGTTTTTTTTCCTTATTATTCTTTTTGTGCGAGGTATTAACCCAGAAACGAATAGTCGTTTTTGGGTTAATCTCGACATCTATGGAATGCATTCCTAGTAACTTCATCATTTTGTGTAACATAGACATGTAACAACTCACTATGTTCACCATCTTTCTTTCTTTCTCTAAGATAAGCTCTTAGTATGTGTGTATGTAGTAGCTTAAAGGGTTGTTTGTTACATGTTATATACTAAGGAGTACAATGTATATGACCCCAAAATACGTATTTAAAGATATTAAGTTGTAACAGGAGGACGGTCCCAAATTAATTTATGAAATACAAGTAGTAGAATGACAGAAATGTCATTATTATATGATAATAATTACGTAGACTACTACAACACAAAGAAAATAGTTAAATAGGTAAAAAGGGTTCAAGACTTGCAGTTCAATTTGATTTTATTTTTTAAGGAAAACTCCAAAATGATCGAACCAAAGATATTTACTATGTATCAGAGTAATGCCCTGTTCTCTTCACCTTAATTTTGCTGAACTGAAATTATTTTTACTGAACTGAAATTATTTTTGCTGAACTTAAATTAATTTTACTGAATTGAAATTATTTTTGCCAAACTGAAATTATTTTTACTGATTTTCTATTATAATTCTTCTTTAAGAAAACTGAATTTTACTGAACTGAAATTAAATTTACTGAACTGAAATTATTTTTACTTAATATTATTTTTTTAAGGTGAATAGAACAGGGCCTAATTTTATTAAATTATTGTTTTGGAATATCAATTATTGACATATCATGCCAAATAAAAGATATATATAGGTCCGCTCATCATCAGAGGCTGAAACTGTAGTGACCTAGTTTTCATGCACTATCTATAACTATAACTAAAATAAAAACCGCTTACATCATCATTGTACACATGTCAATTTTTCATGAAAAAATTTCCCTCCAAAATTGTTTATGACATCATTTTTCTCCTTCCAAATTTAATATTGGGAAAATAATTATTAATAAATAAATTAAAGTGTGAACATCAACTAACCAAAAACGTATTAGTGATTTTTTTTAAAAAACCCTCCTTTCGTGATTTAATTATTTTATACTATATTGATTTTTTTTTTATTCTAAATCGTGCATAGCACCAGTGCTAATCTAGTTCATAATAAAGTAAACATTATATGCGCTAATCATCTATAATGGATAAAGTAAAGTAAAAAACAATTAATGTTACGATATCTAAGAGATTGAGACTTAAAGGTTGAGTTAGATATTTTAGGTCTTTTGTGATAGATGACTAGTTGAATAGCTAGCTAGCTGTTGCAGTATTATATGATGAGTGCCTTGTAGAATTGTACAGGTGCATTTATGATTTATTTATGGTTGATGAATTCAATCACATTGCACATTTGCACTTCCAACTTGTAATTGTACATAATTTCATACCAGCAATGCTCCCATGCACGTCCTTCTTCTTTTCTTTTTTATCTTGAGTGAAACAATGAAATCTTTAATTTGTGTGTGCCTTTTCCCTAGGCTTGTACCCAGGTATTGCAAATTCGTTTTTTCTAGTACTATTACAGGTATATTTTTACAATTATTATAGTGTCACACTATGATGACCCATTACATACTCCGATCCATTAGTCCTGGTTTCCGAAGAGCTACAACGAACGTATTATATTACAAGTTTGAAAAACTACACTTTTCGTAGTTGATTAAAGGTTATACTGTCTGGCTCACAGAAGTATGAATATTATTTTATTGATATTATAACAATAAGTTTAAAAACTATTTGGCTGAGTTGATTCTTTAACAAGATATTTGGGCATACGTGATAATATTGCTGTGAGTTCAAATCTCATCCACCATATCCTTTAAAAATTAGCGAGTAAAATAAGTGGATAAGACATTAGAGTATAAGAAAAATTCAAGAGAAATTTTCGATTTTTAAAAATTACAACCCAAGAAATGAGTAATGAACATATATTATATATGGTTATTGGTTAAACTTAAACCGTGACTAATTTTAGAAAGCTATTGCACACATGACAGTATAGCACAGCTCCCCCAAATAAATGTTGCCAAGCTTTAGAAGGTTAGGCCTTTTGGTCCCTCTTGGGCGCACAATGTGATTAAAACTGACTCAATAATAGCTGGGATGGTGTTGACGTCTCGGCTCGAATAGTTTCAGTGTTGACTGCTATGGTTAGATCTACCTTCTTTAATACATCTACTTCAAGATTTATGAGCCCTCCATCTACTCTACGACTCTACGTGGTCTATTACTCCACTGCCCTATACTAGCCATGTCTTTGTCCAAATATAAAGGTCGCATATATGGTTGTATTAATAGTATGATGAATTACAACAGTACAACTTTGATAAGTTAAAAAGAAATACTAACTAGTAAGTACAACATTGATGAAATAACACACATGATATGGGTATGATACTAGGATTAATAAATTTCTCTATAGACAACATTTATATCGACCACCATTACTATTTACCAAAGTGTTTATTACAACTTACAAGTGGGAACCAAGATAATTTGGGAATCAAGGATTCATCATCTACCTTATCTCATCGAGTAAAGAAATGTAATACCAACTTCATATTAGTTTGACATATTGTATTTAATATAGGAAGAAAAAAACGAATTCTTGTATCTCAGTTCCAACTTTAATGTTCTGAAGGATAGTACTGTAACTATTACTATAGTCCTGTATTCTATGTCCTACCATCAATTTAATCTCCTAACCCTAACTAGGTTCAAAACTAGCAAAAGATTATCAAGGAGAAATTTTTAAAAAAAAACCTATCTGTTTAATTGGGATATAATGTAGATTAAAGAGTAAAACAAATAAAAACCTATTTTAATGAATCATTTGGGACAATCACCAGAGTAAGAACTTTTTTTATCATCATCATGCAATTCTTCTGCTTGTCCACCCCATATTCGTAGTCTTTCTGAAGCTTCCTCTACCTGTTAATTCAGCATTCCAAATTCAAATATGTATGTTAATCTTAGGTTAACATTTACTTTATTGAACATTTGGACTATATTTTTGCCATAATTATCATTTTTTTTTTTTTTTTGGTAAGGTCTAGGGTATGAATATTGTTAGTTAGGGAGTGTGAGTCTCCTAGTGTCTCACACTGATAAAAGAATAGAGAAATAATCATTTAACAAGGCCAAGGACGGCTAAGGGGTTACTCCACAATTCCACATGTTGACAATTTGCCATATGGTTTTAGGGCGCATTAATTTTTTTTTTTTATAATAGTGACTCACCTCTTTATTCCAATTCGTTTGGTAAACTATGTAGACTAGGATAAAAGTCTGAAGACTTGTCCCAATTATCATTCCTATCCAAATACCCTGCATAGTGTAGCACAAAAACTTGTTACTTCCCTATACAAATGAATTGGTACACATTTATGTCAACTTTAATTATATAAATCAAATTAATATAAGCTTCATAAGATTTATCATATCAAATTCTATGATACAGGCCTACAGAAATGCAAAGACTGAGAAATACAGTAGCTAACGATTACCTCCACGCCTAAGTGAGTCTTATAGCCAAGGAGAAATCCCAAAGGCAGTCCAATAACATAATATGAAAACAGGTTTACGTAAGCAACTAAGGCTTGCCACCCTCCTCCAACCGCAACACCTGATCAATAAAATTATTAACCCCATTAAACCATGATCAATTATTTTTGATGATAAGTAATTAAAAATTGATTAAAATGTACCTGATATTACAGGCTGGACACTGTTAAGTACCATGGTAATGCCCAAAAGATAAGCTAAATGAGCAACAGCATTTTGCATATCTTTACTTTCTGTAAAGATTACAGCAAAATGATTCCTAGTGAGCATGACCATGCACATAAGGAGGATGCCTATGCAGAGTGACTGAGCAACGATGACAATCACGGAGTACTTGGCTGCCCTTGGGTGTCCTGATCCAAGTTCGTTGGAAACTCGAACACTGAGATATTGTTGGTCACAGGTTAGTACAGGCAGAAGAATGCTAGTGGTTGTGGAATTTCATGTTGACTGGTAAGTGGTAAATGGAATTTATGTAAAAGCAATATAAAGACAGGGCATTACCCTATAGCTGCGTTGATTCCTATAAACAGCATGCCTTCCCACCCATTTAAATTCATACTGCATCAGAAAACATAAGAGTAAGATCAACTCTTTTTTGCATAAATGTGCAAAGGGAATGTACCATGAAAAAAGAACTTCTACGGTACATCTGGGTGTACATATGTCAGGCTCCGTGTTATACATCTACCAGTAACCTGGTGCACCTTTCTTTAGGTACACTGTACACCCAGTGCACAATAGATTTTGTAAAATTGTGACTGAAAGGAGTCATTTAGCATGTTGAGCCTTTTAATGTAGGAAGCTAGCATACCAGATAGAAAGGGAACCAACTGCAATAACAGGATCTTCAAGGTGGCCAGTGAGAACAATGATGCTCATGAAGTACCAAATCTCCAAGCAAATCATAACAGCAGAAGCAACAGAGAGCTTAACGAAAGGCCAAAGGTCGTGAAAAGCCAACCAAGAGAAGCCAGTCCAAGCATCCTTGCACCAACCTATGATGTAAAACGCTTGAGCCAACGCAATCCCCCAGCCAGAGATATTATAGGCTAAAGCAGCACCCATGGTAGCCCACCCAAACACCTCGATGAAGAGGTAAAGCATCATGACATGGACGATCAAGGCCACAAAACCAACATATGCCATGACTGCGACATCACTTTGTGCCTGCAAGAACTTCTGGGTCGGAAAATTCACAGCAAGCGAGAACATCTGTGGGAGACATTGTATGGCAAACTTCCCTGCAAGCTCCGCTATATCAGGTTCTTGACCCAAGAGCATTAGGATTGGCGTAGCACATAAGTAAAGAGGTAAAAGCAACAAGCAAGCGCCAAAGAGGATAAGCCAAGATCTTTGCATGTAGATTCCAAGCATGTGTATTTGCCCTGCTCCATATGCTTGCCCACATAATGTCTCTAAGGCACTTCCCATGCCTAACTGTGGATTTTTGTCATCAGAAACCAGATCAATTAATCTCAAGCTAAAATATCATACTTTGCAGTACATCATAAGAAATTAAATATGCCAAACAGTCAAAATTGGAGATCGAAAATTGTTCCTCATACTCCCAGTTGAGCCTTTTAAAAATAGTTCCTGAACTTTACAACTATGTTCCTATTAGTTCTTGAAAGATACTTTCATAAATCAATGAAAACCCATTTTAGAGCTGATTGAACATGGTTCTGGGTTTGGACAACGTATTTCTGGCCCAATCAAAGGCCCAGCCCAATACTACCAAAGTATCAAGCATGGGTACACTTTTTCAGCCCCATGCATTCTGCTAAAACGGGCTGAGTTTTTTTTTTTTGCCAGATCTGGCCCAATATCATCTCTGAAATATATGTACTCAACTGCTCAATAACAAATTTGTTAAAGTTTAGAAAAATCTCAATTTCAAACAGAATTTTAATGGAGAGAATATAATTTTCCCAATGAGCAAAATCCAGTTATTGTTTAAACATATTTTCTGGGCTATGAACAGGAACTAGAGAGCAAAATGTTGGTTGCTAGTTAAATTCTTTTTTTTTTTTTAGATTATGAAAGAAAACAAACAAACAAACATATACACACGGTATTTTGTTGGTAACACGCTGGCTCATGATCAACTTTAAAACATATGTATACATCTATTATAGTGAAGATAGATCCACATCTCAACTCTTAACAAGAAATGAGATGGAAAATGTTCATCTTATTAGTTATTACAGGATCAATAATTAAAACAGACTTTATTTTGGATGAAAAATGGACCAGAGCACATAATTTCGATTATTTGATTAGTTTCATGTCTCTATCCCATAGTTATCATCATAGCTCTCATTTCAACACCCAAGTACCCTACCTCAATTAGAAGAAGAAAAAAGGAAGCAAAATTATTAAACAAAAAGGTGGGAAAATATGCAATATGAACATGAATAAAGAATAAAAGTAGGGAGTATAAGAAAGCTCACCAAGAAACCGAAGACAAAACTTCCAAAAACAGAAAGAGCAACGGCCACAGCTGAGAGCTCCACATTTCCAATATGTCCAACAAAGATATTGGTAAATGAATTAATACCATAATTGCAAAGGATATTGAAAGCAATAGGACCTGCAATGCCCCATAACTTCGACGATTCTGTCCACCAAACATGCTTAGCATCTGCAAAACTCTTTATAGGAGAATAATCACCTATAGCCTCCCCATCCTCCGCCTTTAGCACTCCAGATGGGGCTGAGTGGAGCTCGGCCACATGCTCGCTGTCATACCGGTCTCCACCAATCAACGGTATATCCATCTTCTCGGAATTTTCCACCTCGTCCTCGGAAGGGGAAGGGGAGGCATTACCATTGCCCACCTTCCCAACATTTTGTCCAGCTAGTTCTAATTCCTTAGCTATCTTGCCTATCTTTGTATTGAAATTTTCTATTGTTTTTTCTCAAACAAAACAGAACTTTAGAATTGTTCCTTAAAAGGGGGAAACAATATTTAAAAACTCAAAACTTATCCAAATTTTGGAAGAAGATCAATCCCAGAAAAGAAGATGAAAACCAACAATATAAGTTTATGTTATGTTATGAATACCAATTTCCCCAAAAAGAAAAAAAAAAAAATTAAGTTGCAAATTTTGTTGTTATTTTTTTTACTTGATCTTTCGGTTGTTGTTGATGATGTTGTTGTCCTTGTTCTACTCTTATCACAAAAAAAAGCAATGGTTGATAGATAACTAATACATGCATTCCAACAATAGTAAGTTGGATGAAATGAAGCATATTTAACAATGATCCCTTAAACTTAGGAATGCCCTAGTTTCTTACATTTTCCCATATCTCAGCTTAGTTTTTTTTTTTTTTTTTTTTTTTTTTTTTTTTTTTTTTTTGAAGGGTTTGCATTAAATATAAACCAAATAAGAAAAAAAAAAAAAAAAAAAAAAAAAAACGTACTGTCATATTCATACGTTGAAAACTATTTTCTTGCTAAATGGAAAGGGGAAGACAGTTTATTGATTAGGGGTTTAAATGTCTGACATTTAGGTGTTAGCTGAAACTTATTTCATTCTTTATAGTATGTATAAATAAACACTACGGAGTAGAGATCTATGAAAACCGTTCTGAATTGTGGCTCATAACATTCGTGTAGAATTTGGAATTTATTGTACTTTAAAATGAGCGCGATGAATTTTCAAAATTGACCCTTAGACATTTCATACAGTATAGAGAGTTATATAATATAGAAATTATTAAGCATTATTATAGACATTCACATAAGACATTTCATATATAAGTAAAATTATGTGGTACTAATGATGAAGTAAACAATTGCAAAGATAAAAGTATAGAAATTAGAAACCATCAAAATTTCAAGTTGGACTCACGAAATTGTCGTTGCCTAGAGGACAGTAGAGACCTTTTTAATTAAAGAAACAGAACACAATGCTCAAATCTAGGCCAAAGTCCAGATCTAACATCAGTACAATTATTAAATTTAAGTCAAGATTTAGGATGTTTTCGGTCAACACGTACGAAATCAAGGCTTTAGTGACAAGGTTATAGCAAGTATGATAAAAGAAAGCAAGAGAATGATGTTTTCCTGATATCAAATGTGAAACTAATGATGCAGACAGTGTGCATTATATGCCTAAAAGCTTAAGGTTCTGTAAAGATAAGAAGAGTGTAAAGGGATTTGCTGAATCAATATTTCTAAAACTGCCCATCTGTTTGTTGATTCTTTTTGCAATGATGCACTATACCTTTTTTCCTTTCCAGGTACACAACAACCCCCTTTCACACACGGCCACACGAAGTCCCCGTCTCAGGGTATAAGGATTCAATCTGGCAACAACAAAGACCGGGGAGAGGGGGAGGGGGGGGGGGGGATCGGTTAAGGTAGGGATAAAACTGCATACATCTAAACATACCGGCATACCCATACACATATCGGCATATAAATGGAGACAGTGTAGCAAATATAGAATAGAATGCAATGGAACACACAATCTTGAAGACTCAAAATTGATGGCCTTATGTAAACTCATTAGATAACAGAATTCTGTAACAAGTATCATACACTGACATTTGTAGCTAATGAAGAGCATTACTAGGACTACTGGGAGAATGAGGTGATACCGAATCTACAGAAACTCTGGTATTATTATCATCAGAGCCAAAACCGCCAGTGTTTGAAACTACATTTCCGGAAGTTATCCCAACCGACGACTCCCCAGCTACTAAGGCTTGAAGAAGTTTAGGAGGAGGGGGAACACCTACTTCTACAACCCCTTCTAACATCTTTACAACTAATCCCATCGAAGGCCTTGCCCCTTCCTCGTCTTGTATGCACCACACGGCCACCATCCCTAGCCTCTCCGCCTCTAATCTATCATATGCAACACCAAGCCTTGAATCCACCACTTCTTCCATGTTCCCCTCGATTATTTTCCGAGCTGCCCATGGTGGGAAGAACCACTTATCGCCACTACCTGTATCTCCGCTTCCATGGGTTCCTTGATTCCCATCACAACCATATGTATTAGGTGGTGAGGGTGGTGGTGCTTCCACATTCCTTCTACCCCCAATAAGCTCCAACATTGTCATCCCATAGCTATAAACATCTGCCTTGTTAGTAATTGCCACTCCAGATATCCACTCCGGAGCAACATACCCCCAAGTTCCCCTCATCGTCGCCAACACCCTACTAAAATCGCGGCCTATTAACTTTGCTAACCCAAAATCCGAAACTTTTGCAGTGTAATCCGAATCAAGAAGGATATTCTCAGGTTTAATATCACAATGAATGATACATTGTCTACATTCTTCATGTAAATAAGCCAAGGCTTTGGCTGTTCCAATTGCCACTCTAAATCTAACATCCCAACTCATATTTTGACCATCTTTCTTCAAATATCCACTCAAAGGACCATTGTGCATGTATTCATAAACTAACAACCTATGAGAATTCTCAGAACAAAACCCCCTTAATCTAACCAAATTCACATGCTGGACATTCCCAATTGTACAAACCTCAGCTCGAAACTCTTTCTCTCCACCACTACCCGGCCGTTCAAGGCGTTTAACCGCCACATGTGATGAATCCGACAATGTACCACGAAACACGGTCCCAAAACCGCCATGCCCAAGCTTCTCCGAGAACCCACGAGTCGCCCCGTGGAGCTCCTTATATGAAAAAACCCTCAAATGGGTAGCAGCTAAAGCTGCCTCTTCCTCCTCATTCCTTCTCCTCCTAACTTCCCTTCTAATAACCCACAAAAGCAAACACATAATCACTGAAATTGCAACTAACCCAGAAATTACACTAATCAAAATAACCATTCTATGACTCAAACCCTTGTTTTTCAACCCATTTTTTCCTACTCTAAGATACAACACATCATCATCACCACCCATTGTACTATCAGCAGTCCAATTTCTCAAATTAACAAGAACACCAAACAAATTCTTGCATAACTTAATTTTCACATTGTAATTAATCCCAATACAGGAACAATTACCTAAACAACTCTTCTCACACTCCCCCTTACTCTCCACACCTCGAAACGACACCGTTTTCGCCTCGTCGAAACTCATACTACCCATCTCCGCAAATCCATCATCCATCCCACAAACTCCAACCTCACCTCCACCATCCAACCTCACACACCCACTTGAGTAATCCTCCCGGGCCCATCCAAGCCCGTCTTTCGGCCCGAACCCATTCGGGCACCCACAAGTCCTCAAATTCTCTCCATAACAAACCCCATTGGGCCCACAAAGCCCATAAACCCGACACCTGGATTCGGGCCGGGCCCAAAACGAGTTCCAATACTCAGTCTGTGGTGACCACGTGTACTGCTGGAGATCCCCGGTGTGGCTGACCTGGAACCTCGTCAACGGAGGGGGCCCACCCTCCGACCCGGCCGGAACCTCCGAGAACCCAAACGACGCCGTTTTAGTAAACTCATTCTTGAAGTAAAACCTGTAAATGTACGTCACCGTCATCTCGGGAACATTCGCGAAGGAACTCCCAGTCCATCTCCCAGTACTCCAATACGACACCGTATCATTATACACCAACTCGATCTCACCGTAAAGCGGTGGTCTGAACCGCAGAGAATACCTCCCCGGAGAAGGGTCCCACTCCGACTTCCACGCAACAATGGACCCAGTAACAGTAAGGTTCATCCCAGGTAGCCACGTGTCAGAAGGGTGGTCGAAGCTCTGCCAAACGACGTCGTTCGAATTAGAAAGAAGAACAAGGTTACCGGAATCAAGGAGACGAAGGCGGGAGCCAGGGAGGGGATTATCCGAGCGCCAAACGACGAAGTTGACTGAGTCAAATAGAGTTAGTTGGTCAAAGGAGAGAGAAAGTGAAGCAGAGGTATTGTCTTTCAAAGGGGTATGACGATTAGCGACCCAAACGTAGGTTCGAGTAGGAAGAGAAGAGTACCAGATTCCGAGGTAGAGGTTGCCGAGTTCTGGGTTAGGGGTGAAGAATCCGAGTTCGAAAGTTCGATTTGGGCTGAAAATGGTTGAGTTTGGTCGGAGAATGGTGACTGAGTCAGGTGACGAGTTAAGTTGAGGGAGAGAACTCAGAGAATAGAGAGTTAAGAGGAACAAAATTATTGTCATTATTTTTTTTTTTTTGAAAAAATTGTGAAATTTTTTAAAGAATGGAAATATTTGGGGGTTTTGATTTTTGAAGGTGGTGGAGAAGATGGGTGAAACGACGGCGTTTTGGGGAAGAAGTCAAGTCAAATATTTAAGTGGACTAGTGGAGTGAAGTGAAATTAGTGGAGTGTGACAGAGTAATGAAGGGTCTAGTCGGAGTCCAAAATTTTCCACGCCAAAAAAAAAAAAAAAAAAAACGAGTAAAAAATAAAAAACAAATAAATAATAATTGATGGTGAGATTTATTTTTAGAAAATTTAAAAAGAGTAATAATAGAGATGATTTGTAAAATTAAAAATGGGAAGGAAGGAAACAAAGAGATTGTTGGGTTTGTTTGGTGCAAAAGGAACAAGAGCTTGTGAATAGGGATGATTCAATGGATCATATTCCATTAGAGGCCAATGGCGTTGGATACGATTACAAATTTTATTTACTCCCATCATTTTATAACTCCACTTGATTTATAATCGTTAATTTTCTTTCTTCACTAATGTCTTGATTACCCTTAAGTTTACAAATAAACAATCACTTGATGTAAAAAAATGTTAGAATTCATGTACTGTAATTTTTTTTTTTTTTCCAAGACAATGAATCTATTTAGGGAGTTTGAAAGGTCCGAAGGTCAGATAATGCACCATTATATGCTTATTTGAAAAATCAAATTTCAAAGCCTCATAATTATCAATAATTAATTTCGAAACCAAAAGTCATATACATTACATTAATTTGATAAGAATGGAATATTATGTACTCAATTTATTTTTATACTTTGAATTTAGACATTACAATTGGGAAATTTTGATCCATTTTGGACTATGTGAAGTTAAGATGAAATTGTGCTCCAAATGATTAGATAGACACTAGTCGATGAGATAAGGTATTGTAAAAGTGACGAATAAAAGAAGATAGTGGGAATATATCATTTTAAAATCTTGTTGATTAAGGTGCTTAGTTCAAAAGAGAAATACAAGTAGATTGATGATGTGTGCCTGTGTGGCCAATTTAACCTATTGTGATGTATGAATCCATTCACTAGCTATTCATTACTAGAAATAGTAATTTCTTGTTGTCATTATACACTCCTCTAGCCCTCTATGCTAAGTTATCTACTCCCACTACATAAAATAAGACTACAACTTTTGAATAAATCTTTATCAGTTTTCATCTTTATTCCACTAACAGTTAGTTAAACTTTTTGGTTACCTTTACTCGACACTCATAGGTTGCCTCCCCACTACTAATGTCCCCCACCACTAGTCCACCACTAACTCATTTCATTCACAACATGCCAAGCAAAGTCTATATTGGGCCGTTTTAGGCCCACTATATAATGACATAGCCCAATAAAATGTATCAACCCTGTCCATTACATTGGCCTGCTAAGCAACATTGTAGCAATCTGCCCGGTCTGCCCTTTGTCCAACTCTAGGTCTTTGAGTTTGTGGTATCAAACCTCATTACGAACACTAGGGTTGATTTTTCTTTACGCTATGTACACGAGGATTCTCTCCGATTACTAGATTGAAACTTGAAAGGCTTAAAAGGAAATAACTTATCAACCAAATATAATTGTTCATACTAATCACATATAAATAGTCTAAAAAAAAGTAGGTAATGATAAAAGGTAAGTATAGTAATTTATTAAAAGTATCGAAATTGTAATTTTATGCCATGAACTCATAATCACATGGTTTGGAAGTTGGATACTAGCAGACACACGCGTGAAGGGAAACGAGAAAAAGGGCAATATAATATTCATCTGATTTCCTGAAAGATACTCGCACTACTTTTGAACAAAATGTAATCCAGAATTCCAGACTCATAAAAGTCATTCCCTTCATCTTTAGTTCACACTCATTGGAATCAATTTTTCAGGATTAGTGTTAAAACATCATAATCTTTCATTTACTGTATTTTACGAGTTATGCAATAACATTGGCTTATTACCAATGACGGATCTTGACCGAAATTACTATAGGGGTCAGGATTTAAATATTTTACTTCTTGTTCAAAACTGATCACTATACTCTAATATTTTATAAGTAAATACGAAGTATAGGTTATTTAAGTTCATTAACTAATTAATTATAATTTACGGAGGGCCTGACCCCGAATGACCCCGGTGGAAGGTGCCCCTTTGCTTGTTACGGTTTTGATATATGCAACCTAAAGGCTAAGCAAACATACATTCGAGAAATTAATTGTTACTATCAAAGTACGAAGTAACTAATAATAATGTGTTGACATATATCGATGACACAAATGTATCTACTTAATTTTCACTTGTATTTGAGGAATAATAGTACGTAGTATTTTATTTTTGCTTTAACAGGCATATGCAATACATTACTCCGTATTAAATTTATAATCAGAATAGTGAAGTGTGCAACAAAAGTTTCTCCTACGTTCTTCCACATTGTAGGAATACAAAGGCGAAGAACTCAAGAAATGTAGCATTTGTATATCCAATCAAAAAAATCAAAATTTGGACAAAGCGCTAGTAATAAGATATTGTCACCATACCTTAAATTCATTTGACCAAGTAAAATTATAATGTACCTCCAAATCTTTCATTTAGGTTGTGTTCATAATAGATATAACATATACGAAACCTTAGCTAAAACAACTCATTCTTGTCTAAAAACTAAGACGCTAACTATTCTATTCCTAACTGGGAAACTTTAGTCATCAAAATACAAAGACTAGTAACATGAAAATGAATGTAGTCCATATATAGTTTGGCATAGATTGTGACATCCACACAAATGGGGTTTGGATTGGGTTACAATCTTATATACTTGTATTTTCTTACATGCTATTTTCCTCTTCTAACTCTTAAACTTAAGAAAGAGGCAACGCAACCAACTATGAGGAAAAGACATCAGAAGCCCCCACCATGAACAGAATTTTGTAATTTTCCAATAATAGCCAAATAAAATTATGAAGCAAAAGTCAAGGCACTTGAAAACCATGTATCACCAACCCACCTTCTATGTTTCTAACTAAGATTAGATTCTAACTTTTAAATCCATACTTTCTCATCCGCAAAAGATTATCCACTTAATATTTGTGACTATATATTATACAAGTATTATATAAAGTACTGTATATGAAAAGAAACTTTGTATTATATCACCGACACCACATGAATTTTAAGTGAATATTTAAAGGTAAAAATAGGATTCATTGATAGCAATGTCAAATGGGCCCAATATTGTTGGAAATATAGCAACCTACCCTTATTAGTCAAAAATATTTATCATTCTTTAAGAATGTTTACAACAACATTCAAATTCATTTATTCATTCCTTTCCATTCTATTAGATTCTATTACCCTACGAGGTTAGTACTTCCACTTTTTTCCCTCTTCATCACCCCCTTGGCCTTCATAAACAACTTCATTACGTAATAAACAATCGTCATTACACTTTACACAGAAAAATAGGTAGAACCGTAGAACGAATATCATAGAGAGGTTTCAGAATAATGTGGCCGTCACATATTTATATATTGTGTGATCTGGCCGTAATTCCATATCCCGGGGAGGGGGAGGAGGAAGGGGAGGGGTGTGTGCATTAAAAAACCCGGGTCTATGCCACGAGAGATGAGGATGGCACCAAAGTGCTACACCTCATAGCATGCAAGTGATGCAACTGTATCACATGCTAATCAAATACGTAGCTTATTGATTACTGAATATATAGACCACATCAGTACATCACCAATAATGAAATGAATGTATCAACTATTGCATAAGATCATAGGGCATGTAGTCAAAATAATTATTTTATGCAAAGAGAGCTTTTCTAAAATGCAAACAAAAATGACGGAAAAAAAAATCCTGAAAAATGCTGCAGCAAGAAAGGAGTATGAAGATAGAACAAACTCACTGTTGACATTTTTGTATAGTGAC
The DNA here is from genome assembly GCF_948465745.1 of Chenopodium album. Taxonomy (NCBI): domain Eukaryota; kingdom Viridiplantae; phylum Streptophyta; class Magnoliopsida; order Caryophyllales; family Amaranthaceae; genus Chenopodium; species Chenopodium album. The sequence continues at coordinate 74,915,614 of NC_137840.1, forward strand.
CAGAATTCAGTGACAATGAGCACTGACTTTACTAAAAAATGTTTTCCTGAAAAAAAGAAAAAATTGTGAAACCAAGCTAAAGTACAGAGGCACATACACTAATTTTATGTGTAGCTAATATGGGTAAGGAAAACATAACCTACTAAAGACGGGGTAAGGATGAGGGAGCGAGGACAATATAAATGGAGGATGAGGGAGCGAGGACAATATAAATGGAGGACGAGACAAAACAGCACCACCAAAAGAAGGGGTGACGGACCAAAATAAAAATCTGTACATAAAATGGAATTTGCTGCAATTATATAGACCGAAAGGCGAGTGCTAACCATTGCATCCCTTTCGAAATCTTCCAAACAGCTTGTGAATATATCACAGTCCTTAACCTGCAGCTTGTACACATTCTTTGACAAGAACCAGTCAACTTTTTCCAGTCACTGATACATACATCAAAGATCAGTCCAGGATACTCCAGCAAACCAGACTTTAAATGGAATGACGATGTTGAACAACTTAATAAGCCACAAGTTGAGTCAGCTAAAAAGAATCTGAGACCTCACTGAAGCATATAACTCCCTTAATGTTTGGTTTACCGACCAGCAAGCATTTGGAATAAGCAACTAGATCTGCTCATTAAGGGAAATTTTCAGTTCTGACCATCAGGGTGATCAAATATCATTTCCTGTTCCATGTACAATAAACAAATGTTATATTTGGCCCCTTAATAGAAACAGCAACACATATCTCAACAATTGAAGCATCGTTTGAAAATTATAAAATGAAAGACCAGAAGAAAATTACACCTGAGGTAGTAACTTTGCCAACTGCCTGTGGCCAATCTAGTTTAAAGAACATCCAAGGGGAATTTTCAAATTCAGATTTCAAGGACTAAATTAAACGTAAAATCAACTTTTCTGTTGTGTTTAATCATATGCTGTGAAATTGTAGTAGCAAATCACTTGTTCAGTTGGCAAGCAGATAAAGGTTACTTACAGCTAACAACTTATTAGTGATTGTAGGAACAGGGTACCCACCAGTCAGGCTGTGTCATCTAAATCCCCCACTAATACTGTTCTAAGCAAGAGAATTAGGCTAACTTGTATTTAGCAACTTTGCAAAACTCACACCAGCCTATATAACCCACTCGCTCCTCCAGATCAAGGTTTAATTCACCTTGCTGAACTCACTCACTCAGACATCCCAAGTTGAAAAGGATTGGCCAATGTGACTGATGTCCAATACAAAGTCTTAATCGGTCGAAGCCAATAACAGCTTTTATGACTAATGTAGATTGCAAGTTCATACTTCATCAACCACAACGATTTACATGACATCACAAAATAATACACTTCTACAATCAGCAACTGTTGCTAGAATTGCAACTGTAACTGCAAGTCAAAACCCTGCCCAAGGTTTGCTTGACCAACCATCACTAAAATGGGCTGGCCCTCCAGCAGAAACCCATACATTAAGTTTTAACCAATTATTCTAGTTGAAACCCATACATTAAGTTTTAACCAATTATTCTAGTTGGAAAGGGAGTAAAAGTTGGATGGTAAACTATGAAAGAGGGTGAAGCAACCAAGTTTATATGGGTTCATGGAGAGGTATTAAGTGTGCTGAGCTGCTGACAAAGCATTGTTTTCAAATGTCTACAACCAATACAGTAGATATAAATAATCTGACTGTCACCCAGCAGGAAGGTCAAAAAAAGAAAGAAAAACATAATAATGATCATCATCTGCATGAATTAAATATATATATTAGTACTTGTAGTGATACTAGATACAGACCTTATCACAAACTGGACAGGAATCACTTCTTTCCATCCACTCCAGGAGACATGACAGGTGAAAATCATGCTCACAATTGGTAACCATTTTAGGATTGTCTGTGTCATATTCTGCAAATAAAATTCATCGGTGAGATAAAATACAGGAACAGATAGTAACTCAACGCCTACTTTGAAGTGAAAAAACCCTCACCTTCAAGACAGATAGGACAGGCGTCTTCTTCTTCAATGGCTAACTCATAAGCCTCAGATGATTTTGTAATTTCAACATCAGACTTCGTTGGTGAGGCAAGCAAAATATCAGCAAGAGTTTTTCCTTCTGATTTCCCAACATGATCACCAGGTGTCAATTTTTCAGATCTATCAATGGCAGCAATCTCTTCGAGGGATGTGGGTTTTGATTGTTTCGTTGCATCACACTTAGGTCCTTGACATCCTAGAGAACGAATTGGAGTCTGGGGACGCCCAAAAAGCACATTAAAAGGAATGGGTGCTGGAGGGGGTCTGAAAGTATCAGGGCTTGATGTGTCCAGATTTAGTCCAACCAAAAGCCCTGTTGACAGCCCGGGGGCTGCCCCACGGTATGCTCTCAAGTTATCCTGCTCTTCCAAAGATGGAGGGCACTGCGTGAAAGAAAATGAAAAATTAAGCTCCCATACAATTGGAATGTGTCAACCACAACATGAACAGTTCCCACCTTTTACAGCTGTAGCAGGGACAAAGAAATCAACACTAGGGACAATCTTACACCAAATTTGTTGAAACTATTAGCAAGTTAATACACGTATACAATACAAGTACGGGGGATTTTTTTTTTTTTTAGAGATCTTTAAAAGATAACCCAGAGAACAAACATGATTCTAATACTATGTTGACAGAAAGATGCATGCAAATGAGAAATTTAATTAAGAACATCATTCTGCTACTGGCCCAGAGCAACAACTGTAGGCTGTGCTTTTGAAATAAATACACAAATAATGTGGCACATGGTCACATTTTTCATGAAAAAGATGCCACTCTTTACATAAGAAGATTCTCCTCCCTTTTCTACTCATAACAAGGTCAAGTTTGTCAACTATAAAACATCATAGTTAAGGATGAACAGACCAACAATATAAAGAATGCAAGATCCTTAAGCCAGCTGAAAGTGATGTCAGATCATGCCTTCTTGACTCTATCACTTCAGTTGCTAGTTGAAGTTATGGTATAGTACAATAACGAAAAAAATAAAAGTAAAATATTGGATCAGCATCACGGAGAGGCAAACACTGTAGTGACACTAATAACACTTCCAAAGAGAAAGTTGCAGAAGATGCAAAGGAAACCACAAGTTCACAAGCCAAAGCAGTGATAACATCCCTAGTGCATAGCAGTCACTCCTACACTTATATTTCGTGGCAGCTGAACATCCTTTCACAGTTTCACCGAACTAAGAATCTTAAGAAGTGCCCGAAAAGCATCAGAGAATGAGAGAGGATTACATGCTACTCCATAAACATAAGAGAGGTTACAAAAAAAAAAAAAAATATCGTGTGTATGTGTGATAGCCTGAAATGGCTTATGCTCAGCCCCAAGTAACAGGCATCGAGGAAGCTAAAAAAGGCGAATTAGATTGAGTACATGTACCAAAAAAAACTTTATATTATCATACATAGTAATACACAGGTGTCCCTTGCAATTGAGTTTTTCTGGAAGAGCAACAGCAACCACCCATAGCCAGTTTTTGTACTTCAAAATCTAGGTCTTCATGACAAATCCTCCCTGCCATACATCATAAGAGATAACAAGAAAAATCATAAGTATTACACAAGCAATAAGACTAACATGGATTCCAACTCCGTGATGGCATATGTGCTCATATCAAAAGTACTCGTACAACGATATTAGTGTCACACAGCGGAAAATCCCAAAAAGGAAACTCGATCTAAGAGATGGATAAATAACAAAACAACATTGATTTATTTAGAAAGCCTGTCTGAAATTGTAGCAAAGAGAAAATTAAAAATTCTGAAAAATCAGCTGCTTAAAAACAGCAAGAGCATTTCACATAATTACGATGAGAATACACATGAGGTGATTTTTATGTCTATAGCTTCAACTATACATAGATACCCCTTTTTGAGCTACTCCGTAGCATTAAGCAGCAGAAGTACCTCAACTCCTACCTAATTCCATAATTTGAAACAAATATAATGAAATTTGCGCTCATCAAACTCGCTGCACCAAAATCAGCAACTACGGAATCACCAAGAGGTATGAATTCACTGGAGCAGATTCTTTCGGGATTGTGTATTAGAGTCGACTACCAAATCATAAACCACTAAAGTGAATTCACACACATCAATCCCCCTTCCTTACCCCTTGAATTCATACTAGCAACAAAACTACCGCTTCGAAAATGTCAAGCAAACATAATTTTTCCTGCATAATTTAGCTATGACCAAAAATCATGAAAATCACCACAAAATTATCTACAATCTTCATTTACAAATCTAAATTCTCAACATATAGTAAAAATTAAAAAAAAAAATTAATAAATCAAAGATACTTTACTCTAAACAGCAGATTCTAGAAACTTAATAATCACTAATTATGAGCTTACAGAATACGAAAATATAAATGAAACGAAAAAATAGTTCAACAATTCAGCACAAAATTATCGAAAAATGCTACTAACAAAAGAAAAATTCAACCAAAAACAAAATCAAAATTACAAACAAGTAACAATTTCCAGTAACAAAAATCATCACAAAACCCTAAAATCAAAACAAAAATAAGTAAAATAAAACAAAAATTAAGCAGAAAAAAAGTGTGTTGTGTGTAAACAGTTACCTGAAGGGAGAAGAGACGAAAAGAGTGAGAAAAAGAGGAGAGAGAAAGAGAGAAGTTATGAGAGTGATGAACTAAGAAATTTTTGAGGATTTTGAGAGTGAAATTTATTTTTATTTTTATTTATAATTATTTAGAATATTTTTGGGAAGAATTAAAAAATTAAAAAGAGTATTCTCAAAAGGAGTGGGGAGATGTGGACTCCTCCTGATTTATTTTTTATTTTTATTTTTATTTTTTTTTCTCTCCAATTTTATTTTTAAATTTATTTTTTGAAATTAATTTTGCTTAGTCACAACTTTCGATTTTGTTGTAGGAGTGACACAGAAAGTCATTGAATCTTATGTCACTTTTTTGCCGAAAACTATTACAACCTCCCTTTTTTTTTTTTGTTTTTCTTGAGCTTAATTTTTACACGTAGTTTACTTTTTTCCACTAATTATATTTTGATTTGTTGTGATTTTACACCTAAGTTTGTTAGTCTTTTTCATCAACAAAATGTTTTCTTTTTTCCTTTCAAATTAAAATGTTACTTTACTCCGTTGTCATAATCAGTATATTCGACAGATATTTGAATGTATTACTACGGAATATACACTACATAAATTAGTATCACACTTAATATTTGCTCTAATACCAAATTGGTAAATAAGACGGATTAGATTTGGTAAAATACAATTAGATATTGTTCTTCAAAGCTGTTTTACTCTATTAATACATGCTCTGTTAAAATCTGCTCAACTCTGTTCAAAAGCTCAAAAGAACAGAGCCATATTCGAACAATGGAATTTGTCTAAACTTTTCTATAGTTTATTTGTTTGCTATTTGGAGTAAGTTGTAAACAATACAGTTAATGTACCAAGCTACCAATGCAATTCTTGACAACATAGTTAAGTTTATACAAAAGTGATCATTGAAATGTAAAGTAAATTTGCTTTATTAATTTTTGTAGTATTACTTTACTATGCATCATCATACATGATAATTGATAGCATGATAGGTGTTAATTAGTTAGTGGATTAGTGCATGATGCATGGGCGTTTAAGTCAGCAAATTTCACCTTACTATGATAATTGTTGTCTATATTTTTGTGTGCTTTTTGTTCAATCCATGATTTCATTTAGTAATATATTTATTTTACTAAGGAAAAAAAAAAACAAAAACAAAAAAAAATCTATTAAATTAACATATCTCACAAAGTCACAAGTCCAACTTCACATATCCAATTCACTAGGACATAGCACTTAGGGCTTGTTCTCTTATGTTGAAATTCAGTCCAGTTCAGTTTAGTTCAGCTCAGTTCAGTTCAGTTCAGCTTAGCTCCTAATTTCCTTCTCTTATAAAATATTCATTTCAGTTCAGTTCAGTTCAGTTTAGTTCAGCTCAGTTCAGTTCAGTTCAGTTGAGTTCAGTCAATGAGAACAAACCCTTAGTAGATAGTTGGGAGAATCTCTACTCTTAAAGAGTGCTAGATGATCGAAAATTTAACTCATAAGTATGATTTCATATAAAGCTCTCCATTTGTAACTACATGGTTTCTAATGTACACTTTTTAACCATTTATGTTTATAGTTAAATATTTGCAAAAATTATAGTTAATATTCACTAGTGCAACGTTGTTTTTGTTTTGTTTTTTTTTTTGTTTTAATTCATTAGTGAAACGAATTTAACAAGATCTCCACTTAAATATTTTTTATATACATTATTGCCAAAAGAGTAGAGAAAGGATAAAAGATGGTTTAAGAATTGTAAGTGGAAATGATGAAATAACCAAAAGGTAACATTGCCATGAAGAAATCCAACTCTTTATTTTTTTTCTCATATAATTGTCAACCTTATTTACAGGCAAATATAAGTTTATCTGCCAGATAAACGAATTTTTGTTAATCTGGTGGCATTTCTTTAAACATATTGAAAAAGTGTGGTTATTTATTCCGTACTTTTGGTGAGCTGTCTAATTACTGTTTGCAACCTGCTTTTACTATTTGGTAAGGAAATTACACATATAGCCCTCAACTAGTATATGAAAAGACGCATGTACCCCTTCACTGGTACTTAAAAAGACAATCATACCCCCAAATAAATAAATTTTGTTTATATGGGAAATTAACTAGGTATAACTCCTTATTTACAAGTTCACACGATCTATTTAATTGTCATTAGCTATTCACATCAGTTTAGCACACAAACACATAATTTGAATCAACACACAACATACACTCATCTTAAGTACACGAAAACCATATTTGCATATGACGAGTTGAAATTATTAAATATATATAAATTACACGTTTTTGACACTGATCATCATACAATTAATTTGTTATGCTTTATTAAATCTATTAATATAATATAGGGTTGCACAAATCACTCACAAATTAAACCTCGTACGCAAATGATAATGTAAGCTAATGAGATATAAATCCACACAAATTTGTGCATTGCACAAGCTTGATAGCTACTTACCATGAACAATTAATTAAAACCAGTCAACCCTAAACACGAAACCTATCAAACCCAAACACGTTACTAATTCAACATCCAATATTTTGCCAATATATATCATCATTCATCAAATTTCATAATTTAATTATATAACCTTATCGCTTGTTCATTTGGAATTGGATATACATTTCGTGTTAATCATTAATACCTTCTTAATTTACTAAACTTAATTGTCATCAGATGCTCATTAAAACGACATTTATTGACTGCTTTGGAATCTTTGAACTACTTGCATTTAACTTTATAATAACAATTATCATATTATAATTTTATTTTTGAAGAAATATCATATTATAATTTTTATATACTTTGATTGCCTTTTAATATACTTTAATTCAAAAAATAGACAAATTTGATACTCCAAAACCCATTTTAAGATTTATACCTTTACATTTTCAGAAAGCAACCCACAGATTCTTTGGCGGTTAATATTTCTTAATTTCCCGCCATTTTTTTCTAACTGTCATTTTCATCACGATTAATCTATGATTTCCAAGTGTCGTCCCCCTTCAATCTATACCGTCCATTTCAAAATTCCGTTAATTTTACCGTTTGTACGATCTTTCTCTAATGCTCGGAATTCAAGACTCGGTGTTTTGATGCCTGAATATGAGTCAACTCGGTATGAATTTGCTCATCTGACTCGTTCTTTTTGTTCTTTGGCGCTTAAATTGTCTGCAATATATGGGTATTTTTCTGAAGTGAAGCAGATTCATTCACATGTAATAAAGTTAGGGTTTTATAAAGGGTTGTATATGCAAAATCAAATTTTACATGGTTATGTGAAATGTGGGGAGTTTTGGGATGCTGACAAGCTGTTTGATGAAATGCCTGAGAGAAATGTTGTGTCGTGGAATACGATGATTAGTGGGGCTGTTTTCAGGGTGGGATTGGGGTTTTGTTATTTTAGGAGAATGTTGTTGGAAATGGTGAGACCGGATTCTACTACGATGAATGCCTTGATTCGTTCGAATGTTGTATTGGGTGACCTTGCAATTGGTAGACAGTTGCACGGTTTTGCTATGAAAATTGGATTGAGTTTGGATTGTTATGTGGGTAGTGCCATTGTTGATCTATATGGAAGATTCGGGTTAGTTAATGATGCGCGATTTGTGTTTGATGAGATGGAGATGAGGGACTTGGTTTCGTGGAATGTGATGGTTTCTGCATACAAAATGAATGGTTTGGTGGAGGAAGCAATCAGGGTTTTTAGATCAATGCAGGTAAATGGAATTCGAGGAGATGAGTTTACTTTCACTAGTCTTTTGAGTGCTTGTAACTTGGGTGGATGTCGTGAATTATGCAAACAAATTCAGGGACTTGTTATCAAATTATCATTTGATTTGGATCTGCAAGTGGCTACTGCTCTTATTGATATGTATGTGAAGAATGGAAGTGTAAAAGATGCTAGAAAGCTGTTTGATGGGATGGTTTTCCGAAACCTTGTTTCTTGGAACACAATGATTGTAGGTTATGGACAGCAAGGTTATGGTAAGGAGGCTATGAAACTTTTCGCAGAATTGTTCAGGAGAAATATTAAACCAGATGAACTCACTTTAGCTAGCATCGTTAGCTCATGTGGCAATCTAGCAGCCTTTAGTGAAACCACTCAAATACATGCTTATGCTATGAGTCTTGGGTTTGATGGCTATTTATCAGTTGCTAATTCTTTAATAGTCGCATACTCTAACTGTGGCAACCTAGCAAGTGCCTCTCTATGTTTCACTTCCATATCAGAACCAGATTTAATTACTTGGACATCAATTATCAGTGCTCATGCATTTCATGGCCATGCTGAGCAAAGCGTTGAGATCTTTGAGATGATGCTATCAAGTGGTCTAAGGCCGGATAATATATCCTTTCTTGGGATACTTACAGCATGCTGCCATGGTGGTCTCATAAGAGAGGGACTTGATTACTTTAAATTAATGGCCACTGACTATAATATTACACTAAGCTCAGAGCATTATGCTTGTCTTGTCGACCTCCTAGGGCGTGCTGGTCTCATAGAAGAGGCTTCCAGCATTTTGAGCACTGGAACTTTTTCTCTTGAGTTAAACGCACTAGGAGCATTAGTTCGAGCCTTTAAAGCTCATGGATATATTAAATTAGCAGAATGGGCTGCTGGAAAGCTCTTTGAACTAGAGCCTGGAAACCCTGTAAATTATACTCTTATGTCAAACATGTATGCATCTGTTCGCCAGTGGCATGATGCAGCCAGCGTTCGCAAGATGATGAAGCAGAAATGTAATCCTAAATTACCTGGATGTAGTTGGATGTAAAAGTGCAGGAAAGGTTTTCACATCTCTGCTGTTGATGCATGAGGTGTACTATATGCTTGCCATGTGGAGCAGCCGAGCAGGCTAAAGAAATATGATGCAATTGTTGGTCTGCACTTATGGGACAGGAGTCATCTGTGTATATAATGTTCAGGAAGCAGAAAGCAATCATAATTTCTTGCTTGGGCAGTAACTCCGGATTCTGGAACTTCTCCAAGATCTAAATAAGAGACCAAAGTGCATTAACGTAGTTTGAGGTATGGACTTATCAGAATTTAAAACCTTATTTGTTCTATATCTTGTTTCATGTTGATCTTGATTATTTACATCTTCTAAGGAATGAATGATATATACAGACATACACAAGATACCTAAAACATGCAAGTTCTTAACGTCACTGATAGTTTTACTGACTGAATCACTAGTCCATGACAATATAAATTCTACATAGTGTTGCTTGACTTCTTACATTGGCTAGCATCCTAGTTTTTCTATGTCTCATCACCACATTTAGGAAAAAGAGTATGGTTTTAAACAGCTGTGCACTTGTGGAAAAATTGTGAATTTCTATCTGCTATTATACAAATACAAGCTAAAAAATACAAATACTTTGTATATAGTAAGCCTGTTAAGGAATTAGGCAGGTCCAGTATATTGGCAAAAACTTAGGCCTGCCTTCTCTGAAATCCCTCCCTCACATGACAACATTTACGAAATGCAAAACCCAATATGAATTAACATGTTAACCACCCAATCTAGCATGCAACTATCAAATTGATAAAAAAATATTCTTAGAATCAGGTGTAATATTACTTGAAGGCCCTTGAAGCTGGATCGTGGAAGAAAGAAAAATGTTTTCATAGTTTTATTATGAAGCACTAAGTGATGATCAGTTAGCCATTTAGCCGGACTCTAAAAAACCATCATTTCTGAGATCTATGTTCTGTCATAATAGATTTCTTACTACCTTTGGAGGGGGCTACTCTTCTTTTTGTCGATGGAGCCGCTTCCTGATACTATCCTATTGACCTATTCATATTATTTTGGCCTTTTTCTTATTATTGCGGTATATGATTGCCTCTATACATGATTTAATGAGAAAGAGGACATGAATCATAAATGTGTACATGATGTGGACCTCAGAACTAAATGCCAAGGTTTGCTGGGTAATCACATCAAACTAATTATCTCAACTCAGATCATTACCCATGGAAAGATCCATGAATTAACAAATGTAAACTTTTTCTATCTTTTGAGTAGATTGTGAGTCACCCTGCATAACCAACACTGATTTTTAACTGGTAACTAACTTGATGGTATATATCTCTCCCTTTTCTTTACTGTATTTTTACTTGTCGTTGATGCTACTATAATTAGTAAAATAAACAGGTGATAGTATTAGTAAAACATAAGTTATTGTTCTTCTAAATTTTTTTTACAGTTTATTCTTGATTGTTATAATGAGCATGATTGTTACTTTGTTAGTATGAGTTCGTGACCAGTTACTGATAGTTAAGAGTATAAATTATGAAAACTGATTTCGATATTGAATACATACTCGAAGTTAATCCTTCGTATAGTCATATAAATAATTCTACACGACATATTTCCTTTTTTGGGATGAGAATAATACATGTATTATGTAGCATAATGTTGCACATTTAATTAATGACCACTATTTCTGATTCATAAACTACTGTCTGTGAATGAACATGCCACCAAACTATGTACGGAACAGTACAAAACCATTATAAAATGGAACTGTAGCAGATCTTTGCTATGCTAACCTTGCTTAAGTATACTCTTTTAGCGCGTTCTTGTTATATGGAGTACTTAATTAATATGAGGGGTTGGTGGTGGGGGTTGGATCTGACAAATGAGCAGCTTGCCAATGAATTATCTGCACAATTTGAAGTTTTGAGAAGGATCTGAAGTGCATTATATGATATACTTAACGTGTACGGAATATTGATAGAGATGCTAAAACATTACTTTAAAAATAATTACTGTATACAGGCAAGAAAACTTGTTTTTTCTTTTAAAGAGTTTATATTATTGTTTCAGTACAATCCCTTTCTTGGTGGTCCATTTATGTTTTTTCTTTAGTCATCTTTTTAGTCTAGTAATCAGATCAAATCATTACTCTCTATTATTATTAAAAAGAAAATTCAAAAATATATTACAGCACTTTTCAAAAATCTGTTGTATCTTAAAAAGTCTGTTGGACATCCTGAGAATATTTCAGGAATAGTAGTAGGGTTAGTAGTGTTGCCAAAAAAAAAAGTGAGAAAATTATTTCAGAAATATTAGTAGGGTAGAAGTGTTACAGTAGGGATGCAAATTGCAATAGAGACATTGAAATTATTTTATATCATCAATTACTCATTATTTTTGCCTAAGAAATACTCACTTAATGTGGCAAATGAAAAGTACTAGGTTATTTTACAATGAGATCTTAATTTTGAATGTTCTTATCCTCATGATATTGGCTATAAGGCCGCTTTTATCCAAATAAATAGAAAGATACAAGATAAGATAAAGCGGTAAAATATACGTGGTCTTATTCTTAACACGATAAGATATATGCCATCTTAGCTACTTACACCTAAGTGATTTTAGGGTGAGACTTATATATACTTTGTATATACAGCTGATTCGATCTAGTATATCGAAAACATAGGAAATTATGGTTTCCCTTGGCTTATAATTTATACGGAGTGGCATTATACCAGTCTTCTGAGCTAGGCACCAAAATATATACTTCGTATATAATAAAAACAAAAACTCTTAGCTTTGGATCATATTATGATTCTGAAATTTAAGAATTGACAATAAAATTTTCTAGACCATACATTTGTTGTGCATGAATATAGGTGTATATCCTTTACTGTAATGTTAATGTCTCATTAATTTAAAAATGCTAGCTTAAGTGAGTCACTGGACCCAAACCGTTGAAATATCCAAGTCTTCCTTTCTCTGTTTTTCTGTCTCACTCAATCCTCACAAGAAGCAATGTGTACTTGTCTAAGACCCGCCATTATCTACCCCAACCCAATTTCTTCTCTCCCTTTTTCTTTCTTTGGTATTCAACAATAATTCTCAGGTATGAAGAAAATTGGAAGTAGTAAGGAGAGGAGCTCTGAAAAGGCAATAAGACCTGAGGCTTTGTCTCGGCCCTCTGTTTCCGACACCGCCATTGTCTGTTCCAAGAGTCGTCAGAAATCAGGGAATCCTGTTAAGTATGCTGCCAAAGCCGTTGCCGGAGTTATTATTGATTGTTTTACGCCTCCAGAGGATGAACATCCTTCTAACTATCGAAAACAGTGTAGTTTCCAGCAGTTAAAGTCATCTTCAGGTAATTCTGAACCTTTTCTTTTTTTGCTACTCACTAGTTTACTTACAGTAAGAGGGTCTTGATTAATTTAGCGAATTTGGAATCAATCTTTTGATTAATGAGTTAAGCTTTTTTTTTTTTTTTTTTTACACCAATGGAGAAGACAGGAAAATTTACAGTGACATTGAAGATTAGTAGTTGATTCAATGTATCTCTTGATATTATAGTTGAAGATTATGTAGAAAATTCAATTTTTCTGTTCTGAACTCTAAACACTTAATATACTGGTATGGTAGAACTCAATTCTCATAATATAAAAATGCTTGCTTTGGTATTTGACAGTGATTGTGTCAGATTCTGATCTATGAAGTTGCTTGATTTTCAGTTTCATCTGGTACGAGTGACAGTGAGAAGAAACATGGTTCAATTCGATCATTCAGTCTAAGTATGGAGAGTGACCTTGGAAATGGCAAGTTTACCTTGTCACAAATATACAAGGCAACAAGGAATTTCTCCCCTTCCCTTAGGCTTGGTCAAGGAGGTTTTGGGACTGTGTATAGAGGAACACTGGATGATGGCACCCTTGTTGCTGTGAAACGTGCCAAAAGGGTATGCAGGAAGATCAGAATGTCATTTCGTTCAATCTATATCGTTGTAACTCATGTTCTTTGAGTCTGCATTTTTTTTCCTTGACATGTTTCTGTTTGCCCAGAACGATCATGGTAAACATTTGGGAACAGAATTCCAAACTGAGATCCAAACACTAGCTCAGGTGGACCATTTGAACTTGGTGAGGTGTTATGGATATCTGGAGGAGAATAATGAGAGAATCCTTGTTGTTGAGTATGTTCCTAACGGAACTCTCAGAGAACACTTGGACTGTAAGTCCTCTTTTTCCACTTGAGCACTTTTCGTTCAGCATAAGAAAATTCAGAGCTCAATAGCGTATATTGCAATACTGAATTATTAATGTAGGTATGCGCGGTGAGGTTTTAAGTATGGCTACAAGACTTGACATTGCAATTGATGTTGGTCATGCTATTACTTATCTTCACATGTACACAGGTACAAATATCCCTACTGTTTTATTCTTAAAAAGAGGAAAAAGGAAGTATGATACGAGCAAGTATTTGTAGCTCTTGAGTATGAATATCTGGTTTACTTGATTAAAACTTTAAATTTGGTTGCAGATAATCCTATTATTCATAGGGATATCAAATCTTCAAACATTCTTCTGACAGAACGTTGTAGAGCAAAGGTGGCCGACTTTGGCTTTGCCCGGCTAGCAGCAGACAGAGACTCCGGTTGCACTCACGTGTCTACTCAAGTTAAAGGCACTGCTGGGTACTTAGACCCAGAATACCTTCAGACCTACCAACTCACTGAGAAGAGCGATGTATATTCCTTTGGTGTATTGTTGGTGGAACTGATGACCGGAAGGCGTCCTATTGAAAATAAACGCATGATGAAAGAGCGGATTACATCAAGATGGGTATGCCTTAATCTCCTCTGCTTGTTTTATTTTGGATTTCATGACTTTAAGACTTCATTTAATAAGGCAAAATAAGTTCATTTACGTGTTTTGAAGATTGTAGGATGAGCTAAACTGCAAAAGTGTCATGCAATTGTTCAGTTTTTAAGCCCTCTCTACTAGTCCTTACCTAAGAAACTTTCAACTTTGCTTGTAGGGTTATATCACATTGGGTTTCCCTTGCTTTAATTTTAAAAGAGGAGCAAAAATTTGCATTTTTTATAAAATTTGACTGTAAATTTACTCTGTTGATGGATAATGTGTGAGTGTAGGCCATAATGAAGTTCACAGAAGGAGATGCAAGATCAACGCTTGATCCAAAACTAGAAGCAACCACATCAAATATCACTGCATTAGAAAAGATTCTTGAACTGGCCTTAATATGTCTAGCTCCACAACGTAAGAATCGGCCAATTATGCTGAGATGCGCAGAGATACTCTGGAGCATACGCAAGGACTTCAGAGAGCTATCAGCTTCAGACGCCTGCTCTCTCTCTCCCAGCATGCGCAGAAGTGACTCAGTAGGAGAAGTCATACTTGCAACAATATGACAAGCTACTTTATTCTTAGAATTTGAAGCACATATTTTTTGCCCCTGCTGATATTTTTGGTTGTTTATGAAAGATATGTACATCAGTGTATAAAACAGAAAAGATGAATTTCATAAACGAGCTGTATTGATAATTACACCATTTAAGTGTTAGTTACATGAGATTCAAAGGATAAAACCATTCTTTTTTCAACCTAGAAATGTACATGAGCAACTAGAGAAAGACAACTACCATTACAAAGAGAAAATCTTTGATTTTCCCTTGAATAAATATAGAGTTTCCATCCTTCAGTGTGATCAATATACTATATCAATGATATTGTATTTAATCCCACATTATGTATAAGTGCACTCTATATAGTCTATCCACATTGACACTGAAGATCTATCTCAGAAACAGGTAAGATAATGTAGAAATCTTTTCTCAGTAGCGACCTCTATTCCTTTTAATGTGCCACATATCTACTATCTACATGAAAAGATGGAGCATATCACCCAATCTGTTCAGCTCACTGATAGTCTTTCTAGTAATACCATAATTAACAGCTATACTCTAATCAGCTCCACGGGAACCTGACTCCTGTCGAGTTAATTGGTAGTTTTCGATTTGTGGTCTCCGGTTCTCAGTATTGGTTGCTCTAGGTGTAACCTTTGAGCAAAGAAAGAGAAAAGAAGATGTATATATGCTCACATGCCATAAACTGCAACCAAAAAAAAAAAAAAAATCAGATCAGTTGCCTTCAAAAAGGGTTGAAATTACATTAGCCTTCTTAGTGACTCATATGGAGATTGATAGCATCATAAAGATAACCTATGCCAAATCCAATAATTCTGATAGTTTTCCAGGCTCCAGCTTACAGCAGCCATTGTCAGTGCAACAAAACCAGCCAGCAAAAAACCCCAATGAAAACGCTTCAAGAGCATCTTGACAAAATTCTGAAGTGATGTTTTTATGCCGTGCCAACTGAAAAGAAAAAGGCATTAGATTGTACTTGTCAAATACTACATTGCATGACACAGCAAAAATGCTGTTCAACCATTGTATGTATATCCCAGTCCAACAATTGATCAATTTTCAACAATGGTTGTATAGTTCTGACCTGTAAAATTCTCTCAAACAAAATCCAGCAGGAAATGAAATTGATCTGAGTTTAGTGGATAGCTCAATGAGCCAACCAATAAACAAACAAGTGGCCCCAATGGCAATTACCAGAACCAAGTTCGAAGACCTGCAGGGATCATCAATTTAGCACAGTTAGTGGGGGAAAAAACTCAATAGGTTAAAGTTTTGCGTCAAACTGTACAGTTACCTGGTCGCCCCAGTTATGGCCATTAAAGCTGTAAGGATTGAGACAACAGCGTGGATAGTCCTTCTCGAAGTTTCAGTGATATCAGCCAAATATACAAATGTGTTCACCACCGCCATAAAAGACAGCCAAAAATCCATGAACTGCGTATAGCATGAGGAAATAGTAGTTTAAACAGTTAGGAATATAAAACTAAAAAACATGCATCTAATATGTGCATAACTGCAGGATCACACACCATTAACGCTAAAACCAACTAGACCAGATAGCAAAAGATTGGTACATAATGACAAATTATACAGAGGGTAATTCTTAGAATGCGACCGTATAATGAATAATACTACCTCCGTTACATATTATTAGCAACGATTAGACATTTTCCCTCTCTACTTTATGTCAAATCGTTGCAAATAATGTGTAACGGAGGTAGTATATTGAGACTTTAAAGCCTCCCCTTGATAAAGCAAGAAAACACCTTAATAATAGAAAGAGGGACCCCAATAGGACAACAAAACCAAAGACTTATTCCGAAAGGATGGGATCAGTTACATAGAGATCATTTCTATCAGCACTGACAAGACCGTTTAATCAGGCCCAAGAATTTATCTCATGTGATCATCCACAAAGATCAAATGAGTGCCCCAATATCACAAGTTAATAAGTTATTGCAAAGCCGTCCCAGATGTGCTTCATGTCAACATGAGAAGTTGATACAAGCTACACTAAATAGAGAATAAACAATACCTGTAACACACGAAATGTCAGTGCACACCAGGTACCCACATCACAAGCATGATAAAGTCCACTTGAAATTCCACTCGACGTATAAATAACCCACTCTGCATAAGCCTGCACCAAAAAATTTCCAGTGCATAAGGACCAGAGAGTCCCAGAGACCCAGACGACATCTAGCAAGACACTTGTACACAATGAAAATAGGATGTAGAGTACAACGGAAAGGTCTGCAACCACCTTTTGGAAAGGAACAGTTTATGTATCTTTAGAGGTTTGCAGGTTCACGTAAATAAATGTTTATCAAACTCGTTTTTACCTTATTTCGAAGAGCCCAATATGCAGGAAGAACAGCAGCAACATTAGATGCCACAAGTGAAATTGACTGCCACATGTGCCCTGCATCACTTTTAGTTGCATACATTAAATTTTTCCTTTGATGAGAGGTCCTGTGAGAGCTAAAATTTTTGAGGAATAGTATAAAGTATCATTGTGAGTTACTTTCATCACAGAAGAATTACAAGCAAGAATAAAGCTTTTCCGACACGAAGTAAAAATCAAATCAGGCATCCAGTCGCTAGTTAACAAATTAGATCGATTATGTCAAAAGGAATTACGTAGTAGATACTGTCTCAACAAAATTACCCTATGTTCTATGCATGCTATATGTGGCTGATATGAAGGCCAATGCATAAAAATTGAGACTAGATTCCCTTCTAATTTAACATCATGATTTACGAGCATGAAGAAAATCTTCAGCTTACATGTTTCATAAGACACAAGCAAACAAAATGTATATGTCAAGTAGTTGCACCAAAATGACAGCAGGTAAATCATGTTATAATCAATAAACATACCTCGACGAGAAATAATTTCTGTACTGCAATCAATGCCCCCATGGGTCCGGTCACAAGCACAGTAGCTGAGGAATGACATACAATAAATAGAGTCAATGATGAATAACATCATAATGAGAGCCTAAATTAACTTTCATATATAAGTAGAGAGATTGAGTGGCTGAGCCAACATAAATGGCAGCTAAAACACTACACCTGTATACCGTCAAGCCACTTTCATCCACAAAATTTTGACACGCTCCATGAGGTGCAGAGCATTTCTTGGGACATCTTTCAAGAGAAACAGAAATCATAGTCTTCTCTAAGGATGGACTATTAATGGAATTTAGACGCTTTAAGCCAAAAGTCCAGGTTCCTTCCCTAGCATATAAGACATAGAAATCGACCAACTCTTTGCTAGAATTATATAGAAGGAAAAACATAGAACCATCGCTGCTGTTTATATGGTTTATGTAGTAAAAATCCCATACATCAGCAGATGGAAGCCCCCCATATCTCACATATATTTCATAACCAGCTTTCTCTTCTGATGTTAGTCTGAAGTGCAAATTTAATCCAGCTGCACCAAGAGGAATGTCAAGAACAAAGTATGTCCAAGTGATATTTCCCAGTGTTGAATTACTGAGAAGGGGTGCAAGAGGAAAGTTGGCTGAATTAGAAGACGCGATACCATTCAGGGGTACATAATAAGATTCAAAGGGAACCGATGGATTCTTTCTCAGAACTGTCTGCAGCAAACCCAAATTTGATGCATCAATAAGTTATTCTTTCATGTGAGCTAGCTTATATAAGTCAGCAGGAGAAGTAGCCAAGAAAAAGCTCAGAGCCACAGTATGAAACAAGTATGAGACAGTAGCTAAATAAAGAGAATATGCAGCTATAATGACTATATATAAAATAAAATAAAATAAAATAAAATAAAAAAAAAGGTGTCCTTTGAAGCAAAGCACTGCTATTGAAATTAAAATAGCATACTTCATTATAAGAGGACATGGAATTACAATAATATTAATTCCATCTATGTGATTAAAACACCAGCTATGAAGTGGGAATAGCAAGAATACAACCAGTTAAGAGTCATATGACTGTTTACAACAGTTGTGAGGGAAATTTTTCCCATCTCAGCCTGTTGTCTCCTAACTTGGACTACTGTTGACACAAATAGCTTTTACACACTAGCACATTTGTTAACCTCACTCTCAAAAAGAAAGCATATACTACCAAAGGATAGAATATTCACTTATAACCAATAGAGCATACTGCACAGAAATGATCAAACATAATCTAACCTGAAGCGTGTAAACATCTGAAGTACAGTTGAATCCAGCTTTTCCCAAAGGACATTCAGACAACTCCCATGATAGGGAATAGCAAACTCTCATGCCACTCTCTTGAACCGCATCTAATCCATTAGTCAGATTAACAAGGGCAATAGTGATGAACCAGCGACCTACCTTTGGTGATGGGACAATTAAAGAGCCTTTACTAATGTCACCAGAGAAATCATGCATGGTTGCAAGAGCAATAGTGCCATAGCGAGCATAACACATAATAGCAACTTTCCCAGCTTTATCTGCATTGTTGAATGATGATGTTCTATTTAATTTGACGTCTGTGGCTGAAATGGTTAGGCTCTCTACCATTCCAATTATTTCCAAGGAGTAGACTCTGGTTTCATTATCCTCAAGGCAAGAATTTCCAACAGGATCTCTACAGGAAACCACATCTTTTGTAGTCCCATCATTTAAGTCAGCAGCAGATACATTTGGCATAGCATAATCAGGATATGCTTGAGAGCATGAAAGTGCTTTGATACTCTGGTTGCAGAACTGGCCCCACAAGTTTGATGCTATACATCCTTCCACACTCACATTGGCAGAAAAGGAATATGAACTTCCTCTACTAATCTGCACAGCACATCCCAAACCAGAGAATTACCTATAGATTTCCAGGAGTTTTTGTTTCATATGTTATTAATTGCAATGAGCACAATATCACTTAAGAAGACATAAACAGTAAACTATGACACTGTCATTGGGATAACATTCTCGAGCAATTGTCGCATAATTTGAGATTTTGAAATACACAGGTCTCCATAGTCCATTTTCCATTTCCGGAATCCAGTCTTCATTGCTATTAAACATAATCTAATTTCACTATTTCAGCAGTGATTCTAGTCTGTATTAATTAATGTTAAGGAGAACTATGTAAGCTAAGCTTCTGCTATGTGCTCATATCCTACTCCCAAAGGAAAGTCCTTTTTCAATTGGCAGGATTGCAATCTGCCACTGAAATCAGCTGAAATAAAGACGATCTGGATCCATCCCCCTCTCCCCACCCACACACATAGCAAACTAATACATATTGTTACCCCAATAAGTTTAACATGATATTTTACTTTTTAACCTAAAAAGATACAGCATGCAAGAATGAACGAATCACATCTACAATTAGTCCAAAATCAGTTATGTCCAACAGTTAAAAGAAGACCTAAAAGAAAGCAGTGAAAAAAAAAAAAAAAAACTCCAGCAATAGCGTAGGATAAATTAAACAAGGTTTAGAGCACAACTGATGTATAGTTTACCATCTTTGATTGTGTCCTCATAGCTCCAACACCATTGAAAAGGCCAACATACCAGACACCAGGGGTTATCTGCAAAAATCACTTGAAGGTCAGACCATCAAAGATGTATATATTTCAGTGTCACAGAACAAGGCGGCTACCAATTTACATCAGCACTAAAAATATTAGGGACCTGTTCATTAGTCCAATTCAAAATTATCCTCTTCTCCAAAGGGTAGCAAAGCTCGACATTTTGTACACTTTCAATGAGTCCAACTGATCCATTAGAAAGTGATCCTAAAACTGCACCACAAAAATATCACACTTCTCAAAAGGATGCGGAAAATGATAAATGTTAGCTCAAAAAAAAAAAGCATAAATAGCTCATTTATGACTGAAATATAAAATAAGAAATCAGAAAAGCAGACAATAAAGACTATCACCTAAATGATTCAAAGCCTTTTTTGAGGAATCGGGTAGAGGGGGACTTCCAGATCTGAAGCAAATGAGTGGCAGCGTGCTTTTGGAAATTTTTTCCACACTTCCACGACCCTGGTACAAAATTTAAGTCAAAGAAATGTAAAATATAGTGCACAATCCAAAATGATCAACTGAATTCCACGAAATAATAACCCAACCAATACATTTATCCTACACCTGGGTATAGGTATACCAAAGGCTAATTGTTTGCTCATTTTGAGCTCTTGATGATGAGCATATGATGAGACAAATGGCCTCATATACCTACTCACTCATACTGCTCATAGTTAGAAGTTTATGCTAGGTAATGTACCTACCTATAGCAGTGGCATTAACAATTTCAAATTTAATAAACAATAGGATCAATTCTTTATGACAGTAATCTGAAGCAAAATTTCCAAAGGGTATCCCCTAAGAGACGAGAATGCGAGCTTGCGTCAGAGCAGACTTACTAATTGTACTTACAAGGTTGACATCTGACTCTAGTCCTATAGACACTGAAGAGAACCATGGCGGCAAATCAACTGCAAGAACGATTACAATTCAATTACTGAATATTAGTCTATTAGATGCTTACTTCTGCAATATAATCCACAAATTAATGAACTCTACTAATACTGTAGAAAATAATTTCTTCAACAAACGGAGAAATCATTTAAGCATAAAAAACAATCAAGAACCATAATAACCTCAGCAAAAATCTCTAAATACAGAAAGCTGATAACAATTAACAATAAAGTTTTTGATTTAAATTACAATCCCAACACTTTAAATTATAAAATCATCGTTCCCTTAAAAATTATAAATTTCTACCTAACAATCCCAAATCAATACTAAAAAGAATACTTTACAAAATACACAACACTCAACAGAAATAATAACTTAACCAATAATTAAACATGAAATATTACAGAACAAACAGCACCCAATAAAGAAATGACAACTATAATGGCTCTAAATTCACATAATCAATAATTAAACAACCAAATTGCATGGAAAAGATTAAAACTTTAAAAAGGGTAGCCAAAAATCAAAAGAACTAACCTCTAATATAACGCCATTCATAAGGTTTAAGCTTAGTTTGTGGGTAATTAAAGCTGGAAATAGTGAAAGAATTGTACGGAATTTGGTCCGCAGATGAATAATCAAATAAACCCAGAAAAAATACAAAACATAAATTCAGAAAATAATGAATTTTCTCCATTTTTCATTGAATTCTGCTCTACAATCGAAAGGGTTTTGGGGAGATTTAAAAAGGGGTGTTTAGTGAGCTTGTTGCTCATCAAATAATGAAATAAATAAAGTGTGATCGCTGTTAATTTGTTGATAGTTTAATAATAAAGCACTTTTTCTTATTATTTTACTTTAATTTTTTTTTTTTTTTGAGTTGGTTGAATTTTCTATTGGAAAAAAGGAGACCAAAATAAGACGACGAAGAAATGAGGTGGGTTGACTCGGTTTTTCTATTGTTGACGGCTTCGCGCTGGAGAAGGTGACATCATTTTGAGGTTTTTATTTAATTTTTTTTTACATTTTTTTTTGAATAGTTTGTAGTAACATTATTTGAGTTTGGAGATGATGAAAAAAGTGGTGTTTCATGGCATTAATTCCAAAATTATGAATTTTTTTTAACAATATTTACCGAAAAAAACTAAAGCTTTGTTTGGCGTCGTAGTTTTCTGTTTTTTGGTTTTTTGTCTTTCAAAATCATATGATAATGTCATATAATGAATTAAAAAATAGTCAAATTATTAATATATAATTTTAAAAACTGACAACCTAAAAATAATAACACCTTTTTCTTGTTTCTTATTTTTTATCAAGCCCTAAGTACTAAGTAATAGGCTAAAAAAAATTAGGTTAATTTGAGAGATACAACAAGATTTTGATTATGATACAAAAAGTATTTGGGTAGAACCATTGGCAAAACTCAACTAACTCATCCTTATAAATTTGACTTATTTGACACATAATAAATTCAGATAGTATAATTCAAATAAAGTTTAATTTAAGTTTTGACATAATCACATATTTGACAATTTCTTAAACTCGGTCAATGTTTTTTTTTTTTTTTTTTTGGATAAAGATTTTTTGTAATTTCTTATAAATGAGTTTTTGTAATTCAGGACAGAGGAAAAGTCAAACAATGGTTAGAAAGAAAAAAAAAAAAAAGTGTCTACTCTCCTCAAGTTTGAACTTTGAACCAAGTCAACCAACTAACCAAATTATGTCAAATAGAGCAAACTCTTGTTGGGAAAAAGATAATTTGATATGTGGTTCTCATAACGATGAGAACAAAATTTTGACATTAATTTATGTTTTACTCCATTATACGGAGTAAATTGTAAAGAGGTCCAAAAAATATAGAAAACGGATTATCACTTTCAATTAATTCTATTATTATTCTACTGCAAGAAACTGAGAAATATCAATACGAAAGTTTAAACATTTCATCTTTGTCTACGTTCACAGGTACGACACTGAACAACATTACATTGGTGACTATGTGACATGGTATAGGGTGGAACAACTTCATTGATTATATATAACTCGAGTAACAATTTGAAATGCCAAGATTCAAACTAATTTGAAACCAAAAACATAGCATAGCATATAAGAGCAAGCAAATTCAAACAAGCAACCTCTAAACAAGTTTACAACAACAACCCGTAAATCACTAAGAAAAACCCTAATTCTAAGAACTTTTACGTAAACCATACTCTACTCCTGAAGTATGTACATGAGTTAAAGCTAAGACGAAGTTATTAACTTATTCTCAGTATTTCATCCTTCAGTAAACTGGATATACAAGTGTGCATTTTTATACCATAGAAAGGAGATGATATATACTGTGTGCATGGCATCATCATGCACTGTCTATTATAGAAAAGCTGGTGGTATGAGTAGTCGAGTATGAACATCTGGTAGCATCGAACTCACTTCAGCGCACTGCATTCAGATGTCAGATTCGTCAGCTACAGCTAAATATAAAGAACATACAATATCTGTAGATACTACCAATCTCATCAACCAGTCCAGCCAAGGCATATGTTCGTTAAAAGTTTGCACGTCTCAATCTAAGGATAAACATGGTACTCTGCCTCTGATTTTACAAAACAAGTTTCATCCAAAAGTTTGAACACATATCTTTCTTTTGATATTGAAAATTGAGGAAGAAATGGAGATATTATGGTAAGAACAGTAATATCATGAACATTGGCATGAACATTTTATACAAACAACATACTACGAATTTAATATCATTAACGTCACCTCCAATCAGACACGCGTACTTAAAATATTCTCTTATTCTTCCAATAATGTGGGGTAGGAAATTTAGCAATTGCAATTTGCAACAAAATATACGTGTGACAAGAGGAAGAGATTTCACTTCTATGTCACCAAGGCATAATCCTGTCCACCGAGCATTGCCTAGACCCCAATGATGCATAATGGGGGCCAATTGATGTAAAGGGAAAATCATTCCAAAAAAACTCAAACCCGGACGTAGAGAAAAGGATACCTCAAATAAAGATATCAGAGCCCATAAATTAGCACTTTTTAAAAATCCCCCCTCCCTATAAAATTGGTGCATATATATGTCAAACTGTCAAAAACATCGTAGAAAAACAAGGGATAAGACATGGAATAAGACAATGTTACTTCAACGGAATTTATTGAAAATTTGAAAGAGAAGACAATCATAAGCCCCACCAAAGCAAAGGCCAACACCTAACTTATCAATACCCAACACCTTTAGAACAACATATTCCGCCATCTAAATTCGTTTTCCCTCCTTATTCACCAACAAAGAATTATCAACTTACAGCAAAAGCAACCACTTGAAAGAAGATTTAGGAAGAGGTGGTTACTTATATTCAATTAAGTGGGTTTGTTTTTGTTTTTTAAATTATCACAAGTGAGCACACTAATAAATCACAGAGATTATTAGAAATGTAGAAGTTAGTCAGACTCAGAATCATTACTCCAAAGGATCCAAAATTAGAACAAGGGACAACTTTTGTCAGCAAAATGTGAAATTCACTAGTAATAAAGTGGTCTAATTGCATATCGAAATTTTTTCTTCTTACCGATCAGGTAAACTATTCCACTCCATTTCTTCCCTTTCCCCACCCACTACTTCACTCTTCTCCTATGTGCACTATGCATTAAGCCTTCCAAGGCTGTTTCGTACAGGAGTAAAACTTGACCAGACTATATTTAAGAACATTGCGATTCGAACAATTATGAAACCGACAGCATGATAAGCAACAAAAGTTATAAATCAAGATAAGAGGGGAACTCACTTATACAAGTAGGCTGCTATTCCCAAAATTATACACAAGAGTATGATGTCGAGGCAGAAATTGCGACTGGACCTCAGCTGATGATGGTCATAAACAGATAAATAAATAAATACATAATTATAGAGAAGTATACTATTATTCATCAAATTTAAGGATGACACGAGACATAGTTTAACTTCTAGAACGACTGAACCCACCAAATATGTCCACAATAGGCAGCCAACATACCTGGGTCAGAGTGTCCTTGAGCCTCACATTGGTATTTTTGAGGTCAGATGTTGCTCTGTCAGTCTAGAATAAAGCCAAAAACAGGACCATAATTAATACAAAGTATAACATTGAGAAACACGAGCAAAGCAAAAGAACATAGAAGTCCAAACATCTATATACTGCAACAGTAATTGAAAATGAAATCATAATTATAGCAAGAAGCGATGCAACAGGCTAAGATATTAGATTATTAGAGAACACATAGCTTAACTACACAAGGCACGTATGATGTTTTAATTCACCTTTTGACTACTTACATGCATAATCAAATTTACTGCATCAACTGGATACTAACTATCACGTTAATTGCTTATTTTTCTAGAGACTAAGTCGGTGGTAAACCTAATAAAGAACATCAGAATACAAGAAACTTTTCTGATTCACAAGAATTGCATGATAGAATGAAGTCTGAAGGCATCAAACATTTACCTTCTTATCCATTTCATCCATAAGTGGCTCTTGTCTATCTATTTCCTGCACATTACATAACTCAATTTACTTCTAGTTTCTGATTTTTTTTTCAAAGGTCTCAACGAATTATAACACCAGCATTGTTCAAAAATAAAATTATATCGCCAGCAAACCTCATTCATAGCTTGGGCCATATCTTTCAGAGTGTCCAGTCCTTCAGCAATATAATCTAAACCTTCATCCTGTAAAAACTAGAAAAGTTATCAAACAAAGAATCTGTGGATACACATACATTAGCCAAATCATCAGGAAAGTCATAACTACAACCACGTAAGATTTACAAACTGTAATACTGTATTGAAAAATAGTGATCCACAATAAATATTTCAATATTTCATCATACCATTAGCACAGCACTATAACTATAATCTACAATATTTGAGCTATATATCAGAAACATATCTAGACAGCCAGTCTACAACCCTGGATTAACAACACATGTACTTTGGAGAACATAATTCCCCCCCCCCCCCCCCCACCCCTTCCCTCAACCCACACAAACATATTTCTTACTGATCTCGTTCCCCCCATGGGACCCCATCATATCACATCAGTTCCAAATAATATCATTGGCTCCCTAAACAAATAATAGAATCTAACACAGAAGAGCACAAGTTTGGAAGCGGATACTTGAATCATCAAGAATGGGGGGAATGCGATGGAATCTTTAATAAAGATCAGCAGAAGGCAAGACTTGCCTGCTTCATTTTCCGCATTTCATACTCCTGCTGAAACTTAGAAGACTCCTCACTTTGTTCAAAATACCCAGCACGAGTCCAAGCCTCTACACCAATTTAGCAAAAGAAAGCTTCAGCACAATCATAACACTGGAAATATCTACTGTTATAATTTAAGTGTCGTATCACACCATTTCTATCTTTAAAGTTAAAGCTTACAAACTTGAAAAAGAAACAAAACCATATAACTATTATAGGGGCACCCTGGAAGTTATTATTCCTGATCATAAAGGAAACAACCCCCGTAGTAATCTTTACCAAAACAGCTTCAGCTACATACATGATTAGATGACTACCTGAATGAGTGTCTATTTTAATAGCTGTCATTGAAGTCGAAGCAGTCCATCCACCAGTTTGCTTGGGTACACCTTGAGTGCCATCCGGTATTGACTCAATCCTCTCTTTCAGAGCAGACACTAAATCATTACGAGCTTCAAGCTCCTCCCTCGAAAGTCCTTTCACCTATAAATCATCATCTAAACTAATGAAAAAAAAAAAAAAAAAAAAAAAAAAAAAAACTAACACAATATACTACCTTAAAGTAAAAAAAATAGCAACAGCCCCACTGCTCCATCAGTTCCAAAATACTCTCTATCATTGCCTTTTCTTTTCTATTTTCCACAAGCTCCATACTAAGATCTACTACAGCTCTATAAGCCTTGATACTTGCACAAAATAGCCAAGTTAGACACTTGGACACAAATAATGTCTGACACAATCACACAACACAAGTACCTGACTCAAAGTAACACTAAACAAAAACAAACTCATAATTCAATCGTGAAAAGTAATGCAACAACCTTAAATTGTTTAAAACAAGTTGTCACTAACAAATCACAATTACCCACTACTTACAAAATAATCTGAACCAACTTAAGTCTTAACTCTGAGTTTTTTTTTTTTTGGGGGGGGGTAAATATCAGTAAACTCAAACCAAACTTTTTTTTTTTTTTTTTTTTGAAGAAAACTCAAACCAAACCTCATACTGCAATAATCGATCAATTTACATAGTTTTTCTGTAATTCGATACATAGTTTCTAAAAAAGTTTTAATTTCCCGAAAGTTTGTATCTTTGTATAATTCCTTCAATTTAATTTTTGGCCCTTTCTTAGTACAACTAATTATCTTTAAACCATATCAAAAACAAATCAATAATACAAACAAAACAAATCAATCATGAAAAAAAATAATAATAAAATAACAGAGGAAGAAGGAAATGATTGCGGAATTCATGGGTAGTCAAAATTAGGTCAAAGGAGAGAGAAAAACAAACCTTTTTATAAGCTAATTTGTGTAATTTGGGAAGTTCCTCAAGCAAACGAGCCTTAATTCGTCTAACTTCGGCAAAAAGGGCGACGGCAGAAGCCCTATTTTTCTCGGAAGAAGCGGCGTCGGATTTTCCGACGGCAGTGTCGATATTTGACTGAAATTCGGAGTAAAAACGAGCGAAAGCATCTTCGCCGGAAACATCGAATTCGCGGCGTTTGTCGACGTCGTACTTGTTGCAAATGGCGTCTACTCTTGTTATTATGTCTACTAAACTCATTTTAATTGGGATTTTGAAGAGAGAGAATTTGGAGAAATGAAAGAAACAAATGTTTTAAGGAATTTATGTAAGAATAAAAAATGTAAATAAAAATTAGGAGTTAGTAATAAATAGTTTTGATTAGTGCAAAGTTTAACAAGTGTCGGGGTTAGGGACAGTTTTGTTGTGTTGATGATGATACTCCATACACTCCAATACTCCATCGTACTATGTTACTATTGTATGTATTAATCCCTCCGTAGGTAGTTGCTAGTTTATTTTTCTTTTTCGTGTGCTTGCTTACTTTATTTTTTTTGGTTGTTTTCTTTTCTTTGGATGTAATGCATCTTCATTTGAATAAAAAAAAAAAAAAAAAAAAAAAAAAAAAAAAAAAAAAAACTATTGAATGTTGTCTTTCTAACTTGGGT
Organism: Chenopodium album; assembly: GCF_948465745.1. Lineage (NCBI taxonomy): Eukaryota > Viridiplantae > Streptophyta > Magnoliopsida > Caryophyllales > Amaranthaceae > Chenopodium > Chenopodium album. Next base: position 74,944,108 of record NC_137840.1, read on the forward strand.
TAGTTAGGTAGTGGTTACGTAACAGCGTAGTGCTTTATAAGAGATTAAGCGATTAAAATTTAAATCATTTAAATATTGCTCATAGTTTCACAATGTATTGAAACCTAGAATAATGTTAAACATTATAGATTATACTGTCAAAAAAAAAAAAATTGAAATTCTATTTTTAGCATGGTCATGTCCAAGCGTTACGATGTTGCTGATATTAGATTCAATGCTTACTTGTGAGTCTTCTAGATTTATGCGGTAAATTAAAGGGCATGTGCAGAGATTTCTACATCCATAACCTATATACGTAGTATAAATATGATGAGGTTTTGTTAAAAAGCATAAACAATTACAAATAAAGCGTAATAGATTTTTTCCACAATATAAATATGTATAGACACAAGCTATGAATTGTTCATATATATAATAGGTTCAGATATACATAATTTTTTTTTTCTTCTTATAATCTATTCTGATACATTTTAACAGTATCACATTACAATTTACAGTCAAGTGCTTCGCTTGTTGACCAACTCTTTATCCATCAGAATCATAAAGGATTTAAATATTCTTGATTCTCATAGTTATTATGCTCGCACTTTACAATTATATTTAAAATCAATTTTCATAACATGTTTAAATACAGACCACTGCTTTTAATACTGGAAAATTATTGTCACTAATTAATGATGATTAACCGTCTCGATTCTCAGAACTTAATTTATTGTGCATATAATCAAAATTTCTTATTTTAAGAAATTTATATCACACCATCTGGACAATTATTGCATCATTGTCTCTTCATTTAGACAATTTTTTTAATATAATTTTAATTACACGCGAGTAGTATTGTGTAAAGAATATGGAGTAATAATATAAGTATATCTTAAAGGATGGAATAATATTGTTGAAGTTACCACAACATATCAATCTAAAGAAAAACATCCCAACATACATGATATTGATTAAATTACCTATAAGTCTGTGACTTAAAAATTAAAAAGGAAAAAAAAAAAAGTTACAAACTTGCTTCTGCTACTCTCATGTATGTTGTGGTAGTCCAACTATTTTGAATGAGTTCATCTCAGTTTTCGTTGTCATCGTCATCGCTAATGCAAATGAGTCCATCTCTATTGTCGTTGTCATCGTCATCATCATCGCTAATGTTGATGACTTGTTTATCAACCAGAACCGAAGCATCCTCATTCTTTTTATTCTCATGATGTATAACAACATCACTTTCGATTATGATACCTGTCTTTGCTTTACCATTGTGACTTGTGCTACCATCATCATCAGTAGGCTTGACCATACCTCTCTCTTTGGCCCAATTCGGGCCGAACATAGTATAGTAATAATAGTCAGAATATTTATTATTCTTAGCAGCACTTGTAGTATCCAACGTCTTCCCTCGAGTCTCATACCTATGCCTCTTCAAGGAAGAGGGGACATTTGATGGTAATGGTAGCGTCGAATTTGCTCCCAATGATGGCCTCGGAGAAGAATCGGTGGGTGGTGTCGAAATTGCTCCCAATGATGGCCCTTCAGAGGGTTGTTTTTCATCCTCTTGATGTTGTTCGATTGATGGTGGTGGAGTAGGCGATAGTGGCTTCCCTATGTATTCAAAAACTAGTTCCATCGGCGACTCTAGAATTCGATTACTATTTATATAACAATCAAATACCAAAATGGAAAAGAAAGTTATTAATTCAATTTTATTACCAACATGTTAAGCAAAAAAGTAGGATAAAAATTAAGAAAAATACGAGTTTTGAACACAAGAGATAGATTAAGATCTAAGAAACAAAAATACCTGTCTGAAATAGGAGATGGATTGGTCGAGCTTCTACCTTCAAACAACTATAATCGATGTCGATCGTAAAAAAAAAAATAAAAAAAAAAAAAAAAAAAAAAAAAAAAAAAAAAAGTCCCAACATTTAGAAAACAAAAAACTCCGAGTAGAAACATAACATTATAGAGCAAAAAAATGAAGTCAACATGAAGCTAATTACAAATTTTACATATGATAAGGTTAAAATGAGTGATGATTCACTAAGAACCCTAGGTAGCTAGGGGTTGTTTGCAGTGCGGTTTTGATCCTAAATCGAACCCAATCGCAAAATCGTTGTTTATATTTTTTTTCAAACCACACCAAACCGCACTTATAACCAAACCACACCGCAAAAATGCGATTTGGTCTGGTGCGATTTGCGGTGTAGCCACATTTTTTTTTTAAAAAAAAGACTCTTATAAAACGTTTAATTATCTAATAGTAAAAAAAATACATCATATTTTTAAGCTATTATATATATATATTTTAATTGAAATAGTAAAAAATTGGTATTATGGTTTGCGGTTTGACGATCTAAACCGCAAACCACTTCAAAGTGCGGTTTGGTCTAAATTGTTTCGGAAACGACACCAACGAAATGCAAAAGTGCGGTTTGGTCATTTTTTAAAATCGCACCACAATTTCCAAACCGCACCAAACCGTATAATTGCGATTTGACGCGGTCTAGACCGCACTCTGAACAGCCCTAACCCTAGGAATTTTGGATGAAGCAGAAAAATGAGCGATTTAAAAAAACCCTAATTTATCACAAGAATTATCAAAAAAATGATAGCAAAACTTAGAGAAAACGTGAGATTTCATGATAAATAAATAACAAAAAATGGAATAAATAGATATGAGTTGAAATGAAATTACCTGGGAAACGAAGGCATCATCATCCCAACGAGATTGATTAAGCTTACAAAGTAAAAATGAAGCTCTTAATGGAGTTCCTTCAGGAACCACCCTCCTTGCGTGTTTTCTTATTCTCATCAATTTGGTGCTTATTTTTTAAGGTATTTGATTGAAAATGAAGAAAGAAATGAAGAAATTTGGTGTTAGAGTTTTCTTGTGTTCTGCAAAATTGTTTTTGCAGAAATTACTCTCCTTTTACATATTGTAACATAGGTGTGTATTTATAGTCAGTTTTTATAAAAATAATTAAATAAATTTTTAAGAAAATTAAAAAGGGCATTTTTTTTTTATCCTATTAATCCATAACAAAAAAAAAAAAAAAAAAAAAAAAAAAAGAAAAACAAAAAAAAAAAAATTGAAATAGAAAGAAATTAAAATCTGGACCTATTATGGTCTTTTAAATCTCTTCCACTTTTTTTGTTTTATCCAATAATGCCCTTGCCAACGTATTTGAATTTACTATAATGCCATTCATTGTTTTTTAGTATATTGTTTTTTTTTTTTTTTTTGGTGAGGAAAGAACTTTCTATGCCAATATAATTTGCAAGTTTGTCAACCATTTTAGGGTGACACTTTAAATTTGAAATTAAATTGATCTAATTGTGCAGATTTTCTTACTCTATCTTTGGGGGAAAAAAATATATAAAGCGTACATACAAGTACTCATGTTGTGGATATTACATTTTTCTTGAAAAATTTGTAGCGGTATATTAAAATTGAAAAAAAAAGTTGTGTTGAGATGCATTACAATAAATTTTCATAATTCTAATTTTGAATTTTATGTGTGAAACATTATGTAATAATGCAGATATCACATTAAAGCTTCCCAATGAAAAGTTTTATATATAATTTGTTTCCTTGTTAACAATGATTTGATGATATCTCAATTATTTGAGATTGTATTCATTACGTCAGCATGTTATCAAATATTATCAATGGCAAGGTCTATATAGTTGACTACGTATTAGAGTTTATTTTATTCACTTGATTTTCACGTACTTATTAGAAGACTTATTGAATTTGTAAAAAAAAACATTTTCATTGTGAATTATATTAGGATGGCATTGATTTTTTCCTAGACTTAGCTGCGAACTATGTTGATACAATGATACGTACAAAAGTATTTGAAACACGTTAAGGTCAGTATTTATTGTTTAAGTTTTTTTTTAAAAAAAAATCTTTACCATCAAACTAATCAAATCAAAGACCTTTCTACCCCAAAAAAAAAACACCTAAATAAATTCAGGGATCGTTTGGCATTGTTGTGGTTTTTTGTTTTTTGATTTTTTGTTTTCTAAAAGTATATGATATGTGTCCCATAATGAATCAAAAATTATATAAACTTATTAAAATTATGATAAATTTGAAAACTGACAACAGAAAAGTGAAAACACCTTTTTCTTGTTTCCTATTTTTGGTTTTCAAAAAAAAAAAAAAAACTAAAAACCAAAACTGATGCCAAACAAGCCCTCATATATCAGTTTTTTTTTTTCCAAACCCTCATTGTAGGTAAAGAGGCACATGATTAAAATTTAAGAAAACAAAGTCACAACTAGTAATTATAAGTGTATAGCCCAATTCCAAATGTGTGGCCCAAAATCTAGGCAGTCATAAACCTTTATAAATAGCCCAGTCCATAATTTGCCCTATATTTCTTAAAGATCTAAATTTAAAAGAAAGACCGTACGGTAAAAAAAATCCCAAATTCGCAAATCACTAATGCGATTTAGCTTGTTTAAAATTCTTTCATCTCATTTGTAATTTGTATTTCCTTTATCTAATTATTCTCTATAAAAGGAAAAAAAAAAATCTCAAGTGAAGTTGAGTTAATCCTACCCAACTCATGGACAACCCAACACAGCCTGCTATGTCAACTAGTTGGTGCATCCCTAAGTCATCTAACCCCAAGATCTCCAACTCAATACACTTATAATCTATTCCTTAGGAATTCTCCTTGTGAGAAAGGCTTTCTAAGCTAGTGTTTTCTTTTCGTTCCCTTACTTAGCTTAAAACTAATTAAGCTATCATCTAAGACCTAGCCTTACAAAGCCATAAATGGAATTAAAGAAAAACTAGGGAGATCGATAAGGATTACAACTAAATAAAAATCAAGAAAATGTAATCAACTAGGAACATAAAGAGTAACCTATGTAAATTTGTAAATTAAGAGATTATAGTAGTTCCAATTTTATCGGATGTCTCCAAAGAGACATAGTAAAAACATTGTTATTTTGGTAACAATTGTGTTTGTGTTAATATCCATATATATGGAGTATTTAATTTAAAATACAGATATAATAATAATATTAGTACATAGTAATATACTAATATCTATATTATATATATTCTAAGTTTCAACTATGTGATAAAAAAAAAAAGAGGTCCTAATCAGATTAAAGATTAAAGAATATATAACTATATAAAAAAAGCCTAAACTATTAGTTTAATCCATTAATTGATTTATATGAAGTAAGTTTTTAATTATTCCACCATTCTTAATTAGTCATTAAATTAACTTATTTATTCCTATAAATTGGCCATAACTGTTTGGCGTGACTTACTTGATCATCAATATTTTATAATTGTAAATAAAAGGCTTATGTACTATAATCATAATTGTATATTATGTGGAATTGAAGTTGACAAGTAATTCACCTGGATTTTTTTATTTTTTTTTTCACTTAATTAGGATGCATGTACTATTGTATTTAAAGAGAATAATACTCGTATATGATAAATGACAGGGCAGAAAAAATAGAGAATGAAAAAGCAACGACTTCAATTTAGTTTTGGATCTTTGTAGGAAAAATAATAAAAATTGAAGGAAATTTTCCACCTTTTATAAGCAATTTTTTGCAAAAAACCACCTTATAATTTTTTTTTTGCAATAACACACCTTAATCAAAATTTTTTTTGCAAATCAATACCTTTATGTCGGAAAATGAGGTTTGGCCCCATTTTCCGGCGTTGACTACCCCAATCTACCCACGAAACCACCTCTCTCCCCAGCCCCACCCACGAAACCACCTCCCTCCTAAGCCCCACCCAAAAAACCATCCTTTCACGGCGTTGGCCACCATAAACATACCCCTTTAACGACGTTGACCACTCTAAACCCTCCTCTATAACCCTAGCCACCTTTCTCCCCTCCACTGTTAGTTTCGTGGGTGCAAATGGCGTAGTCAAACGCCGAAAAATAGGTTTTGACTCTAATTTCCGACATAAAGGTGTAGTATTGCAAAAAAAAAATTGATTAAGGTGTGTCTTTGCAAAAAAAAAAATTATAAGGTGGTTTCTTGCAAAAACATACTTATAAAAGGTGTTTTTTTTGTAAAATTTCCAAAATTGAAATATTGATCTACCCCATTAAAAATAAGGGTATTTTAGTAATTACATTCCTTCAATTGACAACTCGTACTTTGTTTGTACTGTTCAAGAATCACATTTTTATGACTGTAATCTTTTCTTTTTTTTATAAAAAATAAATATAAATAAATAAAGAGTAAGCTAGTTTTCATTACAATTATAAGGAGAAACAAGACTGTGCTGTGCCTACAAGCAGGGACCTACCATTATTAGCGGCATCAACATTTAGGGCACTAACCACCAAATATATTCTAATTAACAATAGTATATTACTATATAACTATATATCACTGTGTCCCCCAACTCAACCTCCTTTTTTCACTTTCTAGCTTTGTTGTTACAATATTATTAGTATAAGTTTATCTAAGTTAAGGATTAGTTGTAGTCCAATCTCATATTTTCATTTTAGAAATATGTCTTTCATTTAATAGATGCATTGTACTTCTTATGCTTACAATTGTACTTGGAGGGTTCTAGCTCGTTTGACAATTGTGGTGATATCATAAATAATTGTGGACCTTGCGGTACCAACATATTACGTATAGATTATAGAGTATATATCTTGATACTGTTACAGTGAATACTTCAACGAATTTGTGATAGTTGATATGAGTTAATTTGTTTGTGGTGATATCCTTGAACATATCTAACCCTTTATTAAATTTTGTTTGGAGAACGAAATCACTTGTATATGAAACTTAAGTTGTACATAAAGATACTGGTTAAAATTACTCTACCCCGTAGAGTTCATAGAGAAATTCTTGTAATGCTAGTCTTTCATTCAATTGATGTTACATTATTAGATGCTATGGAAATGTCAAAAACAAGAATCATAAAAGCACAAATTGGAACATTATGATTGAAAAATAAAAGGAGAGCCTGTTTTCTAAGGTTACCAAGTTGACTAAATCACCAATTTACTGTATAAATAAAAATGATCATCCCAACCCGATAACCCACTAACCCAATTCCTCCCCTCTCTCTCTCTCTCTCTTTTTTTTTTTTTTTTTTTTTTTTTTTTTTTTTTTTTTTTTTTTTTTTAAATGGGAGTGTAAAAAAACATCTCATAAATCACAATGATAAAAATACTTTCAATAAAGAAAGTACAAGCTCAAAGAATCTGCCTTTTATTTTATCCTTCCGGTTTCTTTTTGTTGCATTTGTTGGGAGTTTTTGAACCACAATCTTTAGTATGCTCACTACTATTGGTATCATAATCTCATAAAGGGGCAGAAACATCGTATTCGGGGTTTTATTCTATATAAACACTCATTTAGTCACGTAACTGTAAACGTTTTTATGTATTTTGGGAAAATTAAAATGTTCATGAGATTGAATTTTTTTCACCCATCTCTAAGATGGGTCTATTGATCAACCTATGTACAATATTTTAGAATGAACTAGAGCTAAAATTTGAAAATTCCTTTGTTATTCTTCTTATTACTAGCAAAAGTACACGCTCTAAAACAGATATTGAATAGCTGAAATGATTTAGACATTACACTTCAAACTAACTGTAATATTCACCAAAGTAGACTGCACTTAGTAAGGAGTAAATTAAAATGGAGCATTTTCATGATCCATATTAGAACTTAGGATATATAAGTCTTACAAATGTACCTCATTGAAATTTCGAACATAACCAAGATAACATTTTTAATGAACTCTTCTGTTTTTACTCTGTAACAATCTTTTTACAGAATAACTACAAGCATATGATAAAATCATAAAAACATAAACTTCTGTATCGAATGGCAAGTACCCCATGTATGAAGATTATCTAAGTAAGCCTGCTTTATTCATCGTACTGCTTTGATCAAAGTTGAATTTGAACTTCATCTAGACAACATCACAACACGAGAAAAGCTTGCGCTTGTGGGATGATTTGCATCAAACATCACATAATCGTCCAACATACACAAGTTATAACCAAATCTGTATATAGTGTGGGTGAGAATCGATCCCGGATCTCATACATGAAATCGAGAGAATCTATAGCCAGTTGAACTATTCCCCGTTCTCAAATAATAAGAGTAATGGCAAATGTATGGGCTGCTTTATCAAAAGTTACATAACACAGTATCAAATTTTGACAATTTGGTGTAAAACTATGATTAACCCATTTGGAAAACAAATAGAATATCCTATAACTATATATGTATAATGAATTGAATTACTATGACTCTCTATGAATATATATCTTAAGCACAAAATTAAAAATTTTCTCTGTTTAATTTTTTTCTTCCAATATAAGGCAATTACATATCATCTTGTTGAATGTTGGTTGCGTCTTTAACAAAATTATAATATTAAATAACAATCCGCTTCAATGTATTTTGTGCTCATGATATATCCGATTGTGAGCGATGTATAATGATATACGGAACATTTCATATTTCGGCACATGTCAATTTGGTCTCAAATTCTTACTCTTTTAGTAGATAAATTCAATACTATAAAGTGTGATACTTTTAGAGAGGAAAGGAGATTTAAACTTATAAACTTGTAGTTATAGACACCCAACATCTGTCACATGAACAGGAAATCATTGACTCATATAACTAATTTAAAGATGATATATCCATGTTAAAGAAGTGTTTAAATTAATTAATGGGAAAATAAAAATACACTTTCCATAGCTAAAAAAAGTGTTCGGAATATAAAGAGTGATAAAATTATCTTTTATTTTAAATCCTATTTTTTCGGATATTTACCACTTAAAGCATCCGCCGTTTAGTCAAAATTGATACTCCGTATTATGATATTATACTTAGGGCCTGTTCATATTTACTGAACTGAGCTGAACTGAACTGAACTGAACTGAACTGAACTGATTGGAGCTGAACTGAACTGAACTGAACTAAACTGAACTAAGCTGAAATGAATATTTTATGAGAGAGGGAAATTAAGAGCTGAACTGAACTGAACTGATTGAAGCTGAACTGGACTGAACTGAACTAAACTGATTGGAGCTGAACTGAACTGAAAATAAGTAAATATGAACAGGCCCTTAATGAAATGTGATGAATTGAATGCTTAAACCCGATGAATATTCACCAAATTAGTAATTTTAACAATTTAGATTACCAACTAAAGATTAATAAAATAAACATTATAAAACAAAAAAAAAATATTATTAAAAGTTAGTTATTTTTTTTAACTTAATGTTTAAGGCATAAGATTGAATGTTCAATTTTTTAAAATCAATTAGATTGTTATTTTTAAAAGCAAAATGCTTTTGATGGGAAATTATTTGTTATGGACATACTGATTTGATGACACACATTAAAACTGTTTTTAAAATATTTAAAAACTAGCTATATCAAGAGATATCCTTATTATACTAATACGAATTATATTTCGATATTAAATACACAAATTATCTTTTATTTTATTTTTTTAATTGAAATTATCTTTACCAAATTATAAATCATTTTTATTGGTTATTAAATATAAGTAATTATTTCATGTTATTAATTTTTTTACAAATTTTCAAATTAATTTTTACTCAATTGACTTATTTATACTGAATTTTAATTAAATAAAGTGAAAAAAAATACCTTATTCCGCGAATAAATCTAACGTTATGAAGTCAATTGCAAAAATATAGTTCCTCTGTTTTTTCTATACCAGCAACACTTCTCTTTTTACGCTTGCCGATTCATGTTTTTTATTGTTAATATTTTTAATTAGCAATTTGTAAAAATTAAATTATAAACATTTAATGTTAAAATTATATAAATAAAGTGAGACGAATCTAATAAAATTTTACATGACGATATTTTTACTTAACTATAAACCGTTAAAGTTACTATAAGTAAAATATATAAATAGTGTAAAAGTCAAATTATTGCAATTATAAAAAAAATGGAGGGAGGCATTAGGCTTTCAAAGTTTGACCAATATATGGAGGATTGCTCATTTGACAAGTCACTCACAAAATAAATTTGAAAAAAAAAAAGCTTGCTACTCTTACTCGACGGTCAGCTAGTTCAAATGACAGCACAATACAACACGTTAGAAAAAAGATAAGAAAAATAAAATAAAATAAAATAAAATAAAATAAAAAAACCCATAAAATTTCGACAAATACAAACAACAAAAGAAAGAAAACCTACAAGCTACAACCTTCGACCTTCCTAGCAGCAACTAAGCAAAATTAAGCATTGATAATAAAATCACATTAACGATTTAAGTGACCTAGCTTTCACAGGCTTACGAATTCTCCTACCACCATTATTTTCATCTTCATCTTCATCATCATCATCGAAATCGTCTTCGATATAGTCAATTTCATTATCCAAATTACTATCCATCTCAACAATTTTAGTACCAGCATTATTAGTATTAGTAATAGTATTAGTATTACCCTTCATTTTCTTGTTGTCGTCATCATCTTTATCGTCTTCACTCATGATATTATGACTAGTTGAGGAAGAACCAGCCGATTCGTCAGCTTCATTGATCGTTGTTGTATTGAAATACTTGCTATCATTACCCACATTGTGCTTGTTCCCTCCTCTTCTCTTGCTCCACCTCGGCCCGAACCCGGAATAATAGTAAAACTCATACGGGTTGCTATTGCTACTAACACTATTATTATTCGCGGGCTTTGTGGTTGCCGGGGTGATTACCGTTGGTGTCGTAGGTGTTGTTGCGGGTGTGGTAGGCTTCTTGGGCCGTCCTCGCTTCTTTGGAGGAGTGGGGATTGGCGGAAGTGCCACCTTAAGCGGTGGCGGCTTGAGTTGGTGATGGATATGTTGCCACCCTTTGTTCCTTCCATTGCCAACACCAATTTGTTGTTGTTGTTGTTCATCTTTAACAAATTCTCTCTCCTCGAGAAGAGGCTGTGGTGGTGGCGGCGGCAGCGGTAGCGGTTTTTCGACGTACTCGAACGATAATTCCATGGACTCCCCACTAGGGAAGCTGTATTAACAACCACCATTTCAATCATAAAAGGATAAAAAGAAGAGTGCTTAATTTTTTTATATCAATTTTTGAATTTAAGCGGAAAGATTTCTTTTGTAAAAAAAAAAAGACCTTCCAAAATTAAAACCCTAGAACTCGAGAAAAAAATAATTTCATTGGAGATGAAAATAATTGAAGTAGATAATACGAAGATTAGCTAATTAAATACCTGTCTGAAGAAGGAAACGCATCCGCTAAGCTACCATTAACGGCAAATCCATCTCCCCATTCACCCTGAGTTAAATTAATCGACGTCGTGAAAAAATAATAAACAAGCTAACTAAAGATGAACTAATTAAACCATTAACCTACTCTAATTACGATAATTACAGCTTAATAGTATCATCTTAAATCAAATATATATTTACTACTTAGAACCCTAGAAATGGAGCTCAAAAAATAAACTCCATTTTCAAACCCTACTTTTTTTTATCGCGCCTACAATAGTTTTTTTTGCAGAAAAAAATGAAAATGCAACAAAATATAACGATATTTCTCAAAATAATTAACACAAAGTTTGAAATTGAAATTGTCGGGGATAAAAATTAGATCTGAAAACCAGAAAATTAAAAAAAAAAAATGAAAATGAAAATACCTGGAGAGAGAAAGAGTCGACATCCCAAGGAGAACGATTGAGCTGACAAACTAAAAATGATGATGAAGAAGATGAAGATGATATTAGCCTTGCGTTTTTTCTAATCCTCATAATTTTCTTCTTGATTTTTCGCAAATTTCAGATCTGCTAAAAATAATTTCGTTCAGTTCTTCTGGTTTTTTTTTGTTTTTTTTTTTTGGGAGGGTTGAAAGGATGTTTTAATTTAATTTTTCTCTCTATTATTCGTCGTTGTCTAGCTTTGCAGATCTCTTATCAAAGACGTGGAGTTACTTCTATATTTATAATAAGGGTTTTTTTTTTTTTTTAGTTTTTCTTTTGTTTGGTGTGGTTGCAATAAAAAATATATATATATATAAATTAAATTTTATAAATAAATAAAAATGAAGATGAGTTTCTGTTGCTTTCTCGATATTTCAGAAATTTGAAATTCCATTATACCCTTGGTTTGAGTGTTTAATTACATGAATAGCATCCATATGTATTTTATTATTTTAATATATGGATCAAGAAATGGACTGTGGGTATGACATGTCATATATTTTTTTGTCCAAAGGTGGTGCTTTTTTCGGCAATAGATTACGCAATGGTGTAAGTGTTTGGTTCCATTTGTTTTTTCCGAAAGTATTTGATTATAATTATAAGTAAATTAATTGGCGTAAAATAAATGAAAATAACTTTATAAGATTTTTAAAAATAGAGAACGTATTTCTTTTGAAAGTTAGTATGCACATATTCATTCTTGTTCCTAATTAACATAATAATAACATTCGATTTTATTATACGAGCCAAGATATGTATACAATTATATATATTATATATACTTGTAAAATTATGTTTTTTTTTTTTAAGGAAGAAGGAAGTTAATTAATAAAGATGATCAATGTTTACAAAATTAGGATCAAGATCTTTGAGCCAAAACAGGCTGCTGACCATCAGCCAATAAGCCCCACAAGTTCCGGAATTCAACACCAAATCCAACAAATTATAAAACATAGCAGCAACACCTAAATATTTATTGTTCCAGTCGAAAACAGCCAGCATCCAAAAAGAGCAGCAGTCAGGGTTAAATGCTTCCGGTACGGTCCTCCTCATACGCATCTCTCGTTGGTGTAGGGGCTTCATCGAAGAATTGCGCCCCCTCTTCCGATTCCATAGCAATCTGTGCAAGAAAGTGCGCCACTCGATTTGCTTCCCTAGGAACATAGTTAAAATTAAAGAAACATCCCTTATCCAAGAGGGCTTACATATCCATTAGAATAACAGCCAATTCATGAGTTCCATCGGTTTCCATTATCACTTCCTTGAGCTGGGCGTCGACCGCCATTTGCATCCCACCTCTTATAGCCATCAATTCCGCTTGGGCTGAATTACTGGCCATGACACTCCAAGATTTGCCAAAAAACCAAGTTCCATTAGCAAGCCTTGCAACTGCTCCTGCTCCAGCAAAGTGACTGTCCTTCTTCCAGGCTCCATCCGTATTTATCTTGATACAGCTCCCACTTGGTCTCTGCCACCTAGTTTCACGGATGAGCACAACTGGGACCTTTCCTTTACCCTGCAAGGCGTTAACAGTTGCATCCAAATCCAGCTTATATTTGTTAAACAAAGAGAGAGGATGATAGCTTAGACTGCTTGCTGAAAAACAGTGTAATTCCGTGCTCTCCATAAGTGCCAAATTGCAACAGAAAAAGTTACTCTCCAAGTCGTGCTTGTATTAAGGTTATAATTAACCCATCCATCCCAATTAATATTGAAAAAAGTATGGTAATTAAAATCCTTATCCATCTTATTTAATTAAGGTGAAGACCCTAGATCACAAAGTTCTAGAATTAATACAATCCCTAAATAAGTGTAAATGATTTTCTTTACCAAGATTACATCTAGTACAAATTGGATCAAAATTGTCAATTTTATCAGCCAAAACCGTAGTCGTAGGCAAAAATTGATGACTCACGTTCCAAACTAACATTTTGTACTTAAAAGGAATAGGGATATGCCAAATTTTCTTCCAATTAATATGAGGGAAAGAGGGGTGAGACACAAAGTTAGAAGCTAATTTGTATGCACTCCTAATATTAAATTGACCATTAGTCTCAACTCCCCCAACAAAGGGTGTCATCATTAACTGAAGCACAAGAGGGAAGGGGAATATTTTCAATTAGCTTACAGAGAAAATCCGGAATGATGTGTTTTATTTTATTAGTGTTCCATTTACCATTGTCAATTATGTAATTAACTCCCCAATGAGCCATAGAATTCGGAATGGGTTTATCCAAGATTAAGTAGATGGGCTTATCCCCCACCCAATGATGGAACCATAAGCAAATATCGATCAATTGGATGGAATATAAAATCTGGAATCAATTATTTTATTTTTTTTATAAGAAAATTCAATTTTCTTTTAAACACACGAAGCTTAATAGATATTGCAAATTGTTTATGGATCATCTCAAATTTTAAATTGTAATTTCTTTTTTTTTAAGAAAAAATATATTTTTTTTAAAACACAAAGCTTATAAGATATTGCAACGCTGTTTATCGATCATTTCAAATTTTAAGTTGTATCATATATAAGCTATGTTTACTTTAGATTATTTCAGTTCCTTATTACTTATAACATATTTTATCGTTTTATATGAGGTTTTTTTTTTTACAAATTATTTTAATTTCGTAATGAATCAAATACTTGTAAAAACTATATAATGGGAACTAAAAATATATGTAATTTATGTAACAACCAGCAAATAGGTAATTAGGATTTTTTTTTTTTTTTATTATTTTTATTTTTATTTTTTTTATTTTTTATTAAGTGAAAGGGTGGGGAATGGGAACATTTTTTTTTTTTTTGGTTGCTGTGGTGGAAGAAGAGGAGTTCTTAGCTTGTACATATATATAGCAATACATGCGAAGATGCAAATGTGAATAATTTAAAAAAAAATCTAGCATTTTCACTTCATACTGCACTTCTTGTATGTTCTATGTTAGGTGTTATTACATGATATAAGAAGTTGTTTAATTAATTGGACATAAACTTATACTTCGTACTTTATATTCAAATAAGGTTGTACTTTATATTCCATCTGCTATTTATTGCATTGATTTAATCAATATCAAGTTTTAGAAAAATTTTGAGTAATATATTATCCTAGGTTAATTGTTTACTTAAAAGTAAGAAATGTGAGGGTAAAAAAAAAAAAAATAATGGAAAAAGATTTTATAAATGTTAATTAATTAATTATAATTGAAATGATTTATATGAAGTACTTAGTTATGTAATTAAATCAAATGTACATGACCAATATAAAACTCAAACATAAAACATAGCAATTTTTTTTTTTTAAAAAAAAGTTGGGTAAAGTAAAAATTACTCGAATTACCAAGACTAATCAAGTTAATGTTGCTAAGTACACTACTTAATTTGCCTCTTTGATGTATATTTGAAAAAAATAAAAAAATCCTACACGTAATGTTTGTAACATTAGTATTACACAGTACTTTTTAATTTTAGGGTCTGTTCACATTTACTGAACTGAACTAAATTGATTGGAGCTAAATTGAATTGAACTGAGCTGAGCTGAGCTGAGAAAGGGAAAATAAGAGCTGAACTGAACTGATTGGAGCTGAACTGAATCGAACTGAACTTATTAGAGCTGAACTGAACTGATTGGAGCTGAACTGAATTGAAATTAAGTAAATGTGAACAGACCTTAGTACTAGTATACAATAAAAGTAGGTAGAGATAAAATAAGAGAGGTTAATAAATGAAAATGTGTAAGTATTATGAAATAACACGATATAGTAGTAAAAAGTGTTTTTTTTTTTTAAATGAAATTAAGTGAAAAATGTTGAAAATATTATAAAATGAAAAGGACAAAATATTAGAAAATTATAAATTATATATTTAAAACTAAGGTACTCCTTTAAATTTTTAAAAATGTAACGGTTTGACTTTTGTACTATTCACATGCGGACATGTTTGACTTAAATTTTTTGATATTATAAAATAAATCAATATTGTTATATAATATATCATTAGATTCGTCACAATGTCTACTTTTATAATATAATTTTGTTATAATTTATACTAATAGACAATTAAAGATATTAATAGTCAAAGTTATGTCTTACAAATATGTGGTCAAACTGTTGCATTAAAAAAAATAAAAAAATAAGGGAGTAGTACTTACTGATAGAGGTGTCAAAACCACATCCAAAACCGATTCGAAAAAAATTCAATTTAGATATGAACTTGTGTGGACTTAATAATTTAGTATGACTCAACTTTTAAAATTGACCCAACTCCGACCTAATCAGACTTAATCGAATCATTTGAATTGACACCTCTATTTACTGAGTACTCGGTATATAGAATCCGCTAAAAATGGTAAGAGCTTAATTAGAACCGGTGAAGTTATAGTAATAAAGACTTTGTACCCTATGGGCCTTGCCCAACGTTCTGATACTATGGACCAAAGCCCAATTTAAAATGAGTTTCATTATTAATTTTAAAGCTTATTTCGTAACACCAAAGACCATGCGCTACTAGAGTACTACTTAGATAATTGATTCATCATCAAAATTTCACTTTCATAATTTCTTTAAAAGACATAAATGATATATCCTCCATTTTTGTTACATTGATTTTAAATTATTAATTAGCCAAATGTTTAAATTAGAGACCTTGGATTTTATTTTAGTAAAAATCAAGATCCTAATACATACAAGTATATTTATTTAATTCTGTTGTCCCAAAAAAAAAAAAAAAAACTTATCCAAAGTAGTATAGTTATTTGTAAAGAAAGTCTATAAGATTTATGAGATTTAAGTGACCACTCAATGACGCGATTAAAGCCTTAAGGGTTTAAGTCTCATTGTCTGTTGAATATACTTTCTCCGTTCTTTTTTTTATTGCACCATGAGGGATTTCACGTTTGCCAATGCATTTTTTTTAGCTATGAATATCTTCAATTATGCTTTTGTAAAAATTATAAAAAAATTGATATTTGAAAAGAAGATTTTGAGACGAATCTAACTAGATCCCGCATGACTATATTTTTCCGAATGAATAAATCACAAATGATGGTCAAAGAAGATTAAGTGAATAGTGTAAAAGTCTTAATGGTGCAATAAAATAAAAACGGAGGAAGTAATAGATTAATGGTCATTTACTTTTTAAGTAAAATTCTCAACAACTAACCTAGTAGAGGTTTTCAAATCACCCTAATTTAACAAGAATTGTATCCTCTAAAAGTAAAAAATTTCCAAAATTGGGTACGACAAATAAAACAGATGAAATCAAATTGTAATAAAATATTTTTAAATTGATGGGCTGAAGCCATAATTGGCGGGTTTAGCGCCACACTATTACATTAGTTAGTTGATGTCCAAAAAACTAACAATTCTAAAAATGAACAAAACAAAAACATTTCAACGCAAATTTGGAAAGTTTCTCTATAATTAGACTATTCTTATCTTCCACCGTTATTTATTACCGAATTTCAGTCCTTTTCTTCTTCAATCCAACAATTCCTCCATTTTTATTTGTCATTTCCATTAATTATCTATTTACTAACACAAAACAAAACAATTAAAATCAGTATATTGCATTATTATTTCATAAGATAATATTAACATAAAAAAACCTTAATCATTCATCTAGTTGAATTTTGGTGGTGAATCAATTATAATTAACTCGTTATTATAATAAAAATGGCTTCGGACGCGCAATTGGAGAAGATGAAAATGAGGCAAAGCTATCACAATAATTGGACAGTCGAACTCATGCAAACTCTTTCCGTTAACCCTGCTTGTTGTTTCCTTTCTCTGTTTTTTTTCATAATTATTTATATATTCCTTGTTAATAATATTCGATTATATATTTACAATTTGTTTTTCGAACTTTGCAGATTGTTGCTATGCAGCTTGGTGGTGAGTAATTTATTTTAACTTTAATAATTTCTTTAATGATCATTTGGTGAATTTAATTCCTTCAACCTTTTTTTTTTTTTTCTAAATTACTTTTATTTGTCTCTTTAAACTTTTTTGAAGATCATTTGGTGAATATAATATCATTTTCATTTTTTTTTAAGTTGACTTTTGTGGCGGACTTTTACTTGAAATAAGTATTGCAATGAATTTCTTAGGAGTGGAAAAGATATCTAACTAATAAGTTCCCCTAGGAAATAAAATTCAACACTCCATATTATTCTTCAAACCGACACAATCTTGAAAGAATAGGGTATATATTTGAACATGTAGTTAATTAATATATTTCCGAATAATTCAGAATCATATCAAAGTTATAAATTTTTCATAGTATATATCTAATCTTTAGTTTTACATGTATTATAAATTAGTTAAGAATGATTAATTCACTTAAATGTGGACAAACTTGTCACTATGTCATGCCCTAAAGGCTAAAGTTAACTTGCAAATGTATGTTTTTTGATATGTCTTAATAAAGTTTTACTAATATGCAGTGCACCATGTGCTTCTTACATGCTTCGCAAACGAGCCTTGTATGGTGATATGAGAAGGTTAATTGAACACATCTCCTGCATAACTTCAATATTAAGTAGTCTATGAAACTTTTGTGTATATGCATGAACATAACCTAACATGCTGATACTTTTTTTTTTTTTTTTTTTTTTTTCTGACAGATACACATGTTGTGGTGGATATATGCCCTGTAGTGGCAAGTGTGGAGAGCAAAAATGTCCTGAATTTTGTCTTTGTACTGAGGTTTACATTGCCTTTCTTGCTTTATATTGCATTTAACTTCATGACTGTTGTACTACTTTGTTCTGATCGATTCAAGTGTTCAATTACGAAACTTGGTACATTCCATCCGATCCCTAAATGCAGTTCAGGGATGATATTAAGGAATTGACTAAAAGTATGTACCATAACATTCCTGTAAGGTTTGATTTGGAATATAAATTAGACTAGTGAAGTAGTGATCTTTCTAGTTACAATAAGCCCTTATTAAAAGGAAAGTGGACTACTATTTTGTGATGAACTTAGTGTTTTATATCAGGTTGTATGTTGTTTCTCAAATTCTGTTGCCTCAACGCGCTTCATGTTGCAAGACGAGTTCAACATTCACACTACAAAATGCGATAACTGCATAATTGTACTCCATCTTCCCCTTCATTATGTTTGATTTCCAAAATTTCTTTGATAATTGTACTAACTGATATATCTTTGGGGGTTAGGGATTCATGTTCTTCCTCCAGTATTTTGCTTGCTTATGTTCAATAGTTGCTTGCTTAACTGGAAGCGAAGAACTCAATGACCTTTCACAATGCTTGAACTGTTTATCGGATACAGTTATGTGCACGTAAGTTTGTCATGTTTACTGATTGAATATGATCTGGTTGCTTTGATGACTATATACAAACTAATTCACATATTTTGGACATTTGCAGGGTTTGTGCATGTATGCAGGTATGCAGGACTAACTATACTACTTAACTCAGCAAATTTTTGCTGTCATTTGTTTATTACTAGTATTTCCTAGATTGTGTAACATACATTTAACATATTTCTGCTTTTAGATACAGAGCATTGTATCCTAATACAATTCATCATTGTATATGTTAATGATTTAATGCAGACGCAGCATAAGCTTGAGTTAGATAAAAGAGATGGCATCATTAGCGCGTTTCCTGCAATGACAGTCCCTCCTGTACAGCAGATGTCACGCATGGATCCCAGAGCTCACCCCCCATCAGTTGCTGGGAATCCTCAGATCGCCATTGCATATGGTTATCCTGCCCGTTAGTTTAAGGCTAGTTATTCATATACAGAGTTGTTAAGTGTTGGCTAAATTCTTTGTAAGAAAGCATAAGGAATGATATTATGCATCACATGCTTGTGTGATGCAAATAAAAGGCCTTAATTATTGTAAGTAAATTGAATTATTAATGCTATTCTTCCAATTGTGACAGTGTACTATATCAAATGTTGTACTTGTTTAAGTTGTCATTATTTTAACATGCTTAGCTTGATTATTGAGCTGATTGAATGTAACTCATCTAACTTGATTCGAGTAGACATATAATGATCAAACCTTAACATGACCCAACTGTTAGATATGGACACGCAAATTTCGCAATCTCAGAAAGGAGGTTGGCAAGGGCAAGGCCATATTTTGTTCACTTATTATATGAACTTTAATCATGAATTTGAGCTAATTAAATATCAGTATAGAATAGCAAAAAGAGTTGATGAGTTCAATAATGGAATAATAATAAGATTAATCACTAGATATAATATAAGAACATCTATAATGTACTTGATTCCTGGTGTCCAACATTCTTGGTCGGATAGCAATATAATAAAAACATCAACATATATAATTTATAATGTTATGAACCTCACTTGTATGTTTAAGAGCCAAATTATGTTTCTCCCAGGAACCTCACTGTATACTTCCTCAATTTTATTTTTATCTGAATTGTTGGCAATATAATAGCAATTAATTTGTGATATAATGAGAGGTTTAGACTATACTTGTATGAGTTTATGGCTATGTTAGCTACTATATAGTACACTTTCATGTTAGGCTTGAGAACATATGACAATTGATAGGGCCATAATCGTAGTGTAGTAGGTCGATTTGGGTGGATAAAGGAGCCATAAATTTAATACTATTTGGTTATTGAAAGAAATTTCGTAGTCAGTAGGTAAGAGGATCCACATCACATGAGATATATAAAGAGCGCTCCGTATATATGAGAATAAACTTTAATCTAACAGCCAAGCTTGTTTCTAAACTTTTGATGTAGATTTAGATAAGAGAACCCCATAATTTTGACTCATTAATTAAATACTTAAACAAGAAGACTAATTAAAATTAGACTTACTATTAGAGTAGTACAAGTATGTACTGTAACTCTGTAAACAGGATCGAAGCAAGGGCAATGGGCCCCAGGGCCGACAAGGTAGAAAGATTCGTAGGCCCAAAATCAATGACAAAAATGGGTTATTAACAATGGAGACTTTACGTCCCAAAAAAAAAAAAATAAAAAAATAAAAAAAATGAAGACTTTAGGTGATTAATTAAAGTTGGGGTGGGTGTTACACTGTTAGGTATTACAGCATTTAGGATTTGACATATTCCTTAGCTTAGGCGGCAGCCAATTTTTGTTAATTTCAAGTTTTGTAATCATTTTTCTTATAATTAATCATCATATCATTAGTTGTGCTTATGATACCTTAATTATATATTCATATGGGGATTAGTGCATGATTAAATTACCCACTTCTTGTTGACATCGATCACATTTATATACTCGTGTTTATGCTTAATACTGAAAGCTACAAGTCTTTCCACATTGTTAGTCCGTCTTCAACCTCCACCCATATCCTTCTTAGATTACTAAATCCAATCATAAATCATTACTATCTCGAATGTTTGATGAGTCCTCGACATTACATCCATCGTCCCAACCAAGAAAATAAAGGGGATAAAAAAAGAAAAAGAAAGGGAACGATAGAAGTTGTCAGGAAAAATAATAAAGGACATGTGCCATCAACTTAGAAGAGAAAAAAAGTTTAACAGCAAGTTGAAAAATTAACAGAAATAGGAGAAATTCAGAGTACAGAAGCCTGAGATAGGGATAGATCAAGTGCGCACATACACCCAAAAATTAGATACTTCTCATTCATCACTTAATACAACTACTACTATACTTTGAAAAAACGTTGAACCATTTTATGTCTCCAAATTTAAATAAATATTATAATATGGTCCCTTTTGTATGTAATGTGTTTACTAAGAAAACAATGGGGGACAAGAATACAAGATTTGCTAGGATGGCATGATTTAGTCACCCATATTATCAAGTTTGGGAAAATTGTAAAAGCATTTATACACATGATTTCTGCATACACAATCACTCTCCTATCTTAATCATTTATGTTTTTCTAATTTAATTAATAAGTCGGATTTATATTTTATTATTATATACATGTATTAATTGAAATTATAGATATGGAATATGAATCTTACCAAAATACCAACGATGACTTGTGTCACATACTCACATATATACAAGTGATATATTTGCCGTGAAAGACTCAATTTTATGCTTCAGCTGAAGAAGGTTAATTGAAAGGGATGAGAATCGAACCACGAGTTAATTATGACTATCATTGAGCTTCAATGAGAAGCTACTTCGATTATCAAAAATTCACAAAACTAAGAGACAAAAAAAATGGTTTATTGCTTTAAGGTACTTTAAGGGACAAAACAAACTTTTATAATGATCTTTGGATATCTAAAAACTTTGATTTTCAAGTCCAATAGATGATTGCATCTTAGAGTATAAAGTTTAAAATAATAATTAAGAGGTGATGGGTAAATGTAAATTAGTGGCTAGAACATGAATTATTAATCAAAAGATTTGTTTTTTCCTCTTCAATTTTTACACATAAAAAATACATTTTAAATTTATTAGTAGTATTATTGTAATTATACACATGCAGGACCACATAAAAACACTGATCCACTAGTACAACTACCTATTGCAAAAAAAATAATTGCAAAATTATGCTATTATATGGTGACAAGATCCGATCATATCGCTTGTTATCTAGCTATCTGTGTCAATTACTTTCGAGTACTTATTAAGATTTTCTCTTTTTACAATTTTTAAATTTATTTTATTTTTTTGGTAATGATTTTTGAACCTCTCATGGTCCTATCCACTTTCACTAGGCATTATCATAAAACCGTACAATTATGAATTTTAATCATTTTAATTATTTATAATTTGTACGAAATAGATTATTAGTCTTATAGATTGTTAAATAAGTTAAATTTTAGCAAATTACACTCAATTTATATGAATAATTAAAGTTTGTACAATGATTAATTATTTGCTTAAATAATAACCATAATCTTTTTATTTTTTTATTTTTTTATGATGAGTTTAACATCATAATTATCTACAATATAATTGATATTTAACAATGAACAAAAAAAAATGATGAAAATGACACTATAATAGTTTAGAAGAAATTATATACTTGTATCATATAACAATGTTCAATATGATGTTTTTATTATATTATGAACATAAACCTCCTAAATTATCATTAGTGATGTACAACCTCATAATCATATACACTAAGAAAATTTAAAAAAAGTGACAAAATAAAACTATTTAATCCTAGTAAAAAGAAAAGAAATTAAAGAGAAAATCCAGTGTAGTTATAATGATCAACATACTGAAGAAGATCGCAAGAATCAGCAGCTAATAGCCGTTGATTAAACTCGTCAAGCAAATCATGAAGAAGGAAAGGTGTACGGCAAAGAGGACACGTACGATGATCAAGGTCCATCCAACGGTCAAGACAATCTTTATGAAAAATGTGTTTACAGTTGGATAACCACCTGATCTCTTCACCACTGCTAAACTCATACAAGCACACTGCGCAGCTTTCCTTCTCTTGTTGCTCCTTTGAGACACGTACGAGGGGGAGGAGTTCTCGTGTTACGATGGCGGATAACGGTGGGGAGGTGGGCCCCACCGTTATTCGAGGGATGGTGGTAGTAGCGTTTAGTGGTGGAGGTAGCTGATCAAGGGCTATAGGGCCTGGCTCGAGGAAGTCGGACAGGCCCATGTAGTTGAAGAGATTGAAGAGGATTTTACGGAGTAATGTGAAGAAGGTGAGAGTGTGGATGAAGAGAGTTGGGATGAATACTTCGGTGTATCCAACTGGGAAACCCATGTTTGTGGTTTTTGTGTTTGGGGGATGAATAGAAAGGGGGTATCTTGTATTATATAAGGGAAGGCTGGTGGGGGTGTTTCATGTTTTGGTATGTGACAAACCACTAGCAATCTAGTATGGTATATATGGTTGGTAGGCCCCTTTCCACTACTCCCGCTACAGTCATACGACTTATGTGGTACGCACAACTGTAACCGTAATTAATTTGTTAAACCTAGTAAGGTACATCGATTTTAAATTTTTAACTACTTACTCATCGAATCCGTCGTCATAATAATAACTACTATCATTTACAATGGATTGTGGGAGCCTGGTAGATGAGGTACAATTAAACCATATATATAATCTTTAATGTTACTCCGTAATAACTACTTTAATTGGTTAAAGTTCTAAAACTGATACTATACCTAAGACTTGAAATAGAACCTCTTTTATGTCTCTACCCTTACGATTCATTGTACATTTAATTAAATTTTAAAAAAAATCTATTTCTATCTTAAATAGGCATGAATGCATGATATAATAAGATTCATAATGTCAAGGGATGGAGTAAGAGTATCTTTTCTTAGTAATTTCTTTCTAGGAGTAGAAAATTATTAAGATTCTTCATTCATATTTTAATTAAATTAAAAATAAACATAGGACTATAATATATAATATCTCTATATATGTCTTCCTATAATATGCTGTTATAGTAGGGATTGTCTTTTGGAGGTTCCATTAGGAAAAAAAAGGAGGGAAGTAGGCTCCTTGTCGTAGCTAATGCTAAGTGAATCTACTCCATAATCTTAAAAAAGGGTCCCAACCTATTGCATCCCAAGAAAATTAAAGTTTTATTCCTAAAAAAACGTTGAAAAGTAGAAGCACTAAGTTTATTTTACGATTAGTAGATAGGCTTTTAGTGCCAAATTTTCAAAAGAATCGACTGTATAATAAGAACCAAGAACAAATAATATACTGTAGGTATTAGCATTTATTTAGATAAAAAATATTATACAAATCTACTTATTCTAGAAGTTTTATACATGATATAGAGTAATGAAAAGTAAAATATGCCATTCTACGTATGAAGTACGAAGTATTAATGTAGGATTGTAGGAGTATGCGTATTTCTAATTCAAGAGGTACTATATTTTGAATTTTCGGGCAATTCTTTTACTTTACAATCCGTATCTTATGTACAACCGATTATACTTTGTATTTATATGGTATAACTAGATTAACAATGTGGTTATTTTCTTGTACACAGCAAATAATAGTTTTGAATTTTTGACCCACTAGGCCAATTGTTCAGGGAATCATTTTATAGCTTAATAGAAGTTTATTTTTTTTAATTAATTCGACATGTGGATGCATGGATTTAATATTTACAAAAATATATCTCTTCAAATAATTTTAAGGAAAATCTTCATTTAGTTTTATATAATTAATAGGGAGTATACAATAAAATAATTTATAAATCATTTCTCTGAAAAAATGTCTAGGTTTTTTCAATTCTATAATATATAATACTGTATATTTTGTAACACTATAGTATTTTATTTTCAAGCTAGATGTATTATTGAAGATATTGCACTTCTAGAAAGGCCAATCATAAACTACTACAGAATACTTAGTATTAAGTTGAAGATATAATTAAAAAATTGTAACTATTTTTATGTAGAGTATCATTTTTCAACAATAGAAATCCAAATATTCAACCAATGAATTAATTACTATAAGAAGATCAACAACAACCATGATTGAAAAGAAAGAAAGCTAGATGTGTTCTTCTGTAGCTAACATTATGATTTTTATTATTATTATAATTATTATATTAAAGATTTGTGGCCAAAATTAGCACCTAACACGTTTCATTACTTATCCTTTACCCTTTTAATTATTTCATTTGTTTTGCCCTCTTGTTCACTGATAATTATTCTTTTGAATTAGCTAGGAATTATAATAATTCTTGATAAAAGATAAAATGCCACTACCATAATATATATAGACGATAAATCAATAATAGGTGGAATGCTTAATCATCCTTTTTTAATTTGTCTATTTAAGTTCGTTGTCATAAATCATAACGCAGACATTCTACTACTACCTAGCTGATGCGTGCAGCTACATCTACAACAATTTAAGATTCAAAAGAATTTAATTATGTACTACGACTTACTAATTATTTCTTATTATATAGTTTGTATATGCCCTAATAATATATATTTGGTGTACTACGTCTTTCTACATTTTTACACGTGCTTTTGTTTTATTTTATGAATGTATTAGCTAGGAAAACAAAATTGGTAAATTAACCCATTTCAGCTCCCATCATTCCCATGCATGTCTAATAAATTATGCATGAAATAAAGCATTAATTATGCATATACAATTCTACATTATCACACTACATGGGATTCTTACAACAACTTTATAAATGAATCTTAATTAGTTTTCTATGGAGTACAATCTATGTAGGAGTTTTTTTCTTTTCTTTTTTTTTTTTTTAAATCACGGGGTTTGGTATCCAACAATTTTATGATTGTACGAGTTCGTTTTCCACCACTTTTCTATTCAAACTTAGTTATACGCCATATCTAATTAAGTTAACCAATTTTAATACATCATAATTCATTAATCTGATACTCTGTAGTAAATTCACGTTTAAGTGTATTCTAAAATTAAAAGCATCAATTATATGATAAAATCATATAACTATATAAGTGCTAGATTGAAAGATGAGACCCGATATCTGAGGAGAACATATCAAATGGTATAATTAATGCTTATAGAGGGGTTGATGCCTACAAAAACAATTGAGATGATGTAAGGCTCACAAGTTGGAAACCGTTGACGCCTAATTGCCTAGTTAAGATTTGATCATTTTAGACGACACTTGCAATATATATGTGATGAAAGGTCATTTTAAATTTTCAATTATATACAGTATCAAAACAAAGAGATCGTCTTCAAATTGAATATAATGTTATATCGAGTTGGTGCAAATTAGCTTTGAATGTACGTTGGCCGTTGCTTTGGTTTCTGGTTATTAATTTTGTGATGCTGGTGGATTGGTGGCTTGTGACATTCTGTACAAGATTTGATTATGATGTAATTAATTAAATTATTGACAAATTGGCCTCAACATTTAATTAAGTGATTTGATTAATTACTTCCATTATGCATGTTTCATTGGAAATATTAGCTAGGTTTGAATTGTTTCAGGGCCATACTCTAATAGACTAAATAGTACCCCTATAATCCTATATATCTAGAATATCATATGTGAGATCCTGAGCTAACACAAATTTTAAATCATTAAAAAAAAAAAAAATCATTAGCTAAGATTATTTTTAAATTATTCAAAGCAATCACTTAACTCATTTATTATAATGTTTGAGAAAATAGGGTACACTCGAATACTTATAGTATGTGTGGTTCAACATACTTTGTATAGACTTATTTTTCACTGTAGTAGAAATTATGTATAATTGTGTTGGAACTTATTTTGTCCGAAGTTAATTAAACTGATTATTTTGTCAGAAACAATAATAATAATATAGAAGTTCAAACAATAAAACACACCCTTACTTCTTCAAATTTATTTTTTATTTTTATACAGTACGTAGTATAATTTTACACAAGGTTTATTTTAAAAGATAATTTTAATCCTTAAAAATGAATAATGATTAAAAAAAAAAAAGTACGTAATTATGTTTATACAATCAACTTGCATGGAAGAAAGTGAGGGTTGAAACTTGAAAGGGGTGAAAGGCCAGATGGTGGGTAATACGTACGGTTTTAATAATTAAGTTTGCGATGGAGAGTTGGCTCTTTGTTGTCTCAACTCTTATATATACACAATACAACCCCCCTTATTTTTCCCCCATTTCTAGCCATGCAAGATTATTGAACTTTTTTAACATGGCAATTACCCTACCCTTTAACTTTTCCATAATCTTATTTGTCATCATAAACCAGAAATGATATATAGTAGCCTAATTATTACTAATATTGAAATAAATATGTATAAGTTTTAAAGACAAATAAAGGAATTGTGGTTAAAAAGACACCCTCCACGTACCCCCCCCCTATTTTAGTTATTGGATATTTTACACATAAAAGTTAGTTAAGTATTGGGTGATTAGTTCCGCTCTCCATGAACCCACCCACCTAAAACTGATATATATGTTTCAATAATTTATATGAAATTTTCAATAATTTGTATAAGATCCAAAAATATATATCTAAATTTCAAAAGTCGAGAATTCGAGATGTTTAAAAACTTATATAAAACGACCAATAACTTATATCCATCTCACCATGAAGAGATTAGTATTTCTGCGAGTCAAGTTATAAGTTAACTTTTACGAGTGATAACGTTTTTAAGATATAAGTTAACTTTTAATTATGATCTTTATGTAAGAAATTGACTTTTAAAAGGAATAATAAATCACATCACACACTCACTCATCGAGTCATCCAATGTTTGTTGTAAATTATTAGAATATTAATTGTGTGATAGAATCTGATTTTACCATATTACGGAGTAGTGACTAAGTAACATTTTATAAACTTGATCAAAAGCCTAAGGATGAAAGTGAAACCTAGAAGCATAATTTCGAAAGAAAAGACACCAATCACTATTACAAAAGTGGAGTACATTAGGTTTTGATGGGTAAAGGGTCCCATCCAACTCAAATAAACAAAAACAAAAACAAAAAGTAAGATTAGAGCGAGGTGCGGAAACTAAGGAGGTCCATACAATTTTTCAAGAGAAAAACCATATTAGATCATGAACTAATGAGCATAGAAGAGAAAAAGAAACAAAAATTGGGCAATGGGGAGACAAGATAAGCTAAGACTATCTAAGTGAAAATAACTTGTATTAGTTGAATGCATGCATGTATTAAAAGTTAAAACCCAACCAAAAATAAAAACTAGAATAGATATTTTTTGGACAAATTTATATGAAAATGAAGTATCAAGCTTTTTAGCCAAAAAAAAATAAATAATCAAGGGTTTAATTTGGTGAGTGGAAAACGTGGGTGATTAGAGAATTAGTGATTTCACATTAAAGAGATAGAAGAATAATGACTAACGCGTAAGATTGGTGGGCTTGCTATTCCATCTGACATCAATCAAGTATGTATAAGATGAAACTCTAGTAGCTAGCTAGACTTATATGTGGTCATACTCTCTTTCGACATGATATTTTTTGGATAGGTTTGTATGAAAGTGAAAAATCGAGCTTTATAACGAAACAAGGGTGTGGTCAGTGGTGGGTGGAAAATGTAGGTGATGGCAAATTCAGGAGCGCCATATCTGATAATATAATTGGTTAGTTCACAAGGTGGTGGTCGTGGACTAACATAATGAGCCATATATACTTGTTGTAAAATGAAAGGGGGGGCCTGAGTGTTAATGTTATCCTTCTTCCAAGTGCCTGGCCAAGCCAAGACATTGATGGGCCTATTGCCTCCTGCCGCCTTCTTCTAACATGTGGCTCTTTGTTGGTTGTTTCAATTTATTTGGGGATATATACTATACTATACTTAATTACTTGTTATTCATATGATATGATATGGGTCTTTGTCATTTTGCATGTGCATTTGTATTGTACTATTTGTGCTTATTTGTTACATGTTGGTATATGTGAACATGCCCGCATGATCGATCGACTTAATAGATGATTGTATGTATCATGTATTCATGTGTGTATCCAATTATTGTTTGTAGTAAAACCTAGAGGTGATCTTGGCCGGATGATCTCTGGACCAAGCTTCGATGCAAAATTGAAAATCATCCGATCATTTATTGGGTATAATAATGTTGAGATTTTAACTAGTGTTAACTCACTTGGTAAGGCTCTCACATCAAATCTTACAGGTTTGGGTTCGAATTTTATCCAGTGAAGGTACTTGGGGGTAGGGATTCCCTTACCATCCCCTCTACTCCCAAGTGTCTGGGTCGCAAATATTAACCAAAAAATTCGTGAGCATTGAGATCTGGTCAGGATCCTCCTCACTATTAAAAATAATAATAATAAATATAATGTTTGGGTATGTATTTAGGTAATATTGATTCAGTTTAAATTATCACATTTTATGATTCAAAAACACTTCAATTCCAAGAACAAAGATATTGCTCAGCGGCTAATTTTGACTGTCTAGATCAGGCTAGTTCTATTTACGTTATGTGATTCGTCTATACAATATGTGTAAATAATAGACTCAATAGAGTTTGTTGTTAGTAGCTAGGAAATTAAGAAGGTATGTACATATTGACTTATATGTTTGGAGAAGGCTCAAAGATTCATGTAAGGAGATGTATGAAGGTAATAATAAAGGTTTGTTTACATTTACTGAACTGAACTGAACTGATTGGGGCTGCATTGAACTAAAATGAATATTTTATAATAGAAGGAAATTAGGAGCTGGACTGAACTGAACTGAATTGAAATTAAGCCGAAGTGAACATGCCATAGTTAAGTACATGACTACAAAAAAAAAAAAAAAAAAAAAAAAAAAATCTCTTTGTAATCACTCCGTACTAATATTTGGAGTACAAATCATCCATAATCGTTTATTATTTGACTCTAAAAAGGCTCTCATGAGTCATGATTATGGAATGAATGTGGATTTTAATACATAATGTTGGGGAATTGGGGATGAGGAATTTAAGGTCTTAAATTGATGAAGATTCTAGAGCATCCCAAGATATAGTCAATTAATGCAATACATAACAGTACATATATATAAATGTGATTTCGATATGCATCATGTACTCATGTGCATCATTTAGAGCACATACCCTTTAAATAATTTGAGCATAATTATGGTCAAACAATACAACGAACATTCGTTTAATGGTCCAACTTATAAACATTATTCAACATCAATCTATGGAGTATAAGCTTATAAGTCTAAATCATTACGGAGTACTAAATTAATTTCTTTTTACTAATATTTTGAAGATATTTTCTTTACTTAAAATTGGCTTAATTTGCATGTATACAAAAATCCAAATTAATGTTATAATCAATTTCTAGTTTCTACATAGCTTTTTCTTCGCATGAAGGTAAGTCGTCTTAGATGAGATATATATGTCATACTCCGCTGTATATATAGGTTATAATTTAGGATATTTATAAAATGGTTAGCTAAAATTAGAAAACAATAATAATTATTGAAAAGTGCCTATACAATGATGGAATTTGTGTACCAAAAAAAATGAGAGTGATCGACCACCCAACTATTATTAGTCATTAGTTCATTACTTTTTTTTTTTTTTTTTTGAAAGGAGTCATTAGTTCATTACTTAGTAACATAAAAAAAAATGGATTATTCACATACACCTTTTGAGTAAAATAAAAATAGCACTTGTAATCTTCATTAGCACACAAAGCATGTTATGACATGTTAATCCACCTTTAATAATATATTCGAATGCAAGGCATGGTCCAATAATGATGTAGATGTAAACTTCTCACCATTTTACATTCATTAAAAAGAACCAAACAAATATTGTTTAGTCTTTTTTCCCTTTGTTATTTTTTTGCTTTTCATGTGATTTTACTGTTCTACAAAAGTTTGTTGTTCCTTCTTTGATTAATTATATTTTTCTCATAATTGGATAATGTCCATGTTCGTGTATAGTTTAGGGATACTAAAAAGGTTTTAAGAATATTAAATGAAAAAGGATATCATATGTAGATAGATGGTGCTTTATCTTGTATCAATATGATATAAAACCAAAGTATATGACATTTAGAATAGGAATGAGGAATTAATACGACGTACAAAGTATTATACATACTTCAATTTGTATATCGTATATGTGGATCAAGGTAATATATATATATATATATATATATATATATATATATATATATATATATATATATATATATATAGAGAGAGAGAGAGAGAGAGAGATTAATGACTACAAATTGACAAATGATCTCATAGTCCTTCATTCTTTAAGACATGTTAGTCCATTAAAGCTGGATAACCAATTAACCATAATTGATCTATAATAATTTCTTAAACATGACAAGTTTTGTGTGCCTAGCAGCCTAGGCATTATGCACTTCAACAAGTTTGTCAAGGCATGCTTGAGCCGACAAAAATAAACTATAGGAAGAAATTATAAACCCCACAAATAAATATTATAGCTTAGGATGGTTAAAGAGCCGAGCTGAAATATGACTCGAGTGGAGTTAACAACTACTCGTAGTTACAATTTATAAATGAATGATGAAAAAAACATTTACGAAGTAATGTATTAGACTAACTAATGGCCTGTTCTCTTTAGCTTATTTTCAGTTCAACTCAGCTACAATTAGTTCAGTTCAATTCCTAATTTCCTTCTGATAAAATATTCAGTTCAGTTCAGTTCAATATGTTTAGTTCAATTCAATAAATTAGAATAGGCCCTAAGAATATAGATTAATGAAATCATCATTATTATTATGAAGTAGAACAATTGCATGTTCATATGGTTCTGATAAGAGAAAATTGGACCTAATGCCAGATAATAAGTTGCACTGTTTTGACACAACACAATTTTGCCCCACCCCCACAACCATCCAATGAACCAGACCTAGCCAGAACACAAATTTTAAGATGCACCATGGTGCACCTAGAATCTAGGTGCACCATGCCTATACTTTTGAACAATCAGTAAAAAAATCTGAGCAATTGCAAATTTTGAACATGTAGTAAAAACATTTGAACATCGCAAATTTTGAACATTTAGTTAAAAAATCTGAACAATTGCAATGCATCATGCCTATACTTTTGAACATTTAGTAAAAGAAATCTGAACAATCAAGAATTTTGAACATTTAGTTAAAAAATCTGAACATCACAATTTTGAACATTTAGTAAAAAAAATCTGAACAATGCACCACGCCTATAATTTTGAACTTTTAGTAAAAAAATATGAACAATAAAATATTTTGAACATTTAGTAAAAAAATCTGAACAATCGCAACTTTTGAATTATTACGAGTCAGATAAATTTTGAACTGACTCGTAATAATTCAATAGTTTTGTAATATAAACTGAACATTTAATGTATACAAAATGAACATTTCTTGATAAAATATGAACATTAAAATTGCATGTTTATGTTCAATTTTTGTGACGTGTTCATATTCTTTTTACTAAATGTTCATTTTTTGTAAAATGTTTAATTTTTTTAATTAAATGTTTAAAAGTATAGTCGTGGTGCACGGTGCACTATGGTGCACATAATACTAATTGCTAGCCAGAACAGCTCAACTCCCAACGAGCCCAACCCACCCTGTGGTTCAACCGGGCTAATTCTGTCGGCCCAATGGCTACCTTAATCCCCAACAACTTAATTATTTTTTTTTAAAAAAGAAAAAAAAGGAAAAAAAAAAAAAAACAGAGAAAGATTTTGATTGTGATTTTTGGCAGGAGATTCATCAGATCCATCTCCTCCTCTCTCAACTGCTGAGAATCAGATCGTTGTCTCCTCTTCTTCTTCTTCATCTTCTTCACTGAAACTATGCTCTCAATTTCTTCCTTCGAACCCTAATTTTCTCTCTCCTCCATTAATTTGTTCTTCTCTTACGACGATCCAAAATGTATATGGCTTATGGATGGCCGCATGTAATGCCAATTGAATCAGGAATTTCCGATTCTTCTCAACGAATTATTTATCTCAAAGTTATCAATCGATTGTTGCTCGTTGTCGCTCCTTCTCATCTTGAACTCTGGAGTTCTTCTCAGGTTCTGATTCTCTCTATATTGCTTTTTGATTCAGTTCAATTTTTGTAAATTTTAACAAAATTTTCCGTAAATTTTTAATTTTTTCTTGCGGAATTCGGTAATTTACTTTCTGTTGCTGGCATTTTTGTTTTAAATTGTTGCTGATCTTTTAGAATTTCTGGAAATTGGTAACTACTCATATAAGTTTAGTTTTGTCCTTTCTATAATTTGAAATGTGAATTCAGTAGGCTGAGTTTGAATTTGATTGATTTTCAGCTGTTTTTGTCACTTTAAGTTTGAATTTTGGTATACATTGACGCCGAATTGTGGTTGTGGATTATTGTATGGATGTTGAACTGGACTGTTGGGCATGAGCAGCAACATCTGGACTGTTGGATGTTGAATAGGTGAAGTGATGATAATTTGAATAACATTTTAAGGTTTGAGGTGTGAATTTTAATTGGCCGAGCTACGGCTGTTAGAATTTTGTTACACATTGATGAGTGGATAGTGGCGGTGTAGTTTTCTTCGCATTCTGACGGTCTGACTTGGAGGCATAGTAGTTACTTTGGAATTGTTACTTTGCCACAAATTGTGTAAAAGCATGGCAATGTGACTATCCTAGTGACTTGGTAAACTTTATTCAGGAAATTTTCTTGTGATTTCAGAGAAGAAAGAAGTTATAATGTAAATGGTTGCACTAGTTTAGACTCATGAAAATTGGGGCAGAGTTGAATTGTACTATTTGCTTTGTTTATTTCGACTGTGATCTGATTATACGCTTTTAACTGTGTCTGACATGGTTTATGTTCTTTGTTTTGTTTGATTAGCATAAAGTGAGATTAGGGAAGTATAAAAGGGATTCAAGCTCAATCCAGAGAGAAGGTGAGAATATACAGGCTGTGTGGAGTCCAGATGCAAAATTGGTTGCTGTTCTTGTGAGTTTGCTTCTCTTCTAATTCCTTCTTTGATTTCTAGTTTATTTTATTATTTTAAGCACTTTCTTGTGTTTTCCACCCAAGTATTTGAAGCATTCTGGTTTCTTAAGTTGATTTTTCCATTGACCTTTGGGTTTTCCCATGTACAGATGAAATAGGATTGATTGATATGTAGCACTTCAATCCTTAATTATAGACTAAACAATTGTTTAGCTTGGCACCTGAATGGCTGAATACATCTCACTATCTTATGATGAATATTTAAGTATTATGTCCAGGTTTTCTGCTATACTTTTTGGATTGGAATGTCGCAGGAGTACAATATGTATTTTTACGATTAAATAAGCTGCCTTCATGAGTTTAGTGCTTGTTGGTAGGTTGTTGGTGTAAACTAATTGGTTAGTGGTACTGTGGTAGTCAAGATCATTTGTCTATTAGTAGTAGCAAATTGATTTAGTATTTTAGGGACTCAACATTAAGAAACTTAGATACTGTGTTTTGCTGACTATTGGTACAGTGGCTCTTTCCTTTTAAGGATATATAGGAAAAATCTGTCAGTGATACTTGAAGAAGAATTTTTACTATGGCTAGAGTTTTTCTATGAATTTGATAGGATTATTATCTACCTATAAAACTGTGGAAGGAGGGCTGCTTTGTATGTATGTGATGGAATTATTATCATCATGAAATAGCGTGGAAGGATGAGATGGCACAAGTTAGTTGGATTTATGGAATTAGTTATGATAGCCTAAAAGCCTAATTCACGGTAGCAGTGAGAAGTGCCAGTGCTTATTATGATGGGCATAATGAAATTAGTATTTGCTGCATAAATAGTATATGCCTATCTCTTAGTCTTGGCTTCGACTGTGCTTTCTTTGAGAGTAGAAATGTAATACTAGTAATATCCTTTGCTGGAAAAGCTAAAGCCAGTGAAGGGGAAAAATAGGCGGTTGTGATAGAATGTGCTACCATAAAGATACTAGATTCTGTTTCTGTGGCAATCTGTGGGTTTTGTTTGCATTTGTGGGTTGATGTCCAAAATAAGTACACAATATTGCCGTCTTGAACTTTTCTTTATTTCCCTGCAGACTTCTTCTTTCTACCTTCACATATTTAAGGTGCAATTTTCTGATAAAAGAATACAATTTGGGGGAAAGCAGCCATCAGCACTGTTTCTTGCGAACATTAATATTGTCCTGAATGAGCAGGTCCCTTTCTCTGTCAAGGATTTAACAGTGTAAGCACCGACCTTTACTGCTTGGCTTGGAGATATCATACAATTTCCTAAACTTTTTATGAAACTTTCTCCTGCTTATATTTTTCTTTTCATCTTTAAGTGCCATGTGGATTATTATTGTTTTAAAGGTCAGGGGACGGAATGAAAGTGTGTGACCTTTAAGTTACTTAATCCTAATATATGAATAAGAGTATTATATAATTTTTGACGATTATTTTTTATTTTTCCAGTGCTTCGTAAACCATTTAATGTGCTTCTTGCAAACAGTAATACTTGGATGTCTTAACATAATGCTCATAAGTGTTTCATTGAACCTTTTCTAATTGGTTTCTGATTAGTTTTTTCCCTGCCCAGGAGCAATATCGTATGTGATAATAAGCATTTGCTGATTGGACTCTCTAATGGTTCCTTGTATACTATATCATGGAAAGGGGAGGTAAGCAATCAGTACCTTTACCTTCAATTGCCAACAATTTACTAATTCTTGGCTGAATCACCCCCAGGCCACACTATAGGTTTTTTAGCTTACATGTGTCTGTAATTTGAGGTTGCTACAACTGCAAGTCATCTGCATGCCCACAAATGTGGTTTGATGACTGTTATAACTATCCACTCTAATCTCTATGCGGTTGTTTTTGCAGTTCTGTGGCGCTTCTATTGTTGACTACCGTATTGGTGAGAAAAATGAGATCATTAGTGCACCTAATTGTTTTGAAAATGGCTGTGCAACTGGAAGAAGTCCAGAAGTAAATCATATCGACCCAACACTCTCTGGACCTTCTTCTATTGTGGGGTTGGAGCTTTCGTTGCTATTGAGGATGCTATTTGTTCTTTTCTCTGATGGGAA
Organism: Chenopodium album; assembly: GCF_948465745.1. Classification (NCBI taxonomy): domain Eukaryota; kingdom Viridiplantae; phylum Streptophyta; class Magnoliopsida; order Caryophyllales; family Amaranthaceae; genus Chenopodium; species Chenopodium album. The sequence continues at coordinate 74,980,275 of NC_137840.1, forward strand.
GCTTTTACAGTGTTCTGTAAGCAAGAGGGGCCTTAAGCAAGCTGACTCTGTAAAAGCTGAGAAGATACTTGGTTCAGGTGATGCTGTATGTGCTTCAGTAGCTTCTGATCAGCAAATTCTTGCAGTTGGTACTAGAAGAGGGGTTGTTGAGTTGTATGACCTGGCCGGATCTGGTTCACTAATGCGTAGTGTTTCATTGTATGATTGGGGGTAAGCCTTTTTATGTTGCTTATCTTGGAAATTTGACTACAATGATTGTGTATCAAGTCTCCGTTGGTAGATGCTGTATCTCTGTACTTTGAGAATGGTGATGGGTCTGTATAATAGATTTATGATTGCTGTGGCTAATGCACTTGTAGTGGACCAGATGCTGGTCTAGTCTCATTCGAATTATTTCATGCACTGGTATGATGACAGTGGCTTTAATTACTGATAATTTCTGCAGGTATTCTACTGAGGATACTGGTCCTGTTAGTTGTATCGCGTGGACACCTGATAATTCTGCCTTTGCAGTTGGATGGAAGCTTAGAGGGCTTACAGTTTGGTCTGTCTCAGGCTGTCGCTTAATGTCAACTATCCGTCAAGTTGGCTTGAGCTCTATCTCTTCCCCAGTACCTAAGACAAACCCAGATCGGAAATCTGAGCCCTTAATGGCTGGTGCAGCAACAATTCACTGGGATGAACATGGATACAGGTTGTATGCGGTGGAGGAAAAGTCTTCAGAGAGAATTCTTGCATTCTCCTTTGGTAAATGTTGTCTTAACAGAGGAGTTTCAGGCTCAACCTCTGTTCGCCAAGTGATCTATGGTGAAGATCGTGTTCTTCTTGTTCAGTCTGAGGAGACAGATGATCTTAAAATGTTGCACCTTAACCTTCCAGTTATGTGCTTTACTTGTCTTCTTTCTTGCCACTCATATTTTGTCTATGATGTGGCCCTTTCTGACATCGTGTTTGTCCAGGTCTCGTACATCTCTCAGAATTGGCCAGTTTTACATGTGGCAGCTAGCTTTGATGGAACATTCTTGGCAGTTGCTGGTCTTCATGGATTGATATTGTATGACGTACGTCTGAAAAAATGGCGGTTCTTTGGAGATGTTACACAAGAACAGAAAATCGAATGCAAGGGTTTGTTGTGGCTGGGGAAAATTGTTGTTGTCTGCAATTATGTCAGCTCATCTAACACGTGAGATTTATCTCTATTCCTTTTAGATTCTGTTAGTGATTTATAACTGCCTATCCTCAAATAAGGAGAAACTTCAACTTAGGAATGGACAATTGAACAAAATCTAACGGCATATTTTCAAACAAGGAGAAACTTTGACTTAGAAATAGACAGTAGAAGAGAACTGTAGAACAAATTCTAACGAGATCCTGACTAGATTAAAGGACATAAATAAGTGTTTTAGGTCCTCATTAATTTACGTTCAATTGACATTCAGATTATTGGTGTGTACCTTGATGTAACTTGTGCAACCTGTATTTGGCCCGCTGGTTTATTACCTAAAAAGTTAAGTACATGGTTATGGATTACACTCGATCTCCTCGATCACGATGATTGATTAGGAAGCATGTTTAAACTTTGGAATCTCTTGAATTGAGTAAACTAGTAAAGTCTGTCCATATTATTTTGGGTTGAATACCAACTTACTGAGGGATACTCCTTCCGCTCATTAAGATATTCTTATAATTGCATGCCATATCCTTTTTTCTGGAAATGCTATCATATGTCACAGTTGTATTTGCATTGTTCTTTGATTTCTCTTCTGTTAGATGCTGACATTGCTCTAGGCTGGTACTGGGAAATGCACAACACTTCTGAATTGGGTATCAGTAACTATGTAACTTCTCTTGAATTTGAGGTCATATGCAGAGTTATTTGACAGTCAAAATGATTTGAATCAGTAACTCTTAGCAGCTTATGTCACCCTAAGATATATTTACTAAATAATCCAGCGGGGTGATCTGTGGAATCATGTATCGTATTCGTTTCGAATCATAGTAGTAAACAGTTTTTGTGGATTTATAAATTGCAGGTATGAGCTGCTATTTTATCCTAGATATCATCTTGATCAAAGTTCACTATTGTGTAAAAAAACGTTGCTGACAAAGCCGATAGTCATGGATGTTTATCAAGATTATATACTGGTTGCCTATCGCCCTTTTGATGTCCACATATACCATGTGAAATTATCTGGTGAATTGACCCCTATAAGTAATCCAAATTTACAGGTAAACCGTCTTCACTGTATACTCTTGTTCATAATTAGAATAATTATTCGCATATTACAGTCCTTTAGAATTCAAATTGTCTTCATGCAATTTCAAGTGATAAAATGACAAACAGCTTTCTACAGTACGTGAGCTCTCTATCATGACTGCAAAGAGCCCTCCGGCATCTATGCGCTTCATACCAGATCAATTTTATAAGGATTATAGTTCAGTAAAACACAAGTCATCGCAAGAGCCTGTGAGGTAAGTGTTGAAAAGCAAAATATTGCTTATGCTTATGAGGAAAATACCTATTAAAGCAAATTATCGCTTCAGTAAACAACGCTTATGGAAGTCCTTTCTGTTTGATAGATGTTTGATATTGCGTGCCAATGGGGAGATGTCCCTTCTAGATATGGATGATGGGCATGAATTGGAGTTAACAGATTCTGTTGAACTGTTTTGGGTTACATGTGGCCTATCAGATGACAAAGAAAATCTCATTGAAGAGATTACTTGGTTGGATTATGGTCATCGAGGAATGCAGGTGATAATTTCCCATTTTTGTCGTCTTTCTATTGAAGCTTTTCCTTTTTAATGACAACCTTTTTCCTTGCCTCCTAGGCCATTTTGGATTTCTGATAAAAATATTTTGGAAGTTAACTTTTACAGGTCTGGTATCCATCTCTAGGTGTTGACCCTTTCAAACAGGAGGACTTCTTGCAGGTATTGACATATATTCTGATATAAGTTAAAAGGGGATGAATTGAATAATGAAAAAGTACATTGTGTCAGCTGTTGAGATCACTGGTTTGCATGAATGCTGTTTCTAAATGTTGCTCGTTTTACCTCTTATCGAGAATATTGACTACTGTTATGCCTACTGTGACAATGAATGCATATGTCTTCTATCCTCTTTCTTCTGTTAGCCAACATCAAATGAAAATGGAAGTCTTTTTATGCCTTCTCAACTTTGTATGTTACAGAAGTAGTCCTTGATTTATTGTAAAAAAAGGCTGTAGAAAAGAACTATGATGACGTTTCTAGATATTATCCAACAAGCAGGACCATTATTGCAACACATGGCATAGGATAGTCTAAACAAATTGTGTAGTTTGAAGGTTGGACAATTGAGAGAGTATTAAATTTGTCGCTATCATCAACATCACATGTTCCTTTCATTTTTTGTTATATAGTCCATATTATTATGCCATTTTGTTACCTTGAATTCTTTTGTTTTCTGTTTTCTTTGTTTTAACATTTGGTTGAATTCACTTCATATTTAGAGAGTATGAAATGAGAAATAATTTCATATATTTTCCGTTGATGATAATGATTTCAATTTCTTTTTTTTAGCTGGATCCTGATCTTGAGTTTGATCGTGAAATTTATCCTCTGGGACTTCTTCCAAATGCTGGAGTAGTGGTTGGTGTTTGCCAGAGATTGTCATTTTCTGCGTGTACGGAGTTTCCATGTTTCGAGCCGTCTCCCCAAGCACAAACTATATTACATTGTTTGTTGCGTCACCTCCTTCAGGTATCCCTTGCTTCTCTTCTTCAATTAGTTGGGGTGGTATTTTAGAGCCGATCTATATTTTTGCGCTTATGAAATTATGGTCATATATAGAGCTGTCAATTCGGGTAAACGAGTCGGGTTTTGGTTAGGTAAGAGTAGGTTAGGTCAACTCGGGTCGGGTGAATTCGGATTAATTCCATAACCTATGCGGGTCGGGTTTGGGTTGGGTCATGCTTGAATCGGGACACGTCGGGCCATACTTTTTATCGGGTTTGGGTCAGGTTTAGGTCGGGTTACATTCGGGTCGGGTGAACAATAGATCGGGTTTAATTCGGGTTTTCACTAGTTAAAACGGGTTAGGGTAATTCTCGGTTTCGAGTTAGGTTTGGTTCAAATCAATAATTTGCGGGTTAGAATCAGGTCGGGTCATTCTCGGGTTTCAGTCGAGTTCGGTTCAAGTCAATAATTTGCGCGTTATAATCAGGTCGGGTCATTTTCAAGTCGGGTTCGGTTCAAGTCAATAATTTGCAGGTTATAATATGGTTGGGTAATTTCCAAGTCGGGTCATTCTCGGATTCAAGTCGGGTTATATTCAAGTCAATAATTTGCAGGTTACAATCAGGTCGGGTCATTTCCAAGTCGGGTCATATTCGGGTTCAACTAACTATAAATAGATAATTATCATTTTTATCAAGCTAATTATTTCTTTTAACTACAATATATATGGCAATATACTAGGGAACTATAGTCTATAGTTTAGGAAAATAATTATCTCATGTGACCATACAACAAATATATACTATTTTTAACTCTTAAATTTTAGGATGATGCTCCTTTCTTTTGCTCGCCTGACCGACTTGGTCTCCCTAGACAAAATGCTTTAATAAACAATAATAAGGTGGTCTAAATTGCATTTAAGGTGATTTGAAATCGGGTCAGGAATAATTTGGGTTGAATTTAGGCCGGTCAATTTAAAAACCGGTTGTAACAATAATAAAGTGGTCTAAATTTTTAACTTTTTTTTGCCTGGAATAAAAATTGTCGAAATATTTATCATGGTCCCTAATACCCTAATACTCACCCAATTAGACTCCTGGAGGGTATTAGGGACCATGATAAACATTTCGGCAATTTTTATTGCGGGCGAAAATAAGTCAAAAAATTCAAAAATTGAAGGCATATATCCACCTTTTTGAGAAATTTTGGAGTCTTCAGGGGCCAGTGTCTAAAAGGCTTGAAATTTTAGGGAATACATCTTGGGGTAATATAATGTCATTTGGAACCATATATGATCATTGTTTGTTGTTATAAGTGTTCGTGGTAGGCTTGAGTTAATGAAATCGGTGCATGTTATAAACCAGTATATTGATCATTAAAAGTCAAATTGGATGGTTCCACCCATCCAATTGGACTCCCGGAGGGTATTAGGGACTATGGTAAACATTTCAACAATTTTTATTTCAGGGTGGAAAAAAGTAAAAAAAATCCAAATTAAATCCACACATTTTGCGAAATTTTGGAGGTTTCGAAACCCGGTGTCGAAAAGTTTGAAAATTTTAAGGGATACATCTCGGGGTCATATAATGCCATTTGGAACCATTTTTATTCATTATATGTTGTCATAAATGTTCGTGGTAGGCTTGAGTTAATGAAATCAGTGTAACTTGTAAATTGGTAAATTGTCCATTTAAAGACAAATTAGATAGTTCAACCCACCCAATTGGACTCTCGTAGGGTATTACGGACCATGGTAAACATTTCGGCAATTTTTATTTTCGATCAAAAATAAATCTTAAAATTCATAAATTGAAGGCTAATATCCATGTTTTTTGAGAAAGTTTGGAGGTTTTGGGGTCCTGTGTCGAAAAACCTTGAGATTTTAGGAGATAAATCTAGGGGTCATATAATGTTGTTTGGAACCATATATGATCATCATATGTTGTCATAAATGTTCGTGGCAGGCTTGAGTTAATGAAATCGGTGCAAGTTAAAAACCGGTAAACTAGCTGTTTAAAGACGAATTGGATGGTTCCACCCACCTAATTGGACTCGCGGAGGGTATTAGGGACCATGGTAAACATTTCCACAATTTTTATTTTCAGACGAAAAAAAGTCAAAAATTTCCAAAATTGAACGCTGATATCCACCTTTTTGAGAAATTTTGGAGTTTCGGAGCCCGGTGTCTAAAAGTTTCGAAATTTCTAGGGAATACATATCGGGGTCATATAATGTCGTTTGGAACCATAAGTGATCATTTTTTTGTTCATAAATGTCCGTGGTAGGCTAGAGTTAATGAAATCGGTGCGAGTTGTAAACCGATAAATTGGTCTTTTAAAGGCAAACTGGATGGTGCCACCCACCCTATTGGACTCCCGGAAGGTATTAGGGACCATGGTAAACATTTCAGCAATTTTTATTTCCGGTAAAAAGAAATTAAAAAATTCTAAAATTGAATGCTAATATCCAAGCTTTTTGAGAAATTTCGCAGGTTTCGGGGCCCGATGTTGAAAAGAAATGAGATTTTAGGTGATACATCTCGGGGTCATATAATGCCGTTTGAAACCATAAATGACCATTATATGTTGTCATAAATGTTCGTGGTAGGCTTGAGTTAATGAAATTAGTGCAAGTTGTAAACCGGTAAATTGGTCGTTTAAAGGCAAATTGGATGGTTCCACTAAACCAATTGGACTTTTGGAGGGTATTAAGGACCATCGTAAACATTTCAGCAATTATTATATCCGGGCGAAAAAAAGTCAAAAAATTCCAAAATTGAAGGCCAATATCCATGTTTTTTGAGAAATATTGGAGGTTTCGGGACCCGGTGTCGAAAAGACTTGAGATTTGAGGTAATATATCTCGGGGTCATATAATGTCGTTTGGAATTATATATAATAATTAAATGTTGTCATAAATGTTCGTGGTAGACTTGAGTTAATGAAATCGGTGCAAGTTGTAAATTGGGAAATTGGCCGTTTAAAGGCAAATTGGATGGTTCCACCCACCATATTAGACTATCGGAGGGTGTTAGGGACTATGGTAAATATTTCGGCAATTTTTATTTTCGAGTGAAAAAAAGTTAAAAAATTCCAAAATTAAAGGCTATTATTCACTTTTTTGAGAATTTTTTAAGGTTTCAAGGCCCGGTGTCAAAAAGTTTTGAGACTTTAGGGGATACATCTCGTGGTCATATAATACTGTTTTAAACCATAAATGATCAATATATGTTGTCATAAATGTTCATGGTAGTCTTGAGTTAATGAAATCAGTGCAAATTGTAAATCGGTAAATTCGCCATTTAAAGGCAAATTGGATGGTTCCACCCACCTAATTGGACTCACGGAGGGTATTAGGGACCATGGTAAACATTTCGGCTATTTTTATTAACAAGCTTAAAAAAGTCAAAAAATTCCAAAATTTAAGGCTAATATCCACGTTTTTTTGGGAAATTTTGGAGGTTTGGAGGCCCGATGTAGAAAATCTTTTATATTTTAGGGAAGACATCTCGGGGTCATATAATGGCGTTTGGAACCATATATAATTGTTATATATTGTCATAAATGTTTGTGTTAAACTTGAGTTAATGAAATAAAAAAAGGTTCAAAAATTCTAAAATTTAAGACTAATCCACGCATTTTGCGAAATTTTGAAGGTTTTAGGGCTCGGTGTCGAAAAATCTTGAAATTCTAGGCAATAAATCTCGGGGTCATATAATGCAGTTTGGAACCATATATGATCATTATATGTTGTCATAAATGTTCGTGGTGGGCTTGAGTTAATGAAGTCAGTGCAAGTTGTAAACTGGTAAATTGGTCGTTTAAAGGCAAATTGGATGGTTCTACCCAACCAATTGGACTCCTGGAGGGTATTAGGGACCATGGAAAACATTTCGGCAATTTTTATTTCCGGGTGAAAAAAAGTAAAAAAAATTCCAAAATTGAAGACTTATATCCACGTTGTTTCATAAATCTTTGAGATTTTAGGGCCCTGTGTCGAAATGCCTTGAGATTTTAGCGGATATATTTCGGGGTCATATAATGCCTTTTGAAACCTTTTATGATTAATATATGTTGTCATCAATGTTCGTGGTAAACTTGAATTAAAAAAATTGGTGCAAGTTTTAAACCGGTAAATTGTATGGATGGTTCCACCCACCCAATTGGACTCCTTAAGGGTATTATGGAATACGGTAAACATTACGGCAATTTTTATTTACGTGCGAAAAAAAAAGTCGAAAAATTCCAAAACTGAAGGCTAATATCCACGCTTTTTTAGAAATTTTGGAGGTTTCGAGGCCCAAGTCTTTAGATTTTAGGGGATACATCCTGGGATAATATAATGCCGTTTGGAACCATATATGATCAATATAAGTTGTTATAAATGTTTGTGGTAGGCTTGAGTTAATGAAATCGGTTTAAGTTGTAAAATCGGTAAATTTGTCGTTTAAAGGCAAATTGAATGATTCCACCCACCCAATGGGTCTCCCGTTGGATATTAGGGACCGTGGTAAACATTTCGGCAATTTTTATTTTTAGGCGAAAAAAGTAAAAAAATTCCGAACTTGAAGGCTAATATCCACGTTTTTTGAGAAATTTTGGAGGTTTCGGGGCTCGTTGTCAAAAAGACTTTAGATTTTACGGAATACATTTCAGGGTCATATAATGATGTTTGGAACCATATATGATCACTATATGTTGTCATAAATGTTCGTTGTAGGCTTGAATTAATGAAATCGGTGAGAGTTGTAAATCAGTAAATTGGTCGTTTAAAGGCAAATTGGATGGTTTCATTTTCCTTATTGGACTCCCAGAAGGTATTAGGGATCATGGTAATCATTTCTACAGTTTTTATTTGCAGGCTGTAAAAAAAATTAAAAAATTAAAGGCTGATATCCACGTTTTTTGAGAAATTTTGGAGTCTTCGAGGCCCGGTGTCTAAAAGTCTTGAAATTATAGGGAATACATCTCGGGCTAGGTTGCACTGATACGGATATGGGGACAAAAACGGGTACGGATAGGGGGACGGGATACGACAAATTTTTTTTTTCAGAAAAACGGGTACGGCTAAAAAAATTCAGCAAAATATAAATCCATTAAAATTTTTTTTTTTACCATACCCACTACTCGTACTACTACCAACATTTTGAGACTCCATTCAACTGTACAATGTAAATAAAAAAAATAAAATTACCTACTGACATTCTCATTTAATGTCACTACAATTCACTATAATATCAACAACACATAAAAACAATTAAAAAAGAAAACAAAAGACTTACAGAAAGAAAGAAAGAAGAGAGTCAGAAAGAAAGAAAGAACTTAGGAAAAGCAGTGAAGCCTCGGAGGTGGGTCTCCGGCGCCGCCTTGAACCAGGCATCGGTTGTCGCAGCCTCGAGATGAGTCTCCGGGTCGCCGCCGTCAATCAAGTCGCACAGGGAAGGAGAAGATGAAGGAGTTCGAAGTTTTAGGGTTTGTGAGAATTAGGGGAAATCGAGTATGAGGTAAGTTTTGTTCTGATTTGGGGTTTTTTAAAAAAAAAAAATTGGGCTGGGCTTCTTGGGGACGGCGGAATTTTTGATTTCCCGTACCCGAAACGTATCCGATCAAGACCCTAGCCGTCCCCAAAATGACGTGCCGTACCACTTTTGATGGGGACGGATTGGGGAAGTATCCTAGCCGTCCCCGTCGTGTACCCGTCTCCGAGACGTTTCGGGTACGGAAGACGGCAGCCCAGAGCCGTACCCGTGCATCATTGATCTCGGGGTCATATTATGTAGTTTGGAACCATATATGATCATTATTTATTGTTATAAATGTTCGTGGTAGGCATGAGTTAATGAAATCGGTGCAAGTTGTAAATTGGTCGTTTAAAGGCAAATTGGATAGTTCCACCCACCCAATTAGACTCCCGTGGGGTATTAGAGACTATCGTGAACATTTCGGCAATTTTTATTTTCGTGCGAAAAAATGTAAAAAAAAAATCCAAAATTGAAGGCTAATATCCATGCTTTTTGAGAAATTTCGAAGGTTTCGGGGTCTAGTGTCGAAAAGAAATTAGATTTTAGGGGATACATCTCGGGGTCACATAATGCCGTTTGGAACCATAAATGATCATTATATGTTGTCAAAATGTTCGAGGTAGGCTTGAGTTAATGAAATCGGTGCAAGTTGTAAACCGGCAAATTGACCGTTTAATGGAAAATTAGATGGTTCCATCCACCCAATTCGACTCTTGGAGGGTATTAGGGACCATGGTAAATATTTCGGCAATTTTTATTTTCGGGTGAAAAAAGGTCAAAAAAAATCTAAAATTGAAGGCTTATATCCACTTTTTTTAGAAATTTTGAAGGTTTCGGGACCTGGTGTCGAAAATGCTTGGGATTTTATGGGATATGTTTCGGGGTCATATAATGTCGTTTGGAACCATATATGATCATTATATATTGTTATAAATGTTCGTGGTAGGATTGAGTTAATGAAATCGGTGCAAGTTGTAAATATTTAAATTGGTTGTTTAAAGGCAAATTAGATGGTTCCACCCACCCAATTGGATTCTTAGAGGGTATTAAGGACCATGGTAAGCATTTCGGCAATTTTTTTTTTCGAGCGAAAAAGTCAAAAAATTCCAAAATTGAAGACTAATATTCACACTTTTTGAGAAATTTTGAAGGTTTCGAGGCCCGGTGTCGAAAAGTCTTGAAATTTTAGGGGACTTATCTCGGGGTAATATATTGCAGTTTGTAACGATATATGATCATTATTTGTTGTCATAAATGTTCGTGGTAGGCTTGAGTTAATGAAATCGGTGCAAGTTGTGAACCGATAAATTGGTCGTTTAAATGCAAATTGGATGGTTTCACTTACCCAATTTGACTCCCAGAGGGTATTAGTGACCATGGTAAGCATTTCGACAAATTTTTTTTTTTTGAGCGAAAAAGTAAAAAATTCAAAAATTGAAGACTTAATATCCACATTTTTTGAGAAATTTTGGAGGTTTCGAGGCTCGGTGTCGAAAAATCTTGAAATTTTTGGGGACTTATCTCGGGGTCATATATTGCCGTTTGTAACGATATATGATCATTATTTGTTGTCATAAATGTTCGTGGTAGGCTTGAGTTAATGAAATCGGTGCAAGTTGTGAACCGGTAAATTGGTCGTTTAAAGGCAAATTGGATGGTTTCACCCACCCAATTGGACTTCTGGAGGATATTAGGTACCATGGTAAACTTTTCGTCAAGTTTTATTTATGGGCAAAAAAAAGTCAAAAAATTTCAAAATTGAAATCCGTGCTTTTTGAAAAATTTGGGATGTTTCAAGGCTCGGTGTCAAAAAGTTTCAAGATTTTAGGAGATACATCTCGGGGTCATATAATGCCGTTTGGAACCATATATGATCATTATAGGTTTTCATAAATGCTCGTAGTAGGCTTTAGTTAAATAAATTGGTGCAAGTTGTAAACCGGTAAATTGGTCGTTTAAAGGCAAATAGGATGGTGTCACCTATCCAATTTGGCTCTCGGAGGGTGTTTGGGATGAATTTTGAGAAACTTGGGAGGTTTCGGAGTCCGGTGTCGAAAAGCCTTTAGATTTTAGAGGATACATCTCGGGGTCATATAATGCTGTTTGGAAGCATATATGATCATTATATGTTGTCATAAATGTTCGTGGTAGGCTTGAGTTAATGAAGTCAATGCAAGTTATAAACTGGGAAATTTGTCGTTTGAAGGCAAATTGGATGGTTCCACCTAGCCAATTGGACTCTGGAGGGTATTAGTGACCATAGTAAACATTTCGGCAATTTTTATTTGTGGGTGAAAAAAAGTCAAAGAAATTCCAAAATTGAAGGCTAATATCTACGTTTTTTGAGAAATTTTGTAGTTTTTAGGTAAAGCTGTCGATTCGGTCTAACGGGTCGGATTTAGGTAAGATTGGGTCGGGTCAACTCGGGTCGATTCAATTCGGATTAATTCAATAACTTATGCGGGTCGGGTTTGGGTTGGTTCTTGCTAGAGTCGGGTCATTCTCGGTTTCAAGTCGGGTATGGTTCAAGTCAATAATTTGCGGGTTATAATCAGGTTGGGTCATTTCCAAGTTTAGGTCATTCTCGGATTCAAGTCAGGTTATGTTCAAGTCAATAATTTGCAGGTTACAATCAGGTCATTTTAAGTCAGATCTTATTCGGGTTCAACTAACTATAAATAGATAATTATCATTTTAATCAAGCTAATTATTTCTTTTGACTATAATATATAGGCATTGTAATTGGGAACTATAGTCTATAATTTAGGAAGATAATTATCTCCTTTGACCATACAACAAATATATACTATATTTAATTCTTAAATTTGAGGATGATGCTCCTTTCTTTTGTTGGCCTGGACCGACTTGGTCTCCCCTGATAAAATGCTTTGATCAACAATAATAAGGTGGTCTAAATTGCATTTAAGGTGATTTGAAATCGGGTCAGGAATAATTTGGTTTGAATTTAAGTCAGGTCAATAACAAATTCGTATTGATTTCGAGTCGGGTTAGAAACAGATCGGGTTGAAATTTTTGGTCGGGTTAGGTTAAATAACAAGTCGTATTGATTTCGAGTCGGGTTAGAAACACATCGGGTTAAATTTTTTGGTCGGGTTAGGTTAAATAACAAGTCGTATTGATTAATTCGGCTCGGGTCAATAACAAGCCGGGTTGAATTTGGGTTAGGTTAATAACAAGCTGGGTTGATTTCGGGTCGGTTTTGTAACAGGTTAGGTTAAATTCGGGTCGGGTTAGGAGCGGGTTTAGTTGAATTTAGGTTAGGTTAGTAATAAGTCGGGTTAAATTCGGGTTTTGACGGGTTAAAACGGGTTTGGGAAAATTTCTGTTCAAGTCGGGTTTGGTTTAGATCAATAATTTATAGGTTGCATTCGGGTCGGGTCATCTCCAGGTCAATTCATGTTCGGGTTCGGTTCTCACCTACTCGGTCAACTCGGGGTTGGTTTCAGGTCGGGTTTGGGTCACCATTTTTTCGGGTTCAGATGGTTCTGTTAATAATCGGGTTTGAGTCGGTATTTCGGGTCGGGTCAACTTTTGACGACTCTAGTCATATACACCATTTAAGAAAAATAATCTGGTATAGGAAGCATTTTGAAAATAACGTGAACGCGAAATCCTGCTATTATTGCAATTTCCCCCCTCCTCTCTCTTTCCAAGCCGTCTAGAATAGTGAAACAATAAATTAGATAGCATTTTAGTTGTGGCTTCTTGGTGCTGTCGTTATTAGATCATGATCATTTGAATATTGGCATTTATTGAAAGACAGTGAGTGATGAAATATAATCTACACTACAAGTTTGTAGAGTGTGATAGGTATATATGCTTGACTGATTTTTTGGCGGTCACAGTAAACATATCTTTAAGGTCTCTTTAGTTAGAATGACGCTTGTAATTTCTTCTGTTCTTTCATTAGGATTCCCCCCCCCCCCCCCCAATTTGCTTTCTTATATCTGTTCTTTCCTGATCATGTCTAATCAATTGTTTTGTTACTCAGAGGGATAAGATCGAGGAAGCTTTAAAGCTGGCTCAATTATCGGCAGAAAAGCCCCATTTCTCCCATTGTCTTGAGTGGCTACTTTTTACAGTATTTGAAGCTGAGATTTCAAGGTACTTTAGTCTGTGGAAATTATAACCCCAAATCTTAGTTGTACATGTGTATGTCATACTACGGAGTATTATATATTTATGCTGTAGTTACACAACTGTTTCCCCTGATTAGGTTATAGCTGTATAAGTTAAATATATAGTACGTATTAAATTAGAATGGAGCTTTCTCATACTAATTTATTAATCCTTTTTAGTGGAGAATTTTGGTTTTTTATATGCACTTTCCTAAAAGTGACTCTCAAATGTCGTGACCAATTTTTTTGGTTAAAGGGATTGAGAATATCTTTACTATCTCTTCCCAACTTTTGTAGCAGTAGGTACATTATATACCCCTCTATGAATTTTTGGTGCATATGTCACTGGAAATTCGAGTTATACATATAGCCAGATTTAAATTCAAATAGTTAAGGACAGTTTGTGATACGTTAAATTTGTAACTCAAAGTTTGTAAAGTTATACCAATAAAATAGGGCCTATGCTTTTTTTTTTTCTTTTCTTTTCTTTTTTTTTTTTTTTTTTTTTTTCTCTCTTTTTTTGGAATATGTTTTATTATTGAACCTAGTACTACAAGTCTACAACCCATGTTATACTGTTGAATTTTTGTTGTTGCAATATGTTTGGCTGTGTTAAATTGTCTCAAACATTTCTAATTTCTTTGCAGGCAAAACGTGATTAAAAACCAGAAGGCAGTCTCCATTCAAAAGCCTGAATCTCTTTTGGAGAAGACATGTGACTTGATCAGAAATTTTCCTGAATATCATAATGTTGTAGTGAGTGTTGCTAGGAAAACAGATGGTCGACACTGGGCGGATTTATTTTCTGCAGCTGGTAGATCAACAGAGTATGCACCTTCTGTTATTGTTCAATTATCCTTTGGCTAACATCCAGTGAATTTATATTTGGTTATTAATTAATTTTTGTTTGATATCGTTTACAAAATTAGAAGACCACATCCTATTAAGTAGAAACCAAAACCCTTCAAAATATGAAATTTGCATCAGGCTTGGAGCAAGGCCCAATTTTTAGGAATGGGCTCATTTACATCTCATTCTACTTTTTAGTGCTTCATCAAAAGCATAGATCATTATGTAGACATAACTCCTTGCAATCTAGGTTACCTACCAACTCTATTGAAAACATCCAACATCACTTCTTATAATGCTTCTACAGTTTATTTCCTGCCAATAAGAATACATTGTCTGCAACAGGCAAGATCATCAATAAATCAACATTAGAATTCAATTACTATTCTGTTTATCAGCCTGGTAACCAAATAGCTGTAAGGCTAATTTGTTACAACTATTTTGCACAGGTTGTTCGAGGAGTGCTTCCAGAGAAGATGGTACCAAACTGCAGCTTGCTATGTTCTTGTAAGTTCATTTTTGGTTTTATACAATAATTGTTTACTTTTGCATAATTTTGTGGTTTCGAAGAAATTCTTTGAGGAATCTTCTTGTTTTGTGGAATCAAGGTGCTCTCTTGTCCTATGTTACGACTGTAAGAAATTATATTGTGCTTGTTTTTTGGAGCATGCTTCTCCAAACCTCTTCTTTATGGAAAAGCAGTCTTACTTTCAATGTACTCATTTATTGTTTTGTAGATTTCAAATTCCTTGTTTTTGCATCTCATACATGTTAACTTTTCTTAGGTCATTGCCAAACTTGAAGGTCCTGCTGTCAGCCAGTACTGTGCCTTGCGCTTGTTACAGGTACTTGAAGTGGAATTCTATCAATAATATATTTTTTTTCTTCACCTTACCGTCAAGTGTCACCCCTCTTTAATTGATTGGGAACCTTTTTACCTTGCAGGCAACTCTTGATGATTCTTTGTATGAACTTGCTGGGGAATTGGTAAGTAATTTGAATCGGCTGTTACTTTTACAGAGCTCATCTCATCTCGCCTCTACCAATTTCCACACTTCTCTTTATTCTGAAAAAACGCTAAATAAAAAACTGCATTTCAGGTGAGGTTTTTGCTGAGATCTGGAAGAGAGTATGAGCAGGCACCGACTGAAGAAGGGGTTTCACCTAGATTTTTGGGTTTGTTTCTTTTCTCTTCAAAGAAGCAGCCTTTTGATTCCAAGAGGTAATGTACTTATCTTACATCCTTGTAGTTTAGTGTTTGATTCAGAGTTGCTTAAATTTCTGAGTGAGGCTGTTACTTTGGTGCAGCAGCTCACATAAAGAACAAAGTGCGCATGTCACTTCTGTTAGAAATATTTTGGAAAGCCATGCTAGCTATTTAATGTCAGGGAAGGAGCTGTCAAAGCTTGTTGCATTTGTGAAGGGCACTCAGTTTGATGTGGTGGTGAGTGAGCTATGGTGTTTATTACAATATAGTTAATTACTATTTACTTTATCATTTGCATTTTTAATGTTTACGGCTTCTTAGAGCTTACTGTGCCAGACTTAGTCATTAGTCAATGACTCAATGCCTGATCCACTCTTCTGTTTCTTGTATCTTCTGTTTATTATGCTGTATATAATTATTGTGACTTGCATTTGAACAGGACTTCCTCCAACGAGAAAGATACGGATGTGCTCATTTAGAAAATTTTGCTTCTGGTCTTGAACTCATTGGGCAAAAGGTATATATATATATATATATATATATATATATCTGTGTTTTTGAAATTTACTACTTGGGTTTTTCCTACCCTGATTGGTTATTTGAGTGTTAAGGTTAAGTGTTAACCCATCCCCCCCCTCTCTCGCCCTCTTTTTCTTTATTTTTCTCATGGTTCCTGAATTTGATTTATCTGTAGCTTCATATGGGTACACTCCAGAGTCGGTTGGATGCTGAATTCCTCTTGGCTCACATGTGCTCTGTCAAATTTAAAGAATGGATTGTTGTCCTTGCAACTCTGTTGAGAAGATCTGAGGTATAACACAGAACTTGATGTAGTATTTAAAGTCAGTGTAAACATGTAGGGTTATTGCGTTTTGAAAAATATCTGCTTGCAATTGTGACTCAGAGCACATTTTATGTAATCAAGTATCTTTGATTGTATTATATAATCTAATTGCATTTGAAGGCAAATGATAGGGTTTTTCCACTTTCTGTCTTGGGGTAGTGCCTCTTGTTCTATGAGGATGAGACTGTACAGTTTTTCTTAAAGAGTTCATCTGATCATCCTCAGGTACTCTTTGATTTATTTCGGCATGATGCACGTCTTTGGAAAGCATATTGCATCACTCTTCAGGTATGCTTCTTTGTGACAACAAATATGGATTACATCAAACTTCTGTTGTGTATAGAATCATTAAAAGGGAAGGATTAGAGATTCAGATTAAATAGAAGTGTGTGTAATACTCCCGCAGTCCCCATACAAGTTAGAAAGAAACATGGAAAATACTTTCATACGCATCCTTCTCACTGTCTAGGAAAGAAATGTGGTGAGAATTTTTTTTCTTTCTATCACACAGAAATATAGAGGGAAAAAAATCTTTAACTGAAAAGATGCACATTTTGTTGCAGAGATTGCATGTGTTATTTGAGTACAAAAGAGTTGTATATAAAGTATATAAAATCTATTCAAAAAAAAAAAAAAAAAGTATATAAAATTATGCACATGGAAACCTCTCGTATGACCCTGTACAATACAATGAATACATTGATAGATTTGATACTCATTAGACCACCATTGGAATTGATTGAATCACAAGACTTTCCTAAAAAAAAAAGTATGAAGCCACAAATTTTTTTTTTTTCTTTTTTCTGAGCCTTGCTGGTATCCTTAAAACATGCACATCCTGACAATCGGTTAATTGTCGTATCTTATTGTTTCCCATGTTAATGTAGTCGCAACCAACATTTGCCGAGTACCATGATTTGGTTGAAGAACTGGAGGAACGGCTCTCATCTGTTCCAAAATTTCAGGAGATATGACGCCAAACTTGTAAAGTCGTAAGCTTTCATCCCAACATAGTTCATAGGCTTTTGAGGGTGTTATTAATGTTTATTGGTGCAGTACCTAGGCAAACAGCCCTACTACCTTAAATGACAATTTCCACTTTATAGGGTTCACATCTCTGTATTATGTGTAGGAGCAGCAATAGTGTATCATTCATTCTTTGGTTTTCCCCTGTAGCATTTTTGGTCGTTGCAGTTATATTAGAATTATAGCATCCTCCGCGGTTGTACATAGAAGCTAGAAGCTAGGATGCAGCCATGAGGACTGTGATTGCCCCCGGCAGTTGACAAGCCTGGATCAATATATATCGTCTGTATACCTCTGTTTTTGTATTGATTGATAAGAGTACGGATGTCCCTAATAAAAGTTTTAGGCTCCATATTCTATTACTTTTGCGGATTTGCCATGTATCATATAACTTTCAGTTAAATCTCACCTTATTTTAGAGGTCAGATGCTTAAAAATTTCATTCTCTTATGATATAATCATTTGCTCAATAATGTGAAAATATAACATATGCTGATTATTACTCGTAGTGATCATCAACATTACTTCGTATAAAATTCTACTGTATGTATGATCTTTAGGGGGTAAGGGAACAATGCACTCCCTAATGCTGCAAATAAATAGAGAATGGAGGAAGTGCTTCGTATTAACTACCGATTTTATTACTATATCAATGCACTTTGACTTACATTCATATTAGTTCATGTCGATGTTCATATTAGTTCATGTCGATGTGTTGTCATAAGTTATGATAGAAAAAGCTAGAATGACAGGCGAAAGACAAATGTAACTTTGTTTACATTAACTATGTTAAGAAGGTTGTAATTACGCGCTCAAATGGTGGAAGTTTACATTATTCTTCCATTTATATTTGTACAGGAGTAGAACAATCTGTATATATGGTATTGATTCAGAAACTACATATCAGAGGTATGCCATATAAACTAAGAGAAGAAGCTGTGATGGAACTGCAGATTCTTCTAGCTTCAAAGTTAAATATGTTGCGCATCACACTTATCACACCAGAAATAAACCACTCAAAAAGTTGTTGCTCTTCAGTTGCAGCTGAGTTGAGGTTGGCAACTCACCAACTAAAACTGATTGATTCAAAATGCAGATTGTCCACCAAACCAGATCCACATATGGCTGCGACTTCGTGTCTCAGCCCTGCAGGACCGCTAGCAAGTACTCCAACGCTCGAGTCCTTACAATCAAACAGCAATCCTGCACAAAAACAAAGGGTCAGATTTTGGCTTTGTTCTATACACCAAATTAACAAGTTGACATTTTTTTTTCCAGATAAAAGTTAGCATCAGGTGTAATAGTGTAAATGTGTAATACATTGTAGTCAGAAAACATATGTTGAGGAGTAAATATATATGAAGGTATTTTAGCTTACTCTTGAGATCAGGCCTTTCACCAAAGTGAATTTCTGTGGACTCAAGGATAGACTGATGAGGAAGGCTCTCAAGTTCTCTGTCAGCGTTATAGAACCGTGATTCTGGTGTTGCCTGTGGTGTTATACCTTCCATGTTTGTAATTTGCTTGGCTTCCATGGCGTTTCTTTTCTTGTTCCACAGAAATGCACCACTAGCTGCCACAACCATACACCCACAGAGTATCAATGTAGTAAAGATCGTTCTTGCAGCCGAAGGGAAGATATCATTTGTGTTATGATCAATAGGGTAGATGTAGTATTGTGTAAGTATCCCCATGAAGATAAGGAATCCAAGGAATGATGACGCGATTATAGCACCAAGCCAAAGCCAACCATTCTTGCCTAAGTTAGGGGTGATGGGTGAATCGGATGCATTTGGCTTGAACCAAATGGCTTGCGGTTGCTTTAGGTAATCTTCGCTTTGTACTTTCTCTCTTGTTACATAGGCCTTGATTTGTAGGTCTATGCTTGAAAGATCTGAGGTGGTGCTAGAGAGCGGGAGGAGGAGATTCAACATCGAAAGACCCGAGGATTTCTTGAATGAGGAAACAAGAAGGATTTTTGGGGTTTGGCATTTCATTGTGGTGCTTATAAAGAGAAGTTCCTGAATAATGGAGATGAATGGCGTTATCCCACTGCCTCCACTCACCAACACAAGTGTATCGTGCCTGTAACCACAATAAATAAATAATTAATCGACATAATGAATCAAATAAACTTCTGATTTTTACTGAACTGAAATTATTTTTACGGGTTAAATTGATTCTTACTAACCTTAGAAAATGGTTAGAGGCAGGTCCATAAGGTCCTTCAACTGAGACTTGAAGACGATCAATGGAAGAAGAAGAAACAATGTCGTAAAGCTTCCTAGACCATTTCCCTTCAACCTTGATTACAACACTAATCTTGTCTTGCTCCAAGTTACTACTAGAGCTAACAGTAAAAGGGTGCCATTGGAGCTTGGAAATGCTTGGGACATTAACGAACATTATGCTAGTAGGATTGTAACTCAAACTCATGCTTTTGGCAAAGTTGAGCTCAAGTGCTTCACAGGACAAGACACGAGCGGAGAGCAATCGCACACGTTGGCTCGATTGGAGGTACCGCAAGTAACGATCAATCATGAATAGGTAGAAGCCAGGAAGCATGTAATAAGCATAGCCGATGCCTACATGAAAGAAGAAGAATACGACGAAAAGGATGTAGAGGTAGTGAGCATAGAAGAAGACTTCAAAGAACTTTCTTCGAATTCGAGGGTATGTTGCTGCCCATAAGATTAGTCCAAAGAACAAGGATAATTCTCCTGCTACATTAGATACATCTGTTTTACTCCACTTCAAAGCCTGCATAGTTTTGGCATTGTTATTTTGGATCATAAAATGAGTTTGCAATAAGTTTTGAGGTCCAAAACAAAAAGTATAGCAACTATTTTGTAACGAGGGAAACAAATTCTAATCATCATAAACAAAACTAAATAGATGTCATCTCCAAAACTTGTACATACTTCAAGTATTTAAATAGTTAGTAAATTCAATCATCAAGGTAACGTACTTAGATTATGTCAAATTTTCTTTTTTGTGGTCTTGGGATTTACAAAAATACCTCAATATTACATTGGTCGGAGTCTAATCAATGAAATTTGGTTCATTTATCATCATAACTCGCTAAATTTAAAAGTCTCTCAGTAACTTTAATCTAAACTCTATTTTTTTTTTTTTTTTTTTTTGAGAAAATTTCCAAAAAAATTATCAAGGGCAAAAAAGGGAAGATAAAAACTAAACTCTCACTAATGTGAATGTACGAACGCCGGCCCATGTGGTAATAGGAAAAACGGACCACTTAAAAATTTACATGTAGAAGAAAAAAGGGGTCCACAATGGCACTTCCAATAGTCCAAGAAAAGGGGATGTTATCGTTAAAAGCCCACCACTATTTTTGGGCTAAATCTGCAATTACATCAGTTGTGCTTCATCTCCACTCAGTTTATGTTGTTGGATTGTTGCCTATGATTGTGATTCAAACACGATTCTTAATTCTTATCATATACTACTGTTTTTCAGTCTTATGTTCTTCATTTCCTAAATTCTTTGTATCCAAATTCACCAATACCATACACGTCCCACGATTTTTAGACCCTACCATTTTAATATGCTAGTGTTTGATTTGTACTTCCTACAGGGTACATGCACGATCGATTGATAAATGATAATGGTCTAATTTGACAATTGATTTTAACTTGTCGACTTAACTTGGCTTGTTTGATTTAGTTGATATTGGACCCGCATCATCATAGGAGTAGAATGGATAGTGTAAAAGTTACCTCAGAAATTTCTCCTGCAACGGCCCAAAGAGGGATATAGCCTAGGCCGTGGGCAGTGAAGAGTGCCATAGTTAGATGGCCTAGCCAAATGTGATATTTAATGCTTCCTTCCGAGGTTAATCCAAACAAGGGCAATATCGATGATCCTCGAGTCACTGGGTAGAACAACAATGATAAGCATATGTTACCAGTTAGCCCTAGCCTAAACACGGTAGCTTCCCACTTGTACAAGTATCTGCAAAACACGTCCATCAAGTAAATATATATTGATTGTATAATAGGCGTTACATTAGTCATATTAACAAAGTTATACAAAGTATCAGTCAAAGTAGTCATGTTAATTTTGAAAACTGTCATCCATAAAATCTTGTTTTTTGTTTTAAAAAAGCCGAATTTAAAGGTAAAAATGTGCATGAATCTCACGAGAAAAGTAAGTTACCTTTGGCTTCCCTTGACTTGGATTTTAGAATAACCAACATGCAAGTACACAGTCAAGGACCAAACGAGAAACGCGATGAACATCAGGAGAAATGACAATTCTACCCCTGAGACTATCCCTAACGGTCCTCTTACAAGCACTGGCCTTCTCCACGTTGCTAACCATCTTGTAACACCACTACTTTTCCCGTCTTTCCTGTTAACACCAATTAACATTTTAAACTTTCATTAATTAAGAATTCTTCTTACGTTACTAAGGTCCAAAATTTTAGAGAAGTGAATCAAGAGGAATTTAAGTACATATAGCATTTTTTTTTTTCTTTTTTCTATATAAATTTTGGAATGTGTATAAAGCTATATCCGTCATTTTCTCTCATACACTTATTTTAATTTCTTGTAACATGAATATTCAAAATGGGATGTTAAATGTCACAAGACTCACAACTTATATGACAAGATTGGCATCTAAATGGTGTCACAATCTTGTGTGACACTCATTTATTGGTATCACGTAAGATTTAACTTATCAGTATTATTTAAAGATTTTTCCAAAACAATGAGAATAATGGCGATAGATATATAATTATACTAGAGTATATATACAACAATGAGTAAACAAATGGTAAAGGGAATAAATAAAGTGAAGAACAAGTTTGATATTTTGGGAATAACAAAATCAAATTTAAAAATTGTAAGAATTACTCATTCACTCATCATATGTAATTATACATAAAATTAAACAACATACATTCAGTATTTCCCCTCTAAATACTTATTTACTATGTTTCCAAGGGAAAAAATAAAGTAATAAAATCCAATTCAGGATATACTCTTAAAATAAAATCTCTCATATATGGCAAATAATACTCGTATTTGATTTCATTTCTAATAATGATCAGGCCTTTTTTTATTCGTATCAGTTTTATTACCCACCGCATCATTGACCATGTAAAATCGTGACAATTTTTTTTTTTTTTTTTTTAGTTACAAATTTTGACATTTACCATTTTTGTAATTATATGGTTAAAGTTTAAACTTGTTAGAAAAAATAAATTGTTCTAAGAAAAAACATTCATTCCAAGCTTTCATGTCAAAGCCAAGTACTCGTAATTTTTCACTTTTATGTTACTAAATAATTAAGTTGAAACTCCCTTTCAAAAAAAAAAACATTATAAGTTGAATCTAAAAATTATATAAATATAATAAGTGACTGAGTTAGTAATGAGCGATATTCTTAAGTAATTAGATAGTTCTGCCTAGTCACTTAAAAAAATTAGACAATAATTTTCAAAAATGTGATTTTCAATTTTTTTTTATTTTCAATTTTTTTTTGTGGTAATAAAAGAGAATCATCTCTGATTATGTGATAATTTAAAGAGAGTGAGATCGAGTTGAATATCTCTTGAGATTTTTCTCGACTGTATGTTTTTTTTTTTTTTTTTTTTTTTTTTTTTTTTTTTTTTTTCAAGAAAAGTAGCAAAAAGAACCAACCTTGGCACTTGATAATCAAAATATTTCTTTCCCAAATGATGGTACACGGATCCTAAAACCGCAATGAAGAGGACAGGAAATACGAAAATCAACAACGATGTACCTGCAAAATTATTACCACCCTCATTATCAATTTATCATCAAAACTTTATGTTATTATCTTCACATGCATATATGCATGCATTCAAATTTAATTAATGTAAAATAATCGAGTAACATATATATAAATAAAATCGATACACTAAATAAAGAAACGGAGGGAGTAAGTAAATATACCTTGAGTACCAAAATAAGTCGAGGTTAAGGTTGCGGACATTTTAGTCCTCCAATTGTTTCTGTAAAGATTAGTAGGCATAACAATCCATATCACAAAATAACCCAACATTACCACCGTTAATACAACCATTATCACTTTTCTAATTTCCTTCACTTCTCCTCCTCCATTATTATTATTATTATTATTGGTTGATGATTTTCTCTCAACTCTTACGTCCGCCATTTTTAATTTCTCTCTCTACACTCTTTTTCTCTCTCTAAGATTTTGATTTTGTTGTGTTTCTAAAATGTAGGATTTTAGATCCATTTATATAGGGAGAAAATAAGAGCGAAAAGGGTTTTTTTTTTTTTTTTTTTTTTTTTTAAAAAAATGTATATATTTATTTTTATTGAAACTAAATATTACAAGTAGTTTTTTTAGTCCAAGTAGTATTTTATCTTTTATTTTTATTTTGGTGGATGTATATTGCTATATTAAGGGGCATGGTTCACGTACCAAAAACATTCCCTAATATGTAAGCGATATATAGATTACGTGATAGAATTAAGAGGTAATTTATTAAATAATTGATTATATAGTTTTGACATTTTTTAAGTCAAACTTTGTAAACTTTGTACACTTTCACTGTAACTAGAAAGATTTGGTTTGCTTAGCTCATCTAAAAAGAAATTAAAATATAATTGTGCTTCTTTCTATTTGATTACCTCATTTGTATTCGAATTCATCACTCTATTAGCTTAACTATAGCTCATTATCCAAAAAGCAAGTTTCATGCGGCCATTTTTTGTGTGTGAATGATCAAATTATCAACTGCCTAGTGTCTCTATAATTTTGCACTAGTTTGTGTTCAATCTAACTATTTTTTATTCGATTTTTCGAGAGTTTATATTATACTCCGTAATTTACTATTAATCACTTTGTATTATGGAGTAAATTACAAGAAACATATTTTTATGACTAATTTTTTTATTGCAACTATTAGTTTTTAATTTTAAAAAAAAACTTACAATCAAATTCAAATTATTACTCTGTACATTTACACTTTTCTCATGAAAAAATATGGGTTATGACTTATATCAATGATAAAATTGCGTATTGCTTGGTGTTATCAAATACTGTATTTCATATTTATGGTTGTATTATCTTCTCATATACTCAAGATATCCTTTGAGATTTCATTAAATATGCAATTAATTGCTATGAATCAATACAATTTTAGAGTCTTATGTGTAACGACACTAAAAATGAGTTAGTTGTAACTTAGCAACGTAAGAAACACAGAGCTGTCAATTTCTTTGGTTGTCTGAAGTCGAAAATCAGGAGATGCTGAGCAGTGTCCACTCAGTTCAATTATACACTTGTTTTTTCCTAATTTTTTTTTTTATTAGTACGTATTATTTTTTAAAGTAGTGTACACTTGTTTATAGTCTTCTCCTCCACCCCTTTTCGACCTGTTATTTGCTTATTAAGAGTTCGTTCACTATATTAAGTTTTGGTTGTATGAATTGACGTGATAAAATAATTATGAGGTTGAAATTACAGTATTATGTAAGTTAAATGTGATAGCAAAGTATTGTCCTTTATGGATGTTTATGATATGTAACAAACTCAAAAGGTGTGAAGGGAGTAACAAGCAAATTTCAATTTTGTTATATTAGGAAGCAATTTTGAAAAATAGGATATCCATTAGATATGATTGACTTTTTAAAGAAGGGGATATTCATACTCACTAAATTTGGCTAATGATTCGTAAAGTGGGGCAAAAAGAATTATGTTTGACCTTTAGCAAATTTTTATTAATTAATCAATTTTTATTTTATGTTGGTGAAATTAGTGGCTCAAATTTTATTTGATTGTTATATTATTGAATTCGCGTGTGTGCTCGTGTCGGTTTCGTCTTTATGCGTGGTGGACCATATTAGGATGTGTGTCTTCTTGTGCCATTTCTTGTTACAATAAACAGATACAGTATCCTCTTCTTGTATTTTAATTTCTTAATTTCTCGATTTTAATACAAAATATTTTCCTATATTTTTATACATATATTGTTTGGGGTGAAAAAAATCAAAAGATAAAAAAAAATTAAAAAAAAAAAAGCCTCTAATCAATTAGGCTAACCTTGATTCTATTATGTAAAGTCTGATTAAATTTGTCTTGAAACATATACTTCATAATACGGAGTATTAATCTCAACACAGCACTAGGAAAGCTTTCAAACTAGATGGCTGTAAATTCTTTGTGAACAACTGAACATCAACTAATAATCCTTCCAAAGC
Source organism: Chenopodium album (assembly GCF_948465745.1). Classification (NCBI taxonomy): domain Eukaryota; kingdom Viridiplantae; phylum Streptophyta; class Magnoliopsida; order Caryophyllales; family Amaranthaceae; genus Chenopodium; species Chenopodium album. The sequence continues at coordinate 75,005,800 of NC_137840.1, forward strand.
CTAAAATCCGAATTAGTAAGGGCCTGTTCACATTTACTGAATTGAGCTGAACTGAACTGAACTGATTGGAGCTGAACTGAACTGATTGAAGCTGAACCTGAACTGAATTGAGCTGAAATGAATATTTTATGAGAGAGGGAAATTAAGAGCTGAACTGATTGAAGCTGAACTGAAGTGAACTGAACTGATTAGAGCTGAACTGAACTAAACTGAACTGAAATTAAGTAAATGTGCAAGCCCTAACTCAGGATGAATGTTTAAACGAAATGCAATATAACAATTTAAGAAACATTTGGTTATTTCCCTAGACAACACAAATCCAACTTATACCTTGGTACCTCTCTTATCCTTACATAAAGGCATATATTTCTCATTAAAGACACTTTGAGGGTGGGGATCCCTTACCCTCCCCCCTCACTCTCAAAGAGTCTGACCCGCAAATACCGGACCAAAATAATCGTGAGGGTTGAAGTACGGTCAGGGTCTTTCTCCTTACCAAAAAAATAAAATAAAAATATATTCATATACAGAATAATTAATACGTAGTATTAAAAGTTCATCTCGGGAGGAGGGTCTTGAAGCGTTCCTTTTTCCTCTAGCTTACACGAGACATGCAATAAGAAAGTTTTGCTGAACAATAGCTTTGGGGCCATTGGGGTTTAACTGTTTAATAAATGAACATTATTGTTCTGAGTAATATTTTCAGTTTCTTATTTTATATTTGCTTGCCAGACCATATTTCAGGGGAGGGAATTATTGAAAATAAAAAAAAAAAAAAAAAAAAAAACGCCATGATCAGATTGGCGTATGGCCCAAATTAGAGCTGTAAGGCCTGTAAGATGTAACTCATGCAGTCATGCCTCACCGCAGGAGTGATGTCTTGTGTAGTTGTGTTCGTAAAATAGTAAGACAACTAGGCAAGGCACCGCCAACGCTTAACCCGGTAATACCATTCATTGTTATAATTTTGATAGTAGAATTATGCATTTAGCAGCAAAAACTATCAAGAATTGAAGACTATTCCAGCCTTGTTAAAATAGAGTAAAAGCTCAAGACTAACTTGTAAATCATAAAGCTCAAGACTATTCCGGTTATTTGATCAACCTTGCAACAGTGATAGCCCCCCTTTCAAACTCCTGCAACAGAGTAAAAGCTCAAGACTAACTTGTAATCGAATGATGACAGTTTCTGTTTCTTCATGATTCGCTAGTTATTGTGTGAGATCAACTCACAAAATAGTTGCTTTTGTGAAAGAAGCGCAGTTCACAGCAAGAAGTTTACTTGACTAGGTTTTATCGTAGCTACAGATTGCTGAATCCGCCCATAACAAACTATCTCATACAAGACATGGATCATTCCTGTATGTCCAATACAAGAAGTGATATAAATGACCAGTGCACAAATCTTGTTCCTTTAATGCATGGCACCAGGCTAGCCAGTAGCCAGTGTGTATGTGGCTATGTGGCTATGCTTCGAACAAGGATGAGACAGTATTTGGCTGAAGCTTCCACACCTTGGATTACACTGCTCACCAATAGCTTTTCCTAGTTCTTTTGAAATAACATAACTACATAAACTAACTCACCAAACTTGAAATTCCAATTGTTATCAGAAACTGGTGCTTGCAGAATCATAGCAATATCCAACTGTTACTAAAGGATGCTCAAATTTACTCCCAGCTTTATACAGTACTCCAGCAGATGTTCACAAACCATTAGGAGATTATTTTTGAAGTATGCTATGACTTAATGACCTTAAATCTCCATGTTACAATCTACAGATGACCATCATATTACAGGATGAAGACCTATGAATACAGAACAGTAAACTCTAGAAGAAGAGTAATTCTCTCTTTCCAGCTTCTAGGGATGGTACACTCTTACTCATTTTCCATCGACTTAATAAAGATTGAAGAAAAGAATAAGAATGAGATGATAGTTAGGAATTGCCAGGGTGCATAATATTAAAATAATGAGAACCAAAATAATCACACCTTTTAAACCAGAAAACTAGAAAAGTTATCAAAAGTATATCCATTACAGTTGGTTTTCATTCATATGCCTTCACCAATCACCATATATTACACTCAAAAAACAAGATCAATAATCTCAAAAAAAAGAAAAGTTTGTTAACATTATATGAATTATCAACAAAAATAAATACGGAGTGCCTATGATCGGAAGTTCTAAGTTCTTCACAAAATACAATTTACTTACATAACTGAAAGAGCATCAGTCCAACCATCTGAGTCCTTTCACATCTAGCAATGCCACAATCAAAGTGTTCTGAGGTCCAATACTCGACCTTTTAACAAGACCAGGGCTTGATAAGTTATGAATGTAGCAACATATATGGATACATTCACCTCCAAAGAGACTTTCATTCGCAAAATTATAAATAGGTAGACTTCAAACTGACTTCAGAAACATCCACAGGCAATGGAGACCATGCCACAGAATCACGCACAGCCATTAATCTTTTACGCAATACAACAGATGCAGCAACCAACAACCCTACTGCAGCTACAAGAAGCACCAGAAAACTACTATTTCCTCCCCTACATCTCATGATTGCATTTGCAGATACCATTCCATCAAGACTATTTAGTGAGTTGCTCATTTTGAAGACTTCTATTCCATTCAGTAATGCATCAACCCCTGAAGGTGAGCTCCAATTTGAATGCCCAACACTAACAGAAACAACCCCGTTTTCTCCATTGACAATGAAATCAGCATAGTAAGGAGAAGCCAAACTGTTTGTAATAGTCGTTAGATCCAAGTTTTCAATGGCCAAATCCCCATTAACATACACATTGAAATACAATGATCCAAGCACAGGACTAGCAATGTCACAAAAATGAGTCCTCACAAGATACTTGTACCCATCAACAATTGGAAAACCCCATGTCAAATACTCCTTAGCAACACCAGGATTCGAAGCACTAATCACCCTCGCGCTGTTATACACATTATCAGGAGCAACCTCGCGGCTCGCTCCTCCCAATTGATACTTAATTCTACCACCAAAATGAACCTCTTTAGACCCATGGTCTGATTCTAAGAACCCATCATCAGTAACCCAAGTTCTCCACAAAGAATCGTTAAAAGGGGTCACTTTAGCACCTCCAACATTAACCCTAAACATAGTTTCAAACGCATTTCTGGAAATTCCATCAATTTTAACCACCCCATTAGAATCTACAGATTGAGCAATGTCCAGTATCAAATCTTTAGGCGCAGAAATAACTTCAATTGCATTGACAAAGCCAAATTTAGATTTCTTCAAAGGTTTGAACAAAATTTCAAGGTTATTACTATCAACCCACAAAATATACTCCCTAATTTCAAGTGATTTCATGGTCAACCCACTAAATTCATTCAATAACAAATACCCATCAGCTAAAACATGAAATTGAGCATCAGAAAGATCGAATTTCGATGAATCAAAGCGGTGAAAATGAAGACGTACCAAATGGGCACCTTTCTCTTTGATCTGAAACGCATATTTTGAGGGTTTTCTGAAGATTCTGACCGAGTTGTAAAGAGGGGAGACATGGTCTAACTCAGTGAGGGGGATCGTCCGAGATGCAGAGAGTCGAACCGAGTGAGGAAGTGGCGAATCGTCGCCGGCAAACTTGCGATTGTCGGAGTCGGTGGTTAAAGGGGCGTCGGAGCCGGCGTTGATTAGGTAATGGTCGGTGGGAGTGAAAGAAGAGGAAGTTTCGAAGAAGAGCTGAAGAAGAAGGAGAAGGAAGAGAGAGAAAATGGGAAATTTAGAGAGATTCGCCATTGCAGAGAGACAAGAAACAGAGACAAGAAGAGTCAGAGGAAAGAGGAAGAATTATTGTGAAGGAAATGAAGAACAGAGCTCAGAAAAACACGGATTTAATTAAGATTAATAAACTTTTTGGTTTAAACGCGTTGAACATTCTGACAGCTATTTTTGGGTGTGCCCTCGAGTGGGCTGGGTGGTAGCCTGGTAGGTGAACATATCCGTATTCGGCTACGGGGATTATTAAGGGCGTAAATGAGACGAGATATGATAGGTTCAATTCGACATTACTGGATGTACTAGTTTTTAATTGAAATTAGATATGAAAACTTATGCACCACATGGTGCAATAACATATGGGCATGATGCACAAGCCACCAAGCATTATGGGCAATGGGGCGTAGGCGTGGCTATAGGGCATGCACTTAATGCTACATGCATAAACTAACGCTTTTCAACTCCAGCCAATGGCGAAAGTATAAACCAATGTTAAAGCTTTCAAAACCCTATCTTCAATTATCGGTTGTTATCCTTGTAATGACAATATGCATCACCCGAGGTCAATCACATCTAATTTCGGAGAGAATGAGTACGTTGTTACAATTAAATCCAGATATAGTGATTAGTGAGTGCATTCATTAGATTTCCATGGTATGACTCGGTCGTTTAAGCAACTTCAAATTCAAATAAGATACATGAGAAATTATGTTACATTTTAAGGCAATAAAACGAAGTACTGCAAGAGTCCAATTCTTTAATTAGCTCATGAGTGATAGCTGAGCACTTGAGCAAAGAAAGTTATCTAGTACAATAGGGTATCAGTCCAACTTGATCAGAAACAAAAAATAGTAAAAGATAGAATTCAATTACTGCAACTAAGCTGTTTGATTAGAGTAATGAGCAACAAGCCCTGTGTACACCATATCTCCTGGATGCAAAAATTGATACATTATATAGCTTTACAAATACACTACTTGAAATTCTTTGAATTTCAGCCAGCTGTAATTTACTAATTTATGTCACAATGCAGTGTGGGTGCCAAATTGGCAAATTTGAATGAACTAATACCAAGCTGTGTGAGCCTGAGCCTTCAGTTTACTTCTGGTCAATTTATCCAAGCGCGAGTTTTACTAGGGCATCACCTCTCTTTGCTTGATAAAGTTGCTGATACAATCATCTCGAATCAAATCTTTACTAGCTAGAGTAGAGTCGCCGGAATGTTATTTGTACCAGCCAACTAGGAGCCACCATAACAAGAAACAAAATCCGCAAGCAATAGCCTGTGGAGAAGGGCATGTCATGTTAATGCACAAATATCTATCAGTGGCCAGAAATGCATAACTTTGTTGCAATGACCACCTAAAGTAGTACGAGTAGTCGAGTAGTATATGCAAATTTTCACTAATTTAGAGAGGTTACAGAGGAGCTAGTAGCCTCACCTGGATAGAGAGAAGAACAATGCAGAGTGATTGTTCAGACATTCTTCCAAAACGTCTCAAACAAAAGTTCACAAGTGTACCGTTCTTAGTCCCAGTTAGAAGTCCTGTTTGAGGGTCAAATCTGGTGGTATTCAAGATATTGTCAGATGAGGTAAGAAATACTATGTATGAACTGGGTTGAGAAAATAGATCAAAAGGATTACCTTGGAAGACGGTGTCGAGGACAAGGAATAATTCCAGCAATCTTGTAAAAAGTAAGTCATAGAAAACATATTAAGCAATGCTCAAGGGCAGATTGCCAGATTATGAGGGGAATTGAAGAGAGGAGAAGAAAAACTAACCTGGGGAATTGACAGGATAAAATTGATGACTTGAGGAGCAAAGAAAATCAATAATGTTTCACTGCAAAATTCACAGAGAATCAGAATATTACTCTTTCCAAACAAACATATGCAAAATGAGTCTTTCTCCTGAGATAATGCATAGATTAGTTTATGTATGATGATATATAATGGTAAACCATCTAACTATGACTTCATCTGCATACTTTTAATTCGATATTTTCTCACATCAAACAGGTAGTAAACTTGTTAAGCATTCGATCAAACAAACTAAAGACGGCTTGCTAGGCAATTACACAGTGGAAATTGCTCTCATCATAGACATGTTTCTAGAAGTGTGCATCTTATTATACATGAATACATATGCCTGTCCAAACTTGAAAGCAATTTCTCAGGTGTGTAGTTATTCCTAGTTAAGGTTTCGACCATAAAGGTACAAGTTACCAACTAATAACACAGTATAGATGATATGGTGTAGTTTCAATAACAAAAGAAAGCTATTTCACCTGTAGTGACCCAGAATTCCAGCAACGGCCATTGTCATTCCAGCAAAGTATGTATACGTATCCCCAACAAAGACTGCAGACGGATACCTGAACACAAAGTCAAAGAAGGTTCTCAAACAAAGTAACATAAAAGATACCTCAAGTACATAATACCAGTGACATAATTACCAGTTGTAAGAGAGTAAAGCCAAAGATGTAGCAAACAAAGGTTGAATAAGATGAATAGAGAATAGATGAGCCTGCTGATACTCAGAATTTCCCATGGATGCTCCAATTCGCAAGATATTATGTATCAGAATCTGTTAAGCACTCAATTGATCAGACTGTATACAAATTACAACAATGTTTGTAGCAAATTCAAAAGTTGATAGGCTTACTGCGGATGCAATGACTACTGTCTGGCCAACTTCAAGACCATTTATACCGGCATGAATATTAATAGAGTTAGTGCAGAACACTGCCAGAAGGCACATATACAGTTTATACATCCATCCTGCATACATATAGAAGGGACGTGATGCCAAATTAGAAGATGTCACAAGCCACAACAAGAAGAAATAATTGTTTAACATTTGATCCAACTAATACACAAGGTTTCACCTAGATCCAATGACTCAAACCCAAGATGTGGAATGAGAGGCTTTGGGATTACGATGGTTGTATGACCGGTATAAGCCATCAACAGAGGAAGAGCAGCAACTAAAGGCAAGACCAGTTTCCTGTATGCACAACAAACTTTTAATATCTACGAGTGATAAATTTCGAAACAATATGAAATGGGTCTGGACAACCCGAATAAGGAGGAGGAGAATTTGGTCAACAAACTAGGCTTTGGAGCTTGGTCCCTTATAAAGTGGAACCGCATCTCCAATATGGGACATTCACAAGTGGGCTACAATGGGTTTCAACAACGAGTAAATGATAATTTTATCACGAAACTAACAAGATTAATACTTACATTCTCCATGGAATGTCAAGAACGTCGTCAACAAAGCCAAGCAAAATCATGAAACAGATTGATGTCAAAGCTGAATTATACTGAACTAGCCACTACAAAAATTATTAATTTGTTCATTAGTATGACACATTACAAAGTCTGTCTCTACATTGAAAGAAATGTTTGAAAAACTTACAGTGGAATCAGCAATCAAGTTCAAGGGTTGAAACAAAATTGCCACGCCCAAAAACAGAATTACGACGGCCAAAAACACTGTCCCAACAACTATACCCAAAGATTCAGGACTGTAAATCAATAAAAACAAATCATTATAATTAAGACTTTAGAGTCAAGTTAAAACTGACACTTTAATGTTTCCTTGGGGAGTGCCAGCCTTATTAAGATCAAACCCAAACAAATTGCGACGAACCAGGTAACGAGAAGCGACGGGAATCATTCTCAAAGTTATAAGAAATCCGACGAAACTGAAAGCGCCATTCATGAGTATTGATCGCTTCAATTCTTCGTCGTCGATTCTCAAGAGAAAGTAAACATATGGGAGCAACAATATAGCGGAAATACCCACAATTTTGGATTTCATCATTGTATTTTGGTTCCAGAATATATTTTTTGAGTAAACAATTAACTGGAGAATTGAAGTAAATGTATGTTATGGCCTCATAGTATCCGGAATTTTGAGGAGGTTCTTGCAAAATAAATACGAGTTTTAGATTTTTTATATTTATATAGAATAAAAAAAATAAAAATTTAAGTACTCGTATATTCTTAAATAAAAAACAAATCCTACATTTTTTATTTATTTTTTTTTTTTAAGAAAAAACAAATCCTACATTTAAAAGAGCTCTATTCCTATTGCCTAATGGAATAAAACTTGGAATCTCTTTTTATACTTTGTGATATGCAAGGGCACTTTTGCAAAGCATGTAACATATTAACAAAATTTATTTGAGCAAAGTGATGTGCATATAGAATATTCGTGGAAAGCTTGAAACATAAATTCTTATGTGTGGCTCATCATAGGGGTTACTTTGTTATCATCCTTGTTATAGGGTTAGTAGGTCAGTATTATAGGGTTATTTGGTTAATATTACAGGGGTTATTTAGTCAATATTATAAGAATTACTTTGTTTTTTTTATAAGTAGTCACACACAAGACGGATTATAAACCATTGCATTATGCATACAAGAATTTGCTCCGCCCATAACAGTAAATTTGTTAAGAAAGTACGTACTGTTAAAACTCCATCCATTTATGAAGCTTTGATATATATGATAAACATCAATGGCATCAAAGATGAAAGTATACAAGTGCGTAAAGAGCCTATTTACAATGGTAAAAGTTTTTTTATTGTCCTAACTCAAAATTGCTTCGATTCGGCCAATAAGAACCCAAATGGGTTAAACTTGAATTGAAAGCAAGTAAAAATGAGAAGAGAGATGATAATTGCTGAAAAAAAATATAGCAATTTATATTAATTAGTTATTATTGTAATGGTTCAAGGAATTCCCCTTCTCTGCATTCTCCTACATCTATTACCACTGTACTTTTCTTGTCTGTATGCATCACCCTACAACAATCCCTTCTTGGACCCTGCCATAAGACCACCATTGCGCACAACAATTAGAAAACTGAGTAAAATAATAGTGCAAAAGGAGTAATTTAGATGTAATTTAAAATCCGAATATGTTCATCTTAAGGTGACTGTTTTTTACTAACTTTGAATTTATAATTTTTTTTTTTAACCTTATCTAAATTATTCTATCTTATCAAAACTTATTTAAATATATCTCGGTAATCCTTATCAAAACCTAATACTACTTAATTTTCTTAAGTTTATCTTATTTGAACATATATTTTTTTTATGAAATAAGTGAAAACAATGTGAACCAAAGAGGATATAACACGCCTTAAGCATGGTCATATTACAACTTTTTATTTTCAAGGTCTGTTCACTTCAGCTTATTTTCATTTCAGTTCAATTAAGCTCCAATCAGTTCAATTCAGTTCCGCTCTTAATATCCTTCTCTCATAAAATATTCATTTCAGCTCTATTCAGTTCAGTTCAACTCCAATCAAATTAGTTTAGTTCAGTAAATATGAACAGGCCCTTAGCCTATATCAAAAACTAGATCACAAATAATGACTAATCATATATTGATTACAAATATAAAAGTATGTAGAAAATTACCTCATCCCATTTATGAGGGTCAGTAGGCTTCTTATACACTTCAACCTTATGAAACTTCTCAGGGTTCTCAGCTTTCCACCAGCACCAAGGATGAGGCATTTGATATAGCTCATACTCACTCACTGTCACATTAATCTCTGCATTATTCGCGGCTTTAGAAAGATAGTATATGAAAGGCTTCTCACAAGGGTGCTTGGTAAATGGTCTTGTGTTGAAGGCAAAACTCGCTGGCTCATCTCTATTGTACCAATTGAAAAATGTTCTAGACGGTCTTTGCATCTCTCGGGGTGTGATGGAACCACGAATGATCTGCACCGCGTACCCCCAGGAGACTGAGACGGTCCAGTTCCTGGTGGAGTCGTAGCATATGGACTGTTGCATTAGTGAGTCCGAGTCTACTTCTGCTGCTATCTTTAGACGTTGCAGCGCTTGGAGACGGGTCATGTATGGAAATATTGGATCAACTATTTCTAAGTGATGTAGTGTTACTAGTGGTGCTACTGGGTGCGCTGTTAGAATCCCAAATAGGTTGCCATGCACATCACACTGCCAAATTATTTATAAGCTTTATTAAGATATTTGTACAACTTTAATAAGAGATGATAAAATACGGTGAATATATGCAAAAACACTTTCTACCCAAAAAAAATACAAAGTATATGTACATAATACCACGTCCATGGAATTGGAAAAAGTGCAGACAAACTAACAATTATATGTCTATTTTACTCGACTTGTTCCTAAATAATAGGTTACTTTAAAGATCGGTGAATCAACTAAGAATAATTCGTCACATAAACTATATTGTTTAAATTTAGCTAAGCTTCCAAGTAGTTCATAGACAAAGACTTAATTTGTTTTACTAAATGTTCATAGAAAAACACTTTCTAATATGTAAACATGTAATATTTCAAAGGAATAAGCATGATTAAAAAAAAAAAAAAAAAAGTATATATAGCACTAGCTTCCACTAATAATGGAGTAATAAAACGTGGAGAATGGATGAATAAAGGAAGACTAATTTTTGTGTACTTTCTACCTCCCACTATTTGTGTGCCACAAAAGTTAATTTCAAGTCAACATATGTACAAAAAAAGGACTTAAGTCAATCATTGAATTCCCCTATCTCCACTTCTTTTGAATTTTACCCCATTAATCAAGGCATTGAAAACTACTAACTTATTATTTGGGATTTAATTAGTTTGGTAAGTTGAACTTTCATATGTATTACAATAATTAAGCCATATGTCAGGGATAAATTGTGGAAAGTGACACGAAAATTTGGAAGTTGGAATGAAAGTAAAAGGAGACTATGATTAAAATCATAAAATGTACCAAACTTTTGTTGGACAATTAACAGAAATTCACTTCAAATTGTGGGTCCTCAAAGACTATAAAAGAGTGATATCTTTGACTTAGTTATCTATCACTAAAATTATTTTGGATCATTTGGAAATTGTATTTTGGAACATTTGGAAATTGTATTTTGGAACATTTGGAAATTGTATTTTGGATCATTTGGAAATTGTATAAGGTTAACTAGCTACCAAATCAATAAGAATGTAGTGAAAGTTCAAAGGAGGATGCAATGTATATTGTCATTACAATGGCTATATAAGATTCTAATATGGTGTTCTCCAATTTAATTATGATTAATAATAGTTATATATGGGGCATGATGCACATACACGGACACAATACATGTTATATTAGAACGATCACTCATGTTTGTATAGGTTCATTTGTTGTTGTTGTCATGTCTCATGTATGTTCAAGGGTGTGTTAAGATTGTCGGAATCTATAAACTTCATTCTAATTGTATATGTATACACAAAGTATAAATTTGGCTAGTCCTAATTGGAACTTGTTTAAACTATATGAGCTTCTAATACATACTTATATGTACGAGAAATGTATGTGCATGTAAAGGTAGGTCGTGGTAAGATATCATATGCACATGTGATATGGCAAGTCGTTTATCACCAATGCCTAAGGTCACATTTTAGCATGTAAGACATGCACTTAATGGCAAGAGCACTAGTAATCTGTATGTTGATATCAATGGTTTTATTTTTACAAAAACAAACAATTATTATAAACACATGTTAGTCACAACTCCCTAGTACACTCCTATGATTTCTGAAAAACCAAGTTAATAGTAGGAAAAGAGTTTGTTACATAACCAAAAAAACTTGGTCTAAAACAAATACAAAACAACTTATAAAGCGTTATGGTAGGTAGGACTCCAACTTTTTGACCAGAAGTTAGAAAAAAGAAATTAGTAGCAGTAATACTAATTACTAAATGAAAATAACAAACATGTAAAGTTGTAGTAGTAAAACCCAACATACACTCAATATCACTTTTATTATCAAAGTACGACATTAATTTACAGCTTTGCATATTCATTACTCGTAATTAAACCACATTTTATAAATAAAATAAAATAAACTGACGAGCACTCACTTTTGTAACATATTGTTACCTTTAATTTTATCAAGCACCCATATTTCATTTAATCAACAATCAAGTGTTACCAAAAAAACGTGAAACTCAGAAGATTATAACAGTTAGTAACAATTCCTAATTTGTTAGCTGGAAATTGCAAAAACAACGTGACCATTTGCAATTTCATTCATAACAATAAATAATACCGGTAAATTTTTAAAAATTTACATGCTTGATTAACCGTAAGTATCATGCTAAACATGTAATTTAACCTAGTAACGTGACAATGAAAGTATCAAAGTAGTAGTATATGAAAACGAACCTGGTGGAAACCGGGTTCTCTAGTGAGAGGAACTCCGAGCTCGGCCAAACAAGCCTGAATCCGATCATCCGATCCGTATAAACCCGTATATCTTTGGATACAACCATCTTGCATTTTTTCAATAGCCAATGCTAAAGGATAACTTATAGCAAACCCTCCACCTCCAAAAGCCATATCATACGCAAAATTAATATTTTGCAAATGTGTTTCCGAATTACTCCCAATATAGTACATCTTATTATGATCATACTTTCGTAACACTCGAATTAAATTATTGGGAAAAAACACGGTGTCGTCGTCTCCCATGACGAACCACCGTACGTCGTCCTCCAACCCCATCCGGACGATCTCGGATACGATCCGAGTCATCCGGATGGCGGACCGGGACCCACGTCGATACGAGTACCCGAACCTAGAAGTATCCTCCGATACTTTAAATGTCGGGTACTCGTAAGGGTCCTCGGTCTGTGTTAAGTTAACCTTCCGGTCTAGAAAAACAAAACCATGTGTGACATTAGGCCTCCACCATGACTTGATAAACTCCTTGCGTCGGCCCCACTTGTTAGCGGCAGCGCCAATGCCGAAAACAACGTGACGAAGCTCTGTGGGATCGGGGCTCGGCTCGGGGGCCGAGGCGAGGAGAGTGAGGTGAGTAGAAAGAGGAGGAGGAGGGGAGTAGAGAGATTTGAGAGAGAAGAAAGAGAGGAAAAGGTAAAAAGAAAGACCGAGGAGGAGAGAGAAAGCGAGTTTAGGAAGAGAGGGATTGAAGGAGGGATCAGAGGAGTGGTCTTTCAGGTGTAGTTTCATGGTTTTGTTTTTGTTGGGAGGAGAGAGAAAGTGAAAGAGGCAAAATAAGGAGAATGAAGGAATGAAATGGTGGTGTTGTTTTTAAGAGAGAGAGAAAAGGCGCAGAAATCTAAGGAGATATGATTCAGGTGAGAAGTGTTTTTGAGTTCTGGAATGTGTTTTGTAACAGAATTTTGGATTGGAGTAATTAAAGGTTTAAAGAAGATATACATCGATTAATTTTTCTTCTACTCTAGTATTTACTAGAGTGAACTCGTACAGTAGCATTAGATATATTCATTTTGAAAAAGAATAAAAATCCCAACAAAGGGATAAAGTAGAATTATGAAAAGTCGTATTCTTATAATTTGTTATGCTACAAGAATTACAATTTGAGCAAATGTCCAATACATCACATTTATATATTTATATTTATACTTATACTTAGTACTTACGGAGTAGTATTTAAAAACAAAAATCACAAGAAATAACCAAGTAACAACCCATATATCAAATAAGCCAAAAGGCTAGTTGAAGTTCAATTTAAGCAACCAAATGTAACATCCCAAGTCAACATTCAAAGAGCAACAGGCAAGGGAGGAAGTAATTACTACGTACAAAATACCAAAATTAATTAGGGAATAAATCATTTATGTTCTGTTTGAAGTTTTTCAACACACAAGCGTAATTCTTATTTATGTTTGTAATTGTAATTGTAATTAATTAGCCTTTAATCAATAAGGAGGATGCGTATGGAATATGAATTTAGCACTCAACAAGTCTACTATTAACATACAGAGTACTCCGTATTATAAAACAACGAACAACTGAACTAGCATTGAAAAATCTAACACGTGTGGCAATAAATTAAGCACCAAGTATTTATTAAATTTACATTAACATAATAAATTTTGTTATAACTTATTGTTGTTGTGAATTGGGCTTGAATAACTATCAACCTTAGCTAAACTTATTTTCTTTGAACATATCTTATACGGAGTATAAACTACCATTTAAAAAATTTATAATTTTTTTTTGTCAATGAGAATTGTCATCCTTAATATTTTATAAATTTTCACATATCATAAGGGTCCGTTCATATTTACTTATTTTTAGTTCAGTTCAGTTCAGCTCAGTTGTTAATTTTTTTGTTTTAAATGTTTTAGCATATTACAACGACAATAATAATAATAATAATAATAATAATAATAATAATAATAATAATAATAATAATAATAATAATAATAATAATTATTATTATTATTATTATTATTATTATTTTAAATTATACTCGTCGTTCAAAATGGTCACATGTTTTTTTTATAGTTGGACTCATTGACAAAATGAGAGTACTCCACAACAGTTACTAGCTTTCATAATCGGTTAGTTCTTCGTCTTCTTCTTCTTCATTAAGTTGCTCCATTACCTTAGCATTCCTCTGAATTGACTCCCATATATGATCAGTTATTTGGTTTCGTACAATATCCATAGCTGCTTTTCTGTTATCATCGTACATAGTATGATCTTCTGTTGGTCCCACGACTTCAACTTGGTGCGTGAATGGAATCCCTAGTTCATGTAAACGAACAAAATTGTGTAGTGTACAACAAGCAACGATTGACTACAGTAAAATATTGAAGAATATTTTTTATTTATATATATATATTTAAAATATAATACACAAAAATTTAATAATTTAAAATACAGAGTTATTTTTAAAACACTTTTATATTTTTCACAATCCACTATATATATTATCATTATTTTTCATAAACATTTTCATATATTTTTATGCATTTTAATTTTTCAGTTCAGTTCATTTCAGTTCAGCTCCAATCAGTTTAGTTCAGTTCAGTTCAACTCCAATCAGTTCAGTTCAGCTTAGTTCAGTAAATATGAACAGGCCCTAAGATAGTCACAACACGACCCAACGTCCCAACCCCATATCTAATTATGTTGCGTCGTGTCATGCCTAATTTCAAGTCTGAGAGGTTGTTATATACATCGTGTACCATACATTCATGTGTATTTTGTACTAATATTGATGATTGTTTTTCATTTAATCATACCTTAAATTAGTTGAGTGTACCATACACCCAAATATATATAACAAATTCTATTCAACTCTATATTCACTAATTTTACCTTACTTCGACAAAACCCACGCCACAAGTATAAAAACGTGCCATGTCATATCGTGTCGTTATTTTACCCTTAGCAAGGCCAGCTTGGCCCAATGCCATCTTTACCATATCTACGAGTTGAGGAATACTTATCAGCCCAACAAATGACTTCGGACATCAAGCCTCTATTTTCTTCTTTCGCAAAACTTGATTGAAATACCAACACGCGTTCTGTGCTGCATATCAGCTTCATTTTGACTCGACGAACCAGAAAAAGAATGGCTCCCCACGACATCCTCCATAGATTGAATTCAAGCTTCTTTCAAGAATCCATCCATTCTTCTGAACCATCAAAACAGGTATCAATTATTCGTTATATGCTTGTTTGTACTTTGAAATTCCATCATCAAATCAAATGCAACGCTTAGGAAATTACCCAGATTATTTTATCTTGATCTTTTCCTTTGTAATGCTGAAATTTCTCCATTATGTTTGTTTGGGTGTTGCTTAATTTGAGTACCCTAATTGTTTATCTTTTTAATTTGCAGTTTTGAAGTGGGTAATTTTGGTGGGTTTTTGTTCAAGTTTTGTGTTAATGCTGGAATTGGTCAGAAATTAGATAATCTTGTGAACTTAGGTTAGTGGTAATGGCGAGAATTTTGTCTTCGAAGTTGAAATCGCTTTCTGGGTCTGTTTTTTCTTCACCAAAATCAATGTCATCTGGGTTGAATTATGCTTATATGAATAATATGAGAACTGGTGATCATATTCATGTTAGACCTATTGTTGGTTATATGGATCACACTAATCACTCTGATACTCATAGTAGTATGTTGAGTTTTGAGCCTAGAGCTTGTGCTCAGCTGTGTAAACCCAATTATGGCTCAGCATTTTCACCCACATTG
Source organism: Chenopodium album (assembly GCF_948465745.1). NCBI lineage: Eukaryota > Viridiplantae > Streptophyta > Magnoliopsida > Caryophyllales > Amaranthaceae > Chenopodium > Chenopodium album. Next base: position 75,021,588 of record NC_137840.1, read on the forward strand.
TCAAGTTACCGGGTTTTGAGTAGCTTCCCTTTAACATCTATGTCGGGTTTCCTGTCATATTCGTCGTTCAGTGGTAGTAAAGGGGATAATAAGGGTCTTGATGTTCAGGAAGCTTCTAAAATTGGAGATGCAAGTGTTGGTGGAGGTGGTGATGGGACAGTTGGGAATTCTGAGTGGGTTGATAAACTTAAGGATGTATGGAAATCTGTTGTAGATGCAGCTAATGTCACTGCGCAAAAGGCTAAGGAAGCCTCTGATGAGTTAACTCCTTATGCGCAGCAAGTGTTGGATTCTCATCCATACCTGAATGATGTTTTGGTACCTGTTGGTGGTACAATCACTGCTGCTTTACTGGCATGGCTGGTCATGCCAAGTATTTTGAGGAAATTGCACAATTATACTAACCGAGGATCGGCTGCTTTGCTGTCTGGAACTGGAAGCATATTTGCTATTAGTGTACCATACGAGAAGAGTGCTTGGGGTGCATTAGAGAATCCACTACGCCTTCTGACAACTGTCATGGCGTTTTCTGAAATGTCAGTGGTATTGCTTACATATTATTCTTGGATTTTGTTTGTCACATCATGTTTACTCAGATAAATTAAACAATACAGCTTCTGTGGATATGCAGATGCCATTTGATTGCTCCAGATGCTGTTACATCCCAGCTGATTGGTCAGCTTTGGAAAGGGGCATTTGCCTTTTCATTTGTATGGTTTGTGCAACGATGGAAGACTAATTTGTTTGCCCGTGCCATGGCTTCTGAACAACTTCAACTGCTTGATCGTGAAAGGTTGCTTACTTTGGACAAAATTTCCTCTGTTGGCCTTATTGCCGTTGGAATTATGGCTTTAGCAGAAGCATCTGGTGTGGCTGTTCAGTCTATTATTACCGTTGGTGGTATTGGGGGTGAGTATTCCAAATTTCTAAACTATTTTCTATTCTTTTTTTACATGTTTTGTTCTGAACATTAACTTCCAGTGTCACAATATGAGCCTTACGATAGTATAGATTCATAAAGGGCAAAGTGAAGGCACCTATTGCTCTTTTTAGATCATATGCCTGTATGTGACTTATTCACCATACTGCATGTTAGGCATCTCCATGCCAGATCTTGTTCAGACTGTAACATATTAATTCTCATTCAAATCGAGTTGTGATAATCACTTTGATAGAATTATCTTTTAGGGTGATGTGGATCTTTTTTTTTTTTGTGTCAATGGCATGGTGAGGAGAGGGCAGGACCAAAAACTGTGGGAGGAATACAGATGAAAGAAATATTCTCAAGCTCTTCTGTGCTCTATGCTTAATCAAGCCAGTTCTAGTGAGAAACACTTTAGTGACCTTGCTTTTCGCAATAGGTGGATGGCTCTTTTGGTTTAAGTTTCCACTTCAATGCCTTAAGAAGAAGAAATTATAGGATTATAAAATTCTTGGGCCATAGTTTCTGCAGCACTCTACCAAATTGCCGAAATCTTATCTTTGCCACTTAATAAAGTTTGCATTTATCTACTTGTTATCCTATCATCCTGTGCCTAACTTATCATAGTTTAAAGTCTGCCAATTATCATATTGGCCACTCAAGTGTGTTTGTGAATTAATTTTTCTTCTGTTCTTCTCTGTCCAGGAGTGGCTACTGCTTTTGCATCAAAGGACATCCTTGGTAATGTGCTTAGTGGCTTGTCTATCCAGTTCTCAAAGCCATTTTCAATTGGAGATACCATTAAGTTATGCTGCCTAATCTCTCTTTCAGCTTATTAGTAGCAAAATAAAACTTCTTGTCTGATCATTACCCATCCCCTGGTTTTAGCAATGCCTTTTAGTTATGTTAATGGGTCCTGCATATGTTTTTTATGTGACTGCATTGATTTTACCCCCTTCTGTTTGCTGAAAGTAGTTCATCAAAGTTCAGGGTCTTTGTTATGTGGTTTGAAGGGTAGCATGCTGTTGGTTATGGCCCCTTTTTCTTCAGTTTAATAGCCTGCGTTTGGTACGCAAACTGGTATGGGGGTTGGAATCAGGAATGAAACCACAGTGGTATGGGTTTGGAACTTGATTCTTAATACCGTATGTTTGGTATGCTTATGGAATGCAATATTTTCTTTTATTTGATACCTAAAAGTATGGGAATGAGCCAAACCCACCTCCCCCCCAAGGTTTCTAAACCCCATACCTTGGGGGTTTGAAACTCTTAAAATCATAAAACAAACATAAGGTATGGGTTTAAACCATTCTAAACCCATACCTTATAACTTAATTATGTGAACCAAACGCCCCCTTGTTGGGTTTATTCAGCTGTAGACCTGTAATCATTTTTTTCCCTGTTAATTTCTCCTTTTGTGAGTGGGTTTCTTATGTAGCTTGGTTTATTTATGTCTCCCTCATGGCCTCATCTGTGGTTTTTAATTTTTTGCAGGCTGGATCTATAGAAGGTCAAGTTGTGGAGATGGGTTTGACTACTACATCATTATTGAATGTTGAAAAGTTTCCAGTAATAGTTCCGAATTCTATTTTTTCCAACCAGGTGAAAGCTTTTCTGCCTCTAAGCTCTATGCCTCTATAGCTCTTTCAAAAATTTACAGTCACTTTTTTCTTGACTGCTAGTTTGCATTAGTGAATCATTCTTGCAGTTTGCATTAGTGAATCATTCTTGCTCCTCTGCAGTTTGAATTTTTTAATTTACCCTTGGGGAACTAAGTGCATTTTACTGATTGTCCCATCAACATCTTAATTGCGCTTAATTTTATTATACAGATCCTGAATATAAATTGATTATTATCATGGATCTTGATTGCAATGGTACTTGTATATGTTTTGTTTACTTTGGGTCATTGTCACATTTGGCAGGTCATTGTGAACAAGTCTCGAGCTGGGTGGCGTGCTTTTATCAGTAAAATCCCACTGCAGTTCAGTAATATGGAAAAAATTCCCCAGGTTTCAGCTGACATAAAGTCAATGCTAGATTCATATCCAAAAGTTTTCTTGGAACGTGAGGCTCCTTACTGCTACCTTTCTCGCATTGAGAATTCGTATGCTGAACTGACTCTTGGATGCAATCTCCAACAGCTGGTACTTTCCCTGTGCACTAATTTGCATACACTTTTCTTCAGAAAATATAATTTATATTTAAGATTTACGTTAATATTACCTAACCAATAGAGCATCTGGTGGTTGTGAAGTTGTGATCATTGAAGCTGGCGAAATTGTTGCTAAAAATGTTTCTAATTTACTTTTAGCAAAAGGTTTATACGGCGTCTCTTGAGTACTATAGTTAAAATTATCAGGTTTCTGCTCCTGTTATTGCCAGTATAGCAAAAATTTGTTTTACGTATTCCAATACACGCTTTTGATTTCTTGGTCCATTGGATTTACTTTTTGTTTATTAAGGTTCATATTATGTTAAGACATAGATCCAATGACTGATAAGTTTGAGTTCTTTAGTGCTTGAAATTTATGACAGTTTATTACATTCACCTAGGCTTATACATCATCATAGTACATGTTCGGGGTGATGGCTTCTTGTAATGGCAAGGGTTTCATTTTAGTTTCTCTCCTATACATTATTTGATTATTTCCTAGATAGACATTTTTACTTTTCTTCTCTGCGGGTGTTTCTTCCTTGTTTGTCAGATTTGAATTGATATATATTTACCTTTTTCTGGTGATTGTAGAGCAAAGCAGAGAGGTATTCCACGGAACAAGATATCCTGTTAAAGTGCATCCAGATCATTCAGCAGCACGGTGTTTTGTTGGGCACTACACAGCAAGAACTGATAAGCCAGTGATTTTTTTCAGATTGAAACATCCAGCACGTAGGTTTGCCCATCTGACCTTATTAGTCCCCAGTTCAGGCATTAAACTTGATACTTGAACTTCAAACTATGGTCCCTTTTTTTCATCTTCATATATACTGTGCTCATTGATATCCGTAAGATATTATTAGCCATGTTCATGTCCTAGCTGGTTTGAGTTAGACTAACATACTATCTAGCATTAGTCTTGACTGTCTGAAATTCCCAATACTAAAATACTCCTTGGACATTTGAAAATTGTATGGAGATATTATCTTTTTACAAGCAATGCTAAAGACTGCAAATACTCGTTTTTCTAGCTAAATGTTCAGTATTAAACCTGTTCAAGAAAAGCCTATTTCTTACAATTCGTATTTCAGCTGTCCTTTTATTTTTTCTATTACTAATAAAGTTGTGGTATTTTGGATGATGGTAGTTCGTTCTCTACTCGTCTTCACCATCAAAGACATACAAGGCATGACACACCAAAGGTGATTACTATAACTTCTCTTGTTCCAGCTGTACGAGTCAGAGTGGAATTCAACGCTAGAAAATTTCCAAATTCATGAAGGAGCAAATCTATGTTAAGTACGTTACACTGCTGCTTCATATTACAGAATACTGTTCAAAAATTAGGAAAATTTTGACTCTTGTTAGAAATTTTGGTTGTATGTTATCATCATAGAAACTGCATCAGTTTGTTAATACTTCGTAGTTGGTTTAAATCAAAGAATGGTGGATTGTGGAGGCCTTTGTGCTATCTCAGAATGTAGATTGGAATTTCATCTTTATTTCTATTTTAATGATCCTCTTCTCCCATGACCCCCCCTCCCCCCAAATACAAGTTTTGGTTGAGAAATTTTACTTTATTTTTTACTAGACTTCAATAGCTACCCCTAAAAAAAGCTAATCGTCGACTAGAAAGTATACTAATGTAGTCAAGTGCTGAAACAACAGTTTCCAATTCTTATGACAGTGTACATAGGTGGCATTATAAGAAATTAGGATTTATTCATTGTTGGTTACATAGTACTCCTGTCATCTTTGAATATCAGGCCACATTTGGTTTGGGGTCAATTTTAAACTTAGTCTCTATTAGTTTGATAGTCTTGTTTGGAAATTTTAGTCAGGAGTATCAATATAAAGCAATATAGGAAAGTTTATATTTTGACTGGTTACAGTTGGATAGTGACTTATTATGTATGCAGGAATTACAATCGATTTCTGTCCTAAATAATACTCCCTCCGTCCCTTAATACAATGCCTCTTTTGAGTATTTATTCCTCACATAATAAAGAGAAAGAGGCATTGTATTAAGGGACGGAGGGAGTAAGGACTAATGGAGAAATGATAATTTTCATAGAGTCGATTGATAGGCAAGAACAGTTCTTGATCTCTTGGAGGTCAATCAGATTAGTAAAGTCGCTTTCTATCTGAAAATAATACACTCTACTTGATAGAATGGAAATTCTTACAGCATCAAACTGCTTAATATAATTCTGAAATTTTGCTGGTGAAACTAGGGTGATATCCACCACACTACCTAGACTTTGTTGTGGAGAAAAGTTTGAGCAACTGAACTAAAACAGAAGTTACAGAACAAAGATTAAAAAACTGACATAGGCAAAATCAAAGATGGTTGATCATTCCTTATATTTCATGAGCCTCTTGACGCATCTTGAGAGAGAAAGGTAAGAAGAGTCATCAACCTCTGATTTTGCTATAGGGCGAAATGCCCAGAACGGACCTGACCCGACAGGGTGTCCAAACTGACTAAGGTAGGGATGGCCAGTGAACATCTGGATATGCGTTTGAGCCAGAGCAGCCAAGGCCTCAGTGTGTGGATTTGGGTTGGTGACTGTAGTGGTGAGGCGGAGAGCAAAGGGAAAGAGGGCTCTCTTATCAGCTGAGTGGCAAGGGGTGATCATCTTGGTAGCAGGGGGCTGCATAACACAGACATACTGGTTGGCAGTTACTCCATGGGGGGTGCAGTCTGCCAGAGTCCCTGAACCAGTGAAGTATTTTGCCACGGTTGCAGCAACAGCCTTGACTTGATGAAACCAAGCCATGGAATCATTCATGTGCAAAAAGTTGGCTATAGGACGAAGATTATCGTTAGCATGAGTGGTGGGAAAGTCGAAGTTATGATAGCTATCAGCAAATGACTTGTTCAGACTCTTGTCAGCTTCACAGGGATACTGCAGACCTGGGGAGCAAAGAGCATATTTCTCAAAATCAGACCTTTCATTGAGAGGTGGAAAACTATAGTATCCAAAAACCTTAGTTTGGTTTCCGGCTTCCTGAACGGGGATGTGCTTTCCCAGAGAAGGAATCATCTGGGGGTCACCGTTAATTAGGAGGTTCAGATCCTCCAGAAGAGCGATAATCCCAGGTATGTTGGGGAGAAAGAAGGCGCTGTTACTGCTGCTGGTGCAGGTGATCCCACGCATAAAGGAGTTACGGCGTTTGGGGCCAGCACGAGATGGAATACTGGGGTAGACCAGACCATAACTATTTTTCATGATTTGTATCTCCGAAGTGCAGAGAGTTTTGAAATGAGGAAGAAGGGGAGCTGCCACTGGAAGAGATTCCAGGGGGTGGCGGTCCAGAAAATGCATCAAGAATTGGTGCTGCTCAGAGTTAAGGGTATTGGCCTCACGCCCAGCACGAAGGCACTGAATCCAAAATAATACGCCAAAGTAGAGGCGTAGTATATATGGATGGTAGTCAGGATTTACTCTTTTAAAGTAGTAATTATCAACTAGGTGCTTGTTCATCAAGTGGACAACATAGTCCATCATCAAGCAGGAAGGATTATACGAGGAGGCTGCTTTTGGAGATGGATAAACGATTCTAGTATTCATAAAGGGTTCAAGTATAGCGAAAGAGGCGCCAAAATCATGGTGGTCTTCATAAGACATGATTCTTGTAGGAATCTGCAAGTTGAAATTGAGCTACAAGTAAAAAGAGGATAAAGATGAGTTTGTAATTCGTATGACTAGTATTTCCAACTTATGAGTAGCAAAGAAGAAAAGGGGTGTTTGGAAATTTGGATAGTCAAGCATTGGAAACACATGCATAATAATGCATTAGAAGCTCAACAACCAACTATACGTAACAATAACTTCACAAGTATAGTTATTACAATGTAATTGGGACAGACTGTTGTCTTTCTTGTGATGCCTCTTGGCTTCCTTATTCCAAAAATTACCCAAAAAAAAAAATAATCGTTAATTTATTTTTGTCGAAATATATCTAATACTACCTTCATTAAATATCAGTTGCAACTTTGTGTATTATTTGTATGATACGTATAAAATATTCTAAAATTACAACTACTCCGTATTATTTAACAGAGTTAGTATATTTTACAATCAACGTGATTATTAGACTATTAGTCTGCTTCAATGAAATGAGCGTAATTAGTGACTTGTGTTTAGAATAAAAGCATCAAAGTCTGGGTGGTGTAGTCGGTTATCACGCTAGTCTCACACACTAGAGGTCCCCGGTTCGAACCCGGGCTCAGACATCTTTTTTAAGAAGATTTTTTTGCCATTCTGGAAATGCAAAGTGTCGAGCTTAAAGGATACTCATATGGAAAAATGTGAGTATGATATTAATGATACATAGACCTCATACAATCTAGAGTCAAATATTATGTAATAGCGCATTTTGAATCAATTCAATACAACAAGATGCTACATCATCCAACAAGACAGAAAAAAAAAATCCACATTCCTAAGGTAATAAGGTATAAAGCAATCGTCTTTAATAGTGAAAGACGGAAAGTGGTATATAATCTGGCAATATACAGGAGAATCGTGCTGTATGTACATACATTTTTTCCGTGGCATTCAAAGGAATCTCCATAGATTTTATGGTAAGCTGTGATTTACCATAAAATCTACTATTATAAGCAATTTACATTCTGCTATTCTTCAGAACAAAGAGGGCATTATACCACTGTTTATCACCATGTCACGTTTCACTTTCATCGTCTCTTGAAAGAAAGTCACTTCTGGTACAACAATTAACGAATTAGGGGGTCTGGATTGAATGACACAGACTCCCTCCAAATGAGCTCTTTGATGTTCTCTTCTGTGAAAGATGGCTGCTCAAAATCAAAACTGAATGGCTGGGGACAAACAGGTTCCTCGTTGATGTCGTGTAGAGGGGCAAGGTATGGATGGCAAAGTGCCTCGTGAACTGAACAAAATCAGAGAAAAAGCATTAAATTGGTATTCAACAAATACTGGTATGAATTCAAAGACAAGAGCTAAACTAAGCCAAGCTGCCTCAGGAAGGCCTAATCAGGAAACAGGCCATACTAAATTTTCTCATCCTACCCTCCCCTTGGAAGCGAAAGTGCAAAACTAACCACTCCTACATCAGCCTTCTCTACAGTCTGCCAGCTTGTGATCTGTCTTCCCTCATTTTTTCTTCCTTTCTCTCTCAATTTGTCTATCTTTTTGACTGATTAATAATGCAAGCCATTAACCAATTTCCATGTTCTACTCAACCTCCCTTTCCTAATCTCTTGCACATGCACACTCCATCCTGCCTTTTCCTTCCCGATCCCATGGAAAAACCCAAGTAAACCTAACCTGCACCTTAAACCTCAGCTAAACCTGACAAGGCTCAAGCTCAACTCAACTCAACTCGAATAAGCCTCTAGCTTACAAGTCACTGGGCAATCCAAATCATTTTTTCTCCAACGAATAGTTATATATTTCATTCATAATGATAATTTTCTTAAATCATAATACCTGTAATACGCTTGCTGGGATCAAAGACGAGCATTTTTTCCAGCAAATCAATAGCCAGCGGAGAAGCATTTGGAAATTTAACAGAGAATTGTTGCCTTGGATATTGAGGAAGCTGCCTAACATATCTTTTAGCATTGTCACTGTGTAGGAATTCTATACTGGAGTCATCAGGTGAACCTATGAGCTGCCAAGAGACAAAAGAGCCATTACAAATTTGTCAAGACTTTCCAAATTGTGACAATTCAGGGACTCCAGACAATCAAGACCACAAAGGAGAATAAATGGAGGATACTTGAATAAGCAAATAACAAAGTGACATTTATTTGATAAGATAAATTACTATATGATGGTCATTAAATCATCTAATAACAAAATTTTTAACCATGGATTAGTATGGACTAAAACAAACCTCTCACACTGTTAATTCAGTAGGAGTATATGGTATGCAGTGGAACACACTACTAACTAGTAAATCAAGGGGGGCATTGATGCAGCCTCTTTGTAATCATTGGGATACAGCCCCTCGGTTTTTTTAAAGGTATGGCTGCAGATATAAGTCAGTACTCTCAGTACACCAACCTAGGTGGGAGCTTTGATGAAGACATTGGCATAACGGGTAGAATGATATGGTGAATTGACTAACAAAATAACATTATTATACAGTAATGAGTTATAACACCAGACCAACAGGACAACTGAGGAAAACTATAATTTTAACAAAACTTCTTTGCCAACCAATCTCAGTACATGATAAGCATGTATAAACATAGAATTTGCAGGAGTTCTCATCTTTTCCTGCCAATTTTCAGTCAAAAATCCACCTATCCAGACAATATCCTGTTTGATGAGGCTACATTTATCTTGGATTCACAAGAGAAATATGTTTGAAATCTCACAAGTCAGACTAGTACTACAGTTTTTCCGGGTGTTACAAGCAATTACTGTACTGTATCCTACTAGGCTGTCATTGAGTAGAATGAGAAAAAAAAAGTAGTGAGACTGTTAGCAGTGTAGTCAAGGGATAAAGATGACCCAAAAAAAAAGTTCTCCGACTTCATGCTAATAGAAGAAAATACATTCTTATGACAGGCAATATCAATATTTTAAACATAAAAACCTACCTCAGTAACAAGTTTCAGCTGATGAACATAATCTCTTCCGGGAAAAAGGGGTTCTCTGGTCAAGATTTCCCCAAGTATACATCCAACAGACCAAATATCAATTGCAGCAGTGTACTCGGAACAGTTTAGAAGCAATTCTGGAGCTCGATACCACCGAGTGACAACATACTCGGTCATGAAATCGGTTTCTGAAGTTGTTCTTGCAAGTCCAAAGTCTCCAATCTTAAGGTCACAGTTTGCATTCATTAGCAAATTGCTAGGTTTCAGATCACGGTGCAGCACACCAGCCGAGTGAATGTACTTCAAGCCTCGTAAAATTTGATAGAGAAAATACTGTGAAAAAATTTGACCATCAATCATTTGTTAGGCACCAAATTCAAAGTAGCAAGCATGCAGGAAAAGACAACTAAAAGATGAGCAAAAGGATATATTATGACCCTCAATCATTTCTATCAAAGGATACAGAAAAAGGCCAAGAAAAAAACAAGCCAATGCTTTTCAAACATCAAGCTTTTGTTGGCTTTAATCTTTTCACTTAGAATAATACAGACAAAACAGCCTTTCAACTAGAAAGTATTTTAAGCTAAGACAGCCAAACTCCACATTTTCCTCTTATGAGAGACATGGGAGACTGGGAGTGAAATTATATTATTCATCAACAAAGTTAAAGCTAGACACAAGCGTTCAACTTTAGATTGATTATTGACTAAGAAAGGTTTTGTTCATTAAACTAATAATTTCAAAAACATCTATAACTTCATACAAACATACCCGACAATGATCATCTGTTAACTGTTGGTTGGATCGTATTATTTGGTGAAGATCAGTATCCATCAGTTCATGAACCATGTATACATCATTGAAGTTCTCTTTCTGTGGAGGTCGTATTATGTCCCGGATGGAGATAACCTGTGCTACGACGAAAAGTAACCGATTAGAAGATAACATTGAAACTCACAACTAATAAAATCTCCTACAATCAATAGGAGTCATAAACTCCTCAACAAAAAATAAAATAATAAATAAACTTAAATAAAAAGTAGAATCATATAACAATGCACATGAGTTCAAATTCTAAATGTCATATTGATTATCTTCTTTTAGATGATTTAAAGTACTTGTTTGAAATGCTTCGGTGTAGTGGGGTTTCAAATCAATGCAGTAAAGTCTATGCAAAAAGAATCTAAACAATATGTTTTTGCAATAAGAGATTCCAACTCATAATATTGATGCATGGCCTTTGAGTTTTGGAGCAAAGAAAACTGAAAAGTGAAATGTTTATGTTTGGTAAGTTGCAACAAGCAAGAAAATGTGCTACCTATACCATCAAAATTTCATGGTTATGAAAAGGGATAATAATATTAATATATATACCTTAAAATCACCATTACAAAACACTGAATAATAAAACTTACATTGTCATGATTCATGTGACGAAGAAGTTTGATTTCACGGAGTATTCTTTTGGCATCAATTCTGTTATGAAATGCATTGCTGACCTTCTTGATTGCAACTTCTTCCTGTGTTTCTGAATTGACAGCAGCACTGAGAAAATGGAAAAATCACTTTGACCATCATTAATTAGTAAACAACTACAAACACATCTGTCGTAGCAATAGGCTAGCTTAAGTATCAAAAGCATAGAAGCTCAATAATATAAGCAAGCAAAAGCAAGAGTAAAGCCTAAGAGACCACTAAATCATGATGGTATCTGATTCTTATAAACACATAAGATCAAATGCAAAGCAACTCCTGCGTAGTTTATCAGTAGAGTCTTTAACAACAAACAACAGTTGATAGTGTAAACTTATGTGAAAATTAAGAGGTTTTACTTAGCATTCTTTGGAATGTCCAGTCTTTAACAGCCAAATACAAAGTACGGAGTAATAACTACAAGAAAAAAACCTTGAATCTACAAAATCATATACTTAATACAACTGAAACCTGAGATACGACGATGAATACAGAGAGTTACAATTTTAAGCTGTTTTTTCCCACAAAATCTACTTTTTTTCCATTTTCCTTTGAGTGATTAATATAAACTGATTTCAAAATATAAATTAGTTGAGTTGAAAAGCTTTTTCATAGAGAAGAGAATATTTTCTTTAGTCAAAGAAAAAATGCACATTTCCCTTCAACTCCTCAATTCAACATCTTCCTGACTTCCTCCTCTCCTCCCCTACATTTCTTCCCCGTCTTCTCGGAACTACCCTTCTTCCTATAATTTCCTCTCTAACCTATCTAACAAAGAACTAACGAAAGGAAATTGATAAAAAGAAAATTCTTCATACATTAAATTTTTACAAAATTTTATGTTATGCTCAAGATGTTTCTTTTAAACAAACACAACCTACTCAATGTATCTCCCACCAAACAAAACATAGTCAAAATAGTCACATACTTCGTACAACAATATTCACAATGCATATGCAGATATGGCAACTAGCTTCGTTAGTCAAGTCCCATGACTATTGAGGCGGATCAAATCCCGTCTACATCATTGCCCTTTTAAGAATTATATTCATTACAATTCATATAGTACCTCATTTCAATATCATCTACTAATTGATCAAACAGATCAAGCTTATAATCAATGATCACTCGCTTATTTTTTATACTTCATAATACAAAACACCCACAAAATTCAACTAACAACGACAACAACGCCTTAGTCCCAAAATGATTTGGGGTCGGCTAACATGAATCGACACAAGTAGCTGGACCCACAAAATTCAACTAACATTAAACAAATATTAGGTATAATTAGAATAAAATCAGAAAAACGAGAAGAAAACTAACCAGACAATACCATAAGCGCCACGACCAACAGGGCGAAGAGGAGGAACATACTTACTAGAAACTTCGAAAACGTTTCCGTACAGATTGTACTGTACATACCTTCCTCCATGAGTGGGTATTCCTCTCAAGTTCTGCTCCATTTTGATGGGGTTTTAACTTTTAAGCTATTTAGAGGAGAGAGAAAGAAAGTTTGATGGGAGTTTTAGATAATTGGAGGAGAGAGAGAGAGAGATAATTTGATGGGTTTTCACAGGAATTAATAGAGAGAGTGAAATGGGTGTTGTTGGGTGATGGTGGAAGGTTGACATTTCTAAAGAGAATAGGAGACCATTATATTACTTATTACTTGGAGAAGGTGACTGGAAGAGTCATTAACTCACTATAGTCAAAGACATATTCTTGTACTCTAACTATTACTCTTTTCTTGAGGGCCTATTTTCATTGACTGAATTTAGCTTAGTTGAATTGAACTGAATTGAGCTGAAATGAATTGAGGTTCGTGTTTAATCTTTTGACAAACTCTTACAAATTTATTTATGTCCATCTTTCTCTTTCAAAACGTTTTAGTTAAACCAAAGGAGAACTGGACAATTTTAGTAAAACCAAAGGAGTACATTTTTGTCAATTTTTAAATATATATATTTATAATTTTATAATTTATAATGTCGTGAGGCCGCGTGGGAAAACCTCGTTGACAACGCGTGAAATAGAGTAGAAATTTTGTATTCATGGGATGACTTTGAATGAATGCATAAATGTCACAGTTTTCTAACCCAAACTTTTTTTTTTTTTTTTTAGGACAATTTCTAACCCAAACTTGATACATCCATACTCATAAAACGAGTTACAAAAAGGAGTTACTTTCAACTTTTGAAGAGTTGGTTAGAACTGGAATGATGATTGATGACTAATACTACTCATTAAACAAAGGGTTAAATTGATCAGGAATTAATTGATAGTTTTATTATAAGAGGAAAATTATGTCTACTTTTGGAGTATTTATTCCAATGTATTACTACTTACCTTAAAAACAAATGTTATCATACTATCATGTAGAGCTGTCAATTCGGGTAAACAAGTCGGGTTTGAGTTGGATAAGAGTGGGTTGGGTCAACTCGGGTCTGGTCAATTCGGATTAATTCCATAACCTATGCGGGTTGGGTTTGGGTTGAGTCATGCTTTAGTCAAGTCACATCGGGTCATACTTCTTATTGGGTTTGGGTCGGGTTTAGGTCGGGTTAATAACAGGTCGTGTTACATTCGAGTCGGATGAACAATAGGTCGGGTTCAATTCGGGTTTTCACGGGTTAAAACGGGTTATGGTAATTCTCGGGTTCGAGTCGAGTTCGGTTCAAGTCAATAATTTGCGGGTTAGAATAAGGTCGGGTCATTCTCGGGTTTGAGTCGGATTCGGTTCAAGTCAATAATTTGCGGATTATAATCAGGTCGGGGCATTTTCAAGTAGAGTCATTCTTGGGTTCAAGTCGGGTTCGGTTCAAGTCAATAATTTGCGGGTTATACCCAGGTTGGCTCAATTCCAAGTCGGGTCATTCTCGAATTCAAGTCGGGTTATGTACAAGTCAATAATTTGCAGGTTACAATCAGGTCGGGTCATTTCCAAGTCAGTTCATATTCGGGTTCAACTAACTATAAATAGATAATTATCATTTTTATCAATCTAATTATTTCCTTTGACTACTAACTATATGACAATATACTAGGGAACTATAGTCTATACTTTAGGAAGATAATTATCTTCTTTCACCATACAACAAATGTATACTATATTTAATTCTTAAATTTGAAGATGATGCTCCTTTCTTTTGTTGGCCTGGACCGATTTGATCTCCCTAGACAAAATGTTTTGATCAACAATAATAAGGTTGTATAAATTACATTTAAGGTGATTTAAAATAGGGTCAACAACAATTTGGGTTGAATATAGGTCGGGTCAATAACAAGTCGTGTTAATTTGTAAACCGGTAAATTGGTCGTTTAAAGGCAAATTGGATGGTTCCACCCACCCAATTGGACTACCGGAGGATATTAAGGACCATGATAAACATTTCGGTAATTTTATTTTCGGGCGAAAAAGGTCAAAAAAAATTCCAAAATTGAAGGCTAATATCCACACTTTTTGAGAAATTTTACAGGTTTCGAGGCCTGGTGTTGAAAAAAATTTAAATTTTAGGTTATATATCTCGGGGTCATATAATGACGTCTGGACCATATGATGTCATAAATGTTCGTGGTAGGCTTGATTTAATGAAATCGGTGTAATATTGTAAACCGGTAAATTGGCCTTTTAAAGGCAAATTGGATGGTTCTACCCACCGAATTGAACTCCCAGAGGATATTAGTGACCAAGGTAAAACTTTTGGCAATTTTTATTTCCGAGCGAAAAAAAGTCAAAAAAATTCCAAAATTGAAGGCTAATATCCACGCTTTTTGAGAAATTTTGGAAATTTCAAGGCCCGGAGTCGAAAAGCCTCAAAAATTTAAGGGATACATCTCGGGGTCATGTAATGCCGTTTGGAACCATATATGATCATTATATGTTGTCATAAATGTTCGTGGTAGGCTTGATTTAATAAAATCGGTGTAAGTTGTAAACCGGTAAATTGGTCGTTTAAAGGCAAATTGGATGGTTCCACCCACCCAATTGGACTCTCGGAGGGTAGTAATGACTATGGTTAACATTATGGCAATTTTTATTTCCGGGCAAAAAAAAAAAGTCGAAAATTTCCAAAATTGAAGGCTAATATCCAAGCTTTTTGAGAAATTTTAGAGGTTTCGAGACCCGGTTTCGAAAAGTCTTGAAATTCTAGGGGATATATCCCTGGGTCATGTAATGCCGTTTGGAATCATATATAATCATTATATGATGTCATAAATGTTCGTGGTAGGCTTAAGTTAATGAATTAGTGCATGCAAGTTGTAAACCGGTAAATTGGTCGTTTAAAGGCAAATTGGTTGGTTCAACCTACCCTATTGGACTCCAGGAGGGTATTAGGGAACATGGTAAACATTTTGAAAATTTTTATTTCCGGGCAAAACGAAGTCTAAAAATTTCAAAATTAAAGGCTATTATCCACACTTTTTGAAAAATTTTGGAGGTTTGGGGCCCGGTGTCGAAGAGCCTCGCAAATTTAAGGGATACATCTCAAGGTCATGTAATGCCGTTTGAACCATATAAGATCATTATATATTGTCATAAATGTTTGTGGTATGCTTGAGTTAATGAAATTGGTACAAGTTGTATACTGGTAACTTGGAAGTTTAAAGGCAAATTGAATGGTTCCATCCACCCAATTGGACTCCCGGAGTGTATTCGGGACCATGGTAAACAATTCGACAATTTTTATATCCAAGCGAAAATAAGTAAAAAAATTACAAAATAAAAGGCTAATATCCACACTTTTTGAGATATTTTGGAGGTTACGGGGCCCGGTGTCGAAAAGCCTCAAAAATTTAAGGGATACATCTCGGGGTCATGTAATGTCATATAGAACCATATATGATCATTATATGTTGTCATAAATGTTCGTGTAGGCTTGAGTTAATGAAATTGGTACAAGTTGTATATCGGTAAATTGGTCGTTTAAAGACAAATTGGATGGTTCCATCCACCCAATTGGACTTCTGAAGGGTATTAGGGACCATGGTAAATAATTTAGTAATTTTTGTTTCCGGGCGAAAAAAAGTCAAAATTTCCAAAATTGAAGGCTAATATCCACACTTTTTTAGAAACTTTGGATTTTTCGGGACTCGGTGTCAAAAAGCCTTTAAATTTTAGGGGATATATCTCGGGGTCATATAATGACTTTTGGAACCATATATGATCATTATATGTTGTCATAAATATTCGTTGAAGGCTTGATTAAATGAAATCGGTGTAAGTTGTAAACCGGTAAATTGGTCGTTTAAAGGCAAATTGGATGGTGTCACCCACCGAATTGGACTCCTGGAGGGTATTAATGACCATGGTAAAAATTTTGGCAATTTTTATTTCCGGGCGAAAAAAAGTCAAAAAATTCCAAAATTGAAGGCTAGCTAATATCCACGCTTTTTTGAGAAATTTTGGAGATTTCAAGGCTAATATAATGACGTCTGGAACCATATGATGTCATAAATGTTCGTGGTAGGCATGATTTAATGAAATCGGTGTAAGTTGTAAACCAGTAAATTGGTCGTTCAAAGGCAAATTGGATGATTCCACCCACCGAATTGGACTCCTGGAGGGTATTAATGACCATGGTAAAAATTTTGGTAATTTTTATTTTCGGGCGAAAAAAAGTCAAAAAAATTCCAAAATTGAAGGCTAATATCCACGTTTTTTGAGAAATTTTGGAGATTTCAAGGCCCGGTGTCGAAAAGCCTCGAAAATAGAGGAATACATCTCGGGGTCATGTAATGCAGTTTGGAACCATATAAGATCATTATATGTTGTCATAAATGTTCGTGGTAGGCTTGAGTTAATGAAAATGGTACAAGTTGTATACCGGTAACTTGGAAGTTTAAAGGAAAATTGAATGGTTCCATCCACCCAATTGGACTCCCGGAAAGTATTAAGGACCATGGTAAATAATTCGACAATTTTTATATCCAGGCGAAAATAAGTCAAAAAATTACAAAATTGAAGGCTAATATCCACACATTTTGAGATATTTTGGAGGTTACGGGTCCTGGTATCGAAAAGCCTAAAAATTTTAAGGGATACAACTTAGGGTCATGTAATGTCGTTTGGAACCATATATGATCATTATATGTTGTCAATAATATTCGTGGTAGGCTAGAGTTAATGAAATTGGTACAAGTTGTATACCGGTAAATTGGCTGTTTAAAGACAAATTGGATAGTTCTATCCACCCAATTGGACTTCCAGAGGGTATTAGGGACCATGGTAAACAATTCGGCAATTTTTTTTTCGGGCGAAAAAAAGTAAAAAAATTCCAAAATTGAAGGCTAATATCCACACCGATTTTGTGAAC
Source organism: Chenopodium album (assembly GCF_948465745.1). Taxonomy (NCBI): domain Eukaryota; kingdom Viridiplantae; phylum Streptophyta; class Magnoliopsida; order Caryophyllales; family Amaranthaceae; genus Chenopodium; species Chenopodium album. The sequence goes on from NC_137840.1 coordinate 75,039,056, forward strand.
AAAAGCCTACCACGGACATTTATGACTTCATTTAATGGTCATATATAGTTCCAAACGGCATTTTATGACCCTAAGATGTATCCCCTAGGGTCTCAACACTTTTCGCCACCGGCACCTGAACTTCAAAAATTCCTCAAAAAGCATGGATAATAGCCTACAATTTTGGAATTTTTTTTACTTTTTTCTTTCGGAAATAAAAATTGCAGAGTTGTTTACCAAGGTCCCTAATACCCTCCGGGATTCCAATTGGGTGGGTGGAATCATCCAATTTGCCTTAAAACGGTCAATTTACCAATTCGCAACTTGCACCGGTTTTGTGAACTCAAGCCTACCAATGACATTTATGACATCATTTAATAGTAATATATGGTTCCAAACAGCATTATATGACCCAATGATGTATCCCCTGGGGTCTAAAAACTTTTCGCCACCGGGCCTGTATTGTCAAAAATTCCATAAAAAACGTGGATAATAGCCTTCAATTTTGGAATTTTTTTGACTTTTTTCACCCGGAATCAAAAATTGCCGAGATGTTTACCATAGTCCCTAATACCCTCCGAGAGTCCAATTAGGTGGGTGGAACCATCCAATTTGCCTTAAAACAGTCAATTTACCAATTCGCAACTTGCATGGATTTTGTGAACTCAAGCCTACCGCGGACATTTATGACATCAATTAATGGTCATATATGGTTCCAAACGGCATTATATGACCCAATGATGTATCGCCTAAGGTCTCAAAACTTTTTGCCACCAGGCTCGTAACGTCAAAATTTCCAAAAAAAAAACGTGGATAATAGCCTTTAATTTTGGAATTTTTTTACTTTTTTCGCCCGAAATAAAAAATTGCCGAGATGTTTACCATGGAACCTAATACCCTCCGGGAGTCCAATTAGGTGGGTGGAACCACTCAATTGGCCTTAAAACGATCAATTTACTAATTCGAAACTTGCACCGATTTTGTGAACTCAAACCTACCATGGACATTTAAGACATCATATAATGGTCATATATGGTTTCAAACGCCATTATATGACCCTAAGATGTATACCCTAGGGTCTCAACACTTTTCGCCACCAGGCCCCGTAACCTCTAAAATTCCTCAAAAACCGTGGATAATATCCTTCAATTTTAAAATTTTTTCACTTTTTTTTGCCCGGAAATAAAAATTTCCAAGATGTTTACCATGGTCCCTAATACCCACCGGGAGTCCAATTGGGTCGGTGGAAGCATCCAATTTGCCTTAAAACGGTCAATTTACCAATTCGCAACCTACACCGAATTTGTGAACTCATGCCTACCACGGACATCTATGACATTATTTAATGGTCATATATGGTTCCAAACGGCATTATATGACCCTAAAATGTATCTGCTAAGGTCTCAACACTTTTCGCCACCAGCCCCGTAACCTCAAAAAATTCTCAAAAAGCTTGGATAATAGCCTTTAATTTTGGAAGTTTTTAACTTTTTTCGCCTGGAAATAAAAAATCCCGAGACGTTTACCATGGTCCCTATTATCCAACGGGAGTCCAATTGGGTGGGTGGAACCATCCAATTTGCCTTAAAACGGTCAATTTACCAATTCGCAACTTGCACCGATTTTGTGAACTCAAGCCTACCACGGACATTTATGACTTTATTTAATGGTCATATATGGTTTCAAACGGCATTTTATGACCCTAAGATGTATCCCCTAGGGTCTCAACACTTTTCGCCACCAGCACTTGAAGTTCAAAAATTCCTCAAAAATCATGGATAATACCCTTCAATTTTGGAATTTTTTGATTTTTTTCTTCGGAAATAAAAATTGCTGAGATGTTTATCATGGTCCCTAATACCCTCGGGGAGTCCAATTGGGTGGGTGGAATCATCCAATTTGCCTTTAAACGGTCAATTTATCAATTCGCAACTTGCACCGATTTTGTGAACACAAGCTTACCACGGACATTTATGAGATCATTTAATGGTCATATATGATTCCAAACAGCATTATATGACCCTAAAATATATCCCATAGGGTCTCAAAACTTTTCGCCACCAGGCCCGTAACGTCAAAAATTCCACAAAAAAGTGGATAATAGACTTCAATTTTGGAATTTTTTGACTTTTTTTTCGCCCGGAAACAAAAATTGCCGAGATGTTTAACATGGTCCCTAATACCCTCCGGGAGTCCAATTGGGTGGGTGGAACCATCCAATTTGCCTTAAAACGGTCAATTTACCAGTTAGCAACTTGCACCGATTTTGTGAACTCAAGCCTACCACGGACATTTATGACATCATTTAATGGTCATATATGGTTCCAAACGGCATTATATGACCTTAAGATGTATCCCCTAGGGTCTCTACACTTTTCGCCACCGGCCCCAATAACCTCAAAAATTCCATAAATAGCGTGGATAATAGCCTTCAATTTTGGAATTTTTTTGACCCTTTTTCGCTCGGAAATAAAAATTGTCGAGATGTTTACTATGGTCCCTAATATCCTCCGGGAGTCCAATTGAGTGGGTGAAACCATCCAATTTGCCTTAAAACGATTAATTTACCAATTTGCAACTCTCACCGATTTCGTGAACTCAAGCCTACTACGGACATTTAAGACATCATATAATGGTCATATATGGTTCCAAACGGCATTATATGACCCTAAGATGTATCCCCTAGGGTCTTAACACTTTTCGCCATCGGGCCCCTTAACCTTAAAAATTCCTCAAAAAGGGTGGATAATAGTCTTCAATTTTGGAATTTTTTGACTTTTTTTCGCCCGGAAATAAAAATTGCCGAGATGTTTACCATGGTCCCTAATACCCTCTGGGAGTCCAATTAGGCGGGTGGAACCATCCAATTTTCCTTAAAACGATCAATTTACCAATTCGCAACTTGCACAGATTTTGTGAACTCAAGCCTGATAGGTTGTCGTACACCTGTCAAAAATAAATTCCTAACAAAACCAACTAACAATGTAGTAGGGTAAGTAGGGTCGAATCCACAGAGAGATGGTTATTAAATTTAACTTCTAAGGTATGGAGAAACTAAACTATGTCACGAAATTGGGATAGAAAAATAGTCTAAATTAAAATAGGAATAAAACAATTAATAAAAAGATCTAGGGTTATAGTTCACCATGTTTATAGCTCTAAATCTATCAAATATCAATAACAATTTAATCAATCAATTATCTAGAGCAATTTCTAAGCCTACGGTCGGATCTTAACGCTCTCAATTCAACATATGCATTACGATCACTAACATAATCAGAATTGCTAATTGTAGGGAAGCCTCTAAAAGTAATATCTTTCGATTCAAACTCTTATTAACATGAATTAATCAAATAATTGATCAGGTTGCTAGATTAACAATAAAACACTATCAATTAGAGAAATTAATAATCAAAATATTAAAAACATCAATCAAGATTCATTGTATAAACATGGATTCCCAAACCCTAGAAATAAACTACTCAAGCATGAAATAAATAATAAAAACTAAATCTAATGAAGAAAGCATGATAAAAATAAAGAAATAAAATTACTTCTATAAATTAAAGTAAGAAATTCAAGAAGAAATCCATGGAGGAATCCATGGAGTTATCCATGAAAAACTAGGGCTAGAGAGAAAACTAAAACGAACGTAAAATAATCAGTATAAAAAGGCATAAGGGAAAATATTAATCCCTTGGAGTATTTATAATATTCTAAGTTCTAATCTAAAAATAATTAAAGAAAATAAATAAGAAAACAATATATACATAAGTTGCAATATTATTGGATGATAGAAGATGACGTGGCACGAATAATATCGAAGGAAACGAGGGACGAGTGATGTGCAGCAACGAAACCTCGCGGTCATGGGCTGGTCGTGCACTCGCCAAATCCTGCGGGCGCAGGTCAGCCCCGCGGCCTGGCAGTAGCTACGGGTTGCTCGAGTGGGCGCGGGGTATGGTCGCAGGCTACACTCTTGGATTGAAATGGCCGTAACTTCTGTTCTAGAAGGATTCTTGGGGCGTGTGACATATCATTGGAAATCTTTTCAAGTGTAGTTTCCAATGCAATTTGAATCGCTTCAATCCAATGTGTAAAACTCAAGTTATGATCAAAAGAGTGATCAAAGGTCTGTTTTGCCACTTTACAAACCTTCATTTTTATTCATTTCTAACTCAAATTCATTTCCGTAAAGTAAATAAAGACCCTTGTGAATGCTATATTCATGTATCATGCACGTATTAATCAAAATCAACATCCACAACACATGGGATCTCCAATTAATAAACTTAATTCATCGACTTCCAGCCAAATATCATTCGAATCAACTCCAAACACTACGAAAGCATCCAAATGTCTATCAAATCACTTGAAACATTAAGAAAAACACAAACGGAGCGTAATAGGGTACAAAACAAACAACTTATGTATTTACGACCTAAAAAGAGACTAAAAGGCCTAAAAAGCAACTATAAACTTAGCATAAACGTGCCTATAAATCTTATATAAATGTGATTCATCAAAGCCTACCACGGGCATTTATGACATCATTTAATGGTCATATATGGTTCCAAGCGGCATTATATGACCCTAAGATGTATGCCCTAGGGTCTCAACACTTTTCGCCACCGGCCCCAATAACCTCAAAAATTCCACAAAAAGCCTGGATAATAGCCTTCAATTTTGGAATTTTTTGACTTTTTTTTCGCCTGGAAATAAAAATTGCCGAGATGTTTACTATGGTCCCTAATATCCTCCCGGAGTCCAATTGAGTGGGTGGAACCATCCAATTTGCCTTAAAACGATCAATTTACCAATTCGCAACTTGCACCGATTTTGTGAAATCAAGCCTACCACAGACATTTATGACATCAATTAATGGTCATATATGGTTCCAAACGGCATTACAATGACCCAATGATGTGTAATCCCCCGTATTTTTAAATATTTTATAAATGAAAATTTATTTTATTTATAATATTTATTTGTTATTTTTCATAATTTAATTTCAAAAGTTTCAAATTATTAATCTGGGTCGAAATTTATTTGAACAAATTATTTTATGCACCTTTATTCTACAATTTATGTCCAATCACACAAGCCTAACCCATTTGTTTACTTAATCGACCCATTATTTTTATGAGGCTCAATCTTCTTATTTACCCTACAATTCTCTCCTATAAATACCCCATGAATCCCCAAAAAAATTCCCCACACAAAAGGTTAGTCTTATTTTCTTTCTCCTTTGTTTTATTAATTTGTGTAATTATAATTATTGATTATGGGTTTTGATTTTATTGTTTGAAATTAATTTAATTAGTATCAAATTGTATTTTGATGATTAAACTTTATAATTTCAGATTTTATAAGTGTCATAGTTTTCAGATTTTGTAAATTTTATAACCTAGGGTTTTTAATTATTGAAAATCATGATTTTAGGGTTTTTATGAACAATTGATTTAGGGCTTTTAAAGTAATAATGTTTTGAAATTTTGGTGATTATAAGTACTAATTAGTTTAACTTAATTCCAGATTGTTTTGAACACTTAAATTCGTGTTTTAATTTTAAGATTTCCGTTCATTAATATTAATCCCGTTTTAATCCCGATCAGGTTCTGAACTCATCCGATTTTGACAAAAAAAGTAGTGTTTTCCATGTGGAAACAACGTTTTAAGAAATACTCACTACCTTTGGTAATGAGTACCACCCTCTCGTGGCCAAATTCAGCCTCTAAATATGATTTTCGGGCAGTTTTTGATTTTAACGAAGTTTTTTTTATACTTAAAATATTATCCCTGAGTTTGATTAATAAAATTAATTATGTTTAAAGTTAATTAAGCATAAATATATTTTTTTATTGAAGTTTTAAGTGCTGGAAATAGTTCCTAAGTACTACTTTTGATGTTTTATAAAGAGGGTTTAATCACCCATTAAAAGGGAGATTATTAGAGGTTTTTAAATAATTTTAAGATTTTTATTAAACTTTAAACTTGTCGTAATTTCATTTATAAGAGTGTATTTTAAGGTTTTAATGAAGAAAATTTAAAGAACTATATATAAGCCTTTAATTTTAACTAAAGGGAGGGTTTTAAAGTGTTGTTTGATTTGGATTTTGAAGGTTTTAAAGTAAGTTAGTGTTGCTGTAAATTTGATTGATTGAGTATTGATTGAGATGTTATTGTTTGGTTTAGGAGAGGAGTTTATTGAAGGTGATTTCTAGTTTTTAAGTGGCCAACCGAATTGTTTACACGAGGTACATACATGCCTACTTCGTTGTAAGTAGTATCATGTTTAGGTACCAAAGAAAAGAACTTAGTTTCATGATTAGAGAACACTTGGATGAAAATTGTTTGGTTATACATTTAATTAATTCATGTGTTTATGTTTATGAGACATGTTTTGGTGAATTGATTATGTTTGTATGGAATTATGGATGCAAACATGTTGAATTATATTGGATTAATTGTTTTTATGGAATGTTGATACAAGCATATTTTTATTAGATCGGTTTGTTAACCACATTTGGATTATTAAAGGATTGGAATTGAATGGTTTAAGTGGAATGAATTTATTAATTATTCCACAAGGTTGTTATTTATTTTATTTATTACTCAATCATGACTTATTAGTATATTGAGTAAAGGTGGATTAAGCCGAAATGGCTAGGTGGGTTGACTATGTTCAACAATTTTGAATAATTTGGAAGTTTAATGGAATTAAAGGTCAATTTGGGATGTGATCACCATTGTCCTAAATAAGATTAAAAGTAAATTGATGTATGATTTTTATGTATGGTCTATTTGATTGAGTCGACTATTAATTAAAATTGTAATCACGTAAAGTGAAACATGGATGAGCAATAAAACTCTGGAAAGCGTGCACTTCTAGAGTATTGACAATTATGGGTTGGGGTACACGGTGGTAGCCCGTGGCTTTCCGAGACTTGTTTGATCAACATGTCCTCTTTTCTTTTGGTATTTACATTTTATTTTTATAATGAAAGTTAGATGGGATCCTAGACTAACTTTGTGAGAATGGAGTCGCACCCATTCTTGCATTGCGCTAAAATTTTATTTTAAATAGTCATTTGGGACCAAAATGATTTGGTGTATTGGACAACCTCGTCTATTGCTTACTCCAAACTAAATTAATTAAATTAAGTATAAAGAGTCAAGTGTTTGGAATTTTTTAGCAAGTATGTTGAGTCGTTTGAATTGTTTAAGTGTAGAGTCTTGATTAATGAATTCGAGTTGTATATTTATTTACTTTAACTAGTTGAGCATGCTAGATTTTGTGCTTTGTAGCTTGTATGTACTCAGCTTTGCTGATTGCGTGCTTTTGTGTGTTTACTTTTGGTCATGGCCTTCGCCTTTCAATGACCCTGTGATGATCCAATTATTACACTTGTATTATTGGGGAGCAGTATTGCACAGGTTAGCTTGATGATGTGAAGTTCGGGGATTTGACATACGCATTGTCAAGGGATTGGTGTGATTGAGAGTATTCGTTCTTTGTGTTAAACTTATTTATGTTTTACTATTCTAATTATGTTTTGGGATTTTGATTATTGGTTTTTAAATAAGGGTCTTTATGGTTCCAATTTGTAAGCTTTGACTTATTGGTTTTCTAAATTATATTATTTTAAGATTTAAGTTGGATTTCCGCTGCAATACTTTGATAAAGCCTTAACGTTTTAACACGTGGCGGTAGCACGTCAATGGTTCTCCTCTATTTTTATTTAAAGTAAGTGGTTTGGAAAAAGGGAGAATTATTGGGGTGTTACATGATGTATCCCATAGGGTCTCAAAACTTTTGGCCACCAAACCTGTAACGTCAAAAATTCCACAAAAAAACGTAGATAATAGCCTTCAATTTTGGATTTTTTTTTGACATATTTCGACAGGAATAAAAAATTGCTGAGATTTTTACCATGGTCCCTAATACCCTCCGGGAGTCCAATTAGATGGGTAGAACCATCCAATTTGCCTTAAAACAGTCAATTTACCGATTCGCAACATGCACCGATTTTGTGAACTCAAGCCTACCACGGACATGTATGACATCATTTAATGGTCATATATAATTCCAAATGACATTATATGACCCTAAGATGTATTCCCTATAATCTCAAAACTTTTCGCCACCGGGCCCCGTAACCTCAAAAATTCCTCAAAAAGCGTGGATAATAACCTTCAATTTTGGAATTTGTTGACCTATTTTTGCCCGGAAATAAAAATTGTCGAGATCTTTACCATGGTCCCGAATACCCCAATAATTCTCTCTTAAAAACCTGTGAGAAACCTGTATATAACCTGAACAATTTTCAAGAGAATTACTGGTGTGCTACCGCCACGTGTTCAAACGTTAAGGCTATCTCAGAAATTAGCAGCGGAAAACCAAAACAGTTTTAAATAAACCTCAAAACAAAGGAATTAAATCAAAATAAGTATTACAAGATGGAACCATTAAGGCCCTTATTCAAAACCCAATAAAAGTAGTAAGTGTTTAAATTCAGAGTCCTAATAACTTCAAACTCAAAAGAATTAGCGTCAACTAAAAACAAATTAAATTAAATTCAAACTTTGCAAAATAAATAATATGGAAACAACCAACTCTCTACTCAAGATCCCACAACCCTGATGAATGCTGCATGTGTAAGAACCTGTGGTTATTCTGCATCCCAATATTACAAGTGTAAAAATTGGATCATCACAAGGTCATTGAAAGGCGAAGGCCATGACCAAAGAAAGACACACACAAAAGCACGCAGTCAGCAAAGCTGAGTACATACAAGCTGCGAAAACGAATTGAGAGAATACCTAACATGCTACTAATATTCAAGCACAAGCATCATTAAATATAGACTCAATTCACGACTCGATTCACAAATTTATTAAGACCTCACTATTTAATATTAACTGACTCGTTTATTTATTTCATTGGATTTAGCAATAGACAAGGTTGTCCAACCCATGTCCCATTTGGAACATCAATAAAGAAAAACCCCATGCCTCCTTTCGGAAACATCAATAAACATCCAACGACCACGGGCGCGACTCCGTGACCGTAGTTAGTATGAGATCTCACCTAACTCCTAGTTTAGAAAAATAATATTTGAAAGAAGAGACTCGTAGATCAGACGGCCTCGAGAAAAGTACACGGCTAATACCCCATGTACCCCAACCCCTGATTGTCATTACTCCAGAAGTGCACCAATCTAGAGTTTTATTGCTCATCCATCTTGCACTTTACGTGATTTACAGGTTTAAACTTGGTGATGACTCATATGCATAACAATACAATTAATCCAATATCAATTCAATCAAGCAAAACAACTTTCCAATTTCAATTCTTGATTTATTAGTGGTAAGCAACATTTATTATTTATTCCATTACTACCTCGGTGTATAAACACCTTGAGTGCATAAGGCACCCCAAAACCTTAACCTCGTCTTACAAGACTTGAATTTCTCCTTTACTCATCCTGTTTACATAATCCTGAACGAGTAATAATTTGATCTTTACACCAAACACATACCTTTGCCTTTAAGCGCACCTTGCATAAATAAAGCACAAATAATACTTGCATTATAAACTAGTGCACATCATTTGAAATTCACAATGTATAACCAGACAATTTAACCCAGTCAATCCTATACATGATACTAAGTTCTCGATCCGTCCTTAAACATGCACCTACAAGCAAGGTTTCGTATCTTGTACGTACCTTGTGTAAACAATCCGGTTGGCCACTTTAAAACTAGAAGTCGCCTTCTACAAAGTCCTCTCCTAAACCAAACAATTAGGAATAAATCAATACCAAAGCAATTAAAATTACAGCAATACTAAACTACTTTAAAACCTCTTAAATTACCAAAACAAAGTCTTTAGATTGTCCCCAAAAATCAAAGTTAGTAATATAACATCCCAACTTTAAGTTTACATGTTAGAATTATGAAAATATAGTGTTTTATATCAAATTACAGCAACTTTAAAGTAGGTAATTAAATCTGAATTTTTTTTTTAAATATATAAAATAACCCCATAAGCATAATTGCTTGAAATAGTCATTATATAGAAAGTTAGTGTGTTAAAAACCCAAGAATATATCAATTCAATGCAATTAGAGGCTTCAAAGTAAAAGGTATAAAATCTGAAAATTTTTATTAAGATTAGAATATAAAGTTCAAAGCTTTTTCAATCACAAAATACCCACAATAAATATTTTATAGGTTTAGAAGCATAAAAACATGAAATTAACACTACTAATCCATAAAAATTGAAACTTTATTAAATCTGAAAATTTATATACAACCAAAATAATCATATTTTGACATACTTTGAACATAGAATAATTAAGTAACTTGTTTAGTACATAATTAAGCCTTTAAACATGAAAAATCAACACTTTAATACCCTAAATTCATACATAACCAAATCTGAAAATTAACATAATAATTTAAACATACAAAACCCATAAATTTATAATCTTTTGTAATTTATACATAATATCAAAGCCTAATAACAAAAAATTTCATAATTGAATTCAAATAAAATTGAAGCTTTAATTAAAAATAACAAGAAATAAGAGAAGGAGAAATAAGGGAAAAGAGAGGGGAGGAGGCAAACTGCAGGGGCGGCAGCAGTGGTGCTGGGCGGCGTGGCAGGGCGATGGTGCTGGCAAATTGAGAGGGATCTTTCTCTTTTTTTTTTTTTACGTGAGAGGGAGGAGAAAAGTGAGGGTTTTGAGGGTTTTATTTGGGCTTTGGGTTTCCTAATTAGATTAGGAGTAGTATTTGGGTTTTGGGCTATGTTAGAATTACTTGTAAATTAATAAAAATACACTAGTTTATTTTAAATCCTTTCATAAAAATAATTTATTTAATGAAATTGCCATAAATATAATTGCAAGAATAATATATAAATAAATTATGATTAAATTAAAGTATGGGGGATTACATCATATAAAGGTAATATATGGTTCCAAACGGTATTATATGACCCTAAGATGTATCCCCTAGGGTCTCAACACTTTTTCGCCACCGGCCCCTATAACCTCAAAAATTCCTCAAAAAACGTGGATAATAGCCTTCAATTTTGGAATTTTTTGACTTTTTTCGCCTGGAAATAAAAATTGCCGAGATGTTTACTATGGTCCCTATTACCCTCCGGGAGTCCAATTATGTGGGCGGAACCATCCAATTTGCCTTTAAACGATCAATTTACCAATCCGCAACTTTCACCGATTTTGTGAACTCAAGACTACCACAGACATTTATGACATCATTTAATGCTCATATATGGTTCCAAATGCCATTATATGACCCAAAGATGTATCTCCAAGGGTTTCAACACTTTTCTCCACCGGGCCCCGTAACCTCAAAAATTCCTCAAAAAGCATGGGTAATAGCCTTCAATATTTGAATTTTTTGACCTTTTTTCGCCTAAAAATTAAAATTGACGAGATAATTACCATGGTCTCTCATATTCTCCGGAAGTCTAATTGAGTGGGTGGAACCCTCCAATTTGCCTTAAAACGATCAATTTACCAATTCGCAACCTACACCGAATTTGTGAACTCAAGCCTACTACGGACATCTATGACATCATTTAATGGTCATATATGGTTCCAAACGACATTATGTGACCTTAAGATGTATGCCCTAGGGTCTCAACATTTTTCGCCACCGGCCCCAATAACCTAAAAAATTCCTCAAAAATCGTGGATAACTTCAATTTTGGAATTTTTTGACCTTTTCTCGTCCGGAAATAAAAATTGTCGAGATATTTACTATGGTCCCTAATATCCTCCGAGAGTCCAATTGAGTGGGTGGAACCATCCAATTTGCCTTAAAACGATCAATTTACCAATTCGCAACTCCACCGATTTTGTGAACTCAAGCCTACCACGGACATTTAAGACGTCATATAAAGGTCATATATGGTTCCAAACGGTATTATATGACCCTAAGATGTATCCCCTAGGGTCTCAGCACTTTTTCGCCACCGGCCCCAATAACCTCAAAAATTCCTCAAAAAGCGTGGATAATAGCCTTCAATTTTTAAATTTTTTGACCTTTTTTCGTCCGGAATTAAAAATTGCCGAGTTGTTTACTATGGTCCCTAATACCCTCCGGGAGTCCGATTGAGTGGGTGGAACCATCCAATTTGCCTTAAAACGATCAATTTACAAATTCTCAACTCTCACCGATTTTGTGAACTCAAGCCTACCACGGACATCTATGACATCATTTAATTGTCATATAAGGTTCCAAACGGCATTATATGACCTTAAGATGTATGCCCTAGGGTCTCAATAATTTTCGCCACCGGCTCCAATAACCTCAAAAATTCCTCAAAAATCGTGGATAATAGCCTTCAATTTTGGAATTTTTTTGACCTTTTTTCGTCTGGAAATATAAATTGCCGAAATGTTTACTATGGTCCTTAATACCCTCCGGGAGTTCAATTAGGTGGGTGGAACCATCCAATTTGCCTTAAAGCGATCAATTTACCAATCCGCAACTTTCATCGATTTTGTGAAATCAAGCCTACCACAGACATTTATGACATCATTTAATGGTCATATATGGTTCCAAACGGCATTATATGACCCTAAGATGTATCTCCAAGGGTTTCAACACTTTTCGCCACCAGGCCCCGTAACCTCAAAAATTCCTCAAAAAGCATGGGTAATAAAAATAAAAATTGCCGAGATGTTTACCATGGTCTCTAATATTCTCCGGGAGTCTAATTGAGTGGGTGGAACCCTCCAATTTGCCTTAAAACGATCAATTTATCAATTCGCAACCTACACCGAATTTGTGAACTCAAGCCTACAACGGACATCTACGACATCATTTAATGGTTATATATGGTTCCAAACGGCATCATATGATCTTAAGATGTATGCCCTAGGGTCTCAACACTTTTCGCCACCGGCCCCAATAACCTCAAAAATTCCTTCAAAAGCGTGGATAATAGCCTTCAATTTTGGAATATTTTGACCTTTTCCCGTCCGGAAATATAAATTTCCGAGATATTTACTATGGTCCCTAATATCCTCCGAGAGTCCAATTGAGTGGGTGGAACCATCCAATTTGCCTTAAAACGATCAATTTACCAATTCGCATCTCCGCCGATTTTGTGAACTCAAGCCTACCACGGACATTTAAGACATCATATAAAGGTCATATATGGTTCCAAACGGTATTATATGACCCTAAGATGTATCCCCTAGGGTCTCAACAATTTTTCTCCACCGGCCCCAATAACCTAAAAAATTTCTCAAAAAGCGTGGATAATAGCCTTCAATTTTTGAATTTTTTGACCTTTTTTCGTCCGGAATTATAAATTGCCGAGTTGTTTAATATGGTCCCTAATACCCTCCGGGAGTCCAATTGAGTGGGTGGAACCATCCAATTTGCCTTAAAACGATCAATTTACCAATTCTCAACTCTCACCGATTTTGTGAACTCGAGCCTACCACGGACATCTATGACATCATTTAATGGTCATATAGGGTTCCAAACGGCATTATATGACATTAAGATGTATGCCTTAGAGTCTCAACACTTTTCTCCACCGCCCCAATAACCAAAATATTCCTCAAAAAGCGTGGATAATAGCCTTCAATTTTGGAATTTTTTTGACCTTTTTTCGTCCGGAAATAAAAATTGCTGAAATGTTTACCATGGTCCCTAATACCCTCCGGGAGTCCAATTAGGTGGGTGGAACCATCCAATTTGCCTTAAAGCGATCAATTTACCAATCCGCAACTTTTACCGATTTTGTGAAATCAAGCCTACCACAAACATTTATGACATCATTTAATGGTCATATATGGTTCCAAACGGCATTATACGACCCTAAAATGTATCTCCAAGGGTTTCAACACTTTTCGCCACCGGGTCCCGTAACCTCAAAAATTCCTCAAAAAGCATGGGTAATAGCCTTACATTTTTGAATTTTTTGACTTTTTTTCGCCTAAAAATAAAAATTGCCGAGATGTTTACCATGGTCTCTAATATTCTCCGTGAGTCTAATAGAGTGGGTGGAACCATCCAATTTTCCTTAAAAAGATCAATTTACCAATTCGCAACCTACACTGAATTTGTGAACTCAAGCCTACTACGGACATCTATGCCATCATTTAATAGTCATATATGGTTCCAAACGGCATCATATGACCTTAAGATGTATGCCCTAGGGTCTCAACATTTTTCTCCACCGGCCCCAATAACCTCAAAAATTCCTCAAAAAGCATGGATAATAGCCTTCAATTTTGGAATATTTTGACCTTTTCCCGTCCGGAAACAAAAATTGCCGAGATGTTTACTATGGTCCCTAATATCCTCTGAGAGTCCAATTGAGTGGGTGGAACCATCCAATTTGCCTTAAAACGATCAATTTACCAATTCGCAGCTCCACCGATTTTGTGAACTCAAGCCTACCACGGACATTCAAGACATCAAATAAAGGTCATATATGGTTCCAAACGGTATTAAATGACCCTAATATGTATCCCCTAGGGTCTCAACACTTTTTCGCCACCGGCCCCAATAAGCAATAACTTCAAAAATTTCTCAAAAACCGTGGATAATAGCCTTCAATTTTGGAATTTTTTGACTTTTTTTCGCCTGGAAATAAATATTGCCGAGATGTTTACCATGGTCCCTAATACCCTCCGGGTCCGGGAGAGTGGGTGGAACCATCCAATTTGCATTTAAACGATCAATTTATCAATCCGCAACTTTCACCGATTTTGTGAAATCAAGCCTACCACAGACGTTTATGACATTATTTAATGATCATATATGGTTCTAAACGGCATTATATGACCCTAAGATGTATCTCCAAGGGTTTCAACACTTTTCGCCAACGGGCCCCGTAACCTCAAAAATTTCTCAAAAAGCATGGGTAATAGCCTTCAGTTTTGGAATTTTTTGACCTTTTTTCGCCTAAAAATAAAAATTGCCGAGATGTTTACATGGTCTCTAATATTCTCCGGGAATCTAATTGAGTGGGGGGAACCGTCCAATTTGCCTTAAAACGATCAATTTACCAATTCGCAACCTACACCGAATTTCCGAACTCAAGCCTACTATGGACATCTATGACATCATTTAATGGTCATATATGGTTCCAAACGGCATCATATGACATTAAAATGTATGCCCTAGGGTCTCAACATTTTTCGCCACCGGCCCCAATAACCTAAAAAATTCCTCAAAAAGCGTGGATAATAGCCTTCAATTTTGGAATATTTTGACCTTTTCCCGTCCGGAAATAAAAATTGTCGAGATGTTTACTATGGTCCCTAATATTCTCCGAGAGTCCAATTTAGTGGGTAGAACCATCCAATTTTCCTTAAAACGATCAATTTACCAATTCGCAACTCCACTTATTTTGTGAACTCAAGCCTACCACGGACATTTAAGACATCATATAAAGGTCATATATGGTTCCAAACGGTATTATATGACCCTAAGATGTATCCCCTAGGGTCTCAACACTTTTTCGCCACCGGCCCCAATAACCTCAAAAATTCCTCAAAAAGCGTGGATAATAGCCTTCAATTTTTGAATTTTTTGACCTTTTTTCGTCCGGAATTAAAAATTTTCGAGTTGTTTACTATTGTCCCTAATACCCTCCGGGAGTCCAATTGAGTGGGTGGAACCATCCAATTTGCCTTAAAACGATCAGTTTACCAATTCGCAACTCTCACCGATTTTGTGAACTCAAGCCTACCACGGACATCTATGACATCATTTAATGGTCATGTAGGGTTCCAAAACGGCATTATATGACCTTAAGATGTATGCCCTAGGGTCTCAACACTTTTCGCCACCGGCCCCAATAACCTCAAAAATTCCTCAAAAAGCGTGGATAATAACATTCAATTTAGGAATTTTTTTGACCTTTTTTCGTCCGGAAATAAAAATTGCCGAAATGTTTACTATGGTCCCTAATACCCTCCGGGAGTCCAATTAGGTGGGTGGAACCATCCAATTTGCCTTAAAGCGATCAATTTACCAATCCGCAACTTTCACCGATTTTGTGAAATCAAGCCTACCACAAACATTTATGACATCATTTAATGGTCATATATGGTTCCAAACGGCATTATATGACCCTAAGATGTATCTCCAAGGGTCTCAACACCTTTCGCCACCGGGAGCCGTAACCTCAAAAATTCCTCAAAAAGCATGGGTAATAGCCTTCAATTTTGGATTTTTTTGACCTTTTTTCGCCTAAAAATAGAAATTGTCGAGATGTTTACCATGGTCTCTAATATTCTCCGGGAGTCTAATTGAGTGGGTGGAACCCTCCAATTTGACTTAAAACGATCAATTTACCAATTCGCAACCTACACCGAATTTGTGAACTCAAGCCTACTACGGACATCTATGACATCATTTAATGGTCATATATGGTTCCAAACGGCATCATGTGACCTTAAGATGTATGCCTTAGGGTCTCAACACTTTTCGCCACCAGCCCCAATAACCTCAAAAATTCCTCAAAAAGCGTGGATAATAACATTCAATTTAGGAATATTTTGACCTTTTCCCGTCCGAAAATAAAAATTGCCGAGATGTTTACTATGGTCCCTAATATCCTCCGAGAGTCCAATTGAGTGGGTGGAACCATCCAATTTTCCTTAAAACGATCAATTTACCAATTCGCAACTCCACCGATTTTGTGAACTCAAGCCTACCACGGACATTTAAGACATCATATAAAGGTCATATATGGTTCCAAACGGTATTATATGACCCTAATATGTATCCCTAGGGTCTCAACACTTTTTCGCCACCGGCCCCAATAACCTCAAAAAACGTGGATAATAGCCTTCAATTTTGGAATTTTTTGACTTTTTTCCACCTGGAAATAAAAATTGCCGAGATGTTTATCATGTTCTCTAATACCCTCCGGGAGTCCAATTAGGTGGGTGGAACCATCCAGTATTCCTTAAAACGATCAATTTACCAATCCGCAATTTGCATCGATTTTGTGAACTCAAGCCTACCACAGACATTTATGACATCATTTAATGGTCATATATGGTTCCAAACGGCATTATATGACCCTAAGATATGTATCTCCAAGGGTCTCAACACTTTTCGCCACCGGCCCCAATAACCTCAAAAATTCCTCAAAAAGCGTGGATAATAGCCTTCAATTTTGGAATTTTTTTGACCTTTTTTCGTCAGGAAATAAAAATTGCTGATATGTTTACCATGTTCTCTAATATTCTCCGGGAGTCTAATTGAGTGGGTGGAACCCTCCAATTTGCCTTAAAACGATCAATTTACCAATTCGCAACTTGCACCGATTTTGTGAAATCAAGCCTACCACGGACATTTATGACATTATATAATGGTCATATATGGTTCCAAACGGCATTATATGATCCTAAGATGTATCGCCTAGGGTCTTAATACTTTTCGCCCCCGGCCCCAATAACCTCAAATATTTCTCAAAAAGCGTGGAAAATAGCCTTCAATTTTGGAATTTTTTGACCTTTTTTGCCCGGAAATAAAAATTGTGGAGTTGTTTACCGTGGTCCCTAATACCCTCCGGGAGTCCAATTGAGTGGGTGGAACCATCCAATTTTCCTTAAAATGGTCAATTAATTAATTCGCAACTTGCACCGATTTTTTTAACTCAAGCCTACCACGGACATTTATGACATCGTTTAATGGTTATATATGGTTCCAAACGGCATTATATGACCCTAAGATGTATCCCTTAGGGTCTTAACGCTTTCAATTTTGGAAATTTTTGACATTTTTTCGCCTGAAAATAAAAATTACTGAGATGTTTATAATGGTCCCTAATATCCTCCGGGAGTCCAATTGGGTGGGTGGAACCATCCAATTTGTCTTTAAACGATCAATTTACACGTTTTCGTACACTCTTCCTGTATTGGCTATAAGCTTTCACAGGGCTTGTACGTAGTCGAATAATGGTCATATATGGGTCGAAACAATATTATTTGTCCCCGGGAAGCATCCCGTAATGTTCCGTGAAATTTCCACACCAGGTCCCGACACATCCTAAATTGTTCCGATTTCGTGTTTTATAGTCTTCATATTTGGCTTCCATATATCATTTTTTAATTTCACCCGACGATATTATGCATGTAAGTACTTCCTTGGGTTACCAAAGGCCCTTGAGAGTCATAAACAGTGTCCGGAACCATCTAATTCATCTTTAAACTTCATGTCTTAAGGGCCTTGGGAGTCGTAAATAGTGCTCGGAACCCGGTATGCCTTGTCCTGGGGTGCACATGTCTTATGCACATGACACACGGCCCCTTGCCCACTAGTACCATCCAATATCCTAACACTTAGGCTTTGTGACAGCTCTTAATCCCGTACTTAGCCTTTTTTAGCATACGAGATGCATCGCTAACCTCGTTTTCTAAAATATAGGGTGGGGGAGGGACGAATCAAAATGACATAGGACTGAATCTCAGTATCCACCGCGCGAGCTTAGCCTACAACACTTGCCCAAACCCCTACTGTAGGACGGCATCAGGCGGTGGGCGCATACGTCGCTTCTGGCCCGGATTTTGACTTAGAGGCGTTCACTCATAATCCAGCACACGGTTATGTCCGTGGTATTAGAGCTGAACTGAACTTATTAGAGATGAATTGAATTAAAGTGAACTGAACTTATTTTAAGCTGAAAGCCTAAAAGGAATTGTTTATAAGAGAGATATTAAGAACTGAACTGAACTGAACTAATTTATTGGAGTTGAACTGAACTGAACTTATTTTAAGCTGAAAAGAACAGGCCCTATGTTTTCTTCTTATTAAAATTCTTGCTAGAAGAAGATCATAAAAAACATTGTTTTGTATGTATGTATGAATGTGTGTGTGTGTGTATGTATGGATGTATATTGTATGTATGTGTGTGTGTATGTATGTATGTATGTATGTATGTATTTATGTATGTAGTAAGGTTGGAAGAATTTGGATTTCTTCTTTCTCATTTTTGTTATTGATGTAAGTCATGCAAATTATAGAAAAAGGAAAATAAAAAGAAAAGTATGGAGGGTTGTTCATATTGCCAACCCAGAAGTTCTTTATTCTTCGATATAGGGATTGCTTCCAATAGTTGGTTGGTACACATGGATCAATTGTTCTTAGGGTTCTTCTGTCAGTACACTTTCTCTCTCTTCATCTAGAGCGTGAGAGATCGATTGGCAGATCTTTCAAGAATCCATTTTGGAGGGACTTTGTTGTGCTCTTTTGCTCGAAAATTGATAGAATTGGTATCACTGCGGAAGACTGCAAAGAAAGAGCTAGATTTTTCGAGGATAAATTCTGTGACTATAAGGTTAAAATCTATGTGAAAATGCTTATGTCCATTTCAATTGTGAATGATGAGTGTACATCTATGCTTACTTATATAAATCACTTAAAATTTTCCATTTTATCTCCTTCTATTCTGTTCATGTATACGTGAAATGGTATGTGATGAGGATTAGTTTGAGTAGACATGCTTACTGCCCAGTTTTCGGCCACAATCGAGTGGTCTAATACTCTAATTCAAGTTGTAGTTATGTTATTTTAGTTTAGAACGATTATTTGCGATGTAATTTAGTTATAAGCGTAGTTTGGAGTCCATGAGTGTAAGCTTAAGTAGGTCCGAATAAGTGTCAAAGTAGTCTAATTCACCTGCAGTTTATGCGTGTAATAAAGTTGTATTTCCTAGTTTAATTTGGGTTAGGAGTCAGATGTTAAGCCTGCAAACTAGGTCTCCTAGTTAGTTTAGGATATTATTGCTTCCACTATTGTACTATATATATTCATGTTTAAATCAGTAGGAGAAGCAAAGGGTTTTTTCATATTTGGCTTAAAAACGTGAGTTCTAGATCCTCTATTCTTCTAGCAGATAACTCATCAAGGTCATCTTCCATAAGGTCATATATTCACTCCATCCTCCACCCTTCATCCCCTCCTAGTACCTCGATTGCGCAGCTCACCAAAACAGATTGAAAACCCTCATACAATGGGTTCAACCACATTTTACTATATACGCCTCAACTATCATCATGAAAATTGCAGTGAACACCACCAAAAAATAACAGAGAGAAGAGGAAACAGATTTTTTTGGCATAAACAGAACATTTATCAATTACTCAATTCAATGCACCTTCCAGCATCCGCCGCGTCATAATGAGGCGTATATAGTAAAATGTGGTTGAACCCATTGTCTCCACTCTTATCCAGCAAGACTTCCACCTTTATTCTTCGACTTTCGAATGACTTCTCATTCTAAAGATAATTCAATCAACAAAAACTCCAATCTCAACTTAAAATTCAATCAACTGACCTTGTCGAGCAACGATCAATATCAACGAGGTAAGGAGAAGAAGAACAAGAAGAAAGATGGTGGAGACTACAACGACATCGATTTAGAGCTTTGATTAGGGTATGATCGATGATTAATATACAAATGTAGAGACATATATATCATACTATAAGGTGTGCATGTTACTCATGATATAAATTCAGAAATTAGAAAGATAAAAAATGTGATGTGATACATGTGTTGAACTGATTAGTACTGTCACATTTTATGCGAACTCGAGCACTGCTTTGAATTAATGGCATCAAGCAATTTTTATTTCCGGGCGAAAAAAATTAAAAAAATTCCAAAAATTTAAGTCTAATATCCACGCTTTTTGAGAAATTTTTGAAATTTTTATTTCGGGGTTTGGGTTGGGTTACATTCGGTTCTGGTTAACAATAGGTCGGGTTTAATCCTGGTTTTCACGGGTTAAAACGGGTTAGGATAATTCTCGGGTCCGAGTCGAGTTCGGTTCAAGTCAATAGATTGCGGGTTATAATCAGGTCGGGTCATACTCGGGTTTTAGTCGGGTTGGGTTCAAGTTAATTATTTGCGGGTTATAATCAGGTCGGGTCATTTTCAAGTCCGATATTCTTGGGTTCAATTCGGGTTCGGTGCAAGTCAATAATTTGTGAGTTATAATCAGGTTGGGTCATTCTCGGATTCAAGTCGGGTTATGTTCAAGTCAATAATTTGCAGGTTACAATCAAGTCTGGTCATTTCCAAGTGAGGTCATATTCGGGTTCAACTAACTATAAATAGATAATTATCATTTTTATCAAGCTAATTATTTTCTTTGACTATAATATACATGACAATATATTAGGGAACTATAGTCTATAATTTAGGAAGATAACTATCTCCTTTGACCATACATCAAACATATACTATATTTAGCTCTTAAATTTGAGGATGATGCTCCTATCTTTTGCAGGCCTGGACCGACTTGGTCTCCCTACACAAAATGCTTTGATCAACAATAATAAGGTGGTCTAAATTGCATTTAAGGTGATTTGAAATCGGATCAGGAATAATTTGGGTTGAATTTAGGTCGGATCAATAACAACTCGTTTTGATTTCGAGTCGGGTTAGTAATAGATCATGTTGAATTTTTGGGTCGGGTTAGTAATAGGTCTAGTAAAATTCGGGTCGGGTCAATAACAAGTCGGGTTGATTTCAGGTCGGGTTTGTAACAGGTTGGGTTATATTCGGGTCGGTTTAGGAACGGGTCGGGTTGAATTCAGGTCAGGTTAGTAACAAGTCGGGTTAAATTCGGGTTTTGACGGGTTAAAACGGGTTTGGGTCAATTTCGGTTCAAGTCGGGTTCGGTTCAGGTCAATAATTTACGGGTTAAATTCGAGTCAGGTCAGTTCATGTTTGGGTTCGGAACTCACATACTCGGGTCTAGGGTTGGTTTCAGGTCGAGTTTGGGTCACCATTTTTTCGGGTTCAAATGGGTCGGTTAATAATTGGGTTTGAGTTGGTATTTCGGGTCGGGGTAACTTTTAACAGCTCTACTATCATGGTACATTAAATTCAGTTCATTTTCTGTGTATAGGAAAATTGATTCAGCTTCATGTCCAGTTTCCTTATGCTCAATTGTTTTACTTCGTAATTTCGTATGATATCGTTTAGCTAGTAGCTAGCTCATCCGTCTCTAAAAGTTTTTTAAAAGGTAGAGAAACTAAAGTCTTCATTCAAACAAATAAATAAATTACAGGAAAAAAAAAAAATGAAGAACAGTAAAATAGAAAGAAAATTATTTATTGACAGAAACACTGAATTGGAAGAAGCAACACAATTTCTATAGAAATTCTCAACAAAAACGTTATCTACCGATAGCAACCCACCTTGGACGTTGATTCTGTTCAACATGTTCCAGAGTCAACTGAAAATTCCCTGGTTGAATACTGAATAGCAATAGCAAAATTCTGACAAAACATGAATAAGCAAAAGCACATTCATTACTTTGATGAATAACAGTACATTACTAAGATTATTAAGAGCAGCCATGACTATTTATACATCTTTCTCATATAAACTTATTTATACACCTAATCAATCACTTCTTTAAGCAATACATGTCTTCATGAGCTACTGTTCTGTATGCGCAGCTAGTTGTGCTGATTTGAAGCAGAGCCTGCAGTCTGAGACAAACCTGGTGTATAGCCTCGCGCATATGGATAAGGACCAGAGTATCCCAGTGATGACTGGCCTTGACCATACCCACTCCCGAAGGGTGCATATGGAGGAACGATGGGATATTGGGATGTGTATGGTGAGACGACAAAATAGGGTTGCGGTTGAGGTTGAGGTTGAGGTTGATAATATGGATACCCTGGTGTAAACCCACCCCATCCAATGTCTCCTCCAAAATCAATAGGCCCTAAAGTAAAATGGAATGAACCATCTCCACCTGGAATGATGGGAATCAATCCTACTGCCAAGGACCTGGGTTGGATATTCAGTCTCCCATTTCCACCCTCAGTCTTGTAATTAATACTCCGTCTCGCATCAGTTTGTGAGGCCTCGACAATTTTATTCTTCCCACCTATGCCATTACTCAGTGGAGAAGGAAGTGGTACAGAGGCCTCATCATAAATAGTCTGACTTACATCAGTTTGTGAGGCCTCGCCAATTTTCTTCTTTCCACCTACGCCATAATTCAGTGGAGGAAGTGGTACGGAGGCCTCATCAGAAATACCCTGACTTACATCAATATGTGAGGCCTCGCTAATTTTCTTCTTTCCACCTACGCCATAATTCAGAGGAGGAAGTGGTACAGAGGCCTCATCATAAATACCCTGACTTACATCAATTTGTGAGGCCTCGCTAATTTTATTCTTTCCACCTCCCCCAGTACTCAGCGGAGAAGGAAGTGGTACTGAGACCTCAGCATTGATATTCTCACTCACAGCACCTCCATCCGGACCTTTTGAAGGAGCTAGTAGTTCACCCTCAACATTTTCAAAAACAGCAGGCCTACGAGCAGAAACAAAGACGGTCATTAAAATGAGAGCAAGACATAGCAAGTATGATCTACAAGCCATAACTGCTACCTCTGATAACATACATAAAGGTTTACACGTATTTTCAAGTTATATAAGAAGAAAAACAACTGTATGATCATTTCAGCAGCATCTTCTCACAAGGAAAGAATTTTGCATGAAATGAGACATAAAAACGGTCAACAACTTGTTCACTTCTTAAATTTCATGTTTGTACTATTGTATAAAATAACAAGATCCTGACTCACGAATTATGCATGATAATGTATCAACTATCAAGGGCTTTCAGAGTTTCAGCTGAATACTAGACGCTACAGCACTCCAAAAGACCAAATGCGTGAAAAATTTAAAATATATATAGTGTTCAACCTGGCATTCTGTAATAAATAACAATTACAGCCTTACAACAATCCAAAGACCAAATCGTCCGCTCTGTAGACTGTAGTAGCAGACACTTCTGGGTTGCTGCTCCTGATGCAACCAATATGTATACAGATTACAATTATTAACATCGTACTAAGCCAAATTGACAGTGTCAAGAGTCTAACAAAACAGACACACTATTGCGCACACCATAACAGTGAACATTCTCAACGGTTACCATTGGAAGGTGAAGTCTGGTTTAATCTAGAAAGGAGTCATGACATCGATCAATCATCGCCAAAGGACAGCAAAATTAAGCACACAAGGGAACGGTGAAGTCTGGTTTAAACCTAGAAAGGAGTCATGACATCGATTAATCATCGCCAAAGGACAGCAAAATTAAGCACACAAGGGAACGCCAGAACAAAACGGATAAGAACTGGTGCAGCACCATTCAGCAGTAGAATATGGTACAGCTAACACGAAAAGTACAGAATCTGTAGCATGGAGCCAAAGCCTTTCCAATTTCAGGTGATTGTACTTTACTAGGTAAGGTGGAAAAAGAAAATATGCGATTATAATACAAAAACGTGAGTAGCTATGTCCTTAATGTAATATCTAACCGTATTAACACAATCAAGCATTTTATGCCAGTAAAACAAGCAGTAAGGTTCCACACAGCAAATATCCTTTCATATATCATTATCATAATATAGTACATAGGTACAAAGCTTAGTCGCTCATTCAGAACAAACATATTACAAGTTACAAGATATGCATAATAATATGCTTGAGAACATCTCATACATTTCCCCACAACACAGTTATAAAAACCATACCTAGACTGTTTATGTACGACCTTGGCATGTCTAGTAATCATCTCACAAGTTGTTCCTCCTTCAACTTTTTTGGAGAATCAAAGACGCTGCTAGACACTCGAAGGTTACCAAGCAAAGCATCACGTCCACTCAACACTATTTGAAAAAACCCATCCACTTCCTTCGCCAAAAGATCTAATCCTGATGAAAGTTTGTCCGCTCTTGTCCCTAATTCCACAACAGAATTCTGAAACAATTCAATTTTCAAAGGCTTTGTACCTTCTTGAATCATGGGATAAATTTCCCCAACAATTGTATCAACTGCTTCCAACTCTTTCAAAAGAACATTCCTACCACTTGAAACTAAATTTCTAATCTCCCTGTACACAAACATCTGGAGATCATTATATGCTTCTGCCCACATGTGTGTACCAGAAACTTGCAAGTCTACTAATTTTTTATCAGAGCCTGTGAAAGCAGAGATAAATGCACCGCAGACAAACAAAGTGTGCACCTTGACTCCATACATAGCACGCATCAAAGCCTTTCCTTTGGCTGAGTTCTTAACCTTGGGCAGCTCTAATGATTCCATCAACTTATCAATGATAGGGAAACAATTTTCAATTCTAAGGTTCTTAGTACCAATGTGATTTCTCCAACTATCAATTGAAGATTTTGCTTTCGAAATCTCACATGAACTGTTTTGGTCCAAATTACGCTGCAGGCAATGGAGCAGGAGCTGCCCTTGGCTAAGTCTTGACAGCTCAGAGCAGAGGGCAATACAAATATCCAGCAACTTCACACTGTTGTCCAAATAAACATCTATCCATTTGTCATCCCAATCGACAACAGGAAGTTCAAGATCAGTTATCAGAGATTTGATATCATTATGTGTCTCAGAGAGCGATTGTATGGCTAATATCATCCAAGAAAAGCTGAAGATCTCGTCTTTGTGCTTTGGAACAAGTCTTCTGAGTCTTCCTGCCAAGGTATCCTCGAACTTATTCAAAAGCGCCTGTACCTTAGGGGAAAGATAAGAGCTCTTCGGAAGTACCATCCGAAAAGGGTTTCCATGTGGGAAGAATGGCCTGTGTGGTTCTTGTGGGCGACTCATTACTCTTTAAGCAACTGAAATAAACAAATAACAACAACAAAGAAGTATTCAGCAACCAAAACTTGGCAGATATTACAATCAACATCTTCTCAATGAAAATATAATCAATTACGAAAAATCTTCTTACAAAAAGACATCAACAAAAATTAAGGTCTAAATACAACTTCTAAACATCAAAACTACAAAACATCTAATTGTCACATGTTTATCATATAAACAACCATCAAATTAAAGAAAACTGTCTATCAAATACACATACATCTAAGCAAAAATAAGTAGAAGCATAAAACATAGCCTGACAACCTAAATATATTGATAAAGCAAATACACAACACCAGAACATGGTACTTTAATTAATTAAGAAAAGACAGCAATTTTATTAATTTCTTCCTTCAAAAGTTCAATTTAACCCCATTTTAAGCTCCAATCTTAACCTAAGTTCTTCAAATTCAAAGCCAAGCTCATCATCTACCCCTAATTATAAAGATCTGCTAAAGTCAACGAACAAAAACCCTAAACACAGAACAAATTTTCACAATTTCTTATATTTCTCACTTCCAGAATCCCAACACAAATTAAGAAACAAGTAAAAACAACAACTTTTTCCCCAAAATCAACAGTTAATTTCATTTTATACAACAAATCACATAGATCTAACATAATCACAACCAAAATGAACAGATCTACAACAAAATCCAACAATTCAACCAAAAAAATTAAAAACTCAACCTCAATTAAAAAATAAACTCTTAAAATGGATACTCAACAGATTAATAACAAAATCAACAAACAAAGAATAAATTAATAAAAAATTAAAAAAAGAAAGAAACAAACCTGGAAGAAAATCAAAGCGAAACTTAAAAGTGAGAGGAGAGAGAAAGTGAAATAATGTTAGTTGAAAAGTCTAGTATAAAGAAATGAGAGGAGAAGATGAAGATGTTACTCCTAATTGATAAGAGAGGAAATTGTTTGATTGTGGTTTAGCCGTTGGCAGATGTGGGGACCACTTCGATAAATCAGAGGGTGGAAAATGGTTATTAATTTAACGATGTGGATTAAAGACGAGTAAAATCGACGGCTGAGATATTATAAAAGTGGAGAGAGAAAGTCACGTTTATTTTTAACTGTGTGTTTGTGCGCGTAGAGTATTCTAGCTTGTACTAGAAAGTTAAAAATGGTAGTGGAAAATACTTGTAGGAAATAAATATCCATCATTTTTTAAAATTTATTCAAGAAAATAATTAAACACGAGAATTATGAGGCTGCCAAATATGACCAAGTTACGCGGTTTGTTTGTTTAGGGTTTTGCTTATTTGAGGTTCAAATGTTGAATGCTTCATAAAACGTGGGCTTGGACCAAAACAAGGGGCTGGCTTTACTTGATAAACTGCTTGAATTGTGCCTTAATATTATGGCCTTTTTATGTCTTAAGACTCTTACCAAATACCAAGTGGAATATTGTTTCAATTTGACTGATACACTTATCAATGAACAAATTTGATCAATGATGTCTTTGATTATTAATAAATATAGATTAGAAAGTTGTTATTTGAAAACTATGTTTTAAGACGATTCTAACAAGTACTAATTGATTGTATTTTATCTTACCTGTAAAACACAATATTGGTCAAAACGATGCATATGATAGTGTCAAAGTGAAATTGGGGCACTTAAGTAAAAACAGAGGGAGTATTCAGTTATTAGGATGTGTGGTTTTTCAAATATTCCTTCTATTTCTTAATAAATGTCTCATGTTAGTGTTTGCACTATTCGCATACTATCATATACGTAGTATTACTTTGGCTTTATGCATATGATTATACATAGATTACATGAGTATTTGTTGGAATGGTTAATGAAAATTTAGCGGAAATACAAGAATTTAATAAATGTGTTAAGGGAGACAAATTCACCTTACATTTGGTGTGACATTTTCAAAACTTTAGACTCATTACCCTATAGTAGAAACTAAGACTAAAAATACATAACTTACTTTAAGGTGTGTTCTATTCACCTGATTTTTACTTATCTGAACTTATTTGATCTTATCTGAACTTATTAGTCCTTATTAAAACTTATTTTAGTTATAAATTAAATTTAGTAGCCTTGATTAACCCTTATCACAACTTATCTGAACTTATTTTTCCAGAACTTATCTAAACTTATTATCTGAAGTAAGTGAAAATAAGGTGAACAGAACATGCCTAAAATCTCTTGCCCAAAATATAAGACTTCTGGGAAAAATTCTTAGAGCTATCAATCAATCAATCAATCAATCAATTAACCTATACTAAAAGCGAATCTAAAATGACAATTGTTACAATGTCATTAAAAATTTTCCCGCCCAATTTTACTTTCTATTTTTATGCAGATTATATATTGAAGGAAATCATTTTATAATAATTTAAAATATCTTTCTTCCAATTAAAATTCTTAACAATAATAATTTTCCATATAAACCTAACTGATATATTTTTACATATACGTAGTCTTTTATATTAGGTATTATTTTTATAAAAAAAAATGAGGTCAGTATTATTAAACAATATTGCTATACATTATTTTAGTTTTCGATAATACTATTAACTTTTTTTCATCCAATTTTTTACTTTTGCAATAATGTTTAATTCAATTAAAAATAAAATCATTTAGTTAAGACATATATACACACTTTATTTTCTACTCTTAAAAGTTGTATTAATAATAACGCAAAACGTGCAGGTACTATATAACCTTAGATTTTTTTTTTAAAATAAAAATAAAAATAAATAAAGCCTCTTTTTTTCTAAGTGTCACTAGCTAATCTAAGACATTGATATATTTAGGTATAAAAGTTAAAGTTATATTTATTTTTGAATTAATATTATGAGTATAATTTATTTTATAAAAATATACAATAACCTTTTTCTAAAAGTTAATAACAACCGTGCATTGCCCGGGACTTAAAGTAGTTATCCTATATGTGAAACTCATTGCGTGTTGTCACACAAACATAGTAGTGTTACTGCTACGCATCACACCCAATATATACCTCTTCAATAGTTTCTTATCTCCATCAAAAACAAAATTATCATTGTTATGAATTTTTTTTTGTTATACATTGGATGCCTTTATAACATACTCGGTACTAAACTATGGAATTTTACTATTAAAATTGTTGAACTGATGATACTCCAAAGTACTTTTCGTTTAGATTATTAGATAACATTTAGATTATTAAATAACAAAAATGTTCCTACTTCCTAGTTTAAGAAGAATATCTTAGTTATTTTGCCTTCTTTTTTTTTTTTTTTTTTTCCGTAATATATAAATTAGTTTAAATTCTCTAAAAGACATAGCTTTTTTTTTTTGAGGGGACTCTAAAAGACATAGCTTTAAAAGCCTATATTATGAGAATAAAGGAATTCATTTCAAAAACCTTTCTTTTAAGAGTTTTAAGTTTTTAACCATACATTATCGAGCAATAAATCTAGGTGAAAGAAATTCCCAACACGTAATAGCTAAAAAGATAATTTTCATAACTTGGCGTAACAATTTAAACTGTTTGCTGTAACTATTAATTAAGAGAAGAAAAAAAAGTTGTTAGAGCATTCCCATTAGTGAGGAGAATTTTGCTCATGAGCAAAATTCATGAGGAAAATTGCATAATTTGCTTTCCCACCAATGAGCATTACAAAATATGCTCATGAGCATATTGAAATTTGCTCATCCTATGAGCAAAACTGATAGTGAACAGTGATATAGTGGGGCCCACAGCAAGCACTAACGTCAATTTTTTTTTTACTTTTCGCACCCTCAAAACGACGAGTTTTGGGGTTTGGTCTGAACAACCATCCTCCAAAACGCGTCGTTTTGAAGGCAGCAAAGCAAAAAAAAAAATTGCAATTAACGGCTGACAGGGCGCGTCAGTCCAGCCAATAGGAAGCTGACACGCGTCCCTGTCAGCCTTGTCCTCCAATCAAAAAATTCAACTGTTTTGCAACGGTAATAAAATGAAAACGGTAATTTGACCGTTTTATAATTATTAAAAAAAAAAAAAAATTCACCAACGGTTATATTTTTTTTTTCTCTACAAATAGAGATCCATTTTGACATATTTTGGTATAATTTCAAAAATCACAAAAACACCCAATATTACACTTAATCACATTTCTAGTGATATTTATGTTATAATTTCTAATATAAAGTTGAGAAAGGTTATTTTTTTTTTTGGTTTATTATTTTTAATTACAGTTTTTAGTACTTTAATTTTTTTCAAAACGTTATTATAATGATATTTTAAGTAGCAATATTTTTTTTTGTTTAAAAAAGCCAAAAAACTCTTTATTATTTTCACTCCCAAGTTTAGTTTGATTCAATTTTCATTTTCTACTATTACTGTTTATTTTTTAGTATAACTACTTTTTTTCTCAACAAAAAAAAAAAAAATTATTTTATTACTTTTTGTAGCACTAGAAATTATTTAAAACGTTATTAACGTTATTCCATTTTAATTTAGGTGTGCCTCTTAAGTAATTAATGTTGTTTATTATACAATATAATGGATCCAAACAACCCTAATTACAATCAACTTGCTCAACATTTTTCTGATTTAGGTGATGATTTCATTAGTAGTCCAAATTTTCAATTATTCCTAGGAAGATTAGGCAACCCTTCTTCTCAAAATTCCGTTCATCAACCAACACCTCCTCAGATTCCCAACAATGAAAACACTTTTTTTGAGCAACAAACTCCTCCCGTTACCGAAGGGAGCAACTCTGAGTACGATCTCAGCCAAGAAGAAGCTGTTCCGGAGACACCACAGTACCCTCCACCACCTCCAAGGATTCCGACCAATCAACCACTTGCCAAAGCGAGTCGCATTTGGTCGGTTGCTGAGGATGAAGCTCTAATTGGGTTCTATCTAGAACTAAGTGATGATGCGCTTCGTGGTACGAGCCAAAAGGCATCCGAACTATGGCGAAAAGTTCATGCAGCTTACTGTAAACTACAAGCTGAGAAACCGCATATTCTCCCGCCAAGACCTTTGAAGAGTTTGGAGACACATTGGAGAAGAATGGCAGCTGATTTGCTACAGTGGACTAATTGCTATGAGGAGGCGGGCAAACTCCCTGAAAGCGGAAGTGGTTACAACGAAGCCGATCGAATTAAACACGCTTCCAAGTTGTTTTATATCTCCTCTAATCCACAACATAATTTTGCATTTTCACATGGAGTGGAAATGGTTAATAAAGATCCGAAGTGGAGGACTAAACTAAGATGGGGTCTGTCAAAGGAGGAAAGAAAGGGTTGCGGTGCCGATGATGAGGAAGATAGCAGTGGAAGTGGGAAAAGGTCTAGGGCGGAGAGTGAGAATGAAATTCGTACTGATGGATTTATGTCCGGAGGATTACCACGACCAGACGGTGTCAAAAAAACGAAGGCTAAGCGTAAGGGCAAAGCAGTTGCTTCCGAAAGTGCAATATTGAGCATTAGTGAGCAGATAAAAGCGTGTACTGAGGTTAGAGAAAGGGAGGCGAATTTACGACAACAACGGTTGGAACTTGATAGAGAAAAGGAAAAGAGGAAGCAAAAACAAGTTGAGTTAGCAGAGAAGAAGATGAATTTTGATATGCTTCAATCACTTTTAGCAAGGACAACACCGCTCACTCCAGCTGAAGAGGCCCACAAGGACGAGTTACTTCAACTAGTCTACGGTAGAAATTGACTGTATTTCCTTAAGTAGTTTATTTTTAATTAGTTGTATTATTTGGTTAGATTTGTTTAATTAGTTTATCTTTTATTAGCTTATCTTTATGTTGTTCAATTTCAATTAGTTTATTAGTAGTTGTATTCCGAATTTAGATTTGTTTAATTATTTTATCTTTAATTAGTATATCTTTATTTTGTTCAATTTTTATGAGTTGTATTCATGTCCCTTGTCTTATTAGACATTGAGTAGTCATATGTATTTGATGTCAGTTGTATAAATGTATTTTGAATAGTCAAGATTCTTTTCTGTCTTACTATCTTAAGTGTCATTGAATTGTCAATCATGTTTCCTCAGTCATTGAGTTGTCAATCATGTTTCATCAGTCATGGAATTGTCATTCATTAATTGGACTTGTCACTGAGTTTTCATGCTTATAAATGATAGTTATACCATCTTAAGCAAATATAATCCAACTCCTCAAAAAATATTGCAAACACTCAAGTAACCAGCAAACACAATGTTTTCCATTAGCTCAACCTCCAGCTCGTCTGATTCTGATCAATACGTTGAATTTGATCATTTAGTTGACGAATTTGTCACAACCCATCTACCAACTTTGTTATATAACAACCAAACACAACACCAACCCGTATCCGATGTTGAATGTGTTCCAGAGCGTAGAGGGGATACGGATAGAAGAGATAGGGAAAAGGGGCATGTTCAATTATTTAATGATTACTTTGCAAGTAATCCAGTTTATAGCGACAAACAATTCCGGCGTAGATTTCGAATGCAACGACCTTTGTTTTGTAGGATTATGAACAAGGTTGTCGAAGGGGATCAATTCTTCCAGCAGCGTAGGAATGCAGCTGGAAGGCTTGGTTTATCACCGTTGCAGAAATGCACCGCTGCGATTAGAATGTTGGCGTACGGTACATGTCCAGATGCGGTGGATGAGTATCTGCGCATTGGCGAAACTACCTCCAGATTGGCTTTGCAACATTTTTGTGAAGGGGTTATTACACATTTTGAAGCTGAATATCTCAGAAGTCCCACCGACGAAGATTTAAGGAGAATCTTGCATCAAAATGAAATGCGAGGTTTTCCCGGTATGATAGGTAGCATTGACTGCATGCATTGGGAGTGGAAGAATTGTCCTATGGCTTGGAAAGCGCAATACGCAGGCCGTAATAAAAATGCAACCCTCATTCTAGAGGCCGTTGCAGATCAAGATTTATGGATTTGGCATGCATTCTTTGGGATCCCGGGATCTTGTAATGATCTTAATGTCCTTTACCGATCTCCGGTCTTTGATGATGTTCTTCATGGTCGGGCACCTCCAATTCATTTCACCGTGAACGACCATGAGTACAACTTGGGCTATTACTTAGCAGATGGCATTTACCCAAAATGGGCTACTTTTATTCAAGGTATAACACTTCCACAACTTCAAAAGGAAAAATTATTTGCTGATAAACAAGCTGCAACTCGGAAGGACGTTGAACGGGCTTTTGGGGTTTTACAGGCTCGGTTTGCCGTTCTACGACAACCCTCCCTTGCGTTTAACGAAGACATATTGTGTGACATAATGAAAGCTTGTATCATTATGCACAACATGATTGTCGAAGATGAACGACACAACTATGCTCGGGCCGAAGTTTTAAGAAGGTACTATGAACAAGATCGCCCGCAAATTACAAGACCCACTACAAGTGCTACAGTTAACAATAACGAGCCTTTTGAATTCAATGTTGGCCGACCGCCAAACGTTGATTTCGACACGTACGTCCACAGAAGAATGTCACTACGTGACAGAGACACTCATGTTCAATTAAAAGCGGATTTAGTGGAACACATTTGGCAAAAATATGGCTCTATTAATGAGTAAAAAAAATAAATTTGTCGTAAGATTACAATTTAATAGAGTATTAATCGTACGTTTAAAATCTAGGTTCGTTATTGGTTTGTAGTATTAAATGTATTCGTACGCTAATTAAATTTTATGTTGTATTACATTTATAATTAATTAGCGATTAAATTTCAATATTTTGAATGAATATTTAATAATTGTATTAAATTAAATAAAAGTATAATTGTAATTAGTACCCATAAATATTAATTTAACCAAAACATATTAAATATTAATAGGGTGATGTGTAAGAGAGAGAGATATTGGTGGGGTATATGAAAAAGTAGGAGAGAGATTGATGAACATTTTTTTTTTTGCTCACTAGTGGGATAGATTTTGCTCACTAAAAATGCTCATGAGCAAATTTAGTTGGGAAGAGAGAGAAAGTGGGTAGAGAGAGAATGAGGAGAATTTTTTTTGCTCACTAGTGAGAATGCTCTTAGTTTGGTCAATCCCTGAATGTTATTATCA
The DNA here is from genome assembly GCF_948465745.1 of Chenopodium album. Classification (NCBI taxonomy): domain Eukaryota; kingdom Viridiplantae; phylum Streptophyta; class Magnoliopsida; order Caryophyllales; family Amaranthaceae; genus Chenopodium; species Chenopodium album. The sequence goes on from NC_137840.1 coordinate 75,072,781, forward strand.
TAATGCGCACTTTCAATCAATTCATGTTTGACAAGTGCCTGCTTTTTTGTAAGGTTATTTAGTTAGAAATTCGTAATATGAGAATGCTTAGCAAGAAATTCATCTTACTAAAAACTTTGTACACTTTTGCCTTGCCTTTGTAGACAGCCGTCAAGAAAACTACTTTTGCTAATTATATACAAGGAAAATATAAATTACGAAGTATAATGTAAATCTAGTTACAAACGTGTTTGGATCATTGGATAAACGCGTAGATAATTATTTTATATAATAATAAGCATTTTTTTTTTACAAGAATACAATAATTAGATTGTATATTATACACTAATTTTTCTTCATGTAATTTTCAATTTACATATTTGATCATCAATTAATATGTACTGAAGTTATACGAAATATATTTTATGACCCCTTAGATGCATCCCTTACCATCTCGAACGTTATTGACACAAGGTCCTGAAATCACCAAAATTGGTCCAAAAGCATAGATTGTAGCCTTCAATTTTAAACAATTTATGAATTTTTCGCTTGGAAAGAAAATAGGTTAAGGTATTTTACATGGACTCCATGACATTACACATAGGGAGGCTAAATGGTGGCTAGAAGCCTAGAACAGTCCATTTTGCCTTTAATATGTCTGTGTAGCCTTTTTATGTACATGCATCCCTTGATTAACTCAAGACCACAACAAGCATTTATATGATCAATTAGTGTCACTTATGGTTCCAAACTACATCATATGACCCTAAGATACAACCCTTACATACCATCCTACAAGTTTTTGACACCAGAGTCCAAAACCTTCAAAATCGGTCTAAAAGTGTGGATTATAACCTTTAGTTTTGGACAATTTTTGAGTTTTTAAGACTCAAAAAGAAATTAAGTGAGGGTGCTTCCCACGGACCCCTCAACATCTCGAGAATTCATTTGGGTGATAAGAATTGTTTACTTTGCCTTTAAATTATCAATTTGCCGTTGACGTATATGCTTCCTTGCATTGACACCACGAACAATTATGCGACCAACTAATGGTCGTATATGATTCCAAACAACATTATATTACCCCGAGACGCATTCCCTATGATCGCCCGGGTTCTCGACACCGAATCTTAAAAGTTTCGAAATTAGTCCAATTTTGTGTAAACTATTAAATTTGGCTTCCGAAGAACATTTTTGGACCTAACAAGAATATGCCTTTGAGGTGCTTACTAGAGTTCCCAAAGGAGCTCAAAGGCCAACTTGGTGCCCGAAACTATCTCAATCATGCCTTGGCCCAACTTCATCATCATGTCTTAAGATGTCTTCCCTTATGTTGCCTTGCCTAGTTGCCTTGGACAATTGGACCACACTTATGCCTCCTACTTAGCAATTTTAAGAGATTATATAGGTGTTTTTAGGGACTATGGTGGACTTCATTCTAGTTTAATTAATCCTATTAATGGGACAAATTGGTCTTGTTTGTGTTTCATAAAATACGTGCTAACTTGTGATGATCCTTCTAACTTGTGATGTGATGATCATTCTACATTGATCTAAAATATTATCTATAATGCCAACATGGTGAATTATGAAAAGAAGATAATGTTCCGTGTACTAGTAAAGATACTTTGAAAAATTCGAGACAAAATGAGAAATGAAGTACGTAGTAATTCTTTGGCAAGACCTATGACTTGATTCAACAACTCGATTCCAAATATCCCCGTCGATTCAAAGTAGGAAATTTCATATAGATATATACGAAGTATAATCAAGCCCGTTTCTGAGAATTTTGTGGCCTAAGGGCGAACCTAAAATTTGGGGCCCTAACACTTACATAGTATTTATTAGATAAGTAATTTGGGTATGCAAAAATATACTTTTACACAACACTCTTTATTCCTAATACTACTAAATATGATAAATAATTGAATAAATTTGACAATTGTATATTTCAATTATCTTCAAGTTTTGAAAAAAAAAGTAAAATCTAAAACCTAATAAAATTTGTTATATACAACTAGAAGTGCCATATACCCCGGGTAATTTACTCTTTTTTTTTCTCATTTAATAGATGAACAAACAAAATTTGCTCATTTATTAAATGAGCAAAAATCAATGAGCAGATAATCCAATGTACAGAACAGGCTCTCAAAACCTAAAGTAATACCACAAATTGGATGAGCAAAAATTAGGAACAAAGTAGATAATAAGGAGTAAAAAACGAGAAAAAAAAATGAGAAATATAATGTGAAGAACAGTGAAATTAAAAACGTTTATGTGAAATTCTTATGGCTAGTTTGGAATTTATTTAGAGAATAAATTGGAATAGATGTTGAAAATTTCTCCGTAAAAAATAACATTAATCAAGGAAGGTGATGATTTTTAGGGGAGTAATTGATTGAGTTCAATTAATTCAAATTTCCAAGATTGATTGAAGGAGTTGATTTTTAACTTTCCAAACATTAGAAGAGGATTTTTAAGTTAAATATGCATTCAAGTTGTACAATACACTTTGAGCTTCCTATTTTGGGGCCCTGGGCAGCTGCCCCGGCTGCCCTGGCCCAGATACGGCCCTGAGTATAATTTGATTCAACGACTTGATCCTAAGTAGCCCCATTATATCACGTTAATTACGACGCGTTCAAATAAGTATAAAGCCACTTAAAAGACGGAGGGAGTACACTAACCAACCAACTCATGCTACCTAAGATGCAAAAATGCACGTTAAAGTCAAGCTCATTTTGCAGCATCAACAATTCAGCACAACATTTCAATAATAAGATAGAGTAGTTAAACATACTGTCAGAGATATTGTTTTGAAGAAATGATACTGTATTTGCATGGTTGAGCCTCCATTAAAGTATAGAAATAGTACATCCGCTGTTTTCGGAGACCAGTTTCATGGCAACTTGGTACCAACAAGTACCAATCAGATTTGAATACCATTAAAAGCTTTCACATGCTACTGTCAATGCAAAGAAATTCAAAATGTGTGTATACTGGTAAGTAATCAAGGCATCCACATGCTAATATGGTAGTTTTTAACTACTTTCCTATTTAGACAAACAGATTCAGCTAGCTGTATCAGCATTAACCTATCCCATCTCCTTCTACAAAAGGCGAAACAGTATATGGTGTAACTAAAAAGAAAGAGTAATTTCTGAACTAGTTAGGCAACTTACAGAGGGAAAAACACGGTTAATGAACGGATTGTAGTTACTAGTGAAGCTAAGGGGCAATCTTGACATTTCGCTCTCTATGTGGAGCCAGGAGGGAAAGAAAGTCAAAGAACCCACCAAAGTTGCCAACTCAAAAGACTAAAGGCAATCTATAGGAGTTTGTGCTAAAAGGATAGTCATGGAAGCATATAACAAAACATCATGAGATGAAGGACAAAGGACAGACATTATCCCAGAAACTGCCAAAAGCCAGTTTGGAAGCTTACCTTTGATGTTCAAGGTGGTGGCGCTGGCACCCGGAAGATGAAATAATTTTTCGGGTCCCTGGACAGATCATGTTCTGGCATCGATAACGATATTCAGAAGCATGGCCACATATAATTCTGTAGAACGTTAAGTTCCTCAGCTTGCTGGTACAGCTGAACTAAGGAGTGCCCACCAAGTGAGAAAAAGGCAAGAGTTTGTGTATTTAGGTAACATCACAGTATTAACTAGTTCAAATGGTCCACACAGTAACAAACCCCTTAGTAAGGCACTAAACACTTAAATAAGGTTGATCAACCATAGAAATGCATAAAATGACAATGTCATGGATCCATCCGATAAGATGTGGACTTTTATCTCTAATTTAATTTAATTAATGCATTCAAATGTTTTGTGAAAAGGAGAAATATTGTGGACATTAATTCTTTCCATAATGAAATTTATTCAACTAAAAGAAAAAGGTCTAACTTTACAAATGGGTCCTAAACAGCTGGCATGTTTTTCTTTATAAAAATGGGCGAAAATTGAATGAATAAATAGGTATAATGCGGACTCAAATATATTACTTTGTAGAGAATAAAGTTACAGGGGTGAGAAAATTGAGGTAATATAATCAATGGATAAACTGAGCTTCTAGAATTCAAGTGTAAAAATGAATGCAGACGGTACCCATTTACAAACTATCTCCGTCTGTTTGGTTCGTGATGATGGTCCCTACTAGTTTCACTCTCACTATTATCTGTAGTGCTTTCCCGCAAATGCTTAGCATCAGCTTTGACAGCAACAACAGGCTTCGCTTGTGGATGGTCATGAACAGAAGTGGCAGATTCTCTTCCAGCTCGACGATCCTGCATACAGTAGGGATAATATTCAGTCATGAAATGAGCAGATAATCAGCATTCATAACTTCTTTTCAGTCAATCTCAACAAGCAGTTTTAAACACTACGGAGTACCAAATAAACTTAGCAATGCAACAAATCAATTACTCAAATGAGTTTAGGACCACATACATCACGGAATAACAAATCATCCGCTTCAAGCATGTGGATAACATGCCCCATTTTTGGCCTCTTATGTGAATCAGGGTCAACACATTTAAGAGCAACTAAAAGAATGCGTTTCAATGCTTTCGAAGTTGGCATCTCAGGCAGTTTAGGATCCACCACTTCCTCGGATCTTCTATTTCCCACCATTGTCTTTAACCAGTCTACCAAATTCACCTGCAATCAATTTGCAGATTCCATCTATTAGGAACACAAGGAAAACATTGCAAGTTATGCAATAGTGTAATACAAAGTATAAAATTTACCTCTCCAGGTGGGCGACTATAATCAACAGGGGTTCTCCCTGAAATTATTTCCATAATAAGTATTCCAAAGCTATATACATCACTCTTTTCAGTCAACATTCCAGTACATGCATATTCAGGAGCTACATATCTGCAACAGGATGAATAATTAGATGAGCATAAAAAGCATTGTTTGACTAATTCAGATACTAGAGAGCAGTAATTCACACTCACCCAAAAGTACCCATGACACGAGTTGTCACATAGCTCATCTCAGAACCAAGCAACTTAGCAAGGCCAAAATCAGAAACTTTAGAGTTCCACTGCCGATCAATAAGTATGTTGCTAGACTTGATGTCTCGATGCACAACCTTGGGTTCAAGGCCCTCATGAAGATAAGCCAACCTACACCAAAATAAATGACGAATATCTGTCAATAAGATTACCATCAAAACATTGAAAAGGTGTACAATCCAATAATAGATGAACATGCTGCAGGAATTTACCCTTTGGCTGTTCCCAAAATAACGTTCATTCGGATATCCCATGTGAGAGGGCTTACATCACCAACATCACCATGAAGCCATTGGTCTAAATTGCCATTGTCAACATATTCGTACACTAGCATCCTACAGACACCCAAAGAAAAAAGTCACATAACCAACTGCTCCAATAACCAGAAATCAAAAGTTCTGAACTTGATAAATAGATTACCTATAAGCTCCCTCAACACAGTATCCAAGCAACCTAACAAGATTCTTATGTCTAACACGTCCGATAGCTTCAACTTCCACCTTGAATTCCTTCTCGGCTTGACCCCTGGAAAGTGGTCATTTATATTAGCCAGATTATACAAATGACAAATTGTATAATCAAACAGTCTGCGTCTCCACAAATACCAAATAAGTTTTTTAACATGACGTTTAGAAAGAACCGCCCTTAATCGAGTTTATAACTCTTAATCAATATTAACAAACTACACTAGTGGGTGACCCCTGCACTCACCAGTAGACAGTAGAAAGAAGGCCCATAAGGTCATAACTATACATTAAGTTATGTATTATTCATTTGCGCAGATCTATCCATTACTTAGCTAAGGAATGATTAAAGTAACGAATAAAAGATATAAGGTTCTGATTTGATCTCCAATACAATAATTGAAAAAGGCATAATTAAAAGCTGTTCACAGAGTAATCGGGCCACTTTACAGCCAGCACAAGACATTATCAGGACAAGACAAGAATAATAACAAATTACTCAAAAGAAATTACAACATACTCTTCCTTATTGAAGTTATATAGAAGCAACACCTAAAAATTTGACAGCCAATTATCCAAGTTCCCATGAACTCCTAAGCTTCCTTACTTCCATGGAACACGGAGACGGATACGGATACGGGGACGGATACAGATACATCGACTTCCATTACTGTTTCATCGAATTTAAACCAAGAACAGGACACAAGCAGTGATACCAAACAATCCCTTAAATTTCTGTTCTAATTATAACATTTACAGCAAATGAGACTTCAAGTTTTAATCTTTTAACTATAATTCCATTCAAAACACCATCAAATCATCCAAAAATGGTAAATAATAATATCATAATGAGTCAAACAAATTAATTAACCCAACCCAACCCAACCCAACCCAACCCAAACACATTCATTAGTTCATTACTCCATCACACCCAAAATACAAAAACCTAAAACAATCAAAATGAACAATTAAATGCAAATAATAATCATCAAAATGAAAAACCCACCAAAATTAAATCCAAAAATAAAAGGGGGAAATCAAAATTTACCTGTTATTCAAGAGATTTTTGACAGCAACCTGAGTATTATCCTGCAAAATTCCATGATAAACAATACCATATCCACCTTCACCAATGACATTTTCATCCGCCAAACCATTAGTAGCTAATTCCAATTCTCTCAAAGTATACCATCTTCCCCAACCCAAATGAGAAACTTCTGGACCACCATACGACGACGTATTATGCTGACTACCACTATGATTATTATTACTATTATCACTTCCATAATTATAATGATTAACATTATTAGACCTCAAACTCTCCCCACTTGACGGAGCTTTATCAGAGAAAACAACTCGATGTTCGGGTTTTCCGATATCGATCTGGATCTCAGGAGCAGCGTTGATCATCGGACGGTGGTGGTGGTGGTGGTGCTGGTGGTGTACGGCCGGGATTATCTCCTGTATTTCCTTAGAGATCGGCGGAGTGACATCAGCAGGAACCGCATTGTTGTTGTGTTTGGAGGAGAGAGAAAGTTTTCCGGCGCCATTGTTGTTGTTCTGGGACTTTCTAGAAGTGATGCAGAGTGAAAGAAGGAAGAGGAGGAGGACGATGGTGGACCCCACGAAGATTCCGATGACAACCCATAATCGTAATCCGAAGATTGAAGTGGGTTTTGAGAGCTCTGAGTTCACAAATGCGGCGTCGTATATTGACATTAATTAATTCGTTGAATTAATTACCCAATTGGAAGATGAAATTGGTAGTTTAACTAGTGAGGAATACTGGGCATTAGGAGATTTCGCCGGAAAGTCGCCGGAAAAGGGAGGAATTCCGGCGGCGGAGGATGGCGGTGGGGAAGAGTGAGGTGTAGAGAGAGAAAGAGGAGAGAGAAAATGAAGGAGCGAGTAGACAGGAGGAATCGAGGGGTGAAAAAGATTTGGTTGAATGAGAGAGCATCGAATAATGGACCATATATTATACGACTAATTAAATAATGTATAGTTGTATACCATAGTCCAATATTTATACACTGTTTAGTCCAAGGAAATGAGATAGAGTGGACTATACTATAGATTGATTTATTATGGATTTATTTTTAATTATGGAGTATTATGAAAATGAAAATTTTCTTCTTTTATTTTTCTTTAAGATGGGTGGTGCTCAAAAGTCTACCGTACCGTTATCAACCGATAAAACTTCGGTTTATAGATAAATGTTACACATACAACAATGTCTATCTTATTATGAGTGTTACTTAACATGAATATTTATGTTAATCTTCTTCTCAAAAAAAAAAAAAAAAAAAAAAAAGGTTATAGTATTAATCACACTTTATGTGAATAAATAAAAGTAGAGAAAAAAAAGAACGTAAAAGATGAAATAGTTTATAACTATTTGACATTTGTTAAGATAAATGTATTGTGATTGATGTAGAAAGCATGATTTAAGGATAATAGTAACAAAGTTAATTGAGAATCTAATCAAATCTTTTTGATGAGTTGTATATTTATATTATAATATATTGCTTAATACAAGTTGTTAGGTTTGGAAGCAATTGCAGTATTATGTTTTCAACCCGGACAAATTCGACAGTTTATGTGAGTTCAATCTAGCGTGCATAGAGCCAAAGACTCAGAATTTTCCTTTCACAATTCACATGAATTGTTAGGTGGTAATTCAATGAATTTTATTAATAAATCAAATAAACTCACTGGATCATTCCATTTATAATGTATAAATAACTATAAAATTATGATTACATATAAAAATAAGTCAATGCTCTATTATGAAAAATACTTTAGGGCCTGTTCTCATTGATTTAATTGAGCTGAAGTGAACTAAACAGTACTGAACTGAACTAAACTTATTAGAGTTGAGGGTCTGTTCTCATCGACTGAACTGAGCTGAGCTGAACTGAACTAAACTAAATTGAGCTGAACTGAACTGAAATGAATATTTTATAAGAGAAGGAAATTAGGAGCTGAACTGAACTGAGCTGAACTGAACTGAACTAAATTGAACTGAACTGAATTGAACTGAACTGAACTGAACTAAACTTATTAGAGCTGAGGGTCTGTTCTCATCGACTGAACTGAGCTGAACTGAACTGAGCTGAACTGAACTGAATTGAGCTGAACTGAACTGAAATGAATATTTTATAAGAGAAGGAAATTAGGAGCTGAACTGAACTGAGCTGAACTGAACTGAACTAAATTGAACTGAACTGAACTGAATTGAACTGAGCTGAGCTGAACTGAATTTCAACGTAAGAGAACAGGCCCTGAGTTGAACTGAATTGAACTTATTAGAGCTGAACTGAACTGAAAATAATCTGATAAGAACAGTACCAAAATATAAATTTGTATATTTCTGAAGTAATTAATCAAATATAAATGTAATTTGGATAATAAAGAAGTAAAAAGCAAGATAAAAGACAAAATTAAATAATGATGGAGTATATCAAAGATGATATTAATATATGATACAAAAGAGTAATCATTCCATCTTTTGTTTTTGACTAGTGTACTAATCTTCAATAGGAAGTTAATAAGTATAAGCTACCACCACTATCCCAATTTATTGCTGCTTTTTATTCAAACCCTCTTTCCCTCTCTTATAAATTTGCTTTATGTAATTAATAGTCATTAATCACTTCCCCCTCTTCTTTTCTTTCCTTAATGCATGCTGATTATTGAGATTTGGGCAAATTGATACTTTGGATATATTTCCTATTTCCCTAAAATAATACGGAGTACTTTTTGAGTATCATTCTTTCAACCGATCACGTAAAGACAAAATACCCATAAAAAAATACTCCTCAATTTGTACCTTCGTTTATAATTTACCCATTGTAGCTCATATTTGAGTTAGAGAAAGTGTACACGATTTTTAGTAAGGAAATCATAATCGAACCTACTCAAGTTCAATCGAAAAATCTTCATTCTTAATAGAAAGCTCGTATAATTGGCTTCTATCAACAAACTTGGTGATTAAGATAACTTTACAAATAATGCAAAAAAGCCCTCTCCACTAGAGGTTTCTTTATTTTGATTAGTAGAAAATTTGCAAAACTTTACAAGTGGTATACATATATTTTTGATACAGTATTAGATTCAATGAAGCATCAAGTAATGTTGTATGCAATCATATTATTAAAATTTAAAAGTGGGTTCAACGTGTCAACTTCTTCTTTTAACAAAGAAAAACTATGATTTAAGCAAATTTTACTTTCTACCTATATTCCTCCTTACATGGGAGAAGAATGTCACCTTTATTTTTCCTATCACTATTTTCAGCTTCGACTTCAAAGGTTTTTTTTTTTTTTTTTTCTTTCAATAATCTCAAGTATAATGTTTCTTTTTTCTCAATCAGTAACAAATAATTACACATGACATAATAAGGAACAAGAATTTGATCCAGACTGCTTGTACTACTTCAATAGTTCAATGTATAGCAGTTTAATCACGTGAATCAGGCAAACAAATTCTTAGTTGTTCCGCGGTACAACTAGCTAAAGTACCCAAGCCTGTTTCATTACCCATTTGTTGATTTGGAGCTAGTAGCCCCAGACGAGAAACGAGGCAGTGACTATGATTAAGGGCAAGTAAGCAGAAGCCACACAACACCAAGAACAATGAACTATGACCATTAATTTGAACTATGACAAAATTCATACATGCATTTCCCAAAACAACCCCGCATTTTCTTCCCCCACAAACCCTGTAATGGTAACTTTCTGGAGCATAGATACAAGTCTAAGTTAGTGGAAGTCTGATATACAGACTAACAGTTCAAATTTGTGGCAAAAGTTGTGCTACATACACCTGAGTAATTCTCCGGCCTCAGTTGCACTTCAATCAATCTTCTTTCTTGTTGGTTTTATCAAGTGCTTCCAATCTTTCGACTAGGGGTGGGTGAGAATAGTGATAAGCTGAGTACCATGGATCTGTATTCATAGCTGACAAGTTCTCTTCCTGTTATCAGAAAATACAGATTCAGAAACACGCTTTCCAAAAAAGTACTGATACCATCAAACCCAGACTTCTCTTAGACACAGATATGCATGAACATAGCAAGTACAATATCATATGCATTAATGGCAATAACAAAGCATAACAGAAGCTCATGCAATGTAATGAGAAAGGCTAGTAGACTCGTAAGGCGAAAGAACTTGACTACTTGCTAACACAGTGTACTAGTAGTATAAATTATAAACTGACATGACTTCATTTGACATGTACAAAAACAAAATGGAATACATTACCTGCAATTTCACAAGACCGGCCTTGAGCTCATTTGCATATCCTAGGTTCTTTGCAAAAGCATCAGCCTGTGCAAGAGCAAAAAATAAATCAAAACATGAACCAATAATTCTAGTAGCACTGTAAAATAGACAATATTGAGTCAAAGATGTCACCTGAAATTCAAAAGACCGGCTGACAAGATTCAGGGCAAAGTTTACAAGGTGCTGGAGAGGTATCACAGTGTGCTGAATTCAAAAAAAAGAAAAAAAAAAAAAAAGAAAAAGAAATTAATGTGTTACTAAATGCTCAGGAAGCAAACAGTTTCATTTACTGAAACTAAAATTTGCAAAATTCATATCCAGCATGCAGAAAAGAAGCACACAGCAAGAAATTAGGTGGGTTGTGTAAACTGTAAAGTCATAGAGCAGAAAGATGCCCACGCTAATCTTGATAGATACAGAATAGCGCATGACTAGGTAGAAGGAACTCTATTCAAAGAAGAGATTTATTTCAGCATAGTAAATCTAGAAAGGTTCAATAAGCATTGACAGCTAAGTCTGCCCAACAAGATATTCACATCCGCATTGATCCAAACCTGAAATATTATTAGACCGATGAGCACCGGCTGTACACCATGAAACCCAAAACTCTCAAACAGGTCCTTTGAATTCCTCACAAGAGTATATCCTCCAAATTGCAAGAAAGTAAGAATCTGCATAAGTTAAAAACATATAAAAAAAACCATCATCAGATTATTGAGGACCTCGGTCAGAAGAAAACTTATTGGGCTGAATAGAGCATGAAATCATCAATTTTAGATATCTATCAACTGCAAGATAACTTTGATTCAAAGAGTTCAATGTTTGTCAATTATCCATAAAGATTTTCAACATTCAGAATAATGCCCCAACAAATATTGGCAATTCCCTTGAAATTCCAAAGGCTCACAAATTTCTTACAGAAGTATCATAAAAATCTAACAATATGTCACCAGATAGTTAAAGCTTCAAACTAACGCTTTTTGATAAAACCCACATCACATCAGATTCTGAAAACATACTGACAGTCCAAGCCGCTGAGCTAAGTATCACTGAGACGATAGCTTCATTACTATCATATTTCTACTATTATTGTCGAAAGCTATATCATATTATCAATAAAGAATAGCACACAATATGTTGTACAAAGACACTTCTAAGATAAGAGGTTCAGCTGCATGTTAAATGGTATTACATGACAGTTTATTCTGCCACATCTATGGCTAGGTCCACTTCCGATAAATGCTAGAGTACAAATAACCTGGTAAATATGAAAAATTGAATCTCTCAAGTTCCAGATTTTGTTCATAGTGATTCATTGCTCTGTAGTTAAAAGGAAAAGTTGAGGACATCGTGAAGCAGGTGCAATCTAATCAGTCAGATTTTTTTTTTATAATTCTTTGTCAATTATGCAGCTAATAGACAAGGAGGGCAAATCAAACTCTAGCCTACTCCAAGCCACATAACAAAAGAGAAAGCAGACAAAAAAATGACAAGTTATACCTGGACAGCAATGAAAGAATACATGGTATGATTGAGTTTCCAGTGCCCTAGTTCATGTGCAATAACCGCGACAACCTCCTTGTCATCCTTGCACTGCGAAACCATCAACAATCCAACATCATTTCCCATAAAAAAATAATGGGTATGCAATTTTCGACATTGTTAAAAAATTGACAGGAACACAAAAAAAAGGCTTTGTAGATTCACAACCAGCAAATTCTAGAACACATCAATGAATGGTAAAGACACAATAAAAAAAAAAAAAAAAAAAAGCATAGTAAATTCACAACCAGCAACTTCTAGGACACATTGCCAAAAGATAAAGGCACTGTCAAGCTAGTGTTTACTAAATTAGAACAGAGCACACAAATGCCACAAGAAATCTGTTAAAGCGTTACTTAAAAAATATTGGGTTTTTCTATACGGTGCCCTTGTGTTTTTATGGTTTCTACATGGTGCCCTTGTTTATTTAATTTTCTCAATGGTGCCCTTGTGTTTTTATGGTTTCTACATGGTGCCCTTGTATATTTAATTTTCTCAATGGTGCCCTTGTATATTGGGTTATTCCTTGGCTAAAAGTTAATTAACTTACACTTGACCGTGGTTAGTAAAAGAAAAGAAACAAAAAAAATAAAATAAAATAAAATTTCTCAATTCTAATCAAACCACTCACCTTTCCCTTCACTCACCCCTGTTCTATTCACAATTCACAAACTTTGCAACTTAAATATCTCAATTCAATGAAACTGGAAGTCTTTGCTCATATTATTCTAAAAGCTACGATTACTTGATTAATTACTTACTTGTTCTATCTAAAAAGAAAAGGCTTTATTGTTGAAATCGGTTGACCTGGTTAGATTCATGGTAGGAGCAATTTGCTACAAGTCAGCCTTTTATGGCTTGCTTGGTGATAAAATTACCAGTTTGGGCAATTTCAGCTCAAGCAAACACCTTTTGGCTTCTGGTGATACGATTAACAATTAGCAAACTCTCTGAGTACAATGGTTTGTTATACTGCGTTAGTTGTTGATTTTATATTGTGATTATCATTGCATACTGACTTTTAAGGCATTTTCTAATGTAATCTCTCCTTTAAATTACTCACCATTATTAATCAATAAGCCCAAGAAAAATAAATAAATATAAACAATAAAACCAGAAAGAATTGCAAATAAAGTAATACCAAAATAGGCGTGGCTGTTCAGTGGAAAGAAGGTAAGATAGGAAAATTGAAATCAGGTTTAATGGAGTTGGGAGAAAAAAAAAATTGTTAACCATAGTTAAATGTAAATTAAAATTTAATTAAGGAATGGGTATAGGTAATAACCTTAATAAAACTCATGGGCACCATAGAGAGAGTTAAATTTACAAGAGCACCATGTAGAAACCCAAAAAACACAAGGGCACCATGTAGAATAACCCAAAAATATTTATAAAAAAAAAAAAACATTGCTGCAGATTACAAATAAGAATGTTTTGTTAATTTGAGAAAATAGTCATGAGCACTAACAATACAAAAAGCCAAGGAATAATATTAGGTAAGGTGACAAGTATAAGCAATTAAGTTATATAGGTCCAGTACTGAGCTTACCTGCTGAATCAGTGTATCGTAGAGGACAATACGCTTGTTATTGAAGAAACCATACATGTAAGCCTGCAAATCAATAGGAAACAAAAAGATAAATACATATTTCTATCTGCATTCTGGTAACTGCCAAAAGCATGTCATGCACACAGAAATGATACAGGTGGTTTGGCTGGATTGGAGCATTAGTTATTGTATTTTCCACAACATGTCTAATGAGGTCGAGGTGTTACAAGATCTTGCTGGGCTTCTAGAGATTCTTTAGACTGTTGCATTGAATATTTACTTGATTTTGGATATTCTGCACCACATTTTTACACTAAATTGGATGCATGTGTTCTGGTTTCTTTCTAGTAAAATTTTCAACTCCAAAATATTATAAGCTAAGAACAGAAGATATACATAAAATTGCATTTTCCTCAAATTTCATCAAGCAACTTTGCATTAACCTAGTCTCATATCTCTAACTTGACAACTGAATCATTTTTCAAGGCCACGCCAGTTTAAATTATCTAGACAAGGGAAAAGTTTCACCATTAAAAAGATTTAAATACTCCATATAGGACAAGTTTGTCCACTAGAAGATGAGGAAAAAAAAAAATCCCATGTCAATCACCTAGTACATCATACACAGATTTTTCAGAAGGAATCAAGCAGTGTAAAAAAAAAAACCATATCCCAAAATATCCTACCAATTACAGGCCAACCAAAGAACCAAATGAATAGCCCAACATGCAGAGCAGTGAGAGCACCAGCACAATTTATTGATGAACAATTTTGATGCTCGTAAGTTGTAACCACAAAAATGGAACAAAAAACATGTAGATCGTAATATGCCTTGTACCAAAACAGCATCATGAGTTTATATGTTATCATATCAGCCAGGATATCAACTAATACACATGAGGGCACAAAATGAAAATCTTAACAGAATTCCCCTCAAATGACAAAATCACAGTAAACAAACAGGTATCACGTACTAAGCTGCAAAAGAGCAGTAAAATGCTAGGGTCATGAGAGAGTTACGAAACCAATTCTGCTTACAGAATTTTACTTTTAACAGCAATTTGGTTGCCACATATATATATATATATATATATATATATTTTTTTTTTTTTGGAAGGTAAACACTGGGCCTTGCCACTAGGATCCAATCTCAACAAAAACAAGAAAAGGTTTTATGGCCTGGAAGGGAAACAAATGGTGAGAGTAGAACTTGGGTCTTGGCCCATTGGGTGTGGGAGGAGGCACCCTTACCACCACACCCAAGTTCTCTTCTCCAGTTCTCCTCACTTTTCAACTTTGATCCTTCTATTTTCAAAACACAATATAGGAAGGCAAAACAACAAGAAGCATACAGCAGCAGAAATGAAAAAAGCTTAAAAAATTCCGCATCATGTAAAATCTTGAAAAAAATCACATACACACATGCCCACATAGATTAATAGCTATTCCTTTATCAACCCTAAAACCTCCAGCCCGCAGTAAAAAGTTGCCATTAAGCATCACTTAAACTATTTAGTACAGCAAATCAACATTAAAAGACTAGTCGTAGGTCCCATGATATGTTTCAATACAAAGGTTACATAACAGTTTATAAGTTATCAGTTAGTGATGCAGGATTGCAGGCTTTAGAAAGAAAATAATGCAAATATAACAGCTGAGAACTCACATTGCTATGGCTTGACCTGGTCGATCCATCCACCACAAATAATTTCTTTAAAGGAAATTTCAGTGAAGAGGCAAGCTCCTCAATTTTCGTCCTTAGCTCTCCTTCAGGAAGCTATTTTCCACCACATTCCACACAAAAATAAATTAGGCTACATATAAATTATAATCTGCCTGAAAAATCAGAGTCGCTGAGTGACATTATACATACCGGGGTGAACTTGTTAAACAGAGGAGCAATCAGAACAGGATAGAGGGTCATCATCACAATAGACAGAGCAAACATGAATCCCCAGAGGTAGATAGCCAAGTACGGGCCACCTTTCTGCAATTAGGAAAAAAATAAATCCTTTACAGAATTAATAGGCAATAAAGGATATCAGCCAAGCAAAAGCAAAGTGAGCAGCGGTCAATACCTGTACAATGACTATCATTGCAGACACGATAGGAGGTCCAATCACAATTGCAAGAACTATACTCTTCACCATATCTTTAAAGAATAACCATACAGTTTGCTGCACAGCACCATTAATTAAAAAATTTAATAAGAAGAAAGGTTAATGTAAAATCATAGAAAAGTTAAGTCACTTAATACATAGACGAGGTAAAAAAAGTTAGATTAGATTTACCTTATTAAACCCATGGCGAGCTTCAATCACAAAAGTTGAGTACAGAGAAAATGGCAAATCAGTGATCTGCATTAGAATACACCTTAACTTGTAAGCTTCAGCTACCATACATTTAAGTTATACACCGTAATATTCTTCAATATTTACACATAAACATAGACAGAAATATAAAGAGAGAGTTTTATTGATGTGTGTGTGTGTGTGTTAATATATATATATATATATATATATATATATATATATATATATATATATATATATATATATATATATATATATATATATATATATATATATATATATATATATATATATATATATATATACATGTATGCATTACACAACAGCAACAAAAAGTCAAAAAGTATTTGCAACAGATATCTCCCAATTTTATTTTATTTTTAATAACAAACTTTTAGTACATGTACATCACCCTTTTGGGATAAGGTTTTGGCATTGCAGTTGTGGTAGTAGGTTTATCATCTTATTTTACCATAGCAAGCACGCGTTTGTGAATCAGTTTCAGGCTGTGCCAAAGGACTCTCACCTTTACCAAGACATATACAATTTTTATAAGCTTCCCATATAACCTTTTGTAAATATATTTAACCAATCATTTCCCACCCATTTACCAAACCACATATTAACAAAGCTTTGAAAATTCACATTAAAAACATAACCTCAAACTACACTCTAATATATAGCAACAATTTCAGAATGAAGACGCAACAGTTCTACACAATTCAAGCACATTTTCTGCATAACTAGCTTTTGGGACAGCCTTACACTGTATGTAGCTCATTGAAAAAAAATAAAATAAACAGGGTGAAGTAAATGAGTTAAAAGAAATCGACTTCTGTTCTGTTCCCATTTAAATAAGAAGAATCATCAACAATAATTTATGAGATGGGGAGAAGACTAAAACCTAAAATCAGGTGTCAGGACCAACAATTGTTGTGTGAGTGTGTGTGCTCAGCCACAGAGCCAATTGATAGTCCTGGCCGTTTAAAATACAATTGATACAGGACTAGGTTCTTCAGAGTTGACGAGTCCAGGACCCAATTGTTATCAGTTTCTAGACACCAAGCGTAAGTGTGATAAGGTAAGTATTGACAAAATACCTGTGACCAAATCATAACACCAGCTAAGAAAGCCAAGGTGTGCAATATTTCATTTTCAGCATTAAGGCCTGCGTATACTAAAAAGTCTCCTGCTTTCTGCGTACAAGAAAAAGAGGAAGGACCAAAGCAAAACAAGAAGAAAAAAAAAAGGAAACTTAGTCAGAAACAATAAGAAGTATTTTACAGCAGGTTTACTAGAAAACAACAGTACATGATTCAGCCACTCACATTCCAAAACCATGGGAGTATCCCAAAGTATAAAATTCCTGAATCTAAAACTATAGTAACAAACTCGTGAACAAAATGGAAGGCACTGTATTCAAAAAAAAGAAAAAGAAAAAGTCATTATCTGCAGGTGGGAAAGAAACGATGAAAGAAGAAAGCCTGATAACCCTTTGTAATACAAGTGGATGATTTGAAAGAAAAAAACTATCAATGAACCTTTTATCAAGACTATATGCCCGGGATTTTTCAAATTTCTCTTGGCTAATCACTCCTTCCAAAGGTTTGGGAAGTGTCGGTAACTTGTGAGCAGAATGTTGACGTAAATCGAGATAGGTTTCAAAGAGGTACATCAGTATCATAAAACCTGAAGTTGGATAGTAACAAGAAAATGTCAAGAAAGTAGTTAAGCAAAATGGCACATCTACAGAAATATTAAGCAAGACAGACGACCAAGAAACAAAAAGAACTGCAGACCACAGCAAAAACAACAGTAGAGCAGACTCTTGTTCTTTTGAATTTTCATTACATTATACCATCAAAGCTGTTTAAGTAGACAAATTGCACAATAAACCTCAGTTACATATTGACAGTATGATGATTACAGCGGCTGCTAAAAAGGTAGATAGATAAATCATCAATTAAACATACTATAACAACTATTGATGCTTGATTTTGCCAAAAACTATGAAACCAACCTTTATGAAATATATTTAATGCGTATACTTTGCCCTTAGGGATGCATATATCATAATCAATATGTTTGTAACATATGAATAGATGTTTAACTTATTGCTCTTGGGTGTTACTCTACTTCATTTTCTCAATCAAAGAAATTCTTTTTCCAGATTAATTTCTTTTTCCCTGTACAGATACAACCAAAAAAAAAAAAAACCCTCCTTCCCTCCTCAATGTCTTTCACACACTCCTATCTTGAGCTTCTTGCAAAAAGTCATGAAATGGAAAATGAAAAAGTACCATATTTAACGAGTATTTTATCATGGAATAGATGGTGAAGGGAAAATTCCATCCTCATCTTCACCACATGCTTATAGTCATCCCAACCCTATGTTTTGTGTTCCTCAACATTCCCTAGTCCCAAGTACTAATAAGGCAAAAGGAAAAGACTCATGTGCTTTACATCAATTTTAACAAAATCTCATATTGGTAATTCACCTCAAAGTACAACAAAACTCTAAAGGTTGCATTAATATTCATATAAGATGGCTCCATATGAACTTCCAATGATTAACTCTATTAGCTCAACTTCTGCACCCAATGCAGCTAAATACCACTTCTTCCTTCGACAACGCATGCTCCTTATTTCATACAGAAAATCAACTTTTCTTCACCTACAAATACTTCTTTTCCTAATCTAGATATAAACGTCTGAAACTTCTTTGGAATCCCTCCCAATCCAATTCTTGCAATACCCTTCCCTTGAGCAAAAGATCGACCCACAAAATGTACTATTACTGTAACAATATTGCCCAATAATCAAAACAGCTTTCTTAATTCACCAGAACTTCCAAAAACAATGGCAATCATACATCCTAAAACAGTATTATAACAAAAAAACCGAATAAATGGAATCAGAAACAGTAATTTTAACACACAATTGAATGCATGTATCACCTCAATAAAACACCAATGCACCATTAATTGAGCCGCAATGCCACAAACACAAACACAAACACAAATCCAATCCAATAAAATAGGTATCAAAAGCTTAAACCCAAAACCCCCATTAAAATTAAGATTGTAATTTATATCAAATTGCAATAAAAACAAATCAAATACTGGGTATTGAATAAAAACAAGAAAGAATGAATACACGTATAAGATTAAACGATTCAGAACAAGCCACAAAACAAACAACAGAGATTTAAAATGAGAAACCCAATTAAAAATAGAAATCTTGAATTGGGTAATGAAGAACAGGAAAACATACCGACGACGGCTTCCAGATAAGGAAACGTCATGGCTGAATCGAAGAAAAATGGGTAATTTTCTTGGAATTTGGAGAGAGAGAGAAGAGAGTTTTAGAGAAGTTGGATGAATGAATGAAGTAAGAAGAGCAGGTATACTTAATACTGATTGTTAATTGTTAATCGTCAAGTCTCAAGTGTAGAAATGACCCGGGTAATATTGTATGGGCGGGTCAAACACTCAAACCTTAGAATTTAGAATTGGTATTTCAGACTTGCGAGAAAACTAGAAACACCCAACATACGTTTTGCGCTAGAAAAGTTTGTTGTTTGGCCTGGTCAAGCAATTAAAATGAAAACATACGTCTTGCGCTAGAAAAGTTTGTTGTTTGCACTACAAAATTTTGTTATTTGGGCGGGTCAAATTACGGAGAAGTAACATTTTGCATCGGTTTTGAAATCTATTATTTATGTAGGATCAGTGTATGTGAGTATTTGGTTTTTTTACTTAGCTATTTTTAGTAATTCAAACCCAAACCCTTACATGGATCTAGATCCGGACTATATTTGTGTGATCCACAAGTTTTAAATCGAGTTCAATCAAATTTAGCTAGTCCAGTTATATGAATTTGATCTTTTGTTCTTTCTTTCATCAGAAAAAAAATTACCTACAAAAATTATCCTAGCAAAAATAAAAATACAAGTATATTATCAATCTATCACTTCTGTATCAACTAGACTTTAGATGCTAATATATATCTGTTTGTATTCACAAAACTACAATGCCTTCTGTAGTTCTCTGTATCTACTAGTATCACAACCATAAGCATCATAATTCACAAAGCTTTCAGTCCTATGGTTGTAGTAATATCAGAACTTAACGCTCCCCTAAATCGTCTAACGAGTAATCTGCCTGCTCGGCTTCAAAAGTTGTTTCAACAGAGCCATTTTTGGGACATTCCAGTGCTCCACATGCCTGCCATACACAGCAAGTGGAAAATCGAAATCAAGGCATGAAACAAGGAAAAAAAACATTGAAAAAAATGTACTTCATTCTGTTGTGAGTTGTGACATACCTGCAAACTTTACCAGATTTCGGATCATAATAGTACTCTGTATAACCTGTAGCTGCAATATAATAATCATCCAATGCTTGTTTAGAGATTCTCCTTGAAGATTAAATGGAAAGACATACGAAGTGTATAGTTTATAAGTGTAGCTAGAAACTTAGAATGATTAAAAGATACTAAAAACTTACTAGAAAGTGCATAAAGTTGTAGGTCAAGTGTATTATTACTACTAGTATTTATGTATGTTAAATTTGGAGTATGAGATTATCATTTATCAAGTCCAATAGGTGATCTCTAAACATAGTTGAACCATCAAAGATCCATTTGTGGCCAATATAACGTTACAGATATAAACAATGGTCCAATCTGACTACTTAAGCATGTTGCCAGAAATCGGTTTTATGACACATTTTTTATTTTTCTACGACGACTACCCCAAATTTCTAATTGGTGGCAACAACAGAGAAACAAGATGGTCGCAACAGTGTAAAATTCAACCTCTTTACAGCCAAGCAAAACTGGTGATATATTCTAAGGTATGCAAATATAGAGAGTATGTCACAGTATGTACCTAGGTTGTCGAATACATAGGTACTGATAAATGATCATGAATCAAATTATTTTGTGGATTAAATTTCACTCGGTTAGCTATAGTTCCTTTCAGGCCTTGCCTGTGAAAGAAACAAGAGATTCATGTGTGAACAAACACCTACCAGAAAGGATAGGCTTCCAAGGGAAAGACATGATACAGCTGAAACGCCAATGTCCAATACCCTTGTCCTGCAGTTGCACCAAATTTATCAGGTAAAATTTTAAAAACCAAATGCAGGGAGTGGTAAATGCCAAGTAAAGTTACCTCAAAGTCTTCCCACTTCATGAGTTTCATGTCAGACTTTTTGATAAGGGAACCAAAGTTAGTGCAGTTTCTCTTAAATCGCCTAAGCCCTTTAAAGGAACCTGCTGGATCAGCGAATTCACAGTCCTCTTCATACGCACCAAGCGTCAGATTTCCTGAATTTAAGCACCAGTTACACCAGCAAACCTATGAAATACTGAAGTATGATTTCAAGCATAAAAGATTCTGGAAAACAATTTTGTTTTACTGATTTTGCGAGCAGAGTAGTAGGAAATTTAATATACAGTACAGATGGAGTTGGAATTCAAAGTCTGAACTCTGAAGTCTCTGGTATCTTTCACACTGATTTGAGCTGGTTGACATCCATACTTTGGACAAGAATTTAACTAGTGACAAGTTCATATACACATTATATTCCCTTAGTTCCTAAATACCACGTTCTAATATAACATATCCCAATATAATTGGCTATTTTCATTTTTTAGCAAATTAGTGAATAATAATTTAAACTTTACAGTATTGGCAACCCCAATAAAAAAACCTTGACTATAAATACCAAATGAAGATTACATTGATATGGCAAATATGTAAATGATTATACAGTAAAGGATAAATATGATTAATAACCAACCATAACCAGATTGAGTGATTGCATACCTGTGACAAAGTAAGATCTTTGAAAGTCTTCTTTGATTGTTTCAACAACAGCAGCTCGATCAATAGCTCCAGATTCATTACAGGGAAGCTCAGAATATTCATTGATCACATCAGAAGGCGGTGATCGGAAAAGTGAAGCACCTATGCCAAGCAGTTCAGAAGCATACCATGCTACCTTAAGCACCACATTTTCAGATTCACTCCCATCTTCCTTCTGTGTTGTCACTGAAGCATTGTTGCTCCTTGTTACTGAATTCTCCTTATTTAGTCCATAACACTTGATTCTGTAGATTTTCGGGGGAGAATGATGAAGCTTAGGAGAAGTCAGATACCTGTAATCTGTACTCAGGTGGAGAGTTGCAGAACCATGTGAAAGAAAAGAAGCCATTTGCGTGCAGGTATCTTCCTAGAGAGAGATTTGTGTCTTTCTTTATCTGTCTGTGGGGACAGGATAAAAATTGTGGCCAGGAAAATTTTTAAATAATGGACTGATTATTTTTCGACAACAAGCCAAATACAGAGTATTGGAGCATGCGCAATTAAATCAAGGACACGTAAACTAAAAGAGTATAGAGAGCATATGTAAAAGAATATGACATTACGATGTAGAACATGAAATGAGTTGTTTTATTTTATAGCAATAGTTAAAAAAAGAAAAACATACCGTACATGTTATTGTATCATAATATCGGGCTCTTTTATATCTGCAGTTGTGTTCTATAGACAAATGGAGCATAAGGCATTATATAAACTCTATTTTTTACTCAAGAGAAGCAAGCCAAAAAAAAAAAAAAAAGGTGTATAGATAATTACATAAGCAATTTAATCCCCAACTTTTTTTAACAATCCATGGAAGAGAAAATTCAGAGATAAAAAACAATGCCCTAAGTAAATGGAATTTTTTTTAAAAAAAAAGGGAAAACAGACTGAATCTGGTATGGAACTTGTTACATACTCCGTATCAATCTAATCCACAGGGTACAAAAAAAAAAACTCCTGGACACCTATAAAAGAGAGACAAAACGAGAAATCTTTTACTTCTATAGGATTGTTTCATTAAGCGAATTACTGAGCTTTAAATATGGATAGCTGCAGTAAACTGATATTGAACAATTCCAGCAGTATGTCTACAGTTTTTCAGCCTTTAAGTACTTCACAGCATCAGGTTAGTAAGGAACTGCCAAAGTGCACATATCTGCATATGCAGATGCGTCAACAACCATCTGATAAAAAGAGCAGGCAGCTTTGAAATGCTAAGGAAAACCTCCGAACTAAGTACTGACAGAAGAGCCTGGGGAGATGGAAGCTTGGGGATCAAACAATCACACGAGTGATGTGCTCCTGAGAAATTCCCAAGTAATGAATCATCAAAAAGATGTACAGCTGAATCACATCTGAAATTTCTAGGATATCATGTTATCATCTCGATGGCACCGGGTAAAATACATAGTTTCTTTGGAAGGAAACCTATATGTTCTCCATCAGACTGAATATAAATGGGATCACCATCATCAATTTGCTCCACTTCAATAGAACGTACACTGCAACAAGTAGAAAGAGCTTTGCTTAATCAATCACACAATAGATGTGGACAAGTGCATCACTCAAAAACCACAACATGTTCAGTGAAACAGTAGATTAAGAAACTAAAGTGAAAAATAAAAAGTAGCAGAGAAGTAAGCAGATCTCTCCAGATGCCAAATTCAATAACCCCAGTTAAAAGGCATGATGCACTAAAAGCAAACAAATGTTGTATTCCTAAGCTAGAACATTAAAACCACCAACTGTTACACTGAAACAACGTTTTATGAGATTTGTGGTGAGCAGGCGAGAAGTTAAGGCTATGTACATTACCAAAAGAGCATACTTCCTCTACTTTATTCCATTGCAATGTTTTAATTTAAGTAAACTTTGGCCATAGTTTTTACTACTTCAAAAATAAAAAATGTTATTCTGTAAGAGGTTGTTTGTTTAATTTCAATGTATAGTTGTCAAAAATCAGTTTTATATAGAACACACTATAATACAAGTTAAGACAGAAATGGTCTAAGTACCAGATGCCAAAGTTAACGTTGCAATGATTTTTTGTAAAAAATAATGAAAGAATTAATCAGGATCAAGTAAAATTTTTAGATCTTCAGTATAGAAGATGAGGGATAATGGTGTGCATGCTTAAATAATCTCAATTGAAGAATGAACTTTTGAAGACAAGCAAAATAAGCTCCATCACAAGATTCACAACTGAGGTTAATTATTGCAGAACACGTTAGATTCAATATACAGGGAAAAACTGTAAAAGAACACATCCATTGGGCTGAATGTGCATCAAGTATGATAATCAATAAAGCAGAATAAATTATGGATCAGGTTGCCTAAAATTGAGAAAATACCTTCTTGATGTTACATTTCTAACAGATAGATGTGTCCCATTATACAACTTATGCAATTTCAAAATGAAGTCGTACCACTTGAAATCCTGAAGGGCCACAACCTGCACATAGAGAATATCAGAAAGTAGTCTGTAGAACAAACCATTCTTTGTCACAAAGTAATTCTAAAATCCTCCTATATCAATTGGAGTAGGAGATTTTTTCGGTTCTCTTATTCTAGCAATCCATTACAAAAAGACGTTATAATGGACAAGGAACTTTAAACATGTTACAGGGAGGATGTTGCACCATTGGAGATCCAAAAAAAAAAACAAGAAAGTTAGGTCACCTCAAGGTATCCATCAGAAGGATCAGCGTTGGGGGTAATCTTCATGCCACCACCAAAGTATTTTGCATTTCCAATGCAAAGAGCTGTAACTTGAGAGTACTTCATCCATTCCCCATCATCAATCTAAGCATTGAATATAAAGGAACATAAGTTTAAAAACATGATAACCAAAATAAAAAGACAGGACAGAAGTTGCAGCTCACCTTCACCCTAAGATCTACATTCTTGTGCCCCATGAAAGCTTGCAAAGCCCCAATAACATAACATAGATTCCCCAAAGTTTTATATCTGGCCGCATAGTAACCTGCCTTTGCACTCCTAACACCCCCACAAAAACATAAGGATCATGAAATGTGCTTTGTGATAATGCAAACACCAAAAGCTAATAAGGAAGTCAATTTAGAAATTAAGGATTAAAATTTCACAATTACACCACACACTCACAAGTGAATATCAGCAACATTTATGAAATAATGAGGTTCCTTATCTTCTGCAGTAATGACACCGACATCCAGGCGTGATTTTAATCCTTCAAAGCAACTTCATTAGCAAGTGTAGCAAGAGCATGCATAGAATATAAACATTTACACTCGACGTAAAGATAGCATGAACAATGCCCAAAAAAAAAAAAAAACTTCTTGTCTGCTCACCTTTAGCTATGCGCTCAACAGCTTCATAAGGGTCATTTTTCCTGAAGAGCAATAAAGAATAGATGAATGATTTTATATCTTCACATGTATTGAGAATTTCAAATTCAAAATTCTAGATAAGCAATGCCAGCATAACTGACCAGCCATATGTTCTGGCAAAATCAGAACCTGTGCCTAAGGGAATAAGCTGCAGAAAGAAACAGCAAGTAACTCAGCACTGAGCTGCAAAAATCCACAACAAAAAACACACTGAAAAATGCAGCTACAACAAGAATTTCTTTCTGCAAATAACAAGCTTGAGTCAGTAATTCCTTACACCAAGTGCAGTTGTATGATCAGGCTTTTCACCTTGGCTTGAAACAGGTTTCCCTTGCCAAAAGAAGCCATTCACAACCTATTGCAAGCCAAAACCCCTAAATAATGTTAACAATACAGTAGTACTAACTTATAATACTTGTATAGTTGTATTAAACAAGACAGTAGTGACATCAAAACTCTGAAGAAAGAACTAATACTTGTATATATTTTACTAAAGGAAATGGCAGCATGTTTGTCAAGGGTTTTCTATTTCAGTGAAGCAAAAATTCATAACACATCCAACAACACAAATATAAGTCAAGAGCATTCATTCCATTCAAGCCAAAAAGCAACTGCTCTAAATAGAGTTTGGGAGCGGAAGGAAACACACCTCATGAAGAGTTCCATCACCACCCACAGCAATTACGGCATTGGCACCCTCCCTGATAGCCTATTCAAATAAGACTGGAAAATGAAATCAATGCAGCCAACAATAAATGGAAGATCACAACTTTTTAATTTTTTTTAAAAAGAAAAAACCCGAAGTTATACCTCTCTTGTTATATCAGTTGCGTGGCTGGGACCTGATGTAAAAGACTCACATATCTGGCCAAAATGAAAGTAGCTTCAGAAACCAGCAAAGGTAGTATAAGGAGATACCATATGCATGACATTCCCAATAATAACTAATAAAGCAGTCCAAAGTATTAAGTCAGTCAAAATCAGTAAACTGCATGATCCAATATCAAATGACCAATTTCAACAGCAATTCAGGTTATATAAAGCATTTCTCGTTGTAATTAAGTTATGATTCAACTTCTATTCACACCAGCAATCGGAATGAATTAGGCCCTCCGTCTATTCGCCTCATTGATAATGTAATATGAATTTTCATAGCAACAACCTATTCCAAACAGAGGGAGTACTTGATATATGAGCCAAATGGAGTTAAATACCCCCCAAATTTCAATTACTTCACGTAACAGCTTTCCCTCGAAGTTCTAATAGAAGGTCAAAAGCAGAATCTGAAGCATGATGCAATCTAGAATACTCATAATTCATCACAATTACATAATACTTACATAATAGTATAATACTAAGGTTCTATTCCATGAAAAATACATCGAAGTCTCATTTGCTAACATCTATTCGAAAAAAATTCAATTCAATTAGTTCATTGAACTCGAATTTCAATTCCATCGTAAATTCTAACACAAATCATCAAACATTTACAAATTCTCCAAATTTATCATCTATATGAATTTAAAAACATGTCGAAATTCACAGAAGCTTGCTCAATTGAGAAACCACAAATTCAATAAACCGAAACAAATGAATAAAGAAGAAACTCACATTGCAATCAGAAGAAAGACGAGACCTCAAAAATGGCAATAATTTCTTCCATTCCTTTCCAGTCGTACCATTTGCTCCTACCGACAAACAATTCCATGGCAAAATCAACATCTCACAACAAATTCAAGGTGTTCAGCAACAAAAAGTTAGAGCAAATCATAGAAATTAGGAGAGAGAAAGAGAAAAACCTCGAGGATTGACGACGAAGACGAGATCAGAGCGACGAGAGAGAAGATTAGTGGAGGAGAGAGAAATTTGAGGCGGCATTGATGGAGGATTATTCTGAGCTGCAATAAAACTCATCCGTACTGCAATTCCATAAACCATTTTATCTTATTGTCTGCTGAGTAAGAGTTTCTCACCGCCTGAATTTATGGCGGTTCTTTCTGGATCACGATAATCTCTGCTTAACTTGTAATACTGGAATTAAGAACAAAGATTGAAGGTTACTCTCTTAAGTTGGTTCAGACAAGCTACGACAAGACAATTATGTAAATATTTAACCAATTATACGGAGTATTACATAACAAAATATGCAAATTCGCATGTGGTGCATTCTATTTATTTGATTTTTACGAGTACCTAATTAGAAAAAGTAAACTAAATAGGGACTAAATAACCGACATTTGTGTTGCATCTTGCTTCTCAATTTGCCACTCAATACACTCAAAGTATTTCCCTTTGCTATAGATTGTAAAGAAGATTATGGCTACTTTTTCACAATCCTTGTTATGAACTTTTCTTATTTCTAATTCTATAGCCAAATTAATTTCATTTTGTAAATTGACGGTTTCAACTTTCAACAATAAGTACCATTCTGTTTTTCAGCTGGATCCGGGCTTGGCTCAGCCGTGGTGAATTGGTGATAACCAATGAGAACAATGTTTAACTTCTTACGAGATTAGTTGATTTGAAGAATGATGCTATGTGCAGCAGAATGTAACAAATAGAGTAATCAAAGTTAAGCTCCATAATACTGATTGAGGTAGCTCTCTAGCAATAAGGGACTGTCCAACTACTCAAGAACATGTACCAAAAGTGATCAGGCTCAATGGAAGATTGATTGATAGCAAAAACTTTTCATTTTTCATACATCATAGTTTTGTAACATTCATGCCAAAGGGCCACAAACCGTAGGTACATGGAAAATGCCCAAAAAAAAGAAAAGAAAAAAGAATGCTCGTGAACAAACCCTAGCTTCCTATCTCCTACCCCTTGACTTTGAGTCGAAGTGGTGAGACTTCAACTTCTTCTTGCGAATGACAGTAGATGGTCCACTACCCTCTCTAAATGGCATTCCCATAAGGGACAGCAGTTTGTAGGCTTCCTTATCTGTCTTAGCTGTTGTTATTATGCAAACATCCATTCCCCTAGCCTTGCCAACAATCTCAGGTTTAATCTCTGGAAACACACTTTGGTCACGAAACCCTATGCTGTAGTTCCCATGCCCATCAAAGCTATTTGGGTTAACACCTTGGAAATCCCTTGTTCGAGGAAGAGCCAAGTTGATAAGACGGTCCAAAAATGAATACATAAGCTGCATCTCAATAAGCATAGAAGTTAGAACATTTGTAAATACATCTCTGAGAGGTATGTCTTTGCTACATGCCAAAAGTGAAGTTAAATTACAATATTGAATGTGCAAATGTATGCAAAACCAGAAGCAAAATCCACCACATTCAACAACATATATGAACTAGGATGAATACACGAACTGATCATCAGAGAATCTGACCAGATTCCTGTTATATGACTAATTATGATAATATCAATGCTCATTTTCTGCCAGTATTATGCCCTTGGCTGAACCACAGAGCTGCTAGTTCAAGCTCTAAATCCATTTCATTTTCACCGAGTGAGAAAAAATCAGGAAAATAGTACTGTATTATACTAACTCCTCACAAAACATGATAAAACGCAAGTGACAAAACAGGGATGCAGCATCAAAGTTATCAAATAGTATAACAAAGCAATATTGCAAACTAAGTCATCCAAAATCAAGTTAGAAAAGTCGATAAATAAACAGGCAATAGACTTACATTTCCTCGTAGCGTGACTGCAATCCCAAGCGTCATACCTTCTCGGACCTTAAACCCTGCAATGGATGTTTTGGCCTTTGTCTTAACTGGCCTCTGCCCAGTAATTAGTGCCAACTCGCTAATTGCAGCATCCAAACCCTTGGCATTCTGTGAAGCATCCCCAATCCCACAGTTGACTACTATCTTCTCAACCTTGGGAACCTGTACACATTTCATACCAATAAAATAAAATTTCAGAAATGTTATTACAAATTCACGACATACAATTTCACTATGACCTCAATTCCACAAATATTACTCCGTATTATTGTAGTTGTATAAGGATGAGTATCTGGAATCATTAAAGATTTTGTCAATATACTAGTAGTTGAAAGGAACCCATAAAAAACCAAGTAACTATATCTTATCCAGTAAATCCGAGTTCTTCTATACTAGAACTTCAGTCTAATCTAAATACACTTCATAGAATGTTCATAAAAATTTCCCCCAAAAGCAGTAAGATACATGGACAAAAAAGGGAGAACTAGTCCAATCTCCTATCATTTTGTGAGAGTGGCATAATTTGATAATACACTAATGATCATTAGCATTATGCGGTTCCGCCCTATAAGTAACTGGCTTAATGAACCAAATGAACAGATATTCAAAATAATACAGAAAAACTGCAGAATTTAAGTTCCAGGCAACTAAATTCAAGCAACAAAAGATAAACTGTAGGAATCAAATTCCAAGCACATAATAATTATATAAACATAAAAACATTCAGGTTCAAAATTAACAGATAAAATTTTAGGATGAATTTTTATCTACATTACAAAATAAACCAGAAATCAATCCTTGACGCTAAAAAATTCATGACATTAACCTAAACATGGAATTCAATTGAATAACCTCATTCAATCCTTAAATTTCATTATACCTCATAAAAAAGCCAACACATATCGTCAATTTCAGCACTAACATGAAAATTTAATCTATTAAGCAATTAAAAACACAAAATTGAAACAATTTCACTCCAATTTTTTTGTAAATAATGGTGAAATAATTAAGCAGAAGAGAGAGACCTCAAGCATGTTGGAGTAAGAGAATTCATCCTTAAGAAGAGGAATAATTTTGTCGAGATAAACATTCTTCAGACGTTGAACAGTCTCCGCTTCAGATTTGTCGACGAAAACCGCCGTACCAGCAGCCGCTTTGATGGTTACTGGCAAGAATCCGACGCGAGGAGCGACGGAGCTCCGGCAAGGAAGTCTAACGCCGGCGAAGGAGGAGGAAGTTGATTGCAGCAGCGATGCTGAAGCCATGAGTGAGCAAGAGAGGTGTGATAGAGGAGAGAGAAATGGTGGTTCCTTAAAATAACACTGCTTTGAGAGGATCAGCCTTAGCCATTTGCAAAATTGGATTTTACAAAATTATTATAAAATTATAGGATGTTATCCATAAAGTGGTGGTTTTTATCAAATATGTCTGGGTGGTGTAGTCGGTTATCACGCTAGTCTCACACACTAGAGGTCCCCGGTTCGAACCCGGGCTCAGACAATGATATTTATTTTTAAATTTTCACCAATTTTTAATTAACATTTCTGTTTTTATTTAAAAAAAAATAACACCTCAAACATAATTACGGAGTATTCTTTAATTTTTGGCCTTTTTTTGCCGATTTCCCATTTTGGATTTGTTTTTCACAAATTAACTTGTTTAAAATCTCTTTTCTATATTTTTTTTTTAATTTGGAAAGGTTTAACATTAAAAAGAAGCTAATATACGCAATTTCGCATACCTTAGCCTTGGGGCTCATCAAATTTAGCTATACTCCATAAATCACATATTTGAATTACTACGTAATTAACATGTATCATAATTTCCTGAAAAAGAAAAAAAGTATCATAGTTGAACTTGAGGAGTTATTGACCCCATTCAATAACACATGTCCAAATGACCGAACTTTTTGTTGTGAAAATAGCTCCCATACTGCTAACTTGTCTAAATGACTGAACATGTTCAACAGTTTACAATTGTTGTGAAATTAGCTCCCTCTTATTGATTAATAGCTTATCTAAACTTGTAAATCATAAAACTTAACTTGTATGTGCTTATTGATTGTTAGCTTATCTAAACTTGTCTGAAATTACTTTTCCGAAAATAAGTGAAAATTAGTAGCTGACAAGAACAAAGCCTTGTATAGCATAAAGAGCGCGCCAGAGAGAGGCTCTTCTGAGTTTCTCCACATCACAGAAGCTGTAAGCCTGGAATAAGCCGACAATCATCCGCAAATGGAAAGCACAGCTCAAAGAGTAATAATCTCTCAGACAGTAAAAATAATTTATAGCCATACCCTTTTGAAAAGTAAATTCTCCCGTGTAAAAACAAAGAGCATGTAAAATAAACTCAATGCTAGACGTTGGAAGCCAAGAAAAAAAAAATACTGCACTATTAACAGTTTAAAGTAGGCACAGACAGCCCATCCTGCAAAAGTCATCTGGGGATGAAGATGATCATATGTTTTCCTTTTAAAATACATCCACAATCGAAATACACTATCTGTACCGAAAACCCGTGTCCAGTTCATGTCCATACATTGCTCGGCTAGGACTGCCAGCTGCAAAAGGGTGTATTTGCTTTGGATTTGCTCGAAGTTCCATCTCCAAGAGTCTTTGAAATGCCTCAGGTGGGTTGTTAGCAGCACCAAGCTCAGGACCTAAATTTTAAAAAATGCAAACCACACAATAAGTTAATTGAAGCTCAAATTCATGCAGGATGCAAAATTAAAAAATACAATAATATGAGACCGCAACTACTCATCACTGTTATAAATTATAGGATGATTAAAAGGATGCAGGGGTAAGGGCAGCATACAGTTAGTGCTCCTTACTATGGCCTGAAAAGGAGACTCTTTAGAGATAAGGAGATGGTTATGTGAGACTCTTTAGACTCATTCCCATTTCTACACTTAGAAAGCATTTAACATTTCATGGCATTGTGAACTGTGAAGAAAGAAAAACAAAGTAGGGTTGGGTTGAATCTTTACCTGATGGGCTCATTCCAATCAATCAATCAATCAATCAAAGCCTTAATCCCAAAAGTGGGGTCGGCTATCATGTCATGGGATGTGATGGGCTCATTCCAGGACCACCAAATTGTGACTGCCGTTGACCAAATGGAAAACTTTGCATTGAGTTAGGCTCCTGAATGTAACCGGCAGGACTGTGACTAGGATGAGGAGGCATAGGTGCAGCACCAGGAAATCCCCTAGCCAAATGAGGTGGAGGAAGATTGCCAGCCATGTGCATCTGTTGCAAGATTGGAGAAGGAATGGGATGATCAAACCCTGGAAGACCAGCCCCAGGGTGTTGGAAAGATGGGTGGCCCATGTTTGCAGGAAACTGATGATGTGTTGGAGCATCACGATGAATCATAGCCTCAGGAGGCATGAAGTTTAGCTGTGGATCAAGATGTGCAGGATGTGAGTCCAAACCATGAAATAATGGTCTGTTGTGGTTCATTTGGGAGCTATGGATCTGTGGCGAAGATGCCTGTGGATGCATATTTTGGTATGGAAGTTCAGTCTTCAGCATATCAGAGGGACCATGAAATAAGCGTGGATCATGCCCCCCTACCATGGATCTTTCATCTTTGGGAGCCCCACCTAGTGCTGCTAGTTTCTCAAAAACATCAGCCGACATGCGTGACGATGGGGGTGGGAAGTCTAAGTTAGATGAACCTGAATTGCGCATCATGGAGTTCTCAGCAGTCATAGGATCAATGAGATTTATTAAGCTATCTTCTTCAGGGAGTGCTACATCAATTCCCCTATCAATGCAACCAAATTTAGAGTCAACTTCAGCAGGTTGCTTAGAGAGTTCAGCTTCCTTTAGAGCATCATTAAACCCTAGCCAATCTCCTACTTTATCCGACTTGGGAACTCTATCATTTGGTGCAAATTGATTCAGTCCATTTTCGCTCATTGTAGGAGGAAAGGGCAAATTATTTGAAACATCACTTCTTGCAGAGCCAGTTACACTTCTTTGGGCAGAGTGCAATTCTGTCATGAATGCTGTCCCAAATAGAGACTCGAGGGTCAATGAGTTTCCTGGATTATTTACCCCATCAGCGTCAATTACATTGCCATCAAGTTTACCTAATTTGCCAACCTCGTGATCCTCATGTGGTTTATTAGGTCTTTTCTCAACACCTGTGATTGGCACTACATCTTGTGACCCTCCTTTCTGCAGCAAGGAAAGAAGATGGTGTGAAGCTTGATTGTCGATATCATTACGAGGGTGTCTAGCTTTCATCTCTAAAGCATGATGCTTATTCCCAGAAAACTGAGAATTTGAACTTTCTCCACTAATTCCTGAAAGAATTGATTGCTCAAGATCTTCACAAGTTAGCACAGCAGGCTTTGCTTCTGTAACAAAACTATTAGAATACTGCCCCGATATCTCCCCTGGAGAAGACGCTGAATTGGGCGTTTTGTGCCCCAAACCAGTCTCTGAAGTAAAAATTGATCCCAATGCTGAAGTGTCAGGCACATTGGATCCCCCTTTTTCACCACCACCAATTAATGACAGCAGATTATTTGGCTTCTCGGACGATAGATCTCCTGGAGGTTTCAGAGGAGCAATTATGTATAAATGAAATAAATTACCAATTTATTACTAAGCAAATCGAGTTTACCTTCTTCAGGAAACCAACGAGAAAATTTGGATTGCAACTTATTAGAGCTCCAAATATCATCTGTCTTAGCATCATCCTAATAACACCATGTACAGAAATCATAGCAAATTCTCAACCAAAAAGATAGAATTTGACATTAGAAGTAGCTAAACAAAGACAACACATTCTGTCTCAAAACTTGACAGCAAGTAAAAGCCAAATATCATCACAATAATATGGATTCCAACTTATCCAGTACAAGCAATTGTTAATGAAAAGCAACCAAAAAAAAAATGTACACTTGGAATATAACACAAACGGCTCAGAAAGCCTCTCCAGAATACCCATATCCACCCCGGCCTTATTATTATACCAATGAACACATAAAACAAGGCACTGCTGTCAAGAGAGATGTCAATGTGAATTGCCACACACACACCCAGACACCTCTCTCTCCCGAAGAGGTAGCCATCATTCTTTCATTATGTTTGTATTTCAACAGGTAAATTCGCAAAAAAGAAAAGTTAAAAAGGTATTTTCTGCTTTGTTAACCTAAGACAAATGTGTAAGGCCTCCACAACTGCAAGCTATATACAAAAAGGTTGCACGGCATAACAATCATATAATAAGCACAAGCTGAACAACTGCGTAAGGAAATGCTAATAAGGAGCATTGTTACCTCAACAAAGTTGGATGTGCTACCATTGCTGGCTGTTAATGAATTGCTAGATGTTACAGCATTGCCAAATAGCTTATCTAAAATGGATGTTGAACGAGCAGGTTCACCCAGTAGCTTAGGCCCAGTAACCCCAAAACCAAGTCCCAATATTTCACCATTCTCATGGACCTCACTAGCATCAGGAAGTCTTGGAGCCCTTGAATGATCAGAACCTTGAAAAATTGAAGATAAGTCCAGCGCTTTTGCTGCCTTAATATCAGATGTGCCACTCGCCTGATTGTGAAGGTCAAGAAAATTTCTTTCCTGAGCTTTGTTGTTTAAATCCTGATGATTGTCTTCTGGTTCTGATTTTCCAATCTACAGGATAAAAGGATGCATGCATAAGCATTAAGAATGAAGATATCTCAACCAGAGTTAACAATCTTAACATAGTTTAACTGTATTTCACAAGATTAATACAGGAGTTGACAATATTTGCAAGCAACTTTCTAGTCCTAGTGATCATCTCCTTAACAGTCAAGGTTTCACGGAAGGGGTAGTAAAAAGAATAATGGAGAGACAGAAGAGCAAAACAAAGCTCAAGCCAAGCCACAGAAAATGCAAGACAAAAAGGGGAAAAAAAAGTTTAAAAAGGACAAGGCCATAATGAAACAATTTTCTAATCATCTTGAGGGATACAGCAGGGTCAAGTAAAAGTTTTGAAAAAAAAAAAAAAGTTGGGCTAGATTCAATGAGATTGGAGGATCCAAAGTGAGAGCCAATTACTATCAAAGCAAGACTGGGGCAATACATATCTGAGCTTAACCACAATTTTAATAATTCAAATAACATGCATATTGATTGTAAACCAAATCTCAGGTCATGACACTCCCTAGTCATAATCTTCATCTTATTGCTACAAAAGTTAACCATCCAAATCCACATTTGCCATGTAGACTGTCAATGATGGTCATTGAAATTTTAGCAACCAAAATTTTAGTCATGTGCCATGTAGACTGTCAATAGTGGTCATTAAAAGAGCATGAAGGCTTTCAAGCTTTTATTGCAATTAATACATGGACAAGCTCATTCTCCAGTCTCCAAGTTATTTATAAACAAATGGACTCGCCCTACAAATACTACATTGCACACTTTTTTTGCATAAAAAATGTGTATAAGCTCGTTCTCCATGCTTTCTAGAAAAAAATGTCTGTACTAGCTACTATGCTCTCCTAGCAATTTACCAAACTTCACTTTTTTTAGCCTACAGTGCAAGATCAGTTAAAAGGGGACAAAACTACTGACTTGAAAATCATACATGGTCGAGAGGGAAAGTACTATCTACTGACCAGTGACCACTATAGATTTACATCAATTTGATTAGCAAAACTACTTACTCCAGTTTTAAAAGCCTGAAGGAGAAAAACAATTACCTCTATTGACTCAGCATGCACCAGAGACGACTTGGCCGTGGAGCTCTTATCAACAACACTACTCACAAAACCTGGAGGAACAAGTGGTCTGGATGGAGGTGCATGCGAGGAAACTGAAAGCTTGCTGGAGTCTTCTCGTGGAGTTGGTTTTGATACTTTATCCAAGTCAGTGGAAATCTTATCATCACTGGGATTTTCCAGCAATGCCATCTCTGAAAAGGCATCCCCTGTCTTGCCTTGACTCGATTTCTGTTTCTCTTGAAGAGCCTTTTGCTGCTCCTTCCTCATGAGTTCAAACTCAGCTACAAAAAGTAATTAACTGTTTAAGTTGAGTTTAATGATGAACAAAACTTGAATCTAACCAATTACATTGAAACATTGAATAAATGAAGATACCTCTTCGCTTTTTCTCCTCTTCAACCCTATCCTCACTGGTATCATCAGCTGAGCCAAATGTTTCATCATTAAAAGAGTCATTTGCTTCCCTTCGAGAGTGAGGTGCTGCCTGGAGGGGAGGGGGAAAAAAATTAGTGAACCTAATATGTATAAATAATAGCTTTAGCACACAGTTGCAAGAAGATAGAACTAAAATGACAAATATATATATATATATATATATATATATATATATATATATATATATATATATATATATATATATATATATATATATATATATATAGGAGGAGGCTCTCGTGAGAATTTTTCTTATGTGAGAATTTTTCTTATGTGAGAACACTCTTTATGTACTAAATTTTAAATCTAATGTTCTAAATTTTTCCTTAGGTGTTCTAAATTAAATCAAATGTTCTAATTTAGTACTCACATGTTCTAAACCATAAATTAGTTAAGTTTAATATCATAAATTTGAAATAATTTGTTCCAAAATTTTAACTTATATGTTCTAAATTTTAAAATGTGTGTTCTAAGATTTTTAATTATATGTTCCAGATTTTAAAGCGTATGTTCTATTTTTTTACTCATATGTTCTAAATTTTTTACTCACACTTTCTATATTCTATATCAGTTTGTTCTAAATTTTTATTCACATGTTCATAATCTTAAATCAGATGTTCTAAATTTTACTCATATGTTAAAAATTTCATAAAGTATATTTTATAAATTTTTAATCACTTGTTCTAATTCTTAAATCAAATGTTCTAAACATATTACTCACATAGATGTTCTAAATTATTACTTAGATGTTCTAAATTTTAATTTCAGACACATGTTCTAAATTTTTATTCGTATGTTCTAAACTTTTACTCACATGTTCTAAATTTAAAATCAATTCTCATATAAGTATGAATTCTCACATATGTATATATATCAAGATCTAATGCTGAACATATAAAATAGACAGAGTAAGCACTCGCATACATCAGTTCTTAAAATCATAGAAAAAGAAGAAACACACACACACATACTAAGATTAAAAAAGAGTACAAAGACCCCGTCAAAAAAAAAAAAGAGTACAAAGACAAAAACAGCAATTCTAAGTAAAAATCCATATACAATGACGCACTGCATACCTTATATGGACGAGGAGGATGATATGGTTCATTGCTCCTGTTAAGATGAGTGTTCTCATTAGGAGGACGAAACCTTGGAACTGGTGCACCTGCTGCATATCCAGCAGGTCTTGGAAAAGAGCCACTTCCAAGAAGACCATCATGTTCAGGGGGGCTCTGCCATGACCTCCTTGTCTGGCTTCCATAACGCCTTCCAGACTCTATGTAGCAGATGGCTTGTCAAATATTATAACAGAAGAGAATACTGATGAATACAGTATTAAGCCTAACTCATCAAAACTACTTCAACAAAATCCTAATTCAGAAACCCCCTACATTCCTACTTCTGTAACAGAACCATTTTATCTAAAACAAACCTTTGTTAATAATCAGAACATATTAAATTCCTTCTAAAATTAAACTTCACATAACTCAAATTTCTCAACTCCTCAAAACATCAAAGTAAAATTTTAAACATGAAAAATAACATTACCCTGTAATTATGCCGCAGTTAAAAATTAACTCAGATTTTCAAAATATTATTAAGCTCCACAGAAGAATAGTCAGACAAAAAACATGTCTTCCTTGAAGAGAAATTTAGATCACCAATTCTATTTACAGAAACAATATAAGTGGTAGCATAGTTCTATGATTGTAAGACAATTCATCATCATACAAGGTTTACATTTCAAATCCTCATCAATTTAGCCCCCATTGTATGGGGAGCCTTAGATAACAAAGGTTTTCCATTTCCTATAACAAACAACTTCCTCCGCCCCCCACGGGGCGGTTCCTAGAAGGTTGCAGGGAAACTAATCATCCATGACATATTTTATCATCAACCTATTGGCCATTGTCCTCCACAACTAATAAGGCAACTCTATTTCAATTTGTTGGCACAAGATCTTCACAAGACTAGGCTAAGGGTGTTCTCTTAAAAAATTAAAGTACTCCTCTATATCTCAAAGGAGAGGTCATTGTAAACCAGTTTACTAACACAAAAGATATGCAACATAGATAGAAATTGTCCTCCTAACATTACACAAGAGCAAGTAGTGGAAAAAAAAAAGGAAAAGAAACAAAAACTTTAATGAATCAAGAAATGCATGATCAAATAAAATGAACACCAAACTAATCAGTACAAATAAAAAGTAAACTAAGAAAGTGATAGCGACGAATGATTCTGAAGAAAATACCTGAATCTGAATCAGTATCACTTCGTACACTTGAACGACTATCCCACCTGTTCGGTCCTCTAGAAAAATTACCCGAATCCCCTTTAGCTGGCATGGATGATCCATAGTCAGTTCTCTTATAACCGTGCAGTAATGAACTTCCTAAGACACGTTGACGATCATGGGTGGGTGCATCATCAAAATCACTGATCAATCACCATACCCATATTAGTAAGTCACAATGGTAAAACACTAATCAAAAGAGGAAAGTTTGCAAGTTTTATAAAGCATAATACCTCAGAAGTGATTCATCAAAACCCTTAGGTAACTTTTTACAAACTTCCAACTCACTCAATGACAAAAGGAACTCTCTTGTATATGATCTACTCGGTTTCCTGTGACAGTAAAACAAATGTATCACCAGATTAACTTCAACAAAAGACAGAAAATCACTATAACAAGTCAATAAACAACAACAAAGGTGATCAAGTACTTTGAGGATGTAGCAGTTGAATCCTCCGACTGGACCGCTGAGAGTTGCTCCTCAACTCCAGAACTTGCGTCAGACATGGTAGACAAATATAAGAATACACTTCCACAACGATCTCAACCGATTGCACCACTCTCCACACTAAAATTGAGGTAAAACCAGCATATGAACTCAGAAGAACCGCAACCCCACGATATCAAAAGCAAAATATCCTCCCCTTGTTCAGCAAAGTTCAAGCAGAAACCAGTTTTCCAACTCCCACTTTCTACTCAAAGCCTCTCACCATCCAATAACCCATCATCATCCGTTTCAAAAACATTTCTTCTCTCCAGAAATCAAAATCCCGTCTTGTAAAAAACAATCAATTATATTTCCAATCCACAAACCCTAAAGAGCTCAAATTAAGTTCATCCCACTTCTTGATCTAGTCAAATTAATCAATCTGCAATCAAAACTACAATTACTTCACAATAAATTCTAAAAACAAATTCACAAACCACAATCTCCTTAATTTAAGCTCGACATAAACATACATATACAGCAGCACTCATCATCTTCAAATCAAATTTCAAACTCAACTTCTAAATCAAGAAATCCTAACCTTAAAACCACGTTGAATTCCAATAATAGCAACCTCGGACAAACATTTCGAAAATGATGAACTACTCAAACTAAAGATTCAATCTTTTTTCTTTTTTTTTTGGATTTTTTTTGTTCCTGTGTTCCCCGATAGAAATCACAGTGTTTTCCTAAAACAAATTAGGGTTTTTTACGCATTATTTGTCAAATTTCTGGGTTTACTATTACAATTACAAGATTACAAAAGGGGAAAAATCACCTGAGATAGGATTCGAAGGAGAGAGAATTTCAATCAAACGTGAAATTTGATGGGTATTTATCTTCTTCGTTTTCTTACCTCTGTGATAAATTAGATCGTTTATGAGGAGAGAGAAAGTGGAGAGAGAGAGAGAGAGAAAGGGTAGAAGGGGGGCAGGAAATGATATTGATAAATTCAATGATGTTAATACACTCGCGTTTAACTTCACGTGAATGTCACGCCCTTGAGTGTTTCAAACTTTCAATAAAAATGATTCTATCATTTTGCCAAGGTCTCTAATTCTCTATTGGACAAGTCTTTTGATTGGTTGTGATTAACAAATCCTTGTAAGTTTTCTTGCATTAATCCAAATCCTAAATTTTTGTACTATTCCATGTGGCTTTATGTGATTTGAGAGACGAGGGTTCAGGGATAATGTATTTAAGATTGCGTTTTGCGATTACTTTACAATTTGTGTTGAGTTTTTTGTTATACGTAAAGTGGATCAACTCATCAACCTCTAAATTTCAAAATCTTTTGTATTTTCATTTTCTTGATATAGATTTGTTTTTTGTTTTAGTAGCAAAATGTAGCTATATCAATTGCGGACGGCGTATTCTAATATTTTGTTTCAAGTCAGGAACCGTCACCACAAGATTAAACTCATTAAATCGAGGAAATAAATGTAAGTTACTTAACAATTTTATTTGTTTGAATGTAAATGAAACATTTTTAAATACTTTCTAATTTCTAAAATGTGTCACAATCTAATCAAAATTTATTTTTTTGTTTGAATGTATCATTTACCTTATCCACGTAGTAATATACTTGGATATTTGTTGTTGAGCATTATAGGTGACCATTTTGTTTCATCAAAGACGACATGAATGGATAGGCAAGATCTTACAATGATGGTCTAATGGGCCTAGCCAATAAAAAGTGAGTTTGAGAAGCAAAAGTTGAAATTCTTTGGAGCAATCAATGACTTCCCTCTTAGCTTCAAGAAATTTTGCTGCTAACAAAGAAGTCACGCCAAATACCAACTTGAAAATGCAACCACAGTAAAGCCACACTCAGAGTTGCAGTACAGGAGCTTATGAATTGCTGCTTTATAAAGGTAAAAAAAAAAACTTTATTTTATGGATTAGCAGAAACTTCATTCAGTATCGATAGTTTTATAATTGTTTACCAAATTTTCTATCAAATCAGAATGCATGTTTGGGAAACAGACGGAAAACTCTTTTATAACATCAACGGTCAAGTCAAACCAGTTCCGGACCTTCTTCTATATACATAACGTTCTCAGGATTCAATATGTACAAAGGATTCTCATTTGCAACTATGTCGAAAAGCTTTAACATTCCCAATAGCAGCAGCAGCACTCTCTGACTAGTAGATATTACAAAAACCTCAGTAGAGGATCTCAGGACACTATACAGACACACTTTCAAACCTCGTAAGAAAAGGACTTTATATTACAAACCTAGACTAACGTCTCAAGCAACCTATTTGTTGGCTGCAGTAGAACTCCAGTACAAAACCCAGGCACAACAAGGTATGAGGAGCGAGGAGGTAAACCACTTTGTTCCCTCCCAAGATTCGACTCTGCTAACCAAACTCGCAGAGAACATGCACATTACACAAATACAACTACATGGAACATCTGGTTGTTTAGAATCATCCAAACTTGTGTACTGCTAACTCCACTGGAAATATCGTATACGCGGTCATATAATGAAGGGGAAATGAAAAAGAGAGTAAACAAATCTGATACCAGACTGATACCTTCTTGATTAGTAAACAGCAGGAATTACAGTCTTGGAGTTATCTTGAGCTGGCAAGAGATGACTACATGACCTAGTTTTACCTGACTCCGCATCATATGATGAAAATAACTTCCGCTGCCACAATGGAAAACAAAACATCAACACTAAATAAAATAAAATAAAAAATTTAAGAAAAGTAACTAATGTCTAAAAACAAAGTGCACTTACATATTCCTCAAATTCAGGGCTAAGCAAATTGACTGAAAGATTTCTCATCAACAGCAATACCTGGTAAGATATCAAAAGAAACATCATTAGATATTTGAAAATAGTATTGTTCATAAACATATGAGAAACTTCTCAGAAAATGCTGAAACTATCATGTCAATCAATCACATACATATCAGATGCTTCAAGATCAAGCAGCAAGAAAAGAATTCAAACCACTCAGGGACAACATTATAATTACTCTGTAGTATATATTCCTATTTTCCCAAATAATAAGAGAAAAGGAAACATACTGTTTCAACATTAATTGGGTCCATTGTCTTTAACCTCTGCAGGTGATCACGAGCATTGGGATCAAAGACACTTCCAATAAAACTGTAAACCTGAGCAAAATCTGGTACAACTGCTTCAAGTGGAACAGAAATTAATGTTAGCATATATTCTGGCCAATGCATAATTTATACAGTAGGCAGATAGAATCCTATTCTTCTATGTAAAATTGTTAACATCATGGTTTTACCATACTCGGGGTATTATTGAAAAACAAAAGGGATCATGCAGAGAATATCAGGTGCATGTTAACGAAACCCATATATAAATTCAGGATATATAAAGAAAAACAAGAAAATGCAAAGCAACATTAGATAAGGAAGCTGTAAAATGAAACTTTATGACAATACATATTGTTCTTACTACCTCTTATTCAACCTGCCCCTTATGCTCTTTTTTTCTCCACATACTATATTACGGCACAATATATGAAATTCTAACTACTATTCAATCCTCCTCTTTCTTGCTATTCCTTTTGTTTCTTTAGATGATTTTTCCACCCAGAGAAGGTAAACATTACATTAAACTAATGAGAAAATTAACACAAAAAAAGGAAGCAGGTAAATAAATATTTTATTCTATTTGTAATTAAAATGAGAAAATTAAAGATTATAGCAAAGGAGACACTAATCTCTAGTGAAGAAAAGGCTTCCAAAAGAAAAAAGAACCAATCTGACCCAGGAAAATAAAATAAAATTCACAAGACAGCTACACAAAGACGTAACTAAATGTATGTCAACTGAAATGTCAATGTACCCTGATTAAATTAAGACACTATAACTAATTCAAGTAATAGGAACAAAAGGCAAATAGAAAGGTAACAGTTTAATTGCTATGGACAATAATCAATATTTAATGAAGAGTAAGGAGCTAAGGATAACAATTGAAGCTTTAGACACTATCAACTATTTAAAAAATTAATTGGGTTTTCTAAGATGATGTACATACAACTGTGCAAGGACTTG
Source organism: Chenopodium album (assembly GCF_948465745.1). NCBI lineage: Eukaryota > Viridiplantae > Streptophyta > Magnoliopsida > Caryophyllales > Amaranthaceae > Chenopodium > Chenopodium album. Next base: position 75,115,860 of record NC_137840.1, read on the forward strand.
AAGGTGAAAAGAAGTAGCTAGCACAAGAATGGTTGATGAAAAACCATGAATAAAGGAAAAGAGAATGATAGTTCCCAAGATGTCAACAAATGCACACACTCCAAAAGAGAATAATGTTACAAGTAAACAGTTAGTTCAAGCCAGCACTCCAGGTCGAACCCAATACATGTATATGATATATCCTTCATCATACAATTGCTACACATCCAGGAACACAAAATTGAAGCACCATACAAAAATAAATAAAGGGAAATAACCAAAACACCCACTATGTTGTCATGAGAATTGGCCAGATTTAGCAAATCTACATAAAAATCACAATGGCAAGAAACAATACCTTTGATACGCTTTCCCTGAGTTGTCTGATCCGTAGCTCCAGCTGTTGGCCAAGTACTTCCGCTCTCATTGCTGCTGCTGCAGCAACCTGTGGGAGTCATTGAGGGCATTGCTAGTGCTGCATCATCTGCATGAAAGACATGCCAGATTAGTTTTCATTTCTGGATTCTTTCAGGTAATTTTTCCAACAGATTATTAACTTTTCATCATTCTTAAGAACACAGGCCAGCTTTTTATGATACACAATACATCACTGTCTTCAATTCTTGCTAAATTATGTCCACTTCTTGATAAATTCCAGTCACAACCTTTTTGTGTTGCTTAATACATGTGTTCTTAGATAGCAAACTAAAGTTGTACAATTCCTATAATTATTTTTTGTATTTTACCCTCGATTTCATCTTCCCCCACCACCCTGTAATAGACTAACTTAAGGGGGGTAATATGGGTATTTTAGTAATATTAGTTTGCTAGGTTAATAGTCCCTTAGTATAAATAGAGCGGGAAGGGAAAGAATAAGGCAGGCAAAAATTAGATGAAACTTGTTGAGAGTTATGACCTCAAGCCACTATTGGAGAGTTGTGAGCTTAACTCACTATTGAGAGTAATAGCCTTGAGCTATTAAACTATCTTTTGTAACCCTTTCACCATTATCAATCAAAATCCAAGCTTTAATGTTTAGTTATTTGCAATAAACCAGATATATTAAGCCAAAAAATCAGTTCATTATCCCAAACAAAATTACTACTATGAACCAGCTAGAAGAAAACTCCAGGCGCATTGATCTATAATATTCTGCTTTGTTAATCTCTACCTTCTTGAAGAACCTATCTTATACAAGAAGTTCACTCTATAGAGAATCAGAGACTTATAATTTCAAAGATCATTAGCATCCAAAGATGGTACAGATCCATATAAAACTCATTTCACACTTAAGATGAATGAATAACAGTCAAAATTCATAAAAGTAAGAAATGGGTTTCAAGAAAGTGGAATAATTATTCAAAATGCCAAAATGTAGAATATAGATACGAGATAAAAAGATTAGTCCTTTTTAAGGGGATTTGTTTAAGAAATCTACCTCTTCTCAAGCTTGCTGTATTGACAACTGGCACAGACCCAAAAGTCCAGGAAGATGCTGGAGCACTGCCACTTTGATTGGTGAGGACTGATGATGGGTCATGGTGGTAAACATACCCAGGTTCCAAAACACCAACAGGAGAATTCTGATACTGTCCCATAGATTGATTAATCGCTGGAGCTGCAAACAAAACATTCAGGTGTGTAAGAATTACAAATTCTCAGAAAAGGTCACCAATGAAGCAGACATGGCACATGGGAATCTAGCATTCTAACCAGACTTAGAAGCCTTTTGCGGGTATGGATGGGCTGCTTTCCTCTTTGGTCGTGGAGGCGGCACACGTTCATTAGACCCACTCTTCTGAACCTTTAGAAAGTACTTCTGAGCATGGCTACGAATCTGCAAGAATCATGAATTCATGACCAACAGCATACATCAGCAAAAGAGAGCCAAGAATAAGCACATTAGCTAGAGTAATACTGGCTCACCAACATCATAGACAATTCAATCCAAGCTACTCCAATGAGCAGCAATGTTATTGCTTGTCAACTCCAAAATCTAACAAGTTATTACTTAATCATCAGAGTCATAAACAACGAAGAAATAGAGTCCATGAGCAGGACGTTCCCAATTTGCATCGCAACGAAAAAACATAATAATTGACCATCAATAGTCCATAATAGCCAAATCATCAAGCATGAGGGGTAATGGGTGTAAGAGGATGTAAATTTTGGACCATGAATTATCAGATAATAAAACTATAGAACAAAATACAAACAACTACCAATCTCCAGAAGCCCTTTATAAATAAATAAATAAATAAATAACCAAGAGCTAAACTGGCCATAAACTGCGTACGACACAACTGTACAGAATTTAGATGTCAAACAACACAAGGTATATGATTCTGACAGCCCCAGTTAATGAATAATCTGGAAAGCAGAAGATCTCCAATATGTACCTGAATTACTGTCTTGGAACCAATAAAACCTTCAATTTTCTTCCAATCACGATCAAATCTGTGGCATAAATTGGGAGAAATGGAAGTATTGATAAATTAGGACACATTGGCCTCAAACCTATCACAATCACCCATACAAATAAATTGCAAGAAGAAAAAAAAAATAGCACTTGCCACACCCACACCAATTACACCACAGCCCACATTGATATGACAAACCACAATTTTACAATTTGCTTGAAGTTACTGTGTCCAAAATCTTACTGCGAACACCCCTATACTAACAAAATCTTTCCTATAGACGTATCCATCAAGGACCCTCTATTAAATATTATGCTTCCATTCTAATAACCCTTTAACAATGACAAAGTTCGCCACTATCCACATTTATATCCATATTCTTCCACCTCTAATTAATCAAGGGATTCATGTTGTAATCACTACACCCGTTAAGTTTATATAACTTTCTACGTTATTATACCATGTAGCTCTTCACAATACTATTGAATCACCAGCTTTTCAAATTACAAACCACATAATCTCAAGCTCTCAAATTTATTATAAATCATGTTATAACTGTCCAAACTTCATTTCTCTACTTTCCTGCCAACATACTTCCTCTATTCACATTAGATGACGTAATTAACTCTTTACACTATTCACATAAACTCCTTTCTTTTACTTACTCTAATGATTTATTTAAGAAAAAAATAGTCATGTGAAATTTTATTTAATTGTTTCAAAGAATACTTTCTAAATATCAACTTTTATTTCAATATTTTTACTTCAACACAATTAAAAATATCGATGATTAAAGAAATACATTAAGCATGCCTAAATGAAATAGAAACAGCAAGATGATCATCAAATCCAATACAAATCCCAAACATAATTACAATGACAAAAATCAAATTTTCTTGTAAAAATGATAGCAATTACAATCAATTAATCCACAAAGCAGATAGAAACTGAAAATATATTCACTGATCAATACAATTCATCATGAAATTAAAAAAATTTAGAGTACAATCATAACCAAACTACCAATAATTCAATCAAAATTATCAATTAAACACAATCAAAAACCTAATTGACGAAAATTGAGTTAGTAAGTAAACTTACAATTGAAGAGCTTCTAGAAACTTATCGTGCTCTTGTTCAGTCCAGCTCTCTCTAGACTTAGTAATCGTATACGGCTTCCTCACTTTCTTAGAGTGATCCTCCGACATCGGAACAGCAGAACCACCGGAAACCGGCGAATTTACCGGCGGAATAGGGTTAACTCCGGGAAGAGGCATACCGGAATTCGTAAATTCTAGGTTAAAACCTTGCGATTGCGTAGGGTTTGGATTTACCGACACCATTTTAAAATCTTCAAATTGAAAATTCAATCAATTTGGAAATTCGATTGAATTTATAAATGAATAATTGATTGATTAAAATTGAAATCGGATTGTGTAGAGTTCAAAGAAGTTTGGTGAATTTTCTGGAAAATGGCAAAGTGAAGAGGTTCTTGTGGTCTATATATGGAAAGATGGGTGACCGGGTGATCTTATAACCGCCTTCTATTTTTGTATTTTTGGAAAAATAAAAGAAAAAAGAAATGATTGTCATTTAGTGTGTGGTGGAGTTTGGAGGGTAGAATAGTCATTTTGAGGTGTGTGGTGGAATATGGAGGGTGGAATAGTCATTTAGACGTGTGTGGTGGTGGGGAATTGGTATTGAATACTACAGCAACGTGCCATAGTGTGGGGTGGCTGCTGTAAAGATTAAGGGATGTGTTGTCGACTGTTTAGCTGACTATTGTGATTGCACGCCCCTTTTTTTGTTTCATGTTTTATTATTGGATCATGGAGTGGTAGGAAATTAAATCCGGGTTAGATTCATAAGAGAGCTGGTATTGTGTATCTGGGTGAACCATATGGCGATTGTAGACCCATCATCACACGGTGACGGTGTGCTTAGTGTCCTGAATCATAAGTAGAGGTATCAAAATCACACTTGATCCGATCCAAATTCTACCCGAAAAATATCCAATTAAGATTTCGACCCAAAGAACACAGTAATTTAGTATGATGACTCAACGTTAAATCTTAACCCGACCCGACCTGATCTCATCAGACTTAATCCAAACATCCGAATTAACACCTCTAATCATGAGTGTAGCGGATTAGCGGTGACTCGGTGAGTGAATATGAGACAAGCATCTTTGCTGGCTAGTCAAGCTCAAGTTTGATACTCGAAGCAATTAAGGTTGAATGGAATCTTCTTTGCAATCATATGAAGAAACTCTTTGTCATCACCGTTCAAGAATTAAGCCATAAAAAATTATGCTTGTAAAGGAAATTCGTGTAAAAAGCGAAGAGCTAACTTGTTTCTATGACATGCACAACATCACGTAGTAAAAGGAGGTGACACATGACAAAATGACTCATTAGGCGAATTGGCCATAAGATACACGAAATATTTCTTCTATTTTCCAATACAAAATTGGATCAACTCAATTTGATGGTTTGCCGATCAGAATGAACGTTCAACATAAACACGAAAAAATCTCCGGCACAATACTAACACTTCTAACAGAATAACACACTAAATGCTGATGAGGTACATAGTACTGAAAGATATACAAAGTTACAAGCCGTGTTGAATTATAAGCAACCTAATACGAGTAATTTGACAACCAACATTTTCATCAGCTCTGCAAACCTAATCTAGCCAACGCAACACTCCATCTTCTCCTACAGAAGCCAAAACTTCGATTCGCACATCAAGAACACCCTGCAAACACCAAAAGATAAAATTGAAGTGACAAACTTGTTAAACAAAACGTAAAAAATTTCAAGATTGGGCCCTACGATTTAGAGTTTACAAAACAAAGCTAGAACTTTACGGTCGCACAATGCCAATGTTTCAGTTCTTCTGTGCCCTGTGTAATTAAGCAATAAGCCTTGCAATCTGCAAAACCATAGGCACCAGACTCTCTACAAGTTCTAGACCTCCTCTAGCACATGCAACTATTTTTTTTACGTAAAGGAAGACTTTGACCAGACCTCAACTTTAAAGGTTTTTTTGTCCAATATTTTAGTAAGACTTGGGAATAAGGGGGAACCCTCAAGGCCCCAAGTACCCTCATTTGGCAAGATTCAAACCCTACAGGCCTAGACCTTTGGGAAACAACATGTAACTGATAAAAAAAAACAAAAACGAAGTACATGTAAATCTCGATGAGACCTAAGTATATAGCCGATATATGAAGTTCATAAAAAAGTTACCTGTGTATTTCTACAATTAACCAATCTACACTCCTCCAAAGGACCTTCTAATGACCAACTCTCCCATACATCAAAGCTGTGGCTGGCAAATACAAATTCCATCTTTCTATTTATCTGCATCATCAAAAGAACTTCATAAGCTAGCATAGAAAAGCAATGAACATTAATCAAACACTTATTATACAAAAGAGCAGTGAATGATAATATGATATTATGAATTCCGATTCATCAGATAACACAGTAAAATATAGATTTGTCTAATGATCTGATGCACCATATAGACATTTGGATGTGAAAAGGGTAAAGTTTAACAACCAAGGGGTCAAAGGAAGACCAAATCTATAAACAAAAGAAATACTTCCATTGTTTTCTTTTACTTGCAACACTTTGACTTATGCACTATTCGTTTACTCCACTTTAACTAGAATTGATGGTTTATACGGAGTACTTTAAAATAGTACATAGTTGTGTGGAATCTTGTTAGTTTCACCCCAATGAACTTTCAACTAACAAGTACTATAATGTGACATTGACATATACTACCTAATTCCATGAATCTCTTAAAGCAAACTAAATTTGAAATCCGTAGTGTATTCACAGAATTTAACAATGTTAGTTTAATTACTGGTAGTCACCATTTTCTTCCCCCTCTCTAATCCATCTCATAATAACAGATAAAGTAGCATAAATCTGACAATTCTTATGCAATAGACAGCACAATGGAATTAGAAACTCAAAAACATAGCAATGTGGGCCAGAACCTAATACATCTCTTAGAAATAATAACACACCTGCAACAATTTCCCACCAGCTGCAAGAGATCGCAATCCAATTGTATCCTGGAAATTGCAACATACAATATCATCAGACAAGAAAATAAAAGAAAAGAGGATAAACTTTTTAGCATCAATAAATCCAACAATGTAAAACACACGAAGATAACTTCTTGAACTTACCTTGCTTCCAAAAACAACAAGAAACTGAGCTGCAGGATCTCTTTTGGTAACACTATGCATTGTATCCAGGAACCAACCACCTCCCTTTACCCTTTGTCTTGAGACATGCAGCCCAGAGCGTTCCCTAGCATGCAAGGCTATAACACAACCATCTTTAAGTAGCTCTGCAGATTTCCGACTAGTGCTCTTGCCTGATTTCTGAAACAAGTCCAATGATGATTCTTGCACCAATTCTATCGATGTTTTCCTACTCCTAGAGTCTTCTGGTGAAGCACACCTGGAACCATAGCTTTGAACTTGCTCAGTACCGCTCATAGCAGCATCATCTTCCTGCTGTGAAGTACTCTCTTTTTCTACGATGTCCTCAATTTTATGTTGGGACTTTTGGCGAGCATGTCTCTTTTTAGCCTTTTTGCTTGATCTACTACGCTTCGTTTCAGATTGAGCAGAGTTATTTGGAGACAAACCTGAAACCTGAGGCTGGCTAGGAGAATCTAATTGAGCAGATGAAGATTTTCTATGGGAACTTTCTGGCGTCGCTAAGTTATCAATTGTCAGACGCTCAAGAACTGGACTCTGCGGCAGTCTTTCTCTGTCATGCTTATCAGATTGCTCATTCTCAAAGGTTATTTCGCTTTCCTCGTCCTCGTCATCAGAAACAGCACTACTTGGAACAGCACCATCAAGGAAGTAAGTTTGCAATATAGAAATGGCCTTTTCTCTTATCTCCAACCATACTTCTTCGCTGTAATCTGCACTTCGTGGTAGTACCAATACATTAGGCATCTCCCTAACCTGAAACAACATGTGCCAACTACATCAGAGGACATAGTCATGTTAAAACAAATAATGCACTCTAACTGAATCAAAACATCACACAATTAAATAGATAAAAGCACACTAGTTACTTCCGAACATGAAAGGTAATGAGATTAATATCAAAGTGCACACACTCCTCCCATCAGCAGATCATCCACTGGAATATAGTGCTATACATGGCTAATTTCTTATCAGCATCACGATCGAATTGGCACAGCTCCTCCAGTCTCAAATTTAAAAAGCTATAAATTAAATTGACTTATTATGTTAAGAATTACAAATATGCATTCTTCCTTCACTCAGATAAGGCCATAGGGAGCAGCAAGGATTGGTGGAGACACTGCATATGAAACTTCCCTAACAGCAATGAAAGAGTCACCTAGATGGACACGAATTGTAACAAGAGCTTTCCAAAATTGTACATGAATGCAGGACTATAAGCTTCCAAAGATATCTAGAGCCTATGCTGAACATACCCACATTCATTTTTACAGAATAAGGTAAACGACAGCATCATATATACTGAGTGCACAGTTGCGATGCACATGCAATCCTAATAAGTATTCTGTAAATGTAAAACCCTGTATGCATGCACAAAACCAAGAAAGATAGAAAAGAATACAAATAGATTGCAACACGTGCATTTCTGTTTTCATACTAGTGAACATACCCATGCTTCCATCCATTGTGGCCCTTCAGCACCGTCCAGTGCACAGCCAGCAAGGACTCCATCGATCAATAGCTGCTTCACCGCACAATCATCCAAAAGCTGACTGCTTCCAGTGTTCACCAGATATGCACCTGAATAGAATGTTTATCAGTATTAAAAAGGAAAATAGGGTAAAAAAGCACTAGCTTAAATTTTTTTAAAAAAATAATAATATAATAAAAAAAAATAGTTGTAGCATATAAATAATTAATATTACCATGTTTGATATGCTGCAAGCATTCAGCATTAATAATCTGGACAGTCTCATCTGTCAAAGCACAATGGAGAGAGATCACATCACTAGCAGCCATTAAATCATTAAGTGTCTCCATTCTCCTGGCAGCAGGAGGGAATATAATCGACCTGCTTACTTGAGCCTGGAAGAAATGAGAAAATATTATCAGACAGTATTCAGTTAAAAAAAAAATTAAAAAATAAATAAATTGAAAAGAACTTCCAAGCTCAAAGCTGAAAAATAAGAAAATTCAGAAAAATGGAGCTTTAAGACACTCAAAATTCCTTCACATTCATGTTACTGGTTGTCATTTTGTACCAGAAGGGCAGCATCTGTGAGCATGGCATTCATCAAACCAACTAAATCAATTTCAAGAGTATATCCTATTTAACTCTCACATATTGCAAAAAGAGAAGAAAAGACCTATAATCACAAGATTCATAAAATGATCATATCGATACATATTGCATCCTTTTATGGAAGGGGGAGGGAGGAGCTGAGATTGGCATAGTAGAAGCTGAGTTATCATCCTCGTGTCAAATTGCTACGTGCCTACGTCAAACCCAAGGCCTGACCTAAATTTCAAAGATGGCATTGAATACAAGTATACAACCACAACTACGTCTCACCTGGCCAGCTTACCAAACATTTCATTCCCCCCCAAACACCAAAATCCCAAATCATGTATCCATTATCCAATCCAAATTTTTGTGATCCTAGTAATCAACTTAACGCTTATAAGTTCTAATTCTAAAGCCAAATGCAAATAAAGTGGTTTTAAATCAGATGAATCACTTCTCTTCCCCGCATCTACACCATCCTCTGATCATCATTTCGGACAATATACTGTATTCTACAAACAATAACAAACCAATGAAGATAATATTTTTCTTGCTCCTTGAAAACCATCTTGCAAGAAACATTCTAACCAACTGCATAATTAAGCTAAATTTTAGGCATTTCAGCAAATCAATAAACAGAAGCCAAGCAATAAACACAATGTCACACTAATTAAACATTCAAAATCATTTTTTCATCTCCAAACAAACCATTCAACCTAAATCCTTCATCAATTACATAAATAAACCACAACATTCATTCCACCAAACCAACTCCTTAAAAACAGACAAATCAACCCAGTATCACACAACAAGCAAGATCAAATCTTTCGCTCTCAAAAACCAATCTTTATGCAAGAAAACTCCACAAACTCAACCAAAATTGACATAATTACACAAAAATGTGAAACAAGCTTACCTGGGAAACATCAAAATAAAGTACATTCATCTTAAAAGACAAACTCCTGATAGCCAAAGATGTAGCAGACGCAGATCTCCCAACAATCCCAAGCACTAACCCACGACACCGTCGCATCCCCCGACAAAGCGGTTGCACAGAACCCAACCACCCAGACGAAGACAGAGAATGCCGCGACAACAGATGCGTCCGTCGCAAAAGCCCAAGAACAAGAGCCATAACAGTATCAGCGATCTCCTCAGACCTCGAAACATCGACGTGGACAAGCCGGAGTCCAAGATCGGCGGCTAAAGCAGAATCGACGGCTCGGTCGGAAGAGCCGAGGCAGAGAACAAGCTGCCATGGACGAAGCCGGCGTTGGGCGGCGCGTGGGAGGAACGCGAGGGAGTGGAGGAGAACAGCGGCGGCTGACTCGATTCTACCGTCGGCTAATCGGCTTAAGCCGACGTGTTCGAAGGCGGCGACTCCGGCGAGGGAGTGTTGTTCTAAAGCGTTGTCTTCGATGCAGTTTAGGGTTACGACTAAGGGGATTGGTGATGTGGGCTTGTTGTGGTGGTGGGCCGTCGATTTGGGCCCTTTGATCGACATTTTTGTGGGCTGGGCTGGGCCGGAGGTGGTGGTTGTGACGGTGGTTGTTGTGGCGGTGAAATGGGGGTTGTTTTCAAGGGTTCATTTTGAAAATTGAGATGGGGTTAACTGTAATGGTAATGGTAAATGCAGTTGAGTGTGTGTTTTCTCTCTCCTTTGTCGGATGAATTTTTTAAAAATGGGGGAAATTGAGAAGGAGAAGAAGAAGAAGAAGGGAGGGAAAGAAATTGAAAAGGGGAGAAACTCGCAAAGTAAACTACTCCGTACAAATTTACTGGTCGGAAAGTCTTCTTCTTCTCCCACTTTTTTGTTGGTCTTTCATTTTTCAATTTTTAGATGTGTTTTATTCAACCCACGTCCTTTTTCTTTTTCTTTAAAATATGGAGTACTTTGAGAAAATACAATAAATTAGGGGCAAATTTGTTTACCAAATTTATAATTTCAATTATCACTTTCATCTTTTTATCATTTTCCCATCATGATGTAATTATAATTAAAATGGAACTTGTTAGATTTATCTCATTATAAACTTTTTAAAAATATGTAAATTTTATAAAAAAAAATAAAAAAAATTAATACGCAATTGACGATATTTAATGATAAGTAAATGATAATTAAAAGTTCTGAACTAAATCTTTCTGATCTGATCTGAATTTATTAAGAAATAAGTACTCCGTATTAAGTATTTAAAATAAGTTGAAGAGAACAAGTGTTTAGTAGTAAGTTTGATCATTCATTCAATCAATCGCTTGGATACATTCCAACAATATATTCTATGATATAAGCTCTAATGGTTGAAAATGTGATGAGTTCAGATATAATTTATATTTGATTCAACCAAACTAGGATTAGTTCGAATAAGTTAAAACAACTCCTGTTATGTTCAACAAAGTATGTCATCCTCATGAATTGTGATATGAGAAATCAGTTTTATGGATTAGAAGAAAGAAAACAAAACTTTGTTAAACTTCATGTAGTTATTCAATTAGATGGATGAAACGTTCCTCACTTCCTCAACCTAGCTAATATTTTATAATGGATGAAATATTGTTTTGTTAAGGTTGTTGATTTTATTGGTAACCGTATATTGTGTTCTTAACTTCTTATGCTTTGAAACTTTGTTTGTGATAATTGGCATGTTTTGTGTGATGGTTTGTTGGGTTTATTGAAAGAAGAGGGTTACTTGTTGGATTTATGTACAACCAAAAGGAATGAGTTTATGGATTAAATAGATTATCATAGAATTTTATTCCCATTATTATCACACATATTTCAATTTATGAGAAAATTACAATATTATCATTAGTTGATGATAAAAATAATTATGTTGAATTGTTTTATTTGTTGATATTGCAATTAGTGAATGGATGTTGCAAAAGCAAGTGAACAGGAAAAGATTAAAGCAAGATTATGATTTGAGCATAGTCTGATGAACATCCATCTAAACATATCCATTTGCGAAGTTAAAAATGTACAACTATAGGGTCTGTTCTCATTGACTGAACTGAACTGAAATGAATATTTTATAAGAGTAGGAAATTAGGAGCTGAACTGAACTGAACTGAGCTGAGCTGAACTGAATTTCAACGTATGAGAACAGGCATGTACTCTGTATCATACAAAATACTTAATATTTCACCAATTATTATCCATTTTAAGAAACTTATGATAATCCGAGTTCAACGTTCAATTTGCAGATCGCAACTTAAAAATACAGTACTTATTTTCAAATCAAATCCTAACATTTACTTGTATTTGAATAAGTGATGTGTCGACGCCAAATCACACTTACCGCCTTGCTTGATAAATCAAATCCTTACAATTGTCGACACTTTTCCTTTTTTCTTGAAGGAGTGCCATACCATGTCACATGGGGCTTGGAAGTAGAGAGGCCATACTAACACTACTAATTCATGTGACACTGCCACTTCTAATTATGGTTGTTGAAAAACCAAGAAAAGTCTGCATCTAACAAAACATAATTAATTATTTTCACATATGATTTGAGCAATGGCCAACATTAAATGGAGGCGAAAATTCTCCATATTTGTCGTTTCACAAGGATTTGGATAACCAATAAGCATATTTACTCATTTAACCTTACTTAAATTAGTCAAATCCAATGTTACTTCTATAATAAGCTGAATAATCAACATCATAACCACCACCAACCAATTGAATTTACATCAATGAACAACATGATACTGGGACCAAATCTAATGCTGGTCCTATAATGTGCACCGGATCGTATCAAGTAACAACCTCTCATTTTCCTAAGAGACCAGCCTCTTGTTTCTCTACAAAATCTGCCTCCAAACTAATAACTACCAAGCATCACGTATTAAGGAAACTTTCAACGCCATTAACCTCAATCATTGAAATTATCTAAGCCACAACTCCACAAGGAGGAGTTGAAAACTCGAAATGGAACACATCCAAACTAAAATATATTTCATGAAAGTGAGGCACCTCACATTATTGTTTTAACAACAAAGACATCAACCTTAACAAGTTCTGTGAAATAGAATATACACTCTTTAACGGACATACCAAAATTGCTTATCTCTACAAAATGAAACAATATATGCAGGAAGCTAACATGCTTACTCAGATACACAATTTTTACACCACCTTCCTGGACAATGCTTAACACCGTCTCAATGTCTCATGGTTCCAGATTTAGGTTACATACTGCAAAACACCCTAATGACTATCTAAAAACTAATGTGAAATGCAGATTTCTTAACTTTCTCATGGTATCATACAGACTCACCTCCAAATTTCACTCAAACGATTCATACCTTTGCTACACGGGAAATTCTGAAAGTATGTGGTGGCTGTCTTGACTGCTTGATATTATTAGCTTATATTAACTGCAATTTTATACAGTTTCTAGCCTCCATCTGAGGAGAAAACACGAACGTTAGTGTTGTGGGTTTATAATCCATCGGCATGGAGTATTGCTGCAGTAGCAATATAATTCTACATTTTTCCCATGAGTCCTTTCTTAGACAATAAAGGGAGCATTTTCATGTAAAATCAGAAGAATCTCCTCCTGAAGTTCCTGGTGGTGGTTTGATACGATCGCATAAGTAATCCAACACCAATGCCAATTCCTAAACACATACCAAGACCAATACCAACACCAACTCTTACTCCAGCATTGAACCAAGTGAGTTGGCCATCCTCCCCTTCATAAACCTCATCCGGATACCAATTGTGAATCAATTTTCCCTCTGCTTCATACTCATCTTCAGCCTCAGTGATCTGCAATAACCAAAAATTACTTCAAATTAAATAAAGAATTAAAAATAAAAAAATGTATGCTTTGCATTTGTAATGAACAAACAAGTGGAAAGCAATAGACAAATTGGCACAAGTAAAACAGAGGCGTCACAAAATGCAAATACATATTTCTAGGAAAAAAAATAGCAACACAGGACAAGGTGAGGCAACTCTACAGCTGTCTAAAATCAATATTATACCTTTGCTAGACATTGGCAAGTAAAAAACAAACCCCACACCAGGCCTCCAGTCCAGCTTGAGGAAGTAGTGGTTTTTCAACCATGAAATTTAGATAATGGGTGAGAATTGAGGCCTTGGAAAACTGGCTTTGTTAGCTCAAGGGAATTGAGAGGGCCATTTAGTCATGATTGCTTCAACAAACAATCATTTTCTTTGTTAGGTACAAGGTTAGTTCTGAACCTTTAGATTTGGCAAGCAAAAGGATACAATTACTATTGCTAGTGAAATGATGTGAGGAGGTGAATTTACTGTACCTACAACGGCAACAATTAATAATTCTAGTATAAATCCATCATAGTCAATAGTTCAACCTTATCCCTAGCCGATCCTCCATATTTCCTATTTTGAAGTCCTCCAAAAAAATATAAATCAACATGAAAACAACTTTCAATTTCTTTCCCTAATTTTACTCATACTATTTGTTAAATTAATCTACAAATCAAACTAACAGTATAATTGAAATTGAATAAGTGACAAGAGATAATTGGGAGGATGTCTGGTATCAATTTCATCCCACTGAAACACCTTAGCACCCAGCACACTGATCATTTACCTAACAACACTATTAAAAAAAAAAAAAAATCATAAACCAAAAGCCTAATCATGCTGATACCCCTGATTTGTCGCTCAAATTTACTAATTCAATGCCCAGTAACAGAAAATTAGTAAGAATAGCTCACAAGATCAGCTCACTGACATTTCAGCTGTTAGGCATACAAATTATTAAGCTTTATTGCTCGCTTAAAGCTAAAAGGAGCAATCAATTATCTAGATATGTTTCCACGATCCTACAATCCTACTACTCACAAGATAAGCATGAGATCTCCATCTTCATGAACAAATTATGCTCCAACTAACCGTTTTCTTACAATAATTCACCTCCCCAAAGAATGAGAGATTATAAAATGTGTTAGGACCACCAGGTCATTCGTAATCCCATCCAAATGCAAAGTGACACCCTTGATGATTCCAAATCAAATAACTTTTACATCATCGAAGATACCGTGATATTGGTATCCTTTGTAATTAGTCGGAATCATAAATAACACCGTGGTCCTCGATCATCTAATAACTTCTCATCAATAGCGTGATCACATACTCCGATAAAGGTGAGCATGGTACCACTACGTTTAGGGTAATCAATTCCTCACCACATAAGTAACTCAACTAACTACGCGCCAAGGTCCAAGGTGACAGGTGTTTCTACCTTCCTAGGTGGAACTGTGGAAGTGGTAGGACTGTTGGTATATCACAAATTATCAGTCAAAATTTTAAAATCTTACCAATTCCAAAACTTACCGATATATAACATCATTAACCTTCCATTGAAATAATAAGATAATTACACAATCCAATAATTGAACATAAAAATGCATCTCTATTTCCATGAAATCTCAAATTCTCAATACAAATTTATCATTCACAGTATGATTCAAAATTAAATAAATATTAATCTTTTACAGGAACACAAATCATAGAAATCAACACAATATTAGCAAACAAATCAAAACAAAAATCTTAAAAATTTATTCAAAATCCAATATGAAAGTGAACAATGAATTAAATGAATTACCTGTAATTTCCGGTGAATTAAACCATTAACAGCAACAATCTTCTGATCTTTCTCAGTCTCATCGGAAACTTCAGGAATCGCATCCAAAGTGCTATATCTCGGCGACTTTCTCCGGGGACTAAAGTTCATCATCTTCGTCAATATCACCGGCGTATCCGACCATCTTCCGGCAACATAAACCTCAATCGACGGCGACGAAATCCCTAATTTCGGCTGAAAAAACGCCGACGACGAAGACGGCGATGAACCGCCGGCATAACAATCCATACTCCACTCGTTCTCGAACCTTCCAAAGGACCCACAAAGTAGCAAATTATCCATCTCACAAACCTCGAACTCCACGCCGCCGGAGATCTTAACGTTGTCGGTGCTAACATATGTAACCTCGGACGATTCTCTGTCAACACGATCTCTTCGAAGCGTAGACGACGCCGTTTCAGAAGCAGGAACACGATTTCCATTGATTTCGAGGGAAACACCGAGCTCATCGCGGAGATGTCGGAGGGTGAGGTAATCTGGTGCGGCGTCAATGGCGCAAGGTGCAATACGAACGTAAAACAACCGGATTTCGAACCAGATTGACGGCGGTGATTTAGGGGGACCACCACCACCTCCGCCGGCGCAACCACCGTTCATGAGACGGTAAACCTTTGGTTTTGAAACGATTGAGAGGGTTGTTGACCCAGTTAACGATTGATGATCCATTGTAGAAGATGAAACGAAATTGGAGTGGATTTAATTGGGGGAAATTGTGGATTATTGAGAGAGAATTGGGGACATGATTAGGGTTTTGTTGGGAATTAGGAGGAAATTTGTTGAGGAAAAGGAGGGAGAAGAAATGAAGAGGAAAAGGATGGAAAGGAAGACGACGAATGATGGTTGGAGTGAGAGTTTTTGTAGGAATGGATTATTTGTACTCCATATAACATTGGAGTTGACGAGATTTTTTTTATTTTATTTTTTTTAAATTACCGTATTATTTTAAATTTATTTTTTTGATTTTTTTTTTTTTTTTTTACTTCTTCTTCCTTTATGTTAGGAGGAGGGAAAAGGAAGAGGGATAAAGCGGGACCTTTATTAGCTAGCTCTTTTGTCCTCGACCAAGTAATGGCTTATGTCTTTTTCAATTTAAACGTCGCGTTAATTTGTTATGGTTTCAATTTTAGGATGTTTGAATTGATTTTTTCTGATATGATATGTTTTAATTTTTATAACATTTGAAACTAATCTGACTTGATTTTGGTAACGATGATTAATAATTAATGATTATTTTAAATACTATGATTATTTTAAATACGTTGTATTGAGTATAATGTTTAGTGTCTCACTTTTTTCCAATTTTACAAGATTCATTCTGATACAACTTAACATGACAATAGACTCTATTTTGTGCATTTTAATATTACATTCATAGGATTGAAGTCATGAAATATTTTGTACGGTATGAATTTCTACTAATACACTAAATGAATTGATAATGCTTGTTGATATTGTATTTATTAGTCAAGGGAAGCTCTATCTATAACTTTATACTAAAGGCGAAACCAGGAATGACACATGTCATCTCCTGGTTAAAAATTTTCCCTCCAAAAGTTTTTTTTTTTTTTTTTTTTTTTTTTTTTTTTTTTTTTTGGTCAAAGCTTCTTAGAGAAGTTTTTAATACAAACTATTCAATAATATTTCACTTCCTATTTTATAAGTATATTCCATTTGTACACAATCAAACAAAGATATATATATAATTTTTTTTTATACAATATTATGCAATAATTGTTTTCTATCTATAACTTAATGATGTAATTCATAGTTATTTGTGTATATATTATTCGTTCTGTTTTATTTTTTACTTTTTTTTTAAAATTTTTTTCTTGTGTGTGTTAAGAGAGCCACAAGGGCGGGGGGGTAAGAATCGATCCCAAGATCTCTTGGAACCGGGAGGAGGCTCTAACCACTTGAGCTATCCCTCACTCACATTCTCTCTGTTTTCTTTAGTGTGATCAATTTTTTTAAATTTTTTTGTAATTACAGAACTTTTATCCTATTTTGTTATTAGGTTTAATTTTTTATAATTAAATAATAATACTAAATTAATGATAAGTATTAAGTTTTAAAAATTACCGTGCATGGCACGGGACTTAACCTAGTACTAAGATATTTCACATTCAAGCGTACTTGGCTAGAAACGGCCACCAAATTCACATTTTGTACAATTTATTTCTCTTTTTGTGGTATATATATACAATATTTGATTTCGTAATTATTGTGTCGTAAATAGAATAGGTAAGATTAGGTATAATATTATACTTAAACGAGTATGTCATATCTCTTTTTTTCTTAAAAATTACATCGCATTTTAAAAAAAAAAAAAAAAATTACATCGCAATAATATAATAATACAACATGATACGGAATACATTTTAGATGAAGTTTGTTTAGGGGATAAGGGAAAATAGATAAAAATAAAGAAGTCGTCTAATATTAGGTTGGATGCAGGATGAGGATTAGAGGAGAAACATCTAGAGGTTAATCCTTGCATTATATCATAAAATTAATCCTTTAGAGAGGAGGTTAAATAGAAATAGTAGATAAAGATGTGAGAGAAAAGATCTATTTTACCCTAAATTAGAAAGGATAAGTGGATAACAAATTAGAGATAGTTCATAATATTTTATTTTAAGTAACTTTACCACCTCTCTAAACCAAATAAGGAAAAGCCATAATTTTAATCTTACACTCAAAAATCCTTTTATCCTCATCACCTTAGCTTGTCACTCATAAGCCATAACATATACAGAGTATCACCATTGTAATTACAGTACCAAATTCAAACAGCAGAATGTTGATTTAATTTCATCCTCTCAAAAACTAGCTACTCGTAATTAATTAAGGGAGGATTATAGGGGACTGTGGTTAATTAGGGGCAAGTTTGTTGTAGCATACGGTGTTACTATTAATTATTGGTTTATCTATTATGATCATATAAGTTCGTTGTTATTCTGTTACATTATAAGAAAAACGGCAAATTAAAATTAGTTTATAAATAATAAACTTGAGCATATGAGCGTTTGAGTTAACATAGTTTACACATTTGACATTACTATGCCCTTGAACTACCCTAGAGACAAATGCATGATTTATTGATTTGGATGCTGAGGTGAGAATGAATGATGGAATACCACTTCGTGTCTCTTCATACAAATTAAATGAATATTTTTTTACATTGTTATTACATTCTTACGTTACTTGCATCATTACTTTTGCATGGCATAATGGAATAAGCTCAATCCAGCAATCCAGTCACAACAAGTGCACTTGTATACATATTTAAAATACTCATAAAATGTAGGATATGCAAAATTACAATTGTTTTTTAAGAATGAAATTATGACTAAATCGCTTCTCTATTAAAAATTCTATAGTTTATTTTAGTTTGACTTTAATTAATTTATTGTTTTTATATTTTTTATAATAATTTGATCAAAATATTATTTTACTAAACAAATTTTATTTGATTAATATTACATAAAAAAAAAACCAACAAACTAAATTTAAAACAGGAAATTGAGTAATTTAAAAGATAAAATTAGGCAAAGGTGCCAATATTTTTTGTAGATGTTAATGTATGTCAAGAGACAATTAATCAGAGTAATTACAATATTATGAGTATAGAGGTGATCATTGGCCGGATCGGGTCAAGGTCTAAAATTTCAGCTCATTTTTTGGGTCGGGTCAGGTCAAAAAGTTCGTGTCCAAACCCGTCCAAAATGGCCGGGAAGAGCGGGCTTTTTGGGCTGGGTCCAAAAAACAACTAAATTTGCATTAAAATATTTTTTCCCAAGTACGCCCAAGTTTTTCTTAAAAAAAAATGATTCGGACCAGACTTAACCTGATTTTATATCGAAAAAGGCTGTTCAAAATCGGACTGGACTAGCAGACCGGGCTACATATGATCAGCTCTATGTGGTTATTAGCATAAAATACAGTTTTTACCGTCAAAATAATAAGAACAATAAAAAGGGAAGGGAACTATGTAATACGATGCATGGCATTAGGCGATAAATTTGCTGCGCTTGGAGCACTCCTAAATTAACGTTTAGTGACATCTGGGAGATGGTGCCTGTGAATCGGGTGGTCGCGGTCTTGTGGGATGACAGCGTATAGTGTCAGGAAAGAACAACACGTACTACTATTGAGTACAGAGTACGGTGTGGTACGTGCTCTTTTCTCAAATGTTTTCCTAATTATTCAGAGGTTCAGCCTCCAACATTCAACGCCGATAATTGATCGACTTTATTCCCTTTTAATTTTAAACCGAATAATATGATTTACTCCTTATTTCATAAACGGGCCTGAGTTAACCGTTATAAGTGGTCATTTTAAAAGTTTAAGGAGAATTCATATTAAAACCATATTGTAATGAGGAGAGTAACCCCTTAAAGAGATGAAAAGAGTGTCTTAGAGATTACAAAAACACTCTAAGAGTCTGTTCTCATACGTTGAAAAGTTCAGTTCAGCTCTTAATTTCCTTCTGTTATAAAATATTCATTCAATTCAGTTCAGTTCAGTTCAGTCAATGAGAACAAGCCTTAAGCCTTATTTTATTATGCAATCCAATAATCACACTAATTAAGAAAGAAATTGGATCCAAGATTGATACCCTGAATTGTTACCATTATTTAACACCTTCTTGGGTTTACTACCCACCATTTGTTTAACTAAACATTATTTGCTTCAAAAATCATCAATCTCAAGAGTGTTTACTTAATTGATCTCACACAATGCATAAACATGATATGGATATACTCTAACCAACTAGAATGCCTTTTTACTAAAGAACGAAGTTTCCAAGATACTGTAAAGCAAGGGTTATTATGCCAAATTACATCTTGATATTTGAAATCCTTTTTTTCAAAAATTTGAGGGATATTTTGATAAGATTCGCTTAACCTTAAGAGTTACTTGTATTTTTTTTTTATTTTTTTTCCCAAAAAAAGAATAGCAAGATTAAAATTTAAAATAAAAGACAATTAATAAATAAATAAGAAAAAAGACGATTAGATCTCATCTGAATATTATAATAGTAGATAGATTAACATTAACATTACGATAGCGCCTCATGCAAAATGTAGGTTTTTTTTTAAAAGTTGGATGAAAATGTACAAATCAAAAGTGGGCACTAAGATGAGATTATAGAGTGGGGGCTCTTTCAGCAGCTCCAGAAATGACAGTGAGCAAGTTGTTACCGAAGGGGTCGCTAAGGTGAGCAGCCAGATTCTCAACTGGGCCTTGGCCTGTCACGTAAGCCTGAATAAAGAAGGCGAACATTGAAAACATTGCCAGCCTACCATTCTTGATCTCCTTCACCTTCAACAAGGCTGCTTGGTCTGGGTCATTGGCTAAGCCCAATGGGTCAAATGGGCCTCCTGGGTGAAGCTTGTCTTCCAAATCCTGCCACCCATAATTATAAAATATTCTTAGAAATTGTCTATATAATTCCTTTACTCAACAATCTCATGTAGTCGATTCAAATTGCAAAGTTAAGCTTGACCTAATGAAAAGAAGAGCACCTTACAACCTTAACATCGTGGGTTAATCTCCAATAGGTGCATTTTGATAGCTTTATTTATAAGTGGTTAGCGGACAACTAATATCTATTTATAACTACAACTATAAATTTTGCCAAACACGTCCAATTTTACAAGCAAGTTAGATTCGAGGTGATACCGTGATACCATGAAATGATCATTACCAATAATAATCTAATGAGTAACACCATTGTATATTTCCTACTTGATTGTAAATTATTATATTATTTGATTAACTATCTTCATTCAAATATATAGTTAAGCTAACAATTTAATATGAACTAGTAACATGATAGCTAACACGGTTGCAATGAAATCATCTTGAATTACCAGCTATGAATGTAAAGCTTCAGCAATCAGAAGACATTAGTAGTATAAAGGGAGTACGATACGAGACGAAAACCGGTACATACCAAGCCATTAATGATTCTGTAGTACTCAGCACCACCAAGGAGAACAACCTCAGCAACAACAGCAACAACAAGGTTGATGGGAATAGGCTTTCCAAAGTAGTTTAAGGTGTTTCCATCTAGCAGCAAGGCACCAGTCTGTACAATAACAACAATGTTTACAATCCAAGTATGTAACAATGTAACATGTACCAATATTAAACAATATAGACAAAAAAAAAAGAAACATTAATAAAGAATATTTGTGTTACAAAGAAATACTCGTACATACCTTGAACCAAACAGCTTCAGGACCACAGTTAGCACCAAATTTGTTGAAGGCTTCGGGGATGATGCACCCGGCTGCTCCGAGCATAGCCCAACGGGCGTGGATCAACTCATATGCTTGGTATCTGAACAAAGTATATATCATTAATACTACTTGACATATACAAAGTATGAATTAGGCATTCAATTTGTAATTAACAATATATATATGATGAATGTTTTTTCAATAGAAAAGTTTGCTTACTTGGCGAAGTCCTCAGGCTTCTTTCCAAGACCAAAAGGGTCGTAACCATAGCTGCAATAAATCAATGTCATCCATGTCAAGCAAGGTAACATTTCATTTTTCATAAATTCCAAAACAAATCGAACAAGATTCTAGATGAAAACCATTCCAAGTACACGTAGTATTACTAACAAAACAACTTAATGAATTTTGATCTACTTGAAGCAATTCTGAGTCCAAGCTAAGTAGTATGGAATATATAATCTCACTTATCATACTATATATGTTAAAAACTAGCAAAGTCTAATCACTACTCAAGATACACGCGCGATCTAACAAGATCTAAACATAATCACATATACTTCCTCTGTTTTTATTGAATTATTCAACTAGTACTCCCCCAGTCCTAGTCCTAGTCCTAGTCCTAGTCCCCCTCCTCTCTCTATTACGTGAGTAATAAATACGAAGTATTAGAAATATGAATGTAATTTAGCGAGTAACATTTATTTTCATGTTTGTCAAAATGTAATATTCTTGTATTCAACAATAATTGACATGTAGCTATTGAGACAAATACGTAGTATAACAAATGGTAAGTGAATAATGTAAAAGTCAAAACACTGCAAATAAAAATAGTAAAATAGAGGCCGTATTATATATTGGTTAAACAAAAAAAAATCTTACTCTCCGGGAACTTCTCCGTTGAGGTAGTCAGGAATGTCATCACGGTCCAAAAGGCCTTCAGGCAAGAAGATCCTACGGTCAGGGCCATACCACTTAGCAAGCTCATCATCGGCGGACGAAACAGCAGCAGGCTTAGCCTTAGCAGGAGGAGCAGCCGCCTTTTTCTTACCACCAAAAAGAGCTACAATCTTAGAAGGACCAACACTAGTTGTACTACTAGGGGCGGAAGTAGCACTTCTTAAGTTGAATGTGTTTCCCAACATTTCTGACTTTCCTAGACACGCCGCCGCTGTCGATGCCGCCACCGAAGCCATGACTGCCGCCCCTACTGTTGGATGATAACTTAAGAGGATTACTTTTTTTTTTTTTTTAGTTGTAAGAGTGTTGATTGTATGAGTTTGTATTCTGTAAAATGGTTGATCTTAATGCTTGTTTCGGTGGATGTGGGGGTGCCACCTAGGAATCTTATTTGGGTGTTTTGATTGGTGAGAAATAATCTATTACCTTATTATGATAGGTCAGATGTGATTACGTGTCAGATAACGGCAGTGTGACGTGGCATTGCTGATAAATTATAGTTGTTTGTGGATAGTTTGTGGTTTGTGCTCCTTTTGTTTTGGATAACATATTGCATGCCCTTATCTCTGTTTTCTATATTCTACAGTAGTTTCTACAAAATGTAGAAGAAAAAAAGAAGCTAAAACATTAATGGGCTTGGATAATTAAATGTGTATGTGGCCCAACAACATGGAAAGGTATGGGCTTAGCATGGTGAAGATTTCAGCTGAGCAGCCCATACCCAAATTGCTAATAATGATAAATGTTTGTTCCTAAGGTTTTAAGTAATTAAGTTGATTCTATTTTAGCATTAGATGATCTTGACTTTGGACTTTTCAATTTTGGGGAGACATCTATTGTAGCTAAAAATATGTGTTGCCCGTTTTAGGAGTTAGATCATTTTTATCGCGGTGGAGGTATAATTATGTATCTGTGAAGTTTTCGTTAGGGCAAGTATTGTGTTGGCACATGTATAGTTTATCCGATTTGGGCATGGAAAAGATATACCAAAAGTAGGGCTAGTAAGGAAAGTGTAGCAGAGAGGATTGTGAGAATCTAAGAAAGGTCTGAGATGATTAAGATGATTTAGATGGAAAGAGTTAAGAATGATACAAAGAAATTGGGTTTAAAGGGTACATGACACTTAGCATGAGAGGATATAACAAAGAAAGATTGGTTTTTATGGCATAATTGGAAATAAGACTTCATTTTTTTTTTTATTATTATTTTTTTTTTTGCTGTATTAATTTGTACTCACTAAAAAATTGATCATATCGATAAAAATCCATCTACTATGTCACTATATGTATGTGATTGAAGATCACATATAAGAAACTAAATAAAATACTGATCCAAAAAGAACTTTTAAGTTTACACTGCTTTTAAGTGCAATTTTAAGTAATACTCCATATGATATGAGTCATTTGACATTCGGGACAATATGATTAACATTTTGATCGAAAGAGTGTGATAAAAAAAATCTAAAAAACAAATCCTACTAGATAGGGTCGTGCTTGTTGGGCTACCTAGGCTATCCCAAAAAAGTTGGTATAGGATGATGAGTGATGATCCATATGTCTCATCCTATCCAATCTGATTGTGAGGCCTAAGTCTTTGACGACAAGACAAATACTCAATACATGGAGTACGTAATAATTTTTTAAAATAAACATTGAGATTAATATAGTAAAATAACAATTATGTTACCATAATAATTATTAAATTTGATTAAAGTTATTATTCGATCAGTATTCATATTGTACATTTGTGCAAAATATCAAAACGTTATGTTTTTAATTGATAAACCGACAAAGTATCAGATATGACTTATTTTCCCCCGTCTTTTTCGTTAACTCTTTAATTAACACCTAAAAAGTAAAGAGAGTAAGAGACATGCATTCCTACGAGGCTACCACCCTAATAAGCTTAGGTCCAAAATCCCAAGGCTATGATTTAATCAATTTGCCTACTTATTTATATCAAACACCTTAAAATTAAGGTAATCCATCACCCCTCAAATTTGATTATCCCCTCCATCCATATACATATACAAACTAAATAAATCTTATTCCTGCGTACGAAGTAATATTTTGATCATCAATAAGTGATAAATGGTTCTTCATTTCAGTTATATACTACCTCTGTTACAGGTTATGTGCAACGATTTGACATAAAGCAGATAGGGAAAATGTCTAATCGTTGCACATAACCTGTAACGGAGGTAGTACGTAAATAGGAAAAACTACACCACAAACAAATATGGAGTATTATAATACGGAAAGAGTATTTAGCATGTGGTACCTATACATTAACAATCATCACTTTTATTAACGTAGTTACTTAACACATTTGTCTAGCTTGTTACAAAAACCAATATTGAGCCATGCTGCTCACAATATAATCAAATTACTAAGTAAGCACATTGATTTGGCCAAAATGTACTCCAATCCTTAAAAAAAACTCATACTTTATTTAAAAGTTTGAAAGTCAATTTTTTGGACTTTATTTATCGTTGATAAAAAAAAGTCGCAACCACGAGCATAAATCCTAGCCATCTTAAGTGATTATGAATGTTTGGTCAAATTAATTAAAATTATACTAGTCAGCTTATTATATAGCAGTGGACAGTGGTATCCTTTGTTTATCCAACCACTAAAATAAGAATTTTCCAAGTTAATTTCAAGCCCAACAAGTTTACCGTAACAAGCTTAGAAAAAAGAAGGGCCGACTTTAGATACGGATGTTATACTAATTTGAAACACCATATCTTAATTCAATATTGAAGACTCAAAGGGCGTTGAATTTGTAAGATTTAGAATAGTTGTAATGCTTTATGTTTTTACGTCTAGGTACATCACGCGCACATATTGGTGTTTTTGTATGATTAGTACTTTTTTTTTTTGGTATACTTGAGTGTAATGTAGCATTTACAATAGGTAAGAAAGATGTGATTGATCAATATTCGCCTTAAATTTGATTACAAAAAAAAAAAAAAAAAAAAAAAAAAAGTGGCAAAGATGTACAATCAATCCATCTCAAACAATTATGAATCCGAAAAGTAAAATAAATCATATGTCGTTTTTAATGGTTTTTGTGAAAATTGAGGAACATAATATAAGTTTAGTTTTTTAGATCAAAATTTTAAAAATCATCAAATTATCTTAGATTGGTGTTTCTTGCCTTCTTAAAAATCATGACGGTTGAGAGTGAGGATAGCTCAAGGAGTTATAGCTCTCATTCCACTTCCAGGTGATCCTAAGATCGATTCTCATCCCCGTCTTTGGCTCTCTAAAAATAATAATAATAATAATAATAATAATAATAATAATAATAATAATAATAATAATCGTGATAGGCTGATAGCCCCATAATAATGTAATAGTTTACTAAATTAGAATGTTGCAAGAACAAGATAAAAGGTCAATTTCACTAAAACTTAGGGTAAGAAGTACATGTATTTAATTATTTTTAAGGGGTGATAAATCGTAAGGAATATATTAATACTAGCCACGAAAAATAAAAAGCTACTTACTTTTTATTCCAAACCAAAAGAAGAATGAAGATGAAGATTGATGACGTAGTGGATAACCAAAATAGCAACTACCATCCAAACCACAAGTCCACAATGTACATTATTGCATCATTCTAATTTATAAAGAATAAAAAGGAATGAAAACAACTAGAAAAACCTTAAGAGCTACAAATTTCGCACTATGCTTATAATAATCAGCTATT
This sequence comes from Chenopodium album, assembly GCF_948465745.1. NCBI lineage: Eukaryota > Viridiplantae > Streptophyta > Magnoliopsida > Caryophyllales > Amaranthaceae > Chenopodium > Chenopodium album. Next base: position 75,142,136 of record NC_137840.1, read on the forward strand.
ATCGACACATTTTTCAACTGATACAATATTGTTGGCTTTCTTTTGTATAATAAATTCATGGACACTTGTGATTTGTGAACTCCATTCATCTAACACTTGGGTTGGTATTCTTCTGTACGAGTACCATTATATATATGTTGTTTGTTTCAGGTTGATGTACACAGATAGATAAGTATCAAGTCGAAAGAGAGTACTTAAGAATAACCAAATACGTTATCGATCAAAATAGGGGGAATTACCCTTTTTTATTTTTTATCACCCTTGTCCTGGATTGAAGACTATATGTTGATGTCTAATAGTGTAATTTTATGTAATAACATAACAAGAAAATTTGAATTTGGGTGAGGAAATTATATAACGGAATAACTTTTGCAAGTAAAATTATTATGAAAAGACTTTATAGACGTATATTAATTGAATAATCGTGAATTTGTGTTACTTTCTAGTCTTATCTTTTATGAAGTATGTGATTAAGTGATTATGTCTTGTGAAAATGATCAAGATAATTGAATTTTGTAGGACAGCACAACCTATTAAACGAAGAAGTAAGCAAACACGTATACTGGTATAAAATAAACGAAGCATTCAAGGCAGACAATTTCAACACAACAAGGGACATTGTCGTAAGACGCTTAGATCACAAATTAAAGTGTTATGTAGCTGTACGGAACACTATTCAATTATATTGATCATAATTGTGTAATTGTTATGTTCCATCAAAATAATATGATCATCATGAGATTAATGTTGCAGCTCAATATAAATTCGATCTCCATAAACAGATTTATTAAATCAAAAAAATCTACTATCATCACAATAATATATACTTGTAAGTTGTAAGGAGGTATAACTAGATAAGATTGGACTTAGGGCTTGTTCTCATTGACTGAACTGAACTGAACTAAACTGCGCTGAACTGAACTAAAATGAATATTTTATAAGAGAAAGAAATTAGGAGCTGAACTGAACTGAGCTGAGCTGAGTTGAGGTGAACTGAACTGAACTTCAACGTATGAGAACAGACCCTTAGTTTATGTGAAAGACCACGGTTGGAATTAATTTATTCTTTCTATTTAACTTTCTCAAAATAAATAAATTTCCTGGGACGGAGGGAGTACTGCTTATAGGAGACTTAAAAATTTGTTAGTAAGAATAAATGTTCAACAATATCATATGCTTTAATTGAATGTTACATTAATTATTGACCTTTTCTTTGTACTCGTAATAGTTATGGCCAAACAAACATTTACCCCAAATCAGTATATCACCATATGTTTTCCAAAGTTCCATTTTATTGGTCAAAATTAAATTGCCGCCCCTTGTTTAGACTTTGCTGTGAAATTAAAGCTGTCCAAGTTTAAACATCACCATCACTTAGAATTTCATCTTCCTTTTTTTTTTTTTTTTTTTTTTTTACACACACAGTTATCATCTTTTACTCACCTTATCAAATTATCACTTATCAAATTATCATAGCTCCTCTTTTCTTCTTACCTTCTCATGACAATATAATTGCAACATGCATTATCTTATAGGTGCTTAAGTTTTATTAATGACTAAATTGTTCAATTTATCTCTCCTAATCTCCTCCTTAAATAGGGATATATTGCAACTACAACGAAATATGTGCAGGAAATATCTAACATTTGATCAATTTGTTGAATTGTACTTTTTTTTTTTTGAGTTTTGCCCCACCCGATTCATTGGAGTTTATCGAACTCGAGACCTCCCTTAAGAGACATCAAGCTACTTATCGCTTGAGCCACTGTTATTGGTCGTTGAATTGTACTTCACTTGAACTAAAATTTAAACACTTCAAACAAATTCAAATCACTACACACTTGTATGGACTATCAAAGTATAGGTCTAGTACATCATAGCATCATGATAAAATAATAATGCATTGACAAGCTAACACACCAAACCTTATCTTCATCAAGATCAACAATCATCCATATATTAACAATTTTTTTGTGATCCAATAATATCCATGAATTAACAAATTGTACTTCTAATAATCTTAGAATAATTTCAACTTCATTTCATCAATTATCGCTTGGTTATTAGATCTCCCAAAATTAGCTAATTCCATGACTTAATTATGTGAAACATGTCAATGCAATTCCTTTAAGCGAAGTGTTGGTAAAATGATACAATCATCATTAAAACTAAAGAACATAAAAGTTACAAAACCAAAAATTTTGGAATTTCATATAAAGAGGGAAACTTTAGTGTCCATATATTTCTGTTATAATGGCAGCAACCACATGCAAATTAAACTCTTTTAAATTTACTCGTACAACCAGTACAGTAACATGAAAGAAATCATATCATTAGATTATTCAGATTCTCTCTAAGAAAATGTTGGACCGACACATATTTACCACTTACTAGCTTTGACAGTAAAAGTGGTACTGTAAAATTTTGAAACCTTCTGACAATTGACAAATTACCCTGTTTGGGTAAAATACGTGAGATTCATGCCTATTTGGAAAGGACCAGTCATCAATATTTTTAAATTTCTTTTTTAGACTAGGATGAGTCATCTTTTGTAAAGGATGAGTCATTAATTTGATCAAATAGTACTTGTTCATTTATGGGGGAGTTTGACATAAGTAGAAGGGGATTAGGATTAATGTTATATGCGTAATTAAGCTACATTTCGGTGGGGCTTTGGGCGGTTTGAGGGGTAGGGGTGTTTGCATTTCAATATTAATGTAATATTTATTTATTCGTACTTTAGCTTGATTTGGTTGTTTGGTATTGATAGTAGGATAAATCATGTATCTGTGTTATTTCTCTTTTTAAGAATTTAAACGTGTCGATAAGTCAATTATTTCAGTAAATTTTACATTTATTATCCACACAAAAGGTATTGTAATGATCGAGTATTTAACCTTAAGTTATTTTCCTCTAAGATGACAAACTTACCACTTAAAACAAATCATTACATCCACTTGACTGCAATACTGTATCAAAAGTAAAGCGTAAAAAAGACGCATAAACAAAAACCACACGCGATACAATCACACATGCTTATATAGAGCGCGAGCCGACGAGAAGCACCATTCTCAAACCGTAGTAGTTCTACCACTCATAGTCATCCAAAGAAATAATGGACTGAAAAACATAACACAAAGAGAGGAAGTTTCTTACAACAAGATAGCTACCCTTTCCTCCACTTGTGTTTGTATAATTGCCAAAACAATTCTCTAATTTCATTTAATAATATTGCGCCCTTGAAGTCCAAATGTCACTCATTTCCTTAGAATAAAAACCCTCAAAATATTCGATTTCGTATTCTCTCTTCTCTCTAAAAAAGCCACCACCTTTATTTTCCTCTCTTTCTCTCTCTTCTTTCTTCTTCTGCATTCAGAGTTCAGTTTCTTTGTTTCTGCTTCAAATTTCAGATCTAAAAGAATCAAAGATACAATCTTTAGAAAAAAAAAAAAATGAAGGTATAAAATTTCTCCTATAATTTGGATTCTGATTCTCAAAAAAATATTGGGTTTTGCCTGAAAGTGCTTTAGATTCTATTTTACACGTATAATTAAAGTCTCAAGTTCAAAGGGTTATTATCTTTTTCTGCCGTTGATTGAAAGGGTCATATCTTTATGCTTTTGCTGTATTTTTCGATCATATGCTTTTGATTTGAACCCCTTTTTTGTAAATAATATTAAGCAGTTAGTTAATTAGCTTAAAAAGTACGAAGTAAGAAATTTAAGAAATGATATACTCTGTTTTCCCTTTTTGTTGTTGTTGATTTCGTGGAATGCTCAGTATAATTACGACCAGCAATTTAGAAAAGCTAATCTAATTTTCATGGTATATTTAATTGATTAATTAGCTTGAAAAAAAAGAAAAAATAAATGAAATTAAGTCCGGGAGTAAATAATCATCTGTTATTTTGACAGGCCCTGTTTAAATTTTGCTCTGTTTTATAATTATTTTTTTTTAATTGAAAATTTACAGAAAAGTGTGAAATAATGTTTGTTTGGTTGATTTAATGACAGAAAATTGTGTTGAAATTGGACTTGCATGATGACAAAGCGAAGCAAAAGGCTCTTAAGTCAGTCTCTACTCTTCCAGGTAATCCAAACCACCAAATTTGCATCACTTGGAAATCTTATTGTGTCCTAATTAATTGATTTAATTGGGTGATTAATCAAAGAATTTTTGTTAGGTTTCTTATATTAAAAAAAAAAAAAAAAAGAGAGAGAGAAAAGAATGTTATGGTACTTATGGATGATGTGATTCTATTTGGAATATTTTTTCCTGATGCAAGCTTGAAGTTGATTTCATCAATAATTAGCAATTTGTTGACCCCACACTTCTGATATCATTCTCTTCTTAAAAAAAAAAATTAAAAATATGGAACTTTGTTTATTATGTTGTCATTATTGATTTTGTTTAGTACAGAGTAAATTGCAATATTGTACTGGATCATGTCATCAATTTTTTTTTTTTTGAGCCACAAGGGCTTTGTAAGTTATGGAGTAGGTGAAGGGACATTTGAATTCGTGAGGCTGTGACCTATCGTACACAAACTCTCAGTTTTTGCTACTCATACTAGTTAGGACCTCATATCAGGTCACCATGCCTAATTCTATAATAAATACTAATTCCATTACAATTCTGATTGAGTGAGCATGTTTTGTGTAAGATAGACTGCATATTAGTGAGATTTTTTTTACTTAATTTTTGGTGGAGCCGTTTAAGGGGTAATTATAAATTTTATATAAGTTACTTAGTGTACATGAAAACTCTCATTTGTTGATTTGATTTTGATGGTGAAGATCAGATAAATTCATTTTAGGTGACACAGGAAATTTCTAAGCATATGCTATAATAATATCATAAGACGATTTTGATATGATCTTTTCAATAATTGTACTTATTTTACAAACACTTTACAAGGTTGTTATACATCAAGCTCTTAACTCCTTTCAAAGCGTTCCATTTTGACTACAAGTCCATCTTTTATAAATGTTAATACAAGTATATAATTACATGTCAATTTTTAGTAACAATGCAATATTATTTGTCCCTTTTTTTTTAATGTCAATGAAAAGAATATATTGCTCCATTTTGAGTTACCAACCTAAATTACTTTTCATAAATTTCCAAGACCAACTACCTCCCTTGAAAATTGACATTAGTAACAACTAACAAGACAATTAACTAATTAAGGTCCTAGGAATCTTGTTTCCTACATTAGAATCTGCTCATTGTTTGCAAATACTAGCTAATGGTCTAATGCAATTTTACCTAATTAAAAATAATGTAGGGATTGATTCTATTGCAATGGACATGAAAGAGCAGAAGTTAACTGTGATTGGCACGGTGGATCCAGTAAGCGTAGTAAGCAAACTGCGCAAAAACTGGCCAACCACGCACATAGTTATCGTAGGACCTGCAAAAGAGCCGGAGAAGGAGAAGAAGGAAGAACCAAAGAAAGAAGAGGAGAAGAAAGAAGGGGAAAAGAAGGAAGAGGAAAAGAAAGAAGGGGAAAAGAAGGAAGAGCCTAAAAAAGAAGGGGAAAAGAAGGAAGAGCCTAAGAAAGAAGAGGGCAAAAAAGAGGAAGAAAAGAAGCCTGACCCCGTGCTCGACCTTGTCATGGCTTATAAGCAATACAACCCTCAAATGACTACACACTACTACGTTCAAAGCATGGAAGAGAACCCGAATGCTTGTACTATTTGCTGAAATAAACCCGTTGGCCTCTTTATTTTCCGAGGTTGGACGCCACAAGGGCAAATGATCCTTGAAGAAAGAATGATATGTAATCAATATAGTCATTTGATGACTGCTGCTTCTCTGATCTATTTTTCGGAAGTGAGTTATGTGATCGATCAAGCATGTATAGCACGTTAATTAAGTACGTACGAGTAATATTTTTGGTAGCGATCTGAGCTAATTAAGCTCATTAGTATTCTAAGCTAAGCTTGTTAATTTTCTTATCTAGCTGGACCGTCGATCATATCATTTTGTATATAATTTTTCTTGGGGTAGTATTTAATTGTCAAAACAATTTCTTTGGATGTTAGTAAAGTGTAAGTTCGTTTATTCAATGCATTCAGCAGTGTGTATTTTAGGAAAATCAATTAATTAGTGTCTCATAGTAGAAAGACATATTTTTGATGTGATTGTTGAGCTGCTAAAATGGATGATTTTACACATGTTAAATATGGCTAGATTATTTACAGTACTGTCCTTAGTGATGTGAGTGAATAATGATGGGATTTTACGATCATTGAAATAAGGAACAACAATTGATACCATAGTAAAATTAGCTGAGCAATCCATATCAGTTTGCTTCATTAGGTATGATACAGTCTTAGCAATATATAAGACGTGTTCGGTAAAATTAACAGTTGTAAATTTGCGTATACCATACTTGTACATTAATTTAAATTAAGTACGGAGTAGTCATAATGAAAATACTTGTACGTTCTAGTAAATGCATGAAAGCCTAGATCTAATGAAGTTGATGCAAGCTTCTTGGGCGGCTAGTGGGGCAAAGAAAGTGTACAAGAATGAATGGTGAAAGGCTGAAAGCCAAAAAGGATTCGATCACGGGTGGGTCGCAAGCTAATGATGCCCACAAACTTGCGCCCAAATTACATAATGTTACGTTGGTATACAACTATACATTTAGGTGGACAATAGTTCATGTCAATTTCTTCTGCTATGCATTTATATATACAAGTATATATTTATTTATTTTTATATCTATTTAATTATTTGTTGAGTCCATGAGAAAACCTACATGTGAGTAAAAGTGTTATCCCACGTTAAAAGAGTATAAAAGTGAAGAGAAATAGTGGAATGTGTATCCCACATTGAAGAAAGGAGAAAGTCGTGTTCACTTTATAAGGCTAAGGGACTACTTCCTTCATTGTCATATGGTTTTGAGTTAGAACCTTCTTGGTTGTTTAAGTGAACACTTGTGACAGGTGTGTGGCCCAAGCCCATTTATCATTATTAATTTGTTGTATATTTATTAGGGCTAGCAATCGGATCAGGTCGGGTCGGTTTCGTGTTCGGGTCAGCTAATTTCGGGTCAGCTACCCCCTGACCTGAACCTGATCCATTTAATGTTTCGGGTTGAAAACCTCAACCTGAACCTGATTTTTTCGGGTTCGGGTCAACCCGAAAATGACCTGATTTGACCCAAAACTTTTTTAGGTCTTAAAAAAGGTTGATTTATTTGGTTTGGGTCAACCCAGCCTATCTGATTTTATTCATTCAAAAGGTTTTTTTTTTTGCAGTTCATTCAATTGCATTTCAAAACAGCGATTCAAACCCAAACAAAATTGTCTAACAAAACTACTTAATAGATTACAAACCAAGTAGTCTACTTAATAAATTACAAATTGAATTTCAAAAACTATAGTGATTTAAATAAAATCTTCAAATCTCTTTGTTATGCCCACCCTCCATAGTGAATGAATCTTCTCCTCTCTGAAAGAAAGATGGATTTGAGTGGCCGCAACTTGCTGCCATTAAAAATAACACAAACAATAATTAAGAACATAATTTCAGTATGTAAAACCGTATAAATACAACTATTAATATTAATTAGCATGATAAATTCGTATAATTACATAAACTAGCATAAATTCGCATAGATCCATAAATCAATTCGTATAAATACATAAACCAACATTGATTCGCATAAATTTACATAAATCAATTCATACAATTACATAAACTAGCATAGTAGCATAAATTCGCAAAAATCCATAAGTCAATTCGTATAATTACATAAACCATCATAAATTCGCATAAATTTGCATAAATTAATTCATATAATTACATAAACTAGCATGAATTCGTATAGATCCATAAATCAATTCATATAATTACATAAACCAACATAAATTCGCATAAATCAATTTGTATATACTTGTAAAATAACAAAATCAATTCGTATAAACTCACAAATTAAGAACAATAAACAAAAAAAGTACCGTATGGGAGTGAGAAGATAAGAATTGTAGTCGAAATCAACAATTGTGAAGACTTGAAGAACTTTGATTGAACAATGGTGAAGCCGTGAAGAGATTTAGGGTTTTGAGGAGAGAGAAGAGAGAGAAGTGGGAAAAAGTAGTGAAAACGGCTGAAGAAATGATTGTAGGATGAGAGAGGTTTAGGGTTTTCATTTTATATTAAGAAGCCTCTATGGAATTTGGGCTGGGCTTATTTACTTATTTAGAGTTAGGGCTTTTTACGTTTTTTTTTTTTTTTTTTTTTCACTTAAAATACTTCGGGTTATCAAGTCGGGTTCGGGTTGACCCGACCTGATTTTGACCTGAAATTTATTTCGGGTTAAGTGGGTCGTTTTCGGGTTGAGATTTTCAACCTTAACCTGACCCATTTAATTTCGGGTTCGGGTTCGTGTCGACCCATTTAAGTTTTCGGGTCGAAAATCTCAACCCTAACCCGCTTTTTTCGGGTCGGGTTCGGGTCGGGTTTTCGGGTCGGGTCAGTTTTTGCCAGCCCTAATATTTATATGGTTGTAAATGCCGTCCCTCGAATATACTTTTTGCTTTTTCTATGCACAAATACAATCTAATTGGGCCCTTATCTTAATAGTTGACCACATTGTAAACCAGACCAAAAAATTACTAAAATATTGAATTAGCTAGTGTATATAGAATTTTACTTAAAAAATTAGCTCGCTCCTCAATTAGACAAGGTTGACTATCTCGGTTGCTCCTCTATTTATTTTCTAATCAAGGTAGTGATACCGATCGATACAATGTTTTTAGGTTTACAATAAAATGTAATAATTCGTATGACATAGTCAACGTTAATAATGTATATAGATTATATTGAACGATACAAAGTACTAAATAATTAAAATATTATAGAAATTAAATAGTAAAGATTATCATTTTTTTTATTGTAAATATAAGTTGATAAATATAAGTTGATAAACATGGATTGAGAATCAATTTAAAAAAAAAAAAAAGAAAGAAAGAAAGTGCACAACATAATAAAGAATTTTCTTAGAAACACTTTTTAATATTTGTATTTATATATATTTAACTTTTATTACTCCCAGACGCATTATTATATCTTGACTCTTGAATGATGGGAATAGAAACAAGGTCTAATCTCAACTAAAAACGCCATCCCAAGAATTAAAAAATTTAAAAATTGTTCAAACTCAGCACCTTGTCAATTGTCACTAACGTAAAATCATATAAAAGCTAGTATGATATATACATGCAAAGAAGAAAAAAGGCAGGTTTAATAAGACACTAATAAAAAGGTGATTAGCAAAGGGAAAATTATGAATAAAATCAAAATTGTCATCAATTGCATATTGGTAGGTCAGGCTGAGTCTTATAATTATGAACCACAAATAAAAGTGTATCATGAATAAATAATCTCTCTCCTACTCCAACTATTAAAGACTAAAGAGAATTACACCCCCTTATACATTCCATTTTAGCTTTCGTCCAACCACAACAACCAAATATGTCTAATGTGTAGCTCTATTATACTCAACCATAATGATGATGTCAAATACTTACTCCCATTTGAATTGGTGCCTACTATATACGAACAAAATTACCAAGTAACAAATATAACAGAAAACCTAATTACTACGTACTTATGTTTATTAGTATTCGTGATACGTACAATGTTGGCTAGTTAGTATTTTAGTTCTTTTCAGTCTTACAAATATAACTTTTTAAATACATTTGGATGTACCAAACTTTAATACTACATACACCATATAAGATTTCCAAATATAAATACGTAGTACAAGGCCTAACTCATCATAAGTCATGACATATACCCGAGAGAAAGGACAAATTACGCATCAAATTCAAATATTATAAATTCATGACATTAGTACGAGTAATAAATATGGAGGCCGATGGATGATGACAAAAGAGAATGTTAGTTTGTGGCTGCTAGAACAACACAAGAGATGTTTGACGATGACACTATGATCATCCAATCCATTTCACAAGTTTTATTTGGCCTGACTTTAGAATGATTGGAATTCCATTATATATTTATTAATTCGATTATTTTAAAATTGTGTGACCATTGATCAATTAATTGAACTACTCTAAAATAAATCTTATCAATAGTATGCAAGTCAAAATCGTAGGCAGATGATTGCGCTTTATTGATGTAAGGATGGTGTGTATTTTGGGCTCTTGGCAGTCTTGCTCTTTTTCTCCATGTACTATGTAGCATGTAGCGTACCAAATTAAGTTTATTATATATTCGTAAGCTAATGTAAATTATTTAATTTAAAGATTTTGCTGGTAGTTGGTATGTTATTTATGCACCCTAATACCCTATGGCCTATGTACATGTGTCATACATCTTTGTGCTAGTCATATAATCATACATTAATACTCCATTTGTTTTCAAGTAATACAATTGTTCTAATTGTTGTAATGATTTAAAGATAAATATGTATATCAAAACATAGAATCTTGTTAAACGGTAGACATACGTTGAGATAGTTTAATTACAATTTTCCTTTAAAATTAAATAAATCAAAAAAAATGAGGAAAAAAAAAAGTGAGGAAAAAAAAAGAAAAAAAAAGAAAAGAGGTATGCAAGGGGAGTATAAGAGTGAAATTTTGATCGAACTCAGAGTCATTCTTAGATCGATGTTTAATGAATGACTTAATAATTTATTCCTTTTTTTTTTTTGGACAATTGACTTAATAATTATGGGTTATCGAATAATGTTTTTTTAACCAAAAGTTGTTGCTTTTGTGCCTTACAAATTTATCAATTTCATTTTACAGGTTACTCAAACTTTGTTTTTGAGTAACAACATCAATGTGAGATTGTATTGGTGGAATAGTGAGTTAGTGACATCGCTCCCTGTATCATATTCCTAGGGTCTATGGATCAATTCTCATAGCACTCAATTGAAGGATCGGATTTTCTTTATTTACAAACCTCGGAGTCACAATTGAAATGATCATTATTGCAACCTTCGTTAAGTGCTTTGCAATAAGGATTCAATCAGATTTAGTATCATTTGCAAATATTGGCTCTATATTGCAAACTTGAAAACACCTGTTGAGCCACCTTGGCTAACCAAGGGATCAACTCACTCGAGCTCCATCTAGTGGATACAGGTGCATCCTAGCATTTTCATTTGGCGGTTGATCGCTTTTTGGTTACCCTAGAAGCCAGTGTTATCCATCCATCCATTGATGAGCTTCCTCCCCTTTACTACTCGATTTCAAAAATCTACTTTGATTTAATCATGTATGTATTCACCACCATTACTGACTAATTACACACATGTTCTTGAGCGTTTCAAGGAGTTTTTAGCCTTTTCTTGTGATCTTTACCTATGTGAAGGCAAGTGGTTTTAGTCTTTTAGAAATTCAAACAAACTACTCGTAAAATTGGATTGACAGAATTAGCATTTAGGAGACCTACATATAATATGTTATATGTACCATATATATGGGCTAGCCTGTATTCGATTCATTGGGCCTTAACAAACTTCAACAATGGGCCTGTAGAATATAGATGCACGTTTGTGTTTGGGCTTTTTTTTTTCTTTCCCATGTACTCCGATCCGTATTTGTTTAATGTTGCTTTTACCTCGTACTCGTATTTAGAAACACTATCAGCTCTCAAAAAAAAAAAAAAAAAAAAAAAAAAGTAACACTATCAAGTTATGAGGTTCTCAAATACTCCCTAGTCCGTACCTATTATTGTGCATATTTATTGTATATGCAGTATGCTTCAATGGATGAAAGCCGTCTGAGTAGCTGAGCAATGATGATCAAACTAAGAATTCGATATGTAAATAGATTTCACTAACAGATCGAGAACTTAGAAGTACGTAAATATGAGTAATATCTTACGGAGTACTAAACAAGAAAACACTAATATTATTATTAATATGGTAACCCCAAACAAAAAAATCTGGGGAAAAAAACCTAAGCTCAATTGACCCCTTTTACAATAATTTTATCCCAACAAATCCCTAGTAGGCAGTCTGAATTATCAGAAAAACTGCAAAAATCATTGGAATATAAAAAACCTTACGTACTAAGAAGATTCTAAGTTATTCGGATAAATATGACACGAATTATTGAAATTGCTACATACATGAATTTATTTATACTTATATATATAGTAATACTTAAAATGATTTAGGTTCTGGCTTTAACGAGTGGAGATTGAGGAATGGGAGAATGAGGTGATAACAAGTTATGTGGTGACATGAGACTACTTTCGTCGATTCTTCGGTTGTTAAAGCTAAGACGACCAAGTTGCATCTGTTCCTTCCTCTTCTTAAGCGATGTTTTTTGTTTTGTCTCCCTCTTGTCGCGCCTTACAAAGGATCTAATCCTTTGTAGGGCAACATCTACGGTCTCATCATCCATGTTTGCGTAGCACACCCTAAACCATCCAGGCTCCGAGCAATGAAATGATGAGCCTGGTGATACATTGATCTTCACATCATTTATAATTACTCTCCATAACTTCAATTCCCCCTCTGTTGTTGCCTCCTCCAAAAGGTGTCGCAAGTCCATCCATACAAATAGTCCTGCGTTGCTCTTTAGGCACTCGATCCCAACTTGAGACAATCCGCCTGTAAAATGTTGGTGCCTGAAAAAGAGGATACCGAGAATTAGGGAAATGATTTTGGCACACTTTATATGAGCACGCACAGTTTTTTATGCTCTAATATCAAATTAATTAAGGGTCTGAGAATATGGTATATGACCTAATGTAAATTAAAGTCTATTATATCTTGACTAGTCAAAATAGACTAATGCATCATGCGCATGACATGTCATGCACAATTTATAAGGGTTTTGAGAAAAATAGGTCTAATAAATTAAATATACCTTTGCAATAGCCTTTCTCGGCTTGTGTCTAAGAACCTTGTGACGAACTCATCATCAGACAACATGGCGGCTAGCATATGTTGCGTTTGTGAAGAAACGAGCCCAAAGCTTGACATCCTACGAGCAGTGGTCACAACGCGGTCATTGTAAGAGTAAACAATCCCAACTCGGAACCCTGGCATGCCCATGTCCTTAGACAAGCTATAGACGATGTGAATAAGGTCAAGGTTAACGTGTGGCATGTCCGTTACAATTTCGGCCACGCTAGTGTACCTTGGCAAGCTAAATACAGTAGCTGCATATATCTCATCACATACTAGGTGAATTCTTTTGTCATTCACAAAGTTTACCAACATTTTTAGGGTATCCTTATCTTGGACTGTCCCTAAAGGGTTAGAAGGGTTTGTGACGATTATGCCCTTAACTCGAACGTTGTTTTGTAGTGCATCTTCATAAGCTGAGATTAAGGATTGTTCAGTAATCTTAAAACCATTCCAACTTTCACATGTAATTGGAATTAGTTTTACGCCAGTTCTCCAACCCAAATCACGGTTAAATCTGCATGAAAATGACATACAAATCAATAATTATTAGTGGCTAATTAAATCATTTTCAATGTTCCCTACACGTATAGGTCATGTTGGTTTGTTGTAGGACATAAGGAACCTCTTTGTCTGGTAATAGTAATGTTCTTTTGGAAATAAAGTATATGACAAATATATATACATTACACTTTTATTTGAAATTCATATTTTGTCAATATTTGTACGATTTAATCAAGGTTTAATCTTTCGGGATATATTTGTATTTAGACGTGCCACTTAAAATTCTTTGGACAATAGTGATAAAATCATGTTTATTATATTAAGAATTTGTTGCTAGTTGTCTTCCACCTTAATTAGTTAGATCGTGATCAATTTTGCAACATTCATATGTTTGACACAATAATTTCATATAAGAATAAGATGGACTTGTGTGAACAGAATTTGATTTATTATTGTTGACCCTTGACTTAAATTATTCATGAGTACGTGCGTATCAATGTATCATGTTTGATTAATGGCTTAAAAAGCAAGACTCCTTTATTTCTACCCAAAAAAAAAAATAAAAAAAATAAAAATAACACTTTACTGTTATGAGTTGTGAAACAATTCACATAAAATAGCAAAGAAATAATTTTAAGCGTCGTAATGATATAATTACAGCTTTTAAGTCCTTTTTTTTCCCTTTCTATTAATCCAACATATTGGAGTATATATACTTGTATAATACTTCCTTGTGCACGTTATACACTTTGACTAATACAGAATACTACCTAAGTCAAATGGAAATTATACAACTTAGTCCACATGAAAACATGTGTTTGACTATCTAACTAAAATTTACAACAACCCTTTCTCTTATAGACCTATATCAATTATTTTACATGCTACATGCTAACAGAAAACAACTTAATGACCTAAATCAATTATTCTATTGCATGATCGATCACATCAAAAGTACAATATTTATAGGATTAATTAAGTGACATGCATAGCTAGCAACCACGTAATTCTTTTACAATTTTTAATTTTATGATCCTATATGAAGGTTAATTATAATTAGTACAATATATAAATATGTTAACCTTAGATTTTTCAATACTATCCTCACACTATCTACTTATTAAGATAACTTAACATAAAAAGTGATCAGAAATGATTATTCATGTTGCACTTTCTACATGTCACAACTCATCATATTTTCATACGTAAGTTTAACCGACTTTTTGCGTTGCAAAAAGTCTACGAAATCCTATAAAGTGTAATAATAATGTCAATAAATGATGAAGAAGATTTGTCAAGTACACGTACGCTGGATAATAAGGTGAGGGGACCAAAAATGCGTCTTCTCCTTTATCTGCTAGGCAAAACAATATCGTCTCATTCGCTCCGGTGGCTCCTCCGCTCATTACTATTCGTTTCGGATCAAAGGTCACTTTGTCGCCTCTCGCTTTCCCCATGAACTTTGCAACAGCCTGAAATGTCATCATAACGTTTAAATATATACATAAGGGCACGAGTCAATTTTGTAGACAGAGTAATAATAAACTTACAGAGCGGAACTCAGGCAAGCCATGATAATCTTGGAATATAGCAATTTCCATAAACTTATCAATTCCTTCAGGTGTACATATAGAAGCTTGTGGGTTTTTAAGCATCCACTCCTTAACTAAATCAAAGGTAAGCTGCATGGAGTAAACACATAACATATAATTCAATATTATGTTTCACCCATTTATAAGTTTACATGAAATAACATTATTATTAAAATTTAAAAGTGCATGCATATATATATTAGAATCCAAAATAATACCTGATTTTCAGCAAGTCCCATTTGAATTACACCATTAGGGTTGTTGGAAGAGTGGTAAGGATCATTGTCATAAGCCTTCCACCCATCAAAATACTCAACATCCTCGCCGTGTCCATTGTTAGTTGCTACCTTGGAAAGAAGTTGATGACTATCGTAAGCACCGTTGCTCATTGACGAATGCATTTTTAAACAAAGTATTGAATGTTTCTTTTGTTGTTGTGTTGTAGTTGGTGGTAATTGGGTAGTGTTTGTTAGGGTATAAGGAAACTAGAATAATGTAAAATTTGTTGGGAGAACGAAAGTAGAGAATATAGACGAAGAAGAATTTAATGTTGTTGAGACAAATGGATTATAAGAGAATTTGAGAGATAGGAAATGAAGCGTTATGTACTCTAATATTTATAGGCCGGAAAATCAAGGTTATTAAAAAAAAGGAAAAAAAATACATTGAAAAGTCTATTTCAAAGCGGTAGAAAGGTATAAATTTTCAAAATACGTTAAAAAAAAAAAAAAAAAGTAAAAAAAGGAAGGTGCTTGAACTAACAAAAATGGTGAGAAAAGTAACATAGAAATACATGGACCCATTTAAACCTCAAAAAAAATGTTGTAACAGTTGGCCGGTTTTATTCCGTAATTGCTTGCGTAAGTAATTTGCATCCCCTAAAGCACGTGAGGAGGAGAAAGTATAAGTATGGTCTACTTTTAGACTTTTTATTAGGCATAACCTTTTACTTGATTATCATTAATTAGTCAATATTTCGTCTATCTAAGAACTAAACAATATAATACCAAGTGTATTTAACTTTTCTTCGTAGGCATAATTTTCAAGTTATTTAGGCTAAATGATAAAGAAGTACAAATGAAAATTTAATCTATTATGGTATCAAATAATTAAATAAAATTTTAACGAACTTGATTCCAAAAATGAATTTAGGAACCATAATTTTATAAAACATTATAGGAAATTTTGTGAAAAACTACCTATTATAATTCAGAATTTGCGAGAAACTACCTATTAAAAAAAATGTTGTAATTGACTACCTAATTTTTTAAAAATGTTGTAATTTACTACCTTTATGCCGGATTATGAAGGAGTTTGACCAAAATTCTCCGGCGTTGACTTGGTCACGTGACACTTGGTGAAAGAAAAGAGTAATTAAGTGTCACGTGATGGTCACGTGACCAAGTCAACACCGGAGAACTTTGGTAAAAGTCCTTCATAATCCGGCATAAGGTAGTAAATTACAACACTTTTCGAAAATTAGGTAGTCAATTACAACATTTTTTTTAATAGGTAGTTTCTCGCAAATTCTGGACTATAATAGGTAGTTTTTCACAAAATTTCCAACATTATATATTCCTTGGTCTGAAGGGAAAATCCTTAGCTTTAAGATTAAATAATGACTTTGTAAGTTTCGATCGATGTTTACATCTATCAATTATAGTTTGCACTTTACATAGAATATTACGACCAATAAGTTTAGAAAGTTTGTTGGCAACATGATTAGCTTCCACATATGGATGTGAGTGTAGTAACTTCATTGAACGTTTTTCGAAATCAGGTGACATGTAGGTACATCTTTCATACTTCGTATACATTAACCTAAATTGTTCAAGGACATTAAAACTATATGTATCTCAAAGGATTATGTATGTATATGATTTCAAGGTCATTTTGTGGGAAGAAAAACATATTTATATATTTACAAGAAATAGTCTTCCCACTTTTCATTGTTTGCATTGGTTTGTGCATGATTGAAAATAATCTAAAATGTACTGAACAAAAATATATTCTTAGGAAAGAAAAGAAGTTTCCTCATTAATGCTATGTTTTTCATAACATCTCAAACATAAACCTAAGTTCTTGTAATATACACATAATCACACTTCATATACAATCTAGATAGTACAATTGATAGGTAGCAATTTCAAAAATTGAAGACATACTTGATTGGTGTAATATTTTGTTCAATTCGTCAATAGTACTTGTTTAAAATTTGCATAAGAAAGTCCAATCTATATATATTTATCTTGTACACTTGCATGTTTATTTATGTCACAAAAACAATAGGAAATATAGATCTATACTACTATAGTACCACAAATCTTATAGTAAGATTTCATGTCTAACCAAATTAATTCTAATTGTTAGATTTGTATCTAACCAAATCTATGAAACAAACATTATTATAAAAAATAGGAAGTACTCCATAAAACACGGTATGGTAGAGAAGATGAAAAACTCAAGTATCATGTGAAACATAACAATAATAGAAGACGAATAGAAGTGACTACTAAAAAGTGTAAACCGCGGAAAAGCAAGCACACGCTTGTGGACCATAACCAGTATTTGTTCCACTTTCGGTAAGTAAATAACACTCTACCCTTTTTTCCTTCATAATATACGAGTAGCTTAGTACAACTTCCTTAGTTCCTACGAGTAGTATAGTAAATTAAATAAATAATGTATGTAGTCATTTAAGTCAAACCCTGCATTTAATTGCCATGTGTCCTTAAATGTATTTTGCCTGTTGTAGAAAACGACTTCACTTATATTAGGAAATCTTTCTTTTTTGTACTCGGATTGGACGGTAATAGTGTTTGAGTATACATGGAATGTGTTTAAGTCTTGATCATTTCATTCCTTTGTCATGTAAAAACGAATTCCAACTCAAATTCAAGATTGATAAAAAGTTTGATTCATAAATATCTCATGTTATTCAAGACGCATATCTCTATTTTCATTCGCGTAAATTATAAGAACTTGATATTAGCTAGGAAAATACGTGAGTATATAATAAGACGAACTCAACAAGATCTCACGTGATTATACTAACTCTTATAGATCAATGATAATTAATTGTCCAAGTTTTTAAAATTTAACCCAAATATTGACAATTAATTGGATAAAAATTTTAAACAACGGAATAATATTCATATAGAGTAGAGGGGGTTTAATAGCCCCTAGAGTGATAGAAATTATGGAAACTAGCTAGGGTTTTCAAGGGCATACTACCATATAAGAAAGAGGATGATTGATAATACCTTTTCTATAATATATATGCATGATTCATTAGTCACACAGTCACACTAACAATTTTTTTTTTTTTTAATTGACAAACATATTACATATTAATTATTATATATCAATATATGCACCTAATTGTTAGTTGAATAGGTTACAAACTAACAACATCAACTAATATTGTGTTGTGTACTTGCATTACATTTAAAAAAAAAAATGGTTTAAATTATGCATTAAGTTACGAAAAATTGTAAAATTAGGATATCATCAAATATTAACGAATTAATAATATATCAAGGGTTTACCGACTACTGTTTAGCTAGTATGTGAAATCGAAACTCGTCAGTGACTTATATTCAAAATTCCAACCATGATAATAATAATCAAGTGTGACTTTAAAGCAAAAGTCAACAAAACATGCTTATTTGCCGTAATGACTTTTGAAGCTAAAAGTAAATGGACTTTGCCTACTACTAATTGACTCATTGCCAATCCTACCTACTTGGTTAGCCACACGTCCAAAATTAATGTAGATAGAGTACCAAAACAAACTCCTTTCATTCTATTTGTGTTATGCAATTACCATTGTTTGCACGCACACTAATTTATCTCCCTAATTATACACACTAATTAATGACATCATTGTTGTACTTTGATTTTGTACTTTGAGATTTTTATTTTTTGTTCACATATAAATTCATCACTTTCTAGTCAAATTCATTAATGGAATTCGAAGGACCCACATAAAGGATACGGCTCTATACAACTAATTGTCTAATTGACAAGTAGCATTCGCATTAAGAAGTTGTAACTAGCTAGATTGCCTCCCTTACTGTTAAATGGCCCGGGCCACCAAGTGTCGATTCAAATGTGTGATCATGGAGAGGAAAAGGTGAAGTAAGGGGATCGATGTCCCCAAATGGACACATTGATAATGTTACTGAACCAAGTCAACGTTTGAGAGCAAAGGGTTAGATAAGAGAGTAAATAATGTAGTTGGGTGGGCTCGAATATATAATAACTCGATCAAAGTCACAAGTTGAATTCGTTATTATCTTGCATTTACAAATGTTTTAAATAATCACACAATTTCATAATTTTTAAGAAAATAAATTATTTTGTGAAATTTTACGGTATTAAAAAACAAATAAGGCAACACCGATCCCCAATACAGCGGTCATTTTAAAATATAACTACTTACCATATTATTTTCCAGACGAGCGTTAAAACCCAATCATATTAAATTATTAATGATGCATCAAAAGTTTGTTGTTTCAACACAAGGCTTATGTCTCAAGTCTCAAGTGAAAACACGTTTTAATTTAGGGCACATGCAACCTACGTTGCTATGCCTATGGCACTATGCTACCCTCTCTGTAGAAAAATGAATGAGTAAATACAGAGTTAGTTGTTCACTTGTTTCTTTGACCTGATTAAATCTAAATTCAATTGAAAGTCCAATCTCCAACTACTCAATACTTATTGCATGAGATTGAGTTGTAATTCTTTATTATTTCAATTTGTATTTTTTTTGGAGGAATATTTCAATTTTTATTTCTATAACAAAATTAATTAACTTATTAGTTCCAATTACATTACAAGTACTAATTATAATTTATTTATTTTTTTGGAAAATACATAGTAAAGATCACAAATTAAAAGGAGACGATGTCAAGTAATATTAAGTAAAAAATACGGTTATGATCCGGCTATAATTGTAAATATAAAAAACCAAACCCACAAAATATGGCCTACCTTAATCTGATTCTATATGTTTTAAAGGAGAATAATATTATGAGTTTATCAAATAATCTTCTTCAAGTATAGTTATAAAATTCTTAATAAAGTTGATAACGATTATAGTAAATCTTAGGAAATTTTGTGAAAAACTACCTATTATACTCCAGAATTTGCGAGAAACTACCTATTAAAAAAAATGTTGTAATTGACTACCTAATTTTCGAAAAATGTTGTAATTTACTACCTTACGCCGGATTATGAAGGAGTTTGACCAAAGTTCTCCGGTGTTGACTTGGTCACGTGACCATCACGTGACACTTCATGACCCTTTTCTTTCACAAGTGTCACGTGACCAAGTCAATGCCGAAGAATTTTGGTCAAACTCCTACATAATCCGGCGTAAAGGTAGTAAATTACAACATTTTAAAAAATTTAGGTAGTCAATTACAACATTTTTTTTAATAGGTAGTTTCTCGCAAATTCTAGATTATAATAGGTAGTTTTTCACAAAATATTCTATGAAGATATACACGTGAGTAAGAGAATGATGAACGTAAATCGATCATATTAAACCCCACTCAAGGTGAGATTAACCCTAATATATAGTAGTATTATACATTCATCACAGACTGATCAATCATCTAGAATTCTCTCAGCCTGCAAAAATTATATCTAATCACTAATGTCTATTGGATATTAGTAAACACACAAATACACAATGTGCACACGACACGTTATGCTTTCATGAGTACTTGCAATAGATAAATAAAAGATTAGGCTAAGCTTTATTAATTATTATTATTAAATATTACACTTGCTTGGACAATACGTTAGATTGGAGGCATCATTTTACCAATTTATTAGGGAGTCAAAATCCTTGACATATAATATTAAACCTAGTCAACACTTTTAGTAAATGGTACTCCGTAATAATATTAATCAAAAGGCAAGTGATCATGACGAAAGTACTCGTTGCCAAAGTTATTTTGGAATTTGCATACTTAATTTGGTCGTCGATTACTTGGGAGAAAAGGCATTTAAGTATTTTTTTTTTTTGTTCTCCAAAATGCTTTACGCTTTACAGTGCATGCAGCTTAGCTTTTTAGTTGGCGAGCATGTTTAACTTACTCTGAAATTTGTACTCATTTGTTGATTGAATACGGAGTATTTTATTCTTTGGTATTAAGGAGTAGAAGAGAGATTAAAAGCCCATTTTTACCCTAAACACTCTCACTTGATAGGTTTGAATTCTACACTACTAAGATTTGTCGTAAATTTTCTTTTAAGTGAGCCAACACTGTGTTGGTAATTTTATATTTTTATTACTTGTAGACTTGTAGTAGCACATTGATACAAGTGGGATCTATTATATTATTACTTTGAGTAAAAAAATTCACTTCCTGTAATTTAAAACATACTGTAAATTTTTTGATGATATTAATGCAATGTTACACTTAATTAGAATGTTACTTTTTTTTTTTTTTTTTTTTTTGAATAGAATTAGAATGTTACTTGAAACATACTCTCTTATCATTAAATAATTACGGAGTATCCGTTACGTACTTATAGGTATAATAGCAAATGCAACTTTAATAAATAAAGCTAAAGTACGTTACTGAAGCAACTTCAACTAAATTTCAGTAGCATTTTTTTAATCTGAGGAGATTTTCTTGTCAGCTAATTACAAATATTAAAATGAAAATACATGAAAAAATGTTTGAATGTCGGAATATCTAAAAAGTAAGTAAGCATATTTTGTTTAGCAAACCAACCCAAACAATCTATGGATTATCAAGTCTCATCAACAACTACTTTCTTTGTTTTCTTTTAATAATATTGAAAGTTTCACGTTTTTTAGTGTAACAATATAACTAATGCTTGAAATATTTTCAACTAAGAAAAAATCAAGATTCTAAAAATGCACCGCATCTAAAAATGCACCGCATATTAATACATTTATACAAAATTTTGGATAATAAAAATATATAAAGCATATAGCACACGAAGTATATAATTAAATTAACCGAATGTTGAAACTTGAATTTATTGGCTTGCATAGTTGCATGTAGAACAAGCCACCTAATGTTGGTGGTAAATTCCTTAATCAATAAAGCTTACATGCATTGCCATAGATTCAATAGCCTTTTGCTTTGCTTTTTGTTTCATTTACTTTTCTATTTAATTTTCTTTATTTTATTTCTCTCAATATCTAGTATGTAATTGTGAGGATGCATTCTGAGATCATAAACAATTATTTGTAATTATATAACTCCATTAGTTGGTCACATAAAGGCTTAAAATGACGTTGAGTCATCAATCACGAAAGATATGTTTGTAATTGTTGGATAAAATACTACTACGTAGTTAAGAAACAAAGTAGATCGAGGATCTAATTCACCCAAGTGGTCTCATGTGGTTCATAAAAAGTACCTTGTTCTACATTTTTTTTTGGATTCAACAAGTAAAAAAATCACTAAAATAGAAGGTTGTAATCCACGTACCACCATTTCAAATCATTTCTGAAAATAAATTCCACAGGTGGAATGGATGTAGAGGGTTGCTCTTAAGGTTATTAAAAGTCTTGTTAGGAACTATAATAGCCCTACATTAGGTTTCTGAAGTCTTAATAATGAGTATTATTAGTTCAATGAAATAATAGCTACTCCGTATTTCGAAATTTTTTTATTATAATAGTCAAGTGCTAGGTAAAAGATGATTCCATTAATAACCAAATACACAATTCCATATTTTGTTTTTTTGTTTTTTTTTTTTTTCCCCTGTCTAAAAGACTCATATCCACCTAATGTCATGCCTGTTGAAGAGTATTAAGACTCTCAAATCCAAGTGAATAGCTGGCAGCAAGATAAGCACTTATATTATACAACTACCTATTTTTAAAGTGTGTTCTTTTTTAAAGTGGCTTTCATTTTCATTTTCATGATCATTAGTTAAGTACGGAACGCTAATTAACTGTTTCTATCATATGATCACTTGTAAATATGATCTAATTATGTAGCCAACACCTGGATCTAACTTTTCTCTTGCAAATCAAGATTTTTAATACTTGAACTCACATACCAACCAATCAATATGACAATATTACAATACCATTGTATGCAAATCTAGAAGTTCATTTCTGCTTATTTAGATTTTATCAGGACAATTTTAAACAAAAAATTAGAGTAAAGGTATACATATTTATCAGTTTTGTCACTTGTTAATAGCTAGAATAGTAGAACTCAATCAACTCATAATATGGCAGACAAAACCGACAAGTATAAAGAAAATGGATACTGAAAGTTTGAAAGAGGCCAATTATTATTGAAGACTTTGTTTCAAATTTAGATCAAAATTACTAGATACAAAGTGTGAATTTTTAAGTTTTACACAATAATATGCAAACATTAGCTGACTTGAAAAAAGGGAGGTCGACAAAAGGAGTATATTTTATATCCTCGTTATTATAAGTTGTGAACGTCAATTAATTTAGTCATACAAAGCTGCATTCTTTTTAAGAACAAATTAAGACGCTTTTATTTGTACTTTCAAAAATTAATTTTACTAAATAAAAGCTCATTTTTAATTGGTAACTGCTTCACAAATACACTAGTAATGAATTTAAATCAACAAAATCTAGTATTACCTTTGTTAATTACTTGATGTTCTCTACACTTGTCATGTTATTTGTACATTGTACCCATTATTTAAAAAGTTTGACAGTTTCCTTATTTACATACTTCAAAACATTACCAACTCTTTGTAATTTTTCTCACACGAAACCAATGGTGTTAATAGTTAAATATAACATTAAAGTTCATGTATAATAACTACAAAGCGCTAAGAATATTTAGAAACGAATGTAGTAGAAAGGGGTATTAATCTATTAGACTACACGTAATCAAAACGTATAAAAGAAGATTGACTTCACAAAATCTACTTTTTCTTGTCGAAATTTCGCACGAATTTGCATGATAAGTTGTGAAGTCAATCTTATTGAACCTTGCATTTTTACTTGTAGGATACATTGTCAAATGGCAATCGTAATCTACCAATCAAAAAGAGATTTTTCATCTGTATCTCTGTATTTTTTTGGACCACCTGCTACCCTCCATAGTCTTGCTCTCTTCTAATTACAGAACATTCAATTCAATTCAATTTTATGTATTTTCTAAAATTCTCTTCTTAGGAATAAAAATAAGCCTTCTTACACAAGGGTTATGCTTATTCAGCATCTACTGCTGGAAAAGTGAACTATAAGATTGACTATAGAATTTTGAATCCTTCATTTTCCATATTGCACATGTTAGGAGACAATGTAAAACAAGCAACTGCAACCCTATTGACCTCTTCTTAATTTTCACATGCCCGTTATTTCATGGAAATAATATGACGTACTCAACAAGTCCAATAAGTTATTGTCAGTTTGTCACATTGTCACAATCCGTCATAATTGATAACACTATCAAATTTTCCAAAATGACCTAGTAGTACAGTATTTGTTTTTACAAAAGTCGATCTAAATGAATATTCACATTACAACATCCCAACAAAATGCCCAAGATACCCAGCAGGCCACACCAATGGAAGCATAAAAATGAAAGCGACAATTAATCACCCTCCAATCTTCCAGTCCTCCTTGGGAATTTTAAGCACGACTTGGAATGGCTAGACCAAAAAAAAAAAATACTAAACTACCTGGTATACATTAATGACCTAATACATCTGCCCTACCTTTGCTTGTTTGATTCTTTCAAATATTATAAAAGGATCAGGTGGGTTGAACCTACCTTGTGGCTTGACCAAGTAACTTCTTTCCTGATGCTGAAAGAATACTTTTGAGTTGAGACTTTATTTGTTAGCCTTTTGAAAGAAATGTTCCATTTGCAGACACCCTTGAGACTGCAAACCACTTGATTTCGTTACAGATTTGAGTCTCTTTGCTGAAGTAATGCTGTCTCTTACATCCTGCATTCACAGGACAGGATAAAATGTGCATTCGGATTTGAGATTCAATAAATGAAAATTCTTAACTTTGTTATTTTCCAAATAAACAATAAAAAAAATAAATGGAAATGAAATTACTCGAATCCAATATATAAGATCAGATGATCACAGCTATGGACAGCTATTTGGATTGTCTTCTGAAGAGGGAATATGAATTCAGAAACATTGACTATAGGGAGGACATCATATGAATCTTGCTCAACCATTTCTACTATTGCCAACCTATTTAATGGATAGAACTTGAATGCTCCCAAATTTCTACTTCGTATATGACTACTTTTTTTAATTAATCTCTAATGAAACGTTTATCTTTGTAAGATTCAGTCACATTGCTTCTTTATAGCTTTTAATTTGTACTTATCCTTTAGTCTAATATATAGTCAGCTAGTCATTTATACTATTTTGAGATGTAAAACAAAAGTCACATACCCTTTGATTCTTGACAGATAATAGCTTTACTTTTCGCACCATATATGACAGAGAATGAAAAAAAGACGGCCACTTGAACCTTAATTATAGAAGTTTCGATCTTTGGGATAATGAGACTATTAATTCCAATAACAAGGGAAACTATTTGTATGTATATCATGTAGATATGCTAGGAACTCTACAGATAATTTAGATCATTACACAAGTATCTATGTAAATGAACCTAGAATTCATGCAGAAAGTTGATTGTAGCAATCCTATCTTCACAACTCTAAGGGGGTAAATTTTGAATGCATTGCTAAGTAGTGTCTAATGAAGAAGCTATCATATTACCACTCTATGCTCTCAAGTTATTTATGATAAACCCTACCAAAGAATTTTATAGAAAATCCAATCAGATATGAAAAAGAGATAAGAAAGTTGATGGCAGGCTATTCTAGATTTCCAGGTAAAAACAAGTCTATGCAAGGATTCAATCATAAGGAAGAAAACCTACCATAGAAGCCTGATTAAGAGATCTCAGAACTTTAACCCTACCACCCCTTCCGTCTGCTCCTTCTGAAATTAAGGTATCAGTATTACGACTTAATCCCAGAGATGACTTGTTCTGTGGCCGCTTGCACCATTTTCCCAGATACCTGTTTGCTCCATCTGGTCCAAGTAACCCTCCAGTAAAACATCGATCTCCTGGAAATAAAAAAGGAAATGATAATAGTACATGAGTATAAAAAGTTGTGTAACGATATGATTCACGCTGCAAAAATATAATTTGACTGTAGTCTTTTGGCAAATTAATAAAACTTCAAGTCATAATTGCATTTGGATTAATAATATGCAAAAAGAAATACCACATGCCTGGCTCAGCAAGAGGAATTGGAGCAGTGGTATCTGCTTTGGACTTAAATGAAGGTTGAACTTGTCTTATATCCTGAAGAAGCAACCCCTTTGTAGCAGAATGATCATTAAGCACTTCATTCCTTAGACCAGCCGAACATGACAACCCAAATTGGTGATCTGGTTGCTGCATCCAGTCCTCATTACTGTCACAATCAACAAGCCCCAACGATTTACTCTTCTGATTATCAGCCTTCGAATGGGAATCCACAGTTTTCAACTTCTGCAGTTCATCCTTGCAGGGGAAAGTACAATCATCTCTATTTGTTTCCTTAACCACAAAAGGATCATCATTTTCCTCTCCATCCAAATCAATCACTGAAGTTGGGGATTTTCCCTTTCGCTCAACAGTTGGATGTTTGAAAGCATATGAAGGCTCTGTGCTTTTACTGACGCTTGGCATGATTACATCATTGCAATTTCTTTTCTTGGAAGCTTTTAAGGACCTTAATATTTCATTATCTTTTGCTTCGATGGCTAACTCCAGTTCCTGAACTCTTGTCTAGTAGCAATGGAATAATAGCAAAAAATCAGATAATAGTCAACTATTGCTGATTGTAACAAAAGCACTAATAGGATCAATTGGACTACCTTGAGCTTTACTATCTTTTCTTTTGCCTTCTCAAGCTTTCTCTGTGAATGAGCTTTTTCCCTACAGAAAGAGTTGCACTTAGCCACCAATTCATTGTAGCTCCTGGGAGGAAATGAAATTTCAATATGTTTATTCAGTATGCTGGACAAAGGATTAATTATCTATTCAAAACTAGTGGAACGGGGAAACACACACACACACACACACACACACACACACACACACACACAATTAAAGTCACTGCATCTACACTTATATTCTAGATTCAAAAGAAGAACATGACAATTTTTTACTGATTCATGGGCAGAAACTCATCAAAGACAATTGCCAAGGCTTTTGTACTAGGTAAAATTATATCACTCTTCAATGTTAGCCTAGGCAGTTATAAATTATGCCTTGGAAAAATCTCTACCCGAATTATATCATATATACTTCAAGATGAAGAGACAGTCCAAGAGAAAACAGCAATATCGAAAACAATACTGCCAAGAGCTAAAATCGATTTGTCCCTTACACCAAACAAGCCTTTAAAAAAAGATTCAGATTTTAAACTTGTAGGTAAGGGAAAGGGTAATAAAATTATAGGCGAGAATAACAAATAGCAGTGTCCCTTATAATGGGTTGCCATTGTACATTTGTAACTTACTACACAAAGAAACAGAAGATAACCTGTGGAAAGAATCAAAAGTTGGTACTGTTCTCCTACAAACCTCTTGAAATCAGTAAAGGGTTCTTGAAAATATGCAGTAAAATTCAAACCACATTGGTGCCAAATGACTTTGTATATTTCCCAAGCTTACAGTGCCGTTACAAGATTTATATTTGCAGTGTATAATGCAAACTTACTACCAAAGGCAAGGATTGTAACAATATAACTGTATAAGAAACATTCATTAGCAGATATATGTTCACTATCCAATATCAATGTAGTCAAAACTTTAAATTCCAGCATATCCATGAAGAACTACACTTGCACTTCCTAACCTCCAGAAAGCATCATCTAGGATCTTTATGCACCCATGCCTCAACATGAAATCTACTAATATCTACTGGTGCAAATAAAGAAGAGAGTAGTATACAGTTCATTCAGCATATGTCAAGACTTGGCCAAACCATTAAACATAAACAGCAAATGAGAGGCTTTTTTATATAACAAAGGCATAGCCGCATAGACATCCATATCAGCATATATTACAGAACAAAAATAAACCAACACTCATCACTTACTTCTTACAAATAACCAATGACTTCTTGAGTACATCAATTGCACCTTGGGCATTACTTTCATGACCAATTGTAGCAAGTTTCACGATCTCTTCTTCCTCCAAGTTACAATTTGACACCCTAAGCACAAAAGACAAAGCCAGAAAAACATATTAACACAATCATGCTAAGACTAACATTGGAACAGAAATTAATGGGATGTTCACACGACACTTCTACTAACAGTTTCAGGGCAGCAATCTCTTTGATTAACGCCAAATTCTTCTCTTGCAACCTTGAGCATTCCAAATTTGATTTAACTAGATCCTACATCAGCAATGCTTTAGCCAGATGCTAATCAAAAAGTAGATGTATAAGACAGTATCAGTAGAAAATTGATGATAAAACTCACACTAGATTTTGTTTGAAGCATTGCTTGGATGCACTCCTTGTTCCTCAAGGCCTCATTCTTTAACACTACTTCTTTGGATAGCTGTTCACTGCATGTTTGTAGCTGCAACACATGAAAACAAGTAGCATCAACAGATTTTCCAAGACAAAAAACAAAAAAAAATCCAAAAAACATTTTTGAAAAGTACTCCAAATAACATCAATCACACATAGCTAGAAACATCCATCTTAGCAAAATAAAAAGTACTCCAAATTAGACCAAAATTGCACTATAATCCCCTAAAACAACATCTAAAAAAAAGCAGCAGTCCATTGTTTTTAATACAATAACATTATGTAAACTTGTAAACCTCACACTGTTGCACACAAGAAATCCAAAAGAACTAAACTTCATAGTTGCTAATAAGATAACATTCAAGAAAAGTCAGAAATTTAACCTAAAGGACCCACATTGAGCAATTCAAATATAATTGTTAAGGTTAAGCTAAATTATATCCCATAATCATAGAAATTTTTACCCAAATATTCAAACCATTAATGAAATTACCTGATCATTGAGTTGTTTAAGGTCCTTCTGATTCAAATCTAAAGCAGAACTAAGCCCAGCAACCTTAGCTTCCAATCGTTTAACCTCCACACGCAACAATTCCGGGGATTCATCGTCGCCAATTTTGCTATGTTTCTGGGTATCAATTTGAGATTGAGAACAAATCGGATCCCCAATTGATTGAAAATAAAGACGACCCACACTTTTCTGGGTACAACCCTGCTTGCAAACTGGACATGACTGTTTCTTCGAGTTCTTGCAATACTCGAACCATTGCTGTAAACTAGGGTTTTCATATTTGAATCAATCAATTCAATTAATCTAATTAAAAAAAATCAAAAAAACTAATGAATTGAAATGAAATGCAGAAGTACCAGAGTTCATGGAAGACATGGCCGCAAATGGAGATAGCTTGAAGGTCTTCAACAATGGGTTTTAGATCTTCGTAACAAATTGAACATATTGTTTTAGAGAAGCTATTATTACACGAAGATCCCACCATTCCCTGAATGATGAGGAAGAGGAAGAAGAAGGTGAAATAATGGAGGGTTTAAGTCTGAAGAGAGAATATGAAATCGTGGGATTTCTGGTTTTAGATTTGGATTCTGGGTTGAAATCACCATAGGAAAATGGAGGCGAGTATGAAATTGAAATTTTCATTTTTGATTGTGCGGGGGAATTTGTTTTCTGGGCGGGAACATTTTTTCAGATTTGGGATTTTGTGGATTAAAGATATTCAGTTCTGGCAATGTGCATTATTCATAGTGAAATTGCCAATTACGGTAAGTGATACGGAGTAAATACTTGTAAATAAATACTCCCTCCGTTTCATAATGTTAGTCTCATATACTATTTTTGGTGTTTCAAAAAGTTCTACCCATGTTGAATATATTTTATTTATGACTTGATTTTTTTTGGAATTAATTTATTGTGGATTGATGACTTGACTCTAATTAAGGAAATTTTTACCTAAAATTATGCAATTATAACTTGTGCTTTCCAAATAAAAAATTAAAAAAATTAATTAAGGTAAACTAATTATGAAATATGTTGTACTTTAATGTTAGATTCCAAATATATTTGTTTTCTTATTTTATGTGATTGATTCCATATGGGACTAATATTATGAAACGGAGGGAGTACTACAGTACTCCAAATTAGATTACTCTCCTTGACCAATCAATGTGGTTAGAGCTGTCAATTCGAATAAATGGGTCGGGTTTGGGTCGGTAAGAGTGGGTCAGGTCAACTCGAGTCAGGTCAATTAGATTAATTCTATAACCTATACGGGTCGGGTTTAGGTTGGGTAATGCTTGAGTCGGGTCATACTTCTTATCGGGTTTGGGTCGGGTTAATAACAGGTTGGGTTACATTCGGGTCGGGTAAACAATAGGTCGGGTTTAATTCGGGTTTTCACGGGTTAGGGTAATTCTCGGGTTCGGTTCAAGTCAATAATTTGCGGGTTAGAATCACATCGGGTCATTCTCGGGTTTGAGTCGGGTTTTCAACTCAATAATTTGCGGATTATAATCATGTCAGGTCATTCTCGGGTTCAAGTCGGGTTATGTTCAAGTCAATAATTTGCAGGTTACAATCAGGTCGGGTCATTTCAAAGTCAGGTTATACTCGGGTTCAACTAACTATAAATAGATAATCATCATTTTTATCAAGCAAATTATTTCCTTTGACTATAATACATATGGCAATATACTAGGGAACTATAGTCTATAATTTAGTAAGATAATTATCTCTTTTGACCATACAACAAATATATACTATATTTAACTCTTAAATTTGAGGATTTGGTCTCCCAAGACAAAATGCTTTGATCAACAATAATAAGGTGGTCTAAATTGCATTTAAGGTGATTTGAAATCGGGTCAGGATCAATTTGGGTTGAATTTAGGTTGGGTCAATAACAATTAACAAGTCGTGTTAATTTCGAGTCAGGTTAGTAACAGATCGGGTTGAATTTGGGTTGGGTAAGTAATCGACAAGGTAAAATTCGGGTCGGGTCAATAACAAGTCGGGCTAAATTTGGGTTAGGTCAATAACAAGTCGGGTTGATTTCGGGTTAGTTTGTAATAGGTTGGGTTAAATTCGGGTCGGGTTAGGAACAGGTCGGGTTGAATTCAAGTCAGATTAGTAACAAGCCGGGTTAAATTCGAGTTTTGACGGGTTAAAACGGGTTTGGGTCAATTTCGTTTCAAATCGGGTTCGGTGCAAGGTAATTAAATTGGTCGTTGTAAACCGGTAAATCGGGTGCAAATTGTAAACCAGTAAATAGGCCGTTTAAAATCAAATTGAATGGTTCCACACACCCAATTGGACTCCCGGAGGGTATTAGGGACCATGGTAAATATTTCGGCAATTTTTAATTACGGGCGAAAAAAAAGTAAAAAAATTCCAAAATTGAAGGCTAATATCCAAGCTTTTTGAAAAAATTTGGAGGTTTCGAAGCCCGGTGTCGAAAAGTCTTGAAATTCTATGGGATACATCTCGGGTCATATAATGTCGTTTGAAACCATATATGATCATTATTTGTTGTCATAAATGTTCGTGGTAGACTTGAATTAATGAAATCGGTGCAAGTTGTAAACCGGTAAATTGGTCGTTTAAAGGCAAATTGGATGGTTCCACCCACCCAATTGGACTCCCAGAGGGTATTAGGGACCATGATAAACATTTCAGCAATTTTTATTTCCGTGCGGAAAAAAAAATCAAAAGTTTTCAAAATTGAAGGCTAATATCCACGTTTTTTGAGAAATTTTGGAGATTTCGGAGCCTGTTATAGAAAAGTACCCCGTATTAATATTTTAGGGGATACATCTCGGGGTCATATAATGGCGTTTAAAACCATACATGATCATTATATATTGTCATAAATGTTCGTAGTAGGCTTGAGTTAATGAAATTCATGCAAGTTGTAAACCGGTAATTAAATTGGTCGTTTAAAGGAAAATTGGATGGTTCAACCAACCCAATTAGACTACCGGAGGGTATTAACGACCATGGTAAACATTTCAGAAATTTTTATTTACGAGCGACAAAAAGTCAAAAAATTCCAAAATTGAAGACTAATATCCACGCTTTTTGAGAAATTTTAGAGGTTTCGGGGCCTGATAAGTGGTTTATTTGACCACTTATTGTGTTAATTTAAACCCGATTTTGCGATCATTTCCCCTCTTTCTAACCCAATTTTGAATGAAAATGTTTTGTCTCGGCTTTCCCCCTCTTGGTTTGTGTTTGTCCATGTTTTGCAGGTCTATGGACTCAATTTGGCAAGCTTTCGGTGCATGGTTTGTGTTTAAGGCAAGAGAATTAAAGAATGGAGAGGGCGCTCCAGGGGAGCGGGCGTGCACCTCTCCTGGAGCGGGCGCTCCTCGACTTTAGCAACAATCTGCCCAAATTCAGAGTCTTTTAGGAGCGGGCGTGCTCCTGACCAGGAGCGGGCGCTCCTCCCTTTGAAGTTGAATTCTGCCTATGCTGTGGAGCAGGGGAGCGGGCGTGCACCATGTGTGGAGCGGGCGCTCCTCCCTGACACTTTCAAATCTGACTTTTCATTGAAGCATCTGGAGAGGGCGTGCAGCCGAAAGGAGCGGGCGCTCCTCATTGTGGAGCGGGCGCTCCTTGTTGGGAATCCGTTTTCTTTTGACGGTTTTCCCTATGTGTTTCGGGGAGTATAAATACTTCCCCTTTTAGCTCATTAGAGAGAGAGTACAGTAGCCTAGTTTTCAGAAACCTCTCTTAGTTTGAAACATTCCTTTAAATTAATTTAGCTTAGTTTTCATCAAATCAAATCATTGTATTAGTGAAATTCAAGAATTACTCTCAAAGTTTGGCAATTTGTATTCAACATTTGAAGCTTCAATTAGTAATTTCTCCAACCTTTTTCTACTTAATTTCAGATTTTATTTGGTATTTGCATGTTATTTAAATCTTCTTAGTTCTTGGTAATTTGTTATTGGATGATAGTTATTTCAATTGTTAACCACTTTTCCCAAATTATTGAAGTAGTTAGAACCCTAATTCTTGATTGCATGTTGATAAACATGAGTTGTGAGTAGTCTTCTTGCCTTGGTTGAGTGGATCCCATTCCCTAGTATCTTTAATTCATTGATTTAGAACCGTAGTTTGTTTGTCTACTTGACAAACCCAAATTCACCATTGACTTCGAATTATCTTAAGTGTTAAGATCTTTGGCAACCATATCCCGTTCCTTGTGGACCGAACTTTTACTTGTCATTATGCTTGGTTTGTAAGGTGTTTGTTAATAAATGTGTTTGATCGAGTGTGGAATGTGCGACCGTTCTAACGCCCATCAAAATGGCGCCGTTGCCGGGGAATGGTGTCAATGCTTGATTGTTTTTGATTGCTTGAGTCTAGGTCTTTGTGTATACTTTTCTTTTTATTTTTTTTTTATTTTTGCTTGTTTTTGTAAAAAAAAATGGCAAGTAACTCGTTTCCTCAATATGACAATGAGCCTTTTTGTGAATATTTCAATAGACTTGAGGGATATTTGGATTTTGATTGTTGTAGTCTTTGGGAGGCTTGTGAGATTTGTTATTTTGGTTTGAATGAGCAAACTAGGGATGAAGTTGAATGCATGCATAATGGTGAATTTAGAGCATTATCAATTGATGATGCTTGGGATTTTTATGTTTGGTTTGCTTGGGATGTCTATAATAAGGGTAATCATGATTCTATTATTGATATGCAATGTGTTGATACTTCTAATATTAGCATGAATTCCCATGATTTGTTACATGATCCCTTAAGTGAACCTAAAACACATGATTTCAACTCTATTTCCTCTTTTGTTCATGATGATGAGGTACATGCTCAAGTTGATGCTAATGGTGTGTTTCAATATTCTTCATTATTTACCATGCCTTCTTGTGATGTGCTTCGTTCCCTTAATGATGAATCTCATGTGTTTGATTGTGCCCCCACTCCCCAATGTGATGTATATGCTCATGATCTTGATGTTGATTTTTCCAATCTTGGTTGTACTTCTTCTTCTCTTGTTGAGCCTCAACCTTCAACACCTTTTGAATCCCTTATTGCTACTTTTGAATCTCAAATTAGGTGCATTGAGCTTGATAATGAGCTTGGGCCTAGTAAGGAAATGATTCTTAATTCTATGAGAGGTCAATTAGAGATAATGAAAAAGAATGAGGAGCGTCTTGAGGAGGGAAGGAGAAGAAAAGAAAAGAAGAGTTAGAAAGCCAATTGTCACCCTTGATGCTTGTTTGTGAAAAATCCCAATTTAATGTGTGTGTTGAGGATGATGATGATGATTTTGAGCAACCAAGAGAGTGTGAGGATCCCATTAGTGAGCATATGAGTGATGGTGAAGGAGTTGAGAATGAAGAGAGTGTTGATTTTGAAAACCCTAACCCTCTTTCCCATCTTGATGAGTCTCAAGTGCATGATTGTGATCCTTTTATCCATGAGTATTTGGATTCATTTGAGGTTATGTCTAATGTGTTTATTAAGTGTCAAATGAAAACCCATAGCCTTTTGAGTGAGTTCATTAAGAATGCTTCATGGGAGAGAGATGATTTTGAAATGAATTTGCATCCATTCATGCATGGCTTTGAGATTTTAGGCTTTAAGGAAGTTGAGGGAGTTGTTGTTCATGATTGTAGTGAAGGGGATTATGTAGTTCCTCTTGGAAGTTGGATGTTTGAGGGAGATCATGATCATGAGTGTTCTTCTTTTGAGGATTCTATGATTGATTTTCATGCTCAAATTGGTGATTTGAGGAATGGTGGTGAAGAAGAGACCATTTGTAAGACCATTGCTCCTATCCCCTTCTCTCATGTCCCTTTTTCAAGGAATTTCAACCATATCCCCTACACTCCTATATCCCTTCCTTCCTTTGTTAATGAGCCTATTGGGGACCCCCTTGCCTATGAAGATTTTTATGTCCCTCATTCGTCTTCTATTGAGGAAAAGGGTGATTTTGCCACCCAAAAAGATTTTTTGTGAAGAGAGTTTGCCTTTCTATTCTTCTTCTTATTTTCTTGAATTTTCTTTTGATTCTTCTTCTTCTTGGCAACTCCCTCTTCACCTTCTTTTGCGTGCACTAATCTTGGTGCATGCCCTTCTTATATCATTTGCTTACTTGTTATCTTATGAGATGTGTAGTAGTGCATTTGACAAGCTCTTGCGATCAGTGCAATGTTATTTACTAGAGCGGTCAAGCTTGGACCTTAAGCAAGCCTTTCTCGGGAAGTAACCCGTGTTTTATTGCTTTCATTTTCTTTTCTTTTTAGAATAGATTTTCTCTCATGGAAATGTTTGTGTGCCTTTTGCTAGGTACATAACTTGATTTACTTTGGTGCATTGGTTTGGATCAAGAATCAAGGAAGTTTGGCACCACAATTGCTAGCATATGGAAAACAAGATTCAATTCTTGAGAAAAGTGGCTTTGAAAAGTTTATTTGGGTCATTTGCGGGTATATACAACCACCTAAAATCCGGTAATATCTTTCCTTGATCTTTCTCCATTGGTTGATACCTAAAGTGGGTTTGAAATAGGACATATGTTGGGTTGTTGGATTGATCTCCTTGTTTTTTCCTCCCATGGATTATTTGATTTATGATTGAGTGTATTGTCTCATTCAAGCTTGGGGGAGGGTATTCTATCATGTTTGGTGGGACGTTGATTCATATATGCCATGCACATTTGTATATGCATTTCCATGTTCTTTATCTTGAAAATCACAAAAAGATTTTTGTTTCTATCAAGGCAAATTTGCAATGTGTTTTCTTTTGCTCTTGCTTTGGACATAATACTTTTGGACTTGTATTCTTGAATGTCTTTCTTCCTAAATTTTAGAGGTGTGCACGGTTTGAGAATGTGTTAGGTTGACTCTAGGATATGGTATGCTAAGGTAGTTGGTTAAGAACTTTGGGACCATGAAGCTCTAGTTCACTTGCTTGTTATAAGATGGAGTTGCTCTCTATAGTAGATATGAAATCAAGAGTTAGTTATTGATATCCCTAGTCAGGTATAATTGTTCAAGCCTTCATCATATTTTGTTAAGCGGAATTTTTGGATCCTTGGCTATTGCATTCTCATATCTAGAACTTGACTTTTAGCTCCCAAGATCACGACCGAGCCACTTTAGGGGATGACAAAGGCATTCCTCAATTTATAGGATAAATTTTCAATCTTTGGATTTGGTTTGCATTTGCCCCTCTTGCTATCCCCTTGGACCCATATACTTTCTTTTTTCTAGCCACAATACAAGCCTTCAAGCCTTGGTTTCACTTTAATTTCTACCTTTAGTTTTGTGAAGCAATTTTGTTTTGGAGCTTGTTTTATTGCTATGGTGCAAGTTTAGAATTATGAGTTCATTTGCAAAGCAAGTATTTGTTGTATATAATTTTGTGCATAAAACCAAATGCATTTTGAGAAAAATCCATCCAAAGTTAAAAGAGGCAAGGACATAAAAAAAAAAAAAAAAAAAAAAAGAAAGAAAAGCAAAAGCTTGGAAAAAGAAAATATCGAAAAAAAAGTAAAGAAGAATGTAAAGCACAAAATAGGTTTTGTTATTGTTGTTTCCCCTATTTTTGTTATTTTATGTTAAATAAGCTTGGGGGAAAGTTATTTAATAAGCATACTTGATACTTTTGTTTTGGAATCGTTTGGATCTTGTGGAAGAAGTTCCACCCGGGCTTCACATTGGTTTACCACCAATTTCAAAAGTTATTTACACCTTTACTCTCTTAGCCTATATGTTACAACCTTGAAAGTCTTTTTGATCCTCGAAGGTTAAGTCATTCAATGATGGCGGGAAATAGGAATCAAGCCTATAGAGCGAGTTTGCATAGCCAAGATGTCGGGTAGCCTTCTCAATGTTTTTAATTTCTTATTTATTTTCCGGTTCCTTCGTGGAATCATGAGAAGCTAACTTGAAAATGGACTTGAAACTAGTAGAGGGAACGTGGTTTGATTGGTTGGAACAAAAGGTGGAATGTGTTTCCTTTAGTTCTCTATGCTTAGCATATGTTATGTTTCAAACAACCTTGGACATCTTAGAACGTGCATACCTTTATTATTTCAGAAAGATTGACATTCATTAGTGTTTGTTCCATCATAAAAGTCCACTCTAGAACGCTTGTAACTTTTCTCTTACTTTGATTTATTTTATTTTATTTATTTATTGCTTTGGAGCGCCCGCCCCGTTCAAGAGGGGCCGGTTGCGGGTTGGAACAACAACCAACCCACCTACTCTTATTGGCAAGGACCTCGTAGCTCCGTTTCGGAGCTACGATCCTTCCCTCCCTACGATTATACACAACCCGGGGGTTGTGATTTTAGGGGGGACCCTTCTTATTACCACGTCCCCGAGACATGTGGTAATATGACTCCCGAGGAAATCGATAACCACCCCTTAAGGGGATAATTCGGGTTTCCACCCGGGTATGATGGTGGGTGGGGCACTAGTAATGCACCGGACTACGGTCACTATCGTAGTAGCCCCAACTATGATCTTCCTCCATACGTGGATCAACCTTCCTTTTCCGGCGATGTAGACCTCAACTATAACTACATGCCATCACCGCCTAGGGAGGATGATCGGGAGTAGCCTTTAGACATTTGTTTTTACCGTTCTCTTCTCTTCTTTTCCCATCTTGTGTAACACCGAGGCCGGTGTCGAGTTCTAGCTTGGGGGGGGGGAGATGTTTCTCATTGTGTCCATCTATCGTGGGAACGGTAATCAAATGTCTAGCTTGGGGGAAGTCTTGGGGTCTTTGTGTCTAGAGTAGTTTTCGGTTTTGATAGGAAATGTGCTTTCTTGTGATGCTTTTTGTGCTATGTATGGAGAAGTTTGAGATTGTATGTGGAATGTTTGGCATGAAAGGCTTAGTCTAGCCTTTGGGACTTGTGGTAGGATTCATAAGGTATTATGTTCTAGTTTGCATGCCTATTTTAGGTTGGTTGTTGCCCTTTTCACGTTTTTATGGCATGCCTAGGCTAGAACAATTGCATATTGATGTTTTTGTCTCACTTCTCTTTATGTGTGTGCTATTTGGAGCATCTTATCTATGGCTTTGATATGATTATGCTTTGGTTGGTTTGCTTGTTGGTCGGTATCATGGGTTAATTGGCATTGTCCTTGGTCTCGCTTGATGATGAATTTTGATGATGATTTGTGTGGATTTATGATGATGGTTTCCCCTAATATCCAAATTTCTTTTTCTTATCCTCTAACCCCTCTAATATCCAAAACCCTAATATCCAAATTCTTTAATTAGTTTTCCTTTCCCCCATTTTCAGTTTTCTACTTTAAAAAAAAAAAAAAAAAAAAAAAAAAAAAAGAGAAGAGATTTTGTTTGCCTTTGATCGGTTTGCAATGATGATATTGAATTGTATGTGGTGGATGTTTGTTTTCTTTTCGTAATAAAATTTCGAGCATGGTTTAGATGCCCTTGGTTGAACATAGAATTGGTTAGTTTAGGCTAGTGTGAGAATAACTTTCCCGAATGTACGAGACTTAAAGTCTAGGTTTGTGGTAAGATGGAGTCGCCTATCTCAAAGGAATTTGATCCCCGGATGGTAGTATTTGATCCCACATTGTTCCAAAAAGGTGAGGTTTTATTATTTTTCAAGCCTACTACATTTTGCATGAGTGGCAAGGATCCTCTTTGATTTGGTACCTAGATCGAGAACTTGAGTCTCAACTCCCAAGGCCGTGGCCTAAACTACTCTTAGTATTGATAAAAGGTGTCATGTAATGTTTATTCACAAAGGGTTAAGGCATATTATTTTCCTTATTTCTATTATTACCATTTCCATAGTTTAATTTTTAGTTCTCTATAATTAGTAGTTAGTGATGTATTCTCGAAAAAAAAAAAAAGGAATGAATGAAGAATATAAAGAAAAAGGAAATAATGCGAAGAAGGAATGTATTGTCACCGCCCTAGCAACCAAATAAGCTTGGGGGTGTACTCTAAAAAGTTCATTCATAGTTGCAACTTGGGTCAAGGTTAGAAGCCTTTTTGGGTTTGCTATAAATGATACAATTTAGTTGGTTCATATTGCAAAACACTTCTAGTTTTATATATATACCTTAACTTTGTGTCGTAGTCCTTGAGTCTTGTAATGATTAGGAGAGTAGTGGATGCCTTTGTCGGTGGAGGGAGTTGATTCGCAAGCATATGGAGAGGGTACTCTTTCATTGAGGTGTCGAGCGTTCGAAACCCGCTTTATCTATGTTTTCCGGCTCCTTCGTTGAGTCACGAGACACTACCATTAGGGGGGATTTGAGCTTTTTGATAGGGACGCAGTAAGATATGTTGAATAGGCTTGAGTTGAGTATTTTCGGGAAGGTTAGCTAGGCTTTGGCTAGTCATGACCGTGGTTGATCTTAGGCATATAACTCATGCTCGAGTTTTATTGCTTAAGGATTCTCATATCTATGCATGTGCTTTTCTTTGGGCAAATTGATCTTTGGGTTTGTTTTTGGGCAATGTGAATTGCTTGAGGACAAGCATTTGGCTAGCTTGGGGGGATTTGATAAGTAGTTTATTTGACCACTTATTGTGTTAATTTAAACCCGATTTTGCGATCATTTCCCCTCTTTCTAACCCAATTTTGAATGAAAATGTTTTGTCTCGGCTTTCCCCCTCTTGGTTTGTGTTTGTCCATGTTTTGCAGGTCTATGGACTCAATTTGGAAAGCTTTCGGTGCATGGTTTGTGTTTAAGGCAAGAGAATTAAAGAATGGAGAGGGCGCTCCAGGGGAGCGGGCGTGCACCTCTCCTGGAGCGGGCGCTCCTCGACTTTAGCAACAATCTGCCCAAATTCAGAGTCTTTTAGGAGCGGGCGTGCTCCTGACCAGGAGCGGGAGCTCCTCCCTTTGAAGTTGAATTCTGCCTATGCTGTGGAGTAGGGGAGCGGGCGTGCACCATGTGTGGAGCGAGCGCTCCTCCCTGATGATAGGTTATCGTACACCTGTCAAAAATAAATTCCTAACAAAACGAACTAACCATGTAGTAGGGTAAGTAGGGTCGAATCCACAGAGAGATGGCTATTCAATCTAGCTTTCAAGGTATGGAGAAACTAAACTATGTCACGAAATTGGGATAGATATATATTCTAATAATTGAAATAAGAAATAAAACAACTAATAGAAAGATCTAGGGCTATGGTTCACCATGTTTATAGTTCGAAATCTATCAAGTATCAATAATAATTCAATCAATCAATTATCTAGAGCAATTGCTAAGCCTACGGTCGGGTCTTAACGCTCTCAATTCAACATATGTAGTTCGGTCGCTAACATAATCAGAATTGGTAATTGTAGGTAAGCCTCTTAAAGTAAGATCTTTCGATTCATACTCTTATTAACAATAATTAATCAAACAATTGATCAGGTTGCAAGATTAACAACAAAACACTATCAATTACAGAAATCAATAATCAAAATATTAAAATTATCAATCAAGATTCATCATATAAACATGGATTCCCAAACCCTAGAAATAAACTACTCAAACATGGAAGAAATAATTAAAACTAGAGCTAAGGAATTAAACATAATTAAAAATAAGAGATATAAATAAAATACCTCAATGAATTGAAATAATAAACCCAAGAATCATCCATGGAAGAATCCATGGAGATGCCATGAGAAACTAGGGTTCAAGAGAAAACTCAAAAGAACGTAAAAATAATAAAAGATATAAAAGCATAAGGGAAAAATAAAATCCCTTGGAGTATTTATATTATCCTAAAACTAATCTAAAGATAAATAAATAAAATAAAATCAGAAAAATAGCAATTACAGTAGTCGTGATATGATTGGTCGATTGAAAGAGTTATAATCGATGTAGGATTTCTTGTGGCTTGCGCGCACACCCCACCCATCGGGCGATGGGTGGCCGATGGTCGGAATGACACTCGACCATCGGGCGATGGAAAACCATCGCCCCAACCAGCAGCCCACGCTCGAGCGTACATCACGTCCATCGCCCGATGACTGGGCGATGGGTTGGCAGCTTCGCAGTCTTGAATTCAAAGGGTTGTATCTCGCGTTCTAGGAACCTTATAGGGGCGTGTGACCTATCAATGGAAAGCTCTTCAAGTCTAGTTTTCAAAACAATTTGAATCACCTCAATCCGATCTGTATAACTCAAGTTATGATCAAAAGAGTGAATAAGAGTTAGTTTTACCACTTTGTAAAACATCGTTTAACTTCGTTTCTAACTCAAATTCAATTCCGAAAAGTGCATAACGATCATTGTGGATGCTATTTTCATTTCTCATGCATAGAATCCTCATAGTCGACATCCACGAACATGAGATATTCGATTAATAAACTCAATTCATCGACTTTTCATCCTTTCATTGTCCGATTCTTCCAAAACCACTCCGAAAGCGTTCAAATAGCTATAGAAACTACCTGAAACATTAAGAAAACACAAACGAAGCGTAATAGAATACAAAATGGACAAATTATGCAATTGCGACCTAAAAAGCGACAGAAGACTCAAAAAGCAACTATAAAACTAGCATAAATGTGCCTATAAACTCTATATAAATATGACTCATCAACACTTTCAAATCTGACTTTTCATTGAAGCATCTGGAGAGGGCGTGCAGCCGAAAGGAGCGGGCGCTCCTAGCTTAGGAGCGGGCGCTCCTCATTGTGGAGCGGGCGCTCCTCGCTGGGAATCCGTTTTCTTTTGACGGTTTTCCCTATGTGTTTCGGGGAGTATAAATACTTCCCCTTTTAGCTCATTTAGAGAGAGAGTACAGTAGCCTAGTTTTCAGAAACCTCTCTTAGTTTGAAACATTCCTTTAAATTAATTTAGCTTAGTTTTCAACATTTGAAGCTTCAATTAGTAATTTCTCCAACCTTTTTCTACTTAATTTCAGATTTTATTTGGTATTTGCATGTTATTTAAATCTTCTTAGTTCTTGGTAATTTGTTATTGGATGATAGTTATTTCAATTGTTAACCACTTTTCCCAAATTATTGAAGTAGTTAGAACCCTAATTCTTGATTGCATGTTGATAAACATGAGTTGTGAGTAGTCTTCTTGCCTTGGTTGAGTGGATCCCATTCCCTAGTATCTTTAATTCATTGATTTAGAACCGTAGTTTGTTTGTCTACTTGACAAACCCAAATTCACCATTGACTTCGAATTATCTTAAGTGTTAAGATCTTTGGCAACCATATCCCGTTCCTTGTGGACCGAACTCTTACTTGTCATTATGCTTGGTTTGTAAGGTGTTTGTTAATAAATGTGTTTGATCGAGTGTGGAATGTGCGACCGTTCTAACGCCCATCAGGGCCCGGTGTCAAAAAGTCTCGAAATTTTAGGGGATACATCTCAAGGTCATATAATCCTATTTGGAACCATATATGATCATTATTTGTTGTCATAAATGTTCGTGGTAGGCTTGAGTTAATGAAATCGGTGTAAGTTGTAAACCGGTATATTGGTAGTTTAAAGGCAAATTAAATGGTTCCACCCACCAAATGGGACTCCCAGACGGTATTAGGGACCATAGTAAATATTTCAGCAATTTTTATATCCGGCCGAAAAAAAAAGTCAAAAATTTCAAAAATTGAAGTCTAATATCCACGCTACTTGAGAAAATTTGGAGTATTCGGGGCCCGTTGTCGAAAAATCTTTAAATTCTAGGGGATATTTCTCGGGGTCATTTAATGCCATTTGGAACCATATATGATCATTATTTGTTGTCATAAATGTTCGTGGTAGGCTTGAGTTAATGAAATCGGTGCAAGTTATAAATCGATAAATAGGCCATTTAAAGGCAAATTGGATGGTTCCACCCACTCAATTGGACTCTCGAAGAGTATTAGGAACCATGGTAAACATTTCTACAATTTTTATTTTCTGGCAAAAAAAAGTAAAAAATTTCCAAAATTGAAGGCTAATTAATGTCCACGCTTTTTGAGAAAATTTTGAGGTTTCAGGGCCGATGTCGCAAAGTCTTGAGAGTTTAGGGAATACATTTGGGGTCATATAATACCGTTTGGAACCATATATGATCATTATATGTCGTCATAGATGTTAGTGGTAGGTTTGAGTTAATGAAATCGGTGCAAATTGTAAACCGGTAAATTGGCCGTTTAAAGGCAAATTGGATGGTTTCACCCACCCAATTGGACTCCCATAGGGTATTAGGAACCATGGTAAACATTTCGGCAATTTTTATTTACGGCCGAAAAAAAGTCAAAAATTTCCAAAACTGAAGACTTATATCAACGTTTTTTGAGAAATTTTTGAGGTTGTGTTGTGTGTCGAAAAATCTTGAAATTTTAGGGAATACATCTCGGGGTCATATAATATCGTTTGGAACCATTTATGATCATTATATGTTGTCATAAATGTTCGTGGTAGACTTGATTTAAAGAAATCGGTGCAAGTTATAAACCGATAAATTGGCCGTTTAGAGGCAAATTGGATGGATACACCCACCCAATTGGACTCCCAAAGGGTATTAGGGACCATGGTAAAAATTTCAGCAATTTTTATTTCCGGCCGAAAAAAAGTCAAAAATTTCCAAAACTGAAGACTTATATCAACGTTTTTTGAGAAATTTTTGAGGTTGTGTACGGTGTCGAAAAATCTTGAAATTTTAGGGAATACATCTCATTGTCATATAATGCCGTTTTGAACAGTATATGATCATTATATGTTGTTATAAATGTTCGTGGTAGGATTAAGTTAATGAAATCGGTGCAAGTTTTAAATCGGTAAATTGGCCGTTTAAAGGCAAATTGGATGGTTCTACCCACCCAATTGGACTCCCAAAGCGTATTAGTGACTATGGTAGACATTTTCGGCAATTTTTATTTCCGGTCGAAAAAAAGTTAAAAATTCCAAAATTGAAATCCAATATCCACACTTTTTGAGAAATTTTTGAGGTTTCGGGGCCCGGCGTCGAAAAATCTTGAAATTTTAGGGAATACATTTCGGGGTCATATAATGTCGTTTGAAACCATATATGATCATTATTTGTTGTCATAAATGTACGTGGTAGGCTTGAGTTAATGAAATCGGTGCAAGTTGTAAACTGATAAATCGGCTGTTTAAAGGCAAATTGGATGGTTCTACCAAGCCAGGTGTACTCCTGGAGAGTATTAGGGACCATTGTAAACAGTACGAAAATTTTTATTTCCGGGCGAATAAAAGTAAAAAAATTCAAAAATTGAAGTCATATACACGCATTTTGCGAAATTTTTGAGATTTTGGGGCCTAGTGTAGAAAAGAATTGAAATTCTAGGGAAAATATATCTCAGGGTCATATAATGCCGTTTGGAACCATATATTACCATTATATGTTGTCATAAATGTTCATGGTAGGCTTGAGTTAATGAAATCAGTGTAAGTTGTAAACCGGTAAATTGGTCGTTTAAAAGAAAATTGGATAGTTCCATCCACCCAATTGGACACCCAGAGGGTATTAGGGACCATGGTAAACATTTTAGAAATTTTTTTTATTTCCGGGCGAAACTAAGTCAAAAATTTTCTAAATTAAAGGCTAATATCCACGCTTTTTAAGTAATTTTGGAGATTTCGTGGCCCGGTGTCAAAAAGCCTTAAGAATTAGGGGATAAATCTCGGGGGTCATATAATGTTGTTTGGAACCGTATATGATCATCATGTGTTGTCATAAATATTCATGGTAGGCTTGAGTTATGTTCAAGTTGTAAACCGGTAAATTGATCG
This sequence comes from Chenopodium album, assembly GCF_948465745.1. Classification (NCBI taxonomy): domain Eukaryota; kingdom Viridiplantae; phylum Streptophyta; class Magnoliopsida; order Caryophyllales; family Amaranthaceae; genus Chenopodium; species Chenopodium album. The sequence goes on from NC_137840.1 coordinate 75,186,927, forward strand.
TCTAAAGGCAAATTGGATGGTTCCACCAATCAAATTGGCCTCCCGAATGGGATTAGGGACCATGATAAACATTTCGGCAATTTTTATTTCCGGGCAAAAAAACGTCAAAAATTTCCAAAATTGAAGTCTAAGATCTATGCTTGTTGATATATTTTGGAGATTTCGAGGCCCGGTGTTGAAAAGTCTTTAAATTTTAGGATTACATCGCGGGGTCATATAGTGCTGTTTGGAACCATATATGATCATTATATGTTGTCATAAATGTTCGTGGTAAGCTTGAGTTAATGAAATCGATGCAAATTGTAAACCGGTAAATAGGTCGTTTAAAGGCAAATTGGATGGTTCCACCCACATAATTGGATTTCCGGAGGGTATTAGGGAATAGGGACCATGGTAAACATTTATGCAAATTTTATTTACGGGCGAAAAAAAGTCAAAAAAATAAAAAATTGAAGGCTAATATCCACGTTTTTAGAGAAATTTTGGAGTTTTCGAGGTCCGATGTCTAAAAGTCTCAAAATTATAGGGAATACATCCCGGGGTGATCATATAATGTCGTTTGGAACCATATGTGATCATTATTTGTTGTCATAAATGTTTGTTGTAGGCTTGAGTTAATGAAATCGGTGCAAATTGTAAAACGGTAAATTGGTCAATTAAAGGCAAATAAGATAGTTCCACCCACATAATTGGATTTCCGGAGGGTATTAGGGGCCATGGTTAACATTTCGGCAATTTTTATTTCCGGACAAAAAAAAAGTGAAAAAATTCAAAAATTGAAGGCTAATATCCATGTTTTTTGAGAAATTTTGAAGGTTTAGGGGTCAGGTGTCGAAAAGAAATGAGATTTTATTTTATACATCTCGGGGTCATATAATGACGTTTGGAACCATAAATGACCATTATATGTTGTTATAAATGTTCGTGGTAGTATTGAGTTAATGAAATAAGAACAAGTTGTAAACCGGTAAATTGACCGTTTAAATGCAAATTTGATGGTTCCACCCACCTAACTGGACTCCCAGAGGATATTATGAACCATGGTAAACATTTTGGCAATTTTTATTTTCGGGCGAAAAAATTCCAAAATTGAAGTCTAATATCCACGTTTTTTGAGAAATTTTTGAAGTTTCGGGGACTAGTGTCGAAAAGCTTTGAGATTTTAGGGGATAGATCTCGGGGTCATATAATACTGTTTTAAATCATAAATGTTCATTATATGTTGTCATAAACGTTCGTGGTAGGCTTGAGTTAATGAAATCGGTGCAAGTTTTAAACCGGTAAATTCGCCATTTAAAGGCAAATTGGATGTTTCCATCCACCTAATTGGTCTCCCGGATTGTATTATGGACCATGGTAAACATTTCGGAAATTTTTTTTACAGGCGACAAAAAATTAAAAAATTCCAAAATTTAAGGCTAATATCCACACTTTTTGAGAAATTTTGGAGGTTTCGAGGCCCAGTATCGAAAATCCTTGAGATTTTAGGGGAAACATCTCGGGCTATATAATGCCATTTGGAACCATATATGATCATTATATGTTGTCATACATGTTCATGGTAGACTTGAATTGATGAAATCGGTGCAAGTTGTAAATTGGTATATTGGTCGTTTAAAGGAAAATTGGATGGTTCCACCAACCCAATTGGACTCCGGGAGGGTATTATGGACCATGGTTAAGATTTCGGCAATTTTTACTTTCGGGCGAAAAAAAGTCAAAATTTTCAAAAGTTGAATGCGAATATCCATGCATTTTCAGAAATTTGGAGTCTTCGGGACCCGGTGTCTAAATGTCTTGAAATTATAGGGAATACATCTCGGGGTCATATAATGTCCCTTGGAATCATATATGATTATTATTTGTTGTCATAAATGTTCGTAGTAGGCTTGAATTAATTTAATCGGTGCAAGATGTTAATCGGTAAATTGGCCGTTTAAAGGCAAATAGAATGGTTCCTCCCACCCAATTGGACTCCCGGAGGATATTAAGGACCATGGTAAACATTTCGACAATTTTTATTTCCGGGCGAAGAAAAGTAAAAAATTCCAAAATTGAAGGCTAATATCCACGCTTTTTGAGAAATTTTTGAGGTTTTGGGGCCCAGTGTCGAAAAGCCTTTATATTTTAGGGGATACATCTCGGGGTCGTATAATGTCGTTTGGAACCATATATGATCATTATATGTTGTCATAAATGTTTGTGGTAGGCTTGAGTTAATGAAATCGACGCATGTTGTAAACCGGTAAATTGGTTGTTTAAAGGCAAATTGGATGGTTTCACCACCGAATTGGACTCCCGGAGGGTATTAGAAACCATGTTAAAAATTTCGGCAATTTTTATTTCCGGGTGAAAAAAAGTAAAAAAATTCTTAAATTGAAGGCTATATCCAAGCTTTTTAAGAATTTTTGGAGTCTTCGGGACTCGGTGTCGAAATGTCTTGAAATTCTAGGGAATACATCTCGGGGTCATTTAATGCTATTTGGAACCATATACTACCTCTGTTAACTTTTATTTGCAACTTTGGGGTATTATTTGTGAGATATAAAATATTCCAAAGTTGCAAATAAAAGTTAACGGAGGTAGTATGATCATTATTTGTTGTCATAAATGTTCGTCGTAGGCTTGAATTAATAAAATCGGTGTAAGCTGTAAACCGGTAAATTGATCGTTTAAATGCAAATTGGATGGTTCCACCCTCCCAATTGGACTCCAAGAGGGTATTTGGGACCATGGTAAACATTTTGGAAATTTTTATATCTGGGCAAAAAAGTCAAAAAATTCCAAAATTGAAGGCTAATATCCACGCTTTTTGAGAAATTTCGAATATTTGGGGGCCCGTTGTCGTAAAGCATTGAGATTTTAGGGGATACATCTCGGGGTCATATAATGCCATTTGGATCCATGTATGAGCATTATATGTTTTCATAAATGTTCGTGGTAAGCTTGAGTTAATGAAACCGGTGCAAGTTGTAAACCGATAAATTGGTCGTTTAAAGGCAAATTAGATGGTTCCACCTAGCCAATTGGACTCCCGGAGGAAATTAGGGACTATGGTAAACATTTCGATAATTTTTATTTTCTGGTGAAAAAAAGTCAAAAAAATTTCAAAATTGAAAGCTAAATATCCACGCTTTTTGAGAAATTTTGGAAGTTTTGAGTAGAGCTATCAATCCGGGTAAACGGGTCGGGTTTGAGTCGGTAAGAGTGGTCAGGTCAACTCGGGTCGGGTCAATTCGGATTAATTCCATAACTTATGCGGGTCGGGTTTGGGTTGGGTCATGCACTCTTGCTTTAGTCGTGTCACGTCGGGTCATACTTCTTATCGGGTTTAGGTCGGGTTAATAACAGGTCGGGTTACATTCGGGTCGGGTGAACAATAGGTCGGACTTAATTTGGGTTTTCACGAATTAGGGTAATTCTCGGATTCGAGTCGGGTTCGGTTCAAGTCAATCTGGTCGGGTCATTCTAGGGTTTGAGTCGGGTTCGGTTCAAGTCAATAATTTGCGGGTTTTAATCATGTCGGCTCATTCTTTGGTTCAAGTTGGGTTCGTTTTAAGTCAATAACTTGCAGGTTATAATTAGGTTGGGTCATTCCCAAGTCGGGTCATCCTCAGAGTCAAGTTGGGTTATGTTCAAGTTAATAATTTGCAAGTTACAATCAGGTCGGGTCATTTCCAAGTCAGGCCATATTCAGGTTCCATTAACTATAAATATATAATTATCATTTTTATCAAGTTAATTAAATATATATGGAAATATACTAGGGAACCGTAGTTTATAATTTAGGAAGATAATTATCTCCTTTGATCATACAACAAATATATACTATATTTAACTTTTAAATTTGAGGATGATGCTTCTTTATTATGCTGGCCTAGACCGACTTTGTTTCCTTAGAAAAAATTCTTTGATCAACAATAATAAGGTGGTCTAAATTGCATTTAAGGTGATTTGAAATCGGGTCAAGAACAATTTGGGTTGAATTTAGGCCGGGTCAATAACAAGTCGTGCTGATTTTGAGTTGGGTTAATAACAGATCGGGTTGAATTTTTGGGTCGGGTTAGTTGTAGGTCTGGTAAAATTCGGGTCGGGTCAATAACAAGTCGGGTTGAATTTGGGTCAGGTCAATAACAAGTTGGGTTGATTTCGGGTTGAGTTTGTAACAGGTTGGGTTTTGAACGGGTCGGGTTGAATTCAGGTCAGGATAGTAACAAGTTGGGTTGAATTCGGGTTTTGACGGGTTAAAACGGGTTTGGGTCAATTTTGGTTTAAGTCGGGTTCAGTTCAAGTCAATAATTTACGGGTTACATTCGGGTCGGGTCATCTCTAGGTCAGCTTATGTTCGGGTTCGGGTCTCACATACTAGGGTCTAGAGTTGGTTTCAGGTCGGGTTTGGGTCACCATTTTTTCGGGTTCAGATGGGTCGGTTAATAATCGGGTTTGAGTCGGTATTTCGGGTCGGGTGAATTTTTTACAGCTCTGAATATGGCTAGGACAAAAGTTGGCCACTTGCTAGTCTAACGGAATAACAGGCCCAATGTTTCAGCTTATTTTCATAACGACTACAAGACATAACCTGATCCATGTGTCGTGTTATGCAAATGGAATGTTAAGTAATTACACATAAATGGGCTTGTCTAAGATGATCGTATCCAAATTGTAAATTTTAGTAGGATCACATCGGGTCAAAGAGGGTCATCGACTAAATGTACATAAACTACGGGGAAAAAAATTGTGCATTCCGTATTTCCATTCCCTTTAAAGTTTTGAAAGTTTTATTACTTGTACTTTTATTACAGCATAGTGCATATTTCATAGTAATATACACTGTACTTTGCAAACAAGAATTAAAAGATTGATACCTTTATTACTAAGAACAACAACAAGTTAAAGCTTGATCTAGTGGTAAAAATTACACCTTTTAATTTTGAGGTTGGAAGTTCAATCTCCATTAGAGACACGTTAAATATGGTATGATTGGACTATATGAGTTCAAACATACAATGTAAAAGACAGTGTCTGAGGAAACCCCTCTTATGCTAAAGTTAACTTGGGGACAATACATACGTGAGAGCCTGAGAGGGGACTGTTGGATACCTTTGGAGTACTCTTTGAAGACTTATTTAAAATTTGCAATTGTTCAGATTTTTTTACTGATTGTTCAAAAGTATAGGCGTGGTAGGTGCACCACGCCTATAACCAAATGGAAGTTGGTTGGGCATCTTAAAATTTGCGATTTATAACCAAATGGGCCCATAATCAGATTGGGCCGATAAATTATGGCCTAATTGGAAGTTGGTTGGGCATTGTCAAGCTGAGGCCTTGGCAATTAAGCTATGAGAGGCCTAAAATAAAACCCATATTGGCACCCAACACAATATTTATACTCTAAATACTTACTAATAACATCAATTTTTTTCAAATTACAAATATATAATGTCGATTAATTTCACCCATCTGAATTCTCAACTAAATCTGCAAGAAAAAGACGTGACATACAACTAATTTATAGCTTGCATTGAGCATGGTATATCTTCTTGCCTGAGATCGAGCGGACTGCATTAATTATAAATTTTAAATGCATTTTCAATCAAATTGCTTAATTTTAAAATGAATTTGAAAATGAGATACAAGTACAGAAGCAGAATGCGACTAATTTATCCATATATATATAAAATAGTATGTGAAATCAGCAACATAGTTGCAATTTATTAGATTTAATCGTCCTAATCAAGGATCATAAAATCTTGTTTATTTGGAATATATAGTTGGGTTTTTTCTGTTTATAATAATTATAGTTAGTTGTGTAATCTGAAACCCATGATTTCATAGTTGAAAGCGTCAAATAATTATGTCTTTTATGTTTAATCCCAGATAATACTTTAGCTAAAACGGATTAATATAGTGTGTGAAATGGAATATGGACAATTGAGACAAACAAGCCGTAAAGTGCAAGAACAAATCTACCACTTGGATTACCCAATTGCCAAAATTAAAATAAAAACTATAGAAAGGGTTAAATCAAAGCCGAAAAATGGCTTTTAAAAGTGACCTCTTATTCTTTAAGACATACTTTATACTTGTATATATATCATCCTTTTTGCCGTGGAAAAACGATTTTCTCTAATAAATTGACAATTATGCTTACTCCAAATTTTGCTAGTGTGCGTAAGCAGGTGAAGCAAATCCAGTAATTGTCGTACTTAAACACTTCTTATAAGCTTCTTGATTAGACAGTGTCTTTATCTGAACTTAATAACGCTTATTTAAATTTATTTTTCCTAAAATAAATGGATATAACATGATTGGAAGAGAGCCTAACTAAATATTGATGGCATTAGCCTCTCACCCTCTCATAGTATGTTGTATTTGGTCTAAGGCCTTGTATGTTAAGACTTAGGACTAGGGTTGCATACTTGCATGTTTGATTAGATTCAAAAGAGAACTTGACATATGATAGGGATTCATTATATGGAGAATGATTATATCCCACATTGAATGGCAATAAATTTAAGATGAGAGTAATTTGTTAGCTATTTTTTCATTTATCATTTTATTTTGGAAAATTTGATTTTTAATGCCATAAAAAAACACGATATTGGTTTTTAATATTACGAAGGAAAAAAAAGTTTTACTTTGATATTACAAAAAAATCACAAAATTGGATTTTACCACTACTAAACTGATTTTTGAATGTAATCCGTAAGTGAGGCCACAACGTCTACGACGTGTCAGCATATTATTGGTCGAAAATAATAAAAAAAAAAATTAATTTTTTTTTACTAAAACTAACTCAGACACCCACCTGCCACCTTTGGTTCACTTGGTTGCATGTCGCCACCACTATCCCACCCAAATACCCTGCTTTACGGGTTTTTATTTCCTAGTATTTGTGGGTCTAACACTTTGAGAGTGAGGGGTAAGGGATCACCACTCTCAAAATATATGTAGTGAGAATTGAACCCCCAACCTCAAGATTGACCACTATACCAAGTCTAGCTTGGGAGTGTATGTGTTTTTATTACTTCTAATATATTAGAACTCCGTACTAATTTGAAATTTTTACTACAATGCGTATACAATTGATGCTATAATGATCATGTACACACTAGAGAACCCAAAAAGGTACGTTGGAGTAGCATTTAGAACCGCAGAATGGTTATCATAGGATTCTGGAAATGAGAAATGAGAAAAGAGAAAGAATAGGAAGGAAATTTAGGATCCTCCTCCATATAGTTTATAGCTACTGGTAGTGCACAGTGCACGCCTCAAACGCAAGGCGCGTGGGCCCATAAATATCTGCAACGCCATGTGTCAGTCCGTCAGTTTTAAAATTCATGCATCCCTCATTTTTTGGGGGTCACACCCTAACATTAGCTCCCACCAACTCACTTATACCACGCGCATTTCTTTTGAGTGATCCACCATTTTTTCGTGTTTATCCCATGAATAAACTCATGCACTCACTACTACAACTTTCAACTTTATAGCGGATGCAGATGTGTCCTTTGTTTAATAAAAATGCGATACAGGCATACAACGATAGAAGCTTAACTTATGCTTATGGTTGTACAGTTGTACGTAGTGTTCGACTATGTTTTATAATGTGGTTGTTTGTTGCATGGTTGTATCAAGTTGTATGGCTAAGCAAGAATGTTTGAAAATTCCATAATAATCTAATCCGTATTTTTATATATTTTATGCCAAAAAACGTGATACCATTTGTACATATTTTATACTACTTCCGATTTTTTTTATAGTTGCAAATTTGGGGTATTATTTGGGGTATATAAAATATTTCAAAATTGCAACAAAAAAAAAAAAAAAAAAACGGAGGTAGTATAATTTTTAATAAATTATCCTGAATGTTCATATGTAAAAGACGGATAATTTAAATTCAAGTATCCTTGAATTTTATTGTGGTTAATCTGTTATAACTTTTTGATTAAAAAACGTTGATCATTTCTAATTTTAGATATTCTAGTATTCACTCTAGTAAAAAAAATATATAAAAAAAATTTAAGTTATACTCCATATTCATGAATTTTGATAATTCACTTCCAGTTTTGAACAAGGTTGGGGCTATTACAACCTCAATTTATTTTTACTCATTTCAAATAAAATAAGCTACATTTAAAATTTATTAGGCAAAATAAGCTATGACAAGTCAATATGAATGAGAGTGAGGGGTAGCTCAAGTGGTTAGAGCTTCTCTCCCGATTCCAAGAGATCTTGGGATCGATTCTCACCCCCGCCCTTGTGGCTCTCTAAACAAAAAAAAAAAAAAAAAAAAAAAAACAAGTCAATATGAATGAGAGCTTAGAGAATAATACCTATTGGAAGTAGACTAGTGGTTAATCAAAATAAGCAACTTATAAAAACATAACACAATCTATATTTCCAATTAAACATTTCACTTTTATCTTAATGCTTTACTTGAAAATTCGTTATTGAATAAGGCCTATATGCATAGACAATCGCAAATGTCAACGTTAACTATATCATAAAACTCATTTAACCAATTATCAATCCAACTTCTTGTATTTTATTCAGCAAGGGTAATGTATATTATCATGTATATAAGCCACGATATTAACTTGGTGAAAAAATGGCAAAATGCTAAAAGTACATAAATTGACCTAAAATAAACTAACTAGACAAATCAAGTCATATGAAAATTGCTACTCCGTAGAACTTAATTTGTTAAAGACTATTACCTCCCTACATATTCACACAAAAAAATTGTCAACATTGGCATAAATAGACTAGTAAAGTTGTTTCTTGCTGGCAATTTTAGTGAAGATAAAATGGACAATTTTTATTTATTTTTTTATTTTTTTAATTTGAACGCATTGCGAAAAAAGTTTAGTTTGCTACTTTGTTATTGGCTTATTGCCAGCTAGTTTGCCCCGAAAAAAAAAAGGAAAAAAAAAAAAAAGCACTCTATCATGGGCCAATAAGAAAAGATGGATGAGCTGATCATGCACCATGCATGTGATACCCGATTGTGACTAGATTATTCCGAAAAGTCAAGCAACTTGTGAAAACCAAACTTTATTCTATGAAATTCGAAGTAATATTAAGGAAATTTGGTCCTCATTCATTTTTTTTTTTAGAAAATAAATATATAGCTATACAAGTATACAACAAAAATCTACTAACCTAATTATTATTTATTAAAACTATGATAATACAGTTATCTACACACTATGGAGCACATGCTATAGTGTAATACGAATTAGAAATGTATATAATCAACACAAGTCTTACATAATTACTCATCATATATTCATATGTTATTGTACTACTAGATATGGGTTTTACATATTTTTAAAAGAAAATGAGGTATGGTGATAGATTTAAAATTACAATGAAATCAAAATTAAAGTTGATCGATGTTAGATGAAAGAAAATCTTCATTCCTTCATTGGTTAGTGTGTTACCCTCGATCAAGTTCACATAAAACCTCATCATTTTCAAGTCATATTCATAAAATTTATTACTGATGATAAGCAATGCAAGGATAGCTTAAGTAATTCGGATAAGTTAATTAGAAAAATTATAAGCATGCCAAATTATTGTGAGTATTATATATATACACACACGCAATAACTACTAATTTCATAGTATTTACTCCATAAATCATATATTTTTTTATTTAAGAAAAAGAAAATTCATACTTCCATTACGATGCTAGTTGCTTACGCAGTACAATAACTTAAAATGTAAGATTGTTAATAATCGTTCTTCGTTTTAAATTTTAATGATAAAAACATTTAATCCTTTTATGGACATCCATCCTTTCATAAATAAAACTTTCTTATTATGGTAAAATAAAATATTGGGAAAATTAGTTCAAAAACATTGACCATGGCAACAATTGCCAGGGTAGCACATTTCACATTAAAATATATGGATCGCATGGAAAAAGGGCCGATAATTACCATATTTTACAAGTTTACGTGTTTTGGTTGGTGGAGGGGATTGGCTACACAATAATAAAATATAAAATATATATAAATTATTGAGATTATTAATAATGTCCTTTGGCTTTTATTGAACTCCAAGTGTCACGGAAAATGCCACTTAAGATACTTTGAGTAGTTTTTAAATGTTGGGTTTATCCAAAAATATCTATACTTTTTATTATACTCTGTTATTAGGTTTGTAATATAATAAATCTATAAATGAAATAGTTCAAAAGCGATTGGCACGTCGTCAAGCTATGTCAAGATAGTTTGTTATTATAACCTCTCATGATTTTTGCTTTTAAAATATGATTGTTTAAAGTATAGAACGTATGGGGTTGAATTTGGTTATTTGCCATGTTAGTTTGAGTAGTCAAAATTCTTGGCATGATTTGAAATTTAAGTTGTCTTTGACTTAACATGAGTAACGTAAAAATATACTTAATTTGTATATAAAATTGTACGAGCATCATGTAACAACTAATCAACAATAATGCGATCAACATAAGAATAAAATTTTAAAAACAAATGAAGGTAATAACGGTTATTAATATCTTACAATACATTACCCTTGGATGATACACATACTCATGAATTGAATGACAGCTCATCTAATTCATCCTGAATTCTCACAATTATTTGTTCAATGCAAAGAGTCAAAGAGCTGTAGAGTGTTATGACTGTTATCATATAGTTAAACAACAAGGTCAATCTCATTAATACCCACCAAGATATCGATCCTTTATTTCCTTCATAGGTTTATTTATGTAGAGATATCCACTAGATGAATGTATAGTTAAATATTAATGAGATACATGTAACAATTTAACATTTAGTAAAAATGCACTTTAGTGTAAAAGTTTAATTAACCTAATTATATATGAAAATATATAATATGGTATAATCTAATTTCCATATAAAATATTGCTTGTATGGCTGTATCCAGACTCATAAGATGTAATGAGATAGCATTAATATTACTTGTATGAGCTGTATCCAGACTCATAAGATGTAATGCAATAACTTTAGTTTCAAATTAACGAGTACTATCCCAATACAGTTTTTTCACTAACACTCTTAAAATAAGAGTGTATTTGATTTAATTCGAGTCAAACATGACCTATCAACTCCATTTTTATTTAATTTTTGTGTCAAAATCCGCCATTGAGTGCATATATTTAGACATTGAAATCTTTATATTTTGATTTGGGTTGGGCCGTGTGGTGAAACAATTGGTGGTTTGGTTTGTAACTTTGTACAAGTACACTACTCGTATTAAGTTTAGTTAAAGAGTCAATCAGATTAAAACAAAACCGGACCAAAAATCCCAAAAAAAAAAAAAAAACCAATAATGCGCGTGTCCCACTCCCACTATGAGTCTATTAGTTGCGGGAGGGCTATTACAGCCTCGGGTCACAAGAGCACCCTAGTGGGACCCAGGTCACTTTCTTTTTGTCGGTACGCCCCTTAGTCACGAGCAGCAGTAGGACCCACCAAATGTTAAAAACCCCAAAACTTAACATAACAACATTGAGCCGCGTTTCTCCTTTTTCTTCCCGCAAATCCAGCCCCCCCTTTGACATTTTCTCAAGTCAACCCCCCCATCACCACCCTGGTTTTTCACGTACTCCACAATACCACTTGTTCATTTTTACTTTTTTTTTACTACTGTATTTATATTTATTCCTCCAAATTATGTAATTAATCTATATTCTTTTTTCTATGCGACTATAGAGTATTATCACTCCGTATTTATTACGAGTATTCTTACTTTCTTATAAAAATCGACAATACATCACAAAGTATTGAAAATAAAAATACATAAGTACTCCGTATTTATTATTTTGTCCTTTTATATGATTATCAATATAAATAATAACAAGGGCAACAAAAATAATTTTTTTTTTTAAAAAAAATTTGTCTTCTTGTTACCAGTTATATACTGTACAATTCCCTCAAAAAAAAAAAGAGAATTTATATACTATACAATAATACAATATTATCTTTAAAAATAAAATAAAAACAATAATACAATAATACTAAATGAGTGTAATGCTAATTTTACAATACAGTGTATGTTTTTAGGACATGAATAGTTTAGTCTAAATGAGAATAATTTTCATTTATTATATACCATTGCAAATATTCTTGATAAAGATTTTTTTTCCTTTTCATTTTCATAAATCACTTGAATTGAGCTTATGTAAACCGATGATATTGAAAAAAAATCAAAATAAATAGAGAAAAAATGGTAGAAAATTTATACACGTATAATAGAATATAAAAATAAAAAAAATACACACTCTTCTTTAAAAAAAAAAATAGAGAATTCAACCCATAAACGTCAAAAATATGCAACTTTAAAAAATAGAGAGCTGAAACTGAAAATGTCCTTTTCTAAAAATTTCATTTATATATATAAATCCCATCCCACTACCCTCCACTCTTTTTAATTATCTTTCTGATTTCTTATCCCCCCACCCCTTCCAAAAGTCAGCGCCTTCTCTTGTCTCCATTCTCTCATTCCTTCCTTCTTTATTCTCACTTTCTCTCTCCTCCCCTGTTTGTTTCATTTATCTCTCCTCATTACATCCATGGAAACCCCTCCAGATTGGGATCTACTCGCCGTTGTCAGAAGCTGCTGCTCCACCACCACTACAACCACCACCACCACAGCGGATCTAGAACCTTCTCCACCACTTCCGCCGCCACCCCCGTCGTCGTCGTCTTCGCAATTCATCCCTCTTCCTCAACTACATAACCAGCAGCAGCAACAACAACAACCGGCAAAGCAAGAGCCGTATTTTTCTACATCGCCTTGTTCAACAACGAGTGGGGGTGGTGGTGGAGGAAGTGGTGGTGTTCTTTTTCAATTTTCAAACCCCTTTGAGCCTTGCACCTCAACGACGTCGTTTGAGTTGCAGGATATTTGTAAACCGTTGATTTGCACTACTACAACTACTGCAAATAGTTCCGTCACTATTCATAACAATAATAGTTTTCAGTCTCTCTCCTCGGCTTCGTTGGCATCTCCGGTATCTTCGCCTTCTTCAGTCATCACTGGAAGATCTTTTGGAATTGTCGAACAACAACATCAACATCAACAACAACAAACGCAGCTTCGAGGATTAATTAAACCTTCTCATGTCATTTTTGGAACTTCTTCACCTTCTATCGCTGGAAATAATGCTTCTCAAACTCAGAGAACTAAGAAAAGGTTGGTTTTATTTGGATTAATTTCTCACGAGAAAAATATGATTTTGAGGAGTACCCATTTAGTAGATTGGTGTCAATTTTAATGGGTTCTGTTTTGATTGTTGTAATACAGGAAGAATTTGATGAAGAAGGTGTGTCATGTTCCAGCAGAAGGTCTTTCCTCTGATATGTGGGCTTGGAGAAAATATGGTCAGAAACCCATCAAAGGCTCTCCATATCCAAGGTGGTTTTTCTTTTTGTTTCTTTCTATATTACTTGATTTTTCCAAAAAAAAAAAATAAAAAATAAAAAAAATAAAAAAAATCAGTACTCCCCCTCGGTTAGCTCGAGTTTTCAACACTTTCCATTTTCATTCGATTAGTTTACAAAGTGTTCCGTTAAGCATATGCTAAAGCACCTATAATGATAACATGTTGTGATAAGCTAAAGAATTTGTGTTCAAACTCTTTATTTGCTTTTAAAAGCAAAGCAAATTCCTCAACACATAACTCCAAGAATCTCATCAAATCTCAGCTCATTTCCAAAATTCTTTACTTTTAAAGGTGAAACCAGAAAAGTAGTCCTTGTTCAATGAAACCAACCATTAATAGAAATTCACCTACCAAAAATCATTTTTCTGATTTTCAATTATTTGCTACAATTTTATCTTAATTTTTACTAATGAATTTTATTTCCAAAAATAAATACAACAGGGGATACTACAGATGTAGCAGCTCAAAAGGATGTTTAGCCAGAAAACAAGTAGAGCGCAACAGATCAGACCCTAAAATGTTCATAGTCACCTACACTTCGGAACACAATCATCCTATGCCAACACACAGAAACTCTCTCGCCGGAAGTACCCGTCAAAAACCACTTACTACCACCGGAACACCGCCGGAGCAGCCCACTTGCTCGTCACCCTCCGCCGCAAGTCTCTCTCCTTTGACCGAGAAGTCAGAGTCAAAGACTGAAGGAGATGAATTGATCAAAGAGGAAGAAGATACTAGCGAGATGGCTTTATCTGATTTAATGCTTAATGATGATTTCTATGTGGGATTTGAGCAAATCGACGGTGGCTCAGATGGGAGTGATTGTTTTTCAGATCATTTTTCGCCGTCGTCGTCGGAATTTCCTTGGTTAAGTAATAGTAGTAGTACGGCAGCAGCTGCCGGAGGGAGTTGACTTTTTCCGGTAGACGTTGACTTTTATTAATTTTTTCCGGTGGGAGGAATTCTAGTGGTTGTTGATGATGGTGGGATTGACTTTTGGTTCATTGACATGATGCCTTCCCACTTTAATTCGGTCAACTTTTATTTTATTTTATTTTAAATTTATTATTTTTACTTTATTTGTGCTTTTTTGGAGGGGGGAGGTGGGAAAAATGCTCTCACTATTTGTCAGAATCTATGTAAGGTCACAATGGCATTGTGGATTTGTAAGGTAGTGGAGATTTAACAGTAATCCAAAAGTTAGAGAGATAAGGAGGAGAGAGAAATTTAGAAAACACTTTTAGTTGGTAGAATCTCTATTCTCAACTAAAGTGGTTTTTTTTTTTTTTTTTTTTTTTTGATTTGTAAGTGAATGTAATGGGAATGGTCTATTGAAAGTTAGCAAGAGAAGAAAGAACCTTGTAGAGGAAAAAAGAGGGATGGGGTTGGGGTGCATATGCTTATAGTTATTCTTTTGTTTTTGTGAAGGAAGGGAAAAAAAAAAAAGGAAAAAAAGGGAAGAGGAATAGTAGTATAGTGGTAGTTATTAGCAATAAAACTCGTAAAGTTAATTATTCGGTATATATACTTCTTTCATTTTACGATGATTGTCTTACTTCTCGTTATGGTGCGTTTATATTTATGATTGATTATGATTATTTATTCGTTCGGTGCTCTTTCAAGAAATGTATTCTTACGCTTTGTCCTCTTCACTTATTCGATTAAATTAGTGTTTGACTCATACAAAACTAGCTCAAAACTTTGCTAGCAGCTTACTAACTTGATTTTTTGCTATCGAATGTTGACTTTTAGAGTTATGTAAACCCAATAAAAGTGTGAGTCAAGGACATATTATAGAGGATTATTATTTGTGAACGGAGCGAGAATTAAAGATAAGTTGCTTTTTAGCTTTGGAGTTCATTGTCAAACGGATATTTTATTTATTTATTTATTCTACTGTAAATAAATTAATTAGTTTATCAAATGCTTTAAGAGGGATGGTGATAGTTTAATGTAAAAATTGCTAGTTTTGGGACCATCGAATGGAATCTGTGGAAACACATGGTTCACAGCTGTCGGTTCTCAATCTCCAATGAAAGTCACCATCTTTTTCCTCTTTAGTTTTGGGGGATAAATTGGTAGGACAACCCTAATTACTGCCTAATTTTAACTGAAAACTCTGCACATTTTATAAATTTAGTAGGCCTTATTTTTAGAGCAGAGCAGAGACCATTTACAGACATTACAGTACCAATTTTGGTGAATGAAACCATAAACAAGCAGTAACTTTTCAAATACTGCATACCAGTTCTGTAATTCAATAGGGTTTTAATTTCTGAAATTCCCTACCTTCAACTTGATGTGAACATTCCACATTCCTCTTTTGAAACCACCAATCCACCATAATCTTTTGTCTAGTAGCTTTTAAATGTGGAAATTGACTGAGGAGGATCGGAATGGAATGTGCTATATGTAGTCGTAAGGGAAATGAATAACAAGTTTAAAGTAAAATTACATACTCAGTACCATGTAATAAAACCGAACAAAATTCCCTCCATAATACGAGTATTATGTTGAAGAAAGTATTTAAGACTAAGGTTATTGGATTGCAGCACAAAAATAGTCCTTTTCATATAAAATAAAAACCGATACATCTAAATTGTGCTCATTGCAGACAAGGGTTTCCCCTACTGTGTCTGCATCTTTGCTGAATGATTGACAATCAACCCAACGGAAATGTTGGTATAACATCACTCTGTCCTCTCAGGAAAAGGGGAATTTGAGCTCTGGATTTCAGCTCCCTAAATCAGCTGAGCCTGAAATGCAACTTTCGGTAATTTGTGGGGGGTTGAACAGGCAGCTAATAGCGACGTTGCAGCATCTTTTTTCTCTGCGTACCATGTACCTTGGCTTCATACAGCTTACTAACACTGTTAATTGTAATCCGGGGAGATCTTTTGGTTAGATGTAAATAGAAAAAATTGAAGTTCCACTTGTTTAAAGAGGGACTAGTTAAGCAACTTCCTTTACAAGATGGGAAGTATAACCTCTGATTACCAGAAAACCACTCTTTATGCAGTCACCTGTATCCTTCAACAAACTGTTTAAGTTTATCATCTTCGCCTGCTGCAGGAAGCCACTCAGTGAGTACCTCCATGGTTATATAGTCAGGATGACAAGCCAATTCAGTCATTTTACCCATAAGCTCTAAAGCTTTATCAAGCTTATTCTGGTCTCGTAGGCCTTTGAATAAAGCATTGAAGGTGCTTGAATCTGGGCCCACGCCTTTGGCTATCATGTCCTCAAAAAGAGAGAGTGCTTCCCCCAACTCATTCTTCTGGCAAAGAGCATCTATTAAGACATTGTATACTACAGTGTTGGGAGGAGTCCTGGTGGATGAACTCATTTTCCTAAAAATTTTCATGGCTTCATCAAGCTCTCCTGCCCTGCAACATGCATAGATTAGTGCTCCAAATGTGACAACTGTAGGAGCAATCTTGTTTTCAACCATTTGTATAAGCAGTCTGCGAGCTGGTTTCAGGTCCCCGGTTCTGCTGAAATATGATATCAAAGTATTG
Source organism: Chenopodium album (assembly GCF_948465745.1). Lineage (NCBI taxonomy): Eukaryota > Viridiplantae > Streptophyta > Magnoliopsida > Caryophyllales > Amaranthaceae > Chenopodium > Chenopodium album. The sequence goes on from NC_137840.1 coordinate 75,203,883, forward strand.
TAGGTGATACTATCAGGTTCAAGTCCAACCTCTTTCATTTCCTCCATCAACTGATGAGCTTTATCCAACTTATTCTTTTTGCAAAAGCCGTTGATCATCACATTATAACACCGAATGTCAGGGAGAAATCCAGCACTTTTCATCTCGAATAAAACTGACTCAACATCATCCATAAGCCCTGCTTGGGACAAACCAGAGATCAGGCTATAGTACACAATGGCATCTAATGCACATGTTTGTCTTATTTCTTTGAACAACTCCATTGCTTTATTGATATTATTTACACCACAGAAACCACTAATTAGCGTAGTATAAGTTACTTTGTTTCCTTTTAACCCTTTTCCTTCCATCTGACGGTAGAACTTGAGCGCGTTACCAGCTTTACCATCTCTGCACATACCACCCACTAAAGTATTAATAGTAACAACATTTGGTTGAACTCCTTGCTTCTCCATCTCATCAAACAATTCAAGAGATCTCTCAAGCTCATCAACTTTACAAAATCCATCAATCAGACAGTTATAAGTGCTACTTATTGGGGAGCATTTACCTTCTGAGATCATCTTTCTCATCATACATAAACCTTCTTCTGCACGACCAGCTTTACATAGCCCGTTGATAAGAGTATTATAGATTATTACATCCGGCTCAATGTGAGCACCTATCTTCCCGCTTCTCATTTTCTCAAACAAATTGATCGCTTCATCAATCTTAAAAGACTTGCAAAGGTGATTGATACTAATCCCAAGAGTCACAACATTAGCACTTCTGCCTTTCGCAAGCATATCTTCCAATAATACTTCCATTCTTTTAAATTGGCGGTCTTTTGCCAAACCTGTCAACAAAGCATTATATGGTGCAACTTCAACAGGTCCATCCAATTCCATGAAAGCATACAAAAGCTTCCAAGCCAGGTCAATCTCTCTAGTCCTACAGAGTTCAGTAATCCATCGCGTCAACAGAATAGTATCAGGAAACACGCGGTGTCTGCCAAACTTCAACGCTAGCTCCACAACTTTCTCCCAAGACAACCCCTTTCCATGCTTCCTAGCTTCCAACATCACCGAAAAAACAATCGCAGCAGTGTTTGAATTTGGCGGGAAATTCACATTTGGTTGGAGCATATCGTCGAGCACCTGGAGTGCATCATCAAAACGCCCGTTTCTAAAGAGCTGATCAATCACCACATTCCGAACATGGGTATTCTTCATCTGAGATTCTAATTCATCATAAATAATCATTAATTCCTCAATCATTCCAACCCGCCCTAAACATTGAATGAAAAGAATAACAGAATTAACCGTCAAAGGAACACCCATCTCTTTGGAAGTGTTAAGAAGGTCGAAGAGCTTCTCTTTCCAACTGGGTTTTCGAGAAGCAAGCTCAAAAACAGCTTGAAATGCAGAAGAAAGCAGATTATCATCTGGGCAAGGAGAATTGGAGCGAAGGTGTTCGATGAAATTGAGGGCTGTAGAAGAATCGCCCAAACGACGAGTGATTTGGAGGATGTGATTGGAGGAGAGGGAATTAGAATCTGAGAAGAGAATATTAGAAAGCTGTTGGTTTGTCTTCCAGTTTTCATTGTCGTTGGATTTGAGGATTTCGACGATTTGAGTAACGATTGAAGAAGATGATGAAGGGTCTACTTTAGGTGGTTCAGCATTGTAGGGTTTTTCGATGGATGAGTGAAGGAAAGAGGCGTAAATTTGAGGGTTTTGGTGTTTGAGTAATCGAAGGAGTTTAGAGCAGATTGGTGCTCTTGATGCGATGCTCATCTTTCTCTGTTTTTTTTCTCTGGGGAAGAAGGAAATAAATTTTGGGGGGAAGTCAAATTTGAAGACACTACATAAATCGGTTTGCTTGCACCCACAATGGTTGCTGAGAGGTTGCGGTGCGGTTATGGGCGGGTGTACGTTTGATAACGCGTGCACGATACATACACAATTATGGTAGCTAAGGTCTAAGGGCGATACATAATTACATATTGAGTAATGTTACTAACTCTTATTTGTTATTCCCCGATTAAATTATCTTATATGAATGTAACTGAGTTGGATTGCACTCATTACATTTTTTTTCCCTTTAAAATTCCCTAATACTAACTATTACTGAGTATAGAGGAAAATATTTATTGATATTTATCATGTCAAAGATTAATCTACCAATCATTTCCCACATGTAACGGCACAATGATATAAACTCGGGTGAACTATAGTAGAATTGATCTAAAAGAATGATGAGTACTTTCTTGTGGTTGTGAACTTGAGATAGCCAACTCAAGCCATAATTGCTTAAACCTTAACAAAGGAGATAAGTTGATATAGGTGTGAACTTTGTTGGAGATTGGAATTATTTCTTTTATACAAAGCAGAGAAAAGTTCCTAATAGAAGCTCCTAATAGAAGCAGATAAAATAAATCATTAAGACATTCACATTTTGATTTTTGACTTTGAAGATCATAAAAATTAATTAAAGGATACATCATACAAAACCGTATTATTATTGGACATGATAATTGTCAATTCTAAGACTCTGTAGATATCATTGTGCCAACAGTAGCAATGTCAAAATCACACACGACCCTTGTCAAATGTTGTCACAGCAAAGGTCAAAAGTCATGTCCATGACACTTTTTTCTGGAGGAATCTCAAAATTTGATTAAAGTTGAAGTGGAATTTCTCAAAGTGCCAAATAGCTTCAAGGTCGCCCATGATTGCACTGTCCTGTGTTATTGTTAGCAAGTCATTCTCATCAGATTCTTTAGAGATTACAGGAAACTTTCAAATAAACTCGTATGTCAATAATCAATATTGATTTAGCCTACCTTTAAACGATACTCCGTAATGTACCGGAGCTTAGACCTCATCTTACGGAGAGAACCTGCAGATATTACATGTAGAAAAAAAAAAAAGAAAAAAAAAAATTTAAGAAACTTCTGATTGGCTGATTTAATGCTTTGAATATATTCATACAGGGAATGAGCCTATTTAGAAGACAGAAATGGAGTCGAATACAAAATAAGAATCTCCGTGATCAGATCAAATCTCTTATTCTCATAAGGTCTCTACAGCCGAACTACAGTTTCTGTTATGCCTCTTAGCAAAATTACAGCACCAAACGACTTACAGACTTACAAGCTGAAAGAAAACACTATCCTCTGTTTCTGGCAGGGTGCTTCAGTGTCATAGCTGAAACTGATACAACATGCTCACTTTTACTAGCACTCTACTGATATAACATCCAAATTATACTATCAACAGAAATCAGTGGAGACTGGAGACCTCTTGTCAATATGAGGAGCCATTTTTTTTGTTTTGGATTGTCGAATACATTTTGTTAGTCGTAGCAATCTATGAGGTGATTTTGTTTTTCTCCATCTTTTCAACAGCTTCGGCTGCAGCAGAGGCAGCTTTATCCAATCCCATCTGTTTTAGCTCATCCAAGAAGCCACCAACTTCTGAAGCACTGATTTTATATGGGCTGTGGTCAGGTCCAGGGAATGAACCACTTGTCACTTCATCCTTGTACTCCACAAGGGCTTTGTTGATCACATCTCCAACGTGTGCATATTGCTTGCAGAATTTAGGAGTAACCTGCAATTATTCATTGAAAAAAAAATGGCAATAAACCATCTATTCTACTTCTATTTCATTTTAGGGGTGGCGGTGGCAGAATGTTTGAGTAGCACTATCTAACCTTTGCATGGTGAGGGTGTTGCAGCATTCCCAGGAGATCATGATACACTAATACCTGAAATTTAAGAAGCATTTGGTAAAAGAGATCATATATGATTGGATGCATTTTGCATATTTCATGGAGTTAGTCTACAATAAAATTAATGAAATCTTATTCAGCCTTTTTTTTTTTTCCTTTCTTTCTTTGAATGACAGACAGGGCAAATAGTTTAGAGGGCAGGGGTGGTGAAGAGGAGTCAATGCCACAGTTCCTTTTTTTAGTCGAATCTCAGAAATGACATCTAAGATTGAAATAAATTTCCTTCTTACAGAATCATTTAAGCTTTTGAATGATTGACAAAATTAGGATATATCAAGTGAATCAATTGGACATAAAAAAAAATCCTGGTGTAAAAACAAGAGCATAGGCAATTAAGTTTATCTGAATTTAGTCTGAAAACGGTAAATTTTATGGGACCACAGAAAGAATGCATCATACTAAACAAACTTGGCTGCAGAATTCTGCATCTTTATGATAAAATTGTTTGAAGCATGGGGAGAATGAAGAAGGAAAACAGCATTCTGCATTATAGAATGGTAGGCTTCCTACAAGTAGCCAAGAATTGATTGTATAGTTTTCTAATTTTTGATGCAAATCAGAGGGACCATAATTATTATAAGGGCATCCATAAGTCCACATCAGTGCTTTAAGAGGAAACACTTACTTTTGCAGTCTGCAAGAGAGGTGAAGCAACTGAGCCGATTTATTAAGCTAATAAAAGAGGTGCATGAAATCACATAAATTAGTTTCCTATCTTTATCTCTCTCAATTTCTATAATTAATTCTCCTTGAAACAACTTCTTTATCTTAATTTCCAAGTTGAAGAGGAATGTTTGGGTAGCCTTTCATGTGAGAAAGGTCAGAATGGAATTTAAAGCATTTAGAATAAGAGTCTCATTGAATAACTGGTACGTTTCTATAAAACAAAAAATAAAAAGAACCAAGTCATCTGCATGCAGCAAGGAATTCAATTGAAGAGCAGGTAGTATTCAAATTAAGCATTAGAAAGGCAAACAATCCAAGAATTTTATTGACATGGCAACTTCTTTTTTTTCATTTCTGTTCTTTGGTAATTTTGGGGGGGGGGGGGGGGGGGGAAGAGGGGAGGACACACGGGATGATGAGGATTTTGCTGAAGTGGAGTAGAGGCACTTGCAGTGCTTAAGGCCTAGTGCCCTACTTTTAGGTGCCAAATTCAGTTGAAGTAATTTATAGAGGCTTTGATATTTTAAACAAATGTCATGAATCTCCCATTCAATTTATAAGTAAGGTAATAATGATGCATGCTGGGAAAATCAGTTAATTACAATTGTGAAAAAAAAAGGGCAACCTAAGATCACAACAGTAGAAATTTTGCTGAAATTTCCATTGTTTTCTATAATTAAGGTTAGTCTCGTATAAGTCAAAAAAGGATTTTTCAGTAATCTTACAGACTTACACAAGGAAAAAAAAAACTATAACATGAACGACCACCTTTCTAATCATGACATGTGTGCTTGACTCCACCTAGGTTCGAGCACAGGCTTCTTGTCTTATGCCAGCACTTCAAGAACCCTAATACCTTGATGCACCTTGCGCATACAAACCAGGTCACCAGGAAACCCATTGCCTCAGGCCCTCAGTGCAGGCTCATGCCTTCTTAAAAAGTGGTCAGTAAACGAGTCTGAATTAAATTCAAGGGGAGGAAAGGAGCATAAAGTCAACAAAAAAGGGGTACACTACTATTCTTTAGTATTGAAGGGACACTGCAGATGAATTAAGAGAGTTGAGGGATGAAAAGAGTTATGTGCAGTGTGGAAGACAAACTAACTGGAAAGAGCCATAGGTAAACTAAAACCAGGCTTGTAATTAGCACAGGAGTGTAAATTTTATGGTAATAGTAGGCAATGGCATGTGAAAAGATGTCGAGTAACAAATGAATGTATTTTCAAAATTTACTAAGCAAAAAGCAAGATGATGAACTCTAAACTTCTTCAAACTAAAACACAAATGCATAAAGATAAAATGTCAACTCATTGACCTTTCAATAATGAGAAAACAAACCTGCCCACTGCAAAATGGTCCAGCTCCAATACCGATAGTAGGAATTCCTAAAATGGATGTTGCTGCTGCAGCCACTGGTGCAGGAACACATTCCAAAACAACAGCAAAACACCCAGCTTCTTGCAAAGCAAGTGCAGTCTCTACAACCTTCACAGTACCACATTCAGCGCTAAGATATATCAAGTCTATGGTCACATGGGGTGAGCACTGAGGAGTCTATCAGAAGATACCTTAACAGCACTGGAAATGTTTCTCCCTTGAGGCCTAAATCCTCCAAGAACACTAATGGCCTGCGGTGTCAATCCTACATGCCCAATCACTGCAATTCCAGCTTCAACAATAGCTTTTGCTGCTGTAATTCTAGAAGGTGATGCTCCCTCCAATTTTATTGCATCCATTCCTCCCTCTTTCAAAATTCTGACAGCTGAATCAACTGCCTGTTTTAATTTTACAATGCCATATCATGAACCATCACACTAATACATTCACAAACATATTACTTGTATCAATTAAGGCATCTTATTACAATGAGTATATACTCTCTCTAAATTATATTGAGCTATTGATTATACACTTGTACACCAATGAGATAAATCAGTTTATACCCTCTAAAGCTTATAGGCATTTCGTTTCTTAGAGTTTATTCTATGCCTCGCTGTAAAGAGATCCCAAGACAACTACATGAGTTATAAGGAATTGGGATTATTGGACCACTCGGAAATAGGGGTATGCAAGCTTTGGATTTTTTCAAAAGCACAAAAACCATTTGCTGAAGAGAGCAGTATTCTTCCTTTCCAGTGGCCAATACTCAGTATAACAATCAAATACACTCACCTTAGGGCTTACACTTTCGATTATGATACAATAAAGCACTTACAGAACAAATGTCTAATCTAATCTAACAAACTTCAGCCCCATTTTCCCAAATGTCTAATCTAATCTAATACATTCTTAATTCTTCACCAGTTAAAACTTTTTTTTTTCTTTGATTAACCACCACTTTATCCTCTTGTGCTTTTAGCCACCAGGTCAAATATTAGAAACAAGGAAATTAAACAAACTTGATTGCACTTAACTAAACAACAACATGATTATTAATTTTATTACAGTATTTTATACTACATAAATTATCCAATTGCAATAAACATTCCCTGCTTATCCAACAAGAACAACCCCACTTAATCAAAACCACCTTAATTATCATCTAATTATTACATCAAGCATACAACTGTAGATTCCTTTCCCTACTTTAATCAACAAGAACAACCCATCAAGCAAAAAACCAAAAAAACAATGACCCAATTCACAATTCATCCTTAAAACATAAAAAAAAAAAAAAAAAAAAAAAAAAAAAAAAAAAAAAAACATAACTTTTTATTTATACCTGCTGAGAGCTGGACTCATAAGTACCAAAAGGAAGGTCCCCAACAAGAAGGGGTCGATTAGCACCACGCGCCACCGCACGACAATGAACAAGCATTTCATCAAGAGTAATCGGCAAAGTAGTATCATACCCGTGAACGACCATGGCGGCGGAGTCTCCGACGAGGCAAATGTCAATTCCGGCGGTGTCGAGGTGTACGGCAGAAGGGTAATCGTAGGCGGTCACCATTGTTATGGGAATTCCCTTCTTGTGTTTCTGCTTAAGGTGAGCTAATGTTACCCTTTGTTCTGTGTTTTGGGGTTTTGGACCGCCGTATACGGTGTTTTCCGGGATGTTGCTCATGTTGCGGAGGGTGAAGCGGTGGCGGAGGACGGCGGCGTGTCTTAGGAGATTGCTGAAGACCGCCATCGAAAAAGACAAGGAAGGGTGGAAGAGAGTAGCGCACTAGTGCGTGCTTGGATCGTGATGGGGTTGTTGGCCTACCAAAGTGCTAAGTCAATAATATTCTTCGTCATTTTTTGCTCTTAAAGGGAAAAAAAGAAAAAAAAACATTCTTTTGAAACAGAAACTATGTTATGATCCCCCCCCCCCAAAAAAAAAAAAAAAGGAGTTTTGATTCTTATGAATGTTACTTTCTTCGTCTCTTGATTCTACAAGTAAATTATTTTGCTATATAATATTATCGGAGTTTCAATTTGTCTAAATTTGTGAATAACATGAATCAACTCTGTGTTGGATGATAATTGAACATACCCTTTTCTTTAAAAAAAAATGTAGATTAAGAGATGGAGTTTTGATTATCTCTAGTTTTTCGTTGCATATATTAATTTGATTTTTCCATTCCAACTTACTTAATTTATCTCAATTTAAAGGTCACATTCTATTTTCTAATCATATACAAATCTACAATGCACTTGTAACATAGCTACCTCAAGTCTTCACCTTTGTCACTTAACAATAATCCTAAAATTTATTTAGCCTTCAACTTGATGCCCAAACCAAGAAGCTATCTATATGGCTTTGACTTTACCCCTATGATGCTTTACATAGTTGCAATGCATTATTTATAATTTTCAAAGCACCTTTTACATCTTCGAAATTAATATTGAGGTCTTAGGTGTTATTCGAGAAACAAACAATTTTTAAATTGTTAAATATGTTCAAGTTGTACAGAAAAATACTTTTCAATATCTTGTTGGTAACATAAAAAGAAAATATCTTAATTTCATTGTTGACTTCCCTAAAGCAAGCAATCTAGAAGTTCTTGGGTTAAGTTGCTAAGTGAATTGTCAAATTTGGATATCCACTTCGTCTAGAAAACCACTTGTATTTACAATAAGATTTTTTTTCAACCTTCAATTATTTAAAACAACCATTAATAAATAAACTCAATTACCACGAGTGATAAAGCTATTGAAAAATTTAATATTACATCACAAGAGACTAATTTTGCATTGCATAAGACTTTGTAGTTGACACGTAACATTTTAATTCTTTATAGTATTTCTTGTTAACATCATAGAATGTCACCTAACCAATTACATTACATAAATAATCTAATTTGGTTATTTGGTAAATAGAGTTTTGACCAAAAAAAAAGAAAAGAAAAGAAGAGCTTATTTGACCAATTAGAGGCTGACTACATAAATCATCTAATTTGGTTGTTTGGTAAAAGAACTTTTATAACGAGCTAATTGAGGCAAATCAGTTAATTTGTTAAAAAAGAAGAAAAAAAAGAAAGAAGAGAGAGCTATTTAGATTAGTTGATTGAGTTATGGATGTATAATGACACTATTATTGTAAAAAGTTACTCTAATATACATTCTTGCCCTCTAACTTTTTCTTACCCTAGTTAAGTAAAATTTTTTTGTCAATGTCTAATCTTGTCATTTTATGTGTTCATCTAACAAACAACTACATAAGCTAATTTTAACAAACAAGTAAACAACTCTCATCTCTTACCAATCTAGTAGTAAAAAATAACTAGTACAACCAGCTAATATAATCAACTAACCAATAATTACTAAACAAAGCCTTTTTGATCCGAGATTTTGAGCATCATTCCTTTAATGCCTAAATGAATAAGGCCTTGTTGATCTAAGATTTTGAGCATCATTCCTTTAATGCCTAAACGAATAAGTTCTTGTTTTTTTGAGCTTATAGACAGTAAAATAAGTGTCAGCAGATCAGATTGAGTCAGCTAAACAGAGCAGAGTTTAACAAAGTATAACATTTCTAAAGAACAGAGGTGCCGCCGTCTCGTGTCATGGGTCAATAATCAAAACATAGTAGTAAAGTAATAATGCTAAAAACAGAAAGGTTGAAGTGGTTAGCTTGAAAGCATGGAAGTATTTGACAAATATTATGAACCAATCACACATTAAAAAAACTGCCTTTCTTTCGGCGTGACGAATAATGTGGTCAACACGAATACCATCCACATTCACTACTTGTAGTTTGTTGACACCTCCATTTCTACTTCTTTATCGCTTCACTTCATCATCTTCTTCAACAACTGCTCCATTCACTTTACGCATTCTCTCTCCTCGCCGCCGTAGATTTGCGACTCTCTCCGCCGCCATGACATCCGCCAACGGCTGTTCTCCGGCTGACCATATCGCCGGAAACTGGATCTCGGTGCCGGAACTCCGACTTTGTGATCATTATTTCACTGTCCCTCTTGATTACTCTCGCGTATCTGATTCATCTTGCCCTAAAATCACCGTTTTTGCTCGCGAACTTGTTGCCGGTACTTTTTAATTCAATCTATTTCATCAATTTTACATATTCATCATTGCATTGTCGAATTTGATTGCGAATTTATCATATCCTAATCAATTGCCGTTATTTTGAACAAATTTGTATTATATGAAAAATTGATCTTGCTTTTGATGGAAAGAGTTTTGATAAAGTGAAAAAGGGCGTGGAAAGGGGATGAACTTTAAGATTTATTCTAATATTGTTTTTTTCTGGGTGTGTAAATTGTGTATGTAATGAGTGTGGTTGCCTATTTGCCTGGTTGGATTCCACTAACAGTTTAATTTGTTGGATTATATGCTAGTTGATTATCGTAATTAGCTTTTGATTTCACTCAAGAATCTAGATTGTACGAGGGAATTTTGATAATTCGTTTTGGTGGTGGGGTAGTACTTAATACTTACCATTACAATTGTTTATAAAAAAGACATTCGATTGATTGACTACAAGTGTGTTTATATCCTTTGCTTTACTAAATAGTACTTTGTAGAAAGAATATTGACTTAAAACAACTAGGAAAATGATGCCCTGCACTCTATATCTTTGGTACCACTGCCCACTACCACGGGTCTGTGTCAATGTGTTTATGGTGCACGTGGCCGATACCCGGCATGTAATGTGTGCACACTGATCACAACCTCTCATACGATCAACTATTGCATGTGTGCATGTTTCGAGTTGAAGCTACATGGTGGTGTATTAAAGCCCTGTTCTTTTTATATCGAAAAAGAAGTTTCAAGTCGAGTGGAGTGTATATTTAATTTAAGGGTTTATGAGTTTAGATAATTTGTCTATAGGAATAAGGGCTTACTATTTGAGATGAGTGATGTTAAATTAAGCACGCAACTATACAGATTGGAGTTCCATACTTTTGGCATGTTCACTCATTTGATCCTTCTTAGAACAGGAAAACTATTAAAGGGATTATAACTTATAAGTATACAAAGTGAAACTAACGAACTTTGGCAAAATCAATACTCTTTTTATTCTGTCTGGCTCTTTGAATAATGTGATATATATTGCTTGGTTATGGCTGTTAATGCATTAATAGCTTTATTGTCTTTTGCCAATTTGAGGTTCACAATTACATATTTCTCTTATTTCTCTCAGCTGGTAAGGAGGATCAACCACTGCCATATCTTCTATATCTGCAAGGTGGACCTGGCTTTGAGTCTCCACGTCCTACAGAATCGAATGGTTGGATTGGTAAAGCATGTGAAGGCTATCGTGTTGTGTTGTTGGATCAGGCATGATTTATTGGAAGTTTCATTTGCAAATCCCGTTATTATGATTAGGTTATGGTTCTTAGCTTCTTCTTGGAGTTATCTAATGCAGTATTTATACAGCGTGGAACAGGCTTGTCAACTCCTTTAACCACATCTTCTATGCGGCAAATGAAATCTGCAGAAGATCTGGCTGAATACCTGAAACACTTCCGTGCAGACAATATTGTACATGATGCTGAATTCATTAGAAAACGCATTGTTCCTGAAGCTGGCCCTTGGACTATCTTGGGACAGGTATAAGTTGCTTTTAGTGCTTATCTCTTGATTTTATTGCATTTATAGCTTGTGAGCTCACATGTATAGTGTTCCATTTACTCCTCAGCTTCACTAAGTATGTATTTCACCAAAAGTGAACTCATGTAGCTCTTATAATTCACGACTTTTCTTTCCCTTTGTTTTCTAGAGCTACGGTGGTTTTTGTGCTGTTACATATCTAAGTTTTGCCCCTCAAGGGTTAAAGCAAGTCCTTGTAACAGGCGGAATTCCTCCTGTCGCAGATGGTTGTACTGCAGATGCCGTGTATCATGCATGCTTTGAAAAGATTTCACGCCAAACAGAGAAATACTATGAAAGGTTTCCGCAGGATGTTGAAGTTGTTCAAGATATTGTTAAATTCTTGGCAAATTCTGAAGGAGGCGGGGTGTGACATTCTACAACATTTGAGTTTACTTTTCAATTTTTGAATTGCTTTTTGTTGAAAACTTAATTTGGCGTTATTGTATCTTTTCTTGTTTCCTTGAATGAAGGTGCCTCTACCATCTGGTGGAATGTTAACCCCAAGGGGACTTCAAACTCTTGGTCTTTCTGGTCTAGGGGCTAGTGCTGGGTTTGAGAGGTTGCATTACATGTAAGTAGTTAGTCAACATCTCGCTTTACTTAATATGAGATTAAAGAATTACTCTTTTAGTCATTCTATCTATTCCTTTCTTTTTACCTTTTCCTTCTTATCCTTTGTTCTCCACAGGCTTGAGAGAGCCTGGGATCCTGTTATAATTCCAGGTGCACAAAAGCAACTCAGTTACTACTTTTTGAATGCCGTAAGTAATTTAATAGACAAGTTTTTTTTTTTTTTTGTACAACGTCTTACATTTCTTGAAAAAACAACTTGGTATGACAATTGATGGCTTGAAACTTTTCTGGATGGCAGTTTGATAACTGGGGGGCTTTCAGTACGAACCCGCTATATGTGATACTTCATGAGTTGATTTACTGCCAAGTACGTTTAGTCTCTCTCTCTCTTTTTTCCTTTCATGTTTTAGGGCAGATGAACTTGCTGCTGTTTGTCTAGCAAAGTTTTCCATGTAGATAATGGTAAGTTATATCAAATCTGCAGGGTGCTCCGTCACAGTGGGCTGCTCAAAGAGTAAGGGAGGCCAATGGAAACAAGTTTGACGCAATCAGGGCAGCAAAAGAAGGGCGTCCTGTGTACTTCACAGGAGAGGTATCTTTCCTTGATATTGTTTTCTTAGTATCATCTAGTTATTTTTTATATTGGTGTAATGGGCTAAATTCTTGCTTATGCTGTTAAGTGTGGAACTTTGTTTTCAAGTGTCAAACCTTCCTATTCTAGAAACTCTCTTTTTCTTCTCCTTTTGGTGAGTGAGTCTCTTCCTATGAAGTTCTTGTTAAATTTACAATATGGTAAATTCTAGCATGAGAGCTTCTAAATTATGCCTTGAGTCCTTGAGAAGAAAATGTGTATCCATATCTTTATAAAAGTTGCCCCATAATACCCAAGTTAATTATAAAGCTCATCTTGTAACCCTTGCCTTGCCTTGCCTTACAACCTTCTCACACAGAAGTTACTCATACAATAATTCTGAGTGAAGTCAGTGAATTTTGCTGCATCGAGAGTTAAACTGCAAAAAGTCTGTAACTAAGTTTTATTTAGTTATGTACGGCCAAAGAATACTTGCTTTCCTTAGTAAAGTTTTGCTTTCTTTGTTGGTCAGTGACAATAGAAATAATTTAACGACTGATCCACAAATCTGTGTTTTTCATTGTGTTTCTTGCATTTTGGAATCTGCAGTAGGCAGCAGTGAACGTCTGCTCATTTAATCTAATCTGACTTGACACTCTACTTGTACAGATGGTATTCCCATGGATGTTTGATGAAATTTCTGCCTTGAAACATCTCAAGGAGGTTGCCCACATACTTTCAGAGAAAAAAGATTGGCCTCCATTATACGATGTAGCAGCACTGGAGAACAACAAGGTCTGATTCCCTGCCTTGTACATGTGATTGGATCCTGAATGTTTCTTTTTCTCCCTGGATTCTTAGCCTTCCTTGGTGATATGTATTGCTGATGTTTTAATGGCAGAATACCAGGATTCATAATTTGGGGCTTGTTTCTTTGCTTAAACTGCAGATATATTATACTTCTTTTTGTGTCGCTAGTTTCATGTGAATACATGTTTCTGTCATGTTGTGCTCCCTCGGGTTTAGATAATGCTGTGCCTTATCATCTAACATTGCTAATGCATGACAATGCTTATAGGTTCCTGTAGCAGCTGCGCTCTACTATGAGGACATGTTTGTGAACTTCAATCTGGCCATGAAAACTGCTGAACATATTTCCGGAATTAGGCTGTGGATAACTAATGAATACATGCATTCTGGTTTACGGGACGGTGGAAGTCACGTCTTTGATCATCTGATGGAGATGTTGAATGGGAAGAGGCCCTTGTTCTAAATATTTTCCAGTCTCAAGATATGTCTTTACCTAATAAATACTGCTAGCTTTTTTTTTATTTTTTATTTTCCTGTTATCAATATATAGGTTGGCGGATTGTAACATGTTTCATTGAGTTCATAAGCGCAGGACCATGATAGAGTGGTCTTGCTATTAGAGAGAGGGTTAGGTCTGAATTTTGATGATTTTCATAGAATGTAATAATATTAGTTTATGATACTCAGAAATAAGAATAACAGCATGACATGTTTTTTTTTTTACAAAATCTAGTCGAAATTGTTTTCGTGTAAAATTTACCCGACTCTACCTTTCTGTCAGCCCAGCAGAGTGCTTTCGCCGTTGGTGTTCTTTCCAAGGGCGAGTTTGTATCTGTATTCGTAAAGATGTTTGTATGGGATGAATTAAAGTTTTAAATAGCAGGGGTCCAGGACACGAATCCGTTAATGCTTCATAGTGACTTTCATTGAGAGACTGATAATAAATCCCTTGTCACATTAGAAATCACCGTATTAGTAGTAAACCAGGTAAGTAATTGACTATATGGGTTGGCGACTTAACAAATTAACACACTAAAAATTCCTGCAAGAAGCTACCTTACTATCTGTATATGTGCGTCATTGCGTCGACGTATCGCCTTTCACCATTGATAATGTACACATATTAGAGAAAACGACAGAATAAATACTACACAACTAACATAAAATGCAAACATATGTATTGGATATTTGTAGGAAAAACCTTTCACAAACGTAATGTAGCACCAGTAGTTGAACCAACAAAGTAGGTGCAATTTTGTTGGCCTTTTTTTTTCTTTTATTTCTCTCTAAACTCCTTCAAACGTAACATCCTCTCCTTTTTCCCTCCCTTTTCACATACACCTCTATTTCTCTAACTCTTTATTTTTCATATATCTGGCCAACGTTCTTACCTTCCATCCATCTCACCATATATACACCCATACACGTTTTATATTCGTCCCGAGCCTCTTCATCTATACTCGATCTCATCATCGAATGGAAGAGCAGCAAAATGTCCCACGCGTTGAGGTTCAACAAAAGGAATTTTCACCTCCGTTGTTGTTTTCATCAAATGATTTTGAGGCCGCGACTATCTCAGATAACGTTGATTGGTCTAGCTTTTTGATCGATTCACCAACTGTTAAGGCGGCTAGTAGTTATTTATATTGTCATAATAATGATAATAATAAACGACTTGATTGTGCTGAGTTTGAAAATGATCGTCAGAGCAATGGTTCAGATTTTTTAAGTGGTGGAAACAATAGTACTCTAAGCAATAATGTGGAAGAAAATAGAGGAAGTATTGATCATAGGTTGGAAAGCAGCAAGAGAATAAGTAGTTGTAGTATTAGTAGTAGTGGCAGTACAAGATCGAGGAAGGCCAAGGTGGTTCCTCGATTTGCATTCCAAACGAAGAGCTCTGAGGACATCCTTGATGATGGGTATCGTTGGAGAAAATATGGACAGAAATCCGTCAAGAATAACATCTATCCAAGGTACGTACATGTTTAGTTCGTTCTTGGTGTACAAACAACTAATTTTCTCTTTTTAGGGAACGATAATTAATGCAATTAAATATTACAAAAAATCAATATTTATTCTGTATGGTCATTCTTATTCTTCCTTTTTTTTCCTTGACTAGTTACCCTTATTTTCTAATTTCATGATCGATATTTCTATATTAATAGGTTTTAATTTTCATATTGGATTAATGATCAAAGGCTAAACAAATTATGGTTATCATACAGGAGCTATTATCGGTGCACACATTTGACATGTAATGTAAAGAAACAAGTGCAGAGATTATCCAAGGACTCTAGCATTGTCGTAACAACATATGAGGGAGTTCACAATCATCCTTGCGAGAAGTTGATGGAAGCCCTTTCTCCTCTACTTAACCAAATGCAATTTCTATCTAGTTTAACCTAAGTATCCCTAATTCATGAATTATTTAACTACATATTATTCTAAGCTTTCTCAAACAAAATCTAATTATAAAATGTAAATGCACATACACATGTATCAATGAACATATATATACATGATAGTATATTTGTAAGCTTGTAGCCAGTTCTTTCCTAAAGTTAAAAGTTAGATCGAATAGACGAATACATCTTCAGTTTTCATTGTACACGTAATAATGTCAAAACAAAAATTCTTACACGAGGTTGATTTAACAATTGTTGGGCCAATTTTAATTTATGAAACTAAATTGTAACATCATTTTTTAGGGTTTTAATAATTAAAAAAACTACTTCAAATGAATATCATATTGTGATCCATGTCTGATTTTTCATTTGGATCATCATCCTGAATTATTAGTTGGATATGTGCTCCAGTGATGAGTCCCATGTATAATATGTTTCGCACAACTAAATAGTCCAAAATTGCTAAAATGAGATCTTGTAAATTTTGTCTTTGTTTAATTGATCATCAAGAATCACTACTTACACCATATATATTTCACATTTAATTGATTTTTGAAAGATATTCTTGTTAATAGTCCATTTCAACTAAGAGATTAAGTTAATTGAAGTCCATGTTCAATGTTCAATTTAATGGTTTTTTTATATACTTTATCAAATGTCACTTGAATTTATTAGTGATCATCCAACTTTTTTCCTACTTTATGGGTGCAAGTATGGGACCTATGCATGGCATTTTCAATTTTTCATAGGTTCTATTCCATCCATAAGTTAACATTGAATGCATGGCTAACTAATGTTTTTGTTCACGGCCTCATTCAATCAAAATTAGTGGTCCTACACCCATTCAACATTCAATAAGATTTTAATGCCTACTCTTTTATGGAAACCATGTACTACCTCCGTTACATATTAGTTGCAACTTTGGGGTATTATTTGTGAGACATAAAATATTCCAAAGTTGCAACTAATATGTAACGGAGGTAGTAGCATAATCAGCGGCGATATGAGAGTGAAACCAGCCATCAAGACACAATACGATAAAAAGTTTGAGATAGATAACAATATAACATAGATATTATTCTCTTCGTTCCTAAATAATGACTCGTCGCCTTGGTGAAGACTAAAGACCATAGCCAACACACCACTTGTTCATGAATTATGACTTCAAATTTGGGGTGACTAATGAAGCTAATCTATAATTGGGCCAAGATCCAATAAAACACATCACTACTTAGCTTCAATACCGTATTATGATAGATACCTAAAACCTCATTTTAATTGACACGAAATACTTATTGACTGGCCCATCATTCTGGTCCATAATTAATAGGCCCACATCCTTCAAACGGTCAAACTTTCAACATTTACGGACGGATCCGGTATTCTTAAAGTACACGTGTACAGCTGACCTGGCCACCTTATAAATAGTACGGAGATGGGTCCTCCAGGTGAGATCTTACATAGTTACGTTACGCCTTATACGCGGGTCGGCCGGTATACACGTTTTTGCACGTGTCCCACCGCTTATACTCCGTTTTTTAATTACTACTTCTATTTCATACAGAGTATTATTTTCAAACAGAGGTAATTTTTTATTTTTATTATTTTTTTTTTATAAACAGATAGTTTTTTTTTTTTATTGAGCAAATATAAACAGATAGTTATTTGGTAGAATTTGAATTAAAATTTTCAAAATGTTTTTATTATGAGTAATGTTATATATAGCCCTTAAATAAAATTATGTACAAATTATTGTAATTAATATTAATTTTTCATCAGTGTTTCCCCTTTTAGTTTCTTATACATAGCCCTTAAGGCTATATTTATAAGGGCTATGTTTATCATTTTTCATTTATTAAACGAGTCAATATTTTTAAATTTCTTTTTTTTACAGTTGGGTAAAAAAAAAATTCTTTTTTTACAATATATCACTATATACGTACCAAATACTACAATTTAACTTCATCATGCATGAATAGTTTAGTCTAGTGATAAGGTTTGCATCTCATAACTTAAGGTTGTGGGATTAAACCCCTCTAAAGGTAATTAAGGATGGAAATTCCCTTATATTTCGTCCTACTCTCAAAGTTCTTAGCCCGCAGACACGGATCGGAAGGATTTGTGAGAGATTTCAGTTTTGTAGGATCTTTCTCCGTATTATACAGTACTAGAAGAGGGTTAAAAAAATCGTTATTAAAATTCTAAACAAAGCATAAATTAACATGTAAGTGATGTAACTCAAGGTGAAAACAACCTTAAAATAAGGATAAAGTATACGAGTGTATTATTGAGTTTTGAAAGTTTCCTCGTCTATTCCACTGGAATATGATTTGCTTTTTGGTACGGCAACAATTGTAAAGAATCGACGAAGATTGCCTTTTTTATTTTCAAAAAAATGAGTTACACTTTGATGACTACTACTCCATATGAAAAGTCAAATCTTACACGTCTATCCCACTTTGATAACAAATCCTTCCACTCGTTACGCCTACAAAAGTACAAAGTACAAAGTATTACAATGGCAACGTCTAACCATTTTATCAAAGCATTTGTTTTTTAAAAAAAACTTCAGTACGTAATTCCTCTGTTTAAAAATTTAATATTAATGGTACTTGAAAAAAGCAAATGGGAGTATTATTTGAATCTTAAAATTGGACATAAGGGATGGAGGGAGTATAAAAGATTTTTCTACATCTTTTACTTTATTTTTGGTGTTCTACCTTTGGTCTAATTCGGATTCCAGGCTCAATTTCGAGTATTAATTAAGGGTTTGTTCTGATTTACTGAACTGAACTGAATTGATTGGAGTTGAAATGAACTGAACTGAAATGAATATTTTACGAGAGAAGGAAATTAGAAACTAAACTGAACTGAAATTAAGCTGAAGAGAACAAACCTGAGATTCAAACCTTTTCAATTTTATTTTAAAATATGTGGATTATTTTTTGGTAGATTTTAAATTAACATTATAATTCATTATAAAATTTTGTTAAACCCGTGTGTGGCACGGGACTTAATCTAGTTTTATTAAAAATTAAAAGCTATAATTCTTTTTTTTTTTTTTTTTTTTTTTGAGGGAATAAAAGCTATAATTCTTAGGTAATATTAATAATTTGTTCTTGAGAAAAAAGTAAATGCCCAAAATCTTTAAAAACATTGCAAAAATCTGCTTTAAAAGGAAACAATTCTAATACTTAGGTAAGAAAATCACAATGTAATTAAAGTCATATATGTGTAGCACCAATAAGACAATATTAAAACCCCAAAGGCCTCAACCACTTTAAAAGCATTAGTATTAAATTATAGCCAATGACCAACATGATTAAGGGGTAATCATCTTCCTTATCTCATAAAATTAGTTTATATAAAGCAGAGAGATTAGCAAAATAATGTCAAGATTAAGAGACAAAGCAAAGAACTTTGTATCAGAGAAAATCGCAAATATGAGAAAGCCAGAAGCAAGCATAGATGATGTTGATCTAAAAGGAGTCAACAGAGAAGGTGTTACATATTGTGCTAATGTTGGTGTTACCAATCCTTATTCTCATTCCATTCCTATTTGTGAGATCACATTTCATCTTAAATGTGATGGCAGGTTTGTTATTTTATAATTTGCACTTGGAATAATAATAATTTTCAATTTGTAAATCTTGGATCTTGGGAAATTCTGATTGATTCCTCTGTTTTTATATATTTTTTTTATTGTTTGATTTAATTTTTACTCGTGTTTAGTGCAAATGTTTATTTATTTTTTTTTATTTTTTTTGAGAGATAGTGCAAATGTTTATGAATTAGGATGATTTAATGAAATATGGAGTTTTGAAATGTTGCTTTTTATTTATTTATTATTTTTTTAATTGCTAGTCAAGATGGTTTAACAAGTAAGTTGACTTCACATTTTGCTTAAATTGAACGTTAGATCTTGCTGCCTCTAATGCCCTTTTTTCTGGGGCCTTTTTTAGGACGGATCAAGTGCTTTTTTTTTTTTTGGTTAATTAGGAGATATAAATGGTGTTTTAAGGATAACATGTACAAATAGGAGGGAACTTTTTAAGATATGTTAGGAATGATATACCCTTTATAAGGCCGTCACTAGATTTAATTTAGTTCATGTACTCATGTTGATTACTTGATGTACTCATATTAACAATTAAGATGTTCACGGGGTACAACTAAAATTGTAGGTCAATTGTTAAGGAATTACATATATATAAATGGAGACTAGATTTTATTTAATAGAAATGATTTTCCTTGTTTGACTTGGTTTTATGATGGTTTGTTGAATTATATTTATATATGAACCTGGACTTTTGCATTTGATAGTCGAGGTGGTTAAATTGATACTTTGGGTATGGATGTATGATGTTACATTTGTTTGGATGGTTTGATAATAGGATTATTATACATCTAGTTAATTTCCTAAATGTAACAATGTTACGGACCAGAAATAGTATTGTATAAATTTTTTCAACGCAATTTTAGATTAAGATTAGTTTTAGATTGGCAATATTTTAGTTCTTCAAGTTTGATGTAAACTAATGGCATGAAGTTGATATTTACAGGCAAATAATATCCGGAACTATTCCAGATCCAGGTTCAATTAAAGGAAATGATAAGACAAATCTAGAAGTGCTAATGAAGGTGCCACACAGCGTGATTGTTAGCTTGGCTAGGGATATCTTTAAGGATTGGGACATTGATTATGAGCTTGAGATAGGTCTCGTTATCGACATCCCTATCATTGGAAACTTTACTATTCCTGTCCGGAAAAAGGGAGAGATCAGACTTCCCTCCATCAAAGACTTCTTTCGAAAAGGAGAAGATAACGAGGAATAAACCTTCCTTGTGAATTGTGATATATATACTCATAATTGTCTTTTATTTATACCCATTTCCTAATGTGTGTGGTCTATGCACCAACCTTAATTTGTTTTTAAGTACTAAAACGCAAAAATATTGAATCCCTCATCAAGTTGTTTATGGAGCAAGAAAAGTTAATTGAGTAATCAAATAATGCGTAATGTTTATATTTTTAATTTTTTTTAAATGTTTAAAGTTATTCCTTATTCGGAAAACTAAATACGGAGTATCCAAAATACGGAGTATCCAAAATAAAGATCGAGATAAATAAAATATTACAATAATCGCCTTCAAAGGAAACAATTTTAATATTATTATTATTGTAAGAAAATCACATCAGAATGCAATAAAAGTGGTATACGTGTGACACCTTTTAACATCTTAAGGCAAGAGAGCCCCTCTCAACCTCTATTTATATAAAGGCCTGACCAATCCCAAAACAAGAAGCATCGCTAAAACAAGATCAATAGCAAATCATCTTCCTTAATCTCGATCATAAAAAAAAAATAAAAAAATGGCAGGATTAATAGACAAAGCAAAAAACTTTGTAGCAGAGAAGATCGCAGATATGCCAAAACCAGAAGCAAACATAGAAGATTTTGATCTGAAAGGAGTTAACAAAGAGGGTGTTACTTACAGCGCTAAAGTTGGTGTTATGAACCCTTATTCTCAATCTATTCCTATTTGTGAGATCACTTACCTCCTTAGATGTGATGGCAGGTTTGTATATTTTCTTTTTTACACCCTTTTTTTGCATTTAAATTTTTTTTAAAAAAATTCTATTTTGTCAATCGTTTGATCAATGTGATATATATGTAATTGTATTATATCTTGGATTTTTGGAGATTTTTAATTGTTCTCCCCTGTTTTTTTTTTTTTTTTTTTTTTTTTTTTGATTTATTTATCCTGTTTGAAGTGTAATTGTTTCTGGTGATTTGTTTGAATATGAACCTTTTGATTTTGCTAGTCAAAGTAGTTAATAGATTTCATGTTTCTTAGATGGTTTGGCTCCTTAATTAATCTTTTATGCCCTTTACCTAACTAGACTTTTTTAAAAAAAAATTTTTATTGTTGTATTGAGGTGCATCCGGTTAATTTCCTAGATATGCATCTAAATTCAACTTCGTAAATGACTAAGGGTATTTTTGGTAATTTAAAAATGTTTTTGAGGGTAAATCGAGGACATTATAAAGGTATAATATGGGGCGATTTGGGGATATATTAGGAAATGATATACTCGGACAGTCGTATTCCATTGTCTATAGTATACCCTATTTATTATGGATTAATGATGCTCATTTCCTCTTTTTTGAAAGTATGATGCTCTTTTTATTTCTCTAATGTTTATATGATCAACATATTAATCAATAAAGCACTAAAGTTATTTGAATTGCTAAGAAAATATTGGAAAGTTGTCGAGGTAGATTATATTAGAAGGTAGAAAGGGCATATTTCCTTTTTACTTTCATGACTTTAATTTGCCAAAGCCTTTGATTCAGGGGAAGATTAGGAAAACAAACCCATCACTGGTAATGATAATGTAGCTTAGGTGCTCATTGTGTTTTATTTAAGATTTGTCAATATTTTTTTTGTTTGATATATCAGAGTAATCAGACTTAACAATTTTATATAGTCCAATATCCGAAAATTTTGATGATTTATTGAAAAACTAGCTGCTGCACACCGATGTTATTTATGCAATTATGTGCAGAAAATGTTAGACATGTTCTTAATTTACAAGTGATTAACACATATATATAAGTATCATCGTTATGATCATGAATGTTATGCATTCGATCTCTAACACTAGTTAGGTCACTAACAAAAGTGTGCATAAACTTGTTTAACGCGTAATCATAGAGGGATAAGAATTAGTACTACCAAAGACTTCTATTATGTAGTACAGTGGAGGTATTATATTATGAAGATGCCAAATTTTATAAAATGGAGGGAAACATTGAAAATTCAATTTAAATATGGTTATTTGGGCTCCATGATTTGGCATATTCTTGATACTATTCCACTTTTAATCTTCTACGCAACTACTAGTAGAGAGCCAAAGATATATATTCATAAGAAAGTCAGGATTCAGGAAAAAGAAGAATGAATAAAATATGTCAGATCTCAGGCTAAGTCCTTTTCCACGTCTTTATTGATGCTATTCTTGTACGAGTAAGTCTTAGGTTGATACTGTCCTTCATTAATTTGTATGAGACGTTAAAGGTTATCCATCATAAAGCTATTAGTCATTCCGAAATTAAACAAATGTTACCCTAGTCTCACATTAATTAAGTTTCACTGTTCGTTTGTATTAGTATTGGTGTCATTAGTTGAGGAACGATGATTGAGAATCATTCCGTGGTTTGAATGATGAACTAATGAAATGGAGTCAATTTTTGCAGGGAGATACTATCCGGTACCATTGCAGACCCAGGATCAATTAGAGGAAAAGAGACTACAATGCTTGACGTGCCAATGAAGGTGCCACATAGCATCATAGTGAGCTTGGCAAGGGATATCTTTAGGGACTGGGACATTGATTATGAACTTCAGTTGGGTCTTGTTATCGACCTCCCTATCATTGGAAACTTTACCATTCCCCTTTCTTCCAAGGGAGAGATCAAGCTTCCGTCCATCAGAGACTTCTTTGGTGGAGGAGGAGAAGAAGAGGAGGAAAAGAAGGAATAAACTCATGATGTTTGAAAGAAAAAAAAAAAAAACATTCTGCCTTTTTTTATGCCTCATTTCATAGTTTCATGTTGGTTATATTTGGGAAACTCACTCATGGGGTCTCCCTTGTACTAGTATATCTTACAGGAACATTTCGTGTTATCACCAGAATTTTGCTTGTTTTGGTGCTAGAGTTCTTGTAATTATAAACGCATTGGTTCTTTTACGTGCTATATGTTATCAACGTTTCAGTGGGCTATCCGCCTATCCCTATAAACCGTTTGCTCTATAAAATTGAGGTCATCAATGCTGATTTTTTAGCTAACATTGTGGCATATCTAGGATCTGCAGATACGAGAAACTGTCTATTGTGGTCTTTAGTTTTATTCCCCTTGCTAATATATATGATATGCCTAAGCTTCTTGCCTCTGATATCAGATAAGCCAGGAACTTCAGTTAGAATAACTCTGCTTTCATAGTTTTCATATGAGTAGATGTCTCTGAAGTCTGAATTGAATGCATAACATTGGGCAGATCAGAAATCATCATCAGTTCTTAAATTAAGCAGTCCAATATTGGAGTTGGCATAAAGCCCATAAAAAATGAGGGCCTTAATTATATACTATGACATAGTGCTTAATCGCTTCAAGATATTGCTAATGGTTTTATTACTTCATAAATCCCTCAAAATCATTGTCAAAAGCCTAAGTGTGTTGGATAGTGATGAAAGTTAAACTTCATATTAATTGCACTAGGACTTGCTCTATAACAGATGAGCAGGGAACTAGTTAACGGTTAATTAACTTAGGGCCTGTTCTCATACATTGAAATTCAGTTCAGTTCCTAATTTCTTTCTCTTATAAAATATTCAGTTCAGTTCAATTCAATTTAGCTTAGTTCATTTCAGCTGAGTTCAGTCAATGAGAACAGACCCTTAGTTGGTTCATAAGTATTGTAGTTGCCTAGTTGGTTTCTTTGTTGTATCATCATTGTATCATCGATGTGAGATACAAAAAACAAAACTGAAACTACCTATTGATCAACACTTGAAGCTCATGTAAGTATGCATACCCCAACAAAGTTTGAACGAGCTACAGAATCGATTAAACTGGTCATAATCAAATCGCAAACGCAATTTATCAGCATTGGGGATGTAGCTCAGATGGTAGAGCGCTCGCTTAGCATGCGAGAGGTACGGGGATCGATACCCCGCATCTCCATTTTAATCATTCTGTAGTTCCTAGGCACTATTTCGGTATTTCCACCTTATTTTCTTCCTTATTATTTAGTTCCCTTTTTTTTTTTTTTTTAATAAACGTGCTAACAACGTGGTTTGACTTTCATAATTCACCCCCCATTTCTTACGCCAAATGAACACAAGTTTCAATGCTTCATCACCAATCAAGTTTCAACTCTATTATGATATTTACGAATATTTTAGTTACAAAGAAAGTGCTCTTAATTTCGTATGTGAGTATTGAATAATCTTTCTCGGATTAATACCAACTTAACTATAATTTTATCCTAGTAAAAACTCTTTAAAAGAACTCTATCTTATTAAGGTAACAACCTAAAAGATAAAACTCATAACAATTAACAAAAATATATCCTAAGCCTAAAACAAGAAATTCCTAAAAACTAGTAGGCAAAAATCTAAAATAAGTAATTCCCATTTCACTACGTATCAACATCACCTTCTTCTTTAGCTCTAAACTTGTCAATTCTCCCGGCCCCTAAACATACCCCTTAAATTCCCCTGCCATGATGGAGGATCGGACCCGCCCACTAGCAAGTCCGATCACTAATCCAAATCCGATCCGATCCACCAAAAAAAGGGGTTGCACGACTTGCATCCGCTACCTATTATGTTCCCTAGGGACATTAGTGTTAATGATCATAACCATGATAGTCCTTCGTTTCACATTTTTTAAGGTTAAGGATCCAATCATGACATTCAACAAAATCTCCCTCACCAACTTGGTTAACCAGCCAGGGTCCAACATCTCAATGATTGCTGACATCTCTTTCGAGAACTTGAACCGGGCTACCTTTAGGTTCAGTAACACCACAACAAGCATCTACTGCAAGGGGATCATGGTGGGTGAGGCTCATGGACCACCCGGCCGAGCCCGGGGCCGGCATACCTTGAGGATGAACATAACTGTGGAAATCATTACAGAACGGATGTTTAAGGCTTCGAGCATAGTTAGTGATCTGAGTTCTGGCCTGCTTATTATGGATACCTACAGCAGAGTTCCTGGAAGAATAAAAGTGTTGGTCATTGACTTTAAAAATGTTGTTGTAGAGATGAATTGTACAGTTAGTTTTAATACATCTAGCCAAGAAATTCAGGGTCAAAAATGTATTACCTCCGTTAAAATTTAGTTGCAACTTTGAAATATTTTATGTTTCTCAAATGATACCCCAAAGTTGCAACTAAATGTTGACAGAGATAGTAAGAGGTTTGTTGAATTAAGATTTTAGAAATACTGAATGAGTAGTATTTTTGTTTCTAGAATGAAAATACGTAGTATGTTGCTATATTGTCCAAAACTTTCAGGATAATAATGATATTTGGAAAATGAGTTTGGCACTCTTTGTTAGTAGAACATATAGAACTGTAATCTTTCAATAGTCTACATTGGGGTCACCAAGTCTTGTTGTAAGCTCATAATTATAGCCTAAGAAGCACTGGCGGACCTACGTTGGAGCAAGGGGTAGCACGTGGTACCCCTAAAAAAAAAAAAAAAAACTGCAAAATGTTAAAAATGCTACAGCAATGATTATGTATATATACTTTTCATTGCTTATATATTAAGTACAATGTGCATTGCTCTGGTGGTGAGTTCAATAAAGTTAAAGTTGTTTTATGCGACAGGTCAGGAGTTCGACACCTATAGGCTACACATTTTGTTTTTTGTTGTTTTTTTTTTTTTTTTTTTTTTTCCCTTTTTAAAAGAAAGCTTCTCATTTCATACGAATAAGTGAATAACCATGTAGAAATAGCTTTCTAATTTACAATATACTCTCTATTCATAGTAATCTTCCCATTTTCATGTATATATTTTTTTTTCCAAAGCTCATAGCTTTATATAAGTAACAATATTTATGAATATTTACATAGAAATGTATATAAAAAAATCGCATGTTATAGTTTTTTTTTTTCTTATATTCAATGCAATTAGCTGTATAAAACTTAAACCGATTGATAGATAATACCAATACATACTTTGTAGTGTATAATTCATGGAGCATTTAAGGGAGTACTTTTTAATTTGATAGCAGTATATTATTGACAAACAACTATATTCGGAGTATATATTATGGACAAATTAAAAAGCACTAATATTGGTAAAAATATTATGGGCAAAGTGGTACATGTATATTAAAAAGGTCTAAATTGTGCATACACTTACAAAAATAGGGTAGGGTATAAGTTAAGACAACACATTGTACTGTATAAAGTTAACCCAATTCGTTCGGTTGATTGTTGTATAATGCGACAATCTAAATAGTTTTATGACTTTATGAGTTCTAGCTATTTACGGTTTGCTAATAAGTTATTTAATGCGTAGTGCTACCCCTAGTTAGAAATCCTGGATCCGTCACTGCTAAGAAGCATAGTCAGGTACATAACGTTGTATAAATTATTTTTAACATGATGCTGAAGCGTTGGTTTCAATTATAATATTTTCAATCAAACACAAAATTAAAAAAAAAATGCAGATACAAAATTTTGATTGCGTTTATTATATCTTTTGCAGATATTTTATCAGCTAATCTATTTGACAAATTGCCATCGACGTTCCTTATAATGTTGTACAAGTTGATCTAACATGTAATCCACCAATTGTACAATTAGACGTATAATGTGTGAGATATATTTCACTCTATAAGCAATCAGCTAATCCAAAAGAACCCAAAAAAAATGACCACAAATGTTAAAATCAAGGCCCAATTAGTGGAAGAATAAATTAGAAGAAAGTGACGGGTCGTCTGTGGTAATGGAATGGACAAGGAGGATACTTGACCAGGAACTGTAGCAAGATGACGAGTTCAAACTTCAAAAGTCAATTAAAAAAATGGGCTTCTTTGTCCTCTTTACTGATTGTGTGAGCATGACTCCATGCTTTCATACTACAATGTGAGCTTTTACCACTTTCACAAAATTATCATCATCTAAAACTCTAAAAAAGGTTGTAGTACGTATTAAATAAATGAGAAACTTGTCTTCTTTTTCCATTTTCTATTTCTCTTTGGGTTTGTTAATAACTTAATATGGAGTACAAACAATCTAATAGGACATTTGTATTACAAAACAATATTTATAAACGAATCTATGTAACATTGCAGCGTAAGTGGGGTAAAATAATATGGAGTAATAAAAAATACTCGTATCACCGTTGAAATGAAACGGAATCAATTTCATGACCTCAAATTTATGAGTTGGATTTCTTATCAACCTTTGTTTTTCCTAAGAATCAATTTATACTTTATACTATTTGATTTAATTAAATTTTTGTACGTAGTATATGGTTCAATAATGAATATATATAATTTGTATTACAGTGGGTATTTTTCTGTACATTCTAAAGTCCGTTAACAGATTTTTCTCAAAAATAAACAATGAGTAGGTCATATAAGTATGTAAATTTGGAATTAATTTGTCATATAACATTAATTAAGTTAGAGGAACTTTTGTTTTGGAATTACTCAATCCATTTCATAATAATCGCAACACTTCAACCAATACACATATACCAATGCACCATTTTGATCATTAATAATTGTAATTATATACTACGTATTACTCCGTATTAAGAAGTATAAAATGTTAATATGATGAAAATATACTTAAAGACTAATCCAACAATATTTTACATGACAACCTATGTTTTTTATATGGTTACAAAAATAATAGTCAAAAAGTAAGCATATAAATAGAGTAAAAGTCAAAGTGTTGCGTTTATTACGAAAAGGATTAATGACTAGCTTATACACGATTGAAAGAATAAAAAAATTTCAATTTGGTCTATCACATTCAAATATTAAATGATCTAATCTTCTATTGAACATGAAACTCTATACAATATATTAGCAAAAAGTTACTCATATCAAAATTTAAGTGGATTATTGCCTACGTTTTTTTTTTCTTGTCTATTGTGTGAGAGTTTTTCTTTTGCAATATCATTACTTTTTTGTCATTATTTGATTGTTAGAATTATTATTAGAACCTTTTAAAATTAGCATTGGGGGACCAATAATTTCAAGTACATTCAGAATAGTTTGCTGATCATCCTTCAAAGTGATTAACTCCAAAACAAAACTGTAGAACTCTAGTGTGTCGGGTATAAAATGTGTAATTAACGTCAAGAAGTATGAATGACACAACAACTTAATTTTTTATTTAGTACAACCTAGCTAGCTTTTGATACTAGTATAATTTAAGGGACACTGTTATATCTCCCTGTCTCTAAATATCCTGAATAAACCATATTTTGCCAATAATAACAAACCAATTTAGACAACTTGAAGTGTATTAGTATTAATTTTGTTAGTGATGCACGGTTGGTAGCATTACAATCCGGTAATCAAACTCATCATCATGATTAAATAAAGACCATTCTTCCCACTTACAACAACCCAACAAAGAAAGACTTTCCTTCATTTCAGTTTGAGTAAAGATGGTAATATTAGCTAGAAAGATGTCTAGGAAAAATTAATTCTTGGCTAGTTGTCTATTTGCAATATAACCAACTTTAGAAGAATTTAAAATAGGCAAAACCTATAAAAGAAAATAAAAATTCCTATTACCCAACTTTTTTTCTACCATTACATAATCATTTATGTTATGTATGTAACTCATACCGAATCACGCCAACATTGTTAAACATGTTTATTTGAATGTTTGACAATAGGAAAGCACCTGTAATTAAACAGTTGGCATAATAATTATTTAATAAACAAGAATACAAGATAAGCGAACCAGGCTAATAATAGGCTGTTACTTGAATAATCCATTTCTTATAAGTTTTACGCTTTTTTCCTCCAACAAGCTGCTACTTCAAAATCTCCAATTAAATCGAAATTACGTTTAAGACATAATGTACCACAATTTGCAAATGTCTAATACATGACCACCTACACAAAATATGTGTGATCATCCTCAGAAAAACACAATAACACACTTAAAATCTTAAAATCCCTATTTAATCTTCATATCGGATACAAATAACGCCATTAGTGATCTTAAATAATTGTGTATACGCTCTCCCATCTCCCTCCTTGAGCTCTGAAGGAGTCTCTATAAACCCTCAATTTCTTCAACCTCCCCATTAAATGAGTGTCGCTGTTCCCAAACCAAGAATTAAATGCAGCAGCTGGACTCTCCACCCACCTCTCTCATTCTCTCTCCAAATAAAATTAAACACATTCTTCCCAAAATTAACTCCTCTTCACCCCACTCTAACTTCAACCCATCAACCCCTTTTCCCTTTCTTCTTTCTCTCTCCTAAAAAATGAAACTCCCCCTTTTTCAATGTCCGCCATTATTCCTCCACCTTCCTCCTCTCCCCCTCACTCCCCTCTCTCACTTCAAAACCTCGGACTCGGTTACGCCATAGCTATCGCTTTCGGTTTCCTCGTACTCTTCTCCGCTCTTCTCCTGTCTTCTTACATCTGTTGTCGGGCCAACCACCGCCGCCGCCGCCGCCTCCACGCTCCCCCGCTACCTAACTCCTCCGACAACGGCATCATCGTACCTCGTATCATCTTTGTCGCGGAAGACGACAACGACGACGAGGAAAACCAAAACAGAGCATCAAACGGCGTCGTTGGACTCGATCGTGCTGTCATAAACTCTTACCCGAAATTTCAATTCTACAAGAAGAATTTAGAATCTAGTAACGGTGATAATTTAATGTGTTCGATTTGTTTGTGTGATTACAAAGAAGGTGAGATGCTGAGAATGATGCCGGATTGTAACCATTTTTTTCACTTGTGTTGTCTTGATGCTTGGCTTAAACTTAACGGTTCTTGTCCTGTTTGTCGGAATTCTCCGTTACCAACGCCGATTTCTACGCCGTTAGCCGAGGTTGTCCCCCTTTCTCAGTACCCTGATAATCGTCGCAGGTCTACTGTCATTTCTTCCTCTTAAATTATTTTCTACTTGTACTATATTTTGATTAGTTTGGATTTTTCTTTTTTTAGTTTTTAGATTTTGGTTTAAGTATGATTGATTTGAAATTATGATTATGAAGGCCAAATGTAAACACAAATTCAATGGAAATTGCTAGGGTTTTTTTTTTGGCCTGATTCATGCAAATATTGATTAATATCGATTGGTGTTATTAATGTTTAATTAAAACACGCTTATTGTTAAGTTTTGAGTAGGAGTTGAGTATCGATTTTCGATGTTTATTGTTTTTTTTTTTATGTGTGAGATGAGATCATTGAGATGCTATGTTCTCTTACTCCCTAACAAAAAGTAAAAGAAAAAGTGAGATGAAAAAAAAAAGAAGAGAAAGGAAGAAAAAGAGAAAATTGAAAAAAAGGAGTTTGTATTTGGTTGTTCCCTTTAGCAGCAAAGTTCATGTTACATGCCTTTGATGTTCAAGTAGGACATATGACCATCTTATCATTGAGAATTTTTGTGTATGAGAATCAGAACAATTTGGGTTGTACGGTACATTTTGTTGAGATGATTGAAATGGAATTTATGCTTATGAAAAAGTCAATTCTTTTGGCTTAATTCCTCCTTTATTCTCCTATTGGATTATTGTGAGTTTCACATACTCATTCATCTTCCCACCATTAGCTAATGAACGTGTCAGTGTCATAGTCCTAAGTTGAAAGTTATGGGACAATTTCTTCAGCACAATGTCTATGATAACTTCTTTGAAATCATACCGAGTGATTAGGTAATAAGGCTCTAAAGTTTGAAGAGCGTGCTATCACATTTTAATTAAATTGACAAGTTTTTATTGACATTTAAGTCGAGTTTTATTCAGTACGAGTAGTTTTAATTGTAAAAGATTTACCAACAAAATGTTCTCAATCAATCTACTAGTCTTCTTCATTCCACATGAATGTTTTATGCAATGGCAATTTCAAGTTTGTTCAATCACTCTTATGCTATGCCAGTGACATAAACGTAAAGAGTAAGCAATTCCAACTACAATGACATGCATGGAGTATGAATCAATATTTTTGAAAACCGAATTTCATATTGAAATAAAATTTTGCTTTAGCAATGGACTGTGTGGCACATGCATGAGAATGCAAGTGATATAAGAACATAGAATCTTTCATTTAAAAAAAAAATGAAATCATCAAATCATGTGCTATTGTGATATTCTGATTCTTTAATTCAATAATTGACTTTTTTTTTGGGGGGTTGGAAGTTTGGAACTATAAGCCATTTGTGATGTTTGTGTTTTATATCCTTTGTTTTCTCTTGAAGAGCATATAATTTTTTTAGTTTTATTTATTTATTATTAACATTTTAGCCTTTTATATAATGAAGGTCTTATGGATGCTTCTACTATAGTCAAAGAAGATCCAGAGATTAAGAATTGATGTATTGTTTAATTAAGTTATTAGAGACATGATTACATTGTTATTAGAAAAAGAGTTGACTTTGGAAAGAAGTTGAGTAAGTAGTGTGACAACACACACCACTTGAGCTCCAAAAATTATGTTTGTAAATCTGGTTGAGGAAACTGATGATAGAGGAAATGGTATAGGAGCTCTAAAAACTAATCTCAAGATCTCCCATCTCGAATATCTTCATTATTTATTAATTAATGTACTCAAAACTATACTAAATTAATTGTAAGAACCTACTTAAGCTTTTTAATAACTCACTTTTCCACTAACTTTTCAATCAATCTTAGGCAAAACTTTCAACTTTCTATATCGAAACCCAACTACATACGGAGTAGTTTTGTACCCTGATGCATGTGCTCTTCATCATCTTTAAGGTGTTTGGGTCTAAATTATTTAAGGTTTGGACATTTGGTTTGGTCTGAATGAATTTTTATCTTTAGGAATTACTCTGTATAATTGCCTATCTTAATGTGGTATGATATTAATTTTTAAAGTCTAATCTTATTTGGTATTATTTTAATTAGAATAAGGTTTCGTTCCTTTCATCTTATCCAAGATATTTTAATCTAAATCTATTTTGAAGTTTTGATCTAATCTACTATTTTACACATAGTATGTTTTTGTCTTGTTTGACTTTTATTGTTTCATTATCTTTAATATATTGTTTGACCAAAACAGAATAGCTTCTTGGATAAATATAAGTGTACTTATAATGAATATATTTTTATTTTAATTTTTCACAACATCTACATGTAACGATCTCAGACATGAAATCAGCTTGACTTTTGTTTAGTCATTGCTTACATAAGTTGTTTGAAAATTGACCAAGATATTAGTTTACATGCCTAACACCTGGTCAAGTGAAAGTGTAGTGGGTTTCTAGTCATGGTTCAAGTTGAAGTAAACCTATGAAGATGGATGAAGATGAGCTGATGAGGCATAAGAATTAAGAAGGGAACAAAAGGGGAGAGCGTGTGAAGGTGTTTCACAATTTATTATTTCGACAAGTATTTACGGAGTAGTTTAAAATATGATCTTATTTAATACGAGTAGAAGACTTTTAATTGGCTTGACTTCTGAAGTTCATAGTCGTACCATTTAAAGTAGTTGGTATCCTTTGTGAGAAGATTTAATTACGGCTTAGCATGTTTTAAATTTTAAGGGAATGCACTTACTCAGGGAATATGAAGCTCCTTTATTTTTTCTAAAAACAGTGAATAAGCTCATAAGTCATAACATGCGAAAGTTGGTCCAGAATTTCAGCCCAATTGAAATTGACGTAAAGCCCATTTATGCTGAGATTAGAAATTTCCAGCCCATAATCCGATTTCAGCTTCAACTTATCACCCGTTAGAATGAACCCAATTTTTCAATTCAGCTTTACTGTTAAGAAATTAATGAATATTGAATACCAAAGGAGAAGTTGGACTAATTGGAAACATTGGGCAATTTTATACTCCGTATATAGTTATTTACTACTCTGTATTTTGAAGTATTTTGGCATTTGACTTCTGCCTGCACAATTGTCTTACACCTTTTTTTTTCCCTCTCTAAAATAAAATGTAATATACTCATACAGTCTTGCCTCCTTAATTACCCCTATTTTATTTTTGATTAGTCTATTTGAAATTGTCCAAGACTATGTATAATTATAAGAAACCATCACTTTATTTTCACATCTACTACATAGTACATACTACATTTGGTGTCATCAACTCCATCAACAAATTATGAAAGTAACAAAATCTTAATGAAGCATACGAAATTTAGCATGAAATAGATGACACCTTGACACTATAACAGGCCAGTTACTTTCTCTTTATAAGGAGAACTACAAATCAATACCAAGGAGGCAAGGAACCTATAATATTAGACGCTTAATAAAGGAAGTAACTGAGAGTCAGTGATTATAGGAATGTAGGGAAGAAATTTAATTAATTAAATACTGTAAAATGGTATTCAGCCATCAGCAGTTCAGCACCCAATTACAAAAGTTTGACCAGCTATAATTAGAGTCAATGATCATACTGTATACTATGAATGGGTAGGAAATGAATAATTGCTGTTGTCTGTTGATTTGCACCCCATAAAAAACTTACCGTTGATTAAAAACTGTTGTCCAATTTATTAGTATTGCATGGTCTGCATCAAATTAATTACTTCGTATATATGCATTTTTTTTATTTATTTATTTATATTTTTTAATCTTTGGGCCGCAGTAGTATATGTTGTAATGTTGTTTCCAACATTTTGTTCAATGTGTGTGCTTCATTTAGATCTAGTCTTACACTGTTACATTATGCAGTGGGCAGAGGGCAACGAATCTTTGTTATGTCCGTATCCTCATATTCTTTTTATATTGCGGCGAGTTCATGCTCATTTTGATTCTTATATTAACTCGTATGTGGAAGCACTATACTATTAGTCCTCGCAACTTCATTTAAATGTTTCTTTTTTTGGACACAAAGATTAATCTTGGTTATGGTTCAGAGAATCAGATGGAGTGCCTCATTCCGTATTAATTTTTATATACAAAGTAGGAAGTATGGAGTACACGGTGCATATTTTAAAACCTTATGGGTACCTGGAACAATTTCTAAAAACTAAATTAATACGATGTTTATATATCGACGATAATTTACATACTCTCTCTGTCTCTAAAGCTTATTTTTTTTATTGTTCGAGTAATAAATGTTAGAAAGAGATTTGTATTAAGGGATGAATGGAGTAATAAGTAATACAGTACTAGTACAAAGTAACAATTTCTTATAAATGTGCATATAAATACGAATTTGAATTAATTATGATTAGTGCTAGATCAAATTGTTGCATATTTCAAAATCAATATACTCCCTTTTTTGTTTTAAGTTGGGAATTGATCGACAATTCACGAGTAAAGCGGTATACTAAATATTTTTTTATTGTTTTTTCTTTCCATTTTTAGCTTCTTTAGGGCTGTATATATCTTTTTCTATTTTAAAATACCAATGAAATATTATTATTTACTTGTAGTTTGTTTTCCTCATATTTTTGGACTGCTATAGTATTGTAGTACTGTAGTCTGTAGTATCAACAACTACTAAATTTCTAAATCTAGATGTGTAGTATCAACATTCCAGCAAAAAGGCCTATACTTTCGGTAAGCTTTAGCCGACCTAAGAAGAACATATCTCCTTATCCAGGTCATTGTCGAGCCCACTTACATGTTTTATAGCCTAAAAACTTCCTAGGCTCATATTGTGAGTTGTGACGTACTGTAGTAATTTGTGATTAAATTAGCTACAACAAAAATAGGTTTGGGTTAGCCCTTAGCCTTACATGGTCCACTGTATATTTGTGAATCAAGTATCACAGCCTTCATTGGTACAAAATTAAGGTTAGTCTTTAGTCTACCTAATATAGCTAGATATATGTACCTTCAACATTCTTTCCAATCTTCAAGGATTTAGCATTTCTATTTGACCATTTGATAATGTACAGCTTTTGACTATGTATGTTAATGAATTTTCTACAAATAGAAGTTATAAAACTATACTGTGATATAATCGTATCAATAAAGCATTGAAACCAACTAAATATGTTGTGTATATAGTCCATCATATCTAAATAGTTTTTTTTTTATTTTTTGGATAGGTTAGCAAACTATGTTGGTGTAAATTTGTGAATCAAGCTTTAAAGTTAGAAATACTACAATGTTTCTCACATTGAACTAGATGGGATGTATTTTATCCGAAAATCCGATAGGTATTATTATTTTGTGTGTGAATTTTATCCGAAAACTTCGTATGAATAAAATTACTAGAATAAATTCATACTCTATATAAACTACTTTATACCGTCCTAATGTCAAACTATTACAAATAAAATCAAGATACTTCTTACTCTATATTACTCAGTAAAATTAAGTCACACCTTGCAATAAAAAAAATGGTGACAAAGTCCGGAAAAAAAAAAAAAAAACATTCTAAAGGGGAAAGGCCTAAATTAATGACACGTGGCGTCCACCATCCCACGGTCGGCACCTCCATTTTCATGACCGTCAATTTAAATCACATCTGTAAGCAAAAAAATCAGAAAAAGCGTCAATTCTATACAAGACAGAGTCGTCATCAAACGCCGTTTAATAATATTATTCCTCAAGTAACGCCGTTTAATTAATACCGTATTTATATTCCGAAACTTTTGCTTTTGAAATTTGAATCTTCTTTCCCTCTTACAAAACCACTAGATTAACTCCCTTGATTTAATCTCAACGGCCACGATTTCTCCTCTCATTTCCTTTTCTCGTGATCCCCATTCTCTTTATAAAACCTCCCATATTTTTCTCTCTCTCATAAAACCCTCATTTCACTTTCTAGAAACTCCAATCAATCTCTCCCTTTTTTTCCTCTCTCTGAAACTTCTTCGCTAAGCTTTAATGGCGGAAATCGGAGAAACCAAAGCTCCTCATCCCGAGGGAGGAGAATCGTCGTTCATGGAGAAGATTGCTGAGAAGCTTCACTTCCATGAGAGCCACGACCAGGAGAAGAAGCACGATGAAGAGAAGAAGCATGACGAAGAGAAGAAGCATGATTCATCGTCGTCTTCTTCATCTTCTTCTTCCTCAGATTCTGAATCTGAGAAGCCTAAGACGACGTCGTCTCCTTCTGCTCCGGTTCCTGCTCCTGCTGCTGCTTCTTCGTCTGTTGAATCTAAGATCCGCCGTCTTTTTGGCCGTGAGAAACCTGTTCACCAAGTTCTCGGTGGTGGAAAACGTACGCACTTTTTCTCTCTCTTCTGATTTAAATATTATGCTCTTTGATCTTAATTACTTGATTTATACTTTTAATCTAAGCTATAGTCTTCGATTTTTTTGTATGATAATATTCAGATTTGTTTTACCTAATTTATGATTCCGATTTGCGATTTGATTTCATGTGCATAATGTGAGATTGATTTATCTATGAATTGCGATTGAATTGGAATTTGATTGTTTGAAGATTGAAAAAAGTAATCTATAAACTGTAATTGTTTGAAGATTGAAAAAAGTAATCTACAAATTGATTGATGAATTAGAAATGATGTAATGAATGTGAATGGTGATGCAGCTGCTGATGTGTTCTTGTGGAGGAACAAGAAGATCTCAGCTACTGTATTAGGAGCAGCTACTGCGATTTGGATTTTGTTTGAGCTGCTTGGATACCACCTGCTCACTCTCGTTTGCCACCTCTTGATTTTCTCCCTATCAGTGTTGTTTCTATGGGCCAATGCTTCCAGCTTTATCAACAAGTAATCTTCAAACTCGCTTTGTTAACTACATTATCATTTATGCATTGAATAAGTTCATTAAATTGCTTGATTGATTAATGTCTTGAATTCGAATCATAGGTCGTCACCACCTCAAATCCCCGAGGTTACACTCCCGGAGAATATGATAATGGAAATTGTTAGTGCTTTTGTGTCTGAGTTGAGACGAGGACTTAAACTGTTGCACGACGTTGCTACCGGAAAAGATGTGAAGCAGTTCCTTGCTGTATGAATTGCTTAACTTATTTTATGTTGATGATTATATTGAAGAGAGAAGGAATTTTGGTCATGATTTGATTTTGATGATTGTATCATTTGTTGTTTGCAGGTCATTGCAGGATTGTGGATATTGTCAATTGTTGGCAAGAGCTGCGATTTCTTGACCCTATTCTATATCAGTAAGTGATCATATTGTTATTCATTGCTCTTGGATTTTAAGGTTAGTTTGTGATTGTTATTGTGATTTAAGTAATGTGTCATTAAACATTGTCATCTGTGTTTTGCCACAGATTTTGTATTGTTGCATACTATCCCTGTTCTGTACGAGAAATACGAGGACCATGTCGATGCATTCGCCGAGAGAGCAATGGGTGAGGCCAAGAAGCATTATGGTGTGGTGAATGAGAGGTACATTAGCAAGATTCCAATGGGACCTTTGAAGAACAAGAAGGCGGATTAGAGATATTAAACAAGCCTTATTCCACAAACAAGTGTTAGGTTTCCTAACTCTTGACTTATCCAAAGGTCGTTGGTTGTGCTACTCTACCTTTGGCATTTTCATTTTGGCTATTTGCATTTGACTTTCGGTGCCTAAAAAGTGGTATTGCTGGGTTTAGATTGGAGTTGCCAGTTTTTGTAAGCTTTGTGGGCGTTGCTTTGTTCTTGTTTATTGACATTTATGGCACAGTAGAGCTACCTAATCTTGTTTATTCGTGGACATGGTTCTCTTGGCTTTGATAGGTAATAGTATTTGCTAGAGTTTAGTTGTGATGTATCAGTCACAATACATTGATCTGTTATTACCCTTGTGCTATGCTAATTATATACAGTACAATAGATTTTGGTACCTGCTTATTTTGATTTGTTTTCCCTTTGTTGGTCACACGTTACTCTGCTTGGTTATTTCCTTGGAATCTTTTTATTTAAACACTAAAGTGCTGTCATCTGTTCATCAACTCTAAGGACTTGATGTGAAGGTCTTGTAGCAAATTTTATGGCTCAATTTTTAAGTATCTCACCTTTTCAATTAGGCAATGTTTTACAGCCTTGTAGTTGAGTGTTCCATCTGGTTCCATCAGTCTATTTGTTGATGACTGCAAGGAACCCAGGAGCTTTACAGGTAAAATCCAGACTGCCCTCATATTTGAGTGTTTGAATCTCTCAAAGTCCCTTGTGGTTGAACTTTTACAGCATGTGCTAATGTATTTGCTAATGCATTGTAACTTGTTCAGTTTATCTATTTTTTTTTTATTTTTTTTTGTGTTTAGAGAGCTACAAGGGCGGGGATAAGAATCGATCCCAGAACCTCTTGGTAATTATGGATACTATTATCTATCATGGTTGCTAACCTTTTCTTTCATCCTCATTAATCATTGATCCATCCGTCCATAAAAAAAGTTCCCAGTTTATTACTTGTATACGATGTATGGATTACACGTATAGAAAAGGGAAAATTGAAATAAATGTGTTGAGACTTGAGAGAAGACCTGCGTTGTTTTGAAGGACAAATCTGATAGGAATACGACAATTCGTTAGGAGCGTAGGGGCATGTCCTTGTCATGTCAATACCAGATTTTTCTCAATTGTTTGTGTCCAATTTAACGCCTTGTCCTTGTACTAATCGAATGTACATTGTGTCGCCACTAACTTGACATGTTAACTAATATCTCAATTATAGATTTCAACAGGCATCATCATTATTGTGTTTAAGTCACTAGGTGGCATTACTATTAGAAGACATGTAAGCTCAATTTATTTACATCAGTTAAACAGGCATCAGTTAAACGAACGTTTAATTTATTTATTACTATTAGAAGACATGTAAGCTCAATTTATTAACATCAGTTAAACGAAGGTTTAATTTATTTACATCAACGCTTTACTTTCAATGAATTTTATCAAGAGCTATAACAAATCAAATGGGTAATTTTCCATTGCATAGTTGTTTAAGATTGAAAATTCAAGACCAATGGGTAATTCTTCATCGCAGATTGAATACACGGGATAACTAATCAATACGACTTATTGGGGTAATAAATATCCATGACACTTTGACGTTTCCCTCTTATCATCTACATAGAATATTGAGATCATATTTGCAATTGAATCAATATATATATAAATGAATCAAACATTACATGGAACAAAACCACAAAAATAAGAAAACAAAAACTTTTACCTTTTGGCTAATTACACGACGTTTGTATAGCTGTGTTTAGGTAAGAGCCTCAAAACTATGAGAACTGCTTACCTGAGGGTGTAAGAGGAACTGTGGAGAACTCAGAAGCAGGATGGTCATAAGGTTTAGAGCTCTGATAGGAATGTGACGATCTTGATGTATCAATAGATGGATTTGTGGTAGAAAAGATAGGAGGACGTCCACTAGAACTTGCTCTTCGGTCAGGCAAAGCTTGAGGAGCAGTTGGGGTGCTTGGACTGCTACCATTAACATCTCCCTTTGATACTTCAGTGGATTCTGTAGACTCTCTCTTTTCTCTCTCTTCAGATTCTTTAAGAAGATAATCAACCCATAGATCCGCAAAAGACTGAAGGTAAAAACATATGGCAAGATGCTAAGAAAAAGATCCAGGTCTGGGTTAAAAGAACTTATTAATTAACAATCCAATTACCTGATTTTCTGAAGCCATATTTGCAGGTGTCCCTGCAGAACCTCCACCCATAAAGCCACCAACAAAGCGGCCAGGCAAACCCAAAACACCACGAACTACACCTTTCCCACCTTGCTGAGCAGCGCCTATTCGCTGCTTATCCTCGTCTGAAAATCCCAGCATGCGAACCATGAGATCAAGTACCTGGCAACAATTCAAAATGAGCATATAATTCATATAAATGATCCACACAATACATGGGAACAATAATTCAATAAAGATTGGGGTGGTAAAATAACAGTGTACCTCTTTACTGTGGTTTCTCTGGAAGTATGTCACAAGCAACTTGATGACTATGCGCCTGAAAATATCACAAAAAACATTAGTTGACCCTAAGAAGATTGTTGCCACATCCAACAATTCTTTTACACAACAGCAGAAAGATGATGAATCAGGTATGATATACTGCACAAAAAAGTATTGCATGGTTTCAAAATGCAAACCTGTCGACAAGAAAATCAGAATCCACCGACATCCTATTGAGCCTTGTCATGCTTTGCTCTAGCGCACGACGGAGTTTTGCATTGTCCTCCTCAAGCTTATTTACCCGATTCTTCCATTCTGCTACTGATTTGTCTGCTTGAGCAAGCTTGGCTAAAATTTCTTCCTTCTCCTTGTTTGATGCTTCAACTTGCTGTTGTGATTCCTGCAGTCAAATGATAGATAGATTGGCACGTTTAATGTTACTAGTATTTCAACTGGAAATTTGAATATGTGAGATGAAAATTCAAATGTGGTCCACAACAAGTGAATCTCGGCTTTCTTTGAAAGCTATGGCACAAAGAATTTTCAGGATTAAACAAGAAGTCAACAATGCATCAGGTTTTGAAAATTAACTACTGAACTACATGCACACTACAAGTTGATAAATATCACACATATTTAGAGCTCTTTGCAACCTACTGTTACACGTGAAAGACGCCAAAGAAAGTAAAGACTTATGGCTGTTAATATGGGATGGAGCACAGACCTGCAGAAGTTGTGAAAGCTTTGAACACTCCTCTCGGGATAGCGATAGGTCACCTTCCAAACGCTCCTGTAAATAAAAGTTTCACAATTTGGGCATGAAAGGTCTTCAAACAATGCATTCAGAAGCAAATATAACAGAAAGAAGATTTGGGACCAAGTTAAGACCTTTGCTTCAATTTCAGCATAGTATTGTCCAAGAGCAGTTTGCAAGTTCAAGATTTCTGTATTTTTGGCATCAATGACACCCATGAAGCTACCAAGCTTCTTCTTCAAGTCCTCAATTATTTCCTTTGACTGCTGTAGTTCGTGATCATTCATAATCTTGATCTCCTCCTGACTTGCACGAGCTTGCCCCAGAGCTCTTTCCAAATTTGAGATTGTTGCCCTTTGGTATTCAACATGCTGTCGAAGCTCCTCAATAATTTTACTATCCTCATCCATCTTTTCTGATTCTTCCAATTCCTAAAGGGAGATAGCACACAAATAGCTTGAATATTAGTGACATAGTGCCAGATAGTTGAAGGGGAGATTGAACATGTAAACTATACAATTTATTCTGAATGTAATATGATGAATGAAAAGAGACAAAATCCATAGAAAAGAAATTTTGAGCTAATCAAATTCCCAGAGTTTGATAGGTTGGTTTACCAATGTTATATTAGCCACAAAAATTAATTTACGTACTGATAACAAACAAATTCACATTACGAAGTAAAGATTATGAAGCACACAACCTTATCCAATAAATGTTGCTTTAGACGAGCAAGCTCATGTTTGGCTTTATCCCTTCCTCGACGTGTTTCTTCAAGTTCTTTCTCAATCTGTTGTAAGGAATGCTCCAATTCAGCTTTACCAGGGAATGCATGTCCATCCTACATTTACACTGTGTATTAGTTAAACTGGAATTGCATTGACAGTGAAGACCTACATGGTTTTCAAGAAATAACATCAGCATTAACAGACATTACCTCATTAAAATTGTTATATTGCAGCTTCCCTGCTCCAGTAGTATCACTAAGTGTGGATTCAAGTTTTTCCTTCTCTGCCTAGAATAAAGCTAAGAATTTAGTTCCCGCACTTCTACTAACATGATAGTACTTATCATTTACTCTGTTGACAAAATGCAAACAACAAAAGGAAAAAGATGACCAACCTTTAGCTTGACATTTTCCTTCTCCAGGCTTGATATTGTTGTTCTCAGGTCGTCTGTATCATTTGCTCCTTCACTCTGTCTTCTACGAAGTTCCATTTGTAATTGTTTAATTTCCGATTCTTTTTCATCCACCTCTTGGCGCAGCTTATTTACCTCAAATGATGTCTGCAATACACAAACATTAATTCCACAATAGTTATTATAAATATACTTCAGTACATGTAGCCAAGATAAAAAGTCAGATGGGTACATTAAGCCAAGAGACTAATGCAGCCTATTCATAATATCTAAAACCTTTCCGCATATTATGATTTTAAAATCCACTCTGACAAGTGACTACCATATGAGTTTATTTATGTACAGAGTATTCTAGTCAATGTATGGAATGATGTCAAAAGGATATTGTCATGATAAAACAGAGCAAAGATCTATAAGAACAGTGTTTTGATTAAGTTAACGGAGGGAAGACTTGGAGTGTGAAGAAAGAGGACGGTAAAATTTTGTTTTCAACATGTCTTGCTTTCAATCTAAATTTCTAGAAATAGGATATTAAAAAAATTCCTAAAGATTATCAGATCAAAACTTCAGTATACATGCAATGAAAGGATCCTCCGCACCATCATCCCATTAAGAAAAGATAATGCACACACGAGAATAGATAAATCCATCAATAGCAGCAAGACAAAAAAGTGAAAACAAAATAATAGGCACCAATGTCACGTCAACATGTAATTCATAATAACGCTCAAATTTAAAGCTACACCTGTACAGGATGGAATTAATCCAGCACAACTATTCATGTCTATCTTTAGAGAAACAGAAACAATATAATTGTTTCCTTGAATTTGAGTCAAAATAGAATTCATTACTTACTTCATTATGTCCCGATTTCAACAACTTGAGCTTCTCTGTTAATGAACCACTCGTCTTTACTTCGTCTGAAAACAGCATTGAATGATTAATGCAAATTAAGCAACAGGGGAGAAGGAAGGAGACTGTACAAGCAAAAGAAACCTTGCAATTTGACTTTTGTAATCGCCAAT
Source organism: Chenopodium album (assembly GCF_948465745.1). Classification (NCBI taxonomy): domain Eukaryota; kingdom Viridiplantae; phylum Streptophyta; class Magnoliopsida; order Caryophyllales; family Amaranthaceae; genus Chenopodium; species Chenopodium album. The sequence continues at coordinate 75,247,202 of NC_137840.1, forward strand.
TCTGCACGATCTTTTTCCAATTCTGCTTCCAATTTTTTCATCTGTAACTCGTGATCCTTCTGCATTGCAGCTAGAAGTCTGTTTTTCTCTTCTAACTTATCTGCAAGCTCCTAGAAGTCATTTATTTTTTGTTAAAGCTATTTCCAAATACAAGCAATAACTGAGAAAATCTCCAAAAGAACATATAGCACTAACCAAGATCAACAATCACATAAAAATTTGCATTCTCTATGATAATGTCAATTAACAAGAAATAAAAGGCAGAAACAACATAAAGAATTGAGGAGAGAAAACATTGTAGTTTCAACTTATTTTCATCCACTCTTCCAATACCCATTATGTGTTAGCTTATGCATTTTTAAAAGGCGACTAAAAAATTTAAGAATAATGCAGAACAGAATGTACATTACCTTTTCCCGACAGGAATCTGAACATTTGGAATCCGAATCAGCTTGATTTGTATGTAAAAAACCATTGCTGACCCCATCCTGTTTAGAAACAGCACCATTTTGCCACTGATTCCCGCTAGAACGATTTCTAGCAGAGGTTCCATGCTTGTTCTGCCGGCTAGGAGATTGCTCTCCACTTCCCTACATCAAACAAAAGAGTTGGTACAATAACTACAAAAAATAACAAGAAAATACTAAAAATTGTGATATATTAAATATGTTTTTTTAGAAAATGGCAAGCTATACATAGACAAAATGGAATATCACTTATCAGAAACATATAACACCAACTTCAGTGACAGAAACAATACCATTCTGTAGTAATCTTAAGAGTTAACTGATGATTTAATAAGATACACACTACCCAACCTCCAATGTAGAAAAGATGGAAGGTGGGAAAGGAAACGGGCAAAAGATTCTCGGCAACTAATGCATAGCCGAAGATAGAGAACCATTCAAATAGAGCAATTGAACAAATTCAAACAAGATTCTCCTATCCAGGAATGATTACAATATTAGTTTTACAATATTTCTTAGGCAAGTAATGGAGACATGATAAAGAATACTTCAGACATTCAACCCTTATACGATGAAGAATGTTTCAAACAGTACCTTCTGCACATTCATACTACTTGTTGATGCTCTTGAAGCTTCATTACGGGTGGTACTCAGGGCAGCATTTGTTACTTCCAGATTTTGTTTTAACGAACCATTTTCTTGATAAAGTTTGACTATATGATCCTGTCAATTCAGTTAAAAAATTCAATTAAAAGCTCACAAGGACAAATAGATAAAACAGCAAACACAAAAATATTTCCACACAAGGGAATATCACATAAATATGCAGAAAGGTAAAAGCAAACAAAGTCATGACAAACAGAAAGTAAAACGAGCCTAAAATTTCACCATAGCATTATTCTGGAATTATGTGGTTCAGCTATTCTGACTTAACAGTACAATCTTTGTCAGCAACTTTCACTATAGAGTAAAGCTATCAGCAGATAACATAGGTCATAGGTAGAATTGTAAGGAAGAGGTTCTTGAGTGGTCTAGTACGTAGTATATAAAAACAACAATTGTGATCATGTGAAAAAGAATAGCTGAAAATTCAAAAACTATCTGACAACATATCCGGCGTCTATCAAGCTTCATCAATTCTTACACAGAATAGTGATGCACAAAAAAAATAAAATTGCAAGCGCATGACGAGCATTAAACATTCAAGCATTAATTTTTAAGAATTTCCAGAGGGCCTTATGTAAGGATGCTCCCAAGAGTTTATCAATCTCCAAACAATCCATAAGAAAAAGAAACCAAAAAACCTCCTCTTTTCCAATAGAGAAAAGGATCATTCTAGAAGGTTATGATTTAAAGGTCTAGTCTGGCTTAATATTTATATAGAATTAAAAGTTTACTAGTTCTAAAGCTCAGTCTATCATACATTTGAGGTTGCTAGACATATGGTGTTCAGACAGCCTTGTTTCACAAGTAGATGATGAAGAAATATAACTTCACGTGTTTTCATACGAGCCACCAATCACCAACTGTCTTTGAAAGGTTGACTTCTCTAAACTGCACAAAAAGACTAGCTGAATTTAAAACTGTCAGATACGTCATGGACAACACTAACAGAGCTTCTTGCTCAAAAATCCTTATATAAGCACAAAACTACTAGCCCGACATACAGATTTAAATCAGATATTTTACTCATGAAAAATTCCTAACCCTAACAGTTAAACTTTTTTTTTTTGGGTGGAAAAATAACCTTTAGTTAGTGGATCCTATTTCACTAATTTACAGCAAAAACCGGTAAAAAAAAGCTTTTATTCTATCAAAAGCAATCTTCACATGTCAGGAACTCAGAATACCTCCAGGGATAACTACTATTAATAACAAAATTAAGCACCAATTACTAAAAGCCTTTTTGAAAAGTGAGAAAATTCAATGTAAGGGATCATTCCATGAATGCCAATAATTGTGTCTTTGAGCACAGCACACTCTAAGCCATTTTCGAGAGCCCCAAACATAAAGCATCTAGCATATCTAATATTTGTAGCTCATAACATCGGCCATTATTCTGCAAAAACCTTATAGCATATCTAATATTTGTAGCTCATAACATTGGCCATTATTCTGCAAATAACTTATCTTGCAATTAACAATTAAGGTACTTTAGGTGACTTGCATCTTATTCCCAAATAACCCTTCCATACAAAGCAATTTTTCTAATAGGTGTATGACCCAAATCGAGTGGTATATCAGTGTATGAATGAAAAAGTTAATCGTATGCTTAGTGAAAATTGTAAACACATTGTCTATAATAACACAAACCATAAGTGCAATGTGTCCCCCCCTTCCCTTTCTCCCTTTATTTTTACCTTATTACCTAATTCACTATATGTATATAATATACCACCTAACTTAATAACAGTTATGGATGCATTTCAATGGTCACTCCTTCTTGGCCAAAATGCTAGTTAACATTAACAGAACAGCAAGAGTGAAAGATGTTAGGTAGATATTGCAATTGTTTGTTACATAACAATTTGGATGGTCCATTTAGGCAAGACATACTAAATTAGAAGCTTACAAGATCCACACTAAAACAAAAAGTGCGAAACCAATATCCTTCCTCTCGGATAATATTCTACTGAACATCTATCATACATTGAGTATGATAGAGGAAAAAAAATCAGATATATACCAGTCATCAACTAAACATCTGCTATTCGGTTATTACTAAATTCTTAACATAGAACTTAATAACTAGCACAAAATGAGAAACACTCTGATGACTTCTAATATCATCTACCAATCAAACCTACAATCTCGCTCTCGCTGTTCCACGTCTATACTAAAGCTAAATCACTTACAAATGAACTTATATAACCTCTATCATCAACACTATTTCTCTCGTGTCACCAGCTGTTGCGAATATTGGCTAAAATCGAATACACGATATGCATTTGGATTCGGTGTTAATTCATGGAATTGAAATTTAATATGAGAATAAAAGAACAACATATGGTGAGTGCAATTGACGATCCTGAATTCAGCAGGTAAAAAACTGACCTCTTTTTCTTTCAGCAAAGCAGCATAATTAACTGATAATGCCTTAATTTCTGCCTCGGAATCCCTAAGCTTCTTAATCTCCGATTTATACCGCTCAATCTACATGCACATTATCAAATAACCAAAATTCAAAACATAATACTAAAATTCAGCAAAAATTAAAGTCATCAACTCAAAAACCTAAGAATTATGATCAAATTACATCTAATTTCAGTACTAAGCTCAATCAATCGAAAACAAAAGTGAAGTACAAAACTCAAGTACCTCAGAAACATAAGGAGAATCATTTCCATTCGACAAATTTGGAGAATTAGAAGGCGATTTGGAATGAGCAAGACTGTGAGAACGCCTTCGATCAGAGTAAGGAGAATCGTAAGCATGGATCGAAAGTTCATCTTCATCGTCGTCGTCATCGTGAACATCAAGAGCAATTTTATTTAGGTTTTCTTTCAAATTAGCAATCGAACTCCACATAATTTGACTTCAATCAATGAATTTAAATTGGAAATGTGTTTGAAAATTGCAGGAAAAATCTGGAAGTTTGAATATTGGTGTGAAGGAGTGAGGAGAGAGAATTATAGATCTGGGAGAAGAAGTTGAGGCTTGGTGGTGGAAGCCTGGTAGGAGGAGAAAGGTAGGGAGTAATAGTAATTTGATGTTTTAATGTAATGGACTAATGGGGGTAACAACTAAGAAACCACGTTTTTGTGTTGTTGATGTACGATAATGTCTTCGCTTTGCCGAGTTACTGCTTATTTCCTTACGTTGTAAGCCATGGGTGACAATTGCTTACCAAGTGGGATGCACACATGAACATTTCAATCCCGAGATTACATGAAATTGGGTGGGGAGCTCTAACTATTTAACCTATTCTTTACTTTCTGAAAAATTTGGAAATTTTATAGTAGTTCTTTTAGTTTTGGTTTCATCATATGCACAATTTAACATTTCAATTAATATAAGCAACTATTTCGTCATTGTTAAAATTGGTTGTTGTTGGGCATTTAACTAATCAAGGCCTAAGGGGGCAACACGTGAACGAATTGTATGTGACATTTAATGATTTTACTTAGTTTTAGGTTTTGTTAGCATCGTTGAGAAAATTCTTGACATATCCAAGGTTGAGGTTGGTGATTGATTTTGGGAACTAGCAATGAAGGTTGTAATTTATAAATAACTGTAATTTATAAACAACCAAAGTGTTTAACCAGCTTAATAACCTAAACCATACAAAATAAATTATCATTCGGAGGAACACATGAGTATTTTCATTCAAAGGACAAACGCATCAGTGGATTTCAAGGCGAATCAATGCAAACTCACATATTCTATTGTTTCATATAAAATTTTTATTAAGGCAATTGTTAATCAAATTTACGATGCATTTAGTTTTAAAGTGTGTAGTTTTTTAATTTCTTAAGAATTACATATTTCAATTTTACAATTGTTTCTTGTGAATCCAATTGATGATTTCTAGTTTAACTTTCTTTAACATTGTACTTATCTTCTTTATAACATTGTTTCTTGGGATAGTCAGGATAATTTAGCTGGTATAGGTTGGGTTTTCCGTGATCTTCTTTCGGATCAGGTCCTAGGGGGTGGCCTTCGGGCTCTTAGAGCAGCCTCAGCTATTCAAGCCAAGCTTCAAGCCTGTTTGTGGGCGATTCGGTCAGCTAAACGTCGGGGGTTTGTTCGAATACAAATTTATACGGACTGCATTCATGTGGTTTTTCTTCTCTATGGAGTTGTTAAGGATGATATCTCCTGTATTTGGCTTCTACAAGCAATCCGAGATGAACTCAATGTCCTTCCAGATTGTAGATTTAAAAAGGTTCCCCGTTCTTGGATCTATCTAGCTCACTGGCTCGCAACACAAGCTCGTCGTCGCAATTTTATTTCTTGGTCCTTTTAGTTTTCTTTCGTTTGTTAGTTCTCTTTATCAAAAAAAAAAAAAAAAGGAAAAAAAAAAAAAAAAAAGAAAAAAAAGTGCAATATCAGCAAAGGACAAAGGCCGAAGAATGTGAATGAGCATATTTGGATGAAGAAACAATTGGGCCAAAACACAAGCCCAAGGGTAATCTGACCTGAACTCTCCCAATCAGCAGTCCGCACTATATATTACAACCACCACCTTCTCCAAAACTCACCAATCTTCCCAATTTACAATCGTCTTCTTCAACTACGCTAGGGTTTCTACTCGCCGCTCTCTCAGCAGCTCATCTCCTTTTCTCTCTCAAGCATTATTCAACAATGAGAAGATGCGGTGACGAGAAAGATTACAAAATCATTTGATAATCTCTTGTTAGTTTTACATGATATCTCATTTAATCTATGGTTCGTATTCCCTGAGCATCCCTCTCATTTTTTTTTTATAAATTTTTTATTTTTTTTCAAATATTTAGAAATGAATTTGCAACGAAGGACCTATAGGAGGGGTTGCTAAATAAATTGCAATCATCATCCAAGTTTACCTTCGAAAACTTCTCGAAAACAGATTGCCGGTTCCGACTTTTTCTTTTGTTTCGGTTCCGTCTCATTTTTTTCACACATTTTTATTTTATAATTAATTATGCCTACGTTTGCAAGTTCGTCGATCTATAATGAGCGGTTTGATGAATCTATCAATAGGCTAAATTTAAAAACCCAGTATATGTACTATGTATGTATATTGGGCTTCCTTTAGCTCCGATTTTTCTTCCATTCAATTTTTTTTGATGGCATAGGATTTTTCGGTGACAAGGTAGGTACATTTTTATTACTAGTGTAAATTGAATTTGAATGCATAATGTTAAATGATGACTCTTAAAGACGGATTCCCACTGATATTTTTTCACAGATTTTTCTGTGAATTAATTGATTATAACATCTTTCCTGATACATTATGCATTTTATAAAAAAATCTTTTTAATTTCTCCTATGATTGAAATTGATTAATTGAGTGGCCGGTGATGTATGATAATATTTGCTACTCTTGATGGGATTTCTACGGGAATTTCACTTGATGATCTTTTATCCACCAAGATCTCTGAGGTCACTTAATTAATTATCATTTTAATTTGTCATAAAATTATATGTATAAATTAACGAAAGTGGCGAAGGTCCCAGCAGGGAGGTGGGAAACTCTATAAAATTGAGACCTCTCTAACACAAATTATAACCTTCGCATATGAAATGCCGAAAATATAAGATGCCCAAATGCTTAATATTTGGATCATCTCGAACCCTCGGCTAAATTTCCCACTCACCAGTATTACATATCTGTCTTTTTAAACCAAATTTTTAATGATTTTGCTTAAAAAGAGTATGAGATTGCTGGAGAAGAATTGAATGACAATGATATTAGACAATAAAATGAATTTTAATTCTCAAGTACAGTAATTGACAATACTTAAAAGGACATAAAATGATATATTGAACAAAGATAATCAAATATGGACTTCTGGTTTCTTAAAATAAATATATATAAAAAAAAAAAAAAAAAAGGACTTTTGGTTAACTTGTCCGTGTAGCATTGGACATTTCATAGGGGCTGGACGAATTGACTGAGATAGGAAAAAATGTGCATTCTTCTGAAGAAGTTCATGATTCTGCCGATTACTTGTATAGCTGACAGCCTGACAGTGTGTTTCCGTGTTACCGTTGCATTATCTATGGAGAACTTATCTTAATTGCATAAACTATCTGAGTTTGTGCAAACTTCTTTAGGAACATTGTGCCATATCCCATATACTCAAGAACTGAAACAAACATGAATCAAATCTGGAGCTGAAAACAATCTCCAGATAATGAGAAGACAAAGATATAGAAACTGAACTGGCTGATAAGTTACTCTATATTTTCAAGGAATGAAACCTATCGAAGAACTTTGGCAGTGGATCAAATAGGATGAGCACCTAGACAAAATAGAATACACAGCAAGCATGCACTTGCCATGGATGAAGGCAGAAGAGAGGTGGTGTGCTTGAGTTTTGAGAGAATCTCCTTTATACTCAAGATATTTCTTGCTTTTCCATCGTTGTTTGTTGATATCTGTCACAACACCTTGCTGTTCATTAAGGGTGCACACAACTGAATTTCAGCAATTTCTCTATAGACTTACAGGAACACCAATTAATTGTTATTGAAGTATCATCTACGCTGCACAAGATATGATCCCCATACTTCGTCTGCTGGAGGGGGTGGTTGAACCCAGTGCCCTGGAATACGACTAAACACATAATATATTAGTTGATATAGGAGTTGCTGAATCAAGAACTAAGGAAATTTTTCTATGGAGTAAGATTTTAATTTGTATTCAATGATCTTTCCCAAATGGTTATAAATTTTTTAAAAGCCTAAAAGGTTTTAGCACAGCTATAATTTTCTTAGGCTTGTGTTTTTCCTATCATTCACAAATCATACTACATCAACTCTTTTTGCAAAAAATTTAAACCCCAAAGTTAGAACAAAAGGACCACAAATAGTAGGGTGCAGAACATTCTCACCTTCCCCCGGGCCTTATGTATGCATCCCATGTTCTCCGAACCTGCAAATAAGTTTTAGAGGAAAAATAAGTCAAAACACAAAATGGAGAAATTTTTAAGTTTTTTAAGTAAGAAAAGCAAGTAACAAGCAAGCTAATGATAGATATAACCTAAATGCTCTTTACAATGAAATCAAAGTGCAACAAGAATCAGATTGATTTCCGACAGTTAACAAATTTTTAATACTATCGTTGATCATTAGACCTTTGTGTCTAAAATTGGATAACTACAAAAATACAAAATGGACAAACAGAAATATTAGAGCTTAGCAATATCACTGGCTAGATCTAGATGTCCAGAAGGGCTTCTAAATATACATTGTCCTAAAAGATTAAGGGTCTGTTCTCATTGACTGAACTCAGCTGAACTGAACTGAGCTAAACTAAAATAAATATTTTATAAGAGAAGAAAATTAGGAGCTGAACTGAATTGAGCTGAGCTGAACTGAACTGAATTTCAACGTATGAGAACAGACCCTAAGACTAAGGAAATTTAAAGTCAGTCCCCTATCCTCACTCTCCTTTCGAATGAGTTCTTAAGTCCCTGCATCCTGTCACAAGACTCTTTTCCAAGAGTCCTATGTCAAACAGATGCAAAATGAGGTATAATCAATGGCTAATCTTTAGTCTAAAAATCATTATTCTATTAAGCCACCTAGGCAGACTTTAACCCAGTCAGTTTATTTGTAACGAATCCGTATCACAATATAAGCATGGGTCATGAAGGAGTAGTATGTAAGTCGGTAAGTCCCCGAGTTTCATTAGAGCAGTACAAGAACCTTGTGGTTATCCTAATAGGTAACTAAAGCATTATCTGGGATCCACAACATGCTACATCAAGTTTCACCACACTTGTTTGGCATGACTCAGTTTCATGAGCACAGCACTTATGAACATACTGCCTATGCACCCGTTTATCAAAATATTACTTTTAAGATTATCTCCTTTTTTTTTTTCTTTTTTCTTTTTTCTTTTTTCTTTTTTTTTTTTTTTTGTCATGGATGGCTCATACTCCTCATTTTCGGCTTACAGGGCTTATGATAAAGACGATCTTCAAAAATATATAGAGATAGCATATAAGCATCAGAGAGTGATTAGGAAATCTGTATAAAACCTAGGGTGAATATATGTAAAAAAAAAAAAAAAAAAAAAAAATTACGTTAATTACCTCAATCAGAGTACCCATGTCAGTATTACTTCCATGATAATAGTGATAGAACTCTGGGGGTAAATTAGCCACATAGTCATATGCACCATGGCTTTGTCTATCAGAGCCTTGTTTATCAGTTTCTTTGCTAGCGGAAGCAAGAGAGTCAAGCCCACTTTTACTCTGAGTTATCTGCTCTTCACTTTCTTCACCATCATCCTTACTGGTTTCATTCTTATCCCGAGTAACTTTTCTAGATTCTTCAACAGCTGCAATAGCATCCTTGGCTGCACCTGTTGCTGCAGCAGCCTTTGCTTGGCGCTCTTCCTCTTCAACAGCAGCTCGAACTCTCTCAAGAAACTTGTCATCTTCTTCTGGAAGAAAATGGCCTGCATGATTTTCACATCATAGTATCAGCATACATTACTATGAAAACATTGATAGGGTCATTATATCTTCAACGTAAGTAAATGATTCAAAATTCATACCTTGTTTTTTCAACTTCTGTATCCTGACAGAGCGCAGTTCTTGTAACTTCTCAACCATCAATGCCAGCTCAAGCTGAAACATAGAACATGTTTGTTCAATGAATAATTTTAAGAAATAGACAGCCCTCTGTATAGTCAGACTTCAAAAAATCTCAATAGAGAAGGCCACATCAAGAAAAGAATGCAGTTATATGAGGGGAAAATACGGATGAGGGTGAGAGGGTAGGAAATGAAAGAAACTTGCTTATTACAGAATATAAGATATTGTGAAAATTTCAGATAATATATGTTTAGGGCATAGTAAGAAGGAAAATATGGTAACATAAATTATAATCTAAGCGAAAAAATACTTGGTTGTTCTAGCTGAAGATAACTTGACATCAAAGTCAGTAATACATATAAAGTATCAGAAGCAACTCACCTTAAAAACAATGTAAATATTTCCAAGATATCTAGAGACTAAGAAGAGAAAATCTAAACAAATAATGGTATTAGGGAAAGCATTTTTTTTTTTTTTAGAAGGAACAATATGTATGTAATACATGTTATACATAATACATCTAAACATGCATAATCTCACCTCAGCTTCCAATTTCTTCCTCTCCTCTTTAGCCTTCTGCTTTGCAATTACTTTCATCTTCTCTACCTGCATATAGCCATGAGATTAACGTAAAATCAGTCCTGTTCAAGAGAATGCATATAGTCATGAGATCAACGTAAAATCAGTCCTGTTCAAGAGAATGCATATAGTCATGAGATTAATGTAAAATCAGTCCTGTTCAAGAGAATGCATATTAAAAAAGTAACATATGGCAGGATTAGCCACTGACAAAGTAAAGGGATCATGTATTCTCAGCAACTGGTGCTGTTCAACAGAAGAGCATGGTATTCTAAAAGTGAAGCGACAGCAAGAGCAAAAATGGTGTTATAACAGGAAAGTAGAAATACCATACATGTGAAGATGGTAATGTTAGGACCATATAGCAGGTGGAAACTGGAAGATAGCTAAGACATCAGCAAACTATTTTGATACATCTAAGCAGAGATTATCCCTGCTAAAACTAGAGATTGAAGGTAGTAATTGATGTATGTTTATCAAAGACAAGGATGACTTAAAATGATAGAAAAATGGAAAACTCCAGTATCATGATTCATGCCATTGACAATAAAAAATATAGAAATTCAGCTTTGTAAATAGCTATCATTTGTCCATCTCCCCTATGATTCTCTCTCTATCTGAAGTGGCCCGAGTATACTAAGCTATAAAACAAGGTATCGGATTCTTATATTTTCACTAGTATTAATAATTTAAATGGCTCATAAGGATAATTAGTTCTACTATTGGCAAAGTAAAATGCATCCAATCCAAGTTCTACATCTAAAATTCTGAACTCTGAAGCACAGATTGTCAAACCAGAAAAAGGCAGGTAGCTCTCTACAGAATACTAATCATTTACCATCCTCATAGAATGTCATTAGAGGATCACAGTCACCATATGTCAGTTCATTTGAACCATTATCATTTTACGGCCTTTTTTTTTACAGAATTAAACAGCACATCATGCATAAGGATAACCTGAACCAACAACTAAGTGTCCCATTTCTATATAGCAAGTGAATGCAACACATGGTACCTTTTGTTGTGCCATATCCTTGGCAATTTCTTTAGCCCTCCATTCATCAGCTTCTTGGTCAAGTTTCTTGAATTGCTCATCCTTCTGTACACCATTAACAAAATCAGTTAACATAAACATACTCCAAAGCTTGTAATTCAGGTCAATAGCTTGATATATGAGCAATAGAAAACAACCTTAGCAAGTGATTCAGCAACACTACGTCTCTTCCTCTTCCTCCACAACTTATTGCGTTTCGACTTGTTAATCTTGTCACTTAATCTAACAACAGCAGATTTCTCCTCCCATGGGGTCCCATCATCAGTAACAAACTTAAGAGGTTCAAGCAGAAATTTCAATTTTGACATCAACCCATTTGCAGCCTCCACTAAAATCAACTCTTGGGCACCCAAATCAATCCTATAATCCTCAAAAAACCTACAAAATTCATCAATTTTTGAACTATCAATTGACCCATCAACACCATCATTATCATTCTCTTTTCCCACACACCCTTTTACTTCCTTAACCTTCGTCAACATCTCCAGCTCTTTTTGCCTACCATAAACAACCCAACAGACAAAAACATAAAAGACCCAATTAAATTAAACTTACAATAACAACTTTTCAGTATCAAAAATTAAGAAAATTAGAGGAAAACTTACAGTGCATTTGCGAGAGAGAGGGTTTGATGTAATTCTTTAAAGTGGTGTTGGACATTCAAGGGGTTCCAGAAAGTGGTAGAAGGAGGTGGGTTTGGAGGAATTGATGGACCCCATTGTTGAGGAGGAGGAGAAGGAGGATGCCCCATTGCTTGATATTGAATTGGGTTCATTGCAATCAACCACCAAATCTGCCGCGTCTTGCGACGGCGCTGACTTGGTCTGACGGAGTTTGTGGCGGCGTCGCTGAGTTGTTATCGAGGGGTGGAGTTGGAGCGCTGTGATGAGGGTGTTGATGCTGAAGTCAGAAGTAAAATGAAGAAACAATTAGAATGCGAGTGTAGGCGGAGATTTATGTAGAATATCTATTTAGAGTGATGAAATATAATAAGAAAGTCAGGATGGCCGAGTGGTCTAAGGCGCCAGACTCAAGTTCTGGTCTTCGAAAGAGGGCGTGGGTTCAAATCCCACTTCTGACATTTTTTTATTTTTATTTTTTCCTTTTAGTTATAAATTTTGATTTCAGTCAGTCTTCAGATTTTTGGCTCTAAGGGTAAGTTTATTGCAAGTCTTGAGCAAAGTCTCAACATGAGTCTTACTCAAGATTCTTGCAATAAACTCATCTAAGACTCATGTGAGTCTTACATGGAGTTTGGAAAATCCAAACCCATGTCAAGATTTTGCAAGGCCAATGAAAATTAGCCACCTCACCAACCACAAGTTTACAGTAATTTTTTAAAAAATAAAAAAAATATATTTTACAAAAAATAAAAATATTTTGAAAAGGATTAAATGAGTTTAGAGTGAGTCTTGGGATAATGTGTAAATTTGGAGTTCAAATCCCACTTCTGACATTTTTTTATTTTTATTTTTTCCTTTTAGTTATAAATTTTGATTTCAGTCAGTCTTCAGATTTTTGGCTCTAAGGGTAAGTTTATTGCAAGTCTTGAGCAAAGTCTCAACATGAGTCTTACTCAAGATTCTTGCAATAAACTCATCTAAGACTCATGTGAGTCTTACATGGAGTTTGGAAAATCCAAACCCATGTCAAGATTTTGCAAGGCCAATGAAAATTAGCCACCTCACCAACCACAAGTTTACAGTAATTTTTTAAAAAATAAAAAAAATATATTTTACAAAAAATAAAAATATTTTGAAAAGGATTAAATGAGTTTAGAGTGAGTCTTGGGATAATGTGTAAATTTGGAGAAAGTCTTGTATGAATCTGAATAATATAAAAGTATTTTAAAGTTAGTGGAAAGCTGATGTGGCAGAGTCTGAAGTCTGGGTCCGAGTCTGGAGATAAACTCACCCTAATAATGTGTCTATGATTCGGGGTTTTAGGTAGCTCATTACTAATATTTTGAGAGACTTGTGATTTGTAGAATATTTTGAGAGACTTGTAATTTGTAGTTTAACGTGATTATTTTGAAATAATTGAATGAGTGTTTTATTGAAAATTTTCCCAGTTAACAATTCTCGAAACACATATGATATTTACGTGTAATTATAAGTGTTGTATATGATTTTATGACATAATTCGGTCATCTATCTTGAGGAGCTACTTGCTCTTTTACATACTTGATACTTTGTAGTCCGTACCACTTACTTTAGCTCTATAACACACTTTGTATTTCGTAGTCCGTACCAATTACTTTAATTTGGCTCGAACACTACTTAGATCTTCTCAATCTAGGATAGTGTTTCAGTGTTTGCCCATTTTCAACCTCTTATGTAAAATTCGACATCAAGAAACCATGCATATTAACCAAATGCCTTGCTGATGGTCCCAAAAGCTTGGATAGGTTGGGCAAAATCCTTTAAAACGGGCCTCACGTGAAATAGACATTCATTTATTTGACTTTCCATAACACATGAAGCCATACTATTGATGTTTAAACTTGTTCAATTTATGGCCTATAATTTTACGAGTACAATGTACATGGAGAAATTAGTCCTGTAGTTAGGGGTATAAATCAACAGTGTCAACTGCACACAATGAACCAAAAATATAGCAGTTTTATGCCCTTACTTTATGGGGTAGTAACAATGATATTTGTTTGCCTTTTCCAACATGATCACACACCCTTGTCCTTGGTCCCCCTATTTCTTCTCGTCTCTTCTTTCGAATCTATGTTTTAAAGCTTAATCATGTAATATTCATCATCTCTAATAATACAATATGATCAAATGCGTTTATATTATATATAGTCATCTCTGTTTTTACCGATATATGGAGATATTATAAATTTGTAATTGATATATACCCGTAGCCTCAAAAGTATAAGTAAGCTATGTTTGTAATTGATTTAATTGAATTTACAATATGTCAATATATCTTACGTACTACACATAATAGGGTTAATCACCTTTAAATCACATAACAATTACTTAAAATTTTGGTAAGTTAACTTCTTATGCGTATAGGTAGTGTGTTGCTTGAGACTTCAAAGAGACTTAACTTTTATATTATCATGCATACACCCATGTTAAGTATACAAGGTTTTGCCTTCTCCTATATTGTATCAAGATTATTCTTCAAATAATGTCACTTTTGTGGTGATAATGCAACATATATACAATGTTCTTTAACCAATTTACTTTATAATAAATACTTCTCTGATTAAAAAAATAAATAAATATCGTACTTTGACATAAGTAAAAACATTATACTTACTTAACTAATATATAACTAATAAATACTTTTTTTTGGTGTATTGTACAAAAAGACATAAAGATTGAACTCATTGAATAAGTATATGAAATTTGATTTTATTTCTTGGTGCCTTATCTCTTATGCTATGTTTTTAAAAGATATAATAGTAATTAACTATTGTCGTATCATAAATTATATTAATAAGCGAAAGAGATATATATCTGAAATAATACTCCTTATCCTTGTTGCCTGTTAGTAATAGCAAGTAGGGACAGAAAAACCAAAGATCTTAGCTAGGGGACATAAAATTAGGTTGTGTCCAAGCTAAGATGTTGGCTATTACACCCACACAATCTCTCTCTTCCAGTCCTAATTGGCTCTAATGGAGTTAACTTGTTGTTACACCATCATTTATACCGAGTAACCATCAAAGAGAGAGACAACTAAAAATAAAAAACTAAACACAAGAAAAACACGAGACCATATAATACTACTTCTTTGTTTCATCTAATTATTAATTGAGGCTATAAATGTAACCTAATAAGCTAACCTACTACACTTTGGCCATGTATTTTTTAGTACCATGGAAGTTTTTTAATGGTTTGTTGGTTTTACAAACTTAATAGTGGTTGACTTTCTTGACCATCTTGTTTAGGAAAGACAAATTACTTACTCTAGGATACTCATTTGGAAAGCTAAACTCATTATATTACTCCTAACAAGATGGAGTTTATTAGACATATTCATATAATAACTTAAATGTTAATATTAATTTTAATTACCATTAGGACACATGTCAGGACTTTTTTAAGTGGATGTCTTGTTCCTTTACATGTATCTTTGCTTCATCCAATCAATGTTAGAACAATACTTCTATGTGAGGTCATTTTTAAAAAAAATGATACTTTGTAAATATTTTGAAAATAAAAGTGTATATGAAGAAAAGAAATTAGGTAACCCTTATCCTCTTTGTAAGTAGAGTTGAAAAATGCCCCCTCAACATTAAGAATATATAATACTCCCTCTATATTAAAATATAAATAAATATTTTAATTTAATCGACATACTTATCAATGCAATCTTTAATCAATGCAATCTTAAATAAATATTAAGAATAATTTATAAAATATTATTATTTAAAAATACATTGAAACGATTCTAATAAGTATGTCATAGTAGGAATAATGATTCCCATAATTTGGAAGATAGACATAGGCCCAACATAATGGGTATGGTTAAACTAGCTAAATTACAAGCGCCTACTGTACAAACAAAAAGGTGTCTTCTAATGAGAGTGCGCGCTCGAGTGGTGGACCGACCAAATCAAAAGTTGCAATATTACTTACCAAATCAAAATCTGCATTTCCTATTATACTAGACAAACCACTCTTTCTGGGCCCTTCAACTTAAACCTCTTTCTCAAGAACAATTCTTCAAGAATTAATACACGAGTTCGTACTAAGTCTTGCAAGTTCTATAGTTAATTAAATAATTAATTTTTTTTAATAATTAATTGAGTGAAGAGGCCTTACCCTAAGAATAGATAGGAATTGAAAATTAATTGATTATGAGTTATATTGTAATAAGATAGATGATTCGATTAGAATACACTCCTTTTAGGCCTAATTCGTATGAAATAACCTGTCATGCCATTAATTATGAATAAAGGATATATGATACCCCAACTCTCAAAAACTCCTTATATAACATTTGAACTTATAACCTTAAAGCCTTAGAGTCAAAAACCGTAAACTAACCAAATTGAAGTACTTGTCACACCCGCACGTAGGTAGCCCTATACATTCAAAGCCTAGCATGATCAAACTTAACACAACAGAACAATTACAATAAAAATCCAAAATTGGGAAAAATATTCATCATCTAAAGATCACTGGACAAAAATACAAAACATTTGTACATGCTTAAACAAATTAAAAACAAATGAAAACCTTAATTAACTAAGACTAATTACATAAACCAGTACTAGATCTTTTACAGTAGAGAATAGCATCACGAATGGAGCTCTCATCAATATCACTCCAAGCTGTTGCTGCTGAACAATAAGCTGCTGAATTATCTCTCATAGGAGAAGAAACAACTGGAGTATTATTAGTAGTCCAACTTTTTACTTCCCAAGTTATCCTATTCACATCATCAACTCTTGTTCCACCTCTGCCTATTGTTTCTCTCCTAGGAATCAAGCATTTTATGTACTTGCTGATTATTTTCCTAGGTACAAATTTACTCCATTTTCCCATGAACATTCTTCGAAACGACGACGAAGATGGATGATGATGATGAATTGTAG
Organism: Chenopodium album; assembly: GCF_948465745.1. Lineage (NCBI taxonomy): Eukaryota > Viridiplantae > Streptophyta > Magnoliopsida > Caryophyllales > Amaranthaceae > Chenopodium > Chenopodium album. The sequence goes on from NC_137840.1 coordinate 75,264,119, forward strand.
AACTGATAAGCAATGGTGATGGTGTTGAAGCATAGTAGTTATTGTCCCCTGACTCGTCGAGGGACTGAGGCAGGATGAGGCCATTTGAAAAGAGTTTATCAGCATGAACAATTGAAGAGGGACTAGTTTTCGAGATTGAAATGTCGAAATCAAAGTTGTGAGAAGTTTCTGATATGTTGTTTGAGATGGTTTTGTGTAGTTCTGATTCTGTTGCTAACCAACTGTATGAGAAGCTCTCTGTTGCTAGAGGGTGTGAAGTTTCCATGTTGTTTAAATTAGTAGTAAGAGTTGAGTGTTTAAGGAGAAAAATACAGGTTTATGGAGTAAGAGATTTATGTTATGCTTGAATTGGTGGAATTTTGGAGTATTAATTAGAAGTATCAATGAAGGACCACAAATTCAAGGAGAGGTACAGTTTCAGAATGTTCCATGAAATATATTTATTGATTATTGAAAGACATAGATTTTGTCATTTCTTGGCTTTGGAGTTGACATATATTGAAAGACCCTAGAGAGATTATTGGGAGTCATGATAATATAAACTCTTCGTATATTTAGAGAATGACAAAATCATCCAATTTTATCGACTTTCTTTTATTATTATCCTTAAGTATATCTGTAAGCCTAAAACATTTTGTCTATCTTTACGATCGTTATGCATAGTGTGATTTTTTTATAGTATGTATATTGTATTTATTGATGAGCGGATTATGTTTTTCAAAGTGATAGATTAGAAAATCGAGATTTAAGAGATGATTATGTTGGAATTATGGACATTATAAAGGGGTTTTTGTCTAAAATAATCCAAGCAATAAAATTGGGGGAAGGGAAATAAAGAAATGGAAAGAAAACAAAGATGGTACCACCTTATCTGCAACATGTTTAGTTGAGAAATGACGTTGTTAGCTCATCTTATTTTCTTCAATTAGATTATGGTAATGTGCTAAAGGAGGAAATATTTATACATAAAAAAAATTTAAAATAATAATATCCAGGTTGTCACAATTGGCAAAGAAAATAAACTGGGCCTTCTGGCAAAAATGTTAGTATGTCTAATGTTTTAAAGGAAGAATTCTGAGGAAGCATGTGTTAAAGGGCCCATCGTTTGCATGAATGGAAAGATAGTCAAGTCTAGATTACTAATTAGAAGTGGTCTCATCAATATAAAGTTGGAGTATGAATTATGACTAGTAATAATGATGAAATATACTTTTAGTATATTATCTAGATAAAGAGAGGAGAATCATGGCCAATTAGAAGCCAATACAAATTTTTGGTTAATTAAGAACCAATGCAAACAAAAATAATCTAGAACAAGTGGAGGTGGAGCTTAATTAACGGTTAAATTATAGAATCCTCGTTTTATTTGTTCTACTTGCTTAATGTAGATTAAACTACTACGTAAAATTTTTTATGAAAAGTAAAATTAGGGTTTGTTCTCATTGACTGAACTCAGCTGAATCGAACTGAACTGAACTGAACTGAACTGAGCTGAACTGAACTGAACTGAAATCAACTGAACTGAGCTGAAATCAACTGAATTGAACTGAATATTTTATAAGAGAAGGAAATTAGGAGCTGAACTAAACTAAACTAAACTGAACTGAACTACGCTGAACTGAACTGAACTGAATTGAACTGAACTGAGTTGAGTTGAGCTGAACTGAACTGAACTGAACTGGAGAAAGAAAATAAGATAAAGGAAGAAATGGAGAAAGTAAGAACAATAAAGTAAAAAGTCGGTGAGTAAGAAAAATGCAAAATAAGCGAGCAAAAATGGGAGGGTAATAATAAAAATATGGGGTTATATGGTAACAAAAAGATTTGTCAAAAATAATATAAGAGTTTGTTATATTCAGCTTAATTTCAGTTCAGTTCCGATTCAATCAGTTTAGTTTAGTTCAGTTCAGTTCAACTCAGTTCCTAAAATCCTTATTTCATAAACAATCAGTTCAGCTCAGCTCAATTCAGTTCAGCTCAACTCCAAAAAATTCAAATCAGTTCAGTTTCAATCAGTTTAGTTCATTAAATCAGAACACATCCTAAATTAGGTAGAAAAACAACAACTCATGAACATTTTCAAAGTTTGGGCTTTGTTTGACCACTTCATCAGTTCTGAAAAGCTGATTAGCAGGGAGTATGGACTTTTTGTAACTGGGCTCAGCTAAAGAAGTTTAAGCACTTATAATGGGCAGAAATGCAGAATGCACCACAGAAATAAAGCCCATTCATACAAGTTCTTACGGAGTACTTTTTTTTTTTTTTTGGACACTCCCTAAACCTGCAACTCATTGTCATCTATAAATCTATAATTAGGTGCTCATATGTGATTTACACTGATGTATGAGAAAAAACACTATCATATATTCATATGAGACCGAGTTGCCTTAATAAATACTTTTTGAAGATGAAATCCACATTAATAGATAATTAAAAATATTTAGTGTAAAGTATTAACCTCTCTGATAGGACTTTAATAACAAGGGTTTATGTAACTATGTTTGATCTTATGTACTTCATATATAGTTACCATAAACATTGATCAAAGTAGCGTGCGTAAATTATTTTAACCTTTTAATGGGGAGTATGGAAGAATTTCTAAAATAAGTTATAGATAATAGGTTCTTGATGACCTTGAGTTATTGGCGTTATATTGTTATTGCCTAGCTGGACTTGGAACAAACGACATTTAAATTATTTACCAAATCTTAACCATTTTATTAATGGTGATGCACCCTGATCCATATATTTGGAAAGATCGAGTTGTGAAAGAAGTACATGTATCAATGATATCACATACTATTTGCTAGCCTATAATCTTCATCTTAACCATCTCAAATTTAAATAATAGAGTATGACAGATTAAGAAATAAATACATCAAATAAACAGCAATGAAGTAAGATTACGACTAGAACGAAGAACTTTATAACAACCAACCACTTTGTACGACCATAAACACACTCAACCCAATTATTCAATGCTTTAGTTTATGTATATTTTATTAGTAACTCAATGTTATTACTGTAAGAATATTTTATATTAGTTGTGCAATGTGCATACTTGTATAATACTTAAGTCTTAAGGTATTAAATTTGAATTTTTGTACTTGCCGCCCAAGTGGCACTCAAAATTGTTATTCGTGTTATGAATTTATGAGTAACGTAAGACTATTGATAAGTTTAAGCCCTTTAAATTACTTAGCTCCTAAGGTTTTGATTTTTTTTTTACCAGCCCAATCGATATGGAGTATATTAATCATGTTATCATCTGTTAATATGTTATTCCCAATTAATTAAAAAATTAAATTTTATTAAAGAAAAATTAGAGTCCAACAAATTTAATTTAATTTAACACCATAATTAACAAGAATATATCATGCATAATTAAGTAGTACTTATATACAAGTATATAACTCATGCATGACAGCATGAGGCATTGATATCTTCCCCACAAATCCACAATAGTATTACATATTAACATAGTACAATAATGTGGTACTTGCAAACATATACTTGTATACATAAAAACAAGTAAAAAAAAAATAAATTATTATACTACTTCCGTTAAATATTATGTGCAATTTTGAAATATTTATAACTTACAAATAATACTCAAAAGTTGCACGTAATATTTAACGAATATAGTATTTGCATTACACTTTGTATATAATTCAAAAGGAATGCATGGCTTGTGCAACTATATATCCTCCAAAGCCATGCATGACCTGGTACGGTTCTCAACTTCTCACGCATACACGAATTTGAGCTCTGACTAACATTTTGAATGTGACACTTAAGTTTTTTAATTTAAGGGAAAGGCCAACAACATGCCAAGTTAGCTAGCTACAAAATTAAAAACAATCTAGAATATACCCAAGTTTATATAAGAATTGATGTTTTAACTAAAAAAATAGTAACTTCAAATGAACAAGGCAAGAAAATAAAACCTTAAAATCATTGATGTTGGGCGTGTTCGGCATTAGTTTTTGAGTAGCTTTTAAGTAGCTTTTAGTGGTTTGACCAAGTCAAACTACTACTTATCAAAAAATGTGAGTGTTTGGCAAAGTAGTGGTTAGAGTAACTTTTAGTGGTAGAGGTAGCTTTTGTGAAAAGTTAGAAAGATTAGCTTTTGAAATTAGAGGTAGCTTTTCAAGTAGCCGTTGAAAATTTAATCTATGGTTTTAAAAATAAAATATTGATTTTTATATGTAACAGCTAGTCAACCACTACTTTATCGAACACTCATATCTAAATTATTTATTTTCACAGCTAACAGCTTGTTGACAGCTAACAGCTACCTACACAGCTAACAGTTACCTCCACAGCTATAGCTACCTTCACAGCTATATTTTGCCGAACACGTCCGTTATCAATTGATATGACCTTAACCTCTAAATGCCAAAAATGATCTAATTGATAAAAAAAAACATGTAAACTATTGGTGTTTAAAAACTATTGATCTGTTGATATGATCTTAACCTTCAAATGATAACAATGAGTCAATGGAAAAAAAAACATTTAATTCATTGATGTTTTAAGTTATCAATTGATATGATATGATGTGATCTTAACCTTCAAATGATAACAATGAGTTAATGAAATGAAAAAAAAAAAAAAAAAAAAAAAAATTATTCATTGTTATTTTAAACTATAGATTGATACAGTATGATCTCAACCTACTGTATTTTAAATTATTGGTCATATCAAACAAATAAACTACTGTATTAAATTGATTAATTAAAGGTCAGGTGATTACTAATGAGAGACGCGCTAATGAAGGAGCGTCTAGAATAGATAGAGTCAAGGCTTTAACATTTTCATGAAAATATCTAAATTAGTCGACAGGTGAGAGGCAGTGACGTTGTAGAATGTGGGAATATTACTCTCTTTGCACGACACGCACGTTCTCCCTTTTTGTCTTTGTTTACTTTTTTTATATGCTTCTTTTTCTTGCTGTCATTTCATTGTTTTCATTTCTCCCCTTTTTATTATTTTAACCTCAATCATGTTAAATTACAGAGTTTCATTTTCAAACAATCCGATCATATTATTCATAGTCATTTAGCAAGAAAATTAACTTTTGAGAGCCATATAAGAATTCAACAACGAATCTTGATCATAATTATAGTCCAATTATAATCACATTGACTCTACTTGGCTAGCGATTTAATTACACATCACACATGCAATTGGGAAGCGAATTTTACCAATGACTTTTAAGGTAATATTGATTGTTGTAAAATATATATATATATATATATATATATATATATATATATATATATATATATATATATATATATATATATATATATATATATATATATATATGTTAATTGAAATATAAATTATATTAGCTAAATGAGATAAGATAAGTTTAAATATTACTTTGTTGTACATAAGGGCTACTTGGTTTCAATCAATATTACTAACCATTAAAATAAATCCTGCAGAGTATTAATTTCTAGCAAGGGTTTGTTCTCTTCAGCTTATTTTCAGTTCAATTCAATTCTTAATTTATTTCTCTTATAAAATATTCAATTCAGTTCAGTTCTTATTTTATTTCTTTCATAATTTATTCAGTTCAGTTAAAAAAAATAAAGTTAAGGTATAATATGATGTAGCTAAAAAAAAAAAAAAAAAAAAAAAAAAAAGAAGCTAAAAATAACTCTAATTATGTATAATAAATTCAGATTAGATCACATGAATGAAAATCAAATAAATAAAACACACTTTAGACATAAAACTAATTTTGTTAATGCACCTTCAACGATTCTGTGTACTCTTTGAGACGATAGGAAAACACAAACTTTAAATTTAACAAACTACTATGTATCACACAAATTACTCGATGGATTGTAATTTTGTAAGGCTGGCTTGTTTTCCATGGAGTATTTGTTTTCTCCATGATAAGGCAAGGCAGTTAAGACTCGTTAAGCTAGGTAGGTATGTAGGTTCCTCGAATAATAGAAGAAGACAACCCGAATTCAATCTAAGTAGGCCAAGAAAATATCAACAAAAACGTTATACTGAGTCCACACCTTTTCAAAATCCTTAGAAACCAACCATCCATTTTTTGCATTATTCTTGTCCTTTTTCTGTGGTCATTACTTCGTGACTCATAATCTCTTCTTTTGGCTTTTGCCAACTCCTTTCACATTCATACCAAATTTTTTTTATTTATTTTTTTTACAATTTTTTTATTTACAGCTCATTATTTTTTTAATTGTTTTAAATATTTTTGATATATTTCCACCATAAATAAATAAATAAATCCCTTTTTAAAACGGTATATACTCCTACTCACAGGCTAACTCCAACCCTTTCCCCTTCCTTCTGCCTCGCTCCTCCGCTCACATCCTCATCTTCTTCCCCTCTCATTGTAAACCCAGAAAATATCTCTCTAATAATCCCCAAAAAAATAGAAATAAATTCAAATTTAATCATAATAAAACCAACCCGTTTAATGGGGTTGCTCTATTTTGGTTAATTTGATAAAGTTGTGCAATACCTACATCCTCAAATTCGTGAAAATCTGTAATCTTTTCTGGGTAGGGTGAAAAACTGAGAAAGATTTGATCTTGCATTGTTTGTTTAAAAATGGTGGAAGCAAAGAAATACATCACATCTGATGAACTGAAGAATCACAACAAAGCAGGAGATCTATGGATTTCAATTCAAGGGAAAGTTTATGATGTTACAAATTGGGCGAAAGATCATCCAGGTGGAGATATACCATTGTTAGCACTTGCTGGTAATGATGTTACAGATGCATTCATAGCATATCACCCAGGTACTACATGGAATAAACTTGATCAATTTTTTAATGGGTATTATTTGAAGGATTTTGAGGTTACAGATATGTCAAAGGATTACAGAAAGCTTCATAATGAATTTACTAAAATGGGTTTATTTGAGAAGAAAGGGCATGCTGTAATTTATATCTTTATTTCAATATTTATAATGTTAAGTCTATGTGTTTATGGTGTGATTTGGTCTGATAATGTGCTTGTGCATCTGGGTTGTGGTGCATTGATGGGTATGGCTTGGATTCAGAGTGCTTATTTAGGGCATGATTCTGGGCATTATCAGATTATGTCAAGTCCTAAGTATAATAAGGTTGCTCAGATTTTGACTGGGAATTGTTTGACTGGGATTAGTATGGCTTGGTGGAAATGGACTCATAATGCACACCACATTGCCTGTAATAGCTTAGATCATGACCCAGATCTGCAACACATACCGGTTTTCGCGGTGTCAACCAAGTTCTTCAATAATATGACCTCTGTTTTCTATGGAAGGAAGATGGATTTTGATCCTGTTGCAAGGTTTCTTGTGAGTTATCAGCATATGACATATTATCCTGTGATGGTTGTTGCTAGGATTAATTTGTATGTGCAGACCCTTTTGCTGTTGTTTAACCCTAACAGGAAGGTGATCAATAGGGGTTTGAACATAATGGGGATTATGGTGTTTTGGACTTGGTATCCTCTTCTTGTTTCCTGCTTGCCTAGTTGGGAAGAGAGGTTCATGTTCGTGCTCGCCAGCTTCGTGGTCACGGCTTTTCAGCACATTCAGTTTACTTTGAACCATTTCTCTGCCAATGTGTATGTTGGACAGCCTCATGGGAATGATTGGTTTGAGAAACAGACGTTTGGATCGATTGACATTGCTTGCGCGTCTTGGATGGATTGGTTGTTTGGTGGACTACAATTCCAGCTCGAGCATCATTTGTTCCCTCGTTTGCCTCGTTGCAACCTCAGAAAGGTTGCCCCTGTGGTGAAGGATCTTTGCAAGAAGCACAATTTGCCTTACAGGAGTCTGTCTTTCTGGGAGGCTAATGTTTCGACCCTTAAGACCCTTAGGGATGCAGCTCTTCAAGCTCGAGATCTCTCCAATCCGATGCCTAAGAACTTGCTATGGGAAGCTGTCAACACCCATGGTTAATTCCATTTACCACTTGCTGTTTAAACCTTATGGTTGATGGCTTCATGCCATTTCCAGTCAAGTTTTGTTTTCCTTTTCCTTCAAGGATAATGCGAGGTTTTTGTTGTCGACATTTCACATGGAGGTTTTGTTCATTTATCTGCTGTTGTAGCAGCACCTATATGATTCACTACTTTTAGGAATCTCACTTCGAATTCATGTATCTATTATCTATCCTGCTTTACATGAATCAAAACATTATTACTAGTTACTACTGCATATTACATAAATCGAAGTTTCATCTTGTTCAACTGATGTTAGTTCGTCCATAATTCTTTCTTATTATGTATGACTACGATTATGAGATAGTATGGTACTTGTATTTTTAAGCAGCAAATATTTTAAAGGTGCATCCGGTGCAGGTAATATGGTCTTCAGGTGGAAGCTATATAACTCTTGTTCAGATTTCATATTCTGAGTCTGGTTTACGCTGCGTGTATCCTAAGCAGATTTTCTTTTGTAAGTTTGTATGCTACATGGCTTTTGTGTAGATTAAAAGTAAGCCAAATGGCATGAAATTGAAATTGCTAAGAAATACAGTAAGCAATAAAGTCTGGGAGGGAGTCATTTTCTGAAAACTCATGAAGAAATTGCTATTGTAATTAGTTTGGTTTATGAGGCTGTGAGATTCTATATTTTGAAAATTGACAATAAAAAGCCGAGAACTAATATTCAGTATTCAAATTAAATAGTTTAATTTTTCAAAAAAAACAAAATATTCAACAATAACGAACATGCTTTAGTTGTTCAAACAAAATCATTTTGTCAAGTGTGGTTTGATATTCATTTTATAAAGTGGTGACTAGGGCTTTTGGCTTATACAATTAGAACCACAAAAAAAGAAGTGTTACCAAATTGACAGCAAATTCCAAGTGTTTACATCAAGAACTAGTCCATTATAGCACTATGCTAAGATGATAAGTACTCGTATGGAATATGGACCCACCTTTGAAAGGGAATTCCTTCTGCATTAGACTATCACTTGTAAGTTGTAACAGAAAAATAATATCAAAAACAAATTTATTGCTGGCTTAAGTGCTAAGCTTTTATACACACCTGTCACGGATGGCCTGCTACTTCCGTGAACTTGGATTAGATTTTGGTACTTGAAATTTTGGTTTCTTGTTGTTAATCAAGAATTTGAAGATTTCAAAATGTTTGCTATTGCTGCTGCTTAATTGATGCTTTCTGCTAGTGATTTCACTCTTTCAATTAGATTAATATGTAGTACAAGTACTCAAATACATGATTAATTGATTATAATGTCTCGCCGTGTTAGTTTTCACCATTTATGCATCATTGTGGATTTATGCCGCCTTTTATACACTCGGTGTACATACCTCTAATGGCTCTATGTACACTTAATCCTCAAACAAGTAACAACACTAACTCAAAAAAAAAACATCCAAATTATATAAAACGAGGCAACATTGCAACAAGCAAAAATATCAATAATGTTAGATAATAAGAAAACCATTTAATTTGTTCAAAAAGCATTCAAAAGAGGAGAAACCATGACAATTCATAATTTTTCCCTTCAAATTAATGGTAGTTATAAAAAACCGGAATTAAAGGACAATTGATCATGATATTCATGTATGCACAAAGCTACAAACTAAAGTCATGCAAGGCCAAAAAAGTGAAGAGAGTGGGACTCAATTATATGTTAATTTAATCAAGATATTTTGTACTCCATTAAAGTCTTGCAATACTTTTCAAATTCACACCTTACATGATCACATGGAATTAGACGCGAAGAAATTTCGTTGCAACTGTCTTGTTTGTGGAAAATCTTACTTGACTTTCTCAAGGAGACTGTATGTAAGGCTTTAGCTACGTGGAAAACAAACTAATCAAGGAGTATGTTAAATCTATAATTTACTCAAAATTAGTGACAAGCATTTTAAAAAAAAAATTAATTAAAATTAACGTTAACATGCTTTATTTATTATGAGAGTGAGGATAGCTTAAGTGGTTAGAACTTCATTTCCAATTCCAGGAGATCCTGAGATCGATTCTTACCCCCGCTCTTGTGCATCTCTAAACACCAAAAAATGTGCTTTATATAATGTCATAGAAGTTTATAGATATAGAGTACTACTTATCTTTATTATGTCATAAAAAATATCTTAAAAATTATTAATAACAAGAGTTCAATACAAAAATTTACACGTATCAAATTATCTGGTAATTGTCTTTTGATTTTCAAATGATTGTTCTTATAACATATTCCCTCCGTCCCTTAATACAATGCCTCTTTCTCTTTATTATGTGAGGAATAAATGCTCAAAAGGGAGTACTGTATTAACATACTTTGGCAAGTGAGGAAAACCAATTAAGCATGAGATTTGCGAAGTTAGAAAAACAAATCATATGCAAGCTCAGCAAAAACAAACCAGTAATTGTGTTGGGCCCAAGGATTGGCCCATCACTGTTCAATAATTCACTAATTGGGTTGGCCCAAGGATTGGCCCATTATTGTTCAATGATTCACTAATTGGGTTGGCCCAAAAATTGAACAAAGCACATTGGGCCATTTGCTTGGATTTACAACGGATAAATCAGTTTCATATTTGTATTATTGCACAATCACACTTCTAGCCTTTCCTCAGAACTGGTCAATCAATAATTTATATACTTTGTACGTAGTATTAAATACTCAAGTAATCTATTTCAAAAAAAAAAAAAAAAAAAAAAACTCAAGTAATCATGCTTAAAACAACACCAATTAACAATTATTCCTAATTATCAAAGTATAATTTAACCACCAAAGTGAGCTTGCTTGTAAATAAGCTGATGAGCGTTATGTGATTTACACCAATGAATTTGTATTCACATGTAAACAAAGCTTATGCAACATCAAGTTATAAATGTGACCTCAAATTTAATCTTAATACCTAAGATTTATAATACGTACTACAGAACTACGGAAGTACTCAACTACTAAGTCACAATATCATGGTGCACTTCGTATGTTTTTTATATACTCCGTAATATAATTGATTTTTTTTAAAGACACCAATTGTTTGTTAGTTAAAGTTCATTTCTCACCATCTATAAATGTGTATGCAAAATATTACAGGTTTTTGTTATTCAAAGAGAGAAAAAAAACTTTTGTAGAAAGCATTGGGTTTTGGGTGTAGAAAATTGAAAGAGTAAGAAGGTAATTTAGAGAGATGCAAGAGGAAAATTCCAATAATCAACCAATGCCAGCAATTGCTAAACCTCTATTATTTTCATCATTTATTGAAAATCCAAATTCTCAACCTAATGTTGAAGAGAATTGGAGCCATGACCAACACATGGACCAGACAAATGCTCCTCATTTTGAAGCACCACTTGGTAAATCAATCTTTCCTTGAATTAAATTTCTTTTTCCTGAGAGAGCACATGTTTGTTTTTCTTACATATCATGTATTTATCTCCAAAAAATTTATTATTATTTTTTTTTTTTTACATATGCGAAGTTTTTTTATTATCAATTACATTCATTGATACATAAACCCACAAAAAAAAAAAAAAAAAAAAAAAAAAAAAAAAAAAAAAAAAACCTTCACTTTTTAGTATTTTAATTAAGTTAATCTCTTCTAGCAATTTGAATATCGTGACATTTAAAAAAAACACGTTTTATATCACTCACACAGTCACACAACATTTTCACCTTTTTATGGTGGGGGTTGCATTTAAAAGTTAAGCTATCATGATTTTTTATCACCCTTATCTTTGGTTTTTCTTCTACTCTCATTTATAACTTTATAACGACGTTACATTGTTATTTTTAAAAACATTATTATTATAATTTGTATCAACTTCTACAAGTAATTAATTGGTTAAAAAACTTTATAAGGAGAGAAAACATGTGCGTTAAAAAAAAAAAGAGATAACATGTTTGAAACGTGACTTTAGACCAATAAACATGTATTCGTATTTCGAATTTTTGGATGCCCTTGTTTTTATGCCCTTAGAGCTAAGTTTGGTCACTTGCTTTCTTTTTTCCCGACAAACACACACTCGTAACGTACTTTTTAGCTATACTTTAATGTAATTTAATGTGTTTACATGTAAGATTATATCGAAACGTATGTTTTTTACAAAGTATATAATTCTTCAATTTAAAAGTTGAGATGTGTTTTCAAGTCTATATTATTATAATCTTTCGTGACTCATTGACTCTCTTTATATCAAAAAAGACAATGTATATCTTTCATCCTATTTACTCATATTTGTTACTCAGTTTGTACCTAAGTCTGTTTCCTCCTCCCAACCAAACACTCCATTTGATATTTCGATCTACAAGTAGTTGATTTTCGCAAGGGTGGTAATTTAAAATGATGCTAGGTACATAGTAACATGTTAAAAACTTAAAACATTAATATTACTATTGTTTGTCTATGTCAAATATTGATAGAATTTTTACTAAGACTATTATTTTTGGGTGCTACTAGCATTCTATTAATGGTATATCAGTTGTCAATATCTAACAACACAATACCAAGTTTATTTTATAACCTTAAAATGCTATACCATTCAATTGCTACCAAAGAGAGACATACATGTCCAAATTTTGTGAGCAACTGTCTCCAAAAAAAAAAATAAAAAATAAAAAAAAATTAAAGCTTCACTGCTTCATTAAGGACTTGATCTATGATGCTTGTTCGTTTACTTCGCTTTAACTTGTCATATTTTTCAGGTACAATGCCATTGATAGGTGATATCGGTGGACACGATATAAGGATGACCAACAGCAACCAAAGCTCAATGCTAAACCAAACTGAACACAATCATCAAATCCAGGGTAACATTTGCAACAACATGAATCCTGACCTACACACCAATCATGGGACCAAAATTCCCAAGTTTAAGGCCCCAGTAATGCCATTTCGTGAACAAGATCATTACATGCCAATTGCAAATTTGGTCCGGATCATAAGGCGAGTCCTTCCCAGCAATGCAAAGGTGGCTGACGGGGCCAAAGTGATGCTGCAGGAATGTGTTTCAGAGTTCATCAGCTTCATCACCAGTGAGGCTAATGAGAAATGTCAACAGGAACACCGCAAGACTATAACAGCTGAAGATGTTATTGTGGCAATGTCTAGGCTTGGGCTTGATCACTATGTTGAGCTGCTATCTATATACCTCCAAAAGTACCGAGAGAACGAGCTGTATCCACCAGTCCCTAGGAGCGGTTTTGAGAACATTGCTTTTGCCACTAATGGCTTGCCCTCTTTTGTTGGGGTTCATCCTCAATCTGCTATGTTTAGTACTTCATCTGGCACAGACTGTGGACCAATAAGTACAAGTCAAGGCTTGTACACATATCCTGTTGGTGATAGTATTGGCCCAAGTTTGGCTCTTGGAATTGGTGAAGCAAGTGAAAGTGAAGGAGTCGGTCCATCTGAGCCACCTCACACCGATCAGTATTTCTGTAGCCCATGTGGTCATTACAAGTAAGAAAACGGTAAAGGGAAGGTAACTAGGAGAGGATTGATATCTTACTATATCTATGGGAGACAAATCTCAAATGCTTGGTTAAAATGTCGCTATTTGTTTATGTACAATGCCATAATTTTCTAAGGTGCTCTTACATGTTTTTTTCCTTTGTTGCATCACCGATAAATCAATAATGCAAGACTTTTGTTTAACAATAAACAGCATATAACTAGGGCTGGCAATCGGATCAGGTCGGGTCGGGTTCGTGTTCGGGTCAGCTAATTTCGGGTCAGCTACCCCCAACCCGGACCTGATCCATTTAAGTTTTCGGGTTGAAAAACTTGACCTGACCTGATATTTTCGGGTTTCAGGTCAACCCGAAAATGACCTGATTTGACCTGAAACGTTTTATTTGGGTATTAATCATGTTGTTAAATTCGGGTTGGGTCAACCCGGCCAACCCGATAATGTTCATTTAACATGATATTTCAGTCTTTCTGACAAGTACTCCGGAAATCTTAAAATTTAATCCCAAACAAAATAACTTATAGATTACAAACAAGTCAAATTAATGAATTACAAATCGTATTTTAAATGCTAAAATGAATTTTAAGAACAATCTTCCATCTCTTTGTTTTGTCCTCCATTATGGAAATGTGGAATCAATCTCCTATTCTCCTCCTCTCTGAATCTCTAAAATCTGACTCTTCGAAAGTTAAATGATTTTAGTTGCTGTAATTTGCTGCCATTTAAAAAATACAAACAACATTAGCATGAAAATAAATTGACATGAACAACAACAAAAGACAATAGATCAGAAATTATATGAACAACAAGAGAAAATTAACAATAGAAATTACTCAAATCAGCATGAATAAATTATATAATAATACGAAATACAAAACTTAAAAACAAAAATTAACAACAACAATCGCATAAAAACATGGACAACAAAAATTAACAACAGAAATTAACATTAACAATCGAATATTAGCATGCACTGATGAACAACCCGTATTTTTTAGAAACAATTAAATACATGTAAAATAATGATGAAACAAAAGTACCTTGTAAATTGATGAAGGAGAAGAACGAGTAGAAGAGAGTGACTCACAATTTACAAAGGAGATTTGATTGTTTGAATTCTTGAGTTGAAGAAAGATGAATGAAAAATTGATTTAGGAGAGAGAATCAGAGAAAGGGTTGAAACGGCTGAGAGATTGTGATGATCTTAGGGTTTTTGCTTTTAATAGGAGGCTGGTATTGGGCTTGGGCTGAATTCTTTAAGTTTTTTTTTTTTTTTTTTTTTTTTTTTTTTTTTTTTTTTTTCCGGGTTAAATGGGTCATATTCGGGTTGAAATATTCAACCTTAACCTAACCCATTTAATTTTCAGGTCGGGTTCGTGTCGACCCATTTAAGTTTTCGGGTTGAAAACCTCAACCCTAACCCGTTATTTTCGTGTCGGGTTCGGGTCGGGTTTTCGGGTCGGGTCAGTTTTTGCCAGCCCTACATATAACAAGGCCAGAGAGAGCATTCTATATTTAAATTGGTAGTAACAGAAAACCATCAATTCATGTTATAGAATGTTACCTAAAATTAAGATGGTAGAATAATATATTGCTTTGTGGTTTATAATCAAAGTCCGGCTACATGTAGAACAGGTTCGCAACCATGAGAGGGAGGGAAAGTTGGTAGTTCCATTTGCACATGCCCACTACATTTCCTCCTTTCTGGTTCTTTGGAGAACCAGTTCTCCATATAGCTGTTTTCAATTGCAGACTTGTAGTCATATAGATCTGATTAATGTAGATAAAGGTTATGTTTTCGTATATAATCTATCACTTCATCAGCTGTTAGGTACTTCACGGACAACCCTCTTGCGATGCAGTCCCTAAAAACATGACAAACATAAGATACTGAATCCTCAGTTATGAATGTCTTTCATAAATCAGTGACCATGAATCAGAGAGACAGTGAGTATCTCACCTTATTCGAGTTGAGCTGATTTGGTTTGAGATGAGTTCATCCACAATCTTAATATTATTCTGCAGAAAAAATATTTAAAAAAAGGAATTAAAAAAAATAAAAAAAAAAAACTCATGAATACAAAAACCTTATTTAACAACACAAATAGACGATAGAAATAGCCAAATAGGGAGCTGTGATTCCTACTAGGGCTTTCGCAAAATCTGATAGTTCAACCTACAAGTCCAAAGTTCTACATACCTTGTTCTCATTCAGTATGTCATTGCTTAGTATAATTTTTTCAACATCTTTCCCTTCTCTGCGAATACAAGCCACGCCGAAGTCTCTACATAGGGCCTGGACCTGGAAATCAAAAATCATGTCAGCATAGCCAAATCATTTACAAGCCACGCCGAAGTCTCTACATAGGGCCTGGACCTGGAAATCAAAAATCATGTCAGCATAGCCAAATCAACTCTTGTCACAAATTCACAATAGCTGAAGCCTAAAAGGTTATATACTTGTCTGAAACACACACTGATCCTAAATTCCTAATACATCAAATTCGAGAGTGTAGCCTTGCACTCTATTTCAGTTAAATTGTAATTTGCCTCAGAAAATACCTGTTCTGGTATCCAAACACCAGGAGTGGCAAATGACTCCAATAAATCAGAGCCGCAGACAAGCATTACCCGAAGGGACCCTGGGTAGAAAAGGCTAAGATGTTAATTTGCCTTTTATTCACGCATAAGCAAAAAAGTCATCCATATCAAAAGATGTGCCAACTGCTTGATGCAGAATGCATGAATGCAAAAGACTTTAAATTATACCTGGTGAAACAAGACCATTCTCGCATAAAAAACTCTTCACTCTAGTTAAAACAGTCAGTGTTCGTTGATAGGAAGATTGTTTTGCCTGTAGCAGGGTTTATATCATCAGAAACAATTAATTGCCCGTGGCAGTTGAGAGGTCATCCTTCTCCCTCACATCCCCCCATAGTAACATCTACAGCCATAGGAAAATTATTGGGGTCTTAGGCAATGACACTTTCAAGCTACTGCCAGTCAACAGAGTAAATATAAAACCTCAAATCATTTGCCTTTAGTTCAGAGAAATACAGGAGTCCCATGGGGTTTCTAGTGCTGAATAACCACAACATACTACTTTTTATTTATTTTTTAAAATTTTGGGCCGAGATGGGGGTCATAGGGGAGTCACAATGGATGATATAACAGAACTCGATCTCAAAATAAAAGCAAACAATTTCATATTATTGCAAAGATGGGGGTCATAGGGAGCCACAAATGAAACAATGCAAGCACAACTTGGTTAACAAAAGCAAAGAAATCCGTTTCTTTTCAGTTTGTTAAACATTCAGCACAAAATAAGGGAAAACAGGGTGGGGTAATATTGCTAAGAGAAAGAATCAGAAGAAGCATAAGGGAGAGGAATATGATTAAATTCAGTAATATTCATGGTAGAAGAGTAATTTAAAGGAAAAACGAGGCCCTATCGATTAGTATTACACAGAAGAAATCCATTATAGACACTAATCTAATAGAAAATACTAATATAATAGAAAAGAACTGTCTTTTCTGTATACTTTCCCCGGTTCTCTTGCTACCGTGGGCTTTACGCAATCGATCGGATCATATAGATATCCCTTCAACACAACATAGGTCATCGAAAGGGAACGTTTCCCCCCAAAACCCCCTCGGGGGGGAAGGTTTCTTTAAATTCAAGGTTTTGTTAAAAGTTTCTTTGAATTCCTTGAATTTAAAGCTTCAAAAACTTTGAATGTACGTGCGTACTATTATTTATCTTGACCGCAGCCTCCCGGGCGGTCTCGCCCTGTGAAGCAAAGTCGGACATAGAATTGATAGGGAACCGTAGCCAAGGAGTTGATTCAAGCACAGGAGTTGATTTGATCAACATAACCTTCCAGTAAATAACTTTGCATATGGACTGCCATTGTAAGTTAATTACACAAGGACACTGAAGTTTATCGAACTACCATCAACAAATGGTGGACGTTCCATGGGGGTTATAACCGCCTCAAACAAGTCACTAGTTGCAATGTTACAAAGAAGGCCATCATTATCATTAGCTCGTATTTGTTCTATCTCAATTCTCAACTGACTAAACAGATATATTATACTTTTAAGTCCTAACTATTCAAACAAATAAAAGGATATCTCAAAGTTTATCAAACTACCATCAACAAATGGTGGATGTTCCATGGGGTTTAAACCGCCTTAAACAAGTCACTAATTGCAATGTTACAAAGAAGGCCATTATTATCATTAGTTCATATTTGTTCTATCTCAACTAACTTAATGAACATATTATACTTTCAAGTCCTAACTATTCAAACAAATAAAAGGATATCTCAACATCTCACACCTCCATCAAAGGATGGATGTAAAGAAAATGCTCGGAGGTCGGATATTAAATTGATTACAAAAATAACTAGCAGCATATTACCTCCCACGCATCTACCATTATAAAGTCTGAACTTTTACAGGCTAGTTGACACATTTGTATACGATGTTCAGCAGATAAAAGACCCTGCAGAAAAAACAAGCAGGATCTCACTTCATTTTGCACATACCAAAAATTGAGCCATAATGCACATATAATACGAAATTGATACATAATCACCCAAAACAAAGAAAAATGGAGGATACCCTCTTGTTATATGCATCGTTGACAGGTGATAAATAGCCTCCAATAACATGAAAACCTTGTGAATTCAAAGCATCTCTTGCCAATTCTAAACCAATTAATTTCACATTATTAGTACATAATTGTGATATTGTAAGAAAGTAGGATGATAAATGACATTACCGAGCATTCTCAAGTGCATGTAAGTGGGAGGATTAAAACTTCCAGTTGCAACTAAAACCACAGACGTCTTCTCTCTATTAAAAAAAATGAATAAAAATAAGTGAGGCCTAACATTTGATTTGATTGATTAATGGAGTATCAATTATCAATCAAACCAAAGTATAATTTGTGGATCAAACACAAACACAAACCCGAGCAAGATGTTAGCAATTTAACAAATGCTATCAAATGAATTGACAATTAGTATATGCTTACTTGTTTGAGGAAATACTTAATTTATCAAATGGTAAGGGAACATCCATTTTTCTACCGACGGTGTGGTTTCCTTCGACGATCGCCGCCGAAATAGTGACGGAATTACGGCTTGGAGAAACTACGCTACTGGGATTCTGGTTTCTGGGAACTTTTTAAAAAATAAATAAATAAATAAATTGGGAATGGTCGTGTACTCGTGTTAGAGTTGGGGTGATAAAAAAAATTGGACACTTAGTGAAAAGTTTGCTATGGGCCCAAGGCCCATTTAAAGTTTGTGAAGTGATGAGCCTATAACGGCCCATCCCATTTGCATATAGACAATCATAATTACTCCTAATTTTAATTGAGGTTTTATTTTATTATAAAATTTTCTTCAAGATGAGATTGATTGAGTTTTCCGTTTTAATGTTAATTTTATTGTGTGGAGTTGAAATCGATTGGTTGGTTTTTTTTTTTTTGGCTTGAGTAGTGAGATAATTCATTTGAATATCTTAATTGATACTCCGTAATATGATTTGGCACGTTGATATTTATACTCTTATAAAGCCAAGACAGGTTGTGGTGTATTGGTGTACCCTTGCAAAGACTTAAATGACTCTCTTCTTTAAAGATAGTAGAATAAAGTCAATCAATTAACACAAAGAATAACGAAAGATCAATTAATTAACAAAATATGACCTGACAAATTTATTTATTTTGGTGTTCCTCCCGATTCATCCTTTAAGCTAATCTGGATTCGCGAATTAATTATGGGTGGTTAGATTCCAATTCCCTCCTAATTGTTGTTGTGAGGAGATCGAACACGCAGTCTTTCTTACCAAGCCAGTCTTAATCACCACTGCACCAACAACAAGTATTAAGCAATCATTATGAAGTATGCTGTAGTATAGCTAAAAAGAGAGTATTGAGGACTTGTTTGGTCCTCATTCACTTGATATTGTCTTAATAACATACATTCCACTCATTTTTAAGGTGTTACACTAGTTCACAATTTATGTTTGTATATGCACAATTTAAACCATTATTTTTTAAATATGTATTATAAGAGTTTTAGTGTTTTAATATTACATATTGAGAATAACTCTACAAAAAAGTACATAGTAATAACTTTCATTTTGTAAGTGATATTGAAGTATTCAATAATGAAGTCAAAGGTAACATGAAATATATATGGATAGCGTAAACGCCGTAAAAAGACTGATATGATGATTTATTTATTATTATTTTTTTTTAAGAATATGATGTAATTATGTTTAAAGAGGTACTAAACAATTTTTACTATGTTTACAATGAAATATAGAATATTACTCGCATCTAGCAGAAGCTATGAAGAGCTTGTTTAAATATTCATCTCTTCATTTTTTTTTTAAAAAAAAAAAAATTAAAGCTAAACATGATGTAATGATGTTTAAAGAGGTACTAAATGTTTTTTTGCTATGTTTACAATGAAAAATAGAATATTACTCGCATCTGATAGAAGCTATGACGAGCATGTTAAAATATTCGTCTCTCTATTCTTTTTATTTTTATTTTTATTTTTATTTTAAAGCATATTCTATGTATTAATTTGGACTTTCGAATAATTGGATGGCAACAAAAGCATTTAGCGAAGGGGGCTAGAGAAACTTAAAATTTGCCAAATTGATCAATGGAAAATTATGTGTTTGAAAACTACCCATGTCATACATATGACCAAAATGGAAGTGTGTCCTAAGTGGTTAGTGAGATCTTCAAAGTGGACCCTTAAATTATTTTATGCATGAAGGATAGTTCCAGAAAGGCAGAAGTGTTGTGGCTAAACTTGTGACTAGCATACGATCATATAGACTAGCTGATTTTCTTTTTTCTTTGGCATTTTAATTTATTCGAATATTCGAAAGAACACAAATAAAAAATACTACTATGAAAAATAATTAATTCTACTCCTTTTGTGTCTTATCTATTACTGTACTATTTTTGTGTTTTACCTCGATTATAAATTTGTAATGTAAAAGTTTGCAATATAAGGTGCTTAGAAACTATACACAATCTATTAACGTTTTAGCAAACAAAAAACATAATGTTTTATTGTTGCAAATCATAAGTGCAGTTGATTGTTCTTGTGCTGATCTTTGATAGTGCAACTAGGCACATAACTGCTATTTATTTGGAATGCATATAGGAGGGCTAACTAGTAAAATTCACATAATTTTTGTAAGTATTTTATCGTTAAAAGTGGTAATTTTTAATGTACTATTATACATGTATTTTATACTAATAGAGTATAAGGGCATGTTCTCATAGACTGAACTCAGTTGAACGGATCTAAACTGAACTGAATATTTTATAAGAGAAGGCAATTAGGAGTTGATGAACTGAACTAAACTGAATTTTTTATAAGAGAAGGAAATTAGGAGCTAAATTGAACTGATATTTTATAAGATAAGGAAATTAGGAGTTGAATTGAACTGAACTGAGTTGAACTGAAATGAACTGAGCTGAACTAACTGAGCTGAACTGAAAATAAACGTATGAGAACAGACCCTAAGTTATTTTAGTAGTACTATTTATAGCTATCATAAGTAATAGTGTACAATAGTCGATGACAATTTATATACTTATTTGTACCACTACCACTCTTTTGTCTTATTCATGCTATTTACTTAATTGCCAAGTTGCCATGTAAATAGCAGTCATGTGCCAATATTTAACTATTGAGTTTGCATTGTTTACACTACCAATTAAGGGGTATTGAGCCAACACTAATTGTGGTTATGAATGCCTCGTAGGAGATTAAATTGGAATATTGTAGCAGTTAAAGTAAAAAGTTATATACATTCATATGTCCAAACCCTCACCAATACTAACACATATTACACATACCAATTGTTTGACAAATTTAGAAAATTTAAGTAAAATTACAAGAATTAAACCATTATCGCCCTCCAATCTTAATAAAATTTGATCAAATAATAGTAAAATCGCTAAGACAAACGTGTTACCTCCCTCCGATCTCATACAACTTAAAACAAACAAGACCAAAATTGAGTTGGTCATACTTTTCTTTCAAAGTTTAATCAATCAAACTTTGTGCTCACAATAGTCACAACTCACAACCCCAATTATCCCCATAAACTTATCATCTTATCCACACAATCTTTCCCACGCTTACACACTGACACACCTCTTCTCTTTCTCTTCCTCCTCTTTCTTTCTTCCAATTTCCATTTTCCTTCACAAAATTCAACACCCATTTTCCAATGTCAATATCCGGATTAACGAATACCTTCTCAAACCCTAACCCTAAAATCCTCAATTCCCCCAATATCTCCATTTTCAATGGAAATTGCAGATTCAAGCTTAGGGTTTGTGCTAAAGTTACTACCCCTGAACCAAATGCTAGGGTTCATGGTCAATTTTCTGCTCCTGTGAAGCCTAGTAGTAGTATTAGCAGCTCTACGACGTCGTCTTCTTCCCCGAAGAAGAAGAAAGAAGATGAGCAGAAACGAGATTATTATATCAACATGGGTCATGCAATTCGTTGTTTAAGAGAGGAATTTCCTGAATTGTTTTGCAGGGAGCCCAATTTCGATATTTACAGGTAAATCTCTCTAATTCCCTATAATTTTTATTACCATTTGAATGTTCTTGCTAATTTGCTGGATATTTGGTTTAATTGCTGGAAATTTAGTGATATCTATTGTTCATTACTTGTTTAAAA
Source organism: Chenopodium album (assembly GCF_948465745.1). Classification (NCBI taxonomy): domain Eukaryota; kingdom Viridiplantae; phylum Streptophyta; class Magnoliopsida; order Caryophyllales; family Amaranthaceae; genus Chenopodium; species Chenopodium album. The sequence goes on from NC_137840.1 coordinate 75,286,303, forward strand.
TTGGTTGTCTTTTATTGATATGATTTTGTTTCAAAGACATGAAGTTGCTTTTTATGATGACTGGCTTATATTTTTGTGGATTGTATTGGATGTGAAATATGCTGATCAATTTTGCTGGAGATTTTTGATTTGACCCCCCTTTTACATGCCTTGGAAAAACACCCGAAAAGCAAAACCGTAAAACAGCTTCATTGATGTATACTGTGGTAAAGGAAGCGAAGGGAGATGATTAGAGTAAGAAAAGAGAAGAGAAAAGGAAGGAGCTTGAATGTTTTTGGTTAAATGGAAGGAATTGAGATGATTCCGATATTTTTTTTTGATCTAATTATAAAGGGAAGATAGGATAATTATTCGATAAGGTATGTAGCTTACTAAATTTTGGAGGTCTGAGCTTGAAATTATTTATATACATGTAGGCGTGGGCTCGTTGTAGAGTCGTAGCTAGTATGAGATGGTACAACATGTAGAAGTGTGAGGCATCCTTCAACTTGGCATCTTATCAAAATTTTCACTCCCTTTAGTAGATTTTGAATTGTTCAGGCTGATAAAGCATGGAAACTAAGAAATGCTAAAACTGAGCAATAGTAGCATGTGTTCAAAGGCCTCAAACAGAGTAATACGTTTATTGCACAAAGTAATATTCGTAGTTGCTAGTAGCATGGCTGGCTTCAAATGTTGTCAATTTGAAACATGGCTAAGTAAAAGTTAGGAAAGTCCTGATGAAGAAGAGGGCCAGAGGGGGTGTAGTTATGTCTTAGAATTATGGTGTCTTACACAGTTATGCCTTCTTATAATTATTATTATCTCCATTAATGAATGCCAAGAATGATTTGGAAAGAAAGTGATGGATTTAGGCTTTCAAACCAGTATTGTTTATCATTGTGTGTGTCATTGTTGATCACATATCGACTTTTTCATTCTTGTTTGGATTCTTAATAGGGATGATATTGTGTTCAAAGATCCTCTGAATACCTTTGCTGGCATTGAGAACTACAAATCAATTTTTTGGGCATTGCGATTCCATGGAAGAATATTTTTTAAAGCTTTGTGGGTTGAAATTCTGAGTGTGTGGCAACCTATGGAGAATGTCATCTTGGTTCGTTGGACCGTCCATGGAATCCCACGGGTCCCGTGGGAGAGCCGTGGTCGTTTTGATGGCCTTTCAGAGTACAAGCTTGATAGGAATGGGAAGATTTATCAGCATAAAGTTGACAACATTGCCCTCAATACCTCTCGTAAGTTCCAGGTACTCTCTGTCCAGGAGTTAATCCTGTCACTTGGCTACCCTACAACTCCAAAGCCAACCTGCTTTGAGCTCACTTCATCCACAGAACTCATCCCATTCGCGGGAGAAATGATTTCTGTAAGTCATTATTTGAATTCTGCCCTGGATCTTTCACATAGACATGAGGCAGAAACCTCTCAGAGATCGTAGCCTTCTGGTAAAAAGTAAATTTTGCTAGTTTTTGAATGCCTAGAGCTTGGTCATCCTTAGCATTGGAGGGCCATATAGTTGCCTTTATGCTTCTTGAACGATAAAGTATACGCCTGTATGTTATATATATAATATACTAATAATCATTTCAGAATGCTGGAGCTTCATTAATTGTAGCATGAACAAGACCTCACCACCTGCTCATATGTAATTAAGCATGATATAGTCTTGTAAACATTGTAGATTCTGTATATATTTAAATATAAAGTTGAGATTTCAAGGTTCTTCTCGCTGCTTTTTCGTTATCAATTTATGCTATGGGCAGATTTGTGCTTGTCAGTTAACATAATGGGATATGCAAGTATGGAAGTCTGATTTGAACTGGTGAGTTCTGTCTCTTGTACCCCTTTATTAAAAGTTTCCATTCTTTTATTATATCAACCCGCCTACTTGATCTTATATCGTAGGCATTTAGCCACATTGAGGCTATCAGTGGTTCAGTCCTACTAGGCCTGCTGCTCGTCTCAAAGACCTTGTTTTGACTTCATGAGTTCACAGATGTGGCCTCTGAGGCTTTTAGTTGATTAGTGGGGTTATGAAGGTACCAGACAATTCTCACATCATATAGACATGTTTACTTCGAATAAAAGGAACAAGTACCGAGTCTCATGACTCTCATCTTGTTGGAGGTAGGAAGTAAGAAGCTATACATCCGTAGGCCGTAGCAGCTTAGAGCCATAGACTTGTCTGAAATGTAACTGACCTTTTTTTCTTTTTTTTTTTCCGAGTAAATTTTTTTGTCAAGTACTCAAGTCACAGTAGTAGATGTCAAGAATGTAATACACTCGTAGGTATAAAGTCTTTGGGGTAGTATTCAAGCACTTCAATTAAACCTCATTCTCTCATCACTGTTTTTGCAATCACTCGGGATCGAGCAAAGTCATTAGGTTTTTTTTTTTACTACATTAGCGTTCAAGGACGAGGATGGAAAGCGGCGACAGTTGAAAAGGTTGGCGCTTTGAAGTAGAGCTTGAGAGTAGAAACAATGCCAGTACAAGGTACATTTCACAGCAGTTTTCTAAACTACCAATAGGCAATACGCAAGGTTGCTCTTATGTTATATGATCATATCTTAATTCTAGTTGAGCTGTGAATTATCATACGATTTATGCTACCTAATCAATTTGATGAAGATCCTTAAATGAAGGATTCATTTGTGGAGCTCACATGGCTGAGGGCCCCACAAAGATCTTTAAAAAGTGATCGTGTTTCATCATTTTTGTATTGATTAATTAAGGATGGTGGTTGATGAGAAATTAATCTGCGCCTCATAATTACTTTTACTGATCGTAATCTTTACCTCATTAACAAAATCAGAAAAGGGTGATAATAGGCCTAAAACACTTATTAATTAATATAGATTAGGTGATTGATTTTAGCATCAACATGACATCCAATTGAAAAAATGATGATTAAAACGACAGATATACATGTATAATTGTTTCTTCTTTCTGAAATAAGAATTGCATCAGTGACAATGTTTAAGCGCCAAAATGTCCTTCCTACACTTTTATCAGCTAAGACACTACATTCCTTCAATCTTCCCTAGAGCGTCATCGAATTGCTTCTTATCATTATCGTATCGTCTTTCCGAGTATGTATTGAATCTCATGCCAACATCCCTCCATGTAGAACTCATCAACACAGAAAAATCGAGTTCAATGAGTTGAACAATTTTTGTCATGTGTGGTTTTTGGTAGACCAAAGAGATAAAGTCCAGGATTAGCAACTCCTAGTACACTTGTTGTGAATTGTGATAGTATGGCTCTGAGATTTATGTTATGGGCAAATATATATTGAGGAGCATGCACTCTGAGTACTATATTACAAATTTAGAAATGTTAAAATGGAATCTTGGATGAATGTATAGTATATGCTTGGATTTTTGATCGTAAAAGCATGCCTAATAGAATATCATATCTCTCAACTGACATTTGGAAGCAGAAGCAGGTGATGGGCACCAAGCCACCACCAACTGAAGCAACGGGATTTAAGAATCAAAAGTCTGCGCTAAGTATGCAACCGTTTCAGACTTTAATAAAAAAAACTTCTGATTATTAATAAATTATATGTTTTCTGTTTTAACCTATTGATAATTTATCATTACTCGTATAAAACAAAAAATAATACGTCAATACAGAAGTATGTTTATATTTTCAAAGTTTATGTTTTAATTCTTGACATATCTTTGTATGTATTGTGTTAATTTTTGTAGCAATATAGAAATCATATTGATATTCTAATGTGCCATTAATCTAGTGTTACACAACAAAATTAAATAGAGATTTTAGTGTTACATATGTTTTTTTTAATGCCTTTGTATTTTATGTTGTTGTTAACCCAACGGAAGAGGGAGTGTTGCATTTTTTAAACCGGAAAGAATGACATTGATGTTAGAATTGAACGCAAGATCAATGTAGAATACTGGTAAAAAAAAATCAATACAGAATTAAAAATTATTCATTATCATTACAAGAATAATATGATACCACACCCACTTCTAAATAAGCACGATAGCCTTATTAATATTTTTCTTGCCAACACAATGAATAGATCAAATTTCAAATAATTGAAAAAAAATGGATAGAGTAGAGTGTAATAAAACTAATTAAAGAGTTGGTTAAAATAGGGGATAGTCAAGTCAACCACCTTCATAATTGATTGAGTTGAGTGTACAAGTACAGTAGTATCCACCACCGTCTTCATAAACACACATCTTTATCTGTATTCTGAAATCTGAATCTCCCCATTAATATTAAATACGCTCACCTTCATTTTCCCGGGGATTGCTTCTCTTTCACTCTCCTCTTTCTCTCTCCTAACTCCACCTTCCAAACCTAACTTTTATTACAAAAACATTCTTTCCTCTTTTAATCAATTTAATGTTCTTCAATTTCATGCTTTCTGTGATTTCTTCTTTCCTAGGGTTTCTTCCATTGTTTGATTCTACCTAATTTCTTCAATTTTTTTTCTGAGAAAATATGGAAGTCGAGCAACCTAAAGCTCTCCCTAATCCTATGACCTTCGATGAAGCTTCCATGGAGCGTAGCAAAAGCTTCGTCAAAGCTTTGCAGGTTCTCTTCTCTCTCCTCCTCATTTTCTTGTTGCTAGATCTGGATTCCCATGTTTTTGAGCTTCATCTTAATTTATTTTATTTTGTAAGGCTTATTATGTGTTTTTCTTGATGATACAATTATTATAAAGTGATTTTCGCATGATGAATCATTAATTGGCTATAATTGGATATTTTTTTTTTTTTTTTTTTTTTGATCTTATATTTTTTATCAATGATTTCTTTTCATTATATTCTTTGTTAAATATAGACTAATTCCTCTAATGTGTAGTTCTATTTTTATATTTATGGTTTATTTCATACAAATTACAATTTTAAAAATTAATGTACAGTAACATGATTCATCTTAAAGACTGTACTGGTAGTTTGGATAGATTATGGACAAATGCTTCCATGTTTTTAACAATTAGACTATTCAATGAGAAATTAGTAGAATTATACTGATGGTGTTCTGGTTTGAATCGAGATGATGTGAATGGAAGGCACATTTCTGTTTTTGGCGGTCACTTTCTCGAGTTATGTTTGCAAGATAAGCAAGTGCTTTACTAGAGATGCTAAATGTATATAGCTGATTAGCTGCTGTATCCGGGGAAGGGCACGATGAAATAAATACTGTTGCATTCAGGGAAAAGCTTGATGAATTGACGAATGTTGCATTCAGGAAACTACATTGAGCGTGTTCAGCTCGGTTAGAACGAGTGCTATAGGGATTATATGTATATGATAGAGGAGTTCTTTTGGTTGTTGAGGCAAATTGTCAGCTTAATGTTGTTGGGATACAAAGATGTAAGGGGGTAGTGTTAAAGAGAAAACGAACGGTTTTGGTGTGTTTTAAGAGGGGCTTAATGCCTAGAGCTTCATAAAGTCCCTTTCTTGTTTAAAAGTGATAAGGATTTGACAATTCTTTGCTTGAGTAAAATAGCTATCCAAACATGGTGCTATACTTGTAATAAAGTGAGTTGATGGTTAATAGTGCTTCCTAGCCTCATAGGATGTCCAGAGCTCATTGTAAGATGAAGTTTGAAGCTTAATAAGCTAGGGATTAGATGCACTTCTACTCTAATAAAGATATAATGGTGACTATTTTATTATAATTTGGTATATTTATGTTGTAGCCACATCTGTTGTCTCCATCTTCCTCCAGAATAGAAATCTTCATGGCTTGGTGGATGGTTGCTTGATTGAGAATCTTGAGTTAAATTTGTTGTATGGAGCTCTTCATGCCACCAAGACATCTCACTGAGAAGAGGGATATCATTACTTTTTACAAAGGTCTATCTACTTTGTTTTGCATATAATAGGTTGCATAAATACGCCAAACAATACTGTGAAACATAGAAGGAGATATGCACTTGAACATTTTCTTAGCTCTTTATTGTAGATATAATCAAAGTGTGCAATGTTGAATGAATTAGCCATGTCCTGCACTCCTGCTGGAGGGACATCTGCACCTTTTTTTCAATTTGATCCATGTGGATTCTTAGAACTCTGTATTTGTTAAAGCAGCAATTAAACTTATGAGAAGTGGGGAACAATATTATAAAGATGGTTTTGTGTTGTGATAAGTAATCGAAGTGCTGAAGGTATTGCATTTTCTGTTATAGTCCTTTTAACAAGTTTGGTTTTGTCTGCTGTGGTACTGATATATGGTGCTTGACATGCTATGATTCAGTAATTATTCCTACTGTTATGTAATTTTATTTTCTTCTGGAAAACTACTAATATTAAGCTTCCCCCAATAAAGATGCTAATGCAGCTAACTCATTGGTTAGTGTGGAGGAAAAAGAATGGTAGTGACTAGAAGTGTATACCCTAAATTTCCATTATTTCTAAGAAGTCAATTATTGAGTCTGTTTGTCATTGGATTTGTAACTCAATCTTTTGTCTTCTCTAATTAATTTTGATCATTTTTGCTCAATTGCTTTACAGGAACTCAAGAATCTGAGACCCCAGCTTTACTCTGCCGCTGAATACTGCGAGAAGTCTTATCTTCATAGTGAGCAGAAACAAATGTAATGTTACAGTATAATTATTGCAAGTTTACCTTTGTTATTAATCAGTCGTGTAGTCTTTATCATCTGTTTGCCTGCCCCTATTCCAACTCCCAAGAGAGTATGAAACTTATTGATCCTAATCATCCTATGTTTCCATATACGGCATATAGAGTTTTAAACAGTAATATTGATAACGTAATTTTGTATATTTATACAATAAGTTTTAAATCCATTATAACTGTGGAAAAGAAACAAACCGAACTCACACTTGTACACATGCACAGCACACACACAACTCTATGAGTTATTTGTGTTTTTTTTTTTTTTTTTCTTTAGTCTTCCCTTATGATTTTTGTGTAAATTATGCCACAGGGTATTGGACAACCTAAAAGATTATGCTGTACGAGCTCTAGTTAATGCTGTAGACCACCTAGGCACTGTTGCGTACAAATTGACTGACCTTCTTGAGCAACAAACTTCGGATGTGTCAAACACAGAGCTGAAAATAACATGTCTAAATCAGGTATAGTTTCTTTCTCATCACCATGTGAATTATTCTGCTTTGTGCGGCCATTTCCCGTTTCTCTGTTTCCCTAGGTAGGACATTTACTTATCTCTTTCTTTTTTCTTTTCTTTATTCCTTATATTTTGGAGCTGATCATTTTGTCTTCAGAAACTTCTCACTTGCCACACTTATATGGAGATGGAAGGCCTTAGGCAGCAGCAACTTTTGGCAATTATTCCAAGACATCATAAACGCTATATATTGCCAAGTAAGGAACATTGTCCAACAATTTTTTGGCCCTTCAAAATTGTCTCCTATGTTGTACTGTAACTGACAGAGCCTATATTTTGACACCTCCATCTTGTTGTATGCTGCTTTAGACTCTGTCAACAAAAAGGTGCACTTTAGTCCTGCTGCGCAGTCTGATCCTAGGCAAATGCATGTCCAGGCGAGGCCTCGTGTTCATCCTTCAGGTGCTTAATATCCCATTCAAGATATCTGAGGATTTAAATGCTGTCATCATACCTCTTTAATGTGCTTAGTTGGTTTCATTGTTAAACTATTCAGGCTCACCTGGAAAGACTCTTTCTTGGCACCTTGGCTCTGAATCAAAGTCTCCCTTAAAAGGGAATCATAAGACTGTTTTCAGGTTTGTCCAATATACCATGGAATTTTAGCCTGATTTAGAAGTACTATCATCAATTCATCATGTGTTGCCAATCAATTATCTTGGTGTGCTCTTGTGAAACTCCTAAATGCTTAAATATTGCAGACCTTAACCCCACTTGTTTCCTTGCAGCGGCTCTGAAGTCCAAAAGGCTTCTCCTAGATCTCCCGCAGTATTCCAGCTCCTAGGTATGTTACTCAGCCCATTCAACTTTCTCGCAATAACATTATTTTTTAGTAGGCTTAGCTAGTCGATATTCATCTCCTGTCATATGTACAGATAATGAGGCTGACATTCGGGCTAAGTCATCAGGGCTCCATACACAGCTACCTAGTGGAGATCCAGCTGGGGCTTCTATGCAACCATATGGTGCTATGCCTAAGGTAATGACAAATAATATTTTATGTGATATCTGCTTTTCCCATAAGCATGCTGATTTTATGAATATACAAGATTTTGAGTTTGTCCATAGCTTTCCTGAGTATTTTTATCTGTAGATGCTTTAATGATCTACGAGTACATTTTGTTTCATAAATCATAATTCATAACATATACCAAGTTGTTAATAATACTCGTTCTATAAGATTAGCACAATGCCAAGAATCTCAAAATAATGGGTATTATTTAGCTACATTTGGCATCCCTGCTAGAGACACCCAGTTATAAAGCACTGAGATATCTTCTCAAGTTCATTAACGTACAAATTATTGTAGTTAAAACAATATACTTTCTAATTGCAGGATTCTGTATCGGATTCTAAGGCCATGACACCATTCAAATCTTTTAACAACTCCAACTCCCGGCAAGCGATTGTTAAGGCCCCAATTCGCCACAAAAGCATGCTGTCGGCTTTCTTTGTCAAACAGAAAACACCGAAGCTCAGGACTGGTAAAGTGGCTTAACTTTCATTCACGAACATGCTTCTGTTGCCAAGTTTGAGAGGAGTTTTTCTAAGTTGCTGTATCTGATATCAGAAGTACAAAGCCCTTGATACCATTGGCCGGAAGCTGATTGAGGCTTTCATGTTTACTTGACTTTCTCAGTTTATATACCTACCAATCAGGTGATTTATATCCTATGATGAAAGATATTGTCAACAGTGAATTTCTCTGTACATCCAAAAAAAAAAAAAAAAAAAAAAAAAACCCTGCATTCTAGTGACTTATTATAAAGCTTTATAGCTTGATCTGTGGCATCCATTTGCTTGTAAATCTAATAATGTGATAGTTTACTGCTGAAATAATCATGTATATCTTGAGATGTTCAGAAGTTTTGAAATTATGAGTTTGGTACATAAATGGCAATGAAAGAATCTGTGAAATTACTAGATTTGATCGGTCCTCAATGGCTGATCTTTGGAGTGCCATGTAGTTGGCCAAGTTGCCACTCCCTTTTGCACTTTATCATACCGACGCGGTTTGTTCAGAACTCATGGTGCTGGTAGGAGCTGAGAGGTGGAGGTGCAATGAGCTTACTATCTCCCAGGGGAGCATACTCGTCACGCGTTTTGACGTCAAGATGTTTGGTTGCTCCATCTTCCAAGGAAATTATTGTGAAACTGTATCCTTTAAGATTATTGTGATAGTAGATGCAATTCTGCTGCACTTTGGAGAAACTTGTTGCCGAAACACAAAAGGAAGGGCCTCCTCCCCAAAATCCCATGAAATATGCTTTATCTCCAATAGAATGTACTCAACTCAAACACAATTTATCCTTATTGCCTTACTTGTACAACTCCACCGTGTTATCAAAAAGGATGGAGGATTTGATCTAATTAAGTTGCAAATGGTGGTAGGGGCACCAGAGAGTCTATAAATAGACTGATCAAGTGAACCTTCCTGGCCCCATAAACTAAAGCAATTAGTATATTGATCATCTTGTATGGTGTCGGATAACACATTAACCACTGTTATCCAAGGTGGCTCTACGGGTGCTTCAAAGCTTGCAATATTGATCCAACGTTTGCAAACCACGCTGCATCTGATCACATCCCTCATAGAAAAGTTCTTTACCAAGGTTGCCATGATTATTTATATACATATATGATTATCTATCTTAAAAAGGCTAAAGAGTAATACAATGAAATGGATTACATACTTACCGGTTTGTGTAAACAACTGATGATATTGTGCAATCAAAATAAAATCGGTACAAGACTGAAGAATTTGATCTTATAATAATGGTACACAGTACAATTATATTAAATCAAAATTGACCAATAATAATATGCATGCATAAACAATAAGCTAGGTAGTGTAGAGGATCGATTGGATTCATCATACTACGTAAAGTCGTAAATAAAACCTACTCTTATAATTACATAGTTCAAATCTCAAAAATACAAAGCAAGTACGAGTACCCCTTTAGCTTGATTGTTGGACTCCATCTCATTGAGCAGACAAAGATGATGTAATCCACTGGAGGTGGCTACAGACCTGAGGGTGGAGAATACGGCTGTGGGTAGAGGAATTTGGTAAGGTGCTAGGTTTTTTTTTTTTTTTTTTTTTTTTTTTTTTTTTTTTTTTTTTTGATAAAACGGTGCTAGGGTTTTTTTTTTTGGTTGATAAAACGGTGCTAGCCTGCCAGGGTGCTTACTTCCTAGTTGTTTATTATATACTAGTCGTTGGAGCACGCGCTACGCGCGTGCCCCCCGACGGTAAGATATGTAAATATCGTGGTAGTGTTTGGGTTTTGTAATATTTGTGGTGTTGTGGTTGTCTTCGGGTTTTGTAATTGCAAGGATACATGAGTTTGTAAGTAATAACAAAGAGTAGTAATAAATTTTAGATGGGGAAATATCGGTGAAAAATCAATTATTAAAATTAAAGTGAGGTTATCTAGAAATGGTTAGAATCTAAAGATTTGAAATAAACTATACCATTCCCTTCAAAAAATAAACTATACCATTGTTTAAGATATTATTTTAAAACGCAATACGGTTTCTTATTACCTAAATAATTTTCGAATAGCTTTGTTTTAGAATGATTGTGATAAAAACGAGTAGTAATAAGAAAATGCAATATTAAAGTTTAAGGTTGTGTAAAAATGGATTAAATGTAAAAGATATGAAAGAATTGTATTGTTGTTTTGAAAATGTAGTTTATGAGAAGGCACTCATTTGGCAAATAGATCAATGTGTTGACTGTTTTAAAATATGTTGCTTTTAAAGTAGAAGATGAAGAATTTAGGTGAATGGAAAAACTCTTCACAAAATACATTAACTTCATAGAGTCCTTTGGTTGGCTATCTTATGCTCTAACAATCATCTACAAACAACAGCTGGGTCTAAGTAACCTCCAAACAACAGCTGAAACCGCTCCAATAACCATGAACAAGACAAGAAGGTCAATTCCACCGCCAATGCCAACTGTTACACTTGGGCTTGACGTAAAAAATGAAAACAGTGACCAACCCCATCCACCAATAATGAATACCAGGACCAAGTGGTGGAGCTACAAGTGGATTCACAAAAATAAATAAATAAATAAATAAATAAAATAAATCACACACATTCTAACCAAAAATTTGTATTGTTGATCTTTCTTTATTGATATCCTATACTACCTCCAATATTAATTTCTTCTTTGGATAATACTATGTTAACCACTATAGATACATTTTCCGGTTAAAATATTAATCACATTAATACAACCAGCTGCAAGACAAATTATAAGTAGGGCATATCCAGTAATCCAGACATCTAAATGTTTCAAAAGACAACTGTAGCACACTATAAGAAATAACACAATAAGCATTCCATAGAAAATTGCGGGTCTTCCCATGAGAGCCTGTGCGAGCAGCCATAAAAAAAGCATGCCATTAACCAACCAAAAAGGCTTAACATATACAAGCAATAACCAAGTTCATTATCTATCATGTTTTCCAAAAGAATAATGTGCTGCCAATTTCTCTAATCTAAATATAAATATACTGTATAAAGCAAAGCATAGGAAGATGAGAGGTTTTACCAATGCAGTATATCTTAAGAAATAAACCCAAAACCAATTCATATAACCCACTATTCGTTCAGCATCATTATTCTAGAATTGGGAAAAAAAAGAGGGGGGGATGAGAATTTATAACGAGCCACAGAAGCATCTTGGCATCCAAAGATTTCCTACACATGACTATACTAAAAATTACCTCAACATGAAAACAGATAGAAGTAATTAACTTTATTTTTCTATAGCTTTAATTATATTGTTATGGACATGCATCAAAGTAACTATAGAGCCCAACCATCTTCATGAAACAATGAAGGAAAAAAAAACAAAGTTAATCATTATAGCATTCATATTAGTCTAAGTGTTCTGAAATATGCAAGTCTATAAATTCTTTCTTTAAGCTTAATAAGGATACTTGTAATATTTGATTTAATATGTAAGCCCCAATATAATCTTCACACAATCACACTTCTATTTTCTTCCCTTCTCGCCCTATATCATCAGCCTTCAATGTGCTTTATCCCTTTCGTTTGTTTCTATAGTCTACACCCATTTCTAAAAATTTAATTCACGATAAACAAAATGTCCTTAATCTCCAAACCAAGTGCGATTGTGTGACTTATCTAGGAATGAAGTAACATTACATCTAAACTCATTTTGTCTATCTATCTTGACATCTCTGCACATCGATTCACGTGCAATCATAACCCAATCATATGAAATATCCATTTGTGTCTATATTAGAAATTTGAAAGAACAGTAGCCCAAAATCTATGTTAGTCAGTCATAGGGTATGAATCTCAGCCTCTCAAGAGCCTCTCAAGGCACGCATAAAGCAGACAAATCAAGAAAATTTTAGGAAACTAACTGAAATAAGGATAGTCCCTATTCTAAAAGATATTTACACAAATATATTAAATAAAATTGAAATACAATATTTTCTTTTTTACTCTAGGATTAGATATCTTAATCAAATACACATCACAATCGTTAAAATATGGGTTTTTTTTTTTTTTTTTTTTTTTTTTTTTTTTTTTTTTTGCTATTGGCCTAGCCAATGAAAATTTGGGATGGTCCTCTCAGGACTATACCTTGTTATCCTATTCCATCTTTTCTTCGCAATAGGAAAAAAAAAGTAAATATGATAAAAGAGGTTCGTACATCGTAAGACAAGGGTATATAAACATACTATGTAACACATAACCACAAATGATAATTAGCAAAGTGGGGATGACAAATTTGAATTCATTTTCAACTATCAATGCCTAGAATAAGCTTAAAAGGAAAAGTCCCCCCAAGTAGACAGCTCCTTGCTTCTTGCATCTTTTCATAAGCTTAGCCGCTTGAGCATTACTTAAAAGAAGCCTTCTAAAGTACATAGGTAAAAACAAAAAAAGCTACCTAGGCATTAAAAAGTTACCTGAATCACAGATGTTCTCTGAAAAGGGCTCTTATCAGTGTTAAGCTGCACAATAGAAAACAAATTAACATTTATCCAACAACCACAACTCAATATAGAGAATGATCGATACATTGGATCTCAAAAACATTGATTAGCCAAACAATCGTCTAGGCGGGGATCACAATTATTAGAATTAGGTTCCCGGTACCATTTCTATTTCGCATAAACGCAAGAAGTCACTCACAGAGACAATTCTCCTAAGATTGGCATTAGTCTCAGAAGGTATTTCAGCACAAACAAACCTATCATAATCAGCAGGACATTTCATCTTATATTCAGGTTTTAGAATAATTAAAAAATAAGCATGTGGCAAACCTCTTTTCTGAAATTCAACCACATACACCATTGCAGCAACTTCTCCAAAGACCTTCCTTTCCAAGATCTCTTTTTTCAGTGCAATCAATTTTGCTCTAAAAATTCTAGCAACCAAATCAGGTCTGTACAGGCTTCCTTCATTCTTTCTTTCCAAGGCTGGAACACATATTTCGTAAACTCGTTGGAAGGCATTTAAAATAAATAACATCATTCTAAATATCAAAAAATAGTTCAAGTAAGCTTGCTTGTTGTAAAACTAAAGAGCTTGTTTCCACTAAAAGTCTAACATTGTAACAAAAAAAAGAAGGCATGTTAAGTCCTATATGCTCTCTAACAGTCATCAGCTTCGGTTAGTTAAAATTTCTACAAGTTCATTTGTTTCTCCACAAGTTTACAGAGGTATATTTTAAATTTATACAAAAGAAATGCTTAACACATCAATCAAGAAAGGATCCCATTCAATCATCATACATTGGCTATCTTAGGCTATGTTTAATTCACCTTTTTTTGCTTATGTAATCTGAAATTTTTTTTTTTTTTTTCTGATCTAATCTAATTGTCTAATTTGACTAAAATTGGACCTTATATGTACGCTAATCTACAAGGAAAAAAATATCAAGTGAATTTATTTTTGCTTTGTTGTAATCTCTTTGTTTAGGTTAGGCTGTGTTAGACTGTTGGTGTACTTAAGGGCTTTGCCCTTATCCTGTTTTTGATTTGTTCATCAGTAATATATCCTTGCCACCTTACTTGCTAACCAAAAAATAAAAATAAGATTAGCATTACATAACTCACATAGCAAATCTTCAAATAAATGCATCAATTAGATCAACTACATCAGCTATCTATTAAAAAAAAAAAAAGTCAACCTTTGAGCATCATCATTGCCCATTAACTTTAATCATTAGATATAGCGGTTAGTAAGCAGTCAAAATGTGATAATTATTTAGAGCTGTTCTTCATTAATATAAGACTATACTTCACACATGAATAAGATAACAATTATATCAACACCACTAATGTTAAATATAAAGAATACAAAATTAGCAACAAGGAAAACAACAGTAATTTTATAGAAATAAATTTTGGTATATAGCTAAATTTTACTCTGTAATTACTTTTATAACCATAGAAATTCAAACTCCAGCACTTGATTCGATTATGTATATATCAAATTCTTTAAGTTTTAACAAAAGCCAATACAATAAGCACAATTAGAAAGAATGGATACTTACTAAAACTCTTTATCCTAGACAACCAAGAAAAGTTATTCTATCTATTTTATTAATCAATTTGAAAGAAATGGCCAAAGGCCAGTTGCCTTCATTTAAACAAAAATCAGCAGCAATTCTATACTCAATGACAATCAAGCAACCTCCTACCCAAACTCTAGTAAGCATATTCTCACAGGCAAAGATGAGGCATAGCATGCACAAAGTGGTTTTCCATATTTTCCAATTACATTTCAAGAATTAGACCACAAGCACGTATAGATGTGGAGAGTCGGACAGCCACAATGGAAAAAAAGATAACTGGAGAAGCAGAACAACCAGCAGTATCAAAAAACGTCCACCGCATTCCACATCAACCTCCTCTCTTCTCGATCTCCTCCTCTTTTCCCCCTGGAACTCAACCGAGAACTACATCTCAGGTCTGGGCTAGCTGACAGATTTGAGCAACTGTGCATTAAAAAATTAAAAGCCATTTGCAGACAACCTATACAAAATCCTACAAATACAACAACAAATAAATTCAAACTTTAACATTTCACTTATTCATTGACAATCAAATAAATTCAAACTTAAACAACCTATACAAAATCCTACAAATACAACAATCAAATAAAATTCAAACTTTAACATTTCACTTATTCATTGACATGTATATTCCTATTTTCTAGAACAATACCACAATCTCAAAAGGACAAAAGGTAATAAAATAAATAGCAAATTTTCAACCAAATTTAAAACATGCCACTAATTATCAATACTATTGAATGTAAGAAAGAAATCTAAAATAATACAAGCATCACTAACTCAATCCTATTATAACTATAAAATTAGTCATAATCACACTAAACTCAGATCTTAATCAACCCCCCCCCCCCAAAGCAAATTAAAAATACTAATAATATGTCCCTCCAAGGGAGACAAGCAATCGTCGGCATACTTGCAAAGGACCAAGAATCCTACATGAGTGCTAGTATCCGAAACAGTTAATACCTTAACAAATAACTGGACTTTCGGCCTTGGTGGCTCATTCATTTGAATCGGAACTTTTAAACTCATCTTGCTACAATAATACAAATACAAACAATCCATAATCCACAAATCTATATAAACACCATCATAAACTAAACCCTTCAATACTCACTACACAAATACTTAAATTATTAGTAATCAAACAGTCTTTCCTCTTTTTATGGAAGTTAAGTAATATGGGTATAGACAATTCGATACAAAAGCTATACCCTATATTGTCAAATTGAAATTAGATGACTATAAAAAGGATACAGATCTTACATCAATAATTTGCTTTGATGGAGGAAATTGGCACTCAGCAAAAAATGAATTAAACTCAGAAGCATTTTTTATTTATTTATTTATTTTATAAAAAAAGACCCAGAAAATCAGAAATAAACAAAAATTAAATCTGTCAGCACTCAAACAAAAGGAAAAATCTAATTAAAGAGCTGAATATTGAACCAATTAGAACACAAAAGTGAAAGGAGATAAAATTATACCTGGAGATCAGAGATAAAAGCATCGGAGAATCAACAAAATACCTGTCAAGCTGCTTCAATGGAGAGAGAAGTTCAGAAGTTGCTTTAGTTGATTTAACAAAAGAACACATAATAATAAACAAAATAGCAAACAAAATTCAACAATAACGGTGCAAATAAAACCTAATTTAAGCATTACCCAAAATTCTTTAACAACAAAACACTTCATCAATGTGTAATATCACCACTCAAAACTCTCACCAATTCACTTACCAATTTACCAAAAACAGTTCGAATTTCACAGTTCAAATTTCTCAATCAATCAAAGCAAAATTCCACCAATTCAACAAAACACAAACAAACATCAACAACATCAGAAAAATTTTCAAGAAATTTTTTTTAAAAAAAAAAACAGAAAAAAGACCAAACTTCCAATAATACCTGAGTATATTCACCTCAAACTCGAGTCCACCAAACCTTGCTCCATCTTCTCCTTCGGCCTATTTTAGAGCGAAAATAGAGAAACGGGAGGACGAGAAAAAAAGGAAAAATAAACAGAAAAAAAAAAAAAAAAAAAAAAAAAAAAATCAGTCAACATTCATATATAAAAGGTAAAATCTAATTGAAGAGAAGAGATGAAAATTGGATCAATTAGAACAAGAAAGAGAGAAGAGAGATAATTATAAATGGAGATCGGAAAATCATCTTCCACAACCGTAACCTTAGTAACCGCAAGCCCAGAAATAAACAAAACAACCTTCATATAAAAAGGTAGAATCTAATCGAAGAGATGAACATCGAACCAATTAGAACAAGAAAGAGAAAGGAACCTTAGCAACCGCGTCGTCGAAACCGGAGAAATCGAAACACTGAGAAGAATTGGAGCCCATAACCATCGTCGAAGGGATCGATGATCGTTGGTTTTGAGCTCTTCGCCGCCATCGTTGTTGTCTTGTTGAAGGAAGACATATTTTCTCTCTCTAGCTTTCTCTCTCCTTGTTTCCCCTAATTACTCTGAGCCTTTTTCCTGAGATGAGAAGAAACAGAGCGAAGGGAGTAGGAAAGTCGGTGAGAATTCAAAGGGCAATTTCGAAATTCCCTTAAATTCGGGCGACGGAGGGTTTTTTTTGGGGGGTTTCGGGTTGCCGCATGGGTGTTTTGGGTGGTTTTGTGGTTTAGGGGAGGGGCGTCACCGACGCTAGGGTGGGGGAGGAACTACGTCTAGGCGCCAGCGAAGATGTCGGGTTGCAAAGGGGTCGTGGCTAGGTGGTGGAGAGGGTGGTCGTGGTTGGGGTTCTGACAGCTGGCCTGGGTTTTTTTTATATATTTTTTTCAGCCAATTATATAGTGACACATGTCACCTTAACCTGTTAAACCAGGTTAAATGATCGGTTGGGATCTTTTTGAGCGAATGACTTATGTTGAGCGAACGAACCAAAGTTGTATTTTTACCAATTATTCCTTGTAATTTTGTAGCTTTTGATCGAGTTTTCAGCAATTATTTTTTTATATTCAGACAATAATGGTTTTCATCTGATTTTTGGAAAAAAAATTCAAATGAAGACTTGAATTTGCAACTTTGATGGTTTAATTAGGACTATAGTGTTACTAATGGTTTGGTATAGAGGGAAGGGAATAGGAAAAAGAATTAGGGTTGGTCGATGTTTTTCTGGTGTGGGGAAATTAAGGGAGGGATATATAGGTGTAATACCCCGTATTTTCATACGTATTTTCTAATTAATTAATTAAGAATTATTTTATAAAAATAGTTTTTTAGTGAATTTATTATTTGGAGCCAAAAAAATATTTGAATTTTGGAGCCAAAAGTATTTTGAAAACTAATCATTATTTTGGATAAGATTTATTATCCATTTATCCTATTTAAAAACTCGGATTATTTATATATTTCGGATATTTTATTTAAGACAAAAACTATATTTTGGGGGGATTTAATTGGTAAAATTATATTTTTAATTATCTCTTAAAATCTCTTATTTTCCTTAATTCTAATTCTGCTTCTTTTTAATATAATCATCATATAAACAGAAATACATTTTATGTATACAAGCTAAGATAGTGCACGCCATCCGTGCACAATATAAGAAATATGTATGTAATATTATAGTAGTGAAAGTTATAAAATAAAAGGTTGAAATTATTACAATTAGTAGTAGCAATACATACATGATTGGAAAAACAGAAATTACTACATGAAATTAAGTTTACAAACATTAGTCATTAGAAACACCGGGCGCAGTAATTTTGTTCATACAATATGCTCGTCACAATTTGTCTATCCTGCACCATGTTAAAAAAAAAATATATATTAGAATCTAGTTATAAGATGTATATAACAATTGCAAAAGATAATACTTGGAAAAAAAATAGTGTGAAGCATAATATTAATTACCGTGTTTCTAAACTGCTAAGTAAAATGAGGCAGGAGAACTTCTTTATAAACAACGTTTTTAGTTAACACACCATCTTTTCCTTGAATGTTGCCATTAGTAACCAAGATCTTGGTCGTTTGTTGGGAAGTCCCTCTTGATAATGCAACATACAACTGGCCATGACTAAAAACATGTTTGGGAAGATAAATACCAACATGAGGAATGGTTTGACCTTGAGATTTGTTAATGGTCAAGGCAAAGCACAATTTCACTGGAAATTGTTTTCGAATCATTTCAAATGGTAACTTTGCATCTTCAGCTGTTTTTAAAGGAATGCGTGGAATGAATACTCGTGTACCTTTGCAATGTCCAGTCATGATTTCAGCCTCTATAACATGATTCATTAATTGACAACATATTAACCTTGTCCCGTTGCATAGGCCGCTACTTGTATCAATATTTCGCAAAAGCATTATGGGTGATCCAACTTTCAACCTTAAAAGATGTGGTTGCAAACCACCAAATGACAATGAATTTAAGAACTCTTGTTGGTAAAGATTTTGACGGTCTTCTGGAACGGAGTCAAAGGAATAATATATTTTTTCATCTCCGGCAAAATCATTTAGTATCTTCTCATTTAGCATATCAACCTCATCATTTGTCGGAGTTATTATAGCCCTATCTACCATATATGTCACATCCCCTTCATGTTCAGGTAAGTTTGGGAATACCTGATGGATTAAGTTATCAATCGAGTTCTGGTTGCCATTTGGGATGCATAATGAAGATGGTAATTTAATCATGTCTTCATTAACTACAGGCTCCCTTCCATCACCAACTCTTAAAAGAAATGCTGCAAATTCTTCATCATGTCTGGATCTCATATTTTGAGTGAGGTGAAGTTGTTGAACATGCCTCCAAAGTGTTGATTTAACTAAACATGCATCAATGGTTTGAGCTTTTGTTCCTTTAGTCACAACTGGAAGAATTTGCCTAAAATCTCCACCAAATACTACAACCTTTCCACCAAACGGAAAGTCAACCTCCATTAGATCTCTCAAGCTACGATCTACAGCCTCATATGCATGTCGGTGAGTCATAGTAGCTTCATCCCATATAATAATAGCTGCATGCTTTACCAATTGTGCTTCAACATCTTGTTTGCTAAACTTCCACGTTGATGAAGCATGCAATGTTACTGGAATCCCCAAAGTTTTATGAGCTGTTTTACCTCGATGTAATAACGTGGCAGCAATACCTGAGCTAGCTACAGCAAGACCAAATTTCCCTCTAAGCTTAACAGTTGCAAGAATGGCACGATATAAGAAGGTCTTACCTGTACCACCTGGACCATCTAAGAAGAAAATTTGATTTTTATCTCCATCTATAGCTTCCATTATGACATTAAATGAATGGCGTTGGTCATCATTAAGATGCTCAGCGCAATGCACATCTTCTGGTGGAATGGGAGCGGAGATTTCTTCATGTATAGCCCTGGCTAATTGTATGTTGCCATCTAGTTGCATGCTTATGTCAGGGAGGTCGAAGTCACTAATAGTGCTACCCAACTGCTTCAACATGTGATCTATGTCGTAAAGAACGGAGTCACGAACAAATGATGTACTTGGAGGATTGGATAAAGTATAATCTTCAGCCATAAAATGGAAGAATTCATCCCATAAAGCACGAACACCACTTGGTTGGCAATAAACCAATATCGTGGCAAATAATCTTCTCAATGAAGATGGCATTTTAGAGTTTGATGCTTCTTGTAAACAATCATGAATGCTCGCATCATTCTCCATAAGACCTAATTTTTCAGCTGCTTCTCTAAAAGTGGGATAGGTAACTCCATTGACGGTTCGTAGATGCTGGAATGATTCAGGGCCTTTGATATGATTAAGTACCTGTCGCAAGAAAAATCTCTCTCCTTCCATTGGTGATGCTGTGTATATTCTTCCAATCACTTTCAGGTTATTCCTCCTCTTCCTCCATGTTTTTGTTGATGTCATCCATCGGTAACGCCGAGGAAAGTCTTTATAGAGATAAGATCTTGCCTCAGGATCAATGGCATTCATCTTAAAGAATTCTGTGAGCATGGTTTGGGAGTTTTCTGGCATTTGAAGGATATCTTCGATAGATTGATTAGTATTAAATCGTACCTGGTGTCTATCTGGAAGATGGAGTTGTAATCGTTCCACAGAAGGATACATTCAAGTGATTGGAAACTGATAAATTATCCATAAGGCTTCGGGTGCACAAACCCACCTAGCATCCACAAATTGTTGAATCTCATTGTTATCTGCTCCTGCTCGTACTTCCATGGAAACACGATTAACACCCTTGTGCACATATTTGTACAGATATTTGACACTCTTGGTGCTGCTACAAATCTCAACATTTATATGACAATCATACTTTAGTAGTAACCATGGATTATAGGGAACAACCCAACTATTATCAACATAGGTTGAGCTATTCTCATGCAAAGGCACAGCAACACGATCACCGCGACGACGGTAAACAGGGTAGGAGTTATCACCTTGAATAGTGCTTGCAGAAAATGGTTTTGGGAATTTTCGCTTACAAACTCCATTTTCCATGCAAGATGAATTTCGGTGTCCAACACCGCATGGGTTATGGATCATGTGTTTGAGAACAGCACTATACAATTGTGGCTCCTCATCTCTATCTGGTATTTCAGCTTTCACGATTTTGTCATATTCTTCGGGCGATCTTGGTTTGTCGTTTTCATCCAAAATGAGTAACATGTGAACATGTGGCAAACCTCTTTTTTGAAACTCAACGACATAGACATACGCCACAACATTCCCAAGGACGCCTTTATCAACAACATCACTCTTGAACTCTTCAAATTTTGCATGAAATATCCTAGTGATTAAATCAGGTCGGTCTTGTGTTGTTTGACCGGGTAATAACTCTTCCACAATTTCTTTCCATGATGGGTTGCATGTCATAGTGATGAAAAGGTCCGGCTTTCCATAATTTAGAACTAATGCCATTGCATCTTGATATCTTTCATTCAAGTCTCTTGGACTTCCAACAAATGAAGAAGGTAAGACGGTTGTTTTCCCAACATTTACTGTTAGTGATTTAGGGTAAGTATATTTTAGCAAACTAATAAGGAAATTTGTAGTAACCATAATGTTTTAAATTATATATATGTAACTTTTTTTTAAAAAAATACCTGGATTTAGTTCTCCAGCAGCCAAACAATCTTGTAAACCTTGGTATAGTTCAGCTCTTTATGGTATGTTGATGGTCTCGGATCCATCTTAGCTTATTAGCCTCAATTTTGACAAAATTGTCAACAACAAATTGTTGGAACAGCCGTTGTGCAAGCAAGATGATTGAAATAGAATGTGGATGTATCTGCAATAAAAATCATCTACATGGATTAGAAATAATTACGAAAATATGTGAGTGTAGTATCATTACTTGGAAGTAATAAGCGTAGAAAGCTCGACATGGAATTGTTCTTCCATTATTGTCAACACTATTAATCGACCATCCATAAGAACCATACGGAAAAAGTAATGGATATTGTAGGGGATCATAATATCCTGCCGTGTCCATGATAGTCATTAATTCACCAGAATTTATTTGACTGGACTAAAATATCTCTCGGATTCAAGTTTGCAACTTCTTCTCCACCGATAATCACTGCAGCAACTTGGGAAGCAGATGGTAAACAATATTGTGGCCGATTTGAAGGTTGTTCGCGAATGTGAAGTGCACATTGTTATATGTCTTCACGATGTGCTAGAGATCGAAGAGTATGGACAAATGGATTGCATTGATCCAGAATAGCTTTGATTCTTTGTATAATGTCTCGTCGCAACGTGCTATTCTCTGCTAATCGATTCTCAATCTCATGTTCAGTGTCGTATATGTACAACTGAAGGAATCGTGGTCGACAATCTGACCCATTAGGGAGTAAACCACCTATCTTATGATATATGGAACCTTGAGCTCGAAAGATATACTCCTTGTTGGGCATTTGCTAAACTCTCATCTATGTGAACACACATGGAAGTGAAGGCATGTATGTGATTTAGTTTTCTAAGATTATACCTAAAATCCACTCCAATATGTATTTGATCAGTGTATAATGATAACAATTCTGCAGGAACTGGTATAATTGGCAAGATTATCTTTCCGGACATACAACAAATCTGTGATGATTCTTTATGAAAAAGTCGAGCTTGACAATGTGAACATAGTCTTGGAGGACAAAGTTGGACATTTGGGACTCCTCTTCGCTCGTGAAAATTTATTGCAGATCGAGGATTCACTCTTTGCCTAATTATTCGTTCATCAACAGTGTTTACATGCATTACATTATGATGGTTAGTGTTCGAAGTTCCACTACTTTCGCCAATTTCCCGGACACTATTTTGACAGTTGCCCATTACTGTATGAAAATTCAATTTATAATAAGTTGTGAGCATTTTTAAAATCTTATCTTAGATCTTATAGTAAACATAGGCACATTCAACCTTTCTAAAAGAAGGGTGTGAAATAATGATATTGATGATGAATGCGAGCTATGTGTGTTTTTTTTTAATTAATATATTTATTATAGTTTAACAAATTAAATCTTTGCAATTTTTTTTGCTTTTTGTTAATTAAAATTACTATTACTTTTATTAAAAATGCTAGCAAATCAGTTTTATTGCATGAAATAACGCAACAATTAATTTTTGTACATGATGATATGTTTTTATGATAATAAATAAATAGTAATCTTAATTTTATAATAATATTCGGTTGGTTTCTGTAGACACCCATTTGTGTCTCCCCAAAACCAAACCCAGTGATGAGTGTCTTTCACGTCGAATCATAATCGAATGAAACGAAAGTGTGGAAAGGTCTAGTGTTGCGGAAAGTTTTATTTCTTTTCTTTTCTCTTTTCTCTGTTTTTGAAAACTTTATTTTAAGAAAACAGCCAATCCAGTTTGTTTGGTCCATAATATGGGTCCAATGGTGGTGTAGTTGGATGGGGTTTGCAAAGACCTTTCCAACGATATATTATGAGCCCAATTCCGATGAATATTGAGGAATTTATGGCCAATTTACTAAATTGAGCCCGGTTTGAATTTTAAGTACGGCCCAATGATCTAGGGGAGGGCCTAATATGATTTATCATTCCTAATGTAATTAGGAATGGTTTTGGTCTTCTAGAACATTCTAGAAGGTTCTTAGCATTCTTAATTCAATTAGGATTCTTTAGAGTTTTAATTAGATCAAATAGCATTTTCGGTTGGAATTATATTATTTTATCTTCCAGTACGGGAATTTTATCAGAATTTCAAAAAACGCGTTAAAAGCCGGTTTGGCGTCCAACCCCAGGCCTTGGCGCCTGGAACCAGGATTGGCGCTAATAAGCCAGGACTGGCGCCAAGTTGTTTTTGCGATCTTCAGACTCTGTTTTGATAAATTATCTTTTTGGCTGATTTTTCTCTATAAATATCGTATCAAAAACTCCATTTGGATTCACGAGTTCTCCTTATTTTTAGATCATCTACTCTCTCAATCATTAACGATTCATCAACAATCATCAATTTTTATGAACAAGCATTAGTCATTCATCTCTTTCATTCATCTCTCTTTTCTTAATTCTCTTACAAAATTCCGCATTCACAAGATCTAGAAACACCTAGCCATATTCGAAGTTGCCTTCGCCCTAGACGTGAAAGGTTTTAATTTATGAGGGTTTGGTCCAAAATCTCTCTTTCAATTATTTAATTTAGTTGCTTTGATTATTATTTTCCTTGAAGTTACTAACGTGTGTATTTTGTAATTAGAAAGAGGTACAAGGCATTCACGTAAGTACTTTAATTGGTTTTATTGATATTATGATGTAGAAATCATGCTTAGATTGTTATTTTGATTCCTAGTATCATGTCTAGGGTAATTTTAATATCAAGTATGATTAAAAGTATGATGCTTCCTATATTCTTCCTAATATTTATGATGTTAGTATCATGTTAGGATTAAAGATTTGATTTTTATTGCTTAGTGACATGCTAGGATTTGTTATTAATCTTGTTAGTATCATGCCTAGGATAGATCTTGCTTTGCTTTAACATGATTTTGATTATGATTATTTTATTATGATTGATATTATTATTATTCATAATATTTATTATGTTGCTTGATTATATATTGTTATTGCTTGATCACCTTTATTGTATGTTAAAGGGAATTGGTATTTGCAATCACGCTTAATAAGATAATTAATAATCTTGTTCAGGGTTAATTGTGATTATAATTTCAAGTGATCGCCAATAATAGTTTATTTGTGCATTAATATTCAACCAACATAGATTAAACAGGTTTAGGGTTAATCCTATTGATTGCATGTTAATCAGAAAGCGCACGTGAATACGAGCAGAATAAAGTAGAGGCCTATTATCAGGGCAGGTTCAATCTCTTTTAGGTTGGATTTGTAACATCATCCCCGAACCCTTATTTGGTTCATGACCTTATGGAGTTGACGATCTCTTGGATCGTTAAGGGGTGTAACCTTCACCTCGTGAACGGTTTACAAGTTCCTTAAAAACTTGTTGGCGACTCTTTTGCTCTATCTTCTTCCCTTTTGGACGCCACCGTACTTTAGTGTATGATCACAGTGGGGTTCAAGCTAGTGGGATTTTTAAGGCTTGAAACTATTCCCTACAGTTTCATACACAGATAGATAAATAAAGAAGTAATTAATCAATAAGCTTGTGTATAACATTGTCATTAAGTAATGTGAACATTTTGAAAAGTCTTAAAAGTGAGACTATATCAAACTAAGTAATAAACTCACACGTAAGTCTTGAGATAGGGTCTGCAAGATTGTCTCTAGCATTGGAGTTACTTTGATAGGTAATGTCTCTTAGAGAACTTGCCGTAGCATTTTGTCGAGATTTCCTCCTTAAATTATATGACATGCGCCTTTGAGCATTTCTTGTATTAGCCTCTTGTGTAAGTTGTTCAGGAGTCATTCTTTCTCGCCTTAATCTCCGATAATTTGATGAATTTGGCCTTTGATTGTCCATATATTGGTACCTACAACCATTCATTTAAGGGAAAAAAATTTATACACTTGATCAATAAATAAGTATAAAGTATTTCATAAAGATTTGATAAATTTTGATTGCCAATATTACAATTTAAATATCCGAAATTGTCAAACTGTAGATGCTCCGTGTCTATATCCTATCTAGATTAATAACTTTTGCTCGAGTTTTTGGCATTAAGATGAGTGTTGCATTGAAAATTTATTTTCAAATTTGTACAATTCATTAGCACTGCTATGTACATAATGTGGAACATACATACTACAGTATTTTATTCACTTTTATTAAAAATATTTGGCAATAATCCACATTCTTAAAATTGAGACAACAATAATACGAATTATTACTCTGGTATTAATAATTCACATGTATCTTGTCTGTAGCATATGCAAGAATAACTGAGTTTCTTTTGTTAACCCACGGTTTGTAGTAAAAGGTGCTTGGACATTTAATTTTTGCTCACTTAAAGGAAGACTAATTCGAGTAATGGGACCTTAAACATAGAAAAATCCAAACATCAAGACTTATATATTAGCCATTCAATGCCATAGGAAAGAGACTTAGGATTAACGGACTTGTATGAAAGACATACGGAGTACTATTTTGACAACTCTACAATATCATATCATACAACTTAGTAATTGCAATTCACTAATACCCCAATTAAGGTATGAAAGATGATTATTAGTTACTAATGGCTCTTATTAGTATAGGAGATAATATTAAGAAAGTATCTTGATATTATCTTCTAGCATATATCACTCCCGTATTAAGCTACTATCCTACTGCATATCATATCATATCTTTTGATCATGCAATTATTTTGTGATCTTCTAATATTGTATAATTACCTTTTCTCAATATCTTGTCAAAGATATTATTACATTAGATATTATTTCATTCTTTAATTTAGGAGAACTCTTGTATATAAATATTGTACTCTTAACTTCTTGAATATATGAAAAACACTTTACTCTTTCAATTAGATGATTAACAATAGTTAATAAAAGTAAAAAAGAAGAAAGAAAGAAAGGACCTGCAAATAAATTAATGCAGTCGATCGAGCGGGACCTAAAAAATCACAACCCCAAGGTATACTCGTAGTACTTGGCCGGTAGCCGAGATTGCCCACTTTTGTTTATTGTCAACACCAATCAAGCCTTGTAGCGGTCCATTTTAAGCATTATGATAGTATGTTTTTGTTGGTAATATTAATGTCAATCAACTTTTTCTATAAGTTTATCAATGCAATAAATTAACTATGGTTTCTTTTGCGAATAGATAATGAGATAGAAATGAAAGAGGTTGAAAAAAAAAGGAAAATGTAACCATCAAGTTAGATGATCAAATCTTAAACGTAACTGCTTACATGTTAGTTTAGTATCCTTTTTTCAATTTTTTTTAATGTTTATTTAACTTTACTATAGTACCCTTGCAGACTTTGTTTTGAAAAAGGATAACTGAAAGTTTTTTAATGTTTTACAGTAGATCTTAAATAGCCTTTAAAAAGGATAAAATTATAGTAGTTAATACATTAAAAAAAATTAAAAAGATTAAATTATTTATTTTTACTTTAAAAATAATTCCACATAAACCACGGTACACATACACTTTTGTTTTGCTGGAGTTTTGCTTAGTCAAAGTATCTTATTATCATGTTTTCGTTAGTTGTTCCATGAAATAAGGAAGTGGTTTACAATTTTTATTTATTTATTTATTTTTTGAATAGGTTTACAATGTTTAACTTTGTATATTTTATTCTCTCCAAAAAAAAAAAAAAACTTTGTATTTTTTATTTCTTCCGGAAAAAAAAATAAAAAATATTGCATAGTTTATGACTTCAAGATATTTATAGAACTCGTATGTACTTCAATTAAATGCACTAAGTTAATCAAATTTCATTTTTTGTCCATTTATCTATTTCTTGATATTATGTCATCAAACAAATCAATGACATCTCTCATTTATATGACCTTACACCCTTGTCAAAATAAAAGAAACAAATGTTAAGGTGGTAATGACTATGGAGATGAATTAAGGGAGAAAGAATTAAAATCTATTTGAGTATAGAAAGTTAATTTACATATAGTCTGATCGATAATCATCTATTAGTCGCCTCAATAGAATTAAGATAACTTTTTGCAAAGCTGGAATTTTTTTTAATACTCCGTATATATTATTAACTTAATCCTTTATTTGTATAGTATTAACTTAATCCTCTTATAATGTAAGATAGTCCAAATTATTATGCTTAAACTATTAAGAACAATATAAGTCGTATTATAGTTGCATACTCTAAAACTCACATTCATATACTTATTAATTTATTTTATTTTTTTTAAAAGCGTGGAGCAAAGAGATTTGTTGTCATGTTTTTTTTTTTTTTTTTTTTTTTTTTTTTTTTTTTTTTTTATGGATTATGTACAATCTTTGTTTTTTGTCATCTAATTTAAAAATAAAATAAAATAAAATAAAGTATTTAAAATTCATCTAATAAAGTACTATACATATATATCTAATAAATCTATATAATACACATATATCTATTAAAACCTATAGAATATAATATTTACATAAAGGAACCCATCAACTAAAGTACTTTTTTTTTTTGAGGAAAAGTTAGCCGGAAATTTATTGCAAATCAAGATCCGCCAAAGCTAAAATACTTTGGGGGAAGGAGTTCATACAAACACGTTCGGGACATTCATTAGTGTCCCATCTAGCAACTAAATGGGCCACCGCATTCCCGGCTCTTTTAACATGAGAAATAGTAAAAAAACTAAAAGAATTTGACAGCTTCTTGATATCTTCATACAGCAGATAACTTGGAGCTCGACCTTCATGGACTTGCTTAACATTCTTCACCACAGATAGAGCATCACACTCCACCCAAATGTTCATGTATCCAAATCTGAGACCGGATTGTAACCCATACCTCAGTGTTGCTGCCTCTGCCATCTCTGCACTCCAATCCACATCCAAGCGCTTCACTGCAGCCAGTAAGATCTCACCCTTAAAGTTCCTTGCCACAATACCAAGACCCACATACCCATTACCAGCCACATGAGCATCAACATTGAGTTTGATTACTCCTTCAGGAGGAGCAACCCAACCAGAGGGGGAATTGTGCAGAAAGGAGTTTTGGGAGCCACTTCGTACTTTCTGATTGTACTCACGATAGTCTTCCACAAGATGGATAAATCCCCTTGTAACCACTCCCATCTCCAGCTTCGATTGTTCGTGCACCCACTTATTTCTCCCAAACCAAATAGCCCATATCAAAGCAAGGATTTTTCGTACCACCTTCTTCTCATACTTGTCAGACCACCATAGTAGTCTAGTAGCAAAGTTATTTGTTGGCGCATCAGTGATTGCAGTAGACAGGTCATATCCCTCCCATATCGTTCTAATTTCTTCACATTCGAACAACGCATGATCAATGGTTTCAACTTCCATTCCGCACCGAGGACAGAGGTCATTATTTGCTATATGTCTTCTAAACAAATCAGCCTTGACAGCCATGTTGCCTCTACAGACTTGCCATACAAAGTGTGATAGCTTTGGAGGACCGTCAAGCCCCCATACAACCTTCCAAATCGCATTATCATCAGCATTTGTATTTGTAGCTCCAAGCATTCCAAGCCAATAGCCCGACCTTACAGAGTATTCTCCATTTTTTGTGCCTTTCCAGTAGAGCTCATCCTTCTCTTCAAACACAGACAAAGGGATATATAAGATCATTTTGGCATGCTCATTCTCAACAAGTTCATTCAAAGCAATTAAGTCCCACTCTTTGCACTGATGGTTGATTAAGCTAGCTACTGTTAGCTCATTATTAACATCAACGTTCAGTTTTGGAGATGGAGGAACAGAGAGACCAGGCACCCAATTCATAGACCACACTTTCACACATGTGCCATTTCCAATGCGCCAACCCAACCCTTCTAACAGTAGCGAATTTGAGCCCCACATACTCCGCCACGTATAGCTTGGGTCAAAGCCACGGAGAGCTTCAAGGACAGTAGACTTCTTGAAATACCTTGCTTCCAACACATTATGCAGAAGAGATGAGCAATTATGATGAAGCCGCGATTTGTTTAGCTAGTAAGGCTTGATTAAACACCTTTAAATCTCTAAATCCCATTCCCCCTTGTGATTTTGGTTTGCATAATTTATCCCAAGATAACCAATGCATTTTCCTATTAGTTCCGTCCGAGCCCCACCAAAACCGAGCAATAATGGAATGTATTTCATCAATTAAACCATCTAAGATTTTAAACACGCTCATCATATAAGTCGGTATAGCTTGTGCCACAGCCTTGATCAAAATTTCTCTCCCAGGCTTCGATAGAAGCTTCTCCTTCCACCCTTGTAGCTTCTTCCAAATTCTCTCTTTCAACATTGCAAAGATGACTTTCTTCGATTTACCAATGATGGTCGGGAGTCCCAAATATTTCTTATGCTTCTCTACCTCTGTGACACCCAAAGTACTCACAATCGCCACTCTTCGATCCTCCGGAACATGTTTGCTAAACACGACATCTGTTTTATCAAGATTGACATTTTGGCCCGACGCTCTCTCATATACACTGATTATATCAGTAATAACCGAGCATTCTCTAACCGTTGCCTTCGCAAACAAAATACTGTAATCGGCGAAAAATAAATGTGACACCCTAGGGGCCCCATTGCAAATTTTGGCTCCATGAATTTGTTCTTCACGGGCCGCTTTTGCAATTAGAGTAGAAAAGGCATCAGCCACCAATAAGAACAAATACGGGGAAATAGGATCTCCTTGTCGGAGACCCCGAGATGGGCATACTGACCCTGAAAGGTGCCCATCAACTAAAGTACTTAAAAGAGTACTAATAGAAAAAGTGTCGAGATTTTCTAAAATATGTACAATCTAAGTAAGCAAACACATATACACATAAAAAGTTCCTAAGAAATAGTTGAAGATAGATTTTCGCCCATCTTATGATTTTTCCACTGAGTTGTTGATATCATTATGTATCCTGCAATGTAGAGGATTGAATTAGAGGTAGTGAAAATTTAGAAAAAAAATTATTATGTATTCTACAATGTAAAAATTATTAATAATTAAATGATAAAGGTAGTACAAACCTTTGGAGTAAATGTGCACATTCTTCTTCCCAACTGGCGGATGTCACAAAATTGACTTTGTAGGGTAGTAGAGGAGAATGCGTACTTGGAGAAATTATTGTGAAAACATATGCATTGTACAAACTCAATTGATACTTCTCCTTAAGTTTTGATCCCTCATTTATTACCTATAATGATATAGTGGGACAACAGTTAAAAAATGAATTAAATTAAATATATAAATTAAAATAGTTGAAATCAATAATAAATATTGTAAATATTCATGTAAATGTACGTATTAGTATACCGGTTCATCAATCCATTCCTTAACTTCAGATATTGTAGAACGAAGAAGATACTCAATTTGTTTGTTGAACAATATTAGACGCATTGACCCACTTGAGTCTCTGATAGTAATTGTAAGAGCAACCCTAACAAAATATAAATGAATAAGAAAGCTACGACTAAAAAATAATAATGCTGCAAAAACTTTAAATAAAAATTAAATAAATAACTCACCCTTGAATAATTTGAACATCATTTTTGTGACACTTATAACATATTACTTGACCAACATTGTAGTACACCTTATTGTTGCAAATAGAGCATGCATCATACCAATTGAAATTTTTTTCATTTATATCGATCAACATTCCAAGTATTCTGTAAATTTTCCCCTGAAATAAATGACACGTTTAAAAAAATATTTAATAGACATTTAAAAATAGCTAAGTGATATAGTAATGTAAGGTAAAAATCATAATAAAAATGTAGGTAAAATTGAGATGAAATTACTTTTGGCATTGATGAAAATTGAGATATTGTTGTACGTCGTTCATTTGATGTTGTAAGTGCCTTATCCAGTGAAAGGTCACATGTTTGTATCCACTTGACTTTTAATTGTGCAAAATGATCATTGTGAAACCTGAGATAAATACATATGATACAGTAGTGAGTGGAAAAAAAAAATAGTATCACATACATTACGTTTACTTTATATTATATATAATGGTTGTCATCGTTTTATGCCTATCAAGAGTATCTAGTTGTTATGGTGACATTTCAATTCTTATCCTTTTTAATGTCAAATAATTTTGTAGGTGATAACATATATCAAATAATTAAAGTATATAATTATCTACACGTTTTTGGGATGACTGTGGTTTTAAATTTTTTTTTGATAAAATAGAAAAAGAGAAAGGAAAAATAACTACTACATTAATAATCTTAATCACATGAACAAACGTAAACAATTTATAATGGAGAGGCAATAGGAAATTATTGGACTACACTATAATTATGTATAGTAATATTAATAAACAACAAATTTTTGTGTCAAAAATAAATAAATAAATAAATAAATAAAATTAAAAACATTAAATTTTAAGAGTCACACACTCACACGCTAAAGAAAAAAATAATGCTCATCAAAGAAACGAAAGTTTTTAAAAGTAAAGAAAAAAATACTCACCACTGCATCAAGCTAGAAGAAGTAGGATCATTGTGGTTTATATACAACCTTGTGTATTTGCCCGTTTTTAAAAATAATGACCCTGAAAAATATAATGAAGTTAAGGTAAAAAGTAACAATGATACAGTAGACAACACAAAGAAAAATGTAAAATAAATAAATTACCATTAAAATATTTAATTTGTAGCCCACACCCTAGCAAGATGTTATTTTGGTGAATGTTTTCCAAAATGTGTTTGCCGATTTCATTAACAAAATCATTCCATATGGCCAATCTCATAGCAAAGCAACTGCTACAATAAAAATTATTATGTTAGTAATGAAAATATATAATATTTGGATAGATTAAAATAAAAATCTATAATTACCTTTGGTCGAGTATAACAATGTCTTGTTTAATACTTTCTCCATTGTCAATCGCGATAGTTCCAGTTGAATAAATGATAATTCCCATGACATCTACATTATAAACAAACAAAAAATTGTAGAGTTAAAGTAATACATGAGTTTAAGAAAAAGAATCTATATAATCATCAATTGACTACTTAAAAAAACATCAAATTTTAAGTAGTATTATAAGAAGAATAAAATACCTATCAAATTTTTTGCGAAATTTTTGAAGGAATTTACACCATGTAGGGAAACTAAATTGTAGAAACTTTTTGGGAATTCGTCATCATTTGTATCAATAACTGACACCTTTGTTTCTCGAAATTATATTCAATTGGTATTGATTTGGTATTAACCTTAACCAATCATCGGCATCAATTACATGTGCACCTTCAAACGAATATACCAATCCCTCCTGTAATTTTCCAACAAACTGATCGACATCATTTGAGAATATGACACATTGAATTGGCTCTCCCTAACAACAGGAAACAAAAAAAAAATAATAATAATAAAATTATAGGAGTTAGTAAGTTTTGTCAGTAATAAAAGTATGAGTTAACACAAAAAGTATAGAGAAATAATGGTTTACCGTAGCGTCAATTAAAATCATTTTCCATATTTTTCGACCATGTCTCGTAGTTTGAATGTCAAACGATCTGATAAGCCGGGCTTTCACATTCCACTTTCGAGAATATGGATGTAAATATATAAAAGGTGCATATGGTGTAGACATATTGTAGGTAAACCTCAAAAATATAATCGTTGAGTTTTAACCATAAAAGATTGAGCAATAGGCTTAACTTTTTTTGTAAGTGGAGTATGAATTCATTCAAACTGTATGAAGATGTACTGGGAGCAATAGACTACATGGGACTTTATTATCCCAACAATTTTGTTTTGTTTTTGACAACTGTCAATGAGGTAAAACGACAATATTCTAAAGTACCTCGTACATCCCTTTTTCTCTCTTCTCTCTCCTCTCTCTTCTAGGGTTTTAATTTTCTTGGCCGTTTAGGCCGGAAATAGTCTAATTTCTTCGGAAATTAGACTATTTCCGACCCTTTTTCTTTAATTCAATTTAGGGTTCGTTTGGCATCGTTGTGGTTTTCTGTTTTTGGTTTTTTAAAAGTATACAATATATGTCACATAATGAATCAAATATTATTTAGTATTATTAAAATCGTGATAATTTTGAAAACTGACAATAGAAAAGTGGAAACACCTTTTTCTTGTTTCCTGTTTTTAGTTTTTAGTTTTCAAAAAAACAGAAAACTGAAAACCAAAAACGATGCCAAACAAGCCCTTAGTTTTTTGTTTTGTTTTACGTTTTGGTTTATTTGTTTTGTTTTGTTCTCTCCATCTGTGAAAGTCTGTCCCAATTTTCTGGGTTTTTTTTCCTATTTTTTTGGGATTTTGATTCTCATCTATGGATGAGAATTTTATTTTTAGGGTTCTTATAATAATTGGGAAGGTGATTTGGATTCCTATGGGTCTGGGATTTGTCATCAACTGGTCGATCAAAACATCAGTGCAGATTGCGAAGGTCTCAACTTGGAAAGATGCAAAGACATCGAAAATCATTGCTCGCGTTAAGCTTGAAGCGGTGGAGTATGAGCTATGCCAAATATGCAAATTAGTTATGATTTTGATTGTAAAAGTTATGATATTTTCTCTAAATCTGTGGTTTACAAATTCTTATTATTGTAGATGCCGTATGACTTTTATTTAATGATATTATTCTTCCCGTTCAAAAAAAAAAAAAAAAAAAAAAGAGGTAAAACGTGGATAAGTTAAAAAAATTCCAATTCTTTTTTTTTTTTTTTTTAAGTAACCAACTAAACGTGGTTTTACTGGATCAATTTTTTTTAAAAAATCCAAATATTTTTTTTAAGTAACCAACTGAAACGTGTGTGAGTTGTGGTTTTATTATTATTTTTTTTTACAAAAAAATCTTTAGATAATTTAAGTTGTTTAACTGCTTTCTTTTTTTTAAAAAAATAATTGACTATTATAATTATCCATTTATTATTTTTACCATAAAAGATAAAAAAACAATATATTGTGATTTTTTTTTTGTAAAAAGACGTTAAAATAATATGCTGTGAAGAATTTTTTTTTTAGTGGATTGTTTTTTTTTTTTTTTTTTTTTTTTTTTTACAAAAGTTAATTAAAACACAAATTTATCTTTTTTAGTGGATTGTTTTTTTTTTTTTTATTTTTTTTTACAAAAGTTAATTAAAACACAAATTTATCACCCAAAACCCCCTTTATCTTTATATATTACTGTAGATATATATAATTGACTGCTGCCTATTATATCATTATACAAGATTACAACGCATAATCCAAGGCTATAAAATATCCTAAAAAAAATCTTTGTATCTAGAAGAATATTTTCATCAAAATATATAATTATTTTACATTGACTGCTGCCTATTATATATCATTATACAAGGCATAATCCAAGGCTATAAACTAGGGAAGGCTATATATATACGAATATTTACTTAACAAACTACAAAGATATTTAGCTCTAAAAAAAAAAAAAAAAATACATTCGTGTTTACTCTCTAGGTAGGTCTGAACTATTTACTCTCTAGGTCTTCCAAACACAATTATAGAAGAGAATATGGAGGAAATCCCATTAACAACAATTCATGAACTTGCTGATGAGTTATTGATTGAGATATTTGTTAGACTTGGGTGTTATAAAACAGTGATTAGATGCAAATTAGTATCAAGGCATTGGTTATCTCTACTCTCGAACCCTAAATATCTTATAGAATACCTAAACCATAAGAATAATCTTCCCTTACACAAGAAGGAACAACTACCATGGACGTTTTTGTCAACGATGAGGATGAGAGTGATGAATTCTGATAAAATCCCAACTCACAAGGTATTTAATTCTTCAAAATTCACCCTCACTTTTCTTCCTTTTAAATCGTTTATAATTGTGGCGACTTGCAAAGACCTAATTTTGTGTTTAGATATGAGTGACGAAAAAGATCATCATAACAATCAGTATTACTACATATGCAATCCATTAACAAAGCAATGGGTTGCTCTCCCCCCGATTCCAATTCCATCCGACGCCGGCTTTTGGGCTAGATTATTTTGCCAAGATCCTTACTTCAATGAGTGTCACGGAAACATCGATTGCAGAGTTAGAGTTGTGGTTATTCATCCTATACCCATGCCCAATGGCCCGGTAAATTATGACCCTTATAAAGTAGTCAATTCTATTGTTTATTGCTCGGAGAAATCTGTATGGAAAAATATCCATCTTCGGGTTCCATTGAGTATTCACGAGAGTCAATCTTTTACGGGTACTGTTTGTAAGGGAAAGGTGTGTATTCAGCACCATGTACATTGCGGGATGTTCAATCCATTCGATATAACCCCATATTCTTTAACTAGTCATGAAGCCATAGTTATTCGATCACCAATTCCCACTGATAATAAAACCGTCTTCGAATGTGGTGGGCGATTGATTTTTATCGACCCTTTCGGTCCTAGGGTCAATACACTGATCAATACACGCGGTATCGTCTTTATCAGGGTTACAGAGGCGGATTTCAATAAACTCTATATTGGTAATAATAATAATGAGGTACATATACCACTCAATTTGTATAAAAAACATAAGTGCATTGATGAAGACGAGGACAGATCACTTCTGTCAAATTCTAAATTGATTGGTATTCATCCAAATAACAAGCAATTGTTATATCTAGAAACTCGTAACGAAGAGGTGGTTTTGTTTGAAAGAAGATCATTACACTGGAAGACTTTGGGGAATTTGCATCGGGATCGTTTTCGTTCTAATTGCAGTCTTGAGCTCCAATACTGGCCTACACCACTTCCACTCTTATCACCAAATATAATGATCTAAGTTTTTCTTCATCTTATTTTACATGTTTGAATCATCAAATCTACCATACACCATTGGTGACTCTTACTTCGGTCTTTTTTTTTTTTTTTTTTTTTTTTATTGGTAGCTTTATTATGTTCAATTACTTTAATTTCATTTTGTGTTTGAGAATTATCAATAAATTTATTTTGCTTCTATTATTATACTTTTGTTTATTTCTTCCTGTAATCCTATGCCGGTACAACAATTTACCTTTAATTATGTTTTTTTTCATAAAATCTGAATTTTATAAGTTAGTTTTTCAAAAATCCTTTTAAAAAAAAAAAATTCTAATATATACTCGTAAAAGCTTGTGCATTTGGATCGTTTTCGTTCTTTTTACAGACTTGAGCTCCAATACTGGCTACACCAATTCCACATATTTTCTACGAGTACCAATTTACTCCAATGCTTTTTGCTATTCAAATATTACAGTAAATTCATTGTACTAACTTTGTTTAAAATTATTTGCAGCAATTTAACATGAAATGTGAGTAAAAAATGTCTAATTCTTGCAAATATGTGGGTGTTTTTTCAACTTTTAACTATTCTGTACAACATTTTATTCAAAATGTATGTACTCTTACACTTTTTTTTTCTTTTTTTTCTTTTTAGAACTAACTTTTACAATATATAAATACTCTACATATTGATCAATAATAATGGTGATGTATTATCTATTTTTCCACTAAATTTGTTGTGATATCAAGAACGAGTTAGATATTAGGATCTTTCTTCTAAATGGGGGCAAATGGAGAGATTGCGAAAAGTCAAATGAGGGCGAAATTTAGAGATAGCAAGAGTAAAATGTTTTTGATTCTTTTTGTTATTTTTTGGAGGCTTATCCCGCACCTTCACTAAATTTCCTCGGAATGAATGTAAATTTTTTGAAAAGGGACTACCACAAACCTTATTATGTGGCATAACTTGATTGGATATACTTCGTTATGTAATCTTTGACTTTTCAAGTCATGTTTTAATAAAAATTCATTTTTGTAATTAATTCATTATTTTTACTTTCTTAATTAATTTAAGAAAATCAAAATTAGATTAAAAATCAAATACCGCCACCGGTCCACAGTCGTCGTTCCCTTTGCCCCCCTTTTCTCGTTCCGACAGAATCGCCGATTGGACTCGCAACCTCGCCCAAAATTCGGCATTAAATGGCGCTTCCATCACCACCTTAACAACCCATCTCGCCATCTCCCTAAATGGCGCTTCCACCACCACCATAACAACCCATCTCGCCATCTCCTTTAAAAAGCATGCTCACCGCGATCAGCTTTACCATAACAACCATCTTATTGGTGATGGACAACATCAACGCCGCGTTCAAATCACCAGTTGAAATTTAGAACAATGAATAACAAATTTTTATTTTAATTATGATTTTGTAAAGTTAATTAAGAAATTAAAAAAATTTAGAAATTATAATCTGAAAATAAAATAAAAGAATTTAAGAAATTACAAAATCAATTTTAATTAAAATACACTTTGAAAAGTAAGGATTACATGGCAAATTAAATTACGGGCCTGTTCTCATACGATTATTTTCGGTTCAGTTCAGTTCAGCTCCTAATTTCCTTCTCTTATAAAATATTCATTTTAGTTCAGTTCAGTTCACCTCGGTTCAGTCAATGAAACTTGTGGTAGTCGCTTTTCAAAAGACTACTGTAAAATCATTTGTAAAATTTATGCTAAAGGAACGTCATTATTAAAAAGGAATGAAAAAGTATACTCCCTCCATGTTTTAGTAAGTGTTACACTTACCAATTTCGGCTGTGTTTTAATAAGTTTTACACTTTTTTTTTTTGGCAAAAAACTACATTAAAATATTATATCTCTTTTCTATGTCCCCACCCAAACCCACTACTACTTTTTTTATTATTATTATATCTTTCCTTTCACATTCATTACTTTTCAATAAACTATTAACCGCAAGTAATTTTAATCATTTTTATTGGTGTTTAGAGAACCACAAGGGGCGGGGGTGAAAATCGATCTCAAGATCTCCTAGAACAGAGAAGGAGCTCTAACCACTTGAGTCATTATAGCTGATTTCTACAGGCGCCTGTACGGTGCAACATACAGTCGTTTTGTAGGAAAGAACATGATATATAAAAGTAATGATCATATTGGTATAGTGAAAAGGACACACTATTAAAATGTAATGAACATATATCTAGAGTGAAAATAACATACTATCAAAATGTAATGAACATATACCTAGAGTGAAAAGAACATATTTGCACAAAAAAAACGAAAAGAACGTATATTTATGTTCTTTGATTGTCAGTATAATGTACTTTTATTTGCGACATAATATTCATTGCTTATTGTGAAATGTTTATTGAATTTTGTTTTCAAATTATGGTGGTTATATATCGATAATGTTTATTACATAATATTATCATGTTCTTTATTAATATTACAGATGTTCTTTTGATATGAAAAAACATATATATAATTGAATGTTATTTACAAAACAACTCTATGTTCTTTATGAATTATTGTATGTTCTTTACAAAATAGTTACATGTTCTTTTTGCGTTTTTTTGGCTGTACCAAACAAGGTACAACCGTCTGTACCTTGAGTCATCCCTCACTGTATAGTCTATTTTAATCATGTGTTATTTCTTTTATTTGTATCTCTCTAGAGTTGTCAAAATCTAACGTGACAACTCAATCCAAAATCAACTAATTAAAACTCGATTCAAATTTTAACTTATATGAATGCAATAATTTAGCGTGATTCAAATTTAAAATAGACTCACACAACTTGACCTCACCAATCCGATTCACACCTTGAATCGACACCTCTTCTCATAGTTAGCAATTTTTAAGAGAACGGAGTTACTTTACTTGGTAATTCTGAGTTGATTGATAATTTTGCGCTCCAGTTTAGATCCACTGTGTGAGCTAGTTTTGATCTCCACCAACAATGGCGGTCTCCCATCTTCATCAGAGACCGACACACAAACGCCCTTCTTCCTTTCTTAATCGCACAAATCTCACCCTCGTTTTCTCTCTCCTCATAATCCTGGGTTTCTTCTACCCTTATCTGGGAATCTCCCAACCCTTTTTCTCAAACCCCAACTTCGCTTTTCAGTCTAAATGGCGAAATTACTCCCTCCAAGAAGCTGTTTCATTTGTTGGGCGAAATGGGACTGTCATTGTTTGTATAGTTAGTGAACCTTACTTGGATTTTTTGAACAATTGGTTGATTAGTGTTACCAGACATAAACATCAAGACAAAGTTTTGGTGATTGCTGAAGATTATAACACTTTGTATCGGGTTAATCAAAGGTGGCCTGGTCATGCTGTGCTAATTCCTCCAGTTCTTGAATCTAATTCTGCCCATAAATTTGGTTCCTTGGTATGAAATTTGTTGCCATATTTATTTCAATATAATTTATCATATTGCTGATTGATTATTATTGCTATTGGGGATTTGGGGTTTTTGTTTTTTAGGGTTTTGATCTGAGTTTGGTGTTTGAGCTTTTCAATGTGAACTTGTTCTTTACAAGGGTTAGTGTGTTAGTAAATAATTTGTGAAATTGTGATGTTACTAGTTCATATATTTAGTTTTTGGAGTTGTTCATGCGCAAAGATCATATCCCAATGTCTTAGTCTGTAATTTTGATTTTTGATCATTATGGGGAGTGGGTTTTGGGTCTGTTTTAGATAATTGAGCTTGTTTATGTGAACTATTCTACTGCTTTATTAAATGGATTGCTACATCAGGAAATGAATTGTGATGTTAACATACTTACATCTGATATAAGCATGGCTGCATGGAGAGTTCTCATATAAGAAATATCAACTATCTTTTCTAGTTGAAATTGTCAATTAATGCTTCAATAATGAATGAGAATTTTGAAACTAGCTAAGCTATAAGTGGCCCTCATCTCTCAGAAGATATGAAAGGGGAATTTTGTTAATTATCAAGGGAGGAGGGGGGGCGGGGTGGTTATCCGGTTATGCGTGAAGTTTTTATGTCATTGTGTATAAGATGATCATAGGCGAATCGTTTTGTAATTTAAGCTATGGAAGGATGTCTGGTTTGCCATTTAAAGCTTCTGTATAATAGGATGTCTGGTTATGTATGCTCATATGAGGTGAAACAAAGATTGTCATTACTCGGTTTTCTCTTAATATATAGTTGGCGTTATGGCCATGCTTGAATTTAGAGAGATCAGGGGTAACATAAGGGAATGGTGGATGGGTGAC
Organism: Chenopodium album; assembly: GCF_948465745.1. Taxonomy (NCBI): domain Eukaryota; kingdom Viridiplantae; phylum Streptophyta; class Magnoliopsida; order Caryophyllales; family Amaranthaceae; genus Chenopodium; species Chenopodium album. Next base: position 75,327,068 of record NC_137840.1, read on the forward strand.
AAGAAAATACAAGTTAATCACCAGGATAAAACTGCAGTGTTTATCCTGGGCTAACCAGGTAATTTCGCTAGGTAACAGTAGGTGCCCTTGATGGTAATCTTAGAACTTGGTGTATGAATATATTACTTAACCAGTTGGTTTGTATAATTGATACACAAATCTTAGCAGTCTGATCCATCCATTTGTTAACATTTCTGAAAAAAATTGTAACTTAATCTTTTTAACCTCTATATCTTTGTTTCCAGCTCAACTGTTGCTAATCCATTTATATTTCTGCCTGAATTATGTTGTAAAACCAAAAAGAATATGGATCCAATATCCCCATGAAACTAGACTTATGTATCAGATTCACCTTGCAAATTTTTAGCCAAAGAGGCAATGTAAATACATTCATCAGTTGGTTGCTTGAGAAGTGCAATTATTATTTATTAAGGCTCAAACTCTAACATTGCATGGAATAGGATTCCTAGGGTATTCCTAGTTGCTAGAATAGTAGGCGTGGGTTCTGATTCCAAGTGCAATGTTAAGAAGCTTATCTCCAAATTCATTTTGCAATCCATGATGGATTTTGTAGGGTCAAATGAGTGCACTTTAGCATGATCTGAAAGGAAAATTATTTGTAACCTTTGATCAACACTGCTAGTATGTAATATACGTACCTTAGGAAACTCAGGAGGTTACTTGGGAGCAGGGTCGAGCTTTTCTTTATACTTTGTGTCCATTAATGACCTGCCTAACTGTCATCTGATCGTTTGTGCAGGGGTTCTTCAATTTTACGGCTAGGAGGCCTCGCCATCTTCTGAATATATTGGAGCTTGGATATAATGTCATGTACAATGACGTTGATATGGTTTGGTTGAAAGACCCATTTCCTTATTTGGAGGGAAATCACGATGTCTACTTTATGGATGATGTGGCTGCGGTATGTAGGCTGATATTCCTTGCTATTTTACTCTTATAGTCATATGTATACAGAATGCTTCTGCCTGAGTCTGGTCTGTGTGCTAAAAACTGAGAATATTTTACACATCAAATTATCTATGCGAGTACAGTGCAGCATTCAGCAATGATGTCACTTGTTTCTGCTTTGATGTAAATAACATTGCATAAACGCCCTCTTTAGGTGTTTAGGTTTGCATAATCCTGTTTAATGGTCATGACGGGTCTAATGAGCATGTTCTTATATCAACTACTCAGTAAAATCAGAGACCTGTGTATAAGTTCAAAAGTAAAAAACGCATCCTTTGCTAATAGTTATGGATGATAATTTTTTCTTTCATAATTTTTATTCTTGCCTCTGCTTCTTATATCTAGGTGAAGCCTTTGAACCATTCTCATGCCTTACCACCTCCAGGGAAAAAGGGACGACCTTATGTTTGTAGCTGCATGATATTTCTGCGGTCCACGAGTGGTGCCAAGTTGGCTATGAGAAAGTGGCTTGAGGAGCTTCAAGAACAGCCATGGACCAGAGCAAAGAAAGCTAATGACCAGCCTGCATTTAACTGGGCTTTGATGAAAATAGAAAAAAAGGTCGGTCTTTTTACCTCCCTTAGTCACCTCCCCTTTTCCTTTTTACTTATGCTTCCATTCTCCTCCCTTACGCTTTACAGTTGTCACTCCAATGGATTGAGAATAGAGGAAACTTGCTATTCGTTGCCAAAGTGTAGATTTGTTTAGCAAATGATATGTGATAACTCAGTGAAGTTTAGGGTAGTTACATATGTGACTATTGCATCCCAACCAAAGGGGGTGGGGTTAAAAAAGGAAATACGGAGTATGACCTGCACTGTACTGACTTTTTTTTTTTTTTTTTTTTTTTTGCTGCTTTTGCTTTTGATTTCTGATATTCATTTTGATAAGCTTTTGGGAGAGCCATAGTTGGTCAATTCTCTGAACAAGGAATGAAGGAAATACTTGTATACACCACAAATATGTAAAGAAATTCCATATCAGAATTTTTTTGTTTGTATAAAGCTGACTTGGAGTAACTATTAGCCTAACCTAAGGATACTCATTGGGTTGTATTCTGTACTGGACAACAGGTGGATATGTATCTGCTCTCCCAGTCTGCATTCCCAACTGGAGGTTTGTACTTCAAGAACAAGACATGGGTACGTGAAACTGAAGGTTCACATGTTATCATTCATAACAATTACATCCTAGGATTTGAGAAGAAAATAAAGCGTTTCCGTGACTATGGCCTCTGGCTAGTTGATGATTATGCTTCAGAATCTCCACTTGGCAAGCTATAGAAGTATCAAAGGGTATGGTTATGATTTCGAGTACTACACCTAGCGCTGAACTGCATTTGTAATCTGATTTGGCTGAGCTGCAGCATGTTTCAGCCACTAGCTATGGCATATGCTCAATTTAGAGCTGCTGTAGAATTCCTTCTTTGGCTGTAGTCTCAAGCGAGCTCATTTCAACGAGAGTTTGGCATTCATAAGCTGGATCGCTGGCTGTAAGCTTTCAGAAACACAAGAATGCGCAATGATATCTTCCAATGTCTTGTCTTCAATTTTGATTATTTATAATTATGGGGGTTTTGGGTTTTGGTGTGTTCTAGAGATTTGAGCTTGTATATGTGAACTAATCTCGATTGAGAATCTTGAGTTAATATGTTGTATGGAGCTCTTCATGCCTCACAGGCATCTCACTGAAAAGAGAGATTTCATGACATTTTACTAAGGTCTATCTTCTTCGTTTTGCATATAGAAGGCTGAATAATTACGCCAAAGAACACTGTGAAACACAGAAGGATATATGTGCTGAACATTCTCTTAGCTCTTTATTGTAAATATAACTAAAGAGTAATTTTTTGACAGAAATCAAAGGCTCAAATTTATTAAGTAATCAAGTAATATAACTAAAGTGTGTAATGATTCCTTAGTAATGCTACGATATTACATTTGTTGTTATAGAGGACGTAGGACTACAAAATCAAGATCATGAATAATCTGCTGATAGGTAGTGGGAATGAAACAAGCGGTGATATTCTCTCCTAGATTAGTCACAAAGTCATAGCGGTTCAAGAGCTCAGTAATTTTGGCCAAGGATATAGTAAACGGATGTGGAACTAAACCGGTTTGATTGACTTGCACTGTTACGAGTTCTGCAAATTCTGCTAAACTTGCAAGCCCAAGACATTCGTCAAGCCTTATAGAAGTAATGTACCTTAATGCTATATTTGGATCCTCCAGTCCTACTTGTTCATACACATCAATCTCATCATCAAGATGTTCCTCATCCACTTCACCCACCTCCATCACTTGATTTGCTTTACCCTCCACTTCACCCTCCTCTTGACCCCATTGCAATTCCATTGGATCACCCCCCTCCTCCCCACCAAAATCAAAACCAACACCAACATTCTCAAGACCAGCATCAAGATAATCATCACCCCCATCATACCCTCCATTTACTCCACTATTAGCTTCTAATATGGCACCAGAAGCTCCATCTACATGTTGGTCAAAATGCCTTCCATCTAGTGTCTTCATTGTGTCTGAAAATTGCCAAAATTTTAAGCCAGTTACAAACTTTCCATCAATCTAAGAGGTTATTAACAGCTCTATATGGATTCAACACCACACACGGTTATAATGCTACATTGTATTGTAAGAGAAGCAGATGTTCAAGAAATTTAATGCTCACCAAAAGCTGATGAATACAGTTGCTTCCAGCTAAAAGAGACGTCTCCTGGATCAGGAACTGCTAGATCGCGTAAGCTGGAATATTTCCACTTGTATAACCATTTGCAGGTAGTGGCAAGCATCACCAGAGACCTTCCATCTAGGTACTTGGCTATCGCAATCGAGACATCATCCTCAAACCTTTGAGCACAAAATCAGAATTCAGTGAGAAATTTCAATTTGTAACCATTATTCAAAACTACAGAAAATTCAAATAAAATAGTCCTTGTCTATTCACACAGAATCATGCTAATCAAAAGTTAAAAATCAATTGTTGAACCGTTCAATTCCACAAACATAATCAAGATTTAAGAAAAGATAATTACACACAAAATGATTCCAACCACTGCATTTTCTTTGTTAGAGCTAAATCATGAAGTTAAGTTAGCTGAATTATGAGAAAATCCTCACTAATCAATTCAGCATTCATACTAGCTAAACAGATATATGAATAAGCTTGAAATACATACTGTAATATTCTTGCTTGCTTCCCAATATAGCGACCTGTCTTCCCATCATAGTACTCTGGCCAGCCATCATTGGTAAGGTGTTTCTCCACCAGCTCTATGGCATTTCCGGCCATCTGAGGCCTCGCAGTCTTGATGCATGCAGATACCAGTAACCACAGCAGAACTGCAATATGAGTATGATTAATAATAACGCATAAGCTTAGATATAATGTTTTGTAAAGGCATGAGAAATGCACCCTAGAGAAAAAGAAGAAGAAAAAAAAAAAAAAGGCTGTACCATGATCACAACTTCATACATCATCACTACACACAGACATATTGTCAACATGTCAAAGAGATTATCAATCATAAATGCGAAGTTAAATTCTTGTCATGTAACTTGAAGATAAATTCAATTCTAAGGCTTATATAGTGTTAAACACAGCCACAAACACACTAAGTAGAAATATCTTGGAGAACTAAGTTTTAAGTCAGTAAATTTTTGTATCAGGAAACTCACCTGGCCAAGATCCACCATTATGGTAACTCCACCGAGTATTCTTGGAATCAAACCCTGTGATAATTTTCCTATCATAAACTTCTAGCGCTGGATAAAAGATTTTTAAAGGCATCTCTCCAACTAACTCATCCCAACAGGCTTCAATTAAGTCCAATATAGCTGATGCTTGCTTTGGTGTCGCAAGACTGCTTAAGATAGCAATGCAGTTACCAAGTAAGAACCACCTGAAATCCATGCGAGCTGGGCTGACACTGCCAATGAAATAACCACCTCGTAAGGGCATGAACTCGAATAGCCAATCAGGAATTGACTCCGGGGATAAATTGAACTTGTTTGAAGCAGTGTGAGAGTATTCTTCTGTTTTATAGTGGTATATGTTATTTAACTGGGTATAATCAAACCAGTAATATGTCCGAATATGGTACCTTAGTGCCTTGATCTTGGAGTTGATCTTGTCCAGCAATTCTTTGTTGTCAGGCACTTCTTTCAACATGTTTTTGGCACATCTCAGTGCAAAAAAGAAAAGAGACTGAATCTCAATTGGATACTCATATATTCCCTGCCCAATTGATGATTATGGATGAAGTTAGTAAGAAAATGGAAGCAGGCATGCATGTTACAAATAATTTTAACCACAGTAATCTGTTCACTTATTGGCTTTAAGACATTATCAGATGAGTTTCTATGTTTTAGGTACAAGAAGTTATTTAATCCAAAATAGAAGAAGCGTAGGATTTTGTAGTTTCAGTATGCTAGTTACTTTTAAACTGGTTGAACATAAACCAAGTGAATCACTCTTCAATACCAGAAAAGGAAAGGGTAAACAAGAAACTAACCATCCTTCTGTCAATCATACAGCATGCATCTGCACAGAGTAGCAAGGGGAAAGTGTCAAAACCATCAGAGAGGAACAGGTCAAGGATCAATTTCATGCCTTTCTGCACATCAGGCTGATCTGCCAGTGAGCGGTCACTTGTGCTTTTGACATATGACCTCAGCAAGATAATCCACTAGAACCCAGAATCCATAGGTGCAACTCTTCCAATTGCAGTACCACCATAATCCGCTTCCAGAATTTCCTTCACACGCTCATTTTTCTCGTCTATCTCAACCTTGAAGCTTGCTGGCATTACACCTTCTCCAAGAGTGAAGTTATCAATCCTCTTTTCACGACCTTGAAGATGGAGAGTTTTAAGCAAGAAGTTCTTCACAATTTCTGCGTCTGGGAGATCTTTCATTAGACAAGCTAGAGCACTAGGAACGAAGTCCCTCACAAAAACCTACACATTGGAAAAAGTGAATCAGTACGTGCAAATCCACATGGTTCACCTCAAGAATAACAAAGACAAATGCAGTACATTAATAAAATGACATTTGAGAGTTAGTTCTTTAGTTGCGATGTAAACAATTTTAGAGAGCCACAAACATTTATGGATTTACCTAATTAGCTGATCTTTGTGGTTATCAGCTATGGTCTATGGACTTACTTAACTACCCACATCTGAAACCCCTATTATAAATTTGTCAAGTGCAGACAAATATCTTATTAATAAGTTCATCTTAGACAATTGCAGCTCTTATGATTATTCAAAACTTGATAATCTAATAGAGCTACTTGACAAATTACTCAGAACCACTGACTGAGCTAAGTATGTACATGAATGACAAAGGCAAGGCATTGATACATGGAAGATACATGCTCGAATACTAATGGTTCAAAATCGATATGCCTAGTTTTGCATCCTATTGCAGAATTAAAGGTTATTGAGAAGACCTGTATATATTATCAAATCAGGGGAGGATCAAAATATCTACAAGTTACCTGCCTATTATATTTGCTAAGCTGAGCTATGATAAAATTAAGTCCGGATTCCCTACTTCCCCAACCATTATCTAATTCAACATTCAATAATTGGAAATGTTAGGATCAAATCTTGTCTAATCTCAGTGACATTATTGGGCAGGGAATATATGGGTTTATGTATAATGTATAAACCAAGTGATAACTCCTCTGATACATAAACTCCTCTGATTACTGGTTATACATAAACCAAGTGAAACATTATTCAATACCAGAAGAAAAGGAAAGGGTAGACAAGAAACTAACCATCCTTCTGTCAATCATACAGCATGCATCTGCAGAGTAGCGATGGGAAAGTGTCAAAAGCATCAGAGAGGCACAGGTTAGTGAAAGAAACATTGCTCCATGATCCAGATAATCTACCTAATAGATTTTCAACATGCAATGTTTAGTGCATGTCATACTGATGGGAAATTTAGAGGATACCTATATGTTTATCCTGCTGGCGAAACAAGCAAGAGTGACTCCCATCTGCAAGAAAATTGCAGGTGAGACAAGGCTTTTAACACCACACACAGCTGTAATGCTACATTCTACTGTGAGGCAGGTAGATGTCCAACAGATTTGTCACTCACCAAAAGCTGATACATATAGTTTTTTCCAGCTAAAAGAGACGTCTCCTGGATCAGGAACTACTAGATCACGTAAACTGGCATATTTCCACACGCATTCTGCTAATAGAGTATTGTAGAACCATTTGCAGGTAGTGGCAAGCATCACCAGAGACCTTCCATCTAGGTACTTGGCTATCTCAATCCATACATCATACTCAAACCTTGGAGCACAAAATCAAAATTCAGTTACAAATTTCAATTTGTAACCATTATTCAAAACTACAGAAACTCCAAATCCTGGTCTATTCACACAAAATCATGCTAATCAAAAGTTAAAATCAATTGTTGAACCGTTCAATTCCACAAACATAATCAAGATTCAATAAAAGATAATTACGCACAAAATTATTCCAACCACTGCATTATCTTTGTTAGAGTTAGCTGAATTATGAGAAAATCGTCACTAATCGATTCACAAGTTACTTTTGAAATCAGTGGAATAACTTCTGAAATCATAAGCGAGAATTAAAATATGCATGACTTATCGCAATAACATCACACAAACAATATTTATGTACATTGTAAAATCAAGCTTAAATTAGTTTTAGTCATTTTGCATATAATGTAAAGCGACATGTATCTGATGTAAATTCGAAGTGTTTTCGACCTGATAAGCGCATTTAAAGCTTAATTTATATAGTTTGATCTCCAAATTTATACTGGAATTTTAAATTTGACTCAATCAATCTTCACATATTCACACACAATAAGCTCGAAATTCATACTGTGATATTCTATGAAGTTCGATCAAATTCTCAGATAAGAGTAAGATTTATCAATTCACTAAAATTCTGGAACAAAACTTGAACTACAAGACAGTGAATTCAAATTCACCATTCAATTTGTGAGAATCAGGACATTGACGATCGATTCGATCAACAATCGCTCGTTAATTCAGCTCGCTATTTATTCAAAATTCATCGCTAAACTCAATTGAATTTTGCTAATTCCAGCTCAAATTTCAAATAATCAAATTCAATTAGAGGTTAAATTTGCAGATAAGAAGCTAGTAAATTATACCGAAAACGAAATGATTGCTGATCTTCAAATTTGCGTGTTCGTCAATTCATCAAAATCATAACAATTATTGACAATTACAGCTCAAAATCACCAAAAATTATACAATAAACGCAATTATAAGAGTTCTACTCATTTTTACATTGCAAAATCATACAAAAATCAACGCAATTGTGAAGAGAGATACCTTGAGAAGAAGGAAGCGTGAAGAGAGAAAACGGAAGAGAGGCGAGGAGTTTTCTTCAAGTGAGTTCCCATTTTCTTCAGAATTGCAGAGTAATTTTGAGTGTTTGATGAGAGAGAAAAATTTGAAATGAAATGAGTAATTAATTTGTAATAAGTTGGAGAAGGAACTATGTATTTATACGGAAAGACGCGGGAGTGAGAGAAGTCTCTTATTTTTTGTATTTGTTTTAACGGAAGTGGTACCTTAGCTCATTGCCAATTTGCCATTGTTGTTATACGGAAGTCTCTATTCAGTTTTGTTATCGGGTATGATTTTTGGGTATCATTTTAAAATTAACGATTATCCGTTCCGATTCGATAAACAATTTTTTTTTCCTACTTAAATCTATTATTCCAATATTTAAACCCTTACTTTACTTCATAATTACTACGAATTATATAATATCAATTATTAGTAATAGTAAAAAAAAATAATAATAATTTGATCAAGATCTTGTAGTATTGTTGTTAATTATTGTTAAAAATAATAACTAATTTATTAAGTTTAATTATCACTATTGGATACCTTATTGGGTACCCGATAACCAATTCGAAAATTCGAGTACCCGAAGTCCGGGTACCCAAACTTATCGGTTCGGTTTATGGAATATGGATATCACTTTTAGTGATATTGGTTATCAGGTACCCGATCCGTTAGTACTAACGGTGCAGGTACTCGTCCCATGTCCACCCCTACATGCCTAGATATTTCGAACCACCACGGGATGTTCAAATTTTCTGGGCGTTGCACTCCAAACGCCCATAAACTTTGATCGTCTAGCGGTGGTTTGAAATTTCTAGGCGTTTTTGCCTTGGTGGTTCGTAATTACTAGGAGCAGCAATTCTGCAATTGCTGGTAAAAGCAATTTGCAGAATGTCATTGATAATTTTCCCAAAATCTGAAGGCTCAAAAATTCCCTTCTTCAGAGCATGAAACACCTTCTCTTAATCAATCAATCATCAATCAATATATATATATATATATATATAGCTATACTAAAGGCGAAATCAGAAATGACACTTGTCATAACTTGGTTAAAAATTTTCCCTCCAAAAAGTGTTTTTTATTTTATTTTTTTTTCCCAAAGCTTCTTAGAGAAGTATTTAATTTAATACTTACTTTACAATAATATATTTCTTTTCTATTTGGCAAGTATAATCATTTTTACACATTCAACAAAGATTTATTTATTTATTTATTTTATGACGGGAACAATACAATAATGTAATCTTATCTATAACTTTGTAATGCAATCCATAGTTATTTTCATTAGTCGTGCATGCATTTCTTCCTCCGTTTTCTTTAATGATTTTAAAAAATCGTAATCACAGAACTTTCATCCTATTTTGCAATTTGCTATTATTTTTTACAGTAAAATAATTGTATTAAACTAATGATAAATATTAAAATTACCGTGCATGGCACGGGATCTAACCTAGTACTTTAAACAAACAATTACATCTTAATACGAGCCCACGAGCCCACATCATCCAAAATTTCGCACATCCCTCATTTTTTAGTTGTTCTTAGGGCCTGTTCTCATTGACTGAACTCAGCTAAACTGAACTGAACTTGGGGCCTGTTCTCATACGTTGAAATTCAGTTCAGTTCAGTTCAGTTCAGCTCAGCTCCTAATTTCCTTCTCTTATAAAATATTCAGTTCAGTTCAGTTCAGTTCAGCTCCTAATTTCCTTCTCTTATAAAATATTCAGTTCAGTTCAGCTCAGCTCAGTTCAGTTCAGTTGAGTTCAGTCAATGAGAACAAGCCCTTATTAGAGCTAAACTGAACTTATTAGAGCTAAATTAAGCTGAACTGAATTGAATATTTTATAAGAGAAGGAAATTAAAAGCTGAACAGAACTGAACTTATTAGAGCTCAACTGAACTGAAAATAAAAGTATGAGAACAAGCCATTAGTTTTGTTGCTATTGTTGTTGTTGGTGTTATTGTTTTTATTATTTTTGTAATTATTGTTGGTGGTGTTGTTATTTTTAGTTGTTATTGTTACTTCTTATAATTATAGGTGTTCTTATTGTGTTAGTTATTTTGCTATTATCATTATTATCAAATTTTTGTAGACGGGTAAGAATGTAATTTTAGATTATAAATGCGGGTGTTACCTAGAGATTTGAGGGCGACGTTTAACGTTCCACAAATAAAGGTTTTTTTTAAAGAAAGAGTTCTTTAATAATTAATTAAAATAATAGAAATGGACCAATTAAATTATAACATGTGGCATAAGCAACCCAAATAATCCGTTAAATTACCCCCATAAACTAACTAGTCATGACTTATTTTGAGAAAATACCCTATAAAAGTAAATTTATTTTGAGTTAATCTAAAAGTTTGCTTATTTTGGAAGATCGAGCAAAAGTTTTCTTATTCTTGACAAAATTTCCTAAACTTATTGTACATTAATTGTAAAGTTTCCTAAAATGATCAAAATTTACCTTAAAATAAATAAAAGTTACCACAACTTATACATGACACAAAATCAAATCATACTGATTGAAAATTAATACAGTAATACCCTTCTAAAGCTTATCTCAATGATTATTTATATTAAGACCATATTTTAAGGTACCCTCAGAAGACTAAAAGTTATCTTAAATTCGGCAAAAATTACTCGAACATTGTTCGTACATTAAAATTAGGGAGCAATTTAAGGTACACTTAGTGTACAAAAGGAATTTTGTACACAAGTTTCCTATTGGTTGATTGAGAATATTCTTTTTTTGTGGGTCATCTTCATTTTCATTTGAATTTCAAACTTGTTTTTTAAATTTCAATTTTTGAATTTCAAATTTATTTATCCTTTCACCTACCCAAATTAATGTAGTATATAATCCAAAAAAAAAAAATCAGATTTTTTGACCTCATTTTTTTTCTCTCTCCTAATTTTTTTTTTCTCTCTCCTAATGTTTCCCCTCTAATGTATCTGTGTAAATAACGAATGAAGAACAATGAATAAAATGTAAATAAAATATTTGATTTAACTTAACATTTCAATTTTTAGGATTCTTATGGGATGCATATGTCGTTTTTTCTAATTTCTCTCTCCTAATGTTTCCCCTCTAATGTATCTGTGTAAATAACAAATGAAGAACAATATACAAATCTGATTTTCTGAATTTCAGCGTGAAACAGATTGATGGCGGTGTGATAAAGTGTTGGTTAAAATGCGAACACCGTGGGTGAATGTGTTGCCGGTGAACAACCTATCGGCGTCGGTGAATTTTTTGTAATGTTCATGTGTATTCCGGCCCGTCGTGGTGTGGCTTACAATTATTAAAATGAATTGTAGTTATTATATATTTGAAGAATAAACTAATTTGAATGAAAGTATGGTGAAGGTGTGAAAAACAAACACATATTAAGAATTATTAGCTGCAAAATTGGTTAAAGATTATGTTTTATAATTCACCCAAAACAAACGATCCGGAATTTGAATCGACTCCAAAAAAACGATTTGTTGGGACGCTCATACAAACATTGTAATATATAGTTTTTTCCCACATAATGAACGTGCTGATACCCCTTAGTCCAATGGTTAACTTTGAAAGTTGCATGTGCATACATCAAACCACTGTTCGAACACTGTGACGACATAAAATTTTTTTTTTCTGGTTTTTAATTATTTTTAACTTTACAGAATCATATCTAATTTTAAAATATCATAATAACATAAAAGTTAGTGAATGAAACAATGTTATACGTATATCTTTTATTTAGTTTTTAATTATTTGATGTTAGTGAAGGAAACAAGGTTATACGTTTAGATATAAATTATTTATATTTAATAACTATTTTATTAGTATTTCAAAAAAAAAAAAAAAACTATTTTATTTAAAACAAAAAGTATGTTAATAAGTTAAAATTTTCACTACTTTGATAAACATAAAAAGAGAACCTATTCAACTAATAATACATATTAATATGTAATCCAGTGAATGTGCTGATACCCCCTAGTCCTATGGTGTTAATATTATCAAAATGTTGTATTATTCAAATGCATTCAGTGTTCGAACCTTGCGACCATGATAAAATCATCTTTTTTTTTGTCCCCTAAAAACATTTTTTATTTTAAAGAATCATTGTTCTTTTAATAAAATCTTGTTTGATAAACGTGTCACTATGAGATCTCCGTACAACATGTTTAAAATGCTAGTACACACTATAGTTTGAAATGAATTAATAAAACTAATGGTATGTGTTGTGGAATATGTGGACCAGACTTTCAACCGCCATCACCTCCCAATCCACTTTGCCCTTTTTTTCCCCTTTACACATTTTTTTTCTCTTTCTTAGATCCATTTTTAGTACATGCATTTTAAAGATCAGAATGACATGTTCAAATTCCATAAGGTGTACAATATGGCATGGTGGGAGGCTTGTATATTATCCTAAGTTGAAGTACAAAGATGGAGAACACCTTGTTGTTAACAAAACATAATTTTTTTTATTTCTTTGAAGGGAACAAAGATATACTTTTAGATGTATAACTAATCTTTAATAACTATTTTTTTTCTAAAATAAAATATTTTTCAATGGTCTAATAAACAAACCCCTTGAGTTATGATGGATAGTCATCTTGTGTTCGAATCTTGTGGAGGTACAAAAGAAACACATTTTGCTTTTTATTTTTTTAAAATTTTCATTTTAAGTATCATTTTTGTATTTAAAAAATCATAACTAATTGTTATTAATATATTTTTTTTTTTGAAGAAAATTGTTATTAATATAATATTAAGGAAATCATATTTGTATATATAAAGTCAAAACATACACCATATTTCAAAGTGAAAAAAAAAATCAAAAAACTCTTTTTATTTTAAATGTTTTACACGTAAATTATTTGTATAATGTGTCCAATCAATTATTTATGGGCATAAGCCAGGAAATTTAGTCTAATAGATACACTATAAAAATTAATTTGTTTTCATCCAATGTATGTGCCGATACCCCTTAGTCTAGTAATAAACAAACCCCTTGAATGACTATGGATAGTCGTCCTGTGTTCGAATCTTATGGAGGTATAAAGAAACACGTTTTGATCTTTTATTTTTTATAAATTTTCATTTTAAAAGTATCATTTTGGTATTTGAAACCTCAAAAATAATAATTATTAATTTTAAAGGAATCATATTTGTATTTGTAAAATCAAAACTTACACCGTATTTCAAAGTCATGAAACTTATTGGAACGTTGTAACACCTTATCAAACTTATTATACCTTACTGAACTTATCAGACCTTACTAAACTAATTTGAACTTATTGTTCCTTATTGGACCTTATTAGTACAAGTATCCATCATTCGGATTAAAATTCGAAATTTAATCAAATCAAAACTGAATTATTAATTCGGATCGGATTCGAACTTTAAATAGAATTGGATTGGATTGAATTTTTTTGAAAATTCGAACGTTCAAATTGGATTGGATTGACCTTGTTTGAATCCAAAAAAACCAAAATAAATTAAATATGAAATCGTTAATTTATGAATAAGTATTGTTAATATAATCATGCTAAACTATTATTATAATTATTACTATTTATCATGTAACCTACTTACGTTTTCAATACTTTTATTAATCGTGTACAACTATACTTTTAAGAATTAATTTTTTTCTATTGTATTTTAATTTTTATTTTCGCATTAGCCCAAAATATTTGAAACGTATTTTAATTTGCACTCTCATATCGAATCCAAATAACCGAATTTTAAATCGGTTTGAATTAGAGTGGATTTGGTGAGGAATTCAGACCGGGTTGGATTTTATAATTGAAAATTAAAATTATTTCGGATTGGATTGGATTTGGGATAAATTCAAACCAAAAACCGAATGGACACCCCTACTAATTAGACCTTATTATTAGACTTTATTAGAACTTATTGAAATTTATTAGACCTTATTTAACTTAATGTAACTTATTAAACCTTATTTAACTTATTATTGGACCTTATTATAACTGATCTAACTTATTAGACCTAAAACTTATTTTTATCAGGTGACGAGAACAAGCCCTTAGTGAATGACGGTGTGGAATTGAAATAATTTTAAATTTGACCGCTATCAAAATATCTCACTTTGATTAATATATTTAAGATTGAAAAATGAATTCAGGATCCTAACACATTTATTAATATCAAATCATATTTCAATTTCTCGTATATATTCTAGGCTATAATTTGAAAATGAATTCTTATTTTAGTAGCATCATTGTTCAATTCTTTTTAGCCCTTCACTAATGTTATATTTTTACCCCTTCTTGACTTATATGCGGAGTATTTATAATGATGAATTCATGTTAATATCTCTTACCATTTTAACTTTTGTTTCTTCCTTTACAATAAAGTGTGCGTACAATAGACTTTGTATTTTATTATCTAAATATTTTTATGACAATAGAGCCCTAATTAATTTCATTGGTATAATTTTCAATTTTATTTCAGCTATTCCTAGTTTACTTTTAGTCCACCGTGACTTATTTTAATATTACTTATAATAAGAATTATTAAATATTTATACTAGTCAAGTATATTAGTTTTTAAAATAACAATATAATAAATTTTGCATTGTTAGTCTTATAAACTATAATGGTCATGAGATCAAATATTCAATACATTCATTTTATTTATATTTTTAATGTATGTACTCGATATTGAATGAAACAAGATGCAGAGTCAAGTGGTGCCATAGACTTGTTTTTAAATTATATTTCTTGGTATCAAGTTACTAATAAAAGTATTCACTGAATATGTTTAGTATCAGTAGACGAATGAATATATCAAATTTTATTATATTGAAGGAGATGAAGAAACTTTAAGTATGCGCTAATGGTGAAAAGGGAAATTACTTTTTCTCTCCTAATTACTATTTCCAAAGCTAAATGTCAGTGCCACATGAAATTTTACCACCATTAAGAGTTCATTGAATGAGAGTTTAGCGAAAATCTTCCCTCATTTTATTTTCAGTAAAATTTTAAATGTTAAGTAATCATTTTTGGTTTTATAGAATCATAACTAACAAAAGAAATTAACGAATCATTTATGTTTTACAAAAATCGAAATTAACAAACATATTTGTTCGAACTCTATGACAGTACATTGGTTTGATAACTTTCCAATTTTACGTAATCATATTTGTTTTTAATATATCAAAATAACAAAGTCAGATTTTTTTAAAAATTTCTTTTAAGGGAATAAAGTTATACTTTTATGTGTAACTCTCTATATATAATAAAAAAAGACCTATAAATAATCTTTAATTTTTATTTTTTAGTAAATCAAATCTACACAGTGCTCTTAAATAAGTATTTTATTTTTCTAAAAAAAAAGTATTTTTAAGTAACAATTTTTCAAATTTAAGAAATTTTAAAAGATAACCACTTCATTTAATACCCAACTTACAACAAATGTAACCTATGTTGATGGATATGATGCGAAACATACAAAAACGATTATATTAATTCCCAAATAACTTATATAAATAGTTCATTTTAATGGATGTTTTTTAATATGATAAATTTAATATATACATGTATGATTTCAAACTCAATTAAATAAATTGAAACTTACTTAGTAATGGATAACATATATAAATTTAATATTTATAAGTGCACGTGTTGATACCCCATGACTTGGTTGGTCAATGCTTTCCTATTGTAAACAAGTGATTCGTGTTCGATTCTTCACTATACCAGAACTTTAGATCAAATCAAAACTGAATTATTAATTCAGATCGGATCCAAACTTTAAATCGAATCGGATCGGATCGGATCGGATCGGTTTGAATTTTTTTGAAAATTCGGACGTTCGAATAGGATTGGATTGACCTTGTTTGAATCCAAATAACCGAAATAAATTAAATATGAAATCGTTAGTTTAAAAATAAGTATTGTTAACATAATCATGCTAAACTATTATTGTAATTATTACTATTTATCATGTAACCTATTTACGTTTTCAATACTTCTATTAATGGTGTACAAATATACTTTTAATAAATAATTTTTTTATATTATTGTATTTTAATTTTTATTAGGAAAAATTGATGGGAATAATCCCACCTTTTGAGCGTCGGAGATTAATAATCCCACCTTTGGGATATTTTTAAATAATCCCACCTTTGTACCCAATTTACTCCTAATAGTCCCAACCGGTCATGGAACAAGTTACCAGACACGTGTTGGCTAGTGATTGGTCAAAAAAAAAATTTAAGTTTAATTTTTTTAAGGAAAAAAAAAAAGAAATTAATTGAATAATTAAAAAATCACCCACCAGCCTCAACCACCTTCCCCGCCGCCTGTTCCGGCCAACCTTGCTGCCGGACTCCCCTGCCCCACAACGCCGACCACCTAGACCGGATCCCCAGCGCCGACGCCACCCTCCCCCGAACCAACAACCTCCCTCCACCATCACGAAAACCATCGAAACCAACCATCCCGCAACCCTCGAAGACCCTTTCTCTCTCCGGCCAGCCATCCCCAACCCCAACTCCAATGCCGGCGTCGCTATCAAACCCCCCTGAACCAATCGACGTCGAGGAACCGGCCAGCGAGCTTTCCCATCCCCAGATCCCAGCCCCTCCCCGTCCCCCATTTCAACCTTCCCCGTCCCCCGTCCCTTGTAAGATCGCTCCGACCTTCCCTGTCCCCCATTCCCGACGCGCCTATCTTCCCTGTCCCCCATCCCCACCGCGCCTTCCTCCCCTGACCTCGATTCAGGCCGACTTGGTGGGTTTTCAATTTTTCAAAGGTGGTTTTAGATTTGGTTTTCGAAGGTGGTTTTGGGGATGGTTTGGCTGGGGTGGGATCTTGGTCGGAATCTGGGTGGGTTGGGTTGGTGGTTTGGCTGGGGTGGGATCTTGGTCGGAATCTGGTTGGGATGATTTGATCCTGGGGCGGTGGGAAATCGGTCGGAATCTGGGTGGGTTGGTGGTTCTAAGATCTGGGTGGTGGTGGCTGTGGTGTAGTTTGGGTGGTGGTGTTTTTTTTTTTAAATTTTTTTTTTTTACCAGAATATATTTTATTATCGCATTAGGCCCAAAATATATGCAACGTATTTTAATTTGCACTCTCGTAACGAGTCCAAATAACTGAATTTTAAATATGTTTGAATCGGATTGTATTTGGTGAGGAATTCAGATCAGGTTGGATTTGATAATTGAAAATCGAAATTTATTTCGGATCGGATTGGATTTGGGCTAAATTCAAATAAAAAACCGAATGGACACTCCTACTTATTATTAGACCTTATTATTAGACTTGAATAGAACTTATTGAAATTTATTAGACCTTATTTAATTTAATGTAACTTATTAGACCTTATGTAACTTATTGGACATTATTATAACTTATCTGCACTAATATGAACTTATTAGACCTAAAAATTATTTTTATAAGGCGAAGAGAACAAACCCTTAGCGAATGACGGTGTGCAATTGAAATAGTTTTAAATTTGACCGCCTATTAAAATATCTCACTTTGATTAATATATTTAAGTTTTTTTTTTTTTTTTTTTTTTTTTTTTTTTTTTTTTTTGTTGAAACACATTATTAAACCAAACAACAACATACAATAATCATCATAATATATTAATAAGCGTATTATTACCATTTAAGGAATCATATTGTCTTTAATAGAATCATCTAATATATTTGACATAAATATAAATAGTACAAATAAATAAATAATACGATAATATATGTGCTGATACCCCTTGGTGTAGTTGGTGAATGCTTTCCTATTATGTATAAGTGATCCGTGTTCGAATCCAAACTACTCCATTTTTTTTTGGGTATTTTTAGTTTTCATTCACATATATAATAGCCATAAATACTAATGTTTCCCATTTTAAATTAGACTTTTAAATATCAATGATTCTAATTATCAATAAAACAATTCGAGTCATGATTAATTTAAATTCAATATACCAATTATTATTATTTTTGTTTGCATTTTATATTTCATTCACCTATTACCCATAAATAGTAACGTCCTAATAAAAATTAGTACTTTTAAATACTAATGTTACCAATCGTCAATAAAACAGTTCGAGGTCTAGTTTCTTTAAATTTGAAATTATGAAACTCCCACTACAAACCCAAAACCTTTCCGCATTTTTGAGCATCAAATTCCATAAAACAACATCTTTCCGAATTTAAACAGCATCAAAATGGTATTAATAGGATCAATTTAAATATTGGCTTACTGATTCATATCTAATTCATACAAATACAAACATTTTCTCAAAGACATACATATGGCAAAACCTTGTAAATTCTTCACCGCTTGCAAGATACATACCCACAGCCGGAGTACGATTGACTTGTTCATCTCCGTTTGACCGATTATGAGAATCATGTTCATTTATATTGTTATTAACCTCAACCTTAATCTCGTCATTACTAATGTTAGTAACCTCAACTTCTTCATTAATAATCGAATGCCATGCATTGTTGCTTCTTCTTCTGTTACATCGTTTGATTCGATCTGCATCTCCGATTGAGCTAATCACATCGTTTATCCGATTGAGCTAATCACATCGTTTATCACTTCATTAAGATTAATGTTCAAACGAGGGGACATGTTATTCCATTTCACTGCCACAATGTTATTTCAGATTACTGTTATATTATTTCAGATTCAACAAATAAAAAAAGATACTATAAAATTATATTTTAATTTAATATTGACAAAATGATCCTACGTATAAAAAACAGATGCTATAAAATTATTGACAGCAAATAAACCTCGATTCCATTTAATAATTGCTTCCATTACAATGGAACCCAGAAAACTCCTTCAATTAAATAACATCCCACAAGAAACAAAACCAAAGACAACATACAAATCAATCTATTAATCTAAATGATTTACCCTTTCAATTCAATCTTTATAAAAACCTAATTTTTACCCAAAAATCATCTACTTCAAAATCAAACAATGAAAACCCTAAATTATCAAAATCATCAAATTAGGAATTTTAAACGAAATAATTCAGCAACTAACAAGATTACCTGCGAATATTTGTAACTGATTGGCGAAATTAATATCCACACTTGAATAATTTTTTCACAATTCTTCCCTTATTCAAATTGGATGTGTTCTTCGCCAAGGAATTTTGGGGGAAAAGATGAAATTTTGGGGGAGAAGATGGGGAATTTTGATGCTTTGGTGTATTATCCATTAATTGTTGCCGCCCACTGAAAATTTTGCCTCTCACCTTCCTCACAATGGCGCCTAGGCTGAAAATTTTGGCGCTCATCTTTCCCTCTTCTTTTTTTTCCTTTCCCTCTTCTTTTTTTAGTTTCCATTATTACATTGATGAGTTGGCGTTTTTTTATTGGCGGTGTACAAAAGGAATCTTGTACACTTAGTGTACCCCTAGCCTTTTACTTAAAATTACTGTAAAATGAGTGTTTACAAAAGTTTTTGAATAAGGAATGTTGGGTTTGGATTTTGTCACAAACAAAGGGATTTTTTTTTTTTTTTTTTTTGTGGGAACGATCAAAGGGATATTATTTTTGCAAAGATAATTATGTTATGAATTGATAAAATATTTACATTGACCGCTGTCTATTATAACTCCGTACCGTACGTATCATTATACAAGGCATCCAATGCTATAAACTTTTTTTTTTTTTTTTTACAATCCAATGCTATAAACGAGGAAAAGATATACGTAGTATTACGAATATTTACCAAACAAATTACAAAGATATTTACATACATCTTAACTGTATCTTATATATAGTACATATCACAAATGGATTATTAAGGGAGGCTGTAGGTGTGAATTGTTTACTCTCGAGGTCTTCTAAACACATTTAGAGAAGAGAATATGGAGGAAAACTCATCATCATCAATATTATCACCATCTATATCATCATCACTCTCAATACCATCATCACCATCAATACCATCATCACCATCAGTATCATCACCATCAAGATCATCAACAACAATTAATGATCTTGCTGATGAGTTATTGATTGAGATATTTGTTAGACTTGATAATTATATAACAGGGATTAGATGCAAATTAGCATCAAAGCGTTGGTTATCTATACTCTCGAACCCTAGATTTGTTATGGAATACATAAACCATAAGAATAATCTGAAGGAACACCTACCATGGACGTTTTTGTCAACGACGAGGATGACTACTAGACGGATGAAATCTCAAAAAAAAATCCCAACTCACAAGGTATTTAATTCTCCAAAATTCACCCTCACTTTTCTTCCTTTTAAATCGTTTATAATTGTAGCGACTTGCAAAGACCTAATTTTGTGTTTAGATATGAGTGACGAAAAAGATCATCATAACAATCAGTATTACTACATATGCAATCCATTAACAAAGCAATGGGTTGCTCTCCCACCGATTCCAATTTCATCACACGTCTGCTTTTGGGCTAGATTATTTTGCAAATATCCTGACTGTCAAGGAAACATCGATTGCAGCAGGCTTAGGGTTGTGGTTATTCATCCTATACCCATGTTCTATGGCCCGATAACTTCTGATCCTTATAAATCATTCAATTCTATGGTTTTTTGTTCGGAGAAATCTCTATGGAAAAATATTCATCTTCGGATTCCATTGTTACTTAGAAATAATAAAAATAATTTAGTTTTCAAGGGTGCTGTATGTAAGGGAATGGTTTGTATTCGGCACGATTCACATTTCGGGGTGTTCAATCCATTCGACATAACCCCTAATACTGGTGATGAACACGAAGCCAGAAAGATTGGACCATCATTTTTTCCCGGAGATGGAATAATTTTGGAATGTAGAGGGCGATTGATTAGTATGTGCATAACCGTTACACATAGGAATCCCGGTTGGGATGTATTATATGGTGAAGTCCGAATTGATGGTGATGAAGGAGATTTCAATGGACTTGATGATACTCTTAATGATAGTAATAATAAAGATGATATATGGTTACCAAACTGCAGGGTATATAGCCACAGGTGCATTGACGACTTGGACGGAATAATTATGACAAATACTACTACTAGATTGATCGGTATTCATCCTACTAACAAGCAATTGATATATCTAGAAAATAAGGTGTGTAACAATGAGGTGGTAGAAACCAGTGACAATGAGGCCAATTCAAAAGACAGAACTAGTAAGTTGGTTTTGTTTGATAGAAGCTCGTCACACTTGAAGACTTTGGGAGAATTGCATCCCGATCGTCTGGATTCTCCTTGCAGACTTGAGCTCCAACACTGGCCTACACCACTTCCACGTATTTCCTACTAATGTACTCCAATTCTTTTTGTCCTAATAAAATCTGTTCGGCTTTAATCTGCTCTGCTGAAATCTGCTGTGGTGAAATTTACTCGTCCCAGAAGCTCAAAAGAACAGGGCCCTTAGTAGTGGATTTAATGAGAATCCAAACACACCAATTCCACATTATTTTACAAGCCCGATAAATTTTGATCCTTATAAATTATTCAACTAGTGTGTAGCCCGGGTGTTGCACAGGTTGGTACTTTAATTAGACCTTGTGATTATCAATTATATACACTTATTTTCATGTTTTTAAACATAAATTATGATTGGCTTAGATGGTTAAGTAACTATCTTTCTTATTAAAGGTTAGATGTTCAAATTCCGGGCATAACGAGAGGTGGAGTAGGTGACGTGGCGTGATCTACGTGCCACGTAAACGTTCTTAGTAATGCCTTTTTAATATATTAGTATAGATAGATATAGATATTATCATTCAAGGATGTTGTTCAAAATGTGTACTCTTTTTTTTCTTTTTACAAACCTCTCTTAATCACACATGAAAAAAAAAAAAATAAAAAAAAAATAAATTCTACTATATTTTTACTAAACATATATTGTTAAATGAGTTGAATAAGAATGTCATAGTCCATATAAGTATATTAATTAAAAGGAGACATCTGTCCCGCCGTTGGTTAGTTGTTCATATCAATTCACATGCACTGGCTGAATCAGCTAAGCTACTATTGTTAACTACTCGCAGTACGAGCTGAGTATCCTTCCCCCCACCCCCTTTTTTTTTTTTTTAGAAAAATTAAAATGTTGGACAATATAATACGAGTATTATCCTTTTCCATTACAATTTACAATCATACGGCGTGTTCTACTGTATTTATTTACAAAATAATAGAATTCTGTGTTTCTTTAGATTGAAGCTTTAGCAAGAATATTCTTTAAAAAAAAATATTTCAAGAATAATTGTTTAGCTGGTTTGGAAGTTGAAGTTGGCAAAAATAGGTCCAATATTATTTGTTTAATTTGCGGAGATATTATTTTTTGATTGTTTATATATATATACTTCGTAAATTATAATTAGTAACTTTGACAATTTTATATTAATATAATATTTAAATTTAATTTTTGTATGTATTTTTCTCACAACGCTAAAATATAAATGTATTCTTGAGTAAGACAATTGAGTTTCAGTTTAGTGTTGGAAATTTTTATTGAATATTTTGTCATTATGTTGTTTATATGAAAAATACTCGGTAATAATTTTTTAACCGTAATTAAAAGAAGAATCAATAAACTTGATACTATTCACATCAATCGAAAAGGATCAATTTGCAAACCACTATACATAGCAAGTTAAAGCGATAATGAACATAATAATCTTGTTAGCTTAAAGGTAGTTTTCTAATGGATGCTTTGACATTTAAGATCCTACTATTGATACCTCACAATTTTAGTATGAGTACTTAGAAAAGGGTATGATAATGGATACAATGATTAAAATTCTAAGGCATGCGCCCAATGCATGAAATGATCAAGATTTTTTTTTTTTTTTTTAACTATTTATACTTTATATTATAGTTATAATTATATTTATTTTATTTTTTTGACATTGGATGAAGTGATCGAATTTGGATCACATACAATTAGTACAATTTAAATACCAACCGATCTTCCTGCCAAAAAAAAAAAAAAAATTACAAATCCATCTTACTAAAAACAGCTTGCATTGGCATACGTAGGCCATACTTATCAGACTTGTTATTTAATTGGTGACCCATATTATGAATTTCCTCTCTATAGTAATGGTCACAACCTCACAATTATTTATTTATTTGAGACTTCATTCTCTTTTTTTATTTTTTCAATTGGGTGATGTATTGTGTCAATTATGGTAAGTTGGTAATTGATATTCATACAAAAATTAGGGTCTAACCATTCCTCATTATGGCCATAATAATGTGGAATGTATTTGATCATCAATTGAACTCCTTTTGAAATAAATAAATAAATAAAAATTGAAGTCATTAATTGTCCTTTTCATTTGGACTTTTCAATAATAAAATTTGACAAGTATTATGATGGAGTTATTATTTGAATGTTAACTAGCCTTCTGGCCCGTGCAATGCACGGGTTATTCATATAAAATTGTATTGAGAGATAAGTGAGGAAATATCAATAAGTCATTATAGGGTATAATATGTAATCGAAAACATGATTAAAGAAATTAAAATTTTAGAACTTTAATCCAAAAAGGGCTTAAAAAGAAGATGGAAGGGCTAAAATTAAAGAGAGAATAGGAAAAGGTTTAATTAAAGGGGAGAGATGAAGTGTATATGAAAGATGAAGTATAAGTAAAGAATTAAAAAAAATGGTGTAATAAAAAATTAATAGTGTAAGATACTAAGATGACATGTGACAATATGGTTAAAGAAGTGTAATAGAATGGATGAGGACATGTGTCTTTCTTAGTTTCTTGGTTATAGTTTTTAAATACTAAGTATAGATATAGATATAGAAGTATAGATATAGATATAGATATAGATATGTTATATATGTGTACATTTATAGAGTTTTTATTTTGTAACTTAAGCCGATTGATTAAATATGTTTCAATGTTTTGTTATATTGTGGTGGGGTTATTTTATTAATTGACATAAAATTTTCAATACCAATTGGCCTATAATATAAAGACCAATAAATAATGCATTATCACCATCACTAAGTAGGATGTTCGTGTATAAATGTGTTTTTATTTGGTATAGCAGATAAACATCAAAAGTATTGATCTTGACTCTTGAGTATTAAGGCATAAAGCAATACATGTCCAATGAACAAATTTTCATCGAAATGCAAACATTTACATTTTATTTTCTTCATTATTTTCCTCTACTTGTCTCCCCAATAACTAAATGTGAGTTCTATCTTAATTCAATTCGTAATCTAAATATACTTTAAAAAAATCATTTATGTACAAATTAGGATTTAATCAATATGATGTGATTATAATCTTAAAAGTTAAATCATCCATTGCATTTCAAAAAAGGTATTGAGAGATCATGAAGAATAATTCACCCTAGTCGAAACTACCCTATTAGGTATAAATAATATGGAGTAATATGGTACTTGTATAATTCATTTGGTTCCTTGAATTCCAAATTGAATCTTAAATAATACTACTCCTAATTAAGCCCAAATCATATGTAATTGTCATCTTAATAAAGATATTAAGATGATACAAGTATATAAGAGAGAAAAAAAATATTGAGAATTTATAACCTCATAAATATTTGAGACCTCCATTTCTCAATCTTGACCTCCTACCGTTTAATGACATTCTTCATATGATCGTACCTATAAAAATTGAAAGAAAAAAAAAAATAAAAAAATTATCCTCCACAATAGTCCAAAGCCCCGGTTAATTTCATAGTGAGTGGGAGCGAAGTTGATGTTCATGCAAATGGGACCTTTTCTTAGAAAAAAAAAATAAAATTAATAGAGAATCTTTTTTTTTTTTTTGAGAGAAAATTAATAGAGAATCTACTAGACGGAAGGAAAGAAAACAAAAAACAAGGTTATCTTAAAAATAGAGAGAAAAATCCTTGACATTCTATGATCCAAAGATGACTATATCTGCCACCTCACTAGTATTTTATTTATTTATTTATTTGACAAAACAAATATTTTATTGACTTAATTTTCAATTTACACTCCATATTTCTCAGTCTTCCCTTTCTTGCTCACAAGCGTACTATTGGGTTTTACTGCTGCTTAGCTGTTTTTTGTAAAATATTCAACTCCAAAAATGTTATTTTCTACTCTAATTTTCTTTCTATAATTTTTTTAATAAAATTTCCCAAATTTCATTACCTTCCTTAATTTTGTCCTGGTAATAAAGCTCTGTTCTTTCTTCCCCCACTTATACTCACCAGCAGCAACCTAAACCCCATCACTCCATTTTTTTTTTCTTTTTTTTTTTTAAAAAAACCCATTAATTTCTGCTTCAGACAGAGGAATCTCTGCTCCTTTTTATTGGAACTTCAATAATAGTTAATACCCTTCTCTAGATATTAGAGATAATTTCAGAAATTTTGATTTTTCAATCTGGGTTTATGCCAGTTTGTTAAAAATTCTTAGTTTTTTTTTTCAAGATTTTCAATCAATTTCAGCTTGATACAGAGAAATCTTTGCTGTTTTGATTAGAACTTCAACTCTACTCTATACCCATCTTCAGATGTAAGTGATAAATTCAGAAAACCTGTTTTTATCAATCTGGGTTTATAGCAATTTCTTGAGGTTGCTATTTATTTTTATTGAGGTTTATTTTGATGGTACTACTGTAAATGGGTTCTCTTGAGAATGGGGTTTTGTTGAAGAAAGATCAACATCATAATCATAGCATTGGGAGAGTTTCTTCATTCTCAAAACAACAAAGACCCAGATCGAGATTTCCAAGGTTTTTGCTATCAAAGAGAATAGGCTACTTGCAATGGATTTCCACCATTGTTGTTTTCTCTCTCTTCTTGGTTTTCTTCCAAGCTTTTCTACCAGGTTCAGTGATGGAAAGACCTGGGGATTCACGAAAAACTTTGGATTTAGTTGGTGAAGATTTGATGTACTTAAACCGGATTATTAATGAGCTTGATTTTGGTGAAGATGTGAGGTTTGAGCCAACAAGGTTGTCTGCCAAATTTCAGAAGGAAGCTGCTGAGGTTAATTCATCTTCTGGGTTTAAAAGAGGGATTAGATTTGGTCATAGGAAGCCCAAACTTGCTCTGGTTAGTACTCTAATAGCTGCTTTATGGTTTTTGCTGATTTTATGGTGTTGATGCTTTTTAATCAATTTTAAGTGGGTTTTTATTTAATTTCTAATTTCAGATTGATAGAATTTGTGCCATGTGCAACTTATTTTGTTACTGAATTTTGAGTGAAATTTAAGCAATAATAGTTGTATTGTACTTGTGCAGTTTATGAGCATGTTGGTTTGTTGTTTTAAGTATATACCAATGTGTTTGATTTTTGTGTGTTGTTGAAGGTTTTTGCGGATCTGGGTGTAGATCCATATCAGATACTAATGGCAACTGTGGGAACTGCACTGCAAGAGATTGGTTACACAATTGAGGTAATGTACTGCATTTGTGTGGCTGAAGTTGGTGAATGGATTAATTGGTGGAGTGGTTAACCTCGTACCGATAGCTGTTACCTAATTGTTGTCTTTACTGAATGATGATGTTTGCTGGGCTGTTGCAATCCTTGTTAATAAATTTTTTGGCTATATTAATACAAATGTGTCACAAAATCATTCATTTTGCATGAGTGTATGTCTGAATTATGAAAATGACACCCTCAAGTCCAGAATTCTACTCTGTAGTCTCATGATATTATTTTGAAGTAAAGAGTTTTAGAATAAAATTTATAGGCTGTTGAGAACAAATTCAATTCTCCGATTAGGATGGGTTAAGGCATGGCGATAGGTAGATTATCATTTTTTAATAGTTTATGTCAAGTATGCAACGGATCAGGTTGTTGCGTTTGTGAAGATGAGGTACAGAAATTTCCATGAACTTATAGCTGAATTGAGATTAATGATTTATGTTTGAGAGATTAATTATCTGCTGATAGTGAACACTCAAAGCTTGCAGAAGAGATAGGGAAAAGGAGAGACTAGAGAAATAATTGAATACCCATGGATGCACAGTTGTTAATCAAAGATATATATCTGCTGAGATTTTTGTGATGACATGTTCATATTGGTAGAAACAACGAAAATTCGTGATGCTTGCCAAAGCATAGACTGAAAATTAGATGATAGTGCCACGGCTAAATTCTAAGCAACCTATGACATTATAAGTTGGTTTAGAGGTCAAAGAGATAGTAAATGTAGGAAGAGAAATGCCATTAACTAACCAAGATTTGCTATATATATATATATATATATATATATATAGTGATGTGGTGTAAAGAAAAAACGAGGTTGTCTTTAAATGCCATTAAGATCACGAGGAATGCTTACGAGACTATGAGATTGTCTCTTGACGCTGTATCCCCTTTACACTGGGCCCCTGAGAGTGGTTTGGCCTTCTGTAAATGTGTTATTTGCTGCTTTGGCATAGGTTAGTTTGTGTGTCTACAGTATGAGTATTTAAAGTGTTATTCATCATTCATCAAGATGTTGGTACATTGTCTAAGCCAGCTATCAAATCCGCAAGATAGATGAAGTGAAGCAGTACAAAAAGTAATGATTGGCTGTTTCATGTTGTGTAAATCTAAATGTTAGTTTGATGTAGATGCTTCTACAACAGTTTGGACACCGAAGAACCATAGATTAACAAATTGGTTTTGTGTTGATTTTAACTTTTAGAAAGGACCATCAATCAGCTAAAACACTAGTTCAAGCTAGTTTACTAGAGTACTAGACCATGATGCATGTTGTGTATAAAGATTTCTAATATGAACCTTACATATCAATTATATTTCCTTTGTTCTATATCTATATTAATGGATACATGAAGGAGGGATACACAGATTAAGTATTGTCTGTGAATAATAGAAAGATAAAGAGATATGGAACATTTAATGGGGAGACTAGATAACATATTACCAAACATGAAAGGGAAGTTATTATTATGAAACTTACTAATAAATTAGGGGAATGTAGGCAATTCATATTGAATGGATGAAGTATTATATTTATACATCATGCATGATTATGTTGCCAGCTTTACGATTTAAAATAGTTATGCATCTATGTTTTCTGAGGTAGTGAATCGGAAAGCATTTAACATTGCCCTGAACTCCAACATATATTGATGTCATTTCTATTTCATTCCCCTAGTAATGTTCGTAATGGTGGGTTTGACCTCAATCAATGACTTCTTTCCCCGTTAGTAATATGTTGTGATGATTGCCTTGAAACATTTCAGGTATTTTCAAGTGAAGATGGTCCTGCGCACACTGTGTGGCAACATATAGGAGCTCCGGTCAGCACAATTGAGATCAAAGACCACTGCAGAAATAATGTGGATTGGCTGAAGTATGTTATCAGCCTTATCTTTTGTGGGGGAATGTATATTTGGTCCCATCTTAATGTGCTTCTCATGAGAGTTGTGCTGTTGTTCCCTTGTGCCTTATCATATATCCACTAAGTTTTCTTATGGTACTAAATTAGAGGACATGTTATTGAATAGAATTTAAAGCTGATGCCACTTATATCACATGTTAAAATGGAGAGCTAAAATAAAATTTGTCTACAGATGAATCTATTCATAAGCAAAGGTATCTTGATAATATCTCTGTGAATATATTTACTTGATATCTAGGTGGCATAATGACTTGTGTTACTTCAAGAATAAAGTTGAGGATGATCAGATTGAGAAGTTTCAGATTTGGCATAATTTTGATCTTTATGGTTGATCCACATATCTCCATAATCATTTGTGAATAAATTTGCCGTTATAAAATATTTATTATGAATTACGGACATAACTTAATCTGTTTGCACAAAAACAATCCAAATATGAATAGTCAATCCCCTAGGTGCAATTAGGACAAGATCATTCTCTACCAGAAGCATGCTTGTAGATCTACGTGTTTCCATTTTGTCTGTGCAGATGGGGCAGGGAGTGGGTGGGCTGGGGTGGTCAATACACGACATTAATTTCCATATTGTTCCCTCTAACTGTTGCTGTTTCCTTTGCAGCTATGATGGTATACTACTTAATTCGCTCGAGGGGAAAGAAATCCTTTCTTGGTATGCTTCTCAATTTTGTGTACAAAAAATGTGTATGTTGTAATAACCCTCAATTTCAAACTTTCAGTTGCTTATTCTGGTTCATACTTTCTATTTTGAAGTGTTTTCAAGTTTGACTTCTGTTGCAAACTTTTTGAAGTTATATGTAGCTTGTTCTATGGGAGTCATATAATGAATGATGTTGTATCATGCTTCAAAATTGCAGCCTTTGGTTTAGTGATTAAATTCTTATTCATCAATTTTTCTTGTATCAATATGTTTTCTATAACTTAATTCTTTACCATTTTGGAAAAAAAAAAAAAAAAAAAAAAAAAAAAAAAACCTTAAATTGACTTGTTAACTTATTATACATTGAAAGAAATAGAGAATGTTGTTGTTAATTAGAATTAATTGTGAAGGATATACCCTATGAGTTCCGATGGAATTTACGTATTCTATCAATCTGAATATTGAATCCATAATTTCTGGTGCTCCTTAAAATGATTATAAATAACTGAAGAACAATGAACTTAATGCATTTGTACTGTTTCCTTTTACTTGCTGACAATCCTTCATTGAGTTTATGTGCAAGTCTATTGCAATGAATGATCATACTTGTTACAGTTTTATGCAGGAACCTTTCAAGTCATTACCCCTTGTTTGGACCATACATGAAGACCGACTCGCCACTCGTCTGAATCAGTACACTGTAAATGGAACAGTTGAAATTTTAAATGATTGGAAGAAGAGCTTCAGCCGTGCTACTGTAGTTGTATTTCCAAATTATGCCCTTCCGGTACGAACATCTATTTTTAACACCTGTATTGGCTGTATATGGTACCGTAGTCTAGACTCTAGAGTTGTTAGTCATCTTAGTATCTTACTGTCTGTATTATTTTCATGGGAGTGATCATATTCAACCGACTGTACACTTGTGCACTATAATCTAGAATAATGACTGCAAGTTAGGTATGTTTCACGTGATAATATTCTTTAGGTTTAAGTGGTGTTTTCTCGTTGCACATAATCTATTGCTTATCCAATTCCCAGTCTCACTAAAAGGCTAATTGGTCTTTTCATGTTTCTCCCTCCTCTGTGGGACCTTCTGTAAAGTATTTATTATCAAAGAGCTATCTTAGACTTTGTCTAATGCTATCAAATTCCTTTTATAGATGATGTATTCGAAATTTGATACGGGCAACTATTTGGTCGTCCCGGGTTCTCCAACTGAAGCATGGGAGGCAGATAGTTTAATAAGCTTTAATCAAGAGCAGGTCTATGCCAAGATGGGTTTTGCTGCTGATGATTTTGTTATTGCTGTTGTGGGAAGTCAATTTATGTACAAGGGTTTATGGCTGGAACAGGCCCTTATATTACAGGCTTTAAAGCCACTTCTCACAGAATTTCTTCCTGACGATAAATCTGATTTTGGTTTCAAAATCATTATTTTAACTGGCGATTCTACTGGTAATTACACCAAGGCTGTGGAGGTATAAATCTGACTGCTAAATCTTGAATTTGATTAGTACTCCTTTGTTAACATTAAACTGAACATGTTGATTGTTGAATATTCACTGAAGGCCATTTCTACAAGTCTGGATTATCCAAAGGGTATTGTGAAGCATGTTGATCGTGATGCAAGTGTAGATGATGCTCTCAGGACTGCCAAACTTGTCATTTATGGATCATTCCTTGAAGAAGAATCATTTCCAGATATCTTAATCAAATCCATGTGCTATGAGAAGCTCATAATTGCCCCTAATCTCTCCATGATACAGAAATATGTATGTGGCCTTTCTTCAAATATTTTTTCCCTTCAAACTTGTGAATTTATGATAGATCACATTAGTAGACAATCTTTAAAATATAATTGCTATTAGTACTCGTCGCTACTTCTTTGTTCTAGAAATTACAGAGGACTGATATTGTGCTCAGTGTATAGAAATTTTTGGAACCACCTGGGTCATTCTTTTCCAATTGTAAATACATGCTATCAAAGTAGACTTTCCTGCTGCTGTTTCCATACTGATATGCACCGGGTTCCAAGTTTTTATCCTTTTTCACTGATTGCCTGTCTGGCATTTCACCGACATTAGACTGTAGAGAAGTGTAAATGCTCGTGCATGAGCCTAAAAATCTAAATTGGGCCTTGTAAAAGAAAAAAGCAATTAATACTGCCTTATTTAAGTGCTGAATACTCCTCTTGTATATACATACTGTATGGCTGTATGCTATGGTTGTTTGCACTAAGCTGTTTTTTCAGGAGATCCAACTTCTGACTACATTTTCAATAACATTTAGGTTGATGACAGGGTGAATGGCTATCTTTTCCCAAAGGAGGATATCAAGGTCTTAACTGCCATTATATCGCAAGTTGTTTCAAGGGGAAAATTGTCACCTCTAGCTCACAATGTCGCTTCAATTGGGAAAGAAACTGCAAAAAACCTCAAGTCAATGGAAGCTGTTGAAGGTTATGCATCACTTTTGGAAAATATCCTTAAATTACCATCGGAAGTTGCTGTCCCAAAGTCTGCTTCTGAAATTCCTTCCAAATACAAAAATGAATGGCGGTGGAACATCTTGAAAATGATTCCTGATGCAAAATATAGAAGCAGAAATACTAGTGTTTACTTAAACAAAATTGAAGAGTTGAGTCGTAATAAAACAGATCCCGCCATTTCTACATCTGCTAAGGATGAGGATTTTTTATATAGCATTTGGGAAGAACAGAAACAATTTGATATTGCTAATGCTAGAAAGAGAAGAGAAGATGCAGAGGTGAGACACCTTCACGCCGATCAGTGTTCTTTCTTTCTATTTTGAAAATTGAATGAATTTTCCTTTTGTTTCCTATAGTAAAAATATGAAATTTTCTGTGGTTTCATTATACAGCTTAAAGATAGATCTGATCAGCCTCGAGGAACGTGGGAGGATGTATATCGAAGTTCCAGAAGGGCTGATCACATGAAGAACGATTTGCATGAAAGAGATGACGGGGAGCTTGAAAGGACTGGTCAACCATTGTGTATATATGAACCATACCTTGGGGAGGGAAGCTGGCCTTTTTTGCATCATAAACCACTTTATCGAGGAATCGGTCTGGTAAATTATTCATCGAAAAAACTTGCATGGTTTCCTGTATTTGATGCTATAGAATAATTTGCACTTTCAACTTTTTGTTTCATTCTCTTCCGATTTTTTCTTATTTCCTTTCCAATGGCTTAAAAACCTTGCCTCACCAGTAGCTAGCTAGTTGTTTTATCAATGAATGTTGTTTGTAGGCTTCAAGAGGACGTAGACGCGGAACAGATGATGTGGACGCATCCTCTCGTCTTTCTCTTCTCAGCAACCCTTATTACCGAGATGCACTTGGGGAATTTGGAGCCTTCTTTGCAATTGCTAATCGAGTTGATCGTGTCCACAAAAACGCCTGGATAGGGTTCCAGTCTTGGAGAGCAACAGCTAGAAAGGTACTTATTTCTGAACCTCTTTATATTATAGATATTTCTTCATCGTTTGTAGACAGCTAAATGCAAGGTTGATATTTTTTGTTTAATCTTATCAGAAAGTGTTGTCTAAAACTGCGGAGAAAGCTTTGCTTAAAGCTATTGAAACAGGAGAACACGGGGACACTTTCTACTTTTGGGTCCGGTTGGATTCGGATCCTCGAAACCCCATGAACAAAGATTTTTGGTCATTTTGTGATGCTGTAAATGCTGGTAATTGCAGGTATGACCTCAAACTCCCCAAACTGTTGCTTTCTACGGAGTATGTGTTTTTAATGCCTTTAGTTGACACCAAAATTGTGCTTGTAGGTTTGCATTCTCAGATGCTTTTAAAAGGATGTACGGAATTAAGCAAGATTGGGATTCTCTTCCACCCATGCCTATGGATGGAGATACATGGTCTGTAATGCACAGCTGGTCCCTACCAACTAGGTCATTTCTAGAATATGTCATGTTTGCAAGGTATTTGAAAATTGAAATGTATGCTTACTATGCATGTCTTACATATTTGTTCATTTGATTTACCTTGTCTAAATTCTTTTCCTGTTAATCACATATGCTATATGTTGCAGAATGTTTGTTGATGCATTGGATGCTCAAATGTACGAAGAACACCACCGAAGTGGGCACTGTTATTTGAGCTTAAACAAAGTAAGGCTTCGGTTTTTTTTTTTTCCTTATTTTTCGTTATTGTTGCCCTTATCTGATCTATTTTTGGGTATTTCCTATCTGAGCTTAATCTTCTGAGACTATATACTACACTAGTATGATGCTTCCACCATGCCTCTTGGTAACTTTAGTTTCATGTTTTCTTCTACAATTTCAACTTCTGAACTATGAAAAATAACAGCCAAGTCATCAGCCAACTTGTCTGTCCCCTTGTTTCAAGCTTTATAGTAGTTTTCATTTCCAAAGTACAAAAATTGTATTCTTGTAAGTGTATATACTTTCAGCTCAATTGATGTGAAAGTAGTTGGCCATCTTGATTATCTTTCTAATAATGCAACAAAAAACAACACTGCAGGACAAGCATTGTTACTCTCGGGTACTTGAGCTGCTCATAAACGTTTGGGCCTACCATAGTGCGAGGCACATGGTTTATATCGATCCTGAAACTGGCAAGATGCAAGAACAGCATGGATTGCAGAATAGGAGAGGTCACATGTGGTTAAAATTCTTCTCTTTACGCACTCTTAAAAGCATGGATGAGGAATTGGCCGAGGAAGCAGACTCTGAGAAAACGAAAAGGCATTGGTTATGGCCTAAAACTGGTGAGATCTTCTGGCAAGGTGTGTATGAGAAGGAGAGAGAGGAAAAGAAGAAGATGAGAGCCGAGAAAAAGAGAAAAAGCAAGGAGAAAGTTGATAGGATAAAAAATCGAAACTCAAAACATATGAAACCCATAGACAAGTATGTAAAACCCCCACCAGAGGAAATGTCAAAGATTACTACTACAACTAACAGTAGTACTACAGATGTGGCAAGGAGATAGTATTTGGTTTTCCTTTCCAGTTTCCTGCATTGGGTTGCTGCTAAAAATAGGTTATAGTTAATGATTCTTTTTGTATCAAGAGTTTTAGTTAATTCTCCTATTTGTAAATTTTTTTCAGAAAAGGATGCTTGAGTTTGTAAATGGAGAATAGCGGAGGGAGGGGGAAGAGACAATGCATCCTTTTACGGTATTGATGTTGATAATATTCATTATATTTAGATGATGTCCATTCATCCCCATTTACATGTGTGAATCTCTCTGACTAATATTCTTTCGTGACTAATTCTCATCAACACAATTGAAAATGCATGCCTTCGGAAAATTAAGTACTCCTCGAGGAATTGAGTTCACTATTATTTTGCCTTAATCTTTAGTAGATGGCCTTGTTAAGGGTGTTGTGTTGAAATGAATTTGATTCAATATTATAGTAATGGTCCAAATTGCTATATTAGGTTCCATCCAGGTTCTTGCAAAAGGAGGAGTTTACAAGGGCCTGTTCCCATTGAGTGAACTCAGCTGGACTGAAATGAACTGAATTGAGCTGAGCTGAGCTGAGCTGAACTGAATTGAATTTCAACGTAAGAGAACAGACCCTTACTTCAGCCTCTACTATGCTAGTTTTGTGGAGGCTGCTACCACAAGTTCCGTTCAAGATTCATCCTGCGAGCACAAACTAGCGTGACGTGTTCTGAAATATTCAAACAAGTTCTCCGAGAAGCTTAATTTTGATTCCTAGACTTCTTGAGAAAATCATTGAATTAGCGCTACAATGTTATCTTATTGGACTATATATTCTA
The DNA here is from genome assembly GCF_948465745.1 of Chenopodium album. Classification (NCBI taxonomy): domain Eukaryota; kingdom Viridiplantae; phylum Streptophyta; class Magnoliopsida; order Caryophyllales; family Amaranthaceae; genus Chenopodium; species Chenopodium album. The sequence continues at coordinate 75,362,227 of NC_137840.1, forward strand.
CGCTCGTGCCAGTGTATTGGACAAATATAATCCAAATTACTGCCACCTTGACTTTGACTTTATAAAGCCAACCCACATATCTCAAATTCTCAACTGTGTAAAAAAACTAACATTACACGTATTTTTCAACATACTAATGTTTCATACGGAGTAATTTTTACTCATACATAATTAACACTCAAAATTACGTGTTGAAGACTGATAAGTAAAAATTGACTAAGCTGTTTTTATAAATACAATACGGAGTAACAAAGAATAATAATTATCACCATGAAACTTGCATTTCACAAGAAACAACCCAGTTAAAGCTTGTGTTAAGCCTGTTTACTACACCAAAATTAAGTTTCCAGATTCACTATGAAGTAAAAACTCATTACATATTATACTCTAAGAACCCTGACACACCAAAATTGGATACAATACATCTACTCTTCTTTCAATTAAAAATTTGCGTATTCTTTGTCTCCCGGGCAAGTCCACTGGACATACATATCAGTAGTCATCCAGAGTAGAGGTAAAAGCATTAAAATCTTGGCGCTGCATGAGAATAGACGAGCACATTAGATATGAAGAAGAACAAATTTCATTTTTAATTTCAGAAAACTGAGAACAAGAACAGCCTACCTCCTCCCATTGTAGCTTCGGGTAACCGCTCAATTGAATATCTGTGGCTGGTGATGTACATGATAGGCACACCAGGTATCTGATTACCCAATTATTTTCAGGGTTCAAAGCAACAAGATAATCAATAGACATGTTTTAAGCTTCAAAATTCATGATGACCATGACAATAAAAAATTTGATTCTCCTATATGAAAAAAAAAAAAACAGAATTACCTTCCTAATCCGACGCTTCAAATCACGATCACAGGTAGCAACAATGTAGCATTTATGCTGTTTGCAACAAAGTAAATCATAAATATTAAGCCAAAACAAGTGGCACAAATGCAGAGTGTAAAAAAAAGGACAGGAATGAAGCTTTTGAATACAGAGAATTCAAAATGGGCATGGTGTATAAGCTCTGTCTGTCCCCAGCATTTACACTGTTTGGATAACAAAACAGATGGGAAAACAGGGGAAGGGTAAGACTACTGTAAGAGAAGGAAGAGGAGATAAAAGAGGGGTTCCAATTTTGAAGGGGTGTTTATTAAAGCGGGGTGAACTATATTTTAGTATAAACTAATTTATTTTTCAGGGGTAAACTAAGCTTTGTATAAACTAAATTCCCAACAAGAGATCACCAATTGAAGTCTCGAACTATAAAGTTAGCAGAAAATTAGAAATTTGTCCAAACATACACTAATGATAACAGAACTCATTCAATTGTTCAGAAATTCTATATACATGGCTGAGTAAATGCTTCATTGCTTTTAGATGTAGTAAATTCTTTTACAGTATCCTAGTCACATGTAGGAGAAAAAAACTAACAGGAAGGAGGGATACCATTAGCCTCAAGATATAATCCCATTCCCACTTTCCCATCTCATACAAAAAATTGTAGCTAATGTATATAAATGTAACTCTTTGAAGAGGATATCAGATCTTCGATGCAGTTCACAATTGCCACAATGATATCTTTCTTTTTAATATGGTGCAGATAAAGGGTAGATATTTCATCATACTGCAAACATACCTGAGTGACCCTGTCAACAATGCAATCATCAGCATATGTTCCCTTGTGAATACATGGAAGTCTGTCAAACCGAGGATCCTTGGCAATCCTGCATGTAAAGATAGATATAGACTGGTGATGGCCTTACATCAACATGGAAACAACTTAAGTCCCAAGGACACAAATGAGTGAAATGACACAAAATGAATGACCAAATTGATATCAAAGATAAACTAAATTCAATTGCTAATACAGGGGAAAATGATAGATATAGTTGTTTCATGACCAAATTGCTAATCAAAGATGAACTAAATTCATGAGAAAACACAGTGAGTATATTTGTTTCCACGATAAAAGGAATACCAAAAGCCGTACCCCAAGAAATAAATAGGTCTTTCACATATATAGTAAAGATGAAAAAGATGTAAAATGTACCTCAACGCTACACGATACTTTTGACCCAGCTTCTCAAGTTCGGCCATAACACAATCCGTAATGCAAGGCGTACCTATGGTAAAATAATAGCATCAAAGAACTCCTCAGAATAATCAAGGTAAATACAACAGAAAGTATATAACACACAATGTCTAAACTGTATTAAAAAAAATGATAGTAATCACTCACATTTAGCATATAAGCAGTCCATCATTGCTTTCTCCAAATCCAACTACCCAAACATAAAACAACAAAATCATCAGACAAAACTAACACAAATTTACAAAGCCTAATTACCAACAAGCATATTCCTGCAATCAACCCAAGAACAGAGCAAAATTCCAGCTGAATAATACAGGTAAAACTAATAAAAACATGAATTGAGGTTCTCACTTTGTTTTGGATAGAAAAATTGATGAAATTGGTATCAACTATAACCCGATAAGGCGGTCCCAATGCAGTATTATACTTGAAAAATAGGGCAGATGATACATTAGGCCTGAAAATCATTCACACCCACAAAAACAACAAATTGAATCAAATTAACATTAAATTTGATTATACCCAATAATTATAACTGCTTAATACTAAATAAATTGAAGAAATAAAGAAGCTTACACATTTCTAGGAAGATTAACGGATTCAAGGTCTTTCTTTTTAGGGTTTAATACTTCTTGCTTGTGCCTGAATTTGAATGAAACAATAGACGATTAAAGAATTAGTACTTGTTAATTAATCAACAGAAGAAGATAGAGAGGAAGAGAGAGAACTAGTACTGTTTGAGGGTTTTGGAAGTGAGGAGCTTCTTCCTGACGGCAAATTTGGGGGCTTTTTTAGCTTTTCCCATGATTTCGCCGGTGATAAACCCTAAACCCTAGAGAGAAAAGAAAGAGAAAGAAGTGGCGCGGTGGAAAATTATGGGGTAAAAGTGTCGGAGGTGGCGGTGATGCGACAACGGCGACCCTTTTGTTTTACTACGTATAAAACTAGTGCTCCCACAAAATTTGTTACTTGTAAAACTTGAGTTTTGTCAAAAGGCAACTATAAAATGCATTTATGTTAAAGGTTTGGGTTCAAATCCTACCGAGTAAGGGTGTTTACTATTTAGGGGTAGGAATTTCTTTACCCTCCCCTCTACTCTAAAATTGTAAGATTTGAATTTTGTTCAGAGTTCTCTTTACCGTATACTATTTCATCCATTTTCCAGGCTAAATTCCTCGTGCAAATCGATAAATTATTAGAGAATAATTTGTACACTAATATATAATATGTAGACATGTAGTACTTACAATACTCGTATTAGAGCTGTCAAAAGTTGACCCAACCCGAAATACTGACTCAAACCCGATTATTAAACGACCCATCTGAACCCGACAAAATGGTGACCCAAACCCGACCTGACACGACTTGAAACCAACCCTAGACCCGAGTATGTGAGACCCAAACTCTAACATGAACTGACCTGGAGATGACCCGACCTGAATGTAACCCGTAAATTATTCACCTGAACCGAACCCGACTTAACCGAAATTGACCCAAACCCGTTTTAACCCGTCAAAACCCGAATTTAACCCGACTTGTTACTAACCTGGCCTGAATTCAACCAGACCCGTTCCTAACCCGACCCAAATTTAACCCAACCTATTAAAAACCCAACCCGAAATCAACCCAACTTGTTACTAACCTGACCTAAATTCATCTTGACTTGTTATTGACCCGACTCGAATTTTGACATACCTATTACTTACCCAACCCATGCATAAATTCAACCCGATTTGTTACTAACCCGACTCGAATTTAACATGACTTGTTATTGATCCGCCTAAATTAAACCCAAATTGTTCCTCACCCGATTTCAAATCACCTTAAATGCAATTTAGACCACCTTATTATTATTGATCAAAGCATTTTGTCTTGGAAGACCAAGTCGGTCCAGGCCACCAAAAGAATGGAGCATCATCCTCAAATTCTAGAGTTAAATATAGTATATATTTGTTGTATGCATGGTCAAAGGAGATAATTATCTTCCTAAATTATAGACATTAGTTCTCTAGTATATTGCCATATATATTATAGTCAAAGGAAATAATTAGCTTAATAAAAATGATAGTTATCTATTTATAGTTAGTTGAACCCGAATATGACTTGACTTGGAAATGACCCGACCTGATTGTAACATGCAAATTATTGACCTGAACATAATCCGACTTGAATCCGAGAATGACCCGATTTGTAAATGACCCAACCTGATTATAACCCGCAAATTATTGACTTGAATCGAACCCAATTTGAACCCAAGAATGACCCGACTTAAAAATGACCCGACTTGATTATAATCCGAAAATTATTGACTTGAACCAAACCCGACTCAAACCCGAGAATGACACAACCTGATTCTAACCCGCAAATTATTGACTTGAACCGAACCTGACTCAAACCCGAGAACTAAACTAACCCGTTTTAACCCGTGAAAACCCGAATTAAACCCAACCTATTGTTCACCCAACTCAAATGTCACCCGACCTGTTATTAACCCGATCTAAACCCTATAAGAAATATTACCCGACGTGACCCGACTCAAGCATGACCCTACCCAAACCCGACCCGCATAGGTTATAAAATTAATCCGAATTGACCCGACCTAAGTTGAACCGACCCACTCTTATCGACCCAAAACTGACCCGTTTGCCCGAATTGACAGCTCCATTCGAAACCTCCAAAATTTCTCAAAAAACGTGGATATTAGCCTTCAATTTAGGAATTTTTTTCACCCGAAAATAAAATTTGCCAAAATGTTTACCATGGTCCCTAATACCCTCCGGGAGTCCAATTGGCTGGGTGGAAACATCCAATTTGCCTTTAAACGACCAATTTACCGGTTTACAACTTGCACCGATTTCATTAACTCAAGCTTACCACGAACATTTATGACAACATATAATGATCATATATGGATCCAAACGGCATTATATGACCCCGAGATGTATCCCCTGAAATCTCAATACTTTTCGACACCGGGCCCCGAAACATTCGAAATTTCTCAACACCGGGCCTTCAAATTTGTAATTTTTTGACTTTTTTTTGCCCGGATATAAAAATTGCCAAAATGTTTACCATAGTCTCAAATACCCTCCGGGAGTCCAATTGGGTGGGTGGAACCATCCAATTTGCCTTTAAACGACCAATTTACCGGTTTACAACTTACACATATTTCATTAATTCAAGCCTACCACGAACATTTATGACAACAAATAATGATCATATAT